>NC_135539.1:70786014-76046014 GCF_045843805.1 Urocitellus parryii | reverse complement strand
AAACAGATAATGAGGAGGGACAGACATAAATCTGTCATAACTAATGAAGACACTCATTTAAACTCTGGTGATGTTGGATCCATACATAGCTTCACCCATGAAGAGTATTCTATGGGAAACCTAAATAAAAAGAAAGGTTTTTGTTGTTGTTGTTGTTGTTTTAAACCTAGTTCAGATATAGACTTTCTTATCACAGCTAGAAAATATAAGCATATTGATGCAAATATATTTGCAAAGTATTACTTATCTGTAATATTGAAATACAATCATAAATTTAAAATGTACTTCAAAAGACATATGGCAAAGCTGAAAAACTCAAAAGAAATGAAATTTTATCAATAATCCTTAGAAAAGGTTTCCCCTTCTCCTAGAAAACAATGTGTGTTCTATTTTTACAAATGAGCCTTTGTCAAGCAGATATTATTCATTTATTCTAAAATATTGAAACTGTCTGCCTTTTTTATGCAACTATGTTTTTGTTTTTATTCAGATTCCAGAAAGTATTGAGAACATTTTATGCATTCATTTATGTAACAGATATCAATTCATCTAATATGCACTTGAAGAAATCACACGTAATCTGTGCTTGAAATGAGTAAAAATATTCACTTTATTCTGACCCATTTTTTTCTAATAGGTATATTACTTCTTGGAAAAAAGAAGGCACTTAGAAAAAAACCAACATGACAGTTACTAGCCCAAGATATAGGATTATAGTAGACTTAGTGCTAAGAATAAATAATAATAATCTAACATTCTAGGAAAACAGGAAGCTTGTATAATCTGTTGACTCATCTATTTTCAGTGTCCAAAGAGTGTCTGTTATGCAGTTGGTGCTAAAGAATTATTTTTCAAAGAACTAATGCATGAACAAATACCATGACATACTAGTTGATTTCTGCTTTCTAGTTAAGCATATGTCTGTATATAACATCTACCATGATGGGCTAAACATTTTATTAACCCTTTAATAATCTGCTAGGCTACAGAGAACAGAGCTAAGATCATTCACCAAACTACAAAACAGAAATGCTAGAAGTACTGTCATGACTTTGTGCCATTAGTGAGTGCCATTCTTTAAATGGGTTTTTGGAAACTGGGATTATTATTGTAGAATGGCGGAGATTTGCTATATACACAAGCTCAAACATGTCTGAGGGACATGTGTGATATTTGGCACATATCATAAAATTAATGGAGAAGCTTTGGAGAATCAAGGTCTCTACTTGGCTCTGAAGAGTTGATGGGAGGACAAATACCAACAGAGCCACAGCATAAGGAAAATAAGTGGGTTGAATTGGTGTTGGTTTCAACCCCACAGACTTTTCTCATATTCTTAATAGTGTAAAAAGTTATAACTCCTAGTTATTCGTTTCAGTGTCTGTGCATTGATTAGAATTACGATGGATACAAAATAAAACTAATTTATCATTATGGCCTATATTTTTAAATGGATGATCATTTATCACACACCCACATTTGTTTTTAATCAACACCTAAACCTCAACTCACTGTTAGACTTTACCAGAAAATAAATCAGGAAAAACTTAAAATACATTCAATTTCTTGATTTTGCTCAAAATCCAATATACTTTTATAAATAAAAAACAAATTATGAAATCAGCCCACCCCAAATTTATTTATTTATATACTTATTTTTGGTACTGGTGATTGAACTCATAGGCACTCGACCACTGAGCCACATCCCCAGCCCTATTTTGTACTTTATTTAGAGACAGGGTCTCACTGAGATGCTTAGTGCCTTGCTTTTGTTGAGGCTGGCTTTGAAATCGAGATCCTCCTGTCTCAGTCTCTGGAGCTGCTGGGATTACAGGCAAGCACTACCTTGCCTGGCCCACCCCAAATTTAAAACAAACAAACAAAAGAAGTCTATCAACAATTCCACAAATGTGTCAAACTACCCATGGTTTATGTGTATGGTATATATACACCATAAACACAAGGCCATTTAATTAACAGGAGGAAATTCAGTGTTTTTTATATGTTTTAATGAAAATATTTGGATATAAAAAATATTAAAAACTATTTTTTGGAGATGAACTCTAGATCCTATCAAGGGACATGGTCAAAGGGAATCATTAGGTTAGAAAAAAATGCTGCCCTTGGAATAAGTGTGAGAAATTACAGTGCACAAGCCAATACAACCAAACAGTTTTCTTTCTTTCTTTCTTTCCTTATTTTTTTGGGGGGGGGAGATAAAGTTTTATTGGTACACAGTCACTTCCTTTCATTTATGTTTTTATGTTTTGTCCATGATTGTTTTCATTTTCTAATGGCAGAGTTGAGTAATTTTGACAGAGATCCATACAGGCTACGAAGCCTGAAATATTTAGTTCTTTATAGAAAAAGAGTTTACTCACCATCGTCTAAAATATAGCACAGAGATTCAAAGACACCAAAAGTCAAGAAATAAAAGATGTAATAAAAGATAAAATGTAAGTCTCAAATACATCACTGAGGAGTAAATGAGAACAAATTAATTAATATATATGTTTTTTTTTTTGTTTTTTATTTTTTTTTTTTTTATTTATTTTTTTTTTATTGGTCGTTCATAACATTACATAGTTCTTAATACATCATATTACACGGTTTGATTCAAGTGGATTATGAACTCCCCCTTTTACCCCGTATACAAATTGCTGTATCACATCAGTTCCCCTTCCATTGATTGACATATTGCCTTTCTAGTGTCTGATGTATTCTGCTGTCTGTCCTATTCTCTACTATCCCCCCTCCCCTCCCCTTCCCTCCCCTCCCCCCCTGCCCTTTTCTCTCTCTACCCCTTTTACTGTAAATCATTTCTTCCATTTGTATTATCTTGTCTTACCCCTCCATTCCTCTTATATGACATTTTGTATAACCCTGAGGATCGCCTTCCATTTCCATGCACTTTCCCTTCTCACTCCCTTTCCCTCCCACCTCTCATCCCTGTTTAATGTAAATATTCTTCTCAAGCTCTTCGTCCCTACCCTGTCCTTGTTAACTCCCCTTATATCAAAGGAGTCATTTGGTATTTGTTTTTTAAAGATTGACTAGCTTCACTTAGCATAATCTGCTCTAATGCCATCCATTTCCCTCCAAATTCTATGATTTTGTCATTTTTTAATGCAGAATAATACTCCATTGTATATAAATGCCACATTTTTCTTATCCATTCATCTATTGAAGGGCATCTAGGCTGGTTCCACAGTCTTGCTATCGTGAATTGAGCTGCTATGAACATCGATGTAGCAGTGTCCCTGTAGCATGCTCTTGTTAGGGCTTTAGGGAATAGACCGAGAAGGGGAATAGCTGGGTCAAATGGTGGTTCCATTCCCAGCTTTCCGAGAAATCTCCATACTGCTTTCCAAATTGGCTGCACCAATTTGCAGTCCCACCAGCAATGAACAAGAGTGCCCTTTTCCCCGCATCCTCTCCAGCACTTATTGTTGTTTGACTTCCTAATGGCTGCCAGACTTACTGGAGTGAGATGGTATCTTAGGGTAGTTTTGATTTGCATTTCTCTGACTGCTAGCGATGGTGAGCATTTTTTCATGTACTTGTTGATTGATTGTATGTCCTCCTCTGAGAAGTGTCTGTTCAGGTCCTTGGCCCATTTATTGATTGGGTTATTTGTTATCTTATTGTCTAATTTTTTGAGTTCTTTGTATATTCTGGTTATTAGGGCTCTATCTGAAGTGTGTGGAGTAAAGATTTGTTCCCAGGATGTAGGCTCCCTGTTTATCTCTCTTATTGTTTCTTTTGCTGAGAAAAAACTTTTTAGTTTGAGTAAGTCCCATTTGTTGATTCTATTTGTTAACTCTAGCGCTATGGGTGTCCTATTGAGGAATTTGGAGCCCGATCCCACAGCGTGTAGATCATAACCAACTTTTTCTTCTATCAGATGCCGTGTCTCTGATTTAATATCAAGCTCCTTGATCCATTTTGAGTTAACTTTTGTGCACGGCGAGAGATAGGGATTCAGATTCATTTTGGTGCAAATGGATTTCCAGTTTTCCCAGCACCATTTGTTGAAGATGCTATCCTTCCTCCATTGCATGCTTTTAGCCCCTTTATCAAATATAAGATAGTTGTAGTTTTGTGGATTGGTTACTGTGTCCTCTATTCTGTACCATTGGTCCACCCGCCTGTTTTGGTACCAGTACCATGCTGTTTTTGTTACTATTGCTCTGTAGTATAGTTTGAAGTCTGGTATCGCTATACCGCCTGATTCACACTTCCTGCTTAGTATTGTTTTTGCTATTCTGGGTCTTTTATTATTCCATATGAATTTCATGATTCTTTTATCTATTTCTACAAGATATGCTGTTGGGATTTTGATTGGGATTGCATTGAACTTATAGAGAACTTTTGGTAATATCGCCATTTTGATGATGTTAGTTCTGCCTATCCATGAGCAGGGTATATTTTTCCATCTTCTAAGGTCTTCTTCTATGTCTTTCTTTAGGGTTCTGTAATTTTCATTGTATAAATCTTTCACCTCTTTTGTTAGGTTGATTCCCAAGTATTTTATTTTTGGGGGGGATATTGTGAATGGAGTAGTTGTCCTCATTTCCGTTTCAGAGGATTTGTCGCTGATATACAGGAATGCCTTTGATTTATGCGTGTTGATCTTATATCCTGCCACTTTGCTGAATTCATTTATTAGCTCTAATAGCTTCTTTGTAGACCCTTTTGGGTCTGCTAGGTATAGAATCATATCATCTGCAAATAGTGATAATTTAAGTTCTTCTTTTCCTATTTTTATGCCTTTAATTTCTTTTGTCTGTCTAATTGCTCTAGCCAGTGTTTCGAGGACTATGTTGAACAGAAGTGGTGAGAGAGGGCATCCCTGTCTTGTACCAGATCTTAGAGGGAATGCCTTCAATTTTTCTCCATTCAGAATGATGCTGGCCTGTGGCTTATCATAGATTGCTTTTACAATGTTGAGGTATGATCCTGTTATCCCTAATTTTTCTAGCGTTTTGAACATAAAGGGATGCTGTACTTTGTCGAATGCTTTTTCTGCATCTATTGAGATGATCATATGGTTCTTATTTTTAAGTCTGTTGATGTGGTGAATAACATTTATTGATTTCCGTATATTAAACCAGCCTTGCATCCCAGGGATGAATCCTACTTGATCATGATGTATAATTTTTTTGATATGTATTTGAATCCGATTCGCCAGAATTTTATTGAGGATTTTTGCGTCAAGGTTCATTAGAGATATTGGTCTGTAGTTTTCCTTCTTTGACGTGTCTTTGTCTGGTTTCGGAATCAGGGTGATGTTGGCCTCGTAGAATGAATTTGGAAGTTCTCCCTCTTTTTCTATTTCCTGAAATAGCTTGAAAAGTATTGGTGTTAGTTCCTCTTTAAAGGTTTTGTAAAACTCTGCTGTATACCCATCCGGTCCTGGGCTTTTCTTAGTTGGTAGTCTTTTGATGGTTTCTTCTATTTCCTCTATTGTTATTGGTCTGTTTAGGTTGTCTATATCCTCCTGGCTCAATCTGGGCAGATCATAGGACTCAAGGAATTTATCTATGCCTTCAGTATCTTCTATTTTATTGGAGTATAAGGATTCAAAGTAATTTCTGATTATCTTCTGTATTTCTGAAGTGTCTGTTGTGATATTGCCTTTTTCATCCCGTATGCTAGTAATTTGGGTTCTCTCTCTTCTTCTCTTCGTTAGCATGGCTAAGGGTCTGTCAATTTTATTTATTTTTTCAAAGAACCAGCTTTTAGTTTTGTCAATTTTTTCAATTGTTTCTTTTGTTTCAATTTCATTAATTTCAGCTCTGATTTTAATTATTTCTTGCCTTCTACTTCTTTTGCTGTTGTTTTGCTCTTCTTTTTCTAGGATTTTGAGATGAAGTATGAGATCATTTATTTGTTGGTTTTTTCTTTTTTTGAGGAATGAACTCCAAGCAATGAATTTTCCTCTTAGAACTGCTTTCAATGTGTCCCATAGATTCCGATATGTTGTGTCTGTGTTTTCATTTAACTCTAGGAATTTTTTAATTTCCTCCTTGATGTCTTCTAAAACCCATTGATCACTCAGCAACCTATTGTTCATTCTCCAGGTGATGCTTGATTTTTCCTTTCTTCTTTTATCATTGATTTTCAGTTTCATTCCATTATGATCAGATAAGATGCATGGTATTATCTCTACCCCTTTGTATTGTCTAAGAGTTGCCCTGTGACATAGTATATGGTCTATTTTTGAGAAGGTTCCATGTGCTGCTGAGAAAAAAGTGTAGCTACTTGATGTTGGGTGGTATAGTCTATATATGTCAATTAAGTCTAGGTTGTTAATTGTGTTATTGAGTTCTATAGTTTCCTTATTTAACTTTTGTTTGGAAGATCTGTCCAGTGGTGAGAGAGGTGTGTTGAAGTCTCCCATGATTATTGTATGTTGGTCTATTAGACTCTTGAACTTGAGAAGAGTTTGCTTGATGAACACAGCTGCACCATTATTTGGGGCATATATATTTATGATTGTTATGTCTTGTTGGTGTATGGTTCCCTTGAGCAGTATGAAGTGTCCTTCTATATCCCTTTTGATTAGCTTTGGCTTGAAATCTATTTTATTAGATATGAGTATGGACACTCCTGCTTGTTTCCGCGGTCCATATGAGTGATATGATTTTTCCCAACCTTTCACCTTCAGTCTATGTATATCTTTTCCTATCAAATGCGTCTCCTGTAGACAGCATATTGTTGGGTCTTGTTTTTTGATCCATTCTACTAGCCTGTGTCTCTTAATTGGTGAGTTTAAGCCATTAACATTTAGGGTTATTATTGAGATATGGTTTGTTCTTCTATCCATATTTGTTTATTGATGTTACTAAACCTGATTTGTTATCCTCTTTGACTACTTTCCCCCCTTTACTGTCCTACCTCCCATTGTTGGTTTTCAAAGTTATTTTCCATTTCCTCTTCCTGTAATGTTTTGCCAAGGATTTTTTGAAGAGATGGTTTTCTAGCTGCGATTTCTTTTAACTTTTGTTTATCGTGGAAGGTTTTAATTTCATCTTCTAATCTGAAGCTTAATTTCGCCGGATACACGATTCTTGGTTGGAACCCATTTTCTTTCAGTGTTTGAAATATGTTATTCCAGGATCTTCTAGATTTCAGAGTCTGTGTTGAGAGATCAGCTGTTATCCTGATTGGTTTACCCCTAAATGTAATCTGCTTTCTTTCTCTTGCAGCTTTTAAAATTCTCTCCTTATTCTGTATGTTGGACATTTTCATTATAATGTGTCTAGGTGTGGATCTCTTAAGATTTTGCACATTCGGCGTCCTGTAGGCTTCTAGGATTTGGGATTCTGTCTCATTCTTCAAGTCTGGGAAGTTTTCTCGTATTATTTCACTGAAAAGACTTTTTATTCCTTTGGTTTGGAGCTCTGTGCCTTCCTGTATCCCAATGACTCTTAAATTTGGTCTTTTGATATTATCCCATAATTCTTGGATGTTCTGCTCATGGTTTCTTAGCAGACTTGCTGAGCTGTCTATGTTCTTTTCCAGTTGAAATACTTTGTCTTCATTGTCTGATGTTCTCTCTTCTAAGTGATCTACTCTGCTGGTAGTATTCTCAATTGAGTTTTTAAGTTGGTTTATAGCTTCCTGCATTTCTAGAATTTCTATTTGTTTGTTTTTTATTACCTCTATCTCCCTGTGAAATTGATCTTTTACTTCCTGGATTTGTTTGTCAATGTGATCTTTCATTGTCTGATTTTGCTGTCTCATGTCTTCCTTGAGACTCCAGATCATCTGAAGCATATAAATCCTGATGTCTTTATCTGACATTCCATCTGTTGCAGCTATTACCTCTTCTAAAGTTGAGTTGACCTGCATTGCTTGTGGTCCTTTCTTTCCTTGTCTTTTCATACTGCTGACGTTTCTTTCTGCTTGGTGCCACTGTTGTGTTTTTGAAATTTACCCCCTATTTATTTATGTTGCTCTTGTATAGTTGGGAAGTCTCCCTTGCAGGGCGGGTATTGGCTGTGCTCCTCCTCTAATTATGGTGGTCTGTCTACCCCGCTGATCGGTCGCAGGTCTGCCCCCGCTGCGGGCACGGGTGGTGGCTTTGCTCTGCCCCCACTCCAATTGTGGTAACTTAACTACCACGCCCTGGGATCGTTGGTCCTGATCTGGATGTGGGTGGCGGCTCAGCTGGGCCCCCCCGCTCCAATTGGTGTGAGGAGTCTACCGTGCTGGCAGACCTCTAGGCCGGTGGGTCGCAGTTCTGCACAGCCCCCACTCCCAATGGGGGTACCTAACTACCTCTCCAACGGGTCGCTGAGCCCCCTCCGGACCCGGGCGGCGACCCTGCTCCACCCCCACTCCAACCAGTGTGACGCGACTGCCTCGGTGTTATGTGTCCACCCCGCTGGCAAGCTACCTGGCCTGTCTTGCCAGTTGGCGGCAGGTCTGCCTGCCCTGCTTGCTCGGATGGCAGCTCCGCACAGCCCCTACTCCAAATGAGGTTACTTGGCTGCTGCGCCGCGGAATCGCTGGTCCTATTCTATGCGTGGGCGGCTGCTCTCTTCAGCCCCAGCTGCGTTTGGGGTGTCATGGCACCACGCCGGCGGGTCACTTGGACTGCTCTGGGCGCAGGAGGAAGATCCACTCTGTCCCTACAACACCCTGCCGGACCCTGATTGAGAAGCAGTCACCGCCGGTTCCCTAGCCTTGGGCCAAAGCAGCTTAGGTAGCCGGAACCCCGCCTCTCCGATCTGATACACTCTCCGCTGGGAGCTGGCTCCAGGGAGCGACGCCACGGGTTTCCCAGCCCCAGGCCAAAACTGTTCCGGGAGTCAGAACCCAGTCGCCCCAAGCTCAGCGCATGCTCCACTTGGAGCTGGCCTCCGCCGGCAGTCTCCGCAGTTTCCTCAGACCTGGGCCAGGTTAGCCCCGGGAACCCGAATCCAGCTGCTCAGTGCCCGGCGCACGCCTTGCCAGGCACGAGCCTCTAGGAGTATTCTCCACAAGAACCCCCGCCCCGAGCCTGAGCAGAAAATCTGTCTGCTAGAAGCAGGCAAATACCAGCCTGTTATCACCTGTTCGTAGTTGAATGGGCTGAGATCAGTAGAACACGGGGATGATTACATCATCTCTCCGAAATGGCGGCTGCTGTTCTCCACTGTGGTCCGACCGGTGTCTGGAGCCAAACTGGGCCTCTTCTCTCCTCTGTTTCAAAGCCGGAACTCAGCGCTAAGGGCTCCGATGTACCACAGGCGGGAGCCCCCCCGGATCCGTATCGCTGTTCCCCGCTCCGGCACCCTGCCGCTCCCCGGTGTGCGCCACAGACTCCAGCCGCGGGGCGATCGCCTGTCAGGCTATGCGACCCTCCGTGCGGGGAAATGGAGCTCTCAGAGCCGAACTTCGCACGATGGAAATCTGTCCACTAGATTCTGGAGCACCTCAATTTCACTTGAACTTCCCAAAGATATCCTTCAGCCGTTTTGCATCGTCTTTCTCCCACTTAGTGACGCGGCGCCCTGGGGTGATGCAGTCCCTTCGCCGCCATGTTAGATCTCCTAATTAATATATATGTTAATCACTCCAAATTAGCATTGACTGAAGTTCAATAATAATAGTAACAAGTAATGCAACATGCTTCAAATGGCATGGATCTAAAATAGCTGGCTATCAAAATAACCTGGAATGATGGATCTGAGTGATCTGAATAACTTCTCAGGAAAATGATGCACTTGTTATATAATCGAAGGTACTATTTAGATAAGCATGAATAGTGATATATGAGGGCAAATCAGAATCTTTTTAAATGAGAGATATCAAAATTCATTGGAGGCAAGAAAAATGGAAAAATGATTACACTAAGAAGGCAGATAATGAAATCTGAACACTTAAAGGGAGGCAAGGAAGGAGAAAGTGAAGGAACAGAAAAATAAATAAGGTATAGTATTAACAGATAATAGAGATTAACAATTAATATATGGATCATAGCTATGTTATTAATTATAATGTAAAAATCAAAATCATTCCTTAAAAGGGAGAAATTTTTTAGAATGGATTTGAAAAAACTGTGGTAATCAATTTTACATGTCATCTTGACAAGTCACAAGGTGCCCATATATTTGGTCAAACATTATTTGTGAGTGATTTTTGTTAAGATGAGATTAAAACTTAACCGGTAGAGTATAACAGATTGCCTTCTGTAAACTAGGTGAGCCTCATTCAATTAGTTGAGGGCTTGGATAGAGCAAAAAGAATGACAATCCCCAGATAGGACAGAGTTCCCCAGCACATGACCTTTGAACTGCAATGTTTTCTTTTGATGGGTCTTCTAGTCCACTCTGCAGACAGAACTCACCATCATTCTCCATAATATCATGATCCAACTGCCTACAGTAAAACTATGTGCATCTGAAGAACTCTAATAAAATTTATACACCATTTCAATAAAAATGCTAAATAAATATGCTCTGATATAGAAATTTGAAATTAAAATATATATTTTGAAAATAACAATAAAATAAGACATTATCAACAAAAGTGTATGTTATGGCAAAAAAAAAGTTGAAAATTTTTGTTTTCTTATTGATAAAAGGCATGATTCATCAGGTAGATATCAAAATTCTGAAAGTGTATCCATATAATTATAAACATAAAGCAAAAACTTGAAGAATAATAGTGACAGATTCAAAGACAATTATTATAGAAGATTTTAATACACATTTTTCAGATAATGATGGAGCAGCTAAGATTTCCACATAGTGTATAGATTCACTTTGAGTTTCACATCAAGACTTGCTTTTTCTTTCATTTTCTTTTTCACTTTTTCTCTCATAGTTTCCAATACACAGTAATTTATTCCAGAGTAACATCGTCACTTCCTGTAACTTGAATACATCTTTGTCACAATCCAAAGGCAAAAGTCAATCTCTTTTGCATTGGCTCTGGACCGTTATTTTCAGAGCACAATTGTCCAAAGGCATCTGTAAAAACATTTGTAATTATGTTACCAAGTTGAGGCAAGCACTAACTTGATTAGACAGTGATTTTCAAGTCAGCATTATGAAGAGCTCTACCGACTTAGGATGACTTCCAGGAAGACATTTGGAAAGTAAAATGATTAAGGTTTTACAAGTACAGCCTTGAGACCTGATTGATAGATCGGTAGGCTGAATATTGATTTTAAAATATCTGAAGAGATAATGACAATCACATTGGGCAACTTTAGCTCAAAAGTCTATCACTGCTATTATATAGATTACAATTTCTTTTTATTACATCAAAAATTAATACAAAGTGTTTAATTGAAACATTTTAGATCATTTAAGATCATTTTAGGATCAATATATGGAAGCATCTTTATAAATTAAAAAGAGCTAAGTTTTAGAAGATTTACTTCTATTTTTTCCTACTAAGTGGATCTTGCTTCAAAATAAAGATTCTGCAAAGACAGCTAATTGAATCTATCAAACTGAGATCCAGAGAGAGTATTAATGGATATCCCAAACAACTACCCTCCTATCCACCCTACCATCCACCTATCCATTCATCTGTTCACTCTCCCATTTATCTACCCCAAATCCACTATCCTCATTGATTTTCCATGTACCTTATCCATTATCCATCCATCCATCCATCCATCTCTCTCTGTACTCTTGCCTCACTCCACCCACCCTTACTTCCATTCTATATTTATTGAGTAACTATTCTGTGCCAGACACTGTTCTACATTCTGGGGATATGTAGTACACAGGGCAGCAAAATCACTGCTATCATGGGTATTATAGGCTAATGAAGAAAAATAGGCAATAGACAAATATACAAATAAAGGCACATATACCTGTTTGGTTACAAAAGACAATGGGCAGTGGTTCTGGTAAATAAGCCACTTGAGCTAAGATATCTGACTGGATAAGTGAATTCCTCACTGTCCTACTCAGAAATCCCTTTACAACTGAAGTAGAGATACTGCCTGTATAATAATAACATGGGGAGGCATGAAAGAGGGTCACAATTATGTTACCAAGAATATTCAGAAATCTCTGCAGTTGACTTCATTAAGGAAAGAACAGTGAAGTGCTTAAAAAACATTCAGAACAGAACAAACCAAAATCTAAATAACTTGATTTCATTTTTATTTGTTTCCATAGCTCATCTAGCTAACCACTCCCGCACCCTTACTCTTGGCTGAGGGATCTCCATGATATTCCCGATTTATTTAGCCGGTCTCTAAAGAAAATATTTGAAATGAAGAAGCAATATGGAATGGATATGGGTAGTGTTAAATTGAGTAAGGAGCTCAAAATAACATGACAGATAGAATTTTAAATATTTAATGAACCAAAAAGATAAGTACTTCTAACTAGTTTGATTCTAATTAGTGCAAGACATTCTTTTCTAGTTTAATTATTTTTGAAGCACGAAGTAATTCTTTCTTCTTGCTTTTTTCAAACATCATCTTTACTCTTTACTATTGCACTCAGATTCTTTATCAATTCTTCCCCTCTTTACTCAATATTTCCTGGAGAAAAATACTAGTTCTCTAATAATGAAACTTAGTGACTTTAAATTATCTTAATTATTTCAATTTTGGGCTATTATATTTTTATTAAGAACATAGGAAGAAGTGCTGGAGGTGTAGCTCAGTGGTACAGTGCTCATCTAGCACACACACCACCCTAGGTGTGTGACCCCCAGCTCCACAATCAATCAATCAATTAATCAATAGATTGACAAAGATAAAGCACCATTGAATTCTCAGGGAAATAAAGCAAAAGCAAATAATTCTAAGTAAAATTCAAAATGATATGCTATAAACAATATTTTATGCTAACACATTTAATAACATTGGTATGTACTTAAACTTTTGCCTATTATGTACTGTGACACATGTGCCAATTTTGTATGGCGGTGCTTAAACCTGGATATAAATTTGGAAGAATTGAGGTTAGTTGTTTAAAAAGCAGATGCAAAAAAAGGCATCCTACCTTTTCATCCAGAGCAATAGTGTCATATGAATTACTAGTTACCATGGAAATGGGAGATTGAGAACCCTGGCCACTTAATAAATTGTAATTATATGAACTGCCTCAAATCAGTTTCACATTTAAAAAAATGGGAGCTTTTTCCAAATACTGCAAATTAGAGTGAATGAATGAATGAATGGGGCCTTGTTGATATTTTTGTGTATGTACATACCTTTAACATAATCCATACAATAGAAAATTTGAACTTTTAGTGGTGTTTTTGAATGCAATTTCACAAGCTTCCAAGAATACTTTGCAAGTCAGAGGTCAACACAGGGTTTTCAGCCTGCATTGATCCTCATGAGCCTCTTGCAGGACACTCTTGGGGCACACACGTATCTTCCCCCAGGAAAATTTAAAGCTTTCTCCTAGGAGACGAGAGCTGAGTTGCAGACTCTTTTCCTCAAAGATCACCTTTATGAAACACTATTGAAGGTCATTGAAAACACCTGTTCTAACACCCAAACCAGAACATGCATGAAAGGCAAGGCAGTGTTGCCTTTCAAAGTGAGAATGGACTCATAGGGACCAGCAAGACTGCTTAAAATCACTCTAAACTGCTGTCAGCTTTCTTCCTCTACCTGTTTGCTATTCACAGGTCTCCCTAATATCTCCCTTAGGTAAAGGAAGTAGAGAAAAACAGCAGAATACTCAGGAATGTTCACACATGTGAATGTAGATGTATTTTTCAGTAGATACAAGAAAAATAATATGGGAAAATATTTGAAATAAATGCAACTTATATGACCCACTCACACTCTCAGATGATTTCCTTAGGTTCTCTGGGTAAATTTAGGTTACTCCCATTGCTTACTCATCAATGGAGCTGGTTTTCTTAGAAACTATGGAAGGCTAAAGAGGCCAGGGTAGTTTATCTCATAAACTGAGATCAAACCTTCCTGTGTTCAAACCTGTGATCCAAGAGGTCTTAGCTATCTATGTGACTCCTTATCAGGGATTGACCAGCTTAAGCGTTAGTATCATGATTTTGTGAAGACGAAACAGTAAGTCTCAGGCTCTGTAGACAGGGCTGGCAAGTGGTATCTGCTCTACATATGTGTTTAAGTCAGCTTTTTCAAGCTGTGATCAAAAGACCTGACAAGAACAATTTTAGAGAGAAAATGTTTATTTTGCACTCATGGTTTCAGAGGTCTCAGTCTATGGTGGCCCAACACAATTGCTCTGGGCCCAAGGTGAGGCAGACCATCATGGCGAAAGGCCACAGAGGAGGAAAGCAGCTCAGGTCTCGGCAATCAGGAAGCAGAGAGATGGCTCCACGCATTAGGGACAAAATATAAACCCAAAGTCATTCCCCCAGTTACCCCCAAGTCCTCCAGCCATATCCTACCAGCCTATAGTTACCACCTAGTTAATCCTTTCCAAGTGGATTAATGCACCATCATTTTA
Organism: Urocitellus parryii; assembly: GCF_045843805.1. Lineage (NCBI taxonomy): Eukaryota > Metazoa > Chordata > Mammalia > Rodentia > Sciuridae > Urocitellus > Urocitellus parryii. Next base: position 76,031,600 of record NC_135539.1, on the reverse strand, counting down.
CCTCTAAACTTTCTTGCATTTTCTCACACACTGAGCTCTTTTGGGGCCATTTTACATCTAAACCCTAACAGTATGTTTACCATAACTGTTATTTGAAGAATCAACAAAGTGCCTCAGAAAACTTGTTTCTAACCTAAATTATATGTTATCCAAGGAAGTTTACTCTTATATGGTATTAAGCAATTGCTCCTCTATATGTTTGTTCCTATGATTCAGTTATGTACAAATGTATCCGAATTTCCTTAGTTTGAGGTTAAGCCAACCTCACTGAGACATGTTTTGAGGTGTACACACATTACACGGACACAATTAAAATGAACCTAAATGGGAACTTATCTAAAGACACATTTAATTAAGCACCACCTTTTATCTTGCCATTTTATTTTTAAGCCTTGTAGCTGCAAATCTGGCATGGCTACAATCCAGTATTTTGTGTTTCTGTGTCCTGAAGGCATGAGTAAAATCTAAAACACATTAGAGATTTATAATCTAGTGTAGACAGACAGGATTTGTTAATATTTCTTACAGAATATACCCATTTATTAATATGTCATAAGGTCTCTTAAAGCAATAATTTTTCTCATCAATTTGATGTGACAAAACCTGCCCTTTCATAGTTTCCATATTATCCCTAAATCTGATTATATCACAGATGTATAATGAACAGAGACTAATTACACAATTAGTTGCTGTCATGTTGCATTTGAGAAACTGCCCATATTACATTACCCTAAGAAGCTTCCCTTAGAGTCACAGCGATGTTCTCCAGTTATACAAGGGGACTGATGGCACAAGGAATTGAATCTAGGGGTACTTAAACACTGACTCACTTCCTCAGCCCCTTTTGTACTTTATTAGAGACAGGCTCTCACTAAGTTGCCTTTAGAGCCTTGCTAAGTTGATGAGGCTGGCTTTGAACTCAGGATCCTCCTGCCTCAGCCTCCTGAACCACTGGAATACAGGTGTGCGCCCCCTCTCATGGCCTGACTATTTTTTTGTGTTTTTGCTTTTTGTTTGTAGTGGGGATTGAACCCAGGGTGCTTTATCACTGAATTATATTCTCAGTTCTTTTTCATGTTTTATTTTGTAACAGGATCTCACTAAGTTGCTTAGGGTCTTGCTAAATCTCCAAGACTGACCTCAAACTAGCAATCCTTTTGCTTCAGCCTCCCTGTTTCTGGGGTTGCAAGTGTGTGCCACCGTGCATGGCAATATTTCTGAATGAATATTTTTTTTAATTAAAAATCTCTCCCATTACAGATGAGTTTTGCTCTTAATTGCATGTCTACTGTGAAAACTCTGCTTCCCTCCTAGCAAGGATGATAAGACTGTGGCTGCAGAAGATGCCCTAATGAGACACAGCCGGCTTTCATATTGGAACATGTTGATTCATTAGGAATGAGGCTATGCATCACAATTTCTCCTGTATTTTTTTTCTTTTTAACAAGAAAGCTTCTATTCTTTGTTCCTACAATACAATTATTCTGTCTGTTTCCCAAGATGATGGTCTACCTATAGGGTTTGTGCCATAAACCCACTTTACAAATTGCTGAGACTATAAAACAATAACTTCAGTCCTTTAATAATCATCATCAAAGGGTTTGTAAAGACATTTAAATAAGAATTTCACCAAATGCTTTACGTATTCAAAATAAAACAAAAATTTGGTAAAGATAGCATCATTTTTACTGAAAAAAATAATTTTCATGAAAAGAAAGATTTTGTTTTAAATAATCAGCTCCTCCAACTTTACTCAAATTGTTAAGAGAAACAGAGAAAAAAATAATTTAAAGTTCAGAAAACTAGGAGCCATTAGCATTTTTTAAAAAATGTTACTAAATGAAATAAAAAGGGGGAAAACATTGGAATATAGGTTTAAATGCTATTTTATTAAAACACTGTGCTTCTTCCAGAAAGATTTTTATTATAAAAAGAGATGCACATGTAGTGTAGATAGAAAGGAAAAGCATTTTGAGTTTGTCTTTTTCTCTTATTGCTTACAAACATAAAATGTATGACAGGAATGGATAGCATTGTCCCTGACATAGTATGGGGTTGATATTAGTTATTTTCGCCATCTCAAATTTCCTTTTCCTTTTTAAAAATACACATCTCAAAGCTAACAAAAACATGCATTCCAATATTATCAATTGTTTGACTTTTTACATAGGTAGACTTAGACTGGCTCTCCCTAAGGGATGGAGGAATCCACCTTTCCCTTGGATGGGATTGCCATTATACCTGGAAGGGGCAGGTCTGGCCTCTGAATGCTGGACATGCTCAACCTCGGGGACTCTGTCCAGCAGGAGAAGGGGTCTCCAGGTCTGGCAAAGGGGACTGAGGATATTGCAAGCTCATGATAAATAGACTTGGAGAGTCCTGAAGTCCTGGGAACCAAGTCCTGGATGCTCCAAACTCAATTTCCCAAGGAAATTTTGCCAGGAGCACTATCAGATGGTAGTGGTGCTCCTGTTCTTAAAGTTAACAAGCCACGGGGGAGTGCTCCTCCATCTCAATGAATGCAAACAAACAACAGGAACTGGGGTTGCGTGCCCTTTCCCAGTATTTTATCAAGTGTGGATAGAAAGGAAAAGAATTTTGAGTTTGTCTTTTTCCAATTCACTATGGCTAACAAAATCATTCATTCCTATGTGAAACAGAGCAGCAGTAGAAAGAGATATATTTTTAAAGGAGGGGTAGAGGTAAATATCAATAAAAGGTTTTATGTCTCTTAGCTTAAAATAAAGCATTTAAATTTTACACAAAGAGAGCCATATCTAGAACAAAATATAAATAGTATATGAATTATTGCAAATAGAAAACCCTTGGCATAGACAGCTTATATTTATGATAAAGTAAATTAGGTGTTGGAATTGCATTAGCAAGTATGAAATATAATTTTATTTCTTGAAGGAATGTTTTAAAGATTGTTTTAAGGTATAATACTCTTCAGAATGATGGTATTATTGTTCCCTGTTGGAGTTCTACAGTCATATAAGTTTAATAACATGTTAGAAACTCAGTTGTCTATAGCCATAAACTTCTGTACACGTGACCCCCTTTCGGCTCAGACTGCCAAGTGAATTAGAGGAGTTAGGAGCAAAGGTTAGGATATGAGCAGGGCAGCATCTCCTTCAGAGAGCTCAATAAATTCTTTTCTCTTGATTCAAACAAATGGACATCATTGTCGCCACATTCCTAGCATTTGAGTGCATCTGACGAGGTTATAAGCCGTGGCCTGGTACTGTTTGTTCTTAAATGCTGGGTTGTTTTGCAGACTGCCACCCTCTTAACCTTGGGGAGGGTTTTACATCAGTCTGAGAGAGCTATGCTCCAACTGTGGTCCCATAATGGTCACATCTTGACATGTGGGAATGTTCCACGCAAAGGAATGAAGAAAGAAAAAAGTGTTTTAGGGAAAAGTTTTCTATATAGGGATTTTCAAAGTTAATCATAATTTGGAAGGGTCTCTTTGGTCTTCTGCTGCCTCTGACGTCGAAGTTCCTATATGAGCTGCCGAGCTGATGGGGCTCTTAGTTCTGCCTGAATCAGTGCCACTTCATTAGGATGTGAATCTTGGAATCTTTCTAATTGAGTAAACAGTTATAACCCACTTCATGACCAGGACAGTTAGTATTTATGACAGCTGAATTCCCACTATTGTCACCTGCGAGAGCAATGTCACCAGAACTTTCCACATCCAATCTGCCAAAATGTCTTCACTCCCAGTTAATAGAGACCTAGGTGTTGGTTTGATTGCTTTTGACAGTCCTTATTCTTCCAAATTGCCTCAGCAAACCTGTAACGCAGCTTGGGAGCATCTGTTTTTCCCTTTCCTGACAGCATGTCACGTCAAAATACTACCAGGCACCATTGCTAATCAGGCATAAAAACACTCTGAATAATAATAATGATAAACAGAACGCATTTAACCCTTCATTTGGAGTCATCAGGCTAGAAGTTAACAATAGATTCGAGGCTTCAGATCAACCCAGGGAGATTTATGCAATATGGCAGCATTGCTAGTGAATTAGAAATCGTGTCCATCTTCAAGTCAAGCATGTGCTTTAAAAAAAAAAACAAAAAAACAAAAAAAATTTTAAACATCCTGCCTTTATTTCTGTAGACATTCACTTTCCAAAAGCCAGAATAAAAATAACAAGTGTAAATGACTGGTTTCTTGAGGGAAAGAAAAGTGACAGGGATTACCAAAGCCCATACAGATAAAATATGTGATAGGTAGGGTGTGGAAGAGTTTATTGTGTCAATGAGCATTAAAGAAAGTATCAGTACCAATGTGGACAGATTAGAGTCCAAGAGAGGGTGGTTAGATTGATTCTCAACAATTAAATAGTTCTAAATGAGTACGAGACAGGTGCAGAACAATATCTGCTAAGAAGTTTTTAAATACATCATGGAAAACCTGATTCTTTGTGAATCTACATGGTCTGCAATGAATGACCTTTAGAGTCATGATGCATGTAGTGAGTGATTAAATATTAAGTTCTGAGATGGCATCCCAGAACCATCTAAAACAGCATGTGTGTGTGTGTGTGTGTGTGTGTGTGTGAGAGAGAGAGAGAGAGAGAAAGAGAGCGAGCGAGAGAGAGAGAGAGAGAGAGAGAGAGATGCATTAGAGCCTCAAAGCCAGAAAATTCACATAGTTGCAAAATAAAGCTTCCAAAATATTTAATCAAAAAGTCAAATCCACAGCTGGATGTGAAATCATGAACAATGATTCGAACTCACTTAGGCTAGATATATATTGTACTGAAAATGATATTGGATTTAAGATTGAATTTCCATGTGTTGTGATATGTTCTTAGCACACAATATAAGCATAATATTAAGCCATGTTAAATTTAAATGTACTCTCACTTTTTCTTTATTACGTAAGACAATTGTTCAACATTGAAAATAGAACTGAGATAAAATATTACAATAGTATTTAAAGAAAAATATAACTTAGATATAATATTTTAAGAAGTATTTCATGTACTAATTACCAATTATTTTTATCTGTCCACTAAAGAAAAACTCGAGGAATCTTTACTAAGAAAAATCTATTTTTAAATGTACAGAAGGCCAATACATATCTAGTTTCAGTATTTTTGGACAGATTATTTTTTTTTTAATTTTGAACTTTTTAAAAAAGTAACTCTGAGGAAATGTTAAAGGTTGTAATTAGTGCATTGCTGTTTTTTTTGGGGGGCTACTAATTGTTTACATAGTTCTTTTAAATTTCAAGTATGTGATATTTTTAGTATTTATGCTTGATACATAAATACAGACTCACTATTTCTTGTGGTAAACTTCTGAAATGGTAATAGTGGACCACAGGTCACACCAAGGGAGGGAATATTCTAAATATTTCCTAGGTGCCAAGAAGATTGGTAATGAGTATGGTTCCTACCTCTAGTCCACCTAGTAGGTCACGCTTAATAAAATGGAAGACATTAAAGCTTAGAGATATCAAAGAAAATCTCTGATGATCTAACTAGGGAATGGTGTATTTTTCCCACTTCTACCTAACTCTGGAATTCACTGCCCCCAGAAGCAAGGATGAGTTGTGACTGAGAGCATTCTATATGAGATGGTTATAAAGGATGGGGGCCCCTAGGTGGAGAAGATATGACTCTGGATCTGCCATTAAGTACACCTTGTGATGAAACTCATCCTATGTACCTTACCATTAAGAAAGGTAACACAGAGAAACACCTTCTGCATAATATACAGTAAAAGTATTGAACAATAAGAGATAAAAATGGGCTACTTCGAAAGGTCTTTGGAGTTAAACAATGAACATATATCAGTGAACTTGGCAAACTACTAAATACTGCCAAATCTTAATTTCTTCATCTCTAACATAAGGATAACAATGGATATTTGGTGCTGATGATGAAATTTGTAAAACCTATGTGTGTCAAATTGATATATAATCATATACTATGATTTGCTGTTCTCTTTGCCATGTATCTAATGATGAATAAATTATATTAGCCCTACTCTCAGGGAGGTAAAATTTTAGTGTAAATGTTACAATGCATTTAAGAGAGGATTGATGTAAAACAACCAACCAGTTTCATATATAATTGGAAATCTGATTACTAAAATAAAGAAAAATGACTAGATGCTGTGGTAGGGATATATACCATTCTGCCTTCTTGAATATTTGACATTTGAATTAAGATCTGCAGAATGCAGGAAAGAGAATGAAAAAAGAAAATGAAGTGAGACCAACCTGAGCTTTTCCGACACAGGAGCCCTGAGATGGGAAGAAGCACATCATGTTTGTTGTGATTCAAATGCAGAGAATGAAGGAGCAAGTGGAAGGAGAGAGTGGACCACAGTAGTCAGATCACATGGCTGGAGAGGCACCAGCTAAGGCTGTGGTCTCAGAAAGTGTCTCAGAAGCGTCCCAGAAAGTAATGAAGAGAAGCAGAAAGAAATTGACCAGAACGGAGTTTTGAAACATTTACTTTTAAACACTAATGAGAAACAGACAGGAAAGTTGCTCAGAGTAGACATTCAGAGATCACTTATGGATGATTACAGAAGGACAGTGAGAGATGTGGTTGAGTGGACAATGGCTTGGGAAGAGTGGCAAAGAGAAGTGACAAGGTCTGAGGGGCACACCAGAAGGAATCCCGTGGCAAGTGAAGAAGAATAAGGAGGGCAATATTAAGAAGGACTCCAGCTCCTCTGATTTGAGCAAGAGGATGGAAAGTGTACCTTGTAGGAATTGCAATCCAGGATTCTCTGTGGAAGGAGAGGATCCATGCAATTTTGGATAAGCTCGATTCAAAAAGCCTTTGGGACATCAAGTGAAGATGATGAAGGCAAGAGGCATAAAGGTGAAGCTTGGCTATGAGCTGGAGATAGCATCAGGAAGATATTAGTGTGTAAATTATACTGAAGATGTGTGTGAGAATAAAATCCACCTGGTGACAATAAAGCATTGGACAGCAAAGATGGCAATGGGCGAAGGGCAGCGTGGCTCACAGACAAGCAGCAGAAGAAGGCTGTGGGTGCTGCAAAGCAGAATTAAGCATTGTGGAGAAAGGGGGCATCAGCTATGCCAAGCGATTCTTCAAGGGGAATAACGTGAGGACTTCAAAGTCATTTTTGAACATTAGAACAAAGAAGCCATTCAACGTGTGATGGTATTAAAATAAGTTTTCACATGAAATCGCATGCAACAGCAGTCTCTAAAGAATGGGAATCTTGAAGATTCACAATCTAAAAATGATGATTACTCTTCAGAATTATATGCCTCTGAATGAAAACCTATGGAACCATAACTGAAAAGAAAATCATGTTTCAGAAAATTTACCTGAGGGCTGTCTATTATCACACTAAGAGCTAGAACATTAGAGTTTGGTTTTTTTGAGACAGTATAGTAAAAGAACTTCTTTTACGATCTTCTTCAAGACATGGGAAGGATGTCACCCTTGAAAGGTATTTGTAAAGTTGGGTTCCCTGCCTTGGCATCACCTCAGGTGTTGTTCAAAAGGTACAAGGCTGGCCTCTTTATATGGCCACTAAAAACCAAAACTTCTCTCAAGGGGGCATTTAAATACATCTGTGATTTTTTTAAGGAGTATATTTTGACGTATCAGTGTCTTGACATCTTTTTTTTATTTTTTCTTGGTTTATGAACTACCAACAGGGACTCTTGTCTCCTCTTCATGAATAAGGAACAGACCTGAACTGCCCTTCACTGTTCCCCTCTGCTCCTCCTGATTGATGATTCCTGCCAGCCCTGTTTTCATGTGTAAATATGGATTGGTTACAGTTGCCTTATGAACAGATGCACTCTGACCCCTCTCCCCAACTCAGGAGTTGAGCTACTCTATTTTTGTTCCAGTAGATGGGAACTGATCATCGCCCCTTCCCACTTACCACTTCTCCTCACTCACTGCTCACTCTAACTTCTCTCTGCCACGTCAAAGAACCTCCTCTTTGACATTAGCATTTACATGCGTCTACAATTATAATTTTCTTCTATTCTTTCTTTATCATATTTTCTAAAAATTCAAATAATGGCAATCAGTTATGTACTCATGGACATTTGGTTCACTCTTGAATCAAAATTAGAGTTGAGCCATAGAGAACATGAATCCCACATCACTAAAAACAAACCATCTCAAAAGTAATGCAACTAAAAATAAGTGAAACATATACAGACAAGATCAACATCTGTTTTGTTATTATGATCATGAGATCTAGTTTCTTGGTTATACTATTTGCTGTAGAGAATCTGCATCCTTCTAGAATGTCTCCGCCCACTGGAGACTAGATTTCCAGTAACATGGTGTTCATTCTCAATGCACGTCCTTGTTGGTTTTTATGTTAATTAAGTCCAAATATTGTTCATTCTTGGTTTCCTTTTGTTATTTATTTCTTAACAAATCTCTCAAAGGCAGAATGTAACAGCTTCGTTGTCTGAGTACTGCATTTCTGGAAACGTTTTTACTTTTTTCTTCTCATACTTGAGTGGTATTTTGGTTCCGGGTAGAATTTTAAATTACTAATTATTACTCCCCCAACTTTTGAGATATTTCTGCACCTTCTTTCACCTAAAGTGGAAGACACTTGGTTGACTATTTCTCCCTCCTTCTCCAGTTTCTGTGCTCTGTAAGACCCTGCTCTGCATATGTCAATCATCCCCAACTTCTTTTGATGTACTAAAAACTTGTCAAAATCTCTGATAGACTGATCCACCCTCCTGAGATGCACAGAATTTCAATAATCACATCAAAGATATTAGAAGGCAAACCCATTGGAAAATTCTGCTCTATATGCAAATTTTCATCATAATGTTTTAAGGTATCCCTTTTATGCAACAAAAAAAATTATCACAGTTATCTAGTTTTCTAGATGTCTCAAAAGAGCAGACTATAGTGTGTACAGTCCTTCTGAGATTTGTCCTGAAACACTTGTCATAATCTTTAGCTGCAGAGTCCACATGCAACTCTTCACTGCAAGACTGAACTGAACTTACCTGAAATCATGTTATTCAAAAGTCATGAACTTTCATTGTTTGTTTGTTTTCTCTGTGTATGTACCAGAGTTTGAACTCAGGGGCACTTTACCATTGAGCCACATCCCCAGCCCTATTTTGTATTTTTATTTACAGACAGGATTTTGTGAGTTACTGAGCATCTTTCTTTTGCTGAGGCTGGCTTTGAACTTGCGATCCTCCTGCCTCAGCATCTCAAGCTGCTGGGATTACAGACATACACTACTGCGCCCAGCCTTATTGTTTGAGATATATATATATATATATATATATATATATATATATATATATAATCTATATAGAAATGGGTGACCAGTTAAAAAAAAAAGTCCATGGAAAATAGCATAAATATAATGTTTCAGAAGTTCATTGAAGGAGAAGAGGCATATTGTGTTCCTGAGCTGAATTAATTGAAATAGATCCGGCTCATGAGAATGATATATTTTTTTGTGAGTCCAAATTTTAAACTGTTGCAGACAGTAAGACTTATGATACTATGAAATCAATGCCAGAATAGCCCATATAAAAGTGTTTCTTAGACTAAAAAATTCTACCCTCAAATGACATAGAAACAAAATATTCAAAGAACAAGACTAAATACAATCAAAGACATGTTACTTAATCACACTTACATTTGTCTCAATTTTTTAGTAGAAAGAGGCAGAAGGTGATGTTGGACATTTGTTATATATCAACAAAATCATGACAGTCATAAGAAAGCATGATTAAATTAAGTGTTCAGTAAAAACTTTTTGTATTGTGAGTTTAGGAAACTTGAGCAAATCTTCTCTCAATGTCACTTTGGTATCAAGTGAGAAGTTCCTTCTACTGTGCTTTGGATCAGGAAGAATTAAAGCTGAAATTGGAACATAGAGCAGTAATGTTCGGAGTAAGCTGAAAAGGAAGCTATGCCCTTAGAGCACATTTTTTTTTTAATGTGCTACTTCCTATCTTCACATATTTGACACCTGGTTCATTTAATAGTCTGATGCCCTTATGCTGGATTTTCATGAATTCCAACAGATGTGCTGATAATCCAGCTTCAAAGAGTCACAAACCCTATGTAATATGTAATTGAAAGTAGTATTTTCTGATTTTTGCATTTTTCAGTCCCCAGATTTCACTACTCTTCCTGGAGTTTTATCCATGAGGGGTTTAAGAGCCATTGACATAAGTATTAGGGAAATCAAAGTGAAGAGATTTAGGGGTGTGGAAGAGATATTTTCTTTTTATTACCAGATATTTTCAAATATTCCAATTTTTATTCACCTTGCTCTGAAAAGAGAGCAAAAGGGCTATTTTGAAAAGCGTAAGAAAAGGAGGAACTCACAACAGATACAAAGGCAATCTTTCTTATGTCACCTTAAACCCAGAATTATTCCAGCCCACAGAACATGAGAGAGGGTGACCAGTCCTCCTCACCTTGCTGAGCATACGCTAGTGGAAACAGGAAAGCTGGAGTCAGAGAGGAAATATCAGAACCTTAATGTGGAGTGTGATTAGCAGAGACCAATAGTTCAGATTTTTTTTTTCTTTTCTTTTTTTAAACTATAACCCTCCTTAAAAAACATCAAATAAACTGAATTGTAACTGCACAAGGAATAGTATGTAGCCACTGAAATTCAGACTGGATCTTTATACATTGGCATCAGAATTGTTAGGCTTATATTTTGAAGAGAATAAGAAATAGATTTTTTGTATTATGATCTCATGTTTATATACATAAACATAAATACATGCACATGTATCTGAATATTAATTAGCTGGCAGAATATAAATCAGATAGATGGATGCAATTATCATTTGCAGGAAATGATGTGGTTTTTGGGTGGTGGACAGTTTATGTTTGCGTTAATGCTATGTTTGGGGGTGTTTATAGGCTTTTTGGTTTTAATATCAGGTGTAAAAGTCTTATGCTATTCAAGGCACATACAGCTAAGGCAATCAATACTGAAATAAACATACTATCAAGTTTAACCAACATTTAATTTAGAGAGCTATAATATTGAGCAAATGCAAGCAATCCCTCCATTTTCTGTACTATAGAAAAAAAAACTGAGACAGAAAACTAACAATGGCAATGACTGGAACTTACTTTGATATTGTCTTGAGAATACAGATTTATTGTTGTTTGGAATTGGAGATTGAAAGATGACTATTTTTACAAAATTGGTTGTAGCTACGTTAAAAATTTAGGAAAATATCAATCAATATTATCTTTTCTACTGTTGGGATTGCTTTCTTCACTGCTTGTAGAACCATTGGCACAGTGTCCTTATCAGAGGACAGAGGGTACTCCTGGTCTTAATGTAGTATGTAAACTTCACCCTTGATGTACATACTCCCAGGAGGCCCTTCCTGTTTAGCACTGTTGATTGACTAGGCTGGTAATAGTCATGCAGATAGGAGCCTTGCTCAGTGCTTTAGTCAGCTTTTTTGTTGTTGTGACCAAAAACCCTAACAAGAAAATTAGAGAAGGAAAAATGTATCTGGAGTTCACAGTTTCAGAGGTATCAGTCCATAGACAGCTGGCTCCATTCCTCAGGGTTCTGAGGTGAGGCAGAACATCATGGTAGAAGATTGTGGCAGAGGGAAGAGGCTCAAGACTTCACAGCAAGAAGCAAAGAAAGAATTTTGCTCAACAAAGACAAAGGCATGCCCCCAAGGACCCACCTCCTCCAGTTACACCCTATCTGCTCACAGTTACCACCCAGTTAATCCCTATCAGGGGATTAAAGCACTGATTAGGTTAAACCTCTTATAACCCAATCATTTCACTTCTAAAACTTCTTACATTGTCTCACAATTATCTTTGAGGGGACACCAAGCATCTAACACATATCACTCAGCATGTGTTGTAGTGGGGTCCACACATGCCGCTTATCAGTCATGGGGTAGAATTTATAAACTTGAGATACAATCCATCCTCATGGTCCACTCTGAGTCCACTAGAGTTATTACAGCATTCTCACAATGTAGAGTCACTTTTCCTTTCCTGAATGACATTTGAACACAATTAACTCGTGGAACTCTGAAACAGCCCTGAATTATGTCTGTGTGATACTGACCCCCACCTTCCTTGTCCCTTACAGCAGTACAGCCCTCCTGTGAACCATCCCATACCAAATGTGCACTGCATCCTGGCCACAGGCATGGTGATGAGTGTTCAGGGGCTTGGACTGGGCCATCTCCACACCCATCCTGTCAGTGAACACACTGAATATATTGTGGGTAGCTGGCTGAGATATTTGTGGTGAGGGTAAGATCATTTCAATGATGAGAGAGCAAAGGACTTCAAACCTGGTGCTGAGAGCTATTGTAAGTTTTGATTTTGTTTCTGCTGACTTAACCATCTTGCTACTCAGTAGAGGTAAACATATTCTATGCATAATTTAATTATTAATCTTACATTCATGCATCTTTTTATATGAGGTGTGTTTTATTTTCTATTACTAACATTTTCAAATGAAAATATGAGTCTCAGAGATTTGTCCCGAGATAGAGTGAGGGAACAATTGCACTAGATCTCCATATGGGCATCCTTATCATGCTACTTGGCTTTTCCTAACCACCCTCCCCAAAGAAGGCAGTGGAGCACAGCGATTGGCTGCTGGAGGGCTAATTTGCTGATAAGCAAGGCTACTAGTCAGCCACCTCCCTCCTGTGTGCCCTGTCTGTCTGTAGTCTGCACCATCATGGCTATTGAATCCATTTGATATAATTCTTAGAGGTGTTTCCTAGCTTTTAAATAGGAAATCAAAATGTGATACAAATTAGGTGAGAATTCATGTTACAAACATTCTCCAATGTGTTTCATAAGATGGAGAGATATAGTCTCAAGTTATTTTTAAAATTATTTTATACATAAAGAAAGTGTCACAGGGTTTGATGTAGAAAATCATGAGTTGAATCTGCACTTTATCCATTCTTCAAAAATTAATTTTATACTATTTATTTTCAAGTTCAATTGGAAAAGTGAATGAGCTTACAGGTGGAGTGTAGAAAGAATAACATTTTTTTAAGATGGCAATATGCCCAAAGAAGATATTTTAATTGGTGCATATTAATTATAGTGAATAACTGGTTTCATTGTGACATATTCGCACATGCATTAACATACTTTAATCATTTCTTCACTTCCATTACAACCCCTAAATTCCCTGCCACTCCCCCAATTTTATATTCTTACAGTATATAAAATGTGTCTCAAAGTTTTCATCATTCTCAAGATTTATTCCCCAAAGTACTTTATGTTCTTATCTTTCTGTAAAAGAGTACATGTGCTTTTTCCTTTCATCCTCATACAAGCTGACTAGAAAACTGAATCCTTAAGAGTAGAAACTCAGTGCTCTACAAGTAGTAGAAAAACATCATTGTTAATGTCAATTAGGATGCACACTTTTGTATTGGTTTAAGTTGTTCATACAGTTTAATGTCATAAAAGCAAAATTAACTTGCAAATTATATTACCTTATAACTAGAATATATATACATCAGATATAAAATTAAATAGACTTAAAATCTCTAAAATCAAGGTGAAAGGTAGGAGGATAGGACTAATGAAGCCTATTTAATTCTCAGAGTTGTCTGCAATATTAATTTATCTTGAGGGGCTGGGGATGTGGCTCAAGCGGTAGCGTGCTCGCCTGGCATCTGTGCAGCCCGGCTTCGATCCTCAGCACCACATACCAACAAAGATGTTGCATCCGCAGAGAACTAAAAAATAAATATTAAAAATTCTAATTTTTTGAGTTCTTTGTGTACTCTGGATATTAGGGCTCTATCTGAAGTGTGAGGAGTAAAAATTTGTTCCCAGGATGTTGGCTCCCTATTTACCTCTCTTATTGTTTCTCTTGCTGAGAAAAAACTTTTTAGTTTAAGTAAGTCCCATTTGTTGATTCTTGTTGTTAACTCTTGTGCTGTGGGTGTCCTATTAAGGAATTTGGAGCCCGACCCCACAATATGTAGATCGGAGCCAACTTTTTCTTCTATCAGAGGCAGAGTCTCTGATTTGATATCAAGCTCCTTGATCCATTTTGAGTTAACTTTTGTGCATGGCGAGAGAAAGGGATTCAGTTTCATTTTGTTGCATATGGATTTCCAGTTTTCCCAACACCATTTGTTGAAGATGCTATCCTTCCTCCATTGCGTGCTTTTAGCCCCTTTATCAAATATAAGATAGTTGTAACTTTGTGGATTAGTCTCTGTGTCCTCTATTCTATACCATTGGTCCACCCGCCTGTTTTGGTACCAGTACCATGCTGTTTTTGTCACTATTGCTCTGTAATATAGTTTGAAATCTGGTATCGCTATACCGCCTGATTCACACTTCCTGCTTAGAATTGCTTTTGCTATTCTGGGTCTTTTATTTTTCCAAATGAATTTCATGATTGCTTTATCTATTTCTACAAGAAATGCCGTTGGGATTTTAATTGGCATTGCATTAAACCTATAGAGAACTTTTGGTAATATGGCCATTTTGATATTTTGTCAAAAAATTAGACAATAAGATAACAAATAACCCAATCAACAAATGGGCCAAGGACCTGAACAGACACTTCTCAGAGGAGGATATACAATCAATCAACAAGTACATGAAAAAATGCTCACCATCTCTAGCAGTCAGAGAAATGCAAATCAAAACCACCCTAAGATACCATCTCACTCCAGTAAGATTGGCAGCCACTATGAAGTCAAACAACAACAAGTGCTGGCCAGGATGTGGAGAAAAGGGTACTCTTGTACATTGCTGGTGGGACTGCAAATTGGTGCGGCCAATTTGGAAAGCAGTTTGGAGATTCCTGGGAAAGCTGGGAATGGAACCACCATTTGACCCTGCTATTGCCCTTCTCGGACTATTCCCTGAAGACCTTAAAAGAGCATGCTACAGGGATGCTGCCACATCGATGTTCATAGCAGCACAATTCACAATAGCTAGACTGTGGAACCAACCCAGATGCCCTTCAATAGATGAATGGATAAAAAAAAATGTGGCATCTATACACAATGGAGTACTATGCAGCAATAAAAAATGACAAAATCATAGAATTTGCAGGGAAATGGATGGCACTAGAGCAGATTATGCTTAGTGAAGCTAATCAATCCCTAAAAAACAAATACCAAATGTCTTCTTTGATATAATGAGAGCAACTATGAACAGAGCAGGGAGGAAGCGCAGGAAGAAAAGATTAACATTAAACAGAGACATGAGATGGGAGGGAAAGGGAGAGAAAAGGGAAATTGCATGGAAATGAAGGGAGACCCTCATTGCTATACAAAATTACATATAAGAGGTTGTGAGGGGAATGGGAAAATAAACAAGGAGAGAAATGAATTACAGTAGATGGGGTAGAGAGAGAAGATGGGAGGGGAGGGGAGGGGGGATAGTAGGGGATAGGAAAGGTAGCAGAATACAACAATTACTAATTGGGCATTATGTAAAATTGTGGATGTGTAACCAACATGATTCTGCAATCTGCATTTGGGGTAAAATTGGGAGTTCATAACCCACTTCAATCTAATGTATGAAATATGATATGTCAAGAGCTTTGTAATGTTGTGAACAACCAATAAAAAAAAAGAAATAAGTCAAACTCAGAAAAAAAAAATTCTCTCTCTCACTCTCTCTCCTCTCTCACGTTCTCTTTAAAAAAATTTTATCTTGAGAGCTCATTTTGTCTTAAGTAGAATAATAGAATCAATTTATGACTGTTTAGAAAAGAATGGATGCTTATACTATAACACTTTGGTTAGAGTCCTTAAGAATCTGTGCCTTATATTTTCATAGAAAGTATGGTTTCAACTAGTGGCATTTTTTTAGTATTATGATACAAATGTTATAAGAATATAAAATTAATTTCACAGAATGGATAGAAATATACAACTTATGATTTTCTATATCAAATTTGGTACAAATTCATTCTAATCATGCAATCTTATGGTTTATAAATAGATACTTACTGGTAATAAAATGTTCTCATCTACATTGTGTTTAAAATGAAATGTGTTTGAAACTTATTTCAAATATATTCAGACAAAACTTACTCAATATCCAAAGGCCCATTAACAAGTGATTATATTAATATTCAGATTTTATCCAGGCCAAACCATGCTTTTTATTTATCTAGCAATATAAAATGTGAATCTTTCTTTAGATTATGTAGATACTATCTTTAAATTACAACATTTAAAGATAAAAAGCAAAATTTGTCATTTTAAAAATATTTTCTGGAATTCTAGCTGGATTGGATTTAGATCTTTAACAAAATTGTCAGAATTATCTATTGCGATTTCTGCCACTAAACAATGTGTATATGTGTTTGTCTTCAGTTAGTATTGTAGAAGTTACAATGCAGATTCTTAATAAGTGGTTTAAAATTAATGAGTTAATGAATCTAATTTCTTTGGTTAAAACTTGAGAGGGTTTTCTTTTTCCTTCTTTTGTAAATTTCAGTTTTTAGTAGGAATTTACACCTTAGAAAACCATAGTGTAATTATTATTATCTTCAAAGTTTATTTTTTCTTAAAAGTTACTATTTTTTTTTTCCTTAGCCTTCACATTAAATGGTTTGAATTAACTGATATGTATGTTTACAAGCTTTTGAACAAGGGTGTCTTTTGCTTGCAATCAATAGATAATTTATCTCATGATGTAAACTCAATTCCAGATGTCTTAGTAGCACTGGCCAAATATTTCTACTAAAGAAGGTTTAGAGCTTTTTGTTCCATACTGATTTTTGAGTCTCAGGGTTTATATATTGTTTTCCTAGAACAAATCTTTTATAAGCAGTCATAGAAAAGAAAGAAAGAAAGAAAGAAAGAAAGAAAGAAAGAAAGAAAGAAAGAAAGAAAGAGAAACCAATCCAATAAACAAATCCAATTTAAAAAAGAAATCCAAAAAATGTGTGCAATTTTTACATGTGTATGTAAAAATCACCTTGATTTCTCATGAGACACAAGAGACTGATTCACCACGACTTTAAACATATTCACTGTTCAGCAATAGTAAACTCCTTCTGAGCAGTGGGGACCCTGGCTTCTACTCTGAAGCCATTTTGGCACTAGATTAAAAAGTGAATGACAGGCTTTTCCATGCAGAGATTACAAGACTTTTACATTTTAAGAGTCTGAATGTTTAACATGAATTACCAAAACAGAGCATCAGTAGAGTCAGTACCCAGGAGCCATGAAGGCAAAACTGAGGAGCATGGATGAACCGAGGTCAGACTCCTCCAGAGGGAGGCAGGATGAGGAACAGTGAAGAAAGATTAGGCTGCAATAAGCCATTGCCCCTGTTACCTCTCTGTAGTGGGTGAGCTGTTCAGGGATACTACAGATGGTATCTTTTGCCTAAACTTGACAAACATAAATATATTTCAACTTATTTTTAGAGGGTAATTCATTGCAAAGCTACAATTTAACTGGCATTAAAATAGAACTAATACTGAGTAAAATTCAAGGCACACACCCACACACCCAATATGCCTTCTTGGAGTAGAAGTTTGGACAGCCAAACATACTTTCAAAATTGTATAGTCAAACATGTTTCTGGGATCCAAACAGACTCTTAAAATTATGTACTGGATACTGAAACAAACTGTTTCCCAGGTGTCAAAGCAAGAACAACCACCTTGATATTTGTCAGATAAATTTTTGACAGTCAGAGACTCAAAGTAGAAAGACTCGGTGTTTTATTTTAACTGTTCTTTGCTTGTGAAACCCCACAGACATGAGAAAACAAAACAGTGGAAATCTTTCCCGGTGCTGTGTAAAGGAAGGGACCCTGCTCTTTTTACTAAATATTTCCACCTCCCCACCCCCCCCCTACTTTGGTGTTTCAATTTCCCGGCTTCAACAACCTTATTACAGCATGTACTCTGTGTTAGTCATTTGGAGACCTTCACTAACTCTGCTGTCTTCTGGCTGAGATAATGTATCTGGGTTTCCTTAGTGATATTCTAAACACATTTTTTTTTCAGTCCTCCCATGCAGAGTGCATACTTTAGGTGGAATTCCTGTTGTGTGGGAGGCCAGCTAAGCTCCATTCACACACTTGCACTCCCAGATGTGGCCCCACGGGTTTATTCCCTTCTCTCTCCCGACTCGCCAGGTCAACAGCCAGACATATGCTGTTCAAGGCTATTCTCTACTATCTCAGTCAGGCAACTCCAGGGAGGCTTTGTGCATTTATTTATTTACATATTTGCCATGCTTTGGTTGGGGATTTTTCAGATTTTATTCATTTTTTTTTTCTTTTTCTAAGTTAAAATTGTGAAAAAGAAATTTGCATCCAGGGAAAGACAGCCAAACTGCCCACTGATTACTTGCATATATTAGAGGCAACAGGGGTTGGTGGGGGGTGGTGGTGGGGCGCTGGAGAAGAAGAGAATGGAAATCAATTTGTATTTAGGATGGTCAGATATTGTACTCCCCTATTGAAAAAAACACAAAAATGAGACTGGAAATTTGGGGAAATTAGTAAAAGAATTGCTATTGTTATTGTTGTTATTAATTTTTGCCACTGTGGATTATTTTAAAAATCTATAAGTGAAATGAAGTACTGAATTTGCCCCCAAAATAGAGATTTTCAGAGGAGCCCTGGAGATGACACTCACAATCTTATGTATAATTTTTTTAAATTTTTTTTTATTTTTTGTCTACTGAAGGTCACCGCAGTGATGATTTCAGGGTTACAGCTGCAGCATTCGCTTTTGTCAACAGGAATATGAACAAAACATGCAGTCACTTCCTACCAGGTTGGGTCCTTCTGGATCTACACATGGACACACCTGGAAGATGACAATTGCAGGCAAGAATTTTTTCCCCTACTCTATGACTTAATCCATCAGTGTCTGGCAGGGGCTTAGAGATCATAAATTAAAAGCTTCACTGATTTGTAGTGCTATTGGGATGGAAGACAAAGGAGGCTGAGACTTGAAACATCAACACAGCTACCAAAATGATCTCTGTTCTTGGGCTGATTAACCAAATTCCCAGGGGAAAATGTGACTCCCAACAAGGCCTTTTCTTAAAACTTAATGTGCTGCTCAGCATACAATTGAGGGAAAAAACATCACTCATAGGAAGTGATCCCGATTCCTTATCATCTGGTCCCTGTCACTAAGGAAACACTTGGTGAGCTACAGAAATCTGTCCTTTGGAGTTGAGGCTGGCCATGACAGCTCCATATTTGCTGTGATTCACAGCGATCACACTTAAAAAGTTCTCAAGACCTAAAAAATATCCATATGCACGAGCCTGTCTTATTCACGTTTGAGAAAAACATTATCCATCTTCACTTTTCAAGTAAAGAAACTGTCAGCTACAAGTAGAACAGAAAAGGAAACAATTTGATCCTGGACTTCTGACAGCTCACATTTCATTGTCTTTCTACTATGTTAGAGTGATTTTTAAATAACACATGTTCTTAAGGTTTCATACAAAATCACGAAAACCCAAGTATCACAATCCCAGGATGTACAATGGAGTAGAGATTAGGGATATACTTTTCATTTCTCAGTTTCTAATCAGAAGAGAAATGTGGAATTTTGTTTGGCTTTTAACAATTTTTTTTTCCCTTGGACTTGGAAGAGGAAATGTTTTCCTGGCCTAATTAACTCACAGGATATCATATCCCTCAGAGCTGAAATCCCTAACGTGGGCGAACTTTACATACTGTTATGAATGACTGGCTCATTTTTAAAAATCATTTTAGGAATTGTTGTTTATTTTCTAGAAATGAGGACTTTGTATTTACACTGGAAGACATGTAATTTTTAGGTGGGTCGTCTTTCATCCTGGGTGAGGCAATGAGAAATGAAGAAAAACAAACTCGTTTGCAGGGGGAACAGTGGTATAACTGACTGAACGTTAGGTTAACTGTCCAAATGAGAACTTTCCCATACTATCTTAGGAATGAAAACATGTCCTGATTAGTAATCCTCACCAAGACCAGAGGTTAGAGGTGATTCAGTCCCCGTGAATGTGGTCTGGTCTGCTTCTAAGAAGGGCCTCTGAGTCATGTGGAGCTGTGTCAGAAAGTGTGTTAGGTTGTGTTATTTTAAAAAGACGGCTTGGGGAGAGGAAATTGAACTATCTTTTCTCACAAAAAAAACTTCTGCCCTTCAGTAGAAGTCATTTCCCACACATCTCACTTACCCTATATAATATAGGCTTTGATGGATTTTTACACCAGACAGATCCTTCATGACTTCATGAAGTTTGTAACTTGAGCTGGTTTTGCTTGATATTTATCCTTAGACACTGTTAAATGCATTGTTTATCACTAACTAAATTTACTATTGATCTACTCTTATTTGGATTGTTCAACTATCTGAAGGAATAGTTCCATAGAGAGGATTGATAATTGTATCAATTCAAAAAACACATAACATTAAATGAAGTACACCTTTCTCAACTCAGAAAATTAGGAATGGAGTCACTCCTGTCCACTTCCTAAATTATAATAATATAAGAATGTCTTTGGAAGACTAAGTAAACAGTATGGTTTGGTGGGTAAGAAATATAACACTTGGTTCATGACGGACTCTCATATTGCTTGGTAATTTAGTGGATCATAATAAAGTACAAAGCCAAAAGGGAAGACCAAGGCTGAGGTGAAGGACATGTCCAGGTGGGTGAGTAGTCTGCTATGTCCAATCCACCCCCACATTTCAACCTCCCTAAGCTTTTGAGTGTCTTTCTCTATGTACCAAGAATGTGATGATGTTTCAACTTCATTCTGGATCCATGACTCAGGCAACCAACCAAACAAATGTTACAGTCTTTCTTGGCCTTCAAGCTGCAACAGTGAATCAGTAAACTCCATTCCATACGTTGAGCATGATCCAACTTTCTATTCTTCCCAAGTTAATCCTCTGCCCTATAGATATATTGCCATTCTTATACCCCCATCCTGACTTTTGTTGATATTACTTGACAGATCATGCAAAACTCTTTGGGTGTGTACTCTTCTCCATCACATGTTTGGGACTTGAATCTAATTATAGGTCTAGATGAAAAGAGATTAATGGGAGTAGACCTTTACAGGGATTAACAGGGCTTCCTGGCAAGCATGATCCCATCTGGTTCACATTAGGAAAAGACACTAACCTCCCTGGGCAGGAATGACGGCTGCTTCTACTGGCAAAGTAGCTGAAGAGGCTGTCAGGATTAAGCACTCTGGTCCTAAAATTCATCAGAATTTTCTCTTCTGCCTCCATCCCAAATGTCAGGATCCCATTCTTTCCAGATCTCACTCCTTCCCAGTAAGTGTCCCAATTATAATGAATGGGTACTTATAAAGTTGCAGGTTTCAATGTCAACTATAATTCTGCCACCCCCAACAAAAATGGGTAATATTTTAGAAATCTCAATACGTCGTCTATAGGAGATAGGATTTCTTTCAATGCCAATCTACAAGCTTTTAGACTAGCTTCCCTTTCTTCCTCCCTCCCTTCCTCTTTCCCTTTTTCCTTCCTTCCTCCTTTGGTAGTACTGGTAATTGAACCTAGGAGTGTTTTACCATTGAACTACATCTCCAGCTCTTTCCATGTTTTTTAAATATTGAGATAGGTTCTCACTAAATTGCTGAGGCTGGCCTTGAACTTGCATCCTCTTGCCTCAGACTCCTAAGTAGCTGGGGTTTCAGGTGTATGCCACTGTGTCTGGCTTAGGTTTCTTATATAGACTTTGATCTAAGAATCCAAAGCCCTGAGCTCATTATTTTCATTCCCAAGTTCTCCAGCACAGTTAGAAGTAACCAGACAACCTGATAACACTGTTTTCATTAGAATGGTCAGATTTCATAAATGTTAGTCACTTAGAACTCTACTCTAATAAGTATTAGGAACAAGTATTTAAATGTGATAAATTTTTCTTTCCTTTTATTTATTTTTTTTTCTTGAGACAGGGTCTTGGTATGTTCCCAAGCCTCGCCTTGAACTCCTACCTCAGCCTGCCCAATAATTAAATGTGTTAATTTAAGCAATGATTTTATCACTAAGCTGGGGACTATTAGTCCTTTCACTACTGAAAATGGCATCTTTAGTCTTTAAATTTAATCAGGAAAACAATTCAAGAAAACCCAGAAATAATTCAAGAAGCTCAGAATCAGAGATTCTGTTGACCTAGAACCCCTCTTAGTATGTGTTAGATTCTGTGTTAGATTGAATCAGAGAAGCATAACAACTCTATGAACTGGTGTTTGGGCATGGGATCTTTGGAAGTCATAGTTGTTGGTTGAATCATTTCTGTAAATCTATGATTTCTGTGTCTGATGCTATCTACAGAACAGGCCGTTGGGAAATAAAAATGAGCACAGAGTACAAGAAATCAGGGTAAACTAGAACCAAAGCATGAGCCAAGGTTCTTAAGGATAGGCTGCAGTTCACATCAGATATTGTCACTGTGGTCCTTGCTTAGGAGGGTGCTCTGCAGCAGCTGAGACACACATACACACCTGATCCAAAAATCAAAGAGACTAATGGAGTTGTAGGGTCAACATCAATAGCAGCAGGGGGTTGAAAAAGTATGTGAGGTATATGTATTTTTTAATGGATGCTCCTCATTTCCCTGCTTGAAATTACCTGTGGCCCAACATCACTGGAAACATAGAAAAGAGAGTTCTCGAAAATACAATTCTTCTCAGTCCAGGTGAGAACTTAAAGAACCACAATGTGAGCTACCCGTGCTATCAATTTTCCTTTGCAACTTTGGGAACCTCTACGCATTTCACATTTTCTGACTGCAATGCAAAGTGGATTCTTGTTTTTCTTCATATTTATTTTTAGGATCTAGTGATATAGAATGTTGATTGAATGTCTGAGGATTTTCTCCTAAGGTGTTCTAATTGCTTTAGCAGTACTACTTAATGGATATTTTTAAGTCGTCTGGAAGTATTATTTTAAAACATTACACTGTTATTAAATTTTAGTTCCTCTTCCACAAGGGATTTTTTTTTTACTTTTTCTTTTTTGGTACTGAGGATTTAACACAGAGGCATTTATCCACTGAGCAACATCTCCAGCCCTTTTTATATTTTATTTAGAGACAGGGTCTCACTAAGTTGCTTAGGGCCTCACTAAGTTGGCTTTGAACTTGAGATCCTTCTGCCCCAGCCTCCCAAATTGCTGGGATTATAGGACTGTACCCCTGCACCATGGGTGAAGAGCTTCCTATGTTAGTGTTTCAACTGACTATAATGAACAGGAAGGCAGCATCACATGCAGAGACTGAGTACTCTGTCCACTCCTGTTCTGATTTCAGGGGGGTTCACCTGTGATGAGTCATGCAAAAGGATGAGATGAATCCCACAAATGTAGCTCTTTACTGGCCTGTGGTTGGGAGATCACTGAAAAGATGGGATTTGAAGATGAGGGAGTGAGGGCTTCTCTTTGAGAGCATAGAACAAAACAAAATCTAGGAGAGGGAGAAGCTGAGTAAAAAAAGCTTGGAATTTTTTTGGGTTTTACTCTGTGCTGGTCTTGGAGATTGAACACCCAAAGGGTTATGACCTATGAGAAGTCATAGCTCAGCAACGTAGGTGGTGGTGGGTAGGAGTGCAGAGTTCCTTACTCACTATCCACAAGTAAACATGGTGGGATTAGGATCACTGCCAGCATGTTGATGAAGGAGAGCATTTTAAAAATCTGCTACTAAGAAGATGTGACTCTTGCAGATTGATGTTGCCAACGTTTACTTGAAAGAAATGTTCTTAGACGTGGAGACAGAAAACAGAATGTCTTCCACAGGAGCAGATTATGCCAGAAGTACTTTAAAGTGTTTGCTTAGGAAAAGAAAAACAGCATTGCAGCTGAGATGAAAACAGAGACCAGTCAGGAAGTCTCAGATTGTTTAGAAGACTATTTTGGGGGAGGAGGAGGAGGACCTACAATGAAACATTTACACTTGACCGTAGTTGGCATTGTCCTATCATGGTTGATATTTTTCCGTTATGTTCATCAGTTTCCCTTTACTAGGATCATCTTCACTAATGAGATGTGCTTATCTGACCCATTGTACTGAGGTCCCAAAGTTAAGCACATCACATTAAGAAATGCAAAGAACAGAAACCTACTTATTAATTTAAAGTGGATCCAGACTCCTCCCTAAGACATAATCTGGAAAGTTGAGACTGATTCTAAATTTTAAAATTGCTTTAACACCTGATCTTATTCATCAATTGAATATCAGATATTTTCGGAGGATCTTAGGTGAAAAGAAAGTGAGCCTTGTATATCGATCCATAGCTCTCTTGCCTTTGGTCTCCATGTAAAAGATCATTGTCTTTCTTGTTGGATGCCCTAGTAACGTTTGATTCTGTAACTGGAGAAATTGATCTATTCTCATAACTTGATGGTCTCCCTGGACTCTCTCGGTCTCATTTTGGTCTTCACGATCAGTGTATACACCCTGGAGTGTAGATCAGTCCTCAGTAGCAGACTTCTCTGTGGATCTCAGTCATTTTGGACAAAACCTCGTAGAGGTCAGCTCCTTGGCTTGCTCTTCAGCTCTGTCTCACTCTTTGGGCAAGAGCCACATTGCTGTCATATTGCAGAAGAGTCAAGTATGTCTCAGGAAAGACTGGGTCTCTCCACCTCACCAAGCTCTGCTGGGACTCTGATGTGACATCAGCACTGGAAGAGGGTGAGCAAGCACCCTGGTACCTTCTTCTTGGTGTTAAAGAGACAGTCACGTGAAAGTCTCTTTCCTTTTCTCCTTCCCCTCAAAATATTTTCTTTTCTGAAAGCGGGTTAGAAAACTCTATGTCTCAATATTACCTCCTTCTGTCTGCATTTCTTTGCCTAAAATGGCTCAATCTCTAGGTCTCTTATTTTTCTATCCAGATCTTTCCTGACCTCTTACCTTCTTCTCTGAGAAAACATACTTCTTTATATGTTCAAAATATATCTTTATTATGTCATTTGAAGAAATAACAAGCGAATCCCCTCCTGACTTACTGACTCACTTTCCCCTGTCCCAGGTGTATCTCTCCAAAAACAAAGGCTCTAATTTTGTTTGCATTTTGTTGCCATTTCTCACATCTTATATCCCTTTATGCTGATTTCCTCCCACTTAGCTGCACTAATATATCCTTTTCTAAGGTCACTAATGACTCCCCTGAACACAAATCCTATAACAATTTTTATACATCTCATTTGACCACACAAGGGCATTATTACTCCAGATCAGTCCTCACTTTGTGATGTCCTGACTTTCCTTGGGTGCAGATGGAGCACGTGGTCCAATTCTCTTTTTACGTCATTGATTTAACCTCCTTTTCAGCCTTACTTCGCAACATCAATGGAATCCATGTTGGAGTGATGGAGTCCAAATCTTCTTCCTTCTCATCCTAAGTTCTCCTCCTGTTCACTCACCTAATTTCAATTGTCAATGGAATATCAGTGCGTCTCTAATGAATCAAAATAGTTCAAACAGCTCTTCTGGGATAGAAAAACTCCTATTCTACTGCACACTTCAAATCTCCTCGTGATGTTTCACCTTGAGTCATTTTAATCTCTGCTACCAAACCCTGGCCCAGCCTGCCATTATCTCTTGCCCTGAGACAGCTGTTATCTATTGTCCTTGTGTCCATTCGAACAGTTCTTTAAGAACTTCCCTACGCTGTTGTCTGACAGCTTTTCCAAAAAGAAAGTCATTACCTGACTCCCCTACTCCATTCTAAACCAGAGGGAGATGTCATCTCACATGCATTGGGATAGTTACTATCAAAACCAAGAATAAAACAAACAAAAAAGAAATAACAGGAGTTGCCAGCTATGTGGATTGAACCAACAGGTACCTGAGTTTGAGTCGACCTTTTAGTTATTATAATAATGCTGCTATAAACCTGGGCGCATGCACAGCTCCTTCATTTTCCTCTTTCAGTGTTTCAGGATATGTACTCATAAGTGGAGTTGCTTAATCTTTAGTCAGTTCTATTCTCTTCTCATGGAAGTACCTGTGTTTTCCATGCTGGCCCTTGTACTGGGACATTTCAGTTACCACTTAAGTGAAACCACCTTCCACAATATTGTCAGCCTTATGTGGACTCCAGTATCCCTCATGTTTAAAGAATTATTCCTAGTGCTTAGCATATTATCTAGAAAAAAAATGTTCTCAACAAAAAAGTGTTTTAGAAAAACTAATACATAAATATGAATGTTTCTGGACCAAACTGAGACAGAATGACACAGAAATATATTTTATGGTAGATGATACTGAATGTCTGTTCAGAAAGAGGAAGATTTTTAAAATTACAAGTTCTTCTATCAGCGATATGTGGTCACATGGGAATTTGTTAAATTCTTTAGTCCTTTCTTAGTAGCTTAAAATATGAAACAAGTTCACAGAGGTGGAATAGTTTCAAGCAATAGAAGGCCAAGATTAAGCTGCTTCTTATTTCCCCTCTGAGAAAGAATCATTTATCTCTAGTGGAACCATCAGAGTCCTGGATAAAAATAAAAATGTGAATTTATAAAATAGGGCTCACTTTTTGAAATTCTCTTCCAAAATGAATCATGTAGTTTGGCCTTTTTATTTGAACTATTCTGCTGCAATTTTCCTCACATCGATGGAGCTTATGTTAGCACCCCCACCCCAGGGTTTGGATTTAGGAACATGGAAGGCTCCTTCAGGGGAATCACTTGGTAAAACACAGCCTCAATAGCTCTGTGTTGAATGAATGAATATCAGCCCTCATTTACTTTGCAAATGGAGAGAGAAATCACAGAATTAAAAATCCAATCAATTATATCTTTGGGCTGTGCATGGCAGCAACTAATTAAAAATGAAAAAAAGAAGGTCAGAAAAGACCTGTACAAAATAAATCTTCATTGCATTAAGAAGGTTGTCTATAGAAATGATCATCAACTGAGGGTCGTTTTTGTGTCACCCTCATAGGCACTAGGACATATATGGCAATACCTGAAGACATATTTGTTTATCCCAACGCAGGGATTGTTATTGGCACCTGGTGGATAAAGGGCACCCGGAGACGTACATATCCTACAATTCACAGCACAGGCCCCAGACAAAGAATTACTGGACCTAAAGTTACCTACAATATGGAGGTACATGTTGTACATGTCAACATGTTTTCTGAATGCTCACCAAGAAGAATCTTTTGATATCCTGCTTTCGATTTGGTTGGAACCACTGTCCTGTGGTAAAGACCTTCCCCAACCCTGGTGAAATCCCACCGAGGGAACAGGAACATGTGACCCCAGTACAGAGGAAGGTTGGGTCCTCTGTAAGCTGTCTGTGTTACTTCTTGGGTTTGATGATGCCCAGGATACTTCTCCCACCTGTGAACAGCTGAGGGTCACACACATATGGGGAACAAAATACCAAGGAAAGCTGTTCCTCCATGTGTCTTTTTGGCCGCCATTCACATTTCTGTTTTTCATCTCCCCAGCAATAGGGTCAGCAGTAGCGATTGCACAGGGGAAATATTTGTCTGAAATTGGATCCAGGCTGTGGTCTGGAGTGGCTCACTCAACTGGTATAGTTGGAAGGTGTTGCTGCAGACGTAAATTCCCTCCTAAGGAGGAAAACAGCAGGCGGTTTGTCTTGTAGGCCTACTGACTGTACCTTCCCTTGGCTGGTCTTTCTGAGGACCGACAGTTGAGTGGGACACACATAAATTCTAATCATGAGTTCTTCGGCTTGGCCCCAGGCCTCACCCCCAACCCAGAGCAAGGAATGTTCTGGAGTCTAGGAATTATTTCACTGCCAACTTCTCCTCACACTTGGAAGGAGATCATGGTTAAGTCACTTGGACTTTCTTTTTCTTTGTCTCAGTACTGTAAAAAAGAACATTTGAATAACTTGTAGTAAGGTTGTTGCCTTTTTTTTTTTTGATTCAAATTGTAGGGCTTAAAGACAGTGATGGTGTGTTATAGTACTGTAAGTGATATCACAACAAAGTAACATTATACAACCACCTCACCCCATTTCATCTCTCCTATAGCAGCTGATGAGTACAAAATCAAACATAGGTCTCTATAAATGGAAACATAAATTAAGTTGTAAATTTATGACTATAACTTAAGCATATGTGCTAATTATAACATGAAAGCATCATCTTCTTTTTATTTATTAGTTTTAGAATTACAGAAACTTGAGTGAAGCTGCTTTGAGTCCCAAACATTTCCTCCCTGCCCATTCTCCCCTATTAATATCTTCCACTGATATGGTAGCTTTTTTCTGTCCCCACAGTTTTGCCTTCCTTGTTCTTTCCAATTACAATCAGCTCTTGTTAGTTTTATTTCCACAATGTCTCTCTTACCAACCCACCCACATCCTCTCCTCCTTTTTTTGCTATTTGATTTAGCTCCTACAAGCACTGCACTTGGCCTAGTTTTATGAGAGACTTGAGGTCAATTTCATTGCCTTCATCTTTTTGTCTAGGTTGCATATCTGGTGTTGTCTTGGAAACAAAATACTATCAGGTTTTTTTCCTACACATGCATCAATTGTCATTCTTGCCCAAATAATAAGCTAAAACCTTAACAGTGACAAAGGAGGGGTATGAGATTTCTGCAAATAACTTTAATGTTCTCTGTGTCCTAGACCCTTAATCTTCTCACACTGCTCCCAACAGTCTATATCTGGGTGATGTAGCAGATTAAGATTCCTCACAGTAAGGCATTTCCTACTTGACAGGATGAACAACACATCCTTGTTGTGAGTTCAACTGCTGGCTGGTGTATGAGTAATGCTAGCTGCTGTAACAAATAAACACCATCATTCCAATCACTTAATACAGGAAAGTTTCATCCTAATGGAAAGGTTTGAGTTGGCATCCTGTCAGGGAGTTTCCTTCCATATGGTAATGTGATTCAGGGACATCTTTTTGTTCCTTATGGCTCTGCCTGTCATCTACCTATTCTTGGTGACATCAATTAAGAAGCATTAAAAGACAAACCCAATTCAATAAAACTGACCCAAAGTCTAATTCTGTAATAATAGGGTCAAGTGACACATATCATGGGAGCTTATATTACCATAGTAGGAACTCTGTCACATGGCTACCTCTACCTTACAGCAAACAGGGAGATTTAGTGTGACTTCATTACCTGAAAAGAGAGCCAGCCCCAGATTTTGTGCGGCTAGCTGTCAGTCTCTGCTACAGTGAATATGGGGCATTTTAAGTGCATAAACTAAAGAAAACAAAGATGAGCCTGTTCTGATTAATCAGAAGTGGATAGCGGGAGGCAGATAAAGGCTGCAGAGCAGAGTTGAGGTGGCCACAGTGAGGGAGTACACCAGGGGGCAGAGGGGGATGATCCAACAGTGCAGTGGTGAAAGGTCCAGCATCTGGGCTTGGGGGAGTTGGATTCTGCACATGCTGCTCACACCTTCCCCTTGGCCTGGGTGTGGCTGGCTATGCAAGGGTCTTTCCTCTGTGATATTTCATGAAGTTGTTCCCAGATATTTTTTTTTCTATTTTCTGTAGGCATTTTGCATCAATAAAATGCTAAAAAAAATGAAATAGGGTCTCCTTAACTTTCTACATTTTCTCAAATATTTGATGAAGAGTTAAATTATTTAAATTATATATTTAATTGAACTGTTACTTTTGTGACTAGGCATCACAGATATCCCAGCGTACCTGAGTCCCAGTTATGTTTTGATTCAAATCATGCTGATTCTTGAGCTTGGTTCCTGTTGGTTTACCTCTGTTCCCTACCCCTAGATGCCCACTGTTTATCTCTAGGGCTGAGATGTATCTGTTAATTTTAAATACTTTAATTAAACACAGGTCTCTTTTTGCAGCCTTTCCTGGGTGCCACGTGGAACTGACCACTCCATTGTTTATGCTCCATGGCACAAACACATCTTCTGTCTAGTCTTATAGCATTTTATTGAACTCATTTGACTCCAATTACTATACAAGAAGCTCTTTTGATGGTGGAGATTCTGCTTAATCATCTTTCCATTCCCAGTTGCCAGAAAACACCATCGATGCTTAATAATTCTTTGTTAAATGAATGTATAAATGCGTGAATGAAAGTGTACACGACTGTGTAATACAATTTTTCAATCACATTGAAAAACTGATGTTTATCATATTGTATGGTAAAGACACATAGCTTAAATGTATTCTGACATGATTTAAATATATGACTGTTGTAGGTGTGATCCTAGGACTCTGGTTAAGTATTTTAGTAAATTAAAGGGAAAATCACAGATGTTTCAAAGGCTTGGTTCTAAGTAACATTTTTCTGTAATTGAATTTTTCTGTCTTCCTCTCTTTTGTTATTTACGATGTAAATAGCATCAGTTAAAAGCTATGTCTACTTTTTAGAAGGAGAAAAGTCCTGAGTTTGAAATCCAGCTTTGTTCTTTGCAAGTTATGTGACTTCGGACAAGTACTTTCACTTAAGCTGTAGTTTTCTTGATGTAAAGAGCATAATTCAACCATAATGACAGTTGTGTAAATGGAACGAGGTCCCTTCTACAAACTAACTCACTTAGAAGAGTAGTCTCAATACATGTTAAGTTCTTAGTCATTTTCTTGTACCTCCTACTTAGGAGTTCTTGAGATTATCCTAAGTGCCCAATTACAAAACCCATGACTTGCTATTTCTGTTCATTTTCTTCTTTCTTTCTTTTTTTTCTTTCTGTATAAACAAGACACAATCTAACCTTTGATTTATGCCATTAGTCTATTATGTTATGAGGGATAGAATAGTGTAACTGGAAATGTCTTCTTCCCTCATTTTTTAATCATTGTTTCACTTCACTTCCCAGGAGGCAAATATTCATCTGAAAAGTGCCTTAAACACAAGTATCAATGATGGACAATATACGTTAAATAAGAGGATCCCCAGAATATTCTATCGCATCCTTGATACACAGAGTTAAATACAGCATCGTGACTACCTATACTTAAATAATGGAGGAGCAGCTGGTGAATGAATGTATTGATCTCTTTAAGAACTGTAAGAGCAGAGCAGTAGCAGACTCAGGATTTGCCCCATCCCATTCTTCCCAGGCTGTATTCTGATGAGCTGATTTTATGTCCAGTTTCAGACAAGACCAGAGTAAATGACCTTTGGGGATGATCTCTATAGCAATTTGCACATTTCTCCACCTCTCTCTGTTCTGCTCTGGAGATAACTCTGGAAGAGCCAAGAAGTTCCACATTCTCCTCCACCTGGTTTCCCCCAGGATCAAGTAGGTGCAGAGCACAAAAGCCCCCACCTGTCTCCAGGAGGAACAGATTCCAGGTCTCCCAGGGTAGATGCAGGGTGTGCTCTCCTCTCCCTCTCCCATGGGCTTGTCCTGGAAGATTTTCTTTCCCAAATCCTTGTACTCAAATCCTGTCTCAAGGTTGGCTTCTGGGGGAACTGAACCTAAGATGGAGTGAACCAATGAACTCTAAGGACAGAAAGAGATGTAGAAGATAAAATTGATACCACTGAAAGGAAGAGGAAATATAGGGGATTCAAAAAAGAAAGAAGATAAAAGACTAGAAGTCTTAATAATGGAAATTTCTGTGTTTCATCCTGCTCAGTAGATTGGCTGTGGAGATGGGATGGAGATAGGCTTTATTCTTTTTTTTTTGGGGGGGGTGGGGGGGGCTAGTACCAGGGATTGAATTCAGGGATACTCGACCACTAAGCCACATCTCTAGCCGTATTTTGTATTTTATTTAGAGACAGCGTCTGAGTTGCTTAATGCCTTGTTTTTGCTGAGGCTGGCTTTGAACTCAAGATCCTCCTGCCTCAGCCTCCTGAGCTGCTGGGATTACAGGTATGTGCCATGACACCCATGGGAGAAAGGCTCTATTCTGATGAGCTGATTTTATGTCCAGTTTCAGACAAGACCAGAGTAAATGATCTTTAGGGATGATCTCCGTAGTCACAGATGGGCTTAGACAAACTATAAAGGTTCGTAAGTGGTAAGTGGGTAATGAGGCTCTTGAAATCTCATGAGAGAACAAAAAAATGGAATGGAGGGAATTAAATGCAACAAATGTTGATTATTGTCAAAGACTGTAGGGTGGCTAGTGAGTGGCTGGCTACCTGTACTTTCAGCAATACACTTTTCTAAGCTGTTTTATTATATAAACATTTATGATTCTTTGTTTTCAGCACACCTGCGCCTAAAGAGGAGTCCAATATGTGAGAGCTCAATAAGAATGTTGTCAGACCTCTATCTTATATTAATTTCTTCCTGTTGTGCTGGGAAAACAATGTCTTTATACAGAAGGTGAGATGGGGAGAAAAGTTGTTCATTCCATTGTGTATTTTTTACAAAGACTAAAATCTACTCTCTTATTCCAAACCCGGGTCTCATTCTGAAATATACTACCACTTGTTAGTAGGTATATATTTACAAAAAATAAAATCTCCCTTTTATGGTGTATAAGATGGATTTGTATCTCTCAGATGATGAAAGGTGGGTCCAGGCAGGTAGATTTGAGTACTCTCACATGTATAGTATACATGACATCCAGTAAATACAGTGACTATGTTCATAGCATATCAAGAGGAAGCCCTTCAAAGCAGTGACCATATGATACGTTCTGCATATCAGGAGATGCTTTGAAAGATTTAAAATCATAGCACTGAAAATGGAATTGAGCATTTATCTAATTAAAGTGGTACTTTCATATACTATAAAACGTTAAATAAATATTTTCAGGAGGGGCCATGGTTAACAAAAATGTCTGTCAGAGAAAGAATAATCATTATTTCCAATTTAATTCCATCCTGTTTTTGCTGCAGGATGCAAGGCTGGGATCCACGGAGTCCTTTTCAGGGACCATCCTTGGGCTGATGGTACATTGGTCATCATGGATACTTCTCTTTGTGGTTTGATGAATGCTAATTTCCAAGAGGAAATACTTTCAGTTTCAGGCCAGTTGCCACTGGAGTCAAAAGCTCTATGTGTTAACTTATCCACAGTGTTCTGGGGAGAAATAAGACAGAGATGTCCTCTATCTTGGAG
This sequence comes from Urocitellus parryii, assembly GCF_045843805.1. NCBI lineage: Eukaryota > Metazoa > Chordata > Mammalia > Rodentia > Sciuridae > Urocitellus > Urocitellus parryii. Next base: position 75,998,617 of record NC_135539.1, on the reverse strand, counting down.
TCACTGTCCTTGACCATCCGTAGACACCAAGGAGAGAAGCAACTGCCACTGCTGTTAGTTATCTGGGTACTGAAAAAGCACAGCTATGTGATTGATTATTATGATGATGATGATGATGATCATCATCATTATTCTCCAATCTCATAAGGCTAATTTAAAACATGGTAGTTTATTTTGAACAGATTTCAGTACAATTAATTTTACTTACAAGGGTGCTCTAGAAAGAAGCAACTTACACATTGCCTATTTAGCCAACACTCTGGATGGACCTGGACACTCTCCCTTCCTGAGTTCTCTGTGCCCCTCACCATCATAGCAGGATGCTGTCTTGCAATATATTTTACCGACAGCGGACAAATGTGCAGCAGTAAATATTATGGTTTCATCTAATGCTTCAACTGTGAAAACAAACGACAGAAAATGTAGTTCACATAACAGATACCGAGGTCAAAAACTATCGGGAAGGATATTCCACACAGTGACTATTACAATACACTTTTCATAGAGGGCTTATTTATGGGAACATATTATGAGTCATAGCAATTCATAACGTGATGTTCTATGGAAAATTCCATTCTCTGCTCTGACTAAATAGTGGACGCACAGCACTCATTTTTGATTAACGAGAGTCATAAACATACCCCACCAGGTATAATACAGTAGTTTACAGCCCTAACCTAAATTGACAGATATATTTTTTTTTTATTCATAAAATAAGAAAAATGGGCTAGAGTGAAATCATTGCAATTCTCAGCAGGACAGTGACTGGCTGCAGCCACTGCAGGGACAGTCTCATTACCCACTTACCAGAATTTGGTCTCCTGTATCACTTATTCATTACCTGTACTGCAGCAGCATTTAGTCTATTCCATAAATATCTTTCTAACTTGAATTAAGATAATGTGCTGTGCTTGTTGGATACGGTGTAGCGCAGTTTGTACTCACTTTAAATCGCACCAAGTCGGAAAGCATTTTTGCATTCCAGATAGGTCTAAAAATATTCCCCCATTAAAATAGTAATCATCATTAAAATTAGCTCACTGATTTTTGCTGATTAATTTTTCAGTAACAAGTATGCTTTCTAAAAAGTTTCAATTAAACATTTTTTGACAGATCTAGATTTTTAAAATGCCAAATGTAAAAAAAATAGATAATTAAGGATATAAAAATAGAAATTTAAAACTTACTATATCTTTAAAAATATATATTTTTAAAAATTTGCTGGCAAAAAAAAGGATTGGAAGGGTTGCTATAACTGGAATGAATGAGGACTGAGTTCCTACATCTTCATTTTTGGTTTGTGATCCCCATACCTATTTTTGTCTTTATAAAGAAAGAACAATCTAGCAGTATCCAACTGAAGAGAGCCATTTTAGTGAATTTCAAGTTTTTATTTGCTTGTATTTTATTTTCATATACAACAGGAATGATTCAAGTTCAAAACAAGGTTGAAATCAACAAGATCAAGTACAACTTTAAATGTACAGGATAAAATAAAGGTCTGTTGCTTATAAGTCAACTACTAGTATGATTCCTTTTGTTTTGTTTTGTTTTTGTCTGTAGTATCTTTATTTTAGCTTGAATGAAAGACATAAGCATTCTAAAATATAGTTTTGATTAACCCTATTGGAAATCATGGGAGAGGAAGTGACACATTTTTACCATAACACTTTAAGAAAATCAACCCCTTAGTATAATCTTTAAGGAAATAAGCTAGTGCAAAGCTGGTTTTAAAATATTTAAATATGTTTTAAATGGATAAACTGAATATTAATTATAAAACCTGTTGAGAAAGACAAATAGCACGAGAAAGTTTTATTTTCAGACATTTTTAGAACAATGCTTGTATATAATTTGGTACTAATTTAATATTAGTAATTTTGTGCATATAAAATTATGCTGTGCATATTTGATGTGACATATTGTTTTTAATGGAGATATGTCACAAAGCAGTAGTGACTTCCAGTCCCTCACAGATGGCCATTGTAGAGTAATTGTCATGGAAACGCCTTCTGACCTTTCTCAATGGTAGCAGCAAATTTGGAGAAAGACAGAGGTTCATGTCAAAATGATCTGGTATGTGGCAGACATGAAAGAGCAGCATTTAACCCAAGAGTATCCACACTTCCATGGAAAAAAAAAATTACAAAAACAAATTTATTTTAGGGGGAACACAGATAGTTACATAATTATTTCCAAATATTAAGCTCTAATGGAATTCAGCCTGCTTTAATAATGTAATTTAGCCTAATCTTTAAAGATTGTAGATCTTTAGTGAGATCTTTTCCACAAATTTTTAAAGAGATGTTATCTGAGGTTCATGAATCAGATTGTGTAATCTCTTGGATATTTGTATTGCAAGAAATATTAAATCAAAACATTCATAAAAGGTCATTTATTTATTTTTTGACAGAGTATGTCTAAGATGCTTAGCACTCAAGAAGGTTGTCCTATTCATTTCCTGTAACTTGACATATAAATCTAGCTTGGTATAAGGTAGGATTCCAAAAGCAATTATCAGAATAAAATAACCTGTATATTTGTGGGACTTTACTCATACAGATTGGTAGATAATTGATTGATAGATAAGCAGACAGATGGATAGATAGAAGCTGTATAGGTATACTTTAAAAATATCTAAATTTTCATATAATTTCAAGTCTTGATTTTTCATTAAATCCAGAGTACATAAAATAAAAGATTTGAAACTTTTCATAATCGATGAATGTACACTGTATATGGTATTTCCCAAGTTGAAAGCCATTTTCTCCTTAGTAGTCAAAATGAGATAAAAATTCAGGCCCTCCAAAGGCCCAACACCATGCTCAGAACCTGTGTTCGTCGGTATCACAAGTACCTGAAGTCATTAACTTACAAACAGTTTTACCTACCCAACAAGTGCTGGACGTTCCCCTCCAAATTAGGGGCCCTCTTTGCTTTGGGGCTCTGGTGAGGATACCAGCCAGCAACTGCAGGAAGAGCATGTCTGAGCAAATGGCTCACATCAGGAATCAGGTGGTGAAGAGAGACCAGGGCCCCACCGTGTCCTCTGAGGGCACACATCACTGTCCTCAGGACCTTTCTTAAGGTTGCTGGCCACTCTTTTCTCACTGCCAATGTTCTGTGCAGACCACTTCTGACCCCTTGACAGGTTCTGCAGCTCTGATCAGCAGATGGGGGTTTTACTTCTTTTGGCCAGAGGCACAGCCTGGATCAGGGCATTGTCCTTGGGTCCAGTGTGCCCTGAGAGCGCTACTAGCCAGAAGCGCCTGAGGCGGAGAGCAACCTGTGCACACCAGGTAGATAGATGTTTGAAAGTTCAGTTTCTTTCACTGCATGAAACAAACTATGGGGTCAGGTCTACCTCCAGACTACCCTGGAAAATAAGCTAAGGTTGGGACTCCTCTGAATCCTACCCCCACCCAGCACATTCTCCATCCCTCTTCCTTCCCCCATGGGTGGATTGGCTTCTCCTGGAAGCAATTCTTTAATAAATAATTTGCACATAAATTCTCTTTTCAGAAAAAGGCCTCCTCTTTTCTCCTTACTATCAAGATGGCCTATTGAGGAACTTGGCCTTTGTCTCACCAGTCCAGGGATTCCCAGAGATTCAGGGGATGGTTTCCTGAGGATAGTGACTGAGTCTCCAGTCTGAGCTACCTGTTTGGTAGTGCCTTGCTTTATTACCTTATGACACCTATTACTATTTAAAACTTCACATTCTTAACCCAGCATGGGTTTCCCACACCACGTTTTACTCTCTGAAAACAGAGGCTTTGCCTGGCCACCCCCCTGCTTGGCTTTTGATGCCAACAAGGTGCCACAGAATGCCAGACTCTCATCTGCTGCAGGATAAATGAGGATGATGTCTGATGAGAGGAAGAGGACCATGCCTTCCCCCACGTGTGTCTCGTGTTTCCATTTGGACAGGAGGGGTCATTGCTTGACTGACTCTCGGCTTCTCAACCTGTCTCTGTTGCCCTGGCTCCAGGCTTGGGGCTGGGTAGCAGTGGCAGAGATTCATAAGGGAAAGAATGTGCCCGATGTAATGTCCACTGGCCAGATGTAAGTCAGGCCAAAAAGCCTTTGCAGGGTGTCCAGAGATGGCCATTATGAATGCATCATGCATTGTTAAGTGGGTAGCTCTGTTCCAAGTCAAAGAGGAGATTTATCCTTCCCTGGTGGAGATGGAGAAAGCACAGGAGACCTCAGATAGACTGGAAGCCCTCAGATGGTTGCGAGGGGGAGTGATATGTGAGGAGGGCATTTTGCCTGATGGTTAGGCACCAGAATGTCTGTTGCCTAAATTTCTCAAGGAGGAAAAGCAAATGGAACACATTCCTCACAACTTCTCACTGTTTGTCAAAGGTTTGTGATAGAATATGTAGGAGAATGGACGTCCCATTTAATTTTTTAAATCTCTTTTACTGGAGAAGCATTGATCTCAATGATTTATGAACACCATAAATATGTGTTAAGTATTTTCTATGGACCAGACACAAGTCTGGGTGTTGGAGATAAAGAAGTGACCAAGGCAGGCATGTTTTCTTGCTTCCAGTTAGTTTGTAGTTAACTTGGCTGAGGGAAACAGATTTCCTAAATGTTTGTGAGGTAGCAAACATGATGAGGTGACTTGGCTTGGTGTGGGGAGGCTGTGGCAGTGGGAACAATACATTTTGGGAGCAGAGGTTTAGGTCTAACGAAGGAGCAACCCCTGCATGTACTTTCCAGAACTGTGTTTTAGACAAAGACAATAGGAGATGCAAAGGTCCTGAGGCTGCAGCAGAAGTCAGAAGAGAAGAAACACCAAGAATCTGTTTACTCCAGCAGCACTAGTCAAATGTCAGTTAAACCATCCAAGTGCTTTCTCTTAGCACCTGACAGAATAAAAAAGTATAAATCTACATACATTGATGAATGCTTTTGTGGTGGAACTGTAAGACCCAAATTCTTGTAGTACAGTAGTAAATGGAAACTTAGTAATAGAATTTGTGAGCTTTTCTTTAAGTTTTACATTCAACTGGGGGAACATCAGAGTGTTGCGTTCTAGAAATTAACAGTAAAATAGAAATTATGCATGATCCTGCTTAACAAAACCAAATATAGAAACAGGGAAAATTCATCCTCAACAGACAATTTAGAGAGAAATCATTTATATTTGACCAGCATAAATCACATAACAGAAAGATTATTCGTAAGATTTGCTCTCTATGAGGGAAACCAGGACGTTCACATCTGCATTCACTACCTTTTGTGTTGGAAACCTTAATTTATAAAAGATACACATGATAGTAGCATACAGCAAAATTCCTTCATCTATGCAGTAGGACTGAGGGTAACCCGTTAGTTACAAATTACATATTTAATAATTAGATTATGTGTTAGTCACCTTTGCATTACTATAACAAATACCTTAATAATCAATTTATAAAGACAAAAGGTTTATTTGAGCTATCAACCTTAAAGGTTGCAGTCCATGTTCATTTGGCCTCACTATCTTTGTCTCTGTGGTGAGGCAGCACATCATGGTAGGGAGCACACGGCAGAGAAAAACACTCATCTCATGGCCAGAACTCAAAAGTGAGAAAGAGGGGCACCTCTTCCAGTATGAGGACTTAAGGCTCAGTCCACCAAGTTGGATACCAAGCCTTGAATACATGCCTCTTTGGGAGACACCCCAGATTTGAACTATAGCATTTTGTCCATGAGTGTGTGTATGTACCAGTATTTTTATGTGTGTGTGTGTGTGTGTGTGTGTGTGTATGTGTGAGTGTGCATTTGGTGAGTGAAAGTCTATATGGTATGTGGGCATTTGTGTGTGTGCACTCATATTGTGCAATTCAAATATTCTTGTGCATCTATATTCAAAGCCCAAATCCTGCAGAAACAGAGTAACTTGCTTTCCAGAGTGTTTGGCGCAGCATCCTGCAGATGCGGCCACTGACTAATTGTGTGCTTAGGACGACGATTAGGTTGATGACAAATTTGTGTATTGAGTAGAAAGAGCTGACTGATTAGTTTCTGGAATTGTTGCCCAGTTTTAAACAAATGGAGCTTTGCTTTTTTGTCTTTTTCTGATTAGCGGGTTCTGTCATCTATTTAGTTGAACTATGGGCACTGCATTAAAATGAACACCTTGTCTTCTTCCTGGGACATGCCATTCTGTCTCCAGGGCAGACTCTGAACACTGGTACTTCTGCCTCACCTTCTCCTGGGTCCTGGATGGGGCAGGGCACAGAGGCCCTGGGAGAAGCTTCCAGGTGTTTCCCACAGGCAGGGCTCTTCTGCGTTTCAGGGACGCTCAGAAACCTCTCAATCCCAAGCCTCAGAAAAACACAGATCTGTGCTTGACACAGCCCCTGTGATGTGGATCCCTCTCCTTAAATCTCTCCATGATGCATATGAAGGTTAATGATTTGAGAGAACCCAGAGTCCTGTGTAAGCAACATGAGAGATCTGTGTGTGAATTAGAGCACTAGGCTCGCTTTCCTTCCAGGTCTTTGTTACGTACTGAGTGCTGGAAACATTTCCAAGGCTCTGTCTCCTTTTACACATTTTGTTTACGATGGCAGCTCTGGTGATGATGATTTGTGTTCTGTTATCTGTGCTCCTCAAATGAAAAGGAATTTGCAAAAGAAAAGTATGAGACAGTACAGTCTTTACAGATCTTCCTGGAAAATATAAGGGTTAAAAAGAGTTTTAGTTAGTGTCAAAATGGATTATAGGCTTCATGACCTGTGATGGCAATAAATGCAAATGTTCCAGTAAAATTTCATTTTTGGAGAAGGTTGTCCTATCAACCAGCTTGGTTTTTAGATGAATAAATATTTTACTGGGAAAAAAAAAGAAAGAAAAGAAAAAGCTAACTGAAACAAAGTAAAGTGATGAAATGAGACATTTGGAAAATAAAATGAAAGCTAAATATTCAAGATCAAAAGCTCCAAAGTTTTATTAAAGTTTCCATTGGAAAGCCTTTATTAGAATAGACAGAAATATTTTATCCCACTTTATTGAAATGATCAAGTTGTATGCCCAAGACTTAAAGAACTGCAAATGAAACTTAAAGATTTAGGTTCTAGTTTTTATGCTGTGGAAGGATCTGACCTTACTGACTACATGAGGAATTTCAGAGCAAATCCAAAGGCAGGGAAATCCAGGTAAGACAGGCAGATTGCTCCACGTATCCAAGTCTAGGCTGAGAGGGAGATGAGGCAAGAGCATCTCCAGTTGCTCAGGTTAAGGTGGCAAATTGAGTTCTCAACCTCACGATGACATACTGTCCATCAACATAGTACCAGGAACCTTGACCAAACAGAAATCTGCTATTTTACCTGCTCCCTGCGAGAGGTCTAGGCATTATTTATTTCTACCTACCTGCCTTTCTCTCCAGCCTTGCACAGGGCATGGGCATGGGAAAAGAGTACAAACTAGGAGGGGAGAGGAAAATCAGAACCAGCCATCCACTTGGAGAAGTGAAGTGAGGAACTGTGGGGACTTTCCGTGGAAGTTTAAGTTCACTGCTTAAGGAGATGGATTCAAAGGACGTTTGGAAATGCCTAATGAACCCTTCTTCTATGGCACAGCAGTGGAGAAAATCCCACTTTCATTGTTGAATAAGATTCTAATTTATGCTTGAACAAATGGATATAGAAAATTTTATGAAGGATAAATTATTTTATATGCCTTTGCTTTAAAATAACCCATATCATTTTATAGCATAAAAAATCTTACACACAAATGTTGTAAGGATCATAAGGATCATTAAGCCTGCTCCCAGGGACAAAAAGAGAATAAGGCAAAGATCAGACCAAAGACGGCCCAAGATTTAGAGTGGTTTCATCAGATTTCAGATTCTACATGTGACTACATCAGAAATCCCATACACTTGGGCTGGGGATGGTGATCAGTGGTAAAGTGTTTGCCTAGCCCGCATGAGGCCTGGGCTCAATCTTCCACACTGAAAAAAAAAAAGAGAGAGAGAGAGAGAAAGAGAGAGAGAGGAATAAAAGAAAGAAGGAAAGAAAGAAACTTCACATAATCTTTACCTTGTGTCTAGATGAGTCACAAACTTTCCTGAGTGCCAACCACAGGAAGCCAGAAATGATGTGATACTGATGGTCAAGGACTTAAGATGAACACCTACAAATTCTTTTGAAACATCTGCTCACTTAATATTTCTCTTTTAGTCAACAAAAGGTCTAAATAACAAACCCAGATTTGAGTTTTAACCACTATTGCTAATGATCTCTGATTTAAATGAGTGTAAGTTTTCTTTGCAATGAGATTATGTGTGTATTTATGTGTATATATTATATATATGTGTATATATATGTATGTATATATATATGTATGTATACACACACACACACAAAAACACGTAAATTAATCAGTGATGACTCTGAAATCATCCCAGACAAGTGAATATTATGTATTTCTTGTTCTTGGGTTTGGAGAATTTTAAAGTACCCCCATCCTAGCTTTGGTGAAAGTACTTAATTTTTCCCTATTTCAGTGACATTTTAAAAAATTGTCAGAATTTTTAAGAAACATGTAGGAAAAAGGACAGAGAGTAGGTGATTTTTTCCCTTAATTTCCCCTTAGCACCTTTGTTGTATGTTTGCTGAATTCCTGGATTTTAGACCTATCATTTTGTATGTAGGGCCATTGGTCAGGAGGGACCTGTGTGCACCCTACCAATGACTGTCACAGTTAGAGAACACAGCCCGCCAAGAGGAGTGAGCCTGGAGCTGTGGAGTGAGCCACGCTACTGTGTGTATTTCCACATCTTCCTGAGCCTTGAGGATGTTCAGGGAAGCGTGAGAGTTACAAAGCAGATGATGGGCAGCAGGCAAAGAAGTTTTATTTGAGAAGTTGTCAGCAAGAATGTATATAAACACATAGGAGCCATGGCTTGCCACATTGTTGCAAGATGACGTGGTGAGTTTTGAGAAGGAATCACATTTTACTGTCCAGTTTTGCTGAAGTCAGGATTCCCATTCAATTAGAAAAATGTTTTCTGCTAAGAAGTGAAGATGGCAATTAGCCCTACTTCAGACAGTCAGAGGGTACCTGCCTTGGGAATTACAGATAGCACTGATGGTAATAAGAATGTGGTCATTTTACGTTTTCCACAATGTTGGAATTTTCAGTACTGCTTGTGAAGAATTAAACAAGTATAGAAAACAGTGTAAAAAACTGCTGGCTTTTTCAAATCTCTGCATTTTGACACACATACTTCAGGCTTTTAAAGAAAATACTTTTTAAAGTATTTTCTTTTTAAAGAAAATACTTTGTAGAGCCCTGAAATACCTTTCTACTTCCTTGTTAGAAATTGGCAATACCCTGAATTTTTGTTCTCAGTTGCCCCATTCATATTTGATACAGCCTTTATAGATACATATGCATGAATTTTCTGGGGGTTATATTGCATTTTTTTTAAATTTAAGTGTACTACACTGTACATCCCATTCCTTCTGTAAAACACTTTTATTCATGAAATTTTAGAGAATTTATTCTATTGCAAGAGCAAAAAATTTAACAATTTCATAGTTTTTTGTTGTATGACTATGGTAGCTTTTTTCCCCCCTGTTCTTCTATTACATGTATTTAAAGAGGTTCCCACTAGAGATTAGAGTAGAAGTTCTTTTTGTGCTGGATATCTTTAGAACCTATGCTTGGGACTCACTGGTTTGTGGGTAGTTATGTACAAAGCTGGCAAATATATGCTGAGACCTATCTGCCACCATCCACAAAGAGCCCCACGCCCTCAGGATAGTGGTGGCTTTTTCAGCCTGGGTTCTGGAAAAAGACAAAGGGAAAGAGCCAACCTGCCACCAGGACGTGGGGCCGCATCCTGGAATGGTTCCTTGATTTGTTGCTGCATCTGCCGATTAAATCCTGGGAAAGCTAGCAGACAGTTGACAGCTTTATGCATGAGATCTCCAAACGTGTCACCATTCCAAGGTTATCTTTTCAATCTTTGCATTCCATTAGGTTTTTAAAAGCCACTGTATTAGATGACCTGGTGCTATTTACTGTGTAGTATTTAGGGAGGAATTAAATGCTCCTAAAGGGAAGCAGAGAGCTGTACAATATGAGGGGCCATCAGAGTGGCATAGACTGGAGACATTCTGCACCCTGTGCTCTGCAACTTGCTCTGGGATGGAGACCTAGACCTGGGTGCCGGCAGCCAGCCTGAGCCTTCTCTCCATCACCCTCTCTGTGCTGCCTCCCAATTTCCCAATCCCCTGCCTGTCCTTCTCTTCCTTGACTTAAATGCCCATTTCTTTTGTTCTGCTTTCTGGTTTGTGGGTAATTTCTTCCTCATCATTATCTAATCCTTCAACATTGTATAAACCAAAAAAGTTCTGCTCTTATATTTTACATCAAAAAGCTCTTTGCTTTCTATCAGATTGTTCCTTTTATCTTTGCTTGTATTCTGTTCTTATTTCAAGAAGGCAACATTTCACCATATTTTAGAGTTATTAGAATTTTTTTTCTTCCATTCTTCTAAGTCTTTTTTTCAGGAATGTTTCTTTTTTATTCTCTTTTTCCCTTTGTTTTTGTTTTTATACATTTCATCTAATTTTTTTCTTTTTAAAGTTAAGCTTAAGGCTTTGCTCAAATATCTGCAAATAAGATTACATGGTAAAACTATATGTCTGTTTCAATTTTATTGGATGCTCCCAAATCACTCTCCAAGGAATTTAGTGTCACCAGCAGAGAGTGCATGCTCCTGTGACCACATTCTCACCCACCGGGTTTTCAATCGGCAGTAACCAGGAAATAAAACAATATCACTTGCCATTTGTTCTAACTTTCTCAGGTCCCAGGGGACAAACCTTGGAAATTTAATGTCCTTCATAACAACCCTCTTAAATTATTCTGTGTTTTATATGGTTCCTGACTGATGTATTTTATCACTAAAACTCTCTTCCTCAAATGCTTATCTGTAATACGTACATTTGATCTCAGATGAATAATCAGCCCATTCTGTTTTCTTGTTTCTTTTTTTACACAGAATTATTTTTCCAAATTATTATATATATATTTTAATCTAGAAAATATAAGAAGAGTGTTGGGTTATTACATTTCTTTTTGCTTTAGTTTGCAGAATCCTTCCTCTTTAGATCTTTTGAAAGCAAATGTATCTGTGTGATTCAGCAAAAGAGCTTGTGTTCTCTGACTTATACACTGGCTGGATCCACATAAAATCCAATAATATAAATGGACATGTCCCAGGGACACAATGGAATTATTTCAACCTATATATGTTTATGGCTTTCTGTCCTTGTAAGATGTGAGATCTATTTTATGATATATTCTGATGGGAAAGTAGAAATATTTACAAAGGATAATTTTACAAATGAATAACTTTATAGGAATAATAGCCCATTCATTTGAGTGACTAGAAATAATTAGTAAGATGAATAAAATTGGAATTCCTGGAGGAAAAGACTTTATTGGCAATTTTTATAAAAAGATGATGGAAGGATTTGTGTTATTTTAAAATAAAAAAGTTTACTAATTTTTAATCTAGATTTTTCAGTCAAACTGGATCAGAAACATCTATCATTATTCTTTTGATTTGAGTCATACATAAATATGTATATGCCAAAACTATTCTGTCAGATGCTAACACTTAATTACTCAGTAGAGTAGCATTTTCATCATGCATGATTGCTATTTAAAAAGATCTCCATTTTTCTTATCTATATTAATATCTATTAAACTTCAACTTGAGAAGTAGAAGAAATTATATGTGATAATTATTATGGAAAATTACAGAAAAAAACTGGTGTTTTATCAGTTTTGTCTTTTGTTTGGTGCTTATTAAAGACGTGTTTTGTTCACTACCATAAAATCCCAAATGTTTGCATATTTAACAGTAATCTGGGTTGCTATGAAACTAGTGATAAATTTCTTCCAGAATGTTTACGTCTAAAGACATGTTTTCTTTTCATAGAATATTTATACTAAAACAATAATCTTTTCTAATGAGAAAAGCATGCTTTCTGGTAAATTTATGATGAAGAAAATAATTCCCTTAAGAGTGCTACATACTTGTGTTTGGCTGCCTAAATAGACTTTCTGCAAAGTTGCAATGGTTAATTTTATGTGTCAACTTAATTCATCTCGGGTGCTGATATTTGGGTAAACATTATTGCTAAGTGTATATGTGAGGATGTTTCCAGATGAGACCAGCATTTGTATCAATGGGCTCAGCAGGGCAGATGGTCCTCCTCATTGTAGGTGGGTATCATGTAATCCATGGAGGATCTGAATAGGACAAACCACAGGAGGGCAGATCTCTCCCTGGCTGCTGAGCTGAAACATTGGTTTGGACTGGATTGTGCAATATCAGCTCTCCTGATTTCCATGACTTTAGACTCATATGATCTCTAGCTTACATGTGGCAGGTGTGAGAGTCCTCACCCTCTATAATCACACATGTGACTTAGATGCTTAGGGAGAGATATAAAATCACTTCAATGTTTTTGTTCAATTGTTATAAGAAATAAGCTTGTTAAAATGAGATTGCTGAAAAAATTATGTCTTTATGTTCTATGAGTATGCTTTTAATAAGTTACTTTTTCATTAAGGAGAACAACTAAAAGATTATAAGATAAAAATCAAAAGCATTGAAAAGACCAGCAAAGAGAAATGCAAGACAGTAGATGTCTAATAAATTGCCTCTTAATGAGACAATTCTGCAAATACTTTAATAATAACAATAATGACAATGATTGTAATTTTCATTTTCAGTCTGTAGTGTCTTTCTACCAAGGCTATAAAGCATTTCAACATAATGGGATAATGTTCATGACCAAAGAATGGTCAAAGCCATAAATGTCCATGGTGTTTAAACACTAATGAGGAGCTTGGACTTGTAAAAGCATTTCCTCTAAGTACTTCTCAATGGCAGGACCATTATTAGGCACAGCAGGAAAATGAGGGTGGTAGGAAGGCTTAAAATGCAAATAAGAACAAGATTTTGGGTTCACCATTAGCTATCAGAGCAGCTGTGATGCTGGGGTGTTTTTATAAGCTACTCTTTTATATACTAAGTCTGCACATTTATGGCCACCTACTCTGTGAGATTTGCTGGTGCTCTGAATTACTGTTTCCTGGCTCTGTGCTTATCTTGCTGTCCTCGAAGGTTCACCTCTCACCCCTTTCTCTCATCTGCTTCAATCTTTTCCTTGATTACTTCAATTAACTGATCTCCTCACAGTTCCTTGGGAACCTAACCAGAGTGATAGTTCTAAACACAAACAGGATCTTCCATGACTTAAACCATTTGGCTCTCCTTTGCTTTCAGGATAAAATTCAATGTCTTCATGACTCTGCTCCTACCTAGATTTTTACACAGTGACACTAAGTGATTCTGTCTCTGACGCTGGTTCTGCTGTAACTAGTGCTTGGACTGCCAGGATCTCTTTTAATATCTTTATGCTTCAACACTATCACTTATAAAATTGAAAAGAAAGTAAATTCTACTCTGTTAATTTGAGATGAGCATCAAAGATGGTTTAGCAATCAATCTGAGTTAATGGGGGATACTGGAAGCCACTGATCTACTAATTATACAGCTGAAAATTCAAGTCTTGGACTCTGAACTCTGCTCATCCCAGAGAAGGGAGCAGGGTTCCCCAAGTGATGCACACTGAATTATAGGGGATGGAATTATGGTTCTACATGGGCCACTGCTGAGACTGTAGTTTGGGAGAATTTCTGGGAAGAAGTTAGTTCTTACTCATCAGTCGGCTTGAGTCTCTAGTACGGCAAACCTGGAAGGTCTTGCCTTACATGTGCCTCTGAAGTATAGTCATACCCAACTCCATGAAGCCCTCCAATAAACACTGCTTGGAAGTTCTTATAAGTGTGTTGCTGCTGATTTTTCTCTTTTGCTTGTAACAGTGGCATGCAAGATATTTAAGCAATAGTAGCATAAGTGAGAACAACAATACATTTTATGGCTTGACCCATCAAGACTTGTACAGTGGATTCCATCTCTGTTTCCCTATTTGAAAACCATGCTTTTTAATGAGACAATTCTGCAAATACTTTAATAATAACAATAATGGTAATATTGCACATGCTCTTTCTGACTAGACACTTCCTTTTCTTACCAATATTTCATTAACTCATCTAACACCAGCATCCTTTTAGAATCCAGAAGGATTGTCTGAGCAGCTGTGTCCTGTCCATCATCCCACTGCTCCATCCAGATGACCAGGGACCCTGCACTCTGCTCCACTCTAACATTCACCTCTCGAGCTGAGCTCACACCTGTGAATGTTGTAGAAGAGGAAGAAAATATTCTCATTCTAATCTCCTAGCTTCTCTAATTGGGGTCCTGTAAATTAGACTAAAAAAAAAAGATAAACAAGAGAAAAAAATAAATAAAAACAGAAGTTTGTTAACACATACATGGACCATATACACGGAATTCAGAAATGATAACTCTAAGGGGTAGATATGGTTAGAGCTTGCATTTATATGGCATCTTGGCAAAAGAGCAATAAAGTTTTAGTGAAGTGACAAGCTAAAGGAAAGGGACTTGAAGTGTGCCCTAGTATGCAAGGATTTGATGTGTACCTTAGTATGCAAGTTCTGAAAGTACTAATGGTGCACCCAGGCAAGAGTAAGGTGTGTTACACAGATTCCTCTTGCACTGTGTCCACAATGATAAGGGTCTAGAGTTGTCTCAGAGGACCAACTTCTGTTTTTCATGGTAGAGAAAGGCAGAGGACACCTTCACAAATATATGCCCTGACTTAGCCAAATGGGGAAGGCAGAGAGCTTTTCTTGTATCTGCTTCTTCCCAATTGACTTCAGTCCAAAATAATCCTTATGCCAAAGTGGCATATTTGGGAACATTATGTTCTGTTGGCCTTCAGTCTTCCACATTTTGCTGTGAGCTCCTGGGGTCAGCATTAGCCTGGATCCTCTTGGTGGCTCCCACACGCTGAGTACCTAAAGAATGCTTCTTGGGCTCATTGGCCATTGCTTTTGGCTTCATTTTGGACTTCCCTTCCTGGCTTTTTCTTTTCCTCTCAAGTTTGTCTCCTCTCTCTATTCTTTGAATTTGCTGCTTCTCCCTGTCATTTTGCCTTAGGGCCTACCCTGTATTCTGCTTCTGTCAGCCCATGCTCCTCACTCAGTGGGGTGTCCACCTCTGTCTGGAACCTCCATGGATTTACACGGCCATCTTCCTGGGTGTAGGCCACTTCCCTGTCAATCACACCTGATCCTTCCCTCCCTCCCTTAGGAAGGAAACACAGACTCCCCATAGCTGGCTATCCTCAATCCCTCCTTCCCATATTTAATATTTACATTTCTCTCCATTCTGATTGCACATTTCTTTACCCTTTTAATGGGCTTCTATGTTGCTGCTGTAATTGATCTTCCCATTGTAGATTTCCTGGATCTCCCCACAGACGTTGGTTCTCCCTGTCAAAAAATTTTACCCTCTTTAGTTGTATTGCCCTGTTAGATGTATTATTTCCACAAGAAATGTTCTTTTTAAAATGTACATTTTTTTTACTGTTATTCCCTTACTAAAAACCGCTACGGTCCCCACTTAGTCCTGATGATGATGCTCTCTCCCCTGGTCCTGGCATGGCAGCTATCTGACTTGGGCTCTGACTTTTCAGTTATCTTCCTGAAACTTTCACTGGGTCTGTACTGACTGAATCTCTAACACCTCACTCATCTTCCTGGCCTTAAAATTCAACTTCATCTCTTAGGACTGGATGCTTTCTTCTTTAGAAACCTCAACCCCCTAAGAAATGGCATTTTGAGGTGGCCAGGAACCTTGAATGTGTGATTGTGTTACCTCTTTATATTGTGTGGGTCCAGTGTTACCTCTTTACATTGTCTGGGTCCAGAGCAGGGAAAGGCCAGGCAGAGAGCATCAAGAGCATCAAGGGCAAGGAGGGGCTAGGCATAGATTTCAAATGTACAATGAGTAGGATTTCAAAAGGGCAACTTCAAGTGCTTGCTAAGCAATTAAGGTGCCCTGGCTTCAATGTCCAGCACTCCCAAAAGAAGAAGAAGAAGGAAAAAGGAGAGGAGGACATAGAGGAGGAAGAGAAGGAGGAGGAGGTGGAGGAGGAGACAGAGGAGCAAGAGGAGACAGAGGAGCAGGAGGAGGACATTCCAATGACCATGACAGAGGTGGCAATTACAGTGACTTGAACCTCCAAAGCAAGGCCTTTTTGCCTTGAGCCCCTAGAGGCCCTGGACACAGATACATGCTTATGCAATAATAAAAGATGGTATTTCAACATGTTTCACAATAACTCTACTAAAAGCCTTTTAGTTTATTATTGCAAATCTACAATCTGTTTTCTTGTTAGTTTCTAGGGAAGCAAGTAATTATTAAGTAGTGTTTTAACATCATTAAACTCATTAAAACTCATACATATACCAAATCTTTTAAGTTAGATTTAGAATTTAGTATAATGAATAAGAATTCTTTAAAGTGCTATCCAAGGGCGTTTTATACCAAAATTTCCAGTGAAAATCTACCAGGTGTTAATAACATGTCCACTGAGGTACTTCTAAGAAGTTTGAACAGAAAATAAAATTTAATTGGTCAACTATATGAGAATATTCACTTAACTGAACTGAAGTCATCACTTTATTAACTTTATGCTTTAATACACACTTTAGACTATAGAATGAATTTTTACTGCATTTTATTTAAATATTATTAAAACTTCATGGAAGATCATAGACAAACAAACAAACAACTAGAAAGTCATCACTAAAAGGAATGTGTATAAAAATAATCCTTTCTTAAAAAAAGAATCCTTTCTTTAAAATTCCAGATTAGGCAAGATTTTTACTGTGAAATATTTGTGTTCCCATTCAAAAATTTGAGACCTCAATATAAGATACTTTAATTTGGGGGGAAATAGGAATCTCAGTGTAGTGTATGGATGTGTACAACTCTGAAATACTGATCACAGTCCAGACCATTTTTTTTTTGAACATTAATGGAAGCCTTATGTATTGTGATTTTCCAAAGTGTGAGAATCTCCCTCGCCTTGCTCCCCATTGCTCCCAAAGCCTCTTGGAATACATGCAAAAACATTTCTAAGTACAGAATGTACTTTTCTCCATGAAGTCAATTTTTCCTAATGACCATTTATATAAATCTTGGAAATGTTGAGAACAGAGAATTCCTACAGTAACATAAATAGTTTCAAGAGCTCTGCCCGTGACCCTATTGCACGGAGGGAATAAGTGTTTGCAATCACTGTAATCTACTAGTGACCCATAACTAACACACCCTAGCATGGCCATTCCTGCCTCTTTCAGCAGGTCAGCAATTAAGCATTGAGCCACTGTCAGAGTTTAGCTCTATTGCAACATTTTGTCTGAGGGAATTCTAGGGTTCCTCATGTTACACAGTAGGGAAACTGATGTTGACCAAAATAGTCTATCAACCAGTATAAGTCTGTGCACAAGAAAGCAGCATTCATCACCAAACTAAACTATAAAAACTAGCAAGTGTCTCTATAAAGTTGTCTTTCTCAAAAGTGCATTCACACAAAGTACTAGTGTATTCTCCGAGGTCAGGCATTTCTTAATTCTTGGGTATATTGGCTCAGAATTCAGAAAGGTCCCCAGTGGTAGCTAAACATATTTGGCTTGTCAAAGTACAAGCTCAAAATAAACATAAATTTCCTAAAAATCTAGATAATACTTTCTGTTCTACTCTTCTCCTTCTAATCAAGGTTTTGCCCACTGCACAATTAAAAATCATCAGCCTTTAGTATTGGCATTCTATTTTCTGTGCTTTCTTCTCCAAGCCCCTTTGGTAGTAAGCATCAACTTCTTAGAAAACATCTAAACAATTCCTATTTCTTTGATGTGAGCAACTAAACACCCAACAATGACCTTGCCACTAACATGATAAAAAATAAGGTTATCTAAGGTCTCGAATAATTTTGCCATAGGACTTCACTCTTTTTCTTACATTAACTTGTCACCTGGGTTCTATTATACATGGTCAGCTTACTATTCAAATGTCTCCTAATTTAAATATATGTTAATGTATACTTATTTCTATATTATATCTTCACTAATTTATTGTGAACCTTTACTTTAAATACCCATGAATAAACATTATTGTCTTATAGGTGCTGTGTTTATAACTACAAAAAAAGAAGGGCTTTGAGATGCTAATGTCATTAATTATGTGGCCTTTTTGGTATTAAGAATTATATATATATGACAAAAGTTCTTAGTGGAGAATTATCCCTGTAACAAAAAAACAGAGTAGCAAGAAATATGAACAGAAGTTTGTTCACATGTATCTTTCACATATATACAGAGAGGACACCAAAGATGAGTACTTATCAAAGAGATGACTTTGAATCCAACTTTTATAGCATCTTCAACAACAAATGGCAAATTTTTTTTGAAAAGTGACAAGATAAAGGAGAAGGTGTGAATCTCTAGAAGCCACTTTAGGTAGGTAGATGCTTTTGGTACCATTTCTAAGCTCATGGTCTAAGGTCATCTTCTGGGTTATCCTTTGCTGACCATGGAAGAAGGGGACAGAGGCTCCATACCCTCTGTCTTTGTATATGTGCCCTGATCTGAGGCAAATAGAAGGCGGGCAGAGAACTTTCCAGCATCTGCTTCTAATTAATTGTCTTTAACTCAATTATTGCACATATTTGGTCTCATACTTTTGTAGGTAGGAATCTTATCCTTCAATTGTTTTTAGGTGATTTTTCAGCGCTTTAGGAATCTCTTAAATGACATGTTTAACTACCTTACATTCCCTTTTAACTTGCAGACTAAACCTCGTTCAAAATTGGCTGGGTCAGAACTTTCACAATCAGACAAGCCTATACTTTCATTTGTGCCACCTTGAAACTTGAACTCTTTTTTCATAAACCTAGGACAGGGTTTTCTCCTGCCCACCCCAGTGAAGACAGGCTCTTCCTAGATGTTGGCCACTCAGAAAGCATCAGGAGGAGAACTCACCTGTGGCAAAGGGTAGTTGCAATGCTAAGTGCAGGGAAAAAAAGAAAAAGAAATGAAAAGAAACCCGGGACACCTAACAAGGATTTCTCCCTCGTTCTGCTCACCCTCTCCATCAGCTTGAGAACAGCTGGTGGGGCCTGAGATTCTTGCCTCTCGGCCCTGCAAGATGTCTTTGGACTGCCAGGAAAGCAAGTCTGCACTCTTTGTTTTCAGTGAGATTTGGCCTCAAGGGCAATAGATTTGATCCATCATTTAGAACCGTTTAGGACCCTGAGGAGTGTTTAATCACTGCAGTTCCTTAAAAGGAACTGTTTTGTTTTATTTTTAATACCTCAAGGAAATGACTAGCCCTGGTTCTCACTCACTCTTCACTTGAATCTGAGTCATGGTTTCCCAGCAGGTGCTGTTTCACCTTGTACCCTCCAGTCCCAAGATGCTATTCCCTCACTTTCCTTAAAACCTTCTGTTTTCAATATACTCCACTATGCTTACTAGGGAAATGTCTTGGGCCCCTCCTCTGATGGGAGAGGATTTGAGTGGCATGACTACATTTTCCTTTGTTTCAACCATGACAAAGAAGACAAAAATGATCATTCATTTCCCTGCATGAACTAGGGTCTCCTTACATAGTATTCCAGCTCTGTGAAACTTTTTCCTCCAATTATAGTGTAATGTTTTGCTGTTATAGGTAGACTATATGCATATCTAATAATAAAGTATATTTATTGCCTTTTTGTGTATACAAATATTTATTGAGAAAAATGTTATTTCTTATTATAGTCCCCAGAATAAAAAGGCCATGCTAGGATGATTCCATTACTGGGGCTTATCCCAGGTATGTGGCAAGGCTGGTTTATAGCTCAGTGGTAGAGTGCTTGCTGACACATGTGAGACACTAGATTTGATCCTCAGCACCACATAAAAATAAATAAATTAAATAAAGTTGTTGTATCCATCTACATCAAGTACAAGGGAAATTGAAGTCCTTCCTTGAATAGGCCCTCTGCCCTCGCTGACATCCACGAATGGAAACATCTAACATTTCTAGAGCACTTATCATATTCTCTTGGCATGAAAGAAGCAAGCAAGAATCCCTATTCTATCCCAGACACTTAGGTATTGAATGAAGCAACCAGAGTGCTGACACTTCTTGTCCCATATGTGCCCATCAAAGTGCTTGCATGTGTTTCACATTTGCTATATGTAACAAGATGGTCCAGCACTGGGGTGGTCCCCTGACCTGAGGTCAGCGACCTATAGCCTAGCCTAAAACTTCAACATTTAGGGCATAAAGATGCCCAAGACTAATGTGTTTTTTTTTCTTTTCTTTTTTGTCTCAGCAATTTTATCTGAGGCTATAGAGAAAAGAGGACATCAGCCATGAAAGCTGAAATACTAACAAAATGGAATAATTGACTTTTGAAAGTATTACTAGCCATTGTTTTCTTAAGGGAGTTATGAATTTCCTATATGATCATTTTTTTTCTGGAATGGAGATTACTAAAATATCAACAGTAATTCTAATATATGAGTTCCCTTTCAAAGTTCTAGGCATGGATTTCTTTGCAAATTTTGACAAGAAAACATAGAGCCCAATAGGAAGAAGAAGAAGAAGAAGAATACATTCCCTGGAAATATATAGAATGAACAATTGGCTAACTAAAACAATTTTCCTCTGACATTTAATGCCTACCTTTAACAAAGAGTTTCCAAGCTGTTCCACAGCTGGGTTCTGAATGAGCTCAACGTTTAATTTACCTGACAAATCATGCACCCAGCTTCACTACTACCTCCTTGAACAAAGAGAAATTGATTCTTCAATATCATTGTTTTCACATGTTAAATGGTATCGCAAAGGATTCATTCATAATTCCTTGTGTATAACACCAGGATTATGGCAAGTTATTGAAGTACTTCACGCTATTTATCATTTTCTTATCAGCAGTACTCAAAGAATTAATCTTATATATTCTGAAGTGGAAACAGTGAAAATAAAACAAGGTGACTTTGGTTTGTCCATGAAGCATGGCTTTGTTTTTGAATGAGTGAAAATCATTCCACATAGCTTATGTTTAGCAGGGATATTCCTGTAGAGTGTTTATAACACCCAACTTCATGGCTGATCAGTGGTGTTGCTGGTTGTGGATGGTTGTCCAGCTAGACTTTGGTCTTGAGTAACTTATTTGAGTTTCAATGGATACTTTCCTTTAACAACACACATTTTCAAATTGTATGTGATGTGGTGGCATTGTAGCAATGTAATTAGGTGAATTGTTTCACCCTAAAAATATGTTGAATTCCTTACTCCCAGGAGCTTGAAATATGACTATATTTGGAAATGTGTCATTGCAGGTATACTCAAGTTAAGACGAGGTCATTCTGGACTAGAATGGGCCTCTAATTCAGTGTGACTAATATACTTGTAAAAGAGCAAAAGAGACACAAGGGTACAGAGGGGAAGTTCAAAAAAAGACAGACTCAGAAGTTGGAATGATCAATCTATAAGTTAAGAAGGGCAAGCATTGGCAAAGAAACATCAAATTCTGGAAGACAAGTGAAACAGACTCTCTCTTGAAGCCCCCAAGCAGAAGCCTACCTTGTTGACAGTGTGATTTTGGACTTCTGGCCTCTAAACTGGGGGAGAACACATTTCCACTGTTCTAACACACTCATTTGTGGTCCTTCATTATGACAGCCTTAGGAACCATTTCATGGAGGAATTAATGGATTTTTTCTATCTGAAATTAATATACAAAAGAATAAATTTTCAAAAAAGAAATGGTTCTTGAAATCCAAGTAAGATCACTGAGTATCTGAGTCTTGCTCTTTGTGTCTCTGACTTACTTGTTCTTCTGTGCGTGTGCAAACTCATTCTACCAAAGACTTTAGAGCATATCTTTAATGTGGCGGGCTTCAGGAATTTTTACCTTCTCTCCAAAACAGGTAAAATAGAACAGAACAAAAGAGAAAGGAAACAAAATTAAAAAAACACAATTTGAGGGTAGATTAAAAGATGTAATGAGTGCTTACATCTTCCCCATCCCATTCTTTCTTCCTTCTTATGACATTTTGCTTCCAAAGTCTCATGGAATGAGATGTCACAATTTTAAATCATTTTACACAATGAATTCAAAGTCAAGGGTAAAAATATGTTTTATTTTTATAACAAATTTTTGTAGCTATTGATGCAAACAAAAGACTTTATTTGCATTTTTCAAATACAATCCAGAAAGCAGTTCATATTTTTGCAGCAGTGTACATACACTTATGCGGGGTTCTATTAAAATGCTTAACAACTGGTAGACACAGAAATCAGTTTTCAAAACAGTCCTGTCAAAGGTCACTGGAGCAGTAGGGGAGGTTAGATGGGCCTCAAGGGAATTGCATAAATGTTAGCCTTGTGTGCATGTACATAAAATAGACATACTCTGATTGACTATAAATAAAATGTTTATAGAACTAATATAACACTAAGGTTATGGTTTACTGTCTCAACACATGAAGAAAGATTTCTTTCTCTCTTTCTTTTTTCTTTTTGCTACAGGGAATTGAACTCAGAGGCACTCGACCACTGAGCCACATCCCCAGCCCTATTTGTATTTTATTTAGAGACACCGAGTTGCTTAGTACTTTGCTTTTGCTGAAGCTGGCTTTGAACTTGCGATTGTCCTGCCTCAACCTCCCTAGCTACTGGGATTATAGGTATGTGCCACCGTTCCAATCTTAAAGAAAATTTTATTTGCCATCCTGAAATTTCCTTGAATGGAGGGTCTGAGTTTTGAGGATCTGCATTCTGGAGACTAATGCAGTATCTACGTATGATGAATTAGAAAGAACTGATTCTAGGAAAAATAAAATCATTATAAATGATCATTATAAATAAATTCTTTATAAAATGAGTCTTTCTATTTAAGTTGAGGGCAGTCTATTCTTGGTAGAAATTTGAAGTTAGTCATAGGTCATTTTTCCTTTTTTTGATGTGAGTTTTTTCTTTGTTTTTTTATTAAAAGCAAAGTCTACATGGTATGTAAATTTTCAGAAACTTTTTCTCCTTGGATTTTATCTATTTTTAAATATTTGAAAATATGGAAGCATCTGGTGTTTAGTGTCAGCCTCAAGATTTTACCAAGATCTGCTTTTCCTTGGCTGTTCTGAGAGGCCAAGGGTCCAGTTGGTCATTTCTGGCATCTGAGATGTGACCACGAGTAAACCTGTGAGCCTCCAGGTGTCCATAGGTCTAAAGAGTCAATGGATATGGCATGCCATTCTAATTCCTTGTTAATATCAGATGTGTTTGTAATATCTGGAGTAGACCTTCTATGTGCTTTAGATGTGACTATCTCACACACTTGAAGTAGAAACATGCATTTATTATTGATAAATAAAAACATGCAATAATGTATATGAAAATTACTAACTTACAAATATACAATTTAAAAAAAAAACTTTTACATAATTCAGGAGGAAAGTAAATTAAAAATAATCCAAATATTAAGAAACAGTACATATAGTATATTCCTTTAGTTAGATCATCATTTTAACTTGCTCAGTTACAAAGGTTACATAAAGTATTTAAATTAAAATAATAGCAAAATATTGAAAATTAATATTTGGTTTAATTGTAATATCTCAAAAATATTTAGTGTGTTGGACTTTTTAGCAGAAAATTAAATAAACTTTAACATCGTTCTAAGTTTTACTGATTAAGGTATGAACCTTAAGGAAAAAAAGCTTACTTGATACAATTTCTCACAATTTATGAGGATAAATTTAAAATACATCAAGTTCTATGCATCAAATTTTCTCATTAAGGAAAAATAACAGAATTATATATACCATTCATTATATAAATAAGTCTCAAGGAATACAAAGCAAGAATTTAAAAAAGTATAATTTATAAAAAGTATAAATAAAATGGTAGAATAAAAAGAAAAATTTCAAATTCTCACAATAATTCTTCTCTAATGATAGTATTTACTTCACTTTAAGAATTGTTTTATTATTTTGAGTTTATGAAATAAATTATAAATTATTACTTTGGGTCATTTTCAGTAAAGAACTTTTCATAATTGTTCAAATAATAAAAGTTTAGAACAAAGTCCCCTCTAGAACATAATGCTGTGGAAATGTTTTTCCTGAATTATATTCAGCTGTGCACCAAAAGGCTTCTAACATCAATCAACATGCCAGTTGGAATTGCACCTCTATTTGATGTTGCAAATATGGATAACAAGTCAGCAGGAGCAATTCCTCAGCCGACAGGGCTGGGTAATAATTGTTTTTCAACTAAAGCCTTCAAAAAAAATGAGGTTTGAAATTATAATGGTAATTAATTTGGGATGATGCAATTTTAGACGCATACATGTGCACAAGAGATTCCTTCTGCATAGTGAGAGTCCACTCCAACCTTGCTACCAGCTGTGTATTCTTTGAACATTGTGCTCCTTGTTGAATATTAGTCTCCTCAGGATAAACTGGAGGACTTAAACAGCAAACATCTACTTCTCACAGTTCTGGAAGCTGGGTTTCCAAGTTCAAGGTAGAGTCTTATTTGAATCCTGGTGAGGACTCTCTTTCCAG
Source organism: Urocitellus parryii (assembly GCF_045843805.1). Taxonomy (NCBI): domain Eukaryota; kingdom Metazoa; phylum Chordata; class Mammalia; order Rodentia; family Sciuridae; genus Urocitellus; species Urocitellus parryii. The sequence goes on along the minus strand of NC_135539.1, from coordinate 75,974,026 downwards.
TTTGCTGATGACCACTTTCTTGATGTGTGCTCGCATGAAGGAGGTCATAGCTTTCATTTTTCTTCTTATGAGGACACTAATCTTACTCATGAGGACTGCCTGCACCTTATGTCCTGATCACCAGTTGCCCTACCTCTTACACTGTTACTTTAGTGATTAGAGCTGCAAACTACAAATTTGGGGTGGACATAAACATCAATCCATCATAGTTTTAGACCAAAATATATATTTAATTTGTCTCTCTTAAAAATATAAAATCGGGATCTAATTTCAGTATTTTGCAATACAACACTTTTAATTTTTCCTCTTGTCCAAATTTGAAGGAAGAAAATAATGTCTAAGTAAAATTTCATTATTTACTTAAGAGTTTAGTTTTTCTGTATCATAGCAAGAATTTATATTAACGTGAAAATGTACAGAAAATTAATTCATTTAACATAAGGAAGAATATCCTCTAAATATTAGCTGTGTTCCTGAGTGAAGCTTGACCTACCAAATTAATTTGCCACTTTTTCATCTATGTTGTGTGATTTCTGGGAGAAGATATTGTAGAGGGGAATCATAATAAAGCAGAGAATTGGATCTCTCTAGGAAATATAAAGTTCCCCTTCAAGTCTAGGATTCTGAAAATACAGTTTTTATATCACTATTGGCTTTGCCTCTGTGCTTAACCACTCATCGTTATTAATTTCTGTTTAATTAAATCAATCAGGTGTTGAATGAGTATGTAGCCCTGTCTCACATACTAGATGAGCTTGTATTCTAGCTACAACTTTTTGTTTGTCAAATATATAGAAATGTGTACAACTGGGACATTGTAACAGCTGCTAAGTAGACTCCTGTGTACCAGGACCCCAGCCCCAACCTCCTTCCTGATTACAAGTACATCTCATTACCTTGGAATCATAATACCTTGGCTTCACCTTTCTTCTTCTATTTATCAAAGCATTTCTTACTTCTGCTTGTTTTGGGATAGAATTGTACTGCATAACCCCATCAGATCTTGATTTTTCTTTCAATCAATACTACAATTGTCACATTCAACTCTGTTGCTGCCTGTGTAATCCTCATTGAAGAGTGACATTCCATGGCTTGGCAGTTTCTTAATTTATTTCCACAATTTTCGTACTATAAAGTTGTCTTTTCTTTTTGCTTACTATAAACCTTGCTAGTATAAACAATCTTCTCTGTTAAAGCTGCACAGGGTCAATAGTCTCCTTAGGATAAATGCAAAGAATGGGATAGCTTTGACAGTTCCAGATAATGCTCAATCATTTTTCAAAGTGATTGTGCTTATTTGCAATCCTCTCATAGTATATGCAAGTTTCTATTGTTCCATATCTCTTTTTGTCAGTTTTTTCATCACTGTGAACAAAAGACCCGACAAGAACAGTGTAGAGAAAGAAAATTTAATTTTAGCTCATGGTTTCTAAGGTTTAGTCCATGATCTACCAGTTCCATAGTTCTGAGCCCAAAGTGAGGCACAGCATTATGGCGGAAGGAGATGGTGGAGGAAAGCAGAGAAAGAGTTCTGCTCAACTGAACTTAAGGAAACATATTTTCTCCTATCTTTTAGTCTAGAAATCTTATACTTTTATGTTTACATTTAGGCCTATGACATTTTAAATTCAACTTTGACTTTTTAAAATATTTTTCCCTCCTACGGATAGCAAATTGGTCCAACATTCATTAATTGAAGAGACTACCCTATTCCTCACTAATTGTCTTTTCAACTTTGTCAAAGTTTAATTGATCATATATCCCTAAGAGTTTCATATTTTTTATTTTACTGTAATAAATTTGTCTTAAAATTTCAATTTCTAATAGTTTATTCTAATATCCAGAAATAAAATGAAACTTTCCAATTTATTTTATTGTGATAACATTCACATGAAAATGTACTAATGTAAACATCATTACATATAGCTCTAAGGCATCCATCAGGTAGGTTTCTTATTTCCCAAAACTTCTGATTTCTCCATGTCCACATCAACACTTGTTATTTTCTGGGCTTCTTTTTTTTTTTTTTTCTTTTTTAAATATGGCCATCCATGGGTATCTCATGTGGTTCTCATTTGCATTTGTGTGTGATTAGCTTTTCAGTATTTATTGACTATTCGTATCATTGTCTTCTTTGAAGAAATGTTTATTCTAGTCCTTTCTCCATTTTTGAAAATTTTTCCTACTGATGGGCAACTAACCATAGGACTCATCTGATTCACTTCCACTTCTCAGGGATCATTGTCATTGATTTTTCTAATGTCCCTTACTCATATTATGCTCAGATTTTAATTTTTTTTTTCAGGTAAGTAGGGTAAATCTAGTCATTATTATACCATCTTTTCCAACAAAGGAATCATTTAACTAATTTAATATTAAATTAAATTGATTCTTGGATTATTAATTTCCCAATTTCCCATATATAAGTAAAGCCTATCATTTTGATGGTATTGCCTTCATCTATGAGTTTTTAAACCATGTATTGTTCCTGCCAGCTAGGCATCTAAAGGAGAAGTAGACTGGTTTAGAAATAGACTGTATTTACATGGAAGGACCTTCCACCAGCAACTTAGTTGCTGACTTGCTTCCTCTAGAATTGATCTTAGAGCAGCTTCACTTGCAAACATTGTCATTGTTTCCCCACCCCCAGGGTCAATAAAGCCAATTTCACCATTATCATTAGCATAATTTGTCCTATTAATCTTGGTCTGTGTTTGAGAAAAGGGTATCAGCTCTCTAGCAGTGATAGTGTTTCAGTGGTTTCATATTAACACAATTGGTGCAGTTTTAATTATTTTCTTCTCTCCTTTTAAATTACAACTTAAAAACATCCTATTAAAATGAGAAGTAATTACACATATTGAAGTTTGGTCTTTCTTTCTTTCTTTCTTTCTTTCTTTCTTTCTTTCTTTCTTTCTTTCTTTCTTTCTTTCTTTTTTACTTGCTTTAGATTACATATTGTGTCAATGTAGATGAGACTGCAGAATCCTGTGCTTTAAAGTGTTTTAGGCTCAAGGGGAAATATTTATGAGTCTATTACGTGTGGCAGCTTTAACATTTAGATATCTTTGGGAAATTATTTAGTAGTCATATGATCTTTGGACTTACATTGAAAATGGATCATTTTAGAAACAAACTTGTAAGAAAATGTCTCATTGTATTCTTTCCTCTTGCTATTGAAGGTGAACTTATTTTGGAGTGAATTAGTAACATGCTGTCATTAAACATGAGTATCTGTTCTGTTAATCATCTTTTCCGCTCAAGCAGCATTCTGGCAATACCATTGTTGAGGATGAAAAATCATATGTCATCTACTTTGACGGCTTCACAGCTTCAAAAAATGTGATGTGTCAGCTACTTCATTTCTAAGAGTTTTTTTTTTCTTTTTTTTTGCTTCCTGTAATTTTCTCGAAAGGAATCAAGTTAAAAAGGAGCCTACACTCATACAAATGAACTACACATTTTAGCCCAGGTTACCCAGCTAAATTTTACACTTAGTAAATAATACGTGAAGATACCAGAATGAAAAAGTGCTCAGGAAACACTTTGCTCCTAGGTAAAGCTTTCTGCTGGAAGAACTGTGTTCCCCGATATGCAGGTAGCTGGAAATCGAAAACACAACAATAGCAACCTTCACGATTGGTTTAGAAAGGGGTTTGTATAATAAATGTGCCCAGTGCCATTTTCCTTTCTAGTAGCAACTATATTTTGTTTATTTGAATGGGATGATTTAACACCTAATGTTACATTGTTTGATGCCCTTGGAGACAGACCAGTGTTCCCATGATTGTTTTAATTATTATTAATTTACTAGCTTTTAGTTCAAGAGAAATGATCAGCAATTTAAACATCATCTCTTATTTAACAGTTGTAAATGTGAGCATTTTAAGGGGGAAAAGGGACATCATTCTTCAAAGATCAGCTTTATTGTAGATGTTCTTTAGAATAAAAAATGTATTTTAAATACAGAAAATATCCTATAAATGACACTTTGTTATTTTAAAATGCATTTTACTAAAAAAATGTACTTGGATATGTCACTGAATTGGGGTAACTCCATAACCAGTGGTATTTCTATATGGAAGGGCAATCACTGAAGTCAAATAGATAGCTCCATCTTTAATCATCCTGTTCTCTGAAACCTTCAGAGGATACTTTCAAAGGATGCCAATTAGATTTTCAGAATATTTGAAGTATCTCCTTTTTTCAAGGATTTCCTTGACTAGAAGAGGGAGTAACAGGAAGAAATTCAATATTTTCAATTCCTCTCTGTGGGATGTTAAAACTTTTACAGAGGGCAGGTCATATCAATAATTTTCAAACTGGTTTGATTACAAAATTTTAGGAAATGAGCTTTAAAGATTTTGGATTTTTTTTCATCATTTCTTGTTTGAGTCTTTACTGAACTATGACTTTTGGGTACCAGGGATTGAACTCATAACCACTGTGTCCACATTGCCAGCCGTATTTTTTTTTTTGTATTATATTTAGAGACAGGGTTCTCACTGAGTTGCGTAGAGTCTTACTTTGGCTGAGGTTGGTTTTGAACTCATGATCCTTCTGCCTCAGCCTCCCAAGTTGCTGGCTGCACCCAGCTTGACTTTTATTTTTCTTTTCTTCCATGATTCTTTTTGAGCACTCTTAAGTAAAGGGTCAGAAACTAAAATCCCTTTTAGTATTAACAGGGTCTTTATTAGTCTCAGTGGCTGTTGGAGTAAAGTAACACAAACAATGGACACATTTTTCTAATTTACTTGAAAAGAAGAGTTTTGTGTTAGGAAAGAAGTCAAAAACAAAATTGTTTGACCATCAAGACTTATTTAATGAGAAAGAAATATTTAAAAACTACTGGTTTGTCTCCAGGTTTATTTTTATCTTTCATTGTATAGTCAGCTTTTTTTTTTTTTTATCACTGTAACCAAAAGAACTGACAAGAAAAATGTAGAGGAAGAAAAGTTTAATTTGTCTCATGGTTTCAGTCTATAGTTGGACAATCCCATTGTTCTGGGCCTAAGATGAGGTAGGGCATCATGGCAGAAGGGTCTGGCAGGGAAAGAAACTCAGAACATGGCAACCAGGAAGCAGAGAGAGCTCTTCTGCCCAGGAACAAAATATAAACCCCAAAGGTACATCCCCAGTGAACTATCTTCTCCAGCTATACCCTACCTGTCTAGAGTTGCCACCTAGTTAATCCATTTGAATAGATTAAGCCACTGATTAGGTAACAATTCTCAAAAATTTTATCTTTCACCTCTGAACATTCTTGCATTTTCTATCATACGAGTCGGACCCCTTTATATCCAAATTGACTCACTGATACCTGAGGCACAGAGTGTTTGATTAATCTAAGTTTGCAGATCTATGAAATATCCTCCATTTGGCTGACAGTCCAACCTAATTGCACCTTACTGTTGAAAACACAACATTGAACGCCCTAACTCTACTGTTCTGGATTCAATTTTCCCCTTTTACATTTTCATTAGTTTTCCCCTCCACTTTCTTGACAAACACCTCCCTGTGCTTCTCTAATGGATAACACCAATATCCAGTCAGTTCCCAAGTCAAAGTTTTGATAGTCATCCTTGAAACATCCCGCACTCCCACCCCTCTGTATCTGTTCTCACCCATATGAATTTGACAGCTTCACTTGATAATTTCCAAATCTATCCACCATCCTTCAAACCATCTCTTTCATATACACTACCTTGATAATTGCTCCATAACCTGTATTCCTACATTTGTTCTCACTTCCCACTAACTTCTTCTCTGGTTGAGTTGTTTAAAATTTCAAATCATGTTGTTCTCTGAGAAAACAAGACGCAAACTATGCATTTTTCACTAAAAACAAAAATCCAACTGAGGTTCCAGGTCAGTCTTACCTATGTCTGTTGTTTCTTCTCTATTTCTGACTATCTTAATCTGATTCACTTGGTTTAATCAATATATCACTGACCAGATGAGTTAAACAACAAATTATTTATTTCTTTCTGTTCCAGAACTTGGAAAACCTAGGATCTGTGGCTGGCTCAGGCTCATTTCCTGATTTATGGAAACACCACCTTCTCTTGTACTTTCACATGATAGAGAGCAGAAGAGAGAGGATTGCAAGGTCTCTGGTGTCTTCTACAAGGGGATTACTCTCATTATGTAGGTTCCATCCTCATGACCTAATCGTTTCCAGAAGGCTCCACTTCCTTATACTATTTTATTGAAGATTAAGATTAAGCATTTAAATTTTGGAGGGGGTGGGCAGTTAATAATTGCACCTCTCATCCAAGCTTCTTCTCCAACAGAAGCACACCCTTCCCATTCTCCCACATTTTCCCTTCTCCTTAGTAAAAACTCAGATTTCACATCAGTAGGCACTTTTTGGACACAATGTCAAGGACATTATAATTCCTGTCCTCCCTGTTGTTGATTTGTAGAGGATATTTTATCTTATAAAGTTTACAGAAATTACGAGAAAGTAAATGTGTAATTTTCTGTTTGATACTTGTCTTCACTGCCTGTAAGTTCCAGGGGATCCAGGGTCTGATTTGCTTCCTTATTTCCCCATTCTAGGGTCTAATCTTTTCCAGCACATATTGAGTGAACTTGAACAATTAAAATGTAATCCTTTCTCCCATAATTTCCATAAAATCATGTTCACCAGTGTGGATTTTATGTTGAGTTGTCAACAACACAGTATTTTAAGAGGGTTTAAGAAATTCATAATCTCAAGGATCCAAACACTGAGAGCAATAGTAACTGTTTTCTTAACCAATGGGAGGTCGGAGAAGATATCTGAGCTGATGTCCAGGATGGAGTGGAGTGATCCCCCAAGGTCCTGCATATGTTGAACGAGCCCCTTTGCTGCTTATACTCTGAGGACACTTGAGTTGGAGAGTATTTTTAGTGTAGGTGAAAGAGTTTTGCATTACACAAATAATTTATGTTCCCCAAATGGCATTATAAGCAAGCGCATTGAGTATATGAAACAAAACTGTATTTAATATCCATCTCTAATCTACTTGGAATTCAGAACTGTTAACACTAGGATTAATGTGTGATATAAAAAGAACATCAGAAGAATGAATGTGCCCCCCTCCCCCAAGGTTCTGGTGAGTCTTTGCCAAAGCATCTGCCCAATTACATTTGCCGATGCCACCAAAACCATGGCAAGATGACACTTTCTCTAATTCTTCAACTTCCCCATTCCTCTTAGAGAAGAGGAAAGTGCCCAAGAAGTAGAGAGATAGAGACCAACCTCTATAACCAAATTACAACTTGTAGTTTTTAAAGAATGGAAGATTTTCAAAGAATGGAAGATGCCTTCTTTCTGAAAACCTCAGTGTGTGTATCACCTATTTGTAATATTTAAATTTTTTTGTGGTACCAGGGATTTAAATCAGGGAAGCTTAACCACTAAGTCACGTTCCCAGCCCTTTTTTCATATTTCATTTAGAAATAGGACCTTGCTGAGCTTCTTAGGGTCTCTTTACGTTGCTGAGGCTGGCTTTGAACTTGTGATTCTCTTGGCTCAGTCTCCCAAGCCGCTGGGATTACAGGCATGTGCCACCACTCCAGGCTTGATTATTTTTTATATTTTAGTAAATCAAATGAAAAGCATATCTCATGAAAAATCACGGTATTCTCTTGAGTCTCACCAGTTTAAATGCCTTCTACTGGTAGATAGCCAATGATTTATTTAAACTTGATTTGTTTGCTTTTCCTTACAAATTACAAATTGGATGCACTTATTTTTTTCACCTCACAAGGCTATGGTGAGGAATGCTTGCTCCAAGCATGCAGTGATTATTAAATTTAGCTATTGATCTCTCTCTTCCCCACAACAAAGAGCTCAGGCCGTTTACACCATATTGGCAAAGGTCAACTGTACAACTCCAGACAACAATACTTACTGTGTCCTTGCCCTGACCTTAAGAAGACTCTGATCTATGGAGTTGGCTTTCTCATCAGTAAACTCTTTAATATTTAGGGAGTGAGTTATTCAATTCTGATAGTGTGTAACCAACTTTCCATGGCTGTAACTTAAGGGTGATTAAGACAGTTCCAGAAATGAGGATGGAATCTATGGCCTGCACAGGAACAGCAGAACCTGGCTGCTGTGAGCTCTTCCATAGAAAAGGAAGTGTGTCCATTTGTAATGACAAAGTTCTAATTTACCTTGAAGGTGTCAAAAGAAAAACCCAGGAGCATGGCTTTGTAATGCATGATATTTTTGATATTTATAAGTGTCTTTGAAAATATGAATCTAGTCAATTGCTTTTTTGAGAACAGATGTCTTTGTAGGATTTCTGACCTCCTGCCATAATGTTTTCTCTTTGGAGGAAAAAAATGGGGAAATTTACTCTGAAAATTCTCTGCGACTAATCCTGAAAGACCTCAGCTATCAGAGGAAAAATAAGGTTAGAGTCTTCTCACTCCTACAAATTTCTTGATTCTTTATCAACTATGACCCATAGGAAATCTGGCAATTCTTTCTTGGGTGCTGTCTTCTTCCATGAAGCAGAGCTAAAACACCTGCCTCGCAGTGAATTCAAGTGAAGAGCAGGGTCTCCATGCTGTAGCTCAGGCCAGAACCTGCGGACAGTAAGAACTTGGCTATGCACTCCCAATGGGGACAATACTCTCCTTGGTGACAAAAAGAGGTACGAAAGGAATAAGTGAGGTGGGAATATGATAAACCACAAAATAAAAAGGAACCTTGTTCTCCACTATCAATTTTACTTAAACATTTGAGAAAATAATTGTTTTTATTGGAAAAATGAATCACATTAATAAGTATCAGAAAAAGAAATGTACAGTACGAGGATTTAATGAATTACAAGGTCGAATTTATAACAGGAATACTTAATGAGGCTGATGTGAGCCTCCAGCTCCTTGTTTGTTCTCCAGTCCTATGAATAGCAGAGAGCATAAAAAGATCCCAGTCCATGCAAAGGTCAAATAGTGGCCTGTGTTCACTGTGTCACACTTTGAATTTAAATCTTTGAGAAATCAGTATAACAAGTGATCAAAACAGATACCACACAAATCACATTGGACTGAAACCTTGGGATACTAAAGAAACTACAAGTAAAAGCCACTGGCTATTCATTCTCATTATATTTAGTCACAATGTTAACTTTTTAAAAATTACCTCTAAAATAAATGTTGAAATGGTAGGATTAAAAATGAATTATAGCAGAATTGAACACTATTGTGACACCAATTTGGGCTGTATTAAAATTTCTATTGCTATGTAACAAATGACCACAAATATGGCAGCTGAAAATGATATCCTTTTGTTACTGCCCATTTATGTCGTTCAAAAATCCAGGGGGTTCAGCTGGATAGTCTGCATTGGATTTTTTTAAGCCAATATGAAGGATGCCAGCCAGACCAACTCTTTCCTGGGAATTCTAGGAAAGACTCCACTTCCAGACTCATTGGGATGTTGACAGAATTCAGTGCCTTGTGTTTGTTGGACTAAACTCCTGTTTCTTTGCTGACTCCCGGTTATAGGCTCTACTTGGCTCCTGGTGCCCTCCAACCCAATTCTTGGCACTAAGACTACTTCTTTGCTTGGAATGTCTTCCTTACCCATCTGCTGCTATGCAAAGGAAGTTTTCTGCTTTCAAAAGGGTCATGTGACTAGGCCATGCCCACCCTCCTTTTCTCCTATAGCAAGGTCATCTGACTTGGGACTTTGCTACATCTTCTTGGCCTTCTCTCTTCAGGACCTGGATTCACATTTGATTGAATGGCCAACAGACAGAACTTTTTAGTGTAGGTAGAACATTTTGAATCCTGCCTGCTGTACTAGTTAACTTCCACAAAGGGACACTTGGTTAGAGGGGTCTGGGGGAGCCCTGAGAATTGGTGGAAAGTCTATAACCAGGCAGTGGAAATAAGAGGGAGCCAGGAAGCGCCAGTGAGCCTCATGGCAGGATATATCATTCCCCATCAGCGGGGTCTCCAGCATGTCAGATTGCCAGGGTGGAATGTCTTATTGACTAACTAGGGTTGCATAGGTTTTTTTATTTACAAAGTATTGATGACAGTTTCCATGGCATATGTATTGACAGATATGGGCCAGGCAAAAGTCATTTCCTGCAGTGTCAGGCACATGGCATTCCCTCACAACTGTTTAAATCGTCACAACTGTCTTTGCTGTCACCAGTACTGACCTAACCCACAGGATAAATGAAAGTGTGATTATTCAACTTTATTTATAATAAAATTATGCCAGAATATGTGTACCCTGTTCTTGAGATTTAAGTATATTTTTTGCACGCATGCCTAGTTATAAGTAGTAAAAATATATTCTCAAGAAAGGCAAGTGTGAGCCCTGGATTTTAAGAAACTCAAGTATAATTTCAGCACAGTCATTGACTGTATGTCCTGTCAGGTATTTTACCTAACCACCACATACCAATTTTCCACCTCTGCAGTTTCCTGGGGTTCTGGTGAAAATCAAACTTTTATAAGATAATGGTTTTAAAGTCTTTCTCTAGTGTTCAACACTTATCAAGTAATAAATATTAGCTCTTTCAAATATTAGAATCAGAAATGCCCTGTACGCGTGATTTTATTAAAGAGCAGTGTTGATGTATGACTAAAAGCAAATGCATTAGGACAATCAGCAGTCCTGTTGCAGGACTATTTTTAATTACAGCTCTTTAAAAATAGCTGCCACAATTATTCTGAGGCTGACAGTGCTCTGAAGACAAGCTGTGAAGGGTTATGCTAATCAGGAGAACTCTCAATCCAGGGAGGTATCACATTAGGCTAACAACAAGCATGAATTAAGCTCCCGCAGTACCAAGCTTCCCATTTTGAAATTATTGCTGTTATTTGAGGGAATTTAGGACAGGGACAGAAAGCACTTCTCACTTGCTGGTGAATAATATCGAGGTGCCTGCTGAAAGAGACTTAGGATTTCCAGACCAGTTTGTCTTCCGGGAGAATCTGTCCAACTTTGCTTCTATGTGTTGTGTTTCCCTCCCTTAAAGGAAGCCACTGTGGCTGTGTTCAAAAGCATAGAACCCCAGGTCCAATACCCTAAAGGTACTAGTTATATCTGTCACCAAGAAGAATATTACAGTAGCATTTCTTCTTCCAGTAGTGTTTCACAATAATTGTTCTTCTGCTGAAGTTAAAGTATCTTTCTATTTTTCATTTACACAGGTCCTTACCCTCTCACATAAGGAATATATTTTCTCTAATTGCATCTTGTCAAATGCCTCAAATCTGTCATCCACACTGTTCCCGGAGTATCAGGAAGGAGAGGCTGGATCATTTTGTCACTCCTCCGTGACTGTTCCACATCAACTGTCAAATAAAATCCACGGGTGATGCCTCAGCTTAGGTTTTCCCACGACTGATGAGTAAGGCCACCTAAGTGTCTGTTTGTGTTACCTCTGTGTCCCGTGTGCTGCTGTGCGGTTCACCTGATCAGCCTCTTGGCCGTTGTGAGTCTGGGTTCAAATGCCTTGTCTTTTCCAGAGTCCTTCTCCCCAGCCCCTTAATTTGCAAGGGCAAGCAGAAGAGGTCAGAAAGAGGATCAAAAGCACTCGGAAGTCATTGCACTTATGACTTTTAGTTTAAGGTGTTTCCTGAACAACATTGAAAGAAAAGTGAAGGGATTAGATACCTTCAAGCATTTTACATTTTTGCATTTTTTTTATTTATAAATCATGTGTTTTTTTTAACCTAATTTCATATAGAAAATCTGTGACACAGTCGGAAGAAGTGCATGCATTAGTATATCACATCAGTCCCTTCACATATTCAGTAAAAGAAAATCAGAGATGTCAAGCACCTGGCACAGTGTTTTTTTGTGATTTTGATCAAGATTCAAAAACAATGGTGGGTGAATCTGCTGGCATCTTAATGTAAATTAAGACAGTGGCAACCAAGCTGTGTTGGTAGATTTTTGGTTACTGTATTTCCTTGGGTGTGCCCTTGCAGAGAGACAAAAAAAAAAAAAGTCACTTACATTTAAGAAAGTTCTTGACAAAGAAGTAAAAATATATTAATTTTATTAGATCTTGACCCTTGAGTATATGTCCGTCATTTCATTATTTGGGGTGACAAAACAGAAAGTGCACACAAAGCACTTAAGTTTTTCCCAGAAAATATCAGCAATTGTGGGGAAAGTTCTCTGTGGCAGTTAGGCTCCACCAGCTCCTTTCCCAGACCAAAGCATGGGTGCTAAGACTGGGCTGTTTAGAATACATCTCTTTACAGGATGTGAGCCTGTCACTCCCAGAAAAAAAAAAAAAAACATTGATGATGATAATATCGGTGCTTTCAAGTGAAAATTAGTGTTCAAATGAAAGTTAAAATGTTGGAAAACTTGTGCCTGCTGCTATGAGCTTGAGAGTTTCCTAATACTTAACAAAAGAGTTTCTGATGAGATCCATGTTTGTATTAATGAATGTTATCTTTTTGAAACTGCAGTATTAAACATTCCATCACTTGGGATTTGTTACGTCAGATATGGATGTATATTTTACAGAGGATCCAAGAGTGATATCTCACAATCAACATTCCATGGATTTTCATGTAAAAGACTATAAAGAGTTTATTGATCCACTGATAAGATTTAAGGGTCCACATTACAACTTGTCTTAAGAAATGATCGATTATTGACTTTTGGAACAGTATCAGGGAATATCCTCAATTAAATGAGTTAGCTGTCAAAATTTGGTACTTCAACAAAAACAGCACTGCATAAACAGACATGAAAATCCAGCCTCCTCATACTAATCCAGAAATATGCAAGCATTAGAAAGTGTCGTTCTTTTTAATAATTTATATAGGTATTTTAGAAAATTATAATTTTATTAAAAAACCTGCAATTGTTCTATTAATGCTATTTTTAAATGTTTGGTTACTGAAATCCTTTTAAATTGTCTCTTTTAATTTTAATAGGGTACATTCTGATAGTCATAACTCATATTAACAAAACTACTTTGGGATTCTCTACAAATTTAAAGAGCATAAAGAAATTTCAAGTTCTCATATTTTGAGGACTGTTGAAGTATACCAAAGAGATGATGCCCATATGGTTTGTATGAGAACTGTTTTGAAATCTGTCTAAGGAGTTCTCCCAAACCAGCTGGTTATTATAAAGACTAAAATTTCCTTCCAAAAAATGATTTTCATCTGGCTAACTATTGCTCTCTCCTGATAACACACACTAGACAATTATGTATTAAATTCATAATGCGGAATTGGGTGCTATGGTAGAAAGAGCATTAAATATTGAAGAAATAAATAGAACCTGTTCCATACTTTTTCTAGAGCTTTCAGGATGATAATTCAAGGACTTTTCTTAGAGGTCATCTGCCTTAGCTTCTTGCTTTGTAAATGGAGAGACTATTAGAGCATCACAAATGGGAAACTATTTATAAAACTCTACCATGAAGATACCCTCAATTAATGGGTGCATCATCTCCTGTGCCACTAGGAGATGAATGAGAACTATTAGGTTGCAGAATGATGGCCCAAAGAAGGACGATGAGAAAGACAGTTGACAGAGAAGCTATGGAGTAAGGGCAATGTCTTTTATACCAACATCATTTCTAACTCTTAGGCAATCCTAGAATAGGGGACAGTTTTCTTTCACAAAGTATACCACAGCTCTTTCTTCCTTCTCTTTATTAACCATTTAGTTTTTTAAAATTCAATGTAACATTTTATAAAATATTTTTCAATGGATTTCCAATTTAACCTAATACATAATACAAATGTCCTTTAAGCAATTTCCTTTTTAATCATTGAACTTGTTAACATACTAGTGTCTGAGACATTGACAGTTCTTTCTCTGAATGCTGTTCAGCCAACAATTTTATTGTTTGTTGACATGCTGAAGTATTAAATGACTTTGGTAAAGCATATAAAACTGTTGGATGAAGCCAATATTAAATCTTTGTTTATTTGGATTATTGAAAGGGTAATCAAACACATGTGCTCTCCACCTCCACTGGGAACATGTAACCATTGTGTTAGTCATTTTTGCACAAAGATAATGACATATTAGCTTCAACTTCATTATATGGTGCCATGATTTAAATGTGTCTCCCAAAGTTCATATATTCCAAGTTTAATCCCTAGCACAATATTTGGAGGTGTGGCTTTTTAAAAATATATTTAAAAATTTTGTAAATTCAGATATCATCATCATTCATGTTTATGAGATGCGATGTGATATTTCAATACATGTGTTCAAAGTATAATAATCAAATCAGAGTAATTGGCATAACCATCAACTCAAACACAATTTCTTTGTGTTGGGAACATCCCCATTCCTGTCTAGTAGCTATTCTGAATTATACAATCAATTGGTGTCAACTATAGTTATTGAAGAGCTGGTTATAGACCATTAGAAGCTACTGCTTCTTTCCAACCACACAGCACAATACCTGCTAACCATCCTTTCTTAACCTTTCGCCATTTCTCCTCTCCACTAACATTCCCAGCCTTGATGGAGATGAAACTTTAGAAAGGTAATTAGGCCAGGAGGGCTGCTCTCATGAATGGGTTAGAGTGCATATTGTGAAAGTAATTTTGTCATAAAAGTGAGTTCAAACCCCCCCCCCACCACCACCACCTGTGCACTTTCTCTTATATTCTCTTAACCTTCCACTTTCTGCCATAGGATAAAGCTGCAAGAAGGCCCTGGTCACCTCCAGCACTTAGGACTTGGACTTCCAGCTTCCAGAATTATTTATTCATCATAAATTACCTCATTGGCAGTAGTTTTGTTTTTGTTTTTAAAAGCAGGACAGAAATGTCTCAGACACATGATAAAAGTCATATTTTCCAAACTTTGAGATTCATAAAATGAACTAACTGCCAAAACACCCTCTTTAGGTGAAAAGTATAAATTTATTGGCATAAAATTAATAGCCATTGCCTAACAATGTGACGTTTCAAATTATGTTAAAATTATATAATAAATACAAGGTTATAGTAAAACATCTAGATTGTGCAGCTTTTTAAATATGACTTAGGCTTTAGAAATTTAACTTTTTCTAGTAAATGTTTGGTTACAGGAATCCTTTTAAATTGTCTAGTGTACTGTTTGGTAAAATATAAAAACTAGAAGGTTAGACAGTCACCATATTAGAGGAAAATGTCTTCAGGGCTGCAGCATGTAAAACAAATTTAAAAGTAGGAACTAAATCTCTGGTTGGGCATGGTGGTGCACATCTATAACCCAGCAACTAACTAGGCTGAGGCAGGAGGCTAACAAAATTGCCGCCAGCCTTAGCAACTTAGCAAGACCCTGTCTCTAAACAAAAAATGAAAAGGTTTGGGGATGTGGCTCAATGATAAATCACCTCAGGGTTCAATCTTCAGTACCAAACAACAACAACAACAACAACAACAACAACAATAACAACAAAAACATAAAAGAAAAAAATAGAATCTTTTTGTGCTTTTAGTCCATCAATATGGACTATATCAAACTGTCAGCATAAAATAATGTTTTCATTAATATGCATATATCTACATCTAATATATGTATATGTGCATAAAGATATATACATATATATAGAAATGTATATATATATACATATATATATATATCAGTCACTTTGTACAAGGTATTCACTTTTTTACACTTAATATTGTCCTCCATAAAATGGAAATGCATATTTTATTTTTGAAAATATTTGTGTATGCGTATGTGTACACATGTGCAGACTAAAAGATTTAAAAAGACAAACTCTGTGCTTTGTATATCACAGGCTCAATACATATTACTCTATTCCTTTCTGTTTAGCTCCAATAGTCCTAACAAAGCCATAAGAACTTTATAATGGAGGCACTGACCATGATTATTATGAAGTTTGAAGCATGTTTTTGTTGGGTCTGTTTGTGTCTATTGATCACATAGTTTGAGTCTATCTTTAGCTTGGGGCTAAACAGTGAGAGCTGTAAAGGATGTGTTAATCCAAATCTACACGCACAGGCATGGTCAACTAATTCCCTGCGCCTTTTACTGAAACAACCAGACAATTGTGCCTCGTCTTCCATGCTGCTGTTCAGTAATGTGTTTACTCATTTCTTCCCAAGATTATAGTTTTGCACTGCAGCGTCAATGGGAAATTGCTGCTCTCCTGTGTTTTTACTGGAAGGCAAATATAGAAAGGAGAGCCAAAACTCCACTGGGGGTTACAGATGTTTTGAGAGCATAAATAGATGTTCACAGCTTCCAACCACTGAACAGTCCTTGCTAAACATCTTTTTTTTTTTATGTGCAATGGTTGAAAATTTTCACGAGAATAATTTTCCAGTTGAAAAAATAAAAACAAAAACAATAATAATGAGAAACAATGAAAATCCCATATTACATCTGAAGATTCTTTTCCTCATCATGTTATCATTTCAGTGTTTTAAGAGACACATTAACTGGGGGAAACTGTAATCTCTGTGGGCCACCTCATTTGCTTGTACCTCATTGAGGGGTAGTAGCACATAGTTTCCAGGGTCTACCATTATTTGAATGGAAATACAAAGTATTTTCCATTTGCAAGTATCATACTTGAAATTTATTGATTCCTATCTTTCCTATGGTTCTTGTAAAAAAGGCAACTTTCAAAAAATTATCTTTCTCAACCAAGAAGAAATCTGAAAGGCAGAGAGTCTTCCAAAATTTTGCAAGCAACTGGATAGATCTGGGGGAGGACAGGAACTTCAAGCACCTGAAGGCTGCTTGTGGTGGGAGGGATTTCTGCAACCTCTGTGCCCAGAGTCTCTTTGTTCTTGGAGGACTAGAATGTTCAGCCTTGTGGCCAGTATGTGGCAAGGTGGGGAGGGTGGGTGGGCAATGGAGAAAAAATAAAGGATACTTGTCATAACTTTGGTTTGTATGATCTTTCTAGAAACAGAATCAAACAAGAGTTAGTGATGAAGTTTTATGCAATAGGTTTCTGTAGAGCAGCGGCCTGGGGATGCTTTTTTCAGACCACATTCAATGAGGGGCAAGAGGTTCAAGGACAGAATGAGAAGCCATTGCCACCTGACACCCTTGACTCCTGAGTCAGGGCATGGGTGTCTGCACAAAGGGCACTTCAGCGTCTTATTGAAATAGTGTCCACGTGTCCTCCTGACGTCACCTTCAGCAGACCTGAAGGAAAGGAAGGGGTTCGGAGAAGGACAGCCAAAGGATCCACGTGATTTCCAAAGGGCTCCTCAAAACAGGTGTTTTGTTTTTCCAAGACTTCAAAAGAATGGCATCAAGACAATAAGCAGGAGTAGGGCAGCACATCTGGAGAACACTATGGCTTTTGTAAATGACTCTAAGAAAGCTTCCCTTTGTTTTTCTTGGCTGTTGACTTTATCCTAGAGAGTGAATGGAAATGGAGAGTGTCACCCTTTTGCTGTGCACAGAGAAAGGCAGCACAGAGTCTAACTGGGAAAACTGCAGGTGCCTGGAGAAGGAGCTTCCGAATGGGAATCCCATTTCTCTTGGCCACTTTCTCATCACCCCTTGAACAGTCTCCTCCCTTCAGACACTGAGGGAAGTCTCAGGAGGGCAGCTGAGGGTACATCTCAGTCATCATTTTATTTTGGAGAATATTTCCATGGTCTACACTTTGCCTATTTTGCCTATATTTCAAATCTTTTATTGAAATATCTTTCCTGGTTTATATATCAAATCTTTCCTGGTTTATATATCAAATCTTCAAGGCCTTCATAGTCCATTCTTCTACATGATACAAACTCCATTAATACGTTTTCCTCCTACCTAATTAATTTTGTTAATTAAAAATTTTCATTGAGATCATAACAACCATTTTTAAAAGATTATCACATAGGACACATCTGCATGAAATAAACACACAGCACACACACCAGCATACAAAATGTTAGCACTCTTCTGGAAGCCCCTTCCTCCCTCTTTAGGTCATTAACTATGGGCTTTTTCCTGACTTAACCTCTATGGCTTGGTACTGGTTACTTTCTGAACTTAACAAAAATCGATTCTGGCTGTGCGCGTACGTTCACGTCTGTCATCCCAGCATCTTGGGAGGCTGAGGCAGGAGGATTGGAAGTTCAAAGCCAGTCTCAGCAAAAATGAGGTGCTAAGCAACTCAGTGAGACCCTGTCTTTAAATAAAATACAAAATAGGGCTGGGATGTGGGTCAGTGGTCCAGTGCCCCTGAGTTCAATCTCAGGTATCCCCTCAAAAAGAATGGATTCCATCTGTTCATTCTTTGGAGTCTGCCTTCCCTTTCTCAACAGGATGCTTGTAGAATTTGTTTGCAATGTGAATTATTTGTTCTCATAATTATAGCGTTCTATTCTGTGAATAAAATAGGTTCAGATTGTTTCCTGTTTTAGGTTATTATTAATAGTATTGCTGAGAACATTCTTTTACATGTCTTCTGATGAGTAAATGCAGGTATGAAAGATGATGCTAATTCGACATTGACAGATACCACTAAGTAGTTTTCTACAGGCCTTCCTTCCATCAAGTACAAGAGAATCCACACCTTTTCCAATATTTAGTATTAGCAACCTTTTCTTTTTTGGCCATTCTTGAATCAATAGTCACTTATCTCCTAATATCTTATCTAAAATAAATCCCTAATAGTAAATATTTTCTGGAGGTGTACCAGAGATTGAACTCAGGGACACTCAACCTCTGAGTAACTCCCCAGCACTGTTTTGTATTTTATTTAGAGACAGGGTCTCACTAAGTTTCTTAGCGCCTCACTTTGGCTGAGGCTGGCTTTCAACTCATGATCCTCCTGCCTCAGCTTCCTGAGCCACTGGGATTACAGGTGTGTGGCACACTCCTTACAATAAATTACCTAGTCCACTACTACTACTATTTGCTCTTTCCTAGTGATTTTGTATAATAATAATAATAATAATAATAATAATAATTTAGTGTGATTATTTCAAGAAATATCATAAACTAAATATAATTATTTCACTTTAAAGTAATAAATATAATATGACAGTGAATTTTTCAACAAATTCTGGCTCACTGAACTCTGTACAATCACCTTCAGTCATTCACTATGATCAAAAAATTAGAGAAAGTCTTTCTCTCTCAGGCCAGCCCCAAATGTGAATCCTTTGGATGACCCCATCAAGTATCTCAACCTTGATAAATCCATTAAGATGCAATCTGGGAATAATTCAGAGTGTTGGACTCAAGTGTAACTTATAATTCTGTTTTCACATTCAAGTAATTGTGAACACATAATTGAATAAGAGGAGTTGGTCTCTGAGAAAGAAAGTATTAGATATGCATGTACAAATTTGATAATTTATATTGTGTTTGAATAATAATAACATAGTTACTTTCATTGTATTTTCCCATCCAAATCAGTGTTCTCAAGATTCCATGTTTATGTTTATAAAAGGACAAGAGCTAAGTTTGATATTGTGGTGGGAAGACCATGGTGAAATACAGTATTTTATTCTATGACACATAATAAAGTTGTGCAGTGGGAGAATCAAAAGCCAGATAAAAATAGAAAATGGGAAGGCAGAAGAAGGAGCACTTATCTGCCTGTATATCTGAGGAAATTCATCAGAATAAAGAAAGAAAACAATGTAAAATATTTGCTTCTTGCCATTTGTGTCCTAAATCTCTTTTCTATAAGAAACACCAAGTAAAAGACTTCGAATATCAGATTCTTTTAAAATGCATTTGCTCACAGAAAGTATTTTTCTTTCTCTATTATCAACAAAATTGAACGATTGCCCTTAACTTGATACATTTCCCTGGTACAATATAACTTTTCTCTAGAAACATGAACTAGTTTAAAAAAAAAAATCATTGAATCCAATCCCATTGCAGCCTTCTCCTGCTTTCCAGCTTTTCATTTTACAACAGCTAACTATATTTATTGAGCCTAAAATTTGGCTAAAATATAATTATGTGTTTAGGAGACTAGAAGTCATGAGATACCACTGGAGAATTCATTTTGCTCTTAAATTAGGATAAAAAGGGATTTATGTGATTAGAAAGAACAACTAATTGGCTAAACTAAGAGATATGAGTTCCAGTCCCACGTTTAATTCTAAATTGGTTCCAGATATAAACTGTAGCATTTCCCTGGAGGCCGTCCTGGGTGGAGATGAAGACAGAAACATGTTATAAACATGTTCTTGGAAAATGTCATGACAGTGTATTTTAACCCACAATTTGCTAACATTTTTGTTGAAAATAGTAAATGACTGTCTCTAGCAAGTGGAATTTGGCAGAAATTTCATGAAAATGTTAGGTCAGAGATATTTTCTCAGAAACACAAACAAGAAAGGGATATGGATATTTCCCCTTGAAAGAATATGCATTGCCCCGTCAGCTTTCCCTGGGAGAATAGTCAGTGGAGGAACAAGATCTTCTTGGTAGATATTAGCCATGTCTGTTGATGACCAAGCAGCCATCATTGTACACTCTAAAGTCTCCTGGCTAGGTATTAGCAATGTCTATGGGTCACCTAGCGGCCATCACCATACATACCAAGGAACATGGCAACACATAGAATGTGGAGAACAAAACCCCAAACTGAACTGATAAGAATTCAATTAAGTTCCAAACACTAATAATGAGATAAACAAAGGCTGTTGACTGGAATTGTATAGAGAAGATGAAACAAACAAACAGAAAGCAAAAACAAGTGAATCCAAGGTCAATTCATTATACAAAGTAGCTCTGAAATAAATTTTTCAAAGTTTATTTATTTAAATGATAAACAATAAGTGTGTGCAGTCCTAGCATACAGCGTGAAGTTTTGGTCAACATCTATATTGTAGAAAAATTAAATCACATTAATTACCATGTTTCACACCTCAACAACTTATCCTATTTTGGGATAAAAGTGTTGAAAATTTATTCTTTTCAGCAATATAAAAACCATTCAGGGCAATAGATCACTCAACCTTATTCCTTAGATTCTGTATCTTTTGATCAATATATTTCTTTCTCCATCCTTCCCTTTGCCCCCTTTAGCCTTGGGTAACTACTTTTCTACTGTTTTGAAAAACTTGACATTTTTTTCCCCATTTCCCAGGCAAGTGAGATCATGCGATGTTTGTCTTTTTGTTCCTGACTTGAGCTCACTGAGAATAGTGTCCTCCAGCTCCATCCATGTTGCTGCAATGATAGTACTTCTTTCTTTTTAAAAGTTGTGTAATATTCCACTATCAATTTATTCATCCATCTGTTGAGGGCTATTTTAGATTGCTTCCATATCTGGGTTATTGTGAATACCGCTAAAATGAACATAGGAGTGTGTATATCTATTAAACATATCAATTCCAGTTCCTTTGTACATATATTGCAAAGTGGGATGGCTGTATCAAATGATAATTGTTTTTAATTTTTTGAGAAACTTTCATTGTTTTTCACAATGGTTTTATGGATTTGAATTCCCACCAACAATGTAGCAAGTTGTCTTTTCTCCACATTATTTTCGACATGTCATTATTCATTTTTTGATAACACCATCCTAGAAGCTGAGGAATGATACACCATTGAGATTTTACTCTGTTATTTCTGTACTGATTAGAAAACCTGGAGTATTTTCTCCTATATCTGTTGCCCATTGATATGTCTTCTTTTTTTTATTTTTTTTTTTATTGTTGGTCGTTCAAAACATTACATAGTTCTTAATACATCATATTTCACAGTTTGATTCAAGTGGGTTATGAACTTCCAATTTTACCCCGTATACAGATTGCTGTATCACATCAGTTACAAGGACAGGGTAGGGACGAAAGTTTGAGAAGAAGATTTACATTAAACAGGGATGAGAGGTGGGAGGGAAAGGGAGGGAGAAGGGAAACCGCATGGAAATGGAAGGCGATCCTCAGGGTGATATGTCTTCTTTTGAGAAATTTCTGTTCAAGTCCTTTGTCCATAGTTTAAAGTGTATTGTTTTCTGGCTGTTGTACTACTTGAGTTCCTTATACATTTGGATATTAGTGCCTGATCATATAAAATATTTGCAATTGTTTTCTTTCAATCCACGGTTCTTTTCCCTCTGTTAATGGCATCTTTTTCTGTGCAGAGGCTTTGTGGTTGAATGCAGTCCCAAAGAAAGGGCAACGTGTATACACACAGCAGAGAGCAAGTGGCCTATGAGAAGGAAGGGGCATAGGAGAGCCAGGGAAGAGAAGGAAGGAGGGCAGAATAAAGCACAGAGGGGTTTCAGCCCAGACACAGACATCAATGATCCCCCCACACAAGCTACCTGCCATATTTTCCTTTCAGAACTGCTGAGCATAGTAGGATTCTGAGGACAGACTGAAGGAAAACATCAGCCACACTCTGTGCATATTAAAAACAAAAACAAAGCAAACCAAATCTCAACACACACTAAATCACTAAAGGGGAACAAAACCAAGAAATCCAGTGGGATCCTCTTGATAGGTCCCAGGATTAGGATTAGGGTTGTGTTTCCACACCTTGATCCTATCAGAACTCCAGCAGGCCTGTGAGGTGTTAAAACAACCTACTACAATGGTTTGTTTTGCAGTGTCAGATCAGAGAAGATAGGAACATAATTTTCTGGTGATGGTTTTCTACTATATTTTGCTAATCCTTTTCATCATACATTAGCAGTTTTCTTGTCATTTTAAGATGGATTCATTCACAAGATTCCATCATAAGTTGTTTTCACGTTCCTCTCGTTGCCATCCCCCCACCTTCCTCTAGCCCTGGGAAGGAGGGCTAGCTGCTCTGCTTCTCTACCCTGCAGTCACCTTGACACCAAGGAGAACAGGGCAGGGTGTATCTGTCTGTTGCCCATCACTGACAAGACATTTAAAATCAGTAATTTAAGTGGGTAAAGGCTGATTTGGGCTCGTAGTTCAGACGTTTCTGTCTGTGTTGCTTGGCTGTGGGTCTGTGGCAGCATCTTGAGAGGATGTAGTGGAGGAAGCTTCTCCTCTCTTGGCAGTCAGGAAACAAAGAGAGAAGCAAGAAGGGGCCAAGGTACCAATGTTCCCTTCAAGAGCACAACCCCAGTCACCTAACTTTCTCCCAGTAGGCTTTACCTCTTAAAATGTCCACCACCTCCCAATAACACCATGGATTGGGGGACACATGAGCCTTGGGGAACATTCCAGATCCAAGTTATTGCAATAGGATAGAACTGTCACACCAAGTACAGCCTATGTCTCTTTTTAACAACAGAAATCTATTGTCACAGCTGTGGGGGTGGGGTAGGGGGGTGTAAGTCCAAGGTCAGGAGGCCTCTCTCCTGGGCTTGTAGGTGGACTTCTTCTCCTGATGCCTCACATCATCTCCATCTTTATCCTAATCTCCTCTTCTAAGGATACCTGTCAAGTGGATCTGAGCCTGATTGGATGACCTCATTTTAACTTGCTTATCTCTATAAAGATCCTATCTCCAAATACAGTCACATTCTGATGTTGTGGGAGCCAGCATTTCAGTATGAATTTGGGGGGACACAATTGTGCCCATGAACTGCACTGCTTTTTCCAAACCACAGCACCTCCCCCCCTGTTTTGTATGTGTGTGGCCCAACACTAATGTTGAAACTTTGAAGAGGTTTAAAAGAGGAAAACGAAAGTCCCTGTACTTGAAGTTCTACTCAGTACCATGTCCCAAAGGGTGTTTGGAAATATCCTAAAGGGCTTTCTCAGATTTAGGTTAGGGGGTTCCTGGAACACACTGCACAGTTTTGTGTTTTCAACAAATCACTAGCTTCTCTTATTAAAACAAAGTTCTATGATTGAGGGAATTGAAAAAGAGTTAACAGATTGAATTATCATGAATCTTTGTCTTTCAAATTGACGTCTGTTTGGGGAACACAGTAGAAGTACTGAGAGTACCAACTTGGAAACTGCATGGAACTAAGTAGCATCCAGAAACACAGAGAGAAAAATGCAGAGTTTTTCCCCTTAGGATTGTGGAGGCAGCTAGGTAGGTTCCCTTACTTGAATAATTTTCCATTTTACAAAATTTCTTTGTTCCTCTCTTGTAGCGGTATTTGTTACTCTTGTTATTACTAGAGTGAAATACTCCAGCCAGTTAATTTACAAAGTGAAGAGTATATTTAGCTCATGTTTTGGGAGGTTTAAGTCCAAGATCAGGCTGTCCCTTTAATTTGGGCCTCTGATAAAGATGGTGCCTTATGGCAGGAGCAGGTGTAGAAGCAAATTGCTCCCAACATGACTCAGGAAGCAGAGGGAGACTGAGCCACCAGGGTCCCACAATCCTTTTAACAAGGGTGCATCCCTGATAACAGAAGAATCTCTCACTAGACCTCCATCTCTCAAAGCTTCCACCTTTTTTTGCAAGAGCACAGCACCTCCCCCACCCACCAAGCTTCCAACTCACAGACTTTTGAGTGACGTTTTCCGTAATCAAACCATACAACAGTCTCCTCACTTTAGTCTGCACATTACTGATAAAGGAGTATTTCCTGAGTACTTTTCAAACTTAACTTAAGCTTTTGCTTATCTACAAATAAAATGTTTTAAAATAGTCTTCTAAAGTTACTTTTAGTAGAGCTTTGGAGTCTTAAAAATTATAAATATAAGACTTTAGACGTCTTATAAAACATACGTTGTCTTATTTACATTCTTTCACAAACACCTGTATTTTCTATTTTCACATTAGAACTTCTCTGTGTGCCTCAGCACAAATGAGCCCCTGAAAATCATAGAAGTTTAGAAGCCACAACATATCTGACCACAGACTTTCTAATTTTTGAAATTAGAAAGCAACACACACACACACCACGCATGCACACACACACACTCATGATTACCTCATTTAAACTACTTTTAACATTTAGTTAACAGGAAACAGTTTACGGAACATTCCCATCAACTGCATTCTGACTATATAGTAAAAATAATTCATATTTGAAAATACAGAAAATATAATGTTTGCTGAGCACATTATAATACTTTTCAAGATAATTACCATCACAGGCTTTATAATATTCTTTTTCTTGAGGCAAATGTATAAATGCATTAATGCATAGTTTAACATATTATATCTTCTGCATAAACAGGCAAAATTGTAATTCAAAACATTGAGTAACATTAAAGGAAAAATCTGTTCTTCAGACATAAGTTCAGCTGCTTCTCACAGGAAGGTAGCGGGTTGCTGGGAACACAAATGACATCAGCATGAGCCTTCATCGGCACTAATTTTGTTGCATTGGAACTTAATAATGACTCAAATGATCTTTTATAGAGATAGAATTACTTTGTTAGAAGAGCTACTTAGCCATAATTTAACATTGAAAACATTTGCTAATGATTCAAAAATATTAAGTGTAACTAACTACTAAAATAGACTATATTTTATATATATATATAATAGATCATCACAAATATTTATAATAATTTAAGTATACACAAAGCATATTGAAAATCATCCGCATGCTCTTATTAAGGATTTTAAAATAAACTTGTGATAGGCTTTGGCTTAGTAATGAGTGGGTATATATTTATAAGCATATGCTATCTGTTCATCCAGACACTTAACCATTTCATTTTAAAATGAAGTGGTTGTTTCCATGGAATCTTATCAAACTGCCCCACAAAATCCCAGCAGCCCTGCTTATCCTTCCCTAAAATAGAAATGCTTTTCCTGTTTGATTTGGAAATGCTGACAGATGTTGAGGTGGGAGAGATCTCCCTATTGCAATACCCTTGCCAAATAAATAGCTCTTTGCTTAAGTTTAGATTTGTTTTTATTTTGCAATGTCACACACACACACACAAATGTTAATTGCAAGTATGAATTTATTTAACATATGTTTATTAAGTGATTTGTATGTGTCCCATGCTGTGTTAGATGAAGTATGATAGAATGTTGTCACCTAGTAAATTACAAAATATACCCCTGAGATTTGTTTGAATAATTTGTATTTTGTAATGCAAATAATATATGATTATGGAAGAAAATGAGTCGTGGAGAGCACTGAAGAAGGCCTCTGTTGGAATATCCAAGTTAGTGAAAGGTTTCCAGCAGATTGGACTTCCCATAAGCCAGCACTCTGGCTAGTGAAAAAAAAAAAGAGAAGCCATTGAGCCAAGGACATAATCCTCAAACAAAATCCGAAAACAAACAAGAACAGGAGAACTTTCTGCCAAAGACTAAGGTACGTGGCCTCCATATTCAGAAGTAGATTGGCACCTATGCACGTTTGTCATGTGTATATTTCGAGTTTGTAAGGAATTTGACCCTGCACAAAAATTCAAGATCAAATGATATTTATTTTGACTTTGACCCCAAACATTTTACTGAACTAGTTAGAATTATAACTGCACCCAGGGAAGCTTTCATGAGTGGTCCTTATTTTAATAAGCACCCCAAGATATCCTACGGCATTAAAAGATTTTAATATGGAAGACGGAAAGGAAAAATAGGAAATCAGGAAAAGAGTGAGACTAAAAAGTCAATGCCATTGTTGGGATAATACACTGAACTCTCTCCTTGGTATCCACTCCTCCTGTTCAGAGCTAAATATCATTCCCTGAAGCCTAAGATGGGCGATCATCTCTTTGGAGGGAACAGGACCTTGATAAGTTTCCCCACCTCTGATTTTGAAGTTTTGTTTTGTGACACATGAAAGGCGGGAGTAAATTCTTCCCTTCATTTCTCCTCCACATGGGAAGGTCTGTGTATCATTCTCTTGCAGATACTTGTAACTCCAAATGGGAAGCTCCAGCCCCACAATGGTAAACCTTCCCTGCTCCTCAGCATCAGTTGAGGGCTTTTCCTAAATTGCTACACCCTAGACCAGTTACTTCAGAATCAGTGGAGGCCAGTGTGCTTTCAAATCTGCCCAGGCAATTAGGAAGCGCAGCCAGGGTGAGAGTCACTGAGGAGCCACCAGGGGATGACCCCCAGAAGATGCCCGAGCCAGGAAGACAAAGGGACCCTCTCTAATTCATTCCCTCTCCTACTTCAAAGCACTTGTGACTATGCTGTGGCCTCAAAGACATCATGAGCTCCTGGGGCTGTGACCGTCCTTCTCTGAGGACCTGCAGGGCTTTGAAGTCCATGGTGAATTCCCACGCCTGGGAAGAAATGGTCAGTTAGGGGAAGCAAGGCCACAGTTTGCCAAAATGATTTTCTTTCCATCTACTCACATAGGGACTCTGAAGTGGGACTTTGCTCTTGGATCCATTAAATTTTTGTTCTTTAGGATAACTGAATGCCTAGTGTCTCCACAAAAGTTAAGAATGATGGTAGATTTTCAGCTATTTATTAGCATGTTGTTAAAAGTTCTCTGAAGTCATGTGAAAAAAAATGTTGATAACATAGAAAACGAAGAAATCTGAAGTCACTGTCCATTAAATTTCTTCCATACCAGCTGGACCTCTCAGGCACATGTTGTCTCTTTTGAACATGTTTTAACTTAAATATCTTTTAACAGAAAAAAAAAAAAGAAAGAAAATTACAGATTCTGTTGTCACATCTCCAGATGTTTCCCAATATAGCAATGTTATGTCCAGTAGAAAGAAAAGGAATAGACGTCCTGCAGCTCCAGGATTAAGTGTGGTAATTGACCACAGCTGCTCTGTTCCCTCATTGTGAATCTTTCAAGGAGTAGGTAACAGCACGGTTTGGCATTTTCATACCATGAGCTAGTGGATTCTAAATATTAATATGTCAGATCTTTTATAGAGACAGAAATGGATAATATTGCAGTCTTAGAAAAATATTAAAAAACTTATTTATCATATAATGACATAAATATATATGCAAATTTGATGATTGCTTGTCCTTTTATGTCCTATGGATTTAGATTGCCAGGGGGCATTCCTCAGCAAAACTTAACTATTATCATACTAATCAATAAAAGGATAGAAATAATCCTCAGAGATTTTTGGAGCTTTTCACTTGGTTATTTTGACTAGAAATAAAATTATAGACAGTTTAGAATGTAAAGAATTGATAAAGTGCAAATTGCACCCATGCCCATTTTGATAATGAAAATTTATTCTGTGAATATGCATTGTAGATAAGTTATATGGTATTAAAAACAATTTTTGAGATTAAAGTAACAGTATAAATACTCATAGATGGACTTGGTTATTTCTGGATATTTAAGCCTTCATTTGTGCTCAACAGCTCTTTATTAAAAAACAAACTCTAATCTGAAGGATAATTATTTCTCAGGTCAAAAAGGGAGAGGTCATCCCTGCAAACCAAATAAATATGCAGAAAGTAACTTTGTCAGAAATTTACATAATTCATACTTCCTATAATGATATAATCTAGGAAAGATGTTAATTTTTAAATTACTTTTCTTTTTAGTGTAGCAAGTTGAAAGGGCTAGTATGACCCTCCATATGTCAAAAGTTCTTGGGTTAAACAAAAATACAAAAATGAAACACGTTAACCAATATACTTGTGGAAAATACAGTAAAGGAGAATTTACTGAGGATAGTTCAGATAAAAATTAGAGCACAAGGTCTTACAGTAGAGTAGGGAGATTGGACTGAGCTTTGAATTCACCATGAGCTTGTGGGGATTATAGTCAAAGTATAGGGTGGGAGTCAGTGGATGAAAACTTATTAAGATGAAACATTGGGGTAATGGGGCCTCTGTCCAAACTGATCTAAAAGAATTCTTGCTGAAGACAGACCAGGGTGTCAGATATCATTTGGGGAGTGGTGATAAGGAACATGATCAGATATAGAGGATGAACAGTGCAGAAATTAAAAAGCTTTTGCACAGGAAGTGAAACAATTTAGAGTGTGGAGAGAACCCACTGAAGAGGAGAAAATCTTTGCCATCTAATCCTCTGACAGAGGGTTGATATCCAGAATATATAAAGAACCAAGAAAAACTTAACACCCCAAATAATAATCCAATCAATAAATGGGCAAAAGAACTAAAGAGACTTTTCTGAATAGAAGAAATCAAAATGGCCAACAAGTAATGGGAAAAAAAATCCCCCGTGATCAGGGAAATACAAATCAAAACTATGTTGAGATTTTTTTTCCCATTTCATTCAGAATGGCAATTGTTAAGAATGCAAATAATAGAGTAAGTTATACTCTGTAAATGAATAATATGTCAAAACACGCTCTACTGTCATGTATATCTAAAAAGAACAAATGGAAAATAATAAAACAAAACAGATAACAATAAACAGTAGTTAGGATGTAGGCAAAAAGGTGCACACACAAACATTTTTAATGGGACTGCAAATTAGAACGATCACTTTGGAAAGCAGTATGGGGATTCCTCAAATGATAAGGAATGGAGCCACCACATGACCTAGATATTCTACTTCTTGGTATTTATTTATATCATTTGAAATATACTATAGTGATACAGCCACATGAAATGAATGAAAAGAAGACCAGTAGAGAGATCAAGAGGAGGGAAAGATGGAATACCGAGATTGCAATAGAGTAAATTTTGTCCCAAGCATGTATAAATGTGTCAAAACCCCACTATTATGTACAACTATAATACTCAAATTTAAAAAAAATGTGTGAAAAGGGATTTGTAGTGACTTTAAGCCAACCTTTGAATTTAGCTGAGACTTCGGCTGATCTATATATTTGTTTAGATGTAGGAGAAGAATAGTGAATTGCTGATTGCCTTAAAATGAAAGTTCTCTTATAACTGCTGGTTTACAGCAATGGTTCTAAGGACTCTGGCAAACTCTAGAAGATTGGATACATGGTCTCTTGAATATAAGAGAAAACATCTATGAGAGGTGGATTCCCACAGCTATGTGGCAAGGGGCAGAGAGCTTCCGGCTTCACTGTGAGCATTATCCAGGATCCTGTTAAATACAGGTTATAATGGAGTCCTTAATGGAGCTTTAACAAGCCCAGGAGCTGTTAATGCCACTTGTCCAGAGACCACAATTTGAGTAGCAAGGGTCACTCCATAAAAGTTGACAGTCTAGCTGACCTACCTCCCTGGGGTAGAGGGCTAACTTGGGACATACTGCATAGACTGTTTGAATGCTCTAATCCTGAGTTTTTCACCTGCATATAACAGTATTGCTCACAACTCAAGTATTGTTTGAGAATCAGTGAGATACGATGCGAAATCAAAAACTTAGACTTTGAAAACAAGGAGGCATTAATCTACTCTAAAATCCTTCTTTTGCTTTGGAAAAAAAAAACCTGATTTACTATCAAGAAAGGATGTTGGAAATAATATCACATTATTTACTCATAGATGTCTTTATTTTTCCCATAATAATGGACAGGAAACACATTACATTTCCCAAGCATTAGCCAGATTCTCTGTATGCTCATTAATATACTAAATCATTGACAGGCAGAGGTTGTCCTTTGGTTTCCCTGGCCTCAGTCACTTTATTTCTAAGAGAGCTATTTTCACGAGATGTTATGGCATTTTGCCCAGTATCTCTTATGCTGTTTGATGACATTTCATATGCTTAGTGAACAAATTTTATTTTTTTTCCTTTTGGATTTGTTTTTCTCATAATCAAAGCTTCCTCTAAAAGTGAAGGCGAATTTTATTTTAATGTGGAAATATATTCCAGCTTGAGAATGAACCAATGCCACATTTATTTTTCCCCCATGGAATGGAAGCACAATGTCATCAGGCTCTTGTGTTTTCACAGATGTTATTCTCCTTTTGCCTGGATATGAACTCTCCAAACCATATTTTGGAGCTTTGTGTAGGCTCAGGTTGAAAATAGAAACCAGGGAGAATATATTATGGCTACTGAAATTTTCAGCTGCTAAAATTTTTATATTAAGTAATTTTTCCCACCTGTAAATATTTGGAACGAGTCTGTGTTGAATGGCCCTGCTGATCTCCTGATGGGACTTTTAGGACAAACTGAATGCATAGCCTCTATTTCCCATACCCTGAGGGTGGGGACAAAGCAATGGTCTCTTTAAATAATCACAGGTGGTTTAAATATACTTTGTGTCTTCTAATGATTCATCACCCTGGTGGCAGCTTTTGGATTACACACAAATTCAACTTTTAGTAACATAACCTTTTAAAAACATTTTTTTTTACTACTTAGAACTGTTCATTATAAATCTGTATATCAGTAGGTGTCCATTTTCCCATTATGTAAGTAAAAACAACTTCATCTTTAAAAAAACAGAGACCAAAACAAGAGTGCATAGTCATTCTTCCTGCCTTAGATTATCTTTGCTAAATCTACATATTAGAGTCAGTCTATCAAAAACATAAATGCCTAAGTTTTAATATAGCTTTACCCCAAAGCATTTTCTGTCATGGGTCCTATACATGAACCAAAATAGAAATGAGGAAAAAAAAGTATGCAAAGTGGAGAGCAGAAAGGTTTGGAGCCAGAACACAGTAGGCAACCACCTCGTCTACTTGAGACTAAAAAATTCCCTGAAACACAGATGTTGATGACACCAGGATACCTGGTCACCCCAGCTGGCAGTCATGCTTGGTTCAAATACTAGCTTCACATTTTACTAGCCTGGAGGCCTTTGGCAGATCAACTCTTCAGAGCCTTAGTTATCTTATCTGTAAAGGGGGTGATAATAACTGTCTTTGGGATTGCAAAGTCTAGAGATGATGCAAAGGACATGTCACAGGCCTTGGAACCCAGTGAGAGAAGCTGTGGAAATGTGCAGAACCCTCCTGGTGGATCAGACACCACCAGTGCACTTCATACTATCTCTTCATTAACCCTTCTGCCAGTGCCAAGTGAGGTGCTCACTACCACCCTTCTCCACAGGATAATCTGTCCCCAGGAAATTGTCCCAGGCACACTGAAGAGCTCTGTCTTTGCAATGGTTGCACTCTCTGGCTAATGACTGAGCGCCTGTTCTCCTATTATTGTCAGATAAAAATAGAGTGGTGTTATGCTCGAATTCAGGACCCCCAAAAGACCACCAGAGACCAAGTTCGATGTAAACAGCAAAGAGGTGTTTATTGCGAGCTAGCTCGGTCCTCCACGCACACACAGCAACTGGTGACGCTGAGAGGCCCCAAGCCCAGGGTTTGCAGCAGTTTTAAACATTCTTTGGAGAAGGCAGGGACCCCCACATACATCATAGCATCTCTTAGTAAATCATCACACACCGCAGGAAAATCAAATAACAACTCTAAAACATGATTAGCACATTCACTGGCAGGAACAAGTTGGGTAGGGATGATTGGTTACTACAAAAAGGGTATTCATTTGAATTGATTGGTTTAAGCCAAGAGGGGTGTTCATGCTGAATTACATGGTTTCCCAACAACATAAACTACTGGGAGGGTCATCTGGCATCCCAGGTATTTCCCTGTCTCATGCTGATTGGTGGCTGCTAGGGGGTTACTATGGGTCTCCACCTAGCCTGACTGAGTCAGGGACACCTGGCACAGCAGCAGATCTCTCCTGTTATTTGTAGATAAACAACTTAGCAGGGTGAATATGTGCCTAGGAGTGCTCTGTGGGTCTTTCCAAGGACAAAGGTCATGTCCCTTCCTTGGACAGGCTTTGCTCTGAGATAGAGGCTGTTTTTTCAGTGGTTGGTCTTGTCCTCATCTCTATCCCTGTCCTCAGAGAGCAGCTGCCTTTGGGGGTCATGTGCAAAGTGACAAATTTTGTCAGTTTTGCATGACTAGAGTTGAAGTTTGGGTGACAGATTCCAAATGAGCAGGCAAACATCTGCTCTTTGACCTCCCATGGCCAAGTGACTCGTTCACTGACCCTTATTGTTTTCATGGGCACAGTGCTTTCTGCAGTGCAGAATAGAGACACTTTGCAGTGATTTATCTTTGGATCTCAAGAAACTAGATCTTCATTATCTTAGTTCAAGAACCATAGAAGCCAATGGCATGCTTTGAGTAATACGCCGTAATGCTGTAAGTCCAGGAGCCAGAGCCTGGGAGCCTCTTCAAGCCCTTTACTGTCCACGGGTGTTTGTTTTCTTTTCAGTGAATCTCTCATCTGGGTTCTTACTAATGTTAGTCGCATCCTCAATTTATTCTGTGGTCTAAACACTAACCACTGAAGACAGCCTGTGGCCATTGTCTGCCGAACTGTGCAGAACAATCTACTAAATAGAATTCTGTTATTTTAAGAAGTCAAGGCCTATAATTCTCCTGGCATTTTTTTCACACTGTCAATGTTGCCAAGACTCTGGGCATTGTCGGGTGTAAGCTGTTGTGATAGCTCATGCCAAACTCTCCTTGTCTTTTCTATCAGTGGCCAATTTTTAATCCACTCTCTAATGCTGATGTAGATGTTCTCTTTGTTTTCCTTCTTTGACACAAGCGAGAAGCTTCCAGAGCCCAAAAATTAAGGCAGCAAATGATTTGCATTGCTTCTTTCATTTCAACAAATGATGAATATTTTTATAAAGTATGAATCATTTAAATTCAGTGATATTATTTCCTTCACTTCCAAAAAATACACACATAAAGAAAAGTTAGATAAACATATATAATCCTTCAATGAGAGGGATAAAACACACCCATCTCTCTCTTTTTTTTTCCTGATTATGTATTTGCTATGTCTTTCATGAGCTTTTCTGAACCTATTATAACCCCAGGTCTTTGTTACAGTGTGCTCATTTTTAAAATATGATTCAACCATTAGAGATAGGCTAGCCCTTCAAATATCTGCCAGCTGCCTTCCATCGATTTTGCAATTTCTCCTAGGTTTATACAAAATTAATTAGGTTAGTTTGCTTTTTAGAGTAATATATTGTGGTCGAATCCACCACGGCTGTCTAGCAGGGTCAATGGCAAGGAGATTGGTGGGACAAAACAGACATAATCAATGTTAATTGTGAAATCAGGGTGGTGAGCATGCACTTGTTCACTACTAAATACTTTGAAGAATTTTACGTGAGAAATTTTTTTCAACAAAATTTGGGGAAAAAAATGGTTTCATGGTACTAATTACCAGATTACGTGCATGAGAGCATTGCTTAAAAATATAGTGAATGTACTTTCGTCAGTGCAATTTAAGGCACTTTCTTGATTTATAAGCTTTCATCTTTGCTCATGTTCTCATTTTTGCTTTCTTAATATGACAACAGTCATATGAATACATAGTTAAGTGGCTCATAGTTAATTATTTTAAAGGGCCTTTGAAAAAATAGTATGGTGTTGGCATGTTGGCGCACACCTGTAATCCCAGAGGCTCGGGAGGCTGAGGCAGGAGGATTATGAGTTCAAAGCCAGCCTCAGCAAAAATGAGGCACCAAGCAACTCAGTGAGACCTGTCTCTAAATAAAATACAAAATAGGGCTGTGAATACGGCTCAGTGATCAAGTGCCCCTGAATTCAATCCCCAGTCCCCCCTCCAAAAAGAAAAAAAGGAAAGAAAAATATTATACAACTGCTATAGTTCTGACATAGGATGGTCCTGGAAGGTCCATGTGTGCAAAGTCTTCAGCTTGGTGCTATAGGGGAAGTGATGAGACATTAGCATTTATTAACTGTTTTCTTCTATATCTACTTTATTCATTCCTGTATCCATAATTCAATCCACTACAAATACTTGGAGAGGAAGACAGACATGTCACTGAAGTGACAAGCACAGAGGAGAGGGGAGCTCAACAATCAGAGTGTCGAAGCTGTTGTATTTAAACAGGAATAGTTCCTTCATGCCACATCCACTACACATCCCATTCCGTGCACAGGCAGACGGTGCAGTCCAGAATCTAGACACAGCCAGAATCCTTTTCAACACAGGGCTCTAGGCAGGCACTGCCATCAGATGGGAGTTGCCAGACCATAAAATTCTCTGCCATCCATGATAGAATAAAACCACCCCCCCTTATATGCCAGCACCTCCAAGAGCACATAATTAATGTACTTAGCAACATATCCAATGATGAATAAATCATAAAATCTGTAAATAGAGTCTTGATACTCAGCACCACTGCTCTTCTCCTAATTTTTGAAAATTTAAGTATTCTCCATTTCCTTCGCTAGAATGAAGGAAGGAGGTGGAGGGAGGAAGCCCTGAAGCTTGCATTACAATTCTAACCATATGAGATGGTTCTGCAGCTTGGGTTTGGCAAAGACAGTGGTAAGGAAGTTCTCAGAATCTTTGGTCTCACACTAAAGGGAAGAGCAAACCAGGATAACAAAGAGTATACAGAGGACTTATAGTACCTGGGTTGAACACTCAGGTGTCAAATGACATAGAATGGAGTAGTATGTTGAAACAGAAACAGGGCAGGTTCAAAGATTCCTGTAAGAGACTGAAGTATGGAGAGTATGGGTGAGATAATATATATGTGTGTGTGTGTGTGTGTGTGTGTGTGTGTGTGTGTGTGTGTATACACACACACACATTCATTTTCTGGAAATTGGATTTTACTGGCATAAACATTATTTAACTTTATCGTTTTTTATAAAATCTAGATTGATTTTTAATTTTTATGACTCTTTAGTCTATTGACTTCTCACTGTTAAATGTAGGACAGTGATCATGATAGAACCTAAGCAATAATGATGTGATTAAGAGAGAAGACAAGGGGATTTAACATAATTCTTAAAAGGCTACCAGGAAAATAAAAGTCGTCTTTAAAAAAAAAAGTTTTAGCATATTAATGGAGAGTTTCATTTCTCTAGAAGATTCCAGGAAGTGAATTACATAGCTCATTCTCCAACAAATCATAAATATGGCATGACTTTATGCAGAGTAATGTATTTTGTGACACGTTGACTTTTTGAATGAAGTGAAAATATTGCTTTCCATTCATCTTAATTGTAATTAAATAAATTGATTTGCCTTTTAAGACCTGCAGGCGATATGGCCAGACAGTGGTAACTGGAGATGAAAAAGGGCAGGGACAGCCAGGCCTGGCAGTGTCTGGATTCCTTGTATGTAACTTGTTTCCTTGCAGTGTTTGTGTAGTTGGACCACTAAAAATAGAGCATTTCCCTCTCTCCTCATTCTAAGACCCCCAAGGCCAGCAGGAATATCATATTACCAAGCACATGCTATAAATTTACCATGTCACGTTCAGAAGCACCATATGTACCAAATGCTGTCCACAAATACTTCTGGTTACTTCTTTTCTGTTGATGGCAAAAATAAAACTGCCACATCTTTTTTTTAATGCCTTTTGAGTACCAGGGATTGAACTCAGGGGCACTCAGTCACTGAGCCACATCCCCAGTCCTATTTTGTATTTTATTTAGAGACAGGGTCTCACTGAGTTGCTTAGCACCTTGCTGTTACTGAGGCTGGCTCTGAACTCATGATCCTCCTGTCACAGCCTTTGTAGCCACTGGAAATATAGATATGGGCCACTACACCTGACTACTGCTGCATCTTAAAGATAACCTTCACAGGCAGATGGTGTTTGAGATAGTGGCATCATCTTGAGACATTTTCCACTCTTGGAATGGTCAGTGGGCAGCACAGGGCAGCATGAATACACTGTACACATTGATCACCTGGATAAGGTGATGATATAGCTAGAGATTTGAAGAAGTATAAGGAAAATAGCCAGATACCATGGAGAATTGGCTCAGGTAAATGAAGCATGAGCTGGAGCCAGGTCCAGAATGGTCAAAATGGACATGCAAGGTCAAAAGATGGAAAAGCTTTAAACACAAAAATTTTTTGCCAAGGTCTGAAATGCAGATGCAAGCTATTTCTCCGGATGCTCTGAAGACTCTGCCCCCGCTGTGGCAATGCCTGCAATGAAAGCTTTGCCAGCAGACTGCTGCATAAACCACTGATCATTTTGCATTCCTAGAATTACATATTGGCTTTAGGGACATTTGAGGAGGGTTGAAATGCTCTTGGCAGCATAGCAGACCAAAGAGTTGTCGAAGATGCCAGCCTTAGCAAGGATGTGCTAAGCTTATTAAGAATGAGTGTGTGGAGGGAAACAGGGCGATCATAAAATGAAATTTATCTCCACCATGTCTGAGTTTGTCGAGATGAACCCAACTACTATGTATATCCATAACGATCAAATTAAAAAAAAAACAGAATGAGTGTTTAGTATAGAAGTATATGTTTGTGCATGTGTATGCACATATGAACTTGCATATTTCTGTGTGAACTTGGGCAGGGTAGGTTCTGTGCAGATTTACTTGTTAGAAGTCTGATCCAGTGCCACTTTGGTTAAGCAATTTGTATTCTGTCCTTTTTTAATTAGCTGATTTAAACTTGCATAATAGACTAATTTTAAGTTACTGTGATTGCTACCATGCTCAAGTTTTAAAAATACACAGGAAGGATGGTGCTACACAATTTCCTCTTTCCTCTGAGTTTCCCAGCTAAGTGGGCAGTAATGCTCATGATCCATTTGGAAGTAGTTATCTGTGATGCTCAATAAACAAATGGTAGAAAGCTTCTCATTTCAGAAGACTGGAGAACATGAGATAGTTTGAGATGCTACACAAAACAACACTTGATATGGAAGTTGAGTTCAAAAGTAACATTAGAAATTAGAATTAACATGCTTTGTTTTAATGATTAGTTATTTGTTCATAATTCACACATACAGATTTGTGTATGAGTATGTGGGTGGATGTCCCACCCCCCAAAAAAAAATTCCACAAAAGAAACTCATATTCTTATATTTTTTGAGAGATGTTCTATCTATGGGAGAATAGAAGAGATTATGTTGTTTGGGGGGAAGCCATTGAAGTCCTGTGGCACATACCCATGGATGCCCTTTGCTGTAGGTTCATGACTTTGATTTCTGAATTGATTTCTAAGCCATATGTCCTATCTCAGATGTTAACTGAAGAGAGCTCTTTGGCTGTGCTGTACTGGAACACGGTGTCCCTCTTATGGATTTTCCAGCTGATCCAGTGGATCTGGGACTCTGGCATCTCAGGATTCCCAGCTGTCCCTGGCACACCGCTCTCTCTGTGACAGCAATCTGACCTTTGACACCAATCTCAGGCAGCTGCCCCTCACTCACTCACACCCTTTTCTTCCTTCTACTC
The DNA here is from genome assembly GCF_045843805.1 of Urocitellus parryii. Lineage (NCBI taxonomy): Eukaryota > Metazoa > Chordata > Mammalia > Rodentia > Sciuridae > Urocitellus > Urocitellus parryii. The sequence continues at coordinate 75,936,156 of NC_135539.1, read as the reverse complement.
CCTTCCTCGGTTTACATGCACACACCAGGAAACCAATAATTTAGTTGATGACTTATAAATTTTCTTTGTTTATGAAATAGAATAAATATCATGTGCAAACAGTTCACACCTGCATAGCATACATGGATCCTATATAGTTCCACGCCCTTTTCTAGGGAAGCCTGTAAAGACTTGTTTGTTTTCTGCAGGGTTGGAGGAATGCTATGACCTCAGGCCTGTTATGTCTCTTTGCTGGTGTGTCAGTTACTATGAGGGAGGTGGCCTTATCTCCCTCATTTGTGAACCTATCCCCAGCACAGGGCCCAACAAATGCTGGAGCCCAGAGATCCCTGTTGTGAATGAATGCAGGACAAACACAGGACCAGCTAGGACCTGTGGTCAAAACTCTTTCCCTGAGCATCTTAGTGAAGCTTCAAGGACCTATGAGACCAGGTATTGCCAGCAGCTCCGGGGTGCTGTTGGTGGAAGGAAAGATGAAAATAAGGGAGACTTTTTATGTGAGATTCTCTAGCAAATCACTTAGACCCCCCAAAGAGTCCTGAATCTCCAAAGCTGCAGTAATGTTAGGATATCTCCATTTGCTCTAAACAAATATTAACTTTTGTATTCATGATTTTGCTCTTTTAAAAACATTTCTGGAAGTTTTCATCTCTGTCAAGCCTGACTCAACGCCCAGTTGAGGCAGGTTAATGATTTTCTGGTGGATCTGCACTGGGCACTACTGTATTCTCCCTCTTTCTGCTTCCCCTGTGCACGTTCCTAACTTCACCCTTTTCCTGTCTTACACCTTTTTGACAATGTTGACAAGGAGCCCCATAATTTAGACTCCAGCCCAACCTGCAGCGATCGAAGACGAAACTCCTTTCCACAAAAATCATAGTCAGGATGCAGCAAATATCCATCCTTATTTCCCCAGCCTCATGGAGATGCTCAGGATTTGAAGGGATCTTTGTGGGCTTCAGAGCCACTCATTCCACTGCGGAAGGCAAAAGGTCAGATATTTCCCCCTCCCCCATATTCACTAGGGTAGGAGCCTACGACCTATAAATGTCAGTTGGGTGCTTGAAACTGAAGTCTTTTAAACAATAGATTTTTTGAAGAAGTAACAAAGACCTAGAGAAAGGAGAGGCTCATTCTTGAGGGTGAATGAGTCCAAGAGCAGGGGCAGGGGTGGGACTCAGACGGGTGGGGCTGAGATGGGTGGGCTGCAAGGGCCCAGGGTTAGCTCAAGGCTGAACAGACTGGCACTTGGTGGCCTTTGCCTCCCTCATTCCCCAAAGGCCTGGGCTTCTCTTTCTTCACTCCTTTCCCAGCCCATTCTTCAGACTCCCTAAACTTTCTGTAAACTATCGGATATCACCTAACTAAGGTGAAGAAAATTAATTAATTCCTGTTGTGCTTGCACCCAAGAATCTGACCAATATACTTTTTTTTTTTTTTTTTTTTTTTTTACTTCTTAGAGAACTTCTATCCAGTTATCTCTCATTTTATAAAACGGGAATATGAGACAGGTATAGAAGTTTATGAAACTATCCATTTTCCAGAACTTACTCTGGATCTGATGATCTAGTGATTTCAAATTCATGTTCCTTCTATTTAGACAAACCCAAGTCGCCAATCAACTTTAGAATCAATAATTTCTGGGGTGAGTGAGCTATTTTATAAGATAGAACAATGTTTACTGTGCATACTGTATGAAGAACCTTGCTTTTTAAAATTCTAGATATATTTTCCACCATTTGTATCAATACTCACTGAGACTGAATAGAAATATTGATTACTGGCTACAGTAAGAGTCATGGAATTTAAATGTTATTTCCTACAATCTTTTCCAGTGTGTCCTTATTCTTTCTCCCATGATTGATAGTCCCTCTATTCCTACGATTTGAGAGGTGTTTCTACAATACAACTGACAAAAATCTGGCAGCTGATTAGATTTAGGGGATGGAATGACACTAGTTTCCAATATTGGGAGGAAATGGACCTTTTGTCATGTACACAAATACACACACATCACCCCCACATCTGTACCCGTATATACTCATATGATCAAAGCAACAAATAAGGAATTGTGCAAGATTATTTGAGGAAAGATTATTTAAGGGAGAAGAACTCCCCTATACATAGAAATGGAGAAAAAAAATAAAACTTAAATTGGGCTCAGAGACAACTGGTACATAGTCAAGGTGGCCCCCTCAGGAATCAGAGGATTAAAAAAAAAAAACTGAATCAGAGTCTAGAGAGTGACACAGAATGGACGCTAAGGAGCATGTTCCAAGAAGTAGGTGGGTAGACTGGGTCTACCCCAGTGGGAAGCCAAGGCCTCAAAATACAAGATTTGGAAAGCAAGAGAGTACTGAGGGCATTAGGAAGAAGCTTCTCTTGACCTAGAAAAAAAGAAGACTGGAGTTAGTTGATCCATAGGAGGGGGAAGGGGCTCCAAAGGATAAGAATGCATATTAATATTTTTTTCCAAGAGCTCTATCACAGGGTGAAGTTTAGTTAAACTGGCATGGCTAAAGAAGTTCTCTAAACAATGCTACTCACGTCTGCAAAGAGCCAGGAGTTGGCCCATTTTGTTAAGATAATCCTAAATATTCTGATGATAAAATTCAAAAAGATAATGGGCTGGATGCCTGCCTGCCTTGCTCACTGCACAGTAATTTTTGGTGCTGTTTCAAATTGCATCTTAATAACATGTCATCACAGGAGAAACCACCGCACACCCACTAGGAAGGCTATAATAACTTTAAAAAGAATCAAACATGGTAAGTATTGTAGAAAACGAGAAGGGAGTGAAACTCTCACACACTGCTGATGAGATGTGAGATAGTGGCTCCACCCAAATACCCATTAGCAGATGAGTGGAAAAATAAAATGCATTATATCCTTGCAATGGTATATTACTCAGCCATATAATGGGATAAAGCACTTTGTCCTTGCTACAGCATGGATAAACATTCAAAACACCATACTAAATAAAAGAATCCAGGACAAATTGAGCCACACATGATTCTCTTGAAATGGAAGTTTCAGAATAGGCAAACCTACAGAGACAGAAAGCCAGTCCCAGCTGTTAGGATCTGTGGAGAGGGACATGTGGGTACGCCAACTGGGTACCGGGCATCCTTCTGGAGTGAGGAAGATGCTCTGGAACTAAAGGATGGGGGTGGTTTAGCAGTACTGTGAATGTACCAAACGCTACTGGATGGTTCACCTTAAATAGTTTGAATAGTGAATTGCTATGTGAATGTTCTAAAAAAAACCCATTTTGTTGATTTTTTAAAGTTATTTTGAGCATTAATGTTTTGAGATTACCTAATAAAGGAGATGCTTTTTAGTCTGGCTTAAAAGCTGAATACAGATTTGCAAACTGTCTCTTTTGGAGTAAGAGATGTTGATCTGACAGATTTATAAATCACATACATGATTTCTAAATTGCTTTTCAAAAAATATGATATAGTTTGGAAGCATTTATTTGGAAACAAGGGAATATTAGCTATTTTAAATCAGAAAAGCAAGATTCTAGAGGGTTTTTGGTTTATTTTTTTGCCTTTTGTTCTTAATGTTGTTGTAAGAACCAGAGGCTAAAGGCCCTGATATTAGAGAATCAGTGAGGCCATGTGCCTCTGAATATTATATTTCCAAATTAAAAGCAAAGACTGACTGTTTAAGCTCCTGATCAGGACCAGCATTCACATGTTTTTCATATGTAAATTTACATTCTGAGCTTTTTGAAAACAGTAGAGGCATCTGAATATCTTTTTGAGCCCACAGAGCAGCCACCTTCCATGCTGTGCAATTTAAGGTTGTTGGGGTGTCCTTATCCAGGATATAGTGGCATACCTGATATCTCACCATTAGAAAATGCATTGGATTTCTCATATTTTCCAGAATCCATTAATGAAGTGCAGCTCTTGCTGGAGATGGCAGAGCCTGAAGTCCCACAAACATGAGCTAGAAAAGCCCAGTTGGAATCAGAGCTCTACAGCCTAGGTGCCAGGCTGACCCTGCTCGCTTTAGGGGTTGAATGCATAACAGGATGGATGTGGATGTGACAACCTCAGCACCTCTCCCCTCATTCATCCAATAGCCAATCTGAGGTGCTTGAACATGCCTGTCTCCTAGCTCACTCCCTTCCCCTCTGCAAGGCATGTCTGTTACTTCACTATTTCAATGCTATAGTCTGAAAAAAAGAACAGTTTTAAGAAGGGCAATGTTCTTGTTTAAAGCCCAGGACTATGGTGTGTTTATCTCTGGCTCTGGATTTCCTTTCTCTCTCATTTTGGAGAGTGCACATCTTGAGTGACCTGTACTCTATGCACCCTAAGGCACCCCTCCTTGGGCATGAGTTCATCTTGTTTCAGGAATTGGCCTAGGAGCATAGTTGATACTGCCGCAGAGGTTCGGATTTCAACAAATCATTTGAGCTATCCAAGCTCAGTGCCAGGGAATATGGAGACTATAACATAGTGTGCAGCTGACGCAAGTTACTCTCTCAGAAGAAAGCTCGGCACCCCCTGGGGCTGTGCCTTGCCACTTCTGTGGAAAACATTCTCCAGAGCTCTTTGGAAGAGGATGACTCACGTCCAGGGGTATTTTTAGGAATCTGTTAACTCGCATTTAGCTTAGAAATGCAAGATCCAATTCAAGAGGAGCTCTGAGCCGTTACACACAAGCTGTTTTGAATGTTGTAATTGTACCACGGTATCTTGGTCTGTGGATTGAGTCATCTTCTAGTTAAGCAGAAGAAGAAAACAGAAAAAGCTGTTGCTACAACAGAGCATTTGATAAGATGTTTAAGAAATCAAAGCCAGTAACAGCCAGCGTCATATTTATCTTTATAAGGGAGCACCTGCTGGTTCAAAGCTCATCTTGCAATGTGTGGTTACAATTTGCATAGTCACTCCTGGACATATTTTAGGGTCCTTTTAAAATATCAGCACTGGTATTAGAAACAGAGTCAAATAAGTTAAAATGCCTCTTTAACAAGGAAGACGCCAGAGAGTATTCAAAGCCTTGCATCTCACCTTTCAGACCGGAGAAAAGGGCAGATCGGAGCAGCAGATGCTGCCTGGGAAAACAACATGGGACACTTTCATCCTAGAATCTCCCAAATGTGTTTATGTGTGTTTGCTTGAGTGTGTGTTCACATGTATGTGCATATGTGTATGAATGTGCTGTGTGTATGTATGTGCACTCCATGTGTTTATTTGTGTGCATATATGTGTATTTTTGTGTATGTGTCTGTGTGTATATGTGCATGTGTTTTTAATCTTATGTGTATTTGTGTTTTTGCATTCATTTGTGTACATAGGTATTTTTGTACATTTGAGTGTGTAGCAAACTAAGTATTATTAGTTCTAGTTAAGCACTAATAATTCTACCACCAGCCAGTAAGTAAGTGAACAGTGTGCAGAGTTTTCAAAACTGAGAAATAGAATCTGTTTCAGTGGCAGGAAAAATAAATAAATCTGACATCAAATGCCCAGAGAGTAATGGTTTAGTATGGTTTGGCCTAGGTGGTAAGAATTTCTCATCTTCCGGTAACGATCCAAAGCCAAATAAAACAAACAAGTTAATGTTTAAAAAAAGGAAGGAAAAGAGACATGCCAGGGGAAGGAAAGAGGGGGAGGGATAAGTAGATGGAGACAGAGACGGAGACAGAAAGAAAACCAATTTATGAGGACTGGAACACCCTTTCTCTCCCCATTGCTGCTTCTTGCCATCATGCCTTCATTCCCAGGCCCTGCCTGATATATGAATGACTTCTCATTGTTGAATGCCTGAATTACATGCTCTCTAGGTCTGCTTGCCAGGGCATGTGAGTCCGTGTGGACTGGTCCTGTACCTGCCTTGGCCTGGGTTTAGCCCACGTTCGGGAACTTGAGAGGAGGTTCTTTTCCCAGCAGAGCCATGAGGGCTCAGAACTCTCCCTGTGTGTGTGTGTCCCAACCTTTCCCCTTCACCACCACTATTAGGAAAGCAGATGGTGGCTTTCCAGTCCAGTAGGGAGCTACAACAAACAGTTTTAGAGAGTAAATTGGAAAGTTGATGTTTGCTTTTAAATAAAGAAGAGCTGGCCCAGCTCAGTTGAGAAAGAAAACCAGATCTCAAATTTTATCCTAAATTCAAACCACTAGGAAGTACTGCTTGCTAAAAAAAGAGAGAAGAAAAACACTAAATAGGATTCCTATATTGGGACATTGACCCTGTTTTTATGTTTCAGTCAGGGTGAAAAGCAAGAATAGCAGTTTCTCTTGATGGTATCTATGGTCAGGCCAAAATGAAGCATGATTAGGCAATTCTTGCAAAATCGTGGTAGCATGAGGATTTGTGGTAAACAGGAACATCTCTGTGTTTGTGTATTTGTTTCCATGGAGAGGCACCACTGCTTTGTATCCAGTGGGCTGCCAGTCCTCTAGCCGCCAGACAAGACCTCTGTTTTCAAGGAAATGCTCCTTGTTCATTTAAATATCCCAACATAATACCATGAAATTCTCATTAATATGGATCCTTAAATATTGAAATCTTGGTTGGCTCCGAATTCATTAGAAAAGAAGAATTCTTCACCTGTAATATGCAACATAAAAGTAAATAGATAGCAAAGACCTTTTCTGAAACAGCACAAGTCTATTAGATATAAATGTTGTGTCTAAGTGTTCCCGGACATTCCATTGGGTCTCAGTAACTATTTTTAACCAATAAACAAATAGTAGTAAATTCTGATGAATCTAATAGGATGGTAGCTATAAAATTTAATTAAGCTAACTAAATGACTTAACCTGGTGAAAAGAACTTAATGTTTTTTATTTCCATATTTAAAAAAAATGTGTCTACCAAAAAAAAATGACAATGTTATTTTAAGTGACTGGTATTGAACACCTCCTGCTGACAATAAGTGGTCACTGACTTCATTTACTTCTGAAAGTAACTCCTTTCTATGGAATCAAATAATCACATTATCTGCATAAAGGAAGGTACTTAGCTTCTCATACATTTATAAATGGCACTTCTGCCAGGTAAATGCAGTATTGAAAATGTGACTGCTACAAGAATATTGCTTTACTTACCTGTAGACCTTTATTTTGAGATAGGGTCTTGCTAAATTGCTTAGGACCTCTATATATTGTTGAAACTTGCTTTGGACTTTCAATCTTCCTGTCTGAGCCTCCCAAATGACTGTGATTCCAGGCATGCACCATGGTGCCCAGCAATGCATTATTAATAAACACCTTTCCTAAGTTTTTATTATTTTCTCCAAACTTCTAGTGATTCATGATTGCTCATTTTAATAATTCCAAGAGAGAACTTGCAATAAGAATCAAATACTGGAATATGAATTTGAATTATGGGCAAAAGAAAGTTATAATCAATAAACTGAAAACTGTTTTGGCTTTGTCACTAGCTAACTTGTCTGAACTAATTCAGCTTTCCCAGACTTTGCTTTTATTTGCAAGTAAAGTTTGGAAGAGGCAAATTCTGACGATTATATTTTGCTGTGGATACCCATGATTCTGGACTGCCCAAGACTAAGGTCAGTTGTGAGATATGGTAAAACAAAGGGCTCTGGGGAGATGTCACAGAATGTTTCTTTGATTGACCAGGTCAATGTTTCTAGTGCAGAACACTAGATAGCTAGCTAGTCATATCTTTTCTTCTCTTTCTAGAAAAAAGTTGGAATCCTAGTTTGTATGTCTTTCTTGCAGTCAAGTGGTCATGTGACAAATACACAGCCAATAGAATGTGACCTGAAGTGATGCAGACCACATGTGGGTATGAAAATCTTTAATGCAAAATACCCAATACCTTCTCCTTCATCACTTAAATGCAGAGAAGCATGGTAGCCTAGGAAGTATTGAAGCCTGTGGAGCCAGAGATGCAGGATGCTGGGTCTCCGAATCACTTCTGGAAGAGACTCATCTATTGTCTAGATACACCTATTTTTCTTGCAAAAGAGTCCTTTGTTGCTTTGGAGCAAGAAATACATCTCAATTGCTTCTGAGCTTTCTTATGATTATATGTTTGCTTATGCAAGTGACAGCTAACATTACCCTTGCCATTACATTCTCTTTCCAAAGGCATGCATGGATAAGGCTTGATACATATAAAAATGACTGCAGAGGCTGGTGTGTAGCTCAGTGGGAGAGCACTTGCCTAGCATGCTTAAGGCCCTAGGTTTGATTCCCAGCACTGCAATAAATAAATTTAAATGTCTTCAAATTAGTTAGTAGCTAACAAGCATAGAAATCTATGTGAGATTCAGACAATGCTACCCAACTTGTTTGGCAATTTTAGCCTCATTGGAGTTAAACCTTGTTAAGCCTTGTTTCAGGTCAAACCTGAAATAAATCTCTATTTAAATCTCATGAAATGTCCTGGGCTTGTCATTGAAACACAATGTACATTATCTTCAAACATATATTTGTATGTCAATTTGTTCTACTAAATTTAAATGCACATAATTCCTCAGTTCATTATTCAGATTGGCCTATGTCTTAGAGACAGGGGTGTTGATTTACACCTTCCATTTCTGTGGCTATGCCTGGCTAGACAGAAGAACAGGAATGGAGTCAAGAACGTGAGGTCCTCTCTTTGCCAGAAAGCTGAGATTGAGAGTCCCTGAGTCCATGTCACACCACACTGGCTGTCTGACTCTCTGAACCTGCTTCTGTTTCTTGCTGGCAGGATATGTATATGGAATTTCAAAGTAGAAAGGGTTTAGGGGACACAGGCATTTTGACACTGGTGCTCTGATGAGTAAGTGCATCTTCGGGTTCTCTACCACAGGGTGTGATCACAAATCATGAAAAGGAGAAAAAAGGCAAAAGCTAAATGATTTTCTCCTCTGCATAGGTTGGTGTAGTCTGACCCACAGTATTATATTCCCATTTCTTCATATCTTTCCTACTAAATTGCTACTTTCTACTTCAGCCAATGAAAGTTTTATAATGTCTCAGTGGGAAATGAGATTTTCATGAGCCCTTGAATATTTGAAGACTAAGTTTCTCTAAGTGTTTGCTGTACAAATGAGTTCACAGAAGAGCAGAGAAATCTAGGTGGATCAAAGAGGAGATTGGATACCTCCTTCTGGGTGATATTTCTAAAGTGTCTACTTTCTTGGGTTAAAGAAGAAATTGTCTAGATGTCCAAGTCTCTGGAGAGGACTAAGATCTAAGTGCAAGATTGGAGTATACAACGTGGACCAGGGGACAGCCACCTGTTGATTCCTTAACTTGAGATCTAGAATTCACTTTGCTGTTTCCAACTCTGCCTCTGCTTACAGACCAGGGCTCCATGCTGGGCCATGTTTTCCATATCCGCAGATCAAGTGCTTTGTGATAAATGAGTTGTGAGGATTTTTCCCCATGGTACCAATAATCATCAAACCAACTGACTTAACATTAACTCAATTTGTTTGCTGAGCACATTTGCCTTCATAGTTCTAAATTCCTGGACTGATATTACTCATCTGAAATAAAGTTTCCTTTAAGAAAAAATACTCACCAAGCTACTTGGGTCATTACTTGGATAACTGGATTATCCAACCAAAAGAAGTTGAATAATGCAATTTAGTCAATATTTCATTGAGTCAGCCTTTCAGGAAGCCCACCCATTGGCCTCAATGGAAGTATGTAATAGGAAGGACCCTGGGAAGTGGGGCAGAGGATTGATTTATTTGATTATTAAAGGTTTTGAACTGCCATAATTTTATATTAAAATTGAACAATTTCCTCTTATGGAAAATAGATTTTACAAGTTACTTCTTGAACAGTATAAATAAATTACCAGTGGAAAAGAGCAGTGTCTTAGGTAGAATAAAAGGAATAATGAAAAGGGAAATGGAAGTTATTTCAAAGTATGCTTTAGCTGTTCAATTTCTCAAGAGGTTAATCTGGGACACAAGGATACTGCATGAGTTTCCTATTGCTCCTGAAAAAAAAAATGAGCATAAACTTAGTATATCTTTAAATAACACAGGTTTATCATATAGTTCTGGAGGTGAGAAGTCCAAAATGAGTTTCATTTAGCTGAAATCCAGGTTCAGCAGGGCTGCATTCCTCCTGAAGGCTCCAAGGGAGCATATGTTTTGACAAAGATTCACTCCTTTCCCCAAAAGTTTGGTTAAGGCCCCTCTGAGTCCTTTATGACTGGGCAGAAACTTTGGTTTCCCTTTTTGTCCTCATTGAGTCCAGTTCCAACAATAATTCTGCTACAACAGTTTAACAAAAATCTCCCCAACCCCAACCTTGGACTCTGATCACTGTGGTTACCTTATCGCCTGATGTACCTTCAGCAATAATCCTGTCCCATCGGTTAACCAGAATGCCCCCTCCTGGATAATTCCTCTTATTAATTTGCATTCACTCTGCTTCATGCTTATAAATCCCTGCTTGTCCTTGTTGAATTCAAACTCCACTCCATTCCCTCTCTGCTCATTGCAAGAGTCCATTTTCAAGGTCGCCATGAATGAAGTCTGTTTTATCAACTTTAACTCATGTTTTAATATTTTTTTTGCAACAGTTTTCTTTTTTCTGGTGGGGTTGGGGACATGCCACTTCAAAATATAACTGTAGGAGACAAGAGTATGTCACCCCAAAATAGTCTTTTTGGCATGAACTTTATTTTAAGAGGGTTATTTAGAGAAACTGCAGTCCCAGGAGAAGCTTTGAAAAGTTACCTTTTTGTTAAGAGACATTAATATCTATAAAAGAAATCTGGAGGGTGACTGTCTTTATACCAGGAAGTGGAGGACAACCAAATTTCTAGAGCTCCTATCAATGGAGAGGGTGTCAACTTAAATTTGCAGAGCAAATTCTACCTTTGTTTCAGGTATTCCTCCCTGGGCCTTTTCCAGACCCTTTCCAAACCCTTCCTTCTTTGTTTTAACAAACCATGGTTTCAACAAACTTCAAAGACAATTCTCGACATCTTGAAGACAATTCTTGAGATCTTCTCTAGAACCTCTACTCAACTCTCTGAGTTGTTTCCATGCACACAGAAGGTGTGCATGTTAGTAAACTTCTCTTAGTTTTTTTTCTTCTTAATCTTTTCTTACACATAATCCCAGCTAAGAATTTATAAAAGATGAAGCAGAAAATTACTTTTTCTTCCTCTGCATTTTTCCCAGCTCCTGGAATCTGCCTACATCCTTGGCTCATGGTCACTTCCTCTATCCTCAAAGCCAGTAGCTTAACATCCTCAAATCTCCCCATTACTCTGAACTTTTTGCTTCCCTGGCTGTCACTTTCAGAGCTTCTCTGATTACACTCACCTGAGTAATCCACGATCATTTTTCTCATCTCAGGGTCAACTGATTGGAAAGATTAACTTCATCTACAAGTTTAACACTCTTTCTCATGGAACCTAATCATTCATGGGCTCTGGTTAGACCAGGATTTGGACATTGAAGGGCTGCAGAACATGCCACCCTAAATATGCCACTGTGGCATGGGGACTGTTTTGAACTAAAAAAAAAAATTGAGAAGAAGCAGATGTACCTCTCTATTCTCTTACATATGCCAGGCATAAATTTATAAACCCTCCCTCCCACGCAACACACACACACACACACACACACACACACACACACACATCTATCCAGAAGTTAACTGGGACAACTATAAACCCTTATCACCTGGAGACAGCTTCAGAGACAGAATCTACATAACATATCTTATTAACCAGCCTTATCCCCCTGTTAGTTTTCCCCATATGTTTACCTTTCCACAATTTGCCTCCCCGAGAACCTCAAAGTGCATGTCTTTTTTCTTGCCACTTCATTTAGACTCTGTTGTTCTTTGCTAAGATGCTGTAGAAGCCTCAATTTTAACTGTCCTTTATAGTGATTCACTTCTCAGTTCTCCCATGTGTATGTGCAATGCACAGGTTAACAAATTTATTCTCTCTTTCTTTCTTCCTTCTTTTCTTCCTTCCTCCCTTCCTCCCTCCCTGTCTTCCTTCTTCCCTTCTTTCCTTCCTTTATTTCTCTCTTTCTTTATTTCTCTCTTCTTTTGTTGATGTGTTATCTACCTTTTGACACTCTAATTTATAGGGTTCCAGCCAACAAAACTAAGATCATGGAGGACAAATAAATACTTTCCTCCCCTACAACATCTGTGGATGAAGGCTCATTATTCTGCCTACCATAGATACCAACTCTGTAAGACTGAGTGGGTCATTTTTAATTCTTGTAGTCATGGATCTATACATGCAGAGAGTATTCACTAAGCACCTGCTCTGTTCCAGTGAAATGCTGGTTTATGCCAGGCCCTAAATGGTGCTCAAAAAGAGAGAGGCCATGAGAAGAGGGAGAAAAGAGAAGAGGGGGAAAAAAAACAGAGGGAAGAATAGAATCCAACAAAGAATCACCGTCCTTTGTAATAGCCCAGATTGTCTCTGTGTTCTGGGTACCTGCCTGCACTCCTCACCTTTAAGAAAAAGTTTTCAGTTCCTGCTGCCCTTTTCCTTACTTTTCTCATCTTTGCTCCCACCAGGAGGAGAAAAGTATCTGGAAGAGAAAGATAAAATCCTTTTATACATTATGATCAAATTCCTTTCTCATTGGGGGCATCCTGGCTGCTGTGAGGTTCATATCTTAGATGACGAGGCCCAGCAGAGACTTTAGCATTGGCCAGTCTGTCTCAGTGCCACCACAGGGCAGGGGGCTCTCCTGTCTCCTCTCCTGTCTTATCTGCAAAAGGACTTCACAATGTCACCCTCTAACACTGCAAAGAAAGAAAATGACTTCAACTAGCAGCTGTGGCCTGGCTGATGTTGTTAGATAGAGGTGGGAAGACATGGGAGATAGTCCATTTTTTCCTAAATGAAAGCCAACTGAAGGAGAAACATGAAAAGATGTTTTCTAGTGTTTGGTGAGATAGGACATCACCGGCATCACACTGTATTTGTTAAACATCCCATTGACCATTGTGATGGTTTGGACTTGTATCACACTCCTCCAGAAGACATTAAATACATGCCAAACTTACAAACTACAGTTGGAAAAAAAATAATAGTTAATCTGTTAAGTAATGGCTGCGGATTTCTCAGAAGGCACTCTGCTTTAATGTCTATAAAGAGAACCCATTTCCTTTGTTGTTATATAAAAGCAAATTCTTCATAATCCCCTTCCCAATTTTTTTCAATATTAATCCTTACTTTAAAATCTCATTTCCTTTATTATCTGTGTAGTGACTCTTAATCACCAAACCTAGTCAGAGATATCAAAGAAAATAAAATTTTAAAAAAACCTGTCAAGCTGATATACTTCTGTTACTTATTATGTAGTATAAATAAACTTCTAGATATTCCATTGGCACCCCATCTCTCTCCTTTTTCTCTTCCTTCCTTCTCCTTTTTTGTTCTTAGGAATTTTATTTATTTATTTATTTTTGTTCTCAAAGTTACACACAATTTATTCAAAGGATATTTGCTTTCAAACCTAGCATCTTCAGGACCAGCGGTCTGAGAAACACTTTGTCACCTGGACAAAATGACATACCCATTGCTGGGTCCTGGCCTCTGATCCGTTTCAGTGAAAAAGATGGAAAATAACACAAACACCATAACTGATCCAGGAAAGATTAGCAGACTGTGGACAGCATAAATATGTCCCTCACATTTACTTCATTTAAAATTACCTTCAACTTCCAATGAAATCATTATTTTTTTGTAGGTGTTCAAAAATTATTTAAAGTGCCTTTTAGTCTAAATAAAGGAAATCTGTTTCACCTCAAATACCAAGTTCCTTGGGACAAGAATATGTGCTTCAAATTGGAATGTAAGTCTCAAATAAAAAAAAAAAACTAATTATTGACTTAGAACTGGAAATATATTTCTTGTGATTATAATGGATTATAATTTAACGTGTAAACGCTGCTTATATTGAAAAAAAAAAAACATGGCAATACATAATTCAGCCTGACTAGGGGCTGAGTCAGTTTTGCAAAGAAGATTCAACTTTTAATGGCCAGTAAAAGTGACCCAACACTTTCTATCTTCCTCTGGTTCTCTCTCTCTCTCTCTCTCTCTCTCTCTCTCTCTCTCTCTCTCTGTCTCTAGCTTTTCCTTTAAGCTGCTGGGCATTAAAGCCAGGGCCTCCCTCACACATGCTACCCTAGTTCTCTAACACTCACTCACAGACCCTGCTTTTCTTTCTTTTACTATAAATACAGGGAATGAAAGCTCTGTGCCAGGACAGATCAGTTAACGTGTGTCTGTCCATCTCATTTGTATGCAGCCTTGTGTGAGGCCTGCCATGCAGGGGTGAGTCAGATGGTTAAGGCTCCTCTATCTCTGAGCTGTTGCTTAGAGGACAGGAAGGAATAAAACCAATCACCAGGAACTGCTCCAAAAGAGAAGTGGGAGACAGTGTGAAATTGTGGCTGAACGTGTAGAATGCGATGTCAGAAGCGTACCTCCCCATTCTGATTCCAACATTGACAGGGAATGACCTTGTGTGGAATGCAGAGATCTCTCAGTCTAAGTTTCCTCATATGTGAACTCAGGGATTCCGGTACCTCCCTGACAAAGCTGAATGAGGATTCAATGTGTTTACACTGTGTACCTGGCACATGATAGAATTGCACATTTAATCTATGATTACTTTTATGGGATTTATTCCTGTTTTAAGAATTACACTTAGGTTTCTGTTATATGAGTTTTACACGGTCCAGACAATTTGCAGTTTAAACCTCTCAACAACACTCTCACTTTCTCTGTCTATGAAGTTATTTATAGATAATAGTACTGTCCTTGTTTACTATTACATCCCTATTCCAACTTTACCATGATCTAGAATGGAAAACAATAAAAAATTAAGTGGTTTATTAACTTTACTTTCGAAGGAAGGAGTGAACCAAATAAATGAAGAACAGCCCATCTCTTGGGTTATATGCCAGCCTCCCTCTCAGGAGTGCTTATTAGGAAATCTAAACTAAGACTATGAACATATTTTTTTTTCTCTTTTGGTAGTTTTTCACATGATGCATTCCTTAAAGGAGTATGAATTCAAGGGATAGTAAATGTTATATTTAAAGAAATCAGCAATTATAAATGAGATTTATTGGATTTTACTTAATGTCAGACATAATTCTTAAGAACCTTGAAGTATAGCATTCGAGAAGGACTCAGACTCCTGACACCCAACTCCCGAAGTTCTAGCCCACACAGGGCGCACTAGCACCTTAGCAGAATTGCATCTATCAGCACCTCTGCAGAACCCCCAGACTCTGCTCCACTCACATGCAGTACACTCAGCTGCTACCTACTACCGGAACTCTGGCCTCCCCCCCCCCCCCCCCGCCCACCCCCGCCCTCCCCCTCCCTCCCCCCCGCCCTCCCCCTCCCTCCCCCCCCCCCCGCCTTCCCCCTCCCTCCCCCCCCCGCCTTCCCCCTCCCTCCCCCCCCTCCCCCCGCCCTCCCCCCCCGCCGTCCCCCGCCCTCCCCCCCGCCGTCCCCCCCTCCCCCCCGCCCTCCCCCCCCTCCCCCTCCTGAAATAATATGATAAAATTTTCCAAACATAATGAATTGGAAAACCAAATTCAAGAAGCCTATAGAATACCAAAATCACAACATATCCACACCAAGTCACAGTATAATGAAAATGCCCAACACACAGAATAAGGAGAGAATATTAAATGCTAACGAAGAGAAGGAGAGAGAAAACTCAAATTACTAATGTATGTGATGAAAAAGTTAATACCACAATAGACACTACAGAAATACAGAGGATAATTAGAAATTATTTTGAAAACTTGTACTCCAATAAAATAGAAGATATTGAAGGCATTGACAAATTTTTTAAGTCGTATGATTTGCCCAAATTGAATCAAGATGATATACACAATTTAAACAGACCAATATCAAGCGATAAAATATAAGAAGACTCCATCAGAAGTCTACCAACCAAGAAAACCCAGGACTGGATGGATACACAGCCCAATTTTACAAGAATTCAAAGAAGAACTAATACCAGTACTCCAATTTATTTAAGGAAATAGGAAAAGAGGGAGCACTTCCAAACTCATTCTATGAGGCCAACACCAGGTAAAGATATCAAAGAAAGAAAACTTCAGACCAATATCTCTAATGAACATAGATGCAAAAATTCTCAATAAAACTCTGGCAGATCGAATACAAAAACACATCAAAAAGATCATGCACCATGATCAAGTGGGATTCATCCCAGGTATGCAAGGTTGGTTCAACATAAGGAAATCAATAAATGTAATTCATCACATCAATAGGCTCAGAGATAAGAATCATATGATCATCTCATTAGATGCAGAAAAAGCATTTGACAAAATAAAGCACCCCTTCCTGTTCAAAACACTAGAAAAACTAGGGATAACAGGAACATATCTCAACATCATAGAGGCTATCTACTCTAAGCCCCAGGCCAACATCATTATAAATGGAGAAAAATTGAAGGCATTCCATCTAAATACTGGAACAAGAGAGAGATGCCCTCTTTCACCACTTCTATTTAACATAGTTCTTGAAACACTAGCCAGGGCAATTAGACAGATGAAAAAAAAATTAAAGGGATGGGCATAGAAAAAGAAGAACTTAAATTAGTACCATTTGCTGACGATATGATTCCAAACCTAGAAGACCCAAAACATTCTACCAGGAAATTTCTAGAAATAGTAAATGCATTCAGCAAAGTAACAGGATAGAAAATCAACACCCATAAATCAAATTCATTTCTATATATCAGTAACAAATGCTCTAAAATGGATACAAAGAAAAGTACCCCATTTACAACAGTCACACACACAAAAATGAGAATCAACTTAACAAAAGAAGTGAAATATCTATACAATGAAAACTACAGAACCCTAAAGAAAGAAATCAAAGAAGACCTTAGAAGATGGAAAGATCTACCTTGTTCTTGGATAGGCAGAATTAATATTATCAAAATTACCATACTTCCAAAAGCACTATACATATTTAATGCAATTCTGATCAAAATCCCAATGGCATTCCTCATAGAAATAGAAAAAACAGTCATGAAATAAATCGGGAAAAATCAGAGACCCAGAATACATAAGCAATCTTTACAGGAAGAGTGAAGCAGGTGGCATCTCTTTATCATAACTTAAACTATACTATGGAGCAATAGTATCAAAAATAGCATGGTATTAACACAAGAACAGACTGGTATACCAATGGTACAGAATAGAGGACACAAAAACTAACCCACAAAATTATAATTATCTTATATTAGACAAAGGTGCCAAAACATACATTGGAGAAAAGATAGCCTTTTCAACAAATGGTGCTGGGAAAACTGGAAATCCATATGCAACAAAATTAAATTAAACCCCTATCTCTCACCATGCACGAAACTCAACTCAAAATGGATCAAGGACCTAGGAATAAAACAAAAGACCCTGTGACTAATAGAAGAAAAAATAGGCCCTAATCTCCATTATGTGGGATTAGGCTCCAATTTCCTTAATAAGATTCCTTTGGCACAAGAATTAAAATCAAGAATCAACAAATGGGATGAATTCAAACTAAAAAGTTTCTCCTCAGTAAAAGAAATGATCTGTGAGGTAAATAGAGAGCCTACATCTTAGGAGCAAATTTTTACCCCTCACACATCAAATAGAGCAATAATCTCTAGGGTATATAAGGAACTCAAAAATCTTAACACCAAAAAATAAAATAAAATAACCCAATAATAAAGGGGCCAAGAACCTGAATATACACTTCTCAGAAGAGGATATACAATCAATCAATAAAATTATGAAAAAAGGTTCATCATCTCTAACAACTAGAGAAATTCAAATAAAAACTCCTCTAAGATTTCATCTCATTCCTGTCAGAATGGCAGCTATTATGAAGACAAACGACAATAAGTGTTGGCAAGGATGTGGGGGAAAAAGGTACACTCATACATTGCTGGTGGGACTGCAAGATGGTACAGCCAATATGGAAAGTAGAATGGATATTCCTTGGAAAAATGGGAATGGAGCCACAATTTGACCCAGATATTCCTCTCCTCAGTTGACACCCAAAGGACTTAAAAACAGCATACTACAGGGTCACAGCCACATCAATGTTTATGGCAACACAATTCACAATAGCTAAACTGTGGAACCAACCTAGATGCCCTTCAGTAGAGGAATGGATTAAAAAAATGTGGCATATATTCACAATGGAATTTTACTCAGCAATAGAAGAGAATAAGATCATGGCATTTGCAGGTAAATGGATGGAATTGGAGAAGATAATGATAAGTGAAGTTAGCCAATCCCAAAAAACCAAATGCCAGATGTTTCCTCCGATATAAATAGGCTGATTCATAGTGGGGTAGAGAAGGGGAACAAGGGAGGACTAGACCAACTCTAGATAGGGCAGAGGGGTGGAAGGGAAGGGTGGGGGCAAGGGGTCATTAATGATGGTGGAATGTGATGGACACCATTATCCAAATACACGTATGAAGACATGAATTGGTGTGCATATACTGTGTATACAACCAGAGATATGAAAAATTGTCCCCTATATATGTAATATGAATTTAATGCATTCTGCTGTCATATATAAAAAATTAACAATTTAAAAAAAAAGAACTTTGAAGTATTGCTCTTGTAATGGGGGTTACAGAGAGTAAAATGAAGCAAGTGTCTATGGCTTCCAACTCTCTCAGTTCAGCTTTCCATACCCTTAGCTGGGAAGGCCCTCACTCCCACTGAGGAAGGTTCCATTTCATCCTCATTTACACAGGAGAAATTGAAACAAAGGAAAGTCCATGTTGTGCTACGTGTAATGGACAGAGAATACCTAAAAAAAAAAAAAAAAAGAAAGAAAAAGAAAAACAACAACAAAAAAACCTGTCAACTCCTATACCTTCTGAAAGCTTGGAGTATTATCTTCATGAGTCTAGATAATAAACCCCATTTTATTAACTCATTTTAAACTTCACACTAAAATAAGTGGCTATGCTTATGTTCATGACTGTTTGTATGAATGTGTGCTTGTGTGTATGTGTGACAAACACTGTACATGTCAGACACTAGTAAAGCCAGAATTAGACAAGCAGATAGGCAAGGGGTAGATTCAGAGAATGGAGCAATTGAAATGTCAATTCTTTCAGAGCCCCTCCTTCACCCTATCAAGATAACCTGCCCCTACTCCAACCTGTTGTTAAGGTAACCTGTCCCAGAATTTGCCCCTCCCTGCAGGGAGTTGTAAAAGTTGTTAATTGATGTGTCCTGGGCTGCTCTATCTGCCCTTCCCCCTTCCCCTTGCCCATTTGTTCTCACCTTTTGGCCATCCCAATGAGCATCTTCTGGGCATGGTCACCTACACACGAAGGAGAGAAATAAAGGAAGAGATCAGGAGAACAAAGGAAGCCTATAAAAATACAGAATACCCCCACTTCTGGGGATATCAGGATACCAGCTATGGCCCCCTTTTTTTCTCCTGGGAAAAGTCTATGCTACCCCTCCTGCTTTATAAGCTTGTCTCGACATCGGCAGGCATGTTTCTCTAATGTACTTCAACATGTGAGGGAGCAAAATTCGCCACCCATAACCAGCGGTATCACTAACAGCAGGAAGAGAGGAATTTGCTTACCTTAGTCTACATTACAAATTTTACCAAAGTAAACCTTTGGTTAAAAACAAGTTTGCAGTCTTAATTTTGATGTAACTCTTCAAGTATGGTTTGCCTACATGTTTGAGGATACACTATTTTCTTTTTCATAGGATTTGACTGTCAGTTCCAATAAGCTTTGATTTGGGGACGACAGGAGGGAGTTAGAATCCATGAGAAGGAAATTAAGTGGGACAGAAGAAACCCTTGAACTTGAAAATAGAGAAAACCCTGCTACATCAACAACAACAAAAATGAACCCTCGCTGGAAATGTGTGCATGAAGGGATTTTGAGCAATCATATACATCTGTGCGAAACCAGAGGGGGAAAGCTCAGCTTTTCACCATGTACTCCACAAATCACTTGGGGGAATTGCATTATTTTAATTTATTTTCTGCATTGGCTAAATGTGATGACGTTTCCTATTTCAGGCTGTTTCTGAAAATATGAATTAGTTCAACTTGCTAAATTCCAAGTGTCCACTGATCCCTTTGGCTCAAAATTATTTCAGACAAATGTTCAATACAACAATCCCTTTCCGTGGCAACTCTGAACAATACCCTCTAATATATTCAGATCTCACCTCTTGATCTTCATTTGTTGGCTCCAAATTCCTATTTGCATGGGCTGTGTTCCGTCTCTGACCAGGACTCCTTAGGTGTTGGCATTATTTTTGTAGCATTTGTTGTTTTCCGGAGTGCGAAGTTTGGTGTCCACCTCGATCCTTGGGTCTTCCTCCTTCTTGTTGAATCTCTCATGGATGCCCATGATTAGTGGTTGAGAAGAGAGGATTCTGATATTTTTGATGTTAAGTGTGAGGTTAATAAAACTTGGGGA
This sequence comes from Urocitellus parryii, assembly GCF_045843805.1. Classification (NCBI taxonomy): domain Eukaryota; kingdom Metazoa; phylum Chordata; class Mammalia; order Rodentia; family Sciuridae; genus Urocitellus; species Urocitellus parryii. The sequence continues at coordinate 75,915,710 of NC_135539.1, read as the reverse complement.
AAATCTGAATAGTCTTTTAGGCCCACCAAATTATTTACCTAGAACCAAATAATTCACTTTTTTTTTTTAATGATAAGAGAAAACATTTTAGAAGTTGTCACACTAGAGGTGGTGATCCTTGGAGAAGAACTTGTAATGTTGGGTTTGGGCTGGCAAGTAGACATCAGAATCAAGTGGGGGAAGCAGGATACTGAGAAAGTAAGGAAACCTTCAATAAAGATAAACAAGGACCAGGAAGGAGCAATACATAGGAGAACTTCCTCTATCTCATGTGCCCTGGGGCTTTTTCTGCCCATTCCTTCCTAGATAAGAATATGTAGGACAAATTAGTGACCCCAAGGTTTTACAGACTTATTTTCCTTCTTGATGCCAGAAGATCAAGATCAGAAAGAAGGAAGGAATGAGCCAGCAAAGGTCGATGTGGCAGGCAGAGCAGCCCCAGGCCTTTCTGCATAGCACGGCTTCCCCCATGCAGAGCCCCAGAAGGCCAGCCTGCCACTGGGCTGTGCCAGGTTCTCACATGCTGCTCAGTTCTGCTTGTCATCATCACGTCCTGATTTAATATTTAATTCAGTCCCTTAGCTAAGATTTCACCAGCTCTGAGACTGGTTTCCGAGTGTGGTTTGAAGAAAAAATTGGAAGGGCCGACACAGCCAAAGGGAAGAAATAGTATCTCAGGATGATGGAAAGAAATATTGACTTAGAAAGTTACCCGTTTGTTAATGAGACTTCATCACTCACTAACTTTTGTTTGAGAATTAAAAAAAAAAAATACACATTAGGCTATGTTATGTATCGCAGGCGTGAGAATAATTGTTCTATTTTATATATTGCTATGTTGTAATAAATTTGTAAAAGTGTAACTTGAAAGATGAGGAGAATGAGTAATTTCTGTTTATTTTTTGTCGTATTTGGTAATTGTATACTCTGACTTTCATGTGCTACGTATATAATAATAAAAATGTGACAACACATTAATACTAGTCTCGCTATACTAACAAAAGTTTTGAGCATCCTAGTATTGCATAAATAACGGAACAGAAAATGTCGCTTTCTGTTTGTACAGTAGTTAACTATTTCAATAGTTCTGATTGCTTCTGACATACTGCATGAATTGAGGCACCCAATGCACTCCATTATCATTCAGACGATAAACAGATTTTGCTAACCAATTATGCTAACATAAATGAAATAAGAGTAAAATAGCTTAAAATTATTTTAGAATTTTATTAGTCATTAGGGACATAGTAGACATGAGCAAATCATTAACGTTTCAGCTATTCTAACAGTTTTAATACTTTAGACTTATAATTTGATTAGAAATGCATATGCAGACTTTAGTTCTAGCAGTGTAGATATAATGATAATATAAAACCAACTCAAATAACATGAAATGATACAGCAAAGTATTAGAAAACATTATATTTATTTATAATAATATGAAGGGCTGGGAATATAACTCAGTGGTAGAGTGTTTGCTTAGGATAAAAAGTGCCCTAGGTTTAATCCACAGCATCTCTCTCTCTGTCTCTCTCTCTCTCTCTTTCTCCCTCCTTCTCTCTTTCTGTCTCTCCCTCCCTCCCTCTCTCCTTCTCCCTCTTTCTCTCTCTCTCTCTCACAGACACACACACACACACACACACACACACACATGCACACACACTGTATACATAAAAACAACACTGAAGGATATCTTAGCCTGAGTTCTGGGGTGGTGGTGGGGGAAATATCAAAATAAAAGTTGTTAGAATTTTTGAAATTCAAATATTTTTTGACCAAAGTTTCCTAGCAAGTTATTCCCATTATAGGTACAGTCCAGAAGTTCATCACCAGAACTTCTACTTAGCACTATCTGGAGGTTCTAGCCATGAAATGAGGCACACAAATGAAAAAACAGTTGTAAGGACTGGAAAAAAAAGACTGCAATCTTAATATTTTGCCAAAAATATGATTTTCTATTGGTATATTAAAATTAATTTATAGAAAAATATTTAGAACTAATTAGACAATTTTATCCATTTGGCAGTACATAAATAGAATGTATCCAAGTCAAATGCATTCATGGTGGAATGGTTAGCAAAACAATTGGAATAAACAATTCTTAAAGGATATAATTTAGTGGCATGGAAACTATATACAAAAACACAACAAACTGGAATTTTTTATGTAGAATAAAATAATATTGAGAGGTATAAAGCAAGATCTAAATGTGCAGAAAGCAAATCATATACATGCCTTGGAAGAATAACTATGTAATATCAATCTATCCCAGTGAACTATAATTTCAATATTGCAACCAGAATACTAATGAGTTTTATAATGAAAACGTACTAATACACACATGGGTTTTGTTTTAATATACATATGGAAAAATAGAGTGAAATTATTTTTACAAAAGTCCCAATATTTTTATAGCACCTACAAAATACCAGTGCTTTGGTAAGTACTTTAGTAATTATTGACATGGCTGTCATCTGCAGGTAGAAAAAGTAATTTGGTAAGCAAGTTAGCCAAGGTCAGAATATCAGTGTTAGATTAATAAGAGTCTGAACTTGCACTACCTTGCTTCTCCAACCAACAAACAGAAAGACCCAGCTAATAACAAAACACTTTCAAGAAGAACAGAGGAAGACTCAATTTACAATTTATCAGTGATTAGTAAAGCACTATGGAAAAGAATTACCCTGGGGGCGGGGATGATAGAACAAAAGACCAATAGAATAAACAGAAAACTGTGAAAGGGACCTTTCACCCACAGTGACACTACTCACAAAAGACTACAGTATTTATCAGAGGTTAAAGAGGGAATCTTCTTGACTTGTCAGGAAAAGCTGATTATTCATTGTAAATTTTCATTAAATTAGATTCATATCCTACAACTTGCAGAAAAATAAAATCCAAAGATTTAGTCTGAATAGAAACATAAAATTGATAATGATATTGATGCCAAAACAGGAAAACAACTTTGTGACATTTAGGAAAGGAGAGATTTTTAAACATTATGAAGAAAAGAGTTTGATAAGATTTTTTTCATTAAAATTCAAAACTGCTCTATGAAAAATAAATATCATTAACCAACTGAGTAAAATAAGCTACATACTAAGAAAAGACATCGATGGTGTGAATAAGCAAGAAAGGATAATTATATAGTATATTGCACTCCTAAAATATATGGGGAAAACATTAAAGATAAATAGGCAAAGGGATGAAAAGGAGAGATTCATGAAGTGAAAACTGGAATTTGTAATATGTTCATAAGAGTGGTCAGCTTCATCAGCAATCAGAGAAATATAAACAACCTCTGTTTTATTCAGCTTTTTTTGCTACTAGAACTAAAAGGCTGGAAGAGATCAATTTTAGAGGAGGAAGGGTTCATTGGTGGGCTCACAGTCTATGGACTCAGTCCATAGACAGTCGTCTTCATTCCTTGAGGTTTGAGATGAAACAGAACATCATGGGGAAAAGTATGGCAGAGAGTGACTAGATTTGCCAGATACAAAATATATACTCCAAAGGCACAGCCCCAATGCCCACCTGCTCCATCCACATCCTAACAGTAACCACTCAGTTAATCCCATCCGGGGATTAATTAATAGATAGGGGTAAGGTTCTCACAGCCCATCATTCCACCTGTTCTTGCACTGTCTCACACATGAGCTTTTGAGAATCACCCAGTATCTAAACCATAACAATCTCCTAATAAATAAATTTACCACCCAACATACAGACATAAATGAGTAAGTTTGATAACAACATTTTGGCCCAAATAGACAAAATAAGGATGCTCATGGTTTCAGGGAATGTAAATTGGTATAATAAGTTTAGAAAGCAATTTGTAATTTTGTAAGACCCTGTAAAAGTTAAAATGCACATATTCAAAATCAGCTGTTATTTAGGTTAATTGCAGACTCAAGAGAAAGATCTCAAACATGTTCACTACTTTGCATGTACAAAGCTCTTTCTAACAGTGTTTGATATAATAGAAATGTGGAAACAACTGTCACTTAGAAGATGAATACATAATAACCTGGTTTATTCATACAGCAGCATATTGTACAGCAGCTCAAATCAATGAACTGAATCTATATTTGCATAACTAAATTTCACAAATATAAAGTATTATGGAAAAAATAACATTGAGAAGTCACATAAATTGGATAAAAAATGTATAACATCTTAAATGAATATATATATATATATATCATATTGTATATTAGTGATAGATCCTTGTCTATTACTAGAAGTAAAGAAACATATATAAGAAAACTAAAAGTAAAATTCAGAATAATGGTTTAATCCTTGGCTGCAGTGACTAGGGAAAGGACAAAGTGGGGTTTTAACTGTATCTTTTCAGATTTATTTCTTGAAAGAGAGCTAAAGTGGGGCACAGAAAGGTTCACACCTGTGACCCCAGAGAGGCCCTGAGCAACTTAGTGAGACTCTGTTGCAAAATAAAAAATAAAAGGGCTGGGGATATGGTTCAGTGGTTAAGTACCCCTGGGTGTGTGTGTGTGTGTGTGTATATATATATATATATATATATATATATATATATATATATATATACTTTTCTTCTCTCTCTCTCTCTCTCTCTCTCTCTCTCTATATATATATATATATATATTTTAGAAGATATGAGAATACTGACATTAAAATATGGTCAAAGAAAGTGTAAAAGGCTAATATATATATATATATATATATATATATATAGAGAGAGAGAGAGAGAGAGAGAGAGAGAGATAAAAACGTTTAGACAGAGTGTTCACACACCTGAGAGAGATGAGTGAGAAGCGCTCCATCTCAGTGAATGATACCTAAACATGTTCGATGTCATTTTCTGCATTTTGCACATTTGACATGCTTCAGTAATTGTAAAAGTATGTGAAAGATCTGTATCAATATGTTCTAAAATAACACAAGTACTTTAGAAAACAATGCAAGTCTCTATATGCATGCATGAGTGGACACAAGTGCAGTTGAATACAGCCTCGGTGATGATTACCTAAAGTATATCTTAGAATAAAAAGCACAGTTTCTAGATTATTTTGATCTGAATTTAACATAAAGTCATAATCTGATCTGAGAGTAATTGTGAAGATCTTGCAGTGTTCTGGTGATAGTTTTAGCATACATAACTGCTGCTGTCATTTCTGTGGTGTGTGTCTGGGGAAGACTATTTTGACTGAATAAAGATAGAAATAAAACATCTGTATATCTTATATGCATATATATGTATATATGTAATAAACACATTGTTTAAAGTAACAACTGGTCTTCAAAAATCATATTTAAGATAATTTAATAGTGGATTTTTTAAATTTATTAGTTTTCAGTGGACACAACATCTTTATTTTTTTATTTGTATGTGGTGCTGAGGATTGAACCCAGTGCCTCGTGCATGCCAGGCGAGTACGCTACCACTTGAGCCACATCTCCAGCCCGTTAGTAGTGGATTTTAACATTCAAGTATCTCTTTAAATATTGAGTACAGGGATGTATATTTTTCATATATATGGAAGAGAAAAAGAAAGAAGGAAGGCAGTATGTACAGGAAAGAGAAGGTAAGGGTATTTGGAAAAAGGCTGGCTTGTATTTTTAAAAATCTTTTCTAATGCCTCACATAGTTGGTAGGTAGCAAGAGCAATCATTAGAGGCCTTAGTGATGGACAACAATGGTTTCCAAGAAGAGAATACTGAGATTCAGGGCTACTTATGAGAGTCATCAGGCTCTTGGTGACCTAGAATGAGCACCAGGCAAGCTGGGGGCAGGAGACTCTGCCAAAGGTTGGCACCAAGTAGGAGTGAGTTCAGCTCCCACTATCCTTAGAGTGCTTAAATATGGAATTCCTAAAAAAAACAACCCCTTCAGTGGATAAATAAAAAAGAAATGAAAATGGGTACTTCAGGGGAAATTTGCTTCTCTAAGTCTTGGGTTTGGGTGGCTCACAGGAAAATTCCATGACCTCAGGTTGACATTTAAGAGTGAGAGGAGCTAGAATTCACATCATGTGTGAGTCTAAAGGGAAAATATAATTTTAATGCAAAATAGTCCTGGGTTAGAACTGTGTATAGTATAGACCCCCAGAAGGAGGCATCACAAATTCTGTCCCAAGGAAAATGACTTAAAACTGCATGAAGAGATATGGACTGTCAATCCTCTGATGACTGAAAATGTTTTAAATTTCTGATGTAAATATAAGAAAGACCAAATTTAGAAGGTATGTGAATACTAATATTAAAAATATGGTCAAAAAGTTTAAGAGGCTACCACTGAAAGGACCAGACTTGGCAAAAACTTAGAAACAGTTTAGGAATAAAAAAATTCATGGAAATTAGAAACTGAACATGTCAAGTGACTTTGAAACCAGGTATGTGTGTAAATTTAAATAAAGTTAGTGAATGGGTAAGCATATCTAAAAAGCAAAATTCCTGGAGAATAGACCATAAAAATGAAAACGGAGAGATCCTACAAGAAAGATGCAGAGACCTGATGACAAATTGAGAACATCTAACATATAAACTGGACTTCAACAAGATAATCCTGACCCCGAGGGAAAGATAGGATTCAAAGACCTAGCTGCTGAAAAAAATTTTGAAATGCAAATCCAGAGGGCTCAATGAAGATGAATCCTTATCTATAAACACTTATAATGAGGCCACATAGCATCAAATGCCAAGGAGGCACACCACATGGAAGAATGTCCTAAAAGCCAAGCTGCCCTCAGAGGAATGACCAGGAGACAGATGGAAGGTCTCATCATTGAAGGTAGGACCAGAATATGTGCAATAGTCTCTTCAACATGCAGAAGAGAAAATAACTAAATCTGGAACTTTTTACTCAGTGAATTCAAGACTGGATAAAATAAATGAATTGTCTTTTAAACAAAAACAAGAGTTTCTTACCAACAAATGCTTACTATAGAAACTTTTAGAAAATATACTTCAGGAAAAAGCAAAATGGTTCCAGATGGTGGCTGTGAATGCAGAAGGAATAAGTAGAAGCAAAGAAGTTAAAGACGTGTGTAAACAGTTTTTAAGTACAGAGCTAGTCTGAGGCAATAAAACAATGTCTAATTTGTGACATTGAAATGATAAGACCAAACTCTTTGAAAATGCAGAATGCAAGCTGTAAAAGATGGTCACAATTGAAGTGACTTAAAGTTCTTGTGGTTTTCGAGAGTCTGGTAATAAAGATGCTTAAATTTTTATTTCATCAAAGCAAAATGCACATATTAAAATTTCTGTGGTAACCTGACACAAAAAGAGAATTTATAACTTCTAAATCAGTAGAGAGGGAAAAAAAATGGAACCAGGGAAGAACAGACTTCTCAGTCGATTCATATAATGGCTGGAATAAAGAAAGTGAGAGTAGGGTAAGCAGAAATGAGATGGCAGAAATAAATATAAATACAGCAATAGCCACAATAAACAGGAAAGAACTGAATCATCCAGATAAAAACAACAATTGTCAAGCTAGATTTAAAATATCTAGCCATATGCTTCTTTCAGCAGATATCTAAAATAGATTAGAAAAATTTACATCTTATAAAATATAAGAAATAATGAAGTTAGGAAGGAATAAAAATATAAAAAGCAAACAAGTAATTGAACATTTGAAATCATTCTGGTGAGATGCTATCTCAAGAAAAAAAATAAGAGTATCGATAATCCTGTATTATTAAAGAAACAATCTCAGTAATTCACAGTATTTCCACTAAGTAGCTAACAACTTCAGAGGGTTTTGCAGAGTCCAACAAATGTACAAAAAAAGCTTTTTCTTATAGAAATCTTCCCAGAAATTATTAAAAAAGGATATATTCTTCAAATATTTATGAGACAAATGATGCTTTCCTGTTGCAATCAGAAAAACAACATGAGATTATGTCTGATCGCACAAACCTATCAACAATAATGTGAGACTACACTGCAAGTTTTTAAGCATAAGAAAAATGGTTAATATAATTCACACATTAGCAAATTGATAAAAATAAGTTAAATGATCATCTCATCAGTGCAGGGGACATTTGTGATAAAATTTCATAATCAGTTTTGATTAAAAAAATATAAGCTGAGAATAGAGGAGAGCGTCTACAACATAATAAGAATTTTCTACAAAAGCCAGTAACAGCCATTGTGTGTGACGGTGAAGCTGTGAATGTCCATAAAACCAGTAATAACACATCTCTTCTTCTGTTGTCCTGGATGTCTCTGCCAGCACAGTCAGATTAGGAAATTCAAAATTGTGACGACTGTAAAGGAAGATATGAATATGCTTCTATTTATGCATGACATAATGATTTTAGCCCCAAATATAAACATGCAGTTATACTCAATAAGACATACAAGTGGTGTTTTAAGTCATGAAAACAATAACAAAGGTGTCAAAAACACAAAATGCTTAAAGATATGTTTTTAGTAAAATCTAAATATATTAGATAGCTAAAAGTGATTTATGTGAAAAAGTGTGTTGTTATGGAAAAAAAAATTCACATTGTTACCAAAAAAATCCTTCAATCCACAATACATGGAAAGCTTTGCCTTTGTATTTTAAAAACTCAGTTCTTTAAGAATTCTAATTACCTCCAAATTGTCCCATGAGGTTGATGTAATTTGTATGTAATTGTATGAAAATTCCCACTATTTTTACAATTTTTAATGAATTTATATGGAAAAGCAAATGGCCAAAAAATAATCAATATCTTCATGAAGAAGAACCAGGTTGGTATGTGGTGATGCTGGGGATGCAGTTCTTCAGGTAACAAGGATTATAAGAGAGCTGTGATGATTAAGAGATAGAAACATAGAAAAATACACCATGAAAATGAAGAAAGAGGCCAGAAACAGATCAATGCCTGAAGAAAAGCCTATGCAGGTGACCTTGCAGGTCACTGGGAAAAGCCCAGGCTACTAGTCAATGACAGGCTACAAGCTGCTTCTAACTGCATAAGCATTAGACATCAATGTTATAACATGACATCTCCATCAATTCTAGATATGTTAAAGACATGAATAAAAATAATACATTTTTTTAACTCTTAGAAAAATATGAATATAAAACAAAAGGAATTTTACATACACATATGCGCTTGCGCGCGTGAACATGGGAAGAGAGAGAGAGAGAGAGAGAGAGAGAGAGAGAGAGAGAGAGAAAACAGATGCTCAGGATCATTAATAGTTATCAGAATTCAGATATAATTTCAATTGAATATAAAATTTCAGAAAACTTCTTTCAAAAATCTGACAATACCAAGTCTTCCTCACTGGTGGGAGTAAAATTGGCACAACTACTTTGAGAAGCTATTTTGAATTTCCTGTTGAATTTATACATGTGCTTAGAGAAACGAGCTTTATGGCTGTTTATATACCATAAGGAAAACTTGCACATATGCACTAAAAGGCATTCAAGCTTTGTGTAATAAAAATTTGAAAACCACTTAAACATTCACAACTAGGAAAAATGAACAAATAAATTGATGTATAATTATACAGTGGACCATTAAAGCACAATGAATCCGAATAAGCTAGACACAGGCATCATAGGGTAACTTCCCCAAAGACAATGTGGAATTTATAAAAAGGCAAGAAAAAAATGGAAAATAACTCACGATTTTATTTTTAAAATATCAAAGACACACAAAATTAAATAATATATTTTATTTGGATATACATGTTCCATTTTTAACTAAAACCAAAACAATAGTGCGCAAAAAAGGACACAGTTCTGACCTCTGCAGGGCTTGTCCAAGTATATCATCAGAACTTCAAGGATATTGATAAGATTCTACTTCTAAAATTGCTATGGTGAATCCACAAACATCTGTTCTAATTTTTTCTTGAATTCATATATTTATTATGTGTACTTTTTAATTATGATGATATATTTGCAATATGTGAAAGTTTTCAGAATTAATACAGAACAATGAATAAGTGTGAATTATTTTAAGAAAAAAGTTATGAACCACCATTTTAGAACTCAATATTTGTTTTTTAAAATGTGTATCAACATTGGTAAGTTTAAGATGATTTTCAATTAAAAAACACTTAATATTATAGTTTAATATAATAATTATAAAATTTCAAAGTTCATGTTTAATAATATGACATATAGAGATAACTCCATTAGATACGTCTCAAGAAGAGGAACAATTAAAAAATCATAGCCCATCCCTCCTAACTTTGGTGGTCTACTGAGAAATCATGTTCAGACCTTATTATTTGATAACTATCTGAACTTTACAGATGACAAGATAAAATGCTTCTGGTGGAGGTCAGTAGTCACAACCCTATAACATTCTCATCAGATCAGAGCAAATATGTATCAGATATCTTCCTATGAAGGTTCATCATGACAGGAACTGGGGTAGAGTTGGTTATTGGCTGGCCTTTGCATACCTGGTCAGGTGTTGGTTGCTTTCTTTAAAACAATGATCTGTGGTGCAAAGTGATAGGAAGCAAAGTGGGAATTGAGTTTCAATGTCATCCACTCAATAGGGGGAATCAACAATCAGTAAATCTTACTATCTGCTGCAGAATCATCTTTCTGATATGTTCTGACAGTGAGAACTTAGCTCAAGTTAGGCTGCCCAGACCAATGAGGACACCACCTGAACACTTACAATGGCACAGCACTGGAGGCATATAAAGTGGTACATGCTGACTTTGAGTGGGTCTGTATATGCCTAAACTCAGAAACACTTCTTAGGGAGTACTGCAAATATCCTCTGCTCACTCAAATATCTTATTAACCAGATGGGTGTGCGTATTATTATACATCAGGCTCTGTGCAATCAAGACTTCTTTAAAAAGAGCTACATGTGAAAATCTTCAGCTCTTTGCTGGGAATATTTCAAATGCAGATTGGGGACTCTAGTCACCCACAGCTGGCAAGTCTCATCTTCCTTCCTGCAGCACTGAAAAAGTATCAGACGTTCATGCATCATATTAGTCCACAGAATCTCAAATGACATTAGAAATGATAATAGATGACATAAAAAGAAAATTATTTTTATGAAATGTAACAATTTGTGTGAGTGTCTTTGTGTGTGTACGCAACCTTAGCATGTACCCCAAAACATCATTATCCCTAATGAGGGTGACACATGGATAACACATCTTTTGGATCACACTGCCACAGAATCACCTGAAAATAAACTAACTACAGCATTAGGTAGGCAATGAAAACTAGCCAAAAAGTCTTAATAATTTGGCAACATAATCATTTTAGTAACTACTTTAAAATATTTTACCAGTTCAAATTTTCAAACATATTTGAATGGGTATTTGGATGCAAGGAATATATACACTCCGTGAACATAAAGAATAATGTTTCATGTACCATGTTTTAACAGCAATAGTATTTTTTATAGAAATTATGCTATTTTAAAAGTAGACTTTATATTTTAGAATATTTTTAGGTCCATAGCAAAATTGAACAGAAAATACAAAGATTGTTTTCAAATCCCCTTTGACCTCATATATGCATAATCTCCACCATTATAAAATTCCAAACCAGAATAGTACATATATTACAATCAATGAATCTGCACTGATATGTCATTACTCAAAGCTGATCATCTACATCTACATCTATATACATAGGGTTCATTCTTAGGGATATGCATTCCATGGGCTTTGACAAATGGTTAATGACTTGTATCCACCATTACAGAGTTTCACTGCCCACTAATTTCTCTGTGCCCCACCTGTTCATCCCCGTGCCCCGTCACCCTTCTCCACATTCCTTAACTCCTGGCAACCAACAACCATAGTTTTGCCTTTTTCAGATGTCATACCCTTGGAATTATATGGTTTGCTACCTTTTCAGATTGGCTCCTTTCAGTTGGGAATATGCATTTCAGTTTCTCCCTGTCTTTTTATTGTTTGATCAGTGGTTTCTTTTCAGCACTGAAAAATATTCCATTATCTAGATTTACCAGTTTTTTTCCGTTCACTTCCTGAATGAATGTTTTTTTTCCCCATTATTTCCAATTTTTGGAAATAATGGGGAAAAAAAAACTTGCTACAACGATTCATGGGCAGGGTTTTGTTTCACAGTTTTCAACTTGCTTGAGTAAATACTAAGGAGTACAATTGCCGGATCATATGGCCAAGGTATGTTTAGCTCTGTGAGAAACTGCCAAACTGTTTTCCATGGTGATCAGACCATCTTGCATTCCCACCAGCAATGAATGGCACTCCTCCTCGTTGCTCCACATACCCAGCACACTTACTGTTGTCAGTTTTCTGGATTTTGGCCATTCTAATAGGTGTGCAGTGCAACCTCACATTTGTTTTGACTTGCGGTTCCCTAATGACATATGGGTTGAGCATCTTTTCAGATGCTTACTTACCATCCGTATATCTCTGGTGAGTTAACTGGAGCCATTTTTTAAAAAAATGTATAATGGTTAAAAATTCATGCTCTATTTCTACCAGTGATAATTCTTTACCACTTTATTGGAAATCATGGGAACAATTTTATTTTTAAAACAACTGGGTTTGTCTTCTAATAAAGCATACACTAAATTCATAAAGTTAATTTTAACTTTTAAAATAGGTTTTTGAAACTCAGATTTTTCCATCAAAAATATGTCTGCAAAGACAAGCATCTTAATACTACGACATCTTCTTGTTTGACCTTTTAATACACATGACACCGATTGTGAAATGCAGATTATATTTCAACCCAAAGTTGACTATTCAAGAAAGAGATTAATTACTATATTCAGACTAACTTAAAGCTAAATTCAGCTTTAAAAAGGTAAACTGTCATACATTCAAGCATTATATCCAGTTACTACGTTCAAATAATTTTCAAACATTCCAAAGAATTTTAAAATAATTCAACTTAAAGTCTCAGGAAGTGAAAACTTATTACACAAAAAACAAGACAAAAAGATTCAAAACTATTTTTTAAAAACCTCTAGTTGGTTTACTTATACCATTTGTTGTATCAAATGTGTGAAAAGATATATAATACAAAGGAAGTGAATCTTTATATAATTATTAATTGGAAACTGTCTGATTTACATGTTCCTTATAGAAACCACCTAGTGTTAGAATTTTCATGAAGCAATGAGAGAACTGCTGTCACACAAGACACCTGAAGTCATCAGATCATTTCTAGTATTAGAAGGATCTTACATTTTGACTATAAAATTTAAATTATAATTTAATTTACATACAGAACTAGGAGACTTATGAGACTCTCCAGGGAATGGTATTGTCTACTCACAAGGAGGTCCTGGAGAGTAACTCAGATATTTTGAAAAGAGGGAATAAAGAAAGAGGTACTTTTTACCTTGTATGAACATTTGTGGGGACATAGATCTGAGTTAGCCTCTTTAAGACCTCTGGGATGCTGCAGGCATGGGATGCTGATGAGTTCCACATAGTTACTGCATATCATATGACTATGTAGCCATGCACTATTGTTTTGCTAGACTGCCAGTTGGTGGTTCTACTGACCAGTGCCATGATTTGGCAGAGGATGAGATTCCACTCTGTCAGTCTTTTTGTTCAATTTTCGTCTGTACCCTGTTCAGTACCAGAAGCTTGATCATGCTCAATGGCAGATAGAGATAAAAATATTTAATTGGAAAAGTTTGAGTAAAGTTCCTGTTTTCATGACAAAAATCATCTTTTACATTTCTCTTGGTGGGAGGATCATTGAGATAACAAATCAAAATATCAAGTATTTATAAAATAGAAGCTAATACGAATTAACTTTTTCCAAGCAGAAAAGTAATGGCTATTTAGCAACCAATGCATCAGTAGGTTTTTTTCAGAAGATAAATCTGAGAATGATGTATATGATGGATCAAACGGGCTAAATAAGATACAGGCGGAAGGAATTAAATTACTCCTGGGAAAGGCGACTACCAGCTGAATCACACTGGTGCTGGTGGGTGGGAAAGGGCAGATGCAAGAACCACTGTGCCACCTGAATCAACACAGTTGGGGACTTTTGAGATACCATTTCTTGGGGATGGGAGCCGAAGTTCTGCATGACTCTAGTCTTAACTTTGGTACTAAGCGTGGCAATGTCTCCCTTCTCTGACTCGGTTTTTAGACAATAGGGCTGCATGACTCCTATTCAAACTGGATTTTTGTCAATACCCAAATTATATGATGAATGAATGAAAAATGGCTTGTTTCCAAAATTTGGCTCCATTCTTCAAAATACTGTCTTTATAATATTTAGATATTTATTTTCCTTCTAAAAAAGGTAGCAGATAAAATAAATGTACATAAAAATAATATAAGTTTTAGTTTGTAACCGTTATGAAACTCAGATAACCTATTTTTTTCTTGCCCGCTAAAGCTAAGTACCCAATTAATTGTCAGCCTCAGTCTACTTTTCAAAATATGGGCATTTCTTTAGCCTCTCGCCTCATATCCACTGCCTTTTTCTTCATTAAACTTGTCTTTATCTAGAATATTGCACTCCCTCCAAAGATCTAGAATCTAATATAAAATCTTCAAGTGGGATGATGGTCTTACACCCAAGCATTGAAGACTTATTCTTATTTCAAGAACAGGGAAAATGGTTTTTATCTATTTTAGATACCGATTTGTCTTACTTAACATCGGTTCATGGTCTAACAGATGTATGGCTCCTGTCTTATTCTAGATCTTCAGCACCATCCTCTATTCCATTTGTTACTGCCTGGTTTCTGAAGTAAAAATCTGTTGGGGAAACTTGCTTAATAACCCTGTATCCATAGGACAGTTGTAAGCTTTTGCAAGAAGAGCCTCACAAATTGTGTCCAGTGTCCAGGTGTCCAGCAATGATAGGGCTCAGGGACAGACATCTCTGATGCTAATGTCCATTCTCCTGGCTCCACCTAGGCTGCAGCTTGTCTGGACCATGATACATCTCAGCACAAGCCCTGAACAAAAGACTTCTCACGAGAGCATGTGCTCTACTTTTAGCTGGCCTAAGGTGGATCCTGTCCCCACAATCCTTGCGACCTGGCAGGCTGAGTGTCCTTCCAGCAGGTGGAGGATGCCCTCCCCAGGATGCACTACAGTGAGGTCCTCAGAATGACCTTGCCGTGACAGAAACTGGAAAAACCCAAGGAAAGCTTGGATTGGGGGAGGAGGTGATTCATTCAGCACTAGACATCTTGAGTGTGATATATTATGAATATTCATCTTAACACCTATGAAAATATACTCTTAGCCAAGTGCCTAAGAGCCCAAAGATCTCGTTACACTGTAGTCCGGTGTGCCTGATTATTTTTCTTGTTTCAGTTTCCTCGGCAGTTGTGTTTGTGGGAACACAGCAAAGATGTTTTCCACACCTTAAAATATTATTTTAAGTTTTGCTTTGGGTATTCTGTAGACAAAATATCCAGATGGCTAACAAATTTTTCTTTTTATCTTGATGAAAATAATGCATTTGATTGATTTAATATGTATCAAAAATTAATTTAATAGTCACTTATACAGTCTTTAGGATGCAACATTATTGATTGTATTTTTTCAAGTTTTATGTATACAGAGAGAGAGAGAGAGAGAGAGAGAGAGAGAGAGAGAGAGAGAGAAAGAGAGAGAGAGAGAAAGGCACACAGTCTGTGTATAATCATCCAAAAAGAGAATTAGAGAAATTTGAATGATTGGGTTAAAATAATTCAAAAGTATTTTGATAAAATGATAAAATCTTTGATAAAAGACTAAGAACATCGGGATGCTTCTAAATGGAGTAGTGGCTTTAAAAATGTCCCCCAGATAAGTGAGAAAGTAGATTGGCCTCACCTCCAAGTCAGTGTGAAAACTGAAAGGAAGAGAATAGGCATCTGTAACTAATTCTGCAATGTTGCATGCTGCGAACAGAATCCCAGATCCATTTTATTCAGTCAAAATCATAGAGAGGGTAACAAATGAAACACAACTCTAAAGTAGCCAAGTCCCAGAACACAGAAGGCTTTAAAGATAATTACTGGCACCTTCTATGATGAGAAGAACCACAGCATAAGCTTGTAAACTTCAGTATTTATTGCTTAGTGTTACTCTCCTGCTTAGATTATATAATTGAAACAGACGGTTTTAATTTTGCAAGTCAATACAAATGTGTACTTATATATACACCTTTCCCCAAGTGAAAGATTTGAAGAAATATATCCTTGTATGTTACACAGCCAATGTTTGTTTTCCTCCTCTATATCCTTCTTAATATGCAAGAAATATTAGTAGCAGAGAAGTGTGTTATATATGTTAAAAAATAAAATCACAAAAAAAAAGATAAACAACTGGGAAATCTCTAAGCTAAAGATAAATGTTGAAAGCAGATAAAACAATAGCAAAACCATGCTGCATACATAATAAAAATGATAATAAGACACTTATGAGTGCATTGATTAGGTTTTAGTTTCTGGAAAGTTTTACAGAAAGACTTTCAAAATTTGCATGGTAGCATGTTCATTCTAATGGTAATTGTTAATATTCACTCAGAATTATAAAGACCTAAACCAAAGCAAAAGAAAGCCAACTGAGAAATGATTTTTAAATGTGTCTCTAGAGGAATTTTACTTTGTATTTCTCTAACCTTATATGTTTTATCTTATCTCAGTGCAGAGGAAAATACTGTCATTATCCTGAAAATTGCTTGGTAAAATAGGACCCCTCAAATCATGGTCATTATTTGTTAAAATCTGCTTCCTTACAAAATACACAGGTCATTTGGTACACCTAGAAGTACAAACACAAGCACACCATGGGATTAAAAGTATAGTAACTTTAAAATTCTGCAGTATGTGATTGCTTTTGTTAATGATTGTGAGATTTTGCTAGAAGTTGTTTTTGTTTTTATAACCAGTCAAGCTAACAGTGATTATAATAACCAGTGGCCAAAACTCAAGATTTTATGAGCATAAGAAATAACTCCACATGAAAGATCATGATGTAATGGTCACTGTAAAGCACCACATAGAAAATTCTAGACTCGATTTGTTCTTATTTTGGCTTGAAATTATATGTTACTGCCAAACTGACTAAAATTCAGCGGACACACGATAATCAGTGTCAGCAAGCACGAGAAGCAACTGCAAGTCTGATGAATTGTCAGGACCAACTAGAAGTCACCAAATGGCACATGCTCTTGCAATAATTTCAGGTCCTGATATGTGTTCCATGGTGTGAGAGCTCATGCCTGAGCAGGCATGATGTTCAAAGCAGCATCATGCTTAATACCTAACAGGGCGAACGGCCTGAACACCTATGATCTGCAGAAAGGACGCATGCTGTATGTTAAGATAATAAAATGTACTGCAGAGGGGAGGAGGGCCAGCTGCTGTCACTTGCAAGAGGATGAACCTCAGTGGGTCAAACAGAAAAGCACATTTGCCATTTACATGAAATTCCCAAGCAGGTGAAGACTTTCCATGGTCTAGAGGTCAGGTCTGCCATCACCTGGAGGTGGAGATGTCCACAGAGAGGTGTGTGAGGGAGGTTGGCAGTGCCTTGTGCCTTGTGAGTCATGGACATAAGTGTCTGTGAAAGTCTCAACAAGCCCAACCTGAAGGTCCATGCCCTGCTCCTAGTTGTGATTCAGTTAAACACATTCACATGTAAATAAGACAAATGTTCCAAGACACTAAAACAGATCATTGAGGTTAATTTTATGGGGTTAATTGGATTGTATTTCTTTCTTTGTGCTCCTTTTTCTTTTTTCATTTCTAAATCGATACATATTGTTTTTTATAATCAGGAACAAACAATTTTTTTTCAAACACAGAAGTTGCCATAATGGCAAAAAAGAAGTCAAGAATAAAATTTGCATTTTATATACTTCATAAAATTGATTAACTCAGTCCAACTTTCAGGTCAGAACACTTTTGTTCATTTGGTACTGGTTGTTTTTAGGTTCTATTTTATAGAAAGTACATTTATAATGGGTGGATTGCTATTTAGTCTATAAAATACTTTTTGTAGCAGAATGTGTTATCATTTTGTTGGAGGTGTTTTGTATTGTGGAGCACATTCATAATAGTTGCCCAAAGATTTAACTCTTATGACTTGGGGGAGAGAGGCAGTCACTGCAGACAAGAAGGGCGGTTATGTGTTCTGTACGTCACTGTGGTCTGTTAAAATGGAAAACATCTGTGCGAAGGAAATGGAGCTCTAATGAGAACAATGTGTGTAGCATTCCAAGTAAGACCAGAGACCAACTGGAGGGCACGAGAATAAACTCGCATCCTTTCTGGCTAAGTTTTGTGTTGGTAGGCTGGTACTGGGCACACATCTGTTTCCACCAACTGTCTATTCCCTGGGTTCAGAAAAAATTGATTTCCACTTTGGACACACCTCCTGAAAAGTAATTTTGGCTTTGTCTGTCATATAATTTTGGCTTAGTCTGCAATAAAGTATTTGTATTTGAGATAATTGTAGATTTGCAAGTTGTTGTAAAAAAATATTTTCTCCTTTGTTAAGACTTGGCAGAATGAGGCTATAATATTACAATCGGAGTATTGACATTGATAGAACCCACCCCTCTTATTCAGAGTATCCAAATTATACTTCCACTGTGTGCATGTGAATGTGTGTGTATTTCTATACAGTTTTACCATTGGTATGTTTCTCCATCCTCTACCATAGTCAGATTCTAAGTGGTTCAATCACCACAAAGATCCTTCATTTAGCTCTATTTCCACTGCCTATTTATCCTTCCTCATCAATCTTTAAACCTTAGCAGATACTAGTTTGTCCTTCATTTCTAAAATTTTGACATTTAAAAGGTATTATGCAAATTAAATAATATGTAACATTGTGGGATAACCTTTTTCCATTTAGCATAATTCCCTAGAGATTCATCCAAGTTATTGTTTTGTGTTGCTGATTAACATCAAATGATATGAATGTTACAGTTTAACTTTACATTCCGTGAAATTCATTTCAAGTTTTGTCTATTGGAAATAAAGTTGCTACCTATAAATCTATATATGATTTTGATTTTGAAAATAAGTTTTCATTTCTCTGGGATGCATGCCCAAGAATGAATTTACTGGGTCCTATTTTATTTTATTTTTTTATTGGTTTTATTCTTTAAATACAGGACAGCAGAATGCATCACAATTCTGATTACACATTTAGAACAATTTTTTGTACCTCTGTTTATAAAATACTTTTTGTAGCAGAATGTGTTATAAATTATATAAATTACATTCACACCAATTCATGTCTCCATACATGTACTTTGGATACTGATGTCTATCACATTCCACCATCCTTGCTAATTCCCTGCACCCTCCCTTCCCCTCCAACCTCTCTGCTCTATCTAGAGTTTGTCTATTCCTCCCATGCTCTCTCCCTCCCACTATGAATCCACCTCCTTATATCAAAGAAAACATTTGGAATTTGTTTTTTGAGGATTGGTTAACTTCACTTAGCATTATCTTCTCTAACTCCATCCATTTACCTGAAAATACCATGATTTTATTCTCTTTTATTGCTGAGTAACATTCCATTGTGTATATATGCCACATTTTTTTTTATACATTCCTCTACTAAAGGGCATCTAGGTTGGTTCCACAGTTTAGCTATTGTGAATTGTGCTGCTATAAACATTGATGTGGCTGTGTCCCTGTAGTATGCTGTTTTTAAGTCCTTTGGGTATAGTCTGAGGAGAGGGACAGCTGCGTCAAATGGTGGTTCCATTCCCAGATCCAAGGAATCTCCATACTGTTCTCCATATTGGCTGCACCAATTTGCAGTCGCACCAACAATGTATGAGTGTGACTTTCCCCCACATCCTCGCCAACACTTATTGTTGTTTGTCTTCATATTAACTGCCATTCTCACTGGAGAGAGATGGAATCTTAGAGTAGTTTTGATTTGCATTTCTTTAATTGCTAGAAGAAGAATATTTTTTCACATATTTGTCGATTGATTGAATAGCCTCTTCTGAGAAGTGTCTGTTCATGTCCTTGGCCCATTTATTGATTTTTTTTGGAGGGGTGTTTAGCTTTTTTAGTTCTTTATATACCCTAGAGATTAGTGCTCTATCTTATGTGTGAGGGGTAAAAATTTGCTCCCAAGATGTAGGTTCTCTATTCACTTCACAGATTATTTCTTTTGCTGACAATAAACTTTTTAGTTTGGGTCCATTCTATTTATTGATTCTTGGTTTTAATTCTCCTGCTATAGGAGTCTTATTAAGGAAGTGGGGGCCTAATCACACATAATGGAGATTAGGGCCTACTTTTTCTTCTATTAGACATGGAGTCTCTGGTTTTATTCCTAGGTCCTTGGTCCATTTTGAGTTGAATTTTGTGCATGTTGAGAGATAGGGGTTTAATTTCATTTTATTTTTTGCATATGGATTTCCTATTTTCCCAGCACCATTTGTTGAAGAGGCTATCTTTTCTCCAATGCATGTTTTGGCACCTTTGTCTAATATAAGATAATTGTAATTTTGTGGGTTAGTCTCTGTGTCCTCTATTCTGTACCATTGGTCTACCAGTCTGTTTTGGTGCCAATATCACACTGTTTCTGTTACTATTATTCTGTAGTATAGTTTCAGGTCTGGTATAGTAATGCCACCTGCTTCACTCTTCCTGCTAAGGATTGCTTTAGGTATTCTGGGTCAATTATTTTTCCAGATGAATTTCATGATTGCTTTCTCTATTTCTATAATAAATGCCTTTGGGATTTTGATCAACATTGCATTAAATCTGAATAGTGCATTTGGTAGTATGATCATTTTGATAATATTAATTCTGCCTATCCAAGAGCAAGGTAGATCTTTCCATCTTCTAAGGTCTTCTTTGATTTCTTTCTTTAGGGTTCTGTAGTTTTCATTGTATAGATCTTTTACCTCTTTTGTAAAGTTAATTCCAAAGTATTTTTTTTTGAGGTTATTATGAATGGAGTAGTTTTCCTTATTTCCATCTCAGAGGATTTGTCACTAATATACTGAAATGCCTTTGATTTAGGGGTGTTGATTTTATATCCTGCTACTTTGCTGAATTCATTTATTAGTTCTAGAAGTTTTCTGGTGGAGCTTTTTGGGTCTTCTAGGTATAGAATCATATCATCAGCAAATAGTGCCAATTTGAATTCTTCTTTTTCTGTCCGTATGCTTTTAGTTTCTTTCATCTGTCTAATTGCTCTGGCCAGTGTTTCAAGAACTATGTTAAATATAAGTGGTGAAAGAGGGCATCTCTCTCTTGTTCCAGTATTTAGATGGAATGCCTTCAATTTTTCTCCATTTAGAATGATGTTGGCCTGGGGCTTAGCGTAGATAGCCTTTTTAATGTTGAGATAAGTTCCTGTTATCCCTAATTTTTCTAGTGTTTTGAACATGAAGGGGTGATGTATTTTGTCAAATGCTTTTTCTGCATCTATTGAGATGATCATATGATTCTTATCTCTGAGTCTATTGATGTGATGAATTACATTTATTGATTTCCTTATGTTGAACCAACCTTGCATACCTGGGATGAATTCCACTTGATCATGGTGCACAATTTTTTGATATGTTTTTGTACTCGAATTGCCAGAATTTTATTGTGAATTTTTGCATCTATGTTCATTAGAGATATTGGTCTAAAGTTTTCTTTCTTTAATGTGTCTTTGCTTGGTTTTGGATTCAGGGTGATATTGGCCTCATAAAATGAGTTTGGAAGTGCTGCCCTTTTTTCTACTTACTGAAATAAATTGAAGAGTATTGGTATTAGTTCTATTTTAAAGGTCTTGTAGAACTCGGCTGTGTAACTGTCTGGTCCTGGGCTTTTCTTGTTTGGTAGGCTTCTGATGGCATCTTCTATTTTATCACTTGTTATTGGTCTGTTTTAATTGTGTATATTTTCCTGATTCAGTGTTTTCAAGTCACATGACTTATGAAATTCATCAATGCCTTCACTATCTTCTATTTTATTGGATTATAAGTTTTTAAAATAATTTCTAATTATCCTCTGTATGTCTGTAGTGTCTGTTGTGATATTACCTTTTTTATCACATATGTTGGTAATTTGAGTTCTCTCTCTCCTTCTCATTGTTAGCATACCTAAGGGTCTTTCAATTTTATTTATTTTTTCAAAGAACCAACTTTTGGTTTTGTCAATTTTTTCAATTGTTTCTTTTGTTTTGATTTCATTGATTTCAGCTCCAATTATAATTATTTCTCATCTTCTACTGATTTTGCTGTTGATTTGTTCTTCTTTTTCTAGGGCTTTGAGATGTAAAGTGAGGTCATTTATTTGTTGACTTTTTCTTCTTTTAAAGAATGAACTGTATGCAATGAACTTTCCTCTTAGACCTGCTTTCATAGTGGCCCAGAGATTTCAATATGTTGTGTCTATGTTCTCATTTACCTCTAAGAATTTTTTAATCTCCTCTTTTATATCTTCTGCAACCCATTGTTTATTCATTAGCATATTGTTTAGTCTCCATGTGTTGGAGTAATTTTTATTTTTTATTTTGTCATTGATTTCTAATTTCATTCCATTATGATCTGATAAAATACATGGTAGTATCTCTAATTTTTTGTATTGCTAAGAGTTGCTTTGTGGCATAGTATATGGTCTATTTTAGAGAAGGATCCATATGCTGCTGAGAAGAAAGTGTTTCAGCTTGATGAATGTTGAAATATTCTATATATGTTAGTAACGACTAAGTTATTGACTATTTTATTGAGTTCTATAGATTCTTTATTCAACTTTTGTTTCTAAGATCTATCCAATGGTGCAAGAGGTATGTTAAAGTCATCCAAGATTACTGTATTTTGATCAATTTGACTCTTGAACTTGAGAAGAATTTGTTTGATGGGTATATATATTTATGATTTTTATGTCTTGTTGATGTATGGTTCCCTTAAGCAGTATGTAATGTCCATTTTTATCCCTTTTTTAACTTTGGCTTGAAATCTACTTTATTTGATGAGAGGGTGGAAATCCCTTCTTGCTTCCACATTCCACATGAGTGGTATGATTTGTCCCAACCTTTCACCTTTAGTCTGTGTATGTCTTTACCTGTCAGATGAATCTCCTGTCAGCAGTATATTGTTGGGTCTTTTTTTTTGAAAATTCAATCTGCCAGTCTATGCCTTTTGATTGGTGAGTTTAAGCCATTAACATTCAGGGTTACTATTGAGACATGGTGTGTATTCCCAGCCATATTTATTTTTGTTATTTAACTTGACTTGATTTTCTTCTTTGATTAGTTTTTTCTTTAGGGTACTAACTCCCTCTGCTGATTTTCATTGTTGCTTTTTGTTTCCTCTTCATGGAATATTTTTCCAAGGATGCTTTGTAGTGTCAGTTTTCTAGCTATGAGTTCTTTCAAATTTTGTTTATCGTAGAAGATTTTTATTTCATCTTCTAATCTAAAGATTAATTTTTCTGGATAAAAGATTCTTGGTTGGCACCAATTTTCTTTCAGAGCTTGATATATGTTTTTCTAGAACCTTCTAGCTTTCAGGGTCTGTGTTGGAAAATATACTAATTGTATTCCCCCATATGCAATCTTATTCCTTTTTCTTGTTGCTTTTAAAATTCTCTCCTTATTCTGTATGTTGGACATTTTCATTATAATGTGCCTTGGTGTGGCTCTGTTGTGATTTTGTACATTTGGCATCCTGTAAGCTTCTTGAATTTGGATTTCCAATTCATTCTTCATGTTTGGAAAATTTTCTGATATTATTTTATTGAATAGATTGTTCATTCCTTTGGTTTGGACCTCTATGCCTTCCTCTATCCCAGTAACTCTTAAATTTGGTCTCTTTATGCTATCCCATATTTTTTGAATATTCTGCTTGTGGTTTCTTTACTATTATCACTGTGTGGTCTATATTCTTTTCAAGATAACATAGATTTTATCTTTATTGTCTGATGTCATATCTTCCAAGTGGTCTACTCTGTTGATGATGCTTTCATTTGAGCTTTTAATTTGATTTATTATTTCTTTCATTTCAAAGATTTCTGGTCTTTTTTTTTTAGCACCTCTATCTCCCTGTTGAGGTGATCTTTTGCTTCCTGGATTTGTTTATGTAGCTCTTATCGAAGTGATCTTTCACTGCCTGTATTTGCTCTCTTATATCTTCCTTGAGTTCACAGAACATTTTAACCATGCATATCCTAAAATCCTTCTCTGTCGTTCCTCCTGCTGTGGCTGCCAATGATTCTAATGATGTGGTGTCTTCATTTGTTTGGGGCACTTTCTTCCCTTGTCTTTTTATGTTGCTCCTGTGTCTTTTTTTCCAGCTCCGTGGGTCTAGATTGTTATTGTTTTTACCCTATAGGTTTTTAGTGCTCTTGTAGGGTTCCAAGACCTCCCCTTTGTGGGGAAGGACAATGTTAACAGATCCCAATATCAACAATATACCACCTATGAACAATTTGTGGTTTTTAAGACATTTACCGTTTAGTCTCGATGTACAGAGATGTTGGATTCAATTATTATCTAAAATATAATCAGTAGTTTTGTAAAAATGTGTATAGTTTCTGACAGTGGACAATAAACTGGGGGTGGGGCTTAGGATGATATGTTGAGGAGGTGGGATGTGAGGATATAGAGTTAATATGTCTTAGGAAGTATGAAGGAGAAATGTAGTGAAAAGGGATAGTAGCAAGAGAATAGACAGGAAGTAATTTAGGGTAGCCAAGTATGTAGGATGACAGTAGAGTACATAAAACAAACACACGTATGTATTTAGAAAAATATAGATGTTAAAAGGGTAAAATTTTGAGGGGGAAAGAAAAATTAAAAATAAAAATGAAAAGAAAAAAGGGGGCACATACAACACCTCTATATTATATTATTCAGATGACTCAGTCCTCAAAGTCCTATTTCATGCGAAGTTCTTGGTTTCATATATGCTGGGGATGTGAGGGCCGAAGGATGGAGGGGTAGAAGAGAAAAAACAAACAAACAAAATACTCCAAAGGAAGAAGCCAGGGTTGCAGCTAGCTTTAGAGATGTGTATCTTTCCTGCTTCTCTTCTCATCCAGTAGGTGGGTTCCTCTGTTGTAAGCTGATGTCCCCCCCTGGATGGTGGAGGTAACCAGGGTGGGAAGTCTGGTCCTGGCTCAGGGTGCCTGGATGTGGGGAGTGGCACCCACCAGTCCCTACAGAAACAGTGCACCTCATGGGTCTCTTTTTGGGACTCCTCACTTGTAAAATGTGAGCGGCCGGTACTATCTCCCTCTCTGGCCTGGAGATTTCCCAGTTCCTGGTCTCTCCCTCTTCTCTAGCAGTCAGTTCCCAATTGAGGAAACTCTCACCTGGGGCTCCCAGTGGGTAGCTCTCTGGTCGCACTGCACACCTGTGTTGGGCAGCTACTGTGTTGGGTTGGAAACCTGGTACCTGGCCTCTGGAGATTCGATCTGGGAACTGCCCCCAGCTATGTGGAGAGAATGTTGAGTCAAGATGGTGGCAGTCTGCTTTCAGCCCCTGGGTGTCTGGTGAGGTGGGTGGAGACTGGTGAGGTGGGGGGGAGCCTGGTAAGGTTGCGGGGGGGGGGGGGGGAGAATGGTGAGGTGGGGGAGCCTGGTGAGGTGGGGGGAGCCTTGTGAGGTGAGGGGAGGCTGGTGAGGTGGGGGGAGCCTGATGAGGTGAGGGGAGCCAGGCCATGGAGTTGTGCTGTGGGTAGGTGACAGCTGAGTGATCTGTGTGGGAGCAGAGCAAAGTCTTGGTGACCTGCAGATGTGTTGATAAGTGATTCTGCTAAAGTGCTCACTGAGTCTTGTGTGGACTGGAACTTTGGGCTTTGGGTCCTGCTCCAACGCCAGGTGTTCTACTCAAACACTGAGGTCCAGAGCCCTGCATGGGGTCACAGCACTGGTGATTTCTGCAGAGAGCAGCTGAATGGGGGCCTCTAACACTCTCAGAGATGTAGTATTCTGACTAGGCAAGATTTGTGGGTCTGGTGGCATGAGGTACGGGGTGGCTCACTCCCTTCCCACCACCATGTTTTTTCAACCCCCTGGGTTCTATTTTAATTGCATTTTTTTTTTGTTTTATACAAAACTACCAAGCAATTTCAGAGTGATTGCGCCATTTTACTATGGCAGAAAGAATGTCTGAGTGGCCAGGTTCTTTGCCTTCTCATCAACATTTGATATTGTCATGACTATTTAAAACGTTTTAGCCATTCTAATAGAAGTGTAATGGTATTTCCTGTGGTCTTAATTGGCACTATCCTAGTGTCTAGTGATGTTGAAAATCTTTTCATGTGATTGTTTTCATCCCAAGTCAATGAAATGTCTCTTCATGTATTTTGCCCATTTTTTTGATTGAATAGTTCCTTTAATGTTGAATTTTGAGAATTCTTTATATATTCTAGTTACTAACTCCTTGCCTGTTGACAGATATATAGTTTGTAAATGCCCTGTACCACATCCAGCTTGTCTTTCCATTCCCTGCTTATGTGTTTTCACGGAGAAAGAGGCTTTAGTTTTCATCAAGTCTATTTTATATATTTTTTTCTTTAGGAGTTATGCTTTCGATGGTAGTTATAAGAACTCTTAATCAAATTTTTGATCCCGAAAATTTTCTGCTATCTATATATTTTTCTAAACCTTTTATAATTTTACACAAAAATTTGTGAGACATTTTGAATTAACTTTTCTTAAGTGTGAGTTTTAGGTTGAAGTCCAATTCTTTTTGGCTCAAGATTGCCCAATTTTTCCAACACATCTGTTGACAATTCCATCATTTTGTTATTGAGTAGTTTCACATCTTCATCAAAAGTTAGCTGAACATATTTGTAGGAAGATATTTTGAGGTTCTCCAACCATTTCTTTCATACCTGGGTCTATGCCTCTGCCAAAAGCACACCATATTGATGATTATAGCTATGTAATAAGATAATATAGGCTAGTGTTATTCTTCCTGCAATATCCTTTGAAAATTATTTTAGTTATTATGGGAACTGTTAGCTTTCCATACACATTTAACAATAAACTTATCTCTACCAAAAATCTTGCTGGGGTTTGATAAGAGTTGCTTGAATCTATGGATCACTCTGGGGGAGAAGTGGCACCAGTGCTTGATGATTCCACTGATCCACAAACATGATGTGTATCCCATTTATTAAAGCCAGCTTTGGATTTTTATAAGCTCTGTTGCAATGCTCAGCATGCAAATCCTATGTATGTTTTGCAAATATTTCTTCCTTTAAAGTGATTATGAATAATGTTACATTTTTAACTGTGGTATCTGTACATTCACACTTAATATATAGAAATGTGATTAATTATGCATGGGTTGAACCTGTATCTTTCAATTTTACTGGAGTCATTTGTTCTTGGAATTTTGTTCATTTGTTTGATTTATAGATTTGGGGGAATTTTCTACAATGACAATCCTGCAATCTGAAACTAAGAACAGCTGTATACATTCCTTTCCAATCTGGATGCCAGGGTTTTACTGGTTATTTCAACAATGCTCTTCTGGGTAATAGTAATGACAACAGACATTCTTGCTCTGTGCCCAATTTTAGGGGAAACTAGTCTGTATTTCACCATTTATATAAAATAAGTTGTAAGAATATCTTTTTCTTTGTTTTTGGAATCCCCCTGTCTTCCTAACTCGTTGAGAGTTTCATCATGAATTGGTGTAGGCTTTGCTATGTTTGTATCGATTGCTATGATCACTTATTCTCTTTAGTTTGCATTGAATACTACTGGATATGTCTTGCACACATGGAGTATACACAGTCCTTCCTGTTCATTGCTGGATTCCATTTCCCAATGCATCGTGGAGGAGGTTTAAGTCACCTCATCACATATGGTGATCTCTAACTTAATTATCATCATTATTTTTAATTTTTTATTATCTCTGTCTTTTGGAATTAATTATTGACTTACATCATAAAGCAGGTTTATCTCTTTTCTTTCATAAAAAAGAACAATTTTTATATTTTCTTTAAAAATGTGTGTAAATTTTATATTAATTCTTCTTCAAATAGGTAGAATTCTCCAGTGAGATGAACTGTTTTTGGAAATTTCTTTCTTGGGAATTACAAACTATAAATTCAATTAGTTTGATATTTTCATCCAATGCCAATGGTCTACTTCATCTTGGTTGAGTTTTGGTAGTTTTAGTTTGGGGCAGTTTGTATATTTCCCCTGGTGTTAAATTTATGAGCATAAACCTATTTGTATTATTTGTTTATTATCTTTTTAATAGCTATTGAATCTGGAAAGATATCACATGATGTATTTCTGGTATTAAGAATTGTGTCTTTCTCCATTTTATATATGCCAGTCTTAATAGATATTTCTTAATTTTATTGTCTCTGGAGAATAGGTTTTTTCTATTTTTTTCAATTTCAATGATTTCTATCCTCTTTATAATTTCTTCTGAGTGCTTTATGATTAATTTAGTCGTGTTGCTCTACTTTCTTTAGATAGCAACTAATATTACTGATTTGATGCTTTTCCTCTTTTCCACTCAAATAATTTAATGCTGTGAATGTCTCTCATCACTGTTTAGCTGACTCTGGCAGATTTTGTTACGTTGTGTTTTCCTATTTATCCAGCTCTATGCATTATTATTTCCTTTGAGACTTCCTCTTTGAGTCATGATTATTTAGAATTGTGTCATTTACTTTTCATGTTCTTAGGAATTTTTCAGTTTTATGATTTCTAGTTTCATTCTGATATGACCAGAATTCTAGAGGAGTTCAATTCTCTGCATATCTTGGGGATTGCTATGTAGCCAGCTTATGCTCTGTTCTGATCAACCCTCCATGGAACCTTGAGTGCAGAGCCTCTGCTGCTGCCTGGAGTGGTTGGCACACTTCAGCTTGACCTTGTGGGCTCTTTGTGGTATTGAGTTCTCCATACTGACTTCCTCTTACAATTTCTATCAGCTGCTGAAAAAGATGTTTTGAACTCCCAACTATAAATGTGGAATTGTCTTTCTTTTCAACCATACTGGTTTTTGCTTCATATCTTTTGAGGTTCTGTTGTTTGACATGCACATAGTTATAATAACTCTGTCTTCCTTGTGATTGGTCCTTTTTTCTTAATGAAATGTCCGTCTTTGTCTCTAGTAATTTTCCATGTTTTGAAGCTTATGTTTTCAGATATTAACATATATTAACTCCTAGATTTTGTCAATTATTTTTTCTATGATATAGCTTGTCTCATTCTTTCAATTTCCTTATGCAGTTGAATTTGAAGTGAGTTTCTTGTCATTGTTGTTGTTATTATTATTATTGTAAACTTTGCCAGTATCCATCTTTTGATGTGTGTCATCCTGTGTTATATCTTGATCTGTCTGCTATAATGAAATACCTTACATTGTGTAATTTATAGATAATAAAAATATATTTCTCACCATTCTAGAGGCTGAGGAATCCAATACCAAAGCATTGGCAAATCTGCATCTGGAAAGGCTCAGTTACTCCACAGAGGACCCCATGTTGCTGTGCCCAAACATGGTAAGGCATCTCTCTTCAAAAGATCCAAGAGTGATCTTCTGTCACATGAAGTTTGAACAGAAAAATAGCCATCAATAAATCAAGAAGCAAGTTTTCACCAGACATCAAATCAGCCAATGCTCCAGAACTGTGAGATGTCTATGTCTGTTGTTTATAAACCCATGTAAGTGACAGGGCCTTAGGCTAGTTGTCCTGAAGTCCCCCTGGATTAGCACCAGGAGGACTGTTGCATATATTCCATTGCTCTGAATACTTCTCAAAGGGCTGGGTGAAAAAGCAACTCCCCTCCTCTTTTTCCTTCTTTAAGACAAAAATCTCCAAGAGAGAGGACAGTTTAGAAAAGATAGATTCAGGATGATTAAGATGAGAGGTGGTGAAAGAATGAGAATAAATGAAGTCTTCAGACGAGAAGGCACCAAATATTCTCTGGGGATACTGTGGGCTAAGGAGAGTTTTACTTTAAAAAAAATAGGACTGCTCTTTTGAGTATGCTTATGAACAGAATGCAGATAACTTGAAATTTCAGGAAACAAAGCTAGTGCAAAGAATATGAAATTTGGGTAGATAGGCGTGATGTAGAGTGAAAATTTGTACACACCTCCTTCCTGTGAAGGGGAAGGAGGGTATGGACACTATGCAAGAAATACAGACACGGATGTGGGCATTCAGTAGACTTCATAGAAACTAGTGAAGTTTACTAAAAGATATTTTAGTTTTTCTTTTTCTGTAAAATTGAAGATGAGATCATCTGTTGAATTTGCATTTTTCCTTAGAAGACAAAAATATGTGTATGTGGCATTAATAGGTAATATTGGAATTTGGGTGAGCAATGTGCCTAGAGTAATAAAGCACAAGTGCTTGTTGGTGCCAAGAGTCTAGGTGAACTTGTTTAAAACACGGTACACTAGCAACCCATATGTACAATGTTGTCAGCACACTTAGAAATGCACATGAGTAATTAATTACTGAATATGATGTTACCAAGATGAATATCACCTCTATTTCTTTTCTGTGTAATTATTCACAGAAAAATGTGTAAAAATTTTTATGTAAAGCATCAATGAGGTCATGCATTTTCATATTTGACACATATTCATATGAACCACCCTCAATATATTCATCTTTGTGGTAAAATTTCAGGTAGTTTTCACTTGACCTTAGCCAAGAGTCTAAGATATTTATGCAGTTTTCATTTCATTTCTACTTTATGCATCTTTGAAGATTATGAATAAGCATGTACTACCTTTTTATTAAGGCAAAGAAAGAGGAAAATATTCTCATGAGTAATTAATTTCGGCAAGTTTAATTGACTATATTATCTGTACAGCAATTGACTGTTAATAACCTAACTATGCCCCTTTACCTGTACCACTCACTCAACTCTAAGTAATTCTGAAGGGCAATGTCTCAGTTGGTTTCCATCCCGTTTAGGAGCTACAGGCCTCCCATTTTATAAGACCGGCTCTCCTAGCATTTCTTTTTTAGCTTACTAACACCAGGTACAATTCAATCAGTAAGATATGTTATTTATGCTGGCTGTTTCAGAGTATGGAGATGAATAATTAGTAATATCTACAAGATTCTCCATCTCTATATATCACAGCAGGTCAGAAAAAATAATTCTAGCTATAATGTTAGGTAACTAGTTAAGAACAAAATTCTCTACTGCTAATTAATTGGGAAACTGATGAAATGGAGTGAAACTTGGCCTTGGGTTTTCCTGACCTACTGTTTCTACTGTAGCAGTTTTTAGAACATTTTAATATCCTTAGGAGGTAGAATTTGCAATATTTCTCAGGCTTACCTATTTCAGAAAAGTGTGCAAGAGTGCACCTGTGTGTGTGTGTGCAGGTGTGTGTGTGCGGGTGTGTGAAATGCGCCTTAAGGGGGAGTGCCAATAGAATTATTCTGTAAATTAAAGAACACTGTGGTAATATTTTATGTCTTTCCCTAAAATTTAATTTTTTCTATATCCCATGTTTAAAATTTGCATGATCTTGTTTACTATTTTGTAACGCACCTTAATTGTGTTAAACAAAAGAGTCAATAAATAACTTATTAGGTCATAATGGTCCAGCATGAACTTACTTTCTTCTTGCTGTGAGGATTATCATAAATACAGGGCTTCAAAAATAACATTTTATTCTAAGCAGTCTCAACTTCCATGTTAAAATTGAATTATAATGTTTTAATCAGTAATTTATGTCAAAAAACAAAATTCCTAAATTAATTAGAAAATACTGGTCATCTGACTTCACAAAAATGTACAATTCAAAAATTTTCTATCACTTTTAATTTGTGACTACCTTGGTTGTTTAAAGAGATAATTAATAAGCAGCCCATTATTTAATTCTTTTAAATTAATTTAATCATGTAATAGTGGATAATAAAATGAATTGTATTGAATTAATAAGATAAAAATTATGTGTTAGAATAGGAATGGATGAAAAGGATCCATGACAGTAACAATGTGTGGGAATCAACAAAACATTAAATGTGTGTGTGTGTGTATGTGTGTGTGTGTACCTACATATACATATGCAGAGAAAGAGAAAGAGAGACTATATAGAGAGAATTTATACATATTAATTACTATGATTTAATCAGATACTATATGACTATATGTAATATATATTAAATACCTAAATAATGTTTGGCATCTTATAGGTCCATTAAATATTTTAAATGATTTTCAAACATGAATTTGGCAATAAAATAAGCTTTGGCAAATACACTTTTCTTGAATTTTATACCTCTTTTATTTGGAAAAAAATTAACATTGTTTTTAATTCCTTAACATTTAATTCAATAAAAATGTTTGTTTTGGAAGTAATATTTTACGGCCAAGACTTTCAAATCTTTCTGAAGAGTTCCATCCAGGAAGCTGGCATATGTTTTAGTCTGAGGAATTAACAAAGAAAAAACACTTCCAGATAAAGTAGATCTTCCAAAGCAGTAATATTTAAATAGCAAATTATTCTTGATAATTGTTTCTCCAATATTTATAGTATAATTATAAATTATATTCTATATTAAAAAATGTATATGTATACTTTTCATGTTACCTGAAGATAATCTTCCTAATATATTTATTGGATCTAAGAATACACCTTTAAAAATACCTGGAAAACTTAATATCAGAAATAATATACAATGTAAATTACATATATAGCTTGAAGGATGTAAGAAGTCCAAGAGTCCTAAAGAAAACAGGAGACATTTATGTACAAAATACAAG
Source organism: Urocitellus parryii (assembly GCF_045843805.1). Taxonomy (NCBI): domain Eukaryota; kingdom Metazoa; phylum Chordata; class Mammalia; order Rodentia; family Sciuridae; genus Urocitellus; species Urocitellus parryii. Next base: position 75,883,083 of record NC_135539.1, on the reverse strand, counting down.
ATTTTAAGCTATATGTATAATTTTAATAAATATAAGGCAATTCTTAACCATAGTGGTTGCTTGAACCTCCTCAAATTAAGATTGGTTTATGTTAAATCTATGACTAAAATTTCAGATCAACATATTTTCAGTAATTTTAACTTAAGTATATTCATACTCTAACATTTTCTACACGAGAAGATATAAATGCTTGATATTAAATAAAAATAATGTCCTAGTTTTCAAAGAAATAGATATTTCAAGCACATGAGAAAACGATTTTCTGAGTTAGCTAAATTCTGGAGATATCAAAATTTTAAAATGATGTTTCAGACAACAGAGGCATACAGGACTTAGGAAATTCAGAGAGAAGTTATTACTCACAGTTTGATATACAATCTATGTTATGATTTAGATATGAGGTGTCCCCCAAAGCTCATGTGTGAGAAAATACAACAAAGTTTAGAGTTGAAATGACTGGTGCTTTAGTCAGCTTTTTTGCTGCTGTGACTAAAGGATCCTAGAAGCACAATTGTAGAAGGGAAAAGGTTTATTTGAGGGCTCACTGTTTCAGAGGTGTTTATCCAACAGGCTGGCTCCATTCCTCAGGGCTCCAGGTGAGGCAGAACATCATGGCGGGAGAATATGGCAGAGGGAAGCAGCTCATATCATGGTGATCAGAAAGCAGAGAAAGAGACTCCGATTTCCAGATACAAATATATACACCAAAGCCACACCCTAATTCCTACCTCCTCCAGCCACATCCTACCAATTCAGGTACTACTCAGGTAATCCCTACAAGAGGATTAAATCACTGATTGAGTTAAGACTCTTACAACCCAATAGTTTCTCCTCTGAACCTTCTTGCTTCATCTCACATGTGAGGTTCTAGGTCCAAATCATAACAACAGGGTTATAAGGACCTTAATCCAATCAGTGCATTAATCTGATGAACCCAGCCTAATTCCATTTTAAGACTGGGAGCCATCTCATCACAAAGTCATGGAAAAGTTAATTTCTGTTTTACCCTGAGATTTTCTAACTAGCTTGGAATTCCTATCTGTGCTCTGAACTCATCCATACCTGGGTCTCCTTGGCAACCTTCTCTAAACCTTAGTGGCATGTCATAAATCTGGCTCCCCCTGACCAGATAACAACCTTCTCTGAGACCTCGGTGGCGCCTCCTAAATTCTGATGTTGAGATCTGAATTGACTCCCTACCTTGAAATATCATGCCATGTAGATCATTAATCTGCTACCTGCCCTTTAATTACATTTGCCAGAATCCTGTTAGCTGTAAGTTCTCAAGATACCCACCTTTGTGACTCTTTGTGCTATATAAACCTTTTCTTCCCTGAGAGTTGGGCTGATCTCTAGCCCCGCTTTTGGGATAGTCGCTGGTGGCCAGCTTTCCTTGTTTATACAATGCAAGCTTGCTTTAATTTGATTTAAAATTGGAGTCAGTGGTCTTTCTTCGTGTCCTGGTTCAACAAATCTCCTGATAGGGATTAACTGAGTGATCACTAAAGGCAGTTAGAGTGTGGCTGGAGAAGATAGATCATTGGGGACATGCTTTTGGAGGTTATAATTTGTATTTGTCCAGTGGAATCTCTCTCTCTCTCTCTCTCTCTCTCTCTCTCTCTCTCTCTCTCTCTCTCTCATTCTCTTACTTTCTCTCTGTCTCTATATTATGGAACCATATTCTCAGCTGCTTTCCTCTGCCATACACTCAATTGAGGCCCCAAGGAATACAGTCGGCCATCTACAGACTAAGGCCTCTGAAACTTTTCACCCCAAAATAAACTTTTCCTCCTCTAATTGATCTTGTCAGGTCCTTTGGTCACAGCAGTGAAAATGCTGAGTGAAACAATCTATCTTGTATACTTATATAGGGTGATTATAAGTCATACCTATGCATCTATATATTTTGAACTTTATCTTCTTTCTCACATCTGATCGTCTATGTGTTATGAGAAATATCTATGTCTAAGTTTATGTCTGTGTCTGCATCCCCGTTTGTCTATCATCTGTCTGTAAATCATCTATAAATCTATGTATAATCCAAATGCATAATACGTCATTTTAGTTATTGTCTAATATTCTTCAATGAAACAGTATCAAAAATGTTTTATTAATAGTTTCTCTTTGTAAAAAAGCTAAATTTACTCCATTATTTAATCTAAAAATGTTATCATTTTATAACTATGAAAGTTTCTCCAAATCTCTGCTCACAACATGAGTAATGGTTTCTTTGAAAATACATCCAAGAACAAAATTGTTGTTTCATATGGATTACAAATATTTTACATGAATAGAAATGCCAAATTTTGTTCCATACTGAATGTACAAAATTATTTTGAATGTCAATATATACAGCATCCTGTACATGCATATTGGCTTTAATACTTGCAATTTTTAGACTAAACTAAATATAAATATACAATAGGATGGCATTGTGACACTGATTTGTATGTTCCTAAATACCAATAATATTGAAAATGTTCTTTATTTTTTGCCTGTATAGTTTCAATCTTTGTGAAATGTCGTTATGTATCTCTGGCTCATATTGATATTATATTTTTTGATTCTTTGGTATTAATTTGAAGTATTTCTCTACATTTTCTGAAGCTAATATTTTCTCAATTATTGTGTACTGTATGCTTGCAAAATATTTTTTCCCAATTCAGTTAATTAAAACTTTAAAACTTTTTAATAAATACATGTTATTAATTTTGGTATACATTAGAATATCATTTTTTATTTGTAGTCAAAGCTTTTTCCTATTTCAGAACTCTATTCATATTGAAAGCATATTAAGTACATAGTGAATTATCTGTCACATGTTTTGTACATTTTGAGATAAAATCCTGATTAATTTTTTTTGGCTGTGTGTGTGTGTGTGTGTGTGTGTGTGTATGTGTGCATGTGTGTACTCTGTTTTGTTCTGATTTATAGAAAGATCTGGTAGAATTTAAAAGAACCAATTTGAATGCTAAAAACTGAAAAATGTAAAAAATTGAAATTAAAAGCATAATGAGTATGATTATCATAATATCTGATACAGAAAAATTACAAGAGGACAGGAAGAAAAAATCAGAGGAAATTTGAAAAGTGAGAAAAAGGAGATGAAGTGGTATAAATTTTGAAAGAAATTTTAGGAAACAAAATTGACACAGTGAGAAAGTTAAGTTATATCTAATTTGAACTCTAAAGAGACACAAAAAAGAGAACTGGTGGAGACAATACTTGTCAAGAGTGTGGTCTGAAAATTGTCCATAGCTGAAAAGAAATCACATATTCAAGAAGTCTAATCCAAGGAGCTTAAGTAAAAAGAATCAGCATTAGCCCATTATAATGAAGCAATATGATACTACAGTACACAAGAGTTTTAAATGTATCCACTGAAAAGAGGCAGACAACTTTAAAAAAATGTGACAAGCAACAGCTGATTTCTCACCAACAAAAATGGAAATAAGAACTATAAATTACAGCCTCACTTGTCTTAGATAAAATAAACACCAAATCTTTCAAGAAAAAAGTGATATAAATATATTTTCATTTTGTCCAAAAATAAGAGTTCTATCACAAGAAAAAAATGGTCTTAAAGAAAATTCTAAATAACATGTAAAAAAGTTTCACTATTCTAAACTTGTATGCACCTAATAATTTTATCTTAAAATATATAAACAGAGTGATTCTTCTTATAAAGGTAGAGCAGTTTACATTGCGTCAACTCCCCTTCTTATAACAATTATAAGCTCTAAGCAAAATATAAAAGTATAACTCTCTAAGGCACTGAAGAAAATGAACTGGAGAGAAACCTTGAGTGAAAGAGCAAAAAGTGTGTCCTGCCTGAATACCTTTTCACCTGAGGGCAAACCCAGGTCCATGAGAGTTCAAAAGCAGATAGAGATTAATTACCACAGCTTTGTAACATTTTTTGAAGTCAGTTAATATAATGTCTCCTTTTGACTATTGGGGTTTTTGTGGATTCATACAAATTTTAGGATTCCCCCCCCTAGTTTGGTGGAGAACCATTTATATTTTGTTATAAATTGCACTGTATCTGCATATTACTTTGAGTTGTATGAATGTTTTCACAATATTGACTTTTCTAATTCATAAACATGGGGTATCTTTCCATTCCTTGTGTCTTCCTTGATTTCATCAATACTATTCTATTTCTTTAAGATCATTCCTAGACATTGTTTGTAGTCATTTTAAATAGGATTGCTTTCCTGATTTTTTTCCCCAGATTATTATCTATTTGTGTATTGCAATGCTTCTTAGGTTAATTTTTCATCTTGCAATTTTATTAAACTTGTTTTTAGTTCTGGTACTATTTTTATGAAGATTTTAAGGTTTTGTACACATCATAAAATGTATCTATCTGCAAAGAGCAAAAATTTGACATCCTCTTTTCCAATTTGGATGCTGATTTTTTTTCTCTTGCCTTATTTCTCTGGCTAGGACTTCCAATACCATTTTGAACAGAGTGATAAAAGTGGGCATTCTTGTCTTATTACATATTTTATAAAGGAAACTTTCAGCTTTTCCTCATCCCATATAATGTTAATTATTGGCTTATTATATATGCCCTCTATTAAACTGAGATATTTTCCTTCTATATCTAATCATCTTAGCATTTTTATCATGAAAGGATGCTAAACCTATCAAATGTCTTTTCTGCATCTATTGAGATCATCATATGGTTTTTGTCCTTTATTCTGATGATGTGGTATGTGGTACAATATCATATATTTATTTTCATATATTGAGCCATCCTTGAATCTCTGGGGTGTATCCCAATTGATCAGAGTGAATAATCTTTTTATTATGCTGTTGGATTCAGATTGCTAGTATTTTGTTGAGGATTTTTCAATTGTGTTAAATAAGGATATCAACCTGTAGATTTCTTTTCTTTCTTTCTTTCTTTCTTTATGTGTATATATGTATGTGTGTCCTTGTTTGGCTTTGTATCAGGTTAATAATGTCCTCACAGAATAGCCTTGCAAAGATTCTTCCTCTTTCAATTTTTTTTGGAATACCTTAAGGAAAATTAGTATTAGTTTTTCTGTAAATGTTTGGTAGAATTCAGCAGTTAACACTGGCTTGTTATTAGTATGTTTGGGTTTTCTACTTCCTTGTGATTCATTCTTGGCTAGGTGTCTTTAGAAATTTATTCCAACTGAAGGAGTCAGAGAATAAAATGTAGGCTACCTCACAGATGGAATGTTGTTAGAATCACAAGAGATAGCAATGGAAGTTGAGCCCAATTTCTGGGATTAACTTTGCCCGAATCTCTCAGAGATTCATGAGTCACACAGGACACGCAAAGCAGCAAAACTAAGGCTAAAAATATTAAAGAGATAATTCATCAGTTTCCTATTTCAGAGTCAGTTTTTAATTTGATTCCAGTCAAATTAACTTTCTGCCAAAAAAAATAATTCTTTAGAGATGCATAACAGAATAATGGTATCTACTACATATTATTTACAATATCCAGAGTGAACAATCACCATGTTTACACAGAAATAGGAAAATGTGATCCATGCTAAGAAATGAAGAAATCAGTGGGAATGACTTAGATATAGATATGTGTAGAACAGGGGTAAAGCCAAGAAACAAATGAAATCTCTAGGTAAAAGATGTGCATATATATATATATATATATATATATATATATATATATAACTTATATGTACATATATATACACAGTACATGAAATAAGTCACTGGATGAATTTTTAAATCATATAATATGAGCACATGTAGTATAATTGGTTGCTACAGGGTGCAGATCACTATTTGGACATGCAAAGTGAAAACTATGCCAAATTCTAAATGCTAATATATGTGCTAAGTCTTAATTCATCGTTTTATTTTAGGACAAAAGGAAATCAGAGGAAAAGTGTTTGCCAATAAACTTTAATATCTTTCTCCCCAGAGCAATGGTTGTAAGATTAAATTTCAGAGAAATACAACAGTACATACACTAAGCAATTCAAAATATGTCAGACCCTACTAATTTGGTCAAAGCCAGGAATCTACAAAAAAAAGAAAGATCAGTTTCTGTTGAATTTCATTTTATGCCTTATGTTAGAAATTTGTAAAACTGTCTCTTGCTGGCTCTCAGATAGTGAAATAACAATGAATTCAGCTCCAGGCAAGCTGCTTTTCAGGCAGACCTGTCAGGAGAGAGACAGACAGTTCAGGGTAATTCATTCTTGCCACTGGGTCTCGAGTGACTTGTGAAGGAATCTGGCATTTTTAAAATATAAATAGCATTAACTTTCTGCAAGAAATAGGAAATGTTCTTCGTGTTCATTGAGGGGCAAAAAAAAAAAATAGTAGTAAGTAAGAGAAAGCCAGGATGGGACTTATTGACAGTATAAAGAAAGAGGGATTTCATCAATAAAGGTTTCTAAAGAATACACCTTCCCAAGGTCATAGATTACTCGGGGTAATTGACTTCCAGTGTTTTATAAGTCAAAATTATCATAATGTCAAAAAAAAGCAAATGAATTTTGGATCCAGATACCAGAATAAAATATGCCAGTGGAAACAAAATGAAAAGAACCAGAAATACACAAAGCAGGCTGTTTTCCCTATTTTTGCTCATTAATTCAGCATGCAACTCACATTCCAATAGCAGCAGAAAAGGTTGAGCCCACAATCAAACTGTCACTGAATTCTAAAGCAGAACTGAAGCCTGGACTTCTTCTCATTAGGGTCCTGCTGGCAGAACCGCACAATGGAATGACTCTGTGAAAGCATGGTGATTTTCTTTGCTTTCAGAGTGCCTATGTGGAAAAGAAGTCCGACAGTTTTATGGTAGTAAATGTTATTACTCCAGGAATTTATCTCAAGAAATTCATAAATCATTGTTTGTATTTCATACACTACTATATAGAAGTATGAAGGATACAAGATACAAGAGAGAGTAGGCTCTCAGAAAGAATTCTGTTCCTTCCCCCCCCCTGTTCTTCTTTGTTCTACTGTTAATGTGCATGAGATCCTATCTGAGAACTGCCTGCCACCAGTATGTCTTAGAACTATTTCCCTTTAGGATTTTACTTGGCAAGTCGATGGAGAGAAGCATGAAAACATTTCTTAAATATATATTTGTCTACAGGTCAAAGTAAAGGGACAGAAGAGTAGTGATGTCAACCTAGCACCAACCTGTCCTTGGACAGAGGTAGGAATGACCTTGGGGTTGTTTTTGTGCATCTTTGGCCATTTCACTCAATTCTTTTCCCTGCTGATGTCACATGAAGGATTTCTGTGTGTCATCACATTTCCAAGATCAGTGAAGACCAAGATACAGGCTGCTTTATCATTACAGAAGAGAAAATGCATACCCGTAGCCAATCCTGTTAATGTGTACCTGTAGCCAATCCTGTTAGCAGTAGCCTGCTAGACTAGAAGACTCATGAAGATTTTTCTTCCTAGAAGATAGGGTACTTGATGGTCTTAGCATATTTGTATCTGATGATATATTCTATTAGGACGGTATGTTCTGGTGTCCCTCTCTAGTCCCAGGCTACAGCTTTGTGTCATAATTTACAGTCTATAATCATACAGGAGCTAGGAAACTCTGATACAGGATGATTCGTTCAGGTATAACATGGATCAAACAGTGACATTTCCACTCTTTACATTCCCTACAGACATGATACTGGGTAGATAAAATCTCATTATCCTCATTGGCATCTTATAAAAGGATCTCCTCTCTGGCAAGGACCCTCTTGGCATTCATGGTCTGCCTTCCTCTAAGTTTGAGTGAGAGGTTACTATGTGGCCAGCAGCCCTTTCCCAGGGCAACTCCTTTACCAACGAGATAGGGCCCTTTTGATTTGTGGCTCTGCCTACTGCTTATGAGTCCTGAAACTGAATGAGATTCCATTCCTTAGCCTTGAATAAATGTTATTTCAGGCCCTTTTCTAAGAGAGTCAATTTACCTGTTATATTGGTCTCAGCATACCTCTACTTTTTAATCCGTCAGGGCTGCATCCCAGGCACAGGGATAGTGAAAAGTCTTGATTGATATTCCTTGTCCTTATTGAAACATGTAAAAACATGTACTATAGAGTCAAAATAAAGATTTACTGTCATGGTCTCCTGAGAAGGTCATTTGCCTCCTATGTATGAGGGGAATTCATTTGTGTTCTTATTTGAGCAGGTCTTCATTGATCATACACTGTATGCCACACACTGTCTGGCTTATGGAGAAAAAGGAGTAAACGTAGCTGTGGTTTATAGAATTTACACTCTGTTTGGGGGAGGTAGTAAACAAACAGACAACTACTTTGAGATATAATAAAGGAGAAATGATATTCAAGGTAAAGTATTAGACTGACTTCAGAACATAATGGTGCCTTGCTTTTGAAAAAAAAAAAAAAAAAAAAACCACCCTGAAGATAGGGACTCCTGGCACCCATGGTATAAACTAAAACTGCATGAAATGTCTCTGTAGAGGCAAAAGTCTGTGCAAAAGGTATTATTCTGCCATTGTGCCCTTGAATGCTGATTCATGCCCCAAGTAAAAGGCAAATGTCCCCATTCAATGTAGAGCTAAAGTAGTATAAATAAGAACAGAAGTATAAAGCCCTTTTGTTATACCAAGTCTTTCAGCCTACTGAATACCTACAACATACACCACACTGCAATAGAGGCTTTACATATATTATTCATTGTAACTTCCTGTTTTACGTATGTCTTTCACTTTATGGTTAAATGTAAGAGAGAATAAATAACATCCCAGGTACACCTCAGCTTGTAAATTCTTGGATCACCCAAGCACCTAATCTTCCAATTCTGTAATCTTTCCTCTCTATTACAGGGCCTCCTTGGAGTTTGTCTCTCCATCTCTAAGAATCAGGCCATGTACTGACCTGTTCCCAGAGTGTTTAGAGAGGACGCTGCCCTGCTCTAGTACAAGTGATCACACATGAAGATTGAGTTGTGAGTCTGATTGACAGCTAGCCGCTTTGTTAAGGCTGTTGATATTATGCATTATATTGATTGATTTTCAAATGTTTAACCAGCATGGTATACATGGGATAAATGGCATTTGGTTGTAGTATATAATTTTTGTACATGGTTGGATTTAATTTGTTAATATTTTGTTGAGAATTTTTATGTCAAAGTTTATGAGAGATACTGATCTATGAGCTTTCCTTTTTTTGTAACATCTGTATTTGGTATTTGCTGTCTACATAGAATGCGACAGAGAGTGTTGTATTAGCAGTTTTATGGAAGAGATGATTATGGAATTGCTATACTTTAAGCATTTGTCAGAATTCAGTGAAATCTTTGGGACTAGAGTTTTCCTTGTTGGCCTGTCACTAATTATAGACTCTATCTCAATATATTGCTACTCAGGTTATGTTGTTGTGTGCTTCAGGTAATTGATTGATCTCATCTAAGTTATCAAATTTGTGGACACTCAATTGTTCATAGTATTTCTATATTGTCATTCCAGTCCACATTTAATCAGTATTAGCTTCCACTTTGATTCTAGTATTAGTAAAGTGTGTATATGTTCTCTCTCTCTCTCTCTCTCTCTCTCTCTCTCTCTCTCTCTCTCTCTTTCTTCAGCTTAGCCAGAGATTTATGAATTTCATTGCTTTTTTCCAAGAACAAACTATAGGTGTTTTGATTATGTCATATTTTTCCTATGTTTTCAAATTCATTGATTTATTCTCTAATCTTATTTTTCTATTTCTTTGCTTTTTTGTGGGGGGGTGTTTGCACCATTCTTCAGTTTTGTAGGTGGAAGTTTAACTTAATACTTTTAGATTGTTCTTTTCTAATGTATAAATTTAATTTGACAAATTTCCCTCCAAGAACTGCCTCTGCTATATCCTCTAACTTTGAAAAAAACCCTGTATTTCAGCTCTTATTTAGTTCAAAATATTTATTAATTGTCTGGAAATTTCTTTTGTCCCTTGAATTCTTTAGAAATGCATTGTTTATAGCTCTAGAACATACTAGTCTTCTCATAGCACTTGGGGCATTTTCAAAAATAGACAATATGTTAGTCTACAAGACACATTTCAAAGAATTCCAAAAACAATTAAAAATATATCATGTATTTTCTCTGACCATAATAAATAAAACTAGAAATCAACAACAAAGAAACCTTAGAAATTGTACAAATAAATGGAAATTACACAGTTTTCTCTTGAACAAACAATGGGTCAATGAAGAAACCAAAAGAAAAATTTTAAAATTATCTTTAAACAAATGAAAATGAAAGTACAAAATGCTAAAACTTACAAATACAGCAAAGCAGTGGTAAAAAACCTGATGATGCAACTCAAAGAAATAGAAAATCAAGGAGAATCTAAACCCCAGATTAGTAGAAAGAAGAAACCAGCAAAAATCAGAGCAGAAATCTGTGAAATAGAGACCAAAAGAACAGCACAAAATATCAATCAGAGTTGGATTTTACAAAAGAATAAATAAAATAAAATTGACAAGACAGCTATAAAGACCCAGAAGAAAAAAACAACATATTAATAAGCTGAGTAAATAAAATTAGAGTTGAAAAATGAGATATTACAACTGATACCACAGAAAAATACCGAGAATCATTAAAGACTATTAGAAAAAATAAAATGTGAACAAACTGGAAAAAGTGGAAGGGAGAGAGAAATTTGTGAACCCATATAATCTACCAAGACAGAGCCATAAAGATTTAAAAAGCCTGCCTAGGTTTATAATGAGTAGCAACACTGAAATATTAATAAAACCTGTCCTCAAAAGGAAAAGCCCAGGATTAGAAGTCTTCACTGGTGAATTTTACTAAACCTTTAAAGCAACAACAACAAAATAAACAAACAAACAAACAAATAAATAAATAAATAGGAGGGACTATAAAACAATCACTGAAAGATGCAAAATTTTTCAACAAAGTACTAGTGAACCAAATCCAGCAGCACATAAAAAGATTTTGTATCCCAATCAAATAGAATTTATCCCAGTTATGTAAGGATTAAACACATGCAAATCAATAAACATAATGCATCATATCAAGAAAATGAAGGCTAGAAAACACATGATCTGCTCACATGAAGCAGAAAAGTCTTTGAATAAAATTTAATCTCCCATCATGATAAAAACCCTCAGAAAATAGGAATAGAAAGTGCCTCAACACAATGAAGTTACATATGACAAACACACAGATAACATCATGCTGAATGAGGAAAAGCTGAAATTGTTTCCTGTAAGACCAGGAATAATACAATCATGATCCTTTCACGACTCTTATTCAACATAGTATTGGAAGTCCCAGCCAGAACAACAAAGCAAAGAAATAAAGAGCAACCAGACAGGATAGGGAAGGTCAAATTATTTCTGTTTACAAATGGTGTGATTTTATGTGTAGAAAAATAAAGGTTCTTCCAAGCTATTAGAATTGACAAATAAATTCAAGAATATTCCAGGATACAAGATCAACATACAAAAGTCAGTTGAATTTTTATACACCAATAATAAAATTGCCAAGGAAGAAATCAAGAAACTAATTCTACTTACAGTACCACGAAAAGTTTGATAAATTTCACCACAGAAGTGATAGGTAGTGATGATACAAATTATAAAGCATTAATGAAAGAAATTAAAAAGGACACACACAAAAGAGGAAAATTGTCCTGTGATCATGATATGGAAAAGTCAATTCCAATTACTCTGTTCTGTTCATTACACATTGTATACATATAAAATAACACACAGTGTCCCATATATATGTACAACTGTCATGCATCAATTAACATTTTAAAATATTGGGAATGTGTAACTGGTCTATTTAGACCATTTCCATTTGAGGTCATTACTGCTACCATTTGATTAATATCTACCATGTTTGCAAGTATTTCCTCTTTGCAGCATCTTTTTATTGTTAAAATTTTCCTTTTTTCTGCCTTTTCTGGTTTTTATACAACTTCATTTAACTTTCGATTTTAGAATAGCAATTGTATTTCTTTTAAAAAATAGTTTGGGGATGGCTGAGACGTTACAAGATACATTTTCAACCCATCCATTTCTAAATAACACTATGACTGGCAAGTGTAGCAAATATACCCAGAAGCAGAAGAGTTCTCCTATTCTCATCTTTCATTCCTTATGACAGTTGCCATTCATTTTTAATGTATTCCATTATTTTTACTTTAAACCTATATTATTGATCAATTAAGAGTAAAAAAAATAAAATATATTATTTACCTTTCTTTTTTCTGTTCTCCAATGTTGGTTATGGGATCCAATCTCTGGCCTATCTGTCATTTTCCTTAAACTTGAAAAACTTCTTTTAATATCTTTTTTTTTTCCAGGTTAGATCTGCTGGTGATGAATTGCCCCAGTTACTGTTTGTCTGAGAGTCTAAATTTCTCTTTCATATCTATAGTGTGATTTCACTGCATACAGAATCTTAGATCAGTGACTTTCTCTTTTATCACTTTTAATATATCACTCAACTCTTTTCTACCTTGCTTGTTTGCTGTTGAACATCTGCTGCAATTTCTCGGCTTGTTCCTCCATGAATAAGCCCTTTCTTCACATTTGGGTGAATACTTCTAAAGCTGGACATGTTTCTCTAAGGGTCTGTGGGGTGGTGGTTTGTATTTATCCCCTGATTGGCATTCTTTTCCTGGGACTGTGTTTTGATATCTAGCATTAATTTTGGAAAGTTTTTTGACTTTTCACTGAGAAGTTCCTTTCCTTAGTTTTTTGTTCCTCTCTTTTAATATAAACACTGTCCTAGAGTTCTTGGATGTTTTATTTTTAAGTGTGAATCTGGCTGCCTCAGTTCTTTTTCTCTCTTAGCATTTCAGTTTGGTAAATACCCATTGATCAGTCACAGAGATCAGTTGTGGCGAACTGAGGGGTATCACAAGAGCTCCTATGAAGTGTCAAGTTCAAGGGGGGATCTAGAGCCCATTGGCATGGCCTAGAATCTAGGCCCACACTCAGGGACAGTTTTTCTTTGCTTCCTTTTACTCCTCTGTAAAACTGAAATATTGTAGCTCTCAAGTTCCCATGTGGTAAGATTTCTGTGAAGATATAAGGAGCTATTGTATCCCAAATACTTGGAATATCACAGGACACGTAGAAGTTACTCTGTAAATTTTCTGAAATAAAATCAATAAATAAACTAGACATAAAAAGTTGCAATTGAGGGTGGTACCCATAGACTAGAAGTTGTGGATCTCCAATATAACATGTATCAGAACTTCTTGATAGTTATTGAAGACAGATTATGACCTTATCCCACCATTTCTGATTAAGGTAGTCTCAGAATGTGCCTGAAAAATTGCATGTCCAACACTGATGTTGATGCTACTGTTCTAGTGAGCAATTGGAAGGTAGTCTCAAATTTGAGTGCGCATTAGATGGGGATCAGGAACTTGACCAGATACATATAATGAAGAAAATGTTAAATTCTACCTAATGGTATGATTTAAAGTCAAGATGGCTAATAAAATGATACTACATGGTGATTTTTATTCTTTTAAAGACAATTTTCATTCCTGTGTCTTACTACTACTGCACAGTGGTAATGTAAAGTAATGTCACAAGAAAATAGAATCACCTTATTTGGTTACCTATACTAGAATGAATGATCTTGTTTGATTCGAAGTTCAACAAATGCAGTCTTCCTTCTTTCCTTGAATACCTGATGACTTGACATTTCAGACTTCCAATCCTAGTAATGTAAGTTCTCTAATTCATCAACAGGGAGCATGTGCATAGTAAAGTAATAAAAATAGACCTCTCTTCTACTTAAATCCTAGCCTCTGTACTCTAATCACACCACTCACCCCTTGGGAAACTCTGTGTCCTCATTTGTCAAAGAATGGGGTGTAAAATCATAGGATGTTAGGCACCTCTTCTGGAGGCCTCCAAACAAAAGTTCCCTTTCCCCAACAGAGACTTCAAATGTACAGCCGTAGAATTTATGTAACACATTCTGCTCCCGCTTGCGCTAGCTATAAAACAAAAATAGACTTTCTAGTTATGAAAACTTTATTCCAGTTGGGTCCTCCATGTTCCTCCCAGGAATTTGGAATTTGACACTGAAAATTAATAGGTACAGATTTCTTGGGCACCACAATCTTGTCCACGGCAACACTCTGAAGGGCAGATTTATGAGATGGCCTCGTTCCCCTGCAACTTAGGTACTGGCTTTTTGAATTTCCCCAATCCTACAAAACTTCTTCCTCTATTTTTTTTCCCTGTTTTTATTAGCTATATTTTAGAGCTTACTAAATACAGTACTAAACTTTGTTTCTACAACTTCTTTTTTCCAATATAATTTTGTATCTTTGCATACTGATTGATCACACTGAACCGCAACATCTGTAAATGTACCAAGCAAAGGGAATTATAAAAATACACATCTAGCAATTACAGTCTTCACCAGAGCATCTGCAAACACACCTAGACTTCCCTAAAGATACTTTAAATATGGGGGGACATTTGATTTCCCACCAAAACTGGGATAGAGATTTGTACTATTTTCTAAAAGTCTCCAAGGACAGAATCACTTAGTAGGCTAAAGGTGTGGTGACCAGCTGGTGAGGCGGTGTCTTGATAATAAACTCCCAGAATTACCTCTCTCTCTAAAATATGCTTCTTGTACTGACTGCTCTTCTAATTCCATTAAATTATATTTTTCATTTTCTTTTCACTTCTAATGACTTTAGCTGTTTTATTTTTTCCTTCTTCTTATCATTGTTTCTGGGAGTGCACAGTCTACCATTCTTGTTATTTTTGCTAGTTTTCTTTATACAACTGTCCCCTTAGAAGTAAGAACACGAAGAAGCTACATGGAAAACTGAAGAAGAGAAATAAACACTAGGTACAAGTTGACATGATGCTGGTTGGTAAAGAAATATTTTTTAAATGATGCAACAATATTTATGTCCCAAAAGTTTACAGGGAAAGCATTGATAAATAGTAGAGGGAGCAGGAAAGAGAGCCAATGACCCACAAAGAGAATTTGGGAATTCAAGAGAAGCTGCTGTATTATAAGGCAGGCACTTTAAAGATGAAAAGACAATCAGAAATGCAGACTAACATCAAGATCAACTTATCCCAAGCAGATGGGGTAAACATAACTGAATATGTGAAGAAAAATGAGTTTTAGTGAATGAATTTAAAAGGAGTAGGTGACTTGTGTATAGCTTAAAATCTGTTCCTGTTTGGTGGGAACATGCATTGAGAAAGATATTTGGGAACAAAGGTCTAGCAAGGCAGACTAAGTAGGGTAATTTTTACTTTTTGTACATAGAAAGTCTTTGCAACAGCTTTGAGTCATGGGTCACTTAGAATTTGATCTAGTTCACACATTTTGGGATTACTATGTTTACACTTCCATTCACTGATAAAGGAACAGAAATAAGCTCAGAATGGTGCACTATGAATATTAGATGATGTTCTCAGACATTCCCATACAGAACCAAAACAAATACCTTAATCAAAAATGCCTTTTGACTCCATCTCAATTTCTAAGGCTCTTAAGATTTTTTTCTTTTTGACCTTAGAGAAATTATTTTTCTACAACAAGGATTCTGTCCAAAAAATGATATACGGAATGTGAATCATTGCTTAAATTCACAATAGTAGAACTACTTTGAGTCCTAAACCTAAAACTGCTTCAGATTGTATTATGTAAACCCAGCTCTGCTTTTTATTATTCTTGTAAAGGCCTTTACACTCCTCTTTCTGATTGCTTCATCTCTTAAAATGGTGTTAATAAAAGTCATCACCGGTGTGGGTCTGCCTCCCAGGCATACTAGGAAGATAAACTTGAAACCATAGAACAGCACGCAGCTAATAGAATTCACAAAAGTTACTGTATTAATAACTTTACAGCAGTAAGGCAACATTATCTTGCTTTGAATACCATAATTTCTGGGCTTAGAAACCCAACCAAAGGCCTGAAAATCTAAACATCTATAAGGAGGTAAAACTTTGGCAGCCCTCTCTAGAGAAGTTCATAGTTTTAGATCCTCCACAGAAATTATAAGTATTTGTCTATATTTAGGGAAGCTGGGAGAGAGTTTATTTCCTTTTATAGCTTTCAGTTTAATAAATTATGGTGCTATTCTGTTTTCATCCACGCACAATACACAATAGACTCATTGTTTTATTTTTGCTATTTCTTATTCAAACTATTGGCAAAAAATGGCAGTGAAGGAACTCAGTAATGAGCCACCCGGTGTCCGTGGGCAGCTGTGACATGGCATGGATGATGTCCCCTGGCCATTCCTCCTGTGTGGAGATCTTTAGAATTCACTCTTTAGAGAAGGAGGCATTTTGTTAACACTGGTAGGATTTAGCTAACCTGATTAAACTTGATTGCTAATTAGGACAGTTGGGGTGAAATTATGGTTAGAATTGGGACTTGCTACTCTGCTGGGTCCCCTTGGGTATGTTGGTCAGGGGAGGTAACTGCTGTAGCCAAGGGCTTCCCCCTTGTAGAGGCTGACAACCTGCCCTCAGCACCCCATGTCCCTATCCCCTGAAAACCTTTTGTCTGATGCTCCCAGAACCCCAGCTCCAGCTGCTACCTCATTTTGCTGTCCTTTATGAAATTCACATTCTCCATTCAGCTTTGAAATAGGGAAAGAGATTTCATGAAAAAAGATTATAGGAACCAGACCATATCCCAGTGGCAAGAACTCACTTCCACAACCTACTCTAACTCAAAGGAAGACTGGAGAGTGTATCTGCTGCATATAGAAAAGGGAAAAGAACTCCTATCAGTGTCTGCCACAGGGCTCTAGGACACAGCAGGGGTTTAAAGGTTTTGGTGTCAGGTAAACCACACACTCACTCTGGCAATACTTCTGGCCATGGGAATTTAGAGAAATCATTTTAAATGTTGAATGCGCAGCCGTATATGCTCTCAAGCACATTTCCCCTCTCTTTATCTTCTTTCTGTTTTGTTTTTCTCTGTCTCTCTCCTATTCTCACTTTTAAAAATGTTTCCCTAGGCCTTTTTTCTTCTCTTTAGAACCTTCTTCACTGAGTGGTGCTGAGAATCCTATCAAGCATGGTACATGAAGGTTATGACTCTGAATGAGAGCAAGCCAGGGCTCAAAGACTCACCAATTCCCCCTTTTTTTTTTTTTTTAATAACCAGAAACAGTTGGTCTCCTGGTAAGGAAAGTGAGTCACAAACACCCGAGTCTCTCTCAATTTGTCATCAAGCCAGAGGTGAGTGAAAAGGTTTTTTATTCTTCAAGATAAGCAGATAATGAGGGTTTTACTGACCCTACAGCCATGATCCTGAAGACAGAATTCAGAGAAAATTTTAGGCTGCAAAATTCAATTGTAGTTACAGTATACCTCAGACATATAAGATCTTTTCTGGATGTTTTGAAGATGATTTTATCGGTGCAAGGAAAGAAGGCATTTTTTTTAAAAAACAAAATTTAATACGCTGCATGAGGTCCTGGAATCTTTGGGATCTGAGTCCTCTGTGCTTTTGAGCCAATCTATCCAGACTAAATGAGTCTGCTTAATTGAGCTACAAATCTGAGAATGAGTTCTTAAGGGATTTGCAAACCTGCTGCTTATAGATAAATCAAAATGATTACAAAATAGTCCTTGTCACTGAGCTTGGCTTCAGCAGTCTATGAAATTAAAAAGAAAAGGAGAGGAAATGCACACATTCTAAAATATGAAGAACTGGTGGAGATTCAGGATGAACAGCATGAGTTGTATGCAGATGTTACTGTTGGCTCCTATTTAAAGAAAGTTTTCTCACATCGAATCTGGATGATGATCTGATGTTCCCTGGAAATGGAACCTAGATTGAGATATTTTTCTATCAATTGGCCTTCTTGCGCTCCCACTATAACATTCAAAGAGATCTAAACAAAGGGTAAATAAATCAGTGATTCTTTTTGGAAAGCAGACAGACCATAGGACCTTGAAGTTCATGCCATTCCTAAGTACACTTGGGTCATCCCTGTTCTGGGATCCACCCACGGTTAAAATTCATGGAATAACGTTTTACGAATTTCAAAATGTTTATCATCCTACTGAAGGCAGGGCAAAAAGAAAACATGATGTGGTTATAAAATAGGTGTTGGTGGCCAGCTGAGGTGGAAGTTTGACTGTTCCTTTGGTGTTTTAAACAATATGAATAATGTAAATTTTCTGTTTTCTGAAAATCCTTCAAGAAAAAGAATTTGTAGTCTAATTTGTTCTCTTCCATCTGCAACCTTTTTTTTCATTTTGGGCCATTATTTACAAATATGAGAAATGGAAGTCACATATTTTTATTTATCATTATAATTTTGCCAAGCTGAAACCTGAAACTAATATAATTCGGCCCATGTTACATTAATTTACATGTATACACCTGAACAAATGACTTCTTCATCTCCCCAGATTTAATATTCTGGGTTATAGACTTTTTTATATATTAACATGCAACATAATAGTGAAAGAGATATGAGTTTCCTTGTAACATATGAATACTGGCACATTTGAATATTTCATAACTTAGCAGAATATTTGATTAAAAAAAATCAGTATCAAAATAGACAAGACAAATAATAGGTTTATGGAAACAGAATGAACACTTTTCCCAAATACACATGTCCATGGGAAAGTAAAGAGAATTAGTAAAATCAGCATTTCAGATAATTATTGTTCTACAGCTTATTTTTCAAATTGTATCTTAAATACGGTTTGGAAATTGCTACCTAGCCCAAAGGCATGCCCATGAGGCCTAAATTATTCCCATGAAAAATAAGTCCCTGACATGATCAGATTAAATCTCATAAAGTTCATCTACTAGCCACTTGGCCTTTACTTCCAAATACATTTCATCTTTTGCACCATAAATCGAAAAGCAACAGGGAAAGCTATGCTGAGCAGCTGTCTTGCTATTGTAAAAATTCTGGGAATGAAATTAACTGTGGTATATGATTCCCTTTCAATGCTGCTGATGAACGAGCCACATTACAATGGAGATTTCCTTTGTTGCCTTTTGCAAGAATTCATGAGGACAGATGCATTTATGGTGTAAAACATGTTCTCTACACATGCATGTGCAGCCAGAATAAGGCAATAGATTCTAAAGGTTGCCTTAGAAGGCTACTAAAAGTCCAGCGATATAAAAAAAAAAATTTAAAAACCCTTTTCTCATAAATTTACATAATTTCTTCAAATTGTCCTATTTTTGATGTCTTTGGCTGATATCATTTTAGGCTCTAAAAGATCTTTTGTTGGAAAAATATAATAGCTTGTATTTGTAGGGTGAAGGATGCATAATGAAGCTGTTTCACACATATTATCTCACATGACCTGCATACCCTAGTTTTATAAAGGAAAAAAAAAAGAATCTTCTGGAAATGAAAGAACTCTTCCAACAGCACAAGACTGTGCATACTGATTTAAATCCTAGACACTTTCTTTTAAAATGATGATACTAATATCTCTCCTTACTATTTCATTATCTACATTAATTTATGTTACCTGGAAATGATGCAAGGGAAAGTTTATTTTGATGGAGGACAGAAGAAAATTATCTGAAGCACTGATCCATGAGTAGGGGGAGAGGGCAGGCTGATTTGGGAAAGAGCTCTGGGAAAAGAGGGGAGAATATGCTAAAAGAAAACAGAGGACAGATTTCAGATATCCCACACAAAAAAACATTCCTCTGAACACAACCCAAAGATGCTGGAAGAAAATGTCTCCCATGCGGGCAAATGTTGCATTAATTACCTGTTAAGAAAGTGTAACTGAGTCTGAAAACACAGGTAAAGACAGGAATTCGAGAAAAACAGAGCATTGGATCTGGACTTTGCTCTTAGGTATCTGGTAGAACTAGGTGAATGTGACTTTTGATTTTAAAAACTGAGGATAAAAAAATGTGACACAGGTATGGTGTCTAATAGCCTCCATGAGTGAATAACCATGTGGTAGGAGCAAATATGCTCCATGGAATAGAACAGCAAAGGGCTCAGACTCAGTTGGGAAGGAGAAACAAACCCTACTCATTATAATAAAACCCAACCCACCTGTGAAATTAAAGGCTGAAATTGCACTTCCTTTTATGGAAAATAAAATACCCCAAGAAGAGAAATTAATTTATGATGGTCCTGGGTTTATAGTCCACATAGCAGCAAAAGAATATCTTTTTAAAAGAATGACACTTCATTCCTCTCTCCAGAGCATTTTTGCATATTATGTTCTGTGAAAGGTGAACTCAATAATTTAAAAAAATCATAAATAAACAAAAAAGCAAGCTACCATATACAAGAGCAAAAAAGGGCAGAAAAAGACCTTTGATGCTTTAGATATTGTGATTTTTAGACACAGATTATAAAGCAAAGATAATAACTATGTTTAAGGAAATAAAATAGGTTAATAAAAATCAGAGTATAGAGGAAGAAGATACAAAAGTGGGGATTCACAATTAAAAATAAACTGAAACCCAGGCATGAAAAATAAAACAACTAAAACAATAGGCGAGACAGAAGCTTGGGGTGGATGAGGCAGAATCAGAGAAATACAATGTGGATTTTGAAAAGCTTTTTCAAGATGGCAGAAAAGATCCAAAGGTGGAAAATGGGAAAGAAAAGGTGAAGCAGTGCACAGTGGAAGAGGGGATCCATACTCAGCAGAGTCTAAAGGAAAGGAGAGGGGGCTGTAGGAGGGAGGAGGCTCAGAGAATGGGGAAAAGCCTGGGGAGTCCAGTGAAGGTCAGTACTTGAGATCAGCATTCCCACGAACTGCAAACCAGTTTTAGAGTACTAGAGAAATAAAACAGGCCATGGAACCATCAGATCCCAAAGACAAACAGATGTATTAAGATAACTTAGAAAAAAAAAAGAGGAAATAAACAAAACAAATGGCACCAAAACAAACAAACAAATAGGGGACTCAAATGTCCCTAATCAGCCACAATGAAAGTTGTCAGCCTAGAGTTGTCCTTTGAACAAAACCATCTCTTAAACTAGGAAAAGAGAAAATCACTTTCAAACAACTAATAGAACAGACTTCAGTCAAGTCTTAGATATAAGAGAGAACAGTAAAGAGCAAAGCTCTTAAATGAGTGTGTAGACTGAAATATAATACATTTACCTCCAAATACTATTACATTTCCAGGTTAACAAAAAAGCAACATGCTATTTAAAATGTAAGGCAATAATAACATGAGTCAGGATCGTGATGAATAAAGTTAGATTGCAGGATTTGGTATCATTCGGCAGGAGGGTAATGCCATTGACTGTGACTTTGTATATATACAAATTAAGAATAAACTCTAAAAAAAATATAAGCAGAGGGGTTGAGGCAGTAGCTCAGTGGTAGCGCACTCACCTAGCACAGCTGAGTCACTGGGTTCCATTCTCAAAATCACATACAAACAGATGAGCAAAATAAAGTTTAAATTTTTTCTCTCTCTCTCTTACTCTCTCTCTCTCTCTCTCTATCTATCTATTAAATTTATATTTATTTATTTATTTTTATTTATCCACCTTTTAGATCTTTTCTGCCATCTTGAAAAAGCTTTTCAAAATCCACATTGTGTGTGTATACATATATATACATATATGTATATATATATATATATATATATATATATATATATATATATATATATATATAGAGAGAGAGAGAGAGAGAGAGAGAGAGAGAAGAAAAACAAATGAGAAAAAAAATGTTCAATGTAAAAGGAAGCCATTATAAGAAAAACATGGTATCAGTACCATGATACAACAGCAATAAGGCCAGATATATTTCAGCCAATGGATTTAGGGATCTAACTAAAAGACAAGGATTTTCAGAATTTCTAAATAAAGAAATGTGTCCATATGTCATTTGTTGTCATTGGTTATACCCATTCATTTATTCTTTTTAAAGATGAATATTTACCTGTATCTTGTCTTTTTGGGATTTGATTAAGCACTTACATGATCTTTTGTTCTCTCCTTACTTATGAAGTATTCTTCTTATTTAAATCTTGTTTTCTGAAAACCCTAGAATGAGTATGGACATAAAGTTCAACTGGTTCCAGGGACTCTGACTCAGGTAGTCCACTCTCCTTCCTCAGCATGTCTTTGGTTATAGTTTGTCTTTCCTACCAATTCCAGGCTCCAGGACCTTCTGCTTCAGCTCAGCTCTGAGTCTCTGTATTTGCCTCTCTCTAAGTTTTCAGGGCATTAGTTTTCCCTTTGACCTCAATATCTGTGGGATCTGGGAAGAGTTATTGATTTTTAGTTTGTTTTTTTTTTTCTTTTCTTTTTTTTTTTTTTTGGTAAGGATAAGAGTGACAAATTTGCAAATCTCTCCATGTTAAGAATAAAAAGCTAAAGCTAATACATTTACTTTTAACAACTAACTCTTAAACTGTTTAGTAAGTAACAATGATGTGAATGTTCCAAATGTTCCATTTCTAGAGAATCCTTTTTATTGTGAATCAGGAGACATGCACCCACAGGGCTCATACCATTTTTATGTAATGCCACAAATTGAAAATCATTCCAATGTTGATTTGTGGTAGAATGGATATAAATATCTCTTAGCCTAAAGTAGTGGAAAGCATGCACTACAATCCATACTTCAAAAGACGCATAAATTACGGAAATATCATTGCATGGAAAAGAAAACTGACAGAACAAATCATAGGGTATTCATTTACATCATTTCTAAAATTTGAGATACAAAAGATGAGAAAAATGTGACAAAAACTAGCTAGAAGATTTGCACATTTAACATCCTAAAATTTTGTTTAGAGTTTGCCTTGAGGTGTAATAAGGACAGATATTATATCAATATTGTAAGATATTGTATTAGTATTTTACCAAGGGCTATGCATGTAATTATTGTATTATTATTGTAAGTATTACATTTTCAGGTATATTATAAATATCCTGCTGAATCTCTGAATATTTAATTTAGTAATATTTTTTAAAGAATTAATAGAAGAACTTTCTTACACTAGATAAAATTGTTCAGTATTTTTGTTTAACATTTTTGTATCTTTTAATCTATTCCCTAAACTTAATTAGCACCCAGATCCATGCAGGCACCTCTCATTTATTTTTAACATCTCTGTTTCAATTAGCTTGCTTCTATAAATTTACAGAATATCTAAAACATGATGGAATTCTTGCTAACACAGCATAAACAGATACAGCCATAGATTTGTACATTATGTCACAAGTTCATCAAAAGAAATACTGTGGAATGAAGTTTCATTGGACTGAGTTTGACCTGAGTATTTTTTTTGAAAAACCATCTTTTCTAACACATCATCCTTATGCCATAGACTGAAAACACAATAAAATCTTTTGAAATATACAAATATATCAACTAAATGTAATGGTAGTCTTTTATTTATGCATATTGTTAGAATAAATACACATCATAAATTTTGCTCAGATTTTTCTTCTACAAAAGGTTTGACTTTTAGGATAATTTTCAGTCTTATTTTATAAATTACATCCCAAACCTAAAGGATACTGTTAATTTTGCATAAGAAACTACCAATATATATTTGCAAAGGTGTTTTTTTCTTATATTTACCTATCTTAAATTTTGAATAACATATAAATGACAGCAGAATGTATTACAATTCATAGTACACATATAGAGCACAATTTTTCATGTCTATGGTTGTACACCATTCATGTCTTCATACATGTACTTAGGGTAACGATATCCATCTCCTTCCACCATCTTTCCTACCCCCATGCCTTCTCCCTTCCCTCCCTCCCCTTTTCCCCTTTGCCCTATCTAGAGTTCATCTAATCCTACCATGCCCCCATTTTACTTCTCTTTTTTTACCCAGGTGTTTTAAATGTTGAAAATAAACATTCATTGGTTTCTTTGTTTTGCCCAATGTATATAGACACTTTTTCTTTCCTTCTTGTGTTATTTAACACCTGTTGATATCCCACCTGCATTAAGATTCTCTAGAAAAACAAAACCTGCAGGAAAATAAAATATACATATGTGATTATATATAATAATGGTGAATATATATAATAATGGTGAATATATATAATAATGGTGTATATATATATATATATATATATGGCTGACAGGTCCCCCCAAGAGTATAAATCCCAGTCCCATTCAAAGGGCTGAGAATCAGGAGGGCTGATAATAGAGTCCCATCAAAGGCCAGCAAGCTTGAGACCAAGAAAAGCCAGTGTTGCAGTTTGATTCTGAAGAAAGAACAGAACTCAAAGACCCAGCTCAAAGAATTCCAGAAAAAAAGAAAGAAAAAATTAGATAATTCTCCAGGGAGAATTGGCCTTGGTGTTATCTTCAGGTCTGCAACTCACTGGAGAGCAAATCTGCATTGCTCCACCTACTGATCTAAATGCTAAGCTTTTCCTAAATCACCCTCAGGGAAATACCCAGGACCAGGTTTGACCAAATATCTGGGCACCTCAAAGCCCAGTTAAGTTGACCTACAAAATTCAGCATCACAGATGTGAAGGAAAAAGGCAAAATGGATATTCAGAGCACTGTGAGATAGGCTTCTACAAGAGACAGCTAAACTTATTTCTTCTTTTATCTTGAGTTATTCAACTACATTTAGCTGAATTTTATTTGTTCTATTTTTCAAGTTCCTCTTGATTATGCAGTGATGGATGACAATATGTGTCAAATATTAAATATTTAATGTTAATATGAGAAATAGTTACATAATGCTGTGAATTAAGAATTTTTCTATGTGTTCATTATATGGTAACACTCCACAGATAAAACTGACATGTTCAAACTACCTAGTTAATTTTATGAAAATGCCTTTTATGATAAGAGTCAACTTATGGGAGCTTTTTTTATGGTGATGATTTCTAAGAGCCTTCTAAGAATGCAATGGATATCAGTAATTACACTTGGGGAAAGATTTCCATGAGGGATAGGGGGATGAGTAAGATTTGAAAACTTACTTTTAG
The DNA here is from genome assembly GCF_045843805.1 of Urocitellus parryii. Lineage (NCBI taxonomy): Eukaryota > Metazoa > Chordata > Mammalia > Rodentia > Sciuridae > Urocitellus > Urocitellus parryii. The sequence continues at coordinate 75,858,163 of NC_135539.1, read as the reverse complement.
AAAGTATAAAATTAAACACAAATGGTGATGAGAATCTGCACTTCAGGTACATGGAAAGTGCTGAGGAAATCACTTGACAAATCTAAGCTTTTCATCCAGACATAATAAATATTTAAAGTTTACTTATGAAATCATGTTTTGGGCTATTCTTTGAATCAAAGATAACATTATTTTAATTTTTTTCTTATTAATTTTATTTCTCAGCTGTTAACTTTTACCCTTCCCATTCACCGTTTTTGTTGCTGTACCAAGAAGATGTCTTTAAAGAGTAATGAAAGAGAAAAAAAAATCCATAGGATATTTTAAAAAATATTAAGTAGTGACTTTAATGTAACTTTATCAATTTTATAATGTAATGAAAGAAAGGGTCTAAATTTGCTTGCTAAATTGTAAAAGGTCACAACTTCATTCATAAAGGAAAAGGACTATTAGTCTATTTTAATTCATAAAATAGAAACTATTTTAAGCACACTTGATATGTAAAGTATATATAGCAGAGTGGGAAGGATTCTAATTACATGCTTGACTTCAGAAACTTAATTGAGTTGCCTGAGAATAGTTAAGTTGATCAAAACGTTTTTTGTTGATGTCATTTTAACAGTCCAATATAGTTTGGTGCTTTAAATTAGGGACCTACTAATTGGTAAGAACTAATTCTCAATTCTGATATCTAATGTGAAGGTACTAGAGTTAGACTTAACCCTAAATAAAATTTAAAAATTATTCAGAATTTGTTCCATGTGTTAACTATCCTCAACTATAACTACATATACTGTGTTAAAATTTAAAATAGATCTCAAAGTGTTTTCACTGTTAACAAACTTCTGATCAATAGCTCAGACCACATAAAAAATCAATTATGGTTAATTGTAGTTCTAAATGAGCAAGTTAACATACCAATTATTCCAGAAGAAAATATAGAAGAAAACCTCAATTATCTGGATTACAAAATAGAGCACCATAAGCACTAATCATCTAGCAAAAATTGATATATTCACCTTAAGTCAAATTAAGAAATTATATTCAGCAAATGACTCCATAACATAGTGAAAATATGAGCTACAACATGTCTAAGAATGACAAAGTCCCTACCAGGACATGCTGCAGAAAACAACTCTAAATCTTGGACAAAATTCAGAAAGCAGCTGCCTGCAGGTATTGGAGGCAGACAGGAGCAAAAGAACTCTGGAAAGCATTTGCATTTTTGGAAAGCACTGGAGACCTAGTTTTCTGCTTTCAGCTAGCTAGGGCAGTGTGCAGCCAGTGCATAATGCAACATGATGGTGGAACAGACGTGCACAGATCACAGTTTTTCTGGCCAGGGGCATCTGAGAAGTAAGGATGGAAATACCAAGGGCACCAAAATATCCCTCAGGAGAGAGTCAGGGAGGGAGAACACCCAGACCTGGCTCAGCAGTCTCAGACTGACTCCTGGACATGTACACACAGAAAGACTCAAATTGCCTTAGGTAAAGAAGAACCAGCTGAAGGAACACAGGCACTGTCTCCCAAGAAACACCAGTCGTGTCTAAACAAGTAAGTCAAAACATGCTTCCAATGAATGAGAAAAAAGAAGAACTAACAGAGAAGTAAGGCAATGAGGCAGAGCGGCGATGGAGCTTGTGGTACAGATGTTGCCTAGTGTCCATGAGGCCCTGGGTTCCACCTCAGTATCGAAGAACAACAACAAAAACAATAAAGTGAATGAAATCAGAATTTTAGAACCAAAAATTAGAAATCACATGAACTCTACAGAATGTCTAAAGTTAAAAGGACAGTTGAATATTGGAAATTTCACACATTGCTTGTGGGACTACACAATAATTTGGGAGTTTCTTATAAAGCAAAATATTTTTAACCTATGACTCAACAATTTTTAACGTATGACTCTCAGTACTTCCAAAAGAAAAATGAAACATATGTCATAATAAAACAGGTACATAGACACTTTAACCTATCTTTATTCTTAATAGATTCATCCAATGCTCAAATCAATCTAGACATGCACTCAAAGAAGAATGGATGGACAAATTGTGGTCTCTTTTCCCTGTAGAAAAGTACACAGGAGTAAAAGTGGATGTCTCGTTTTTTGTCACTGATAGGTATCTCAAAACCATTTTCTCAAGAAAGACATACAGAAGAGGATGTACAATAATCCATTCCCATAAAGTTCTAGAACAGGGAGCTGGAAGAATAGTTCAGGGGTGGGGAGGCAGAACAACTGCCTAGCAGGCACAAGGCTCTGGATTCAGTCCTCAGCAATGAAAAAAAAATTTCTGAAACTAGAAAAATTACTATATGTTTACAGACAGCAGAGCTTTGGGGTTGGGGGTGCATGAAATCATGGAGAAGGGAGTATGTTATTTATGGAATACAAGAAATATTCTATACCTCTATTGTGGCATTAGTAAAACACTCAAATAAGTGAAGGAATCAATTAAGTTTAGGGTTGACATCAGAACTTACTCAACTTTTAAAGAGTCATAGGATATTAATTTTTTAAAATTTGTTTAAATTTTTTATAACTCATGTTCCCTGTGCTTATATGAACAGAGACTTCTTTTAGTCCTCTTTAAACCTACTAACATCAAAAATCATGTTTTGTGAAATGCCACTGTAAAGAGTATAGAAAGATAATGGAACAAGGATAGTAACTCCAAGCCTTTATATTTTTGTAAAAAAAATGATAAGAACATAAATATCTCCACCACTGTTCATGTAGCTTTAAGTTCTACAAAAAGATGTTTAAAAGTGCTAGAAATTTTCACAATAAATTTTACATGTTACTTTTTAAATGCAATTTCTGAAATAGGGATCTGCTAATTTAAATCCTGCCCCCCTACCAGGAGCCCTGATTATTTATATAAGCCACACATGTTGAAAATATTAATACTTCCTTAATAAATTTAGATTTGAGAGAATTCTCCTAAGACCTAAACAGAATTTTTTTGACATGTGTGATTGGAGGAATTTCAGAGCAACATAAAAATGTCACCAAGTCTAAATTTCTATAGGCATTTAGAGGTAACAATGCATGTTTCCAATGTGTAAAGTTACGTATTACTTCCGGGAAACTTTTTAAAACTATACTTTGCTACTAAAGTGGAAACTAGAAGGGAAACATTTTCACATGCATTCATGTGTAGCAGCATAAAATACAACCTAAGTTAAGGTAGATCGGTGCTTTATGTTTTACCCTGCCTTTGTCAAGGTCTTTAACAGAACTGATTTATTTGGGAACTGGTTTTAAAATTAACATACTCCAGCAAAGCGAATGCCTACAGTAACCTTCAAATGTGTGTCTTTCTGAGGCGTGGTGACCCCTGACCAACAGCTCTTAAAACTGTTTATCACTCTTTGAACTTTATACACACCAAACCCAATTTGCTGAGTAGCTGTGTTTTCCCCTGCCCGTAATTTCAGCAGATTTTAGACTGCTTTACTTCTTACGACACACTAAATGCTACCTTGGTGAGGCTAAAATAATATAGTTTCCCCAAACGGCTATATTCCTTTCAGCACATAGTTTATGCAGCCTTGCACTCCATCCTCATTCCCATTTGCTTTACTACCCCTGTGGGATCACAGTTCCTGAGCTGAGCTGTTCACCGCACCAGTCTTGGCCAGGTTGGACCGCTAAGGCCAAGCACCTGGACCCAAGGTCAGGGCTGACTGCAGAATGCCCCTGATCCATTCCACACTTAAATAACAGGCCCTGGGAGCTCCTCTTCCACTCCAGATCTTGGCAAAGACTAAAGTGAGGGGGTCCTTTCAAAGCATGTCATTATGTCTTAAAAGTTTAATTCTGAACTGTATGAGAAAGCTCAACAAGGGATGAAAAATCTGTATCCCCCAAAGCTAGTGCTTGTGAAGACTGAACAACTCAGAGTGATCCTGTTCCTGCACCCAGATACTAGAGAACGGCACCTATCTCTGTGGAAGTCATCCTTCTTTAACTTGGGGCTTCCTCTTAATCCTAACCTTGAGTTAAATAGGACTTTGGTCAAGTGGTAGAGATCACATTACCATAGACTTAAATAGGCATTTGAAGATTTGCTGCTTTGGGTACCTTCCCTCCCTTTTAACATTTATTCTCCTTTTACAACATGCATGGGAGAAAGTAGGAGCACAGTATCTGTTTTCACATCTAATACATGAACAAGATACCCGAGTTCACAGAATTACATGACCATCAAAGCTATATAGTACACTATTTAATTCTTCACTATACCATATTGCTAAAGGAGATTCCATTACGTGGTTTATAGATGCTCTTATTTTTAAAATTCTTTTTCTTTTCTTTTCTTTTTTTTTAAGTTGTCAATGGACCTTTATTTAATTTATTTATATGTGGTGCTGAAAATAAAACCCAGGGCCTCACACATGCTTGGCAAGCACTCCACCAGTAAGCCATAACCGCAGCCCTATATGCTCTTTTAAATGATTAAGCTCAGAACAAAGTAAAATATTCTGAAAATATATTTATAATTGTATACAGAACATTCAGCTGGCTACCAGAATTTCAAATATTTAAATAGGTACTTTTAGCCCTCTGGGAATATATGTCAGGTAAAAATACAATCATTGCCATCAGAATGTCGTATCTTATTAAGTCTAAGTTTCCTGAACTAATTTGTTGCATTTTTTTTCTTTTTGCATTTTGAGGTTGGCATTAATATGCATGTTGGAATACAATAGTCCTAGTAATTAGTTTGCTGGAATATCTGAGTATCCAAAAAGATGTGAAAAAATTACTCCTATTAGGTTCAAATTGATTTATTTGTATCCTAAAATATCATACTCACCAAGGGGGAGAACTGTCTTCCAAACTCATCTTTCTTTTCTGAATTCTGTTGTTCAAAACCACTGCATTTATTGCAATTAATAAATATCTCTGGCAAGGTACCAGAGTGTTTTTGCTTTGAGCTGCAGGAACTCTCCCTTAAAGCCTCAGAATGACACTGAATTAATATGAGGGAGAAAAGGAAGAATTAATTAGTATTTGATATGGAGCACTAGTTGTTGATTTATTAGTCAGGACCAACATTAGCTGGGTTTACTTTATAAACCTCAAACCATATCCTTTCCAGGTCCCTTCTCATGGCCACCATAAATTGCCTACCTCATAAGTGACAGTAATTTGTCAAAAACAAACATAAGGAACTCTTAGTCAGATGGTGACACAAAGTGTGGGTGTGTAAATTTCCTCTTATTAAAAGACCAGAGGGATACACTAACTGTGGGGAAAACTGTTTCCTGTGGAAAAGTGAAGAAAGGTGTGACTCACAAGCTCGGAGAAAGAAAAAAAGAGACAAAGAACACTAATTATTTCAAGATTAGAGTGCTAAAGCCATAAACTTTTTAAAATAATGAAGACTATTTTCTCTTGATAAATGTGAAAATTCACATGAAAGGTTCTGTGTGTGCAATTAGGGTTTTATTAATGTGACTGACTTCATAATTCTAGTCAAAGCTGATCTGAATGAATTTGTTTTATGTAGAATACATCAGAGGCTCACCGCCTGTTTTGCTGTTTTGAGGAACAAGTAACATTACTTTTTATAGATAAAGTATTTAGGGTGCATCAAGATGTACTGAAATAAAGGAAATGTGGATATATTAGTAACAGACTACACTTTTTACAACATTTCGAAAATCTGTATGGAATGATGAACTTTTAAAAATTTTTTTATAATATATAAATTTATTTCACTGTTAATTAGTAGAATTAATTGAATCAATACAATTGGTAACATTGAAAACAAAAATCATAAAAGGTGGGCCAAAGAGTATATAATAAAGAAGAGGCCAAAATATCTAGAAATGAAAGGAAAATGTGAGAAAATTTAGGTATCAAAATTATTAATGAATTTAATATTAATGAATATTATGATAATGAATTGTAATACATAAAATACAACAAATGCCCATAACTCTCTACTGAAATAAATGATCAAATAAATAAATAAGAAGGATAACATTTTCTTAAAGGATAATTCCAACTGATAAATGGAGAAGGGCTGATGAAAATAGAAAATCATCATTTATAAACAGCACAGTTCAATTTGTTTCAGGCAAGGATTATCATAAATGCTAAAATTAGTGAGTGAAAATATGGAAAAAAAACTTATCAATGGATAAAAGTGAGGATTTAAACTTTATTTTATCCGAGTGGTCAAATCAAAATCAACATAATAAGACATAGCCACATCACCCTCCAATAACATGTTCTACCTTCTATGTGTTCTCATTGAAAAATGCATGACCTGATTTTAATCAGGAAGAAACATCAAACAAACCCAAACTAAGCAACAATCTAGGAAGTAAATGGCCAGTGCACTTCGAATGTCAGATTCCTGAAAAACAAATAAAGATGGATAAGCTGTCACTGACTGCAGGAGACTCAAGACACAAACAACCTAATGAGACAGGGGTCTGGGATTGTCTCCCAGAGCAGAGAAAGGACAGTGATTGGAGAACTGATAAAATTTGAAAAATGTCTAGAAATAAGTTGATGGTATTTTATTAACATTAGTTTCCTATTTTTTGTAGGATGGCTGATTGAACAGGATATGGGGATTTTTTAAAATATTTTTTTACATTTTTATTAACTGAAAATACTTAAGTGAAAATGACCAATTTTTTTTTAAAAGGGCCATGATGGCAAAAATAGAATGACTTCAACACATTTCCTCTCGTTTTTGATAAATCCAACAAACACAAAATATTATTTCTTAAGCCTACAACACAAACACAGGAAATCTGGAGAACATAATTCATGAGGGTATTACAGCACATGTCGTGGTCAGCACAGCACTCTGTCCTCCTTGGGTACTTCCTGCCCTGCTGCTAGCAGTGGCCTTTAGGGGACAACTCCTTCAGAGTGGGCAACATCTCAGAGCTCCCTGCCCCAGACACAACCTTCTTGGGGGCAAACCACTTCTCAGGACTTATGAGGAATATAAAGAAGAAAAATATTTTATAAATTACAATACTAGTGAATCCTAAAAGCTGGAACAGAGAATCACTTCAAATAAAATCACATGAACATATACCACCAGACTGGAAGGAAGTTAATAAAAAATGTTGTACAGGGTTTTATCAGAGAACAGAGATAAATGTCAATTTTAAATTTTTCTTTATTTTTCCATTTTTTTAAATTGTACAGAGATTCACGTTATTATTCAGAAAAATATTAATCTCTTAAAATATTAAGAAGTTGGATTTTAGTATTATATATGCGGAATCATTGCAGAACCATAAAAAATGGATTCTTTAAAAATTCTTTGTGTCCATCATGGTGGTGCACACCTATAATCCCAGCAGCTCAGGAGGCTGAGGCAGAAGGATATAAAGTTCAAGATCAGCCTCAGCAACTTAGACCCTACCTCAAAATAAACAAATAAATAAATAAAAGACTGGGTATGTGGTTCAGTGGTTAAGCACCCCTGGGTTCAATACCTGGTATAAAATACACACACACACACACACACACACACACACATACTTTGAGAAGATAGAGGATGCAATTTCAAATAAAATCCTCTTTGCCTTTCTGAGTTTCCACACAGTTCAGTCCCCAGCACCATGTGGCTATTGTGCTTCTGAGAACAGACTGAAGAAACAGTGGTTCTAGGGCTGGGACATCAGAGTCAAGTATTAACCTTATCAACAGAAGACCCTCCCCCCCTTTTCTTTAATGGTTTATGGAGACACATGATACAATTTGGGTCAGTGAAATAAGAGCATAGGTTTCCCTGGGGCAATATTAAAGTTTTCAAGATGCTTCTGAAAATGAGCAAATAAAACCTCCACCCTCCTCTAGCCCCTTTCTCTCCCTCCCCACATCTCCATCTGATTCACAGATGAACAAGTCAGCTGTCCACTGGGTGTCATTGGACGTCATTTGCCATGTTGGAACCACAGAGAAGAGCTGTCATCCTGGGAAGAGTGCAGACTCAAGGAGACTGTTTTAATGATCTCTTTGTGCTTCTGGATCTATCCAGCCCTTTATGAACATCACCCCAGAGTGGAAATCCCTTTTGTTGTTGAAGACACATTGAGTTGTGTTATTTATTTCTCATAGCTGAAGCATCTTAATGCATGAATGCCAGTATTCTAATAACAAAATTACATAGTAGGCTTATTATAGCATTAAAAGTGATTGGAAGTCCACCCAGCCCAACAAACCAACACACTTTAAAATAGGACTCTGTCATTTTCTGTTTTGTTTTGTTTTCTCCCACTATTGGGGATCAATCCCAGGGATTCTCTACCACTGAGCAATATCCCCAGCCATTTTTACTTTTTATTTTGAGACAGGGTCTCACTAAGTTACCTAGGTTGGCCTTGAACTTGTGATCCTCCTGCCTTAGCCCCCAAAGCCACTCACTGGAATTACAGGTTGCACCACTACACCTGACTCTTACATTCTTGAACAAGTGTCCTGAGTCTGTTTACCCACCTTAATAGATGATCAATACTGTAGCTATTTTTTAAAATTTCAAATATATAAAAATAAGTGTCATACACAGGTAGGTCCTGTAACAGAACAGGCTCTCAAAACTATTAGATCCTTCATGTCTCATCTTTTATCATGACATAAATTTTTATGATACATAAATTTTTATGATACATTCATTTTAACTATAAGCACTGATATCTTGAGGGTTCATTGAAAGACTCAAGACACAACCAGGACAATAGACACATCACATGTGATAATAAGACTCAGACCCACAACATATACAACTATTGTCCCAGAGAATGAGGACTGGTAACAACTACCATCTACACTAATTTCTCCCCCACTCGGGGCCAACCAGCAAACACCTATGCACTTCTTCAATAATGATATGTTTCTCTTTTGTCTTTCCTTTATTTTTATTTTAAGTTATTTTCTACAATTAAAAATTGGCTATCATGTGTAGCATCAAAACAATTCTTCCAATTTATAATTGTCCCCATATTAAAAATCCTTAGTCTTTCATTTGCCTGTGGTTGTTTTGCTCCCTCAGGTTCTGTAGACAGATTTGTTGCATAAAACTGCACCTCTGAGAAATTCAAGCATGCTGGCATAATGTTCTGGACTCTTGCTGTGGTGTTACTGCCAGCAGTATGTTTCTTTATTAAAAAAAAATCTAAAATCTCACTTGTAACAAGTTTGAGAGCAGGATGATAAAATGGCAAGATATTTGTAAACACAGGTATTATGAGACATATGGAATTAAATTTAAATCAAATATCAAGGAAATTACCATGATGCTCTGAGTGTGGTATAGATTTTCCTGGCACTAGCTATTCCACTATGTTGGCTCAACAATACCACTGTGTGCTATGAGATAGATGCAGAGATCTGTAGTGGCACTACAGAGTTTGGCATGCTGGTCACGATACCCCTTGATTCAGAATTTTCCTCTCCATTCTGTTTCCCTGACCTGGTATCCAATTTGTGTAGAATCAAATCTCTGAGTCCTTTCTCTCTTTTTATCATTGTCCAAATCTATGACCTATGGCATTTCCCTCTGTATTAACTACTGTAAATACTTGCATTTATTGGGAACTAAAATTTGCCAAACATGGTCCAAAGTGTCAGAGGTTCAAAGATGCATGATCTTTGTTATCAGAAGATCACTATCTATTCAGGAAGAAAATCCAAGAAGGGAAAAGGTCTTGGATCAAGGTATACAAAGGAATTGAGAGGATAGAAGAAAAGTGTCTACTCAGATTGATGAGGGTGGTCAGACAAGGTTCCTAGAAGACAGGATGCATGAAATGGGTGTTAAAGAATGAGTGGAAAGAAAAAGAGTTCTGTTTTAAGGCTGTGTGGTTTGTGCAGAAACACAGGGTCCCCGCTTGGAAAATCCTCCACTTAGTTGAATGTGTTATGTTACTATCTAAAATTTGTATTAATTTTGAACAAGGTATCCCATATTTTAATTTTTCACTGGGCTATGCAATTTATGTACCCAGTTAAGGACAGAGAAGAAAACATTCTGGAAGGACACAGAGGTATAAACTGAGGCAAGGCAATGGTTTCAGTGCAGCTCCAGGCAAGTGTACGATAGAGACTGGCCAGAAATAGGCTGGTGAGTGAACAGACAACCAAATAAAAGAAATGGCAATGCTCACAGAAAGATAAGCATTGTCACTAATCTTATATAAGGAAAGTTGATATTTAAAGAGTGAGCAGAAGAACTGGAGTCTATAAGGGAGATGGAGCAAGTGTGGCCAGACAGAAGGACAAGAAAAAAGAGAAGAAACAGGAAGTAGAAGTAGGATCTTGAGACTGAGGAAGGGTAATGACTGAGAAAAGCCTACTGAGTTTTGCAATATGAACTACAGTACAGTTTATTGTAGTTTGTAGGAAAAAAGCCAGATTCCAGGTAAAGGCAGAGGGAGGGCCATAGTGATGGCTGTAAATACTTGCATTTATTGGGAACTAAAATTTGCCAAGCATGGTCCAAAGTGTCGGAGGTTCAAAGATGCATGATCTTTGTTATTAGAAGATCATTAGTCATTAAGGGGTGGAAAGAGAGAGAAAGACATCATAATAATGGAGAGTTCTATTTCTTTTGATGGTAAGTTGATAAAAATTTGATCATGTCCATATGCTGATGGACAAGAAGCAGCTAGAGAGGATGATGATAAAGTTGTAGGAGAGAAAGGGAAGCTGCTTACTTATGGGTCAAAATTCCAAAGAGACAGCAGGGACACTTTCCTGTTGCTTCCTCATTTCTGCTGATACCAGCTGATTTCAAAACTTCATCTTCTGCAACTAGAGTCATCCATGGGCATCTTCCTGACATTAGTCCAGTGTTTAATGCAATCTGACATATAATCTCATTAAAGCCACATTCAATGATTATTCCCAGTAGTGTTCCTCCGGGCTTTTTAAACATTTTCTACCTTAAATGTCGACTTTCTTATTCTCAATGTAAGAATTTTTATCCACATTTAGAGCAATTCCTTCATAGACTTTTCCTTAATCACATAAAATTCATTTCCTCATAAATTTAATATAATTGTCTCTAATTCAAAACTAATGCTATTTAATTGCCCCCGAAATGTTTTGTGTTTCTGCCATGCCCATGAATCCATTCTGAGGAAAAAAGAAAACCCACCATGTTCATTTAAAAAGATATAAGTTAATGTGCTTTATATCATGCAGCCTGCCTTCCTTAGTATAATAACATAATTCTAAGTTTTGTTAGCTTGCCCCTGGAGATAACAGCAAACTGTTAAATTTTAAACTTTTGAGGAAAACACCGAGATCCTTGACATCTTTTAAACACTGCTAAAACACTAGCTGTAAGAAATCAATGGTTTGAACATTAGAAAACACTATATTTCTTTCAGTAACATCTCATCTTTGCAAAGCAGAGGTTTTCATAGTAGAGATAAAACTAGGTAGTAAGAAAATCAATGTGGATCAAGAAATGAGAATTAAGAAATTGGCTAGTATCCAACAGATGCAAATTTCCCGTTATTATGTAATTACAATTTCTTAATCTTTGTTATCAGAAGATCACTAATCAGAAAATAAAGGATTCTTTTTCTTTCAGTTTATGTGGATTATCTTTGTCAAGAGGTGACTAAGTGGTTAGGACATTAACACATTAAGGTTTTTGGACTTAACTACTTCATGAATGTAAGCTCCTAATTACTTATTTGGGAACAACAGTGCTAGTACTAGTAGACACTGTAATAGCAGACACTGGGCAGACTGAGAAATTTTGAGGATCCCTTCTTAACTTAGAAGAGCAGGAACTCAGGCTGAAGCCAGTGGCAATTCAATGGCTAGCAGTCCACAGTGGGTCTGCTGGGTCCCACTCCAACAGGGAAGCAGGCTCAGGAAGTCAATCCTCCCCATCTGTCTACACTCTCGGGGAGGGTTAATGTGAAATGCAGAAGTAGGTGCAGAATCAGAAAGGCCCTGAAATGGAGAGGAGTCAAGACCATGGCAGAGAAGCTAAGAGGTTTAGATGGACACCCTTTCTGTAAAACCTACACCTTCAGGATTAAGTGCCTCCAGGTGAGGAGGCCAGTCACTCCACAGAGGGACAGTCAGGCAGGAGAGTGATAAAGCCTAAGAATGCTGAGTCCTGAGAACAGCTCACATATGGAGCTGCCCTGTTACAATAAGTATCATCATGACCACGATCTAGACTTAGGCTTTGGACTCCAAAACACAGACACCACCCTACCTCATAAGGTTAAAGATGCTTACTGAGTGACCTCTATTTGAGCCTTAACCTCCATTATTAACATGTCAAAGTGCAATAAGACTCTATGCTGTAAAATTAATGATTCTGTTGTAAGACAGATTAAGATATTCATTGTAAGGGATTTTTGCTTAGAAAGCTCCTAAAGGATTAACTGCTAAAATGTATATTAAGACCTAAGAAACATGCCAAGGAACACTTTCACTTATATACCTGCCCATTCACAAATTTATTATATTATTTATGATTCCCTATCATTTCCAAAATATCTATTTAGAAAAAAATATCTTTGCTTTCATGGCGTGTGATGGTACCTTTTGTTATCTTTGGAGCCCCATTGCCAGCTCCCTCATCATCTGGTCCGTTCTATCTTTTTGTACACTTAGTTTTCTTCAGGGAGGTTATTTTTCTTTAGAAAATTCATTGTCTCTTGGTGAAATGTATTATCTCTTGTATTACTGGAGCCAGATGTTCATTGACCCGAGATCCCTGATGATTAATGGCCATCAGATCTGAAGTCTGTTGGCTTTGCTTATTCAAATCCAGCACTATTTGTGTAATTCAGATTGTGTGTCCTGGGGGAGGTGAAGGCAAAGTCTATCTGAACATTGATGAAGACATAAATAAACATATGTGACTCTGCAAAACAGTTTGTTTTCACAGACAAATATTGATGTATTAGAGATTCATCTACTACCTCATCTAATTGGGGGGCTACTCTGTGATACATCTGCTGACATCGGGGGGCTACCCAAATTTGTTTTCTTATTGTGAATGTGCTACTCTTTGAATGTCTCAGGGTTGCTTTATCAGAGTACTGTAAGACGTTTAATTTAAGTCACATGTAGGGAATACATTTTCCAAAACCTGCTGAGATGAATTTGTACTTGAGCATGTGACAGTATAGGCACTTCTAATTTTTCTTTCTCCTCACTGTCTAGATGAAAATTTTCTCTCAAGATTTTTAAATTAAAAATTCCCTAAGGCTCTGTTAAGAAAAATTGTCAGATAGGTTTTGCCTGTGGAAAATGGCCACTATTTATTTTATACTACCGTGAATTGGTCATATTTTCTACTTTATTGATTTATTGATTTATTTTTTTTCATTTCTAAACAGACTGGGTTGAAATTGAATCTTACTGATAATTTAAATGTAGTATGTGTTGGGTGGTCACTTAAAAACTGAGTAGCTTTTCAATCAACACATTTATATTAATTTATATTTTCAATGACAGAAAATTTATTTGCTTAACAAATATCTGTTGAGTACTCACGTTTTGAAAAGCACAGTAAAAGCGTGGTCTTTGGAAAAAGAATAGAACATAAATCTCTTTCTCAAGAGACATTAGAATTTCATTGAAAAAATTGATACACACTTAAGATCGACTAATGCTCTGGAGAGTGAAAAAGATTCCCAGTCTGCAGAGCTTCAGATTACATCATTTTAGAAGGTAGAACATCTTTGAATATGTGTGTGTGTGTGTGTGTTTGTTTGCAATATACATATTCTAGATAAAATAATTCAAAAATCACAATTCCATCTTTCTAATAAATTGTGTATTGAAATATCTTGTACTTCCTTTTAGTCTTTTTCCTGTAGGTTAATTTATGTAATAAAAGGCCAATTATAAATGTATTTCATAAAAATGATAATTTTTACAGATGATATAGTAAAATATATGATATGAGAATAAATATATTATTCATTATATGAATAAATATATCATTTATTCTCATCCTCATGTTGAACAGGAGCCCAACACTTCCTAAAGAGGATCTATTATATTTTCCTAACTTTCTCCTGCTCAGACTCATTCTGGTAATTGATATTATTTAACTCTTTCACATAGCTTGTTTAAAAAATAAATAGTCTTGCATGTAACTTTCTCCCTGACCCTACTTTCAAGTTCATCCGGGAAGAAGTTTGGGAGAGTGGGACAAATGTGCATCACATTGTTAATAGGTCATCACTTTTAAGCTCCATTTCAGTATTGAGACCAATGCTACAGCACCTCTTTTGTCTGAGGAAGGAGAAGTATATTAGAGAGCTTTTCAAACAATGTACCAGCACCCCAGACAACAAATACAGGCATAAGGATCCTGCTAAAGTGACCATTTCCATATATGCCTTTAAGAAGACACGTTGGCAAGAGTGAACATTTACTGAGAATTCAAATCATAATTGAAAAGGATATACAACAAATAAAACTTCAAAGTAGACTTGTATGGAAAAAAACACATGTTTGGGAGAAAAAAAATTATTCATGTATAAAATTTTGTTTCATAGTTTTCTGCCCAATTTTTAAGTGTCACATCTTTTAAGCCCCCCCTTCTTACACGGTTGTATTGATTTATAAATATGATTTTATTCATAGAGTTCATAAATCAACCATTTAGGTCTTTTTGTGTGCTTCTGATGGCTGTAAGGGGAGTGCTGTGCACTGTTCTCTGGAGACTTCCATTGAGACAAAAACGAATTCACCGTCATCTCAACCACCTGGGTTTTACTCAGTCCACTGTTTCTCTGTCTTATCTACAAAATTATAATAGAGGCTACATGGAGTCATTCACTGACATCTAAATAAACTATGTTGAGTAATTAATTTCCTTTGTCTCAACCTTTCATTTCTTTCCTGTCAGCAGCACCTTGTTATCAAATGCAAATTTGATCGTGGTGCTGCTCAACTACAAACAAAAATATAAACCAAACAAATCTGGAAATGCAAACGGGATAGAGGAGCTACCTTACTCCTGAGTGGGGTCTCCTCCATACCATGCCTGGCAGGGGTCAGCCAAACCCCAGAGTGGTTCCCCAAGTACCTAGTACCTCAGCTGCAACCAAAGACACAGTGGCTCTTTCTTCTGCCTGTTAAATCTCTTTTGATTATCACTCATTGGAAGAATGTAGCTATTATGTTGGTGACAAGAAAATCTGGGAAAGGTGGTAAACAGATAGATGGAAGCTCCTAGTTGTTATAGCCTGTTAACAATGACAAATTCTGACCTGCTGCTTTTCAAGCTCATGTCGTGCCAATATCTTTACAGTCTAATTTTCTTCCACTTATGGTTTGCCTCTTGCTATTTAGACACCCATGATGCTTCCCACACTTCCTAGGCAGGACTGATAAGATCATTTCTAGAGAACCACACCCAAAATTCTGAGTACCTGCTACCTGTGTTTATCTGAACAAAGGGATTTCACGTCAGCTTATCCCAAATCACACTGTCACGGGCAACCTGCTGCCCTGACTCCTCCATCTTAGGAACACCACATCCACACAATCTGGGAAGTCAGAAAGGTGAGCTTAATCTTTGTTTTTTTTGCTTTGTTCCTGTTTCTTTTATCCAATCAATCTTCATGTCTTGAGGGTTCGATTTCTAATAGATTTCTCTCCTTGATTTAGGCGAAGATCATTTATCTCCTGGTTCATTGCACAGCCTAACCCATAACCTACCCTTCAAAAATATGTATTTGATGCTTAAATCCCTTTTAAATATGTAAGGGTGTTTTAGAGAAATTAGTCCACGTGCCCTAAATCACTGGAGTTAGCCAAAGTTAAACTTAGTTGATTATTTGCTGGCTTGACCTGTCCAAGACAATTAGGAACCATTCTTTATCAATTTAATCAAATGTAGAAGTTTAACTGTTTTCAGGGGAGCAGAGTCCATGATAGGAAGAAGTATCCATTCATTCAACTGGATATTATTAAATGGATGAACAAAAGCTTACCTGGCTGGGCAGGTATGAATATTCTGTTTGGAGCTTTACATTTTGTTCTGTGTCTGTTTCAGAGGAGTCGAAGCTGTGTAGTTAAAAATAATGCTTGTATCAGGGGCTGTCTCCCATCTGACACCACAACCAGCCCTCCAACCTTTATTTGTTGGGATGTGATATTTTCATACCTTTAATTTCTGTAATGGTATTAATGCTTCTTAAATATTCTAATTTTATTAGATACTTCTTAAAGATTGGGAATCCTATGGAAAGTAAATCATTTCTATGTATCCTGAACAATTTTTGGAAGCTATGATATGGCAACTGTGGGTTTGTCAGGAACCGACTGGCAGAATATCAACAATTGTGGAAGATAAGTGTTCAGGCTCTTTATGTTAGCCTTTACATTTTTATATATTTTGGAACATCCTCATGGTAGAATTTCTACCAAGTTCCTACTGCAGCCAAATATATGCATTTTTTGCTGGTGGAATTTCAGGGAAATGGTCCAGGGAGGAACTTTTACAATGACATTAATTCACTCCCTAAAGAGGCTGTTGTAAGTGAGTGCTATAACTTTATGAATAGATTCATTTCATCATGCAATTTTTATTATACTTTTAATATGTATAATGTTATTTTTTTCTTTGGATGTCAGCATTATTACATGAATTTAAAAGTTTTGTGCTTTGAATTTTTAGAGTGAACATTTTAGTTCATGTATTAATCTTTTTTTAATAAAGAGCTTCTCCCAAGCTCTTTTACAGCTGAAAATAATTAAATCCTCTCATAAAAATGAAGTGAACAAAGTCTTTGGTAATACAAATAATGATTCTGCAGATGACAATGCATAAATCTTGTCTTCTTAAACCAGGTGTTTCTGGGGTGAACCTGATTTTAATGATATCAGACCTTTCAAAATTAAAATCAAATTTTCCCAGGTTAAAGGAGTGGTCCCTACTATTTTATCTGAAGCATCTAGCTACTAGATAATCTTTGGGGTCACTTACATTAACATCAAAGGATTTCATTATATTTGCTTAATTTTTATTGGATAAACTTGATTTGCACAACATGATATTTTTATATACACATGCATACTTACTATAGTTAAGCAATTTAACTTATCTGTCATCTTCCATGCTTATTCATTTTAAATGTTTTATTTTACCCTTAACTGACACATAATACTTGTTTATGAAGTATAGTGTGATATTATGCTGTATCAGTGCTGAATACAGAGAGATTAATAAAAAAAAATGTGGTGTACATCTGCGAAGGAATACTATTTAGAACTTTATCTCCCCTACATTTTTTGTATAAATCTAAATCTACTATAGAAAATACATCTGGCAGAGCACAGTAACACATGCCTATCTATAATCCTAGTGACTCAGATTGGGCTGAGGAAGGAGGACCATGAGTTCAACGCCAGACTTAGGTAAGGCCCTAAGCAACTCAGTGAGGCCCTAAGCAACTCAGCGAGACCTTGTCTCTAAATAAAATATTTAAAAAGGTCTAGGGATGTAGGTCAGTGGGTTAAAAAAAAATACATCTGTTTAAGTAGAAACATGTTCATTAAATTCTATCCTTAAGATGACTATATTTTTTTAATATCTTTTAAAATTGTACCTCAGGAAAATTGACTTGAAGATGAAAATTAAAAAGATTGCACGAATGAATACCCTTTGATGAATTATGTTTAACACTTGTTTTAGTGATATGTTTACATTGTTTCCTAATGATCACAGATTTTTTGATGAAAAAGAGGGTAGTAAAAAAGAAAGTGTGAATTTTTTTTTAATTAGAGCAATGACAGGACCCATAAAATTTTGTAAAAAAAATAAACTATGTTAAGAAAAAGATGATTATAAATTTTGCAACACTTTTATAATATTTGTGATATTTTGAAATAAAATATTCATGTGGACATTTAAAAAAAAGAGACTTTGGGCATTCAGCAGAGCACTTGTCAAGTGTATGGAAGGCCCTGGGTTCTATTCTCAGCATTGGAAATAGAAGTAATAGCAATAATTTAAGAAGTAGTTGTATCAGAAGACACAATTAATATTCATAAAGCATATCTGAAAGTTTTTAGAGCAACAAGTTTGGGTTTCAGAGTTAAAATGCCTGCATTTCATTATGAATGGTCCTAACACTACTTATTAATTGGTAACCTTTGAAAGTTGACCAATAACTCTGAAACTCAGTCTTTTTCTTCATAAAATTAGCCATAGTTTTAACGCTTAGGGACATTTGGAGATTAAATGAGGTTTGTTATTTGTTGCATCTGGAATGTCCCCTAAAGGTTCATGGGTTGGACACTAGGTCCCCAGTACAGTGTTCAGAGACAGAATTTTGGAAAATAATTGGATCATAAGGGTTCTTTATTAATGGACTCATAGCTGAAGGTATTATTGGCAGGTGGTGGAAACTTTGGGGAGTGGGGCTTAGTTGAAGGGAGTTGGTCTCTGGAGATGTGCCCTTATAAACTATATCTTGCTCTCAGCTATTTTTTTCTTCCCTGCTCCCACAGCCAAGAGGTGTATGAGGTGAGTAGCTCTCCTTCACACCATTCCGCCTTGATGCTCTGATTCACCACAGGCCCAGAAACAATGGAGACAGCCAAATGTGGACTGGAACTCTGAAACTTTGAGCCAAAATAAATCTTTCCTCCACTGATTTCTTTAGGTATTTTTTTTTTCCATAGTGCCAGAAAGCTGACTAACCGGAGACATTACACAAAAACATTCAGCAAATTCCAGAGTTTTACTAAGAAGTCAATAAATATTATTTTGTCAGTAGAAGTAATATGTTATCACAAGTATTCACTTTTAATACCCCCCATATTTTTTATAAGAGGAAAGGAATAATATACACAGAAGAAATAATTAGCAAGGTTTTAGGAAATGATAAATAGTATTTACAATGGAACTTGTATATCAAATTTATAAAATTGTCTTTTTAGAAGTCAAATGTTCTCCTTGAACTTCACTTGAGTTTTGAGAACAATGACTTTTATTGAGTTATAGACACTCATGATTCTTTAGTTTTTATATTAAATGACACTTTAAACACTATTATATATGCCTGTAGTTTTTTAATTTGATATAATTTTAGAAACTTTCAGAAAAGTTTCAAGGAAAACTTGTTCCCCAGAATGTTGCGTTACTACTTTTGCTTTGTCCATTCTTCATCTCACCCGACATGCTCCTCACTCATGTCTACATTTTGTTTTGTTTTTTAAATAGTCAAGAGAACACGGAATAGATGATATTGCTTTTTGCCTAAATAATTCACTGCATGTTACTTGAAAGCAAAGACATTCTCTTATAAAGCCACAGTATAATGAACTCAGGGAATGAACATTAACACACAAGTTCTCATATACATACCTATTTTAGATTTTACCAAGTATCCATGTAGTGTCATTCGTAGGCAAAAAAGGTTAAGATGATTGGTTTCATTCTGTCGTACTATTTTGTTTTACTTTGTGTAGAACAGTTGCTGAGTCTTTTTATATTCAATGTATTGATGTTTCAGAAGAGTATTAAACACTTATTTAATTCAGTATCACTTAATTTAGGTGTGTCTAATATTTTTCTCATGATTGGATCTCATGTAGACTATGAACTACAACAAAAACACTAAGAAGTTTTCACACTGATTAGGTTAGAAGGAGCTTAGTCTCAATTAATCCCCTTACTTCAGTGTTAATGTTGATCATTTGATTAAGTGACGTGAATTGTTTCTGCACTGAAGACTTATTTTACTCTGTGTGTTTTCAAATATTGTGTTCTGAGGTCCTTTTAGACTACAATAATCTTGTTCCTCATTAAACTTTCACCCATTTATTTTGGCATTTATTGGCATTTCAGAATTTATTGTGATTCTTGCCTACACCAATTATTATTGTACAGAATTATTATTGTATAGTACTATACTATTATTTTAGTGAATGTTATCAATTACTAAATGAGGACACTCTCTCACTGATGGGCCTAGTTGGTAGAGGTCATGATTTTGCAACTGAACCAATGCAAACAGGTGAAAGTTCTCATCATAGTCAAAGCCATGCGCTGCTTTTTAAAAAAATTTTTTTTAGTTATACATGGACACAATACCTTTATATTGTTTATTTATTTTTAATGTGGTGCTGAGGATCGAACTCAGTGCCTCACATGTGCAAGGCAGGCACTCTGCCACTGAGCCACAATCCCAGCTCCATGAGCTGCTTTTATGGATAAAATAACTCACGACGTAACCTGTGTTTGCAAGTCAGTCCCACCTGGGTTTAAATGGTGACTTTGTAGCATTTGATCTTATGCAAAATACTTCACTGGTTCTCTGATTTCATTTTATTTAAGAGGAATAAAAATACATCAGTGGTTTTCATTAATGTTTAGATGAAATACCTTATACAAACCACTTCTAAGGCATTATTTACATGTAAAGATGACTGCTACACTATTATTGAAATTTCAGTCTTTCTCATATCAGTCACAAACACCTACTTGTCTATTGTACATTCCATGAGGAATTTGTTACTTTCACATTTTGATTCACTTGTGGAGGAAGAATGAGATTATAGAGAATGAAAGAAGTATATTTCAATCCAGCTATTCTATTCAGATCCCCATTTTTTTGGTACATATTTCTCCTCTTATTTGAAGTCACAGGCTATGAATAGAATCCAAAAAGGCTCCCACTGAAATAGACATATTCATGTTTAGACATCTTGCTGTTCTCATCTCTTTTTTTTCTTTTTCTGGTTTGTCAAGGTGCTTTGACGATGTATTTCAGAATGCAATATATCAATAAAGCATTTATCCTTTGGGCTTTATGTTAATTGTTTAGTCATGAAGACAAATGAATTCTCAAGAACTGTGCACATAGACCTGTACTGGAAGTTGCAATTTGAATGTTACTTTTAAGATATGTTGAATTCTTTCATAATATAGGTGGGCACATAAAACATGTAAGCGAACATTGCAGCTCTCATAAGGCAACTGGGTTTATAAAATCTTATATGTTAGAGATACAAAAAAGTAAAATCATTTTATTATTTTATAGTAGCATAAATTAAGACCTTTGCAGTTAATGAGCAGCTCCAGAATAGTGCAGGGCATGTTTTAGTACTCAGAATGTATTTCTAAAGTAAATAAACAAATGGGATAAACAAATGGATTGCAGTGTAATCATGCTTAGCTCTCATTAAGCAATAATTCTTCATGGACTATAAGCTAGGAAGATAGCTCACAGGGAGAGACACTGCAATAGGACATATTATGCCCACATGAGCCAACTCCTGAGATAGAGATATATTTTTTCTTTCCTTAAGTTTAGATTTTGGTATTTTTCCATATATTCTTTCAACGCCTTCTAATTCTGCATTTTACAGAGCAAATGAAGATTATGAACTTCTCAGTTGCTATTAAGAATCATGATGGTTATTTAATAGACAGGAACTATATGCAAATAGAAAGGTGTACCATATTAGTTTTAGGTCTCTGAACTATGTGAATTTTTTAACTTTTTAAAATTATTATATATTAATGTCTTTTATAATGAACTTCTAATCTGATTACAACACTAGTAAATTGGGAAAAGCATGCCATGTTTCTCTTCTGTGTATTCACATATCAATGCTTCAAATTAATTTAAATGTATTAGTACATCTCGAAAATGGACATTGAAATCAAAATGGACCTTGTTTTTAGAGTAGGGATTATATAAGTCTGAGTAAGTCCTTAATGTTCTTATTGTGAGTTTAAAATATTTCTTTTGTTAGAAAACAAATTTTAAATTTCTGAACTGATTTTAAGGAAACACCCTTCTCAGTCTCTTCTTTCCGGACTTCCTGTAAATGCCTGGTGGTCCTGGACATTAATAAAACTCTAAGGCTCCAAGACTCCACCATTGTATTATCAGACTAGAAAATAAAAGTCCAAATTTTGCTCATGATTTTAGTGACAAACATTGCCTTTAATTGCTCTGACCTTTCCTTGACTATTGACTAAATATTTAAATCATACACTATTCTTTTGATAAAATTAATACACTTACTGCATTTAAAGATATCTTTATAATGAAGTGAGTTCAGGTTTTAAGCATCTCTGTGTGTCGAGAAAGTCATTGTCATGTTTGGTAAGAAATTAATAAAATAATGTAACAGTTCAAAGTGGAGTAGATTCATGGAGGAAATCACAACAACAGTGCGCTTTCTATACCCAATTAAATGCCATGACACAAAAATTATGTGCAGTTTGCACATAATGTCTAACACTTAGTTTTAATCTCTCTCGAACACCATTCCTATTATCCTGTTCGGAATGGAAAACATCTGCACCATTTCTTTAGATGAACTCCACAGGAATTGTGCATGACTATAGAGAACTATTTTTTTTATCAGAGCACTTAAGTAATTGATCATAAATATTCTCAATCTCAGTGTATATATCAGACAAAAGTCACATGATAGGAAATCTTTAAGAAGCATATTCAGCCAACTGCCTCCAAAGGGTGTAGAGTTAAATTAAAGCGGAAAAATGGTTATGGCTTCTTCATACTTATTTGCGAAAAAAGAAAAAAAATTTGTTAGAGTGTTATGAACTAATAACCATCATCATATTATGGGCCAGACTATATGGGCAATGATCAAACAGACTCCATTTTGCCCTGAGACTCCCATGGAAAGTCCCACCTCTGTACCATCAACAGTTGCTTAGTATAGCATGTTTGGCAACACAAAAATGGCGATTCTTATACAATGTAGAAGTGTTCTCTCCTTGGTTCCCATTTTTCTTGGACAATGTACCCTGTCAGAGATTGATTGTCTAGATGTTAGTAACAATTCTTTAACCTGTACTCAATTGGCCCACTCCCCTTTCTGCTTATGATTTTACATCTCATGACGTTTGCTTATAGTTTTGAATCATAGCAACAGCCATTTATGCTTTAATATCATTTGGACTTTAAAAATATGTATTCAAACCCCGGAAAGGGGTCAAAGAGTGTAGACTTGCAGCCTGCCCCTTGGCCCCCCTGTTGATGGATCCGGACTAGACCGCCAGCTGGTGAATAAAGTTTATATCTCCTGCTTTAAGATCAACTGGGTGATTCATTGCAATCTTGCCTTAACAATCATGTGGGTGAACTTTTATACCAACCTACGTCCTTTCTTGAAAACTAAATTTGTACTCATTTAGTTCTCAACAAAGAAAAAAGGTTTTGTATCATCTGAATAAATTTTCATAGAAAAATCCTGAGTGTCTTCATAATGAAGCTCCATTTCCTTAGCCTCTTTTTGTTCTATCATCTTTTCCTCTCTAGATTCTACTCCAGGTTCCTCTATTTTGCTAGCATTGTTCAAAACCAAAGAGTGTTCCTAAATTATCATTCACTTGAATAAGCGTGTCCATCCACACACTGATGAATTATTTTACATTGCATCACCTCACAGAGTTGGAAATCAGACATAGTTCTCATAGCTCCTTTTGGTTTTGCTTTTGCACTTAGATATTCACCATAGATGGAGAAATATGTAATCTTACCAAATCTATTCTTCACAGAACTGTGGTAGCACTGTATATATTAGAATCAGGATCGTAGATTAATGCTTGAGTTTTACTCAATGTGTGGCTCATATTGCACAAGCAAACCCTCTAGTGCTAGTAAAAAGTCATCAATTTACATATTCCAGCAAACTGGGAAATACATTTTTTTTAAAAAAAAAGCACAATGGTGCTTTCTACATCACGGTTGGAACTATTTCCTTTGAATGAATTTTGAATTAAAACATAGCTGGCTGTTGAGTACAGCAATTGCTTTTTTAGAAGACTGTGGTGTCGGTACTGCCGAAATATAAGGGACTGAGGACAGGAGGAGCTCCCCAAGTACATCCCAAGTGTCCCCACCTTCTACAAAGTCAGTGACAACACTAGACATTTTATTTATGTTTGCCTTTTTCTCAGTATTTCAATTTCTAGCTTTTAGTTTTTCCTGCATGCATTTCTACTAAATTGAAGGTGATCTGAAGGAATGAACCATTCCCTGCTCATCTGTGGCCTCTTAGTACCTAGTCCAAGATGAGGCAGCCAGTGAGTATTCAATCAGTACCCAGTGGTTCCATAAAGAAAATAGAATTCCTCTTAAACTTTTTCTAAAACAATAGTTGAGGTCTCTTGATTAAAAAAAAAAAAAAAAACTCTCTTTTTAAATTGAATTTTAAATTTTAAACATCTGATTTTGAAAAGCCTGCATCTAGATTTTCACATCTGACTTCTTTTGGCACACAGCCTTGGTGTCTGCATTTGGACATGGTCGTAAAATTTCTTGACACACCCTCAAAGCAGCAGTGCCATCCGCTAATTGCTGCTTCAATCAGCCACCTGTGCTGCAGAAGCTGAGCCGGCACATTCAAATGGACCCTGGCAAATAAAACATGAACTTGCCCAGAGAGCCATAACTACCAGCAGACTCTTCCCTAAGTCCAAATCTGCTGGGCTCTCAGAGCATCACATTCACCATGAAATCTAAGTGCCTGTCTTTGCATACCTGGTATTTCAATACATAATACATACTATTGTTAAGTAATATCAAGCCACAATGAGGCAAAGTTAGCAGATTAGATTAGCAGAATCCAATAATGATTTATTACCAAAATTTATGGAAATATTAAATTTGTGGTTAAGGAAGGGGTGAATGAATTAAAAAACATATATAATGTGAGGAAAAAATGGAGTCCTAGACTATGAAGATTATTTATATTCCCAGAGAGCAGACTACTAGGTTATCTCTTTTAAGGTAGTATTGGGCAACATCTCTTTTAATCCTCCCTGTGACTAACAAATTCGTTACCTGGCGTGAAGATTATACAAGCAATATCAGAATAATGTGTATCCTGATGGCAAGGAGCAGCACTTGGGAGTTCACAAGGAACCCTAATCCATTATTCAAAATCTTGTTACTGTAAAGGAAGAATGATTCAAATGGTCAGCTATTCATATGCAAAGTTTATCTTTTTCTCTCTCACCTGTTCAAACTTTAACATTCCAAAGAATATTATGCAGAATGAAATGATGTAAAGGTCCAAAATTGACCATTTTAGGGACAATCCATGATTTTCTAAAGGATAATTTTGACCATAGACTTTTTTTGCCTTATGTGTTAACCTTAACATTTATTCTTTTTTTTTTTTAATAAATGGTCCAAGCATGTAATCATCATTGAAAATCTTAAGAATCACAAGTCAATAATTTTAATTGATAAACTGAATTTATTTGTACAATTTAATGTATTTTATTAAACATGTGTCTTACTGTAATTTGTACATGGTAGCAAAGTGGATGATTGGAAATACTCCTTATATTTAATTTCGAGAAGTACCCATTGGAACTCCTAAGGTTTTCCCCTCAGGAATTGCAGAATTCCAGTTTTCTTCACATGCTACTTGTATAGCATTTAATCATACAGTATGTATGTTTGTCCTCCTTAAGTTGAATTGTTTTGGCTATTTTATATATACATGGGAACAGATATATCTATATCACAGGATGTTGTAAGGCATTAATAAAAAAACTTTGACAAATAACTGTGTATGATAATATATGGCTTTCTACTCCCTCACTCTCTTTTGGGAGGAGTGCATTTTGAGAGTCTGTGCAGATTAATGCATTCTAGAATAGCCTGATGAAAAAATAAAGACACAGAAAGTAGCTTCTCCAATATCAGCAGAGTGTGTGTCTATTTCACCGGTCCCTGTTCCAAATGTTTTAGTTAAATAAACCTCATAACCCTCATAGCATCCCTGTGAAATAGATGTCAACACCGTCCCCTTTCTCAGAGCAGGCACAGGAGGTACAAAGGAGAGAACAGATATCCCTGCGATTCTGGGTTGGTGTCAGCACACAGATTCAGACCAGTCGGTGTGGGTGCCAACGGAGCTTCTAACCTCGATGCTCTTATGCTGCGCCATTTAAGATAATCTCTGCTTCAAGATGTTGGGAAAATTATGAGTGTCGGCATCAGTGTTTCTTCTCCGTGGTTTACCATTCCTTTATGAGCCTCTCACGCTAATCCTCACGGCAATGCTTTACTGCTCCTCTCATGCCGTAGATTCTGAAAGATCAAAGCATTTCAGAAATTCTGAAGCCCCATAGAAATGTAATCCCCTCTGAGAGGAATGGCCATAGTTGGCCTGAAAATTCAAACAATCCTGCTGTGAAAAAATGAGAAATGATTACTTTGGATGTGGGGGAAATGCCTTGAGCTCAAAGCCTAGGCTTCCCGGGTAGTATGTAGAAAGTATAGATTAAACTTGCAACTAATGCTCTATCCAAGAGACGCTCTTGCCGATACCCTTAGCCTTTCCACTTAGACAAGATGAAGAGCTAAGTGAATACAGCTGGCAGTTAAACCATTTGTTCCAGATGGTGCAGATATTTCAAACCTGATGTTCCCAAGGCTATGGCGGCACAGTGAATTTTATTCCAGCAGAAGCAAAAAATGTACTCGCAAGTGCAACGTTTCCTTCTCTGGTTTATGAACAACACGCGTGTCAATTTAAGGAAATATCTGTGCTCGTAAAACAGAGTACAGAAGTGGGGTAATTATCTGCACCATCAAGCTTAAAAATATGACTGACTCATAGATAGGGTTATTTTGAGCTTCTATTTTTTGCTTTAATAACCTGTCTAATTGCTTTATTTATTGATTCCACTTCTACATGGAAAAAGCGTTAAGAAATTATTTGCTTATTTGATTTGTGTGTGTTTAATTATAGAAGTACCCCCATACTGTGATCGTGAGAATTGTAAGAATCAGGCAAGAGAATCAGGAAGAATCTTGGAGCTCTGACCACCAGGACTGTCAATCAGTGAAGTTGTGGTCAGTGTCCACTTTGGGACTGTCACAGACTTGCTGCCCCATGTGGCTGGCTGATGGCTGACACCGCCAATGTAATTTCCTCCTGCTGTCAGGGAACACATGGTTATCACCAAGGCTGAAATCTCACAGGCATCCTCTCTATATCTGCAGCTTCTCTTACTTTCTCCCAGGCTCTGGGCATTTTGAGAAAACTTTATCCACATCCTGGATTCTGAATTGCTCCCAGCTTCACCCCCCATTAGAGATGGGACAGAACATAGACGGGGTCACATCATCTCCTATGTGTTGCCACTCTACTTCTGAGCCCCCAAACCTCCCCGTGAGCACAAGCACTCTCCTCCTGGTCCTTCCCCTGCCTGGAAGATGGTGGGAGAAGAGAACCCAGTCCCGTCACCATGAGAAACCATGCACCTAGGAGAAACAAGGACTGCCTTTAGAGTTCTGAGTCTGGGCTTTCTCGTTGGCCAGCAATTGTAAAGTGGTCAAATAACTGAAGTTTTCAAAGGTAATTTCTTTCTCATTTTTAAAAAGAAAATAAAAACCTTATTTACAAGATAGTTTTGATCATTTAATTAAGTGGAATAATGAATCACAGGCACACATGCACACACATTTTCTTCCCGGGATGCACTCACAGATATATACAGGGACTGAAAACAAATCGGTTTGAAGGAAGAGATGAAAGCATTACTGTGAAATAAGAGGTGTTTCTCTGCTTCTGAAATGCAAGACATTTTGAGGGTTGGTTTTAATTCCTGTTTTTTGAATAATTAGAGAAATGATTACCCCACTTGGTAATTTTGGTTCATATGGAATAAGTCATGGCAAACAAGCTCCCTTTAAATTGTCCTGAGACTGACTAGAGCTGAGGAATGAGCAAATATCATGTTCTCTATTTCAGCTAGAGAAGAGCAATTTTTCATTCATGCATTCAGTTATCAATTTATTTAATTTGTGCACTAGAAGATGTTTCCCAAGTGTCAACTGAATGCCAACTAGTCCCACGGAGACAGGAAGAAACAAAACAAGACCTCACCTCATAAGAGAATATGTAGACAAAGCCACCAAGTGGATCCACTGGGTTAAAAAGGATGAGCTGTCCAGAGAACTTGTGCACTTTCAGACTGTGCCAAGGTCTGGCCAAGATTGCCGCTACCTGCATATCAGGTGGCTTCCAGGGGCACGTCTCAGGGATAATTTACTCTTCGAACATTTTCTCTGTAGGTCAGTGGAGAGAGCATTAATATTCTGATGCAATTATAAGAACAGAAGAATCCTTAGTAATAAATGAGAAATGTTATGTAGCAAGAGACCAGGAGCATGAATGGGCACCCTCATGTTTTTATAAAGCAAAGCAGCAAGACAACCAACCGCACACAGAGTGTGGAAGAAAAAGCACCCTGCACAGGCCCTCCTGAGACTGCCCATCTGCCCCATGAAGCTCTGCAGTCCAATGCACAGCATAGAGTGCTGTTCCCAGCTTGGTGGGTCAGAGCATGTCTGGATGGCTTTACTTCTGAGCCCTGCATTGTAAAGGGCCAACAGCTGGGGACCATTCCCCTGGAAGGAACAAGAGGAGAAAGCTCAGGGTCAGAGGACATACAGAGTGTTTCTGTACAGGAGAAGAGACTCTGAGAAAACCCAAGTCCTTAGCACATGTTAGTGGATCTTTGTTTCACCAAAAAGGAACAGAAGTACTCTCAGGTCCCACCAGGGTGCTGGTCTGTATGTGTTATCTTACAGAGTCACATGGGTGAGTGGTGACAGTGATGACATACAGCACTGTGTAGACAGTGATGTTTTCTCGTCCTTATTCATTATTTTTTTCTCAACTATTTCTTCTACTCCTTTTTCAGTCAGAACTGCATTTGGGTACCCTGCTGGCCAGATCTTAGTCTCACGCCATGTCACAATGGAATGAAAAGTAGATGTTTAGTTTTCTGGCTGGGTATGTTATACCCAGAACATACATGGAGCTCTCCGGAGAAATGGAATAAGCACTGTGTTTAGAACAGCTATCTTCTACCATGCCATCCTAACTAGAGTATTTCAGTTTCCCTCACAACTAAAGCCAAAGAAAAAGAACAGCAAAAAAAAAAAAAAAAAAAAAAAAAATCCATGGCCCCATGTACACTTCCTTCATGGAATTCCATATCCTTACATATAAGTCATTTGCAATGTTATGAAATGTTAATTCCTTAAATCATCCTTCACCCGAATTGCTGACCCTCCAGCTTCTCTTGCCTCATTCCAAGCCTGTAAATGAAGAAAATGGTAACAAGTGAGTTGGCTTTGATTTGCACCATCTTCCAGTTTCTCCTGGTGGCCCACTCAAGTGGCTCTCCTACTGTACCTGGTTCTGCCCTGAGTAATTTTCCTGATTTGTGCCCTCACCCAGGCTCTGTCTAGGTTGGAACTTCCTAAGGGGTCTCTCTTCTATGTAGGTCTAGGACTGCCCGGATATCCCTAAGGCAAAGGGGGGGGGTGTAAAGAAGAAATATAAAGAAGATCTGTTTTAAAAACACGCACTGGTTAGGAAGTGGGAAGAGAGCTTCCTCTACTGTTGGAGATGGATCTATGCTATGGGATGTTTCAGTGAGAGCTGTGAGAACATCAAGGAGGATAAGCAGAAAAGAACTCCCAAGACCATTTGAACCAGTAGATGCTCGCTGCATTTCTCTCTTCTAAGGGCATGGTGATGCTGTGGTTTGCAGACCCTTGAACAACAACAGCTTGGAGATGGGTAGACCTGCTTCAGGTAGGATGAAAGGCCATGTAAGTTACCTGGTCTGGAAAATTCAAGTTGGTTATTGAAATTTTTAGGAGAATAATGAATATTTCTGGTTGAAAATGAATAGCATATATGCATATGTACCAAACAATTCTTGCTAATAGCTTTGGGGACATTTCAGTCCATATCTACAATTTGCCTGACTTTAATTCAATATCTGTTTAAAATTGTTGTGACATATTTACTAGTGATAGAAATTTCAATAAGCCACTCAGTATCTGTGATTTCAGTTTCTTTGTGTATGAACTGGGGGTGAAGTCCCCTGCCTGGAGCTGAGAGAACTTGAAGAGTCCAGCTTTTTAATTTTTTTTTTTAAATTCCACATTTCCAAGCATAATATCTCTCAGACACATACAGCACATGGCCTGCACATGGGAGGTCTCAGGACCTTTTGATTGACGTCACATGGTTTATTCTCTGATTAGAACTGATGGTTGTAAACCCAGCGAGTACTTTAAGGTAGTGTTTCTTGAATTATATTTTCTAATACATTTTAACAGAACGGTACTTTTCAATTCAAAATACTTTACATTTTTATTTATGTCTTCTAATTTTCCAGTAAATAAACTAATTTGCTTTTCAAAATTTATATTTGTACTCATCATTATTTACCAGAACATCATTTGTATCTGTCTTGGGAGAAGCTAGTTATGGATAAAACATTAAGTTTACTACTTTCCCCCTTCTTTTGAATAAAATTTCTTAATATCTTCCTTGATGTAGACAACTCCTATGAACTTCTGTAATATTTTTGCTTATTGTTGAAGAAAACTTTTTCAGTTAGTATGTCTTCTTTATAATTCATTTTACCCTTGATCAATTTCCAAATTTGTACATTATGAAAAAGAAATATATACACATATATTTCATATACTATTAATTTATTTCATTTATATGTGTGTGTGTATATATATATATATATATATGGCTAATTTTCAACTACTAAAGTTCCAGAAATGGTGAGGTTGACATTCTATATTTTTAAACATTTTAGTTCCCCCTGAGAAGTAGGGTACAAATACACTTACTGATTTCATCATGCAAGTAGGAATTTACTTTGAAAAAAATCGAATCACTTATTTCCTTTGATCCACCTCTTACTAGACCATTGGTAACCTCAGAATATTTTCTTCTTATTTAATTTCCCTGAAAGGAGATTGTTTCTGTTGGACAGAAAGCATGCTCAATACTGAAAAGATTATCAATTCCACAACCCCCACCTTATTTTTAGCAGAGAATCAAATTTCTTTGTGATTTAAATTCTGCAATGAATTTTATGCCATTTTATTTTCATTTATACCTACACTGTTACAAAATAAAGTCACAAAAAAAGACAACTTGTTGCAAAAAACCTAAGCTAATAAATGCATAAAAGTCATCCCATCCTTCCTCACAAATCCAGATGAAAGAAGAAGGATGTCTGCTTTCCATGGCTACAGAGAGCTCTGGAATTGGACTCCAGCATGAATTGCCTGGCTGCCATCAAACTCTCTCTCCTACACTGACGCTTCACAGATGACTATTGAACGGTTCCTCCAATACCACAAATCTAAATTAACCTGCAATACAATAGGGATTTCAAGAGTCATATCATGAGTCTAGAGGAGAATTTGAAAATATCTCTATTTCAGGAAGCCTTATCTAAATTATTTTTCTTATCAATCTAAGCATAACATTTTCAAACACTGCATGATAAACCTAAAAGTTAAATCCACATCAGCCTGCTATCTCTGTCCACTACCCCCAAGAAATTATCCTCTTGGCCCCAAACCCAGGGACAGACCAATTCTTTAACTAACTGGCACTTTGTGTTTCAATAAATGCCATTTAGTAATTCTGCCACATCAATCTGCCAAAAAATGATCAAAGTTACTCTTTTACAAGAAAATACTGCATAGTATAGGCTGGTGAAAACAATGGGTTTGAGAAAGGAAAGAATTCATTCTTCGGCTCATTGATGAAATACAAAACATGCAAATAATTGTGACTACCAATATAAACAAAGAAAAAAGGAAACAGCAGCAAACCTAGGTTTATTAACTTGCTTACATGAGGCAATGCTGTGCCAAAACAATAAATTGAATTAGTACAGGCAGTTATCTAATCACATTAGAGTAGGAAAAAACATTCCGTTGTGTGGCTAAATGGACTGGTTAGATGAATAAGCTAATTGCGATTGCTGTGTTCAGAGGGATCCTTAGCTACTGGAAGAAATCCCTAACACTTCGTTTAGTCTGCAAAGACTGTTCTTCTCTTTCCCAGGTTAAGTATATTGAAAGCAAGGTAAAATATTAAATTGAAAACCCTCTTCAACCCAAAACCTTGACACTATGAGATTCAAGTAAAATAACCTCTTAGCAGGTCTATTCTCACAATTTAAAATAGTGGCAATGCAAGTCTTCTGCTGTCTCACATCTGCCAGCTAAGTTGAGGGTCAGCAAGGACAGGGGAACTTAATGGCACCTTTAAGACAATGGGAAGAGTGTTTGTCACCCTGTAAGTCAGTAACAATAACATAATGAATCCTGTGGCCTTTTGCTTACAAGATTAATCTCATCGTGCAAATACAAAACAAAAACATTTAGAAATGCACTCTGATTTTTAACTGCAGGCTAATAGGAGTAAAAACACATACTTTGAGAGCTTCAGCTATAGTGTATGCTTGGCTTAATTTTAATGCTTATACCCGCTTCCAAGGATTCAATTGCTATAACATGGTAAGTTTAGGAATAACACTATACTTATCTCTACGCATCAACATAGAGAAACACACAGATGTGGTAGGAATAGTGTACATGTAATTTCAGTTTAGTGTCAGTTTTACATCTTCTGACTGGAACTGAAACAGCTTGAATTGCTATTCAAATTTAACATGTTGAGTGACATCGGTTCTACAAGTTCCTTCAGTTTTTCAAAGCTTCTTTATAGAAGATCCCAGATTTTAAAGTACTTAGCATGCCCTTGCTTCCATTTATTTATTTATTTATTTATTTTAATTTCTAAAAATATTTGAAGCACATATTTAGGCTCACAGAGTCACAAAGACAGTCTAGAGACTCCGGGTCCCTGCACTGTGAACATCCCACACACCTGAACTAAGCTGACAGAGAAGGTAGGTCATAGAGGGTGTCCCTTCGGAGTATTTTGTCCCTGATAAGCAGTGCTGTCTACTTCCTGAGTTCCATTCCTGAGCTGCTTTTCTCCACTGGGCCTTTCCACCATGATGTGCTGCCTCACCTTGGGCCCAGACCAATGGAGTTGGTTGTCTATGGACAGAGACTTATGAAACCCCAAATAGATTTTTCTACTTTAAAATTGTTCTTACAAGGTCTTTTTGTCACAGCAGTGAAAAAGTTGACTGAAACACTCCTTAAACTGTTACCCACTGGTTTTAGGATTTTAACATGTAGTTGATCCTAATCATGGTCAATATTTCTGTTGTTGATGTGGGAATTTTCTATTTCCTTCCTTCTTACTGTAACTACTCACTGAAATTATTCTGCAAGGGAGATTCATTCCTAATCCTCATTTATTTAGTTATTCATTTGTTTATTTCAATATGTGCTCATTTCCTTCTTTGGGCTATAATCCAATATTATCATTATTTATTTTGCTGTTAAAATTGTTCCAGATTTGGCCACGGGCAGCCTCTGTCTGGCTCATGTGTCCTGTCATTCCCTCGACTTGGTTTTTTCTTTTTCTTTTTCTTTCTTTTTCTTTTTCTTTTCTTTTTTTTTTTTGCATTTTGTTAAAGTCTAAGACCACAATGTGTTTCAGGAATTTGTAATATTTTTCCTGCCTCAGCAGCTTTGTTATCTTCTATAAGGAGACTGGTTCTCATTATAGAAAAAAAGGAATTTGAAAACAAGACCTAGGCACTGACAAAATAAGCTCATTCTCATAGAAGTGTCACTGTCATGGACACAAATAGATATTAGCATGCTCATACAATTCATTTAGTACTGATGTCTACAACAATAGTGCCACACCCCTGGGCTTATTCCCATCATTTGCCTTTGCTTGTTTGAAATGTTATTCTCCAGAGTGAAAGATTGGTATTTCATTAGTGTCATTAATTTCATTAATTATATTTAATTCTTTTTTTTTTTGGACGCCAAATACTTGAAATAGAATTTTAGAATTTCTTATGTGGCTCATGCTTTCTGTTTTTTACCTAAGAAATATCTTACCTAAAAATTGCCATACGTTCCGGCATTGCTTGTTTGAAGGAAGGAATATATTTTCCCATTGTATTATCTTGACACTTTTGTAAAATATCAGTTGAACACATATGAGTGCTTCTAGATTCTGTTTTCCCCCATTGATCTATATGTTTGTCTTTACAGCAATCCTTCCCTTTTGTGAGCACTACAGCTTTATAATAAGTCTAGAAATCAGATAGTGTAAGTCAACTTTTTTTTTTAATAAGGTTCGTGGCACTGAAATTTTTAGGCCATAAAATTCTTTTGACTTAAACATATAGTTCAATGATTTTTTAATATATTGATAGACTTGTGCCAACAACTTATTTTGAGAACATTTCCACATTAGGTCCCCAAAGGTAGTCATTACCCATTCCCAATCCTAGTGCCAGGTAACCACTAATCCACTAATCTACTGTCTCTCTTTATAAACTTGTCTTTCTTGGACATTTTATATAAGTAAAAGAAAACAGTATCTTACCTTTTGCTTCTCTCACAGCTTTAGTCAGTTTGTTCACCAATGTGACTGAAAGACCTTACACTAACAACTTAGAGGACAAAGGGTCTGTTTGGGCCCACAGTTTCAGAGGTTCAGTCCATAGTTTGCCTACTCCTCAACTCTAGACCTGAGATGAGGCAGAACATCATGGCTGAAGAAAGCACCTCTGGTATACCACATCTTGCATCCATTAACCACTTAACCTATATTTGCAATATTTCCATCCTTAATTATTATGATTATGCTACAAGTATTTGGGTGATGTGTGTATTCATATCTTTTGGTTATGTGGCTGGAATTGCCATTGCTGGATCATGTGGAAACTCAGTCTTACCAATGTGAGAAACTATCACTATTTTCTAAAGTGGATATAACATTTCACATCCTTATCAGTGATGCACAAAGATTTCTGCTTCTATATATTTTTTGTGAACACTAGATATTATCATTCTGTTTGATTTAGGCCTCCTGATAAATGTGAAAATGTATCACATTTTAATTTGCATTCTCCTAATGATTAATGCTAAAGCTTTTTCCATGATTTTATTAGCCATTCATACATGTTCTTGGTAAAGTTTCTTTTCAAGTCTTCTGGCCAATATTATTAATGGAAATTTTAAACTTCTTATTATTGATTAGTAAAAGTATTTTGTATGTCTAAATCCTTTCCCAGATACATTATTTGAAGAATATTTTCAGGGAAGGTACAATGTGGTTTTTCATTTCATTGATTTTGCTTTTGAAAGATAAAATTGCTAATATTAATAATGAATTCTAATTTATAGTTTTTTTCCTTTTATGGATCACATATTTACTGTCACATCTAAGAACTCTTGACCTAAGCTATGCTCAGAAAGATTTTTTTCCTATTCTCTTATAGAAGATTTACAGTTTTATTTGTTATATGTGATAATACATTTTTAGCTCATTTTTACATAACTGTCATGGATCAAAATTCAACTTTTGTTTGTAGATACTTAATATTTCTGCAACATTTGTTGAAAATACTGTGGTTTGTAAGTTGAATTGCCTTGAAATTTTTGTTCAGTGTCAATCAACCATAAAAGCTACTGTTACTGGACTCTCAAGTCTTCTTCAATGATATGCATGCCTATTTTTATGCCAGTAGCACATTATCTTAATTACTGTGTATTTACTATAAATTTCAAAATTGGGAAGAATAAATCCTCCAACTCCTTTCTTTCTTTCAAAATAGTTTTGTACATTCAGAATAACTTGAATTTCCAAATAAATTTTAGAAACAGTTTGTTAGATTTTCCAAAAAGTAATAATAATGATGATGGTATTGGAATTTTGATGGGAATTGTGTTAAACCTAAAAGACAGTTTAAGCAACAAGTTCATCTTAATGACAGGGACTGCTCTAATTCTTATACACAAAATACTTTTCCACTTACACAAACTCTCTTTATCTTGATTATGTTTTGCAGTATTTTATGTTTAAGTCTTGAGGGATGTCTAGGTCTGAAACCTTTTGTATGTCCCAGAAACCCAGTGAGAATTCATGTTCTGAACAACTTTTAGGCTGCTGTGATTTCCTTGGGACTCTAATTTCAAATTGTTATTTTTTAGATGCACATTTTTATTACACATTTATGTATAATTTTTTGCATATTTTGTCAATAATCAAAATTAAATACTTTAATCCAAATTTATTCTGTAGTCTTTAGTTCTGTAAGGAGGTAAAGGGATAAGAAAAAACAGGAGAAAGCTAGATTTTTTTTTCCCCTGATTCCAACAGCAACTATTATTTGTAAAAACAATGGAGACTCTTTTATTCATTAAGAAATTTAATTAAGATAGAGACACTGATGTACTCATTATATTTGTACTCTGGCAATTATTATGGTCTGAGTGTTCATATCCTCTCAAGTTCATGTTGAAACCCATCTGCTATTGTAACGATACTAAGAAATGGGTCCTTTAACAGGTGTGTAGGACATGTGGGCTCTGCCCTCCTGAAGGGGTTAACCAGTATCACAGGAGTGCATTCCTCATAAAAGAACCATGTGGTTCCCTTTGGCCCCTCTCCCTCTCCCTCTCCCTCCCCCTCCCCCTCCCCCTCCCTCTCCCTTCTTCCATATGATGTTGTTTGTCCACCATATTAAAGGGTAGCACAAAAGCTTGCACCAGTTGCTGGTCTCTTAGTGTTGAACTTCCAGTCTCCAAAACTGTGAGCCAATAAATTTGTGTTCACTATAAATTACACAGTCAGGGTTCTGCACCAGGACTGCAACTCACACAAATTCTAAATTTCATACATATCTTTATTTTTCATTTTCATTCTCATGTAGCATGGCAATGCCCTGAGTAAGGACCATTATAAAGGGGAGAACAGTTACAAAGCTATATGTGGTAGGTATTTGTTGCAAGTTGAATAATGATAAAAAGATTGATTATTCCATTGGAAATTATTTTATGAAAATTTTGATATAATATTTATGAAATCCTTGTTCCTTAAGAATATCTTCTTTTATGAAAATTTTAACATACAGAGCTTAGGTGATTTGGGGGAAAGAGATATAAATAAAACTATGACACTTAAAGCTGTTCTGAGTGTTAGAGGCATGCTATAGAATGTCAGAGATAATTGGAAAGAACAAGGTGATTTAAGTAAGTGATTCAGATGATAATAATTGAGAGATTCTCAGTAGCCTAGGGGTGAGCATCATAAAGCCTTCCATGACAAATACATGTTTTCTTTTTTACCTACCACCAAATACTATGTTAAAGTCACTGTAAGATAAAATATATGTATACACACACAGATATATATATATATACATCCATATATTTATGTAATAAAGATGTTTACCTCATCAGACATGTGTTGTGTGATTTTAAAGCTATTGTTTTAGTAAATAAAAACATTTATTCCATAAATCCCTTAAGCATTTTACAACTTCTCCTCTCATGTTAGTGAATTTAAGTCACATTTTAAATTACTTTGGAATTAATCAGATGTTGTCATTTCTCCTACATTTGCTTTTCTAAACACTTGTTTTTATTGATTATAGCACTCATGATCTTTTTGAGGACCAGTTAAAACATGACATTACTTACTGCAATATGCACTCTTGATTTTATGAGACAAAACCTTTTTATATTTTACTACAAGTGTTTTAAAATGAGACTTCTTCTATTTTCTTCAGAATGAAAAGAGAAGAAAGAAAGGAAAGCTGAATCGTGGATGCTTTGAGTTATTTTAAGAACCCATCTGGAATGAAAGGTCTTGGAAAAGATCCTCTCTCTATTTCTGCTTCATTCTTCTTTCAGAGACTCACTTTTTCTATCAGTCGTTCACATGACAGAACTCAAGGCCACCCGAAGCTTCAGATATGCTAAGGCTCCGGACTATTATCAAGAAATTGAATGAATCTCAGTCTCAATTCTAGTTATTGTGAATGAATTCTGATCAGGCTGGTCTAAATCAGGTGAGTCCCCTCTTTCAGTTGATCATCACCATGAGGGACCATCATAGGTGGTGGGAGTCACCCATGTGGCCATGTGGATTTGCACAAGGGTCAGTAAGGGGACGTGGACAGGACTGGGCAAGAAATTCCATAATTGCTGCCTGTTACTTTAATGGAAAACAGCATTAAAAACAATTAAAATATCACTGATTAATTAAGGCATGTGTTTAATAGCATATCCAAGTCTTAAATTGCGTTAAAAAGAACTCCATAGAGAGGATACCTCCAATTTCATACTTCTTCAACTCTAAAGTTAATTTTAATGTTTGTTAACAAAACACCTGTGTCAGAATATTAGATTCAGGGACTTAAAAATTCACACCTTAAAAAATCATTCAAGTCTATCCACTCCTCTTCATCCCAGTAAAAGCAACACTGTGATTTGATTTTGATGTGTATGGAGTTTATACATATATATAAAGTCAATAGACAGGGACTGAGTGCTAAGGAGCAGAGAGGGACATAAGGGAGATAGTTGTGTAGTGGCAAGAAATAATAGAACTGGTCTGGGTTTGGCACAGAGAGATAGAGATCTAAGTTTCCTAAAATCTCAGCATGTAGCCTCATAACATTCTCTATAATTCATTCCAGAGTTCAGCAGCCCCCCATGAAGCAAGTCTGGCATTATTTCTTAAAGAGCTTTGTACAAGGATGACTTACTCAATTGTAAGCGATGTTTTTGAAGTGCACACCATGCTTTCAACAAGAAAATACATTCAGAGTGTTTATAGAAACAACTCTCATCTACTATATTCGAAAGCGAATTCTTTCTAGACCTTTGGCATAAAAGCATAATGGATCTAATCAAGAAGGACCTCAGCAGGGGTGGGAGAAGCAGCATCTGAACTAATATATCTCAGTCAATGGTATTTCTTAGCAAAAGAGTTAAATGCATTTACTAGGCATACAAGCAACCACAGACAGAAACAATTTTCAGCATTACCACCTGTTTAGCTTGTCCTCTTGGGCTCTGAAATCTGACAGAATCAGCTGCTAATTTTTGTTTTCTTCAGCAAGTGAAGAGGTAGAGTAGGTAAATGAAAGATAACAAATTGGAGATGATCTTTCCCTTAAAATAATGTTGTCTGTTTTTTCTAAATTCAGTACTCTGTGTATTGTCATGCTTACATTTAAGATTTTTCTTAAATTGGAGTAAACACTTTATTACATTGGAATTTCAATTGAAGTATTTTTTATTTTAATGCAGCAATAGGAAGCAGATTCTACAAGTTTGAATAGAAATAAGTAAAAGGGAATGCAGACAAACCTTTGCTAGAATATAGAACTTTTAGATGTTGAAGTATCTCACAGAATTCATAGAAATGCAGAAGAATCTGTTCCATCCTTTTGATTTCTGCTACATGTGGT
This sequence comes from Urocitellus parryii, assembly GCF_045843805.1. Classification (NCBI taxonomy): domain Eukaryota; kingdom Metazoa; phylum Chordata; class Mammalia; order Rodentia; family Sciuridae; genus Urocitellus; species Urocitellus parryii. The sequence continues at coordinate 75,818,984 of NC_135539.1, read as the reverse complement.
GATCTTCATCTTTGAAGCCACAGCTTCTTCTGGAAGATTCTCTGTGGAATGCATTTCTATTACTGTCCTTCTGACAATACACAGATTTCCAAGAGCCAACAAAACTTATATTCTATTATGCTGCTTATGTGATTTTATGCTTTTTTAAAAAAATATTATTACACCCAAAGTGAAGATAATAGCTTGTTACCACCTTTCTAGGTAAATGTTCTGAAACTCAGGGACTCTGGATATATTCTAATTTCTATTTCCATATTTTCTAGGCCCCATATTCTATTCTTACATTCCTCCTATTGTGTTTGGTTTCAAATATTTTTGAGGACTTTAAACTGGAAATAATTTTAAGAAGTAGTTGACTCTGACAAATTAGTTCATGTCCTTAGGATTTTCAAGACATTGCCACAAATGCATAGATTCCAAACTGAGATTTTTCAAGGTAATAATAGGAATTATATGGGTGAATGTAATTTGGTAAGTGAGCTGTGAAATTCTCCAGGATTTTCTGCCTGTACAGTGTAGCCCTCCATTTTCAGAGGCTGGTTGAAGATTGGGATCAGGATGGAGGATGGCCTAGAATGTCTTCTAAAAGAACCAAAGGTGAAGGATCACAGGATTGCAGTGGGCTTAGCAGCCTAAGTTCTAAGTTCAGACAGCCTTGAATCAAACTTCAGCTCCAGAATGAGTTCACCTAGAGAATTTGAGCAGATTATTTGGTCTCTCTGTACCCCAGTTCCCTGGTTGAGAAAGTAGAGATAATAATAGTACAGTCCTTACGGTATTTTTGGAAGCTACAATGAAATAATTGTTAGACACAAAATGAATGTTAAATTTTGTTATTGTAATTACTCTGAAAGACACATTCTTGGGCTGGCTCAAGCAAAGCTGCTTAGAGACAGGGCAAAACCAAGGTCTTTCAAGCTATTTCATCTGGTTCAAAGGAGATGCAGTTTCCTACAGTACAGCCTACTCCAAGCATGCAGCAGACAACATAAGGAGTCAGTTTCCACCCAGTGAATTCCTCATTGCTTCTCTGAAATTACTGATGGGGTCTGGAAACAAGTAAGAAAGATAAAGGGGAGATGAACATCTGGACCATTCTGCCTGTCTCCAAGGGAAAAAAAAATGAAGCACATTTAGCAAGATTACTACGTTTTTGTTTTAAACAAATACACAATAGACAGATCCTTGGAAAGTAGATTTTGCTAAAATAATTAAGACTACTTATCTAAAGTATCTTAATGCTTGGCAATAATTTGCTCCCCTTCCCTGTATCTTTCCATAGCCTTTCTGAGTTTCCCTGTAACAAAAAGATTTTGGACTTTGGTTGGGAGCTTTTCCTAAACCAAGAATGACAGATAATCTTTACATGTGTCATACCCAAACAAACTTTGCCAAGGCATCTGCAAAATAGAAGGTTTTCTTCCTAAGAATTATTATAGAAGTCAGGATGGAGGGTTGGTTAAGGAGAGGCACGTGAATGTGCCCTTTGTCCATTCCTTAGAGATATGTGGTGTCAACTCTGGAGTGTAGACACTGTGGGGCTATGTCACCAATTCACATTCTGTAGGTGTGCGACTGCTGGCCATCTTGAATTCTAGAGCTGAATGAAAGGAAGGCTTGTCTCCTGTCTCAGGGCTAAAACACGTTTCATCTTTTGATCCTGACAACTCAGTTCACTGAAGTCCAGCCACCTGCAGAGGGAAAGCACCTTAACAGAACCCTGCTCCAAACTCCAGTGTAGCCACGCTGGTGTCTCTCTGTAAAATAAGCAAATTCTTATCAGTCCGCATCTGCTTCCCATTTTTTTTTCCTTCAGGCCTGTTTACCAGATTTTTTTCATTGAGAGACTTCCCTGTGGAGTATAATTCACTTCGTTTTTGCTCATTCATAAGATTTTTTTTTTTTGTACATCTCCCAGCTGCAACTATTTTAGGCAAATTTCTGAGGACTTAATATTGAATGTGACTCATTTGCCTAAAGCAGAGCTGCAGTGCAAAAGCTGGGGCAGTAAGAGCCCTTTTGAAATGCAGTAAATTCACACCATATGCATCTTTTGGTATAAGTATGTGATTCATTGGTGAAGAGGCTTGTCAATAACATTGCCTCCTGCTCTATGCGGAAATGAAGTGGGTTGTTTTTAATATGCAAATTTTCTGAAGAAGAGTAGCTCTTTCTTCCCTCCAGAAGTTGCCAGTGTGAGAAAAATAATCCAGACAAAGTAAACTCATCAGTTTCATACGGCACAAAATCAAATCGCTATTGCTAGGCGTTCCCATGGCAACTGCCTTCCTAAGCAAACTTCTCTACAAAATATACAGCTGTTATTTTATCTCGTTGCTAAGTTCCCTTGACAAAGTCACACTACAGTAACCACTTACATACATGTTGTGAAAGGGGATAAAACTCCCAGGGGCTCACAGGGCTTATCTTTTAAGTGATAACTTAGGAATTCAACCCTATTTTTGGTTTATTTTTTTCTTTTCTTCCCTGTCCCCCCACTTTGAAATTGTCATGCTGAGGAAAAATCCATGCAGGTCTTTAATATATAGTAGTTGTATGAATAGGATTTTTCATGTTTTTTGAATTATATAACACTGAACAATTATATTGATTATCCATGTTTCCATTTAATAAAAAATAAAAATATTGTAATATACCTTATCCTTACAATAAGCACGTTCTCTATCACTTTAATTTCTTCTTCTTTTGTTTAGGATAGCCATGACCGAACTAGTCTCTGGGTGTCGTTTATTCTGTGCTAGTTAGAAACCGGGTAGATTCCACGTTGAAAAATTGAAGGAAGGAAAATTGAAGGAAAATTGAAGTCATTTTATCAAATTGTCAAGAGCTGGGGAGAGACTACTTTACGTATTATACACCCAACTGTAACATATTTCAGCACCCGTGCAAGCTATAAATAAGCCGCAAGAAAAATAGGTCAAACTCTAAAAGAAAGTGAGATGCCCATGAAATATTCACAGTAAGACTCCATTCTCTCACCAGAGAGGGGGTTGAGGGGGAAGGACAGCAGAGTTATGTATCTAAGGGAACAGAATCAATGAAAATAACCTCTCCCAAAATAATAAAGTTGGCATAGTTTTGCTGCTAGACTGTGACACTTTTCTCTTGTTTTCTTGTCAAATAACAATTTTTCCCAGTTTAATTTTAATGTATTTGGCAAAAAAAAAAACCCTCATTATCTGTGATCTTTAAATCATGCTATAGCTCTTGAAAATCTTCATTTTTTTGACAATGTTAAAATGCAATATTTTATTTGCAAATGAAAGTCAAGTATAGCTGATTCTTACAGTTTTCCATAGAATTAAAATGCTTCTATAGAAAACCCTGGATGTAATGCATTACCTCTGTCAACAAGTGGCCGTCAGTTCCAGTCAAGCCATTTTAATTCTAGAAACAGACAGGAAGAGGGCAAAGAAAGTGTTGTTTTTTTTTTTTTTTTCCAAAGAGGATATAGCTGGATCCATAACACATCACTGTTCATAATTAAAAGGGGCTCAATAATCTCAATTTTCTTGAAAAACAATACTTTTTCCCATTGATGTCTCATTAGCTTTGACATAGTCTTATATGGATAAGACAAGAAAGACATTTTATATGGAAGACAAACCTACTTCCAGATTCACAATCACTCCAGTGTTTGTTTATGTTCTTATTCACAAACACACGCATAGCATTCCTATGGTTTGTATCAGTTAGAAAAGACTGTTATGCTTCGAAAACAAATAACCCCCATTACATCAGTGGATCAAAAGAATGAAGTTTATTATCATTGGTTTATCCTCCTCATACACGATCTGCCCTTTTTATTTTCTGTGCCCTCCACAGAAAAATTGATAGCTGGGCCTGCTCGAATCTAAACCTTTTGATGTCTCTCAACTCTATCAACTAACTTCTCTCTATCTCCCCTTCTTCTGTCAGTATTTTAGGTCAGCCTCATATGTCAACCGGATTACAGTACCCTCCTCTCCTGTTTCCAATCTTCCCACAGCTCCTCCTGCAATAGTCTCCACAGTATCGTCCTCATGAATTTACTGAAGTACAGCTTCCTGTTGTTCTCAGGGTTATGTCCACAATACTTCACTTTCAACTTGTGCCTCTGTTTGCTGCCTGCTCCGTGCTCCAGTGTTCTTTCCTACTCATCTTTATCCCATTATACCACCTACAGAATGACCTTCTGTTCCTACAGAGTCTCTCGCTACTTTTCAACCTCAGGCCTCTGTAAAGATGATTCTTTCTTTGGGGAAAATGATTTGCCACTCGTTCATATAACTAACTCCTTCTCATCTTTCAGGTCTCATCATATGTGTCACTTCTTACAGAAACCTTACCACCTCAACAGTGATCCTCACTGTAAAATTGATAAGTTGTAATACCTGTCATTTCTAAAGGCCAAAAGAGAGCAGATCCCTTGTTATCTTGTTTACCTCCAGATCCCTGTGCTTGACACAATGCCTCAGCCTAATCTGATGATCAGGAAACTTTATGATTTAAAAAAGAACAGGACATTACCACCATGATTCTGAAAGTAATGTGGTATAGAAAAAATTATTAATTTTGCTTTAAAAAACACTCTATCTTGTTGAGTGCAATGGTTTGAATTTTGTTGTTGTTGTTTTTATTGTTGTCTTGGGTATCAGGGATTGAACTCAGGGACGCTTGACCATTAAGCCACATCCCCAGCCCTATTTTGTATTTTATTTAGAGACAAGGTCTCACTGAGTTGTTTATTGCCTCACTTTTCCTGAATCTGGTTTTGAACTCACTATCCTCCTGCCTCAGCCTCCCAAGCCACTGGGATTGCAGGTCTGTACCACTACCACAGCTGGTCTGAATGGTTTAGTTCCCCAAAATTCATGTGTTGAAATTGTAATCTTCAAGGCATTGGTATTTAGGAGATGGGACTTAAGTATTAGGTCATAAAGGTGAAACCCTCATGAGTGGCATTAGTGTGCTTATAAAGAAGACCACAAAGAGCTAGCTCATGCCTTCTGCCATGTGAAGACAGAGTGAAAACATGAACCAGGAAGAGAAACCTCATCAGATGTTGCATCTGGACACACCTTGATCTTGGACTTCCATCCTCTAAAACTGTGCAGGTATGTTTTGTAGTTTATAAACTCCTCAGTCTAAGGTGTTTATTTATGGCAGATCAGACAGACTATGACAGTCAGTGAGATAGCAGAAGTCAAAAATAGAAGACTGGTTCCAAATTATACAGCGACATAAACACCAAAGTGGTAATTTGTTGTTGTTGCATAGGTTGTGGGGTATCCATTGAGGATTTTTGAGGCATAGGATGTCCCAAAATGTAAGAATCTGATTCTATATGAAAGATCAGTGTGAGCACTGAAGCCATGGAACTCACTGAAGTTCGAGACAATGAAGTGGTCAACTATGGAAGTTTCTGGAACTAGTAAGGAGTGCTTAGATTAGAATGGAAACTGTTGGGAGAAATCGCCTACTCTCTAAATCCACAAAAATGTGCTCCCTATGTTTTATATCCCTGGAACAAAGACTAAGGGAGTCACAAATGTAAAACTAACCTCAACTTTAATTCTTCTGAGTGGTCCTCCCCAGAAGCAGTAGAAGAGCTATTGTAGAAGAGCCAAGAGCTTCTGAAATGAAATGAAATCTTGACTCTGTTCCCCTGACATTTTTTCACAGACCACTGGAGATGTGCACACTGGATCTTTGAAAGAATGATTTTGCTTTTCTTTCTTGCACTTCAATTTACAGTTTTTGTAAGCTGTACTCAGTAACATTTTATGTATGTATATACTACTTCCTCAACTCAATAATTTATTGCCCAGGGAAAATAAATGTTGCATTGGAAATTAACTCTTTGAATCCTGATGCCAGAAGATAAGTTTTAGAAAGAACGTTAATAAGCTCAGAATTAGATATATTGAGCTTTTTCATGTAGGCAAGAGAAACATATGGAGATACTTACGAGAGAGCTAATACTTGGATCTTGGGTTCATGAAATGAACATGTTTGAGAACCAGGTCATCAGGTATAATGATTTTATATATTACCTAACACAATATCCCATCAAGGGGTCATCATTAAATTCGTGAACTAACCATAACATCAATAATAGCTTTTGATAATGGTGATCTTCTAAACTATTTCTGGTTCTCTAAATCAATTTTAAACATTGATGTTTTATTGATTCCAGAAAAACTTCATGTAAAATCACTTTGTTCAACACAATAGTACTCAAGATATATAGACATTTACAACCTCATAATAGTACCCTAGAGAGAAATTTGCCAAGAACTAATAACCAAGATGTTATATACTCAGCCAACTGTGATATCTTTTAGACAGTAGGATCATGAACTATATTTCCTATTTCAGGACCCAGTATTTTTATTTTTAGAATTGCAGTAAGAAATAATTCTGTTCAAATGTCTAGTATATTGTAAAAAATGTATATTTGAAAAATACTTCATACAGTTTTTATTTTAAAACACATCTAAGTTCTAAATATTGGAAATGTGCAGTGAAATGATAAAATAACTCATATTACTACTTTTTCTGAAGAAATTTTTAGTCGGAATCTTGATACCACAGGATAAGTTTTAGGAAGAAAGTTAATAAGCTCAGAATTGGAAATATTGAGCTTTGTCATGTAGGCAAGAGAAACATGGAAACAGTTAAGAGCAAGCTGATGATTAGGTCTGGAGTTCATGGAATGAACATGATTGAGAATTACTATTACTTTTTCAGAAGAAAAATTTCATGAATGTTAAAAAGAGTCATGAAAAATATACCTGTTATTTATATCATGAATTAATTAAAAAGCAAATTAACCAAATACTCCTGTAGGTTGTGCACATCTTCATATATGTTTTAAATAAGTTTTATTAAAATGTGGTGTGTGAGGAAATCATTTAGATACAGAAATCATTTATACACTCTTTCTTTGGTCATTTATTTTAATATTCTGCAATTACATATCAGGTATTTTAAATTTTTTTTTCCCTTAATTACTATAACAAGGCTTATCTTTCATTGTCTAGATGAGAAAATCATTTAGAGGAAAGAGCTTCCTGAAGTTAATATAGAAAACAACAACATACATTGGACACTTGGAATAAATTCAGGTACTTACAGAAAATCTGGTTTTCTGAAAATAAACTCAGTGATAAATGTAGCTGAATGAGAAAAAATATTGAAAGGCTTATACGCTTTTTTTTATTGTAAGAATGATCAGCAAAATCCACCCCTGGGTAATCCACTGTCAGTATGAACCTGAGGATATTTAAGCATTCATCTGCCCCCTGTTTCTCATCCACACTCTTCAGTGTTTGAAGATGGGGAAACCCATTATGTGGTTTCCTAGAAGCTACCTCCACCTGTTGAATGAATCTCAGTCTGTCCCGCCCTTTTGTTACACATCAAGTTATCTTCAGCCTCACACTCACTCCTATTTGAGTTACAGTGGCTCTGAGATAGACATGGTTAAGTAGACTTTAGCCTTTATTGTATTTGTCCTGTGTCTACCTGAGTTGTATCAAGTTCCTACTGTGGTCCACTCTCCCTTGAAATTATTCACCAAAGTACATATTAAAATGAGGTGTTCATATATTTCAGTTTGGCAGTGGGGATATGTAGATGAGAACTGCAGTTATAAAATACAGTAACAAAGGGGAAAAAAGCACAATTCTCAATAGAAAATGTCCACCATGGGTAAGTAGAAGCTGGGGAAAACGTCAAAGATAAGCCTTGTCATAAAAACTAAGTGAACAAATAAGATACCTGATATACAATTGCAGAATATTAAAATAAATGTCCACAGAAAGAGGGTATAAACAGGCAGACTTCTAAATGCCTGTAGTGTAGCTATCATCTTAGCACCCTTTATCCTCCACATCTGAATTTCCCATGTCCTGCAGAGCCCTCCCCAACATGTTTACTCCTAGATTCTACAGTACCCTCAAGGTCGCTCACAGTTGATGTTCCTTCTGCTTGCCATATATTCTCCTTCTCTATCCAGCTACCTACAAAGTCAGGAATTCTCTCATGAGTCACATCCTTCAGGAAGTCTTCTGTTAATCTGTGCTCCTTGCCTTCTAACTCATAGTCATCAAAATGTGTTTGTGTTGCCTGTTCATTTGGATACCTCCTCTTACTGCCTGCATGCATGTTAATAGGCAGACATTTCTGAATCAATACTGCTATCCATGGCCAGTGATCACAAGGCTGGAATTCTAAGGGTTTCAGATGTAGAACATAAAATGCAGTTCTATTGTTTTATGAAGGCTCTTAAGTGAACTGGATTTATGATCTATTTTTAAGCCCCCAGATCTACCTCAAACTTATGTAATACATTCAAAATACTTTGCTGTGGTAATTTCATTGTTATAAACGATTTTAACATAGTACATAGGAAGAAGTTCTTTTTCTTCAGAGGGCTATATCTGAACAAAACATATGGAGCATCTATTTTAGTATAACAAGTCTGAATTCAATTTTTTAGTCATCTATTTCTTTTCTTTTTATGACATTGCACACCAGTGGGAAGTGTGTTTAAACAATCTAAAATAAATAAATTAGTTTTTAGGAATAATCTGGAAAAAAAAAGGAAGATCACATGAAAGATCAAACAGAAATAGATCAAAGAGGGAGCTGGCCAAGAATACATAAACAGAAAGGAAGTAAAGAAAATGGGCAAAAATGATCAGCAGGATTATACTAGAAATAGACAAAAGACTAAAATACCTAGAAAAACCTAGACACGAGATATTCAACATAAGAAAATATGAGAAAAAGTATTTGAAATTACAGTAAACTGCATGATGACAAATCTAAGATAGAAAACATTGTTAATGCAATTGTGACAAAATTCTGTTCACTCTTCAATATGTGATATTTAAAATATTTTATTATGGTAAGAAAGTGAGAAAAAAAATTTGTTTTTGTTGAAAATTTATGTTTTATTTTGGGAGTATTCAATAATACATAGCATTCTTGTTGAAGGATAAATTATAATTTTTTTCAAACTATTATTGACATAAAGTGTTTTACAATCTAGATTTTCCCCCCAAATTTCTAAATGTCCCTAAGTGTTCCTATATATAAATAATGCACTGTCCAATTTAAAACACAATTACATATATTTTTGACTGCGTAATTAACATGTTTCAATGGATAAGAATACAACACAAATTTGATGCTTAATTAATATTTTGAGTAAATTTTTTTTATTTCTATTTTCGTTTAACCTTTTACATGAAGTGTCATGAAGGTAACTCCTAGGCAAAAAAAAAAAAAAAGAATGTCATCCTATTTCTTTTTTTTAATTTAAAACAAAATGATTATTGTTTTTTATATGTATTGGTAAAATTAAAACAAAACAAAACTACTGTATGCATGCTTAGAAGATTTTTCTATCATTACTAACTTCACTCACTTAGCATTGCACCCTTAAATAATTGCTTTAGAAAGACAACCCATTTTTCATAGAGGCTTGGAAAACTGGAAGATGATTTCATTGCTGTTCTGGATTTACGCTTTGCAACTACATCACGTTGTGGTTCTATTACTTAATATCACTCAGCTTTTCATCACTGTGACAAGATATACAAGATAATCAAGTTAGAGGAGGAGAGATGTAATTGGTTTGCAGTTTCAGAGATTTCAGTCCATAGTTGCTTGACCCTATCACTGTAAGCCTGTGATGAAGTAGAACATCATACAAGGGAGTATACGAAAAAGCAGTTACTCCCCTCACAACAGCCATGAAGCAGGGAAAGAGAGAGAGAGCTATGCCCAGGGACTAGATATAGTTGCCAAGGAATGTCTCCAAAGACCCACTCCCTCAAGGGAGACTCCATCTCCTGTAGTTTCTATTATCTTCCAATAGTCTGTTTATGCACTGATGAAGTCAGAGGCCCCATGATCCAATCCTTCTCCAAAGATCCACCTCTGAACATGGCTGCAGTGGGGACCAAGCCTTCAACACAAAAGTCTCTGGGGAACATTCCAGATTCAAACTATGACACACATCTTAAAGTAATTTGCTTTTCTGTGAGAGTGCAGTTGTTTCTACTGTTTTTGTATAAGTAGGTTTGCTGAGTTTTATGTTTAGGTAGGTTTCAGTTTGTTATTTTGAACACATGTGATTGACACATATTCAAACTCTCTCAAGTAAAAAAGTAGGCTTAAGAATAAATAAAAACCAAAAATATCTGCCTTATTCAGGAATCTCAGAACACACACAAAAAATCAACTCCTGAGCCACATTTCTAATTTAAAAATTCCTAAGTAAAATATTTAATAGATTGATCGACTTGGTTCAACTTTATCCCAGTGGTCATAGAATTCTCATTGATCTACATATTGGCTGTTCTGGAGTTGAATGCCCCTTGCAGTCCAATCAACTATGCGTAGAGTAAATCAGTTTACTGACGTATAAAATATGGCCATAAAATTGAACAAGGAATTTCACAAGGAGTGTGCCTTAGAGAGGAATATGAGAAGAATAGTTCATCTACAATATATGCTGAGTACCAGAAATGATAATGCTTGTACTAGTTGAGTGCCTGATGAGATATACTCATTTATTCATTTGTCTTTTCCAAAAACATTTGTTAAATTCTACTCTCAGCAGGTATTGAAATAGTCATCAGGGATGCATAACTGATTTAAAAGAGGCAACCTATCTACTTTACATAACTCTTACAAGGGTGGGGCAGGGATAAATTTTAATCATTTAAAATAAGAACAAGATTTTTGCAGATTAGGATAAGTTGTGTAACAAAATAAACAATACTAATATAAACAAGAGAGCACCAATTTTTTTTTTTCTTCAAGAGGCCAGATGGAAACTACTTTAGTCTTGGCAAGTCATGTAGTTACGTTTGGAATTATTACACTCAACCCCTTCATTGTAGAGTGAAATCAGCCATAGATAACATGAAAAAAAAGTGAATGTGTTGAGTCCAGTTTATTTACTAAAACATTCAATGGACAAGCTGTGGACTGTGTTTACCTAGAGGCATAATGGGCTGACCCCTGTTATAGGGAATACTGAGAGATTACATTGTTGAAGATTATATATTTAGAAAAGAACTCTTGAAACTAAGGTCTGATTTCAGAAGCAAAAGACGAGAGGCCAGAGACAGGTAGAACTGTAGACACCGGCCACCATGTACTGGGTGTAACATGAGCTCGTATATTTAGGGGAAGGAGCTTTGAATACTCAGAGAGGAGACTGAGATGGGTGGAGGTCAATGAGAAACTGAAGAACATTATCAGTGAGCTTTGCAATATAGATAGATGTCAGATTATTTAGCTCATCAAATTGAAGACAGAACTAAATAATGTGGAAGGCAAAAACAAGGAAGGGCATAAGACAACCGTACAAGAATGCAGGTGGGCACTCAGGGCTATTTAGAGAGCCAGCAGACTTATGTCAAACTGTTTTGCTAACCAGCTGTAACCAGGATTTTAAGGACCTGAAACATTTTTCACAATGAAATTACTTTCTCTGTCTCTGAGAACATTCTTTGCTCTGAAATCTACTTTATTTGAAATTACATTCATTTCAGTTACCACTTGATCTGTAGTGGCTTGGCATAAAATTTATTTCATTTATTTTTAGTACATTTACACCTTTACATTATAAAACTGTATCTTACAGGTATTCCTTGAGTGTTCATTTTTTAGACAATTTCACAATTATTTTCTTTTAATTGGTTAACTCATGCCATTTATTTTTACATGATTACTGATATGCTTGCATTTCAATCCAGACTTGATTTATCTTTTCTTCGTTCTCTTTTTTCTTTCTGCTTTGGTTTAATTCAGTAATACTATTACTCAATTGTATCTCCTTCACTTAGCTTTATCTTTTTGGTGTGTGTGTGTGTATGTGTGTGTGTGTGTGTGTGTGTGTGTGTGTGTGAGAGAGAGAGAGAGAGAGAGAGAGAGAGAGAGAGAGAGAGAGAGTTAGTAGTAGTTTCTGAGTTCATAGAACATAATCTTAATCTAACTGGAATTAGTCTACTTTGTGTATATTATAAGAACATTACATTTTTCCTCCCTGAACTTTGTGCAACTGTTAGCATATGTTTTAGTACCACAACTGATCATTTGCTTGATATATCATTCTAATCCAAACTATTACCTTTTTTAAAGTGATTAATAAGAAAAAATCTTTTTTTATAGTTATGCACACAGTTACCATTTTGAGTATTCTTTATTTTTTCGTGGACCCTGAGTTTGATCTCAGACATTGCAATTTGATCTCAAGAGGTTCTATTCAGGTCATTTAAAATATTATCCACACCTCTGTGTAACATGCTCCCACTTTCCTCTAGCTTCTGGAAAGCTTAAAACACACTTAGAATTTTTCATAGATTTTTTCTATGAATTTTATATGTCATTTTTGTGTTGGCTACAATTTCTTGATCTCTTTCTTTTCAGTATGAATTATACTTTGTTGTTTCTTTGACAACCTATAATTTTTTATTAGTTACCAACCATTTTGAATTTTATCTTTTTAGCTCATGAATAATTTTTGCATCCCTTTAAATATTCTTAAGCTCTGTCCTTGAGCCGTTTTAAATTTTCATCTTTGCATCTTTTTAACTGTCTATTATGTAGGCTCAGAGTAGCATTTATTCTAAGCTAACTTTCTCCTAATCCTTGAGCCAAAAATTTAAGAGAACTCTACCAAGTGATAGGATTTTCCACTCTGGATTTTTGGGAACAGAAACTATTTCTGGGTTTGTGTGAGTTTAGGGATTGTTTTTCCTAATCTTTGTAGTTGGTTCTCCCTGGACTAGGAATTTTCCTCACACATGCACAGATGAACATTCCGGTGAGATTCAAGAGGGATCCTCTTTCTGTTCTTGGGCCTGTGCAGTTTGGTGGCCTTGGCCTTGGCAGACTGGTCTCCTCTCCTCAGGTGGTGCTCGACATCTTTGAGCACAGTCTTCTCTGAGCTATATGTGCAAACTGTCCCCAGATAAGAAGTTGCAGAAATCTTGGAATTTTCACTCATTTGTTTCTAGTTCCTCTAAGATCCTCCACTCTGCTGCCCACTGATGAGTGTTTTTAAAACTTGTGTTTCTAATATTTAAATTATTTTTTAATTAGAAGGGAGGCTGCATTTATTTTCTATTACTCTACGATGATGGGAAGAGCAAGTCGTCTCTTGCTTTTAAATTTCCTTTCAGTTTTGTTTTGTTTTTATATTACTGGGCTCCTTTATTTGTACACAGAAACCCTTAAATGATTGCATCATGATTTCCAATGAATCTTGGTAATCTGAAATATTCGAAGAGCTTCCCAGACATCTACAAAAGTTCTCTGAGACCAGTGTTTCCATTCCAAGTGAGAATTTGTATTTTATTGATGAGTTTGTAAAAAAATTACCTTTAGGTGAAGAAGCGTTTTTCTTTTACTTGGAAAATAAGGACCTTCAAATGTTCTAATGTCAGGGATCATTTCAATAATACCTGCTTGAATATTTCACTTAGGAATTTTTAAGTCCTTTTATACTAGTGTTTCATATATGACAATTTTTGTCTTAAAAAAAACCTTGACAATGGTTTGTGAATAGATGTCATTTTTTATTATATGAATCATCATTAGATTATCTAGCTTGATAGTGCCAGAGAATGAGAGATGTTTTGTTGGAGTCAACTCAATGTTTGAAATCCCTTCTTTCCAACCCTCTCTACTTCTTGCAGGAGGTGGATGAACGCCTTCTCCACAGAAGAATGTAGCTCATTTATCCTGGTCAATCTGAAAAAAAACAAAGGAATCTAAAATAGTTGAATAAATTTTTTTGTGTGTTAGAACTGGAAAATATATTGGACAATCAAACTGGATCATTGATTATATTTTGCCTATAAAATTTATAAAGTGCAATGTAGGTTTTAATAATTAAGCATTTGAATTAGAAATTATTCACTATATGAACAAATTATATAGTTTGTTCATATAGTGAATAAACTATAAAGATATAAAATATAAAAAATATAAAAAATGACCATAGTATCTGGATAAATCATTGATTATATTCGGGAATGGAGGTTTCAATAAATTATATTAAAAGATGCCTTTAAGATATATGAACAGGATAAAATAAATCACTTGATAAAAATTCAAAAATTTAAGCTATGGTATTTTTATTCTTTAGGCAATATATCATTTTTTTATAAAGGAGATGAAATGGCCAGGTTCCATCCTATGGTGCACACCTGTAATCTCAGTGACTCAGGAGGTTGAGGCAGGAGATTTGCAAATCGGAGACCAGCCTCAGAAACTTAGTGTGGGGGCTGGGGATGTGGCTCAAGCAGTAGCACACTCACCTGGCATGTGTGCGGCCCGGGTTCGATTCTCAGCACCACATACAAACAAAGATGTTGTGTCCGCCAAATACTAAAAAATACAAACAAAGATGTTGTGTCCACCAAATACTGAAAAATAAATATTAAAAATCTCTCTCTCTCTCTCTCTCTCTCTCTCTCTCTCTTAAAAAAAAAAAGAAAAGAAACTTAGTGTGGCCCTAAGCAACTTAGTGAGACCCTGTCTCAAATTAAAATAATAAAGAGGACTTGAAGATGTGGCTCAGTGGTTAAGTGCCCTTGAGTTCAAACTCTAGGAACCTCCCTCAAAAAAAAAAAAAAAAAAAACAAGAAGAAGAAGAAGAAGAAGAAGAAGAAGAAGAAGAAGAGGAGAGATAGATGAAATTGAGTTGATCAAGAAGCATCATTTATTTCTTATTTGTACCAAATATTTCTTATTTGTTTTGAATATCTTCCTTTAATGTTTTTACCATGTATAAATAAATATTTATGTATATGTGTACTGTTTAGCAAAGGAAATTAAACTACCATAGTATTTTGTAATATTATTACTTTTTTAGATTCTATTAGATATTAAAATATATAATGTTCAATTCTAAAATGCTATTAAATATCTAATTTTCATAAATATAATGTACTTTATGCATTTTATATTATACACTCTATAGATACAGCCAATTTTAATTAATATCATAACATTAGATATTTACCTATATGCAAATAAGCTATTGTCTTAAAATGTCTTTTAACAGACCATCTCTAAAACAACAGTGTATTGTTACAGGTGTCTGAGTTTGCTGAGGTTCAGAGACACATTGGGCTTGGTAGAGAAGCTCCACAGATTTTGACTGGACTCTGTGCATGGTTCTGAAGGAGGCTGGACTCCCCTGGAGAGTTTCTGCTTTGCTCCAAGTATCTCTCCCACTCCCTCTGGAATCAGCAAACTAGTTTGATAATATTCTCCTCATGGCAAAGGCAGAGATGCCAGGGAGCTAGTTTGTCTGTGTGCGCCTACCTTCATCTTCTACTTTCCTTCCTCTCATCTGCCTCCTCTTTATCCTTCTCCTTCTCTTCCTCTTCTTCCTGCTCTAAAATTCCTCCTCCTCTTCCTCCTCCCTCTACTCCTTGTGTGTGTGTGTGTGTGTGTGTGTGTGTGTGTGTGTGTGAGATGGTTTGGATGTGAGGTGTCCCCCAAAAGCTCATGTGTGAGACAGTGCAAGACAGTTCAGAGGAGAAATGTTTGCATTATGAGAGTCTTAACCCAGTCAGTGATTAATACCCTGATAGGGATTAACTGAAGTGGTAACTGGTAGAGTGTGGCTGGAGGACTTGGGAATCCGGGGCTTGGCTTTGGGGTATATATTTTGTATCTGGAGAGTGAAGTCTCTCTCTCTCTCTCCTTCCTGATCACCATGTGAGCTACTTCCCTCTACCACCCTCTTCTGCCATGATGTTCAGCCCTACCTCCAGCCCCTTGGAATGGAGCTGGCTGGCTATGGACTAAGACCTCTGAAACCATGAGGCCCTTAGAGAAACCTTTTCTCCTCTACAATTGTGCTCTTCAGGTTCTTTAGTCACAGCAGCGAAAAGCTGACTAAAACAGTATGGGTGTGGTGGCACTTGGATCATACCCAGAGCTTTGATCCTAGTTTGTGCTGCACTACTCTTGATACTTCAAAGACAAGTTTTTAAATGAAACTTACCCTCCATCAATGAGTCAAGTAAGGTTCTGAAGGGACATAAAAATCCCAAGCTTCAGTAGTCAGTAAATTGTGTTTTATGTAGCTGTGTTGACCTTTGCCTATTTGAGGGATTTATTTGCTGTCTTTCTTTTTTATTTTATTTTTGATGGATACTAACTATAGCCAACATATATGATGCCAAATTGCTCTTTTTGAAATTGATTTCATTTTTCAATAACCTACTTGATATGACACAGCTTTCTGTTTTCCCTCCCGAACTCCATCTCCATCAGCACAAGTAAATACTGTTTATTCAGTAGTTCAGACATCTGCATTGGCTGCATTGGCCATTTAGATTTTTCAAATAAACAAACAAATAAAAAATCCTGATTCATTGTCATTTTTCATTATTCTAGATTTGTCAGATAATTTAAGAAAATATATAATTTGTCATATAAAAAAATGACCCCCTCATTTAAAAAAAAACTAATAACTAGTACCTGACCAGATAAATTAATGAGAATTTAGTCTAGGTAGGTTGATTTTCTTTCATCACTTTATCATCTTGAAGGGCTAAAGCTCATCATCTGCTTATCTGATATCAATATAATATATTGTTATCATCAAACTGCTGAACATGAAGATAACCCCTAGTTATGGGCTGCACATTCAAGTCTTCCCAATATTCATGTTTTGAAACTGTAACCCCTGTGGGATGGGATTAGGAGGTGCAGCAGTAATTACATCATGAAAGTGCAGTTCCCCAGATGGGACCAGTGTTCTTATGAGAAGAGCTCTCTCCTTCTCTTTTCTCTCCATCCCTCCAGCTCCTCACCCCCTGCATGTGAGAATCAGGCCTGACTCTCTGCAGAGAGGAAGAGAGCCCTCACCTAAAAACCAAATCTGTGAGAGCTTTGGTTTTGTATTTCCAGCCTCTAGATCTGTAGGAAATAAATATCTGTATCTATTATGGTCATCAGAACCAAAACATACTTTTAATAGAAACCTCTGCAGAAACACGTAATAATTTTCTTTCCCTTTAGAAGATGTTATGTTGGTAACTTTTTAGTAAGCCCATTAGAATTTCACCACACCCGCTTCTATCCAAAAAACAAAAGCAAAGTTGAGTGACTAAGTGACATTGTTAAAGTTATCAGAGTCTACCTTGAACACCAGGATTCAAAAAATAATTAATTCAATCAGGCAGGAAGGCAGTAAGAAATATTGTTAGCAGGTAATTATTTCATTCCATGTTTTCTAGAATTCATACTGATAAATTCATGTTATTTTAAACATGAATAAATGTTCTTTGTAACTCAGTCTAAACATTTGCTTAATATTGCAACTGATTGATATAAAACCTAGCTCAACTGAATGAATTGAAACTGATGCTATTTAATCTTACAACCTCTCTACTTTTCAAAAATAGCCACAACTATTTCATGATTATTTATTTATGATAATCCGCTATCCCTGTTCACAGAACAATCACACACCTTGACATGTGCAAGATTTCTTGAAATCTTAGTGCATGTTCTAGTAGTGTCTTAATGGACACAATAAATAAACCAGTGACAGAGGGGAAAAATAAAGGGAACATGGGAAGGAAAGAGGGACAAGAAGTATATGGGACCGAATTGAAGGAAATCAAATACCATGCTTATATAATTATGTCAAATGAGCCCTACTCTTGTGTATAACTAAAATACACTAATAAAATAACTTTAAAATACGCCAGTGATTTCAGGACGAGAGGACTGGCGACACCATCTCTTTAGACCTTTCCTTTCAATAGAACAATTCAGTCTTCTAATAGGGTTCTCTTCATTTCTGCTACTCTGTGGGGTGCTTTTCACTTGCTTAGCATGGCGAGAGCTCTGTGTGCATTGTTAGATTCAGGTGTCACACTATGTCACACTATGTCACCATGTGGCAAGCATTACTGTCCCCATTGAACAGTGAGCTGGAAGATTAGACATGTTAAGTAATTTTGTCACTGATGTGGAGCTTCTAACAGGAGCAGAGATTTCTGATGCTGAAGCTTAAATTCTAGTCAAGCAACCTTTGCTGTCTCCTGGAATAGCAGGAAGGTTCAGGGGTATTAAATACTAAGAAGTCAATGGCAATGTTCACAATTAACTCCCAGACTGTCCAAGGCCAAGGTGCCTTTTATTTTATCAAGGTTGCCTTTCCCTCATGGATGCCTTTGTACAGCATGAAGACTTGAAGATGCTATTTGAATTACTGCCCCAGACAATAGTTCTTAAAGGAGTGGAAATTCTTTTTTTTTTTCCATTTCATCTTAGCTATCAATAAATTCAATAATCAAAATGGTTGGGTTAATGGAATTCTCCTGCTGTATTTCACTTACATGAATTTATTTTTCCTTCCATAAAGTATGGCATGTATTCTAGAGTAAATAGAACATAGAAAACCTATAGTTACAGCCATTTTGAAATGTACATTGGCCCCCTAAGCAAAAAAAAAAAAAAGTAAAATAAAATTAAAAATAAATAACTACTCTCATCACTCACCATTTTAATTGCTTGGTTCCTGCTTGGAGTTATACTATGAAATTCATTGCCATACTTGCTCTTCTGACTTTGATTCCAGTTTTCAATCAGAGTATTGAAAAGTTGTTTTGATGGAAGCTCAAGTATGGAAGTTATAGAGGCCACCACCTATCCTCTCTTTAGTGAAGCAATTTCAAACGAATCAAAGTCATGCTCATAATTTTGTGGCCATGCAATTTGGGTCATAATTCAGAATATAACACAGTGCTCTCAAAGGTCTTTATGGTTAACTGTTTCTTTAAATGTCTGATCAAATTAAAAAAAAAAAAGAGGATGGCTGTATAATGATCGGAATGGACATGCTCAATTAGGCAAGCAGAAAAAATTTTTGTAGGGAATTGATCGCCTCTAATAATTAAGGATGAATATGTGCATTAACTTCAATATGAACTTTAGCCTAGCTTTGCTAATAAATGATAAATCACTTTAAACATAATGCAGACATTAAAAATAGATTGCTACTTTTTCCATTAAAATTTTCATACTCTCACTTGCACTTGATTACGATGTTTTTCTTTCTTCCCTGCTGTTACTTGAGTATTTTTGAGGTTTTTTTTTAACATATTTCTTTCCAATGCTGTTTATGAACAATGTTACTAATAAGGTTTTCAAACTGTGCCACCTTCTTTTTTTTTTTTTTTTTTTGCAGAGATTTAATGCCTGAATAAAATCTGTCCCCATTAGGGATGCATCTGTTCCTGACAAGAGCTGACAAGAAGCGTTGGGGATATGAAGGCTATGGACAGGCTTCCTAATAATACCCATTATCTTCTCCTTGTGTCATGGCTACCTTGTCCCATCAGGGCTGTGATATTTTCAGGTACCTTGTCTATGTTCAAGGCAGGAAGGAGATGGCTGAGTTTCCCAATTTTATGTAATAGGAAGAAAAACTTTGCCACCAAATTTCTTTTCCTTCCCTTGGGCAGAATCAGGTCCCTCAGCCATTCCAGCTAAAATGCTTAGAAACGGTTTGCATAGACATGGCAAAACAATTATTTAATGAATTCAACTGTTTATTTAGGGTCTACTGTGTGCCAGCCACCAAATAATCTGCCAGGCTTATCCTAGAGGGTCTGTGGATGATGTCTTCAGTTTAGGATTCTATGAAAATCTTTTTCTCTTTAGTTAGAAAGAAGAGTAAAGCTGAAAGCTTAAAAATGAAGACCTGTGAAGGTTAATGGGGGAAAATGAATGTTTCCAGGTCATGCATTAGCATGGGGGAGGACAATGGGAATGTTCCGTGAAGGATTTGAGATCCTGCCTTGGGAACAGGGCAGGAGTGAATGGTGACTTTGTGACCCAGTTTTCCTACTCAAAATCAAATTTTAAAAAGTTGGTAATTTTACATTCAGTTTTCAAATTTAGTTTACTTGCTTCCATTCTCTGATCAGCTTTTTTTTTAACCAATATTATATTATGCTTAAACATTTACATAATAACATAGAGAGCTTAAACAATATTAGGTTAATGAAACCATGGAGAATTGCAGATACCAAGAAAAAACATTCGATGGTTATCGCCTGAATTGTGTCACCCTAAAATTCCTGAGTGGAAGCCCTAGCCCCTAATGTGATGGTCTTTAAAAGTGGGCTTTGGAAAGGAAAGGTGATTAGATTGAGAGATGTCATGGGAATGAATCTCTCATGATAGGATTGGTACCTGAAACTTGGTGTTGGTCTATGGATACGTAAGAAAGAAATCTCTGTTGTTGAAGTCATCACTCTGTGGATTTTGTTATGGCAGCCTAAATTAATGAGTAGAGATGGGTTAGATGATTCCCACCAAGATATGTTAAAAAACATAATGGTTTTGTCTTTGTTGCTCTTATTCTTTTAGTTAACAAAAATTTAGAAAGGCAAGTATATATGACTTTATGTATAATCTTGTAAAAAGAGAAGTGTCCATCACCTTGGGCTCTAAGTTTCCAGCTTATTGAGAGAGAAGCTACAGCTTCAATGAGTGGAAAAGTCTTTAAAGATATATGATTGAAATAAAAACGAACTGATCTCATAGTGTTTTTTATTTAAATAGCAAAAGATATCTGAGTTTCAGGGAAAATCTGAATTAATTCAAAAAAGAGAACACGTTTTTGCAATAGTTTGATTTAATAGAGATACCATAGACTTATCTTTGATAAAGATACCCTTGAGCAGAATCAAGTCCCTCTTTGAAAAGGAATTTTTTTTCATTCAATTAATCAGTATTTATTTAACACTAATTGTGTACTAGGCACCTATACACCTGTTCTTAGTGCTTACAAACATTGTGAAACAAAAAAGGCTCCATGCCTATATGGAATTTATATCCTAGCAAGGGAGATATATAATGAATAAAAGATAGGAAAAATAGTAAATTACATAGGATGGTAGAAGTCCAAGCAAAAAAATCATTAAATGTGGTAAGGATAATCAGTATCTCAATGATAAAAGTGATGTTGAGGAGAGTGCTCTTGTTGAGAAGGTGAGATTTGAAAAAATTCTTGAAAATAAAGAATTTGTCATCTAGGTCTGTGGGGGAAGCTCATGAAATGATATATTTAGAAATGTTGTGTGAGTTATTCTGACATGTGTGATGTATGTAGACTAGAGAGGAGCCCCTTTATGAATCTACAGAAATCACAATAACATTTAATTTTCAGGAATATGAAACTGACTAGAAAATATTTATATTCATAAAAAGTTATTTTTTCAAAAACAATAAATAGATGAGAGAATTAAATATAAGATGACATCTAAGAAACACGGTGAAAGTGTTAATGCTTTCCATCCTACTATGCTCAAGTTCTGTGTATAAAAGAAAATAATTCCTTGATAAACATTTGTGACTAATCTTCTCCCTCTTTTTTTAAGGAATGTGTACTGTATGACTCACTGGTACTAAGATAATCACTTAAGGTAGCATCATAGAAATTCAGAATAGAAATAAATGCTATATTTATTTTACAAGGTCAGCTTGTAACCTCCTGTCACCAATAACACAGTCTAGAGGAGAAGTCTGACATTAATCATAGATTTGTTTTTATGGATGTATAATTCAAATTGAGATAAATGTTTTCAAGGTTAAAAAAAAATGATTGCTATATGAAATTAGTTAGCAATGAAGGGAATTTACCAAGATGCAAAAGATGTCCTGGATGTCTGTCTGAGAGTTTGAAGGACAAGTAGGCAATAACCATTCAAGACTTTCAAAATCGTAACTCTGAAGAGAAGGATAGCTTCATGGTGGAAGAAAGTAAGGGGTGCTCTGGGTACTAAGAGGACCAGCACCACTGTAGTGCAGGGTGTGGAGAACAGCAATTCTAGATAAAGCCAAAAAGTAAATAGAATTTTTTTTAAAAAATTTAAGATTAATACATAACCATCAAGGGTGGCAAGCAGTGGGGAGGATTGTCACTGGTGAATTTGAATTTTAAATAGATGCTCTGTTTGCAGAGTGTGGACAGTTTTGGAGATGGTACTGGGTAAGGTGTGGGAAAACCTATCATTTAAGCTGGAGATATAACAGTTCCAACTAAGGTAGCAGTAGAGGAGATGGAAGCAATTGACGTATTTGGGAGATGGGTAGGAGAAATCAACCAGAACAGCCTTCCTTTATGCAGGTGGTGAGCCAATGAAAAGGAAGGGCTTAAGACTAGTCACGGGCCAGGAGCAAAAGCACTGCCACTAGGAAGGCTCGCCCTCAGCAGATGGCAGTGGCCTTGACCAGTTGGAATGCAAGATTTTCTAAACCACTGATAGGTAGTTAGCAAATGAAACTATTTCTAAAAATCTTGGGAACACGTCCTGAGGACAACTATGTAAACCATGATTTTGGAGCTTCTCACAGCAAGGAGCAAGGAATGAATAGGTTTTGCTGGAATTACCCAGTCCATGTTGTACTAAATATTTTCAGTTGTCCATCTTCTTTCTATGTTTACAACTATGCTAAACTATTCTGCAGGTAATTAGTTTCTTAAATGATAAAGTAAACTATAAAATAAATCAGGACACCAAAGTTATGAATAGTTAATGGAATCTGCATGGACTTCTTCCAAGGCACCTGCCTAAAAACAATTAGGAATTATGCCACTAATTTTCTTTTCATTTGAAGATATTTGAATCACTCACTTGGTTTTGATTAGGGAAAAGAAGTGTATATTTGAAGATGCCATTAGTTGTAAGTTGAAGTAAAACACAACCCAAATAAGGCATTATTGATTTCAGAGTAGTGCAGAAGTCACACACTCTAATCTGCTGCTCTGTTATGATCTTGGGAACTGTGAGGAGATAGCTTGTCTCTGTTGTAGAATCTGGTTTTATTCTGTAAGTATCAAAAAGCTCTGGGATGATAGATCTATCTCTATTCTCCCTTTGAAAAGTGTGTTGGGATGGCTTCATATACCTCCTGTGGATAAGCCGCACTTTGAAAATGGGGCAGGACAAATCAGATGATTCACCAAAGTAATTTACAGCAATAGGAGAATCTACCTCTCCACCTCTGAGCTCAGTTGATGGCAATTAAGAATGATCCCCGGGTGGGATTTGAGAGGCTATACTTCTGACCTTAAAGAAAACAGCAAAGGAATCAGTATGTGATTCATCAAATGAGGAAATGGTAATTAACATTTTAAGCTGAGGTGACAGGCATTAACTCATTTATAATAACCACTGAACTTGCAAAATCCCCCAAAGAAGATGCTGAAAGTATGTGAAAAGCCCAGGGACCCAGAAAGGGCCAGGTTCCTCTACAGATAAACTTTCTTAAAGCAATTGATCAGGCAGTGATTCTCAGAAGAAGCCAATCGAGAAGAGGCCAAGTTCAGGTACTCAGAGTTTCTGGGGGGCTGTGGAAAGATGCCATTCACATGGTTTACCCATGCAAAAGGTACCTAAGGATGGCATATGAATCCTGCCTTCTTCTCATCTTCAATAAAGGGGGAATTATAGAAGGAACACAATATTTCCAAGCAACTGCATCCAAGCCTTTATTTTGAACAATGTGGGTATAGCTAAGTCTGATGTTAAGGCCATCTTCAGGAACCAATCTGTACTGGAGAGCAATCAATGTCCAATCAATGCACAGGACTACTGAAGACTCAATAGCTCATATCTGAAAAAAATCTCCTGCTGTTGAATGGCTGAATGTCTATGTAGGTCGTTTTCCTTGACAGACAAATCCTGAAATCATGCACAGGAAGTTTATTGAGTAAGACCCCTAGGAGCAACATGTGGGAGGAATTAGTGGCTCATTCTGGAGCAGAGAGCCTCGTGCAACACCAGGTGATTTCCTCAGGGTCTTGGCCGGTCTCACCTGAGTTCTGGACGTCAATGTCATTTAGTATCACCCACAGAGGCAACAGAACAGGCTTGAGTAGGACAGCTTCCTTCATCCAGAGCATCCAGAGTCTTACCAGGGAGGCTCGGTAGAGGCAGCACTGTCACAGATGCCCCATAATGCTGGGCTGTACACATGGTATGTGGTGAATGAGCCCATTGGGTCCAGGGCCAAGCCCACACTCTTGTGGCTCCTGTGAAGGAAAGTGACGACCCATGGCTAGTCATGGGAGAAGGTTAATTGGGGAAAGATTGGGAACTACCTTTGAGGATAAAGTTTTGGAAGAGAGGACTAAATATATGGGATTATTGGCGTTGTGCATGGAACATTATAAAACCACATAGATATTTAATGCAAAGCATGAATATAATCCATTTTCTCTGATTCGGGATTCAGCAATCAGGTGTGCTGCAATGGTTCTAGAACACGAAATAAGCTACTGTAGTTGCTGTTTGTTAAAGCACACTTGCATTGCTTTGATAGATGTTTCAAGAGTGTCGAGTCCTAGAAGCCATGGGATCTAGAGTTGGACTGCCAGGCTCCAACCCGAAATACATGAGAGAATTTAGGCTGAGTAAGCTCCATGTGCCTCCATTCAGTCATCTGTAAAATAATGGGCAAGAAGGCACCTACCATGAGAGATTGTTATCAGGTTTAACTGAGACTGTGAGATGAAGCATTCTACAGCACTCCAACAGAAATATAATGAGACTCAGATGTGGTAGTTAAGATTTCCTGGGACCCATATTAAAAAGAGGAAATCCACTTGAAGTAAAATTCATTGTAGCAATATTTGCTTTATTTAACTTGATAGCTATTATTATTTGACACATCAGGGAGCAAGAACCTTAAAAAATAACCTAAAGGGAAAACTTAGCTTCAAACAAAAAATATATGTTAAGAAATGGGAGAACAGTATTTCCTTAAACAGCAACAAATGCTTGGGATTAGCATTGTTCTTTGTGACTGTTGTTATCACAAATATTTCTGGCTCCAAAAAGTAATGCAATTTTTTTTTTTAGTGTGTGTGAAGGGTTGTTCCTGGGAATTGAACTCAGAGGCTCTCTGTCATGGAGCTAAATAATCCAACTTTCTACAAAAGGAGTAATGCATATATATTTTATATGTTAAAGTGAACTCAGGTATAAAAGAAGCAGTATCCAACAGAAGTATCTGTCATGATACTTCAGACTTACCTGAGGTTTCAGCATCCTTATCTCTGTGCTGGGAATAAAAGCTCTTATCAAGCTAACCAACCATACAATGGATGGTGGGGATTAAATCTCACATATGGCAGTACATTCTTTTCAGGGAGTTCATGGAATTTGAAACTGCAACCTTAAGATCATCACCTTGAGCAAGGAAAGTGACTGAAGCCTCTAAGTGTAGCTGGTATGCTCAGTTTTTATTTATTTATTTATTTATTATTTATTTATTTATTTTTAGCTTTTATATTCCTAATTGTGTGTGCAAGACATGGAAAAACCTGACAGGAGTTTGGGGAAATGCAATGAAAATGATGAAGGGGCTGTTTGCTTTGATTTATGAAGACATGTTAAATGAATTCAATATGAATAACTCTCCTAAGTGATGACCAGGGAAAAGCATAATAAATGTCTACAAATATCTGTTGGGTGTGAACATTGGAAAGGGAGATGGATGAGCATACAGAGGAAGATGATAAGGAATAATGAGAAGGAATTGGAAGAGTTTATAAGAAAAAAACAGTAGTCACTTTATGCCCCTGAAAAGTGACCATCAATGAAGAGGCAGGATATCACGATAAGAAGGTATTGGAACGTTCAGAGTCCAGCCTGGGAAAGGGGTTGCTGAAAATGTGTGCCAGTGAGCCAGGAGGGAGGGCTGCTGATGGCTTTGGTCCCAGGGCAGTGAAGCTGGGGTTATCCTGCTCCAAAGGCAGACACGTTTTTGTCCCTATTTTCTTCTCTCTTATGTAGAAAAACACTTTGAAACTGGAACTTCTCAGTTTTAATTATATGCCATCTCCACTCTTATACTTATGTCTATTTCTGTATTCTTTAAATGAAATATGGAGAATACTATGATAAGTTAGCAGCTTTGCTATAAACAATAATGTTTTGTAAGGTTTGCCTGTTCTGCCACAGGGTATGAGACATAATTTTAAGTGGTGCATATTTTATTTTTATTTATTTATTTATTTTTGGTGGAGGATACCAGGGGTGCTTAACACTAAGTCACATACCCAGCCTTCCCTCCTTTTAAATTTAGAGACAGTTTCTCACTAAGTTGCTTAGGGATTTATTAAGTTGCTGAGGCTGGCTTTGAGCTCATGATCCTCCTGCCTCAGCCTCCTGAGCCACAGAATTATGGGCATGTGCCACCATGCCTGACTGGTCTATTTTTAAAACACCTTCCTTCCTTCCCTGATGTATAATATCTGAAAGGAATAGAGAGAAGCCAGGGAAGGCAGGGCAAGGGGCATCTCTACTACACTGTCCATATCATTCCCTGCTAAACAAAGCTTTTCTGTTCAAAAATGCGTTCACTATGGCTAATAATTAATGAACTCAGCTGAAACGTATAACAATTAAGTTCTAATAAAGCCTTAACAATTAGCATTTTAACCATTATTTCATGGGAACCGAAACATTAGATTAGTTATGCTTGTAGGAAGTAATCAGCTAAGAATTACTCATTTTTAACTAATTATAATTACCCTGCTCATTTCTATTTGAGGCTTTCAACTAAGACTCTCAGCCTGTGTCTACCATGGCTAAAGAAAGGATAAATGTTCCTTACTTAGAAAGGGCAATCTTTAAAGGGCAACCTCAAATTTGCTTTTAAATATTAAAGAATAATAATATTTTTTTCAAAAACACATACTAATGTCTATTTAAATATCTATAGCTCATGGGGAAAGAAGAATATTTTTAATGAAAATTTACTGTAATTTTATTATTTATTTACAACTTTTGAATTGTGCAGTTCTGGAATTTTTACTTAATATTTACATATTTAAATTTTCCATGGGTAATTGAAATTGCAGAAGGCAAAACCACAGATAAGGTGAGGAGACTATTGTGTTGATATTAAATGTTTTAACAGATGCCGACTGGTCAACTTTTATATCTTTCTTGAAGAATTGTTCATTCAGATCATTTGCTCAAATTTATTTGGGTTATTTTTCTTTTATTTTTTATTTTAAGAGTTTTATTTTTATATATTATGCACACAAATACCTGGGAAAAAAGAATATTGGATTGTATATCCATCAATTACTTTGAGCCACAAAATTTTATAAGTTTAAATGAGATAATAATAATTTTTTTGTTCAGATGTTGCTATCAATTGTAATCACTAGAAGAGAACTTTTGCAGGTAAATAGGTTAAATATGTGTATGTGTATGTATGTATGTGTATATATATATATATACATATATAAATATATACACACACACATATACACGTATATATGTACATGCATCTATATACATACATAATTATATATATATATATATGTATATACATAGTTATATGCATATATATAATTTACCAAGTAGTTTATATGAACCATGATCAAATGGGATATTTCCTACTTAATTGCACAGTTATTAAAATTTATATTTTTTTAATTTGTCATTTTGATTTTTAGTATTGTGCTTCTATCATTTCTTTTCTGCTGATGAGGTAATCAAATACGTTTGTCATTTTTTAAAGTTAACTTTAATGACTATGAAATATTTCTCAATAAGCTGGAAGAAGAGATTCTAAGCAAAATACAAATATTTTCCAAAGTAAAGATTAAAAATATTTTAGAGTTCATTGTGAAACAGGAAAACCTTGAAAATCCCTCTTTGAATCACAATTAGAGTTAATTCCCAGAAAAAGCATTGGGAAAATTTAAATGTGAATTGATTCTAAAACATATTACATGAAATAAAGCACAAAATATTTAGCAATTTTGTCACATATCCATAATTTTTCTTCAGTGATAACCACAATGTTTAAAGCTATTGGTTGCAGATTTTTCTGAAATCCATAGGACACTAATTTTGACCTTTAAAATCAGAGAGAATCTTCCTTGCAAATCAGAAAAATTCTAATTCTATTTAAGATCTTGGAATAGCATATGTACTTAGGCAGAAACAATTCTCTAATTTCCCATGACAATCTAATTAAAATGAATGACCTACAGGTTCTATAAAACATGACTTATAAATTATTATAAGCATTTGTCAGCAATTTTATTATCAAGGAAATATTTCCTGGGGCTGGGATTGTGGCTCATCGGTAGAGTGCTCACCTCGCACGGGCGGGACACGGGTTCGTTCCTCAGCACCACATAAAAAAATAAAATAAAAGTTATTGTGTTGTGTCCATCTACATCTAAAAATAAATAAATAAATATATTTTTAAAAAGGGAATATTTCCTAAACTAAGACCACATCTACCTCCTAAGTGCTGTAAAATCTCAGAGCTCTGAATTCAATTCAATATCTGTCTGTATCAGATTTCTATGTGATTCTTTCTGAGCATTACTTGGTTAGATGTGTGAGCTTAGTGTTAGAAAAGACAATTTGTTTCTATAATAATGAACATCAAGAATTCATTTCCATGTTTTTTAAAAGTTACAATGCTAATATTCTCCAGTCCTTCTAATTGTCATTAAGTAATCAACTGATGTGATACTTTGAATTATAAAATATTCTCCACATAAATTGTTTATGGTAATGTTTTGTCGAAGTATAGTGATCATTCAAGAAAACATCAGTGTTTACTGAAAAAGAAGATGACATGATAAAACACACTGCTATATTTGACTATGAAATTTCTGCATTCCTTTTATCCTTATTCCTTCCTTTCTCTTCTCATCTTCTTAGAACACTTGCCAAAAATCAAAGCACTTACTGCTCATTAATGCATGTGTTCAAATATTTGCAATTTACTGAAAGTTTGACACCTGGGCCACTGGCTTTCAAGTTGCATTGATAATGAATAATCTTCTGACTTTTTTTTTCCTATTAACTTTGCTAGAGTCCTTTAGGAGGGAAGAAAAAGCAAACATGAATTACAGGTTACATAAAACATGGCTTATGAAAGAAAATAAGCATCTGTCAGCAATTTTAGTACCAAGAAAAAAATATCCTAGATTAAGACATTTCAGCACATAAATCAGAAAACCTTCTTAACCCCTCACTTTGACCCTAACAGAAAGCTCATCGTTTGTGACATTTTGAGACATTTGATATACATTTGCAAATTGATGTCTAACACTGATGAAATGGTCATGAATTAGAAAAGTCATTCATCAGGTTCACAAGTATAAGGTCTTATGTTCAGCTTTGTGAGGGTGAACAAAGTAAGTTCCTACATTGAAACAATGGACCATGAGGTAACAGATATGCCCATTATCATGTCTGATCATTATGCACTGCATATGGGTATTGAAATATCATGCTGTGCCCATTGATATGTAATGTTGCTATATGCTGATTTAAAATTAAGCTTATATATTTGAACCTCAGAGAAAGCATGTGTATTGCACCACGTTAAAGCAAATAGGTTCTTAGGGGGAAAAATTCTCTTCTGTGGCTAAGCAAAATATAGAGTAGTTTTGCCAGAAATATTGCAGTTTTGCAGCCAACTCATAGAAGATTAAATACATGGCAAAGGTGTTTTGTTTCTTGTTCTCTGTAGTAATGTGATATGAATTATCTTTGCTTATAGACAATGCATTTCTACCTGCTGTATATCAGATGATCCAATGAAAAATGGATTAGATAACAAGAGAAGGGTAATACCTTTGGATGTTTCTAATAAAAACACAGCAAATAAGTGCTCTCTTGATTTATCTTTTATTTGCCTTGGGAATTCCATTTTTTTTTTTCAAGAATCCTCAGCTCATCCTTAGGTTTTTGAACACATTAGGATCTGCTGCCCACAGAGCCACAGCAGTGTGACCTCAAACCAAATGCCAGGACTCTTAGTGCTTTCATACAATGTGTTCTCTTTGTCAGCTGCAGATAAAACCATGCACTGTCCTGTAAATAAAGGCACCAAGGCCAAATTAGCAACCACACAACACATTCCTGAGGGGAAGAAAAGCTGCAGCAATGGAGGCCTTGGCTTTGATGTCTGAGTCCTAATGGCCCCAGCACCACTTCCAGGTAGTTGGCCACCTGGTTTCTGATTCTCATAAAGGAGATCACATAGGGACTAAAAGCAAGGCATATACAAAGCATGCAAGGCACTTAGTGGTTTTGCTGGAGTAATAAGAA
Organism: Urocitellus parryii; assembly: GCF_045843805.1. Taxonomy (NCBI): domain Eukaryota; kingdom Metazoa; phylum Chordata; class Mammalia; order Rodentia; family Sciuridae; genus Urocitellus; species Urocitellus parryii. The sequence continues at coordinate 75,788,808 of NC_135539.1, read as the reverse complement.
AATAACTGTGAAAAGAAAAGAAAAAGACCATTTCCTTAGATTAAAGATTCTATTTTTTCAAAGCTGTGCTGGCCACAGACAATCTTTTTCATCATGCCTGTGCATCCTTGATTGGTTGTCCTTCATTTCAGAAGAGCCTTCCACTCTTCTTTCTCCATGTTTTCACGCTAAGTGCCATTTTCACATTAGCTTTTTCTCCCTGAACAATATTTCCACAATACTGTATGTACAGCCTTCTCTATTCACTTCTGTAGTAATGGTCCTTAGGATCCTGAATAGGGCATCAGAACTACATGTCTATATGAATGGGAGCTTATAAACATGTTCTCTAAAAACACCGAGCCCTGGAAATAGAGGAAGTTGCCTTTGAGAGAGAAAGAACCAGCAAAGATTTTATTCTGTCCATCCATCAGCCTTGTAATATTTAAAGGTCATTTAAAATGCCTTCTTATAGAAACTAGAGATCTCTTTCTATTGGATTCAGTTCCTACTACATTTTATCAACTCAGAAGTTCTACACAAACAAGTATTTTGTGTATACATTACTCACTTGGAAATAGGCAAAATGCATGGCTTGCCCATTGGAATACAGAGAAAAAGAAATGAAATATATTAAAGGAACAGGGCAAACTATGGATAGTAATGCTGATAATAACAAATGTATGTTCTTAAAAATACAGTTTTTCATTTAAATCTCAGCCAGCATTGTGAGTAAAGTTTAGTGTCAAAAAATGTCCACTCTAGGAATAGCTAGTATTTATTACTTGCATATTTTAATATTGGAACTCTTTTGTTCAAAGAAACTTAAATCAGGAAAGCTCACTGGAAGTTATAGCTCTAACTTCTTATTTCCTTTCCTTATTGCCCTCTCTAAATCAAAATATATTTTTATCATTTTCCTCCTCTATATCCATGGTTGATTCTCTTCATTTAAGGGAGGCACCTCAGCCATTGTGGGTTAACCTGTTAGAATGATGCAAACTGTTATGTTCAAGATCACTGGCGATCACATGCTACTTAGGCTTTGCCATTGCATTTGATCATTTAACACCAAAATTGGATAAGATGTGAGAAGAGATGCCCCAGGACAAGAACTGAAGAACAAAGTATTTTTTCTACCCACATTGTACAACAGTAGCTCAACTCCTCTGGATGTTAGACTGTTAGATCTGTGCATTTGCTATGATGGTGAGTTCTTTCTCACCTACTCTTCTCCTGGTAAAAGGACACGAATGCAGTCATGTCTTAAAGGCTAATGGATCCTGCCTCATTGCCTAATAAAATAATTTCACTTCTTATTATTAATACCTGTAACCATGCAGAGACCATAGTTGTACAAATGAGAAGAAAAACTGTCCTGGATGGGTTACTGGGCATACTGGTCATGGAGCCCTATTGTTCTATAAAACTAGCAGTTTCTGGCTAGTGCAGGAAATTATTTTGTATCCCAAGAATATATGCCCACTGATATACATCTTTTGCTACGAAGTGTTTCTTGATCTGAAACAACATTTTACATAATATTGTTTCAGTACATACACAATTCTATAAACTCTCAAAATTACAAATTGAATGCTCTAAGGCAAAAAAAAAAAGAAAAAGAAAGAAAGGCAAAGCAAAATGTTACTTTATATTGATTCAAATTTAAATAAAAAGGTGAAAGGAATCAAACATGAACAGCTTCACAAGTTTCTAGTTGGTCTGCAAGAGACATGGTGTCATATTGGAGGCTCAACCTTATTCTCTCTTCCTGGCAGGTTGGACATTCAGCAATAACAGTAGCTTAATCAGATTTCATGAGTTGGAGTCCATGCTGGGCATGTGTATAACCTTAATATCTTTCAGAATTCATACATCAACACTGGTGTGACCAAAGATAGAGGTTCACTAATGTTTATTATCTCTGTTGTGGTTGATATTCCTTGGTGGTTTTAATATGTAACACAGGTCTGCCCACTTTACACTAGGTACCATAATTCAGTTCGCATATCAGCTGTTGATCATTCTGTAATCTGAAATTCTCATGAAAGAATTTTCAGTTAGAACTCTTTTTAAAACTAAGAATAAGAAGAGACATTTGCCCTACTTAAAAGAAAGACATATTGTAAAGCAGAAGTAACAAAAGAAGATCAAAATACATAAAACCATTTACTGGCAATACAATTATATTTACAACATCATCATTATGACATTGAAAAGCAGCAATTATCAATAACAATATGAATTGCTCAGTCACACATTGTGTGGTTGTGTGTGTTTGCCACACCACATAATAGATCAGTTAAAGCGTGGAGAGTGATTGATCAGTTAGTGCCCTCCACCAGAATGTGGTCACTCAGATCAGCACATGGCATATTGTCAAAATGAGCCTCGCCTCAGAGAAATAGTTGTTATATTCACCTACTCATTTCTTTCAGCTTCTAAAAGAAAATATTCTTAAAATGAAAGCAAAAATCACAGATGGGATACATCACTGGCAAACATGGCATTGTGGAGGCTCCCAACCTGGCATGAAGCAGAAAATATTTTGGAGATTCTTGTTTCCATTTTAGAATTTTGACTTTAGATTTTCTTATAATTATTACCACTAATTCAGTTGGAAGATGGTAGACTTTTAAGGCATTTTTGCATGCAAATCCACATTTTAATAAAAAGAGTAGCCTGAAGAACCAGTCCTAGGAACATCAGAGTAGAAGGAATAAAGCTGTGGCCTGGCGATGCTTCAGGAAGGAAAAATAGCCTATGAAATCTCACAGTGAACTCATACTGTTTCTGGAAGGTGACTGGGGTTGCCTCTGGTCTCACTCATTAAAACCTTGTTGCACCCTATGTTGAGCAACATTGTTGAAAAGTCAGGCCCTTCCTTAAAATCAATATGAGTCTGTTCCTGTATCTCCTATTAGGAACATCCATTCGAATGCCAGTAATTGTGCCTCAGTGTCCCTAAAGGTTTCTCAGGCTCAGTGTTAGGCACAAATACCAGATACTATTAAAGTGCCCTGCTGGTGAGTAAAGGGAGTGGGGCAGTTGTCTTTGTAGGCAGGCCTACTTCTACCTGGAGACTCTGATGAAGATTGACATAGATGTCCTTCTAGGGAAGTGGAAACAGGTTGAAGGGAATTCTGTTGATTAATCTCTTCTTGAATTCTACATATTTAAAGGCACATATTTACACATACAGATTTACATCATCACAAAGTAAAAAACAACAAAGTGTAGACCATATATATCTTCAGAGGACTAGTCTTAGAAACAGAAGGTGGGAAATTTTGGCTTTAATTCTTTAGTTTTCATATTGGCTTTAATTCTTTAGTTTTTATGTTGTATTATATTTCTTCTTATCAAAATATCTCCATATCTCTATATACCCTTTACTTTTCTTCCCAATGAACACCAAAAATGCAAAGTGGGATATACTACCAAAATTGTAATGAGATTCTCTTTCCCAGTGATGTTTGAAGAGTTTCTGGAAGCAGATCCTCAGGATAATACAACAGTATCTGACGTCTTCAAAGCCAGATTGTAACAAGGACATCTGGTATTCTACAGCCTCACGATTATTAAATCTCTCACGAGGGATCAATCAGGATAGGAACATGCAGGAGAAGTGAGTATGCAATATTTCTAGCATTGGAAGGTCATTATAAAGAATATCAATTGGTAGGTCTTATGTTCCATCAATGTGCTGAAGAAAGACAGTAATAAGCTCAAGTCAGCCAACCATTCCTTCAAGTGTAGCCTGGAAGGTATAGACTTCAATGTGTCTTTGGAGCAGAGCCTCATCTCTTGTTTTCTGAGGTCTGATTTTATGGAAAAACAATTAAAGCTTCCTACACTAATAATATATCTCTAAAACTGGAGAAGCAGGAGACCTGGACTGGATGGAAATGCTTATATTGATGTTCTTGACAACTTTGAAATATGAGATTCTACTGAATTCTCTGGGCTCTCAGCAAAAGCACGCTTGCCCCTGCTAGGAGACAGCAGCTTTGCCTTCCCTAGAGAGTGGGCATGAGTATCTTCTGAGGTGGCTGAACTATGAGATTATGGTAGCTCTCCTGCCCATTTCATAGTGGCTTCTGTGGTCTCCAGAAACACCATGACTTATTGGTCAGGTCCCTGAGTATATAATTCAGATCCATATATTTAGCAGCTCAAAGATTCTTCACATTACTTCTAATTTCTTCTACAAGCAATTATAGATGCTAAGTGGAAGCCCTTGAAACTGTCCCTTCCTCACCAAGATAACAAATCAGAAGCAATACATTACCTCAGTGGGAATGGCAGAAATTCATGCCACCACTAAAGACTTGAGCATACAGGAATTGTGGTCTTTACCAATGTTCCTTGTAAGCCACGCTTTTGGCCCATGTATGAATGATAAGGTTGATAGAATTTCTTAAACTTGTAAATGGTATCCCATTTGCAATGCTATGCTTAGGGAGGTGTCTAACAGATTAAGGACCTCTGTGGACCTTGTTATCTGGAAAATATTTTATTTTCAGTTCCTACCAGAAGGAAAATTGGGAGCATTACTCATTCTTTCAGAATGCATTCTTCTATTCCCACATTTACACTAACTCTCCCCTGCTCTGTCTTAATGCAGTCAAAAAGGGACAGGACGGTTAGAATACTCTGCAGAAAGTTAAACCAGTTCACAAAAACAAGGACATCCTGTTAATAGGATCTGGGAAAAAGGCAGCAGCATGTATTCTGAATATTCTCATAAGATTCCTATGCACCAGACGGTGAGAAGGAAATTTTACTTAAACTAAGAAGCCTCAGGTATGGGTAAAAAAGATTTTAGGGGTCCAATGCTCTGGATCATGCTGAGACATCTGCTTCAAGGTCAAAACTAGTGATGATACCTTGCACCTCCTATCATAAAAAAGAAGCATGCTTATCTAGGTGGGGCCCTTTAGTTTTGAAGTTAGCATTGTCCAAACCTGGTTATATTACTCTAACCCACAGTCAGGTGCCTCTAAGACTGCTATTTTGCTAAGATCCTAAAACAAGTTCCCCTCCAACCTGAGCTATGAAACCTCAAGTCCTTTGGTATTAGTGATATTGTGGTCCATAAGTCCATAAGTCACCAAGTTCTGCTGTTGAATGTTAATTTGTTTCTAGCTGCACAGATTCTAAGCATTGTTCTTAAATGCTCCTGAAAATTCTACAAATTAGTCAATATTTGTACAAATTCCTTTACACCTTAGCTAATCAGAGTTGAGTTTTTTAAATTTATTAGTTATTGATGGACCTTTATTTATTTATTTGTTTATATGCAGTGTTCAGAATTGAACCCAGTGCCTCACACATGATAGGCAAGCACTCTACCACTGAGCCACAACCCCAGCACCTGTTGTTTCTTATAAAGAGTTGAAACATGGGGCAATGGTAGGTGATGATTCCTGCCCTACTCCTAGGAAAGTTCCCATAGATGCAGGAATAGAGCTGACCCAAGATCAGGTGGAAATTTAACATACTTGCAATGAGTGATTTATATTTTTTAAAAGACATATAATGGACTGAGATCATATTATGAAAGACTTTTAGAACTGTGTATAATCTAAGACATCATATTGTCTAATGCATTTATTTTTCTCATTAGGCAACTGATGTTGCAGAGAAGTTGTTTGCTGGCATTTACCAGGGTGTGCAGGGTTATTGTCAGTAAGGGAACCCCATCTCTCTTTCCCAAGCCAGAGATGTTCAGTTTCTAGAATCCTCATTCATGTGCTGTTCTTTTACTACCAAAAAAAAAAAAAAATACAGACCGAGGGGATTTTTACATGTAGGTTTTATTAGCCTCATGGGACTCAACAGAATAGTATTCAAAATGGAATATTTTCCAAGTGGAATATTATCTGAATGTGTGAAAAATAATAGTGCTGCAAGTTTCTAGATGACTATTGAACTTTTTATAGACTATTTGTACAATATGATGAAGGACTTTAAATTTTTTGCTGTAATGATAATTGGGTCAAGGATATATCAAGGAGTTAATCAGAAGGGTTTATTAATTAGCATATTTCCAATGGAGCTACTGAAACTGATTAATAACGTGACACGCAAAGGGAATGGGAAGTTTAAAAATCAATGGCCCAATCGACAACATTGTCTCTTTTGAATCAATTGCATTGAAACTTTATTAGAGGAAACTTAGATTACTAACCATCAGGCCAGAAGTCCTAAATACAAACTGAACAAAGTAATATGCACACAGGGAAAAGCAGCTAGAAACTTCCTAGGAAACTTTCTATGAATTTGTTTATGTTGGGGTGGGAAAAATAACTTTCTGTTCAAATTGAAATAGCTGTGTTTAATTTTAGCTTTAAATAGAACAGTAATTAGTTCACTAAAGGAAGTAATTGCTTGCAAATTTTCATATTTAAACACAAAGCCATTTTTAAATACCAAAACTGAATGCCATTTCAAAGACTAAGCAAATAATGATTTTAAAGTATTGAGTTATGCATAATTTTATGATTGTTCACTAATTATAAATCAGTAGAGCAAGGATTTCAAAATATTCAAAAAGTAGAAAAAGTATTTGTTTTATTTTTATAAATAAGAGTGTATTATGAGATGTATGATTATAAACAATGCTTATTTTGAGGCAATGCATTACTTACAAACAACCACATCATCCCAGAAACATGCAGCAACTCACAATAGACTTGAAATGTCAGGAACACTTTTTATGCTATCTACTTATGAAAATTACAATTATTTTCAGAGCTTCAGAATGAATAATAAGCATTTTTTTTCATCCTAATTTCACTTCAAACCTATCCTTCCATCTTTTTGGAAAGAAATGAAATAAATAAAACCTTAGGTATTTATTTCATAGAAATAGACCCACAATACTCTTACTTTTATCAAATTTCTGAAGTTTCAGAATTCTTAGCATTAAAATTTTCCTTTTGTTTGAGAAACTGTTTTAAAAAGGCCCTTCCTTCCCTTTAATCAGATTTCAGAACTTATAACCAAGAACTTTGGAGCCAGTCAGACTAGGCCAGATCTAACTCTGGCCCTAATTATCTATGTGACTTTGGATAAATTACATATTCCTTTTAGCAGTAGGGTCCTCATCCACACAAATGATATAACAATATAATCCACCTAATATAGTAATTTTCAGGATTAAGTAGATAAGCATATAATTACTCAATAAAAGGGTACTTAGTGTTTGTATTAATATTTCATTATCATGAATAAAATAGCCATACATTATAGAAATTAGAGGACAGAAATTATATAATGCTCTGTTCCATGAATAAAATCGTGGTAAGGCTGCATTCATAAGAAACTGCTAATAAGAGGAAGTCAGAAGGACCACTATGAGCAATCCGGTCTTGAGGGTGAACTTCCTAATACCTCAGGGGATCTTGGCAGAAGAAAAGGGTCTTAAGAAAGAGTGGGCGTAAAATAGACACTTATTCTACTCCATTATTCTTTCAAAGTCTACTTAAAATTTAGTGGCATTCAAATTCAATAAAAGATTGGGTTAATTAGTACATAGCATGCTTCTTTATAAATTTTGAATCATTTGTCCAAAAATACAAACCCACACAACCATTATGTAATCTGAAAATAAAAATATTGAGTGATTTTTGATATTCAAGAATATCCTTAAAATCAATTAATTTTTTTAGAAAGCATTAAAAATAAGGAAAACAAAGCTATTCTATTCAAATGTTATTTCATGACTGGAGCAACTAGACATCCACATTAAAAAAAAATGTTTAGACACAGACTCACACCTTTCAAGCCCCCCTCCCCCCAAAAGAAGCAAACAAACAAAACAAATTGGATTTTAGACCTAAATGTACAAAGGTATAATACACATAGAATAAAGTCTAGGTGATAACTTGGTGATAACTTTTTGGATACATCAAAAACAAGAAACATTAGAGAAAAAAAATTGATAGACATCAACTTCAATAAAACTAAAACCTTCTGCTCCATAGAAGCCACTGTTATGAGGTTGAAAAAAAGAAAAGACAACAAGACACAGACTGAGAAAAAGTATTTGGAAACCATAACTGAGAAGGTCTTTATTTCCAAATTGTACAAAGAGCTCTTTAAACTCAACAATAAGAAAGCAAGCAGTCCACTAAAAAATGCCCCAAAGACAGGAACAAACACCATAGCAAAGATGATACACAGGATAGGTATAACTGGAATTGGGATTTTAAGTGTTGTTAAGATACTATAGTTGGATGCCAAATGGCCATTATGTCTCATACTAACAGGTTTGACTATTATCTTGACTTTTAAGCCAATCGTCAAACTTCAATGGGAAAAATTGTGCAGATACTTTGTCCCCGTCCCAGAGTTTCTTACATAGTAATTCTTATTTTTACAATATTTTCAAGCCAACATTTCCTTGGACAAGAGGAAACCAACAGAGCTTGTAAGGCAGTGAAATATGTGAACGATTATCCACCAAAACATAATGGTTCTGATGTGATTATAAGCTGTAGGAGCAGGTCCAGTGATTGACTTCTAAGAGAAAGAATATAAAAATTGTGTGGCCTGGCATGGAGTGATAGAGAGACATTGAAGCAGACCAGATCAAATTATCATAGCAATTTTTCATAAATGACGCATTTATAAGTAAAGTTCATCATGGGTTAAGAGTTAAAACTAGCTGAGAGTTCACATAGAAATCGTCTGCCTACCCAGGGATGCTCTGGAAGTTTAATTTTCTAGTGTGTGTAGTCATCTGAGGAAAACTGAGCAAGGGCACGGAATGTTGGCTAACATTCTGTCCCCATCTCAAAAACGCCAGAGTTGGCCTTGCAAGTTGAAAAAGCTTGATTTCTTTTTCTGATTTTCAGGAAATCAATTTACCAGAGCTCTCCTACCTTCTGTGGTTACTTTCAATTCAGAAAAACAAATCAGGTTTGGAGAACACAAGGAAGAAAGAATGCCACTATAAGATTAGGAATCACCATCTTCTCTTTGTGTCAACCTGAGATGTCAATTCATTAATGAGACCCAAGACATATGAACACATTTAATCAAAATCATTGGTTATATTTTGAAGAACCATTATATGAGACTCCATAGCAGAAGATCTTCCACCGTCCTTGAAGCTGAATTCACTTCCTGTTTCACCAAGACAAGAGTGGCTACCATTTTTCAATATCTGCAAAGAAGTGTATGTCTCTGGACATGCTTTAAGCAGACTTCAGTGTTCACCAGTATTTCAGTCATGACCTTACACTTAGAGAAACAGCATTCCAATTTATTTGATAATGCCTACTGACATTAAATGCCTTCTTTTATTTTTTTAGAAAAATAGTTTTGACACCAGTTGAGTAGACAGACTATAAAGGCAAGATTGGTGGTGTTCTGATAAAGGGGGGAAAATAGAAAATCATCCAAGACCTAATTTGTAGTGTTTGTTAATTTCTATAATATGAATAACACTGCTATGGTGAATTTCAAGCTAGCAATCATTTTACTGGCTCAAAACATTCTTAGGCATTGATCATTGGGCCGATTGCTAGCTAGCTTGCGATTGCTAGCTTTCATAATAATCCTAGATAGCTCCAGAACACTCCTGGGCAAGAACACATGACAGGGTATGGGGGAGAGACCCACAAAATATTGAAGACTAGTAACAAGGTGATGGAGCAAAGAAAATGGCAATAGAATGGTGAAAGCACTTGAATTTGATAGGTATTTTTAAAAGATTAATAGATAAAATTTTGTAACTGATTGAATATTAAAAAAAAAAAGCAGAGCCACAGGATAAAGCCACAGTTTTTCAACTTGAAAGATTGGCTGAATGATAGTTCCTATAACTGTGATTCAGAGGAATAGGTCAAAAAATGTGCTAAAAAAATAATTCAGTTACATTTCAACATAGTAATTTACAAAGTGTAGGGTATGTTGGTTTGGATTCAGAAAAGAGGGACAAGCTATCAGATGTTTTAATACATAAACAGCATGCAGATATTTAATTACTCCATAGACATATCAACCTGAGAGTTTTTATAAGCATCTTTAAAATATATATTCAAAGTGGTATGTATTTCCTCCTAAAGGTAAGATTGCTCTATCCGTTTGTATTCTGTTTTAAAATTAATGTCATCTTCTTTCAGTTATCTCTCAAAGAAGCTTGTGAAGAGTACTTGGATCTTTCATCTCCTTAGCCTCAAACCCAATTACTTCCTTTTATTCTGTAAGTAAAATATCCATGGGTTTGCTCTCAACTGGACTATTATAATAATCACTTACTCCTGGACGCAGCTGGTAGGTAGGCCCTGAGTCTCATTCCTGGCAATCCATCTTTCACATTTTGGGCACAATTATCTTCATTTTAAAAATCATAACTTTGTTAGAAAAATTGTATTATTTGGAATATAATATAAGTGTTGCCAGGATAAAGCTGTAGCTTGGAATGGGGATATACGTATGAAAGGGTTAAGCAGGTGAAGCTTTTAGCCTTGGACAGGAGACATGGCCCGTAGAAGAGATAAGAAGCAGGAGAGGAACACGTAGTATCTGTCATCAAGTATTTTAAAAATATCACGTGAAAGAGGCATCAATCTGTGTTTTACCAAGGAACAAAATGGAAATATTTGGGGAAGTAATAGCAAAATTTTTGGTTCTGTGCCAAGCTGGGCTTTCAAATAGAGTCACTGGAAGGTGGCTTGGAGTGCCCTGGCACTGGAGGACTGGGTGATCACCCAGGAAAGTGTTCTGAAAGGTATTCTTGCTGGATCACAAAATTCTTGAACACTGAGCTGGAAGATCTTTAAAAGCCCATGAAATGGAGAGTACTAAGACTCTCAGAAACCGATTTTCTTTACAAATTTGTTGTTCTGCCATGATAAGTATGTTTGTTTTTTCCAGGAACTTAAAGAAGAGACAGGGTTTTGTGAGCCAGTGACACTAAATAAGCAATATTAATATACCTGTTGGCAGTAGAGTTTTGTTGAATACCTCCATGCTAACAGAGAAAATGTGCTTTCTAATTTGGTACATACAGAGAGCTCATTAGTTCTAAATTTAGATGCAAGCTTTGGAGTTGGAGAGACTCCAAGTTTGACTAATACATCTGACTATGTCCTTGTTAGAGAAAAAAAAAAAAAGAAGGAGAATCCCATTTTTCTACTTTGGTGGGGAAGGGGAGTAGAGAGGGAAAAACACACACTCTTTTCTATCAGCTAACTCCACCTGTCCACAATGAATGAGTAGGTGTGACAATCGCATGGTGCTGAGACTACTGTAGATATGCAATTGATGCGTTCAGTTCTACAGTATCCACAGTTCTTAACTTGGCCAAAGTGAATCAGTTAACATTCTCCCAGGATCCTGATTCAAATCAACTGCCATACTTTTCTCCAGGTAAGCTGTCTGGCAATGAGAAGGTAGCCAGTGACAAGATGTCACTTTGTTTCAACACAGTCTCTTTGAATTACACAAAGATAACCAGAATGTTGCATTTGAGTTTCTGCTTTGAAAGAACTCACTCAAGCTTGGCAGAGAGACAAATCTGAGAGGTCACCATCACTGCCCCAGAACCTCATTATTTAGCATAGAATTTCCCTTGCATTCTCATGAAACAATTGTGTGGGTAGTTAAAAATTCTCTGAACCATATCATTAAAAAGCATTCAATGACTTCTTAAAAAGTAGCTCAGTGTAGTATTATTTCATATATTACTTTGTCCATGAAAATCAGAATAAACTACTTAAAAATAATTTTTAGAAATTTTATGTATTTTCAAATTAGCAATACTATTAATTATAAATGTCTCATAGTTCAATACATTTAAAATATTAATTTTTAATCCATCTCCCACAAATTAAGAAAGCGTTACCTATAGGGAATTCTGAACCTGATAATATCCCTGTCTTTATCTACTAGGCAGGTTCTCCCATCACTGTTGCTAACAGCTGCAGAATGACACCACCAGGGAGAAGTGACCAAACCAGAGGTCATGTCACTTATGTCTATAGTGCCTTCAGATCAGAAGTTGGGTAAAATGATGTGGCAGTTGACAAAAAAAAAATCCACCCAGAATTTAAATAAACCAATTTTAAATTGAAAACCTAATGATGTAATGTTGGATCTTCATAATGCTTTATTTATTCTAACAATTGATTTATTTTCTTTTCCACATAAATGAACATATTATCTGCAAATAAGGATTATTCTGATTGTCACTAACACAGCACTAGTAATAGTGAACAGTTTTATCTTGTTCCTAAACACAATGCAAATGTTTCAGAAGTTTTGCATGGTATAATGTATATATATATATATATATATATATATCTCCAAATTAAGGAGTTTCCTAAATCTAATCATAAGAAAATATCTGACAAAATAAAATTGAGAGACATTCTATTAAAAACTGACCTCTGAGCCTTAAGAACTGTGAGGGTCCAAGATTTTATGCTTCTTAAAAGGGAAAATGTTAGCTTGTTAAGACATCAGACTTGTAGGCCAAAGACAAAGACTTTATTATGCACAGAAATAACAATAGCTAGAGCAGCAGCTTTTGCATGGTTGCATAAGGTTCCTTCTTCCAGGCAGCACAAAGGGGACCATTTAACACCTGTTCATCCAGTGAAATGCATTACATGGGAAGAATCATGATTTTAGGGAACCTGAATCTTTTATAATGGGCAAGAAGCATGCCTGTCCTTTGCTCCAGTTGGAGAAATTATTCTTTTCTTTTGAAGCTGCTTTCTATACAGTTGTCTTTGGAATAATAGTCTAGAACAAAGACATGCAGTATCTTTATTTGCAGGATATGTAGGCTTATGTGAAAACCATGGAAAATTGACACCCAACAGAAATACTCAAAAACATCAAAGTCAAGGAAATCAAGGAAAGATTGAGGAGCTCTTCCAGACTTTAGAAGAATTGAGATGAATTTTTTACTGAAAATAATGTGTAACTAGAAGTTGATTATTTTTGCTATAATCAACATTATGGAAACAATTGAATAAATTGGACCTGAGGCTTAGATAATAGTGCATCATTTTATCAATGCTGATTTCTTGATTTTGAGGATTATATTGAAATTATGTAAGATAATGCCCTGTTTGTAGAAAAAAGATACTAAAATGCTTGGTGGCATTAGGGCATTATGTTGACAACTTTATTTCAAGTGCTTCAAGGTATAAAACAAATTTTATTTTCTATACTTCCAGTTTGTCTGTTTTTCCTCTAAGGTTAGGATCATTTACAAATAAAATAAGATTCTGGTGCTTTGGGAGAAGGCAATGTTTTCATTCTCTCATTAGCTCCTTAATTTATTTAATATTTACTCATTGACACATGATTTTGTGTGTGTGTGTGTTCTAGGAATTGAACCCAGGACTGCTAAGCATGTGTTCTACCACTGAGCTATGTCTGCCCTTCAGCCCCTGTGAGGTTTCAATGTCTTCTATAAAATGTTCTATTTACATATTTAAAAATTTTTATCTATTTAATTTAGGTGTTCCAGTTTATAAATATATTATTTTACTTTCTTTAAGTTTATTAGTTTTTACAATTCCATTATTATTTTTCAGAGAGAGAGAGAGAGAGAGAGAGAGAGAGAGAGAATGGTTTTAATATTTATTTTTTAGTTTTCGGTGGACACAGCATCTTTATTTTTTATTTTTATGTGGTGCTACCGCTTGAGCCACATCCCCAGCCCCAATTCCATCATTATTATATGTTTCATTTGTGATTTTTTTTCTTTTTCCAAACTCATGAGTGTTTAAGCCTGCTAAAATACATTTGAGCTATAAATTTATGTTTCAAAAATGTTTTATTTTTTCCCTCATAATTTTATAGGTAGTACTTAATTTATCATTGAATATAAAATATTTATAATTGCTCTTGTGATTTCCTGTGAATCCAATAATTCAATAGCATTATATTTTAAAATCATTTGAAGATTTTTGAGGTATACTTTTGTTTAAACAGTCATACTATTAACTTGATGGAATTTTTTGAAAATTCCTTGGTAAATTTATATGGCTAATTTTCATAAATGTTCAAAAATGTAGTTTGTAACCTGCACATCTTCAAATATATAACTTATGCATATTAGTATATTATATGAATGCAATATTTCAAGTTTATAAATTACATTATTTAACTATCCTATACTTTTTGCCTATTCACTTTTTTTCTTATCCATCAGCCTTTGAAGGAGGAGTAAGAATTTTAATTATATTTGTTGGTTCTCCTGTTGGTTCTTTCTTAAATCCTTCAAGTCCTCTGAATATCATAGGTGAATCAGTGTTCAAGAAGATAATGTCATGAGGCTCCATCTTACTCTTTTGCAATATTCAATTATTCTCTTTATTCTTTCTATTGAATTGATTTTCCCATTTCTTTTAAGTCACATGATCTACTTTTTTCTTGTGTTGTGCAACTTTAAAATAAAACTGCTATTTAGGTTTTTGTGTCCTTAATGTTGTGGACTTTTTCTACATGATAAGTATGCCAGCAAACTTCCACATCAAATCTATATATGAAATCAAACACCTTATTTCTATTCCTGGTTCCTCCTGTTTCCCTCTGAATCATTGCATTATCAGTCAAGGCTCCCCAGGGAAAAAAGAGTTACTATATAAATATTTCCTAATGAAAGAGACAGTGAGAGAGACTTATCATTTGTTTTAGAGAACTGTTTCACTGGATTTTGGAGAGCTGGCAGGTCTGAAGTCAACAGTCTGGACATTCAGATCTGAGATGATTTTGCATTTTTTGTTGGGGAGGTGGGTACTGGGAATTGAACTCAGTGGCATTCAACCACGGAGCTACACCCAGAGCCCTATTTTGTGTTTATTTAGAGAGAGGGTCTCACTATGATTTTTCATTCATATCTGAAATTCTGCTGGGAAGGCCAGGCTGGCTAGAAACGCAGGTAGGATTTCTCTGGTGTAGTCATGAGGAAGAATTGGTTCTTTGGAAAACCTCAGTCACCACTCTTAAGGAGTTACAGTGACTGAGAGGCCCACTCATGTCATAGAGCATAATCTGCTTTAGTATAAAAAATGCTATCAAAATGTTACAT
This sequence comes from Urocitellus parryii, assembly GCF_045843805.1. Taxonomy (NCBI): domain Eukaryota; kingdom Metazoa; phylum Chordata; class Mammalia; order Rodentia; family Sciuridae; genus Urocitellus; species Urocitellus parryii. The sequence goes on along the minus strand of NC_135539.1, from coordinate 75,773,765 downwards.
GAATAAATACATGATATATTTTAAATAGCATTTTGTTCAATTTAATATGCACTTGTTTCCTGATGATCCTTCCAAATTTTATTTGCGCAGAGGAAAAACCATGAGTTTATAGAAGATTATCATAATCTCTCATAAAGTTCTGGGGCTTTTTGTATTCATGACTTTCTTTTTAACTTTGGTTATGATACTGTTAAGCTCCTTGGATCCTATCACTTTGGGAAGTAAATTGTGCAGCTGTGTGCAGTGTGTATCCTTCTGTAAGAGAGAGATGTCTACTGCACTCTTTTTCCCTCATAATGTATAAGTCCCACTTTGAGATTTTTACATTGCTTGAAATGATCTATGGAAGCCAAGGTTGAAAATTTTGGTTATTTCTTCAAAAGTTTTGCTTCTTTCTGGATAGTGATGGAGGAGCCAGAGAAACAGAACACATTAGAAACAGCTCCTGATTTTGCACGATTACTAGAGCAAAAGGAAGCCCAGTGCATTTGATGGAGACGACATTCTAGTATTCTCCTTTAGGAATTCAATAACGTGTTTAACATTTATAACTTGGAAGGCACTTTTTCCTTAACATATATAAAATTCTTTATTGATGCACTTTGGACATAGAAAAGCCTGTTCATATATCTTCAATAAATCTGTGATTTATTGAGAGGAATAAAATACTTATTAATCATTTGAGTTCAGGATATGAAATAATTTTTCAACTTGTCTAGATGAGCCTGTCCAGCTAAATTCCATCATCAATTGTAGGAGATGGTAGAAACTTGGCCTTGAATGTCAATCTGTCTTCAGACACGGTTTTAATTTCAGCTTGCACAGTACACCAGTGGCCCGACAGTGAGTTATGAGTTTCTACTCTCTCAGCTGGACAAGTTGCTCACAGATTTTCTGATAACATGACCATATTCTGGAGAAATGGTTTGAGATAAATGTGATTGTTTTAATAAAAAATTTTTAAAAAGTCTTTTTGTGGAATATGTCTAAATGTATGGGTACAGTAAGCCATATGAAATATAAAATAAGCATTGTACTCATTGTGCATTTCTCATTACTTGTAGACCAAGATAAACCACTTTGTCGGTTTACTTTCCAAAGGGAGGAGGATAAGTGGCAAAAATACTTTTAAATTCACTTTGTTATGGTCACTGTGGAACATAGAAAATAGGCTCAATTAAGTGTATTGCATAACACTAATGAGAATACAAAAAAAAACATAATAAAATGGTAGGATTTATTTTTAAAAAGGAATTTAAAGTAGGTTTTAAGAATTACTCTAATGGAAATCAATGGCTACAAGTATTTTAAAAATCATAAATTGATGAATTCCGAGTAAAAGGAAGAACATTTATTAGCCTATGCCTAAGAATGCCTAGTATGGCCTATGAAGCAATAGAAATTGAGTTCTAATTGTGTTGGCTCCTTTGCCTAGTTTTACATGAGCTTTGTAAAGGAATTCGGTGTTAAAGATGAGATTAGTTTACGTATGTGCAGAATTTAGCATGGTGTCTTATGCACAGTATGTTGCTATCCAAGCACTGCAGACAGGTATTTCTTCCTCCGAAGTAAACAATGGAGAAGGAGAGTGGGTGAGGTCACATGTATGTTAGAAGCTGGTAGAGAAGGGACTCATAAACACTGGACTGAAATCACTTTTATTTCAAATAGCAGAATGTGGTTGTAAGACACGCATGCAAGAAAGTGCTCAAAGGCATAGATGGTCTTTCAAGGAACACAGGGATGAAAGCAGTCCTGGGGAATGGCAGGAGACCAGCCTTCACTGCAGTGGGAAGGCAGGAATTGGGCATGGTGTCAGACAGGGAGCAGATAAGCCAACACATCTCACACACAGCAGTGACATGTGCGTAGGCTAAGTTAGCTAGATTCCATGGTCTGTGCACACTGACCAACTCTCCTGTACCTTGATATAGCAAAACAAACCACAGAATATTGATATGGTTCAATGAGATTATAAATTAAGAGAATTTTCATAATTTAACAGGAAGAATAGACATTGAAAAATTAAACTCCACGGTGTTGAGGGAAGAAGTGTTGCTTTTGGGTTCTTTAAAGATCACTCCAATGTGCTGTCAAAATTGCACCTAGAGAGCTTTATGAAGTTCAAGGATTATACTCACAAGTCCTGGAGACAGAGGGCTGCACAGAGGACCTCATGGAGGAACTCTCAAGAATGAGGTTCAATCAAGCAGGTGGGGAGCTGAGAGAGTGAGGACTTGTAAGCAAGTGACTTTCTTGAAGATCAAGTGGAGTAAACTTCAAAAGGCATCAGGAGGTTTCGGGGTGCTTTTGAATGTACTAGGTCCCAGCTGGGCAGGCAAGAAGGGGAACCTTTGGCAGAGACCAAACTTATCACAATGATGCACCAGGTGGTCTGGAGCAGGGAATGCCTACAGCCTGTTTGTGCAGACATTGAAGCATCAGGGAAACACAAAGTTGATAAAATGAATATAGATATATTCACTCATGTTTTTAATCTTGCCATTTTTCCAGAGCATGATTTATAGTGGAATACACATCCACACAGGGGCATTCTTCTCCAAAGTGGTTCTGCTGGACCAGCATCTAGCCCACAGTTGTTGGTACCTGATAAGATGCTGAAGGCAACAGCATCCAGGTGAGACAAACAAAGGAGCAAGTCTAGAAGTTCCTCAGAATTTCTCTTTGTTTCTGTAAGGGAGGTCCAAATACTACCTTGTATGATCAAAATTTGAATTAAATACACTCAAATTCCAGTTCAAAACATAGTCTCACTCTCCATTCAACACTTCTCATTCTCCAGAGAAATAATGTATCTCAATTGCCATAGGAATTTTATTCCCAGAAATGTGTTGAAAAAAGGGTTTATTTTCTCTGGCAAGATCCTTTCACAGATTAATTGTCAATAAAGGTGGAGAGATTTCTTAATGAACACAGTAAGAAGGAAGCAGATTGGCATGTGCTGAGACACTGCACTTCCAACCCTTGTTCCTGTAGTTTCAAGATGATTTTACTTTTTTTCACCAAAATTGCAGGTGAGTTTGAACACTCGTTTTATATTTGAAGAAATTTTTGCACAGAGACAAAATATTTTATATAAAATCACACAGCTGAGAAAGCAAGAAGAAATAAAGACTGTGGCTCTAAAGGCTTTGAGCTCTACAGTACATTCCACTGTCTCTGCAGCAGCTCTGAAACCTTCTGAAACAAAACTTCCAAAACTTAAACATGCTGTTATCGAGGATTGGAAGGATTCCATGGAGCAATAAAATCTTCTTTAAAATATTAAAATGAGTTTAAGACTATTAAACAAATTTGCTCAAAGTACTTTAACTTTGTTCTAGAATTACTGGGAAATATGACATCATGGGTTGACAATGTCTATAAACAGGCATTTTGGCCTCAATCAAAGGCAGTTTGAAGAGAAAGGAATACTGGAAATTCAATTTCTGGCCCCTTTGTCTAACGGTTTTCTTGCTTGTCTGCCTTGACTTCATACTGTGACATCATTTCAGTTAGAAATGGAAGCCTTCCTTTGCCAATCTTAGAACATACTTGAACTTGGTGATTTCATACATTTGAAATGCATTCACATCTTTAGGAGTCAGTTTGTGAACTATAAAATAAAAGAACATTACTTCCTTTCTCCAAGAAAAGTGCCTCCCAACAGCTTCTTGGACATCACATTTCCTCTACAAAACCAGACTTCGATGAGCTAAGTGCGAGTAAATTAGAAACATATGGGAGAAATCATCCCTGGATTGAGCTGTTATAAAGGAAACATTCAAATGCTCTAACAATAAATATACCAATCTTGGGATTTGAGTAGATGTTAAACTGGGTTAAAAACGGATAGTTCAACACCTTTATGGAAGTGAACTTACCAGTATTCACCAATTCCAATGCTCAGTACTCAGGTTTTTGATTTGTTTTAAATCGAGTCTATTTTAAGATAAAGCACTGCCTTGTGGCAGATTTACCAAGAAGCAAAGCCACTTCAGAAAAGGAAAAATAGGTATTTAAGAACAAAAAACCAAAACTTCAAGAGTAAGAAAATCTTACTCTTGATCTGAGCACTTCCATTTAGTCTCATCTGAAAGGTGAGATGGAATCGGAACCTTTTTATACTAGATTTTTTTTATATTTGTTTACAGAGAAACTGAAATTGATTTACTGTTGATAAATAGCATGCAGCACGATACAAATACAATAAAAACCTACAGTGCTGATGTATTTAAGTATACATCACACCTTCTCAGCCCTTCAACATGTCTCCCAAGGAATTTGCTCTGTGCTTTATTTCTATGTTATTGAGAAATGATCATAATTGTTTTCATCTGTATTTGAGAATGCATGTGATCCCAGAAGATTTACCCTGAATCTGAGCTCTGAGAGAATTTGGAATTATAATAGTTACTATTCTCTTGATTTTATTTTTTGAGCATAAATTTACCCACGATCAATAGATCTTAAAGGAAGACAGAGAGAAGTTTTCCTATTCATAATTTTATGCCTCCCTCCATATAGTCATGTATCAGCATCCCGTACGGTAGTAACATCCTGGACAAGCTCTGATTTCTGTTCACCTTATAAGGCATCGTCTCTATGGAATGCAGCCAGTCTGAAGTATTTCGTAAGTCTGCAAAGATTGCTACAGTTCCAGCGAAGGGTGACAGTGTTTTGGCGAAGAGCCCTGTAGGAGATTTAAAATAGATCTGAACTTTCCTAGCAGCACAATTTGCCTTATTTTTTAAGTCCCCAAATGATCAAGGGTGTGGTTGTTGAACTGAATATAAAGAGGCCAGTAGATTCTTTTCCTAATTGTTTTTTTTTTCTTCTTAATGTAAAGATTGATGTTTTTCTTCTTGATTTGAACACATTTCCTCAAGTGGGAGCAAGAAAGAAGAATTTAAGAGCTACAGCTTTTGTGCACTCCTGTACGACCTTGGCTTTGTTGAGACAGGATTGTATTACCATGACATTTAAGGAGGAAAAAACAAGCTATTCAGAATCGTGTCAATCTCACTTGTAATCTATTTTTGAACAATGTACTATAAAGAAATTCCTGTTCACAGAGAACTAGCGATTTACCCTCTGGTGGATTCTATCCTTCCAGCTGCTTGGCAATAAATAAAGCCAGAGCAGAGAGAGAGTATAATTAAAAATTAACTGCACCCAATCGGCCCTCCATGGCTTTCATTTTTGCATGCTTGTTTGATGAGGTGCTTTCCAAGTCTTTTTAATTGTGATATAAAATAAGGCCTCTGGTGATTAAAAGCTCTAAAATAGGAGGAGGGGCAGCTGTCCACCTTGATTGTCCTCAAACCTTCCTTCCTGGCTTCTTAGTTCTGAACCTCCGTGTAGTCTCCTGACTCCTAGAGGCACATTGTGCTATGAACACTGGTATTGACGGACAGTCCAGGAGCCCCACGTCTGCCTGCTAATCCCTAACTCACCTGAAACTCTCCTCTTTTGCTTAGTGAAATTAGACAGCCTTCACAAGTGTGCTTGAGAGTGAGAAATAGTGATAAAGAGAAATGGAGAGAAAGAGATAAACAGACAGAAAGACAGAAAAAGAGATAGTGAAACATATAAAATGCAGAAGAAATTTAGTTACGTGCTATAAATTTCTAAAATGATGATTAGACACAAGTTAATTTGGTTGTCACCATTTACTGGGGATACAGACATGTGCTTATTCATTCTCTTGGTCCTAAGTCATTTGTTATTGTTATAAATAGGATTCTATGTGTCCTCCAAAGGTCAATGGGTTGGACACTTAACTCCAAGAGTGGATCAATTGGAACCTGTAAAAGGCAGGTCCTGGTGGAAAGTCTTGGGATCATTGGGAGTGTGCCCTTGAAGGGAATTATGGGACCCTAGCCCCTCCTCTTCCCCCTTTTTTTTTCTTTCCAGACATAGGGCTCTCCCCACCCCTGCCTTCCAGCACCCTGACCACAGACCTAGAAGTAATGTCTCCACCTAAACGAAGTCTGGAACCTCTGAACACCTGAGACAAAATATATGTTTTCTCTGTCAATTTGAGTCAGATATTTGTTATAGTCATGGAAAGCTAACAGAGCTCTTAACAAATTCTCAATTCCATTCTTAAGTTTTGGAGTCTAGTTCACTGATATTTAGAATCTACACCCACCGTCTTTAAATATGTGTCTAGTGTTTTTGCCTTGAAGGTGGGGGACCATCCTTCATTTAATAAAACCTGCATCCCATTTGATTTATTTCCATCACCAGAAGTCAAAGCAGTTTCATCTCTTTTCAGTGTTCCTGGGTTACAATTGACTGCCCATTTGGTTCCTGTTTCCTGTCTGAGACATTCTAATATTGAACAGAGATGAATGACATCGGTAACACCCAACCCATCAGGAAATCCTGCTGAATGTGCCTTTGAAACACATCCAGAGTTTCACACACCCTCATCGTTTCCCAGTGCCTCTCTAGTTGGAACCACAACCTTCCCTCCGGGACTGATTGCATATGCACTCCCCAGGCCCCCCTTCCTACCACGGATCTTCTGCAGTCTATTCTCAACTCAGCAGTAGGTGTGACTCTGCAGAAATGAGCATCAAGTGCTCTCCTCAGCAGCACATATGCTAAAATTGGATCATGCAAAGAAGATGCGCATGGTCCCTATGGAAAGATGACAGGAAATTCATGAGACGGTCCACATTTGGGGGAATATACTAAAAACCTCTGAATTGTATGCATTGAAAAAGAGGGAATTTTATGGAGTGTAAATGATATCTAAACTGAGTTATAGTAAACTAAATAAACAAAAGCAAACGACATCGATCTTCTGCTCAAAAACCCCATCAGAATTTATTTATTCCATTCAGAGTAAAAAGCAATGTTTTAAAAGGAGCCAACAAAGTTCCCTGTAATCTAACACCCCCATCCCATCATGAAGACCCTCATCCCATCATGAAAGTCCAACCTGGCTCTTCATCTCTTTCCCCTCACTTTGCTCTGATGCCAGCCACACTAGGAAGCTCCTTTACTTGCTGTCCCAGGATGAGAACACCCCAGCAGATGGGACAGATCTCTACTCAAAAGCCTGGCCTGAAGTTGAATCTCATACTACTTTATTCACCGCAAGAGTCTACCGGGAGGTTTATTACCTAATGTGGAGCACAGAGGAGCCAACTGAGCAGCCAGAGCAGGATCAGTGGGCAACTATATTTTATAACTAATAAAGAAGGTGAGGCTTCATGGCTTGCCATCAAGGACCACAGCAGGGTTTTATTGTGGTTGGCAGGTGGCACTGGGTAAGAATGACCTTGGGCAAGGCCTCCTTTGAATGTTCTACCAGCACCTAAATGGAAAACACCTGGGGCTTCTTCTCACCTTGTCCAGATGTGGGGCACAAGAGCAAGAGGGAAGGTGAGGCTTAAACATTTTGAAGATTCATAAGATGGAATCAAACTCTATTTACGAAACAACAGTTTGCTACAACCTCATCTGCCCAGTAAGACCACTCCTGAGTGGCAACCTACAGAGCTGTCCTTGGTTCTACTTCTGCACCCCCTGCCCCATTTCTAAGCTGTCTGCTCTGCATTTTCTTTTCCCCCTACCACTAGTCCCCTGATAACTCATCCTCCTATCTCTGCGCATAGATAGATTCAGTATCTGCTGCTGGCTTCCATCCTCTCCTCTCCTAAGCTGCTGGGAAATCAGTCTTTGCTGTATATGCTGGCAAAACCCACATTTCTGAACCAACCTCATACCCAGCACATTCCTGCAGAAAGAGTGAACTGAGGTACCTAGGAAGTAAGCAAAAACAGTCATTTATTCTTCTGTCTGCCAAGTTCTCTTTGGTAACTCATCTTCTGGTAAATTTCCAACCTGAGTCCTAGTCTTTGGGAATATCAGAATTTTTCTGGAAATTTGGAGCACTCAGGCTACATCATAGGAATAGAGTAAATAAAACATATATAGAGAAATAAGAATTAATGCTCACACTTAGCATTATTTTAATTATTGAAAAAATGGCTTAATTTTGAATGTTTATTCAAAGGTGAATCATTAAACTGTAATCATAAAAGTCTACACAATTTTTGGACAGGTCTATGCATGGCTGGCTCAAGTCAATAACAGTCCTTTGAAGAGCTTTTCCAGCTCCCTTTTTCTGGTGTAATCATGGGTCGACATGGGTCAACTCATTGCATGGTTTTATTTTTTGTGATTACTTAGTAATCTTTGTAAATATCTAATTTATTAGTTATCATGCATTTATTATCTCTTCACCCACTAGAGTAACATTTTAGTGTATAAAGAAATCTTGTCTATCATGGTTATTTCTGTGTCTCAGAGCCTAGGGAGTGAAGGCTATAATAGTTTCCCAAAGAGAATTAATAATTAGTAATAGGTTAATCCACATGTGGTAGTGCCAGCTCATTAGATGAGAACAACATACTTAAACTATTAAAAATGAAAAGAACAGGTGCAAGTACAGGAAGCCTTGAAGATCTGGCAACTGGAATACAACACAGGGCTCTCTCAGTGATGGCAAGGTCACTAGGTGATCACAATGCAAGGACAGAGGAACAGAAAATGTGTCTATTATCCTTGGATGGGTGTTGGGGCTTGGGGTTCAGGGTGCAACCTAGGATGCAAAAGTGAATTTATTTGTCCTAACTTTTTTATTGTACATCTCTAAGGCATACGACATGATGTTTGATATATACAGAAATTGCAACAATCCAATAAACTAATATAGCTATCATCTCATATAGCACAGTTACTATCTTTCCTTCTTTCTTTGCTTCTTTCTTTTTTTAAAATTTACTTTTCTTAGTACATGGCTTGATTCCAAGGATTCTAAAACTGAACACCTGGTCCTGATACTTGGGTTGATTATAAACCAAGGGCGGACACCATGAATTGAGTGTTATTTTATTGAATCATAAGGTTGAGTGTACACAGCAGAATTCCACTTTTAAATGGAAATCATATGTCTGAGACCAGTTGAGGCAAATGTAGAAGATAAAAAACTTCACAATCTGGCATTTCATATTCTCACAACACATGTTCCTTCTCCTTTGCTTCCCCATTAAACTATGTGTTTAATGAGAACCAAAAATATTAAAGGGACTAAAAATTTCTTCAGTAGTCTTGGCCAATTGCACTCTTTGGCATCACAGGGAGCTCCCAACATCAGCCAACAGAAGAAGAAAGAGTCTTATTGTAAAAAGGGCTCTAAGTGACGTGCTAGTATCAATGGAACATGAATGTCAACTACAGCTTCAATTAGAATTAGCCTTGACAATGGCAGTAAAGGAGAAGCCTTTCAGTGTGGAACTGAGGTTGTCTATCTGGTTGTATGTTTCTTATAAGCCTGAAATAATGTCCTACGCTGGCCCATAGGCCAAGGTTAATGGGGTGGCCATGTCATCAGAATCTTAGGAAGAATACAAAGGCCAGGAATAAGGATATTTTTGGAAAAGGTAGTTGGATTAGCCTTTTTGAAATGTGTGCAGGATGAAAAGAAATTCTGTTGCATATAAATGTTTGGCAGAAAGCATTCCCTGCAGAATAGCTCTCAAGAACTATGGGGAAAGGGTAATACACACTCTCTATCAATCACAGCTACCCAGGATTAGTTAACAGTCGGCAGACAAAGTGGCTGTGGTAGTATGGTTGGAAGCTTTGCATTGGGTCGATGACATACTATTTCACCTACCAAGATTATTTGGCTATTGACATATTTTATGCCCAATTTTCTGTTGTTTTTGTTGTTGTTATTGTTTTAAAGAAGAGGCTGGTGCTGAACACCTTTGGAGCGCCATTCCATGAAAAAACAGCTGTCTACCTGATGGAATGTTGACTACATTGGGATTCTTAAAATATGAAAAGAGATCCTCTTCATCTTATCCATGTTGATATATATTTTCCTTTACTTTCTACAACACATCTGCCAGAATTAACTTCCATGGACTTTGAGAAAACCTTCTAATCAGCACAAACAAATCCCCTTTAATAGGAAAGAAAATGAGGTAGGAAAGCCATGAAATTGACTGATATCACCAAGTGCCTCATCATGCTAAAATAGCTGGCTTTGATAGAGTGAAAACATTGCCTGTTGGAGACTCAGTTATAATACCAGCTGGGAAACATCCTTTGAGTTTAGTTGTTAATCCTAAAAGATTCTGTTAGAACCTCAAATCTAGAACAAATATATTTTGCTGTCAATACCACAGTAAGAACAGGGCACCACAGGACAGAAGTAAGACCAGCCTCTTCCATTATTACCATAATAAACCATGAAGTAGCATTTTGCTTCCCATCCTCACAATCTTGATCCTTACAGGATTTGAAGATTATACTGACCAACAGAACAATGGTTTCACCACAAAACAGCTATTGTTCCATTAAATTATATGCCAGGATGGCCTATTTAGCTTGCCTGATCTCCTCATACTCTTGATAAAACAAAGAGTGAGTGTACATGTACACATGCCTTTGGTGAGTGTATAAAGTATATGAATATCCATAATATCCATGTGTGTCCATGTGTGTGTGAATGGTATAACTGTGCCTTGAAAGAGAGAAATATGTCTGAACCAATTCACTTAATTAAATACATTTTAAGAGCAAAACACATGACATGTAACCCGTATGGTATGTTTTCCAATGGGTTGTACCATTAGTTCTGGCTCTGAACAACTTAATCACCTTTTGACTTGCTTTCCTTGACTGCAAAATGGGACAATGGTTTTAGACACCTCCTAGGACTATTACAGAGACTAAATGGCAAAATTTATATGAAATCATAATTCATGTGAAGTGCTCAGCAAGCAAGTACTCAATAAAAATGATATATTATGCTCACATATTTATAGAGATATATTTATGCACACATATGCATATACATATCAAACATGGATGATAGATGTAGATAAAGTGACCATTTATCATGCTTTTTACTTTTTTGAATATTTTATTTCTAAGAAAATCACAGTGGAATTGTAAACTATCCTTAAAACTTTTCAATTTAAAATTTACAGTTTATAAATGACAGGCCTGAAAGTAACAAATTGTTTTGTATATATATAATTTATTGTTTGAACAATGTCAAGAGAAACAACCCGATATATTAATGTTTATGGGATTAAGCCTTTAAATCTGTAATATATGCTTAACTGTTTTACATTTCTTGTATTATCCGCAGAATAATTTTTCATTCTGTCTCAGGATTCTTGTTAAGAATTAGTAATGATGTTAAAATTATCATTCCTAAATGGTTCCCGTGGTTATACTATCAGCCCTCAGCTTTTCAACCAGATTTTTTTTCTCATAGGTTTACAATGTATAGGGCAGAGTTTGCTGGGAATGTGTTTTATATAATTTAATTTTTCTTAATGCTTATATGGCTTTTCCTAAAGTTTAGGTTGAAAATAGTACAGATTTTGCATTAGTAAATCATTTGCCTTAAATGTCATTACTAGGATGACAACTCTCTCAGCCCAGTCTCTAACCCACAGACTGCCTTGATGTGGGAATTATAGAACTATAATTAATCTTGAAACAAATTGGAATACCCATGATCGTTTCATGGAATGTTTTTTAGCTGTATAATTCCTCCCACACTGGTGCTCAATCTGTGCGTTTTCCAAATATGCTTGCCAGGGAAGAAACACTGCTGAAAATAAGCTTGAAATAGACAAGGGAAAGTAAGTGACTTTAAAAGTTTAATGAGAACCAAAATAAGTTAATGGGGTTAGAAAATTTTTTTGCCAGTTTTTGGCCAATTGCAATTAATCAACTTGGCCGCTGTTAAAACAGAGAAGAGAGAATTTCCACTTTTACTTGGACTTTTGAGGCCACACAAATACAGATTGAATATTTTAATAGTTACAGATATTAAAACTTGAAAACTTAGATGTTAAATATAAAATATTCTTTAGATATACATAAATATATATATGCATATTTTTTTTTAAGATTTAGAATTGTAATATAATTTTCAAACATCTCCTTCAGGTTAGTAAAATCAGAAATAAATTCAGGCCATGTTTTCTTTCCAGGGGGAGACATACCATAGTAAATACCAGATGTGTAGAATATCTTGTTTTAGCCATAACTTAATATTTATAATATGTATATTGAGGTAATTAAATTAACTTCAAAAAGTGGTGATGGGAAAGAAAAGCTTTATTTACTGTCTAGAGCCACCAAATGAATCATAAGAATGACAAGGGAGTAAAATCACCATGTAACAACCACAGTGGTAATAAGTGATTCAACCAGGTGTGATCAAGGAATTCTAAAACCTTTTGCTACAAAATTTGCTGGGAAACAGTATATTTGAATAGTCTCTAGATATTTTTCCAGAGATTGCTTATTAATGATAATGGGGAAAAGGCAACGATATAATGGAGAAATCTGAAGAAAAACCACCATGACATCCTCTGACATCCTAAGAATCCATCCAGTATGCATCTTTGATGTGCTCAGCTGATGGTACATGGCTCAGGTAGCATTTCTGCCAACAAATATACAAACAACAAATTACTCTGGCTCATCATATCACAGGAGTCATGAATCAGAGGACAATTTGAAATGAAAATTGGTGTATACTCTTCAAAAACTATAAATGTCATAAAAGGCTAAGATGGAGACATTATTCCAGAGAATGATGAAAGACACATGTTAGATAAATATGAGTGAAATTAGACTGCATCTTTAATTGGAAAAGAATGACATAAAAACTTTAATAGAGCAATTAGTTAAATAAGAATATGGAGTTTCTAACACATAATAGTATTGTATAATGGTACATTTCCTGAATTTGAACATTATATTTTAGATACGCAAGAGGATGGCATTGTTCTTAGGGGGTGATGAAGTCTTCAGGTTGAAGGATCTTGATACTGGAAACTTGCTTTCTAATGTCTTGGCAATGATGAAACAATGAAATGACAATGAAACTGCAAAGGAGAGGAAAGAAGAGGAGAAAGCAACAGGAATGTTCATTCAGAGAGAGAACCGAATACACAATAACAAACCTGAAGGTAGGGTTCATAGTAAGTCCCTGCCCAGCTTTACCCCTGGTCCACATTTTTAAAATCTCTTTTCATAAAAAGAATAAAAATATCTTACCATCATGAGTTCTAACTAGAAAATATTTATTTACATCCATATAGTAACATATGCCTGCACACCACACTCTACTTCCTTGTCTCTCCCTGGAAGAAATTATTTCTAGAAGTAGAAAGGACATGTAGCCATCATTGAATCTACACTTCTCCGGAAGCTGGAATGTGGTGTTTCAGTTGTAAATCCTTTGTAGTTGGAATGGCCACAATTGTTCATTTTTTTAAAAATTTCAATTTAGCCATCTGAGTCATTTGAGGAAGCGCTAAATCTGTATATAATGGTTAGATGTTTAAATGTGGGAACATGTCAAAAGACAAAGACCAAGTGAATGGGCAAAAGACAAAAAAGGACATAACAAAGATTAAAGGGATTCATAGTGTCCTTGGCTTTGCATCTCACCAAGGTGTCGCTCAAATTAACTATCAGTTTCTCAAGACTACGGGCTTTCTTCAACTTATATAAAAGAGCTGTCCTGATTTTTGTTCCTTCAGAGATAACAAACCTCATTTCAAAGAGGGATAATGATTATTTGTCTACTTATTTGCTTTTTCGGCCAAATTTCTTTAATACCTTCTGTGTACTAGGTACCATGCTATATGCTGGTGTCTTAAACTGGGCATGATCACTGCTTTCATCAAAAGTCCAGCATACTGTGATGCATGAAGTTTGAGCAAGAATTATAAAGGATAAGAATTGGAAGAACAGTCAATCAGACTGAGTTACTAACAAGGGCTAAAATCCTGCAAAAAGAAAGAACTTTACATGAGCAACAGAATAAAAGCTGGCCACCATGTTTAAAATACAGGAGAGTAGGGAGACAATTGATTCAAATTGTTCTAGGAAGTAATTCCACTTCTAAAGATTCCAGTTATGATACCAGAGCATTATTAGCTATATTAAATATTTTTATTCAATCCTAAATGCAATAAGCAGCCATTAAAATCCTGAGGCAGACCTAGTGCAGTGGCGTATGTGTGAAATACAAGCAGCTCAGGAGGCTGAGGCAGGAGGATCTCAAATTCAAAAGCCATCCTTGGCAATTAAGTGAGGTGCTAAGCAACTTAGCCAGATCCTGTCTCAATATTTAAAGAATTAATAAATAGGGCCAGGAATGTGACTCGGTTCAGTACCTGGTACAAAAAAAACCAAAAAAGTTCTGGGTGGGCTAGTGAAATGAGAGATGAGAGAATCTATTTAAAAACCAAAAATATTGTGAACTGGATGTGGTAGTGCATGCCTCTAATCCCAGTGGCCAGGGAGGCTGAGACAGGAGGATCACGAGTTTAAAGCCAGCCTCAGCAAAGGCAAGCATTAAGCAACTCAGTCTCTCAATAAAATACAAAATAGGGTTGGGGATGTTGCTCAGTAGTCGAGTGTCCCTGAGTTCAGTCCCTGGTACCAAAAAACAAAAAAGACCTTGCAATACTATGTGAGGAATGAAGTAGAGTTGACTTATTTGGCTGGGGTACAAACAGATATAAAGGAGGCATGGCATCCAGAGGAGGAAATGAAGGTAGAAGGAAGTGATTGGGAAGAAATATATTTTGAAAAAGATTTTTTAAAAAATGTCAAGGTCATGAAAACAAGGGGAAAAAATTGTCATGGACCACAGGCTAAGGAGACATGACAACAAGTATATCCTGGGAGCCTAGTCTGCATCCTGGACCAGAAAAGAGGCATGAAAAAAAGGTGGAAAAATCTGCATCAAGCTTGCAGTTCAGTGGACAGGACTGTGGAAGCCAGTTCCTCAGGTTGGGTCCCTGTTCCGTGGTCATGCAGGGTGCTCACACGGGGCAGTGAGGGCTAGGTGGGGACTGTCTATACTATTTTTTCAAATTGTCTGTAAGTCGAAAATTATCCCCAAACAAAATCTATTAAATGTGAATTTTTAGAAAGAGGACTTAGAAGGAAGGTAAAAAAGGATATTGTCCACTGTGATGATGAAACCTACTTCTAAAGAAAGAATCCAAAACCTTCGGGAATCGGAGTCATTACTTCAGAGTTTTCCTTTCTTATTACTGGATAAAGTTGGTGAGCACAAAATTCTAACATGAAAATAATTTTCTTCCAGAACTTAATGAAATAGTCCATTATGTTCCAGCTACCAGTGTTTCTGAATATGTTTCCAATATTTATAGAATACCATTTATAAATCATAAATGGTTTATGCTTCCCATTTTATATGATTTATACTTCCCATACTCAGAATTTTATACTTTTACAATCTCTTCAGGATATATTGAAGTAAACAAGTAGGATTTTTTTTAATTTTTACTTGCTTTTTTATTTGCAAAACTATTAGTCTTTTCTTCCTTTCTATTTTATTTACAGATTTCACAAAAATATATCTTTGGTTAAATCATTGCATTCATTTTTCTGGATATCTGGTGCACAATTTCAATATAGCATTCTTAGGTTCTTCCCAAACTAGCATTTTACTTGTATGATTCTCTTCATAAATCTATCTCCTCTCTCTCTCTCTCTCTCTCTCTCTCTCTCTCTCTCTCTCTCTCTCTCTCTCTCTCTTTCTCTCTCACACACACACACAAAAAAAAAAATGCATGCAGGGTGTTTAATATAGTGGAATAATACTCTTATTTTATTATATACAATTGTTTTAAATTATTTTCTTTCTCTATTCTTATACTAATTCAAAAAGATTTTCCCCCTAACTTTATCTTTCTACCCTTGTATTGAACCATCAGTTTTGCTATTTAATTTAAACTCCCAGGGCATCTTTCATGTCTTATGATTTTCTCTTATTTTTATTATCCTGTTTATATTTGGCAGGTAGATATAATATTTCATCTTAGCTTCTGGGCTTATTAAATATAGATTCTTTTACTCTTGTGCTTCCTATGCTCCCCAGGTTTTCTATTAAAATTCTCCAGTTTCAATTCCAATTCAGAACTTTATCATGCAGAGCTTTGAATGTGTTCATTCAAAGGCTGTGATCTCCCCCAGAACCATGTTCTGTTTGGAGCTGTGGGTGTTGAACACATGCTTGGACTAGGAAGTCACAGCCTCCAGTCCTCACTCCTTCCAATATCATTTCTGGATTTCCAACTCCTCCTTATTTCTCTTTGCTTTGACTAGTTTGTCAAATATGTGTAGATATAACTGTAGATATAGAGGAATTGGTGTTATACATAGCATGGTCAAAAACACATTCTTAAAATACATTAATTGAGTAATTGTTCACATAATTACTTTATTCTTCCACTAATATCAGAAGCCTGATGTCTTTGAGAATAGATGGTATATATTTTTGTTTTATTTTTTGACAAAATTAACTAAATTATGTGACATATAAAGATAACACCTTTATAATGAGTTTTGCTGTAGCATCTTTGAAGGAATGAAGAAGGGAAAATGAGTTTTGATTGGATACACACTTACTCTTTGACTGAACTCATTTGCCCAAAAATAAATTAAGGCTAAATTAGGTAACATTTAAAGGATAAATTGTTATTAAACATTAGTGAAAGGATTGGGCAGGGTCAAAGCCAAATTGATCCTTTCTATAAACATCAAAACTATTTTGGTTTTCTGTAGTTTGTGTCATGCTATCAGGGAATGATTGGCAGTGCAATGTGTGGTGTATTTGTGGATACTGGGGTTTTCAGATGGGGAAGTCAATCTTTCATGTTTACTGAGACAACCAGGTTACAAAAATGCTTACCAGAAGGGATTTTATTGTCATTATTTATTTTATTCCATGAGTATTTCCGTGAATATGTTAGATATTTGTGTTTTATACTCTTCTATAGCTATTCTTCCATTTTTTTAGTCATGAAGTATTACAAATTGGTATTTACCTATATTTAGAGAATTTATAACGTATGAATAAACTCCTAATAAAAGCAAATAAGTCCTTTTCATATTTCTTGGTTAAACTTGTGTTCTTAGTATTAGATTTCCAACAACACTTCAATGCCTGGTCACTGCTACTTTTATCTTTATATTAACAACAACAACAAAAAAGTCTATTTTCTATAAGTAAGATCAAGCCCAGTTTAATGTACATATTATTTTCTTTTGGGATAGTCAGAGGGATAAGTAACCAAACAGGTATAACTGTAAATAAGAATTTTTTCCTCACAAATAATTTAAAGTAATGGCCATTTTAATTGTAATTTTATATTATGTCATTAAATGAATATCACAGAGATTTAAAAACTATTCAGATTATTTGTTTTGGCAACAAGTCTACCATTTTGTATCTCAAATCTTATCCTATGTGGCAACCACAACATTCCTAGTTATAATCTCTATTAATGAAATTTAAATTTTTTATTTATTTATCATCTTCAGGTTTTATGTGGGTATTTTTCAGTCATAAATTGTGACATTCCTGTTCTTTTTTTAAATTTGTATTTCTCTAATTCAGAGTGTTACCCCCCCCCTTTTTTTTTAAACCAGGGATTGAATCCAAGGCATTTGAATACTGAGCCATCCCCATTTCTTTTTATTTATTTATTTATTTTAATTTTGAGATAGGGTCTCACTAAGTTGCTTAAGGCCTCACTAAGTTTCTGAGGCTGGCTTTGAATTTTCAATCCTCCTGCCTTAGCAGCCCAAGCAAGCTCCTGGGATTACGGCTCTGCACCACATGCCTGGCTTCTTTCATTTTTATTATTTTTTTTCAGATGAGTTTGAATTTCTAGGTCAAATCTAGCTGCTTAAACATAACCAATCTATTTGTATTTTTGCAATTTTTTTTTTAATTATATGCTGAGAGCCACAGCCCAGTCGGAATGGCCCCTGGCATTTTGCCAGAAGTAATGGTTGAGAGGCCAGCCATTAAGATGATGCTGGATTGATTCAATTGTATATTAGACCTTTACTGTCCTGTAATAGGATGGCTCTTGCCACGTTGGGCACGGGCCACTTTGGAGTTCCCTTTGAGTTCTCTCGGGGTTCTGAGAATGAGTGCCCACACAGCCGGAGGGAGGGAGTTCTGCTTGGTGTGTGGTGGAGGAGCCACGTGGGTGGCGTTCAGGAGAGTTCGCACGCAGGGAGCGTGTATGGAGTGTGCTGGTAGAGTTTAGAAGTAAAGTTTGTTCCTGCTTTAGTGGCTCGGCTCGTGATTTGTGCCCAGCCAGACTGCAGCAATTATACTCCCTTGAATTAATTCTATGTCTTGTAGTATTTTTGGAGTAATTATATTTTAGAACTAGAGATCATCTTAGTGACAGTAATGAATCAGGGCTGGCCATACATGTGACAATACTCAAGTCAAATCAGAGCTCTGATCTGTTTTCTGGATCATACACATTTGCTATTTTGTCAATGTGTATGAGCATATTATCAGAATGATGTCCACAGGAAATTATTTTAAATATTTTTTTAGTTGTAGAAGGACAAAATATCTTTATTTTATTTATTTATTTTTATGTGGTGCTGAAGATTGAACTTGTGAGGCAAGTTCTCTACCACTAAGCCATAACCCCAGCTCCTCTACAGGAAATTTCATATGCATATATAGAAATCCTTTGGAATATGATCAGCGTGATACTTTATACTCAACAGAGAGTAAATAAAGTCTGGTTCAAGAGAAGTAGAACAGGGTCATGATCCGCATGCCATTCCAGAATAAATGATTCTATAGTTAAAAAACCTGGATTTCATATGACACAGTCCTGAGAAATAAGCTCAAACTAGAAATCCTGCAAGGATTTCAGTACAAGTTTTCTAACAACTAGTTTTTTACATTTTATTTTTGAATCCAAATTTTTGTTCATGTATTCATTTTTGTGTGTAAAAGGAGATATTGTAAGGCAGGGGGAAAGATAACAAACTAGAAATGTGAATTAAAAATTCTAGGAAATGTTTTAGCAATGGAATATCTCTGCAACTTAAGAAATACTGACCTAATTAATTCATCTGTCAAGCTTTATGTTGAATGAAGAAAAAAAAAGATAAAAAAAGCAGCAGTCAAGATAGGATGGTAGCTCTAGAGAAAGTCATGTCCTGCCAAAACCCTCTGCTTTGGTTCAGGCAAACTTCTAGGCTCCCTGGGAGGATACAATTTAGGGAAAATGATAAATCTGAACCCTCTGAAGCCCCTCTGACTCCCTGATGAAAGGAAAGGCTACACTTCAACCACCAATGCCAGAGGAATGGCATACGACAGATTCACCTTGTGTTTTGCCCATGTCCTGATTTGTTGTGGTTACTAAGATGACCTGAGATTCTAAAATTGGAAGATTCTAAATATAGTAGAAGAAAATAAAAAGATTCAAGGAATTAGAACTTTAAAAAAAAATGGACACAGAAAACTTAATTACTTGTTTCCCATGGGTTAGATTGAAAATTATAAACACATCTCAAAATTGCTCTCACCAACCCATTGCTATGAAACAAAGAATGAGTGGGCCAAACAAGGATCTCCTAAAGGTGAAGCATGGCGCTCACAGTGACAGATATTTCTAATCTAAATTACCAGCAGTAAATCAATAGTAATCTACAAAAGCCTCCCTCTCAGTGTGGATTCCCACTTAAATATGATGGGGTTACACAGGTTTATAACCAGTGGGCTGTTTCAATTTCTAGGCAGTACAGCTACATGGTCTGTCAATTCCAATTTTGCCAGAAGGGTTGAATGCCTAGTTTACTCTGCCATGCCTTTAGGAATTCTGGTGTGAAGTTTCTTGCTAGGGGGTTGTCCACACTGCCAGAATTCAGAGCTGTAGACTTCATCTTGGAGATGTGGGGAAATTTTGTACAATCATGCCAGTCTCAGCTCCCCTCTTCTCAAAATCACTCAGAGGGAAAATCTGTCTCATGGGGATCTTCCATTGCTGTCCCCCATGTTGCATGAGCCCACATTCATGAAGGAGTGGGTCAATCAGGGGTTTCATGATAGATGCCTTTATCCCACCCATTTGAGGCAAAAGTTATCTCAGTTATCTGTCGTAATTCTCTTCATTCCTCAGAGATTGAAAGTAAATTTCTTGGCCTGACAAAATGTAACTTGGTGGTCCAAGTTGACACAGGATCTTTGTTCCAGCTCTCAGATGGTACTTCAAGCATTTTCATTTACATTAAGTATGCAACAGTCTGCTCCAGAGTAAGTCTCTATTCCTGTCAGGACCCCTTTGTATCCTCCTGGGGCTACCTGGCTTCTTGCATCTTGTGGTAGGGTCATCACATCAGACAATTTGCCCCATAAACATCTGCAATCTCTATATCTCTTATTGGCAATTATAAGATTTTGTTAGCATTTTGTGCTTCCAAAGTTTCATGAGAAATGTTATCTTAATTCAATCCATCTCTCCATTGTTAGAGCACCCCCATACCCGTTCATTTCAGGAATACTAGAGGCTTAAGCAAGTACATTAAAATATCCACTTACTAATCCCAATTATCTTCTGATCCTGAGCATCAACAAATACTAATTTAATACACTGCTTACATTAAGAAGCATTTCCCACCTACTTCTTGAATGATCCATATTTCTATTGTCCTGCATGGCCATATGGATAGCAATTGGCCACTGTCCATGAGTAGGTAAAAATCTGAACACAGGGATTTACTTAGTGTCCAATTTTTTCCACACCTGCCATAAAAATACCATGTAATGCAGCCCATTGGGTTGACTGGTTTTTACCTTTTCATCCGTAAGTTCTTATGAGGTGGTCTTCTAAGAAAATAGTATCATTTACTTTGAAACCACCATCAAGAGTCAAGCATCTTTTTTTGATCAACAGAGAAGTGATCCTAGAACATTATCCTGTACATACTATTTCTATTTTATTAGAGAACTCATCTGAGGATTACTTTCTCCTTTAGAGTATTTCTCAGACATCACCCAAGACATGTGTATTTCAGATTTTAAGATTATTTATTTTCTTCAGTCATAGGGACAGTTTTAATTAACATCCAACAGAAAGTCAGTATTTTGTCTCTCAAGGAGAGATTTTCATGTCTAAAGTGTTGGCAGACACCACTGAGTTGTGCTTAAGGGCTTTTGTTAAGCCCACTCTGCTGTCCACACAGGGATATAGTGCTTTATGTCCAACAGGTATCCTAAACTGCTGCAAATTAACAAAATCCATGTGAGAGTGAGCAACTGACTTGACATATTTCCTAAAGAATGAATTTACATACCTTTTGCAATAATAGAAATGAGAAGTATTCCTTAGGCAGAGAAGATATTCATCCCCATAATACATTCTGATAAATGAGACAATATGAATTGACATAAGACTTGTTCAGACATTTCAATTTCATCCTAAATTTTAGCATATCTCACCAACATTGGGTCCTTATCTTCTCTCAAGCTAACTTTTGCCTCTGTTAGCACTTCAGCAGGTTTTGGAATCATAGTGTACAGGACACTCTGACTGGAAGTTTTAGAAAATCCTCTACCCTACCACTCAGGGATATTTCCCTAACTGGAGGTCAAACCAAAGAATCCTGCCCTTTCCTCAATCCTTATTATGATTATAGAGATTAGTATGTGTGATCATTGATTCAGGCAATCTGAAGTCAGATTTCATTTTGACATATTTGCCTTATAGCTTCTTAAATTCCCCTAATCTGGAGTAAATAAATCAAGTTTATCGAAAGAGCCTTCTCTGTTGGAGGATCAACAAGGAGCCCCGTTTGATTACCTAAACAACTAGAGTGCTGCATGAGACCTTTATTTTGCCCTATCAGCATTTGGAATTTCTTAATAATTACTTCAAAATTTCCACCCAACTAGAGGGAAGCCCTGGAGTCTTCCTTTGTTTTTCCTCATTTTCTTGAAAATCATTCTAATTATCATTCTAATTTTCTTAGGAGTTTGTAGTTTCACCTAATTTATTTAATTTTTTTTAGTAGCAGTCTTAAGACTATACCTTATATTGACTGAAATCTGAAATTGGCCCCAAATCCAGATTTTTCTTAACAGTTTTTTTTATTTCAACTATTACAGATATCAATAACCAATGAATTAATGGATTATATATTTGAATTTTTTGTTATTATTTTGCATTTACTTATACATTCATTGACCCAATTCCTTATAAGTTTGTTCCATCATTTATAAATTTCATTGGTAATTTTTACCTCCAAAAAATGATTGTAACACAAATGTGGTTGCATATCATGGGCAATCTCATGGCCATCCAGGAGCCAAAGGTTCATCAATACCTACCCTCTCATCTTTTAATTCAAGATTGTTTTTGTGAATTTCACTCCTGATGATCACTGCTAAGTTTGGGAGTCCCCAGGATCACTCACTTCTGACACCAAAAGAAAAAATACAAGGATCCTCCTCCTGACACTAATTGCAAGTTCCAGGGTCCCACTTTCAGAAGTGTTAACTTACTAGAAATATTCACAGAACTCCCTTACAGTGGGTACATTCATGGTTATGATTTATTAGAATAAAAGCATCCTGATTAAAATAAGGTAAGGAGTTCAGGGGACAGAGTCCCAGAGTCTTGCTAGTCCTGGTCTTCAGGATTACCTCAAGAGCATTTAAACATTTTGTTAAACACAGAGGTCTCTGTAGGTCAAAAGAAAGAAATTTAAAGCCAGTACATAAAATTTCTGGTGAGGAATTCATGAAAGTAGAGGGAAAGCTAAATGGTTTGCAATAAGTATCATGGGAACAGACTAATACAGTATGCAAGTAAAGAAAAGGACACATTTTAAGACACTGAGCACTGGTGACTCTGACATTTCAGGACACCCAGAATGTGGAGAAAAGATGAAGAATTATAGCTTGCAGTCTTGAGCAAGAACATGTCACTCTGGAAATTCATTTAATAGAGATCCACAATTTAATCCCCTTGAGAACTAATGCATTGGGAGGAGATTTCTTACTCTCCAAACAGTAAGATTGGGGCTCAGATAAATAGTGGTTAAAAGATGGGGCTGGTGAGTGAGCTGGTGGGGAAGGAGGGATCATTGACCAGGAGCTCATGGAGCAAGGAGAACAGCTATCAGGAAACCAGAAGGCCAAGAGTCCCCAGCAGTCCTTCACTCGGGTGCCTTGTATTTCAAGCCAGCATGACAAGGTAATTTATACAGTCTAAGATTGTGTGTCTAAAGACTTCTGAAAAAACAGGGTGCATTTCTCCAACTGTAGAAGAATGGAAAATAAAAGAGCTAAAATAGGGGCTGTGGCTGTAGCTCAGTGGCAGAGCGCTTGCCTAGAATGTTTGAGGCACTGGGTTCGGTCCTCAGCACCACATAAAAATAAACAAATAAAATAAAGGCATTCTGTTAAGAAAAAGGCTGAAATAATGTTTAGCCAAGGGAATTAGAAAATCTTCCCAATTTTTATTACCAAACCAAAACAATTTGGGTTTTTCTACCAAGGGCAGGTATCTATCCAGATAATGCAGAGTAAAGTAGTACCTTAGCTCCAGGCTACTCAGTAATGCATAATAATATTCACCTTTGCTTAAGCTCAAAGTTTTCCTTAAAGTTCAGTGTGTAACATGATGAAACACTTTGCCCTTAAGCCCCTTACCTCATCTTAATTTAGGTCAGAATTTATTTGTTGTTATTGTTTTGTTTTTCTATTCATAATAAAGGCCATGTTGAATGTTGTTGAAGAAAAGGGAAAATATTTATTGGTTAGTTTATGTAATAATAGCATATAAAAAATTGACCGACTGCAGTGAGCATATATTCCCAGGCTTGTGCGTCTGCAGGCAAATCACTAGTTGACTGATCTAGCCTGTGGATCACTCTGTATGTCTTCTCTGAGCTGTTAGTTGGGGAATTACTCCAAGCTATGAACCCAATTCATGTCTGCTCTACATGTTTCAGTTGTGCACCACGGCTGAAGGTGTAGGAGCCACTGAGAGGTGCTATTTTATGACAGACCACCAGAGCACGTGAGCCAAACCATATGATCACGCACAAACACATAAAACCTATCCTTATATTGTATCTCCAAATATAGCATAAGCCGTTGCAGATCAGTGGTCCAACTCAAGTGTGGTTTGGATAAGTTCCCTCTTCCCATAGTGGGAGGAGCAAAGAATGGACATTGACTGCACAATAATCAAAGTCACAACAGAGGAAACCCAGGAGTAGAGAAACTGCTGAAATTCCTTCCCAAATTGACTCAAGAGTTGCCAGTCAGAACACAAAAAGCAATGTCCTACCCTGTTCTCTAGAAGATTCATAAGCATGTTCGTCATTAATTACTAATAGCAATGCTTTGGCAAAAAAGAGTGAATTTAGTGATAATATTTTCCTGGGAAAACTCCATTGTTATAATTGTTCTATCTATGGGTTTGGGGACCCTTACTTTCAAGTAGTGGTTTACAAGGAAAAAAAAATGTTTTATTATTTATTATAGTAAATTGTAGGATTCTGCATTTTTTAGAAGGTGCTCAAATACTATACAGTCTAGGATTGTGTCTAAAGACTTCTGAAAGTCTTTTTTTTTTTAAGGAATCATTTTATTTAAGCTTTTCAGTGTTTTCTTACTAAATTCTACAAGCACTTCAAGACCTAACAAATCCTCCCATTGATTTCTTCAACTATTCAAATTTCATTTATCTTTCAGCATCCTGCCAAATGCTGCTGACATTAGTATTTTTGTATTTAAATTATCTCTTTATGACTATGAGCTTTGTAGTTATTATCAAAGTGTTAGAAAACACGGCAAGACACAAATAAGAAATTATGCAATTAGTGATTTGGAAAATTGCATTTTCCCATATTCACTTCTATTTTTATTTGTATAAACATTCACACACACACACACACATACACACACACACAATTTTTTTTTAAGCTGCTAAGCCCTCAGTTGGCTATTTTGGCCTGAAATTGCATTATTTTAACTTTTATTTAAAAATATGTATAGAATCACAGTGTTCCTCTGCTAAAGTACTCACCTCTTTTAGAAGTGCCTGAGTTTTGTCCTCCACTGTGCAGAGATGCCTAGCTCTTACTCTGGACAGTTAATGCAATATCAGAATTTTCACTATGATCAGAATTTTTGTGGTACATTAATGCCTCCAATGAGATGCACACCAGCCCCCTGCACCCACATTCCCATGCATTTCCTGCCAAAATTGTCTCTGACCTTAGCCCTGAAACTTGCTTTAATAATCAGACATTAGTAAATGTGGTTACATGTAACCTGGGCATGATTTTCTCTCTTGCTGCTTCATGGAATGAAGCCAGGTCTAGCCTGCTGGAGATGTGTGCCCAGCAGAAAGCCAGAACCACTGCCAGATGTGAATAAGGCCCCTTTGGTCATCCACATCTAGCTGAGACACCAGATATCTGCAGCTGCCTGAGAGACCCCAAAGAGACTAGTGAATTCCTGGGTCCAGATCCACCTCCTAATCCACCTGCTGTGTTTTTGGAATCACAATGTCTTAGAGCCTTCTTTACCTCAACAACAGCGAAACAACTCCAATTCCTGTCACCTTTTGCACACTCAGAAGCTAACCATGGCTCTGAGATTCAGCCCGATTTAATCCAAACTCTTTCTTGGATTCTGATCCATGAAAATATCTTCTATTTTGAGTCCACAACAATAGCAACGACATATATGTACGTGTTGTCAGTGTGTGTGGATGTGTATTCATGCAGCTGTGCTGGGTATGCATGTGTATGAAAGTGTGTGCTCTGTGTGTGTGTGCGTATTGCTGAAGATGCAGTCGCTTCATCTTCTTAACTCCAAAAACATTTTCAAGCCAAGTGCAGTGGCACATCCCTGCAATCCCAGTGGCTCAGGAGCCTGAGGCAAGAGGACCACAAGTTCAAAGCCAGCCTGAGCAATTTATCAAGGCCTTAAGCAACTTAGAAACAACCTCAGCAACTTAAAACTAAAAAATAAAAGGGCTGGAAATGTGGCTCAGTGGTTGAACACCCCTGGGTTCAATCCCTGATACCAGATATGATTTTTTTCCCCATTAGTTTTAAAAAATTAATATTATTTTCCACATAAATATTTTCACCCTGATTTTGATCTTTACTGTTCATATATAGAGAAAGCCTTTCCTAACCAATTAAATAGTATTATCTTGGAAAACATAATTTTCAATTAATAGTTCATTACATAATATGAATTGACTATATCTTACTATATTTCACCCTTTTTGAAAGTCAAAATGATTCTCAAGTTTCCCTATTATAAACAGCCCTGTGTGGGGCTGGGGATGTGGCTCAAGTGGTAGCGCGCTCGCCTGGCATGCGTGCGGCCCGGGTTCGATCCTCAGCACCACATACCAACAAAGATGTTGTGTCCGCCGAGAACTAAAAAAAAGAAATAAATATAAAAAAATAAAATAAAATAAAAAATAAACAGCCCTGTGTGGAACATTTCTTTCACATACCTGAGTAAATTTAGAAAGCACTTTTGACCTCACTGACATTACTTATCTACTACTAATGGGGACTTGTTAAATTCACACTCCATCCTAAGTTCCTTGGCAGTGACTATTTCCTACTGCAGCTGCTCTCAGTGCCTGATGCTTAGTGTTGGATTATTTTAGTCATCATATTAATTATCGAATTACATAAAATAAAACTAAACCTAAATTGCATGCAGCAAATCTAGCCTATCATATCAGATTGCAAATTTAGCAAGGGCAGTGGTGATGTCATACATACCTTCCAGTTCATCTATGGTCCTCGAATTGCAGTGAACTTAAAGTAAATATTTAATAAATATTTCATTTCCTCTCTCTCTCTCTCTCTCTCTCTCTCTCTCTCTCTCTCTCTCTCTCTCTTTCTCTCTCTCTCTCTTTACCAGGGATTGAACTCAGGGTCCCTCAAGGCACATTATATTTTTATTTAGAAACAGGGTTTCACTGGGTTGCTTAGTGCTTCACTTTTGCTGAGGCTGGCTTTGAACTCGTGATTCTCCTGCCTCAGCCTCCTGAGCCTCTGGTATTACAGGCGTGCACCAATACACTTGGCTTAATAAATATTTAATGTAACCCCAGTGTCCCCAACCCCACCACTCTGTGCAGAAGAGTATTTCTCTAACCTCACCTACTGGCTCTGTAAGCGTCTCTCACATTTTCCCACAAAGAATTACAGAATTATTTGAATCCTTCAGCAACATTTCATGTTATAAATATATTATGAGATCATAATATAAACTACATGTAACTTCCTCATAAACCTTGCAATGATATTCAATATATTTTATTCTTTTCTACTAAAGCTTTGAAGTTGTTTATTAACTTGGGGTTCCGAAACCATGGGTTAATAAATTCCCATGGTTATTTGGTGAAAAAAAATTATGACCTATTTATAGTTCGTTTTCCTAACAAGCTTTGTTTTCCAGATTATAATAAATTTAACATAAAATATTTCAAGGAGTTTAAATTAGAACATACACATAAATCTTGAAATAATGTACATACTCATATCTTTAATAATATTAATAATAAATTATATATGGATAATGTCCTTTGTTGAGTACTGTGTCCATTAAAAACCCGGCAAGGTTCATAGATTGTTCCAATGTCTTTACCTCTTCTCTTTCTCAGTCCTCTTGACTTGATCTATATTTTCTTAATGATATACAGGAATAATATCACTTACTACTGATTGTAATGCTCAATGTATTTGAAAATGTGCCTATGAAAGCAATGCTTTTTCATGGCTTGATGGGAAAAAGTTCAGTGAAAGGTTAAATTAAACAGACATCTTACTTTTCCCAGTTCCTAGAGGAATCGATCCCCCTGAGTCATCATTTGCACACAGGAACAAATGGGAAAAAATGTGGAAATAAAAAGGATAATTTAAGTTAAATCTCCCCTCTCATTTTTGCTAACTTTACAAACCTGTGAGGTTAAGATATGCACTTGGGCTACCTTTGATGGAGCCAATCAACCCGATGAGCAAAATCTTTTTTGTTACATGATTAAATCATGCTACCTTGCTGTTTTGTAGACTCTTATAATCATCATTAACGTTTGTGTATCCCAAGTATAAAGATTACATCTATGAAAAAGCACACACAAGAAACAAGCTCCATTCAGATGCAACTAGAAGCATCAGGAGATACAGTAATAAGTGTGTTACTGATGACAAATCTGCTAAGGATTTTCAATAAAATCTGGTTTCTTCTTACCACAGATACCTTTATTTACACAATGTCTTAATTTATTACTTCAATTTATTTGCTGGCCTATTTTATTTGTAGGCTTTGTCTAATTTTAACACTGTCAAGAATAATTCAAAGAGTATCGGATAAGTCTGCTTAGAGGAGCGAACCCACGTTAATCTTTTCTGACATTAATAGAATTAGACCTTATTAATTCTGACATGATTTATTTCATATTGTGTAAATACTAAATGCAAGCGTCATGTTCTCATTGAAACAAGTGTTTTACATGCTTCATATGCTGCAATTTCAAACATGAATTGAAAGTGAGCCTTGAAAACAATTTGGAATTACTTAAATCTTGTCAAACTTAGAAAGATTATTACTGCCAAATGGAAGACACTAAATGCTAACAAACACTGCTCCATAGGAATCGCTGGGGGGAAAAGAAAGAAATCAGACCATCTATTAAAAAAAAAAAAATAGCGAATGCTTGCAAGGTTGTTGCTCTCCTCAGTGTTATTCAAGAAGATATTTTCCCTAGGTAAGAAAATTATACTCAATATACATATGCCTGTTTAACATGTATTTAGATTTTTCATTTTACATAAGGAGAATTAGAATTGTATCAAGTTATATTTTGTTTTGTTGTGTTTTTTTCTCGCTCTGTTGGTTTCCCAGTTCTGGGAAGACAGTGTATGGTATAATCATTAGGGATGATATAACCTAGATGTACCAACAGGGTAAAAAAAATTACAATGCAGAGTGCTAGTAAATGTACCCGCCAAATGACTTTACCTCTGCTTACTTGAGGCATGGCATATTTTTATTGATAGAATAGTTAAGCTATCATCTAGATTGTTTGCCTGAATTTCTGATGGCATAGGTAAGCTTTCTAAAGGAATTACCGACAAGAAGTGGGAATCACCGTCCTTCTCCACTAACTGCTAAATGTCAAATTCTCCTTTCCTTGACTTGCACAGATATCAGTGGCTGATTAGCTAGATGATTTAGGACAAATGGTTGTTTGACAGCCCTTTGGATAATTCTTATAGCATGAGAATGTTAGAATTACTTCTTTAGAAGACATAGTGTATCTCCATCTAAGTTGCAGATGTGCAAAAATCTTTTGAACTACTTTATAAGCACTATGAGATGAAAAAGAAATATTAATATTGGCTTCCTTCAAACATAAGTGACTTGATGTATGTTGCAAAGATCATTTTTAAAAAGTAGAAAGCATACCAGGTCTTTATTCTTTTGAAACACAGCAAAGATAGCAGTCATATTAAGCCTTAATTATTTATTTGCCAGAAACATATGGAGAGAATCATTCGACAAAGTCTTCATATTTCTAGAATAGTTTATTTTGTAGCTGTCAATTGGGGTGTGAATTATACAGCTTAATATAGTACATGAATGACTGTAAAAAAAATGAAGAAATTTGCTACCTTTGTACATTTTATATAATATCCATTGTTTACTTGAATTAAGGCACCTAATCCAAATTGTTAAAGCATAAACCAAATTGTAGTTGTTTTTTACATTATGAAAATCATTTAAGACTTCTTTATAAAGTGTATATATAGTTAAGATTATCTTTAACATGAGCATTTCATACATTGATCACAACTCTAATTTATCTTAATTATGATAAAGAAATAGCATTAATTAGGCATAGTGGCACATACTTTTAATCCCAGATACAGGAGGCTGAGGCAGGGGTGATTGCAAATTGAAGACCAGCCCTGGCAACTTAGCAAGACTGTCTCAAAGAAAAGAAAAGGAAAAAAAGAAAGAAAGGAAGGAAGGAAGGAAGAAAAAAAACTTATGAAATTGCTGAGATGTCACTCAGTGTTGAGTACCCCTGGGTTCAATACCCAGTACCAAAAAAAAAAAAAAAAAAAAAATATATATATATATATATATATATATATATATATATATAAATTAAAAGAGGGAGGGAAGGAGAAGTAAGCTATATTTCACCCTTCATGAATGTATTTCAAAAGAGAATTTTACAAAGGAGAGTGCTGGATTATCAGAAAATCATTAAAGTTAGAAACTTTCTAGAGATCAGAGAGTCTAAAATCAATCTGAATGGCAGTGGGGCCAAATGATGCCCAAGGTCCCACACATAGACCTAAACCCTAGATCTCACTTGTCAGCCTAATTATTAGTCTACCAAAGAACATTGTCCCCATGAAATGCATCTGAAAACTAATCCTGAATATTTTATTTATTTATTTTTATGTGGTGCTAAGAATAGAACCCAGCGCCTCGCATGTGCTAGGCAAGCAGTCTACTGCTGAGCCATAACCTCAGCCCCCAATCCTGAATATTTGGGAACTACTCAGTAAACTAGCACTATGTGCTTTTAGTTTATCTGTCTTAAAGTGATTTTACTTGTTGATGTTTTATTAATCATGCATGATTTATGTTTTAAGGCATGGTAGTGGGTTTAGATTTTTTAACCCCCTATATTTGAGTACCACTTTTTGCCTTTACATCATAATTTCTAAAAGCATTAATTTCCAAAACATTTTAGAAAATAATATATGAACATGAACATGACCAATGACTTTTTATTGTTACAGAGAATCTGATTTCAGACTTTGAATGATCCTTTATGGTACTGTTTTATGTTACGTAGCATAAATGATTCCGAGATATTAGTTTCTATATAGTGAGCTTGGTTTAGTTTCTTTTAACTTAAACTCTGTATTTTGTGTTTGGTTTATTTCTTCTAACTTAAAACTATAAATCTTAGTATGAATATACACTTTCATTTTGGGGAGTAAACACTTAGGGATGAATGGCTCAGGCATATGGTAGATTTATATCTAATACCTAAGAAACTGCCAAATGTTTTTCCAAGATGGTGGTACCATTTTACATGCCCTCTAGCAACATACATGTTATAGTTTGGATATGAGGTGCCCCCCAAAAGCTCAAGTGTGAGACAATGCAAGAACGTTTGGAGGAGAAGTGATTGTGTTATAGCCTTAACCTAGTCAGTGAATCAGCCTAATCTCCTTGGTGGGGATTAACCAAGTAGTAACTGAAGTGGTAGGGTGTGGCCAGAGGAGGTGGAGATTGGGTGTGGCGTTGGAGTATATATTTATATCTGACAAATGGAGATACCTCTCTCTCTTTCTCTCTCCTTCCTGATGTGAGCTGCTTCCTTCTACCACTCTCCTGCCATGATGTTCAGTCTCACCTCCAGCCCTGAGAAATGAAGCTGGCCTTCTATGAACTAAGACCTCTAAAACCATGAGCCCCTAAATAAACATTTTCTCCTCTACAATTGTGCTGGTCAGATCCAGTGAGTCACAGCATGGAGAAAAGCTAAGAGATAACAATAGGAGAGCTCCAATTACTTATCTCCTTATCAACAAGAAGTTCACTCTTTGCTCTTTGCCATTGTAGTGGGCATGCAGAGGTATTTTATTTTGGATTGATTTTGTATTTCTATAATGTTTAAATACCTGGAACACATACATACTTATGTCATACAAAGGTAAAGGTCATCCATGTACCTTTATTTGATGAGGTTCAAGTCTTTGCTCTTCCTCTTTGTTCAAATCAAATCATGTGTCATCTTCTTGAGTTGAGACGTTGTTGTTTGCATAGTCTTGGTATAAATCCTCTGTTGGATATCTTTTAAGAACATTTGTCTACTCGTTGGCTTGCCTTTTCATTTTCTTACCAATGTGCACTGAAAAGAGAAAGGTTTTAGTATTTTATAAGTACATTTCATTGTTCCTTTTCTTTTATAGTTCTTGCTTTCTGATTTATAATTAAGAAATATTTACCAAAGATCCATAATTTTTCCCTATAATTTTTTTCAAACTTTACTTAGTTGTCTCTTATACTTGGGTCTATGAATGTTCAAAGAAGCTTTATCCAAACCACTAGACAACCCAGCTATCCACTAGAAGATTAACACATACATAAACTGAATGTTCATAAAAGGGAATTATACCTAGAATGAAAAAAAAGTGGCTCATTGATCCATGCAACAAAATAGATGAATTTCAAAATAATTATACCAAATGAAAAAAACATACACAAAAATGTATGTGATACATAATTCCATTTCTAAAAATTCAGAGAAAGTGTAAGCCAAACTAAAGGGATGAGAGGCAGTTGTGGATAAGTGAGCAAAGAGAGCAAGAGAAGATATGGGGAAGGAATCAGCGGAGTGCACTCAGAAATTAAGGAGAAGGTAGATATGCCCATTATATTCACTGGGATGACAGTTTCAAACTGTAAATATATATATTTACAGAAATTCTAGAAATGAATTGTCATTAAATAAACAATTGTATTTATATGCAGTCATACGCTGCCTAGTGACATGTGGTCAGTGATGGGTGGCACTCATGACAGTGGTCTCACAGGATGTGCCACCCAGACATTCACTGTAGTCAGCTTAGTCTGTGAGAGCATATGCCTTAGTGTTTTCCCCACAGTGAAATCCCCTAACCATGAATTCCCAGGATGCATTTTGTCATTAAGCAATGCACTACTGGATTTAACATAACAGGCTTCCTTACTTCAAAAATAGGCAAATAAGTCTTTGATGAAGATATAAAACATAAAGAATAAATAAGGACAAGTTTAAACAAAAAAAAATTAAATTTTAAAGCTATAGTGCTAACATTAAAAGTATACCTAGTTAATTCATATTGCTGATTTTAAGGGGAAAAAAAAACTTGAATTTGAAGGTGTACTCTGAGGCAGATTATACCTGAACCTTTTTATATCACTCATCTTATTTGCTCAATACCACTACCCTATAACATACGGATTCTTATATCTCAAAAAAAAATAGCACCACAGAGGCTTATGGACTCTACTGTATGAAATAAACTATGAAACAACAGAACCAGGTATTTAATAACAGAGTAAAGAGCCTGACCACTCTTCAGCTCTTACTCATCTCACTGAGAATGAAAACGAGTATGAGGGAGAGCTGAGAAGACAAGAAATAGGGTGTTCTGATTTTGAAAATAAGATAGGTTCCCATATTGGGCTCAGTGAATCCAGGACAGTGTTTGCTTACTCAAGAAATCAGACATATTGGAGAATACCAGGCTCCCAAAAGGCACACACACCAGTTGTTTAAGTTAGCCTTACTAGTGAAAAAAGAAAGTTCTAGAGACAAGAATAGTCAATAGGGAAGAAGCACCCAGGCAGACCAAGCATGGTCAGAAGGAACATGCCAGGTGATGTTACCATTTGGGGATTACAGATGGAAGCAGTGAGTTCCACTGCATTTAGTAATAGCCTTCAAAAGATCTTCGTCCAGATAGGGCTTTGAATCCCACAACCAGAGCAAACTTGGGGCCAGATATGTGATTGAGGCAGAGGCTCAGATATGAACCTCATCTTGGCTCTTGAAATATTATTTGGAAATTAGAGAAATATATTGAAAATTTGCAGAGGTAATGTGTGCTTGTGAAAATTTGCAGAGGTAATGTGGCAATGGCCGTCATAATTCAAACTTAAGGGTCTCTAAATAACTTACAGCTACAAAGCATAAAAACCTTCAAGTCAGGGACAAATTAAAATCCACTGGTCAGAATTATATAGGCTCAAACTCAGGGTGGCAATAGCAAGAGCTGAAATACACAAATATCATTACCTATTTACTGATGAAAAATAATGCACCTACACACAAAAATAAATAAATAAAGGAAGGTAAAAGGGATATTTAATACACTGCTTATCCCAGTTTTGCTTTATGCTATTTAAGTGGCCTGCTGCAGGTCCAGTGGTCTGAAATTTAGGAACGCTTGAAGCTAATGATACTACTGTCTGAAGGTCAATGGTAACCTGGCACTATGTCACAATGCCACCCGATTCACCTCAATTTATCATCCCCCACCATTACAAGAAGGGTCACTACCATACAATAGGATATTGAGAAACAGATAGAGATAACATTTCAATACTTATTATTAGAACACATTTTTCTAATTGTTCTTTTTTTTATTAGTTATGTTGTTGATCTCTTGTTGTACCTATCTGGTAAATTGTTTATCGAATTATGTATGCATGAACATGAGAAAACATAGTATATTTAGGATTTGTACTGCTCAAGATTTCAAACATCCACTGGGGATTTTGGAACATATCATCCCTGGGCTAATACATTGCTACTGTTCCTGCTTTTTTGTTTATTTTCAGTAAACTTTTAAAAGATGGTTTCCCCCAATGGCTAGTTCTATCTTCTAAGTAAATTAAGTTTCTACTATGCAAACCAAGTAAATTAAGGACACTACTAAGTACCTACTAGTGAATACACTTCTGAACTGGGCTTTTTTGTGAAAGAAAGTATAATTCGTAAGTTACTCAGTGACATCTCTATGCCCAAAGGGTGCCAGTTGGAGGGTTGGATAAGAAGACATGTTAAATCCAACACACACCTTCTATAATTAATGGCTACTTTTCAGATAAGTAGTTAAAATTAGTAAGTGACAAATATGACTATGACCTGAGCAGATCTTGGAAGCCTGCAAGAAACTGAGGCTGAGCAAGGACATGGAGGAACAAGGTGTCAAATATGGGATTTTATTATCCATGGTTTCAGGCATTTACTGAGCTCTTGGCATATATCTCTCAACTGAGGACAGTAAAGTAGAGAGCAAAGTAGAGCTTGTATCTAGAACCCAACTGAAAACAAGCAACTGTTGTTTTATTAATTCATGCAGAAAACTCTGATGTGGATTAAATGTCTGATTTCTGAGTAGGAAATTCCATTAAAGTATCCTCCACTCCCTTATCCACAGTTTTATTTTCCATTGCTTATAGTCAACCTCAGTCCAAAAATATTTAAGGGAAAATTCAAAATTAAACAATCTGTAATTTTTAAACTGCACAGCATTCTCAGTAGTGTGATGGACTCCTGTGCTGTCTCTCCCTGTCTGGCCTAGGGTTACAAATCATTCCATTGTCCAGTGTATCCACTCTGGATATGTTACCCTTCCATTAGTCACTTAGAAACCATCAACTGTCTGGTGTTACAGTACTTAATTTCAAGTAGACCTTATTTTACTTAAATAATGGCTCTGAAACATAAGAGTGGTGATGAAGATTTGAAGGAACAAGGCATAAACTATGGAATTCTACTGTCCATGGTTTTAGGCATTCACGGAGGTCTGAGCATGTATCCCTTATGAACAAGAGAGGGTCTATTGTATTTATAGCTGATAGAATTTGAGATACCCTTCTTTTCATGTTTAAATTTAAATATTAATCTCTTAAATTTTTTTCTCAGTTCTTCGAATTACCATGCTATATTTATTAACAGGTACAAACCTGATTGATTCTTGCTATATCCCAATCATAGAGCTTTGGTAGCACAAATAAGAGTTTGAAAAGGTATATAGGGAAAAAAAATCTAGCTCTCACTATTCTATAAGATTACATTTCAGAATGGAAATTTTAAAAACTATCATTAAGTAATCAGGTATGTCCATTGCCAGATATAAACATATTTTCTATCAAACAGGCTGTCCTGTGAACTTGAAGTGATAAAATAGATGTGTTCTTAAAAATAAGTTGACACACCAGTAAATATTTCATAACAATTCAAAAAGAAGAAAAAAACAGAAAAATATCAAATTATGATTGGTGTTGGGGCAAGATTGTTAAGATTTCAGTGTCAGTCCACATGATTAGCTTCTGTCTAACATTTATCCTACATTATTCTTGACTGGGTCAGTGTTTTGGGGTTTTGTTTTTGTTTTTTTTTTGGTTTTTTTTTTGGGGGGGGTTGTTGTTTGTTTGCTTAAGGCTTCAAAAAGAAAAACAAAAAGTCAACTGAGCAATATATTTTGGCTTTGGGAAGACATTTCGCCACAAGTTACGACTGACTTTGGCCTTGGTGAAGACCAAGCTGAATGAAGACCCTCTTTGTTTTCCAGGTTTGACATTGGGGTAAAGGCACCAGCCTCTGTAGTCCCAGGGACTGTCCACCATTCATGTGTGTGCTTCATCAGCAGAGATGAAATGCTGAGCAAAATTCTTGTAGGTAAGAGCATAATATGGGCGTCATTTGAAAAGGGACACTAAGCTCTCATTTGGAAGAAAAAGCTTAAATGTCAAATATTGGCTACATTAAATATGAAAGATAATAGATCCAATAGATAAATGACAACTCTGTAGGATGTGCTCCCTAATCTGTCAGTATTCAGTTTTGCGCCAACATTAGAACAAAAGTAGACTGAAGGAAATGAAATCACTGGACATCACTACAGACACACAGAATAGCATGAAGGTTCCTGTAGTATGTGTGTCTAAAAGTGACCTTTTGTTTCTAAACGTTCTTTACTGTCTCCCAAACCTCCTGGAAATTACAACTTTGAAGAAAAAAACTATTCAAATTTTATGACATTTCGAATCAGCAAATTAATTTTAGTAAATTCACATCTGCTTAGTATGAATTGGGGTTACCTCAGATAACAGGTGTTTTATCTTGTGACTAGGTCAACATAAAATTCATTCCCTAATACTGAATATCTACATAGAGTTTTCACCAAAGTTTTAAGATTACTGAAGATAAAATCAGAGAAATCCAAATCAAATATTTTATAAAATATCTTTCCTACCAATAAAATGGATCTCCCATATCTTGGCAAGGAGCGAGGCGAGGTTTATGCAGCAGAGGGTCCCTTCCATTTCTACCTTGCTGTGGGCTGCCTTTTGCACTCCACTAGTAATAGTTTATGTTTTCTATTTGGAGAGTGATTTTACATCACTGCTACTTCTTGGCAACTCTAGAAAGTGCCCATGGAGGTCATCCATACGTTTATTGTTTTGGAAACTACATTCAAGAGAGAGTTGGGTGATCTGTGGAAAGTCATACAGCCAATGCATGGGGGCCACGGGAACGAGAACCAGGTCTTATTACAACTAACATCATGTTCTTCTCTTTTCTTAACTGGCCACAGGACCACAGGAACATGAATCATTATTATATGGAATGGATGATTTAAGCAGGGAACCCAGATAGTTTAGGCTACTACAAGCACATTTTTCTTAGTATTAACAAGATCTGATGTACCTTAAAGCAATTGGAAGTTGAGAAAGTTGTAGAAACTTAGACTTATTGAGTGTGAAGAAATGATAATTATTTATGAATTACAGGAATATCCTAAATGCACCTTTAAAGAGACTACTAATAAATTCTGCACATTAAAAAACATGATTACATTCAGCTGGAATTAAAGGACTGGAAGAATTTTAATAGCTTTGCTTTTAAACAGTTGCAGCTGTCTTGTATCAAATTATTTTTAGTTCTAGTTGATTTGTCTAGACGTAAGTGCTGAAATGTAAACTATGTGAAGGCCTCACTCTTTGCACCACTTACAAGGAATGCAAGTGCCAATGAACTTAAACTAGCGTTCCCAATTTTGTTTTTGTCAATGAACTGTATGTATGAAGAAGCCACATCTTTTGAGTGAGTTGACTGAAGTATTTATTTTTTCCATTCTATTATTATAGAGTCTTTCTCTTACATTTTCTGAATGCTTCTGTCTCTCATTGGCATACAACAGTTCTGGCAATAATATAAAAATCAATTTAATTATGTGCATATTATTATCTGACCAGATTAGTCATAAACTCTATAGAGTGGGTTTTATTAAACACTGGGGATTCTGTAAAAATATAAGAAATATCTTAAAATGCTGACAGTATTCAGATGGCCTTCATTGGCTGTACTGCAGCTTATAAGTACATAGATACTTGTACTGAAACAAACATAATTGCTTACATGTTGAAAATAACTCTTAGCGATCAAACACTGAAATACAGAATGAAATAGGAAAAAAAAGAAAAACTTGGAACCAACACTAGAATTTAAACCTAATTGCTTTATATTCCAACTGTTGCAGTTTCTTCTACCCTCCAAAAAGAAAGTTCTTCTTCCAAAATTTTATTCTTTAAATAGTTATCTCGCCATACTGGATAATTCTCTGGAATTGGCCTTGGAACATCCTGCTTCTCTTATGTTTAGAATATTTTTGAGACGTATTTGCAAAAATATTACAAAGCACATTCTCGAATCTGGAATTCCATCGATATTTTGGGGTGGCAACAGGTCC
This sequence comes from Urocitellus parryii, assembly GCF_045843805.1. Taxonomy (NCBI): domain Eukaryota; kingdom Metazoa; phylum Chordata; class Mammalia; order Rodentia; family Sciuridae; genus Urocitellus; species Urocitellus parryii. The sequence continues at coordinate 75,735,506 of NC_135539.1, read as the reverse complement.
AGTGCTTGGTCCCTTCATCCCTGGCACCAGACACCTACCTACACTATGGCTGATTCACCTCTTTACACTCCCAGGATAGAAATACTTGGACTTGTGCACCAGACCTTCCTGCCAGTGGTGGAAGAACTCAGCCAAACCTCCAGAGCCTGAGGCCAAGTCATGTATCAGGGCACCCAAGAAAGTTCCAGGCAGTGGTGTCACTTTGACCAGTAAGTAGCAGAAGATAGAAGAAGAGGGTAGAGAGAGTTATTCTGCCCCTTGGAGTCCTCCCCCCACCAGAGTGCTTTGCTGAAGTAAGGCAGCCTGGAGGAGGTTCCTCCATCTTATTTCCAGGATCAACCACCTGCCTTTCTCTGGCTTACTATCTCTGGGATTGCAGCCACCTGATTTATAATTGAGAGCTTGCCTTTAAAAGCTTTCACCGTTAAATGGATTCTCATGGAAATAGTAGAGCTGAAATATATTGATAATGGTCAGCTTATATAAAGAGTACAAAATACTCTCACTTTTCTCATTTCCATGGTCAAAGAATCACAATAATAAGGCAACAAGATCACAATCTTTAACTAAGTCCCCTAAGCATTTGACAACATCGTCCAGTGACTGAACTAAGTGGAGCTCCCTCATTAGACTCTCAGTCTATTTAGACCTGGGACCAGAGCCAGCTCCATGATTTGCACAGCTCAGAGCAAAGGGAAAATGCAGCTCTCCCTGCTGAAAAGGCAAGAAAAATGCACCATTAAAGGTGCTAAAATCTAGGCTCTTCCTTTCTCCTGCCATCTCTTGAACTTGTCATGGTGTTTTTCATTTGCTACTTAATGTCATTCCAACAAACAAAATGCAAAGTTTAAATCCCTGGCATGGATTTGACCATTCATCTTCTGCTCTATGCCAGTACTAAGTGCAAAGAGAAGACATTTAACTTGTCTTCTCTTTAACCTTATAGCCTTTTCAGTCATTTGGGACTTACCAAAATCAGACAGTTTGTAGTTCATAGCTTGTACATGCATTATGTATTTTTTTTCTTAACAGAAGAGCAGAAATTCTGTACAAAGCAAACGCACATGGTTTTATTTTTCTCTGTGGAATACCACATTCTGCCAACCCTGTCTACAACCTGCTTACTGATGAGTGAGGAGGTAGAGAATGAAGAGGGAGTGGAGAAGGGCTCTGTCTTCTCTCTTCTTCTTCAGCATGAGTATTCACTTAACACAGGAAGAATAAATATACTAGGTAAGAAAAGACATGGCAGGGTCCTTGGTTATTTTTTATTTTTGAATTGCCAATCCTTTCCACTATAATTTGGACCTGGAATGTCCTTCAAAGGCCCACTTGTCAAAGAAGGTCCCCTATGTGGCACTGGTGGGAGGTAGATACTGGAGGACCTGAGATAATTGGTGGCTTGTCCATGAAGAGGATTTGGGCCCTTTCTCTTTCTCTCTCTTTTGCTTCCAGGTTATGAGGTGAGGAGTTTTTCTCCACTGCATGATCCTGCTATGATGCACTGTCTTGCCACAAGCCCCAAAGCCACAGGGCAAGCTAATGAATCAGGGACTGAAACCTCCAAAACTGTGAAAATAAACCTTTTATTTATGAGCTCGTTGTCTTTGGTATTTGGCACAGTTATGGGAAGCTGACCAGCACAGTTTCTTTCTGCATTTGCAAGTTTGGGTTTCTTTCAATGGAGAGTGTCACCCCTTAAGGTGGGTCATGTCGATAGGAACTCAAAGCTTACACTTCAGGAGAGCTTTCTGACCTCCCACCCACTTGAAGATTCCTCAAATATTCTGTACTCTTGGGGCAATTGCAAACACTTTGCAAATAGGGCAGAAAAAAAAATAAGCATATCACCCATATTTCCTTGGCTCATATGCAGGGGTCCAGTGTTCCATCAACATTCACCTAAAAGACACAAGTTCAAAAGTAAAATTATTGTGAAGTTCAGGAAGACAACAAAAGAGCTTTAAACCAAGCATGGAGTTCTTCTGAGAGTGAGAGGAGGGCCCGGTACAACAGCACAGTTTGCATACTCGGCAAGCGGCCCTATCTTTTTTTAATTAAACTAATTCATGTCCAGTGAGTTACACACCACATCCCTTGATGCCTGGCATGCTGTGTGTGCCGAGAATGTTTGTGTGACTCCTCAGCAATGATCTGGTGCCGTTAGCATGAAGTGACCCAGTAGGATGCACAGGTAGTTCTTGGAAGGAAACGTGAACAATGGCACCAAGGAAAATTTCACCTGCCTTATGATCAAAAATAAGCCAAATTAAACATACAATTCCATCTTTCTGGATTCACCTTATTGGGGAGAGGGCCTTCCTGTTTGACAAGAGTCTCCCATACTGTTTTGTCTCTGCACTTGGCATCCTGTGTTGGCCAAAGCCCCAGGAAACTGCTTAGCACTAGTTAGTGCTCCTCTACTCACTAACTAGTGCCCTGCTGCTGCCCTCAGAATGCACTGGCTCTGAGCCCTTCCAGGGGATAGAGGGAAGCCCCTTCCTGTGTTGTCTTTGCATCTCCAGTCAACAAGTAAAACACCTGTCACAAAGTAAATGTTCAATAAATATTGATTGGAATCAAACAAAATGACATAAGTTACCTGCTTCACAGTCTCTGTGGAAATCAAACATGTCTTTACTCTGGGGAGATATCAGACAAGTTGGCTCAAACACTATTTCTTCTGTCTTTTGCATGAATCTTCTTGCTATGAGCTGGTCCTCTACCATTAGCTGCTTCTTTCCAGCTTCTGTTTTAAAATGTGAAAATCGAACATCATGAGGACTAGACACGAAGAAGAGCACACAGTTGACAGCAATGTGAAATAACCTGCTTTGCAAAAAAATCAGCATTTTGCAGCAAAACACATAGATCAGCAAATTTTCTTCAGCAACATTTCTACTATCTTTGAAATCTATAAACTTTTCTTGTAGCATAACTTTCCAACTGTTACTGAATTTTAAATCTAAATAATTTGGAACTCTGAATATTAATGACTATAGGAGTATGTATGCCTGAAAAGTAAAGAAGGATCTCTGAAAAGATGGAGGAGACAGTGTTCCCTATTCACCTTGCTGAGTACATTTAACTCCCTGGGCATAGTAGAGTCATCCCTTGGAATTCAGGAGAAATCGGGCCCAGGACCAATTGGTGATATACTCAGAGTCACACATGCATGATTTTCTTTGAACTAGCCATTTTCTTCTCACAATTAATCACTCATGATTTGCATACTTGCCATGAAACATGAATGAAGTCACTCATTGTGATTCATGTTTATAATAGTAGGACACTGAAAACAACTCATTCTCTGCGAAAAGCAGTTTTGGAAAATACATGATGGGGAATCTATATAACAAATGTATAGAGTAGAAATTCTGAAAGATTTTTTTTTAAATATCCAAATGAAACCCTGCACACTAAGATATATACATGAGTATAAATAAAGCAAGGTACAGATGCTATTTAATATATGAAAACTTATTTTTGAATGGCTTAAAATATGCTTACATATTCCAATCTGCTTAAAAGGATGTAAAAATCTGGAAAGTGATGAACAGCATAAAGACCAGTGGATCAGCCTTGTAGTTTCTCAGGCAGAAGGCTTGGTGACAGTGTGACTAGACTTTCCTCAGTGCACTGTTAACTAAGTATAAAACACAATAGCTATGCTATGGTTGGGATCTTAAATGTCCCTCAAAGACTCAGGTATTAAAGGCTTGTTTGCCAGGGTAGCAGCACTGTTAGCTGGTAAAATCTTTAAGAGGTGGGGCTGGTGAAAGAGTTGGGGACTCCACTCCTGCCTCATTCTCTTGTTTCTTGGTCATGAGGTCAGCTGTTCTCCTGGCCACTAGATTGCTGCTATGATGTATTTTCTGACACAGCCTTAAAAGCAACTGGGCCAATCAATCAAGCTTGGAATTTCCAAAATGTCTGATCTAAAAGAAACTTTTTTTTTCTTTTTCAGAGTTGTTTATCTCAGGTTATCTGTTATAGTAATAGAAAACCAACTAACACAATATGTATTTATATATTTATTTATTTGGAGACCAAAAAAACAAAAACAAAAAACAAGGTCATACAACAGGATTCAAATCAGATTCAAAATGAAAAGAAACTCGAACACAGTTTTAAGGAGGCCAGTGCCTTAGATTCCACCTAAAAAGAATATGAATGAACATCTACCAGGTCATGTATGCTGACAGGCCTGTTTTAAGAACCAGGTGACATAAATTACTTAAAAAGTCACAATAAGAAATTTAAAATAATAATAAAATAAGTTTTATTATAGGGATTGAAATAAAAGGGAAAAAAACTAGCCATTTATATGTAAGAGATAAAATTGCCTCTATAGAAAATGCCAAGGAATCTACAAATGTGGAATTTGTACCTTTAGGAACAGTGTTAGTGTCATTTTTTAAAATTAAACTAATTCATGCTAAGCCAATTCAAGCTAATTCAGGTCTCTTTAGGAGTTGTCTGAATATAATCGTTTCATTGTATAATTGTTATGTGCTTCCTTGAAACATCACTGAATGGAAACCTGTTGTTTTGTTCTAGCTTCTTAGACTATGAAATTGTAGTGAATAGGGCCATCTCTCTTTTTTTTTTCCTTATGACCCATGTACGATGTTAGCATGAAAGCACAGATTCAAATGAATCTGTGCCAAGTTCATGAGGGAACACACTGAGGCTCTGTAGCCTTGCTACATAATTTGTGCTTGAAAGTCAATGGCATTAAGATTATAAAAGAGACTTAAAAATCCAATGTGGAGCCTCTTATCCCTGACTTATGGAATCAGAATCAAATCATTTATTTTAGTAAGATCCCCAGGCCATTTATTCTACATATTAAAACTGCATGCTGATTTTAAGTGCTACTTGAATTGAATAAATAAGAACCTTAGAATACTCAAAGATCAGATTTAACGGGTAATCAAAATCATTCGACAGTCTGGGACAAACTACCATGCCAGGTCAGCTGTCTTCTACATTACCTGTGCAATCAGAATGTGTGACAGGAACCTAAACATCTATTTGACCAAGCTTTCCAAGTAATTATGGTGATGTTGAGGTTTGAGGGCAACTGGTCCAGGAGCTAACATCTGTATTATCAAATAAAGAATCAGGACAGCAGAATTATTTTTAAAAGTTGATGACTGGAATCATTTGGAGAAAGCAGTTTATGCCTGCTCTCTGAAAATCTTGGGCTCATTCTTCTGATGTTTCCCTTGGGTCCAATGTCTAGCACTGTTGAACACACTTTCCTTTCAGATTAGTCAAATTCCTTCTGAAGTATGACTTTTCAAAATTTCTTGTACATAAACTTTTACATGGAGGATGTATTAAAGAATTGACACTAGCCTCAAATGTCAGATTCACTAGATCTGTTTTAATTCTTGGCATTCCACTATCTTTAAACAAGCAGTAAGTGAATTCATAGCAGGTGCAGGGTGCACCACACAACTTGGGCTTGCAAGTTAGTGGCATCAGGATCACCAGATTCTGTATTTAAAAATACAGAACTGAGGAGCTGGGATTGTGGCTCAGTGGTAGAGTGCTCCTCTCACATGTGTGAGGCCATGGGTTCCAGACTTAGCACCAAATAAAGATAAATAAAATTAAAGTATTGTGTCCATCTACAACTAAATATCTTTCTATCTATATATTTTTTTAAAATTCAGAACTGATTTTCCCATCTCTGACTTAAGGAATCAGAATCGTAACCTCCTTTTAGCATGAGCCTAGGCTATTTTTTCTGCATATTAAATTTGGAAAGCATCACATTAGTCAATTGATGAGAATCTAAGGAAAACAGAATGCTGGCCAGAGGGAAAATGTCATAATTTCCTAACAGATTATTTTCTATTGTCATTTCTGGCCTTCTGTTAAATCACACCATTTTCATTCTTCTTGAATTCTGGTTACTCTTTCTCTTTCATGACTACAGTTTCTGGAAAAAAATAACTGATATGTAATATGTTTATAATAGTATATATAAATAACTCCAATTAAAGCTCAATGGAAAATATAGAGCATTACAGATAAAATTGAAGCAATTAAAATAATTTATGCAGAACCCTTTATGTTTTAGCATATCAAAATAAATTAGTTGATTGTAGGAAGTTAATAATTAATTTGAAATATTTACGGTAAGATATTGACTCAATAATGTATTCTGTTTTCTTTCTAGATTTTAACATTTGTATAATTTAGATGTTGGGTAAAAAAAGAAGGAGTATTTTAAACTCTTATAATTAGATCTATTTTTATTAATTTATAGTCAAGAGAGGTACATTTATTTAAGATAGAGAAATACCATTTGCATTGCATTAACATTTTGCAAGAGAAACAAAATGTTTGCACTTATTAGTATAAAGGAGCTTATTAGACTTGAAGTACATAACTGTGGATTGATTTTTATATAAGCAAAAGCTTTCTTTTCTACTTTAAACTTGACTAGTTATTTTTTCTTGCTATCATTTTTGTAATTTTTCTTTTCTTTTTTCTATATCATTTATCTTTTTCTGTAGTTATATGTTAGGGGTAGTCTGGAAGCACTTAGTTGTATGTAAAGACTGAAACATCTAGATTCATCAGTCTTTGATGTACCCTGAATGTTGCAGGAGTCTTACCAAAACCTGTGCAGGGACACTGGTTTCCTCTGAAGGTACAGATTGATCACAAATCCTTTGGAAACAAGAGGGGATGTAAGTAAGCATCTGAATAGATATTTGTGGCACAATGGAGGAAATGGCAGGCAGAATTATTGATCTAAAATTATAAATATAACTCTCTGACATTCCATCACAAAAAATGTATTCCTTAAAGAAAATTGCATCTTGGCAATTATGAGTAATCTTCGTGAGGCTATGCCTAAAGTTCTTAAGAGAGATGCGCACCCCATTACAGAGAGCAGGCGCAGCGGATACAAGATGGCTGAGTGGAGGAGATGCTGTTTCTGGCTGCTTTGTGCATGAATCCGAGAAAGCTACTAGGCAGCCTCTTCACGGGGTCTCTCCTTGACGAAATACAACATCTCAGAGCGTGTGACAGGACCCCACACAGCGGATTTTCGCAGACTCCACCAGTGCTGTGAACACCGAGCAGAACTCAGAGCCTCTGTATTCCAGTAAGACTCCATACTCTGTTCCCAAAGCCCGAAGTGTGAGCACAGGCATGACTCTCAAGCCATGGAGCAGAAACACCAAATCAGCACTTCTGCACAGCGGCAGAACTCCAGACCACACTGTGCTCCCACTCAGGTCACAGGACCACATTCTAGCCCCAGCTCCCCCCACCTCACCAGATACCCTGACACCAGAAACAGACAGAGGAACTCCATCATGGAAAACCTTTCCCACCATCTTTTGGTGAGCGTGGCTACCAGTGCAGATCTGTGACTGAACAGGTACCTGTTTCCAACTCCCCTTCCCCCCACCTGTGATAACTCGGCATAGTAACTATCAACACAAAATCAGCTCTCAGTTGAACAGGAGCACAGTGCAACCAGGATACTGCCCACCTGGTTCGATCTGAGGGTGGAGGGCGAGAGGTGCCCCAGCTGAGACCTGATCAGCCAGAGAGGGGAGGGGTCTAAAACCCGGGAGCAACTAAGAGAGACCAAGATTAGGGAGGCTCCAGGCAAGAGAGGGAGAGCTGTTGTCTTCTCACACAGGTTACCTACAACAACTTGAGGGCAGAGACTCATAGACAATTCCACCTACTGGATGAGAAGAAAAGGGAACTCTAAGAACATTTTGTTGTTGTTGTTGTTTGTTTGTTTTGTTTATTTCACTTCCATTTTATCCTCTTCCTTTCTCCTCTACCCTTCCCCCTCTGGTCCTCACAACCCCAACATATGTGAAACCAAGAACTTTGCATGAAATAGAACATTAAGAACTGAGTCACCAGAATAATATAATATAGAGGAATTGCATAAGCCCCTCTTTTTTTCTTCTTTTTTCTTTTTTCTTTTTCTTCCTCCCTCTCTTCCTCTTTCAACCTCCTAATTTTTACTTCTTGTAAATTTCTAAATACATAGATGTGTGTATTTTTATGCATTTTACTGTCCTCCCACATACTTGTCTACCCTAAATTACCTCCTGTCTATTAGCCTGCTACTAACCCTCTTCATTAGAGTTCTCCAAATTTCCTAAGTTATATTAACCCCATACCCTCACATCTTTTCCCCCTAACATAGTGTCACAAACCCAACCTCCAGTTTCTCAGTCGGCCACCAGAAACTGTACACTTTTTTATGAGACTACTGATTATATTTTACATAATAATTGAATCCAACATTTCTAGACATCTAGACTATAAATATCTTAATAACAATAATTTACTCATAGGTGATGTATTGTTGATATTGGGAACTGTCAACATTGTCCTTCCCCACAAAGGAGGGATCTTGGAACTATACAAGAGCACTACAAATCTATAGGGTAAAAACAATAACAACCAGTCCCACCAAGCAGGAAAGAAACACGAGCTGCATGAAAAGACAAGGGAAGAAATTGCCACAAACAATTCAAAACAACACATCATTATAATAATTAACGTAAACAGCAGGAAAAAAATGACAGAGAAAGATTTCAGGATTTACATGATTCAGATGTTTTGGAACCTCAAAGAAGACATTAGACAACAAATTCAGACAGTGAAAGATTACTTTGACAATGAGCTACATGAACAAATCCAAGAAGCAAAAGATCACCTCTACAGGGAGATAGAGGTTATTAAAACATCAACAACAACAACAACAACAACAAAACAGAAATCCTTGAAATGAAAGAATTAATAAACCAAGTTAAAAATACAAATGAGAGCATCACCAGCAGAGTAGTAGACAACTTAGAAGATAAGACATCCGACAAAGAAGACAAAGTATATCATCTTGAAAAGAACATAAACAGCACAGCAAAAATGATAAGAAACCACAGGCAGACCATCCAAGAAATATGGGATAGCATAAAAAGACCAAATTTAAGAGTTATTGGGATAGAGGAAGGCCTAGAGGTCCAAACCAAAGGAATAAGTAATCTATTCAATGAAATAATATCAGAAAACTTTCCCGACAGAGAGCATAAGAGTAAGGTGCTGTCGAGAAAGGATGAGGGATCAGAGCCGGGAGCCATGAGCATGCCAAGCACAAATTCTGTCTCTTTTAAATTTTTTTATAACTCTGAGATTTTAAAATAAATGATGAATCAAGGTCCTTTATTAGTTGAGAAATTTACTTTCTTAGCTTTGCATTTACACAGAAAAGACCTGCAAGTTTGTTTATTTTATGATGAAAGAACAAAAAAATAAAGTTAATTTTGAATCCCAGGAATGCTGAGGTCATTGCTGGTATGTGGCCCTACTGGGAACTGGGAGGCTGGCTGTCCTTCTGCTCTGCTAAAAGGCCTCTATCTTCTTTGGGGTAACTTGCTTCATCTCTCTAGGCCCAAGCTTGCTTGTCTCGGACATGAACTGGACTACAAGATCTTGAGTGTCCCCCTCGCTGTCTTTGTTTTCCAATGAACAATAACAATGGAAAAAGAAAAGAAGTAATTTATATTTTCCCTTCAACTAGCTTTAAAATTACCACCCTAGGCTTACAGATCTGGAGTTATTTTCTATGACTCTGTGAATTAAAAAAATAAAATACAAAAAAATATTGGAGAAAAGGGAAAAATGATTTAGGTAGAGCAATAAAATCAGTATTCATGTTGAAGCTCCAGGCTTTGTTGGTTTGGAGTAGAACTTGAAACTGGATGAGTACTATATTTCTTACCACACACTTAACCCATTCTTTAAAAGAAGTAACTTCCTATGTTACAATGATTGCATTAATTTTTTCAAACACATTAGTGTCTTCCAAACAATATAGTAATTATTTCATTAATTGCACTGAATTCTATTTTCTAAAGCAGGAAATGAAATAATTGTTGAGTTCTTGCCTAAAGACTTAAGAACATCATATATCAACTAGTGAATCCCATTAGACCGAATTTCATTATGCATGTACATGTCAATTATAATTATGGACAGAAAAAATAAATACACTAGTTTAAAATTGCCAAGTGCTAATAAAGAGAGTGTAGGCCCAACTGGATAGCATTAGTTAGAAATATGATTGCCAACTATTTATAAACTTAGTTTTTTAAAGAAATTTCTTACTCAAAATAATTATCTCTAAATAAACCATATTCCTTTAAATATGAGTAGTTTACCCTTTCAATATTGAGGTTCAAAGATGGTGTCTGGTCATATGTAGGCTGAGTAAATGCTATTTAATGAGATAAAAGCAAGAACATTTGGGAATCGAGATGATAAAAACAGCTGCATTTGTGCATAGAGTGGACCCAAGAAGTGCTTTCTTCCTCAGCATTAGAATCCAACCTACTATTAGCCAACCAGAAGTTCAGAATAGTGGCGTCAAATCATTCAATAAATATCTAATTACATAAGTATATATTTTAATATAAAATTTATATTTATTTTATACACTAATATAAAATTTAAATGAACTTATAGGTGTACTATTTTGAAGTTTTGCTTAATTAAGAATCTTCTTCCTCAAAGAACCAGCCTTTCATTGGGAAGAGAGATTATTTCAGGATCACAAGAAAAAAAGACTCATTTTGATGGTGTGTTAAATGGCTCTTCTCACAACCTTAAGATGTTCCTCCCATGACTCCCTGTCCCCTGCTGCAGGAGCCCCTCCTTGTTCCACACAGTGGCATGTTCAGCCATTGAGAGGGGTGGGCAGAGGGATTTGCTCTCACACTGCCAGACACCTGCTCTGAATGTGTGTGTAGCTACAGTGAGTGAAGGGACCACAGGACCTTATTTAATACCATTACTGACATTTATAGTCCCAGAGGTCACCCATTCTTAATTCTGGCACATAATTTGAGACAGGTTCAGAGTTGAGATCCAACTGAAACACTATTAATGAGGCACAAAGAAACCATAATTGTCTTTGTTCTCTTAAGAAAAAATAGAAGTTGTTTTGGTTTCCTTACAAAGTAATTCTACAGATTTTACATGATTTTTTAAATAGATATTTTCTGGAAAAAAAGGGTACATAGACCTTGGAATAATTTATTTAAAGTGATATATAGCACTCAAAATCTATTAATACTAAATTTTTTAAAAGGACCATTACAGGGAGAATTGGAAGAAAGTTGATCAAAGAACATAACATTTCATTTGGAAGTAGCAAGTTCAAGACAATTACTGCACAATATAGTAGCTATAGCTAGTAACACTATAGTGTATACTTGACAATTGCTAGGAAAGTGGATATTAAACATGCTCAGCACAGAAAAGTGGTATGTGAGGTAGTATGTCTATTAATTAACTTGATCTGGCCATTCCACAATGGGCATGTGTGTATGTGTGTACACCACACACACACACACACACACACACACTATGCAGCATACAATAAAGATTTTATATATATATATATATATATATATATATATACACATATATATATTTGTTCTTATAAAACATATATATATACACAATTATAATATAATGAATATCAGGGTTGTTTTGTTATATTGTCATTTTATAAATTTTTGGAAGGGAGCTCATGCTAAGGATGAGTTTCATTATAATTTTAATAACATCAAAAGGTATATCATGAGCCTTCATTATAACATCTTAACTATAGCATACATTATATTTTATGTATATACTTATGTAAGGGAGGTCCACATACAAATACATACACACATATATGTATGCTACACACTTAATCTTTTATGAAAATTAGAAAAAAAATATTTTTGATAATGTAAACATTCTATAGGGAAAGAAATTTGAATAAGTAAAAGTTTATTTAAAATTTCTGGGTTGGGCTGGGACTGTGACTCAGCGGTAGCGCACTTGCCATGCACTTGTGAGGTACTGGGTTTGATCCTCAGCACCGCATATAAATAAATAAAATAAAAGTCTATCAATAACTAAAAAATAATTAAAAAGGAAATTCTGGGTCAAATGGTGGTTCCATTCCACATTTTCTGAGGACTTTCCATACTGCTTTCCAGAGCAGTTGTACCAATTTTCAGGCCCACCTGCAATGTATGAGCAAACCCTTTTCCCCATATCCTTACCAACATTTATTGTTACTTGTATTCTTGGTAATTGCCATTCTGACTAGAATAAGATGAAATCTCAGTGTAGTTTTAATTTGCATTTCTCTGATGGAGGTCCTGAACATCTTTTTCATATATTTGTTGACTGATCATATGTACCTAAAGGACTTAAAATCAGCATACTATAGTGATGCTGCCTAGATATGTTTATAGCAGCTCAACTCATAATAGCTGAACTATGGAACCAGCCTAGGTGCCATTCAAGAGATGAATGTATAAAGAAAATGTGGTGTATATACATAACAAACTATTACTCAGCTATAAAGAGAAATGAAATTATGGCATTTACCTGTAAGTGGATAGAGCTGGATAATAAAATAATAGGTGAAATAAGCCAGTACCAAAAAAACCAAAAGCCAAATGTTTGCTCTGATATGTGGATACTAACTCACAATAGTGGTGGTAGGGAAAAATAAAAGTACTTTGGATTAGACAAAGGGGAATAAAGGGAAGGGAGGGGGAACGGGAATAGGAAAGTTAATAGAATGAATCAGACATTACTTTCCTATGTGCATTCATGAATATATGACCAGTGTAACTCCATATCATGTACAACCAGAAAAATGGGAAGTTGTACTCTATATATGTATAATATGTCAAAATATACTCTACTGTCATGTATTTAAAAAAAGAAGAAGAGCAAAGAAATAAAAAAATTCTGACCAAATAATTACTAGTGAACTTAAAATATATATATATAAAATATATATATATATATATATATATATATATATATATATATATACGCCATGCCTAACAGCCCATAATTAATGTTAGTTCATACTAACTTCTTTTCCCTTTCTCTTATATATTGAATGATTATTTATGAGAATATCTAATATCTAATGATTTTTGTACAATTTTGAATGATTATTTATGGAAATATCTAACTCATAGTTTGGAACCCTTGCTGAAAATGTATGCTCCCCTGACTTTCTTGTTTCTAGAAGCAAATTTATATTGCTAAAAGAAGAGATTTTCTCTTAAGTGAGCCATTATTTACCCAGTAGGGAAAAAAATGAAGAATGTTGTCTATGATCCTTATTGTACAGAGCAGCTAGAATATTAAAAAGTAACCTCTGAACTTAATTTATTGATAAGGTTTGCTTTGAGTTAAAAGAATTTAGTAGATAAAGAATGTATAAAGAAATCAGGGTTTTTTTAAGAGTCTTGAAATCTGATAAAACTAACGTATTTCTTTTGCTGAATGGGCAGAGTCATAAATTAGCTAGTTAATGGTATTTCTAAGATGACTTCTTCTTCAACAGGAGGATTCTGGAGGTTGGATTGGTAGTTAATGAAATTTTGTACACAGATGAGACTTAGATATTGTATAGATCAGATGGAATTCCTCAGCAAATTCTGAGGAAAACTCTACTATTTGTCTTGATTTTCCCCTCTCACAGTATAAGCATCTCGGCTTGGTGGCTGGTGGAGCTGGGTTAGGGTAGTTGAGCCTACCTGAATTTTTCCTGGGTTATCTCGTTCTTTCCACTTAGTTTCCTACTGTTACCTTCTGAAGCAGTTTTCACAGATGCATTAGCCAGTGGGCTCTGGTTTACTGCTGAGCCATTCTCTCTAAAACCAATCAGTACTCCCAGTCCAACTGAGAACCAAAGAGAGGTTACAATTGAGTGTTTTCACTCTCTGCATTTTGTGGAATGCATTTTTTTGTTTTGTTTCCCATCTGACTGATTTGGAGTGGTAAAAATATCAAAATGCTTTTGCACAGAAAATATTTTATTATTCTGCTTTCCATGAACCAGATGCCTGTCACGCAGATACACTCATTCAGTGAAACTTTTATACTGTGAGTGTGTCCTCCTTGTCATATGCCCTGAAGTCACAGTCCATGTCACAGCGGTCTGAGTTTCCCAGGCATTTGGAAGCAAGGGGTGAGTGAGCATCTCAATCTGGAAAATGAAATGTAAAGAAAGAACCAGCTTTTCAGATTCTGATTTTGATGCTATATTGCTTCACAATTTCTCTCTTTGATTTAACTCTCATCCTAGGGGACATTTTAAATATTACTATGAGTAAAATATGGGCAAGCACTGGGCTGGCTCTTAGATCACTGCATGATTCCCATTTGTTATGTCCACTGCTACATCAGCTGGGGATTTTGTCTTAATCGAAACCGATGATATCTTTAATAGGAAACAATCTCATTCTAAATAAAGGTCTGATGTTTTTACAACACACGTATAAATGCTCTGTTATGCATTCTGCAGCTGGGAGCAAACATATACAAGGAGCCCCCAGGAGGAACTCTGCAGTGAACAGAATAGCAATGGCAGTTTACAACATGCACTTTGACTGAAATCTGTCCCCGCTGGGGTTACACCATCACACATCAGCCCAGGCCTGGCATTTAGCAATTCATTAGAGAGTTTCAGCTTCTATGTGTCCTCTGACATCTGCCAAGGAAAGTAAATGCACATGTCCTGCTTCTCTCAGCAGGCACCTCTCTCTCTCCATATTTCTGGCTCTGTCTGGTCATCACAGTTTTCTGGGTGGGTTCAAGGAAATTGAAAAGGTTCTTTTTATCTAGCATTTTTCTTTTTATAAGGCAGAGAGTTATCTGTTTCTATCCCCTGTGTCTTGAAGTGGATAGTGGACACTGTCAGTTCTTGTCTTTCCTAAGTACTTTCTATTTACAAGTTTTAACTACTTTTTTCCATCTCAGCTTCCTTTTCAGATTGTAGTTTTCTATTTAAGCATGAATGTTTTCTTTGAAGTTTCTCCATGTTTTCATATTGTTTATGATCATACACTCCTATTCCCTTAGTAATTTTATAATTAGCAATTATCTACCCTACACTCCTAAGGCCATAGATCATTCATAAAACTGTAAATTTCATAAATTTTCCATGAGCATACCATGCCCAATTATGTCCAAAACAATGTTTTCACCTTCCACCTAAATTAGTTACTTCATTCTGGTCCTCTCGTCCTTTGATATTGTTAATAAAAATTTGAATCTCTTGCCTGAAACATCTAAAGGATATATATGCTTTATTCTGTGTTTTCTACTGCTTGATAGATTTTCAACAGCCTGCTCTCATCCTCATCCATTATCCAAGATTGGAGAAACTATATGGTTTTATATTATCAAAGCCCCAAGTAAAAAGCACAACCCATTACATATTCAGCATGCAATGCATATGGAATGCACTAAGGAAAAAGATGTGATAGCAAATTTGACCTATTTAGAAGTAGAAGAACACATCCTTTAGGGCAGGAAAGCAGTGGAGCTAGAGACCCTCACAGGAGAAATTAAAGAACTGGAGTAGAGGGACTCCATACAATGGGTACCAGCAAGAGAAAACGGAGACATTTCATGAGAAATTAACCCTCAGCCTTGGAGGTTATTCTTTGAATTGAAATTCAGTTGTTTTAAAGAGTCTTTATTACCAAGGACATGATGATTTTCCTATAGCTGAGGGGGAAAGTTCAATTACTGTACCAATGTAATAGTCCATTTTAAATCATTTTTGTGTAAAGATTGAGTTGCATTGAATGGATTTGTCATACTCAGAATGAAACTGGTGCAAATGAAATTCCTGTTAAGGGGCATTAACTTTACAATTTTCTCATTTACTATAAAAGCCTCATAAGTACCAAGATTTTGGACAGACTGTAACTTATTATGAACCAAGGAGAAGCTTCACGATAGATAGATTTAAAGAGAAGTAGATTTCTCAGTATGGTCTAAGGAAATTAAGAAAAAACATCTTTCAGTATCCATCATGGTTTATTTGGGGGGAGGGGTTAGTTGATTAGACACTACTGTTTTACTGTTTTAAGGCATCTGTTTTCTAAATCCCACTATCCAATATATTTTAATGAGTTTCTTTATTGTCAACCCCATTTTCCCAGTCATTAACCATCCATGTGCCAATCAAACAATTATCTTGTCATTCATTTTATAAGATATCCTGTAAAAACTCATGGAATCCTCGAATGCAAGGAATATAATAATATTCAGACCATAAACACTGTTCACTGAAATTTTCAAAAATAATTTGAGTAAAGAAACAAATGACAAAATAGGAAATTTCATTCTATGTAATAAAGGGAGTATATAAGAATTATTGAAACTTATTAAAAGCTGTCATGTGTTGTCTTTATGGCTTTTAGAGATTCTGATAAAGAAAGCTGTAAGCAATTTTAAGTGATGCATTTAATGACTGTCCAACATAAACTCCTTATATTTTGATCAGTAAATTGTTATTATACTATTAAATGAGATCATTCAGCACAATTAATATTTAGCATACAAATATAAAGATTTTTCCCTTCAATTGAAGATCTACTGAATGTCTGCAAGAATCAAATTGTAAAGATTATGAGATTAAGCATTCATTTCTAAGCAGTGAGTCTTTATTATTTCTCATTCTCTGTAAAGAAGAACTTCTGCTTGACTTACCAACCACTCTGACCAAGAGGGAGAAAATCATATTCCATTAGGAGCAGTCATATTTTTTGCTTCCCCAACATAGATTTCTTTTTCAGTCATGGACCAGAGCACTGTTTATTCTGTTCTGACCACAAGCATTCTTGAACATATTCTACTTCTACCATTCCTCCAAAACTGAAGGTATCAAAGTGGTCTATAACATTAACCAGTCTCCATCACTTCCTGAAATAGTGGTCTGTTTGGCTTCATGTATATCACCACTGCTGCATTTTCTTATTTTGTCTGAAATTTATTTCACTGTTGTTTTTTTTCTGGGTTTCTTTGTCCTTTGTCCCTTTATCTTATTACTTAACTCTCATGACTTCTTAGGGGTTTAAATATGACTTCCAGGCCACCTACAACAGTCTCTGCTTTCTACCAGCCCTGCTCCTGAGCAGTAGCTATTTTAATAATGTAATTGGCCCTCTCCACTAGTATCACAACCATCTCAAACTCATTATGTTCAAAAAATGGCTCATAATTTTAACCTCATCAAAACTGTGTCATTCTTTAGATGTCCAACTTCTTCAAGGAAAACATAATTTGATTAGTTGTCAGAACATGTCTTTCCTATTGCTATTGTAATATGAAAAATAATAAGCAAAAGAAAAACAGAGTCTACCAAGGAATCAAAACACTGGACTATAGGCTCTTTTTAAAGTGCCTATTCCACCATCCACTGCTGATGTCTTCATCCTAAACTATTCAAGATGGCGGCCACATGGAGAATGAGTATGGAGGAGCTGTTGTCTCCTGATACGTGCTCAAAACTCTATTGGAAGCTATAACCAGCCTACATATTACTGGAGAAAACTGAAGGAGGAGAGTTGGTGCTGTTTGTAGTTTAGCCTTCTACCTATACTATCCCAGGACATGATAGAAGCCTCAACTACTGCTTTCACTTTGGTTTGTTGTCTTCATCAACTTGTTGGAAACCTAGCAGCTCAGGTCTGTCCACATCAGCTCAGCTCAGCTACTGACACTGACAATGAACTATTTGTTACAAACTTCCTTCTTTGGGCTGACCCCAAACTTTTTGCTCCAAACATATCAAACATAATTTTCCCACCTGGCTAAAGCCTCTCTATGTATCCCCATGTTCTTGTCAGGAATTAGTGTGATCCATCATTTTAATCATTTTAATGAGAATTATTCATTCTAATAAATGTGCAATGATATTGAATCGTCACTTTAAATTGCATTTCCTTCAAGACTGATGATATTTCAGCATATTTTCATGTTTATCTAACATGTGTACATCTTGTTCCCTGAAGTGTGTGTTCAAATCTTTTGCCCTTTTCATTGTTTTTAATGCTATTTCATTTTGAGAGTTATTTATATATTCCTTGTGCAAACTATTTGTCAGATATATGCTTTACAAATATTTTTCTCCCAGTGTGAGTTTTGTCTTTCTGTTTCCTTCACAGTATCTTCTAAAGTGAATTTGTTAAATCTTAATAAAATCCAATTTATCAGTTTTATTTCTCCTATGAATTATGCTTTCAGTGCTGCACCTAAGAAATCTTTACCTGAGCCAAGATCCTGATTTCAAAAAAAAAAAAAACATCAAATCATCAAATATCTTCTTAAATTCTCTATCACTTTACTATATATAACACATTATAGTTATCACAAATCTTTGTCAAAGAATTTGAGCACTGAAAGTTGTTTCTGTTTAATTTTTGTTCTCTTAAATATTGGGCCTTTTTGCTTTATCATATATCTCTTAACGTTTTCTGCCACGATGTGCATATTCTCTAAAATAGAAGTCATGGATAAAGTACAAAGTGTGCTGTCTACTCTCATACACACACTCAAGGAGAAACACATGCACAATTCCTTCCACCCAACAACAACAACAACAAAAACTTTCTAATGGATTTGATTTAATCCATAAAAGGTATGCTACTTTGCAAACTAAAAAATTTAAGGCTAATATTTTATGTCTTCAAACATCCAGAGATGATGAGACCATAAGTTCGTGAGTCAGTGAGGCTAAGAAACTATGAGATTGTGCAGCTGCCTCTGTTTTCTTGCCAAACCACCAGCCCTTGTTTGGGTGACTTTACATTTAGGCTTGTCTGTACTCAAACCTGGTTGCTCCTAATTCAAGCTCATCTGATTTTTTTTCTTAAGCCCTTGCTTCTTCCCGTTCTGCCTCCCAATGTCCCCCAAATCCCCAGATTTGCAAATATCCTCTGTACCTTGCACCAGGAAGGGTACATTCCTTGGAAATTAGATATATTATAAAAATGACATTACCAACAATAATACCTTTAAAAAGAATATGACATTTTGGATAATCCAGTATTTTCTTACGTTTCTTCAAAAATAAAAAACCCTTTCACATCTTAACTGAAATTAGAATGCTAAGCTAATTATTTATCAGTTTCAAACATTTTCTAAATAATTCTTCAAATCAGCCATTCTGTCATTTTCAAAATGTGTTCTACTTATGTGGAATTCATATTCCATTACTACTTTTTCATTTAGACAACCAGTTTTCTCTAGTACATTGAAGAGAACTTCTACACTTTTTCCATTTGTTTGTTTCTTCTTTGTAACAGACTTTTTTGTCTATGATTTTTACTCAAGTAACATTTTGAACATTCTTATAAATTTTTTTAATAAAGTAATTTTAAACTAAAATATTAAGCAGTATAATTAGTACACAAAAAGGCAAAATCCAAGAATGTGATGAATCCAATATGCAAATTGTCCAAGGTTTGGAAAACAGCACACCTTTTCTATTTTGTTACTGTATTCTTTGAGAAAGTTCTCACTTCAAGACAGGAACAGGTTTGCCATTGGGATGGAAATGGAACAAAATATCTTGTAGTCTCTGCTTGGAATTAAGCATAAATAGCATATAATGACTATCAATACTGACTATTAATTTCATTTTCTGTCAGTTACTCCTGGAGGCTCTTTTGGCTGATAGGAGGCACATTAAAACTAAATGTTGCTCACACTTTGTTCAAATACATTCCTCTTTTGACTTCTTTTAAATATAAGACTCATGGGAAGTTCAATTTTATGATATATTTTATTCGATTTATCATTCTTTTTTATTAGTTGTTCAAAACATTATAAAGCTCTTGACATATCATATTTCATACATTTGATTCAAGTGGATTATGAACTCCCATTTTTATCCCATATGCAGACTGCAGAATCACATCGGTTACACATCCACTTTTTTACATACTACCATACTAGTGTATGTTGTATTCTGCTGCCTTTCCTATCCTCTACTATCCGCCCTCCCCTTCTCTCCCCTCCCATCTTCTCTCTCTACCCCATCTACTGTAATTCATTTCTCTCCCTTGTTTTCCCCCCCTTTCCCCTCACTTCCTCTTATATGTAATTTGTATAACAATGAGGGTCGCCTTCCTTTACCATGCAATTTCCCTTCTCTCTCCCTTTCCCTCCCCCCTATTGTCCCTGTTTAATGGTGATCTTCTTCTCATGCTCTTCCTCCTTTCTCTGTTTTTAGTTGCCCTCCTTATATCAAAGAAGACATTTGGCATTTGTTTTTTAGGGATTGACTAGCTTCACTTAGCATAATCTGCCCTAATGCCATCCATTTCCCTGCAAATGCCATGATTTTGTCAATTTTTAGTGCTGAGTAATACTCCATTGTGTATAAATGCCACATTTTTTTTATCCATTCATCTATCGAAGGGCATCTAGGTTGGTTCCACAGTCTAGCTATTGTGAATTGTGCTGCTATGAACATCGATGTAGCAGTATCCCTATAGTATGCTCTTTTAAGGTCTTCAGGGAATAGTCCAAGAAGGGCAATATCTGGGTCAAATGGTGGTTCCATTCCCAGCTTTCCCAGGAATCTCCATACTGCTTTCCAAATTGCTGCACCAATTTGCAGTCCCACCAGCAATGTACAAGAGTACTCTTTTCCCCACATCCTCTCCAGCACTTGTTGTTGTTTGACTTCATAATGGCTGCCAATCTTACTGGAGGGAGATGGTATCTTAGGGTGGTTTTGATTTGCATTTCTCTGACTGTGAGCATTTTTTCATATACTTGATGATTGATTGTATGTCCTCCTCTGAGAAGTGTCTGTTCAGGTCCTTGGCCCATTTGTTGATTGGGTTATTTGTTTTCTTATTGTTTAATTTTTTGAGTTCTTTGTATACTCTGGATATTAGGGCTCTATCTGAAGTGTGAGGAGTAAAAATTTGTTCCCAGGATGTTGGCTCCGTATTTACCACTCTTATTGTTTCTCTTGCTGAGAAAAAAAAACTTTTTAGTTTGAGTAAGTCCCATTTGTTGATTCTTTTTTTTTAATTTTTTTTATTGTTGGTCGTTCAAAACATTACATAGTTCTTAATACATCATATTTCACAGTTTGATTCAAGTGGGTTATGAACTCCCAATTTTACCCCGTATACAGATTGCTGTATCACATCAGTTACCCTTCCATTGATTGACAAATTGCCTTTCTAGTGTCTGATGTATTCTGCTGTCTGTCCTATTCTCTACTATCCCCCCTCCCCTCCCCTCCCCTCCCCTTTTCTCTCTCTACCCCTTCTACTGTAAATCATTTCTTCGATTTGTATTATCTTGTCTCACCCCTCCTTTCCTCTTATATGTCATTTTGTATAACCCTGAGGATCGCCTTCCATTTCCATGCGGTTTCCCTTCTCACTCCCTTTCCCTCCCACCTCTCATCCCTGTTTAATGTAAATCTTCTTCTCAAACTTTCGTCCCTACCCTGTCCTTGTTTACTCCCCTTATATCAAAGGGGTCATTGGTATTTATTTTTTAAACATTGACTAGCTTCACTTAGCATAATCTGCTCTAATGCCATCCATTTCCCTCCAAATTCTATGATTTTGTCATTTCTTAATGCAGAGTAATACTCCATTGTGTATAAATGCCACATTTTTTTTATCCATTCATCTATTGAAGGGCATCTAGGCTGATTCCACAATCTTGCTATCGTGAATTGTGCTGCTATGAATATCGATGTAGCAGTGTCCCTGTAGCATGCTCTTATTAGGTCTTTAGGGAATAGACCGAGAAGGGGAATAGCTGGGTCAAATGGTGGTTCCATTCCCAGCTTTCCAAGAAATCTCCATACTGCTTTCCAAATTGGCTGCACCAATTTGCAGTCCCACCAGCAATGAAAAAGAGTGCCCTTTTCCCCGCATCCTCTCCAGCACTTATTATTGTTTGACTTTCTAATGGCTGCCAATCTTACTGGGGTGAGATGGTATCTTAGGGTGGTTTTGATTTGCATTTCTCTGACTGCTAGCGATGGTGAGCATTTTTTCATATACGTGTTGATTGATTGTATGTCCTCCTCTGAGAAGTGTCTGTTCAGGTCCTTGGCCCATTTATTGATTGGGTTATTTGTTATCTTATTGTCTAATTTTTTGAGTTCTTTGTATATTCTGGTTATTAGGGCTCTATCTGAAGTGTGTGGAGTAAAGATTTGTTCCCAGGATGTAGGCTCCCTGTTTATCTCTCTTATTGTTTCTTTTGCTGAGAAAAAACTTTTTAGTTTGAGTAAGTCCCATTTGTTGATTCTAGTTGTTAACTTTTGTGCTATGGGTGTCCTATGGAGGAATTTGGAGCCCGATCCCACAGTATGTAGATCATAACCTACTTTTTCTTCTATCAGATGCCATGTCTCTGATTTAATATCAAGCTCCTTGATCCATTTTGAGTTAACTTTTGTGCATGGCGAGAGATAGGGATTCAGATTCATTTTGATGCAAATGGATTTCCAGTTTTCCCAGCACCATTTGTTGAAGATGCTATCCTTCCTCCATTGCATGCTTTTAGCCCCTTTATCAAATATAAGATAGTTGTAGTTTTGTGGGTTGGTTACTGTGACCTCTATTCTGTACCATTGGTCCACCCGCCTGTTTTGGTACCAGTACCATGCTGTTTTAGTTACTATTGCTCTGTAGTATAGTTTGAAGTCTGGTATCGCTATACCGCCTGATTCACACTTCCTGCTTAGCATTGTTTTTGCTATTCTGGGTCTTTTATTATTCCATATGAATTTCATGATTGCTTTATCTATTTCTACAAGAAATGCTGCTGGGATTTTGATTGGCATTGCATTAAACTTATAGAGAACTTTTGGTAATATCGCCATCTTGATGATGTTGGTTCTGCCTATCCATGAGCAGGGTATATTTTTCCATCTTCTAAAGTCTTCTTCTATATCTTTCTTTAGGGTTCTGTAATTTTCATTGTATAAATCTTTCACCTCTTTTGTTAGGTTGATTCCCAAGTATTTTATTTTTTGGGGGGATATTGTGAATGGAGTAATTGTCCTCATTTCCATTTCAGAGGATTTGTCGCTGATATACAGGAATGCCTTTGATTTATGCGTGTTGATCTTATATCCTGCCACTTTGCTCAATTCATTTATTAGTTCTAATAGCTTCTTTGTAGACCCTTTTGGGTCTGCTAGGTATAGAATCATATCATCTGCAAATAGTGATAATTTAAGTTCTTCTTTTCCTATTTTTATGCCTTTAATTTCTTTCGTCTGTCTAATTGCTCTGGCCAGTGTTTCGAGGACTATATTGAACAGAAGTGGTGAGAGAGGGCATCCCTGTCTTGTACCAGATCTTAGAGGGAATGCCTTCAATTTTTCTCCATTCAGAATGATGCTGGCCTGTGGCTTATCATAGATTGCTTTTACAATGTTGAGGTATGATCCTGTTATCCCTAATTTTTCTAGAGTTTTGAACATAAAGGGATGCTGTACTTTGTCAAATTCTTTTTCTGCATCTATTGAGATGATCATATGGTTCTTATTTTTAAGTCTATTGATGTGGTGAATAACATTTATTGATTTCCATATATTAAACCAGCCTTGCATCCCAGGGATGAATCCTACTTGATCATGATGTATAATTTTTTTGATATGTATTTGAATCCGATTCGCCAGAATTTTATTGAGGATTTTTGCGTCAAGGTTCATTAGAGATATTGGTCTGTAGTTTTCTTTCTTTGAAGTGTCTTTGTCTGGTTTCGGAATCAGGGTGATGTTGGCCTCATAGAATGAATTTGGAAGTTCTCCCTCTTTTTCTATTTCCTGAAATAGCTTGAAAAGTATTGGTGTTAGTTCCTCTTTAAAGGTTTTGTAAAACTCTGCTGTATACCCATCCGGTCCTGGGCTTTTCTTAGTTGGTAGTCTTTTGATGGTTTCTTCTATTTCCTCTATTGTTATTGGTCTGTTTAGGTTGTCTATATCCTCCTGGCTCAATCTGGGCAGATCATAAGACTCAAGGAATTTATCTATGCCTTCACTATCTTCTATTTTATTGGAGTATAAGGATTCAAAGTAATTTCTGATTATCTTCTGTATTTCTGAAGTGTCTGTTGTGATATTGCCTTTTTCATCCCGTATGCTGGTAATTTGGGTTCTCTCTCTTCTTCTCTTCGTTAGCATGGCTAAGGGTCTGTCAATTTTATTTATTTTTTCAAGGAACCAGCTTTTAGTTTTGTCAATTTTTTCAATTGTTTCTTTTGTTTCAATTTCATTAATTTCAGCTCTGATTTTAATTATTTCTTGCCTTCTACTTCTTTTGCTGTTGTTTTGCTCTTCTTTTTCTAGGATTTTGAGATGAAGTATGAGATCATTTATTTGTTGTTTTTTTCTTTTTTTTGAGGAATGAACTCCAAGCAATGAATTTTCCTCTTAGAACTGCTTTCAATGTGTCCCATAGATTCCGATATGTTGTGTCTGTGTTTTCATTTAACTCTAGGAATTTTTTAATTTCCTCCTTGATGTCTTCTAAAACCCATTGATCACTCAGCAACCTATTGTTCATTCTCCAGGTGATGCTTGATTTTTCCTTTCTTCTTTTATCATTGATTTTCAGTTTCATTCCATTATGATCAGATAAGATGCATGGTATTATCTCTATCCCTTTGTATTGTCTAAGAGTTGCCCTGTGACATAGTATATGGTCTATTTTTGAGAAGGTTCCATGTGCTGCTGAGAAAAAAGTGTAGCTACTTGATGTTGGGTGGTATAGTCTATATATGTCAATTAAGTCTAGGTTGTTAATTGTGTTATTGAGTTCTATAGTTTCCTTATTTAACTTTTGTTTGGAAGATCTGTCCAGTGGTGAGAGAGGTGTGTTGAAGTCTCCCATGATTATTGTATGGTGGTCTATTAGACTCTTGAACTTGAGAAGAGTTTGCTTGATGAACATGGCTGCACCATTATTTGGGGCATATATATTTATGATTGTTATGTCTTGTTGGTGTATGGTTCCCTTGAGCAGTATGAAGTGTCCTTCTTTATCCCTTTTGATTAGCTTTGGCTTGAAATCTATTTTATTAGATATGAGTATGGACACTCCTGCTTGTTTCCGCAGTCCATATGAGTGATATGATTTTTCCCAACCTTTCACCTTCAGTCTATGTATATCTTTTCCTATCAAATGCGTCTCCTGTAGACAGCATATTGTTGGGTCTTGTTTTGTGATCCATTCTGCTAGCCTGTGTCTCTTAATTGGTGAGTTTAAGCCATTAACATTTAGGGTTATTATTGAGATATGGTTTGTTCCTCTATCCATATTTGTTTATTGATGTTACTAAACCTGATTTGTTATCCTCTTTGACTACTTTCCCCCCTTTACTGTCCTACGTCCCATTGTTGGTTTTCAATGTTATTTTCCATTTCCTCTTCCTGTAATGTTTTGCCAAGGATTTTTTGAAGAGATGGTTTTCTAGCTGCGAATTCTTTTAACTTTTGTTTATCGTGGAAGGTTTTAATTTCATCTTCTAACCTGAAGCTTAATTTCGCCAGATACACGATTCTTGGTTGGAGCCCATTGTCTTTCAGTGTTTGAAATATGTTATTCCAGGATCTTCTAGCTTTCAGAGTCTGTGTTGAGAGATCAGCTGTTATCCTGATTGGTTTACCCCTAAATGTAATCTGCTTTCTTTCTCTTGCAGCTTTTAAAATTCTCTCCTTATTCTGTATGTTGGACATCTTCATTATAATGTGTCTAGGTGTGGATCTCTTATGATTTTGAACATTCGGCATCCTGTAGGCTTCTAGGATTTGGGATTCTGTCTCATTCTTCAATTCTGGGAAGTTTTCTCGTATTATTTCACTGAATAGACTGTTTATTCCTTTGGAATGGAGCTCTGTGCCTTCCTGTATCCCAATGACTCTTAAATTTGGTCTTTTGATATTGTCCCATAATTCTTGGATGTTCTGCTCATGGTTTCTTAGCAGACTTGCTGAGCTGTCTATGTTCTTTTCCAGTTGAAATACTTTGTCTTCATTGTCTGATGTTCTCTCTTCTAAGTGATCTACTCTGCTGGTAGTATTCTCAATTGAGTTTTAAGTTGGTTTATTGTTTCCTGCATTTCTAGAATTTCTATTTGTTTATTTTTTATTACCTCTATCTCCCTGTGAAATTGATCTTTTACTTCCTGGATTTGTTTGTCAATGTGATCTTTCATTGTCTGATTTTGCTGTCTCATGTCTTCCTTGAGACTCCAGATCATCTGAAGCATATATATCCTGAACACTTTATCTGATATTCCATCTGTTGCAGCTATTACCTCTTCTAAAGTTGAGTTGACCTGCATTGCTTGTGGTCCTTTCTTTCCTTGTCTTTTCATATTGCTCGCGTTTCTTTCTGCTTGGTGCAACTGTTGTGTTTTTGAAATTTACCCCCTATTTATTTATGTTGCTCTTGTATAGTTGGAAATTCTCTCTTGCAGGGCGGGTAGTGGCTGTGCTCCTCCTCTAATTATGGTGGTCTGTCTACCACGCTGATCATCTGCCCCCCCTGCAGGCACGGGAGGCGGCTTTGCTCTGCCCCCACTCCAATTGTGGTAACGTAACTACCACGCCCTGGGGTCGTAAGTCCTGATCTGGATGTGGGTGGCGGCTCTGCTGGGTCCCCACTCCAATTGGTGTGACGTGTCTACCACGCTGGCAGACCTCTAGGCCGGTGGGTCGCAGTTCTGCACAGCCCCCACTCCCAATGGGGGTACCTAACTACCTCTCCAACAGGCCGCTGAGCCCCCTCCGGACTCAGGCGGCGACCCTGCTCCACCCCCACTCCAACCAGTGTGACTTGACTGCCTCGGTGTTACATGTCCCCCACGCTGGCAAGCTACCTGGCCTGACTTGCCAGTGGGCGGCAGGTCTGCCTGCCCTGTTTGCTCAGATAGCAGCTCCGCACAGCCCCTACTCCAAATGAGGTAACTTGACTACCGCGCCTCGGGGTCGCTGGTCCTATTCTAGGCGTGGGCAGCTGCTCTCTTCAGCTCCAGCTGCGTTTGGGGTGTCATGATACCACGCCGGCGGGTAACTTGGCCTGCTCTGGGCGCAGGTGGAAGTTCCACTCTGCCCCCACAGCACCTAGCAGAACCCTGATTGAGAAGCAGTCACCGCCGGTTCCCTAGCCTTGGGCCAAAGCAGCTTAGGTAACCGGAACCCCACCTCTCCGATCCCGATACACTCTCCGCTGGGAGCTGGCTCCAGCGAGCGACCCCCACGGGTTCCCCAGCCCCAGGCCAAAACTGTTCCGGGAGTCAGAACCCAGTCGCCCCAAGCTCAGCGCACGCTCCACTTGGAGCTGGCCTCCACCGGCAGTCTCCGCAGTTTCCTCAGACCTGGGCCAGGTTAGCCCTGGGAACCAGAATCCAGCTGCTCAGTGCCCAGCGCACGCCTTGCCCGGCACGAGCCTCTAGGAATATTCTCCACAAGATCCCCAGTCCAGAGCCTGAGCCAGAAATCTGTCTGCTAGACACAGGCAACTACCAGCCTGAAATCACCTGTTCTGTAGCTGAATGAGCTGAGATCAGTAGAACATGAGGATGATTACATCATCTCTCCGAAATGGCGGCTGCTGTCCTCCACTGTGGTCTGACCGGTGTCTGGAACCAGGCTGGAGTGCTTCTCTCCTCTATCTCAAAGCAGGAACTCAGCACTAAGGGCTGCCAATGTACCCCTGGCATGAGCCCCCACAAACCTGTTTTGATGTTGCAATCTGTCGGAGAGTGGTGGTGTATCCTTCAGCTTTCCCAGATGGTGGCCACTGACTGCCTGGATGGAGTGTCCACTGTGGGGGATGGGACGGGACTGTACTGCTTCCTTCCCCTTCTGAAATCCCGTACTCGGTCCAAGGGTCCGTTTGGGCTTGGCTGGCGGGATTCCATCTAATGGCAGGCCCTAACCTCCCTGCTTGCTAATTAATGGCTTCTCTGAGGCGCCACGCCTTCTGTAGCCGCAGGGCAGGCCGTGCGAATCAGTTGGCCTGGATCTCCCGGGTCCTGCTGCTGGCTGTTGGGATCCCAGGCACTCTATCACTTTGATTTTTTCTGCTTGCCCCTCCCCCAGCGCTGGCTAGCCAGGTTTCCTTTTGGCTGCTACTGGGAGGAGGGGTTGGAGGTCAGGTGTCTCAAGATTCCCACCTAGCCTTTATGCAGGCTCACTTTGATACTCCCTCCCCCGGAAAGCTTAGGAGAGATTTTATGCGAATTCCCGATGTCTGGGGGGTGAGCTGATTGACACAAACCTGTTTTGGTGTTGCAATCTGAAGGAGAGTGGTGGTGTATCCTTCAGCTTTCCCGGATGGTGGCCGCTGACTGCCTGGATGGAGTGTCCGCTGTGGGGGATGGGACAGGACTGTACTGCTTCCTTCCCCTTCTGAAATCCCGTACTCGGCCCAAGGGTCCGTGTGGGCTTGGCTGGCGGGATTCCACCTAATGGCAGTCCCTAACCTCCCTGCTTGCTAATTAATGGCTTCTCTGAGGCGCCACGCCTTCTGTAGCCACGGGGCAGGCCACGCGAATCAGTCGGCCTTGATCTCCCGGGTCCTGCTGCTTGCTGTTTTGATGTTGCAAGCTGTTGGAGAGTGGTGGTGTATCCTTCAGCTTTCCCGGATGGTGGCCGCTGACTGCCTGGATGGAGTGTCCGCTGTGGGGGATGGGCCATTTGTTGATTCTTGTTATTAACTCTTGTGCTACGGGTGTCCTATTAAGGAACTTGGAGCCCGACCCCACAATATATAGATTGAAGCCAACTTTTTCTTCTATCAGACGCAGAGTCTCTGTTTTGATATCAAGCTCCTTGATCCATTTTGAGTTAACTTTTGTGCATGGCGAAAGAAAGGGATTCAGATTCATTTTGTTGCATATGGATTTCCAGTTTTCCCAGCACCATTTGTTGAAAATGCTATCCTTTCTCCATTGCATGCTTTTAGCCCCTCTATCAAATATAAGATAATTGTAATTTTGTGGCTTGGTCTCTGTGTCCTCTATTCTGTACCATTGGTCCACTCGCCTGTTTTGGTACCAGTACCATGCTGGTTTTGTTACTAGGTATAAGATCATGTCATCCTCAAATAGCTCTGTAGTATAGCTTGAAGTCTGCTATCACTATACCACCTGATTCACTCTTCCTGCTCAGAATTGCTTTTGCTATTTTGGGTCTTTTATTTTTCCATATGAATTTCATAATTGCTTTATCTATTTCTACAAGAAATACCGTTGGGATTTTGATTGGCATTGCATTAAACCTATAGAGAACTTTTGGTAAAATCACCATTTTGATGATGTTAGTTCTGCCTATCCATGAACAGGGTATATTTTTCCATCTTCTAAGATCTTCTTCTATTTCTCTCTTTAGGGTTCTGTAGTTTTCATTGTATAAATCTTTCACCTCTTTTGTTAGGTTGATTCCCAAGTATTTTATTTTTTTTGAGGATATTGTGAATGGGGTGGTTTTCCTCATTTCCATTTCAAAAGATTTGTCGCTGATATACAGGAATGCCTTTGATTTATGCATGTTGATTTTATATCCTGTCACTTTGCTGAATTCATTTATTAGCTCTAGTAGTTTCTTTGTAGACCCTTTTGGGTCTGCTAGGTATAAGATCATGTCATCCTCAAATAGTGATAATTTAAGTTCTTCTTTTCCTATCTTTAAGCCTTTAATTTCTTTCATCTGTCTAATTGCTCTGGCCAGTATTTTGAGAACTATATTGAATAGAAGTGGTGAAAGAGGGTATCCCTGTCTTGTTCCAGATTTTAGAGGGAATGCCTTCAATTTTTCTCCATTCAGAATGATGCTAGCCTGAGGCTTAGGAGAGATAGCTTTTACAATGTTGAGGCAAGTTCCTGTTATCCCTAGTTTTTCTAGTGTTTTGAACATGAAGGGGTGCTGTACTTTGTCTAATGCTTTTTCTGCGTCTATTGAGATGATCATATGGTTCTTATCTTTAAGTCTATTGATGTGGTGAATAACATTTATTGATTTCCGTATATTGAACCAGCCTTGCATCCCAGGGATAAATCCTACTTGATCATGGTGCACAATTTTTTTGATATGTTTTTGTATCCTATTTGCCAGAATTTTATTGAGGATTTTTGCATCTAGGTTCATTAGAGATATTGGTCTGTAGTTTTCTTTCTTTGAGGTGTCTTTGTCTGGTTTCGGAATCAAGGTGATGTTGGCCTCATAGAATGAATTTGGAAGAGCTCCCTCTTTTTCTATTTCCTGAAATAACTTGAAAAGTATTAGTATTAATTCTTCTTTAAAAGTTTGTAAAACTCCGCTGTATACCCATCCAGTCCTGGGCTTTTCTTGGTTGGTAGTCTTTTGATGGCTTCTTCTATTTCATCCATTGATATTGGTCTGTTCAAATTGTGTGTATCCTCCTGACCCAGTCTGGGCAAATCATATGACTTAAGAAATTTATCAATGTCTTCACTATGTCCTATTTTATTGGAATATAGGTTTTCACAATAATTTCTAATTATCTTCTGTATTTCTGTAGCATCTGTTGTGATATTGCCTTCTTCAAGCCGTATGTTAGTAATTTGAGTTCTCTCCCTTCTTCTCTTCATTAGCATGGCTAAGGGTCTGTCAATCTTACTTATTTTTTTGAAGAACCAACTTTTAGTTTTGTCAACTTTTTCAATAGTTTCTTTTGTTTCAATTTCATTGATTTCCGCTCTGATTTTAATTATTTCTTGCCTTCTGCTACATTTGCTGTTGTTTTGCTCCTCCTTTTCTAGGGCTTTGAGATGAAGTTCAATTTATCATTCTTACTTTGAATTTTCATGTTAGACCTGCAGCAACATTCTTAGAACCTAGGAGCTTTTCTTCAAAATATTTCATGATCCTTAAAAAACAAAAAATCACTTCTACTTCTGGGAAGATAAAATACACATGTTTTCTCTATTCCTCTAACCCTAACTAAAAATTTTTAACCAGATTTTATAAAGCCAACATGGGAGGACTCTTAAAGGTGAAGAGAAGTCAAGCAATCTTCCAAAAAGAGTCAGACAACTCCTAATAAAAAGTATTCAATTCTGCCAGATAATATACTGTATTTGCAAATGTGATTCCATATGTATAACCTTCTTGAAGGGATGTGATCATAGTGGTGGAGAAGATATTGGTGGTTTGCAGGAAGAATGTGGGCAGGAGGGAAGAGGGTATGATGATCCCAGGGGACCCAAAGGCTCCTTGTGATGGAAATATTCTCAGTCTCTGCTGCATCCATGTCAAAATCCTGACTGCTTTGTACAGCAATGCAATGCTGCAAAGATCATCATTGAGGGTGACTGGAAAATTATGGGTTCTGTGGTTCTCTTGGTATTATTTATCTACAAATGTGAAATCAATAGTCATCCCAAAATAATAATTTTTGAAACTTGAACAATTTAAAAAATCAAGAAAATTTGTTTCTGGAGGGTCAAATTATCTCATGAGTCAGCTGCTTTCCAAATGATACCAAAATGGAAAATAACATTTCTTATCTAGAGTAGCCCCCTCCTTTATTCATGGAGAATACCTCCCACTACTCCCAGTGAATGACTGAAACCACAGATGGTACCTAACCCATATCCACTGTCTTTTCCTGTACACATATAGTTATGATAAAGTTTAATTTATAAATTGATGCAGTAAGAGACTAAAAGCAAACACTAATAATGGAATAGAGCAATTATAGCAATATACTTTAATGAAAGTTATTTCAAGTCTTCATTCAGGAATAAAAGTATGGTGTTCATCCTGCTTGCAAGATGAAATAATCTGTGCCAAAAATATTAATAGGGAAGTTTATATCTTCAAAAACAATTTTATTGCAACTGGAAGTCCATTGTACTTGCAAAAATAATGATTTTGAGTTATAAGCTGGGCTGTCTATGTTTCAGAGAATAAATGCAATCTTCATTTACTAGATTATATCAATATTCCAGTTTTGGTGGACTTTATATATAGTCAATCAAATTAACTTTAAGGCTGGTAAGTTTACAACACTGTGAAATAGAAAGATTTTGCTGTGATACAATAATGCTTGTCAGGTGCGGGGGGAGGAGAGGGACTAGGAAGATATTAGTCAGAGGGGTGAAACTTTCAGTTAAAAATAGTATGTTCTGGGGATCTAATGTACACATATTGGCTATAGCTAATATTGTATTGTATACTTAAAATTTGCTAAGAGTAGATCTTACAACCCCCCCCCAACACACACACAGGCATACATATGTGCATGTGTGGGCACAAACAAAACACAGTAACTATGTGAGGAATTGGTTCTGTTGATTGTGATAACCATTTCATAATGCATACATATATCAAATAGGGCTGTTATACTCCTTGAACAATCCTGAATTTGTTTTGTCATAAAAAGGAAACAGCTACTGCTGTGCTGTAATAGTATATTCATTGACAAAGCAAGAATTTCCCACTTACAGGGGAAAGATCCATCGCATTGCAGCAAAAGGAGAAAATACCATAATGTGATTACTAAAAAGTGTCCCCATTTATGTAGTTGGGAATTCTAGGTCTACTGGGCTTTGTTGTATTTGTGGGGTTTTTATGCCTGATAAAGAGAGAATTTTCAATCTGAATTGTATTTCTGGCTTTGACTTTGGAATTGGTCATAATGCAGCCTTCCTGTAGCCCTCATGGATATATATTGGTACCAGCTGGATTTGGAAATCTGAAGGCACAAATGGAAGTGTGAGATGGTAGAAACTGCACAATGTTTATGAACCAGTGGCCTCCAATTCTGCATGTTTTGTTTGGTGTCCAGATGGTGGGCACAATTTAACAACCACTCTTGCTGTCAGGTAATGCAGTAGAAGTACGTTGACATCATGCTGACTCTGCCTTGCACAGTTACGATAAGTCGTCAAATGCAGGAATATGGCAGGTTTCTGGGTCGCCATTTTTGGATCGAACGCTTCCAACAAAAGCAACAACTCACCCAGCAGGGCCAAGTGAAGAACCCAGGGAAGAACACAGAGTTGCAGCAGCTGACAGAGGCCCAGCTTTACGAAATGAACCATCACCAAATCCAAACACCACAGGGAGGAAGCACCTCAGAACATATTCATTATCAAAAAGAGAATTCATTATCAAAAAGAGCTCTTGGAAATCAAAGAAAGCATGAGGCTAAGAAGGCTGCAAAGCAGGAAGCAGGAAATGGCAAGGGTCCAGATTTGATCCTTATAGAGGCATCTCAAAAGTCCTGGAGATTTTAAATTAGGGTGTTCAAAAATCCAAAGAAAGTAAGCTGGTTACCAGACATAAGTGAAAATATATCTTCTGTTAAAGGCAATGCAGGTGTGGAATCTCCCTGTATTCACACCTAATGTAAAAGTGAAACTTTAAAATTATCCAAAATTTTTAAAAAAGACACACATATATATTTGAAACACCATAAAGCATACAGTGTCTTAATAGATT
Organism: Urocitellus parryii; assembly: GCF_045843805.1. Taxonomy (NCBI): domain Eukaryota; kingdom Metazoa; phylum Chordata; class Mammalia; order Rodentia; family Sciuridae; genus Urocitellus; species Urocitellus parryii. The sequence goes on along the minus strand of NC_135539.1, from coordinate 75,702,160 downwards.
TACAAATTTAGGCATAAAATAATAGAGTTTCTCACTTTTTTATAATGTAAAAGTATGACATTTAAATTTTAATGTAAGAAAATGTACATTTTTACCAAAGAAAATTTTTAATCAGTACTTTATAAACAGTGAAACATAAAATACACAAATACAATCACTCATTTTATTTACCTTTCATTTTTTTAAAATAAATACAGACATACACTTTTTCTTTAGCCTGCATAAAAGCAATCTTCTTGGTGATTCTGCTCCTGACTCAATATTATAAATGTTTATCAAGATAGATTATTTTGGTATGTAAATTATTTCCACAAGTTCATTGTATTCTAGCATGATGGTTTTTTTGTGTGATAAAACCAAAAATAACTAAAATTACTTAAGTTTGATTTAAGAGAATTCTAACAATTAGAGTAAAATGAAGTCAGCAATGGAATGTAGACCCCTAACACAGCCACCATCCAAACAAGATGAGAAACACTGGAAAAACAACATAGTGAAGGTATTAAGTAATTTCTTCCTTTTTACCTGAGTCAGTACATTTCAACCTGTATCTTAGTCATAGACAAGGCTACATGATGATATGTACAAATAGCATGCAAACATGAAAATCCACTGAGTTCACACAGGTCAGTTCCCATGTGTATGTATGTCTGTGCATTCATATGTTCACACACACGTATATGTACAATCTTTTTTTTAACTTCAGAAAATCAGGTAAGTGGAATGAACTAATTTTTTAAAAAGGTAGTCCTTACAGAATTTTTTTTTATTTATATTGATTTACTTTTGTTTTGTGCGACACCACAAGGAGTAAGAGGACTGATTGGCAAAGGTCAGCTAATCAAATAAAAAAATTTATAAAATGTATAAAGGCATCTGATCATGCAGGGTCCATTCTGTTTCAATCAGCTTTGTGTCACTGTGACCAAAAGATATGACAAGAACAACTTAGAGGAGGAAAAGGGTTTTTTGGCTCATGGTTTCAGAGGTTCAGTTCATGGTTGGCAGACTACCTACCTCTGGATCCAAAGTGATACAGAACATCATGAGACAAGGGCATGACAGAGGAGCTGAGCTCAGGACATGATAGACAGGAAGCAAAGAGACAAAGAGAGTTATCCCATCTCTACAGACCAAATATAACTCCCCAAGTCATGCTGCAGTGACCTACTTCCTCTATCCACACCTAATCTGCTATAGAACCACCCAGTACAACAGTTCTTTCAAATTATTAATTCCATAAAAGGATTAATCCACTAAGTAGATTAAAGCTCTCAAAATCTAATTGTATCACCTCTGAACAATCCTGCATTGTCTCACATGGGAGGTTTTTAAGGACACTTGATATCAAAACCATAACATTCCATCTGTGGCCCCTAAAAGCTCATATCCATCTCACATTGCAAAAGTATTTACTACATTTCCAAGAATTTTCATAGCTGTAACGAATTCAGCATTTCTCAAAAAATTGAAGTCCAAAAATCTCATCTGAGATTCAAGGCAAATTCTTGGATGTCTTCCCCTATGAAGATCAAAAGCCAGTTACATATATCTGAAATATATATGCTCCCTTTATATATATATTTATATAAATATATGTAAGTATATGTAAATATAAGTATTTATATAAATATAAATACTTCCATTCCACGAAGAAATAGGGGCATATAAATAAGGAATGGAACCAAAGCAAGACTGAAATTCAGCTGGGCAAACAAGTCCCATAGCTCTAAGTTTAGCATGTGGGGCACATGGCAGCACCATGCTCTCTGCAAAGGGCTTGTATGACTCTGCCCTTACAGCACAGCTGATCGCAGCCCACGTGGCCTTTCTTGTCTCAGCTGGATTCCTGTAGTGTTCCTTGGCAGAGACATTCCACATCTCTGGAATCCCTTAATCTCAGATGTTTCCACTGCAGCTTTAACTTCCTTACATCATCTTTACATATTGCCTTCATAGTGGCTGCCTGCAGGAATTAGAACTCTGCTACACCTTTCCTGGCCTCACAGTCCTAACCTCAAAAACTCAGTGGAACACTCTATGATGCCCTAACTCCGGCATTCTGTATTCCTGAAAAATTAGCATCCAAGGGACAATGCCAAGGTCTGCCAACATCTCAAGCAGTAGCCAGACCTCCTGGGACCATGGCTGTAGTTGCCTCTGAGTGCCTGAGTGGCTGAGGATGGTTAAACAAATTCCAAGGTTCCCATGTGTTAGCAGGGTGTACCAGTGGTCTCTTCTCAAAGGAATTTTTACTTTTACACCCTTGAGCCAGTGATGGGTTGGGTCTTCCCAATTCCTAAAATGCCCTCAAGCCATCTTTCTATTGCCTTGGCTAAAGTTCTTAGCCTGTCTTTAGTGGTTTGAATCTCTTTAACAACTATAACTTCCTTAGCCCCAGTTTTATATATACTTTTCTGGCCAAACTGCAAGTTTTAACAATACCCCAGCTGTACTTTCTGTTCCCAGTTTTCATAGTAAACCTATATAAAATCTGCCATTAAAATTCTTGCCTCTACTAATTACTTAATCACATTTAAATTTAGCCTCACAGAAAGTCTCAGGACATGGCCAAAATGCAAACAACTTCTTTCCAGAATGCAACATGAATGACTTCTCATCTAATACTCTCCTCCTTCCCCTCTTTAACCTCATGATCCAGTCTTACTGCCTTCAATTTTATTTCCATTCTGTCCTTCTAAACTCCCTTCAAAATCACCCATTGAGCCCTGCTTATAATATTCTAAGTCTTCTCAGGCTGCATCTTCAACCTTTCCAAACTCCCCCTGCAAACCAGCTATAAAGGCTTCTGAATTGCAGGATTGGGTTAATCATAGTGATTACCCCACTTCTCCATTACAGTTTCAGTTACTATAACCAAAAAACATGAAAAGAACATCTTAGAAGAGGAAACATTTATTTTGACTCAGTTTGAGAGACTCAGTCCATGTGGTTGACTCCATAACTCTGGGCCCAAAGTGAGGCAAAACATCACAAGAGAAGGGCACAACAAAAGAAAGCCACTCAAGACATGATGGCCAGGAAAGGAAGAGAGAGAGAGAGAGAGAGAGAGAGAGAGAGAGAGAGAGAGAGAGATCTCCCCATTCGCACATTCCCAGTGACCTCCTTCCTCTAGCCACACCCTACCTGCCTATATTTAACACCTGATACAGCAGTCCCATTAAAATATTAATCCATCATTTGGGTTACTGCTCATTTAATCTAACCATATCACCTCTGAACATTCCTTCAGTGTCTTAAACATGAGCTCTCTGTGGACACCTTTTATCCAGTTCATAACACATTTCAAAAGTGCAATGTTCATTTAACATTTAAAAATCAATGTATGTCTACATTTTAACAAAAGAGAGATTAAAACCCATCTTACTTCAAAAAATTGAAAAATAAACATTGATTTGCACTCATTCTTGATCAAACTTTTCACAAAAGTTGAAACAACATAGAACTTTTTCACTCTAAAAGGGAGTACCTAAAGAAAAAGTCCACAGCTAACATCATAAATAATATTGAAAGACTAAACCTTTTTTCAAATGCTCAAGAAAATGAAAGAATTCCTAGTTGCTACCATTTCTATTTGACAATGTATTGTATTTCTAAGCCATGGAATAAGACCTTATTATTAAATGATATGATAATCATGTAGGAATACCAAGGAATAAAATATATACATGACTATTTAGTGTATTTATCAAGGTTATAGGATATAGTGTTAATGAACAAAAACCAATACATTTTTCATATTGTAGCATAAAACAGTTGGAAAGTTATTTCAAAAACGTTTATTACAATAAGTGAAAAAGCCATAAAATGTATATATGAATAAATACAACAAGCAATTCTCAAGAACTCGACACTAAAAGTTATAAAACGTTGGTCAAGGAAATTAAAGAAGGCCAAAAAGAATCTCATGTTCCTGGATATAAAGGCTCAGTATTTTAGAGATTCTATATAATTAAAAATGGATTTTGCAAAAATTGAAAAGTTGTATCTAAAATTTGTATGAAAATATTACAAAATTTTTATAAAAATAATAAAGAACTCAGAGTACTCAAAGTCACTTTTTAAATGCAGTATGAAATAGGAGCATTTATCATGACTGCTTTCAGGACTTCCTTGGCAACTGTGCAGTATTGGTAAAAAGATAGATACACGAGTCTATGTACTTGAAGACACTGTGTAGAGTATGGCTTCTCAACTTTGGCCTTATTGATATTTGGGGACAGATAACTCCTTATAGAGGGGCCTGTCCTGTGCATTGGAGGATGTTTAGCAGAATCACTGGCCGCTAGAAAATGCTGATAGCATTCCAGAGCTATGACTACAAAAAATGTCTCCATACATTTACAAATGTTCCATGGGGGACGAAGTTTCCTCTAATTCAGAATGACTGGGTTCTGTAGAATCACATCACATATAGTACATAAATTTTTGACAAAGATATCAAAGTGATTCAATGGGAATAAGAATTTCATTTTAACAAATGATGCTCAAAAAAAATTAGACACACTTTACTCATCATTCACACTATAAAAAACATATAACCCAACATGGAACATAGACATTAAAATAAGTCCTAAATCTAAAACATCTAAAGATACTATTGCACACTTTCTAGAATGGATAAAGAGACCCATGTACCAAGAATTGGTGAGGAAGTAGGTGAGAATGGTGTAATTTCTTTGGAAACAGATTGGCAACTTTTTTAACACTTTAAATATTCAACAATGTGTTAGTTCATTGGTGATGAATATTAGAGTATCATAGACTAGGAAGAATATAAACAACAGAAAATTATTTCTCACCATTGCAGAGGCCAGAAGTCCAAGGTCAAGATTCAAGATTTGTGGTGTGGTGAGGACTCACTTTCTAATTCACAAAAGGTCATCTTCTCACTGTGTCCTGAGACAGTAGAAGGAGTGATGGTCTTTCTGGAATTTCTTCTATGAGGATCATAATTCCTTTCATGAGGATTCAATCCTCATGAACTAATCAGCTCCCAAATCTTCCCACTCCTCTAATACTATCACCCTGACAGGATTTCAGCACATACATTTGGGGGGACATAAGCATTCAGTTCATTGCACCCTATCATAAACAGCAGCCCTTCCACTGGCAGGCAGTTAACTAAGAAAGAAGAAAATATGTATCCATTCAAAGACTTATATGGTTCTTCATTTCAGCCTTATTTGCAATTATCAAGAAATGGAAAGATGCGGTTTGGGAGACTGAGGCAGAAGGATCGCAAGTTCAATGCGAGCCTCAGCAATGGGTGAGGCACTAAGCAACTCAGTGAGACCCTGTCTCTAAACAAAATACATAAAAGGGTTGGGGATGTGGCTCAGTGGTTAAGCCCCTGAGTACAATCCCTGGTAAAAATTTAAAAACGGAAAGATCCCAAAATAAGCATTTAAGGGTTTATAAGAAGAAAAATATATAGTATGGCTATAAAATTGAAAACTACTCAGCAAGATATAAAAGAATAACTTTCTGATACATGCAACAGTATGGATGGATCTCAAAATTATCATACAGAATGGAGGAACACAGATGAAAACATGATATTGTTTTATAATTGCATTTATATGAAATTCTAGAAAATGCAATCTAATTCATACTGAGAGGAAGCAGACCTTTGGTTGCCAAGATAAGGTTGAAAGGAGAGATGAATTACACAGGTGGATGAAGAGATGTGGGGAGAGGGAATTAAAATGTTTGGTAGCTAGATTATAGTGATAGCTTCCCAGTGAATATACATGTCAAATTCTTCAAATTGTGCAATTTAAATATGGGTAGCTTATTGGACATAACTATATCTCAACAAAGTAGAAAAATAAAACTTAAATTGACATACAATTAGCTTACTGAAGCAAATTATGTTTTACTTTGTAGCTTTTCAAGTGTTTGAGAAAAAGCTCAGATCATGAAACTATCTAAAGAAAAAACCTATTCCTGAATATAATCTATTCCTGGAGTTGCTTCGGCATTCTTTTCTACCATGAGTCCAATTTGGGATCTAAACTAGCCCATTCCTCCTCAGAGAAGTAGTGAGGCCTACCAAAATTCCTATCACATGTTCTACAGTAAAAGTATGTGAATTGAAAAATATCATTTGGATAGTCACCAGTGAGGTTTAAAAATAAATGTGAAAGTAGAAATATATGGATAGGCACACTTTGAGTTAAGAAAAAATTCCAAAACTAGGTGTCAGATGCAAAATCAAATTAGAAATTAATTGATTGATTAACATTGTACTTCACTTCCATATTAAGAGCCTTCCCTAAGGGCTGATGTAATTTAAATTTTAAGATATTAACTATGTCATTTGATATTACAATTTTTTTTTTAAAAAGGCTATTTTGAAAAGGTATAATAATGTGTTAAGACGAATTAAAACATGAAAAATTGAAATTCTTAATGCAATAGCATTAGATTATTCTGAGTCTGTCTATATAATATACATACAGACACATTTTTATATATAAAATACACAAATATATGTAAATATATATATATACACATGTGTGTATACACACACACACACACACACAAACACACATATTCACACAAAAACTTTGGAGTGAATAGGTATACAGAGTTCATATTTCAAAACAAAAGACCATGGCAAATATCTATCAAGGACCATCTTATAGAAATCCTCTCTGGGGTAAATATAATTTTCACTACATAAGTTGGAGATAGTTTGATAAGATTTCTGGTTTCTGATATAAAAATCAAATTATACAAACATTTAGGAAATTTTTCTGTGTAACATTTATTTTTATAGAGAAAACTCTTTAAATCACACAGTCACCTGGGACCTGCAATCTGGAAGCAGCACCAGTTTCATTTCTAGAAGAATAGATGGCTGAGCTACCAAAGGGAAAAAAAATCAATACTCATAATATGAAGCTTTCCAACCAATTACTACACACACACACACACACACACACACACACACACACACAACTCAATAATACCAATAAGTTTTATAAAATAAAGGAATAAGAATACCTTTGAGGAGAATTTTTGAGGTAGATTGTTTATATGTACATCAGTTTTCTGTTACACTATTGCTGTATTAACACACACCTCAATACCAGTGGCTGAATGTAATGAGATTTTACCTAGCCCCTCACTCTGTAGGTTTGCAGACAGGGCTCAACTGAGCTACTTTTTTAGCTGAGCTCACTAACAAGGCTGTCAAGTTCCTGGCTTTCTCTCAGAAAGGGTAATGGGAGCATCTGAGCCTGTGTTTCCTCCTTTCTCCGGCTGGCTAGGGCAAGCACTTTTCCTCTGCTGGCAGAACATCAGCTCATTTCCCATTGGCCAAAGCAATCACAAGTCTGAATTCAGTCCACACTGGGATAACATTGCACAGTTGTGAGGCACAACAAAGTACAGGTCGTTTTCTGGACTATTTTGTTCCCTTGATTTACTTACTTAATCACATTATTTTACTATGGTCATGTTACATCTTGAAATCATATGCCACAATTTCTATAACAGATTCCGTCTCCTCAATATCAGACTTCTGAACCTCCATAACTGTGAGAAATTAGTTTATTTGATTTACAAATTATCCCATCTATGTTTTTTTAATAATAGCACAAAACAAACTAAGACAGCCCTTTTCAATTTTTTTCAGCAATGAATCAAAGTTTTCAGTAAGCATATATTTTGCATCTTTTGTTAAACTAATCCCTAAGTATTTTGAATTTTGCTTGTAGTATGAATGTTTTTATTGATTGCACAGAGTTCATTCTTACCATAAAGAAATAGAATTTATTTTTCAATTGACCTTTTTCCTGCTACTTTGCTAAGTCACTTGTTATTTCAGTAGCTTCCTAATAAATTTCTTTTATATGTCATAAGCGAATGAAAACTTTTTCCTTTCCAATGATAGATCTTTTTTCTTTTGCTTGTGTTATTGTACTGGCTAAGATTGCAAGCGCAATGATTAACATAAGTGTTAAAAATGAAATAGCCTTGCCTTTTCCCTGATCTTAGTTAGACAGCATTTGATTTTTACCATGAGTGATAAGCTGTAGGTTTTCCTTAATGCTCTTTCTTAAGTTGAGAAAGATCCCTTCTACTGTTAGTTGGCAGAAAGTTTTTTCCACTAATGGAAGTCGAATTATATTGATGACTTTTCTTCATTTACTAAGATTTTCATGTGATTTTCCTATGTCTTAATGTGGAGGATTAAGATGATTGTCTTTAAATCTTGCATCTTGAGGCAAAACCCCACGTAGCCATGGTGTATAGTCCTTTCTTCATATTTTGGTACCATTGTATGAAGACATTTGCAACTACACCAGTTTGGACATAAATTGAGGTGGCCTTACTGATCTCTAGTGTTCATACCTTTGTGAATCTTTCATGTGAAATCCCCTGCCCTGGATAAGAACATGATCTGCTATCTGCTTCTAAGAATTCAGCCAAGGTGGTAGATGCACCCAATTATGTATGTCTGAGGATTTTACAGAGGGTTGTGACTTCCGTCTTGCCAGGAAATGCTCTCTGTTGGAGACTAAAGAAACAGGCTGTAGCTGTTGAGCTGAGTTAAGGAGTGGACCCCATGGCAAGCAGATTACAGCAGCCTCTGTGCCATAGCCAACAGGAACCTGAGGCCTTACTCCAGGACCTTAAGGGAGTGCATGCTGCCAACAACTCCTGAGTGGGAGGCAGATCCTTCCCAGTCAAGCCTCAGATGAGACTGCAGCCCAGACTGACTCCTGATTGTAACCATTTGACTATAAGATAGACGGCCAGCATCCACAGCAGAGAAGGCACCTATGTACCAATATGCTGAACACCAAGTATGTAATGTCTCCTTTCTTTTCTAAAAAAGAAGGAGAAAGAGGAGGAGGAGGAGGAGCAGGAGGAGGAGGAGGAGGAGGAGGAGGAAGAGGAGGAGGAGGAGGAGGAGGAAATGCATTGTTTTTAGGGCGTTTTTGTATTTTCCTTACCCCCCCCCCCATGCTTCTTTTGCATTAATAGATTAATGGTCTAAAATAATTAGGGTTTTAGCCAAAACTTCTGCCACTATTCACTTTGGTTTTTGTCAAGACTCATGGCTTTTAAAATTTCTATAGCTGTGTTCATTGTTCCTCTCTCTCTCTCTCTCTCTCTCTCTCTCTCGATATTGTTGTGTGAGCTCTTCATCAGGCTTTACACTTTTGGCTCTTTCTGTTCTCTTGAACCCTTCTTGCAAAAATGGGGTCAAGCATATTTAATTCACACATAAAAAGCATAGTATTTGATTGAAAATAAATGTTTGTAAAATTCAGTAACCCAAAAGACAGCTTTTTTTTTACTCTTCAATTTCTAGGAAATGTCCCACACATCTTTGGAGAACAGAGCAAACTTATCTATTTCCAAAAATTTCAGAATTGATATTTTGAACTTTTGTTACTAGTGCCAAGAGCTTAACTCATTATTTCTCTCAAAAGAGTAGAAACTCCAAGGATACAGGAACTTCAACTGCCAGTCATGATTTTCCAAAATGTTAAGGTAATCTTATAGGATTTTACTCCAGAATTTTGCAGTAATTAAATTTTTTAAAACAATATTCTATCATAGAATTAAAGATGTTATTACTTCAACAAAATCAAAGATGTTTAAAAAATTATTAAGAAGAATCATTTAAATTGAGAGATAATTCTACATCTTAATCTTTTACAGCAATTTTTGAAATCTGTGTTTCTAGCCCTTCTCCTGCATTATCAAACACTGTGGCAGAGTGGATGGTCAGTGTCATGATGGGGGTTGAGAAGCAGGTGCAATAGCATCCAGAACTATAGCAACAGCAATAATAGCCATGACAATGGAAACAATCAATGACATTCCCTCAGGACCTACTGCCATTGATAATTGATCCTAAGTCATCAAGAATATGCTGATATTTTTTAATTGTGTAATGTGTCTTCTTGGAAGGTCACAATATCAAACTTTGACAATCTGTTTTGAAATCTTAATGTTAAGCATTTCATACTTCTAAATAATTCTAGACTTTAAATTGGTTTTGATGTGAATCCTTTCTGGCCATGCCAAACAAATATATAAAAAAACTGATGTTTATATGTAGAAAGTCTAATTTTAAAACCATGAGTAAAATAACATAGATTGAGCTTCAGAGTTCATTGTTTTCAATTTTCACTAGTGTCTGCCCTTTATAGAGACTAACAATTCACATAAAGCATTATCCTTGCTATTCCAAATGTCTAGGTCTTACTGAAATAAATCCTTTTATTACCATTTATTGGTATTAATTTTACCCTTCCTTCCTCCCTAATTACTTTTATAGGTTGTTTCCCTTGTTAATTTAAGTGATGGAAGCCCTTTGTTCAATATAGTAGAATCAATAAAGAGAGAATTAGTCTGTGTCTAATCAATGTCTACTAGAACATGCCAGATGTAATATAACTGTAAACTCTGGTGCAAAAGATTTCCACAAGTTTGCACTTTTTCTATGCTTTCTTTAAAAAAAATTAATAGCACAATTGCTGAGGAAATTTAATGGCAATGAAATCTCTGTGGTGCCACCAATCAGGGTTGCTAAGAGTCCCACGGATCTCATCATGTGTCATTTGCAGAGACACTGTTGAGGATATTGTTCACTGTGTCTCAATATTTCCTCCTTTCAGCATCCCCTAAAATAAGTCCACTCAATATTAGGACCACTAAGTGTTCTACTCCTGTTGAACAATTGGCTTGCTTTTGGCCCAATAGAGATTATTAATTAAGTGAGGTATCCTGTAACATAACTTGGGATAGTTTCCAGGTTGCATTTTCTGTCTGGAAACTGAGAAACAAATTAATAGTCCAATGGAAATAGTGTTTCTGTAGCTTTAGCTATAGATTAGAAATATATATTTTTTAAATTCTTAGAAATCTAAGAAGGTGAGGGCTGCACCTCAAGTGGCCAGGCAGATGAGATCAGATTTTCAGGGGAGGGACCTGGGCATTTGCATTTAATCTGCAACTATGGTTGAGAAACATTGATACCAACTAAGTTATCCAGGATTAGGAAGACTTTTAGCTGCATACCCATGTACACTATGCCTCACTTCTATTTCACCAACAGTTTTAATGGACTGTCTTTTTGTAGATTTTACACTCTTTTTTAAGTTGTCCCATACAACTTTCACAATCAGATAAACAATACCACAGAATTGATTTGAACAGAGAAAATTATGCTCAATAAAGAATCTGGGTTTGACTCTTAAACTAGGAATGTAGAGCACAAAATTCTTCATGCCACTTTTCTGTCAATAAATTAATGATTATACATTTATTTGAATTCATGTCATTTCTTCCTGCTTAGTAATACTTGTTAAATTTTAAATATGAATAACAAAGCTTTTCGAATGCTTTCTAATAAGGATTATATTGACAAAATGTTACAAAATAGTATTGATCAAGACAAAAATATCTTGCACTTCAAAATTTTTACAAATGAAACCACAAAATTCAGAAAAAGTAACAATCTCAATCATTTATACCCCCTCAAAAATAATATTTTGATACTGAACAAAGTCACAAATTTACATGCTTCATCACAACCAAATATCAATAATACTTCAACCCCATAAACTATAAAATTCATGAGGCTAGAATATTGGTTCCTAAACCTAAAAGAATGCTTGGCATAATAGGTGTTCAATAAACAAATTAAACACATGAATACATAAGATCTATATATAAGCAGATAGAAATACTATAAGCAATTCTTATTTTATACACATATGTACATATAAATATTTATGATTTCGTGAGTTACCTTTAGACACATTTGTACACTCAGAATGAAGAAGAAAATTTAGTCAAATTGGAAAGACATGATATAAGCTTAAAAGTGGTTGCCAGTATAATTTGGAGAAATGGAGGGAAATATGTTTTCATCTTTTCATAGGTCTCAAAGTTACTATTTATTCTGCTTTCTTAAATAGAGAAAAAAATCTTAAATGACAGATTATGAATCATAATAAATACCTTACAATTCTACCATAAAAAGCATACTAGTCAAATAAACTAGTTGAAAATTATACCTCCATTTATGGTGTTTTTAAAAGAATATCTGAGAGAGAAAGGGTAAAGAAATATTGAGATTATATTTCAGGATAAAAGCCTATTTTATATTTACCTGCCACTTGATAAAGTGGCCTTGCATCAGTAAAGCAAAAAACACTTGGAGTTGGTTACATTTCATTCCTGATGGACCTGGATGCCAAACATTTTTTACTCTGTACTTGGGAATGATCCAAAGAATGATTTAGGCCAGTCACACTTCAAGTAAGATTCTACCTTGTTTAACTCAACTGCTCAGCAAATTTCAAAGAACAGGATTCTAAAACAGAAAAATAAAAGAAAAAAAAAATGAGACACACAAAACAAAATTGTCTGAATTCCTTTATTTTTATAGTTTTTAATTGCAGGGCTCCTTTTACAGAGAACATTGATGTTGAGCCAGTTACTCTTGCTGAATTTGATGGAGATGGCCTTAACTACAAAATCTCAAACAAATAAACAAAAAAAGCTTTGTTGGGTTCATCATCTACCCAAACTACATTTTTGTCTGTTACCTGAGTTTCTTGCACATATTCAGAGAATTTGAAATCCATAGGTAAGGCCGTAACACATAATGAACACACACTGTTGGCATGAAGTGTCAACTGTGATTTAGGTCCTAACTGGAGGGCTAAGCAGAGCCCCGTTTCTTCTAGTTAATGTTAATGGGTTTGGGGCTAATTCATGATTGCTGTTGGAAAGGAACTGGGCTTCATGTCACAATCCTCCTGTCCTCAAAGAGGAGATACACCCTATTTCCATCAGTGAAAGCCCGGCCTCGGGTTTCTGGGCTTTGTTGATGTGGTGCTTGCTCCAGGGAACAGGTTGCAAAGGTACATGGCATTAGCTCTGCCAGAGTGCAGTGGAGGGCTCAGCACCAGCACCATAGGTCATGTTAGAGCTGAGAGTGCTCATAGCTCTGCCACAGCCCATTGTGAGAAACAGGGCCAGACTGAGGCTCACTTGCCACTAACTGTATAATTAGTTACAGATTCCTGTCAAACGCCCTTTGCTTCCAGCAGAAAGTAGAACTCCAAAACTCCAAAGCATTGAAGTCCCAGGTGGAGGTAACAAAGAGGATCTTCTATGGGAAATATGGGTCTCTTGAGTCTGCCCCCTCACACTAGCCAAGCCAAAGCAATGAGTAAACACGTCACTACAGAGCTAATCCTGCCAGATGTGGGAAGGCATCTAAAAATAATTAGAATTTATAATTCGACAAATACTTTCTCCCCAATATGAACTTAGGGTAACCATATATTCAACTTATATATGAAAAATAAGGATTATGGAGATGACAAGAATTTTAAACTGGGACCCTTTCCCAGTATATTATGTGTTTATTTTTTGAGCAGGGGCACAGAAGCCCAAATGTAAGAAATGAATTGCATAAAATGCTAAATTAGTTTCTGACAGAGCCAGATCTAAAACCCTTGACAGTTCAATATGTAGTTCACTGCCTCTCTCCATTAGAACAAGGTAAAGCAGTAGAAACCTCCTTAATTCCATTATACCAAAACTGACACTGTAATTAGAACTTTATTTTTTCTTTTGTACAACATCTCTAGAAAATCTTTTGATAGACATGGGAGAAATTATAAACTCATCTCCTGGAAGTGGTTATATTTTTAACATCTTTATTAAAGAGGCATTGCCGTGAAACAGAAACAAGAATATATGACTATTGAAATAGAGCTCAGTGCTCATAAGCATAGAAACATACCCAAAGAAGGTTATAAAAATCTTTCCAGGAAATAGTCTTTGTCTAATAATCAAACTGAAAGACTCCAACTGTTGAAGACAGAATTTTAAATGACAAGATGTACCATTCACTTATATGATGATTAGAAAATGTGCTAAAGTTCTGGAACAATTACCAATCCTAGTTCATTAGCGACATTCATAGATGTCTCTTAGACAGATGCAAGGTGGTCAGTAACACATAGTGAAGCATTTCTAAACCAAACAGCTTGATCAGAATAAGATACAGAAGTAAGTAGTCTAGTGTGGTTTGAAGCATGCTGTGAAAAATGGCATAATTTGCATATCACTTTTTAAAAATCAGCAACTAAACAGTGTTTCTCGGCTGTGTTAAGGAACTTGAAGCACAGAAGCAGTACTGGGGATAATATCCTTTTGTTACAACTAGGAGGAAATTACTTTTGAAACCTGTCATAAGCAAGATATGGTAGCATGAAGGCCATCTTTTCAGTAGCACTGTTTACAAAGCCTGCCCAGCAAGAACACCTGGAGTCATTATTGATTCTGACTAGCAACAGGCAGAGCCCAGGACTGAACATATATTGGGAAGGAAAACTGAAACTCAACTGGAGAAAAGGATAAGGGCACTTGATAAGTCGAATGGAAAGTAAAATAGCTGACAAACTATTTGCTGGTTGTTCCATTTAATTTTAAATAAAAATATGTGAGTGGAGGGCTAGTTTAATACATCATAAAGGAGTCAAATACTCAAATACTCCTTGGTTTAAAGTGCATAGTTTACTTTCATTGTGTCCCTAGTATCCAGATGCAAATCAACCAACAGACCCCCAGGGGGTGAACTCAGGGTCAGAGTGAGTCCCAGAAACCCCATTTCTCAAGCTTCTGGAACTTTTCCTTAAGTCATGTGTCAAGAGGGCCTAATGATTGAGTGGTCCCATGTATAACAAGAGTTATATATGAGGGTTTATTCACACGGGAAACTCTCCTATGATATAGAATCTAACACCCCTGAAAAATAAAATCTTCAGGGAACCATACCTTTCCAGAATCAGGAAGTGGTACCCAGCTAGAATTGCTCTTATGAGTTTGGAAAATGAGAGAGTTATTTCAAGTAAAGTAGAAATGTTAGAACTGCCTAGGCAGTAAGAGAAAAAGAAAAAAGAATACTCAAAAAAGTGGACATGCTGGAGAGCTTATGAAAATTTACAGGTCAACCATGTTTTCCACGAAGGCCTCCAGGGATACGCAACTTACTAAATTGATTAGGTATGGCCTAGTGACTGTACCAACACAAGCTGAAAGTGTTGTTCTCTTCCACAGGCCATGTCTGACAGCAGCATATGCTTTTAATCTGGGTCCCTCGATAGCATCAAGATGAGAGACCAGTTAGTGCTAAACCACAATAATAGTAATCAGGAGCAAGGTAAATGCATTTTTTATAATACAACTCAGGATAAGAGAACTGTGGAGCCTGACCTATACCAACCTATGGAGACAGTTAATAATATTAAATTACATGCTAAAATATAATCAAGAACGTTGATCATCATAAAAGTTAAGGATTGATAATCAGGTAGATAATCAGATATAGATTCAATTGTCTGAATTAGAGAATAGGTATCCAGTAGAAAATATCCTGCTCTAGCACAATATGCATAGTAATAACTCCTGTAGTATCTCTTCAATGAAACATAGGGATATTTACGTGAGTGTCTGTATTCTAGGGGATAGTTGGATGTACTGAGAACCCTGGTGCAGAGGCCTGAGGACATGAAGTACTTGCATGAATCTCTCTTAGAGTAGGGGGCATGTGGGCCAGAACTCTCTCATACTGTCTATTGAGTGTTTAGAACATCACAGTGTGCACTTCCCTAGCCCCAGGTATATACCAGAATCAACATGCTTATTATATTGACAACATTAAATTTTCTAATCCACAATCATAGTATAATTATTTTTTTTTTTTTGTAGGGAAGGCAGGTACCAGGGATTGAACTCAGGGTCTCTTGACCACTGAGCCACATCCTGAGCTGTATTTTGTATTTTATTTAGAGACAGGGTCTCACTGAGTAGCTTTAGTGCCTCACTGTTGCTGAGGCTGGCTTTGAACTTGCAATCCTCCTGCCTCAGCCTCCTGAGCCACAAGGATTACAAGCATGCACCACAGCGCCCAGCTAAACATGGTATAATTTTAGTTTTATATATTTCTTTAATTTCTTGTTTCAAAATGTAGTTCAATGTGGGGGTCTTTTACACCTGACAGATTTTATTCCAAAAATGCTGCTCTAAATCATAAGGCTTTTACAAAATATTATATTCACAATTATATGTCTTTTTCAAACCCTTTGCTCCTATAGTGTAAGACTATTATGACTTTTGTCTCTTGACCAGACATTTTATATAATTAGAATGTTGATATACCACCATACTATTTTTCACTTGTTAGTACGGACACATGCGTGTAAATATGCACATATGTAAATGCAGGTGACCACAATCTGAGGCACTTTTTTCTTTTGCTTTTTAATTGCCATAATGATCTGAGATGGTTATCTTGCCTCATCACATTGTCTACTTATTTTACAATTTGCTCACACTCTCATTTTTGTATAGTTTTACAGTTTCTAATTAGCTTATTCAAACAATATAATCTTGCTGATATTCCATCTCTTTTAACCTTCATATGGGTCAACTTAATAGATTTACTTTAAGATTTTATTTTAGGAAATCTTTTTTCTTGAAAACAGAAGACAATCTCATGGACACTGTAAGGTAAAACTGGTAGAACAGACAATAGTTTTGTGATCTTGAATGCGTTCCTTAGTAGGGATCACTTTCTTTGCCTCTACAATGGATTGGAAAGAGTCTGCACTGCAGGATAGTTTTCAAGAAGTTATGTACTTGGTAGTGTCTTCCACATTGTGAGCACTTAGTAAATGTTGACTGTTGTTATCGCTATTATTATAAAGTGAATTTTGTTCTTTAAAGCATCCTGATGAAGCTAGGTGTGGTGGTTCATGCTTATAGTCCCAGAGACTCAGGAGGCTGAGGCAGGAGGAACACAACTTGGATGTCAACCTGAGTAACTTAGTAAGACTCTTTTCTCATAATAAAAGAGAGAGAGAGAGAGAGAGAGAGAGAGAGAGAGAGAGAGAGAGATAGGAATGCAGCTCAATGGTAAAGCTTTCCTTGGTTCAATTTCCCATACCAAAATAAATAAATAGACAGATAGATAGATAGATCTTATGAAATAGATAAAGGTGGATTATGCATTCATTTTTCAAGTGTGTTTCAAGGACAAATATATTTATTCAAACAGAGGAATCTTCAAATTTTTATGCCAGATATTTATAGACTCTATTAAGCTCTCATTGGCTGGCATTTTGCATATATGATTTGCCCCTGAGTTAGTGCTCATGATATGCAAAAAGATAAATATAAAACACATCAATAATGCACATAGTATACTGTAACAATATTCTTCCTATATTTAAATCTAATATAAATCAATGAGAAAAGTGTCAACACTACAATAAAAATGGGCAAAGTATTAATGAACAGTATATATAAGAAAACACAAGTGACAAACAAACACATAACTCTATTGCCTTAGCCATAAAAGATGCAAATTAGAACAAAAGTAATATATGATTTTCACTACCAAACTAATGTGATTAAAAAGTGTCATACTCCATATTGGCACTAATGCAGAGATATGGAGACATATACTGATGAAAAAGTTGAAAAATAATGCAAACCTTATGAATGGAAGTTACCAACATAAATTGAAGCAATATAAGCATTTTGACTCAGAAATACCACTTCTAGAATATTCCTTAAGGCAAGGTTAAGAAATAAGTGTAAAAATCTATATTGAAGAGCATCTACCACCACATTTTATAATACAAATAAAGAATATCTTAAATGTCTAATAGAAAATTGATCCTATAAATTATGATAAAGTCAGAATTTGTAACGCTATATAATATGCAGCAGTGAGCACAAACATTCAAGTAGCAATAAAGTAGCATTAGGATCCCAGTTTTAAAGTGTGTGTATAGATGTTATCTCTGTTTTTCTTGCACTGCTGGGGATCAAACTAGATGTTTATTTTATTAAGGATATTTTTCTCTTCCCCATATTCTTTTCCATTTTATAATAAAGTCATTATTTTAATAATTGTGGAGTTCATGCACACACTCTGGAGGCTTTAGGATTCTTAATTCCAACAATTCTTTTAATAAAATTAAGATACCATTTCTATAGAATTTATCTTGCATTAAAAAAGTATAAGGAATGATGCTTAAGGAGTTCAGAATCTATCACTTTCATCTAACTGGGGAAGAATAAATGGTTCTCCCATGAGGCAGCGCCAGGTATAAAAATGGCAGTGCCATACCCACCTGATGGAGTGGTTTTTAACTATGCCGTATCATTAAAACCACCAGTTGAGCTGTACTGGAAAGTCACAGAGTCATGAGGAGGAAATCATGGCATTAGAATAAGTGGCCTTCTATTGCAAAACTGGACATGAATAATTTTCATAAAGTATTGTTTAACCTAGTTTCACAAAAGCTCTTTTAGTGCCCACAAAATTAATTTCCTGGCATTGAGCACTCATGAAGGATAAAGATCTATTTCCCTGCTATGGTCACAGGGAATGCTGTTCTGCACTGATATTAACTGACTTTCGGGGTACTTCACTAATAACATAGGACAAGAGGTTGATAATAATAATAAACACATACCTTCAGATCATATGATTCTTCTGAGATATGTTCTGAATACTTCATAACATTTATTAGTTGTTTAATATTCATATTCTGAAGGAAATTTTGTACCTTCATAAAATCAGATTTTTTTTGCAATAATAGATGTTAGAACTCATAACCTCTTAATTTCCTTGAGTATAAAATAGCGATGATAGTGCATACGCTGTAGAGTATCAAATCCAATCATATATAGAAAGCTATTAGCACCTTATCTGTCAACTAATTTTATAAGAATAATCAACTCTTTTGAAGCAATGTAATAGTATTTGATAACATAAAGGTATACTTTCCAATCTATAAAACTTCCCAGTGAAAAGCAGTAAAAATGACTCTCATGCAAATTTGCAGTCATTATTCTACCATGATGATATGAAAGTAGGATGACCACACATTTATTAAAGGTAGGGTTCTCTCCTCTCTCTCTCTCTCTCTCTCTCTCTCTCTCTCTCTCTCTCTCTCTCACACACACACACACACACACACACACACACACACACACACAGTGGGCAGTAATACCCACCCTAAGAAGCTGAAGTTTATCAATTCTGCATAACTTCTCAGTGGAGAGTATAGTATCACAGTATCAGCTGGGTGTGTAGAGTGAATGTGAGAGAAAGTTCCTAGCATACAAATAGACCTGCTTTGGGGACTAGGCTACTCACCCAAGCACCCTGCATTCTTTACCCCTAGCAGAAGGAAGGAAGGGAGAAGGGAAGGAAGGAAAGGAGGGAGGGAGGAAGGAAGGAGGGAGGGAGGGAGAGGGAGGGAAGGAGAGAGGGAAGGAGATGTTGACTTTGTTTTTCAAAAACAGTGCTGAAATGTAAAAACACAATTTTTTACCTGATGCCAAATGAATTTTCTACCTGCTGCATGGAGGAATGAGAGGGAATCAGTCCCCACTATCTACCCAGATACTAAGAAATACTGTGGAAACAGTAAATCATGTGATTCCCCAGAGGGAAAAATATCTGAAGTTTCCCTAGCCACAGAAATTAACCTACACCACTGAAATACTTATGGAAAAGTTTAATAATATGTTCATTAATAGGTTAATGTTCAGTATCTAAATTGAGTATTTTATGCAAAATATAGAATATTTGTTTTGCAAAACCTTTGATCTAAGTGTCACATTATTGTCTGCTAGTGTTTGATTCAACACTGAACTAGTAACTCAGCAGACTGGTTGGTTCAATCTTCAGAATTCAATATTCACTTTTCCATAGTCTGCCTCCCATGTGCCCTTTTTATAGTATCGATCTTCATTGTCTCATCCTTGAAGTGCACACAGAGCAAGTTTCTTCTGCAATATTTTGGCAAAGACTTACCTTAGAAAAGTGCACTTATTTTAGAGCTTTACAAAATGCATAAGTTTTCCTCCAAAATTTTAATGACTAGCTAAAACTTAAACAAGAAGCATAATTTCAGAGCATACAGGGTCAGAATAACAGTATAAATTTTACATATTATGAAGACAGCACAACTATTTAACCCAGCACATTAAGATGGTTTACTTCTTAATTTGATAGACTCACCACTTTATATTCTGCTGAAATATAATAAAATAGTGACACTTTCTTAAAAATAATTCATATTGCCGAGCATGTTGGCACACTCCTGTAATCCCATCGGCTAGGGAGGCTGAGGCAGGAGAATCTCAAGATCAAAACCAACCTCAACAACATAGCAAGGCCCTAAACAACTTAGAAAGACCTTGTCACAAAATAAAAAAAAATAGAAAATGTGCTGGGGATTTAGCTCAGTAGTTAAGTGTCCCTGGGTACAATCCTCGGTACCAAAGGGGAAAAAATAATGCATATTATTGATAAAATCCTTAAAGACAAATGTCATATAATGTAACAGTTTTGGTCTCAGCTTCAGAGGACATAGTTCTAAGCTCAATGAAGTAAGTCTGTTTCTACTTATTGCCTCTATTATTATAAAAACACAAGGGTAATCAAATAGTAAGACTTCACAAAAATGCAATATATACTCACTACCACTGGTCCTTCGTCTTCCACTAACCGTCCAATTTTTTTTTTCTTTTCTGATTCTTACATGTTACTTTAGCTTGCATGACTCACCTATAACTGTCATCAGGAAAGTTGACAGGGACATTTGTGTGTGTGTGTGTGGGGGGAGTTACATCTCTTCTTGTGAGTCCTCAGCAGTACTTAATATTGTTGAGCATGATCTCTTTAAAAATAGCTCCTTTTATGAGCTTCTGTGATATGTTGTATTTGCTTTCTTCAATGTTTTTCCATTCTTCTAAATGATTTCTGAGGCTTAGTCTCCTGACTATGAATGTTAAAATTCTTCCAAGTTTTCTTCAAACCCTCTTTTTTTTGTAAGTTTCCTCATCTCTATATACTGCTTTAAATGCTACTTGTATGTAGATTGTTTGACCTAAATATTTCTAGTCCTGAAAAGATTTAGGCACTTCAGACCATATATTACAACTCCTTACTTAAACTTAAAGATATCACCAGATAGTCTATGTGGAATCAGACCTCTTCTAATGAGAGCAGTTTTCTCTTCCTAGTTAACTCAACCAAGGCTTCATTAAAACTCTACCTTCCTCACTATATCTAATTCATCTCTAAGTCAAGCTGACCTTAATTTCCAAGTATCTTTAGAAGCCATGTACTTCCCAGCATCTTCATGGATGCCATCTTTATTTCAACCTTTTCTTGGTCTCACAAATGGTGTCCTGGGACCTACTTCAGTTTTTACATAGAAATCCAATGGCCAAAAGTCTGAGTCAAATTTCATCATAATTTCATTTAAAATACTCCATATTTTTCATTGTTCTGAATAAATGACAAAATCCTCTTCTTTTGTTTAACCAAGCATTGAATCTCCAGTTCCTAGTAAAATAAGTGATACAAAAGATGATACATATTTAAATGAATTACTTCAATACTACATATTTTTCGAGATTTTTTAAAAAAATCAACACTACCTTATTTTAACTCTCAGAGAGAGAACTAATTTCTCCTGGTCCAAATGACATATAAGACACTCTAGGTACAGCGATGAGGTTCCAAATGATATTCATTGATAATATTAATAGCAGCATTTCTGATGGCACTGATATGGAAAAGCAGTTTATTAATGAAGATTTCCAGAGTATCTTATGTTTCTGAAGCAATTCTTTCTACAGCTACTTTCTTCCTTTTCTGGAGAGTTACATATTTTCTTGTCTATATAATAGAGGTGGTCTTTTTTCCCCCCAGATTTGAATACTTATCCATCTCACTTTAATACTTTTAAACAATCTTTTTTTCCTTCTGTTTGTGTGTGGGAGGTGTTGGATCATTTCTATTAATCTATCATGAATTTTATTAATCCTTCCTTCTATAGTCTTCAATGTACTGGCAAGCCCACCTGGAAATATTCCATTTTAAATATTTTACTTTTCTGGTTCACAAGATTGTCTTCATTTTTTTTTTTGACAGAGAGAGAGAGAGAATATTTTAATTTTTTTTTAGTTTTATGTGGACACAACATCTTTATTTTATATTTATGTGGTGCTGAGGATAGAACCCAGCACCCCACACATGCCAGGCGAGCGCGCTACGACTTGAGCCACATCCCCAGCCCTTGTCTTCATTTTTAAAATATAGTTTCCATTTCCCCAGTGAGATTCCTCATGTGTCACACAGTATAAAAATTGACCCAAAAAGAATTTTCATGGTAAAATTAAAACAGAAATCTATACTTAAATCAAGGATGGACAAACTATTTTCTATAAAAGGCCAATTAGAAATTTATAATATGCAAGGTACATTTAACTTCTGTCATTATTTCTATTACTTTAAAAAAAATCTCTTAAAATGAAGATATCATTCTCAGATCACTAGCCTTGCAAAATAGGTCTTAGCCAATAAGAAGTAGTTTGCCAATTCTTCCTTAAGCCCTTAAAAACATTTAGACATGACCCTTATTTAGTATAACTTTTGTCTGGAATTCTCATGTGTCCACTGTTGGTTGGATTATTATATAAATTGGTTATACTATGTTCAGATTTTGTTCTTAGATTTGAATGCCTGCAAGGCATTCAAAAAAGGGATCATTATTTATATAGTGTTTCTAATTTCATCATATTTAAATAACTATGCAAAAATTTGTAAATTGATCAACCAGTAGGCACTTATTATGCATCTATTGCAGCAGTTTTCAAACTTTGGCAAGTGCTGTGTTTACCAGAGGAATTGATTAATTATATCAGAGCCAATGCCCTACTTTAGTGACCTGCTGTTTCAGTTACTATAAGGGCATTGTTTAGAACATTGTCTGTCTTTTAGATCACATAGTGTCCTCTCTATAATTTCCCACAAGAAAGATATATTTCAAAGTTTACTGCCAAAAGGTTTTTGTTTTCCATTACAAATGAGCAATGTCCCTCCATAAAGGTTATACTACATGCAGATTATCAAAGGGTTTGCCATATCATATAGTACTGTTTGCAGTATAAACCAAAAACTGCCACCAGAGCCCCACAAATCAGAACTTCCATCTCTTCTGGACCAGGAGCTGACAGAAAAGCACTAGCTTTTGCCCCTGTGGTAGGATGAGGAAGGGCTACAGGAGGGCCATGCACCAGGATACACATTTGAGTTTCAGCCACATCTCTACTGAAACTCCCTTATGAAGTAGTGTGCTGCACATGTCATTTTGCAATTCATTTGAATAACACATTTTATTCAACCAAAAGTCATGGTTCTGCTTAAGTAGAAGAATTTAAAGTTCCATTTAATAATAAAGCATGAAATATGATAATTGCTTAGAGAGATTTATGGTGCATTTTTATTATTCTTACTTCCACAGCCTACAAGTGTTCCTTGATTCATGAGGCAATTGCAAATGCAGGAAAGTCACCATTGTTTCCGGTCCCACAGAATGGTATTCTGTCTAACCATTAAGTAGTAGAATCAACTGTCCTAATAAAAAGAAATAGCTATTATTAGTTCCCCCAATGTCTTTCTGATTTTTTCCCCATCATAAACAAATAGCTGAGATAAGTAGTTTTAACACAAAGCTATTTGCTAGTTAACTGAAGACTACACCTTTCACATTGCAGGGGCTTAATTCACTGGCTTACATATTAAAAATGATAATATTGTGATTTGATTAGAAAAATCCTGTTTTGCTTGATTTGTTTCTATCTTGGCCAACAAGCATTTATTCTGAGTACATAGTAATGTAATAATAATATATAAATATCACTTGGATTTCATTGAAGTAGAATCTCATACTTCTTAAATTAGGTCAGGAAACATAATGACTTTGTAAATTCTTTGTGACAAAATTGTAAAATATAGCTTTATGCACTATTTTTCATTGCATGAATAATATAGTTTTGTTTGCTTTTTTTTTTTTTTGGTTTTATTTTGTTGTAATCTAGGCCATGTTATTTACAGAGCACTTCTTACAGTCCACATAAGTCTTTTCTGTTTCTTCTTAAATCATCTAAGACATGAAATTAGATGGCCAACACATCATTTCTTTAAAGCAGCATAGGATACAAAGTCTGGTCTAAATGTATCTATTTACTTCTCTACATGTGCCATTCTCTCTCTCTCTCTCTCTCTCTCTCTCTCTCTCTCTCTCTCTCTGTGTGTGTGTGTGTGTGTGTGTGTGTGTGTGTGTGTCAGAGAGAAAGAGGGAGAGAAACTGAGAGAGAGAAAGACAGAAAGGAAAAGATAGAGAAAGAGGAAAGGAATGAAGGGGAAAAGGGAGGAAAGAAGGAAGGAGGAAGGGAAGGAGCAAAGGGGGGAGAAACCTTTGATTTACAAGTGCACTTGATATAGAAAACTATGGAACGTGGTGCATTATCCACTCCATACATCCACTGACATTTTCTTCCAAAGGAATTTAAAAGTCGACTACACTCCATGATTTCATCTTTAGGCTTCTTTTCTTTTGGTAAATCTTCATTCTCTTCATTCTTGACCTTTTGAGAGGTCTAGGATAGCTACCTGGAACACAAAACCAAAATTTCTTTTCAGGGTAAATACAGGGGAAAAGAATGCATAAAATACCAGTATATCCTCTTCATTTTTTAATTTCCTACTAAAACACATATCAAGTAAGCAATGCAAATTTCATGCTGACTCACCATGATGGTTGTCTTTTGCATAAATTCTGTCTCTCCACACAGTGAAAGAGTTTCAATATTATTTGACCTGATGTTTTTTTAACTACACCACAGAATGCTTCCAGGGACCAAGGATGTTGCTTCCTGATATTGTCTTACTTACCTATGCTTGTTTTCATTGAAGATTCTTTCTGGTAGGAAATCAAAACCACACCTACAAGGAGAGCATTTAGCAACTGCTTTAAATTTGTCTTACTTGGTTTTTATATATATAAAAAAAAATGTTCTCAAAGTTATTGCATTAGAAGATAGGATGTGTACTTATATATATTTCCTCAGCCTATTTAAAGTTTTAAACATCAAAATTAAGAGTGAAAACAAACAATCCAAACCTAAATTCCCATATCTATGAATTCCTCCATTTCATGTTTGTCTGGAGCACCAACGTTTACACTCACACTTTGCTTTCAATGTTTTCCACTCTGTACTCACTTTAAATGCTTGACTATGTATAAACTGCTTTGCCAAATTTATCCTTATTGTTATGTTCCTATTTCACATTTGCATAAAACAATACTAACATTTCATGGGGTACTACCTATTATTGACTTATTAAAACATTTTTAATGTTTAGTTGTTAAAGAGTTCATGTAAATTCTAATGGGAATAGTAAGAAATATATTTAAATAAAAATCATATTCTAAAGCACTTTCAAATATAGTATTTTGGGGTAGATAAAGGGAAACTAAATAAGCATACATTCTCAAAGTTTTATCTATTTGTCCTAAAGGAGAAAAAAATCTCAATTGATGGGATTCATGTTTTGTTAAATTTGATTCTTGGATTTCTGTGTGAGATAACTTGACATCAGAAGAGATAAGCTTATTTTTAAAAACTGAAGTGAGTCAGGGTGGAGCTACCGCTGGCAAAGCCTACAGGTTGCAGAACAGCAGTTAGCGACAGGATGAAGAGGATAACAGATTGTATGCACTTGAGACCAACTACAGAACATCATCAGATGCCGGAAGTGGAAGCCCAAGTCCAGTTCAGGACAGTCTCACTGAGACATTCTGAGCAGCAACAAGTACAGGTGGGATGTTCTACACAGAACCAAGTTAGGCAGATACAAAGAGATGTTGTTGTGGAATGAATCCTGGAACATCAAAGTAGCTGATTTTAAGCAAGAACCAGCAGATGATGTAATACAAATACCAGCCACCAAAAAAATCAAAGTGAAAGATAATGGAAAATAGCTTCATGAAGTTAGAATGCATTATATATGCTACTTAGTTTTCTAATAGACTCAATTTCCAAATTAGGTAAGCATGAGGCTTTGCAACTCTTATATGATCTACCATGAGGATGACCAAATGGCATGTCATTCAAAATAGGGTCTTTGGGTAGTAAAAGGAGAACACAGTTAATTATGCTGAGATATTAGGCATAAATAAGATTGTCTTAGAGTATGATATACCTGAGATATGCCCCTAAATACATATTTATTTGAAAATGAATCATAGAATCCAGATAAAACTTTTTAATTAAGTTGATGCTGAGAATATATGAGGGAACCAAAATAGACAAAATAGTATTTCAGAGAAACAATGAAGATGGAGGATTCATGTTTTCTGATTTCAAACTCACTACAAAACTATGATAACCAAGACAGTCTGGCACTGCCACAGGTGAATCACACATGGCAATGGGGCAGATCCAGAAGTCAACAAATAAATAATCACATTTGTGGCTAATGAATTTTCTAAAAGAAAATTTATTGAGAAACAACCATCTCTTCAACAAATGGTGCTGCAACCAATGGACATCTACATGTTAGGGAATTTTTATATTAAAATAATTCACTTGAAATGGAACATAAACTAAAGTGTAAGAATTTAAACTTCTTTAAAAAAATGTAGAGGTAAATCTTTGTGACTTTTGGATTAGTCAATATTTTATACAAGAACCAATGTGACAAAAGAAAAATAAATTAGGTATTACCAGAAATTAGCAATGTTTGTGCATCAGAGAACATTTTTTAAAAAATGAAAATGGAATTCAGAATTGCATAAAGTACTAGTAAATATGATATGGGACTTGATCCAGAATAGATGATTCTTACAATTCAACAACAAAAATGTAATTCAATTTTAAAAGTTGACAAAGATTTGAATATATACTTTTTTCAAAAGAAAAATTCCGCAAATGACCAATACACATTTGGAAGAAAAGCAAAGCCTTTTTCTTTTGGAAAGTGGAAACCAAAAGCATAATTAGATTCTATTTCTTACCACTTTGATAGAAATGATCATACAAACAAGCAAGAGATAATCAGTGGGAAAAATAAGAAATTAGACTCCCATATATTGCTAATGGGAAAGTAAAATGTGCTGCCATTTTGTCAAGAAATGTTGCATTCCTCTAATTGTTGAATGAAGAGTTACTATGTAACAGGGCAATTCAACCTCTATGTACATACTCTAGACCATTGAAAACATATGTTCACAAAAAAAACTTTATGTGCATGTTCAAAACAGCATTATTCGTTATAACAAAAATGTGGAAATGACTCATGTTCATAAACTAATGCATGAGCAGACAAAATATAGTTTATATTCATGTAATGGAATAATATTTCGCAATAAAAATAATAGAGCATTCATTCATAAATGCTATAAGATGGTAGAAACTTGAAAATATTGTGCTAAGTGAAGATCAGACCATCAGATTATTGTGATTCTAGCCATATAATAAGCAAAACTATAGGAACAGCAAATAGATTGGTGGCTGATAGAGGCAGAAAATAGAAGTTCCTGGTAATGGGTACTGGGTTCCCTTTAGAGGTAATGAAAATGTTCTGGAATTTGGTATTGGTGATAATTCACAAATTTATCAAAATACTAAAATTATAAAACTGTACATTTCAATAAATGAACTATATGTTATATGAATGATATTTCAGGGAAGCTGTTATGAAATGTGAAGTTACGAAGTTTACACTTTGAACAATAATAACAGTAATAGCAATGACAATGTTGGCTACCTTTTGTGTACCTATCCCTTTTAAGCATCAAACTAAAACCTCAGCACATTTCCAATGATTAAACAAACTTTACTGAATTTTTATCATTATATTCAAAATTTGCTCTTACACTTTCTATATTTGTGTTGGACATAAAATCACAGAGGTTTTCTTGATTCAATTGATTCTCTTTCTAAGGGTGGTAAAATGTCATTGTCTTTAATTGACACAGGCTAATGTGTACTGAGTGACACCATGCCAGGTACTGCCCCCAAACCTTCACCCACATGATTAAATTTAATCTTCACAATAACCCTAACAGTGGACATGACTCTTTTTGTATAAAAGAGTCAGAATATTAGAGGCCCAGAGCCACTTAATAATATTCCCAAGGCCACACTGCTAGAAAGAGGTGTTTTTTGGCTTTTAACCCATGTATTATGAGGCCAGAATCATTTTGCCTAAAAAGTGTAGGGACACTTCATTGGATACAGGCTGACTAGGGTTTGGGGTTTTGTTTTGTTTTTTGAATCCTCCCTTTTCTCTTTCTTCCGAGATCCTTCTTCATCCTGCTAGCCACTTACTACTGTGTATTTAATCTGTATTTTTCCAATTTGCCTTAGGTCACCTTTGGCAATACACATGTACACATAACTTCAGTTACATTATACAGCTGAGATCCACGTAAACACTGGGGTCTTAAATTGGGGGAGCGGGGGACTGAGGCAAAGGAGCAGATCTAGAGAGATGGTATAATGAAAAAGCCCAGGCTGGTTGCCTCCGCCCTAGGAGATTGAGAGAGTACCTCAAGGCAAGGGGCTCTAGAAGTTCAAAGGCAACAAGGCGGAATTGTCCCCTGAAGCCAGAAGGAAGGAACACAGTCCTTCTGACACTCAGGTTTTCACCTGGTGGAAACTTCTGACTTTCAGAATAGCCAAATAACAAATTTGTGTTGTATTAAAGCCGCTTAGTCTGTGGTAATTTGTTACAAAAGCAAGAAGAAACTACAGAACTATAAAATGTCTTCTGGTGTGTTGTTTATTGTGACTTTATAAAGCAATGTGGCTTTTATATCTTTAACCTTTTAAAATAAGTCTTTTCCTACCACAAGGCTATCAAGATCCTCTATATTTTAACTCTAATGGATTGAATGGAAGTTTTACTTACAGTTTTAATGTGGAATCACTCCAAACGGCTTCAGGCTCATTGCTTTAGCCTTGCAGGAGCTCCTTGCTGTTAATACCCCTCTTCCTACTTACCAGCTTTCTTATTAAAACTAACTCTATAATTATAATTAATAATATTTTAAAATAATGAGAGTGCTTTATGAGTGCAAAGGCTTAAATACCTAGCATTCATATAATTTGTTTCCCTACCACCAACCTTTGATTTTTCTTTATGTTTTTGCTTTACTTAGGGTAATTAGATGAGTTTACTTAACCTCCTGGCATATTCACTTTATATTCAATAACTGTGCTATGGAGATGGTCTCACCAACTATCTATCTATCTATCTCTCTCTATATATATGCATATATATAAATTTGAGTTCTACATTATTGTATTAAAATAAATTTCAGAATAATTAAATATGGATCTGTTAAAAAATAACCCACAAAACTTTTTTTTAAAAAACTCTGGAAACATTTATCTATAAACATGAATACAGAAACTCTTTCTAAGCTAGGCATAAGGATATGTTCCATAAATAAAATAAAGAATAATGATTATGAAAATGTTAACTTAAAACATCATGAAATTATGAGACATAAATTGCAAAGTAATATTATAGTACATTTAAGTAAAAAGTTAATGCTTTTATTATTTCAAAATTAAATAATAAAGAGAAAATAAACCAGTAAGAAAATGGATCATGGACAAGAACAGAACTTCACCAAAAAACAATTGTATTTGATTGGCTCTTACAGATAAATTATTAAAATTTGATAATCAACAAATAATAATTGTTCAGCTCTACTCAAAATTATAAGTAAATATAGCAATGGGAGATTATTTTTTCATTTATTAAATTGTGTAAAAATAAAATAAAAACTTGAAAATGCTAAAATTTTTATAGGAATTCAAAATACCTTTTCTAAGGCCATTATAAGCAGAGATGGCAAAGTCTGGTGATAGAAAAGATATCAGGTGCAGGAAAAAGTGGACAACTCCAAATGATTGACCCACCAACTGAAAAGATGTCTGCAAATGTACAACAGGTGTTTGTGCTTTTTGTTTGTTTGAGTTGGGGGCATGTCACAAGATCATTAGTCAAAATGTTACATTTGAAATTTTTAGTTAAAATGCAAACTTTATTTCTTAAAAATTCACACGAGCCTGTGCTCAGAAGTGTGAACAGGACACAAAAGCTTGGGAGTCCTTGGTACATGAAATTCCTTAAAACCCAAAGACTAGATGTGAATCTCCAGGGAGTGACAGAATCAGGGCCTCTCGAGCATTGAGAGGAGGCTCCTCCATGTCCCTCTTTATTCTGCTTCGGCACACAGTCCTAACATTCAATACCTTCTATTTTCTCTGCCTGAATCTTGTTCTTCTGGAATAGTCCCACAGGCAACAACCCCTCTCCACCACCTTCCCCTCAAATATCAGTGTGTTAGTGAGCTTTCTGTTATTGTAGCAAATACCTGAGGTTGCCAACTTATAATGAGAAAATATTTAGTTTAGCTTAGGGTTTTGGAGATCCCAGTCCATAGTCAGTTGACTCCATTGCTTTTAGGAGCCTGCTGGCAGAGTATGTTATGATGGAAGAGTGTGACAGAAGAAGAAAGTTCATCTCACAGTCTAGTGCAGGAATAGAAATGAAGACAAGAGGCTGAGGTTCCAATATTCCTTTCAAAAAACATGCCTTCAGTCACCAGAAGAATTTCCATGAAGTTCACTCCTTCAAGGTTCTACCAGCTCCCAACAGCAGCATGGACTGGACCTTAACACAGGCCTTCGGTGGAGGGACACTTATTCAAACCACAATAGCCAGTTTCACATGAAGCCTTGCCCTGTTGGTTCATTTCACACTTCAACAGCACCCTCAATGTGTCCCCAATCCCTCTTGATGCTCTACTTTCTACTTTTCCATAGCACATGTCACTTTCTGACATGTAATTTATTTCTTTATCACATCTATGGCTCATTGTCTGCCCCTTCCACTAGAAGACCACCTCCTCAAGAAGAGGAATCTGCCTGTTCTTTTCAACTACAGCCAAGTCTGAGACACAGTGAGTGCTCAGTAAGAATTTGTTCATAAGTAAATGAATAAAAATGTCCACTCCACTCCACAGCAGGCAGACCAGAGGAGATTGTCCAGCCTTAGATGGAGCCATGAACTTTGATTCAGTTTTTACCATTCTCCACCCTGGCTAGGGACCCAGCAGGGTCTTTTGACTCATCTTACCTTAACTTAGTTTCACCTGCATTTTTTTTTTATGGCAAAGAGGTCACAATCTGAGCCTACAGGCTACCGAATATGGTAGGGGTTCTAAGACGATACAGATTTTCTACCAGTTTGTTGGAAGTCATCAAAAAAACAGAAACTCTAAGAACAGGCACCAACAAAGAATCAAAGAGGAAAATGGCATCAGATGTTTAGAGGGCTTCTTTAGTTCCTAAATGATTCACACCCAAAATCCTGGTGCTCAGCATGACCCTCATGGGGTGAGGGACCTACCAGATCAGGGTGTCCAGACACTTGTCTTGCTGCCCTTCAAACAATTGGGTCTGGGTAGAGATCCCCTTGAAATCAAAAGTTCTACCTAGGCAGTCACAAGCGTTACCCTGTGTGCCCTGTACCATTCTTTCCTGTGTTGTCAGGACATTGGAGGTTTGGGCCTGGATCTATGTACCAGTGACATCTGCCTTGTGGGCAAGGGTCCACTGGGGTCACCCAGGCTGGAGTGCCTGTCATGAAGCAGCCAGAGTGAGCAGGGCCACAGCACCAGTGAGACTGGTGACTAAGCTTCAGTGGCACCTTCTGTCCAGATACAGAAATCTTCCAAGGGAACTCAGGAAATCCTTCCACGGGTACATGCAGGAATCTCCCATCTAGATCTCCTGTCTCCATTTTAGACCCAAAGGATTTTTTTCCTTTTGTTTCCCAGAAGAATAATTTTTTTTTTCTTAATGTCTTATTCAGCCTGGGCATTTAATCATTACTGATTGAACAGGTGGTTATCTCAACATTAAAACACATAAATAAATGTCAGAACCATTGTATGACCTCACCAACTGGCACTAGATCTCATCATTTCTGGGTTCTATTATAGGTTTTCTTGTGGACATAACTCCCACTCAAAATCTTCCTCTATTATACTAGCACATTCCAGAGGAAAAACTTTCAACACAGAATCCTCAGAAATATAGCTTGGGTTTAGGTTATTTTTATGTATGCATGTGATTTGAGACAACTAATAGACTCAAGAAGAATTATAGAAATTATTATTGTTTTTCCTTGAAAGAATGGACTTCCTGGAAATTCTTCTGGTGATTGAAGGCATGTATTTGAAAGGAATATTGGGATCTCAGCCTCTTATTCAAGTATCAAGACCCTAATCTGGATATTTTCTATTCCACTGTATTAATGAGTGTTTATAGTATATAAGCACCAGACTCATGAGAATGCTGAGCATTAAATATGGATTCTTATTTTCCATTCCTAAATCAATATCCGTACAGCATTGAAATAGTTTTCACATCTTGCTGCCCTTGATTTGACAATGTTGTTCACAGTTCTGTGAAAACATGGCACTTTTTGACATTTGTGGAAATAGCAATTACCCATAGTAAGAAACATGAAAAGGCCCCAGTCAGCCTGTCTTACTTTAACTATGTCCAATGACATGATCAAAATTGCTTTAGAAACACAGTTACTCAAGTGAATAACTATTAAAGTAATAAACCCGAGGAGGAAAATTCATCCTTTCTGAATCAAGTAGGAGCTAAGCATTAGGCCTACCTCACTATGACTGGGTAGAGCGCACATTTACCTTAAAATATACAAAAACTACAGTGTCAGCATTGTGCCTTGTTCCTCCACATAATTCCCTCTTGAGAATGATGCATTTGAAGACAGTGGTCACATAGGTAGACAAGCATGTGACATAGCTAGCTTGAACTCCTCCACCAAACCTGAGAGGTTCCTTTGTAGTGAAGTTGGCTTTATATTAATGAGGACACTCAGAGTCAGGATGTTATTGCCTGATATTAAAAACTGCATGTCCTCATTCTATAGCTTAGGTTCACCTGAAATTTTCAAGGCAATTTCAGCCATTTCAATGACTTTTTCCCTAATTCTTCTAGTCTGAGAAAAGGATCAAAATATTTCCTTCTGATTCATTCTTTTAATCTTAAAAAAGGATTCGAATATTTCTCAATCTTTTAGAGATATTGCAAAAATAATTAAACACACACATAGAGTCTTATTTTAATAAAAGAAATTAAGATAAAAATCTCCCCTTTACAAATACATTGACTTGATTATAAACCTTTTATAGACCTTGTCCTTCTGAAAACAGATTATAATTAAATATTTTAGGGACCTAAGAATAGACAGTCCATGTATACTGGACATGTTAAAAAATAACATCAAGGAACCTCACCAGAAAAGCATACAGAATTTCATAACATATTCATTCTAAATTCCCCAAACCAGTCTTTCATTGTCATTTCTGTTGATGTTATTAAACTCAGGAGGCATAAGCAACAGCTATCTTCTTACATTGCTCTTTGCAAGTTGACCAGCAATGGAAGATTAATGGATGACTGAGGACGAGATGTAATCACAAGCCTTCTTGGGATGGGGGGATTTTTAATTCTGGAAGCATCTCTGAGTGACTAGGCCCTTACATACAATCACTAAGAAAACTCTAAGTGTCTGATTTTCCACTTTAATTCATGGTTTTGCTTTGTTTTTAACTTTCTTTACCCAAGTCCATTTCTCTTGAATGTGAACTTAGATTTTAGGTCATTTTTTCTTTTTGTGTTTCATAGTATGAATACTAAAATATGTATTATTTATAGAAAACTCACAGGGTGTCAGGAATTCTACTATATTCATTTTCCGTTGCTCCACAACAGATTGTCACAAAATGCAGAACTTTAAACAGCACGTATATGTCACTTGCAGTTTGTAGCGTCTGGGCACAGCTTAGTTTGGTGCTCTCCTTAGCTTCTCAGGAGGCTCAGTATGGTGTCTGTAGGTTGCAGTCTCATCCAGGAAATGAACAAGGATGGAGCTGCTTCCAGGCTCACTCAGGCTACAGGCAAAATTCATTTCCTTTCCCTGAGGGGACTGAGGGCTTGGCTTCCTGATAGCTATTGTTCAAAAGCCATCATCCACTCCCAGAGGGCAAGTCACATTTCTGTAGCTTGTTGAGGCCACTGATTTCCTTTGCTGTGTGGATTGTTCCAACATGGCTGCCTACTTCATCCAGTCTGCGGAGTATCTCCAGAGTGCCTTCACTAGCTAGATGGTGTTCTATGTGACATAATGTCATCAAAGAGTACCATCCCATCAACTTTACCACATTCTATTGGTTAGAAGCAAGTCCTACCCATGCTTAAGGGGAGGGTCTGATTACCCAAGGACATGAAGACCAGATGGGGGGTTTCAGGAGATGCTACGTTGGGATCTCTTTGCCATAGTAGCCAAGGACTTTACACAGGTTATTAGATTTAATGCTTGCCATATCCTATAAGGGTCACATCATCATTATACAGATGAGAAAATGATTTAGACAAGTGAGTAAATTTTATTGAGGCCATATTCAAAAGATTGACAAAGTCAAAACATAAACTGGACTACCAAGTAATGTAAGGACCCCAATTCTTAGTCATCATGCAATATCCCTTCTGCACATTTGCAACCCATGATCAATTTCTCTATATCTATTAGACAACTTTAGGTTGTAGCACAAAACACTGTAGGCTGGTTTTAGCAAAATGTACATATATCATCATGCACATAAAAAAAGGTCAAAGAAAGTAACTTCAGATATAATCAACACAGTAGCACATTGACTTCATACATTACTCAACTTTCCACACTGTGTCTTTGTATACCATGTATTTCAGGCTACTATATTTCCAAGAAAAAAATATTTCATCATTCTAAGTAATTCCCTTGAGCCTAGAGATTGCAGACAATATATAAACACATCTTAGTTTAGTAAATTTGACATCAAGAAAGTCTTCAATGATTTACTCTGAATGGTAGGAAAATATAACAAAATGTCTTTGCCACTTACAAGGGAAGAAGAGTCAAGTCTTAGAGGAACTTATTTGTCTCAACTTAACTAGTGAGCAGATATGTTCTTGGAAATAAATATTTCAATTTCCCAGTTAACACGAGAAAAGGGGGGGGAAACATGATGCTTAACATAGAGCCTAAACAAAAATCTACACTCTGATGATTTGCTTTATGGTTTCCTTTTAATTAAAGCTGATGCCCTGCTGGCAGGAAGACATACATTAGTAATTAACATACCCCTTGAACTGAAAGAAGTTTAAATTATTTTGTACCTATGTTTATATTTAAAAGAGAACATACTATTTTTTTCTTTTCAGTTTCACACAGGCATCTTATTCAGCAGAAAAAAAATAAAAACAAAAAGGAATCTCTGTTCCTAGGAGTGAAAAACATTTCAAAGATTTTCCTCCAGGGGACTGAGTTCAGCTTGTAGGTCAGAGCTGGATGCTGAGCCCATGCCTGTACTAGGAAGTGAGTTTCTACATGGTACATTTGATGAGAATTTACCCTCAAGGTCAAGGCGCCATCATCCATCACAGTAAGTTACAGGGTGCCACATCCCTCAGGGACTATGACCTCCCAACACACAGCCTTATCTGATGACCCTGATGGGCTGTAGGACCCTTTCCATTTCTTTTTTTATTGTGTATATTTAAAGGGCACAACATGATGTCTTTGCATGCTTGTTTGATATACATAAACATTACCAGTATACAATGCAGTATCATTAACTATAGTCTTTGTGTTGTACAATAGACTTGTAGACTTATTCACAGGACTTGGAAGTAAGTAGTTTGGGAAGAACTGAATTATGCTGTCAGCATTTGACAGATGTCCTTGACTGTACAGGCCCATAAGGGACAAGGCACTCTGTTCTCCTGCAGCTGGATATGGTACTGCTGAGAGCCCTTGCACAAACTCCTTCTGTGAAGGAAGAGCTATGTTGCCCTCGTTTTATAATGTAGGGTGCATGGTCCAACCTCATTGAACTGGGGATGTTCTGTAAGCTGCATGTTCAGGACCTCAGAGCTCCAGACTTTGGATATGGTCAATGTTCACCTGTGTCACCCATTCCTGCCTCCCTCACTCCCCAGGAGGGTGCATTCTGAGAGCACCTCCCAAAACCTGTCTGCAGAGGCCAATCTGTATCCTGTGCTATTTCCTGGGAACCCCAACCTATCACAGGAGTTTCCCCAGAGAAGGAAGTAAGGTCACCACAACTCAAGGCAGATTCTTAAGCCAAATCAAAGCTGTTTTAGCAAAGAAGAATGAAGAACTTAATGTGGGGTAAATAAATTACCTGATGTCTGACATTTTTCGAAAAACTTATCAGCTTTCTCTTTCATGCAATTAAAACTTCCAACCTTACAAGACAAAAGGTGATAACGACCTTAAGGACATTTAGGAAAAAGTAACCAGTTACCACCAAGCCGTCATCAGTACTGTTGAAATCAAAGCTTAGGCCTGAAGATCTTTCACAACTGTGTTGTCATTAGCATCCAGGGTCATAATTAACTGTATCCAGTGAATCATAATCAACTGTATTCAGTCAAAAATTGAAAATAGAATTCCATTTTTGAAAAATGGAGTAACAAAGTAGCAAAGTTTAGGTGATTTGTCAAATGGAATGGTAGGGGTGATTAACTGCCAAGGCCACAGATAAACCTGCCTGACTATTTAATAAGGTTGCCACTAGCGAGAGGGGCTGCAAACAAGTAGGATGTGCTGGAACAAGTAGGATGTGCTGAAAGACAAAAAGACACATTGGTTTTTGAAGATTTATGAAAAAAAATAGAAAATAAAATATCTCAATAATTATTTTCATATTGAAGACTGGTGGAAATATTATATTTTGGGCTGACTGGGTTAAATAAACTTCACCATCAAAATTATTTTTTAAGTGTTTCTTTTCCCCCCCTTTCTGTCCTATGAATAGTAGAAGATTTTCAATCTTATGTGTGACTCCCATTAATACTTTGCATTTTTTTTTCTAATGAAATTCTGGGCTTTGCTTCTGTCTTTCAGGCACTATAGATACTTGTCTCCTGCTTAAAAAAAAGAAAATATACATGCAATTCTTCAGAATTAGTCTGACATCAAAAGAAAACCACATGTTTTGTTTCTTCTGTTGCCTGAAATTTCCGGTAGCAAAGACTTGGAATGCTTAATTTTTTTTTTCAGTTAGATTTTAGATGTTCCCTTTTGTCACAACCAGAAAGACATCTTCTTAATCAGTTACTTCTATTATAATTCTTAGGATAATATAATTGGCATAAACATATAAATGTGAGCATTAGTGTATTCAACGATTTCCCCCCTTGATTGAGCAAACACAAAGAACCAAACAAATAATCCTAACATTTTTCATTTAACAAGAAGCCCAAACATACTTCTCTTCCCCTTATTGAAATAATATCTGCATTGACAGTTACTAAAAAGAATAAAATAGTCATAGGAGGCTGAGGTTTTAATTTTTATATGCAATGAAGGCAGATACATGATTTTGTAATATCATATCTTCTAAGTAGATGATAATAGCTTAGAACAGAAAGAAAATGAATTGAAGTAAACTCTAAAAGGCACAAAAATGAATTTGAATTGCTTTATCCTCTAACAAGCAGGTAGTTGGAATATTTGGGTTGTCACCTGATTATATTTAAGGATTTCATTGTCAAATCCAAATGCTTCTCAAATAAATTTTCTTGCCATCTTCCAAGTCACCAGCATTCTGAGAGCTAAGCCAGAAACACACAAAACACATTGCAGTGTTTAATAATAGCTAGACTTGTCAAAGAGGACTCCTTCACTCTGGCAGGCTGAAGCAGTTGATTTAATTTAGCTCTCTTAATTGCTTCATATTGTGAATTTCAATGTGCCATGTGTAACAGCTTTCTTTCTAGTGATTATTCTTCTAAAAGTCACTTTTGTCATTGAGTTTTGAGGTATTTTCTCTTCATTTTTCATTCTTAAAGGTACTGAATTTATATTCACTTAAAATTACATGATTAATGACTCCCTGGCTACATGAAAAAAATTCGAAAAGAATAAGAACAAACCACTTAACTTAAATAAATAAGACTTTTTTTGGTTAATTAACAGTAACATCTGAAGGTGATGAGCTGTTCAGTTCCCACATCACCCTTTATTTCCATCTGGTTTAAAATTCTTTTTTGTCTGTTTAATCCACTATTAAGGAAATTAAACACACACACACACACTCACACACACATGTACACACACACATTCTCTTTTCTTGAGAACTCATAATTTGGGCTTCATTATGTTTACTGAGCCAAAAATTTTTACAGTCATTATGGCAAGGCAATTTAAAGTCACAACATCATCTTTCCTTTAAAAATATAATTGTGTGTAGTATCCAAAGACATATTTTATTTTTCCTTAATAATTATAATTAATTTCCTAGAATTTTAGATCTCCAGAATTGACACAGCATCCCCACGAAAACAATACTTGGTTATGGTGGGTGTGAAGGACACATTATGACACGTGCATCAACTCTGCTTAAACAGCAAATCGTGGCTATAGGAAAATGGTGGAGAGTAAGTCAAGCCAACGACATAATAAGGAAATATTCCACTAAAGTCAACCAAAACTGCCAGGATGCATGTACACATCTGTGTGTGCAATACTGTTGCACCACTCATTGATTTGGAGTAGGAACCAATTTGGGAATGCTGAGGAAAGAACAATATGGTGCCACAAATTTATTCTATGTCCAGCCTTGGGTTGAGATGCCATTGCGCTCCATATAATGAATGTGTTGCAGATTCATGGGTAAATACATTACCCTTAGTCAACAAAAGTATACTCAACTGGGAATCATTTTGAATTCCATTAGATGCTGGAATGGTTGTTGGATCCATGGATCATCCAGTTGTGAAGCACATGAGATCCTCACTACATGTCTGTGTCTGTACATTTATCAGTTTCTGTGATTGCCACATATCCCATTTACCACAATTGACCAAAAAATAAATATAACATACTCTTGGTTTAAATTGCTTTCTAAATGGAAATATTTATTATGGCAATCTTTCTTACTGGTTATTGATATGGTTTATTCAAAAGCTACAGGTATCATGTAAGGTAGTTAAATGCAGAGTAAGTTTGATTCTGATCTCTGCAGAACAAGAATAATGTACCAACAGGTTAAATACAATAGAAATGATTATTATTTTTCCTTCAGAATTATAAAAAGGTCAAACTATAGAATACAACTGAAAGTCAAATATGATCTCTCTAATATTATCATTTTGGCATAGCCAAATATAAAGATAGTTGTATTTTTTAATGGAATTCTGCATTTCATGTTGAGCTTTTCAAGTACGTTCAAAAGAGGCTTATACTTTTATGCCTAAATTAAGAAAAATTTAGAACTTGCATATATTTTGCCTAAACCTTTATCATTGCAAGGATTTATGCCTGTTATCTCTGTTTCACATCATAGCACTCTTTAAAGTTGCAATTTTTTGCTGCTCTCAAATTGTAAAACATTGTGTCAGTTGTATCCTATCTTTCAAATGAATTATAATCCTGTTGACCATAGTAATGCTTACTTTTAAAGAAAAAAAAAACATCTTCTAAAGAAAATTGTCTTTCTACATTGTCACATAGGTTCCTAAAATGATTCAAAGTACATGGTAATGTAAGAGTTTCCACTGTTTTCTCCTCCCTGCTACTTTTGAGTTTTTTAAATTCCTGGGTGGCCAGAAGAAAATGAAAATCTTATTTTTTATTCATTTACAATTAAATCTTCCAAATGTATTTTTTATGAGAGTTGTTTGATGTTCAGAAAACCTCGTGAGCCTCTTAAAGATGTTTTTCTTTGAAGAACCACGTGTCTCTTGCCAAGCACAAATAAACTTCAAACCCCAATGGCTTTAATGTTCACTTTGAAACGCACAATATCTTCGTCATGAATTCTTCTCTGAGAGACGGATTTGTTTACCCTTCCTATGATGCTGCTGTAGTAGGATGTGTGCATGTTTCTTTCAAATGCAAAGGGGTGGTAGGTAAGCTTTCTAATCTTTAATCAGAATTTTGATGTGAAATCTAAAAGGAAAACACAGAGACAGAAAGCTGGGGTGTTTTCAAACATTAATGACAAAAGCCTTATTTTTATTGGGCAAATATTCAGTTCTGATTTACCTTGACTTCTCAAAAATACTAAATCATACAGAAATAAGAAACCCAAAAAAACACATTTTATATTCCAATCTCCATCTTTTATTTTTTTTAACATGATCTAAGGGAAAATGTAAGAGATCAAAATATTAGTAGAATTCTAACATTAATTATTTGTAACCCATCTATTTTTTAGTTATTTTTGCATAATTCCATAATTTTTGAGATACAATTGATATACTATAAAACTCACTCTAGTAAGCACACAATTCAATATTTTAGTACGTTTATAAAATGTGCAGTTTGGTTCAGCTGTCTAATTTCAGAATATTTTTATCACACACAAAAAAATACTGTGTGCCCATTATCAATGAGTCACTTTCTTATTTCTCCCTTTGATCAGACCCTGGCAATCACTGATGTATTTTCTACCTTTAGGGTTTTACCTGTTCTAAATACAACATATAAATAAAATCATTACAACATACAGGATCTTTTGTTTGTTTTGTGTTTATTTGTTTTTGAACTACTGGAGATTGAATGCAGGGCAATCTACTACTGAGCTACATCCCTATCCCTTTTTATTTTTGTATTTTGAGACAGGATCTCACTAAGTTTCTGAGGATGACCTTGAGATCCACCTGTATCATCCTCCTGTGTCACTGGATTACAGATATATACCACTACATCCAGTTCAGTATGTAGATATTTGTATTTGGCTTCTTTTACTTAGAATAATGTTTTTAAGTTTCATGATATAGCATGTGTCATTATTTCTTTCCTTTTAGTGGCTGAATAATATTCCATGATGTAAATATACCATATTCTATGTTTTCATTCAACTAATGTTTACTTTTTTCTATTATAAACAATAATGTTACAAAAAATTGTGCATAAGTTTTGAGTGGACCAGTGTTTTCAATTCTCTGGGTATGTACCCAGGAATTAAATTGTTGAATCATATATCAATTTTCAACTCTCCAAATGTTTAAATGTTTTCCAAAGCAGGTATATCATTCTACATTTCCACCAGCCAAGTATAATTGTTCCAGTTTCTTTGCATTTTCTCACCAACACTAACTATAATTTGTCATTTTTTAAATAACTGTGTTAGTAGATATGAAATTCTATTGGTTTGCATTTTCCTAATATCTAATAATATTAATCATGTCTTATAGTCTTTGATGAAAGTTTATTAAAAGGTTTTGTCCGTGTTTGGATTATTTGTCTTTTTATGGTAAATTGTAAAAGTCCTTTATGTATTTTTGGTACTAGTTACTGATACAATATATGATAAACAGGTACTTTCTTCCATTGTGTATGATGATTTCCTTTCAAACATAAAGGTGTTTTTTTAAAAGATTTTATTAAGTCTAATTTTTTTTTGCTTTTAATGCTATATGTTAAAAACCATTACATAATACAAGATCAACAAGACTTGCATCTCCCAATGGCTCAGGAGGCTGAGGCAGGAGGATTTCAATATCAAATCCAGCCTCAGCAACTTAGTGAGAACCTAAGCAACTTAGAAACATCCTGTCTCAAAATAAATAAATAAATTATATATGGAGGTGGTTCTGTGTCCCTGAGTTCAATCCATGATACCAAACTAAACAAATAATAATAAAAAAAAACAATAGACTGGAGAGGGATGAATGGAAGCAAGGAAACAAGTCAGAAGTTTGTTGCAACAATCCAAGGACAACAAAAGGATGGCTTTTACAAAAGTGGTGACAGTGGGGGTGTAGACATGTGCCTGGAATCTAGATGTATTTTAAAGGTAGAGTCTCAGAGTGCTTGGTGTGTGGATGTGGACTGTGATAGAAAGAAGAAAAGATAATTCTCAGGTAATCTGATCTGCGCAATTGAAGGAATCTAGTTACTATTTATTGAGATGAAATTAAATTTGGGAGTCATCAGTATGCAACATTAAAATTATGAGGCTAGATATGCCAGTCAATAGGAAAAAAATAACATCTCCATTTCTTACTTTGTGGGACTAACCTTGTCATGTATCAAGTTTTCACATGAACAGGGTTCAATTTCAAGTTTTTCTGTGATGTCCCATAGTCTTAAGTCCATTTTCTGTTTCTTTACCAATGTCATATCTTTTTAAAAAATCAGCATGGTTTAGCAATATGTTAATGTCTGCTGGTTCTGGGCTACCTTTTCCTTTTTTCTTTTTTTTTTTTTTCCTTTTACTTTCATTACTCAGCAACCTATGTATAAATTGTTCACTCGTTAACAATGGATTCTCCACTGGGACACCAAGGTGTCCCATAATTCCATTACTTTTCACATACCTAGAGAGAGTGTCAGGTGAAGGGCTTCATCCCATGAGACTGTCCTGCCCATCTGGCCAACTGCAAGCCCCTGGTTCTGACTGTGTTTTTGACTGAATGGCAACAGATCAGGCCTCCCACAATGAACCCCTTCTTGGTTCTAGTTACTTTGCTAGAGCAGTTCACAGAACACAGGAAACACATTTCCTGGTTTATTTATAAAGGATGTAATAAGGGATGGAGACCAAAAGACAGAGGGAAGCGATGATTAAGGTAAAGCATGTGTCAAAGGACAGGGAGTTTTCATATCTTCTCCAAAGTGCCTCATCATCCAGACTCCTCTACATGTCCAGCGAGCTTGAGCTTTCTGAACCCACCCTTTTGGATTTCTATGGAGGCTTCATTAAGGATAATGACTGATTGAATGAATGGCCTTGGTGACCAGCTCGACTTTCTGATTGTCTTTCTTTCCTGCAGGTTGTCGGGGGTAAAGCTTTATCTTCTGACCCTCTAAAGGTACGGTTGGTATTTTGTTCTGCTTTTTTGCTGCTGTGACTTTGGTGTCCCAGTGGAGAATCCATTGTTAACCATTGACCAGAATAATCTTAGAGGAGAAAATTTTTGTTTGGTAGCTAACTATTGAGGAAGTCTCAGTCTATAGACAGCCAGTTCCATTTCTTGGGGCTCAAGTTGAGGCAGAACATCATGACGGAGGAGTGTGGCAGAGGGAAGGAGTTTACGTGATGATAGGAAGCAGACAGATACTCCACTGGCCAGATACAAAATATACACCCCAAATCCATGCCCCAAATCATCCACCTCCTTCAGCCATACCCTATCTGCCTTCAGTTACCATTCAGTTAATTCCAACAGGGGATTAACTCACTGATTGGGTTAAGTCTCTCACAACCTGATCATTTCACCTCTGAATATTCTTGCATTGTCTCATACATGAGTTTTTCAGGGACACCTCACATCTAAACCATCACAGTTGATTTCCAGACAATCAAGCAAATAGTACCCTTTTGAAGCTACCCAGCCATCAGCCACCTCAGCAGCCTGCAAATGAAAGTCCACCATTTGGAAATTCCAGGGATTTTTATGAGCTGTGAGTCAGGAACTAGGCGGAGAGAATAAATAAGTGTTTATTATATCACCGTATTCCACTGTACCTTCTGGTCTCTGGTTATATACCCCTTATATCAAAGGATGTACAACTTATAAGACACTACCATGTTACTAAAATCTCACTCAATCATTAATAGTCTATCATCACATTGAAGGAAAATGCTTCCCAGTATAAAGCTGCTCAGATTTGAAGGCTTTTTCATTCATTTTTGTCAAGATCCAAATATTTATTTATTTTTCCATACTTCTGTGTAATCTGCATGTCTCATTTTTTAACTGGAGTTTTAAGTTGTACCATGTGATGAATCTGGAAATAAAATTCCTTCCCTTCCCCAGGTTTCTTAGTGTTATTTTGTTGTTGTTGGAAGTTGTTACTGATTTTTTTTTTTTTTTTGCTGTTGTTGTGTTCAATGCCTCTCCAGAATTAACTCTTAAAGTTTGCATTTTTGTTAGGAGTGACCATTGAA
This sequence comes from Urocitellus parryii, assembly GCF_045843805.1. NCBI lineage: Eukaryota > Metazoa > Chordata > Mammalia > Rodentia > Sciuridae > Urocitellus > Urocitellus parryii. Next base: position 75,658,181 of record NC_135539.1, on the reverse strand, counting down.
ACCTCTGCTTGACTGCATTATTGTTTTGCTTCATTTTTTTCTTCCAGGCTAGGCCAAAGGAGTTCTTGGGTTTATTTTAGCAAACATGAAATGTTTAGAGGGACAGTTTTTCACTTTGCCTTCACTTTACTTCTAGATTGTCAACAACATCTTGTTCAGCCAGAAAGACAGCTTAGGTCTTTTTAGATATTTCCTGTTATACTTGGAGACTATGTGACCATCTAGATTCCAGTAATACATGGGAGCATTTAAAAACTCTCTAGGACACCTTCATTCTTAGTTTTTTAGATTTCTTTTTGATCATCTTCCTATTTTCACCAGCTTTTTTTTTTTTTGCCACATCAGGCAGTTATTGTGTTAAACAATTGCCACTAATTGTTTTCAATTAGTAAAAATGATAATCTAATTCAGCAAGCTTTGAGACACATCAAACAGCACAAACCCTGTGAGTGGAGATATCTAGTGGGCTCTCACACTGTCATATTGTGACAATTCTCTGTGGCTAGGTCTTTGAAGAATAACCAATGATTATCACTCTGTGCTATTGATTTTGTAGGCTGTTGGTTGTAGAGACTTCTTACAGAGCTGGAGGATGGAATAGGAAAAAGACAAAGTACAATGAAAAAAAAAACCACAAAAAAACTCTGTTCACATAGAAACCCTCCTATTATTTCCTCATAAATACTCCTTGAACTGTTGCAAAAATTTTATTGATACCCAGGATGCAGAAAGAGTTGATTTTGCCTTTTTTGCCATTGGTTGTCTTTTTTTTAATAGAGGAAGGTATTTTCATAAATTTTTACTCTGCCAGTTTGCTAACATGAATATGAATCATTCTTGGGCTGGGGATGTGGCTCAAGTGTTAGCACGCTAGCCTGGCATGCACTGGGCGCTGGGTTCCATACTCAGCACCACATAAAAATAAAATAAAGATGTGTGTCCACTGAAAACTAAAAAATAAATACTAAAAAATTCTCTCTCTCTCTCTCTCTCTCTCTCTCTCTCTCTCTCTCTCTCTCTTAAAAAAAGAATCATTCTTAAATTATGGTAATCATATTTTTAAAATACCACCAACTTATATGACAGTAACTATGCTCATAGCCAATCATTTTCTTATTTAACCCTCAGAATAATGCCAGTTTTCATTACTATGTTATAAACATGAGGAGTTTTGCTCAGGAAACACCCCAAATTCCCTGCTGCTGATACCCTGCTTATGAGGAGGGATCACTGCTCTTTGATTTTAAATGTCCAATTCTCAGCATCAGTAAGGTTACAATATTTGATTTGGATCTCTCCTCTCTCTCTCTCTCTCTCTCTCTCTCTCTCTCTCTCTCTCTCTCTCTCTCTCTCCATATATATGTATAAGAAATTTTTGCAAACTCTGGAAGACCTTAGGATTAAAACCAAATTCTTAAGATAAACCTTCTTATTAATGGTAACATCCATATTTTCATCCCCCTTAATGTTTTACTGCTTATATACTGGCCTATTAATATTTCTTTCAAATTCAGAAGATATGATTATATAGCATTCTATTGCATTTTTTTGTCACTTTGATGTAGCTTGGTATTAAGATACACCTCTTGGGTGTCAATCAAAGCAAATGCTTTTGTCAGTTTTGTGCCAAGCAACCCAGCCAGTTCAAAATTTAGACAAATAAATATCATTGTATAATGTGCATCTCTCAATGTAGGAAAATAAATTGTTTTGTTGAACAAATGTCAGTAACACATTTGGAAAGAAATAGAGTTTGTAAAAACTAAAGTGATACCTTACATTGTTTGAGAAAAATGCTTTATAACTCCAAGGGGCAGTCTCAAAAAGGCCATTTGACAGTGACATTGAGACTTCATCCTTGTTTTTGCTTTGTTTAGCCTTACTTTTGTAAGAGCATTTATGTAAATTTAATAGTTATAAACACCAACATCATCTAAAAAGGACACAAAAAATTTAAGCATTATTTAAGCAGTATTAGCAGTGTTGCCACTACTGTAATTTGGATATTAATTGTGTTCTTCTAAACAGAACCTTTTTTGATTTCAGCATAGGGAAAATAAATTCAGAATTTAACACTTCTTTTAATTCTCCAGATACCTATTTCCAAAATAACTGACACAAAAATCATAGTGATTTTATATAACAAAAATGACCCTGCAAGTTAAGAGGATTTATCTTTCAATAGTAAGTGACAGAAAATAAGTAGTTTGAAAATGTACCTTAGATGGAGCATCCACTTTTCTGTAGCATTCAGAAAGGGCCCTTCATGTTGACTTTGCAACAAATTAAATTGTACCACATAAACTACCAAAAGACGTTTTTACAAATGCAATTTTCAAACCTCATTTGTATACTAAGATGTAGTTATAACAATAGAGAAAAAGACATGAAAATTATCAACATGCTCACAGATTGCTTTAGAAGTAGAAAAGCATTCTCCATAAATAGCCTCTTCTCTGAGACAGTGATGTCAGAAGGAAGAATAGGAGTTCTTGGGTCTAGTACCCCAAACAGAAGTCCAACTGACAACTACCCACAAGCAAGAATACCTTTGTGAATATTCCAAATCTCAGGAGTGGGACTGACATGTCCCCTTGGACCACTGAATGAAGAAAATCCATGTTCAGAAAGAAATCAGAATGGCTTTTTTTCACCACACTACACCTCCAGCAAGACAATACAGTGCTGCTCACAGAGGATTCCTCTGGATACTCGGTCTCTACAGTGGGAAAAATGAGATCAAGGTGGCTGTTCAGCTTCCCATTATTCTGGAACTCTGTGCAGGGGTCTCTCTCCCATCTCGTCCTGTGAGAAATATTGGGAGTACTGACCAAGGCTAGAATATGTATGTTCAGTTAGAAACAAAGAATGAGGGTTGGACCCTCATAGACCAACCTGTGGGTTTGAATTATGGTTCTGCCTTCCAGACAATGAAGAAACCACCCCACAGCAACTGCTCAACAGCATTGTACTGAAGAAAGCACACAGGGTCCACGGGTCCACCAGGTTCAAAGACTTATATGACTTTATCTCAGAGCACTGGGGTTCTTAATAAATATTCCCCAACCAAGGATGTGACTGCAATTCAGTAATTACCTAAAGAAGGAAGATCTGGTCCCCTCTACTCCAACAGCCAAGAGGGGACTGAACAGAACCCCAGTGTTCTTATTAAGTCTTCACCAGACTAGAGACAACTGCATGTGAGTTCTAACCCATAGAGAGGCCATCTATTCCCCACCCAGTAGCAGCTGCTTAACAGAGACTCTCCAAGCCTAGTGCTCTGCATAAACCTAGTCTAGGCCAAAGTCCCCACATATCTATAGAAGATACCCTCGGTCCCTGCCCATCCTATGGGGCCAAAGGACAACCCCAGAGATCTCAGTCAGCCTCAGAACCCTGTATACAACCCTGGTTAGCTACAGATTTCAAACTACAGTACTACCTAGTTAGGGAATATATGATTATAGAATTCATCCAGAAGCTCCACCAGATTCCACGGTTTGGCCAGTTGTCTCACCAGACCACAGAACACAGCAAGCAATAATTTTCATAGCCTCAGAGCAAATGAACTCCAACTAGGGAGTCCAACATCAGCACCTGCCTTTCTGGGATTTTCACCAGCTGGCCTATCCAGAATGCCAGGTTAGATTAAATAGTAAAAGTCTATCACCGCCAAAGAATACCTACATGCCCCAAAGGTGACCACATCGTCAAATATGAAGGAACCAAGATAAGAACACGAGGATTATGAAAATCAGGAATATATGACACCACAAAAGAAACTAGTTAAGTGTCAGTAATGGAATTAAAAGCAATGGAGATCCATTAAATTATCAAAACAGAATTAAAATAATTCTCTTATAGCATTTTGAGGAACTAAAAGAAAATACAGATAGAAAACTAAATTTAATTTGCAAATCAATTTCTGTACAAAAAGAGCAGTTTAACAAAGAAATATGAACAATTTTTTGAAAAACAAATAGAAATTTTATAGATAAGGAAAAAAAATAAAATGGAAGTTTTAGTAAAAAGCTTCAACACCAGATTGTTCAAGCAGAAATAAAAATTACTGAACTCAAAAACAGTATATTTGAAATTATTCAGCCAGAGAAACAAAAATAAAAGTGAATGAAAAATAATGGAGAAGATCTATAGAATTATGGAACAGAATCAAGTGAAGTGACCCTTGCATAATAAGAGATCAGAATGGAAAAAGAAAGAAAAATACCTAGAAAGTGTATTTAAGGAGATGATAACTGAAAATTTCCTAAAACAGTAGAAAGATAACAACATCTAGGTACAGGAAGGTAAGAGGTTGCTAATCAATTTAAACCCAAGGAAGAATCCACCAAGACACATCATAAACAAATTATCAAAAATCAAAGAGAAAGAGTACTAAAGGCAGCAGGAAATAAAATACATGTAACATTCAAGGGAGTACTAGTACAGCCTTCGATCGATTTCTTAGCAGAAAACCTTGAAAACATGTCAGAATGGAATGACATTTTCTAAGTTCTAAGGGTTAGTGGGGGGACTGTCAACCAATAATGCTTTACCCAACAAAGATGACCTTCAGAAATGAGGAAGAAATAAAAAGTTTTCCAAACAAGCAAAAGCTAAGGCAATTCATCACCACTAGGCCAGCTCTATTAATTATTAAAAGGTTTCTAAGGCTAAAATGAAAACCTTTTACTTAATAACAAGGCATAAAAAGAACCCAATGGTGTAAGTGGTATATAGTCATATTCAAAATTCTCTAATATTGGAATTTTAATCCTACTCTGAGGGTCAAAAGATAAAACAACTAAGAGCTACTGCAGCTACAGTAAATTCTTAAGGGATACAAATTATAGAAAATATGAGTTTTAACATCAATTCATAAAAAGGTTGATGAGGGTAATGAAAGTGTAGTTTTTGTGTGCAATTAAAGTTAAGTTGTTATTGACTTAAAATAGTTTGTTGTAAGAAAAAGATATTTTATGTAAGCCTCCTGGTAACCACAAAGCAAAAACCAATAGTAGTTCCACAAAATTTAAAAAAAAAAGGGACTTGAAGCATGTCACTAGAGAAAACTGTCAAACCACAAAGGAAAACAATAAAAAAGGAAAAAACAAAAATTTACAAAATCATCACAAATCAAATTACAAAATGGCAACAACAAGTTCTCACATATCAATAACTATCTTGAATGTAAATAGATTAAAATTTCCAATAAAGACAGAAAATAACTAAATCATTAAAGAAAAAATACATAATAATATGCTGCCTACAAAACCCTCACTTTTCCAGCAAGATAGACAAAAATTAAAGGGATAGGAAAAGATAGCTCATGGAAATGAAATTGCAAGAGATCAAGAGAATATATAAATATATCAGTAAAAAACTGCAATCAAATCTATACAAAGAGACAAAATGTATAACATAAAGATCAAGGGATTAATTCACCAAAAGGACACAGCAATTGTGTATATAGATATCCTCAGCAGCAGAGTACTTAAATGCATAAATCGTAAATGATCTGAAGGAAGAGATAAATTTCTCAATAATACCCCAATACACCTTCAACATAAACAAATCACCTAGAGAAAATCAAAAAGGAAACACTGGGTCTCAACAGCACTTTATAACAAGAGGACCTAGAGACATATGCAGAATATCCCATTCAACAGCACAGAATACAGGTTCTTCTGAAGTGCACATGGAACATTCTCCAAGATAAGGCATATGTTAGGCACACTTCCCCTCCCACACATACACATGAAAAAAAAAAGTTAATAAATTTAAGAGGATTGAAATAATTTAAAGTATTATTTCAGATCACAAAGGTATAAACTTGAAATCAATAATATGAGTTGTCTTAGAAAACACACAAATGTGTGGAAATCAAACAATATGCTTCTTCTGCATAACCAATGGGTCACAGAAGAAATAAAAAAAGGAAATAAACAACATTGTGAAATAAATTAAAATAGAAAGACAACATACCAAAACTTATGGAATGGAGCAAAAGCAGTCTTAAGAGGGAATTTATAGCAATGAACACCAATATTAAAAATAATACTTTGGAACTGGGGTTGTGGCTCAGTGGTAGAGCGCTTACCTAGCATGTACCAGGCCCTGGGTTCGATCCTCAGCACCACATAAAAATAAATAAATAAAATAAAGATATTGTGTCCAACTACACCCAAAAAATAAATATTTAAAAAATAATAATATCTTAAAGAAATAGTTTGTCATTACATCTCAAGAAATTAGAAAAAGAAATCCAAAGTCAGAAGGCAAGATAAAACAAAATCTAGAGCAGAAATGAATGAAGTAGAGACTAAAAAAGCAATAGGGAAAAAAGCAAGGAAATATTTGATTTTTGAAATAATAAAATTGGTAATCCTCTAGCAAGACTAAGTCAAAAAGACTTAGAGAAAAGACTCATAAAATTATAAATGAAAGAGAAGACTTTATAATCTCGACCAAGGAAACAGAAAGATCATAAGAAAAATCTATGAAAATTATATGCCAACAAATTGGATACTCTAGGAAGAAATGATGAATTTCTAGATACATACAATGTACCAAGGCTGAATTGTGAAAAAAATAAAGCATCAGAATAGATCAATATTCGGTATGGATGAATTAGTAAGAAAACATTGCCAATCAAAGAATACTCCAGGTAGGCTTCACTGGTGAATTCTACCAAACATTTAAAGAATAATCAATATCAGTTGTTCTCAATCTTTTATAAAAACAAACAAACAAACAAATAAACAAACAAATAAATAAATAAATAAATAAATAAATAAATAAATAAATAAATAAATAAAAGTGGAGGGAGTAATTCCAAACTCATTTTATGAAGCCAACATTACCCTGATGTCAAAGTCAGACAGGGACTTTACCAGAAAAGAATACCTAATAAACATGGATGCAAAAACCCTCAGCAAAATATCAACACCATTTTTTCTTTTAGACTCCAAGTCTTTGTTTGTTTGTTTTGTTTTGTTTTGTTTTGTTTGAGACAAATTCTTAAACACTTGCTAAGCTGTCCAGGCTGGCTCTTCAAACTTGTGATTCTTCTGCCTCAGCCTCTTAAGTAGCTGGGATCACAGGTGTGTGCCACCACACCATTTAGCACAATGTATTAAAAGGCTCACTCTCTGTGATCAAGTAGAATTTACTCCAGGGAAACAAGGATGATTCAATGTAGGTAAATCAATAAACCCAATTTGACACCTAACAAAATGAAGGATAAAAATCATACAATTATCTGAATAGATACAGAAACAGCACTTGGCAACATTTACCACCCTTTCAAAGCTGTTTGCTAAATTGGCTTCTTTTCTTTATGCATTCCTCAGCTGCAGATATTTTGTCATAGCAACAAAAAATGAGCTAGTAACAAGATTCAAGACCTTTCTCAGAAGAGTATATACAAATAGCCAATAAGTACATGAAAAAAAATGCTCAGCATTATTAATCATTAAAATCACAATGAGATATCACCTCACACTGTTAGAATGTGATTTTTTTTTCAAAATAATGAAAGCCAACAAGTGTTGACAAGACTGTGGAGGAATAGGAGCCCTAGCACATTCTTGATGGGAAAGTACAATATCTAGAAAATGGTGTGGAGGCTCCTAAAAATCCTCAGAATAGAAGAACTACTATTAATCCAGCAATGCCACTAAGGGTATATTTGCAAAAGAATTGAAATTATTAAAAAAATATCTTCACTTCCATCCATGTTCATTGCAGCATTATCTAGAATATCCAAAATATGGAAGGACCTAAGTGTTCATCAATGGGTGAACATAACATGGTATATGAATGATATTCAGCCTTGGAAAAGGGGGAGGAATCTTGTTATTTGGGACAATATGATTGAAACTGGAGGATATTGTACTATTCAAAAATCCAGGCACCAAAAGACAAATACTATAATATTTCATTTTATACATGGAACCTAAAAATCTTAAACTCAGAGTAAGCCAATGTTTTAGCAGGATGAGGTGGGTGGGCAGGGTGGGACTGGGTATCTGTTGATCCAAAGGTATAAAGTTTCAGACAGACTTCAGGAATAGGTTTTGAAATCTTGTGGACAGAAGGGTGACTATGGTCAATTGTAAACTACTGAATATTTCAAAATAACTAAGAAAATATGTTAGAGTTTAGATATGAGGTGACTCCCAAAAACTCATGTGTGAGACAAAGCAAGAAAGTTTAGAGGTGAAATGATTGGGCTATGAGAGCCTGAATCTAATCATTGCATTAATCCACTTAAATGGATTAATTTGGTTACTAAAGGCAGACAGGGTGTGGCTGGAGGAGGTGGGTCACTGACAGTATGCCTCTTGAGTATCCATTTTGTCCCTAGGGAGTGGAGCATGCACTTGCGCGCGCTTTCTCTCTCTCTCTCTCTCTCTCTCTCTCTCTCTCTCTCTCCCTCCCTCCCTCCCTCTCTCATTGCTGTTGTTGTATCCTGAGGTGTTTTTCATCTCCACACATTTCTGCCATGATGTTGTCTTCCCTCAGACCCAGAGCCACAGAGTCTGCTGTCTACATACTGAGATCTCTGAAACCATGGGCATCAAATAAACTTTCCCTCCTCGAAAATTGTCCTTGTCAGTCATTTTGGTCACAGTGGTTAAAAATAAAATAAAAAATTTAAAAGCTGAATAAAACAGAATGCATTTTAAATGTCTCATCAAAGATTACAATTAAGGGGCTGGGGCTATAGGTCAGTGACAGAGTGCCTGCCTTGCACATGTGAAGCACTGGGTTGGATCCTCAGCACCACATAAAAATAAACAAATAAAATAAAGGCATGCTGTCTATCTAAAAAAAATTACAATTAAGAAAGGTTATGAACAGGTTAACTGTCTTGATCTAATCATTAGACATTGTATACATATATCCAAGCATCACATTCATTCCAATAAGTGTATATAATTGTGAATTATAGATCAAAAATAATACTGATAACAAAATAAATAAATAGATCCAAGGTGTACCCAGTAGACGAGTACCTGTCTAGCATGTGTGAGCCCTAAATTCAATCTACAGAACAAAAAACAAAACCTGCAATAAATAGCATCTTCTCTATATGTTGTTATTGACAAATCATGTATGAATGGGTTCTTTATTTGTTTAAACACATAAAAATGGTAAAGTAGATGCTTATTTTTGTAGCTTAGTTTGTATTTCAAGTGTATAGCAATTTTATAGCTTTGTAAATGTATTGATCCCTTATTTTCTCCACCTATTTTCTAAACAATTTTCTCATGCTAAATATTTTGAGAACTTTCTTCCTTTTTAAAATGTTTTTCTTTATGTTAGGTGCTTAAAAAGTAAGAAGTTTATTGAATTAGATTATACAATAAAAATTACCTTTAGATTACAAGGCAGTAGTCAAGAGTTTTGTGGAATATGGTAACTACATCATTCTCATTCATTGTCTATCAAATACTGTAGAATTTTATTCCCTCTATTTCTTTAGAAATTTACATGCTTTTATGGAAATCCTTTTCTTGGCAACAAAGTGAATTATTTCAACATAATCATTCATTCAGGGTAAACCAATAAAAAATCCAGCCCATTTTCCATAATGAGCACAATTCATGAGAACCATAAAAAAGTGTGTGTCAAGAAATTAGCTTTGTGTCATTGACACCAATGTGAAATAGCATATAACTAATGAAACGAGTGACAAGAAACTAATGAAATATCAAGGAGAATTAATATGATGCCCTTCCCATTTCTAAAAGCATTTAGGAAAAAGGCCCAGACTCTAATGGATCATACAGGGTGATTATCTCCAGCTTGTAATTTTAAAACAATCATTGATCTTGTGCAAGAGATTCGCTAAAAGCCCTACCCTTACTGAAGTTAAGAACCTCTCTGCATGTGGTGGCTTTGCATGATATGTCAGCTGCCAGTTATGCTAATTCCAGACAGTTCAAACTAACCAGTGGAATTACTGAAGTGCACATGGCCTTCTTGATTTCTCAGTCTTTGTTCTCATTTCTGTTTTAAGGAGATATATGCAAACTCTATTTCTCTGTCTCCCTTGCTCTCACTTCATAACATGTCATCATGAAATTAATGCATTAATTTCTCAAAAGAAATAACGGTTCCTGACAATTTTATAAAAACTTCTTTTATAAAAGCTATTTTTTACCTCATTATTTTTAAAAAATTAATAAATCTGATAAATGAGTTTGTAGGTTGAAAATGAGCTGAGTGCACTTTGGAGTAGGATATGCTTTAGGAATCTAACCTTTAAAACAACATGAAAGCAATGTCTGGCTTTTTTGATAATAATATGAAGATGAACCTGGTTTTCTTGCTTCTGTGTTTTAAATAAAAATTTGCATCATTGTTCCTATTTTAAATCTTTCTTCCTTTAAATGTATTTTTAGTTTGGCACATAAAGTACCTAGTTGATTTTTTCACATCTGGGAAGTGCATTGGTGACTAATTTACCAAATGTAAGTTGGGTTTCTTTGCTCTTTTCAGTTTCTGTATCATTTCTGGCTTCTTAGTACACCTAAATCAGGAAAGGTTTCAACAGCAACCCAGTGATACAGATTATCACTGAATCAATTATTGATTGAAACAACTTGTATTGCCAGGAGGAATTGCTAGCCACAAATAGCAACAAATCTTTAAAGAAGGGGAAGGTAAATACCATTTTCCTCACTTGCGCAAATGATGAAATTGTACCCCATGGAAGCTCACACCAGTGTTCACAGGCAAGGTCAGAATGGCTCCTGAGTGTTTGAATGCTTAGCCATTGCTCTTTGTACAGCATCATCTGATAAGTTTCGGAACTTCACACATACAATGATATCTGGCAAGAAGTACTGATTCATACTCTTTCTAGAATAGTATGTGATGATGGGGATGATAAGTCAGGTTAAAGGACTAACACCCACAAATCCACAGCTCTTTACTGCCAGTGAGATTGAAAATATGGACTCTATTAAAGAAAAGGGAAATACAATACTGAATTTCCTGGGAGTTCTGAATGCAGGCCAAAAGTAAAACGAACAAAGGACAGTAAGAAACAGAGTGGGAAGATAATAGAACATGAAAACTTAAAAAAATCTTAATTTGATGGAGATGACTGTATAAAACCAAGGTAGTTACATCCCAAATTTGTCATCACAAATTTGCTGTAACTGTGCCATGAATGTAAAGGGGAGGCTTCAGGGGTCCCATACCTGAAGAGTCCTGTGTTGATCCCCTCCTCCTACCTGTGGGCATCATCTGAGAAGTGACGGAATTTCCATAATCGGAACATTTAGAGCACAGGGATAAGGGGCCAGCTCACTTATTTAACAGATTTAGTTTATTTACAGCATAATTAGTAAGTGGATTGATGTCAATTAAATTTGTTAAAATTACCAGGTATCCAGGAGGGGTTGAACATAACCCAGTACCAGTATTCCATGAAAGCAATCCCTGAATATCATAGGACAGTTAAGGCTGCTAACATCTAGTAATGCTGATTAGAACAGAATTTAGAGTCAAATATCATATTTATTCAGTGTTCACCCATCCCAGCCCTCCCTCCGCTGCAGAACATACTGCTAGCAGGCTAGCAATCTCCATAGGATACAACTAGCCATTGACATTGTTCCCTTGCTGGAAAAAATAGTGCAACTATTTATAAAATGGGGACGCCTGAAATGGTGGGTTGACTTAGATGAGGGTGAAGGAAGAGTTTAAGTTTAGACATCTGTAACCATTCGTATGCACAGAAAAGTTTCTTTGTGGCCGCTTCCTCAGTAGACATCCAAGTAACCCAGATGAAGGGTCGGGTCTCTCCATTGTCAGCCTCAGCTCCCCCTCACGTGAAAAGAAATCCTAATTTAAAAGTAACATCCTTGAAAAATAGTCTCTCGGCTTATTTTAGTTCTTCCTCAAGTGGTAAATCACAGGGTGACATAGTGATTCACACATCCAAAATTTCCAAAAATATTCTTCAGACATGCTCAATCTCCCCCGTATTTCACACTTCGATGTGAAATTGAACAGCAGCTGTTAAAATTCTCTCCCCCTCCATCTTCTGATTTCTTTGCTAAAATGATGCTTATGTTTTCCTGACCTTCATTGGTACCCTAACCCCCACCACTCCTGAGGGCTAAGCTCTGCAAAACCTGCCTGCCATTCAGTGGGTCTGGGAACTGGCTTCTGCTTCTGCCTAACACTGCCCCAGAGCATAGCTCTGCTGGTAATTTGTGAAACACATTCCCCATCACATCAGCTCTCCCCTAGGGAAATAGCTATGATAAAATCCTGTCCGAGACAGTTGGATGAAGAAAAGAGACACAACCATGTCACTTGTTTTCTTTGAGACTCTTCTCACTAATAATCCATCTCACCCTTCCTTTTCTTTCTCCTGTCCAATACCCGTGAAGACAGGGAGGGCGGAGTCAGCCTCTCCAAGTGAACCTGGTTTCTGCAAAAGAAGTTTCAATGTGCGGTTCCGAGTTTTGGCTCCTACCCTTACCCTGTGCCTTTGCACTAGCACACTTAAAATGGACACAATATTTGTTTTGCTTTGGGATTCCTGTGGGACATTTCTTGCAAGTAAAATTTGTCTGTCTCCTTTTAACAAGCAGATGGCATCTAGGTAAGATCAGAGCAAAAGCCCAGACCTGGGCTCTGACTTCCACTGCAGAGTCGGGAAGAGGCTTCAATAAACCAGAGAATCTCTGCCACATACTTCCCTCCTCTGATAGGTAGACTTTGAATGTTTAAAGCAATTTGAATGGCTATCGCAGTTGTTTTAAATACTAACTTCCAGATTGTGACTTCATGAAATAATTTGTTAATTGTGCTCAATGCAGGGAATTAATATAATATGTCAACAATTGACTGGTACAATTACAAACTTCTGGTAGTCTACACAGTATCTCTTTGCCTTGGACTGTATTTCAAACATCATCAAAAATGTTGTCAAATCACTGCTGCAACTCAACCTTCTTGTATGGGTGTCAGCAAATAAGCCTGATTCCACTGATGTTCATATAGAAGTTAATCACTGAGTTATTAAGGTTTATTAAAATTTATTATTCCAAACTAAAATTAGCTATCTTCTGGAGTTTCTAGAGGACATTGATTAACTATTCTTCTGGAAAATCTGACCACTTTCCTAAATAACGGTCAAAGAAGGGAGAAAAGCTCACACGTGTGAGACACATTGCTCATGCTTGTTATCAATTTTGTCTTGAGTAGGAGTTTAGAATGGAAGCTTTCTCTTTTTTTTAAATTTTAAACAGTGCTCCCCAATCATTTCCAAGTTAATTGCTGTGACTTCGTTTATCCATAATGTGTTTTATCAATTTTCATTAATTACTTCTTATACATGAAGATGTTATGATAAAGTTATTCATCATCCTTATCTCATTAAGGAAGCCTGTACATTATCTTTCCCCAAATGTCTTTGAACATGAAATTTCATTGTGTTTTACTTTTGTCTTTTTCTAAAAATTAAAACAAAAAAAGAAAGGCCGGGTGTGGTGGCACATGCCTGTAATCCCAGAAGCTCAGGAGGCTGAGGCAGAAGGATCAAGAGTTCAAAGCCAGCCTCAGAAGAAAAGGCACTGAGCAACTCAGTGAGACCCTGTCTCTCAATAAAATATAAAATAGAGCTGGGGATGTGTGGCTCCATGGTCGAGTACCCTTGAGTTCAATCCCTAGCCACCCCCTCCCCCCAAAAAAGAAAGAAAGAAGAAAATAGGGGGAAAGCAAACCTTGGATTTTGGAATGTTTGCTCCTTCTTGGTGAACATCCATTCAAAAAGTACATAATCATTATTTGTAAAAGCGTGGATTATAAGAATGGGTGGTGGTAATAATAATAAAAATAGCAATAGCATTATCTAAATAAGCCTGTAACTATTTCTCAATCTTTCTCTCATAAGGATCCACTCATTTGCACAATGGAGTCATAGGTAGGCAACAGTCTTTACTGTATGAAATAGACAAGATGGAGCCCTATTTTTAGCAATTTAGAGGGTGGATCATTTATTTCTCTTCCCCATCTCCTTTTACTCCCTCTTTTTCTCTCTCACCTATCTGAAAAATTTCTATGAAAACTTCTTCCATAACAGAAAATATCAGTATGTTCATTTTGAGATTATGTAATGAATTTCATTTCACTGTTTAGCTTAAAATGCAATGTTAACAATTAGATTTGTAGGTTTTCCAAAGCTTTAGTAGTCACAGGGGAAACATCACACTTAAGCTCTGATAAACAAGAAAATACATTCTAGAAACTTTAACATAAAGCAAGATCACAGGTCACCATCCAATAAAATTAAAAATATTCCCTGTAATTGATAATTTGAAATAGGATTAAGAAGTTTATGGGTGTATCAATGAGGGTGTGTCTAAGAATGATTGGCATGTGGGATAGCCAACTGAAATGGAGACCCTCTGTAAGTGTGGGCAGCACTGTCCAATAGGATGATGGTTTGGATGGAGTAAAAGTAGGAAGAACAAGGAAGCAGCAGCAGAGGAAATCTTGATTCTGCTTGAACAGGTTCTAGACTGCTGTGATTGTCTGAGGATATCAGACTCTCCCTTCTTCACTCTTCCAAAGCAGACTCTGCCATTGATTCCCCAGAAGTCTTCCATCTCAGACTAGAGTAGCACCCTTGATCCCTCTTGTTCTGGGGCTTCAGCCTCTTGGACTGTGCAGCTACTGCCTTTTCAGCTCTCCAGCCTAGAGACAGCCATTGTGGACTATCCGGCTTCTGGTCATGTAAACCAACCTAATAAGTCCCCTGTTTATAATTATGCTTCCTGTCGATTCTGTTCCTCTAGAGAACCCTGGCTAATAAATTCCCTTTCTTAATCTAGTTGGACATCACTGTATTGTCACCTCGCTGTAGATAAAGAGGTGGCTGGAGTTGCTTTTCCCTTGAAGTGTGATGTACTTCCTTTCAAAGGGAAGCAGTTGGAGTTTGAGAGTTTCAGTGAGGTCGGCACAGATGTAATCAGAGCTAAGCTTGTGCAGTGTGTGAATTTGGTCTGCAGGAAGAGAGTTCACGGATCAGGAATAACGTACAGACTTTGAAAAAGATGGGTAGAAAGAGAGAGTGAAAACCTAAGTGGTTTTGAGGACCAATTGTAACTCCAGGTCACTTTGTGCCACCTGTCTAACACCCAGGATGCAGCTGATGGCTAAGCATGGTCAAGTACGTGGGGGCAAACAGGGATGTTGGGCATTTCTGTGGATTGCTCATTTGATGGAGTATAGTTTTAAAATTACCATATTGGGTTATACACAATTTGGACAGCTATAGTGAAATGATTGCTGGTTCAGAGAGAGAAAAGTTGAAGTCCAATCCTGAATAATTCCACTATGACCTCTCTGAACTTCAGTTTTCCTAGCTGGAAAAGTCACATTTTTCCAATAACACATAATATTCTTGGGATTACTACATGGACAAATGCAGAAGCATGTCCCTCGCACCTAGCCTGGCACCTGGTAACTGTTGGATCAGCTTTCACTTTCACATGTCATTAAGGTGGTGTCTTGGACAGTATCATGCAGCCAAGCTTTTGACAACTCAGGAAGTAAGATGAGAGAGTATCTTTGGGCTCTGATTAGGCTAATTATCAGTTACGGATATGTGCCAAAGCTTCACATGGTTTATAACAGCACAATTTTTCGTCATTATAGATGAGAAACTTCCCAGCATTTATTTTTTTTTTCTTTTTCCTAAGCACATACATGTACTAGAAATGAGGAGGAAAGGAGCAAAGAGGCTGAGCACATGCTCTGTGCCTGGGTGGGGGCTTCTTACCATTGGGACAATGAAAGCAATGGCCAGCAGATAGCTTTGCCATTGGGCTTCTCTCCTGGGAGCTGCCCTTAGTCTCTGTATCCACCTCCTCTTCCCTGAAAACCCTCCAGAAGTGTCCCCATCATCAGGGGTAGGAGCAGATGGCCTTCTCCCAAGCCCTGATGGGGGTGGCCCTGCGAGGATCCTGCTTCCTTTTGTCCTCCCTGCTTCTCCTTCTCCTGGCTTCTCTATGCCCAGCAGCACTGATCCCTACGGGACCATGAGGGAGCACAGCCAAACTCCATTAATCCAGTGGAAAGTCCATGAAGGTGGGAAGTTGTACTGTTCATTTCTGTTGTCACAAAAACCACTTCTCTCGTGCAGGTCCCACTTCTAACAGCTAACCAGGAAGCAGCGGTTAAAAGCAGAGAGATGAGTCAGCTGGACCTGCCTGGATTCTGGGCCCCACACTTTCTGTACCTTTGCCCTGGGCACACATCTGAAATGCTAGCCTGCCACACTCATTCCTCATATCCAATCAGTATTCGACCTTCACAAACCAAACTTCCAGGATGCTTCTGATGTACAGTGACCTCAAGAATGTGCCATTAGAAACAATGTGAAGCTCTGGGACAGATCCCGAACAAATAACTAGAGAGCCAGATCGGAGTCCAAGATTATTCAGTAATTATAGAATAATTATGGGTCTCTTAAAAGAGTCACCATGAGGATACAATGGGATGCCAGCCAGAGCTTAGCAGATGGCTAGCTCTCAATGACGACTCCCAGGGCAGTGTTGCTGTTGCCATTGTGGAGTGACTTCACTCAGGTGTCCCCAGTGCCAGGACATCGATCCATGGTCCTCACCAGGAGGACTGACGTGCACCGCCTCCTGCTCTCCGGATTCATGGGCTGCCCTGGTATTCAGGGGCCTCTCAGCTCATGCAAACTGGTCTCATTTAGTGTGAACCAACCAGTCACACACTTCACTCTTGACTCTTTATCCCAGAAAGAAGGGATGCATTTTTGTTTTCTGCTATAGACTTATTTTAACAGGTATTTTTAACGAAGAACATCAGTTCTCCTTACTCAGGACTTTTCTTCTTTTTCTGGAATATGTGAACATTTACTGGTTCCTCAATGGTATTTATAAAGGTGATAACTCAGGAAACAGAACTCTATATTTTATCGTATAAAATAAAACCTGATATCATAATATTGTACAAGTAAAATACTAAGAAAGAGAATGGGAATTTAATAGACTATTGGCCACATTGTCAGCTCCTCAGCAGTTCCAAGTAGAGAAGAGAGGACATACCCCTTACCTTCTTCCATCTGGTACCCAATTATTGTCCTTGGATCAAAGTTCTATGAGGGTGTTTTCACAGACTGAGAGAAACAAACAAAATAGTACTAATATCATGAGATTTTTTTGAACTTAAAAGACAAAACTGTTTTCAGAAATTATGCCTTTATGGTTGTAAGTATTAAAACATCACTCCTTTTTCAAAATAATGATGTTAAAAGTGGTAGTTTTATGCTATTTATGTCCTTACTTGGTAAAATATCATGTTAATAAAACAATGATATGTTCTCCAAAATTTGTTCCCCAAAGTTTTCTTGTCAAACATATACAAAATCTGAATATAGCTTCTGTCTTTAAAATTGTATAAAATCAAAATGAAAATAAAAAAGAACAGGTAAATCCTAGAGGTATTTTTATCCTATACTACCTGGAACCCTTCTTTTCTCTAGAAAACTTTTCTCTAGGAAATATGTCAGCTATTTGAAATTCTCTGTAAAGACATATAAGCTCAGTGTATTTAAGGAAAAAAAAAATATGGTACCAAGAGACAACTGTCCAAAGGATCATGAGACTATAAAGTCATGACGAGTACAAAGATAATTTTCTATTATAAAGTTGGCAACAGGAAGATAATTATTGAAAATGATTATAAGACAGTCTGAGATGAAATATTAAAAGGTGGACTTAGCATAGTGTAATTTTCCACATTGGTGAAAAAATATATTTGAATGTTTAATTATGTTACCTACTCTGTGCCACCTAAGAGCTCTGATGAATCTCAAATATTTATCCCCATTTTGAAACAACTATATCTTTCACACCGTAGTTATTGGCATCGATATTTCTTAACTCCCACATAGAACATGAAGGGATTTACCTTCACAATATTTCCATAGTCAAGACCTTTCTCCTCATCCTCAGTCAGAATCCCAGTCTGACCTATCACTGCTCTCAGCCTTCCAACTCTTCCCCAACACTTTAGGATCACCTTCGCGAGGTCACTAAAGATGAGACTCAGCTAGTCACATCCTCTAGTGAATGGCTTCCAGCTACACTGAGAATGAAACCCCTGCATTCTTTCTTGACCTCTGTAAACTGCTCTAGCCAGCAGCTCATTATCACCCCAGCCAGCTGGTCTCCCACTCCCAGGTCTTCACACCTGCTTATCCTGCTACCTGAACCATTTGCATAAAATGAATAGCTGGATCCTCTTTATCATTCAGGTGTGTGCTCAAAGGTGATCTCGGAGAAAACTCCTCTGGCCACCTTTTTAGAGCACTCTGCCTTATTCTTTGCTCCATTACTATTCCATCATCTTGCTTACTTTTTTATAACACTTTCCATGTTATAAAAGTTTGATTTTTTTTAACTCTTACAAAAATGTATGCTCTGGGAACATTTCCATTGAGGCTCACCTTTGCTTCCTTGGGATCTAGAATACTAGCTGGCCAATTGTAGACTCTCAAGTATTAATTAACTTGCCAAACTCCATAATAATTCCACTCCACAAAAGTTATTAATGCCACACAATATAAATCAGAGGCAGGCTGGGTTAATATGTCCAAATTATGTTGAGGAAAAATGGTATCCTTCATACATTTTACAGATTTCTACCAATTTAGAATATTATACTGACTTCATAGTGAGAAATAAGAAATGATTGGTTACATGAGAAAGATGTTTGATTAAGTATATATTTTTCGTTTTTTATTTTATTTATTTATTCTAATTTTTTATACATGACAGAAGAATGCATGTCAATTCATGGTGCACAATTTTTCATGTCTCTGCTTGTACACAAAGTAGAGTCACACCATTCATGTCTTCATACATGTACTTGGGGTAATGATATTCATCTCATTTAACTATCTTTCCTACCCCTCTGCCCCCTCCCTTCCACTCTCCCCTTTGCCCTATCTGAAGTTCCTCCATTCTTCCCATGCTTCCCCCATCCCCATTATGGATCAGCATCCTCATATCATTGGTTTTGGGGGATTAGCTTACTTCACTTAGCATAATATTCTCCAGCTCTATCCATTTACCTGCAAACAACATGATTTTATTCTCTTTTATTGCTGAGTAATATTCCATTGTGTATATATACCACAGTTTCTTCATCCATTCATCTACTGAAGGGCATCTGCGTTGGTTCCACAGTTTAGCTATTGTGAATTGTGGTGCTATAAACATTGATGTGGCTGTGTCCCTCTAGTATGCTGCTTTTAAGTCCTTTGAGTATAGACTGAGGAGTGAGATAGCTGGGTCAAATGGTGGCTCCATTTTAGGTTTTCCAAGGAATCTCCATACTGCTTTCCACACTGATTGCACTAATTTGCAGTCTCACCAGCAATGTATGAGTGTGCCTTTCCCTTCACATTCTCACCAATACTTATTGTTGACACCAAGGACAAATGAATCAATGTAAGGACCTTGTTTAAATGATGATACCTAGATGTGGGATCACTAGGTGATCAGTATGTTGCTGCTTCCATTTCTCATGCAACATGCTTCAATTCTCCATTTAAATTAGATAGGTTGGAGGTGGAGATTTTGTATTTAATATGTGACTGTATTGCAAGAACTGTTTGTAGAGAGTAAAATTTGTGCCAAATCCTGTTGAGCTCTCTATTAGTCAACATTGTGCTACTACAACAAAATACCCCATGTAAGTGATTTATAAGGAGAAAAAGGTTGTTTAGGAAGTTCAATTCCAAGATAAGATGATCCCACTTATTTTCTTTTTTTTCTGATGAGGCCAAATTCAAAGCTACCAAAAACAGGGACCAGAAGCTAACATGAAACACACAAAAAAATTAAAAATAAAATATACAAACTAAATATGGGAGCATCAGAACAAAATACACTTCAGAGACACATTAAAAGAATAATATGCCACAGTTCACTATGGAAATTATTGATTTGATATTTTAACACATATTATTTAGTTCTAATATTAATACATTGAAGAAAAATCCTATATAATTGCTCTACCATTGTCAAAAACCCTTTGATAACATATCCATTCCTAAGTACCAAAATATAAATCATGGAAATTGGGTGAAAATGTATCTCAAATTAAGATTCAGTGTCTTAGTTAATTGTATACTACTGGAAGTAACCCCCGTGAAAAATCAGGAACAAATTAGAGATGATGCAATTCATTATTTTTATTTTTTTAAACCTAAATAACAAGCAAAAAGAAGTTTCCAAAAGATTAATAAGTTTATTTGAGAATAGCACTGCGTGGGACTATGGATGCCATAGGAAACTGTGAGTATTCAAAAAAATTGAAACCTGGGGAAATTTGAAAGGTGAAACAAGGAGCATTTCATAAGTTATTTTGAAACAATAATCCTTGGCTACAAACAGCAATGATACAGATGGCATCAGTCGAAGACTAGGTAGGCCACTCTTGGGCAGATGCCTTTCAGAAGCATCATTTCTGTTAAGATTAGGTGGCCTTTGTGAGAGGCTGCTATTGGCATGCTTTGCAATAGTTGTATTAAGAAAAGGTTCATGAGAGTCAATCCTTCCCAACCCCTGGGCTTTATGTACGCAGTGTATATATGTATGTGTGTAGGTTTGGGGGTTAGGGTTCAACAAAAGTGATATTATTTTGATTCTAATATCTTTCACAAATTTTACATTTTTGAAAAGACTAGAAAATTAGAAAAAAAGGAAATAAAATAAAATACAAAATATTGTGAAAATAGGCATAACAGTACATGGAATTTTCATTTTTCAATGTGTTATATATTTGTTTATTATGGAAGCAAGTCCATAGTCCAGGTATTATTACAGGAATCCATAGGTAAAATATTAGAGAAAAATAGATGCTGCCCTGGACATTGGTGAGCTTGCAGTTTAGTGGTGGAGAAGAACAACTGTCAATACAGAGAGAAATAAGCACAGATTACAGCTATGGCATGTGCTGCAAAGCAGGGATCCCAAGGCAAACCCAGCTATTATGGGATGATGAGATCTGATCATGAAGACAGTGGGTCAATAAAAGGGTAGGACAAAGGAGAGAAGCAAGAGCTCCTTGGGTTTCATCACCCCATTCTGATTCTCCATATCCTTCTAGTTTCAGGGGGAACTAAGAAAATGGGAGAGAAGAGATGAGGCAGAAAACAAATAATGAGGGAGACACTATGGCAAAATCTGAAACAAAGAAGGTAGAGGGAGGAAGCAAGAAGGTGACTAAGTCATCCATATTCACTCTGGGACAATGTTGAAGATGTTCTCTGACAACCGCAAGGAGGGAGGCTAGGGGCAGAGCCTGATGGACAGGGATGCACAGCAGAATTGAACACACAGCCTTGAACACACCCGATTTCCAAGCCTGGGCTTCTTCATCTTGCAAGCTTATTTTGTGCACCAAATGATGCAGTGAAGAGACAATAAACAAAATGAAGAAAAACAAAACAAAAACTGCTTACCAGCCCAACTGGTACAGAATAGGTGCTGGGAGCATGCACGGAGTCTTCTATCTTCACAGAAACTGTGGCGGACAAAAAACGGAAAGGATAATAACTATGGGTCTAATAAATATTTAATAACCTTAAGTTATTAACATAACCAAAATGTGTAGATAATGATCTCCAGCATAAGAAAGACAGAGATAAATCACTGTGGCATTTCCAAGGAGGGAAGGATGCTTCTCTCTCAGAAGGGTCATAAAAACTTCCTCCATCATCCCCCATGTAATTAGCCCTGAAGGCTGGGGGTTCAGGAGACCTGAACTGATCCTCTGATGTCCTTAATCAGTTAGAGGCCTTCCATGCTCAGCGTTTGGAGTATCTGATTAATTGATCCACAGGGAATTACCAAAAATATTTTGGATAATTTTTGCTAATTTTTAATGTGGTGATCTTTTCTAACTTACATTGAACATTTTACAACCTTTTTATTGACTCCAAGGTAGGTGGACTATTTTTCTTTTTTTCTATTTTACTGAATCACTTACATAAATGATTTCCCAGATGTGCAGTATAGCTTTCTAGAAGCCTTATCTCTTCAACATTGAACCACAGCAAACAAGGCAACACTCTAACTACTTCACTTCAGGTTTCAGTTTTAACTTCCAAGTACAAGAGTGTTTGAATTTAACAAAGACAAGTGAATCTCTATAATGTAAGAAAATAAGAATAAATGCTGTTTCTTTTAGCAACAAGTCCTGCTGGCTGTGCAGGGTGAATTCCTTCACTTGCTTCAATCATGAGCATGGAACCTGACATTTTCTGTATCTCCGTCTGTGTTTACAAGCATGCACAGAGACTTCAGGCAGATTTATGCTCAGGCACCCAAAAATGACAATTTCCTTTTCTTTAATGGTCATGAGCATATGGATATTTCTACTTTATGGCAGAATGCTTGTTTAATGTATTCTAAAGGCCAAAGTACCAAGTAATTTTATACGATTTTATATAAAAAGCAGAAGGATTGACCAGCCCAATTCAAGACTTTATTAAATTAATGACCAAATTTTTAACATTTCTGATAAGCTAAGTTTGTAATTGTTATTCATTTCTGTTTTAGAATTTTTGAGCCTATGATTAAAAAAAAAGTAGATCATGCTCTCAGGAGATTTCAAATATATGCTAATTATACATGACCTTGAGGTAACTGTCACAGGCAAAATTTTTGCATATCATTTGTTACCCTGTTTAACCTTCAGTATGGAAATGTAAATAAGTAGAAAAGGGAAAAGGCTAACACAGACAAGCCTCCTTCATCTCAGTTACTTGAGATCCACTCTCACATTTTTTATTTTACCTATTGCATATAGGCTAAGTGAGCAAATTTATGTTTAACAAAGTACATTAGAAAGAAAAACTGTAGAAAAGAGTGTAATTTATAAGTAAATAAAATTTAAGATTTTGCTTGTTTTAATGGTCTGCAGTCATCCAGTAATGTTCCTAGATATTAATAATTCATTTTGAAGTAATTGTGTTAAATTTAAAAACTAGAGCCTCAGGGATGGCGGAGTAGCTCAGTGGTAGAGCACCCACCTGGCATGCAGAAGGCCCAGGGTTTGATCCCCAGCACTGCCCCCGCCATATAATATCATATAACATGCCCATTGGACTCCACAGCTGAGATTTACTGTTAAATATATTATTTTCCTTCTTTCTTTCCCCTCTACTTCCAGTCCCAAATATACCCTCCACTAAATTTTAAGTGGAGTTTAAGAAAAGGTGAAAATTGTTTTAAAATTTAATAGTTTTCTTTTCCCCCAAGGGAGTAAATGCGTCTACATTTTAATATAAACGGTTTCATCAGAGTTATTCATATTAAAAAACTCTGGTTATTCAAAAAAAAATTAAAAATTAAAAAAAAAAAAAGTCTTCCTGGTATGTAAAATAGAGTCTGGTATTTCAGTTTGTTAACTAAAATAGTAAATCCCAAACCAATTACTGGGGGAATATTCTACGAGGGGATTGCATTTCCTCATGTTATCACCTTCCATTTACCAAGAACTGAAAGGCCCACAGAGGGGTCCCCAGGGTCCAAGAATGGCTCAATGCAATGTCATCCAATTATTTTCTATATGCGTAAGTAGGTGGGAGTAGTCCAATACCGGCCCCCTCCTTATCTTTGGGGATCATTCCTTTGAATTTCCACCTGGGAATCTGAGGATGTAAGAACAGGAGACTGAAACTGATAGGCCTGATAATAAGCCCTAGTCCCCCGAAAGGCATACATAAATTGTATTTATGGAAGTATTTTACTACTTAATATGGATCTATTCCAGAGCACAGAAAAAAGAAGGGAAACTCACAAATTGCTTTCATAAATCAGGTGAAAATCTCACAAAAATTGTACTAAAGAAACTTCAGATTAATCTCACTTATGAATACGGATACCAAGACCTCTTAAATGAAATCTTAGCACTTATTCCAAAAGTGCACCTGTCATGATTGCAACTGTGCTTGTTTTGTAAAAAAAATAAACAACAACAACAAAAAGATAGACTTGCTCTCCCACAAAGCTTGCCCCCCAAATAGTAGACTTCCAACAATTTGCTAGATGTTTCATGATTAATTTTAAAACATACCTGATTACATGTGATTTAGCAATTAATGCTTAGCATTCTTTACCAAGAATGTGGGTCCACTACTTCTTAATTCATTATCTCTATTTACTGATAAAATGTGAGGCAAGGGTGCTGTGTGAAAGGTGCCCACATCTAGATCTTTGTACACTGTACTCCACAGCCCTGTCTTTCTATTTGAAATCCAGTTTAAAAGCTTCAGTGTACCATGAGCTTCATCATGGAAAGTTGTCTCCCAGTTGGTTCTGCCTGCTCCTGATGCTTCTCTTAGAGGAAACAGTTCTTAATCGTGCTCCCTCTGGCATTTATCTATTACTAAAAAATTTTCATATTGTTATTAACTCATTTGTCAATTTTAGATATCAGCTTTAACTTTCTATTGTGAAATATCAGAATTTAACTCTTCCCTAACCCAACTCAATACCACCCTTCATCATTCTTGCAATATTAATAATAGTTTTTCTTTAAAACACCATATATTATTTACATCTTACCACCATAAACATTTCTCACAACTGAGCCAAATATTACAGTGCATGTTTTTTCCTTGTTGAGTGATGGCTATTTTTTTTTTCTATCAATTCACTCCTGTTGGTTTGTCTGCCTTTGAATGAAGTAAATATATCCACCTAGCCTGGCATCAACTGCCATACCCTGATGTTCTTTTCACTGCCATTGAACTCTGATCACAGCAAGGCCAGCCTAAATCCCACAAATGAGGCCTAAATCCCATAAAAGCAACTATTCAGGAACACATTTGACAGAACTTTTGACATCATGCATTTCTGACCGTCTGGTGCTTCATGGTCATAGAACTTTGCCTAACAATTGATCAAGACTGAGAAATTTTACGATTCTACAAAGTCAAAATTTACTTGTGAAAAACTCATCAGAAAATTGATGAGGTACAATGATTTTTTCATCTTTCCTTTTCTTCTTACTAAAACCATTCCATTCAGGGTTTATAAGCATACTAGAATTAAGTAAATCTACCTCTTCTGACCCCATTTCAGCTTCTAACTATTGTTCAGCTTTTCTGTTTCTCTTTTTAGAATGTCTTTTCAAAATAAATGCACATAAATATACATTCTCTCTTGAACCTCTCCCAACACTTCCACACCTACACTGCTCTTAACAAGCTTACTGAAATCGGTGGTAGTTTTGAATCTTCTTTTTCTATCAGCTAACAGTGATTTGTTGGTCATTTCACCCTCATTAAAAATACTTTCTTTGATTTTAATGTACTACACCTGACCTGTACCCCTTGAGCCTCACCGGTGGACCTTTCTTGTCTTCTTTGCTTGTTCTTACCTCTCTACCTATTTGATGTTGGAGTAATATGGGGCTTAGTTCTTGGACCTCTTCAGAGTTGTACAATGCCTACTCCCTTCCTGGTCTTTATTAGATTCAAAGCTTTAAATATTAGCTTTAAGTATTAATATTCCAATAATACCAAATCTTGTATTTTGCCTAGACAGATCTCTTGGATTCCTAACTTGAGCATTACACTCTCCTCTGCATGTCTACTTGGGTGTCCAATGGGAATTTAGGATAACTATGCCCACAATAAACTCCTGATTTTTATACTGCCTCTAGTTGTAGCCCCCAAAATATCTTCCTGCACAAAATTTCCCATGTCTATAAAAGGAAACTCCATCCTTTCTGTTACTCAAGCAAAGATGCTTAAATTCTCCCTTACCAATTTTCATTAGCTCATATCTAATCTAACTGTAAACTGGCAGGTCTATCCTTAGGTATGTCCATAATCCAGATGGTGTCACCATACCCCTTGCTCCCACTTGCAACCAAGGTACAAACAATCCTTATCCACATTGCACAAGTAATCCTCCTAGCCAGTCCCATCACTTCTACCCTTGCCCTTAGATTCTCTTTCTCAACATAGAAGCTAAGGTGAGCCTGTTCATGCATAAGTATCCATTCAAAGTCCTGCCAAGTCTTGACGTCTCCATTAGAGCCAGGACTGAGCCCTATGGTGGCCTCAGACTGATTGCTGTTTGTCCATCTGTTCCTCTCTGGACAATATTCTTCCCCAGTCCTAGCTTTTTTATTGTTTCTCCAAAACACCAGCTATCCCTTTCCCCACCCTCTCTGCCCCCACTATGATCTTTTTGGCGCACCCCGAGAACTGTCTAGTACAGAAGCTTGGTGAGTATTTGTTGAAGAAAAAAAATCAAATGTGAATGAATGAGTGAATCATCTTGGTTTCCCTAAGAATCGATCTCTAATTCTTTTCAAACTCTTCAATATAAATGCAAAACATCTCTTAATAAGGTCAAACATTTTAGGCAATCTATCAAATTCATTTTTCTTTCCTAGGAGAGAATGAAGATAAATAGAAAACAAAAACTCTTGAGCTTCTTCAGAAGTCCCTTTTCTTTCTCTATTTCAACTTCAAAAGATGCCATTAAATTATAGAAAAGAGAAAAACCAGTGAGTGATGGCAGAGAGAAACAAGATTCCAGAAGGTTTTCTCACAGTTTGGATAGCTCTGTCAGAGAGTATTCACAGCACGTGGGTATCCCACTCCACACAAATAACATATTTTACTTATCTTCAATCATCTTATGCACCATATTGAGAATAAAGTGGTTCCAAGAAATAATAGTAAGCATATTATCTTTTACTTGATATCACAGTACAGTTTGGGTTTTTTTGTTTTGTTTCGTCTTCCACATTCCATTTAGAAAATATTTTATCTCCTTTACAGGGTCTTTAAAACTACACAGTCTTGGCAATTCATTCATATTACCTGGGCCCCAGTTTTTTATATCTATAAAATGAAAGTTTGTGCTGCTATCATTTAAATTTCCTTCCAGATATAGAAATCAATGACAATCTTATGCAAAAGATTTTTTAGTATCAATGCAAACAATAACATATGTAAGGTTGAATATTAAAGTTTACAAGACTATGTGAAAGGGTTATATTTAGAAACCAGTTCTTATAAAAAACTAAACCAGTTCTTATAAAAAACAATAACCATAAACTTGGAGAGGGAAATTTTTTAACATTTAAACATTTAATTATTTCCTTCTGATAAGCATACTGCTATGTCCAAATGAAAGAAATACCAAATAACATAAAAATTATGAAAAGATTACTTAGAAGTAGGTCATGTATAAATTTTGAGTGATCAACCATGGGAATGAAACATTACCAGTTGGCTCAAGCTGACTAAAAGATTAAGAACAAATAGGTTTTACATACCTAACAGGTAGAAAGGAAGTCTGCAAAGTCAGTAAAACCAATAAATAGAATGATCAAAATTTAGAGAAGTCAACTTTAAGCTTCTGGATGCCGTTATCAGCACCAGGAATTATACATGTATTCATGGTGATAGCTGAGTGAGTAAATGACCTCTGAGGTCTTCCAGAAGTTTCTTGCTTCAAGCCCATATATAATATAAGTATGTACCAAGTCTGGGAAGTTACTTTTTCATGTAAGATAGAAGTATGGATATGTGCTAGGGAGCACTTTATCAGGGCCAGTTGTAAGTTGTCAATTTATGATTTTACAATGTGGTGATAACTGTGCAGGGTATAAGAGGACATGATGGATTTCTTCTCACTTTCCACTGTCAGATTCCCAAGATAATAGAGCATGGACCAAATAAATATCTGATCTTATATTACACACCTGGAATTAGAGTTTGTCTACCTCTGGAAACCATCTAGCCTAATTATAGGGTCTGTTCTCTTACAGCTCTTTGCTGGCAGGAAACGTAAAGAAACCTATTAAGTCAGGGAAAATGGAACATTTGGGGCCATATGTGGTACACTTCAAATAAATCAGAAAATGTCAAAGCCAGCCTCACAAAAAAGCGAGTCAGGACAGCTCGGAAGATTACTGATTTGGGGACCAGAATCGTCACTTTATTTGTTGTGCTACAGTTCATTTTAATTTTCAAAGGTTAAGTCTCTTCTCTCAAGATTCAAGTCACATGCCACAGGTAGTTTGAAGAGGGCAAAGCTATCCATTGCTTTATATCTCTGCCAAGATTAAAGGATGAATAGAAAGAGAAGTAACTCTCGTCAGGAAAATTAAACTGCTCCAAAACAGTCTCTCATACACAAAGTAAAGAGTTAAGAAGGGGTCATTCTCACCCAAGAACTGAGACTGCAGTGGTGAGATTGTCCTGCAGGAAACCTTGCTAGTGTTCTAATATCACATTTGGTAGATGTGAATCATACCCTGCCAAAAAGTTTTCCCTTTGTATGGTTACGACACATACCTCTTCACAGAATAAATGCACAGGAAATCCAAAATACAGTAATTAATAAAACACTTTCCCTCTAAAGTAGGATTTGGTGTGATGAAGCTGATTTGCAACACTAAAAGTATTTGTGATAAAGTAAGGATTACGCCACTATGTGTTTCCACAACACAAACTTCAACAAAGAAGTCAGAGTAAGTGCCAAATATTGTATTTCACCAAAAGAAACAATAAAATATTATGTAGTCATTAAAATGCTGCAAAACACAACATGAGTATTATAGGTCCATGGTTGTTGACATGGAAAACTCATAATATTTTATTAGACATTCATCTTTAAAAAATGTTTCTGTGCATGTGTGGGAAACAGTGTAATGTTGTTTATTTTGTTAAAATGAATTATTTTGGTGAAAAAAAATCCCCAAATAATTATAAATATTTAGAGGAGATTTTGCTTGGTTAAGTCAGAGTTTATGTATTTAAAGGACCAAAGTCACCCAATCAGGATACAAAAAGGACAAAGAATGTGTCTATACAGAGATAGATGTGAATATCCATTTATTAAGGTCCTGCTGTGTGCACAAAACTCTGATAGGTCCTGGGTTTCTAATCCACTCGAACCTGTGAGCTGGTAATACTGAAGACCTAAGGCTCCAGATGTATGATCTTGTAAAAACAGGGCGTACAGAAAAAGGGAGACCAAATCCAACGGGTGTATGCACTTACAATAAACTTCAGGGTAGATGTCACCTTTCAGAGTTATTCAATAGAATTTCTTTGTCTCAGTTGGAAATTCTATTTTATACCTTGTTATCATTTCACAGACAATAATCCTGTTGAGATCAATGTACTACCAGCACAGGAAATTATAGATAGGAACTTTGGATTACAAGTTCACCACATGACAAAAATGAATCCGCTTTCATTTTTTGTATGGTCTATTTCTAGACTTACATGCAATTGTTGCTGAGATGGCTAGGAAAGTTGTGATGGGAAGGCAGTGAAATTCAAGGTTATCCATGCTTCCTGTGCTTTGTTTTGATTATCCCTTTAATTTCTATGATCAAATTTAATACTTTTAAAAATCATGAAAATACATGCTTAGTGGGCTTTGAAAAATAAATGTTCAAAATGTGCCTCCATTTTTACGTCAAACTACAGGTAATCTGTTTAATTCTACTAAGTTGGTGAATGAGCCAGTTAGGTCAAAGCAGTTCGTCTCCAAATTAGGATAATGCAAGTGATTTTATAATATTAAGAATGTGCTGCTTTGAATAACAAACAGAACACAGGCCCAGAAAGTGCATCTTGGTTTGTAATAGAGCCCCTGTGGACTTTGAAAAATTCACAAAACAAGATTTAAGGTAAATTATTTACCTAATGCAAATAAGTTAAGTTTAAGCAGGAAGAAACATGCATGTGTACACACACATAATATTGGGCATTTAGAATTTTTTTATTCAAATAGCTTTATTTTGAAAAACACTGGGTTGGCATTAGAAAGGAGAATCAACCATAAGATAAAAGCTGATTTAGTGCTGGATATTTAGTGTTCAACACCCAACCCTATTTTCAAGGTCTATATAAGGCAAATTAAGTAAGTGCACAATTATAATTTTTAAGTTTTTCTGAAAACAAATTTGGACACAGATAAAAAATGAGAATTATTTTCCTGGAAATGCAATGTTGGCTTCCTAAGGTGATAAAATCTAAAGACCAGAAAAAAAGTTTAAGCAGGTACAGCAGAGAGATGGCAGGGGGCCACAGGTTGCTGAAGACACAGAGCCCAAAGCCTGATGCTACATTCTCTCCTCTCTTTTGGCATTCAGGTTCTTTTTGCCTCCTATCTTCTAAATGATTTCTCCTGCAACTTATCTCATCAGCTCTCATTGTTGTTCATATCCTAAGGTTATTTAATGACCAGTGACTGCATCACTTCCAAAATTTCAATTTTAAGCATTTGATTTCTTTAATATTCTCTTCACATGATTCCATAATCCTTCCACTTCAACAAAATATATAATCCAGCCAGGTGTGGTAAGGCATGCCTGTAATCTCAGCAGTTTGGGAGGCTAAGATAAGAGGATCATGAGTTCAAAGCCAGCCTCAGCAATAGTGAGGCGCTAAGCAACTCAGTGAGACCCTGTCTCTAAATAAAGTACAAAATAGGGCTGGAGATGTGGTTCAGTGGTTAAGTGTCCCTGAGTTCAACCCCCAGTACCAAAAAAAAAAAAAAAAGTATGGGCTCTCGTTTTAGTTCTTTATTGCTGGATAGGAAGTCACCACAAACTTAGGGACTTAAAACAAATGCACATCTGTAAACGGCAGTGTTTTTAGATTAGAAATCCAGATGGTCTCAGCTTTTTGTTTCATGAGTCTGAAATCAAAGTGTCATGCCAAGGAGACTCTGGGAAGGATCCATTTCTAAGCTCATTTAGGTTGTTTAAAAACATTCAGCTCCTTGTGTTTGTAAGACTGAGGTCCCCGTTTGTTGGCTGTCAGCTGGGGGTCAGTCTCAGCTCCTGGAGGTGTCCCACATTCCACATGTCATATTTACCCAAACTGGGGATGGTCCATCAGATCCTTCTCATGCTTCTTTAACTTATTTAACCAGCCAGAACAAACAGGCTTTAAAGAGCTCCTGTGATTAGTTTTAGCCCACCTAGACAAGTTTCCTGACTTAAAATCAATCACTTTGGGCTGGGATTGTGACTCAGTGGTAGAGCGCTTGCCTAGCACGGGTGGGACCCGGGTTCGATTCTCAGCACCACATAAAAATAAATAAATAAATAAATAAATAAATAAATAAATAAATAAATAAAGGCATTGTGTTGTGTCCATCTACAAAACAGATTCTCTCTTTCTCTCTCTCTCTTAAAAAAAAAAATCAATCACTTAGTAATCTAAACTACATCTACAAACTCCTTTTTGCCAGGTAATGTAAGAATATCACAAGAGTAACAAGAAGAGAAAGGCTTATGGAGGTGGTCTTGGAATTCTGATTACCATAGTCCTATACAGTTTTTCATGTCCATATTCCATTTTGAATCCTCATTTCCTTCACCCAACTTAACCTTATCATCATCAGTGGAGTCAATAAATCCCTACCTTGCAAACATCATTGATCCTTTTGCCTCTATCTTGTGGGCTTAGTAGCCTGTCAAAGCTCCACTTCAGTTACCTTCATATCTCAGCTCACTTTATCTCTATTGGAGCAATTGAGTGTGAACATAGATTCCTTTTTTTAAAATTCCAATCATAATGAATGGTCTCATCTTTAGTTTTGAGTCACAGACATTAGCTAAGGACCTGGAACTGTTCAACAATTCCACCAGATTTCTTTAGTGATTTGTGTTTCCTCTCTTGAGTAGAGGATTTCAAATTTTCCCTTCCTCCATAAGCCTTCTTTTTTATTCTCTTTCTCATGTGTATATGGGGATCTTGCTTTTTGCTTCATTATGAATAATCAGATGAAAACCACTTTCTCTACCCCCTGTAAGTCAGCTGACCTCCACACTCTTTGCTGTAACATTTTTTATAACCTCTTGTCTACTCAGGGTTGTTCTCCAGAGATTTTTCTGTTTCATCAGCTTTAACATCCATTTCTGCCTCACATCTGCCTGTATACATCATCTCTTATTTTTTTTAAATATTTTTCAGATGTATGAACCTTTATTTTATTCATTTATTTATATGTGGTGCTGAGAATTGAACCCAGTGCCTCACACATGCTACGTAATATCTCTACCACTGAGCCATAGCCTCAACCCCATCTCTTCTTAAATTAAAAACAAAACAAATCCTTTCTTACATGACCTTTTCCTCACCTGCTACCCCATCGTCTATGCACCCCTTCACAGTAAAACTCCCTGCTAAAGCTGTCCGCTCCCTTCCTTCCCAATCCAGAGCATTCTCCAATCTCCTCATTATTCCATGGAACTTACTTCTTGTCAGTGTTACCCAAGATCTTCATTTCATCACTTCCAACAATCAACTTTTGGGTTCTATCTTACTTCAACTTAATGTTGTTAAAGTAAAAAGTTTGCACTCCTCTATCCTATTTCCTCCTATTTCACAGTTTCTTTGTATTTCTACCATCCATCTATGTGTTTTCATTCTTCAGGGAGCATAATATTGTCTTTCTTTAGTGCTCACATTTCTTACCTTCTACTCAATGATGATACCAAAGATATGTATATATTTAAAACCTCAATTTTTCAAACATCAACTATATCAGATATGTGTGCACGTGCATAGATGCTATAGAATTGGGTATTGGTAGAGATACCCTCTGTCTCCACTTGGGTGTCTCTAAGCATTTTACATCGAGAACAAACAAGAGGGCTATGTTCTTCATTATTCCTGCCACATGTACAACCTGCTCCTCCTCTATTCTTCCTCAGCTCACCTAAAACTGAAATCACTTTGGATTCCTCATTTTCCCTCAACTCTCCTGGCCACACCACTCACCCACATACACTAATCAATATATCTTGTCTCTATTGTCAAAATGTATCCCAATCCCAGCTGCAGTGATTCCAACCACTCCTTTATTCACAATTACCCTTCTAGTCAATGTCACTATGGACATTTGCAAAGACTTTCTTACCTGTCACTCTATCTACATTCTAGTACCTACTCTCCTGGCCTCTGTCTATTTGTCACCAAGAATTCAGAGTGAGGAGGTTCATAACTTCCACCACCTCCTTGAAGTTATACAGTAGTTTCCAACACACAGAAATACCCAGATTGCTATGATATTCTGCCTGACCCTGCATGAGTGACACCTTTCTCTCTCACAAGCCTTATCTCTACCACTCTCCCCTCTGCTTACTTTGTCCATGTGCACTAGAATTCCCTTTAGTCCCTCAAACATGCCAAACTCTATTTTAAACAGTTTAATGCATGATCCTTCAGCTTGTTACCTTTTCTTTCAGATATTTTCCTCTCTGGATCCTTCTCAACATCCAGGCCTTGGCTCAATATCACCTTCTCAGATATTTTTTCTTTAAAAACATTATCTAAAACAGATTCACTTTCACATCTAAAATTAGCCTGTTATTTTTTTTCTTGCTTGCTTGCTCTCTTGCTTTCTTTCTTTTCCTCAGAGCACTTACAACTATTTAAAATCTGATTATTTATTAGTATATCAACTTTCTATTATTCTCCCACAGGAATGTAAGTCCCATAAGTACATGAAAGATCTCTGTTTTTCACCAATATAACCCAAGTACCTAATTTGATACGCAACACATAATAAATACTGTGACTAAATTTATACATAAAAATATAGAATGAACAAGATGTAGTCGTATAAGGTATGAAAGCAGAGCAAGGAACAAGGAAGAGTGAAGGGTGATGCCTGCTTCCTTCCCTGAGCAAGAGCTCTTCTCACGCCTCGAGAAATCCTTAGCTTCACCTTGAACTTGACAACTGTGCACCACTTTCCAAGGCTTCTGAATTCGATGTTTAACAAAAGCAGATATATTGTTTAAATGTTTTGATCCATAATCTCTCTTTTTTCAAATTCATCTTAAATCTTTCTTCTATGGAAACGCAAAATTAATTTACTATACTTTACTATCTCCTCTATTATACTACTCAAATGTTTTAAGTCTTCTTATTCCCCGTCACCAGTTTCCCCCACAATCTAACATACTCCAATTTTCTTTACTGACACCATATCTTTCTAAATCTCTTTTCAATTAATTTTTCTTTAAAGGTGATGCAGTCTATTTGTTATCCAAATTTTGAAGATTGCAATTATTTTAACTTCTGTTCTCAGAATTGACATAAATTATTCTCCAAATTATCTTAATTATACTTTCACTATGCCTCTCACGTTTGTCCTGTAAAACAGTGCTAGAGATTGAATATCAGCTCACTCTATTCTCATTGACAGACTCAATGAGAACATTACATTTCCTGGCTAGGTTCCTCTTGCCAAGCATTCTATTTCTTGAGTATTCATTGTTGAATGTTGGACAATGGCTGTGGCCATTGTAGTTACTAGATGCATACTATTGATTTTGGATGCACAGGAGGCTGTATGATAAATCTTAATACTCTGAATACATACGGATTTTTTCTCAACTTACTTGCTGAAAGCAGTCAAACCTGAATTTGAGAATGCAAAAGTGATTTTATGTTTGTGGAAGTAGAGATTGAGAAGAAGAGGGAGAATAAAGTTTCCAAATTTCTTCCCATTATGAGATACTAACATGACACCTTTGTTAAACACTTGAGGACAGGGGGAAAAATGTTTTAAAGATGTGTAATCTGGGGAGTGACAGACAAAAGAAGCAATGCATCCTGGATTTCTTTTTTTGGAAACGGACAACCAACAGAGATGGTTCACCCTTGATGTGTTGTACTTTTGGCCAAGTGGATAGACTAAAGAATAACCCCACAGAAGTAAGAGAATTTAGTGTTACTTGATAAAAAAAAAAGTGGCTTTGTTGGCACTATTCTCTGCGAACAGCAGGATTACTGAAAATAACAGGCTCCAGCATGATTCTTTCTTAGAGGAGCCAAAAATAGTTCTTTTGTCATCCATCTTAATGGAGCTAAACAGTCAGTTCCATAGAAATTAAAAGCAAGGCTAAAGCTTGTGTGGATTTTCTTAGCAGGTATGCAGTGGAGAATAAATATGGAGTATGCTTACTGCTGATTGTATGTTGCACACAAAATGGGGTTTAGGGGGATTTAGAATAATTATCTTCTTAGCAAAAAAAAAAAAAAAAGAAAGAAAGAAAAGAAAAAATTGGAATAAAAGAAGAAAGAAAACACAGGCTCTCCCCACTCTCTTCTGTCCTAAACATGCTGAAGATCACATTTTCTCCTCCTGTTATGGATTGCTTCCCCCTTGCCAACATGTTAGATGTAGAAGTAGGAACAACTTAAAACAATTTCTCCCAGCAAAAGATCAATAGAATTAGTGAGTTCTAAATGTTAATGAATTCTGTCCTTGGCAATGGGAAAGGCATTCTAATTCTTCAATTTTTTTTATCCTTGACTCAAATGCACCAAAAGATGGAAAATCTAGGTAACATGTAATTTATCTTCTATTTAGACTCAAAAAATGGAAGTAAAATATAAAAAGAAAAATTAGTTTGTGATGAAGAAAAATCAATTGCTTCAATGGCTTTAAGGGCCCAGCTTTTTTTTTTTTTTAATTTTTTTTTTTTCCGGAGCAAACTACTGTTATCTCAGAGACTAAGAATGGATAGACAATGAAACCAGACAGAAGGAAGACCGTAAGATTTTTATTCTGACTATATTTTAAAATAGTCACACCTTGCCAGATATTTCAAAATATTCTTTTAGAAGCATAATGATTAAGAACTAAGGAGCCAAGAACTTATATGTTTTTTGTTTGTACTCTTTCAGAAACCCACTGAAAGTAGGAAACTTCACTGTCTAATAAACACACCCTATAAAGATGCCCACCCCCATGTTTCATTTGCTATAAGAAAAGAAACTTGGGTTTTTCATTGTTTTACACAGGAAAGAAACACATCATACCTGCTTTTATTTTATTGCCAGACTAATCACAAGTAAAATATTTATATTACCCTTGGCTATTCTCATAAGGGTGGGGCTTCCCCACATTATCATCACCAATCTCAAAAAAGTAAGATCCCAGAGATGGAGAGATGTGAGAGGGAGATTGAGGTGGGTGGGTGGGGGAAAGGTGTACTGTTTTAAAAAACTTGTTTCAGAAGTGGTATCATTTCAACTTGATTCTTATCACCCCAAAGACCTTGTCATATTCAAGGGGAAGGGAGTTAGAAGTTATCTGGGAGAGATATTCAAAGAGCTTACAGGCATTTTTTAAGTCATCATGGCAGAGATGAAGAGTTGACTGAAAACGAGGGAGAACATTGGAAAATGGAACAGAATTAAACACACACAAAATGTTACCTGGGCACATCACCGTTTTCCTTATCTCCAGATTGATTCCTGAAGTTCTTAAATGTCGGGAATGCTGACCTTTTAAGACTTGGTAGCAACCTACATTTTTCCATACATTTTTTTCAATCTTTATAATTCTGATATATCTAATCAAAATAACTAGCCCAG
Source organism: Urocitellus parryii (assembly GCF_045843805.1). NCBI lineage: Eukaryota > Metazoa > Chordata > Mammalia > Rodentia > Sciuridae > Urocitellus > Urocitellus parryii. The sequence continues at coordinate 75,621,712 of NC_135539.1, read as the reverse complement.
GCAGTGGTGGCGGAGGGGTGGAGGAGTCATGAGCATTCAGATGGCAGCAGAGACTCCAAGCAGGATTTAACCGTAGCACACATCTCAACCCTGAGAGGGACATCATCAGTGATTCCCACGATCAGCCAGAAATGAGGCTCAGAGAGAATAGGAACCACTCATGTATTATTTTTAATTTACCAAAAAAAGAAAAAGAATTCCAAATTTGGAACTCCTACAAAAAATCCAAGATTTTTTTTCAAAAATGGAACTTCAGAACCATTTACTATTAAATGCTCTGCCACACTTGGAGAAAATACGCCATAAACTGAATCTTTATGAGGAAGAAACTCTTGTAATTGCTTATCTATCTTCAACTGACCCACCTTTCCTTGTCTCTGTTGGTATATTTGATGCAGGCAAATTACATCCCATTCATGTTAATTTCAATTTCTTATCTGAATATTTAGCAACTTATACCATATAAATATAACTATAATTCCCTCCACTGAATATTGCCTATCAATTTGTTTTATTTTTTAACATATCATTTTGAGTAGTAGGTTAGAATTTTATCAAATTGATCACAAATTTTGCTTTTAACAATTAACATTCATCTTGGACCTTTGATATTTATACAAACCAGTACAGAAATAAAATAAAAATCATACTAGGAATGATACAAAGAAAATTATTATTAGACATCTCTGTTGCAAATTACATTAATATTCATTTATCCTGGAAAGTGAGTTTAGTAGGTATTTTAGGTGACATGTTTTTGTGACTCAAAGTTTAATAAATACATATAACTGTCACAGTGTTACCAAGGAAAATGAAAGTGTCAAAATAGAAAAATGAAGGTGTTTAAGATATATTTTTATATTATTATTAATATATTAATATAATATTAGTTTTGAAATATATATCAATATATCTATAGTAATATTAACATATTAATATTATATAGTTTTAATATATATATATTTCAAACATAATGATGACTTTGACTTTCAAACTGCAGTTCACATTCTGGTACAACTCACTTATTTTTCCCAGATCTCATCATCAAGCATACTTAACAATTTATTTTTACAGTAGAAGTCTTTGGCAGGAAAGAAGAAATGCAGATGTGCTCTCATGGCTTTGTTTCTAAGGAAGGGGAATTTTCCCCAGCCTGCTCTTTTATCTATTTTGAAAACATCAACAGGAATATAAATGGATGTATAGGAAAGGAGATACCAATTAATGTTGGTCATGGTTTACTGGGTGACAGTTTTGTAGTAACTATATTGTCCGCATAAGCAAACAAAGCAACAGAATTAAATTGATTTCAATGTCACCATGTACACATATTCCTTCACTCTAGGAATATTTATGATTGCCACTTGTTGGCAAACCCAGGCCCAGGCTTCAAGGAGCTTATAGCCTGATAATGGAGACAAGAAACTAATCATCACAATGCTAGATGAGAAACAAAGAATAGATGCTTCGAAGGGTCAGAAAAGATTTCATACACAGCCTATTGTCTAAGATTAAAATGTAGAGGAACAGCCTGGAAAAGTACCATCTGCTCAAGAAGCTGCCAGAAGTTCCTCTAGAGGACAGGACACAGTATAGGGTAGGGCCAGAGGTCTCCTGGAAGTGGCTTACCTGTTGCAGTGCAAGGACTGCCGGTCATGCCAAGGAATAAGTGTGTGGCCACAGAGTCCCTGTCCTGCTTAGATCATTGTTCATTCTGTTCTTCATCTCATTGAATGATAGGGCTTTTAACAACCAAAAACTGTGTTTCTTTGCTATTTGTGTGTTTACTTGTGAAATAGCTATGAGTGCCTACTGTGTCTACTGAGAAATACAGGTGCCATCTCCTGTTAGTGTGCACACTGCACAGATCCCTAAGGATGGAACAGCGTGAGGCCCTTCCTACCACACTGCCACCTAGTATTAAGTTTTGAAAAGTCCATTCTCAGCACATTTCCACTTTCTTCTTCATCAGGATTCTCTATCTAATGTGTTTTCTGTTGTCATTTTATTTTGTTGCTTCATTTTTTTCCGTTGTTCCTTTTTTCCAGATCACAAGTGACAGGATTTGCAAGCTCTTTTGATTATAACTAGCGTGGTTGAGTCCATGAGAGTGGGTGGGTGAACACCACTTTTTAACCTGATTGTGATTTTTTTTTCTGAAAAATCATGTAGCATTATGATGAATGCCAGGTCACTTTATCTACTACCTGATTTTAATTGGCATCTGTGCAGTTTCTATGTAAATTGTACGTTGATGTTTTCTTTTTTTTACCTATATAACAAAAAGTAAAAGGACTCAGGGTTTTGATATCATTGCGTGTTCTAGGAATGAAATACTAAATGGCTCCAGAAAAAAATGTGACTTTTATACAGGAAAGCCTGACACATTATAAACCTCTCTATCACTCTGATCAGTCTTCTGACATGAAAATAATAGAGCCGTACAGGCCACGTCTCTTCCCATCTCCAGCATGATGCTTGAGGTAAAAATATAACGTAGAAGGTTAGTCAGTGGAAAGTAAAGACATGCCTTCTGGAAAGATGTTTGTTTTAGGATTTGTATTTGCTTTGCAAGGCTAAGCAGCACCCTTTGGTTAATCTTGAGGATGTTTTGGCACCTGTCACCTGAAGCGTGTGTCTAACCCACATTCTGACTCAACTGATTGAAAAAGATAAACCTGCTCACAAAAATATTCATTTCACGGGTGAGGAGCTCTCTGGATTACCAATTTATTCTACTTTCTAAGGCTTGGACCATATCACACAATCAAAAAGCTTCATTTCAGTCACATTCTTGTGTTCTTTTCCTTATTTCTCTCCCTCTCTGGTTTCCAGAGACCTTGGTCTTTCCCTTCTTAAAACTAGAGTCACCGAGAAAATGGATTGTGACTTCTTATGTGATACTAATACTGACTTTCTCTTCTGGATAAAAGCAGCAAGCGATGTTTTGGGGTGATCCTCAAAAAATGCCCAAAGTCCACCAAGGTTTCATACATTTCAGGATAGAAAAGTGTTGCGATCCTATATTCGGTGGCTACTGGGTGGCTACTCATTGCTGTTATAAGCTGCACCTGCCACTCGCACCCTCTCCTCACCTCCAAGGGCTTCAAATCTCACTTTATGGAGAAAACCATTGAGACCCAAGAGTAAAGATTTAGGTCAATACTGGAACGCTCAAATGCATATGTGTGTGTGTGTGTGTGTGTGTGTGTGTGAGAGAGAGAGAGAGAGAGAGAGAGAGAGAGAGAGAGAGAGAGAGAGAATTATATAGAAATAGGTAAAAGGGAATTGATTATAACAACACTTCATCACCAAGGGCAAGGGTATGCTGTAAGAGATAAAGGTACTGGGTATGAGGAATGCACCAGGGTGACTCAGTGGATCAGGAAGTGCCCTTCTGTGCTGCCCTCTCTCAGTGGAGCACGCTGCCAGCTCTTCCCTCTGTACTTATTAGCTTCGAGTTCCTTTGCTCCCTAGACCTTCAGCTCCTACTAGTTCCCACTGTCAGGGTCTATTCTCCCAGCTTCCCCAGTCTAGGCTTCTGTTTCCATAACAATCAACTTGACTTGAAAGACCAATGTCCTCACTCAGAAGTAAAATGTAGAGCTTTAATTCTGATCTTTGTGACTTGCAAAGGTTAGCCACTTCCCAGGCAGCCAAGACTGCCAGGTGGAAATGACAGCACTGCTCTCATTAGCCTTTCTCCGCTAATTCCTATTATGTAAAAATTTGAACATAAAATCAGAGATGAAGTATCTCTCCCTAATACAAAGTAAACAAGGGAAGTAAAAGAGAAAGTTCCAACCACTGAATAGAGAAATAAAGAGCCTTCTACATTATTTCATAAAGACAGAGATGTTTTCCAGCATGTTAAATGGATTCTACTTCTGAAATTTGAAAGGGTCAGGGTAGTACCCCCCACACACACTCAAGGTCATTTCATAGGTGTCTAGATTGACAAGGTGTATAATTTTTATATTATTTCTCAATAATATTAAAAATAAAAATGAAACACAATCCACCTCTAAATGGCAGCAGATAATTCTTTCCACATACTCAGTGAAACAAATGAATAAGTAAACAGTAGAGAATAATGTTAAAGCAATCTCAATATCCTCACCAGCAACACCGGAGCTGTGTGTACCTGCCTATGGCAGTAGAAGAAATAATATTGTAAACGTCTCCCACTTTCTGCAACTGATTGATTCACAACCAATAATTAAAAGATTAGAACATTCCATCTCTTGTCACTGTGGGGTGGAATGACTTGCTTGCCCCACCCCAATGTTCTAGCTTCCTGTAACACTGAGTCATCCCTAAAACTCAGGATTCAAAATCTGCCATATGAATTTCAAGGTATTAAAAGTCTTACTTGTGAGCTCATTACAAGGACTTGTTTTAAATTTAAACTAAAATGTTGGAGGAGTTTATAAAATCTTTTTGTCAATTCTGCTCAACTGGGACATGGAGGAGCTTGGAGATTAGGACAGGGACCGAGTCTCAGAAATGATCTATGCAAGAGCATTGGAGATTGCAATGGTATTTTTTTTTTTTTTGCATTACCAAATTTGCTACCAAACAACTACTGAATTAAAAATATAGATCTTTGGGTTTTGCTGTAATGAAAAGATGAATCTTTAAGGAGATGAATATTTTTAACATGACCAAAACATTATGGAATGCATAAACATGTTGAAATACCATGTTGCTCCATTAATGTGTATATTTTTTTGTGTTTTATGGGTGAGTGAAAGGAAATTTTATATATATATATATATATATATATATATATATATATATATATATATAGAGAGAGAGAGAGAGAGAGAGAGAGAGAGAAAGTAAATATTGGGAGCTATGAAAAGTTGCTAAATGTGAAAGAGGTCTGATCTATTATTCTGGAAGATCTATCATTCCATGGCTGGGCTTTTTTTTTTCTTGTCCTCTACAGCATAGATCTACCTTCTTCCCCTAAAAGTACTCATTGACTATCTCACTAAACTTCCAGACTGGGACATGAAGTCATTGTAATTGTGTCCATTCATAATGGTTCACATTTTCTAGGAATTATCTTTCTTTACCTCTGAATACTTGATTAACTCTCCAATATTTGTGTTTTACTCAAACACAAATTTGCAATTATGAAGCAACTTTATTTCCATTTAGTTTTCTCCCTTTATCCACAGAAATGCCTAAGATTTCAGGTCCAACGGGCTGTTTGGCAGAAAAAGTCATCTTATTTATATCAATTTAGTTAATTTTATTAACTTTTTATGTTTTGCACAAGACATTGCTTTGACAAAATGTAAACAAAATTTTACTTAATACAATCTTTACCGGTTCTATTTAAATTATTAGAAAGACAAGACTACTTTAATAAGAATTTTCAAGAATACAAAAATCCAGGGAATAATATATTACAGCTCTATGATCATGCAAGAATATATTCACCTATTCTGCTGATAGGCATACTATTTATTTATTTTTTACCAGTATTTTAACATTTCTACATGTTTACTGGCCATTAGAAATTCTCTGTGAATTTTTCTGGTGCTTCAAGATTTTGTAAACTTTTTTGGTCTTTTCTTGATTTATGGAAAAATCTTAAGTAATTTGATTACTGATTCATTCTGTATTATATGCATTGTCAATATTTTCCATTCATGATTTGTTTATTTTCTTTATTATAAAACATTTGGCCAAATGTTTCATATATTAAACTGTATTTATTTGTTTCTCTTATAGTTTGTGGTTTCACTTTATGGTTGGCTTTAAGTAATTCTTCTCTCCCCTGTGGATATAATGGGATTTTTTAATACACTTTTTTTTCTTTTCCAATATTAAAGTTTTGTTTTTTTACAAACTTTTTTTTCAAAAATTTTGTTTTTAGCTTTGCAATAGATGAAATTTATTTTCATATGAAGTGAGGTAGACATCTACTTTTTCTAAGTAGATATTCAATTTTCTAGCATTATTTGAAGAGTAGCAACTCTTTGTTTTTAACCTTTTAGTCTTTTTATTTAAAAGCTTAACTAAAAACTTTTTGTTTTTATCTTTGTTCATGATTTAGCAAAATCCTTGGCTTGAATATGATGTCACTTGAATTAAGTTGATTTGAATTAAATTAATTGGCCCAATTAATATAGAAGGCTTTTTATAAAACTCTTTTTTATTTTTTTAAAATAGGCCACAAGAGGACAGATCCCTAGCCTTCTTTGAGCATAACACGGGGACAAATATTTGTAGTCTTCCTAGAGGATTGAAATTTTGCTAGAATTGGTATCCACCACTGAGTGGCACTGAAATTAAGTTTTTTGTTGTTGCTGTTTTTTTTTTTGTTGTTGTTGTTGTTGTTTTGTTTTTTTTTTTTTTTTGTTGTTGTTGTTTTGTTTTGTTTTGTTTTAATGTAGATAAAAGTCATGGAGAAAAATCCCCCTTCATAGCCATAGAGTTTCAAGAATTCCATTGGTGCAGTAGCTGGGAAGGTATCACTGGGTTCATCTTGTTCAGCCTTTCTCCACAAATTAGATTGTAGTATAATGTTCCAAAAATATTTATTAAGAGCAGGAAAAAACATAACTGATTTAATTTCTGTTAGTTCTTGGCAGTCTGAGAATAGAGCCTTCCAAGTTAAACAATAGGGAATTAGAAACATGGAAAAACAATCTAAGAAAACACTACAAAAAATAGAAAAAGAAAGCTAGGAATTCCCAAGATGGAAGTTTTTAAGGCAAAAAGTAAGCCGTTTAATGTGCATATGAAAAGAGCTTACACACAGTGGAGATACGCTGATACTTAGACATCCTTGAATTGGTTAAGGCTATTTCCAACAGCAGAACAGTGGGATTGAATGTGAGTTTGTAATGAAATTAACTCCTAGTCTATGGGATCCAGATTGTGCTAGGAAAAAAGAGAGAATTCTTAGTCTTTCTTTCCCCAAACTGTAGCCATTGCAATCATGCTACCTTTTGTCATGAATTTTGTTTACTACTTCATTAAAAGTATAGTGACCAAAAACAAATCCAGAATTGTAGTTGAATATTTCAAAGAAATCTGCATTTTGAAACTGTATGTGTATATGATATAACGCATGTGTATATATATAATTTAGTATGTAATGTATATATTATATATGTTTTGTATTATATTTCAGTATGCATATATAAAATGTATATAAGAAAATAAAAAATTTATTGTAATATTTATTCCTTGATAATGGAAGTTGAGTGACTCATATTTGTCTTTGCTTTTGTTGTTATATCTTTAGTATTTTCCAATTTTTTATTGTTAGTACTTTATAGTTATATGTGATGCTGAGGTTCATTTTGATGTATTCCTAAATGAATGTGACATCTTTTTATTCCCATTACTTCCCAAATATCTTTCAATGAATTTCTGTTAATTTTACATGGTAAAAATTGTTTTTTTTCAAAGGAACTAAGAGAACAAACAAGAAATCCTTATTTGAGCATTCTGAATGTGGCATATGGCCGCAGTCAAAGGACCCTGCTCCCATCGGAGGGCACTGCCAAGGCAGGCAATCAACATGCTTCGGCACCTCTGCCTCCTCCTGCTATCCTTCCTTCTACCCTGTGATTCTCAGTCTTTGCTACTAGGAATATCTTTAGAGAGACTGTTGTTTATAAAATTACAAAATTCTGAGCTACAACCTCAGGGCAAGCTGAGGCTGGAGACCATCAGGCTCTACTCTGAGAAACATGACCAAAATTAAGGACTATTTTGATCACAGTTAATGCAATACAATCAGAAAAAAATATGGAAATCATCCTTAGATGTACACATAGAAAGGAAATTAGATTTCTTTCACTTCTTAAAAAGTATATTAATAGAGTATATATTAAAACTGTATATACTAAAATAATATATACTATTTAGTCTATATTAAAAGTATATTAATCACACATCTTATTAATTCTATTAATATCAGCATATGTTATTAATAATAATAATGCTAATATACTCTACATATATACAAGCATACATACATAGATATTTGTATAAATATCAATCATAAGTATATATCTAAGTACGTATGCTTGTATATATGTGTAAGTATATGCATGTTTGTGTAATTTTTACCTGTTTTAATACACAATACAGTGTGTATATATACCATATATGAGATGCCTATGTACCATATTTTATATATATATACACACCCACACATACACAGTCCTACACAAACATGCTTTTACAAGTATTGCTGCCTGGTCACTTAGTTTTAAAAACAACATTAACATGTGACTACAATCTACACTTAATTCTACAACTCATAAACCTTTGTCTTCCTTTGAAGCTCCAGTTTGTTTTAAAAGTTGACACATTCAAATTTTATTATTATTAGCATTTATTTCAGCATTTCTGAAATTTAGGTTTGATATAATGAAGGCTTTAGATCTACAGTCTCACAAGTAATTTATTTACAGTTAGTAAAAGACATTGAAGCCAAATTCCTTTCTTAGATATGCTCTTGACAGTTCCTATTGAATCCAGTTATGTGAGTTTATTTAAAGGACAAAGCAGGCAATGTGATAAATACGGTCTTAACTTACCCATAACTAGATTAAAATAACTGTACCAATAGTCATAATCTAGGAAATAAATAGGAGTGAAAAGAAAACAAAAACAAACAAATGAAAAAAAACAAAAACAAACAAATAGGTTTGCGCTTACCCCCGGATGGTGGCCACTACTCTAGGAGGCACACCTGATCAAGCAATGCTCACCTCATCCTGGGTCTGTCTGCTGTTTCTGGCATGTTTGGCAGTCTGGATTGAAGCTCCGGAAGGCTTTTCTCAGGTGGGTTCAGTAAGCCACGTTTGCCGTGGATCGATGCTCTATTGACTGCAAAAGTTGAGGTCCTGAATCGGATGAAATTAATCTTATGAAAAGGTCATGAAATGAGTAGAGCCCTGGGCACACAACCAGTGCCCACAAAATCTCACTGCCACTGAATTAGAATCATTAAGCTGGGCTTCAGCTTCCTTCCCTCCCCTCAGCCATGAAGTTGTACCTGGTTGCCTGGTGGGAACATCAATGTTGTGTGTGGGCAAACTGGGAGAATCACCAGCACTGCCTTTGATGTCACTCATGTTGAGTGGACATCACTGTAAGCTTTGGATCTAAAAATAAATGTCATTACTTAATGCATCTTTTCCTGTGGATGAACTCAGAGTCTCTCTACCTTTCCATCATGTCAATTAAGAAGAAGAGGTTTTAAGAGACAAAAAAAAAAAAAAAAAAAAGGTGCTTTTTTTCATTTCTGACTGGGAATGACAGAATACTCACGTGCAGTTGGGCAATCCTCTGTTAGGGAGGTTGATTTATTAACCTGTGTACCATGGGCAAGCATGCTTGGTTCTCAAGATAGGTACAAACCCTCCCTCAGTCCCTTTCACTCTCTCCATGCCTCCAAACCTTGGGGGACCTCTGAAAATTACGACTTCCTTTGCTGGACTGGACCTAGAAACAGTTGAGGAAGGGCCTGCTGAGGGTCAGGTGTGGTGCTTATGTGAGACAGTTTGGGAGTTGAATTTTGTATCCAATCACAGAAAAGAATAAATGATTCAATGAACAAAAGTTACATTTAGGCCAACTAAACTACTTTGTTTGATACAAAACAAGATTTTGCTCATATTACTCTTGAAATAACAAAACATTTTGTGAACAAAATAGCCTATATATATATATCATATGTATAATATACACACACACACACAATTATGCAATGTATTCCTTTCAATTAATTAACTAAAAGTCTATCTCAGATGGAAGTTCGTATAGAAAGTCACTTTATGACCTGTATGTGACTGTGATTGTGTCAACAATTGTAATTTTGCTATGAATTGATAATCCTAGCACCAACCTCCTCTTACTCTGTGGTAACCAAAGGAGCCAATTGAAATATGGGTACTGATTGTTGCACTGGCTTCTTTTAGTCTTTGGTTTGTTTTTGTTTTTAATTTCTCTTCTCAAAATTTCCAGGAAAAAAATTATTCTTTGGCAGGTATGTAAAAGAAATGCTCATGTGGACAGGAAGGCTGCATACCAGCAGAGCTATACAGACACGAGGAGAGGACTTCACATGCAGTCTCCACCCTAGTCAGGGACTCCCACTCTTCCCCCAGGAGGCTGCAGGGACACTTCACTCTCCCTGCATTAAGTGCCCCGGGCTGGGCTATTGCATATTTGTTTTTTATTCTGATCTGTGGCTCACAGTCTCAGCGCAACCAATCTCCTTGATTTGCCTGCCGGGTGCTGCTCTGTGCTTCCCCACTCCAGTGTCTGAGCATGCCAGCAGTCCCATGCTCCTCTTATTTGTTCCTGGCTGACATGCAAATCATCTCCTGTGCCCATTCTGTCTGCCAGTGAGCTTTGGCGCCTTTGAACTCCAACACACAAAATAAGCTGAAGTTTACATGATGCTGAGAATACACTTGGTAAGGAGAACAGGACTCAGTCGGATCCCTAAGTCCATAAGCCTTGTTTGATATTTGGGTTACCACAGAGGCATTCAGCCCCACTTGCTTTTAACTCCTTCCCTCCAACTCATTCTCAATTTCTGTCCATGAAACCCAATGTGGACAGACTTGTGACTTCAAATAAACTCATATCATTCATGTTTATATAGTTCTCTAACTGCTGCTATATCTTACAAATACTTATTCGGAAAGAAAAATGTGGTTTTCCAATAATAAACTTACTAAATGATGGAAGCATTTTTGGTATAATTTTCTTATATTTTCACAGAAATGTTTTCTTAATTTGTCACACACAAGTTTTAATAATCAAAAGCTTCAAAACATTAATTTGAAGCAGGCTTTTCAGAGAAAAAAAACTGAATAAGATCATTTTGCCTCATTTAAAACATTATTTCATTTAAGATTGGCACAAAAAAACATGTTTTGACTATAATTAGGCTAACCTCCTGCACACTACCCAACTAGCGTGACTTTTATTTCTTCCTCCTTTCAGTTTCTGACTTCTTTGTTTCCTGGGTCATTGTGTTCCCTATAAATGCAAGTTCCCAGACCACTCTAGAGAAGCTGCACAGCACTCTCCAAAGATCCTCATTTTCAGGATAAGGAACAAATTCTTTTTTCCCACTTTGTTCTCATTTGTTTTTTCCAAATCCAAATCAAAATACCTTTGGAAATAAGGCAAAGTAACTCTAAGGAGTAGACTGGGCTCCTGCAGCCAGAAACTGTCTCCAGATAGCAGCTGCATGAGTCACACAGAGCACGTTGATGGCTGTTCCTCTCCAGGGATTACTGAGCTCTGACTCAAGGGTGGAGCTGGGTTGCCAGGCATTTCATAGGGCCCAGCCCGCTGGGTGATGTCAGTTGATCCAATTACAGTCAGGGGATCAGCAGCATTCAAACAGATGCTGTGTTCCTTCAGTTCCAGTCAGAGATTCCAGTGGCACAGCCAAGGAAATCTATGTGGCATAGTAAAGGCCACTGATAAGAAAAACAACTGCAAGTTTAACTTCGGTCTGGCTCCTGGCTTAAACAGAGTCTCCTGTCAATATCCTGTTTGTCACTACAGGACAGTGTGGAAGCAACAGGCTAGGTTTCAGCCGAGGTCTTTAATTTCCTCTGTTAAGGAATCTGTTCTATTTTTATCCATAATTACTTCTCCATCCCTCTTGCTGTTTTCTATAAACAGAGATTAATGATCTGGATGTTAACCTATTTTAACCAGTGAGCTATGCAGAGCCCAAATGCCTTTTTTAAAGAGTAACAGGATGATGTGAACATTCCGTTTCATAATGCAGAGCTGATAGTTACTGAAGGTTCTTCAAATCATTCAGAGAAAGAGGGCTTTAAGAAGAAATTTGAGTCTAGCAAGGTGGCACATGCCTGTCATCCCAGAGGCTCAGGAGATTGAGGCAAAAGGATCACAAGTTCAAAGCCAGCCTCAGCAATGTAGCAAGGCCCTAAGCAACTTAGTGTGACCCTGTCACAAATAAAAAGCAACAAATGTGCTGGGGATGTGGCTCAGTGGTTAAGCATCCCTGGGTTCAATCCCAGGTACCAGAACTAAAATTAAATTAAAATAAAGTTGAAGGAATATTTCATTCCCTGGGATGAAAGTACAGATCAGCCTGATGTTTTGAGCTAATACAAAGTGTTATCAACATATTTAAAATGAGCACTTCTGTTTGTGTTGGTTCTCCCTTCTACTTGTTTTGAAAACACTTTTAGAAGTAACAGCCTAGATAGAATATAATACTGTCTCCATCATTGGTTTATTACACAATATTGATAAAATCCTCAAGTTCTCCATTCCCACACATAAAATAAGAAGAAAAATGCCTGAGTTCAACTCAAAATGTTTTTGAAAGGGTAAGATAAGGGATTGTGAAAAATATATAAGGAATTGCCCAAATGTGTCAAATCTTATTATGATTAAAGCCGAAAATCTTGGTGAGATTTCACCACCATTACATAAATAAATGGACATTAAAGATTCATTGGCTTAACTGAAACAACATCTTTTGAACAAATGATTGTGTAATATATACGCCATTGTGGATTTTGTTTCAAAGTTGAGGTTACTTGAAATATAGGGAGTAAGAACTTGAACTGCTCCTGGGGAAAATAAGTGCTATGTTTAGATATGTCAATTTCTAGCCAAAATTGACAAAGTCTACTTTTCTACTTCATAGCTTTATTCTTTATTTTTTGTCACATACAGCATTTTTTACTTAGATAAAAACATACCATGAAATTCACCATTTTGAAGTACATGCTTCAGTGTCTTTTAGCCTATTCACAAAGTTGTGTATCATAACCACTGGGATTCCCAAAACATCCACACTGCAAAGAGAAGCCCCATCCCAAGTAGCTTCTCCTTGTCACCTCCCCACAGCCCCTGACAAACACTCGTCTACTTTCCATCTATGGATTTACCGTTTCTGAATATTGCATGTAAAAGCTTTTAGCTCTTCACTTCACGTGCTTTTGAAGATCCACTCCTATTTTAGTATGGATCAGAACTTCATTTATTCTACTGCTGGATGATACTCTAAGCTCTACAGCATTTTTATTTATCCATGCATTTGTTAACAGACTTTTCATGGCTTCCACATTTTGACTATTACAAAAACTAATGCTGCAATAAACTTTCCTGTACAAACTTCTGTTTGGACATTTGTTTTCATATCTCTTGGGTAGAAGTAGGAGAGTTGCTTGGTGCTATGTCAACTCCATGTTCTGCCATCTGACTCACTGCCAGACCATTTTCCAAAGAAGTTACAGCATTTTATGCCAACAACAATGAACATCGACACTTTCTTCACACTTATTACTGTAGGTCTTTTGATTATAGTCATCCTGGTGAAGCCAGAATTAGACAGGCAGATAGGCAAGGGTCAGACCCAGAGAATGGAGGGATTGTGGCTCAGTGGTAGAATGCTTGCCTTGCACGCGTGAAGCACTGGGTTTGATCCTTAGCACCCCATAAAAATAAAAAAAAAAAAAAAAAGATATTGTGTCCAAAAAAAAAAATCGTTTTTTGGGCTGGGGATATAGCTCAGTTAGTAGAGTGCTTGCCTTGCATGCACAAGGTCCTGGGTTCAATCCCCAGCACCACCAAAAATGAATAAATAAATAAAAAGAAATGTTAATGGCTTCAGAGCCCTTTCTCTACTTTTATCAAGATAAACTGCCCAGGCTCCAACCTGTTACTAAGGTAACCTGTCCCAGGGATTGTCCCTCCCTACAGGGAGCTATAAAAGTTATTAATTAATGCACCCAGGGCCCCTTTCCTGCCTAGATCACTCCATTTGGCCCTTCCTTTGTCAATCTGCTTCTCACCTTTTGACCATCTACTGGAGTATCTCCTGGGCCTAGTCACATACACAGGAAGGAAAGGGATAAGGAGAAGAGGGCAGAAGAACAAAGGAAGCCTAGGACATATAAAAAGGCAGAATGCTCTCACTTCTTGGGATCAAGTATACCAGCTAGGGACCCTTCTCCCTCCCAGGAGAAATCTATGTTACCCTTTTTTAAATAAACCCTGCTTCATATGCTTGCTTCGGGGTGCTTCTCTAATGTTATACTTCAACATGTGAGGAAGCAGGAATCGTCACCTGTAACCAGAGATTTCACCAGCAGGCATGAAGTGTTTTCATGGCTATTTTGTAGACATTCTCCTAACAATTAATCATGTTGAACATCTTTTAATGTGCTTATTGGGCATTTGTAATAGCTTCCTTAAAGAAATATATGTTTAAATCCTTCGTCCATTTTTTTATTATTTGCCTTTTTATTGTGAGGCTACAAGTATTCTTTATACATCCTGAATAAAAGGCTTTATCTGATATATGATATGCAAATGCTTGCTCACATTCTAGGAGAGTTATCTTCTCATTTTCTTTATAGTGCTCTTTGATGTACAAACATTCTAATTTTGGTGAAGTTCAATTTATCTGTTTCTTGCCGTTATTTATGTTTTCAGTGTTATGTCTTTTAACACGTGTTTGTTAGAGATGAGGAAGATTTACATCTCAATCCTTCTAAGAGCTTTATAATTTAGCATATGTATTTTGAAATAATTTTGTATATTATGTGAAGTAAAAATTCACTTTAATTCTTTTGCATGTAAAAATTCATTTGTGTGATACACATTTATTGAAAGGCTGGTCTTTCCCCATTGGATTGCCTTCATACCCTTATGAAAATTGGATTAATCTTCTGTGTCAAGGTTTTAAACCCTCAATCTATGCTGTTGTCTTCTGTTTATCTTCATACCAGTACAAAGTATTCTTGATTACCGTAACTTTGCAAGTTTTAAATCAGGATAAAGGAGTCCTTCCTTTTTTCAAAATTGTTTTTGGTTGTTGTGGGTTCCTGGCAATTCAATATGAATTTTAGGACTAGCTTGTCAATTTTGACAATAAAATCCTGTTGGGATTAAATGTTTCTAAATATTTATTCTTTTATAAAATTTTATTCTTTTATATTTTATTTCCTTATTTTATTTTTTATTCTTTATTATTTATTTTATTCTTTTATAAAATAAAAATGGAATTGTTTATTTAACTTTATTTAAAATTATTATTTGGCATTGTGTATGAATACAACTCATTTATGCACACTGATTTTGTATCTTGTAATCTTTTAAATTAATTTATTTGCTGTTTTAGTATGTGTGTGGGGTCCTGACTATTTCCTACATACATGATCATGTCATCTACAAATACAGATAGTTTTCTTCATGGTGTTTATATTTTTCCTTATTTAATTTCACTAGCTAGAATTTCCTTTACAATGTTAAATAGATATGTTGTTGAGGAACATCTTTTTCCTTTATTCTTACTATACAGGAAGACTTTAGACTTCAATCATTATGAGACTAATTGAAGATTTCTTTGAAGATGGTCTTTATTAGGTGGAACTAATTTTATTAACATTTTTATTTCTGGTTTATTGAGTGTTCTAATGATGAAAGATATTGGCTTTTGTCCGTTTTTCTCATGTCTATTGAGGGGACAAATATTTTGTTGTTTATTATGCTAACATGATAGTATATAGATTGATATTTATATGACAAACCACCCTTGCATTCCTAGGATACATCTTGTTTGAACATGGGATATTAATTTATTTTGTATGTTACTGAATTTGGTTGAGGATTTTTGTATCTGCATTCATAAAAGAGATCGATCTCTAGAAAATTCTTATGATGATTTGTTGTGGTGTATTTCCTTATTAGGGAGAAGAGTGCTTCATTCTAGCCTCACAGAATTAGTTGAGGAGTGCTTCTTCCTCCTTCTAGTTTTTGAAGAGTTTGTGAAGGTATGCTGTCAATTCTCTAAATGTTTGCTACAATTTGACAAGGAAGATAATTAGATACAACATTTTCCTTGTGCACAGCCTTAAAATTATGGATTCAATCTCTTCTTTGATAGTTTCTAAAAATAGAAAAAATAAATGATTGATTTTTTTATCTATAATATTGAGATTTATAGCTATAAATGTCCCTCTCAGCACTGCTTTACTTATATCCCATAAGAGATGATATTATATTGTGTATGTGTGTGTGTGTGTGTGTATGTGTGTGTGTGTGTATGTGTTACTAGAGATTGAACCTAGGGCCTTGTGCATACTAGGCAAGTGCTCTATCACTGAGCTACACCCCAATCCAAAAATTTGATATCATATAGTAATTTTTATATTCATTTACTTCAAAGAATTAGCTATAATTCTCTTCTAATCTTTTTCTTACTTAAAAATGTGTTGACTTCTACATATTTGTGAATTTTTTCATTCTTATGGTACTGATTTCTCTTCACATTCATTCTATAGTGGTCAGAGATCATAATGTATAATTTCAATAATTTTAATTTAAACAAAATTTTATGTATTTTTTGTCTATTTTGGAAAATGTTCTGTATACAATATAAATATTCTTCTAGTGTTAAATGGAGAGTTCTACATAAGCTTCTTGGGTCTATTGGGCTTATAGTTTCTTTCAGATCTTCTATTCCTGGTTTGAACTGTTCTCTGGTTGCTGTATCCATTATTGAAATTGTAATCGTTGTCATTGAATTTCCTCTTTCTCCCTTCAATTGTCAGGTGCCATGCACCTGACAACTCTGTTGGTAGGTTCATATGTTTTATCTTCTTGATTAATTGACTATTTTTTAATTAGGAGATATCTTTCTTCCATAGCAATTTTTGCTTTTAAGTACTTTATGGTATGGCCACTCCAGCTTTCCTTTGATTACCTGCTTGTATGGTCTATCATTTTCCACCTTTTCCTTTCAATTTATTTGAATCTTTCCATCTAAAGTGTGTACCTTAATAGACCACATAGAGTTGAATCAGTTTTTTTAATCCTTGACACTAATCTAGGATTAGCAGCAATTTAAGTAGTATATAAAAATTTTGTGGCTATAAAGCTCCTTCCCTCTCACATCTTTTGAGCTATTATTCTCAAATTACATTTTGTACATGTATCCCAAGGCATATTTATAATAATAATTTAACAAATTTATATAATTGTTTTGTGAATCAGGAGAAAAATTAGTTGTAAACAAATATGCATTTATCTTGTTATTTTCAGGACCTATGTAATTATATTCACAAGTGTTCTTCATTCATTAATGTGGATTAGAATTACTGACTAGTGCCTTTTTATTTCAGCCTGGAAAACTAGCTTTAGTGCTTCTTATAAGGAAGATCTGTCAGCAACAAGTTCTCCTGGTTGTTATTTTTCTGGGCAGTCTTGATTTTTCTTTAGTTTTTGGAAGGGTCATTTTTGTTGAATGCAGACTGCTTGGTGGACAGTCTGCTCTCTCTTGATTATCTCAGCCCATAGTCTTTGGCCTCTGTGTAACCTAAAGAGAACTCATCTCTAGATCTTGTTGGAAATTGCTTGTGCATCATGAGTCAGTTTTCCCTTGCTGATTTTAAGATTCTCTCCTAACTTTGGATTTCAACAGTTTGACTCTAATAATGTTGTGTGTGAATATAGGAGTGTATCATACTTGAGAGTTTGCTTCTTGGTTAATTCTATTTTCTTCATTCTTTTTTTTCTTTCTGGTACTTACAATAAATAATCTCAATGGATTTATGTTCCAGTTTGATAAACTTTCCTCCCAACTCCTATTTATGCTTTCTAGTGATTTTGTTTTTCATTTTAGTTCATGTATTTTTCAACTACAGAATCTGTACATAAAAAAAAAAAAAAAAACTTTTGGTTTCTCACTAATCGTCTACATCTGATCAATATTATTGTCATACTTTCATTTTTTTTTAGACACAATAATCTTTAGGCTTTAGAGCAAGCACTGCATTAGCCTCCTAGGGTTGCTGTAACAAACTACCACAGACGGGAGTGCTTAAAGCAACAGGAACTCATTCTCTTGCAGCTCTGGAGGCTAGAAGTTCACAGCCAAGTGAAGGCTCCAGGGGACAATATGTGGCACTGCACATCTCTTCCAGCTTCCTCTAGTTGGCAATCCTTGACATTCCTTGCCTTGGGCTGCCTCACTGCTGCTCTACTCTGTCTTGTGTGTTGTGGTCCTATGTGGGTCTATATATAATTTCTCTTTTAATCAAGTCACCAGTCTTATTAGTTAGGATTGGCCCATCTACATTACAATCTCATCTTAATTACTTGTATGAGCAAAGACTTTTTATTTTCAAATAAACTCACATTTTGAGTTTCTGTGTGGGCATAGATTGGGGGGGGGGCATTTCTGAACCCAGCAAATCCAAATTTATATGAGTGAATTAAAATCAAAATACCTGGCTACTACATGTGAACTCTTGGCCTCCTCAGGAATAGTTTCTATCACCCATGTTTATTTCTTTGTTCCTGTTTCTTTGTACACCTAGCAATTTGTTGTTGTTGTCCTTGTTGAAAAATGGGCATGTTAAATAAAAGGATGCATCGACACCGGAAATCAGATTCTCCTTCCGGTTCCCAGTGCTTATAGTGGCAGCGGCTGCTTCTTGCTGTTGCTGTTGTTTGTTAATGAATTTCCTGGAATATTCTGGAAAGTCCATATTCTTTGTCACGGGTGCATCGCAGTCTCTGCTCAGTCAGCTCAGCAGTCATCTAAGGAGTGAAGAGAAATTTCCTTAATTATCCAGAAGCAAAGTCTCCCGGCCTTTGCAGATAGATGGGTTCTGTGTTTGTATCCAGGCCTATCTTCAAGATGCAGCCAGACACTTGATCATTCTGCCTGTCCTCCACTTTCAGCTTTTTAAAATTTATTTATTTATTTTAATTAGATATATATGACAGCACAATGCATTTTGATTCATTGTGTACAATTGCAGCACAACTTTTTATTTCTCTGTTTTCATTTCTCTGGTTGTACATGATGTAGCATCACAACATATGTGCAGTAATACATGTACCTAGGGTAATGATGTCCATCTCATTCTTTCATCTTTCCTACTCCCATG
Organism: Urocitellus parryii; assembly: GCF_045843805.1. Lineage (NCBI taxonomy): Eukaryota > Metazoa > Chordata > Mammalia > Rodentia > Sciuridae > Urocitellus > Urocitellus parryii. The sequence goes on along the minus strand of NC_135539.1, from coordinate 75,602,765 downwards.
CCCCTTCCCCACCCTTCCCTTTCCTTTGCCCCATCAAAGTTCCTCCATTTTTCCCAGTAAAATGAGAAATGTCAATCCTGCTGATTTTTTTTTTTTTTTGTCATTATGGATCAGCATCCATGTATCAAAGGGAACATTTGACCTTTAGTTTTTTTGGGATTGGCTTACTTCACTTAGCATAATATTCATCAACTCCATCTATTTACCTGCAAATGCCATAATTTTATTCTCTTTTAATTCTGAGTAATATTCCATTGTGTAGCAAGTTTCTTTATCCATTCATCTATTGAAGGGCATCTAGGTTGCTTCCACAGTTTAGCTATTGTATATTGAGCTGCTATAAACATTGATATGGTTGTGTTATTGTAGTATGCTGATTTTAAGTCCTTTGGGTATAGACCGAGGAGTGAAATAGCTAGGTCCAATGTGGTTCCATTCCAAGTTTTCTAAGGAATCTCCATACTGTTTCCAGAGACCCAGAATACCCAAAGCATTAGCACTTTCAGCTTTTAACAGAGCCTCAAGGTCACCTAGAGGCAAGAACTCAGGAAAAGTTCTCAGATCTTTCCTGAGCATGTGTACAGCCCTAGGCTTGCCCCTGACTTCCTACTTTCCCATTTGTTTTCAACAAATATCCTGCAGGGTTTTCGTTTGTTTGCTTGCTTGTTTTTATTTTGTTTTGTTTTTTGTCTTCCTGAGTGAACTGAGTTCAGATATATTCAAGCCTTGCAAGTGAAATCTTCTGGAAAATGTCAGACAATTAAAATAATTAATACAATTAAAATAGCAACAATTCTATAGGAATAGGGCTTTAAAGGAGCACCAGCTTGCTTTGCCCACTTTGTGACTGCTTAGCTTCTGGGTTTCCTGGAGATTGTGTGCCATTTCCAAGACTGCCTCAGTGCTGGGAGAAGAGGACAGGAGAAGGGCAGTTAAAACTCTGTAGAACTTGCTGTTTACACCAACATCAAGCTGTTATTGAATAAAACTTCCTGGATTATAGCAAACCTTTGGTTAATTTTCCCAGTTCTGAAAATGTCAATTCTGCTGAATTTTTTTTTTGTCAGTGTTTTCATTGCTTTTATAGAAGGCAAGATTTTCAGAGGTCATTTCCTCTGACATTACATAGCCACATCTTTTCAAGCAGATAAATATATTTTTTTTATTTCCTATATATCAGTATCAAACAAAGCTCTCTTAAAATGTGAAGTTCTTAATTTGGCTAAGTAGCATGCACTTCAGTCAGGAAATATGCTAAAGCAACTGTCTCCTTTCTTGACCTTGGGAAAGCTACATTCTTGGCAGAACAAGCCACTTCTGATTTCATTGTGGAGGTATAATTTACCCACAAGAATACTAGGCAAATAAGAGTAGCCTATTCTCTTCTATTTCCAGAAATCACTTAAACCAAAGAGACTTGCATTAGTTATTTCTCACAAAAGATTTCCATTTATATCTTTGAATTCTCTGCTAAGATTTCAAATTCATATTTTGTGTAGTCTTTTATTATGATGGATCAGAATAGACTATATTGTTCAAACAATCTTGTAGTTTAGATTAACTTGAAGTGAAATCAAGTATATCATAAAATTCTCATGGTTCACTTTGGAAAATATAATGTTTTTAAAATTGTATTAAAAACTGAATATAAGGAAAAAAATTTAAAAGGGAAAAAAAAAAACTCATTTTTTTTCCAGTAACATCTACTACCACTTTCCAAATGCTGTGCCTAACATTTTAACGCGTGTCATTTGTTCCTTATAAAAAGTCTTTTGAAGATGTTAACATACTTCATATTTTACTAATTAGAAAAAGAAAGATCTTAAATGTTATGCCTTAACTCACACATCTAGCAATGGGCAGAGTTAGACTTCAAAAGGCAACTTGTTCACTTCCTTCTTTATTTATAAGGCTTTCATTTAGAGAATAACTTTAATGAAAAATGTATCTTCTGATTTGTCTGAATTTGCATGAAGTTTAAAATAATTTAAATAATTTCTCTAATTAAATGTATAGAAATAGTACTTTTTAGTTGCCTTTCTTAGATAATAGCCAAAGGCAAAATTTTTGTTCTTAATGTCATGAACTATAATTCAGTAAAGAATGTGTTTTTATTAGGAAAACATAAACCACAGATGAGAACTAGCAGTGATAAAGTTTGAAAAAGGATAATAGATCAAGTATTTCCATCAAAACACTAATTCCTAATAAATGCCTAAACTACTTGTTTTTTAATGTATTTCTTTTAGTCATTTTAATTCTATTTTAGAATTTTAGTGACAAAAATGTCATTCAAACAGTGTAAAGAAAATGTTCAAAATCATAGAGTTTTTTGGAGTATTGTCAGCATGTAAGTCTATGACATGGAACACTTCGAGAGTCAATGCCTTAAAATAGTTTTCTTCCTAATCTGACAAAACCTTTTATACCGATTTTGATTTTACAAATGAATTTTACGTTAGTTGATATTTCCAAAAGTTTTTTTCACTATTATATAAAAATTACATTTGGGTTTTGAAATTAAAATCAAAATATACAACAAGTATTCTTGGGAATTCAGACAACCGGAAGATACATTTATCCATTCATCACTTTCTCATGAACTAGTCATAATACACATCCAGTTATCATTCTGGTTCATTCTCTCATTTCAGAGAGTCAACTACAAATAAAGCGATTCTTCTGCCATTCCAAGTCTCCACTCTTTTTAGCAGGATCCATCAAAGGTTTGTGATTGACACTGTCTAACAGATTCAGGTCCACTCCAAAAATTAGTCATTTATCATTTTTTAAATCTCTTCATAAAGCAGAGTCTCCCTTTCCTATTTTAAAACTTTTAAGTCCAAGACTTCATGAAGAAGTCTCTTGTGTGACCTGGAATCTCTAACTATTTTAACAGTTTTCTATTTCCTTTGGTCTCTTAAAGGTTCATCACATTGACTATGGAAGGATATTTCACTAAGGTAGAATGAAGAAGCGTGTGTAGTGATGAGTGTTTTAACACGTGAGGGGAGGAGATAAGAAGATACTTAATGGTTAATGTCTTCAAATAGCCTTTTGTAAAATGTGGGCTCTAATTGAAAGGCTCCAATTAATAATGAGAGGGTTATAAAAATAATGAGAGGGTTACAAAATACTGCAAGGGAACTAGCCATCTATATGGGACTCCAAGTTGGGGGAGAAAATGCTCTTTATTAGAAATTAAATCTTGATTTAATCTTCACACAGAAACGTACTCCAGAATAAGAGTCTCAAAGAATTGTAGAAATCTCAAGCTAACAAATGAGAAGAAAATACATTTGAAGAAGATGATATATCAGTGGCTACAGCCAACCAAAATGCACAATCAGTTTTCATATACTCCACTTGAGACACAGCCAAAGAGGTTCCTGCCAGACCAATTTTCCCACAAATGACACTATAAATTTAGATAAAAATTTCAAATAATTGCCTGGAGGTAACACAGCATGAACAAAAGCAGAAAGATGATAGAAAAGAATCAATTTTGGGGGGAATAAAGGAATGGCAAGGGGGTGATTTTGCTCTTTTTAAATGGCTTTTGCCTGAGAGCAGGCCACACACACAGAGTACTGACAGGGTGAAACATGGAAAGGAAATCCATGTTTTTTCTGTCCTAAGAAGCCAGAGGTCAGAGTGTGGAACTTTGTTGTCAACAGAATGTAAGGGAGATAGCCAGAAAAGGGAAGCTTGGAATCCTATGTAAAAAATTTGGAGAACTGACTATCTGACGTTGAGCCACACACACACTAGGGTCAAAGCAATGCAATGCGTTTTAAGCTGCACCCAAGAGACAAAGTTTGAGTCCCAGATATTTGCCTGCTAAAATTTAGAAAATCAGCACTTCTGTAGTATAACAGAATTCAGAGTCTCTGCACCTTCAAAACACTCAGGACAATACAAATTCAGTCAGTAAGTGAAGAAATGGGGGAATCCAAACCAATCTCAATAGAAAAGGCAATGGAAACCAATCCCCAAATGAACATGCTTTGAAATAAGCATCAAGGATTTTACTTTATCCATTTCAAATATGCTCAGTGGCAAAAAGGGAAATTGGCTTTTAAGAAATAAAAATATAAGAACTCCCACCAGAAAAATAGAAACTTGGAAAAAGTCCCAAATAAACCTTTAAGAAAAGCAAAGTAAAATACATAAAATATATATACATTATTTGGAATTAATGGTAGAATGAAATTGACAAAGAAAAAGATCGGTGTGCTCAGAGAAAGACCTCTGGAACTTTTTCAACCTGAAGAATAAAGACAAAAAGTTTTGAAAAACAAAGCGGATATAATTTCATAGACCTGTAAAAAAAATTTTGAATTTCCAACATATATGTAATTAGAGTCCCTCAGCAGAGCAAAAAGAAAATGAGACATACAAAAATAATTGAAAAAATATTGGCTGAACACTGTTCAATTTGGTGAAAGACATACATGCATACATTCAAGAAACCCATGGGGCTGAGGTTGTGGCTCAGTGCTAGAGTGTTTGCCTAGCCTCCATGAAGCACAGGGTTCAATCCTCAGCACCACATAAAAATAAATAAATAAATAAAGTAGAGTACCATGTCCACCTACAACTAAAAAAAATATTAACAAAAGAAACTTAGCAAATTTTAAGTGTATGCATTACTAGCTAAATTGTGTACGCAAGTCATAAACAGAATGCTTAAAACTAAAGAAAAAATGTTTCTTTTTAAGCCAGAGGAAAACGAGAAAAAATGTTTCTGTTTAAGCCAGAGGAAAATGAGACATTATTTATGGGCAAAAAAAATATTCAAATATCTTCTGATTTATCGGAAAAATTGGAGGTTAGAAACAGTAGAACATTAACACTGGAAGAAAAGAACCTGCCAACCCATAGTTCTTGTCCAACAAATATGTTCTTCAAAATTGAAAGTAAAATAGTAATAACTTCAGATCTTCCAATACTGCATTCTGGAAGCAGAAAACATGTTTTGTAGTTCACAGCTCCATGGATGGAAAAAAAGTTTTCCTAGTATGGATTATTCCAAGTGTCTCACCAATATTCCCTATGGATAATTTTGACATTGGAACTTTGAATATTTTGAGTCAGTGATATTTAGACAAGGTTCTAAGTTTAGAATTAATGCTAGGCAAGATGGGGGGCTATTGGGATAGGGCAAATGTATTTTGCAAATGTGAACATAAATTTTAGAGTCATTAATGGTGGAATCTACTAAGTTAAAGAGTGAATGGTCTCCTAAAATACACCCATGTCCATCTGGAACCAACAAATGTGGCCTTACTTGGAAACAAGGTCTTTGTTTCTACATTTAGAGGATGGTGGAAATTAGAACAGTCCTTAATCTGATGTGTGATGTCTAAGGTATTCCCTACAGGAAAAGGGAAACTTGAACACAGACACATGAGGGTAAGATGGCCACGTAAACATGGAGGCAAATATTGGAGGTGTTGCTGCCACAGGCCAAGGAATGCCAAGGGCTGCTTGGCAACCAGCAGTGGGAGGAGGTAGGGAAAGAGTCTTCCCTTCACGTCAGACGGCTGGCTTTAAGAATTAAAAGGGAAAAAACCTTCTGTTGTTTTTGAAACACCCAGTTTGTGACATTTCGTCACAGCCTAGGAAACTAACGTAGGAAGAAACAAAATTGTAATTATGGATTGATGATCATCCTCATAGAAATTTTAAGAGAACATACAGGTAAGCAATTAAGACAAAAGGAAAATTCAGAAAGTTTTAAACTGCTAGATCAATGTACAAATAAAAAACTACCTATTAAAAATAGCAATTACATAATGCAGTTACAAAATATTAATATGAGAAAATCTTTTACAATAATTGCTAAAACTCTAAAGTGTCTATAAATAAGTTTTTAAAAGATAAATATTCGAGATCTTTATGAAGACAAATTTAAAATTTTGCAAAGGAAAAAAGCAAACAAAAATGGGTGGATGTTACATTAATGAAGCACCAATCACAATCCATTCTATAAATCCAAATTTCATAGAATTTGACAAGTGTATTTAAAAATTAGTCTAAAATTTTTCTTAAAGCCTTAATTTTTTTAAAGAAAAATGTATCAATCATCTTTAAAAAAATTTAAATTTTTTTTAAAGAAAAATGTATCAATCATCTTTGGTATATAAAGAATAATTAAATCTCCATTGGAATCAATGGTATAATCTCTCTCCCAAAAATTAAAAATTAAAGACATGTCATTAACAAGCATATACAGTTTGGTCAAATATGTACATGAAAACAATGCAAACTTCCCTTGATCCCTTCTTGTTTAGATCCAATTTAAAGGGATGATTTTACATATAAAGCTCTCCAATAATTTGTTTGAGTTAGGAAAATATCAGGCTGGTAAATGTTCATTATCACTCTGAGGAATAACTTGAGTTAATACATCAAAGACAAATCTGTAGTTTAGTAAACAAGTGTCCATGTTTCCAGCACCTGAGATTCAGTACCACTTTCAGAAGGGCTTTGCACTTCACAAAGCATGTGAGGCAAGTTTTACTTCAGCAAGAAGTCTGCCTAAAGCTAGTGCCCTAGCAATAGGAACAATGAAATGGAGAATCTATGTGGTCAGGTGAACAGAACTAAGGTAAGAGAACCAATCCCACCTGGTTTCCTTCACACATAGTAAAGTCCTCCTTAGTAATAACACATCCACATTTTCATATTCTCCATCTATCTCAGGTCACTGTAACTTTCATAATGCATCACTTTGCAAAATTAATATTTAAAGCACTTACACAAAACGGGGAATCCTCCAATACCACTGGCACTAAGTAACATTCCTTCAGAATCACTTTGAGGAGACATAGATACTCAGTGTTTATAGGTTAGGTAGGAAGCCAGAATGTCACAAGAAACAAAGAGATTTATTCAAGGCAGTGGTACACTTTTTGGAACAATGAGACCAATTGTGTTCTCATCTCCATTTGAAAGTGATTCACAACAGTCTGAAGATACAGTTTGTTTCCTTGATTTGATTGAACTCGTTTTTGTTGTTGTTGTTGTTGTTGTTGTTGTTGTTAAGAGAGAAGTCCTAAGCCTGGGTTTTTTTGTTTGTTTGTTTGTTTTGTTTTGTTTTGTTTTTAAATTTCTTATGTCCTGGAACTAAAAGATACATTGGATGGTGAAGTTGTCATAATCATTACACTTTTGAATTTATAATATCCCTTTTCCTTTCTCTCAGTAAGGAAAGGACAAGAAATCAGTAGAAGTTTTAATCATATTAAAAACTTCTCCTTTCAAACTTAGTACATGGTTCTTTCTTTTTGAATAGGCTGTTAACATATTACCAAAAGATTTGTCTATAAAAGAAGAAAATTATTGAACTCTAGTAACCATGAAACTGTAATCCCTGTTTTCCTAAGTTCATTTTCCTATTATAAAACCATTCAGAAATGGACATATCCAATATTCACTCCAAATTCTCCTGAATATGAGATGTCTTAAGGATTTATGCAGGCAAAGAAAGAGGGCTAAGATTTACATTGAATTAATTTTGAGATTTTTAACTTGCCATCATAAAATTACATTGACTTGGCCCATGAAAGTCATGCCAAGTGTGTGTTTACCTGATATGAATCATTCACCTTGAAGTGCCATCTCCATTGTCAGATATTAGAGTCACATACAAAGAGAACTAGACAAGGGAGGGAGTCTGGAGAAACAAGAAAATAATAACCAAGCCAGCAACATGTTTGTTTGTTATTCTGGTTGTTCTTTAATATTCTCTGCCTTCCGAGTCAAATGCCAACGAATAGCTGAAATGTTGCTTCTGGAATATGAGGTTGCAGATCCTTGGATAGTTCCTCTGAATAGATTATCTTCCCAAAGCCTTGATGCAAATATGATCTTAGATGTTTTTTTCTTTCTTTGGGGTTAAAAGTTAACCTGGGGAGCACGGCATTGTTGAGGAGGATTGACTTCAATGGAAATGGTATTAGCCTATCTTTTCAAATATAAAAACCAGCTGGGAAAATGAGAGAGACGGAAACTCTGTTTGGAGCCATGGTTTAGGTTAAAGAACTAGAAACTTGGGCAATGGAGATAAGTTATGATCTGGGACAAGTTACTTAACCATCCAAGCTTTACTTACTCATCTGTTCATAATAAAATTCCTATCTTACACAATTATAGGGATTACTACAGTAGTTAACACACATACATCTCTTAGGATGATGACTATCATAAAATGTTTAGTCTCAACCAATCACAGCAATTGAACTTCAGTCAATCACAAGCTATGGACTGACCAACCATGACCCCAACCACTGTGTAAGTTGACTGCATGTCATTTTCTTTTCTGCGACTATAGTCTATAGAAATAACCTGGGTAATATGGTGGGGTTGGCCATTCTGACCCATCTTCCACCTAGAACATCGCTTGGTTTTAGGGACCAGTTCTTCCCCATTTAAATTCTTTACACTTAACTCATCTTGAAATGTTTTCTTTAACATACTTTACTTGTGAAAAAGAAAGAATTCAAGCCTCATTGCTCTCCCAATACTTTTTCTGATGAGATGAAAAGTTGTCTCCAAATATTATATGAAGTTTCACTTAATTTATGGGAATTTTTTTCTCCCCCCAAATATATGAACTAAAAAAATGTAAGATTTTTTTATCTGCTTTTCAGTTCCATCTTTAAAAATTAGTTGACCATATGATTAAATATTTCTCAACAGTTTCCTTTTTTCTTCATCTTTCCTTGGTTCTTTTTAGTTATACATGACAGTAAAATCTATTTTGACGTAATTATAAAAGCATGGAATATATCTTGTTCTAATTCAGTCCCCAGTACAATTCCTTCCCCTTCCCTCCCTCACCCTCTGCTCCCTTCCTTATATTGTTACTTTCTTTGGCATATTTTTTTCTTAGAAGTTTAATTTTCTGCCTCCTTTAGGTTTCACTGAAAGGTTCATAGGTCACTTGGATTATTTTCACAAAAATATTTAGACGATGTTTAGTAACTATAATGCTATACTTAACTGATATATAATTGCATGGACCTCCAAGTGATTCACCTAGACAATGCTGTGGATCTTCAGTAGGAAATGCTCTTAGAGCAGAGTTTGATTTGGTCTCAGATCTGCCATAACTTAAAGGTTATGATTAATTCTTTATTGAGGGACTCAAAAGCAAGATAGTTAATGGAATATCATAATTAAGCTTCCAGTCTGAATATTACCTTTCCAGAGATTCATTCTGAAGAATACATAGTATTTACTCAGGAAAAATGTTTTAAATATTTATTATATATTTAATATTTATTGATTCTATGCTATGACATTTATTTGGTCCTATATAAATATAACATTGACAGTTCTTTCCCCAGACACTATAAAAATATACACATAAAATATGCATGTAAAAATAACAGTGTTATCAGATGGAAGATAGTAAATAGCTTTGCACAAGCAAAATATTATAGGAGTTTGGCAGAAGTACTGAGATGTAAATGATATGCATTTCATTTCCAGAATAATTAAAAATTTAATATATCATATTTTAGAGATAAGACCCCTAAGAAGATAATTGCAAGGAAAAATAGAAAACCATGATAAGTGTGTGGCCAATTCAGGCCAAAAATATCTGTCTTAACTAATTTTTTTTTAAAAGGATGGTTTAGTCATAGGAAATGAACATCAGATTAACTAAATCAATTTCTCATTGTTTATACTTGACAAGTTGTTTCCAAGTATATTCATCAGATGAGAAAGTTCCAAGCACTTCTAATTTTACCTGATAAAAGTAAATTGAGTGGTATGGAAGAAAGATAAAGTCTAAAATACAATATCTCTTCCTGATGAGATAACTTTGGATTGATTGATAAGAGGAAAATTTCTGAATCTAAAGCATTTGTTCGTTTTACATTTGTTTAAATGATGGAAAGGCAAATGGAGTTTTAGCATGAGCAGTCAGACTGCATTATAAAAGTTCACACAAAGTAATAGTTCAACATCCATACATTTGTCTGTACTCCTGTGCAAATTAGTATAATATTTTTAATTCTAATGAAAAACTAAAATGACCAGTTTTATTGGGAACTGCTTTTCTCTTACAGCTGTAGAAACATAGAAATAATAGTATAAGTAATGGAAACTTTCTAAGTTCCTAAAAGATAATGGACAGACTTATAATGAAGGCTTGCTTTTGCAATTGTAGGAATAAAACTAAAGCATTTACTCTAATGTGTCATTAAACTTTTATCAGATCATAGTACCAATGCATGAGGACTAAAACTTGTTTTAACTAAATAATGTATGCTAAAATGTATATTGTCCATGTTAAGGTAAAGATCATAACTGGGCTAATGTGCTTCAGTGGACTGATGGGCATTCACTCTCTTTGAACTTAAGTACTGTATCCTGACAACGGAAGGAGAATGTTTTTAAATTTTGAAACTTCAGTATAAGATTGCAGATGTGTGGGCTGGGGATGTGGCTCAAGCGGTAGTGTGCTCGCCTGGCATGCGTGTGGCCCGGGTTCGATCCTCAGCACCACATACAAACAAAGATGTTGTGTCTGCCAAAGACTAAAAAATAAATATTAAAATTCTCTCTCTCTCTCTCTCTCTCTCTCTCTCTCTCTCTCTCTCTTACCCTCTCTTTTAAAAAAAAAAAAAAAAGATTACAGATGTGGGACATCTTAGCATCCACTTGAGTAAGAAATTATATTTGCTATGCTTACCAGTTAGTATCATTGAAATGTTCAAACCAGCTACATGAGTCTGAAGCAAGTATTTTATAGGTCTTGCCTTTAATGTCCCTTATCATATTCTTAGCTCCTTTATTACCAGAGGATATCCTTATGTCCAATGACCAGTGCCCTGAACCTTAATTCCATTCATTAAAATTTTAAACAGCTCTTTAATATATACTGAAGCATGAAGGGCTACCTCTATCAATAGCTTATGCCTCCTTGGCACACAGGTTTTTCATTTCCTTCTCTTTGATTATTTTCTTCTCCTTCCCCTTCCTCTTCCTCCTCCTCTTACTACTACTACTACCACTACTACTACTCTCTCTCACAATATGCTAACAATAAGTGAATATTCAAAGTAAAAGAATGAATTTTCCATCTCAGAGGAGGTAGTAAGGGAGAGGGATAATGTGGCTTTCTTGTATCACTGCCCATTTCCCAACCTTTACCATTACTATACTTATCATAAGAGTACAACTGGGCACATACATACAGAGTTGGAGTGAGTTACCTACTCAACCCCTTTTTGAAAACAGAAAACCATGAATTTATTCTTTTTGAAAGCTTAAATCTCATATTCATCCTATGTAAAATTGCCTTAGCAAGGAAACTACATATATATGATCATATTTTTATTGCTATTGAAATTTTGAGCAGTCTCAGTAATCATTTTGAAACTGAAGAATTTATATAATGCTTTGAAAAGAGAAGAAACCATCATTGTGTGAGGGATAGGTAGGGATATTGATACACATTACCTCTAAAAAATAACAAATATATAGGGTAATAATGTCATCTCATTCCACCGTTCTTCCCATAAGCTGTGCTTCATTTATGTACAATGTGTCAAAATGCATTCTACTGTCATGTACAACTAAATGGGGCAAATTAAAAATAAATTGATTAAATAAAAACAAACACACAAAAATAACAGAAACAAAATACTATTAATTTGCCTGATCTCAGGTTTTTAATGAGAAAGCAAGTCCTTGATTCAGAAAAAGTATAGAGCTAAGGAATAAATTATGTCCTGGATGCCCTCCCATCTGCAATTATATTATTTGGCAATGTTCCAGAAACCCCCAATCTCATCACTAAAAGTGTATTACCCAGCATCATGGGAAATTCTTAGTAATGGTTCCTATCTGTGCAATATTGATACCTTTGGTAGTTACTACCTTAATCAGTAATTGAATTACTTTGTAATCTTAATGTATGGCAGAAAAGAGGGTTTCAGAGTTTGAGCAATTTTGAAAGTATATGTAGTAACATTGAGCAAAGACAAAAAAAAAATCTGAAATCACAATGAGCATCTGAGAGGACTACCTACTTGGCTGAGGGGCTTTCAAGGAGAAGGGAGGAGCTTAACTTAATCACTACTTTGCTTCTGGGATTATTTTGCCTGTGTCATTGAACTAATGAGACAAATCAGAATAGATATTGTCCTACCCACATCCCCCAACCCACACAATTGTCTGCTCTATAATGGAGACTATATTTTATCAAATTCTGAGTATCAGTATTAACCATTGTGCAAGACTCCTGCCACACATAATAAATGATTGTTGAGTGAATAATAAATATATGATCAAAATAATTTAATTTTAATTGAAGGATTTCCTGGCATTCCATACACTTTGATTTCTTTTAATGTGAGTAGTACCATCTGAAAATGTGCTGTAATTTTTCATAGATCCACCAAAAGGGGAAAAAGAAAAAGATAGCAGGATCTGGGAGACAAAGCCAACTGTGAACTTTGATAGTATTTTCAAAAATGTTTCACAGAAATCTCTATCATGTGACCTTTCATTGGGAGAATAAGCTCAGATGGTCAAGGCAACAAAAAGGAAGGACCAAAAATGGTCATGCTGAAAGAGAGACTTGGAAATCCTGAGGGAAATGAGAGCACTCCTGAAGAGCAGGGGAAGAATTACAGAGTAATTGCTTTTATATAAATAATTGATCAATCCAATTTAAAGTCATCTCCATGTTAACAACAACGAAAAAATAATAGACCTGTACACACGTGACTAGTGTTCTCTCAGATGTACACTGGTGACCAGTGCAGCACCCATGAGAAGAACACACACAAGCAATAAGTGTTGAGGTGCTGAGATGGTGAATTGGCCGTACTTAAACACATTTCAGTTAAGTATCTCATCATGAGACTGGCACTTGCCAAGTGGCAATAGCATTGTTTGTTGAGTGTTCTGTTCTGATCTCAAATAGGTAAGTGCTTTAGAAGCATTATACACCACACAATTGATTTGCTTTGTGATTCCTTCAAACCTCTAGTTTGTTCATTCAACAAAAGTTTTCAAGAACCCAGTAGATGCCAGGCCATATTTTAAATTGTGAGTAAGGAGCAATGGAAAACAGAATCTCTGAGCTCAATGGCTTTTTACAGGGGAGGAGCAGTGGAAGGAGGTAGAGGTGTGAAAGAGAAGTATATGAATGTGAGATATGAAATATATGACAAGGATTTAATAGATGCAATGAAGAAAAATAAAGTGGGGGAAATTGATAGTGATTGATGATTAATGGCAGTGGCTATTTTTTAAATGGAGGCAAGACAAGTCTCTGTAGAGATACATTTGTCCATTTTCTGCTACTAAAAGAAACTACCTAAGGCTGAGTACTTATAAAGAAAACAGGTTCATTCAACTCATAGTTTTGGAGGCTGAAAATCCAACATCAGGTGGCCACATCAATTTGATCTCCTGCAAGTGACCCCTTGGCTGCATGACCACATAGTAAATGGCCTCTTACAGGAGTTCATGACAAAGGACGACATGGTGAGATGGAACACCAGCGAATGCAAAGGTCCAGTCTTGCTCTTTTCTGACAATCTATTCTTGTAGCAACTGAGTCCACAAAGCCAGCACTGGCCCCTTTCAAGGGCAGACTCCTCCATGATCTAAGTACCTCACACTAAGTCCACTTCTTACAACTTCCACTACCTCAACAATGCCAACACTACCACTAAGCCTCTGATCGATGGGCCTTTGGGAGATCAACAAAATCATAGCATTTCCTCCAAATGGAGGAAATGAGAACTGAGGCTCTCCTGAAGAAAAGTTTAGGCAGAGGAAGCCACAGTACAAAGGCTCTGAGGCTGGACTGTTGGTGAAGCATCAAAAGAAGAGCAAAGAATTCAGGCGAAATAGAGGTGGTATAAGGGACAGGGGAGAGGGAGTGCTAAAGATAAATTCAGGGAGGTTCAGAGCACGAAGAGACTCCTAAGCCACAGGCTGCATAACCCCCTGCCATTTCTCTTCTTAGGAAGTTTCAGAGATTTTGTTGAACAAGTCTCTATTTACTAAAGATTAAAATTCATTTTCGGGGCTGGGGATGTGGCTCAAGCGGTAGCGCGCTCGCCTGGCATGCGTGCGGCCCGGGTTCGATCCTCAGCACCACATACCAACAAAGATGTTGTGTCCGCCAAGAACTAAAAAATAAATATTAAAAAAATTCTCTCTCTCTCTCTCTCTCTCTCTCTCTCTCTCTCTCTCTCTCTCCTCTCTCTCTCTCTCCTCTCTCACTCTCTCTTAAAAAAAAAAAAAATTCATTTTCCTGTCCTTGGAAAGCTTCATGAACAAGGATCCTGCAGCCATCTGTCTTTGCTCAGCCTTGTTGCCTTAAGCAAATTATCAAGTTGTATAGGGTCAGGCGGAAAGGCACCAGGAGTCATCGGAGGAAAACTCATCTGATGCAGAACACTGGAAACTAATCGTCATTATTTCAGTTCACCTTCTGGAAATGAATCACTCTAGACAAGCACCCAAAAGAGTGCTCTAGAATTGTAAAGACCCATGGTGAATAATGTTGCTAGAGTCAGCAGAGTGACATGAGGGGAGCATTTACCTATCAGTTAGTCATACTCATCCCACTGATCCTAAGGCACATCTGACGTCTTACATGAATTGACTTGGATTTTACTCACAACTCTGAGACAACATAGCACTAATTCGCTACATTATTCATTTGATATTTACAAGCTACATCTGGCTTTCCACCACCACATTATACTATTAACACTCCACATGTGTGCCTGGCTATAGTGTTACCTGGAAAAGACCTTCTGGACCTGATTTAGGGCTGGGGCTTCAGCTGATCTTCCTCTCTATAAATCCCTTTAGAACAGGAATTTATACTTCTCTGTATCTCTTATGCAGATGGACGCAGCCCCTTTCACAGAGTAGATATGAAGACTTAATAGAGGTAGAAAAACTATACAGATGTATCAATGGAATGATATGTAACTTACTTTTCTTTACTAATAACTTAGAGTAGAAATTTGAGTTCTGATATCTAGTGCAGTGTTTGATCATCTACACCAGGAGTTTTCCTCATTAGGTTTAGTCAGGAGAATTTTCCTGACAGTCCACTTGGGTGAATCACATAACAATGGTGAGCAGAACCAAAGGCCTTGTGTGTGGCTTCTTTTCATCTTCATATCTGAACCACATGAAATAACGGTGGAATTTCTCTGGAACTTCCTCAGTCTGGTAAAGCATTGTGTCTGGTATTGAAACTCAGCAAATGGTAAATGCCATCAAGTTATTTTTAGTTTTATTCTTGTCCAACAAGTAGTGGGAGTTTCTCAAAGTTTTTAGTTCTAGAATTTGCTAAGGTAGATAACAAAAGGAGAGACCAGAGTCATATGTCTTTGTATATGCACCTGAAGTATGCTCGAAAATAATTTAAAATAATTTGACGAGCTTATTTGGAGCTTATGCAGAGAAGGTAAACCTAGGGAGAAACATTCCTATATGTTGGGATTTTATCCCATAAGGAGGATAGAAAAATTGACACACCAGCCACACGAGGATCACGAGTTCAAAGCCAGCCTCAGCAATGGCAAGGCATTAAAGGAACTCAGTAAGACTCTGTCTCTAAATTTAAAAAATGTTTAAAAAAGGGCTGGGGATATAGCTCAGTGATTGAGTGCCCTGAGTTCAATCCCCAGTACCCTCTCCCCCAAAAAAGACACAAATGTGCCGGGCCAACATTTGTGATATAGTTAGTTTATATAATACATAACTTTGCTAGTTATCAAAAACAGTACATTTTCTGCTGAAAAAAAACTTACAGAAAAAAAAATATATGTCTGGGCCTATCAATAAGTAGTGTGCAAAATATGGTACTCAGAGTGATATGCTTTAAAACAGCATGATATCTGTCATTAGACACATTTAGACAATTTTCTTCCCTAGACTGTCCAAATCACATATTGGGTAGGAAACAGAGATGTGAATCCCCGCACACTCCTAACAAGTTGCTGTTGTCCTGACTGCCAGTCCTTCTCATTCCACTTGATAATTTTACAGGTAACCCTTGCCTCCCTGGACTCTGCAGGAGGAATGCTGTTGCTGCATCCATCTTTGGATTGGCAGATTCTCTCTGAAGTCAACATGACCCACTGAATCATGAAGGCATCACTTTGCTATTTATTGCTAAGTTCACCCAAAAGAGCAAGTGGGTGTCAAATTATAACATATTCAAACATTTTGCCATATCATATATTAAACACAGATGTACATGCATATATAAATTTATTGATATGTGTGTACAAGTGTTATACCTCCACCCATAAGTAGTATTATCTATTACATCTCTAAAATTTTTCAAAGTTGTGATAATAAAATTAGATGATGCCCTTAGGTTGTTAGAATTTTCTTTGGACACTTAGAATTTTCTTTGGACACCTGGAAGATGTCTGCAATAGATATTTCTGTGTTGCACACACCTTGAGATGAAATTTATTTACCATTTTATTTGAGGTCTGGTATTGAAGGACTTAGGAATCATGCAGGAAAAATGTCCAGTTATTTAAAATATGTCTGCTCTATTTCTTCAGAGTTTGTTCAGCAGTTTAGTGTAATGAACTTGTCTTCCTTACCTGCACAGTAAGTGCATTGACTTGGGCTTTTTTAGACAAGAGTTCCAAGGCCAAATTCACATTGTATTATAAGACTCTGGCAATCCACAAGGCTAGTGGATCCAAGCAAGGAAAGATAGAAGACAGGGAAAATTGGTTGTTTTCTCTAATTCTATACATGAGTGTTCAGCACATTTAGTGGGTTTATGTGTATAATACAAATTTGTTTCTTAGCATAAGGAGCATGAACAGGAAGGGATTAGAGTTGGTTATCAGGAAGCAGTTGAACTCATTCTTCCATTATGAGAAATGTAGCTATAGGCATGCAAATACTGTTAGAAAGTAATTTAGAGAAGGAAAATCATCTGTTTCCTGGAAAGGGCAATTAATTGTTAAGTTCTGGGTGCTTCATCTCTGATGGATTAAAGAAATTAGTCGGAAGTACTTAACAAGATGGCGGCGGGGAATGAGTGAGCCGCTCTGTGCTCCGCGCCACCGCCGCCGCAGCGTATGTTGCTGCTTCTTAAAAGAAGAAGTAAAGATCATCAAAGGACATCTGTCGACAAGGATTCAGCACCGTGTCAAGAAAAGGGCCTAGATGGAGTGAATCCGCCACGACTTCAGCACGAGCAGTAAGGCTGCAGCCCCCGAGCTGCCGGGCTCCCTGGGCCCCTTCTCACTCCCCTCTCCGCCTCTCCGCTTCGCTTCTCCCCCGCCATCTCTCCTCCCACGCTCACTCCCTAAATCTAGATCTCAATCTCTTTCCCCCACCCCACCCGCTCTCTCGCGTGCGCGTGCCCAGTACCCAGCCCGCGCGGGCCCCGAGGCGCGGCCTCCCCTCCCCCAGCCAGCACCCCCTCCACGGGGGTCCCGAAGGCCACAGCTTTGCCGCCACCGCCGCCCGCCGCCGCTGCAGCCACCTCCGCTGCCGCCACCGCTTTCCGCGGAGCACCTTAGAACAGACTCTTAACCGAGTAAAATGGAACAGCTGATAAGATGAGTGACAATTTAAAATCTAAATGATCCAACATGGCGGCGGACACGGAGAGATCAAGTCTCTAACCCCTTCAGGACGCGGAGAGATCAAGTCTCTAACCCCTTCAGCTGCACGGGCATAGGGAGAAGGAAACTGTCAAAATACTGTTCGCTCAGGACCACTAGGCACGGTTGAGCTGAAGTGGACCCCGGGCGAACGGTCTAGCCTTCTCAGAACACACCGAGCCCGAATTGGCTGCATTCTAGCTCAGGTTCGCCTGCTTCATGGACTCAACACTAATGATCCCACTGAAATAACTAGTCGGCCCGCCTGAACTCAAAGAGGTAAAAGCCAACTGAGCACCACAGCCAGACCCAGGGAATCAGGAGTGACGCAGGACTAGCGGTGCAGGACTCCCAGCTATTGCTATCACCAGTGCTGACAACAGGTCCCTTGCACCAGCTATCAGGGGCGTTGCTGCTACCTGAGGGCAAATAAATTCGCTGGGGGCCCTCAGCCCCAAGCCCTACAAACTTAGGGTCTGAGGGAGGCAAACAGAAAGGGTGTGCCCAGGCACCCATGAAAACAGGGCTCCCAGGAGCAGCAGACCTGGCATGTAGTCAGTATTGTGGTGAGTGTCACAGGTGAGCGGGGCCTGGCTTGAGGAACCACAAGAGAAGGCCCTAGGCACTCAGGATTAGAGACCCACACAGTCTGGGAAGAAGAGCTGAGGCACAGTGATTGGTTCCCACCTATCAAGAAGAAAAGCCTGGCCCAGGGGGCATAGCTCCACCAACTGGATGAGAAGTTAATCGAGCTATATGACTGCATTTATTATTATTTTTTTTTTTAATGATTATTATTAGTATTTTTTTTATTTTATTTTCACTTTTTGTTGTTGATGTAGTTGTTGTTCTTTAACGTTCCTATTAATGGTTTCAATTTTTTTAAATTCTTTTTATTTTATTAGTATTACTATTATTTTTTAAACTTTAATTTCCATTTTTTTACTATCATTATAAAATTTTTTCTTTTTTTCTTTTTTTTTTGTTGGTTTTAAATTTTTATTTTTTTTTTCGTTTCTTCTTTCTTTCTTTTCACTTTTTTTTTTCTTTTGTCTTCTCACTTCTTTCAATTTTCCTATTCCACCTTCCTTGAATTCTACCTGCCTACACTCATTCTCTTTAGTGACTTCTTCCCTCCCCTTCTAATATCTCTCCTCCCCAGTATCACACTAATTGGAGGAGGATCACAGCCACTACCTGCCCTGAAAGGGTGACTTTTCAACTATACAAGAGCAATATAATTAAATAGAGGGGGAAAATATCAAAGACACAACAATTTCACCAAGCAGAAAGAAACGCCAGCAGTATGAAACGACAAGGAAAGAAAGGACCACAGGCAATGCAGGTCAACTCAACTTTAGAAGAGGTAATAGCTGCAACAGATGGAATGTCAGATAGAGAGCTCAGGACATACATGCTTCAGATGATCTGGAGTCTCAAGGAAGACATGAGACAGCAAAATCAGACAATGAAAGATCATATTGACAAACAAATCCAGGAAATAAAAGATCAATTTCACAGGGAGATAGAGGTAATAAAAAACAAACAAATAGAAATACTAGAGATGCAGGAATCAATAAACCAACTTAAAAACTCAATTGAGAATACTACCAGCAGAGTTGATCACTTAGAAGATAGAACATCAGACAATGAAGACAGAATATTTCAACTTGAAAAGAACATAGATAGCTCAGCAAGTCTACTAAGAAACCATGAGCAGAACATTCAAGAACTATGGGATAATATCAAAAGACCAAACTTAAGAGTCATTGGGATACAGGAAGGCACAGAGCTCCAAACCAAAGGATTAAGCAATCTATTCAGTGAAATAATACAAGAAAACTTCCCAGACTTGAAGAATGAGACAGAATCCCAAATCCTAGAAGCCTACAGGACGCCGAATGTGCAAAATCATAAGAGATCCACACCTAGACACATTATAATGAAGATGTCCAACATACAGAATAAGGAGAGAATTTTAAAAGCTACAAGGGAAAGGAAGCAGATTACATTTAGGGGTAAACCAATCAGGATAACAGCTGATCTCTCAACACAGACTCTAAAAGCTAGAAGATCCTGGAATAACATATTTCAAACGCTTAAAGAAAATGGATTCCAACCAAGAATCGTGTATCCGGCGAAATTAAGCTTCAGATTAGAAGATGAAATGAAAACCTTCCACGATAAACAAAAGTTAAAAGAATTCGCAGCTAGAAAACCATCTCTTCAAAAAATCCTTGGCAAAACATTACAGGAAGAGGAAATGGAAAATAACATTGATAACCAACAATGGGAGGTAGGACAGTAAAGGGGGGAAAGTAGTCAAAGAGGATAACAAATCAGGTATAGTAACATCAATAAACAAATATGGATAGAAGAACAAACCATATCTCAATAATAACCCTAAATGTTAATGGCTTAAACTCACCAATTAAGAGACACAGGCTAGTAGAATGGATCACAAAACAAGACCCAACAATATGCTGTCTACAGGAGACGCATTTGATAGGAAAAGATGTACATAGACTGAAGGTGAAAGGTTGGGAAAAATCATATCACTCACATGGACCACGGAAACAAGCAGGAGTGTACATACTCATATCTAATAAAATAGATTTCAAGCCAAAGCTAATCAAAAGGGATAAAGAAGGTCACTTCATACTGCTCAAGGGAACCATACACCAACAAGACATAACAATCATAAATATATATGCCCCAAATAATGGTGCAGCCGTGTTTATCAAGCAAACTCTTCTCAAGTTCAAGAGTCTAATAGACCACCATACAATAATCATGGGAGACTTCAACACACCTCTCTCACCACTGGACAGATCTTCCAAACAAAAGTTAAATAAGGAAACTATAGAACTCAATAACACAATTAACAACCTAGACTTAATTGACATATATAGACTATACCACCCAACATCAAGTAGCTACACTTTTTTCTCAGCAGCACATGGAACCTTCTCAAAAATAGACCATATACTATGTCACAGGGCAACTCTTAAACAATACAAAGAGGTAGAGATAATACCATGCATCTTATCTGATCATAATGGAATGAAACTGAAAATCAATGATAAAAGAAGAAAGGAAAAATCAAGCATCACCTGGAGAACGAACAATAGGTTGCTGAGTGATCAATGGGTTTTAGAAGACATCAAGGAGGAAATTAAAAAATTCCTAGAGTTAAATGAAAACACAGACACAACATATCGGAATCTATGGGACACATTGAAAGCAGTTCTAAGAGGAAAATTCATTGCTTGGAGTTCATTCCTCAAAAAAAGAAAAAACCAACAAATAAATGATCTCATACTTCATCTCAAAATCCTAGAAAAAGAAGAGCAAAACAACAGCAAAAGAAGTAGAAGGCAAGAAATAATTAAAATCAGAGCTGAAATTAATGAAATTGAAACAAAAGAAACAATTGAAAAAATTGACAAAACTAAAAGCTGGTTCTTTGAAAAAATAAATAAAATTGACAGACCCTTAGCCATGCTAACGAAGAGAAGAAGAGAGAGAACCCAAATTACTAGCATACGGGATGAAAAAGGCAATATCACAACAGACACTTCAGAAATACAGAAGATAATAAGAAAGTACTTTGAATCCTTATACTCCAATAAAATAGAAGATAGTGAAGGCATAGATAAATTCCTTGAGTCTTATGATCTGCCCAGATTGAGCCAGGAGGATATAGACAACCTAAACAGACCAATAACAATAGAGGAAATAGAAGAAACCATCAAACGACTACCAACTAAGAAAAGCCCAGGACCGGATGGGTATACAGCAGAGTTTTACAAAACCTTTAAAGAGGAACTAACACCAATACTTTTCAAGCTATTTCAGGAAATAGAAAAAGAGGGAGAACTTCCAAATTCATTCTACGAGGCCAACATCACCCTGATTCCGAAACCAGACAAAGACACTTCAAAGAAAGAAAACTACAGACCAATATCTCTAATGAACCTTGATGCAAAAATCCTCAATAAAATTCTGGCGAATCGGATTCAAATACATATCAAAAAAATTATACACCATGATCAAGTAGGATTCATCCCTGGTATGCAAGGTTGGTTCAATATACGGAAATCAATAAATGTTATCCACCACATTAATAGACTTAAAAACAAGAACCATATGATCATCTCGATAGATGCAGAAAAAGCTTTCGACAAAGTACAGCATCCCTTTATGTTCAAAACTCTAGAAAAATTAGGGATAACTGGATCATACCTCAACATTGTAAAAGCAATCTATGATAAGCCACAGGCCAGCATCATTCTGAATGGAGAAAAATTGAAAGCATTCCCTCTAAGATCTGGTACAAGACAGGGATGCCCTCTCTCGCCACTTCTGTTCAACATAGTCCTCGAAACACTGGCCAGAGCAATTAGGCAGACGAAAGAAATTAAAGGCATAAAAATAGGAAAAGAAGAACTTAAATTATCACTATTTGCAGATGATATGATTCTATACCTAGCAGACCCAAAAGGGTCCACAAAGAAGCTATTAGAGCTAATAAATGAATTCAGCAAAGTGGCAGGATATAAGATCAACACGCATAAATCAAAGGCATTCCTGTATATGAGCGACAAATCCTCTGAAACGGAAATGAGGACAACTACTCCATTCACAATATCCCCCCAAAAAATAAAATACTTGGGAATCAACCTAACAAAAGAGGTGAAAGATTTATACAATGAAAATTACAGAACCCTAAAGAAAGATATAGAAGAAGACCTTAGAAGATGGAAAAATATACCCTGCTCATGGATAGGCAGAACTAACATCATCAAAATGGCGATATTACCAAAAGTCCTATATAAGTTCAATGCAATGCCAATCAAAATCCCAACAGCATATCTTATAGAAATCGATAAAAGAATCATGAAATTCATATGGAATAATAAAAGACCCAGAATAGCAAAAACAATACTAAGCAGGAAGTGTGAATCAGGTGGTATAGCGATACCAGACTTCAAACTATACTACAGAGCAATAGTAACAAAAACAGCATGGTACTGGTACCAAAACAGGCGGGTGGACCAATGGTACAGAATAGAGGACACAGTAACCAATCCACAAAACTACAACTATCTTATTTTTGATAAAGGGGCTAAAAGCATGCAATGGAGGAAGGATAGCATCTTCAACAAATGGTGCTGGGAAAACTGGAAATCCATTTGCACCAAAATGAATCTGAATCCCTATCTCTCGCCGTGCACAAAAGTTAACTCAAAATGGATCAAGGAGCTTGATATTAAATCAGAGACATGGCATCTGATAGAAGAAAAAGTTGGTTATGATCTACACGCTGTGGGATCGGGCTCCAAATTCCTCAATAGGACACCCATAGCGCTAGAGTTAACAAATAGAATCAACAAATGGGACTTACTCAAACTAAAAAGTTTTTTCTCAGCAAAAGAAACAATAAGAGAGATAAACAGGGAGCCTACATCCTGGGAACAAATCTTTACTCCACACACTTCAGATAGAGCCCTAATAACCAGAATATACAAAGAACTCAAAAAATTAGACAATAAGATAACAAATAACCCAATCAATAAATGGGCCAAGGACCTGAACAGACACTTCTCAGAGGAGGACATACAATCAATCAACACGTACATGAAAAAATGCTCACCATCGCTAGCAGTCAGAGAAATGCAAATCAAAACTACCCTAAGATACCATCTCACTCCAGTAAGACTGGCAGCCATTAGGAAGTCAAACAACAATAAGTGCTGGAGAGGATGTGGGGAAAAGGGCACTCTTGTTCATTGCTGGTGGGACTGCAAATTGGTGCAGCCAATTTGGAAAGCAGTATGGAGATTTCTCGGAAAGCTGGGAATGGAACCACCATTCGACCCAGCTATTCCCCTTCTCGGTCTATTCCCTAAAGCCCTAACAAGAGCATGCTACAGGGACACTGCTACATCGATGTTCATAGCAGCTCAATTCACGATAGCAAGACTGTGGAACCAGCCTAGATGCCCTTCAATAGATGAATGGATAAAAAAAATGTGGCATTTATATACTATGGAGTATTATTCTGCATTAAAAAATGACAAAATCATAGAATTTGGAGGGAAATGGATGGCATTAGAGCAGATTATGCTAAGTGAAGCTAGTCAATCTTTAAAAAACAAATACCAAATGACTCCTTTGATATAAGGGGAGTAAACAAGGACAGGGTAGGGACGAAGAGCTTGAGAAGAAGATTTACATTAAACAGGGATGAGAGGTGGGAGGGAAAGGGAGTGAGAAGGGAAATTGCATGGAAATGGAAGGCGATCCTCAGGGATATACAAAATGTCATACAAGAGGAAAGGAGGGGTAAGACAAGATAATACAAATGGAAGAAATGATTTACAGTAGAAGGGGTAGAGAGAGAAAAGGGGAGGGGAGGGGAGGGGAGGGGAGGGGAGGGGGGATAGTAGAGAATAGGACAGACATCAGAATACATCAGACACTAGAAAGGCAATATGTCAATCAATGGAAGGGAAACTGATGTGATACAGCAATTTGTATACGGGGTAAAAGGGGGAGTTCATAATCCACGTGAATCAAACCGTGTAATATGATGTATTAAGAACTATGTAATGTTATGAACGACCAATAAAAAAAAAAAAAGAAATTAGTCACCATATACATTGATTTTTATATATACTTAAAAACACATATGCAGGACAGTTCTCTAGAAGGGATTGGATCAAGCCACTTCTGGTCCCTTTCTCACTTGTAGTTCTCAAAGATAACTGTAGAATGTTCTAGAAATGCAAGTTCCTGAGAGAGGGAAGAACTGGTTGGAGCAGTCCAGGCCCTGATCTAGCTCTCCCCTGCAGAGATTCCTCAACACGTTAGCTTAGTGATTCACATGGTCTCAGGACATGAACCCAGAGTAGGCTGCTTTCTAGGGTCCCTAAGCAACAGGGCAAGTGAGGCACATGTACATTACACTCTATCAGCCCCAGGAAGCCATCTAGAGCCTTGGGGGACTGGCTCAAAATTAAGCCTAGGCTTCTGCTGTCCCTGATGCCTGTCTCTAAAAAATAAACTCATTTCATATAATTTGTTGTGAGCATGAATGTGTTTTGTTACCAGACTTAAAGAAGTGGACAATCAGTGTACCTGCTTCACAATGAATTATAATATACATAATAAATTTGTATATGCAGATAGATAAATAGATACACAGATAAACTGACAAAGCTACATAGGCATGGGCTAGAGTGAATAAAGAAAGAGAAAAATACCACATAGAGAAATAAAGGTGTCAACCAAATACTTAGTACAATTAATTTTCTTCCTTTTCAAAAGACATCATAGATATTATTTCCTTGTTTTTTTTTTCCTTCTGGGATTTTAGAATGAACAATCATAAAGAAGTAGTCTCTTTTTGCTAGTGTCATAATTCATAATGGGATGTGGAAGTAACCCTCCAGACACCTCCGTTTTCTTATCCATGAAATTAGATGGTTAAAGTAGAGTATTTTAAAAAGTTATTTTGCTTCTAGAATTTCTTTCTTTTTTTTCTTTCTTTTTCTTTTCTTTTTTCTTTTCTTTTTCTTTTTGCAAAGCACTATCCCATTTTTTCCCTCTGGGTGAAAGTTAGCCCTCCCATTCTCTTCCAAAGATCCCTCTTTCTTGATCCAGTGTGTCCCAGATCTGCTGGGACACACAGGGCAGACAAGATGCAGACTGGTGGTGAACTTTTTGCTTCCCTGGTGCAGATGTGAGCACATGATTTTAGGAGACCAATTACTGAAATTTCATGTGGACACTATAAGGGTGAGAATGAATCTTCTCTGAGACTGGTTGGCAATAGTAGGGGATCAGGGCTTCTGGGGATGTCTGCTGTGTGGCGAAGCCAACAAAGGGTCTGGTGAAGGGTGTGGTGTATTGGAGGTGAAGCCAACAAAAGGTCTGAGCTGATTACTCTTGCAGGTTCTGCCAAGCAACTGAACCAACAGGCTTAGGGGTACTCAGGCCAGGACCCATAGTGACTTGAGCCAATACATTTCTTTCCTTTTCCTGTTTGTATTAGCATATGTTTTTTGTCCTAATTTGCTTGAATAATACTACATAGACAATTTTTAAAACACTGAAAAAGAGCTTGATGTTCTATTTTTGCTCCCATTACTACAAGAAATCCTGTGAATCTCATAAGGTCTTTAAATATAAGGAAAAATGTAAATATGTTGATTTCAATATTTACATTATCAATGTATATTTTCATGGTATATATAGTGCCAAGAAATCAAGAAAAGAAAGCCATAAAAGACATAAATAAGGAAAATCTGAGGAGTCAATATTTATTTGATAGAGTGACTAAATAATAAACATTCATTATCTCTATAAATATTGTATGATATCCAAGAAAATTACTTAATCCTAGCTCAAACCATAAGAATTCCAACTAGATCAAGCAATGTATAATCCACTGGATTCTCAAAACTGCCAGTCTAAAGTTAAACAATGTCTTTTCTGCCTAATGGAAAGTTGGAATTTTCATGGTCCCAACCATTTTTAGAGCTAAAATGGAAAATATAAAATATAGGTAAAACATTTATATTTAGAATTCAACTGAACATACTGGCTCATGATTATCAATCTAACTGGTTTTCTCATCACTGGAACTGCTTGTAATGGAACTGGAACATGGTCTTTCAGAATTTAACTTTGAGTTACTAAGGGAAGAAAAATGAGGCAAGAAAACGTTTCATTATTTCAGGGAATTAAAGTGAATTTCCTCTTTTTTCATTGTCTCAGAAGCAACTTGATTGATACTTTACACATTCTTTCTCCTTGCTCACTAACTTTTCCTATGCTAGATTATGTCTGAAAATTGTTATGAAATTTATAGAAAAGGGATGAATGAAAGTGATTAGATTACATTTAGAGCAAATATCAAAAATGGATTCTTTCCTGAAGCATAAGATTCTCTGAGTTATTTTTATTTTAGCTCAATCTACCATGGTCAGTTTATACCATGGCAGAAAAGAATTCATTCTCGTCTTCTCTTGCACTAAATCTACTTTTCATAGGACTTAACTCATCAGTTTAGTTAGCTCTAAAATAAATTATTCCAACTAATAAAACTAATAGACACCAGAAGGAAAGAATACTGTAATTTGTAGGAAATTGCTGCTGTTATTACTGATAGAAGAAAGGAGGTACATGATTGAGATAGATATACACAGACATGCATACATACATACATGTGTGCTCACATATACACACATAAAAACATTTCATTGACTTCTTGAATCCTTTAAACATTAATATCATATAAGAATATTTTAACATGTATTTGGCATTTTTTCTTGGTAGTAGACTATATTATAAAATAAGAACTTAAAAATAAAATGAGACAAATATTCTGATTTTACATTTTCATATAAAAATGATCATGGAAAGGCCAGAAATTTAGAGGTCTGTGGTTTTAGAATAACAATAATAGAAATCAAAATATGTGGAAACTACCAAATACTTGGAGAGTAAAATTATGTGGATAAATTTGCTTAGACCAAAAATATCAAGCCATGAGACAGAGGCTAAATCTCTATGTTAGCATGACAGGAATTTCTGAGAGCCAGAGTCTAGGGATTCCAACTGTGGAAAGACTGATAGTCTTCGTAGACATACTTGGTACACCTGGGGGGACTGTCAGCTTTTCAAATCCTGCATACAAAGGATAGCATTATAACTGCCATCCACAGTTCTAAACCAGATGGTCCATGTTGAGTATCTTCCAGTGCTGTCAGGCATAGTAAGTGAAGCATGGTGGACACTTGTTTAGTTATTCACGGTATTAGAGAAACAATGAACTTGCTTTTATCTCAAAGTTGAGAAACAATACACTGGAAGTTTGCTATTGTTTTTGTTTTTCCAGTGTGAACTAACACATTATGTTTAGGTACTGACACGGACTTTGGTTTCAGTACATAGTTTAGCTTGCCCAAAAAGTCAATTTCAATTTGAAAGGAATAGAATTTATTGAAAACCCAGGAGTACTGGAGATTTCAGAATCTGTATAAACAGTTCCACATATTAAAATCCACTTGTACAACTAAAACAGAACTCTAATTTGAACCATAATGTATCTCTGGTTAGATGAATACATTTTTTAAGGCTTAGGTATTATGGAGCATAAATGCTTACATATTTCATTTATTTAACAAATAATTGTTGACTGTGTTAAAAGGGAAAATTCTGCTGGCCAATTATGTCAAGTAGAATTTATTGGAGCAAAGAAAAAGAAAGCCAAGGAAAAGTAAAATAATACAAAAACTATTCATAAATGGGGCAGAACCAGAGAAGATGCAGAGAAATCTAACCAACAATGTGATATGGCAGTATTTATAGAAAATGGAAGTGAAACATAGAAAACAATTTAGTTGGGTACAGCCTAGATAATTAATCAATCAGTTACAGCTTAGTTAATTGTCTAAATGTCTCCTTTAACCAACCAAAGCTCAGTTATTGTAACTAAATTCCATATTGGTTTGGTCTTTTGGGCCCACTGCAAGAGCCCAATGTAGATCAATGAACTTGTACTTTTATTTAACAACTACCTTCAGTAGGTTGAGTACTATTTTAATACTTAGGGTACATCAGAGAATAAATGAAAAATTTGCACCATTTGGACCTTATATTCTAGTAGAGAAGGTAGGAAATAAATATTAAAAGATGTTTTAGTCAGCTTTCTCAAAGCTGCTATGACTAAAAGACCCAACCAGAACAACTGTAGAGGAGGAAAGGTTTATTTGAGGGCTCAAGGTATCAGAGGTCTCAGTCCATAGATAGACAGCTCCCTTCCTCAGGGATCTAGGTGAAGCATAATGTCACGGAGGAAGAGCATGGTGGGGAGAAGTGGCTCATATGATGGTCAGGAAGCAGAGAGAAACTCCAGTTGCCAGATACCAAAAACATATACCTCAAAGCCATGTCCCCAATGACCCACACACCCCACCCACCTTTAGGGATTAACTCACTAATTGAGTTAAGGTTCTCATAACCCACTCATTTTTCCTCTAACCCTTCTTGCACTGTTTCACATGTGAGCTTTTGGGAGACACCTCACAACAAACTATAACGAACGTAAAAGTGCTATAATAAGCGGAAAAGGAAAAGAAGGCAAGGGGTTTCGGAATGTTAAGGGTGATAGGTGTGTGTCAGGGAAGAATGAGGCAGAGATTGGTGATATTGCAATAGTATTAAAGTTATAGTATTAAAATATATACAATATTGTAAACCTCATTGAAGATGAGATTTTTGACCCAAGGCCTGAAGATGGGGAAGGAATTAGCCTGGGGAAATCTAGGGGGGAAATCCTTCCCAACAGATAAGGGAGAGGAAAAGCCATTAAGAGGTAGAGGAAAGATCAGGTAGGACCAGTGTCAGGAAAGCAAGCATGTCTTGCAGAGAATTATGAGCTATGGCGTTTAGACAGTGTATGCAGGGCCATCACAGGGCATTTGCATAAGAGAGACAAGCAAATGACTTTGGTTCCAATAACATCCTGAGTAAAATGAGGTGTTCATGAACTGGCTGTGTCATGTGAGATCTTACATTAGTTGACTTCATCCCAATAGTTTAATTAATATTTAGAAAGATCTGAAGATGTATGCACAGAAGGTATCCACATACCTAAAACAGGCAAAATACATTCCTCACATTTCAATATTTTCATATAACTTGGAGACCTAATGTATTAATGATTTTGCCTATTAATTACTCCATGAATTATCTCATTCATTTTTTAACTTATTCCCATGCAAATAATAAATAAATATGCCAAGTCTTTCATTGGTAAAAGTATTAAAATAGATCCAAGTCATATGTTTTTCTGCTACTTTAAGCTATATTATTTTAATTCTAATCTATATACTTTAAGAATTAAATATACAATAAAGATTAAGAGTTGGATCTCTGACATCCATAATAAGAGTAAAATTCCAATTTTACTCTTTGTTGTGCTTTTAAACTTGGATTAGAAGCTTTTATATCTTGATTACTTTTGGAATTCCGATAGGCTTGGTGGCGCACACCTGTAATTCCAGCGGCTCAGAAGGATGAGGCAGAAAGATCCCAAGTTCAAAGCAATCCTCAGCAACTTAGTGAGGCACTAAGCAACTTACCAAGATCCTGTCTCAAAATAAAAAACAAAAGAACCTGGGAAGGTAGTTCAGTGGTTAAGCACTCTCATGTTTAATCTCTTGTACCTAAAATTTTAAAACTAAATAATAAAATTCATATAATAATATGTACTTTGTATGCTGTTCATTAATAATATTTCAGTCTTTGACTCTCCTCCCAACTCAGTGTGGGGCATGATTCCCTAACCCTGAATCCAATGGGCAGAGGGAAGCTTTATCTGTCTTTCAGAAGATGGAAAATTTCCAACCCTGTCTGCTGAACCCTTGAGTTCCTGCATCAGAAATCTGTGCCTCTGCTAGAAGGACCAAGGAAGGAAACCAGTGGCAGGGCCTGGCTGGGTCCAGCCTTTCAGCTGCCTGGTGTGTCCAGGCACATCAGAAACGTGAGTGAAGCTCTCTAGATCTCTGCAGACCAGCTGAATGCCACCTAGTCAGCCCAGTGACACCAAAAGAAGTGGAACCATCTCACAAACAGAAGAATCTAAGCCACTTAATTCTGCGGTTGGTTCTTATTCAGCAAGAAACAGACAGAAAAATAACTTTGAATAGTCAAGCAGGGGTCTTCAATCTCCAGAATGGATGGCTGACTTCTGCCTGCTCTTATGAGTAGCTTTGTGGTGGCTCATGTTTCCTGTGGAATCTTGCTGGGCTCAGTATCACTCTATTTTCTTCCTACTTAATACATTTGTACTCTACTTTTAGAATACTAGATAAAATGCCCTGAAATACAGTAAGCAAAAAAACCCAAAACTCTTCTCTTGGCTATGCAATTGTTAATCTTTTTGAAGGCAGAAACATTAAAGAACAAATAATTCACTATGACATGTAACATCTTCCAGGTCTATATCTATATTAAAAGAGAACTAAAAGGAGAACTCAGGAGTTATTTAGCATTCCTGACAGATGGGTAGGTTCTGAGGATATGAACTTGCCAAACAATAACTATCTTTATCCATAATTCAGCCAGAGAAATAAAAGGCTTCCTAATGGGTTAAAAGGCAGTTGTAAAGTTTGTGAATATGACACATGGAAACCAGTATGACTGAAAGACTTTCAGAGTATGATTTCCATAAATTATTATAATCATGACCCTAATATGCAAATATGATATGCATATGTCAGAGATTTACTGGGCTCATTAACAAGAGAAACTGGCTAAATGGGAAGAATGGCACACCAAAGCACTTTAGTAGCTGAACATTGACAGATTTTTGCCAAAAGAATGGTGAGATGAATTGCCTAGTCCATTCTGAAGAGCAGACACTGAGCAAACTGGAAAAGGACCTAATATAATTCCAGGAGAAGGTGAAGAAGTCTACTGAAGGCTGTTGCTCCTGTCAGGTTGTGGGGACTAAAACTTCTGGAGGTCAACAAGCTACAGTTGGAAAGGAACACTGTAGGTAATGCAGGGAAGAGCAGCAAGGTCCCAGAAAGACAGACTGAACTACTCCAGTCTCCCATGACCTTGAACCTGGCAATGAGGGGGGATTTCAGAACAAACTGCAGTCTTCTTCCCTTCTCCATGGACATCAACATGGCCTTGGACTTTGATGAAGTTTAAGGAGCACATCCAAAGGGAACTGAGATTCTGAGGTCCAGCTGCAATCCAAACCAGGAAGGTAAACTTACAGATTAGTAACAATGCCCACTACTGTAGGAGATCTGGGTCCTCTGCAAACCTTCAGAGCACAAGCCACTGCTATAAGTCCACCTCCTAAGTCTTACCAGCTCCACACCAGAGGTATAAAGAATAGAGCATTGAGTAATACACTACTTATTGGCATATCTTTTCTGAAAGTAGTTAGATAGTTAATATTTTAGGTTTTGCAGGTTAAGGTGTCTGTTGCAAGTACCTAACTTTGCCTATATAGTACTTGAGCTTCTTTAGACAAGGGTTAATAATGGACACAGCTGAATTTCAATAAAACTTTATTTGCAACACAAGCAGTCTACCAAGTTTTGCCAAAGGCCAAAACTGGTGATATTTTCTACATGATTAAGTTTATAGGGTACATAATGACCAGTCCACCCCTTGTTAATTGGCACAATGCCTTTTATCAGACTTAAATTCTAAATAAATACAATAGCAAAATCATCCTTTTTGTTTAATATGATGCAAATACTCCATTTACAAGCTAGTACCTGTTAACCAATTCAACAAATGGGATACAAATCAGACTCCCTTTAGGTGAAAACTCCATTTGAAATTCTGTTCTTCTATCAGTTTCCTCTAACTCTCTCACTAAGTATATGTGTACATATATCTGCATGTGCACACATACACACAAGAAAAATAAGGTAAAGTATTCAACAGCATTCTAATACTTCTTTCTAAAACTGGTCATATGATCACAAATGATGATTATAACTTACTTCATCTACCACCCTTTCCATATTTGATCACCCTATACAAAACATTTCAATTTATAAGCTCCGTGTCTGGCAAACTGGCTCATTCCTTCACATCAGAAGTGTTTGGTTATTAGCAGTTCTGCCTACATTGAGTTGTAGCTTTTCATTGATCTTTATCACAGAACACAGAAGTACTTAAAAGTACTCCCAGTGATTTTTTATATTTCAAAAACATATCTACTTGCCCATGTTGGATATTAATCCAACTTTTCCCAGATCACTTAAGCAAGTAGAATAATACTCTTGTTTGCCTATTGATTCACTAGCATGAGAACCACAAAGTGATTGAGTATCTACCTGTTATAGACTGAATTGAGTTCTAAATTCATATATATTGAAGCTGTAATCTCCAGGATGTCTGTATTTGGAAAGAAGAAGTAATTAAGGATAAATGAGGTCAAAGGGTGGAACCCTGAAGATTAGTGTCTTTCTGAGACATCAAAGAGCCCTCTGTCACCCTCTAGGTGAGGACACAGAGAGAAGGGTACCATTTTGCAAGCAAGGAGGAGCCCTCACCAGAAACTGAATCAGTCATCACCCAGCTCTTGAATTTCCAGATTATAGAATAGTGTGTGTGTGTGTGTGTGTGTGTGTGTGTGTGTGTGTGTGTATGTGTATAGAGTTCTTCAGTTCTTCAAGGCATTGCTACCTAGGAAAAATTTTAAAAAATCATAACTTAATCTTTAAAACCTCATCCCTCCATTCCATCAGGCCAAAGTCTTCAGGGTGATGGAGAACATGTAAATGCCAAGGAATTTCATGAGTATGAGATAAACCCATCAACTTAACAAATCATTTTATTTTTTTCCTCACAACTTTAAGGGTTATGAATAGAGGTAGAGCATACCCAAATGGTTCCATACCACTCCTCATTAATGAATGGGGTGGTTGAACAAGGGCTGGAGACCCAGCTTCAAGCTGGCTCACAAAAAAATGGCATATCAATTGGAGTTGGTTGTTGACTAGGTACTCAGCTGGCGCTGTTATCCAGGGACCTCAGTCTTCCTTGCAAATGATCCTCTTCACAGGGACGCTTGGACTTTCTTGGAGGATTTAGTGATAGCTGGGTTACTGTATAGGTGTTTCAACAAACAACAAAGTGGGGACTCCCTTTCAAGTTCTGAAAAGGATTGCAGCTGCACCAGCAGTCCACTGGTCAACACAGTCCCAAGTCAGATCCAGATTCAAGGGGAAAGGGCACATACCCTACCTCTTAATGGGAGTCACTTTCAAGAATGCGTCACCATATTTAATCTGTAGTTATTAGATACAGCACTCCTAGTGGTCTACAAAACAATGAAATCACAAACTTTGGACTTTCTATGGAGAAAATTTGTCATTTTTACCAGACAAAAACATCTGCAAATTAATGTATTTTCACAGATTCTGTGCACCAAAGAATAGCAAATAGTATGTGAAATAGGAGAGTAAAATAAATCTCAGGTAAGCCTGCTTAACAATGCTCCACTAGACATTGAAAGGATACTTAGCCATCCATTTTTACTTTTAAACTTTCAATTCTTTTCCATAAGATGATTAATTAACTCAAAAAGAACAGGGGCTAGTCAATGTTAATGTTAATGCTAACATGAGGACAAGGGCATCTCATGTAACATTTAATAAGTAAGAGAGGTTAACAGATATTGTAGAAGAGAGAGCAAGGACACTGTTGTCAGAGACCTAGATTTCAACCTCAGTATTATTGATGTTAAATTCAGGATTTTTAATAAGCTAAGTTATAATTGCATTAAATGCATGCATAATTCTTTCTTCATTTGGGAATCAAATATTGATATGATAAAACTAGAAAGAATCCAAAAGAAAAATAAAGCATGAATTTGAAAATGCCACATAAGTCCTTTTAATTTTTATATTATTATGTTAAATAAGAGTTTCCTAGGGGACACAAGAAAGTTTTGGGAAAGCAATGTTAAGGTATTTGGAATTTAATTTTGAAAATTGAGATTTTATTCCATCCGATTGAAGGTTATACAAATATCTGGTATACAAATTATTTTTTCTTTGGCATGTGTCTTAAGCTTTCCTCTTTATCCATGTGCCTACAGAATACTCAAGTATTCCACAATTCATGCCAAAACTGTTATAGTTTAGTACCTACAAGAAAATGTTCTGTTGTCATTTTCTGCTGGAGCTGTCTGCACTCTTGTTTTTGTTGCTTAATTCCCATTCCCTGACTTACCAAAAGAGACTGGTTTAATCAAAACAACTGTCAAGCAAATGAAAGGGAACTGGATAATATCGGCAGAGTCTGTTTCACATCCAGATACAATACCTATCTAGAATTCAAATTTTAAAACACTGTGGTGGCTAGAATGACTGTTTATATTAAATTCTGTAGCAAATCAGAGATCACTGATAGCAAAGAGCTCTTTTTCTCAAGGCCCTCAGGAGCAGAAGTGTGTTTTGTTTTTTTTTGTTGTTGTTTTTTTTTGAAATGTGCTGGGGTAGACGTCAAGAGTCCCCAGTTTAAAATTAGCGTCTGACTTTTACCAACATCAGATACTCCACTGACAAACTTGATATAAGTAAGAGCAATCATTCTTACAATTGCAGAGAAGCTCAAAGTCGACATGGAAATCTGAATACTACATCCAGAGTGCATGAGGCTTGTGCATTTGGCTTAGGGTAGGCACATGGACGGAAAGATCAATGGACTGAGAAAGCACAGCTTCCCCAGGCTTCTAGAACACAGGCTTCCAGGCAGCCTTCTAAGTGAGGACAATAGATTCCGCATAGCCCAAAGAGGGAAGCACATTCAAGAACTAAAGTCAAAGTGAAGGGGCTGTCACCCAGGACACAGTAAGAAAGAGATTGGAAGAGACACTGATAGATCTGCAGAGACTGGGGCCTTGATAGTATGTGAGTGGCCTCTTGGCAGCAGCAGGTTTTAGAGATTCAAATCTGATTCAAGCATTGGATGTGATTGGCTGAAAAACCAATACATTTTCCTCTAAATGAGATTTGCAGCCCTCTTGTTTCACACACTGACTCTGGGAAAGTTTAAAGTGCTACCAAGTCCTCAGTTTACATAGTGCTGTAAAACCAATTTTCATCTTGTATGTGTTAGGGGAAAATTTATCCTGAATTAGCCTGTTAATTGACTCCATTTTCCAGTTCATTTTGTTAACATCAGGCTGGCCCCTTCACAACTATTATGTCTGGATCTGTTCTGGGGAAGTTTCCCTAAAGCACACTGGAATTGGAAATCCCCGTAGCCACCACGAGATGTGAAATTATAACAGCTGCAGCTTTATGCAACTCTCAGATTATATCACTTCATATTTTTAATAAATACTATGGAAATACCCAACTGCTATACAAGAGCACTGCGGGAACATATAATTCTAAATTCTATTTTCCCTTTTGGTTTATAACTTTACTAAGCGCTTTCATTTTCTCTTCTTGGGTTGGAAGAGATTGATATACCTATTTCCAGAACTGTTGATAATAATGCAACCAAGATAAAGATACAAAATGAATATGTTTATAGCAGATACATATATGTGCATGGATGTATAAATCATGGGTGCATGTACACACACAAGGGTATGTTAAGTAATGATGCTGTAGGTATAACAGCTATAAGTACAGATGTAATAGACATAGATAGAGATATAGATGATATATATCTAAATGACAGAAATCTAATGGTCACAGATTATACATATAAACCACAAAACAATGTGCAACTGAGGCAGAAACTGCCAGTTCACAGAGCTAGCTAATGAGTTGATGTCAAAGACAGCAAGAATTCAAAATCCCTAATTCCTTGCCCAGTGTTCTTTCTTCCTGACAATATTTTGTTGACTCAAGGAATACCACAAAGAGGGTGGCTCCAAAGGAGAAAAAGAAAGAGAGGTCAATAAACCCTAGTGAAAAAAACTTCTGGTTCAATTACAGTTTTAGTTGCCTGAGATTTTTTTAAATCCATCTCTCATAACAAACCAACTGATCTGTGCCTCTGGAAATGGTGGGTCTTCCTTCCGTTCCCTGCTATTTTAATTTCTTGACAGATGCTAGTTGGTAGATGTTGGAATGCCTGCTTTTCAGTCCAATGTGAATCCTTTGATGACTCAGAGAGAGCCATCTACCCAAATGGTTATTTCCCTTGGCTTTGTCCAGCCAGACTCCCTTTCAAACCCCACCTCCCCAGCCCTGAATGCATGAGCCATGAGTTCATGCCAGTGTTCACCCAGGTGGCTTAGACATAGGCGCTTAGAAAGAAAAACCAACCTCGAATCAAAGCCAACCAAAGTCTATACTTGCTTTGTTCTTTATATATCAGGAAATAAAAAAAATTTTCAGAGAATTTTATGTTTAGAAAATACTAAAAATAGAAAATAACTGTGAATGTCTATGGTTGATATTTGTTTAAAAATCCTGATGTCATATTTTAAGCTAATCTTGGTGATGGTTTAGGGTTTAGGTATATTTTAGCAGAGGTAATTGAATCTTATTTTATACTGTTGTACAAAAAATAAAATGTGCTTTAAGTTGGACAATTAACACTGCCATTTAAGGAAAAGAAGATTGCAGAATATGACCAAAGATTCACCTCTAAAATATTAACATTCCATTTCTACCTCTTTAACTCTAATTTTTAAAATGGATAATCACATATATTCCACTGTGGAGGAAAACATTTTCCACATAAACTACCTCAAATAAAATTGTAGATAAGAATGACAGAGGAAACGTGTACAATATCAAAACAAAATTTATCATTGAGTATCTCTTTATTTTCTTTTCATATTGAATTACTAATTAGTTATTAAAAGTCAAACAGTAATAACAGAAGGTCTCAACCAACTCAGGCAAAATAAAGTAAGCTAAAGACACACAGGTAGATTTCAAATTTAAAGGTATTATACAGGTACTAGAACGTTTGATTTGAAGATGAAAGAATAGAAGCAGACAAATCCTCTGGAAAATTTTTCAGTGTCATTAAGAATGGGAAAGAATAGGTAAATATGAGAAATGTTGGTATTAAACCAACAG
This sequence comes from Urocitellus parryii, assembly GCF_045843805.1. Classification (NCBI taxonomy): domain Eukaryota; kingdom Metazoa; phylum Chordata; class Mammalia; order Rodentia; family Sciuridae; genus Urocitellus; species Urocitellus parryii. Next base: position 75,565,516 of record NC_135539.1, on the reverse strand, counting down.
GAATGACTGATATCTGTGCTACAAGATCCTGGATGAGAGAAGGGACTAAACAGGACTTTCAAGTTTGAAGTGTAAATATTTTACCAATAGAGAGAGGGACTCTAAGATAAAGAGAAGGGTGAGGGCCAGCGAAGCAGGAAGGGAGGAGATAATGATGACTATTGAACAAAACAGAGTTTTACACGGACTAGATCTAAGGTAGTTCCTCTCAATAAGAAGAGCCGTGAAATAACAAAGGCTAAAAGAGCTTCCTCAGGCCAAGGGGAAATAATAGCAGCCTAGAAACTTGGAAATTCTGAATGAGGGAAGAACACCAGAAATAGGTAAATAACTGGGTCAAAGTAATAGAAAATGTTTTCCTGCTAAAAATTTTCAATATGTGTAGGATTTTGGAAGGCAAAAATTCTAACCTTTCCTGTGATGTGTCAATATATGTAGATATAATAAACATGGTTACTAGAATACAAGGGGGGAGCCAAAGTCTTCTTTCTTGTACTTACTGAGGTTAAATTACTAATTAAAAGAAAATAGTGATTTGGGACGTGCATGTTTGATCCCTTGATTGACCATTTGGAAATAATGAAAATAGATATAGCTAAAAATAATAAATATTTAACAAATACTTAAAGTTATTCAAATTAGTGAAAAAAGGGAAGCAAATTCATTACTCTGCTTGGATTGCATTGTTGAATACCACAAACTGGGAAGAATAAACATCAGATGTTGTTTTCTTATAGGTCTTGAGTCCAGAAGTCCAGAATCAAGGGGGTTGGGATGTAGTTGGTTTATAGAGCATTGCTCTAGCATGAATAAGGTCAGGGGTTCCATCCCCAGCACCACAAAAGGAGAGAGAAAGGGAAAAATAGACATACTATCAGACTGCAGTTCCCAGCGAGGCCTCTCTATCTTGTGTGCACTGTGTTCGGGTATAACCTCTCTGTACATGTGGAGAGGGAGAGAAGGGAGGGATATAAAGAGAACATACTATCTTGTTATAAGGACCAGTCCTGGATCATCCCCTCAATCATATGATATCGTATGACTTTAATTAATTCCATAAAGGCCCTGTGTCCATATATGTCATATTGAGGTATAAGACTCAACTCTATGGTAATACAGTGTTTATAAGAAATTCACTGCAAATATAATGATAGAGAGGAACTAAAATTTAGAAGAATAGAAAGACATAAAAGAGATATCCCATGTAAACACTAATCAAAATTAACGTAGGGTGGCCATGTTAATATTAGACAAGGTGTGATTCAGGAAAAAAAGTAGAAGGGGTAAGTGGTACATTATGAAAGGATATAAAGGATGACTCAACAAAACATAATGTAATCCTGAATGTATATCAACTTAACAACAAGGATTCAAAATATATTTTATACTTTGCAACACAGAATAGCATAGCATATTCTTAGAAATCTCTGAGAGTACATTTTAAATATTTTCATCATAAAAATTGATGGATGAAGTAATACATATACAAATTATCTCAATTGAGTCATTCTGCAGTCTCTCCAAACACCATGTTGGACAGCATGAATACCCACAACTTTTGCTAACTTTAAAAAGTAATAAAAATTTAAAACTATGGTTTTCTAAACTGATAAAGCTGAAAGGAAAAATGAACAAATTACCATTATACTAGAGATTTTACACTTCTCTCTCAGAAACTTGTACATAGGTAGAAAGAACTTAGCAAGAATGCAGACAAAGTAAACAACACTATCAATAAATTAGACTTAATTGAAAAAATTCCAGACAACAAGAACAGAATCTACATTCCCCTCAAATGTCTATGACACATCCACCAATACAGAGCCATGAAACAAATCTTAAGAAATGTCCAAGAGCCACACCTGGTGGTGCACACCTGTAATCCCAGCCTCTCATGAGGCTGAGGTAAGAGTATTTCAAGTTCAAAGCCAGCTTTAGCAATTTAGCAGGGCCCTAAGCAACTTAATGAGACCCTGCCTCAAAATAAAAAGATATGCTCAGTGGTTAAGCACCTCTGGGTTCAATCTCTTGTACCAAAAAAAAAAAAAAATGATGATGAAAGAATTGAAATCATCATACAAAATCCATTCTCTGACTATGATGGAGTTAAACTAAACATCAATAAGAGAAAATTATAGAAAAAAACTCCACATATTTTATATTAAACAACACACTCAAAAAATAAATCATAGGTAAATAAAGTTTCAGGAAAATTAGAAAACATTTGAAACTGAGTGGAATTGCAATACAAGAAATCAAAATTGATGATATGTATCCAAAGCAGTGCTTTGAGAAAATTCTTAGCACAAAAGTCTTATATTTAAAAAGAAGAATAATCTCAAATCAATAAAGCTTCAAATAAGATTCAACTTAAGGAACTAAATGTACATAACTGTAAATAGAAAAACAGCAAAATCAACAAGTAGAATGGAGGAAACAATACAGGTAAGAGGAAATAGCAAAGAAAAATGTCAAAAAGAAATATGTCAATGAATCTAAGAGAAGATTCTTTGAAATAATCAATAAAACAACAAACTTTTAACAAGACTAGGTAAGGAGGGTAAAAGGACAAAAGACACAAATTGCTAATATCAGGATTAAGATAGAGACCCTACAGACATTAAAAGTACAAGAGGAAAAGATAAAAATAACCCCAACCCCATAAATTTGACAATCTGATCAAGAGTCATCAAACTATGACACATGGATCGAATTCAATCCATTGTCTGTTTATATAAACAAGTTCTTTGGAATATAGCTGCAACAATTTGATAATACATGGCTGATTTCATTCTACAATTTTAGAATTCACTGTTGAATTATACCAGATATTAAGGAAAAAAAATAATATCAACTATACACAATTGCTTCCAGAAAACAAAAGATAAGAGAAAATATTTCCAACTGCTTTATGAGGCCACATTACCCTAATATCAAAATCAGACAAAGGTGTCTCAAGTTAAAAATGAAAATTAGAGACCAATATATCTCACAAATATAGATGCAAATATCCTTAACAAAATAAAAGCAAACAGGATCCAGCAATATAAACATAGATGCATGACAACCAAATAGATACTATCCTGGCAAAACAAGTCAGTTTTTACATTCAAAAAATCAATCAATTAAATTCATAATATCAACAGATTAAAAAGAATAAAAATTCTAATTATCTTAAGGCAAGAAATTGACAAAAATTTTATTAAAGTTAATAATAGAGAGGAACTGCTTTCATCTGATAAGGATACCTACAAATCCAACTGTTAATATGATATATAATGGAGAAGTCAGTGTTTCCCCTAAAATTGGGAAAAAATCAGTTATCCACACACCTCTTCTACTCGGTATGACTCTAGAAATGGTAACCAATGAAATAAGGACAGAAAAAGAGAACTGGATATTACCAATAAATTTATTATGTTAAATGAAAGAAGCTAGACTCAAAGGCTACATTTTATATGATTCTATTTATATGTCATTCTAGGAAAGAAAAAGTTACAGGGACAAAAACAAGGATTAGTCTATGAATGTTACTTTTGGAAGAATTCTTGGGGCATGAGAAACTACTCCATATCATAATTTAGTGGTGATTACACAACTAAGCACTTTTAGAAAACATATGAAACTGTTCACAGAAGAAGAGTGAATTTCATTTTTTAATGAAATGTACCATTATGGTAAAAATAAAATACTATTTTTTTAAAAAATATATTCATTATTTAAGGTAATTCATACATAATGTTCTGATTTTCAGAATAATAGTACTTTCTATTTTCTTTTTAAATATCAATTGCCACAATTATCTGTTACATGGTTTCTCAGGGAAAACAGATTCATTCACTTGAAACATTTTAAAAAATAAATAATAGGAATTGGATCTGTGACTCAGAGGTGGATCACTTGTCTGGCATCTGTGAGGCCTTGAATTCAATTCCCAGCACCACAAGTAAGAAAATGATTAATTGAAATCAGTGAATGTCTGGGAAAATATGACTATGTATATATTCCATATATTCCATAATATTTTTATCCATTTACAAATTCAGGTTTCCCTTTTGTGGAATCTGGACTGATTGGAGTATAGAACCACATTCCAATCTAATTGAATGTTTGCATAAGTAACTAAATTATGGATTTCAAAACATCTCTCGGGGAAGTACCTTGTTTATTGGACCAATCTTAATAATGATACAATCAACTATATCATCTGTTAATGAGTTTTACGTAAATAATTCATTTCTAGATCCAATTTGAAATTATTGCCCTTGTTATCCAAATGCCAATTAAGTGATTCTTTCACATAGCCGACATGTGAGAACTCACAGATGTTGCATGTTAGGCAAGGGGAAGGATTTTATTTGTGATGTTATGAGCACCGTCCACTCACTTCTCAGAAAAGTAAATTGTTTTCCTTGCTTATGTAACTCAACAGGTTTCAGAAGTATATTTTTGTGAGCAATCTCATCTATGGTTAATAATAATATATTTTTTTCTCTATGGATCTTCCTCAGTATTGCATCAGTAAAACCCTGCCAAAATGATATTTGCCAGTTGTCTGTCCAAATTTCAGTAGGATTTGGCCAACTCTTTTTTTTTTAATTTTTTTTTATTAGTTGCTCAAAACATTACAATGATCTTGACATATCATACATTTGATTCAAGTGGGGTATGAATTCTTTTTTTTTCCACATGTACAGATTGCAGTATCACATTGGTTTTACAGCCACGTTTATACATACAGACATATTAGTGTCTATTGTATTCTGCTACCTCTTAACAAGCCTTTCAAAGGCCCTGGTTTACGAGGCATAACTTGTAGAAGCTTATTTTAAGCCCAGCCTCAGTTTTGGAATTTAGTAGACCATTTATGATTAGTATTACATATAACTTTAGTAAAAACAAAAGATTTTCTGCTTTTTGAATTTTAGGATTAACCCTTAACGAGGAAAAAAGAAAAAAGCAGTAGCTGACATATTTATAAGAGCTCATCTAACTGCTCCTGTTGTTTCGTTGTCCCTGTTGGATCATATCCTGTAATTCAAGTTCAGGCATAATTGTTTTGCACAGCTCTTGTGCCACTGAAAATAGCCAAATAATGTTGTCTAAAAGTGCCACAAGCAGTCTGAAGTGATACCAATTGCTGCATGTACAGCAAGTTGAGGAATACATGTGAAGGCTGCCAAGCAGCCTGTAAAATAGATTAAAGGTGTTTATTGTCAAGAAGAGGTTAATGTCTTCAAAATACAATTGGCAAGCATGAGACTGGACTGGGAGGAAGCGGGGTTTATGCACAATTGCACACATTGATTCATAAACAATATGTCAGGCTGAGTTGGCATGGTATTCTGCAGTAACAAACCATCCCCCTCTCAGCTTATCTGTGGGATGTGGTCAGGTCTGGCATGCACTGACCAAGCTATTTCCTGTAAGTTTTGCCACAAACCTCAAAGTGAAGGTAATTAACCAATAGACAACTTAGATAGATTGCTCAGGTATCTCCTGGAAAATTTCTAAAAGATCCGGGAGGAAAAAAAAAAAAAAGGATTTTTCTTTTATTGTGACCAGAGATAAAACTGAGCTCAGCTTTAGTATAAAACTGAAATGTTGAAAAAGTATTGAGTGAGACTACCAGGAAAATTTTATCCCTGGCTAGATATTGGATAATACTAGGAATTATTCTGTTTAAGGTTTTATGCTTTTATTTTCAAATTCTTATCCTTCTAATAAGCATTGATTGTAGTTGCTACGGTGTCTGAATTTTTTTTGTGTGTGTGAATAACACAGGGAAGGGGAAAAATGTGGTAGTCTACAGATAAAACAAGATTATCCCTGAAATTATATCATATTTTTAAAATTATATGATAGGTCCATGAAGGCTCATTTTACTTGGCATTCTACTATGTATATCTTTGAATTTTCTATAATAAGTTAGATATGTTTTTAGGGAGGAATCAGTACTTGCCTAATAAATCTTGTGCTTTTAAAACATGAAAATTGACAAAACAAAGTCAACATGGTATCTGGGAGTCAATCTCACATTACTTAAAGGGAACATTACTTAAATTTTCCCACAAGGATTGAAAAATGGATTTTATTATTTTAAAATCTATTTTTCTCAAAGTATTTGTCAGTTTCCTCCTCACACATCTCTATTATTTTCTGCTTTCCTTTTTTTTTCTCTTCCTCCTCCTTCGCTGGGCTCACAGTCTAACATTTTTATCTAGTGGTTTCAGTGGGAAGGTCACTGCAGGTCTCTCATCTGTCTCACCACACAGACAAACAGCTCCCAGCTGTTCTGCACATAAACGTCACTCACCTGATGTACTATCAAAGCAGACACATGTGCTCGTGATGTTATGGAGAAGGGACAGAAAAGAATAGAAGACTAAAATTTCAGGAAAAAATACATTAACATTCTCTTTCAGCTTATTTAAAATCTCATTTTTAAAAAATCCAAACAAATTCACATCTTCATACATGTATTTTGTATAATGATGACCCTCTCCTTCCAAACAGAGATATGACAAATGGTGGTATAAAAGTGTATTAAGAATTGTATGCAAATAAATAAATAAATAAGAGAGCTCATGTATAATGGCATAATTTGGCGTGAACATAATTTATATACAGAGTTACAAAAATTGTGCTGTGAATGGATAATTATGAATGTAATATACTCCACTATTGTCATCTATGTAAGAAATAAATAAAAAAGAAAACATTCAAACAATAGACTAAGGATATTATTATTATTATTATTATTATTATTATTAGGTGCTGACAATGGAGTCCAGGTCCTTGCACTTGCTAGGCAAGCCTCTACCATAAGCTACACTGCTAGCTTTAAGGACGCTATTTCTGCTAGCACATTACCAAACAATTTTCCAAAATTTTCCAAACAATTAAAATACCATAGAATAATTATCTTTTCCATCTCCTCTACAAAGAACATTCAAAGTTTCTTCACTGCTTTTTTCTGTACCCTAGGAAACAACTTTTAGATGGATCTGAAACAGGGGAGGGAAAGTAATTCCTGTTGGCAAGGGTTGGCCTCATCTGCAGTGTCTTTGGAAAGAGTATGAAGAGGGGGTAGGTAGAGTTTGAGTTTGACTCCTACATCTACCATTTACTAAAGTATAAAGTTGGATCAAGGGTTCAACATCTCTGAATTCTCTTTCCTCAAAAAGGAATTCAAAACAGTATCCATAAATTGTCTTAAAGACCGCATTGAATAAGAAAATGGAAGTAATGTGTTTAGCATTCTACTTGAAATGTTAAATATTAATTCACCATTAAATATTAACTAGTCTTCATCTTCATGCCATTCCAAACTCTAGCCAGCACACAATAGCATAGTTCTAAAAACATTGATGGCATTAAATAATAAATTTCCCAGTTCTGGAAAATAAGCTGAAATATCTATCTACTTTCCTTTTTTCCTTAATTCCTGAAGAAGATCTAATGGCCTCTTCATTCACCATCTCTAAGGAGCACGAAGGGGAATTCCAGCACCTTGAAGTAAGGGTTCCTCACATAGTCAACCTTAGAAATAGTACAGCAGGAATGAGTGGAAAAAAGAATATTGACTCAGAATAACCTTTAGACTCTGCATTTCCTTAACATGTCTGACGCTCAGTTAGCTCACATATGAAACATGTACAGTCACATCCTTCCTGAGTACTTGGAAGTGCTGAGATGACAGTGGACTGATTATTAAATAAACTCAGTCTGAAAAACTATGAAGCACTATGTGGGCACAGAGTATGCAGTTCTAACATGCTGGACCACATCTCATGATAAATATAGGCTTCTTCAGAAGATAGTACAAATACATACATATACACACGAACAAACAAGATCAAACCTCAGGTTCTTCCCTGGTTGACCATAATGAGAAGGAGACCCTTCCACTGGAGCTATTGAAAGAGTCAGATTCCTCTGCCACCTTGGGAAAGGAAAGTATTCATTACTTTTTGCATAATTAGTAACTGATAAAATTCTCTTTCTTCCTTGAAGTTCTAGATCTCACCCCAGGGATTCAGGGGGAAAAGAAAAACTCTATAAGCAATTCCCAAATAGGGTTTGGAGTATACATGAGATGATGAGTAAGAAGACTACATTTTGGCTCAAAGCTAATAGTTATTTTAATTTAAATAACGATGTACTGACTTCAACCTGAAAAATTATGTCCTTGGAATTTAGAATTTGTTTTGCAATAATCAGATGAGTGCATATGTATTATAGTAAAAGACAGTACAAAGTAGCTTCTTCCTCAATGCAGTATAGAAGCATGATTAAGAAAAGCTTTTTTCCTTGCTTATGGACCAATATCAATGCATTAAATTTGTTCTTGCTTTAGAAAGATGCAAGCAATGCAACTGGCCACATGCAAAAAAGTTGAACATATTTTAAAGACTTAAATTGCCTTGATTTTATTATGCGGGTCTTACTGTCTTCCAGTAATCAGCAAGTGCATTAACAGAATTTATTGAACACAGCTTTTAAAAAGCCTCAGTGAACACCAGCCACAGCCACCTTGCCCCTGTGGGTTCAGCTCCCTCATTTCTCCTCACTGTTGAACAGAACTGGGAGGATTGTAAGAGCTTACTGGTGGATCAGGTCTGGACTTCACTGTCCCACTGTAGTCTCAGCCCCCAATTTGGATTGAAGTACTCAAGGTCACAGGCTTTCTTCCAGCAGACAGAAAACTTGGAACTGGGCCCTGACTCACCTGATTCCCTACAGTGCCTCTGCTGCACACTGAGGTAGCATCCTCCTACCCAGAGAACCAACCTGCTTAGAAACACGCAGGTCCCCTGCCTCAGGCTTACCTCTGTAAAAAGACCTACCTGGTATCACAGGAAGTTCGTGTTGGTAAAAGTCTGGTGGAAGGTGTGGTCCTCAGAGTGTGGCAGCAAGCAGCCTCAGTGCAGGGTCACTGAGGCATCAGAAAGCAAGTGGCATCAGGACAAGCAATTTATGTGGAACATTAGTGGCAGGACTCACAGGAAACTAGCACTGGAATGAGGAGTCCATTTGAGGCTTGTAGAGACAACGACAGGGACGCCACTGATGACGAGTCAAAAAGTGATCTAAAGTGTTATTGCATGGATTAAAAATTGGAATGGAGATTAAAAGCAGGGCCACATGATTTCCATATGAACTTTTTATTTGCCATAAAAATTCATGGTAGTGTCAATATGTGGTGAAATAATAAAGAGTAGATCTAACAAATTCTATGGAAAATAGATCGTCATGGAGTGGTCGGATTTAATGAAGAAATAGGGAATTTTAACCACAGTGCACCCAATCTATGATTGCTACAGATTCGTGGCCACAGAGGGTCTGTTGATTGTTGAAAAGAGGAGATTCTTGTTTCAAAGGATGAGACTTCTTTATTTCTGAATGTGATACAGCTTCTCCATAGGATAGAGTAGGCCAAGGGAGACCTGCTGTAAGATCTCAGGACCTCCAAGCAACAGAACGCAGAAAGGCACCTCTGTGCTGCTGAGTAGAGATTTGAGTTCTGCTGAGTCTCCCGTGCTAGTTGGCTTTTTGTCACTGTGATCAAAACACCGGACAAAACCAGCTTAGAGGAGGAAAGGTTTATTTTGGGCTCGCAGTTTCAGAGGTCCATGGTCGGCCACCTCCATTGCTCTGAACCTGAGGCAGGCTGAAGAACATGGCAGAGGAATGCTGCTCAACTCACAGTAACAGGGAAGCAGAGAGAGAGAGAGAGGAGCCAGGTACAAGATAGAGTCTGAGACCACACCCCTAGTGACCTACTTTCCTTCAGCAACACCCCACCTGCCTACAGTTACCACCCAGCATTCCTTTCACATTTTTTTAATCCTTCAAATGAATTAATCTCCTGATGATTATTATAGCTCTCATAATCTAATCATTTCATCTTTGATCTTTGCCTAACACATACACTTTTGGGGAGACAACACATGTGCAAACCATAGCAGCCCCTCAATTCCTGGGGGATGAAATGGCAGGAAGATTTATCTCAATCCAGAGAGCCTTTTACCTGACTTGTGCCTTTGTCTGAACCAGCTAATATTTGATTGCTAATATTCCTTCTCAGCACCTTGGGAAACCTAGAAAGCAAAAGCCAAGTGCATTCAGTTAGTCAGTCTCTTATGATCTTATGTCACATATCAATTGCTCTGTGTATAGGTTGATTTGGAAATGCAAAACCAGTTTCCACATTTCAAATACAAGTTTGGTTTTTAGTCCACTCTTGTTTGCTGGATTTTGAAAAGTTGAAATATCTAAATTGAGATATAAAAAGAAAATGAATTATTAAAACAGCAAGAAATGAGATCTATCCATTTAGACTGTATCTATGTGGACATAAACATTGAAACCACAGTACTAAAAGGTGAGAAAGGAAGTGATTGACCAAAGGTGCACGTCAAACTAAAAAGCACAGGATGTGGAATCTCCCACTTAAGGTGAAGGAAACCTCCAAAGTTTAATGTTAGTTCCAAACTTCCTTTCACCTTTTGCCTAGATTATTTATATTGTTAAGACTTTTTAACTTTAATATTACATTATCTCTGAGTGTAGTATTTTATCTAGGGAATAGATTAAAAGTAATTTGAGTAGAGTCCAAATTATAAAATTCACAATGATATCTGTAAACCAAATTACTACCTAGTAGATAGATAAGGATACAATGATGATTTAAGTATGTTTCACTGATATAAAAAATCATATCATTTTCTAAGCCTGACAGCATACTACCTGATGACAGGATGAAGCAAATATTATTTTCCACAGTATGACTGAATAATCTGGAAAAAAAGAGACGTGAATTAAATATGGCTGGAATATTCAACTCCACTAGTTTGATTTGAGAGACAGAAATACCAAATTGTCAAATGGAACATCCATCCTTCCTATCCTCCCTCACAAATAGGATCATCAGAACCTTAGAAGAAAATGTGCCTGCAATCACCCTTTGGCAGCTTTCGGTTATGAAACTTTTAAGTAAAGAAGCTTTGGTCGATATTGCTCAGCAGCCGTCATTGTCATCTCTAATTTCACAAACACAGTCGTCGCTGAGCCACAGTATAACTTTCTAAGGTCACAGAAGTCAATGAGGTCATTGGCCCTTCAAAGTTAATTCACCAGCCCAAGTGAAGGCTCCGTGGGGCACATGAGAACACGGAAATAAACAGTTCAAAAATAATTTAGCATCTTTTCCCACACCAGAGCATTTTAAACAAATAGATAACCATATTTAAAATTTTTTTTATCATCTTTATTCTTAGTCTGTGACCATGGTACCCTAACTACAGGGAGCCAAGGACAATCAGAAGAGGGACTCTGAGGACAAAAGGGAAGCTCCCTAGAGGAGGTCCTCTCTAAGATAAGGTCCTCTCTAAGCTTGGGGACATCGACAAGAATTAATAAAGTAAGGAAGCCACTGTAAATGACATGAGCAAACTCTGAAGGCAGAAGCAGGGTGGTATGGGTGCTGGGATGGTAGAACAGCCAGAGTGATTAGAACTGAAACTCTGAGGCCAGCAGCCAGCCTGGCATGAGTCACATGCTGATCAAGCACTTGTAATTACACTCTGAATATATCCATGCTTTTATCGATTCTGCTACTCATTTATTATTGAGAGACAGTAAAAGGGAACATGTTTTGCAAATGATTAATTTACAATTTCCTTTTGAGTGTACTTTGGGAGCATGCACATCTTTATCCCAGGGGAAGAAATAGAGGGTACTGATCAACTCTGTATATAAATGACTATACCTCAGGTCTACAGAAGAGTATGCTGAGGAGGGGCTCAAGGAAGTGAAGAGGGGGTGCAGGTGGAAAGTAACAGTGACATTACCTATGTCCTTCCTCTATAATGGCTTGGAATGATTTAGCACATGGTGAGCCTCAGCAGGACCAAGCATATTCTTATTGCAACAGGAAATGCCCCCATGAGACCACAAAAAAAATTGACTTATCTTATGAGTGAGTGCACTTCTTGCTAAAATAGGCACAGGTGCCCCAGTCAGAGCCATGCTGGTCCCATGCAGGCCTCCCCAGAAGGCTGTGCTCCTAAAACACTTATGTCATGCAGCAGCTGAGACAAGAAGTTTCTCCTTGCAGGCACGTTCTTCCTCAGGAAAAGTGACAAGAGGGAGCTGGCAAAGTATAGCCAGCTCTACCCTCCACATTGGTCTATCACAGCAGTCGCTGTCCCCTGAATCACAAGTCAGGGTAACAACCCTGCCCCTACTGCACCTGCCCTGCAAGTGTCCCAGTGGCCAGGGGAGCAGGGCATTAAAAAGTCAATTGTGAACACTACAGTGGGTCAAAAGAAACGCTGTGGAAAAAAGAAAAACTTTGTATGATTTCCCCTTAACGTCAATTTCTTCCTCTCTGTGAACAGGGAAATTTGAAAAATATCATAGAACATATTTTGAAAAAAATTTCATTTTTCACTGGCCTGCTCCCTGTGTGGCTGGACATGTGGGTGAGTGGCAGAGCTGGAGAGAATCTAGGAAAGTCACACTCATGAATCCACCTCCACAAAGAAGAAGAAATCAGCAGTGTGAGAACAGCACATCCTGCTCCCGCCCCCCACCCCACTTTATCTCTTAGCCCCCAATATAACCGTTGTTTGTACTGTCAACAAGAGCTGTGGCTACATTCCTCAGAGACAGAGATTGATGACATAACAGAATAGTCCCACTTACTTCAGGAGAGCATCTCCCCAGAGGAGCATTTAGGTTCCTTAGATAAAGTGTTCATTTCTCATCTAGAAGAGTCTGAGTCCAAGCTATTCATTAATTAAATTTGCTTTGAGGCCTTCTGAAACTTCCCCCTATTCTCACTCCCGGGTCTCATGTTTGTCCCCACAAGTTGTCACTGTAGCCCTTCGAAGGTCTGTGATGAAATTCAATGCCAACATGGAGAGGGTCTGATAATTAAAATGAAGACAGAGATATGAAAAAGCCAGCCTTCCCTCACTACTGAATTTCTAGGGAAAAATTCACGTTCAAAGGTCAAAATTTCCTTGTAAGGTCAAGAAAATTAAATCCAAAGATAAAAATTCCAAAGGAATTAAATACTGAAATCGTTTTTCCTTACCTTTTGCATTAGGTCAAGGTAATGAAATTTAAAATGCATTTTTCTATCTTTAATTCTCTATGCCCGAGCTAAAGGGCTCCTTGATGCCTCTATTGAAAGATACCTCAGAGATATGTTAATTTAACATAAAATCTTAAGTACATTTTGATTTTTAAGAGTACAAAGAATAAAGTAAAGTATTTTGTAAAAGTCAAAAGTTGTCCCAACACAGATGCCCCATGACTACGTCCAGCAAGCAATCACCAGTCCCAAGGACCATGACTAATTCCAGCAAGCAATCACCTGCCCCACCTGCTGTGAGGTTGTCTTAGCTTCACATATGAAGTTTCCATGGTGTCTACTACTGGTTTTTGGTGTACTCCCTATTCTGGGTTTGCAGACAGCTTCCTTTTCATTATGTCTACACTTGGTGGAGAGTGTGGTCTTTTTTATTCATTCCCTGAAAAGGGCTCTGATCCCATTTATGAGAGATCATGACCTAGACACCCACAAAGGTCTTACCTCCAAATATTATCACATTGAGGACTTAAATTTCAATATAGGAATTTGAGGACAGTCACAAATATTCAGTCCATAGCAATGAATAATGAATGATTGATACGATAAAGAAGTCAATTGATAGTAAAACATTCATGCAATATGCTCCTTCAGAATAAACAGGAGAGTGGAACCAAAGATCAACATGAGATTTCCGCCTCTTTGAGAATATGCATAAATTTAGGTAAAGACATTGAACTTTCTCCAAAATATTAAATCTAGGGTGAGATACATTTCTCTAGGATGTTGCCGACATCCTAACTGCAAATAAATCTATCCAGTGGACACAGAATGCAATTTGGAGGGATGATTTTTAACTTGATGCTGTTAAGGGGCTCACTATGGGGAAATAAAATGAGTGTTGGACTAATTGGTGAAGGCAATTTGGGGGTATCTGCTGAGATCCCCAGTGAGAACGATATCTGGTTGGCCAACTAGATATTCTGGATGGCCAACATCCAGAATTGTTGACTTTATGAGAAACAAGGAAACCAGAGTAAAAGCAACCTACAAGGAACAGAGTACAATCAAAAAAATGATGAGAAAAGTTCATTGTCTCATTTTATCTTCATACAGCATTAACATATGGAAGAAAAAAAACGCATGAATTTCACACATATTCTTTCAATTAAAAAATCATAAAAAGATCTTCCTATTAGTTTTTACCATACTTACAAATTAGTTTCTTATGAGTTTCAGCAATGATTACTACAATTGAATTTTCACAGACCTCAGGAGGGTGCCTGTGGATCACTTGGCATTGACTAGGTCTGTTCTGTTTTGTTTTGTTTTGTTATATTATCCGATTATCATCCAAGGTCCAGGTTTGGAAGCAACCAGCCCTCCTCCTCAGTCCATTCTGGTTACCATCTTTATTTCCACCCTCACCCCATGATACAGCCATTATCACTGCCTTTGCCTTCCACAGCAGGCTTCTGACCACTGTCTGTGAGTACAACATTACCCCCTAGTTCATTCATCCCCCTGTTGGCTAGATGGTCTTTTCAAATCACGTATCTTGTCACAGAGCTTTATGATATTCTGCCCCCAGCATATTGTAGATCTCACAAATGCCTTTAGGAAGAACACCCTAAACACTCGGCAAACGTCCAACCATCATTCAGCTCTCCTCCCTCATCATCTGTCACCTTGAATTTTACACCCCAGCCACTGTGAGCTTTGGCCTTCCATAAGCATCCCTATGAAGAGCCTGCACTATCTACAGTGCTGATTTTTCTCCCTGGAGGTCCTTTCCAACTCCCATACATTTTCAAAATTACCTCCTCAGGTCACCACCTCTAGGAAATTCTCCAAAATGCCCAATTACTTTTCATTGTGAATTAAGTGCAATCTTTTGAATCCCTGTATCCTCAATAGCTGGAGCAGTGTAAGGCCTAAAATAAACACACAAAGATGTTTCCTAAATTAGTTGGGATGAATGGCATTAGTATAGTTGTATGCCTACATTATTCAATTCAAAGAAAAAATAAACAGATTATTTGATTCAGATTTATCTACTATCCAAAAGTCATGTTCAACTTTATAAAACACATTTGTTTATTGTTCAGCTTATCTGGGAATTTTTGTGTGTAATGAAAATAATTATTATTGAATAGTGGAAAAAATGTCTTGGAATACATATCTATCCTAGAATTTATTATCCATATTGTAGCATAAAATTACCATAAAGGCAGGACTTCTTCAGAATAAAGCAATCACACTTGAAGAAAGAAAGAGAGAGAGAGAAAAAAAGTTGTCTCTGTGAAGAAGCCTCACTTGCCAAGGAAAATGAAGTCTCTCTTTGTGTATTCCCCTTCATAACTTTCATTAGATCATATCTTTAAAGGGAAGGATGGAGTTTTAGAAAGATGAGTTAACTAAAAGAATTTCATGAAATGGAGGGTCTACCCACAGCTAAAACAAAGAGTTCCAGGATGTGGATTAAGAGACTTGATTTCCACTCCTGATTTCTACAGACAAGCTTGTGACTCTGGAGAAGTCTCTTTGTTTAAATGTTACATGAGTAAATTAAAATAAGATGAAATATGAGGTCTCCTTTAGAAACAGTATTTACAAGATGCCCTGACCTTGGAAAATCTGCCCTTTTGGGGGTGGGGGAGTAGATAGAAAAATAAAGTGGCTCAGGACCCCTTAGAAAGTCATTTGGGCTTCTTGATGAAGAGGTTGGGAGCCCAGCAATGCCACTAAACTCAAATAATGAAAATCTGCTGACTCATACTCATTTATTGATCCTAAAATCTAAAAGGTATAAAATAATGAGAAACATTCTATTTACCATACAGATCACAATAAAGCCCTACAAATGTCTGTGGTTCAATATGCTAGTTTCACTTTTAAACATCTTTTGCTAGGGCTCATGTTTACCATTAGCAGATTATTTTGAACAGTGTCTATTGCAGACTATATATCAGGTACTGTGGTACATGCTGGTGACAAAACTATTAATAGGAAGAGTGTTTACCCTCCAGCGTCCCACAGTCTGAGGCTGGAGGAAGATAATACCTGAGCCGAACTTGGGAGGGATAACATACCTGTATTTTAGAATCTATTGTCTGACCATTTATCACTTTGAGACTGTTACAAAGAAACCAGAGGCATTTGACCATTTCTGTGAAATACTGCTACCACCTTAAGGTGAATGCTCAGAGGCCTGTGGGGAACTGGAATGAGCCGCCCGGAATCCTTACAGCCAACAGGTGGCGACTTCCACTGCCTGTCACCTTACATTTAAGGATCACCCACACCAGAGAAGATAACTTTGCTTAAATCTGGAACTTCAAACCATAGGGGAAAACTAAATCTTTTTTTTTTTATAAGATTAACAGTTTCAAAACATGTTTTATGAAAATCCAGAAAGTAAGGAAAGATGGTTGCATACAATCTCAATATGCCATAGCTTCCTGAGTACTCTTGAACATGAATATATGAGGGTTCAAGAAAAAGAAAAATCGAAAGTATCTTTTATCTTTGTTAATATCCAGTTAAATGAACCAAATGCATCTTTAAACATATAGGGAACTAATGTTTTACTTCTTTTTATTATGTTTGTTATTTTGTTTAGTTATTGACACTGATGAGGATTGAACCTCAGGGCCTTGAACATACTAGGCAAGCCCTCAACCATTGAGCTTCATCCCCAGTCCCAATATGTCTATTTTTGATATTAGATTGCTAAAAATCAGATTTGAAGAAAACTAGTGACACTCACCCACCCATACTTGGAACCACCTAAGAGACAGATACAGAAGTTTGGCTGATGGGGGTTGAAATATCAGCTTTATTAATGCCAACTTGGAAGATGTGGTTGAGGATTAGAGCAAGTGGGTTTCTGAACAATGAGTCCTGAACGAGTGAGGCTTCTCTTCCAAATACACCCGTCAATAACATCACTGGGCTCTTCTCACAGAGGCTGGGCTCTTATTGAAAAACGGGCTTTTGCCAGTGCACGAAAGCCGAGAACTTGGAAATGGTGTCTTGTGAGACATCTTGGTCTATTTGGGAGAGAAGAGCAAACAGACAAAGCCCTCCTTGCCTGCCCCAGATCCTGCTCTCCAAACTCACCACTCAGATAATCACTCTTCCGCCCCCTACTGGGCTAGGAGCCAAATGCAGAGGCCAGGCCTGCTGTGAACATAAATCCCTAAGAGTGGAGGCCATCTCCCCTACACCACCGTTTGAGACTTCCCGGGCCCTCAGTCTACACGGGCTTTCTTTCCTACACTCATTGCAAGTAAATTCATAATGACACGTTTATATGCAGTCTAACAAAGGCCAACAGTGCTGTACCTCCTGAAGGTAACATCAAATGAATGACTTACTTAAAGAAGGTTGGCCAGGAGTAAGTTCCCACAATGTCTTTAAAGTAAATAGCCATCAGTCTTAGCTACTACCTGAGATATGATATGGGATGGTGAGATTTTATGGAGGTTCGTGGCCTTAAATATGCAGATGGATACACTTCAGTATTTTCAGGTAAGTGGTTATAGGGAGAATATCACTAATTCTATAGGACAGAT
The DNA here is from genome assembly GCF_045843805.1 of Urocitellus parryii. NCBI lineage: Eukaryota > Metazoa > Chordata > Mammalia > Rodentia > Sciuridae > Urocitellus > Urocitellus parryii. The sequence goes on along the minus strand of NC_135539.1, from coordinate 75,547,837 downwards.
TTCAAAGTTTCATCTGAGAAGGAAAATATCTATTATTGGTACAAAAATACTTAAATAAAAATTTACATATCAAAATAAACTCCAAGTAGATAAAAGAATGGAACATCTAAAAGCTAAAGTAGATCTGAGAGGAAATCCTAATTCCTTAGTCTTCAGTGTCTTAAAAACAAAGATTGGCATATTTAAAGCCAACAATGAATTAAAAAGTTAAAAACTAAAATTTAAGTTAAGCTAAAATACACCAACGAATGTATTACACAAATTTCTAAACTAAAATAAATGACAAAATTACAACCAAAACACATTGACAAGCTAGGAAGATTATTTGTACATGTTACCACAGGCACATTTTAATGTTTACCTTAATTTCTAAACAAATAATGAAGATTCCAAATGAAATATTTTCAAAGGATATAAAAACACAATTCTCATATATAAAAGTACTATTGGATTACATATATATTAAGTATCTTTGTTTCTGAAAGAAATATCAATTTCAAATTGAAAAAAAAAATTTAAAAGCATGTTTCTGTACTGACAAATTAGTAGGAATCATTCTAATGAATAAAATATTATTCTTGCTAACTTACAATGTATATATTTTTGCTTCTCAAAAAATAAATGAGCCTATTGGTTTGTCAAAAAAAAAAAAAAACCTGTCATACCCTTTGGCTTGAAAATTGAATAACAAGAAATGTACCTTACAAAATCATGTGTAGTATAGTACTAAAGAGCAGAGATTCAGATTTCAATTTGAGTTCTGTTGTGACCAGCAGTGGTTGGGGGTTGCACAATGTTTCTTATCAATTGTGTTCTTGCAGAAGAAAATTTCAAGCAAGATACAAAATGTATTAAAAGTATAGCAAAATTTATTTAGGAAAGAAAGCATTCTCAAGAGGGAGAGAGGAAGAAGATTGCATCTAAAAGGAAAAAGCAAAGACCCTTGGTTTACTAACTTTGTTGGGGGATCTTAGGGAAGTTTCTAGAGAGTTCTGCCCAGATATCATCTCTTAACTCTTGACTGACAGTAGGACTACATCACATTTTTCATGTCCCTACTGTGCATGGTCTTACCCACAGGTACCCAAGCAAAACCCACATGAGTGGGGAGGTTACTATTATAATAAGATTAGAATGATATGCTAAAGATCTGAAGGCAACTCTAGGTATTGTTGGCCTGTGCTAACTGGCTCTAATTGGAACTTGTTTTTTAAAGACTTTGTGGTCAGGGATTTTATTCTTCATTATCCTGTTTTCCTGAGTCTTGGAATCTTTGGTCTCTATAAGGTCACAAAAGTCCCCCCTTCAGGGAAATTTGTGTTCTTATCATTAGCAGGGGGAAATCTTAAATTTCTTGGCCCTAAGAGAATAGCTACAGGACAACAGGTTGTTGGTCAAGGAATACAGTATTGACTTGGGCCAGAGCAAAGGCAGCATGGCTTCAGGCAATCTGCTTTTTTAAAAGACAGCCTGTGGAATCCTACTACATAGGCCCAGTTTGTACAATTATCCCCTTTCCCTCGTTCTCCAACCAATTATGTCCTTCTGCTGTTTTACCATAAATAGTAAAGATGTAAAGGTTTGCTGAACAATAATGCATACTAATGCTACTGAACAATTAATTAATTCCATAAACTAGAACATGGCATAATATTCAAACATGATATAGAGAGTCACAATAATACTTAAAAAGACTTTGCCAAAATCTACTTATAAAAGCATAATAGTGAATGGAAATGGCATGCTGAGAGAGAAAATATGTACCCAATGAGCAGTATAATATAAATTTGTGTACATTCATAAGGTATTATTTTAACTAGGCCGAATTATTGAGCCATTTGTAATTAAGACCCCTGGAAGTTTCCGAACTATGTACAGCATGTAAGTGATAAAAGAATTTTATGTTACAAATAGACTATTTACTTAACAATTATTGAATGTTGTCTTGTTCACAAGCTGTCTGATCCTGGGGATGCAAGAGCCATCTTTGCCCTTGAAGGTTTTAGGGATTGCTGGAATCATCTAAATAGGCCAACAAAAATGCTGTACTGTCACTGTTTTAAGTTGGCATCTTTACTATGGGAGAGGCAATAGGAATCAGAATATACCAGAAGATGAACTCTAGGGGGGATCAGTGACTGACAAAACCCAACTGGAGATGGCAGCTTTCAGAAGAATGTGGATGGGAATGGAAGTCATTCTCAAGCAAATAAAGACAGTAAAGAAAAGCTGAAGGGACTTCAAAGTAATTTTAAAAGAAAGAGAACAAAGGATTTTGCGAAGAAAAGAGTCTAATTATATTGGGATGGCTTTATTGTTCTAAAATCAACTCATTTGGGATCACATTTTAAATACAGTAGTGTTCTAGTCAATATAATGCAGGAGATACTGAGAATGAAGTAGTGAAAGAGCAGAACCCCAGAACTACTTCAAGCACAGAAAATATTTGTTGTTGTGAAGCTGAGTGTTTCATTTAATAGCAGACATCTTGGATTCTTAGCGGAGGAAACAGTAAAGGCTACGGACCTAGAACATTCCTAAAGAATCCTATGGGTCTGCTATGCACACGGGGGACACATTATCATTAATGACCACTGATGTACATGTAACAGGGAGCACCAGAAAAGTAATTCTTTTCAAATATGACTAGTGAAGAACCTACATTTAAAATCTGAACTTCACAAGCTTTGCAAATGTAAACACAGAATGGAATTCTTTTGCATATTAGAATGTAAATTCCCTTCTGTAGAGAAATACACACCCAAGTGAGACAAGGATTGTACAGATAGGAGCTGGAGAGCACACATAGAAAATAAACAGAACATGAGAGACACCAAATGAAAAGTCAGGGCTCATCCGGAGACATTTGCTAACCAGTATTTCCAGTAGTGTAAGTTCATTGCTCTTTGTGACATTTTAATTCAAAAGAGCTGTGTGAGCTTATAAACTGCAAAACTCTGGATTGAACAAATATGGCCAGGTTCCTTTATTCTTCTTCTCCATGTTTTCATGTACTAACACATATGGAGCCCAACAGGAGAAGAGAAAAGAATTGGGAGTATGTCCCAAAGTATTTCAACACAAACCCCATTTTTTTATAGAACAGCTTTTGAAATGAGTACTTCATGAATAGACTGGGGAATATCTTGTCAGGGTAAACTGAGTTTTTACAAACCTTTAAGGAGATGGGATTGAAAATGAGCACTAGAATTTTCTGATATATTTTAGTTGTTGAATGGTACAATTTATAAAAAACATCTATTAACATTTTAGTATTTATTTGGATAAAGGATGCCTTATTAGAACACTGTTTTTAGTGTGTGATTGGTCAGAGTAGGCAGACCAGTAGACCAGTTGGGGCACTCATTTCAGAATAATATTTCAAGAAAGAGGGCTTCCTCTTATGTTGTGTGCAGTTATGAACAACTTCCCATCTTTGACCACTTCATCCAAACCACAAATATAATAATTGGAAAAGTTATTAGTGTTTTAGTGTCAGGAATGTGAACCCTATCAATCAGTTCTTTAAGGTGACCACCATTTACAGAAAGGCTACCTTCTGAAAGAGGTGAAACCAAAATCAATTAATCTAAATATCCTAAGTAGAAAAATCTCAGAAATTATCTTGTAGGAGACTTTATCTTGTTGCTATGTAAGCAGCTCAAGAAAAAGCAACCAAGCAAACACAACCTATCAAATAATCCTTCCCTCCACATTATCCACTGGGTCGTAAGCTATCAGCTAGAATATATTATACCGAGAGTGAGCTCATGGGGCAAACCAAATGTGAGCTCATTCAGTAAATAAGCCCGGCTGAAAAACTAGTTCCACAGCATAGTCTCCACCTCCTGAGTCACAAGCTTGCATTCAGGTGTGGTGAGCTAAACCGCCTCCCTGTAAAAAGGCAGATCATTATTTCACAATCCCCAAATAGGTCATGAAGGCATTTCTGAATAGCATTTGTACTCAGTCTCCCAGGAGCAAACATTTAGCAATCATCGTCATGCACAGGTACATCTCACTTTATATCATGGAAATGTGTCTGCAACATACTTCATGAAACTGTTTCATCATCCAAAATATATTTTAAATGTATTATAAGGACATATATTTCTAAATCTTACCACATTTTTTTTAAATGGGAAATAAACAAGATTTTAAAGACAATCACCCTCTTGGCCTTCTACTGTGAAAGGCAGGATATATCTGTTTATCAATAGCCAATCTATATTGGGCCATATTCTCTCAATATAGTACAAAAAAAAACCCAAAAATTATGGGAGAAAGACATATAAGCTTGAGAATGTATTTTTCCACTAGAAGATAAAGCTTAAAGGAGTGGTAATTATGTTTTGTTTATTTTTATGCATCTCTGTGTCTCACTGGCAGTGTACTCTGAAATGTTCATGGAGAGCATGAATGAATGAGGGAGCAACAAAAGCAAAAGCCCATTTCCCAGAGAGCAGGTGAGCCTGGTGATTTGAAGCACTGTCTCTTAACTGGAAGACAAGCCTCTTTACTGTTTAGCCACCCTGCTGTCTTACACCTGGATCCACTGTGTACAGACCTGGACTGGAAATGAAGTTGTCAAGTGCTCTCCAAAACTGCTGCTCCTGATAGGAGTAGAGGCCCATTTTAGCCAAATCAAAATCTCCTTGCTTCTTTTAGCCAGACACTGAATGTAAGGGGAAACCAGGACTGCAGATACTGGATTTTACATGGATTTACCTCCAATTAATTTGGGGCCAAAGAACTTCTAAACTATTTTCATGAAAAAAAAAATCACATGGCAGATAATACTACAAATTCTGTTGACTAATTCAAATTAGCTCAGGTACCAATAAAAAAATTAAATTTTAAAAAATGACTTATAGTGAAAGTAAATAGCCCAAATTTTTTTTTAAAAAATGTGGTGACCAATAATACTTACTTTCTTTTTTTCTTTCTTTAACAGAAAGGAATCTTGATTTAGGCTGTCTTTGTTTATACAGGATTCCAGTCAAAGTTCTCTCTATTTGAAGTAATAAGAGGGAATCAACCAACAAAAATAGAGCTGTCATAGAGTATTACGTGATACATTTTGTAGTCCCATGAAATTAATAACAACAGTCTATCTAGAGACTTTTGTAAAAAGACTGAATCCCAAAATGATGTTTTATACAAATAGGAAACAGCAGTGAATATTCAGACTTACAGAGAGAAGAATAAAAATCCCAACATTGCTAGAGATCTGTCTATAAATCACACAAGAGTGTGATTATATTTAGCCTCTGCAAAGAGCTCTTTTTAAAGAAAAATGTCTCTCTACATGGTTGTCTTTGCCCTAGAATAACATCTAGCTGGTATCTATTTTAAAGTTCAAGGTCTAATTTTTCAGTCGTGTGTCATTATTTCTCCCTACACCATTGGTTAGTGCACTTTTCTGCTGTTTGCTTTGACTATATAATTCCTATTATGATTCATTCTGACATTAGATCAAACTGTAGGCCTTTATACCTGTCTCATTGTAAAGGTGACTCACAAATTTAAACAAGGCATGTGAATAGTACCCGACATTTCTAAATATGTAAATACCCACATTTAATAGAATGGAAATCCATGACTACACTATGCTAACACAAGATCTTGCTTCAATTTAGCATTTTAATAGAGCATACTGATAGAGCCAAAGAAATATGTCTACTGTGCATGAGGCAGGTAAAAAGCTGAATTGTTTATTGTTTAACTACATTATCTCCAAAGTTCAAAAGTCCAGTGCTGCATTAACCAAAGTAGAATTTTGAGATATATTAAATTTAGCTATTATTCTGAGAGAAATTATTTGCAAGAGCACTTACAATAAAATACTTCATATTTTGTAAATGGCATTAAATTGGAAATGTTATTTTTTTTAGTTGTTGATTTTTTGGTAAATTATGTGATACTTTTAAAATAAATTTACAAAATTTCACATTTTTAGCCATAGAAAAATCTCTGGATTTTTCAATTTAATTTTGTAATTCTAAATTCATAATTTTTATGGAATTTAATATATAATATGTATACATTTAAATTTTTCTTTATGTATATTTTATAAACTCCTCCTTCTTTTTGTTAAAACATTTATGAAATATTTGGGGGCCAATAGCCCAACTTCCTGTTGCCTGTTGACTGGTATACATTGTGAGCTGATTCTCTGGAGGAAGAGGAAATACAAACAGTGCTGGGCCTGCGTGCCTAGATCTGTGCTTTGCCTGACTCTGCTGTGTTCACAGTGTATGTATAGGACAAAGGAGCCCTAATCTACATCTAGTCTTTCTAGACATTAAAAAGGTTTTGTGTATGACACAGTAGAATTAGTGAACAAATTTTGTATGTTTTTTGTTAAAATTCATAAGGAAGATTTGTCTTCTAAAAATTTGAGTCCACTTGGTTGGTGATGGGCCAGAATACTCATATTTTGAAGAAATTTTCAAATTAGAACTATTTTTACATGTGTGCAAGACTGTTGTGCACATAGTGGACAAGTTGAGTCTTTACTGAAAACATCTAGTCTGCCTCAGTGTTTATGAGTGCCTGATGTATGTTAAATACAGAGGTAGTAAAATATCATTTTCTAAATATCTTTTTGCTAAAGTTATATGGAATACTGTTTTTTGGGGGGGAATGGAGCTGCTAAACCACTCTGTGAGCAGTGTAGGGTCTTCTGTACCTGTTGAATTCCATGGAGGAAATGAGGGAAGCAATTGCAAAAAGTAATGTGTCACTTGGACATTCTCAGACATCAGTTTTCCATATGTTTTGTGCATTTTGTTTTATGTATTTTGTCTCTAGACGTTCAAGAGATTTCCAGTGTATGACCACATAATTAGTAAAATTAGCCCATTTTGCACATTTTGGATTGAAATTTATGGGAAAGCTTGTCCTCTGTAAATGACTTGTGGATATGAATTTGTTCACCCATCTCTAAGCATTACCTATGCCTGAACTTGTCCACTGGACTGGAAGTAGAGAGGAAAATAAGGGAGGACAGAAAGGTTCAAGGACAAAATATTCATATTAGAAGATGCCTCTGATTTTTACAGTCACATACATACTACTTTATTCTATCAGTCTTCTGAGCCGTGTTGCAGAGCTATGATCAGATGGGATCTTACTATGGGGCAAGATCAGGGAAGAGCTGTGGTCACAGTACAGCTTGGGCAGGTACTATTGTCCAGAGCCTGTGAAGAGCTTTGGATTCATGAAGGATTTGCACAGAGGTTCAGGTTAAGATTAGGATTTAAAGAGAGCAGGAAAGGTAGGAAGCAAACACTTGGATCACATTCCATTTCCTGGGATGGCAGTAGAATTTCACTGAGGCAAAAAGCCAATCTGGAAAGACAGTGAAACTCAGAGTACCTAAATCTGAGGGCTCCTAACTTCCAGCAGAGTCTGAAAGAGTAGCCTTCTCATTCTGCAACTTTACCTTTGAGACTTTGTGTCTCTCACAGTCATTCGGCATCAGCAAAGACAGGGCTGGAACTTAGAGCTTTAGTCATTCAGCACACTTCCCGATTTGGAATTAGATCATTAATGCCCTCAGGCACCCATGCAGTCAAGTGGCCAATCCCCAGGCAAAGGCAATAGGAGGCATTTGAGAGAAATGGCCCAATTCTAAGTGTGAATTTTACTGTCACTTTAGAGATAAAAGGATGTTTTAAGTCACTAGAAGTGCTGGTTTTGGTTAATGTTTTGCTTAATAGATTCTCTGTGTTTTCTTTTTTTCTAAAAGGAAGTATTTTCAAAGGTATCATGAATACTCTGCAGATTTTTTATGTGCAATTTACCAGTCTGTCAATGTATTTCCATTTAAAATATTTTTAAATGGGTGCATCATAATAATACATAATAGTAGGATGCACTATGCCATAGTCATACAGGGACATAGCATAATTTGATCAATCTCCTTCCCCATACCTTCCTGTTCCGTTCCCTTCCCTTCCCCAATCTTCTTGTTTTATAGTACTCATCTTTTTTTATTATTATAAGTATTATTATTGTTATGATTATCATCATCATTATTATTTTAATTGGTTTATTTTATATACATGTATATATGTATATGTATCTATGTATGTGTATAGTATATATGTTCATGGACTTAGCATGATCTGGTAGAATTCCTTTCATTGTTCTGAAGTTGTTCAAATACTTTAAATTTTCTGGATATTTTTAAGTGAAATCCTTTCAAGAGCAGTCACTAATATTTATCAAAAAATGATAAATCTAAAAGGAAAAATAAAACAAATGTTGAAAAATTTTAAGCTGTTTCAGTAAATATAATATGCCATATTCAACAAGTTTGGAAGCTTAATAATATTGAATAGATTAAAAAAATTAAGTTGCCAAACACATCAAAAGGATTTTAAAATTTATTTCAGGTATATTTTTCATATGTTTCATAAATAGTCCTTTTTATTGATGTGTAGAATTTTTTTGAGCCATATCTTTTATCAATCAGTCATCTACATCAATATTGCTGAATATAAACAAATGTGGTACACAATTTTAAATTTTCGAGTGGCTACATTAAAAGAGTAAACACCGGGGCTGGGGATGTGGTTCAAGCAGTAGAGTGCTCTCCTGGCATGCGCAGAGCGCTGGGTTCGATCCTCAGCACCACATAAAAATAAAATAAAGATGTTGTGTCCACCAAAAACTAAAAAATAAATGTTAAAAAAATTCTCTCTCTTTAAAAAAAATAATATAAAAGAGTAAAAACCAACTAAATTAACTTTAATATATATTATTTAAATAAGTATACTAAAATCATCATTTCAATTGTAATCAATATAAAAAAATCATGAACGAAGTACATTGCATTGTTTATTCACACTACATCTTTGAAATTTGGTGTGTCTTTTATATTTATAGCATGTCTCCGGATTATCCACCTCTTAAGAGCTCAAAGTCACATGAAGCTAGCTGCTTCTGTGTGGGATCACTCAGACCTAAATCACAATAATCTTTCATGTCAAATTCAATGTGATTCATCGCCTTTCCTGAGAACATTATAGACTGACTTCCCTGTATTCTGTGTTTTCACATCACTTACTGCTTGTAAATGCTGATCTCAGTACTATACTTATATGAGTAAATGGAATAACTGAGTCATTTAGCCAATTATGCCAGGACATTTCTGCACGTATTCTAGTTAAAATTGCTTCTAATAACATAAAAAATTGGCATTGTTTTTCAGCTGTGTACTTCTTATAAGTTGTTTGAAGGCATTATACTAATTTTTTTTCAGTATTTATTTGAAGTTTCTATTATATATGCTATTGTAAATAAAGACCTCAAGAGTAATAAAAAGCCAAAATTATTATTTCCCTACAGTCATGTATCACACAATTACATTTTCATCATTGACAGACCATGCGTACAATGTCAAACTCTTTAAGATTAGGATGGAATTGAAAACTTCCCATCACCTGGTAACATCGTAGCCATCATAACATCATACTGCAATCCTTCATTCCATGGTTGTGGTGATACAGGGGCATGGCAAAGATCTGTCATAAATGTGGCCTAGTAGCAGTAACCATGAAGCAGAAGTGGGAGCTTTCTATGCATGGATGTCTGCAGGTACATGCTATGGTCACGTGACTTCAGGCAGGCATTTTCAGAGATGTCTCAGCAACTTTAGCAACAAAGAAAAACACTGGACAATATTCTTCAAAGAAAAAAGTCCTTTGGGGCGGGGCAGAGGGAACAAGGGATTGAACTCAGGGGCACTCAACCACTGAGTCACATCCTCAGCCCAATTTTGTATTTTATTAGAGACAGGGTCTCACTGAGTTGCTTAGGGCCTCCTTGTTGCTGAGGCTGGCTTTGAACTCACTATCCTTGTGTATCAGCCTCCTGAGCTGCTGGAATTACAGGTATGAGCCACTGTGCCCGCCTGGCAGAAAAAAAGTGTTTTTTAAGAAGCGGATTACCAGTGTTCTTCAAATCAAATCTCTGCAAGAAATGTCCATATCTGCTTAGTGTGGCTACAGAAAGTCTTTCCTCTTTTACTTAAAGCTCTGGCAGGCTGCAGTTTTCTTTGCCAAATTCCCATCTGGTGTCCAGCCGACTCATCTTCTTATGGCATCTAATTATTACTAAATATTTTTGCTAGAGTAAATTTCTCTGCATCCTCTTTCTATAAACAACATCTAAATGATATCTCCATTCTTCTGTTCGGTTGTTATCAAATAAGATAAATGTTGGTAAGAAAATAAGATGTGTCAGAGAGATCTTGCTCATTTCCCTGATATTTTACAACGGTTCTCTATTTGCCAAGTTACCTAATCTATTCCCAAACTATGACACCTTTCAATATTACCTTCTTCTCTGCCTCTTTTTTCTGACTTACCTGTGACTCTCCCATTCAGAAAATATTCACACCTATTATCACACTATCATCTTAATTTCAATCAAATTTGCAACCCCCAGAGTACATCCTGGTTAACAAACAACAAAAACCTACATTTGACTCTAGCGTGTTCAGGATGTGTTCCGAACGAGGCTGAGATCTCAGAAAAGGACATAGACACATACACATGCAGCTGTTTGCATATTTGCCAATTTTCTTTGTATAAAACTTTTATTATTCTCTTATTAACTTATAACTAAAAACCTCTAGACCTTACAAGCCACACATATATAATAGAGATTTGGAATTGTACCATGAAATTTGTTTTCTATTGGAAATTGAGAATAGCAACAGTACTTGAGATTTTGATTCAGTTTGTGAAAACACTTATTTTGTTAGAAAATTGGCATAAAACCCTAATGTGAACTGGAGAGCATAATATCTATGTAGAAAGGTTATGTTATAAGCACACATATATGTGTATCACTAGCATATATTCTTTTACATAATGTTGGCATCCCATGATTATAATAATGATGTAATTATAACTTATCAATATACTAGCCTCTCTGATATATGGATAAAAATATAAAAACAACTAAATCAGATTAGAGACAGTACTGACATTTCTGATGTGTTTCCTGTAGTTTTATTGCTTGTCTGGTTTCCTGTTTGAGTTGCCAAGAAAGCCAGTATATTTCACTAGTTTTAAAATCTGAATCGTCTTCTGCAAGAAATCGTGTCACTCCCCTGGCCTGGGCATGTAACCAAGTCCGATTAGAAAGCTCCTTTTTGTTGTTTTAAGAACGTCCCATCACTCTTGATCTAGTAAACAATGTTTAATTAGAAAAGATTAAATATGACAAATGGAATAAAAATGAGTCACTCTCTAATTCAGAACATGCTTTCACAATGAGGTGGGGCAGCATGCAAATATACATACTTTGTGTTTTTGTATGAAACATCTTCCCAGGAAACAAATAAAGAATGGCATGTGTGGTTTGTCTTGTGGTGTTGTAAACTGAGAATTGTGGGGAACTGTGGTGTTTGGGCTCTCTAGAGCAACATACCAAACATGCAACTACTTCCTTTTTAATAGGATTGTAAGTTAAAATAAATTTTTAAAAATCTATACACAAATTCATCTGTGCCTGTATTGTTTGTTCCTCTGTCTGTTTAAGACTGCCTAACATCTAGCCTTATTTCAAAGTAGTCATTTTTAATCTAATTTTTCAGAACTATGAAATATACATATGGTATTTCTAAGTTTTGTGGAGCATCTGAATCCTCTGCTCTTTTTCTAAAGAAGAGCAATTGTTTCATAAGAAATATTACACAGCATACATGTTTTTACCTCCTCCTTCTCAGAAACAATGAGCTCCATGAACAGATTCAGCTCACTATGAAGCTTGGATTTAATTCTTCCAACAAATATTTTGTTTTAAAATTCAGATTGTTCAGCAGAGAGCAATTCTTGCTCCTGTCTTCCCTCCTCCTCCTCCACCACCTCTTGCTGTTTTATCCTGTGTTTCCCTCCTTTCATTTCCTCCACTTCTTTCTTCTTTTCTCCGTCTTCATCTTCTCCTCATCCTTCTTTTCATCCTTTTTCTGCTCCACAAACTTCAACCACATCACCTTTATTCTCTTGTTGGTATGCATGAACAACTCTCTCCAATGCAATAGTTCCTGCAGTGACATTTTGAATGGTTGTATCATATTCTACTGCAAGAATAGATCTAATTTATTTAAATTTTTCCTAATATTAAATCTACCTTTAAATTTTCAGAGACAATGATGTAGAATTTATCTAGATGAATAAAAGGTACTAAACTACAAAAGTAAATAAATATTTTTTTGTCTTCTGGTAGCTGCTACATTTATGTTGCAAGTAAAGCTTCCATGAGCATTGTAGCAGCATGAACTTCAGGAAAGATTTACATTTGAAACTGCACCAGTTTTCCATTGATGCCTTCTGGGTTTATGTGCCTACTGTTGTTTCTTCAGTATCTCACATTTATGTTTTATGGCTACTGAGACTACATACTCAAGTATCCAAATGCAATACTGTTGATAGTATAATTATTAGTCATGCTCAACTCTTGCACATAATAAATGATATATACTCTGGTCTATGGACTTATCCCTGCCTTCTAATTTAATACTCAGACATCAAAATTTATGGAGTACTCCCTATATGGCAAATCCCATGTCAAGAATAACTCAAATAATATAGTATCAAGTTTTTTGTCATTGAAGAAAAAAATGAAATAATAACTTAAGAATGATGATGGCTATTCCCATTGGGTTTAGGCCATAATACCCAAAGATAAAATTCCAAATGCTGTAATCCTAAATGTTGAAATCCTGAAATATCAAAAACCTTAAAGCCTAAAATTCCAAAGGATCAAAAAAATTCCAAAAATATAACTGTGCAAAAAAAAAAATCTAAAAACTTTGGAAGATATCTATGTACAATTTTTAGAACAAATTCATTTGAAAAAACATAAAAAACTCTATAAAATATTTCCGAGGCCATTTTGCACAATCAAGTAGGCAATAATGACATACATGTTTTTGTGAGATACCCAGCTGTTTTGTGGGTATAAGTTACAAGCAGATGAACTATATTTGTAAACAAATAGGTCAAAAGTGAGATGTCAGCCTGCATAGCACTGTAGTGGCCACCCAGCTTTATAACTGCTGCCGCCTGAAATACTGTGACAGAGAACAACCTATGTCTTTTGAAAAGATAGGTCAAAAAACTTGGGCCACCACCACAGGGACAATCTGGCACACATGCATTCCAGAAAGCCTGGAGCTCTGAGATGCAAGGCAAAGACAATCTGCCCTAGCGAATGGAGAGAGACCATTCGCCCTCTGCATTCTGCATTCCAGGCTCTGCCTAATACACGGCACTACAGGACCAAAAGGGCACTAATCCTTTCCCCAGAATTGGACTTTCGACTTCCCTTACATAACTTTTGTTTCCAACGGGAATTGCAGCTTTTAGGAGTTAGGCTTTCAAGATTTCAACATCAGAGATTTTAATCTTTTAGGATTATAATTTGGTGGATTTTGAACTTTCAGAATCCCAGCAATCAGAGTCATGGTGTTCAGGACTATGCCATTTTAGGATTTTGATCAGGACTACTAATCTTATGGCACACTAATGACATGTCAGAAACTATTCTATATACTTTGTATGTATTTATTACTTACTCCCAGAAACAAACTATAAAGGTGTACTGATATTATGGTTTGGATATGAGGTGTCTCCCAAAAGTTTTGTTAATTCAGGAATATTCACAGGTTAAATGATTAGATTATGAGAACTGTGATCTAATCAGTCTACCCTCCTTTAAATGGATTGAGTGAGGCATTTTGTGCTGTCTCTCCTCAGGCCCAGAGCAATGGGGTCAGTGGTCTCTAGACTGAGTCTTCTGAAACCATGAGCTCCAAATAAACTATCTCCCCTACATTGTTCTTATTGGGTATTTTGGTCACAGTGACTCAAAAGCTAACTAAAACAACTTTTTTTTTAATAAAGCTTATTTTTTATTTTTATTTTTATTTATTGTATTAGTTATACATGACAGCAGAATGCATTTTCATTCGTTGTACACAATTGCAGCACAACTTTACATTTCTATGATTGTACATGATGTAGCATCACACCATATGTGCAATCATACATGTACCTAGGGTAATGATGTCCATCTCATTCCACCATCTTTCCTGCCCCCATCCCCCCTCCCTACCTCTCCCTCCCCTTGGCCCCATCAAAGTTTCTCCATTTTTCCCATGTTCTCACCCATTATGGATTAGCATCCTCTTATCAGAGAGAACATTCAGCCTTTGGTTTGGGGGGATTGGCTTACTTCACTTAGCATGATATACCCCAGCTCCATCCATTTACCAGCATATGCCATAATTTTACAATCATATCATCCGTGAATTTGACTCTATTAGTTTCTTAAGGCTGCCAATAGCTTTTAGGCTCTGAGCAGCAGTTCCTTTGTTATAGATCCGGATACTTTCTCCCACTTTGTATCCATAAAAGATACTGATTAAAGTTAAAATGGATGTGTAATAGCAAAAAAATAAGAGAGCCAAACCCCTTTCTCAAGCCTTGGCAACTTGCTGACAGGAAGATGGCAATGCAGACATCGTACCCAAACCAAATCCACCAGAGGGAACATTTTCTTTAGTCTAACAATACTTTGCAACGTTTGGAAAACACCAGAGTAATCAGTTTCACCTCTTGACCTGAATTTTCCAGTGAACTTGACAAAATTTATGACTACTCTTATCTGTGTCAGTGTCTAACACTGAACTTAACAAAAGCCTAAGTGCCCTTTTCTTAAGAGGCACGGCTTGATATAGCAGAACGTGTTTTTTTTTTTTTTCTTTTTGCAAATCTATTCTACACCTGAATGAAACTGTCTTTGTCTTTATTTTAACTGTGTTTATGATTTCTTGGTCTTCAGCGTGTCTTTTCTTCCATGGTGTAACTCTAAGCTGCTTTGTAAGAGTAAGTTCTTAAAGTTTACCAATTGCTTAAGATGAGCCAGGAATGGAGGAAATTACATAACAAGTTTTCCAACGTGCTCATCTCTCTTTTGCATACCAGGCCATTTTGAAAACCTTAACAGACTAAAGATTCTGTTTTTAAACCATTCTAGTTTGTTATGCAGTACATTAGTATTTATCACTAATTATAATGATTTAAAAGGAAATCCAAACACATGAAAACAAAGCTTTATGTGCCTGGTTGTATTCTCTCATATGACTTTCGGTTATGACATTGGTTCTGGTAGACAATCAGCTAATGACATTATTAATTTTTGGAAAATGTCATAACTATAATTCATTTTTTGCTGGGAAAAAATGCAAAATCTGATATATAGATCTTTATTTTAGCAAATATTGAATAATTATGAAAAAGAAAAACCTTCCAACTACAATTTATAGGTTTCATTTATAGAATCAGCATCAGAGAAAATAAGGAAGTTCAGTGTATTGTGACTGATGTGGGTAAAAGACAATGTTCAAGTCTGGCACAGCCAAGGTGAGTTCTGATTCCACTCAGTATGTCTGTGATTCACTTCATTGTAAAGAGAGGTCCCTTAATGAACCCAAACCACTTCTTAATCCATTTTTTTTGTGTGTGTGTGATAGCTTCACCCAAACTTATGTAACAATTTGATTTCTGAATTTTTCAAAGCATCTAACATTGAATTCTTATTTACTTTGGTATAATAGAAAATAAATGTGATTTTAAAATCACATTTGATTTATGAATTTTATATTTGTTTCCATAACCATCCCATCCAATACCATTAATATTTTCATTTTGGTCATATTTACCATTCTCAGTGCCATGATGTTGGTTCCAAAAGCTCTTGTCGTTTATTTTTCTGTTCCACTCGGGTAGACCAAAACCCACAGTCTTTTCCCTTAGGAAGACAAATATCTTCCTTTCAGAGTTCCATAGTAATTCTACAGGGCCAGCAAGCCCTGTTTGATTTTTCCACCTTCGCATGCATGCAAGTAGTGATCATCCGCTTTGCCTGTTGTTATGAAAGTAAATCATGCGATGCTTCTCTCTTGACAAGATAAGGCTGCTGATTTAAGTTTTGGCAAATGAACAAAATGACAGCAATGTTTCCAGCTGGAAGAGAAGAGGGAAGGAACACATTATGTTTGGCATTAGTACTTGGTATGATGCAATTATCAAAGCTGGGATGACCAGACATATTGTAGTTTGAAAGTGCAGGAGACCCATAAGGTTTGTAGATATTCTCATGATAATGTTTTAAGTGCTTAGTCCCACAAATAGCAGTTGATCAGTAGAATCCTATGCCACTGTCATGGATCATTATAATGTCACTTCCCCCTGGGCTGGCAGTGTTGATTTCCTGAGATGGGCTATATGAAAAAGTTCTTTTTCTTTCAATCCACAATGATGTTTTCTGCCAAAAGGTAAAGTAGATTCCAGTTGAACACAACGGTGGGATGAAGTCTTGAAGTCATAGTTCCAATTGTCCCACAGAGGAATGGAATTGTGTTTCTCCTTTCTGCCTCCTTTATCCCTCATTATAATTCTACCAACTCTGGCTCATTATGACTCTCCATGTTTAGGGAAGAAATATAATTTCCATCTAATTACATTTCTTTTATAAATATCTCAGTGAAAATTAACTTACTCCATTTTTTAAACATAATCTAAAAATATTGTATGAAAAATTATTGATATGTTTCATCCTCATAATAATCACACGATGATTTAGGACAATACATAAGTATCATAAATGCAAAAGGTCAAATATTAAAAAAAAGCAGCTTGATTCCTGAAGCAACCCACAGTATTTTGCCTGCAGCTATTAAGCATATTTTTCTGATCAGGGTCAGTTATGAGAACACAGAAGCCAGATTGTCTGTTTTAATTGAGCATCGCATGCTTCCCTACCTGAAGGGTGGGCTTTGCAGGCCCTTCTGGGTTTGTCCACTGGACAGGGAGCTCCCATCTGCTGGACAGCCTTTCTCAGTCATTCAAGTCAAAGTCATCTGAAGACTCTGAAGGAAAGTCTCAATGTCCTCCCCTCTCCTTTCCTTCAGTGAGACCAACACAGAGAAGCAAGTCTAAGGCTGTGATGCAGGTATCACCAGTCCTCATGAGTAGGAGAAAAGGTGGTACAATGGCTAGCAGAGTAGAAGGGCTTGAGTACAGCGGGAGACCCTTGAAATCCTATGTTCTGGAATCTGATCTCAGCTTTGACATTTTGCAGTGCTTGTTTACCCACATTGTCACATCTACAAAGGAGGAAAAAACTATCTTGCCCCTTGATTTTCTTCTTCATCTTTTTGAGTTTGAGGGTGTATGTGTGTGTGTTAAGGACAACTTGATAACATTGCATATTCAAAATCCCAGTAGGTTGTGTAGTGTACACACAAGATTCATGACTACCCAGAACCTCAGAATGTGTTCTTATTTGGGAACATCATATACAACCACAATAATACAATGCTAATTAGAATAACTTATACTCAATGTATTATAATATGTCAAAATACACTATTATCATGTATATCTAAAAAGAACAAATAATAATAATAAAAAAAGAATGTGATCTTCTTTGGAAATAGGGTCTTAGTAAATGTAATTTACTAGATTGGGATGAGCCCTAAATCCAATGGCAGTGTCACAGTAAGAAACCTAAAAGACACTGAGACTCAGAGACAGAGTCATGGGGAGATAATTGGAGTCCTGCTGCCAAGACCAAGGAGCTGGGAGCCTGCAGCTCTGCAGGGGGCTGCAGAGGGAGCACCCTGCAGACGCTGTGATCCCAGACTTGCAGCCTCCAGCACTGGGAAAATAAACTTCTATTGTTTTAAGACAACATATTTGTGGTAGCTTGTTAGAGAAGCCCTGGGAACTAATACAGTGGAAACATATGATGTAATAGATGGTAGTTAGCTATTGCTTTAATTGATATAAATCTCCTAAGACTTTGTCATCATGTCTTCTCAAGAATAACAAAAGTAAACAGAAGCTGATGTAGAGCTTTTTTGGATTTGAAAAGTTTAGAGCATTAGTTGGAGAAAGCACTCCTAAATCAGCCATTGTCTGAATCCATGCACTGCTTTCAAAGACTGTACCTCCTTTGTTACCTGCGGCCTTTGATTGTCCTAGAGATGTCGCCTCTTCCATTGTTAATAGTTTCCTTTTCACCATGGACTGCTGTTCTCCACAAAACATCGGATAAGTCTAATTCTACTGCTAAAAAAGAAGATAAGCAGGCACTGCTCAATTTATAGTTGAAAGACAATTTGAGGTCATCTAGTCTGATGAAATATTTCTCCTGCTTTCAACACCGGAAAAATGTTTGAAACACTCTACTTTCCCTCACCCAACTGTAAGTTTTAACTACAAAGTTTTTGTCATAGACTGAGATAGTTAAAAAGTGTGAAAATTCTAGAGCCTCAAAATTGGAGTTTTAAAACTAAGGCATTATCTAAAAATTAGATATGTGCTTTTAAAGTTACCTAATAAAATCTAAATGCAATATGCATAAATGAGCTCAAGGAACAGTTAGTTATTTCACATCTTCTTTCTCCTTGAATGTAAATTTCATTCCATTTCTCCCACAGAATTTTATGTGCATGTAAATATTCTTATGCTTGTGAATGCCACATTGATCATAGTATTATTTCACTATAATAAAAATGTGAACATGCATGTTTGTTGACCACAAGACCCTAAGAGTTCAAATTTTCTTTGGGATTGATTTTTCATTACAATTATTTATCGATACAGAATTAATCAAACCACATAAATACTATCATCAAAACAATAAATACAGAGGTACAGAAGTAACCAAATGACATAGTTATAGATGCAATATAAATACAAAGATTAATCACCAACATAAGTGCTCACATGAGGACCACTGAGGCTGAGCTGGTCCATGGCCTTCAGTGATGTTTCCATTGAAAGTGAGGCTGCCTGCTCAGGCCAGAAGCAGTCTCTGGAGGTCAGAGTCCACACCCCCTGTGGTCTTCCAGGATAATCCTGGGGATGCCACACTGCATGTTGATAAACAGCAACCTCATCAATTGATACATAAAAGCATTTGGCACATGTCACATTTAATAAATTAAGAAGGTGTTAGAATCATCGAATGGCGATTGTGGATGAGTTACTCTAATTCTGCCTGCCATTTCTTTTATAACCAAATTTTTTCCATTTGTGGACAGAAACAGACATCATCCAGTTGAAGACTCACAGAGGAGATTCCCTTAACAAAAAGATTGAGGTTTTAGAAAACAAGTTTTGAAATCCAGAAAACCTCCCCTCTCTCTCCTTATCAGTTATTATTTAACCCCTGGCACTATGACAAGAAAACAATGTAAAATTAGTTGGTATTATCTTAGTCAAGTTAACATATCAGTCACATTTCTAGACTGAATAGATTATTTTATTAAGTTATCAATTGAAAAAAGGCCCAAGCATTAGTAAAGTCTAAAGATTCAAATATACATAAGGGATAACAAGAACCTAAACCATTACTCAGTGCATTTGAATCAACCAAGAAGTCGCTTCTTAATTATGTACTAAAATATCTGGGAAATTATACATTTTCCATAGTAGAAAACTTTATTTTTTTTTTTCAGTTTTAGGGTAAAGACCATATCACCTGCCTACAGAAAGCATTTTTGTTTTCCCCCTTAAAAGGTCTTTACTTTTACACCTTCCCTGTTCTTTTCTCCATTACTTTTCTTCTGCACCCCATTCCCAAAAAACCTTGTATGCTTTAAGCCAAAGCATTTGAGTGTGTGTTGAAAATTAAGATCTTTCCAGGCTCTACTTTAGCATCTCTGATATTTATGTAAGTAGACATGAAAATGTCAAACTCTTGAATGACTTATATGCATTAAGAAAAGTAGTTTCATATTAAAATTATTTTCCTTGAATTACATACAATCTTATATAGAATTAGTTAAAGATGTTGAAATTTTCTATTGTTTGTTAAATGCATTTGCATAAATCTGCTTGTTAGTGACAGCAAGTTACTCTGAAAAGAGAAATATAGAACTTAAATTATTGAACTGTTACTTGTACTCAATAAATTACATGTCCTATTTTAGACATAACCATATTTCTGAAATGAAAGCTTATAATATTGAAACAACTGAGTAAAAATAAATCTGAACTAAGTAGTATTGTTCAGTTAGTGCCTAAGAATAATTTTAAAGAATATTTAAAAATTTAAACAACAGTTAACTTTTTAGAAATATCAAGTGAATAAAGTAGTCAAAATTTACTTCTAACTTTATAGATAAGTTTAGAACCTTTTTAGAAGGAATTGGAATACTCAATGTTTCTTGAATTTCTAATTTAAAATATGAAGAATATAAAGAAACAGAGAACATGAGTTACTATTTTCTAAAAATGTAGGAAACAATCAGTCCTGTGCCTCAAGAAACAAGGGCTAATCTTCCCAATTTTTGTAACACAAAAATAAGTCAGAAGTTCTTTTTGGTGTTGAAATTTTTAAATAAAGACCATAGTTTTCACATTTAAAATACAACTGTCGTAATTTCAAAAAACATTAAAAATTAAGACTACTTAAAGCTATTATAAATATTTTCAAATAATTAAAGAAAGATATAGCCTTAATAAATAAACAGATATGGAGTCTTTCTTCTGTACCAAAATCACTCTCAGTCCTAAAAGAGGGTTAGAAGAGTAAGACAGTCTCACTGTTCATATTTTAGTGTACTGGATCAGATTTCCTTGAATAATCAATGGAATTGGTATTAACTGATATTGCCCAAAACCTTAGTAGGTAGGTATTCAAGATATGAATCTTGAATATGAACATGATGGTGGAGGCCTGTAATCCCAGCAACTAGGGAAACTGAGGCAGGAGGATTGTGAGTTCAAAGCCAGCCTCAGAAAAAGCAAGGCACTAAGGGACTCAGTGAGCCCCTGCCTCTAAATGAAATACAAAATAGGGCTAGGGATGTGGCTCAGTGGTCCAGTGCCCCTAAGTTCAATCTCTGGTACCCCCTCCAGCAGAAAAAATAATATATATATATATATAGATAGATAGATATAGATATAGATATATAGATATAGATATAGATATAGATATAGATATAGATATAGATATAGATATAGATATAGATATAGATATAGATATAGATCCAGGTTCCAAGGTTTTGATCAGACAGCCGAGTTGAAGACACTGATTCTGACCTCTCTATCTTGCCTTCCTGAAAAACTTGTATCAGTGCACAGGAAAGTCCCATTGTGGTAGACTGGAGCATTGTGGTTATTACCCATCTCATTTTACTCACTCTTCTTCCCTGGGACTTTGCAGTGCAAGAGAATAGTTTGAGTGAATTTCTCTTTCCAGTGGTATTGAATTTGGTCATGGAAATTTCTGTGGCTGATTGAATGGAGTATGTGAAAATTTCTGTAAACTGAATGTGGTCTATTGACCTGTGGACCAGCCTTTGAATTCACCTGGCATCCTGGAAGTTAGCTTTGCCAGCTAAGTTGAGACTGATCTGCAATCTCAGTTGAAATGGATGCTTTTCATCTGCTTTGTGCCATTGTATCTTTTTTACAATAGCGCAGCAATAGCTGATAGCAAAACTCATGTCAGATCATTTCCAGTTTTAGGATAACTAATGAGAGGTTTATTCTTTCAGAAAATGGTGAAAAACTCTTAATCTTGACTAGACACCCATTGCTTGTCTACTCTCAAGCAAATATTTCCTTTATGTTTTGTGTCTTTTACTTATTTGTTTGCTTTCTGCAGGGGATCAATAATTGTCAGTCATAAGTTTGAGGAATAAACCACTTAAAAGTTTCTTCCAAAAATATGTAAAGATAGGTCATTTTTTCTGGGGTATTTCTGTAGAGGGTTCTAATCAGGTCAAATGTTCTGCTTCCTCATATATTTAGTTAGCAAAGGGTAAATATACATGTATTTGAAGGTAGGTACATATTTACTTAAGAGCATGGGTTTTGAAATCATTCAAAATTGGCTTTAAATTGCTGTTTGGCCTTGTGGGCATATAACACTGAATAAGTTATTTATCCTACAACGGCCTTAGCCTTCACATGATTAAATTGAAAACAGTAAATAGTTGACCTAATTCCTATGATCAATGAAGCACTAAGTAAGACAATGCTAATAAATCATTTAATGCACATTTGGTTAATAAGAAACATTCATTATGTATAAAATATTCTGTTTAGTAGTGGTATTGCTCTAGGAAAATAATACAACAATTTTAAACATGTCACTGATTAGAAAGGAGAAATTTTTCTGCTCTAGTCTACCATCACCATCAAACACACAAATAGACCATACACATGAAGCACCTATTTTCAGGCATTGACAATATGCAGCACAAGAATAGGATCATAGAGAAAGGTAACCCATGTTCGTCTTGGCTGTCTGCTTAGGTCACATATCAGTACAGAAAGTTGTCACGCAAGCAGAGAATGGCCACTTCACTGAGGTGAGAATGCAGAAACCAGAGAAAAAAGCAGCCAAAGCCACTGGAATGTGGGAGTCAGAGAATGAGGAGCCATAGCGAGTTGCAGAAGTCCCTTTGGAGACCCATCATGAGCCCTTGGGTGAGAGTTGAGCTGCACGTGTGTGTGCTCTGACCACTTACATCCTATCATAATGCTGCCTCAGGGCTGAGGGACAATCAAAGCAGTAGAGTAGTGCTGATGTATAGTGGGGGTCCAGCCTGCGATACAGGAGAGATGCTGTTGAGATCTGATTAGCAAGGCTGACATATTGGAAAGGTTTCCCTTCCTTCATGAAGGCCATGGGTAGAGTGGGCCCTACTTTGGCTTCATCTTTTCAGAGCTTTAAACAAAGCCATAAGGAAATCCTTAGGGGAAAGAGGTTTTATAGGTTGAGTTGCCCAAGCTTCAGGGCCCTGGGAAATGCATTGGTCTTTCCATGGATCAGCACAAACAAAGTATAAAATAAAGCCAGTACAGTTCAAGTTAATTCAGTCAGCCAGTAACTGGACTGCCCAGCAAGAAGATGAAAACATAGTTCAGATCACAGGCTGTATAATGTGTCATCCGCAGTTTTCACAATACATTAAGAAAAAGCACCAGATATACAACAATATAAGTAAATTTTCCCCATGATGAGGAAAACCAAAGTTATTTGAAAGAGATTCCTTTTATGATATAGATGTTGAATTTAGCAAGCTATTATTATAAATATTTTCAAAGAATTAAAGAAAGATATCGCCTTAATAAATAAACAGATATGGAGTTTCAGCAAAGATAGAGAAGCTTAATAAAGAATCAAATGAAAAGTTCTGAATTAAAAAGTACTATCATGAATAAAAAAGTCATTGCATGGGCTTGGCAGAAGTAAAGTCAGCAAATCAAAACTATCAATAGAAATTATCCAAGTTGAAGTACAATGAGGAAAAATTTGCAGATAAATAAACTGAGCCGCTGAGTCTTTTGCGAAAATATTGAACAGCGAGTCCCTTGAGAAAATATTAAACAGCCTAGCATATGTGTATCTTGAATTCCAGAAGAGGAGAATGAGCATGGGAAAGGAAAAGTGTTTGAAGAAAGTATGATTCTAAAACTCTCAAAATTTTTTATAAAATATAAAGTTACACTCCAAAGCAGAAAAATTGAAAAGAAAACCCAAGTGTATCAGTACCTAAGATGAGGATAAAATCTTTAAAGCAAATCAGCAAAAATGATATATTACAGGATTCAGTAGAACAATTGTACAGCATGTATAAGGCCCTGGATTCAATCACATACACACACACACACACACACACACACACACACACAATGAAGAAAAAATTTATAAACACAATAAAATGGCATTATAAAGTGCTGGAAAGATTTTTTTAAAAAAACCTTCAAATTGTATATTCAGTAGACATAGTCCTCAAAAGTAAATACAATTATTTCCTTATAAATAAGTGAAACATTTTGTTACCAATAGACCTGAACTCTAAGAAATTTCAAATAATAACCTTAAAAATGAAGGGAAATTATAACAATTGGAAATGAATTTGCACAAAAGAATAAATATCAGTGGAAATAGTTTCATATTGAAAAATACAAAAGACTTTTCCCTAATTTCCTTAAGAAATTTTAAAAATTATAAGACAATTTTATAACACTTATGGAAATAAAATATAAGATAAGGTTGCATAAATAATGGGCTGGGCAGAAAAAAAATGGGTTGTATTTCAGAAATATTGTTACTTTGGGAAAGTAGGAAGGATTAAGAATGATTTGGGAAGTAGTAAGTGTGAATTGTGGCATGTGAATTGTGAATTGTCAGGTGTGAAGTACAAGTTTTAACTGGTAAAATATTGACTTTGCATAAGCTTATAAAATATTGAAGAAGTATAGTTAAGAATTTCTGTAGAGGCAATAAAGTGGAATACTAAAAATACTTAACACAAAGTACAAGAAAAGAACAACAGAGGAATAAACAGAAAGGACAAAAAACAAAATTGCAAAATTGCACAATTAAACCCACTAATTAAATGTCACTAATTACATTAAAACTTAAATATTCTATTTGAAGGCAATTTTTTCAGACTAGATAAAGAGCAAGACAACTTGCTTTAAAAATGCAATTTATAAATAAAGACAAATGGGTTAAATTATAAGGAAAGAGAAAGATATAAATGCACTCCTCCCCTACAAAATGACACTATCATAGCCACAAATATATATAATATAATATAATATAGTATACATATATGTATATATATTATACTTACATAATATATATACATATATATTACAAAGAAAAACTTAAAATTATAAAGTATAAGTTAAAGAGGGAGATATGCTGTCTTCAAAGTGTATACCTGGTGGTAAAGTTTATAACCTTGTACTTCATGAATCAAGGAATAACCAGATAAAACAAGTCTACACTCAGTAATTGGTTAAAGCAATGTGACAAATGTCAAGATATAGAATATGAAGCACCAAACACACACAAATACAATCAGATGTATTGTATTCTGAATTATTTTTTACATCTCACAAGTGAAAAATGAAAGAAATCCAAATAGATTTGTTTAAAAACTACATGAGTAAAATATTTCACAGAGAGTTCAAAAGCAAAGACATTCAGGTGGTCAAGAAGGACATGAAAATATATTCAAAATTAATTGTCATAAAAGTGCAAACTGAATAAAATTAAAAAGTCTAACAATAGGGCTGGGGATATAGCTTGGTTGGTAGAATGCTTGCTTTGCATGCATAAGGCCCTGGGTTCAATCCCCAGCACCACGTTACACACACACACACACACACACACACACAAAATCCAAGAGAAATTAAAAAAAAAAAGTCTAACAATACCAATGGAGCAAGTAGGACCCACATATTGCTTGGGGGGATCATGAAACAGCACAACCATTTTGGAAAGCAGTTTTGCAATGTTCTAGAAAGTTAAACCTTTCAGCTAATAAGTCAGAATCAATGTATTTGTCCACGAAAAATGTGAAAACAACAAAACCCTGTGTACTATGCTCCTAGCAGCTTTATCCATAATAGTAAAATCCTAAAACAACCCAAATGGTCAAGAGATAAAGAAATTAATGTACATAAACACATAGAGTATCGCTCGGCAGTAAAAAAGAACACACTCTGGCATATATCACATTGATGAATCTCAAAAGCACAAAGCCAAATGAAAGAGGTCAAGCGCAAAGCAGCACATTCCGTATGATTAATTTTGTAAAGTTCTAAAACATGCAAAATGAATAACAGTAGAAACTGGCACAGCAGCTGCTTGGTGGGTGGGAAGGAGGTGGTTGACAGGTAAGAATGTTTTGACGTAGTGGAAATGGCCCACATCTGGACTGGAGAGCTGGTTACCTATTTCAACTCATCCATCTGTACACTTAAAATGTGTTCATTGAATTAACTACAAATTTTAACTCAATAAGCTATTTTTATTTTTTTAAATTTTTAAAAAATTTTTATTATTGGTTGTTCAAAACATTACATAGTTCTTGACATATCATATTTCATACATTCGATTCAAATGGGTTATGAACTCCCATTTTTACCCTGTATACAGATTGCAGAATCATATCGGTTACTCATCCACTGTTTTACATATTGCCATACTAGTGTCTGTTGTATTCTGTTGCCTTTCCTATCCTCTACTATCCCCCCTCCCCTCCCCTCCCCTCCCATCTTCTCTCTCTACCCCATCTATGGAATAAGTTCCAAGCCTGATCCTCTGATCATTTGAATCCTGAAAAAGCATATTAACCTTTGAATCAGTTTCCAAGCTATTGCAGTTTACCTCCAGAATCCTAAAGATGCTAATTTGCAATGACAATCAGACATAACCAGGCATCAACCAGTTCTGTGCCAGGAACCAGGCAAGGTAGCAGGGTCCCTAAACCAATCCTCTCACCTTCTCCTTCCCACATGGTACTTCCTTCCCCCTGCCTGCATGACCCTCCCTTTTCCAACTTATAGTCTTTCCTGGCTATCATGCCAGTCTGGCTCTGAAGCTTCTGGGACATTGCCATTAAAGTCTGAGCAACGAGAATTCTGACTGGGAAGTCCCAGGCTGGTTTTGTGCTCTGCATGTGCTAGCTACTGGCATCTGGAAGCCAAGGTCTATGATGAAGATATGGAGAACCACCACCCAAAAAATCCAGCCCAAAGTCCATTATTTAGACATGCTCATTGAACTCAGCTACTAAATTGAATTCCAGATCAATTGCTTCATGCAGTGTATGTTGGGATTGGGATTGGGATGTATTTATGGAAAGTGTGGTCAAAGATTTAGGACTTTAAAAATAGAGTGTGATATTTAAAGAAGCATACTTCAGCAAAGAAAAAGAAGGGTGAATCTTCTTCAGCCAGACTTTGGGGGGAAAAAAAATTCTCTTAAGACATCAGAACTACAGCCTCTTGTTCATATCCAGGTACAGCACAGGATCCACTTTCTGAATTTGCCTGAGGCCACAACATGAAAAGGAGTCTCATGACACTCAAGACTGGGAGATGAGACTTCAGACCCTCAGCAGGGAGGGAGAGTGGAGCCCCGTGGCCAGAGCTGAATTCAGAAGAGTACTCGTATTGTGTTCCAAGTGACATGACATTGTCTTATAAAGGGCTCCAGATTAATCATTTGGTTGAGATTTTTCTTCTTTAACATGTAACATGTAATGCCATTTTACTGTGGAGAGGCTGATTTTCTAACCATCAGTATACCCAAAAGTTCTTACAAAATCATTGATTTCTTCACTCTTCTTCCTAAATGGGGAAATTCCCAAAAGTTGTAATGATGTCATCTTCCATCTCCTTCCTCCTATAGTTTATCAGTAAAGCAATTTTGAAAGCTGATGAGCTGAGACTGTGTCAGCTGAGGTACTGATTCTACCCTGGCGTTGACGTCAAAATAGATGCATGAATATAAGTTAACTTTAATCTATATCCCAAGGGTGTTTTGTTAACAATTTAGTGCCCTAATTAAGGACATTCCAGGAGTGGTTACTCAGTAATTCACATGTCATGTAAATCTATACCACAGGATTTCCTAAAAAACACAAGGGATATCAGAAATAATATTCCACTGATGAAATAATGATATTCAACATAGTCCTCATTGAGGAAAAGACTCTATAGGCATCTGGCCTTACTTTCAGTATCATCCAGTACTGCCCTGGGCCTCTGAGCCTCTTCTTCCCAGAAGATGATGTCACCTGACTCAGCATCCACAGTGGGCAGGTCCTGCTGGGAAAAACCTTATGTCCACAGGTCTAGATGGGAAGCCTGATAACAGACAATGAGCTACCAGAGTAGATCACATGACTATTCATGTGCCTGACAGTAAATACATATAGATGATTTGGATACAGAGATTTGAGTGTGTCCAAATTTTATAGGCAATTTCACTGCAAAATAAGAGCTACTCCTGAGGGGAGTGGGTTTATATTTATGTGTTTAGATACAATTAAATTATTATGTACTTGGATACTCTATATATGCCTTCTCTCATTCCCCCTCTAAATTCCATAACTATCCAACAGAATCCGACTACTGCTAACAGCCATGTCATTCAGATTAGTTTGCAAAATGAAAACATGGCCTTTAGTTGCATGTTCCAGCCCTCACTTCCAATTTCTTTGGCCCCATTCACAGACTAAAAGATATGATACAGCTGCTCCCATAGTTCAGAACAACATAAGCATAAGGTGATGGAGGAAATGTTATTTTCATGTCTCAGGTAAGGAAAGAGAAGTTACATTAGGAAACCTCATGAACACAGCATCTACTGAGCAGAGAGAGCCAGGACTGAGGCACAGGCTCATGACCCAGCATCCCTTGGTTTGCAGGTAGGAATCCCCATGTCTCTCCACCTGCCTCTTTTGACAAGATCCAGGTGAGCGGCAGAATATTTTACTGGGAACCCTCAGTGGACCTGGAGCACTGGAATAGAAGCTCCAGGAGAAGAATAATGCATTTGTGAGTGATTCCATCAGAGCTGGCTGGAGAGGGTGAAGGGCATCAGCCCTAGAGAGAAAAAAGCAGGATACAATGTGGACCATTTCCAAGGTAGTTGTGTTTAAGTTGGGGGACACCTGTGCTTCATCTCTTTCACTGTCTTTTGTGAGAGGGTCTCCCATGCATTCTAACATAAGAGGTAGTTACATAGTAAGAATAATTTCCCTAGGCAGGTGTCGATATTTTCTGCTGACTGAAATCAAGAGCTGTAAAAAGAGTTGAATGGAGCTGAGAGGGGATAACCCTGGTGGATATGAGAAGAAGCTGTGTATGTTTTGCAGAGTGGATAAACTGTTAGTGGTTCAACGATTTTTGAAAACGATTTGCAAAACTGCTGTAGGGGAAGGATAAGTAAATGTTGATTGATTCATTGAAGGGGGCTGGCTCCAGCTGAAGTAAATGACTGGAAAGGTGCACTCCAGAGTTCTATTTCTTGTTCCACACCTAATTGGCTGCTCCCGAGGCAAGCTATTACAATTCAGCATGCCTCAGATTCCTCTTGATATAGATTTCACCTCATTTGTTCGTGTGGCTTACGCGAGCTGAAGTGCACCCTACATGAGAACAAGGTGATGTTGGCCAGTGAGTGGAAAAAAAAATGATAAAGAGGTCAAGTGCACAAAGCCAATAAAGCCTCCGTATGTTTAGCCGAAATGCTATGGATTGCAGATTTATAGCCATTATTGCTGTTATCCACAGTAACATTGACAGGAATAAAAGACCGAGTGTCTCTGTGGGAGGATTCCTCTAGGATCGAGGTCTTACTTGCCATGTTGATCCATGAACAAATGTTTTAGTAGCAGGGCAATCTTACTTTTATCTTATTAAGAGATGTTCACAAAGGTCAAACTTTTGTATCCTGGTCAGCAGAATCAAATTTATTCTAAGACATCGTTCTTTATCTATGGGGTGATTTAGATTTTAATTTATTAAAATCTTATTGACTTTCTCAAAAGAGTTTCTAAATTGTCCAAGGACACCACTTCAAAGAATATGAATAACTTGGGCAATAGGATCCAATAGGCTCAACTTGATATGAAAAGAGCTATGAAAATGTATATTTAAAAATGCATTTTATATGCATTAAACTGAGGAAAAAAATACTGACACATGCTACATTATGGACGAACCTTGGACACTTTAGACTAAGTGAACTAAGGCAGTCATAAAGGACAAATACTAGGTGATTCCACTTAAATGAGGTGCCTGAAATAGTCAAGAATGGTGATTGCCAGGGTCTGGGGGAAAGAGTAGTTAGTGCTTAGTAAGTGTGGTTTCTGTTTGGGAAGGTGACAAGGTGACAAGGTTTTAGAGATGATGATGGTGATGATTGCACAACAATAGAAAGGAACTTCCTGTCCTGAACTGTACCCTTAAAAATGATTACAATGGTTAGTTTTATGTTATGCATGTTTTATCACAATAACCCTGTGGGATGGACTGCATTCAATGTTGGATTGCCTCTGGGGTCGCTGTTGTGCCTGAACACTGTTCAGATTTTATCTGATTAGAGTGTTGCTTTCCAGTCCAATCAGCTGATTCTGGCCCTGCCATGGTGACCTTGAAACTAACCTGTGTTTTTAGGTCCCTGTTTGCTGTCGGATAATGATGCATCTTTTATATCAAAAACCACTCAACAATGGGCTGACAGTCAAGATATCTGATAGCTCTTTTATACTGCCAATCATTTGCAGACATTTGGTACCAGAGAGCATTGGAACAGTTTCCTGAAAAAGTGACTCAATTCTTTTTCTGACTCTACTGCCCTTATTTCTTTCTGGTCCACATTCTTAGCAAGGCACTTAACCACTGAATGCAACTGTCCCCCCAGATGGTTTAATCTCTTATATATAATTTCTTTCTCCTATAACACAATCAAGATGAAAATGGCCTCAAAACCCAGTTTTGAATATGGTTGGGACAACTTTGGGTGGCAGCTTGACCTAAGGAGGCCTTAGAAATACAAACTTGGTTCTAGTCCAGTCATACAGATCCTCCAGATGGATATGCTATGGACTGAATCATCCCCCCACCCCACCCCCATTCAGATTGAATTTTGTAGAATCCCTGAGCCCTGTTGGGAATGGTATTTGAAGCTCAGGATTTTGATGGTTATTTGGTTTAGATGAGATCATGAGGATGGGGACCTCAAGATGGCATTAGTGCCTTTATAAGAAAAGATACCATAGAAATCACTCTCTCTCCACCGTGAGGAAACAGCAAGAATGCAGTCATCAGCAAGCCAGGCAATGGGTCTTCCCAAGAAGGCAACCATGCTGGTACCTTGACCTCACACTCCAGACTTCAGAACTGTGAGAAAATGACAGTCTGTCATTTAAGCCACCAGTCATAGTATTTTGTCATAGCAAACTGAGCAGACTAAGCTGTGTTCCTAGATCACAAAATAATGATCATTTGTTTGATGTATGCTTGCCAATTCTTCTACAGTGCCCTCAGTGAAATGAAGGGAGGAAAATAATGAGCTCTGTAAGTTTTATATAAACATCTTTTTTTCTCTTTGCACCTGACCTTTCCTGAGGAAAGTTCTGGATATAAGTAGGGAATGACTGCATGGAAGGAGAAGTCATAGCTTCTGAAATGGGACACACTGAGTTGGACAGGACACAATGAATTGGTAGCAGTGACAGCCAGAAATAAAATAATTTAGGCCCAGGGAGAAGGAAGAGGGAGCACAATACTGATCTTCATCTTTCACCAGTGTAGCTCTCCCAATCCTCTGGGTACAACTTCAGTTTAACTTACTGCTGGTAGGCCATCCCTGACCTGGGGGCTCTGATCTCTTAGCTTCATCAGAATCAGTTAGGTTGGCAGGAAAGAGGTCCAGCTGCTGCACTTCCCAAGATACACGTGGGCACCTCTGGGTGTTTTCTTCATCCTCATTCCTATGGCTGTCTCTCAGATATTTCCATGAGACAGACATAATCTGCCTGGTTGGTAACATGGGCAAATAGGGCTGTTTGGACCCTCAGTTCATCTCTCAAAAACAAGGACCAGACTCAATCATTAAGAGTGGGCTAGAAGGACATATTGCTGGCACTATCCACTTACACTCTCAGATGATCTAGATTTCAGTGGGCATCTCATCAAATAGAAACAACACTTTCTCTTTCAGGGTATCTTATGTACCCCAGGTGATCATTTGCCTTCCTTCTCAAAACATGGCAACTTTTATTTTGTTTTAGGAATTATCATTGAAAACCTTCAACTATTGAAGGAAACTCGAGGTAGCCATCAGATGACTGTGAAGGCCCTTTAAGCATAAGAATTCCCTTGGTAACTCAGTGGAGTGGCCCAGAAAGACCTGTCATTTATATGTATCCTGAGAACCTTCATCCAAACAATGCAAATTATCTGACCTGAACAGTTGAAATGTCCCCTGTGTTCAGCTAAAGTGATCCGTGATACCACCAAGACCCAGGTTGGTATAAAGGTCAGCCCTTGACTCTTCCAGATAACTTTCATGTGGGCCAAGGAAGCTTTTGAGAAATTGCTAATCAGTGTCCTTTTCTAGAATCAGTACTTCAGAGGACATGTAAACATCTCTACTAATCTAACAAGAGAGCCACCTGGCGTTGTACTGCAGAACCCGATGTCTCAGGGAAGGGTTGGACTCTTTCCTGTCAAGAGTCAGCCAGTAATGATTTTAGGTTTTGTGGGCCATGAGGGCTCTGTCACAACCTCTGTCATTACAGTGGAAGAGCAGTCATAGGAAGCACATATGTTAAGGAATTATCTAGAGAATCATGTGCCAACTTCTGTTCATGTGGTTTGCTCAGCTAATTGGTTCCAAGAGTTGAGGGGAAGGCAGGGGGTCATGGTTTTGATCACCACTGCAGATCGGCTTCACCCTGATGCTTGGTGTCTTATCACTGACAGTTTAAATTAGATGCTATCAGAGGTAAATTGAACAGATTTGCCCCCTGCCTCTGTTGGTCAGGTTATCACAGTGGCCAATAGAGTGGTATGCTTGTGGTGAGACTTCGCCATAATTTTGGAAAATAATTCTCCAAGTGTCTCTCAGATTTTGGTACATCTTATAAGAAGAGGCACTGATTGCCCTGTGGCTCTTTCTTTTCAAGAATATTTGAATGGCAAACAGCATAGAAGGACTTTTTCATGAAGGATTCTCCCTCAGTGTCTCTTGCTAGAGCCAACAGCACATATCCCCTCTGCCCATTATAAAATATACCTGGGTTCCATGCGGTCAGCTTTCTCTTCTGCAACACACTCCCTGCACACGTGTGTATCCGTGCCTCCACCCAGGCCTAACTGCATCATCCTTTGGTACCTATGGGACAAGTGACACTAACTCAGCAAAAGGGCTCCAGCTGGCTTCTGAACCATAAGCAATAATGTCCTCTGACTCTGATCCTAGAGACCCATGTCTTCTGTCAGCATCCAGGAAATTGTGGTGGCCAGACACGTTGGTTACAAGAAGAGTAAAATTTTAGATTTTTCGCAGCCTTTGACAATTCCAACCGGGAACTGCACTGTGTCTGCCACTTCAGAACAGCCACACAAGCAGCTGGATGTGGGTGAACTTCAATCAACAATGGGGTCTGAAAGATTCAGATGAATGACTTTATAAAAATGTAAGACAATATTACACACTTAGGTGCTGTGTGTATTAGAAATCCTTCATTTTAAAAATCAGTATCTTCACATACTAAGTGAAAAATCGCTCTAATCACCCAGAAGGCACTTGAGGGAGTATTCAAAATATGGGAGTAATATTCACATCATAATTTTGTTTTATTGTGATGTGTGTACTAATCCAATAGTCCTATAGATATTAATATTCCATGGAGGGAAGAGAGAGAGAAAATATATATATTCTCGATGAAGAAAGTTGATAGCAGGGCAGGAGCAGGCCATTAACTTTAGTCACGGCAGAGATTTTCTTTCCTTTCAATAACCTCAAATGCAGTTATTCTGCCACTTAATATCATTATTTTTATCCTGAGAGAACTATTCATCTTATAAATCAATTAGTTTGACTAATCGTTAATTTTCATAGTATTTGATTTTGTTCAAGTTACTCAGAAGTTCACTGGCCCATCTTGCTTTTCAATCTTTCTGTTCTTTCACCCTTCTTTACATTCATCATTTTCTCAATAACCCCGGGACCTGCAAAGCAAGTTATTTGGTCGTGTACATCATTAGAGCAGAGCTTAACACCAAAGGGAATGTTTTATTTAAGATTTAAAATCCTTGACTGTTTTCAGAGCCTTATTGCTGCTGCTCGACATGTTAAGGAAAGTTAATGTCAGCTACTTGATGAAAATGAAATAAATTTAGCACATGAAGCCATGCACCAGGTGCAGAGCTGTAGGAAGCGAGGGGACTTCAGCTGAGCCATGTACCCAGCAACTCCTGCTCCAAAGCCACTCCACATAAAATGACCTGAGTAAACCCAGCAGATTTTCCAAGCAAATGCAACACCATAACAATTCTCCTAGACTCTTCAATCTCCTTAAAATCTCCTCTTCTTAGAATTTCTGGAAGCACCACTAGAGCTGCTTAGATGGACAAAAAGTACAAAGTGATGGCACCGACCGCATCTATCAAAATAGAACTCTGATCTACAATCAGCCCAAAATAGACATGACTTGATTAATAACTGACAGCCTCTCTAATTTTTGCCCTTGTTTGCAACTTTAGGACCTCGCCAAGAAAACCAAATATACTCCCCTAGCTGATCACACAGGATTCCTGAATTCTAGGCAGCCCACCTACAGCTTCTCATGCTGACAGCTGCCCGTCCAAGGGCAGCGCACCTGAAGGCTTCTCCTTTCCCGCCATAGTTTTCACACTCTCCTGTCTGCTGTGGAGTCCTGATCAGGCATGTTTCCCCGCCCCCCCCCCCCCAAAAAGAACTGAAGTCAGCATAGCATAGCAACACACACACAGCCATGCTTACTGCAGCACCATTCACAGTAGCCCAAGTTGTGGAACGGCCTAGGAGCCCATCAACAGATGGGTGGAAAAGGAGATGTGGTCTATGTACACAATGGAGTTTTATTCAGCCAAAATAAAGAATGGAATTCCGTCACTCGCAGGAAAATGGATACAACTGGAA
The DNA here is from genome assembly GCF_045843805.1 of Urocitellus parryii. Taxonomy (NCBI): domain Eukaryota; kingdom Metazoa; phylum Chordata; class Mammalia; order Rodentia; family Sciuridae; genus Urocitellus; species Urocitellus parryii. The sequence continues at coordinate 75,513,283 of NC_135539.1, read as the reverse complement.
AGCATCACGCTAAGTAAAATAAGCCTAACTCAGAAAGTCAAAGGTAGGGTGAAAGCTAGAGAGAAAAAGGGGGTGCAAAAGGTGGGGAATCTCATGAAGTTTATCAAAGGAAGGAGACCAGGGGGCCCAAGGAGAGATACTAGAGAATGAAACTGACCAAATTATATTGTTCCAGTTTATTTGTCTATGTATAAAACTATAACAATGAATCCCACTGTTATGTATAATGTACAAATAAAATTAAAATAGTGCTATTGATACATCAAACAGAGATGGGGTGGGGGAAAATAAGTAAACTTCTTTTCTCATTTGGTTGGTCTTCATTTATTTCCACATAACATAAAAGGAAGAATCTGTGTGTTGCTATCGGTTCTATAATGAAACCTCTCACTGAGGTCTGAATAATTGCATTGCTTGAAATGTGAGTTACTGAAAATTAGTTAAAGTCAGTATTTTTTCCCATTAGTTTGCATGTTTGATTTCCCCAAAAAACCACCAAAGTAAAGATAGTGAAAATTATACTGAAACCAATAAAGTAAATACTGAGAGTGTTCTACTCCTACCACAAAGCCCAAACTCTCTCCAGATATAAATTGCTCTCTACCTCCATTTGAAAATGAACTTTTGTGGAAGGTGGGGGCAAGAGTCAATAACAGTCCATCTGAATCCTCATTATTGTCCAGAGGTTGCACAGGTTTTGCTTTCTGTTTGTATTTGTCTTCATTAGCAGACTTTATGGTTGTGCAGGTTCACAATCCACCATTCTCAAATTTAAAATGCAGAAACAAAAAACAAAGAATGAAAGAGTTTTTTCATAAGTCACTTAAGCACAGCTACTGATCTGAACTAATAAGAAGCTATTTATAGTCCCCATTGACCACCACCTGAGGTCACACTGTTGGCAGCAGAATTCTTGATGTGTCCTCTTATGTGGAGGGGGCCCCATATTTTACTAGGAAAAATATAAAACACTCTATTAGTGAAATATTATCTTTCTAAATTCAAAAAAAAATCTAAATCTTATTTTTGATACACATCAGCCCCAGGGTATTTTGGATATGACCTTGGGGACCCATCCAGTTGGGTGAACAGAAGGACATCTAGATCTCCTTCAGCCAAGTTTCTTCCAAGTGAAGAAATCGAGACCTAGTATGGTTCACACACTGAGATTTGAGCATTTACTATATTTATTTATTCATTAATTTATTCTTGCCGTGCTGAGGCTCAAACCCAGGGCTTTCAGAAATGTTAGGCAAGCGTTCTACCTTGCTCCCAGGCTACATCCCCAGTCCACTTTATACATTGTGTTTATCACCCTCTATAGATTTGGAAATTGGTCAATTCTTCAGCAAGGAAAAGCACTAAATGAAAATATTAATAATTAGTAAGCCATAATTGACTTTAATTATTTTTAAACTCAACAGATTCAAAGTAATGTGATGATTCATATTATGAAAGTCAAGAGAAGGTTTTCTATATGTTCAAGAGTCTATTGATTTTTTTAAAAAGCTTGGCTAAATATTGTTCAAAAGGAAACACATGATATGCAAAGTAGGTAGAATTTGTATATGAAGGCAAACTGTTAGGGCATTAATTCCACCTTTTAAATAATATGAGATTTTTCTCAAGAGTATATTTTTCTAGCATTTTGTCCAGGATATTTTCTAATGAGGTGAACATCAAGTAAGTCATGCATCCTACAGATAATTTCCAACTCTAATAGGAATTACAAATAAAATTTCTTTTACCAAATTTTCCTGTAATGTTGTCAAATATATTTTGCACAGTTATACAGGCAAGGACCTAAAATTAAATCAGAAAAGTTTTGCTGCTTCCATTATTTACAATAATATGGTAAAATCGCCAAATGTTAAATCCAGAAGGCTCCAGGAGAACATCTGATTTGGCTATTTACTTTGATGAGAAATCCCAGGCCTGAACATTTAGTTCTTTGTTCAAGGTCCCTCTGCTCAACAGTAGCATATACTAACAAGTGGATGGCCGGTTTGCTGCATCTAATGAAAATAAATAACAATAACCAGCTATTTAAGCCACGTATGGGAAGAGTACTTTCATTTACTCATTTAATCTTGCTTCTAAAGTATATTTCCCAGTAGATTACCTTTTGTCAAATTGAAATTTAGTTAAAGGATTACACTGATGTTGGCAATTCAATTTCCAGACACTTTTAAAAGGAAAGCAGGTTTTAAAATCATATTTTTAAATTAACGGTATTTCTCCAATCAAACCATTTGATTTTAGCTTTCTAAAATGTCCTAATGAAAGTTATTTCATTGTTCAACTACCATCCCCTTTTTTGTTGTTGGTAGAAGTTATTACCTATGTATAAAAGGAGGCAAATATGGATAACTCTTGTAAGATATTTTAGATTTTCTATTTTTTTGTCGACTTTGCAACAAAAGTTTCTGATTTATTATTTTCAGCATAAATTATCATTTATAATCATTCAAACAATTTCATGCCATTTGACATTAAGAAGAAAAATTATAAATCATAGAATAATTTTTTTAAAAGTCCATGAATGTCATGAATTTTCTGTTATTTTAGCTTATCAGCTCAGGTGCTTATTATTGGTGCATACTGTGTTCTTTCTGTGAACTTTCATTACTCTTCTTTTCCTATAATGTAATAGCATAGTTTAATGTCACTATCTATTTTTTGGATAGTAGCATACATTTCCATTAGCCTTCTGGCACCAGTATAGAAGCGAGGTTTCCTTAATCATCCCTGTTAGCATGATATTTATTGACTCTACAGAAAACATCTTCATAGTCTAAGCCAAGCATGTGAGGGGGAAAAAAATTGCTCTCCTCCTTTATTGCAGAAATAGCCAGAGGCTGGAAGGGGGGCATTTGACAAAAAGACCTGCTGGTTCACAGCTGGAAACAGAGATGGAAGGAGATCATGTTCTCCCCGAAAATGTCGTTCCTCTGAAAAGATTAATGTTCTTGCAGCAGAAGTGAAGAGTCTCCAAAGATAAATGTCTGCTGAAAAATTATAGACTTTTTTGACCCTACATCCCCCAAATTGTGATCATTGGGCTAAAATGGAATGTAGCTGAGGGCAGTGCTGCTGAATCAATCTGCGATGGATTCAGTCATGTCACTAAGCCTCTCCTCAAGACCCTGCGCTACTGGAGGGTTAAGTTCACAGTTAAGAGCCTCACTTTCCTCAGTTTGACTTGGAACAGAAAGCTCTAAAGTCCCTAGTAGTTCAAAAAGTCAGATATTATGTGTGATAGTACTATCATTGCTCTACCACATGGATTTAAGTGTTATTAACAATAAAGTCATTATATTTTTAGGTGCATTAAGAATTAATAAGCAAAGAGAGAAAATGCCATTTGGGGTTATTTTCTGTTGGTGCTGAGTGGGAAGCAGGTTCTTGCGCCATCTGTTGGTGAGGCTGGGGTCGTTTAACAGGAGAGGCCATCACTTTTGAATTCTATATTTCATTTTCCCCCTTATTGGTCCTAAAAGCTCTCAAAATGTTTTCCATCCTCTCTGTAAGGTAAATACAAATGCCAACAGCGATCGTGGCTTAAAAATAACGTCACATTGTGAGCTTTAGGTTGTACATTTTTGTCACACGTTTCTTCAAAGAAGTACTGATAGGTGTGTTTTTTAAATACAACGTCCGAATTGAATTTGATGGTCTAAAAGAGCGGCGCATTGGCACAGTGACAGCGTGGTGTTGAAAATGGAACCCCGTCCCCATCCCCAGACTCACTCCAGGAAGCTAACGGCTGCAAAATCACGCAGCCTCTCTGGCTGCGAGGATCTAACTATCCTCCTCCCCGTAGGCTGACTAACGGAGTCTTCCCTAAAATGACACTTCATGATGGGCCATGCATATGCATGACTTCATTGTGCCAAGGAGCAGGGAACAACATGAGTAGTTTTGTGAAAGGGATAATGCGATTCAAAGTTATGATGAATAAAACTACGCTAATGAACGAGGAGGAACAAAGAAAACGTCTCCTCGTAAGGAAGGAATGCACTTTTTAGAAGAATATCAAAGAAATAAATACATGAATCTTCCATTATTCAACACTTTAAAAGTTCCTCGAAATTATGTCTCTTTCAACAGCATGGATGTGCATTTGAAGGTGTACTGTGTTTCTGGAAAGGGTGGAATATTTGTCTCTTTTAGGGTAAACAAAAAGGTAGTCGAGATTCAGTGACATTTATTTTTAAATTCAAAAATTTAAATTTTAAGTTTATAGAAAAAAAAATTAACTGTGCTCTTCCGTGGCAGGGCAGGCTTGTGGGAAGTCCTCTGGAAACTGCTGGATGACAGATTGCATGATTGTTCTCAGGCCCGGTGAATGGAGCACACCAACAAGAGGACCAGGAAAGTATCTTTAAATTCTGAAATCCAAAGCTTGTCCTTGAACGTGGGACATGATGGAGTCCATTTCTACAAATTTTATGTAATCATATTGTAATCTTGGAAGTAATCAGGCAGCTAAACACCAGAATTGCTAATAAATATGATGGTCCTAAGAGTACAAGATGCGCTAAGCAAAGGGGGTTTAAACTGAACCCATGTTTGGTTTAGCCCATGGGAACCTGGTAATATGTCCTGGACTGACTTTTCTCAAAGCCAGTAGGGGCTTCCACTGGAAGGCAAGCCTTAAGAGTTCAAACTGTTTTTCAATCCAGGATAGTCTGTGAGTTATTCCCCCAAAAGATGAGGTGGGAATATTCTTCAGGAAATTTAAGCTGATTTTTACCTATGCCATTAATAATCATTAGCATAGATAAGGTTATGCAGTTTGGACTGCCTACCCCATTATCTGCCTCCTCTCTTTCCTAATTCCTTCCACCCTGCCCCCAACCTAGCTAGGGCCAGCAGGCCAACACGGCACAGCTACAGAACCTAAGGGAAGATCACAGATCACAGTAGAAAGAGTCACCAAGGTTCAAGATGTCTCCCAAACTCAGACTACATATCTGGCTTCTTGAAATTAACAGAAGACCCTTCTGGCTAGGACAACCCAATGAAACCCTCATTTTCATCTCTTTATCTACAATAGAGTCAGCAGGTTTGAATGTTTCTTGATTGGTTTTGGAATTTCATATATTTCATGGGAAAACATTTAATTAACTTAGGTACCAAGGAGGCATGAATATTTAAATTTGATGAGCACTGGATGTTTTCAAGTGAAAATCACCCTGGCCCTGGATCTCATCTTGCTTAATATATTAGGGGCGGGTAATAAGAAGAATAAAAGTGTCAGAAAGAACATAATCAAATTCAACTAGTGACCACACAAGCCATGTCTTATTAAATAAGAACACAGAGAAGGTGATACTGGAAACTAGCCACCCTGACTCAGTCCTCTTTGATTTCGGAAAGCCCTAAACAAGGGGGAATTTGAAATAACATCATGGCTGATGTGCAGACACCTAAACCATCAGTAAAAATATTTAAATTGAATAGGTAAATGTTTACTTTTAAAAAGGTAAATGTTCTATAGGTATTGATACAAAATTAAGGACTTCTTTGATGGTCTTAAGAAAATTCTTTCAGTGGGCATAGTTTTGATATTTGGGGATCCATTCTATGCTTAGATATTAATAACTTTCCTATAAACTGTATAATGTATAAAATCAATTTAAAAGTCCTCATCACATCAATCATCAGTTCTGTCTTCGATAGCCAAATAACAGCATCATCCCAGGGAAATAGAACTATGGCTGGTAGTGGTTTGCTTTTTTATGTAGGAAACAACAATACACCTGAAGATTGACATTATTTTTGCTTTTTGAAAAACTGACAAATAATATACTTATAGCCTGATGCAAAAGCCCAACTAAAATTGGCAAACGTTTATCTTATCCACAGGACAATTCTCTCTCACCTTTACGGAAATTGGCTTATTCTTGGGTATTTCAGTAGCTTCCCAAACACATGAAGTTTAGATAATTACAAAACGTTTTTGTAATGGAGTCCCTTTTGCAAATCAATATAAATTGTTAACTGACCTGGAAGACAGCACAGCCCGGAAAGCCACTTGTTTTAATGGGATGTTAAGAAAAATGCATAAAAACGAATATGCTTTTAATGTGTTCCTAATAAATCAAACCAAGAAATTCTTTGTATAATGGCAAATGTAATTTTGAGAAGATTTAATGATATAATTAAAAAATAATAATACTAGCTGTTAATTTGGGAACCAGAGATTTCATCCTTTATTTCCTTAGTACCAATATTTATTTTTTTTAATTTTCTAAACTGAAAAACTAGTAATCGGTGATACATCTGAATGTTAACCAGGCTATAGAATTGAGTAGTCTAATATTTTTGAGAATTATTTGGAACATAATTTTAAGATTCATGTATGAATAAAATGAGCCCAACTGAAAGGTATGTATTAATTGTTAAAATTATCGTAATATTAAAATGTACACAAGCGTGCTAGAGGTTTTAAATACAAATATAAAATGCAGGGCCTGGAATTTACTTTGATGCCAGTAGCTCTTCATTCCTGAACTTCAAAATATTTATGATGTTGGAGGCTCAAGACAATGTCTCAGGATATAATAAAAATCACTGGTTTGTTTTTATTTTGCCTGTGACTTGGTGTCCTACCTTAAAAAATGAAAGCTGATTAGAAAAAAAAAATAGAAAAATACCTTAAATTTTTTGAGGGATTCTTCTTATCTTGAAAAGTCAAATTATTTAATGCCTATCAGATAAGTACCAAACTGCTAAGAGATGGGAAAATTGACTTAATAAAGATATTTTATCTTACTATTAATACTTTAAAATCTTCAAATATTATTAAGCTTTTTCTTTCTCAAGTTACACAATGTTTCTGCCTGGTTTTAGAATCAGTAAACAATTAAACTGTGGCAAGGAACTTGGTAGAAATACAGTCAGATTCTTTAAAAACATTTTTCCTCTGTTTCTTTTTTGAAATTTCCTGTTGGCTTGTCACACTGTGCCCTCACATCCGTTTGAAGCCATCTGGGGAAGTAATAAAGTGCATCTCTGAGTGCACAGATATGCAGTGCTCATTAACTGACCGACACTGTGGGAATACTGCGAGGCCATTACAATAGTCATATATGGTCATTCAGTCACACAGAGCAGCACAAGGAGACCAGGAAGTGCCAGTGAACAAGGACAATGCATGGTTTAAAAGTTGACGATTTTTTTTTATAAAACCCAAAACAAAAGAAGTCAGACATGACCTTAGAAAAAATACAAAACTGCAACATTGCCAGCAATTTCTATTCAGATGGTTCTCTGAAAGGCTGGGAAACGGGCACAGGACTTCTGCTTCCAAAGTGGTTTAGTTGTGGTTTCATTTGAGTTTTGTTTGTTTGTGTTGTGGGTTTTTTTTTTGTTGTTGTTGTTGTTGTTTTGTTTTTTGTTTTTGGCCTTTACCACCAAATCTTACACATAACACCACTCATTATCCAAAGAATAAAAAGTCTTCAATAGCAGACATTCATATTGCCTTTCAAAAGATCTTCCCAGGAATTCCAAGACTTGTAAACATATGCCTAAGGATTTAGCTCCATCTACAGGAAGGAGGAAATTTTTTAAATCCTTGTAAATAAAAAGTTCTCTTACTGCTTTTGTCTTTTGCAAATGATGCTTTTGGCCAAGAAAGTTCAGGCGAAGAAAGAGGAGGTAAAGAGGGGTCAAAGTGGGCCATAGTTTTGAATCATACATTCCTGAAACTTTGAGTCAATTTATCCTCCTCTTAAAAAAATAAAGAGCTGAGAATGTAGCTCAGTGGTAGAGTGCTTGCTTAGCATGCTCAATTTTCAGCAACACACACACAAATAAATAAATAAATAGTCAATTAAAATATCTTTTACAAATTTTATAAAAACATATCTCATACAAAAACGTGGACATAGCCCTTCCCAAGATTTTTGAAGGGTTTGTCAAATAAGAATCTCTGAATTTTGTCTCTAGGTATCAGTTTCAATCCATTTCTTCTCAGTAAACACTATCTCCTCTGTGAATATTTGCCCATTCCACCTAACAGTGCTTGCTGAGCTATCTCTTAAGACGAAGGGAAGGTGGATAAGCAGGAAGGTCTGCTAATATCCTTTCTCAAAGTAGTGGCAGCAATCTAGGCCCTGCCATCTGCCCTGTTCCAAGTTATTTGACACAGGGATCTAGAAAGTGGACACTCAAAGGTGGTCAGTCCATCAGAAAAGACAAATAAAATATTACATTTTCACTAAAGATATATTTGTTCATTTCTAAGCAGCCCCTTGGGGAAGAACTAATGCTTGTTGTCATCCAAGCCAAATCCTTACTGTGAAATATCCTCCATAAAGTATGCATAAGATGGTCCTGTATCCCTCTGATAATATTATGGCCTCCAAATTCTGAGAACACAGGCCTCATTCTTTAACATTAAACTGTCTAAATCTAAACTTAAGTTAAAAATGTTCTAATTGTACACACATATTGCCTAACTTCTATTTCTTAAAAAGAAAAAAAAACAGTTTCTCAAAATGAAGAAACTGCATTTGGGGTAAATATTTGTACCAAGAATCATGACAGGTACCAACCTCAACCTTATGTGAATTTATACTGAACCTGTACTGTATGAAATTTCACTCACCAAATCATTCCATTTCAGAGAAAGAAGAGGATTGCCACAAAGGTAACACCAATTTTTACCCTAGGGAACAGAAGCTTCTCAAATTCCATGAATTAGATGTTTCTCAGCCTCAAGCCTTCAGGTTTCTATTACTAATGCATGAATGATAAACTCGTAAGATATAAACTTCTTCTGAACTAAATAATGCATTTTGTATGTCACATATTTAGAAGTAAGATATATAGCATTTCTAAGCAAATATACTGTGGGAATTCTAGTTACATGTAGTAGATAAGACAAATGCTTACCTATGTCTGCTCTTTCTAAAAATTCTACCAAAATCATATAGAAAAAAAAATCATATGAATTTACAAACAAGTGAATGAGAGTCAGCACTAGACGAGAGCCATTAATGAATGCTTGGACTGGAGAACTCAGAAGGGCACTGGCAACTTAGTGGAACCCAGTAAGCTGAATCCTAATAGGAATTTTCTTTAAAGAACCTGAAAAGGATCCCAACTCAAAAGGACAGAGTATTGAGTACTGGATATGAATCAGAGACAGAAGAGTGATTGAGATCTTGAACAGATGTGATCAGACATCTGAATTCCTGACCTACTCTAGAGAGCCGGTGACTACACCGCCCCCACTTAGCAAAAAAAAAAAAAAAAAACGGATCCAGAAAGAACACAAAAGGGCACAGAATACACAGTGGCAGGTGGGAATTAGGCATTAAATGAAATTGAGGAAATGAGATTAACATTTATGAACCTAAAAGTGAGATCTTTTCCTTTTCCACCTGCTCAACTGCTAAGAATCAAAGTTGACTTTAGGACCCTCAGGCAGAAGATAGGATATATCCTATCTGATGAAACTTGTACTAAAGGAAAAATTTAAAAGGTCTTCAGTTTCCGGTATTTTATGCTCCACCAAAAATATTGAGTTGGTCCACATCCAACCACACGTCAGCTCTACCACTACACAGAGCTTTTACCTGAATTTTGAGAAACTCACTTTTAAGCATCAGTAGGTATTTATACATTGCCAGATACTTGAATAAAACCCCAAGAAGAAAGGAAAAACCTAGATCAGAGTGAAAAAGATCTTGAAAGAAAAAATTTGATAAAGCAGAATAAAACCTCTAAAGAACATAACAAAATGAATCTTAATATCTTAATATTAAGTATCTTGATATTAAATGGAAATTTTAAATATCATAATGAACATGAAATATTAATATAATAGACAGTATCTTGATTAAGCTGAAATACAGATCAAACCATATCGGATTGCCATTTTTTAAGTCAAAATAATCAAATATTTGCAATTGCATATGATTCGTTTTTAAGAGTGAAAAGCATGACAAAATGGCAGGAAAATTTGAGAAAATCAGAGGGTTGATCATAGAGACCATGTTCAGATAACAACTCCAGAAAGAGTATAAATAAAAATACATGCACACACAGGACAGGAGCTTTGATTAAAGAAATGATATTAAGAAACCTCAGCAAATTTTACTACATTATTTCTATCTCACCATCCAATGTATTGACTGAGAAATGACATACACCAAGACATGGAGTCTAAAATTTCAGAATACTAGAAATACAAAGAACGCTCTTGAAGCTTCCAAAAAGATGCAAACGCTGGTCACATACAAAGCAATGGGCATTAGGGTGGGATCAGTCATTTCCATAGTCATTTCTAGTGTAGAAGACAAGGACGCAATGCCTAAAAAGTCACTTTCCCTTAACTCTGTCAGGGTGTGCTCTGTTCCTTCAAAATCTGTGGAGAATGAATGTATTGTTTGCTTTTTCTTTTGATTTGTTCTTTTTAAATGACAGAAGAATGCATTTTGACATATTGTACATACATGAAGTATAGCTTCTCATGCTTGTGGCTGTGCATGTTGTGGAGTTACACTGACTGAGTATTCACATATGAACACAGGAAAGTTATGTCTGATTCATTCTACTGTCTTTCCTATTCCCATTTCTCCTTATCTCCCCCCTTGTCCCCCACCCCAACCATTCTGGTGAACCTCCCCCCTCCTCCTTTTCCCCTCCTGGCCTACTGTGAGTCAGCATCTGCATATCAGAGAGCACATTCAGCCTTTGGTTTGGGGGACTGACTAATTTCAGTTAGCATCATATTCTCCAGTTCCATCCATTTACTGGCAAATGCCCGCAGTCTGGCTGGGCACAAATCATGAGCCGCTCAAGCAGGAACAAACTTTATTTCTGAACTCCCGTGAACCCCACCCACACGGTCTTCTCCAGGACACACCACACACCAACCAGAATCCCTCCACCGGAACTTCACCAACCAACACGAACTCTCCAGGAATCCCTGCAAGAGCTCAATGGAACTCAACGGGAACTCTGCAAGAACTCAAAAGTACTGGCAAAATGCTAGGCGCCATCCCAACTCGGCTGAGGCTCTCAACAGGCAAATGCCATCATTTCATTCTTCTTTATGGTTGAGTAATATTCCATTGTGTATATATACCATATTTTCTTTACCCATTCATCTGTTGAAGGGCACCTGGGTTGGTTCCATAGCTTAGCTATTGTGAATTGAGCTGCTATGGACATTGATGTGGCCACATCACTGTTCTTTGCTGATTTTAAGTCCTTTGGGTATATGCTCAAGAGTGGGATAGCTGGGTCAAATGGTGGTTCCAGAGAATGAACATAGTTTTAACTGTATTTAATCTGTGCTGAAATTTTCACACTTAATAGTAATGGTGGGTAGGGGCCTTCAGGAGTGATTAGATCCCAGGGAGGGAGCTTTCATCAAAGGGACCAGTACTCACATAGAAGGATCCCAAGGAGCCTGCTCCCTTCCCATCATGCAGGGACACAGGAAAAGGCGCTGTCTGTGAACCAGGAAGCAACTCTGGCCAGACACGGTGCCTTCGTTTTGGACTTTCCAGCCTCCAGATCTATGAGAAATACATTTCTGTTCTTCGCAACTCTTTCGGTGTGTGGTGTTTTGTCCTAGTAGCCTGAATGGACTAAAACAGGGCGGATGAAATATATTTAAAATGTGTACATTCTCCCCAGATTCATTTCTTAGGTACACCCTTCCCAGATGGCAGGTATCCATACAATACGGAAGTCATGAAAAAGGACAGCCTGAAATTCCAAAATGTGAGATGCCTAAACGAAGGATGGGTGAGAAAGAAACGATTGGGATGGCAACCATGAGCAGGAGACCTGGATACAGAGCAGTGTGCACAGACGAGTTGGATAATCGGAGGGCAAAGAAAAGAATCAGTGTGTGACCATGGGAAAATAGTTCTTAATAAAGAAACTTAGTTTACAAGTGTATTTAAACATTTAGGCAGAATTACTTAGTGTTATATCGAAAATTAAGCAATTGGCAAATAAAATCAAAGAAAAGTTACAAACTCCAAGAAAAGCAAGTAATTTAAGAAGGAAATTAAAGAGAAGCCCTTTTTTCTGAATAATTACTGAACGATAGTGACAGACTCATGTAATAATGGTGACACTGAAAAATTAGAACAAAGTTAATATAACTATGTATAATTCACACAGGAGAGGAGAGAAAGAGATGAGTATGGAAAATAGTATTGAAATTGGTCATAAGATCATTTAAAAATATGGATGCAACTAACAAAGTAAACACTTGGAAAAAATGATAAGCTGTTGCCTCTGGTCATGTGACCAGCAGAGAAAGAGGTAGGACAGAGGATTTATCATTGTTTGATATGAGTCTTAGAGTAAAATTTGATCTTAAAAATGTATATTTTCTTTTGATAATGATTGACTATAAATTTTAAGTTTTTAAATTCAGAATGTGTAGTAAAGGAAGTCATTGTGCAAAATTTCAAATATTAAAAAATACTTTCTTTCAAAATACAGTAGGTTCTCTGTATCTGTGGGTTCTGTGTCTATGGGTTCAACCAACTGTGGAATGAAAATATTCAGAAAGAAATCTTTATATTGAACACATATGGACTTTTTTCTTGTCCTTATTCCCTAAACAAAGTAGCATAACAAGTAATTACATAGCATTTTCAATGTAATAGGTTTTTTAAGCAACTTAGAAGTGATTAAAGTATAGAGGAAATATCTGCAGATACTTCCCCACTTCATAAAGGGGACATGATCATCTGAGGGTTTTAGAATCCAAAAGGTGTCCTGGAACCAGTCCCTCATAACTACCAAAGGATGACTGCATACGCTTTTCAATTCAAAGCTTATGTCAACAAATCCATGTTTGCTGTTAACCTTTTGTAAGAAAATGCCACATCAATGCTAAACATACAAAATTGTTTCCAACAGATTTCTGTGAAGAAAGTCAATAAAGAGCTCTTGATTTTTATGGACCAATTTAAAGCCAATGTGGGAAAACATCCAGGAAAAAAAAAAAATAGAGCAGATCAAGCATTTGGTGGGAAAATCTTACTTGTTGGACCAGTAAATCAATAATTAAACAGAAGTGACTATACTTACCATGATCAAATAAGTATTAATCTTCTTGCATAAGAATCTCATCAATCTTAAAAACAAGAATCTATAGAAGAGCATTTTAAAGGGTTAATATACTAATTGCTAGGAAAGAGGTCTGCAGTTAGACCTGATCAGTTTTTAAGTATTAAGGAGCCCAGAAAATGTCAGAAGTGCTTGTGTCTTGAAACTGCTTCATTTTCTAACATGGGGTTTGGCCTTTATTTCTTTCTTTGCTGTACAGGTTTATGACCAGCAACAGCATGTAACATTTCATATGAGTTCTTTTATTTTTCTTTTGCAAGCATATCCCTTTCTCTAAAAATTAATTTCTAGGCAGTAAACAAGGACAATTATGATGGAGCCCCTGGACACCAAGCTCAAGATTTATGGCGGGAAGCTAATCTCAAATTTCAGTGCTCAGTATTCAGTGTGTGCATCTTATCAGACGTCATCTCCTGGTACATTGTGTGGAACAGGCAACCACCACATGAAATAAACACAGGGGCTGTGTGTACAGTGAGCCATTGGTGAGGAGCCTGTTAGACAATCTCAGGACCACCAAATGGGAAAATTGTGGATCAGGGAAAAAAAATATCCTTAATCTCACTGGTTTCCACTTAAGTGGCATGTGATAGCACTTCCTGATGCCTGAGGTTTCCTGGCCCCTTCTGGACACACACACACAGCTTAAATTCTGCCAGAAGCTTCTCACAGAGAAGGCTCAGCCATTCAAACACCATTGTGAATTTTTCTAGGTCCAAGTTCTCCAAAGCACTTACATGCATAATCTAAGACTGTTAAGGTGAAAGGCTCTGATACCTGGAATAAAATATTGGGCTTCAGAAAACAGAAGAAACATCTAGTTCGGGAAGGAAAGATGTAGAAGGCACTGGTAGTGTCCCTGAAACACTACTGAGGTCTCTGCACACCAACATCTGACACTGAGCATTAGCTGAAGCAGGGAAATTGTGTGAGTACAGAGAGAAAGAGAGGCAAACCTCTAACATTTAAATATACTGTGAAAGCCATGTTCTCCTTCTCTGAAAATTGTTTGACACATTATTTTAATCTATTTATCATAAAACCTACCTAGCTGTGCTTTTGCAAGGCAGACCTTCAAATATTTGAGGTTAGCTATAATGTTCCAATTTTTCCTTCATGAATTTCTTTACTACACAAATATCCCAAGCCTCTTATCTGCTAATAATGCAAAATAATGTTGAGTTTCTCTATTACACTGAAAACTGTAGACATTCTCTACTTGATCATTGTCTCATGTAAAATCGTGTTCCTTTAAAGGTTAATGAGACATTTTGGAAAAACCTAAGAAATTAATGCCAGACTCCTGGTTTCAGCTTCACCATCTAAAGAATTTAGAAGCCATACTCCCGTTTTTAACAACAAACAAAAGCTAGACAAACCAAAAATAAATGACTTTTCTTGAACACATCAGAGAACTGAAGTTGCAGGAGATATTACCACCCCCAAATCTTGGCAAATCTAGACAGCCACAGCCGAGGTCTCCTTACCTAGACCAGAAGCTTCTAGAACCAGAAGTGGGTAGGAAGCGTTCCATTATAACTTTGATGAATTTCTCCAAGGTGGGTGTGTGCCAGCCTTAGAGTCATAGCTCTGGAGGTGAAGGGGTTCCACATTTTCCTGGACTCTGCCTCCAGGTAACTCTGAAGGTTTTCATAGTAAATACCTTAGGGACCTGCCTTGGGTCCCAGTAGGAAGAGCGGAAGACTAATCAAGGTTTATCCAGAATCTTCTCCCTAACAAAGATTGTCTGCCTACAGGATAAAAACTCTTACTAGCACTGTCTCAGATAGGGAAGGACCATACCCCATAGAAAGACTTGTGAAGGTGGCAGCTCTGAGGAACAGGCCCATTGAGACACTAAGATTTAGTGTTAAGATTAGGACTCACCCAAGCATTATTTCCAGAGCCACAGGATTCTGGCATGATGGTAGAGGTGTAGCAGCCAGAGTTCTCCACATAAACTGAACCAGAAGGATAGGTAATGACACAGAGAAGGAGCTCCATTATAAGGAATTTACTTGCACAATTATGGATGCCAAGGTGTTTGCACAATGGAGACCCAGGAAAGCTGGGGTGTAATGCAGTCTGAATTCCCAAGACCTAAGTACCAGAGGACCTAATTGTTGAAGTCCCAGTCCAAGACTAAAGATCTAAGATCTGGGAACAGCAGAGACTGAGGACAAGAAAAGATGAATACCCCGGGCAAACCTGAGAGAAAATGTGCCTTCTTTTTCCTTCTAGTTCTATGCAGGCGCCAATGTGATACCAGAGTAGGCAGTCTTTGTTAGGGAGAAGATTCTGGATAAACTCGATTAGTCTTCCCCTCTCCCTGCTGCTCCTGAGGCACCCACACTGGCCAGGGCAAATCATCTTTGTTCAATGTGCAGATTCCAGAAACACTTTCATAGGCACTCCCGGAAATAATATTTTACCAGGTATCTGGGAATTCCTTTGTCTATAGAAGACATAAAATTAACTACCAGAAGTGGATTATACTTGAAAAAGCTGAAATACATAGACTGCCTCTGAGGATTAGTTAGAAAGCCTCCAAGTCAAAGGAATACTAGAAGAATTTGAGTCGTCAGGCATATTTAGCTATGGCAAGCATTAAATCATAGTTTTATAGCCACATGACCTTAAGTCCTCTAAAAAAATCCTATTCAGATTCTATCACCCAATACATAACCAGCTTTCAATAGAAAATTATAACTCATACCAAAAAGCAAGAAAAATATAATGGAAAGCAAACATCAGAATCAAACAGATGTGGCAGATGTTTGAATTATCAGAAAGGGAATAAGTATGATTAATGTGTTAAGAACTGTAGTGGGAAAAACTGATACCATGCAAGACCAGATAGAAGTTCTAAAAAAGAATAAAAAGGAAATGCTAGAAATCACAGACAGAAGTGGAAATGAAGATTGCCTTCAGGGTGATTACCAATAAAAGCAACAGGACTGAGGAACGAACTAATGAGCTCAGATGTGTAAGAAAATGCTTCCTAAACGTAAATGCAAAGAGAAAAAAGAAAAGAAAAACACAATAGAACAGAAAATTCAAGAACCAAGATAAAATTTCAAACATGGAACATTTGTTCATTTGAAATACCAGATGAAGAAGAAGAAAGAGAAATGGAGAAAAAAGAAAGTTTGAAGTAAAAATGGTGGAAACTTGTCAAAATTATTGACAGATAACAAACCAAAACACAGGAAATTCATAACCTATTAAGAGGAATTTTTTTAGAGCACACTTAGACATATCATATCCAAAGTGCACAGTATGAAAGATAAAGATCTTAAAAGAGGAAAGAAGTTGGACAGGAAGGAGTAAGAAATGGTAGAAACACCTCACCTATAGAAAAACAAGAATAAGAATTATCACAGACTTATTATTAGAAACCATGAAAGCAAAAAAGAGTGAAGAGAAATATTTAAAGTGCTAAAATAAATTAACTATCAACCTGGAAATCTATATCCAGTTAAATTATCCTTCAAAAGTGAAGAAAAATAAAGCCTTTCTGACAGAAATAGAAACGGAGGAAATTCACAACTATCATGCCCTTCCATGTAAAAAGAAGCTCTTTAGGAAAAGGAAGATAATATTGCTCAAAAACTTAAAGCTATCTAAAGGAAGGAAGAATTCAAGAAGAAGTGAATAGAAGACAAATATTTTTTCTTGACTGAACTAAAAAATTAAGCCAATCACTGTAGCAAACTTCTGGGTAATAATAACATATTTTACATTGTGAAGTAAATTATAACAGTGTCACAGGGATGGGAAGAGATATTGGAAATACTCTACTATAAGGTGTCATTGTAATTTTTAAGATTAATAATAAAAATTTTGAAAAAGAATAATAATGGATATGCTAAAAAGGATATAAAAATGGAATCACATAATATGCTCAATTAACCTACATAACTATAATGCTCTAATTTAAAAAAATTCAATTAAAGTGAAAGAAAATGGAAAATGATGGGGAAAGAAATTAAAAACAAATGCAGTGGGCTGGGGATGTGGCTCAAGTGGTAGCGCACTCGCCTGGCATGCGTGAGGCCCAGGTTCGATCCTCAGCACCACATACAAACAAAGATGTTGTGTCCACCAAAAACTAAAGAATAAATATTAAAAATTCTCTCTCTTTCTCTCTCTCTTTCTCTCTCTCTTTAAAAAACAAAAACAAAAACAAATGCAGTACCAGAAAAGAGTTTTGAAACATGGTAGATATTGATCAACTCTATCATTAATTACTTGAAATTTGAATGGTCTAAATATACCAATTAAAGATAAATACTATTAAAAAAATAAAACCAAGAAAACTAGTTTAAATTGTTGTAGGGACAAACAAGGCAAGGCACCGAAGATAGCAGGAAACAGTTTTATTTGGCTGTAGCCAGGCTCAGGGGGCACAGCTTTTGCTGTAATCAATCAATCCCCTGAACCCCGAGTTCAAGGAGTTTCAGAGTTTTATACCCAGCATGTAAGGGGAGGGGCTCAGAAGTTCACAGTCTGCAGAAGTTCACATAAAAGTTTCACTGTTTTGGGCAAGTTAACTCTTCAAGGACAACACCTGAGAAGGAGAGAGCTTTTTCTCCCCTTTCTTTCCTCCCCCTGCCAGCTGTTACCAATTGGAGACCAATTGATAACTTATCTTAAAAATGTAGACATCTCTGTGAAGCCCAACTCAAGGCCAGAGGCCTTGTTTGCACATTTCTTCAAAATACTGTACTGGATACATTTGTTAAAAACTAGTAAGGGGGTGTCCAACACCTGGAGTGCTGGTATCTTCTCGGCCAATGGCCAAGTAAACAGGGTGACATGAAAATAGGAATTTATCTACAATGGACTCTTTTTCTGACAGTCCTAAAATCAGCCATGGTGAAGAGGGCTTTTCTGTGGGAGAAAGGGGGTGCCACTTCAAAATAAATATAAAACTTAAATTAAAAGTAATGAGATAAAGACATATACACCATACTAACACTAAACAAAGCAGATTTTACATCAGTAAAATTTTGGGATCATGGATAAACACTACATAATGACAAATGGAGTCAATAAAACATGACTCTCATAAATACATACGTACTTATCAATAGAGTGACAAAATACATAAGGTGAAAATTGGTAGAACTGAAAAGAGAAATGTACAAATCCACTTATAAATGGAAACTTCAATGCCCCTCTGTCAGTAAGTGTATGGCTCAAGCTGACATTAAATCAGTAAGGATGTAGATGACCTCAATAGAACTATCAATCAGCTTGATCTAATATTTATGTAATATTCCATCTAATAACACAAAAGTACACTTTTTTCTCAGGATTATGGAACATTCATCAAAATAGTGTACATTCTGGATATATGATGTAGCATAAACTACTTTAGAAATAACAAACTATACATACATACATTCACATACACACACACATCAAAGCAAACTATTATTATGTGGGAAATCAATAATGAGAATATATTTTGAAAACTTCCAAATTTTTATACATTAAACAAGCACAATTCTAAATAACCCATGGGTCAAAGAAGAGATCTCAAGAGAAATTAAAATGATTTCAAACTAAAAAAATTTAAAATTTATACAATACAGCAAAAACTGTCCTTAGAATTTCATAGCAATAAATACATATGTTAGAAGAGATGAAAGAACTAACATAAATATTCTAAGCTTCCACCTAGAAACCTAGAAGAAAACAACCATTTTAAGCTTTAACATGCTGAAGAAACGAAATGATAAAAATTTGAGCAGATATCAATGAAATTGGAATCAGGAAAGCAATAGAATGATTAAAACCACAAGCTACTCTTTTACAGAAATTTATAGTGTTAGTAAAACTTGAATCAGACTACACAAGAGGTGTGTGTGTGTGTGTGTGTGTGTGTGTGTGTGAGAGAGAGAGAGAGAGAGAGAGACAGAAACATAGAGAGAATTGGCAATATCATAAATAAAAGAGATTCCATCATGATCTTATAGACATTAGAATTGTCTATAATATTGTAATATAGGGATACAAAAATGATCGTATACTTTAAAATTTGATAACACAGGTAAAATGAACCAATTGCTTGAAAGACACATACTACAAAAACTCACAGAAGAAGGAGATAGCCTAAATAGTTTAATGGGTAATAAATAACCTTCCAAAAATGTAAAGCACCAAGCTCAGATAACCACTGATGGATTCTACTATCCATAAAAGAAGAAATAACAATAAAAATATACTACAGAGGACAGAAGCAGAGGGCATAGTCCTTAATATGTTTTAAGAGGCCAGAATTATCTTAATATCAAAAACAGATAAAGTCACCACAAAGATAAAATTAGAGAACAGTGTGTGTCTTATTCATATGTGTAGTATTTCTAACTAGAAATTTTGTGAATCAAGGCCAATGGTGTAATTTTAAATATACAATATGACCCAGTGAGATTACTGCATACCTAGAATAAAATGTATAGAAGAAGAGGTTCAGCAATTTAAAAAAATGTAATCAATCATAACAACAAGCCAAGAAGAAAAATTCAAACTATCACATCAATAGATGCAGAAAAAGCATTTGTCAAAATCTTACAGCCTTTCAAGATTAAAAAAACATTCAGCTAACTCACAATAGAGGTAAACTTACTCAATTTGATTTAAAAAAAAAAACACAAAAATCTACACCTAGCATCATGTTTACTGGTGTGAAAGTGTATGATTCTCCCTTAAAATTAGAAACAAAGTAATGATATTCTCCTATACTATTTCTATTTGATATTTTCTGGAAGTTGTAATTAATACAAATAAAACAAGGAAAGTGAATTTAAAAATATACAAATTGGAAAGGGAGATATAGAACTGTCACACAAATGATTTTCTATGCAGAAAATCCTAATAGAAAAAGAATTTCAGACATAATGAATATATCATGGTCATTGAGGATGATATCAATATAGAGAGTTATTTATTTTACCTACTTCAGGAATGAACAATTGGAATCTGAAATGTTAAAAAGGCAATACCATTTACTATAGCACACACACAAAAATGAATTACTTAGTTGCAAGTCATAACAGAAAAAACTACAAAACACTGATGAAAGAGAAAAAGATAATATAAGTAGATATTCCACATCCAAAATGTCAGCAAACTATTTAGACATAACCAAACTGATTCTAAAGAGCAGTCATGTCCTGTACAACATGTTGTTTAGTGATGAACCACATATATGACAGTGGTCCCATCTCCTAATCATACCCTAGACAACTTGGCATGTAAAAACACTCATTGAGGACATTGCCAGTGACACACTTCTCAGAATATATTACAGCATTAAGCAATGTGTGACTGCAAGCTATAAGTGGAAGATCAAGAATAGTCCACCGAAAAAGAACAAAGTTGGAGAACTCAAGTCACCCAAATTCAAAACTTACTATAAAGTTTGCAGTGATCAAAAGCATGGTATTTGAAAAAAAAAGAAAAGAAAAGAAATCAACACAAATACCAGTGAACCGAATATAGAAATAGACTCAAACATAGTCAACTGAGTTTTTATAAGGACTCAAGCGTAATTCAGTGGAGAAAAGATTGTTTTTTTAACCAAAACATGCTGGGTCAATTGCACACTCATGCCAAAAAAAATGAACTTAGATATAGTTCAGACACTGTTCATAAATTTAATTCAAAATGAGTCATAGACATAAATGTAGAATACTAAGGTATAAAATTTCTAGAAGAAAACACAAGTGATTTATTTGACTTTTCATTTGATTATTAGTTTTTAGACACAGGAACAAATGCATGATCCAGTAGGAAAAAATTCTTAAGTTGAGCATTATTAAAAATTAAAAGTCTGCTATGCAAAAGAAACTGTTAGTGGAATAAAAATACATGTCCCCAAATGGGAGTAAATAGTTACAAAACATCTGATAAAAGATTTGTTTCTAATGATATTAGAACCCTTAAAACTCAACTGCATGAAAACTAAATTAAGAAATGGTCAAAAGGTCTGAACAGACACTTCACCAAGAGGAAAAATAAGCACATGAAAAGACAAAGATGCTAGTGTTATATCTCATTAGCAAAATGCAAATTAAACTAATGATGAAAACCACTACACACCTATTTATTTTTAAGTATCTCCCCCCCCCCAAAAAAAAAGAGCAATGCTAATTGCTGGCAAGCATACAGTCAGAGGAGATCTCATTCATTGGAGCTGGGAATTCAAATTGTTACAGGCTCTTTGGAAGACAGATTGGCAATTGTTTACAAAACTAAACAGTCTTCCATATGACCCAGTAATCATGCCCATAAATATTTACCAGACTGATTTTAAAATGTGCAAAAAAGTATTTATAAAAGCTGTATTCATAATTTCCAAAACTAGGAAGTAACTAATATATCTTTCAATATTTGAGGATAAACATCTGTATTCAAACAATAAAAAGGTATGAGTAATGAAGCCTCACAAAGACATGGATGAATCTTAAATGCTCATGGCTAATTAAAAGCAGTCAGTCTGAAAAGACTACATAGCATGTGGTTCCTTTTGTATGACACCTAGAATAGGCAAAAGGATAGACACAATAAATAGATCAGTGGTTGCCAGGAAGAGGGTAGAGGTGGGGAAGAATGAACAGAAGTACAGGGGATTTTCAGGACAGTAAGGCTACTTTGTATGATACTGTAATGGTGGATACCTGGTTCTTTTTGTCAAAACCCACAGACCTTTATAGAACAAAAATTAAGCCTTAGATATACAAATTCAAACAAATCAATTTGAAAGTCAGGAGAAACCAGGTAAAATACAAAATTTGATGAATAAATAAATATACACTGACAATACTACAGAAAAATGAAATAATCTCACCTGAAGGAGCTGGAGGAAGGAGATGTTGAAATGACTATTATCTGTGAAGTCAAAAGAAACAGTACCTTAGTCCTGTAGACTGGTTGATAAAGTTGTTTCCCAGTAGAGAAACCAACATACATGTGTACTTGAGTTGATCCATGAGCTAAATGGCTAGTAGATATCCTGAGCCAGGTTTTCGTCTTTGGAGAGGGAAATTATCCATACTGAAGAGGAAAAGTCTGCCAGATCCAAATGGTAATGAGTATGAGGAGCAGACATCAGTATGGAGTCATATTCAGTTTAAGGTAATCCAGTTAGCTTATGTGAACATGTTTACATGTAAAACAGACACACACAAATACAAATGTACATAAACAGGACGCAGGACACACACGTTCCTGTTCCTGTGCTTTGTCAACTGAGAGGGCACAGAAGCAATGACTCACCAGTAGCCGCATGCTTACCTAGCATCCAGATCTTGCTTTTTATATTACTTTTCTCCAGAAGAAGAAAGAAACAGCTGATTCCAGGACTGGGTCAGGAAATGTACAAGATGAGCCTGAGCAAGTAAGCTTAAAAGCAAACAGAACAACCACCCACACGACATGATTATGTCAAAGGCACACAAGAGACCACGAAAGAGATCCCTATGGCCAAAGACAGAGTAACAAAAACAAAGTGCTCTTGGATGATATACCAAAATAGAAAAATGAATATCCATGAGTCCATAGTGTCATAAGTAAACAATTGAGTGAATAAATAAGCAAATGAGAATAATAGAAAAATCCCCATGGAAGATAATTCCTAATAATTTGTACAGATATTTTGCCCTCAGTGTTGAGAAACAGTTCTCTATTTTTTGAGTATGGGTGGAAGGTATATAATGACCTCCGGACCCCTGACGCCCTTGAAGTGTTACAGTATAGAGAAGAGGACAGCAAGAGGGTCTGTAGTGGAGAACCCTGAAAACCTCTACCTCACCCAGGTGATCAAGGTTAGTATTAACACCAAGTCACAGTATGTGATTTGATATGATGTGATAAAAATGTCACCTTCCAGATTGCTGTATCACATCAGTTACACTTCCATTGATTTACATATTGCCATTCTAGTGTCTGATGTATTCTGCTGTCTATCCTATTCTCTACGGGGTAAAAATGGGAGTTCATAACCCACTTGAATCAAACTGTGAAATATGATATATTAAGAACTGTGTAATGTTTTGAACTACCAACAATAAAAATAAAAAAATAAAAAAAAATGTCACCTTCCCTCTGTAGTCTTACTCCCTAAAACCAGAACCTCAGTCTAATCATGGGAAAAACTAACAACAGACCAATCCCACTTGTGGCAGATTTAAATAAAAAAAATCCAACCATTACTCCTCAAAACTGTCAAAGTCATAAAAAAAAGAAAAGAAAAGAAATCTGAGAAACTGTCACAGAAAAACAGAAGCCTAAGGAGATGTGACAACTAATGAGGTATCTTTGATGGGTTACTAGAGCAAAAAAAAAAAAAAAGGAATTAGGTAAAAAACAGAAAATCTGTCCAGGAGTGGTGGCCAATGCCTGTAATCCCAGTGACTCAGCAGGCTGAGGCAGGAGGATTGAAAATTTGAGGCCAGCCTCAACAACTTATCAAGACACTAATAATTGGTACAGAATAAATGATCAAGGGTGGTGCTCAGTGGTAGAGGATCTCTATGAGTTCTATCCTCAGGAATCCCCTGCTCTCCAACAGAAGCAAGGAAATCTAAATAAAGCATTGGTCTTAGTCATTTATATATCAATAGTGCTTCCTTATCTGTGACTGATATACTATGCTAGGTCAGATATTAATAATAGAGGAAACAGGGTAGGGTGCCTGGATACCCTGTACTCTAAGTCTAAAACTATCCTAAAAATAAAGTTTATTCAATAACCCTAATTCCTATAATCATCTTAAATTTATATATGTGTGTGTTTATGTGTGTGTGTATGTATCTTTATATGTCAGTCTTTTGACATTTAATATACAAAAATATTGAGCAATTAAATGTAGCTCATTAAAAATCACTGGTAGCAGGGCAAAATGGTACACACCTGTAATCCCAGCATCTCTAGAGGTTGAGGCAGGAGTATCATGAGTTCAAAGCCGGCTTCAGCAATTTAGTGAGGCCTTAAGCAAAAACAACTCAGTGAGGCCCTATATTTAAATAAACTATAAAAAAGGGCTGGGGATATGGCTCAGTGGTTAAGCACACCTGGGTTCAATAACAACAACAACAAAAAAAAACAACTGGTAATTTTTCAATGACTTAGTATTAATGTTGTTAAGATTTTTTTTTTGCATTGTGTCTCTTGACCTTAGGGGGAAAAATAATATCATAACCCACACTTCTAAAATATCCTCATTAAATGTCAATAACTCAGATGACCTTCAACTTGATATCTAACATATCTTACTCCAGTCTTTCTCATAAGGGCTTATTAAGTGAGTTACCTATAAGACAAGTACCAGAAGGGACTCCTGTTCTTGGTATAGTTTTCCTTTAACTGGCAGCATGGTCTTGGATGTCACAGGTTTTGTCATTCTGTTCTCTGTTCTATAAGTCAGGATAACAGAATTACTATTTAACAAACATTTTTATTCCAATAAATTTCTGAAAGAGAGAAATTCTTTTGTTTTTCAACACACCCTTCTTTTCCTATTTGGTCAAATGCTGCAAATGCAACCCAAGCACATTAGCAATCTCTGCTTTTGCAACCCCCTTGCATAAAGCCACATGTTTATCACATGTGACATTTGCCATCCAAACTGTTTTGCCATTGCCAGCTATGAGTCACCATTTTTTCAGGCTGCAAAGGTAGTTCTCTTAATAGAGACATTAGCGTGCAAAGCAAACGCATAGTTTTTGAGTTTTGCTATGGTAGCACCATAATTGTAGCACCATAAACTAGAAAATAGTTTTTCTATTTGTCAATTTTCCCCAAAATTTTAGTGGCTTATACTTTTGACATTTCTCTTTCATTCACAGTGATTACTTGTTATCTGTTGTACTTTGGCTGTGCTTGTCTCCACTCATTCGTGCCCTAGAACCCAGAATGTAAATACCCCTCTAAAAAGGACTTGCCAGTTATCATTTCTGAAGAGAGAGGAATTAAATACAAGGGAGGAGGAGTGATTTTCCCACAGAATGGAAAGGAGTCAAGTTTCGCTAAAAACATCCAATCTGATATACAAACTAAATTGACCCCTCAAAAGAGAGAATTTCTAAAATGAACTTAAAGAATAAATGAATATGTCAGTTGACTGTAAGATTGCTGTTTTTAAAACAATCATTTGAGTTTAGGACCTCTTAGGAAGGTCAGCCCATCAATAACAACGTTCTCTTTTGGGGTAAAAGAACAAAAAGAGTCCAGAGGTAACATCTAAGAACTTAGTTTTCCAAAGGTCTTGGCATTTGAATTTTGCTTTTAATCTGGAATGAATGTTAATGTGACAATGTGACAATTGAATACACAGTATTTCACCAAGCATCAGATTTGGAGTTAAAGGTAAGAATAAATGGTTACTAAAAAGTAGTTTTTTTTTTTTAAAGACAGAGAGAGAGAGAGAGAGAGAGAGAGAGAGAGAGAGAGAGAGAGAGAGAGAATGTTAATGTTTATTTTTTATTTTTCTGCGGACACAACATCTTTCTTTGTATGTGGTGCTGAGGATCGAACCCGGGCTGCACCGGGTTCCGCACGCATGCCAGACCAGCACGCTACTGCTACTGCTACTGCCACGTCCCCAGCCCACTAAAAAGTAATTAGGCTATGTGGGAATACTCCTTATTCCCTTATTTTATATATACTAATTTTAAAACCCCTTTTACAAATATAGAATATTTTACATTCTTACTTCTAACAAGATAAAATTAAAAAATATACTGAATAATTTTTAAGATTTTACTTTTCTTCTTAATTTACAGTTTGACACTGTTTTTCCTTTTCTTTCCTATAATAATAGATTTCATTTGGGAATCCCTCCAAATCACATTACATATTTGATTAAGATAATGTAGAAAATTCAAATGAAGCTAGAATTCAAAGTTAGGTAGACAAAGGTATTGGAAGTTAACTAGTTAATTCATCATATTTCAAGAAGCTATAACTACTTGCCTAGATACATCATTACTTTTTTACAATTGTATTTACCTTCAAAAGAAATAAATGTACTCTATTTACATGTGCATATTCTTTACCTTGATTATCAAAGTGTCATCCATGGATTGGCCACATCAGCCTCACAGAGATCTTTGTAGAAATGCAGACTCTTGCTCCTTACCTGATGTCTACTGAATCAGAACCTTATTGAATCAGAACCTACATTTAACAAGATCCCCAGGGGTGGTGTGCATGTACATGAAAGTACAAGAATCACTTCCATACAGCTGCTATTATTTGGAACAATATTTTAGCCAGGATGTGGTACATAAAATTCAAACCAAAGCCCAATTTAAAAAAAAAAAATGTTGCTATTTCTTTTGTTACATTATCACTTCCTCCTTTCACAATTTTCTCCTCTCCAGTGCTATGGGATTCTATCCCTGTAACTGATTTCCAACTTGTCTGTTACACCATGGCCCCAAGAAGCCAGCTATTGAGAAAGGAAGGGAGGGAGGGAATTTTATCATGAATATTTGCATGGTTAAAGTAAACAGTTAATAAATTATTTTATGTGAATTTTAAAATCAAGCCTTTATCAGACAACTCTAGAAATTTTTTCAAAACAATTATTTTAAAGATTAGTAAAAAAGCATTCAAGTGAATAGAGAATTTGAAACCCCAAGATAAAAAGGTCTGAAAAATGTCCTCAAAAGTTCACATTATCTGAAATACAAAGCAAAAGAATTTGTATTTTGACATTGAGCTCCAATAAAAGAGGTTGTGAGTATATATATGCAAGTGTATTTTAAAAACCCTTATTAAGATTTTAATTTGCTGTCAAGGGCAACTTGTCATATGAAGATGAAACTATTTTGTGATTCATTTGCCAAGTGTGACTGTGACAGCCAAGATTAATTTAATCTGGGCTTTTATGCATTAGTATTCAAAAAGAATGTGAAGCAGAAGAAGGACTTTGTTTTATTTTTAGGATAAAGGAAATATTTTGCATCTTCCCTGTTTTGGTGATCACAATGAGCTGGTAGATTAAGTGATTTTATAGTTCAACACAAACATGGTTTATGAATGAAAATGATTTCCAAGATGTATTGCTGTCCTTTAAATGCATGCTTGAATGACACACTGTCACAAGAGGCTGTAACATTTACCCTGGAAAATAAATGTTTACCTCAAGCAGCAATTGACATTTTCAGTTTCTTGTGTGAATGTCAAGCACTGTTTCAAATAACTTCCCACATCGGCCTTGTGTCTTGGCCTTGGCCTCAGGCCAGCATCAGCAAGAGAGTCTGCCTGGTGGCTTACCTTTACTCCTCAGAAAAGCATCTTCCTGTTGGCAGCATGATGGCCATATTCCTAGAAATCCAGATGTGATCAGACAACCCAGCAGAGAATATAGAAATAAGGGAAGAGCTACAGATGTGAATGATGCTCTCTAGGTGCTAAGCCACAGGAATTGCAGGGCTCCGACACCACCACCAAGAGGCTCTGCCAGCTCTAGAGTCAGCACTGGCCTCTGAACCTTGGTTGAGCACATTATCAAGATCATGCTCTACAACTGCAATCACTGTTGATGACATGTCCATAGAGACTTGGCTATCAGAATGCCCTGGATCTTCCCAGCAGTAGTCGTTCTTCTTTTCTTTAGCAATTCCTCTTTTTCTTCATTATTGTGTGCATATAAACCACCACCATAGTAAGTAAAATCTATGAACCCTCTCCCTTTCGCTCCATACTAGTAATAGAAATTCTTCTTATTCTCCTCATTTGCTATAGCAATAGTACTAGAGAGTCTTTGTTCTTATGTTTCCATCTGTTCTCATTTCCTTCTCCTCTGAATGCCATCTACATAGACAAATTACAGGCAGAAAACATTCACCTCTCTCTCTCTCTCTCTCTCTCTCTCTCTCTCTCTCTCTCTCTCTCTCACACACACACACACACACACACACACACACACACATACACACAGTTTTTTTTTTACCATTAACTATGCTTATTACTATTGAGAGTTTATCATGTCAAGCATCCCATTACCTCAAAGAATTTTTTTAGACAGCTCCAGCTACTCTCAATTAACTCTAACTGAAGGACTAGGGCCTTATTAGTCTGTGCCATAAATTTCACATTTATATTACCTTGTAGTATTATTATATATACTTAAACTGACTCTTAAACTGTAAGTCTCTTAAAGTTAATGATTGTGTCTTATTGTACATAGTATACTCAGGATAACTATTGAAAGATTGTTTGGAAATCCATAACAAAGCCTTTTTGAAAACTGAAAAAAAGAAAAAATAAATACGTTTAAGAAAGTATATTACATTTTACCTGCACATGGACACAAGCATTCAAAAAGCACTATCTATCTATCTATCTATCTATCTATCTATCTATCTATCTATCTATCTATCCTATCTATCTATTTATTATTTATTTTGAAGTTATTCTTTATTTATTATTTTGATGCACTATGATTGCATACAGGGATTCATGGTGATGTATTCATACATGCACTACTTAATGGGAGGAAGTATCAAACTTGGAGCCTTAAGTCTGATGTGTAAAATGTGACTTTATTTCTCTTTAATCTCATATTTCTTATACACCTGTACCTACCAATAGTAGTAAAGAATCTTGCTAATTAAATGGTAGCCTGATCATGTTTTTACTTAACTCTTAGATGTTTTAACATAACTGACAAATTTGAGATCTGATCTTAGGTAACTGAAGCTTCAGACTCTATAAGTCCTTATCCTGTACATGAATACAGCCTCCTAATATGACAGAATAGCTTCATATGCAAGATGGTGGTTAGGTATCATAAAACATGTTCTGATATTCTCCAAACACAGCATTTACTAGGGTTCACCTATCCAACAACATATCCAGAAGGCAGTGAAGAGACCCAGCATAGCTAAAGCAATCCTTAGCAGGAAGGGTGAAACAGGTGGCATGGCTATATCAGACCTTAAACTGTACTACAGAGCAATAGTAACAAAAACAGTATGGTATTCACACCAAAAAAAGACCTCCTAATAAACTGCCTTAACATATTATCTCTTGAAAATTGATAAGATAATATGCAGTTGTCCCTACCAAACATGCACTACAGGAAATCGTGTGAATGTGAACTCCTGAGACAAGACATTTAAAGGAAATTTCCACATGCTACCCTGTGACCAGCACTATTCTCCTTATGCAGCTCCCTGCATAGCTTGATTCCCTAGAGTTAGAATTCAGTCACACCCACATTTGCCCAAGGGTAGTTGGGTAGCTCAGGTTCTGAGTATATGCTGCCACCCAGTCAGGCCAGAATGTGGGGAAGAGCAAGGTCGAGCACTTGAAGAAAGTCACCCATGTTGCTTGACATGATACTGAACTGTTACCTATCCCATCAGTCCTCCTTTGAAGTGGCTGGAGGTCATTGTTCCTAGGTAATTTGTTTGGGGGAAACTTTGAACTTAAAGATGGCTAAAATGATCTAGTCTAATTCTCTTCAGCATCCTAAAGAAGTAAAAAGGTGTTTTGGAACTACAGAACTCTAAACAAAGAAATCAAAGAAGACCTTAGAAGATGGAAAGATCTACTTTGCTCTTGGATAGGCAGAATAAATATTATCAAACTGGCTATACTACCAAAAACACTATACAGATTTAATGCAATTCCGATCAAACTCCCAAAGGCATTCCTCATTGAAATAGGAAAAGCAATCATGAAATTCATCTGGAAAAATAAGAGACCCAGAATAGCTAAAGCAATCCTTAGCAGGAAGAGTAAAACAGGTGGCATCACTATACTAGACCTTAAACTATACTACAGAGCAAAAGTAAAAAAACAACATGCTATTCACACCAAAACAGACTGGTAGATTAATGGTACAGAATAGAGAACACAGAGACTAATCCACAAAACTACAATTATCTTATATTAGACAAAGGTGCCAAAAACATGCATTGGAGAAAAGATAGCCTCTTCAACAAATGGTGCTGGGAAAACTGGAAATTCATATGCAAGAAACTGAAATTAAACCCCTATCTCTCACCATGCACAAAACTCAATTCAAAGTAGATCAAAGACCTAGGAATTAAACCAGAGACTCTGTGTCTAATAGAAGAAAAAGCAGGCCATAATCTTCATTATGTGGGATTAGGCTCCAACTTCTTTAATAAGAATCCTATAACACAAGAATTAAAACCAAGAATCAATAAATAAGATGGATTCAAACTAAAAAGTTTGTTGTCAACAAAAGAAACAATCTGTGAATTGAATAGAGAGCCTACATTTTGGGAGCAAATTTTTACCCCTCACACATCAGATAGAGCATTAATCTCTAGGGTACATAAAGAGCTCGAAAAGCTAAGTAATAATAATAATAATAATAATAATAACAACAACCACCCAATAAATAAATGGGCCAAATACCTGAACAGACACTTCTCAGAGAGGATATACAATCAATCAACAAATATATGAAAAAATGTTTGTCATCTCTAGCAATTAGAGAAATGAAAATCAAAACTACTCTAAGATATCATTTCACTCCAGTCAGAATGGCAGCTATTGTGAAGACAAACAACAATAAGTGTTGGCGAGGATGTGGGAAAAAAGGCACACTCATACACTGCTGGTGGGATTGCAAATTGTTGTAGACAATATGGAAAGCAGTATGGAGATTCCTTGGAAACCTGGGAATGGAACCACTATTTGACCCAGCTATCCCTCCCCTCGGACTATATCCAAAGGACTTAAAAACAGCATACTACAGGGACACAGCCACATCAATGTTTATAGCAGCACAATTCACAATAGCTAAACACAATAGCTAAATATTACTCAGCAATAAAAGAAAATAAAATCATGGCATTTGCAGTAAATGAATGGTGTTGGAAAAGATAATGCTAAGTGAAGTTAACCAATTCCAAAAAAACAAATGACAAATGTTTTCTCTGATGTAAGGAGGCTGATTCATAGTGGGATAGGGAGGAAGGGCAAGGGAGGAATAGATGAACTCTAAATAGGGCAGAGGGGTGGGAGGGGAAAGGAGGGAGCAGGGGGTTAGCAATGATGGTGGAATGTGATAGACATCATTATCCAAAGTACACATATGAAGGCACAAATTGGCGTGAACATACTTTATATACAACCAGAGATATGAAAAATTGTGCTGTATATGTGTAATAAGAATTGTAATGCATTCCACTGTCATTTATTTTTAAAGAAATCAATTAAAATATTTTTTAAAATGGCATTTTGGAAACAAACATCTCCTTCTTGTGTTGATTGATGGTTAAAGTGGCAGGTAGGAGGAAGAATGAAACAACAGAATTACCCAGAGAATTCAGACAGCTCTGAATATATCTCTATTTTTTCAAGTATCTGGACCATATCCATAAAGCCAAAATTCAATTTCTGTTCCCAAGACTGTAAATATATGTGCTACATGTGAGAGAAGTGTACACATTTTAAAATGGAACTGAGGAGTGAAGTACAGCTGAAAGGATTATTCTTCCACTGTTTTCCTTATTTCCCACTGAAATGGACTCTATAAATGTTAGTTGTAGATGAAACTGCTTACCACAGTTGGAAATAACAGGCAGCTTGGGGAAAGAAATCACATTTCTGTAGGCTCCGCTTAGATGTGAAAAGATGTATGTCTAATGACTATGACTTTAAAATAAAATTGCCTATATCCTGTTTAGTTTAAAGCCCAGAGAACATTAGTGAAATGTGTTCTCCCTTGTCAGTTTTCTGTGGCTGTCTCTGTTCTTTAATGTATTCTTAATCACAACATTGGTATTTCGTAAGTACCATGTCCTAGGAATGGGCTGAAGTAAAAAGTGTGCCCTAACCTATCATCACATCTCCCATGAACAACTTGGAAAAGGTAATGATGTGGCTGGTCCCTTGTAATTCAGCACATTAGTTATAATAATCTTTATTGCCAGAATCTGTACAAGAGCCAGAGGATCAAAGGTTCTGGTTAGTCCTGTTCCCTTAGCTATTCATGGTTGCCAGCCCCATGTTCTGGAGTGGAATTGAAAAAGTGTAGCTATTAGCACTATAGGTTGTTTCTTATTTATTCAGAGTCCCCAGGACCTGTGCAGGTACTACAGAACTACAGTCAAGGCCCTGTGTTAGTGCCATCAGCTATACAGCACAGTCGCTGAGACCACAGGCTACAGGATCAGAGACTCCTCCTGATGTGCCCAGTGAAATGACCGGTGGGCAACTGACTTGATATTTTTTTTATTATTATTATTTGTTCAAAACATTACAAAGTTGACTTGATATTTTTAATTCTCAGTATATTCATCTTTAAAATGGTCATAAAAGGTTTACCTCGTAATTTGACTATGAAGATTAAATGAAATAATATATACAAAGCGTAAGTTACAGTGTCTTTCAGGTATTTAGCTCTTATTAAAATGTTGGCCATCATTGGTATTATTATTTTAATATAAAACTAAAATTAACATGATGTGAGTTCCTGCTGGAGATTGCCACCTTCAAATATTCCCAGGCTGTCTGTGAATTACTGACTCTCATTTCTATAAGAATAAGTACCTCAGGTTTGGATCAATAGGGATCTTATTATATATATATATATATAATTATTTCATAACTTTATTACTTGTTGTTTGGATAAATGCTCATTTTGAAAATTATTTATGAATAAATTCTGATTTTAAAAAATGACTCAATAAATTTGAAATATTATGCCAATTTCATTATGATAGTGACACTCCTCAAACATTCAAAATATTGATATATTTAACTTTTTTGTCATTTTAAATTGAAAACCACAAACATCTTTGGGTAAATGGTGGTCTAAAAGTGGCTAGAGAAAAATCACAAAAAATTTTGGATACATTTATTTCTTCAGTAAGACTCTTATGACAAACACTATCAGATATTATGTTAGATCTTTTTAATAATTAATGAGGATATAAATAACAAAATATTAAGAGAAAGATTATGTTTTATTTTTACATAAATAGATAAAGATCAGAGAAATGCATATTTGGACAGAATTAGAGAGATGCTTCATTTTATCACATTAAAACCATTTGTTTAAATGTTATAGTTTTTTTTTCTTTACAAAGAAGAAATATTTAATGAGCATAGCACTCACATAAACTTGACATACACTTCATATATATTTCCTAAAGTGCATTTTAAGAGGAGGAATTTCTTTTGAATAACATGGTCTCCTTATTCTCTACAGTACCTTGTCATATGCTTACCACACAAACCAGCGTGAGACTGCAACCTGGAAACATCCTCCGTGAGCTTTCTCTTTGGCCACAGCATGGGGTAAATGTCACCAGCCTCAGTTATGATATGGCAATAGAAATAAAAGTTAAAATAAAATTTAAAAAAAACTTTTCATACAGAAGATGACGCTTCCTGTGAATAGAATGCAATGATACAGGAAGGTGTAGGTGAGTGATCTGGATTAGCATCTGTGATATCAACATGGTAACACACTCAATATTGTCCAGGAACACACAGGCATGGCCCAAAACTTCATATGTAGACTTTAGTATCTACTATAAGAATAACCTTCTACAAGAGGTAAAATCAATTCCATCTTCTGAATATAATGATGACGTTACAATGGAAATAAGACAGCTTTTCTGACAGAGGTGTTTGCTTGGGGCGGTAAAAACCTAGAATTTACCCTTTCCTAAGCCACTAGCAACTAGAAAGAGTAGAGAATATCTGGCTGAAAATGAACAGGAGGAGAATGAAGACTCTATGTAGGCAGTGGACACCGCAACTATCTTTGTAAAAACACTAGGGACGCTTATCTAATAGTCACACCCTGGTGGCAGGAAAACTTACTGTAGCGGGAGTGTTAGGACTTCTGACTCTCTGCTGGAAAGCTCATTCTGTTAATGGTGGCACATCTAGGAGTCGACTGATATGCCCAAATTAGTATTTCTCACTAAATGAGAGATGTAATAAAAAGGACATGACTTTCAGAACCTAACACCAATTAACAAAATGGTATTGGGAAGACAGGAAGAGTACAAAGAAAAATAACAATACTGCAGTATTGTTTAAGAAACAGCAGAAATTGAACGAAGTTTAAATCAATTTTCAACTAATTCACAATCATCACTTATCTGCCACAACAGTCCTCTGTAATTTGCTCCAATATGTTTCTGAATGCCTGACAGACAGCTTCTGTACTTTCTATTGTACTGAAAATGTACTTGAAAAATTAATCCATGATCTTCTAATTGCCATGTCAAAAAGTCATGCTTCGATTTTTATGTACCTAATTTCTCTGATTATTGGATGATGCTGGTCAATTACTTAGTGAAACCCTCTCTCTATATAGTAAGTCCTATTTATGTCTATTGGACTACTATTTAGATTCTTATTTGCTTTCTTCTTCTCTGCCCATCTCATTAACATTAATAATGCTTGTCAGTATCTTTCTTAGTCTCCTACTATTGAACAAATAAATACATTCAATATATGTTTTTGAGCACCTACAGCATAATCAAGAAAATAAAAAATGAACATGATTCTGTAACAAAGGTTCCCAGGGTGACAAGGAGGATTAGAGTTGATGGAGTGGGGGGAAGTCTACCAAGGCCATAGAATACAGAGGGGAGTCAGTGTACCCCTCCATCATAAGACCGTGTTAATGGGACACCAAGTGCACCTGTGCCACAGAAACCAGCAAGGCAAACTTAGTGCCCAGAAAGCTCATCCCTGACTCAGAAGTGAATTATTTCATCTATTTACTTAGACTTGCAAAATCCAGTTTCCAAACAGAGCTGTGTTGGTAGGGAGATATAAAACTGAACAAGAGACATTTAGAAAATAGTGATGAGTGGCATTTGAGAAATGGTGAATTATACTTCAATACAACAAAATCCTTTTTTTTAAATGAACTTACATCCAGGACTTTTATAATACAGGATGTTGTAGCAAGAATTTGGACCTTTTAAAAGTGGGACAGACCCAAGATACTCTAGACCGGTTGTGTTAAGGATAACTATTATACACATAGTTCTTTAAGGGTAAAATCACTTTTACATTTCAACATATTTTTTTTTGGTTCAAGAGTCTCTCACAAGATGGTCATGTTTGGTTGAGCAAGTAATACTCTGTCTACAGAAAACAATGCATTAATATTTTTGGAAAATTCCTAAATATTTAAAAATGTAATAGCACATTTCTAAAAATCCTATGAGAAAGGAAGAAATTAATTGAAATTTGTAGAACTCCAACTAGAGGAGATAACCTCCAAAAATATGAGATTGGCACATTTTCTTCACTTTGAATGAAGCTCAATAAGAATGCTAGAGAAACTAGAAGATTTTATGCCAAATCTTGTACTACAGACATTCAGTCTGTAATGAATACTTCCACTCTGTCTCATCCAGTTCTTCTTGCATGTCCTAAATTGCAGCTGGCCAATCATGAGCCTAAGACAGTGATAGAGAAGAGTGGAACCAAGGGGATTCCAAATAGTGGCACAGAAGAGAGTTCAGGCTGCTCTTCCTTTGAACCCTGACATGCAAATGTCCAATGGAATACAATTGGTGAAACTGTCCAGGCAGGCAGGATTACAATGGGAATAGGAGAGTGTGACCTGATTTCCTTTTGAGCTGTGCAGCATGAAATTAACTGAGAGGGATCAGGGGAGATTGACCAGATGGACATGTAATCAGGGATAGAGATTTGGAAATTCATATTTGGGTGGTGAACAGGCTACAGGAAACCTGCTGTGCACCATCCACTCAGGGTGGTCTCTCATTATACCCTACAAGTAGAACTCTGGGAAGACACTAGAAACTCAGATGCCCGGCCACAACTGACATCTACTCAGCCCTAAGGGTGCAAGGACTTGAGGGCTCCAGAGTACATATCTCAAACAAAGGTCAAAAGTTCCATTTAGAATATTTTCACAGTATCCAGAACTTCCCAAATAGATCTCTGTGCCACTTCCAACTGGGAAGGGCATCAACCTAAGATACTCAGACAAAATTCTAATGGAAAATACTTCCAATTCCATCCCCCACATACTGGCAAACAGAGAAACTGAAAGTCATTTTAAGCACCCATGGTTCCAATCTACTGCAGCAGTTGCTGTCGTGAAAATCACAAAGATTTTGGGTTTATTATATCACCCAGCCCTGACTAACTCTAAGAGCCCAAGAAGTGAAGGACAGAATGTCAATCTAGAATAGAATGTAAATACTCAACTTCAGCTCCTCAGTGGGAAAATTGAAGCACTGTTAATTTAAAAAATTAACTTTTTTCTTTTTCTTTTTTTTATTGATTTTTTAAAATTGTTCTTCTGAATAATTGGTGGATTGATTCATGTACATACTAACATACATATGTTTCTAGGCTTTTCTTTACTATTTTATCATTTCTTGTCCTTTTATTATTTTTTTTACTATTTCCTTCTATTTTTCTAAGAGGTAGTGACATCTTTGTTCATTTTGTTGTTGATTCTGTTGTCTTATTTTTCACTTTCTAGTTTTGCTTGACATGGGGAGGGTTGGTGGTGCTCCGCTTGACTTCTTTCTTATTTTACTACTCTTACTCTCCTCACCTCTCCTTTTAATGGCAAAAAAAATCTGGTTCTCTCATTTCTACTTCTTCACTTTCTCCTCTTCCAGGACTTCATGCACAACCTTGCTTCTCTCCTCTCACATCTTGAATATTCCAACCTTCCTTTCGTCATCAAAACCCAACTTCTTTGCTCTTAATGAACTGTATTTATGTCATCCTTATAATAATGTAGTCTATCCCTCTAGGGAATAGAATAAAGCAATTCAGAGGAAGCCACATTATCACAGCTGCTCCCCAAAAGTTAATCAAAACAGCAATTCATCACTGGCAAATTGAGCCTACAAAGCAGAGAAGAGTACAGAACTCTTACACTTGAAATAAGCAAGCTAAACTCTGGGATCAAGAGCCTGAATGACACTTGGGTGGGAGAGGAACGGAGACCTATTAAATTCAGACAACATATGGTGAGCTGAGTCATTTCTTCTAATCCTAGAGAGGGCCAGTGGACAGGCCAGTGGATTCCACTCTCCTCCCCCCAGCACATGGTCTGAAACTCCCAGAAAGATGGGTCATCAGAACTGTCCAGACAAGAAGGGAATGAAACCTCCAGGGAAACTCTGCCTCAAGACTTGCCTAACAAGTTTGACCATTTGGGGTCCAAGCTGAGAATTAAAAAAAAAACTGCATAATAACTAAAACTCCAGAAAGAAAACATCCTACCTCAACAACCAGACCAAGAATAATCAATTATTCAGCTACTGAAGAATATTGTTAATAAGTGTAAAAATTTATTAGTTTTTATAAGTCATTGTTTCTATAAGTAACTGGGTATTAGTATCTCCTCTAATTGTGGACATAGAAACAAGTTCAAATTGAGTGAAAATGTTGACACCAAGACATTCACCCAAACCAGGCCATATACCGTAAAGAAAACAGCTCACTAAAAAGTCCCTTATATAAAACTAGAAAAGAGAATCATCCCAGAAGAGAGGTAGAAATTCTGATAATATGAAAAAATCAAGAAGACAAGCAATCTCAAATAGCTCACAACACAACTAACCCCACTGACATTAGAGTAGAGGAAATACCAGAAAAAGAATGTTAAAAGTTGACAGCTAAAATATTTGATAAAATAAGAGGAGATCTAAGGAATAAACTAAAAGAGAATATACAAGATGTAAAAGAACATTTCAATAGAGGTAGAAATTCAGAAAAATAATCAAACAGAAATTCTGGAAATGGCTCAATAAATCAAATTTAAAATTCAGTTGAAAGCATCATCAATAGATGAGACCATCTTAAAGACAGATGCCCATGTTTTGAAGAAAAAGTAGTTCATAACAAAGTCAATAATAAAGAAAAAATATTAAGAGAATTTGACCAGAATATTCAAGAAATCTGGGATACCATTAAGAGACCAAATCTAAGAATCATTGGTGTACATGAGCAAACCAAAATGCAAGCTAAAGGAATCCAAAACCTTTTCAATGATATATTATCAGAAAAACTTCCAAATCTTAGGAATGAGACTGAAATCCAAATATGATAGTCATTTAGAACACCAAATAGACAAGATCAAGAAATACCTTCTCCAAGGAACACTGTCATTAAAATGCTTAATATACAGAATGTAAATAAAATTCCAAAAGTTGCAACCAAAAGAGGCAAGGCACGTTTAAATGTTAACCAATTAGAATTTGTACTGACTTCACATTCAGAAAATAAAATCCAGGAGGGTTTAAAATACTATGTACAAAGCCCTGAAAGATAAAGTGTTCCAACCAAGATTGTTATATCCAGAAAAACTATCCTTCAAAATTTATGATGAAATAAAAATCTTTCATAATAATCAGGAACAAGCAAAAATTCTAACCACTCAACCAATTCTCAATGACATATTTCATAAAGAAGTAATAAAATATAAATATCAGAGCTGGCATATGGATGAATCTCACTAGAGGAATAATCAATTAAAGGACAATCATGTCTAAATTAAGCATCAGAAACAAATCAAAATGGCAGGAAATAAGTAATTTCTCAATAATAACATGGAATATAAATAGTATAAACCTTCCAATCAAAAGATATAGATTCACACAATAGGTCAAAAAATAAGAACCAACCATATGTTGTTTACAAAACATTCACCTTTCAGGTGAAGGTGAAAGTGAAAGGATGTAAAAATATGTACCATGCAAATGGAGACTGAAGGTAAGCAGGAATAGTTACTCTCATATCTAACTAAGTAGACTTCAACCCCAAATTAATAAGAAAGGACAAAGAAGGTCACTTGGTACTGTCAAAGGGAATCACTCAACAAAATATAATAATTATAAATATATATGGTCCTAAAGTAAGTGTACCTACATGATAGGAAAAAAAAAAAAAAAAAAAAAAAAACCTCCTCAGGGCCAAGCAAAGTGGTACATGCCTGTAATCACAGAAGCTCAGGAGGATGAGGAAGGAGGATCACAAGTTCAAAGCCAGTCTCAACAAATTAGTAAGGTCCTAAGCAACTTATCAAGACCTTGCTTCAAAATAAAAAATAAAAAGGTCTGGGGATGTGGCTAAGTGGTTAAATGCCCCCTGGGTTTAATCCTGGTACAAAAAAAAAATCCTACCCAGTGTAAAAAATCAAAAATCAAATAGATTCATAAGACACTTCAGAACAAAAAAATTACTAAACAAATGGATCTAATATACATTTATACAATATTTCATTCACCAACAACTGAATTGACTTACCTCTCAGCTGTACATGAAACCTTCTCTAAAATACAACATATTTTAGAAAACAAAGCAAATCTTAGCAAATACAAAGAACAGAAATGATTTCTTACATCCTATCATATTATAATGCAATGAAATTAGAAATAAATAAAAATATTTTTTTAAAAAAGATACAATTTTAACACCTTGAGAATAAATAATGAATTTAAATGAGGAATGGGTCATAGAAGAACTCATGAGAGAAATAAAAAAAAATTCCTAGAAACAAATGAGAAAAGAGATACAAAATATCAAAATCTCTGGGAAAATATAAAGGCAGTTCTAAGAGGAAAGTTTATAGAATTGAGTGCCTATATTTTAAAAATAGAAAGATCCCAAATAAATAATGTAATGTTATACTCAAAGACTCTAGTAAAGGAAGAACAAAATAATTCCAAAATCAATAACAGACAGGAAATAATTAAGATCAAAGTCAACATTGATGATATTTAGAACAGAAAACCAACAAAGGATCCATGAAACAAAGAATTGGTTCTTTGAAAAAATAAACAAGATTGATAGATTCTTATCCAAACTACCCATAAAAAAAGAGATCAACAAAATAAGAGAAGAAAAAGGCTATATAACTACAGACACTTCTGAAATCTAGGGGATCATTAGAAACTATTTTGAAGATTTATATTCCAGTAGACAGGAAAACTTAGATGATATTGACAAATTTCTACATGACATCCTAACTTGAACCATGAGTACACAGAAAATCTAAACAGACCAATAACAAGCAACTAGACTGAAGCAGCAATTAAAAGCTTTCCAACAAAAAAAGCTCAGAACGAGTGGATTCTCAGCTGAGTGCTACCAAACTACTAAAGAAGAACTAATGCCAATGCTCCTCAAATTATTCCATGGCGTAGAAAGGGAAGAAATGCTTCCTAGCTCATTCTATGAAACTAGTGTGACTCTGATACCAAAACCAGATAAAGACACATCGGGGGAAAGAAACAAAACAATCAAACAAACAAAACAAAACAAAACTACAGACTAATATCCCTGGTGAACATAGATTGGAAAAAAATCTTAATAAATTATTAACAAACCACATTTAAAAACACATTTAACAGATAGTACACTATGATCATAGAATTAAGAAAACTGAAAGCATTTCCTCTAAAATCAGGAATAAGACAAGAATGTCCACTGTCAGCACTTACTGCATATAGTTCCAGAAACAAGCAGAGGCTATCAAGCAAGAGAAGAAAATTAAAGGTATACAAGTAGATGAAGATGTCAACTATCTCTGTTTGCTGATGATATGATATAGTCTAAAAGACCAAAAAAATATCCAGCAGAAGATTTCTAGATTTGATAAACAAATTCAACAAAGTAGCAGAAAATAATATCAACATTCAAAAATCAATAGCTTCCCTTTACTCCAATAATGAATCAGTTGAAAAAGAAATCAGAAAACTACCCTATTCAAAATAACCTCAAAAATTAAAATAAAATTAATAAAGTTTTTAAATGTACTTTTGTGGGTGAATTATAATTATACAGAATAGTGGGATTCATTGTTATATTTGTACATGCATACAATATAAAAATATAGATATATTTTTATATTAATACTAATTTCTTTGTATTGGAGTCAGACAAATCTAAACAAGGATGTGAAAGATCTTTACAATGAAACATGTAGAAACATTATAGAAAATATTGAAGAGGACACTAGAACATGGAATGACCTCCAATATTCTTGGATAGACAGAATTAATATTGTCAAAGTGGACATACTACCAAAAGCATTATACAGATTCAATGAAATCCCTATAAAATCAATGACATTTTCCATAAAACTAGAAAAAAAATAAAGTCTTAAAAACTTATTTGGAGGAACAAAAGTCCCAGAAAAGACAAAGCAATCCTGAGCAAGAAGAGTGATGCTGGAGCCATCAAAATACCGGATCTTAAATTATACTACAGAGCTACAGTGACAAAAACAGCCTGATGTTGGCATAAAAACAGGAAGAAACAGGCATAACAATGGAAGAGAGTAGAAGACACGAAAATCCACATAGATACAATCATCCAATACTTGACAAAGGTGCCAAAAACATTTGTTGGAGAAAAAAGACAGCCTTTTCAACAAATGGTACTGAGAAAACTAGACACCCATATTTAAAAGAATTAAACTGGATATTTACTTTCACATTAATCCACAACTCAAGTGGATCAAAGACCTCAAAATTAGATCAGAAATTTTCCAAATGGTAAAAGAAAATATGGGGTCAACACTCCAACATTTTGGCACAGGCACAAATTTCTTTAACAAGACCTCTAAGCTCAAGAAATAAAACCAAGAATCAATAAGTAGAGTAGCATCAAATTAAAAAGCTTCCACATGGCAAAGGAAACAATAGTGTAAAGAGAGTCTACAGAATGGCAGAAAATCTTTAAGAATTCAAAAAAACTTGACTCTCAAAATAAATAACCCAATCAATAAATGGGCAAAAGAACTATATAGACATTTCTCAAAAACGAAATAAAATTGGCCAACAAATATATGCGGGGGAAAAAAAGTTCAACATCCTCAACAGTCAGAGAAATGCAAATCAAAACTACATTGATATTTAATTTCACTCTGATTTAGAATGGCAATTATCAAGAATAAATAATAATAAATGCTGGTGAGGATGTGGGGGGAAAGGCACACTCATACATTTTTGGCGAGGCTGCAAATTAGTATAACCACTTTAGAAAAACAGTAGGAAGATTCCTCAAAAGACCAGGAATGGAAACACCATGTGATCCAGCTATCTCACTCCATGGTATTTATCCCAAAGAACTCAAATCAGCATACTGTAGTGATATAGCCACATCAATGTTTATAGAGGTGAAATTCACAGTAGCCAAGTTATGGAACCAGACAGAGGCTCATCAACAAATGAATTGATAAAGAAAATAGAGCTTTACTAAGCTATAAAGAAGAATGAAATTATGCCATTTGCCTGAAAATGAATGGAACTAGAGATCATCATGCTAAGTGAAATAAGCCAGACTCAGAAAGTCAATGGTCAAATGTTTTCTCTTATATGCTTAAACTAGAGCAAATAAAAAGAAAAAAAAATGGGGGACACACTGAAAAAAAGAAAGGAGATCAGTGAAGAAGAAGAAAGTTTGAAGGGGAGACGGAGGGATAGAGGAAGGGAGGACCAGTGGAATGAGTTTTACCAAATTATGCTGTGTGCATGTGTGAATGTACTATGATGAAATCCACCTTTATGCATACCTATAAAGTATCAATTTATGAAAACAAATAGATGATAGAAAGGCCAGCAAAATAGATGAGGGGAAATGAATAGCATAGAAGGGGAGGGAGGGAGGAGGTACTAGGACTGAAATGGAGCAAATCATATTCCATGTATGTTTGATTATGTTAAAATGAACCCCACTGTTATGTATAGTATAATGCTCTCATAAAAACAGAAAATAAGAAAATTAAATTGCAATTTTAGATAGAGAATATACATATCCTTATAAATACATAATGAAGGAGAATTGCTTAGTATATGCAAATACTATTTATAGTAAGAAATAAAGAAGACAAACAAGTTCATAAGAAATGGAAAAATGACTTCAACAGGCATTACTTTACCATAGAATAATAGTCAATAAATATACGAAAAGATGATCAACATCCTTAGTAGCCAGAAAACTGCATATGAAAACCGTAACTGGTGAGATGGATACATCA
Source organism: Urocitellus parryii (assembly GCF_045843805.1). Lineage (NCBI taxonomy): Eukaryota > Metazoa > Chordata > Mammalia > Rodentia > Sciuridae > Urocitellus > Urocitellus parryii. Next base: position 75,470,154 of record NC_135539.1, on the reverse strand, counting down.
TGTCATCTCAATTTAATGCCACTTAATATCTGATTCCTCCAACATCTATTAGTCTTATGCTCACTAAACAACTTTTACAATTATTATTTGGTTTTCTAAATTCATTTGCCCATGGAAAGAAAATCCAATAAACTTGAAAAGAAACCATTTTTTTCATAAAAAATATAATGTCTAAAATTAAAAGACTAGCAATATCAAGTGTTGGCAAAGATGTCTAGCAATTAAACAATCTCACACACTGCTGTTGGGAATTTAAAATTATGGTCAAGTAATTCCACTCATGGATATTTGCTTGAAAGAAATAAGCCCTTTGTTGAAAATGACTCGTACATGAGAAGACTTAACATGACACTAAATCAAAAACAACCCAACGGTCAATCTATAAGGAAATAGATTAACATATTGCAACAGACTTATTTAATAGGGAACTACTAAGCAATGAAAAAGAACAGACCATCCAAACACACCACCACACAGATGAATCTCAAAACATCTGAAGAAAGTAAGCCAGAAATGCATACAAATGCATGGGAACCCATTCAGTTGAAGCCTCAGAACTGGGCTTTGGTGATGGAAAGAAACCTGTGTACATTGGAGCAATGAGGAGATAACTGTTTGGGGCGATGAATGTGTTCATGGAACTATGCAGTTAAATTTGTCTTTCTCATTGTATGTAAATTAGACCTCAATAAAGATGATAAAGTTAATAAAATAGAGCATTCCACTTTAAATTACAGCATCAAGCTTTCTTAATTTTTGAGATATTTCATGAACCCATTACCCTCTACAATGAGTCTCACATGTGCAACAGTAGGGAATAATTAAAAGCATTCCTAAAATTTGAGGCAGAGTGTGTGTTTAAAAAATCGAATAGAATTTATAGTGGTCATTAAACTCAAGATGCTTCATGGCTACTTTCAAAAGTCTGGGAACTCTTGAAATGGCTAGAAGGAGCACAGACAGAAATCACAGAAAATGAAATGTTCTGTCCAAATCCCACTAAGAAATCCAAGAGAGTTGGATTAGATTGACAATTTTAGTGTGTGAAAAAATTGGAGATGATTGATTAATCACAAACACTATGGGCACATTATACTGAGGAGTCCAGAGTCTATATATGGGACACACATAACAAAGATAAGATGTGTCCAATAAAAATGTTTTTAATTAGAAAGAAAATTACAACTGATTATGTTTAAAGGATTCACATAAAGCTGGGAAATACAGACATCTGCTATTTTAGTGCAAAGTACCCTAAGAGTAACCATAATGTAATTTGAAAATAATGTAGTTTGACAAATATGTATATTCTAAGGGAAAAAAAGTTATTAAAACATGAGATTTGGCTAGAGCAGGAATGGAATATTTAAGCACTCAAAAATAGAGATATCTCTGTGGAAAAGAGAGTTTATGTTGTAATAAAATTTTAAAGAGAGCAATCTTTTGGTTCTGCAAAGACAGAGATAAGTATTTATTTGCAGGAGTTTTCTTCAATAGCACGTTCCAGTTTTCTAAACCTGAAAATGCCTTAGAATATGTGAGAGGGAAACCACCTGCCACGCTTCTATTAGAAAAAGCCAAGAACATATGATTTCCAATACTGTAGGCATATGGCCTTTAAAAATTCTAAAGGTTGATTGCTTTAAAAATGATTTTCTAAATTATGAAATCTCTGTCCAAATTATAGCTGGGAGCTCAGTTCTTTCCTGCAATGAAGAACTCATTGATATTATTTCATGGAGAGGTGTTTAAGTCCTGTGACAAGTCTGGTGCACTTGCACATGGCTGTACTGTGGGGTCCTTTCCAGTGAGATTCATCATTCTGTCTACTCCATCCTCCAATCATGTGATAATGCGAATTTCTCCACATTTCCTATCTGTTTTCTCTCAGCCACAGATTACCTAGGCTCTTCCCTCATCCTGCTCTTCTCCCTCAACCTGCCAAGTTCTCCTTGCCTGCAGTCAGGGAAGGCTTTCTGACCCTCAGCTCCTCTCCAAAACTTACCCTTCCATCTGTGTTACAATTGTCTCTTAGCTAGCTATTCCTTCCTGCTGAGCTTCTTAAGGGTAGAGTCCCAGTTCTCCCCATCATTTGATCACCAGGAACTGGCACAGGGCCCTCCTTCAACCCGGTAGTCAGTGAAGGTGGTGCTGCAGTTATTTTGCTTCTTGAAGTCATTGTTCTAGAAGACAGGAAGTCCTGAAGTTTATTCTACTTCCTTTCAGGATTTGTTCTTTGACTTCTGCTACAAGTTTAGAAAGGACTCCTTACTGTGTCCTTACCTTCACAAAGCTCCATTCGCTGACTTGGCTTGGCTACTTGCAACAGGAAGCGACAGTTCATGGAACCTAATGGAACATGTTCTATGCTGAGGGAAATGATCTCCATGCCAAAGAAATCTGAATTTAAATCCTAACTATGTCATTATCTAACTCTATTAAGTTGGATGGTTTCAATTATTTTCAATAGACTTAATTCTCATCTATGAAGTGGAAGATTGAACTCTATGTCCTCAGAGGTTCCAAATAGTATACAATTCTCAGAAAAAAAAAGTTACTAAAGCTTTCATAACACACAGCCATAAATGCATAATGCATGGTTTGAACATCTTGGGTATTCTCTAGTGTGACTCTCATGAATCAATTGTATTAGTAAATGCAGAAATGCAACATAAATATAATCAGCAAGTCACAACTGGAACTAACTAAAACTATCAAGAAAAGCTATTAGCACCTGATGGAAAGGTCAAAGCACTTCCAGGCTTCAAAATCCATTTCATTTATGCTGCACTTGGATGTGTTTGTTTTTTCCAGTTCTATCCTCCCTTTAAAGGCTGATTTCCCTTCTGCTGGCAAACTGTTGGCCACAGTCCCAGGCCTGCTAGTCCCCTCCTTATTCATTACATAGAGCCCTGGGCACCATTTTTATTGAGCCGAATAGGAGCAACTTCCCACTGCTAAAGTAAATCTTTCGACCAAACTTGGGGTCAGGTAAAGATTTTATTGATAGACTGAGGCGTGAGCACAGATCAGTGGGGGTCTAGTCCGTCCTAGAACAAATCTATTTTGAGAGAAGCAAAAACATCAAGCAAAACTATAGGAGTTTTCATTAAGAAAAGAGGAAGCAGGAAGTAAATAGGCCCAAACAATAAAATTACCATAATGGGTAAGCCTTCGAAAACTATGCCTTTAATAATAGGAGAAAAATAAGCCAGTGTTAGTGAGTCTGAAACCTGGTCTTTGTTTCTTACATATATCTTCAAATTCACACACAAAGCAACAGCTGAATATTGTATTTTTTTTTCACTTAGCTATATTATTATTTCTTCAACTCAGTATATAAATAAAAGAGCACATATTCGCTGTTCTATAAATACAAGTCTATCTGAATATTTTATTACTTAGTGGTACCACTATTCCCTCAGTAACTCAGCTTTGGAAATATTGACTCAACTTTGATTTTTACATGTTATTCTTAGTCCATGTTGTGCAATGATGAAGTTCTGTCAATATTTTCCTTTCACTTGAAAAAATAAAAGCAAGTCAGAGGAAATACAAAATCAAAAAGTCCAATTTTACTTATCTACGTTCCCCTGTCTAAAGCAAACCCATCCTCATTATATCAGAACCTCTAAAACCTTTCTCAATTATCTATATTCAGTCTATTAAAGAATTTTTATGATAATAATTCTTAGTTGCTTTTTGTTGCTATAAGAAAATGCCACAGACTTGGAAACTTATAAAGAAAAGAAGTTGTTTTTTGTTTTTGTTTTTTTTTTTTTTTTTCCTAGTTCAGGGTTTTAAAGACCAGAAAGCCCAGGGACATGACAATATCATGGATGTGAATGAGAAAGCTCATGCAGAAGAGAAAAACAAAAGGTGCCACCACAGTTTATAACAACTTTCTCAACACAGATTCATTAAGAATCAAATTTCAACATGTTTCAGAGGAGATAACCCATGTTCAACCATAGCAGATGATAAGGTTGATTATGAAAACAAATTATTCTATTTCTGAGGGTATGTTAGATTTTTGTCACTTTGACAAACTACCTATAAAGAACAACTAGAAGAAAAAAAATATTTATTTTGGCTCATGGTTTCAGAGGTTCAGTCCATGTTAGCCAAGTGCACCACTATGAGCCTGGGTCTGGACCTGAGGTAAAGAACATCATGGTGGGGGCTGGGGTTGTGGCTCAGCGGTAGAGCGCTGGCCTAGCACGAGTGAGGCCCTGGGTTGGATCCTCAGCACCAAGTAAAAATAAAGAAATAAAATAAAGGTATTGTGTTCATCTACAACTAAAAAAAAATTTAAAAATAACATCATGGTGGAAATACATGGTAACAGAAAGCTGCTTAGTTCATGGCAGTCAGAAATCAGAGAGAGGGAGTGGGAGAAGTGCTAGGGACAAGGTCCCTCCAAGATCACACCCCTTCACCCATGTCCCACCTGCCTGTCATTAGAACTCAGTCCATTCAAATTATTAATCCATCAAATGATAAATACCCAAATTAAGTTATAGCTTCCATAATCTAATCATTTACCTCTGAATATTTCTTCTTTGCCTAATATAATCTTGCCTAATATGACTCCTTCCCATCCTGAATACCTTAAGTCTTACTTTCCAGTTAGCAATTTTGAGACCATCTAAAATTCACACCAAGTTCTCAAACAGAATGTAATAACTTTATATCTGGTTGACTAAGAGAACTAAGACAAGTTTAGGTGACTATTCTTTATTATTCAAAGACCTTTAATTAGTTTCTTTTTTCAATTCATAATTAGGTTACAATAGGCTATAAACTTGAAAAGTGACTTTTTAAACAAAATATAAATTTTTAAAAATGAGTTCATAAATTTTTACAATACAGACACAGGACCCAAGAACTGGAAATCAGTATTTTTTAAAAACTCATCACCTCTCTTTTTAGCTATAAGTAATGCAAAACAATAGGAAATGTTCTAAATGATAAGGTGCTTTGGATTTTTTATTTAGCTAAGACTTTTCTGATGACACAGAACTTTTATAAAGATGTAGTACCACAGATATGGTGGGCTACAAGGACAGAAATTTATTATCTCACAGTTTTGGTGGCCAGAAGTTCAAAATCATATAGGTATGGTTGGATCCTTCTGGAAACTTTGAGGATGAATCTGTTCCATGATGCTTTCCTTGCTCCTGGTGTCTGCTGGCAACTCTTCACATCGCTTGGCTTGTGGCACCATTACTGCAACTTTCACATGGCTTCTCTGAGTCTCTGGGTCAAATCTGTGTCTGCTTTCTCTTCCCAAAACACAAGTCATTGGACTTAGAATCTATCCTAATCCAGGATGATCTTACCTTCCATGGTTCCGTATCCTCTATAAATGAAGGGATACTTCTGGCAACATGAACAAGTTTACCTAGATTTGTGTCCTTTGCAGAAACTATGACAGAAGCATCTTTTCAAAACTGTCTGATTCAGAGTTGCAGAGTTGTGCAGAGCTCTGGGTTCTGGTTCATTTTCAGCAATGAACATATCACATCAAATGGAGAGACTAGGAGACAAGACTATCTCAGAACCCCTCCTGTGTAAACATGCCAGGGTCTCCAAAAGGTCTGAAGCATGGACTGCACTTCTTTCCATAAAGGTCAGAATAAATGGGATGAAAACTGGTGGGCATTTAGATGACCCATCATGCCCCAAAGTTTTATTTCTAGATTCTATTGTCCATGCCAACCTTTCCTTTACTATTTTTATCCTTTTTATTTTATTGTAATTCTTAATAGGATACAGAATTGATGGCTATTTTACTCCATAAGAATAAAAGACATGATCACCCATGCTCAGTGCATCTATAAGGAGTGGCTGAAACCATTGCTCATCTCTTGCTTTTGGGACACATGGCTATTATCAAGCCTAACCCTGAACACGGGAGGTGCAGAGATTACTGTAAATGGCACTATTTTGCCCAGAGAAAACCCTTTAATACGCTGCTTGATTTTCAAGATTGCAAGGCTAAGTTTCTGACACTATTGTGACTTGCTTGCCACATTTCTAAATCACATCAACTCAAGGGAAAGGGCCTTTGGGTAGAGATAACTCCAAAACATACGACTGAAAATTTGATGACATTTTGTATACTCAGAAAGACTTTTTCCTGCCAAGAAAACGTTTCCTTTGCAACACAGATGTGTTTCTCAATGCCTTGGAATTTCCTCTTTTGAAAATATGTTGAGCCAACTGAATTTTTAAGGAAAATAACTATGTCCTGAATTTAGCTCTGCTGAAAGAGCAAGCAAGAGTTGCAATCACGTCCTTTGTAAAAGTGTTTCAAAGTTTAGTCCAGAGTTTATCATGTGAGAGTTAAATAATGGAACTGGGGTCCCAGGATTAGTGTAGATTTTGATTTGTAAAAGAATGGGAAAGTACACAAAGATTTTTTTAAATATGTATATGCCAACATGTACAGTTTCAGAATGTGAGAACCTCAATTTTTTAAATTCAATTTTTTTATTGCCCATTATTTGTAATCTATTTCTCCTTAAAAGATCCTTAGCAAAATAAAGCTGAGGAGTGGGTAAATTTGTGACAATGGTAGGAATGTCTCTTTATGCATCTCCAGTTTGCAGAGGCATTACAAAAAAAAAAAAAAAAAAAAAAAAAAAAAGCTGCTGTGACCGTTTTTTCTAGTGGCTGCACCATTTGCATTCCCACCTGCAATAGCTGACAGTTGTTTGCTCAGCATTTTTACTTATGTGGTCAGTTCTTTTTGTTGGTGGTGCTGGCCATTCTAGTTGATGTGGAATAGTATCTCCCTGTGGCTTAAGTTGAATATCCCTGATAACTGAAGATGTATAGCTTGCTTGGTACAGTGTCGGATCAAATCCTTTTCCCAATTTTTTATTGCTTCCTTTTTTTGCTATCAAATTTTAAAAGTTGTTATATTATCTGAAGACTTATTATTTATTAAATGTATATTTTGCTAATATTTTCTCTTACTATGTTGCTTATCTTTGAATTTTGTTAAGAAGGACTTTCGATAGTTTGAAATTCTTAATCAAAACTAGTTATATTTTATCTATTCATTTAAGGAGAATGCTTTTAATGCTTTATGAAATTTTTGTTGAATTCATAGTCAACAAAGATTTTCTCCTGTGTTCGACTCTAGAAATTTTATGTTTTAATATTTGGGTCTATAATCCTTTTGGGTTGACTTTTATATGCATTGCAAGGTGTGGGTCAGAATTCAAGTAAGCCTTGATCCAACTTAGTTCTCCCTTTTTCAACATGGTTTGGGCTGTTCCTTTTCTTTGGATTTCCATTATATTTTAGAAATAGTTTATCAATTCCTACTGGAAGAATAATATGTGATTTTTATTCAAATTGAATTAAGTCTACAAATTAATTTTGAGAAAATTGACATTATCAGCTTATGAGCATTCAAGTTCATGACTAAAGTACAGATCTATGTGGGATTTTTTTAAGGTTTTCTTTAATCAATTTTCTCTGTTCTGTAGTTTTGACATAGTGAGGGCGCACATTGTTATATTTACACAACAGAATTTAGGGGGTTTGGTGCTACTTAAATGGTACTCTTTCTAATTTCAATTTGCAGATTCTTATCGCTAAAATATAGATATGCAACCAGTTTTTCAATAAGGTTTTTCTAGTAGCACATATTGGTTCTAGTATTTTTCTATAGATTCCTTTGGATTTTTCTACTTAGAAAATTATATTCTCTGTAAATAGAAACAGTATTATTTTTCATTTGCAACTTCCATGTCTTTTCTTTCCCTTTTCTCCCTTATTGAACTACCTAATATGATCAATAGAAGACATTCTTATTTGATACCTGATTTCAGAAAGGCACCAAGCCCTTTACCAATAAATACAATTTTAGATGTAGGTGTTTTATCTGGTTTAAAGGAGTTTTCTTCTATTTTATGAATGAATATTGAATTATGTCAAACTAAGGATATTTGTGTGTATGATCTTGAAGAATATTTGTTTATAGATTTACTTTCTTGTAATCTCTTTGATTTAGATTTGTGAGTAGTGTTGGCCTCAAAGATGATTTGGAAATGTTCCCTATTCTACAGAAGAAAGTCCACAGAATTTTTATTATTTTTCCTTAAAAGGTTAGGGAAATTTGCCAGTAAAAATTTTTGAGCTTGGAGCTTGCTTTCTTTGAAGCAAATACACGTTGATCTACAGTACTATTCTAATTATCTATTTCTACTTAAGTGAGCAGGTAGTGTGTTCTCATTTGTCCCTTCTCTGTTTTTCTCAAACTCTCTTAGTTGAATTGTGGTGCCTCTTTCTCCTTTATGGTAACACAGATCAATGACTTAACACCTGTGCATCAGTAAATTATACCCACCGGAGGCCATGATGTTTCCTGGCTGAGTGCTTTTGTAACTCAAAGGGGCAGGAGAAACTAGCCTACAGGGCTGAGAAGCCAGGGACATTTATCTCCTTTGGTCCCAGTGTCCTGTGCATCTCACAGAATTTTGGACACCTGTGACTTAGAGGAATGTGGCACTTTTGACTACCCCTGCACCTAGCACTTTCTCTTCACAGGACAAGGCAGGATGGTGACTTGGGCAACTGTATCCAATGCGGGGAGCCATAAAAGTTTAAGTTCTTCCTGGAGTGAGACACTCATGCCTGTTTGCACTGGACTTCATTGGTTTATCAGCTGAGAGTCCAGGTGCCAGAACAACCTCAGTCCCAAGCAAACTGGGATGGTCATCATTCTCTTCTCTATGCCCCTGAGTTTTCCCAGTTTGCTGGCCTTGTTCCTAATCAGCTGTGGCAGGGCTCTGGAGTGAGGGCATGAGTGGCTGCTGGGGAGAAGGTAGCTACAGTAAGCAAGCCTTTGCATGTACTTTCAGTTTCCAGCGGCTGCTTGTTCAGCTTAATGAACAAGCTTGTTTCCAAAGACTTTGTCCTCTTATGGATTGTTCATTTCAGTGTGGAGACCCCTGACTCGGCAGTCACAGCCCTATTGCCTTGTATCAACTGTCCTGGGACTTGCTGCATGTTGCTATGATTGTGTCCCTTCCTCTCAAAAAAAGTGACCCAACACCAAAAGACCATTTTGAAATCGGTTTCAGAACTACCTCTTGCTGCTCAGCCTCCAGATGTTCCAGAATGGAGAGGACAGTGGGACCCCGACTCCTCCCTTCCAGACCATGATTGCACAACAGCATTCTCTACTGAATCCCCAGGATTCGTCTCGTAGCCTCTCAGCTTGCCCATTAAAGTTCTTCCCTTACTTTTTTTTTTTTCTGGCTTCTAGAAAAATCCCAACTCTGTTACAATCCCATCTTCATCATCAAAACCATCTAAGAAATGTGCAAGCTCTGTAATGTTACTCTACTGCAAAGTATTAAAATAGTTTGTCTCATGGATGTAGGTATAAGACATGAAACTGAGATCAAGAGACAAAGGGCTTTGTAAGTCATGGCCAAAAAACAAAAACAAAAATAAAAAATAGCCAGGGTTTCACATCCATTTGCATTGATTCCCCATAATCTCCCAAGTCCAACAAGGATGACTTAAGGGGTCCACTTACAACGGATACATCCATATACAGTGGGTCATATTACAAAAGAGGAATCTGAACTCAATGAACTCACTGCTTTCATAGTGAGAGGAATTTAAAAACTTCTTTGACCAGAGGAAGATTTTTACCTCATCCCTCGTGATTGCCAATTACCGGCCAAACTCTGAAAAAAGCCTGGGTAAAGAGTTAGTCAGTACTCATCAGTACTCTTTGACCTCGGTGTCATGACAGAAGAGGCAACTTCCCCTCCTTTATTTATTCCACATTATAATAGTTAATTCAGACGTTTATTTTATCTGTGTAGACATATATTCATACACAAATACATCAAAATTATGTTAATAAAAATGTGTCTTATAAGAAACTGAGCTACTAGAGAACAATGAAGATGGGATTACATTTATATTTTTATGATCAATATGCCTTTAGCCCAATATTTGGATACAAAATAAATACCCAATGACATTTGTTGAACTATTCTGGGATAACTAGCCCTAGGGTGAGTGGATTCTTGAGGTGAGATGTATCTACAATTTGTATTTCATCAGCCTTACCCTTGAACTATGTGCTGACATTAGCCATGAGTACACATGAGGTGATGCTCTTTGGGATTCTTTTTTCGTTATTTCTAATACTTTTTTGACTAACAGATCTCCTTAAATATACAATTAATTTAGACAGAACTTTACTACAAATAAATCTATCTGTGCATATACACACCAAATTTTAAATTCCATAGAGGTTCATAGAACTATTGATCTCCATTTCTTCTTCAATATGTTTATGAACTTCTCATTTTCAATCATTCAATCGGAATACAAGTGTCCAATAAGACTAAGAAATCCATGAAGGAAAGCAGACATAGGTGGACATAAATGAAGGGACATGAAAGAGAAAGACTTGGAATGGGCCCAGAGGGTCTTGGATGGAGAGTGTTGGTCAAGGGATTGCAGAAGAAGAACTGCAGGGGTGCCCTCTATGGTTTGTCAGTCACTGATACATCCAAATATTATTAATGGGAAGTCTAGAAGTCTTCCAAAGACTTTAATGGCATAGATCAGAGTACAGAATTAATATAAGCAAAAGTCATATTTCCTTTGAGGAAAACAATGCATTATTATGAGGAATACTTACAAGTAAATGCATGAAAACTCTATGGTGAGAGGAGATAGTCCAAATGCAAATTTATGAAGACATAAGGCCTGTTCTTCCACCTCACCTTGTGGACTCTTTCTCCCTGTTTCCACACCCCACTGATTCTATCCCATCTTTTGTTTATGTCAAGTATTTTCCTAGTGAAATTATTTCCTCAACATCTGAATGTACAAATACCCTATTTACAAATATGCAACCAAGAAAAAAATAACAGTGGCAAAGGAAATTTAAATTTGAAAACAAAGCATCTAGCTCTTATCCAATCTTTTCATTCAAAGTCAAAATTCTGCAGGGAATAAAAACTTTTGTGTTCAGCCTTCCATTCTCTTCTTCCATTCTCTATTCACTTTCCATTCTCCCTTGAATCTGCTGCACTTCATCCTGCATTCACATGGATTACACTGACACTGTGCACGTGGACATCACCAGTGAACTTGCTCTTGACCTATTTTCTCTTCCTTTAAGCAATTTTTCAGTTGGGTGCCTGTAACATTACTCATAAAAGTCAGGATACCTTAGAATTTAGGTTTCAGAAAACCCAGTTGAAAATTATATTATTTGTAAAGAAAGTTAACTAGCCAAACCCTTGAATATCTGGATTGTCCATGGTTAATTACCCCTTGTTTCACAAATCATCAAGGATGTTATTTTGCCATGTTCAATATCAGTTTTGCCATGTTCAGCCTCTGCTTATTTGGGGACTTAATTGGCTCAGTTTTCTGAGTGTGCATGTGTATATTTGACAGAAGGGATAGAGGTTAATAAAAAAGAAGGAGGGAGTTTTTCAGGGCTTCTCTCAATACATTTTCATCCTCTCAACTTTTCACTCAGAACTTTAGACCTTTTGCTACCTGTATGCTCTTGACTTTGAAGTCAATTTTTCTAGGAGATATTTTACCTTTGTCCAAACTTATATTTTCCTGGTCTGACAAAACAGACAAAGTAAACTAATCACATATGCAATGACACAGATACTCTGATTCCTTCCAAATCTGTCCTTTTATTTTTTGTAAAGTGAGTCCTTCTCCATATGGTTTTCTTTGAAAGAAATCCAGGAATGGTTCCTGACTGATATGCAACTCTTTCTTGCAACAATTTCTGCAACGTGTTAGTCCTGATGATGATTCTTCTCCACATCTTGCAGTTTGCCCCTCTTCTGCCTGCTCTTTGACACAATGTAGTTCAGCCTATATAACTGCAATCATTAACTGCACCTTCCAAATTCTCTGCACCAGCACCCATAGAGACTCTGAAGCTAGAAGTGCAAATGTTGTAGGACCCAATTCTTTTAAGCGCACCTAAACTCACTTTGTGGTCCATAATATGTTCTCTCTTGGTCAATGTTCCAAGTGCTCCTGAGAATAATGCATCTCTGGTTGCCTTGCAGGCCTCTGACTTAGTCCAAGATGCAAGGGTGTATGTGTTAAATCCTTACAAGTTGGTTTTCTCTCTTTAGTTCCTAGGGTTTACTCCATTGTTCCTATTGTACTGACTGTGGGAAGTAGGTGTGCACTTTTCCTTGCCCATGAGCATCCATTTAGCCCCTACACAGAGAGGATACTTAATGCTAGTTACTGTTTTTTAATTCTTAAAATTCTTCAGAAAAGATAATCCCTTTTTAATATATTCTTTTAAAATTGCCTTCCATTAACCCATGGAACATGGTTCTTGAGATTGATGGAAGAGCTAAGGTCTTTGAAATGGAAGCATATTAGCACATGCAAAAATATGGTCAACAATTGTTGCTTGAAACAAAAATAATAGAACATTTGACAAGCTGCATGCTACCAATTTTCTCTGGTTTAATTGTGAAATCAATTCACAATTATTTCACTGAATTGATATATATTTTTTAATTAAGACAAAAACTGGGCTGGGGATGTGGCTCAAGCGGTAGCGCGCTCGCCTGGCATGCGTGCGGCCTGGGTTCGATCCTCAGCACCACGTACAAACAAAGATGTTGTGTCTGCCTAAAAAATAAATAAATAAATAAATTCTCTCTCTCTCTCTCTCTCTCTCTCTCTCTCTGTCTCTCTCTCTCTCCTCTCTCCTCTCTCTTTAAAAAAAAAAAAGACAAAAACTTAGAAATCTGATTGCTTTTTAACCTTGGACTTACACTAAGTTATATTAACCTCCCGCCATGTAACTCTATTTCTGTGTAAAGTCTGCATAATAAAAGAGAACTGACCTCACACCTTGCACAGAGTGGTTATGAGAAGTAAAAACTCAGGTAGTTAAGGACTTAATAGTAAGAAACAGAGTAAGTGCATTTAAAAGTATTTCATTCACTTATTAATTTGCATAATTCCCCTGTTGAGGTAGTTATAAGGCCTAAGATTATACTACACATGTGAATGTCCTACATAAAATCACTTCAGCTTTGGGTAATTTAATATTTAGTGAAATAGTCAAGAAATTCCAGAATTCAATTTTGTGTGAGTAATCACAAGTAAGACTATGAAACCTAGCTTCATGATTATGTTGCAAAATTCAGTGGAAACAGTTAAATAAGATGATTTCTCGGACTCTTCAAATCTCTGAAAATCAAGTTGTCATCCACACATTTCAGAAAGTTGTCAGTAATTTTAAATGTTTCACTTTCATACAGCTTGGTCTGCATTTTGAGGAATGACCACCAGAGGGCAGGAAGAACCAACTTATGAAGTCCATGTGCATTTCAATAAGACTAAAGTACAGTGTATTAGAAGGAATGTTCTCCACTAATATTTAGGGAAATATTTTTATCAAAATTATTTTTTCTCAGTTATATTTTATAAATGAACTCATCCTACTGAATAACAAAATATTTCCAAAGCTCAGATGAAGCACATTCTAAATAGTAATCTACTTGACATATACTTTGTGAATTTTTGATATTTAAACATAATTAACAATAAAGTTATGATTTCTAAGATTGTTTATCAAAATACATGTTAACACCACATTTTGGAATGTTCAGTTAAATATAAAAATCCTTTTTTCATTTTATGTAATAGACTAGGAAACTGTAAAATTATAAGTACATTGTTAAACTAATCTAAAAAATATCCAAATTTCTTGAAATTATCCTATGCCTTATTGCTCTACTCCACATATAATCATTGGTAAGTTTCTTATATACTATAAAATGCTCTAGGCATATTGAGCATATAAACAGACAGATATAAGGAGGTATGTTTTTGTATACACGTGCATATGTGTATGTGTCTGTGAATGCATATATGTATGTGTATATGTATAGATATTTCTGTGCCTGTGTGTGTGTGTATGATTTGTATTGCTTTCTTGAGAAACATGGAACCCTGGATATTTTCCCTATTAGCATGTATAGATTGACCGTGTGGATTTCAGAAGTAGGAGAATATTTCATTCTACGGATTCTGTTATTCATTCAATTAGTGTCTAACCCTTCAATTTATAGCAAAACAAATTCACTATAAAAATTCAAATGCTTTTAAAAAACATATTTCCTGCAAAACTACTGCATTCCAATGAGGCTGATAAAGAAGTTGGTCTGATCACTGGTCCTTGCTAATGATGAATTATGTTTCAACTGTTTCCGTGCTTCATCTTGGACAGGAAGTCCTCCTGAAAGCTGAGAACCCTTCCTCCCAGTCACACACAGAGGGACAAAGTAGCCTCCCACCTAGTGGAAGGATCAATCATCTTACCCATTACAAGAGACACTGACAGGCTCTAACCCACTCCTTCCCAACTCAAAAAATCTCCTTTTGCCCAAATGTCCATCCTAAATTCTGATCTGGCCTAGATAAAAAAGACATAACTGGCTAGTTCAAACTAACACTTTACTAAATGATACAAATCATTTTAAAAGGGTCAAAGTTATTATATATACCCAAAATTAAATTGTATATGAAAGTCAATAGTACAGTGTCAATATCATTCAATATCTGACATCAGATATCAACATCAAAAAAGGATGTTTTCATATTATACCTAAAGAAAAGTTTCTTAGGGTTAAAACTACAAAAAAAGTTACCTTATGGTTCTAAAATACAGGGTACTCATCAAAATTTAAACAAATCAAATGGGTGGGGAGAAATAAGTAAAGGAAGGACAAAGTTAGCTGCAGTTAAAGAGAAATAGGGTAGAGATGTGGACTTCCCAGTCTGGAGCATATCTGCCATAAAAAAATCTGCAAAACTGAAATAAATGTATCCAATTTAAAAGTTAGCACTGGATAATACAAAAAAATCTTGGTTTAATTATTTATACTAGTAACAATTTTTAATTGCAAGTTTATACCAAAATCTTGGTAAAAGATGTAAAGCATGTGAAAGTCCTCACACATTTCTGGTATACAGCAAACTATCGATAATTTTAGTGACTATTTAATAACATTATTGTTATTTTCAAAGCAATTATTTACTGTCTTTGTTTTTTTCTTCTAGTTCAAAAAGTTTCCCAGACTGATCAGTCTAAAAAGAATCTACTTCAAGATGAAATTTAGACTAAATAAAAAGCCACTGTGGTGAGGATTTTTGTTAGTTTAGATCATAATCCATTTCTAACTGAAAAATGTGATACATTTTGTTTGTTCACCTGGCACAGTGTTCCTCGGGTCACTTCAAAGAGCATGCTTAAGACGAAGACTTGAGGGGGGATAGTAGAGGATAGGAAAAGCAGCAGAATACAAAAGACATGAGTATATCAATATGTAAATCAATGGAAGTGTAACTGATGTGATTCTGCAAGCTGTATACGGGGTAAAATGGGAGTTCATAACCCACTTGAATCAAAATGTGAAATATGATATATCAAGAACTATGTAATGTTTTGAACAACCAACAATAAAAAAAAGAAAAATATTAAAAAAAGACAAAAAGTCAATAAAATGGAACCATTAAATAGTAATACAGAGAAGCACTAAATTAACTTCAAATTAGTTATTTAAAAACATCATTGTCCATACATGAAGTTTTTAAGAAAGCAAAGGTAATTGGGGGAAAAAAGTAAAATACATACAAATTGCAACTAGATTATACACTTATAAATAAAGGCTGGAAAGAGAATAGTGTCTTAGGTAAAGAAATCATTTAAAATATTTTATTCTTTGAGACTAGAAACAATGATGCCTTATCAGCAATGACCATACATAGTGTCCCATTCTATATACCATTCTCCAATAAAAGGAACCAGGGAGAAATGTATTTTAAGATTATGGTAGGGAAGATACAAAATGAGCCTAAAACATTATCTCGCAGGACCAGAAAAACAAGCAGGTGCCTAAAAATAACTTGATGAGAACACCCTGAAAGAATACAGGAACTACCCCACTAGAGCTCCTAATAGCCAAAACTATGACAATATGAGCAACATAATAAATGATAAAATACTGGATTGTAACACACAGGCTAAATAAAATAAAAATTTGAATAAATAAATGGAGATTCCTCTTCCTAGTAATAGAATTCCAAACACTAAACAAAATGAATGATGAGAATAGAAAAATCATCATTGAACAAATGCAACAGAATTATAGTCACAGGCAAGAACCACTGATACATGCTAAAATCAGGAATAAGGTACTTATTTTCTCCTACTATCTCTTAGTAGGAGAAACAGGATATTTGCAGAATCTCAAAGTATCTCCCCACAAGATACATATTAATTGCAAATGAAAAAAATAGTAGGTTTACAGTGGAGGAGGCTTCAGAGTAACTATGAGAGAACTGCAGACTAGTCCAAATTAAAGAACAATCTAAACATTCAGGACCAGCACTCTTCAGGAAAGTCAAGATTCTTCATTTTCTTTTTCTTTTGCAGTGCTGAGAATCAAACCCAGGGCCTTGAACATGCTGGACACATGCTCTACCACTGAGCCATATTCCTACTACTGAAGTGTCAAGATTTTGAAAAACAAAAGGTACTAAGGCAATTGGAGGAGATTTAAAAGACAGAAAAAAATATAGACTAATAAAATTATTGTGTGTGATCCTGGATTGAGTCATGGACTAAAATAAGAAAAAAAAAGAGGCATTGGAAAGATAACTGGCAAAATTTGAAACAGCATATAGATTAGTTGGTGAGATTGTACTGATGTAAATTTCCTGGTTTCAATAATGGTACTGTGACAGATGTTAACATTAGGTAGCTGGATAAGGGTAATGAAGGGTATCATAGAAACTCTGTACTACATAAATTTTCTGTAAGTCTAAAATAATTTTAAAATAAAAAGTTTAAAAATTAAAAAAAAAAGACAAAGACTTCACACATTTCCTTTTTAAGCCCCATCCCTTGTGGCAGCTAAAGCCTGTCCAGATTACATAACCTACTGTGGTTGCAAAAGAGGTCATGACATTTCCTTCTAGATGAATCTGGCCTTTCTTTGCTTATCAATAAACAAAACACTGCTTTTAAAGCACCACTGAATTACCAAACAAATCACATTTCCTTTCCACATTGGCCCAGTGCATGGTTTGTGCAGTGTTCCATGATGCCCTACTTAATCTTGACTTCATCAGCTCAGCAGAATGCTATCTCTCAGCGTCATAAATCTTATGTTCTCTTTCTGTAGTCTTTCCCCTTTTGAACATTTTTAAGCCCCTGGCTTTAAACAGTCTCATGATTTCTAAAGTTGTTCACTTTGTTAGATACCTACATAATTCACATCAAACCTGCTCTTGGAAGAACATAAAACAAGTTGATTTTGTCTTAGATGACTGATTGTCTTCTCTGTGTTCTTTGCAAAGGATGGGTCCCCTGGCTGTTGGGCAATGGGGGAAGGAGTGTGTGTCAAGTAAACCATTATTGGCAGCAAAGGTGTTTGCAAAGACTTTGCTTGAAGTAATATTTTTTGCCTTCATGCTTCTTTCTTTCTCTTCAAACAGAATCAAGTGTATACTTTTCTAAGTTAATGGCGTTATTAAAACAAATGACTTAAAGCAATAATTGAAAGGCACAGTGCTTGGTTGTGATGTATGTGAAAACCTGAGTGTCAATTAGGCTTAGTGTAGCTGCCACCAGAAGAACAGGGCTTGGCTTTGGTTTATTTGAAGCTCCATCGGCTGACTGCATTTCTGTTATATGGGTTCTTTCCAGCCTTCCAGCCCCAGATGACCCACTTTCCCTTTCTCAAGTGTGCCTGTCTGCCCAGATGCACTGGAACACTGCTTCTGCATTTTGCCTCCCTGTTGTCATCTTTCAAAATCAGATGTACACAGTGAAATCACATCTGGTTGTCTGGAAGTATCCAGCTCCCAAGTCACAGGTTTGCTAAGGAGATGGACTGCAGCAGATCTGGGCTATTACCTCCCATACCAGAGAATGTAGAACCACAGTGCAGGTGATGCCCCAGAGACTCTTTCCTATTATTAATATTGTGTGAAGGAGGCCACAGGACAAGGGAACCACTGCATCCAATCTGAATTATTCAGCCACTTTTTTTTTCTAACTTCCTTCATCTTAAAGAATAAACCATCTATGAATAGTAATATAAATAATCCTCAAAGTATAATTTTAAAAGTACATTCATGATGTATTTCTGCTTCATTCTCCTTTTTCCCCTTAATAATAAGCTCTAAGCTGAGAATCTTTAAATTGAGCTGTTCAATCACCACTTCTATTCATCTGTCCTTTAAGGCTTATCTCAATTGTTCATTGCTTCACAATTTAGCATCATTTCTTCATTTTTGAGTTCCATTAACCTTCAAATATAATATAATCTTATTCTGTGCTACTTTTCTAGTATATACTATAATTCCTTGTGAACTTTCCAAATTTCATCTTCCAAAAGGACAAAACCTTTATCTGCTTTCATGGGGGCTCTCCTACATATTACTACTTCCTTCCCAACCACCTGATACACACTAGCTACTAACATATCTGAAGTGTAGCACACAGAGAGCCAATCACCAAGACAATAACCACAGTAAGCAAATGTCAGCTTTCACTGAAGACAAACCAAAGGAGAAAGACAATGCCTAAGAATGAAGTAATAACTGCTTATTAAGCAGAATTTCTTAAACAGCACTATCCAAAGCGGCTGTAGCAGAATGCTGTTAACAGGCAACAAGAGTACTTCAAGTGTGAAGCTTATGCCCTTAAGTACAAGTGCATCTGTCAAGGAGACAGTTTAAAAAAAAAAAAAGCCCATTAGAAATCTTCTAGGCTGAAGTTCCTGAAGGGCCGGCCAGCTTCCTGAGTCTACTGGGCACATTCTGGGAAACTGTGCTGTTAAAAATTATTGCTGTTGGGAAGAAAGCAATGAAGTTCCCTCTCACCACTCTTTTTCAGTGTTGTATTGGAAGACCCAGATAATACAAGAAGACAAAAAAAAAAAAGGAGGAAGAAAGGAATTACAAATTGGAAGGAAGACATAGAATCATCTTTGTTCACAAAGTGACATCTTATCTATGTAAAAAAAAAAGAAGAAGAAGAAAAATCAGCAAAAACACTTCCTGAAACATAAGCAATTGCAAGACACAAGGATTATATACAAAAGTTAATTGTTTTTCTATATAATAGTATAAATGCAAGTGAAATCCAAATTTAGAAGCAGAATATCATTTATATTAGCACTGCCAAAACAAAGCACTTAGGTGTAAATCTAGCAAAGCCTACACATGTCCTGTAGTCAGAAAACTGCAAAACTCTGATGAACAATATGAGAAAATTAAATAAATGGAGACACATCCTAAGTTCAAGGGCAGGAAAACACAATATTGTCAAGATGTTGTTTCTTTCAAAATTGATTTCAGGATTCAATGCAGTTCCCATCAAAATTCCATGAAGTCATTTTGTGAATATTGACAAATTGATTCTAAAGTTTATAAGACGAGGTTAAAGACAGAATAGACTACTCAGTATTGGGTGATTGGTCACAGTACCACCAATTACCTGAGAATGTGCCCCCACTGGGAATATGCAGGCCCCTTTCTTAAGGCCCAGCTGGAGGACCTAGAGTCCAGTCCAAGGGTGAAGAGGACTGGGGTCGAGCACAGGAGCATCTGAGGAGGAATCAGTGGTTAGTTATGGTAGCCACAGTGGGAGGAAGTCAAAAGACAAGAGAATCCTCATAGCAGTAATGTAGACTCTGATGGTCCTGCAAGATGGAAAAACTTGCCAATATGAATGCTTTTTTCAAAGAAAAAAAGGAAAAGGAAGCCCCAGCCCCTGATTCCCTAGCAGCCTCTAGCGAAGATCTGGCTGCAGCCAGGGCTCAGCTTTAAGGAGACAGCTAAGACATGGCTCCCCCCTTTTTTTTTTCCCCAGTTCTGAGACCCTGGACAAGTCATTATACCTTTCAGGACCTCCTCTGTCTCCCCATCTGCTCAATGGGGATCATCTAGACTTTAATTCCTGGAGATACCAACAGATATACAAAATAGTGCCTTTAAAATCCATGAGTTGAAATGACATGCAGCTAATGCATAAACTTAGAGATTGAAGAATTACAAAATGGGATGGGACACAGCATGCGATACAATTCAAAATAATCCTGGGATTCCAGCTACACGATCTTGTGAAAGTCACTTACCTTCTTGGACTCATTTTCTAATCTGCATAAGACCAGGGTTGAAATAAAATGAAATTTGGATATCCCCTCTGGCATTAAACTTTCCAAGGGCCTCCCTTTCTACTTATATTTAGACACAAGTGTCTTACTTTGGCCTGTTTCCAGTAGTCCCTACAAAGGCTCCAGCAACCCCCACTTCCTGGTACATATTTCATTAGACAATCTCCACATTCCCGAGGGTGGATTTAGTCTCTAGTTTCTAACCAAAAGAATATAGCAGAAGTGATTAGATGTTCCTTCCAAGATGAATTACATCTCTGTCTGGATCCTCTGTCCAATATTCTTCCTCCCATTCTCAACTCTGCCCTAGTGAAACAAGCTGAGCTATAATATGCATCATATGGAGAGACCCCCATTTCAAAAACCTGAGGGAGGTTCCCAGCTAAAAAAAGGAAAAGATCTCACTGCAAATGGAATCTTACTTGTAAATGAGCTCAGAAGGGGATCCTATCCCAGTCAAGCCTCATTGGAGACCACAGTCCCAAGCTGCTGATAGACTACAGAAACTGAAACATACTAAATGCTTGTTATGAGCCACTATGTCTGGAGCAATGCTGTGAAACAGCAATAGAAATCCTGTACAATCTTCTAGATCTCAGTGTCTGGCCCTGCCCTCTTCCTTCCTTCCCCTCCTCTCCTCCCAAACTCTTTCCAGCCACACTGTCCTCCTTTCTAATCTCCTCTCTGGCTAAATTCACTTCTACCTCCACATCTCTGCACAGTGGAGCCTTCCCCATGCACACTGTTCCCATCCTGCTACAAGGCTGGCTCCCCTTTTCTTTCTGATGGCAGCATAAATGTCACCTCAGTGAGACTTTTAGGATTCTCCCTTGCTGACTCTCCCTCACAGCATCCTGCTTCATTTCTCAACAGCAATTACTCTTCTCTTTCACATGGATTTTGTTTTGTGACTCAGTCCACCTGTCCTCTAGACTATGAGCTCCTAAAGTGTAGAGCCTGTATCGATACCTTCCAGAGTCTCACCCAGGTCCTAATACTATCTTTGCAAAAGGAAGTCTCAGAGCATGGTTGCTTGGGTGAGTAATGCGAGATCTGAGTCCCTTTTCCAATCTCTGAGCAGTATACGTGAGGCTCTGAATGCTAGCAAAGTAAAGTGCAAGTTGAGTGGCAGTTGGCAGGACACCCAGAATGACACTGTGGGGCCTCTACCCAAGCTCCACTTGTTCTACTGAGTATAGGGGGCACTGCTCTTCCCTGGTGGTCAGCCCTGGACTGCAGCTCCAAGCAGGGAAAATCAGAAACAAAACTTTGACCTGTCTTTGGATGTCTCCAGGGGCTCAAATGCAAGCTAGAGGGACCTTGGAAAACCCTCCTGTCTGGTTTCTCCCTCTGCTGGCTCTGAGGTGTCCAGCTCACTCAGCAAGCTCTTCACTAGAACCTGAACATGACTTCAGCTGCTGTTCCAATGAGATCCCTAAGAGCCCAACAGTCTTGTCCCTAGGCCCTGGGGTCTTCCACTTTCTATACCACTTCAGGTCCTCCTCTCATATCTCCCCTAGCAGCTGTCTGCTCTGAAGGACCCCTGGGGGAAGAAGGCATTTTCCAAGGACTCGATACACCATGGGTCATTATGGAGTATTGAAGCTAACAAACACCTCCTCAAGCCTGTAGGACCTTCAGGGTCATCTGCTCCAAGCAACCCAATTGTAAAGAAGAAATTAAGACCGTCTCTTCTGTATCCCATACTACCAGCTCCACACAGGGAGTGGGAGTTGTTAGGATGAACAACATCTTAAAACATATCTCCCACCTTAAGACAAGAGTCACCCTATGGTTACTCAGACCCAGCAAGACAGTCAGCCTGACCTAAACCCCAGACAAGACCCTGTAAGGAGGACTGCTAACCGGGGCTGATACCCTGAGAAACACCCTGTTCAACATGGAACAGTGACCACCACAAAGAATGACAGTGACCACAAAAACTCTTCCCTGACAAATCGTAGCAATGACAGAACAACAAAAATTATCTCCTCCCCCCACCCCCGCCCACACTTCCCTAGGCTGTAAGCAGAGGACGGATCCCAGCAGAGGCTGGACCCCCTACGCAGGTTTGTCCCACCGCCTTTCCTATTTCCTTCTGTTAGGTTCTTTCCCCAGGGGTGAGAGGCTTACCCTAGACACAGGTGTAAAGTGGTGGATAGAGGAGGATCCCAGGCTCTTAGCCAAAAGTAGCCTGGGGATAGCTCTGGGCTTGAAAAGTGCCCCGGGAACCTTGGGGGTCCCCTTCCCCAACATCCATTGTAAGTTTCAGCCACGTTGCTAGGAGACCGGAGAAGAAGCACACCTGAAGCACACCTGAACACAGGTGGTCAGGCCCCTAGGAGGCGGGCGGCACCGCCGGCCAATCAGAGAGCCCTTTGGCCCTTTGGCCCGGCCGCATCAGCGCCGCCAACCAATCGGGGAGCCTACTCCAGCCTGTCGCAGCTCCAGCCAATCAGGAGGTCCTCCGCGCTGCACTCCGGTCGCCTCTCGTCTCGACCGCGGAGATTCGCCTGGTCCGGTCCGTGGCGAAGGTCTGGACCCGCGGCGGGAGCCATGGCGAAGATCCCCGCAGTGGGCCTGGGCACCTGGAAGGTGAGACGGCCTGGCGGGCCGGAGGGGCGGACCGAGCCAAGGCCCCAGGCTCGCCGGGCCGCCGGGCTGCCGGGCTCCTCCAGGCCCCTCCAGGCCCGCAGTTCTCTCCGCCGGGGTCTGGTGGTCCCGTGGCGTCCCTCTGTCATTTGTGCTCTGTGAGAAGGGGAAGGAAGGGCGGCCTGCCTCCCCTCCCTCCTTCGGAAACCTGATGCAGGGGCCTAGGTGCCCGCCTGCTGCGAAATCGGGCGGGCCCAAACTTTCCAAAACAAAATCTTTTTTTTTTTCCTTTTAAAATTATAATTATTACCCTCTGATAATTGTTCAAAATAACGGGGTTCGTTATGACAGTTTCATATATTCTTAAACAGTGCGTTGATCATATCTACCCTCCCTACTGCTCTTTCTTTCCTCTTTGCCCCTCCTCCTGTTCTCTTTCCCCTTCCTTAATAGTAGCCTGCTTTATCTCCCCTCCCCTCCCCTCCCCTCCCCTCCCCTCCCCTCCCCTCCCCTCCCCTCCCCTCTCCCTCCTTTCATTCCTTCCTCGTTTGAGAGAAAATATTCAATAATGGTTCTTTCTGAGTCTGGTTTATTTTTGTAATGTAGAATTATCCCTTTGTGTAAATGATGGAATATTTAGGCAAACACTTGTCTGAAAATGGGGAGTGCAGCTAGGTATTTCAAAATGGTAGGTGAGATCCAGGCCAAGTCAATAATCCTGAAGATGTTAAGTTTGGGGAAGCCAAGAGGAGAGGCTGTTAGGCTTGGGTAAGGCAGAAGACTAGAAGCCCAGGAAGGTTATCTCTATCGAAGAGATGAGGAAATGTTAGAATTGCCAACTTGGTTTTTAAAATAAACTTTGGAACTTCAATTTCCCTATCTAGAAATAACCCCCTTAGTGGCTGATAGTATTAGCAGTTTGGACTTTTCCCTGCCTGAACTTTGTAATCTCTGCCTGTGATTTGAAAGACAGCACTGACTACCAACGTGCTCTTAAAAAAAATAAATTTAGTCCTTGATAAAAAGATGTTCATATGAAAAGTCAAATGGGAGTTATTGATTGAGTCAGGTTTAGAATACTCACTCAGTCCCTGCTAGTCCAATGTTTAAATTATTTCTCCCATCTGCCAGCCAACTTTTGAATGTCAAGGATATGCTTTGTTCATATTGGTTCTCAGCAAATAGCCGGGAGTGTGATATTTCGTAGCCATCTTGATGGATTAAATTGATTTCACTTTTATGTTAGTGTTGTAGAACAAGTTGAGAGAATTTCTTCTTTTTCTGTTATGTGAAAGATTTCATGATAAATTGGGATTAATCTTCTTGGAAATTTTCTAGAAATGTATGTAGCTTTAAGTTGTGGTTTTCTTTTATTTCTAGTTGCTTCATTTCTTTAATAATTAACTATTCAAATTTTATTTCTTTTTGAGTTAAATTTCTCTGGGGATTCTTCTATTACCTGGCATTTTTCCAAATTGTTGGCATAAGTTCTTTTTTTGTGGGGGGGGTGTGGTTTCAGAAAGCCACCTTTTTTTATTTATTTATTTATTTATTTATTTATTTATTTATTTATTTATTTTTATTAGTTGCTCAAAATATTACAATGATCTTGACTTATCATACATTTAATTCAAATGGGCATATGTTCTTTTAAATCTATTTTATATTCATATCCTGCTTTTCATTCATGTCATTTTATTTTTTAAAATTGATGTTATTTGACTAATCTTACCAGAATTTTTGTCTATCATGTTAAGGTTTTTCAAATAACTTATTTCTAGATTTTCTGGTCTTCTCTCTTACATCTTTGTTTCCAAGCTCATTAACAACATTTTTATTTTTATTTTCTCTTTTCAACTTAAGATGGATGTTTGATTTACTAGCTTTCAGCCACTCTGAATCTATTGCTTGTTAAATGAAGACAGTTATACTGATATATTTTATAGTTGAAGTTCAGAGGATGTTGTCAATTACCCTTCAACTGAGGATATAAGAATCCTCAGTTTGCTGAGACTATAAACTTTCTCCCACAATCTTCCCATAGTTCCAGTCCCTTGCCTTGCTAGAGCTCAATTTGCAGTAACTGCTTTCTTTTCTGAATTTCTCTATTGCTGTGGGATCCAGACTACTTATGTGGATTTGTGCCTATGCTCATTTGTGTGGTAGATTACCTTTATGTAAGTATGTATCATTTGCTTCTCTATTCTCAGGTGGTCAGAGAGAACTGGGGGTTGCATTTCTCTGACTTTGATGGAACACTTTTCTTCTGCTGATTTTGCAGGCATCTCCAGGAGAAGCTGCTGAGGCAGTGAAGGTGGCCATTGATGCGGGGTACCGGCACTTTGACTGTGCTTACTTATACCACAATGAGAATGAGATAGGAGCAGGAATTCGACAAAAGATCAAGGAGGGTGTTGTGAGACGAGAGGACCTGTTTGTTGTCAGTAAGGTAGGTTTTTTAGCTGCAGGGACAGTGGAGTCCCTGCCACTGTACTCTTAGGCAATGGAAGAGCTGAACTTGCCTTGCTTGGAGCACTCACCAGTCTCCTGATGGGAAGAGATGGCTTTGTTTTCTGCTTGAACCAAAACTAACAAGAAGTATCACAGCTTAATAAACATGCTAAGTTATATTGTATGTAGCTTTATTTGCTTCATATTATGCATTTGATCACTCAGGTAGGAGTGCAGAGATCCCCCAATTGGTAAAATGTTCTTTTTTTCCTTCTATAATAATTTATCACAATACAAAGATGTCTAAAAACAGAGTTAATCATTTTCCTCTTCCCTGGCCACATTCCAAATCCTGTATCTTCCTCTTTCTGACTGATTCATGTGAACAATCTTCTGCACTTTCTCTGGCTGATGCAGTGCATGTGCTCATATGCAGGGTATTGGTTTGTTTGCTTTTTCAGGAGCAGAACTACACCAAACACATTATTCTACAGCCTGCTTTTTTCACTTATTATTATTAAGTTCTCTTGCTCCATCTTTTTTGCTAACATATATTTTTATTTTTTATTGTGCATTATAATTATACATATTAGTATAATTCACTATGCCATATTAATACATGCACATTACATAATTTGAACATTATCATTTCCTAATACCTTCCCTTTTCCTCCCCTCCTCATAATCCACTTGCTGATCTCTACTGATCTCCCTTCCATTATTATTATTTCAATTAGGTGCATTCTTAAAATTAAAATTGATTGAGTAATAGGCACTTTGGCTCCAGAGGTGAGTAGGATAAAGTTTCAACCTTCATGAACTCTGTCTATACAGAAATTCCCAAGCTCAGAATTACCTGGAGTGATTGGAAAAATGCAGATTCCAAATTCCCCAGCAGATCTGCGGAATAGGAAGCTCTGGGAGTGGTGCAGGTAAAGAAGGTTCAGGATAGAATTGCAAACCGAGGGAGCAGATTGCATATAGACACAGGGAATGAACCACAGAACAGATGCAGGGATCTGTAAGAAGCTTGATGTTCCTGGATTACACAGTGGGAGGTGGCAGGGTGATGAGAAATGAGGCTGGGCCAGGCTGTGAAGGTTTTGGTATGCTATTCAAGGAGCCTTTCCTTTTTCTGGAGACAAAGTAAAACCAAGAGGTCTTTAAGTCAGGCAGTGTGTATTATAGGTAAGTGATATTTATGTTGTATATTGGATATTGTAGCAGCTGAAAGGAGCATGCATTTGAGACAGGCAGGAGACCAGTAAAGAGCAGTGTAGGTGGGAAGTATTGAAAGCCTAAACTGCATCAGGAGAAGGATGCAGAAGAAGGGAATGAGTGCGAAGGATATTTAAAAAGGTAATCCTTCTAAACAGTACAGGAGGTAGACTAAGTAGTACAGAATTAATGAATTCCTTTGCTTTTGACCTTGAAGCAAATGTTAAAACCAGGAGACCAGAAGTCATGGGTCCAAGTTCTAGCTGTCATTCAGGAATTGTGAATATTAGTTGTTGGACAGCTCATAGTCACAGTGTCAGCATTTGTAAAATGAGAGTTTGAATCTGATAATCTTCTGAATGAATTCCAAATCTAAACTCCCATAATTCTGAGACTTAGTGAACTCTCTATAGGAAGTTTGCCTTTCTGTTTTACTGAAATATAGTTAAATTTTATCATTCATTGTTGCTGTCTAAGCTGGGCAGAGGCTAAAGGAGAAGCCTTGGTGTATGCTTGACCAAGAAAGGAGACTTCTGAATATCAAGGTAGTGAGATGGGTAATGGGATTTCTGAGTCTTGCCCTGCAGTCTGAGGATGGGTTACTTCTGAGTGGATCACAGCCAGCAGCAGAAACTTGGGGATTTCAAAAAGTCATAAAAAAATATAATTCAGTCAATATACTTACTGCCTAGAAGCAACTACTGTTAACAATGTGATGTATTTGCATTTTGTTTTTGTCTGTCCCCCCATTTCTGTTAATATACTATACTTGTCATTTGATTTCATTTAGTCTCCTTTCTTTTACTTTATCTTATGAATTTTCGTGTTCACTTGCTGTGATAGAGCCTTCAGGTCAGCTTCTGTCACAATTAATAAAAATATAGGAGAAGTAATGAGGAGAAAAGCAATCATAAATTTTTCTATTTCCTAGAAGTGAGATGGAAATATCTACATTAATATAAGGCAACATATGTTAACTCATCTGGTTTAACCCACATGGTTATCTACCTTAGTAACGGAGAACCTTGAACATAAAGCCTATTTGCTTTGGAAACAAAACGTTTGATTGTTACTTCTATCTTTTCTGCCCAATGGCATGGTTTTCTTTTTCTTGTAATGGTTTCAGTGGATCCAAATAACCATCAGCCCTCCCACCAAATGTCTTCTGGTGTCCTGAATGTCCCCTGTGTAGGAGGGAGGCAGCAAAGCCCTGTGTGTAGACTCCTGTGGAGCTTTGCTAAGGGTGCTGCCGCTGTCCTCTCCTGAGAACCTGCCCTGTTGTATTTGTTGTCATCTCAACTTGAATGTTTTGGTCTCCCAGAGAGTAGCTCTGTAGGAACACGGAGCGGATGCTGTGTTGGCTCTGGATAGTGGCTGTGTGACTGTGGTCTCCCTTCTCCCTGTAGCTATGGTGCACCTATCATGAGCCGTCCTTGGTGAAAGTGGCATGCAAAAAGAGTCTGAAGGCCTTGAAGCTGGATTACTTGGATCTGTACCTGATGCACTGGCCAATGGGCTTCCAGGTACTGCTCAGTAAGTGGTTAGACTTATGTGGGTGTTTAAAAATATATCAAGATGGGAAATAGCTGTGAAGTAAACAATTACTTCTCATTAACACGGAAAATACCTCTAAAATATGGATCGGGCCAGAACTTTCAAAATTTTTAATGCTTAAGGATTAATAAAAGGATATGTATTTTCTGCCACTTGCCCTGTGACAATGTTAGTGAGGTAGGACTGTAAATGAACAAGGGGCAGATTACAAAGCAATATCTACAGCTGCTCTAAGGGTAACTCTAGATTTTGAGACTTTAGGGTATCTTTCTCTACCCTTCACTTCCTATAACCTTTGGATTCTCACTTCATTATCTATCATCATGATGGTGGTTCTAAGAAAAGGAAAGATCCTAGTAATGGAGTCACAAGAAGACTTAAGACTTGAAGGAGATCCCCGTTAATACCCCATTCCTAGTCTGAAGTTATTAAACATTTAACAATAAGCAGGGAACCAAGATCTTTATTTCTTACCTTGTGAGAAGTGAACAGTGAACTTCAAGGCTGGCATAGACTTTGCTGACCACTCAGTCTTCACAACCCTTGATTTCATCAAAGTAGAGGCTGAGGCCTGCAGAACGGAAGTGGTCAAGCCAGATTAGTACTGCTTAGTGACAAGGCCAAGGCTTAGATGGATGTCTCACAACAGAGCTCTTCCCAAACATCTGGATTCTCTCTCCCCCTAGTTTCTAATCAGGGATGATCACAAGCCCCAGTAAGCTCCTTTCTTCTGGTTCTCACAGCCTGGAGAAGAAGATGTCCCTTTGGATCTCAGCGGTATAGTTATACCTAGTGATACAAGCTTCCTGAAAACATGGGAGGTAAGCTGAGACACCTCCTCTGGCAACATCATCCCTGGTGATACACCTCCAGATAGGAATGGGTATGAGACTTGAATACCTTATGTTCAGACCCTGCGTTGTCTACTTGAGACACAGTATTTGCAGTGTAAATTAGGAAAGAAGACCTGAAGAACTCGGAGACCTCACATGACTTTCTTATTACCTTTCGCTTATGGTGGTATGTCTCTCTGAAATATTATTTTAGGAATAATTAATACAGACCTCCTTTGTTCCCACCCAAAGTTTACTTATTTTTAATTAAAATTATCACACTTTTGTTTCAGAAAATATAGAAGAGTATAAAAAAGAAAATTCAAAATTCCGTGTTCCTGTTACACCATGATAGCCACCAGTAGTACGTGGTAGTTCCTTTTAGTTCTCTTTTAAGCAGACAGGTTGTGAGGGCCCAAGTCAGTGGTGAGGGGAACCAGGGAAGTGGTGGATTTGAGTGTTTGGATGCCAACTGCCAGGCTGGTGCAGGGAGAGCCCGGTAAGATTCCCTGAGGGCTCTAGCAGAGCTGGCCCAGTGCGGGACAGAGCCTGGTCATGTTTGAAGCCCAGGAAGAAAATGCACTTGCTGAATTCAGGACAGAACTTAAATTCAGGAGATGACATCTGGAGCCACTGGTGTGAGGCTGCAAGGTGAAGCCAGGGGGGAACCTGGGGTCACCCAGTTAGAGACATGAGAGAAATGACAGGACACACTGGGCTGAGCACCACTGTCCTCTCCTCTTATGAATAAGGGGAACGTGGAGACGTGCTACCATGTGTCTCAGGTGTCAGGAGCAGTGCCCAGGGGCTCCTGCCCTTCCTGTCACATTGGGGTGCCTCTCTTTAAAGATTTGGGGTAAATTCTAGGATTTTCATGTAGCACAAGCAAGGTTCTGGTGTTGGCAGCAGCACGGCACCAATGGTGCACCTGTGCTCATCAGTCACTGTCCTCATGACCTGGTAGGATTTACTCCTGACCATCCACACTGACAGGAAGGCCGAGCACTTCTGAAGAAAGAGGCAGGCTGGCTTGTGGTCAGTGGCAGCTCATGGCTTCAGGTTGCTCTGCTCGTGAGTTCTTTAAAATGCTAAATGGCTAAGGTGGAATAGGAGAGTGACGGTGTACCACTGTGCTTTAAGAAGATGGTCACAGAGGTGAAAAGGAAAGTGGAAAAATGAAACCAACAGGGCCCACATTGCCAAGCACCAGATCAACAATTATTGAGGGCAATAGAAATATTAGTACTTAAAATTAGCTGGGTTTGCTCAATGCCAGCATTATATCATTTGTATATCATTTCATGTAGCCTTGAAACAACCCTCCGATGGGTGTAGACAATATTGTCCTCATTTTGTGACTGAGGAAGTTGAGGCTTATCAAGGTCATGTAATTTGCCCAGTATCTCCCACTATTAAGAGATGGAACTGGGGGCTGGGGCTGTAGCTCAATGGTAGAGCACCTGCCTCACACATGTGAGGCACGGGGTTTGATCCTCAGCCCCACATCCATCCATCCATACATACATACATACATACATACATAAATAAATAAATGTATTAAAAGATGGAACTGGGACTAGACCTACGTTCAACGGTGGTTTTGAAGTTTCAAGTAAAATATTTTACAGTTTGGGGTGGATCCAGTTTTAGAAGTCCATGCAGAGTTGGTGAGAGAGGGAGTTTATCAGATAAATAGACAGAGCTTGTACATACAGCAAAGTGCTTTGTTCTTTTAGGCCATGGAGGACTTGGTGATTAAAGGGCTCGTGAAGGACATTGGTGTGTCAAACTTCAACCATGAACAGCTTGAGAGTCTTTTGAATAAGCCTGATTTGAAGTTCAAGCCAATAACTAATCAGGTGAGCTGGTAGGAGGATGGGGAGGGCTTAAGTAGGGTAGTTGGCTGCCCAGCTATTACCTCTGTTTGGCTATGCTGGAAATGGCAGAATGCATGAATCACAAAGGAGGTGTTTTTCTCCGATGTTTGTCAAAATTATAACTTAAGTTAGCAGTTAGGCAATGTCACAGTGTGAGCAGGCAAGCGGCAATCTTAAAGCCTTGTATGATTGGACAGCGCCATTGACATGTAGGGTGTGATCTGGAGCTTGATTCTCTATGCACACCTGTAGGCATATCCTTGGGTGTATTCAGAAGGGGAGGTCCTAGAAGGCCCCTCCTCCTTATCAGAGGAAAGCAGCCCTTCCCACTGCCTCTCCTGGCCCTTGCAGACTGGCAGCAAGAAAGGGACAGATGACCCAATACCTTCGGTGCAGCCCCTCAGGCTGCAGAGGTAGAGGTACGTATTTTTTTCTTAATGCAGAGAAAAGACTTGGGAGCAAAGGACTATTTTGTTTGCTAATCTGACTGACTGGCTTTGAATGTCCAAAGAGCATTTTTGCAACACTTTATTTTACTTAAACTTTTCATTTACATAGACAGAGACGCTCACACCTGTGAGTGGAGCTTTGTACATTCTTTAAACTGAGCATAGCTCCCAACCTGCATCTAGTATACTGCTTCTCCTTTCCACTCTGTATCCCTGTCCTGCAGGGGTAGCCACTGTTCTGATGTCCAGTGACATTAACATTTATAGTTGAGATAGTAACGTGCCATCATTTCTCGTGTCAGGGTGCTTGCCCACAGCGTTGTTTGTCAGGTCCCTCCACATGCACGTGGGAGTACAGACTTCCTTCCCATTTCTGTGTGGAATTCCACTGTGCAGATAGTGAACTTGCCCATTTTACTGGTGTTGGCCCCAGGGTGGGCACTTGGTAGCTTCCAGTTTGCAAAAATTAAGATTGAAGCATCACTTTCTTCTTTTTCTCTCCTTTTTCTCAATAAATAAGCTTTTTTTTAAAAAAAAAATGTGATATATAACATACATACAGAAAATGCATAAGTCATAAAGAGTGTAGCTCAAGGAGTGTTCACTAGTGAACATATTCTGGTATTCAGCACCCAGAACAAGAAACGTGATCCTCAGCCTTCTGTAAACTCTATGTCCTGTGCTATTCCCCATAGGAGTAAGTCCTATGGGGACATGAAAACAGTGACTGATGAGCTTGGGCTGGAGAGGCAGTGGTGTTCCCCTGACTTCTAAGACAGGGCAGCCTTTTCTAAGACCTCATGTGCACACAATCTACTTATGTGCATGACAGCTTCTGTTTTGAGTCAGAATTTTTTCTTGAGCAGCATTTTAAATACCTAAGAATGGCTGTTGCCTGAGCAACCAGGAGCACAAGAACAGGACCACTTTTCTAGGTTTTCCCAAAAGCTTACCTTGCTGGACACACAACAGTCCTGAGCAGTCATAGTTCTTTCTAATTCCATCTGAGCAAACACTTATTTTAAGTCCACTTATAATCTGGAATAGCCAGGAGAATTCAGAGCATATGGAAGGGACCACAACCCTGCTCTCAAGTTTCTCAAAATGTTCACCAACATCACCTATAGTGTGTATTTGTCATATGTGATACCTTTATTTCATTTATTTATTCAACAAATATTTGCTGAGCATCTTCTCTATATCTCCGTTGCTCTCAATGTTGGGGTACACCCATGAACAAAACCAGTTGAGACAAAAATCCTTATTTTCATGTAACTTAAATCCTGGTGACAACAGACAAAATAATGAAATGTATGGGGTGTGTCAGATAATTGTAGGTACTGTAGATGAAAATAAAGGACAGGAGAGAGGTAGGAGCCACAGAATGAAGCAGCTTTTCTCTGAGTGACTGAGGAAGGCCACACCAAGCAGGTGATGCTACAGCAAGTGGGTGTTTATGAGGGTGCAGACTTGTAGGCCTTTATAGGACCTGGCATTGTGGCCATGGCATGGCCCAGCCTGCTCACATGCAGATGAGGATATTTAGGCCTCGGCCTGGGGCCTGCAGCTAGTCAACGGTAACCAAGACACCAATCCCATCTTTTAGAACTTTCTTAGCATGCTGTTATCTGAATTGTGTGGTATGCTGTGATTCTGTTTATAGATTGAGTGCCATCCATATCTTACTCAGAAGAATTTGATTAGCTTTTGCAAAGCCAGAGATGTGTCTGTGACTGCTTACCGTCCTCTTGGTGGCTCGAGGTAAGGATGAGTCAGTGACTGTGTTATTTGGAGTCCTGGCAGCAATAGATGCCACCCTCTCCTTTCATCTGGAGAACTGGAAGAACTCCATCAAGAAGGATGGGCAGAATGTGGGAGGTCGCAAAGGGCAGTCACACCTCCCAAGTCCCTGGGCTGGAGATAGGGAACTGTTACTGGAAGCTAGAGTCACTTTTTCCCTTTTTAATTTACATAACCAGCCTCAAGTGACCCCTTTTGCTGAGCTCCCCAGTAGTAAATCAGTCAGCTACTGACTTCTTTAAAGGGACTTTTCACAGACCTCTTAATCATTAGATAATGTTAATTCCACGTGTTATCTTCCCTTCAGCCTTAAATTTGTACTGTGCTCCCTTAATCAGCTACCACCACCCACTTAGCCACCTAAGCCAGAACTATGGAAATCATCTTTCCCCTTCCCATGGTCCACCAAGACTTACTGATTATGGTGCCAAGAGAACTCAGATGTCTTTTGATCTCTGTTGTCACCATCTCAACTTGGGTGAAGCAAGGATTCCCTCGGGTTCTTAGAGAAGCACCTTAGCTCCTTCCCAGAGCTATCCCATTCCAGTGCACTGCTCAAGGGTAGCTGAAGTAGCTGTTTTCATATAATCATGTCACTTTCCTGCTCAAAAATTTTTCAGGTCTTAGCTGGCCCCTGAGCTGTAGCTGGCCTGGCCTCTGGCTGCCTCTGGCTTCCTCCCTCCCCTTGCTGCTGAACTTTACTGCATCAACCACACAGGACTCCCAGTAGTTCCTTGGATAGAAAAGGGTCTTTCTACTCTCTGTGCTTTTGCTTATACTGATCTTTTTACCCACAAATCTATGTTTTCTCAATTCATACCCTCCTGTTTCTAAATGAAGTTCAATTCAGCATTACCTCCTCCAGGAAGCCCTCCTTCACACAGTCCATGCCACCCCATCTTGTCACTATTTTATTATTACTTTGTCCCACTGAGTAAAGTCTCCTGAATGCAGGGACTGTATCTTATTCATTCTTCTGCTCTCAGAACTTAGCTCAGTGCCTAGATCATATTAGGATCCTAGGACAGGCTGAAATTATTTGAATTTTATCACTTGCATGTTTTCCATATGAAATGGGGCATATGTATTTGAACTTGGTAGCAGCCAAGGAATACTTGGAAGGCTGGTCATAAATCAAAGCTGAACTTTGGGATAGAAGGGCCTCTGATGGATGAGTGGGAGAGCCAGCAAAGGAAGGGATACAACATGGGTCTTTGGAAAGAAAATTGGGCCGTATTTGCTACCTTAGGGACCCTTTGAGGACTCTAACTAGCCCAGTGCTTGAAGCACAGTAACTACTTAAAAATTCATAATAAATGGCTCTTGAAAAAATGGTTCCCCACAGATGTATCATAGTCTTTCAAAAGTTCTTGTAGTGAAGTTTTCATGTGTTCAGTGTCCACCTTTTCATGGTATTGGAGATATACTTTTCTGAGATTCTCTCCATCATCACAAGATTACCTGGCAGTGCTGGAGACCTCGGCCAGGTCTGAAAGGAGACAGCCCAGCCGAGGCATTAGAGGGCCTCTGTGTCATTGGGCCTGCCACAGCTTGGAGAGCCCACTGCATGGTGGTTTTTGTTGCCACTTGGTTCTTGATAAGAAGTTCAAAATGCCATGAAAAAGGGATGATATGTAGATATCACCAAAATTTATCCCTGATTTTCTCCAGACAAGTATTTGGGGTGATGTGCTTTTCTGCATCCTTCAAATTTCCAACAGTGAGTGTGTATTGTGATTAGAAAATATGGAACCTTTCATTTGGGGGAAAGGTTTTATTTTAAAGAAAGAAACATCTGTGCTGGCTTACCCACTGCGCTGTCTCTCTCTAGGGAGGGAACGGACTTACTGAATAATCCCACGATTCGGAGAATTGCAAATCACTATAACAAGTCATGTGCTCAGGTACTGGGGAGGGCTGTCACACCTGGGAACTACTTTCCCATATCCTCTCCCTCCTGAATTCCTGAGGCTTGTCAGTTTCTAGGAAAGGGTTAGCTTACCTGGATGAGTCCAGGACTCACCAGAACTTCCCAGTGTGGAAAGTGAGTCGTTGCCTCATAGTCCCATTGATTCAAGGCTTGTGCTCCTGCCCCCTCCCCTGCCAGGACTCAGGAGGAGTTCGCAGGCAGTCCCCTCTGCCCCACCACTGCATGGGAGTCTAGTGCAAAAGGGAACAGAAGAGTCCTTTATTACAATGGCTTGTTCTTGCCCTGATTTCTCTGGAGACTGGACACATGTTAAGGAAATCCCATTAAGGTGTGAGCACATCCTTGATCTCTCCTTGGGCCAATGGCAGTTACTACTGAGAGAACTGTTTGGAAAATGCCAGTGAGATTTCTCAAGGACTTAGCAGGAAGGAGACTTGTGGATTCTTGCTCTATGGTAAGGCTCAAGCTGTTAGGGAAATGACTTAGGTTTGACCTCATGAGAATACCACTGTGTGATGTCAACTCTCCTCTGCAGATTCTGATCCGGTTTCAGATCCAGAGGGATTTGATAGTGATTCCCAAGTCTACCAACCCAAAGCGGATTCAAGAAAACATCCAGGTAGGTGTTTTCTTTCTTTGATGCTAGAGGGTTTGGGAATTTATATTAGTTAGGGTGGGCTAGCCACCATAACAAACAGGCCCAGCATCCTGTGGCCTTGACACATCTGCTGTCTATTCCTCTGCAATGTCTTGGCAATCAATCTTTCTCTCAGTGACCTAAGGCCCTGGGTTCCTTCCATCTCAAAGCTTCCCTGTCCACCAGAGCTTGGTTTCTTTGCCATGCAGCCCACCATCGGAAGGAGGGAAATGGATCTGATAGGAGAAATTGGGGGAGGCCAGACTTTGGAGTGCACCTCACTTCCTTTCACATTCAGTGGGCTGACATGATGATGGGGCCACACTGACCCTCAAGGGAGGCTGGATGTTGACCAGCAACATAGTCATGAGGAAGAGGAAGAAGGTTGGTAGCATCTCGTCCATCTGCCACATGGAGGCATGCTCACTGGTTGCAGGAGAGCATGGACCTTGGGTGGTGTTGGTTGAAGGATCTATCCCTGACTCCCATTTAGAGACTAGAGAGGTAGGAGTAAAAAACCAATGGGTAGGTATCTTTATTTACCAGAATATGTATAAAACATAAAAGATGGTGGTTCTTGTAAGGACAGCATTTTGAAACTCAACCAAGAATCACAGAAGTATGTGAAGTTTATTTTTAGAACTAGGTGTGCCTTCAACCCAGAGCACACTCCATAACACAGTAGTTAAGATCTCGGACTTAGGATCTGACAGGCCTACACACCACTTAGCAGCTGTGGGTCCTCTCTAAGCCTTGGTTCCCATCAGGTGCATCTCACAGGATACTGTAGAGTTAAACATAATGTACATAGTGATTGGCACAGTGCCTGGGGCAGGAAAATGCCTGGCATTAGCTGCTAGTCATCATCATGGAAAATCTCTCATGTAGCCCACACTCATTAGTAACGTCAGTGCAGTGTAGACCTGTGTGTGCTGGGGATTGCTAGGTGCCTGGATCTGCAGTAAACATAGTTCTCTGCCCAGAGATTGTGTCAGTCTTTGGGCTTCCCATCTCCTGTGCGAGGCACTGCTGGATTCTCGGGGCTCAGTACAATAGCTGGCACAAAGCATGCATGCCCAGATGTACCCACCAATTGACCTATTTGGGGCAGTGTCGATGCCTTAGGGCTCACTGTTTGTGTGTCAGGCTGATTGGTTTGGGAACAGCCTCTTTGTTGGCAAGAGCTGCATTCCCAGTAGTGGAGGCAGGGTATCCATGAGGATACATTCTCAAGAGGAGACCTTGAGAATGGGGCAGAGAACCTTGCAGTGCTCAGTCCTTTCCCGACTGGGCCCTTGCCTGTGGGTCACAGATTCCCTTTCCCACCTGCCACCTGTGCACTACCCTTCATCATTCCTGGAGCATCATGGTTTTAAACAGTTCAAATCAGGTAAAGGTGACCAGCCAACTCACATACGTGAGGAATGTGAATTTAGCAAGTAAAAGTTCTCTCTTAGATGGCTTCTGACAGGCTTCTGGAACGTAGGCCCAGTCTTGGGCCAGAGGTTAGAATTTGGCATACAGTAGCTGACATTGACTCCTACCTGGGCCCGGCTATGGTGCTCTCAGCCCCCACAGGGCAGCCAGGATTGCTGCTGGAAGGTCAGATACTCAAGAAGATCATCCGACTCTCTGAATCTGAGGACCTCCAACCCATGATGGTTCATAGCTGCACAAAGGTTTGGCAGACGCTAGAAGAGCCACACTGCCCTTCAGTTCACCTGTAGCAGCTCAGCTCTCAGTGCTTTGGATTGGCATGGCCCCTTATGGAAATGGATTTGACTCTAGGACTTTGGGGCACAGTCAGGGTGCCCTGTTCCTTTGCATTAAGTCAGCCACCCACTGGGGAAGATGCTGTCCCTGGGCCAGCCAGAGACAACCGCCTGATCTTAGGGACTCTCTAAAGCTGTTTTCTTCCCTCCTTAACCCAAACTACTCCACTAGCATATCTGCTCCTCCGATCAGAATTCCCACATTGTGTGTAACCAATTTCTCATGGCTTCAAGATGGTCATCTCCTGGGGTAGAGGCTGGCTCCCACAGGCCTCTCAACCGCCAGGGTATATTGGAATCACTTGCTGTGCCTTCGTGCCCTTCTCTGATCAGCCCCTCCACACTGTTGGGTGACACTCATGAAGCACTGTTGTTGTGGGAGTGGGTCACTGTCATCATCCTCAAGTGTGAATGAGGATGGGAGGGGGCAAGAATACTATTCCAGAAGAAACAAAACGTGATTACTCAGAAGAATGGTTCTGTGACATTGATGCTGATAGTGAACAGTTTCAGGGGCAGGTGGCTCCCTAGTTGGTGGGGTGTATGAAACAAAGTCTTCGTCTTTTGCAGGGGAGAAGGTGGGTCAATGGAAAAAACTTTTTGCTGCACCTTTTGACCGTTTCCATATGTTCTTTACTTCCAAAAGATAAAAGCAGCATGTGTCCTATCTTTTCAAGGTTTCCTAAAGTAGCCAAGGGTAAGCCAACTCCAACCAAGGGATTCAAATCAAAGTGCATTTCGGCCAGGTCGGCTGTGATACAGGGCAAGTTCCAGAGGCCTGATGAAGTATTTCTTTCCCATCCTCTTGTCCCTTGCAGGTATATTACAGTGGTTTGTAGGTAGTATGCAAATTAAATATGAATGAGTGAATTTCCTTTGAAAATTTTATTTCCAGGTGTTCGATTTTGAATTAACAGAGAATCATATGGATGAAATCATGAGTCTTAACAGGAACCTTCGATTGGCCACATTCCCCACGTAAATATGCCTCTTTTACTCCTTTGTAAAATAAACAGAGAAATATTCCAATTGGATGGTTGACTCATAGTTAGTTACAACATAAATTCTAGGTTAATTAATCCTTCTTACCATAATTCTTCCTTGTTTGAAAATGGGCCACCAAATGAAGTCAAAGACTAATTTATAATCTAGGACATTAAAAATACATAATTATGTCATTTCAAATGTTTCTCTTAAAATAATAATTCTTTGTTTCTATTTTTTATTCACTTTTCTGTTTTTCAGAACTGAAAGCCACAAAGACTATCCTTTCCACATAGATTTCTGAGAGAGCGTCTCTTCTGGCTGCTGCTGTGTTCACACAAATCGGAAGGTTGGCACCATTGAGCCACCTCTGCAAGGCTCTGTGGTTGCCATAGACCAGCGTTAGCCAGGTATAGGACAATAGAGTGAGTGTCAGGGGATGCTTTCCTGGAGCAGAGCCTGCTTCTCCGAGAAATTCAAAGAACTAAGTGTCATCTAAGAAATGGAAAGAGTGTAGTTCTCTGAGGGCTTAGGAACTGTCCAGGAAATCCCCACAGTTCTGAAGGATCATGTCATGCAAGTTAATCCATGTGGCTTCTATGCTCTAAAAAAAGATATCCTGCTTCCTAGATGGAGAGGTAGCAGTGCACCCTCTACATGATCTTAAAGCAAAATCCTTACCTGTATGGAAAGGAAACCAGTAAATCTAGAGCTCCATCTTCGTCAATACAGAGGTTTTTTTTTTCTTATTTTAAAATCTAAATTTTAATTTTTAATACTATTTTTAAATAAGGTCTTCTAGTAAGTCAAATTATTCTTGTGGAAACCCCAAATCAGAGGGGAAATATGGCTCCTGCCCCCCATACCCCCTGGTATGGCCTATCCTCCCTCACTGTAACAGGAAGCAGCCTCCCAGGTGAGCCGAGTGTGAGGTGGTCTGAGGCACTGAGTGCTGCCTTTCCCACCCCTCAGAGTATCTAGCCTCATTCTACACACAGTTCCATACCAACTCTCTGGGGACCCTAGGGGATAGATCTTCTGTCACTGACCTCAGGCTCCTACCCAGGGAAGTTAAGAAGAAAGAATGTCCAATGCTGCCCCACAGTGTTCCTTATAGCCTCTCCCCTTTTCACATGTCTCCACTTCCATCTTAGTATGAGCCTGTCAGCATTTCTGGTGCAAGACTCAGGGTAGGCAGGGTGTGATGTCCCAGCGGCTATAGGAGCTGGATGGGGATGGCTTCCCTCCATATCTGTTCCATTCCCATCTTATCCCCATTGGGCCAACTGAGTTAGGAGAGCAGGTTCTGTAGTCAGTAGTGGTGACTTTCAAGCTCTGTGATACTGAGCAAATGAGTTTGCTTTCCAGAGCCTCAGTTTCTGCATCTGTTCAATAAGAACAGGCTATTTCTCAGTTCCTCATACAGATTGTCTCCTAGAGGTAGGAATATCTCTTGGGGCTCTGGGCCCCAAGAGGGTTTTGCCACAAAAAAACATCTATT
Organism: Urocitellus parryii; assembly: GCF_045843805.1. Lineage (NCBI taxonomy): Eukaryota > Metazoa > Chordata > Mammalia > Rodentia > Sciuridae > Urocitellus > Urocitellus parryii. The sequence continues at coordinate 75,430,310 of NC_135539.1, read as the reverse complement.
ACTAATACAACAGCCTCATGTGAGAATCATCATGGCAGAGGTAGAATTGGGGTCAGTTTTGTATGGATTGATCAAATCTCCAAGGAAAGGTTTAATAAAAAGACTGTCCTTAAAGACTCTGGGGAGTGCAGGGGTATTTGGGGGTCTCCTACCACCTGCATATTCTCAGGCAGTGTCTAACTACTCCTTCCCTGCTCCACAACCATGCACTTTAATTTTTCCAGGTCCATGAAAATTTTGACCAAGGCATAAGAGTAGTTATGAAGACAGATAGAACCATTTTATTACCCTAAGGCAATAATCAGCCAGGCAAACTTAAAATATAACTGTTAGGTGTTTAGGATGCCATGCAACTGGGCAAAACCCTTTCATTGGAAGTTGTTTTTTTTTTTTAATTTTCTGATCTTAGCTGAAATGCCAAAAGAAAAACTTTTAAGTGGATTTGTGTTTCAATTTGTATTTATTTTAATAGAAGAAAAAAGAAAGAAAATATAAAAAAGATAAAAAAATAGAGGTATTATTGAAGCCAATTCTTACCTGCTCACTGCTTGAAAGCCAATATTAGGAGAGGAGAATTGGTGCAGAGGAAATCAGGTTTCATCAAGGGCAGCACCTGCCCCCAAAAGACCATTTTAGAGAACCCAGGTATGCCCCAGGGCTTTTATAGAGTAGGAAAGGAGGTGCAGCCTGGGACAACAGGCAGGAAGGTGTGTCTTTCCTTCTCTCCTTTTTTTCTTTTATTCTTTCTGTCTAGAACACCACAATTGACCTTGGGCTAGCTTGTTCAGTTATTTAGACAAATACGTTACTTTTCTGTAAGTTAAACATCTCAACAGTTTATGGATTGTGTGTTAGTTGATGCTCAGGATTGCAGAGTAAGAACGGGTGTTCTACATTCTGATGTTATCCAAAGGTGCACAACATGTTCTGGGGTCTGTAAATCTGAAGAAAGATTATTTAGCCAGTAACATCTAGATCATTTAGGTGCAGCTTTTTTTTAGAATTTAGGATGTCAGACAAAAGGAGAATGTTGTGGTTTAGATCTGGAGTGTCCTCAAAAGCTCATGTGTTAGGCATTGTAGCATGTTCAGAGGGCAAATGACTGGATCATGAGGGCTCTGATCTCTCCAGTGGATTATAATTTGACTCCACTTACTGGGAGGTGGTGAATACTACTGGCTGGGGCAGTGTGGCCTTGGGGATTATATCTGCCCCTGAGCCCTTCCTGTCTCTCCACCCTTCCCAGCTGCCTTGAGCTGAGCAGATTTCCCACCACCAATGTTACTATGTACACCCAGCAAAGCTTACTTTCAAATTTGAGGGGGAAATAAAAATTTCCTATGACAAGAATAAGCTAAAATAATTAATGAGCACCAATCCAGTGCTACAATGAATATTCAAAGATAAACTTTACACAGAGGAAATACAAAATGATTCTCAAAGGTTACAAACAGAAGTTTGATAGAAGAATAATCCAACAAAAGACAGTCAAAATGGGATAGAATATACAAAAAAAAAAAAAAGGCAGGAAACCACAAACACATATCCATACTAACACTGAATGTTAATGGTCTCAACTCCCCATTTAAAAGAAACGGATTGGCAGAATGGATCAAAAAGCAAGATTAAACTGTATGTTGTTTATAAGAGACTCATAGGCAAAGACATGCCCAGGCTGAAGATGAAAGTATAGCAAAAGATATTCCAAACAAATTGTCCAAGGAAACAAGCAGAAGTAGCTATTCTCATATCTGACAAAACAGATTTCAAGCAAAAATCAATCAGAAGTGACAAAGAAATCCACTGCATCTTAGTAAAGGGAACAATCCAACAAGAAGATATCATGATATTTATTCCCCCAAAGTCAATATACCCAATTACATGGAGAAAATACTCCATGAGATTAAATCCCATATAGAACCCAAAATAATAATTAGAAAAAAGTAATTATTAAATAAAAAGCAGCATGTAAGGCCATCAATTTCCCAAAATTACAAGAGACCCCATTGGAATTTCTGGATCAGCTTATGAAAGCCCTTCAGCACTAACCCTGGATCCCAAAACCCCAGATGGCTGTCATGTCCTTATGACATATTTCCTCTCACAGAACTACCCCAACATCTGGGCCAAACTAAAAAAGCTCTAACATGGCCTGCCACCTCCCAGACTAAGAAATTTCAGATGCTTGCCCAGGCCCTGCAGGGTGCTTCCTTGGGTCGCCGCCCATCACCGAACCAACCCCCCGTCCCTGTGCCTGCTTCAAGTGTGGCAAGGAGGGACATTGGGCCAGGGCATGCCCCACACCACATACTCTGCATACTCCATGCCCTAAATGTCAACAACAAGGTCATTGGGGCTCTGACTGTCCTAGATCCTGTAGGAGGCCTATGGCCAGGGAACCCTCTGACCTTCTGGGCATGGCAATCGATTGATAGTGTCTTGGGTCCTTGTCCCTGGCCGTACGATCAATAGACAGGAACCCAGGATGCGGATTCAGGTGGCTGGATGCAAGGTCGACTTTCTCCTTGACACCAAGGCTACCTTCTCAGTCCTGACAGAATTCTGAGGGCAAATAGTGCTGTCCACCTCTCCTATTGTCGGGGTAATAGGAGGAAAGACCATCTATCCAAGAAAGACTCCCCTATTACTCTGTTCCATAGACAACTTCCCATTCTCTCAGACATTCCTAGTTATGCCCCAATGTCCAGTTCCTTTGCTCAGCCGAGATATTCTCTCTAAATTCAATACAACAATCAACATATGAACTCCTGTCATCAGTCAGGCCCCAGCATTGGCCTGTTCATCTTTTCTGGCCCTTTTGGCAGAAGACTGGCCATTTTGCTCCACTTGTGAGGCTGACATGAAATACCATACTAACCTGGTTGACCCAATTGTATGGGATACCCACACTCCCTCCACCATTTCCTGCCCACCAGTTAACATTCATCTCAAAGATCCTAACACCTTCCCAAATCAGGCTCAATACCCCTGTCCACAAAAGCTCTTCTGGGCCTACAACCTATTATTCAGGACCTTCTTAGCAAGGGGTACCTCCGTCCTGCTTATTCCCCTTACAATACTCCCATACTAGTGGTAAAAAAGCCCAACGGGTCCTATTGCTTAGTTCAGGACCTATGACTCATCAACACCTCCGTTAGGCCCATACATCCTTTGGTTCCCAACCCATACACTCTGCTGTCTCAGATCCCTCACACTGCCACCCACTTCTCGGTCACAGATTTAAAGGATATCTTTTTGCCTTTAACCTGGACTGTCCTTCCTCAGGGATTTCAAGATATTCCACACCTCTTTGGACAAATCTTGGCCTCTGACCTCTAATCTTTTCACCCCCAGTGCCCTGAATCCACCCTCTTGCAATATGTTGATTATCGTTCGGCAAATCTATTTGCCCACCTGTGGGGAGGAAAGCACCCCACCACAGCCTTTAAGGCTACAGTGGCCCTCAGGGACTCCTTCCTTGGGCAGATTCAAAAGTCCTAGTCCTCTCACCTTAAGACTCCACCGCTAGAGAGACACTTACTCTCCCCTTCCTCTCCCCTCTTTGCAGCCCTGGGAGTATCCAGCCTCTCCAGGAGGGGTTCCGAAAAGCCTTGGTCAAGGTCTTTCATGGCTTCAGGTCCATCCAGGACGAGAGCTTTGACTGTTAGTATTTGGTGACGACCAATCTCTGCAGCTCGAACCTGCCACTTAGGCACTCCTGATTTTTTGGCTCTAGCGGGGATGCCCCTTTTGTCAATAAATCAGTTTCCTCCTTCTCTGCGTCCTCTTCCCTCCTCCTTACATGGGTAATGTGTCCTCTCTGATGGTCGACTCTCCCCTACAATGCCTCTTGGATCAAATATAGCACCCAGGCCTGGCCAACTTATCCCTTAGACAACCCAAGCAGATGGCCCCTTTTTGGGTCCCTGGATCCATCCATTCTAAGGGATCTCTTCCAGGCTTTCTTCTTGCTCCAATCCAATCCTGCTCTCTGCACCCCTTACAAACCTCTACAAATTCTTCTAGCCTGTCCAAAGGGTGCTCAACAGATGACACAGTTCTCCTACTTAATTTCTTGGCCTTAAAGGCCCAAATAGCATGTATCTAGGGTTCTCTATCTCTCAAGGGAAAATGGCCATTACAGTGGACAGAAAACAGCTTATTGTGTCTATACCTACTCCAAAGACCAAAGATGACTCTCCTTCTTGGGTTTGGCTGGGTACTTCAGGGCCTAGATTACTTTTGAATTTCTCCCTCCTCACCAGGCTGCTATATAATCTAGCCAAGGGCCCCCAAGATGAACCCCGACCCTCAGCGATAGGGAAATCCTTTACAAAAAGACCCTCCTCTGGGCACCCACCCTGCATCTCCCTGATCTCTCCCAACCCTTCACCTTCTATGTAATGAAAAACAGGGACAAAGTCTGGGCGCTCTGGGTCAGGAATATGGCCCCACATTTGCACTACTGGCCTACCTATCCAAACAGTTCGACCCCACCATCAGGTGCTGGCTTCCATGCCTCAGAGACCTAGCAGCAGCCCATGACCTCCAGAAAGAAGCACACAAGCTTACCTTTGGCTCCCCACTAACCATCTCATCTCCTCACCATCTAAAGGATTTCCTCACTTACAAGGGGCTACAGTCACTTCCTCCTTCCAGGGTTCTAAACCCTGCCTCCCTCCTCCCATCTTTTCCCTCACAAGATCCCATCCACAAATGCCTGGAGGTATTAGAGACGATTTTACCCTGCCCTACCACCATTTCTGAGGGACCCCTGCTCTCTTTGGACCTTGTCTGGTTCTCAGATGGTAGTTCCTTTATACACAAAGGGGTTAAAGTGGCGGGGTATAGAGACAAAACCTCTCCCACCCAGTACCACCAACCAACAAGCTGAACTCATAGCTGCCACAAGGGCATGCGAGCTAGTGGAGGGAAAAACCCTCTCCCTATATACAGATTCTAAATACATCTTCCATATTCTGATCTCCCACACAGCCATTTGAAAAGAAAGGGGAACTACCACCAGAGGGACAGCAGTCATTAATTCCACATTTATTTCTGGCCTACTACGAGCCTCCAGGCTGCCTTCCCAATGGGAATAATCCATTGCAAGGCCCACCAAACTGACTCCTCCCTTACTACTATGGGGAACTCGGCTCGATTAGCCGCCCTATAGAGCGTTATCTCCTCTCTGCTACTCTTTGTTACCACCAGGGATTGGCCCAAAGATCCCCAACAACTCTTCCAGTTTCTTCACTCTCTATTCCATTCTAGTCCACAGAGTCTCACTAACTTTCCTTCACTCGTTTTTCACCCTTTCACCATGCGATAAGATCCTCCTACAACAGATCACTTCCGCTTGTCAGATCTTCCAGAGAACCAATACCAATACTCCATTAAAACCTAAACCTTTCCCTTCTCATCAGGCCCGTGGTCATACCCCAGCTGCAGACTGGCAGATTGATTTCACCAACATTCCCTGAGTAAAAAACAAGCCTTTCCCACTTCTAACAAGCAGGCCTCCATGGTAGTTGACTCACATAATCCCCCATTTTGGATGCCCACTTCTATCCAATCAGACAATGGCCCAGAATTCACCTCGCAGGTAACTCAGGGACTGGTTCATGTGCTATCACTCCCTTGGCATTTCCATTGCCCTTACCACCCCCAGGCTTCTGGAAAGGTTGAAAGGACCAATCCATCCCTTAAAGAGACCCTCACAAGCTCACCAAGCTCACTGGGTAAAGGTGCTTCCCTTGCTCTCCCCTTGCTTTGTTGTGCATAAGAGCCTTGCCAAAGAAGCCTTCTAATCTCTCACCTTTAAAAGTCATATATGGCCATCCCCTCATTCCTCCTGGATTGCCTACAGAACCCCTACCCATCTCCAAAACCTATGTCCTGCCCCTCCTCTTCCATCTATGCTCTGAACTCTGGCACTATCAAGACTGGCTCCTTCCTGACCCCAGTCTCTCTCAAAACCCTACCTCCTTAACACCTGGTCAAGTTGTTTACTATTGCCCTCTGAGGGAACAGCCCCCTCTAAAACCAAAATGGAAGGGCCCTGCTCAGGTGATCATGTGCACTCTCTTGGCTGCCAAACTCAAGCTGTCTAAAAACCAACTTACCCCATGGATTCACATTTCCAGGCTTAAGCCCTGCACTCCTACATCTTCATCAGAAGAGCCAACGATCGTCACCTATCATTAAGTACTCTTGTCATCCCTCCCCACAAGATCTCCTCAAGCTCTGCCTCTCCTGTGTCTCTGTTCTTAGCCCAATGTTCCATAAATGGGTTCTGCTAATGCTCCACCTCATTTCTGGCCCCTCTTGTGTCCTCTCTTTGCTCTACATTTCAAGGCAGGTGACCCTAAGGGCCCCCTCCAGCCATACCCCCTTCTCTTCCTTACAGACCCCCTACTTGTTTGGATCTGGCCAGTAGTGGGACCGTTGTGTGTTGTCCTTTTGACAAACCACTTAGGTGTCCAGAACATGGTGACCCCTGAATAAGTGTGATCATAAGAGAGAACTTTACCAGTTGCCTTTTGGGCCTAAGGAGGAACATGTGTGTTTTGTTTACCCTCCCAGTTTCGTAAGAATTTCAAGTATCAGTATTTAAAATTGAGGTGTTTCACATAAAACCTGGAGAGATCTGACTGCTCTCAAAGGGAAATATGGTAACAATGGGCCACCGTCCTCCATTGGTCCCCTTCGAGAAAAGCAAAGAGAGAAGCAAGCTGGTACATCCAGTTAGGAGAAAATTTGAAGAGCAGCCTTAATAGAGAGGGGAGGGAGATAGATTGTACTAGGAATGAAGAGTGGAATTGAGGGTGTTAGGTGTAAGACAGGCTGGTCTGCAGGTCATGCCAAACAAAGTTAGCTGCAGGGTGACCTGGCTTCTCAAACCCTCTGTCTGGTTCTTTATCACCTATTTGCTTTAAGCCCAAATGCCCAAGCCCCCGCTCAAGGCTAAACACTTAACCCCACTTGTGCCAACAAGGCAGCTTACAGACCCAGAGACCCCATTAGATTTGAGCTATAAAAACTCCCTGTGCCTATTCCTTCCCTTTATCATAAAGTTCATTCAGACTCAGGTGGGTAAAATTTCTAATCAAGCTTTTAACCAGCTTCTCCTCAGGAATTACCAACTCCTGGCTACTGATGATACCTCCAGTCGAGACCTATACCGAATGGACTGACATCATCATGGATCTGTGGTGGCAAGGAACCTTTGATACTGGTCTTCTCTGCCCTCCTGTGGGGGCCCCTTACTTCCCTCCTCTCTTTCTCCTACACCGACCCATCTCAGCAGGAAGCAGCCAGAATGAGTCAATGCCCACTCTCATTTAATAACAAAGAGGAGGAAATGTTGGGAGTCGCCCCCGGCTCCAAAGACTAACTTCCCCATCCCCCAAGAAGAGCTATCCAATGGTGAGCCCTGCGACTCACATGATCCTGCGTCCAATGGTGAGCCCTGCTGGCTCATGATCCTTACCCACCAATCAGACTAGCCCTGCTGGCTCACATGATCCTTACCCACCAATCAGAAAGCACCCCAGCCAAATGTCAAACCATTCAATCATTAAACTGTCATAACTGTCAAACCACCCCTGGCTCTGTAAATATGTAAAGCTGTTCCTCAATAAACGGGCATTTTCTCTGATGGCATTCTTTCAGTAAGGACTAAAGAGGAATTAGTAGAGGTTAGCTGTTAGCATGAGAGAAGTGAGAAAGAAAATACAAGAAGACAGATTAGAGAGAGAAAAAAATATATACAGATTTTTTTAAGTCAAAAATATAAGAATATACAACTAAACTGTAATATACTATTCTGACTTTCCACTCTCCAATAAATTGATGTGTAAAAAATGTTTTAATTCTGAGATGTTTGAGATGCAAGAGAGAAGGGAAAGAAAAAAAAGAAAGGAAAGAAAAGTCTCTATGGGAAATTGCCAATTGCTTTCATTGGCTTTCAAAAATTTTCTCAGCTTTCCTTCTCTGCTGGTAGGTGGGGGTTGTCTGAAGTTTGATATTAGCTCTAGTCCGGTGGGTGTCAGACCAGTTGGCAGTGCCAGCAGATAGCAAGATTCTCTCACACCCTCTTCCAGTCTTCCCACCCATTGTAGCCAGGGCCTTCGGTCATGGCTCACTTCAGGACTTACTAAGCAGATGACAGCCCAGTTTTTTCGAGTTTCTCCAACCTGTGTTCCCCCCAGCAAACTTCCTCCAGTCTCTGTCTTTCCACAGGCTTCTCAGGCCCAGACTGGCCCACATAGACCCTGCTGCAATCTGATGGACCTGGGTTTCAGCTTCCCCAGGCTCAGCCTTGCTGCAGTCCTGCGATCTCTGTGCTTTTCCAACTTGCAGGGAGACCACCAGGGATACACTCACACAAAGGAGCAATACTGCAAAGAGGTCATCAGATGCCTGCCACTAGCACACTCAGCAGGAAGACCTCAGGTGCAACCAGACCTTCAGGTACTCCAACAATATATCATACAAACCTGGACAGTGTCCTCAGACTGAGGCAGCCACACCCTGAAATGGTGGAGGTAGCTGCAGCAAACCTGCAGGGCCCTTGGCTCTGGACCCCCAGGTCCTGGCTGGTGTCCCAAGATGACAGCTGCCATGTGCTGGTACCCTGACAATGGATTTCCAAGTAGCAGCGGGCACTCTGTGGTCAGTCTGGGGTAGTCTGCTGGCAAACTTCAGATGCTCAGCAGGTAGATATCAGGTGGCTGGTGATGTGCAGGGTAAAGGTAAGCAATGGGCACCTGGATTGTGGATCAGTGGTGGAAGATGCCTATAGACTCCAAACATCCCTCTCAGATCCCAAGAGGAAACTGTCTTTAAAAATGAGGTCCTTTAAGGCTGCTGTTATTGTGACTGTTAACTTTACCCATTTCTTGGTACACTGCTTTTATTCTCTTAGTTTAAATTTCTGCCCAAGATATATTGATGTCACCCCCATTCATCCTAGACACAACTGAGTTTCCAGATTTGGGGCATTTTCAACTTCTGGAATTTGATGGTTTCAACTCCTAGGAATTTCTACTCACACTTAAAGTATGCTTGAAGTAAATAAGATGAAATCTTAACTTTAACCATTCCATAAGCAGTTCTCTTGCTCTGTAGCTTCTACCACATCTCCATGCATCAAATTCCTGATCCACCAGAGCTGCAGTCATTGAGTCTCTCTTCTTTCCTCAGTTAAGTTCCCATACAAGCCAATGTATTCACATTGCATTGAATAACAGAGTAAATGAAAGCTGGTCAGGCTCCTCTTACTCTGCATTTCTCCTGTAACTGACTTACTGCTGGGTGAAGCCTGTCAATTTCCCCTATTGGTCTGTCCTTGTACCAACTAACTAGGAGAAACATGTCTATAATGAGAAGTAATCATTCTGCTTCTATTTACATGAACCCATTCTTTTAAAACTGAGTATCCAACCAAAAGACTCATTTGGTCTGTAGTAAAGCTTAAGGTATTAAAAGTTTTTAAGAACATGCTAAGCAGGTCAAAATCTAGGCAACTAGAAACCTCAAATATAAAAAAAAATCATTGTTTTTTCATTATGACTTCAGTGACCAAGATGGTTGTCTCCCCAAAATTCCTTTTCCTCCAGATTATTTCTTTGGGTCACTTACCTTAATTCATTTGGCCTTACCATGTGGTAAACCATGGAAAAGACCCAGTATGAGGTAATCCACATGAGAAGAATACTGCTGGGGGTTGCCTTCCCTGTAAATATCTAAGAAGTTTATTAAACAAAGACGTGGCTCCTCCTCCTACACTGGATATTAAGCTGCTGTGCTGGGTGGTCTGCTGTCGGTCTGAGAATGGTGTCAACCCCCAGAAGTGGAAGAGCCAGGAGCAGATGGGAGAATTTTTGGACTCATGTGAACAAGATCCAAAACTTATTCTTTCTTTGGGTTTTTTGTTATAGAAATAAATCTGTCTATGAGGTTTAAGCCAAAATGATATTTGTATAAGCTTTTTTTGCCTTGATGTAGCCAAACAAAAGCAATCACCAGAGATAACAAGTTTCTCCTTGAAACCTCTAGTCTTCACTGCATTTTGCCCACATGCAAGAGCATTCAGAATCACTAAGAACTTCTCAAAGCCTCTGGAGACATAAGCCCCATAGGTTTCTTTCTTTCTTTCTTTTTTGTTTTGTGTTTTGTTTCCATTCTTTAAAAAAAAATTTTAATTGATTTTTTAAAAAAAATGATAGCAGAATGCATTACAATTCTTATTAGCACATTTTTTCATATCTGTATATAAAGTATGTTGACACCAATTAGTGTCTTCATACATGTACTTTGGATAATGGTGTCCAGCACATCCCACCATCCTTGCTAAACCTCTGTTTCCTCCCTTCCCCTCCAACCCCTTCTAAGAGCTGACAATGGAATGTGCAGAAGCTGTAGCAAAGTCCCAAAGGGCCTCGTTTTCTCCTCCACTCTTCTAGAATCATGGTCGATGGAAGAGACTCCTGGTGATTATTTTAATTATTTTCATTTAAAAATGAAAAGAAAAAAATGAAATTTCTTCTATTTTCTAGGGTACACTAAGATTTTGTTGCAGACCTTTTCTAAGGTGCATGAAAATGGCACCTAACAAAAGTGGTACCTTAGAATTTATTTTTTGCATCTCATGCCATGAAATCTGGTGCTTTCTAGACTATGAGTATCAAGCTGCCTCTCTGATCTGCTGAGGCATGCCATTTAATCTCCACAACTATCTAAGAGGTTAAGCTGCCTCCTGGCTGGCAGGATGAAGCAAGGTGTTCTAGAGATGATAAGCACAGCCATGTTACCTCGTATCTCCCAAAGTCTGTGACAAAATATGACACAGTGACTTTCAGTACACTAACTTTGCTTTGGGGAAAGAAATTGATAGCTCTGTTGACACCACCCTCAGACCAAGACCACACTGTGCAAGGCAGCTTTGGCAATGGTGGGCAAAAACACCCTGAAATTGCCTACCATTTGGAATACTGTTTATCTTCATTGCGTACTTTTAGTTCATTTACACAATTGACTGTTTATAGATTTTGTGTAGTGCTCATTCACTTACTCCAGTGCTTTCTTGATGTTTTCCATGGGAGAAATATGTTTTAAAGTCTTTTTTTTGGGGGGGTGCATTATAGTGATATATAAGAGTGGGATTCATGATGCCAAATTCATACATGCACATAACATTTGATTAATTTCAAACTTCAATACCTCCCTTTCCTGTCTATGAGGTTTAAACTAGAGCTTTTCTAGTCCAACATTTTATCACATCACTCTGTATTCTAAACTTCAAAGTGATTTATGAGATTCCTTTCTATGTATGCATCTTAATTGACAGAAATATTTCCAAATATATAGTAAATAAAGTTGATTCAGCTTTTCTTCTTGATGCTAATCATGACTCCAGTAATGGCATTGGATAAAGTATGCAAAATGTTCTTTTTTGTCTGCAGAATATAATTATCAAAAGAGCACTTGGTGGGCGGAAGACTAGCAGAATAGAGAAAGGGAATCAAGAGGGAGGGAAAAGGGAAGGCATTGGGAAGTAACTAAGGAATGAAATCTACTTATTATGCTATTTCCGTGTATGCATATAACACATCAAAGCAATAAATCAATCATCCACAAATACACATGTACATATATTTCACAGTAATTAAAATAACAATAGTAGAAGGAAGGTCAGAAGAGTAGAGCAAGCAGATTAGGGAAGGAGAACAAGGAAGGGGGAGGTATTGAAGTTTGAAATTGATCAAATGTTATATGCATGTATGAATTTGGCATCATAAATCCCACTCTTATATATCAGTATAATGCACACACACACACACCTGCAAAAAAAAAAACTTTGAAACATATTATCCCTAGCAGAAAAGTGCTCAATTCTGGATTTTTCAAACTTTGCACATCTGACTCCTCATGCTCCTCCCTGGCCCATTCCCCTCTCAAATCCTTGACAACCATTTGAAAGGAAAACCTCATTCTCCAGGTACCAGGGCTCATCCTTGCCATAGGTACTTCATCTTATGGACCAAAAGCCACAATCTAAACGCAGTATGTTTTCTTGTTACTCCATGGACTAGAGAAGCACTGACTGGTAAGTATCAATCACTACTTCCCTAGAGCCTGAGAACTCCTATCTACTCCCACCCCAGAAAGGTGATACCATCTCCAAACCCTGGTTACATGTCATGTTAATTTTTGCTCAAAATGAATAAAAAATAAACTAATCATATATATAACAGAGAAACTGGAGGTAAGAAACTTGAGGGAAAAACTTTATTTTATTTTCAAAAAAATTGATGGATATTTAGTGCTTCCTTTACCAAACTGATGAATTTTACTGTAGCAGAAAGTGAGATGCTAAGAAATATGTATTAACAGAAATGATTTGTCCAGTCAGCATCATTTGAGCTGTCTCCCACATAATTATCAATGTGGGGGATCCTAGTAGAAGTCATGAAATGGTGTCCATGTTAATATTCATCATCAAATGGATACTCTGGGTGGTCGGCCATCCTAAAATAAGAAAGGAAAATGTGCAACATAGACTCAGTGACTCCATTTTTATAGGGGTAAAGAAGTGATACCTATGGAGCTCCATTATATTTCCTGAGTGGCTGTAAACTCTGCTGCTCCTACTTTCATGAACCTAGTTTTATTGAAAATGTCTATTCCCCTGCCAAGAACAGAACTCAAGACACCAGAATTCACTTATATTTCTCTCTTTTACTTAGCACTATCAGTCAATCTACCAAAGCAAAGAAATCCTTTCTTTATTGTTAGTGAAGCAGAAACAGATTTGCACCATGTTTATTTACTTACTTTGAGGAGAAGACACTTCCATTTATGCCATGTTTAATGTAATCACAAGTTCAGATACTGACCAATACAAAAAGTATTTTAGGTGTACGGTATATTGCTAGTAATTTCACTAATTTATTCATTATTTGCTCACGGCCCATCACACATGTCATGCTTCTAGATTCAGATATGGAAAGAATATTGTTTTTAAGAGAGATCTGCAAATCCCAGGAGCTCACCAAATTTTCACAATTTCCTTTTAGAAACAATACAACAGAAGTGTTGCATTTTGAAATTTTTTATAGGTAGCAAGAATTGCCATTTGCTTTTTACTGTTCTTCACATTATGTTCCTACTTCGTCTTTCATATATACTAACACAAAATTAGTAATGATAACAATATACCTGTAACTCTTTAAGAACATGCAATTATGGATTATCTAATCCCCTTTCAAACATCATCATATTTATTTGTATTATGAATTAACATTCCCACAGGCAGAAAAACATATATTCCTTGTTACCCTCATTTATATTATTTGTCCAATTTCAGACTCTATAACCATAGATCAATAAAGAGTACAAATTTGGGGATGACAATAAATTCTCTTCAATAAGAATGTTTTATCTGCACATTCTTCCCTTGGTTTTGATCTCCTCAAAAAAAAACTATTTGTTTTCCTCTGCATTGAGATGTCTACATTTTCAAACTCAAAACCAAATGTTCTCCAACAGTCTCAAAGGAAAACTTTTGATAGTGAAATGCCATGTCTGGGTTCTGATAGAAACTGCACTGAAAAGGAGGGAAAAACTTGAAAACAAACAAAGGCCACCCCTCTGCCAAAGTTACTTACAATGGCCAGGCAACATATCGAAAATTTCTGTTCAGGCCATCTAGGTCTTTCATGTCTTCTGCAGTCAAAGTGAAATCAAAAACCTATTGCACAAATAGAAAGATTTTAGCCTATGTAGACTGCATGTTGCCAATCCTGGAAATCCAATGAAATCAGAATGTTACAGAAACATTTAAAATATTTGAGAAGGTTCCAATAGTTATTAAAGACATCAAACAAAACACTCATGGTCAATAAATGTAAGTTGAAAATATAAAAAATTTCAGTTTTATATGTAATATATAGAAACTGCACCAACTAGTGTCAAAGAGAATGTTAAAAAGAAGCTGTAGCAAAATAAAAGTAATGTTATTCCAAGACTAGTGTCAGGTATGTAAAGGACACAAAAAATCTGGAGGAAACATTTTGAAATCTGTAAAATAATTCAATAATTTTTAAGGATACAGTTGATTTCTATAATAGTTCCATCAATGAACAGTCAAAACTCCAACAAATGATTTTTATTCAACATTTTTAAGTCAGGAATTGTTAAAGTACTAATTATATCCTGTACAAATGGCAAAGGACCTAGCTCAAAGAGAATCACCTGGAGTAAATTTGAGACATTTTAAACATGGAAAAAATTTTCACAAATTGCTCACATTCTGAAACAAATGGATGCTTAAATATTTAGTAATTTCCTTAAGGAAATAGCAATAGAGGGACTGGGGCTGTGGCTCAGTGGTAGAGTCCCTGCCTCAAGTGTGTGAGGCACTGGGATCGATCATCAGCACCACATAAAAATAAATAAATAAAGATATTGTGTCCATCTACAAATAAAAAAAATGGTGAAAGAATAAAATGTTGATCATTTCACAATAGATGAATTAGATAAATAGGATTCACTGCTTTATTCTTTAAACTTTTCTGTACATTTGGAAATTCTCAAAAAGGAATATGTTATCTAAAGATCATCACAATTATCACTTCTGTATGAGTAAACCTAACAGAACTTATACAAATGCCTTCATAGACCAGCTAAATGCAATATTTTAAAGACTAGCTAAATTTCTGGACTCATGTCAAAATCATGGATTAGAATCCTTAATATTTCAAAAGTAATTTATCTCCAAATTTATGGAGAGGTCAATGCAACATCAAGCAAACAAAGACAATCTTTGTAGAGACAGATAATGTGATTCTAAATTCTTTAAAATAGATCAAATGTTCATTATAATAGATCAAACTAGAATAGCCAAGATATTGTTAAAGGAATGAGAGTTAAGGGAATGCTTTGCAGTGTTTGAGAGACAGGCTGATTTTCCAAGATAATTAAGACAATGGGAAGGAGCAAATAAGACAAGTGATGACAGAAATGTAGTCAGAAATGTATCTGTTGCTGGGAAGTTGGGCTAGTTATCTAAACATTATACGTGTATCTGGATCCTTATTTCATATAATGTTTTTAAAAAATACTGCAATTGAATTAAATTTGGAATTAAAGACTGTAACCCATTTGTAAAGTAATATAATAGAATAACATTGAGTTCCTTCCAGGCACTGTGGCACATGCCTGTAATCCCAGCAGCTTGGGAGGCTCAGGCAGGAGGATCATGAGTTCAAAGCCAGCCTCAGCAGCTTAGTGAAGTTCTACGCAATTAAGCAAGACCCTATCCCTAAATAATATATTAAAAATATTAAAAAGAGCAGGGGATATTTGCAAATGGTTAAGTTCCCTGGGTTCAATCCCTGGTACAAGAAAAGAAAAGAAAAAAAAGGAATAATGTTGAATTCCCATTATAAGATAAAACATGACACTCATCAGCCAAAAAGTCAAGGCATGAAGACAACAATAAGAGAAGGAAGTTTGTTTATGAAAATATCTAAAAGGAGAATGAACATATTTCAACAAATACATCTGAATCTGAAGAACAATATCCAAAATATATAAATGTGGTCAATTGTTTGCAAAATTATTTGCCCAATAATTAACAACTCCCAGTCTCCAAAAATCCTTCCTATGTGAATTTGCAGCTTCTTTCACTAAGAGACCGTGCCTATTTCCCCATCTCTTCAGTCTTGCATTGTCTATAACTTACGGTGGCTATTAGGTCTTGGCAGAAGCAATGATGTGCCCACTCTGAGCATAGGCATGAGGAGGCTCTGCAAAGATCCACCCACTGGCTAGGAACAGTGTTATGTGATGAGGTGAAGTCAGGGTTGTCTACAGGTAGATGTGAAGTTTTATGGAGGGGAGCTCAGACACCCCAGAGAACAGAGCAAGCAGGACTGAAGCAGAGAGACCACACTGTTCTGCAGATGCATACGAGAGTTCATTACAGAACAGGAGCAGCCAATGTAGCTGGAAGACATTCACTGAGTTCAGGCTGAGCCAAGGCAAAGAGTCAAACCAAAGAATCATGAGATAAACAAATGCTCTTTGAACTAACCTCAATATAAAGGGTGGTTTGTTTTGAAATTGCTCTAAGTAATAGTTCAAAAAAAGTACTCCTACTTGAAAATAAAAACATAAACAGCCCATTTAAATGGATAATGCATACCCTGATAGTCAACAAGTGAAAAACTCAAAGTGAATAAAATATGAATATCAAAATATATTGAGTATTGGGGGAAGTGTAAAATAAAATCATCACGTATGAAATAAAAATCACCTGATCTGAATTCCCATTTCAGAAAATAAAAACAAATACAAAGATGCCACTTTCAATGGTTACACAATTGTTTTAGACAACTTTTCTCTCTGCTGTGACTCAAGGACCCAACCAGAACAATTGTGGAGGAGTAAAAGTTTATTTGAGGGCACAGAGCTCTTAGTCCATGAGAGACCAGCTTCCTTCCTCAGGGGCAAGGCAGAACACCTTGAAAGAAGAGTGTGGCAGGGGAAAGCAGCTCACATGGTGATCAGAAGGAGATAGATGTCTCCTCTTGCCAGATACAAATATGTACACCATAGCCACACCCCAATTCTCACCTCCTCCAGAAACACTCTAAAACTATAGTTACCATTCAGTTAATCCCTACAAAGGTATTAATTCGCTGATTGGGTTAAGACTGTCATAACCCTATCATTTCTCTTCTGAACCTTCTTGCATTGTCTCTCTTGTGAGCTTTTGGGGGATACCTCACATTCAAACCATAACAACACATGGCTGGCAAGGCTGAAAAACAAATCTCTGTGTTTTATCCTATTCTATCCAGCTACATTGCCTGTCCCATTGTAGAGTAAGAGAACACACTTCTGAAAGCACCTGAAATCTTACATGCAGAAGACAAGCTGGTGATATTGACTTTGCCCCCAAACATCCTTATATGTTTCCAAAGAAGCACAATTGTAAGGAATACAGCATAACAACTTCAATGCCTGTAGCCCTCCTCTATACCTGAATGTTCTCTTTGATCCTGTTCTCATTGAAACTCTTGGCCAGAACTACAACCCCACGCTGCAGCTGGTAGCGGAGGGCAATCAGGGCTGGGGATCGCTTGTGCTTTTTTGCCAAGGCACCAAGAACTGGATCATCCAAGAGAACTGGGGAGTTCTGGTCAACCCTGGAAGGAAAGACAGAGATGCTTAGGTGCTGAGGCCAAGTTAATTAGGAGGTTTCATTTGTTTCTCTTTTTTGAAGGATACAGTTTACTGTGGGTTGAATCCAAAGGTATTCTACCACTGATCCATATGCCTAATCCTGTTTCAACCTCCCAAATCACTGGGTTTACAGGCAAGCACCACTGGACCCACTCCCATAACAGGTCTGTTGGGACCACTCCAAATAGGGATCCTCAAATTCAGTCCCTGGAGCAGCAGCATTAGTGTCTTATGGGATTTTCTTGGAAATGAAAAATTTCCCCTCTGCCAAAATCAGTTGAGAGTTATATTGTAAAAACAGAGTCTTGTAGGACTATGTGTAGTTCATAAACAGTAGCATTTTAGGTAAACTCCCTTAAGCTCTCATTACCATCGTTTATCTCGTTGAGTTCCCAGAGCACTAAAAGCCACCAGAACAATGTCTTTTGATTTGCAGAAGTCCAGCAGTTTCTTCTGATTGTGATAAACATGACATTCTACCTGCAGTGGACAAGATAGAAGGTATCTGAGTCTACTAAATGCTAATGTTAATATGAAAAGAAATTTTTTTTAAAAAAAAGCTAACTTAAAAAAATGGAAACCTTGACTTCTAATTGTGCCAGAAATAAAAAAAAATTGGTCAAAGACTCATGAGTACATGTTTGAAAGACATTTGATAGATATTCTGCCGGTGACATTTGGGTAAATTTGTTCATCAAAAGCAATAAAACCAGATTCTAGAACTCAGGGAGCTTAGAATAATTCCCCCTAACCATAGTCTCCAAGACCAAGATCCAGTTGGAACCAGTCAGTACAGGACAAAGTGACACTGACTGGAAAATCCCCTTCTACAGGGCAAGAACATGTACAATGGAGATTTGGAAATCTGAGGCAACCCCACTGTCAGTCAACAGTCAAGAGGTGAAACTAGGCGGGACTCTGAAATCTTCCATGTGACTCCCAATAAAACTGGCAAGGAACATCTGCATTACATCTCTTTCCTCTCTGTGAAGATTCGCTTTCATCTTTGAGAGTTTCATATTTTACCTTTTCTTACGCTAATAAATTCATTCTTGCAACGCTGAGCCATATATTTAAAAATTTCCTACTGAAATGCAAACCCAATAATGAGGACTCCACTGCCAAGGTCTTGATTTGTCATAAGGAATTCAAATCCAACTCCTAACTGACAGAAAATGGAAATTTAAAAACAAGTTAACTCATATGATAAGTTAAAAAAAAATCCTAGTTCAATATTATGTGGAAAAGTTCCGGGTGAACATTCTATGTGAAAAGAACTTAAGAAACATGACAGGAAAAAAAAAAACATGTAAACCAAAGTTGCATGCTGGAAAAGAGAATAACTATAAAAGATATTTCAGAAAAGCAATGGGAAATTTGAATGTAGATTGCATTTAGATGATGTGAGAAGACTTACTACTAACTTTAGATATAATAATGAAAATGTGCTATGTGAGAGATCATCTTCATTCCTAGGAGATATTCTCTGAAGTTTCTAAAAGTGAATAGTCTAGTGTATAATTGACCTTGAAGAGATTTAGATATTATACATAAGTATGCTGATAAACCCACAGAAATCAACATTTTACAGTGAACTCATATGTCAAAAATATTAGATAAAAATTTTAAAAATATGGATGTCCTGTGTCATGTTCTCAATTTTTATGATTGTTTAAAAAATTTCATGATTAAAAAATTGGGGTAAGATTAATACTAAAATTATTTTCTATTTTTTAACATTGATATTAGAAATTTATACTGCTCAATCAACTTACATGAAATTTGTGAATTTTATATGGTCTGTTTTCCAACCAAAGACCAATAATCCATGACTGAAAGTTGTAAAATAATAAGTGAGAAGATAGAAACATGTAGAGAATACATGTAATGGCACAGTTGATTTTATATCAGAAAACATGGAGGAAAGCAGGTAAGAATGGCTCAGGCATGACGTCAACTGTATATTTTAAATGCTGATATTAATATAAAAATATATTTCATCCACTTCAGTACCATCATTAATAAGTTAATTCCTCCTAGGCCTTTAACTTTCACAAGCTCTGAGTTACTTTTCCTGTATATATGCCTCTGGATTCATGAACTTAAATAAGAAATAACAAAGACTCAGGCACCCAACATCCACACACAGCCTATTCACTGATCTCCTAGGTTCCCTCTTTTCTTGCTCACTGCCCATTCCTATGTACTCACCTTCTTTCCTACACACAGTTCCCCCCACAGCACATTCACCCATCCAGGATCTGGTCATCCTTCATTGCTCAAGGAAAAGCTCACCTTGCCTCTGAAGTCAGATAAACAACCACCCTTCTTGATCAACTGATTCTTCCATAACCTGGGCACTAAGCTCTTCCCCTCATTTTCACTAAGGATTCACCCAGCACAGGTACAATTGAGACTCCTCCACACCATCCAAGATAGTGGCACTAAATCTAGACTCTTCTGTTCAACAAATGTGAATGAACAGAAGGACAGGACCAATGGACACCTGACAATGATACAGAAACAAGGAAGTGTTATAAGAGATGGCAGTGAGGCTCAGGGCTCTCACCTGGTTGCAGACAGGCTTATACTTGAGGCCTGGTTTATTCAGGATCATCTCCAGCTGCCTGCGGTTAAAGTTGGACACCCCGATGGACTTGGCCAATCCTGCGTCCTTGCACTTCTCCATGGCCTTGGGAGGAAGGGGTTGGGAAGAGGCATATGTACAGTCAACTATGTCACTATGAAGGCAAGACAGAACTGTTAAGAGGAGCACTGTCCAGGAATGACAACAAAGCTGATGAATTGATTGTGAAGAGGAGAAAAATGGTAAAAATTATATGGGAAGGTGTTGAGAGCCAGTAAAAGAATTCCTGTGTCCTCTTCAGGGCATCACACATGACTGCATGTGGAGGCAGGAGAGTCATGTCCTCATTGTCCTCAGTCCTCCTCCTCTATTTCTCTCCGTTACATTCCAGGAATGTGTTCCTCTCCACCCCCCTAGCAAAAATCCCCTTTTAAACATGATGATTTCTAGATCCATAATTACAGGAGCTGGCATGAACTGTCACCTACTTGGCTTCCTGTGAGGTCACTCCTTCAGGCACTCACCTCCCATGTGGCACAGAGATCCACTGAGTCATATAGATTTTTTCCATTTTCATCTTTTGGGTGAAGCTCTTCCCCTGGCTGAAGTAGAAGTGATCATAACAGTAACTCTGCTGAATTCATATGTCCACACACAGTAATGCTGCTAGGTATATCCAGGGGAAGGGACACTAACCCTTCTTGAAATAAGTAAAGCATCACTCTATACTCATCTATTTATAAAGTGTTTACATGTGAATGTGTAAGGAATACCTTTCAGTGCTTAGCTTCCTATATTCTTCTCTTACATCAGATTATCTATATGTTCAATTTTACATGTATCTATGTATATACCTATAATACATATAGATAATTACATATATATACTTATATTTATAATTCTATATGATTTTCTTAATCACCTAATGAGGTCTCATGTTACATTTCCTGACCCTATATTTTGTCCTGGGGAAAAACCTTCCACTGGGAATTCAGAGGATGCATAGGCTTGATCTTCTGCAATAATGGATTTCAGTGATGACCCAAGATAAACAGTTTCTTTATCTACCTGAACACATGTGGGTATAAGTAAGTGTACCAAAGATCATCAATCAAGTTTCAATTCAAGATTTCATGTTGGAAGATGGAGAGACCCTCTCTAATATTAATGACCATGGTATTTGAACTGCCCCAAAGTTGTATGAACCATCAGTGCAAAAGACTGAGACCAAAACTAACCAAACCTCCATATCCAGACATAATGATTGAATTGAGATGTCTCTGAAGATTACATCTAATCATGAATCTAGACATAATCTGGACTTTCTATAATTCATATGATCTAATTACATAATTGTATAATTGAAACTAAATTCAACCATCCCATGGTAATGAGGGTCATGCTGATGGCTGAAATTAAATAGGTTTGATGATGCAAATTGCCCACCTTCATCGCAGTTGGGATATGAATAAGGTAGAGGTCAACATAGTCAAAATGAAGTTTCTTCAGTGACCTTTTCAAACAAGATTGGACCAGCTCTGGCCGATGAAAAGTGGACCATAGCTACAGAGATTAAAGTAAGGAAACATAGTTTGGATATTTCTTTAAATCTATATTAAGATATTTATTTGTCAATTGCTTGGAAACTTGATTACAAGAATGATATCTCTTTAAGTCTTTCGTTCCACTAATCTGACTAGTTCATGTGAACTGGATTATATTTTGGTTATTATTTGTAAAATGTTTGAACTTTGGAAGGAATTAATCAAGAGATATAATTTTTATCAAACAATAACATTATTTAATATCTGAATAGTGATTCATAGAGATTACAAAGCTATTGTTAGTCTATCTCATCCATTCATTTCGTTAGATAAGAATAAATATTTTTGTTTACAGAACTGAAAGAAACACATTTTGAATATTTAATATGTGCTAGACACAAATCAAGATACTTTAGCTAGATCTTCTTTTGTACCCATGGAACTGTCCTACATTGTTCTTTGATAATGACAAATGTAAAAGTAGATATTCAGAATGATAGAAATTTTACAAAATCACCCAGGAGATAATGAATCCAGAATCTGGTCATAACTCTATCTCATTCTACAAACAATACAAAGTCATAGAGCTGAAGGGAGACTCAGAAAAGTAAAGAATTTAAAGTTGTACCTTTGTAGACTGTGAACAGTAATTTATAATACATCTCTGTTTTTGATACTGGATCTTATATGTGAATAAACAAATAATCACATTCTAACAACCCATCACCTAACATAATTTCACTTCTTCACATCATATTGCAGTAATTTTTTACACTGTATACAGAATACCTTTGAAGTATAGAATATGTCTTCTCTCTTCACAGTGCCATCTGCAATCTTGCTTCTAATGGCCAGTCCTACCTCCTCTTCTACTTGGTATGCATAAGCACAATCAATATGGCGGAAACCAGCTTCTATAGCTATTTTGGTGGCCTCTGTGGTCTTACTCTTAGGAATCTAAAGGAATAACCAGAAGGTTTTTTTTTGGAGAATAATACTATGAAAAATAACTCACCATGAGAAAAGTGAACAGTTCATTAGACTGGAAGAAATTTTATATTTCAATGTTGTCTTCAGACTACTTAATAACATGATAAGGGGATAGTACCCTGAACTTTGAAGGCCCACTTTTCTCCTATATAAAACATGACAAAGCAGCCAAAGAGCAATTCTGAATATCATGAGCAGAATCAGTGTTCTCACAAAAGCCAACTTTGCCCATGCCTTGGGTTAGTTTAGTATTTGGAGTAATGACCCCAAACCAATTTTGTCTGTTTTCCCTAGTTAATTACAGGAGTCTGGCATCCAGGAAGCCTAGACACAGAAATCCTAATCCAGTGGCATCACAGGACCCCAGGAGCAATTCAAGTTCATTGAGTTTCCGGAAGGACTCAGAAGACAGCATACAGGAATAATCATGTAATAATTATGTGATGAAGTCACTAAGTATAATTAATGCAGGTGAATAGTTCATGGAATGACTATAGAAGAAATACTGTGCAAGATTTTATAAATCTTCTCCCAAAGAAGAAACACAGATTATACTAAATTCCCGATGGTGAATTTTGAAACCATATGAGAAATATTTGTGCAAGAAAAGCTATTGAGATAATTTTCTAAGGGTTTCAGTTGTGATAAGGGGATGGTACCCTGAACTTTGATTAAATTGACACCCTATATATACTAGGAAACAGCACAATTCCAGTCTCCTAGAGAAAGGTAGATATATCATTCTAAAAGTGGGGGGATAGAAATATGTCATTTCCCTGAACGTCCATTTCTGTTCCCCAAATCCTGGCCAATTATGAAATAATGAGAACAAGCCTGGCCCTGTACATCCAGATATGTAATATCTTTTCTTTTTTTTAGTACCAGGGATTGAACTCAGGGACATTTGACCACTGACCCACATCCCCAAACCTATTTTGCATTTTATTTAGAGACAGGGTCTTACTGCATTGCTTAGTGCCTTGCTGAGTTTCTAAGGCTGGCTTTCAACTCACAATCTTCCTGTCTCAGCCTTCTGAGACACTGGGATTACAGGCATGTGCCACTGTGCTCAGCCCAATATATAATATCTTAAAGGACCCTGACTTTCTCTTGTGTACATTGGAAATGAGGGCAAGATAATGTTGCCTGTGGAAAGATTCTTTTTCCATGTATTCCAGGAGAGTGGTTCCTTGGCATGTTGTTAATATAAGCAAATAAAATAAGATATTGCTGAGGATGTTACTGCTTCTGCAGCCTAACATACAATACTGCTCTGTTGAACCTCTTGAAAGGGAGAAAATCCTTGCAATCCACATTGGAGGTAAGTCATTAATTTCAAGAATATAAAAAGATCAAAAATTTCCACACTAAAAAAACAAATAGCTCAATCAACAAAGGAGTAAAGGAACACAATAGACACTTCTCAAGAATAGATGCAAAAAGTCAACAAGGACATGAAAAATGTTCAACATCTCTAGAATATAGAGAAATGCAAATTATTACAACATTGAGAGCTCAATTCACTATTGTCAGAATGGCAATTATCAAGAATACAAATCACACTAAATGTTGGTGATGATGTGGAGGAATGATACACACATACATTGCCTGTGAGACTGCAAATTGGTGCAACCCCGCTGAAAAGCAGTATGGAGATTCCTCCCTCAAAAAATGAGAATGGAACAACCATTTAACCCAGTTATACCACTTCCAGTTGTATATTTAGAGGAATTAAAAATCAACGTACTACCATGATGCAGTCACATCAATTTTTAAAAAAAAATTTAACTTGTTTTAATTACTTATACATGACAGTAGAATGCATTTATGCACTTTGATATACATAGATTGGATATAACTTCTCATTTTTCTGAGTGAAAATGTTGCAGAATCATATTGGTCATGTAGTCACATATATACATACAGTCATAATGTCTGTTTGATCCTACTAACTTTCCTATCCCCACATCCCCTCTCCTTCCCTCCCATTACTTCACTCTAGCTAATCTAAGATAATGCTATTCTTCCCTAGTGCCCCCTGCCTTATTGTGCAAAGATCTCTCATGCTCCTGGATAGGCAGAATTAATATAGTCAAAATGGCCATATTAAAAAAACATTATACAGATTTAATGCAATCTCTATTAAAATCCCAAAGACATTCTTCATAGAAATAAAACAAGCAATCATGAAATTTATTTAGAAAAATAAGAGACCCAGAATAGCTAAAGCAATCCTTAGCAAGAAAAGTGAAGCAGGGGGCATCAAAATACCAGACCTTAAACTATACTACAGAGCTATAGTGACAAAAATGGCATGGTATGGGCACCAAATAGACTTGTAGACCAATGGTATAGAATAGAGGACACAGAGACAAACCCACATAAATACAGTTATCTCATACTAGACAAGAGTGCCAAAAACATTCACTGGAGAAAAGATAGCCTCTTCAAAAAATGGTGGTGGCTAAACTGGAAATCCATATGTAACAAAATGAAATTAAACCTCTATCTCTCATCCTGCACAAAAATCAACTCAAAGTGCATCAAAGACTTGACCTAGGCACTAGAACAGAGACCTTGTGCCTAATAGAAGAAAAAAACGGGCCCAGATCTTCACCACATTGGTTTAAGATCTGACTTCCTTAACAAGACCCTTAAAGCACAAGAAGTAAAATCAAGAATTAATAAATGGGATGGATTCAAATTAAAAAGCTTCTCAGCAAAGGAAACATTTAATAAGGCAAGGAGAAGGCCTACAGATTGGGAGAAAATCTTTATCACATACACCTTCAATAAAGCATTGATCCCTAGAATATATAAAGACCTCAAAAAACATAACACCAAATAAACAAATAACCCAATCAATAAATGGGCTAAGGAACTGAACAGACACTTCACAGAAAAAGAAATACAATTGATCAACAAATATATGAAAAAGTGTTCAACATCTCTAGCAATTAGAGAAATGCAAATCAAAACTACTCTAAGATTTCATCTCATTCCTATCAGAATGGCAATCATTAAGAATACAGGCAAAAAAATAAATGTTGACGAGAATGTGGTGAAAAAGGCACACACATACATTGCTGGTGGGACTGCAAATTGGTGCAATCACTATGGAAAGCAGTATGGATATTACTCAGAAAATTGGGAATGGAACCACCATTTCACCCAGCTATCCCACTCCTTGGTTTATTCCCAAAGGACTTAAAATCAGCATACTATAGTAATGAGCCACAATAATGTTTATAGCAGTTCAATTCACAATAACTAGACTATGGAACCAACGTAGGTGTCCCTCAATAGATGAATGGATAAAGAGAATATGGTATATATACTGAATGAAATATTACTCAGCATTAAAGAAGAGCAAAATGATGGCATTTGTCAGTAAATGGTTGGAGTTGGAGAACATTTCATAGCAAAATAAACCAATCCCACAAAACCAAAGGCCTAATATTTTCTCTAATGTGCATATGTTAATTCACATCAATGTTTATAGCACCTTAATTCACAATAGCTGAACTATGCAACCAACCTAGGTGTCCTTCATCAGATGAATGGATAAAGAAAATGTGGTCTATATACACAGTAGAATATTACTCAGCCATAAAAAAATGAATTGATGACATTTTTCAGTAACTGGATACATCTGAAAACTATCATGCTAAGTGAAATATGCCAGTCCTAGAAAACCAAATATCAAATGTTCTGTAAAGATATGTATGCAAACACAAAAACTGGGAAAGGGAAGGGAAAGAATCAAAGTTCAGAGGACTAGAGAAGAGGAATGAAGAGAAGCAAGGAGTGATATGCATGGGAAAGGCAGGGGAATGGATCTGAGTTAACTTTTCCACCTTCATTTATAAATAAACCACCGTGAGTCCCCAAATCATGTGAATTCAAAAGACTGGTTTTCAAATTAATATAAGGTCTACTCCACATTTACATCCATATGTCAAAAAAATATATTGTCAGGTAAAAATAAAATCAAAATATAAAAAAAATGTAGGATAAAACCCCTCTGTTTGTAGTAACTGGGATAGAACTGAGGGCATGTGGAAAGAATGGGTGTCACTCACCCAAGCAGTGATCACAGGACAAAACATCATGAGGAGGAGGGAGTCCTGCGTGGAAAAGCAATGTGAGGGAGGCAGGTGCTGTGGTTCAGCCTGTCACTGCTGGACCCTCGCATGGGCATTTCTCAGTAAGGACTGATGCCTGAATGCACTCTCCACATATTTTCTCTGGTCTTTGGCAACCATTTCCATTTCTCTGGCACAACTGGACTATCAACATGGCTGCAGAATACATAAATAAATTCCAATCTCCATACCCGTTAGGGATAGCCAGTTTCCTTGTGTGTTATTTTTAAAAAGTGAAAAATCAGATGCCAGCCAAGGGAACATTGATGATAGGCTCAGGAACAAAGAGCAATATGTTATGTTAACTCTCGAACACAACAGTATCTCTGTAAGACAGAACTAAACACTGGCTGGAAAAAAAAATAGTATACTCTCTATTTTTTTTTGAGAGAGAGAGAATTTTTAAAATATTTATTTTCAGTTTTCAGTGTACTCAGCATCTTTATTTTAGTTCTCTGTGGTGCTAAGGATCGAACCCAGCGCCCCACACATGCCGGGCAAGCGCGCTATGGTTGAGCCACATCCCAGCCCCAAATGTATACTCTTATGATACAGAGTTACAAATAAGGAATTGTACTCATCTTATAAGGCATTAGTCACATAAACATCAGGCCTTAAAGCTGACTCACTCTCTATTGTGGAAGATTTAATAAGAGTGAAGTTGACAATTATTGTATGGTCTACAAAATTTGTATGACTTGAAAGTTCATTTTTTAAAGATTAAAAAGGCAGAACAAACACAATGTTTTATGTTTCAAAATTTTGGGAAGCTTTCTTTTTCCAGGAGATCAAGATAAATGCCATCCTAGGTTTTACTGGCCTCTGTTGATTCTAGCCCTGAGTTTCTTTGGCATAAGGACACTTGGACTAGGACTGAAGCCTTAGTGTCCCCTTCATGACACTTTTCCCTACAGATTTTCACAAATCCTGTCATAAGACTTCACACTTGCTCACTGGATTCCTTAAGTCTTGCAGAAGAATAATCTTTAAATTCAAACTTAGAAATCTAGTTTCTTGCCACATAATTAAGTGGTCAGAGTATGATAATGGAATACAAAATTCATTCCAGGATAGTGAACATAGCTCACTCCACTTCAGAGGGTCATCTGTCAATATAATACACAAAACCAATGATGATTAATTGACAAACACCCTTCTTAGGTCATCGTTTGACTTATCAGGTTATTATACTATACATTCGGGTAAATTTCCACAGTTGAGAACACATAAAAAATTCTCCTCTGCCAAGGTGCAGCATTTTCTGTGAGATGCTGAAGCCTTCCTCAGACTAGAGAGGAAGTATGCCCCGTCATTTATTCTATGCTTTTCATCTCAGGTACATTTTACTACACAGATGTCTTTGGCTCTTGCCTTCTTGGGAGGAAAATATATTTCCTGAGGTATAGAAATAAAGAGAGAAAACATTCACAGTGCAAACAGAGTGCTGACATTCATCTTTTCTACCAAGTTGGTCAATAGACTGAAATGGGGGGTGGAGGCTTAGAGTGGTCAGAACACTTGGTAGGTGACCACACCATCATGCAATGATGGAAAGCAATGTCTGAAAACTGTCTTTCCTGATAATGGAATAGCTCCCGCCTGAACACAGGACCACCTGAGCCTCCCAGAGTCACACAGGAAGCAAGTAACTTGACAACCCAGATTGGATTCCATTCATCCTGTGTCTACTTTCTTTTGAACCCTCAACCCAACCCCTTATTGTTACCTCTTCAGGTTTATAGGTGCCAAAGCCCAGCCTAGGAATGAAGTGACCATCATTGAGCTCCACATACTGATGTTTGGAATTCATTGCCTGTGACTCCTCAGCCTGAGTAGGTTCTGCTTCTGCTTATTCTGCCTTCACAGGGCAATAAATAACTGGAATTCACAGCTCCAACTGCTTGTCTAATGGTTATCCAATTCTACTTAGTGTCTAATGTTTAGACAATATTTTATAGGAAGTGTGAGGTTAAAGCAATATTCCCTATGTGAGAAGAGAATTCAAACCAGTTCACTTATTCCATATGGAAATTATGTAAATTACTACACAGTGGAAAAATGTTAGTTTTTACTGAATTTTTCCATATTTTATCAAGAGTTTAATATATGAGATTAGATGATTATTGACCATTTGTTAAACTAGAAACCTCAGATCCCTGGTACTTTGCATTTTTTTCTTGATTTTATTTATTTTTTTGTTTATTTTTTCCTTATTTTTCTAATTTGGGGGGAAGGTACCTGGGATTAAATTCAGGGGCACTTGACCACTGAGCCACATCCTAAGCCCTGTTTGTATTTTATTTAGAGACAGGGGCTCACTGAGTTGCTTAGCTACTTACTTTTGCTGAGGCTGGTTTTGAACTCATGATACTCCTCCCTCAGACTCCCAGGCTGCTGGGATTACAGAAGAACTTACCATCGCACCCAGATTCTTGAAGCTCTTCTTGACCATATATTATTAGAAATGATGAAGTATAATATACCATGCCCACAAACACAAAGATTCTTAAAACACGATTATGGACCATGTTTTGGAGTCTCAGAAATATAATCATATGTAAAAATCAACAGAAGTTAGTCTTTTTAATTTTCCCATTGGTAACATGCTTTCCACAATTTGACAACCAAGTCCCAAGAGATGCAGTCCTGACAAGTGTGCAGTAAAAACTGCACTCACTTGACATTCTGCTCAGGGAAAGCCAAAAAAATTACAGCTTCGGGAAATCAGTTTGCAATAGGCAACAAGAAGCTAAATGTTATTACAGTTTTCACCCATTAGATAATTTATGGAGAAAAATATCAATAAGTAGGATGCAAAATGAAGGCATTTTATAATATATATGACCTTGCTTAACATGGTCCATAAGAGTAAAAAATGGAAAAATCTTAAATTATTATGGATTTTGGAATAGTTGTGAAAACATGGATACCCTGATGAAATGGAATATTTGTAGCAAAGAAGAGTCAGACATGAACATTTATTAATAAAAATTTCCTCAGTTACATAGAGGAATACGGGCTCAGTTTAAAGGGGGTTTATTTTAATAATGATATAATATGTCCATAAAGTATGCATAATAGAAAAGGAAAGAGTACAAACTGTAATTAGACACTCCTGCATAGTGAGACTAGAATTGATTTCCTTCCTGGTTTTTAATCACCTACACCTTTTTGTCATTCTTAAAACTGGAAAAAGCATTTATTAATATGAATTAAAAATCTCCACCCCTTACACAAATCCTCTTTACTGTAGTTTTGATTTTTTTAAGATGAGCCCTCTCCCGCCCTAAACACACACAGAGTAAATTAAAGTGACTGTTGAGCACTTTTCCAAATTAGACTGTCAAAAGTAACATCAAATTTAAACGTAAAAAAAGTCATCCTTTTTAACTTTGTCATTGCCAACATATTTTCTGGATGTTCTTATGTTGCATTTTAATGAAAATGTTCACTGCTGATGCATGTGCAGTCCTGAGAAGTGTGCGCTCAAAATGGCGATATGCCACGTTGCCAGTGAAGCAAAAGTGTAGGAATGGACTTCACAAGACACAACACAGGCCAAGGTCTTTCTGAAAAGTGGAACTCTGAGTGAGTGGTAAATCTTCTGCAGTCCTTTCAATTAATGTTTCACTTTTGTAATCTGAGAAATGTGTTTACTAACCAAAGGAAAAGCTCTGACCCTGAAAATTAAATAGAAAGGAATTTCATGGCAGACAACCAGCCCTATATACTCTCTCTCAAGCTGCTTTTGCTCAGTGACACAAATCTCACTGAGAACCCTCAGGCTTCACTATTGATTTTCCATTTACTACTAAAATTCTGCCTAGCCCCTCCCATGGTGTACAAACTTGGATTCTTGTATATCCTTACTTTACCTGAGTTGCATATCCTGGATCTTGTCTCCATCTCTGTTCTCTCTAAGATGGGAATGTTTGTCTGTACTGATCCTGGACTCCAGCTGGTGAACTTGGACATGGTAGCATGTGCCCAAGACTATATCTGGATGTCCTGGACACAGGAAGAAATCCTTTGCTCTGCATCAACCACACCTCACCAAACTTCCATGGTTAATGCTCTTTATTACAGTGTCTTGAATTCTATTGATAATTTGAAGGCCAATTTAAATCACAGAAATGATGAAATCATGTGATTACACAAAGAATAAAAAATCAAGGTCAATATGTAAGTATTCATGTCAAA
Source organism: Urocitellus parryii (assembly GCF_045843805.1). Taxonomy (NCBI): domain Eukaryota; kingdom Metazoa; phylum Chordata; class Mammalia; order Rodentia; family Sciuridae; genus Urocitellus; species Urocitellus parryii. The sequence goes on along the minus strand of NC_135539.1, from coordinate 75,399,588 downwards.
AAAGGAGTTTGTATTAATCCATAAAAATTCTGCAGATTCTCAAATGATAAACTCTAAAGAGAACTATGTGTCAAAATATATCCAAACAATCCTCCACTGGGAGAAATTTAACCCAATCCTGGAACAAACCATTGTGTTATTAAATCTGAAATATTCCTATATTATCTACATAAATTTGCATCCATAAATTCAGGTAAGATGTAGGCCCAGCTCTGTTTTTTTGTTTTAGGGAGTTATATTGAGACTATTGCAATTGTGATACTGTTTGGCAAATATTAGAAAAATTAGCCATCCCAAACATTAGAGTTAAGACCTTGGGTAGCTCCTCTGGTCACTAGTTTGTTTCTACTCAGACACAGTCTTCCCAAATTTTCTGATCCCTTGAGGTTGGTCTGCTGTGCACATCCATGAAGATCAGCTCAGCTACTTAACAAGGGCTCCAACTGAAAAACAGATGGCTCCTACCTTGGGATTTCAATGTCTAATTTGGAATATAGAAAAACAAAATATTAAAAAAGGTTTATCACAATTTGCCTGAAAAGGTAAGGACAGGGTCATGTTCTAACTCTTTTGAAGAAACATCAGATAATGAGGAGACTCTTATTCTATAATCCAGGGAAATTTTCTGTCAGAAACTTAAATATCCAACAATAAAAATATTAAATTTTTGAAGGCTTATTACCCTAAGTGAGAACCATATTGTGATATTATATAGATCAATAACAAAAAAGGTAAAAGGTGCCTTTAATGTTTCATAAAGTACTGAGTATTGTGATATTGAAAAATGCTAGTTTCAGATACATTCAGTTGTATGAAACAGAAAATTCAACTCAACTTGGTTGAAAATTCGAGGAAACTGATGCAGGTTACTAATGTGGGGCAAGTAAGAGTTTCCTAACAATTCTCCTAGAAATATTGTTATCATACACATGTATTTTAAGAAAAAACAGCGCTAGGTTATTTATCCGAGATATTTCTGCTTTGTGATAGAGACCTTGAATATCTATATCATAAAGCCTAGAAAATCCAAACATCCTTCTCAGATACGAAGTGGAAACCACATCTCAAAAAATGTGGTCCTTTAAGACTGCTGTCCTTGTGACTATAGTAACTTTATCCACTTCTTGGTATACTCTTTCGTTCTCTTAGTTTAAATCGGTCTAAGATATGTTGATGTCACCCTCATTCATCATAGACACAACTGAAGTTTCCAGTTTTTTTAGCATTTTCCCTAAGTGTTTCTACATATACCTAGACCAAACTTGAGTTAACACCCTGAAATGGCCTATGATTGTGAATGTCCCCCTCCCCCCTTCCTTCCTTGTGTGCTTTCTTTGTTGCTTTAGAGCATTGACTGCTTATGGAAGTCGTGTAGTGTTAATTCACCCAAGACTAACGCTTTCATGATGTTTTGAAGGGAGAATCTGGAGCTTTTCTACTCCAACATTTTCTCACACCACTATTCTAGATTTCCAAGTGATTTATGGGATTTCTTTCTTTGAATACATCCTAATTGACATAGATATTTCCAAACATACTGTAAATAATGTTGTTTTCAACTTCTCTTCGTGTGGCTAATCATCAAGCTATGACATTGGATAAAATCTGCAAACGTTCCTTTTTGTCTACTGCCTCTAATTATCAAAAGAACATTTGGTGGAAGGAAGAACTGCAGAGTAGAGGAAGGGAAGCAAGAGGAAGAAAGAGAGGGGACAAAAGGTAAGCATGAGGAACTACCTGGTGAAAGGAACCTACCATATTGTGCTATTTAATGTACAAATATACCACAGTAACTCAATGAATCCAATCATCCTCATATACACAGGAACATAGAGATCACCTGAATAGAATAACAATAAAAGAAGGCATGTCAGGAGAGTAGAGCAAGCAGATAAGGGGGAGGGAGGAGAGCTAGAAAGGGGAAGGTACTGAGAAATAAGATTGATCAAATGTTATGTGCATGCATGAATTTGGCATCATGAATCCCACATTATGTATAATACACACACACACACACACACACACACACACACACACACAGAAACAAAAAAATCTTCATCATATGTCCCAAGCAGAGGAGTGCTAAACTCCTCTACCTTTGCACATCTGAACCATCATACTCACTCCAGACCAGATGCCCTCTCACCCCTTTGACAACCATCTGAAAGGAAAAGCTCATCCCCCAGTTTCCAGGAGCTCTGGTCCTTGACCTGCAGGAAGATAGCCCTTGGCCTGCTGCTCCTCCTTGCCTTATGTGCTTCGTCTTGCAGACTGTGAACCATGGTCTTCATGCAAAGTATTTTCTTCTTATTTCATGGTTAGAGAAGCATTGACTGATAAATGCCAATTGCTACTTCTTCAGAGCCTTAGAAGTCCTATCTTTTCCAATCCCAGGAATGGGTTAGCATGACCAAGCTCCTGCTGACAGGCTTAAAGCCACATTAGTTCTTGTTTATAATGAGTCAAAAAGAAACTAATCATCAATGTAACAGAGTGAATGCAAAATCTTGAGAAAAACAACTTTATTTTCTTTTTTTCAAAAATTGTTGAGAATTTAGTGTCTTCTTTACTGGACTAATAAACTTTGCTTTGACAGAATGTGAGTTGCTAAGAAGCATGGATTAACAGAAGTGATGTGTCCAATCAGGAGCATCTGAGCCACCTCCCGCATCCCAATCGAAGTAGGGGATACTAGTTGAAGTCATGACAAAGGTGTCCAGGTTAATATTCATCAGCAAATGGATAATTTGGGTGGTTGGACATACTAAAATGAAAAAGAAAATTATGTAACATAGACTCAGTGACTGCATTTCTACAGGATAAATAAGTGATACCTACTGAGCTTCATTATATTTCCTCAGTGGTTGTACAATCTACCATTTCGACATTCAGGAACATAGCCATATAGGAGATGGTGTTTTAGTTCTAACTAAATCATACAAATTCTATTCCCTTTCCAAGAACAGAACACAACGAACTCACAGAGACAACAATTCACTCATATTCATCTTCCTTAGCTCTATTAGCCAATCTACCAAATCAAAGAAATTCTTTCTTATTTCTTGTATCAATGAAAGCAGAAACAGATTGTACCACACTTATTTACTTAATTTGTGGAAGAGGAAGAAGAATGTGTCCTTTCCCACAAAGTAAGTAAATAAATGTGGTGAAATCTGTTTCTGCTTTCACTGAGATGTTTCTGTTTCTGCTTTCATATGTTTTGTATAAGGATAAGTTCAGATATTGACCAATACAAAAAGTATTTTAGATGTGCAGTATATTGCTAGCCATCTCACTTCCATTTAAATAATTCATTAATTATTATTTGCTCACTGCCCATCACAGACAACATGGTGTTTATTTGGATATGGAAAGAATGTTGTTTATGAGATATACATGCAAATCTCAGGAGCTAGGCATATATTATTTAGATTTCTATAATTTAGAAATAATACAACAGAAAATTGTTACTTCTTGAAACAATATGTATCAAGAATTGCCGATTGCTTGCTACTGCCTCTTGGCATTATGTTCCTACTTCTTCATTTATATCTATATTTACAAAACTGTTAGTAATGAAAACAATATATCTGCCAATATTTAAGCTCATGTAATCATGGATTGTCAAATCCCCTTTAAAACATCATCACATTTATTTCTATTATAAATTAAAATTCCAACAGGCAGAAGAAACATATATTCCTTGCTTATTCTCACTTATAATATATGATGTCCAATGCCAGATTCTATAATCACAAAGCATCCAAAAAAAGTAAAGATTTTTTCTCATGATTATTAGTTCTCTTCAACAAGGTTGTTTTTTTCTGCACACTCTTCTCTTGATTTTGAACCTCTCTTCTCAAAAAAAAAAAAAGAAAAGAAAACCTCTATCCTCTGCATTAAGATGTCTACAGTTTTTAATTTGAAACTATATGTCCTCCCAGCAGCCCCAAGGGAAGCCTTTTGACACATACTGCAGTGTCTGGGCTCTCATAAAAGCTGCACTGAAAAGGAGGGAAAGACTTGAAAATAAATAAACAAAGGCCAAGGTCTATCAAGGTTACTTACGATTCCATGATAACATAGCGAAAATTTCTGTTCAGGCCATCTAGGACTTTCATGTCTTCTTCAGTCAACTCAAAATCAAAAACCTATCACACAAGTAGAAAGGTTTTAGCATCTTTAGACTACATATTGCCAATCATGAAAATCCAATGAAATAATGTTGTTGCAGAAACATTTAAAATATCTTAAAAGTTTCCAATAGTTATTAAAAAACTCTAACAAAACACTCAAATGGTCAATAAATATCAGGTGAAAATTGAAAAGAAATCACTTTTTACATGTATTATACAGAAACTGCACTAACTACAGACAAAAAGAAATCACAAAAAGGAGTTGTAGCAAAATAATGTAATGTTACTCAAGATTACAGTGTCACATAGTTAAGTGACTCTGAGAAATCTAGAGGCAACATCATGAAACATGTAAGACGATTCAATAATTTCAATGATACAGTTTTATTTCTATATCACATTAATGAACAGTTAAAACTCCAACAATGATTTTTGATCAAATTTTTTCAGTCAGCAATTGTACTAATTATATCCTCTTCAAAAAAAAAAAAAAAAAAGGCAGGTGGGAGGAGGTCGCTTCAAGAATCACCATGTCACCATGTCTAAATTTGAGACATTTTACAGATGAAACAATTTTCAGGAATTGCTATAATACTGAAAAAGAATGGATATATAAATCTTTGGTAATTTTCTTAAGAAATTGTAAGAAAGGAAAATATTGATTATTTTATACTTAAGGAATTATATAAACAGCATTCTCTGCATTCCTCTTTGAACTTTTCTGTACATTTGGAAAGTTGCAAGTGAAAGTGAAAATGAATATGTTATTTAAAGACTATCAAAATTGTCACTACTGTAGGAATAAATACAACAGAATTAATACAAATGCCTTCATAGATCAGTTTACTGCAGTATGTTTAAAGACTAGTTAAATATTGGAAACTCATATCAAAATCATGGAGTAGTATCTTTAATAATTCAAAATGTAGTTTCTCTCTGTATTAAGCGTTCCAATGCAATATCAAACAAACAGAGACAATCTGCATAGAGGTTGATAAAGCAATTCTCTGTTATTTATAACAGAAAAATAGACAGAAATGTAATCCTGTTGCTGGGAATTTTTACTTAGTCATTTAAAAATTATGTGTCTATTTGGATTTTTATTTCATACAATGTTTAAAAAATGCTATTGAATTATATGTGGAATTAAGGAAGGTAAGACTTTTGTAAAGAAATGTAATAAAATACTAGATTTGCCAATGTAAGTAAAAACATGACACTCATTAACCACAAAGTCCAGGCATGAAGACACCAATTAGAGAAGGAACTTTGTTCATGAAAATATACCCAAAGGAGAATGGAAGCACAAGTAGAATGTGGGAGAACATACTTCAACAAACACAACTGCATCTGAAAAAAATATATAGAATATGCCAATGTGGTCAATTGTTTGCAAAAAATGATCTCCCTAATAATTCATATCCCCAGTCTTCAATCTCTTTCCTATGTGAATTTGAAGCTTCTTTCACTAAGAGATGGTGTCTCTTTCTGCACCTCTTGAGTCGTGCCTCATCTCTTTCATTGGCCAACTTTTATTGGCCATTAGAACATGGTAGAAGCTACTCTGAGCTGAGGCATGAAAAGGCTCTGTGTGATTTCATTCATTGTCTGGGGACAGTGCTATATGATGATGTGAAGCCTGCGTTGTCCACTGATGGATGTAAAGTACCATGGAGAGGAGGTCAGACACCTCAGACAAAAGAGCAAGTAGGACCACAGCAGAGGGACCACACTGTCCTGCAGATGCATATGAGAGTTGTTGACAAAAACATGAGTGGCCTGGGTAGCTATAAGACATTCACTGAGTTCACGCTGAACCAAGGCAAAGAGAGAAAACTTAGAAACAATTGTTCTTTGTATTAATCTCAATATTGGGTAGGTTTTCTTGTAACTGCTCTAGTGGTGATTCTAAAATTGTTCTCCTATTGAAAATGAATGAAAAATCAACCAAATAAGTGGTATAAACTGACAGTAGACAAGTGTAAGAACTAAACATGAGTAAATATATGAATAATAATATACATGGAGGATTTGGGGAAATGTAAAATAAAATCATAATTCACAGAAAAAATCACCCAATCCAAATTCTCATTTCAGAAAATAAGTAAAAAGAACATACAAAGTTGTCTTGCACAGAGTTATATAATACATGGCCAGACATGCTGAAATCCAAACCTCTGGGATTTATCCAATCTTAATTCTAAATGGCTATACTGCATATCCCATTGTGGAGTAAGAGAACACACTTCTGAAAACATGAAATCTTACATGTAGAGGACTTGGTCCAATAACATCTTCGCAAGTTTCAAAGAAGCACACATGTGAAGGACACTGTGTAAGAACCCACATTCCCACAGCCCTCCTCTCTACCTGAATGTTCTCCTTTATTTCATTCTCCTTCAAACTCTGGGCCAGAACCACAACTCCACGCTGCAGCTGGTAGCGGAGGGCAATCAGGGCTGGGGATCGCTTGTGCTTTTTTGCCAAGGCACCAAGAACTGCATCATCCAAGAGAACTGGGGAGTTCTGGTCAACCCTGAAAGGAAAGACAGAGATGCTGAGGCCCTGAGGCCAAGTTGGTTAGGAGGATTTCATATATTTTCATTTTGGGGGGGGGGATGTGGTTTACTGTGGGTTGAATCCAAAGGCTTTCTACCACAGAGCCATAAGCCTAGTCCTTTTTATTTTAGTTTTGAGACAGGACCTCATTGAATTTCTGACACTAGCCTTAAGTTTTGAAGTCTTCCTGCCTCAGCATTCCGAGTTACTGGGATTACAGCAAGCACCACTGATCCACCCACAATAGAGACTCAGGTCTCTTTGGACCACTCTAAACAGGGATCCTCAAATGCAGTCCCTGTGTCAGCAGCATCAGTGTCTTATGGGATCTTCCCAGAAATGTAAATTTTCCACTCTTCCAGGGTCAGTTGAGAGTGACCTTTTGAACTCTGGTCTTGTTGGACTATAGATAGTTCATCTTCAATGGTATTTGACGTCTACTCCCTGAGGTTCTCATTACCATCCTTTGTATCGTTGAGTTCCCAGAGCACCATAGGCAACCAGAACAATGTCTTTGGATTTGCAGAAGTCCAGCAGTTTCCTCTGGTTGAGATAAACATGACATTCTACCTGCAGTGGACAAGGTAGAAGGTATCTGGTTCTAATGTTAATATGAAAACAAAATTGCAAATAAAAGAAGCTGAATTTTTAAAAATTCAATTTGGACATTAACATTGTGCCATAAATCAAGAATTTGGTCAAAGACTCATAGACCAAGTTTGACAGACATTTGGTAAGTATTCTGCGGTTGACATTTAGGTAAATTTATTCATCAAAAGAAAAAGAGAAATAGATTCTAGAACTCAGGGAGCTTAGAATAATTCCCCCCAATCATAATCTCTATTAACAAGTCCCAATTTGAACCAGTCAATGTGGGACAAAGGGACCCTGACGTGAAAATCTCCCCTTTGCAGGGCAGTAACATGCACAGTGGAGACTCGAAAAATCTGAAGAAATCCCACAGTCAGTCAACACCCAAGAGGTGAACCTGGGAAGAACTCTTCAAACTTCCATGGTACAACCAAAAAGACTGGAAAGAACGATGGGCATGCCATGCCTCTCCTCTCTGTGAAGATTCTCTCTCTTTTGGGTGTTTCTCCTTTTTGCTTTCTAATCACCCCATGCCTGCTGCTCTGAGCAACATGTCGGGTGCTGTTCTAGTGTGACGCAAAAACCCAGTAACTGAGGACCACTCTGGCTCCTTGGCTCCTTGGCAGACCCTTGGCCTATAAGAAGGAAATCAACTCTATCTCCTAAGTGACTGAAAATGGGAATGTAAAACAAATTAAATGATATATAAGACAGTTAAAAAAATGGTTCAATATCATGTGGAAAAGCTGAACTTTCTGTGTGAAAAGAAGTCAAGAAACATGAGAGAAGGAACATGTGATCCTGAGTCCCATCGTGAGGATGGAGAGAACTACAAAATATATTTCAGAGAAGCAAAGGGACACTTGAACACAGACTAGATTTAGATGACTTGAGAGACTTACTGCTACCTTTAGATGTCGTAATGTAAATGTGCTACATGGGAGACCATCTTCATTCCTAGGATATGTTCCCTGAGCTCTCTAAAAGTGAATCTACAATTTACTTTGAAGAGATGTAGCAAAATATTACACATATTTATAAAGATTCCCACATAAATAAATATCTCACAGTGTTCCACAAAGTCAACAATTTTAGATACAGGGTGGAAAATATGGATGTCCAGGATCATGCTCTGAAGATTTTTGTATGTTTGAAAAATTTTATGATAAAAAAGGTATAAAACTAATATTAAAAATATTTTCAGTTTTAACATTCTTATTAGAAATATATAGTGCTCAGTCTCCATTTATGAATTCATTGTTTTATAAGCTCTGTTCCAAACACCGACTATTACACCATGTCTGAAACTTGTCAAAAGTAAGTTAGAGCACAGAACCATGCATACAATACATGGGATTGCACAGTTGATTTGATATCTGAAAGTATCAAGAAAAGTGAGTAAGAGGGGCTCAGGCACAAGGACAACTGTATAATTAAGTAAAAGTTCCTGAATGTGGATTTCATCTACCATCAGTATCACCATAAAAAGCAACTTCCTCTCAGTCATTTAAATTTATTCTCTTTGTTAATAGAGATAGCAGGGACTCAGGCACCCAACCTCCACTCAAACCCTGACCACTGATCTATTTTCATTCATTTTGCTCACTGCCCATTCCTATGTACTCACCTTCATTCCTACACACAGCTCCCCCACAGCTCATTCATCCATCCAGTGTCTGGTCTTCCTTCATTGCTCAAGGACAAGCTCACCTTGCATTGAAGTCAGATAAATAACCATCCTCCTACTTGATCACCTTTACATCACCAGATTCTGCCACATACTAGGAACCAAGATCTTCCCCTCATTTTTACTAATGATTCAGCTGAGATACAATTGAGAATCCTCCACACATTGCAAGACAGTGGATAATCTTACATCCTTCTGTTCCACCATGGTGAATGAACTGGGGGACAGTACAGGACAGACACCTGGAAGTGGTGCAGATACAAAGAAGTGTTATAAGAGATGGCAGTGAGGCTCAGGGCTCTCACCTGGTTGCAGACAGGCTTATATTTGAGGCCCGGTTTATTCAGGATCATCTCCAGCTGCCTGCGGTTAAAGTTGGACACCCCGATGGACTTGGCCAATCCTGCGTCCTTGCACTTCTCCATGGCCTTGGGAGGAAGGGGTTGGGAAGAGGCATATGTACAGTCAACTATGTCACTATGAAGGCAAGACAGAACTGTTAAGAGGAGCACTGTCCAGGAATGACAACAAAGCTGATGAATTCATTGTGAAGAGGGGAAAATGGTATAGAGAATAGGGCAAGTTGTTGAGAGCTAGAAAAGGAACTCGTGTGTCCTCTTTAGGGCAACAGACATGACTGCATGTGGAGGCAGCAGTTGCGTTTCCTCATTGTCATCAGTTCTTCTCCTCTCTATCCCTCTGTTACATTCCATTAATGTGTACCTCCCTGGGCTGGGGTTGTGGCTCAGTGGTAAAGCACTTGCCTCATATGTGTGAGGCAGTGGGTTCAAATCTCAGTACTGCACATACACAAATTAATAAAATAAAGATCCTTCAACAACTTAAAAAAAATGTATACCTCCCCACAACCCCAACAAAAAAAATCTATTTTAAATTTAATGATTTCTAGACCCACAATTTCAGGAGAAAGCATAACTTTACTTTAGTCCTCTGGGTTTCCAGTGTGGTCACTCCTTCAGGTACTCACCTCCCATGTGGCACAGAGATCCAGTGAGTCACATATTACTTTTCCATTTTCATCTTTTGGATAAAGCTCTTCCCCCGGCTTCAAGAGAAGTGATCATAACAGAAATCATGCCAAATTCATACGTTCATTCACAAAATGGCTGCTAGATATCTATGGGATGGGAGACTAAAACTCCATGAAACACGTGGAACATCAGTTTATATTCATCTATTTCCAAATTCTTTACATGTGGAGTTGTAAGGAATACCTTCAGGTGCTTAGTTTCCTGTATTCCCTTACATCAAATTATCTACATGTATAACTATTCTTTCACACACACACACACACACACACACACACACACATACACACACATATAATTAAATAAGATATTCTCAGGTCTCCTAATGGAGTCTTCTAGTAGCTTATGTTATATTTCCTGTCCCTACATATTGCCCTAGGGAAATATCTCTCTTTCACTGGGTAAGTCACTGGTTGCATGGGCTTGATCTCCTGCAATAATGGGTTTCAATGATGACACAGGCTGAAGAGTGGTCTTTATCTACCTGGACACATGTGGATCTAAGAATATGTATGTGTACCAAAGATGGTCATTCAAGTTTCAATTCAAATTTGATTTGATGCTGGAAGATGAAGAGTCCTTATCAAATATTAATGACCTGAAACTTGAACAGCCCCAAAGTCATATTTACCATCAGTGGAACAGGCTAAGGCAAAAAGCAAGCAAATCTCTAGTACTGCAGACATAATGGATAAATAAACAAAAGGATACTGAGGATAACTTATTATCATAAATCTAACCATGGTTTGGAATTTCTATAATTCATATAAATTAAATTTATATAAATTTATAATAGAATCTCAACTCAACCATCAATGATAATGATAGTCATGTTGATGACTGAAATTAAGTAGGTTTGATGCTAAAAATTGCCTACCTTCATTGCTGTTGGGAAATGAATAAGGTAGAGGTCAACATAGTCAAAACGAAGTTTCTTCAGTGATCGTTCCAAACATGATTGGACCAGATTGGGATGATGAAAAGTAGACCATAGCTACAGAGGATAAAAAAGGAAAGGGAACTAGATTAATACATTACCCATATTTTGAAGATTTGACTAACTTCATGTTGAGACATTTATTTGTCTATTCCTTGAAAACGGATGATCATAGGGAATATATTCACTTCAGACCTTGGGTTTTCATTGATCTGATCCTATTCATGTAAACTGGATTATATCTTTGTCTATTATTAGTCAACAATTGAACTATGGAAAGAATTACACAAGACATATAATTTTTATCAAATAATAACACTATTTAATCTATGATTAATGTTCATAGATATTACAAAGCTATTGTTAGTCCATCTCATGAAATCAGTTCAAAATTAGTATGTTTTGATTTAAAAAACTGAAGGGAAACACATTTTGAACATCTTAATAATCAAGTCACTTTAGCTATGTCTTCTTTACTACAAATGGAAAAGTCCTACATTGTTCTTTGGAAATAACAAATGTATCATGGATATTCAGAATGATTTAAAAGTCAACCAGGAGAAAATGAATCCATAATCTGGTGAATTCAGTGAATTTCTGGAAGACCTCACAGGACTCTGCATACTGAGATAGTCATTTTATTCTATCGAATTTCATAACCAAATGAAATTACCAAAATGCTGTTTGCAGAATCAGAAAAATAAAGAACTTTAAAGTCATAAATTTGTAGACAGTGAGTAGGAATTCATAATCCTTCCCTGTTTTTGATACTATATCTTTTATGTTAATAAACATTGTACAAATAATCACTTTCACAACAACAGATCACCAACAGCTTTTCACCCAACATAGTTTTCACTTCTTTATATCACATTGCAATAATTTTTACACTGTATACACAATACCTTTGAAGTATAGAATATGTCTTCTCTCTTCACAGTGCCATCTGCAATCTTGCTTCTAACAGCCAGTCCTACCTCCTCTTCTACTTGATATACATAAGCACAATCAATATGGCGGAAACCAGCTTCTATAGCTATTTTGGTGGCCTCTATTGTCTTACTATTAGGAACCTAGAGGAACGACCAAAAGAAGTACTTGGAGAACCATAGTATGAGAGATAACTTATAGTGAGCAAGAGAACAGGTCAATAGACTGGAAGAATTTTATATCCCAGTGTTTTCGTAAGACTACTGAATTATGGGATAAGGTGCTAGTACCCTGAACTTTGAATGTCCATTTTTCTCTTCTGTAAGAATGAAACAAATTGCCAAGGAATTATTTTCAATATCTGTCAATATAATACACAAAACCAATGATGATTAATTGACAAACACCCTTCTTAGGTCACCGTTTGACTTATCTGGTTGTTATACATTCGGGTAAATTCCCCACAGTTGAGAACACATAAAAAATTCTCCTCTGCCAAGGTGCAGCATTTTCTGTGAGATGCTGAAGCCTTCCTCAGAGTGGAGAGGAAGTATTCTGCATCATTTATTCTATGCTTTTCATCTCAGGTACATTTTGCTAAACACATGTCTGGGGCTCTTGCCTTCTTGGGAGGAAAATATATTTCCTGAGGTATAGAAATAAAGAGAGAAACCATTCACAGTGCAAACAGAGTGCTGACATTCATCTGTTCTATCAAGTTGGTCAATAGACTGAAATGGGGGGTGGAGGCTTAGAGTGGTCAGAACATTTGGTAGGTGACCACACCATCATGCAATGATGGAGAGCAATGTCTGAAAACTGTCTTTCCTGATAATGGAATAGCTCTTGCCTGGAGAAACAGGACCATCTGAGACCCCCAGAGTCACACAGGAAGAAAGTAACTTGACAACCCAGATTGGATCCCATTCATCCTGTGTCTCCTTTCTTTTGAACCCTCTACCCAACTTCCTACTGTTACCTCTTGAGGTTTAACTGTGCCAAAGCCCAGTCCTGGAATGAAGTGACCATCATTGAGCTCCACATACTGATGTTTGGAATTCATTGCCTGTGACTCCTCAGCCTGAATAGGTTCTGCTTCTGCTTATTCTGCCTTCACAGGGCAATAAGTAACTGGAATTCACAGCTCTAACTGCTTGTCTAATGGTTATCCACTTTTACTTATTGTCTAATATTTAGACAATATTTCATAGGAAGTGTGAGGTCAAAGCAATATTCCCTGTGTGAGAAGAGAATTCAAACCAGTTCATGTATTCCATATGGAAAAAAATTATGTAAATTACACAGTGGAAAAAATGTTAGGTTTTACTGAATTTTTCCATATTTTATCAAGAGTTTAATATATGAGATTAGATAATTATTGACCATTTGTTAAGCTAGAAACCTTAGATCCCTGGTATTTTGCATTTTTTCTTGATTTTGCTTTTTGTTTGTTTATTTTTTTCCTTATTCTTCTAATATTTGGTGGGGAAGGTAGCTGGGATTAAATTCAGGGGCACTTGACAACTGAGCCACATCCCAAGCCCTATTTTGTATTTTATTTAGTGACAGGGGCTCACTGAGTTGCTTAGCAACTTGCTTTTGCTGAGGCTGGTTTTGAACTCATACATTCTTCCCTCAGCCTCCCAGGCTGCTGGGATTACTGAAGTGCACACCATCGCTCCCAGATTCTTGAAGCTCTTCTTGACCATACATTATTAGAAATGATGAAGTATAATATACCATGCCCACAAACACAAAGAATTTTTAAAACAGGATATGGAGCATGTTTTAGAGTCTCAGAAATACAATCATATATAAAAATCAACAGAAGTTAGATTTTTCAATTTTCCCATTGGTAACATGCTTTTCACAATTTGATAACCAAGTCCCATAAGATGCAGTCCTGACAAGTGTGCAGTAAAAACTGCACTCACTTGATATTCTGCTCAGGGGAAGCCAAAAAATTACAGCTGCAGAAAGTCAGTTTGCAATAGGCAACAAGAGGCTAAAGGTTATTAAAGTTTTCACCCATTAGATAATTTATGGAGAAAAGTATCAATAAGTAGGATGCAAAATGAAGGCATTTTATAATATTTATGACCTTTCTTACCATGCTCCATAAAAGATAAAAAATGGAAAAATCTTAAATTATTATGGATTTTGGAATAGTTGTGAAAACATGGATGCACTGATGAAATGGAATATTTGAAGCACAACAAGTTAGACATGAACATTAATAAATATTCCTCAGTTACATAGAGGAATACGGGCTCAGTTTAAAGGGGGTTTATTATAATAATGATATAATGTGTCTATAAAGTATGCATAATAGAAAAGGAAAGAGTACAAACTGTAAGTAGTCACTCCTTCTACATAGTAAGACTAGGACTGATCTCCTTCCTGGTTTGTAATCACCTATACTTTTTGTCACTTTTAAAATTGGAAAAAGTGTTTACTAATAAGAATTAAATACTCCACCCCTTACACAAATCCTCTTTACTTGTGGTTTTGATCTTTTTAAGATGAGCCATCCCCGCCCCCAAACACACACACAGTAAATTAAAGTGACTGTTAAGCACTTTTCAAAAATTCGACTGTCAAAAATAGCATTAAATTTAAACTTGAAAAAAGTCATCCTTTTTAACTTTGCCATTGCCAACATATTTTCTGGATGTTCTTATGTTGCATTTTAATGAAAATGTTCACTGCTGATGCATGTGCAGTCATGAGAAGTGTGCACTCAAAATGGCGATATGCCATGTTGCCAGTGAAGCAAAAGTGACTCCACTGTAGGAACGGACTTCACAAGACACAACACAGGCCAAGGTCTTTCTGAAAAGTGGGACTCTGAGTGAGTGGTAAATCTTCGCAGTCCTCTCAATTAATGTTTCACTTTTGTAATCTGAGAAATGTGTTTACTAACCAAAGGAAAAGCTCTGACCCTGAAAATTAAATAGAAAGGAATTTCATGGCAGACAACCAGCCAAGTTTGCTCAGTGACACAAACTTCACTGTGAACCCTCAGGCTTCACTATTGATTTTCCATTTACTACTAAAATTCTGCCTAGCCCCTCCCATGGTGTACAAACTTGGATTCTTGTATATCCTGACTTTACCTGAGTTGCATTTTCTGGACCTTGACTCCATTTTCTCTAAGATTGGAATATTTGTCTGTACTGATCCTGGACTCCACTTGGTGAACTTGGACATGTTAGCATGTGCCCAAGAAAATATCTGGATGTCCTGGACACAGGCAAAAAACCTTTGCTCTGCATCAACCACACCTCACTAGTTAAAACCTCACCAAACTTCCAAGGTTAAAGCTCTTTATTATACGGTCCTGGATTCTATTGATAATTTGAAGGTCTGCTGCAGTCTGGCTGGGCCCAAAATCATGAGCCACTGAAGCAGGAACAAACTTTATTTCTGAACTCCACCAGCACACTCCACACACGCTCCCCGGGAATTCTCCCGCAAACCATGCACGCAGTGTTCTGTCGTGACACACTACAGGAACAGGAAATCCCTCCTGCAGAATTTTCTCCTACCGCTCTTCCCCAACCAATGGGAACTCTCCGGGAGTCCTGCTAGAGCTTCAAACTAGCAGGCCTAGGCAGACAGCAGGGGTCTAATCTCCAATTGAATGCATATCTTAACATAATCATTATCTTCTCAATGGCTTGCTGGAGTCACCTTTCAACCAAAAATGTCATGCGCCATTCCTACTTGGCTATGGCTCTCAGCATCTCCCCCCTTCTGTTTAATTAAACAACAAGCAATGTGGCTTAGGGACCATGCCTGTTAGGTTGTCCAATACAACATATGGTCCTTACATGTCATCGGATGAGCTGACCTCTAGGCGTCACCCTCCTGTCTTAGGTTGGTAACACTGAAATTGGATCATACCCGTCACTGACTACCAGTCCAGCATACAACCATATTTGTGGATAGGTCTTTGCACCAGTGTGTGTGTGTGGGGCGAAGCTCATTGCCTCACCTCTGTTGGCCCCCAAATTTGGCCTTTGCACCAGTGGGGGGGGACAGGTTCTTTGCCTCACCTCTGTTGGCCCTCAAACCTCAGACCATCACTCACAGAAGGGAGGAGGACACAGAAATGCCAGGACACCAAGCCAACTGACTGCATCTTCGAAAAATTGTACCACCGGTGACACCATCAGCAAAGATACTCCAGCATTACCACAATTCACTGTACCAACAGATAGTTCACAATGTATACAAGTGATACATAGTCCAGGCAAGCTCTGCAAGCAGTTCAAAGCAGAGCAATCCATCAATATGTCCATTTCCTCCCAAAGTAAATCAACTCCTTGATTGAGCACTACTTGTTGAGTTATTATTCATTGATGCATCAGTTTATACAGTTTGTTGTGATAACTAAAGAAGAAGCTACAGTTTGGTTTTATCTTTGTCTTCACCGGCACTGGGATGAAGATAGGAATTCTCGCAATGATGGCTAAAAAAAAAAAATTATGTAACATTCCAACACATACTAAGAAAACAATTTTCTGAACAATTTACATTATCCTGAACAGAATTATTAAATATAATGAAGAGGAAAGGTGAAGGTAAACAAACAGATCTGTTAACCTCCTTTTTTGTTCACATATTAAAACAATCCTCAACAGCTGTTTACCCAATTTAAATTAAACCATTAAAATCACATGAATAAAAAAAAAATTCGGATCCATTTTTTCATGAGCGCTCCTCATATATGATATATGGACATACGCACATACAGACATACCACACAAAACAGAAGTGTGCACACAAATGTACAACACATAAGACAATCATAAAGGCCTTGTAGCTTTACACAGGTGAAATCTCCATTGCAATGTTTAAAAACTCCACAGTCAAAAAATAAACTGAGGAGATCCAACATGGCAGCGGGCGCAGAGAGATCAAGTCTCTGACCTCTTCAACTGCGCGGGCATAGGGAGTCTTAACCCGCCCAAATGCTGTTTGCTCAGGATCACTAGGCAATGCTGAGCTAATGTGGATCTGGGACGAATAGTCTGAGCATCTCAGAACACACACCAAGAGCAGAGCGGTGGAATTCAGGCTCTTGTACCCCTGCGTCTCACAAACAAACCGCTGTGACTCAGCGCTAAACAATACTGCTGAAACAACTGGTCAGCCCTTTTGAGCCTGCGGAGGTTAATACCAACGGAGCCTTCATAGGCAGTGGCCACTGGATTAAGACAGGGCTTGGGAGAGCCAGTCAGGACCCACCTGTTGCATTGGTCACCCAGCAAAGGGAACGAACTGTCCCCATTCCCATGGGATACCACCATGGCAGAGAACTGAATCACCAGAATGCGGCGGAGGAGATAACTTCATTGAAGCCGGTGGTGGCAGGTGGGTAACCCCCTAGCCCCTGCTTGCCACAAAGCAGAAAAACCTCAAGGGCCTCTCCCAGCTCTCCCGTGAGTGCGATAGTCAGACCGAGGGAATTAGGAGTGGCTCAGGACCCATGGCATGGGTACCTGGCTACTGCTCCCACCAATGCTGATAAGTGAGGTCTCTTGCACCAGCTACCCAGGGCGTGGCTACTGGAGGGCAAGCAAAATACGCTAAGGGTTCTCAGCCCCAAGCTCCACAACCTTAGGGTCTGGGGGAATGGCAAGCAGGGAGAGTGTACCAAGTTGTTCAAGAAAATAGGGCTCCCAGGAGCAGCAGACCTGGCGTGTAGCCAGTATTGTGGTGAGCATCACTGGTGAGCAGGGCCTGGTGGGAGGAAAAGTGGGGAAGTGACTAGACACAAGAAAAGGCCCTAGGAACTCAGGAT
The DNA here is from genome assembly GCF_045843805.1 of Urocitellus parryii. Taxonomy (NCBI): domain Eukaryota; kingdom Metazoa; phylum Chordata; class Mammalia; order Rodentia; family Sciuridae; genus Urocitellus; species Urocitellus parryii. The sequence continues at coordinate 75,381,890 of NC_135539.1, read as the reverse complement.
TGGAGACCCGTCCAGTTGGGGAGGAGGAGCTGCTTCCCAGTGATTGGTTCCTGTGTATTGAGAGGAGAAGCTTGGCCAGGTGGGCACAGCTCCACCTACTGGAAGAGAAGTTAATTGAACTCTAAGACTGCATTTTTTAAATTTTTTTTATTATTTGGGTTTTTTTTTTATTTTAATTTTAATTTTTTATTTTTTTGATTATTATTTTTTATTTTTTTCTTTTCTATTTTTTCTTTTGTCTTTTCATTTCTTTTCAATTTCCTTATTCCCCTTTTCTTGAATTCTACCTGTTTACTCTCATTCTCTTTAGTGACTTCTTCCCTTCCCTTCTAATACCTTTCCTCCCAAGCTTCACGACACTGTTCATGTGTAATTTACTAAATATGTATAGGTCAATGTTCTGAGGTGTTATATAGTGCTAACAACTCCCTAGCTACCCCCAAATACTCCAGACAATTCTACTGTTAATATCCCTTATCAGTAGAGCAACCCTCCAAGGTTGCCAAGAGATACCAACCTCAATACCATCACATTATGCGACCTAAATATAAGTCCCAAGACCAAACCCCAGACTGCCATATGCCATCAGAATCTGTACACAGTTTAGGAAACGAATGAATCTGCATTAAAGTGCAACAAAACACATCATCTCTAGTCATAGTCTCCCTCACAAAAGAGAGAGCCCAGGGACACACGAAACCAAATAAATTTATAGGAGTAAACAGTAACTCAGCAGTCAAACAGAACAAGAAGTAACATGAGCAGCATGAAAAAGCAAGGAAGAAAAGGAGTACAAACAATGCAGGACAGCCTAAATACCAAGGAGGACCTAGAGGCATCAGAAAAATGGTCAAATAAAGAACTCAAGGAATACCTTAGACAGATGGAATGGAATCTTAAAGAGGATATGAGACAGAAAATTCAAACAATGAAAGAACAGATTGAAAAATGAATTACATAAACAGATAAAAGAAGAAACAAAGCATCTTTATCAGGAGATAGAGATTAGTAAAAAATCAAACAATAATTCTAGAAATGAAGGAAACTATAAACCAAATTAAAACTGAAATGAGAGTATCACTAACAGAGTGTAGCAAGTAGAAGCCAGAACATCAGATAATGAAGATAAAATATATCAACTTGAAAAGTGTGTAGCCAACTCAGAAAGGCTGCTAAAAAATCACGAGAATAACATCCAAGAGACATGGGATAACATAAAAAAAAAACAAACTTAAGAGTCATTGGGGGCTGGAGATGTGGCTCAGCGGTAGCGCGCTCGCCTGGCATGCGTGCGGCCCGGGTTCGATCCTCAGCACCACATACCAACAAAGATGTTGTGTCTGCCGAGAACTAAAAAAAAATAAATATTAAAAATTCTCTCTCTCTCTCTCTCTCTCTCCTTTAAAAAAAAAAAAAGAGTCATTGGGAGAGAGGAAGATATAGAGGTTCAAACCAAGGGAATGAGCAACCTGATGAATGAAATACTTACAGAAAACTTTCCAGAAATAAAAAAGAAAACTGATGTACAAATTGTAGATGCATACAGGACACCGAGCATACAAAATCACAGTAGACCAACGACAAGACACATTGTTATGAAGATATCCAATATACAGAAAAAAGAGAAAATATTAAAAGCTACAAGAGAAAGGAGGCAGATTACATTCAGGGGTAAACCAATAAGGTTAACAACAGATTTTTGATCACAGACACTGAAAGCGAGAAGATCCTGGAACAACGTATTTCAAACACTGAAAGACAATGGATGCCAACCAACAATTTTGTATCCAGCAAAATTAAGCTTCAGGTATGACAACAAAATAAAAATCTTTCATGATAAACAAAAATTAAAAGAATTTGCAGCCAGAAAACCAGCATTGCTAAGCATCTTGAGCAAAACACTACACGAGGAAGAAATGAAAAACAATAACCAAAACCAACAGTGGGAAGTACTTAAGTAAAGCCAGAGGGCAGAGGGAAAGCTAATCATGGAGAAACAAACCAAATTTTAAAAAAAGAGAGAGAAATAATCAAACATGGCTGGAAGTACAAACCATATATCAATAGTAACTCTAAACGTTAATGGCTTAAACTCACCAATAAAGCCATATAGGCTGGTAACATGGATTAAAAAAACAAATCCAACAATATGCTGCCTCCAGGAGACACATCTGATTTAAAAAGACATACACAGGCTGAAGGTGTAAGGTTGGGGAAAAATATACAACACACACGGTCCTCGTAAGCAAGTAGGGGTGGCCATCCTCATATCGGATAAAATCGACTTCAAGACTAAGTTAATCAAAAGAGATAAGGAAGGACATTATATACTGTTAAAAGGAACCATTCACCAACAAGACATAATAATTATCAATATTTATGCACCAAATAAGTGTGCTTCGACGTTCATAAAACAAACTCTCCTCAAGTTCAAGAATCTAATAGACCACAACATAATAATTATGGGTGACTTCAACACACCTCTCTCACCATTGGACAGATCCTCCAAACAAAAGTTGAATAAAGAAACTATAGAACTCAATACCACAATCAATTACCTAGACTTAACTAACATATATAGAATATATCAACCATCATCAAGTGGATATACTTTTTTCTCAGTAGCACACGGATCCTTCTCAAAAATAGACCATATATTAGGCCATAGGGCAACCTTCAGTAAATATAAACAGGTGGAGATAATACCATGCATTTCATCTGATTGTAATAGAATGAAACTGGAAATCAATGATAAAAGAAGGAAGGAAAAATCATACATCACATGGAAAATGAACAATATGTTACTGAATGATGAATGGGTTACAGAATGCATAAAGGAGGAAATAAAAAAATCTTAGAGATAAATGAAAATACAGACAAAACATATCAGAATCTATGGGACACAATGAAAGCAGTTTTAAGAGGCAAATTCATTGCCTGGGGGCCATTCCTCAAAAAAAGAAAAAACCAACAAATAAATGAGCTCACATTTCATCTCAAAGCCCTAGAAAAGGAAGAGCAAAACATCAGCAAATGTAGCAGAAGGCAAGAAATAAAGAAAATCAGAGCAGAAAAAACGAAATTGAAACAAAAGAAACTATTGAAAAAATTGACAAAACTAAAAGTTGGTTCTTCTTAAAAATAAATAAGATCGACAGACCCTTAGCCATGCTAATGAAGAGAAGAAGAGAGAGAATTCATATTACTAACATACGGGATGAAAAACGCAATATCACAACAGATGCTACAAAAATAAAGAAGATAATTAGAAATTATTTTGAAATCCTATATTCCAATAAAATAGAAGATAGTGAAGACATCAATAAATTTCTTAAGTCATATGATTTGTCCATACTGAGTCAAGAGGATACACACAATTTGAACAGACCAATATCAATGGATGAAATAGAAAGAGCCATCAAAAGACTATCAAACAAGAAAAGCACAGGACCGGATGGGTATACAGCGGCGTTTTACAAAACCTTTAAAGAAGAATTAATACCAATACTTTTCAAGTTATTTCAGGAAATACGAAAAGAGGGAGCTCTTCCAAATTCACTCTATGAGGCCAATATCACCCTGATTCTGAAACCAGACAAAGACAACTGAAAGAAAGAGAACTACAGACCAATATCTCTAATGAACCTAGATGCAAAAATCCTTAATAAAATTCTGGCGAATTGGATACAAAAAGATATCAAAAAAATTGTGCACCATGATCAAATAGGATTCATCCCTGGGATGCAAGGATGGTTCAATATATGGAAATCAATAAATGTTATTCACCACACCAATAGACTTAAAAGATAAGAAACATATGATCATCTTGATAGATGCAGAAAAAGCATTCAACAAAGTACAGCATCTCCTTATGTTCAAAACATTAGAAAAACTAGGGATAACAGGAACTTACCTCAAAATTGTAAAAGCTATCTATGCTAAGCCTCAGGCTAGCATCATTCTGAATGGAGAAAAATTGAAGGTATTCCCTCTAAAATCTGAAACAAGACAGGGATGCCCTCTAACACCACTTCTATTCAATATAGTTCTCAAAACACTGGCCAGAGCAATTAAACAGACGAAAGAAATTAAAGGCATAAAAATAGGAAAAGAAGAACTTAAATTATCACTATTTGCAGATGACATGATTCTATACCTAGAAGACCCAAAAGGGTCTACAAAGAAACTACTAGAACTAATAAATGAAATCATCAAAGTGACAGGATATAAAATCAACACACATAAATCAAAGGCATTTCTGTATATCATCGACAAAACTTCTGAAATAGAAATGAGGAAAAACACCCCATTCACAATATCCTCAAAAAAATAAAATACTTGGGAATCAACCTAACAAAAGAGGTGAAAGATTTATACAATGAAAACGACAGAACCCTAAAGAGAGAAATAGAACAAGATCTTAGAAGATGGAAAAATATACCCTGTTCATGGATAGGCAGAACTAACATCATCAAAATGGCAATACTACCAAAAGTTCTCTAAATGCTTAATGCAATGCCAATCAAAATCCCAATGGCATTTCTTGTAGAAATAGATAAAGCAATCATGAAATTCATATGGAAAAATAAAAGACCCAGAATAGCAAAAGCAAATCTAAGCAGGAAGTGTGAATCAGGCGGTATACCAGATTTCAAACTATAGTACCAGAGCAACAGTAACAAAAAGAGCAGGGTACTGGTACCAAAACACGCGGGTGGACCAATGATACAGAATAGAGGTAACAGAGACTAATCCACAAAGTTACAACTAACTTATATTTGATAAAGGGGCTAAAAGCATGCAATGGAGGAAGGATAGCATCTTCAACAAATTGTTCTGTGAAAACTGGAAATCCTTATGCAACAAAATGAAACTGAATCCCTTTCTCTCACCATGCACAAAAGTTAACTCAAAATGGATCAAGGAGCTTGATATCAAATCAGAGACTCTGCGTCTGATAGAAGAAAAAGTTGGCTCCGATCTACATATTATGGGGTCGGGCTCCAAATTCCTTAATAGGACACCCATAGCACAAGAGTTAATAACAAGAATCAGCAAATGGCACTTACTTAAACTAAAAAGTTTTTTCTCAGCAAGAGAAACAATAAGAGAGGTAAATAGGGAGCCTACATCATGGGAACAAATTTTTACTCCTGACACTTCCAATAGAGCCCTAATATCCAGAGTATACAAAGAACTCAAAAAATTAAACAATAAGATAACAAATAACCCAATCAACAAATGGGCCAAGGACCTGAACAGACATTTCTCAGTGGAGGACATACAATCAATCAACAAGTACATGAAAAAATGCTCACCATCGCTAGCAGTCAGAGAAATGCAAATGAAAACCACCCTAAGATACCATCTCACTCCAGTAAGATTGTCAGCGCTTATGAAGTCAAACAACAACAAGTGCTGGCGAGGATGTGGGGAAAAGGGTACTCTTGTACATTGCTGGTGGGACTGCAAATTGGTGCGGCCACCTTGGAAAGCAGTATGGAGATTCCTGGGAAAGCTGGGAATGGAACCACCATTTGACCCAGCTATACCTCTTGGACTATTCCCTAAAGACCTTAAAAGACCATACTATAGGGATACTGCTACAATGATGTTCATAGCAGCACAATTCACAGTAGCTAGACTGTGGAACCAACCTAGGTGCACTTCAATAGATGAATGGATAAAAAAATGTGGCCTTTGTACACAATGGTGTATTACTCTGCACTAAAAAATGACAAAATCATGGAATTTGCAGGGAAATGTATGGCACTAGAGCAGATTATGCTAAGTGAAGCTAGCCAATCCCTAAAAAAGAAATGCCAAATGTCATCTTTGAGAGTAACTAAGAACAGAATAGGGAGGAAGAGCATGAGAAGAAGATCACCATTCAACAGGAATGAGAGGGGGGAGGGAAAGAGAGAGAGAAGGGAAATTGCATGGTAAAAAAAGGAGACCCTCATTGTTATACAAAATTACATATAAGAGGAAGTGAGGGGAAAGGAGGAAAAAACAAGAGAGAGAAATGAATTAGAGTAGATGGGGTAGAGAGAGAAGATGGGAGGGGAGGGGAGGGGATGGGGGATAATAGATGATAGGAAGGGCAGCAGAATACAACAGACACTAGTATGCCAGTATGTAAAAAAGTGGATGTGTAACCGATGTGAATCTGTAATATGTATACGGGGTAAAAATGGGAGTTCATAATCTGCTTGAATCAAATGTATGAAATATGATATGTCAAGAACTTTGTAATGATTTGAACAACTAATAATAAAATAAATAAATAAATAAATACATAAATACATAAATAAAACTGATCAGAAAAACATTAACCTAGGTCTGTATGAGCTCAAAAAAATAAAATAGAACTTTATGATGTGGGAAAAGGCAATAATAAAATAGATATTGAAAAAAGCATCCTGGTTAATCACTGTCGCAGATGTAAGAATAGCCAAGCTGGAGCTCTGCATATCAGTTGTTATGGATTTGAGTCAAATCATATTCTTTTTGGTCTGTAGAAATCGCTTTGGTTAGTCTCTCTGGAATCCAAATCGGCTGCTGTTCTCCCAGTGGAAACAAACAAACAGAACCCGATTCCAGACAATCACTGGGTCAGGACATTTCCATTCTCCTGTTAGGATATCCTTCCAAAGTAGCTTGTGCTTATGTACATTTTTTGGACACATATGCCCTTCCGCAGCACTAAGCCCTGATGAATCCAAATTTAAAAACTTTTGAGTAAAAAGGGTTATTTTAAGTTTATCTTTGGGGGATATATACCCCTTTCCAATTCCCTCTTTTTGCTTTAATAAGTACATTTTAATAGTTTGATGAGCTCTTTCAACTATGCCTTGTCCCTGAGGATTGTATGGAATTCCTGTTATGTGAGTAATGCCAAATGATGAGCAAAATTGTTTAAAAGAGGTAGAAGTATAACCAGGACCATTATCTGTTTTTAACTGTTTTGGTATGCCCACGGTGGCAAAATTTTGTAAGCAATGTGCTATGATATCTTTAGATTTTTCTCGGGCATGAAGGGAGCCCATCAAAAATCCGGAAGAAGTATCAACACTAACATGCAAATATTTTAATTTTCCAAATTCTGGCAAGTGTGAGACGTCCATCTGCCAAATAAGGTTAGGTATCAGTCCTCTAGGATTGACTCCAAGATTAACTTGTGGCAAAAAGGTCAAACAATTTTGACATTGTTTTATTATATGTCTGGCTTGTTCCTTAGTTATTTTAAAATGCTTTTTAAAGTATTAGCATTGACATGGAACCTTTTATGAAAATTTATAGCTTCTTCTATTGTGGAGAAAATATGTATGTCATGTGTAGATTTATCTGCTAAATCATTGCCCAAACTAAGGGCTCCAAGCAATCCTGTATGTGCCCTGATATGTCCTATAAAGAGTGGATTTTTTTCTGTCCCAGTTTAGACTTTGTATAGTGGGAAACAAAGAGAAAACAGTAGAGGAAGGGGAAATCCTACCAGCATCTTCAAGGGATACTATAGCATTAACTATATACTGAGTATCAGAAAATAAATTAAATACAGAATCTTTAAACATCACAAAAGCTTGTAAAATACATTAACCTCTACCTTTTGAGCTGATTGTTTGGGTACTAAAAATGTAAAAGTTTGATCCGGGGTAACTACTGCTGCTGTACCATTATTTGACCCATCAGTGAATATATTTGGAATATTCATGATAGGTGTTTTTCTTGTCAAGTTTGGAAAAACTACAGGGTGCAAGGACCAAAAAGACATCAAAGGATTAGATGGTAAGTGATTATCGAATGAAATATTAGATTTACACATGATTATTGCCCAAGTATTTAACTCTTTTGCTAACTCATCAATTTGACCATAGTATATGGAGTAATAATTTTATTGGGAAAAATTCCAAACACTCCCTTTGCTGCTTTTTTTTCCTTTGAGTATTAATTGTCCTATAGCCTCAGGATACCTAGTAAGAATAGTGTTAGGAGAATAAGATAAATGTATCCACAATAATGGACCCTCTTGCCAAAATACTCCTGTAGGAATATATTTGTTGGTAGTACAATAAATAATAAAGGCAAACTTATATCAATTCTATCCAAATGCATATTTTCCATATATGTTTAAATAATTTTTAATGCCTTTCTTGCTTTAGGCATTAACATGCGGGGTGAATTTGGATCCGATGGACCTTTTAGGATATCAAATAAAGGTCCCAATTCTCCTGTTGGTATGCCTAGATAAGGCCTTATCCAATTTATGTCTCCCAATAACTTTTGAAAGTCGTTAAGTGATTTGAGTTGATCTACTTGTATTTGAATTTTTGGTGGACAGATCATGGTTGAGGATAATAGAACTCCTAAATAATTAATTGGAAAATTTAATTGTACTTTATCTATTGCTATCTCTAGATTATAATTTTTTAATAAATTTGTAAGTGTGGCATAACATTCTAGCAATGTGTTTTTATCTTTATGTGCTAATAATACATTATCCATATAGTAAAATATTTGTAGTTCAGGATTTTGATTCCTAAGTGGCTGGATTGCTTTGTTAACATAAATTTGACACATAGTGGGCTGTTAGCCATCCCTTGAAGGAGTACTTTCCATTCATATCTCTGATCAGGACCTTCATGATTCAGTGCAGGGATAGTAAATATAAAACGTGGACTATCCTCAGGATGAAGTGGAATTGAAAAAAAAAAAAACAATCTTGAATATCTATAGATAAAACATACCAGGTTTTTGGCAAAGCAGACAAGTGAGGAATCCCTGATTGAGCAGGTCCCATAATAACCATCTCATTATTAATGGCTCTTAAATCTTGCAATAATCTCCATTTACCAGATTTCTTTTTGGTGACAAAAATGGGAGTATTATAGGGAGATATGGAAGGTTGTATATGTCCCTCCGCTAATTGTTGTTTGTCCAGGTCATGGGCTGCTTGTGTCTTTTCTTTAGTCAGGGGCCACTGAGGAACCCATACTGGTCTTTCTGATTTCTAAGTAATTTTGATTGTCTCAGTGGCCCCTTCTGAAAACCCAATCCATGTCTATTTATTCCTTGATCTATTTGAATTGGTGCTGTTATACCTTGTTCTTGTTCTCCTAATCTTTTTTCTTTCCTAAAACCTTGTCTAGCCCTAGTAGTGGACACATTAGGATTGATGTTATTTGTTAATGTCAAAACTAATTGATCTAGGACATCTCGTCCCCATAAATTTATAGGAAGATGATCCAATACATATGGCTGTATAGTTCCTTCACATCCTTCAGGATCCTTCCAATCAAATACCATTGCACTTCTATGGGGATTAGTCACCACACCTAGGCCTGGAAGCATTTGAGTGGCTTGTTGTAATGGCCATTGTTTTGGCCATTCTTCACGAGATATGATGCTAAGGTCAGCACCTGTATCAAGTAGCCCATTAAATTCATGTCCTTGAATATTTAGTTTTATCATTGGGTGAGAATCTAAATCTAAGGACAGCATAGCCCAATCTACACCTGTGGAGCCTAATCCCCTGGAACCTCTTTCTACAGTATGACTGGAAAATTTATCATGTAGGCTGGGTATTATTAATAACTGTGCTATTCTATCTCCTGGTGAAATTACTGATATACCTCTTGGAGAACTAGCTATAATTTTTATTTCACCTTCATAATTGGGATCAATTACTCCAGGACTTACCATAAGTCCTTTTAGTGTAGAAGAACCACGTCCCAATAATAAGCCTACTGTTCCTTGGGGAAGAGGTCCTTTTACTCCTGTGGGAATGATTTGAACTCCCATCTCTGGAGTTAGTACTGCTCTGGCAGAGGTGCAGATGTCCAACCCTGTGCTCCCTCTGGTTTGTCTGATGAGGCATTTAATGGATAATGTGTCCTGGGCACTACCCTGATGGTGTTTCTGGGTTCCTCCACTGCCCCGTATATTTGTGCTTGTGGGCCCCAGAGCATTGGGCCCCCCAGTCCATTTTTTGGCAATGGAGCCTGATGCCTTTCTCCACAATATCGTGGGTAAGCACCTGGTCCTTGTCCGTTTTTTGATAATGGAGTACCCTCTATGGTGGTTTGAGAACAGCAATCATTAGCCCAATGTCTCCCTCTACGGCATCTTGGGCAAATACCCGGTATTCTATTCCTTTGATACCTAGTTTTGTTAAACCTTTTTCCTACGGGGCAATTCCTTTAAAATGTCCTGTTTGTTCACAATTGTAGCATGTTTTGGGCCTGGCATCTAAAGCCTGTTGTACTGCAGCTGCCAAGACTTGCCCTTGTTCATTAATGTCTCTACATAATTTAATATATGTGTTTAAATCTTCATGTTTCCATGGTCTAATGACTTCTCTGCAACAATTATTTGCTTGCTCATAAGCCAGTTGTTTTATTAATGGCATTGCTTGTTCTGTATCCACAAAAACTCTGGCAGCTGTTTGAATAAGCCTATCTACAAATTCAGCGTGAGGTTCATTAGCTCTCTGTATTACCTTAGATAAATGACCTTGTAAATCTCCATGTCCTTGTAAAGTCTTCCATGCCCTAACTGCATCTGCAGCAATTTGTGCATATATAGCAGAATAATATTCAATTTGTTGCTGTTGACCCTCATAAGGTCCTTTTGCTAAAAACATATCTAGATTTTTTTGAGGGTAACCAGCTGCTGCATTTTGGCTAGATGTCTCCGTGCAAAATTCCTCATTGGCAACCTCCCATAACAAATATTGTCCTCCATTTAGCACAGATTTATACATGCTAGCCCAAACTGCTGGCGACATGTCCAAGTTGGTAATGGATTCGACCATGCTTACAGTGAAGTGTGCTTGGGGACCATAGGTTGTTACAGCCTCCTTTAACTACTTTGCTGTTTTTAAATCTAGAGCATGGTGAATTTGTTGCCCTCCTGCCTGCTCAAGTACAGGGCATGCTAATCTTTGAGGTCCTGTCTCAGGATCCCATCTATCAACTATGGGGGTTGAAGGCCACTCAGCTGTCTCTATAGATGGAGCTGTTGGTTGAATTACACCCTCTGGTGATACAACAGTGTTAGTAGCAGCCTCCTGTTGTAGCTTTTCCCTAATAGCCCCTTTTCCTTTAAATTTTCTTCCTCTGTCTGACTAGCTCGAGAGACCTTCTCTTTTGCTTGAAGTAAAATGTCTTTCTCCATGGTCTGAACCCCTAACAATTTACTTAACACTCTTTCGGTTTGTTTTTTACTAATTTCTAATCTACTATAAAGATTACGCAACCCAATAAGATAACACAAAACAAAACTGAAACAGAATGAAACAAAAATGGAACAAAAAATCGTTGTATCAATTTTCTCTTCCTCAGGGACAAACAACTTCAAACCTTGAGCCAACCATTTTTCCCAGTTTGCCTGAGAAAGTTCTAGGGATAGGCAGCTTGAAAGAAAAACAAAATAAATCAAAACCAGAACACATTGTTTTTTGAAATGGTCACCCATTCTCTTGCCTTCCCTAAGGAGCGAGCAATTTCACTTACCTCGGAGCTTCAGGCATTTTCCGCATGGCCCACCAAATGCTGCAGTCTGGCTGGGCCCAAAATCACGAGCCAGTGAACCAGGAACAAACTTTATTTCTGAACTCCACTAGCACACTCCACACATGCTCCCCGGGAATTCTCCCGCGAACCACGCACACAGCGTTCTCTTGCGACACACTACACCAACAGGAAATCCCTCCTCCGGAATTCCCTCCTACCACACTTCCCCAACCAATGGGAACGCTCCAGGAGTCCCGCAAGATCTCCAAACTAGCAGGCCTAGGCAGACAGCAGGGGTCTAATTTCCAATTTAATGCAGATCTTAACATAATCATTATCATCTCAATGGCTTGCTGGGGTCACCTTTCAACCAAAAATGCCATGCATCATTCCTACTTGGCTATGGCTCTCAGAAAAGATCAATATAAATCACAGAAATTATGAAATTATGTGATTACACAAAGAATAAAAAATCAAGGCCATGTGTAAACATTCATATCAAATAAGGAGTTTGTATTAATTCATAAAAATCTTGCAGATGCTCAAATGATAATCTCTAAAGAGAACTTATCTGTCTAAATATATACAAACAATCTTCCCTATCCTGGAACAAACCCTATCCTGGAACAAACCATTGTGTTATTAAATCTGAGATATTCCTATATTACCTACATAAATTTGCATATATAAATTTAGGTAAGATATAGGCCCAGCTCTGGTTTTTTTTTTTTTTTTTTTTTTGTTATAGGGAGTTATATTGAGACTATTGCAATTGTGATACTGTTTGGCAAATATTAGAAAAATTAGCCATCCCAAACATTAGAGTTAAGACCTTGGGTAGCTCCTCTGGTCACTAGTTTGTTTCTACTGAGACACAGTCTTCCCAAATTTTCTGATCCCTTGAGGTTGGCCTGCTGTGCACATCCATGAAGATCAGCTCAGCTACTTAACAAGGGCTCCAACTGAAAAACAGATGGCTCCTACCTTGGGATTTCAATGTCTAATTTGGAATATAGAAAAACAAAATATTAAAAAAGATTTATCACAATTTGCCTGAAATGGTAAGGCCAGGGTCATGTTCTAACTATTTTGAAGAAACATCGGATAATGAGGAGACTCTTATTCTACAATCCAGGGAAATTTTCTGTCAGAAACTTAAATATCCAACAATAAAAAATATTAAATTTTTGAAGGCTTATTACCCTAAGTGAGAACCATGTTGTGATATTATATAGATGAATAACAAAAAAGGTCTAAAAATAAAAGGTGCCTTTAATGTTTCATAAAGTACTGAATAATGTGATATTGGAAAATGCTAGTTTCAGATGTATTCAGTAGTATGAAACAGAAAATTCAACTCAACTTGGTCTAAAATTCAAGAAAATTGATTCAGGTTACTAATTTGGGGCAAGTAACACTTATTTTCCTAATCATTCTCTTAGGAATATTGATATGATACACATGTATTTTTAGAAAATACAGTAGTAGGTTTATTTGAGATATTTCTGCTTTGTGATAGAGACCTTGAATATCTATATCATAAAGTCTAGAAAATCCAAACATCCTACTCAGATACCAAGTGGGATCCACATCTCAAAAAATGTGGTCCTTTAAGAGTGCTGTCATTGTGACTATAGAAACTTTATCCACTTCTTGGTATACTCCTTCATTCTCTTAGTTTAAATCAGTCCAAGATATGTTGATATCACCCTCATTCTTCATAGACACAACTGAAGTTTCCAGATTTTTAGCATTTTCAAATCTTAAGCTTTTCTACATATACCTAGACTGAACATGAGTTAACTCAGATGAAATCTTGACTTTAACCTTTCCATGCTAAGAAAGCCTCTTGCTCTGTAGCTTCTACCAAATCTCCATGCATCAAATTCCTGATCCACCACAGCTGCAGTCATTGGGTCTCTCTTCTTTCCTCTGTGTAGTTCCCATACAAACTGATGTATTCACATTACATTGAGTAACAGAGTAAATGAAAACTGGTCAGACTCCTCTCACTCTGCATTTCTCCTGTAACTGACCTGCTGCTGAGTGAGGCCTGTCATTCCCCCCTATTGGTCTGTTCTTGTACCAACTACCTAGGAGAAACATGTCTATAATGAGAAGTAATCGTTCTGCTTGTGCTTACATGAACCTATTCTTTTTGAGCTGAGTATCCAACCAAAAGACTCATTTGGGTTGTACTATTTACACTCATTTGGTCTGTTATAAGATTTAAGATATTGCAAGGTTTTAAGAATATGCCAAGCAGTTCAACATCTAGGCATTGAGATTGGAAATCTCAACCTAAAAAAATCATTGCTTTTTCATTATGACTTCAGTAACCAAGATGGTTGTGTCCCCAACGTCCTTTCCCTCCAAATTATTTCTTTGAGTCACTTATGCTAATTCATTTGGCATTAGCATGTGGTCGCTATGGAAAAGGGCCCGTGACCCAGTCCTAGTTAATGCCACATGAAAAATCCTTCTGGGAGCTTCTCAGTAAGTATCTCTCTGTTCTAAGTGGTTTATCATACAAAGAGGTGGCACCTCCTCCTACACTGGATATTGAGCTGCTTGCTGTCCTGGGTGGTCTGCTGTGGGTCTGAGCACCCAGAAGTGGGAAAAGCCAGGAGCAGATGGTAGTGTTTCTAGACTCACAGGGACACTATCCACAACTTATTTTCTCTAGGATTTTTGATATAGAAATAAACCTATGAGGTTTAAGCCAAATGAAATATTTTATGCGATTTTTTGCCTTGATGTAGCCAAACAAAATCAACCACCAGAGATAACAAGCTTCTCTTTGAAATTTCTGCCTTCACTGTATTTTGCCACATGCAAGGGCATTCAGAATCACTGACAACTTCTCAAAGCCTCTGGAGAGCTTAAGCCCCATGGGTTTCTCAGGGCTGACCATGAAATGTGCAGAAGCTGTTGCAAAGTCACAAGGGACTCGTTTCTCCCTTACTCTTCTAGAATCATGTTGGTTTCCCATGCACTGAAAAAGACTACTGGTGGTTATTTTAATTACTTTCATTTTAAAATTAATAAAAATGAAAGTTCTTCTGTTTTCTATGATACACTAAGATTTTTGTGGCAGACATTTTCTAAGGTACATAATAATGGCACCTTACAAAAGTGGTGTCATTTTTATGTGCCTTAGAATTTATTTTCTGTATATTCATGTGCCATGAAATCTGGTATTTGCTGGACTATGAGTAACAACCTGCATCTCTGATCTGCTGAGGCATGCCATCTCATTTCAGCAACTATCTAAGAGGTTAAGCTGTCTGTCTGTCCTGGAGGATGAAGCAAGCTGTTTTTGAGATGACAAGCACAGCCTTACTAGTAGGTGTCTTCCAAAGATTGTGACCAGATAAGATGCAGTGACTTTCAGTACACTAACTGTCCTTTGGGGAAAGAAATTGACAGCTTTGCCGACACCACCCACAGACCACGACAATATGCTGCAAGACAGCTTTGGCAATGGTGAGCAAAAACACTCTGAAATTACCTACAATTGTGAATGTCCCCCCTTTCTTCATTGTGTGCATTCTTTGTTGCTTTAGAGCACTCACTGCTTATAGAACTTGTGTAGTGTTAATTCACCCAAGACTAATGCTTTCGTGATGTTTTGATGGGAGAATCTGGAGCTTCTCTAGTCCAATATTTTCTTACATCACTATTCTAAATTTCCAAGTGGTTTATGGGATTTCTTTCTATGAATACATCCTAATTGATATAAATATTTCCAAACATACTTTAAACAATGTTGCTTTCAGCTTCTCTTCATGTGGCTAATCATCAAGCTATGGCATTGGATAAAATATGCAAACGTTCCTTTTTGTCTGCAACTTCTAATTATCAAAGAATATTTAGTGCACAAAATGGGATAGGGAATAAGAGCATGAAAAGAAGATTACCACTAAATAGGAAAGAAAGGTGGGAGGGTAAAGGAGGGAGAAGGGGAATTGCACTGAAGATGGAAGGAGACCCTCATTGTTATACAGAATACGTGTATGATGTTGTGAGGAGAAAAAAAAAAATGAAGTGTGTCACATTAGATGGGGTAGAGAAATGTGATGGGAGGGGAGGGGAGGGGAAGTGGGGACAGGAAGGGCAGCAGAATAAAATAGACATTATTATTGCTGTATGTATATAGGTGATTGTATGACCAATGTGATTCTGCAACTTGGACAATCAGAAAAATGAGAAATTATACCCCATTTGATTCAAATGTATGAATTGTCAAGATCATTGTCCTGTCATGTGTAACTAATAAAATAATAAAATAAAAAAAGAACATTTAGTGGAAGGAAGAATGGCAGATTAGAGCAAGGAAAGCAAGTGGAGGAAGAGAGGGGAAAAAAGGAAAGCATGGGGAAGTACCTGGTGAAAGGAACCTACCATATTATGCTATTTAATGTACAAATATACCAGAGTAACTCAATGAATCCAATCATCCTCATATACACAGGTACATAGAAATCACCTGAATTAGAATAACAATAAAAGAAGGCATGTCAGGAGAGTAGAGCAAGCAGATAAGGGGGAGGGAGGAGAGCTAGAAAGGGGAAGGTACTGAGAAATAAGATTGATCAAACATTATATGCAAGTATAAATTTGGCATCATGAATCTCACATTATGTATAATACACACACACACACACACAAAAAAAAAATCTTAATCATGTGTCCCAAGCAGAGGAGTGCTCAACTCTTCTACCTTTGCACATCTAAACCCTCGTGTTCACTCCAGGCCAGATGCCCTCTCACCCCTTTGACAACCATCTGAAAGGAAAACCTCATCCCCCAGTTTCCAGGAGCTCTGGTCCTTGACCTGCAGGAAGATAGCCCTTGGCCTGCTGCTCCTCCTTGCCCTATGTGCTTCGTCTTGTAGACTGTGGTCTTCATGCAAAGTATTTTCTTCTTATTCCATGGTTAGAGAAGCATTGACTGATAAATGCCAATTGCTACTTCTTCAGAGCCTTAGAAGTCCTATCTTTTCCAATCCCAGGAATAGGTTAGCATGACCAAGCTCCTGCTGACAGGCTTAAAGCCACATTAGTTCTTGTTTATAATGAGTCAAAAAGAAACTAATCATCAATGTAACAGAGTGAATGCAGAATCTTGAGGAAAAAAAAACTTTATTTTCTTTTTTTCAAAAATTGTTGAGAATTTAGTGTCTTCTTTACTGGACTAATGAACTTTGCTTTGACAGAATGTGAGTTGCTAAGAAGCATGGATTAACAGAAGTGATGTGTCCAATCAGGAGCATCTGAGCCACCTCCCGCATCCCAATCAAAGTGGGGGATACTAGTTGAAGTCATGACAAAGGTGTCCAGGTTAATATTCATCAGCAAATGGATAATTTGGGTGGTCTGACATACTAAAATGAAAAAGAAAATTATGTAACATAGACTCAGTGACTGCATTTCTACAGGATAAATAAGTGATACCTACTGAGCTTCATTATATTTCCTCAGTGGTTGTACAATCTGCTATTTCTACGTTCACGAACATAGTCATATAGGAGATGGTGTTTTAGTTCTAACTAAATCATACAAATTCTATTCCCTTACCAAGAAAGAACACAACGAACTCACAGAGACAACAATTCACTCATATTCATCTTCCTTAGCTCTATTAGTCAATCTACCAAATCAAAGAAATTCTTCCTTATTCTTATCTCAGTGAAAGCAGAAACAGATTGCACCACATTATTTACTTACTTTGTGGAAGAGGACACATTCATTTATGCCATGTTTTGTATAAGGATAAGCTCAGATATTCACCAATACAAAAAGCATTTTAGATGTGCAGTATATTGCTAGCCATCTCACTTCCATTTAAGAGATTCATTAATGATTTTCTCACTGCCCATCACAGACAACATGGTGTTTATTTGGATATGGAAAGAATGTTGTTTATAAGGTACACATGCAAATCTCAGGAGCTCTGCATATATTATTTAGATCTCTATAATTTAGAAATAATACAACAGAAAATCATTACTTCTTGAAATATAATAGGTAGCAAGAATTGTCAATTGCTACTGCCTCTTTACATTATATTACTACTTCTTCATTTGTATCTATATTAACAAAAATGTTAGTAATGATAACAATATATCTGCCAATATTTAAGCCTGGGTAATCATGGATTCTCTAATCTCCTTTAAAACATCATCCCATTTATTTCTATTATAAAGTCAATTTCCAACAGGCAGAAGGGACATATATTCCTTGTTTATTCTCACTTATAATATATGATATCCAATGCCAGATTCTATAATCACAAAGCACCCAAAAAGAGTAGAGATTTTTTCTCATGATTATTAATTCTCTTCAACAAGGTTATTTTTCTGCACATTCTTCTCTTGCTTTTGAATCTCTCTTCTCAAAAAAAAAAAAAACCCTCTATCTTCTGCATTAAGATGTCCACAGTTTTTAATTTGAAACCAAATGTTTTCCCAACAGCCCCAAGGGAATCCTTTTGACACCAACTCCAGTGTCTGGGCTCTGATCAAACTGCACTGAAAAGGAGGGAAAGACTTGAAAATAAATAAACAAAGGCCACAGGTCTATCAAAGTTACTTACGATTGCATGACAACATAGCGAAAATTTCTGTTCAGGCCATCTAGGACTTTCATGTCTTCTTCAGTTAACTCAAAATCAAAAACCTATCACACAGTAGGAAATTTTTAGAATATTTAGATTGCATATTGCCAATCATGAGAATGCAATGAAATAATGTTGTTGCAAAACATTTAAAATATCTCAAAAATTTCCAATAGTTATTAAAAACATCAAACAAAACACTCAAATGGTCCTTAAATATCAGGTAAAAATTGAAAAGAAATCACTTTTGACATATACAGAAACTGTACCAACTACAAACAAAAGGAGATCTCAAAAAGGAGTTGTAGAAAAATAATGTTATTCCAAGACTATAGTGTGATATAGTTAAGAGACCCAGAGAAACCTAGTGGCAACATCATGAAACATATAAGATGATTTAATAATTTCAATGATACAGTTTGATTTCTATATCCCATCAATGAACAGTTAAAACTCAAGAAATGATTTCACCATGCCACCATGTCTAAATTTGAGACATTTTATAGATGAAAAATTTTTCAGGAATTGCTATCATACTGAAAAAGAATGGATACATAAATCTTGGTAATTTTTAACTCAAAATGGATCAAGGAGCTTGATATTAAATCAGAGACACGGCATCTAATAGAAGAAAAAGTAGGGTATGATCTACATACTGTGGGATCGGGCTCCAAATTCCTCAATAGGACACCCATAGCACAAAAGTTAACAACTAGAATCAACAAATGGGACTTACTCAAACTAAAAAGTTTTTTCTCAGCAAAAGAAACAATAGAGAGATAAACAGGGAGCCTACATCCTGGGAACAAATCTTTACTCCACACACTTCAGATAGAGCCCTAATAACCAGAATATACAAGGAACTCAAAAAATTAGACAATAAGATAACAAATAACCCAATCAATAAATGGGCCAAGGACCTGAACAGAGACTTCTCAGAGGAGGACATACAATCAATCAATAAGTACATGAAAAAATGCTCACCATCGCTAGCAGTCAGAGAAATGCAAATCAAAACCACCCTAAGATACCATCTCACCCCAGTAAGATTGGCAGCCAATAGAAAGTCAAACAACAATAAGTGCTGGAGAGGATGCGGGGAAAAGGGCACTCTTGTTCATTGCTGGTGGGAATGCAAATTGGTGCAGCCAATTTGGAAAGCAGTATGGAGATTTCTTGGAAAGCTGGGAATGGAACCACCATTTGATCCAGCTATTCCCCTTCTCGGTCTATTCCCTAAAGACCTAATAAGAGCATGCTACAGGGACACTGCTACATCGATGTTCATAGCAGCACAATTCACGATAGCAAGATTGTGGAATCAGCCTAGATGCCCCTCAATAGATGAATGGATAAAAAAAATGTGGCATTTATACACAATGGAGTATTACTCTGCATTAAAAAATGACAAAATCATAGAATTTGGAGGGAAATGGATGGCATTAGAGCAGATTATGCTAAGTGAAGCTAGTCAATCTTTAAAAAATAAATACCAAATGACCCCCTTGATATAAGGGGAGTAAACAAGGACAGGGTAGGGACGAAAGGTTGAGAAGAAGATTTACATAAAACAGGGATGAGTGGTGGGAGGGAAAGGGAGTGAGATGGGAAACCGCATGGAAATGGAAGGCGATCCTCAGGGTTATACAAAATGACATACAAGAGGAAAGGAGGGGTAAGACAAGATAATACAAATCGAAGTAATGATTTACAGTAGAAGGGGTAGAGAGAGAAAAGAGGAGGGGAGGGGAGGGGAGGGGGGATAGTAGAGAATAGGACAGACAGCAGAATACATCAGACACTAGAAAGGCAATTTGTCAATCAATGGAAGGGTAACTGATGTGATACAACATCTGTATACGGGGTAAAATTGGGAGTTCATAACCCACTTGAATCAAACTGTGAAATATGATGTATTAAGAGCTATGTAATGTTTTGAACGACCAACAATAAAAAAAAATTTAAAAAAAAAGAAATTGAAAGAGAGGAAAATATTGATTATTTAATAATGGAGGAATTAGATAAATAACATTCTCTGCATTCCTCTTTGAACTTTCCTGTACATTTGGAAAGTTGCAAGTAAAAATGGAAATATTATTTAAATATTATCAAAATTGTCACTACAGTAGAAATAAATAAAGCAGAATTAATACAAATGAATTCATAGATCAGTTTACTGCAGTATGTTTAAATACTAGTTAAATATTGGAAACTCATATCACAATCATGGAGTAGAATTTTCAATAATTCAAAAAGTAGTTTCTCTGAATTTATTAAGCATTCCAATGCAATATCAAACAAACAAGAGACAATCTGCATAGAGATTGAAAAAGCAATTCTATGTTCTTTATAATAAAAAAGTAGTCAAAAATGTAATACAGTTGCTGGGAAGATTTAGTTAGTCATTTAAAAATTATGTGTCTATTTGGATTTTTATTTCATACAATGTTTAAAAAATGCTATTGAATTATATGTGGAATTAAGGAAGGTAAGACTTTTATAAAGAAATGTAATAAAATACTAGATTTGCCAATGTAAGTAAAAACATGACACTCATTAACCACAAAGTCCAGGCATGAAGACACCAATTAGAGAAGGAACTTTGTTCATGAAAATATACCCAAAGGAGAATGGAAGCACAAGTAGAATGTGGGAGAACATACTTCAACAAACACAATTGCATCTGAAAAAAAAATATCCAGAATATGCCAATGTGGTCAATTGTTTGCAAAAATGCTCTCCCCAATAATTCATATCCCCAGTCTTCAATCTCTTTCCTATGTGAATTTGAAGCTTCTTTCACTAAGAGATGGTGTCTCTTTCTGCACCTCTTGAGTCGTGCCTCATCTCTTTCATTGGCCAACTTTTATTGGCCATTAGAACATGGTAGAAGCTACTCTGAGCTGAAGGCTCTGTGAGATTTCATTCATTGCCTGGGGACAGTGCTGTGTGATGATGTGAAGCCTGGGTTGTCCACTAATGGATGTAAAGTACCATGGAGAGGAGGTCAGACACCTCAGACAACAGAGCAAGTAGGACTACAGCAGAGGGACCATACTGTCCTGCAGATGTATATCATCGTTGTTGACAAAAAACATGAGTAGCCTGGGTAGCTGTAAGACATTCACTGAGTTCAGGCTGATCCAATGCAAAAAGAGAAAACTTAAAAACAATTGTTCTTTGTATTAACCTCAATATTGGGTAGGTTTTCCTGTAACTAGTGATGATTCAAAAATTGTTCTCCTATTGAAAATGAAAGAAAAACAAACCAATTAAATGACAGTACATAAACTGACAGTAGACAAGTGTAAAAGCTAACAATGAATAAATATATGAATATTAGTATACATTGATAATTTGGGGAAATGTAAAATAAAATCATAATTCATAGAATAAAAGTCGCCCAATCCAAATTCTCATTTCAGAAAATAAGTAAAAAGAACATACAAAGTTGTCTTGCACAGAGTTATATAATACATGGTCAGATATGCTGAATACCAAACCTCTGGAATTTATCCAATCTTAATTCTAAATGGCTATACTGCATATCCCATTGTGGAGTAAGAGAATACTCTTATGAAAGCATGAAAACTTACATGTGGAGGACATGCTGGGGATATTGACTTGGCCCAATAACATCTTTGCAAATTTCAAAGAAGCACACATGTGAAGGACACTGTGTAAGAACCCACATTCCCACAGCCCTCCTCTCTACCTGAATGTTCTCTTTTATTTCATTTTCCTTCAAACTCTGGGCCAAAACCACAACTCCACGCTGCAGCTGGTAGCGGAGGGCAATCAGGGCTGGGGATCGCTTGTGCTTTTTTGCCAAGGCACCAAGAACTGGATCATCCAAGAGAACTGGGGAGCTCGGGTCAACGCTGGAAGGAAAGACAGAGATGCTGAAGCCCTGAGGCCAAGTTGGTTAGGAGGATTTCATATATTTCCCTTTTGGGGGAGATGTGGTTTACTGTGGGTTGAATCCAAAGGTTTGTACCACAGAGCCATAAGCCTAGTCCTTTTTATTTTTATTTTTGAGACAGGACCTCATTGAATTTCAAGTTTTGAAGTCTTCCTGCCTCAGCACCGCTGATCCACCCACAAAAGAGACTCAGGTCTCTTTGGACCACTCTAAACAGGGATCCTCAAATGCAGTCCCTGTGCCAGCAGCATCAGTGTCTTATGGGATCTTCCCAGAAATGAAAATTTTCTACTCTTCCAGGGTCAGTTGAGAGTGACCTTTTAACTCTGAGTCTTGTAGGACTATAGATAGTTCATCTTCAGTGGTATTTGTGGTCTACTCCCTGAGGTTCTCATTACCATTCTTTGTATCGTTGAGTTCCAAAATGGGAGTTCATAACCCACTTGAATCAAATGTATGAAAGATGATATGTCATGAGCTTTGTAATGTTTTGAACAACCAATAAAAAAATAAATAAACTCTGAGTCTTGTAGGACTATAAATAGTTCATCTTCAATGGTATTTGAGGTCTACTCCCTGAGGTTCTCATTACCTTTCTTTGTATCGTTGAGTTCCAAGAGCACCATAGGCAACCAGAACAATGTCTTTGGATTTACAGAAGTCCAGCAGTTTCCTCTGGTAATGATAAACATGACATTCTACCTGCAGTGGACAAGGTAGAAGGTATCTGGTTCTAATGTTAATATGAAAACAAAATTGCAACTAAAAGAAGCTGAATTTTTAAAAATTCAATTTGGATATTAACGTTGTGCCATAAATCAAGAATTTGGTCAAAGACTCATAGAACAAGTTTGACAGACATTTATTAAGTATTCTGTGGCTGATATTTGGGTAAATTTACTCATCAAAAGAAAAAGAAAAAAAAACAGATTCCAGAACTCAGGGAGCTTAGAGTAATCCCCCCACACACACACACACCCCATAATCTTTACTTACAAGTCCCAATTTGAACCATTCAATGTGACACAAAGTGACCCTGACCTGAAAATCTCCCCTCTGCAGGGCAGTAACATGCACAGTGGAAACTAAAATAATCTGAAGAAATCCCACAGTCAGTCAACACTCAAGAGGTGAACCTGGGCAGAACTCTTCAAACTTCCATGGTACACCCAACAAGACTGGAAAGCAAGATGAGCATGCCATGCCTCTCCTCTCTGTGAAGATTTGCTCTCTCTTGGAGTTTCTCCTTTTTGCTTTCTAATCACCCCATGCCTGCTGCTCTGAGCAACATGTTGGGTGCTGTTCTAGTGTGACGCAAAAACCCAGTAACTGAGGACCACCTGGCTCCTTGGCTCTTCAGCAGACCCTTGGTCTATAAGAAGGAACTCAACTCTACCTTCTAAGTGACTGAAAATGGGAATGTAAAACAAATTAAATGATATATAAGACAGTTAAAAAAAAAACCTGGTTCAATATCATGTGGAAAAGCTGAACGTTCCGTGTGAAAAGAGGACAAAAAAACATGAGAGAAGGAACCTGTGAACCTGAGTCCCATCCTCAGGATGGAGAGAACTACAAAAGATATTTCAGAGAAGCAAAGGGACACTTGAACACTGACTGGATTTAGATGATGTGAGAGACTTACTGCTACCTTTAGATGTCGTAATGTAAATGTGCTACATGGGAGACCATCTTCATTCCTAGGATATGTTCCCTGAGCTCTCTAAAAGTGAATAGTCTAATGTACAATTTTCTTTGAACAGATTTAGCAAAATATTACACATATTTATAAGGATTCCCACATAAATAAATATCTCACAGGGTTCCGCAAAGTCAACAATTTTAGATACGGGGTGGAAAATATGGATGTCCAGGATCATGCTCTGAAGTTTTTTGTATGTTTGAAAAATTTCATGATAAAAAGATGTAAAACTAATATTAAAAATATTTTCATTTTTAACATTCTTATTAGAAATATATAGTGCTCAGTCTCCATTTATGAACTCATTGTTTTTATAAGCTCTGTTCCAAACACTGACTATTACACCATGTCTGAAACTTGTCAAAAGTAAGTTAGAGCACAGAACCATGCACACAGAACATGAGATTGCACAGTTGATTTGATATCTGAAAGCATCAAGAAAGTCAAGTAAGAGGGGCTCAGGCACAAGGACAACTGTATAATTAGCTAAAAGTTCCTGAATGTGGATTTCATCCACCATCAGTGTCATCATAAACAAGTAACTTCCTCTCAGTCATTTAAATTTCACAATATCTGCTTTATTATCTTTATTAACTGTTCCTCTGGGTCCAGAAGCTGAAATAGAGATAGCAGGGACTCAGGCACCCAACCTCCACTCAAACCCTGACCACTGATCTATTTTCATTCTTTTTGCTCAGTGCCTATTCCTATGTACTCACCTTCTTTCCTACACACAGTTCCCCCCAGAGCACATTCATCCATCCAGTATCTGGTCTTCCTTCATTGCTCAAGGACAAGCTCACCTTGGGTTGAAGTCAGATAAATAACCATCCTCCTACTTGATCACCTTTACATCACCAGATTCTGCCACATACTAGGAACCAAGATCTTCCCCTCATTTTCACTAATGATTCAGATGAGATACAATTGAGAATCCTCCACACACTCCAAAACAGTGGATAATCTTACATCCTTCTGTTCCACCATGGTGAATGAACTGGGGGACAGTACAGGACAGACACCTGGAAGTGGTGCAGATACAAGGAAGTGTTATAAGAGATGGAAGTGAGGCTCAGGGCTCTCACCTGGTTGCAGACAGGCTTATATTTGAGGCCCGGTTTATTCAGGATCATCTCCAGCTGCCTGCGGTTAAAGTTGGACACCCCGATGGACTTGGCCAATCCTGCGTCCTTGCACTTCTCCATGGCCTTGGGAGGAAGGGGTTGGGAAGAGGCATATGTACAGTCAACTATGTCACTATGAAGGCAAGACAGAACTGTTAAGAGGAGCACTATCCAGGAAGGACAACAAAGCTGATGAATTGATTGTGAAGAGGGGAAAATGGTATAGATAATAGGGAAAGTTGTTGAGAGCTAGAAAAGGAACTCGTGTGTCCTCTTTAGGGCAACAGACATGACTGCATGTGGAGGCAGCAGTTGCGTTTCCTCATTGTCATCAGTTCTTCTCCTCTCTGTCTCTCTGTTACATTCCAGTAATGTGTACCTCCTTGGGCTGGGGTTGTGGCTCAGTGGTAAAGCACTTGCCTCATATGTGTGAGGCAGTGGGTTCAAATCTCAGTACTGCACATACATAAATGAATAAAATAAAGGTCCTTCAACAACTTAAAAAAATGTATACCTCCCCACAACCCCAACAAAAAAAATCTATTTTAAATTTAATGATTTCTAGACCCACAATTTCAGGAGAAAGCATAACTTTACTTTAGTCCTCTGGGCTTCCAGTGTGGTCACTCCTTCAGGTACTCACCTCCCATGTGGCACAGAGATCCAGTGAGTCACATATTATTTTTCCATTTTCATCTTTTGGATAAAGCTCTTCTCCTTGCTGCAAGAGAAGTGATCATAACAGAAATCATGCCAAATTCATATATTCATGCACAAAATGGCTGCTAGATATCTATGGGATGGGAGACTAAATCTCCATGAAATACCTGAAACATCAGTCTATATTCATCTATTTCCAAATTCTTTACATGTGGAGTCATAAGGAATACCTTCAGGTGCTTAGTTTCCTGTATTCCCTTACATCAAATTATCTACATGTTTAACTATTAACACACACACACACACACACACACACACACATACACACACACTCACACACACACACGTATAATTAAATAAGATATTCTCAGGTCTCCTAATGGAGTCTTCTAGTAGCTTATGTTATTTTTCCTGTCCCTACATACTGCCCTAGAGAAATGTCTCTCTTTCACTGGGAAAGTCACTGGTTGCATGGGCTTGATCTCCTGCAATAATGGGTTTCAATGATGACACAGGCTGAAGAGTGGTCTTTATCTACCTGGACACATGTGGATCTAAGAATATGTATGTGTACCAAAGATGGTCATTCAAGTTTCAATTCAAATTTGATTTGATGCTGGAAGATGAAGAGTCCTTATCAAATATTAATGACCTGAAACTTGAACAGCCCCAAAGTCATATTTACCATCAGTGGAAAAGGCTAAGGCAAAAAGCAAGCAAATCTCTAGTAATGCATACATAATGGATAAATAAACAGAAAGGATTCTGAGGATAACTTATTATCATAAATCTAACCATAGTTTGGAATTTCTATAATTCATATAAATTAAATTTATATAAATTTATAATAGAATCTCAACTCAACCATCAATGATAATGATAGTCATGCTGATGACTGAAATTAAGTAGGTTTGATGCTAAAAATTGCCTACCTTCATTGCTATTGGGAAATGAATAAGGTAGAGGTCAACATAGTCAAAACGAAGTTTTTTCAGTGATCGTTCCAAACAAGATTGGACCAGATTGGGATGATGAAAAGTGGACCATAACTACAGAGAATAAAAAAGGAAATATAACTAGATTAATACATTACCCATATTTTGAAGATTTGACTAACTTCATGTTGAGACATTTATTTGTCTATTCCTTGAAAACGGATGATCATAGGGAAGATATTCACTTCAGATCTTAGGTTTTCATTGATCTGACCCTATTCATGTAAACTGGATTATATCTTTGTCCATTATTTGTCAACAATTGAACTATGGAAAGAATTACACAAGACATATAATTTTTATCAAATAATAACACTATTTAAACTATGATTAATGTTCATAGATATTACAAAGCTATTGTTAGTCCATCTCATGAATTCAGTTCAAAATTTTTATATTTTGATTTGAAAAACTGAAGGGAAACACATTTTGAACATCTTAATAATCAAGCCACTTTAGCTATATCTTGTTTACTACAAATGGAAAAGCCCTTCATTGTTCTTTGATAATGAAAAATGTATCATGGATATTCAGAATGATTTAAAAGTCAACCAGGAGATAATGAATCCATAATCTGGTGAATTCAGTGAATTTCTGGAAGAACTCACAGGACTCTGCATACGGATATACTCATGCTATTCTATCAGATTTCATAACCAAATGAAACAACCAAAATGCTGTTTGGAGAATCAGAAAAATAAAGAACTTTAAAGTCATAAATTTGTAGACAGTGAGTAGGAATTCAAAATCCTTCCCTGTTTTTGATACTGTATCTTTTATGTGAATAAACATTGTACAAGTAATCAATTTCACATCAACAGATCACCAACAACTTTTCACCCAACAGTTTTCACTTCTTTATATCATATTGCAATAATTTTTACACTGTATACACAATACCTTTGAAGTATAGAATATGTCTTCTCTCTTCACAGTGCCATCTGCAATCTTGCTTCTAATGGCCAGTCCTACCTCCTCTTCTACTTGATATACATAAGCACAATCAATATGGCAGAACCCAGCTTCTATAGCTATTTTGGTGGCCTCTATTGTCTTACTATTAGGAACCTAGAGGAACGACCAAAAGAAGTACTTGGAGAACCATAGTATGAGAGATACCTTATAGTGAGCAAAGAGGACAGGTCAAAAGACTGGAAGAATTTTATATCCCAGTGTTTTCATAAGACTACTGAATTATGTGATAAGGTGCTAGTACCCTGAACTTTGAATGTCCATTTTTCTCTTCTGTATGAAGGAAAGAAATTGCCAAAGAATTATTTTGAATATCATGCATAGAAGCAGTGACCTCACAAAACTAATCACATCTTGTGTTAGTTCTGTATTTGGTATAATGTCCTTAAAATCACTTTGGATATTTCCTTGTTAGTGAGAAGTATCTGGCATCCAAGAAGCCTCTCCATACACATAAATCCTAGTACTCTGGCATTAGTGGACCCTAGGAGCAATTCAAGTTCAGTGAATTTCTAGAAGGACTAATTTATGTGATAACATCACTAAGTAAAATTAACATAGGGGAAGAGGGCATGTGATTAATTACAAAAGAAATACAATGCAAGTTCATATGAATCTTCTCCAAGTGAAGACACACAGAATACACTAATTCCCAATAAAGTACTTTTGAAACCACATGGAAAATATTTTCTGCAACAAAAGTTGTTGAGATAATTTCTTATGGTTTTCAGTGGGGCTGGTTAATTGATACCCTATGCTAGGATACAACACAATTCCAGTCTCAAAAAAAAAAGTTAGGTACATCATTCTAAAGATAAGGGCATAGTAAAGCAGCATAGCCCTGAATGTCTCTTTCTGTTCACTAAAACCTTGCCAAATTATGGAATAATGAGAGCAAGCCTAGCCCTGTTCATTCAGATATACATTATCTTGAAGGACTCTGTCTTTCTCTCATGCACTTTGGAAACAAGGGCAAGCTAATGTCACTTGTAGAATGATGCTTTTTGTTGTATGCCAGAACAGTCATTCATTGGCATGTTCATGATATTAAAAAATTAAGAAAGTGAATATTGATGATGTCACTGCTTCTGCAGCCTAACATATAAAACTGCTCTCTTGAGCCTAAAGAATATTATAAATATTTGCCACCCACGTGGAAGACAAGGCATTAATTTCCAGAATATACAAAGAACCCCAAAACTTAACACACAAATATAAAAGGAGGAAAAATGCAGTCAATTAATGGGCAAAGGAAGTAAAGAGGCACTTCTCAAAACATAGCATACAAACATTCAATGAGTATATAAAAAATGTTCAACATCTCTAGAAATTAAAGAAATGCAAATTAAAACTACTCTGAGATTTTAATTGTCTCCATTCAGAAAGGCAAATATCAAGAATATAGTAATAGCTGGGTATGGTGGCACACAACTTAATCCCAGTGGCTCTGCAGCCTGAGACAGGAGAATGGGGAGTTCAATGTCAGTCTCGGCAACAGAGAGGCACTAAGCAACTCAGTGAGAACCTGTCTCTAAATGAAATTAAAAAAAATAGGACTGAAAATGTTGCTTGGAGTTTGAGTGCTCCTGAGTTTAATTCCCAGTACTACTACTACTGCTACTACTACTACTTCTAATAATAATAATAGAGTAACAAATGTTGGAAAGGATGTAAAGAAAAAGATACACAATATATTGCTGGTGGAACTGCAAATTGATAGAACATTCTGGATAGCAGTATGGCAATTTTTTTAAAAAAATAGGAATGGTACTACCATTGGACTAGGTTATACCAGTTCTCAGTATGTATCCAAAGGAGTTGAAATTAGCCTACTACAGAGAAGCATCCTTATCAATGTTTATAGGAGCAGAATTCAAAATATAACCAACCTAAGTGCACAATAAAAGATAAATGTTTAACAACTATGTGAAATAAATACACAATGGAATATAACTCAGCCATAAAACAAAATGACTTTATGACATTTTCCAAAAAAAAAAAAAATGGCTGGATCTGGAAACTGTCATAAGTTGTTAGAGTTCGTAAACAAGTCTGGATGGTGCCTGGCAAAATGCCAGAGGGAGTGGTTTGAGAAGTAACAAAAGCCAGCCATTAAGTGTGGAGATTCCTTATTGGTTGACTGATGTATCTAGTTTATGCTAATTAAGATAAGCTGTGCAAAATGTATAAATACCTCTGTGGTCCTACAATAAACAGCTCCTACTCCTGCTGTATCAATGTGCACAAGTTATTCGGCACCCCCCCGGTTATTTTGCTGCAGCCGGGCCTCGGCAATAAGTGAAATAAGCCCATCCTAAGAAACCAAAGGTCGAACGTTCTCTCTGATATATAGATACTAACACAGAACAAGGTGGAAGGGAAGGGAAGAATAGAAGTTCAGAAGATTAGAAGAAGGGAAACAAAGAGTAGGGAGGGGAAATAGGAATAGAAAGACAGTGGGCTAAGTCTGACATATATAAATACCCCATAGTGTATCTCCACATCATGTATGTACACTCACAAATTGGCTTTCTAATTAAAATAAGATATACTCCGTGTTCATATGGATACGTCAAAATAGACTCTACTGTCATATATAACTACAAAGAACAAATCAAATTTTCAGGTTAAAACCCCTTTCTTCATGGTGACTGGGATAGAACTGAGGGCACTGCGGAAAGGATAAGTGTCATTCATCTGGCCACGGTTCACAGAACAAAATGTCCTGAGGGGGAGGAAGCCCTGCTTGGCAAAGCAATGTCAGGGAGGCAGGTGCTGTGGTTCAGCCTGTCACTGCTGGACCCTCCCCAAGGGCATTTCTCAATAAGGACTCTGCCTTGTATGCAGTCTCCAGGTATTTTCTCTGGTCTTTTGGCAAACTATGCCACTGCCCTGGAACAAGTGGACTATGAACATCACTGGAGAATACATAAATAAACTCCACTATTTTACCAGTTAGGGAACTTCACCATCTTTGTGAATTATAAAAAAGTGAAAAATCAAAGTTTCCTGATGCCAATCAGGGACCAGACTGATAATAGCCTCCTGAGTGAAGAGCAATATGCTATGACTCCTCTGGCCCACAGCTGAATCTCTATGACAGAACTGAACACTGGCTGGATAAAAAAATGTCTGTACTAAAGATATAGACTTACAAATAAGAAAATGTGCTCATCTTGTAAGGGATTATTAGCATAAGTGTCAGCCCTTAAAGCTAACTCACTCTCTTTTGTGGACAATATAAAACGAGAGAAATTGAACATTATTTCATGGGCTACAAATTTGGATGATGTTTTGAAAGTTCACTTGGTAAAGAGCAAAAAGGCAAATCAAACATGCTCTTTTCTGTTTTATAGTTTTCAGAAGCTTTCTTCTTCCATGAAATCAAGCTGAATGCAATCCTGGGTCCTACCAGCTTCTGCTAATACTAGTCCTGACTTCTTGCTAAAGGTACTTCTCAAGTACCTTTAGTAACATAGATGTCTCTGGATCTTTTCTTCTTGGAAGGAAAAAAAATTCCTGAAGTATAGAAATAAAGAGAGAAACAAGTCCCAGTACAAATCAATTACTGACATTTTCGTTCTACCAAGTTGGTAAATAGACTAAAATGTGGGGTTGGGAAGGGTACTGAGATTAGTCAATAGGTGACCATGCTATTAAACAATAATATAGAGCAATTTCTGACCATTGTCTCTAGCCTGGACAAACAGAAACATGTGAGCCACCCACAGTCATATACAAGTATTTGACAACCCATATTGGATTCCAGTCATCCTGTGTCTACTTTCTTTTGAACCCTCTACCCATCATCCTGCTGTTACCTCTTCCAGTTTATAGGTGCCAAAGCCCAGCCTAGGAATGAAGTAGCCATCACTGAGCTGCACATACTGATGTTCGGAATTCATTGCTGTTACTCTTCAGCCTAAGCAGGTTTTGCTTCTCTTTATGCCTTTAGAAGTTAATAAATAACTGGAATCCACAGTCCCAACTGCTTATCTAATGACTAAGCAATTCTACGTGATGTCTAATAGTTAGCTAATATTATACATATGAAGTGAGGTTCAAGCAATATTCCACATATGAGAAGATAATTGGAACCAGGTCACTTTTGTCTTTTTTCTTTTTTTGGAGCTTTATAATAGGATTTTATTAGCATTTAAAAAATGTTACCTACCTAACAATAATCATATAGTGGGGTAAGAGATTAATTTGAAAATGTTTCTACAGTAATTTTACTACCAATGAAGGAATATTAATATGAACAGATGACCTTTTAATCCATCCATCTAGAAGTGTTTATTCACTAATATATTGTTTTCTGATCTAAAACCATCTTTTCATCTTGCTTTTTCTTCTGCAGCTGAACTAGAATTTGTATTTTTTCGCCTAAAAAAATGAAATGACATATTCTTTCTTATAAACTATGTTCTCTGATTTTCCTGTCAGCCTGCTTCAAGAAAATCCATGTGTTCAGTATGCTTGCTCGCAGTATGGCCCATATCAGATGGTTGTTTAATCCAAATATCTGAGCTGCAAACTGAGCTGATCCTTCTGGAGAATGTATGGTGGAGCAGCCAAGACCACTGGGTAATCGAAGAGAAGACCACACATCCTGAGCTCCCCAGTCTGATGTGAGGGGAGGACAGCTGATAAATGGATATGCAGTGTTACCAGACATCACTGGGCCCAAACCATTGCTTCTGCCTGCCACTGCCACAAATACAGTAGGAATGCCATCCCCTTCATACTCAGCTTTAATCCTCAATGTTTCATCTGGTCCTTTATGGGCAGATGTTACCCGAAGTTCACAGGGAATTCCATAATTTCCATAAGCCTTCTTGATTTTTTCACAGTGGCCGAGATCAGAAGTTGAACCCATCAGTACTACAACCCTGCACTGACTTTCTGATTTCAGAAGCAACTCTACTCTCTCTGCAACCCACTCAAAGTTTTTCTTTACCATTTCGAGCCCTTCAGGAGTTACTTCTTTGAGGTCACGGTAAGACTGTTTGTCTTTCTGCTGGCTTCTATCCCCTGATGGCCAGAGTCTCCAGAAATCATTATCAATAACATCAGCAAGAACAATTTCTTTGGTGGTTATGTCAACACCAAATTCAATCTTCATATCAACCAATGTACAGTTCTGGGGCAACCAGGATTTCTCCAGTATTTCAAAAATAGCTTGTGTAGCATGATTCATGATGTCCACTTCAGTTTGGTCTATAGTAACTCCAGCAAAGCAAAGTTTTGCAGCAATTAGCTGTTCCTCAGACCACTGTGGATCATTATTGGCATTATCCTTGAAAAACATCTCCACTTTTGGTGGGTAAAACTTATATCCTTCTTTGACACCAGAATTTCTTTTAAGAAAAGAACCAGTTGCTATTCTTCTACAAATCCATTCGATTGGAATCATTTCACACTGGGGCGCAATGAAAGCTGTTTCTCCACATTTTCTGGTGAAAGCAGTTTTGATACCTGCTTCTTGTAACAACTGAAAAATACAACTGGTAATTTTATTGGAGATTGCAGCTTTTCCTTCCAGATGATTCTTTCTGGCTGCATTTCCTGCTGTAATCTGGTCCTTGAACTGCAGAAGAACTTTTCCTGGACTATCTAACAATTCATACACTTCTTTTGTTTTACCCTCATAGAGTTTCTTACCAATGTTCAGTATTTCAACTGTCGCCATTATTCTGAACGGACTGGAAGCAGCGACCACTCTAGGAAACGCGGCTGAAATCTGGAAAAGAAGGGTGGCAAGAGCCAGGTCACTTTTTCCATATGGAAAAACATTTCAAGTAAATTACTACATAGTCATAAAAATGTGTTAGTTTTCATAAATTTCCCCTTATATTATTATCATGAGTTATTATGAGAGACTGAACCATTATTGGCCATTTGTTAAAAGTGGAAACCTCACATCCCTGGTTTTTTTTTTTTTTTTTTTTTTTTTTAATTTTCTTTGATTTTTGTACTGGTTTTTTGATGTTGTTGTTTGTTTGCTTGTTTTGTTTGTTGGTCATGATGAAGCCTCTTCTTGATCATACATTATTAGAAATGATGAACTATTACACACCATGCACATAAACACAAAGAATTTTTAAAAAAGGATTATGGACTATATTTTGGAGTCTCAGAGAAATAATCAAATGTTAAAATGAACAAAAATTAGCCTTTTTAGTTTACTCACCTGTAAAATGTCAAACTTCCATCATTTGACTACTGAGTCCCAAGAAGATGCAATCCTAACAAGTATGTAGTAAAATCTGCACTCACTATGACATTCTGCTCAGCAGAAGACAAATGATTACAACTGTGCAAAGTTCTTTTAAAACAGGCTACCAGAGGCTAAAGTTTATTATAGCTTTTACCGGTTAGGTAACTACCAGAAATAATCAATATGTAAGATGCAAAATTAAGACATTTTATATTATTTATTAGCATGTCCAAAACTATCCATAAAAGATAAATACTGGAAAAATATTTATGTATTTTGGAATAGTTGTATAAACTTTTGACATACTAATGGAATATTTGAAGCCATTGAGTCAAACATGAATATTTATTAATAAAAATTATTACATAAAGGAATAAGAGGTTTTAATTGAATTAAAAGAGAAGAACTATATTAATCAACAATGTCATATGTTCATAAATGATTCATGATCAAAAAGGAAAGACTACAAACTGTAAGTAGTCATTCTTTCTGCGTAGTGAAACTAGCATTGGTCTCCTACATGCTTTTTTAATCACCTAGATTTTTGGTCTGTTTTATAATTTGAAAAAGTGTTTACTGGTTCGCCTCCCTGGGTTGAGGCGCCGTGCTGCGTTCCACCCGCATCAGGCTTCCTGAGTGGTCACGCGGGGCAGGGAAGTCCCAGAGCGCGTGGCAGGATGAAGGCACGCAGCGAATGGGTGGGGATGGCGCCGGCAGGGGCCTTGCAGGCCAGGACCAATGGGCTGCCTGCCCAAGCACTCTTACTGCCTGGACCTCTGGCTCTTAGTGCTTCTGGACGTGGTGCTGTTCCTCTTCATGTACCTCTTGCCCTGATGGGTTTGCTGACATCCCAAGATCACTGGATTCTGGAGTGAATTCTGAAAATGAACTATAGTCTTCTTGAACGAAGAAGATGGGATTGTGCTACTGCAGAATTTCAAGTCTCCAAGGGACCTTCCTTTCTTTTTACATATTCTTCTAACTCCTTTGGGGAACTACTGTAAGGGGGGTCCGGCGGAACGTCGGAGGGAGAGACCACACACAAGAGACTTACTCCATGCAATTGGCAAAAGGGGATTTATTGGGGATCCATTCCAGCGCGCTGGGACTCTGTGCCCACTCAAGAAGGGAGCGCAGCTCAGAGCCCAGAACGGAGGTCAGGTGGAGCTTAAGTACACTTTTTGGAGAGGCAGTGGGCTTTGCATACATCAGAACAAATCATCATGAGGTGCGGGGAAATTGAACAACAACTCTGAGATGTGATTGGCACAATCATTGGCGGGCGAGGGTGATTGGTCATTCGTAAGCGGGTTACACATTCAAACTGATTGGTTTGGGCCCTGTGAGGAACTGCACAGGGCCCTAGGCTAAACGGCCAGTAGGGCCTTGTTTTAACTATCTCAGGAATCTGGGTGTAACAGAGGAATTTAATAATACCTAATCTTTTACATTCAAGCTTTCCAAATTAGAAACTTTACCCTTTCACCACTAAATGAATAGTGATCTCATTCAAAGCCAAGCTCCTAAAACTAAATGCAGTGTTTCACATTTAAACTTTTTTCAAACATCTAATGTCTTTATAAGGACTGGTGTAGAAGTAAAATTTGTACTTCAAAGCTTAGCATATTCACAGAGAATACAGTAATGTCTTTACTGTTGTAAGGGTTGGTCTGGGTTTAACTCAGTCACATAATGTGGAGTGTAACTAGGTGAGGTGAGGTAGTTGTAAATTCCAAAGTTATTCAGAATTTTGAAAAGGACTAGTGTTCTGGGGTTGTGTAGAGGCTGTCACTAACACAAGCTGTATAGAAAATACAGTCCACAATCTATTGGCTCTACACATGCTTAGTTTTTAAATGGTCTTTTCATGACCTTTGAAATGCAGGAAGAGGGTCACAAAGGAGATGGCATTACGCAGTGAAAAGCCCGCCTACATGCCCTCTTGAGCACCCTCAAATAGGAATGTTTCAAGCCTGTTTTCTTTTTTTTAAAATTTTTGTATTAGGTATGCTTGTGTCCAAAACATTTGCTTCCATATTGCTTGTAACTTATTTGAATACCTCCGCTGTCAGTGTGATATTTACTCATCCTACAGAGCCCTCATCTTTGGCTGGCAGCATTTTAGACATAGCTGTAGGCCAGACAAAAATTCTTTCCTTTGTAGAGATTGTTCTGTCTTTGCTGTTCTTTTTAAAAATCTAATTGGTATTAAACTCAAATCTAATTGTTATTTTTTTTTAAAAGTGTCTACTTGTATAAAGTAAAAATCTCTGCCTTTTGCACAGATCCTATTTACTTCTGGTTTAGATTTTATGAGATCAAGCACTTCCTCAATCACACATTATTTGAAACAATGAACTCTCTTACCCCCCACACATAAACACCCACAGAGAATTTAAGAGGACTCTTGAGTACCTTTCAAATTCTTATACTCAAAAAACACATCAAAGATTAAAATTGAAAAAAAATATTAGCCTTGATGACTTTCTCATTGGCAATATATTTTCTGAATGTTCTTATTTTGCTTTGTAATAAAAATGTTCATTGCTCATGAGTGTACAATCTTGAAAATTGTGAACTAACACAAGTGCTATGTCATGCTCCTTAGTAAAGGATAAATGACAGCTAAGGACTGTTTTTCTAAAGATAACTAAACACTTGGGGTTTTTCTGAAAAGTGGGATTCTAAATGGTTGCTAAATCTTTCATTGTTCATTCCCCTACAATTAATGTTTTACTTTTGTAAGAAATGTGTTAATTTGTAAAAGGTGAAAACCACTGACCTTAAAAATTAAATAGAAGGAATTTCCGGGCAGTAAACACACCCTGTAAACTCCCTTTCAAACTACTTTTGCTCAGTGACACAAAGGTCACTGAGAGCCCTCAGTCTTCACTGCTGTTTCTCCATTTATTATTAAAATTCTGACTACTCCTCCTGTGAAATCCAAACTTGGATTATGGTATCTCCTGAGTTTACCTGAGCTGAAATTCCTGGACACTGTCTCCATCTCTCTTCTCTCTCAGATCAGAATATTTGTCTGCACTGATCCTGGTCTCCAAATGGTCTATTTGGACACAGTACAACGTACTCAAGACTCTACCTGAATAAGTGTCCTGGACACAGAGCCAGAATATCTTTGCCCCACATCCACCACATCTCAGTAGACAACAACCTCACCCACCTTCCATGGTGAACTCTACTTCTCTATGAATCTTGGAGTTTATTTAGAAATAAAAATCCAATATAAATCACAGAAAAAAGTGAAATGATCAGATTAAAATGGAAATAAAATCTTCTGACCATATATAAACTTTCATATCATATAAGGAGTTTGTATTAATCGATAAAAATATCAGATTCTCAAATAATAATTTTTTTTTAAATTTTTAGATGTTGATGGACCTTTGTTTTATTTATTTAGATGTGGTGCTGGGAATTGGAATAGCACACATGCTATTCAAGCCCTCCACACTGAGCCCCAGCCCCAGCTCCTGAAATGAAAAAACTTAAAGAGAACTTCTGTGTCTAAAATATATCCAACCAATCCTCCACTGAGAGAAATTTAAGGATATTCTGGAAAGAACCACTGTGCTATTAAATCTGAGAGCTAAAAGAGTTATTTCTATATTATATTCATATATTAGCAACCATAAATTTAGGTAAGATGGAAGCCCAGCTCTTTATTTTGTTATAAGCAATTTTATTGAGACTATTGCAACTTTGATAATGTTTAGCAAATATTAGGAGAAGAATCTACCATCTCAAATATTAGAGCTAACACCTTGGGTGGTCCCTCCAGTCACCAGTCCATTTCCACTGAGACACAATCTTCCCAAATTGTCTGATACATTGAGGTTGGCCTTCTGTGCATATCCATGAAGATTGGCCCAGTTGTTTAGTGGGAAACACATGGCTCCTACCTTGGGATTTCAATGTCTTACTGGGAATATAGAAAAAAAAAATATCAGAAGAGGTTTACTACAATATGCCTGAAATGGTAAGGACAGGTGTCATGTTGTAATTATGCAGCAGAAAATTCTGATGATCAATAGGCCCTTATTCTCCTAACTCTGGAAATTTTCTATCATAAACTTATGAATCCAACAATAATATTTTTATTGAATTTATGAAGGCTTATTAACCTAGGGGAGAACCATGTGCTGACTTTACACAGATCAATAACAAAAAAGGCACAAGTTGCTTTTACTGTTACATAGAGTGCTGAACATTGTAGTACTGAAAAATGCCAGGTTAGGATCCTTTCAGTTGTAAAAAATAGGAAATTCAACTCAACTTGTGTTAAAATTTGAGAAAATTGATGTTCCTCACTACTTTGGGGAAACTAATACTTTCCCAATCATTCTATTAGGAATATTGTTATGATATATATGTATTTTAGAAAAATATAGTACTATGTCATTTATTTGAGATGTTTCTGCTTTTTGAGACCTTGAATAACTATATCACAAAGCCCAGAAACTCCAAACTTCCATTTCAGATACCAAGGGGCAATAGCACATCTAAAACGTGGTCCTTTAAGGCTGCTATAATCTTAACTCTGTTATCTTACCCATTCCTTTATTTTATTATAAGCAATTATAAAGATTAGAGCAAAGACCTTGATAGCACTTCTTGGTACACTCTTTTCATTGCCTTAGTTTAATTTCTGCCAAAGTGATGTTGCCATCACCTGTTATTCTTCATGCAGAAGAAATAATGGAAGCTCTCCAGTTTTGTTTTTTTGCTTTTTTGGCATTTTGAACTCAACAGAATTTCTACAGATATCTAGACTACACTTTAGGTACGTAAGATGAAATCTTAACTTTACCCATCCCATAAGCAGACCTCTTGCTCTGTGGCTTCTACTACATCTCTATGCATCAAATTCCTGATCCACCAGAGCTGCAGTCACTGGGTCTCTCTTCTTTCCTCAGTTAAGTTCACATACAAGCTGATGTATTCACATTGTATTAAACAAAAGAGGAAATGAAAGTTAGTCACACTCCTTTTATTGTCTCCACATTTCTCCTCTAACAGACCTGATGCTGAGTGGGGCCTGTCATTTTCACCTCTTTGTCTGTCCTTGTACCCACTATCTAGGAGAAACATTTCTATACTGAGAACTTATTGCTCTTCTTCTATTTACAATGACCCATTTCTTAAAACTGAGTCTCGACGCCAAAGACTCATACTCATTTAGTGTAAAATGATACTTTCAATATTATAGGGTTTTAAGTTTGCCCAGCAGGTCAAAGTCTAGGCAAGACAGGAATCACACTGAATGTACTCAATGTAAAGAAATCATTGAATATTCATTATGATTTCAGTGACTGAGATGGTTGTCTCCCAATATCCCCTTTCTTCCAGATTATTTCCTTGGGTCACTCATTGGCGTGAGGTCATGAAAAAAGACTGTACCCAGTCCTAGTAAATGCCACATGAGAAGAATTCTGCTGGGAGCTGCTCTACAAGTATCCCTCTGTTTTATGAGTTGACTGCTCATCCTAAACAGGATATTGTGCTATTTAGGTGATGTCAACACACAGAAGAGGGAAGAGCCAGGAGTAGATGGAGAATTTCTAGATTCATGTGGACAATATCCAGAGCTCATTCCTTCTATGTTTCTGTTATGGAAATAAACATCTCTATGGGATTAAGCCAATTTGATATTTTTATGAGGTTTTTTTTTTTTGGCCTTATTGTAGCCAAACAAAAGCAACACTGAAGATAAAAGTTTCTCCCTGAAAACCCTGCCCTCAGTGCATTTTGCCTACATGCAAGACAATTCAGAATCTCTGAAAACTGCTCAATCACCCTGGAGAGCATAATCCCAGTGGTTTCTAAGGGCTAAGCATGATTTGTGCAGAATCTGCTTCAATGTTGCAAAGGGCCTCAATTTTCTCCTCCACTCTTCCTGAGTCATGATTGGTTTTCCATGCACTGGAAAAGACTACTGGTGGTTATCTTAATTATTTTAAATTAAAAAAATGAATAAAAAAGAAATGAAAATTATTCTATTTTCTATGATACACTAAAATTATCTGGCAAACATTTTCTAAGGTCATAAAAATGACATAAAAATGTCATAAAAATGACACCTAACAAAAGTGATGCCATTTTTATGTACCTTATAATTTATTTTTTGCATGTAATGTGCCATGAACTCTGGTGTTTGCTGGACTATGAGTATCAAGCTGCCTCTCTGATCTGCTGAAGCCTGTCATCTAATTTCAGCAACTATCTAAGAGGGTAAGCTGCCTGCCTGGCTGGGAGGATGAAGCAAGGTGTTCTAGAGGTGATAAGCATAGCCTTGTTATCTTCCAAATGTTGAGACCAGATAAGATGCCGTGACTTTCAGTGCACTTAACTTGCTTTGAGGAAGGAAATTGATAGCTCTGTTGACACCACCCACAGAACAAGACCACACTGTGCAAGGCAGCTTTGGCAATGGTGGACAAAAACACACTGAAATTGTCTACTTGAAATCCTGTTTTTCTTCACTGCATGATTTCATTGGTGCTTCAGACAACTGATTATTTACAAATCTATATTGTGTTAATTCACCACACTCCAATAGTTTCTTGAAGTTTCCGTGGGAGAAACTGGAGCTTTTCTTGTCAACATTTTCTGACATCACTCTATATTCTAAATTTCCAAGTGATTTACGGGTTTCCTTTCTATAAATGCATCCTAACTGACATGAATATTTTCAAACATACTGTAATTAAGGTTGTTTCGGTGTTTTTTTCTTTTTAATATTGATCATGATTCCAGCTATAGCATTGGATAAAACATGCCAAAAGTTCCTTTTTGTCTTCAGAATAAAATTATGAAAAGAATATTTGGTAGAAGGAAGCCTGGCAGAGTAGAGGAAGGGAAAAAAGAGGAAGGAGGGAAGGAAAAAGAAAGGCATGGGGAGGAAACTGTGGAATGAAATCTACTTCTTATGCTATTTTCATGTACAAACACACCACGGTCAATCAATAAATCAAATCAT
Organism: Urocitellus parryii; assembly: GCF_045843805.1. Lineage (NCBI taxonomy): Eukaryota > Metazoa > Chordata > Mammalia > Rodentia > Sciuridae > Urocitellus > Urocitellus parryii. The sequence goes on along the minus strand of NC_135539.1, from coordinate 75,341,167 downwards.
TCTCATAGATTACATGTACATATATATCACATTCATTAAAATGACAATAATAGAAGAAAGATCAGGAATGTAGAGCAAGTAGATGAGAAGGAGGAGGACAAGGAAGCTATTCAGGAATGAGCTTGATCCATGTTATGAGCATGCATAAATTTGGCATCATGAATCTTGCTGTCATGTCTCATTATAATGCACCCAAAAGGATTGTTTTTCCAAACATATTTCCCAAGCAGAGAAGTACTCAACTCTGCCCTCTTCAAACCTCACACATCTGACCCCTTGTGCTCAGTACAAGCCAGATCCCCTCTCATCTCTTTGACAACCACCTGGAAGGAAAACCTCATTCCTCAGATTCCAGGAGCTCTGGTCCTTGAGTTGCTGGATGGGAGCCCCTGGCCTGCTGCTCGTCCTTGCTATGTGTGCTTCATCTTGTTGACTAAAAACCATAATCTACATGCAAAATATTTTCTTGTTACTCCATAGGCTAGAGAATCATTGACTCATAAATATTAATTGCTACTTCCCTAGAGCCTGAGAACCCCTATCTATTCTCACCCGGAAATATGTTAGCACAACCAACTGTGCTTACAGTCTGGTAGCCACGTTAGTTTTTGTTCATGAGTCAAATTGAGACAAAACATAAATGTAACAGAGACAGTGGAAGGTAAGAGTCTTAAGGTAAACAATTTTATTTTTTTAATTTTACAAAAATTGCTGAAAAATTAGTGCTTTCTTTACTGGACTGGTGAACTTTGCTTTGGCAGAATATGAGTTGCTAAGAATTATGGATTAACAACAGAAGTGATATATCAATCAGGAGCATCTGAGCCAACTCCCGCCTCACAATCAAAGTGAGGTTACTAGTCGAAGTTATGAAAAAAGTGTCCATGTTAATATTCATCAGCAAATGGATAATTTGGATCGTCAGCCATACTGAAATGAGAAAGAAAAATATATAGCATAAACTCAGTGACTCCATTTCTATAGAGGTAAAGAAGTGATACCTACTGAGCTCCATTATATTTCCTGAGTGGTTGTAGGATCTGCCATTTCTACTTTGATAAACATTGCCATATAGGAAATGATATTTTAGTTATAACTGAATTGTTCAAGTTCTACTCCCTTGCTGAGAACGGAACACAAAGAACTCACAGAGATAAGAATTCACTCATATTCATCTTCCTTAGCTCTATTGGTCAATCTAGCAAATAAAAAATTCCTTTCTTATTTCAAATTATTAGAGAAAGCAGAAACAGTACCACATTTATTTACTTACTTTGTGGAGGATGACACATCCATCTCTGCCATCTTTAGTATAAGGACAAGTTCAGATATTGACCAATACAGAAAATATTTTAGGTGTACAGTATATAGCTAGCCATCTCTCTTCCATTTCATTAAATCATTAATTATTTTCTCACCATGCATCACACACAGCATGGTGCTAGATTCAGATGTGGAAAGAATGTTGTTTATAAGATAGACTTGCAAATCCCAGGAGCTCACCATATATTATTAATATCTCTATCCTTTAGTAACAATACAACAGAAAATCATTACTTCTGGAAATGTTTAATAAGTATCAGGAATTACCAATTTCTTACCACTGTCTCTTGACATTATGTTCCTACTTCAACATTTATTTATATCTATATTAACAAAAATATTAGTAATGATAATAATATACCTGCCAGTGTTAAGCACATGTAATCATGGATTGTCTAATCCCCTTTCAAACATCATCTCATTTATTACTATTGTGAAGTGAAATTCCAACAAGCTGAAGGGACATATATTACTTGTTTATCCTCACTTTTAATGTGTGTTCAATGCCAGATTCTATTACCATAAAGCACCCAAAAAAAGAGTAAAGATTTCTTGTGATTATCAATTCTGTTCAACAGGGAGTTTTTCTGCACACTCTTCCCTTTCTTTTGATTCTCTCTTCTCAAAAACTACTTTATCCTCTGCATTGAGATGCCTACAGTTTTTAATTCAAAACTAAATGTCCTCTCAACAGGCTCAAAGACAAACAACTGCAGTGTCTGGGTTCTGATCAAAAATGCACTGAAAATGAGGGAAAAACTTGAAAATAAAAAAAGGCCACATGTCTATCAAAGTTACTTACAGATTAAAGGTAACATATCGAAAATTTCTGTTCAGGCCATCTAGGACTTTCATGTCTTCTTCAGTCAATGCAAAGTCAAAAACCTATCACACAAGTAGAGAATTTTTAGCCTATGTAGACTGCATATTGGCAATCGTGGAAATCCAATGAAATCAGATTGTTGCAGAAACATTTAAAATATGTGACAAGTTTCCAAAAGTTATTAAACACATCAAGAAAAACATAGTTATGATGAATAAACATCTGGTGAAATTTTTAAAAAATCACTCTGACATATATTGTATAGGAACTACAGACAAATACAACTACAGACAAATACAAACCTCAAAAAAAGGTATAGAAAAATAAACTAATGTTACTCCAAGATTACAGTGTCATGCATTGAGAAGACCCAGAGAAATCTAGAGGCAACAATTTGAAATATGTAAGAAAATTTAATAGTTTTCAAGGATACAGTTTGATTTCTATGTCCTATAAGTGGAGAGTAAAAACTCTGATAATGACTTTCTTCAACATTTTTAAGTCAGGAATTGTTAAAGTATTAATTATATCCTCTTCAAAATGCAAAAAAATCTAGTTCTAAAAATCACCTTGTCTAAATTTGAGGCATTTAAAATATGGAAACAGTTTTCATGAATTGCTAACATACTTGAACATATGGGTACTTAAATCTTGGTAATTTCCTTAAGAAATGGTGAGAGAGTAAAATGTTGATTGTTTAACAATTGAGGAATTAGATAAATAACTTTCTCTGCATCCTTCTTTGAACTTTTCTGTACATTTGGAAAGTCTCAAAATGAAAATGGATGTTATTTAAAGATCATCAAAAGTGTCATTCCTGTATGAATAAACCTATCAGAATTTATATAAATGTCTTCATGAATCAGTTTATTGCAATATATTTAAAGACTAGCTAAACATTTGGAAACTCATATCACAATCATGGAATATAATCTTTAATAATTCCAACAGTAGATTCTCTCTGAATTTATTGAGAGTTCCAATGCAATATCAAGCAAACAAAGACAATCTACATAGAGATTGGTAAGGTGATTCTATATTCTTTATAACAGAAAAATAGTCAGAAAAGAAATTCCTGTTTCTGGAAAGTTTAGCTAGTCATTTAAAAATTGTGTGTGTATTTGGATTTTTATTTCACATAATGTTAAAAAAACCTCTGCAGTTGAATTGAATGTGAGACTTTTGTAAACATATTTAATCTAATTCTGTTGAGTTCCCAGTAGAAGAAAAAAACATGATATTCATCAACCACAAAGTCAAGGCATGAAGACAACCATAAGAGAAGGAACTTTTTTCATGAAAATATACCAAAAGGAGAATAGAAGCCCAAGCAGAATTTGAGAGAATATATTTCAACAAATACATGTGCATCTGAAAAGGAATATGTGGCAAATATTAATGTGGTCAATTGTTTGCCAAAATGCTCCTTCCAATAAATCACATCTCCCAGTCTAAACTCTCCTATGTGAATTTGCAGCTTCTTTCACTAAGAGACTGTGTCTATTTCCTCACCACCAGAATATCGCCTGGACTCTAACTTGCCTGGCCATTAGAACTTGACCAAAGCAGTGATGTGCCCATTCTGAGCCTAGGCATAAGAAGGCTCTGCAGGGATCCTTTCACTGCCTGGGGACAATGCTATGTGATGAAATGAAGCCTGCGTCATCAACTGGTGGATGTAAAGTTCTATGGAAGGGAGTTCAGACACCCCAGAGAACAGAGCAAGCAGGACTGAAGCAGAGGGAGCACATTGTCCTGCAGATGCATACGAGAGTTCATTACAGAACAGGAGCAGCCAGTGTAGCTGGAAGACATTCAGTGAGTTCAGGCTGAGCCAAGGCAAAGAGTCAAACCAAAGAATCATGAGATAAACAAATGTTCTTTGTATTAACCTCAATATTGGAGGTGGTTTGTTTTGCCAATGCTGTCAGTAATAGTTCCATAAAGTTCTCCTACTTGAAAATGAAAAGATAGAGGGGGTATGGGGTAATTAATGATGGTGGAATGTGATGATCATTACTATCCAAAGTACAGGTATGAAGACACAAATTGGTGTGAATATACTATGTAGACAACCAGAGATATGAAAAATTATGCTCTATATATGTAATAAGAATTGTAATGCATTCTGCTGTATATATAAATTTTAAAATTACATAAAAATGAAAAGATAAACAAACAGTTTAAATGGCAGTTCACAAACTGAAAGCTAACAAGTGAAAAAATTCCAATGAATAAATACATAAGTATTAAACATATTGAGGATTTGGAGAAATGTAACATAATCTCAGAATGCATAGAATAAAAATCATCCAACACAAATTATCATTTCAGAAAATAAAAAAGAAAACATGCAGGGTTACACAATACATGGCTAGCAATGCTGAAAAACAAATCTCTGTGCTTTAGGCAATCCTCATTCTATGGGGCTACACTGCCTATCACACTGTAGATTAAGAGAACTCACTTATGAAAGCACCTGAAATCTTACATGTGGAGAACATGCTGGGGATATTGACTTGGCCCAATAACATCCTTACAAGTTTCAAAGAAGCACACGTGTGAAGGACACTGTGTAAGAACCCACATTCCCACAGCCCTCCTCTCTACCTGAATGTTCTCCTTTATTTCATTCTCCTTCAAACTCTGGGCCAGAACCACAACTCCACGCTGCAGCTGGTAGCGGAGGGCAATCAGGGCTGGGGATCGCTTGTGCTTTTTGGCCAAGGCACCAAGAACAGGATCATCCAAGAGAACTGGGGAGCTCTGGTCAACCCTGGAAGGAAACACAGAGATGCTGAAGCCCTGAGGCCAAGTCATGTATTTCTCTTTAGGGGGTGAGGTGTTTACTGGGGATGGAACCCAGAGGCTTTCTACCACAGAGACATAAGCCTAGTCCTTTTTTATTTTTATTTTGAGATAGCATCTTACTGAGTTTCTGAGGCTAGCTTCAAGGTTGCAGTCTTCCTGCCTCAGCATTCCAAGTCACTGGGATTATACCAAGCACCACTGCACCTACTTGAAAAAACACACTCAGATCTCTTTGGACCACTCTAAACAGGGATCCTCAAATGCAGTCCCTGTGCCAGCAGCATCAGTGTCTTATGGGATCTTCCCAGAAATGTAAATTCTCCCCTCTTCCAATGTCAGTGAGAGTGACCTTTTGAAATCTGAGACTTATGAGTATAAATAGTTCATCAACAATGGCATTTGAGGTAAACTCCCTGATGTTCTCATTACCATCGTTTTTCTCGTTGAGTTCCCAGAGCACTATAAGCAATCAGAACAATGTCTTTGGATTTGCAGAAGTCCAGCAGTTTCCTCTGGTTGTGATAAACATGACATTCTACCTGCAGTGGACAAGATAGAAGGTATCTCATTCTACTAAATGCTAATATGAAAACAAAATGCCAATAAAAAGAAGCTGAGTTTTTTTAAAAAATGAAATTGGATTTCAAATTGTGTCATCAATCAAGAATTTGTACAAAGACTTATGATGACAGTTTTGAAAGAAATTTGTGGGTATTTTATAAATGGCATTTGGGTGAATTTGTTCATCAAAAGCAATAAAACCAGATTCTAGAACTCAGGGAGCTTAGAATAATTCCCCCTAACATAATCTGTAATAACAAGTTCCAATGTGAACCAGTCAGTGTGGGACAAAGTGACTGTGACTTGAACATCTCCCTTATACAGGGCAGTGACAATGGAGACTTGTAAATCTGATGAAACCCTATTGTCAGTCAACACTCAAGAGGTGAACCTGGGCAGAACTCTAAAAACTTCCAAGTACACACAAGAAAACTGGAAAGCAAGATGGGCATGCCATCCCTCTCCTCTCTGTGAAGATTCACTCTTCAAAGAGAGGAGAGGGATGATGGCATGCACATCTTGGGAGTCTCACCTTTTTGCTTCCTAATCACCCCATGCCTGCTGCTCTGAGCAACATGTATGATGTTGTTCTAGTGTGATGCAAAACCCAGTAACTGAGGAGCACTCTTGGCTTTTCGGCAGGCCTTTGATCTATAAGAAGGGATTCAAGCCTACCTCCTAACTGACTGAAAATGGGGATGTATAACGAGTTAGCTAATATAATAAGACAGTTTGGAAACAAAAAAAAAAAGCCATGGGAATTGTCATGTGGAAAAGCACTGGGCAAATATTCTGTGTTAAAAGAGCTTAACAAACATGACAGAAAGTAACATGTGAATCCAAGTCACATCTGGGAAAATGGGATAAGCTATAAAAGATATTTCAGAAAAGCAATGAGAAACTTGAACACAGACTGGGTTTAGACCATGTGAGAAACTTAGTATTGGATACAGTATTGGAAATGAGGTATGTGAGAAATCATCTTAATTCCTAGGAGATGTTCTCTGAGCTCTCTAAAAGTGAATAGTCCAGTCTACAATGCACTTTGAAGAGATTCAGCAAAATATTCAGCAAAAGAGAAGTATGCAGACATACCCACATGAATCAACATTTCACAGTGATCCCAAAGTGAACAATTTTAGATACAGGGTGAAAAACATGGATGTCAGTTATCATGCTCTCAATTGTTTTATATGTTTGAAAATTTTCCTGATAAAAAACTTCGGTAACAATAATACCAAAATACATTCAATTTTCATGATTTATATTAGAAATTTATACTGCTCTTTCTCTAAATATACATGTGACATTCATATACATAGAGAGTCATATATATATATATATATATATATATATATATATATATGTATTTATAAATTTTATGAGCTGTGTTCCAATCAGAGACCCATTACTTCATGACTGAAAGTCTTCAAAAATAAATTAGAGCACAGAACCATGCACAAGGTACATGTGATTACACAGTTGACTTGATATCTGAAAGCATGGAAGAAAGAAATTTGGCATTTCTCAGGCACAAGGCCAACTGTATAAGAATCTAATAGTTCCTGGATGTGGATTTCATCCAGCATTAGTATCACCATACACAAGTAACTTCCTCTAGTCCATTAACTTTCACAAGCTCTACTTTACTCTTCCTGTTAAGTGTTCCTGTGGGTCCAGAAAGCTGAAATGGGTGAGAGAAAGGGCACCCAATCTCCACACAAAACCTGACCACTGATCTTCTCTGATTTTCAGTCTTTTCTTGCTCACTGCCCATTTCTATGTACTGGCCTTCTTTCCGACACACAATTCCCTCCACAGCACATTCACCCATCCAGGCTCTGGTCATCCTTCATTGCTCAAGGAGAAGTTCATCTTGCCCTGGAAGTCAGATAAACAACCACTTTCCTCCTTGGTCACCAGTACATCACCTGATGACTCCATAAACTGAACACTAAGATCTTTCCCTCATTTTCACACAGCAGAGATACAATCGAGAATCCTCCACACCTTCCAAGACAGTGGCACTAATTTTACACTCTTCTGTTCCACAAAGGAAAATGAACTGGGGGACAGAACCAATGGACCCCTGGCACCAGTTCAGAAACAAGGAAGTGAAAAAGAGACGGTGAAGAGGCTCAGGGCTCTCACCTGGTTGCAGACAGGCTTATACTTGAGGCCTGGTTTATTCAGGATCATCTCCAGCTGCCTGCGGTTAAAGTTGGACACCCCGATGGACTTGGCCAATCCTGCGTCCTTGCACTTCTCCATGATCTTGGGAGGAAGGGGTTGGGAAGAGGCATTTGTACAATGGACTATGTCAATATAAAGGCAAGGTAGAACCGTTAAGAGGAGCACTGTCCAGAAATGACAACAAAGCTTACAAATTGATTATTAACAATAGAAAAATGGTAAAGATAACAGAGCAAGGTATTGAGAGCCAGAGAAAGAATTCCTGTGTCCTTGGGAAATCAGACACTCCTGCATGAGGAGGCAGGAGCTGGTGTGCTCAGTCCTTCTCTGTTTCCCTCTGTTATATTCCAGGAATGTGTTCCTCCCCGCCACCCTAACATTAAACCTCTTTTAAACATGATTTCTAGACCCACAATTTCAGGAGAAAGCATGATGTGATTGTCACCCTGTGGGCCTCCCGTGAGGTCACTCCTTTAGGCACTCACCTCCCATGTGGCACAGAGATCCACTGAATCACATATAATTTTTCCATTTTCATCTAGTGGATAAAGCTCTTCCCCTGGCTGCAATAGAAGTGATCATCACAACAATCTTGCAGAATTCATGCTCATGGATTAAAATGTATATCTAAGGGATGGGACACTAAACCTCCATGAAATAAAGGGAGTATTGTTCTATATTCATCTATTTAGAAAGTGTTTACATGTGAACGAGTAAGAAGTACATTTAGGTGCTTATCTTTGTGTATTCTCTTATATCAAATTATCTCTATATTTACATACATATTTATACACACATACATATATACACATATATAATTAAATAAAGTAATCTCAGGTCTCCGGATTGGGTCTTCTAGTTGGCTCATGTTATTTTTCCTGTCCCTATATAATCCCCTAGGGAAATGTCTCTCTTTCACTGGGTAATTCACTGGTTCCATGGGCTTGATCTCCAGCAATGATGGATTCCAGTGATGACACAGGCTAAAGAGTGGTCTCTTTCTACCTGGACACATGTGGATCTAAGGTTGTGTATATGTAGCAAAGATGGTTATCGAAGTTTCAATTCAATTTTGAATTGATGCAAGAAGATGAAGAATCCCTATCAAATACTAATGACCATGAAATTTGAACTACCCCAAAGTTATATGTACCACCAGGGAAAGGCTAGGACAAAAACAAAGCAAACCTCTAGCAATACAGTCATAATGAATAAATAAACAGAGATGTTTCTGAGGATTCGTTCTAATCATTAACCTAGCCATAGTCAGGACTTCTATAATTTGTATAAATTGTTTATATGAATTTATCACAGAAGCTTAATTCAAACATCAATGATAACGATGGTCATGGCTGAAATTAAATAGGTTTGATGATGCAAATTGCCTACCTTCAGTGCTACTGGGAAATGAATAAGGTAGAGGTCAACATAATCAAGATGAAGTTTTTTCAGTGATCTTTCCAAACAAGATTGGACAAGTTCTGGTCGAAGAAAAGTGGACCAAAGCTACAGATGTTAAAGAAAGGAAATTATACTGGATTAAAATATCATGAGTATTTGAAACATTTGTTTAACTTCAAATTGAGACATTTATTTGTCTATTCATTGGAAACTGTTGATCACAGGGAAGATATTCTCTTCAGGTCTTGGATTTCTACTGATCTGATCTATTCATGTAAACTGGATTATATTTTGGGTTATTATTAGTCAATCAATTGAACTATGGAAGGAACTATAGAAGACATATAATTTTTATCAAACAATAACATTATTTGATAAAAATTAGGTTCATAGAGATTACAAAGTGATAGCTAGACTATCTCATCCATTCAACACATAAGAATTAGCATTTTTTATTTAAAGATCTGAAGGAAAACACATTGAGAGCCAGAGAAAGAATTCCTGTGTCCTTGGGAAATCAGACACCGCTGCATGTGGAGGCAGGAGCTGGTGTCCTCAGTCCTTCTCTGTTTCCCTCTGTTATATTCCAGGAATATGTTTTGAACATTTTAATAACCAAGACAATTTAGCTAACAATTTACTACAAATTGTTCTTTGATAATAATGAATGTAAAGATGATATTCAGCATAACAGAAAAATTTAAAAAGTCAATCAGAAGCTAATGAATCCATAATCTGGTCATAATTCTATCTCATTCCACTACCAATACAAAATCATACCATTGATTGGAGAATCAGAAAAGTTAAGTACTTTAAAGTCATAAATTTGTAGACTGTGAGTAGGAATTCATAATCTTTCTGTTTTGATACTGTATTTTTTATGCAAATACACATTGTACAAATAATCACTTTCTACAACAACTGTTAACCCAACATAATTTTCACATCTTTATATCACATTAAAATAATTTTTACACTAGTTAATACAAGAATATGGCATCCTATAAACTCTTACACTGTATACACAATACCTTTGAAGTACAGAATATGTCTTCTCTCTTCACAGTGCCATCTTCAATCTTGCTTCTAATGGCCAGTCCTACCTCCTCTTCTACTTCGTATGCATAAGCACAATCAATATGGCGGAACCCAACTTCTATAGCTATTTTGGTGGCCTCTGTTGTCTTACTATTAGGAACCTAGAGTAACAACCAAAAGTATTTGAGAGTCATATTATGAGAGGTAACTCATAGTGAGCAAAGAGGACAGGTTGCTAGACTGGAAGGAATTTTATATCCCAATGTTTTCTTCAGACTACCTAATTATGTGATAAGGTTCTAGTCCCTTGAACTTTGAATGCCCATTTTTCCTTATATACTACTTAAGGAAATAGCCAAAGTACAAAATTGAATATCTTGGGCCAAAACAGTGACCTCCTGAAACTCATCTTTTGCCCATGTCATGTGTTAGTTCTGTATTTGGGGTAATGTCCCTGAATAACTTTGGGTATTTCCTAGTTAATACAAGAATCTGGCATCCCACAAGCTCCTTCAGATACAGAAATCCTAGTACACTCACATCAGAGGACCCTAGGAGTGACTCAAGTTCCTTGAGATTCTGGGAGAATTCACAGAATCCAGCATACAGGTATAGACATGTTATCATTTATTTATAAATCATTAAGTAAAATTAATACAGGGAAAGAATGTATGAGATTGATTATAGAAAAAATATTATGCAAGGTTCTATGAATCATTTCTAAATAAAGATTCAAAAATTATATTAAATTCCTAATAATGTAAATTTTGAACCACTTGGAAAATATTTCCTACAAGAAAATATGTTGAGTTAATTTTCTAAAATTTTCATATACTTTTTGACTGTTTGTTCCTCCTGTTTGAGAAGTGTCTGCTTAATTCTTTTGCCCACTAATTTATTGGGTTTTACTTTCTTTCTTTTCTTGGAATTAAGTTTTTTGATTTCTTTTTATATTCTTGAAATTAATGCCTTATCTACACTGTGGGTGGTAAAGGTTATCTCCAAATCTGTAGAATCAAGAGATGTTTTTTTTTTCTGGTTAAATTGACACTCTATGCTAGGACACAACACAATTCCACTCTCTCAAAGAAAGACAGATGTGTGTGTGTGTGTGTGTGTGTGTGTGTATACATATATATGGTTCATACATATACATATATATGGTTCTAAAGAAAAGGGTAAAACACTATTTCCCTGAATATCTCTTTCTGTTCCCCAAATCCTAGCCAAATTATGAAATAATGAGAGCAAGGCTGGACTTCTCCCAGATATTTATTATCTCTAAGAACCTTGACTTCTTCTTCTGCACACTGGAAATGAGGGCAAGGTAATGTTACCTGTGGAAATGTGCTTTTTTTCTTGTATGCCAGGACAGTTGCTCCTTGGCATGTTGGTGAAATAAGCTAATTAAGGAAGTGAATGTTGATGATGTCACTGCTTCTGCAGCCTAACATATAAAACCGCTCTTTGATTCTACAGAACTGGAGATAACCTTTGCCACCCACAGTGTAGAAAAGGCGTTAATTTCCAGAATATATAAAGAAATCAAAAAGCTTATACCAAAAAAAATGTAAGTAAAACCCAGTAAATTAATGAGCAAAGGAATTAAACAGACACCTCTCAAACAGGAGGAACAAACAGTCAACAAGTATATGAAAAAACATTCAACATCTCTAGAAATTAAAAAAAATTCAAATTAAAACTACACTGAGATTTCAACTGACTCCATTCAGAAAGGCAACTATCAAGAATATACTTTAAATGAGAAAACTGTGAATTATATCTCAATAAAGCTGATTTAAAAGTTAAAAAAAAAAAAGAATACAGTAACAGGGAGGGGGCTGTAGCTCAGTGGTAGAGCGCTTACCTCTCACATGTGAGGCACTGAGTTGGATCTTTAGCACCACATAAAAATAAATAAATAAAGATATTGTGTCCCTCTAAAACTAAAAAATATCAAAAAAAAGAATACAGTAACAGTTGGGGCAGTGACGTGCAACTATCATCCTAGCTTCAGGAGGTTGAGACAGGAGGATGGCAAGTTCAAAGCCAGCCTCAGTAATGGAAAGGCACTAAGCAACTTAGGGAGACCCTATCTGTAAATAAAATACAAAAAAAAAATAGGGGTGGGAATTGGGTTCAGTTGGTTGAGTACTCATGAGTTCAATTCCTGGTACCAAAAAAGAAAAAGAATATAATGACAATAACTGTTGGTGAGGGGGAATGTAAAGAAGATGGTACACTGTATAGTGCTGGTGATTGCAAATTGATGTAACCATTCTGGAGCACAGTATGGAAATTTTCCAAAATGATAGGAATGGAACCACAATTCGACTGGGTTATCCCATTTCTCTGTATGTATCTAAAGGAGTTAAAATCAGCGTACTACAGTGAAGCATCCACAACAATGTTTAGAGCAGTGGAATTCACAATGGATAAGCTAGGTACACTTCAACAAATAAATAGTTAATGAAAATGTGAAAAACACACACAATGGGATATAACTCAGTCATTAAGCAAAATGACTTTATGACATCTGCTAGTCAATGAATGGATCTGGAAACTATCATGATAAGTGAAATAAGGCAGTCCCACAAAAACCAAAGGTTGAATCATCTCTCTGATAAGTGCATGCTAACACACAGCAAGTGGGGAGGGAAGGGAAGAACAGAAGTTTGGAGTTATAGAAAAAGAAGAATGACAGAAGGAGGTGGGAATGGGAATAGTAAATATAGTGGGATAAGTCTGACATAACTCTCACATGTTCAGGCTGGGGATATAGCTCAGTTGGTACAGTGCTTGCTTCACATGCACAAGGCCCTGGGTTCAATCACCAGCACCACATATAAACACACACACAAAAAAAACTTTCGTATGTTCTTATATGAATACACCACAGAGAATCTCTACATCATGTACATTTAAAAGACTGGGATTCTAATTAGAATAAGACATACTCCATGTTTGTATAAATATCTCAAAATCCACTCTACAATCATGTATAACTAAAAATAACAAATAAAAACTTTGGGTTAAAAGCCTTCTTTTTGTGATAACTAGGATAGAACTGAGGGTACTGTGGAGAAGATAAGTGTCTTCTTATCTCCAACCAGGGTTCACAGGACAAAATATCATGAGGAGGAGGAAGCTCTGCTTAGCAAAGCAGTGTGAGAGAGGCAGGTGCTGTGGTTCAGCCGGTCACTGCTGGACCCTCCCCATAAAGACTCCTCAATAAGCACTAGTTCCTTGTATGCAGTCTCCAGGTATTTTCTTTGGTCTTTTGGCAATCCATGCCACTGCCCTGGAACAATAGGACTATGAACATGATTGCAGAATATATAAATAAGCACCATTGTTTAGACTACTTAGGGACAGCAGGAATCCTTGTGTGTTATAAAAAAGTGAAAAATCAAAGTTTCCACGGGCCACCAGGGGCCAGATTGATAATAGGCTCTTGAACAAACAGCAATGTGCTGTGTCACCTCTGGTCCACAACTGTATTTCTGTATGACAGAACTAAACACTGGCCTGAAAGAAAATATATACTCTAAGGACATAGACTGACAGAGAAGAAATTATACTCATCTTGTAAGGGATAATTCACATAAAGCTCACTCTCTGTGGAAGATAAAATAAGAGTGAAATGGAAAAAAATGCATCTTCTACAAAATTTGGATGATGTTTTGAAAGTTCATTTGTTCAAGAGTAAAAAGGCAAATCAAACATGCTGTTTTCTATTTGACAATTTTCAGAAGCTTTCTTTTTCCATGAAATCAAATTGAATGCAATATTCAGTCCTACCACCTACTGCTAATACTAGCCATTATTTCTCACAGGTGTAAGAGCACGTGAACTATAGCTGAAGTTCTAGTGGTCTCCTTCATGACACTTTGCCCTACAATGTAACCAGGTCCTCTCACGTGTCTTACAATTGCTCTCTGGATTTTTCCTTAAGTCATGCGAAGAAAAAATGCTATATTCAAAGTTCAGGAACTAATCTCATATCACACAATTAAGTGTCCAGAGTACAAAATTAGTTCCAATCTAGTGAACTTGGCTTGTTCCACTTTAGATTGTAATTTGTCAATACAACACACATGAACAATGACCCAAAAATGACAAATACACTTCCTAAGTTCCAGTTCGACTTCTCAGGGTTTTATATTATACATTCAGCTAAATTTACTGCAGTTGAGAGCACATGAAAACTCTACTCAGCCAAGGTCCAACATTTTCTGTGAGATACTGAAACCTTCCTCATATGCTTCTCAAGTACCTTTAGCAAAACAGATGTCTCTGGATCTTTGTTCTTGAAAGGAAAAATAAGTTCCCAAAGTATAGAAATGAAGAGAGAAATTAATCCCAGTGCAAGCCAATTGCTGACATTCATCATTTTACCAAGTTGGTAAATAGACTAAAATGTGGTGGAGCAGTGCCCAGAATACTCTCAATAGGTGACCACACCATCAGACAGTGATGCAGAGCAATGTCTGACCATTTTCTCTCCTGTCCATGGTGTAGTTTTAGCCTAAAGAAACAGAAGCACATGAGCCCCCCACAGTCACACAGGAAGCAAGTAACTTAACCACTCAGATTGGATTCCATTCATCATATGTCTGACTTTTTTGAACCCTCAACACAACCCCCAACTGTTACCTCTTGAGGTTTATAGGTGCCAAAGCCCAGTCCAGGAATGAAGTGACCATCACTGAGCTGCACAAACTGATGTTTGGAATTCATTGCTGTCACTCCTCAGCCAAAGCTTCTCCTTCTGCCTTTAGAAGTTAATAGATGGAATTCACAGTCCCAACTGCTTTCTAATGGTTAACCAAATCTGTTGTTGTGGGTCACTCAGCTATCTCAGTCCCAGCGGGTGTGGGGCACGTGGACACCGGGAGCTGGTGAAAGCAGGCAGGTGGCAGACCTCCAGCTGACCTCCAGCAAGCTCATTTAATGCGGAAGTGGTTACAGTTGATAGAGGGCACGTTCTCCAATCATACATAAGCAAACAGGTTATATAACATCTAGAAGCCAATCATCTTAATATAACTGCACTAAGAGGAAGTTCTAAATATTGCTACACAGCGGAAGGCAGACTGGAAGGATCATTGTCCCGATGAAAAACAGCTTTCTGAGTTGGGGGAATCGTGCCCCCAGGCCCTTGCCTTTCAGTTCCCTGGCAACGCTGACTTCAATCACTGAGAATGTGCTGGAGCTGCAAACCCTGAGTTACTCACACACAAATCTATTTGCTGTCTCATATTTAGCCAAACTTATTCAGGCAGAGTGAGATTAAAGTAGCATTCTACGTGTGAGAGGAGGACTGGAACCAGTTCACATATTTCACATGGGAAAAAAATTTCAAGCAGATTACTACATAGTCATAAAAATGTGTTCGTTTTTAATAAATTTTCCCCTTACAATATTATCATGAGTTATCATAAGAGATTGAATCCTTATTGTCCATTTGTTAAGCTGGAAACCTCACATCCCTGTTGTTATTTTTTTTTTAAATTTATTGTTGTTTTTGCATGTTCTTTGGTTTTTGTACTAGGGTATTTTGTTGTTGTTTGTTTTGTTTTGTTTTGGTCATGATAAAGCCCCTTTTATCATACATTATTAGAAATGGTGGATGAATCATATGTCATTCACACAAATACAAAGGAATTAAAAAAAAATGATTATGAACCATTTTTTGAGTCTCAGAAAAATAAACAAATGTTTAAAATAAAGAAGTTAGCCTTCTTAATTTTCTCTTTGGAAAAATATTTTCCATAATTTGGCTACCAAGTCCCAAGAGGATGCAGTCCTGACCAGTGTACAGTAATATCTGCACTCACTGTGAATTCTGCTCAATGGAAGACAGATAATTACAGCCTTGGGAAGTATTTACTCTAGGCAACCAGAGGCTGAAGTTTATTATAGCTTTCACCTGTTAGATTACTATCAGAAAATAATCCATATGTAAGATTCAAAATTAAGACATTTTGTGTTATTTATTTCCTTGTTCAAAATTATCCATAAAGGATAAATACCACAAGAATCTTAAATCATTATAAGTTTTGGAATAGTTGTATAAACTTTAGTACACTGGTGAAATAGAATATTTAAAGCAATTAAGAGTCAAACATGAATAAATACCAATGGAAATTATTACAGAGAGAAATAAGAGTTTTAATATAATCACAACATAATATGTTCATAAAGGATGCATGATAAAAAAGGACCACTACAAACTGTAAGTAGTTATTCTTTCTGCATAGCAGGACTATCATTGATCTCCTACGTGCTTTTTAATCACCTAGACTTTGTTGCCACTTTTAGAATTTGAAAAAGTGTCTCTTACATAAATTGAAAAGCTCTACCTTATACACAATTTGTGGTTTAGATTTTGTGAGATCAAGCCTTTTCTTGATCACACTTCATTTGATAAAATGAACTATCTTACCCCACATGCAAGCACACACAGTGAATTTAAGAGGATTGTTGAGCACATTTTAAATTTTGACCCTCACAATAAGCATCAAAGGTTAAAAATGAAAAAAAAAAACTCCTTTCACTAGTTGTATATGACAGAGTCACAGTACAATAAATTAGAACAAGTTAAAAAATAGCCTTTATAACATTCTCATTGGCAATATATTTTATAAGTGTTCTCATTTGGCTTTTAATCAAATGTTCATTGTTGAAGGATATGCAATCCTGAGAAATGTGAACTATAAAAGATGCTACATCACGCTGCTTAGTGAAGGGTGATTGACTGACAGGTCTGGAAACATTATTTCACAAGATACACCAGAAGTCTTTCTGTAAAGTGGGATTCTGAGAGATTTCTAAATTTTCTGCATGTTGTTCAGAACCCTACAATTAGTGTTTCACTTTTATAATCTAAAAAAAGTGTTTACTTATACAACATGAAAACATCTAACCATGAAAATTAAATAGGAAGGAATTTCCTGACAGAAAACAAGTCCTATAAACTCTTTCAAACTGCGTTCCTCATTGCCACAAACCTCACTGAGGGTACTCATTCTTCACTGTTGTTTTCCCATTTATGTCAAAATTCTGCCTATCCCAATCCATGAAATACAAACTTGGATCATGGTATCTCTGAGTTTACCTGAGTTTCAATTCCTGGACATTGTCTCCATCTCTCTTCTTTCTCAGACAAATATCAGAATATTTCTCTGAACTGATCCTGGACTCAGATGGTCAACTTGGACATGGCAGCATGTGCCCAAGGATCTACCTGAATATCCTGGACACAGGGAATAATACTTTTGTTCCACATCCATCACACCTCACTAGTTAACAACCTCAGCCACCTTCCATGATGAGCTCTACTTATCTATAGAGTCCTAGGGTTTGTTGAGAAATTTAAAAAAAATATATAAATCACTGAAAAAGAGAAATGATTAGATTATAACAGGAATAAAATCTTATGGCTATATGTAAATATTCATATCATATAAAGAGATTATTTTAATTTTATAAAAATCTCATGTATTCTCAAATGATGAATTCTAAAGAAAACTTTTGTATCTAAAATATATCCAACAAGCCCTCCACTGAGAGAAATTTAACTGTATGCTGGAATAAACATGGTGAAGGTGAATTATTCCTATATTCTATACATAAATTTGCTTCCATAAATTCAGGTAAGATGTAATCCCAGCTCTTTATTTTGTTACAAGCAATTATATTGAGACTATTGCAACTTTGATAATGTTTGGCAAATATTAGGTGAAGAAGAATCTACCATCTCAAGATAAACAAACTGAGTCAGTACCCTTACAGCCTACCTTGGGAGTAACCCTAATGCCTAAAATGGGGCCACAACGAATCCCTACTGGCGTTTGTGGGCTGTTACCGCCAAATACCATAGGCCTAATTTGGGGGCAAAACAATTTTAAAAAGGGAATTCAGGTGCTGCCAGGAGTGATTGATTCAAATTTTAGAGATGAAATTGAGATTATTGTGTAGACTGACCACACACTCAGCTCTGTTTCAAGAGATGTACAGGCTCAGCTGTTACTCCTGCCTTGTGGCTCCAGGACGCCCAGGTGAGAGCTCAACTTCCTGGTTCCCAGACCAAGTGTACTGGGCTCAATTAGCTCTGCAGGAGCGCCCTCTACTGGATCTTAAAATCAATCATAAGTTTCGTGGTATTGGGGCTGATAGATATCTGTTCTATCTAGTAGATTCTGGCTTAAGAGCTGGCCTTTACATATTGCACCTGCCAACTTGGAGGGTATAGGTCAGATCCCTCAGCCTGAACAAAGTGTTCAGTATCTTCACTGGGAAGATAAAGATAGTAACTCTAGGATTTTCAAGACTTATATCTTCGACACCTTACCAGTAAATTTGTGGGGCTGAAATAATCTAAGAAGCCTAGGTTTGTTATTAATAACTCCAAATTCTATCATGTCATCTGAGGGATTTAATCAAAAATTTACTCCTAGAGAAATTGAGGGAAATTTACAAGAAGGGTATTTGCCTATAACCCAATCTTCCCAACAGAGATTAATTAACACACCCAGCCAAATTTTTTGGTAAGGGCCCTGACTTTATCCCGGCCCAGAGAACAGCAGAAAAAATCAATTGGCTCACAGAAGAGCAAATCTGGGTTAGTCAGAGGCTCTTTACAGGGAAAAAAACTTAAAATATCCCACATGCTAGTTCAAGAACAACTTCAGGCTGGCCATTTACAACCCACGCTCAGTCCTTGGAACACACCCATCTTTGTAATCAAGAAAAAATCTGGCAACTGGAGATTATTACAAGATCTCGGGGCATTAATCATGTTATCGAGCCTGTGGGAGACTTACAACCAGGGCTTCTTTCTCCTACAGCTATCCCTTTGTATTATCATTTAATAGTAATAGATTTAAAAGATTGTTTCTTTTCTTTACCTTTGCAGCCAGACGATGTAAAAAGTTTGCCTTTAGTGTCCCGGCAATTAATTTTAAAGAACCAGTTAAAAGATATTTCTGGAAAGTGCTGCCTCAGGGAATGCATAACAGTCATACCCTATGTCAAAATTTTGTGGCACAGGCTATCATGCCTGTGAGGGAAAAATTCCCTGATGCATATATTATTCATCTGATGGATGATATACTTTTAGTTCATGCTAATCGAGACGTACTCTTAAAAATCTTTGCCCAATTAGAGACTTCTCTCAGAGCAATGGCTTTGTGCATTGCACCTGAAAAGGTGCAGAGAACATCTCCTTTTCTATATCTAGGTCATATAATTGAAGGATGCAGAATCTGTCCTCAAAATTTACAAATAAGGAGTCAAAAAATGCACACCCTTAATGATTTTCAAACACTATTAGGTGATATAAATTGGCTGGTGCCATCTTTAAAGCTAAGTACTGAGTCATAGATTTAAGTCCTTTATTTCAAATATTACAGGGAGATCCTTCTCCAACTTCTTCTCATCAGTTCACAACAGAAGTGAGAACAGCTTTGAGAAAAGTTGAAATTGTTATTGAAAATACTCAACAGAATTAACCCCAAAGAGTCTATATATTTATTGATATTCCCAAATGCTTATGCTCCTACAGGGACAATATGGCAATCATTGGGAGTTATTGAGTGGATTCATTTAGCCCACTCTCCTCAAAAGTCATTAACTCATTTTCATAATTTTGTTGCTCAATTAATTATCAAGGGCAGAACACAAGTTTTACAGCTGGTTGGATCAAAATCTAATATTATAATCAACCCATTTTCTGCTCAATAGTATGATTGGCTTTTCCAAACTTCTAATACTTGGCAAAGAGCTTTTGTTAATTTTCCTGGTCAGATAGAAAGTCATTATCCTCGTGATAGAATTATTCAATTTGCCTTGGTAACTGATTTTATTTTTCCAAAACTTGTACGACCACAGCCAATAAGTAGAGCACTAATGCTATTCACTGATGGCTCAAGCTCAGGTAAAGCAGGTTTTTATAGTCACGCTCATACAGAGGTAATACAAACCTCATGTACTTCTGCTTAATGAGCAGAACTTCAAGCTCTCATTAGGGCTTTAAGTCATTTTGCAAATGAGCACATTAATATTTATTCTGACAGCTTATATGCAGTTGGAGTTACTAAGAATATGGAAACTTCAACTATTGGGTATACATTGTCACAAGAGTTACTCAATTTGTTTTATATCCTGCAAAAAATGGTGCAAATGTGACAACACCCATGTTTTATAGGCCACATATGGGCCCACTCTAATCTTCCAGGGCCTTTAACATCAGGTAATGATAAGATTGATAAATTGGTTGCTGTTTGTCAGCAAATGTCTTGTATGACTGTGCACAAGCTTCACATTCTTTGCGTCATCAAAATGCTTCTAGTATGCATAAAAAATTTTAATATTACTAGAGAGCAGGCTCGTCAAATTGTATGTCACTGCCCCCAGTGTGTTATACACACTCCATCTTTACCATATGGGGTAAATCTCCATGGATTAACACCAAATCAATTATGGCAAATGGATGCAACTCACATTCCTCAATTCGGTAATGTAATTGTAGATACTTATTCTAGATTTATCTTTGCCCGTACAAAAGAAAATAGTCAACATGTTATTTCTCATTTGTTTAGCTGCCTTTGCAGTATTAGGATGTTCTTTACAGATTAAAAGTGATAATGCACCGGCTTATGTAAGCTCTTCTTTTCAACAATTTTGCCAAGAGTTTTGTATTGACCATAAAACAGGCATTCCTTACAGGTCAAGCTATTGTTGAACGAGCTCATTTATCTATTAAGCTAGAAATACAAAAACTAAAAGAGGGAGGTGAGACCCTCTAAAATGACCTCAATCATGCTCTGTTCATTTTAAATTTTCCAAACTGTGACTCAGAAGGTCACACTGCAGCTGAGTAGCACATTTCTTCCACAGCAATAGGCCCTTTAGGTTGAGTTTGGTAGAAGGATTTGCAAACTGGCTAATGGAGAGGACCAGATCCAATGATTATGTGGGGCAGAGGTCATGCTTGTATTTTCCCAGAAGGTGCTTTTCGTCCTATTTGGGTAACCTAAATATGCCATTAGGCATGGAGAACCTAAAACCAAGATTCAAATGACTGAGGACCGATCCAGAGATGCCAGATCTGACTCCCACCTTCAAGAAGAACTCTCAAAGGAAGAGGGGAAAGTAGATGGCCCAGAGAGACCCGATGGTGAAGCTACCCTCATGGAAGCAGCTGAAGAATCTGATGCTGCAGGCTGAACACATGATTGACAGCAAGGAAAAATTAAATCTCCAACGATGATGTTTGTGATGATACTAGCTCTATTGAGCTGTAAGGTAAAGGGGAATCAGGGAGAAACCTATTGGACATATTTTCCAGATCCACCGTTAGTACACCCATCAGTGTGGACTGGGAAATCTATCCCAGTATTTACTAATGACTCATATATGATTGGAGGATTTACAGACACTCATATTACTCCCATTCATGTGGTTGGATTTAATTATTCTGGCTATAGTGCTCAATTACCTTTGTGTTGGTCCCAACGATAAACATGCTGGTGGTCTAAAAGTGTTCTTGGAGGAAAAGACAGCAGTTGGGGGACTTAGACCAGCTAATTGTACTGTTCCTGGAGACTCAAAGCCTTATAGCAGATCAGTTATTAAAATGGGACTTTCTCATAACAAGCCAGTCATTTCAGCAGAACGTCCACTAATACCTCATTGTCCTAACCATTCTGCAATAGAAATTGGCACCTTTCCTAAGTGGATGTATTATATAAATACTTTTTCAGTACAGCATAAGGTGTCTAGAAATAGTGGGTACATTTTGGACTGGTCTCCAAGAACTGACAAAAAACAATTACACAAGGGTGCTGCCATGACCCCTGGAGGATTTGTTAGTAATATCATGACCTTCAGTGAAGATGGCATTCAGAAAGATGTCTGGTGCTTAATTGATGCCTCAGAATTCTTACATTTTACTGACAAGCCTTCACTAGACTTTGTAGGCAAAAACTGTAAGGAGGCTTCCTATTATGGCCTACAGGTCTGTGTTTAATCTCCTTACATTTTAATTACTGGAAATGTAAAAGTTATAAGAAAAGATGACAGGTATCTTGTAGCATGTAATAAATGTAATTTTACTAATTGTAACACCAGATATAATAGAAAGAAAGGAACACTAGTACTTCATCAGCCCTCTTTTTTTCTTATTGCCAGCTAGTATTTCAGAGCCATGGTATGCTGATGCTGGTTTTCAAACCTCACAACGAATACATGCCCAGCTAGTGAGACCTATAGTGCTCTAGGAGTAGTTAACTTAGTTTCATTTATTGCTTCCAAAGTCACAGCTTCTGTGGCCATATCTCAAAATATTCAACATGCAGATTTTCCTAATAATTTGGCTAAGGACAC
This sequence comes from Urocitellus parryii, assembly GCF_045843805.1. Classification (NCBI taxonomy): domain Eukaryota; kingdom Metazoa; phylum Chordata; class Mammalia; order Rodentia; family Sciuridae; genus Urocitellus; species Urocitellus parryii. The sequence continues at coordinate 75,318,627 of NC_135539.1, read as the reverse complement.
TTCCACCGCTCTTCATAATCAAATAAATATTGATGAAAGGATTGAGACTAAGCTAAATGCCTTAGAAGCTACTGTCATAAATATTGGTAATGAACTTTCAGCTTTGAAATTCAAAGGAAGACTTAAGTGTCATGCTGAGTATAAATATGTGTGTGTTACTGCTGCCAAATACAATGCTTCCCAATGGGATTGAGAGAAGGTTAAATACCATTTTTTAGGTATTTGGCAGAAGAATGATAACAGCTTGGATCTTTTGGAGTTACATCATCATATCCAAGATATACAAAAAAAAAGTAAGATTTATTTTTCAGATTCTACTTCTTTAGCTGATCAAATACTTTAAGAGTTAAATGGCTTTAACCTCTGTAACATTCTTGAACATTCTGCATGGTATATCCTTGTATTGTTCTCATTGCTACTAATTCTCTCTTGTGTTGTGATTGTAGGATGTCGTGCCTTCTGAGCAAGAATTCAGTGACTCAAGATAGTGTGATTCATCACCTGCTTTCTCAAAGAAAGAAGGGGGAATATGTGGGGAGCCACATTGAGTAACCACACCTTCTAGTCCTGATGCACCACGTGATTCTGAATGGTCACTGTAGTCTGGCACAGTAGTGCCATGACTCATGACTCTGTCTTTTCCCCTGCTCAGATAGTAAGAAGGTTCTCCTTGTGGGGCATGCCCCTAGGATTGAGTTACACTCTCCTGTTCCCTTGTAGTCCTGCCCCTTCTGACCTTTTAAGATAGAGCTTTCTAAGAACAAGAGTCCCTCCAATAAAAGCTCACTTCTGAATGTGTTCCCTCTCTCTTCTCAGCCTCTCGTGACTTTCTCTTGCTCTCCCTTTTGGGGAGCCTGAGGCGGATAGCCAGGAAAGCTGTTCTGAAGCTTGTATAAAGGTAAATTGTGTCTGTGTTTTATTTTGTGTCCCTGCAAATTCACATGAGCGATCTTAGTTCAGCTGCCCACACTGGTCAGGAGCAGTAGTCATTCATGTTAATTTCATTGAAATTAGTGTGTGGTCACTGTGAAAAAGGAGCTGTGGTCCAGTCCTAGCCAATACCGTATAAGAATGTTACTGCAGGGGGACTCTGTGTAAGTATCCCTCTTTTCTAAGAAGATTATTTTAACAGAGTTGACTCCTCATCCTAATCTGGATATTGTGCTGCTGTGCTGGTCTGTCTGCTCCCAGCTGCAAATGATGTCAAAACACAGAGGAGAGAAGAGCCAGGAGCAGACGGGATAATTTCTAGACTCACATGGACTATACCCGGAGTTCATTCTTTCTCTGAGATTTGAGTTTGGGGAGTAAACCTGTCTGTGTGGGTTCAGCCAATATGATATTTTTGTAAGATTTTATGACCTGTTGTAGTCAAATGACAGCAACCACTGAAGATAACAAGTTTCTCCCTGAAACCTCTGAACTAACTGCATTTTGCCTCCACACAAGACCATTCAGAATCTTTGAAAACTGTTGATTTCTCCTGTAGAGCATAAGCGAGCCCCTTGGTTTCTAAGGGCTGATCAGCCATGGTATGCACAGAAGTAGCAGCAATGTCACAAAGGGATTCAATTTTCTCCTCTACTCTTCCAGAGCCATGGTCCATTTTCCATGATTTAGGAAAGACTACTGATGTTCAACTACTTTCTTAATAAATGAAAAGAAAAAAAAATGATACTTCTATTTTCTATTGCAAGGAAAGATATCATGCCATTTTCTAAGGAACATAAAAGTGTCACCTAACCAAAATGGCGTCATTTTCATGTACCCTAGAATTTATTTTTTGTCTATTCATGTGTCATGAAATCTGGTGTTTTATGGACTATGAGTATCAAGCTGACTCTCTGATCTGCTGAAGGCTGTCATATAATTTCAGCAATTATCTAAGAAGTTCAGCTGCCTGCCTGGCTGGGAGGATGAACAAGGTGTCTTAGAGATGATAAGCACATACTTGTTACCTGATATCTCCTAAGGTTTGTGACCAGATAAGATTCAGTGAAATTTTTTATTTGTTTTAGTTAGTTATATATGACAGTAGAATGTATTTGTGCACTTTGATATATCATATATTGTTGGGTATAATTTCTCATTTTTCAGAGTGTACATGTTGTTAAATCACATTGGTCATTCAGTCATATATATACATAAAGTAATAATGTCTGTTTCATTCTACTATCCTTCCTATCCCCACATCCCATCCCCTCCCCTCCCCTCCCTTCACTCCCCTCTACCTAATCTAAGATAACTCTATCCTTTTATAGTGCTCCCCTTATTTTGAATTAGCATCCGCATATTACAGAAAACATTCTGCCTTTGATTTTGGGGGATTGGATTGTTTTGCTTAGCATGATATTCTCCAGCTTCATTCATTAATGGCAAATGCCATAATTTCATTCTTCTTTTTTTTTTACTTGTCATTTACATAATTTAATGTTAGCAATAAATGGAAGGTGTTTAAGCTTAATAAATCTGCACGGCCAGAAGAGAAAGATGGAGATTGGTTCTGAGTGGGTCTTTGCTACCACCACCTGTAGAGTCCATCACAATTGTGCATTCAGGAGACGTCGGTAGGTAAGGTGAAAGAACAATGGCCACTAAGTAAGTGGTCCTTTGAGAGTTAATGAAACATGTCTTTCTCCAACAGGAAAAGAATGCTTTTCAAAATTTATAAGACCATATGGACACTGGGGCATATGGATGGCTCATAAAGGCTTCATTCTTCTTTAAAGCTGACTAATATTCCATTTAATATATAAACCACATCTTCTTTATCCATCATCTATTGAGGGACACCTACGTTGATTCCATAATTTAGCTACTGTGACATGAGCTGCTATAAACATTGATGTTTAAGTCCTTTTGGTATAAACTTAAGAGTGGGATAGCTGGGTCAAATGGTGTTTCCATTCCGAGTTTTCTGAGGAATCTCCATACAGCTTTCCATAGTGGATGCAGTCCCACAAGTATCCACCATGGAAAAAGTACATTTTTAACCATATCCTGGCCAACAATTATTGTTGACTATATTTTTAACTATTGTCATTCTCAATGGAATGAGATGAAATCTTAGTGTAGTATTGATGTGCATTTCTCTAATTGCTAGAGATGTTCAACATTTTTTAGACATTTGTTGACTGATTGCATTTCTTCTTCTGTAAAGTGTCTGTTCAGTTCCTTAGCCCACTTTCTGATTGAGTTATTTGTTGTTGTTTTTTTTTTTTTTGTTGTTGTTGTTTTTTTTTGATGTGACTTTTAGTACAGTAAATTGATTTGCAGAAAGAAATTGATAGTTCTTGTACACTACCCATGGACCAAGACCACATTGTGCGAGGCAGCTTTGGCAATGGTGGGCAAAAACACACTGAAATTGTCTATCATTTTGAATCCTGGTTTTCTTCATTGCATGCTTTCACTGGTGCTTTAGGTAATTGACTCTTTATAGAATTTGTATAGGGATAATTCACCAAAATCTAATGACTTTTTGATGTTTTTATGGGAAAAACTTGAGATTTTCTAATCCAAAATTTTGTCACATCACTCTATATTCTAAATTTCCAAGTGACTTGTGAGATTCTTTTCTATGAATGCATCTTCATTGACGTAAATATTTACAAATGTATTGTAATTAGGATTGTTTCAGTTTTTTTTCTTAATGCTAATCATGACTCCAGCTATGGCATTAAATAAAATACTCAAACATTCCTTTTTGTCTACAGCATATAATTATCAAAAGAACATTTGGTGGAAGGAAGAACAGCAGAGTAGAGAAAGGGAATCAAGAGGAAGAAGAGACGAGGAAAAGAAGACATGGGGAAATAACTAGGAAATAAAAATTTATCCTATTATGCTCTTTCCATACATATGACAGTAAATCAACATATCAAATAATCCTCATATATACATGTACATATAGACTATCTGAATTAAGATAAAAATAACAGAAAGAAGGTCAGGACAATAGATCAAACAGATCAGGGGAAGGAGAAGAGAAAGGATGGGGAAAGTATTTAGGAATGAGATTGATCAAATATTATGTGCATATATAAATTTGGCATCATGAATCCCAATATTATGTATAATAGTATGCACACACTCACACACACACACACACACACACACAAAAAAAAAAAACTTTGTATGTCCCAAGCAAAGAAGTGCCCAACTCATCCTCTTCAACCTTTGCACATCTGACTCCTCATGCTCCTTCCAGGTTGGATCCCCTGCCTTCTTCACAACCATGTGAAAGGAAAACCTCATTCCCCAGTTTCCAGGAGCTCTGGTATCTTGAGCTGCAGGAATGGAGCCCTTGGATTGCTGCTCCTCTCTTCCATGTGTGTTTCACCTTGCAGACTAAGAACCATCATCTAAATGCAATGTGTTTTCTGATTATTCCACGGGCTAGAGAAGCATTGATTAATAAATATCAATTGCTATTTCCATAAAGTCTTAGAAATCTCATCTTTTCCAACCCTAGGTATGTGTTAGAATCACCAAACCCCAGCTTACAAGCTGGTAGCCAAATTAGTCTTTGTTCATAGTGAATAAAAAAAAAAAACTAATCATAAGCATAAAAGAGTGAATGCGGAATCTTGAGAAAATAAACTTTTTTTTTTTTTTCAAAAATTGAGTGCCGTTTTCACTGGACTGGTCAACTTTGCTGTAGCAGAATGTCAATTGCTAAGAAGAATGACATAACAACAGAAGTGATGTATCCAATTAGCAGCTGTCTCCTGCATCACTATCTATGCAGGGGATACAAGTAGAAGACATTTCAAAAGTGTCCATGTTAATATTCATCAGAAAATGGATAATTTGGGTGGTCAGCAATACTAAAATGAGAAAGAAAAATATGTAACACAGACTCAGTGACTCCATTTCTAAAGGGGTAAAGAAGGGTTACCTAGGAGCTCCATTATATTTCCTGAGTGGTTGTAGAATCTGTCATTTCTACATATATGAACATAGTTTTATAGGAGATGGTTTTTCAGTTATAACTAAATTATTCAAATTCTACTCACCTGCCAAGAACAGAACACAAAGAACTGACAGAGACAAGAATTCACTCAGCTCCTCCTTAGCTCCCAATCTACCAAATCAAAACACTCCTCTTTTATTTTAAATTCTCAGTGAAAGCAGAAATAGATAGTACCACATTTATTCACTCACTTTGTGGGGGAAAACACATCCATTTATGCCATGTTTAGTATAAGGATAAATTCACATATTGGCCAATACAAAAGTTATTTTGGTGTACAGTTTATTTTTAGCAATCTCACTTACATTTAACGAATTCATTAATTAATTGCTCACTGCCCATCACACACAATATGGTGTGCGATTCAGATAAGGAAAGAATGTTGTTTATAAGATATACATGCAAATCCCCAGGGCTCACCATACATTATTTAGATCTCTATAATTTAGAAATAATACAACATAAAATCATTACTTCTTAAAATATAATAGGTAACAAGAATTGCTGATTGCTTGCTACTGCCTCTTGACATATGTTCCTACCTCTTCATTGGTATCTATATTAACAAAAATATTAGTAATGATAACAATATATCTGCCAATATTTAACCATGTGTCATCATGGATTGTCTAATCCCCTTTCAAACATCATCACATTAATTTCGATTATGAAGAAAATTTCTGATATGCAGAAGGGACATATATTCCTTGTTTATCCTCACTTATAATATATGTCTAATGCCAGACTCCATAACTATAAAACATAGCAAAAAAGTAAAAAAAATTTTCATGACTATCAGTTCTCTTCAATGACTTTTTTCCTACACCCTTCTCTTGAGTTTGAATCTCTCTTCTCAAAAACTACTTTATCCTCTGCATTGAGATGTCTACATTTTCAAACTCAAAAGCAAATGTTCTCCCAACAGCATCAATGGAAGCCTTTTGACAAACAACTGCAGTGTCTGGGTTCTGATCAAAACTGCACCGAAAAGAGGGAAAGACTTGAAAGTAAACAAAGGCACATGTCTACCAAAGTTACTTACAGCTGCATGACAATATCGAAAATATCTGTTCAGACCATCTAGGTCTTTCATATCATCTTCAGTCAACTCGAAATCAAAAGCCTATCACACAAGTAGAAAGATTTTAGCCTATGTAGACTTCTTATTGCCAATCCTAGAAATCATGAAATCAGAGCCTTTGGATTTGCAGAAGTCCAGCAGTTTCCTCGGGTTGTAATAAACATGACATTCTACCTGCAGTGGACAAGGTAGAAGGTATCTGGTTCTAATGTTAATGTGAAAACAAAATTGCAAATAAAAAAGCTAAATTTTTAAAAATTCAATTTGATATTATGTTGTGCCATAAATCAAGAATTTGGTCAAAGACTCACAGTACAAGTTTGACAGACATTTGATCAGTATTCTGCAGGTGACATTTGGGTAAATTTATTCATCAAAAAAAAGAGAAAACTCAGGGATCTTAGAATTCCAATTTGAACCAGTCAATGTGAGACAAAATGACCCTGACCTGAAAATATCCCCTCTGCAGGGCAGTAACGTGCACAGTGGAGACTTGAAAATCTGAAGAAAAACCTTACTGTCAGTCAACACTCAAGAGGTGAACCTAGCAGTACTCAGAAGACTTCCATGGTACACCCAACAAAACTGGGAAGCAAGATGAGCATGCCATCCCTCTCCTCTCTGTGAAGATTCGCTCTGTCTTTTGGGAGTTTAACCTTTTTGCTTTCTAATCACCCCATGCCTGCTGCTCTGAGCAACATGTCTGATGTTGTTCTAGTGAGATGCAGGACCACTCTGGCTCCTTGGCTCTTCGGCAGGCCCTTGATCTATAAGAAGAAATTCAAGTCTACCTCCTAACTGACTGAAAATGGAAATGTAAAACAAATTAAATGATATTTAAGAAAGTTTAAAAAAAACTGGTTTAATATCATCTGGAAAAGCTGAATTTTCTGTGTGAAAAGAGGTTAAGAAACATGACAGAAGGAACATGTGAACCTGAATTTCATCCTGATGATGGAAAGAACTACAAAAAGATACTTCAGACACTTGAACACAGATTGGATTTAGATGACGTGAGAGACTTACTGCTACCTTTAGATGTAGTATTGTAAATGTGCTACATGGGAGATCATCTTCATTCCTAAGATATGTTCCCTGAGCTCTCTAAAAGTGAATCTACAATTTACTTTGAAGAGATTTAGCAAAATATTACACATATTTATACAGATATGCCTGCATAAATCAATATCTCACAGTGATCTGCAAAGTCAACAGTTTTAGACACATGGTGGAAAATATGGATGTCCAGTATCACACTCTGAAAATTTTTGTATGTATAAAAAACTTCATGATAAAAAATTCAGCAAAAATATTTTCAATTTTTAACATTTTTATTTGAAATTTATAGTACTCGATCTCTACACATGAATTCATGAATTTTATAAGTTGTGCTCCAACCACAGACCATTACTCCATGACTGAAAGTTGTCAAAAAGTAGAGCCCAGAACCATGCACAGAATATATTAGTATACACAGTTGATTTGACATCAGAAAGCATAGAATAACAAGTAAGAGGGGTTCAGGCACAAGGCCAACTGTACAATCAGCTAAAAGTTCCTGAATGTGGATTCCATCCAGCATCAATATCACCATACACAAGTAACTTCCTCTAGTCCTTTAACATTCACAAGCTCTACTTTACTCTTCCTGTTAAGCATTTCTGTGGGTCCAGAGGCTGAAATAAGAGATAACAAGGATGCAGGCACCCAACCTCCACACAAACCCTGACCACTGATCTCCTATTTTCTGTCTTTTCTTGCTCACTGCCCATTCCTATGTACTGACCCTCTTTGCTACACACAATTCCCTCTGCAGAATATTCACCCATCCGGTCTCAGGTTATTCTTCATTGCTCAAGAACAAGTTTCAACTTGCCACTGAAGTCTGATGGACAACCGCTCTCTCCCTAATTCACCTTTATATACCAGATGATCCCTTAAACTGAACACTATGACCGTCTCCTTATTTTCACTAATAATTCAAACAACAGACATAAAATTGAGAATCTTCCACACCCTACAAGATAGTGGCACTAAATCTAGACTCTGTTGTTTCACAAAGACAAAAGAACTCGGGGGGGGGGGCAGGGGAGTGGACGCCTGGCAGTGCTGCAGATACAAGGAAATGAATAAGAGATGGCAGTGAGGCTCAGGGCTCTCACCTGGTTGCACACAGGCTTATACTTGAGGCCTGGTTTATTCAGGATCATCTACAGCTGCCTGCGGTTAAGTTGGACACCCCGATGGACTTGGCCAATCCTGCGTCCTTGCACTTCTCCATGGCCTTGGGAGGAAGGGGTTGGGAAGAGGCATATGGACAGTCAACTATGTCACTATGAAGGCAAGACAGAACTGTTAAGAGGAGCACTGTCCAGGAATGACAACAAAGCTGATGAATTGATTGTGAAGAGGAGAAAAATGGTAAAGATAATAGAGCAAATTGTTGAGAGCCAGAAAAGTAATTCAGGGCATCAGACATGAATGCATGTGGAGGCAGGAGTTGTATTTCCTCATTGTCATCAGTTCTTCTCCTCTATTTCCCTCCATTACATTCCAGTAGTGTGTTCCTCCCCGCCACCTAATAAAAAAATCTATTCTAAACATAATGGTATCTAGGCCCACAATTTCAGGAGAAAGCATACCTAAATGTCACCCTGTGGGCTTCCTGTGAGATCACTAATCCAGGCACTCACCTCCCATACAGCACAGAGATCCAGTGAGTCATATATTAAGTTTCCATTTTCATTTTTTGGATAAAGCTCTTCCCCTGGCTGCAATAGAAGTGATCATAACAGCAATCTCACCAAATTCATATGTCCATGCACAACAAGGCTGCTAGAAATACTTAGAGGATGGGAAACTAAAGCTCCTTGAAACACGTGGAACATCAGTCTATATTCATCTATTTCCAAATTCTTTACATGCGGAGGTATAAGGAATATCTTCAGGTGCATAGCTTCCTGTATTCTCTTACATCATATAATGTATATATTTAATTTTATTTGTATATATGTATGTATTTATACATTCACACATGTATAATTAAATAAGATATTCTCAGGTCTCCTAATGGAGTCTTCTAGTAGCTTATGTTATTTTTCCTGTCCCTATACATTGCCCTAAGGAAAAGTCTCTCTTTCACTGGGTAAGTCACTGGTTGCATGGGCTTGATCTCCAGCAATGATGGATTTCAGTGATGACACAGGCTGAAGAGTGGTCTTTATCTACCTGGACACATGTGGATCTAAGAATATGTATGTGTACCAAAGATGGTCATTCAAGTTTCAATTCAAATTTGATTTGATGCTGGAATATGAAGAGTCCTTATCAAATATTAATGACTTGAAACTTGAACAGCCCCAAAGTCATATTTACCATCAGTGGAACAGGCTAAGGCAAAAAGCAAGCAAGTCTCTGGTACTGCAGACATAATGGATAAATAAACAGAGAAGATTCTGAGGATAGCTTATAATATTTCCAAACAAGAATGGACCAATTCGGGTGGAAGAAAAGTGGACCAAAGCTACAGAGGTTAAAAAGGGAAATGAAACTAGATTAATATATAACCCATATTTGGAGGAATTTTTTAACTTCATATTGAGACATGCATGTATCTATGCATTGAAAATGGTGATCACAAGGAAGATAATCTCTTCAAGACTTGGGTTTCCATCGATCAGACCTATTCATGTAAACTGGATTGTATTTTTGTCTATTATTAGTCAATCAATTGAACTATGGAAGAAATTACAAATGACATAAAATTTTTATCAGATAATAGCATTATTTAATCTCTAATTTGTGTTCATAGATATTACAAAGCTATTGTTAGTCTATCTCATGAATTCACTTCATAAAATAAGAATTAGTATTTTTTATTTAAAGAACTGAAGGGAAACACATTTTGAAGATCTTAATAAACAAGATACTTTAGCTATATCTTGTTTACTACAAATAGAAATGTCCTACATTGTTCTTTTATAACGACAAATGAAATGTTGATATTCAGAATGATGAAAAAAATTTAAAAAGTCAATCAGGAGTTAATGAGTCCATAATCTGGTCATAATTCAGATTCCATAAGCAATACAAAATCATACTGCTGATTGGAGAGTCAGAAATTTAAGAACTTTAAAGTCATAAATTTGTAGACTCTTAGTAGGAATACATAATCTTTCTCTGCTTTTTTTAAAAATTGTTTTTTAATTGTTGATGGACTTTCATTTTATTCATTTATTTATATGCAGTGCCTCACATATGTGAGGCAAACGCTCTACAACTGAGCTACAACCTCAGCCCCCTTTCTCTGCTTTTGATACTGTATTTTTATGTGAATAAACATTGTACAAATAATCATTTTCCACAACAACTGATCACCAACAACTGATCACCCAACATAATTTTTAGTTCTTTATATCACACTGCAGTAATTTTTACACTGTATACACAATACCTTTGAAGTATAGAATATGTCTTCTCTCTTCACAGTGCCATCTGCAATCTTGCTTCTAACTGCCGGTCCTACCTCCTCTTCAACTTGATATACATAAGCACAATCAATATGGCGGAAAAAAGCTTCTATAGCTATTCTGATGGCCTCTATGGTCTTACTATTAGGAACCTAGAGGAACAACCAAAAGAAGTACTTGGAGAACCATAGTATGAGAGATAACTTATAGTGAGCAAGACAACAGGTCAATAGACTGGAAGAATTTTATATCCCAGTGTTTTCGTAAGACTACTGAATTATGGGATAAGGTGCTAGCACCCTGAACTTTGAATGTCAATTTTTCTCTTCTGTAAGAATGAAAGAAATTTCCAAAGAATTATTTTGAATATCCTGCACAGAAGCAGTGACCTCACAAAACTGATCATATCTTGTGTTAGTTCTGTATTTGGTGTAATGTCCTTAAAATCACTTTGGGTATTTCCTTGATAGTGAGAAGTATTTGGCATCCAAGAAGCCTCTCCAGACACATAAATCCTAGTACACTGGCATTAGTGGACCCTAGGAGCAATTCAAGTTCAGTGAATTTCTGGAAGAACTAATTTATGTGATAATGTCACTAAGTAAAATTAACACAGGGGAAGAGGGCATGTGATTGATTACAGAAGAAATACAATGCAAGTTCATATGAATCTTCTCCAAGTGAAGACACACAGAATACACTAATTCACAATAAAGTACTTTTGAAACCACATGGAAAATATTTTCTACAACAAATGTTGTTGAGATAATTTCTCATTAAGGACATTTTTCTCGTATGCACTCTGCAGGTATTTTTTCTGATCTTTTGGCAACCTATGCCACTGCCCCAACACAACTGGACTATGAACATGGCTACAGAATACACAAATAAACTCCACTGTCTTTACCCTTTAGGGACTTTTAGTATCCTTGTGCGTTATAATAATGTAAAAAAAAAATCAAAGTTTCCAGATTTCAACCAAGGGTAGGATTAATAATAGGCTCTTGAACAAAGAGCAATGTGCTATGTGATCTCTGGCTCTCTGATTGTATCTCTACACAACAGAACTAAACACTTGGGGGAAATACACACACACCCACACATATATGTTTATATATATTCAAAGGATATAGACTTACAAATAAGAAATTATATTCTTCTTCTAAGGGATTATTCACATAGAGCATCAGCCCTTAAAGCTAAATCAGTCTCTTTTGTGTAAAATATAATGAGTGGAAATGGTATTTACTGCATAGTCTACAAAATTTGGAAGATGATTTGAAAGTTTATTTGTTGAATATTAAAAAGGCAAATCAAACTGTTCTTTTCTGATTTAAAATTCTCAAAAATTTCTCTTTCCAAGAAATCAAAATGAATGTGATTCTGTTCCTATTGCCCTCTGCTGATTCTACCCCTGAATTTCTCAGGTATAAGGGCACTTGGAGTAACACTTGCACCCTTCATGAGACTTTGCCCTACAATCTACAAAGTCCTGGCATGGGTCTTCACAATTGTTCTCTGGATGTTTCCTTAACTCTCGCAGAAGCAAAAAGTTCAAATTCAAACTTCACAGAACTTGACCCCTGTCAAATAATTGAGTGGTCACAAGGTGATATTTGAATACAAAATTCTTTCAAGTCTAGTGAACTTAGATCACTCCACTTCAGAGGGTCATCTGTCAATATAACACACATGAATGATGACCAATGATTTACAAATATCCTTGTTAGGTCCCAGTTTGACTTATCAGGATGTTATATTATACATTCATGTAAATTTCCCACAGTTGAGAGCACATGGAAAATTCTACTCAGCTCAGGTCCACCATTTTCTGTGACAGGCTGAAGGCTACCTCAGAGCAGAAAGGAAGGAATCCTCATCATTTATCTGTGCTTCTCATCTTCTGTACATTTTGCCACACAGATGTCTCTGGATCTTACCTTTTTGGAAGGAAAAAAGATTTCCTGAAGTATGGAAATAAACAGAGACCAGTACCAGTGCAAACCAAGTGCTGACATTCATTCATCTTTTACTAAATTGGTTGAATAGAATAAAATCAGACAATGATGTAGAGCTCTGTCTAACCATTGTCTCTCCTGTGCATGGAATAGTTCTATCTTGAAGAAAGAGAGAACATGTGAGTCCTTCAGAGTCACATAAGGAACAATTAACTTGACAAACTAGATTGGATTCCATTTATCTTGTGTCTACTTTCTTATGAACCCTCAACCCAACCCCTTACTGTTACCTCTTGAGGTTTATAGGTGCCAAAGCCCCACTCAGGAATGAAGTGACCATCATTGAGCTCCACATACTGATGTTTGGAATTCATTGCTTTTCACTTCTTTACCAACTCTCTAGGACAAACATGCCTATAATGGGAAGTAATCACTCTGCTTCTATTTACATGGACCAATGTGAGAGAGGCGGGTGCTGTCTGTTCAGCCTGTCACTGCAGGACCCTCCCTGTAAGCATTTCTCAATAAGGACTTTTGCCTATATGGAGTCTCCAGGTATTTTCTCTGGTCTTTTGGTAACCTATCCCACTGCCCTGGCACAACAGGACTATGAACATGACTGAAGAATGCCTAGATAAACTGCAATGTTCATGCCATTTAGGGACCTTCACAATCTTTGTGTGTTATTAAAAACTTAAAAATCAAAGTTCCCAGATGCCAACCAGGGGCCAGATTGATAATAGGCTCTTGAACAAAGAGCAATGTGCTGTGTAACCTCTGGCCCACACCTGTAACTATATATGACGGATCTAAACACTGGCTGGAAAAATATGTATAGTGTGAGGATATAGATTTACAAATAAGAAAATGTACTCATGTTGTAAGGGATTATTTACATTAGTGTGAGCCCTTAAAGTTAATTCACACTCTTTTGTGGAAGATAAGAGTGAAAATAGATAAGAGTGAAAATAACAATATTTCATGGTCTACAGAGGTTGGATAATGATTTGAAAGTTCATTTGTTAAAGAATAAAAAGGCAAATCAAACACATTCTTTTCTCTTCTTAAATTTTTCAGATGATTTATTTTTCCATGAAATCAAACTGAATGTGATCCTGGGTCCTACCACCCTCTACTGATACCAGCCCTGAATTTCCTAAGTGTCAGGGCACGTGAAGTTCAGCTGAAGCCCTAGAGGTCCACTTTATGCCACTTTGCCCTACAATGTAAACATGTCTTCTCACTTCTCTTACAATTTGTCTCTGTATTTTTCCTTAAGTCATGCAGAAGAAAAATACTATATCCAAAGTTCAGGGTACTAATCGCTTATCACACAATTAAGTGTCCAGAGTACAAAATTAGTTCCACTCTAGTGAACTTAGCTCACTCCTCTTCAGATTGTAATTTGTCAATACAGCACACATAAATGATGACCAATAATTGAAAATATCTTTCTTATGTGCCACTTGACTTCTCAAAATGTTATATTATACATTCAGCTAAATTTCCTGCAGTTGAGAGCACATGAAAAAAATCTATTCAGCCAAGGTGCAGCATTTTCTGTGAGATGCTGAAGACTTCCTCACAGTGGAAAGAAGTTATCCCCATCATTTATTCTGTGCTTCTCATCTCAAGTACTTTTTGCTACATAGATTTTTGTGAACCTTGCTTTCTTGGAAGGAAAAAAAATTGCAAACTATAGAAATAGAGAAACCAGACCCAATGAAAACCAATTGCTAAAATCCATCATTCTAGCAAATTGGTAAATACTCAGTAGGGGACCACACCATCAGTGAGGTAGAGCAATGTCTGACCATTGTCTCTCCCACACATGGAATAGCTCTCACCTGGAGAAACAGAGAACCATATAAGCCCCCCAGAGTCATATAGGAAGCAAGTACCTTGAAAACCCAGATTGGATTCCATTCATCCTATGTCTACTTTCTTTGGGACCCTTAATGCAATACCCTACTGTTACCTTTTGAGATTTATAGGTGTCAAAGCCCCGTCCAGAAATGAAGTGACCATCATTGAGCTCCACATACTGATGTTTGGAATTCATTGCCTTTCACTCCTCAGCCTAAGTTCTGCTTCTTCTTCTTCCTTCACAGGGCAATAAATAATAGGATTCACATACCCAACTGCCTTTCTAAAGGTTATCCAATTCTACTTGCTGTCCATTATTTCATATGGAAAAATTTTAAATAATCTACTATACAGTAATAAAAGCAATTTTGTTTTTAATAAATTTTCTCCTTACAATATTATCATGCATTATGATAAGAGATGGAACCATATTGACCATTTGTTAGCCTGGAAACCTCTCATCGCTCCTCTTTTTTATTTTGATTGGTTCTGGTTTGGGAATTTTTTCTCACATTGAAGCCAATTCTTGATCATAATTATGAGATATGATGAATGAATCATGCACCATGCACACAAAGTATTTTTAGAAAAGGATTATGGAACAATTATTGAAGCCTCATAAAATTAACCAAATGTTAAAAAGAGAAAGAGGTAGCCTCTTTAATTTTCTCACTGGTAAAAATGTTTTCCATAATTTTTCTACCACGTCCTAAGAGGATGCAGTCCTGACAAGTGTGCAGTAACATCTGCACTCACTGTGACATTCTGCTCAGTGGAAGACAAATTATTACAGTTACAGGAAGTCAGCATGTGCTAGGTAACCTGAGACTAAAGTTCATTATATACCTTTAACCTGTTAGGTAAGTTTGAGAAAACCATTAATACGCATGATGCAAAATGTAGACACTTTATATGATTTATGACCTTGTGCAACATTTTCCCAAAAAGAAAAAAACTGGAATAATATTAAATTAATATAAATTTTGGAATAGTTGTATAAATATTGATGCACTGATTAAGAGAAATATTTGAAGAAATTAAAAATCAAACATGAATATTTATTAATATAAATTATGAAATATAGGAATAAGGACTCTTAATTAAGTTAAAACAGCAGGGAATATAATCAACAACATAACAAGTGTATAAAATATGCATGATAAAAAAGGAAAGACTACAAACTATAAGTACTCATTCTCTTTGAATAGTGAGAATAGGCTGGATCTCCTACATGCATTTTAATCACCTGACTTTTTCTGTCACAATCATAATTTGAAAACAGTGATTTATTGTATATATTGAAAAGCTCTGCCTTTAACACAGATCCTAGTTTCTTGTGGTTTTGATTTTATTAAGATAAGCCCTTTCTAAATCACCCATTATTTAAAAACACGAACTATCTCACTCCACACAGAAGCAAATATACAGAATTTAAAAGGACAATTAAGCATCTATCAAATTTTAATTCTCACAGAAAGCATCAAAGGTGAAAATTTTTGAAAAATAGCATTCTCACTTGCAAAATATATTCTGAATCTTCTTATTTTGCTTTCTAATAAAAATGTCCATTGTTGATGAATGTGCAATCCTGAAAATTGTACACTAACACGGTGCCAAGTCACATGGCTTAGTGAAGGCAAATTAACTGAGAGTTCTAGGACATTATTTTGCAAGATGCAACAGAAGCCTTAGGGTCTTTCTGAAAAGAGGGCTCTGAGTGATTGCTCAGTTTGTTTTTCAGTTTGCTACAATTATTGTTTCACTTTTGTATTCTACGAAAAGTATGTACTTACAGAAGGTGAGAAGCTCTGACCCTGAAAATTGAAGAGAAAGGAATTTCCTGGCAGAAAACCAGCCCTCGCTCAAAGTGCTTTTGCTCAGTACCACAAACCTCACTGAGAGCACACACTCTTGTCTGTTATGATTCCATTTACTATTAAAATTCTGCCTTGCAAACTTGGAATATGGTCTCTCCTGACTTTATCTGGATTGCATACCTGGACATTGTCACAAACACTCTTCTCTCTGAGATCAGAATGTTCTTTGGCACTCATCCTAGTCTATAGTTGGTCTACTTGGACATGGTACCATGTGCCTAAGACTCTACCTGGATGTCCTGGACATAGAATCACAATACCTTTGCTCCACATCCACTACACCTCACTAGTCAACAACTCACCAACATCCATGGTCATCTCTGTTTCTTTATAGAATCTTGGGGTTTTTTTTCATTTTTGTTTTTGAGAAGTTGCAGGCAAATTTAAATCACAGAAAAAGTGAAATGGCAAGATTACAGAAATAAAATGTTATGGCCATATGTAAATATCTGTTATATAAAGAGTTTATAACAGTCATAAACAATTCTTGGATCTTCAAATGACAAATTCTAAAGAGCTCTTCTGTGTCTAAAATATATCTGGCCATTCCTGCATTGAGAGATATCTTACTCTATCCTGGAACAAACCTCTGTGCTATTAAATCTGAAAACTAAAAGAGTCATTCTTATATGCATATATTTACATCCAAAAATCAGGTGAGAAGTGAGCTCAGCTCTTTCTTTTTTTATAAGTAATTATATTGAGACCATGGTATCTTTGATAATGTTTGGCAGATATGAAAAGAAGAATCAGAAATCTCACAGTTGATAGGTTAAGACCTTGGGTGGCCTCTCTGGTCACCAGTCCCAGATTCCACTGAGACATAGTTTTCCCAAATTCTCTGATCCATTGAGGTTGGCCTGCTGTGCACATCCATGATGATAAGCCCAGCGGCTTAACAAGGGCTCCAAGGGGAAAACAGATGACTCTTACCTTGGGATTTCAACGACTAACAGGGAATATACAAAAACAAATTATTAACACAGGCTTATCACAAATTTTCTGAAATGGTAGGACAGGTGTCATGTAACTATGCTGCAGAAAAGTCTGAAATTAGCAGGCTTTTTTTCTTATTCTCCATACTATGGAAGTTTTCTGTCAGAAATGTAAATATCCAACAACAAGAAAATATTAAGTTTATGAAAGCTTATAACTCCAAATGAGAACAATGTTTGACATTACACAGATCAATAACCAAAAAGGCACAAGCTGCTTTTATTTTTGTTGTGTAAGGTGTTGAAGAGTGTAATACTGAAAACTGATAAGTTCTGATGTTTTCAGTTCAGTTGTAAGAAATAGAAAATTTAACTCATCTTGTTTGAAAGTTTGAGGAAATTGATGCAGATCGCTAATTTGGGGGCAATAAACAATTGGTTTCCTAATGATTCTATTAGGAATATTGATATATATGTATTATGGGAAAGTGTAGTACTAGGTCATTTATTGAAGATCTTTCTGCTTTTTCATAGACCTTCAATATCTATATCATGATGTCTAGAAACACAAATCTTCTATCTCAGACTCCAAGTGGAAACCACGTCTGTAAAAATGCAATCCTCTCTGACTGCCATCATCTTGTCTTTGTTACCTTACCCACTTCTTGGTACACTCCTTTCATTCTCTTAGTTTAAATTTCTGCCCTAGATATGTGACATCACCTGTCCTTCTTCATGCAGACACCTGAAGCTCCCCAGTTGTTTGACTTTTTCCTAAGAATTTCTACTCATGCCTAGAATATACTTGGGGTAACCTAGGTAAAATCTTAACTGTAACCATGCCATGTTAAGCAGGTTGCTTGCTCTGTGGCTTCCATGCATCAATTTGTGACCCTTCTGAATTACAACAGTCACTGGGTCTCTCTTATTTCCTCTGAGAAGTTCCCATAAAATCTGAAGTGTTAACATTGTGTTAAATAATATTCATCTCTTGAAGGACACCTAGGTTGGCTCCATAGTCTAGCTATTGTGACTTGAGCTGCTAATAAACATTGATGTGGCTGTGTCACTATAGTATGCTGATTTTTAAGTCCTTTGGGTATAAACCAAAGAGTGAGATAGCTGGGTCATATGTTGGTTCCATTCCCATTTTTCTGAGGGATCTCCATACTGCTTTCCATAGTGGTTGCACCAATTTGCTGTCCCACCAGCAATGTATGAGTGTACCTTTTTCACCACATCCTCGCTAACATTTATTGTTGCCTGTATTCTTGATAATTACCATTCTGACAGGAATGAGATAAAATCTTACAGTAGTTTTGATTTGCATTTGCCTTTCTCTAATTGATAGAGATGTTGAACACTTTTTCATATACTTGTTGACCAATTGTATTTCTTCTTCTGTGAAGTGTCTGTTCAGTTCCTTAGCCCATTTACTGATTGGGTTAAGAAAATGTGGTATATATACTCAATGGAATATTACTCAGATTTAAAGAAGAGTGAAATTATGGAATTTGCCAGTAAATGATTGGAGCTGGAGAATATCATGCTAAGCGAAATAAGCCAATCCCACAAAACAAAAGGCCAAATGTTTTCTCTAATATGCGGATTCTAATTCACAATAAAGCCGGGGGCACTAGGGAAGAATAGTGTTACCTTAGATTAGGTAGGGGGAGTGATGGGAGGGGAGGTTAGTGGATGTGAGGATAGGAAAGTTAGAAGAATGAAACAGACATCATTACTGTATGTATACATGTGACTACATGACCCATATGATTCTGCAACATGTATACTCAGAAAAATAAGAAATTATATCCCATCTATGTATGATATATCAAGGTGCATAAATGCATTATCATGTCATCTATAACTCATTAAAACAAATTTAAAAATTTAGAAAACAAAATAATAGAGTAAATGGAAGTTGGAAAACTCTTCTCACTCTCTTACATTTCTCCCGTAACAGATCTACTGGTGGGTGAGGCCGTCCTGTTCACCTATTGATCTGTCCTTGTACCAACTATCTGGGAGAAACATGTCTATAATGAGAAAGAACCATTTCATGTCTATTTATATAGACCAATTCACTTAAACCTAAGTCTTCAACCAAAAGACTCATACACATTTGGTTGAATTAAAACTTAAGCTATCACAAGACTTTAAGTTTCCCAAGCAATTCAAAGTCTAGGCAACACTGGGGGAAAAAATGAAACCTAAATAAATCATTGCTCTTTCATTATGACTTCAGTGACTGAGATGGTGTTCTCTCCAACATCTCTTTCACCTAGATTATTTGTGAGTCAGTCATGTTAATTCCATTGGCATTAACATGTGATCACTGTTTCAAAGGGAGCATGACCCAGTCCTACTCAATGCCACATGAGATGGAACCTGCTAGAGGCTTCTCTGCAAGTATCCCTCTGGTTTAAGAAGGCAATTTTAATAAGAGCTGTCTCCTTTTCCTAAATTGGATATTGTGCTGCTGTGCTCAGTGCTCTGCTCCCAGCCTAAAAATGTCAACACAGAGAAGAGGGAAGGTCCAAGAGTAGATGGGAGAACTTCTAGACTCATATGAACAATACCCAGAGCTTATTCTTCCTCTAGCCTTTTTGTTGTGGGAGTAAACCTGTCTAAGAGATATGGTATGTTTGCTGCACTATGAGAAACAAGTCGCCTCTCTGATCTCCTGAGGTGTGTTGTCTAATTTCAGCAACCGTTTTTGAGGTTACACTGCATGCCAAGGCAAGGTGTCTTAGAGATGATAAGCACAGCTTTGCTAACTGGTATCTTCCAAAGTCTGTGACCAGATAAGATGCAGTGACTTGTAGTAGAGTTAATTTGCTTTGAGGAAAGAAGTTGATAGCCCTGTCGACACTACCTAAAGACCAAGACCATTCTGTGTGACGCAGCTTTGGCAATGGCAGGCAAAACCACACTGAAATCATCTGCCATTGTGAATCTCTTTTTTCTTCATTGCATGCTTTCTTTGGTGCTATAGACAACTGACTGTTTACAAACATGTCAACTGTTCATTCTCCAGAATCTAATGGTTTCTTGATATTTCCATGGGAGAAACTGGAGCTTTACTAGTCCAACATTTTCTCACATCACTCTATATTCTAAATTTTCAAGTGATTTATGAGATTCCTTTCTATGAATGCATCCAATTTGACATAAATATTTCCAAACATATTTGTAATTAAGGTTGTTTCAGCTTTTCTTCTAATGCTAATCAAAAATCCAGCTAAGGTATTTGATAAAATACACAAAATGTTTTTTTTTTAATCTGTAGAGTATTATTATCAAAAGAATATTTGGTGGAAGGAAAACAACAGAGTATAGGAAAGGAATTAAAAGAAAGGAGGGAGGGGGAAAAGGCATAGGAAAGTAACTGGGGGATAAAATCTACACTATTATGCTATTTCCAGGTATGCATAAACCACTGTATATGAATAAAATCAAATCATCTAATATATACAAGTTCATATACATCACATTAAGTAAGTTATAATAATAGGAGGAAGATCAGGAGAGTCCAGCAAGAAGATCATGGGTAGGGGGAGGACATGAAGGGAAGTCATTGAGATATGAGATTGATCAAATGTTAGATGTATGAGTGAATTTGGCATCATGAATCTCACTACTATGAATAATTATAATGTGCTAGAAATAAAGAATTTTTATCATAGTTCTCAAGAAGAGAAGTATTCCACTCTGCTCACTTCAGCCTTGGCACATCTGACCCCTCACACTTTTTCCAGGCCGCTTTTCCTCTCACCTCCTTGACAACCATCTGAAAGGTGAACCTTATTCCCTAGTTTTCAGGAGCTCTGGTCCTCAAGCTGCAGGAAGGGAGCCCTTGACCTTGATGCTTATCCTGGCCCTATGTGCTTCATCTTGCAGACCGTGAACCATTATCTGAATGTATTCTGTTTTCTGATTATTCCCTGGGCAAGAGAAACACTGAAAAATAAATACCAATTGCAACTTCCTTAGATCCTGAGAACTCTCATATTCTGCTTCCCCAGAAATGTGTTAACATCAACAAACCCCTGATTACAAGCTAGTAGCCCAATTAGTTTTTGTTCATAATCACTCAAAAAGAAAGTAATCATAAATATAATAGAGTGAATGTAGAATCTTGAGATAAACAACTTTATTTGTTTCAAAAATTGATGAAAATTTTAGTGTCTTCCTTACTGGACTGGTGAAGATTGCTTCAAGAAGAATGTGAGTTGCTAAGACACACAGGTTAACAACAGAAGTGATGTGTCCAATCAGTAGCATCTGAGCTGTCTCCTGCATCAGGACCCACACGGAGGATACCAGTAGAAGTCATGACAAAGGTGTCCACATTAATATTCATCAGCAAATGGATAATTTGGATGATCAGCCCCACTAAAATGAGAATCAAAAATGTATAACACACTCAGTGACACCATTTTTACAGGGGTAAAGAAGTGACATCTACAAACTCCATTATATTTTCTGAGTGGTTGTGAAATCGGCCTTTCCTACTTTCCTGAATATAGCTTTATCAGAAAGGTAACTAAATTATTCAAATTCTATTCCCTTTTCTAGAACAGCACACAAAGAGCTCACTGAGACAAGAATTCACTCATATTCATCTCCCTTAGCTGTATCAAACAAAGATATCCTTCCTTATATATAAATATATAAATGGACACATCATTTATACCATCTTTAGTATAAAAACAGGTTTAGATATTGACCAATACAAAAACTATTTTAGGGTAGAGTATTTTGCTAGCAATTTAACTTCCATTTCACTAGTTCATTAATTATTTGCTCATTGCTGATCACACATGACACAGTGCTACATTCAGACATGGAAAGGATGTTGTTTATAAAGTAGACATGCAAACCCCTGGAGCTCACTATATAATATTTACATCTCTGTACTTTAGTAACAATACAACAGAAAACCATTACTTCTGGAAATAATTAATAGGGAGCAAGAATTGCCAATTGCTTGCTACTGTCTCTTGACATTATGGTCCTCCTTTTCCTTTTTTAAATTTATATTAACAATATGTTAGAAATTATAAAAATATAGCTTCCAGTTTTTAAGGACATATCATAATTGATTATATAATCCCCTCTCAGATATCATCACATCAATTTCTATTATAAATTAACATTCCCTCAGGCAGAAGGGACATATATTCCTTGTTTACCCTCACTTATAACATATGTGCATTGTCACACTCTATAACCATAAAGAATCAAAAAGGAGTAAAAATTTTTTCATGACTATAATTCTCTTTGGATGATTTCTCTGCACACTTTTCCCTTGCTTTTGAATCTCTCTTTTCAAAAACGACTTTATCCTCTGCATTGAGATGTCTCCATTTTCAAACTCAAAACCAAATGTTCTCCCAATGGCCTCCACAGATGCCATTTGTCAGCCACATCAGTGTCTGAGGTCTGATCAAAACTCCATTGAATAAGAGGGAAAGACTTGAAACTAAAACAAACAATGGTCACACGTCAACCAACATTACTTACAACTCAGCAGCAAGGTATCGATAATTTCTGTTCAGGCCATCTAGTTCTTTCATGTCTTCTGCAGTCAACTCGAAATCAAAAACCTATCACACAAGTTAAAAGTATTTAGCATAGGTGGACTGTGTGTTGCAGATCCTGGAAATCCAATGAAATCAGATAACTGCAGAAACATTTAAAATATCTGAGAAGTTTTTTCCAAAACTTATTAAAGACATGAAGCAAAAGGCTCAAATGGTCAATAAGTATCTCATGAAAATTAAAAATAAATCACTTCTAATGCATAATGTAGTGAAACTGTACCAACTACAGACAAAGAGAGATCATTAAACAGAAGCTGTAGCAAATAAGGCTAATGTTATACCAAGATTACGGTGTCATGTACTTAAAAGACTCAGAAAAAGCTAGAGGCAACATTTTGAAATATGTAAGATGATTCAATAATTTCCAAGGATACTCTTTGATTTCTTTCTTTTTGCGGGGGAGATAGGAAGGTACCAGGGTATGAACTCAAGGGTACTGGAATACTGAGTCACATCCCCACCCCTATTTTGTATTTTATTTAAAGATAGGGTCTCACTCAATTGGTTAGCACCTTGCTTTGGCTGAGGCTTCTTTGAACTCTCCATCTTCTTGCCTCAGCCTCCTGAGCTGCTGGGATCATAGGCATGTGCCACTTGCCCAGCTACAGGTCAGTTTCTATATCACATCAGTGGAAACTTCAAACTCCAATAATGATTCTTGTTCAACAATTTTTAAGTCAGAAATTCTTAAAGTACTAATTATATCTTGTTAATTAGGTTAATAAAGTCAAAGGAGGTGGTGGAGAGAGGATCACTTTGTCTAAAACTGAGACATTTTAAGCATGAAAACAGTTTCCACAAATTCCTAACATGCCTAAATAGATACTTAAATCATATGTAATTTCCTCAAAAATGGCAAGAGTAAAATGTTTATAATTTAACAATTGATGAATGAGGTAAATGGAACTAACAGAATTCTTTGAACTTTTCTGTGCATTTGGAAATTCTCAAAATAAAAAGGGATTATCAGAATTATCACTACCATGTGAATAAATCTAACAGCATATATACAAAGGCCTTCATGGAGAAGTTTACTGAAGAGGTTTCAAGTTGGCTGATATAAAGTCAATTTCCTGGCTGCTCAGTGGCATAAAACCAGACAAGCAGTCTCTCAGCAAGGTGGGTGAACAAACGAAATAAGGGGGTGACTTTTCTGAAATTTCATATTGGACGCTCAAAATATATTGTGTACTCATTAAATTAGAGTAATAAAATCAGGAAAAAATCCCCAGCACCAGAGCTACTGCCACAGTTGGAGTTCCAAGCCAGATTGATCTCTCCATGAGCACAGAGGATAAAGGAATTAATGGAATCCATATCATATCATAAACATGGATTGGAATCTTTAATATTTTAAAGTACTTTTCTCTCCAAATTTAGTGAGAGTTCCACTGCAATATCAAGCAAACAGCAACAATCTGGGAAGAGATTGATAAAGTGCTTCTATATTCTTTATAATAGGTCAATCTACAATAGCCAAGATATTTATAAATGAGTGAAGAGATAGCAAATGTTTTGTGATGTAGGACAAAAAGACTGATTTTCCAATATAATTAAGATTATGAAAAAGAGCAAATAAGACAACCAATGACAGAAAAGTAGCTGGAAAAGTAATTCGTGTTATTGGGAAATTTAGCTAGTCATTTAAAAATTATGTGTGCATTTGGATTTTTTGTAAAGAAAAATTTAAAAAAAAACCCTGCAATTGAAATAAATATGGAGTTAAGGACTATAAGACTTTTGTAAAGTAATGTACTAAAGGACTGTTCAGTTCCCAATGTAAGAAAAATATGCCACTCATCAACCACAAAGTAAAGACGTGAAAACAACAAGAGAATTAACATTGTTCATGAAAGTATACCAAAAGGAAAAAAAAAGAAACACAAGGAGAATTTGGAGAACATATTTCAACAAATATATCTGTATCTGAAAAACAATATTCAGAATACATCAATGTGGTTAATTGTTTGCAAAAATGCTTCCCCAATAATTCACATGTCCCAGTATCTAAACTCCTATGTGAATTTGCAGCTTCTTTCACTAAGAGACTCTGTTTACTTCCCTACCCATTGAGTCTTGTATGGTCTATAATTTGCATTGGCAAATAGAACCTGGCAGAAGCAGTGATGTGCCCATTGTGAGCCTACCTAGGCATCAGAAGGCTCTGCAAGGATCCATTCACTGCCTGCGGACAGTGCTATGTGATGAGATAAAGTCTGAGTCATCAACTGGTATATGTGAAGTTCTATAGAGCAGAGCTCAGACACCCCAGACAACAAAGCAAACAGGACTAAAGCAGTGGCACCACATATTCTGCGGATTCATATGAGAATCTCTTACAAATTTTTGAAAATCCAGTGTAACTGGACGACATTCACTGAATTCAATGAATTCAGGCTAATAGTCAAGCCATAGGATTATGAGATAAACAAGTGTTTTTTGCACTAACCTCAATATTATGGGTGGTTTGTTTTGCATCTACTCTAAGTAATGATTCAAAAACGTTCTACTTGAGAATAAAAAGATGAACAAACCATCTAAATGGGTAATACATAAACTGACAGGTGGCAAGTGAAAAAACTCAAATTGAATAAATATATGAATATTAAAATAGCTTGAGTATTTGGGGAAGTGTAAAAAATAATAATTTGAGGAATAAAAGTTGCCCAATCCAAACTCT
The DNA here is from genome assembly GCF_045843805.1 of Urocitellus parryii. Taxonomy (NCBI): domain Eukaryota; kingdom Metazoa; phylum Chordata; class Mammalia; order Rodentia; family Sciuridae; genus Urocitellus; species Urocitellus parryii. Next base: position 75,293,177 of record NC_135539.1, on the reverse strand, counting down.
CATTTTGGAAAATTAAAAAATATACAAAGATGTTACTTGCAAGAATCACACAATACCTGGCTACTGATGCTGAAACCAAATCTCTGTGCTTTGTCCAACCTAATCCTATCCAGTTGCACTGTCTGTCCCATTGTAGAGTAAAAGAACACACTCTGAAAGCACCTGAAATCTTACATGCAGAGGACATGCTGCTGATATTGACTGGTCCCAATATGATCCTTACAAGTTTCAAAGAGGCACACATGTGAAGAACCCACATTCCCACAGACCTCCTCTCTACCTGAATGTTCTCTTTTATTTCATTCTCCTTCAAACTCTGGGCCAGAACCACAATCCCTTGCTGCAGCTGGTAGCGGAGGGCAATCAGGGCTGGGGATCGCTTGTGCTTTTTTGCCAAGGCACCAAGAACAGGATCATCCAAGAGAACTGGGGAGCTCGGGTCAACCCTGGAAGAGAAGAAATTAATGATAAAGTCCTGAGGTCAAGTAGTTAGGAGGATTTCATTTATTTCTGGGTTTTTTTTGTTTGTTTGTTTGTTGGTGTGTGTAGGTAGTGGAGAGGGTGGTGTTTAAGGGCAATTACTGAGGATGAATCAAAAAGCATTTTGCCAGAGAGGCAAATGCTTACCCCTTTTTATTTTTGACAAAGGGTCTTACTAAGTTTCTGAGGCTGGCCTCAAGTTTACAATCTTTCTGCCTCAGCTTCCCCAGACACTGCAATGACAGGCAAGCACCATTACACCCACTCACAAAACATACTGAGGTCTATTTGGACCACTCTAAGTAGGCATCCTCAAATGCAGACCCTGGTCCTGCAGCATCAGTGACTTATGGGACCTTTTCAGAAGTGCAAATTCTCTCCTGTCCCTGAGCCACTTGAGAGTGATCTTCCAAAATCTAAGTCTTATAAGACATCTGAGGTAAACTCCCTGATGTTTCATTACCATTGTTTGTCTCGTTGAGTTCCAAGAGCACCATAGGCAACTAGAACAATGTTTTTTGATTTGCAGAAGTCCAACAATTTCCTCTGGTTGTGATAAACATGACATTCTACCTGCAGTGGACAAGACAGAAAGTATCTCATTCTACAAAATGTTAATATTAATATGAAAACAAAATGCCAAAGAAAAAAAAAGCTGAATTTTTTAAAAAATTGAAACTTGGACTTTAAATTTTGCCATTAACCAAGATTGACCAATGACTCATGAGAATAAGTTTGAAAGACATTTGATAGATATTCTGCAGGTAACATTTGGGTAAAATTGTTCATCAAAACCTATAAGCCCTAGTCCATATCTCAAGGAGCTTAGAATAATTCTCCATAATTATAATATATAAGAACAAATTCTAATTAGAGCCAGTCAGGGTGGGACAAAGTGACCCAGACTTGAAAATCTCCCCTCTGCGGTCAAGAACATGAACAATGGAAACTTGGATATCTGAGGCCACCCTACTGTGAGCCAACAGTCTAGAAGGTGAAGGTGAAGGTTGGCAGGACTACAAAACTCCCAAGAGACTCCCTAGAAAACTGGAAGCCAGGGTGGGCATGCCGTCCCCCTCCTTTCTGAGAGGATTCACTCTCCCTTAAGAGTTTCATCTTTTGCCATTTTCTTATCCTTTGTAGTAAATTCATGCCTGCAAGTCTGAGCCACATGTCTGCAATTTTTCAAGTGTGATGCAAAAACCAGTAACTAAGGACCACTATTCCTGCCCCTTGATTTGTAAAAAGAATTCAAGTCTAACTCCTAACTGACTACAAATGGGACTGGAAAAACAAGTTCACTGATACAATAAGACAGTTTGGAAAACAGATCCTGGTTCAAGCATTATATGAAAAAGCACTGGGTGACTGACCATTCTGCATGAAAAGAGCTTAAGATACATGACAAAGAGCAACATGTGAACCAGAGTGGCATCCTGGAAAGGGGAAGAAGAATACAAGATATTTCAGAAAACCAATGGGAAACGTGAACACAGACTGGATTTAGATGGTATGAGAGACTTACAAATAACTTTAGGTATAGTAATGAAATGTGTTGTGTGAGATATGATCTTCATTCCTAGGAAATGTTCCCTGAGTTCTCTAAGAGTTAGCAGTCTAATCTACAATACACTTTAAAGAAATTTAGCAAAATATTACTGAGGTGTATGCAGATATATCCACAGAAATCTACATCTCACAGTGTTTCCCAAAGTCAACAATTTTAGATACAAGGTAGACTATATGAATGTCCTATATCATGCTCTCAGTTTCTGTATGTTTGAAAAATTTCATGATAAAAAATTAAGATAAATTAATACAAAATTATTTTCAATTATTAGCAATTATATTTTAAATTTATAGTGCACTATCAACATTTATAAAAGTTATGGTCTCTGTTTTCCAACCACAGACAAATAACCATGCCCAGAATAGATGTAATTAAACAGTTGATTTGATATCAGAAAGCATGGAAGAAAGAAAGATAGAAGGACTTAGGCTCAGGGCCAACTGTATATTCTGGTTAAAGTTCCTGAATGTGAATTTGATCCACCATCAGAATCACCATACACAAGTAAGTTCCTCTCAGTCCTGTTACTTTCATGAGCTCTGCTGTTTTTTCTAATTAATGCTTCTGGATCCATAAAACTGAAATAAGCCATAAAAATGATTCAGGCTCCGGACCTCCACACAAAACCTGATAATTGATCTTCTGTTTTCACTCTTTCTTTCTCACTGCCCATTCCTGTGCACTGGACCTCTTTCCTACCCACAATTCCTGCCACTACACATTCACCCATCCAGTCTCTGGTCAACTTCCATTGCTCAAGGCAAGCTCACCATATCCCTGAAGTCAGATAAAGAACAACTCTCCTCATCACCTGTACACCACCAAATTCCTACGAAACTGGGCACCAAGATCGTCCCCTCATTTTCACCAAGGATTCACCCAGCTCAGGTACAATTGAGAACCCTCCACACTCTCCAAGACAGTATTAGACTCTTCTGTTCTACAAAGACAAATGAACTGGGGGACAGAAGAAATGGACACTTGGAGGTGGTGCAGAAACAAGGAAAGAAATGAGATGGCAGTGAGGATCAGGGCTCTCACCTGGTTGCAGACAGGCTTATACTTGAGGCCTGGTTTATTCAGGATCATCTCCAGCTGCCTGCGGTTAAAGTTGGACACCCCAATGGACTTGGCCAATCCTGCGTCCTTGCACTTCTCCATGGCCTTGGGAGGAAGGGGTTGGGAAGAGGCATTTGTACAATGGACTATGTCAGTTTAAAGTCCAGACAGAACTGTTAATAGGAGCACTTTTCAACAAATGACAACAAAGCTGATGAACTGATTATTAACAAGAGAAAGATGGTAAAGATAATTGGGCACAGTACTGAGAGCCAGAAAAGGAATCCCTGTGTCCCTGGGAAATCAGACATCACTGCAGGTGGAGGCAGGTGGTGCACTTCTCACTGTCACCATTTTTCTCTGCTGTTTCCCTCTACTATATTCAAGTAATTCATTCCTCCCCACCACCCTAAGAAAAATCCTCTCTAAATTATAATGATTTCTTGTCCCACAATTTCAGGAGAAAGCATGACCTGACTGTCACCATGTGGTCCTCCTATGTGATCACTCTCTCAGGCACTCACCTCCCACACAGCACAGAGATCCACATGGTCATATATTGTTTTTCCATTTTCATCTTTTGGAAAAAGCTCTTCCCCTGGCTGGAATAGAAGTGATCATCACAGCAATCTTACCAAATTCATATGTCCATGTATAGCAATGATGCTAGGTGTATTTATGGAATGGAACATTCAAACCCATGAACCATTAGGTGCTTATCTTCCTGTATTCTCTTACATCAAATTATATATATATATATATATATATATATATATATATATATATATATATATAATTTTAAAAGATTTTTGCAGTTCTCCTCACGGAGTCTCCTACTTGCCTTATGTTACTTTTCCTGTCCCTATACATTGCCCTGTGTCAATTCCTCTCTTTCACTGGGAGGATACATGCTTGCATGCAATTAATCACAGCAATAGTGAATTTCAGTGATGACACAGGTTAAACAATATTCCTTATCTACCTGGACACATATGTGTCCATGAATATGTATGTGTATTTAAGACAGTCATTCAAGTTTCTATTCAAGATTGATTTGGTGCTGGAAGATGAAGAGACCCTATCAAATATTAATGACTATGAAGCTTGAACTGCCCCAAAGTCATATTTACCACCAATTAAAAAGGTAAAACAAAACCAAGCAAACCTCTGGTAATGCAGATATAATGGATGAATAAACAGAGATGTTTCTGAAGATTACTTCTAATCACAAATCTAAATGGTTTCGACTTTCTATAATTCATATAAATAAGGTTTATATAATTTTACATAGAAGCTTAATTCAACCATCCTTGGTAATGATGGTCCTAGGAATGGCTGGAATTGAATTGGTTTGATGATGCAAATTGCTTACCTTCATTGAAAATGGGTAATGAATCAAATACAGGTCAACATAGTCAAAATGAAATTTTTTCAGTGATCTTTCCAAAGAAGATTGCACCAGCTCTGGTCGATGAAAAGTGCACCATAGCTGCAATGGTTAAAGAAAGGAAATTGGACTGTATTAATACATGACTCATATTTGGGAAATTTTTTAACTTCATATTGAGACATTCATTTGTCTGTTGATTGAAAACTGTTGATCACAGGGAAGATATTCTCTTCAGGTCTTTGGTTTCCATTCATCTCGCCTATTCATGTGAATGGGATAATATTTTTGGTTATTATTAGCCAATCAATCAAACTATGGAAGTAAATACTCAAAAGATATTATTTTTATCAAATACTAACATTATTGAATCTCTTTATTGTGTTTCATAGAGATTGTAAACCTATTATTAGTCCATTTCATCCATTTATTTCACAAGATTTTTTTAAATTTAAAGAACTGAAGGAAAACACGTTTTGAACATTTTAATATATGGTAAAAAAATCAAGACACTTTAGCTACATATTGTTTACTCCCCCTACAAAATTATCTTTGACAAAAACAAATGTTAAAGTTGATATTCAGAATCATAAGAAATTTTGGAAAGTCATCATGGAGAAAATGAAACCATAATCTGGTCATAATTCTATCTGATTCCACAGCTAATAGGAAATCATTCTGCTGATTCCAGAAGGAGAAAAGTATAGAAAATTAAAAGTCATAATGTTTAGACTGTGAGTAGCAATTCACAACCATTCTCTATTTTGAAAATGGATATTATATGTGAATGAACATTGTACAATGTTCACATTCCACCAATAACTCATCAGCTAATTTTCATTTCTTCATATCTATTTCAATAATTTTTGCACTGTATACACAATACCTTTGAAGTACAGAATATGTCTTCTCTCTTCACAGTGCCATCTGCAATCTTGCTTCTAATGGCCAGTCCTACCTCCTCTTCTACTTGGTATGCATAAGCACAATCAATATGGCGGTACCCAGCTTCTATAGCTATTTTGGTGGCCTCTGTTGTTTTACTATTAGGAACCTACAGGAACAAACAAAAAAAAGTATTTGGAAAATCATATGATTAATGATTTCTTACCTATAGTAAGAAAGTGGGCAATTCATTAGACTGAAGGAATTTTAAATTCCAATGTTTTCTTCAGACACCCTAATTATGTGATAAGGGGCTAGTCCACAGAACTTTGAATGTCCATTTTTCTCTTCTGTAAGAATTAAAGAAATTGCCAAAGAGTTATTTTGAAAGTCATGGACAGAAGGAATGACCTCAAAAAACTCAAATTTCCCCATGTCTTGTGTTAGTGCTGTGCTTGTGGTAAAAACCTCAAATTCCCTTTTCTGGGATTTTCCTTGTTAATGGAAAAAAAATCTCTGCCACCCGCACTGTGGATAAAGTGATAATTTGCAAAATATACAAAGAACTCAAAAAGCTTAACACCAAAAACAAACCCCAATCGCTAAATGAGCATAATAACTAAACAGACACTTCTTGAAAGATGAGATACAAACAGACAACAAGTATATGAAAAAATGTTCAACATCTCGAGAAATTAGAGAAAGGCAAATTCAAACTTCATGAAGATTTCTCCTCACTCCAGTCAGAATGGCAACTATCTAGAATAGAGTAACAATAAATATTGCTGAGGATGTAGAGAAAAATCTACACCTATACATTGTTGGTGGAAATCCAAATGGATGTAACCATTCTGGAAAGCAGTATAGAGCCTCATCAAAAATCTAATAATGGAACCACCATTTGACCCTATTATACAGATTCTTCATATATATGAAAAGGAGCTAAAACCACCCTACTACCATGGTTCAGCCACATCCATGTTTATAGTAGCTCAATTCACAATAGCTAAACTATGGAACCAAACTAGGTTCCTTCAACAGACAATAGGATAAAGAAAACTTAGCAAATATAAACAAAGTAATATTACTCAGGCATAAAAAGAATCACTTCATGACATTTGCCACTAAATGGATGGAACTGGAAACACTCATGCTAAGTGAAATAAGCCAGTCCCAATAAACCAAAGATTGAATGTTCTCTTTGATATGTGGGTGCTAACAAATAACAAGGGAGCAAGAGAAAGGAAGAATAGAAGTTCAGAGAAACAATGGGGATAGAAAGGAATAGAGTAGGTAGAGGAATAAGAAAGTCAGTGGAATGAATCTGCCATAAGTTTCCTATGAAGTAAGAAGACACCACAGTGAGTCACCACATCATGTACATACACAAGATTGAGTTTCTAATTAGAAAACGATATACTCCTTGTTTGTAAAATATGTCAAAGTAGATTCTACTGTCATGCATAACTAAAAAGAACAAATAAATCATTCAGGTTAAAACCTGAATGGAACTGAGGGCACTGTGAAAGGATAAGCGTCACTCATCCAGTCAGCACTTACTGGACTGAATGTCCTGAGGAGGAGGAAGCCAATCTGGGCAATGCTTGTGAGGGAGGCAGGTGCTGTGGCTCAGCCTGTCACTGATGGACCCTCCCCTGAGACCATCCTAGATAAGGACTGATACTTTGTATGCACTCTCCAGGTATTTTCTCTGGTCTTCTGGCAACCTAAGCTGCTGCCCTGGAACAACAGATCTATGAACCTGAGGGCACAATGCATATATAAACTCCACTGTTTGTACCCTTTAGGGAAAGCCCACATCCTTGTTGTTATGCAAACATGAAAAATCAAATATTCCAGATCCAGCCAGGGTCCAGACTGATAAAACAGCAGTGAACAAACAGCAGTGTGTTATGTCACCTCCCACCCACAACCACATCTCTATATGACAGACCTAAACACTGGCGGGTACAAACTGTATACTCTGAGGATATAGACTCACAAATAAGGAATTATATTCATCTTGTAAAGGGTTATTCACATAAGCATCAGCCTTTAAAGATAAATCAATCCCCTTTTTTTGCAAAATACAATAAGAGTGACATTTACAATCATTGCATGGTCTACAAAATTTGGATGATGATTTGAAAGTTCATTTGTTAAACAATAAAAAGGCAAATCAAACATGTTCTTTTTAAAAAATTTCAGAAGTTTTTTTTTCCAGGAAATCAAAATGAAAGTGATTCTGGGTACTACTGCCCTCGATTGATTCTATCCCTGAATTTCTTGGGTATAAGGGCACTTGGAGCAGCTCTAAAGCCCTAGTGGTCCCCTTCAATGCCACGTTGCCCTACAACCAAACCAAGTCCTGTCATGGGTCTGCACAATTGTTCTCTGGATGCTTCCTTAGTCTTGCAGAAGGAAAATGTTTAAATTCAAAATTCAGGAAACTAGTCCCTTGTCACACAATAAGTGGTCAGAGGATGATGTTTGAATATGAAATTCTTTCCAGTCTAGTGAACTTGGCTCACTCCAGCTCAGAGGGTCACCTGTCAATACAACACACATGAGGGATGACCAGGAATTCACAAATACCCTTTCCCAGTTTAACTTCTCAGAATTTTATATTCTACATTCAGGAAAATTTCCCACACTTGAGAGCACGTGAAAAATTCTTGCAGCCAAGGTCAACATTTTCTGTGAGATGCCAAAGACTTCTTCACAGTGCAGAGGGAATATTCCCCATCATCAATGCTATGCTTCTTGTTTCCAGGACCTTTTGCTACACAGATGTCTCTGGAACTTGACTTTTTGGAAGGAAAAATGATTTCCTGAAGTATGGAAATAAACAGAAACCAGTACCAGTGCAAATCAAGTACTGACATTCATCTTTTTACTTAGTTGGTAAAGGGACTGACATGTGGGGAGGTGGTGGGCAGGCCCAGAATATTAATAGATGACCACATATCAGACAATGATATATAGAGTCATGTCTGTCCATTATCTTTTCTGTCCACAGAATAGCTCTCGCCTGGAGAAACAGAGAAACTAAGAGTCACATAGGAAGCAGGTCACTTGACAACCCAGATTGGATCCTGTTCATTTTATGTCTACTTTTTTTTTTGAACCCTCAACCCAGCACCCCATTGTTACCTCTGGAGGTTTATAGGTGCCAAAGCCCAGTCCAGGAATGAAGTGACCATCATTGAGCTCCACATACTGATGTCTGGAATTCATTGCCTGTGACTCCTCAGCCTAAGCAGGTTCTGCTTCTTCTTCTGCAGTCACTGGGGAATAAATAACTGGATTTCACAGCCCCAACTGCTTATATAATGGTTAACCAATTCTACTTGCTGTTTAATATTTAGCCAACATTGTATGGGAGGAGTGAGTTTAAAGCAATATTCCAGGTATGAAAAGAGAATTAGAACCTCTTCACCTATTTCATAGAGAAAAATTTCAATTAAATTACTACATGGTGATAAAAATGTTTGTGTTTAGGAAAACTACTCCTCAACAATAGTATTGTGAGTTATCATACAAGATTGGACCATTATTGACCATTTGTTAGGCTGGAAACCTCACATCCCCATTCTTTTGTAGTTTGTTTGGTTTTGGGTTTTTGTTTTTCTTTTGGTCATGATAAAGCCTCTTTTTGCTCAGACATTATTAGGAATACACCATGCACACAAACACAAAGACTGTTTTAAAAAGGATTGTGGAACATTTTTTGAAGTATCAGAAAAATAATCAAATGGTAAAAAGAACAAATGTTAGCCTTTTTAATTTTCTGATTGGTAAAGTATAATTCTCAAGAGGACTCAGTCCTGACAAGTATGCAATAAAACCTGCACTCACTGCAACGTTCTGCTCAGTGGAAGACAAATGATTACAGCCATGGAAAGTCATTTTGCAACAGGGAAAATAACCTTGAGAAAGCTATCAATAAGTAGGATGCAACTTTGAGACATTTTATATTATTTATGCCTTTGTTCAACATTATCCATAAAAGAAAAAAATGGAAAATCTTAAAAAATTATGAATTTTGGCATAGCTATGTAAACATTGATGCACTGATGAAATTGAATGTTTAATGTAATTAAAAGTCAAACATAAATGTTTATTTATTTTTTCTTTTTTTATTGTTGGTTGTTCAAAACATTACATAGTTCTTGAGAAGAGGGGAAGGGAGGGCAGGGGAGGGGGGATAGTGGAAGATAGGAAAGGCATAAATGTTTATTAATAAAATTAATTAAATATACAAATAAGGGCTTCTAATTAAGTTAAAAGAGAAATTAATGTGTCATAACCAACAACATAATATGTTCATAAAAATGCATAATAAAGGAAGGAAAAACTACAAACTCCAAGTACTCATTCTTTCTAAATAGTGAGATTTGGATTGATCTCCTACATACTTTTAAATCACCTAGACTTTCATTTTTCATCTTCATAATTTGAAAACATCTCTGCTCCTTACACAGATCCTATTTTCTTGTGATTTTCGTTTTGTTAAGATGAATCCCCTTCTCAATCATACATTATTAAAACGAACTGTCTTACCCACACACAAATGTATGCACAGAATTTAAAAGGACTGTTGAGAATTTTTCAAACTTTGACCCTCACAAAAACCACCAAAGGTTAAAATTGAAAAAAAAAATAGCCTTTTGACCTTTCTCATTGGCAAAATATTTTCTAAATCTTCTTGTTTTGCTTTGTAATAAAAACATCCATATTTGATGAGTGTGCAATCCTAAGAAGAGTGCACCAAAAAGCTGCTGTGTTATAGTGCTTGGTGAAGGATAAATGACTGATAGCTCTAGGAAATTATTTTCAAAAGTACCTGAAACTTAGGAGTCTATCTGAATAGGGGGGCTCTGAGTGACTGCTAAATCTTCTGTATGTTTTTAAGTTCCCTACAATTAAAGTTTCTCTTTTGTAATCTAAGAAAAATGTTCACTTACAACATGTAAAAAGCTCTATCCCTGAAAATTAAAAATAAAGAATTTCCTGACAGAAAACCAGCCCTCTCCCAACTGCTTTTACTCAGTGCCACAAACATCACTGAAAGCCCTCAGTCTTCTCTGCTATTTCTCCAGTTACTATTAAAATTCTTCCTATCCCCTCCGGTGAAATATGAACTTGGATTATGGTATCTCCTGACTTTACCTGGGTTGCATTTCCTGGACATTGTCACCATATCTCTTCTCTCTAAGATTAGAATGTCTGTCTGCACTGATCCTGGCCTCCAGTGGTCTACCTGGACTCACAGAACTGTGTGTCCATGACTACCTGAATGTTCTGGACACAGGGCCATAACACCTTTGCTCCACATCCACCACACCTCACTAATCAACAACCTCACCAACTTTCCATGGTGAACTCTGCTTCTTTATAGAGTCTTGTTTATTGAGAACTTGAAGGCCAATTTAAATCACAGGAAAAAAATGAAATGGTATGATTGCAGAAATAAAGTATTATGTACACACACACACACACACATGCACACACTTCACTGTTACATAAGGAGTTTATAATAGTCCATAAAAAAATTCTTAGATCTTCAAATGATAAATTCTAAAGAGCTCTTCTATGTCTAAAATACATCTGACCAATCCTCCACTGAGAGATATTTTACCACATCCTGGAACAAATCACTCTGCTATTAAATCTGAAAGCTAAAAGAGTTATTCCAATATTACATACAGATATTTTCATCCATAAATTCAGATAAGATGTAAGTCCAGGACTTTATTTGGTTATAAGCAATTGTATTGAGGCTATTACACAACTTCGATAATGTTTAGCAAATATTAGGAGAAGAATCTACCATCTAAAAGATTACAGCTAAGATCTTGGGTGGTTCCTCTGGTCACCAGTCTCTGTTTCCACTGAGACAATCTCTTCCCAAATTGTCTGAAATGTGGAGGTTGACCTGCCGTGCACATCCATGATGATCAGCCCAGCTGTTTAACAAAGGTACCAAGTGAGAAACAGATGGTTCCTACCTTATGATTTCAGTATGTAATTGAGAATGTAGGAAAACAAAATATTAGCACAGGTTTATCACAATTTTCCTGAAATGGTGAGGACAGAGATCATGTTGTAACTATGCTACAGAAAGGTCTGTTGATCAGTGGACTCTTTTCTTATTCTCCAAACTATGAAAATTTTCTGTCAAAAACTTAAATAAGCTGTTTTTAAAAATAAGGTGCTAAACATTGTAATATTGAAAATTGCTAGATTGTGATGCTTTCAGTTATAAGAAACAGAAAATTCAATTAAACTTGGTTTAAAATTTGAGAAGATTGATTTGAGTTGCTAATTTGGGGGCAACTAACAGTTTCCTAACCATTCTATTAGGAGTTTTGATATATATATGAATAATATATCATCAGGTCATTTATTTGAAATTTTTCTGCTTTTTGAGACCTTGAATAACTATATCACAAGGCCTAGAAACACCAAACTTCCATCTCAGATACCAAGTGGAAGTATCAGATCTAAAACTGTGGTCCTGAAGCCCCAGCCCTCACTCACTCGGCGCAGCGCAGATGGAAGCCACCAGCAGCCATGTGGCACTTGCTCAGCGCAAATGGAAGACGGCTCAGAACAGAGGCTTTGCTTGCAGGTCGCCAGACCGAGCTCTGGACAGGGTACAAGGTTACTCCAGCACCCCCACCTCACCAAACACTCTACACAAGAAACAGAATGCATCTGAGAAAACCTAACTGGCCATCCATCGGGCGTGGTTCTCCCGCTGTTCAGGTACCCGGTTTCCAACTCCCTCACTCTCAGTTTGATAACTCAAAGTTTTTCCACAAGCTTTTGGGGGGTGTAGCTATCAACACAGAAGAGCAACTATCTAGGCACCTGGTTTCCAACTCAGAGACTAAAAGAAGGAGGCTCCAGGTAGAAGCTTAAGCCCTCTCACACTGGCTACCTCCACCACCCTGAACACAGAGACTCAAGCTAGGAATAGACAACGCCACCTACTGGAAGAAATGAAAACTGAGTTCTGAGACTTTTATTTTTCTTTTTCTTTCTTTTTGTTTCTTGCTCTTCTCATCCAATCTCCTCTACCCTTCCCCCTCTGGTCCTCACAATCTGAACATATGTGAATCCAAGAGCTTTGCATGAAATTAGACTTTAAGAACTGAATCACCAGAAGAATATAATATAGAGGAATTGCATAGGCCCCACCTCACCCCCCCTTTTATTTTATTTTTTTCTTCTTATTTTCTTTCTCCGTCTCTTTCTTTCTTTCTTTGTTATTTTTTCTCTTCTTTTTTCTTCCTCCCTCTATCCCACTTTCAACCTCCTATCTTTTACTATTTATACTTAGGGTAAGGTTCTAAATAGAGATAAGGAGTTTGAAGTTATACATTCTTCCATAAATTACCCCTGTCTATTCATTAGAGTTCTCTAAAGTTGCTAAGTTAGAGTAATCCCACACCCTCACTCCTTTCCCCCTTAACATTCTGTCCTACACCTGACCCTCAGTTCTCTATACACCACCAGAAATGGTATGCCTCTTATGAAACTAATGACTATATTCTAAATAACAATTGAAGCCAAAATTTGTAGATATAGAGTCTAACTATAAATGTATTAATAAAGAAAGCTTGCTCATTGATTATGTATTATTGATATTAAGAACTGTTAACATTGTTTTCCTCCACAAATGAGAGATTTTGGAACTATATAAAAGCAATATAAATATATAGAGGGAAAAATATTAACACAACAGTCACACAGAGCTGGAAAGAAATGTAAGCAATATGGAAAGAAAGGACCACAAATAATGCAGGACATGTCCAAGGAATGTCAGATAAAGATTTCAGATATACATGGTTCAGATGATCTGGAGTCTTAAGAAAGACATTAGACAGCAAATGCAGACAATGAAAGTTCACTTTGACAATGAATGACATAAACAAATCAAAGAAGCAAAAGATCAACTCTACAGGGAGATAGAAGTTATACAAAAAAAAAACAAATAGAAATTCTGGAAATTAAGGAAATTATAAACCAAATTAAGAACTCAAATGAGAATATCATCAGTAGAGGAGACCAATTAGAAGTCAGAATATCAGACAACGAAGACAAAATACATCATCTCAAAAAGAGCCTAAACAACTCAGAAAAGCTTATAAGAAACCATGAGCAGAACATCCAAGAAATCTGGGATACCATAAAAACACCAAACTTAAGAATTATTTAGATAGAGGAAGGTATAGAGGTCCAAACCAAAGGAATGAGCAATCTCTTCAATGAAATAATTTTAGAAAACTTTCCAGACATGAAGAATGAATCAGAAATCCAAATCCTAGAAGCTTACAGGATGCCGAATGTACAAAACCACAAGAGACGCATGCCAAGACACATTATAATGAAAATGCAGAGCATACAGAACAAGGAGAGAATTTTAAAAGCTACAAGAGAAAGGAGGCAGATTACTTTTAGGATTAAACCAATTAGGTTAGCGGCTGATTTTTCAACACAGACGCTGAAAACTAGAAGATCCTGGAACAATGTATTTCAAATGCTGAAAGATAAGGGGTTCCAACCAAGAATCTTGTATCCAGCAAAATTAAGCTTCAGGTTTGACAATAAAATAAAACCTTCCATGATAAACAAAAGTTAAAAGAATTCTCAGCTAGAAAATCAGCACAGTGAAGCATCTTGGACAAAACAGTACACGAAGAGGAAATGAAAAACAACAACAAAAATCAACAGTGGGAAGTAGTACAGTAAGAAGAAAAACTAATCAAAGAGGAAAAACAAATCAAGTTAAATAACAAAAATAAACAAACATGGCTAGAAGTACAAACTATATCTCAATAGTAACCCTAAATGTTAGTGGCTTAAACTGACCAATCAAAAGACATAGACTAGAAGACTGAATTAAAAAAAAAAAGATCCAACAATTTGCTGCCTACAGAAGACTCATCTGACAGGAAAGACATACACAGGCTGAAGGTGAAAGTTGGGAAAAATCATACCACTCACATGGTCCTCGGAAGCAAGCAGGGGTATCCATTCTCATATCAAATAAAATAGACTTCAAGCCAAAGTTAATCAAAAGAGATAAAGAAGAAAACTACATACTGCTAAAGGGAATCATTCACCAACAAGACATAACAATCATTAATATATATGCCCCAAACAATTGTGCAACAATGTTCATCAAACAAACTTTTCTCAAGTTCAAGAGACAAATAGACCACAACACAATAATCTTGGGTGACATTAACATACCTCTCTCACCACTGGATAGATCTTCCAAACAAAAGTTGAACAAAGAAACTATAGAACTCAATAACACAATTAATAACCTAGACTTAATTGACATATAAAGAATATATCATCCATCATTAAGCAGATATACTTTTTTCTCAGCAGCACATGGATCCTTCTCAAAAACAGACCATATATTATGCCAAAAGGCAACTCTTAGCAATTATAAAGGAGTTGAGATAATACCATGCATCTTATTTGATCATAATGTAATGAAACTTGAAATCAATGATAAAAGAAGGAAGAAAAAATCCTAATCACGTGGAGAATGAACAATATGTTACTGAATGATCAATAGGTTACACAAGACATCAAGGAGAAATTAAAAATTATTACAGTTAAATGAAAACACAGGCACAACATGTCAAAATCTATGGGACACAATGAAAGCAGTTCTAACAGAAAAATTCATTGCTTGGAGTTCATTCCTCAAAAAAAAGAAAAAACCAACAAATAAATGATCTCATATTTCATCTCAAAGCCCTAGAAAAAGAAGAGCAAAACAACAACAAATGCAGTAGAAGGCAAGAAATCAATGAAGTAGAAGAGCTGAAATCAATGAAATTGAAATAAAAGAAACAATTGGAAAAATTGACAAAACTAAAAGTTGGTTCTTTGAAAAACTAAATAAGATTGACAGACCCTTAGCCATGCTAACAAAGAGAAGAAGAGAGAGAACTCAAATTACTAGCTTACAGGATGAAAAAGGCAATATCACAACAGACACTACAGAAATACAGAAGATAATTGGAAATTATTTTGAAAACTTATATTCCAATAAAATAGAAGATAGTGAAGGCATCAATAAATTTCTTAAGTCATATGATCTGCCCAGATTGAGCCAGGAAGATATACACAACTTAAACAGACCAGTATCAATTGAGGAAATAGAAGAAGCCATCAAAAGACTACCAACCAAGAAAAGCCAAGGACCAGATGGGTATACAGCAGAGTTTTACAAAACCTTTAAAGAAGAACTAATACCAATACTTTTCAAGCTATTTCAGGAAATAGAAAAAGAGGGAGCACTACCAAATTCATTCTACAAGGCCAACATCACTCTGATTCCTAAACCAGACAAAGACACTTCAAAGAAAGAAAACTACAAACCAATATCTCTAATGAACATAGATGCAAAATCCTCAATAAAATTCTGGCAAATCAGATACAAAAACATATCAAAAAGATCGTACTCCATGATCAAGTGGGTTTCATCCCCAGGATGCAAGTCTGGTTCAACATACAGAAATCAATAAATGTAATCCACCACATCAACAGACTTAAAGATAAGAACCATTTGATCATCTCGATAGATGCAGAAAATGCATTCAACAGAATGAAGCATCCCTTTATGTTCACAACACTAGAAAAACTAGGGATAACAGGAACTTACCTCAACATTGTAAAAGCTATCTACACTAAGCCTCAGGCCAGCATCATACTAAACAGAAAAAAATTGAAGGCATTCCCTCTAAAATCTGGAACAAGACAGAGATGCCCTCTCTCACCACTTCTATTCAACATAGTTCTTGAAACACTAGCCAGATCCATTAGACAGACAAAAGGGCCATATTCAAACTAAAAAGTTTTTTCTCAGCAAGAGAAATAATAAGTGAGGTAAATAGGGAGCCTACATCCTGGAAACAAATTTTTACCCCTCACACTTCAGATAGAGCACTAATCTCTAGGATATACAAAGAACTCAAAAAGTTAAACAACAAAAAAAACCAAATAACTCAATTAACAAATGGGCCAAGGACCTGAACAGACACTTCTCAGAAGAGGATATACAATCAATTAACAAATACACGAAAAAATGCTCACCATTGCTAGCAATCAGAGAAATGCAAATTAAAACTACTCTAAGCTACCATCTCACTCCAGTAATAATGGCAGCAATTATGAAGTCAAACAACAACAAGTGCTGGAGAGGATGCGCGGGAAAAAGGTACACTCATACATTGTTGGTGGGGCTGCAAATTGGTGCAGCCAATTTGGAGGGCAGTATGGAGATTCTTTGGAAAACTGGGAATGGAACCACCATTTGACCCAGCTATTCCCCTTCTTGGACTATACCCAAAAGACCTAAAAAGAGCATACTACAGGGACACAGCTACATCAATGTTCATAGCAGCACAATTCACAATAGCTAGACTGTGGAACCAACCTAGATGCCCTTCAATAGATGAATGGATAAAAAAAATGTGGCATTTATACACAATGAAATATTACTCAACACTAAAAAATAACAAGATCATGGTATTTGCAGGGAAATGGATGGCATTAGAGCAGATTAGGCTAAGTGAAGTTAACAAATGCCGAATGTCTTCTCTGATATAAGGGAGGTGACTCAAAACAGAGTAGGGAGGAAGAGCATGAGAAGAAGATTACAACTAAACAGGGAAGAGACTGGGAGGGAATGGGAGGGAGAAGGGGAATTGCACGCAAGATGGAAGGAGACCCTCATCGTTATACAAAATACATATATGATGGTGTGAGGGGAAGAAAAAAATAGAGAGAGAAAGAAATGTGTCACAGTACATTGAGAGAGGTGTTGGGAGGGGAGAGGAGGGGAGGGGAGGGGGGATAGGGAGGGCAGCAGAATACAACAGACACTAGTATTGCTGTATGTATAAACGTGGCTGTATAACCAATGTGATCCTAGAATCTGTACATGTGGAAAAATGAGAATTCATACCACATTTGAATCAAATGTATGATATGTCAAGATCATTGTATTGTCTCAAGCAACTAACAAAAAAATTAAAAATTAAAAATAAATAGATAGATAAATAAATAAATAAATAATAAAACTGTGGGCCTTTAAAGCAGCTATCACCTTGACTGTGCTACTTCACCCACTTCTTGGTACATTCTTCTCATTGTCTTAGTTTAAGTTTCTGCCCAAGATATGGTGACGTCATCTGTCATTCTTCATGCAGTCAACCAAAGCTTTCCAGTTTTCTGGCATTTTCATCTCCTAAGAATTTCTACTCATACCTAGAGTATACTTGAGGTAACTCAGATGAAATCTTGACTTTAACCTCTCCATGCTATAAGGGCCTCTTGCTCTATGGCTTCTACCACATCTCCATGCATCCAATTCCTGATCCGCCAGAGCTGCAGTCATTGGGTCTCTCTTCTTTCCTCTGTGAAGTTCCCATACAAGCTGATGTATTCACATTGCATAGAATAACAGAGTAAGTGAAAGCTGGTCAGACTTCTCTCACTTTACATTTCTCCTATAACTGACCTGCTGCTGAGTGAGGCCTGTCATTTCCCCCTATTGGTCTGTCCTTGTCCCAGCTACCTAGGAGAAACATGTCTATGACAAGTGGCAGTCGGCCATGGTGAAGAAGGAGGCCAGCTGTTAGGACACCCGCGGCGTCTGCTGAGCGCTTACTGTGCCCAGGCACTGCTGGGCACTGTGGTGATAAGCTTCGACCCGCCACGCAGCTGCATGAAACTCACCAATGCTGTGTGCTACCTACAGCCCTGCTGCCTGCTTCTGGGCACCAACAAAGACAAAAGGCCTCTTCATCGCGGTTACAGGCTGTCTGGTTCCACGGGTGGAGATGATCACTCAATGTCTGGCCATCATCATCTGGAAGCCCAGCCACTTAGACCTCGGCTGCCTGTGGCAGGAGTACGGCATCAACACAGAATGCCCACTGTCATGGTGGGGGACCATCTGGACACACATCTTCCTGGGCATCACCTGTGCCTTGAAGACCATCCAGACCCTCACTGGAGTCTCCAAGCTAGAGGATGTGAAGAGTAATCAGGGAAGTGACTGCAAGTCTAAGAAGAATATGGTCCCTGACTTCTATTGTTGACAAATTATCTTTGGATCATGCATGTGAATTCCATTGGCATTAGCATGTGGTCACTGTGGGGAAAGGGCTGTGACCGAGTCCTAGTCAATGCCAGATGTAAAGGATCCTTCTGGGGGCTTCTGTGTAAGTAACCCTCTGTTCTGAGAAGGTTATTTTAGAAAGAGGTGCCTCCTCTTCCTAATCTGAATATTGCTGTTGCTGGGAGGTGGAGTGTGGGGGGTCTGCTTCCAGCCTGAAAATGATGTCAATACACAGAATAAGGAAGCGCCAGGAGCAGATGGGAGAATATCTAGACTCATGTGGACAATATCCAGAGCTTGTTCTTTCTCTGTTTTATTTTATTTTTTTTTGTTGTTGTTTGTTTGTTTTGTTTTGTTTTGTTTTTTGTTTTTTGTGATGAGAGAAACATGACAATGAGGGTTAAGCCAATGTTATTTTTATTAGGTTTTATGCCTTGTTGTAGCCAAATAAAAGCAACCACTGAAAATAACAAATTTCCCCCCTGAAACCCCTTCTCCACCTACATTTGGCCTGCATCCAAGAGCATTCCAAATTTTTGAAAGCTGCTGAATGCCCCTGGAGAGCTTAAGCCTCATTGGTTTCTAAGGGCTGACCACAGTGTGCTCAGAAGCTGCCACAATGTCGCAAAGGGCCTCAATTTTCTCCTCCACTCTTGCACAGTAACGTTCTGTTTTTCATGCACTGGGAAAGGCTACTGGTGGTTATTTTGTTTATTCTCTTTAAAAATATTTAAAAAGTCAGATTTCATCTTTTTTTCTATGGCACACAAAGACTTTGTGACAAACAATTTCTAAGGTACTTACAAATGGCTCCCCTTTTGTTAGGAGCCATTTATATGTACCCTAGAATTTATTTTCTGTTTGTTTCATGTGCCATGAAATCTGGTGTTTGCTGGACTATGAGTAACAACCCACCTCTCTGATCTGCCTAGGGCTGTCATCTAATTTCAGCAATTATCTAGGAGGTTGTGCTGCTTGCCTAGTTGGGGGGAAGAAGCAAGTTGTTTTAGAGATGATAAGTGCAGACTTGTTTCTCTGATATCTTACAAAGTTTGTGACTAGATAAGATGTAGTGAATTTCAGTACAGTTCCTTCGCTTTGAGGAAAGAAATTGATAGGTCTGTTGACACCACCTACGGAACAAGACCACACCGTGCAAAGTAGGTTTTGGCAATGGCAGGCACCCACTCTAAACTTGTCTACCATTCTGAATTTCATTTTTCTTCATTGTGTGCTTTCTTTGTTGCTTTCAACAACTGAGTGTTCATAGAACATGTACAGTGTTAATTCACCAGAGTCTAATAGATTCCTGCTGTTTCCATGGGAGAAACTGGAGCTTTTCTAGTCCAACATTTTCTCACATCACTCTATATTCTAAATTCCCAAGTGATTTATGAAATTCCTTCCTATAAATGTACCCTAACAGACATGAATATTTCCAAACATATTCTAATTAAAATTGTTTCAGCTTTTCTTTTTAATGCTATTCATGACTCCAGGTTTGGTATTGGATAAAGGATGCAAAAAGTTTCTTTTTGTCTGCAGAATATAATTATCAAAAGAACATTTGGTGAAAGAAAACCATCAGAGTAGAGGAAGGGAATCAAGAGGAAAAAGGGAAGGGAAAAGAGAAGACATGGCAAGTCACTGGAGAATGAAACCTACCCTATCATGCTATTTCCATGTATGAATATACCACAGTAGATCAATCAATCAAATCATCCATAAATATACATGTACATTTATATCACATAAAATAAATAATAATAATGGAAGGAAGATGAGGAGAGAGCAAGCAGATCAGGGGGAGGGGGAGGGCCAAAAAGGGAAAGTTACTGAGATATGAGATGGATCAGATGTTATGTGCATGCATATATTTGGAATCATGAATCCTGCTACTATATATAATTATATGCACCAAAAAGGAAAAAAGAAAAACCTTTTGCCCGTTAGTCCCAAACAGAGAAGTGCTCCACTCTTCCTTCTTCAACCTTTGCACAACTGAATCCTCATGCTAATTCCAGGTCTTATCCCCTCTCACGTCCTTGACAACCCTCTGAAAGGAAAACCTCACTCCCAGTTTCAGGAAGCTCTTGTCCTTAAGCTGCAGGAAGGGAGCCTTGGCCTGTTGCTCCTCCTTGCCACGTCTGCTTCATCTTGCAGATTAAGAACCATGACCTAAATGCAGTGTGTTATCTTGTTACTCCATGAGCTAGAGAAACACTGAATACTAAATATCAATTACTAATTTCCCTAGAGCCTGAGACGCCCCCCCCCCATCTATTTCCACCCCAGAAATGTATTAGCATCCCCAAACACCTGCTTACAGGCTGGTAGCCAAATTAGTTTTTGTTCATAATGAGTCAAAAAGAAACTAGTCGTAAATGTAACAAAGAAAGTGAATGTAAGAATCTTAAGGAAAAGAAGTTTATTTTGTTTTCAGAAATTGATAAAAATGTAATTACTGGACTGGTGAACTTTGCTGTAGCAGAATGTGAGTTGCTAAGAAGCATGGATTAACAACAGAAGCAATGTGTCCAATCATCAGCATCTGAGCCACCTCTGGAATCACAATTGAAGTCAGGGATGCCAGTAGAAGTCAGGACAAAGGTGTCCAGATTAATATTCATCAGCAAATGGGAAATTCGGGTGGTCAGACATACTAAAATGAAAAATAAAAATGTGTGACATAGACTCAGTGACTCTATTTCTACAAAGGAAAAGAAGTGACACTAAGGAGCTCCATTATATTTCTTGGGTGGTTGTAGAATCAGCCATATCTACTCTCATGAATATAGCTTTAGGAAATGGTTTTATAGTTATAACTAATTATTCAAATTCTATTTCCTTCCTGAGAACAGAACACAAAAATCTCACAAAGATAAGAATTCACTCATATTCATCTTCTTTAGCTCTATCAGTCAATCTACCAAAGTAATCCTTTCTTATTTCATATTCTCAGTGAAAGCAGAAACAGATTGTACCACGTTTATTTACTTACATTATGAAGGATGACACATCCATTTATGCCATGTTTAGTATAAGGACAAGTTCAGATACTGATCAATATGAAAGCTATTTTAGGTGTACAGTATATTGCTAGCCATCTCACTTCCATTTCACTAATTCATTAATTTTTTTGCTCACTGCCCATCACACATGACATGGTGCTAGATTCAGATATGGAAAGTATGTTGTTTGTAAGACAGACCTGCAAACCCCTGGAGCTCACCATATGATATTTACATCTCTATACTTTAGTAACAATGGAACAGAAAATCATTACTTCTTGAAATACTTAATAGGTAACAACAATTTCCAACTGCTTTTTACTGTCTCTTGATGTTATGTTCCTACTTCATCCTTCATTTTATCTATATTGACAAAAAGATTAGTAATGATAACAATAAACCAACCAATATTTAAGCACATGTAACCATGGATTATCTAATCCCCTTTCAAACACCACCACATTAATTTCTATTATGAATTAACATTCCCACAGGCAGAAGGAACATAATATATTTCTTGTTGACCATCACTTATAATGTATGTCCAATGCCAGATTCTAAAACCCTAATGCATCAAAAGGTGTAAAGATTTTTTCATGACTATTAATCTCTTCAACAAGGATGTTTGCTCTGCACATTCTTCCATTGTTGAATCTCTCTTCTCGAAACTACTTTATCCACTGAGTTTAGATGTCTACATTTTTTAATTCACAGCCAAATATTCTCCTCAATGGAAGCCATTTGATAATCAAATACAGTGTCTAGGTTCTGATCAAATCTGTACTGAAAAGGAGGGAAAGACTTGAAATAACAACCAAAGGACACATGAATACTAAAGTTACTTACAACTTCAAAGATAGATATCGAAAATTTCTGTTCAGGCCATCTAGGTCTTTCATGTCTTCTGCAGTCAACTCGAAATCAAAAACCTATCACACAGTAGAAAGTTTTTAGCCTATGTAGACTGCATATTACAAATCTTGGAAATCCAATGAAATCATGTTGTTGCAGAAACATTTAAAATATCTAAGAAGTTTCCAAAAGTTACTAAAGACATAAAAAGAACACTCAAATGGTCTGTGAATATCAGGTGACAAATAGAGATCACTTTTGACATAAAGATATAGAAACTGTACGACTACAGACAAAAAGAAATTGCAAAAAGAAACTGAGCAAAATAAAGCTAATGTTATTCCAAGATTATAGTGTCATACATTTTTTAAAAACCCAGAAAACTCTAGAGGCCACGTTTTGAACTATGTAAGATAATTCAATGATTTTTCAAGGATACAGTTTGTTTTCTATATTCCATCAATGGACAGATTAAAAACTTCAACAATGACTTTTGTTCAACATTTTTATGTCAATAATTGTTAAGGTAATAATAATATCCTGCTCAAAAAAAAGTGACCTAGCTCCAAGAATCACTTTGTCTAAATTTTAGGCATTTAAAACATGGAAAATTTTCAGGAATTGGTAACATACTGAAACAAATGGATAATTAAATCTTTGGTAATTTCCTTAAAAATGTCAACAGAGTAAAATTTAACAATTGAGGAATTGGATGAGTAGCATTCTCTGCATTCTTCTGTGAACTCTTCTGCACACTTGGAAATTCTTAAAATGAAAATGGATATTTTATTCAAAGATTATCAAAATTATCACTCCTATATGAATAAATGTAATGGAATTTACACAAATGCCTTCATAGGTAAGTTTGGTGCAGTATGTTTAAAGACTAGCTAAATATTGGAAATTCATATCACAATCATAGATTAGAATCTTTAAATTTCAAAAAGTAGTTTCTTTCCAATTAATTAAGAGCTCCAATGAAATATAAAGCAAACAAGGACAATCTGCATCAACAATGATAAAGTGATTCTTTTTAATAGAAAAGTAGTCAGAAATGTAAATCCTCTTGTTGGGGTGTTTAGCTAGGCATTTAAAAATTATGTGTGTATTTGGATTTTTATTTCATAATTTTAAAAAAACTGCAGTTGAATTAAATGTGGAATTTAAGAGTTATAAAAGTTTTGTAAAGAAATGTAATATAATACTGTTGAGTTCCCAATATAAGAAAAAACATGACATTCATCAACCACAAAATGAAGGCATAAACACAAAAATAAGACAAGGAATTCTCTTCATGAAAATATAGCAAAAGGAGCATGGAAGTCAAAGTGGAATTGGGGAGAACATATTTCAACAAATATATCTAAATCTGAAAAATATATCCAGAGAATATAAAAATGGTCAATTGTTTGCAAAAAAAAAATGTTACCCCCAGTAATTCACATCTCCCAGTATCCAAACTCTTTCTTATGTGAAATTGCAGCTTCTTTCACTAAGAGACCATGTATGTTTCCCTATCTCGAGAATATTGCCTGGTCTCTAACTAGGTGACCATTAGAACTTGGTGAAAGCAGCTATGTGCCCATTCTGACGTGAGGCATGAGAAGGCTCTACAATGATCCATTCACTACCTGGGGACAGGGCTATGTGATGAGATGAAGCCTGAGTCATCAACTGGTGGATGTGAACTTCTATGGAGGGGAGTTCAGACACCCCAGAGAAGAGAACCAGGAGGACTGAAGCAGAGGGAGCACATTGTTCTGGAAATGCATAGGAGAGTTCATTACAAAATCCAAGCAGCTAGGGTAGTTGAAAGACATTCACTGAGTTCAGGCTGAGCCAAGGCAAACAGGCAAATCATAGAATTATGAGGTAACAAAAGCTCTTTGTATTGACCTCAATATTGAGGAAGCTTTCTTTGCAACTACTCCAAGTAATGATTTGATAAAATTCTCCTACTTGTAAATGAAAAGAAAAGCAAGCTATTCAATGAGCAACTCATAAACTGACAGTCAACAGTGAAAAATTCAAATTGAATAAATATATGAATATTAAAATATATCAAGTATTTGGAGAAATGTAAGATAAAATTATAATTTATGGAATAAAAATCACCCATTCCAAATTCTCATTTCAGAATATTAAAAAAACAAAAAACAAAGATGTCACTTGCACAGGTTTACATATGCATGGCTAGAAATACTGAAAACCTGTGCTTTATCCAATCCTAATTTATTTTGCTATACTGCCTGTTGCATTGTAGAGTAAGAAAACACACTTCTGAAAGCACCTGAAATCTGACATATGGAGGACATGCTGAGGATATTGACTTGGTACAAAAACATTCTTGGAGTATTCAAAGAAGCACACATGTAAAGGAGTCTGTGTAACAACCCCAGTGCCCACAGCCCTTCTCTATACCTGAATGTTCTCTTTGATCCTCTTCTCATTGAGACTCTTGACCAAAACTACAACCCCACGCTGCAGCTGGTAGCGGAGGGCAATCAGGGCTGGGGATCGCTTGTGCTTTTTTGCCAAGGCACCAAGAACTGGATCATCCAAGAGAACTGGGGAGCTCGGGTCAACCCTGGAAGGAAAGACAGGAGACTATGGCATCTTCCTCCCATAGTCTCCTCAGGTCTGTTGAGCCCACTCTAAACAGGGATCCTCAAATGCTGTCCCTGGACCAGCAGCATCAGTATCTTATGGGATCTTCCCAGAAATGTAAATGTTCCGCTCTTCCAGGGTCAGTTGAGAGTGACCTTTTGAACTCTGAGTCTTGTAGACTATAGATAGCTCATCATTAATGGTATTTGAGGTCTACTCCCTGAGGTTCTCATTACCAATCTTTGTATCGTTGAGTTCCAAGAGCACCATAGGCAACCAGAACAATGTCTTTGGATTGGCAGAAGTCCAGCAGTTTCCTCTGGTTGAGATAAACATGACATTCTACCTGCAGTGGACAAGATAGAAAGTATCTGATTCTAATAAACACTAATGTTAATATGAATCCAAAATGTCAAAGAAAAAGAAGCTGAATTTAAAAAATGGAAACTTGAGCCAAAATCAAGAGATATCCTCAAAGATTTATAAGGATAAGTTTGAAGGACCTTTGGTAGGCATTCTTCAGGTGACATCTGGTTAAATTTGTTCATCAAAAAAATTGTGCTGCAAATGGATAATTATGAAGGTAATGCACTCCATTTATTATTATGTATGTAAGAAATAAATAAATCAATAAGAACTAAAAAAAATAAAACAAGAAATACATTTAACAACAACAAAAACAAAAAACGCCAATAAAACCAGATTCCAGAATTTAGGAAGCTTAGAATTCCACCTAACCATCTGTAAGAACAAGTTCCAAATAGTACAAGTCAGTGTAGGGGAATGTTATAGTCTGAATTTAATCAATACAGGTCATAGGTTATAGGCTATAGATTAGAAATTACAGGTTAATGAAATATTAATTAGTAAAATAATAGGATTATAATATAAGTGTTATAGAATTAGTAATGTTAAGTTACTCCAGTCTGCCATAGTTATAAGATTAAAAAAAAGTAACAATACAACAATATAATCCCACCGAAAGACGTAGGATTTAAGTTGCTAACAATAAGATATAGATAATGAAAGGTGATAAGTATAAGCTCAGAGGTCTGATATAGTTACAGATAGTTACAGATAAATATAGAGATGGAAATAGGTTACTAGAACGGTATTAAGTATAAGAAATAACTATAGACAAGTATAAGTAAGTAGGGACTCCATCTTCTTACTTCCCGTGAGGAACTTGTTACACAGGCCATTCTCAAGGTGTTTTGTTTTTTTTTAATTATTTTGGGGTAGACCCATACACATGAGGATATAGACCCCATAAAGGAGGATATTGTTTTCTGGTTTTGCTCTGCTAACTGCATTTACAGCCCCTTGTATTCTGCTTGCTTGCAACTTGCAAAATTCCATAGGAAAGTTCCTGGGTCATGATTTTCTTCTCTGTTTTCTTCCTTAAATACTTTGGTCACAAACAACTTGTGGCTGATGTTCTTTCAGAGAGCTACTTGGTCTCTGACAAAAGCAGTCCCTGGTCAGGTAAAATTGGCAAAATAAAATTCTTTGATTTGTTTCAAATTCAGACTTCGTGTAGTTTCTGAGTTGTCTACCCATTAAAAGAAAGTGACTCACACTTAAAAATCTCTCTCTGCAGAGCAAGAACATGCACAATGGAGACTTGAAAATCTGAGGCAATGCTATTGTCATCAAAAGCAAGAAGTGAACCTGAGCAAGACTGAAGTCTTCCATGCAACACCCAATAAAACTGGAAGGCAGGATGGGCATACCCTCCCTCTCTCCTCTCAGAGGATTTGCTCTGTCTCTTGAGAGTGTCCTCTTTTCCCCTTTCTTATACTTTCTAATAAACTCATGGCCTGCTACTCTGAGCAACATGTCTGAAATTGTACTAGCATGATGCAAAAACCAGTAACCGAGGACCACTCTGGCTGCCTTGGCTCTTCTGCAGGCCCTTGATCTATAAGAAGACTAACTCCTAACTAATAGAAAATGGGAATGAATGTAAAAACATGTTAACCGATATAATATGACAGTTTGAAAAAGATCCTGGTTCAAAATGTCATGTGGAAAAACACTGGATGAACATTCTGTGTGAAAAGATCTTAAGAAACACGACAGAAAGCAACATGTGAACCACAGTTGCATCCAGAAAAAGAAGAAGAACTATATACTATATTTCAGAAAAGCAATGGGAAATTTGAATAAAGACTGGACATAGATGCTGTGAGAGACTTTAAATTCCTTTAGATAGAGTAATGGAATTGAGCTGATATGAGAGAACATCTTCATTCCTAGGAGGTGTTCCCTGAGGTCTCTAAAAGTGAATATGCTCTAGTCTACAATTTACATTGAAGTGATGTAGAAAGTGTCACACATAAGTATGCAGATGTAGACACATAAATCAATATCTTGCAGTGAAACCAAAAGTCAACAATTTTAGATAAAGCATGGAAAATATGGATGCCCACTATCATCCTCTAACTTTTTCTGTATATTTGAAAATATTCATGATAAAAAATATAGGGGTAAAACTAATACTAATTTTTCTCAATTTTTAACACATATTTGAAATTTATCATGCTCTATCAACATATATGAAATTCATGATTTTTATAAGCTCTGTTTTCCAATCAAAGACAATAATTCCAACAGTGAATGTTGTCAAAAAGTAAGTTAGAGCACAGAACTATGCACAGAATAGATGTGATTGCACAGTTGATTTTATATCTGAAAACATCAAGAAAAGCTAGAAAAAGGGGCTCAAGCACAAGACCAACTGTACAATCAGCTAAAAGTTCCTGAATGTGGGTCTCATTCATCATCAATTATCACCATAAGCAACTAACTTTCTGGAATCCTTTAACTTTCACAAGCCCTACTTTACTCTTTCCTGTTAAATGTTCCTCTGAGTCCAGAAAGCTGAAGTAAGAGATAAAAAGGACGAAAGAACCCAACCTCCACACCAATCTGACCACTGATCTCCTATTTTCAGTCTTTTCCCTTGCTCACTGCCCATTCCTATGTACTGGCCTTCTTTCCTACACAAAATTCCCTCCGCAGAACATTCACCCATGCGGTCTCAGTCATCCTTCATTGCTCAAGGAAAAGCTCACCTTGCCCCTGAAGTCTGATAAACAACCCCTCTCCTTCTTGGTCACCTTTACATCACCTGATTTCCCCATAAACTGAGCACTAAGATCTTCCCCTCATTTTCACTAAGGAGGATTCACCCAGCAGAGACACAATTGAGACTCTTCCATACACTCCAGCACAGTAGCACTAGTCTTAGACTCTTCTGTTCCACAAAGGCAAATGAACTGGGGGACAGGACCAATGGACAGCTTGCAGTGATATAGAAACAAAGAAATGTTCTAAGAGATGGCAGTGAGGCTCAGGGCTCTCACCTGGTTGCAGACAGGCTTATACTTGAGGCCTGGTTTATTCAGGATCATCTCCAGCTGCCTGCGGTTAAAGTTGGACACCCCGATGGACTTGGCCAATCCTGCGTCCTTGCACTTCTCCATGGCCTTGGGAGGAAGGGGTTGGGAAGAGGCATATGGACAGTCAACTATGTCACTATGAAGGCAAGACAGAACTGGTAAGAGGATCACTGTCCAGGAATGACAACAAAGCTGATGAATTGATTGTGGAGAGGGGAAAATGGTAAAGATTATATGGGAAGGTGTTGAGAGCCAGTAAAAGAATTCCTGTGTCCTCTTAGGGCATCAGACATGACTGCATGTGGAGGCAGGAGCTGCACGTCCTCAGTGTCATTAGTTTCCCTCTGTCACATTCCAGTAATACGTTCCTTCCCACCATATAATAAACAAACAAACCAAAAACTCTTTTAAACAATGATTTCTAGACCCAAATTTTCAGGAGAAAGCATGACCTTAATGTCACCTTGTGGGCTTCCTATGAGGTCACTCCTTCAGGAACTCACCTCCCATGTGGCACAGAGATCCACTGAGTCATATATAATTTTTCCATTTTCATCTTGTGGAAAAAGCTCTTCCCCTGGCTGCAATAGAAGTGATCATCACAGCAGTCTTACCGAATTCCACACACAGCAAGGCTACTAGATATATCTAGGGGATGGGTCACTAAACCTTCCTGAAATACATGGAGCAGTACTCTATATTCATCTATTTAAAAGCTATTTAAATGTGGAGGTGTAAGGAATACCTTTATATGCTTAGCTTCCTGAATAATTTTACTTGGAATTTTCTATATGTTCAATTATATATATGTGTATGTGTATATAAATATATGTGTGTGTACATATATATAATTGTGTGTGTGTGTGTGTGTGTGTGTGTAATTTAATAAGATTTTTTTCAGTCATCTTAATGGGGTCTCCTAGTCGGATTATGTTATTTTTCTTGTCCCTACACATGGCCCTGGGGAAAGGCCTGTCTTTCACTGGGAAAGTCCATAGACACATGGGATTGATCTCCAGAAATAATGGATTTCAGAGATGACACAGGTTAAACAGTATTCCTCATCTACCTGGACACATGTGGGTCCAAGAATATGTAGGTGTACCTAAGATGGTTTCAAGTTTCTATTTAAGATTGGATTGATGCTGGAAGAGGAAGAGACTCTATCAAATACTAATGACCATGAAACCTGAACTGCCCCAAAGTCCCATTTACAACCAGTGGAAAAGGCGAGGACAAAACCCAAGCAAACCTCTAGTAACGCAGACATAATGGATGAATAAACAGGGAGGTTTCTGAAGATCCCTTCTAACAATAAATCTGAATCTTTAGGACTTTCTATAATTCGTATAAATTAAGTTTGAATAAATTTATAATAGAAGCTTCATTCAACCATCTATGGTAATAATGGTCATGCTGACGGCTGAAATTAAATAAGTTCCATGATGCAAGTTTCCTACCTTCAACTCCATTGGGGAATGAATAAGATAGAGGTCAACATAGTCAAAATTAAGTTTTTTCAGTGATTTTTCCAAACAAGATTGGACGAGCTCTGGTCGAAGAAAAGTTAACCATAGCTGCAGAGGTTAATAAAAGGAAATTGGACTGGATTAACATGTTGCCCATACTTGAAAGATTGAAACATTGAAACATTTGAAACATTGAAACATTTCACATTGAAACTCTCTTTTTTATTTTGCTTAGATACTGTGGATCACAGGGATGAGGTTCTCCTCAGGACTTGGGTTTCCATTCATCTGACTTATTTATGTAAACTGGATTATATATTTTGTTTTTTATTAGCCGATCAATTGAACTATGGAAGGAATACTCAAGCAATATAATTCCATCACATAACAATAATGAATTTCTGAATTGAGTTTCAAAGAATTTACAAACTGTTACTCTATCTCATCTATCCACTTCAAAAGATAAGAATTAATATTTTTCTATGTATAAAACTGAAAGGAAACACACTTTGACCATTTTAATATATGCAAGACAGGAATCAACACATGTTAGCTACTCCTTGTTTACTACCCATAGACTGACTGACATTGTTCTCTAAAAAATCACAAATGTAAAATGTTGATATTTAGAATGATGAGAAGATTTAGCAAGTTTCCCAGGATATAATGAAACTATAATTCTTTCTAATACTACAACCAATACTAAATCATAGTGCTCATTGGAGAATCAGGAAAGTAAAGGAACTTTAATATCAAAATTAGAGACTATGAGTAGCAATTCATAATCTTTCTCTATTATGATACTGGGTATTGTATGTGAACAAATATTGTATTAATGGTCACTTCCATCAAGAATTGATCACCTAACATAATTTTCAATTCTTCATATCACACTTCAGTAATTTTTACACTACATACACAATACCTTTGAAGTATAGAATATGTCTTCTCTCTTCACAGTGCCATCTGCAATCTTGCTTCTAACGGCCAATCCTACCTCCTCTTCTACTTCGTAAAAATAAGCACAATCAATATGGCGGAACCCAGCTTCTATAGC
Organism: Urocitellus parryii; assembly: GCF_045843805.1. Lineage (NCBI taxonomy): Eukaryota > Metazoa > Chordata > Mammalia > Rodentia > Sciuridae > Urocitellus > Urocitellus parryii. The sequence goes on along the minus strand of NC_135539.1, from coordinate 75,262,237 downwards.
TATTTTGGTGGCCTCTGTGGTCTTACTCTTGGGAACCTAGAGGAACAAACAACACCAGAAATGACTTTGAGAATCATATTGTGAGTAGTTACTCATAACAAAATGGACAATTCTCTAAACAAGAAGTGTTTATATTGCAATGTTTTCTTCAGACAACTTAATTGTGTGATAAGGGACTTTGAATACCCAATTTTCTCTTCTGTAAGGCTGAATGAAATTGACAAAAAGCAATACTGAATGTCATGGGCAGAAGCAGAAACTTCACAAAACTCAACTTTGCCTGTGTATTGTGTTAGTTCTGTATTTGGAATAATGACCCCCAAATCTACTTTGTCTGGGCATTTCCTAGAAGACAAGAATCTGGCATCCAGCAAGCCTTTTCAGACACAGAAATCTGAGTACACTGGCAGCCAAGGACCCCAGGAGCAACTCAAGCTCAGTGATTTTCTACAAGAAATCATAGGACACAGCACACAGGTATAGTCATGTTATCGTTTATGTGACAAAGTCACTAAGGAATATTAATAAAGGAAAAAAGGATATGGAATGAGTATAGAAGACATACTGTGCAAGGTACTTATAAAACATCTCCCAATGAAGACACCAAAATATACTAAATTTCACCTACAGTGAATTTTGAAATCACATGGAAAATATTTTGTACAAGAAAAGCTGTTGAGATCATTTCCTAAGGTTTTCGGTGGGGCTGTTTAAATGGATATGCTCTGCTAAGACATCTCACAGTTCCAGTCTACCAGAGAATTATATATATATATATATATATATATATATATATATATATATATATATATATAAAATTCTAAATATATTATAATATATATATATATTTCTAAAGAAAAGAGGATAGTAAAACACCATGACCCTGCATGTTCCTTTTCAAAAAAAACATGGTCTAACTATGGAATAATGAGGTTAAGCTTGGTCCTGTACATTCATACACATATTACCTTGAAGGACTCTGATTTTCTCTCATACATGTGGAAATGAGGCAAGCTAATATTACCTGTGGAATGATGCTTTTTGCATGTATGCCTGGACAGTGGCTCTATGGGATGTTGATCAGATAACCAAATTAAGCAAGTTAATGCTGACGATGTCACTGCTTCCTGCAGCCCAACATATAAAACCCCTCTCTTGAGCCCACAGAGTGGGAGAAAATCTTTGCCACTTGCACTGCAGATAACACATTATTTTGCAGAATATACAAGGAGTTTGAATATCTTAACCCCCCCAAAAAAAATCAATAAAGAGATAAAGGAAGTGACAGACACTTCCCAAAAGAAGAGATCAAACAGTCAAAAAATACAAGAAGAAATGCTCAAAATCTTTAGTAATTAGGGAAATGGAAACACAAACCACATTGAGATTTCACCTCACTAAAGTCAGAATGGCAGCTATCAAGAATACAGGAAAAAACAACTGTTGGTGAGAATTTAGGGGGAAAGATACACTCATTCGTTTCTGGTAGAACTGCAAATTGGTATAACCACTCTCGAAAGCAGTATGGAAATTCCTCAAAAAACTAAGAATGGATCAACCATTTGACCCAGTTATACAACTACTCAATATGTATATCCAGAGGAGTTAAAATCAGCATACTACAGCAAAATCAGAATACAACTGCTAAACTATGAAACCAGACTAGATGCCCTTCAACAGATGAATGGACAAAGAAAATGTAGTTTCTATACACAGTGGAATATTACATAGCCATAAAGAAGAATGACTTTATGATATTTGCCAGTAAATGGATGGATCTGGAAAGTATAATGCTAAATGAAATAAGCCCATCTCAAAAAAGCAAAGGTCAAATGTTCTCTGTGATATGTGGATGCTAATACACAATAAGGAGGAAAGGATAGGGAAGAATAAAAGTTCAGAGGATTAGACAACAGGGAAAGCAGAGAAGGGAGGTAGGATAGGAATTCACAATAGCTAAGTTATTAAACCAGCCTAGGTCAACAGACTAGTGGCTAAGAAAATGTGGCATATATACACAATAGAGTTTTATTCAGCCATAAAGAATGAAATTATGTCATTTGAATGTACATGGATGGAACTAAAGAAACTCATGCTAAATGAAATAAGTCAGAATGAGAAAGTCAAGGGTAAAGTGTTTTCTCTCATTTGCAGGAGCTAGGGAAAGGTGGGGTATGGCTGGGGTTGTGGCTCAGTGGCAAAGTGCTTGCCTAGCATGTGTGAGGCACTGGGTTCGATTCTCAGCACCACATAAAAATAAACAAAGGTCCATTGACAACTAAAAATATTTTAAAAAGAAAAAGGTGGGGGAAGGAATAATAAAAAAGGGAATTTCACAAAAATAGAAGGAAGACCAATGGAGTAAAGGAAGGGGATTGAGAAGAATAGAGGAAAGAAGGACATGGGGAAGTATGGGGAATGAAATCTAGCAAATTATGCCATGTCCATGTTCCACAGGGAATCATTATGTATGTATACATATAGAATGCATTATATATATAATTATAATACACTAATTAAAATAATAATTATAATACTAGAAGAGAGATCAGTAGAGTAGAGCAAGTGGATCAGGAAAAAGGAGGTGGGAAGGGTAAGGGAAGTTACCAGGGAATGAAATTAATTAAATTATGTGCATGTAAGAATATGGCAGAATGAATCCCACTATTATGTATAATTGTAATGCACTAATAAAAATAAATAATGAAATAAAAGTAAGAATCCATGAGTTCATATAGATACAAAAATAAACATGATAAGAAAAAAAAAGAAAATGGGATAAAACTGACATAATTTTTCTAAGTTCACATATCAAGATACCGCAATGAATCTCCACATCATGTGCATCACAAGACTGAGATCCTAATTAGATTAATATATACTCCATATTTGTATAAATATGTTGAAATAGACTCTGCTGCATGTATAACTAAAAGGCACAAATAAAACATTCAGGTTGAAACCCCTCTGTCTGTGGTGACTGGGATAGAACTGAAGGCACTATGGAAAGGATAAGTGTTGCTCATCCAGCCAATGAGCACAGGACAAGATGTCCTGAGGAGGAGGAAGCCCTGCTTAGCAAAGCAATGTGAGGGAGGCAGGTGCTGTGGTTCAGCCTGTCACTGCTGGACCCTCCCCATGGGCATTTTTCAATAAGGACTTCTGCCTTGTATGCAGTCTCCAGGTATTTTCTCTGGTCTTTTGGCAAACTATCCTATTGCCCTAGAAAAACAGGACTATGAACATGACTGCAGAATACATAAATAGACTCCACTGTTTGTACCCTTTGAGGAAAACCATCATCCTTGTGTGTTGTGGAAAAAATCCAAGTAACCAGATGCCCTCTAGGGGCCAGATTGATAATATGTTCTTGAACAAAGAGCAATGTGCTGTGTCACCTCTGGCCAACAACCATCTCTCTATATGACAGACAGAACTAAACACTGGCTGGGGGGAAAAATGTATATTCTAAGGATGTAGACTTACAAATATGAAATAATACTCATTCTGTAGGGGTTATTCACACAAGCATCAACCGTTAAAGCTAACTCTCTAACATTTCTAGAAGATATAAAAAGAGTAAAGTTGACAATTATTGCATGGTCTGCAAAATTTGGACAGTGATTTGAAAGTTCATTTATTAGAGAATAGAAAGGTAGATTAAACACATTCTTTTCTGTTTTAAAAATTTCAAAAGTTTTTTTTTTTCCATGCAATCAAAAAAAATGCCATACTGCATCCTACCACCACCCTCTGCTGATACTAGCCCTGAATTTCTTATGTGTAAGGGCACTTGGAGCAGGGCTGAAGCCCTGGTGAAACCATTCATGCCCCTTTTCCCTACAATGTAACCAAGTCCTGCCACAGGTCTTACAATTGCTCTCTGGATGTTTCCTTAAGTCTTACAGAAGGAAAAAGTTTAAATTCAAACTTCAGGGAATTGATCTCTTGTCACACAATTAAGTGGTCAGAGAATGATATTGGAATACAAAACTGTTCCAGTCTAGTGAACTTAGCTTGCTCTACTTCAGAGGGTCATCTACCAAAACAAAACATGTGAACAATGACCAACAATTCACAAATACCCTTGTTAAGTCCCAGTTTGACTTATCCAGGATGTTATACATTCAGGTAAATTTCCCACAGTTGAGAGCACATGAAAAATTCTACTAAGCCAAGGTCCAACATTTTCTGTGTAAAGCCAAAGGCTATCTCACAGTGGAAAGGAAGTATTCCCCATCAATGATTCTATGCTTCTCATCTCAAGTGCCTTTTGCTGCACAAATGTCTCTGGATCTTGTCTGTTTAGAAGATTGAAAAAAAATACCAAAGTATAGAAATAAACAGAAACCAGTACCTGTGAAAACCAAGTGCTGACATTCATGTTTCTACTAAATTGTTTCAATACACTGACATTTGGTTGGTGGGAGGACATGAGTGCCTGGAATACTCAATGGGTGACCCCATCATCAGACAGTGAAGTAGAGCAATGTCTGAGCACTGTCTCTCCTGCACATGGAATAGCTCTCGCCTGGAGAAATAGAGAACCACTTTAGCCCCCTCCCACTGAGTGTTATATACAAACCAAGTAAATTGACAACCCAGATTGGATTCCATTCATCCTGTGTTTACTTTCTTTTGAACCCTCAACCCAACCCCTTACTGTTACCTCTTCAGGTTTATAGGTGCCAAAGCCCAGCCTAGGAATGAAGTGACCATCATTGAGCTCCACATACTGATGTTTGGAATTCATTGCCTGTGACTCCTCAACCTGAGTAGGTTCTGTTCTTTCTTCTGCCTTCTAGTGCACAAAATAATTGGATTTCACAACTCCATCTGTTTATCTAATGGTTGACCAATTTAGTTGCTGTCTAATGATTAGACAATATTTTATAGGAGGAGTGGGGTTAAAGCAATATTTCACATGTGAGAAGACAATTAGAACCAGTTCATAATTTAATATGGAAAATATCTTAAGCAATTTGCTACACAATGATAAAAAAGTGTTTGTTCTTAGTAAATTTTATGATTACCAAATTTTCATGAATAATTTAATTTTAAGAGATTGATAGCTTATTGACCAATTTTTAAGCTAAAAACCTCAGATCCCTCTTCTTTTGTAAGGTTTTGGTATTGGAATTTGTTGTTGTTGTTGTTCATGATGACACCATTCTTGATCGTACACTATTAGAAATGATGAACTACCATACACCATGCTCACAAACACAAAAAGCATTTTTTAAAAAGGATTATTAGTATTTTGGGGGGTATCAGAAAAACAATCAAAAGTTAAAATGAACAAAAGTTACCCTTTTTAATTTTCTCAGAGTTAAAATATTTTCCATAATTAGACAACCATGTCCCAAAAGGATGCAGACCTGACAAATGCACTCACTGTGACATTCTTCTCAGTGGAAGACAAATTATTACAGCCACAGAAAGTTATTTTGCAATAGGCAATCAGAGACTAAAGTTTATTATAACTTTTACCTTTAAGGTAACTTTGAGAAAACTATCAAGAAGTAAGATGCAAAATTAAGACATTTTATATTTTTATGGACTTGTTCAACATTATTGATAAAAGTAAAAAATGGATCTGTATATGTGGTAAAAATGGGAGTTCATAACCCACTTGAATCAAATGTATGAAATATGATATGTCAAGAGCTTTGTAATGTTTTGAACAACCAATAAAAACAATTTTTTTAAAAAGTAAAAAAATGGAAAAATCTTAAATTATTGCAAATTTTAGAATAGTGTAGACATTGATGCACTGATGAAATGGAATATTTGAAGCAATTAAAAGTCAAACATGAATGTTTATTATTAAAAAATATTAAATAAAAGTATAAGGGCTTTTAATTAAGTTACAAGACACGGGAATATATTATAATCCACAACATATTATGTTCCTAAAAGATTCATGAGATAAAAGAAAAGACTATGAACTGTATTGATTCTTTCTGAATAATGAGACTAGGATTGAACTCTACATAGTTTTTAATCACCTAGATTTTTTATTCATTTTATAATTTGAAAAAAGTGTTTATTATATACATTGAAAATCTCTGCACACTACACAGATATTATTTTCTTGTGGTTTTGATTTTGTTAAGATGAAGCCCTCTCTCAATCACACAGTATTTGAAGCAATGAACTCTCTTACCCAACACACACACACACAAACACACACACACACACACACACACACACACGGAATTTTAAAGGACTGCTGAGTTTAAATTTTGACACCCTCTCACAAAAATAATCAAATTAAAATTGAAAAAAAAATTAGACTTTTTATCTTTCTCATTGACAAAATATTTTATTTTGCCTTCAATGAAAATGTGCATTGCTGATAAATGTGTAATCATAAGAAGTGTGTGCCAAAAAAGGTCGTAAGTCACACTGCTTGGTGAAGGAAAAATGAATGACAGCTTTAAAAAATTATTTCACAATATGCTACTGAACCCTTAGGGTGCTTCTGAAATGTGGGACTCTGAGTGATTGCTAAATCTTCTGTATGTATTTTAGTTCCCTACAATAAATATTTCATTTTTGTAGTCTAAGAAAAGTGTTTGCTTAGACAAGGTGACAAGTTCTGACTATGAAAATTAAACAGAAAGGAATTCCTGCCAGATATCCAGACCTGTAAACTCTCTCTCAAACTTCTTTTACTCAGTGCCGCAAACATCACTGAGAGCCCTAAGTCTTCTCTGCTGTTTCTCCATTTACTATTAAAATTCTGCCTACTCTTCCTGTGAATACAAACTTGGGTTATGGTGTCTCCACACTTTACCTTGGTTGCATTTCCTGGACATTGTCTCCATCTCTTATCTCTCTGAGATAAGAATGTCTGCACTGATCCTGGCTCCAGATAGTCTACTTGCACATGGTAACATGATCTCTCCCTGCATGTCCTGGACACAAGGCCAGCACACCTTTGCTCCACAACCAGAATCCTCACTAGCCAACAACCTTACCAAAATTCCATGGAGAACTCTGCTTCTTTATAGAGTCTTGGGGTTCATTAAAAAATCGAAGACTAATTTAAAACACAGAAAAAGTGAAATGATCAGATGACAACAGGAATAAAAATAGTATGGCCATATATAAACATTCATATCACATCCCACAGATTCTCAGATGATAAATTCTAATGAGAACTTCAGTGTCTAAAATGTATCCAAACAATCCTCCATTGAGAGAAATTTTTCCATATCCTGTAACAAATGATGGTGCTATTAAATCTGAGAGCTAAGAGAGTTAGTTATTCCCACATTATATACAAAAATTTGCATCCATACATTCAGGTAAGATGTAAGCCCAGCTCTTTATTTTGTTATAAGCAATTATATTGAGATTATTGCAACTTTGATAACATTGGGCAAATATTAGAAGAATCTACCATCTTAAAGATTAGAGCTAAGACCAGTCCCTGTTTGTTTCCACTGAGACACACTCTTCCCAAATTGTGTGATCCCTTGTGGTTGGCATGCTGTTTTCATTGATGATGATCAGCCCAGCTGTTTAACAAGGGCTCCAAGTGGAAAAGAGATGGCTCCTACCATAGGATTTCAATATCTAATGGGGAATATAGAAAAGCAAAATATCAAAAGAGGCTTATCACAATTTGCCTGAAATGGTAAGGACTATTTCTACTTCTCCAGATTATGGAAATTTTGTGTTAGAAATTTAAATATCCAGGTGAAGGAATCAACATGGCCGCGGGCGGGGATGCAGCACTTCCATTATCTCCTCAGCCATGGGGACAGAGAGACACATCAGAACATTTCAATTCTGCCTGCTGAGAAGCTCCCAGCAGTGAGACCTAGGCAGGGAGTTTGGGATTTTTGGAGGTGACAGTTTGTCCTGGTAAGGGTAAATCTTGGCCACCCTACACGTGGAGGTGTGGGTCACCGCTGTCTGGTGACCTGCCGCAGATGGAGGCGTTTCAGCATGGCCGGAGACTGTGAGTGGCATAGAGAAATGAAGAGTTGGATCCCTTGAAGTGCTTGCTAACCAAGCCCCCATGAAACAGCAGACCGAGAACTGAAACTGAGACAGGGACAGACCAGAGACAGGCCAGACCCACCCCTGCCATCCCACAACCGGGCAAGGAGTTTGGATCCCATTATACTAGAGAGCTGACGTCACCAGAGTTCGGTGGACAGGATCCCTTCCCAGCGGAATCGGCTTTAGCAGGTGTGTGACTCCAATCCCCACCAGATGCATACAGCTGGGAAACCTCAAAAATCTCGCCCCAGAGCTCCGTGGGCATGACTGTAGGGGCCAAAGGAAGCAGAGGGGAATTCTGACCTCCAACTCCCCCTACCACCAGCCAAGGCCCTCTTCGCCAGCTCCTAGGGGCGTGGCCACCGAAGGAAACCAGGTAAAATAAGCTGATGGTTCCCAGATCACCGGCTCCACAACTTTGGGGTCTGGGTGAATGGCAAACAGAGAGAGTGCTCAGTCGTCCAGGAGAACAGGGCACTCAGGGGGCTGCAAGTGTAACTAGATCTGAGGAGAATGCCTCCGGTGAGCGGGGCCTGGCTGGCCGGCAGGAGGAAGGGGGAGAAGGGGCCAGAGAAGAGAAATGGCCCTGGGCTAGCAGGATTGGAGAGCCACCCAGTAGGGGAAAAGGAGCCACCTTATAGAGATTGCTTCCGGCATATAGAGGGCAGAAGCTTGGCTCGGAGGACACAGCTCCACCTACTGGAAGAGAAGAAAATAGAACTCTAAGACTGCATTTATCATTTTTTTTCTTTTTTCCCTTTTCAATTTTTATTGATCTTTCCATTCTCCTGTATTCTACCTATTTCTCTCTCCCTCTGTCTCTTTAAGGACTTCTTCCTTCCTCTTCCCCCTAAATTTCATCCCAAGCATTATGACTTTCATTACGTGTAATTTTCTAAATGCAAATAGGTGAATGTTCCAAGGCTGTCTATAGTGCTCCTACTTTCCTAGCTATTACCAAATACCCTAATCCATTCGCCTGTTAATATTCCACTTCAGTAGAGCAATCTTCCAAAGTAGCCAAGACATACTAACCTTCGTACCATCATAGCACCCAACCTAAACATGAAGTCCTAAGACCAAACAACAGATCCCTAAATGCCAACAGAATCCGTAAGCCCTTTAGGAAATGAATGAATCTGCTTTAAAATACCACAAAGCCCAACATCTCTAGACATAGTCTCTCACCACAAAGGAGAGACCACAGAGATACACAAAACCAAAACAAATTTATAGGAGAAAACAGAAACACAGCAATCAAACAGAGTTGGAAAGTAACATGAACTCCATGAAAAAAACAAGGGAGAAAAGGATTACAAACAATGCAGGACAACATAAATTTACAAGAGAACCTAGAGGCATCAGAAAAATGGACAGATAAAAAACTCAAGGCATACTTGACTCAGAAGGAATGGAATCTTAAAGAAGTCATTAGAAAGCAAGTCCAAACAATGAAAGAATACTTTGAAAATGAATTACATAAATAGATTCAAGAAGTAAAAAATCAACTCTACCAGGAGATAGAGATTAAAAAAAAATCAAACAGTAATCCTACAAGTGCAGGAAACCATAAACCAAATCAAAAACTCAAATGAGAATATTACAAATAGACTAGATCAAGTAGAAGTCAGAACATCGGATAATGAGGACAAAGTATATCAACTCAAAAAGAGCATATCAACTCAAAAAGAGCATAGTCAATGCAGAAAGCCTGGTAAGAAACCATGAGCAAAACATCCAAGAGATATAGGATGTCATAAAAAAAACAAACGTAAAAGTCATTGGGATTGAGGAAGGTATAGAGGTCCAAACCAAAGGAATGAGCAATCTGTTCAATGAAATAATTTTAGAAAACTTTCCAGACATGAAAGATGGAATGGATTGCCAAATCCTGGAAGCCTACAGGACCCCAAACATACAAAACCATAAAACACCAACTCCAAGACACATTATTATGAAGATATCTAACATAGAGAACAAGGAGAGAATATTAAAAGCTACAAGAGAAAGGAGGCAGATTACATTTAGGGGTAAACCAATTAGGTTAACAGCTAATTTTTCATCACATACGTTGAAAGCGAGAAGATCCTGGAACAATGTATTTCAAACGCTGAAAAATAATGGATTCCAACCAAGAATATTGTATCCAGCAAAATTAACCTTCAGGTTTGACAAAGAACTTAAATATTTCATGATAAACAAAAGTTAAAAGAATTTGCAGCCAGAAAACCAGCACTGCAAAGCATTTTGAGAAGAACACTACAAGAAGAGGAAATGAAAAACAGCACCCAAAACCAACAGTGGGAGGTAACTCAGTAAAAGGGGGGGGAGGGAAATAATCAAAGAGGGAAATGAGCCAAATTAAAATAAATAAATAAACAAACAAACAAACAAACATAACTGGAAGTACAAACCATATATCAATAGTACCCCTAAATGTTAATGGCTTAAACTCACCAACTAAGAGACATAAGCTAGTAACTTGGATTAAAAAAACAAATCCAACAATATGCTGCCTTCAGGAGACTCATATGATAGGAAAAGACATACACAGACTGAGGGTGAAAGGTTGGAAAAAATCATACCACTCACATGGTCCTCGGAAGCAAGCAGGAGTGGCCATACTCATATCAAATAAAATCAACTTCAAACCTAAGTTAATCAAAAGGGATAAAGAAGGACACTATATACTGTTGAAAGGAACCATTCACCAACAAGACATAACAATTATCAATATGTATGCACCAAATAATGGTGCTGCAACATACATAAAACAAACTCTCCTCAAGTTCAAGAATCAAATAGACCACAACACAATAATTATGGGTGACTTCAACACACCTCTCTCAACATTGGACAGATTCTCCAAACAAAAGTTGAATAAAGAAACTATAGAACTCAATAACAGAATCAACAACCTAGACTTAACCAACATATACAGGATATATCAACCATAATCGAGTGGATATATGTTTTTCTCAGTAGCACATGGATCCTTCTCAAAGATAGACCATATATTATGCCATAGGGCAACCCTTAGTAAATATAAAGGTGTGGAGATAATACCATGCATCTCATCTGATCATAATGGAATGAAACTGGAAATCAATGATAAAAGAAGGAAGGAAAAATTCTGTATCACCTGGAAAATGAACAATATGTTACTGAATGATCAATGGGTTACAGAAGACATCAAGGAGGAAATCAAAAATTCTTAGAGATAAATGAAAATACAACATATTGGAATCTATGGGACACAATGAAAGCAGTTTTAAGAGGGAAATTCATTGCCTCGAGTTAATTTCTCAAAAAAAGAAAAAAACAACAAATAAATGAGCTCACACTTCATCTTAAACCCTAGAAAAGGAAGAGCAAAACAACACAAATGTAGCAGAAGGCAAGAAATAATTAAAATCAGACTGGAAATCAACGAAATTGAAACAAAAGAAACTATTGAAAAAATTGAAAAAACTAAAAGTTGGTTCTTCAAAAAACTAAACAAGATTGACAGGCTCTTAGCCATGCTAAAGAAGAGAAGAAGAGAGAGAACTCAAATTACTAACATACAGGATGAAAAAGGCAATGTCACAACAGACACTACAGAAATACAGAAGATAATTAGAAATTATTTTGAAACCCTATATTCCAATAAAATAGAAGAGAGTGAAGACAACAATAAATTTCTTAAGTCATATGATTTGCCCAGATTGAGTCAGGAGGATACACATAATTTAAACACAATAACAATGGAGGAAATAGAAGAAGCCATTAAAAGACTACCAACTAAGAAAAGCCCAGGACCAGATGGGTATACAGCGGAGATTTACAAAACCTTTAAGAAATAATTAATACCAATACTTGAATCTAATGTATGAAATATGATATGTCAAGAGCTTTGTAATGTTTTGAACAACTAATAAAAAAAAGAAATTTAAATATCCAACAAAAACAAAATATTAAATTTATGAAGGCTGATTACCATAAGTGAGAGCCATAATGTGAAATTATGCAGATCAATATCAAATAAGGCAAAAGTTTCTTTTAATGTTGTATTAAATGCTGAAAATTGTAATATTGGAGAAAATGCTAGGTTAGGATGCTTTCAGTTGTAAGGAACAAAATTCAACTAAACTAGTTTTAAAATTTGAGGTAATTGTTGTAGGTTGCTAATTTGTTGCAACTTATACTTGGTTTCCTAATTATTATATTTTGAATATTGAAATATTATACATGTATTATAGGAAAATACAGCACTAGGATATTTTTTCAGATCTTTCTACTTTTTGATACAGACCCTTAATATCTATATGATGAGGCCTAGAAACTCCAAACTTCCAACTCAGATAACAAGTGAAAAGCATGCCTCAAAAAATGTGGTCTTTTAAGACTGCTATCTTCTTGACACTGTTATGTTACCCACTTCTTGGTACACTCCTTTCTTTCTCTTAGTTTAAATTTCTACCCAACATATGTTGATTTTCCCAATCATTTTTTTATTTGTTCTAATTAGTTATATGTGACAGTAGAATGTATTCTACACATCACACACACATGGAGTATTACTTCTCATTCTTCTGGTGGTACATAATGAAAAATCACACTGGTTGTGTAAACATATATGCACATAGGGTAATAATGTCCAATTCATTCTACTATCTTTCCAACTCCTATGCCCCCACCCTGCCTTCATTCCTCCATCTGCCTAATACACAGTACTTCTATTCTTCCCTAGCCATCCCCCCTTACTAAGAATTAGCTTCCCCATATCAGAGAAAACATTCAGCCTTTGTGTTTGGGGGATTGGCTTATTTTGCTTTGCATGATATTCTCTAGCTACAAAGGGGAATGAAGGGAAGGGAGACGGGGTCAGAATAGGAAAGACAGTGGCATAAATCTGATTAACTTTCCTATGTTCATATATGGATACACCACAGTGCATCTCCACATCATGAACAACCACAAGACTGGGCTCCTAATTAGAATAAGATATACTCCATGTTTGTATTAATGTGTCAAAATACACTCTACTGTTATGTACAACTAAAAAGAATAAATAAAAACAATGCAAGTTACAACCCCTCTCTCCCTGGTGAGGGCACTGTGGAAAGGATAAGTGTCACTCATCTCACCAGCGATCACAGGACAAAACATCATAGAGAAGAGGAAGCTCTGCTTGGCAAAGCAATGTGAGGGAGGGAGGTGCTGTCTGTTCAGGTCTGTCATTGATGAACCCTCCCCATAAGCATTTCTCAATAAAGACTTACGCCTTGTGTGCGTTCTCCAGGTATTTTCTCTGGTCTTTTGGCAACCTATCCCACTGCATTGCAACAACTGGACTATGAAAATAGCTGCAGAATACATAAATGAACTCCACAGGTCATACCTTTTAGGGACATCAACCAACATTGTGTGTTATAAAAAAGTGAAAAATCAATCTTCTCAGATACCAACCAGGGGCCATAATGATAATATGCTCTTGAACAAAAAGCAATGTGCTATGTCAACTCTGGCTCGAATCTGTATCTATATATGATAGAACTAAACACTGGCTGGGAAAAAAAGTGTATACTCAAAGGATGTAATCTTACAAATAAGAAATTATGCTCATCATGTATTATTCACATAAACATCAGCCCTTAAAGTTAGGTCTCTTTCTTTTGTGGAAGATATAACAAGAGTGAAATTTATAAGTATTGTGAAAGCAGTCTTGAAAATCAGGATTGGTTCCCCATTCCAATGGTGTTGAAGATTGAACATCCAAGAAACACTGAGGCAAGAGCAAAAAGTTTTATTTCAAGGATTGAACAGAAAGAGACAAGACTACTCTGAGGAGGAGGAGATCCAATGCTTATGCTCTGGGAGGGGGGTGCCTTGCCCCTTTCTTCTCATGCCCCATTCTCCCATCCTTCCCAAAAGGTGAAATGGCCAAGGACAGGAAAGTAGCGACCCAGGGTGTACTCATTAAAAACTCCTTGCTGGAAGGAACATTTCTCTGCAGGCAAGTAACCTTAGCAACAGGTTGGAGGAGGGGAAAGTGCTCTGCAGGTATTAGCATTTTCTTTGGGATCAGCCCCCATCTTCCTGACTCAATCATTCATTATCTACACTGAAGGTTCTGCTGCCCCAGTCTAAATACTCTCTATGATTTGGCAAACCCTTAATGCTATGAGGGCAAATGAACAATGACTGCTCTGGCTGCTTGGGGCTGAGAGGGTTTGATGTGAGGCAAGAAGTTTTGGTTTCCCTTTTAGGAATGTTTTGGTTCAGTTGAGGGGTCCCTAGTAAAAGTCTGGTTTGGAAAGAACAGGTTGTAAAGTGGTCTGTGATATCAATGTTTCTATGAGATAAATGAGAAAACGTGAGTACTGGAATGAGATAAATACAAAATAAATGTTGCAGCATCTGGAACATGTCAATGAACATCGTGATGATAGAAACCAGTCATTTTCACTAGGAGGTACAAGAACCAAGAAGTTGTTTCCATGACAAGAACATGGAAATAGGCATCGCCTATATTGGGGAATGTAAATCTTTAGGGATATTAGTAACATTGCCAGAGTCACCAGTAATGTAAACACAACACTTAGTTTTTATAAGTCACAGATGCCCCCACAAGATGAAGTTAAGATATCTAATGTCATCTGATTTTTGTAAAATACCTTTTTATTGGCATAATCTCCATATTTAGTAGAGATCCTTTTATTTCTATCACTTAGGGCTAGATAATAATACTAGCAAACTGGTCAAGATTGTCTACATAGGAGGCTAGGAAGATTTGTAAGCTTTAAATTGACAAAAAAAAATTGCTTCTGATTCTGACAATCTCTTTTGATAGATATCAAGCACTTCAGTCTAAGAATCCCTCTTTTGTGCACTCTATTCTTACTTACTCTTGGTGGGGTTAGCACAAGTACATCGTGATGATAGAAACCAGTCATTTTCACCAGGAGGTACAAGCGCTAAGAAGTGGTTTCCATGACAAGACCATGGAAATAGGGCATGGCCTATATTGGGGAATGTAAATTTTTATGGATATTAGTAACATTGCCAGAGTCACAGTAATGTAAACACAACACTTAGTTGTACATCTTAAGTGTACATCTTAAGTTACATTAAAAGAACTATTGTCTTTTTTAAATGCTCAGGTATGGCTGTACTTGTTTATAATTTGTTTTGCTAGGTATTTAAGGACAAGCTGGTCAAATTGACCTTGCTCCTATCTATTGTTAAGAACCAGCTGAATTCCCTCAGGGGTCACTCTTGGGAAATTGTGACCTCTTTGCTCCTCTAGTACCATCTCCTAAGATAGGTCATGGTCTTCTTGACCACATGGCTTCCCTTGGAAGCATCAGGGATTATTTTCAATGACCCTTCTTCTCTTTGCAGCATGTGCACTCATCAGTTTTCTGTTCTCCAGAGTCTCATTGATCCCCCTCATCAGGAGGTCATGTGGCCCAGAGTTGCAAAGCCCTTAAAGAAGTCCCATTATTCCCTGGGTTCAAGCCAACCCAGGGGGTAAAAGCCAAATATTGGCTATTTTTTTCTTGACCCTTTTACCTCTTAATTTTAGTCATCAAGTTTTGGTCTGAAACATCCATCAAGCCAGTTTCATCAGCCTTAAAGAGTACTCAGTTTTACCTTTAATGTCTACAACTTTAGGTTATTTACCTCTTCCATTTAATTGGGGTCAGTATTAGTACCGGAAGTGAGCCATAAATCCTCTCTGTCCTATAGATGATGACCATTTTCTCAAATTAACTCAGTCTGTTATATTCAAAGTTGTAAGGCACCAACAGACAATAATTATTAAGTTTACAAGAAAAATACTAGAGTAAAAACATACTGAGTTTGTATGATAGTTATGAACTAAAAACCATAATTTTTATAATCTCAAATCTTCAAGCTTTAGTTTGAAGAACAGCAGCCTGGTAAAATGCTCTTCTAAATTGTTTTGAAGTCTTCTATACTTGGAAGATGTGAATACATCTAGTATACAAAGAAGCCAGTAACAGCACCACAATTACATTGACGTTCTTATATTAACCAAGTTTAGCTTTTAAAGAGAAATTCAGAATCTGTAGTGTAGGGTCATACTCTAAAAAAGTCATTGTTTAGTCAACTTTTAAGCCAAAAGTTTAATCCTCCATGTGTTAAAGTAATAAGAATTTCTTAAAATATTAATGTGCTCTTTTCTACCAAGATAATTTCTTGGGTCTGTTACATTTTATTATTTAGAGAAACTAGTCTTGAAGGAATTAGGGTTTGTACAGCTCTGATTAAACAATAACTATTACTTTAGAATATTGTGTTACATTTCAGATTCCAATTTTTTTAAACTAAACTTGATCAATAGAAGAACTTAAATGTAATTGTGGTGTTGTTACTGACTTCTTTGTATACTAGATATATTCATATCTTCCAAGTATACAAGTCTTTAAATATAAGATTTAAAAGAAGGTGTTCCTCAAACTAAAGTTTGAAGTAAAGATTTGAGATTATAAAAATCATATTTCTTGGTTCATAGCTATCATATAAATTAAATATGTTTTTGCTCTTTTTAATTTAACTTTGTATTTTCCTTATAAACTTTATAACTGTTATCTATTAATGCCTTACAAAAGTACAACTTTCAATATAACAATCTAATTTAATTTGAGATATTAGAGCATCACTAATAGGACATGTCATTATCTCATTGCTCAGCTTATTAATAATGACAAGAATTGAGTAATACAATTAATGGGATCCGAGCCTTTTTTCACTGTGCTACCCTTTTCAGTTCAACAACAACATTGGCTTGACAATCCTCACATGCTCGGCAGGTTGGTTTTGCTAATTTTCCCCACCAAATAGAAAAACATTATCCTTATAATAAGCTTATTCAGTTAACTACTATAACCTCATTTATTTTCCTAAAATTCATATGTGCTCAGCTGATACCTGAGGCAGTCACAGTACTTACTGATGGCTCCAGTACAAATAAGGCTAGTCACTATAGTCTTGCTCATAAAAAAGTGGTGAAGACTCCTTACACTTCTCCACAATGAGCAGAGCTTCAAGCTCCCATTTATGCCTTATTTCATCTTGCTAATGAGCCAGTTAATATCTACAGTGATTGTATCTATACAGTGGGAGTTGTGATGTACATTGAAATAGCCACCATTGAACATACACAGTCAGAAGAGTTATTTCATTTATTCCATAGGCTACAAAATAACAATTCAAGTGTGTAAGTATCCTTGTTTTATTGGACACATCAGAGATTACTCATAACTTCCAGGCACTTTAACAACAGGCAATGCTACAGCTGATCGCCTTGTTGCAGCCTGTCAACAGTTGTCTCCTTGTGACTGTGCTCAAGCCTCTCATACTTTACATCACCAGAATGTTCTCAGCTTACACAAGAATTTTCACATTGCCTGAGAACCAGCTTAGCAAACTGTTCATCAATGTCCTCACTGTGTAGTCCACACTTCAGTTTTACCTTCTGAGGCTAATCACCAAGTTTTTTGACCAAACCAATTGTGACAGATGGATGTAACTCACATCCCTAAATTTGGCAAACGGTGCTATGTCCATGTTACTAATGACACTTGTTCTTGCTTCATTTTTGACACTGCTATAACAGGAGAAAATACTCACCAAATAATTTCCACTGTTTGGCTGCTTTGGCAGTACTGGGCTCCCCTCTACAAATTAAAAAGCATAAAACCCCAGCTTCTATCAGTTCTTCTTTTTGACAGTTTTGTAATCAATATCATATTGATCACCAAACTAGTATTCCTTACAATCCCCAAGGCCAGGCCATTGTAGAGTGGGCTCACTTTTCCCTTAAGTTACAATTACAAAAACAAAAAGGGGGAGATAGAACCCCACAAAATTGTTTCAGTCATGCTCTCTTTGTTTCAAATTTTTTGAATTGTGATGCTGAGCATCACACTGCTGCTGAGTGACACATGGCTCTCACTGCAGTGGACCCATCAGGCCAAGTCTGGGGGAGAGACTTACCAACAGGATAATGGAATGGACCAGATTTGGTGATGATTTGGAGTAGAGACCATGCTGATGTCTTCCCAGAAGGTGCAGCTCATCATGTCTATATACCTGAGCATGCTGTTTACCATTATCATGGAGAATCTCAAGCTGAAGTTCAAACAACTAAAGAGCCTGACACATACGGCTGAGCAGATAGACCACTAGCAGGGAGGTACTAAATGTCCAGCCTCCATGTTTGTGAAAGACAGCATATGGGGAAGCCAGGGAGCCACCATTAATGGCCCCTGGGATTTAAAAATATATGTCAGTTACAAAAATGAAACTTCCAATGACATAACAATATTTCCCACAGAGGATCCACCAATACTTTACTGCTCTAATTATACTACAACAATATTGGGTGCCTATTCTAAATGGGTTGACAGTGCCAATATTTTGCCAGAGTGACAAAATGTCTCTGGCAGTGGTGGATATATTCTGGATTGGTCTCGAAGAGTTGATAAGAGACATCCACATCAGAAATTGATCACCCTTTGGGGACTTGTTAGTAATATTTTGACCTTCAGCAGTGGTAGCATGCAAAGAGATCTGTGGAGTTTGGTAGCTTCCTGAGATTTCATCAATTATACCAGCAGCTCCCTAACTAATCTTGTATACAAGAGCTGTAAAGTGCTCCCTTCTATGGCCTGGGGCCTGTGAACAGACTCCTTGTGTTTTAATTTCTAGGAATATAAAAATAAATAGGACAGGAGAAGAGTACTTGTCAAAAAAGTACTTGTCAATAAGAAAATCACCAAAGTTGCAATCTGACTAATTGCATTACTAAGTATAATAGAAGACAGGGAGTGTTTAGGATCAGCCAACCTTCATTTGTTTTAATCCCAGCTAACATTTCAGAGCCCTGTTATTCTGATGCTGGGACCTCAAGTCCTACAACAAATTCACATCCAGTTGAATAGACGCCAGTGTTGTCTTCATCTCATCACATTTGAAATAGTTACTTTGATACATGTTTAGGTCTCTGCTGTGACATCACCATAGCCTTATCCAAAAGAATTCAAAATGCAAATTTTCTTAAATAGTTGGCTTGAAATACTCCCAAAGCCTTACAAAATCAGGTAGATATGGATAACAATATAGAAACTAAATTAAATGCCCTGGAAGCTATGGTAAATAAATATAGAAATTGAGCTTGCTGCTCTTAAATTCAGACAGTGGCTTCACTGCCATGCTAGCTATAAATTTGTTTATGTTACAACATCAAGATATAATGTTTCTCAATGGGATTGGAAAAAGTAAAAAATCAATTAGTGGACATTTGGCAGAGAAATAATGACAGTCTAGACCTTATAGAGTTACATCATCACATCCAGGATATTCAGAAGAGCAGGAATGATCTTGTGGATCCTGCATGGCTTGCTAAACAAATGCTTGATGACTTAAATGGTTTAAATCCCTGAAATATGTTAAAACATACAATGCTGTACCATTTTGCTATATCTGCTGCCAAAGCAAGGACCAATGTGGAATTATGTGTTTGCTATTAATACTATTTTGTGTTATAACAATAGGATAAGATCCCACATCTTCCAAGAAGAAATCCAACAGTTCCAAATAATAGTTCATCACTTGAACTTTAAAAATAAAAAATGGGGAGATGTCAGAATTGGTGATTTGAATCAAACTTTCTGTCCTATAGCAGGAGTAGTATCTGCACTTGGAACTTCCTGTGCAAAGGTGCAGGTCAAGACTATCCAGGTGCTTTGATAACACCCTGCTTAAGGGAAGTTCTGTGCTAGGCACAGGACTATCAGTCTTGACCCTGAGTCCAGACAAAGCTGCCAAGGATAGAGAATTATGAATGCAAGCTGATAATTATAATTGGTTACTCATTAGTCTTTGACATTCAATCCTGCATGCTTTGAAGAAAATTTTCACAGAAAAATTTTTTGATGATAAAACACATATAATAATTGAGCTGAGCTAGCTCTGGGACCTTATTTCTCCATCAGAGAATAATGTTTCACCTGATCCCATCTTTCTCTCTATGTATATCTCCCTTTTTTAATCCCCTACTGCATGCTGCCCCACTTTTCCTGGATTATTGGCTGTGCAAGTCATGGCACATCCCAATTCAATTATTATTTTTTTAAAAAACATCAGTTTATATAAAATTTATACTTTTGGAATGCATAATTCTTAGCTATAGTTTTGATATCCAAAAAACTATCAAAGGTCAAAATCTTTTATCTGAGACAATGCCTTCTCACCTGTAGGCATTTTCTGATTTGTTTTTCATCCTAGGTTAGTACATCTGCTCTAATACTTCATTAAACAGAGAACCTTGAAACCTCTATCCTGTTCCCCATAAAGACCGTAGTAACATACATTCCCATTCTCAGTGTGCAAGAAGCACCCCTTGTCCACATCCTTGCCAGTGTTTATCATGGCTTGTTTGAAATTTTAAATAATAATCTTTCTAAGTGGGGTTCAAGATTGACTTCCGTATATGTCTTTGATTTGAATTTCCCTGATGGCTGAGCATTTTTAAATATACTTGCTGGCCACTTGTTTAATCTTCTTTGTAGTTCCTGATAAATTCTAGATATTACTCCTTTGTCATAGGTATAGTTGGGAGTATTTGTCTCCCTGTCTGAAGGTTGTCTCTTGGCTTTGCTGATTATTTCCTATACTATTTAGAAGTGTCTTAGTTTGATATAACAGCATTTGAATGTTTTTGCTTTTAAAATTATGTTTTTGCCATGTGATCAAGCTGTCCAACAACTGAATACAATTCTAGAGTAGATGGAGTATCATAAAACACTGAAAAGGAATAATTAATCCCAAACTCCTTAATTATTCCATGAAATAGAAAAGGAGGGAAACCCTTTCAAAATCATTCTATGAAGCTAGTATCACACTAATACCCATACCAGGCAGAGACACACCAAGAAAAAAAATTTAGACTCATATTCCTGATGAGCATTGATGAAAACATTCTTAATAAAATTCTGGCAAATCACATACAAAAACATATTTAAAAAATAGTGCACCATGATCAAGTGGGATGCAAGTTTGTTTCAACATACAGAAATCAAAAGATATAATTCATCACATCAATAGACTTAAGAATCATGATTATATCAATTGATGCAGAGAAAGCATTTGATAAAATACAGCACACCTTCATGTTCAAAACCCAACAAAACCTAAAGATAGTAGGATCATACCTCAACATTGTAGAAGCTTCTATGCTAAACCCATGGCCAATATCTTTCTAAATGGAGGAAAAATTGGAAGCATTCCCTCTAAAAACTGGAACCATACAGGGATGCCATCTTTCACCATTTCTATTCTACATAGTCCTTGAAACTCTAGGAAGAGAAATTATACAACAGAAAGAAATTAAAGGGATATGAAAAGAAGAACTCAAACTATCATTATGTGCTGACAACATAATTCTATATTTAAAGGGTCCAAAAAATTCCACCAGAAAACTTCCAGAACAATAATAAATGAATTCAGCAAATTAGAAGGATATAAAATTAATACCCATAAATTAAATGCATTTCTATACATCAGTGATGAATCTTCTGAAAGAGAAATTATGAAAACTACCCCATTCACAAGAGCCTCAAAAAATAAAATAAAATACTTGGGAATCAATTTAACAAGAGCTGAAAGACCTCTACAATGAAAACTATAGAACACTAAAGAAAGAAATTGAAGAAAACCTTAGAAGGTGGAAAAATCTCACATGCTCTTAGACAGACAAAATTAGTACTATCAAAATGGATCTACTACCCAAAGTGCTATACTAATTCAATGTGATTCCAATTAAAATCCCAATGTCATTTCTTATAGAAATAGAAAAAGCAATCATGAAATTCATTTGGAATTATAAGGACCCCGAATAATCAAAGCAATCCTTAGAAAGAAAAGTGAAGCAGGAGGTGTCACAATACCAGACCTTAATCTATACTACACAACTATAGTAACAAAAACAGCATGGTATTAGCACCAAAACAGATATGTAGACCAAAGGTACAGAATAGAAGACTCAGAGACAAACCCACATAAATATAGTTATCTCTTACTAGACAAAGGAGCCAAAACCTACATTGAAGAAAAGATAATCTCTTAAACAAATGATGCTGTGAGAACTGGAAATTTATATATAGTAAAATGAAAATAAACCCTTATTTCTCACCATGCACAAAACTCACTCAAAGAGGATCAAGGACCTAGGAATTAGATCAGAGACCCTGCACCTAATACATGAAAAAATAGGCCCAAATCTTTATCACTTTGCATTAGGCCCTGAATTCATTAACAAGACTCCTAAAGCACAAGAAATAAAATCAAGAATCAATTCATGGGATGGATTCAAACTAAAAAGCTTCTTCTCAGCAAAAGAACAATCAATGAGGTGAAAATAGAGCCTATATTTTGGAAGCAAATTTTTAGCACACACACATTGAATAGAGCACTGATCTCCCGGACATATAAAGAACTCAAAAAATTTAACACCAAAGAAAGAAACAACCCAAACAATCAATGGACTGAGGATCTGAACAGACACTTCATAGAAGAAGATATATAATTGATCAACAAATATTTGAAAAAATGTTCAACTTTCTAGTAATAAGAGAAATGCAAATCAAAACTACTCTAAAAGTTCATCTCATACCATTCAGAATGGCAGTTATCAAGAAGACAAACAAGTATAAAAAATTTTTGAGCTATTTGTATATCCTGGAGAGTAATACCCTATTTGAGGAACAGGTGGTAAAGATTTTCTCTCATTCTGTAGGAGTTCTCTTCACATTTATGATTGTTTCTTTTGCTGTGAAGAAGTCTTTTAGTTGATACCATCTCATTTATTGATTTGTAATTTTACTTCCTGTGCTTTAGGAGTCTTGTTGAGGGCGTCGATTCTGAAGCCAACATGGTGCAGATTTGGATCTACTTTTTCTTCTAGTAGGTGCAAGGCCTCTGGTCTAATGCCTAGGTCCTTGATCCATGTTGACTTGAATTTTGTGCAGGGTGAGAGATTGGGGTGCATTTTTATTCTACTACATATGGATTTCCAGTTTTTCTATCACCTTTCATTTAAGAAGCTATCTTACTCCATTGTATGTTTAGGGTGCCATTGCTAGTATGAAATAACTGCATTCATGCGGGTATGTCTCTGAGTCTTCTATTCTGTATGATTGGTCTTCATATCTGTTTTGGTGCTGATACCATGCCATTTTTGTTACTACAACTCTGTAGTAAAATTTAAAGTCTGGTATTGTGATGCCTCCTGTTTCACTTTACTTGATAAGAATTTTCTTTGACTCTCCTGGGCCTCTTATTTTCCCAAATGAATTTCATGACTGATTATTCTACTTTGATGAAGAATATCACTGGAATTTTAATAGAAATTGCATTATATCTGTATGGTGCTTTTGGAAATATGGCCATTTTGACAATATTTATTCTGCCTATCCAAGATCATGGGAGATCTTTCTATCTTCTGAAGTTTTCTTCGATTTCTTTCTTTAGTGTTCTGTACTATTTATTGTACAGGTCTTTCACCCCATTTGTTAGATTAATTCCCAAATATTTTATTTTTTGATATTAATGTGATTCAAAGAGTTTTCCTTATTTCTTTTGAGCTGGTTCATCATTGGTTTATAGGAACACAAATGATTATGGGTATTATATTATAATTTTATGATCTACTACTTTGCTGAATTTTTTTGAATTTTATAGGCTTTCTAGTAGAGCTTTTTTTGGGTCTTCTAAATATAGAACCATATCATTGTCAAATGAGATAGTTTGAACTCTAGGTATTTGTATCCCTTTAATTTATTTCTTTTGTCTAATTGTTCTGTCTAGAATTTCAAGGACAATGTTGAATAGGAGTGGTGAAAGAGAGCATTCCTCTCTTGACCCTGTTTCTAGAGGGAAGACATTCAATTTTTCTCCATTTAGAATGATTTAGGCCTTGGGTTTAGCATCTGTAGATTTTACACTGTTGAGGTATGTTCCTGTTATCCTTAATTTTTCTAGTGTTTTGAGCATAAATAAATGCCATATTTCATCAAGTGCTTTTTCTGCACTCTTGAGACAATCATGTGATTCTTGTCTTTAATTCTACCAATGTGATGGATTACATTTCTTGATTTCCTTATGTTGAACCATTCTTGTATCTCTGAAATGAACCCCACTTGATCATAGTATACTATCTTCTAAATATGCAATTTTTCCATCATTTTAGTAAGAATTTTTGCATCTATGGTCATCAGGGATATTGGTCTAAAATTTTTGTTCTTTGAGGTGTCTTCGTCTGCTTTTTAATCAAATGATGCTATCTTCATACAATGAGTTTGGAAGGGTTCCCTCCTTGCCTGTGACATCTTTGTCTCACTTCTTAGAAGACTGTAATTACATTGGGTCTGCTCAAAGGATCCAGGAAAATCTTTGCTGTCATAGTCCCTAAATTAATCCCCTCTGAGAAGTTTCTTGTGCCATGTCATGTAACATAGTCTCAGGTCCCATGAATTTGCAAATGGAATAATTGGGGACAATGGTTTACCTGTTATATTGGCTATATGCTTAGTCTGGGCATCCACACCTTAGTTTCCCAATCTTTCTGATAGGAGTAATTGTATCAACAGGCCCTAGATACATGAAACTCTGGACTTTCATCTCAGATATGAAGGAAACCACATCTCTATAAAAATATGTTCCCTCAAAATACATGTCACCTTGAACCTATTTTATTTTCCACTTCTTGTTATACATCCTTTCTTCTCTCAGTTTGAATTTCTACCTAGGCTACATTGACATCACCTTTCTTTCTTCATGCAGATAGCTCACACTGTCCAGGCTACTGACACTCTCAACTCTCAAAGGGGTGTACTCATGCCTGGGACACACTCTGGTGACTTCTTCCATGTTTACTATTTGTACTGCTTCTTCTGGGAAATTGTGACTGTGACGTGTTGTATGTGAAGCAATCCTGTGACTCTGGTTTCTCCCAAACCACCACTCATCAAGGTCCCTGTTCATCAAGCATGGCCAACACAGGTGTATTGTGTTTCCTCTTCCCATTCTTTCATCCCACATAGAAGTTTCCATATTAAAATCAGTTTGAATCATCAGTTACATGAACATTGATTACAGCCCAACTTCTCTCTAAACATCTCTTGTATGGATTTGCTACTAGGTGTGGCTTCCTGTCACTTTCTCCTCTTGGTCTGTCCTTTTACCAACCATATAGCACCAATATGTCTGCTCCAGAGCAAACTTTTCACTTTTATTTACATGTACCACTTCATCCAAAGGTGACATTTCAGGCATGGTGGCACAGGCTGGAATCCCAGTGACTCTGGAAACTCATATGAAGAAAGTCATCACTTTCTCACTGCTATTGCAACACTCGAGAAGGTTCTCCATCCCCACCCCCCCACTGTCTATTGTACTCCACTTGATTGGTTAGGTAACTCAGGTTAATTCCATTGCTCTTGGGGGGTCATTGTGGGAGGACTTAGTTGTGACTTATTCCTGATCAATGCCATGTGAAATTATTTGTTCTGAGGGTCTAGGGAAGTTTCCTCTCATTCTAAGAAGAATAATTTTTTAAAAATTAGCCCCCTGTCTTTGGAGTTGATATATCCTGCTCTGCTGTAGGGTCAGAAATTGCTGAGGTTGTCCTCACCCAGCCTGAGAGTGAGAGTAGTTTACAGAAGAAGAAGAAGAAAGACCCAGGAAAAGATGGGAGGACATCTGGACCCTCAGTGGATGAATCTAGAGCTTCCCCTTCTTTGGGGCTTCTTGTCTTGGTAGTGACACATTTCAATCAGGTTTAAACTCTTTGAGATAGTTTTTTTTTCAATTTAAACTAGCTTTAATCTAATCAAACAATTTTCAAAGTTAATGATTTCCTTTTCACAATCTCCACCCTTGTATATTGACACAGTTCAGGAATTTGCACAGTCTGTTAAAACTACAGAGTCACTCCACCTCACCCCCGCCCAGAGCATGTGCCCAATGGATTCTAGGAGCTAATACAGTACCAATAGCATTTAAAAAAAATAATAATGCAGAAAAAAAGTCATGTTAAAAATGGCCCCAGTTTTCACTTCACTCATGGAGAAGCCACATAAGACAGTTTCTTAGATATCACTCATTCCGTGAATCAAGAGTGTAGGAGCTGCATTTGACTTGAAATTCCATGGGTTATGAATTCCATCAAATATCATAATTAAAAATCCACATGGATTCCCTTAAAGACCTCTGGCTTTGTTTTTTGCCCAATTTTACATCCAGGGTAAAGCAGTGTTTCAACTCCCCTACAGAAATGTATTAGTCCTTTCTCTGCTTCCCCCAACTCCCCTGTTTTCTAAAGCATCCAGTTCTAATCCTTGACCCATGTAACCCCTCAGCCCCCCTATTCCTAATAGCCTTCTCAGTGAGGTCATGGGTATGCTTTTTCTGGTATATGTGGTAAACTCACCCTAGAGAATTCAAAACAGTATATTCTCCTAGAGAAAATGTTGAAGTTAGGACACAATTTTCTTTTCTTTTTTTATTATTATTTCATTTTATTGGTAGTATTGGCATCAAACCCAGGAGCACTCTGCCATGTATTTGCATCCCCAGCACCCTCCCCACTTTTTAAGGATTTCATTTTGAGACTGAGTCTCACTAAATTGCCCAGACTGGCCTTGAACTTGCCAATTCTCCTGCCCCAGCCTCCTGATTAGCTGCAATTCTAGGCATACACCATTATACCTGGCTGACAGATCATTATCAAAAATTATATTGATAATTTTGCTGAGCTCATATTTTCAGTTCTCTGCAATTGGACAAGTCTCTTTTAGGGCAAATGAGTGAAGTAAAAATAGAAGTAATTATTTTCTTAAGGCAGATGAATGGCTATTTCTTAGGACTAAAGGATGCACTCTCTTTTTTCCTCACCCTCTTCTCATTCCTGCTTTTCTAATTCCACCCTTCTCTCCTTCTCCATGCCCATCTTCTCCTCCCTCTCCTGTAGGTCTCAACATTCCTCAAGTCTCTGAGATCTGTTTGTTGCTCAACTCAGTGGGAAACACTCTGGGGAAACTTTGAATCCTTACCAACTGTAAGAGCCCACACTGGTTGTGCCAAAGCCACGTATGGAGCCAGTGATTTCCCTAGTAAACTCAGGAGGCTGGAGGTTTCACATCTGAACCTTGGAGAAAATATTGTGGACAGGGAGAGAAAAATAGGGTGCTCAGTATGTTGCTGAGTGAATTGTGGGAAAGAGCCACACTGTCCTCATTGACACTAGGCACATGATCTAAGGATAAGAGCTGTGCCTAAGGCTAAACAGCTTGTTTGTGACACTTCTCATTCCCCTTAGAACATTCAGTCTGCATCAAACTCTGCCCCACCTTGGATTTAATATCCACATGATGCAGGAACTGGGCATTAATGTGCAGTCTGTGCATAAAGAGGGAGCTTGGGTGTTATGTATGCTGGGGTAAGAGTAGGGACTTGGGTATAAATTCAGAGATCTTAATACATCCCAAGAGGATCATCCCGTAAACCCTCTCTTTTATGGGTTCAGAGTATGCTGTAATTAATACCCATTCTCCTCATTCAGTGCTATTCATCACATATTTTTATTTTTCAAACTCTGAAGAATATTGACCTTGAGATATTGACATTGCTACCAGAGTTTCCTCCTTCTAGGCAGGATGGCAAGGATTTCTGAATTTGGTAGAGGTGGTTTGGAAGCAGGATCCACGATTTCTGGTTATTTCTTCCTTTTTCTCATATTAAAATAAAACAAATGCTTCACAATAAGGATGTTTGGGTTTTTGGAAAATGAAAATAATCCTCACAAATTCCAGAAGTTTAGAAAATAAAAAACAATTGTGCGTTTTCTCTGATGACTTCCCTAACCAAATGTATGGGTTGTTATGTGTGTTTCATTTATTTATAAACTTAAAGTCATCATCACCATATAGATTGTATGTCTTTCTTTTATTAACATAATTACTTATTCAATGATTCTACTATACTTTGCTTGTTCTAAAAATATTCACCTTTATAACTTGTTTAATTTCCTAATCATTAAAGCAAATTAGAGCATTTATATTAGTTGATTGTGTCACTCATTCTTTCATTCTTCCTACAAAACTTACCGTACATCTTTTGTATTTCAGATGATTTTTATGGATAAATAATCCAGGGGTAATTGTGCAGTCACAGAAGAATAACATACTAAGAGGTATCATATCCTCAGGTTCCAGGGATTTGGGCATGGGATAATTAAGGACCATGATTTAGTATATCACACTAGCTATGTGATTATTCTGAGACAGCCAAGCCTGAGTTCCCTAATCATCCTGATAGAAATAATTATATCAATAGGCCCTAGATACTTGAATCTATAAACTTTCATCTCAGAAAGGAAGGAGAAAACTACATCTATAAATATATGTTCTTTCAAGGCTGTTGTCCCTCTCAACCCCCATAGGATTCTACTCATGCCTAGGACACACTTCTGGTGACCACTACCATTTTTACTACCATTATGGTTTAGATATGTGGTATCCCCCAAAAGCTGATGTGTGAACAATGCAAGAAAGCTTAGAGGTGAAATGATGGGATTGTGAGCACCTTAACCTAATCAGTGCATTAATCCCCTGATAGGTATTAACTGGTGGTAACTGCAGGCAGGTCGGTGTGGCTAGATGAGTTGGGTCATTAGGCCATGCCTTTGGGGTATATATATTCTCTGTCTCACTCCCTCTCTTTACTTCCTAATATGATGTTCTGAGCCACTTTCCTCTACTGCATTTTTCCACCATGATGTTCTGTCTCACCTTTACTCCCAAGGAATAGAGCCAGCTGTCTGTGGATGCAGACCTCTGAAACCATGAACCCCCAAAATAAACTCTTCCTCCTTAAAATTATTCTTGTCAGGTCTTTTGGTTAGAACAGTGAAAATGCTGATTAAAACAACTACTTAAAACACATTGCACACTAAGTAATTCTGTGACTCTTTCCTTTCTTTCCCATGCCTCTATTCAGACTCCAGTTTCAAGAGTTCCATCATTGGTGTCTATTATTTCCTCTTCCCATTCTTTCACCCCCATATAAGTTTACATATTCAAATTATGCTAAGTCATTAATTAAATGTGCATTGCTAGGATTTCCTTCTCCCTCCCCCACCCCTTTCTCTCCACATTTCACCTAGATTTGCTGCTGGGTGAGGTTTTAGTATTAAATAGGAAAATAACTTTACATTATTTTTTAAAGGCAACAAAAATTTAGCCCCTTTTCTTCCTGATATGTGAGCAGAGTTCCAGTGAACGTGAGTTTGACAAACAGCATGGATTAGAAATGATGTGTCCAACCACCAGAGATGTCTCCCACATCACTATTGATTAGCAGGGGTTAAAGTCAAAGTGATGACAAAGGCCTCCATGTCAACATTCATCAAAATGTGGATAATTGGGATGTCCATAAAATCTACAATGAGAAAAAAATATGCATAATATCAGCTCAGTGACTCGTTTTCTAGAATGGTAAAGAGATTTCCAAAAGCACCCATTCAGTCATGTTTGATAATTTTGTTTCCTTAGAGCAAGGTTGTAAGCTATGCCTTTCTTAATTTCATGAGCATGACATTGTATTAATGATTTTCTGGAAATCATAATTAAATTGTTCAAATTCTATTTTCTCACCTGGAATTTAATACCGAGAATACACCAAGGCAAAAATCTAAACATATTTTTATCCCCATTCACATCTGTTGGAACAGGAAAGTAGTTTCTCATCCCATCTTATTTCCAGTTCTCAATGAAACTTCCTGTTATCAATTTTCTCAAAGAAAAATGACTCTTCCTTGTTGAACAAGGTCAATTGCAGACATTGGTCAACATGAGAACATTATTTCAGGCTGTGTAAATTACTGCCAGCAACTTCACTTCCATTGTGCTAATTCACTAATTATTTACTTATTGCCCTTCACACTCAGCATGTTCTGTTAAATTCAGAAATGGAAAGAATTTCATTTATAACATAGATTTCCAAATCCTAAGAGTTTACCATATAATTTGGAGATGTGTAGACTTTACAAACAAGGTAAAATATAGAAATCATTATTTATTATAATACTTAAGTAGCAATTATTATTCATTGCTTGCCACTTCCTCAATCTCTGATCTCTACATAGGAAAATAACTTTATATTATAACTCATCATAACTCATAATTCATAACTCATAACTCATCATCTTTCTCTGTACTAATAAAAATATTAGTAATGACATATCTACAAATTTTGGAGTACATACAATTTTAAATTATGCTAATCTCTTTCATACAGTATCACATTTGTTTCTAATATGAATTAAATTCTCACAGGAAGGAGGAATCTATTCTCCTGCTCACCTTCATAATATATTTTCTTTATCAGATTTTGTAACCTCAGATCATGAAGGAAGGGTAAAGATCATTTGTTAGCTGTATATTCCCTTTACTAAGGAGGTTTCACCCCATGCTGTCCTTCAGTTTCAGTCTCTATTCTCTTAACACTTCTTTATCCTCTGCATTGAGATTTCTGTATTTCAGAATATCAAAGCCCACTGTTTCTATTTATCCACTGGTGACAGCTATTCTGTAGACAAAAGCAGTTTCTGGGTTCTGAGCAAATATGCAGTGGAGAGGAAGAGAGGGACTTGAAACTATCAGTCATTAAATGAAAGACTGATGAACAATTTTATATGGAGGAGATGAGACTTTCTAACTGGGAACATGGGGTTGATAGAAATGCTTTTAACCTGATAAGAAATTAAGAGATATGGGAGAAGACGATAGAAAACTGCTTTTAAAAATACTTAATAACACTATATTGGTGATAACCAAAGTGTATATCCACTACAAAGTCATAGGATAGAGAGACCTACTTACAGGTGTACATTCAGCAACGATATTGCTTTATCTGAATCATTCCATGTAATATGAAATGCCCAGGTGCATGTGTGGAAGTCCATGCTGACCCTGGTTCCACTCATAGAACAGAGCTCTGACAAGAATCTGAGACAAGAATTCATAAAAGCTCTTGTCTCATCCCTGAATCAAACTGACCTCTATTCTCCATGTATTGAGGTAATTTTCAACAATGATGTTTTATTCATCCCCAGAAATAAAATGAGGCATTACATTTATGAAAGTTACTTACACATCCACAACAGGGTAGTATCGGAACATTCCTATTGAGGTCATCTAAGATTTTCATGTCTTCTGGAGTCAATTGAAATTCAAAAACCTATCACAAAAGTAGATTTTCATTATTGTTACATTGCATATTGTCAATCTGAGAAATATAAATTAATCCAACTGAATGGTGCAGAGGCAATTTTTAGAACAGATGAGAAGGTCTGGTGAGGTTGTTTGCTAGGCAAGCACTTGCCTGTGATGCACAGTGTCCTGGGTCTGATCATGAACACAGCTAAATAAATGAATACAATTAATGAGAAGTTACAAAAAGTTATTAAAGATATCAATAAAAACACTTCAGCTGTTAAAGAACACCATGTGAAAAAGAGAAATCCAAGTCTTTATATAATACACTGAAATCACTTTATACTACAGATGAAATATCTTAAAAGAAGATTAAATTAAGTTCTGAACAATATGATTTAGTAAGATTTGTGGATACAGCTGGATTTCTAAATCCTATTAGTAGTCAGAATAAAAAGATTTTTCCTATAATTGAAGTCGTAAATTGTGCAAAACAAATGATGTTATCTTCATCAAATAGTATCAAAGCTAGATTGAAATTTATCTCATTGTCTAAATTAGTGTTAGATTAAGACAAAAAAAGGGAAAAAAAGATGATCACTGCCAGGCATATTGGCACACACCTGTAATCCCAGGGATTCAGGAGAATTGCAAGTTCAATGTCAGCCTCAGTAACTTAGCAAGGCCCTAAGCATCCTAGTCAGACCCTGTCTCAAATTAAAATATAAAAAACCAATGGAGATGTGGCTCAGTGGCTAAGTGACCCTGGGTTCAATCCTCATTAAGAAAGAAAGAGAGAGAGAGAGAGACAAATAAATAAATAAATAAATAATTGCTAGCATGTTGAAAGTAATGGCTCCAAAGATCTATAGTAATACTCTAAAATGGGAT
This sequence comes from Urocitellus parryii, assembly GCF_045843805.1. NCBI lineage: Eukaryota > Metazoa > Chordata > Mammalia > Rodentia > Sciuridae > Urocitellus > Urocitellus parryii. Next base: position 75,230,045 of record NC_135539.1, on the reverse strand, counting down.
ACACAGAAGGAGATGTCAAAAATATAGGTAAGAGATGTTCATTAGATTATTCTTTGAACTTTCCTGTACACTGGGAAATTTTCAAAAGTAGAAGAAAAACTTATTAGAAAAAAGTCAAAATCATTGGTTTTCTGTTATTCAGACATAGACTGGAAGATTGGATTAAAAAAATAAAGACCCAACAATACACTGTCTGCAAGAGACTCACCTCCTAGGAAAAACATCCATAGACTGAAGGATGGGAAAAACCATATCACTCATGTGAATCACAAAAACAAGATGGGTTTCCATTCTCAAATCAGATAAGTGGACTTTAAGCCAAAATTCATCAGAAGTGACAAAGAAAGACATTTCATACTGCTGAAGGGAACTATACGTCAACAAGACATAATAATCCTAAATATCTATGGCCCAAACAATGGAGCATCTACATACATCAAACAAATTCTTCACAATTTGAAGAATCAAACAGATCGCAGCACAATAATATTGAGTGACTTTAACTTTCTTCTCTGACCACCTAATTGGTTTTCCAAACAAAAACTAAGTAAAAGATATAGAACTAAAAATTCAATCAATAATTTAGACTTAACAGACAATATTTCATCCATCAATATTTCATTCATCAAAGTGAATACACTTTTTTTCATGAGCACATGCATCCTTCTCTACAACAAACCATATATTATGCCACAAACCAATTCTTAGCAAATACAAAACAATAGAGACACTACCCTGCATTTTATCAGATCATAATGGAATTAAATTACAATTCAATGATAAACTAAAAAACAAAAGCTACTTCAACACCAGGAGACTTAAAAATATGCTATTAAATTATGAATGGATAGCAGATGAAATTTAAAAAAATTAGAGGTAAATTAGAACACCGTTAAAACATATCAAAACCTCTGGGACACTAAGAAAGTAGTGCTAAGAGGAAAGTTCATTGCATTGAGCTCATTCATTAAAAGAACAGAAAATCAATTAATGAATGAGCTAACATTACATCTCAAAGCTCTATGAAAAAATAAGAACAAATCAACACCAAAAGCATCAGAATAGAGGCAATATTTAAAACCAGAACTGAAATTAAAACAAAATAAACAATTCAAAAAATTGGAAAAACAAAAAGTTGGTTCTTTGAAAAAAATAATAAAATTGATAAACCATTAACCATGTTAATGAAAAGAAAGAGAGAAAAAAAACTCAAATTACTAAATTCATAATAAGAACGGAAATATCACACTGACACTACTGTAATAAAGAAAATAATAAAAAATTATTTGGAAAACTTATACTCCAATAAAATAAAAAAATCTTGAAGACATAAACAAATTTCCAGAGTCTTATGATCTACCCAAACTGAATCAGGAGGATATACACAATTTAAAGAGATCAATTCAAGCAATGAAATAGAGTATACAATCAAAAGCCTCCCAACCAAGGAAAGCCCAGGAACACACTGATTCACAACCACATTCTGCAAGATTTTCAAAGAACTAATACCAATACTCCTCTAATTATTCCATGAAATAGTAAAAGAGGAAACCCTTCCAAATTCATTCTATGAATCTAGTATCACTGTGAGAGCAAAACTGGACAAAGTCACATAAAGGAAAGAAAACTTCAGACCAAAATCCCTGTTGAACTTAGATGCAAAACTTCTCAATAAAGTTCTGGCAAATCAAATACAAAAACATATTAAAAATATAGTGGACCACAATCAAGTGGGGTTCATCCCAGGGATGCAGGGTTGGTTCAATATACAGACATCAATAAATGTAATTCATCACATCAATAGACTGAAAGATAAGAATCACATGATCTCTCAATAGATGCATAAAGCATTTGACAAAATACAGCACACCTTCATGTTCAAAACACTAAAAACACTAGAGATAATAGGAACATAGCTCAATATTGTAAAAGCTATCTATGCTAAGCCCAAGGCCAACATCATTCTAAATGGAGAAAAATTGAAAGCATTCCCTCTAAAAACTAGAACAAAACAGGGATGCTCTCTTTCACCACTTCTATTCAACATCCTTGAAACTCTAGCCAGAGCAATTACAGAGATTAAAGAAATTAAAGGGATATGAATAGGAAAAAATAACTCAAATTATCACTATTTGCTGATGACATAATTCTATACCTAGAGGATCCAAAAAATCCACCAGTAAACTTCTAGAACTAATACATGAATTCAGCAAAGTATCAGGATATAAAATCAACACTCATAAATCAAATGCATTTCTGTGCATCAGTGAAGAATCCTCTGAAACGGAAATGAGGAAAGCTATCCCATTCACAATAGTATAAAAGATAATAATAAAATACTTGGGAGTCAATTTAATGAAAGACCTCTGCAATGAAAACTACAGAATATTAAGAAAGAAATTAAAGAAGACCTTAGAAGATGAAAAGATCTCCCTTGTTCTTGGATAGGCAGAATTAATATTGTCAAAATGACCATACTACCAAAAGTGTTACACCGATTTAATGCAATTCCAATCAAAATCCCAATGACATTCCTCATAGAAATAGGAAAAGCAATCATGAAATTCATTTGGGAAAATAAGAGACCCAGAATAGCCAAAGCAATCCTTAGCAATAAAAGTGAAGTAAGGAGGCATCACAATACCAGATCTTAAACTATACTACAGGGCTGTAGAAACAAAATCAGCATGGTATTGGCATCAAAACAGACATGTTGACCAATTTTACAGAATAGAGGACACAGAAACAAATCCACATAAATACAGTTATCTCATACAAGACAAAGGTGCCAAAAACATACAATAGAGAAAAGGATATTCTTCAACAAATGGTGTTGGGAAAACTGGAATCCATATGTAGCAAAATGAAATTAAACCTCTATCTCTCATGATGCATGAAACTCAACTCCAAAGTGGATCAAGGACTTAAGCACTAGAACAGAAATCCTATATCTAATAGAAGGAAAAGTAAGCCTAAATCTTTACCATGTCAGCTTAGGAACCAAATTCCTTAACTAGACTTTTAAAGCGCAAGAAGTCAAATCAAGAATCTATAAATGGGATGGATTCAGACTAAAAAGCTTCTTCCCAGCAATAGAAACATTCAATCATTGTGAAGAGAGAACCTACAGAATTGGAGAAAAATTTTTACACATGCACCTCAGACAGAGCATTAAACTCCAGGATATATACAGAACTCAAAAAACTAACAATAAAAATTAAAGCAAATAACCCAATCAATAAATGGGCTAAGGAGCTGACCAGACACTTCACAGAAGAAATACAATTGACAAACAAACTAAGAAAAAATGTTCAATATCTCTGCAAATAAGAACTACTCTAAAATTTCATCTCACTCCAGTCAGAATGGCAATCATCAAGAATACAACTACCGATAAACATTGGTGAAGTTTTGGGGGAAATGGTACACTCATACATTGCTGGTGGGACTGGAAATTAGTGTAACCATTATGGAAAGCAGCATGGAGATTCCTCAGAAAACTTGGAGGCACTTAACATTTTACAAAACAAAACATGTAACCCACTTATCCCACTCCTCAATTTATACCCAAAGGACTTAAAATCTGCTTACTACAGTGACAAAGCCACATCAATGTTTATAGCAGCACAATTCACAATAGCCTACCTATGGAACCAACCTAGATGCCCTTCAACAGATGAATGTGGATAAACAAAATGAGGTACATATGCACAATGGAATATTATTTGGCCATAAAGAAGATGAAATTATGACATTATCCAGAAAATGAATGGAGCTGAAGAATATCATGCTAAGCAAAATAAGCCAATCACAAAGAACCAAAAACCAAATGTTTTCTTTGGTATACAGATGCTTATTCACAGTAAGCAGGACAGGGTGGCTAGGGAAGAATACACATACTTTGGATTAGCAGAGGGGAGTGAAGGGAGGGGAGTGGGCATGGGGTAAGAAAGGACAGTAAAATGAAATCAGACATTATTACCCTATGTGCATATATAATTACATGACCAGTGTAAACTGTACATCATGTACCACCAGAAGAATGAGAAGGTATACTCCATTTACATATGATGTGTCAAAATGCATTCTACAATCCCGTATAACTAATTAGAGCAAATTTTTAAGAATTGTGTTTGCAGGTAATTGAATGGAAATTCAGGATATCATGCTAAGTGAAATTAGCCAAACTCAGAAACTCAAAGGTTGAATGTTATCTCTTATGTGCAGAAGCTAGAGTAAAATAAAGAAAAGGGGGAGGGAATAATAAGATTCCATAAAGAACCAACAAAAACAAATTAATAGATAGGGGAAAGGAAATCTAGTAGAGTAAAGGAAATGGGAGATGGGAGGGAAAAGGGGGAGATCATGAACTGAAATTGATTTCTATGCATGTATGCATATGTGAAGATGAACCCAACTACTATTTATCACCATGAAGCTCTAATAAAAAAAATTCCTTGGTGAAAAAGAAAACAAGGATATTTAGTAATCTTGATTTATGTTAAATTCATAGCCTTTCAGAGATTAACTTTCTGCATTATACTATGATATTTGGGAGGATTTCTTTATTTCTACCATATCAGCTGATGATGTTGAATAAATTTTAAGCAAATGTTAAAGGTAATTCCCTATTATCTATATTGTATGATTTAGCTACTTCTATCATTCTCATGAAAGAAAACACTGAACCCTGAGTCAAACTTATTTAATTTAGTATAAAGTTCTCCAGCTCCAGTCATTTACTTGAAAATGACATAGTTCCAAGCTTAAAAATAAATCATCCTGAACTAGAGGAACGTCCCTGTCCTGCACATGCATCAGATAATATATATGAGACTGCGAATATATGAGAGAGCCCAGTACAAAGCAGAAGAAATATTCAGGGGAGCCAAGGGTAATTGTTTCCCGTAAGCTAAATGAATATTGTTTAACTTCCATGTTGCAGAAGGTTGCTATGCAGATATAGTTAATAGTATAATAGTGATCTCTTGAAAATAAAAAGATAACATATTTCAATGGATAAAGACCAATGGGCACTTGATTAAAGAGAAAATTAAAAGTGAATAAATTTATAAATATTAAACTATGACTAATCAAGGAAATATAAATAAAATCATAAAAATTAGATTGAAAATCACCTAATTCAGCAACTTCATTTAAAAAAAAATGTAATTTGCACAGGATTGCACAGAACACTGCTGACTTAATATTGAAACCCGAGCCTCTATTTTCCATCCAATCCTAATAATCTCCAGTCATGTTGTCTTCCTATTGCCATTGCAGGATGAAGAAAATGGTAGAAATATATCACACATGCATCAACAAAAACAGAGAAGCTAGCTCATCATAAATATGTTGAGAGTTTAAAAGCACACATGCAAAGGATACTGCATAGGAACCCTGAAACCCAGAGCCCCTCAACACCTGCATGTTCTCTTTGATCCTCTTCTCATTGAAACTCTTGACCAGGACCACAACCCCACGCTGCAGCTGATAGCAGAGGGCAATCAAGGCTGGAGTTTGGTTGTGCTTTTTTGCCAAGGCACCAAGAACTGGATCATCCAAAAGAACAGGGGTGTTCTGGTCAGTCCTGGAAGAAAAGGCAGAGATACCGGAGTCCTGAGTCTGAGTATTTACTTTGTTAGGAGGCTCTAAAATAGACCAAGCTCTGTTTAGACTACTCTAGACCAGGGATCCTCAAATATAATCCCTGGACTGGCAACATCAGTGTCATAGGGGATCGACTCACAAATGCCAAGTTCTCCCCTCTCCTTGAGCCCTTCCATGGGTAACCCTACAAAACAAACTGAACATGGCGGCATGCACCTGTGATCCTAGCAACTTGGAAGACTACGTATGGTCCTTACCCGTCTTTGGATGAGCTGACCTCAGGGCATCAGCCTCCTGTCTTAAGTTGGTCCTATTGAAATTGGATCTTACCCGTCATTGACTACCGGTCCAGTATACAGCCACGCCTGTGGAGAGGTCTTTGTACCAGCTGGGGGGGGGGTGAGGTTCTTTGCCTCACCTCTGCTGGCCCCCAAATTTTAGCTGAATGATCATGACAAGCAGAAGGGAGGAAGATACACAAGCCAATTGACGGCTGTTGTTGGGAAAATTGTACCACCGATGACATCATCAGCAAAAATACCCCAACACTACCACAAGTTGCTGCACCAACAGATAGTTCACAATGCATACAAGTGAGTTCACAATGCATACAAGTGACACATAGTCTAGGCAAGTTCTGCAAGCAGTTCAGTGATGGGTATTGCAGAAGCTGTAGATTAGTTTTATCTTTGTCTTCACTGGCACTGGGATGAAGATAGGAATTCTGGCAATAATGGCTAAAGAAAAAAATTATGTAACATTCCAGAAGGCACTAAAAGAAAACAATTTTCTTAACAATTTACATTGTCTTCACTGGCACTGGGATGAAGATTGGAATTCTGGCAATAATGGCTAAAGAAAAAATTGTGTAACATTCCAGAAGGCACTAAAAGAAAACAATTCTCTTAACAATTTACATTATATTGAAAAGAATTATTAAATATAATGAAAAGGAAAGGTGAAAGTAAACAAACAGATCTGTTAACCACCTTTTTTTTGTTCACATATTAAAACAATCCTCAACAGTTATTTACCCAATTTAAATTAAACCATTTAAATCCCGTGAATAAAAAAAAATATTTGGATCCATTTTTTCATGAGCGCTCATCATATATGATATATGGACATATGTACATTCAAACATATAACACAAAACACAAGTGTGCACACATAATATAATACATACAACACATAACATAATAGTAAAGGCCTCATAACTTTTTACAGGTGAAATCTCCAATGAAATGTTTAAAAACTCTATAGTAAAAAAAAAAAAAATAGAACTGATCAGCAAAACATTAACCTAGGTCTGTATGAGCTCAAAAAACAAAATAGAACTTGATGATATGGGAAAGGGCAATAATAAAATAGATATTGAAAAAAAGCATCCTGGTTCTGTCGCAGATGTAAGGAAAGCCAAATTGGAGTTTTGGATATCAGCTGTTATGGATTTGAGCCAAATTATCTTCTTTTTGGTCTGTAGAAATCACTTTAGTTAATCTCTCTGGAATCCAAATCGGCTGCTGTTTTCCCTGTGGAAACACACAAACAGGCCCCCAACTCCAGAAAATCACTGGGTCAGGACTTTAGTTAATCTCTCCGGAATCCAAATCGGCTGCTGTTCTTCCTGTGGAAACACACAAACAGGCCCCCGACTCCAGACAATCACTGGGTCAGGACCTTGGTTAATCTCTCTGGAATCCAAATCGGCTGCTGTTCTTCCTGTGGAAACACACAAACAGACCCCCGACTCCAGACAATTACTGGGTCAGGACCTTTCCATTGTCCTGTTAGAATATCTTTCCAAAGTACCTTGGGCTTATGTACATCTTTTGGACACATATGCCTTTCTGCAGCACTAAGTCCTGATGAATCCAAATTTAAAGAGTTTAGAGTAAAAAGGGTTATTTTAAGTTTATCTTTGGGGAATATATAACCCTTCCCAATTCCGTCTTTTTGCTTTAATAAGTACATTTTAATAGTTTGATGAGCTCTTTCAACTATGCCTTGTCCCTGTGGATTGTATGGGATTCCTGTTATATGAGTAATGCCAAATGATGAGCAAAATTGTTTTAAAAAGGTAGAAGTATAATCAGGGGCATTATCTGTTTTTAACTGTTTTGGAATGCCCACAGTGGCAAAATTTTGTAAGCAATGAGCTAAGACATCTTTAGTTTTTTCTCCAGAATGAAGGGAGCCCATCAAAAATCCAGAAGAAGTATCAACTGTATTTTGTAACATGCAAATATTTTAATTTTCCAAATTCTGGCAAGTGTGTGACGTCCAACTGCCAAATATGGTTAGGTATCAATCCTCTAGGATTGACTCCAAGATTAACTTGTGGTAAAAAGATCACACAATTTTGACATTGTTTTATTATTTGTCTAGCTTGTTCCTTAGTTATTTTAAAACGCTTTTGTAAAGTATTAGCAATGACATGGAACCTTTTATGAAAATTTATAGCTTCTTCTTCTATAAAGGGGAAATCCTACCAGCATCTTCAAGGGATACTATAGCATTAACTATATACTGACTATCAGAAAATAAATTAAATACAGAATCTTTAAACATCACAAAAGCTTGTAATACTGCATTAAGCTCTACCTTTTGAGCTGATTGTTTGGGTACTAAAGATGTAAAAGTTTGATCAGGTGTAACTATTGCTGCTGTACCATTATTTGACCCATCAGTGAATATATTTGGAGCATTCATGATAGGTGTTTTTCTTGTCATTTTTGGAAAAATTACAGGATGCAATGACCAAAAAGACAATAAAGGATTAGATGGTAAGTGCTTATCAAATGAAACATTAGATTTGCACATGATTATTGCCCAAGTATTTAACTCATTAGCTAATTCATCAATTGGATTCATAATATATGGAGTAATAATTTTATTGGGAGAAATTCCAAACACTCCCTTTGCTGTTCTTATTCCTTTGAGTATTAATTGTCCTACAGCCTCAGGATACCTAGTAAGAATAGTGTTAGGAGAATAAGATAAATGTATCCATAATAATGGACCTTCTTGCCAAAATACTCCTGTAGGAATATTTTTTGTTGGTAGTACAATAAATAATAAAGGCAAACTTATATCAATTCTATCCAAATGCATATTTTCCATATATGTTTCAATGATTTTTAATGCCTTTCTTGCTTCAGGTGTTAACATTCGGGGTGAATTTGGATCTGATGGACCTTTGAGGATATCAAATAAAGGTCCCAATTCTCCCGTTGGAATACCTAGATAAGGCCTTATCCAATTTATGTCTCCTAATAACTTTTGAAAGTCATTAAGTGATTTGAGTTGATCTACTCATATTTGAATTTTTGGTGGACGGACCATGGTTGAGGATAATAGAACTCCTAAATAATTAATTGGAAAATTTAATTGTACTTTATCTGTTGCTATCTCTAGATTATAATTTTTTAATAAATTTGTAAGTGTGGCATAACATTCTAGCAATGTGTTTTTAGCTTTGTGTGCTAATAATACATCATCCATATAGTGAAATATTTGTAGTTCAGGATTTTGATTTCTAAGTGGCTAGATTACTTTGTTAACATAAATTTGACACATAGTTGGGCTGTTAGCCATCCCTTGAGGGAGTACTTTCCATTCATATCTCTGATCAGGACCTTCATGATTCAGTGTAGGGATAGTAAATGCAAAACGTGGACTATCCTCAGGATGAATTGGAATTGAAAAAAAACAATCTTTAATATCTATAACTAAAACATACCAAGTTTTTGGCAAAGCAGACAATTGAGGAATCCCCGATTGAGCAGGTCCCATAATGACCATTTCATTATTAATGGCTCTTAAATCTTGCAATAATCTCCATTTACTAGATTTCTTTTTGATGACAAAAATGGGAGTATTATGGGGAGATACAGAAGGTTGTATATGTCCTTCTGCTAATAGTTTTTTGACCAGATCATGGGCTACTTGTATCTTTTCTTTAGTCAAGGCCACTGAGGAACCCATACTGGTCTTTCTGATTTCCATGTAATTGTTATTGTATCAATGGCCCTTTGTGAAAATCCAACCCATGTCTGTCTGTTCCTTGATCTATTTGTATTGGTGCTGCTATACCTTGTTCTTGTTTTTCTAATCTTTTTCCTTTCCTAAAACCTTGTCTAGCCATAATAGTGGGTGCATTTTGATTGATATTATTTGTTAATGTCAATCCTAATTGATCTAAGACATCTCGTCCCCATAAATTTATGGGAAGATGATCCAATACATATGCCTGTACAGTTCCTTCACATCCTTCAGGATCCTTCCAATCTAATACCATTGCACTTCTATGGGGATTAGTCGCCACTCCTAGACCTCGAAGCATTTGAGTGGCTTGTTGTAATGGCCAATGTTTTGGCCATTCTTGACGAGAGATGATGCTAAGGTCTGCACCTGTATCCAGTAGCCCATTAAATTCATGTCCTTGAATATTTAGTTTTAGCATGGGGCGAGAATCTAAATGAAAGAAAGCATTGCCGAATCTACACCTGTGGAGCCTAATCCCTTGGAACCTCTTTCTACAGCATGACTGGAAAATTTATCATGTAGGCTTGGTATTATTAGTAACTGCTATTCTATCTCCTGGTGAAATTACTGATATACCCTTTGGAGAACTGGCTATCATTATTATTTCACCTTCATAATCGGGATCAATTACCCCAGGACTTATCAAAAGTCCTTTTAGAGTAGAAGAGTTGTGTCCCAATAATAAGCCTACTGTTCCTTTGGGAAGAGGTCCTTTCATGCCTGTGGGAATGATTTGAACTCCTATCTCTGGAGTTAGTACTGATCTGGCGGAGGCGTAGATGTCCAACCCTGTGCTCCCTCTGGTTTGTATGATGAGGGATCTGATGGACAATGTGTCCTGTATATTTGTGGTTTTTGGCCCCGGAGCATTGGGGCGCCCTGTCCATTTTTGGCAATGGAGCCCAATGCCTATGTCCACGATATTGTGGATAAACACCTTGTCCTTGTTCGTTTTTTGATAATGGAGTACCATCTATGGTGGTTTGAGAACGGCATTCATTAGCCCAATGTCTCCCTCTATGGCATCGTGGGCAAATACCCGGTATTCTACTCCTTTGATACCTAGTTTTGTTAAACCCTCCTCCTACAGGGAAATTCCTTTTAAAATGTCCTGTTTGTTGACAATTGTAGCATGTTCTTGGCCTGGTATATAAAGCCTGTTTTACTGCAGCTGCCACAATTTGCCCTTGTTCATTAATGTCTCTGGCATCTAAAGCCTGTTTTACTGCAGCTGCCATGACGTGCTCTTGTTCATTAATGTCTCTACATAATTTAATATATGTGTTTAAATCTTCATGTTTCCATGGTCTAATGATATCTCTGCACCAACGATTCGCTTGTTCATAAGCCAGTTGTTTTATTAATGGCATTGCTTGTTCTGTATTCCCCAAAATTCTGGTAGCTGTTTGAATAAGCCTATCTACAATTTCAGCATAAGGTTCATTAGCTCCTTGTATTACCTTAGATAATTGACTTTGTAAACCTCCATGTCCTTGTAAAGTTTTCCATGCCCCAATCACCTCTGCAGCAATTTGTGAGTATACGCCAGGATCATATGCAATTTGTTGCTGCTGATCCTCATAAGGTCCCTTTCCTAACAACATATCTAGATTTCTCTGAGGATAACCAGCTGCTGCATTTCGCCTAGCCATCTCCTTGCAAAATTCCTCATTGGCAACCTTCCATAACAGGTATTGACCTCCATTTTGCACAGCTTTACACATATTAGCCCAATCTGCTGGCGTCATGTTCAAGTTGTTAATGGATTCGACCAAGCTTACAGTGAAGGGTGCTTGAGGACCATAGGTTGTTATAGCCTCTTTAAGCTCCTTCACTGCTTTGAAATTTAAACCCTGGTAAATTCTCTGCCTTCCTACCTCAAATACAGGGCATGTTAATACTTGAGATCCTGTCTCAGGATCCCAACTATCAACTGTGGGGGTTGGGAGCCTCCTAGCATATGGAGGTGGTGCTGTTGATTGGACACTTATGCCCTCTGGTGATAGAATGCTGTTAGTAGCAATCTCCTGTAGAGGTGGTGCTGTTAGTTGGACACTTACGCTCTCTGATAGAAAGGTGTTATTAGCAGTCTCCTGTTGTAACGTTTCCCCTGATGGCTTTTTCTGCTTTACACTTTCTTCCTCTGTCTGACTAGTTCGAAAGACCTTCTCTTTTACTTGAATCTTTTCCTCTTTCTGACTAACTTGAGAGACCTTCTCTTTTACTTGAATCAATATGCCTTCTCCTTCCTCTACCTTTGTCTAAATTGAAGGCTTTGGACTAAGCAAACCAGATACAAACATCCACAATGGCAATGTGCCAACTGGCAGAGTCCCTGGGTTGTTCTTTTCTATTCTTTTTAAATCTTCACCATGATGGTTCCATTGTGATATATTTAACAACTCCTCCTTAAAAAGCCATGGGCTACATTTTTGTATTGTATCAATGTATGCCCTGACTGTTCTTGATTTTACTGAGATGCCTCCTTCCGCTAACAATTTACTTAACAGTCTTTCGGTTTGTTTTTTACTAATTGCTGATCCCGTATTTCTACTATAATACAACCCAACAAAATAACACCAAACAAAACAGAGACAGAATGAAATAAAAATGGAACAACACAAAATCATTACAGCCTTTCTATCCTCCTGACATGTGCATCTGTCCTTTCTCCCTATCTGTTCCTCAGACGCAAATAGTTTTTCCTCATATGTGAGCAGTTTTTCTTCCATCTCACTCATCTCCAGGGACAGGCAACTTAAAACAAAAATGAAGCAAAACAAAAGAGGAAACATAGAATGGATACCCATCCTCTTGCCCTGCCCTCAGGGGCAAGCAGTTTACTTACCCTCAGTCGCTCCCCGTGCAAGCCACCAAATGCCGCAGTCTGGCTGGGCACAATTCAGGAGCCACTTGTCAAAAGAAACTAACTTTATTTTTAGAACTACAAACACCAAACAAAACAGCTCCTCAGGAAAAAGCCTCAGAGCCCAACTGCCACCACTGGCTTCCCACAAGCCTCTCACACCCACACCAGCCTCTCCACCTCCCACAATCCCCCTGCTCTTGAGGCCGATTGGCTGGGTTGCATGGGCGGAACCAAAGAAGTCCCCCAATGAGCAGCTCCGTGGAGGAGCCAATCAGCTAGATGTTGCTGGGGCCGCTGTAAGCCAATCATCAGCTGGCAGTCTGAAGGGCAGGGAAACAGCCCAATGAACATCACCGCAGAGGAGTCAATCAGCTAGATGTTGCTGGGGCCTCTGTGAGCCAATCATCAGCCAGCAGCTGGAAGTTTGCTGGCAGCTGGAAGTTTGCTGGGGCCCCTTTGGCGGTGGCTCTCAACAGACATGCATAATTCCAGATCTGGATTGGGGAAAGAATTCTTCCAACCTTGAACACCAAATCATGCCAAAAACAAAAATTTGGTCAAAGATTCATGAGGGCATGTCTGAAAGACAAAGTACCATGGGTAGGGTTCTCTCTAGTGATAGCTGAATAGATTTCTGCTTAAAAGCAATAATGAACAAAATAGGATCATTTCTAACACATATTGTAAATAAAGATGTTAGGGCCATAGTAATATATATAGAGAGAAAACAAAAATACTTGCCCCTACAGATGCTTATTATTACAATAAATCTACACAATGTAAATAATTAAAGGCAAGCTATTAAGGATTCCACTATTTTAAAGGAAAAAGTTGCAGTTCATCTTTAAAAAAACATTTTATTAAAATCCTAATTTTTTTTATTTTTTTCACATGTTTATGGACCTTTATTTTATTCACGTATTTATATGTGATGCTGAGAATCAAACCCAGTGCCTCACACATGCTAGTCAAGCGCTCTACCACTGAGCCACAACCCCAGCCCTACAGTTTATCCTGATTTGATATGTTGAAATTTTGTACAAAAAGTGTCAGGTATAAAGAATAGTTAAAAATGAAAATAATTGTTCACAAACCCCTATATAACAAATGAATTTAGACAAAAATGATCAATAGATATTCAATTAGTGTGTCATATCTGTCATGGAACACAATTTCCACTGTTGACAATTTTCATTCAACAGGTCTTTACAAATTCAAGAGGGGAAACACACATTTATCAAAAAGGAAATCTAGCTACCACTAGCTGAGCCAAAAAATCACAATTAGCATCACCCACAGTGGGGCGATCTGTCATTACGTGCTTCCTCCTGGGCTGAACATGATGGTGACATTTTCTTGCCAGAAATGGTTAACACCAGTGTAATAAAGCATTTGGACCTAACTTCTAATTTATAAAACTTGTAATAGAGAAACAAACTATCATTATAAGAATATAATCTAACAAATCTGAAATATTTGTCCAATCCTGTCCAGATATCCTGGGGAAAATGAATTGGTGGTAATTCTAGGTTAAAAAGAGCTTGAACAACAGAAAAGAGCTTGACAAAGATTACGTGTGAACCACAATGATATCCTGATTTAAAAAGTATACAAGACATTTTGGGGAAGCCATGGGAAATGTGAAGGTGGTCCAGATATTATATGGTATCAGGGATTAATTGATAATTTCCATAGATCTAATAATGCAATGGTGACTATGACAGAGAGGATCTTTATTCCTAGAAGATGTTTTCTGAGGTCTGTAGGAGTGAACACTTGTGCATAGGACGTATTATCAAGACATTCAGCGAAATATTCCATGCGTGTGTACAGCTGTAACCTCATCACCTACCTACACGTGACAATGTGGCAAATCTCAACAATTTTGGATATAGTTGAATACAGATGTTCTGAGTCATCCTTTCAAATGTTCTAAAGGCTTAAGAGTGGGCATTGCCAAAAATGAAGGTGAGGTTAGTATTAAAATCACATAAGCTTTTAGCATTTACATCTGGACATCACAAGGTTCATATCATTATATACCAAATTCATGAATTTTTTAAGCTATATTTTTCAATCAAAGACCCATACTCCGTGACTGGAATTTGTTAAAAACAATAACTTAGAGCACAGAACCAGGAACAGAATAGATGTGCTTAAATAGCTGATTTGATGTCAGAAAGAAAGAAGGAGAAACTAAATGTGGTCAGGCACAGGGTCAGGTCTATGTTCTGCTCAAAATCCCTCAGGGTTGATTTCATCCACTATTAGTATCCCCACAACTGCTCCTTCTAAGCCAAATGATGTAAATTACACATCTGAATACCCTAGGAAAGAAACTTTTCCATTGCTCTGCCTTTATTTCCGGTGTCCTTGGTACTGCCCCACTCCATGTTTTCATGCCATTTCTTTCTATACATGGTGCTCTCCACAGCCCTTCTGTCTACACTGTGGTTGGTCATCCTTCATAGCTCAGGCTAAGACCACCACTCCAAGTCTGAATAACTTATACCTCCCTTCACCTTTACCTCTCTTGACTTCATAAACACAGCTTCTCCCAAGATGTTCCCAGCGTTTCGCTAAGGTATTGTCAAGGAGAGTCCTAACTAAGAATCCTGTAAGCCCATACAGAAAGAGGCTCTGTCTGCAGAATCTTCTAGTCCACAAAGGTACCACGCACAGGACAGGCTGGCCAATGGAAGCCCGGCAGTAGCACAGGAAGAACAGAAGGAGAGAAGCCGGAGGGTGCTCACCTGGTTGCAGACAGGCTTGTATTTGAGCCCTGGTCATCTCCAGGTGCTGGCAGTTAAAATTAGACACCCCAATGGACTTTGTCAACCCTGCATCCTTACACTTCTCCATGGCCTGGGGAGGAAGTTGTCATGAAGAATAGCTCTTGAAGTTGTTGACAAATATGCCAGAAAGTATTGCTAAGAGGAAAACTGTGAAGAAATACCAACAAAGCCACTGGTATTGATGTCTAGATGAGGAAAGTTTGCCAAGAAAATGGGAGAAAAACATAATGACACAAGAGAGAATCCCTGTGTCCTCCTTAGAAAATGGGAGAGATTACTGACTATGGACAGAAAGAGATGCCCATCCCCACTCTCCTCACTCCTTCCCCATTTCTCCCTATTACTCTCCAGTAATGCCTTCCTCCCAACCACTGCATCAGAACAGCCCTCATGAAGGCCGTGGATGTGGAAGTCCAGCGGTGTATATCCCATTGTCAGAGGTGCAGGTCAGACCTGACTCTTCCTCTACCAATTTGCTCCTCCGCACTCTCTCCTCCAAGTACTCACCTCCCATGTGTCACAGAGATCCACTGCTTCAGATATTGCTTTTCCTTGTTCATCTTTGGGTAATAATGACATCCCACACTGGAATAGAAGCCAAATAATTTTAGAGATTTCACCAAATTGTGTTGCAACAATTAACTATCCTGCCAGGTACTTTTGGTGGGAGTGTGTGCATGGGACATTAAGTTTTCATAAGGTAGGTGGAGCTATATTGTAGATCCTGGTATTTGTAAAATATTTTGCATTTGAAGTGGTAAGGAATGTCCTTTGGAGACAGGTTTTCCCTTAATCCTTTAGATCTTTCATGTGTATAATAAATACTATTTCCCAGGTCCTGGTGGGGGTTTCATAGAACTTCTGTTAATTTTTTTTTAGCCCCTATACTTTCCTCTGGAAAACACTTCTCCTTCATTGGGAAAGGCCATAAGTAATAACATAGCCTCGATATCCAGTGATAAATGGCTTGTGTTCATGACCCAAGTGAAAAGATCAGAAATCCTTATGCCCCTGGACATATGATGGTCCAGGAGCATGCATATGAACCAAGTAGGGTCAGTGTCCTTTTGGGGTTTTTTTTGAGATTAATATGGGTGTCAGAAATCCAAAGTAACTCTCAAGTGTTACCTTCAATGTGTCTTAAACTGTCCCAAGGCATTATTTTTTACCAATGAAAAATGATGAGATGAAAATGAAGCCCATGTGTTGGAATGCAGGGATAAGGGAAGGTGGAAAGGAAACAAGTTACACCCAAACCCCTTACCTGCAAAGGTAAAGGGAAATGAATGAGAAAGAGGTCAACATAGTCTAGCTGAAGTTTTTTCAGTGACTGTTCCAAGGATGGTCGGACTAAATCTGGCTTATGAAAAGTGGACCAAAGCTGCAGAGGTTAAAGAATGAAATTTGGAATTAATACTCTAGCCAGTTTTGTTGACAAAGTTTTCTCATCTAGACATCAATACCAGTGGGTTTGTTGGTATTTCTTTACAGTTTTCCTTTTAGCAATTCTTTATGGCATATTTGTTGACAAATGCATGAGTTTTGTTTTACCTAATGCAGAGACATTTTTCTTCTGGTTGGAAACTGATGACCATCAGGGAAATATAACTGTCTTCTTCCCTTTGTTTCTTTTCATCTGTCTTGAACATATAAACCTTACTATTTGGCTATTGTCCATATACCTACTGAACAAGGAATGAAGTGATCCAAGAGATAAAGTTCTTTCTCAAATAACAATGCCCATTATCTAAATTATGTTTGATTGAGTTACAAAATAGTAAACAAACATTCTAAATATCTTACTTATTCTAACAGATGGGGAATAATTTGTATCCTTTTTATTTATAGAGTTGAGGAAACTGTTTAGAACATGCATGTATCTATGCATTGAAAATGGTGATCTCAAGAAAGATAGTCTCTAAAAGACTTGGGTTTCCATCAATCAGACCTATTCATGTAAACTGGATTGTATTTTTGTCTATTATTAGTCAATCAATTGAAATATGGAAGAAATTATAAATGACATAAAATTTTTATCAGATAATAGCATTATTTAATCTCTGATTTATGTTCATAGATATTACAAAGCTATTGTTAGTCTAACTCATGCATTCACTTCATAAAATAAGAATTAATATTTTTTATTTAAAGAACTGAAGGAAAACACATTTTGAACATCTTAATAGACAAGATACTTTAGCTATATCTTGTTTACTACAAATAGAAAGGTCCTACATTGTTATTTTATAATGACAAATGAAATGTTGATATTCAGAATGATGAAAAAAAATTTAAAAGTCAATCAGAATATAATGAGTCCATAATCTGATCATAATTCTGATTCCATAAGCAATACAAAATCATACTGCTGATTGAAGAGTCAGAAATTTAAAGAACTTTAAATCATAAATTTGTAGACTCTGAGTAGGAATACATAATATTTCTCTGCTTTTTAAAAAATTTGTTTTTAATTGTTGATGGACTTTTATTTTATTCATTTATTATATGCTGTTCTGAGAATCAAACCCAGTGCCTCACACATGTGAGGCAAGCTCTCTACCACTGAGCCACAACCTCAGCCCCCTTTCTCTGCTTTTGATACTGTATTTTTATGTGAATAAACTTTGTACAAATCATCACTTTCCACAACAACTGATCACCCAATGTAATTTTCAGTTCTTTATATCACATTGCAATAATTTTTACAGTGTATACACAATTCCTTTGAAGTATAGAATATGTCTTCTCTCTTCACAGTGCCATCTGCAATCTTGCTTCTAATGGCCAGTCCTACCTCCTCTTCTACTTGGTATGCATAAACACAATCAATATGGCGGAAACCAGCTTCTATAGCTAGTTTAGTGGCCTCTATTGTCTTACTATTAGGAACCTAGAAGAACAAACAAAAGTATTTGAGAATCATATTATGAGAAGTAACTCATAGTGAGTAAAGTGGAGAATTTATTAGAAGGAAGTTATTTTATAGTCCAATGTGTTCTTCATACTACTTAATTATGTGATAAGGAGATAGTCCCTGAACTTTGAATGCCCATTTTTCTAATATGTAAGATTTAAGGAAATAGCTAAAGATTGATTTTTAATGTCATATGCAGAAAGAGTATCCTCCCAAATCTCAAATTTTGCCCATGTCTTGTGTTAGTGCTTCATTTGTAGTAATGACCTCAAATCTACTTTGTCTGGTATTCTCCTAGTTAATGACAAAAAAATCTATGCCACCCACACTGCAGATAAAATGATAATTTGAAAAATATACAATGCACTCAAAAGGTTTCACAATAATAACAAAAATCAACGAATGAGCAAAGGAGCTAAACTTTTCAAAAGAAGAGGTACAGTCAACATGTACATGAAAAAATATTCAGCATCTCTAGTAATTAGAGAACTTAAAATTAAAACTACACTGAGATTTCACCTAATTACAACAAAAATGGCGACTCTCTAGAATACAGGAACAATAAATGTTGGTGAAGATGTAGGAGAAAAGGTACACCCATACGTTACTGGTAGAACTTCAAACCAGTGCTTCCATTCTGGAAAGCAGTATGGAGATTCCTCAAAAAATAAGATTGGAAGCATGTATGGCTTCTTGGTATATATGCAAATGAGTGTAAAGAAAACAAAGGAGACAGAAGCAAGGTGCAGAGGCAGAATGGCAGAAAGTCTCCTGCCAGTTTTATTTATATCAATAGGTTACTTTGGGTCACTGGCATCAGTAGTACATTATTGTCCATGTGTCACTAGGAAAGTTACAGAGTTAGCAACATTATGCAGCTTATTAGTCAATTACATGCTGTAGTTTTAATGTGCAATGTTAGCGGCTTTGTGTAGCTCTCAAGACAGTCCATTGTTACTGTTTTGTGGACAGATTCTGACACAGCAGAGCTTGGTAAAATACTGTGGTTGTCTAACAAGAGAGTTTCTTTGTACCTGAGGTCAAGGTCTAGGTTGATAAGACGCCACCACAGAACTGCTCATTAAGGGCATTGCTACAAAAGCTAGGCATCTGTGTCTTTGCACAGAAACTTTCCTAGCAGCTAGGCATTCTGTGGCTTTGCAGAGAAAATTTCCCAGCTGCTAGGCATCCTGTACTTTTGTACAGAAACTTTCCCAGCCACCAAGCATGCTACAGTCATGAAGTCATCAGAAACCCTAATCACAAGCACACAACACTTACAAAGGAGCTCAAATTAGAATGCTGCAATGTTGCAGCCACATTAGTGTTTGTAGTAGCTAAATTAACAATAGCTAAACTATGGAACCAAACTAGGTGCCCTTTACAGATGAATGGATAAAGAAAATGTGGTATATCTGCACAAAGGAATATTATTCAGACATAAATAGGAATGAATTTATGACACATGTCAGTAAATGGATGGATCTGGAAACTATCATGCTAAGTAAAATAAGCAGTTCCAATAAACCAAAGGTCAAATGTTCTGATATTTGGATGCTAACACATACAGGGGGGAAAGGAAAGGAAGAATAGAACTTCAGAGGATTACACAATGGAGAATGGGGGAAAGGAATGGGAAAATCAGTGGATGAATCTGACTTAACTTTACTATATTCATATGTGAATATATCAAAATGAATCTCTACATCATGTACATCCACAAGCCTGGGATCCTAATTAGGAAAAGATACACTCTATGTTTGTATAAGCATGTCAAAATAGACTCTGCTGTCATTTATACCTAACTAAAGAAGAACAAATTAAAAAATCAAATTAAAACCTTTCTCTTTTTTGTGACAGGCATAGAACTGAGGGCACTGTGGAAAGGATAAGTGTCACTCATCCCACCAGGTTTCACAGACAAAATGTCCTGAGGAGGAGGAAGCCCTGCTTGGCAAAGAAGTGTGAGGGAGGGAGGTGCTGTGGCTCAGCCTGTCACTGCTGGACCCTGTCCATAGGCATTTCTCAATAAGGACATTTTTCTAGAATGCACTCTGCAGGTATTTTTTCTGATCTTTTGGCAACCAATGCCACTGCCCCGACACAACTGGACTATGAACATGGCTACAGAATACACAAATAAACTCCACTGTGTCTTTACTATTTAGGGACTTTTAGTATCCTTGTGCATTATAATAATGTAAAAAATCGAAGTTTCCAGATTTCAGCCAAGGGTAGGATCAATAAAAGGCTCTTTTTTTTTTATTGGTCGTTCATAACATTACATAGTTCTTAATACATCATATTACACAGTTTGATTCACGTGGATTATGAACTCCCCCTTTTACCCCATATACAAATTGCTGTATCATATCAGTTTCCCTTCCGTTGCTTGACATATTGCCTTTCTAGTGTCTGATGTATTCTGCTGTCTGTCCTATTCTCTACTATCCCCCCTCCCCTCCCCTCCCCTCCCCTTTTCTCTCTTTACCCCTTCTACTGTAAATCATTTCTTCCATTTGTATTATCTTGTCTTGCCCCTCCTTTCCTCTTATATGACATTTTGTATAACCCTGAGGATCGCCTTCCATTTCCATGCAATTTCCCTTCTCACTCCCTTTCCCTCCCACCTCTCATCCCTGTTTAATGTAAATCTTCTTCTCAAGCTCTTCGTCCCTACCCTGTCCTTGTTTACTCCCCTTATATCAAAGGAGTCATTTGGTATTTGTTTTTTAAAGATTGACTAGCTTCACTTAGCATAATCTGCTCTAATGCCATCCATTTTCCTCCAAATTCTATGATTTTGTCATTTTTTAATGCAGAATAATACTCCATAGTATATAAATGCCACATTTTTTTTCTCCATTCATCTATTGAATGGCATCTAGGCTGGTTCCACAGTCTTGCTATCGTGAATTGAGCTGCTATGAACATCGATGTAGCAGTGTCCCTGTAGCATGCTCTTGTTAGGGCTTTAGGGAATAGACCGAGAAGGGGAATAGCTGGGTCAAATGGTGGTTCCATTCCCAGCTTTCCAAGAAATCTCCATACTGCTTTCCAAATTGGCTGCACCAATTTGCAGTCCCACCAGCAATGAACAAGAGTGCCCTTTTCCCCACATCCTCTCCAGCACTTATTGTTGTTTGACTTCCTAATGGCTGCCATTCTTACTGGAGTGAGATGGTATCTTAGGGTAGTTTTGATTTGCATTTCTCTGACTGCTAGCGATGGTGAGCATTTTTTCATGTACTTGTTGATTGATTGTATGTCCTCCTCTGAGAAGTGTCTGTTCAGGTCCTTGGCCCATTTATTGATTGGGTTATTTGTTATCTTATTGTCTAATTTTTTGAGTTCTTTGTATATTCTGGTTATTAGGGCTCTATCTGAAGTGTGTGGAGTAAAGATTTGTTCCCAGGATGTAGGCTCCCTGTTTATCTCTCTTATTGTTTCTTTTGCTGAGAAAAAACTTTTTAGTTTGAGTAAGTCCCATTTGTTGATTCTATTTGTTAACTCTAGCGCTATGGGTGTCCTATTGAGGAATTTGGAGCCCGACCCCACAGCATGTAGGTCGTAGCCAACTTTTTCTTCTATCAGATGCCATGTCTCTGATTTAATATCAAGCTCCTTGATCCATTTTGAGTTAACTTTTGTGCACGGCGAGAGATAGGGATTCAGATTCATTTTGGTGCAAATGGATTTCCAGTTTTCCCAGCACCATTTGTTGAAGATGCTATCTTTCCTCCATTGCATGCTTTGAGCCCCTTTATCAAAAATAAGATAGTTGTAGTTTTGTGGATTGGTTACTGTGTCCTCAATTCTGTACCATTGGTCCACCCGCCTGTTTTGGTACCAGTACCATGCTGTTTTTGTTACTATTGCTCTGTAGTATAGTTTGAAGTCTGGTATCGCTATACCGCCTGATTCACACTTCCTGCTTAGTATTGTTTTTGCTATTCTGGGTCTTTTATTATTCCATATGAATTTCATGATTCTTTTATCGATTTCTACAAGATATGCTGTTGGGATTTTGATTGGCATTGCATTGAACTTATATAGGACTTTTGGTAATATCGCCATTTTGATGATGTTAGTTCTGCCTATCCATGAGCAGGGTATATTTTTCCATCTTCTAAGGTCTTCTTCTATGTCTTTCTTTAGTGTTCTGTAATTTTCATTGTATAAATCTTTCACCTCTTTTGTTAGGTTGATTCCCAAGTATTTTATTTTTTGGGGGGATATTGTGAATGGAGTAGTTGTCCTCATTTCCGTTTCGGAGGATTTGTCGCTGATATACAGGAATGCCTTTGATTTATGCGTGTTGATCTTATATCCTGACACTTTGCTGAATTCATTTATTAGCTCTAATAGCTTCTTTGTAGACCCTTTTGGGTCTGCTAGGTATAGAATCATATCATCTGCAAATAGTGATAATTTAAGTTCTTCTTTTCCTATTTTTATGCCTTTAATTTCTTTCGTCTGCCTTATTGCTCTGGCCAGTGTTTCGAGGACTATGTTGAACAGAAGTGGTGAGAGAGGGCATCCCTGTCTTGTACCAGATCTTAGAGGGAATGCCTTCAATTTTTCTCCATTCAGAATGATGCTGGCCTGTGGCTTATCATAGATTGCTTTTACAATGTTGAGGTATGATCCAGTTATCCCTAATTTTTCTAGCGTTTTGAACATAAAGGGATGCTGTACTTTGTCGAATGCTTTTTCCGCATCTATCGAGATGATCATATGGTTCTTATTTTTAAGTCTATTGATGTGGTGGATAACATTTATTGATTTCCGTATATTGAACCAACCTTGCATACCAGGGATGAATCCTACTTGATCATGGTGTATAATTTTTTTGATATGTATTTGAATCCGATTTGCCAGAATTTTATTGAGGATTTTTGCATCAAGGTTCATTAGAGATATTGGTCTGTAGTTTTCTTTCTTTGAAGTGTCTTTGTCTGGTTTCGGAATCAGGGTGATGTTGGCCTCGTAGAATGAATTTGGAAGAACTCCCTCTTTTTCTATTTCCTGAAATAGCTTGAAAAGTATTGGTGTTAGTTCCTCTTTAAAGGTTTTGTAAAACTCTGCTGTATACCCATCCGGTCCTGGGCTTTTCTTAGTTGGTAGTCTTTTGATGGTTTCTTCTATTTCCTCTATTGTTATTGGTCTGTTTAGGTTGTCTATATCCTCCTGGCTCAATCTGGGCAGATCATAAGACTCAAGGAATTTATCTATGCCTTCACTATCTTCTATTTTATTGGAGTATAAGGATTCAAAGTAATTTCTGATTATCTTCTGTATTTCTGTAGTGTCTGTTGTGATATTGCCTTTTTCATCCCGTATGCTAGTAATTTGGGTTCTCTCTCTTCTTCTCTTCGTTAGCATGGCTAAGGGTCTGTCAATTTTATTTATTTTTTCAAAGAACCAGCTTTTAGTTTTGTCAATTTTTTCAATTGTTTCTTTTGTTTCAATTTCATTAATTTCAGCTCTGATTTTAATTATTTCTTGCCTTCTACTTCTTTTGCTGTTGTTTTGCTCTTCTTTTTCTAGGATTTTGAGATGAAGTATGAGATCATTTATTTGTTGTTTTTTTCTTTTTTTGAGGAATGAACTCCAAGCAATGAATTTTCCTCTTAGAACTGCTTTCAATGTGTCCCAAAGATTCCGATATGTTGTGTCTGTGTTTTCATTTAACTCTAGGAATTTTTTAATTTCCTCCTTGATGTCTTCTAATACCCATTGATCACTCAGCAACCTATTGTTCTTTCTCCAGGTGATGCTTGATTTTTCCTTTCTTCTTTTATCAT
The DNA here is from genome assembly GCF_045843805.1 of Urocitellus parryii. Classification (NCBI taxonomy): domain Eukaryota; kingdom Metazoa; phylum Chordata; class Mammalia; order Rodentia; family Sciuridae; genus Urocitellus; species Urocitellus parryii. The sequence continues at coordinate 75,206,003 of NC_135539.1, read as the reverse complement.
TGATTTTCAGTTTCATTCCATTATGATCAGACAAGATGCATGGTATTATCTCTACCTCTTTGTATTGTCTAAGAGTTGCCCTGTGACATAGTATATGGTCTATTTTTGAGAAGGTTCCATGTGCTGCTGAGAAAAAAGTGTAGCAACTTGATGTTGGGTGGTATAGTCTATATATGTCAATTAAGTCTAGGTTGTTAATTGTGTTATTGAGTTCTATAGTTTCCTTCTTTAACTTTTGTTTGGAAGATCTGTCCAGTGGTGAGAGAGGTGTGTTGAAGTCTCCCATGATTATTGTATGGTGGTCTATTAGACTCTTGAACTTGAGAAGAGTTTGCTTGATGAACACGGCTGCACCATTATTTGGGGCATATATATTTATGATTGTTATGTCTTGTTGGTGTATGGTTCCCTTGAGCAGTATGAAGTGTCCTTCTTTATCCCTTTTGATTAGCTTTGGCTTGAAATCTATTTTATTAGATATGAGTATGGACACTCCTGCTTGTTTCCGTGGTCCATATGAGTGATATGATTTTTCCCAACCTTTCACCTTCAGTCTATGTACATCTTTTCCTATCAAATGCATCTCCTGTAGACAGCATATTGTTGGGTCTTGTTTTGTGATCCATTCTACTAGCCTGTGTCTCTTAATTGGTGAGTTTAAGCCATTAACATTAAGGGTTATTATTGAGATATGGTTTGTTCTTCTATCCATATTTGTTTATTGATGTTACTAAACCTGATTTGTTATCCTCTTTGACTACTTTCCCCCCTTTACTGTCCAACCTCCCATTGTTGGTTATCAATGTTATTTTCCATTTCCTCTTCCTGTAATGTTTTGCCAAGGATTTTTTGAAGAGATGGTTTTCTAGCTGCGAATTCTTTTAACTTTTGTTTATCATGGAAGGTTTTAATTTCATCTTCTAACCTGAAGCTTAATTTCGCCGGATACACGATTCTTGGTTGGAATCCATTTTCTTTAAGCGTTTGAAATATGTTATTCCAGGATCTTCTAGCTTTTAGAATCTGTGTTGAGAGATCAGCTGTTATCCTGATTGGTTTACCCCTAAATGTAATCTGCTTCCTTTCCCTTGTAGCTTTTAAAATTCTCTCCTTATTCTGTATGTTGGACATCTTCATTATAATGTGTCTAGGTGTGGATCTCTTATGATTTTGCACATTCGGCGTCCTGTAGGCTTCTAGGATTTGGGATTCTGTCTCATTCTTCAAGTCTGGGAAGTTTTCTTGTATTATTTCACTGAATAGATTGCTTAATCCTTTGGTTTGGAGCTCTGTGCCTTCCTGTATCCCAATGACTCTTAAGTTTGGTCTTTTGATATTATCCCATAGCTCTTGAATGTGCTGCTCATGGTTTCTTAGTAGACTTGCTGAGCTATCTATGTTCTTTTCAAGTTGAAATACTCTGTCTTCATTGTCTGATGTTCTATCTTCTAAGTGATCCACTCTGCTGGTAATATTCTCAATTGAGTTTTTAAATTGGTTTATTGTTTCCTGCATTTCTAGTATTTCTATTTGTTTGTTTTTTATTACCTCTATCTCCCTGTGAAATTGATCTTTTACTTCCTGGATTTGTTTGTCGATGTGATCTTTCATTGTATGATTTTGCTGTCTCATGTCTTCCTTGAGACTCCAGATCATCTGAAGCATGTATGTCCTGAGCTCTCTATCTGACATTCCATCTGTTGCAGCTATTACCTCTTCTAAAGTTGAGTTGACCTGCATTGCCTGTGGTCCTTTCTTTCCTTGTCGTTTCATACCGCTGGCGTTTCTTTCTGCTTGGTGAAATTGTTGTGTCTTTGATATTTTCCCTCTATTTATTTATATTGCTCTTGTATAGTTGGAAAATCACTCTTGCAGGGCAGGTAGTGGTTGTGATCCTCCTCCAATTAGTGTGAACCATCTACCATGCTGGCAGGCCCTAGGTCTGCTTTGCTGGTCGGTCAAAGGTCCACCTACTCAGCAGGCGCCAGGGGCACCTGTGTCACTCCGTAGGTTGCTGGGCCTAACCTCCCGATGGGTTGCAGGTTCGCCTCGTTTGCAGGCTCTGGGGGAGGGGCCGGTTCCGCCCCTCAGCAGGCTTTGGGCCCGCTCTGCTGTTCTTCACAGTCTCCCGCCTACCTGCAGACACTGGGGGAGGGGACGGGCCTAGCCCTCAGCCGTCCGCCGGACCTGTCCTAGTGGGTCCGGTCCGCGTTCCCTGCAGGCGCGTGTATCTGCTGTCACTTGGCTGGTTGCTGGGCCTGACCCGCCCGCCCGTGGCTTGCAGGTTCGCCTCGCTTGCAGGTTCGCCTCGCTTGCAGGCACTGGGGGAGGGGCCGGTTCCGCCCCTCAGCAGGCTTTGGGCCCGCTCTGCTGTTGTTCCCAGTCCCCCGCCTACCTGCAGACACTGGGGGGAGGGGACGGGCCTTGCCCTCAGCTGTCCACCGGACCTGTCCTAGTGGTTCCGGTCCGCGTTCCCTGCAGGCGCGTGTATCTGCTGTCACTTTGCTGGTTGCTGGGCCTGACCCGCCCGCTCGTGGCTTGCAGGTTCGCCTCGCTTACAGGCACTGGGGGAGGGGCCGGTTCCGCCCCTCAGCAGGCTTTGGGCCCGCTCTGCTGTTGTTCACAGTCCCCCGCCTACCTGCAGACACTGGGGGAGGGGATGGGCCTTGCCCTCAGCTGTCCACCGGACCTGTCCTAGTGGGTCCGGTCTGCGTTCCCCGCAGGCGCGTGTATCTGCTGTCTCTTGGCTGGTTGCTGGGCCTGACCCGCCCGCCCGTGGCTTGCCAATAAAAGGCTCTTGAACAAAGAGCAATGTGCCTACGTGACCTCTGGCTCTCTGACTGTATCTCTACACAACAGAACTAAACACTTGCTGGAAATACATACACACACACACACACACACACACATGTTTATATATATTCAAAGGATATAGACTTACAAATAAGAAATTATATTCTTCTTCTAAAGGATTATTCACATAAGCATCAGCCCTTAAAGCTAAATCAGTCTCTTTTGTGCAAAATATAATGAGTGGAAATGGCATTTACTCCATAGTCTACAAAATTTGGAAGATGATTTGAAAGTATATTTGTTGAATATTAAAAAGGCAAATCAAACTGCTCTTTTCTGATTTAAAATTATCAGAAATTTCTCTTTCCAAGAAATCAAAATGAATGTGATTCTGTTCCTATTGCCCTCTGCTGATTCTACCCCTGAATTTCTCAGGTATAAGGGCACTTGGAGTAACACTTGCACCCTTCATGAGACTTTGCCCTACAATCTACCAAGTCCTGGCATGGGTCTTCACAATTGTTCTCTGGATGTTTCCTTAACTCTCGCAGAAGCAAAAAGCTCAAATTCAAACTTCACAGAACTTGATCCCTGTCAAATAATTGAGTGGTCACAGGGTGATATTTGAATACAAAATTCTTTCAAGTCTAGTGAACTTAGATCACTCCACTTCAGAGGGTCATCTGTCAATATAACACACATGAATGATGACCAATGATTTACAAATATCCTTGTTAGGTCCCAGTTTGACTTATCAGGATGTTATATTATACATTCATGTAAATTTCCCACAGTTGAGAGCACATGGAAAATTCTACTCAGCTCAGGTCCACCATTTTCTGTGAGAGGCTGAAGGCTACCTCAGAACAGAAAGGAAGGAATCCTCATCATTTATCTGTGCTTCTCATCTTCTGTACATTTTGCCACACAGATGTCTCTGGATCTTGCTTTTTTGGAAGGAAAAAAGATTTCCTGAAGTATGGAAATAAACAGAGACCAGTACCAGTGCAAACCAAGTGCTGACATTCATCTTTTACTAAATTGGTTGAATAGACTGAAATCAGACAATGATGTAGAGCAATGTCTGACCATTGTCTCTCCTGTGCATGGAATAGCTCTAGCTTGAAGAAAGAGAGGACATGTGAGTCCTTCAGAGTCACATAAGGAACCACTAACTTGACAACCTAGATTGGATTCCATTTATCTTGTGTCTACTTTCTTATGAACCCTCAACACAACCCCTTACTGTTACCTCTTGAGGTTTATAGGTGCCAAAGCCCCACCCAGGGCTGGGGTGTTTAGAATTCATTTTTTTCACTTCTTTACCAACTCTCTAGGACAAACATGCCTATAATGGGAAGTAATCATTCTGCTTCTGTTTACATGGACCAATGTGAGAGAGGTAGGTGCTGTCTGTTCAGCCTGTCACTGCAGGACCCTCGCTGTAAGCATTTCTCAATAAGGACTTTTGCCTATATGGAGTCTCCAGGTATTTTCTCTGGTCTTTTGGTAACCTATCCCACTGCCCTGGCACAACAGGACTATGAACATGACTGAAGAATGCCTAGATAAACTGCAATGTTCATGCCATTTAGGAACCTTCATGATCTTTGTGTGTTATTAAAAACTGAAAAATCAAAGTTCCCAAATGCCAACCAGGGGCCAGATTGATAACAGGCTCTTGAACAAAGAGCAATGTGCTGTGTAACCTCTGGCCCACACCTGTAACTATATATGACGGATCTAAACACTGGCTGGAAAAATATGTATAGGGTGAGGATATAGATTTACAAATAAGAAAATGTACTCATGTTGTAAGGGATTAATCACATTAGTGTGAGCCCTTAAAGTTAATTCACACTCTTTTGTGGAAGATATAATAAGAGTGAAAATGACAATATTTCATGGTCTACAAAGGTTGGATAATGATTTGGAAGTTCATTTGTTAAAGAATAAAAAGGCAAATCAAACACATTCTTTTCTCTTCTTAAATTTTTCAGAAGATTGCTTTTTCCATGAAATCAAACTGAATGTGATCCTGTGTCCTACCCACCCTCTGCTGATACTAGCCCTGAATTTCCTAAGTGTCAGGGCACGTGAAGTTCAGCTGAAGCCCTAGTGGTCCACTTTATGCCACTTTGCCCTACAATGTAAACATGTCCTCTCATGTCTCTGGATGTTTCCTTAAGTCATGCAGAAGAAAAATACTATATCCAAAGACTAATCGCTTATCACACAATTAAGTGTCCAGAGTACAAAATTAGTTCCACTCTAGTGAACTTAGCTCACTCCTCTTCAGATTGTAATTTGTCAATACAGCACACATAAATGATGACCAATAATTGGAAATATCTTTCTTATGTGCCACTTGACTTCTCAAGATGTTATATTATGCATTCAGCTAAATTCCCTGCAGTTGAGAGCACATGAAAAAAATCTATTCAGCCAAGGTGCAGCATTTTCTGTGAGATGCTGAAGACTTCTTCACAGTGGAAGGAAGTTATCAGCATCATTTATTCTGTGCTTCTCATCTCAAGTACCTTTTGCTACACAGATTATTGTGAACCTTGCTTTCTTGGAAGGAAAAAAAAATTGCAAAGTAAAGAAATAGAGAAACCAGACCCAGTGAAAACCAATTGCTAAAATCCATCATTCTAGCAAATTGGTAAATACTCAGTAGGGGACCACACCATCAGTGATGTACAGCAATGTCTGATCATTGTCTCTCCCACACATGGAATAGCTCTCACCTGGAGAAACAGAGAACCATATAAGCCCCCCAGAGTCACATAGGAAGCAAGTACCTTGACAACCCAGATTGGATTCCATTCATCCTATGTCTACTTTCTTTGGAACCCGTACTGCAATACCCTACTGTTACCTCTTGAGATTTATAGGTGCCAGAGCCCCATCCAGAAATGAAGTGACCATCATTGAGCTCCACATACTGATGTTTGGAATTCATTGACTTTCACTACTCAGCCTAAGTTCTGCTTCTTTTTCTGCATTCACAGGGCAATAAATAATAGGATTCACATCCCTAACTGCCTGTCTAATGGTTATCCAATTCTACTTGCTGTCCATAATTTCATATGGAAAATTTTTAAATGATCTACTACACAGAAATAAAAGCAAGTTTGCTTTTAATAAATTTTCTCCTTACAATATAATCATGCATTATGGTAAGAGATGGAACCATATTGACCATTTGTTAGCCTGGAAACCTCTCATCCCTCCTCTTTTTTATTTTTATTGGTTCTGGTTTGGGAATCTTTTTTCTCATGATGAAGCCCCTTCTTGATCCTAATTATGAGATATGATGAATGAATCATGCACCATACACACAAATAATTTTTATAAAAGCATTATGGAACAATTATTGAAGCCTCATAAAATTAACCAAATGTTAAAAGGAGAAAGAGGTAGCCTCTTTAATTTTCTCACTGTTAAAATGTTTTCCATAATTTTTCTACCACATCCCAAGAGGATGCAATCCTGACAAGTGTGCATTAACATCTGCACTCACTGTGACATTCTGCTCAGTGGAAGACAAATGATTACAGTCACAGGAAGCCAGTATGCACTAGGTAACCAGAGACTAAAGTTCATTGTATACCTTTAACCTGTTAGGTAAGTTTGAGAAAACCATTAATATGCATGATGCAAAATGTAGACGCTTTCTGTGATTTATGACCTTTTTCAACATTTTCCCAAAAAGAAAAAAAAAACGGAATAATATTAAATTAAAATAAATTTTGGAATAGTTGTATAAATATTGATGCACTGATGAAGAGAAATATTTGAAGAAATTAAAAATCAAATATGAATGTTCATTAATATAAATTATGAAATATAGGAAAAAGGACTCTTAATTAAGTTAAAAGAGCATGGAATGTAATCAACAACATAATAAGTGTATAAAATATGCATGATAAAAAAGGAAAAACTACAAACTATAAGTACTCATTCTCTTTGAGTAGTGAGAATAGGCTGGATCTCCTACATGCATTTTAATGACCTGACTTTTTCTGTCATGATCATAATTTGAAAACAGTGACTTATTGTGTATATTGAAAAGCTCTGCCTTTAACACAGATCCTAGTTTCTTGTGGTTTTGATTTTATTAAGATAAGCCCTTTCTCAATCACCCATTATTTGAAAAAAACAAACTATCTTACTCCACACAGAAGCAAATATACAAAATTTAAAAGGACAATTGAGCATCTATCAAATTTTGATCCTCACAGAAAGCATCAAAGGTGAAAATTTTTAAAAAATAGCATTCTCATTTGCAAAATATATTCTGAATCTTCCTATTTTGCTTTCTTATAAAAATGTCCATTGTTGATGAATGTGCAATCCTGAAAAGGGTGCACTAAAAAGGTGCCAAGTCACATTGCTTAGTGAAGGCAAATTAACTGAGAGCTCTAGGACATTATTTTGCAAGATGCAACAGAAGCCGTAGGGTCTTTCTGAAATGAGGGCTCTGAGTGATTGCTCAGTTTGTTTTTCAGTTTGCTACACTTATGGTTTCACTTTTGTATTCTATGAAAATTATTTACTTATAGAAGGTGAGAAGCTCTGACCCTGAAAATTGAAGAGAAAGGAATTTCCTGGCAGAAAACCAGCCCTCGCTCAAAGTGCTTTTGCTCAGTACCGCAAACCTCACTGAGAGCACCCACTCTTGACTGTTATGATTCCATTTACTATTAAAATTCTGCCTTGCAAACTTGGAATATGGTCTCTCCTGACTTTATCTGGATTGCGTACCTGGACATTGTCACAAGCACTCTTCTCTCTGAGAACAGAATGTTCTTTGGCACTCATCCTAGTCTATAGTTGGTCTACTTGGACATGGTACCATGTGCCTAAGACTCTACCTGGATGTCCTGGACATAGAATCACAATACCTTTGCTCCACATCCACCGCACCTCGCTAGTCACCAACATCCGTGGTCAACTCTGTTTCTTTATAGAATCTTGATTTTTTTTTTCATTTTTGTTTTTGAGAAGTTGCAGGCAATTTTAAGTCACAGAAAAAGTGAAATGACAAGATTACAGAAATAAAATGTTATGGCCATATGTAAATATCTGTTATATAAAGAGTTTATAACAGTCATAAACAATTCTTGGATCTTCAAATGACAAATTCTAAAGAGCTCTTCTGTGTCTAAAATATATCTGGCCAATCCTGCATTGAGAGATATTTTACTCTATCCTGGAACAAACCTCTATGCTATTAAATCTGAGAACTAAAAGAGTTATTCCTCTATCATATGCATATATTTGCATCAAAAAATCAGGTGAGAAGTGAGCTCAGCTCTTTCTTTTTTATAAGTAATTACATTGAGACTATGGTATCTTTTATAATGTTTGGCAGATATGAAAAGAAGAATCAGAAATCTCACAGTTGATAGGTAAGACCTTGGGTGGCCTCTCTGGTCACCAGTCCCAGATTCCACTGAGACATAGTTTTCCCAAATTCTCTGATCCATTGAGGTTGGCCTGCTGTGCACATCCATGATGATAAGCCCAGCTGCTTAACAAGGGCTCCAAGGGGAAAACAGATGACTCCTACCTTGGGATTTCAATGTCTAACAGAGAATATACAAAAACAAATTATTAACTCAGGCTTATCCCAATTTTTCTGAAATGGGTAGGACAGGTGTCAGGTTGTAACTATGCTGCAGAAAAGTCTGAAAGTAGCAGGCTTTTTTTCTTATTCTCCATACTATGGAAGTTTTCTGTCAGAAATGTAAATATCCAACAACAAGAAAATATTAAGTATATGAAAGCTTTGAAAAGACCCCCGTTTCCCTGTCCAAGGAGAATCACACAAAACACTGGCTGCAAAAAGCAAGAGGGATTTATTGGGGGACACAGGCGCCTGCGGGTGCCCAGCAGAACCTCAGCCGGAGCTTTGGTGAGCTGGCACACCGGGCTTGGGGATACAGAGATTTTTATAGGGTAAAGGGGCTGTTTTCGCGCGGGGGAAACAATAGGTTTCTTATTGGTTAATTTTAAACCCAGCATATAGATTACCTAAAGGGCAAAGTTGTTTTTCACTGTATGTTACTAAAAAAGAACCACATAAAAGCTACATATTTGCACTCCGGTCTTCCTGCTCCTGCTCATTCAGGCATGCCTAGGGACCTGGTCCTTTGTCCTTTCCCAACCGGTTACACCTAACTAATTATCTGAAAAATACCTCTGGTGCCTGCGTAGGTTTGTGACATGCCTTGGTGGTTTTGCAACTAGGCCTGATGTTGTTGGGCTGGGGTCTTTCATTCCCCCCTTTGTCTGGAAACTTGGGAACCAATCATGGTTCCCTCAGTTGTGGGCCTATTTGGGCAGACTCTACATCTTGGTAAACAGTAATCCTCAGGGGACAGTCTTTAACTTTTCAAACTTACTTAAAATTGGCCTCCTAGATCCAACCTGACCTGATTTACTTATCTATTCTGGCTTTGTTTACCCTAATTTTAGAAACTTTATTGCCGTAAGGAGAAGGAGTGAAAAGGGGCGATGGCTCGTTCTGGCTGCTTCAGGCTGAAAAGGGGTGTCGAACATGAGGGGGCTCGATGACAGGGGGAACGACGACATGGGGGGACATGAGTTCCCTTTTCAGTTCCATTTGAGGTCTGGTTGGGGAAAAACAGGTTGTCATCTGGGGATGGGTACCTCTATGAGAGAAACAAAAACCATGAGTACTGAATAAGTGTTGCAGCAGCTGGAACGTGTCACTGTACATAAGTTCCCTCCAGTTACCAGGATTGTAAACATATCATTTAACTTTTAGGGTTACAGATGTCCTTTCCCTTAAGACACAGTTTAATAATTTAATATTATCTGATCTTGCAAAATCCTTTTACTAGTATGACCTGTGTCTAATAGAGAAATCTAATTCTGTTACTTAGGGCTGGATAACCATACTAGCAAACACCAAGCCTACCTGTGTAGGTCAGAAATATCTGTGGGCCTTAAACTAAAAACTATTCTGGCTGTTCCTTTTGATAGTTATCAGGCATTCCTACCTAAGAATCTCTTTTGCAGCCTCCAGTTTACTTATTGTTGGAGGCTACATTTAACTATTATTATTATTTAAGATGTCCAGGAACAGCTATGTTTTGGCTTTGACTGTCTTTGCTAAGTGTTTAAGATGAAGCAAGTCAAACTGACTTCTGTTTCTATAAGAGTCAGCTGAATTTCTCTGGGAGTCCTCGGGAACTTCACAGCAGCTTCTCAGTTCTGCTAGTGCCATTTGCGCAAGGATGGGTCCAGGCCTTGCTTGACCACGTGGCTTCCCTCGGAAGCATCAGGGATGTCTCCCTTTTCTGATGACCCTCCTCTTCACAGCAAATGCACTGATTGGCTTCTGTCCTCCACTGGTCTCATTAATCTCCCTGATCAGGAGGTTATGTGGCCTAGAGTTGCAGAGCTCTTTGGAGAAGTCCCCTATCCCCTGATTCAGACTGACTCAGAGGGCAAGAGCCAAATATTGGTTTTCTTGGCCCTTTTTAATTTAACTTTAATTTTAAAACTTAATCTTAAACATCCAGCAAATAAACTTTAACAGCCTTGTATTAAGAGTACTGGGCCTTAATGTCTATCTCTTTCCTGTAGGTGCTAACTCATTATCTTAAATTAACCCAAGTTGTGAGTTCTTAAAGCAGTATCTCTTTAAAACATTAACAGGCAATCCTTAGACCATCTAAAAGCAAACTACAAAACAAAACTAACTAGGATAAAAACATATTTAGTTTATGTAATAGCTACCTTGAATTCTGTCAGAGTTATACATTATAATCCCCTGTTTGAGGTCCTGGCAATCGTGACAAAAACCAACTCTTGGACACAACCTTAAATGCACTGAAATCTGGCCTACTTCTTTCATAGTCACTTTCACATGAGATGGGACATAGAGCCTTATCTCAAGTAAGGTGGGGCTCTTTATAAATCTTAAATACTATAGTTCTGAAGCTGATCTTTGCTTTTTAGACATCATTTTACAAAGCCTACATAAATTGTTGCTCAAATTTACATGAACATTAGCTAACACAACATAGTATCACATCTAAAACATGAATTAAAGAAAGGCTGAAAGCTTTTAACTTTTTGTAGAGAAGTAGCAAAGTACTTTTGTATTTTGAAATAAAACCTTTACATAGATTAAGCTCTCATTAACTTAAAAATACATTTAAACTGTATCTCAGTGTAAAAAGTAACATAGAACTTTACATATTTTACTGATACCAAGTCCAGTTATAGAACACAAATAATAAAGCTTTTACCTCACAAACTTGTGTACCTGGAAGACATGAACACATTAAAATTACCATAATTACGTTGATGATTTTATGTTAACCATGTTTAGCTTTTAAAGAAATGACTAAGGGGGATATGGCAGGGCTTAGATAAATGGCAGGCAACCTGTCTATTGGCAAGTTTTTTCAGATATCATCACCAGCACCTGAAGAAGATCAGAGCGAATAAAAACAGAATAAAGATAAAAATTAGAGCAAAAATCAATTTCTGGCAGAAGTTCATGCCTGGTAGTGAGCTTCAGCACTGAGTGAACTGTTCTCTTGAAGATGTTGGGGGTCCATCGGTCATCAGAGGCTGGTAGTGCCTAAGCAGAAGCTGGTTGGAAGTTTAATTTGAGACTTTCTGCAATCGGATTTGAAGGAACTTCATTATGCAGAGCAAAAGAGTACAAGAAAAGTATTGAAAAATAACAGTTGTTGTTTAACCATAGTTGTGTAACTTAAATTTACATAAACCTCCTTTATTTTTTTTTTCACTTAAACCTTTTTGATTACTTAGTCACATAGACTTTCCTATCTAGAAACACAATTCTTAGAACCTTTCAGTTTTTCAGTTTTTTTTTTCCATCTGTTATCCTCCTTTTGTTCACATTTTGAAACAATACTTGTAAATTTTTGAATTTAAGCAGATTATTTCATAGACATCAACATTTTATTAGAACCTTTTTGAACATCTAGAAAAACTTATAAGCTTAATTTTAAAAACATCTTTACTTTCATTTGTTTACCCAATTTAAATTGAACCATTTGAATCACGTGAATCAAAGATATTTGGATCCATTTTTAAATTTTTTTTTTTTCATGAGCGCTCCTCATTTGTCAATTTGTCATATCACTGCAGGATATATGGACATACACACATACAGACATACCGACATACAACACATAACAAGAGTGTGCACACATAATAGTGAAGGCCTTGTAGCTTTTCGCAGATGAGATCTCCATTGCAATGTTTCAAAAACTCCAGTTGATCAAAAATAGAACTTATCAGAAAAACATTAACTTGTCTGTAGGAACAAAATCATGAGCTCAAAAAATATAGAATCTAAGAAAAGGCAAAAAAAGTCCTAGAAAAATTGACCGGCCAGTAATTAGTAAATGCCATACAATTTACTCTTTGGTTTAATCTGGTTTGAGTTCGGGTAAAAGGACACTTTTACTCTTTTTTTTTTTTTCCTTGGGCCTGAGCTCCAAGCTGCTTCTGTTTGCATATCAGCTTAAACCCTGGCTGAGGTCTGGAAGGAACTGGGAATACCGGAATTCTGAGCAGAAACTTTATGCCTAAGGTATTTTAACCATAAGTCACAATTTATCTTTTTACACTAGAAAAATTTGCTCACACAAAACTGAAAATAGGATCTTTCTTGATAATATAAAAGACACCATCAGAAGGAGTTTCTTCAGGATCATTAAGCTACTTTCTTTGTTCTGAAGTTTTTAAAGTAATATTAAGTTACATTAAATCGCCTGAAAAATTTTAAAAGAGAACCACACACCACCATGTATATCAAAATTAAGCTTTGAAAATTTCCAAGACTGTTGCTAATTAATGTCATTTCAATAAGCCAGACCAACGTTTTAATTTAACACTTTTTTAAAATTTTACACAGAGAGAAACAGATACCAAATCATAATTTACTATCTTTACTTAAATCAATGCACTGTATACCTAGTGAAATCTCCTTAGGCTACCCAATTCAAAAACTGATAAAAAAATAAAACTGAATGATTGGGAGTCACTTGCCAACTTGGAAGTAGAGTTTTTTTAATTTTCTATTCTAAGTATTTAAGTTCTCTGGCATGAATTATCTGAAATCACAAACTAAACAATTACCTAACCCTAACTTTTAACTGCAAGATAGTGCAATACTTTAGAAACCCATTCAGATACCAGATTGTTACAATAAAAAAATTAATTTTTGTTAGACACACATTTAACTTAGATTATCCCCAAGAAACAATCTATAATAACCTTAAAACAGACCAGATAAGGAAAAAAAATCTCTCCTAGGTTTTGAACTTCCATTTAATCATGACTTTTATTAGTGGCTAAAACAGACTATTGAAAGTTACCTATGTACCTTAGAGAACCTGGGCAGATTTTACTAATTATCTCATGTCTTTCTTAGTCCTACAACCTGAATTGCTAACATTTCTGACCTGCGAAGGAAGGGAAGCATCCAGGAGGAATGGATGCGGGGTTGGGAGTGTTGCATGGCCCATACGGAGGCAAATGTGATTGGGGCTTTCCCTCAGTGCCATTCATCTACCGATCACCCTAGATACCCCTGGGGGCTGTCGGAAGGGGGCTCAAGAGAAAGGAACCTTAAGAATTCGTCTGAGAGTAGCCCAGACCGGAATTCCTCAGTTGTTCCAAACTCTTTCCTCCACCTCCACGCATCCAAGGCAGATCAGGATTCCGGACACTGTGTACTCACGCCAATTGCTCTCCAGGCCCAGACAGAAAAGTTGGAAACGGCTTTGGCAGAACCCAAGATGCCTGCTCTGTACTGAACAGGTGATTGAGAGCTGCTTAGGCCGAGAAACCTCTCACCCGAGTCTTGAAGAGTGGCGGCTGCACTAATTGCATTTAAGTAGCCGACGGGTGCCCACCTTATCCTCCAGAAAGAAAGAGAGAGAAAGATGCACCTCAAACAGACATGGGGTGCATGCACTTACCTCGGTGTAGAATCTCAGTCTGGGACAGAATTTATGACTGAACGTTTGGCTCCCATCCCCGAAGCCAATTAATGTCAATTTAATAATGAGGACAGGGTTTTGAGAAAAGTTAAAGCGAGATATCAAAGTTCTTAGATCCCCAGCAGGCATTTCTTAATCGCAGCGGGTGCACTCAGGCCAACTACAGGAAGAAAAGAAAACACTGCTTCCCTAATCTTGCTCACAATTTAGGTTAAAATCTAGCTAAAGTTATCTTCACACCTCTAAGGCAGATTGGAATTTGGGACTCTGCATCGGTCAAACTAAAACAATGCCATCACACTTAACAGAGACACAGACAAAAAGACACACACAAAGACATAGATTCCCTTTTCAGATTGTCAAAAAAATGAAAGTGGGTGCTGGCCCCAAGCCGACTGGGGCCTTCCCTTCAGACAAGCGAATTGGGGGAGCATCCCCCTCAGATTGGGTCTGACAATACCAGATTGGGAGATTCTCTTGCCAATGGTCGAGGGTGAGACCCAAAGGGATCCTAATTGATTGCCCCATGTTAGTTTCAGATGAAGGGATTGAATACAGAGACAGAAACAATAACACAATAACCACAATAACACTGAAATCAGACCAAAGAGAAAGAGCGCTGCGCAAATTCAAAACAAATGGCTTAGGCGGAGCAGAAGCCCCGCCGCTGCCTACAAAACCTAATGGCTTAGGCGAAGCACAAGCTTCGCCGCTGCCTACAAAGACCAAATGGCTTAGGTGAAGCACAAGCTTCGCCGCTGCCTACAAAGTGATCCCTGGGACGTCTCCCAGGGTGGCAGGGGAGAAGTCTGAGTTCGTCAACTCCTTCTCAAGCTGCCCAAAATACAAAGCGACTACGCGTAATCGTACAAATGCAGCGCATAGAAACAAAGTATCAGCCAAAAGTTGCAAACATTACAGACATAAAAGTGACACCAGACGACACAACAGACACGACATGAGCTGGCCAGCTTACCTCCCAGTGATACCAGGTAGTCCTTGGGCAGGGATCCGGACGGGATGAGGGAGGGGCTGATGTTTATCTCGGTGGGACCTCCAAATGAAAAGACCCCCGTTTCCCTGTCCAAGGAGAATCACACAAAACACTGGCTGCAAAAAGCAAGAGGGATTTATTGGGGGACACAGGCGCCTGCGGGTGCCCAGCAGAACCTCAGCCGGAGCTTTGGTGAGCTGGCACACCGGGCTTGGGGATACAGAGATTTTTATAGGGTAAAGGGGCTGTTTTCGAGCGGGGGAAACAATAGGTTTCTTATTGGTTAATTTTAAACCCAGCATATAGATTACCTAAAGGGCAAAGTTGTTTTTCACTGTATGTTACTAAAAAAGAACCACATAAAAGCTACATATTTGCACTCCGGTCTTCCTGCTCCTGCTCATTCAGGCATGCCTAGGGACCTGGTCCTTTGTCCTTTCCCAACCGGTTACACCTAACTAATTATCTGAAAAATACCTCTGGTGCCTGCGTAGGTTTGTGACATGCCTTGGTGGTTTTGCAACTAGGCCTGATGTTGTTGGGCTGGGGTCTTTCAGCTTATGACTCCAGATAAGAACAATGTTTGACATTACACAGATCAATAACCAAAAAGGCACAAGCTGCTTTTATTTTTGTTGCATAAGCTGTTGAAGAGTGTGATACTGAAAATTGCTGAGTTCTGATGTTTTCAGCTCTGTTGTAAGAAATAGAAAATTTAACTCAACTTGTTTGAAAGTTTGAGGAAATTGATGCAGATCGCTAATTTGGGGGCAATAAACAATTGGTTTCCTAATGATTCTATTAGGAATATTGGTATAATATATATGTATTATGGGAAAGTGTAGTACTAGGTCATTTATTGGAGATCTTTCTGCTTTTTCAGAGAGACTTTCAATATCTATATCATGATGTCTAGAAACACAAATCTTCTATCTCAGACTCCAAGTGGAAACCACGTCTGTAAAAATGCAATCCTCTCTGGCTGCCATCATCTTGACTTTGTTACCTTACCCACTTCTTGTACACTCCTTTCATTCTCTTAGTTTAAATTTCTGCCCTAGATATGTGACATCACCTGTCCTTCTTCATGCAGACACCAGAAGCTCCCCAGTTGTTTGGCTTTTTCCTAAGAATTTCTACTCATGCCTAGAATATACTTGGGGTAACCTAGGTAAAATCTTAACTGTAACCATGCCATGTTAAGCAGGTTGCTTGCTCTGTAGCTTCTACTATGTTTCCATGCATCAATTTTGACCCAACGGAATTACAACAGTCTTCGGGGCTCTCTTCTTTCCTCTGAGAAGTTCTCATACAATCTGAAGTGTTAACATTGAGCTAAATAATATTCATCTATTGAAGGATACCTAGGTTGGCCCATAGTCTAGCTATTGTGATTTGAGCTGCTATAAACATTGATGTGGCTGTGTCACTATAGTATACTGATTTTTAAGTCTTTTAGATATAAACCAAAGAGTGGAATAGCTGGGTCATATGGTGGTTCCATTCCCATTTTTCTGAGGGATCTCCATACTGCTTTTCATACTGGTTGCACCAATTTGCTGTCCCACCAGCAATGTATAAGTGTACCTTTTTCACCACATACTCACTAACATTTATTGTGGCCTGTACTCTTGATAATTGCCATTCTGACAGGAATGAGATAAAATCTTACAGTAGTTTTGATTTGCATTTGCCTTTCTCTAATTTCTAGAGATGTTCAATAGTTTTTCATATATTTGTTGACCAATTGTATTTCTTCTTCTGTGAAGTGTCTGTTCAGTTCCTTAGCCTGTTTATTGATTGGGTTAAAAAATGTGGTATATATACTCAATGAAATATTATTTAAATATTTTAATAATATTTAAAGAAGAGTGAAATCATGGCATTTGCAAGTAAATTATTGGAGCTGGAGAATATCATGCTAATCGAAATAAGCTAATCCCACAAAACAAAAGGCGGAATGTTTTCTCTAATATGCAGATTCTAATTCACAATAAAGCTGGGGGCACTATGGAAGAATAGCATTACCTTAGATTAGGTAGGGGGAGTGATGGGAGGGGAGGTTAGGGAATGTGAGGATAGGAAAGTTAGAAGAATGAAACAGACATCATTACTGTATGTATACATGTGAATACATGACCAATATGATTCTGCAACATGTATACTCAGGAAAAATAATAAATTATATTCCATCTATGTATGATATATCAAAGTGCATAAATGCATTCTAATGTCATCTATAACTCATTAAAACAAATTTAAAAATTTAGAAAACAAAATAATAGAGTAAATGAAAGTTGGAAAACTCTTCTCACTCTCTTATATTTCTCCTTTACCAGATCTACTGCTGGCCTGTCCTGTTCACCTATTGATCTGTCCTTGTACTAACTATCTGGGAGAAACATATCTATAATGAGAAATAATCATGTCATATCTATTTATATAGACCAATTCACTTAAACCTAAGTCTTCAACCAAAAGACTCATACACATTGGGTTTAATTAAAACTTAAGCTATCACAAGATTTTAAGTTTCCCAAGCAATTCAAAGTCTAGGCAACTCTGGTAAAAAAATGAAACCTAAATAAATCATTGCTCTTTCAATATGACTTCAGTAACTGAGATTGTGTTCTTTCCAACATCACTTTCACCCAGATTATTTGTGAGTCAGTCATGTTAATTCCATTGGCATTAACATGTGATCATTGTTTCAAAGGGAGCGTGACCCAGTCCTAGTCAATGCCACATGAGATGGAACCTGCTAGAGGCTTCTCTGCAAGTATCCCTCTGGTTTAAGAAGGCAATTTTAATAAGAGCTGTCTCCTTTTCCTAAATTGGATATTGTGCTGCTGTGCTCGGTGCTCTGCTCCCAGCCTAAAGATGTCAACACAGAGAAGAGGGAAGGTCTAAGAGTGGATGGGAGAACTTCTAGACTCATGTGAAAAATACCCAGAGCTTATTCTTCTTCTGGCCTTTTTGTTGTGGGAGTAAACCTGTCTAAGAGATAAGGTATGTTTGCTGCACTATGAGAAACAAGTCGCCTCTCTGATCTGCAGAGGTGTGTTGTCTAATTTCAGCAACCGTTTTTGAGGTTACACTGCATGACAAGGCAAGGTGTCTTAGAGATGATAAGCACAGCTTTGCTAACTGGTATCTTCCAAAGTCTGTGACCAGATAAGATGCAGTGACTTGTAGTAGAGTTAATTTGCTTTGAGGAAAGAAGTTGATAGCCCTGTCGACACTACCTAAAGACCAAGACCATTCTGTGTGACACAGCTTTGGCAATGGCAGGCAAAACCACACTGAAATCGTCTGCCATTGTGAATCTCTTTTTTCTTCATTGCATGCTTTCTTTGGTGCAATAGACAACTGACTGTTTACAAACGTGTCAACTGTTCATTCCCCAGAATCTAATGGTTTCTTGATGTTTCCATGGGAGAAACTGGAGCTTTACTCGACCAACATTTTCTCACATCACTCTATATTCTAAATTTTCAAGTGATTTATGAGATTCCTTTCTATGAATGCATCCAATTTGACATAAATATCTCCAAACATATTGTAATTAAGGTTGTTTCAGCTTTTCTTTTAATGCTAATAAAAAATCCAGCTAAGGTATTTGATAAAGTACGCAAAATGTTTTTTTTTTTTTAATCTGTAGAGTATTATTATCAAAAGAACATTTGGTGGAAGGAAAACAACAGAGTAGAGGAAAGGAATTAAGAGAAAGGAGGAAGAGGGAAAAGGCATAGGAAAGTAACTGGGGGATAAAATCTACCCTATTATGCTATTTCCAGGTATGTATAAACCACAGTATATGAATAAAATCAAATCATCTAATATATACAAGTTCATATACATCACATTAAGTAAGTTATAATTATAGGAGAAAGATCCGGAGAGTAGAGCAAGAAGATCATGGGGAGGAGGAGGACATGAAGGGAAGTCATTGAGATATGAGATTGATCAAATGTTAGATGTATGAGTGAATGTGGCATCATGAATCTCACTACTATGAATAATTATAATGTGCTAGAAACAAAGAATTTTTATCATAGTTCTCAAGAAGAGAAGTGTTCCACTCTGCTCACTTCAACCTTGGCACATCTGACCCCTCACACTTTTTCCAGGCCGATTGCCTCTCACCTCCTTGACAACCATCTGAAAGGTGAACCTTATTCCCTAGTTTTCAGGAGCTCTGGTCCTCAAGCTGCAGGAAGGGAGCCCTTGACCTTGATGCTTATCCTGGCCCTATGTGCTTCATCTTGCAGACCGTGAACCATTATCTGAATGTATTCTGTTTTCTGATTATTCCCTGGGCTAGAGAAACACTGAAAAAAAAAATACCAATTGCTACTTCCTTAGATCCTGAGAATTCCTATATTCTGCTTCCCCAGAAATGTGTTAACATCACCAAACCCCTGCTTACAAGCTAGTAGCCCAGTTAGTTTTTGTTCATAATCACTCAAAAAGAAAGTAATCATAAATATAATGGAGTGAATGTAGAATCTTGAGATAAACAACTTTATTTGTTTCAAAAATTGATGAAAATTTTAGTGTCTTCCTTACTGGACTGGTGAAGATTGCTTCAAGAAGAATGTGAGTTGCTAAGACACACAGGTTAACAACAGAAGTGATGTGTCCAATGAGTAGCATCTGAGCTGTCTCCTGCATCAGGACCCACACGGAGGATACCAGTAGAAGTCATGACAAAGGTGTCCACGTTAATATTCATCAGCAAATGGATAATTCAGATGATCAGCCCCACTAAAATGAGAATCAAAAATGTATATCACACTCAGTGACACCATTTTTACAGGGGTAAAGAAGTGACATCTACAAACTCCATTATATTTTCTGAGTGGTTGTGAAATCGCCCTTTCCTACTTTCCTGAATATAGCTTTATCAGAAAGGTAACTAAATTATTCAAATTCTATTCCCTTTTCTAGAACAGCACACAAAGAACTCACTGAGACAAGAATTCACTCATATTCATCTCCCTTAGCTGTATCAAACAAAGATATCTTTCCTTATATATAAATATATAAATGGACACATCATTTATACCATCTTTAGTATAAAAACAGGTTTAGATATTGACCAATACAAAAACTATTTTAGGGTAGAGTATTTTGCTAGCAATTTAACTTCCATTTCACTAATTCATTAATTATTTTCTCACTGCTGATCACACATGACACGGTGCTACATGCAGACATGGACAGGATGTTGTTTATAAAGTAGACATGCAAACCCCTGGAGCTCACTATATAATATTTACATCTCTGTACTTTAGTAACAATACAACAGAAAACCATTACTTCCAGAAATATTTAATAGGGAGCAAGTATTGCCAATTGCTTGCTACTGTCTCTTGGCATTATGGTCCTCCTTTTACTTTTTTTTAATTTATATTAAAAATATATTAGAAATTATAAAAATATAGCTTCGAGTTTTTAAGGACATATCATAATTGATTACATAATCCCCTCTCACATGTCATCACATCAATTTCGATTATAAATTAACATTCCCTCAGGCAGAAGGGACATATATTCCTTGTTTACCCTCACTTATAACATATGTGCATTGTCACACTCTATAAAGATTCAAGAAGGAGTAAAAATTTTTTCATGACTATAATTCTCTTCGGATGATTTCTCTGCACACTTTTCCCTAGCTTTTGAATCTCTCTTCTCAAAAACGACTTTATCCTCTGCATTGAGATGTCTCCATTTTCAAACTAAAAACCAAATGTTCTCCCAACAGCCTCCACAGATGCCATTTGTCAGCCACATCAGTGTCTGAAGTCTGATCAAAACTCCATTGAATAAGAGGGAAAGACTTGAAACTAAAACAAACAATGGCCACACGTCAACCAACATTACTTACAACTCAGCAGCAAGATATCGATAATTTCTGTTCAGGCCATCTAGTTCTTTCATGTCTTCTGCAGTCAACTCGAAATCAAAAACCTATCACACAAGTAAAAAGTATTTAGCATAGGTGGACTGTGTGTTGCCAATCCTGGAAATCCAATGAAATCAGATAACTGCAGAAACATTTAAAATATCTGAGAAGTTTTTTCCAAAACTTATTAAAGACATGAAGCAAAAGGCTCAAATAGTCAAAAAGTATCAGATGAAAATTAAAAAGAAATCACTTCTAATGCATAATGTAGTGAAACTGTAACAACTACAGACAAAGAGAGATCATTAAGCAGAAGCTGTAGCAAATAAAGCTAATGTTATACCAAGATTACGGTGTCATGTACTTAAAAGACTCAGAAAAAGCTAGAGGCAACATTTTGAAATATGTAAGATGATTCAATAATTTCCAAGGATACTCTTTGATTTCTTTCTTTTTTTGGGGGGGGAGATAGGAAGGTACCAGGGTATGAACTCAAGGGTACTGGAATACTGAGTCACATCCCCACCCCTATTTTGTATTTTATTTAAAGATAGGGTCTCACTCAATTGGTTAGCACCTTGCTTTGGCTGAGGCTTCTTTGAACTCTCCATCTTCTTGCCTCAGCCTCCTGACCTGCAGGGACCATAGGCATGTGCCACTTGCCCAGCTACAGGTCAGTTTCTATATGGCATCAGTGGAAACTTCAAACTCCAATAATGATTTTTGTTCAACAATTTTTAAGTCAGAAATTCTTAAAGTACTAATTATATCCTGTTAATTAGGTTAATAGAGTCAAAGGAGGTGGTGGAAAGAGGATCACTTTGTCTAAAACTGAGACATTTTGAGCATGAAAACAGTTTCCACAAATTCCTAACATGCCTAAATAGATACTTAAATCATATGTAATTTCCTCAAAAATGGCAAGAGTAAAATGTTTATAATTTAACAATTGATGAATGAGGTAAATGGAACTAACAGAATTCTTTGAACTTTTCTGTGCATTTGGAAATTCTCAAAATGAAAAGGGATTATCAGAATTATCACTACCATGTGAATAAATCTAACAGAATATATACAAAGGCCTTCATGGAGAAGTTTACTGAAGAGGTTTCAAGTTGGCTGATATAAAGTCAATTTCCTGGCTGCTCAGTGGCATAAAACCAGACAAGCAGTTTCTCAGCAAGGTGGGTGAACAAACAAAATAAGGGGGTGACTTTTCTGGAATTTCATATTGGACCTCAAAACATATTGTGTACTATTAAGTTAGACTAATCGAATCAGGAAGAAATCCCCAGCACCACAGCTACTGCCACAGCTGGAGCTACCAGCCAGATTGATCTCTACATGAGCACAGAGGATAAAGGAATTAATGGAATCCATATTTTTATCCTTGTCTGGGAAAGAAATCACATCTCTCAAGGTGGTGTGTGAAGGACGAAAGAAGGAATCATTTTGCAGCAGTAGTGCAGGGAGCTGGCAGTTGAGGGACCTGATTCCTGGCAAATCCAAGT
Organism: Urocitellus parryii; assembly: GCF_045843805.1. Lineage (NCBI taxonomy): Eukaryota > Metazoa > Chordata > Mammalia > Rodentia > Sciuridae > Urocitellus > Urocitellus parryii. Next base: position 75,183,767 of record NC_135539.1, on the reverse strand, counting down.
CCGGCCTAAATACAGGCCTAGCAAACCCACATGCACAAGATAAAGTAAGCCTAAGTAACCAGGAGAAAATCTATTGTGGAGAGAGCTTTACACAGGGGACAACTGGTTGTGAAAACCCTCCTAGCTCGCCCCTCCCACTGAGATCTTGCTTGCTTCCAGGACCAGCTGGGAGAGACTCACCTGGCTAGGAATTGGAAAGGGTGGGAGATGGAGAGATTGAGTTTGGAGACTAAACCCAAGACCAGGAACCATGCAGTCCCCAGGTGATATAGTGGATTAAAATTTGACTCTTCCACAACATGAGTGGAGCCCAAGTGGAGATCACTGGAGTGCAGTCTTTCATCATGGACCAGAAAATGCTAGGCCCTATACGGAGGGTGATTTGTAATCTCCAGGCCAATTCCATGCAGTGAAGAGTCTGGAGCCTAGCTAAGCATAAGCCCTGCCTCTAATGTTCCACCTCTAAGAATCCCTATATCACCCTAGCAACACCACCATGAGGGTGAAGCAAATATAATTATCCAAACAACCCCACCTAACTGCTGAGAAAGGAAGCTGAGAATCCTTTGAACTCCAACAGAAATAATTTTTGAGATTTTTTTTCCTTCTTTTTTTCCTTTTTTCATTTTTCTGTTCAAATGTGACCTTAATGTTTCCTGGACATTTGTATATATTCATATTTGTTTTTTTCTAATATATAGCATTTTTAGAACCCATTATTTTTCAAGAATCAGGTTTTATGAGGACTAGGATGCTTGATTAGTATATTTCAGTTTTGTTTTGTATTATTTTATTTTTATTTTTCATTATTAATTTTTCAAATTTTTAATTTTTTTTCTTTCTCACTTATCTGTTTCCCTTGACTATCATTCTTCATTTTCCTCTGCTAATGGCCAATCTCTATTGTTCTCTCTTTTGCACTTCTTTTAATTTTTTATTCTATCTTCTCTCCTCTTTCCTCATAATCATCACATCCTGCATCACCTCTGTTCTCTCCCTTTCCACCCTTTGAAATTGTAAAGACTGTAGCAAACTTACTGTTTTTATCATATGCAATAATTATGCATTTATTTGTCTTTACATTGACAATATTGTAGATGTTAAAACAATAAATATTTGGATTAATGCTGTATATCATTTAATTGCTTGTTGTTATTCTTTCTCTCTACCTAAATGGTTAAGTACTGGCAATCTTCAGGGACACTATATGTCTACAGAATAGAAATTGTACTATCTCAGATCCATACCATTATATGTGTAGACACACAAAAAACATGAAAAGGCAAGGTAAGATACTGCCCCAAACAAAGGAAGATACACCAGTAACAAAATCCATCAAAACCAGAAATATTTTTTTTAAGAGAGAGCGCGCATTTGTTTTTCAGTTTTGGGTGGACACAACACTTTATTTTATTTTTATGTGGTGTTGAGGATCGAACCCAGAGCCCGTGCATGCCAGGAGATCGAGTTACTGCTTGAGCCACATCCCCAGCATAAAACCAGAAATCTTAAAGAAGGAGTTTAAAATGTGTATAGTTGAACTGATCTAACAAGTAAAGTATGATGGAAGCAGTGAAATCACAGAAAAAAAATACAAGTGAAAGATCACTCCAATAAAGAGACAAAAATTCAAAAAAAAAAAGATCAAGGAGAAATTCTTGAAATGAATGAATCAATAAACCAAATTAAAAATTCAACAGGGAACATTACCAACAGATTAGACCACTTAGAAAATAGTTTCAGGCAATGAAGACTAAATATGTAATCTTAAAAATAAAGTTAGTCATGGAGAAAAGATGTTAAGAGACTGTGGACAGAATTCCCAAGAAATATGAGATAACCTAAAAAATCCAAAATTAAGATTCACTGGTATAGATGAAGGCTCAGAGATACACAATTTTTTCAATGAAATAATTTCAGAAAATTTCCCAAACCTAAAGAATGAGAATCGAAATCTATACAGGAGCCTTACAAGACCCCAAATATACAAAATTACAACAGACCCACACAAAGGCACATTAATATAAATATACCTGAAATACAGAATAAAAATTTTAAAGGCTTCCACAGAAAAAGAACAGGTCATGTTTAGAGAAACATAAATCTGGATCTCAGTTGATTTCCCAACCTAGACCCTGACAGCTACGGGTCATACAATAATAGATATCAAGCTTTGAGAGAAAATGGACAACAACTAAGAGTACTATAACCAGGAAAATTAAGCTGCAGATTTGACAGTGAAATAAAAATCTTCCATTAGAATTCTGATGCAATATGTTAAAAAACTAGCTAAATATTGGAAACTCATATCAATTTAGTGAGAGTCCAATGCAAAATCAAGCAAACAGCAACAATCTGGGAAGAGATTGATAAAGTGCTTCTAAATTCTTTATAATAGGTCAATCTACAATAGCCAAGATATTTATAAATGAGTGAAGAGATAGTAAATGTTTTGTGATGTAGGACAGAAAGACTGATTTTCCATGATAATTAAGATTATGAAAAAGAGCAAATAAGACAACCAATGACAGAAAAGTAGCTGGAAAAGTAATTCCTGTTACTGGGAAATTTAGCTAGTCATTTTAAAATTATGTGTGCATTTGGATTTTATGTAAAAAGATTTTTTTAAAAAAAACCCTGTAATTGAAATAAATATGGAGTTAAGGAGTATAAGACTTTTGTAAAGTAATGTACTTAAAGGACTGTTCAGTTCCAATGTAAGAAAAATATGCCAGTCATCAACCACAAAGTAAAGACATGAAAACAACAAGAGAATTAACATTGCTCATGAAAATATACCAAAAGGAAAAAAAAGAAACACAAGGAGAATTTGGAGAACATATTTCAACAAATACATCTGTATCTGAAAAACAATATTCAGAATACATCAATGTGGTTAATTGTTTGCAAAAATGCTTCCCCAATAATTCACATGTCCCAGTATCTAAACTCCTATGTGAATTTGCAGCTTCTTTCACTAAGAGACTCTGTTTACTTCCCCACCCATTGAGTCTTGTATGGTCTATAATTTGCATTGGCAAATAGAACCTGGCAGAAGCAGTGATGTGCCCATTGTGAGCCTACCTAGGCATCAGAAGGCTCTGCGAGGATCCATTCACTGCCTGGGGACAGTGCTATGTGATGAGATAAAGTCTGTGTCATCAAATGGTATATGTGAATTTCTATGGATCTGAGCTCAGACACCCCAGACAACAAAGCAAGCAGGACTGAAGCAGTGGCACCACATGTTCTGCGGATTCATATGAGAATCTCTTACAAATTTTTTTAAATCCAGTGTAACTGGACGACATTCACTGAATTCACTGAATTCAGGCTAATAGTCAAACCATAGGATTATGAGATAAACAAGTGTTCTTTGCACTAACCTCAATATTATGGGTGGTTTGTTTTGCATCTACTCTAAGTAATGATTCAAAAAAGTTCTCCTACTTGAGAATAAAAACATGAACAACCCATCTAAATGGGTAATACATAAACTGACAGGTGACAAGTGAAAAAACTCAAATTGAATAAATATATGAATATTAAAATAGATTGAGTATTTGGGGAAGTGTAAGAAATAATAATTTGAGGAATAAAAGTTGCCCAATCCAAACTCTCATTTCAGAAAATTAAAAAATTTACAAAGATGTCACTTGCAAGAGTTACACAATGCATGGCTACTGATGCTGAAACCAAATCTCTGTGCTTTGTCCAACCTAATGCTATCCAGTTGCACTGTGTATCCCGTTGTAGAGTAAAAGAACACACTCTGAAAGCACCTGAAATCTTACATGCAGAGGACATGCTGCTGATATTGACTGGTCCCAATAAGATCCTTACAAGTTTCAAAGAAGCACACATGTGAAGAACCCACATTCCCACAGCCCTCCTCTCTACCTGAATGTTCTCTTTTATTTCATTCTCCTTCAAACTCTGGGCCAGAACCACAATCCCTTGCTGCAGCTGGTAGCGGAGGGCAATCAGGGCTGGGGATCGCTTGTGCTTTTTTGCCAAGGCACCAAGAACTGGATCATCCAAGAGAACTGGAGAGCTCGGGTCAACCCTGGAAGAGAAGAAATTAATGATAAAGTCCTGAGGTCAAGTAGTTAGGAGGTTTTCATTTATTTCTGAGGTTTTGTTTGTTTGTTTGTTTGTTTGTTGGTGTGTGTATGTGTATGTAGTGGAGAGGGCGGTGTTTAAGGGCAATTACTGAGGTTGAATCAAAAAACATTTTGCCAGAGAGGCAAATGCTTACCCCTTTTTATTTTTGTTTTTTTTTTTTTTGTTTTTTTTTTTTTTATTGTTGGTCATTCAAAACATTACATAGTTCCTCATACATCATATTTCACAGTTTGATTCAAATGAGTTATGAACTCCCAATTTTATCCCGTATACAGATTGCTGTATCACATCAGTTACCCTTCCATTGATTGACATATTGCCTTTCTAGTGTCTGATGTATTCTGCTGTCTGTATTATTCTCTACTATCCCCCCTCCCCTCCCCTCCCCTCCCCTTTTCTCTCTCTACCCCTTCTACTGTAAATCACTTCTTCCATTTGAATTATCTTGTCTTACCCCTCCTTTCCTCTTATATGTCATTTTGTATAACCCTGAGGATCGCCTTCCATTTCCATGCGATTCCCCTTCTCGTTTCCTTTCCCTCCCACCTCTCAACCCTGTTAATGAAAATCTTCGTCTCAAGCTCTTCGTCCCTACCCTGTCCTTGTTTCCTCCCCTTATATCAGAGGAGTCATTTGGTATTTGTTTTTTAAAGATTGACTAGCTTCACTTAGCATAATCTGCTCTAATGCCATCCATTTCCCTCCAAATTCTATGATTTTATCATTTTTAAATGCAGAGTAATACTCCATTGTGTATAAATGCCACATTTTTTTAATCCATTCATCTATTGAAGGGCATCTAGGCTGATTCCACAATCTTGCTATTGTGAATTGTGCTGCTATGAACATCGATGTAGCAGTGTCCCTGTAGCATGCTCTTATTAGGTCTTTAGGGAATAGACCGAGAAGGGGAATAGCTGGATCAAATGGTGGTTCCATTCCCAGCTTTCCAATAAATCTCCATACTGCTTTCCAAATTGGCTGCACCAATTTGCAGTCCCACCAGCAATGAACAAGAGTGCCCTTTTCCCCACATCCTCTCCAGCACTTATTGTTGTTTGACTTCCTAATGGCTGCCAATCTTACTGGAGTGAGATGGTATCTTAGGGTAGTTTTGATTTGCATTTCTCTGACTGCTAGCGATGGTGAGCATTTTTTCATGTACTTATTGATTGATTGTATGTCCTCTTCTGAGAAGTGTCTGTTCAGGTCCTTTGCCCATTTATTGATTGGGTTACTTGTTGTCTTATTGTCTAATTTTTTGAGTTCTTTGTATATTCTGGTTATTAGGGCTCTATCTGAAGTGTGTGGAGTAAAGATTTGTTCCCAGGATGTAGGCTCCCTGTTTATCTCTCTTATTGTTTCTTTTGCTGAGAAAAAACTTTTTAGTTTGAGTAAGTCCCATTTGTTGATTCTAGTTGTTAACTCTTGCGCTATGGGTGTCCTATTGAGGAATTTGGAGCCTGCTCCCACAGTATGTAGATCATAACCAACTTTTTCTTCTATCAGATGCCGTGTCTCTGATTTAATATCAAGCTCCTTGATCCATTTTGAGTTAACTTTTGTGCAAGGCGAGAGATAGGGATTCAGATTCATTTTGATGCAAATGGATTTCCAGTTTTCCCAGCACCATTTGTTGAAGATGCTATCCTTCCTCCATTGCATGCTTTTAGCCCCTTTATCAAATATAAGATAGTTGTAGTTTTGTGGATTGGTTACTGTGTCCTCTATTCTATACCATTGGTCCACCCGCCTGTTTTGGTACCAGTACCATGCTGTTTTCGTTACTATTGCTCTGTAGTATAGTTTGAAGTCTGGTATCGCTATACCGCCTGATTCACACTTCCTGCTTAGTATTGTTTTTGCTATTCTGGGTCTTTTATTATTCCATATGAATTTCATGATTCTTTTATCTATTTCTACAAGAAATGCAGCTGGGATTTTGATTGGCATTGCATTGAACTTATAGAGAACTTTTGGTAATATCGCCATTTTGATGATGTTGGATCTGCCTATCCATGAGCAGGGTATATTTTTCCATCTTCTAAGGTCTTCTTCTATGTCTTTCTTTAGGGTTTTGTAATTTTCATTGTATAAATCTTTCACCTCTTTTGTTAGGTTGATTCCCAAGTATTTTATTTTTTGGGGGGATATTGTGAATGGAGTAGTTGTCCTCATTTCCGTTTCAGAGGATTTGTCGCTGATATACAGGAATGCCTTTGATTTATGCGTGTTGATTTTATATCCTGCCACTTTGCTGAATTCATTTATTAGCTCTAATAGCTTCTCTGTAGACCCTTTTGGGTCTGCTAGGTATAGAATCATATCATCTGCAAATAGTGATAATTTAAGTTCTTCTTTTCCAATTTTTATCCCTTTAATTTCTTTCGTCTGTCTAATTGCTCTTGCCAGTGTTTCGAGGACTATGTTGAACAGAAGTGGTGAGAGAGGGCATCCCTGTCTTGTACCAGATCTTAGAGGGAATGCCTTCAATTTTTCTCCATTCAGAATGATGCTGGCCTGTGGCTTATCATATATTGCTTTTACAATGTTGAGGTATGATCCTGTTATCCCTAGTTTTTCTAGAGTTTTGAACATAAAGGGATGCTGTACTTTGTCGAATGCTTTTTCTGCGTCTATCGAGACTATCATATGGTTCTTATTTTTTAGTCTATTGATGTGGTGGATAACATTTATTGATTTCCGTATATTGAACCAGCCTTGCATCCCATGGATGAATCCTACTTGATCATGGTGTATAATTTTTTTGATATGTATTTGAATCCGGTTCGCCAGAATTTTATTGAGAATTTTTGACATATATAGACTTTACCACCCAACATCAAGTAGTTACACTTTTTTTTCAGCAGCACATGGAACCTTCTCAAAAATAGACCATATATTATGTCACAGGGCAACTCTTAGACAATATAAAGGGGTAGAGATAATACCATGCATCTTATCTGATCATAATGGAATGAAACTGAAAATCAATGATAAAAGAAGAAAGGAAAAATCAAGCATCACTTGGAGAATGAACAACGGGTTGCTGAGTGACATATGGGTTATTGAAGACATCAAGGAGGAAATTAAAAAATTCCTAGAGTTAAATGAAAACACGGACACAACATATCGGAATCTATGGGACACATTGAAAGCAGTCCTAAGAGGAAAATTCATTGCTTGGAGTTCATTCCTCAAAAAAAGAAAAAACCAACAAATAAATGATCTCATACTTCATCTCAAAATCCTAGAAAAAGAGGAGCAAAACAACAGCAAAAGAAGTAGAAGGCAAGAAATAATCAAAATCAGAGCTGAAATTAATGAAATTGAAACAAAAGAAACAATTGAAAAAATTGACAAAACTAAAAGCTGGTTCTTTGAAAAAATAAATAAAATTGACAGACCCTTAGCCATGCTAACGAAGAGAAGAAGAGAGAGAACCCAGATTACTAGCATACGGGATGAAAAAGGCAATATCACAACAGACACTTCAGAAATACAGAAGATAATCAGAGACTATTTTGAAGCCTTATACTCCAATAAAATAGAAGATAGTGAAGGCATAGATAAATTCCTTAAGTCTTACAATCTGCCCAGATTGAACCAGGAGGATATAGACAACCTAAACAGACCAATAACAATAGAAGAAATAGAAGAAACCATCAAAAGACTACCAACTAAGAAAAGCCCAGGACCGGATGGGTATACAGCAGAGTTTTACAAAACCTTTAAAGAGGAACTAACACCAATACTTTTCAAGCTATTTCAGGAAATAGAAAAAGAGGGAGAACTTCCAAATTCATTCTACGAGGCCAACATCACCCTGATTCCGAAACCAGACAAAGACACTTCAAAGAAAGAAAACTACAGACCAATATCTCTAATGAACCTTGACGCAAAAATTCCCTTTTTATTTTTGACACAGGGTCTTACTAAGTTTCTGAGGCTGGCCTCAAGTTTACAATCTTTCTGCCTCAGCTTCCCGAGACACTGTAATGACAGGCAAGCACCATTACACCCACTCACAAGACATACTGAGGTCTATTTGGACCACTCTAAGTAGGCATCCTCAAATGCAGACCCTGGTCCTGCAGCATCAGTGACTTATGGGACCTTTTCAGAAGTGCAAATTCTCTCCTGTCCCTGAGCCACTTGAGGGTGATCTTCCAAAATCTAAGTCTTATAGGACATTTGAGGTAAACTCCCTGATGTTTCATTACCATGGTTTCCCTCGTTGAGTTCCAAGAGCACTATAGGCAACTAGAACAATGTTTTTTGATTTGCAGAAGTCAAACAGTTTCCTCTGGTTGTGATAAACATGACATTCTACCTGCAGTGGACAAGACAGAAAGTATCTCATTCTACAAAATGTTAATGTTAATATGAAAACAAAATGCCAAAGAAAAAAGCTGAATTTTTTAAAAACTTAAAACTTGGACTTTAAATTTTGCCATTAACCAAGATTGACCAATGACTCATGAGAATAAGTTTGAAAGACACTTGATAGATATTCTGCAGGTAACATTTGGGTAAAATTGTTCATCAAAACATATAAAACCCTAGTCCATACCTCAAGGAGCTTAGAATAGTTCTCCCTAACCAAAATCTGTAAGAACAAGTTCCAATTAGAACCAGTCAGGGTGGGACAAAGTGACCCAGACTTGAAAATCTCCCCTCTGCAGTCAAGAACATGAACAATGGAAACTTGTATATCTGAGGCCACCCTACTGTGAGCCTACAGTCTAGAGGTGAAGGTGAAGGTTGGCAGGACTACAAAACTCCCAAGAGACTCCCTAGAAAACTGGAAGCCAGGGTGGGCATGCCGTCCCCCTCCTTTCTGAGAGGATTCACTCTCCCTTAAGAGTTTCATCTTTTGCCATTTTCTTATCCTTGTAGTAAATTCATGCCTGCAAGTCTGAGCCACATGTCTGCAATTTTTCTAGTGTGATGCAAAAACCAGTAACTAAGGACCACTATTCCTGCCCCTTGATTTGTAAAAAGAATTCAAGTCTAACTCCTAACTGACTACAAATGTGACTGGAAAAACAAGTTCACTGATACAATAAGACAGTTTGGAAAACAAATCCTGGTTCAAGCATTATATGAAAAAGCACTGGGTGACTGACCATTCTGCATGAAAAGAGCTTAAGAAACATGACAAAGAGCAAGCAACATGTGAACCAGAGTGGCATCCTGGAAAGGGGAAGAAGAATACAAGATATTTCAGAAAACCAATGGGAAACGTGAACACAGACTGGATTTAGATGGTATGAGAGACTTACAAATAACTTTAGGTATAGTAATGAAATGTGTTGTGTGAGATATGATCTTCATTCCTAGGAAATGTTCCCTGAGTTCTCTAAGAGTTAGTAGTCTAGTCTACAATACACTTTAAAGAAATTTAGCAAAATATTACTCAGGTGTATGCAGATATATCCACAAAAATCTACATCTCACAGTGTTTCCCAAAGTCAACAATTTTAGATACAAGGTAGAATATATGAATTTCCTATATCATGCTCTCAATTTCTGTATGTTTGAAAAATTTCATGATAAAAAAAATTAAGATAAATTAATACAAAATTATTTTCAATTATTAGCAATTATATTTTAAATTTATAGTGCACTATCAACATTTATAAAAGTTATGGTCTCTGTTTCCAATGAAAGACAAATAACCATGCTCGGAATAGATGTGATTAAATAGTTGATTTGATATCAGAAAGCATGGAAGAAAGAAAGATAGAAGGGCTCAAGCTCAAGGCCAACTGTATATTCTGGTTAAAGTTCCTGAATGTGAATTTGATCCACCATCAGAATCACCATACACAAGTAAATTCCTCTCAGTCCTGTTACTTTCATGAGCTCTGCTGTTTTTCCTAATTAATGCTTCTGGATCCATAAAACTGAAATAAGCCATAAAAAGGATTCAGGCACCCGACCTCCACAGGAAACCTGATCATTGATCTTCTGTTTTCACTCTTTCTTTCTCACTGCCCATTCCTGTGCACTGGACCTCTTTCCTACACACAATTCCTGCCACTACACATTCACCCATCCAGTCTCTGGTCATCTTCCATTGCTCAAGAACAAGCTCACAATGTCCCTGAAGTCAGATAAAGAACAACTCTCCTCAACACCTGTACATCACCAAATTCCTACAAAAACTGGGCACAAAGATTAGTCCCCTCATTTTTACTAAGGATTCACCAGCACAAGTACAATTGAGAACCCTCCACACCCTCCAAGACAGTCTTAGACTCTTCTGTTCTACAAAGACAAATGAACTGGGGGACAGAAGAAATGGACACTTGGCAGTAGTGCAGAAACCGGGAAAGAAATGAGACAGCAGTGAGGATCAGGGCTCTCACCTGGTTGCAGACAGGCTTATACTTGAGTCCTGGTTTATTCAGGATCATCTCCAGCTGCCTGCGGTTAAAGTTGGACACCCCAATGGACTTGGCCAATCCTTTGTCCTTGCACTTCTCCATGGCCTTGGGAGGAAGGGGTTGGGAAGAGGCATTTGTACAATGGACTATGTCAGTATAAAGTCCAGACAGAACTGTTAATAGGAGCACTTTTCAACAAATGACAACAAAGCTGATGAACTGATTATTAACAAGAGAAAGATGGTAAAGATAATTGGGCACAGTACTGAGAGCCAGAAAAGGAATCCCTGTGTCCTTGGGAAATCAGACATCACTGCAGGTGGAGGCAGGTGGTGCACTTCTCACTGTCACCATTTTTCTCTGCTGTTTCCCTCTACTATATTCGAGTAATGCATTCCTCCCCACCACCCTAAGAAAAATCCTCTCTAAAATATAATGATTTCTTGTCCCACAATTTCAGGAGAAAGCATGACCTGACTGTCACCCTGTGAGCCTCCTATGTGATCACTCTCTCAGGCACTCACCTCCCACACAGCACAGAGATCCACATGGTCATATATTGTTTTTCCATTTTTATCTTTTGGAGAAAGCTCTTCCCCTGGCTGGAATAGAAGTGATCATCACAGCAATCTTGCCAAATTCATATGTCCATGTATAGCAATGATGCTAGGTGTATTTATGAAATGGAACATTCAAACCCATGAAATAAGTGGAGTATCACTCTATATTCATCTGTTTACAAAGTGTTTGCATGTGGATGTAAGGAATACCATTAGGTGCTTATCTTCCTGTATTCTCTTACATCAAATTATCTATATGCTTAAATATATATATATATATATATATATATATATATATATATATATATATAATTTTAAAAGATTTTTGCAGTTCTTCTCATGGAGTCTCCTACTTGGCTTATGTTACTTTTCCTGTCCCTATACATTGCCCTGTGTCAATTCCTCTCTTTCACTGGGAGGGTACATGCTTGCATGCAATTAATCACACCAATAGTGAATTTCAGTGATGAAACAGGTTAAATAATATTCCTTATCTACCTGGACACATGTGTGTCCATGAATATGTATGTGTATCTAAGACGGTCATTCAAGTTTCTATTCAAGATTGATTTGATGCTGGAAGATGAAGAGACCCTATCAAATATTAATGACTATGAAACTGGAACTGCCCCAAAGTCACATTTACCACCAGTGGAAAAGGTAAAACAAAACTAAGCAAACCTCTAGTAATGCAGATATAATGGATGAATAAACAGAGATGTTTCTGAAGTAAACATTCTCATGTTTCTGATTACTTCTAATAACAAATCTAAATGGTTTCGACTTTCTATAATTCATATAAATTAGGTTTATATAATTTTACATAGAAGCTTAATTCAACCATCCTTGGTAATGATGGTCCTAGGAATGGATGGAATTGAATTGATTTGTTGATGCAAATTGATTACCTTCATTGAAAATGGGTAATGAATCAAATACAGGTCAACATAGTCAAAATGAAGTTTTTTCAGTGATCTTTCCAAAGAACATTGCACAAGCTCTGGTCGATGAAAAGTGCACCATAGCTGCAATGGTTAAAGAAAGGAAATTGGATTGTATTAATACGTGACTCATATTTGGGAAATTTTTTAACTTCATATTGAGACATTCATTTGTCTGTTGATTGGAAACTGTTGATCACAATGAAGATATTCTCTTCAGGTCTTGGGTTTCCATTCATCTTGCCTATTCATGTGAATGGGATAATATTTTTGGTTATTATTAGCCAATCAATCAAACTATGGAAGTAAATACTCAAAAGATATTATTTTTATCAAATACTAACATTATTGAATCTCTATTGTGTTTCATAGAGATTGTAAACCTATTATTACTCCATTTCATCCATTAATTTCACAAGAATTTTTTCAATTTAAAGAACTGAAGGGAAACACGTTTTGAACATTTTAATATACGGTAAACAAAATTCAAGACACTTTAGCTACATATTCTTTACTCCCCCTACAAAATTATCTTTTACAAAACAAATGTTAAAATTGATATTCAGAATCTTAAGAAATTTTAGAAAGTCATCATGGAGACAACAAAACCATAATCTGGTCATAATTCTATCTGATTCCACAGCTAATACGAAATCATTCTGCTGATTCCAGAATCAGAAAAGTATAGAAAATTAAAAGTCATAATTTGTAGACTGTGAGTAGCAATTCATAACCATTCTCTATTTTGAAAATGGATATTATATGTGAATGAACATTGGACAATATTCACATTCCACCAATAACTCATCAGCTAATTTTCATTTCTTCATATCTATTTCAATAATTTTTCACTGTATACACAATACCTTTGAAGTATAGAATATGTCTTTTCTCTTCACAGTGCCATCTGCAATCTTGCTTCTAATGGCCAGTCCTACCTCCTCTTCTACTTGATATACATAAGCACAATCAATATGGCAGACACCAGCTTCTATAGCTATTTTGGTGGCCTCTATGGTCTTACTACTAGGAACCTAGAGGAACGACCAAAAGAAGTACTTGGAGAACCATAGTATGAGAGATAACTTATAGCGAGCAAGAGAACAGGTCAATAGACTGGAAGAATTTTATATCCCAGTGTTTTCGTAAGACTACTGATTTATGGGATAAGGTGCTAGCACCCTGAACTTTGAATGTCCATTTTTCTCTTCTGAAAGAATTAAAGAAATTGCCAAACAGTTATTTTGAAAGTCATGGGCAGAAGGAGTGACCTCAAAAAACTCAAATTTTCCCATGTCTTGTGTTAGTGCTGTGCTTGTGGTAAAAACCTCAAATTCCCTTTTCTGGGATTTTCCTTGTTAATGGCAAAAAAGTCTCTGCCACCCACACTGTGGATAAAGTGATAATTTGCAAAATGTACAAAGAACTCAAAAAGCTTAACACCAAAAACAAACCCCAATTGATAAATGAGCAAAATAACTAAACAGACACTTCTTGAAAGATGAGATACAAACAGACAACAAGTATATGAAAAAATGTTCAACATCTCTAGCAATTAGAGAAAGGCAAATTCAAACTTCATTAAGATTTCTCCTCATTCCAGTCAGAATGGCAACCATCTAGAATACAGTAACAATAAATATTGCTGAGGATGTAGAGAAAATCTACACCTATACATTGTTGGTGGAACTCCAAATTGATGTAACCATTCTGGAAAGCAGTATAAAGACTCCTCAAAAAACTAAGAATGGAACCACCATTTGATTCTATTATACAGCTTCTTCATATATATGAAAAGGAGCTAAAACCACCCTACTACCATGGTTCAGCCACATCCATGTTTATAGTAGCTCAACTCACAATAGCTAAACTATGGAACCAAACTAGGTTCCTTCAACAGACAATAAGATAAAGAAAACTTAGTAAATATAAACAAAGAAATATTACTCAGGCTTAAAAAAGAATCACTTAATGACATTTGCTACTAAATGGATGGAACTGGAAACACTCATGCTAAGTGAAATAAGCCAGTCCCAATAAACTAAAGATTGAATGTTCTTTTTGATATGTGAGTGCAACAACAAGGGAGGAAGAGAAAGGAAGAATAGAAGTTCAGAGAAACAAGGGGAATGGAAAGGAATACAGTAGGTAGGTGAATAAGAAAGTCAGTGGAATGAATCTGCCATAAGTTTCCGATGAAGGATGAAGACACCACAGTGAGTCAGCACATCATGTACATACACAAGATTGAGTTTCTAATTAGAAAACGATATACCTTGTTTGTAAAATATGTCAAAATAGACTCTACTGTCATGTATAACTAAAAAGAAGAAATAAATCATTCAGGTTAAAACCACTGTCTTCATGGTGACTGGGATTGAACTGAGGGCACTGTGAAAGGATAAGCATCACTCATCCAGTCAGCACTTACTGGACTGAATGTCCTGAGGAGGAGGAAGCCCATCTGGGCAATGCATGTGAGGGAGGCAGGTGCTGTGGCTCAGCCTGTCACTGCTGGACCCTCCCCTGAGACCATCCTAGATAAGGACTGATACTTTGTATGCACTCTCCAGGTATTTTCTCTGGTCTTCTGGCAACCTAAGCTGCTGCCCTGGAACAACAGAACTATGAACCTGAGGGCACAATGCATATATAAACTTCACTGTTTGTACCCTTTAGGGAAAGCCCACATCCTTGTTGTTATGCAAGCATGAGAAATCAAATATTCCAGATCCAACCAGGGGCCAGACTGATAATAGGCTCTTGAACAAACAGCAATGTTTGTCACCTCCCACCCACAACCACATCTCTATAAGACAGAACTAAACACTGGCGGGTACAAACTGTATACTCTAAGGATATAGACTCACAAATAAGGAATTATACTCATCTTGTAAAGGGTTATTCACATAAGCATCAGGCTTTAAAGATACATCAATCCATTTTTTTGCAAAATACAATAAGAGTGACATTTAAAACCATTGCATGGTCTACAAAATTTGGACAATGATTTGAAAGTTCATTTGTTACACAATAAAAAGGCAAATCAAACATGTTCTTTTTAAAAAATTTCAGAAGTTTTTTTCCAGGAAATCAAAATGAAAGTGATTCTGGGTACTACTGCCCTCGATTGATTCTATCCCTGAATTTCTTGGGTATAAGGGCACTTGGAGCAGGGCTAAAGCCCTACTGGTCCCCTTAAATGCCACGTTGCCCTACAACCTAACCAAGTCCTGTCATGGGTCTGCACAATTGTTCTCTGGATGCTTCCTTAGTCTTGCAGAAGGAAAATGTTTAAATTCAAAATTCAGGAAACTAGTCCCTTGTCACACAATAAGTGGTCAGAGGATGATGTTTGAATATGAAATTCTTTCCAGTCTAGTGAACTTGGTTCACTCCAGCTCAGAGGGTCACCTGTCAATACAACACACATGAGGGATGACCAGGAATTCACAAATACCCTTTCCCAGTTTAACTTCTCAGAATTTTATATTCTACATTCAGGTAAATTTCCCACACTTGAGAGCACGTGAAAAATTCTTGCAGCCAAGGTCAACATTTTCTGTGACATGCCAAAGACTTCTTCACAGTGCAGAGGGAATAATCCCCATCATCAATGCTATGCTTCTTGTTTCCAGGACCTTTTGCTACACAGATGTCTCTGGAACTTGACTTTTTGGAAGGAAAAATGATTTCCTGAAGTATGGAAATAAATAGAAACCAGTACCAGTGCAAATCAAGTACTGACATTCATCTTTTTACCTAGTTGGTAAAGCAACTGAAATGTGGGGAGGTGGTGGGCGGGCCCAGCATATTAATAGATGACCACCTATCAGACGATGATATATAGAGTCATGTCTGTCCATTATCTTTTCTGTCCACAGAATAGCTCTCGCCTGGAGAAACAGAGAAACTAAGAGTCACATAGGAAGCAGGTCACTTGACAACCCAGATTGGATCCTGTTCATTTTGTCTACTTTTTTTTTGAACCCTCAACCCAACACCCCATTGTTACCTCTTGAGGTTTATAGGTGCCAAAGCCCAGTCCAGGAATGAAGTGACCATCATTGAACTCCACATACTGATGTCTGGAATTCATTGCCTGTGACTCCTCAGCCTAAGCAGGTTCTGCTCCTTCTTCTGCAGTCACTGGGGAATAAATAATGGGATTTCACAGCCCCAACTGCTTATATAATGGTTAACCAATTCTACTTGCTGTTTAATATTTAGCCAACATTGTATGGGAGGAGTGAGTTTAAAGCAATATTCCAGGTATGAAAAGAAAATTAGAACCTCTTCACCTATTTCATACAGAAAAATTTCAATTAAATTACTACTTGGTGATAAAAAATATGTTTGTGTTTAGGAAAACTACTCCTCAATAATACTATTGTGTGTTATCATACAAGACTGGACCATTATTGACCATTTGTTAGGCTGGAAACCTCACATCCCCATTCTTTTGTAGTTTGTTTGGTTTTCGGTTTTTGTTTTTCTTTTGGTCATGATAAAGCCTTTTTTTGCTCAGACATTATTAAGAATACACCATGCAAACAAAGACTGTTTTAAAAAGGATTGTGGAGCATTTTTGGAGTATCAGAAAAATAATCAAATGTTAAAATGAACGAATGTTAGCCTTTTTAATTTTCTGATTGGTAAAGTATAATTCTCAAGAGGACTCAGTCCTGACAAGTATGCAATAAAATCTGCACTCACTGCAACGTTTTGCTCAGTGGAAGACAAATGATTACAGCCATGGAAAGTCATTTTACAACAGGCAAAATAACATCTTTGAAAGCTATCATTAAGTAGGATGCAACTTTGAGACATTTTATATTATTTATGACTTTGTTCAACATTATCCATAAAAGAAAAAAATGGAAAATCTTAAATAATTATGAATTTTGGCATAGTTATGTAAACTTTGATGCACTGATGAAATTGAATGTTTAATGTAATTAAAAGTCAAACATAAATGTTTATTAATAAAATTTATTAAATATACAAATAAGGGTTTCTCATTAAGTTAAAAGAGAAATTAATGTGTCATAATCAACAACATAATATGTTCATAAAAATGCATAATAAAGGAAGGAAAAACTACAAACTCCAAGTACTCATTCTTTCTAAATAGTGAGACTTGAATTGATCTCCTACATACTTTTAAATCACCTAGACTCTCATTTTTCATCTTCATAATTTGAAAAAATTTGAAAAATTTTATTTATATAAATAGAAATCTCTGCTCCTTACACAGATCCTATTTTCTTGTGATTTTCGTTTTGTTAAGATGAATCCCCTTCTGAATCATACATTATTAAAATGAACTGTCTTACCCACACACAAACATATGCACAGAATTTAAAAGGACTCTTGAGAATTTTTCAAACTTTGACCCACGCAAAAAGCACCAAAGGTTAAAATTGAAAAAAAAAAATAGCCTTTTGACCTTTCTCACTGGCAAAATATTTTCTAAATTTTCTTCTTTTGCTTTGTAATAAAAACATCCATATTTGATGATTGTGCAATCCTAAGAAGAGTGCACCAAAAAGCTGCTGTGTTATAGTGCTTGGTGAAGGATAAATGACTGACAGCTCTAGGAAATTATTTTCAAATGTACCTGAAACTTAGGAGTCTAGATGAATAGGGGGGCTCTGAGTGATTGCTAAATCTTCTGTATGTTTTTAAGTTCCCTACAATTAAAGTTTCTCTTTTGTAATCTAAGAAAAATGTTCATTTATAACAGGTAAAATGCTCTATCCCTGAAAATTAAAGATAAAGAATTTTCTGGCAGAAAACCAGCCCTCTCTCAAACTGCTTTTACTCAGTGCCACAAACATCACTGAGAGCCCTCAGTCTTCTCTGCTATTTCTCCAGTTACTATTAAAATTCTTCCTATCCCCCCCCCCAGTGAAATATGAACTTGGATTATGGTATCTCCTGACTTTACCTGGGTTGCAATTCCTGGAGATTGTCATCATATCACTTCTCTCTACAATTAAGATGCCTGTCTGCACTGATCCTGGCCTCCAGTGGTCTACCTGAACTCACAGAACCGTGTGCCCAAGACTACCTGAATGTCCTGGACACAGGGCCAGAACACCTTTGCTCCACATCCACCACACCTCACTAGTCAACAACCTCACCAACTTTCCATGGTGAACTCTGCTTCTTTATAGAGTCTTGTTTATTGAGAACTTGAAGGCCCATTTAAATTATAGAAAAAAATTAAATGGTATGATTGCAGTGGAGTAGACCAATTAGAAGTCAGAACATCAGACAACGAAGACAAAATATGTCATCTCAAAAAGAGCCTAAACAACTCAGAAAAGCTGATAAGAAACCATGAGCAGAACATCCAAGAAATCTGGGATACCACAAAAAGACCAAATTTAAGAGTTATTTGGATAGTGGAAGGTATAGAGGTCCAAACCAAAGGAATGAGCAATCTGTTCAATGAAATAATTTTAGAAAACTTTCTAGACATGATGAATGAATCGGAAATCTAAATCCTAGAAGCCTACAGGACACCGAATGTACAAAACCACAAGAGACCTACGCCAAGACACATTATAATGAAAATGTCCAACATACAGAACAAGGACAGAATTTTAAAAGCTACAAGAGAAAGGAGGCAGATTACTTTTAGGGGTAAACCAATTAGGTTAACGGCTGATTTCTCAACATAGATGCTGAAAGCTAGAAGATCCTGGAACAAAATATTTCAAACGCTAAAAGATAAGGGGTTCCAACCAAGAATTTGTATCCAGCAAAATTAAGCTTAAGGTTTGACAATGAAATAAAAACCTTCCATGATAAACAAAAGTTAAAAGAATTCACAGCTAGAAAACCGGCTTTGCAATGCATCTTGGACAAAACATTACACAAAGAGGAAATAAAAAACAACAACGAAAATTAACAGTGGGAATTAGTACAGGAAGGAGAAAAACCAATCAAAGAGGACAAAATATCAAGTTAAATAACAAAAATAAACAAACATGGCTGGAGTACAAACCATATCTCAATAGTAACCCTAAATGTTAATGGCTTAAACTCACCAATCAAAAGACATAGGTTAGTAGACTGTATTAAAATAAAAGATCCAAAAATTTGCTGTCTACAGGAGACTCATCTGATAGAAAAAGATATACACAGACTGAGGATGAAAGGTTGGGAAAACTCATACCACTCATATAGACCTCAGAAGCAAGCAGGGATATCCATTCTCATATCAAATAAAATAGACTTCAAGCAAAGTTAATCAAAAGGGATAAAGAAGGACACTACATACTGCTAAAGGGAATCATTCACCAACGAGACATAACAATCATTAATATATATGCCCCAAACAATGGTGCAGCTATGTTCATCAAGCAAACTCTTCTCAAGTTCAA
Organism: Urocitellus parryii; assembly: GCF_045843805.1. Classification (NCBI taxonomy): domain Eukaryota; kingdom Metazoa; phylum Chordata; class Mammalia; order Rodentia; family Sciuridae; genus Urocitellus; species Urocitellus parryii. The sequence continues at coordinate 75,164,355 of NC_135539.1, read as the reverse complement.
GAGACAAATAGGCCACAACACAATAATCTTGGGTGACTTTAACACACCTCTCTCACCACTGGACAGATCTTCCAAACAAAAGTTGAATAAAAAATCTATAGAACTCAACAACACAATTAGTAACCTAGACTTAACTGACATATATAGAATATATCATCCATCATCAAGAGGATATACTTTTTTCACAGCAGCACATGGATCCTTCTCAAAAATAGACCATATATTATGCCATAAGGCAACTCTAAGCAATTATAAAGAGTTGAGATAATACCATGCATCTTATCTGCTCATAATGAATGAAACTGGAATCAATGATAAAAGAAGGAAAAAAATCCTACATCACTTGGAGAATGAACAATATGTTACTGAATGATCAATAGGTTACAGAAGACATCGGGAGGAAATTAAAAAAATTCTTACAGTTAAATGAAAACACAGACACAACATATCAAAATCTATGGGACACAAAGAAAGCAGTTCTAAGAGGAAAATTCATTGCTTGGAATTCATTCCTCAAAAAAAGAAGAAACCAACAAATAAATGAGCTCACACTTCATCTCAAAGCCCTAGAAAAAGAAGAGCAAAACAACAGCAAGTGCAGCAGAAGGCAAGAAATAATTAAAATCAGAGCAGAAATCAATGAAATTGAAATAAAAAAAAACAATTGGAAAAATTGACAAAACTAAAAGTTGGTTCTTTGAAAAAGTAAATGAGATTGACAGACCTTTAGCCATGCTAACAAAGAGAAGAAGAGAGAGAACTCAAATTACTAGCATACGGGATGAAAAAGGCAATATCACAACAGACACTACAGAAATACAGAAGATAATGAGAAATTATTTTGAAACCTTATACTCCAATACAATAGAAGATAGTGAAGGCATCAATAAATTTCTTAAGTCACATGATCTGCCCAGATTGAGCCAGGAGGATATACACAACTTAAACAGACCAATATCAATTGAGGAAATAGAAGAAGCCATCAAAAGACTACCAAACAAGAAAAGCCTAGGACCGGATGGGTACACAGCAGAGTTTTACAAAACCTTTAAAGGAGAACTAATACCAATACTTTTCAAGCTATTTCAGGAAATAGAAAAAGAGGAAGTTCTTCCAAATTCATTCTACGAGGCCAACATCACCCTGATTCCTAAACCAGACAAAGACACGTCCAAGAAAGAAAACTACAGACCAATATCTCTAATGAACATAGATGCAAAGATCCTCAATAAAATTCTGGCAAATCAGATACAAAAACATATCAAAAAGATCGTACACCGTAATCAAGTGAGTTTCATTCCCAGGATGTAAGGCTGTTTCAGCATACGGAAATCAATAAATGTAATCCACCACATCAACAGACTTAAAGATAAGAACCATTTGATCATCTTGATAGATGCAGAAAATGCATTCAACAGAATGAAGCATCCCTTTATGTTCACAACACTAGAAAAACTAGGGATAACAGGAACTTACCTCAACATTGTAAAAGCTATCTACACTAAGCCTCAGGCCAGCGTCATTCTAAACAGAGAAAACTTGAAGGCATTCCCTCTAAAATCTGGGACAAGAGAGGGATGCCCTCTCTCACCACTTCTATTCAACATAGTTCTTGAAACACTAGCCAGAGCAATTAGAGAGACAAAAGAAATTAAAGGCATAAATATAGGAAAAGACGAACTTAAACTAGCACTATTTGCTGATGATATGATCCTATACCTAGCAGATCCAAAAAGTTCCACCCAGAAACTTCTTGAACTAGTAAATGAATTCAGCAAAGTGGCAGGATATAAAATCAACACCAATAAATCAAAGGCTTTCCTGTATATCAGTGACAAATCCTCTGAAATGGAAATGAGAAAAACTACCCCATTCACAATATCCTCAAAAAACATAAAATACTTGGGAATCAACTTAACAAAAGAGGTGAAAGATCTATACAATGAAAACTATAGATCCCTAAAGAGAGATATAGAAGAAGACCTTAGAAGATGGAAAGATATACCTTGCTCATGGATAGGAAGAATTAATATTATTAAAATGGCCATATTACTAAAAGCACTCTACAGATTTAACGCAATTCCAATCAAAATCCCAAAGGCATTCTTCACAGAAATAAAAAAAGCAATTATGAAATTCATCTGGAAAAATAAGAGACCCAGAATAGCTAAAGCACTTCTAAGCAGGAAGTGTGAAACAGGTGGTATAGCTATACCAGACCTGAAACTATACTACAGAGCAATAGTAACAAAAACAGCATGGTACTAGCACCAAAACAGGCTGGCAGACCAATGGTACAGAATAGAGAACACAGAGACCAATCCACAAAATTACAACTACATTATATTAGACAAAGATGCTAAAAGCATGCAATGGAGAAAGGATAGCATCTTCAACAAATGATGCTGGGAGAACTGGAAATTCATATGCAACAAAATGAAAATGAATCCCTTTCTCTCACCATGCACAAAAGTTAACTCAAAATGGATCAAGGATCTAGGAATCACACCAGAGACTCTGCGTCTCATAGAAGAAAATGTTGGCCCTAATCTCCATCTTGTGGGGTCAGGCTCCAAATTCCTTAGTAGGACACCTGTAGCGTAAGAGTTAAAATCAAGAATCAACAAATGGGACGTATTCAAATTAAAAGTTTTTTCTCAGTAAGAGAAATAATAAGTGAGGTAAATAGGGAGCCAACATCCTGGAACAAATTTTTACCACTCACACCTCAGATAGAGCACTAATCTCTAGGATATACAAAGAACTCAAAAAGTTAAACAACAAAAAAAAACAAATAACTCAATTAACAAATGGGCCAAGGACCTGAACAGACACTTCTCAGAAGAGGATATACAATCAATTAACAAATACACGAAAAAATGCTCACCATTGCTAGCAATCAGAGAAATGCAAATTAAAACTACTCTAAGATACCATCTCACTCCAGTAAGAATGGCAGCAATTATGAAGTCAAACAACAAGTGCTGGCGAGGATGCGGGGAAAAAGGTACACTCATGCATTGCTGGTGGGGCTGCAAATTGATGCAGCCAATTTGGAGGGCAGTATGGAGATTCATTGGAAAGCTGGGAATGGAACCACCATTTGACCCAGCAATTCCCCTTCTTGGACTATACCCAAAAGACCTAAAAAGAGCATACTACAGGGACACAGCTACATCAGTGTTCATTGCAGCACAATTCACAATAGATGCCCTTCAATAGATGAATGGATAAAAAAATGTGGCATTTATACACAATGGAATATTACACAACACTAAAAAAATAAAAAGATCATGGTATTTGCAGGGAAATGGATGGCATTAGAGCAGATTATGCTAAGTGAAGTTAGCCAATTCCTAAAAATCAAATGCCGAATGTCTTCTCTGATATAAGGGAGGTGACTCAAAACACAGTAGGGAGGAAGAGCATGAGAAGAAGACTACTACTAAACAGGGAAGAGACTGGGAGGGAATGGGAGGGAGAAGGGGAATTGCATGGAAAATGGAAGGAGACCCTCATTGTTATGCAAAATACATATATGATGGTGTGAGGGGGAAGGAAAAATAAGAGAGAGAGAGAGAGAAATGTGTCACAGTAGACTGAGTAGAAAGAGTTGATGGGAGGGGAGGGGAGAGGAGGGGGGATAGGGAGGGCAGCAGAATACGACACTAGAATTGCTGTATGTATAAACGTGGCTCTATAACCAATGTGATCCTGCAATCTGTACACGTGGGAAAATGAGAATTCATACCCCATTTGAATCAAATGTATGATATGTCAAGATCATTGTATTGTCTCAAGCAACTAATTAAAAATAAATAAATAAAATAAATAGATAGATAAATAAATAAATAAATAAATAAATAATAAATAAAACTGTGGGCCTTTAAAGCAGCTATCACCTTGACTCTGCTTCTTCACCCACTTCTTGGTACACTCTTCTCATTGTCTTAGTTTAAGTTTCTGCCCAAGATATGGTGACGTCATCTGTCATTCTTCATGCAGACAACAAAAGCTTTCCAGTTTTCTGGCATTTTCATCTCCTAAGAATTTCTACTCATACCTAGAGTATACTTGAGGTATCTAAGATGAAAACTTGACTTTAACCTTTCCATGCTATAAAGGCCTCTTACTCTGAGGCTTCTACCACATCTCCATGCATCCAATTCCTGATCCACCAGAGCTGCAGTCATGGGTCTCTCTTCTTTCCTCTGTGAAGTTCCCATGCAAGCTGATGTATTCACATTGCATTGAATAACAGAGTAAGTGAAAGCTGGTCAGGCTCCTCTCACTCTGCATTTCTCCTATAACTAACCCGCTGCTGAGTGAGGCCTGTCATTTCCCCCTATTGTTCTGTCCTTGTCCCAGCTACCTAGGAGAAACTTGTCTATGACAAGTGGTAGTCGGCCATGGTGAAGAAGGAGGCCAGCTGTTAGGACACCCACTGCGTCTGCTGAGCGCTTACTGTGCCCAGGCACTGCTGGGCACTGTGGTGATGGGCTTCAACCCCCCTCGCAGCTGCATGAAAATCGCCACTGCTGTGTGCTCCCTGCAGCCCTGCTGCCTGCTTCTGGACACCAACATGGACAAAAGTCCACTTCATCATCGAGGTTACAGGCTGTCTGGTTCCACGGGTGGAGATGATCACTCAATATCTGGCCATCATCATCTGGAAGCCCAGCCACTTAGACCTCGGCTGCGTGTGGCAGGAGTATGGCATCAACGTGGAATGCCCACTGTCATGGTGGGGGACCATCTGGACACACGTCTTCCTGGGCGTCACCTGTGCCTTGAAGACCATCCAGACCTCACTGGAGTCTCAACGCTAGAGGATGTGAAGAGTAATCAGGGAAGTGACTGCAAGTCTAAGAAGAATATGGTCCCTGACTTCTATTGTTGACAAATTATCTTTGGATCATGCATGTGAATTCCATTGGCATTAGCATGTGGTCACTGTGGGGAAAGGGCTGTGACCGAGTCCTAGTCAATGCCAGATGTAAAGGATCCTTCTGGGGGCTTCTGTGTAAGTAACCCTCTGTTCTGAGAAGGTTATTTTAGAAAGAGGTGCCTCCTCTTCCTAATCTGGATATTGCTGTTGCTGGGAGGTGGAGGGTCGAGGGTCTGCTCCCAGCCTGAAAATGATGTCAATACACAGAATAAGGAAGAGCCTGGAGCAGATGGGAGAATATCTAGACTCATGTGGACAATATCCAGAGCTTGTTCTTTCTCTGTTTTTGTTGTTGTTGTTGTTTTGTTTTCTTTTCTTTTGTTTTTTGTTTTTTGTGATGAGAGAAACATGTCAATGAGGGTTAAGTCAATGTTATTTTTATTAGGTTTTATGCCTTGTAGCCAAATAAAAGCAACCACTGAAAATAACAAATTTCCCCCCTGAAACCCATTCTCCACCTACATTTGGCCTGAATCCAAGAGCATTCCAAATTTTTGAAAGCTGCTGAATCTCCCTGGAGAGCATAAGCCTAATTGGTTTCTAAGGGCTGACCACGGTGTGCACAGAAGCTGCCACAATGTCGCAAAGGGCCTCAATTTTCTCCTCCACTCTTGCACAATAATGGTCTGTTTTTCATGCACTGGGAAAGGCTACTGGTGGTTATTTTGTTTATTCTCTTTAAAAAAAATTTAAAAAATCAGATTTCATCTTTTTTTCTATGGCACACAAAGACTTTGTGACAAACAATTTCTAAGGTACTTACAAATGGCTCCCCTTTTGTTAGGTGCCATTTATATGTACCCTAGAATTTATTTTCTGTTTGTTTCATGTGCCATGAAATCCGGTGTTTGCTGGACTATGAGTAACAACCCAACTCTCTGATCTGCTGAGGGCTGTCATCTAATTTCAGCAATTATCTAGGAGGTTGTGCTGCTTGCCTGGCTGGGAGGAAGAAGCAAGTTGTTTTAGAGATGATAAATGCAGACTTGTTACTCTGATATCTTACAAAGTTTGTGACTAGATAAGATGTAGTGAATTTCAGTACAGTTCCTTCGCTTTGAGGAAAGAAATTGATAGGTCTGTTGACACCACCTACGGAACAAGACCACACCGTGCAAAGTAGGTTTTGGCAATGGCAGGCACCCACTCTAAAATTGTCTACCATTCTGAATTTCATTTTTCTTCATTGTGTGCTTTCTTTGTTGCTTTCAACAACTGAGTGTTCATAGAACATGTACAGTGTTAATTCACCAGATTCTATTAGATTCCTGTTGTTTCCATGGGAGAAACTGGAGCTTTTCTAGTCCAACATTTTCTCACATCACTCTATATTCTAAATTCCCAAGTGATTTATGAAATTCCTTCCTATAAATGCATCCTAACAGACATGAATATTTCCAAACATATTCTAATTAAAATTGTTTCAGCTTTTCTTTTTAATGCTATTCATGACTCCAGGTTTGGCATTGGATAAAGGATGCAAAAAGTTTCTTTTTGTCTGCAGAATATAATTATCAAAAGACCATTTGGTGAAAGGAAAACCATCACAGTAGAGGAAGGGAATCAAGAGGAAGAAGGGAAGGGAAAAGGGAAGACATGGGGAAGTAACTGGGGAATGAAACCTATCCTATTATGCTATTTCCATGTACAAATATACCAAAGTAGATCAATCAATCAAATCATACATAAATATACATGTACATTTATATCACATAAAATAAATAATAATAATGGAAGGAAGATGAGGAGAGAGCAAGCGGATCAGGGGGAGGGGGAGGGCCAAAAAGGGAAAGTTACTGAGATATGAGATGGATCAGATGTTATGTGCATGCATATATTTCCTGCTACTATATATAATTATATGCACCAAAAAGGAAAAAAGAAAAACCTTTTGCCCGTTAGTCCCAAACAGAGAAGTGCTCCACTCTTCCCTCTTCAACCTTTGCACATCTGAATTCTATGCTAATTCCAGGTCTGATCCCCTCTCACCTCCTTGACAACCATCTGAAAGGAAAACCTCATGCCCAGTTTCAGGAAGCTCTGGTCCTTAAGCTGCAGGAAGGGAGCCTTGGCCTGCTGTTCCTCCTTGCCATGTCTGCTTCATCTTGCAGATTAAGAACCATGACCTAAATGCAGTGTGTTATCTTGTTACTCCATGAACTAGAGAATCACTGAATACTAAATATCAATTAATACTTCCCTAGAGCCTGAGAACCCCCAATCTATTTCCACCCCAGAAATGTGTTAGCATCCCCAAACACCTACTTACAGGCTGGTAGCCAAATTAGTTTTTGTTCATAATAAGTCAAAAAGAAACTAGTCATAAATGTAACAAAGAATCTTAAGGAAAACAAGTTTATTTTGTTTTCAGAAATTGATAAAAATGTAATTACTGGACTGGTGAACTTTGCTGTAGCAGAATGTGAGTTGCTAAGAAGCATGGATTAACAACAGAAGCTATGTGTCCAATCATCAGCATCTGAGCCACCTCTGGAATCACAATTGAAGTCAGGGATACCAGTAGAAGTCAGGAAAAAGTGTCCAGATTAATATTCATCAGCAAATGGGAAATTCGGGTGGTCAGACATACTAAAATGAAAAATGAAAATGTGTGACATAGACTCAGTGACTCCATTTCTACAAAGGAAAAGAAGTGACACTAAGGAGCTCCATTATATTTCTTGGGTGGTTGTAGAATCTGCCATATCTACTCTCATGAATATAGCTTTAGGAAATGGTATTATAGTTATAACTAATTATTCAAATTCTATTTCCTTCCTTAGAACAGAACACAAAAATCTCACAAAGGTAAGAATTCACTCATATTCATCTTCTTTAGCTCTATCAGTCAATCTACCAATCAAAGTAATCTTTTCTTATTTCATATTCTCAGTGAAAGCAGAAACAGATTGTACCACGTTTATTTACTTACATTGTGAAGGATGACACATCCATTTATGCCATGTTTAGTATAAGGACAAGTTCTGATACTGATCAATATGAAAGTTATATTAGGTGTACAGTATATTGCTAGCCATCTCACTTCCATTTCACTAATTCATTAATTTCTTTGCTCACTGCCCATCACACATGACATGGTGCTAAATTCAGATATGGAAAGAATGTTGTTTGTAAGACAGACCTGCAAACCCCTGGAGGTCACCATATAATATTTACATCTCTATACTTTAGTAACAATAGAACAGAAAATCATTACTTCTTGAAATACTTAATAGGTAACAAGAATTTCCAACTGCTTTTTAACTGTCTCTTGATGTTATGTTCCTACTTCATCCTTCATTTTACCTATATTGAAAAAAAGATTAGTAATGATAACAATAAACCAGCCGATATTTAAGCACATGTAACCATGGATTATCTGATCCCCTTTCAAACACCACCACATTAATTTCTATTATGAATTAACTTTCCCACAGGCAGAAGGAACATAATATATTCCTTGTTGACCATCACTTATAATGTATGTCCAATGCCAGATTCTAAAACCCTAATGCATCAAAAGGTGTAAAGACTTTTTCATGACTATTAATCTCTTCAACAAGGGTGTTTTCTCTGCACATTCTTCCATTGTTGAATCTCTCTTCTCAAAACTACTTTATCCACTAAGTTGAGATGTCTACATTTTTTAATTCACAACAGAATATTCTCCTCAATGGAAGCCTTTTGAAAGCCAAATACAGTGTCTGGGTTCTGATCAAAACTGTACTGAAAAGGAGGGAAAGACTTGAAATAACTACCAAAGGACACATGAATACTAAAGTTACTTACAACTTCAAAGATAGATATCGAAAATTTCTGTTCAGGCCATCTAGGTCTTTCATGTCTTCTGCAGTCAACTCGAAATCAAAAACCTATCACACAGTAGAAAGTTTTTAGCCTATGTAGACTGCATATTGCAAATCTTGGAAATCCAATGAAATCATGTTGTTGCAGAAACATTTAAAATATCTAAGAAGTTTCCAAATGTTACTAAAGACATCAAAAGAACACTCAAATGGTCTGTGAATATCAGGTGACAAATAGAAATCACTTCTGACATATAAGATATAGAAACTGTACAACTACAGACAAAAAGAAATTGCAAAAAGAAACTGAGCAAAATAAAGCTAATGTTATTCCAAGATTACAGTGTCATACATTTTTTTAAAAAACCCAGAAAACTCTAGAGGCCACGTTTTGAACTATGTAAGATAATTCAATGATTTTTCAAGGATACAGTTTGTTTTCTATATTCCATCAATGGACAGATTAAAAACTTCAACAATGACTTTTGTTCAACATTTTTATGTCAATAATTGTTAAGGTACTAATAATATCCTGCTCAAAAAACAAGTGACCTAGCTCCAAGAATCACTTTGTCTAAATTTTAGGCATTTAAAACATGGAAAATTTTCAGGAATTGCTAACATACTGAAACAAATGGATAATTAAATCTTTGGTAATTTCCTTAAAAATGTCAAGAGAGTAAAATTCAACAATTGAGGAGTTGGAGGAGTACCATTCTCTGCATTCTTCTGTGAACTCTTCTGCACACTTGGAAATTCTTAAAATGAAAACGGATATTTTATTCAAAGATTATCAAAATTATCACTCCTATATGAATAAATGTAACAGAATTTACACAAATGCCTTCGAAGGTAAGTTTGGTGCAATATGTTTAAAGACTAGCTAAATATTGGAAATTCATATCACAATCATAGATTAGAATCTTTAAATTTCAAAAAGTAGTTTCTTTCCAATTTATTAAGAGCTCCAATGAAATATAAAGCAAACAAGGACAATCTGCATCAACAATGATAAAGTGATTCTTTTTAATAGAAAAGTAGTGAGAAATGTAAATCCTCTTCTTGGGATGTTTAGCTAGGCATTTAAAAATTATGTGTGTATTTGGATTTTTATTTCATAATTTTAAAAAACTGCAGTTGAATTAAATGTGGAATTTAAGAGGTGTAAAAGTTTTGTAAAGAAATGTAATATAATACTGTTGAGTTCCCAATATAAGAAAAAACATGACATTCATCAACCACAAAATGAAGGCATAAACACAAAAATAAGACAAGGAATTCTCTTCATGAAAATATAGCAAAAGGAGCATGGAAGTCAAAGTGGAATTGGGGAGAACATATTTCAACAAATATATCTAAATCTGAAAAATATATCCAGAGAATATAAAAATGGTCAATTGTTTGCAAAAAAAAAATGTTACCCCCAGTAATTCATATCTCCCAGTATCCAAACTCTTTCTTATGTGAAATTGCAGCTTCTTTCACTAAGAGACCATGTATGTTTCCCTATCTCGAGAATATTGCCTGGTCTCTAACTAGGTGACCATTAGAACTTGGTGAAAGCAGCTATGTGCCCATTCTGAGGTGAGGCATGAGAAGGCTCTACAATGATCCATTCACTACCTGGGGACAGGGCTATGTGATGAGATAAAGCCTGAGTCATTAACTGGTGGATGTGAACTTCTATGGAGGGGAACTCAGACACCCCAGAGAACAGAGCAAGCAGGACTGAAGCAGAGGGAGCACATTGTTCTGGAAATGCATAGGAGAGTTCATTACAAAATCCAAGCAGCCAGGGTAGTTGAAAGACATTCACTGAGTTCAGGCTGAGCCAAGGCAAACAGGCAAATCATAGAATTATGAGGTAACAAAAGCTCTTTGTATTGACCTCAATATTGAGGAAGTTTCTTTGCAACTACTCCAAGTAATGGTTTAATAAAATTCTCCTACTTGTAAATGAAAAGAAAAGCAAGCTATTCAATGAGCAACTCATAAACTGACAGTCAACAGTGAAAAATTCAAATTGAATAAATATATGAATATTAAAATATATCAAGTATTTGGAGAAATGTAAGATAAAATTATAATTTATGGAATAAAAATCACCCATTCCAAATTCTCATTTCAGAATATTAAAAAAAAACAAAGATGTCACTTGCACAGGTTTACATATGCATGGCTAGAAATACTGAAAACCTGTGCTTTATCCAATCCTAATTTATTTTGCTATACTGCCTGTTGCATTGTAGAGTAAGAAAACACACTTCTGAAAGCACCTGAAATCTGACATATGGAGGACATGCTGAGGATATTGACTTGGCACAAAAACATTCTTGGAGTATTCAAAGAAGCACACATGTAAAGGAGTCTGTGTACAACCCCAGTGCCCACAGCCCTTCTCTATACCTGAATGTTCTCTTTGATCCTCTTCTCATTGAGACTCTTGACCAGAACTACAACCCCACGCTGCAGCTGGTAGCGGAGGGCAATCAGGGCTGGGGATCGCTTGTGCTTTTTTGCCAAGGCACCAAGAACTGGATCATCCAAGAGAACTGGGGAGCTCGGGTCAACCCTGGAAGGAAAGACAGGAGACTATGGCATCTTCCTCCCATAGTCTCCTCAGGTCTGTTGAGCCCACTCTAAACAGGGATCCTCAAATGCTGTCCCTGGACCAACAGCATCAGTGTCTTATGGGATCTTCCCAGAAATGTAAATGTTCCGCTCTTCCAGGGTCAGTTGAGAGTGACCTTTTGAACTCTGAGTCTTGTAGACTATAGATAGCTCATCATTAATGGTATTTGAGGTCTACTCCCTGAGGTTCTCATTACCAATCTTTGTATCGTTGAGTTCCAAGAGCACCATAGGCAACCAGAACAATGTCTTTGGGTTGGCAGAAGTCCAGCAGTTTCCTCTGGTTGAGATAAACATGACATTCTACCTGCAGTGGACAAGATAGAAAGTATCTGATTCTAATAAACACTAATGTTAATATGAATCCAAAATGTCAAAGAAAAAGAAGCTGAATTTAAAAAATGGAAACTTGAGCCAAAATCAAGAGATATCCTCAAAGATTTATAAGGATAAGTTTGAAAGACCTTTGGTAGGCATTCTTCAGGTGACATCTGGTTAAATTTGTTCATCAAAAAAATTGTGCTGAGAATGGATAATTATGAAGGTAATGCACTCCATTTATTATTATGTATGTAAGAAATAAATAAATCAATAAGAACTAAAAAAATAAAGTAAAACAAAAAATACATTTAACAACAACAAAAACAAAAAACGCCAATAAAACCAGATTCCAGAATTTAGGAAGCTTAGAATTCCACCTAACCATCTGTAAGAACAAGTTCCAAATCGTACAAGTCAGTGTAGGGGAATGTTATAGTCTGAATTTAATCAATACAGGTCATAGGTTATAGGCTATAGATTAGAAATTACAGGTTAATGAAATATTAATTAGTAAAATAATAGGATTATAAGATAAGTGTTATAGAATTAGTAATGTTAAGTTACTCCAGTCTGCCATAGTTATAAGATTAAAAAAAAGTAACAATACAACAATATAATCCCACCGAAAGACGTAGGATTTAAGTTGCTAACAATAAGATATAGATAATGAAAGGTGATAAGTATAAGCTCAGAGGTCTGATATAGTTACAGATAGTTACAGATAAATATAGAGATGGAAATAGGTTACTAGAACGGTATTAAGTATAAGAAATAACTATAGACAAGTATAAGTAAGTAGGGACTCCATCTTCTTACTTCCCGTGAGGAACTTGTTACACAGGCCATTCTCAAGGTGTTTTTTTTTTTTAATTATTTTGGGGTAGACCCATACACATGAGGATATAGACCCCATAAAGGAGGATATTGTTTTCTGGTTTTGCTCTGCTAACTGCATTTACAGCCCCTTCTATTCTGCTTGCTTGCAATATGCAAAATTCCATAGGAAAGTTCCTGGGATATGATTTTCTTCTCTGTTTTCTTCCTTAAATACTTTGGTCACAAACAACTTGTGGCTGATGTTCTTTCAGAGAGCTACTTGGTCTCTGACAAAAGCAGTCCCTGGTCAGGTAAAACTGGCAAAATAAAATTCTTTGATTTGTTTCAAATTCAGACTTTGTGTGGTTTCTGAGTTGTCTACCCATTAAAAGAAAGTGACTCACACTTAAAAATCTCTCTGCAGAGCAAGAACATGCACAATGGAGACTTGAAAATCTGAGGCAATGCTATTGTCATCAAAAGCAAGAAGTGAACCTGAGCAAGACTGAAGTCTTCCATGCAACACCCAATAAAACTGGAAGGCAGGATGGGCATACCCTCCCTCTCTCCTCTCAGAGGATTTGCTCTGTCTCTTGAGAGTGTCCTCTTTTCCCCTTTCTTATACTTTCTAATAAACTCATGGCCTGCTACTCTGAGCAACATGTCTGAAATTGTACTAGCATGATGCAAAAACCAGTAACCGAGGACCACTCTGGCTGCCTTGGCTCTTCTGCAGGCCCTTGATCTATAAGAAGACTAACTCCTAACTAATAGAAAATGGGAATGAATGTAAAAACATGTTAACCGATATAATATGACAGTTTGAAAAAGATCCTGGTTCAAAATGTCATGTGGAAAAACACTGGATGAACATTCTGTGTGAAAAGATCTTAAGAAACACGACAGAAAGCAACATGTGAACCACAGTTGCATCCAGAAAAAGAAGAAGAACTATATACTATATTTCAGAAAAGCAATGGGAAATTTGAATAAAGACTGGACATAGATGCTGTGAGAGACTTTAAATTCCTTTAGATAGAGTAATGGAATTGAGCTGATATGAGAGAACATCTTCATTCCTAGGAGGTGTTCCCTGAGGTCTCTAAAAGTGAATATGCTCTAGTCTACAATTTACATTGAAGTGATGTAGAAAGTGTCACACATAAGTATGCAGATGTAGACACATAAATCAATATCTTGCAGTGAAACCAAAAGTCAACAATTTTAGATAAAGCATGGAAAATATGGATGCCCACTATCATCCTCTAACTTTTTCTGTATATTTGAAAATATTCATGATAAAAAATATAGGGGTAAAACTAATACTAATTTTTCTCAATTTTTAACACATATTTGAAATTTATCATGCTCTATCAACATATATGAAATTCATGATTTTTATAAGCTCTGTTTTCCAATCAAAGACAATAATTCCAACAGTGAATGTTGTCAAAAAGTAAGTTAGAGCACAGAACTATGCACAGAATAGATGTGATTGCACAGTTGATTTTATATCTGAAAACATCAAGAAAAGCTAGAAAAAGGGGCTCAAGCACAAGACCAACTGTACAATCAGCTAAAAGTTCCTGAATGTGGGTCTCATTCATCATCAATTATCACCATAAGCAACTAACTTTCTGGAATCCTTTAACTTTCACAAGCCCTACTTTACTCTTTCCTGTTAAATGTTCCTCTGAGTCCAGAAAGCTGAAGCAAGAGATAAAAAGGACGAAAGAACCCAACCTCCACACCAATCTGACCACTGATCTCCTATTTTCAGTCTTTTCCCTTGCTCACTGCCCATTCCTATGTACTGGCCTTCTTTCCTACACAAAATTCCCTCCGCAGAACATTCACCCATGCGGTCTCAGTCATCCTTCATTGCTCAAGGAAAAGCTCACCTTGCCCCTGAAGTCTGATAAACAACCCCTCTCCTTCTTGGTCACCTTTACATCACCTGATTTCCCCATAAACTGAGCACTAAGATCTTCCCCTCATTTTCACTAAGGAGGATTCACCCAGCAGAGACACAATTGAGACTCTTCCATACACTCCAGCACAGTAGCACTAGTCTTAGACTCTTCTGTTCCACAAAGGCAAATGAACTGGGGGACAGGACCAATGGACAGCTTGCAGTGATATAGAAACAAAGAAATGTTCTAAGAGATGGCAGTGAGGCTCAGGGCTCTCACCTGGTTGCAGACAGGCTTATACTTGAGGCCTGGTTTATTCAGGATCATCTCCAGCTGCCTGCGGTTAAAGTTGGACACCCCGATGGACTTGGCCAATCCTGCGTCCTTGCACTTCTCCATGGCCTTGGGAGGAAGGGGTTGGGAAGAGGCATATGGACAGTCAACTATGTCACTATGAAGGCAAGACAGAACTGGTAAGAGGATCACTGTCCAGGAATGACAACAAAGCTGATGAATTGATTGTGGAGAGGGGAAAATGGTAAAGATTATATGGGAAGGTGTTGAGAGCCAGTAAAAGAATTCCTGTGTCCTCTTAGGGCATCAGACATGACTGCATGTGGAGGCAGGAGCTGCACGTCCTCAGTGTCATTAGTTTCCCTCTGTCACATTCCAGTAATACGTTCCTTCCCACCATATAATAAACAAACAAACCAAAAACTCTTTTAAACAATGATTTCTAGACCCAAATTTTCAGGAGAAAGCATGACCTTAATGTCACCTTGTGGGCTTCCTATGAGGTCACTCCTTCAGGAACTCACCTCCCATGTGGCACAGAGATCCACTGAGTCATATATAATTTTTCCATTTTCATCTTGTGGAAAAAGCTCTTCCCCTGGCTGCAATAGAAGTGATCATCACAGCAGTCTTACCGAATTCCACACACAGCAAGGCTACTAGATATATCTAGGGGATGGGTCACTAAACCTTCCTGAAATACATGGAGCAGTACTCTATATTCATCTATTTAAAAGCTATTTAAATGTGGAGGTGTAAAGAATACCTTTATATGCTTAGCTTCCTGAATAATTTTACTTGAAATTTTCTATATGTTCAATTATATATATGTGTGTGTGTATATAAATATATGTGTGTGTACATATATATAATTGTGTGTGTGTGTGTGTGTGTGTGTGTGTAATTTAATAAGATTTTTTTCAGTCATCTTAATGGGGTCTCCTAGTCGGATTATGTTATTTTTCTTGTCCCTACACATGGCCCTGGGGAAAGGCCTGTCTTTCACTGGGAAAGTCCATAGACACATGGGATTGATCTCCAGAAATAATGGATTTCAGAGATGACACAGGTTAAACAGTATTCCTCATCTACCTGGACACATGTGGGTCCAAGAATATGTAGGTGTACCTAAGATGGTTTCAAGTTTCTATTTAAGATTGGATTGATGCTGGAAGAGAAAGAGACTCTATCAAATACTAATGACCATGAAACCTGAACTGCCCCAAAGTCCCATTTACAACCAGTGGAAAAGGCGAGGACAAAACCCAAGCAAACCTCTAGTAACGCAGACATAATGGATGAATAAACAGGGAGGTTTCTGAAGATCCCTTCTAACAATAAATCTGAATCTTTAGGACTTTCTATAATTCGTATAAATTAAGTTTGAATAAATTTATAATAGAAGCTTCATTCAACCATCTATGGTAATAATGGTCATGCTGACGGCTGAAATTAAATAAGTTCCATGA
Source organism: Urocitellus parryii (assembly GCF_045843805.1). Lineage (NCBI taxonomy): Eukaryota > Metazoa > Chordata > Mammalia > Rodentia > Sciuridae > Urocitellus > Urocitellus parryii. Next base: position 75,148,157 of record NC_135539.1, on the reverse strand, counting down.
TGCAAGTTTCCTACCTTCAACTCCATTGGGGAATGAATAAGATAGAGGTCAACATAGTCAAAATTAAGTTTTTTCAGTGATTTTTCCAAACAAGATTGGACGAGCTCTGGTCGAAGAAAAGTTAACCATAGCTGCAGAGGTTAATAAAAGGAAATTGGACTGGATTAACATGTTGCCCATACTTGAAAGATTGAAACATTGAAACATTTGAAACATTGAAACATTTCACATTGAAACTCTCTTTTTTATTTTGCTTAGATACTGTGGATCACAGGGATGAGGTTCTCCTCAGGACTTGGGTTTCCATTCATCTGACTTATTTATGTAAACTGGATTATATATTTTGTTTTTTATTAGCCGATCAATTGAACTATGGAAGGAATACTCAAGCAATATAATTCCATCACATAACAATAATGAATTTCTGAATTGAGTTTCAAAGAATTTACAAACTGTTACTCTATCTCATCTATCCACTTCAAAAGATAAGAATTAATATTTTTCTATGTATAAAACTGAAAGGAAACACACTTTGACCATTTTAATATATGCAAGACAGGAATCAACACATGTTAGCTACTCCTTGTTTACTACCCATAGACTGACTGACATTGTTCTCTAAAAAATCACAAATGTAAAATGTTGATATTTAGAATGATGAGAAGATTTAGCAAGTTTCCCAGGATATAATGAAACTATAATTCTTTCTAATACTACAACCAATACTAAATCATAGTGCTCATTGGAGAATCAGGAAAGTAAAGGAACTTTAATATCAAAATTAGAGACTATGAGTAGCAATTCATAATCTTTCTCTATTATGATACTGGGTATTGTATGTGAACAAATATTGTATTAATGGTCACTTCCATCAAGAATTGATCACCTAACATAATTTTCAATTCTTCATATCACACTTCAGTAATTTTTACACTACATACACAATACCTTTGAAGTATAGAATATGTCTTCTCTCTTCACAGTGCCATCTGCAATCTTGCTTCTAACGGCCAATCCTACCTCCTCTTCTACTTCGTAAAAATAAGCACAATCAATATGGCGGAACCCAGCTTCTATAGCTATTTTGGTGGCCTCTGTGGTCTTACTCTTGGGAACCTAGAGGAACAAACAACACCAGAAATGACTTTGAGAATCATATTGTGAGTAGTTACTCATAACAAAATGGACAATTCTCTAAACAAGAAGTGTTTATATTGCAATGTTTTCTTCAGACAACTTAATTGTGTGATAAGGGACTTTGAATACCCAATTTTCTCTTCTGTAAGGCTGAATGAAATTGACAAAAAGCAATACTGAATGTCATGGGCAGAAGCAGAAACTTCACAAAACTCAACTTTGCCTGTGTATTGTGTTAGTTCTGTATTTGGAATAATGACCCCCAAATCTACTTTGTCTGGGCATTTCCTAGAAGACAAGAATCTGGCATCCAGCAAGCCTTTTCAGACACAGAAATCTGAGTACACTGGCAGCCAAGGACCCCAGGAGCAACTCAAGCTCAGTGATTTTCTACAAGAAATCATAGGACACAGCACACAGGTATAGTCATGTTATCGTTTATGTGACAAAGTCACTAAGGAATATTAATTAAGGAAAAGAGGATATGGAATGAGTATAGAAGACATACTGTGCAAGGTACTTATAAAACATCTCCCAATGAAGACACCAAAATATACTAAATTTCGCCTACAGTGAATTTTGAAATCACATGGAAAATATTTTGTACAAGAAAAGCTGTTGAGATCATTTCCTAAGGTTTTTGGTGGGGCTGTTTAAATGGATACGCTCTGCTAAGACATCTCACAGTTCCAGTCTACCAGAGAATTATATATATATATATATATATATATATATATATATATATATATACAATTCTAAATATATTATAATATATATATATATATATATATATATACAATTCTAAATATATTATAATATATATATATATATATATATATATATATATATATATATATATATTTCTAAAGAAAAGAGGATAGTAAAACACCATGACCCTGCATGTCCCTTTTCAAAAAAAACACGGTCTAACTATGGAATAATGAGGTTAAGCTTGGTCCTGTACATTCATACACATATTACCTTGAAGGACTCTGACTTTCTCTCATACATGTGGAAATGAGGCAAGCTAATATTACCTGTGGAATGATGCTTTTTGCATGTATGCCTGGACAGTGGCTCTATGGGATGTTGATCAGATAACCAAATTAAGCAAGTTAATGCTGACGATGTCACTGCTTCCTGCAGCCCAACATATAAAACCCCTCTCTTGAGCCCACAGAGTGGGAGAAAATCTTTGCCACTTGCACTGCAGATAACACATTATTTTACAGAATATACAACGAGTTTGAATATCTTAACCCCCCAAAAAAATCAATAAAGAGATAAAGGAAGTGAACAGACACTTCCCAAAAGAAGAGATCAAACAGTCAAAAAATACAAGAAGAAATGCTCAAAATCTTTAGTAATTAGGGAAATGGAAACACAAACCACATTGAGATTTCACCTCACTAAAGTCAGAATGGCAGCTATCAAGAATACAGGAAAAAACAACTGTTGGTGAGAATTTAGGGGGAAAGATACACTCATTCGTTTCTGGTAGAACTGAAAATTGGTATAACCACTCTCGAAAGCAGTATGGAAATTCCTCAAAAAACTAAGAATGGATCAACCATTTGACCCAGTTACACAACTACTCAATATGTATATCCAGAGGAGTTAAAATCAGCATACTACAGCAAAATCAGAATACAACTACTAAACTATGAAACCAGACTAGATGCCCTTCAACAGATGAATGGATAAAGAAAATGTAGTTTCTATACACAGTGGAATATTACATAGCCATAAAGAAGAATGACTTTATGATATTTGCCAGTAAATGGATGGATCTGGAAAGTATAATGCTAAATGAAATAAGCCCATCTCAAAAAAGCAAAGGTCAAATGTTCTCTGTGATATGTGGATGCTAATACACAATAAGGAGGAAAGGATAGGGAAGAATAAAAGTTCAGAGGATTAGACAACAGGGAAAGCAGAGAAGGGAGGTAGGATAGGAATTCACAATAGCTAAGTTATTAAACCAGCCTAGGTCAACAGACTAGTGGCTAAGAAAATGTGGCATATATACACAATAGAGTTTTATTCAGCCATAAAGAATGAAATTATGTCATTTGAATGTACATGGATGGAACTAAAGAAACTCATGCTAAATGAAATAAGTCAGAATGAGAAAGTCAAGGGTAAAGTGTTTTCTCTCATTTGCAGGAGCTAGGGAAAAGGTGGGGTATGGCTGGGGTTTTGGCTCAGTGGCAAAGTGCTTGCCTAGCATGTGTGAGGCACTGGGTTTGATTCTCAGCACCACATAAAAATAAACAAAGGTCCATTGACAACTAAAAATATTTTAAAAAGAAAAAGGTGGGGGAAGGAATAATAAAAAAGGGAATTTCACAAAAATAGAAGGAAGACCAATGGAGTAAAGGAAGGGGACTGAGAGGGATGGAGGAAAGAAGGACATGGGGAAGTATGGGGAATGAAATCTAGCAAATTATGCCATGTCCATGTTCCACAGGGAATCATTATGTGTGTATACATATAGAATGCATTATATATATAATTATAATACACTAATTAAAATAATAATTATAATACTAGAAGAGAGATCAGTAGAGTAGAGCAAGTGGATCAGGAAAAAGGAGGTGGGAAGGGTAAGGGAAGTTACCAGGGAATGAAATTAATTAAATTATGTGCATGTAAGAATATGGCAGAATGAATCCCACTATTATGTATAATTGTAATGCACTAATAAAAATAAATAATGAAATAAAAGTAAGAATCCATGAGTTCATATAGATACAAAAAATAAACATGATAAGAAAAAAAAGAAAATGGAATAAAACTGACATAATTTTTCTAAGTTCACATATCAAGATACCGCAATGAATCTCCACATCATGTGCATCACAAGACTGAGATCCTAATTAGATTAATATATACTCCATATTTGTATAAATATGTTGAAATAGACTCTGCTGCATGTATAACTAAAAGGCACAAATAAAACATTCAGGTGGAAACCCCTCTGTCTGTGGTGACTGGGATAGAACTGAAGGCACTATGGAAAGGATAAGTGTTGCTCATCCAGCCAATGAGCACAGGACAAGATGTCCTGAGGAGGAGGAAGCCCTGCTTAGCAAAGCAATGTGAGGGAGGCAGGTGCTGTGGTTCAGCCTGTCACTGCTGGACCCTCCCCATGGGCATTTTTCAATAAGGACTTCTGCCTTGTATGCAGTCTCCAGGTATTTTCTCTGGTCTTTTGGCAAACTATCCTATTGCCCTAGAAAAACAGGACTATGAACATGACTGCAGAATACATAGTAGACTCCACTGTTTGTACCCTTTGAGGAAAACCATCATCCTTGTGTGTTGTGGAAAAAATCCAAGTAACCAGATGCCCTCCAGGGGCCAGATTGATAATATGTTCTTGAACAAAGAGCAATGTGCTGTGTCACCTCTGGCCAACAACCATCTCTCTATATGACAGACCGAACTAAACACTGGCTGGGGGGAAAAATGTATATTCTAAGGATGTAGACTTACAAATATGAAATAATACTCATCCTGTAGGGGTTATTCACACAAGCATCAACCATTAAAGCTAACTCTAACATTTCTAGAAGATATAATAAGAGTAAAGTTGACAATTATTGCATGGTCTGCAAAATTTGGACAGTGATTTGAAAGTTCATTTATTAGAGAATAGAAAGGTAGATTAAACACATTCTTTTCTGTTTTAAAAATTTCAAAAGTTTTTTTTTTCCATGCAATCAAAAAAAATGCCATACTGCATCCTACCACCACCCTCTGCTGATACTAGCCCTGAATTTCTTATGTGTAAGGGCACTTGGAGCAGGGCTGAAGCCCTGGTGAAACCATTCATGCCCCTTTTCCCTACAATGTAACCAAGTCCTGCCACAGGTCTTACACTTGCTCTCTGGATGTTTCCTTAAGTCTTACAGAAGGAAAAAATTTAAATTCAAACTTCAGGGAATTGATCTCTTGTCACACAATTAAGTGGTCAGAGAATGATATTGGAATACAAAACTGTTCCAGTCTAGTGAACTTAGCTTGCTCTACTTCAGAGGGTCATCTACCAATGCAAAACACGTGAACAATGACCAAAAATTCACAAATACCCTTGTTAAGTCCCAGTTTGACTTATACAGGATGTTATACATTCAGGTAAATTTCCCACAGTTGAGAGCACATGAAAAATTCTACTAAGCCAAGGTCCAACATTTTCTGTGAAATGCCAAATGCTATCTCACAGTGGAAAGGAAGTATTCCCCATCAATGATTCTATGCTTCTCATCTCAAGTGCCTTTTGCTGCACAAATGTCTCTGGATCTTGTCTGTTTAGAAGATTGAAAAAAAATAAAAAAGTATAGAAATAAACAGAAACCAGTACCTGTGAAAACCAAGTGCTGACATTCATGTTTCTACTAAATTGTTTCAATACACTGACATTTGGTTGGTGGGAGGACATGAGTGCCTGGAATACTCAATGGGTGACCCCACCATCAGACAGTAAATTAGAGCAATGTCTGAGCACTGTCTCTCCTGCACATGGAATAGCTCTCACCTGGAGAAATAGAGAACCACTTTAGCCCCCTCCCACTGAGTGTTATATACAAACCAAGTAAATTGACAACCCTGATTGGATTCCATTCATCCTGTGTCTACTTTCTTTTGAACCCTCAACCCAACCCCTTACTGTTACCTCTTCAGGTTTATAGGTGCCAAAGCCCAGCCTAGGAATGAAGTGACCATCATTGAGCTCCACATACTGATGTTTGGAATTCATTGCCTGTGACTCCTCAACCTGAGTAGGTTCTGTTCTTTCTTCTGCCTTCTAGTGCACAAAATAATTGGATTTCAAAACTCCATCTGTTTATCTAATGGTTGACCAATTTAGTTGCTGTCTAATGATTACACAATATTTTATAGGAGGAGTGGGGTTAAAGCAATATTTCACATGTGAGAAGACAATTAGAACCAGTTCATAATTTAATATGGAAAATATCTTAAGCAATTTGCTACACAATGATAAAAAGTGTTTGTTCTTAGTAAATTTTATGATTACCAAATTTTCATGAATAATTTAATTTTAAGAGATTGATAGCTTATTGACCAATTTTTAAGCTAAAAACCTCAGATCCCTCTTCTTTTATTAGGTTTTGGTATTGGAATTTGTTGTTGTTGTTGTTCATGATGACACCACTTCTTGATCGTACACTATTAGAAATGATGAACTACCATACACCATGCACACAAACACAAAAAGCATTTTTTAAAAAGGATTATTAGTATTTTGGGGGGTATCAGAAAAACAATCAAAAGTTAAAATGAACAAAAGTTACCCTTTTTAATTTTCTCAGAGTTAAAATATTTTCCATAATTAGACAACCATGTCCCAAGAGGATGCAGAACTGACAAATGCACTCACTGTGACATTCTTCTCAGTGGAAGACAAATTATTACAGCCACAGAAAGTTATTTTGCAATAGGCAATCAGAGACTAAAGTTTATTATAACTTTTACCTTTAAGGAAACTTTGAGAAAACTATCAAGAAGTAAGATGCAAAATTAAGACGTTTTATATTTTTATGGACTTGTTCAACATTATTGATAAAAGTAAAAATGGATCTGTATATGTGGTAAAAATGGGAGTTCATAACCCACTTGAATCAAATGTATGAAATATGATATGTCAAGAGCTTTGTAATGTTTTGAACAACCAATAAAAACAATTTTTTTAAAAAGTAAAAAAATGGAAAAATCTTAAATTATTGCAAATTTTAGAATAGTGTAGTCATTGATGCACTGATGAAATGGAATATTTGAAGCAATTAAAAGTCAAATATGAATGTTTATTATTAAAAAATATTAAATAAAAGTATAAGGGCTTTTAATTAAGTTACAAGACACGGGAATATATTATAATCCACAACATATTATGTTCCTAAAAGATTCATGAGATAAAAGAAAAGACTATGAACTGTATTGATTCTTTCTGAATAATGAGACTAGGATTGAACTCTATATAGTTTTTAATCACCTAGATTTTTTATTCATTTTATAATTTGAAAAAAGTGTTTATTATATAAATTGAAAATCTCTGCACACTACACAGATATTATTTTCTTGTGGTTTTGATTTTGTTAAGATGAAGCCCTCTCTCAATCACACAGTATTTGAAGCAATGAACTCTCTTACCCAACACACACACACACACACACACACACACACACAAACACACACACACACACACACACACACACACGGAATTTTAAAGGACTGCTGAGTTTAAATTTTGACACCCGCCCACAAAAAAAATTAAATTAAAATTGAAAAAAATTAGACTTTTTATCTTTCTCATTGACAAAATATTTTCTGAATCTTCTTATTTTGCTTTCAATGAAAATGTGTATTGCTGATAAATGTGTAATCATAAGAAGTGTGCGCCAAAAAAGGTCGTAAGTCACACTGCTTGGTGAAGGAAAAATGAATGACAGCTCTAAAAAATTATTTTACAATATGCTACTGAACCCTTAGGGTGCTTCTGAAATGTGGGACTCTGAGTGATTGCTAAATCTTCTGTATGTATTTTAGTTCCCTACAATAAATATTTCATTTTTGTAGTCTAAGAAATGTGTTTGCTTAGACAAGGTGACAAGTTCTGACTATGAAAATTAAACAGAAAGGAATTCCTGCCAGATATCCAGACCTGTAAACTCTCTCTCAAACTTCTTTTACTCAGTGCCACAAACATCACTGAGAGCCCTAAGTCTTCTCTGCTATTTCTCCATTTACTATTAAAATTCTGCCTACTCTTCCTGTGAATACAAACTTGGGTTATGGTGTCTCCACACTTTACCTAGGTTGCATTTCCTGGACATTGTCACCATCTCTTATCTCTCTGAGATAAGAATGTCTGCACTGATCCTGGCTCCAGATAGTCTACTTGCACATGGTAACATGATCTCTCCCTGCATGTCCTGGACACAAGGCCAGCACACCTTTGCTCCACAAACAGAATCCTCACTAGCCAACAACCTTACCAAAATTCCATGGAGAACTCTGCTTCTTTATAGAGTCTTGGGGTTCATTGAAAAATCGAAGACTAATTTAAAACACAGAAAAAGTGAAATGATCAGATGACAACAGGAATAAAAATAGTATGGCCATATATAAACATTCCTATCACATCCCACAGATTCTCAGATGATAAATTCTAATGAGAACTTCAGTGTCTAAAATGTATCCAAACAATCCTCCATTGAGAGAAATTTTTCCATATCCTGTAACAAATGATGGTGCTATTAAATCTGAGAGCTAAGAGAGTTAGTTATTCCCACATTATATACAAAAATTTGCATCCATACATTCAGGTAAGATGTAAGCCCAGCTCTTTATTTTGTTATAAGCAATTATATTGAGATTATTGCAACATTGATAACATTGGGCAAATATTAGAAGAATCTACCATCTTAAAGATTAGAGCTAAGACCAGTCCCTGTTTGTTTCCACTGAGACACACTCTTCCCAAATTGTGTGATCCCTTGTGGTTGGCATGCTGTTTTCATTGATGATGATCAGCCCAGCTGTTTAACAAGGGCTCCAAGTGGAAAAGAGATGGCTCCTACCATAGGATTTCAATATCTAATGGGGAATATAGAAAAGCAAAATATCAAAAGAGGCTTATCACAATTTGCCTGAAATGGTAAGGACTATTTCTACTTCTCCAGATTATGGGAATTTTGTGTTAGAAATTTAAATATCCAGGCGAAGGAATCAACATGGCAGCGGGCGGGGAGGCAGCACTTCCATTATCTCCTCAGCCATGGGGACAGAGAGACACATCAGAACATTTCAATTCTGCCTGCTGAGAAGCTCCCAGCAGTGAGACCTAGGCAGGGAATTTGGGATTTTTGGAGGTGACAGTTTGTCCTGGTAAGGGTAAATCTTGGCCACCCTGCACGTGGAGGTGTGGGTCACCGCTGTCTGGTGACCTGCCGCAGATGGAGGTGTTCCAGCATGGCCGGAGACCGTGAGTGGCATAGAGAAATGAAGAGTTGGATCCCTTGAAGTGCTTGCTAACCAAGCCCCCATGAAACAGCAGACCGAGAACTGAAACCGAGACAGGGACAGACCAGAGACAGGCCAGACCCACCCCTGCCATCCCACAACCGTCACGGAGTTTGGATCCCACCATACCAGAGAGCTGACGTCACCAGAGTTCGGTGGACAGGATCCCTTCCCAGCGGAATCGGCTTTAGCAGGTGTGTGACTCCAATTCCCACCAGATGCATACAGCTGGGAAACCTCAAAAATCTCGCCCCAGAGCTCCGTGGGCATGACTGTAGGGGCCGAAGGAAGCAGAGGGGAATTCTGACCTCCAACTCCCCCTACCACCAGCCAAGGCCCTCTTCGCCAGCTCCTAGGGGCATGGCCACCGAAGGAATCCAGGTAAAATAAGCTGATGGTTCCCAGATCACCGGCTCCACAACTTTGGGGTCTGGGTGAATGGCAAACAGAGAGAGTGCTCAGTCGTCCAGGAGAACAGGGCACTCAGGGGGCTGCAAGTGTAACTAGATCTGAGGAGAATGCCTCCGGTGAGCGGGGCCTGGCTGGCCGGCAGGAGGAAGGGGGAGAAGGGGCCAGAGAAGAGAAATGGCCCTGGGCTAGCAGGATTGGAGAGCCACCCAGTAGGGGAAAAGGAGCCACCTTATAGAGATTGCTTCCGGCATATAGAGGGCAGAAGCTTGGCTCGGAGGACACAGCTCCACCTACTGGAAGAGAAGAAAATAGAACTCTAAGACTGCATTTATCATTTTTTTTCTTTTTTCCCTTTTCAATTTTTATTGATCTTTCCATTCTCCTGTATTCTACCTATTTCTCTCTCCCTCTGTCTCTTTAAGGACTTCTTCCTTCCTCTTCCCCCTAAATTTCATCCCAAGCATTATGACTTTCATTACGTGTAATTTTCTAAATGCAAATAGGTGAATGTTCCAAGGCTGTCTATAGTGCTCCTACTTTCCTAGCTATTACCAAATACCCTAATCCATTCGCCTGTTAATATTCCACTTCAGTAGAGCAATCTTCCAAAGTAGCCAAGACATACTAACCTTCGTACCATCATAGCACCCAACCTAAACATGAAGTCCTAAGACCAAACAACAGATCCCTAAATGCCAACAGAATCCGTAAGCCCTTTAGGAAATGAATGAATCTGCTTTAAAATACCACAAAGCCCAACATCTCTAGACATAGTCTCTCACCACAAAGGAGAGACCACAGAGATACACAAAACCAAAACAAATTTATAGGAGAAAACAGAAACACAGCAATCAAACAGAGTTGGAAAGTAACATGAACTCCATGAAAAAAACAAGGGAGAAAAGGATTACAAACAATGCAGGACAACATAAATTTACAAGAGAACCTAGAGGCATCAGAAAAATGGACAGATAAAAAACTCAAGGCATACTTGACTCAGAAGGAATGGAATCTTAAAGAAGTCATTAGAAAGCAAGTCCAAACAATGAAAGAATACTTTGAAAATGAATTACATAAATAGATTCAAGAAGTAAAAAATCAACTCTACCAGGAGATAGAGATTAAAAAAAAATCAAACAGTAATCCTACAAGTGCAGGAAACCATAAACCAAATCAAAAACTCAAATGAGAATATTACAAATAGACTAGATCAAGTAGAAGTCAGAACATCGGATAATGAGGACAAAGTATATCAACTCAAAAAGAGCATATCAACTCAAAAAGAGCATAGTCAATGCAGAAAGCCTGGTAAGAAACCATGAGCAAAACATCCAAGAGATATAGGATGTCATAAAAAAAACAAACGTAAAAGTCATTGGGATTGAGGAAGGTATAGAGGTCCAAACCAAAGGAATGAGCAATCTGTTCAATGAAATAATTTTAGAAAACTTTCCAGACATGAAAGATGGAATGGATTGCCAAATCCTGGAAGCCTACAGGACCCCAAACATACAAAACCATAATACACCAACTCCAAGACACATTATTATGAAGATATCCAAAATAGAGAACAAGGAGAGAATATTAAAAGCTACAAGAGAAAGGAGGCAGATTACATTTAGGGGTAAACGATTACGTTAACAGCTGATTTTTCATCACATACGTTGAAAGCGAGAAGATCCTGGAACAATGTATTTCAAACGCTGAAAAATAATGGATTCCAACCAAGAATATTGTATTCAGCAAAATTAACCTTCAGGTTTGACAAAGAACTTAAAATATTTCATGATAAACAAAAGTTAAAAGAATTCGCAGCCAGAAAACCAGCACTGCAAAGCATTTTGAGAAGAACACTACAAGAAGAGGAAATGAAAAACAGCACCAAAAACCAACAGTGGGAGGTAACTCAGTAAAAGGGGGGGGGAGGGAAATAATCAAAGAGGGAAATGAGCCAAATTAAAATAAATAAATAAACAAACAAACAAACATAACTGGAAGTACAAACCATATATCAATAGTACCCCTAAATGTTAATGGCTTAAACTCACCAACTAAGCAACATAAGCTAGTAACATGGATTAAAAAAACAAATCCAACAATATCCTGCCTTCAGGAGACTCATATGATAGGAAAAGACATACACAGACTGAGGGTGAAAGGTTGGAAAAAATCATACCACTCACATGGTCCTCGGAAGCAAGCAGGAGTGGCCATACTCATATCAAATAAAATCAACTTCAAACCTAAGTTAATCAAAAGGGATAAAGAAGGACACTATATACTGTTGAAAGGAACCATTCACCAACAAGACATAACAATTATCAATATGTATGCACCAAATAATGGTGCTGCAACATACATAAAACAAACTCTCCTCAAGTTCAAGAATCAAATAGACCACAACACAATAATTATGGGTGACTTCAACACACCTCTCTCAACATTGGACAGATTCTCCAAACAAAAGTTGAATAAAGAAACTATAGAACTCAATAACAGAATCAACAACCTAGACTTAACCAACATATACAGGATATATCAACCATAATCGAGTGGATATATGTTTTTCTCAGTAGCACATGGATCCTTCTCAAAGATAGATCATATATTATGCCATAGGGCAACCCTTAGTAAATATAAAGGTGTGGAGATAATACCATGCATCTCATCTGATCATAATGGAATGAAACTGGAAATCAATGATAAAAGAAGGAAGGAAAAATTCTGCATCACCTGGAAAATGAACAATATGTTACTGAATGATCAATGGGTTACAGAAGACATCAAGGAGGAAATCAAAAATTCTTAGAGATAAATGAAAATACAACATATTGGAATCTATGGGACACAATGAAAGCAGTTTTAAGAGGGAAATTCATTGCCTCGAGTTAATTTCTCAAAAAAAGAAAAAAACAACAAATAAATGAGCTCACACTTCATCTTAAACCCTAGAAAAGGAAGAGCAAAACAACACAAATGTAGCAGAAGGCAAGAAATAATTAAAATCAGACTGGAAATCAACGAAATTGAAACAAAAGAAACTATTGAAAAAATTGAAAAAACTAAAAGTTGGTTCTTCAAAAAACTAAACAAGATTGACAGGCTCTTAGCCATGCTAAAGAAGAGAAGAAGAGAGAGAACTCAAATTACTAACATACAGGATGAAAAAGGCAATGTCACAACAGACACTACAGAAATACAGAAGATAATTAGAAATTATTTTGAAACCCTATATTCCAATAAAATAGAAGAGAGTGAAGACAACAATAAATTTCTTAAGTCATATGATTTGCCCAGATTGAGTCAGGAGGATACACATAATTTAAACACAATAACAATGGAGGAAATAGAAGAAGCCATTAAAAGACTACCAACTAAGAAAAGCCCAGGACCAGATGGGTATACAGCGGAGATTTACAAAACCTTTAAGAAATAATTAATACCAATACTTGAATCTAATGTATGAAATATGATATGTCAAGAGCTTTGTAATGTTTTGAACAACTAATAAAAAAAAGAAATTTAAATATCCAACAAAAACAAAATATTAAATTTATGAAGGCTGATTACCATAAGTGAGAGCCATAATGTGAAATTATGCAGATCAATATCAAATAAGGCAAAAGTTTCTTTTAATGTTGTATTAAATGCTGAAAATTGTAATATTGGAGAAAATGCTAGGTTAGGATGCTTTCAGTTGTAAGGAACAAAATTCAACTAAACTAGTTTTAAAATTTGAGGTAATTGTTGTAGGTTGCTAATTTGTTGCAACTTATACTTGGTTTCCTAATTATTATATTTTGAATATTGAAATATTATACATGTATTATAGGAAAATACAGCACTAGGATATTTTTTCAGATCTTTCTACTTTTTGATACAGACCCTTAATATCTATATGATGAGGCCTAGAAACTCCAAACTTCCAACTCAGATAACAAGTGAAAAGCATGCCTCAAAAAATGTGGTCTTTTAAGACTGCTATCTTCTTGACACTGTTATGTTACCCACTTCTTGGTACACTCCTTTCTTTCTCTTAGTTTAAATTTCTACCCAACATATGTTGATTTTCCCAATCATTTTTTTATTTGTTCTAATTAGTTATATGTGACAGTAGAATGTATTCTACACATCACACACACATGGAGTATTACTTCTCATTCTTCTGGTGGTACATAATGAAAAATCACACTGGTTGTGTAAACATATATGCACATAGGGTAATAATGTCCAATTCATTCTACTATCTTTCCAACTCCTATGCCCCCACCCTGCCTTCATTCCTCCATCTGCCTAATACACAGTACTTCTATTCTTCCCTAGCCATCCCCCCTTACTAAGAATTAGCTTCCCCATATCAGAGAAAACATTCAGCCTTTGTGTTTGGGGGATTGGCTTATTTTGCTTTGCATGATATTCTCTAGCTACAAAGGGGAATGAAGGGAAGGGAGACGGGGTCAGAATAGGAAAGACAGTGGCATAAATCTGATTAACTTTCCTATGTTCATATATGGATACACCACAGTGCATCTCCACATCATGAACAACCACAAGACTGGGCTCCTAATTAGAATAAGATATACTCCATGTTTGTATTAATGTGTCAAAATACACTCTACTGTTATGTACAACTAAAAAGAATAAATAAAAACAATGCAAGTTACAACCCCTCTCTCCCTGGTGAGGGCACTGTGGAAAGGATAAGTGTCACTCATCTCACCAGCGATCACAGGACAAAACATCATAGAGAAGAGGAAGCTCTGCTTGGCAAAGGAATGTGAGGGAGGGAGGTGCTGTCTGTTCAGGTCTGTCATTGATGAACCCTCCCCATAAGCATTTCTCAATAAAGACTTTCGCCTTGTGTGCGTTCTCCAGGTATTTTCTCTGGTCTTTTGGCAACCTATCCCACTGCATTGCAACAACTAGACTATGAAAATAGCTGCAGAATACATAAATGAACTCCACTGGTCATACCTTTTAGGGACATCAACCAACATTGTGTGTTATAAAAAAGTGAAAAATCAATCTTCTCAGATACCAACCAGGGGCCATAATGATAATATGCTCTTGAACAAAAAGCAATGTGCTATGTCAACTCTGGCTTGAATCTGTATCTATATATGATAGAACTAAACACTGGCTGGGAAAAAAAAGTGTATACTCAAAGGATGTAATCTTACAAATAAGAAATTATGCTCATCATGTATTATTCACATAAACATCAGCCCTTAAAGTTAGGTCTCTTTCTTTTGTGGAAGATATAACAAGAGTGAAATTTATAAGTATTGTGAAAGCAGTCTTGAAAATCAGGATTGGTTCCCCATTCCAATGGTGTTGAAGATTGAACATCCAAGAAACACTGAGGCAAGAGCAAAAAGTTTTATTTCAAGGATTGAACAGAAAGAGACAAGACTACTCTGAGGAGGAGGAGATCCAATGCTTATGCTCTGGGAGGGGGGTGCCTTGCCCCTTTCTTCTCATGCCCCATTCTCCCATCCTTCCCAAAAGGTGAAATGGCCAAGGACAGGAAAGTAGCGACCCAGGGTGTACTCATTAAAAACTCCTTGCTGGAAGGAACATTTCTCTGCAGGCAAGTAACCTTAGCAACAGGTTGGAGGAGGGGAAAGTGCTCTGCAGGTATTAGCATTTTCTTTGGGATCAGCCCCCATCTTCCTGACTCAATAATTCATTATCTACACTGAAGGTTCTGCTGCCCCAGTCTAAATACTCTCTATGATTTGGCAAACCCTTAATGCTATGAGGGCAAATGAACAATGACTGCTCTGGCTGCTTGGGGCTGAGAGGGTTTGATGTGAGGCAAGAAGTTTTGGTTTCCCTTTTAGGAATGTTTTGGTTCAGTTGAGGGGTCCCTAGTAAAAGTCTGGTTTGGAAAGAACAGGTTGTAAAGTGGTCTGTGATATCAATGTTTCTATGAGATAAATGAGAAAACGTGAGTACTGGAATGAGATAAATACAAAATAAATGTTGCAGCATCTGGAACATGTCAATGAACATCGTGATGATAGAAACCAGTCATTTTCACTAGGAGGTACAAGAACCAAGAAGTTGTTTCCATGACAAGAACATGGAAATAGGCATCGCCTATATTGGGGAATGTAAATCTTTAGGGATATTAGTAACATTGCCAGAGTCACCAGTAATGTAAACACAACACTTAGTTTTTATAAGTCACAGATGCCCCCACAAGATGAAGTTAAGATATCTAATGTCATCTGATTTTTGTAAAATACCTTTTTATTGGCATAATCTCCATATTTAGTAGAGATCCTTTTATTTCTATCACTTAGGGCTAGATAATAATACTAGCAAACTGGTCAAGATTGTCTACATAGGAGGCTAGGAAGATTTGTAAGCTTTAAATTGACAAAAAAAATTGCTTCTGATTCTGACAATCTCTTTTGATAGATATCAAGCACTTCAGTCTAAGAATCCCTCTTTTGTGCACTCTATTCTTACTTACTCTTGGTGGGGTTAGCACAAGTACATCGTGATGATAGAAACCAGTCATTTTCACCAGGAGGTACAAGCGCTAAGAAGTGGTTTCCATGACAAGACCATGGAAATAGGGCATGGCCTATATTGGGGAATGTAAATTTTTATGGATATTAGTAACATTGCCAGAGTCACAGTAATGTAAACACAACACTTAGTTGTACATCTTAAGTGTACATCTTAAGTTACATTAAAAGAACTATTGTCTTTTTTAAATGCTCAGGTATGGCTGTACTTGTTTATAATTTGTTTTGCTAGGTATTTAAGGACAAGCTGGTCAAATTGACCTTGCTCCTATCTATTGTTAAGAACCAGCTGAATTCCCTCAGGGGTCACTCTTGGGAAATTGTGACCTCTTTGCTCCTCTAGTACCATCTCCTAAGATAGGTCATGGTCTTCTTGACCACATGGCTTCCCTTGGAAGCATCAGGGATTATTTTCAATGACCCTTCTTCTCTTTGCAGCATGTGCACTCATCAGTTTTCTGTTCTCCAGAGTCTCATTGATCCCCCTCATCAGGAGGTCATGTGGCCCAGAGTTGCAAAGCCCTTAAAGAAGTCCCATTATTCCCTGGGTTCAAGCCAACCCAGGGGGTAAAAGCCAAATATTGGCTATTTTTTTCTTGACCCTTTTACCTCTTAATTTTAGTCATCAAGTTTTGGTCTGAAACATCCATCAAGCCAGTTTCATCAGCCTTAAAGAGTACTCAGTTTTACCTTTAATGTCTACAACTTTAGGTTATTTACCTCTTCCATTTAATTGGGGTCAGTATTAGTACCGGAAGTGAGCCATAAATCCTCTCTGTCCTATAGATGATGACCATTTTCTCAAATTAACTCAGTCTGTTATATTCAAAGTTGTAAGGCACCAACAGACAATAATTATTAAGTTTACAAGAAAAATACTAGAGTAAAAACATACTGAGTATGTATGGTAGTTATGAACTAAAAACCATAATTTTTATAATCTCAAATCTTCAAGCTTTAGTTTGAAGAACAGCAGCCTGGTAAAATACTCTTCTAAATTGTATATTTTGAAGTCTTCTATACTTGGAAGATGTGAATACATCTAGTATACAAAGAAGCCAGTAACAGCACCACAATTACATTGACGTTCTTATATTAACCAAGTTTAGCTTTTAAAGAGAAATTCAGAATCTGTAGTGTAGGGTCATACTCTAAAAAAGTCATTGTTTAATCAACTTTTAAGCCAAAGTTTAATCCTCCATGTGTTAAAGTAATAAGAATTTCTTAAAATATTAATGTGCTCTTTTCTAACAAGATAATTTCTTGGGTCTGTTAAATTTTATTATTTAGAGAAACTAGTCTTGAAGGAATTAGGGTTTGAACAGCTCTGATTAAACAATAACTATTACTTTAGAATATTGTGTTACATTTCAGATTCCAATTTTTTTATACTAAACTTGATCAATAGAAGAACTTAAATTTAATTGTGGTGTTGTTACTGACTTCTTTGTATACTAGATATATTCATATCTTCCAAGTATACAAGTCTTTAAATATAAGATTTAAAAGAAGGTGTTCCTCAAACTAAAGTTTAAAGTAAAGATTTGAGATTATAAAAATCATATTTCTTGGTTCATAGCTATCATATAAATTAAATATGTTTTTACTCTTTTTAATTTAACTTTGTATTTTCCTTATAAACTTTATAACTGTTATCTATTAATGCCTTACAAAAGTACAACTTTCAATATAACAATCTAATTTAATTTGAGATATTAGAGCATCCCTAATAGGACATTTCATGATCTCATTGCTGAGCTTATTAATAATGACAAGAATTGAGTCAGACAATTTGTGGAATCTGAGCCTACTTTCACTGTGGTACCCTTTTCAGTTCAACAACAACATTGGCTTGACAATCCTCACATGCTTGGCAGGTGGATTTTGCTAATTTTCCCAGCCAAATAGAAAAACATTATCCTTATAATAAGCTTATTCAGTTAACTACTATAACCTCATTTATTTTCCTAAAAATCATATGTGCTCAGCTGATACCTGAGGCAGTCACAGTACTTACTGATGGCTCCAGTACAAATAAGGCTAGTCACTATAGTCTTGCTCATACTAAAGTGGTGAAGACTCCTTACACCTCTCCACAATGAGCAGAGCTTCAAGCTCCCATTTATGCCTTGTTTCATCTTGCTAATGAGCCAGTTAATATCTACAGTGATTGTATCTATACAGTAGGAGTTGTGATGTACATTGAAATAGCCACCATTGAACATACACAGTCAGAAGAGTTATTTCATTTATTCCATAGGCTACAAGAAAACAATTCAAGTGTGTAAGTATCCTTGTTTTATTGGACACATCAGAGATTACTCATAACTTCCAGGCACTTTAACAACAGGCAATGCTACAGCTGATCGCCTTGTTGCAGCCTGTCAACAGTTGTCTCCTTGTGACTGTGCTCAAGCCTCTCATACTTTACATCACCAGAATGTTCTCAGCTTACACAAGAATTTTCACATTGCCTGAGAACAAGCTTACCAAACTGTTCATCAGTGTCCTCACTGTGTAGTCCAGACTTCAGTTTTACCTACTGAGGCTAATCACCAAGTTTTCTGACCAAACAAATAGTGACAGATGGATGTAACTCACATCCCTAAATTTGGCAAACGGTGCTATGTCCATGTTAGTAATGACACTTGTTCTTGCTTCATTTTTGACACTGCTATAACAGGAGAAAATACTCACCAAATAATTTCCACTGTTTGGCTGCTTTGGCAGTACTGGGCTCCCCTCTACAAATTAAAAAGCATAAAACCCCAGCTTCTATCAGTTCTTCTTTTTGACAGTTTTGTAATCAATATCATATTGATCACCAAACTAGTATTCCTTACAATCCCCAAGGCCAGGCCATTGTAGAGTGGGCTCACTTGTCCCTTAATTTACAATTACAAAAACAAAAAGGGGGAGATAGAACCCCACAAAATTGTTTCAGTCATGCTCTCTTTGTTTCAATTTTTTTGAATTGTGATGCTGAGCATCACACTACTGCTGAGTGACACATGGCTCTCACTGCAGTGGACCCATCAGGCCAAGTCTGGGGGAGAGACTTACCAACAGGATAATGGAATGGACCAGATTTGGTGATGATTTGGAGTAGAGACCATGCTGATGTCTTCCCAGAAGGTGCAGCTCATCATGTCTATATACCTGAGCATGCTGTTTACCATTATCATGGAGAATCTCAAGCTGAAGTTCAAACAACTAAAGAGCCTGACACATAAGGCTGAGCAGATGGACCACTAGCAGGGAGGTACTAAATGTCCAGCCTCCATGTTTGTGAAAGACAGCATATGGGGAAGCCAGGGAGCCACCATTAATGGCCCCTGGGATTTAAAAATATATGTCAGTTACAAAAATGAAACTTCCAATGACATAACAATATTTCCCACAGAGGATCCACCAATACTTTACTGCTCTAATTATACTACAACAATATTGGGTGCCTTTTCTAAATGGGTTGACAGTGCCAATAGTTTGCCAGTGTGATAAAATGTCTCCGGAAGTGTTGGATATATTCTGGACTGGTCCCGCACAGTTGATAAGAGACATCCACATCAGAATTTTATGACCCTTTGGGGACTTGTTAGTAATATTTTGACCTTCAGCAGTGGTAGCATGCAAAGTGATCTGTGGAGTTTGATAGCTTCCTGAGATTTCATCAATTATACCAGCAGCTCCCTAACTAATCTTGTATACAAGAGCTGTAAAGTGCTCCCTTCTATGGCCTGGGGCCTGTGAACAGACTCCTTGTGTTTTAATTTCTAGGAATATAAAAATAAACAGGACAGGAGAAGAGTACTTGTCAAAAAAGTACTTGTCAATAAGAAAATCACCAAAGTTGCAATCTGACTAATTGCATTACTAAGTATAATAGAAGACAGGGAGTGTTTATGTTCAGCCAACCTTCATTTGTTTTAATCCCAGCTAACATTTCAGAGCCCTGTTATTCTGATTCTGGGACCTCAAGTCCTACAACAAATTCACATCCAGTTGAATAGACGCCAGTGTTGTCTTCATCTCATCACATTTGAAATAGTTACTTTGATACATGTTCAGGTCTCTGCTGTGACATCACCATAGCCTTATCCAAAAGAATTCAAAATGCAAATTTTCTTAAATAGTTGGCTTGAAATACTCCCAAAGCCTTACAAAATCAGGTAGATATGGATAACAATATAGAAACTAAATTAAATGCCCTGGAAGCTATGGTAAATAAATATAGAAATTGAGCTTGCTGCTCTTAAATTCAGACAGTGGCTTCACTGCCATGCTAGCTATAAATTTGTTTATGTTACAACATCAAGATATAATGTTTCTCAATGGGATTGGAAAAAGTAAAAAATCAATTAGTGGACATTTGGCAGAGAAATAATGACAGTCTAGACCTTATAGAGTTACATCATCACATCCAGGATATTCAGAAGAGCAGGAATGATCTTGTGGATCCTGCATGGCTTGCTAAACAAATGCTTGATGACTTAAATGGTTTAAATCCCTGAAATATGTTAAAACATACAATGCTGTACCATTTTGCTATATCTGCTGCCAAAGCAAGGACCAATGTGGAATTATGTGTTTGCTATTAATACTATTTTGTGTTATAACAATAGGATAAGATCCCACATCTTCCAAGAAGAAATCCAACAGTTCCAAATAATAGTTCATCACTTGAACTTTAAAAATAAAAAATGGGGAGATGTCAGAATTGGTGATTTGAATCAAACTTTCTGTCCTATAGCAGGAGTAGTATCTGCACTTGGAACTTCCTGTGCAAAGGTGCAGGTCAAGACTATCCAGGTGCTTTGATAACACCCTGCTTAAGGGAAGTTCTGTGCTAGGCACAGGACTATCAGTCTTGACCCTGAGTCCAGACAAAGCTGCCAAGGATAGAGAATTATGAATGCAAGCTGATAATTATAATTGGTTACTCATTAGTCTTTGACATTCAATCCTGCATGCTTTGAAGAAAATTTTCACAGAAAAATTTTTTGATGATAAAACACATATAATAATTGAGCTGAGCTAGCTCTGGGACCTTATTTCTCCATCAGAGAATAATGTTTCACCTGATCCCATCTTTCTCTCTATGTATATCTCCCTTTTTTAATCCCCTACTGCATGCTGCCCCACTTTTCCTGGATTATTGGCTGTGCAAGTCATGGCACATCCCAATTCAATTATTATTTTTTTTAAAAAACATCAGTTTATATAAAATTTATACTTTTGGAATGCATAATTCTTAGCTATAGTTTTGATATCCAAAAAACTATCAAAGGTCAAAATCTTTTATCTGAGACAATGCCTTCTCACCTGTAGGCATTTTCTGATTTGTTTTTCATCCTAGGTTAGTACATCTGCTCTAATACTTCATTAAACAGAGAACCTTGAAACCTCTATCCTGTTCCCCATAAAGACCGTAGTAACATACATTCCCATTCTCAGTGTGCAAGAAGCACCCCTTGTCCACATCCTTGCCAGTGTTTATCATGGCTTGTTTGAAATTTTAAATAATAATCTTTCTAAGTGGGGTTCAAGATTGACTTCCGTATATGTCTTTGATTTGAATTTCCCTGATGGCTGAGCATTTTTAAATATACTTGCTGGCCACTTGTTTAATCTTCTTTGTAGTTCCTGATAAATTCTAGATATTACTCCTTTGTCATAGGTATAGTTGGGAGTATTTGTCTCCCTGTCTGAAGGTTGTCTCTTGGCTTTGCTGATTATTTCCTATACTATTTAGAAGTGTCTTAGTTTGATATAACAGCATTTGAATGTTTTTGCTTTTAAAATTATGTTTTTGCCATGTGATCAAGCTGTCCAACAACTGAATACAATTCTAGAGTAGATGGAGTATCATAAAACACTGAAAAGGAATAATTAATCCCAAACTCCTTAATTATTCCATGAAATAGAAAAGGAGGGAAACCCTTTCAAAATCATTCTATGAAGCTAGTATCACACTAATACCCATACCAGGCAGAGACACACCAAGAAAAAAAATTTAGACTGATATTCCTGATGAGCATTGATGAAAACATTCTTAATAAAATTCTGGCAAATCACATACAAAAACATATTTAAAAAATAGTGCACCATGATCAAGTGGGATGCAAGTTTGTTTCAACATACAGAAATCAAAAGATATAATTCATCACATCAATAGACTTAAGAATCATGATTATATCAATTGATGCAGAGAAAGCATTTGATAAAATACAGCACACCTTCATGTTCAAAACCCAACAAAACCTAAAGATAGTAGGATCATACCTCAACATTGTAGAAGCTTCTATGCTAAACCCATGGCCAATATCTTTCTAAATGGAGGAAAAATTGGAAGCATTCCCTCTAAAAACTGGAACCATACAGGGATGCCATCTTTCACCATTTCTATTCTACATAGTCCTTGAAACTCTAGGAAGAGAAATTATACAACAGAAAGAAATTAAAGGGATATGAAAAGAAGAACTCAAACTATCATTATGTGCTGACAACATAATTCTATATTTAAAGGGTCCAAAAAATTCCACCAGAAAACTTCCAGAACAATAATAAATGAATTCAGCAAATTAGAAGGATATAAAATTAATACCCATAAATTAAATGCATTTCTATACATCAGTGATGAATCTTCTGAAAGAGAAATTATGAAAACTACCCCATTCACAAGAGCCTCAAAAAATAAAATAAAATACTTGGGAATCAATTTAACAAGAGCTGAAAGACCTCTACAATGAAAACTATAGAACACTAAAGAAAGAAATTGAAGAAAACCTTAGAAGGTGGAAAAATCTCACATGCTCTTAGACAGACAAAATTAGTACTATCAAAATGGATCTACTACCCAAAGTGCTATACTAATTCAATGTGATTCCAATTAAAATCCCAATGTCATTTCTTATAGAAATAGAAAAAGCAATCATGAAATTCATTTGGAATTATAAGGACCCCGAATAATCAAAGCAATCCTTAGAAAGAAAAGTGAAGCAGGAGGTGTCACAATACCAGACCTTAATCTATACTACACAACTATAGTAACAAAAACAGCATGGTATTAGCACCAAAACAGATATGTAGACCAAAGGTACAGAATAGAAGACTCAGAGACAAACCCACATAAATATAGTTATCTCTTACTAGACAAAGGAGCCAAAACCTACATTGAAGAAAAGATAATCTCTTAAACAAATGATGCTGTGAGAACTGGAAATTTATATATAGTAAAATGAAAATAAACCCTTATTTCTCACCATGCACAAAACTCACTCAAAGAGGATCAAGGACCTAGGAATTAGATCAGAGACCCTGCACCTAATACATGAAAAAATAGGCCCAAATCTTTATCACTTTGCATTAGGCCCTGAATTCATTAACAAGACTCCTAAAGCACAAGAAATAAAATCAAGAATCAATTCATGGGATGGATTCAAACTAAAAAGCTTCTTCTCAGCAAAAGAACAATCAATGAGGTGAAAATAGAGCCTATATTTTGGAAGCAAATTTTTAGCACACACACATTGAATAGAGCACTGATCTCCCGGACATATAAAGAACTCAAAAAATTTAACACCAAAGAAAGAAACAACCCAAACAATCAATGGACTGAGGATCTGAACAGACACTTCATAGAAGAAGATATATAATTGATCAACAAATATTTGAAAAAATGTTCAACTTTCTAGTAATAAGAGAAATGCAAATCAAAACTACTCTAAAAGTTCATCTCATACCATTCAAAATGGCAGTTATCAAGAAGACAAACTACTATAAAAAATTTTTGAGCTATTTGTATATCCTGGAGAGTAATACCCTATTTGAGGAACAGGTGGTAAAGATTTTCTCTCATTCTGTAGGAGTTCTCTTCACATTTATGATTGTTTCTTTTGCTGTGAAGAAGTCTTTTAGTTGATACCATCTCATTTATTGATTTGTAATTTTACTTCCTGTGCTTTAGGAGTCTTGTTGAGGGCGTCGATTCTGAAGCCAACATGGTGCAGATTTGGATCTACTTTTTCTTCTAGTAGGTGCAAGGCCTCTGGTCTAATGCCTAGGTCCTTGATCCATGTTGACTTGAATTTTGTGCAGGGTGAGAGATTGGGGTGCATTTTTATTCTACTACATATGGATTTCCAGTTTTTCTATCACCTTTCATTTAAGAAGCTATCTTACTCCATTGTATGTTTAGGGTGCCATTGCTAGTATGAAATAACTGCATTCATGCGGGTATGTCTCTGAGTCTTCTATTCTGTATGATTGGTCTTCATATCTGTTTTGGTGCTGATACCATGCCATTTTTGTTACTACAACTCTGTAGTAAAATTTAAAGTCTGGTATTGTGATGCCTCCTGTTTCACTTTACTTGATAAGAATTTTCTTTGACTCTCCTGGGCCTCTTATTTTCCCAAATGAATTTCATGACTGATTATTCTATTTTGATGAAGAATATCACTGGAATTTTAATAGAAATTGCATTATATCTGTATGGTACTTTTGGTAATATGGCCATTTTGACAATATTTATTCTGCCTATCCAAGATCATGGGAGATCTTTCTATATTCTGAAGTTTTCTTCGATTTCTTTCTTTAGTGTTCTGTACATTTTATTGTAGAGGTCTTTCACCCCATTTGTTAGATTAATTCCCAAATATTTTATTTTTTGATATTAATGTGATTCAAAGTGTTTTCCTTATTTCTTTTGAGATGGTTCATCATTGGTTTATAGGAACACAAATGATTATGGGTATTATATTATAATTTTATGACCTACTAATTTGCTGAATTTTTTTGAATATTATAGGCTTTCTAGTAGAGCTTTTTTGGGTCTTCTAAAAATAGAACCATATCATTGTCAAACGAGATAGTTTGAGCTCTACTTATTTGTATCCCTTTAATTTATTTCTTTTGTCTAATTGTTCTGTCTAGAATTTCAAGGACAATGTTGAATAGGAGTGGTGAAAGAGAGCATCCCTCTCTTGACCCTGTTTCTAGAGGGAAGACATTCAATTTTTCTCCATTTAGAATGATTTAGGCCTTGGGTTTAGCATCTGTAGATTGTACACTGTTGAGGTATGTTCCTGTTATCCTTAATTTTTCTAGTGTTTTGAGCATAAATAAATGCCATATTTTGTCAAGTGCTTTTTCTGCACTCTTGAGACAATCATGTGATTCTTGTCTTTAATTCTACCAATGTGATGGATTACATTTCTTGATTTCCTTATGTTGAACCATTCTTGTATCTCTGAAATGAACCCCACTTGATCATAGTATACTATCTTCTAAATATGCAATTTTTCCATCATTTTATTAAGAATTTTTGCATCTATGCTCATCAGGGATATTGGTCTAAAATTTTTGTTCTTTGAGGTGTCTTCATCTGCTTTTTAATCAAATGATGCTATCTTCATACAATGAGTTTGGAAGGGTTCCCTCCTTGCCTGTGACATCTTTGTCTCATTTCTTAGAAGACTGTAATTACATTGGGTCTGCTCAAAGGATCCAGGAAAATCTTTGCTGTCATAGTCCCTAAATTAATCCCCTCTGAGAAGTTTCTTGTGCCATGTCATGTAACATAGTCCCAGGTCCCATGAATTTGCAAATGGAATAATTGGGGACAATGGTTTACCTGTTATATTGGCTATATGCTTAGTCTGGGCATCCACACCTTAGTTTCCCAATCTTTCTGATAGGAGTAATTGTATTAACAGGCCCTAGATACATGAAACTCTGGACTTTCATCTCAGATATGAAGGAAACCACATCTCTATAAAAATATGTTCCCTCAAAATACATGTCACCTTGAACCTATTTTATTTTCCACTTCTTGTTATACATCCTTTCTTCTCTCAGTTTGAATTTCTACCTAGGCTACATTGACATCACCTTTCTATCTTCTTGCAGATAGCTCACACTGTCCAGGCTACTGACACTCTCAACTCTCAAAGGGGTGTACTCATGCCTGGGACACACTCTGGTGACTTCTTCCATGTTTACTATTTGTACTGCTTCTTCTGGGAAATTGTGACTGTGTCGTGTTGTATGTGAAGCAATCCTGTGACTCTGGTTTCTCCCAAACCAGCACTCATCAAGGTCCCTGTTCATCAAGTGTGGCCAACACAGGTGTCTTGTGTTTCCTCTTCCCATTCTTTCATCCCACATAGAAGTTTCCATATTAAAATCAGGTTGAATCATCAGTTACATGAACATTTATTACAGCCCAACTTCTCTCTAAACATCTCTTGTATGGATTTGCTACTAGGTGTGGCTTCCTGTCACTTTCTCCTCTTGGTCTGTCCTTTTACCAACCATATAGCACCAATATGTCTGCTCCAGAGCAAACTTTTCACTTTTATTTACATGTACCATTTCATCCAAAGATGACATTCCAGGCATGGTGGCATAAGCTGGAATCCCAGTGACTCCAGAAACTCATATGAAGAAAGTCATCACTTTCTCACTGCTATTTCAACACTGGAGAAGGTTCTCCATCCCCACCCCCTCACACACTGTCAATTGTACTCCACTTGATTGGTTAGGTCACTCAGGTTAATTCTATTGCTCTTGGGGGGTCATTGTGGAAGGACTTAGTTGTGACTTATTCCTGATCAATGCCATGTGAAATTATTTGTTCTGAGTGTCTAGGGAACTTTCCTCTCATTATAAGAAGAATAATTTTTTTTAAAAATTAGCCCCCTGTCTTTGGAGTTGATATATCCTGTTCTGCTGTAGCGTCAGAAATTGTTGAGATTGTCCTCACCCAGCCTGAGAGTGAGAGTAGTTTACAGAAGAATAAGAAGAAGCAAGACCCAGGAAATGATGGGAGGACATCTGGACCCTCAGTGGATGAATCTAGAGCTTCCCCTTCTTTGGGGCTTCTTGTCTTGGTAGTGACACATTTCAATCAGGTTTAAACTCTTTGAGATAGTTTTTCTTTTTTCAATTTAAACTAGCTTTAATCTAATCAAACAATTTTCAAAGTTAATGATTTCCTTTTCACAATCTTCACCCTTGTATATTAACACAGTTCAGGAATTTGCACAGTCTGTTAAAACTGCTGAGTCACCTCCCCTCGCCCCCACCCAGAGCATGTGCCCAATGGATTCTAGGAGCTAATACAGTATCCACTAGCATTTTAAAAAAATAATAATGCAGAAAAAAACTCATGTTAAAAATGGCCCCAGTTTTCACTTCACTCATGGAGAAGCCACATCAAGACAGTTTCTTAGATATCACTCATTCCGTGAATCAAGAGTGTAGGAGCTGCATTTGACTTGAAATTCCATGGGTTATGAATTCCATCAAATATCATAATTAAAAATCCACATGGATTCCCTTAAAGACCTCTGGCTTTGTTTTTTGCCCAATTTTACATCCAGGGTAAAGCAGTGTTTCAACTCCCCTACAGAAAGGTATTAGTCCTTTCTCTGCTTCCCCCAACTCCCCTGTTTTCTAAAGCATCCAGTTCTAATCCTTGACCCATGTAACCCCTCAGCCCCCCTATTCCTAATAGCCTTCTCAGTGAGGTCACGGGTATGCTTTTTCTGGTATATGTGGTAAACGCACCCTAGAGAATTCAAAACAGTATATTCTCCTAGAGAAAATGTTGAAGTTAGGACACAATTTTCTTTCTTTTTTTATTATTATTTCGTTTTATTGGTAGTATTGGCATCAAACCCAGGAGCACTCTGCCATGTATTTGCATTCCCAGAACCCTCCCCACTTTTTAAGGATTTCATTTTGAGACTGAGTCTCACTAAATTGCCCAGACTGGCCTTGAACTTGCCAATTCTCCTGCCCCAGCCTCCTGATTAGCTGCAATTCTAGGCATACACCATTACACCTGGCTGACAGATCATTATCAAAAATTATATTGATAATTTTGCTGAGCTCATATTTTCAGTTCTCTGCAAATGGACAAGTCTCTTTTAGGGCAAATGAGTGAAGTAAAAATAGAAGTAATTATTTTCTTAAGGCAGATGAATGGCTATTTCTTAGGACTAAAGGATGCACTCTCTTTTTTCCTCACCCTCTTCTCATTCCTGCTTTTCTAATTCCACCCTTCTCTCCTTCTCCATGCCCGACTTCTCCTCCCTCTCCTGTAGGTCTCAACATTCCTCAAGTCTCTGAGATCTGTTTGTTGCTCAACCCAGTGGGAAACACTCTGGGGAAACTTTGAATCCTTGCCAACTGTAAGAGCTGACACTGGTTGGGCCAAAGCCCCATGTAGGAGCCAGTGATTTCCCTAGTAAACTCAGAAGGCTGGAGGTTTCACATCTGAACCTTGGAGAAAATATTGTGGACAGGGAGAGAAAAATAGGGTGCTCAGTATGTTGCTGAGTGAATTGAGGGAAAGAGCCACACTGTCCTCATTGACACTAGGCACATGATCTAAGGATAAGAGCTGTGCCTAAGGCTCCACAGCATGTTTGTGACACTTCTCATTGTCCTTAGAACATTCAGTCTGCATCAAACGCTACCTCACCTTGGATTTTATATCCACGTGATGCGGGAACTGGGCATTAATGTGCAGTCTGTGCATAAAGAGGGAGCTTGGGTGTTATGTATGTTGGGGTAAGAGTAGGGACTTGGGTATAAATTCAGAGATCTTAATACATCCCAAGAGGATCATCCTGTAAACCCTCTCTTTTATGGGTTCAGAGTATGCTGTAATTAATACCCATTCTCCTCATTCAGTGCTATTCATCACATATTTTTATTTTTCAAACTCTGAAGAATATTGACCTTGAGATATTGACATTGCTACCAGAGTTTCCTCCTTCTAGGCAGGATGGCAAGGATTTCTGAATTTGGTAGAGGTGGTTTGGAAGCAGGATCCACGATTTCTGGTTATTTCTTCCTTTTTCTCATATTAAAATAAAACAAATGCTTCACAATAAGGATGTTTGGGTTTTTGGAAAATGAAAATAATCCTCACAAATTCCAGAAGTTTAGAAAATAAAAAACAATTGTGCGTTTTCTCTGATGACTTCCCTAACCAAATGTATGGGTTGTTATGTGTGTTTCATTTATTTATAAACTTAAAGTCATCATCACCATATAGATTGTATGTCTTTCTTTTATTAACATAATTACTTATTCAATGATTCTACTATACTTTGCTTGTTCTAAAAATATTCACCTTTATAACTTGTTTAATTTCCTAATCATTAAAGCAAATTAGAGCATTTATATTAGTTGATTGTGTCACTCATTCTTTCATTCTTCCTACAAAACTTACCGTACATCTTTTGTATTTCAGATGATTTTTATGGATAAATAATCCAGGGGTAATTGTGCAGTCACAGAAGAATAACATACTAAGAGGTATCATATCCTCAGGTTCCAGGGATTTGGGCATGGGATAATTAAGGACCATGATTTAGTATATCACACTAGCTATGTGATTATTCTGAGACAGCCAAGCCTGAGTTTCCTAATCATCCTGATAGAAATAATTATATCAATAGGCCCTAGATACTTGAATCTATAAACTTTCATCTCAGAAAGGAAGGAGAAAACTACATCTATAAATATATGTTCTTTCAAGGCTGTTGTCCCTCTCAACCCCCATAGGATTCTACTCATGCCTAGGACACACTTCTGGTGACCACTACCATTTTTACTACCATTATGGTTTAGATATGTGGTATCCCCCAAAAGCTGATGTGTGAACAATGCAAGAAAGCTTAGAGGTGAAATGATGGGATTGTGAGCACCTTAACCTAATCAGTGCATTAATCCCCTGATAGGTATTAACTGGTGGTAACTGCAGGCAGGTCGGTGTGGCTAGATGAGTTGGGTCATTAGGCCATGCCTTTGGGGTATATATATTCTCTGTCTCACTCCCTCTCTTTACTTCCTAGTATGATGTTCTGAGCCACTTTCCTCTACTGCATTTTTCCACCATGATGTTCTGTCTCACCTTTACTCCCAAGGAATAGAGCCAGCTGTCTGTGGATGCAGACCTCTGAAACCATGAACCCCCAAAATAAACTCTTCCTCCTTAAAATTATTCTTGTCAGGTCTTTTGGTTAGAACAGTGAAAATGCTGATTAAAACAACTACTTAAAACACATTGCACACTAAGTAATTCTGTGACTCTTTCCTTTCTTTCCCATGCCTCTATTCAGACTCCAGTTTCAAGAGTTCCATCATTGGTGTCTATTATTTCCTCTTCCCATTCTTTCACCCCCATATAAGTTTACATATTCAAATTATGCTAAGTCATTAATTAAATGTGCATTGCTAGGATTTCCCTCTCCCTCCCCCACCCCTTTCTCTCCACATTTCACCTAGATTTGCTGCTGGGTGAGGTTTTAGTATTAAATAGGAAAATAACTTTACATTATTTTTTAAAGGCAACAAAAATTTAGCCCCTTTTCTTCCTGATATGTGAGCAGAGTTCCAGTGAACGTGAGTTTGACAAACAGCATGGATTAGAAATGATGTGTCCAACCACCAGAGATGTCTCCCACATCACTATTGATTAGCAGGGGTTAAAGTCAAAGTGATGACAAAGGCCTCCATGTCAACATTCATCAAAATGTGGATAATTGGGATGTCCATAAAATCTACAATGAGAAAAAAAATATGCATAATATCAGCTCAGTGACTCGTTTTCTAGAATGGTAAAGAGATTTCCAAAAGCACCCATTCAGTCATGTTTGATAATTTTGTTTCCTTAGAGCAAGGTTGTAAGCTATGCCTTTCTTAATTTCATGAGCATGACATTGTATTAATGATTTTCTGGAAATCATAATTAAATTGTTCAAATTCTATTTTCTCACCTGGAATTTAATACCGAGAATACACCAAGGCAAAAATCTAAACATATTTTTATCCCCATTCACATCTGTCGGAACAGGAAAGTAGTTTCTCATCCCATCTTATTTCCAGTTCTCAATGAAACTTCCTGTTATCAATTTTCTCAAAGAAAAATGACTCTTCCTTGTTGAACAAGGTCAATTGCAGACATTGGTCAACATGAGAACATTATTTCAGGCTGTGTAAATTACTGCCAGCAACTTCACTTCCATTGTGCTAATTCACTAATTATTTACTTATTGCAATTCACACTCAGCATGTTCTGTTAAATTCAGAAATTGAAAGAATTTCATTTATAACATAGATTTCCAAATCCTAAGAGTTTACCATATAATTTGGAGATGTGTAGACTTTACAAACAAGGTAAAATATAGAAATCATTATTTATTATAATACTTAAGTAGCAATTATTATTCATTGCTTGCCACTTCCTCAATCTCTGATCTCTACATAGGAAAATAACTTTATATTATAACTCATCATAACTCATAATTCATAACTCATAACTCATCATCTTTCTCTGTACTAATAAAAATATTAGTAATGACATATCTACAAATTTTGGAGTACATACAATTTTAAATTATGCTAATCTCTTTCATACAGTATCACATTTGTTTCTAATATGAATTAAATTCTCACAGGAAGGAGGAATCTATTCTCCTGCTCACCTTCATAATATATTTTCTTTATCAGATTTTGTAACCTCAGATCATGAAGGAAGGGTAAAGATCATTTGTTAGCTGTATATTCCCTTTACTAAGGAGGTTTCACCCCATGCTGTCCTTCAGTTTCAGTCTCTATTCTCTTAACACTTCTTTATCCTCTGCATTGAGATTTCTGTATTTCAGAATATCAAAGCCCACTGTTTCTATTTATCCACTGGTGACAGCTATTCTGTAGACAAAAGCAGTTTCTGGGTTCTGAGCAAATATGCAGTGGAGAGGAAGAGAGGGACTTGAAACTATCAGTCATTAAATGAAAGACTGATGAACAATTTTATATGGAGGAGATGAGACTTTCTAACTGGGAACATGGGGTTGATAGAGATGTTTTTAACCTGATAAGAAATTAAGAGATATGGGAGAAGATGATAGAAAACTGCTTTTAAAAATACTTAATAACACTATATTGGTGATAACCAAAATGTATATCCACTACAAAGTCATAGGATAGAGAGACCTACTTACAGGTGTACATTCAGCAATGATATTGGTTTATCTGAATAATTCCATGTAATGAGAAGTGCCCAGGTGCATGTGTGGAAGTCCATGCTGACCCTGGTTCCACTCACAGAACAGAGCTCTGACAAGAATCTGAGACAAGAATTCATAAAAGCTCTTGTCTCATCCCTGACTCAAACTGGCCTCTATTCTCCATGTATTGAGGTAATTTTCAACAATGATGTTTTATTCATCCCCAGAAATAAAATGAGGCATTACATTTATGAAAGTTACTTACACATCCACAACAGAGTAGTATCGAACATTCCTATTGAGGTCATCTAAGATTTTCATGTCTTCTGGAGTCAATTGAAATTCAAAAACCTATCACAGAAGTAGATTTTCATTATTGTTACATTGCATATTGTCAATCTGAGAAATATAAATTAATCCAACTGAATGGTGCAGAGGCAATTTTTAGAACAGATGAGAAGGTCTGGTGAGGTTGTTTGCTAGGCAAACACTTGCCTGTGATGCACAGTGTCCTGGGTCTGATCATGAACACAGCTAAATAAATGAATACAATTAATGAGAAGTTACAAAAAGTTATTAAAGATATCAATAAAAACACTTCAGCTGTTAACGAACACCATGTGAAAAAAGAGAAATCCAAGTCTTTATATAATACATTGAAATCACTTTATACTACAGATGAAATATCTCAAAAGAAGATTAAATTAAGTTCTGAACAATATGATTTAGTAAGATTTGTGGATACAGCTGGATTTCTATATCCTATTAGTAGTCAGAATAAAAAGATTTTTCCTATAATTGAAGTCGTAAATTGTCCAAAACAAATGATGTTATCATCATCAAATAGTATCAAAGCTAGATTGAAATTTATCTCATTGTCTAAATTAGTGTTAGATTAAGACAAAAAGGGAAAAAAAAGATGATCACTGCCAGGCATATTGGCAAACACCTGTAATCCCAGGGATTCAGGAGAATTGCAAGTTCAATGTCAGCCTCAGTTGTCGCGACCCCTTGCCCGCAAGGAAGACGCAACTCAGGAATCTTCTCTCAGCAGTTTATTCAGGTCCTTGATACTTTTTCTTCTCTCTCCCGGATGCCCCTCCCAGCCTTAATAAATCACCTCAAGCCCCAATGCGAAGCTGCCACGTGGACTTTTCTCACAGGGTGCCAAGTCACAGCGTGCCAACTCATTCTGATAAGGAGTTGTTTGTCACAGACTACAGGGGAAACCAGCGCCATCTTGTAATGGCGGCCACAGTTCACAGAAACGGCTCACCACAGTTCCCCCTTTTTTGTTTTTGTATGACAATACAGGCGAGAGTAGAGGTCCTATCCCACTGTGCAGAAGTGGCTGCATAGTATGGCTCAGCCCTAAGGAGGGCCCTTCCCCAGATCCGAGGCCATATCAGCCGACGCCTTTTTTCGTGGGGCGGGGCGTGGATAAGGTGGGGTAAGGAAGGACGTCAAACCCGCATGCAATAGGACATGCTCTCCTTGAGGTCCACTCCAAGGATCACTCAAGTGCAGTGCCTTGCCTCGCATCCTGTACCGTGACGATGGTGGACGGAGGGGGATAGCTGAGGCTGAACTGTGGCTGTGTACAATGACAAACAAGTTGACAGCACCCTGAAAGAAAGGCACGGACTTTAAAGCGATAGAGAAGCACTAGTGTGGAAACCCATCTACGTGCAATGGCAGCAAGACCAGCAGAGTGCAAGGGCTTTCCAACACTAAGAGAACAGCGAGGAAAGACATGTCGATCCCAGTGCAATGTTATAATAACTTGGGGTGCAACGACCATGTCAAAAATTTACTGTTTAAGATGCGCAAGCCAGACCTGAGGTGAATTGCCATTTTCTAAAGCTGCAAGAGCTTGTATGATCATAGCCTTATCGTGAGCACTGCGGGCCTTGAGGCGACAGAGAAACCACAAACAGAGGAACATACCGAAGCAACACATTGCACCAAAAACGCCTACCCCCACCCACTCTTTAAAAAAGGAAAAGGCAGAAGATATCCAATCGGAGAATTGTCCCAAGGTCACGGGATCGACACGGGTACTGTTCAAGACAGCTATTTGGGTTAGTTGAGACTGGATCATGTCTTCCGCTTCCATGGACCAATTTCCGGCCAAATATTCGCCGATGATGCGGGAAGCATTCCTGGAATCATTAAATCTGACAGAGATTATGCATAAATGTGCACGTTGGTCAACGCAACCCAAAAGCACCAAGTCAGCTAATTCTTCTACCTGAGCTTGGAGTAAATCTATTCTTTGGTTGGCAGCTAAAATCCCTGACAAAATATGTTGATTAATTTTACTTTGAGATTTGAGTATGTTGGAAGTTTGTTGAATAACCTGATCAATAGTGGCAGCAGTTTGGACCTGATTAAGAGCCTGTTTGCATTCAGCAAGCTGCTCCTTAATCTTCACTTTATCAGTTAAAAGAGCATCCTTTACCAATCTCCATAGAGAGAAAGTAGCAATCAGGACTCTATCTGGACCCTGGTCCCTCAACAACTTTTGGAGATCCTGCTTTACCAAATCCCAATCACTGTTATTAAGAAAGCCTCCTGTCAGAAACCAAGGACAAGCCTGGGCTATAGCTTCAACGAATTCAGTTGCTGTCTTGGTTTTTATACTTGTTCCTTGTTTGCTTAACAGTTCTTTAACGTCGTTGGCCAGACGAAGTTTCACTGTTGAGTTACCCATGGTATGTACCCTGTCTCTTTAAATTATCTTTGATCCAATTTTCTCCCTTCTCCCTTAGAAGGTGAGCCTCGTCCGCTTACCTCTGCTTTCCGAATCTCGGTAAGGACCTCCAGATGCCAAGTCCGGCTAACGGAAACCGAGTCCGGCGAGAGACGTCGAGGTTAAAAAATAAAAAAAATCACAGGACACCAAGGTTCTTCATCCAGGAGGAGGCATGTGTGCCCTTTTCCTTTTTTTTTTTTATACTATGGAACAATTTTTGAAAACCTTAGAATCTATAAACCAATTATTATATTTTGATAAGAAATATCAATGAAAATAAAGTTAAAACCTTTAGATATTTTGGAGAAATAATTATAATAATTTATCATTTTATGAGTTTGAACAATAACCTTGAGAATTAGAAATTACTTGATTGTATTCTTACTTAAAAGCAAATTTATAGTAAACACATTTATCTCAAATATCTGTAACTGAAAAGGCAGAGTATCTGATAAATGTAAATATAAAACATAAATTATGGGTTTTCTGTTGAAGAAAAACAATTAGGCAAATATATATTAACTAATTAATTAGGCATGTGCTAATTAATTTATAGATTAACAAATATAGGTTATCTAAATATCTAAAATATATATATATATATAAAGAATAAGAACATAACTTATAATTGTATTAACTTTATGTAACCACGTGGTCTTAAAATATTTGGATCCATTTAAATTTATTTTTAACTAGGAGTGCACTCTTCTATGTGATGTCACTTGATGTAACTGAAATAAGATCCTTGAGTATACATATTTATTTTTATAGTTAGCAATGAAAATAAGGATTTTTTGGTCATCACAGGAACTTTGCCGGCTTGTTCCTGTGGCGAGCAAATGCATCCTCATAACCTTCAAAATTAAAAGTAAAATATAAAGAAGCATATTTGATATCTCTCATCAATAGAACATTATGTAGTAACACAACTATAGAGAAAAGGTCAGGTTATTTAACTTAGAACTAGCTTAAATTTAGGACTGTAACATAGAAACCTGTGGAATTAAATTTTGTCTGAAAAAGTTATCTTTTGTTAGCATTTACAGGTAGGCATTTTGTTGTAAAAAAAATACAGGCTCTGAGCAGCTCCGGTAGAAACCTGAAACACAGCAGTACAGGTTAGTGGCTGGAAAGCGGGACTAGAAGTCCTGTCTGAGTGACTGTGGAAGAACCAATCAGAAGCCCGCAAAAGTGTGGGAGGTGGGACCAGGAAGCAGCTATGCCGGCCAGGCACCCCATGGTTACCATGGTGATGCAAACAACATGGAGTCTGGTGCCCATTTTCAGGGCAAAAGTTCTCCAAGTTTTCTTAGCCGATTGTATTTTGTTTGATTTTGTCTGCATTTTCCCCCGCCTGGCCAAGATCTTACTGCGGTAGCAGCTTGTTCTGTCTCTGCGACCTGCGGTTGCAGTTGTACATCCTGTACTTCCTGGCATTCCCCTAGGGAGTCTACAGATAGAAAGGGGTTGGTCCCTGGGAGGTGACGAAGTCGCCCACTCCCCGGGGTACCATTCCGTCCCTGGATTGCCCCATACACCTAGGGTCGGGCCCCTGTTTCCGTTTTGAGGGCAGCGGCCAGAACCTGTCCTGTAATATGAGCTCCATCAATATCCTTACAAGCTCGAATCATGTCATCAACACTCTTTGCTCTGGTAGATTTAATGGCATTTTGGCAATAGGAATTTGCATATTTAAGAGCCAATTGCTTAATGACCGGCATGGCTTGTTCCAAGTTAGGGAATATTTTTTCTGCTACCTGTATCAATCAGGCAATGAAGTCAGAATAAGGCTCAGAGGGTCCTTGAGCAATTTTTGAAATTTTTGTTTTAGCATTTGAAATAGGTAGAGCCTTCCAAGCCTAAATGGCTGCTGTAGCTATCTGAGCATAGACCCCAGGATTATAATTAATTTGTTGATTTATGATAGCATATAGTCCCAAGCCTGTTAACATTTCAAGGTTACGCCGTGGGAAGCCGGCGTCCTGATTGACTCGGGCTAGCTCGCGACACCTCTCTTGATTTTCACTTTTCCACAACAAAAAATCCCCTCCGGACAACACAGCCATGCAAAGCTGTTGCCAGTCACTAGGTGTCAGCTGATTGGCAGAGAAAGACTCGAAGAGAGTCAATGTAAAGGGGGCATGGGATCCGTAATTAGTAACTGCCTCCTTTAGTTGTTTAATATCCTTAAAGGCTAAAGGAACATGTACTCTGGCCGGCTGTCCAACGGCATCCAAGTTTTCAATTACTGGGAAGTTTGGGCCGTCTTAGGCTGCCACTGAACACCCCCCAGCCTTCTGGGGTTGTCCTTGTCCCAATCGGGGTTATAAGGAGGGAGCGTGACAGCGATCGGGGCTGTAGGTGCTTTAAATCTTGACTTTTACAATTGATCCTCCAGTTCCTCTATCTCCCTTTCCAA
This sequence comes from Urocitellus parryii, assembly GCF_045843805.1. Lineage (NCBI taxonomy): Eukaryota > Metazoa > Chordata > Mammalia > Rodentia > Sciuridae > Urocitellus > Urocitellus parryii. Next base: position 75,110,822 of record NC_135539.1, on the reverse strand, counting down.
TTCTTCCTCCTGCCAGCTGTTACCATGGAGCCCAGTTAGTAACTCCCTTATCTTAGAAATGTAGTCAGCACTGTGAAGCCCAGCTCAAGGCCAGAGGCCTTGTTACATATTTTTGTGAAAAACTAGTAAGGGAGTGTCCCGTGCCTGGAATGCTGATTTTTTCAGACAGTAGCCAAATAAAACAGGGCAACATGAAAATAGGAAGTTTATCTACATTAAACCTTTTTGTAGAGATTCTTTTGCTGAAAGTCCTAAAATAAGCCATGGTGAATATTCTGGAGAAGGTCAATTAAGACTTTTCTGTGGGCCTGATAGGGAGGGGGAAGATGAGAAGGCGGGGTTGAGAGCGGCTAGGGTGGATCTAATTCCTCAGAACTGTCCGAGCTACTTGTGTCCTTGGGAGTTTTTAACTCAGTCAAGTCCGGATAGAGCCTTCTCCTCTGTTTAACTTCAGACTCCCTTATCTTTTTACCACTCTTACTCCTAAGACTTTCTGCTACCTCGCTATGTGACCCCTCCGATTTTTCTTCATGCAACTGCTCAAGAACGGCCTGACCTTTGCTCACAGCTTTTTGGCATTTACCATCCATTATACACCCCCTCACTAATTTCCAAAGCGGAATGGTACCGCCCCTGTGTCCAGCAATCCCACAATAGATTTACCTTCTATGCTTAACTCCAAAGTGGGGCGATTGCTCATATTCAGTGACAAATAGGCACAATTTCCTCCGGTGGCACCAATCTCATCTCCCGTCCGTGACCTTGAGTCAGAAGGGAAGTGGGTATGCAAGCTAGGCAAAATTAGTAATTGAGCAATCCGATCCCCTGGAGAGATAGACACAATGCCCCTTGGAGCTTCCACCATAACCTTTACTGTCCCTACAGCATCAGGGCTGATGACTCCAGGGAAAACATGAAGACCTTGCAAGATAGAGGATGCACGTCCAATTAGCAAACCTACAGTGCCAGGTGGTAAAGGCCCTTTAAACTCAGTTTCTACCAATTGGACTCCCATCTTAGGTGTCAATACGAGTCTGGAGGTGGAACAGAGGTCCAATCCTGCGGCGCCTGTAGTGGCTCTCCGCGTTTCATGGGATGGCGTAGAGACGGCCATGTCTCGGGTGCGGGTGTGACATTCTCCATTGCCCCATATATTTGTGGGCCCTGGGGTCAGGGGCCCCGTTGGCCGTTTTTTGGCCCAGCTGAAACAGGCTGTCCATGGATGTCTCTCACTGATTGACACTCTCTTGCCCAATGTTTCCCCTTTTTGCATCTTGGACACAACCCCGGTAGACGAAGGCCATTGGAAGGGCCACCGTAAGGAGGTCCAGTAAAACTGTCTTTTTTGGGACATTCCCGTCTGAAATGACCAGATTGACCACAATGGAAGCATGTTCTGGCACCAGGACCGCCCCCTTTGGCAATCCGAAGGACAGCAGCTGCAAGGCCTGAATTAGTTAAAGGTCCTCCAATCTCTCTACACACCTTCATCCATGCTTCTATGCCCTTGTTTTTATAAGGAGTGATTGCTGCTTTACATTCCTTGGTGCATTGCTCAAAAACCAATTGCTTGATAAGGGGCATGGCTCTATCAGGATCCCCAAAAATCTTTCCAGCGGCATCTACCATCCTTGCAACAAAATCTGAAAAGGGTTCTGTAGGGCCTTGTAGAATCTTGGTCAAATTACCAGATACCTCTCCTCTATTTGGAAGTGATTTCCATGCCCGAATGCAAATGCTGTTAATTTGGTCATATACCTCAAGAGGAAATCCTGTCTGTTGATTAGCAAATCTCCCCTGCCCCAAAAGCATGTCCTTATCCCAAGCGGGGTGTCCCGCCGCATGGTTTTGGGCGGCCTGCTCTATTGCGCCCTCTAGCATAAATGCTCTCCAGTCCAAATATTTACCCGGGGAAACAAAAGCCCGAACAAGGCTAGCCCAGTCAGAGGGAGTCATGCAGTATCTAGACAAACCCTCCACCTGAGTTAGTGTGAAGGCGGCATCCACCCCATAAGTGCGCACGGACTCCGCCAGGGTCTTCACAATTTTGAAATCTAAGGGTTCATGGAATCTTCCCCTATTGTCATCCTGAAAAACTGGATAAGCAAGACCCATCTCAGCATTAACAGCCCTCCATGTTTGGGCATGGAAAGCTCTCCCCGAAACACCCCCACCATACGGCGGTGGATCTGGAGGATCATTTTTCTTGAGCCCCTGTTTATTTCTGTTCCCTTCTCCCATGCCTACACTCCCTAGCTGACAAGACAGCCTCCCAAGCTCCTCCTCCTCATCCTCCTCTTTCTCTGACCCACTTTCGCATGGGGGTGTGCGCAGCGCACTGAGATCTGGATACAATCGTCTCCTCCCCTGTTTCACATTCCGTACATTCCCATCCTTCTGAGATATCTCACTTCTTGCCGGAGACAGCCGCCTCCTCCCCTGTTTCATGCTCCGCACACTCCCATCCTCCTGAGATATTTCACTTTCTGCCGTTTCTGACTTCTCCTCATGTAATTGCTCTAAAACTTTCTGTCCTTTAGTAAGTGCTTCCTGACATCTGCCATCTGTGAGGCAACTACGGACCATCTTCCAAAGGGGTATCACCCCACCCTCTAATATGCCCTGCTCAGAAGCAAAGTCAAGGTCTTTGCCTAATTTATCCCAGCTAGGTATAGTAAGGCTGCCCGAGAATGCAAACCACGGTGCGACAATATCTATCTTCTGTAAAAATCTCTTTAAAGTACTACGTTTCACTTCTAGGCCCTTGGAACGTAACAGGTCATCTAGGGCCAGGAGGAGCGGACTTGAAGACGCGGCACCCATGACACAACAACAAAAGACGCACAAAAAACAACAAGAGATACCACAAAAAACAAAAACGAGATGACACAACAAAAGAAACACAGAAAACAAAAGTGAAAGTACACAGTGCAGCTGCAATAAATATGAGGCTCTCTCTTTCTTTGTAGAGGAGCTGACCCCGCTTTGGACGCGGATCCCACTTACTGGGACTATCCCTGCTTTCATAGCAGATCCCACTTACCTGGGATTAACCGGTGCACCACCCCTGACTGACTGAAAGTTCTGGTTCCCGGGTCTCGGCACCACTTGTCGCGACCCCTTGCCCGCAAGGAAGACGCAACTCAGGAATCTTCTCTCAGCAGTTTATTCAGGTCCTTGATACTTTTTCTTCTCTCTCCCGGATGCCCCTCCCAGCCTTAATAAATCACCTCAAGCCCCAATGCGAAGCTGCCACGTGGACTTTTCTCACAGGGTGCCAAGTCACAGCGTGCCAACTCATTCTGATAAGGAGTTGTTTGTCACAGACTACAGGGGAAACCAGCGCCATCTTGTAATGGCGGCCACAGTTCACAGAAACGGCTCACCACACTCAGTAACTTAGCAAGGCCCTAAGCATCCTAGTCAGACCCTGTCTCAAATTAAAATATAAAAAAAAACCAATGGAGATGTGGCTCAGTGGCTAAGTGACCCTGGGTTCAATCCTCATTAAGAAAGAAAGAGAGAGAGAGAGACAAGTAAATAAATAAATAAATAAATAATTGCTAGCATGTTGAAACTAATGGCTCCAAAGATCGATAGGAATACTCTAAAATGGGATACACAGAAGGATATGTCAAAAATATAGGTAAGAGATGTCCATTAGATTATTCTTTGAACTTTCCTGTACACTGGGAAATTTTCAAAAGTAGAAGGAAAACTTATTAGAAAAAAGTCAAAATCATTGGTTTTCTGTTATTCAGACATAGACTGGAAGATTGGATTAAAAATAGAGACCAAACAATACACTGTCTGCAAGAGACTCACCTCCTAGGAAAAACATCCATAGACTGAAGGATGGGAAAAACCATATCACTCATGTGAATCACAAAAACAAGATGGGTTTCCATTCTCAAATCAGATAAGTGGACTTTAAGCCAAAATTCATCAGAAGTGACAAAGAAAGACATTTCATACTGCTGAAGGGAACTATACGTCAACAAGACATAATAATCCTAAATATCTATGGCCCAAACAATGGAGCATCTACATACATCAAACAAATTCTTCACAATTTGAAGAATCAAACAGATCGCAGCACAATAATATTGAGTGACTTTAACTTTCTTCTCTGACCACCTAATAGGTTTTCCAAACAAAAACTAAGTAAAAGATATAGAACTAAAAATTCAATCAATAATTTAGACTTAACAGACAATATTTCATCCATCAATATTTCATTCATCAAAGTGAATACACTTTTTTTCATGAGCACATGCATCCTTCTCTACAACAAACCATATATTATGCCACAAACCAATTCTTAGCAAATACAAAACAATAGAGACACTACCCTGCATTTTATCAGATCATAATGGAATTAAATTACAATTCAATGATAAACTAAAAAACAAAAGCTACTTCAACACCAGGAGACTTAAAAATATGCTATTAAATTATGAATGGATAGCAGATGAAATTTAAAAAAATTAGAGGTAAATTAGAACACCGTTAAAACATATCAAAACCTCTGGGACACTAAGAAAGTAGTGCTAAGAGGAAAGTTCATTGCATTGAGCTCATTCATTAAAAGAACAGAAAATCAATTAATGAATGAGCTAATATTACATCTCAAAGCTCTATGAAAAAATAAGAACAAATCAACACCAAAAGCATCAGAATAGAGGCAATATTTAAAACCAGAACTGAAATTAAAACAAAATAAACAATTCAAAAAATTGGAAAAACAAAAAGTTGGTTCTTTGAAAAAATTAATAAAATTGATAAACCATTAACCATGTTAATGAAAAGAAAGAGAGAAAAAAACTCAAATTACTAAATTCATAATAAGAACGGAAATATCACACTGACACTACTGTAATAAAGAAGATAATAAAAAATTATTTGGAAAAATTATACTCCAATAAAATAAAAAATCTTGAAGACATAAACAAATTTCTAGAGTCTTATGATCTACCCAAACTGAATCAGGAGGATATACACAATTTAAAGAGATCAATTCAAGCAATGAAATAGAGTATACAATCAAAAGCCTCCCAACCAAGAAAAGCCCAGGAACACACTGATTCACAACCACATTCTGCAAGATTTTCAAAGAACTAATACCAATACTCCTCTAATTATTCCATGAAATAGTAAAAGAGGAAACCCTTCCAAATTCATTCTATGAATCTAGTATCACTGTGAGAGCAAAACTGGACAAAGTCACATAAAGGAAAGAAAACTTCAGACCAAAATCCCTGTTGAACTTAGATGCAAAACTTCTCAATAAAGTTCTGGCAAATCAAATACAAAAACATATTAAAAATATAGTGGACCACAATCAAGTGGGGTTCATCCCAGGGATGCAGGGTTGGTTCAATATACAGACATCAATAAATGTAATTCATCACATCAATAGACTGAAAGATAAGAATCACATGATCTCTCAATAGATGCATAAAGCATTTGACAAAATACAGCACACCTTCATGTTCAAAACACTAAAAACACTAGAGATAATAGGAACATAGCTCAATAGTGTAAAAGCTATCTATGCTAAGCCCAAGGCCAACATCATTCTAAACAGAGAAAAATTGAAAGCATTCCCTCTAAAAACTAGAACAAAACAGGGATGCTCTCTTTCACCACTTCTATTCAACATCCTTGAAACTCTAGCCAGAGCAATTACAGAGATTAAAGAAATTAAAGGGATATGAATAGGAAAAAATAACTCAAATTATCACTATTTGCTGATGACATAATTCTATACCTAGAGGATCCAAAAAATCCACCAGTAAACTTCTAGAACTAATACATGAATTCAGCAAAGTATCAGGATATAAAATCAACACTCATAAATCAAATGCATTTCTGTACATCAGTGACGAATCCTCTGAAACGGAAATGAGGAAAGCTATCCCATTCACAATAGTATAAAAGATAATAATAAAATACTTGGGAGTCAATTTAATGAAAGACCTCTGCAATGAAAACTACAGAATATTAAGAAAGAAATTAAAGAAGACCTTAGAAGATGAAAAGATCTCCCTTGTTCTTGGATAGGCAGAATTAATATTGTCAAAATGACCATACTATCAAAAGTGTTACACAGATTTAATGCAATTCCAATCAAAATCCCAATGACATTCCTCATAGAAATAGAAAAAGCAATCATGAAATTCATTTGGGAAAATAAGAGACCCAGAATAGCCAAAGCAATCCTTAGCAATAAAAGTGAAGTAAGGAGGCATCACAATACCAGATCTTAAACTATACTACAGAGCTGTAGAAACAAAATCAGCATGGTATTGGCATCAAAACAGACATGTTGACCAATTTTACAGAATAGAGGACACAGAAACAAATACACATAAATACAGTTATCTCATACAAGACAAAGGCGCCAAAAACATACAATAGAGAAAAGGATATTCTTCAACAAATGGTGCTGGGAAAACTGGAATCCATATGTAGCAAAATGAAATTAAACCTCTATCTCTCACGATGCATGAAACTCAACTCAAAGTGGATCAAAGACTTAAGCACTAGAACAGAAATCCTATATCCAATAGAAGGAAAAGTAAGCCTAAATCTTTACCATGTCAGCTTAGGAACCAAATTCCTTAACTAGACTTCTAAAGCGCAAGAAGTCAAATCAAGAATCCATAAATAGGATGGATTCAGACTAAAAAGCTTCTTCCCAGCAATAGAAACATTCAATCATTGTGAAGAGAGAACCTACAGAATTGGAGAAAAATGTTTACACATGCACCTCAGACAGAGCATTAAACTCCAGGATATATACAGAACTCAAAAAACTAACAATAAAAATTAAAGCAAATAACCCAATCAATAAATGGGCTAAGGAGCTGACCAGACACTTCACAGAAGAAATACAATTGACCAACAAACTAAGAAAAATGTTCAATATCTCTGCAAATCAGAACTACTCTAAAATTTCATCTCACTCCAGTCATAATGGCAATCATCAAGAATACAACTACCAATAAACATTGGTGAAGATTTTGGGGAAATGGTACACTCATACATTGCTGGTGGGACTGGAAATTAGTGTAACCAAAATGCAAAGCAGCATGGAGATTCCTCAGAAAACTTGGAGGCATTTAACATTTTACAAAACAAAACATGTAACCCACTTATCCCACTCCTCAATTTATACCCAAAGGACTTAAAATCTGCTTACTACAGTGACAAAGCCACATCAATGTTTATAGCAGCTCAATTCACAATAGCCTACCTATGGAACCAACCTAGATGCCCTTCAACAGATGAATGGATAAACAAAATGAAGTACATATGCACAATGGAATATTATTTGGCCATAAAGAAGATGAAATTATGACATTATCCAGAAAATGAATGGAGCTGAAGAATATCATGCTAAGCAAAATAAGCCAATCACAAAGAACCAAAAACCAAATGTTTTCTTTCGTATACAGATGCTTATTCACAGTAAGCAGGACAGGGTGGCTAGGGAAGAATACACATACTTTGCATTAGACAGAGGGGAGTGAAGGGAGGGGAGGGGGCATGGGGTAAGAAAGGACAGTAAAATGAAATCAGACATTATTACCCTATGTGCATACATAATTACATGACCAGTGTAAACTGTACATCATGTACCACCAGAAGAATGAGAAGGTATACTCCATTTACATATGATTGTCAAAATGCATTCTACCATCCTGTATAACTAATTAGAGCAAATTTTTAAGAATTGTGTTTGCTGGTAATTGAATGGAAATGGAGGATATCATGCTTAGTGAAATTAGCCAAACTCAGAAACTCAAAGGTTGAATGCTTTCTCTTATGTGCAGAAGCTAGAGTAAAATAAAGAAAAGGGGGAGGGAATAATAAGATTCCATAAAGAACCAACAAAAACAAATTAATAGATAGGGGAATGGAAATCTAGTAGAGTAAAGGAAATGGGAGACGGGAGGGAAAAGGGAGAGATCATGAACTGTAATCGATTTCTATGCATGTATGCATATGTGCAGATGAACCCAACTACTATTTATCACCATGAAGCTCTAATTAAAAAAAATTCCTTGGTGAAAAAGAAAACAAGGATATTTAGTAATTTTGATTTATGTTAAATTCATAGCCTTTCAGAGATTAACTTTCTGCATTATACTATGATATTTGGGAGGATTTCTTTATTTCTACCATATCAGCTGATGATGTTGAATAAATTTTAAGCAAATGTTAAAGGTAATTCCCTATTATCTATATTGTGTGATTTAGCTACTTCTATCATTCTCATGAAAGAAAACACTGAACCCCTGCGTCAAACTTATTTAATTTAGTATAAAGTTCTCCAGCTCCAGTCATTTACGTGAAAATGACATAGCTCCAAACTTAAAAAAAAAATCATCCTGAACTAGAGGAACATCCCTGTCCTGCACATGCATCAGAGAATATATATGAGAGTGCGAATATATGAGAGAGCCCAGTCCAAAGCAGAAGAAATATTCAGGGGAGCCAAGGGTAATTGTTTCCCGTAAGCTAAATGAATATTGTTTAACTTCCATGTTGCAGAAGGTTGCTATGCAGGTATAGTTAATAGTATAATAGTGATCTCTTGAAAATAAAAAGATAACATATTTCAGTGGATAAAGACCAATGGGCACTTGATTAAAGAAAAAATTAAAAGTGAATAAATTTATAAATATTAAACTATGACTAATCAACAAAATATAAATAAAATCATAAAAATTATATTGAAAATCACCTAATTCAGCAACTTCATTTAAAAAAAAATGTAATTTGCACAGGACTGACAGAACACTGCTGACTTAATATTGAAACCAGAGCCTCTATTTTCCGTCCAATCCTAATAATCTCCAGTCATGTTGTCTTCCTATTGCCATGGCAGGATGAAGAAAATGGTAGAAATATATCACACATGCATCAACAAAAACAGAGAAGCTAGCTCATCATAAATATGTTGAGAGTTTAAAAGCACACATGCAAAGGATACTGCATAGGAACCCTGAAACCAAGAGCCCCTCAACACCTGCATGTTCTCTTTGATCCTCTTCTCATTGAAACTCTTGACCAGGACCACAACCCCACGCTGCAGCTGATAGCAGAGGGCAATCAAGGCTGGAGTTTGGTTGTGCTTTTTTGCCAAGGCACCAAGAACCGGATCATCCAAAAGAACAGGAGTGTTCTGGTCAGTCCTGGAAGAAAAGGCAGAGATACCTGAGTCCTGAGACTCTAAAATAGACCAAGCTCTGTTTAGACTACTCTAGACCAGGGATCCTCAAATATAGTCCCTGGACTGGCAGCATCAGTGTCATAGGGGATCGACTCACAAATGCAAGTTCTCCCGTCTCTTTGAGCCCTTCCATGGGTAACCCTACAAAACAAACTGAACATGGCGGCATGCACCTGTGATCCCAGCAACTTGGAAGACTACATATGGTCCTTACCCGTCTTCGGATGAGCTGACTTCAGGGCATCAGCCTCCTGTCTTAGGTTGGTTCTATTGTAATTAGATCTTACCCGTCATTGACTACCAGTACAGTATACAGCCACGCCTGTGGAGAGGTCTTTGTACCAACGGGGGGGTGAGGTTCTTTGCCTCACCTCTGTTGGCCCCCAAATTTTAGCTGAACGATCATGACAAGCAGAAGGGAGGACGATACACCAAGCCAATTGATGGCTGTTGTTGGAAAAATTGTACCACCGATGACATCATCAGCAAAAATACCCCAACACTACCACAAGTTGCTGCACCAACAGATAGTTCACAATGCATACAAGTGAGTTCACAATGCATACAAGTGACACATAGTCTAGGCTAGTTCTGCAAGCTGTTCAGTGATGGCTATTGCAGAAGCTGTAGATTAGTTTTATCTTTGTCTTCACTGGCACTGGGATGAAGATAGGAATTCTGGCAATAATGGCTAAAGAAAAAAAAATACGTAACATTCCAGAAGGCACTAAAAGAAAACAATTTTCTTAACAATTTACATTGTCTTCACTGGCACTGGGATGAAGATTGGAATTCTGGCAATAATGGCTAAAGAAAAAATTGTGTAACATTCCAGAAGGCACTAAAAGAAAACAATTTTCTTAACAATTTACATTATCTTGAAAAGAATTATTAAATATAATGAAAAGGAAAGGTGAAAGTAAACAAACAGATCTGTTAACCTCCTTTTTTTTGTTCACATATTAAAACAATCCTCAACAGTTATTTACCCAATTTAAATTAAACCATTTAAATCCCGTGAATAAAAAAAAAAAAATATTTGGATCCATTTTTTCATGAGCGCTCATCATATATGATATATGGACATACGTACATTCAAACATATAACACAAAACACAAGTGTGTACACATAATATAATACATACAACACATAACATAATAGTAAAGGCCTTATAACTTTTTACAGGTGAAATCTCCATTGCAATGTTTAAAAACTCTATAGTCAAAAAAAAAATAGAACTGATCATCAAAACATTAACCTAGGTCTGTATGAGCTCAAAAAACAAAATAGAACTTCATGATATGGGAAAGGGCAATAATAAAATAGATATTGAAAAAAGCATCCTGGTTCTGTTGCAGATGTAAGGAAAGCCAAATTGGAGTTTTGGATATCAGCTGTTATGGATTTGAGCCAAATCATCTTCTTTTTGGTCTGTAGAAATCGCTTTAGTTAATCTCTCCAGAATCCAAATCGGCTGCTGTTCTTCCTGTGGAAACACACAAACAGGCCCCCGACTCCAGACAATCACTGGGTCAGGACCTTGGTTAATCTCTCTGGAATCCAAATCGGCTGCTGTTCTTCCTGTGGAAACTCACAAACAGACCCCCGACTCCAGACAATTACTGGGTCAGGACCTTTCCATTGTCCTGTTAGAATATCTTTCCAAAGTACCTTGGGCTTGTGTACATTTTTTGGACACATATGCCTTTCTGCATCACTAAGTCCTGATGAATCCAAATTTAAAGAGTTTAGAGTAAAAAGGGTTATTTTAAGTTTATCTTTGGGGAATATATAACCCTTCCCAATTCCGTCTTTTTGCTTTAATAAGTACATTTTAATAGTTTGATGAGCTCTTTCAACTATGCCTTGTCCCTGTGGATTGTATGGGATTCCTGTTATATGAGTAATGCCAAATGATGAGCAAAATTGTTTAAAAGAGGTAGAAGTATAACCAGGGGCATTATCTGTTTTTAACTGTTTTGGAATGTCCACAGTGGCAAAATTTTATACGCAATGAGCTATGACATCTTTAGTTTTTTCTCCAGCATTTAGGGAGCCCATCAAAAATCCAGAAGAAGTATCAACTGTAACATGCAAATATTTTAATTTTCCAAATTCTGGCAAGTGTGTGACGTCCATCTGCCAAATATGGTTAGGTATCAATCCTCTAGGATTGACTCCAAGATTAACTTGTGGTAAAAAGGTCACACAATTTTGACATTGTTTTGTTATTTGTCTAGCTTGTTCCTTAGTTATTTTAAAACGCTTTTGTAAAGTATTAGCAATGACATGGAGCCTTTTATGAAAATTTATAGCTTCTTCTTCTATAAAGGGGAAATCCTACCAGCATCTTCAAGGGATACTATAGCATTAACTATATACTGACTATCAGAAAATAAATTAAATACAGAATCTTTAAACATCACAAAAGCTTGTAATACTGCATTAAGCTCTACCTTTTGTGCTGATTGTTTGTGTACTAAAGATGTAAAAGTTTGATCAGGTATAACTATTGGTGCTGTACCATTATTTGACCCATCAGTGAATATATTTGGAGCATTCATGATAGGTGTTTTTCTTGTCATTTTTGGAAAAATTACAGGAAGCAATGACCAAAAAGACAATAAAGGATTAGATGGTAAGTGGTTATAAAATGAAACATTAGATTTGCACATGATTATTGCCCAAGTATTTAACTCATTAGCTAATTCATCAATTTGATTCATAGTATATGGAGTAATAATTTTATTGGGAGAAATTCCAAACACTCCCTTTGTTGTTTTTATTCCCTTGAGTATTAATTGTCCTACAGCCTCAGGATACCTAGTAAGAATAGTGTTAGGAAAATAAGATACATGTATCCATAATAATGGAACTTCTTGCCAAAATACTCCTGTAGGAATATTTTTTGTTGGTAGTACAATAAAAAATAAAGGCAAACTTATATCAATTCTATCCAAATGCAAAATTTCCAAATGGAAAATTTAATTGTACTTTATCTATTGCTATCTCTAGATTATAATTTTTACTAAGTTTGTAAGTGTGGCATAACACTCTAGCAATGTGTTTTTAGCTTTGTGTGCTAATAATACATCATCCATATAGTGAAATATTTGTAGTTCAGGATTTTGATTTTTAAGTGGCTGGATTACTTCGTTAACATAAATTTGACACATAGTTGGGCTGTTAGCCATCCCTGAGGGAGTACTTTCCATTCATATCTCTGATCAGGACCTTCATGATTCAGTGTAGGGATAGTAAATGCAAAACGTGGACTATACTCAGGATGAATTGGAATTGAAAAAAAACAATCTTTAATATCTATAACTAAAACATACCAAGTTTTTGGCAAAGCAGACAATTGAGGAATCCCCGATTGAGCAGGTACCATAATGACCATTTCATTATTAATGGCTCTTAAATCTTGCAATAATCTCAATTTACTAGATTTCTTTTTGATGACAAAAATGGGAGTATTATGGGGAGATACAGAAGGTTGTATATGTCCTTCCGATAATAGTTGTTTGACCAGATCATGGGCTACTTGTATCTTTTCTTTAGTCAAGGGCCACTGAGGAACCAATACTGGTTTTTCTGATTTCCATGTAATATTTATTGTCTCAGTGGCCCTTTGTGAAAATCCAACCCATGTCTGTCTGTTCCTTGATCTATTTGTATTGGTGCTGCTATACCTTGTTCTTGTTTTTCTAATCTTTTTCCTTTCCTAAAACCTTGTCTAGCCATAATACTGGGTGCATTTTTATTGATATTATTTGTTAATGTCAAACCTAATTGATCTAAGACATCTCGTCCCCATAAATTTATGGGAAGATGATCCAATACAAATGTTTGTTCAGGATCATCTCCAGATGCTGGCAGTTAAAATTAGACACCCCAATGGACTTTGTCAACCCTGCATCCTTACACTTCTCCATGGCCTGGGGAGGAAGTTGTCATGAAGAATAGCTCTTGAAGTTGTCGACAAATATGCCAGAAAGAATTGCTAAGAGGAAAACTGTGAAGAAATACCAACAAAGCCACTGGTATTGATGTCTAGATGTGGAAAGTTTGCCAAGAAAATGGGAGAAAAACATAATGACACAAGAGAGAATCCCTGTGTCCTCCTTAGAAAATGGGAGAGATTACTGACTATGGACAGAAAGAGATGCCCATCCCCACTCTCCTCACTCCTTCCCCATTTCTCCCTATTACTCTCCAGTAATGCTTTCCTCCCAACCACTACATCAGAACAGCCCTCATGAAGGCCGTGGATGTGGAAGTCCAGCGGTGTATATCCCATTGTCAGACGTGCAGGTCAGACCTGAATCTTCCTCTACCAATTTGCTCCTCTGCACTCTCTCCTCCAAGTACTCACCTCCCATGTGTCACAGAGATCCACTGCTTCAGATATTGCTTTTCCTTGTTCATCTTTGGGTAATAATGACATCCCAGACTGGAATAGAAGCCATCATTTTAGAGATTTCACCAAATTGTGTTGCAACAATTAACTATGCTGCCAGGTATTTTGGTGGGGGTGTGTGCATGGGACATTAAGTTTTCATAAGGTAGGTGGAGCTATATTCTAGATCCTGGTATTTGTAAAATATTTTGCATTTAAAGTGGTAAGGAATGTCCTTTGGAGACAGGTTTTCCCTTAATCCTTTAGATCTTTCATGTGTATAATAAATACTATTTCCCAGGTCCTGGTGGGGGTTTCATAGAACTTCTGTTAATTTTTTTTAGCCCCTATACTTTCCTCTGGAAAACACTTCTCCTTCATTGGGAAAGGCCATAAATAATTGCATAGCCTAGATATCCAGTGATAAATGGCTTGTGTTCATGACCCAGGTGAAAAGATCAGAAATCCTTATGCCCCTGGACATATTATGGTCCAGGAGCATGCATATGAACCAAGCAGGGTCAGTATCTTGGTGGGGTTTTTTTTGAGATTAATATGGGTGTCAGAAAACCAAAGTGACTCTCAAGTGTTACTGTCATTGTGTCTTAAACTGCCCCAAGGCATTATTTTTTACCAATGAAAAATGATGAGATGAAAATGAAGCCAATGTGTTGGAATGCAGGGATAAGGGAAGGTGGAAAGGAAACAAGTTACACCTAAACCCCTTAACTGCAAAGGTAGAGGGAAATGAATGAGAAAGAGGTCAACATAGTCCAGCTGAAGTTTTTTCAGTGACTGTTCCAAGGATGGTCGGACTAAATCTGGCTTATGAAAAGTGGACCAAAGCTGCAGAGGTTAAAGAATGAAATTTGGAATTAATACTCTAGCCAGTTTTGTTGACAAAGTTTTCTCATCTAGACATCAATACCAGTGGGTTTGTTGGTATTTCTTTACAGTTTTCCTTTTAGCAATTCTTTATGGCATATTTGTTGACAAATGCATGAGTTTTGTTTTACCTAATGCAGAGACATTTTTCTTCTGGTTGGAAACTGATGACCATCAGGGAAATATAACTGTCTTCTTTCCTTTGTTTCTTTTCATCTGTCTTGAACATATAAACCTTACTATTTGGCTATTGTCCATATACCTACTGAACAAGGAATGAAATGATCCAAGAGATAAAGTTCTTTCTCAAATAACAATGCCCATTATCTAAATTATGTTTGATTGAGTTACAAAATAGTAAACAAACATTCTAAATATCTTAGTTATTCTAACAGATGGGGAAGAATTTGTATCCTTTTTATTTATAGAGTTGAGGAAACTGTTTAGAACATGCATGTATCTATGCATTGAAAATGGTGATCTCAAGAAAGATAGTCTCTTAAAGACTTGGGTTTCCATCAATCAGACCTATTCATGTAAACTGGATTGTATTTTTGTCTATTATTAGTCAATCAATTGAAATATGGAAGAAATTACAAATGACAAAATTTTTATCAGATAATAGCATTATTTAATCTCTGATTTATGTTCGTAGATATTACAAAGCTATTGTTAGTCTAAATCATGCATGCATTCACTTCATAAAATAAGAATTAATATTTTCTATTTAAAGAACTGAAGGAAAACACATTTTGAACATCTTAATAGACAAGATACTTTAGCTATATCTTGTTTACTACAAATAGAAAGGTCCTACATTGTTATTTTATAATGACAAATGAAATGTTGATATTCAGAATGATGAAAAAAAATTTAAAAGTCAGTCAGAAGATAATGAGTCCATAATCTGATCATAATTCTGATTCCATAAGCAATAAAAATCATACTGCTGATTGAAGAGTCAGAAATTTAAAGAACTTTAAATCATAAATTTGTAGACTCTGAGTAGGAATACATAATATTTCTCTGCTTTTTAAAAAATTTGTTTTTAATTGTTGATGGACTTTTATTTTATTCATTTATTATATGCTGTTCTGAGAATCAAACCCAGTGCCTCACACATGTGAGGCAAGCTCTCTACCACAGAGCCACAACCTCAGCCCCCTTTCTCTGCTTTTGATACTGTATTTTTATGTGAATAAACTTTGTACAAATCATCACTTTCCACAACAACTGATCACCCAATGTAATTTTCAGTTCTTTATATCACATTGCAATAATTTTTACCGTGTATACACAATTCCTTTGAAGTATAGAATATGTCTTCTCTCTTCACAGTGCCATCTGCAATCTTGCTTCTAATGGCCAGTCCTACCTCCTCTTCTACTTGGTATGCATAAACACAATCAATATGGCGGAACCCAGCTTCTATAGCTAGTTTAGTGGCCTCTATTGTCTTACTATTAGAACCTAGAGGAACAAACAAAAGTGTTTGAGAATCATATTATGAGAAGTAACTCATAGTGAGTAAAGTGGAGAATTTATTAGAAGGAAGTTATTTTATAGTCCAATGTGTTCTTCATACTACTTAATTATGTGATAAGGAGATAGTCCCTGAACTTTGAATGCCCATTTTTCTAATATGTAAGTTTTAAGGAAATAGCAATAGCTAAAGATTGATTTTTAATGTCATCTGCAGAAGGAGTATCCTCTCAAATCTCAAATTTTGCCTGTGTCTTGTGTTAGTGCTATATTTGTAGTAATGACCTCAAATCTACTTTGTCTGGTATTCTCCTAGTTAATGACAAAAAATCTATGCCACCCACACTGCAGATAAAATGATAATTTGAAAAATGTACAATGAACTCAAAAAGATTCACAATAATAACAAAAATCAACAAATGAGCAAAGGAGCTAAACTTTTCAAAAGAAGAGGTACAGTCAACAAGTACATGAAAAAATATTCAGCATCTCTAGTAATTAGAGAACTTAAAGTTAAAACTACACTGAGATTTCATCTAATTCCAACAAAAATGGCGACTCTCTAGAATACAGGAACAATAAATGTTGGTGAAGATGTAGGAGAAAAGTTACACCCATACGTTACTGGTAGAACTTCAAACCAGTGCATCCATTCTGGAAAGCAGTATGGAGATTCCTCAAAAAATAAGAATGGAACCATGTATGGCTTCTTGGTATATATGCAAATGAGTGTAAAGAAAACAAAGGAGACAGAAGCAAGGTGCAGAGGCAGAATGGCAGAAAGGCTCCTGCCAGTTTTATTTATATCAATAGGTTACTTTGGGTCACTGGCATCAGTAGTACATTATTGTCCATGTGTCACTAGGAAGGTTACAGAGTTAGCAACATTATGCAGCTTATTAGTCAATTACATGCTGTAGTTTTAATGTGCAATGTTAGCGGCTTTGTGTAGCTCTCAAGACAGTCCATTGTTACTGTTTTGTGGACAGATTCTGACACAGCAGAGCTTGGTAAAATATTGTGGTTGTCTAACAAGAGAGTTTCTTTGTACCTGAGGTCAAGGTCTAGGTTGATAAGACGCCAGCACAGAACTGCTCATTAAGGACATTGCAACAAAAGCTAGGCATCTGTGTCTTTGCACAGAAACTTTCCTAGCAGCTAGGCATTCTGTGGCTTTGCAGAGAAAATTTCCCAGCTGCTAGGCATCCTGTACTTTTGTACAGAAACTTTCCCAGCCACCAAGCATGCTACAGTCATGAAGTCATCAGAGACCCTAATCACAAACACACAACACTTACAAAGGAGCTCAAATTAGAATGCTGCAATGTTGCAGCCACATCAGTGTTTGTAGTAGCTAAATTAACAATAGCTAAACTATGGAACCAAACTAGGTGCCCTTTACAGATGAATGGATAAAGAAAATGTGGTATATCTGCACAAAGGAATATAATTCAGACATAAATAGGAATGAATTTATGACACATGTCAGTAAATGGATGGATCTGGAAACTATCATGCTAAGTAAAATCAGCAGTTCCAATAAACCAAAGGTCATATGTTCTGATATTTGGATGCTAACACATACAGGGGGGAAAGGAAAGGAAGAATAGAACTTCAGAGGATTACACAATGGAGAATGGGGGAAAGGAATGGGAAAATCAGTGGAATGAATCTGACTTAACTTTACTATATTCATATGTGAATATATCAAAATGAATCTCTACATCATGTACATCCACAAGCCTGGGATCCTAATTAGGAAAAGATACACTCTATGTTTGTATAAGCATGTCAAAATAGACTCTGCTGTCGTGTATAACTAACTAAAAAGAACAAATTAAAAAATCAAATGAACACCTTTCTCTTCTTGGTGACAGGGATAGAACTGAGGGCACTGTGGAAAGGATAAGTGTCACTCATCCCACCAGGTTTCACAGACAAAATGTCCTGAGGAGGAGGAAGCCCTGCTTGGCAAAGCAGTGTGAGTGAGGGAGGTGCTGTGGCTCAGCCTGTCACTGCTGGACCCTCCCCATAGGCATTTCTCAGTAAAGACATTTTTCTAGAATGCACTCTGCAGGTATTTTTTCTGATCTTTTGGCATCCTATGCCACTGCCCCGACACAACTGGACTATGAACATGGCTACAGAATACACAAATAAACTCCACTGTGTCTTTACTCTTTAGGGACTTGTAGTATCTTTGTGCATTATAATAATGTAAAAAATCAAAGTTTCCAGATTTCAGCCAAGGGTAGGATCAATAATAGGCTCTAGAACAAAGAGCAATGAGCCTACGTGACCTCTGGCTCTCTGACTGTATCTCTACACAACAGAACTAAACACTTGCTGGAAATACATACACACACACACACACACACACACACACACATGTTTATATATATTCAAAGGATATAGACTTACAAATAAGAAATTATATTCTTCTTCTAAAGGATTATTCACATAAGCATCAGCCCTTAAAGCTAAATCAGTCTCTTTTGTGCAAAATATAATGAGTGGAAATTGCATTTACTCCATAGCCTACAAAATTTGGAAGATGATTTGAAAGTATATTTGTTGAATATTAAAAAGGCAAATCAAACTGCTCTTTTCTGATTTAAAATTATCAGAAATTTCTCTTTTCAGGAAATCAAAATGAATGTGATTCTGTTCCCGTTGCCCTCTGCTGATTCTACACCTGAATTTCTCAGGTATAAGGGCACTTGGAGTAACACTTGCACCCTTCATGAGACTTTGCCATACAATCTACCAAGTCCTGGCATGGGTCTTCACAATTGCTCTCTGGATGTTTCCTTAACTCTTGCAGAAGCAAAAAGCTCAAATTCAAACTTCACAGAACTTGACCCCTGTCAAAAAATTGAGTGGTCACAAGGTGATATTTGAATACAAAATTCTTTCAAGTCTAGTGAACTTAGATCACTCCACTTCAGAGGGTCATCTGTCAATATAGCACACATGAATGATGACCAATGATTTACAAATATCCTTGTTAGGTCCCAGTTTGACTTATCAGGATGTTATATTATACATTCATGTAAATCTCCCACAGTTGAGAGCACATGGAAAATTCTACTCAGCTCAGGTCCACCATTTTCTGTGAGAGGCTGAAGGCTACCTCAGAGCAGAAAGGAAGGAATCCTCATCATTTATCTGTGCTTCTCATCTTCTGTACATTTTGCCACACAGATGTCTCTGGATCTTGCCTTTTTGGAAGGAAAAAAGATTTCCTGAAGTATGGAAATAAACAGAGACCAGTACCAGTGCAAACCAAGTGCAGACATTCACCTTTTACTAAATTGGTTGAATAGACTGAAATCAGACAATGATGTAGAGCTCTGTCTGACCATTGTCTCTCCTGTGCATGGAATAGCTCTAGCTTGAAGAAAAAGAGAACATGTGAGTCCTTCACAGTCACATAAGGAACAACTAACTTGACAACCTAGATTGGATTCCATTTATCTTGTGGATTCCATTTATCTTGTGTCTACTTTCTTATGAACCCTCAACCCAACCCCTTACTGTTACCTCTTGAGGTTTATAGGTGCCAAAGCCCCACCCAGGAATGAAGTGACCATCATTGAACTCCACATACTGATGTTTGGAATTCATTTTTTCAATTCTTTACCAACTCTCTAGGACAAACATGCCTATAATGGGAAGTAATCACTCTGCTTCTATTTACGTGGACCAATGTGAGAGAGGCAGGTGCTGTCTGTTCAGCCTGTCACTGCTGGACCCTCCCTGTAAGCATTTCTCAATAAGGACTTTTGCCTATATGGAGTCTCCAGGTATTTTCTCTGGTATTTTGGTAACCTATCCCACTGCCCTGGCACAACAGGACTATGAACATGACTGAAGAATGCCTAGATAAACTGCAATGTTCATGCCAATTAGGAACCTTCACGATCTTTGTGTGTTATTAAAAACTTAAAAATCAAACTTCCCAGATGCCAACCAGGGGCCAGATTGATAACAGGCTCTTGAACAAAGAGCAATGTGCTGTGTAACCTCTGGCCCACACCTGTAACTATATATGATGGATCTAAACACTGGCTGGAAAAATATGTATAGGGTGAGGATATAGATTTACAAATAAGAAAATGTACTCATGTTGTAAGGGATTAATCACATTAGTGTGAGCCCTTAAAGTTAATTCACACTCTTTTGTGGAAGATATAATTAGAGCGAAAATGACAATATTTCATGGTCTACAAAGGTTGGATAATGATTTGAAAGTTCATTTTTTAAAGAATAAAAAGGCAAACCAAACACATTCTTTTCTCTTCTTAAATTTTTCAGAAGATTTCTTTTTCCATGAAATCAAACTGAATGTGATCCTGTGTCCTACCCACCCTCTGCAGATACCAGCCCTGAATTTCCTAAGTGTCAGGGCATGTGAAGTTCGGCTGAAGCCCTAGTGGTCCACTTTATGCCACTTTGCCCTACAATGTAAACATGTCCTCTCATGTCTTTGGATGTTTCCTTAAGTCATGCAGAAGAAAAATACTATATCCAAAAACTAATCACTTATCACACAATTAAGTGTCCAGAGTACAAAATTAGTTCCACTCTAGTGAACTTAGCTCACTCCTCTTCAGATTGTAATTTGTCAATACAGCACACATAAATGATGACCAATAATTGGAAATATCTTTCTTATGTGCCACTTGACTTCTCAAAATTTTATATTATACATTCAGCTAAATTTCCTGCAATTGAGAGCACATGAAAAAAATCTATTCAGCCAAGGTGCAGCATTTTCTGTGAGATGCTGAAGACTTCCTTACAGTGGAAGGAAGTTATCAGCATCATTTATTCTGTGCTTCTCATCTCAAGTACCTTTTGCTACAACGATTTTTGTGAACCTTGCTTTCTTGGAAGGAAAAAAAATTGCAAACTATAGAAATAGAGAAACCAGACCCAATGAAAACCAATTGCTAAAATCCATCATTCTAGCAAATTGGTAAATACTCAGTAGGGGACCACACCATCAGTGATGTAAAGCAATGTCTGACCATTGTCTCTCGTACACATGGAATAGCTCTCACCTGAAGAAACAGAGAACCATATAAGCCCCCCTAGAGTCACATAGGAAGCAAGTACCTTGACAACCCAGATTGGATTCCATTCATCCTATGTCTACTTTCTTTGGAAACCTTAATGCAATACCCTACTGTTACCTCTTGAGATTTATAGGTGCCAAAGCCCCGTCCAGAAATGAAGTGACCATCATTGAGCTCCACACACTGATGTTTGGAATTCATTGACTTTCACCCCTCAGCCTATTTTAAAGAGCTCTTCTGTGTCTAAAATATATCTGGCCAATCCTGCATTGAGAGATATTTTACTCTATCCTGGAACAAACCTCTATGCTATTAAATCTGAGAACTAAAAGAGTCATTCCTCTATTATATACATATATTTGCATCTAAAAATCAGGTGAGAAGTGAGCTCAGCTCTGTCTTTTTTTGTAAGTAATTATATTGAGACTAGGGAATCTTTTATAATGTTTGGCAGATATGAAAAGAAGAATCAGAAATCTCACAGTTGATAGGTAAGACCTTGGGTGGCCTCTCTGGTCACCAGTCCCAGATTCCACTGAGACATAGTTTTCCCAAATTCTCTGATCCATTGAGGTTGGCCTGCTGTGCACATCCATGATGATAAGCCCAGCTGCTTAACAAGGGCTCCAAGGGGAAAACAGACGACTCCTACCTTGGGATTTCAATGTCTAACAGAGAATATACAAAAACAAATTATTAACTCAGGCTTATCCCAATTTTTCTGAAATGGGTAGGACAGGTGTCAGGTTGTAACTATGCTGCAGAAAAGTCTGAAAGTAGCAGGATTTTTTTCTTATTCTCCATACTATGGAAGTTTTCTGTCAGAAATGTAAATATCCAACAACAAGAAAATATTAAGTATATGAAAGCTTATGACTCCAGATAAGAACAATGTTTGACATTACACAGATCAATAACCAAAAAGGCACAAGATGCTTTTATTTTTGTTGCATAAGTTGTTGAAGAGTGTAATACTGAAAATTGCTGAGTTCTGATGTTTTCAGCTCTGTTGTAAGAAATAGAAAATTTAACTCAACTTGTTTGAAAGTTTGAGGAAATTGATGCAGATCACTAATTTGGGGGCAATAAACAATTGGTTTCCTAATGATTCTATTAGGAATATTGATATAATATATAGGTATTAGGGGAAAGTGTAGTACTAGGTCATTTATTGGAGATCTTTCTGCTTTTTCAGAGAGACTTTCAATATCTATATCATGATGTCTAGAAACACAAATCTTCTATCTCAGACTCCAAGTGGAAACCACGTCTGTAAAAATGCAATCCTCTCTGGCTGCCATCATCTTGACTTTGTTACCTTACCCACTTCTTGTACACTCCTTTCATTCTCTTAGTTTAAATTTCTGCCCTAGATATGTGACATCACCTGTCCTTCTTCATGCAGACACCAGAAGCTCCCCAGTTGTTTGGCTTTTTCCTAAGAATTTCTACTCATGCCTAGAATATACTTGGGGTAACCTAGGTAAAATCTTAACTGTAACCATGCCATGTTAAGCAGGTTGCTTGCTCTGTAGCTTCTACTATCTTTCCATGCATCAATTTGTGACCCATCTGAATTACAACAGTCTTTGGGTCTCTCTTCTTTCCTCTGAGAAGTTCTCATACAATCTGAAGTGTTAACATTGAGCTAAATAATATTCATCTATTGAAGGATACCTAGGTTGGCTCCATAGTCTAGCTATTGTGATTTCAGCTGCTATAAACATTGATGTGGCTGTGTCACTATAGTATGCTGATTTTTAAGTCTTTAAGATATAAACCAAAGAGTGGAATAGCTGGGTCATATGGTGGTTCCATTCCCATTTTTCTGAGGGATCTCCATACTGCTTTTCATAGTGGTTGCACCAATTTGTTGTCCCACCAGCAATGTATGAGTGTACCTTTTTCACCACATACTCACTAACATTTATTGTTGCCTGTATTCTTGATAATTGCCATTCTGACAGGAATGAGATAAAATCTTACAGTAGTTTTGATTTGCATTTGCCTTTCTCTAATTTCTAGAGATGTTGAATAGTTTTTCATATATTTGTTGACCAATTGTATTTCTTCTTCTGTGAAGTGTCTTTCAGTTCCTTAGCCTGTTTATTGATTGGGTTAAAAAAATGTGCTATATATACTCAATGAAATATTATTTAAATATTTTAATAATATTTAAAGAAGAGTGAAATCATGGCATTTGCAAGTAAATGATTGGAGCTGGAGAATATCATGCTAAGCGAAATAAGCTAATCCCACAAAACAAAAGGCAGAATGTTTTCTCTAATATGCAGATTCTAATTCACAATAAAGTGGGGGCACTAGGGAAGAATAGCATTACCTTAGAATAGGTAGGGGGAGTGATGGGAGGGGAGGTTACAGGATGTAAGGATAGGAAAGTTAGAAGAATGAAAGAGACATCATTACTGTATGTATACATGTGAATACATGACCAATATGATTCTGCAACATGTATACTCAGGAAAAATAATAAATTATATTCCATCTATGCATGATATATCAAAGTGCATAAATGCATTCTAATGTCATCTATAACTCATTAAAACAAATTTAAAAATTTAGAAAACAAAATAATAGAGTAAATGAAAGTTGGAAAACTCTTCTCACTCTCTTACATTTCTCCTTTAACAGACCTACTGCTGGCCTGTCCTGTTCACCTATTGATCTGTCCTTGTACTAACTATCTGGGAGAAACATATCTATAATGAGAAATAATCATTTCATATCTATTTATATAGACCAATTCACTTAAACCTAAGTCTTCAACCAAAAGACTCATACACATTGGGTTGAATTAAAACTTAAGCTATCACAAGATTTTAAGTTTCCCAAGCAATTCAAAGTCTAGGCAACTCTGGTAAAAAAATGAAACCTAAATAAATCATTGCTCTTTCAATATGACTTCAGTAACTGAGATTGTGCTCTTTCCAACATCTCTTTCACCCAGATTATTTGTGAGTCAGTCATGTTAATTCCATTGGCATTAACATGTGATCATTGTTTCAAAGGGAGCGTGACCCAGTCCTAGTCAATGCCACATGAGATGGAACCTGCTAGAGGCTTCTCTGCAAGTATCCCTCTGGTTTAAGAAGGCAATTTTAATAAGAGCTGTCTCCTTTCCTAAATTGGATATTGTGCTGCTGTGTTGGGTGCTCTGCTCCCAGCCTAAAGATGTCAACACAGAGAAGAGGGAAGGTCCAAGAGTGGATGGGAGAACTTCTAGACTCATGTGAAAAATACCCAGAGCTTATTCTTCTTCTGGCCTTTTTGTTGTGGGAGTAAACCTGTCTAAGAGATAAGGTATGTTTGCTGCACTATGAGAAACAAGTTGCCTCTCTGATCTGCTGATGTGTGTTGTCTAATTTCAGCAACCGTTTTTGAGGTTACACTGCATGCCAAGGCAAGGTGTCTTAGAGATGATAAGCACAGCTTTGCTAACTGGTATCTTCCAAAGTCTGTGACCAGATAAGATGCAGTGACTTGTAGTAGAGTTAATTTGCTTTGAGGAAAGAAGTTGATAGCCCTGTTGACACTACCTAAAGACCAAGACCATTCTGTGTGACACAGCTTTGGCAATGGCAGGCAAAACCACACTGAAATCGTCTGCCATTGTGAATCTCTTTTTTCTTCATTGCATGCGTTCTTTGGTGCTTTAGACAACTGACTGTTTACAAACGTGTCAACTGTTCATTCCCCATAATCTAATGGTTTCTTGATATTTCCATGGGAGAAACTGGAGCTTTACTAGTCCAACATTTTCTCACATCACTCTATATTCTAAATTTTCAAGTGATTTATGAGATTCCTTTCTATGAATGCATCCAATTTGACATAAATATCTCCAAACATATTGTAATTAAGATTGTTTCAGCTTTTCTTTTAATGCTAATAAAAAATCCAGCTAAGGTATTTGATAAAGTACACAAAATGTTTTTTTTTAATCTGTAGAGTATTATTATCAAAAGAACATTTGGTGGAAGGAAAACAACAGAGTAGAGGAAAGGAATTACGAAAAAGGAGGAAGAGGGAAAAGGCATAGCAAAGTAACTGGGGGATAAAATCTACCCTATTATGCTATTTCCAGGTATGTATAAACCACAGTATATGAATAAAATCATATCAACTAATATATACAAGTTCATATACATCACATTAAGTAAGTTATAATAATAGGAGGAAGATCAGGAGAGTCCAGCAAGAAGATCATGGGGAGGGGGAGGACATGAAGGGAAGTCATTGAGATATGAGATTGATCAAATGTTAGATGTATGAGTGAATGTGGCATCATGAATCTCACTACTATGAATAATTATAATGTGCTAGAAATAAAGAATTTTTATTATAGTTCTCAAGAAGAGAAGTGTTCCACTCTGCTCACTTCAACCTTGGCACATCTGACCCCTCACACTTTTTCCAGGCCGATTTCCTCTCACCTCCTTGACAACCATCTGAAAGGTGAACCTTATTCCCTAGTTTTCAGGAGCTCTGGTCCTCAAGCTGCAGGAAGGGAGCCCTTGACCTTGATGCTTATCCTGGCCCTATGTGCTTCATCTTGCAGACCATGAACCATTATCTGAATGTATTCTGTTTTCTAATTATTCCCTGGGCAAGAGAAACACTGAAAAATAAATACCAATTGCTACTTCCTTAGATCCTGAGAACTCCTATATTCTGCTTCCCCAGAAATGTGTTAACATCACCAAACCCCTGCTTACAAGCTAGTAGCCCAGTTAGTTTTTGTTCATAATCACTCAAAAAGAAAGTAATCATAAATATAATGGATTGAATGTAGAATCTTGAGATAAAAAACTTTATTTTTTTCAAAATTTGATGAAAATTTTAGTGTCTTCCTTACTGGACTGGTGAAGATTGCTTCAAGAAGAATGTGAGTTGCTAAGACACACAGGTTAACAACAGAAGTGATGTGTCCAATGAGTAGCATCTGAGCTGTCTCCTGCATCAGGACCCACACGGAGGATACCAGTAGAAGTCATGACAAAGGTGTACACATTAATATTCATCAGCAAATGGATAATTCGGATGATCAGCCCCACTAAAATGAGAATCAAAAATGTATAACACACTCAGTGACACCATTTTTACAGGGGTAAAGAAGTGACATCTACAAACTCCATTATATTTTCTGAGTGGTTGTGAAATCGGCCTTTCCTACTTTCCTGAATATAGCTTTATCAGAAAGGTAACTAAATTATTCAAATTCTATTCCCTTTTCTAGAACAGCACACAAAGAGCTCACTGAGACAAGAATTCACTCATATTCATCTCATCTCCCTTAGCTGTATCAAACAAAGATATCTTTCCTTATATATAAATATATAAATGGACACATCATTTATACCATCTTTAGTATAAAAACAGGTTTAGATATTGACCAATACAAAAACTATTTTAGGGTAGAGTATTTTGCTAGCAATTTAACTTCCATTTCACTAGTTCATTAATTATTTGCTCACTGCTGATCACACATGACACAGTGCTACATTCAGACATGGAAAGGATGTTGTTTATAAACTAGACGTGCAAACCCCTGGAGCTCACTATATAATATTTACATCTCTGTACTTTAGTAACAATACAACAGAAAACCATTACTTCTGGAAATAATTAATAGGGAGCAAGAATTGCCAATTGCTTGCTACTGTCTCTTGACATTATGGTCCTCCTTTTCCTTTTTTAAATTTATATTAACAATATGTTAGAAATTATAAAAATATAGCTTCCAGTTTTTAAGGACATATCATAATTGATTATATAATCCCCTCTCAGATATCATCACATCAATTTCTATTATAAATTAACATTCCCTCAGGCAGAAGGGACATATATTCCTTGTTTACCCTCACTTATAACATATGTGCATTGTCACACTCTATAACCATAAAGAATCAAAAAGGAGTAAAAATATTTTCATGACTATAATTCTCTTTGGATGATTTCTCTGCACACTTTTCCCTTGCTTTTGAATCTCTCTTTTCAAAAACGACTTTATCCTCTGCATTGAGATGTCTCCATTTTCAAACTCAAAACCAAATGTTCTCCCAATGGCCTCCACAGATGCCATTTGTCAGCCACATCAGTGTCTGAGGTCTGATCAAAACTCCATTGAATAAGAGGGAAAGACTTGAAACTAAAATAAACAATGGTCACACGTCAACCAACATTACTTACAACTCAGCAGCAAGGTATCGATAATTTCTGTTCAGGCCATCTAGTTCTTTCATGTCTTCTGCAGTCAACTCGAAATCAAAAACCTATCACACAAGTTAAAAGTATTTAGCATAGGTGGACTGTGTGTTGCAGATCCTGGAAATCCAATGAAATCAGATAACTGCAGAAACATTTAAAATATCTGAGAAGTTTTTTCCAAAACTTATTAAAGACATGAAGCAAAAGGCTCAAATGGTCAATAAGTATCTCATGAAAATTAAAAATAAATCACTTCTAATGCATAATGTAGTGAAACTGTACCAACTACAGACAAAGAGAGATCATTAAACAGAAGCTGTAGCAAATAAGGCTAATGTTATACCAAGATTACGGTGTCATGTACTTAAAAGACTCAGAAAAAGCTAGAGGCAACATTTTGAAATATGTAAGATGATTCAATAATTTCCAAGGATACTCTTTGATTTCTTTCTTTTTGCGGGGGAGATAGGAAGGTACCAGGGTATGAACTCAAGGGTACTGGAATACTGAGTCACATCCCCACCCCTATTTTGTATTTTATTTAAAGATAGGATCTCACTCAATTGGTTAGCACCTTGCTTTGGCTGAGGCTTCTTTGAACTCTCCATCTTCTTGCCTCAGCCTCCTGAGCTGCTGGGATCATAGGCATGTGCCACTTGCCCAGCTACAGGTCAGTTTCTATATCACATCAGTGGAAACTTCAAACTCCAATAATGATTCTTGTTCAACAATTTTTAAGTCAGAAATTCTTAAAGTACTAATTATATCTTGTTAATTAGGTTAATAAAGTCAAAGGAGGTGGTGGAGCGAGGATCACTTTGTCTAAAACTGAGACATTTTAAGCATGAAAACAGTTTCCACAAATTCCTAACATGCCTAAATAGATACTTAAATCATATGTAATTTCCTCAAAAATGGCAAGAGTAAAATGTTTATAATTTAACAATTGATGAATGAGGTAAATGGAACTAACAGAATTCTTTGAACTTTTCTGTGCATTTGGAAATTCTCAAAATAAAAAGGGATTATCAGAATTATCACTACCATGTGAATAAATCTAACAGCATATATACAAAGGCCTTCATGGAGAAGTTTACTGAAGAGGTTTCAAGTTGGCTGATATAAAGTCAATTTCCTGGCTGCTCAGTGGCATAAAACCAGACAAGCAGTCTCTCAGCAAGGTGGGTGAACAAACGAAATAAGGGGGTGACTTTTCTGAAATTTCATATTGGACGCTCAAAATATATTGTGTACTCATTAAATTAGAGTAATAAAATCAGGAAAAAATCCCCAGCACCAGAGCTACTGCCACAGTTGGAGTTCCAAGCCAGATTGATCTCTCCATGAGCACAGAGGATAAAGGAATTAATGGAATCCATATCATATCATAAACATGGATTGGAATCTTTAATATTTTAAAGTACTTTTCTCTCCAAATTTAGTGAGAGTTCCACTGCAATATCAAGCAAACAGCAACAATCTGGGAAGAGATTGATAAAGTGCTTCTAAATTCTTTATAATAGGTCAATCTACAATAGCCAAGATATTTATAAATGAGTGAAGAGATAGCAAATGTTTTGTGATGTAGGACAAAAAGACTGATTTTCCAATATAATTAAGATTATGAAAAAGAGCAAATAAGACAACCAATGACAGAAAAGTAGCTGGAAAAGTAATTCGTGTTATTGGGAAATTTAGCTAGTCATTTAAAAATTATGTGTGCATTTGGATTTTTTGTAAAGAAAAATTTTTTTAAAAAAAACCTGCAATTGAAATAAATAT
Organism: Urocitellus parryii; assembly: GCF_045843805.1. Taxonomy (NCBI): domain Eukaryota; kingdom Metazoa; phylum Chordata; class Mammalia; order Rodentia; family Sciuridae; genus Urocitellus; species Urocitellus parryii. The sequence continues at coordinate 75,081,723 of NC_135539.1, read as the reverse complement.
GGAGTTAAGGACTATAAGACTTTTGTAAAGTAATGTACTAAAGGACTGTTCAGTTCCCAATGTAAGAAAAATATGCCACTCATCAACCACAAAGTAAAGACGTGAAAACAACAAGAGAATTAACATTGTTCATGAAAGTATACCAAAAGGAAAAAAAAAGAAACACAAGGAGAATTTGGAGAACATATTTCAACAAATATATCTGTATCTGAAAAACAATATTCAGAATACATCAATGTGGTTAATTGTTTGCAAAAATGCTTCCCCAATAATTCACATGTCCCAGTATCTAAACTCCTATGTGAATTTGCAGCTTCTTTCACTAAGAGACTCTGTTTACTTCCCTACCCATTGAGTCTTGTATGGTCTATAATTTGCATTGGCAAATAGAACCTGGCAGAAGCAGTGATGTGCCCATTGTGAGCCTACCTAGGCATCAGAAGGCTCTGCAAGGATCCATTCACTGCCTGCGGACAGTGCTATGTGATGAGATAAAGTCTGAGTCATCAACTGGTATATGTGAAGTTCTATAGAGCAGAGCTCAGACACCCCAGACAACAAAGCAAACAGGACTAAAGCAGTGGCACCACATATTCTGCGGATTCATATGAGAATCTCTTACAAATTTTTGAAAATCCAGTGTAACTGGACGACATTCACTGAATTCAATGAATTCAGGCTAATAGTCAAGCCATAGGATTATGAGATAAACAAGTGTTTTTTGCACTAACCTCAATATTATGGGTGGTTTGTTTTGCATCTACTCTAAGTAATGATTCAAAAACGTTCTACTTGAGAATAAAAAGATGAACAAACCATCTAAATGGGTAATACATAAACTGACAGGTGGCAAGTGAAAAAACTCAAATTGAATAAATATATGAATATTAAAATAGCTTGAGTATTTGGGGAAGTGTAAAAAATAATAATTTGAGGAATAAAAGTTGCCCAATCCAAACTCTCATTTTGGAAAATTAAAAAATATACAAAGATGTTACTTGCAAGAATCACACAATACCTGGCTACTGATGCTGAAACCAAATCTCTGTGCTTTGTCCAACCTAATCCTATCCAGTTGCACTGTCTGTCCCATTGTAGAGTAAAAGAACACACTCTGAAAGCACCTGAAATCTTACATGCAGAGGACATGCTGCTGATATTGACTGGTCCCAATATGATCCTTACAAGTTTCAAAGAGGCACACATGTGAAGAACCCACATTCCCACAGACCTCCTCTCTACCTGAATGTTCTCTTTTATTTCATTCTCCTTCAAACTCTGGGCCAGAACCACAATCCCTTGCTGCAGCTGGTAGCGGAGGGCAATCAGGGCTGGGGATCGCTTGTGCTTTTTTGCCAAGGCACCAAGAACAGGATCATCCAAGAGAACTGGGGAGCTCGGGTCAACCCTGGAAGAGAAGAAATTAATGATAAAGTCCTGAGGTCAAGTAGTTAGGAGGATTTCATTTATTTCTGGGTTTTTTTTGTTTGTTTGTTTGTTGGTGTGTGTAGGTAGTGGAGAGGGTGGTGTTTAAGGGCAATTACTGAGGATGAATCAAAAAGCATTTTGCCAGAGAGGCAAATGCTTACCCCTTTTTATTTTTGACAAAGGGTCTTACTAAGTTTCTGAGGCTGGCCTCAAGTTTACAATCTTTCTGCCTCAGCTTCCCCAGACACTGCAATGACAGGCAAGCACCATTACACCCACTCACAAAACATACTGAGGTCTATTTGGACCACTCTAAGTAGGCATCCTCAAATGCAGACCCTGGTCCTGCAGCATCAGTGACTTATGGGACCTTTTCAGAAGTGCAAATTCTCTCCTGTCCCTGAGCCACTTGAGAGTGATCTTCCAAAATCTAAGTCTTATAAGACATCTGAGGTAAACTCCCTGATGTTTCATTACCATTGTTTGTCTCGTTGAGTTCCAAGAGCACCATAGGCAACTAGAACAATGTTTTTTGATTTGCAGAAGTCCAACAATTTCCTCTGGTTGTGATAAACATGACATTCTACCTGCAGTGGACAAGACAGAAAGTATCTCATTCTACAAAATGTTAATATTAATATGAAAACAAAATGCCAAAGAAAAAAAAAGCTGAATTTTTTAAAAAATTGAAACTTGGACTTTAAATTTTGCCATTAACCAAGATTGACCAATGACTCATGAGAATAAGTTTGAAAGACATTTGATAGATATTCTGCAGGTAACATTTGGGTAAAATTGTTCATCAAAACCTATAAGCCCTAGTCCATATCTCAAGGAGCTTAGAATAATTCTCCATAATTATAATATATAAGAACAAATTCTAATTAGAGCCAGTCAGGGTGGGACAAAGTGACCCAGACTTGAAAATCTCCCCTCTGCGGTCAAGAACATGAACAATGGAAACTTGGATATCTGAGGCCACCCTACTGTGAGCCAACAGTCTAGAAGGTGAAGGTGAAGGTTGGCAGGACTACAAAACTCCCAAGAGACTCCCTAGAAAACTGGAAGCCAGGGTGGGCATGCCGTCCCCCTCCTTTCTGAGAGGATTCACTCTCCCTTAAGAGTTTCATCTTTTGCCATTTTCTTATCCTTTGTAGTAAATTCATGCCTGCAAGTCTGAGCCACATGTCTGCAATTTTTCAAGTGTGATGCAAAAACCAGTAACTAAGGACCACTATTCCTGCCCCTTGATTTGTAAAAAGAATTCAAGTCTAACTCCTAACTGACTACAAATGGGACTGGAAAAACAAGTTCACTGATACAATAAGACAGTTTGGAAAACAGATCCTGGTTCAAGCATTATATGAAAAAGCACTGGGTGACTGACCATTCTGCATGAAAAGAGCTTAAGATACATGACAAAGAGCAACATGTGAACCAGAGTGGCATCCTGGAAAGGGGAAGAAGAATACAAGATATTTCAGAAAACCAATGGGAAACGTGAACACAGACTGGATTTAGATGGTATGAGAGACTTACAAATAACTTTAGGTATAGTAATGAAATGTGTTGTGTGAGATATGATCTTCATTCCTAGGAAATGTTCCCTGAGTTCTCTAAGAGTTAGCAGTCTAATCTACAATACACTTTAAAGAAATTTAGCAAAATATTACTGAGGTGTATGCAGATATATCCACAGAAATCTACATCTCACAGTGTTTCCCAAAGTCAACAATTTTAGATACAAGGTAGACTATATGAATGTCCTATATCATGCTCTCAGTTTCTGTATGTTTGAAAAATTTCATGATAAAAAATTAAGATAAATTAATACAAAATTATTTTCAATTATTAGCAATTATATTTTAAATTTATAGTGCACTATCAACATTTATAAAAGTTATGGTCTCTGTTTTCCAACCACAGACAAATAACCATGCCCAGAATAGATGTAATTAAACAGTTGATTTGATATCAGAAAGCATGGAAGAAAGAAAGATAGAAGGACTTAGGCTCAGGGCCAACTGTATATTCTGGTTAAAGTTCCTGAATGTGAATTTGATCCACCATCAGAATCACCATACACAAGTAAGTTCCTCTCAGTCCTGTTACTTTCATGAGCTCTGCTGTTTTTTCTAATTAATGCTTCTGGATCCATAAAACTGAAATAAGCCATAAAAATGATTCAGGCTCCGGACCTCCACACAAAACCTGATAATTGATCTTCTGTTTTCACTCTTTCTTTCTCACTGCCCATTCCTGTGCACTGGACCTCTTTCCTACCCACAATTCCTGCCACTACACATTCACCCATCCAGTCTCTGGTCAACTTCCATTGCTCAAGGCAAGCTCACCATATCCCTGAAGTCAGATAAAGAACAACTCTCCTCATCACCTGTACACCACCAAATTCCTACGAAACTGGGCACCAAGATCGTCCCCTCATTTTCACCAAGGATTCACCCAGCTCAGGTACAATTGAGAACCCTCCACACTCTCCAAGACAGTATTAGACTCTTCTGTTCTACAAAGACAAATGAACTGGGGGACAGAAGAAATGGACACTTGGAGGTGGTGCAGAAACAAGGAAAGAAATGAGATGGCAGTGAGGATCAGGGCTCTCACCTGGTTGCAGACAGGCTTATACTTGAGGCCTGGTTTATTCAGGATCATCTCCAGCTGCCTGCGGTTAAAGTTGGACACCCCAATGGACTTGGCCAATCCTGCGTCCTTGCACTTCTCCATGGCCTTGGGAGGAAGGGGTTGGGAAGAGGCATTTGTACAATGGACTATGTCAGTATAAAGTCCAGACAGAACTGTTAATAGGAGCACTTTTCAACAAATGACAACAAAGCTGATGAACTGATTATTAACAAGAGAAAGATGGTAAAGATAATTGGGCACAGTACTGAGAGCCAGAAAAGGAATCCCTGTGTCCCTGGGAAATCAGACATCACTGCAGGTGGAGGCAGGTGGTGCACTTCTCACTGTCACCATTTTTCTCTGCTGTTTCCCTCTACTATATTCAAGTAATTCATTCCTCCCCACCACCCTAAGAAAAATCCTCTCTAAATTATAATGATTTCTTGTCCCACAATTTCAGGAGAAAGCATGACCTGACTGTCACCATGTGGTCCTCCTATGTGATCACTCTCTCAGGCACTCACCTCCCACACAGCACAGAGATCCACATGGTCATATATTGTTTTTCCATTTTCATCTTTTGGAAAAAGCTCTTCCCCTGGCTGGAATAGAAGTGATCATCACAGCAATCTTACCAAATTCATATGTCCATGTATAGCAATGATGCTAGGTGTATTTATGGAATGGAACATTCAAACCCATGAACCATTAGGTGCTTATCTTCCTGTATTCTCTTACATCAAATTATATATATATATATATATATATATATATATATATATATATATATATATATATAATTTTAAAAGATTTTTGCAGTTCTCCTCACGGAGTCTCCTACTTGCCTTATGTTACTTTTCCTGTCCCTATACATTGCCCTGTGTCAATTCCTCTCTTTCACTGGGAGGATACATGCTTGCATGCAATTAATCACAGCAATAGTGAATTTCAGTGATGACACAGGTTAAACAATATTCCTTATCTACCTGGACACATATGTGTCCATGAATATGTATGTGTATTTAAGACAGTCATTCAAGTTTCTATTCAAGATTGATTTGGTGCTGGAAGATGAAGAGACCCTATCAAATATTAATGACTATGAAGCTTGAACTGCCCCAAAGTCATATTTACCACCAATTAAAAAGGTAAAACAAAACCAAGCAAACCTCTGGTAATGCAGATATAATGGATGAATAAACAGAGATGTTTCTGAAGATTACTTCTAATCACAAATCTAAATGGTTTCGACTTTCTATAATTCATATAAATAAGGTTTATATAATTTTACATAGAAGCTTAATTCAACCATCCTTGGTAATGATGGTCCTAGGAATGGCTGGAATTGAATTGGTTTGATGATGCAAATTGCTTACCTTCATTGAAAATGGGTAATGAATCAAATACAGGTCAACATAGTCAAAATGAAATTTTTTCAGTGATCTTTCCAAAGAAGATTGCACCAGCTCTGGTCGATGAAAAGTGCACCATAGCTGCAATGGTTAAAGAAAGGAAATTGGACTGTATTAATACATGACTCATATTTGGGAAATTTTTTAACTTCATATTGAGACATTCATTTGTCTGTTGATTGAAAACTGTTGATCACAGGGAAGATATTCTCTTCAGGTCTTTGGTTTCCATTCATCTCGCCTATTCATGTGAATGGGATAATATTTTTGGTTATTATTAGCCAATCAATCAAACTATGGAAGTAAATACTCAAAAGATATTATTTTTATCAAATACTAACATTATTGAATCTCTTTATTGTGTTTCATAGAGATTGTAAACCTATTATTAGTCCATTTCATCCATTTATTTCACAAGATTTTTTTAAATTTAAAGAACTGAAGGAAAACACGTTTTGAACATTTTAATATATGGTAAAAAAATCAAGACACTTTAGCTACATATTGTTTACTCCCCCTACAAAATTATCTTTGACAAAAACAAATGTTAAAGTTGATATTCAGAATCATAAGAAATTTTGGAAAGTCATCATGGAGAAAATGAAACCATAATCTGGTCATAATTCTATCTGATTCCACAGCTAATAGGAAATCATTCTGCTGATTCCAGAAGGAGAAAAGTATAGAAAATTAAAAGTCATAATGTTTAGACTGTGAGTAGCAATTCACAACCATTCTCTATTTTGAAAATGGATATTATATGTGAATGAACATTGTACAATGTTCACATTCCACCAATAACTCATCAGCTAATTTTCATTTCTTCATATCTATTTCAATAATTTTTGCACTGTATACACAATACCTTTGAAGTACAGAATATGTCTTCTCTCTTCACAGTGCCATCTGCAATCTTGCTTCTAATGGCCAGTCCTACCTCCTCTTCTACTTGGTATGCATAAGCACAATCAATATGGCGGTACCCAGCTTCTATAGCTATTTTGGTGGCCTCTGTTGTTTTAATATTAGGAACCTACAGGAACAAACAAAAAAAAGTATTTGGAAAATCATATGATTAATGATTTCTTACCTATAGTAAGAAAGTGGGCAATTCATTAGACTGAAGGAATTTTAAATTCCAATGTTTTCTTCAGACACCCTAATTATGTGATAAGGGGCTAGTCCACAGAACTTTGAATGTCCATTTTTCTCTTCTGTAAGAATTAAAGAAATTGCCAAAGAGTTATTTTGAAAGTCATGGACAGAAGGAATGACCTCAAAAAACTCAAATTTCCCCATGTCTTGTGTTAGTGCTGTGCTTGTGGTAAAAACCTCAAATTCCCTTTTCTGGGATTTTCCTTGTTAATGGAAAAAAAATCTCTGCCACCCGCACTGTGGATAAAGTGATAATTTGCAAAATATACAAAGAACTCAAAAAGCTCAACACCAAAAACAAACCCCAATCGCTAAATGAGCATAATAACTAAACAGACACTTCTTGAAAGATGAGATACAAACAGACAACAAGTATATGAAAAAATGTTCAACATCTCGAGCAATTAGAGAAAGGCAAATTCAAACTTCATGAAGATTTCTCCTCACTCCAGTCAGAATGGCAACTATCTAGAATACAGTAACAATAAATATTGCTGAGGATGTAGAGAAAAATCTACACCTTTACATTGTTGGTGGAAATCCAAATGGATGTAACCATTCTGGAAAGCAGTATAGAGCCTCATCAAAAATCTAATAATGGAACCACCATTTGACCCTATTATACAGATTCTTCATATATATGAAAAGGAGCTAAAACCACCCTACTACCATGGTTCAGCCACATCCATGTTTATAGTAGCTCAATTCACAATAGCTAAACTATGGAACCAAACTAGGTTCCTTCAACAGACAATAGGATAAAGAAAACTTAGCAAATATAAACAAAGTAATAATATTACTCAGGCATAAAAAGAATCACTTCATGACATTTGCCACTAAATGGATGGAACTGGAAACACTCATGCTAAGTGAAATAAGCCAGTCCCAATAAACCAAAGATTGAATGTTCTCTTTGATATGTGGGTGCTAACAAATAACAAGGGAGCAAGAGAAAGGAAGAATAGAAGTTCAGAGAAACAATGGGGATAGAAAGGAATAGAGTAGGTAGAGGAATAAGAAAGTCAGTGGAATGAATCTGCCATAAGTTTCCTATGAAGTAAGAAGACACCACAGTGAGTCACCACATCATGTACATACACAAGATTGAGTTTCTAATTAGAAAACGATATACTCCTTGTTTGTAAAATATGTCAAAGTAGATTCTACTGTCATGCAAAACTAAAAAGAACAAATAAATCATTCAGGTTAAAACCTGAATGGAACTGAGGGCACTGTGAAAGGATAAGCGTCACTCATCCAGTCAGCACTTACTGGACTGAATGTCCTGAGGAGGAGGAAGCCCATCTGGGCAATGCTTGTGAGGGAGGCAGGTGCTGTGGCTCAGCCTGTCACTGCTGGACCCTCCCCTGAGACCATCCTAGATAAGGACTGATACTTTGTATGCACTCTCCAGGTATTTTCTCTGGTCTTCTGGCAACCTAAGCTGCTGCCCTGGAACAACAGATCTATGAACCTGAGGGCACAATGCATATATAAACTCCACTGTTTGTACCCTTTAGGGAAAGCCCACATCCTTGTTGTTATGCAAACATGAAAAATCAAATATTCCAGATCCAGCCAGGGTCCAGACTGATAAAACAGCAGTGAACAAACAGCAGTGTGTTATGTCACCTCCCACCCACAACCACATCTCTATATGACAGACCTAAACACTGGCGGGTACAAACTGTATACTCTAAGGATTTAGACTCACAAATAAGGAATTATATTCATCTTGTAAAGGGTTATTCACATAAGCATCAGCCTTTAAAGATAAATCAATCCCCTTTTTTTGCAAAATACAATAAGAGTGACATTTACAATCATTGCATGGTCTACAAAATTTGGATGATGATTTGAAAGTTCATTTGTTAAACAATAAAAAGGCAAATCAAACATGTTCTTTTTAAAAAATTTCAGAAGTTTTTTTTTTCCAGGAAATCAAAATGAAAGTGATTCTGGGTACTACTGCCCTCGATTGATTCTATCCCTGAATTTCTTGGGTATAAGGGCACTTGGAGCAGCTCTAAAGCCCTAGTGGTCCCCTTCAATGCCACGTTGCCCTACAACCAAACCAAGTCCTGTCATGGGTCTGCACAATTGTTCTCTGGATGCTTCCGTAGTCTTGCAGAAGGAAAATGTTTAAATTCAAAATTCAGGAAACTAGTCCCTTGTCACACAATAAGTGATCAGAGGATGATGTTTGAATATGAAATTCTTTCCAGTCTAGTGAACTTGGCTCACTCCAGCTCAGAGGGTCACCTGTCAATACAACACACATGAGGGATGACCAGGAATTCACAAATACCCTTTCCCAGTTTAACTTCTCAGAATTTTATATTCTACATTCAGGAAAATTTCCCACACTTGAGAGCACGTGAAAAATTCTTGCAGCCAAGGTCAACATTTTCTGTGAGATGCCAAAGACTTCTTCACAGTGCAGAGGGAATATTCCCCATCATCAATGCTATGCTTCTTGTTTCCAGGACCTTTTGCTACACAGATGTCTCTGGAACTTGACTTTTTGGAAGGAAAAATGATTTCCTGAAGTATGGAAATAAACAGAAACCAGTACCAGTGCAAATCAAGTACTGACATTCATCTTTTTACTTAGTTGGTAAAGGGACTGACATGTGGGGAGGTGGTGGGCAGGCCCAGAATATTAATAGATGACCACATATCAGACAATGATATATAGAGTCATGTCTGTCCATTATCTTTTCTGTCCACAGAATAGCTCTCGCCTGGAGAAACAGAGAAACTAAGAGTCACATAGGAAGCAGGTCACTTGACAACCCAGATTGGATCCTGTTCATTTTATGTCTACTTTTTTTTTTTGAACCCTCAACCCAGCACCCCATTGTTACCTCTGGAGGTTTATAGGTGCCAAAGCCCAGTCCAGGAATGAAGTGACCATCATTGAGCTCCACATACTGATGTCTGGAATTCATTGCCTGTGACTCCTCAGCCTAAGCAGGTTCTGCTTCTTCTTCTGCAGTCACTGGGGAATAAATAACTGGATTTCACAGCCCCAACTGCTTATATAATGGTTAACCAATTCTACTTGCTGTTTAATATTTAGCCAACATTGTATGGGAGGAGTGAGTTTAAAGCAATATTCCAGGTATGAAAAGAGAATTAGAACCTGTTCACCTATATCATAGAGAAAAATTTCAATTAAATTACTACATGGTGATAAAAATGTTTGTGTTTAGGAAAACTACTCCTCAACAATAGTATTGTGAGTTATCATACAAGATTGGACCATTATTGACCATTTGTTAGGCTGGAAACCTCACATCCCCATTCTTTTGTAGTTTGTTTGGTTTTGGGCTTTTGTTTTTCTTTTGGTCATGATAAAGCCTCTTTTTGCTCAGACATTATTAGGAATACACCATGCACACAAACACAAAGACTGTTTTAAAAAGGATTGTGGAACATTTTTTGAAGTATCAGAAAAATAATCAAATGGTAAAAAGAACAAATGTTAGCCTTTTTAATTTTCTGATTGGTAAAGTATAATTCTCAAGAGGACTCAGTCCTGACAAGTATGCAATAAAACCTGCACTCACTGCAACGTTCTGCTCAGTGGAAGACAAATGATTACAGCCATGGAAAGTCATTTTGCAACAGGGAAAATAACCTTGAGAAAGCTATCAATAAGTAGGATGCAACTTTGAGACATTTTATATTATTTATGCCTTTGTTCAACATTATCCATAAAAGAAAAAAATGGAAAATCTTAAAAAATTATGAATTTTGGCATAGCTATGTAAACATTGATGCACTGATGAAATTGAATGTTTAATGTAATTAAAAGTCAAACATAAATGTTTATTTATTTTTTCTTTTTTTATTGTTGGTTGTTCAAAACATTACATAGTTCTTGAGAAGAGGGGAAGGGAGGGCAGGGGAGGGGGGATAGTGGAAGATAGGAAAGGCATAAATGTTTATTAATAAAATTAATTAAATATACAAATAAGGGCTTCTAATTAAGTTAAAAGAGAAATTAATGTGTCATAACCAACAACATAATATGTTCATAAAAATGCATAATAAAGGAAGGAAAAACTACAAACTCCAAGTACTCATTCTTTCTAAATAGTGAGATTTGGATTGATCTCCTACATACTTTTAAATCACCTAGACTTTCATTTTTCATCTTCATAATTTGAAAACATCTCTGCTCCTTACACAGATCCTATTTTCTTGTGATTTTCGTTTTGTTAAGATGAATCCCCTTCTCAATCATACATTATTAAAACGAACTGTCTTACCCACACACAAATGTATGCACAGAATTTAAAAGGACTGTTGAGAATTTTTCAAACTTTGACCCTCACAAAAAGCACCAAAGGTTAAAATTGGAAAAAAAAATAGCCTTTTGACCTTTCTCATTGGCAAAATATTTTCTAAATCTTCTTGTTTTGCTTTGTAATAAAAACATCCATATTTGATGAGTGTGCAATCCTAAGAAGAGTGCACCAAAAAGCTGCTGTGTTATAGTGCTTGGTGAAGGATAAATGACTGACAGCTCTAGGAAATTATTTTCAAATGTACCAGAAACTTAGGAGTCTATCTGAATAGGGGGGCTCTGAGTGATTGCTAAATCTTCTGTATGATTTTAAGTTCCCTACAATTAAAGTTTCTCTTTTGTAATCTAAGGAAAATGTTCACTTATAACAGGTAAAATGCTCTATCCCTGAAAATTAAAGATAAAGAATTTTCTGGCAGAAAACTAGCCCTCTCCCAAACTGCTTTTACTCAGTGCCACAAACATCACTGAGAGCCCTCAGTCTTCTCTGCTATTTCTCCAGTTACTATTAAAATTCGTCCTATCCCCTCCAGTGAAATATGAACTTGGATTATGGGATCTCCTGACTTTACCTGGGTTGCAATTCCTCGTCATTGTCATCATATCTCTTCTCTCTATGATTAGAATGCCTGTCTGCACTGATCCTGGCCTCCTGCAGTCTACCTGAACTCACAGAACCATGTGCCCAAGACTACCCACATGTCCTGGACACAGGGCCAGAACAACTTTGCTCCACATCCACCACACCTCACTAGTCAACAACCTCACCAACTTTCCATGGTGAACTCTGCTTCTTTATAGAGTTTTGTTTATTGAGAACTTGAAGGTCAATTTAAATCACAGAAAAAAATTAAATGGTATGTTTGCAGTGCAGTAGACCAATTAGAAGTCAGAACATCAGACAACGAAGACAAAATATGTCATCTCGAAAAGAGCCTAAACAACTCAGAAAAGCTGATAAGAAACCCTGAGCAGAACATCCAAGAAATCTGGGATACCATAAAAAGACCAAATTTAAGAGTTATTTGGACAGTGGAAGGTATAGAGGTCCAAACCAAAGGAATAAGCAATCTGTGCAATGAAATAATTTTAGAAAACTTTCTAGACATGATGAATGAATCTGAAATCCAAATCCTAGAAGCCTACAGGACTCCGAATGTACAAAACCACAAGAGACCTACGCCAAGACACATTATAATGAAAAGGTCCAACATACACAACAAGGAGAGAATTTTAAAAGCTATATGAGAAAAGAGGCAGATTACTTTTAGGGGTAAACCAATTAGGTTACAGGCTGATTTTTCAACATAGATGCTGAAAGCTAGAAGATCCTGGAACAAAATATTTCAAACGCCGAAAGATAAGGGGTTCCAACCAGGAATCTTGTATCCAGCAAAATTAAGCTTAAGGTTTGACAATGAAATAAAAACCTTCCATGATAAACAAAAGTTAAAAGAATTCACAGCCGGCTCTGCAAAGCATCTTGGACAAAACATTACACAAAGAGGAAATAAAAAACAACAACGAAAATTAACAGTGGGAAGTAGTACAGTAAAGAGAAAAACTAATCAAAGAGGACAAAATATCAAGTTTTAATAACAAAAATAAACAAACATGGCTGGAGTACAAACCATATCTCAATAGTAACCCTAAATGTTAATGGCTTAAACTCACCAATCATAAGAAATAGGCTACTAGACTGGATTAAAATAAAAGATCCAACAATTTGCTGTCTACAGGAGACTCATCTGATAGAAAAAGACATTCACAGACTGAGGGTGAAAGGTTGGGAAAACTCATACCACTCATATGGACCTCAGAAGCAAGCAGGGGTATCCATTCTCATATCAAATAAAATAGACTTCAAGCAAAGTTAATGAAAAGGGATAAAGAAGGACACTACATACTGCTAAAGGGAATCATTCACCAACGAGACATAACAATCATTAATATATATGCCCCAAACAATGGTGCAGCTATGTTCATCAAGCAAACTCTTCTCAAGTTCAAGAGACAAATAGACCACAACACAATAATCTTGGGTGACTTTAACACACCTCTCTCACCACTGGACAGATCTTCCAAACAAAAGTTTAATAAAGAATCTATAGAACTCAATAACACAATTAGTAACCTAGACTTAACTGACATATATAGAATATATCATCCATTATCAAGAGGATCTACTTTTTTCTCAGCAGCACATGGATCCTTCTCAAAAATAGACCATATATTGTGCCATAAGGCAACTCTAAGCAATTATAAAGAGTTGAGATAATACCATGCATCTTATCTGCTCATAATGAATGAAACTGGAAATCAATGATAAAAGAAGGGAAAAAAATCCTACATCACTTGGAGAATGAACAATATGTGACTGAATGATCAATAGGTTACAGAAGACATCAGGAGGAAATTAAAAAATTCTTACAGTTAAATGAAAACACAGGCACAACATATCAAAATCTATGGGACACAAAGAAAGCAGTTCTAAGAGGAAAATTCATTGCTTGGAATTCATTCCTCAAAAAAAGAAGAAACCAACAAATAAATGAGCTCACACTTCATCTCAAAGCCCTAGAAAAAGAAGAGCAAAACAACAGCAAATGCAGCAGAAGGCAAGAAATAATTAAAATCAGAGCTGAAATCAATGAAATTGAAATAAAAGAAACAATTGGAAAAATTGACAAAACTAAAAGTTGGTTCCTTGAAAAAGTAAATGAGATTGACAGACCTTTAGCCATGCTAACAAAAAGAAGAGAGAGAACTCAAATTACTAGCATACGGGATGAAAAAGGCAATATCACAACAGACACTACAGAAATACAGAAAATAATTAGAAATTATTTTGAAAACTTATACTCCAATAAAATAGAAGATAGTGAAGGCATGGATAAATTTCTTAAGTCATATGATCTGCCCAGATTGAGCCAGGAGGATATACATAACTTAAACAGACCAATATCAATTGAGGAAATAGAAGAAGCCATCAAAAGACTACCAACCAAGAAAAGCCTAGGACCTTATGGGTACACAGCAGAGTTTTACAAAACCTTTAAAGGAGAACTAATACCAATACTATTCAAGCTATTTCAGGAAATAGAAAAAGAGGAAGTTTTTCCAAATTCATTCTACGAGGCCAACATCACCAAGATTCCTAGACCAGACCACGACACTTCAAAGAAAGAAAACTACAGACCAATATCTCTAATGAACATAGATGCAAAGATCCTCAATAAAATTCTGGCAAATCAGATACAAAAACATATCAAAAAGATCGTACAACATAGTCAAGTGAGTTTCATTCCCAGGATGCAAGGCTGGTTCAACATACGGAAATCAATGAATGTAATGCACCACATCAACAGACTTAAAGATAAGAACCATTTGATCATCTCGATAGATGCAGAAAAAGCATTCAACAGAATGCAGCATTCCTTTATGTTCAAAACACTAGAAAAACTAGGGATAACAGGAACTTACCTCAACATTGTAAAAGCTATCTACACTAAGCCTCAGGCCAGCATCATTCTAAACAGAGAAAACTTGAAGGCATTCCCTCTAAAATCTGGAACCAGAGAGGGATGCCCTCTCTCACCACTTCTATTCAACATAGTTCTTGAAACACTAGCCAGAGCAATTAGACAGACAAAAGAAATTAAAGGCATAAATATAGGATAAGAAGAACTTAAACTAGCACTATTTGCTGATGATATGATCCTATACCTAGCAGATCCAAAAAGTTCCACCCAGAAACTTCTTGAACTAGTAAATGAATTCAGCAAAGTGGCAGAATATAAAATCAACACCAATAAATCAAAGGCTTTCCTGTATATCAGTGACAAATCCTCTGAAATGGAAATGAGGAAAACTACCCCATTCACAATATCCTTAAAAAACATACAATACTTGGGAATCAACTTAACCAAAGAAGTGAAAGATCTATACAATGAAAACTATAGAACCCTAAAGAGAGATATAGAAGAAGAGCTTAGAAAATGGAAAGATATACCTTGCTCATGGATAGGCAGAATTAATATTATTAAAATGGCCATATTACTAAAAGCACTCTACAGATTTAATGCAATTCCGATAAAAATCCCAAAGGCATTCCTCACAGAAATTAAAAAAGCAATTATGAAATTCATCTGGAAAAATAAGAGACCCACAATAGCTAAAGCACTTCTAAGCAGGAAGTGTGAAACAGGTAGTATAGCTATACCAGACCTGAAACTATACTACAGAGCAATAGTAACAAAAACAGCATGGTACTGGCACCAAAACAGGCTGGCAGACCAATGGTACAGAATAGAGAACACTGAGACCAATCCACAAGTTTACAACTACCTTATATTAGACAAAGATGCTAAAAGCATGCAATGGAGAAAGGATAGCATCTTCAACAAATGATGCTGGGAGAACTGGAAATTCATATGCAACAAAATGAAAATGAATCCCTTTCTCTCACCATGCACAAAAGTTAAATCAAAATGGATCAAGGATCTAGGAATCAAACCAGAGACTCTGCATCTAATAGAAGAAAAAGTTGGCCCTAATCTCCATCTTGTGGGGTCAGGCTCCAAATTCCTTAGTAGGACACCTATAGTGTAAGAGTTAAAATCAAGAATCAACAAATTGGATGTATTCAAACTAAAAAGATTTTTCTCAGCAAGAGAAATAATAAGTGAGGTAAATAGGGAGCCTACATCTTGGGAACAAATTTTTACCATTCACACTTCAGATAGAGCACTAATCTCTAGGATATACAAAGAACTCAAAAAGTTAAACACCAAAAAAACCAAATAACTCAATTAACAAATGGGCCAAGGACCTGAACAGACACTTCTTAGAAGAGGATATACAATTAATTAACAAATACACGAAAAAATGCTCACCATTGCTAGGAATCAGAGAAATGCAAATTAAAACTACTCTAAGATACCATCTCACTCCAGTAAGAATGGCAGCCATTATGAAGTCAAACAACAAGTGCTGGCAAGGATGCGGGGAAAAAGGTACACTCATACATTGCTGGTGGGGCTGCAAATTGATGCAGCCAATTTGGAGGGCAGTATGGAGATTCTTTGGAAAGCTGTGAATGGAACCACCATTTGACCCAGCTATTCCCCTTCTTGGACTATACCCAAAAGACCTAAAAAGAGCATATTACAGGGACACAGCTACATCAATGTTCATAGCAGTACAATTCACAATAGATGAATGGATTTAAAATGTGGCATTTACACAATGGAATATTACTCAACACTAAAAAAATAACAAGATCATGGTATTTGCAGGGAAATGGATGGCATTAGAGCAGGTTATGCTAAATGAAGTTAACCAATTCCTAAAAATCAAATGCCGAATGTCTTCTCTGATATAAGGGAGGTGACTCAAAACAGAGTAGGGAGGAAGAGCATGAGAAGAAGATTACTACTAAACATAGAAGAGACTCGGGATGGAATGGGAGGGTGAAGGGGAATTGCACACAAGATGGAAGGAGACCCTCAGGTTATACAAAATACATATATGATGGTGTGAGGGGGAAGGAAAAATAAGAGAGAGAGAGAGAGAGAGAAATGTGTCACAGTAGACTGAGTAGAGAGAGTTGATGGGAGGGGAGGGGAGAGGAGGGGGGATAGGGAGGGCAGCAGAATACGACACTAGAATTGCTGTATGTATAAACGTGGCTGTATAACCAATGTGATCCTGCAATCTGTACACGTGGGAAAATGAGAATTCATACCCCATTTGAATCAAATGTATGATATGTCAAGATCATTGTATTGTCTCAAGCAACTAATTAAAAATAAATAAATAAAATAAATAGATAGATAAATAAATAAGTAAATAATAAACAAAACTGTGGGCTTTTAAAGCAGCTATCACCTTGACTCTGCTTCTTCACCCACTTCTTGGTACACTCTTCTCATTGTCTTAGTTTAAGTTTCTGCCCAAGATATGGTGACGTCATCTGTCATTCTTCATGCAGACAACCAAAGCTTTCCAGTTTTCTGGCATTTTCATCTCCTAAGAATTTCTACTCATACCTAGATTATACTTGAGGTATCTAAGATGAAAACTTGACTTTAACCTTTCCATGCTATAAAGGCCTCTTACTCTGAGGCTTCTACCACATCTCCATGCATCCAATTCCTGATCCACCAGAGCTGCAGTCATTGGGTCTCTCTTCTTTCCTCTGTGAAGTCCCCATACAAGCTGATGTATTCACATTGCATAGAATAACAGAGTAAGTGAAAGCTGGTCAGGCTCCTCTCACTCTGCATTTCTCCTATAACTGACCTGCTGCTGAGTGAGGCCTGTCATTTCCCCCTATTGGTCTGTCCTTGTCCCAGCTACCTAGGAGAAACAAGTGGCAGTCGGCCATGGTGAAGAAGGAGGCCAGCCCTTAGGACACCCGCTGCGTCTGCTGAGCGCTTACTGTGCCCAGGCATTGCTGGGCACTGTGGTGATGGGCTTCAACCCATCTCGCAGCTGCATGAAATTCGCCACTGCTGTGTGCTACCTGCAGCCCTGCTGCCTGCTTCTGGGCACCAACAAAGACAAAAGGCCACTTCATCACGGTTACAGGCTGTCTGGTTCCAAGGGTGGAGATGATCACCCAATGTCTGGCCATCATCATCTGGAAGCCCAGCCACTTAGACCTCGGCTGCAGGTGGCAGGAGTACGGCATCAATGCGGAAGGAATGCCCACTGTCATGGTGGGGGACCATCTGGACACACACGTCTTCCTGGGCGTCACCTGTGCCTTGAAGACCATCCAGATCCTCACTGGAGTCTCCACGCTAGAGGATGTGAAGAATAATCAGGGAAGTGACTTCAAGTCTAAGAAGAATATGGTCCCTGACTTCTATTGTTGACAAATTATCTTTGGGTCACGCATGTGAATTACATTGGCATTAGCATGTGGTCACTGTGGGGAAAGGGCTGTGACCGAGTCCTAGTCAATGCCAGATGTAAAGGATCCTTCTGGGGGCTTCTGTGTAAGTAACCCTCTGTTCTGAGAAGGTTATTTTAGAAAGAGGTGGCTCCTCTTCCTAATCTGGATATTGCTGTTGCTGGGAGGTGGAGGGTGGGGGGTCTGCTCCCAGCCTGAAAATGATGTCAATATACAGAATAAGGAAGAGCCTGGAGCAGATGGGAGAATATCTAGACTCATGTGGACAATATCCAGAGCTTGTTCTTTCTCTGTTTTTGTTGTTGTTTTGTTTTGTTTTGTTTTTTATTTTTTGTGATAGGAGTAACATATCAGTGAGGGTTAAGCCAATGTTATTTTTATTAGGTTTTATGTCTTGTTGTAGCCAAATAAAAGCAACCACTGAAAATAACAAATTTCCCCCCTGAAACCCATTCTCCACCTACATTTGGCCTGCATCCAAGAGCATTCCAAATCTTTGAACGCTGATGAATCCCCCTGGAGAGCGTAAGCCTCATTGGTTTCTAAGGGCTGACCACGGTGTGCGCAGAAGCTGCCATAATGTCTCAAAGGGCCTCAATTTTCTCCTCCACTCTTGCACAATAATGGTCTGTTTTTCATGCACTGGGAAAGGCTACTGGTGGTCATTTTGTTTATTTTCTTTAAAAAAATTTAAAAAATCAGATTTCATCTTTTTTTCTATGGCACACAAAGACTTTGTGACAAACAATTTCTAAGGTACTTACAAATGGCTCCCCTTTTGTTAGGTGCCATTTATATGTACCCTAGAATTTATTTTCTGTTTGTTTCATGTGCCATGAAATCTGGTGTTTGCTGGACTATGAGTAACAACCCACCTCTCTGATCTGCTGAAGGCTGTCATCTAATTTCAGCAATTATCTAGGAGGTTGTGCTGCTTGCCTGGCTGGGGGGAAGAAGCAAGTTGTTTTAGAGATGATAAGCGCAGACTTGTTACTCTCATATCTTACAAAGTTTGTGACTAGATAAGATGTAGTGAATTTCAGTACAGTTCCTTCGCTTTGAGGAAAGAAATTGATAGGTCTGTTGACACCACCTATGGAACAAGACCACACCGTGCAAAGTAGGTTTTGGCAATGGCAGGCACCCACTCTAAAATTGTCTACCATTCTGAATTTCATTTTTCTTCATTGTGTGCTTTCTTTGTTGCTTTCAACAACTGAGTGTTCATAGAACATGTACAGTGTTAATTCACCAGAGTCTAATAGATTCCTGCTGTTTCCATGGGAGAAACTGGAGCTTTTCTAGTCCAACATTTTCTCACATCACTCTATATTCTAAATTTCCAAGTGATTTATGAAATTCCTTCCTATAAATGCATCCTAACAGACATGAATATTTCCAAACATATTCTAATTAAAATTGTTTCAGCTTTTCTTTTTAATGCTATTCATGACTCCAGGTTTGGCATTGGATAAAGGATGCAAAAAGTTTCTTTTTGTCTGCAGAATATAATTATCAAAAGACCATTTGGTGAAAGGAAAACCATCACAGTAGAGGAAGGGAATCAAGAGGAAGAAGGGAAGGGAAAAGGGAAGACATGGGGAAGTAACTGGGGAATGAAACCTACCCTATTATGCTATTTCCATGTACAAATATACCAAAGTAGATCAATCAATCAAATCATCCATAAATATACATGTACATTTATATCACATAAAATAAATAATAGTAATGGAAGGAAGATGAGGAGAGAGCAAGCAGTTCAGGGGGAGGGGGAGGGCCAAAAAGGGAAAGTTACTGAGATATGAGATGGATCAGATGTTATGTGCATGCATATATTTGGAATCATGAATCCTGCTACTATATATAATTATATGCACCAAAAAGGAAAAAAGAAAAACCTTTTGCCTGTTAGTCCCAAACAGAGAAGTGCTCCACTCTTCCCTCTTCAACCTTTGCACAACTGAATCCTCATGCTAATTCCAGGTCTTATCCCCTCTCACGTCCTTGACAACCCTCTGAAAGGAAAACCTCACGCCCAGTTTCAGGAAGCTCTGGTCGTCAAACTGCAGGAAGGGAGCCTTGGCCTGCTGCTCCTCCTTGCCAGGACTGCTTCATCTTGCAGATTAAGAACCATGACCTAAATGCAGTGTGTTATCTTGTTACTCCATGAGCTAGAGAATCACTGAATACTAAATATCAATTACTACTTCCCTAGAGCCTGAGAACCCCCAATCTATTTCCACACCAAAAATGTGTTAGCATCCCCAAACACCTGCTTATAGGCTGGTAGCCAAATTAGTTTTTGTTCATAATGAGTCAAAAAGAAGCTAGTCATAAATGTAACAAAGAAAGTGAATGTAAGAATCTTAAGGAAAACAAGTTTATTTTGTTTTCAGAAATTGATAAAAATGTAATTACTGGACTGGTGAACTTCGCTGTAGCAGAATGTGAGTTGCTAAGAAGCATGGATTAACAACAGAAGCGATGTGTCCAATCATCAGCATCTGAGCCACCTCTGGAATCACAATTGAAGTCAGGGATACCAGTAGAAGTCAGGAAAAAGGTGTCCAGATTAATATTCATCAGCAAATGGAAAATGCGGGTGGTCAGACATACTAAAATGAAAAATAAAAATGTGTGACATAGACTCAGTGACTCCATTTCTACAAAGGAAAAGAAGTGACACTAAGGAGCTCCATTATATTTCTTGGGTGGTTGTAGAATCTGCCATATCTACTATCATGAATATAGCTTTAGGAAATGGTTTTATAGTTATAACTAATTATTCAAATTCTATTTCCTTCCTGAGAACAGAACACAAAAATCTCACAAAGATAAGAATTCACTCATATTCATCTTCTTTAGCTCTATCAGTCAGTCTGCCAAAGTAATCCTTTCTTATTTCATATTCTCAGTGAAAGCAGAAACAGATTGTACCACATTTATTTACTTACATTATGAAGGATGACACATCCATTTATGCCATGTTTAGTATAAGGACAAGTTCAGATACTGATCAATATGAAAGCTATTTTAGGTGTACAGTATATTGCTAGCCATCTCACTTCCATTTCACTAATTCATTAATTTCTTTGCTCACTGCCCATCACACATGACATGGTGCTAAATTCAGATATGGAAAGAATGTTGTTTGTAAGACAGACCTGCAAACCCCTGGAGCTCACCATATACTATTTACATCTCTATACTTTAGTAGCAATAGAACAGAAAATCATTACTTCTTGAAATACTTAATAGGTAACAAGAATTTCCAACTGCTTTTTACTGTCTCTTGATGTTATGTTCCTACTTCATCCTTCATTTTATCTATATTGACAAAAAGATTAGTAATGATAACAATAAACCAGCCAATATTTAAGCACATGTAACCATGGATTATCTAATCCCCTTTCAAACACCACCACATTAATTTCTAATATGAATTAACATTCCCACAGGCAGAAGGAACATAATATATTCCTTGTTGACCATCACTTATAATGTATGTCCAATGCCAGATTCTAAAACCCTAATGCATCAATAGGAATAAAGACTTTTTCATGACTATTAATCTCTTCAACAAGGGTGTTTTCTCTGCACATTCTTCCATTGTTGAATCTCTCTTCTCAAAACTACTTTATCCACTGAGTTGAGATGTCTACATTTTTTAATTCACAACCATATATTCTCCTCAATGGAAGCCTTTTGAAAGCCAAATACAGTGTCTGGGTTCTGATCAAAACTGTACTGAAAAGGAGGGAAAGACTTGAAATAACTACCAAAGGACACATGAATACTAAAGTTACTTACAACTTCAAAGATAGATATCGAAAATTTCTGTTCAGGCCATCTAGGTCTTTCATGTCTTCTGCAGTCAACTCGAAATCAAAAACCTATCACACAGTAGAAAGTTTTTAGCCTATGTAGACTGCATATTGCAAATCTTGGAAATCCAATGAAATCATGTTGTTGCAGAAACATTTAAAATATCTAAGAAGTTTCCAAAAGTTACTAAAGACATCAAAAGAACACTCAAATGGTCTGTGAATATCAGGTGACAAATAGAGATCACTTTTGACATATAAGATATAGAAACTGTACGACTACAGACAAAAAGAAATTGCAAAAAGAAACTGAGCAAAATAAAGCTAATGTTATTCCAAGATTACAGTGTCATACATTTTTTAAAAACCCAGAAAACTCTAGAGGCCACGTTTTGAACTATGTAAGATAATTCAATGATTTTTCAAGGATACAGTTTGTTTTCTATATTCCATCAATGGACAGATTAAAAACTTCAACAATGACTTTTGTTCAACATTTTTATGTCAATAATTGTTAAGGTACTAATAATATCCTGCTCAAAAAACAAGTGACCTAGCTCCAAGAATCACTTTGTCTAAATTTTAGGCATTTAAAACATGGAAAATTTTCAGGAATTGCTAACATACTGAAACAAATGGATAATTAAATCTTTGGTAATTTCCTTAAAAATGTCAAGAGAGTAAAATTTAACAATTGAGGAATTGGATGAGTAGCATTCTCTGCATTCTTCTGTGAACTCTTCTGCACACTTGGAAATTCTTAAAATGAAAATGGATATTTTATTCAAAGATTATCAAAATTATCACTCCTATATGAATAAATGTAACGGAATTTACACAAATGCCTTCATAGGTAAGTTTGGTGCAATATGTTTAAAGACTAGCTAAATATTGGAAATTCATATCACAATCATAGATTAGAATCTTTAAATTTCAAAAAGTAGTTTCTTTCCAATTTATTAAGAGCTCCAATGAAATATAAAGCAAACAAGGACAATCTGCATCAACAATGATAAAGTGATTCTTTTTAATAGAAAAGTAGTCAGAAATGTAAATCCTCTTGTTGGGGGGTTTAGCTAGGCATTTAAAAATCATGTGTGTATTTGGATTTTTATTTCATAATTTTAAAAAAACTGCAGTTGAATTAAATGTGGAATTTAAGAGTTATAAAAGTTTTGTAAAGAAATGTAATATAATACTGTTGAGTTCCCAATATAAGAAAAAATATGACATTCATCAACCACAAAATGAAGGCATAAAGACAAAAATAAGACAAGGAATTCTCTTCATGAAAATATAGCATAAGGAGCATGGAAGTCAAAGTGGAATTGGGGAGAACATATTTCAACAAATATATCTAAATCTGAAAAATATATCCAGAGAATATAAAAATGGTCAATTGTTTGCAAAAAAAAAAAATGTTACCCCCAGTAATTCACATCTCCCAGTATCCAAACTCTTTCTTAGGTGAAATTGCATCTTCTTTCACTAAGAGACCATGTATGTTTCCCTATCTCGAGAATATTGCCTGGTCTCTAACTAGGTGACCATTAGAACTTGGTGAAAGCAGCTATGTGCCCATTCTGAGGTGAGGCATGAGAAGGCTCTACAATGATCCATTCACTACCTGGGGACAGGGCTATGTGATGAGATGAAGCCTGAGTCACCAACTGGTGGATGTGAACTTCTATGGAGGGGAGCTCAGACACCCCAGAGAACAGAGCAAGCAGGACTGAAGCAGAGGGAGCACATTGTTCTGGAAATGCATAGGAGAGTTCATTACAAAATCCAAGCAGCCAGGGTAGTTGAAAGACATTCACTGAGTTCAGGCCGAGCCAAGGCAAACAGGCAAATCATAGAATTATGAGGTAGCAAAAGCTCTTTGTATTGACCTCAATATTGAGGAAGCTTTCTTTGCAACTACTCCAAGTAATGGTTTAATAAAATTCTCCTACTTGTAAATGAAAAGAAAAGCAAGCTATTCAATGAGCAACTCATAAACTGACAGTCAACAGTGAAAAATTCAAATTGAATAAATATATGAATATTAAAATATATCAAGTATTTGGAGAAATGTAAGATAAAATTATAATTTATGGAATAAAAATCACCCATTCCAAATTTTCATTTCAGAATATTAAAAAAAAAACAAAAAACAAAGATGTCACTTGAACAGGTTTACATATGCATGGCTAGAAATACTGAAAACCTGTGCTTTATCCAATCCTAATTTATTTTGCTATACTGCCTGTTGCATTGTAGAGTAAGAAAACACACTTCTGAAAGCACCTGAAATCTTACATATGGAGGACATGCTGAGGATATTGACTTGGAGTATTCAAAGAAGCACACATGTAAAGGAGTCTGTGTAACAACCCCAGTGCCCACAGCCCTTCTCTATACCTGAATGTTCTCTTTGATCCTCTTCTCGTTGAGACTCTTGGCCAGAACTACAACCCCACGCTGCAGCTGGTAGCGGAGGGCAATCAGGGCTGGGGATCGCTTGTGCTTTTTTGCCAAGGCACCAAGAACTGGATCATCCAAGAGAACTGGGGAGTTCTGGTCAACCCTGGAAGGAAAGACAGGAGACTATGGCATCTTCCTCCCATAGTCTCCTCAGGTCTGTTGAGCCCACTCTAAACAGGGATCTTCAAATGCTGTCCCTGGACCAGCAGCATCAGTGTCTTATGGGATCTTCCCAGAAATGTAAATGTTCCGCTCTTCCAGGGTCAGTTGAGAGTGACCTTTTGAACTCTGAGTCTTGTAGACTATAGATAGCTCATCATTAATGGTATTGGAGGTCTACTCCCTGAGGTTCTCATTACCAATCTTTGTATCGTTGAGTTCCAAGAGCACCATAGGCAACCAGAACAATGTCTTTGGATTGGCAGAAGTCCAGCAGTTTCCTCTGGTTGAGATAAACATGACATTCTACCTGCAGTGGACAAGATAGAAAGTATCTGATTCTGATAAACACTAATGTTAATATGAATCCAAAATGTCAAAGAAAAAGAAGCTGAATTTAAAAAATGGAAACTTGAGCCAAAATCAAGAGATATCCTCAAAGATTTATAAGGATAAGTTTGAAAGACCTTTGGTAGGCATTCTTCAGGTGACATCTGGTTAAATTTGTTCATCAAAAAAATTGTGCTGCGAATGGATAATTATGAAGGTAATGCACTCCATTTATTATTATGTATGTAAGAAATAAATAAATCAATAAGAACTAAAAAAATAAAGTAAAACAAAAAATACATTTAACAACAACAAAAACAAAAAACGCCAATAAAACCAGATTCCAGAATTTAGGAAGCTTAGAATTCCACCTAACCATCTATAAGAACAAGTTCCAAATCGAACAAGTCAGTGTAGGGGAATGTTATAGTCTGAATTTAATCAATACAGGTTATAGGTTATAGGCTATAGATTAGAAATTACAGGTTAATGAAATATTAATTAGTAAAATAATAGGATTACAAGATAAGTGTTATAGAATTAGTAATGTTAAGTTACTCCAGTCTGCCATAGTTATAAGATTTAAAAAAGTAACAATACAACAATTTGATCACAGTAAGACATAGGATTTAAGTTGCAAACAATAAGATATAGATAATGTAATGTAATGTATGAGCTCAGAGGTCTGATATAGATACAGATAGTTACAGATAAATATAGAGATGGAAATAGGTTACTAGAACAGTATTAAGTATAAGAAATAACTGTAGACAAGTATAAGTAAGTAGGGACTCCATCTTCTTACTTCCCGTGAGGAACTTGTTACACAGGCCATTCTCAAGGTGTTTTGTTTTTTTTAATTATTTTGGGGTAGACCCATACACATAAGGATATAGACCCCATAAAGGAGGATATTGTTTTCTGGTTTTGCTCTGCTAACAGCATTTACAGCCCCTTGTATTCTACTTGCTTGCAATATGTAAAATTCCATAGGAAAGTTCCTGGGATATGATTTTCTTCTCTGTTTTCTTCCTTAAATACTTTGGTCACAAACAACTTGTGGCTGATGTTCTTTCAGAGAGCTACTTGGTCTCTGACAAAAGCAGTCCCTGGTCAGGTAAAATTGGCAAAATAAAATTCTTTGATTTGTTTCAAATTCAGACTTCGTGTGGTTTGTGAGTTGTCTACCCATTAAAAGAAAGTGACTCACACTTAAAAATCTCTCTCTGCAGAGCAAGAACATGCACAATGGAGACTTGAAAATCTGAGGCAATGCTATTGTCATCAAAAGCAAGAAGTGAACCTGAGCAAGACTCTGAAGTCTTCCATGCAACACCCAATAAAACTGGAAGGCAGGATGGGCATACCCTCCCTCTCTCCTCTCAGAGGATTTGCTCTATCTCTTGAGAGTGTCCTCTTTTCCCCTTTCTTATACTTTCTAATAAACTCATGGCCTGCTACTCTGAGCAACATGTCTGAAATTGTACTAGCATGATGCAAAAACCAGTAACCGAGGACCACTCTGGCTGCCTTGGCTCCTCTGCAGGCCCTTGATCTATAAGAAGACTAACTCCTAACTAATAGAAAATGGGAATGAATGTAAAAACATGTTAACCGATATAATAAGACAGTTTGAAAAAGATCCTGGTTCAAAATGTCACGTGGAAAAACACTGGATGAACATTCTGTGTGAAAAGATCTTAAGAAACACGACAGAAAGCAACATGTGAACCACAGTTGCATCCAGAAAAAGAGGAAGAACTATATACTATATTTCAGAAAAGCAATGGGAAATTTGAATAAAGACTGGACATAGATGCTGTGAGAGACTTTAAATTCCTTTAGATAGAGTAATGGAATTGAGCTGATATGAAAGAACATCTTCATTCCTAGGAGATGTTCTCTGAGGTCTCTAAAAGTGAATATGCTCTAGTCTACAATTTACATTGAAGTGATGTAGAAAGTATCACACATAAGTATGCAGATGTAGCCACATAAATCAATATCTTACAGTGAAACCAAAAGTCAACAATTTTAGATAAAGCATGGAAAATATGGATGCCCACTATCATCCTCTAACTTTTTCTGTATATTTGAAAATATTCATGATAAAAAAATATAGGGGTAAAACTAATACTAATTTTTCTCAGTTTTTAACACATATTTGAAATTTATCATGCTCTATCAAGATATATGAAATTCATGATTTTTATAAGCTCTGTTTTCCAATCAAAGACAATAATTCCAACAGTGAATGTTGTCAAAAAGTAAGTTAGAGCACAGAACTATGCACAGAATAGATGTGATTGCACAGTTGATTTTATATCTGAAAGCATCAAGAAAAGCTAGAAAAAGGGGCTCAGGCACAAGACTAACTGTACAATCAGGAAAAGTTCCTGAATGTGGGTCTCATTCATCATCAATTATCACCATAAGCAACTAACTTCCTCGAATCCTTTAACTTTCACAAGCCCTACTTTACTCTTTCCTGTTAAATGTTCCTCTGAGTCCAGAAAGCTGAAGTAAGAGATAAAAAGGACGAAAGAACCCAACCTCCACACCAATCTGACCACTGATCTCCTATTTTCAGTCTTTTCCCTTGCTCACTGCCCATTCCTATGTACTGGCCTTCTTTCCTACACAAAATTCCCTCCGCAGAACATTCACCCATGCGGTCTCAGTCATCCTTCATTGCTCAAGGACAAGCTCACCTTGCCCCTGAAGTCTGATGAACAACCCCTCTCCTTCTTGGTCACCTTTACATCACCTGATTTCCCCATAAACTGAGCACTAAGATCTTCCCCTTATTTTCACTAAGGAGGATTCACCCAGTAGAGACACAATTAAGACTCTTCCATACACTCCAGCACAGTAGCGCTAGTCTTAGACTCTTCTGTTCCACAAAGGCAAATGAACTGGGGGACAGGACCAATGGACAGCTTGCAGTGATATAGAAACAAAGAAATGTTCTAAGAGATGGCAGTGAGGCTCAGGGCTCTCACCTGGTTGCAGACAGGCTTATACTTGAGGCCTGGTTTATTCAGGATCATCTCCAGCTGCCTGCGGTTAAAGTTGGACACCCCGATGGACTTGGCCAATCCTGCGTCCTTGCACTTCTCCATGGCCTTGGGAGGAAGGGGTTGGGAAGAGGCATATGTACAGTTAACTATGTCACTATGAAGGCAAGACAGAACTGTTAAGAGGAGCACTGTCCAGGAATGACAACAAAGCTGATGAATTGATTGTGAAGAGGGGAAAATGGTAAAGATTATATGGGAAGGTGTTGAGAGCCAGTAAAAGAATTCCTGTGTCCTCTTAGGGCATCAGACATGACTGCATGTGGAGGCAGGAGCTGCAGGTCCTCAGTGTCATTATTTTCCCTTTGTCACATTCCAGTAATATGTTCCTTCCCACCATATAATAAACAATCAAACAAACAAAAAACTCTTTTAAACAATGATTTCTAGACCCAAAATTTCAGGAGAAAGCATGACCTTAATGTCACCTTGTGGGCTTCCTATGAGGTCACTCCTTCAGGTACTCACCTCCCATGTGGCACAGAGATCCACTGAGTCATATATTATTTTTCCATTTTCATCTTGTGGAAAAAGCTCTTCCCCTGGCTGCAATAGAAGTGATCATCACAGCAGTCTTACCGAATTCCACACACAGCAAGGCTACTAGATATATCTAGGGGATGGGTCACTAAGCCTTCCTAAAATACATGGATCAGTACTCTATATTCATCTATTTAAAAGCTATTTAAATGTGGAGGTGTAAGGAATACCTTTATATGCTTAGCTTCCTGAATAATTTTACTTGAAATTTTCTATATGTTCAATTATATATATGTGTGTGTGTATATAAATATATGTGTGTACATATATATAATTGTGTGTGTGTAATTTAATAAGATTTTTTTCAGTCATCTTAATGGGATCTCCTTGTTGGATTATGTTACTTTTCTTGTCCCTACACATGGCCCTGGGGAAAGGCCTGTCTTTCATTGGGAAAGTCCATAGACACATGGGATTGATCTCCAGAAATAATGGATTTCAGAGATGACACAGGTTAAACAGTATTCCTCATCTACCTGGACACATGTGGGTCCAAGAATATGTAGGTGCACCTAAGATGGTTTCAAGTTTCTATTTAAGATTGGATTGATGCTGGAAGAGGAAGAGACTCTATCAAATACTAATGACCATGAAACCTGAACTGCCCCAAAGTCCCATTTACAACCAGTGGAAAAAGCTAGGACAAAACCCAAGCAAACCTCTAGTAACGCAGACATAATGGATGAATAAACACGGAGGTTTCTGAAGATCCCTTCTAACAATAAATCTGAATCTTTAGGACTTTCTATAATTCGTATAAATTAAGTTTGAATAAATTTATAATAGAAGCTTCATTCAACCATCTATGGTAATAATGGTCATGCTGAGGGCTGAAATTAAATAAGTTCCATGATGCAAGTTTCCTACCTTCAACTCCATTGGGCAATGAATAAGATAGAGGTCAACATAGTCAAAATTAAGTTTTTTCAGTGATTTTTCCAAACAAGATTGGACAAGCTCTGGTCGAAGAAAAGTTAACCATAGCTGCAGAGGTTAATAAAAGGAAATTGGACTGGATTAACATGTTGCCCATACTTGGAAGATTGAAACATTGAAATATTTGAAACATTGAAACATTTCACATTGAAACTCTCTTTTTTATTTTGCTTAGATACTGTGGATCACAGGGATGATGTTCTCCTCAGGACTTGGGTTTCCATTCATCTGACTTATTTATGTAAACTGGATTATATATTTTGTTTTTTATTAGTCGATCAATTGAACTATCAAAGGAATTACTCAAGCAATATAATTCCATCACATAGCAATAATGAATTTCTGAATTGAGTTTCAAAGAATTTACAAACTAATTGTTACTCTATCTCATCTATCCACTTCAAAAGATAAGAATTAATATTTTTCTATGTATAAATCTGAAAGGAAACACATTTTGACCATTTTAATATATGCAAGACATGAATCAACACATGTTAGCTACTCCTTGTTTACTACCCACAGACTGACTGACATTGTTCTCTAAAAAATCACAAATGTAAAATGTTGATATTTAGAATGATGAGAAGATTTAGCAAGTTTCCCAGGATATAATGAAACTATAATTCTTTCTAATACCACAACCAATACTAAATCATAGTGCTGATTGGAGAATCAGGAAAGTAAAGGAACTTTAATATCAAAATTAGAGACTATGAGTAGCAATTCATAATCTTTCTCTATTATGATACTGGGTATTATATGTGAACAAATATTGTATTAATGGCCACTTCCATCAAGAATTGATCACCTAACATAATTTTCAATTCTTCATATCACACTTCAGTAATTTTTACACTACATACACAATACCTTTGAAGTATAGAATATGTCTTCTCTCTTCACAGTGCCATCTGCAATCTTGCTTCTAACGGCCAATCCTACCTCCTCTTCTACTTCGTAAAAATAAGCACAATCAATATGGCGGAACCCAGCTTCTATAGCTATTTTGGTGGCCTCTGTGGTCTTACTCTTGGGAACCTAGAGGAACAAACAACACCAGAAATGACTTTGAGAATCATATTGTGAGTAGTTACTCATTACAAAATGGACAATTCACTAAACAAGAAGTGTTTATATTGCAATGTTTTCTTCAGACAACTTAATTGTGTGATAAGGGACTTTGAATACCCAATTTTCTCTTCTGTAAGGCTGAATGAAATTGACAAAAAGCAATACTGAATGTCATGGGCAGAAGCAGAAACTTCACAAAACTCAACTTTGCCTGTGTATTGTGTTAGTTCTGTATTTGGAATAATGACCCCCAAATCTACTTTGTCTGGGCATTTCCTAGAAGACAAGAATCTGGCATCCAGCAAGCCTTTTCAGACACAGATCTGAGTACACTGGCAGCCAAGGACCCCAGGAGCAACTCAAGCTCAGTGATTTTCTACAAGAAATCATAGGACACAGCACACAGGTATAGTCATGTTATCGTTTATGTGACAAAGTCACTAAGGAATATTAATAAAGGAAAAGAGGATATGGAATGAGTATAGAAGACATACGTGCAAGGTACTTATAAAACATCTCCCAATGAAGACACCAAAATATACTAAATTTCACCTACAGTGAATTTTGAAATCACATGGAAAATATTTTGTACAAGAAAAGCTGTTGAGATCATTTCCTAAGGTTTTCGGTGGGGCTGTTTAAATGGATACGCTCTGCTAAGACATCTCACAGTTCCAGTCTACCAGAGAATTATATATACATACATAAAATTCTAAATATATTATAATATATATATATATATATATATATATATATATATATATATAGAGAGAGAGAGAGAGAGAGAGAGAAAAGAGGATAGTAAAACACCATGACCCTGCATGTCCCTTTTCAAAAAAAACACGGTCTAACTATGGAATAATGAGGTTAAGTTTGGTCCTGTACATTCATACACATATTACCTCGAAGGACTCTGACTTTCTCTCATACATGTGGAAATGAGGGCAAGCTAATATTACCTGTGGAATGATGCTTTTTGCATGTATGCCTGGACAGTGGCTCTATGGGATGTTGATCAGATAACCAAATTAAGCAAGTTAATGCTGACGATGTCACTGCTTCCTGCAGCCCAACATATAAAACCCCTCTCTTGAGCCCACAGAGTGAGAGAAAATCTTTGCCACTTGCACTGCAGATAACACATTATTTTGCAGAATATACAATGAGTTTGAATATCTTACCCCCCAAAAAGGTCAATAAAGAGATAAAGGAAGTGAACAGACACTTCCCAAAAGAAGAGATCAAACAGTCAAAAAATACAAGAAGAAATGCTCAAAATCTTTAGTAATTAGAGAAATGGAAACACAAACCACATTGAGATTTCACCTCACTAAAGACAGAATGGCAGCTATCAAGAATACAGGAAAAAACAACTGTTGGTGAGAATGTAGGGGGAAAGATACACTCATTCGTTTCTGGTAGAACTGCAAATTGGTATAACCACTCTCGAAAGCAGTATGGAAATTCCTCAAAAAACTAAGAATGGATCAACCATTTGACCCAGTTATACAACTACTCTATATGTATATCCAGAGGAGTTAAAATCAGCATACTACAGCAAAATCAGAATACAACTGCTAAACTATGAAACCAGACTAGATGCCCTTCAACAGATGAATGGATAAAGAAAATGTAGTTTCTATACACAGTGGAATATTACATAGCCATACAGAAGAATGACTTTATGATATTTGCCAGTAAATGGATGGATCTGGAAAGTATAATGCTAAATGAAATAAGCCCATCTCAAAAAAGCAAAGGTCAAATGTTCTCTGTGATATGTGGATGCTAATACACAATAAGGAGGAAAGGATAGGGAAGAATAAAAGTTCAGAGGATTAGACAACAGGGAAAGCAGAGAAGGGAGGTAGGATAGGAATTCACAATAGCTAAGTTATTAAACCAGCCTAGGTCAACAGACTAGTGGCTAAGAAAATGTGGCATATATACACAATAGAGTTTTATTCAGCCATAAAGAATGAAATTATGTCATTTGAATGTACATGGATGGAACTAAAGAAACTCATGCTAAATGAAATAAGTCAGAATGAGAAAGTCAAGGGTAAAGTGTTTTCTCTCATTTGCAGGAGCTAGGGAAAGGTGGGGTATGGCTGGGGTTTTGGCTCAGTGGCAAAGTGCTTACCTAGCATGTGTGAGGCACTGGGTTTGATTCTCAGCACCACATAAAAATAAACAAAGGTCCATTGACAACTAAAAATATTTTAAAAAGAAAAAGGTGGGGGAAGGAATAATAAAAAAGGGAATTTCACAAAAATAGAAGGAAGACCAATGGAGTAAAGGAAGGGGACTGAGAGGGATGGAGGAAAGAAGGACATGGGGAAGTATGGGGAATGAAATCTAGCAAATTATGCCATGTCCATGTTCCACAGGGAATCATTATGTGTGTATACATATAGAATGCATTATATATATAATTATAATACACTAATTAAAATAATAATTATAATACTAGAAGACAGATCAGTAGAGTAGAGAAAGTGGATCAGGAGAAAGGAGGTGGGAAGGCTAAGGGAAGTTACCAGGGAATGAAATTAATTAAATTATGTGCATGTAAGAATATGGCAGAATGAATCCCACTATTATGTATAATTGTAATGCACTAATAAAAATAAATAATGAAAAAAGTAAGAATCCATGAGTTCATATAGATACAAAAAATAAACATGATAAGAAAAAAAAGAAAATGGAATAAAACTGGCATAATTTTCCTATGTTCACATATCAAGATACCTCAATGAATCTCCACATCATGTGCATCATAAGACTGGGATCCTAATTAGATTAATATATACTCCATCTTTGTATCAATATGTTGAAATAGACTCTACTGCATGTATAACTAAAAGGCACAAATAAAACATTCAGGTTGAAACCCCTCTGTCTGTGGTGACTGGGATAGAACTGAAGGCACTATGGAAAGGATAAGTGTTGCTCATGCAGCCAATGAGCACAGGACAAGATGTCCTGAGGAGGAGGAAGCCCTGCTTAGCAAAGCAATGTGAGGGAGGCAGGTGCTGTGGTTCAGCCTGTCACTGCAGGACCCTCCCCATGGGCATTTTTCAATAAGGACTCCTGCCTTGTATGCAGTCTCCAGGTATTTTCTCTGGTCTTTTGACAAACTATCCTATTGCCCTAGAAAAACAGGACTATGAACATGACTGCAGAATACATAAATACACTCCACTGTTTGTACCCTTTGAGGAAAACCATCATCCTTGTGTGTTGTGGAAAAAATCCAAGTAACCAGATGCCCTCCAGGGGCCAGATTGATAATATGTTCTTGAACAAAGAGCAATGTGCTGTGTCACCTCTGGCCAACAACCATCTCTCTATATGACAGACAGAACTAAACACTGGCTGGGGGAAAAATGTATATTCTAAGGATGTAGACTTACAAATATGAAATAATACTCATCCTGTAGGGGTTATTCACACAAGCATCAACCGTTAAAGCTAACTCTCTAACATTTCTGGAAGATATAATAAGAGTAAAGTTGACAATTATTGCATGGTCTGCAAAATTTGGACAGTGATTTGAAAGTTCATTTATTAGAGAATAGAAAGGTAGATTAAACACATTCTTTTCTGTTTTAAAAATTTCAAAAGTTTTTTTTTTCCATGCAATCAAAAAAAATGCCATACTGCATCCTACCACCACCCTCTGCTGATACTAGCCCTGAATTTCTTATGTGTAAGGGCACTTGGAGCAGGGCTGAAGCCCTGGTGAAACCATTCATGCCCCTTTTCCCTACAATGTAACCAAGTCCTGCCACAGGTCTTACAATTGCTCTCTGGATGTTTCCTTAAGTCTTACAGAAGGAAAAAGTTTAAATTCAAACTTCAGGGAATTGATCTCTTGTCACACAATTAAGTGGTCAGAGAATGATATTGGAATACAAAACTGTTCCAGTCTAGTGAACTTAGCTTGCTCTACTTCAGAGGGTCATCTACCAATATAAAACATGTGAACAATGACCAACAATTCACAAATACCCTTGTTAAGTCCCAGTTTGACTTATCCAGGATGTTATACATTCCGGTAAATTTCCCACAGTTAAGAGCACATGAAAAATTCTACTAAGCCAAGGTCCAACATTTTCTGTGAAATGCCAAAGGCTATCTCACAGTGGAAAGGAAGTATTCCCCGTCAATGATTCTATGCTTCTCATCTCAAGTGCCTTTTGCTGCACAAATGTCTCTGGATCTTGTCTGTTTAGAAGACTGAAAAAAACTACCAAAGTATAGAAATAAACAGAAACCAGTACCTGTGAAAACCAAGTGCTGACATTCATGTTTCTACTAAATTGTTTCAATACACTGACATTTGGTTGGTGGGAGGACATGAGTGCCTGGAATACTCAATGGGTGACCCCACCATCAGACAGTGAAGTAGAGCAATGTCTGAGCACTGTCTCTCCTGCACATGGAATAGCTCTCGCCTGGAGAAATAGAGAACCACTTTAGCCCCCTCCCACTGAGTGTTATATACAAACCAAGTAAATTGACAACCCAGATTGGATTCCATTCATCCTGTGTCTACTTTCTTTTGAACCCTCAACCCAACCCCTTACTGTTACCTCTTCAGGTTTATAGGTGCCAAAGCCCAGCCTAGGAATGAAGTGACCATCATTGAGCTCCACATACTGATGTTTGGAATTCATTGCCTGTGACTCCTCAACCTGAGTAGGTTCTGTTCTTCCTTCTGCCTTCTAGTGCACTAAATAATTGGATTTCACAACTCCATCTGTTTATCTAATGGTTGACCAATTTAGTTGCTGTCTAATGATTACACAATATTTTATAGGAGGAGTGGGGTTAAAGCAATATTTCACATGTGAGAAGACAATTAGAACCAGTTCATAATTTAATATGGAAAATATCTTAAGCAATTTGCTATACAATGATAAAAAAGTGTTTGTTCTTAGTAAATTTTATGATTACCAAATTTTCATGAATAATTTAATTTTAAGAAATTGATAGCTTATTGACCAATTTTTAAGCTAAAAACCTCAGATCCCTCTTCTTTTGTTAGGTTTTGGTATTGGAATTTGTTGTTGTTGTTGTTGTTCATAATGACACCACTTCTTGATCGTACACTATTAGAAATGATGAACTACCATACACCATGCACACAAACACAAAAAGTTATTTTGCAATCGGCAATCAGAGACTAAAGTTTATTATAACTTTTACCTTTAAGGTAACTTTGAGAAAACTATCAAGAAGTAAGATGCAAAATTAAGACATTTTATATTTTTATGGACTTGTTCAACATTATTGATAAAAGTAAAAAATGGATCTGTATATGTGGTAAAAATAGGAGTTCATAACCCACTTGAATCAAATGTATGAAATATGATATGTCAAGAGCTTTGTAATGTTTTGAACAACCAGAAAAAAATTTTTTTTAAAAAGTAAAAAAATGAAAAAATCTTAAATTATTGCAAATTTTAGAATAGTGTAGACATTGATGCACTGATGAAATGGAATATTTGAAGCAATAAAAGTCAAACATGAATGTTTATTATTAAAAAATATTAAATAAAAGTATAAGGGCTTTTAATTAAGTTACAAGACAAGGGAATATATTATAATCCACAACATATTATGTTCCTAAAAGATTCATGAGATAAAAGAAAAGACTATGAACTGTATTGATTCTTTCTGAATAATGAGACTAGGATTGAACTCTACATAGTTTTTAATCACCTAGATTTTTTATTCATTTTATAATTTGAAAAAAGTGTTTATTATATAAATTGAAAATATCTGGACACTACACAGATATTATTTTCTTGTGGTTTTGATTTTGTTAAGATGAAGCCCTCTCTCAATCACACAGTATTTGAAGCGATGAACTCTCTTACCCAACACACACACACACACACACACACACACACACAAACACACACACACACGCACACACGGAATTTTAAAGGACTGTTGCGTTTAAATTTTGACACCCGCCCACAAAAAGAATCAAATTAAAATTGAAAAAAATTAGACTTTTTATCTTTCTCATTGACAAAATATTTTCTGAATCTTCTTATTTTGCTTTCAATGAAAATGTGCATTGCTGATAAATGTGTAATCATAATAAGTGTGCCCCAAAAAAGGTCGTAAGTCACATTGCTTGGTGAAGGAAAAATGAATGACAGCTCTAAAAAATTATTTCACAATATGCTACTGAACCCTTAGGGTGTTTCTGAAATATGGGACTCTGAGTGATTGCTAAATCTTCTGTATGTATTTTAGTTCCCTACAATAAATATTTCATTTTTGTAGTCTAAGAAAAGTGTTTGCTTAGACAAGGTGACAAGTTCTGACTATGAAAATTAAACAGAAAGGAATTCCTGCCAGATATCCAGACCTGTAAACTCTCTCTCAAACTTCTTTTACTCAGTGCAGCAAACATCACTGAGAGCCCTAAGTCTTCTCTTCTGTTTCTCCATTTACTATTAAAATTCTGCCTACTATTCCTGTGAATACAAACTTGGGTTATGGTGTCTCCACACTTTACCTTGGTTGCATTTCCTGGACATTGTCTCCATCAGACTAGATCAACTAGAAGTCAGAACATCGGATAATGAGGACAAAGTATATCAACTCAAAAAGAGCATATCAACTCAAAAAGAGCATAGTCAATGCAGAAAGCCTGGTAAGAAACCACGAGCAAAACATCCAAGAGATATAGGATGTCATAAAAAAAAACAAACGTAAAAGTCATTGGGATAGAGGAAGGTATAGAGGTCCAAACTAAAGGAATGAGCAATCTGTTCAATGAAATAATTTTAGAAAACTTTCCAGACATGAAAGATGGAATGGATTGCCAAATCCTGGAAGACTACAGGACCCCAAACATACAAAACCCTAATACACCAACTCCAAGACACATTATTATGAAGATATCCAACATAGAGAACAAGGATAGAATATTAAAAGCTACAAGAGAAAGGAGGCAGATTACATTTAGGGGTAAACCAATTAGGTTAACAGCTGATTTTTCATCACATACGTTGAAAGCGAGAAGATCCTGGAACAATGTATTTCAAACGCTGAAAAATAATGGATTCCAACCAAGAATATTGTATCCAGCAAAATTAACCTTCAGGTTTGACAAAGAACTTAAAATATTTCATGATAAACAAAAGTTAAAAGAATTCGCAGCCAGAAAACCAGCACTGCAAAGCATTTTGAGAAGAACACTACAAGAAGAGGAAATGAAAAACAGGACCCAAAACCAACAGTGGGAGGTAACTCAGTAAAAGGGGGGGGGAATAATCAAAGAGGGAAAGGAGCCAAATTAAAATAAATAAATAAACAAACAAACAAACATAACTGGAAGTACAAACCATATATCAATAGTACCCCTAAATGTTAATGGCTTAAACTCACCAACTAAGCAACATAAGCTAGTAACATGGATTAAAAAAACAAATCCAACAATATCCTGCCTTCAGGAGACTCATATGATAGGAAAAGACATACACAGACTGAGGGTGAAAGGTTGGAAAAAATCATACCACTCACATGGTCCTCGGAAGCAAGCAGGAGTGGCCATACTCATATCAAATAAAATCAACTTCAAACCTAAGTTAATCAAAATGGATAAAGAAGGACACTATATACTTTTGAAAGGAACCATTCACCAACAAGACATAACAATTATCAATATGTATGCACCAAATAATGGTGCTGCAACATACATAAAACAAACTCTCCTCAAGTTCAAGAATCAAATAGACCACAACACAATAATTATGGGTGACTTCAACACACCTCTCTCAACATTGGACAGATTCTCCAAACAAAAGTTGAATAAAGAAACTATAGAACTCAATAACACAATCAACAACCTAGACTTAACCAACATATACAGGATATATCAACCATAATCAAGTGGATATATGTTTTTCTCAGTAGCACATGGATCCCTCTCAAAGATAGACCATATATTATGCCATAGGGCAACCCTTAGTAAATACAAAGGTGTGGAGATAATACCATGCATCTTATCTGATCATAATGGAATGAAACTGGAAATCAATGATAAAAGAAGGAAGGAAAAATCCTGCATCACCTGGAAAATGAACAATATGTTACAGAATGATCATTGGGTTACAGAAGACATCAAGGAGGAAATCAAAAAATTCTTAGAGATAAATGAAAATACAGACACAACATATTGGAATCTATGGGACACAATGAAAGCAGTTTTAAGAGGGAAATTCATTGCCTCGAGTTAATTTCTCAAAAAAAGAAAAAACCAACAAATAAATGAGCTCACATTTCATCTTAAACCCTAGAAAAGGAAGAGCAAAACAATAGCAAATGTAGCAGAAGGCAAGAAATAATTAAAATCAGACTGGAAATCAACAAAATTGAAACAAAAGAAACTATTGAAAAAAATTGACAAAAATAAAAGTTGGTTCTTCAAAAAACTAAACAAGATTGACAGACTCTTAGCCATGCTAAAGAAGAGAAGAAGAGAGAGAACTCAAATTACTAACATACAGGATGAAAAAGGCAATGTCACAACAGACAC
Organism: Urocitellus parryii; assembly: GCF_045843805.1. Classification (NCBI taxonomy): domain Eukaryota; kingdom Metazoa; phylum Chordata; class Mammalia; order Rodentia; family Sciuridae; genus Urocitellus; species Urocitellus parryii. The sequence continues at coordinate 75,042,879 of NC_135539.1, read as the reverse complement.
TACAGAAATACAGAAGATAATTAGAAATTATTTTGAAACCCTATATTCCAATAAAATAGAAGAGAGTGAAGACATCGATAAATTTCTTAAGTCATATGATTTGCCCAGATTGAGTCAGGAGGATACACATAATTTAAACTCAATAACAATGGAGGAAATAGAAGAAGCCATTAAAAGACTACCAACTAAGAAAAGCCCAGGACCAAATGGGTATACAGCGGAGTTTTACGAAACCTTTAAGAAATAATTAATACCAATACTTGAATCTAATGTATGAAATATGATATGTCAAGAGCTTTGTAATGTTTTGAACAACTAATAAAAAAAAGAAATTTAAATATCCAACAAAAAGAAAATATTAAATTTATGAAGGCTGATTACCATAAGTGAGAGCCATGATGTGAAATTATGCAGATCAATATCAAATAAGGCAAAAGTTTCTTTTAATGTTGTATTAAATGCTGAAAATTGTAATATTGGAGAAAATGCTAGGATAGGATGCTTTCAGTTGTAAGGAACAAAATTCAACTAAATTAGTTTTAAAATTTGAGGTAATTGTTGTAGGCTGCTAATTTGTTGCAACTTATACTTGGTTTCCTAATTATTATATTTTGAATATTGAAATATTATACATGTATTATAGGAAAATACAGCACTAGGTTATTTGTTTCAGATCTTTCTACTTTTTGATACAGACCCTTATTATCTATATGATGAGGCCTAGAAACTCCAAACTTCCAACTCAGATAACAAGTGAAAAGCATGCCTCAAAAAATGTGGTCTTTTAAGACTGCTATCTTCTTGACACTGTTATGTTACCCACTTCTTGGTACACTCCTTTCTTTCTCTTAGTTTAAACTTCGACCCAACATATGTTGATTTTCCCAATCATTTTTTTATTTGTTCTAATTAGTTATATGTGACAGTAGGATGTATTCTACACATCACACATACATGGAGTATTACTTCTCATTCTTCTGGTGGTACATGATGTAGAATCACACTGGTCGTGTAAACATATATGCACATAGGGTAATATATTAGTCCAATTCATTCTACTATCTTTCCTACTCCTATGCCCCCAACCTGCCTTCATTCCTCCACTCTGCCTAATCCACAGTACTTCTATTCTTCCCTAGCCATCCCCCCCTTACTATGAATTAGCTTCCCCATATCAGAGAAAACATTCAGCCTTTGTCTTTGGGGGATTGGCTTATTTTGTTTTGCATGATATTCTCTAGCTCCAAAGGGGAATGAAGGGAAGGGAGAAGGGGTCAGAATAGGAAAGACAGTGGGATAAATCTGACTTAACTTTCCTATGTTCATATATGGATACACCGCAGTGCATCTCCACATCATGAACAACCACAAGACTGGGCTCCTAATTAGAATAAGATATACTCCATGTTTGTATTAATGTGTCAAAATACACTCTACTGTTATGTACAACTAAAAAGAATAAATAAAAACAATGCAAGTGACAACCCCTCTCTCCCTGGTGAGGGCACTGTGGAAAGGGTAAATGTCACTCATCTCACCAGCGATCACAGGACAAAACATCATAGAGAAGAGGAAGCTCTGCTTCGAAAAGCAATGTGAGTGAGGGAGGTGCTGTCTGTTCAGGTCTGTCACTGATGAACCCTCCCCATAAGCATTTCTCAATAAAGACTTACGCCTTGTGTGTGTTCTCCAGGTATTTTCTCTGGTCTTTTGGCAACCTATCCCACTGCATTGCAACAACTGGACTATGAACATAGCTGCAGAATACATAAATGAACTCCACTGGTCATACCTCTTAGGGACATCAACCAACATTGTGTGTTATAAAAAAGTGAAAAATCAATCTTCCCAGATACCAACCAGGGGCCATAATGATAATATGCTCTTGAACAAAAAGCAATGTGCTATGTCAACTCTGGCTCGCATCTGTATCTATATATGATAGAACTAAACACTGGCTGGGAAAAAAAAGTGTATACTCAAAGGATATAAACTTACAAATAAGAAATTATGCTCATCATGTATTATTCACATAAACATCAGCCCTTAAAGTTAGATCTCTTTCTTTTGTGGAAGATATAACAAGAGTGAAATTTATAAGTATTGTGAAAGCAGTCTTGAAAATCAGGATAGGTTCCCCATTACAGTGGTGTTGAAGATTGAACATCCAAGAAACACTAAGGCAAGAGCAAAAAGTTTTATTTCAAGGATTGAACAGAAAGAGACAAGACTACTCTGAGGAGGAGGAGGTCCATTGCTTATGCTCTGGGAGCGGGGTGCCTTGCCCCTTTCTTCTCATGAACCATTCTCCCATCCTTCCCAAAAGGTGAAATGGCCAAGGACAGGAAAGTAGCCACCAAGGGTGTACTCATTAACAACTCCTTGCTGGAAGGAACATTTCTCTGCAGGCAAGTAACCTTGGCAACAGGTTGGAGGAGGGGAATGTGCTCTGCAGGTATTAGCATTTTCTTTGGGATCAGCCCCCATCTTCCTGACTCAGTCATTCATTATCTACACTGATGGTTCTGCTCCCCCAGTCTCAATACTCTCTCTTATTTGGCAAACCCTTAATGCTATGAGGGCAAATGAGCAATGACTGCTCTGGCTGCTTGGGGCTGAGAGGGTTTGATATGAGGCAAGAAGTTTTGGTTTCCCTCTTAGGGATGTTTTGGTTCAGTTGAGGGGTCCCTAGTAAAAGTCTGGTTTGGAAAGAACAGGTTGTAAAGTGGTCTGTGATATCAATGTTTCTATGAGATAAATGAGAAAACGTGAGTACTGGAATGAGATAAATACAAAATAAATGTTGCAGCATCTGGAACATGTCAATGAACATCGTGATGATAGAAACCAGTCATTTTCACTAGGAGGTACAAGAACCAAGAAGTTGTTTCCATGACAAGACCATGGAAATAGGCATCGCCTATATTGGGGAATGTAAATCTTTAGGGATATTAGTAACATTGCCAGAGTCATCAGTAATGTAAACACAACACTTAGTTTTTATAAGTCACAGATGTCCCCGCAAGATGAAATTAAGATATCTAATGTCATCTGATTTTTGTAAAATACCTTTTTATTGGCATAATCTCCATATTTAGTAGAGATCCTTTTATTTCTATCACTTAGGGCTAGATAATAGTACTAGCAAACTGGTCAAGATTGTCTACATAGGAGGCTAGGAAGATTTGTAAGCTTTAAATTGACAAAAAAAAATTGCTTCTGATTCTGACAATCTCTTTTGATAGATATCAAGCACTTCAGTCTAAGAATCCCTCTTTTATGCACTCTATTCTTACTTACTCTTGGTGGGGTTAGCACAAGTACATTGTGATGATAGAAACCAGTCTTTTCACCAGGAGGTACAAGCGCTAAGAAGTGGTTTCCATGACAAGACCATGGAAATAGGGCATGGCCGATATTGGGAAATGTAAATTTTTATGGATATTAGTAACATTGCCAGAGTCACCAGTAATGTAAACACAACACTTAGTTGTACATCTTAAGTGTACATCTTAAGTTACATTAAAAGAACTATTGTCTTTTTTAAATGCTCAGGTATGGCCTGTACTTGTTTATAATTTGTTTTGCTAGGTATTTAAGGACAATCTGGTCAAATTGACCTTGCTCCTATCTATTGTTAAGAATCAGCTGAATTCCCTCAGGGATCACTCTTGGGAAATTGTGACCTCTTTGCTCCTCTAGTACCATCTCCTAAGATAGGTCATGGTCTTCTTGACCACATGGCTTCCCTTGGAAGCATCAGGGATTATTTTCAATGACCCTTCTTCTCTTTGTAGCATGTGCACTCATCAGTTTTCTGTTCTCCGGAGTCTCATTGATCCCCCTCATCAGGAGGTCATGTGGCCCAGAGTTGCAAAAGCCCTTAAAGAAGTCCCATTGTTCCCTGGGTTCAAGCCAAACCAGGGGGTAAAAGCCAAATATTGGCTATTTTTTTTCTTGACCCTTTTACTTCTTAATTTTAGTCTTCAAATTTTGGTCTTAAACATCCATCAAGCCAGTTTCATCAGCCTTAAAGAGTACTCAGTTTTACCTTTAATGTCTACAACTTTAGGTTATTTACCTCTTCCATTTAATTGGGGTCAGTATTAGTACCAGAAGTGAGCCATAAATCCTCTCTGTCCTATAGATGATGACCATTTTCTCAAATTAACTCAGTCTGCTATATTCAAAGTTGTAAGGTACCAACAGACAAAAATTATTAAGTTTACAAGAAAAATATAACCAGAGTAAAAACATATTGAGTTTGTATGATAGTTATGAACTAAAAACCATAATTTTTATAATCTCAAATATTTACTTCAAGCTTTAGTTTGAAGAACAGCAGCTTGGTAAAATGCTCTTCTAAATTATATATTTTGAAGTCTTGTATACTTGGAAGATGTGAATACATCTAGTATACAAAGAAGCCAGTAACAGCACCACAATTACATTGACATTCTTATATTAACCAAGTTTGGCTTTTAAAGAGAATTTCAGAATCTGTAGTGGAGGGTCATACTCTAAAAAAGTCATTGTTTAATCAACATTTAAGCCAAAAGTTTAATCCTCTATGTGTTAAAGTAATAAGAATTTTTTAAAATATTAATGTGCTCTTTTCTACCAAGATAATTTCTTGGGTCTGTTAAATTTTATTATTTAGAGAAACTAGTCTTGATGGACTTAGGGTTTGTACAGCTCTGATTAAACAATAACTATTACTTGAGAATACTGTGTTACATTTCAGATTCCAATTTTTTATACTAAACTTGATCAACAGAAGAACATCAATGTAATTGTGGTGTTGTTACTGACTTCTTTGTATACTAGATATATTCATATCTTCCAAGTATACAAGTCTTTAAATATAAGATTGAAAAGAAGGTGTTCCTCAAGCTAAAGTTTGAAGTAAAGATTTGAGATTATAAAAATCATATTTCTTGGTTCATAGCTATCATATAAATTAAATATGTTTTTACTCTTTTTAATTTAACTTTGTATTTTCCTTATAAACTTTATAACTGTTATCTATTAATGCCTTACAAAAGTACAACTTTCAATATAACAATCTAATTTAATTTGAGGTATTAGAGCATCACTAATAGGACATTACATGATCTCATTGCTCAGCTTATTAATAATGACAAGAATTGAGTAGTACAATTTATGGGATCTGAGCCTTCTTTCACTGTGGTACCCTTTTCAGTTCAACAACAACATTGGCTTGACAATCCTCACATGCTTGTCAGGTGGCTTTTGCTAATTTTCCCAGCCAAATAGAAAAACATTATCCTTATAATAAGCTTATTCAGTTAACTACTATAACCTCATTTATTTTCCTAAAAATCGTATGTGCTCAGCTGATACCTGAGGCAGTCACAGTACTTACTGATGGCTCCAGTACAAATAAGGCTAGTCACTATAGTCTTGCTCATACTAAAGTGGTGAAGACTCCTTACACCTCTCCACAATGAGCAGAGCTTCAAGCTCCCATTTATGCCTTATTTCATCTTGCTAATGAGCCCGTTAATATCTACAGTGATTGTATCTATACAGTAGGAGTTGTGATGTACATTGAAATAGCCACCATTGAACATACACAGTCAGAAGAGTTATTTCATTTATTCCATAGGCTACAAGAAAACAATTCAAGTGTGTAAGTATCCTTGTTTTATTGGACACATCAGAGATTACTCATAACTTCCAGGCACTTTAACAACAGGCAATGCTACAGCTGATCTCCTTGTTGCAGCCTGTCAACAGTTGTCTCCTTGTGACTGTGCTCAAGCCTCTCATACTTTACATCACCAGAATGTTCTCAGCTTACACAAGAATTTTCACATTGCCTGAGAACAAGCTTACCAAACTGTTCATCAGTGTCCTCACTGTGTAGTCCAGACTTCAGTTTTACCTACTGAGGCTAATCACCAAGTTTTTTGACCAAACCAATTGTGACAGATGGATGTAACTCACATCCCTAAATTTGGCAAACGGTGCTATGTCCATGTTAGTAATGACACTTGTTCTTGCTTCATTTTTGACACTGCTATAACAGGAGAAAATACTCACCAAATAATTTCCACTGTTTGGCTGCTTTGGCAGTACTGGGTTCCCCTCTACAAATTAAAAAGCATAAAACCCCAGCTTCTATCAGTTCTTCTTTTTGACAGTTTTGTAATCAATATCATATTGATAACCAAACTAGTATTCCTTACAATCCCCAAGGCCAGGCCATTGTAGAGTGGGCTCACTTGTCCCTTAAGTTACAATTACAAAAACAAAAAGGGGGAGATAGAACCCCACAAAATTGTTTGAGTCATGCTCTCTTTGTTTCAAATTTTTTGAATTGTGATGCTGAGCATCACACTGCTGCTGAGTGACACATGGCTCTCACTGCAGTGGACCCATCAGGCCAAGTCTGGGGGAGAGACTTACCAACAGGATAATGGAATGGACCAGATTTGGTGATAATTTGGAGTAGAGACCATGCTGATGTCTTCCCAGAAGGTGCAGCTCATCATGTCTATATAACTGAGCATGCTGTTTACCATTATCATGGAGAATCTGAAGCTGAAGTTCAAACAACTAAAGAGCCTGACACATAAGGCTGAGCAGATGGACCACTAGCAGGGAGGTACTAGATGTCCAGCCTCCATGTTTGTGAAAGACAGCATATGGGGAAGCCAGGGAGCCAACATTAATGGCCCCTGGGATTTAAAAATATATGTCAGTTACAAAAATGGAACTTCCAATGACATAACAATATTTCCCACAGAGAATCCACCAATACTTTACTGCTCTAATTATACTACAACAATATTGGGTGCCTTTTCTAAATGGGTTGACAGTGCCAATATTTTGCCAGTGTGACAAAATGTCTCTGGCAGTGGTGGATATATTCTGGATTGGTCTTGAAGAGTTGATAAGAGACATACACATCAGAAATTGATGACCCTTTGGGGACTTGTTAGTAATATTTTGACTTTCAGCAGTGGTAGCATGCAAAGAGATCTGTGGAGTTTGATAGCTGCCTGAGATTTCATCAATTATACCAGCAGCTCCCTAACTAATCTTGTAGACAAGAGCTGTAAAGTGCTCCCTTCTATGGCCTGGGGCCTGTGTACAGACTCCTTGTGTTTTAATTTCTAGGAAAATAAAAATAAATAGGGGGCTGGGGATGTGGCTCAAGCGGTAGCACGCTCGCCTGGCATGCGTGCGGCCCGGGTTCGATTCTCAGCACCACATACCAACAAAGATGTTGTGTCCGCCGAGAACTAAAAAATAAATATTAAAAATTCTCTCTCTCTCTCTCTCTCTCTCTCTCTCTCTCTCTCTCTCTCTCCTCTCTCACTCTCTCCTCTCTCACTCTCTCTTTAAAAAAATAAATAAATAAATAAATAGGACAGGAGAAGAGTACTTGTCAAAAAAGTACTTGTCAATAAGAAAATCGCCAAAGTTGCAATCTGACTAATTGCATTACCAGGTATAATAGAAGACAAGGAGTGTTTATGTTCAGCCAACCTTCATTTGTTTTAATCCCAGCTAACATTTCAGAGCCCTGTTATTCTGATGCTGGGACCTCAAGTCCTACAACAAATTCACATCCAGTTGAATAGACGCCAGTGTTGTCCTCATCTCATCACATTTGAAATAGTTACTTAGAGATATGTTTAGGTCTCTGCTGTGACATCACCATAGCCTTATCCAAAAGAATTCAAAATGCTAATTTTCTTAAATAGTTGGCTTGAAATACTCCCAAAGCCTTACAAAATCAGGTAGATATGGATAACAATATAGAAACTAAATTAAATGCCCTGGAAGCTATGGTAAATAAATATAGAAATTGAGCTTGCTGCTCTTAAATTCAGACAGTGGCTTCACTGCCATGCTAGCTATAAATTTGTTTATGTTACAACATCAAGATATAATGTTTCTCAATGGGATTGGAAAAAGTAAAAAATCAATTAGTGGACATTTGGCAGAGAAATAATGACAGTCTAGACCTTATAGAGTTACATCATCACATCCAGGATATTCAGAAGAGCAGGAATGATCTTGTGGATCCTGCATGGCTTGCTAAACAAATGCTTGATGACTTAAATGGTTTAAATCCCTGAAATATGTTAAAACATACAATGCTGTACCATTTTGTTATATCTGCTGCCAAATCAAGGACCAATGTGGAATTATGTGTTTGCTATTAATACTATTTTGTGTTACAACAATAGAATAAGATCCCACACCTTCCAAGAAGAAATCCAACAATTCCAAATAATAGTTCATCACTTGAACTTTAAAAATAAAAAATGGGGAGATGTCAGAAGTGGTGATTTGAATCAAACTTTCTGTCCTATAGCAGGAGTAGTATCTGCACTTGGAACTTCCTGTGAAAAGGTGCAGGTCAAGACTGCCCAGGTGCTTTGATAACACCCTGCTTAAGGGAAGTTCTGTGATAGGCACAGGACTATCAGTCTTGACCCTGAGTCCAGACAAAGCTGCCAAGGATAGAGAATTATGAATGCAAGCTGATAATTATAATTGGTTACTCATTAGTCTTTGACATTCAATCCTGCATGCTTTGAAGAAAATTTTCACAGAAAAAAATTTTGATGATAAAACACATATAATAATTGTGCTGAGCTAGCTCTATGACTTTATTTCTCCATCAGAGAATAATGTTTCACCTGATCCCATCTTTCACTATAGATATGTCTCCCTTTTTTAATCCCCCACTGCATGCTGCCCCACTTTTCCTGGATTATTGGCTGTGCAAGTCATGGCACATCCCAATTCAATTATTATTTTTTTAAAAAATCAGTTTATATAAAATTTATACTTTTGGAATGCATAATTCTTAGCTATAGTTTTGATATCCAAAAAACTATCAAAGGTCAAAATCTTTCATCTGAGACAATGCCTTCTCACCTGTAGGCATTTTCTGATTTGTTTTTCATCTTAGGTAGTACATCTGCTCTAATACTTCATTAAACAGAGAACCTTGAAACCTCTATCCTGTTCCCCATAAAGACCGTAGTAACATACATTCCCATCCTCAGTGTGCAAGATGCACCCCTTGTCCACATCCTTGCCAGTGTTTATCATGGCTTGTTTGAAATTTTAAATAATAATCATTCTAAGTGGGGTTCAAGATTGACTTCCCTATATGTTTTTGATTTGCATTTCCCTGATGGCTGAGCATTTTTAAATATACTTGTTGGCCACTTGTTTAATCTTCTTTGTAGTTCCTGATAAATTCTACATATTACTCCTTTGTCATAGGTATAGTTTGGAGTATTTGTCTCCCTGTCTGAAGGTTGTCTCTTGGCTTTGCTGATTATTTCCTATACTATTTATTTATTTATTTATTTATTTATTTATTTTTTAAAGAGAGAGTGAGAGAGGAGAGAGAGAGAGAGAGAGAGAGAGAGAGAGAGAGAGAGAGAGAGAGAGAGAATTTTTAATATTTATTTTTTAGTTCTCGGCGGACACAACATCTTTGTTGGTATGTGGTGCTGAGGATCGAACCCGGGCCGCACGCACGCCGGGCGAGCGCGCTACCGCTGAGCCACATCTCCAGCCCCTTTCCTATACTATTTAGAAGTGTCTTAGTTTGATATAACAGCATTTGTATGTTTTTGCTTTTAAAATTATGTTTTTGCCATGTGATCAAGCTGTCCAACAACTGAATACAATTCTAGAGTAGATGGAGTATCATAAAAACACTGAAAAAGAATAATTAATAACAAACTCCTAAATTATTCCATGAAATAGAAAAGGAGGGAAACCCTTTCAAAATCATCCTATGAAGCTAGTATCACACTAATACCCATACCAGGCAGAGACACACCAAGAAAAAAAATTTTAGACTGATATTCCTGATGAGCATTGATGAAAACATTCTTAATAAAATTCTGGCAAATCACATACAAAAACATATTTAAAAAATAGTGCACCATGATCAAGTGGGATGCAAATTTGTTTCAACATACAGAAATCAAAAGATATAATTCATCACATCAGTAGACTTAAGAATCATGATTATATCAATTGATGCAGAGAAAGCATTTGATAAAATACAGCACACCTTCATGTTCAAAACCCAACAAAAACTAAAGATAGTAGGATCATACCTCAACATTGTAGAAGCTTCTATGCTAAACCCATGGCCAACATCTTTCTAAATGGAGGAAAAATTGGAAGCATTCCTTCTAAAAACTGGAACCATACAGGGATGCCATCTTTCACCATTTCTATTCTACATAGTCCTTGAAACTCTAGGAAGAGAAATTAGACAACAGAAAGAAATTAAAGGGATATGAAAAGAAGAACTCAAACTATCATTATGTGCTGACAACATAATTCTATATTTAAAGGGTCCAAAAAATTCCACCAGAAAACTTCCAGAACAATAATAAATGAATTCAGCAAATTAGAAGGATATAAAATTAATACCCATAAATTAAATGTATTTCTATACATCAGTGATGAATCTTCTGAAAGAGAAATTATGAAAACTACCCCATTCACAAGAGCCTCAAAAAATAAAATAAAATACTTGGGAATCAATTTAACAAGAGCTGAAAGACCTCTACAATGAAAAGTATAGAACGCTAAAGAAAGAAATTGAAGAAAACCTTAGAAGGTGGAAAAATCTCACATGCTCTTAGACAGACAAAATTAGTACTATCAAAATGGATCTACTACCCAAAGTGCTATACTAATTCAATGTGATTCCAATTAAAATCCCAATGTCATTTCTTATAGAAATAGAAAAAGTAATCATGAAATTCATTTGGAATTATAAGAGATCCAGAATAATCAAAGCAATCCTTAGAAAGAAAAGTGAAGCAGGAGGTGTCACAATACCAGACCTTAATCTATACTACACAACTATAGTAACAAAAACAGCATGGTATTAGCACCAAAACAGATATGTAGACCAAAGGTACAGAATAGAAGACTCAGAGACAAAAGCACATAAACATAGTTATCTCTTACTAGACAAAGGATCCAAAACCTACATTGAAGAAAAGATAATCTCTTCTTTTGTCTAATTGTTCTGTCTAGAATTTCAAGGACAATGTTGAATAGGAGTGGTGAAAGAGAGCATCCCTCTCTTGACCCAGTTTCTAGAGGGAAGACATTCAATTTTTCTCCATTTAGAATGATTTAGGCCTTGGGTTTAGCATCTGTAGATTTTACACTGTTGAGGTATGTTCCTGTTATCCTTAATTTTTCTAGTGTTTTGAGCATAAATAAATGCCATATTTCGTCAAGTGCTTTTTCTGCACTCTTGAGACAACCATGTGATTCTTGTCTTTAATTCTACCAATGTGATGGATTACATTTCTTGATTTCCTTATGTTGAAACATTCTTGTATCTCTGAAATGAACCCCAGTTGATCATAGTTTACTATCTTCTAAATATGCAATTTTTCCATTATTTTATTAAGAATTTTTGCATCTATGCTCATCAGGGATATTGGTCTAAAATTTTTGTTCTTTGAGGTGTCTTCGTCTGCTTTTTAATCAAATGATGCTATCTTCATACAATGAGTTTGGAAGGGTTCCCTCCTTGCCTGTGACATCTTTGTCTCACTTCTTAGAAGACTGTAATTACATTGGGTCTCCTCAAAGGATCCAGGAAAATCTTTGCTGTCATAGTCCCTAAATTAATCCCCTCTGAGAAGTTTCTTGTGCCATGTCATGTAACATAGTCTCAGGTCCCATGAATTTGCAAATGGAATAATTGGGGACAATGGTTTACCTGTTATATTGGCTATATGCTTAGTCTGGGTGTCCACACCTTAGTTTCCCAATCTTTATGATAGGAGTAATTGCATCAACAGGCCCTAGATACATGAAACTCTGGACTTTCATCTCAGATATGAAGGAAACCACATCTCTATAAAGATATGTTCCCTCAAAATACATGTCACCTTGAACCTATTTTATTTTCCACTTCTTGTTACACATCCTTTCTACTCTCAGTTTGAATTTCTGCCTAGGCTACATTGACATCACCTTTCTTTCTTCATGCAGATAGCTCACACTGTCCAGGCTACTGACACTCTCAACTCTCAAAGGTGTGTACTCATGCCTGGGACACACTCTGGTGACTTCTTCCATGTTTACTATTTGTACTGCTTCTTCTGGGAAATTGTGACTGTGACGTGTTGTATGTGAAGCAATCCTGTGACTCTGGTTTCTCCCAAATCAGCACTTATCAAGGTCCCTGTTCATCAAGCATGGCCAACACAGGTGTCTTGTGTTTCCTCTTCCCATTCTTTCATCCCACATAGAAGTTTCCATATTAAAATCAGGTTGAATCATCAGTTACATGAACATTGATTACAGCCCAACTTCTCTCTAAACATCTCTTGTATGGATTTGCTACTGGGTGTGGCTTCCTGTCACTTTCTCCTCTTGGCCTGTCCTTTTACCAACCATATAGCACCAGTATGTCTGCTCCAGGGCAAACTGTTCACTTTTATTTACATGTACCACTTCATCCAAAGGTGACATTTCAGGCATGGTGGCACAGGCTGGAATCCCAGTGACTCTGGAAACTCATATGAAGAAAGTCATCACTTTCTCACTGCTATTGCAACACTCCAGAAGGTTCTCCATCCCCACCCCCACCCCCACACTGTCTATTGTACTCCACTTGATTGGTTAGGTCACTCAGGTTAATTCCATTGCTCTTGGGGGGTCATTGTGGGAGGACTTAGTTGTGACTTATTCCTGATCAATGCCATGTGAAATTATTTGTTCTGAGGGTCTAGGGAAGTTTCCTCTCACTCTAAGAAGAATAATTTTTTAAAAATTAGCCCCCAATTTTTGGAGTTGATATATCGTGTTGTGCTGTAGGGTCAGAAATTGCTGAGGTTGTCCTCACCCAGCCTGAGAGTGAGAGTAGTTTACAGAAGAAGAAGAAGAAAGACCCAGGAAAAGATGGGAGGACATCTGGACCATCAGTGGATGAATCTAGAGCTTCCCCTTCTTTGGGGCTTCTTGTCTTGGTAGTGACACATTTCAATCAGGTTTAAACTCTTTGAGATAGTTTTTCTTTTTTCAATTTAAACTAGCTTTAATCTAATCAAACAATTTTCAAAGTTAATGATTTCCTTTTCACAATCTCCACCCTTGTATATTGACACAGTCCAGGAATTTGCACAGTCTGTTAAAACTGCTGAGTCACCCCCCCACCTCGCCCCCGCCCAGAGCATGTGCCCAATGGATTCTAGGAGCTAATACAGTATCGACTAGCATTTAAAAAAAAATAATAATGCAGAAAAAAAATCATGTTAAAAATGGCCCCAGTTTTCACTTCACTCATGGAGAAGCCACATCAAGGCAGTTTCTTAGATATCACTCATTCCGTGAATCAAGAGTGTAGGAGCTGCATTTGACTTGAAATTCCATGGGTTATGAATTCCATCAAATATCATAATTAAAAATCCACATGGATTCTCTTAAACACCTCTTGTTGAGAGCCACAGCCAAAGGGGCCCCAGCAAACTTCCAGCTGCCAGCAAACTTCCAGCTGCCGGCTGATGATTGGCTCACAGTGGCCCCAGCAACATCTAGCTGATTGGCTCCTCTGCGGTGATGTTCATTGGGCTGTTTCCCTGCCCTTCAAGCTGCCAGCTGATGATTGGCTCACAGTGGCCCCAGCAACATCTAGCTGATTGGCTCCTCTGCGGTCATGTTCATTGGGCTGTTTCCCTGCCCTTCAGACTACGGAACTGCTCATTGGGGGACTTCTTTGGCTCCGCCCACGCGACCTAGCCAATCGGCCTCAAGAGCAGGAGGATTGGGGGAGGTGGTGGTTGGTGTGTGGGAGAGGCTTGTGGAAGCCTGTGGTGGCAGTTGGGCTCTGAGGGTTTTTCCTGAGGAGCTGTTTTGTTTGGCATGTGTAATTCTAAAAATAAAGTTAGTTTCTTTTGACAAGTGGCTCCTGAATTGTGCCCAGCCAGACTGCGGCAACCTCTGGCTTTGTTTTTTGCCCAATTTTACATCCAGGGTAAAGCATTGTTTCAACTCCCCTACAGAAAGGTATTAGTTCTTTCTCTGCTTCCCCCAACTCCCCTGTTTTCTAAAGCATCCAGTTCTAATCCTTGACCCATGTCACCCTTCAGCCCCCCTATTCCTAACAGCCTTCTCAGTGAGGTCACAGGTATGCTTTTTCTGGTATATGTGGTAAACTCATCCTAGAGAATTCAAAACAGTATATTCTCCTAGGGAAAATTTTCACGCTAGCACACAATTTTCTTTTCTTTTTTTATTTTTATTTCATTTAATTTTAATGGAGTATTTAGCATCAAACCCAGGAGCATTCTGCCATGTATTTGCATCCCCAGCACCCTCCCCTCTTTTTAATGATTTTATTTTGAGACTAAGTCTCACTAAATTGCCCAGACTGGCCTTGAACTTGCCAATTCTCCTGCCCCAGCCTCCTGATTAGCTGCAATTCTAGGCATACACCATTACACCTGGCTGACAAATCATTATCAAAAATTATATTGATAATTTTGCTGAGCTCATATTTTCAGTTCTCTGCAAATGGACAAGTCTCTTTTAGGGCAAATGAGTGAAGTAAAAACAGAAGTAATTTTTTTATTAAGGCAGATGAATGGCTATTTCTTAGGACTAAAGGATGCACTCTTTTTTCCTCACCCTCTTCTCATTCCTGCTTTTCTATTTCCACCCTTCTTTCCTTCTCCATGCCCAGTTCTCCTCCTTCTCCTGTAGGGCTCAACATTCCTCAAGTCTCTGAGATCTGTTTGTTGTTCAACGCAGTGGGAAACACACTGGGGAAACTTTGAATCCTTGCCAACTGTAAGAGCCAACACTGGTTGGGCCAAAGCCCCGTGTATGAGCCAGTGATTTCCCTAGTAAACTCAGGAGGCTGGAGGTTTCACATCTGAACCTTGGAGAAACTATTGTGGACAGGGAGAGAAAAATAGGGTGCTCAGTATGTTGCTGAGTGAATAGTGGGAAAGAGCCACACCATCCTCAATGACACTAGGCCCATGAACTAAGGATAAGAGCTGTGCCTAAGGCTCCACAGAATTTTGGTGACACTTCTCATTCCCCTTAGAACATTCAGTCTGCATCAAACTCTGCCCCACCTTGGAGTTTATATCCACATGATGTAGGAACTGGGCATTAATGTGCAGTCTGTGCATAAAGAGGGAGCTTGGGTGTTATGTATGCTGGGGTAAGAGTAGGGACTTGGGTATAAATTCAAAGATCTTAATACATCCCAAGAGGATCATCCCACAAACCCTCCTTTTATGGATTCAGAGTATGATGTAATTAACACCCATTCTCCTCATTCAGTGCTATTCATCACCTATTTTTATTTTTCATATTCTGAAGAATATTGACCTTGATATATTGACATTGCTACCAGAGTTTCCTCCTTCTAGACAGGATGGCAAGGATTTCTGAATTTGGTAGAGGTGGTTTGGAAGCAGGGTCCACGATTTCTGGTTATTTTCCTTGCTTTTTCTCATATTAAAATAAAACAAATGATTCACAAAAAGGATGTTTGGTTTTTTGGAAAATGAAAATAATCCTCACAAATTCCAAAAGTTTAGAAAATAAAAAACAGTTGTGCATTTTCTCTGATGACTTCTCTAAGCAAATGTATGGGGTTGTTATGTTTGTTTTATTTATTTATAAACTTAAAGTCATCATCACCATATAGATTGTATGTCTTTCTTTTATTAACATAATTACTTATTCAATGATTCCAGTATACTTTGCTTGTTCTAAAAATATTCACCTTTTTAACTTGTTTAATTTCCTAATCATTAAAGCAAATAAGAGCATTTATATTAGTTGATTGTGTCACTCATTCTTTCATTTTTCCTACAAAACTTACCGTACATCTTTTGTATTTCAGATGTTTTTTATGGATAAATAATCCAGGGGTAATTGTGCAGTCACAGAAGAATAACATACTAAGAAGTAACATATCCTCAGGCTCCAGGGATTTGGGCATAGGATAATTAGGGACCATGATTTAGTGTATCACACTAGCTATGTGATTATTCTGAGACAGCCAAGCCTGAGTTTCCTAATCATCCTGATAGAAATAATTATATCAATAGGCCCTAGATACTTGAATCTATAAACTTTCATCTCAGAAAGGAAGGAGAAAACTACATCTATAAAAATATGTTCTTTCAAGGCTGTTGTCCCTCTCAACTCCCATAGGATTGTACTCATGCCTAGGACACACTTCTGGTGACAACTCCCATTTTTACTACCATTATGGTTTAGATATGTGGTATCCCCCAAAAGCTGATGTGTGAACAATGCAAGAAAGCTTAGAGGTGAAATGATGGGATTGTGAGCACCTTAACCTAATCAGTGCATTAATCCCCTGATAGGTATTAACTGATGGTAACTGCAGGCAGGTCGGTGTGGCTAGATGAGTTGGGTCATTAGGCCATGCCTTTGGGGTATATATTTTCTCTGTCTCACTCCCTCTCTTTACTTCCTAGTATGATGTTCTGAGCCACTTTCCTCTACTGCAGTTTTCCACCATGATGTTCTGCCTCACCTTTACTCCCAAGGAATAGAGCCAGCTGTCTGTGGATGCAGACCTCTGAAACCATGAACCCCCAAAATAAACTCTTCCTCCTTAAAATTATTCTTGTCAGGTCTTTTGGTTAGAACAGTGAAAATGCTGATTAAAACAACTACTTAAAACACATTGCACACTAAGTAATTCTGTGACTCTTTCCTTTCTTTCCCATGCCTCTATACAGACTCCAGTTTCTAGAGTTCCATCATTGGTGTCTATTATTTCCTCTTCCCATTCTTTCACCCCCATATAAGTTTACATATTCAAATTATGCTAAGTCATTAATTAAATGTGCATTGCTAGGATTTCCCTCTCCCTCCCCCACCCCTTTCTCTCCACATTTCACCTAGATTTGCTGCTGGGTGAGGTTTTAGTATTAAATAGGAAAATAACTTTACATTATTTTTTAAAGACAACAAAAATTTAGCCCCTTTTCTTCCTGATATGTGAGCAGAGTTCCAGTGAACGTGAGTTTGACAAACAGCATGGATTAGAAATGATGTGTCTAACCACCAGAGATGTCTCCCACATCACTATTGATTAGCAGGGGTTAAAGTCAAAGTGATGACAAAGGCCTCCATGTCAACATTCATCAAAATGTGGATAATTGGGATGTCCATAAAATCTACAATGAGAAAAAAATGTGCATAATATCAGTTCAGTGACTCCATTTCTAGAATGGTAAAGAGATTTCCAAAATCATCCATTGGGTCATGTTTGATAATTTTGTTTCCTTAGAGCAAGGTTATAAGCTATGCCTTTCTTAATTTCATGAGCATGACATTATATTAAGTATTTTCTGGAAATCATAATTAAATTGTTCAAATTCTATTTTCTCACCTGGAATTTAAAACCGAGAATACACCAAGGCAAAAATCTATACATATTTTTATCCCCATTCACATCTGTCAGAACAGGAAAGTAGTTTATCTTCCCATCTTATTTCCAGTTCTCAATGAAACTTCCTGTTATCAATTTTCTCAAAGAAAATGACCCTTCCTTGTTGAACAAGGACAATTGCAGACATTGGTCAATATGAGAACATTATTTCAGGCTGTGTAAATTACTGCCAGCAACTTCACTTCCATTGTGCTAATTCACTAATTATTTACTTATTGCCCTTCACACTCAGCATGTTCTGTTAAATTCAGAAATGGAAAGAATTTCATTTATAACATAAATTTATAACATAGATTTCCAAATCCTAAGAGTTTACCATATAATTTGGAGATGTGTAGACTTTACAAACAAGGTAAAATATAGAAATCATTATTTATTATAATACTTAAGTAGCAATTATTATTCATTGCTTGCCACTTCCTCAATCTCTGATCTCTACATAGGAAAATAACTTTATATTATAACTCATCATAACTCATAATTCATAACTCATAACTCATCATCTTTCTCTGTACTAATAAAAATATTAGTAATGACATATCTACAAATTTTGGAGTACATACAATTTTAAATTATGCTAATCTCTTTCATACAGTATCACATTTGTTTCTAATATGAATTAAATTCTCACAGGAAGGAGGAATCTATTCTCCTGCTCACCTTCATAATATATTTTCTTTATCAGATTTTGTAACCTCAGATCATGAAGGAAGGGTAAAGATCATTTGTTAGCTGTATATTCCCTTTACTAAGGAGGTTTCACCCCATGCTGTCCTTCAGTTTCAGTCTCTATTCTCTTAACACTTCTTTATCCTCTGCATTGAGATTTCTGTATTTCAGAATATCAAAGCCCACTGTTTCTATTTATCCACTGGTGACAGCTATTCTGTAGACAAAAGCAGTTTCTGGGTTCTGAGCAAATATGCAGTGGAGAGGAAGAGAGGGACTTGAAACTATCAGTCATTAAATGAAAGACTGATGAACAATTTTATATGGAGGAGATGAGACTTTCTAACTGGGAACATGGGGTTGATAGAAATGCTTTTAACCTGATAAGAAATTAAGAGATATGGGAGAAGATGATAGAAAACTGCTTTTAAAAATACTTAATAACACTATATTGGTGATAACCAAAGTGTATATCCACTACAAAGTCATAGGATAGAGAGACCTACTTACAGGTGTACATTCAGCAACGATATTGCTTTATCTGAATCATTCCATGTAATATGAAGTGCCCAGGTGCATTTGTGGAAGTCCATGCTGACCCTGGTTCCACTCATAGAACAGAGCTCTGACAAGAATCTGAGACAAGAATTCATAAAAGCTCTTGTCTCATCCCTGACTCAAACTGGCCTCTATTCTCCATGTATTGAGGTAATTTTCAACAATGATGTTTTATTCATCCCCAGAAATAAAATGAGGCATTACATTTATGAAAGTTACTTACACATCCACAACAGGGTAGTATCGAACATTCCTATTGAGGTCATCTAAGATTTTCATGTCTTCTGGAGTCAATTGAAATTCAAAAACCTATCACAAAAGTAGATTTTCATTATTGTTATATTGCATATTGTCAATCTGAGAAATATAAATTCATCCAACTGAATGGTACAGAGGCAATTTTTAGAACAGATGAGAAGGTCTGGTGAGGTTGTTTGCTAGGCAAGCTCTTGCCTGTGATGTACAGTGTCCTGGGTCTGATCATGAACACAGCTAAATAAATAAATACAATTAATGAGAAGTTACAAAAAGTTATTAAAGATATCAATAAAAACACTTCAGCTGTTAAAGAACACCATGTGAAAAAGAGAAATCCAAGTCTTTATATAATACACTGAAATCACTTTATACTACAGATGAAATATCTTAAAAGAAGATTAAATTAAGTTCTGAACAATATGATTTAGTAACATTTGTGGATACAGCTGGATTTCTAAATCCTATTAGTAATCAGAATAAAGAGATTTTTCCTATAATTGAAGTCTTAATTGTCCAAAACAAATAATGTTATCATCATCAAATAGTATCAAAGCTAGACTGAAAATTATCTCATTGTCTAAATTAGTGTTAGATTAAGACAAAAAAGAAAAAAAAAAGCATGATCACTGCCAGGCATAGTGGCACACACCTGTAGTCCCTGGGATACAGGAGGATTGCAAGTTCAATGTCAGCCTCAGTATCTTAGCAAGGCCCTAAGCATCCTAGTCAGACCCTGTCTCAAATTAAAATATAAGGAAAAAATGGAGATGTGGCTCAGTGGCTATGTGACCCTGGGTTCAATCCTCATTAATAAAGAAAGAAAGAAAGACAAATAAATAAATAATTGCTAGCATGTTGAAACTAATGGCTCCAAAGATCTATAGGAATACTCTAAAATGGGATACACAGAAGGAGATGTCAAAAATATAGGTAAGAGATGTTCATTAGATTATTCTTTGAACTTTCCTGTACACTGGGAAATTTTCAAAAGTAGAAGGAAAATTTATTAGAAAAAAATCAAAATCATTGGTTTTCTGTTATTAAGACATAGACTGGAAGATTGGATTAAAAAAATACAGACGCAACAATACTCTGTCTGCAAGAGACTCACCTCCTAGGAATAACATCCATAGACTGAAGGATGGGAAAAACCATATCACTCATGTGAATCACGAAAACAAGATGGGTTTCCATCCTCAAATCAGATAAGTGGACTTCAAGCCAAAATTCGTCAGAAGGGACAAAGAAAGACATTCCATACTGCTGAAGGGAACTATACTCAAGAAGACATAATAATTGTAAATATCTATGGCCCAAACAATGGAGCATCTACATACATCAAACAAAATCTTCACAATTTGAAGAATCAAATAGATCACAGCACAATAATATTGAGTGACTTTAACTTTCTTCTCTGACCACCTAATAGGTCTTCCAAACAAAACCTAAGTAAAAGATATAGAACTAAAAATTCAATCAATAATTTAGACTTAACAGACAATATTTCATGCATCAATATTTCATTCATCAAAAGTGAATACACTTTTTTTCATCAGCACATGCATCCTTCTCTACAACAAACCATATATTATGCCACAAAGCAATTCTTACCAAATACAAAACAATAGAGACACTACCCTGCATTTTACCAGATCATAATGGAATTAAATTACAATTCAATGATAAACTAAAAAACAAAAGCTACTTCAACACCAGGAGACTAAAAAAATATGCTATTAAATGATGAATAGATAGCAGATGAAAATTAAAAAAAAACTTAGAGGTAAATGAGAACACCGTTACAACATATCAAAACCTCTGGGACACTAAGAAGGTAGTGCTAAGAGGAAAGTTCATTGCATTGAGCTCATTCATTAAAAGAACAGAAAATCAGTTAATGAATGAGCTAATATTACATCTCAAAGCCCTATGAAAAAAATAAGAACAAATCAACACCAAAAGCATCAGAATAGAGGCAATATTTAAAACCAGAAGTGAAATTAAAACAAAATAAACAATTCAAAAAATTGGAAAAACAAAAAGTAGGTTCTTTGAAAAAAATTAATAAAATTGATAAACCATTAGCCATGTTAATGAAGAGAAAGAGAGAAAAACTCAAATTACTAAATTCATAATAAGAAAGGAAATATCACACTGACACTACTGAAATAAAGAAGATAATAAAAAAATTATTTGGAAAACTTATACTCCAATAAAATAGAAAATCTTGAAGACATCAACAAATTTCTAGAGTCTTATGATCTACCCAAACTGAATCAGGAGTATATACACAATTTAAAGAGATCAATTCAAGCAATGAAATAGAGTATACAATCAAAAGCCTACCAACCAAGAAAAGCCCAGGAACAGACTGATTCACAACCACATTCTGCAAGATTTTCAAAGAAATACTACCAATACTCCTCAAATTATTCCATGAAATAGTAAAAGAGAAAACCCTTCCAAATTCATTCTACGAATCTAGTATCACTGTGAGAGCAAAACTGGACAAAGTCACATAAAGGAAAGAAAACTTCAGACCAAAATCCCTGTTTTGAACTTAGATGCAAAACTTCTGAATAAAGTTCTGGCAAATCAAATACAAAAACTAAAAATATAGTGGACCACAATCAAGTGGGGTTCATTCCAGGGATGTAGGGTTGGTTCAATATACAGACATCAATAAATGTAATTCATCACATCAATAGACTGAAATACAAGAATCACATGATCTCTCAATAGATGCATAAAGATTTGACAAAATACAGCACACCTTCATGTTCAAAACACTAAAAAAACTAGAGATAATAGGAACATAGCTCAATATTGTAAAAGCTATCTATGCTAAGCCCAAGGCCAACATCATTCTAAATGGAGAAAAATTGAAAGCATTCCCTCTAAAAACTAGAACAAAACAGGGATGCTCTCTTTCACCACTTCTATTCAACATCCTTGAAACTCTAGCCAGAGCAATTACAGAGATTAAAGAAATTAAAGGGATATGAATAGGAAAAAAATAATTCAAATTATCACTATTTGCTGATGACATAATTCTATACCTAGAGGATCCAAAAAATCCACCAGTAAAATTCTAGAACTAATAAATGAATTCAGCAAAGTATCAGGATATAAAATCAACACTCATAAATCAAATGCATTTCTGTAAATAAGTGACGAATCCTCTGAAAGGAAATGAGGAAAGCTATCCCATTTACAATAGTATAAAAGATAATAATAAAATACTTGGGAGTCAATTTAATGAAAGACCTCTACAATGAAAACTACAGAATATTAAGAAAGAAATTAAAGAAGACCTTAGAAGATGAAAAGATCTCCCTTGTTCTTGGATAGGCAGAATTAATATTGTCAAAATGACCATACAATCAAAAGTGTTACACAGATTTAATGCAATTCCAATCAAAATCCCAATGACATTCCTCATAGAAATAGAAAAAGCAATCATGAAATTCATTTGGGAAAATAAGAGACCCAGAATAGCCAAAGCAATCCTTAGCAATAAAAGTGAAGTAAGGAGGCATCACAATACCAGATCTTAAACTATTCTACAGAGCTGTAGAAACAAAATCAGCATGGTATTGGCATCAAAACAGACATGTTGACCAATTTTACAGAATAGAGGACACAGAAACAAATCCACATAAATACAGTTATCTCATACAAGACAAACGTGCCAAAAACATACAATAGAGAAAAGGATACTCTTCAACAAATGGTGCTGGGAAAACTGGAATCCATATGTAGCAAAATGAAATTAAACCTCTATCTCTGACGATGCATGAAACTCAACTCAAAGTGGATCAAGGATGTAAGCACTAGAACAGAAATCCTATATCTAATAGAAGAAAAAGTAAGCCTAAATCTTTACCATGTAAGCTTAGGAACCAAATTCCCTAACTAGACTTCTGAAGGGCAAGAAGTCAAATCAAGAATCTATAAATGGGATGGATTCAGACTAAAAAGCTTCTTGCCAGCAATAGAAACATTCAATCATTGTGAAGAGAGAACCTACAGAATTGGAGAAAAATGTTTACCACATGCACCTCAGACAGAGCATTAAACTCCAGGATATATACAGAACTCAAAAAACTAACAATAAAAATTAAAACAAATAACCCAATCAATAAATGGGCTAAGGAGCTGACCAGACACTTCACAGAAGAAATACAATTGACCAACAATCTAAGAAAAAATGTTCAATATCTCTGCAAATCAGAACTACTCTAAAATTTCATCTCACTCCAGTCAGAATGGCAATCATCAAGAATACAACTACCGATAAACATTGGTGAAGATTTGGGGAAAAAGGTACAGTCATACTTTGCTGGTGGGACTGGAAATTAGTGTAACCAAAATGCAAAGCAGCATGGAGATTCCTCAGAAAACTTGGAGGTATTTAACATTTTACAAAACAAAACATGTAGCCCACTTATCCCGCTCCTCAATTTATACCCAAAGGACTTAAAATCTGCTTGCTACAGTAACAAAGCCACATCAATGTTTATAGCAGCTCAATTCACAATAGCCTACCTATGGAACCAAACTAGATGCCCTTCAACAGATGAATGGATAAAGAAAATGTGATACATATGCACAATGGAATATTATTTGGCCATAAAGAAGATGAAATTATGACATTATCCAGGAAATGAATGGAGCTGAAGAATATCATGCTAAGCAAAATAAGCCAATCACAAAGAACCAAAAACCAAATGTTTTCTTTGGTATACAGATGCTTATTCACAGTACGCAGGACAGGGTGGCTAGGGAAGAATACACATACTTTGGATTAGCAGAGTGGAGTGAAGGGAGGGGAGGGGGCATGGGGTAAGAAAGGACAGTAAAATGAAATCAGACATTATTACCCTGTGTGCATATATAATTGCATGACCAGTATAAACTTTACATCATGTACCACCAGAAGAATGAGAAGGTATACTCCATTTACATATGATGTGTCAAAATGCATTCTACCATCCTGTATAACTAATTAGAGCAAATTTTTAAGAATTGTGTTTGCTGGTAATTGAATGGAAAAGGAGGATATCATGCTTAGTGAAATTAGCCAAACTCAGAAACTCAAAGGTTGAATGCTTTCTCTTATGTGCAGAAGCTAGAGTAAAATAAAGAAAAGGGGGAGGCAATAATAAGATTCCATAAAGAACCAACAAAAACAAATTAATAGATAGGGGAAAGGAAATCTAGTAAAGGAAATGGGAGATGGGAGGGAAAAGGGAGAGATCATGAACTGAAATCGATTTCTATGCATGTATGCATATGTGAGGATGAACCCAACTACTATTTATCACCATGAAGCTCTAATAAAAAAAAAATTCCTTGGTGAAAAAGAAAACGAGGATATTTAGTAATCTTGATTTATGATAAATTCATAGCCTTTCATAGATTAACTTTCTGCATTATACTATGATATTTGGGAGGATTTCTTTATTTCTACCATATCAGCTGATGATGTTGAATAAATTTTAAGCAAAAGTTAAAGGTAATTCCCTATTATCTATATTATATGATTTAGCTACTTCTATCATTCTCATGAAAGAAAATACTGAACCCCTGAGTCAAACTTATTTAATTTAGTATAAAGTTCTCCAGCTCCAGTCATTTACATGAAAATGACATAATTCCAAGCTTAAAAAAAATCATCCTGAACTAGAGGAACTTCCCTGTCCTGCACATGCGTCAGAGAATATATATGAGACTGCGAATATATGAGAGAGCCCAGTCCAAAGCAAAAGAAATATCCAGGGGAGCCAAGGGTAATTGTTTCCCGTAAGCTAAATGAATATTGTTTAACTTCCATGTTGCAGAAGGTTGCTATGCAAGTATAGTTAATAGTATAATAGTGATCTCTTGAAAATAAAAAGATAACATATTTCAGTGGATAAAGACCAATGGGCACTTGATTTAAGAGAAAATTAAAAGTGAATAAATTTATGAATATTAAACTATGACTAATCAAGGAAATATAAATAAAATCATAAAAATTAGATTTAAAATCACCCAATTCAGCAACTTCATTTAAAAAAATGTAATTTGCACAGGATTGCACAGAACACTGCTGACGTAATATTGAAACCAGAGCCTCCATTTTCTGTCCAATCCTAATAATCTCCAGTCATGTTGTCTTCCTATTGCCATAGCAGGATGAAGAAAATGGTAGAAATATATCACACATGCATCAACAAAAACAGAGAAGCTAGCTCATCATAAATATGTTGAGAGTTTAAAAGCACACATGCAAAGGATACTGCATAGTCACCCTGAACCCCAGAGCCCCTCAACACCTGCAGGTTCTCTTTGATCCTGTTCTCATTGAAACTCTTGACCAGGACCACAACCCCACGCTGCAGCTGATAGCGGAGGGCAATCAAGGCTGGAGTTCGGTTGTGCTTTTTTGCCAAGGCACCAAGAACTGGATCATCCAAAAGAACAGGAGTGTTCTGGTCAGTCCTGGAAGAAAAGGCAGAGATACCGGAGTCCTGAGTCTGAGTATTTACTTTGTTAGGAGGCTCCAAAATAGACCAAGCTCTGTTTAGACTACTCTAGACCAGGGATCCTCAAATATAATCGCTGGACTGGCAGCATCAGTGTCATAGGGGATCAACTCACAAACGCCAAGTTCTCCCCTCTCCTTGAGCCCTTCCATGGGTAACCCTACAAAACAAACTGAACATGGCAGCATGCACCTGTGATCCCAGCAACTTGGAAGACTGAGGCAGGAGCGCTGCAAGATTTAAGATCAGCCTCAGCAATTTAACAAGACTCCATCTCAATAAAATTTTATAAAAGGGCTTGGGATGTAGCTCAGAGGTAGAGAGTCCTTGAGTTCAATCCTCAGTACAGAAAGAAAGGGAGAGGGATAGAAAGAAAAAGAGAAAAGAAGGAAGAAAACATTATAATAGAAATATAATAATAGAAATATTTCATCACTGATGATGTTTTAAGTGAGGTTCTTGTTCTTATTACCATCTGTCTCGGGGACTTCCCAAAGCACCATAAGCAACCAAAACAATGTCTTTTGATTTGCAGAAGTCCAGCAGTTTTCTCTGGTTGAGAAAAGGATGACATTCTACCTGTGGTGGACAAAACAGAAAGTATCAGATTCTATTAAATGCTAATGTTAATATGAAAACAAAATGTCAAAGTAACAGAAACTGATTTTTTTTAAAAAACTATAATATAAAATTTGAGGTGAAAAAATTAACATCAAGTAGCAATGTGCTTTTAAAATATTAATTCAGTACTTCTATACTATACCCTGATTTTTTTTTCTTTTTGAGGCATTTCTAAAAAGAAACAACTTTGTGGACCACATCTTGGATGCTAAATACCCTTTTCAACTATAAGGAGACATGCATAATTCCAGATCTGGATTGGGGAAAGAGTTCTTCCAACCTTGAACACCAAATCATGCCAAAAACAAAAATTTGGTCAAAGATTCATGAGGGCAAGTCTGAAAGACAAAGTACCATGGGTAGGAATCTCTCTAGTGATAGCTGAATAGATTTCTGCTCCAAAGCAAAAATGAAGAAAATAGGATCATTTCTAAAACATACTGTAAATAGAGGTGTTAATGCCCATAGTAATAGAGAGAGAGAGAACAAAAATACCTGCCCCTACTGATGATTATTATTACAGTAACTCTACACAATGTAAATAATTAAAGGCAAGCTATTAAGGATTCCACTATTTTAAAGGAAAAAGTTGCAGTTTATCTTTAAAAACATTTTTTAAAAATCCTAATTTTTTATTTTTTCACATGTTTATGGACCTTTATTTTATTCATGTATTTATATGTGATGCTGGGAATCAAACCCAGTGCCTCACACATGCTAGGCAAGCGTTCTACCATTGAGCCACAACCCCAGCCCTGCAGTTTATCCTGATTTGATATGTTGAAATTTTGCACAAAAAGTGTCAGATACAAAGAATAGTTAAAAATGAAAATAATTGTTCACAAACCCCTATATAACAAATGAATTTAGACAAAATGATCAATAGATATTCAATTAGTGTGTCATATCTGTCATGGAACACGATTTCCTCTGTTGACAATTTTCATTCAACAGGTCTTTATAAATTCAAGAGGGGAAACACACATTTATCAAAAAGGAAATCTGGCTACCACTAGCTGAGCCAAGAAATCACAATTAGCATCACCCACAGTGGGGCGATCTGTCATTACGTGCTTCCTCCTGGGCTGAACATGATGGTGACATTTTCTTGCCGGAAATGGTTAACACCAATGTAATAAAGCATTTGGACCTAACTTCTAATTTATAAAACTTGGAATAGAGAAACAAACTTTCATTATGAGAATATACTCTAACAAATCTGAAATATTTGTCCAATCCTGTCCAGATATCCTGGGGAAAAAGAATTGGTGGTAATTCTAGGTTAAAAAGAGCTTGAACAACAGAAAAGAGCTTGACAAAGATTACGTGTGAACCACAATGATATCCTGGTTTAAAAAGTATACAAGACATTTTGGGGAAGCCATGGGAAATGTGAAGGTGGTCCAGATATTATATGGTATCAGGGAATAATTGATAATTTCCATAGATCTAATAATGCAACGGTGACTATGGCAGAGAGGATCTTTATTCCTAGCAGAAGTTTTCTGAGGTCTATAGGAGTGAACACTTGTGCATAGGACGTATTATCAAGACATTCAGCAAAATATTCCATGCGTGTGTACAGCTGTAACCTCATCACCTACCTACACGTGACAATGTGGCAAACTTCAACAATTTTGGATATAGTTGAATACAGATGTTCTGTGTCATCCTTTCAAATGTTCTAAAGGCTTGAGAGTGGGCATTGTCAAAAATGAGGGTGAGGTTAGTATTAAAATCACATTAGCTTTTAGCATTTACATCTGGACATCACAAGGTTCATATCATTATATACCAAATTCATGAATTTTTTAAGCTATATTTTTCAATCAAAGACCCATACTCCATGACTGGAATTTGTTAAAAACAATAACTTAGAGCACAGAACCAGGAACAGAATAGATGTGCTTAAATAGCTGATTTGATGTCAGAAAGAAAGAAGGAGAAACTAAATGTGGTCAGGCACAGGGTCAGGTCTATGTTCTGCTCAAAATCCCTCAGGGTTGATTTCATCCACTATTAGTATCCCCACAACTGCTCCTTCTAAGCCAAATGATGTAAATTACACATCCGAACCCCCTAGGAAAGAACCTTTTCCATTGCTCTGCCTTTATTTCCGGTGTCCTTAAAACTGCCCCACTCCATGTTTTCATGCCATTTCTTTCTATACATGGTGCTCTCCACAGCCCTTCTGTCTACACTGTGGTTGGTCATCCTTCGTAGCTCAGGTTAAGACCACCACTCCAAGTCTGAATAACTTCTACCTCCCTTCACCTTTACCTCTCTTGACTTCATAAACACAGCTTCTCCCAAGATGTTCCCAGCGTTTCGCTAAGGTATTGTCAAGGAGAGTCATAACTAAGCATCCTGTAAGCCCATACAGACAGAGGCTCTGTCTGCAGAATCTTCTAGTCCACAAAGGTACCACGCACAGGACAGGCTGGCCAATGGAAGCCCGGCAGTAGCACAGGAAGAACAGAAGGAGAGAAGCCGGAGGGTGCTCACCTGGTTGCAGACAGTCTTGTATTTGAGCCCTGGTTTGTTCAGGATCATCTCCAGATGTTGGCAATTAAAATTAGACACCCCAATGGACTTTGTCAACCCTGCATCCTTACACTTCTCCATGGCCTGGGGAGGAAGGTGTTATGAAGAATAGCTCTTGAAGTTGTCAACAAATATGCCAGAAAGAATTGCTAAGAGGAAAACTGTGAAGAAATACCAACAAAGCCACTGGTATTGATGTCTAGATGAGGAAACTTTGCCAAGAAAATGGGAGAAAAACATAATGACACAAGAGAGAATCCCTGTGTCCTCTTTAGAAAATGGTAGAGATTACTGACTATGGACAGAAAGAGATGCCCATCCCCACACTCCTCACTCCTTCACCATTTCTCCCTATTACTCTCCAGTAATGCTTTCCTCCCAACCACTGCATCAGAACAGCCCTCATGAAGGCCGTGGATGTGGAAGTCCAGCGGTGTATATCCCATTGTCAGAGGTGCAGGTCAGACCTGACTCTTCCTCTACCAATTTGCTCCTCCGCACTCTCTCCTCCAAGTACTCACCTCCCATGTGTCACAGAGATCCACTGCTTCAGATATTGCTTTTCCTTGTTCATCTTTGGGTAATAATGACATCCCAGACTGGAATAGAAGCCATCATTTTAGAGATTTCACCAAATTGTGTTGCAACAATTAACTATGCTGCCAGGTACTTTTGGTGGGGGTGTGTGCATGGGACATTAAGTTTTCATAAGGTAGGTGGAGCTATATTCTAGATCCTGGTATTTGTAAAATATTTTGCATTTAAAATTAAAGAACTTTAAAGTCAAAGGAATGTCCTTTGGAGACAGGTATTCCCTTAATCCTTTAGATCTTTCATGTGTATAATAAATACTATTTTCCCAGGTCCTGGTGGGGGTTTCATACAACTTCTGTTAATTTTTTTTAGCCCCTATACTTTCCTCTGGAAAACACTTCTCCTTCATTGGGAAAGGCCATAAATAATAACATAGCCTCGATATCCAGTGATAAATGGCTTGTGTTCATGACCCAGGTGAAAAGATCAGAAATCCTTATGCCCCTCGACATACTATGGTCCAGGAGCATGCATATGAACCAAGCAGGGTCAGTATCTTGGTGGGGTTTTTTTTGAGATTAATATGGGTGTCAGAAAGCCAAAGTAACTCTCAAATGTTACCGTCAATGAGTCTTAAACTGCCCCAAGGCATTATTTTTTACCAATGAAAAATGATGAGATGAAAATGAAGCCAATGTGTTGGAATGCAGGGATAAGGGAAGGTGGAAAGGAAACAAGTTACACCCAAACCCCTTACCTGCAAAGGTAGAGGGAAATGAATGAGAAGGAGGTCAACATAGTCCAGCTGAAGTTTTTTCAGTGACTGTTCCAAGGATGGTCGGACTAAATCTGGCTTATGAAAAGTGGACCAAAGCTGCAGAGGTTAAAGAATGAAATTTGGAATTAATACTCTAGCCAGTTTTGTTGACAAAGTTTTCTCATCTAGACATCAATACCAGCAGGTTTGTTGGTATTTCTTTACAGTTTTTCTTTTAGCAATTATTTATGGCATATTTGTTGACAAATGCATGAGTTTTCTTTTACCTAATGCAGAGACAATTTTCTTCTGGTTGGAAACTGATGGCCATGAGGGAAATATAACTGTCTTCTTTCCTTTGTTTCTTTTCATCTGTCTTGAACATATAAACCTTACTATTTGGCTATTTTCCATATACCTACTGAACAAAGAATGAAGTGATCCAAGAGATAAAGTTCTTTCTCAAATAACAATGCCCATTATGTAAATTATGTTTGATTGAGTTACAAAAATAGTACACAAACATTCTAAATATCTTAGTTATTCTACCAGATGGAGAAGAATTTGTATCCTTTTTATTTATAGAGTTGAGGAAACTGTTTAGAACATGCATGTATCTATGCATTGAAAATGGTGATCTCAAGAAAGACAGTCTCTAAAAAACTTGGGTTTCCATCAATCAGACCTATTCATGTAAACTGGATTGTATTTTTGTCTATTATTAGTCAATCAATTGAAATATGGAAGAAATTACAAATGACATAAAATTTTTATCAGATAATAGCATTATTTAATCTCTGATTTATGTTCATAGATATTACAAAGCTATTTTTAGTGTAACTCATGCATTCACTTCATAAAATAAGAATTAGTATTTTTTATTTAAAGAACTGAAGAGAAACACATTTTGAACATCTTAATAGACAAGATACTTTAGCTATATCTTGTTTACTACAAATAGAAATTTCCTACATTGTTATTTTATAATGACAAATGAAATGTTGATATTCAGAATGATGAAAAAAATTTAAAAGTCAATCAGAAGATAATGAGTCCATAATCTGATCATAATTCTGATTCCATAAGGAATACAAAATCATACTGCTGATTGGAGAGTCAGAAATTTAAAGAACTTTAAAGTCATAAATTTGTAGACTCTGAGTAGGAATACATAATATTTCTCTGCTTTTTAAAAAAATTGTTTTCAATTGTTCATGGACTTTTATTTTATTCATTTATTATATGCTGTTCTGAGAATCAAACCCAGTGCCTCACACATGTGAGGCAAGCTCTCTACCACTGAGACACAACCTCAGCCCCCTTTCTCTGCTTTTGATACTCTATTTTTTATGTGAATAAACTTTGTACAAATAATCACTTTCCACAACAACTGATCACCCAATGTAATTTTCCGTTCTTTATATCACATTGCAATAATTTTTACCGTGTATACACAATTCCTTTGAAGTATAGAATATGTCTTCTCTCTTCACAGTGCCATCTGCAATCTTGCTTCTAATGGCCAGTCCTACCTCCTCTTCTACTTGGTATGCATAAGCACAATCAATATGGCAGAACCCAGCTTCTATAGCTATTTTAGTGGCCTCTATTGTCTTACTATTAGGAACCTAGAGGAACAAACAAAAGTATTTGAGAATCATATTATGAGAAGTAACTTATAGTGAGTAAAGTGGAGAATTTATTAGAAGGAAGTTATTTTATAGTCCAATGTGTTCTTCGTACTACTTAATTATGTGATAAGGAGCTAGTACCTGAACTTTGAATGCCCATTCTTCTAATATGTAAGATTTAAGGAAATAGCTAAAGATTGATTTTTAATGTCATATGCAGAAGGAGTATCCTCTCAAATCTCAAATTTTGCCCATGTCTTGTGTTAGTGCTATAGTTGTAGTAATGTCCTCAAATCTACTTTGTCTGGGATTCTCCTAGTTAATGACAAAAAATCTATGCCACCCACACTGCAGATAAAATGATAATTTGAAAAATGTACAATGAACTCAAAAAGTTTCACAACAATAACAAAAATCAACAAAGGAGCTGAAATTTCAAAAGAAGAGGTACAGTCAACAAGTACATGGAATAGCTCTAGCTTGAAGAAAGAGAGAACATGTGAGTCCTTCAGAGTCACATAAGGAACAACTAACTTGACAACATAGATTGGATTCCATTTATCTTGTGTCTACTTTCTTATGAACCCTCAACCCAACCCCTTACTGTTACCTCTTGAGGTTTATAGGTGCCAAAGCCCCATCCAGGAATGAAGTGACCATCATTGAACTCCACATACTGATGTTTGGAATTCATTTTTTTCACTTCTTTACCAACTCTCTAGGACAAACATGCCTATAATTGGAAGTAATCACTCTGCTTCTATTTACATGGACCAATGTGAGAGAGGCAGGTGCTGTCTGTTCAGCCTGTCACTGCAGGACCCTCCCTGTAAGCATTTCTCAATAAGGACTTTTGCCTATATGGAGTCTCCAGGTATTTTCTCTGGTCTTTTGGTAACCTATCCCACTGCCCTGGCACAAGAGGACTATGAACATGACTGAAGAATGCCTAGATAAACTGCAATCTTCATGCCATTTAGGAACCTTCACGATCTTTGTGTGTTATTAAAAACTGAAAAATCAAAGTTCCCAAATGCCAACCAGGGGCCAGATTGATAACAGGCTCTTGAACAAAGAGCAATGTGCTGTGTAACCTCTGGCCCACACCTGTAACTATATATGATGGATCTAAACACTGGCTGGAAAAATATGTATAGGGTGAGGATATAGATTTACAAATAAGAAAATGTACTCATGTTGTAAGGGATTAATCACATTAGTGTGAGCCCTTAAAGTTAATTCACACTATTTGTGGAAGATATAATAAGAGTGAAAATGACAATATTTCATGGTCTACAAAGGTTGGATAATGATTTGAAAGTTCATTTGTTAAAGAATAAAAAGGCAAATCAAACACATTCTTTTCTCTTCTTAAATTTTTCAGAAGATTTCTTTTTCCATGAAATCAAACTGAATGTGATCCTGTGTCCTACCCACCCTCTGCTGATACTAGCCCTGAATTTCCTAAGTGTCAGGGCACGTGAAGTACAGCTGAAGCCCTAGTGGTCCACTTTATGCCACTTTGCCCTACAATGTAAACATGTCCTCTCATGTCTCTGGATGTTTCCTTAAGTCATGCAGAAGAAAAATACTATATCCAAAGACTAATCGCTTATCACACAATTAAGTTTCCAAAGTACAAAATTAGTTCCACTCTAGTGAACTTAGCTCACTCCTCTTCAGATTGTAATTTGTCAATACAGCACACATAAATGATGACCAATAATTGGAAATATCTTTCTTATGTGCCACTTGACTTCTCAAGATGTTATATTATACATTCAGCTAAATTCCCTGCAGTTGAGAGCACATGAAAAAAATCTATTCAGCCAAGGTGCAGCATTTTCTGTGAGATGCTGAAGACTTCTTCACAGTGGAAGGAAGTTATCAGCATCATTTATTCTGTGCTTCTCCTGTCAAGTACCTTTTGCTACATAGATTATTGTGAACCTTGCTTTCTTGGAAGGAAAAAAATTGCAAAGTATAAAAATAGAGAAACCAGACCCAGTGAAAACCAATTGCTAAAATCCATCATTCTAGCAAATTGATAAATACTCAGTAGGGGACCACACCATCAGTGATGTACAGAAATGTCTGATCATTGTTTCTCCCACACATGGAATATCTCTTGCCTACAGAAACAGAGAACCATATAAGCCCCCCAGAGTCACATAGGAAGCAAGTACCTTGACAACCCAGATTGGATTCCATTCATCCTTTGTCTACTTTCTTTGGAACCCTTAATGCAATACCCTACTGTTACCTCTTGAGATTTATAGGTGCCAAAGCCCTGTCCAGAAATGAAGTGACCATCATTGAGCTCCACATACTGATGTTTGGAATTCTTTGCCTTTCACTCCTCAGCCTAAATTCTGCTTCTTCTTCTGCCTTCACATGGCAATAAATAATAGGATTCTCATCCCCAACTGCCTGTCTAATGGTTATCCAATACTTGCTGTCCATTATTTCATATGGAAAAATTTTAAATGATCTACTACACAGTAATAAAAGCAAGTTTGTTTTTAATAAATTTTCTCCTTAAAATATTATCATGCATTATGATAAGAGATGGAACCATATTGACTATCTGTTAGCCTGGAAACCTCTCATCCCTCTTCTTTTTTATTTTGATTGGTTCTGGTTTGGGAATTTTTTCTCACATTGAAGCCCCTTCTTGATCACAGTTATGGGATATGATGAATGAATCATGAACATGCACACAAAGAATTTTTAAAAAGGATTATGGAACAATTATTGAAGCCTCATATTAACCAAATGTTGAAAGGACTGTTAAAATGTTTCCATAATTTTTCTACCACATCCCAAGAGGATGCAGTCCTGACAAGTGTGCAGTAACATCTGCACTCACTGTGACATTCTGCTCAGTGGAAGACAAATTATTACAGTCACAGGAAGTCAGTATGCACTAGGTAACCAGAGACTAAAGTTCACTGCATACCTTTAACCTGTTAGGTAACTTTGAGAAAACCATTAATATGCATGATGCAGAATTTAGACGCTTTATATGATTTATGTCCTTGTTCAACATTTTCCCAAAAAGAAAAAAAAAACTGGAATAACATTAAATTAATATAAATTTTGGAATAGTTGTATAAATATTGATGCACTGATGAAGAGGAATATTTTAATAAATTAAAAATCAAACATGAATGTTTATTAATATAAATTATGAAATATAGGAATAAGGACTCTTAATTAAGTTAAAAGAGCAGGGAATGTAATCAACAACATAATAAGTGTATAAAATATGCATGATACAAAAGGAAAGACTACAAACTATAAGTACTCATTCTCTTTGAGTAGTGAGAATAGGCTGGATGTCCTACATGCATTTTAATGACCTGACTTTTTTTGTCACGATCATAATTTGAAAACATGATTTATTGTATATATTGAAAAGCCCTGCCTTTAACACAGATCCTATTTTCTTGTGGTTTTGATTTTATTAAGATAAGCCCTTTCTCAATCACCCATTATTTGAAAAAACGAACTATCTTACTCCACACAGAAGCAAATATACAGAATTTAAAAGGACAGTTGAGCATCTATCAAATTTTGATCCTCACAGAAAGCATTACAGGTGAAAATTTTTTAAAAAATAGCATTCTCATTTGCAAAATATACTCTGAATCTTCTTATTTTGCTTTCTAATAAAAATGTCCATTGTTGATGAATGTGCAATCCTGAAAAGTGTGCACTGAAAAGGTGCCAAGTCACATTGCTTAGTGAAGGCAAATTAACTGAGAGCTCTAGGACATTATTTTGCAAGATGCAACAGAAGCCATAGGGTCTTTCTGAAAAGAGGGCCCTGAGTGATTGCTCAGTTTGTTTTTCAGTTTGTTACAATTATCGTTTCACTTTTGTATTCTAAGAAAAGTATGTACTTATAGAAGGTGAGAAGCTCTGACCCTGAAAATTGAAGAGAAAGGAATTTCCTGGCAGAAAACCAGCCCTCGCTAAAAGTGTTTTTGCTCAGTACCACAAACCTCACTGAGAGCCCCCAGTCTTGTCTGTTATGATTCCATTTACTATTAAAATTCTGCCTTGCAAACTTGGGATACGGTCTCTCCTGACCTTTTCTGGATTGCAATACCTGGACATTGTCACAAGCACTGTTCTCTCTGAGATCAGAATGTTCTTTGGCACTCATCCTAGTCTATAGTTGGTCTACTTGGACATGGTACCACGTGCCTAAGACTCTACCTGGATGTCCTGGACATAGAATCACAATACCTTTGCTCCACATCCACTGCACCTTGCTAGTCAACGACTCACCAACATCCGTGGTCAACTCTGTTTCTTTATAGAATCTTGTTTTGTTTTGTTTTTTTCATTTTTGTTTTTGAGACGTTGCAGGCAAATTTAAATCACAGAAAAAGTGAAATGACAAGATTACAGAAATAAAATGTTATGACCATATGTAAATATCTATTATATAAAGAGTTTATAACAGTCATAAACAATTTTTGGATCTTCAAATGACAAATTTTAAAGAGCTCTTCTGTGTCTAAAATATATCTGGCCAATCCTGCATTGAGAGATATTTTACTCTATCCTGGAATAAACCTCTATGCTATTAAATCTGAGAACGAAAAGAGTCATTCCTCTATTATATGCATATATTTGCATCAAAAAATCAGGTGAGAAGTGAGCTCAGCTCTTTCTTTTTTATAAGTAATTATATTGAGACTATGGTATCTTTTATAATGTTTGGCAGATATGAAAAGAAGAATCAGAAATCTCACAGTTGATAGGTAAGACCTTGGGTGGCCTCTCTGGTCACCAGTCCCAGATTCCACTGAGACATAGTTTTCCCAAATTCTCTGATCCATTGAGGTTGGCCTGCTGTGCACATCCATGATGATAATCCCAGCGGCTTAACAAGGGCTCCAAGGGGAAAACAGATGACTCCTACCTTAGGATTTCAATGTCTAACAGGGAATATACAAAAACAAATTATTAACTCAGGCTTATCACAATTTGTCTGAAATGTAGGGCAGGTGTCAGGTTGTAACTATGCTGCAGAAAAGTCTGAAAGTAGCAGGCTTTTTTTCTTATTCTCCATACTATGGAAGTTTTCTGTCATAAATGTAAATATCCAACAACAAGAAAATATTAAGTTTATGAAAGCTTAGAACTCCAGATGAGAACAATGTTTGACATTACACAGATCAATAACCAAAAAGGCACAAGCTGCTTTTATTTTTGTTGCATAAGGTGTTGAAGAGTGTAATACTGAAAATTGCTGAGTTCTGATGTTTTCAGCTCTGTTGTAAGAAATAGAAAATTTAACTCAACTTGTTTGAAAGTTTGAGGAAATTGATGCAGATCACTAATTTGGGGGCAATAAACAATTGGATTCCTAATGATTCTATTAGGAATATTGATATAATATATAGGTAATATGGGAAAGTGTAGTACTAGGTCATTTATTGAAGATCTTTCTACTTTTTCATAGAGACTTTCAATATCTATATCATGATGTCTAGAAACACAAATCTTCTATCTCAGACTCCAAGTGGAAACCACGTCTGTAAAAATGCAATCCTCTCTGGCTGCCATCATCTTGACTTTGTTGCCTTACCCACTTCTTGGTACACTCCTTTCATTCTCTCAGTTTAAATTTCTGCCCTAGATATGTGACATCACCTGTCCTTCTTCATGCAGACACCAGAAGCTCCCCAGTTGTTTGGCTTTTTCCTAAGAATTTCTACTCAGGCCTAGAATATACTTGGGGTAACCTAGGTAAAATCTTAACTGTAACCATGCCATGTTAAGCAGGTTGCTTGCTCTGTGGCTTCTACTAGGTTTCCAAGCATCAATTTGTGACCCATGTGAATTACAACAGTCTTTGGGTCTCTCTTCTTTCCTCTGAGAAGTTCTCATACAATCTGAAGTGTTAACATTGAGCTAAATAATATTCATCTATTGAAGGATACCTAGGTTGGCTCCATAGTCTAGCTATTGTGATTTGAGCTGCTATAAACATTGATGTGGCTGTGTCACTATAGTATGCTGATTTTTAAGTCTTTTAGATATAAACCAAAGAGTGGAATAGCTGGGTCATATGGTGGTTCCATTCCCATTTTTCTGAGATATCTCCATACTGCTTTGTATAGTGGTTGCACCGATTTGCTGTCCCACCAGCAATGTATGAGTGTGTCTTTTTCACCACATCCTCACTAACATTTATTGTTGCCTATATTCTTGATAATTGCCATTCTGACAGGAATGAGATAAAATCTTACAGTAGTTTTGATTTGCATTTGCCTTTCTCTAATTTCTAGAGATGTTGAATAGTTTTTCATATATTTGTTGACCAATTGTATTTCTTCTTCTGTGAAGTGTCTGTTCAGTTCCTTAGCCCGTTTATTGATTGGGTTAAGAAAATGTGGTATATATACTCAATGAAATATTATTTAAATATTTTAATAATATTTAAAGAAGAGTGAAATCATGGCATTTGCAAGTAAATGATTGGAGCTGGAGAATATCATGCTAAGCAAAATAAGCCAATCCCACAAAACAAAAGGCCGAATGTTTTCTCTAATATGCAGATTCTAATTCACAATAAAGCTGGGGGCACTAGGGAAGAACAGCATTACCTTAGATTAGGTAGGGGGAGTGATGGGAGGGAAGGTTAGGGGATGTGAGGATAGGAAAGTTAGAAGAATGAAACAGACATCATTACTGTATGTATACATGTGACTACATGACGGATATGATTCTGCAACATGTATACTCAGGAAAAATAATAAATTATATTCCATCTATGCATGATATATCAAAGTGCATAAATGCATTCTAATGTCATCTATAACTCATTAAAAAAAATTTAAAAATTTAGAAAACAAAATAATAGAGTAAATGAAAGTTGGAAAACTCTTCTCACTCTCTTACATTTCTCCTTTAACAGACCTACTGCTGGCCTGTCCTGTTCACCTATTGATCTGTCCTTGTACTAACTATCTGGGAGAAACATATCTATAATGAGAAATAATCATTTCATATCTATTTATATAGACCAATTCACTTAAACCTAAGTCTTCAACCAAAAGACTCATACACATTGGGTTGAATTAAAACTTAAGCTATCACAAGATTTTAAGTTTCCCAAGCAATTCAAAGTCTAGGCAATTCTGGTAAAAAAAAAAAAAAAGAAACCTAAATAAATCATTGCTCTTTCATTATGACTTCAGTAACTGAGATTGTGTTCTTTCCAACATCTCTTTCACCCAGATTATTTGTGAGTCAGTCATGTTAATTCCATTGGCATTAACATGTGATCATTGTTTCAAAGGGAGCGTGACCCAGTCCTAGTCAATGCCACATGAGATGGATCCTGCTAGAGGCTTCTCTGCAAGTATCCCTCTGGTTTAAGAAGGCAATTTTAATAAGAGCTGTCTCCTTTCCTAAATTGGATATTGTGCTGCTGTGCTGGGTGCTCTGCTCCCAGCCTAAAGATGTCAACACAGAGAAGAGGGAAGGTCCAAGAGTGGATGGGAGAACTTCTAGACTCATGTGAAAAATACCCAGAGCTTATTCTTCCTCTGGCCTTTTTGTTGTGGGAGTAAACCTGTCTAAGAGATATGGTATGTTTGCTGCACTATGAGGAACAAGTCACCTCTCTGATCTGCTGAGGTGTGTTGTCTAATTTCAGCAACCGTTTTTGAGGTTACACTGCATGCCAAGGCAAGGTGTCTTAGAGATGATAAGCACAGCTTTGCTAACTGGTATCTTCCAAAGTCTGTGACCAGATAAGATGCAGTGACTTGTAGTAGAGTTAATTTGCTTTCAGGAAAGAAGTTGATAGCCCTGTCGACACTACCTAAAGACCAAGACCATTCTGTGTGACGCAGCTTTGACAATGGCAGGCAAAACCACACTGAAATCGTCTGCCATTGTGAATCTCTTTTTTCTTCATTGCATGCTTTCTTTGGTGCTTTAGACAACTGACTGTTTACAAATGTGTCAACTGTTCATTCCCCAGATTCTAATGGTTTCTTGATGTTTCCATGGGAAAAACTGGAGCTTTGCTAGTCCAACATTTTCTCACATCACTCTATATTCTAAATTTTCAAGTGATTTATGAGATTCCTTTCTATGAATGCATCCAATTTGACATAAATATCTCCAAACATATTGTAATTAAGGTTGTTTCAGCTTTTCTTTTAATGCTAATAAAAAATCCAGGTAAGTTTTGGCCTGGGGCTGGGGAACCTGTGGGGGTCGCTCGCTGGAGCCAGCTCCCAGCGGAAAGAGTAACGGGATCCGAGAGGAGGGGTTCTGGCTACCGAAGCTGCTTCGGCCCAAGGCTAGGGAACCAGCGGTGACTGCTTCTCAGTCAGGCTCCTGCTGGGTGCTGTGGGGCAGAGCGGAGCTTCCACCTGCGCCCAGAGCAGGCCAAGTGACCTGCCGGCGTGGTATCATGACTCACCAAAGGCAGTGGTATCATGACACACCAAAGGCAGCTGGGGCTGAAGAGAGTAGCCGCCCACGCCTAGAATAGGACCAGCGACCCCGCGGCGCGGTAGCCAAGTAACCTCATTTGGAGTAGGGGATGTGCAGAGCTGCCATCTGAGCAAGCAGGGCAGGCAGACCTGCGGCCCACTGGCAAGACAGGCCAGGTAGCTTGCCAGCGTGGTGGACACGTAACACCGAGGCAGTCGCGTCACACTGGTTGGAGTGGGGGCGGAGCAGGGTTGCTGCCCGGGTCCGGAGGGGGCCCAGCGACCCGTTGGAGAGGCAGTCAGGTACCCCCATTGGGAGTGGGGGCTGTGCAGAACTGCGACCCACCGGCCTAGAGGCCTGCCAGCGTGGTAGACTCATCACAACAATTGGAGTGGGGACCCAGCAGAGCCGCCACCCACATCCAGATCAGGACCAACGACCCCAGGGCGTGGTAGTTACATTACCACAATTGGAGTGGGGGCAGAGCAGAGCCGCCACCCATCCCCGCAGGGGGGGCAGACCTGCGACCGATCAGCGTGGTAGACAGCCCACCCTAATTAGAGGAGGAGCACGGCCACTACCCGCCCTGCAAGGGAGGCTTCCCAACTATACAAGAGCAATATAAATAAATAGGGGGTAAATTTCAAAAACACAACAGTTGCACCAAGCAGAAAGAAGCGTGTGCAGTATGAAAAGACAAGGAAAGAAAGGATCACAAGCAATACAGGTCAACTCAACTTTAGAAGAGGTAATAGCTGCAAGAGATGGAATATCAGATAAAGAGTTCAGGATACATAAGCTTCAGATGATCTGGAGTCTCAAGGAAGACATGAGACAGCAAAATCAGACAATGAAAGATCACATTGACAAACAAATCCAGGAAGTAAAAGATCAATTTCACAGGGAGATAGAGGTAATAAAAAACAAACAAATATAAATGCTAGAAATGCAGGAAACAATAAACCAACTTAAAAACTCAATTGAGAATA
Organism: Urocitellus parryii; assembly: GCF_045843805.1. NCBI lineage: Eukaryota > Metazoa > Chordata > Mammalia > Rodentia > Sciuridae > Urocitellus > Urocitellus parryii. The sequence goes on along the minus strand of NC_135539.1, from coordinate 75,001,819 downwards.
CTACCAGCAGAGTAGATCACTTAGAAGAGAGAACATCAGACAATGAAGACAAAGTATTCCAACTGGAAAAGAACATAGACAGCTCAGCAAGTCTGCTAAGAAACCATGAGCAGAACATTCAAGAATTATGGGACAATATTAAAAGACCAAATTTAAGAGTCATTGGGATACAGGAAGGCACAGAGCTCCATACCAAAGGAATAAATAGTCTATTCAGTGAAATAATACGAGAAAACTTCCCAGACTTGAGAATGAGACAGAATCCCAAATCCTAGAAGCCTACAGGACGCCGAATGTGCAAAATCATAAGAGATCCACACCTAGACACATTATAATGAAGATGTCCAACATACAGAATAAGGAGAGAATTTTAAAAGCTGCAAGAGAAAGAAAGCAGATTACATTTAGGGGTAAACCAATCAGGATAACAGCTGATCTCTCAACACAGACTCTGAAAGCTAGAAGATCCTGGAATAACATATTTCAAACACAGAAAGAAAATGGGTTCCAACCAAGAATCGTGTATCCGGCTAAATTAAGCTTCAGGATAGAAGATGAAATTAAAACCTTCCACGATAAACAAAAGTTAATGTATTCGCAGCTAAAAAACCATCTCATCAAAAAATCCTTGGCAAAACATTACAGGAAGAGGAAATGGAAAATAACATTGAAAACCAACAATGGGAGGTAGGACAGTAAAGGGGGGAAAGTAGTCAAAGAGGATAACAAATCAGGTTTAGTAACATCAATAAACAAATATGGCTGGAAGAACAAATCATATCTCAATAATAACCCTAAATGTTAATGGCTTAAACTCACCAATTAAGAGACACAGGCGAGTAGAATGGATCACAAAACAAGACCCAACAATATGCTGCCTACAGGAGACGCATCTGATAGGAAAAGATATTCATAGACTGAAGGTGAAAGGTTGGGAAAAATCATACCACTCATATGGGCTGCGGAAACAAGCAGGAGTGTCCATACTCATATCTAATAAAATAGATTTCAAGCCAAAGTTAATCAAAAGGGATAAAGAAGGACACTTCATACTGCTCAAGGGAACCATACACCAACAAGACATAACAATCATAAATATATATGCCCCAAACAACGGTGCTGCTATGTTCATCAAGCAAACGCTTCTCAAGTTCAAGAGTCTAATAGACCACCATACAATAATCATGGGAGACTTCAATACACCTCTCTCACCACTGGACAGATCTTCCAAACAAAAGTTAAATAAGGAAACTATAGAAATCAATAACACAATTAATAACCTAGACTTAATTGACATATATAGACTATACCACCCAACATCAAGTAGTTACACTTTTTTTTCTCAGCAGCACATGGAACCTTCTCAAAAATATACCATATATTATGTCACAGGGCAACTCTTAGACAATATAAAGGGGTAGAGATAATACCATGCATCTTATCTGATCATAATGGAATGAAACTGAAAATCAATGATAAAAGAAGGAAGTAAAAATCAAGCATCACCTGGAGAATGAACAATAGGTTGCTAAATGATCAATGGGTTCTAGAAGACATTAAGGAGGAAATTAAAAACTTCCTAGAGTCAAATGAAAACACAGACACAACATATCGGAATCTATGGGACACATTGAAAGCAGTTCTAAGAGGAAAATTCATTGCTTGGAGTTCATTCCTCAAAAAAAGAAAAAACCAACAAATAAATGATCTCATATTTCATCTCAAAATCCTAGAAAAAGAAGAGCAAAACAACAGCAAAAGAAGTAGAAGGCAAGAAATAATTAAAATCAGAGCTGAAATTAATGAAATTGAAACAAAAGAAACAATTGAAAAAATCAACAAAACTAAAAGTTGGTTTTTTGAATAAATAAATAAAATTGACAGACCCTTAGCCATGCTAATGAAGAGAAGAAGAGAGAGAACCCAAATTACTAGCATACGGGATGAAAAAGGCAATATCACAACAGACACTTCAGAAATACAGATGATAATCAGAAATTATTTTGAATCCTTATACTCCAATAAAATAGAAGATAGTGAAGGCATAGATAAATTCCTTAAGTCTTATGATCTGCCCAGATTGAGTCAGGAGGATATAGACAACCTAAACAGACCAATAACAATAGAGGAAATAGAAGAAACCATCAAAAGATTACCAACTAAGAAAAGCCCAGGACCGGATGGGTATACAGCAGAGTTTTACAAAACCTTTAAAGAGGAACTAACACCAATACTTTTCAAGCTATTTCAGGAAATAGAAAAAGAGGGAGAACTTCCAAATTCATTCTACGAGGCCAACATCACCGTGATTCCGAAACCAGACAAAGACACTTCAAAGAAAGAAAACTACAGACCAATATCTCTAATGAACCTTGACGCAAAAATCCTCAACAAAATTCTGGCGAATCGGATTCAAATACATATCAAAAAAATTATACACCATGATCAAGTAGGATTCATCCCTGGATGCAAGGCTGGTTCAATATACGGAAATCAATAAATGTTATTCACCACATCAATAGACTTAAAAATAAGAACCATATGATCATCTCGATAGATGCAGAAAAAGCATTCGACAAAGTACAGCATCCCTTTATGTTCAAAACTCTAGAAAAATTAGGGATAACTGGAACATACCTCAACATTGTAAAAGCCATCTATGATAAGCCACAGGCCAGCATCATTCTGAATCGAGAAAAATTGAAGGCATTCCCACTAAGATCGGGTACAAGACAGGGATGCCCTCTCTCACCACTTCTGTTTAACATAGTCCTCGAAACACTGGCCAGAGCAATTAGACAGAGGAAAGAAATTAAAGCATAAAAATAGGAAAAGAAGAACTTAAATTATCACTGTTTGCAGATGATATGATTCTATACCTAGCAGACCCAAAAGGGTCTACAAAGAAGCTATTAGAGCTAATAAATGAATTCAGCAAAGTGTCAGGATATAAGATCAACACGCATAAATCAAAGGCATTCCTGTATATCAGCGACAAATCCTCTGAAACGGAAATGAGGACAACTACTCCATTCACAATATCCCCCCAAAAAATAAAATACTTGGGAATCAACCTAACAAAAGAGGTGAAAGATTTATACAATGAAAATTACAGAACCCTAAAGAAAGATATAGAAGAAGACCTTAGAAGATGGAAAAATATACCCTGCTCATGGATAGGCAGAACTAACATCATCAAAATGGCAATATTACCAAAAGTTCTCTATAAGTTCAATGCAATGCCAATCAAAATCCCAACAGCATTTCTTGTAGAAATAGAAAAGAGAATCATGAAATTCATATGGAATAATAAAAGACCCAGAATAGCAAAAACAATGCTAAGCAGGACGTGTGAATCAGGCAGTATAGCGATACCAGACTTCAAACTATACTACAGAGCAATAGTAACAAAAACAGCTTGGTACTGGTACCAAAACAGGCTGGTGGACCAATGGTACAGAATAGAGGACACAGTAACCAATCCACAAAACTACAACTATCTTATATTTGATAAAGGGGCTAAAAGCATGCAATGGAGGAAGGATAGCATCTTCAACAAATGGTGCTGGGAAAACTGGAAATCCATTTGCATCAAAATGAATCTGAATCCCTCTCTCGCCATGCACAAAAGTTAACTCAAAATGGATCAAGGAGCTTGATATTAAATCAGAGACACGGCATCTGATAGAAGAAAAAGTTGGTTATGATCTACATACTGTGGGATCAGGCTCCAAATTCCTCAATAGGACACCCATAGCGCAAGAGTTAACAACTAGAATCAACAAATGGGACTTACTCAAACTAAAAAGTTTTTTCTCAGCAAAAGAAACAATAAGAGAGATAAACAGGGAGCCTACATCCTGGGAACCAATCTTTACTCCACACACTTCAGATAGAGCCCTAATAACCAGAATATACAAAGAACTCAAAAAATTAGACAATAAGATAACAAATAACCCAATCAATAAATGGGCCAAGGACCTGAACAGACACTTCTCAGAGGAGGACATACAATCAATCAATAAGTACATGAAAAAAAGCTCACCATCACTAGCAGTCAGAGAAATGCAAATCAAAACTACCCTAAGATACCATCTCACTCCAGTAAGATTGGCAGCCATTAGGAAGTCAGACAACAATAAGTGCTGGAGAGGATGCGGGGAAAAGGGCACTCTTGTTCATTGCTGGTGGGACTGCAAATTGGTGCAGCCAATTTGGAAAGCAGTATGGAGATTTCTTGGAAAGCTGGGAATGGAACCACCATTTGACCCAGCTATTCCCCTTCTAGGTCTATTCCCAAAAGACCTAAAAAGAGCATGCTACAGGGACACTGCTACATCAATGTTTATAGCAGCACAATTCACGATAGCAAGATTGTGGAATCAGCCTAGATGCCATTCAATAGATGAGTGGATAAAAAAAAATGTGGCATTTATACACAATGGAGTATTATTCTGCATTAAAAAATGACAAAATCATAGAATTTGGAGGGAAATGGATGGCATTAGAGCAGATTATGCTAAATGAAGCCAGTCAATCTTTAAAAAACAAATACCAAATGACTCCTTTGATATAAGGGGAGTAAACAAGGACAGGGTAGGGACGAAGAGCTTGAGAAGAAGATTTACATTAAACAGGGATGAGAGTGGGAGGGAAAGGGAGTGAGAAGGGAAATCGCATGGAAATGGAAGGCGATCCTCAGGGTTATACAAAATGACATATAAGAGGAAAGGAGGGGTAAGACAAGATAATACAAATGGAAGAAATGATTTACAGTAGAAGGGGTAGAGAGAGAAAAGGGGAGGGGAGGGGAGGGGAGGGGGGATAGTAGAGAATAGGACAGACAGCAGAATACATCAGACACGAGAAAGGCAATATGTCAATCAAAGGAAGGGTAACTGATGTGATACAGCAATCTGTATACGGGGTAAAATTGGGAGTTCATAACCCACCTGAATCAAACTGTGAAATATGATGTATTAAGAACTATGTAATGTTTTGAACGACCAACAATAAATAATAAATAAAAAATCCAGCTAAGGTATATGATAAAGTACACAAAATGGTTTTTTTTAATCTGTAGAGTATTATTATCAAAAGAACATTTGGTGGAAGGAAAACAACAGAGTAGTGGAAAGGAATTAAGAGAAAGGAGGAAGAGGGAAAAGGCATAGGAAAGTAACTGGGGGATAAAATCTACCCTATTATGCTGTTTCCAGGTATGTATAAACCACAGTATATGAATAAAATCAAATCATCTAATATATACAAGTTCATATACATCACATTAAGTAAGTTATAATAATAGGAGGAAGATCAGGAGAGTCCAGCAAGAAGATCATGGGGAGGGGGAGGACATGAAGGGAAGTCATTGAGACATGAGATTGATCAAATGTTAGATGTATGAGTGAATGTGGCATCATGAATCTCACTACTATGAATAATTATAATGTGCTAGAAATAAAGAATTTTTATCATAGTTCTCAAGAAGAGAAGTGTTCCACTCTGCTCACTTCAACCTTGGCACATCTGACCCCTCACACTTTTTCCAGGCCGCTTTTCCTCTCACCTCCTTGACAACCATCTGAAAGGTGAACCTTATTCCCTAGTTTTCAGGAGCTCTGGTCCTCAAGGTGCAGGAAGGGAGCCCTTGACCTTGATGCTTATCCTGGCCCTATGTGCTTCATCTGGCAGACCGTGAACCGTTATCTGAATGTATTCTGTTTTCTGATTATTCCCTGGGCAAGAGAAACACTGAAAATCAAATACCAATTGCTACTTCCTTAGATCCTGAGAACTCCTATTTTCTGCTTCCCCAGAAATGTGTTAACATCACCAAACCCCTGCTTACAAGCTAGTAGCCCAGTTAGTTTTTGTTCATAATCACTCAAAAAGAAAGTAATCACAAATATAATGGAGTGAATGTAGAATCTTGAGATAAAAAACTTTATTTGTTTCAAAAATTGATGAAAATTTTAGTGTCTTCCTTACTGGACTGGTGAAGATTGCTTCAAGAAGAATGTGAGTTGCTAAGACACACAGGTTAACAACAGAAGTGATGTGTCCAATGAGTAGCATCTGAGCTGTCTCCTGCATCAGGACCCACCCGGAGGATACCAGTAGAAGTCATGACAAAAGTGTCCACATTAATATTCATCAGCAAATGGATAATTCGGATGATCAGCCCCACTAAAATGAGAATCAGAAATGTATAACACACTCAGTGACACCATTTTTACAGGGGTAAAGAAGTGACATCTACAAACTCCAGTATATTTTCTGAGTGGTTGTGAAATCGGCCTTTCCTACTTTCCTGAATATAGCTTTATCAGAAAGGTAACCAAATCATTCAAATTCTGTTCCCTTTTCTAGAACAGCACACAAAGAACTCACTGAGACAAGAATTCACTAATATTCATCTCCCTTAGCTGTATCAAACCAAGATATCTTTCCTTATATATAAATATATAAATGGACACATCATTTATACCATCTTTAGTATAAAAACAGGTTTAGATATTGACCAATACAAAAACTATTTTAGGGTAGAGTATTTTGCTAGCAATTTAACTTCCATTTCACTAGTTCATTAATTATTTGCTCATTGCTGATCACACATGACATGGTGCTACATTCAGACATGGAAAGGATGTTGTTTATAAAGTAGACGTGCAAACCCCTGGAGCTCACTATATAATATTTACATCTCTGTACTTTAGTAACAATACAACAGAAAACCATTACTTCCAGAAATATTTAATAGGGATCAAGAATTGCCAATTGCTTGCTACTGTCTCTTGACATTATGGTCCTCCTTTTCCTTTTTTTAATTTATATTAAAAATATATTAGAAATTATAAAAATATAGCTTCCAGTTTTTAAGGACATATCATAATTGATTATATAATCCCCTCTCACATGTCATCACATCAATTTCTATTATAAATTAACATTCCCTCAGGCAGAAGGGACATATATTCCTTGTTTACCCTCACTTATAACATATGTGCATTGTCACACTCTATAACCATAAAGAATCAAAAAGGAGTAAAAATTTTTTCATGACTATAATTCTCTTTGGATGATTTCTCTGCACACTTTTCCCTTGCTTTTGAATCTCTCTTCTCAAAAAAGACTTTATCCTCTGCATTGAGATGTCTCCATTTTCAAACTCAAAACCAAATGTTCTCCCAACGGCCTCCACAGATGCCATTTGTCAGCCACATCAGTGTCTGAGGTCTGATCAAAACTCCATTGAATAAGAGGGAAAGACTTGAAACTAAAACAAACAATGGCCACACGTCACACAACATTACTTACAACTCAGCAGGAAGGTATCGATAATTTCTGTTCAGGCCATCTAGTTCTTTCATGTCTTCTGCAGTCAACTCGAAATCAAAAACCTATCACACAAGTAAAAAGTATTTAACATAGGTGGACTGTGTGTTGCCAATCCTGGAAATCCAATGAAATCAGATAACTGCAGAAACATTTAAAATATCTGAGAAGTTTTTTCCAAAACTTATTAAAGACATGAAGCAAAAGGCTCAAATGGTCAAAAAGTATCAGATGAAAATTAAAAAGAAATCACTTCTAATGCATAATGTAGTGAAACTGTACCAACTACAGACAAAAAGAGATCATTAAGCAGAAGCTGTAGCAAATAAAGCTAGTGTTATACCAAGATTATGGTGTCATGTACTTAAAAGACTCAGAAAAAGCTAGAGGCAACATTTTGAAATATGTAAGATGATTCAATAATTTCCAAGGATACTCTTTGATTTCTTTCTTTTTTGGGGGGAGATAGGAAGGTACCAGGGTATGAACTCAAGGGTACTGGAATACTGAGTCACATCCCCACCCCTATTTTGTATTTTATTTAAAGATAGGGTCTCACTCAATTGGTTAGCACCTTGCTTTGGCTGAGGCTTCTTTGAACTCTCCATCTTCTTGCCTCAGCCTCCTGACCTGCTGGGATCATAGGCATGTGCCACTTGCCCAGCTACAGGTCAGTTTCTATATCGCATCAGTGGAAACTTCAAACTCCAATAATGATTTTTGTTCAACAATTTTTAAGTCAGAAATTCTTAAAGTACTAATTATATCCTGTTAATTAGGTTAATAAATTCAAAGGAGGTGGTGGAAAGAGGATCACTTTGTCTCAAACTGAGACATTTTAAGCATGAAAACAGTTTCCACAAATTGCTAACATGCCTAAACAAATGGATGCTTAAATCATAAGGAATTTCCTCAAAAAATGGCAAGAGTAAAATGTTTATAATTTAACAATTGATGAATGAGGTAAATGGAACTAACAGAATTCTTTGAACTTTTCTGTGCATTTGGAAATTCTCAAAATGAAAAGGGATTATCAGAATTATCACTACCATGTGAATAAATCTAACAGAATATATACAAAGGCCTTCATGGAGAAGTTTACTGAAGAGGTTTCAAGTTGGCTGATATAAAGTCAATTTCCTGGCTGCTCAGTGGCATAAAACCAGACAAGCAGTTTCTCAGCAAGGTGGGTGAACAAACAAAATAAGGGGGTGACTTTTCTGGAATTTCATATTGGACCTCAAAACATATTGTGTACTCATTAAGTTAGACTAATCAAATCAGGAAGAAATCCCCCGCACCACAGCTACTGCCACAGCTGGAGCTACCAGCCAGATTGATCTCTACATGAGCACAGAGGATAAAGGAATTAATGGAATCCATATTTTTATCCTTGTCTGGGAAAGAAATCACATCTCTCAAGGTGGTGTGTGAAGGACGAAAGAAGGAATCATTTTGCTGCAGTAGTGCAGGGAGCTGGCAGTTGAGGGACCTGATTCCTGGCAAATCCAAGTCTGGCCTAAATACAGGCCTAGCAAACCCACATGCACAAGATAAAGTAAGTCTAAGTAACCAGGAGAAAATCTATTGTGCAGAGAGCTTTACACAGGGGACAACTGGTTGTGAAAACCCTCCTAGCTCGCCCCTCCCACTGAGATCTTGCTTGCTTCTAGGACCAGCTGGGAGAGACTCAGCTGGCTAGGAATTGGAAAGGGTGGGAGATGGAGAGATTCAGTTTGGAGACTAAACCCAAGACCAGGAACCATGCAGTCCCCAGATGATATAGTGGATTAAAATTTGACTCTTCCACAACATGAGTGGAGCCCAAGGGGAGATCACTGGAGTGCAGTCTTTCAGCATGGACCAGCAAATGCTAGGCCCTACAGGGAGGGTGATTTGTAATCTCCAGGCGAATTCCATGCAGTGAATAGTCTGGAGCCTAGCTAAGCATAAGCCCTGACTCCAAGTGTTCCACCTCTGAGAATCCCTATCTCACCCTAGCAACACCACCCTGAGGGTGAAGCAAATATCATTATCCAAACAACCCCACCTAACTGCTGAGAAAGGAAGCTGAGAATCCTTTGAACTCCAACAGAAATAATTCTTTAATTTTTAAGATTTTTTCCCTTCTTTTTTTCCTTTTTTCATTTTTCTGTTCAAATGTGACCTTAATGTTTCATGGGCATTTATATATATTCATAATTGTTTTTTTTCTAATATATAGCATTTTTAGAACAAATTATTTTTCAAGAATCAGGTTTTATGAGGACTAGGATGCTTGATTAGTATATTTCAGTTTTGTTTTGTATTATTTTATTTTTATTTTTCATTATTAATTTTTCAAATTTTTAATTTTTTTTCTTTCTCACTTATCTGTTTCCCTTGACTATCATTCTTCCTTTTCCTCTGCTAATGGCCAATCTCTGTTGTTCTCTCTTTTGCACTTCTCTTAATTTTTTATTCTATCTTCTCTCCTCTTTCCTCATAATCATCACATCCTACATCACCTCTGTTCTCTCCCTATCCACCCTTTGAAATTGTAAACACTGTAGCAAGCTTACTGTTTTTATCATATGCAATAATTGTGCATTTATTTGTCTTTACATTGACAACATTGTAGATGTCAAAACAATAAATATTTGGATTAATGCTGTATATCATTTAATTGCTTGTTGTTATTCTTTCTCTCTACCTAAACGGTTAAGTACTGGAAATCTTCAGGGACACTATAAGTCTACATAATAGAAATTGTACTATCTCAGATCCATACCATTATATGTATAGACACACAAAAAACATGAAAAGGCAAGGTAAGATATTGCCCCAAACAAAGGAAGATACACCAGAAACAAAATCCATCAAAACCAGAAATCTTTTTTTTAAGAGAGAGAGAGAGAGAGAGAGAGAGAGAGAGAGAGAGAGAGACCGCATTTGTTTTTCAGTTTTTGGTGGACACAACATCTTTATTTTATTTTTATGTGGTGCTGAGGATCGAATCCAGAGCCCATGCATGCCAGGAGATCGAGTTACTGCTTGAGCCACATCCCCAGCATAAAACCAGAAATCTTAAAGGAGTTTAAAATGTTTATAGTTGAACTGATCTAACAAGTAAAGTATGATGGAAGCAGTGAAATCACAGAAAAAAATACAAGTGGAAGATCACTCCAATAAAGAGACAAAAATTCTGAAAAAAAAAAAGATCAAGGAGAAATTCTTGAAATGAATGAATCAATAAACCAAATTAAAAATTCAACAGGGAACATTACCAACAGATTAGACCACTTAGAAAATAGTTTCAGGCAATGAAGACTAAATATATAATCTTAAAAATAAAGTTAGTCATGGAGAAAAGATGTTAAGAGACTGTGGACAGAATTCCCAAAAATATGAGATAACCTGAAAAATCCAAAATTAAGATTCACTGGTATAGATGAAGGCTCAGAGATACACAATCTTTTCAATGAAATAATATCAGAAAATTTCCCAAACCTAAAGAATGAGAATCTAAATCTATACAGGAGCCTTACAAGACCCCAAATATACAAAATTACAACAGACCCACACAAAGGCACATTATTATAAATATACCTGAAATACAGAATAAAAATTTTAAAGGCTTCCACAGAAAAACAACAGGTCATGTTTAGAGAAACATAAATCTGGATCTCAGTTGATTTCCCAACCTAGACCCTGACAGCTACGAGGTCATACAATAATAGATATCAAGCTTTGAGAGAAAATGGACAACAACTAAGAGTACTATAACCAGGAAAATTAAGCTGCAGATTTGACAGTGAAATAAAAATCTTCCATTAGAATTCTGATGCAATATGTTAAAAAACTAGCTAAATATTGGAAACTCATATCAATTTAGTGAGAGTCCAATGCAATATCAAGCAAACAGCAACAATCTGGGAAGAGATTGATAAAGTGCTTCTAAATTCTTTATAATAGGTCAATCTACAATAGCCAAGATATTTATAGATGAGTGAAGAGATAGTAAATGTTTTGTGATGTAGGACAGAAAGACTGATTTTCCATGATAATTAAGATTATGAAAAAGAGCAAATAAGACAACCAATGACAGAAAAGTAGCTGGAAAAGTAATTCCTGTTACTGGGAAATTTAGCTAGTCATTTTAAAATTATGTGTGCATTTGGATTTTTTGTAAAGAAACATTTAAAAAAAAACCCTGAAATTGAAATAAATATGGAGTTAAGGACTATAAGACTTTTGTAAAGTAATGTACTTAAAGGACTGTTCAGTTCCCAATGTAGGAAAAATATGCCACTCATCAACCACAAAGTAAAGACATGAAAACAACAAGAGAATTAACATTGTTCATGAAAGTATACCAAAAGGAAAAAAAAAGAAACACAAGGAGAATTTGGAGAACATATTTCAACAAATACATCTGTATCTGAAAAACAATATTCAGAATACATCAATGTGGTTAATTGTTTGCAAAAATGCTTCCCCAATAATTCACATGTCCCAGTATCTAAACTCCTATGTGAATTTGCAGCTTCTTTCACTAAGAGACTCTGTTTACTTCCCTACCCATTGAGTCTTGTATGGTCTATAATTTGCATTGGCAAATAGAACCTGGCAGAAGCAGTGATGTGCCCATTGTGAGCCTACCTAGGCATCAGAAGGCTCTGCAAGGACCCATTCACTGCCCGGGGACAGTGCTATGTGATGAGATAAAGTCTGTGTCATCAACTGGTACATGTGAAGTTCTATAGAGCAGAGCTCAGACACCCCAGACAACAAAGCAAACAGGACTAAAGCAGTGGCACCACATGTTCTGCGGATTCATATGAGAATCTCTTACAAATTTTTGAAAATCCAGTGTAACTGGACGACATTCACTGAATTCAGGCTAATAGTCAAACCATAGGATTATGAGATAAACAAGTGTTCTTTACACTAATCTCAATATTATGGGTGGTTTGTTTTGCATCTACTCTAAGTAATGATTCAAAAAAGTTCTCCTACTTCAGAATAAAAAGATGAACAACCCATCTAAATGGGTGATACATAAACTGACAGGTGACAAGTGAAAAAACTCAAATTGAATAAATATATGAATATCAAAATAGATTGAGTATTTGGGGAAGTGTAAAAAATAATAATTTGAGGAATAAAAGTTGCCCAATCCAAACTCTCATTTCAGAAAATTAAAACATTTACAAAGATGTCACTTGCAAGAGTTACACAATGCATGGCTACTGATGCTGAAACCAAATCTCTGTGCTTTATCCAACCTAATCCTATCCAGTTGCACTGTCTATCCCATTGTAGAGTAAAAGAACACACTCTGAAAGCACCTGAAATCTTACATGCAGAGGACATGCTGCTGATATTGACTGGTCCCAATAAGATCCTTACAAGTTTCAAAGAAGCACACATGTGAAGAACCCACATTCCCACAGCCCTCCTCTCTACCTGAATGTTCTCTTTTATTTCATTCTCCTTAAAACTCTGGGCCAGAACCACAATCCCTCGCTGCAGCTGGTAGCGGAGGGCAATCAGGGCTGGGGATCGCTTGTGCTTTTTTGCCAAGGCACCAAGAACAGGATCATCCAAGAGAACTGGGGAACTCGGGTCAACCCTGGAAGAGAAGAAATAAATGCTAAAGTCCTGAGGTCAAGTAGTTAGGAGGTTTTCATTTATTTCTGGGGTTTTGTTTGTTTGTTTGTTGGTGTGTGTATGTGTATGTAGTGGAGAGGGTGGTGTTTAAGGGCAATTACTGAGGTTGAATCAAAAAGCATTTTGCCAGAGAAGCAAATGCTTACCCCTTTTTATTTTTGACACAGGGTCTTACTAAGTTTCTGAGGCTGGCCTCAAGCTTACAATCTTTCTGCCTCAGCTTCCCCAGACATTGTAATGACAGGCAAGCACCATTACACCCACTCACAAAACATACTGAGGTCTATTTGGACCACTCTAAATAGGCATCCTCAAATGCAGACCCTGGTCCTGCAGCATCAGTGACTTATGGGACCTTTTCAGAAGTGCAAATTCTCTCCTGTCCCTGAGCCACTTGAGAGTGATCTTCCAAAATCTAAGTCTTATAGGACATCTGAGGTAAACTCCCTGATGTTTCATTACCATGGTTTCTCTCGTTGAGTTCCAAGAGCACTATAGGCAACTAGAACAATGTTTTTTGATTTGCAGAAGTCCAACAGTTTCCTCTGGTTGTGATAAACGTGACATTCTACCTGCAGTGGACAAGACAGAAAGTATCTCATTCTACAAAATGTTAATGTTAATATGAAAACAAAATGCCAAAGAAAAAAGCTGAATTTTTTAAAAAATTGAAACTTGGACTTTAAATTTTGCCATTAACCAAGATTGACCAATGACGCATGAGAATAAGTTTGAAAGACATTTGATAGATATTCTGCAGGTAACATATGGGTAAAATTGTTCATCAAAACATATAAAACCCTAGTCCATAACTCAAGGAGCTTAGAATAGTTCTCCCTAACCAAAATCTGTAAGAACAAGTTCCAATTAGAACCAGTCAGGGTGGGACAAAGTGACCCAGACTTGAAAATCTCCCCTCTGCAGTCAAGAACATGAACAATGGAAACTTGAAATCTGAGGCCACCCTACTGTGAGCCAACAGTCTAGAGGTGAAGGTTGGCAGGACTACAAAACTCCCAAGAGACTCCCTAGAAAATTGGAAGCCAGGGTGGGCATGCTGTCCCGTCCCCCTCCTTTCTGAGAGACTTACTCTCTCGATTAAGAGTTTCATATTTTGCCATTTTCTTATCCTTTGTAGTAAATTCATGCCTACAAGTCTGAGCCACATGTTTTCAATTTTTCTAGTGTGATGCAAAAACTGGTAACTGAGGGCCACTATACTAGGCCCTTGATTTTTAAAAAAGAATTCAAGTCTAACTCCTAACTGACTGCAAATGGGACTGGAAGAACAAGTTCACTGATACAATAAGACAGTTTAGGAAAAAGACCCTGGTTCAAGCATTATATGGAAAAGCACTGGGTGACTGACCATTCTGCGTGAAAAGAGCTTAAGAAACATGACAAAGAGCAACATGTGAACCAGAGTGGCATTCTGGAAAGGGGAAGAAGAATACAAGATATTTCAGAAAACCAATGGGAAAGATGAACACAGACTGGATTTAGATGGTATGAGAGACTTACAGAAACTTTAGGTATAGTAATGAAATGTGTTGTGTGAGATATGATCTTCATTCCTAGGAAATGTTCCCTGAGTTCTCTAAGAGTTAGTAGTCTAGTCTAAAATACACTTTAAAGAAATTTAGCAAAATATTACTGAGGTGTATGCAGATATATCCACAAAAATCTACATCTCACAGTGTTTCCCAAAGTCAACAATTTTAGATACAAGGTAGAATATATGAATGTCCTATATCATGCTCTCAATTTCTGTATGTTTGAAAAATTTCATGATAAAAAATTAAGATAAATTAATACAAAATTATTTTCAATTATTAGCAATTATATTTTAAATTTATAGTGCACTACCAACATTTATAAAAGTTATGGTCTCTGTTTTCCAACCACAAACAAATAACCATGCCCGGAATTGAGGTAATTAAACAGTTGATTTGATATCAGAAAGCATGAAAGAAAGAAAGAAAGATAGAAGGGCTCAAGCTCAAGTCCAACTGTATATTCTGGTTAAAGTTCCTGAATGTGAATTTGATCCACCATCAGAATCACCATACACAAGTAAATTCCTCTCAGTCCTGTTACTTTCATGAGCTCTGCTGCTTTTCCTAATTAATGCTTCTGGATCCATAAAACTGAAATAAGCCATAAAAAGGATTCAGACACCCGACCTCCACAGGAAACCTGATCATTGATCTTCTGTTTTCACTCTTTCTTTCTCACTGCCCATTCCTGTGCACTGGACCTCTTTCCTACACACAATTCCTGCCACTACACATTCACCCATCCAGTCTCTGGTCATCCTCCAATTCTCAAGGACAAGCTCACCATACCCCTTAAGTCAGGTAAAGAACAACTTCCTCATCACCTGTATATCACCAAATTCCTACGAAACTGGGCACCAAGATCATCCCCTCATTTTCACCAAGGATTCACCCAGCTCAGGTACAATTGAGAACCCTCCACACTCTCCAAGACAGTATTAGACTCTTCTGTTCTGCAAAGACAAATGAACTGGGGGACAGAAGAAATGGACACTTGGAGGTGGTGCAGAAACAAGGAAAGAAATGAGATGGCAGTGAGGATCAGGGCTCTCACCTGGTTGCAGACAGGCTTATACTTGAGGCCTGGTTTATTCAGGATCATCTCCAGCTGCCTGTGGTTAAAGTTGGACACCCCGATGGACTTGGCCAATCCTGCGTCCTTGCACTTCTCCATGGCCTTGGGAGGAAGGGGTTGGGAAGAGGCATTTGTACAATGGACTATGTCAGTATAAAGTCCAGACAGAACTGTTAATAGGAGCACTTTTCAACAAATGACAACAAAGCTGATGAACTGATTATTAACAAGAGAAAGATGGTAAAGATAATTGGGCACAGTACTGAGAGCCAGAAAAGGAATCCCTGTGTCCTTGGGAAATCAGACACCACTGCAGGTGGAGGCAGGTGGTGCACTTCTCACTGTCTCCATTTTTCTCTGCTGTTTCCCTCTACTATATTCGAGTAATGCATTCCTGCATTCCTCCCCACCACCCTAAGAAAAATACTCTCTAAAATATAATGATTTCTTGTCCCACAATTTCAGGAGAAAGCATGACCTGACTGTTACCCTGTGAGCCTCCTATGTGATCACTCTCTCAGTCACTCACCTCCCACACAGCACAGAGATCCACATGGTCATATATTGTTTTTCCATTTTCATCTTTTGGAAAAAGCTCTTCCCCTGGCTGGAATAGAAGTGATAATCACAGCAATCTTGCCAAATTCATATGTCCATGTATAGCAATGATGCTAGGTGTATTTATGGAATGGAACATTCAAACCCATGAAATAAGGGGAGTATCACTCTATATTCATCTGTTTACAAAGTGTTTGCATGTGGATGTAAGGAATACCATTAGGTGCTTATCTTCCTGTATTCTCTTACATCAAATTATCTATATGCTTAAATATATATATATATATATATATATATATATATATATATATTGCTTGCATGGAATTAATCACAGCAACAGTGAATTTCAGTGATGACACAGGTTAAATAATATTCCTTATCTACCTGGACACGTGTGTCCATGAATATGTATGTGTATTTAAGACGGTCATTCAAGTTTCTATTCAAGATTGATTTGATGCTGGAAGATGAAGAGACCCTATCAAATATTAATGACTATGAAACTGGAACTGCCACAAAGTCACATTTACCACCAATGGAAAAGGTAAAACAAAACTAAGCAAACCTCTAGTAATGCAGATATAATGGATGAATAAACAGAGATGTTTCTGAAGTAAACATTCTCATGTTTCTGATTACTTCTAATAACAAATCTAAATGGATTCAACTTTCTATAATTCATATATATTAGGTTTATATAATTTTACATAGAAGCTTAATTCAACCATCCTTGGTAATGATGGTCCTAGGAATGGATGGAATTGAATCGGTTTGATGATGCAAATTGATTACCTTCATTGAAAATGGGTAATGAATCAAATACAGGTCAACATAGTCAAAATGAAGTTTTTTCAGTGATCTTTCCAAAGAAGATTGCACCAGCTCTGGTCGATGAAAAGTGCACCATAGCTGCAATGGTTAAAGAAAGGAAATTGGACTGTATTAATACATGACTCATATTTGGGAAATTTTTTAACTTCATATTGAGACATTCACTTGTCTGTTGATTGGAAACTGTTGATCACAAGGAAGATATTCTCTTCAGGTCTTGGGTTTCCATTCATCTTGCCTATTCATGTTACTGGGATAATATTTTTGGTTATTATTAGCCAATCAATCAAACTATGGAAGTAAATACTCAAAAAATATTATTTTTATCAAATACTAACATTATTGAATCTCTATTGTGTTTCATAGAGATTGTAAACTTATTATTAGTCCATTTCATCCATTTATTTCACAAGAATTTTTTTAATTTAAAGAACTGAAGGGAAACACGTTTTGAACATTTTAATATACAGTAAACAAAAATCAAGACACTTTAGCTACATATTCTTTACTCCCCCTACAAAATTATCTTTGACAAAACAAATGTTAAAATTGATATTCAGAATCATAAGAAATTTTAGAAAGTCATCATGGAGAAAACAAAACCATAATCTGGTCATAATTCTATCTGATTCCACAGCTAATAGGAAATCATTCTGCTGATTCCAGAATCAGAAAAGTATAGAAAATTAAAAGTCATAATTTTTAGACTGTGAGTAGCAATTCATAACCATTCTCTATTTTGAAAATGGATATTATATGTGAATGAACATTGGACAATGTTCACATTCCACCAATAACTCATCAGCTAATTTTCATTTCTTCATATCTATTTCAATAATTTTTGCACTGTATACACAATACCTTTGAAGTATAGAATATGTCTTCTCTCTTCACAGTGCCATCTGCAATCTTGCTTCTAATGGCCAGTCCTACCTCCTCTTCTACTTGGTATGCATAAGCACAATCAATATGGCGGAAACCAGCTTCTATAGCTATTTTGGTGGCCTCTGTTGTTTTACTATTAGGAACCTAGAGGAACAAACAAAAGAAGTATTTGGAGAATCATATGATTAATGATTTCTTACTTATAGTAAGAAAGTGGGCAATTCATTAGACTGATGGAATTTTAAATTCCAATGTTTTCTTCAGACACCCTAATTATGAGATAAGGGGCTAGTCCACAGAACTTTGAATGTCCATTTTTCTCTTCTGAAAGAATTAAAGAAATTGCCAAACAGTTATTTTGAAAGTCATGGGCAGAAGGAGTGACCTCAAAAAACTCAAATTTTCCCATGTCTTGTGTTAGTGCTGTGCTTGTGGTAAAAAGCTCAAATTCCCTTTTCTGGGATTTTCCTTGTTAATGGCAAAAAAGTCTCTACCACCAACACTGCAGATAAAGTCATAATTTACAAAATATACAAAGAACTCAAAAAGTTTAACACCAAAAACAAACCCCAATCGATAAATGAGCAAAATAACTAAACCGACACTTCTTGAAAGATGAGATACAAACAGACAACAAGTATATGAAAAAATGTTCAACATCTCCAGCAATTAGAGAAAGGCAAATTCAAACTTCATTAAGATTTCTCCTCACTCCAGTCAGAATGGCAACCATCTAGAATACAGTAATGATAAATATTGCTGAGGATGTAGAGAAAAATCTACACCTATACATTGTTGGTGGAACTCCAAATTGATGTAACCATTCTCGAAAGCAGTATAGAGTATCCTCAAAAAACTAAGAATAGAACCACCATTTGACTCTATTATATAGCTTCTTCATATATATGAAAAGGAGCTAAAACCACCCTACTACCATGATTCAGCCACATCCATGTTTATAGTAGCTCAACTCACAATAGCTAAACTATGGAACCAAACTAGGTTCCTTCAACAGACAATAAGATAAAGAAAACTTAGTAAATATAAACAAAGAAATATTACTAAGACATAAAAAAGAATCACTTAATGACATTTGCCACTAAATGGATGGAACTGGAAACACTCATGCTAAGTGAAATAAGCCAGTCCCAATAAACTAAAGATTGAATATTCTTTTTGATATGTGGGTGCAACAACAAGGGAGCAAGAAAAAGGAAGAATAGAAGTTCAGAGAAACAAGGGGAATAGAAAGGAATAGAGTAGGTAGGGGAATAAGAAAGTCAGTGGAATGAATCTGCTGTAAGTTTCCTATGAAGGATGAAGACACCACAGTGAGTCAGCACATCATGTACATACACAAGATTGAGTTTCTAATTAGAAAATGATATACCTTGTTTGTAAAATATGTCAAAATAGACTCTACTGTCATGTATAAATAAAAAGAACAAATAAATCATTCAGGTTAAAACCACTGTCTTCATGGTGACTGGGACGGAACTGAGGGCACTGTGAAAGGATAAGTGTCACTCATCCAGTCAGCACTTACTGGACTGAATGTCCTGAGGAGGAGGAAGCCCATCTGGGCAATGCATGTGAGGGAGGCAGGTGCTGTGGCTCAGCCTGTCACTGCTGGACCCTCCCCTGAGACCATCCTAGATAAGGACTGATACTTTGTATGCAATCTCCAGGTATTTTCTCTGGTCTTCTGGCAACCTAAGCTGCTGCCCTGGAACAACAGGACTATGAACCTGAGGGCACAATGCATATATAAACTTCACTGTTTCTACCCTTTAGGGAAAGCCCACATCCTTGTTGTTATGCAAGCATGAGAAATCAAATACTCCAGATCCAGCCAGGGGCCAGACTGATAATAGGATCTTGAACAAACAGCAATGTTTGTCACCTCCCACCCACAACCACATCTCTATAAGACAGAACTAAACACTGGCGGATACAATCTGTATACTCTAAGGATATAGACTCACAAATAAGGAATTATACTCATCTTGTAAAGGGTTATTCACATAAGCATCAGCCTTTAAAGATACATCAATCCCTTTTTTTGCAAAATACAATAAGAGTGACATTTAAAATCATTGCATGGTCTACAAAATTTGGACAATGATTTGAAAGTTCATTTGTTAAACAATAAAAAGGCAAATCAAACATGTTTTTTTAAAAAATTTCAGAAGTTTTTTTTTCCAGGAAATCAAAATGAAAGTGATTCTGGGTACTACTGCCCTCAATTGATTCTATTCCTGAATTTCTTGGGTATAAGGGCACTTGGAGCAGGGCTAAAGCCCTACTGGTCCCCTTCAATGCCACGTTGCCCTACAACCTAACCAAGTCCTGTCATGGGTCTGCACAATTGTTCTCTGGATGCTTCCTTAGTCTTGCAGAAGGAAAATGTTTAAATTCAAAATTCAGGAAACTAGTCCCTTGTCACACAATAAGTGGTCAGAGGATGATGTTTGAATATGAAATTCTTTCCAGTCTAGTGAACTTGGCTCACTCCAGCTCAGAGGGTCACCTGTCAATACAACACACATGAGGGATGACCAGGAATTCACAAATACCCTTTCCCAGTTTAACTTCTCAGAATTTTATACTCTACATTCAGGAAAATTTCCCACACTTGAGAGCACGTGAAAAATTCTTGCAGCCAAGGTCAACATTTTCTGTGAGATGCCAAAGACTTCTTCACAGTGCAGAGGGAATAATCCCCATCATCAATGCTATGCCTCTTGTTTCCAGGACCTTTTGTTACACAGATGTCTCTGGAACTTGACTTTTTGGAAGGAAAAATGATTTCCTGAAGTATGGAAATAAACAGAAACCAGTACCAGTGTAAATCAAGTACTGACATTCATCTTTTTACCTAGTTGGTAAAGCGACTGAAATGTGGGGAGGTGGTGGGCGGGCCCAGAATATTAATAGATGAGCACCTATCAGACAATGATATATAGAGTCATGTCTGTCCATTATCTTTTCTGTCCACAGAATAGCTCTCGCCTGGAGAAACAGAGAAACTAAGAGTCACATAGGAAGCAGGTCACTTGACAACCCAGATTGGATCCTGTTCATTTTGTCTACTTTTTTTTTTGAACCCTCAACCCAACACCCCATTGTTACCTCTTGAGGTTTATAGGTGCCAAAGCCCAATCCAGGAATGAAGTGACCATTATTGAGCTCCACATACTGATGTCTGGAATTCATTGCCTGTGACTTCTCAGCCTAAGCAGGTTCTGCTTCTTCTTCTGCAGTCACTGGGGAATAAATAACGGGATTTCACAGCCCCAACTGCTTATATAATGGTTACCCAATTCTACTTGCTGTTTAATATTTAGCCAACATTGTATGGGAGGAGTGAGTTTAAAGCAATATTCCAGGTATGAAAAGAGAATTAGAACCTCTTCACCTATTTCATACAGAAAAATTTCAATTAAATTACTACTTCGTGATAAAAAATATGTTTGTGTTTAGGAAAACTACACCTCAACAATACTATTGTGAGTTATCATACAAGATTGGACCATTATTGACCATTTGTTAGGCTGGAAACCTCACATCCCCATTCTTTTGTAGTTTGTTTGGTTTTGGGTTTTTGTTTTTCTTTTGGTCATGATAAAGCCTTTTATTGCTCAGACATTATTAAGAATACACCATGCAAACAAACACAAAGACTGTTTTAAAAAGGTTTGTGGAGCATTTTTGGAGTATCAGAAAAATAAACAAATGTTAAAATGAACAAATGTTAGCCTTTTTAATTTTCTGATTGGTAAAGTATAATTCTCAAGAGGACTCAGTCCTGACAAGTATGCAATAAAATCTGCACTCACTGCAACGTTCTGCTCAGTGGAAGACAAATGATTACAGCCACGGAAAGTCATTTTGCAACAGGCAAAATAACTTTGAGAAAGCTATCAATAAGTCGGATGCAACTTTGAGACATTTTATATTATTTATGACTTTGTTCAACATTATCCATAAAAGAAAAAAATGGAAAATCTTAAATAATTATGAATTTTGGCATAGCTATGTAAACTTTGATGCACTGATGAAATTGAATGTTTAATGTAATTAAAAGTCAAACATAAATGTTTATTAATAAAATTTAATAAATATACAAATAAGGGTTTCTCATTAAGTTAAAAGAGAAATTAATGTGTCATAATCAACAACATAATATGTTCATAAAAATGCATAATAAAGGAAGGGAAAACTACAAACTCCAAGTACTCATTCTTTCTAAATAGTGAGACTTGAATTGATCTCCTACATACTTTTAAATCACCTAGACTCTCATTTTTCATCTTCATAATTTGAAAAAATTTGAAAAATTTTATTTATATAAATAGAAATCTCTGCTCCTTACACAGATCCTATTTTCTTGTGATTTTCGTTTTGTTAAGATGAATCCCCTTCTGAATCATACATTATTAAAATGAACTGTCTTACCCACACACAAACATATGCACAGAATTTAAAAGGACTGTTGAGAATTTTTCAAACTTTGACCCACTCAAAAAGCACCAAAGGTTAAAATTGAAAAAAAAATAGCCTTTTGACCTTTCTCACTGGCAAAATATTTTCTAAATTTTCTTGTTTTGCTTTGTAATAAAAACATCCATATTTGATGATTGTGCAATCCTAAGAAGAGTGCACCAAAAAGCTGCTGTGTTATAGTGCTTGGTGAAGGATAAATGACTGACCGCTCTAGGAAATTATTTTCAAATGTACCTGAAACTTAGGAGTCTAGATGAATAGGGGGGCTCTGAGTGATTGCTAAATCTTCTGCATGTTTTTAAGTTCCCTACAATTAAAGTTTCTCTTTTGTAATCTAAGAAAAATGTTCACTTATAACAGGTAAAATGCTCTATCCCTGAAAATTAAAGATAAAGAATTTTCTGGCAGAAAACCAGCCCTCTCTCAAACTGCTTTTACTCAGTGCCACAAACATCACTGAGAGCCCTCAGTCTTCTCTGCTATTTCTCCAGTTACTATTAAAATTCTTCCTATCCCCCCCAGTGAAATATGAACTTGGATTATGGTATCTCCTGACTTTACCTGGGTTGAAATTCCTGGACATTGTCATCATATCACTTCTCTCTACAATTAAGGTGCCTGTCTGCACTGATCCTGGCCTCCAGTGGTCTACCTGAACTCACAGAACCGTGTGCCCAAGACTACCTGAATGTCCTGGACACAGGGCCAGAACACCTTTGCTCCACATCCACCACACCTCACTATTCAACAACCTCACCAACTTTCCATGGTGAACTCTGCTTCTTTATAGAGTCTTGTTTATTGAGAACTTGAAGGCCAATTTAAATCATAGAAAAAAATTAAATGGTATGATTGCAGTGGAGTAGACCAATTAGAAGTCAGAACATCAGACAACGAAGACAAAATATGTCATCTCAAAAAGAGCCTAAACAACTCAGAAAAGCTGATAAGAAACCATGAGCAGAACATCCAAGAAATCTGGGATACCACAAAAAGACCAAATTTAAGAGTTATTTGGATAGTGGAAGGTATAGAGGTCCAAACCAAAGGAATGAGCAATCTGTTCAATGAAATAATTTTAGAAAACTTTCTAGACATGATGAATGAATCGGAAATCTAAATCCTAGAAGCCTAGAGGACACCGAATGTACAAAACCACAAGAGACCTACGCCAAGACACATTATAATAAAAATGTCCACCATACAGAACAAGGAGAGAATTTTAAAAGCTACAAGAGAAAGGAGGCAGATTACTTTTAGGGGTAAACCAATTAGGTTAACGGCTGATTTCTCAACATAGATGCTGAAAGCTAGAAGATCCTGGAACAAAATATTTCAAACGCTGAAAGATAAGGGGTTCCAACCAAGAATCTTGTATCCAGCAAAATTAAGCTTAAGGTTTGACAATGAAATAAAAACCTTCCATGATAAACAAAAGTTAAAAGAATTCACAGCTAGAAAACCGGCTCTGCAAAGCATCTTGGACAAAACATTACACAAAGAGGAAATAAAAAACAACAACGAAAATTAACAGTGGGAAGTAGTACAGTAAGGAGAAAAACTAATCAAAGAGGACAAAATATCAAGTTAAATAACAAAAATAAACAAACATGGCTGGAGTACAAACCATATCTCAATAGTAACCCTAAATGTTAATGGCTTAAACTCACCAATCAAAAGACATACGTTAGTAGAATGTATTAAAATAAAAGATCCAACAATTTGCTGTCTACAGGAGACTCATCTGATAGAAAAAGACATACGCAGACTGAGGATGAAAGGTTGGGAAAACTCATACCACTCATATAGACCTCAGAAGCAAGCAGGGATATCCATTCTCATATCAAATAAAATAGACTTCAAGCAAAGTTAATCAAAAGGGATAAAGAAGGACACTACATACTGCTAAAGGGAATCATTCACCAACGAGACATAACAATCATTAATATATATGCCCCAAACAATGGTGCAGCTATGTTCATCAAGCAAACTCTTCTCAAGTTCAAGAGACAAATAGACCACAACACAATAATCTTGGGTGACTTTAACACACCTCTCTCACCACTGGACAGATCTTCCAAACAAAAGTTGAATAAAAAATCTATAGAACTCAACAACACAATTAGTAACCTAGACTTAACTGACATATATAGAATATATCATCCATCATCAAGAGGATATACTTTTTTCTCAGCAGCACATGGATCCTTCTCAAAAATAGACCATATATTATGCCATAAGGCAACTCTAAGCAATTATAAAGAGTTGAGATAATACCATGCATCTTATCTGCTCATAATGAATGAAACTGGAATCAATGATAAAAGAAGGAAAAAATCCTACATCACTTGGAGAATGAACAATATGTTACTGAATGATCAATAGGTTACAGAAGACATCAGGAGGAAATTAAAAAAATTCTTACAGTTAAATGAAAACACAGACACAACGTATCAAAATCGATGGGACACAAAGAAAGCAGTTCTAAGAGGAAAATTCATTGCTTGGAATTCATTCCTCAAAAAAAGAAGAAACCAACAAATAAATGAGCTCACACTTCATCTCAAAGCCCTAGAAAAAGAAGAGCAAAACAACAGCAAATGCAGCAGAAGGCAAGAAATAATTAAAATCAGAGCAGAAATCAATGAAATTGAAATAAAAAAAAACAATTGGAAAAATTGACAAAACTAAAAGTTGGTTCTTTGAAAAAGTAAATGAGATTGACAGACCTTTAGCCATGCTAACAAAGAGAAGAAGAGAGAGAACTTAAATTACTAGCATACGGGATGAAAAAGGCAATATCACAACAGACACTACAGAAATACAGAAGATAATGAGAAATTATTTTGAAACCATATACTCCAATACAATAGAAGATAGTGAAGGCATCGATAAATTTCTTAAGTCACATGATCTGCCCAGATTGAGCCAGGAGGATATACACAACTTAAACAGACCAATATCAATTGAGGAAATAGAAGAAGCCATCAAAAGACTACCAAACAAGAAAAGCCTAGGACCGGATGGGTACACAGCAGAGTTTTACAAAACCTTTAAAGGAGAACTAATACCAATACTTTTCAAGCTATTTCAGGAAATAGAAAAAGAGAAAGTTCTTCCAAATTCATTCTACGAGGCCAACATCACCCTGATTCCTAAACCAGACAAAGACACTTCCAAGAAAGAAAACTACAGACCAATATCTCTAATGAACATAGATGCAAAGATCCTCAATAAAATTCTGGCAAATCAGATACAAAAACATATCAAAAAGATCGTACACCATAATCAAGTGAGTTTCATTCCCAGGATGTAAGGCTGTTTCAACATACGGAAATCAATAAATGTAATCCACCACATCAACAGACTTAAAGATAAGAACCATTTGATCATCTCGATAGATGCAGAAAATGCATTCAACAGAATGAAGCATCCCTTTATGTTCACAACACTAGAAAAACTAGGGATAACAGGAACTTACCTCAACATTGTAAAAGCTATCTACACTAAGCCTCAGGCCAGCGTCATTCTAAACAGAGAAAACTTGAAGGCATTCCCTCTAAAATCTGGAACAAGAGAGGGATGCCCTCTCTCACCACTTCTATTCAACATAGTTCTTGAAACACTAGCCAGAGCAATTAGACAGACAAAACAAATTAAAGGCATAAATATAGGAAAAGAAGAACTTAAACTAGCACTATTTGCTGATGATATGATCCTATACCTAGCAGATCCAAAAAGTTCCACCCAGAAACTTCTTGAACTAGTAAATGAATTCAGCAAAGTGGCAGGATATAAAATCAACACCAATAAATCAAAGGCTTTCCTGTATATCAGTGACAAATCCTCTGAAATGGAAATGAGGAAAACTACCCCATTCACAATATCCTCAAAAAACATAAAATACTTGGGAATCAACTTAACAAAAGAGGTGAAAGATCTATACAATGAAAACTATAGAACCCTAAAGAGAGATATAGAAGAAGACCTTAGAAGATGGAAAGATATACCTTGCTCATGGATAGGCAGAATTAATATTATTAAAATGGCCATATTACTAAAAGCACTCTACAGATTTAACGCAATTCCGATCAAAATCCCAAAGGCATTCCTCACAGAAATAAAAAAAGCAATTATGAAATTCATCTGGAAAAATAAGAGACCCAGAATAGCTAAAGCACTTCTAAGCAGGAAGTGTGAAACAGGTGGTATAGCTATACCAGACCTGAAACTATACTACAGAGCAATAGTAACAAAAACAGCATGGTACTAGCACCAAAACAGGCTGGCAGACCAATGGTACAGAATAGAGAACACAGAGACCAATCCACAAAATTACAACTACATTATATTAGACAAAGATGCTAAAAGCATGCAATGGAGAAAGGATAGCATCTTCAACAAATGATGCTGGGAGAACTGGAAATTCATATGCAACAAAATGAAAATGAATCCCTTTCTCTCACCATGCACAAAAGTTAACTCAAAATGGATCAAGGATCTAGGAATCACACCAGAGACTCTGCGTCTCATAGAAGAAAATGTTGGCCCTAATCTCCATCTTGTGGGGTCAGGCTCCAAATTCCTTAGTAGGACACCTGTAGCATAAGAGTTAAAATCAAGAATCAACAAATGGGACGTATTCAAATTAAAAGTTTTTTCTCAGCAAGAGAAATAATAAGTGAGGTAAATAGGGAGCCTACATCCTGGAACAAATTTTTACCACTCACACCTCAGATAGAGCACTAATCTCTAGGATATACAAAGAACTCAAAAAGTTAAACAACAAAAAAACAAATAACTCAATTAACAAATGGGCCAAGGACCTGAACAGACACTTCTCAGAAGAGGATATACAATCAATTAACAAATACACGAAAAAATGCTCACCATTGCTAGCAATCAGAGAAATGCAAATTAAAACTACTCTAAGATACCATCTCACTCCAGTAAGAATGGCAGCAATTATGAAGTCAAACAACAAGTGCTGGCGAGGATGCGGGGAAAAAGGTACACTCATCCATTGCTGGTGGGGCTGCAAATTGATGCAGCCAATTTGGAGGGCAGTATGGAGATTCTTTGGAAAGCTGTGAATGGAACCACCATTTGACCCAGCTATTCCCCTTCTTGGACTATACCCAAAAGACCTAAAAAGAGCATACTACAGGGACACAGCTACATCAGTGTTCATTGCAGCACAATTCACAATAGATGCCCTTCAATAGATGAATGGATAAAAAAATGTGGCATTTATACACAATGGAATATTACACAACACTAAAAAAATAACAAGATCATGGTATTTGCAGGGAAATGGATGGCATTAGAGCAGATTATGCTAAGTGAAGTTAGCCAATTCCTAAAAATCAAATGCCGA
Organism: Urocitellus parryii; assembly: GCF_045843805.1. Classification (NCBI taxonomy): domain Eukaryota; kingdom Metazoa; phylum Chordata; class Mammalia; order Rodentia; family Sciuridae; genus Urocitellus; species Urocitellus parryii. The sequence goes on along the minus strand of NC_135539.1, from coordinate 74,974,041 downwards.
ATGTCTTCTCTGATATAAAGGAGGTGACTCAAAACACAGTAGGGAGGAAGAGCATGAGAAGAAGACTACTACTAAACAGGGAAGAGACTGGGAGGGAATGGGAGGGAGAAGGGGAATTGCATGGAAAATGGAAGGAGACCCTCATTGTTATGCAAAATACATATATGATGGTGTGAGGGGGAAGGAAAAATAAGAGAGAGAGAGAGAGAAATGTGTCACAGTAGACTGAGTAGAGAGAGTTGATGGGAGGGGAGGGGAGAGGAGGGGGGATAGGGAGGGCAGCAGAATACGACACTAGAATTGCTGTATGTATAAACGTGGCTGTATAACCAATGTGATCCTGCAATCTGTACACGTGGGAAAATGAGAATTCATACCCCATTTGAATCAAATGTATGATATGTCAAGATCATTGTATTGTCTCAAGCAACTAATTAAAAATAAATAAATAAAATAAATAGATAGATAAATAAATAAATAATAAAACTGTGGGCCTTTAAAGCAGCTATCACCTTGACTGTGCTACTTCACCCACTTCTTGGTACACTCTTCTCATTGTCTTAGTTTAAGTTTCTGCCCAAGATATGGTGACGTCATCTGTCATTCTTCATGCAGACAACCAAAGCTTTCCAGTTTTCTGGCATTTTCATCTCCTAAGAATTTCTACTCATACCTAGAGTATACTTGAGGTAACTCAGATGAAATCTTGACTTTAACCTTTCCATGCTAAGCAGGCCTCTTACTCTGAGGCTTCTACCACATCTCCATGCATCCAATTCCTGATCCACCAGAGCTGCAGTCATGGGTCTCTCTTCTTTCCTTGTGAAGTTCCCATACAAGCTGATGTATTCACATTGCATAGAATAACAGAGTAAGTGAAAGCTGGTCAGGCTCCTCTCACTCTGCATTTCTCCTATAACTAACCCGCTGCTGAGTGAGGCCTGTCATTTCCCCCTATTGGTCTGTCCTTGTCCCAGCTACCTAGGAGAAACTTGTCTATGACAAGTGGCAGTCGGCCATGGTGAAGAAGGAGGCCAGCTGTTAGGACACCCACTGCGTCTGCTGAGCGCTTACTGTGCCCAGGCACTGCTGGGCACTGTGGTGATGGGCTTCAACCCCCCTCGCAGCTGCATGAAAATCGCCACTGCTGTGTGCTCCCTGCAGCCCTGCTGCCTGCTTCTGGACACCAACATGGACAAAAGTCCACTTCATCATCGAGGTTACAGGCTGTCTGGTTCCACGGGTGGAGATGATCACTCAATATCTGGCCATCATCATCTGGAAGCCCAGCCACTTAGACCTTGGCTGCGTGTGGCAGGAGTATGGCATCAACGCACAATGCCCACTGTCATGGTGGGGGACCATCTGGACACACACGTCTTCCTGGGCATCACCTGTGCCTTGAAGACCATCCAGACCTCACTGGAGTCTCAACGCTAGAGGATGTGAAGAGTAATCAGGGAAGTGACTGCAAGTCTAAGAAGAATATGGTCCCTGACTTCTATTGTTGACAAATTATCTTTGGGTCACACATGTGAATTACATTGGCATTAGTGTGTGGTCACTGTGGGGAAAGGGCTGTGACCGAGTCCTAGTCAATGCCAGATATAAAGGATCCTTCTGGGGGCTTCTGTGTAAGTAACCCTCTGTTCTGAGAAGGTTATTTTAGAAAGAGGTGCCTCCTCTTCCTAATCTGGATATTGCTGTTGCTGGGAGGTGGAGGGTGGAGGGTCTGCTCCCAGCCTGAAAATGATGTCAATACACGAATAAGGAAGAGCCTGGAGCAGATGGGAGAATATCTAGACTCATGTGGACAATATCCAGAGCTTGTTCTTTCTCTGTTTTTGTTGTTGTTTTGTTTTGTTTTCTTTTCTTTTATTTTTTGGTTTTTGTGATGGGAGTAAACATGTCAATGAGGGTTAAGTCAATGTTATTTTTATTAGGTTTTATGCCTTGTTGTAGCCAAATAAAAGCAACCACTGAAAATAACAAATTTCCCCCCTGAAACCCATTCTCCACCTACATTTGGCCTGCATCCAAGAGCATTCCAAATTTTTGAAAGCTGCTGAATCCCCCTGGAGAGCATAAGCCTAATTGGTTTCTAAGGGCTGACCACGGTGTGCCCAGAAGCTGCCACAATGTCGCAAAGGGCCTCAATTTTCTCCTCCACTCTTGCACAATAATGGTCTGTTTTTCATGCACTGGGAAAGGCTACTGGTGGTTATTTTGTTTATTTTCTTTAAAAAAAATTTAAAAAATCAGATTTCATCTTTTTTTCTATGGCACACAAAGACTTTGTGACAAACAATTTCTAAGGTACTTACAAATGGCTCCCCTTTTGTTAGGTGCCATTCATATGTACCCTAGAATTTATTTTCTGTTTGTTTCATGTGCCATGAAATCCGGTGTTTGCTGGACTATGAGTAACAACCCACCTCTCTGATCTGCTGAGGGCTGTCATCTAATTTCAGCAATTATCTAGGAGGTTGTGCTGCTTGCCTGGCTGGGAGGAAGAAGCAAGTTGTTTTAGAGATGATAAATGCAGACTTGTTACTCTGATATCTTACAAAGTTTGTGACTAGATAAGATGTAGTGAATTTCAGTACAGTTCCTTCGCTTTAAGGAAAGAAATTGATAGGTCTGTTGACACCACCTACGGAACAAGACCACACCGTGCAAAGTAGGTTTTGGCAATGGCAGGCACCCACTCTAAAATTGTCTACCATTCTGAATTTCATTTTTCTTCATTGTGTGCTTTCTTTGTTGCTTTCAACAACTGAGTGTTCATAGAACATGTACAGTGTTAATTCACCAGAGTCTAATAGATTCCTGTTGTTTCCATGGGAGAAACTGGAGCTTTTCTAGTCCAACATTTTCTCACATCACTCTATATTCTAAATTCCCAAGTGATTTATGAAATTCCTTCCTATAAATGCATCCTAACAGACATGAATATTTCCAAACATATTCTAATTAAAATTGTTTCAGCTTTTCTTTTTAATGCTATTCATGACTCCAGGTTTGGCATTGGATAAAGGATGCAAAAAGTTTCTTTTTGTCTGCAGAATATAATTATCAAAAGACCATTTGGTGAAAGGAAAACCATCACAGTAGAGGAAGGGAATCAAGAGGAAGAAGGGAAGGGAAAAGGGAAGACATGGGGAAGTAACTGGGGAATGAAACCTATCCTATTATGCTATTTCCATGTACAAATATACCAAAGTAGATCAATCAATCAAATCATACATAAATATACATGTACATTTATATCACATAAAATAAATAATAATAATGGAAGGAAGATGAGGAGAGAGCAAGCGGATCAGGGGGAGGGGGAGGGCCAAAAAGGGAAAGTTACTGAGATATGAGATGGATCAGATGTTATGTGCATGCATATATTTCCTGCTACTATATATAATTATATGCACCAAAAAGGAAAAAAGAAAAACCTTTTGCCCGTTAGTCCCAAACAGAGAAGTGCTCCACTCTTCCCTCTTCAACCTTTGCACATCTGAATTCTATGCTAATTCCAGGTCTGATCCCCTCTCACCTCCTTGACAACCATCTGAAAGGAAAACCTCATGCCCAGTTTCAGGAAGCTCTGGTCCTTAAGCTTCAGGAAGGGAGCCTTGGCCTGCTGTTCCTCCTTGCCATGTCTGCTTCATCTTGCAGATTAAGAACCATGACCTAAATGCAGTGTGTTATCTTGTTACTCCATGAACTAGAGAATCACTGAATACTAAATATCAATTAATACTTCCCTAGAGCCTGAGAACCCCCAATCTATTTCCACCCCAGAAATGTGTTAGCATCCCCAAACACCTACTTACAGGCTGGTAGCCAAATTAGTTTTTGTTCATAATAAGTCAAAAAGAAACTAGTCATAAATGTAACAAAGAATCTTAAGGAAAACAAGTTTATTTTGTTTTCAGAAATTGATAAAAATGTAATTACTGGACTGGTGAACTTTGCTATAGCAGAATGTGAGTTGCTAAGAAGCATGGATTAACAACAGAAGCTATGTGTCCAATCATCAGCATCTGAGCCACCTCTGGAATCACAATTGAAGTCAGGGATACCAGTAGAAGTCAGGAAAAAGTGTCCAGATTAATATTAATCAGCAAATGGGAAATTCGGGTGGTCAGACATACTAAAATGAAAAATGAAAATGTGTGACATAGACTCAGTGACTCCATTTCTACAAAGGAAAAGAAGTGACACTAAGGAGCTCCATTATATTTCTTGGGTGGTTGTAGAATCTGCCATATCTACTCTCATGAATATAGCTTTAGGAAATGGTATTATAGTTATAACTAATTATTCAAATTCTATTTCCTTCCTGAGAACAGAACACAAAAATCTCACAAAGGTAAGAATTCACTCATATTCATCTTCTTTAGCTCTATCAGTCAATCTACCAATCAAAGTAATCTTTTCTTATTTCATATTCTAAGTGAAAGCAGAAACAGATTGTACCAGGTTTATTTACTTACATTGTGAAGGATGACACATCCATTTATGCCATGTTTAGTATAAGGACAAGTTCTGATACTGATCAATATGAAAGTTATATTAGGTGTACAGTATATTGCTAGCCATCTCACTTCCATTTCACTAATTCATTAATTTCTTTGCTCACTGCCCATCACACATGACATGGTGCTAAATTCAGATATGGAAAGAATGTTGTTTGTAAGACAGACCTGCAAACCCCTGGAGGTCACCATATAATATTTACATCTCTATACTTTAGTAACAATAGAACAGAAAATCATTACTTCTTGAAATACTTAATAGGTAACAAGAATTTCCAACTGCTTTTTAACTGTCTCTTGATGTTATGTTCCTACTTCATCCTTCATTTTACCTATATTGAAAAAAAGATTAGTAATGATAACAATAAACCAGCCGATATTTAAGCACATGTAACCATGGATTATCTAATCCCCTTTCAAACACCACCACATTAATTTCTATTATGAATTAACTTTCCCACAGGCAGAAGGAACATAATATATTCCTTGTTGACCATCACTTATAATGTATGTCCAATGCCAGATTCTAAAACCCTAATGCATCAAAAGGTGTAAAGACTTTTTCATGACTATTAATCTCTTCAACAAGGGTGTTTTCTCTGCACATTCTTCCATTGTTGAATCTCTCTTCTCAAAACTACTTTATCCACTAAGTTGAGATGTCTACATTTTTTAATTCACAACAGAATATTCTCCTCAATGGAAGCCTTTTGAAAGCCAAATACAGTGTCTGGGTTCTGATCAAAACTGTACTGAAAAGGAGGGAAAGACTTGAAATAACTACCAAAGGACACATGAATACTAAAGTTACTTACAACTTGAAAGTAACATATCGAAAATTTCTGTTCAGGCCATCTAGGTCTTTCATGTCTTCTGCAGTCAACTCGAAATCAAAAACCTATCACAGAGTAGAAAGTTTTTAGCCTATGTAGACTGCATATTGCAAATCTTGGAAATCCAATGAAATCATGTTGTTGCAGAAACATTTAAAATATCTAAGAAGTTTCCAAATGTTACTAAAGACATCAAAAGAACACTCAAATGGTCTGTGAATATCAGGTGACAAATAGAGATCACTTCTGACATATAAGATATAGAAACTGTACAACTACAGACAAAAAGAAATTGCAAAAAGAAACTGAGCAAAATAAAGCTAATGTTATTCCAAGATTACAGTGTCATACATTTTTTTAAAAAACCCAGAAAACTCTAGAGGCCACGTTTTGAACTATGTAAGATAGTTCAATGATTTTTCAAGGATACAGTTTGTTTTCTATATTCCATCAATGGACAGATTAAAAACTTCAACAATGACTTTTGTTCAACATTTTTATGTCAATAATTGTTAAGGTACTAATAATATCCTGCTCAAAAAACAAGTGACCTAGCTCCAAGAATCACTTTGTCTAAATTTTAGGCATTTAAAACATGGAAAATTTTCAGGAATTGCTAACATACTGAAACAAATGGATAATTAAATCTTTGGTAATTTCCTTAAAAATGTCAAGAGAGTAAAATTCAACAATTGAGGAGTTGGAGGAGTACCATTCTCTGCATTCTTCTGTGAACTCTTCTGCACACTTGGAAATTCTTAAAATGAAAACGGATATTTTATTCAAAGATTATCAAAATTATCACTCCTATATGAATAAATGTAACAGAATTTACACAAATGCCTTCGTAGGTAAGTTTGGTGCAATATGTTTAAAGACTAGCTAAATATTGGAAATTCATATCACAATCATAGATTAGAATCTTTAAATTTCAAAAAGTAGTTTCTTTCCAATTAATTAAGAGCTCCAATGAAATATAAAGCAAACAAGGACAATTTGCATCAACAATCATAAAGTGATTCTTTTTAATAGAAAAGTAGTGAGAAATGTAAATCCTCTTCTTGGGATGTTTAGCTAGGCATTTAAAAATTATATGTGTATTTGGATTTTTATTTCATAATGTTAAAAAAACTGCAGTTGAATTAAATGTGGAATTTAAAAGTTGTAAAAGTTTTGTAAAGAAATGTAATATAATACTGTTGAGTTCCCAATATAAGAAAAAACATGACATTCATCAACCACAAAATGAAGGCATAAAGACAAAAATAAGACAAGGAATTCTCTTCATGAAAATATAGCAAAAGGAGCATGGAAGTCAAAGTGGAATTGGGGAGAACATATTTCAACAAATATATCTAAATCTGAAAAATATATCCAGAGAATATAAAAATTGTCAATTGTTTGCAAAAAAAAAAATGTTACCCCCAGTAATTCACATCTCCCAGTATCCAAACTCTTTCTTAGGTGAAATTGCAGCTTCTTTCACTAAGAGACCATGTATGTTTCCCTATCTCCAGAATATTGCCTGGTCTCTAACTAGGTGACCATTAGAACTTGGTGAAAGCAGCTATGTGCCCATTCTGAGGTGAGGCATGAGAAGGCTCTACAATAATCCATTCACTACCTGGGGACAGGGCTATGTGATGAGATGAAGCCTGAGTCATCAACTGGTGGATGTGAACTTCTATGGAGGGGAACTCAGACACCCCAGAGAACAGAGCAAGCAGGACTGAAGCAGAGGGAGCACATTGTTCTGGAAATGCATAGGAGAGTTCATTACAAAATCCAAGCAGCCAGGGTAGTTGAAAGACATTCACTGAGTTCAGGCTGAGCCAAGGCAAACAGGCAAATCATAGAATTATGAGGTAACAAAAGCTCTTTGTATTGACCTCAATATTGAGGAAGTTTCTTTGCAACTACTCCAAGTAATGGTTTAATAAAATTCTCCTACTTGTAAATGAAAAGAAAAGCAAGCTATTCAATGAGCAACTCATAAACTGACAGTCAACAGTGAAAAATTCAAATTGAATAAATATATGAATATTAAAATATATCAAGTATTTGGAGAAATGTAAGATAAAATTATAATTTATGGAATAAAAATCACCCATTCCAAATTCTCATTTCAGAATATTAAAAAAAAAACAAAGATGTCACTTGCACAGGTTTACATATGCATGGCTAGAAATACTGAAAACCTGTGCTTTATCCAATCCTAATTTATTTTGCTATACTGCCTGTTGCATTGTAGAGTAAGAAAACACACTTCTGAAAGCACCTGAAATCTGACATATGGAGGACATGCTGAGGATATTGACTTGGCACAAAAACATTCTTGGAGTATTCAAAGAAGCACACATGTAAAGGAGTCTGTGTAACAACCCCAGTGCCCACAGCCCTTCTCTATACCTGAATGTTCTCTTTGATCCTCTTCTCATTGAGACTCTTGACCAAAACTACAACCCCACGCTGCAGCTGGTAGCGGAGGGCAATCAGGGCTGGGGATCGCTTGTGCTTTTTTGCCAAGGCACCAAGAACTGGATCATCCAAGAGAACTGGGGAGCTCGGGTCAACCCTGGAAGGAAAGACAGGAGACTATGGCTTCTTCCTCCCATAGTCTCCTCAGGTCTGTTGAGCCCACTCTAAACAGGGAACCTCAAATGCTGTCCCTGGACCAGCAGCATCAGTGTCTTATGGGATCTTCCCAGAAATGTAAATGTTCCGCTCTTCCAGGGTCAGTTGAGAGTGACCTTTTGAACTCTGAGTCTTGTAGACTATAGATAGCTCATCATTAATGGTATTTGAGGTCTACTCCCTGAGGTTCTCATTACCAATCTTTGTATCGTTGAGTTCCAAGAGCACCATAGGCAACCAGAACAATGTCTTTGGATTGGCAGAAGTCCAGCAGTTTCCTCTGGTTGAGATAAACATGACATTCTACCTGCAGTGGACAAGATAGAAAGTATCTGATTCTGATAAACACTAATGTTAATATGAATCCAAAATGTCAAAGAAAAAGAAGCTGAATTTAAAAAATGGAAACTTGAGCCAAAATCAAGAGATATCCTCAAAGATTTATAAGGATAAGTTTGAAAGACCTTTGGTAGGCATTCTTCAGGTGACATCTGGTTAAATTTGTTCATCAAAAAAATTGTGCTGAGAATGGATAATTATGAAGGTAATGCACTCCATTTATTATTATGTATGTAAGAAATAAATAAATCAATAAGAACTAAAAAAAATAAAATAAAACAAAAAATACATTTAACAACAACAAAAACAAAAAACGCCAATAAAACCAGATTCCAGAATTTAGGAAGCTTAGAATTCCACCTAACCATAGTCTGTAAGAACAAGTTCCAAATCGAACAAGTCAGTGTAGGAGAATGTTATCGTCTGAATTTAATCAATACAGGTCATAGGTTATAGGCTATAGATTAGAAATCACAGGTTAATGAAATATTAATTAGTAAAATAATAGGATTATAAGGTGTTATAGAATTAGTAATGTTAAATTACTCCAGTCTGCCATAGTTATAAGATTAAAAAAAGTAACAATACAACAATATAATCACAGTAAGACATAGGATTTAAGTTGCTAACAGTAAGATATAGCTAATGTAAGGTGATAAGTATAAGCTCAGAGGTCTAATATAGTTACAGATAGTTATAGATAAATATAGAGATGGAAATAGGTTACTAGAATAGTATTAAGTATAAGAATTAACTATAGACAAGTATAAGTAAGTAGGGACTCCATCTTCTTACTTCCCGTGAGGAACTTGTTACACAGGCCATTCTCAAGGTGTTTTTTTTTTAATTATTTTGGGGTAGACCCATACACATGAGGATATAGACCCCAATAAAGGAGGATATTGTTTTCTGTTTTTGCTCTGCTAACTGCATTTACAGCCTCTTCTACTCTGCTTGCTTGCAATTTGCAAAATTCCATAGGAAAGTTCCTGGGGTATGATTTTCTTCTCTGTTTTCTTCCTTAAATACTTTGGTCACAAACAACTTGTAGCTGATGTTCTTTCAGAGAGCTACTTGGTCTCTGACAAAAGCAGTCCCTGGTCAGGTAAAATTGGCAAAATAAAATTCTTTGATTTGTTTCAAATTCAGACTTCGTGTATTTTCTGAGTTGTCTACCCATTAAAAGAAAGTGACTCACACTTAAAAATCTCTCTGCAGAGCAAGAACATGCACAATGGAGACTTGAAAATCTGAGGCAATGCTATTGTCATCAAAAGCAAGAGGTGAACCTGAGCAAGACTCTGAAGTCTTCCATGCAACACCCAATAAAACTGGAAGGTAGGATGGGCATACCCTCCCTCTCTCTTCTCAGAGGATTTGCTCTGTCTCTTGAGAGTGTCCTCTTTTCTCCTTTCTTATACTTTCTAATAAACTCATGGCCTGCTACTCGGAGCAACATATCTGAAATTGTACTAGCATGATGCAAAAACCAGTAACCGAGGACCACTCTGGCTGCCTTGGCTCCTCTTCAGGCCCTTGATCTATAAGAAGACTAACTCCTAACTAATAGAAAATGGGAATGATTGTAAAAGCATGTTAACCGATATAATAAGACAGTTTGAAAAAGATCCTGGTTCAAAATGTCACGTGGAAAAGCACAGGATGAACATTCTGTGTGAAAAGATCTTAAGAAACACGACAGAAAGCAACATGTGAACCACAGTTGCATCCAGAAAAAGAGGAAGAACTATATACTATATTTCAGAAAAGCAATGGGAAATTTGAATACAGACTGGACATAGATGCTGTGAGAGACTTTAAATTCCTTTAGATAGAGTAATGGAATTGAGCTGATATGAGAGAACATCTTCATTCCTAGGAGATGTTCTCTGAGGTCTCTAAAAGTGAATATGCTCTAGTCTACAATTTACTTTGAAGTGATGTAGAAAGTATCACACGTAAGTATGCAGATGTACCCACATAAATCAATATCTTGCAGTGAAACCAAAAGTCAACAATTTTAGATAAAGCACGGAAAATATGGATGCCCAGTATCATCCTCTAACTTTTTCTGTATATTTGAAAATATTCATGATAAAAAAAATATTGGGGTAAAACTAATACTAATTTTTTCTCAATTTTTAACACATATTTGAAATTTATCATGCTCTATCAACATATATGAAATTCATGATTTTTATAAGCTCTGTTTTCCAATCAAAGACAGTTACTCCAACAGTGAATGTTGTCAAAAAGTAAGTTAGAGCACAGAACTATGCACAGAATAGATGTGATTGCACAGTTGATTTTATATCTGAAAGCATCAAGAAAAGCAAGTAAAAGGGGCTCAAGCACAAGACCAACTGTACAATCAGCTAAAAGTTCCTGAATGTGGGTCTCATTCATCATCAATTATCACCATAAGCAACTAACTTTCTCGAATCCTTTAACTTTCTCGAATCCTTTAACTTTCACAAGCCCTACTTTACTCTTTCCTGTTAAATGTTCCTCTGAGTCCAGAAAGCTGAAGTAAGAGATAAAAAGGACGAAAGAACCCAACCTCCACACCAATCTGACCACTGATCTCCTATTTTCAGTCTTTTCCCTTGCTCACTGCCCATTCCTATGTACTGGCCTTCTTTCCTACACAAAATTCCCTCCGCAGAACATTCACCCATGCGGTCTCAGTCATCCTTCATTGCTCAAGGACAAGCTCACCTTGCCCCTGAAGTCTGATGAACAACCATTCTCCTTCTTGGTCACCTTTACATCACCTGATTTCCCCATAAACTGAGCACTAAGATCTTCCCCTCATTTTCACTAAGGAGGATTCACCCAGCAGAGACACAATTGAGACTCTTCCATACACTCCAGCACAGTAGCACTAGTCTTAGACTCTTCTGTTCCACAAAGGCAAATGAACTGGGGGACAGGACCAATGGACAGCTTGCAGTGATATAGAAACAAAGAAATGTTCTAAGAGATGGCAGTGAGGCTCAGGGCTCTCACCTGGTTGCAGACAGGCTTATACTTGAGGCCTGGTTTATTCAGGATCATCTCCAGCTGCCTGCGGTTAAAGTTGGACACCCCGATGGACTTGGCCAATCCTGCGTCCTTGCACTTCTCCATGGCCTTGGGAGGAAGGGGTTGGGAAGAGGCATATGGACAGTCAACTATGTCACTATGAAGGCAAGACAGAACTGTTAAGAGGAGCACTGTCCAGGAATGACAACAAAGCTGATGAATTGATTGTGAAGAGGGGAAAATGGTAAAGATTATATGGGAAGGTGTTGAGAGCCAGTAAAAGAATTCCTGTGTCCTCTTAGGGCATCAGACATGACTGCATGTGGAGGCAGGAGCTGCACGTCCTCAGTGTCATTAGTTTCCCTCTGTCACATTCCAGTAATACGTTCCTTCCCACCATATAATAAACAAACAAACCAAAAACTCTTTTAAACAATGATTTCTAGACCCAAATTTTCAGGAGAAAGCATGACCTTAATGTCACCTTGTGGGCTTCCTATGAGGTCACTCCTTCAGGAACTCACCTCCCATGTGGCACAGAGATCCACTGAGTCATATATAATTTTTCCATTTTCATCTTGTGGAAAAAGCTCTTCCCCTGGCTGCAATAGAAGTGATCATCACAGCAGTCTTACCTAATTCCACACACAGCAAGGCTACTAGATATATCTAGGGGATGGGTCACTAAACCTTCCTGAAATACATGGAGCAGTACTCTATATTCATCTATTTAAAAGCTATTTAAATGTGGAGGTGTAAGGAATACCTTTATATGCTTAGCTTCCTGAATAATTTTACTTGAAATTTTCTATATGTTCAATTATATATATGTGTATGTGTATATAAATATATGTGTGTGTACATATATATAATTGTGTGTGTGTGTGTGTGTGTGTGTAATTTATAAGATTTTTTTTCAGTCATCTTAATGGGTTCTCCTAGTTGGATTATGTGACTTTTCTTGTCCCTACACATGGCCCTGGGGAAAGGCCTGTCTTTCATTGGGAAAGTCCATAGACACATGGGATTGATCTCCAGAAATAATGGATTTCAGAGATGACACAGGTTAAACAGTATTCCTCATCTACCTGGACACATGTGGGTCCAAGAATATGTAGGTGCACCTAAGATGGTTTCAAGTTTCTATTTAAGATTGGATTGATGCTGGAAGAGGAAGAGACTCTATCAAATACTAATGACCATGAAACCTGAACTGCCCCAAAGTCCCATTTACAACCAGTGGAAAAGGCGAGGACAAAACCCAAGCAAACCTCTAGTAACGCAGACATAATGGATGAATAAACAGGGAGGTTTCTGAAGATCCCTTCTAACAATAAATCTGAATCTTTAGGACTTTCTATAATTCGTATAAATTAAGTTTGAATAAATTTATAATAGAAGCTTCATTCAACCATCTATGGTAATAATGGTCATGCTGACGGCTGAAATTAAATAAGTTCCATGATGCAAGTTTCCTACCTTCAACTCCATTGGGGAATGAATAAGATAGAGGTCAACATAGTCAAAATTAAGTTTTTTCAGTGATTTTTCCAAACAAGATTGGACGAGCTCTGGTCGAAGAAAAGTTAACCATAGCTGCAGAGGTTAATAAAAGGAAATTGGACTGGATTAACATGTTGCCCATACTTGAAAGATTGAAACATTGAAACATTTGAAACATTGAAACATTTCACATTGAAACTCTCTTTTTTATTTTGCTTAGATACTGTGGATCACAGGGATGAGGTTCTCCTCAGGACTTGGGTTTCCATTCATCTGACTTATTTATGTAAACTGGATTATATATTTTGTTTTTTATTAGCCGATCAATTGAACTATGGAAGGAATACTCAAGCAATATAATTCCATCACATAACAATAATGAATTTCTGAATTGAGTTTCAAAGAATTTACAAACTAATTGTTACTCTATCTCATCTATCCACTTCAAAAGATAAGAATTAATATTTTTCTATGTATAAAACTGAAAGGAAACACATTTTGACCATTTTAATATATGCAAGACATGAATCAACACATGTTAGCTACACCTTGTTTACTACCCATAGACTGACTGACATTGTTCTCTAAAAAATCACAAATGTAAAATGTTGATATTTAGAATGATGACAAGATTTAGCAAGTTTCCCAGGATATAATGAAACTATAATTCTTTCTAATACCACAACCAATACTAAATCATAGTGCTGATTGGAGAATCAGGAAAGTAAAGGAACTTTAATATCAAACTTAGAGACTATGAGTAGCAATTCATAATCTTTCTCTATTATGATACTGGGTATTATATGTGAACAAATATTGTATTAATGGTCACTTCCATCAAGAATTGATCACCTAACATAATTTTCAATTCTTCATATCACACTTCAGTAATTTTTACACTATATACACAATACCTTTGAAGTATAGAATATGTCTTCTCTCTTCACAGTGCCATCTGCAATTTTGCTTCTAACTGCCAATCCTACCTCCTCTTCTACTTCGTATGCATAAGCACAATCAATATGGCGGAACCCAGCTTCTATAGCTATTTTGGTGGCCTCTGTGGTCTTACTCTTGGGAACCTAGAGGAACAAACAACACCAGAAATGACTTTGAGAATCATATTGTGAGTAGTTACTCATAACAAAATGGACAATTCACTAAACAAGAAGTGTTTATATTGCAATGTTTTCTTCAGACAACTTAATTGTGTGATAAGGGACTTTGAATACCCAATTTTCTCTTCTGTAAAGCTGAATGAAATTGACAAAAAGCAATAGTGAATGTCATAGGCAGAAGCAGAAACTTCACAAAACTCAACTTTGCCTGTGTATTGTGTTAGTTCTGTATTTGGAATAATGACCCCCAAATCCACTTTGTCTGGGCATTTCCTAGAAGACAAGAATCTGGCATCCAGCAAGCCTTTTCAGACACAGAAATCTGAGTACACTGGCAGCCAAGGACCCCAGGAGCAACTCACACTCAGTGATTTTCTACAAGAAATCATAGGACACATCACACAGGTATAGTCATGTTATCATTTATGTGACAAAGTCACTAAGTAATATTAATAAAGGAAAAGAGGATATGGAATGAGTATAGAAGACATACTGTGCAAGGTACTTATAAAACATCTCCCAATGAAGACCTCAAAATATACTAAATTTCACCTACAGTGAATTTTGAAATCACATGGAAAATATTTTGTACAAGAAAAGCTGTTGAGATCATTTCCTAAGGTTTTCAGTGGGGCTGTTTAAATGGATACGCTCTGCTAAGACATCTCACAGTTCCAGTCTCCCAGAGAAACGTATATATATATATATATATATATATATATATATATATATATATATATAATTCTAAAGAAAAGAGGATAGTAAAACACCATGACCCTGCATGTCCCTTTTCAAAAAAACACGGTCTAACTATGGAATAATGAGATTAAGCTTAGTCCTGTACATTCATACACATATTATCTTGAAGGACTCTGACTTTCTCTCATACATGTGGAAATGAGGCAAGCTAATATTACCTGTGGAATGATGCTTTTTGCATGTATGCCTTGACAGTGGCTCCATGGGATGTTGATCAGATAACCAAATTAAGCAAGTTAATGCTGACGATGTCACTGCTTCCTGCAGCCCAACATATAAAACCCCTCTCTTGAGCCCACAGAGTGGGAGAAAATCTTTGCCACTTGCACTGCAGATAACACATTATTTTGCACAATATACAATGAGTTTGAATGTCTTAGCCCCCCAAGAAATCAATAAAGAGATAAAGGAAGTAAACAGACACTTCCCAAAAGAAGAGATCAAACAGTCAAAAAATACAAGAAGAAATGCTCAAAATCTTTAGTAATTAGGGAAATGGAAACACAAACCACATTGAGATTTCACCTCACTAAAGTCAGAATGGCAGCTATCAAGAATACAGGAAAAAACAACTGTTGGTGAGAATGTAGGGGGAAAGATACACTCATTCGTTTCTGGTAGAACTGCAAATTGGTATAACCACTCTGGAAAGCAGTATGGAAATTCCTCAAAAAAACTAAGAATGGATCATCCATTTGACCCAGTTATACCACTACTCAATATATATATCCAGAGGAGTTAAAATCAGCATACTACAGCAAAATCAGAATACAACTGCTAAACTATGAAACCAGACTAGATGCCCTTCAACAGATGAATGGATAAAGAAAATGTAGTTTCTATACACAGTGGAATATTACATAGCCATAAAGAAGAATGACTTTATGATATTTGCCAGTAAATGGATGGATCTGGAAAGTATAATGCTAAATGAAATAAGCCCATCTCAAAAAAGCAAAGGTCAAATGTTCTCTGTGATATGTGGATGCTAATACACAATAAGGAGGAAAGGATAGGGAAGAATAAAAGTTCAGAGGATTAGACAACAGGGAAAGAAGAGAAGGGAGGTAGGATAGGAATTCACAATAGCTAAGTTATTAAACCAGCCTAGGTGAACAGAATAGTGGCTAAGAAAATGTGGCATATATACACAATAGAGTTTTATTCAGCCATAAAGAATGAAATTATGTCATTTGAATGTACACGGATGGAACTAAAGAAACTCATGCTAAATGAAATAAGTCAGAATGAGAAAGTCAAGGGTAAAGTGTTTTCTCTCATTTGCAGGAGCTAGGGAAAGGTGGGGTATGGCTGGGGTTGTGGCTCAGTGGCAAAGTGCTTGCCTAGCATGTGTGAGGCACTGGGTTCAATTCTCAGCACCACATAAAAATAAACAAAGGTCCATTGACAACTAAAAATATTTTAAAAAGAAAAAGGTGGGGGAAGGAATAATAAAAAAGGGAATTTCACAAAAATAGAAGGAAGACCAATGGAGTAAAGGAAGGGGACTGAGAGGGATGGAGGAAAGAAGGACATGGGGAAGTATGGGGAATGAAATCTAGCAAATTATGCCATGTCCATGTTCCACAGGGAATCATTATCTGTGTATACATATAGAATGCATTATATATATATATACATATATATATATAATTATAATACACTAATTAAAATAATAATTATAATACTAGAAGAGAGATCAGTAGAGTAGAGCAAGTGGATCAGGAAAAAGGAGGTGGGAAGGGTAAGGGAAGTTACCAGGGAATGAAATTAATTAAATTATGTGCATGTAAGAGTATGGCAGAATGAATCCCACTATTATGTATAATTGTAATGCACTAATAAAAATAAATAATGAAATGAAAGTAAGAATCCATGAGTTCATATAGATACGAAAAATAAACATGATAAGAAAAAAAAGAAAATGGAATAAAACTGACATAATTTTCCTATGTTCACATATCAAGATACCGCAATGAATCTCCACATCATGTGCATCACAAGACTGGGATCCTAATTAGATTAATATATACTCCATCTTTGTATAAATATGTTGAAATAGACTCTGCTGCATGTATAACTAAAAGGAACAAATAAAACATTCAGGTTGAAACCCCTCTGCCTGTGGTGACTGGGATATAACTGAAGGCACTATGGAAAGGATAAGTGTTGCTCATCCAGCCAATGAGCACAGGACAAGATGTCCTGAGGGGGAGGAAGCCCTGTTGGCAAAGCAATGTGAGGGAGGCAGGTGCTGTGGTTCAGCCTGTCACTGCTGGACCCTCCCCATGGGCATTTTTCAATAAGGAATTCTGCCTTGTATGCAGTCTCCAGGGATTTTCTCTGGTCTTTTGGCAAACTATCCTATTGCCCTAGAAAAACAGGACTATGAACATGACTGCAGAATACATAAATACACTCCACTGTTTATACCCTTTGAGGAGAACCAGCATCCTTGTGTGTTGTGGAAAAAATCCAAGTAACCAGATGCCCTCCAGGGGCCAGATTGATAATATGTTCTTGAACAAAGAGCAATGTGCTGTGTCACCTCTGGCCAACAACCATCTCTCTATATGACAGACCGAACTAAACACTGGCTGGGGGAAAAAATGTATATTCTAAGGATGTAGACTTACAAATATGAAATAATACTCATCCTGTAGGGGTTATTTACACAAGCATCAACCGTTAAAGCTAACTCTCTATCATTTTTAGAAGATATAATAAGAGTAAAGTTGACAATTATTGCATGGTCTGCAAAATTTGGACAGTGATTTGAAAGTTCATATATTAGAGAATAGAAAGGTAGATCAAACACATTCTTTTCTGTTTTAAAAATTTCAAAAGTTTCTTTTTTCCATGCAATCAAAAAAAAATGTCATACTACATCCTACCACCACCCTCTGCTGATACTAGCCCTGAATTTCTTATGTGTAAGGGCACTTGGAGCAGGGCTGAAGCCCTGGTGAAACCATTCATGCCCCTTTTCCCTACAATGTAACCAAGTCCTGCCACAGGTCTTACAATTGCTCTCTGGATGTTTCCTTAAGTCTTACAGAAGGAAAAAGTTTAAATTCAAACTTCAGGGAATTGATCTCTTGTCACACAATTAAGTGGTCAGAGAATGATATTGGAATACAAAACTGTTCCAGTCTAGTGAACTTAGCTTGCTCTGCTTCAGAGGGTCATCTACCAATACAAAACACATGAACAATGACCAATAATTCACAAATACCCTTGTTAAGTCCCAGTTTGACTTATCCAGGATGTTATACATTCAGGTAAATTTCCCACAGTTGAGAGCACATGAAAAATTCTACTAAGCCAAGGTCCAACATTTTCTGTGAAATGCCAAAGGCTATCTCACAGTGGAAAGAAAGTATTCCCCACCAATGATTCTATGCTTCTCATCTCAAGTGCCTTTTGCTGCACAAATGTCTCTGGATCTTGTCTGTTTAGAAGATTGAAAAAAAATACCAAAGTATAGAAATAAACAGAAACCAGTACCTGTGAAAACCAAGTGCTGACATTCATATTTTCTACTAAATTGTTTCAATACACTGACATTTGGTTGGGGGGAGGACATGAGTGCCTGGAATATTCAATGGGTGACCCCACCATCAGACAGTGAAGTAGAGCAATGTCTGAGCACTGTCTCTCCTGCACATGGAATACCTCTCGCCTGGAGAAATAGAGAACCACTTTCGCCCCCTCCCACTGAGTGTTATATACAAACCAAGTAACTTAACAACCGAGATTGGATTCCATTCATCCTGTGTCTACTTTCTATTGAACCCTCAACCCAACCACGTATTGTTACCTCTTCAGGTTTAACTGTGCCAAAGCCCAGCCTAGGAATGAAGTGACCATCATTGAGCTCCACATACTGATGTTTGGAATTCATTGCCTGTGACTCCTCAACCTGAGTAGGTTCTGTTCTTTCTTCTGCCTTCTAGTACACTAAATAATTGGATTTCACAACTCCATCTGTTTATCTAATGGTTGACCAATTTATTTGCTGTCTAATGATTAGACAATATTTTATAGGAGGAGTGGGGTTAAAGCAATATTTCACATGTGAGAAGACAATTAGAACCAGTTCATAATTTAATATGGAAAATATCTTAAGCAATTTACTACACAATGATAAAAAAGTGTTTGTTCTTAGTAAATTTTATGATTACCAAATTTTCATGAATAATTTAATTTTAAGAGATTGATAGCTTATTGACCAATTTTTAAGCTAAAAACCTCAGATCCCTCTTCTTTTGTTAGGTTTTGGTATTGGAATTTGTTGTTGTTGTTGTTGTTGTTCATGATGACACCACTTCTTGATCGTACACTATTAGAAATGATGAACTATCATACACCATGCACACAAACACAAAGCATTTTTTAAAAAGGATTATTAGTATTTTGGGGGGTATCACAAAAACAATCAAATGTTAAAATGAACAAAAGTTACCCTTTTTAATTTTCTCAGAGTTAAAATATTTTCCATAATTAGACAACCATGTCCCAAGAGGATGCAGACCTGACAAATGCACTCACTGTGACATTCTTCTCAGTGGAAGACAAATTATTACAGCCACAGAAAGTTATTTTGCAATAGGCAATCAGAGACTAAAGTTTATTATAACTTTTACCTTTAAGGTAACTTTGAGAAAACTATCAAGAAGTAAGATGCAAAATTAAGACATTTTATATTTTTATGGACTTGTTCAACATTATTGATAAAAGTAAAAAATGGATCTTTATATGTGGTAAACATGGGAGTTCATAACTCACTTGAATCAAATGTATGAAATATGATATGTCAAGAGCTTTGTAATGTTTTGAAAAACCAATAAAAACATTTTTTTAAAAAAGTAAAAAAATGGAAAAATCTTAAATTATTGCAAATTTTAGAATAGTGTAGACATTGATGCACTGATGAAATGGAATATTTGAAGCAATTAAAAGTCAAACATGAATGTTTATTATTAAAAAATATTAAATAAAAGTATAAGGGCTTTTAATTAAGTTACAAGACAAGGGAATATATTATAATCAACAACATATTATGTTCCTAAAAGATTCATGAGATAAAAGAAAAGACTATGAACTGTATTTATCCTTTCTGAATAATGAGACTAGGATTGAACTCTACATAGTTTTTAATCACCTAGATTTTTTATTCATTTTATAATTTGAAAAAAGTGTTTATTATATAAATTGAAAATCTCTGCACACTACACAGATATTATTTTCTTGTGGTTTTGATTTTGTTAAGATGAAGCCCTCTCTCAATCACACAGTATTTGAAGCAATGAACTCTCTTACCCAACACACACACACACACATACACACACACACACACACACGGAATTTTAAAGGACTGCTGAGTTTAAATTTTGACACCCGCCCACAAAAAGAATCAAATTAAAATTGAAAAAAATTAGACTTTTTATCTTTCTCATTGAAAAAATATTTTCTGAATCTTCTAATTTTGCTTTCAATGAAAATGTGCATTGCTGATAAATGTGTAATTATAAGAAGTGTGCGCCAAAAAAGGTCGTAAGTCACACTGCTTGGTGAAGGAAAAATGAATGACAGCTCTAAAAAATTATTTCACAATATGCTACTGAACCCTTAGGGTGCTTCTGAAATATGGGACTCTGAGTGATTGCTAAATCTTCTGTATGTATTTTAGTTCCCTACAATAAATATTTCATTTTTGTAGTCTAAGAAAAGTGTTTGCTTAGACAAGGTGACAAGTTCTGACTATGAAAATTAAACAGAAAGGAATTCCTGCCAGATATCCAGACCTGTAAACTCTCTCTCAAACTTCTTTTACTCAGTGCCGCAAACATCACTGAGAGCCCTAAGTCTTCTCTGCTGTTTCTCCATTTACTATTAAAATTCTGCCTACTCTTCCTGTGAATACAATCTTGGGTTATGGTGTCTCCACACTTTACCTTGGTTGCATTTCCTGGACATTGTCTCCATCTCTTATCTCTCTGAGATAAGAATGTCTGCACTGATCCTGGCTCCAGATAGTCTACTTGCACATGGTACCATGATCTCTCCCTGCATGTCCTGGACACAAGGCCAGCACACCTTTGCTCCACAACCAGAATCCTCACTAGCCAACAACCTTACCAAAATTCCATGGAGAACTCTGCTTCTTTATAGAGTCTTGAGGTTCATTGAAAAATCGAAGACTAATTTAAAACACAGAAAAAGTGAAATGATCAGATGACAACAGGAATAAAAATAGTATGGCCATATATAAACATTCATATCACATCCCACAGATTCTCAGATGATAAATTCTAATGAGAACTTCAGTGTCTAAAATGTATCCAAACAATCCTCCATTGAGAGAAATTTTTCCATATCCTGTAACAAATGATGGTGCTATTAAATCTGAGAGCTAAGAGAGTTAGTTATTCCCACATTATATACAAAAATTTGCATCCATACATTCAGGTAAGATGTAAGCCCAGCTCTTTATTTTGTTATAAGCAATTATATTGAGATTATTGCAACTTTGATAACGTTGGGCAAATATTAGAAGAATCTACCATCTTAAAGATTAGAGCTAAGACCAGTCCCTATTTGTTTCCACTGAGACACACTCTTCCCAAATTGTGTGATCCCTTGTGGTTGGCATGCTGTTTTCATTAATGATGATCAGCCCAGCTGTTTAACAAGGGCTCCAAGTGGAAAAGAGATGGCTCCTACCATAGGATTTCAATATCTAATGGGGAATATAGAAAAGCAAAATATCAAAAGAGGCTTATCACAATTTGCCTGAAATGGTAAGGACTATTTCTACTTCTCCAGATTATGGAAATTTTGTGTTAGAAATTTAAATATCCAGGCGAAGGAATCAACATGGCGGCGGGCGGGGAGGCAGCACTTCCATTATCTCCTCAGCCATGGGGACAGAGAGACACATCAGAACATTTCAATTCTGCCTGCTGAGAAGCTCCCAGCAGTGAGACCTAGGCAGGGAGTTTGGGATTATTGGAGGTGAAAGTTTGTCCTGGTAAGGGTGAATCTGGGCCACCCTGCACGTGGAGGTGCGGGTCACCGCTGTCTGGTGACCTGCCGCAGATGGAGGCGTTTCAGCATGGCCGGAGACCGTGAGTGGCATAGAGAAATGAAGAGTTGGATTCCTTGAAGTGCTTGCTAACCAAGCCCCCATGAAACAGCAGACCGAGAACTGAAACTGAGACAGGGACAGACCAGAGACAGGCCAGACCCACCCCTGCCATCCCACAACCGGGCAAGGAGTTTGGATCCCACCATACCAGAGAGCTGACGTCACCAGAGTTCGGCGGACAGGATCCCTTCCCAGCGGAATCGGCTTTAGCAGGTGTGTGACTCCAATCCCCACCAGATGCATACAGCTGGGAAACCTCAAAAATCTCACCCCAGAGCTCTGTGGGCATGACTGTAGGGGCCGAAGGAAGCAGATGGGACTTCTGACCTCCAACTCCCCCTACCACCAGCCAAGGCCCTCTTCGCCATCTCCTAGGGGTGTGGCCACCGAAGGAAACCAGGTAAAATAAGCTGATGGTTCCCAGATCACCGGCTCCACAACCTTGGGGTCTGGGTGAATGGCAAACAGAGAGAGTGCTCAGTCGTCCAGGAGAACAGGGCACTCAGGGGGCTGCAAGTGTAACTAGATCTGAGGAGAATGCCTCCGGTGAGCGGGGCCTGGCTGGCCGGCAGGAGGAAGGGGGGGAGGGGCCAGAGAAGAGAAGTGGCCCTGGGCTAGCAGGATTGGAGAGCCACCCAGTAGGGGAAAAGGAGCCACCTTATAGAGATTGCTTCCGGCATATCGAGGGCAGAAGCTCGGTTAGGAGGACACAGCTCCACCTACTGGAAGAGAAGAAAATAGAACTCTAAGACTGCATTTATCATTTTTTTTTCTTTTTTCCCTTTTCAATTTTTATTGATCTTTCCATTCTCCTGTATTCTACCTATTTCTCTCTCCCTCTGTCTCTTTAAGGACTTCTTCCTTCCTCTTCCCCCTAAATTTCATCCCAAGCATTATGACTTTCATTACGTGTAATTTTCTAAATGCAAATAGGTGAATATTCCAAGGCTGTCTATACTGCTCGTACGTTCCTAGCTATTACCAAATACCCTAATCCATTCGCCTGTTAATATTCCACTTCAGTAGAGCAATCTTCCAAAGTAGCCAAGACATACTAACCTTCGTACCATCATAGCACCCAACCTAAACATGAAGTCCTAAGACCAAACAACAGATCCCTAAATGCCAACAGAATCCATAAGCCCTTTAGGAAATGAATGAATCTGCTTTAAAATACAATAAAGCCCAACATCTCTAGACATAGCCCCTCACCACAAAGGAGAGACCACAGAGATACACAAAATCAAAACAAATTTATAGGAGAAAACAGAAACACAGCAATCAAACAGAGTTGGAAAGTAACGTGAACACCATGAAAAAAACAAGGGAAAAAAAGGATTACAAACAATGCAGGACAACGTAAATTTACAAGAGAACCTAGAGGCATCAGAAAAATGGACAGATAAAGAACTCAAGGCATACTTGACTCAGAAGGAATGGAATCTTAAAGAAGTCATTAGAAAGCAAGTCCAAACAATGAAAGAATACTTTGAAAATGAATTACATAAACAGATTCAAGAAGTAAAAAATCAATTCTACCGGGAGATAGAGATTTAAAAAAAAAATCAAACAGTAATCCTACAAGTGCAGGAAACCATAAACCAAATCAAAAACTCAAATGAGAATATTACAAATAGACTAGATCAAGTAGAAGTCAGAACATCGGATAATGGAGACAAAGTATATCAACTCAAAAAGAGCATAGTCAACGCAGAAAGGCTGGTAAGAAACCATGAGCAAAACATCCAAGAGATATAGGATGTCATAAAAAAAATAAACGTAAAAGTCATTGGGATAGAGGAAGGCATAGAGGTCCAAACCAAAGGAATGAGCAATCTGTTCAAAGAAATAATTTTAGAAAACTTTCCAGACATGAAAGATGGAACAGATTGCCAAATCCTGGAAGCCTACAGGACCCAAACATACAAAACCATAATACACCAACTCCAAGACACATTATTATGAAGATATCCAACATAGAGAACAAGGAGAGAATATTAAAAGCTACAAGAGAAAGGAAGCAGATTACATTTAGGGGTAAACCAATTAGGTTAACAGCTGATTTTTCATCACATACGTTGAAAGCGAGAAGATCCTGGAACAATGTATTTCAAACGCTGAAAAATAATGGATTCCAACCAAGAATATTGTATCCAGCAAAATTAACCTTCAGGTTTGACAAAGAACTTAAAATATTTCATGATAAACAAAAGTTAAAAGAATTTGCAGCCAGAAAACCAGCACTGCAAAGCATTTTGAGAAGAACACTACAAGAAGAGGAATTGAAAAACAGCACCCAAAACCGACAGTGGGAGGTAACTCAGTAAAGGGGGGGGGAATAATCAAAGAGGTAAATGAGCCAAATTAAAATAAATAAACAAACAAACAAACATAACTGGAAGTACAAACCATATATCAATAGTACCCCTAAATGTTAATGGCTTAAACTCACCAACTAAGCGACATAAGCTAGTAACTTGGATTAAAAAAAAAGATCCAACAATATGCTGCCTTCAGGAGACTCATATGATAGGAAAAGACATACACAGACTGAGGGTGAAAGGTTGGGAAAAATCATACCACTCACATGGTCCTCGGAAGCAAGCAGGAGTGGCCATACTCATATCAAATAAAATCAACTTCAAACATAAGTTAATCAAAAGGGATAAAGAAGGACACTATATACTGTTAAAAGGAACCATTCACCAACAAGACATAACAATTATCAATATGTATTCACCAAATAATGGTGCTGCAACATACATAAAACAAACTCTCCTCAAGTTCAAGAATCAAATAGACCACAACACAATAATTATGGGTGACTTCCACACACCTCTCTCAACATTGGACAGATTCTCCCAACAAAAGTTGAATAAAGAAACTATAGAACTCAATAACACAATCAACAACCTAGACTTAACCAACATATATAGGATATATCAACCATAATCGAGTGGATATATGTTTTTCTCAGCAGCACATGGATCCCTCTCAAAGATAGACCATATATTATGCCATAGGGCAACCCTTAGTAAATATAAAGGTGTGGAGATAATACCATGCATCTTATCTGATCATAATGGAATGAAACTGGAAATCAATGATAAAAGAAGGAAGGAAAAATCCTGCATCACCTGGAAAATGAACAATATGTTACTGAATGATCATTGGGTTACAGAAGACATCAAGGAGGAAATCAAAACATTCTTAGAGATAAATGAAAATACAGACACAACATATCAGAATCTATGGGACACAATGAAAGCAGTTTTAAGAGGGAAATTCATTGCCTCGAGTTAATTTCTCAAAAAAAGAAAAAACCAACAAATAAATGAGCTCACACTTCATCTTAAACCCTAGAAAAGGAAGAGCAAAACAACAGCAAATGTAGCAGAAGGCAAGAAATAATTAAAATTAGACTGGAAATCAATGAAATTGAAACAAAAGAAACTATTGAAAAAATTGACAAAACTAAAAGTTGGTTCTTCAAAAAAATAAACAAGATTGACAGACCCTTATCCATGCTAAAGAAGAGAAGAAGAGAGAGAACTCAAATTACTAACATACAGGATGAAAAAGACAATGTCACAACAGACACTTCAGAAATACAGAAGATAATTAGAAATTATTTTGAAAGCCTATATTCCAATAAAATAGAAGAGAGTGAAGACATCAATAAATTTCTTAAGTCATATGATTTGCCCAGATTGAGTCAGGAGGATACACATAATTTAAGCAAACCAATAACAATGGAGGAAATGGAAGAAGCCATTAAAAGACTACCAACTAAGAAAAGCCCAGGACCAAATGGGTATACAGCGGAGTTTTACGAAACCTTTAAGGAATAATTAATACCAATACTTGAATCTAATGTATGAAATATGATACGTCAAGAGCTTTGTAATGTTTTGAACAACTAATAAAAAAAGAAATTTAAATATCCAACAAAAACAAAATATTAAATTTATGAAGGCTGATTACCATAAGTGAGAGCCATGATGTGAAATTATGCAGATCAATATCAAATAAGGCAAAAGTTTCTTTTAATGTTGTATTAAATGCTGAAAATTGTAATATTGGAGAAAATGCTAGGATAGGATGCTTTCAGTTGTAAGGAACAAAATTCAACTAAATTAGTTTTAAAATTTGAGGTAATTGTTGTAGGCTGCTAATTTGTTGCAACTTATACTTGGTTTCCTAATTATTATATTTTGAATATTGAAATATTATACATGTATTATAGGAAAATACAGCACTAGGTTATTTGTTTCAGATCTTTCTACTTTTTGATACAGACCCTTATTATCTATATGATGAGGCCTAGAAACTCCAAACTTCCAACTCAGATAACAAGTGAAAAGCATGCCTCAAAAAATGTGGTCTTTTAAGACTGCTATATTATTGACACTGTTATGTTACCCACTTCTTGGTACACTCCTTTCTTTCTCTTAGTTTAAACTTCGACCCAACATATGTTGATTTTCCCAATCATTTTTTTATTTGTTCTAATTAGTTATATGTGACAGTAGGATGTATTCTACACATCACACACACATGGAGTATTACTTCTCATTCTTCCGGTGGTACATGATGTAGAATCACACTGGTCGTGTAAACATATATGCACATAGGGTAATATATTAGTCCAATTCATTCTACTATCTTTCCTACTCCTATGCCCCCAACCTGCCTTCATTCCTCCTCTCTGCCTAATCCACAGTACTTCTATTCTTCCCTAGCCATCCCCCCCTTACTATGAATTAGCTTCCCCATATCAGAGAAAACATTCAGCCTTTGTCTTTGGGGGATTGGCTTATTTTGTTTTGCATGATATTCTCTAGCTCCAAAGGGGAATGAAGGGAAGGGAGAAATGGTCAGAATAGGAAAGACAGTGGGATAAATCTGACTTAACTTTCCTATGTTCATATATGGATACACCACAGTGCATCTCCACATCATGAACAACCACAAGACTGGGCTCCTAATTAGAATAAGATATACTCCATGTTTGTATTAATGTGTCAAAATACACTCTACTGTTATGTACAACTAAAAAGAATAAATAAAAACAATGCAAGTGACAACCCCTCTCTCCCTGGTGAGGGCACTGTGGAAAGGGTAAATGTCACTCATCTCACCAGCGATCACAGGACAAAACATCATAGAGAAGAGGAAGCTCTGCTTCGAAAAGCAATGTGAGTGAGGGAGGTGCTGTCTGTTCAGGTCTGTCACTGATGAACCCTCCCCATAAGCATTTCTCAATAAAGACTTACGCCTTGTGTGTGTTCTCCAGGTATTTTCTCTGGTCTTTTGGCAACCTATCTCACTGCATTGCAACAACTGGACTATGAACATAGCTGCAGAATACATAAATGAACTCCACTGGTCATACCTCTTAGGGACATCAACCAACATTGTGTGTTATAAAAAAGTGAAAAATCAATCTTCCCAGATACCAACCAGGGGCCATAATGATATCATGCTCTTGAACAAAAAGCAATGTGCTATGTCAACTCTGGCTCGCATCTGTATCTATATATGATAGAACTAAACACTGGCTGGGAAAAAAAAGTGTATACTCAAAGGATATAAACTTACAAATAAGAAATTATGCTCATCATGTATTATTCACATAAACATCAGCCCTTAAAGTTAGATCTCTTTCTTTTGTGGAAGATATAATAAGAGTGAAATTTGTAAGTATTGTGAAAGCAGTCTTGAAAATCAGGATTGGTTCCCCATTCCAGTGGTGTTGAAGATTGAACATCCAAGAAACACTGAGGCAAGAGCAAAAAGTTTTATTTCAAGGATTGAACAGAAAGAGACAAGACTAATCTGAGGAGGAGGAGGTCCATTGCTTATGCTCTGGGAGGGGGGTGCCTTGCTCCTTTCTTCTCATGCCCCATTCTCCCATCCTTCCCAAAAGGTGAAATGGCCAAGGACAGGAAAGTAGCCACCAAGGGTGTACTCATTAACAACTCCTTGCTGGAAGGAACATTTCTCTGCAGGCAAGTAACCTTGGCAACAGGTTGGAGGAGGGGAAAGTGCTCTGCAGGTATTAGCATTTTCTTTGGGATCAGCCCCCATCTTCCTGACTCAGTCATTCATTATCTACACTGATGGTCCTGCTGCCCCAGTCTCAATACTCTCTCTGATTTGGCAAACCCTTAATGCTATAAGAGCAAATGAACAATGACTGCTCTGGCTGCTTGGGGCTGAGAGGGTTTGATGTGAAGCAAGAAGTTTTGGTTTCCCTTTTAGGAATATTTTGGTTCAGTTGAGGGGTCCCTAGTAAAAGTCTGGTTTGGAAAGAACAGGTTGTAAAGTGATCTGTGACATCAATGTTTCTATGAGATAAATAAGAAAACGTGAGTACTGGAATGAGATAAATACAAAATAAATGTTGCAGCATCTGGAACATGTCAATGAACATCGTGATGATAGAAACCAGTCATTTTCACTAGGAGGTACAAGAACTAAGAAGTTGTTTCCATGACAAGACCATGGAAATAGGCATCGCCTATATTGGGGAATGTAAATCTTTAGGGATATTAGTAACATTGCCAGAGTCACCAGTAATGTAAACACAACACTTAGTTTTTATAAGTCACAGATGCCCCCACAAGATGAAGTTAAGATATCTAATGTCATCTGATTTTTGTAAAATACGTTTTTATTGGCATAATCTCCATATTTAGTAGAGATCCTTTTATTTCTATCACTTAGGGCTAGATAATAATACTAGCAAACTGGTCAAGATTGTCTACATAGGAGGCTAGGAAGATTTGTAAGCTTTAAATTGACAAAAAAAAATGCTTCTGATTCTGACAATCTCTTTTGATAGTTATCAAGCACTTCAGTCTAAGAATCCCTCTTTTATGCACTGTATTCTTACTTACTCTTGGTGGGGTTAGCACAAGTACATCGTGATGATAGAAACCAGTCATTTTCACCAGGAGGTACAAGCGCTAAGAAGTTGTTTCCATGACAAGACCATGGAAATAGGGCATGGCCTATATTAGGGAATGTAAATCTTTTAAGTATATTAGTAACATGGGCAGAGTCACAAGTAATGTAAACACAACATTTAGTTGTACATCTTAAGTGTACATCTTAAGTGTACACCTTAAGTTACATTAAAAGAACTATTGTCTTTTTTAAATGCCCAGGTATGGCTGTGCTTGTTTATAATTTGTTTTGCTAGGTATTTAAGGACAAGCTGGTCAAATTGACCTTGCTCCTATCTATTGTTAAGAATCAGCTGAATTCCCTCAGGGGTCACTCTTGGGAAATTGTGACCTCTTTGCTCCTCTAGTACCATCTCCTAAGATAGGTCATGGTCTTCTTGACCTCATGGCTTCCCTTGGAAGCATCAGGGATTCTTTTCAATAACCCTTCTTCTCTTTGCAGCATGTGCACTCATCAGTTTTCTGTTCTCCAGAGTCTCATTGATCCCCCTCATCAAGAAGTCATGTGGCCCAGAGTTGCAAAGCCCTTAAAGAAGTCCCATTGTTCCCTGGGTTCAAGCCAACTCAGGGGGTAAAAGCCAAATATTGGCTATTTTTTTCTTGACCCTTTTACTTCTTTTTTTTTTTTAAATATTATTTTTATTTTTAGTACATTGTAGCTGTCCATAACAGTGTCATTCATTCTGACATATTCATAAATGCATATAATATAGTTTTATCCATTTCAATTCCTAGTACTGTTCTCTTTCCTACCATACTCCTTTCTCCTTTACTCTAATGGTCTTTCTTCTATTTATTTATTTTTTAATTGGTGCATTATAGTTATTCATAAAATTTATGATATATTCATACACACATGGCATAATTTGGTCAAATATATTCCCCATTTCTTCCCCTTTGCCTCCCTTCCTCTCTCACTCTTGGGTCCCTGACTTCTTTTTTTTTTTTTTTTTTCATTTTTTTTTTATTGGTCGTTCATAATATTACATAGTTCATAATACATCATATTACACAGTTTGATTCACGTGGATTATGAACTCCCCCTTTTACCCCATATACAAATTGCTGTATCATATCAGTTTCCCTTCCATTGCTTGACATATTGCCTTTCTAGTGTCTGATGTATTCTGCTGTCTGTCCTATTCTCTACTATCCCCCCTCCCCTCCCCTCCCCTCCCCTCCCCTCCCCTTTTCTTTCTCTACCCCTTCTACTGTAAATCATTTCTTCCATTTGTATTATCTTGTCTTGCCCCTCCTTTCCTCTTATATGACATTTTGTATAACCCTGAGGATCGCCTTCCATTTCCATGCAATTTCCCTTCTCACTCCCTTTCCCTCCCACCTCTCATCCCTGTTTAATGTAAATCTTCTTCTCAAGCTCTTCGTCCCTACCCTGTCCTTGTTTACTCCCCTTATATCAAAGGAGTCATTTGGTATTTGTTTTTTAAAGATTGACTAGCTTCACTTAGCATAATCTGCTCTAATGCCATCCATTTTCCTCCAAATTCTATGATTTTGTCATTTTTTAATGCAGAATAATACTCCATAGTATATAAATGCCACATTTTTTTTATCCATTCATCTATTGAAGGGCATCTAGGCTGGTTCCACAGTCTTGCTATCGTGAATTGAGCTGCTATGAACATCGATGTAGCAGTGTCCCTGTAGCATGCTCTTGTTAGGGCTTTAGGGAATAGACCGAGAAGGGGAATAGCTGGGTCAAATGGTGGTTCCATTCCCAGCTTTCCGAGAAATCTCCATACTGCTTTCCAAATTGGCTGCACCAATTTGCAATCCCACCAGCAATGAACAAGAGTGCCCTTTTCCCCACATCCTCTCCAGCACTTATTGTTGTTTGACTTCCTAATGGCTGCCAGTCTTACTGGAGTGAGATGGTATCTTAGGGTAGTTTTGATTTGCATTTCTCTGACTGCTAGCGATGGTGAGCATTTTTTCATGTACTTGTTGATTGATTGTATGTCCTCCTCTGAGAAGTGTCTATTCAGGTCCTTGGCCCATTTATTGATTGGGTTATTTGTTATCTTATTGTCTAATTTTTTGAGTTCTTTGTATATTCTGGTTATTAGGGCTCTATCTGAAGTGTGTGGAGTAAAGATTTGTTCCCAGGATGTAGGCTCCCTGTTTATCTCTCTTATTGTTTCTTTTGCTGAGAAAAAACTTTTTAGTTTGAGTAAGTCCCATTTGTTGATTCTATTTGTTAACTCTAGCGCTATGGGTGTCCTATTGAGTAACTTGGAGCCCGACCCCACAGCATGTAGGTCGTAGCCAACTTTTTCTTCTATCAGATGCCATGTCTCTGATTTAATATCAAGCTCCTTGATCCATTTTGAGTTAACTTTTGTGCACGGGGAGAGATAGGGATTCAGATTCATTTTGGTGCAAATGGATTTCCAGTTTTCCCAGCACCATTTGTTGAAGATGCTGTCTTTCCTCCATTGCATGCTTTTAGCCCCTTTATCAAAAATAAGATAGTTGTAGTTTTGTGGATTGGTTACTGTGTCCTCAATTCTGTACCATTGGTCCACCCGCCTGTTTTGGTACCCTTGACCCTTTTACTTCTTAACTTATTCACCAAGTTTTGGTCTTAAACACCCATCAAGCCAGTTTCATCAGCCTTAAAGAATACTCAGTTTTACCTTTAATGTCTATAACTTTAGGTTATTTACCTCTTCCATTTAATTGGGGTCAGTATTAGTACCAGAAGTGAGCCATAAATCCTCTCTGTCCTATAGATGATGACCATTTTCTCAAATTAACTCAGTCTGCTATATTCAAAGTTGTAAGGCACCAACAGACAATAATTATTAAGTTTACAAGAAAAATATAACTAGAGTAAAAACATACTGAGTTTGTATGATAGTTATGAACTAAAAACCATAAATTTTTATAATCTCAAATATTTACTTCAAGCTTTAGTTTGAAGAACAGCAGCTTGGTAAAATGCTCTTCTAAATTGTATATTTTGAAATCTTGTATATACAACTTGGAAGATGTGAATACATCTAGTATACACAGAAGCCAGTAACAGCACCACAATTACATTGACGTTCTTATATTAACCAAGTTTGGATTTTAAAGAGAAATTCAGAATCTGTAGTGTAGGGTCATACTCTAAAAAAGTCATTCTTTAGTCAACTTTTAAGCCAAAAGTTTAATCCTCCATGTGTTAAAGTAATAAGAATTTCTTAAAATATTAATGTGCTCTTTTCTACCAAGATAATTTCTTGGGTCTGTTAATTTTTATTATTTAGAGAAACTAGTCTTGAAGGAATTAGGGTTTGTACAGCTCTGATTAAACAATAACTATTACTTTAGAATATTGTGTTACATTTCAGATTCCAATTTTTTTAAACTAAACTTGACCAATAGAAGAACTTAAATGTAATTGTGGTGTTGTTACTGACTTCTTTGTATACTAGATATATTCATATCTTCCAAGTATACAAGTCTTTAAATATAAGATTTAAAAGAAGGTGTTCCTCAAACTAAAGTTTGAAGTAAAGATTTGAGATTATAAAAATCATATTTCTTGGTTCATAGCTATCATATAAATTAAATATGTTTTTACTCTTTTTAATTTAACTTTGTATTTTCCTTATAAACTTTATAACTGTTATCTATTAATGCCTTACAAAAGTACAACTTTCAATATAACAATCTAATTTAATTTGAGATATTAGGGCATCACTTATGGGACATTTCATGATCTCATTGCTCAGCTTATTAATAATGACAAGAATTGAGTCAGACTATTTGTGGGATCTGAGCCTTCTTTCACTGTGGTACCCTTTTCAGTTCAACAACAACATTGGCTTGACAATCCTCACATGCTTGGCAGGTGGATTTTGCTAATTTTCCCAGCCAAATAGAAAAACATTATCCTTATAATAAGCTTATTCAGTTAACTACTATAACCTCATTTATTTTCCTAAAAATCATATGTGCTCAGCTGATACCTGAGGCAGACACAGTATTTACTGATGGCTCCAGTACAAATAAGGCTAGTCACTATAGTCTTGCTCATACTAAAGTGGTGAAGACTCCTTACACCTCTCCTCAATGAGCAGAGCTTCAAGCTCCCATTTATGCCTTATTTCATCATGCTAATGAGCCAGTTAATATCTACAGTGATTGTATCTATACAGTAGGAGTTGTGATGTACATTGAAATAGCCACCATTGAACATACACAGTCAGAAGAGATATTTCATTTATTCCATAGGCTACAAAAAAACAATTCAAGTGCGTAAGTCCTTGTTTTATTGGACACATCAGAGATTACTCATAACTTCCAGGCACTTTAACAACAAACAGGCAATGCTACAGCTGATCGCCTTGTTGCAGCCTGTCAACAGTTGTCTCCTTGTGACTGTGCTCAAGCCTCTCATACTTTACATCACCAGAATGTTCTCAGCTTACACAAGAATTTTCACATTGCCTGAGAACAAGCTTACCAAACTGTTCATCAATGTCCTCACTGTGTAGTCCACACTTCAGTTTTACCTTCTGAGGCTAATCACCAAGTTTTTTGACCAAACCAATTGTGACAGATGGATGTAACTCACATCCCTAAATTTGGCAAACGGTGCTATGTCCATGTTAGTAACGACACTTGTTCTTGCTTCATTTTTGACACTGCTATAACAGGAGAAAATACTCACCAAATAATTTCCACTGTTTGGCTGCTTTGGCAGTACTGGGCTCCCCTCTACAAATTAAAAAGCATAATGCCCCAGCTTCTATCAGTTCTTCTTTTTGAAAGTTTTGTAATCAATATCATATTGATCGCCAAACTAATATTCCTTAAGATCCCCAAGGCCAGGCCATTGTAGAGTGGGCTCACTTGTCCCTTAAGTTTCAACTACAAAAACAAAAAGGGGGAGATAGAACCCCACAAAATTGTTTCAGTCATGCTCTCTTTGTTTCAAATTTTTTGAATTGTGATGCTGAGCATCACACTGCTGCTGAGTGACACATGGCTCTCACTGCAGTGGACCCATCAGGCCAAGTCTGGTGGAGAGACTTACCAACAGGATAATGGAATGGACCAGATTTGGTGATAATTTGGAGTAGAGACCATGCTGATGTCTTCCCAGAAGGTGCAGCTCATCATGTCTATATACCTGAGCATGCTGTTTACCATTATCATGGAGAATCTCAAGCTGAAGTTCAAACAACTAAAGAGCCTGACACATAATGCTGAACAGATGGACCACTAGCAGGGAGGTACTAAATGTCCAGCCTCCATGTTTGTGAAAGACAGCATATGGGGAAGCCAGGGAGCCACCATTAATGGCCCCTGGGATTTAAAAATATATGTCAGTTACAAAAATGGAACTTCCAATGACATAACAATGTTTCCCACAGAGGATCCACCAATACTTTACTGCTCTAATTATACTACAACAATATTGGGTGCCTTTTCTAAATGGGTGAACTGTGCCAATAGTTTGCCAGTGTGATAAAATGTCTCCGGAAGTGTTGGATATATTCTGGACTGGTCCCGCACAGTTGATAAGAGACATCCACATCAGAATTTTATGACCCTTTGGGGACTTGTTAGTAATATTTTGACCTTCAGCAGTGGTAGCATGCAAAGAGATCTGTGGAGTTTGATAGCTTCCTGAGATTTCATCAATTATACCAGCAGCTCCCTAACTATTCTAGCAGACAAAAGCTGTAAAGTGGCTCCCTTCTATAGCCTGGGGCCTGTGTACAATCTCCTTGTGTTTTAATTTCTAGGAATATAAAAATAAGCAGGACAGGAGAAAAGTACTTGTCAAAAAAAGTATTTGTCAATAAGTAAATTGCCAAAGTTGCAATCTGACTAATTGCACTACTAGGTATAACAGAAGACAAGGAGTGTTTATGTTAGGCCAACCCTCATTTGTTTTAATCCCAGCTAACATTTCAGAGCCCTGTTATTCTGATGCTGGGAGCTCAAGTCCTACAACAAATTCACATCCAGTTGAATAGACACCAGTGTTGTCTTCATCTCATCACATTTGGAATAGTTACTTTGATATCTGTTTAGGTCTCTGCTGTGACATCACCATAGCCTTATCCAAAAGAATTCAAAATGCTAATTTTCTTAAATAGTTGGCTTGAAATACTCCCAAAGCCTTACAAAATCAGGTAGATATGGAAAACAATATAGAAACTAAATTAAATGCCCTGGAAGCTATGGTAAATAAATATAGAAATTGAGCTTGCTGCTCTTAAATTCAGACAGTGGCTTCACTGCCATGCTAGCTATAAATTTGTTTATGTTACAACATCAAGATATAATGTTTCTCAATGGGATTGGGAAAAAGTTAAAAATCAATTAGTGGACATTTGGCAGAGAAATAATGACAGTCTAGACCTTATAGAGTTACATCATCACATCCAGGATATTCAGAAGAGCAGGAATGATCTTGTGGATCCTGCATGGCTTGCTAAACAAATGCTTGATGACTTAAATGGTTTAAATCCCTGAAATATGTTAAAACATACAATGCTGTACCATTTTGCTATATCTGCTGCCAAAGCAAGGACCAATGTGGAATTATGTGTTTGTTATTAATACTATTTTGTGTTATAACAAAACGATAAGATCCCACATCTTCCAAGAAGAAATCCAACAATTCCAAATAATAGTTCTTAAGTTGAACTTTAAAAATAAAACAATGGGGAGATGTCAGAAGTGGTGATTTGAATCACACTTTCTGTCGTATAGCAGGAGTAGTATCTGCACTTGGAACTTCCTGTGCCTTTAAAGGTGCAGGTCAAGACTACCCAGATGCTATGATAACACCCTGCTTAAGGAAAGTTCTGTGCTAGTCACAGGACTATCAGTCTTGACCCTGAGTCCAGACAAAGCTGCAAGCTAATAATTATAATTGGTCACTCATTAGTCTTTGACATTCAATCCTGCATGCTTTGAAGAAAGTTTCTCACAGAAAAATTTTTTGATGATAAAACACATATAATAAATGTGGTGAGCTAGCTCTGGGTCCTTATTTCTTCATCAGAGAATAATGTTTCACCTGATCCCATCTTTCTCTATATATACGTCTCCCTTTTTTAATCCCCCACTGCATGCCATCCCACTTTTCCTGGATTATTGGCCGTGCAAGTCATGGCACAACAAAATTCAATTATTATTTTTTAAAAAATCAGTTTATATAAAATTTACACTTTTGGAATGCATAATTCTTAGCTATAGTTTTGATATCCAAAAAAACTATCAAAGGTCAAAATCTTTCATCTGAGACAATGCCTTCTCACCTGTAGGCATTCTCTGATTTGTTTTTCATCTTAGATTAGTACATCTTCTCTCATACTTCATTAAACATAGATCCTTGAAACCTCCATCCTGTTCCCCACAATGACCATAGTAATATACATTGCCATCCTCAGTGTGCAAGATGCACCCCTTGTCCACATCCTTGCCAGTGTTTGTCATGGCTTGTTTGAAATTTTAAATGATAATCATTCTAAGTGGGGTTCAAGATTGACTTCCCTATATGTTTTTGATTTGCATTTCCCTGATGGCTGAGCATTTTTAAATATACTTGCTGGCCACTTGTTTAATCTTCTTTGTAGTTCCTGATAAATTCTAGATATTACTCCTTTTTCATAGGTATAGTTTGGAGTATTTGTCTCCCTGTCTGAAGGTTGTCTCTTGACTTTGCTGATTATTTCCTATACTATTTAGAAGTGTCTTAGTTTGATATAACCCATTTGTATGTTTTTGCTTTTAAAATTATGTTTTTGCCAAGTGATCAAGCTGTCCAACAACTGAATACAATTCTAGAGTAGATGGAGTATCGTAAAAACACTGAAAAAGAATAATTAATACCAAAATTCCTAAATTATTCCATGAAATAGAAAAGGAGGGAACCCTTTCAAAATCATTCTATGAAGCTAGTATCACACTGATACCCATACCAAGCAGAGACACATCAAAGAAAAAAATTTTAGACTGATATTCCTGATGAACATCGATGAAAAAATTCTTAATAAAATTCTGTCAAATCACATTCAAAAACATATTTAAAAAATAGTGCACCATGATCAAGTGGGATACAAAGTTGGTTCAACATACAGAAATCAAAAGATATAATTCATCACATCAATACACCTAAAGATAAGAATCATGATTATATCAATTGATGCAGAGAAAGCATTTGATAAAATACAGCACACTTTCATGTTCAAAACCCTACAAAAACTAAAGATAGTAGGATCATACCTCAACATTGTAGAGGCTATCTATGCTAAACCCAGGCCAACATCATTCTAAATGGAGAAAAATTGAAAGCATTCCCTCTAAAAACTAGAACAAAACAGGGATGCTCTCTTTCACCACTTTTTCTTTGAAAAATAACCATTTTGCAGGCCAGCACGGAGAAGAGATATTCCCGGCAGGCGCAGTTTGACATTGGATTGGCCAGTGAGATCATGGCAGTGCTGGCCCTGACTGACAGCCTTAAAGACATGAAGGAGCACCTCGGGAGAATGGTGGTGGCCAGTGACAAAAACGGGCAGCCCGTAACAGCAGATGACTTGGGGGTAACAGGTGCTGTGATAGTTTTGATGAAAGATGCAATAAAACCAAATCTGATGCAGACCCTGGAAGGGACACCAGTGTTTATGCATGTCGGTCCCTTTGCTAACGTCGCCCAAGGCAACTCTTCAGTGTTAGCTGACAAAATTGCCCTGAAACTGGTTGGTGAAGAAGGATTCGTAGTGACTGAAGCTGGCTTTGGGG
This sequence comes from Urocitellus parryii, assembly GCF_045843805.1. NCBI lineage: Eukaryota > Metazoa > Chordata > Mammalia > Rodentia > Sciuridae > Urocitellus > Urocitellus parryii. The sequence continues at coordinate 74,936,400 of NC_135539.1, read as the reverse complement.
CTGATATTGGGATGGAGAAATTCTTCAACATCAAATGCTGAGCTTCTGGCCTGGTGCCCAATGTGGTGGTGCGGGTGGCCACCGTGCGAGCTCTGAAGATGCACGGAGGCGGGCCGAGCATAACTGCTGGTGTCCCTCTAAAGAAAGAATATACAGAGGAGAACATCCAGCTAGTGGCCAACGGCTGCTGTAACCTCCAGAAGCAAATTCAGATCGCTCAGCTCTTTGGGGTGCCTGTCGTGGTGGCACTGAATGTCTTCAAGACTGACACCCGCGCAGAGATTGACTTGGTGTGTGAGCTGGCCAAGCGGGCTGGCGCCTTTGATGCGGTCCCTTGCTATCACTGGTCGGTTGGTGGAAAAAGGTCGGTGGACCTGGCTCGGGCCGTGAGAGAAGCTGCGAATAAAGGAAGCCATTTCCAGTTCCTGTATGACGTTCAGCCTCCAATTGTGCAAAAGATAAGAACCGTTGCCCAGGCCGTGTATGGAGCAAAGGATATTTAACTCTCTCCTGAGGCACAATCCAAAATAGATGCTTACACTCCTTTCACTCCAAAAGTCGGTCCTTGGGAAGGCTGACTAAGACAGGCAAAGAAGTTGACGTGCAGGTGGGCGGTCAGCGCCTGCACCAGCCCGATGGTGACTATGCTCTTCCCTTCTCCAAGAGGGGTGGGCGTGATCCCAGCAACCAAGATGTATTTTCCATCTGTTTGATCCCTCAGCCTTTCCAGCAGGGACAAACGTACTTTGGCTTTGATTTTGCCATAGGTCTCAATTTCATCTGCAAGCAATCCTATCTCCTTGGCAAGGACATCCACAGCTTTTGGAGTCTGTCCTCTTGAAATCTCAATATCACTTGGAACAGGGGACAGCGGCTGCAGCTTCAAGCAGTGGAGCCTCCACCTCCGGTGCTGCTGTTCTCAAAGCCACCTCCTTCCACTGCTGACCATGTTCTGAATCCGCAGAGCTGCAGCAAGCAGACCCACATCATCTTCTGCAATGAGCCCATTAACATGTACCTCTGGAGAACTACATCTAAGCTTCCCTGACAGGAAGTCGTGGAAGCAGTTGAGAACAGTGGTTCCTGGTTGGATCCAAGACAGTGGAATCTCTTCTGGCTTAGGTGAGCCCAAGACCACAATGTCAGCCTCTTGAAGCTTACTTTGAAGCTGGGGTGTCTTCCACTGGGAGATCATTGTCATGGACCCTTTTCTCTGGAACAGGCATTGGAGTGCAGCTTCCAAAGATCCAAGATCCCCTATCACCAAGACCTTCTTTCCATCTAAGCTGACACCTGATTTTCCAAGAAGTTCAATCACAGCTCTGGCAACAGGTGAGACAAAACATTCATGGGCATCCCCACGTACCAGCTTCCCCAGGTTGATATCAGTCACTTCATCCACATCTTTCTCTGGTTTTAAGGCATTGAGGATTTTGTTGCTAAATAAGTCCTCAGAGATCTGAAGGGCAAGGCCATGTACTCTGTTGTCTTCATTAATCTTCAAGATTTCGTCTATAATCTCATCCTCGCTGCTATCCGGAGGAAGGCAGATGTGACTGATGTTCAGACCAGCCTCCTCAGCCAAATTCTGGTTGACTTCCTACATCAAGTTGTCATCTCCTGTCTGAATTATAGCCAGAACCGGCTGAAAGGTAGGGTTTATTCTTGCAATAAATTTAGCACTTCTTTTGAATTTTGAATGACTTCTTTGACTATGGAGTTCCTCGCTGGGGGCGCCAGGTTGCCGGGCCGCACCTTCTCCGGGCCTAGCCATCCTGCTGCCGCCACTGCCCACATAGACCCTACCAGCAGGCGCACCTGCCACCGCTGCCGCCACTGGCGCCAATGGGCACCCGGAGGTGGCACAGCGGGCCTGGTGGCAGCTGCAGACAACACCACTGGCTCAGGACAAGCCATAATTCTATATTTAAAGGGTCCAAAAAATTCCACCAGAAAACTTCCAGAACAATAATAAATGAATTCAGCAAATTAGAAGGATATAAAATTAATACCCATAAATTAAATGCATTTCTATACATCAGTGAGTAATCCTCTGAAAGAGAAAGTATGAAAACTACCCCATTCACAAGAGCCTCAAAACATAAAATAAAATACTTGGGAATCAATTTAACAAAAGAGCTGAAAGATCTCTACAATGAAAACTATAGAACACTAAAGAAAGAAACTGAAGAAAACCTTAGAAGGTGGAAAAATCTCACATGCTCTTGGATAGACAAAATTACTACTATCAAAATGAATCTACTACCCAAAGTGCTATACTAATTCAATGTGATTCCAATTAAAATCCCAATGTCATTTCTTATAGAAATAGAAAAAGCAATCATGGAATTCATTTGGAATTATAAGAGACCCAGAATATCCAAAGCAATCCTTAGCAAGAAAATTGAAGCAGGAGGTGTCACAATACCAGACCTTAATCTATACTACAAAGCTATAGTAACAAAAACAGCATGGTATTAGCACCAAAACAATATGTAGACCAAAGGTACAGAATAGAAGACTCAGAGACAAAAGCACATAAATATAGTTATCTCTTACTAGACAAAGGAGCTAAAACCTACATTGAAGAAAAGATAATCTCTTCAACAAATGATGCTGAGAACTGGCAATTTATATATAGTAAAATGAAAATAAAACCTTATCTCTCACCATGCACAAAACTCACTCAAAGAGGATGAAGGACTTAGGAATTAGATCAGAGACCCTGAACCTAATAGATAAAAAAAATAGGCCCAAATCTTCATCAATTTGGATTAGGCCCTGATTTCTTCCTAAAGCACAGGAAATAAAATCAAGAATCAATTCATGGGATGGATTCAAACTAAGAAGCTTCTTCTCAGAAAAGGAAACAATCAATGAGGTGAAAATAGAGCCTACATTTTGGAAGCAAATTTTTAGCACACACACATTGAATAGAGCACTGATCTCCAGGACATATAAAGAACTCAAAAAATTTAACACCAAAGAAAGAAACAACCCAATCAGTAAATGGACTGAGGATCTGAACAGACACTTCATAGAAGAAGATATACAATTGATCAACAAATATATGAAAAAATGTTCAACTTCTCCAGTAATTAGAGAAATGCAAATCAAAACTAAGAGTTCCTCTCATACCATTCAGAATGGCAGTTATCAAGAAGACAAACAACTATAAAAAATTTTTGAGCTATTTGTATATCCTGGAGAGTAATACTCTATTTGAGGAACAGGTGGTAAAGATTTTCTCTCATTCTGTAGGATTTCTCTTCACATTTATGGTTGTTTCTTTTGCTGTGAAGAAGTCTTTTGGTTGATACCATCTCATTTATTGATTTGTAATTTTACTTCCTGCACTTTAGGAGTCTTGTTGAGGGCGCTGGTTCTGAAGCCAACATGGTGCAGATTTGGATCTACTTTTTCTTCTAGTAGGTGCAAGGCCTCTGGTCTAATGCCTAGGTCCTTGATCCATGTTGACTTGAATTTTGTGCAGGGTGAGAGATTGGGGTGCATTTTTATTCTACTACATATGGATTTCCAGTTTTTCTATCACCTTTCATTTAAGAAGCTATCTTACTCCATTGTATGTTTATGGTGTCTTTGCTAGTATGAAATAACTGCATTCATGCGGATATGTCTCTGAGTTTTCTATTCTGTATGATTGGTCTTCATATCTGTTTTGGTGCTGATACCATGGCATTTTTGTTACTACAACTCTGTAGTAAAATTTAAAGTCTGATATTGTGATGCCTTCTGCTTCACTTTTCTTGATAAGAATTTTCTTTGACTCTCCTGGGCCTCTTATTTTCCCAAATGAATTTCATGACTGATTTTTCTACTTTGATGAAGAATATCACTGGAATTTTAATAGAAATTGCATTATATCTATATGGTGCTTTTGGTAATATGGCCATTTTGACAATATTAATTCTGCCTATCCAAGATCATGGGAGATCTTCGATTTCTTTCTTTAGTGTTCTGTACTTTTTATTGTAGAGGTCTTTCACCCCATTTGTTAGATTAATTCCCAAATATTTTATTTTTTGATGTTAATATGATTCAAAGAGTTTTCCTTATTTCTTTTGAGATGGTTCATCATTGGTTTATAGGAACACAAATGATTATGGGTATTATATTATAATTTTATGACCTGCTACTTTGCTGAATTTTTTTGAATTTTATAGGCTTTCTAGTAGAGCTTTTTTTGGGGGTCTTCTAAATATAGAACCATATCATTGTCAAATGGGATAGTTTGAGCTCTAGTTATTTGTATCCCTTTAATTTATTTCTTTTGTCTAATTTCTGTCTAGAATTTCAAGGACAGTGTTGAATAGGAGTGGTGAAAGAGAGCATCCCTGTCTTGACCCAGTTTCTAGAGGGAAGACATTCAATTTTTCTCCATTTAGAATAATTTGGCCTTGGGTTTAGCATCTGTAGATTTTACAATGTTGAGGTATGTTCCTGTTATCCTAAATTTTTCTAGTGTTTTGAGCATGAATAAATGCCATATTTTGTCAAGTGCTTTTTCTGCACTATTGAGACAATCATGTAATTCTTGTCTTTAATTCTATCAATGTGATGGATCACATTTCTTGATTTCCTTATGTTGAACCATTCTTGTATCTCTGAAATGATCCCCACTTGATCATAGTACACTATCTTCTAAATATGCAGTTTTTCCATTATTTTATTAAGAATTTTTGCATCTATGCTCATCAGGGATATTGGTCTAAAAATTTTATTCTTTGATGTGTCTTCGTCTGCTTTTTAATCAGATGATGCTATCTTCATACAATGAGTTTGGAAGGGTTCCCTCCTTGCCTATGACATCTTTGTCTCACTTCTTAGAAGACTGTAATTACATTGGGTCTGCTCAAAGGATCCAGGAAAATCTTTGCTGTCATAGTCCCTAAATTAACCACTCTGAGAAGTTTCTTGTGCCATGTCATGTAACATAGTCACAGGTCCCATGAATTTGCAAATGGAATAATTGGGGACAATGGTTTACCTGTTATACTGGCTATATGCTTAGTCTGGGCATCCACACCTTAGTTTCCCAATCTTTCTGATAGGAGTAATTGTATCAACAGGCCCTAGATAAATGAAACTCTGGACTTTCATCTCAGATATGAAGGAAACCACATTCTATAAAAATATGTTCCCTCAAAATACATGTCACCTTGACCCTATTTTATTTTCCACTTCTTGTTATAAATCCTCTTTTCTCTCAGTTTGAATTTCTACCTAGGCTAAGTTGACATCACCTTTCTTTCTTCATGCAGATAGCTCACACTGTCTAGGCTACTGAGACTCTCAACTCTCAAAGGGGTGTACTCATGCCTGGGACACACTCTGGTGACTTCTTCCATGTTTACTATTTGTACTGCTTCTTCTGGGAAATTGTTTCTGTAACGTGTTATATGTGAAGCAATCCTGTGACTCTGGTTTCTCCCAAACCAGCACTCATCAAGGTCCCTGTTCATCAAGCATGGCCAACACAGGTGTCTTGTGTTTCCTCTTCCCATTCTTTCATCCCACATAGAAGTTTCCATATTAAAATTAGGTTGAATCATCAGTTACATGAACATTGATTACAGCCCACCCTCTCTCTCAACATCTCTTGTATGGATTTGCTACTAGGTGTGGCTTCCTGTCACTTTCTCCTCTTGGTCTGTCCTTTTACCAACCATATAGCACCAATATGTCTGCTCCAGGGCAAACTGTTCACTTTTATTTACATGTACCACTTCATCCAAAGGTGACATTTCAGGCATGGTGGCACAGGCTGGAATCCCAGTGACTCTGGAAACTCATATGAAGAAAGTCATCACTTTCTCACTGCTATTGCAACACTCGAGAAGGTTCTCCATCCTCACCCCCCCACACTGTCTATTGTACTCCACTTGATTGGTTAGGTCACTCAGGTTAATTCCATTGCTCTTGGGGGGTCATTGTGGGAGGACTTAGTTGTGATTATTCCTGATCAATGCCATGTGAAATTATTTGTTCTGAGTGTCTAGGGAAGTTTCCTCTCATTCTAAGAAGAATAATTTTTTAAAAATTAGCCCCCAATTTTTGGAGTTGATATATCGTGTTGTGCTGTAGGGTCAGAAATTGCTGAGGTTGTCCTCACCCAGCCTGAGAGTGAGAGTAGTTTACAGAAGAAGAAGAAGAAAGACCCAGGAAAAGATGGGAGGACATCTGGACCATCAGTGGATGAATCTAGAGCTTCCCCTTCTTTGGGGCTTCTTGTCTTGGTAGTGACACATTTCAATCAGGTTTAAACTCTTTGAGATAATTTTTATTTTTCAATTTAAACTAGCTTTAATCTAATCAAACAATTTTCAAAGTTAATGATTTCCTTTTCACAATCTCCACCCTTGTATATTGACACAGTTCAGGAATTTGCACAGTCTGTTAAAACTGCTGAGTCACTCCCCCTCACCCCCGCCCAGAGCATGTGCCCAATGGATTCTAGGAGCTAATACAGTATCGACTAGCATTTAAAAAAAAATAATAATGCAGAAAAAAAATCATGTTAAAAATGGCCCCAGTTTTCACTTCACTCCTGGAGAAGCCACATCAGGGCAGTTTCTTAGATATCACTCATTCCATGAATCAAGAGTGTAGGAGCTGCATTTGACTTGAAATTCCATGGGTTATGAATTCCATCAAATATCATAATTAAAACTCCACATGGATTCCCTTAAACACCTCTGGCTTTGTTTTTTGCCCAATTTTACATCCAGGGTAAAGCAGTGTTTCAACTCCCTTACAAAAAGGTATTAGTTCTTTCTCTGCTTCCCCCAACTCCCCTGTTTTCTAAAGCATCCAGTTCTAATCCTTGACCCATGTAACCCCTCAGCCCCCCTATTCCTAACAGCCTTCTCAGTGAGGTCACGGGTATGCTTTTTCTGGTATATGTGGTAAACTCACCCTAGAGAATTCAAAACAGTATATTCTCCAAGAGAAAATGTTGAAGCTAGCACACAATTTTCTTTTCTTTTTTTATTATTATTTCATTTTATTGGTAGTATTGAGCATCAAACCCAGGAGCACTCTGCCATGTATTTGCATCCCCAGCACCCTCCCCACTTTTTAATGATTTTATTTTGAGACTAAGTCTCACTAAATTGCCCAGGCTGGCCTTGAACTTGCCAATTCTCCTGCCCCAGCCTCCTGATTAGCTGCAATTCTAGGCATACACCATTACACCTGGCTGACAGATCATTATCAAAAATTATATTGATAATTTTGCTGAGCTCATATTTTCAGTTCTCTGCAAATGGACAAGTCTCTTTTAGGGCAAATGAGTGAAGTAAAAACAGAAGTAATTATTTTCTTAAGGCAGATGAATGGCTATTTCTTAGGACTAAAGGATGCACTCTTTTTTCCTCACCCTCTTCTCATTCCTGCTTTTCTAATTTCACCCTTCTTTCCTTCTCCATGCCCATCTTCTCCTCCTTCTCCTGTAGGTCTCAACATTCCTCAAGTCTCTGAGATCTTTTTGTTGTTCAACGCAGTGGGAAACACACTGGGGAAACTTTGAATCCTTGCCAACTGTAAGAGCCAACACTGGTTGGGCCAAAGCCCCGTGTATGAGCCAGTGATTTCCCTAGTAAACTCAGGAGGCTGGAGGTTTCACATCTGAACCTTGGAGAAAATATTGTGGACAGGGAGAGAAAAATAGGGTGCTCAGTATGTTGCTGAGTGAATTGTGGGAAAGAGCCACACCATCCTCAATGACACTAGGCCCATGAACTAAGGATAAGAGCTGTGCCTAAGGCTCTACAAAATTTTGGTGACACTTCTCATTCCCCTTAGAACATTCAGTCTGCATCAAACTCTGCCTCACCTTGGAGTTTATATCCACATGATGTGGGAACTGGGCATTAATGTGCAGTCTGTGCATAAAGAGGGAGCTTGGGTGTTATGTATGCTGGGGTAAGAGTAGGGACTTGGGTATAAATTCAAAGATCTTAATACATCCCAAGAGGATCATCCCATAAACCCTCTCTTTTATGGATTCAGAGTATGATGTAATTAATACCCATTCTCCTCATTCAGTGCTATTCATCACCTATTTTTATTTTTCATATTCTGAAGAATATTGACCTTGAGATATTGACATTGCTACCAGAGTTTCCTCCTTCTAGACAGGATGGCAAGGATTTCTGAATTTGGTAGAGGTGGTTTGGAAGCAGGGTCCACGATTTCTGGTTATTTTCCTTGCTTTTTCTCATATTAAAATAAAACAAATGATTCACAAAAAGGATGTTTGGTTTTTTGGAAAATGAAAATAATCCTCACAAATTCCAAAAGTTTAGAAAATAAAAAACAGTTGTGCATTTTCTCTGATGACTTCTCTAAGCAAATGTATGGGGTTGTTATGTTTGTTTTATTTATTTATAAACTTAAAGTCATCATCACCATATAGATTGTATGTCTTTCTTTTATTAACATAATTACTTCTTCAATGATTCCAGTATACTTTGCTTGTTCTAAAAATATTCACCTTTTTAACTTGTTTAATTTCCTAATCATTAAAGCAAATTAGAGCATTTATATTAGTTGATTGTGTCACTCATTCTTTCATTTTTCCTACAAAACTTACCGTACATCTTTTGTATTTCAGATGTTTTTTATGGATAAATAATCCAGGGGTAATTGTGCAGTCACAGAAGAATAACATACTAAGAAGTAACATATCCTCAGGCTCCAGGGATTTGGGCATGGGATAATTAGGGACCATGATTTAGTGTATCACACTAGCTATGTGATTATTCTGAGACAGCCAAGCCTGAGTTTCCTAATCATCCTGATAGAAATAATTATATCAATAGGCCCTAGATACTTGAATCTATAAACTTTCATCTCAGAAAGGAAGGAGAAAACTACATCTATAAAAATATGTTCTTTCAAGGCTGTTGTCCCTCTCAACCCCCATAGGATTGTACTCATGCCTAGGACACACTTCTGGTGACAACTCCCATTTTTACTACCATTATGGTTTAGATATGTGGTATCCCCCAAAAGCTGATGTGTGAACAATGCAAGAAAGCTTAGAGGTGAAATGATGGGATTGTGAGCACCTTAACCTAATCAGTGCATTAATCCCCTGATAGGTATTAACTGATGGTAACTGCAGGCAGGTGGGTTTGGCTAGATGAGTTGGGTCATTAGGCCATGCCTTTGGGGTATATATATATTCTCTGTCTCACTCCCTCTCTTTACTTCCTAGTATGATGATCTGAGCCACTTTCCTCTACTGCAGTTTTCCACCATGATGTTCTGCCTCACCTTTACTCCCAAGGAATAGAGCCAGCTGTCTGTGGATGCAGACCTCTGAAACCATGAACCCCCAAAATAAACTCTTCCTCCTTAAAATTATTCTTGTCAGGTCTTTTGGTTAGAACAGTGAAAATGCTGATTAAAACAACTACTTAAAACACATTGCACACTAAGTAATTCTGTGACTCTTTCCTTTCTTTCCCATGCCTCTATTCAGACTCCAGTTTCTAGAGTTCCATCATTGGTGTCTATTATTTCCTCTTCCCATTCTTTCACCCCCATATAAGTTTACATATTCAAATTAAGCTAAGTCATTAATTAAATGTGCATTGCTAGGATTTCCTTCTCCCTCCCCCACCCCTTTCTCTCCACATTTCACCTAGATTTGATGCTGGGTGAGGTTTTAGTATTAAATAGGAAAATAACTTTACATTGTTTTCTAAAGGCAACAAAAATTTAGCCCCTTTTCTTCCTGATATGTGAGCAGAGTTCCAGTGAACGTGAGTTTGACAAACAGCATGGATTAGAAATGATGTGTCCAACCACCAGAGATGTCTCCCACATCACTATTGATTAGCAGGGGTTAAAGTCAAAGTGATGACAAAGGCCTCCATGTCAACATTCATCAAAATGTGGATAATTGGGATGTCCATAAAATCTACAATGAGAAAAAAAATATGCATAATATCAGTTCAGTGACTCCATTTCTAGAATGGTAAAGAGATTTCAAAAAGCATCCATTAGGTCATGTTTCATAATTTTGTTTCCTTAGAGCAAGGTTGTAAGCTATGCCTTTCTTAATTTAATGAGCATGACATTGTATTAATGATTTTCTGGAAATCATAATTAAATTATTCAAATTCTATTTTCTCACCTGGAATTTAATACAGAGAATACACCACACCAAAAATCTAAGCATATTTTATCCCCATTCACATCTGTCAGAACAGGAAAGTAGTTTCTCATCCCATCTTATTTCCAGTTCTCAATGAAACTTCCTGTTATCAATTTTCTCAAAGAAAAATGACTCTTCCTTGTTGAACAAGGTCAATTGCAGACATTGGTCAACATGAGAACATTATTTCAGGCTGTGTAAATTACTGCCAGCAACTTCACTTCCATTGTGCTAATTCACTAATTATTTACTTATTGCAATTCACACTCAGCATGTTCTGTTAAATTCAGAAATGGAAAGAATTTCATTTATAACATAGATTTCCAAATCCTAAGAGTTTACCATATAATTTGGAGATGTGTAGACTTTACAAACAAGGTAAAATATAAAAATCATTATTTATTATAATACTTAAGTAGCAATTACTATTCATTGCTTGCCACTTCCTTAATCTCTGATCTCTACATAGCAAAATAACTTTATATTATAACTCATCATAACTCATAATTCATAACTCATAACTCATCATCTTTCTCTGTACTAATAAAAATATTAGTAATGACATCTACCAATTTTGGAGTACATACAATTTTATATTATGCTAATCTCTTTCATACAGTATCACATTTGTTTCTAATATGAATTAAATTCTCACAGGAAAGAGGAATCTGTTCTCCTGCTCACCTTCATAATATATTTTCTTTATCAGATTTTGTAACCTCAGATCATGAAGGAAGGGTAAAGATCATTTGTTAGCTGTATATTCCCTTTACTAAGGAGGTTTCACCCCATGCTGTCCTTCAGTTTCAGTCTCTATTCTCTTAACACTTCTTTATCCTCTGCATTGAGATTTCTGTATTTCAGAATATCAAAGCCCACTGTTTCTATTTATCCACTGGTGACAGCTATTCTGTAGACAAAAGCAGTTTCTGGGTTCTGAGCAAATATGCAGTGGAGAGGAAGAGAGGGACTTGAAACTATCAGTCATTAAACGAAAGACTGATGAACAATTTTATATGGAGGAGATGAGACTTTCTAACTGGGAACATGGGGTTGATAGAAATGCTTTTAACCTGATAAGAAATTAAGAGATATGGGAGAAGATGATAGAAAACTGCTTTTAAAAATACTTAATAACACTATATTGGTGATAACCAAAGTGTATATCCACTACAAAGTCATAGGATAGAGACACCTACTTACAGGTGTACATTCAGCAACGATAATGGTTTATCTGAATAATTCCATGTAATGAGAAGTGCCCAGGTGCATTTGTGGAAGTCCATGCTGACTCTGGTTCCACCCACAGAACAGAGCTCTGACAAGAATCTGAGACAAGAATTCATAAAAGCTCTTGTCTCATCCCTGACTCAAACTGGCCTCTATTCTCTATGTATTGAGGTAATTTTCAACAATGATGTTTTATTCATCCCCAGAAATAAAATGAGGCATTACATTTATGAAAGTTACTTACACATCCACAACAGGGTAGTATCGAACATTCCTATTGAGGTTATCTAAGATTTTCATGTCTTCTGGAGTCAATTGAAATTCAAAAACCTATCACAGAAGTAGATTTTTCATTATTGTTATATTGCATATTGTCAATCTGAGAAATATAAATTAATCCAACTGAATGGTGCAGAGGCAATTTTTAGAACAAATGAGAAGGTCTGGTGAGGTTGTTTGCTAGGCAAGCACTTGCCTGTGATGCACAGTGTCCTGGGTCTGATCATGAACACAGCTAAATAAATAAATACAATTAATGAGAAGTTACAAAAAGTTATTAAAGATATCAATAAAAACACTTCAGCTGTTAAAGAACACCATGTGAAAAAAGAGAAATCCAAGTCTTTATATAATACATTGAAATCACTTTATACTACAGATGAAATATCTTAAAAGAAGATTAAATTAAGTTCTGAACAATATGATTTAGTAAGATTTGTGGATACAGCTGGATTTCTAAATCCTATTAGTAATCAGAATAAAAAGATTTTTCCTATAATTGAAGTCTTAATTGTCCAAAACAAATGATGTTATCATCATCAAATAGTATCAAAGCTAGATTGAAATTTATCTCATTGTCTAAATTAGTGTTAGATTAAGACAAAAAAGGGGAAAAAAAGATGATCACTGCCTGGCATATTGGCACACACCTGTAATCCCAGGGATTCAGGAGAATTGCAAGTTCAATGTCAGCCTCAGTAACTTAGCAAGGCCCTAAGCATCCTAGTCAGACCCTGTCTCAAATTAAAATATAAGAAAAAATTGGAGATGTGGCTCAGTGGCTAAGTGACCCTGGGTTCAATCCTCATTAAGAAAGAAAGAGAGAGAGATAAATAAATAAATAAATAAATAAATAAATAAATAAATAATTGCTAGCATGTTGAAACTAATGGCTCCAAAGATCTATAGGAATACTCTAAAATGGGATACACAGAAGGAGAGGTCAAAAATATAGGTAAGAGATGTTCATTAGATTATTCTTTGAACTTTCCTGTACACTGGGAAATTTTCAAAAGTAGAAGGAAAATTTATTAGAAAAATTCAAAATCATTGGTTTTTTGTTATTAAGACATAGACTGGATGATTGGATTAAACAGATAAAAACCCAACAATACGCTGTCTACAAGAGACTCACGTCCTAGGAATAACATCCATAGACTGAAGGATGGGGAAAACCATATCACTCATGTGAATCACAAAAACAAGATGGGTTTCCATCCTCAAATCAGATAAGTTGACTTCATGCCAAAATTCATCAGAAGTGACAAAGAAAGACATTTCATACTGCTGAAGGGAACCATACATCAACAAGACATAATAATCGTAAATATCTATGGCCCAAACAATGGAGCATCTACATACATCAAACAAATTCTTCAGAATTTGAAGAATCAAATAGATCACAGCACAATAATATTGAGTGACTTTAACTTTCTTCTCTGACCACCTAATAGGTCTTCCAAACAAAAACTAAGTAAAAGATATAGAACTAAAAATTCAATCAATAATTTAGACTTAACAGACAATATTTCATCCATCAATATTTCATTCATCAAAGTGAATACACTTTTTTTCATCAGCACATGCATCCAAACCGTATATTATGCCACAAAGCAATTCTTAGCAAATACAAAACAATAGAGACACTACCCTGCATTTTATCAGATCATAATGGAATTAAATTACAATTCAATGATAAACTAAAAAACAAAAGCTACTTCAACACCAGGAGACTAAAAAAATATGCTATTAAATGATGAATGGATAGCAGATGAAAATTTAAAAAAACTTAGAGGTAAATGAGAACACCATTACAACATATCAAAACCTCTGGGACACTAAGAAGGTAGTGCTAAGAGGAAAGTTCATTGCATTGAGCTCATTCATTAAAAGAACAGAAAATCAATTAATGAATGAGCTAATATTACATCTCAAAGCCCTATGAAAAAATAAGAACAAATCAACACCAAAAGCATCAGAATAGAGGCAATATTTAAAACCAGAAGTGAAATTAAAACAAAATAAACAATTCAAAAAATTGGAAAAACAAAAAGTTGGTTCTTTGAAAAAATTAATAAAATTGATAAACCATTAGCCATGTTAATGAAGAGAAAGAGAGAAAAAACTCAAATTACTAAATTCATAATAAGAAAGGAAATATCACACTGACACTACTGAAATAAAGAAGATAATAAAAAAAATTATTTGGAAAACTTATACTCCAATAAAATAGAAAATCTTGAAGACATCAACAAATTTCTAGAGTCTTATGATCTACCCAAACTGAATCAGGAGGATATACACAATTTAAAGAGATCAATTCAAGCAATGAAATAGAGTATACAATCAAAAGCCTACCAACCAAGAAAAGCCCAGGAACAGACTGATTCACAACCACATTCTGCATGATTTTCAAAGAAATAATACCAATACTCCTCAAATTATTCCATGAAATAGTAAAAGAGGAAACCCTTCCAAATTCATTCTACGAATCTAGTATCACTGTGAGAGCAAAACTGGACAAAGTCACATAAAGGAAAGAAAACTTCAGACCAAAATCCCTGTTTTGAACTTAGATGCAAAACTTCTGAATAAAGTTCTGGCAAATCAAATACAAAAACTAAAAATATAGTGGACCACAATCAAGTGGGGTTCATTCCAGGGATGTAGGGTTGGTTCAATATACAGACATCAATAAATGTAATTCATCACATCAATAGACTGAAATACAAGAATCACATGATCTCTCAATAGATGCATAAAGATTTGACAAAATACAGCACACCTTCATGTTCAAAACACTAAAAAAACTAGAGATAATAGGAACATAGCTCAATATTGTAAAAGCTATCTATGCTAAGCCCAAGGCCAACATCATTCTAAATGGAGAAAAATTGAAAGCATTCCCTCTAAAAACTAGAACAAAACAGGGATGCTCTCTTTCACCACTTCTATTCAACATCCTTGAAACTCTAGCCAGAGCAATTACAGAGATTAAAGAAATTAAAGGGATATGAATAGGAAAAAAATAATTCAAATTATCACTATTTGCTGATGACATAATTCTATACCTAGAGGATCCAAAAAATCCACCAGTAAAATTCTAGAACTAATAGATGAATTCAGCAAAGTATCAGGATATAAAATCAACACTCATAAATCAAATGCATTTCTGTAAATAAGTGACGAATCCTCTGAAAGGAAATGAGGAACGCTATCCCATTTACAATAGTATAAAAGATAATAATAAAATACTTGGGAGTCAATTTAATGAAAGACCTCTACAATGAAAACTACAGAATATTAAGAAAGAAATTAAAGAAGACCTTAGAAGATGAAAAGATCTCCCTTGTTCTTGGATAGGCAGAATTAATATTGTCAAAATGACCATACAATCAAAAGTGTTACACAGATTTAATGCAATTCCAATCAAAATCCCAATGACATTCCTCATAGAAATAGAAAAAGCAATCATGAAATTCATTTGGGAAAATAAGAGACCCAGAATAGCCAAAGCAATCCTTAGCAATAAAAGTGAAGTAAGGAGGCATCACAATACCAGATCTTAAACTATTCTACAGAGCTGTAGAAACAAAATCAGCATGGTATTGGCATCAAAACAGACATGTTGACCAATTTTACAGAATAGAGGACACAGAAACAAATCCACATAAATACAGTTATCTCATACAAGACAAACGTGCCAAAAACATACAATAGAGAAAAGGATACTCTTCTACAAATGGTGCTGGGAAAACTGGAATCCATATGTAGCAAAATGAAATTAAACCTCTATCTCTGATGATGCATGAAACTCAACTCAAAGTGGATCAAGGACGTAAGCACTAGAACAGAAATCCTATATCTAATAGAAGGAAAAGTAAGCCTAAATCTTTACCATGTAAGCTTAGGAACCAAATTCCTTAACTAACTTCTAAAGCGCAAGAAGTCAAATCAAGAATCTATAAATGGGATGGATTCAGACTAAAAAGCTTCTTGCCAGCAATAGAAACATTCAATCATTGTGAAGAGAGAACCTACAGAATTGGAGAAAAATGTTTACCACATGCACCTCAGACAGAGCATTAAACTCCAGGATATATACAGAACTCAAAAAACTAACAATAAAAATTAAAACAAATAACCCAATCAATAAATGGGCTAAGGAGCTGACCAGACACTTCACAGAAGAAATACAATTGACCAACAAACTAAAAAAAAATGTTCAATATCTCCGCAAATCAGAACTACTCTAAAATTTCATCTCACTCCAGTCAGAATGGCAATCATCAAGAATACAGCTACCAATAAACATTGGTGAAGTTTTGGGGGAAATGGTACACTCATACATTGCTGGTGGGACTGGAAATTAGTGTAACCATTATGCAAAGCAGCATGGAGATTCCTCAGAAAACTTGGAGGCATTTAACATTTTACAAAACAAAACATGTAACCCACTTATCCCACTCCTCAATTTATACCCAAAGGACTTAAAATCTGCTTACTACAGTGACAAAGTCACATCAATGTTTATAGCAGCTCAATTCATAATAGCCTACCTATGGAACCAACCTAGAGCCCTTCAACATACGAATGGATAAACAAAATGAGGTACATATGCACAACGGAATATTATTTGGCCATAAAGAAGATGAAATTGAGAGCAGCTACACGCGCCTGCGGGGAACACGGACCGGACCCACTAGGACAGGTCCGGCGGCCGGCTGAGGGCCAGGCCCGTCACCTCCCCCAGTGTCTGCAAGGTAGGCAGGACTGTGAACACCAGCAGAGCAGGCCCAAAGCCTGCTGAGGGGCGGAACCGGCCCCTCCCCCAGTGCCTGCAAGCTAGGCGAACCTGCAACCCATCGGGAGGTTAGGCCCAGCAACCTACAGAGTGACACAGGTGCCCCTGGCGCCTGCTGGGTAGGCGGACCTTTGACCGACCAGCAGAGCAGACCTAGGGCCTGCCAGCATGGTAGACGGATCACACTAATTGGAGGAGGATCACAGCCACTACCTGCCCTGCAAGGGTGATTTTTCAACTATACAAGAGCAATATAAATAAATAGAGGGAAAATATCAAAGACACAACAATTTCACCAAGCAGAAAGAAACGCCAGCGGTATGAAACGACAAGGAAAGAAAGGACCACAGGCAATGCAGGTCAACTCAACTTTAGAAGAGGTAATAGCTGCAACAGATGGAATGTCAGATAGAGATCTCAGGACATACATGCTTCAGATGATCTGGAGTCTCAAGGAAGACATGAGACAGCAAAATCAGACAATGAAAGATCACATTGACAAACAAATCCAGGAAGTAAAAGATCAATTTCACAGGGAGATAGAGGTAATAAAAAACAAACAAATAGAAATCCTAGAAATGCAGGAAACAATAAACCAACTTAAAAACTCAATTGAGAATACTACCAGCAGAGTGGATCACTTAGAAGATAGAACATCAGACAATGAAGACAGAGTATTTCAAATTGAAAAGAACATAGATAGCTCAGCAAGTCTACTAAGAAACCATGAGCAGAACATTCAAGAACTATGGGATAATATCAAAAGACCAAACTTAAGAGTCATTGGGATACAGGAAGGCACAGATCTCCAAACCAAAGGATTAAGCAATCTATTCAGTGAAATAATACAAGAAAACTTCCCAGACTTGAAGAATGAGACAGAATCCCAAATCCTAGAAGCCTACAGGACGCCGAATGTGCAAAATCATAAGATATCCACACTTAGACACATTATAATGAAGATGTCCAACATACAGAATAAGGAGAGAATTTTAAAAGCTACAAGGGAATGGAAGCAGATTACATTTAGGGATAAACCAATCAGGATAACAGCTGATCTCTCAACACAGACTCTAAAAGCTAGAAGATCCTGGAATAACATATTTCAAACGCTAAAAGAAAATGGGTTCCAACCAAGAATCAGGTATCCCGCAAAATTAAGCTTCAGGATGGAAGATGAAATTAAAACATTCCACAACAAACAAAAGTTAAAAGAATTTGCAGCTAGAAAACCATCTCTTCAAAAAATCCTTGGCAAAACACTACAGGAAGAGGAAATGGAAAACAACAATGAAAACCAACAGTGGGAGGTAGGACAGTAAAGGGGGGAAAATAATCAAAGAGGAAAACAAATCAGGTTTAATAGCATTAATAAACAAACTATGGTTGGAAGAACAAACCATATCTCAATAATAACCCTAAATGTCAATGGCTTAAACTCACCAATTAAGAGACACAGGCTAGTTGAATGGATCACAAAACAAGACCCAACAATATGCTGCCTGCAGGAGACGCATTTGATAGGAAAAGATATACATAGACTGAAGGTGAAAGGTTGGGAAAAATCATATCACTCATATGGACTGCGGAAACAAGCAGGAGTGTCCATACTCATATCAAATAAAATAGATTTCAAGCCAAAGTTAATCAAAAGGGATAAAGAGGGACACTACATACTGCTCAAGGGAACCATACACCAACAAGACATAACAATCATAAATATATATGCCCCACACAACGGGGCTGCTATGTTCATCAAGCAAACGCTTCTCAAGTTCAAGAATCTAATAGACCACCATACAATAATCATGGGAGACTTTAACACACCTCTCTCACCACTGGACAGATCTTCCAAACAAAAGCTGAATAAGGAAACTATAGAACTCAATAATACAATTAACAACCTAGACTTAATTGACACATATAGAATATACCACCCAACATCAAGCAGCAACACTTTTTTCTCAGCAGCACATGGATCCTTCTCAAAAATAGATCATATATTATGTCACAGGGAAACTCTTAGTCAATATAAAGGAGTAGAGATAATACCATGCATCTTATCTGATCACAATGGAATGAAACTGAAAATCAACGATAAAAGAAGGAAGGAAAAATCATGCATCACTTGGAGAATGAACAATAGGTTACTGAATGATCAATGGGTTTTAGAAGACATCAAGGAGGAAATTAAAAAATTCTTAGAGTTAAATGAAAACACAGACACAACATATTGGAATCTATGGGACACATTGAAAGCAATTCTAAGACGAAAATTCATTGCTTGGAGTGCATTCCTTAAAAAAAGAAAAAACCAACAAATAAAGGATCTCATACTTCATCTCAAAATCCTAGAAAAAGAAGAGCAAAACAACAGCAAAAGAAGTAGAAGGCAAGAAATAATTAAAATCAGAGCTGAAATTAATGAAATCGAAACAAAAGAAACAATTGAAAAAATTGACAAAACTAAAAGTTGGTTCTTTGAAAAAATAAATAAAATTGACAGACCCTTAGCCATGCTAAGGAAGAGAAGAAGAGAGAGAACTCAAATTACCAGGATATGGGATGAAAGAGGCAATATCACAACAGACACTTCAGAAATACAGAAGATAATCAGAAATTATTTTGAATCCTTATACTCCAATAAAATAGAAGATAGTGAAGGCATCGATAAATTTCTTAAGTCATATAATCTGCCCAGATTGAGTCAGGAGGATATAGACAACCTAAACAGACCAATATCAATTGAGGAAATAGAAGAAACCATCAAAAGATTACCATCTAAGAAAAGCCCAGGACCGGATGGGTATACAGCAGAGTTTTACAAAACCTTTAAAGAGGAACTAATACCAATACTTTTCAAGCTATTTCAGGAAATAGAAAAAGAGGGAGAACTGCCAAATTCATTCTACGAGGCTAACATCACCCTGATTCCGAAACCAGACAAAGACACTTCAAAGAAAGAAAACTACAGACCAATATCTCTAATGAACCTAGATGCAAAAATCCTCAATAAAATTCTGGCGAATCGGATACAAAAACATATCAAAAAAATTGTGCACCATGATCAAGTAGGATTCATCCCTGGTATGCAAGGTTGGTTCAATATACGGAAATCAATAAATGTTATTCACCACATCAATAGACTTAAAAATAAGAACCATATGATCATCTCGATAGATGCGGAAAAAGCATTCGACAAAGTACAGCATCCCTTTATGTTCAAAACTCTTGAAAAACTAGGGATAACAGGAACATACCTCAACATTATAAAAGCAATTCATGCTAAGGCTCAGGCTAGCATCATTCTGAATGGAGAAAAATTAAAGGCATTCCCTCTAAGATCTGGAACAAGACAGGGATGCCCTCTTTCACCACTTCTGTTCAACATAGTTCTCGAAACACTGGCCAGAGCAATTAGACAGACGAAAGAAATTAAAGGCATAAAAATAGGAAAAGAAGAACTTAAATTATCACTATTTGCAGATGACATGATTCTATACCTAGCAGACCCAAAAGGGTCTACAAAGAAACTATTAGAGATAATAAATGAATTCAGCCAAGTGGCAGGTTATAAAATCAACACGCATAAATCAAAGGCATTCCTGTATATCAGCGACAAATCCTCTGAAATGGAAACGAGGACAACCACGCCGTTCACAATATCCTCAAAAAGAATAAAATACTTGGGAAACAACCTAACAAAAGAGGTGAAAGACTTATACAATGAAAACTACAGAACCCTAAAGAGAGAAATTGAAGAAGACCTTAGAAGATGGAAAAACATACCCTGTTCATGGATAGGCAGATCTAACATCATCAAAATGGCGATATTACCAAAAGTTCTCTATAGGTTTAATGCAATGCCAATCAAAATCCCAACGGCATTTCTTGTAGAAATGGAGAAAGCAATCATGAAATTCATATGGAAGAATAAAAGACCCAGAATAGCAAAAACAATACTAAGCAGGAAGTGTGAATCAGGTGGTATAGCGATTCCAGATCTCAAACTATACTACAGAGCAATAGTAACAAAAACAGCATGGTACTGGTACCAAAACAGGCGGGTGGACCAATGGTACAGAATAGAGGACACAGAAACCAACCCACAAAACTACAACTTTCTTATATTTGATAAAGGGGCTAAAAGCATGCAATGGAGGAAGGATAGCATCTTCAACAAATGGTGCTGGGAACACTGGAAATCCATATGCAACAAAATGAATCTGAATCCCTTTCTCTCTCCAAGCACAAAAGTTAACTCAAAATGGATCAAGGAGCTTGATATCAAATCAGAGACACGGCATCTGATAGAAGAAAAAGTTGGCTACAACCTACATGCTGTGGGGTCGGGCTCCAAATTCCTCAATAGGACACCCATAGCACAAGAGTTAACATCTAGAATCAACAAATGGGACTTACTTAAACTAAAAAGTTTTTTCTCAGCAAAAGAAACAATAAGAGAGGTAAATAGGGAGCCTACATCAAGGGAACAAATCTTTACTCCTCACACTTCAGATAGAGCCCTAATATCCAGAATATATAAAGAACTCAGAAAATTAGACAATAAGATAACAAATAACCCAATCAACAAATGGGCCAAGGACTTGAATAGACACTTCTCAGAGGAGGATATACAGTCAATCAATAAGTACATGAAAAAATGCTCACCATCTCTAGCAGTCAGAGAAATGCAAATCAAAACCACCCTAAGATACCATCTCACTCCAGTAAGATTGGCAGCCATTATGAAGTCGAACAACAATAAGTGCTGGCGAGGTTGTGGGGAAAAGGGTACACTTGTACATTGTTGGTGGGACTGCAAATTGGTGTAGCCAATTTGGAAAGCGGTATGGAGAGATCTTGGAAAGCTGGGAATGGAACCACCATTTGACCCAGCCATTCCCCTTCTCGGTCTATTCCCTAAAGACCTAAAAAGAGCATGCTACAGGGACACTGCTACATTGATGTTCATAGCAGCACAATTCACAATAGCAAGACTGTGGAATCAATCTAGATGCCCTTCAATAGACGAATGGATAAAAAAAAATGTGGCATTTATACACAATAGAGTATTACTCTGCAGTAAAAAATGACAAAATCATAGAATTTGGTGGGAAATGGATGGCATTAGAGCAGATTATGCTAAGCGAAGCTAGCCAAGCCCTAAAAAACAAATGCCAAATGTCTCCTTTGATATAAGGAGAGTAACTAAGAACAGACTAGGGAAGAAGAGCACGAGAAGAAGACCAACATTAAACAAGGATGAGAGGTGGGAGGGAAAGGGAGAGAGAAGGGAAATTGCATGGAAATGGAAGGAGACCCTCAGGGTTATACAAAATTACATACAAGAGGAAGTGAGGGGAAAGGGAAAAACAGTACAAGGGGGAGGAATGAATTACAGTAGTGGGGGTAGAGAGAGAAGAGGGGAGGGGAGGGGAGGGGAGGGGGGATAGTAGAGGATAGGAAAGGCAGCAGAATACAACAGACATGAGTTTATCAATATGTAAAGCAATGAAGTGTAACTGATGTGATTCTGCAAGCTGTATACGGGGTAAAATGGGAGTTCATAACCCGCTTGAATCAAAATGTGAAATATGATATATCAAGAACTATGTAATGTTTTGAACAACCAACATTAAAAAAATAAATTAAAAAAAAGAAGATGAAATTATGACATTATCCAGAAAATGAATGGAGCTGAAGAATATCATGCTAAGCAAAATAAGCCAATCACAAAGAACCAAAAACCAAATGTTTTCTTTGGTATACAGATGCTTATTCACAGTAAGCAGGACAGGGTGGCTAGGGAAGAATACACATACTTTGCATTAGACAGAGGGGAGTGAAGGGAGGGGAGGGAGCATGGGGTAAGAAAGGACAGTAAAATGAAATCAGACATTATTACCCTATGTGCATATATAATTGCATGACCAGTATAAACTGTACATCATGTACCACCAGAAGAATGATGTGTCAAAATGCATTCCACCACCCTGTATAACTAATTAGAGCAAATTTTTAAGAATTGTGTTTGCTGGTAATTGAATGGAAATGGAGGAAATCATGCTAAGTGAAATTAGACAAACTCAGAAACTCAAAGGTTGAATGTTTTCTCTTAAAATAGAGTAAAATAAAGAAAAGGGGGAGGGAATAATAAGATTCCATAAAAAACCAACAAAAACAAATTAATAGATAGGGGAAAGGAAATCTAGTAGAGTAAAGGAAATGGGAGATGGGAGGGAAAAGGGGGAGATCATGAACTGAAATCGATTTCTATGCATGTATGCATATGTGAGGATGAACCCAACTACATTTATCACCATGAAGCTCTAATTAAAAAAAATTCCTTGGTGAAAAAGAAAACAAGGATATTTAGTAATCTTGATTTATGTTAAATTCATAGCTTTTCATAGATTAACTTTCTGCATTATACTATGATATTTGGGAGGATTTCTTTATTTCTACCATATCAGCTGATGATGTTGAATAAATTTTAAGCAAAAGTTAAAGGTAATTCCCTATTATCTATATTATATGATTTAGCTACTTCTATCATTCTCATGAAAGAAAACACTGAACCCCTGAGTCAGACTTATTTAATTTAGTATAAAGTTCTCCAGCTCCAGTCATTTATATGAAAATGACATAATTCCAAGCTTAAAAAAATCATCCTGAACTAGAGGAACTTCCCTGTCCTGCACATGCGTCAGAGAATATATATGAGACTGCGAATATATGAGAGAGCCCAGTCCAAAGCAAAAGAAATATCCAGGGGAACCAAGGGTAATTGTTTCCCATAAGCTAAATGAATATTGTTTAACTTCCATGTTGCAGAAGGTTGCTATGCAAGTATAGTTAATAGTATAATAGTTATCTCTTGAAAATAAAAAGATAACATATTTCAGTGGATAAAGACCAATGGGCACTTGATTTAAGAGAAAATTAAAAGTGAATAAATTTATGAATATTAAACTATGACTAATCAAGGAAATATAAATAAAATCATAAAAATTAGATTTAAAATCACCCAATTCAGCAACTTCATTTTAAAAAAATGTAATTTTCACAGGATTGCACAGAACACTGCTGACATAATATTAAAACCCGAGCCTCCATTTTCTGTCCAATCCTAATAATCTCCAGTCATGTTGTCTTCCTATTGCCATAGCAGGATGAAGAAAATGGTAGAAATATATCACACATGCATCAACAAAAACAGAGAAGCTAGCTCATCATAAATATGTTGAGAGTTTAAAAGCACACATGCAAAGGATACTGCATAGTCACCCTGAACCCCAGAGCCCCTCAACACCTGCATGTTCTCTTTGATCCTCTTCTCATTGAAACTCTTGACCAGGACCACAACCCCACGCTGCAGCTGATAGCGGAGGGCAATCAAGGCTGGAGTTCGGTTGTGCTTTTTTGCCAAGGCACCAAGAACTGGATCATCCAAAAGAACAGGAGTGTTCTGGTCAGTCCTGGAAGAAAAGGCAGAGATACCGGAGTCCTGAGTCTGAGTATTTACTTTGTTAGGAGGCTCCAAAATAGACCAAGCTCTGTTTAGACTACTCTAGACCAGGGATCCTCAAATATAATCGCTGGACTGGCAGCATCAGTGTCATAGGGGATCAACTCACAAACGCCAAGTTCTCCCCTCTCCTTGAGCCCTTCCATGGGTAACCCTACAAAACAAACTGAACATGGCAGCATGCACCTGTGATCCCAGCAACTTGGAAGACTGAGGCAGGAGCGCTGCAAGATTTAAGATCAGCCTCAGCAATTTAACAAGACTCCATCTCAATAAAATTTTATAAAAGGGCTTGGGATGTAGCTCAGAGGTAGAGAGTCCTTGAGTTCAATCCTCAGTACAGAAAGAAAGGGAGAGGGATAGAAAGAAAAAGAGAAAAGAAGGAAGAAAACATTATAATAGAAATATAATAATAGAAATATTTCATCACTGATGATGTTTTAAGTGAGGTTCTTGTTCTTATTACCATCTGTCTCGGGGACTTCCCAAAGCACCATAAGCAACCAAAACAATGTCTTTTGATTTGCAGAAGTCCAGCAGTTTTCTCTGGTTGAGAAAAGGATGACATTCTACCTGTGGTGGACAAAACAGAAAGTATCAGATTCTATTAAATGCTAATGTTAATATGAAAACAAAATGTCAAAGTAACAGAAACTGATTTTTTTAAAAAAACTATAATATAAAATTTGAGGTGAAAAAATTAACATCAAGTAGCAATGTGCTTTTAAAATATTAATTCAGTACTTCTATACTATACCCTGATTTTTTTTTTCTTTTTGAGGCATTTCTAAAAAGAAACAACTTTGTGGACCACATCTTGGATGCTAAATACCCTTTTCAACTATAAGGAGACATGCATAATTCCAGATCTGGATTGGGGAAAGAGTTCTTCCAACCTTGAACACCAAATCATGCCAAAAACAAAAATTTGGTCAAAGATTCATGAGGGCAAGTCTGAAAGACAAAGTACCATGGGTAGGAATCTCTCTAGTGATAGCTGAATAGATTTCTGCTCCAAAGCAATAATGAACAAAATAGGATCATTTCTAACACATACTGTAAATAAAGGTGTTAATGCCCATAGTAATAGAGAGAGAGAGAACAAAAATACCTGCCCCTACTGATGATTATTATTACAGTAACTCTACACAATGTAAATAATTAAAGGCAAGCTATTAAGGATTCCACTATTTTAAAGGAAAAAGTTGCAGTTTATCTTTAAAAACATTTTTTAAAAATCCTAATTTTTTATTTTTTCACATGTTTATGGACCTTTATTTTATTCATGTATTTATATGTGATGCTGGGAATCAAACCCAGTGCCTCACACATGCTAGGCAAGCGCTCTACCATTGAGCCACAACCCCAGCCCTGCAGTTTATCCTGATTTGATATGTTGAAATTTTGCACAAAAAGTGTCAGGTACAAATAATAGTTAAAAATGAAAATAATTGTTCACAAACCCCTATATAACAAATGAATTTAGACAAAATGATCAATAGATATTCAATTAGTGTGTCATATCTGTCATGGAACACGATTTCCTCTGTTGACAATTTTCATTCAACAGGTCTTTACAAATTCAAGAGGGGAAACACACATTTATCAAAAAGGAAATCTGGCTACCACTAGCTGAGCCAAGAAATCACAATTAGCATCACCCACAGTGGGGCAATCTGTCATTACGTGCTTCCTCCTGGGTTGAACATGATGGTGACATTTTCTTGCCGGAAATGGTTAACACCAGTGTAATAAAGCATTTGGACCTAACTTCTAATTTATAAAACTTGGAATAGAGAAACAAGCTATCATTATGAGAATATACTCTAACAAATCTGAAATATTTGTCCAATCCTGTCCAGATATCCTGGGGAAAAAGAATTGGTGGTAATTCTAGGTTAAAAAGAGCTTGAACAACAGAAAAGAGCTTGACAAAGATTACGTGTGAACCACAATGATATCCTGGTTTAAAAAGTATACAAGACATTTTGGAGAAGCCATGGGAAATGTGAAGGTGGTCCAGATATTATATGGTATCAGGGAATAATTGATAATTTCCATAGATCTAATAATGCAACGGTGACTATGGCAGAGAGGATCTTTATTCCTAGCAGAAGTTTTCTGAGGTCTATAGGAGTGAACACTTGTGCATAGGACGTATTATCAAGACATTCAGCAAAATATTCCATGCGTGTGTACAGCTGTAACCTCATCACCTACCTACACGTGACAATGTGGCAAACCTCAACAATTTTGGATATAGTTGAATACAGATGTTCTGTGTCATCCTTTCAAATGTTCTAAAGGCTTGAGAGTGGGCATTGTCAAAAATGAGGGTGAGGTTAGTATTAAAATCACATTAGCTTTTAGCATTTACATCTGGACATCACAAGGTTCATATCATAATATACCAAATTCATGAATTTTTTAAGCTATATTTTTCAATCAAAGACCCATACTCCATGACTGGAATTTGTTAAAAACAATAACTTAGAGCACAGAACCAGGAACAGAATAGATGTGCTTAAATAGCTGATTTGATGTCAGAAAGAAAGAAGGAGAAACTAAATGTGGTCAGGCACAGGGTCAGGTCTATGTTCTGCTCAAATCACTCAGGGTTGATTTCATCCACTACTAGTATCCCCACAACTGCTCCTTCTAAGCCAAATGATGTAAATTACACATCTGAACGCCCTAGGAAAGAACCTTTTCCATTGCTCTACCTTTATTTCCGGTGTCCTTGGTACTGCCCCACTCCATGTTTTCATGTCATTTCTTTTTATACATGGTGCTCTACACAGCCCTCTGTCTACACTGTGGTTGGTCATCCTTTATAGCTCAGGCTAAGACCACCACTCCAAGTCTGAATAACTTCTACCTCCCTTCACCTTTACCTCTCTTGACTTCATAAACACAGCTTCTTCCAAGATGTCCCAGCGTTTCGCTAAGGTATTGTCAAGGAGAGTCATAACTAAGCATCCTGTAAGCCCATACAGACAGAGGCTCTGTCTGCAAAATCTTCTAGTCCACAAAGGTACCACGCACAGGACAGGCTGGCCAATGGAAGCCCAGCAGTAGCACAGGAAGAACAGAAGGAGAGAAGCCTGAGGGTGCTCACCTGGTTGCAGACAGGCTTGTATTTGAGCCCTGGTTTGTTCAGGATCATCTCCAGATGTTGGCAGTTAAAATTAGACACCCCAATGGACTTTGTCAACCCTGCATCCTTACACTTCTC
The DNA here is from genome assembly GCF_045843805.1 of Urocitellus parryii. Classification (NCBI taxonomy): domain Eukaryota; kingdom Metazoa; phylum Chordata; class Mammalia; order Rodentia; family Sciuridae; genus Urocitellus; species Urocitellus parryii. Next base: position 74,909,135 of record NC_135539.1, on the reverse strand, counting down.
CATGGCCTGGGGAGGAAGGTGTTATGAAGAATAGCTCTTGAAGTTGTCAACAAATATGCCAGAAAGAATTGCTAAGAGGAAAACTGTGAAGAAATACCAACAAAGCCACTGGTATTGATGTCTAGATGAGGAAACTTTGCCAAGAAAATGGGAGAAAAACATAATGACACAAGAGAGAATCCCTGTGTCCTCCTTAGAAAATGGGAGAGATTACTGACTATGGACAGAAAGAGATGCCCATCCCCACTCTCCTCACTCCTTCCCCATTTCTCCATATTACTCTCCAGTAATGCCTTCCTCCCAACCACTGCATCAGAACAGCCCTCATGAAGGCCGTGGATGTGGAAGTCCAGCGGTGTATATCCCATTGTCAGAGGTGCAGGTCAGACCTGACTCTTCCTCTACCGATTTGCTCCTCCGCACTCTCTCCTCCAAGTACTCACCTCCCATGTGTCACAGAGATCCACTGCTTCAGATATTGCTTTTCCTTGTTCATCTTTGGGTAATGATGACATCCCAGACTGGAATAGAAGCCATCATTTTAGAGATTTCACCAAATTGTGTTGCAATAATTAACTATGCTGCCAGGTACTTTTGGTGTGGGTGTGTGCATGGGACATTAAGTTTTCATAAGGTAGGTGGAGCTATATTCTAGATCCTGGTATTTGTAAAATATTTTGCATTTAAAGTGGTAAGGAATGTCCTTTGGAGACAGGTTTTCCCTTAATCCTTTAGATCTTTCATGTGTATAATAAATACTATTTTCCCAGGTCCTGGTGAGGGTTTCATAGAACTTCTGTTAATTTTTTTTAGCCCCTATACTTTCCTTTGGAAAACACTTCTCCCTCATTGGGAAAGGCCATAAATAATTACATAGCCTTGATATCCAGTGATAAATGGCTTGTGTTCATGACCCAGGTGAAAGGATCAGAAATCCTTATGCCCCTGGACATATGATGGTCCAGGAGCATGCATATGAACCAAGCAGGGTCAGTATCTTGGTGGGGTTTTTTTTTTGAGATTAATATGGGTGTCAGAAAGCCAAAGTGACTCTCATGTGTTACTGTCAATGTGTCTTAAACTGCCCCAAGGCATTATTTTTTACCAATGGAAAATGATGAGATCAAAATGAAGCCAATGTGTTGGAATGCAGGGATAAAGGAAGGTGGAAAGGAAACAAGTTACACCCAAACCCCTTACCTGCAAAGGTAGAGGGAAATGAATGAGAAAGAGGTCAACATAATCCAGCTGAAGTTTTTTCAGTGACTGTTCCAAGGATGGTCGGACTAAATCTGGCTTATGAAAAGTGGACCAAAGCTGCAGAGGTTAAAGAATGAAATTTGGAATTAATACTCTAGCCAGTTTTGTTGACAAAGTTTTCTCATCTGGACATCAATACCAGCGGGTTTGTTGGTATTTCTTTACAGTTTTCCTTTTAGCAATTCTTTATGGCATATTTGTTGACAAATGCATGAGTTTTGTTTTACCTAATGCAGAGACATTTTTCTGCTGGTTAGAAACTGATGACCATCAGGGAAATATAACTGTCTGTCTTCTTTCCTTTGTTTCTTTTCTTCTGTCTTAAACATACAAACCTTACTATTTGGCTATTGTCCATATACCTACTGAACGTGGAATGAAGTGATCCAAGAGATAAAGTTCTTTCTCAAATAACAATGCCCATTATCTAAATTATGTTTGATTGAGTTGCAAAATAGTAAACAAACATTCTAAATATCTTAGCTATTCTACCAGATGGGAAGAATTTGTATACTTTTTATTTATAGAGTTGAGGAAACTGTTTAGAACAGGTTAACGTGCAGAACACAGTAGAACACAATATAGATAACTAAACATCTCTCTTATATTGATAACTAAACATCTCTCTTATATTGCTATCTCTGATTAACAATTAAAAGTTGAGATTCAGAATAACAGATTTTAGAAAGTCACCCAGAAAATAAGAAAAGCCATTATCTGGTCATAATTCTATCTTATTATGTAGTTCATGATGAATCACACTGCTTTGATCTGATATTCATAAAAGTAAAACAACTTCACATTATAGTCATAAATTTGGGCCCTCCAATGATGTGAAAGACACCATCTTTATCTGTTTTCTTTCCTAGTTTTAATACAAGAACATGTAAATAAAAGTTATACTAATAAGCAATAACTTACCAAAAAGCTGCTGATCCAATCATATATTGTTATCTTCTCACAATGGCATTAAATAAGTATGCCCATATATACAGAAAGAACATACAGAATACCTTTGAAGTGTAGAATATGTCTTCTCTCTTCACAGTTCCATCTTCAATCTTGCTTCTAATGGCCAGTCCTACCTCCTCTTCTACTTGGTATACATAAGCAGAATCAATATGGCGGAACCCAGCTTCTATTGCTAATTTGGTGGCCTTTATTACCTCACTCTTAGGAACCTGGAAGAACAATCCAAAGAAGTATTTGAAGACCCATGCAATGAGAAGAATTTCAAATAGAAACAGTGGACTTCATGTGAATCAATTTCTCCTTATGTTATAGGGTAATTATGTATATGTGGTAAAAAAAAAATCTCAATTTACCTGGATCTTTCCCAGTAGAAAGAAAGTTTGGGCATCCCAAGAACACTTTCAGTCCTGAGCAATCATTAGTTGATATTCTTTGGCATTTGAGCTTCCAAAGAATATGTCCAGGCTCAGTGATTTTTTAGAAGGATTCACATTCAGCATATTTTTAGTTAATGCTACTATTTATATAGTTAAGTTACAAAATAAATTAATTTCAAAAAACAAAGTCATGGGATGGAATATAGAAGAAATTTGGTACAAAATTCAATGACTTCTCCCCCAGTAAATTGACACCCAACACAATAAGTTCCTGTAGCATTCACTTTTGAGAAAGAAGGGGAAATCATCTTCAAGAAAAACTGTTCAGAGTCTAAATTCCTCATTTTTCTATAATAGCTGGTTTCACAGACACTTTCTATTAGCACACACAAAGCTTCCAATTTCCCAAGAAAAACAGAGACATAAACCCTAATACTTGTATAAGTAGTTAAGATAGAATCATCTTCATCATCAGTTAGAAAATGGTGAGAAACCCAAGTTACCAGTTGCTAGACTAGTACCAATTTGAAAGTAAACACTTCTATTTATAACAGTCTCTTGTGTTATCTTTTTTCTAAATAGCCATTCTCACTAAAGAACAGGTCTACATACTAGGAATAAAGATTTGTACAATATGGATACTGACATACCTCATTTTATTGTGTCCCACTTAAGTGGCATATCCCAGACATTGCATTTTTTTTTTTTATAAAATGAAGGTTGTGGCAACCTTGGGTGGAGCAAGTCTATTGGCACCATTTTAAAATGTTGCCTTGTTACAAATCTCACAATATTTCAAACTCTATTCTGCGTCTTGAAAATTCTCATAAATATCTCAAACTTTTCATGTTCATTATGTGTATAATGGCAATCTTTGGTCAGTGATATTTAATATTGCTATTATAATTGTTTTGGGTGCCATGAACCAAATCCACATAAGACAATAAACTTATTTGGAAAATACCACATGGGTTCTAACTGTTCTACCAACTGTATCTTTCCCCCGCCCCTCCCCTCTCTCCCTATCTCTCTACAATGCCCCTTAAATGTTCAACTGAAAGGAAGAGTTGCATGACTCTCATATAAAATCAAAAGCTAGAAATGTTGAAGCATAGTGAGGAAGATATGTGGAAAGCCAAGATCAGTCATAAATTAGGGTTTTTGTTCCAGTTAGCCAAGTTGTTATGCAATGGAAAAATTTTTGAAAGTCCTGCTCCAATAAACAAAGATGATAAGAAAGCAAAACAGCTTTATTGCTGATATGAAAAGCCCAGAATAATAAGTAAGTGTTCACAGGATCATAAAACAATGAAGAGTAAAGTATGATATACTTCTCTCTGGAATATGGATTAGCTCTAGCCCAGAGAACTGATAACCAGGTAATTTCCCCCTAAATCACACAGGAATACAAACTTGAAAATTCAAGCCAACATTCACTCATCTTAAAACTTTCCTTTTTTTAAAAAAACCCTGCAGCCCAAGATACAACTGTTACCTTATCAGGTACAGTGGTACCAAATCCTAGTACAGGAATGAAATGTCCATCATTTAGTGCCACACACTGATGTTTGTGATCCATAGCTGTCATTCCACTGGCTAAGCACACACTGTTCTGTCTTCTGCCTTCACAGGTTTTATGACCCACAAACAGATTAAGTTGCGTCTTCCTGTTCAAAGTTTATGGGTGAAGTGACATGGAGGAGGAGCAAGTTTAAAGCAGTATTCCACAGAAATAAAACAGCATTAGAGTCAGTTTACTTCTTATAAAAGTGGGTTCTTATTAAATTATCAAATAGTGATAATAAAATCATTAATTTCTTTTTTTATGCTTTTTTTAATTTATTTTTTTAACGTTGGTTGTTCAAAACATTACATAGTTCTTGATATATCATATTTCACATTTTGATTCAAGCGGGTTATGAGCTCCCATTTTACCCCGTATACAGCTTGCAGAATCACATCAGTTACACTTCATTGCTTTACATATTGATAAACTCATGTCTGTTGTATTCTGCTGCCTTTCCTATCCTCTACTATCCCCCCCTCCCCTCCCCTCCCCTCCCCTCTTCTCTCTCTACCCCCACTACTGTAATTCATTCCTCCCCCTTGTACTGTTTTTCCCTTTCCCCTCACTTCCTCTTGTATGTAATTTTGTATAACCCTGAGGGTCTCCTTCCATTTCCATGCAATTTCCCTTCTCTCTCCCTTTCCCTCCCACCTCTCATCCTTGTTTAATGTTGGTCTTCTTCTGTGCTCTTCTTCCCTAGTCTGTTCTTCATTACTCTCCTTATATCAAAGGAGACATTTGGCATTTGTTTTTTAGGGCTTGGCTAGCTTCGCTTAGCATAATCTGCTCTAATGCCATCCATTTCCCACCAAATTCTATGATTTTGTCATTTTTTACTGAAGAGTAATACTCCATTGTGTATAAATGCCACATTTTTTTTATCCATTCGTCTATTGAAGGGCATCTAGGTTGATTCCACAGTCTTGCTATTGTAAATTGTGCTGCTATGAACATCAATGTAGCAGTGTCCCTGTAGCATGCTCTTTTTAGGTCTTTAGGGAATAGACCGAGAAGGGGAATGGCTGGGTCAAATGGTGGTTCCATTCCCAGCTTTCCAAGAAATCTCCATACCGCTTTCCAAATTGGCTACACCAATTTGCAGTCCCACCAACAATGTACAAGTGTACCCTTTTCCCCACAACCTCGCCAGCACTTATTGTTGTTCGACTTCATAATGGCTGCCAATCTTACTGGAGTGAGATGGTATCTTAGGGTGGTTTTGATTTGCATTTCTCTGACTGCTAGAGATGGTGAGCATTTTTTCATGTACTTATTGATTGACTGTATGTCCTCCTCTGAGAAGTGTCTATTCAAGTCCTTGGCCCATTTGTTGATTGGGTTATTTGTTATCTTATTGTCTAATTTTCTGAGTTCTTTATATATTCTGGATATTAGGGCTCTATCTGAAGTGTGAGGAGTAAAGATTTGTTCCCATGATGTAGGCTCCCTATTTACCTCTCTTATTGTTTCTTTTGCTGAGAAAAAACTTTTTAGTTTAAGTAAGTCCCATTTGTTGATTCTAGATGTTAACTCTTGTGCTATGGGTGTCCTATTGAGGAATTTGGAGCCCGACCCCACAGCATGTAGGTTGTAGCCAACTTTTTCTTCTATCAGATGCCGTGTCTCTGATTTGATATCAAGCTCCTTGATCCATTTTGAGTTAACTTTTGTGCTTGGAGAGAGAAAGGGATTCAGATTCATTTTGTTGCATATGGATTTCCAGTGTTCCCAGCACCATTTGTTGAAGATGCTATCCTTCCTCCATTGCATGCTTTTAGCCCCTTTATCAAATATAAGAAAGTTGTAGTTTTGTGGGTTGGTTTCTGTGTCCTCTATTCTGTACCATTGGTCCACCCGCCTGTTTTGGTACCAGTACCATGCTGTTTTTGTTACTATTGCTCTGTAGTATAGTTTGAGATCTGGAATCGCTATACCACCTGATTCACACTTCCTGCTTAGTATTGTTTTTGCTATTCTGGGTCTTTTATTTTTCCATATGAATTTCATGATTGCTTTCTCCATTTCTACAAGAAATGCCGTTGGGATTTTGATTGGCATTGCATTAAACCTATAGAGAACTTTTGGTAATATCGCCATTTTGATGATGTTAGTTCTGCCTATCCATGAACAGGGTATGTTTTTCCATCTTCTAAGGTCTTCTTCAATTTCTCTTTTTAGGGTTCTGTAGTTTTCATTGTATAAGTCTTTCACCTCTTTTGTTAGGTTGTTTCCCAAGTATTTTATTCTTTTTGAGGATATTGTGAACGGCGTGGTTGTCCTCGTTTCCATTTCAGAGGATTTGTCGCTGATATACAGGAATGCCTTTGATTTATGCGTGTTGATTTTATAACCTGCCACTTGGCTGAATTCATTTATTATCTCTAATAGTTTCTTTGTAGACCCTTTTGGGTCTGCTAGGTATAGAATCATGTCATCTGCAAATAGTGATAATTTAAGTTCTTCTTTTCCTATTTTTATGCCTTTAATTTCTTTCGTCTGTCTAATTGCTCTGGCCAGTGTTTCAAGAACTATGTTGAACAGAAGTGGTGAAAGAGGGCATCCCTGTCTTGTTCCAGATCTTAGAGGGAATGCCTTTAATTTTTCTCCATTCAGAATGATGCTAGCCTGAGCCTTAGCATAAATTGCTTTTATAATGTTGAGGTATGTTCCTGTTATCCCTAGTTTTTCAAGAGTTTTGAACATAAAGGGATGCTGTACTTTGTCAAATGCTTTTTCCGCATCTATCGAGATGATCATATGGTTCTTATTTTTAAGTCTATTGATGTGGTGAATAACATTTATTGATTTCTGTATATTGAACCAACCTTGCATACCAGGGATGAATCCTACTTGATCATGGTGCACAATTTTTTTGATATGTTTTTGTATCCGATTCGCCAGAATTTTATTGAGGATTTTTGCATCTAGGTTCATTAGAGATATTGGTCTGTAGTTTTCTTTCTTTGAAGTGTCTTTGTCTGGTTTCGGAATCAGGGTGATGTTAGCCTCGTAGAATGAATTTGGCAGTTCTCCCTCTTTTTCTATTTCCTGAAATAGCTTGAAAAGTATTGGTATTAGTTCCTCTTTAAAGGTTTTGTAAAACTCTGCTGTATACCCATCCGGTCCTGGGCTTTTCTTAGATGGTAATCTTTTGATGGTTTCTTCTATTTCCTCAATTGATATTGGTCTGTTTAGGTTGTCTATATCCTCCTGACTCAATCTGGGCAGATTATATGACTTAAGAAATTTATCGATGCCTTCACTATCTTCTATTTTATTGGAGTATAAGGATTCAAAATAATTTCTGATTATCTTCTGTATTTCTGAAGTGTCTGTTGTGATATTGCCTCTTTCATCCCATATCCTGGTAATTTGAGTTCTCTCTCTTCTTCTCTTCCTTAGCATGGCTAAGGGTCTGTCAATTTTATTTATTTTTTCAAAGAACCAACTTTTAGTTTTGTCAATTTTTTCAATTGTTTCTTTTGTTTCGATTTCATTAATTTCAGCTCTGATTTTAATTATTTCTTGCCTTCTACTTCTTTTGCTGTTGTTTTGCTCTTCTTTTTCTAGGATTTTGAGATGAAGTATGAGATCCTTTATTTGTTGGTTTTTTCTTTTTTTAAGGAATGCACTCCAAGCAATGAATTTTCGTCTTAGAATTGCTTTCAATGTGTCCCATAGATTCCAATATGTTGTGTCTGTGTTTTCATTTAACTCTAAGAATTTTTTAATTTCCTCCTTGATGTCTTCTAAAACCCATTGATCATTCAGTAACCTATTGTTCATTCTCCAAGTGATGCATGATTTTTCCTTCCTTCTTTTATCGTTGATTTTCAGTTTCATTCCATTGTGATCAGATAAGATGCATGGTATTATCTCTACTCCTTTATATTGACTAAGAGTTTCCCTGTGACATAATATATGATCTATTTTTGAGAAGGATCCATGTGCTGCTGAGAAAAAAGTGTTGCTGCTTGATGTTGGGTGGTATATTCTATATGTGTCAATTAAGTCTAGGTTGTTAATTGTATTATTGAGTTCTATAGTTTCCTTATTCAGCTTTTGTTTGGAAGATCTGTCCAGTGGTGAGAGAGGTGTGTTAAAGTCTCCCATGATTATTGTATGGTGGTCTATTAGATTCTTGAACTTGAGAAGCGTTTGCTTGATGAACATAGCAGCCCCGTTGTGTGGGGCATATATATTTATGATTGTTATGTCTTGTTGGTGTATGGTTCCCTTGAGCAGTATGTAGTGTCCCTCTTTATCCCTTTTGATTAACTTTGGCTTGAAATCTATTTTATTTGATATGAGTATGGACACTCCTGCTTGTTTCCGCAGTCCATATGAGTGATATGATTTTTCCCAACCTTTCACCTTCAGTCTATGTATATCTTTTCCTATCAAATGCGTCTCCTGCAGGCAGCATATTGTTGGGTCTTGTTTTGTGATCCATTCAACTAGCCTGTGTCTCTTAATTGGTGAGTTTAAGCCATTGACATTTAGGGTTATTATTGAGATATGGTTTGTTCTTCCAACCATAGTTTGTTTATTAATGCTATTAAACCTGATTTGTTTTCCTCTTTGATTATTTTCCCCCCTTTACTGTCCTACCTCCCACTGTTGGTTTTCATTGTTGTTTTCCATTTCCTCTTCCTGTAGTGTTTTGCCAAGGATTTTTTGAAGAGATGGTTTTCTAGCTGCAAATTCTTTTAACTTTTGTTTGTTGTGGAATGTTTTAATTTCATCTTCCATCCTGAAGCTTAATTTTGCGGGATACCTGATTCTTGGTTGGAACCCATTTTCTTTTAGCGTTTGAAATATGTTATTCCAGGATCTTCTAGCTTTTAGAGTCTGTGTTGAGAGATCAGCTGTTATCCTGATTGGTTTATCCCTAAATGTAATCTGCTTCCATTCCCTTGTAGCTTTTAAAATTCTCTCCTTATTCTGTATGTTGGACATCTTCATTATAATGTGTCTAAGTGTGGATATCTTATGATTTTGCACATTCGGCGTCCTGTAGGCTTCTAGGATTTGGGATTCTGTCTCATTCTTCAAGTCTGGGAAGTTTTCTTGTATTATTTCACTGAATAGATTGCTTAATCCTTTGGTTTGGAGATCTGTGCCTTCCTGTATCCCAATGACTCTTAAGTTTGGTCTTTTGATATTATCCCATAGTTCTTGAATGTTCTGCTCATGGTTTCTTAGTAGACTTGCTGAGCTATCTATGTTCTTTTCAATTTGAAATACTCTGTCTTCATTGTCTGATGTTCTATCTTCTAAGTGATCCACTCTGCTGGTAGTATTCTCAATTGAGTTTTTAAGTTGGTTTATTGTTTCCTGCATTTCTAGGATTTCTATTTGTTTGTTTTTTATTACCTCTATCTCCCTGTGAAATTGATCTTTTACTTCCTGGATTTGTTTGTCAATGTGATCTTTCATTGTCTGATTTTGCTGTCTCATGTCTTCCTTGAGACTCCAGATCATCTGAAGCATGTATGTCCTGAGATCTCTATCTGACATTCCATCTGTTGCAGCTATTACCTCTTCTAAAGTTGAGTTGACCTGCATTGCCTGTGGTCCTTTCTTTCCTTGTCGTTTCATACCGCTGGCGTTTCTTTCTGCTTGGTGAAATTGTTGTGTCTTTGATATTTTCCCTCTATTTATTTATATTGCTCTTGTATAGTTGAAAAATCACCCTTGCAGGGCAGATAGTGGCTGTGATCCTCCTCCAATTAGTGTGATCCGTCTACCATGCTGGCAGGCCCTAGGTCTGCTCTGCTGGTCGGTCAAAGGTCCGCCTACCCAGCAGGCGCCAGGGGCTCCTGTGTCATTCCGTAGGTTGCTGGGCCTAACCTCCCGATGGGTTGCAGGTTCGCCTAGCTTGCAGGCACTGGGGGAGGGGCCGGTTCCGCCCCTCAGCAGGCTTTGGGCCCCTCTGCTGGTGTTCACAGTCCTGCCTACCTTGCAGACACTGGGGGAGGGGACGGGCCTGGCCCTCAGCCGTCCATCGGACCTGTCCTAGTGGGTCCGGTCCGCGTTCCCCGCAGGTGCGTGTAGCTGCTCTGTCACTTGGCTGGTTGCTGGGCCTGACCCGCCAGCCCGAGGGTTGCAGGTTCGCCTAGCTTGCAGGCACTGGGTGAGGGGCCATCATTAATTTCTTGAAAAAGAAATTTTTGTAAACAGAGTTCCCACATTATTGCAAATTATTATATGACATTTGGTGATGATTATTAGCCATGCATTAAATAAGCAAAAATTACAAGCTACCAATTTCTTTGTCTTTGATATGATGAAGTCACCTTTTTATTATGTATCATTTCAAACAATTAACTATCTGTTATGGTTTGGATATGAGGTGTCCCCCTAAAAAGCTCATGTGTTAGTGAATGTAGAAATGTTCAGAGGTGAAATTATTAGATTATAAGAACTGTAACTTAAGCAGTGGGTTAATCCATTTGATGGAGTAATAATTTGAATGAATTACTAGGTGGTTACTGTAGGCAGGTGGGGTTGTCTAGAGGAAGAAGGTTACTAGGGGCTTGCACTTGGGGATTATATCTTGTCCCTGGCTTTTTTCTCTCCCCCTTCATCCCTTCCCTCCCTGTCTGTCTCTTTCCTTTCTGGCTACCATACTTTCCTCCACTACATCATTCCACCATGATGTTGTGCTTTACCTCAGGCCCAAAACAATAGAATCAGTTGACCATGAAATGAACCTTTGAAACTGTGAGCAAAAATAAACTTTTCCTACTCTAAATGGTTCTTGTCAGGTATTTTTGTCACAGCAACAAAAAGTTGATTAGATATTAACTTTTTGTTAGCCCTTTTATTGTATGCACACAGAGACATGCAAATATGTACACAACTTAGATAAAAGATAAATGAGCATATTTCAAAAAAGTGACCTTTGATTAAAAAAAAATTGAAAGTTGATATTGAAAGAAAATGTGTCTTTTGCATTTTTCATCAGCAAATTTCTTTTGTTTCTTTATTCTTTATAATATGAATATCTAGTGCTGACACTGGTGCTATCCTTACAATGTTGCAAAAAATTACTTTCTAACATAGTTATTATAGTACTCGTTATTCAGTATTTAGATATAATTTACAATTTTCTGAGTGTTTTATCTGTCATCCAGTTTCAAAAAACTTTTTATAAAATATGGTTTATGAAAAAGTACACAAAATCCTATAATTACACTATTTAAAGACTTAGGCAAAGGATCACAAAATTCAAAAGTGGTGACTTCATTAGACCCTGTCAAAAACTGCAAAAAAGTGGTGGGGCAGAGGTTGGAAGTGTAGCTTGGTGGTAGAGGGTCCCTGGATTCAATCCCCAATACCAAAAAAAAATACACAAAAAATTGTAAAGATATTTTATATAATTTATGATGTTTCTCAACAATATTCACTCAAAAAACTAGAAATGCTCTTAATTACAATGTTTGAAAATAGTTATTTCAACTATAATGCATTAATACAAGAAAATCTTATGGTACAATTGAAAATTTACCATATAAAGTGGTATCAGCAAAATGTTGAACTAAGTAGTTCCAAATTCTCTCAAAGAAACATGAAAACACAAGGTGACATGGGTCAAATGACCTTATAGGAGATCGGGTAAATATCCAGAGGTCTATACTAAACAAAGTGAATACCCAAGCAAGAAAAATCAGATTTAATATGGCAGGAAATTTCACTGTGTTTTCATCCTGCCTTGCCTAGCATGGTGCAATTTTGGTCTGTAGGTGACTTCAACCCTATTACCAACTTCTTCTCTGAAACCAGAGTGAAGAAAGATCTCATTTGCAACATTCCAACCTTCTGGGACTCTTGAAAGACTGTGTTATGTTCAAATTTGGGACCCCCAAAAGACCACCAGAGACCCAGATCGATGTAAGCAGCAAAGAGGTGTTTATTTCAAGCTAGCTCGGTCCTCCATGTGCACACAGCAACTGGTGACGGTGATGCTGAGAGGCCTCCGGAGCCCAGGGTTTGCAGCAGTTTTATACATTCTTTGGGGAAGGGTCATGCCCCCTTCCTTGGACAGGCTTTGCTCTGAGGTAGGGTGTGGTGAGCCGTTTCTGTGAACTGTGGCCGCCATTACAAGATGGCGCTGGTTTCCGCTGTAGTCTGTGACAAACAACTCCTTATCAGAATGAGTTGGCACGCTGTGACTTGGCACCCTATGAGAAAAGTCCACGTGGCAGTTGTGCATTGGGGCTTGATGTGCTTTATCAAGGCTGGGGCGCTCGGGTGAGGGAGTAGTAGTAGTAGTAGTAGTAGAAGCTAGAAGACATGTCAAAATAAAGGCCTGAATAAACTGCTGAAGGAAGAATCCTGTGTCACGTCTTCCTTTGCCGGCTGGGGGTCGTGGCAGTAGGGGCTGTTTTTTCATTCCCCCCTTTGTCTGGATACTTGGGAACCATTCATGGTTCCCTCAGTTGGGGGTCTATTTGGGAAGGCTCTACATCTTGGTAAACAGTAACCCTCAGGGGACAGTCTGCAACTTCCCAGACTCACTCAAAATTGGCCTCCTAGATCCAACCTGACTCTATTTACCTATGTAATTTCAGGAACTCCTTATTTCTGTAAGGAGAATGGGTGACGACTCGTTCTGGCTGTTTCAGAGCTGAAAGGGGGTGTCGAACGTGAGGGGGCTCGACAACATGGGGGACGATGTGCCCCCCAACTGAGGGAACCATGATTGGTTCCCAAGTTTCCAGGGGACGTGAGTTCCCTTTTAGAAGTCAGTTCCGTTTGAAGTCTGGTTGGGGAAAAACAGGTTGCAAAGTCATCTGGGGATGGATGCTTCTATGAGAGAAACAAAAACCATGAGTATTGAATAAATGTTGCAGCAGCTGGAACATGTTGCTATATAATAGAAGTTTCCTCACCAGGTTTTAACATCCCCAGTTACCAGGAATGTAAACATAACATTTAACTTTTAGAGTTACAGATGTCCTTCCCCATAAGATACAGTTTAATAATTTAATGTCATATGATCTTGCAAAATCCTTTTACTAGTATGACCTCTGTGTTTAATAGAGAAACCTTTAATTCTGTTACTTAGGGCTGCATAACCATACTAGCAAACACCAAGCCTACCTGTGTAGGTTAGAAATAGCTGTAGGCCTGAAGCTAAAAACTACTCTGGAAGTTCCTCTTGATAGTTTCTTTTGATAGTTATCAGGCATTCCTGCCTAAGAATCTCTTCTGTAACTTCCACTCTTACTTATTTTGGGGGGCTAACACAAGGTGTATACCTTAAGTGACATTCAACTATTATTATTATTTAAAATGCCCAGGGATAACTGTGTTTTGGCTTTAGCTGACTTTGCTAAGTGTTTAAGATGAAGCAGTCAAACTGACTTTTGTTTCTATCTGTTCTTAACAGTCAGCTGAGTTTCCATGGAAATCCTGGGGGAACTTTACAGCAGCTTCTCAGTTCTGCTAGTGCCATTTGTGCTAGGATAGGTCCAGGTCTTGCTTGACCTTGTGGTTTCCCTTGGAAGCATCAGGGATGTCTCCTTTCTCCGATGACCCTCCTCTTCATAGCAAATGCACTGATTGGCTTTCTGTTCTCCAGTGGTCTCATTAATCTCCCTGATCAGGAGATTATGTGGCCCAGAGTTGCAAAGCTCTTTAGAGAAGTCCCCTGATCCCTAGATTCAGACTGACTCAGAGGGCAAGAGCCAAACATTGGTTTTCTTGGCCCTTTTAATTTAACTTTAATTTTAAAACTTAATCTTAAACATCCAGAAAATAAATTTCAATAATGAAATTCTTATATTAAGAGTACCGGGCTTTAATGTCTATCTCTCTATCCTGTAGGTGATAACACATTATCTTAAATCAACCCAGATTGTGAGTTCTTAAAGCAGTACCTCTGCAAAACATTAACAGGCAATCTTTAGACCATTTATAAGAAAACTACAAAACAAAATTAACAAGAGTAAAAACATATTTAGTTCGTGTAATAGCTACCTTGAACTTTGGAAGAGTTATACATTATAATCTCCTGTTTGAGATCCAGTAATCTTGAAAAAAAACAACTTTTGGACACAACTTTAAATGTACTGAAATCTAGCCTACTTCTTTTGTAATCATTCTCACATGTAGTAACATGGGACACAGAGCCTTATCTCAGGAAAGGTGGGGCTCTTCATAAATCTTAAGTAAAGTGCTCTAGTTCTGAAGCTGATCTTTGTTTTTCAAACATCATTTTATAAACCTTACATAAATTGTTGCTCAAGTTCACATGAATATTAGCTAACACAATATAATAGTACATCTAAAACATGAATTAAATAAAGGCTGAAAGCTTTTAACCTTTTATAGAAAAGTAGCAAAGTACTTTTGTGTTTTACAATATTACCCTTTACACAGATTAGGCTCTCATTAACTTAAAAATACATTTAAATTGTACCCCAGTGTAAAAGGTGACATAAAGCTTTACATATTTTATTGATAATGTTACCACTGTTGACCGGTGACGAGTCCTTGCTTCCCCAATGTTAAAGAATAACACCAGAGAAGCACACCGAGGCAAGATCAGAGTAGAAATTACAAATTTATTAAAGGACAGCAGAAAAGACTTCTCCCGGAGGAAGAAGGGGACCCAAGAGGTGGAATCTGTGGAAGTGCGGTTGTTTCCCCTTTTGATAGTCTTTTCAGTGATGGACCCTAGGTTGGAAGGCCTGAGGGGTGGGACACAGGTGGGCCAAAGAAGTAATCTGGGCAGGAAGGACTTCATTAACACTTCTTTGGGATGGGCTATCTTCAAATCTGCTGGGGCTGTTCACTAACATTTCTTTGGGATGGACTTTGGGCCTACGGCTTTTCTTGGGACTTCATTGACATTTCAAGAGTTGCTCAACTTTTCTGGGAATTTATTTTCATGGCCTCCATTTTAGATTTCACTCAATATTAGACCTGATTTACCTAACTACACTGACTACCTAATTTTAAATCTGGCTTCAATAACAAGTCCAGTTATAGAACATCAAATGATATAAATAAATCTCCAACATGTTTTTCTTTTAAGCCTAAAATTACCATACAACTTTAGAACACCAGCTTGATATAATGCTCTTTTAAAGCTTCTATCTTACAGTCTTGTATACCTGGAAGATATGAACACCTTAATAGCACCACAATTACATTGATGTTTTTATATTAACCAAGTTTTGCTCTTAAAGAAATAACATAGCACAATTCTCTAAAACAACAGTTCTTGTTTAACCAGCTGTTTAATTTCTTTAAGATTACTTGCTCAAAAAACTTACACATACAACCAACTTACAGAGACCTTCTTTATCACTTAAACTCTCTTATTTACTTAATCACATAGATTCTCTTATCCAGAAACACATTTTCCTGCTATTAAATCCATACCTAGAACCTTCTAATTTCTCTTTTCCATCTGTTAACCTCCTTTTCTGTTCACATTTTGAAACAATCCTTGTAAATTTCTGAATTTAGGCAGATTATTTCATAGACATCAACATTTTATTAGTTTTTTTGATCACTTAGGAAAAACTTATAAGCTTAATTTTAAAAGACATCTTTACTTTCATCTCTTTACCCAATTTAAATTGAACCGTTTAAATCACGTGAATCAAAGATATTTGGATTCATTTTTTTTAAATTTTTCATGAGCACTCTATATATCTGCCAATGTTCGTAAAGACATCATTATTTTCATCTGATGGAAACACATAACACAAGTGTGCACACAAAACTCCATAGTAAAGGCCTTGTAACTTTTCATAGGTGAAATCTCCATTGCAATGTTTAAAAACTCCACAGTTGATATCAACACATTATTGCCCATGTCTTAAAGGGCCAGAAACAGATACCATAAAAAAAAAAAAAAAAAAAAAAACAGGACAGACAGACTGAAGGGAGCTCCAGACTATGACTGATAGACAGGGGGATCCTGGATGAGCCCCCATCTGTTATGCTCAAATTCGGGACCCCCAAAAGATCACCAGAGACCCAGATAGGTGTAAGCAGCAAAGAGGTGTTTCCTTCAAGCTAGCTCAGTCCTCCGCCTGCACACAGCAACTGGTGATGCTGAGAGGCCCGGAGCCCAGGGTTTGCGACAGTTTTGTACATTTTGGGGGGAAGGCAAGGACCCTACATACATCATAGCATCTCTTAGCAAATCATCACACACCATGGGAAAATCAAACAACAACTGTAAAACATGATTAGCACATTCACTGGTGGGAACAATTTGGGTAGGGGTGATTGATTAGTACAAGGGGCAATTCATTTGAACTGATTAGTTTAAGCCAAGAGGGGTGTAAGTGCTGAACTACATGGTTTCTCAACATGTTATCAACCACCATAAACCACTGGGAGGGTCATCTGGCATCCCAGGTATTTTTCCTGTCTCATGCTAATTGGTGGCTGCTAGGGCGTTGCTATGGGTCCCCACCTAGCCTGAGTCAGGGACACCTGGCACAGCAGATCTCTCCTGTTATTTGTAGAAAAACAACTCAGCAGGGTGGGTATATGCCTAGGAGTGCTCTGTGGGTCTCTCCAAGGACAAGGGTCATGCCCCCTTCCTTGGACAGGCTTTGCTCTGAGGTAGGGGCTGGTTTTTCAACTGCTGTCTGTTTGGTCTAAATTGGAGAAAAGCAATTAGAATGTTTCCTTAGGGATATAGGGGAATTATAGTACCACAGATGCCATGGTCAAGAGATTAGGGGTAAAGACAAACAATAGACCATCAAGGGAGAAACTGAGGTGTAAACTTTAGTAATATTTGCACATTCAAAAATCATTTTGATTCAGGGAAAACCTCAAATAGTTCAGGCAAGAATCATGCTCATAAAGGACTGAATAGACCTAAAGTTTTCATGTTAGGCTGATCCTAAGACCAGAATCATGAGAAGCATATTAGTTAAGAATTTTCATAATGTGAAACAAATCTGTAGATACTGAGATCAGTGGGTTTTTAAATGCTTAATTTTTTTAAATGCATACAAAGAAACATATGGCTCATTCACTATGAGGAAGAAAATAAACTGATCTCCTAAAGAAGTAGAGTCATCAGACTTCATGCAAAGAAAAAAGTAAAACAACTGTCTTAAACATGCTAAAATTACTAAAGCAAATGTGCACACAGGAATACTAAAGGAAATCAGGAAAATTATATATGCACAAAATATTCTAATTACACATAATAGTGGGAATCATTAGGCCACATTTATAATGAGTTAGCTGGAAAAATACTACATTTATTTCTTACTCCTTCACTAATTTGAGTAATGGTTAGTTTTCCATGTTATGGGAAGGGACAGTTGTTGAATATTCTAATTATTCATTGAGGGAGATTTCTGCTATTATTTTGGTTTCTAGTATTTCTTTCTTTCTTTTATTTATTTCTTTTGGAGAATCTATGTAGCAATAGCAATAAAAAATATTTGTTTATAGTTTTCTTTCTTGTCATGTCTTTAACTGGCATCATACAAATGGCTACTGACATGATCTTCCCCCTCTTGTACTATTGTAGCATGGAGCATGGGATTTGGTTCTTTGTCTCATGAATTTGAACAATAAAATGCATGGACACGAGGATCAGGGCCAAGTAACAGGATTTATTATAGTAAAAATCCACGTTGTCAGCAGAGATAGTTTGAGCTCATCTTTTCCTATTTGTATCCTTTTTAATTTCTTTCTTTTCCCTAATTGCTTTGGCTAAAGTTTCGAGGACTATGTTGAAGTGAAGTGGTGAAAGAGAGCATCCCTGTCTTGTTCCAGTTTTTAGAGGGAATGCTTTCAATTTTTTTCCATTTAGAATGATATAGGCTTTGGGTTTAACATTATATACCTTTTACAATGTTGAGGCATGTCTTACTATCCCTAAGTTTTCTAGTGGTTTGAGCATAAAGAGGTGCTGTATTTTGTCACATGCTTTTTCTGCATCCATTGAGATAATCATGTGATTCTTGTCTTTAAGTCTATTGATGTGATGAATTACATTTATTGATTTCCACATGTTGAATCAACCTTGCATCCCTAGGATGAAACCCACTTGGTCATGATGCACTATGTTTCTAATGTATTTTTATATGCAATTTCCTGTATTTTATTAAGAATTTTTACATCTATATTCATCAAGGACATTGGTCTGAAGTTTTCTTTCCTTGATGTCTTTGTCTTGGTTTGGAATGTGTTTGGAAGTGTTTCCTCCTTTTATATTTCATTGAATAATTTGAGGATAATTGGTATCAGTTCTTCTTTAAAGGTCTGGTAGAACTCAGCTGAAAATCCATCTGGTCCTGGGATTTTCTTTGTTTATAGGCTTCTGATGTCTTCTCCAATTTCACTACTTGAAGTTGATCTTATTTCCTACATCTTCCTGGCTCAATTTGGGTAAATCATATGTCTCTAGGAACTTGGCAATGTCTTCAATATTTTCTAGCTTTTGGAGTAGAAATATTCAAAGTAGCCTTTTATTGCCCTCTGTATTTGCGTGGTGTCTGTGGTGATATTTTCTTTTTCATCAAGTATTTAAATAATTTGATCATTTTCTCTCTTTCTTTTGGTTATCTTGGCTAAAGGTTTATCAATTTTGTTTATCCTTGCAAAGAACCAATTTTTATTTTATTGATTTTATAATTATTTTTTAAATCTCAATTTCATTTATTTTGTCTGTGATTTTAATTATATCCTGTCTTCTATTGATTTTAGATGTTGATTTGTTCCTTTTGCTAGATCCTTGAGATGTAATGTTAGATTATTCGTTTGTTGTCTTTCTATTCTTTTAATGTATGATTTCAGTGCTATGAGTTTTCATCTTAGAACCACCTTCATATTGTCCCAAAGATTTTTGATATATTGTATCACTATTCTCATTTACTTCTTAATATCTTTTTGTTTCATTCTGATTTCTTTTGCTGTCCATTCATCATTCAATAATTAATTATTTAGTGTCCAGGTGTTATTTTCTATTTTTTATTTTATTGTTGATTTCTAATTTCATTCCATTTTGATCTAATAGAATACAGGGAATTATCTCATTTGTTTATAATTGCTAAGAGTTTCTTTGTGGCCTAATATATTCTTTTTAATAATATTCAGGTTTTATTATTTTTTGTGTGTGTTATTAAGTCTTATTATTAGAAATTCTCTTAGTTCCAAATTTTTAACTTTATTTGACAAAATTATTCATAATATACTCTTTTAATTCTTTCAGTGTTCACATGATCTGTAGTGATGTCCCCTTTTTATTGCAAATATAGACTTTTTACATCTCTTTTTTTCTTCATTAATGTCAAGATGGGGTGTTTTTGTTGTTGTTGTTGTTCTAATTAGTTATATATGATAGCTGAATGCATTTTGATTCATTGTACACAAATAGAGCACAACTTTTCATTTCTCTAGTTGTACACAATGTAGAGTCACACTGTCATACATGTACCTAGGGTAATGATGTTCATCTCATTCCACAATCTTTCCTGCCCCCATACCCTTTGCCCAGTCAAAATTCCTCCATTCTCCCCACACCCCTCCCCATTATGAATTAGAATCCACTTATCAGAGACAATATTTGGCCTTTGGTTTTGGGGATTGGGTTACTTCATTTAGCATGATATTCTCCAACTCCATCCATTTACCTGCAAATGCCATAATTTTATTCTCTTTTAATGCTAAGTAATATTTCATTTTGTATATGAACCACTTTTTTAATCCATTCATCTACTCAAGGGCATCTAGGTTGGTTCCACAGTTTAGCTATTGTGAATTGAGCTGCTATAAACATTGTTGTAGCTGTGTCACTGTAGTGTGCTGATTTTAAGTCTTTTGGGTATAGACCCAGAAGTGGTATAGCTGGGTCAAATGGTGGTTCCATTCCAAGTTTCCTAAGGAATCTCCATACTGCTTTCCAGATTGGTTGCGCCAATTTGCAGTCCCACCAGCCATGTATGAGTGTACCTTTTTCTCCACATCTTTGCCAAAACTTATTATTGCTTGTATTCTCAATAATTGCTATTCTGACAGGAGTGAGATAAAATGTTAGAGTAGTTTTGATTTGCATTTCTATAATTACTAGAGAAGTTGAACATTTTTTCATATATTTGTTGATTGATTGTATGTCTTCTGAGAAGTGTCTGTTCAGTTCCTTAGCCAATTTAATGATTGGGTTATTTTTTTAATATTTATTATTTTTTAATGTAGTTGGACAAAATACCTTTATTTTATTTATTTATTTTTATGTGGTGCTGAGGGAAAAACCCAGGGCATCGCACGTGCTAGGTGAGTGCTCCACTTCTGAGCCACAACTCCAGCTCCAGGTTATTCATTTTTTTTATGTGAAGTTTTTTGAGTTCTCTATATATCCTGAAGATTAGTGCTGTATCTGATATGCATATAGAAAAGATATTCTCCCACTTTGTGGGCACTCTTTACATTATTGATAGTTTTCTTTGCTGAGAAGAAGCTTTTTAGTTTGGATCCATCCCATTTATTTATCCTTGATTTTATTTCTTGCACTTTAGGAGTCTGGTTAAGGGAATCAGGACCTAATCCGACATGATAAATAAAGATTTGGGCCTACTTTTTCTTCTAGTAGGTGCAGGGTCTCTGGTCTAATTCTGAGGTCCTTGATCCACTTTAACTTGAGCTTTGTGCATAGTAAGAGATAGTGGTTTAATTTCATTTGGCTGCATATAGATTTCCAGTTTTCCCAGCACCATTTGTTGACAAGGCTACAATGTATGTTTTTGGCACGTTTGCCTAGTATGAGATAACTGTATTTATGTGAGTTTGTCTCTGTGTCTTCTATTCTATACCATTGGTCTACATGTCTATTTTGGTGCCAATACCAGGCCATTTTTGTTACTATAGTTCTGTAGTATAGTTTAAGGTCTGGTATTGTGATGCTTCCTGCTTCACTTTTCTTGCTAAGAATTTTTTTGGCTATTCTGAGTCTCTGATTTTGCCAAATGAATTTTATGATCACTTTTTCTATTTCAATGAGGTTTGTTGTTGGCATTTTCATTGGAATTGCATTAAATCTGTACAACAGTTTTGGTACTATGGCCATTTTGACAATATTAATTCTGCCTATCCAAGAACATGGGAGATCTTTTCATCTTTTGAGGTCTTCTTCAATTTCTTCTTTAGTGTTCTGTAGTTTTCATTGTAGAGGTATTTCAGCTCTTTTTTAAGTTGATTCCCAAATATTTTATTTATGTATTTTTGAGGCTATTGTGAATGGGATAATTTACTTAATTTCTCATTCTGAGGGTTCATTACTGATATATAGAAATGCATTTGATTTATGGTTGTTGATTTTATATCCTGCTACTTCGCTGAATTCATTTATTAATTCTAGAAGTTTTCTGGTAGAGTTTTTTGGATCCTCTAAATAGAGGATCATGTCATCAGCAAATAGTGATAGTTTGAGTTCACCTTTTCCTATTCATATCCCTTTAATTTCCTCCATCTAACTTCTCTGGCTAGAGTTACAAGGACTATGTTGAATAGGAGTGGTGAGAGAGGGCATCCCTGTCTTGTTCCAGCCTAAAATGTATTCTATTTTAGAAAATGTTCCATGTGCTGAGTCATTGATAGATGAAATATTCTACATATGTCTGTTAAGTCTAAATTATTAATTGTATTTTTAGTTCTGTAGCTTCATTATTTAGTTTTTGTTTGTAAGATAAATCTAGTGATAGAAGAGCCATGTTACAATTACCCAGCATTATTGTGTTGTGATTTATTTAAATCTTGATTTTGAGAAAGGCCGGTTTGATATATGTAAGTGCTCCATTGTATGGGGCATAAATATTTATGACTGTTATTCCTTCTTGTTGTGTGATTCCCTTACACAGCATAAAATGATCTTCTTTATCTCTTCTGATTAACTTTGGCTTAAAATCCACTTTATCTGAGAATAGAAGCCCCTGCTTGTTTACAAGATCTACATAAATTGTTTTTTTTTCCATCCTTTCACCCTCAGTATATGAATTTCTTTGCCTATGTGGTGAGTCTCTTGGAGACAGCATATTGTTAAGTCTTTTAATCCAATCTAACAGCCTATGTCTTTTTATTGATGAGTTTAGACTATTTGCATTCAATGTTATTATTGAGAGATAATTTTTTCCTGTCATTTTGATTTATTTCTAGTTTATAAGTTTAATTAGATTCTCCTTTGATAGAGTAATAAACGAAATCAGAGCTCCCAAAGAGGGAGGGAATCTCAAGAGCGGGATACCAAAGAATGGCTGTTGTCTAAGTGTTTATATCTATAGGTTTAAGTCAGCCCCCTGCTCAACCCCAGTAAGGCATTCAGTGTCCATGAGGTATTCAGCCTTTAGTCCAATCAATATATTGAATCATGCATTTTTCCTTCTTTGGAGAGGCATGGACCCTAGTCGCATAGGTCCTGATTTTAAACTAGTTTTTTTTAATAAGTTTCTTAGCATACATCAGCAGGTGCTGTTTGTGCACTACTGCCCAGGAAGTTACTCCAGGGCCCATCTTCCTATCCATTCAGCTTTATCTCTTCTTTCTGATTTCACTACTTTTTTCTTCTCTTCATCTGAAAATAAGATGGAGTAAGGTAAAGGAGTTGGGCAGGTGGGAGGTGACATTGGGAAAAATCTCCATGTGTTACATTTGCTCTACATACAAACTCTGATTTTCTGTCTTTTTCCAAACCATCTCATCTCAGTTTTCCCACCTCATCCAGGATTGTGCTTGGATGTCAACAAACTACAAGCAAGTTAAGATATGCTTGGTGGGGCTGGGGATGTGGCTCAAGTGGTAACGCGCTCGCCTGGCATGCGCGGGGCACTGGGTTCGATCCTCAGCACCACATAAAATAAAATAAAGATGTTGTGTCCACCGAAAACTGAAAAATAAATATTAAAAAATTCTCTCTCTCTCTCTCTCTCTCTCTCTCTCTCTCTCTCTCTCTCTCTCTCTCTCTCTCTTAAAAAAAAAAAAAAGAAGATATGCTTGGTGTTCACACAATCTCCTCTAGCTCCTCCCAACTCCCAATGGACTACTTAGAGGAATCATGAAGACCTTGGTGAGAAGTCAGGTTACAGGTTCCAAGAATCAATCATTTCTCCATCAGGGTGACATAGTTCAGAATTAGGTGGCCCTCAGGAGTACCTGAAATTGGGGATGTTCACAATATGCTACATGATGTCAATGTGAAGACCAAAGCCTGATGGAACTGATTTCAGGGTTATATTGTTGGATTCCAATGCTGACTTATTTGTGTACTCTCCGCTTGGGGACATATTTGTATTTCACCTGCTGACTTCAATTCACTGCTCAGCCCTCTAATTATTTCTCTCCCTTACCCTCTGTGCCACTGAAAACACCTCTATTATAAATGGCTGTTGTGCTGTGGTGATACAGATGAATGGATTTTCAACAGTACAGTACAGACAGGGTGTTTTGTATTTGCTTGATTATAATTAATAGTGCCCACTATTTATCATTCTTACATAAAATTTCTGAGTTTAATTATAATGAAGCTAAAGAAATAATTATAGTTTCCTAAATTACAACTATTAAAAATAAGCAATGTGAATTCAGAAAATCAAGTCATAACCTGTTTTGAGATTCTTATTGTCAGTCCTGAGACCAGAGACACAAACCCTATACCAACTCGGCAATGCATGTATCACACTCTGCACAGTGTCAGGGTAATGATTCCTAGTTGGAGAGATTTGGGTCTATACTAACCAGTGTGTTCTTGCAAGAATTATTCAGACCTTAATACTAAGAAATCAATGTGACCAGGACAAAATTTAGGACAGGAAATTTTTAGTTTGCATTGGGGGATGCTAAATGTCTTCTAAAGAGATACAATGTAATGCTTTATAAATAGTGCCTATTAATTATCATTTGATATTTTCAAAGAAACATAGACACTTCTCAGAATTTTAAAAAGCCACTTCCCAAGATCAGTCTTCAAAATTGACACACTCATATCACCTCTTGAGCATTTTAAAATTCCATGTAAGATGCACACCTGTAATCCCAACGGCCTGGGAGGTCGAGGCAAACCTCAGCAAAAGCAAGGCACTAAGCAACTCAGTGGAAACCTGTCTCTAAATAAAATATAAAATAAGGCTGGGTGTGGCTCAGTGGTGGAGTGCACCTGAGTTCAATCCCTGCTACCCCCCGCAAAAAAAAAAGGGGGAGAGAGAGAAAAGAGAAAATATTTGTGGTCCTACTTGGAGATTCAGGGGAAAATTAAAGAATAGACCTTGGTTACTCATCGATAAAAAGACCTGCTTGTGATTTATCTTCAGTGTGGCCTTCATCTGGGTAACTAAGTGTTCATGGAGCTGAGGGTCATAGAGACAAGGAGAGAGGTGTGGCCACCACCAATCAGTGGACTTCTCCCAGGCCAGGGTCAGAGACTACAGCCTCTATCTTGACTCAAGTTGGAAAAATTTCATAATAAAGTTTATGACTGTGATTATCAGGTGGTGATATGAACCCCTCATAACCCTCATTCCCACCTTGTACCAAATTTAAGAGCAAGCATAATGGTTGGAGCTTGGTAAGGTCAGGTGGGTTGTAGTAAGGAAAGAGAACTTGGACAGATTGGAAATGTGAAGGAAAGAACATGGGGAACTTGACAACTCTGCCTTCATGGGACCCAAAAGCTTGGAGGAAGTGCTGAAGGGGGCTGCTCACAGAAGGACTTGTGCAAATCCCAACTTATAGGACTTCTAGGGTAGAGGAAGTGCTAACCAGGATTCAGGCCCAAAACTCCTCTACTCACTCTTTCTCTCTGGCCACAGTATTTTCTCCAAGGTCCAGATGTGAAAGCTCCATCCTCCTGAGTTTACTGGGAAAATCATTAGCTCATACACAGGAGCTTCTGCACAATCAGTGTGGGCTCTTACAGTTGGCAAGGATTCAAAGTTTCCCTGGCATGTTTACCATCAGGTTTAACAACAAACAGATCTCAAGAGACTTGCAGAATGTTGAGTCTACATGAGAGGGAGGAGAAGAGGGGCATGGGGAAGGAGAGATGGGTGGAAATAGCAAAGCAGGAATGAGAAGAGGGAGAGGAAAGAAGAGAGTGCATCCTTTAGTCCTAAGAAATAGCCATTCATCTTCTTTAAGAAAATAATTACTTCTATTTTTACTTCACTCATTTTCCCTAAAAGAGATTTGTCTATTTACAGAGAACTGCAAATATGAGCTCAACAAAACTAGATCAATATAGTTTTTTTTAAATGAAGTGTTAGATATAATGGTGCATGCCAATAATCCCAGTTACTCAGGAGGCTGGGGTAGGAGGATCAGCAAATTCAAGGCCAGTCTGGGCAACTTAGTGAGACTCAGTCTCAAAATAAATCCTTAACAAGAGAGGGAGATGCTGGGGTTTCAACTCCATAGTAGAGTACTCCTGGGTTTGATCCCCAGTACTACAAAGAAATAAATTGTCTGTTGGCCTCAACGTTTTTCCCTAGGAGATATACTGTTTTGATTAAGGAAACCTCTAGGACGAGTGTACCACATGAACAAGAAAAAGCACACACTTGAACCTAACTGAGAAAGCTGTCAGGAAGAGAGGGTCTTAGGGGTGACATGGGTCAAGGATAAGAACTGGAAGGCTTTAGAAAACAGGGGAGTTGGAGGAGGCGGAGAAAGGGCCAATGCATTATGTAGGGGAGATAAAACATTGTTTTATCCTGGAAGAAAATTTGGGCAGAAAACAAAACCAGAGGTGTTTAAGGGAATCCATGTGGAGTTTTAATTATGATGTTTGATGGAATTCATAACCCATGGAATTTTAAGTCAAACCCAAGTCCCACACTCTTGATTCATGGAATGAGTGATATCTAAAAAAAAAAAAAAAAAAAAAAAAAACTGCCCTGATGTGGCTTCTCCATGAGTGAAGTGAAAACTGGGGCCATTTTTAACATTACTGAATTTTCTTTTGCATTCTTCTTAATATTACCCAATATTGGATTTAACCCTAGAATCCACTGGGGCACATGCTGGGACAGGGCATGGTGACTGAATGTTCCTGGACTGTGTCAATACACAAGGGTAGAGGTTGTAAAAAGGAAATCATTAACTTTGAAAATTGTTTGATTATATTAAAGCTAGTTTAAATTGAAACAAAAAAAAAACTATGTCAATTAGTTTGAACTTAAAAGAAATGTGTCACTGCCAAGATAAGAAGCCGACAAAAAGGAGAAGCTCTGGATGTATCCACTGAGGGTCTAGATGCAGATGTCCTCCCATCTTTTCTTGGGTCTTTCTTCTTCTTTTTCTGTAAACTACTCTCACTCTCAGGCTGGGTGAGGACAACTTCAGCAATTTCCGGACCCTACAGCAGAACACGATACATCAACTCCAAGAACAGGGGGCTATTGTTTTTTAAATTATTCTTCTTAGAATGAGAGAAAACTTCCCTAGACCCTCAGAACAAATAATCTCACATGGCATTGATTAGGAATAAGTCACAACTAAGTCCTCCCACAAGGGCAATGGAATTAACCTGAGTGACCTAACCAATCAAGTGGAGTACAATAGACAGTGTGGGGGGGGGGGGATGGAGAACCTTCTGGAGTGTTGCAATAGCAGTGAGAAAGTGATGACTTTCTTCATATGAGTTTCCAGAGTCACTGGGATTCCAGCCTGAGCCACCATGCCTGGAATGCCACCTTTGGATGAAGTGGTACATGTAAATAAAAGTGAACAGTTTGCCCTGGAGCAGACATATTGGTGCTATATGGTTGGTAAAAGGACAGACCAAGAGGAGAAAGTGACAGGAAGCCACACCCAGTAGCAAATCCCATACAAGAGATGTTGAGAGAGAGGGAGGGCTGTAATCAATGTTCATGTAACTGATGATTCAGCCTGATTTTAATATGGAAACTTCTATGTGGGACGAAAGAATGGGAAGAGGAAACACAAGACACCTGTGATGGCCACACTTGATGAACAGGGACCTTGATGAGTGCTGGTTTGGGAGAAACCAGAGTCACAGGATTGCTTCACATACAACACGTCACAGTCACAATTTCCCAGAAGAAGCAGTACAAATAGTAAACATGGAAGAAGTCACCAGAGTGTGTCCCAGGCATGAATACACCCCTTTGAGAGTTGAGAGTGTCAGTATGATTGTCTATTACCTCAGACTAGCTTTTGTCCAAAGGTCATGCCTGTGATTCTGGGCTATTCAGAAAAGGAAATGCTAGCTCCTCTCCCTCCTTCCATCACTCCTGGGTCTTTCCAGTGATAGGTCCACCCAGAGACAGCTCCCCCCTGACGGAATAGTGAGGAGCTCACTTTTTAAACATATCACGTAAAATTAGACAAGAAATGTCCAGTGTTAAAGACATCTGGCTTACTGAATCAGGATCTCTAGGGTCATAGACATATCTCCCAGCCATAGACATTACATTTCTTAAAAGCTCCCCAAGGGATTTTGATGAGTCAGGAACCCTTAAGATACTTTCTTCTGGCCACAAGGATAGTCATTCCTTCTATTCAGACCTTCCTGCAACATCTTCCTGAACCAGCTACTGTTCTGTATTCATAATGTTATTCATTACCCAGGCTACATCCAAGAGCACAAGGGGCAGCTCCCTATAGAACCTGTGTTCTGCACCCTCCTCTCCTGCCCTGGATGGAATCAGGCACCTTCCCCACTACTCACGTCACCTCTTGATTGCTCCTCATTGCACTGGCTCTTATACTAAAGCTACAATTAATTTCAATTTATATGGTCCTCCATAGTCCTCTCACCTACCTGGTTTAAATTCCTTTCAAATCCCACTTAAAACTCTGTTCTGTATCTGAGTTTCTGTTTCAGGGGCCAATTGTCCACCCTCTTTACTACCCCCACACCCAGTCACATGTTTCACAGTACTAGAGTGAGCGGCTTGGCTCAGGGGAACATTTATGAAGCAGAAGATTCCAAAGGCTCTGATCTGAATCATGGAAGCAGCTCAGACTTGAGCATCCTCTCCCTTCTCCTCAATGTGTCACCAAAGCTGCTTCCTCAGCACTTGCTCTTTGTGTGACTGGAAGCTTGCTCCATTTCTCTCCCTGGGTCGAGCTCACTATCTCTGGTACCAGGCTTGTAACTTGGTATATCTTTCTATCTTTAAGAGAGAGAGAGAGAGAGAGAGAGAGAGAAAGAGAGAGAGAGAGAGAGAGACTGCCTTTGGGGTTAACACTTATTTTGGTCTACCTTGTTCCACCTGAGGATTCTCTAGAGAACAAAGCTCATTTGCAGAGGTTGCTGCAGCTTTGCAGCACTGGGAATTAAGCTCAGGACCTGTGCATACTAGGTAAGTGCTCTGCACTGACTATATTCCTCTAATCCCCGTTTTTTGGTTTTTTTGGTTTTTTTTTTTTTTTTTTTTTTTTTTTGGTCTTAGTACTGGGGATTGAACCCAGAAGTGCTTCACCACTTAGATACTTCCCCAGCCCTTTTTTTTTTTTTCACTTGAAAACAGAATCTCAGTAAGTTGCTTAAGGCCCAAGGGTCCAAGGCTGGCCTTGAAATTATGATTCTCCTGCCTCAGTCTCCCAAGCCACTGGGATTACAAGCGTGTGCCACTGTACCCAGAGCACACAGTTTACTTTGTAATCCCACTCTGTCGCTAAATAAGTGTGACATTGGGATGTCTTATTTGTGCATGAGTTTGTCATTTTGTTGATGGCAACCAGTTAGCTCAAGCCATTCTCATGGGTCTAAAGAAGGGGACCTTCCAGATCTTCACTAGAGTATGAGGGTTTGATGGGACAGCTCTTACCTGCTGATCTGGGTGGGTATAGTTTGTCCCCCAAGGGTCCATTTGTTAGGAGCTTGGTCTTCAATATGAAGGAGTTGGGAAGTGGAAACTAAAAGTGGAAAATTTGGGGGCCTGAGTGCCCCAGACATCCAGGAGAGATCAGCACCTGGCCAGCAAGATGGGGATGTAGACCAATTCTCAAATACTCACCGACAGAGTTCCCAGGGTCAGTCAAGACCAAACTCTAGCTTCTGCAGCTTCTGATTATAACTGTGCCAGCCCCTCTATGGGCAAACACCAGTGGTGAATGCTCCCCAGGCTGCCCCATCCTATCCTGGGGCACAGGAAGCTGAGGCTACTCCAACCAGCTGGCAGCTTGCAGAGAAGCACAAAGAGTAGGACTTGAAAACTCCCAAGTTCTTGACCCAAGTGTTACAGGGCCACCAAAAATAAATACAGAGAATGGCACAACAGCATAGGCAATGACCATCCATCTTTGCCAACAGCCTTGCACCTCAGTGGAAATAAGACCCACACCCTGTTTTTTCATTAAGAATTTTTTCCTCTCCCCCAACTTTTTTACTTTTTATTATTTTTCTCTATTTTTAATTTTTTAATTTATTTTAATATTTTTAATAACTTTTTCCATTTGGCATGATGTCATGTGCATACATGGGTATGTCTGTGTGTATGAATTCTCACTGCATGGATAGGTTTGAAATATATATATACACAAATAATTTTTCTTTCATTTTAATTGCTCTCTTCTTCACCCATTTATTATTTAGCCCTGGCTTGATTTTGGTGGCATAAAATTTTATGTTGGTTTGTTTTGATCTTTTATTTGTTTATTATTCATACCTTGGGTTTTGTTCCTTGTTACCCCTTCTTCACTCTTTTCCCCCCACCAATAACAAATTTTTCTGTTCCTTCTTCCTCTCTTTATTTTATTACTCCTGGTTATTTTGTACTCCTCCATCTTTATAGCCATAATCTGCTACCTATATCCTGCTTCTCCTCTGTTCACTTTTTTCTATGAATTTAATATTTTATTATTTTTTGCATTTTTTATTTGTTCTTTTTAGATATACATGACAGTAGAGTGTATTTTAACATATTATACATACATGGAACATAAGTTATTCTAATTAGGATTCCATGCTTGTGGTTGTACATGATGCAGAGTTACACTGGTCATGTGTTCGTATATAAGAATAGGAAAGTTATGTCAAATTTATTCTACTGTCTTTCCTATTCCCATTCCCTCTCCCTTTCTCTGTTCACTTTCTAAGTATTTCAATATTTCTCTTTCATTTCTACCATATTTTCTTTTCATTTAAGGAATGTAATTCCACTGTCTTACAGAATGATATAGTTTATGGAATTCTTATCCAATACATTGTTGTTGTGATTTTTAACATAGTATACAACACTGTAGACACCTGATGGTTAATGGCTGATCTAGACATTGGTTTACGGTCTATGACAATGTTAAATGCTGATCCCATTATTCCTCTATAAGTGGTAATTAGTGTTATAGGTGTCAAAGTAGACACCAAACATTTATTTTAAGACTGTACATTAGTTGTTAACATTATAGCTAGTCCTTACTCCCTCTTTATCTAAGAAAAGCTGGGAAGTGATTGGGATACTTCAAGCTCACACAGTAGAAATCCTGCTGATGAGCAACACTCACAGCTCAGCCAAAACAGTGAACTCTACTCCACACACAATCTAGCCTCACTGGAGCCTTATCAATACTTCAACACATAGAATAAAGGAGAGAAAAAGCTAAGACCAACTACCAGGCCCCAAGGAGGAACAACTACAGGAGGACCTCAGGTCCCACTCCTGGACATCTACTCATACAACAAAAACAGAGAAATCTACAGAACAAACACGATAACAAGACACAAAAGCACATGTGTATAAAAGAAGAAGAGTAATCCAGTGTAACTCATCAGAATAGCTACTAGCAAGTCATAGTTCTACAGCCAAAGGATGTGGGCAGAACTCAGAATTCCATGAAGATAAAGGAATTTGAGTGAGCTGAAATTTTTCAGGCTAATGTAAACAAATATTAAATAATGAAAATGTTTTAAATATTTGAAGTTTTCTTTTATGGTCCCCAGTCAACTACTGTTCTTTACTCTGAAGGAGCTTTAAAAAAAAAAAAAAAAGGCTGTTGTAGCAGGTAAGATTTCTGCTGGCCAAAGATTGTGAAAAAACCTTCAGTGCCCTCCCCTGAAGGGTTAGTGGACTGGCTGAATACTGAGGGATCTTTCTCACCCAAGGGCATAATGACAGTGAGCAACTCTAAGCCCAGAAAAAGTATTCCATTGAGAGAATAATCTGCACTCACTCTGCCACGATTATCATCACCCAAAGAAAAAGCAGCTTCCAATACATGGTCCAGTGTTCCTGGGCTTCTAAGCGAATTTTAGTCGATTCTGCCCTCTAGTGTGTGCATTTGATATTACATCAGTTCAGGATTTTGACCCTTAAAGGGACAAGAGTTTGAAGGAGCCTTTTCTCACAGATGTTTTCCAGATTCCCTTTGACCAACTTACTTCACCGATGAGGAAACTGAAAGTCCCAAAGCCATGTGTTTCCCTCAAGGTCACACAGCCAGTGATTGATGGAGATAATCAGAATACAGTGAGCCTGTCTTCCACTTTTGACTGCCTCCCTGTGGGACAGATGGCTTCATGGAGGGTGTATCCCCTGTCGCTCTTTGTGAAATTCATTGAACTGTAAAGCACGGTACTTACCCATTACCTAACAAGCCAAACTCACATAGGCCTTATAAATCATAGAATTAAATCCCAGTCCCTGCAACTCAACAACAGAATGAGCAGATATTTTCCCACCACGTGAGAGTTGTTACATGACTGCTGAATGCTATCACCATTGTAGCTCTTCTAAATGCTCATCAGACCTGCACCAGATTCTGTTGTTTCATTCATTAATAAAGCAGCTCAGGTATTACTATATCATATTGTGACAGGCAGTGCATTCCTCACCCTAGATGTCTACATCAGAACCCCAGAAACCTGTGAATACGTTTCTTTACATGGCAAATAAAGGATTTTTGAAGATGTAAATTAAAGATCTTGAGATGGGAGATTCTGGCAGAGTGCTGTGGCACACGCCTGTAATTCCAGCGACTCGGAAGGCAGAGGCAGGAGGATCACAAGTTTGAGGCCAGCCTCTTCAACTTAGTGAGGCCCCAAGCAACTTAGAAAGACCCTGTCTCAAAATTTAAAAATAAAAAGAGTTGGGGATGTGGCTGGAGACGTGCTTCAGTTGTTAAGTGCCCCTGGGTTCAATCACCAGTACCAGAGACAGAGAGGGAAATAGGAGATTCTCCTGGATTACCTAGGAAGGTCTTATGTAATCACAAGGGTCCTTGTAAGAGGGAAGCAGGAAGCCAGAGCCAAACAGAAGGAGTTGGAGTGATGCAACTCTGACTTTGACAACAGAAGGAGAGGCTGTGAGTAAGGAACTCAGGTGGCCTCTAGATGCTAGGACAATAAGAAGACAGATTCTCCCAAGAAGCTACAGAAGTGGTGCACCCCTGCCAACCATTCTGACCTCCACTACTATAGATCATGAATTTTTGTTATTTTAAACCACCAGGTTTGGTGGTAATTTGTTATAGCGCAATGGGAGACGAACGCAACTGCTCTTCAAAGCAATACGTTTCTTTTGCCATTGGATGCATTTTATGTTCTGAATTTTAAAACATCAATATGAGAAGCATTCATAGACTTCATCAAAATACCAGAGGGACCCATGACACACAGAGAAATTATTAACTCTTACCCTAAAATGTGGAGAACAGGATGGAAATCAGGATAGGTTGGAAATCCAGGAAGGTGTGGGCATATCAAATGCAGCGAGGATTTATTGTGTCAACTAAATTAACAACAGAGAACATGACCAGTGAAACTCCACATCATGTATGACCACAAGAATGGGAAGTCATATTCCATGTATGTATGATATGTCAAGATACATACTACTGTCATGTATATCTAAAAAGAACCAAAAATAAAAAAGAAAAAGACAAGACTTCTCCCCCACCCCCCAAAAAATAATAATAATAAATAACAACAAGAGAGTAGTTCTCCAAAGAAGTGAAGTTCAGAATAAACAGAACTGTCACCCAGAGTACAAATTCTGAGACAAGTCACAGGCACATTCAGGGAGGTAAAGGAAAACAAGGGTTTTCAAAGGTAAAATGAGGACGGTGACGAAGCTGATTTGAAACAGTGACCCTGGGTGACCGGACCCATGGCAAGGTGGCATCAGTCCAAGGCAGGACAGGAGCCTCTAGGTGAAAGTCCTTGCTGAAAGATTATCTGTGCACCGTTATAGCAGCTTTTCTGCAAAGTCATGGGCCCTGGGACAATTTTTATCATGTATAGGCACAAGAAGCCCTTCTCTAGGACTCCCTGACTCTATTTTTGCTAGGGTTTGGCCTAGCTCCTCCATTTTGATTCTGACACTTGCGTATACACTGTGTGAGGTTTTTTTTCCAGTTGGAAGTGTACCAATTTCGTTTTAGACCACAATCAGGCCTATTTATCTGTGTTGCTACTTTCCTGCATTCAATTCTGGCAAAACCTAGGATGTAGACATTTCAGGCCTCTGGAATAAATGATAAAAATGGAGAGTCTGGGATCTGAAAGGATTTTCCTGAGACCTAATTTTCCAAAGAGCTGCTCTAGAGATGTGAACCCAGGTCTCCCTGGCTCCAAAGCCCCTAGGCTTCACCACAACCACACACAACTTCCTTTCCCTGTCATCTCCAGTGCCAGCTGCCTATGCTGGTGGCTGCTTCCCGTTCCCTGCCCTCCCTCACACTTGGCAAGACAGTGTTCCAAGTTTCTCATGTCTTATAAAATATACAAGATGTCAGTCAGCAAATCTGAAACCCTGACTCAGGATGAACAGACAGAAGAAGATAAAGAGGCTCCCGCCACAGAGTCCCTTTCCACATGTGCAGCCAAGCACCATTCTGCTCTCCTACCTCACCTGCCTGAGCCTCCACCTCCTCTCCTAAACACTCACCTCCTGGCTTCTTCGAGTGTTTCTTGAAATGTGACCCTTGGTCCCCTTCCCCACCCCTGTACTCTCTTGTGTTCTTCACACAACATTGTAACTTTGATCCTAGTGGGATAGGCAATGAGGCATAAGAAAGATGGACTTTGGGACCAAACAGGTTTAAATGTCGCAGGAGTGACTATCAGTGTCACCTGTTTATTACTTGGATTGCTTAATCCATAGGAGCCACAAATGTTTTCCTTAATGCGAGTCTGTGGACATTACAAGAGGCCATAGTCAGGCTGACCCATGGTCAATGATCAATAAATGTGAGCCATCATTTTAACCACGAAAATGTGCATGATAATGTTGGGTATTTTTTGATAATTAATAGCCAAGGCTAACCTGGACTGGACACTCTGAAGTTTAAGAATTGAGAATGATCACCTTTGGGGCATACACTATTGGGAGAGGCCATCCGCCCTGGCCTTGAGTGTCCCTGTAGGTATAGCAACCCTTGGTACTGCCTGATCTTTTCTGAGCCTCTTTCTCAGAATTGTACTTACAGGAAGCAGCAAGTTGAAATAATGTCCCCCCAATGAAAAGGTCAAACTTGTTCCCATTTGCTCTAAAAGTGGCACCTCCTCCAAGCACAGTGATCTCTCACACACCACCCACTGTGTGGGGGACTTAGTAGGTGCCCTAGTGTGTCGCTGGTGCTGACTGGTCAAGTAAAACAAGAAGAGAGAATGGGTCACTGGATTTGACAATGCAGGTATCGCTGGTGTCATTGAGAAGAACAAATCCATGGGGGGGGGGAGAAAGAAGAGAAGAGGAGACAGAGAGAGCACCCCATGGGAGTGAATTCAAAAGCAGGTGAAAGGAAAAAGGAGCAAAGATAATGGACATAGAGCTTTGCAACCACTTTTACCAAAAAGAGAACTGAGAAATTCTCTGGTTTCTGCTAAGAAAACCCATCTGACTGCCTACAAAGGATGGTGTAACTCTATCCTCTAAGGGTTAAGGAGCAAATGACTGGTACCATCTTAGTGTGTTTCTCTTCCCATAAAGTATTTATGGTTTAAAAGAGAGAGCAACATCCTTGGCCAAAGCTGTCACCACTCCCTGGATGACAGCCCAGCTGGGACAGAGGCTGGAGGCCGGAGGACGCTGCCTGTTCCCCCGTAACACCCCAGTCCTCTGGCCATCCCAGTGTCCAGGCCTCATTCCACAGGCAACAAGCTGCAGCTGCAGCCCTCTTGATTGTATTGCCCTTTAAAGGAAATGTTTAGGACAGTCACAGACTTAGGATGGACATTCTAGTTAATGTCACCTGACATCAGGAAGAGTCATTAAAAGAGCAACAGCTGTCTTGACCTTAGAGGGTCTGGTGGACGATGTCCACGCCTTACTTCCTTGCAGTATGGCAGGAGAGGATGGTATGTAAGAACCCACCTTAAATACAAACCAGGACTAGAGATCTGGTCAGTGGTTGAGTGACCCTGAGTTTAATCCCTGGTACCAAATTTTTGTTTTGTTTTGTTTTCGCTTGCTGGAATTTTAGAGCAATGTGCTGACTTGAAGCAATCCTACCTGAAATAAATGTATTTCACAAGCTGGCACCAACCACAGCCATCTTCCTTCCTTTCTCTAAACTAAAGAAGCCCTTAACGTTTTTCTTATAACAAGAAACATTACCTCTTGGTGCTCAAACACCACCAGTATCGTCAAGAGTGGGAAGATGGGGAAAGAGAGGCAAATGGACTTGTAGAGAAGACAACCAAGAGGGCTTCTAGAATCCTCCAGCTGGAAGGAATCCCAGAGGCCATCTGGACAAATGCCCTTCCTTTCATGCAGGCCAAGAGGAGTTGGGCAACTCTCCTGAGCATGCCCAGAACTGGGTGACAGAGTTGAGGTTATAGCCAGATGGCCCAGTGCCTTTTGCAGCATGTCACACTACTCTCCAAGGGGCAATATCATTTAGTCACCAGAGAGTGGACTCCAGCCAGGTGGTACACACACCACCCCTGCCACTTGCTGTATTATCTTGGGCCACTTCTTCAACCTTGCTGGGCCTTCCACTTCTTTATTCTCAATAAGTTAGATGAGCTACTTGAGCTTCCTTGAAGTCAGTATCCTCCACTGCATAATGGGCCCTGGTAATGCCTCCTGGGAGTGCTGGAATGATTAAATAACTAAAGACCAAAAATCACTTCGTTCACTATATAAACAACACTCAACAAATGTTTTCACTTTATTGTCATTTCCTCTGGGAGACGCTGGAGCTCAGGAATCAGACAGATATTCCACCTGAAAAGAGTCTGGAGTTGTTTAAAGAAAAATAAAAGACTTTCCATTTTGTGGCTGTGGAAACTAAAGGTGTAAAAAGATGTGGGGGAAAAGATAAACAAAAGGTGTGAAAGGTCAGAAATCATTCTTCTCCCCCCCAGGACAGTGGCAGCCCTGACAGGACCCTCCTAGGATCCCTATTTTCTTTCCCAGGGGCTGCCCTGAGCCTGCCACACTCTGGATTCTTGGAAGATGTGAGTGGGCCTCCTCTTTAGTGTTGATTCATGTTGAAGGAAAAAGAGCCAAGCTCAAAGCCCCCAGGAGCTTTGGCCAGTACCTGGCAGGGCAGTAGCCCACCATGAGGAAGCCATCAAGGTAGTGATATTAGCAGACCTCAGGGCTTTGCAGGAGGGAGCAGGAAGATTCAGAGGAATGTAAATCTGCCCAAGAACAATCCTGAACAACCCTGCAGTCTAGCTCCTGGATCTGGAATGGGTTCCTGGGCGAGAAACCAGCAAAAGCTAAGGGAACATCCGCACCCCGTGGGTCAGAGGTCACCTGGTGCTTGGTTCCCACTGCCCAACTCCCAAGTCTGGCCCAACAAATCACAAGCATTCCAGGCAACATCGTAAGAAGCGTCTGTATCATCCTAACCTTACAGTCCCCGAAGTCATTTTCCACACTGGCCCAGTAACTGCCTTAACATTGAGTTGATGGGGCTTTCCACTCCACTTTGAGATGACTGAGAAGTGCTGGGACAAAACACGGTTCTGAACTTCTCCCTTATCATTAGCCAATTTTTGTCTTCATTCACTTATTCACTCCATAAATGGTTAAGTGTGTGCTCTGTATCAGACACTACATCAAGGTCCAGAGATGGAAGCTGCTGTTAGTGATAATGCAGTGTGTGATTCTCCAATTAGGGTCCCTAGAATAATTCTGAGACAGACAGTCACATGCAGAAGGTCTTGGGGGGGGGGGACTGTTCCTTGGAGAAGCACCTGTAAGGAAATGAGAAGACAAGATTGGGCTGAGGGAGAAGCTGACCTAAAACAGCTGCAAATAGTCCTCTGCTCACCCTACAGAGAGCTCTACAGTTTGGGGACAGTTCTTCTGAGTTGGCCCAGATTGAGGCAAAGGGCTGCACTTTCAGATACCCATATCAGCAATCATTGGCTATGAGCCACATGGGTAGTTTGTACAGTAACCTTGGCTGTTTCCTGCTCTCAGGAGCAATGCCCAGTAAGGCCTAGTTGTGAACCATCCTGCCATCCTGGAAATTTCTAGAACCTGAACAAAATCTACGAAGCCACACAGGCCACATCAAGTATAGCACAAAACCTCCCCGGAGCCAAATCCTTTCTCGCAGGGCCTTGGTAAATTCAGATGAGGGAGGAAAAGGGACTTCCTATTAGCATATCCCTCTAGACAAATGAGCACTCGGAGACCATCTGATCCAACACTTCCACTGAGTTTAATTGCCCGGAAGAGTATCTATTGCCTCATTAGCCCTCTAACTGTGCCCATTAGCAGTTAAGAAAGCAAGCACAGCAGCTGGACAAGGCAAATACACCCTCGCCATTTGCTTCGGTTTCACATGGAGGCCTCGTGCTGACAGGTGGTAGTTACCTGGGCAGTAAGTTGTCAGCTAATCCCACTGGAGAGCAGAGTAGATAGGCCCTCTGTGCCTACAGCAGGACTCTGCCAAGGGCAGCGGCAGATCCACCTGTTGGAACAATTAACTCTCACTACTGCAGCCACCAGAGGCTCCCTGGGCCTGTTCGGTTGAGCAGCCTGGAAACGTGGGAGTCCAGGTTTCTTCTGCCAGCCAAGTAGCTGCAGCCCCTGGTCAGCATGGTTGGGAGGGGGGAGGGGTGGGCAGGGACGGAGAGGTTTGTTTTTTTATGACTTGTGAATGGCTGAGTTTAAGGAGGTGGAAGAAGAGGAGGATGAAGACTGAAAGAAGAGGGAAAGGTAGAAGAGATGTCGAAGTGTGTCTGTCCCATCCTTTCACTTCAGAGAAAAAGAAACTAAAACCCACAGAGGAGAGAGCACCACCAGCTTCACACAGCTAGATGGTGACACAGCTCAGACTGAAACTTTGATTTTCTGATTTCCAATCTAGGTCTCTGCCCACTTCCCCCAAGAAAACTAATGAAAAGGAAAACAAGATGGCAATGTCCATAAGGAGATAAACTTAAAAAGGGAAGAGAAAGGAAAATAAAGATTAAACTGGGAAGAGGATGGAAGCAAGGAAACAGCAGTGGGCACGGTGGCCCTCTCCTGGGCAGCAAGTCGCCTGCCAATCCCACTGGTGAGTCTCTTTAAAAGAGTAGCGCTGGAGGCTGAGGCAGGAGAATCACAGTTTGAGGCCAGCCTCAGCAACTTAAGATAACTCGTATCCAAATAAAAAATAAAAAGGGCTAGGGATGGGGCTCAGTGTTAGAGCACCCCTGGGTTTAATCCCCAGAACCACAAAAATTTTTAAAAAGAAAATGTAAAAAAAAAAAACAATCATCAAAATTGATGCTCATTCTAAAATTTATGGTCACAAGAAGAGCTAAGAAAAGTCTGAAAAAGAATAAGACATGTGGAACTGGCCCAACAGATCTCAAATATTCTAGAGCTTTTGCGATCAAAAGAGCACTTCCTAGAAAATCAATCACAAATATATAAATGAAAGCAAACACAAAGTCCAGAAACAGGACAAGGTTTCCATGGCATTTAGTATATGGTAGACATTTCAGTCAATGGCAGGACGGGGTGAGAGGGAACTAGTCTTAACGGGTCTGGGCAAGTGTTGCCTGGGCATCTCAGGGGAGATTAATTTAAATTCCTACTTCACACCACTTCAGGAAAAAAAAAATAACCTGAGAGATGGATAACCTCAATAAAATGGTGATATCAGGCAATATTTTTAAAGTATTGCAAGAAAATATAAAAGAATGTCTCTAGGAATCTGAGAGGCCTTCAAATCCAAGCCACAAAAAGCCAAAGCCGAAAGGGAAAGACTGATATATATATATACATATTTGTTGTTGTTGTTGTTATAGGTGGACACAATACCTTTATTTTATTTTTATGTGGTGCTAAGGATTAAACCCAGGGCCTGACGCAAGCTAGGTGAGTGCTCTACCACTGATCCACAACCCCAGCCCAAACTGATAAATTTGACTTGATTAGAATTTGAAACTGTTTTAGAATAGAGACCACAGACAGAGTCTCAGCTGCTGCCACCGCCCAGAGACTACTGAGCCCCTGTCCTTCCACCGCCACCCACTCCAGGCACAGAACATGCAGTCATGGATAAAAATGAGCTAGTGCAGAAGGCCAAACTGGCCTAACAGGCTGAGCGATATGATGACATGGCAGCCTTCATGAAGTCTGTAACTGAGCAAGGAGCTGAATTGTCTAATGAGGAGACCAATCTTCTTTCAGTTACTTATAAAAATGTTGTAGGAGCCTGTAGGTGTCTTGGAGAGTCGTCTCAAGTATTGAGCAAAAGACGGAAGGTGCTGAGAAAAAGCAGCAGATGGCTCAAGAATACAGAGAGAAAATGGAGACTGAGCTAAGAGATATCTGCGATGATGGAAAAATTCTTGATTCCTCAATGCTTCACAAGCAAAGACCAAAGTCTTCTATTTGAAAATGAAAAGAGACTATTACCATTACTTGGCTGAGGTTGCTACTGGTGATAATAAGAAAGGGATTGCGGATCAGTCACAACAAACATACCAAGAAGCTTTTGAAATCAGCAAAAAGGAAATGCAGCCAATACATCCTATCAGATTGGGTCTGGCCCTTAACTTCTCTGTGTTCTACTATGAGATTCTGAACTCCCCAGAGAAAGCTTGTTCTCTTGCAAAGACAGCTTTTGATGAAGCCATTGCTGAACTTGATACATTAAGTGAAGAATTATACAAAGACAGCACGCTAATAATGCAATTACTGAGAGACAACTTGACATTGTGGACATCAGATACCCAAGGAGATAAAGCTGAAGCAGGAGAAGGAGGGGAAAATTAACCGCCCTTCCAACTTTTGTCTGCCTCTATTCTAAAATTTACACAGTAGACCATTTGTCATCCATGCTGTCCCACAAATAGTTTTTTGTTTACAATTTATGACAGGTTTATGTTACTTCTATTTGAATTTCTATATTTCCCATGTGGTTTTCATGTTTAATGTTAGGGGAGTAGAGCCAGTTAACATTTAGGGAGTTATGTTTTCATCTTGAGGTGGCCAATATGGGGATGTGGAATTTTTATATGAGATATAAATGTTTGGCATAGTACTTTAGGTACATTGTGGCTTCTCAAGGGCCAGTGTTAAAACTGCTTCCATGTCTAAGCAAAGAAAACTGCCTACATATTGGTTTGTCCTGGTGGGGAATAAAAGAGATCATTGGTTCTAGTCACAGGTGTAGCTATTGTGGGTACTTTAAGGCTTGGAGCACTTACGAGGCTGTAGTAGAAACAGATATCCTATGGATCCTACATGTGTGAATCATGTGTTTCTGTGGAATAGTCAATCTCAGTGTGCACAACTTTGACTACAGCTGCAGAAGTGCTCCTTTAGACAAAGTTGTGACTCAATTTACTCTGGATAAGGGCAGAAAAGGTTCATACTCCATTATTGTAAAGTTACCTGATGTTTGCTTTCATTATTTTTGCAACACATTTTATTTGTATTTAAATATTTTACACAACCTAAGAACAAATATAAAAGTAAAGATGCAGTAAAAATTAATTGCTTGATATCCATTACTTCATGTATATCAAGCACAGCAGTAAACAAAACAAACCCCTTGTATTTATACTTTCTTTTAATTTTTTTTTGCTTTTGTGATTTTTTTTATATTTGCCTAATATGCATGTGCTGCAAAAATAGTTAATAGGGAAATAACTTGAGAAGATGGCTAGCTTTGTTTAATGTCTTATGAAATTTTCATGAACAATCCAAGCATAATTGTTAAAAA
Source organism: Urocitellus parryii (assembly GCF_045843805.1). Classification (NCBI taxonomy): domain Eukaryota; kingdom Metazoa; phylum Chordata; class Mammalia; order Rodentia; family Sciuridae; genus Urocitellus; species Urocitellus parryii. The sequence continues at coordinate 74,867,888 of NC_135539.1, read as the reverse complement.
CCCGAATATTAAGTTCATGTAAATGGAATAAAAGTTTTATGAATGGACTTTTCAACTACTTTCTCTACAGCTTTTCATGTAAATTATAGTCTTTTGGTTTTGAAACTTCTCTAAAGTAAATTCTAATTCTTGGAAATGTATTCCTTATTCCCTCTTGGCAGCTAAGGGCTTTTACCAAGTTTAAATGCAAAATTTATAACAACAAGAATACTACTAATACAATTACCATTCTCAACCGTGTCCCATGTTCCCTTTCCTCCCTCCCCCCCCCAAAAAAAATGGGAAAAAAATTGTTTTCTGGGGGAAGGTGAGATTAATTGGAAAAAAAGTATTGTGTTCCATTCAAAATTTTGGTATATGGCATTTTCTAACTTAGGAAGCCACAATGTTCTTGACCCATCATGACATTGGGTAGCATTAACTGAAAGTTTTGTGCTTCCAAATCATTTTGGTTTTTAAGAATTTCTTGATATTCTATGGCTTGCCTTCAATTTTGATCCTTTGTCAGGTGCACAAGATTACCTTTATTTTTTAGCCTTCTGTCTTGTCACCAACTGCCGCTGTCCGGCTGGGCACAATAACCGGGAGATGACAAGCAACTTGTGAAGGTTGAAGCGGGAACTGCTTTATTACGGAGGAACTGAGCGGGAACTCAAGGTAGCGGGCACCCAAGGTAACAGGAGCCACTTTATTGCGGAGCAGCAGAGGTATATATACCTTACTGATTACACACAGCTTGTCTCAATTAGCATCACATAGATACAGTAGTCAGCCAATAAGGAATCCTCACCATCTTAATGGCTTGGTGGCGTTGCCTCACAAACCACTCCTCCTGGCAAACTGCCAGGCACCATCTTGACTTGATTTGTGATCCCCAACAACCAACCATTCCTATTTGGTGGCCGTGTACTTGGGAAAAGGCTGCATGATCTTTCTGGCTCCACTCAATGTCTAAGATACCCACCCTGCTTCCTTTGCTTGCATCCTACCAACTATTTCCTACATCCTCTTTACTGCAGCGCATTTCTCCTTAGTTGATGAGATTGTGTTTATCTCCCTGTAAACCCTACCAATCCTGAATGGTCTGTCATTGTCTGCCTTTAAAATCTTTCCTCTTCCTCTCTTTAAATAATGATGGGGCTAACTTATACCCAAAGCTCACCCTGCAGAATATTTCCTCAGTACTTTACAGAAAACACCAAACAAAAATTCCATTTTAAAAGAGTTGTATTTTTCCCCCCTTTTAGAATGTAAGCTCCTCAAGGGACAATGTTTTCTGTATGTTCTTTTGTGCCTAGTACAATGTAAATGCTCAATAAATATTGATGATGGAGAAAAAAAAAAGAATAGAGACCACATATAAAGTTAAAAGTCAAAGGCTGGACCAGAAGAAATATTCAATGGTTAGCTACAGAATTTCTAAAAGGAATTCAAAAAGAGTAGAAGTAGAAAAACAGGCCAAAGACATAAGCAAGCCATTCAAAGAAGAGGAAGTGACGGTTTCCATTTAGCATATAAAAGAAGATCAACCTCACTGCCATCAGGAAAGCACCAATGAAAGTGAAATAAAATACTTCTTCACGTGTATCAGCTCAGCAGAACTGCATGTGTGGTGAAACTGTGTTTCCCAGCAGGCAAAAGGGAAATTGGATTCAGTCCCACTTGGGGGCAAGCCAGTAAATATCTGCTACAGAAAAATTCTTAAATTTTCATTTTCCCGTGTAAGCAAATGAACATAGTTGTCATTCTTAAAGATGATCACTTTGACCAAAAAAATTGCAGACTCAATGTGCGCCTAGAGCCTGGCAGGATGTTTAAATGTATTTATAGCTCAAGCCCACAGCTGGGGCCTGGTGAGGACACTGTCAGCCAGCGCCAGCCCAGGCGTCCACCCCAGCCCTCCGCTACCATGTTTAATGCCACTGGCTGGCTCCCCGACAGGGAAGACAGCTTCCTTGTCAAGTTATCTCATTTTCCAAACTTCAGTGATGAATCTATTTCAGCTTGGCAAGTGAAGCAATTAAATAACTTAGTGATGGGGTCATTCAGAGCTAAATGAAAGATGTGACTCTGTCGGGCAAGAGAGACACATGTCATTAATCATGGAGGGTCCCCACCCGCCTACTGCAGAGTTCTTCCTTGACCTCCCTCCCTTGTCTGACTCAATCTTCATCTCATTTCTCTGTGCAGAGTTGCCAGAAAGGGTCCACTAGGGGCCCAGGCAGGAAGGAAAGTCACGCACATGTTAGTTACCCTGGAAATAGAAAATCTGCCTTAGTACAAAACGAGGGAGTGGATTTCCTGTAATGCCTAGACCTTGAAGGTACTGGTGAAATAAGGAAAGAAACTAGTAAGACTGAACTCACAGGAACACAGAGGAAAAGCTGGGCCTGCAGCAGAGTCAGGCACAGAGGATCTTGATCACTCTTGGGGGGCCGTTTCTCTCTCTCTGTTGTTCCAACTTGGACATCTGACACCCCAGCTTTCTCCATCATGCCTGACTCTGACTAGCTTCATAACCTGACTCTGACCCTCTGTGCTCCTGACCCCACTTCCTGTTTGTGTTCTGGGATTACCCTCCACTCCTGATCCGGTGACAGTCATCATTGTTGTTCACTGAGCACTAGCCCAATGCTAATCACTTTACATGGATCATCTCATTTAATCAATTCTGCATCTCTGACTTCAGACATCAATGACCATAAATCCCAGGCCTTTTCTCCTCTGGATGGTGTGGCTGCTACCCCAGCTCACCTACAAATGTGCTTCAGCATCTCCAGACCTCACATACTAGGACCCATCCCAACCCTCTGAAATAGAATCTGAAGAGGTGAAGCCTACAAGCTCCCCAGATGGTTGGAGGAATGACTCTTTATTAAGCGCAGCTGAGCTGGATCCTGAAGGGCATCCTGGCCTTGACTGGTCCCACACATATGAATAAACTGACCTTTTCCTTCCATCCAGCCTCTGCTGTGGCCCCCATCCGGATACCTGGTGTACCTAGCTGCTTCTCCACCCTCTTCCCACAGAGAGACATAATTCTGGCTACAAACCAACGTTAAAAAAATGAGCTGACTTGGAATGTACTCATTGGTTCAACCTACCCACACCTCTTCTCTCTTTATTAGACCATGCTCTGAAACTCCTTTGTCAGAGACCACCTGAATCCCAAAGAGATGCTTTCAGGATACCACACCCATCACACAATGGTCTTCAAAATAAAAATGCTAATGGCAGCCAGAAATAGGGTTGCTCTGCCCCCAGATTTCATGGTAATAAGGAAACAGCAGCGTGTGAATCAGCTGTGAGAAGGGCAAGGGGCGGTGAAGGTCAAAGCAAAAGCAAGTGTAAAATCTGTCACCTGGTAACACCATCCAGCCCACCAGTCTCTTTGATTAAGCATTAAATATGAAAGTAATTAAAAATAACAATAATAGCTGGGCTATTGTGCTGGGAAGAATGCACAGGAGATGAGGAGGAGTGGCCTTGACCTCATGTGCTAAGGAAATACAAAGGATTTTTCTAAATGTGGAAGCCATCCACTGAACAGGGTGCTAAGGGGCAGCAGAGAAATAGAGCAATTTCCATTCTGTCCAGAGAGGAACAAATGCCAGGACACTGGAGTTTAGTAGTTACGTACAGTCAGGGGTTTCGAAGACAGAGAGGCCTGAATTAAAATTTCAGTTCCTCCCCTTCTTACCTCCATGAGCTCACCCACTTCATTTACCAGTGGGAATAATAATTGTACCCACATCACAGGGCCAGTGCTGTGTGGTAGTCACCTGACTGCTTAGTTTTGTAAGAAACTTTAATTAAAGTCATGTGAGTGGAATGTTTATCTCAATGCCTAGCTCTGGGTAAGAGTTTCACAGATGGCTGATAATGCTACCACAACATTGATGGCCTGTCTTCATTTCCGCCTCCAATCCCTTGATGGATGCTAGGCAGGGGCTTCATTACTCAGAGTCTCATTTTCTCTGCAAACAAAGCCTCTGACTTCAAACCTGCTTAAGTCTCTTTTTTCCCAAAGGGTTAAGATAAGCAAGGAAATATCCAAGGGGAAGGAGATCATTGATCTAGCGTGACATAGCATTTTCAGGGCCCTATTCATATCACCCCATCTGCCTTGATGTTCCTTCTAACACGGAGACATTAATCCAGCGTGCCAACAGGAAAACAGTAAGAGCACATCAAAAAGGGCCCAGCAACCAGAAATAAAGAACTGAAGAAGCATCCAGGACATATCCCAATGAAATAGAACTTCTGGAAAAAAGATGAGCATCCGGAATAGAAGAGAATAACAAGGAGACCAAAGAAAAGTACAAAATACAACAGAAAGAGACTTCCAGGGGCTCATCAAAACATGCTTTTTGTTTTTTGCAGTCTTGCCCTCTGTAACTTTTTCTTTTTGATTGACACATAATCATCGTGTGCGTTAATGGGGTGGTGTGACAACTCACACTTGTATATAATGTTCCGCCATGATCAAATTAGCATGTTCATCTCATCCTTGTTATGTGCTCCAAGGCTTCAAACTCCTCTCCTCTAAAATATATAATAGTTTGTTGTAAACTATAGTCACCTTACTATCCTATAAAACACTAGAACTTACTCCTCCTGTCTAACTGTATTTTAGTAACCCCTCCAGAAAAATGCTATGAATTTTTAAATTTAGTATATGAATTAAAGAAGAGAATGGGCAGCTCCACTGAGACCTAATTTAATAGCCTAATAGACCAAGTGTAAGAAGTGTGTCAAAGTGCAGAGGGGAAAAAAATGAGAGCTAGAAATCAGAGGAAGAAAGGGAGGCACTTTAAAACATATCTGAAGTTTGATGAATAGGATTTCCACAGAGACAAAGAAGCCGATTGCAATGCAGTATCAGGGGCCACATTTACCTCCTGCCTTCAGAATGGACACTGGATGGACTACATGAGACACAGTTCAAACTCTGGACAAAATCACAGGATTGCTGGTTCCATGAGAACTTCCTTGCTAAGATCCTAGGTTATTATCAAGTCTCGACCTTTCTGACCTTGAGCACACATCTTTTTGTTGTTTTTAGATATACATGACAGTAGAGTGCATTTTGACATATATATGCATGGAGTAGAACTTATTCTAAATAGGATCCCATTCTTGTGGTTGTACGTGATGTGGGGTTTCATTGCTGGTATATTTGTATATGAACATAGGAAAATTATGTCCAATTCATTCCTATCCTGCTTCATTCCCCCACTCTGTGTGATTACATGAGAAGCATGTGCCAATATGCAATAGTTGTTTCAAGGAAAAGTATTTGAGGCAATTGTTTGAATTTCAAGCTGAACAAATCACTCTTTCAACAGAGCATTATTTTTACAGTAAATAATGACAACAGACAAAGCAGTTGGTTATTTAAACTTGGGAGAATAGAAGCTATTTCCTCATTTCAAGGAAAACGACTGACAATATTGGATACAAATTTTTGAATTATACTTTGCAAAAAAACAACATCAAGAGAATGAAAAGACAAGCCATGAACTGAGAAAAAACAAAATACTCTCAAAAGACATCTAAGTAAGTACCAGTTACCCAAAATACATACAGAATTCTTACAACTCAACAATAAGAAAAAGCACGAACCAATTTAAAAACGGGCAAAAGATCTGAACAGACACCTTACCAAAGAAAATACACAGATGACAATAAGCATCTGAGAAGATTCTCAATATCACATTACTAGGAAATTTCAAAATAAATAAAAATGAGATACCACTACACACCTATTAGTATGGTAGAAATCTAATACCTGACACCACCAAATACTCACAAGGATGTGGGGCATGGACTCTCATTCACTGTCGGTGGGAACTCAAAATGGCACAGCCACTGTAGGCAGCAGTAGGTACCTTCTTAGACACTGAACATTCTCATGAAAATCTCAGGGAGATAAGTACAGTAGGAGAAAGGGACTAGGGTAGGGGGGGAAATACTGGGGAATGATATTGACCAAATTCCATTGTTATATTGTGGGCATGTATGAATATATAAAAACAAAAGCCACCATTATGTACAACCATAGTGCACCAATAAAAAATATGGGGAAAATGCTAAAACTTTTAAAGAAAATATTGGTGCAACTTTGTGAAGAGAAATGGAAAACAAAAAAAATACAAAATAAACAAAAACCTGAAAAATTAGACGATATTGTAGTTAAAATTCTTATGTGTAAAAATTTACCAAAAAGGGTTGAAAGACACATGAATTGTATTACCATTCATTTTTTGCTTATTTTGGATATCTAGCTTGACTTGGTTTCTCCTTTGGTTGACTTTTCCTTTATTGTAGTTCTTCCCTTTGCAGTTTTTCATTGTTGTTTTTCATTTCCTCCTGGTGGAATATTTTGCCAAAAATGTGCTGTAGTGCAGGCTTTCTTGCTGTAAATTCTTTTAGTTTTTGTTTATCATGGAAGATTTTTATTTCATCATCAAATTTGAAGCTTAATCTGCTGGATATAAGATTCTTACTTGGCATTAATTATCTTTTAGAGCTTGGTTTGTTTCAGGATCTCCTGAGAATTTGGGTTGAAAAATCTGCTGAGATCCAAATTGGTCTTCTCTTATAGGTAATCTTATTTTTCTCTCTTGCAGCCTTTAAAATTCAGATGGAGAATGCAGCCAATATGGCAGCCGTTGGTTACATGAAGCTACTGAGTATTTGAAATGTGTCTAGTCTGAATTCAGGTTTGCTATGTGTTAAATAAACATTAGATTCCAAAGAATTACTTGGATAAACAAAATTAACATGAAATATCTTATTACCAATTATTTTCTTTGCAAATTATGATGGTAATCCACTGTGTTAAATGAAAATATATTAAAATTAATTTCTCTATTTTTTTTAAAAAAAAGAAGTAAAGGAGAACAAGGTAACATATTCTATATCTTGACTGTAATACTATATATCCATATATATGTTGTTATTTTTATATTTGTGTTGTCAAAATTCATATAACTATAAAACTAAATAGGGCAAATTGTACCATATATAAATTATATCTCAACAAATATGGCCTTAAAAATAAATCTAGTTCATGAAGTGTTTTAAGAGTATTGGGCACATACTAACCACTTGATAAATGATGGCTATTATTAAGATTCATTAAAACAACCAGCTTCAGGCTGTTTCATAGTGGGGTAGTGAGGGGGAGCATGAGAGAAATAGGTGAACTCTATATGGGGCAAAGGGGTGGGAGGGTAAGGGAAGGGGAATGGGGTTAGAAATGATGGAGGAATGAGATGGACATCATTACCCTAAGTACATGTATGAAGACACAAGTGGTGTGAATATACTTTGTGTACGAAAATTGTGCTCTATATGTATAATATGAATTGTAATGCATTCTACTCTCATATATAACAAATGAGAATAAAAAATTAAAAATAAATTTTTTAAGTATGGAAAAAACTGAGCATACTCCTATACAATCCATCAATCACAAACCTTGGTAGTCACACAAATGAATTGAAAACGTATGTCTACACAATCTACACAAAAACCTGCACGTGGATGTTTACTAATAATAATTGTCAAAACTGGGAAGCAACCAAGATGTCCTTCAGTAGATGAATGGATGGTACATCTCACAATTGAATGTTATTCAGAGCTAAAAGATATTAGCTATCCAGTCATAAAAAGACTTGGGGGAAATGTAAATGCATTTTACTTAGTGAAAGAAGTCAATCTGAAAATTCCACATACTGTGTGAATCCAGCCTATGACATTTTGAAAGGACAAAACTACGGACATTATAAAACAATCAGTGGTTGCCTGAGATTAAAGGGAGGGAAAGAAGAATAGGAGCACCGAGGATTTTTAAGGCAGTGAAACTACCCTGCATAATATTGTACCAGTGGAAGCATTTCATTCTACATTTGTCCAAACCCTCAGAAGGTGCAATGCCAAGCTTGGACCCTAATGTCATCTACGTTGGTGTAGGTTCTGCCACCATAAGGGAAGCACCTGTCTGGCAGGGATCTTGACAGCGGGGCAGGCTATGCAAGTGGAACAGGAAGCATGTGGGAAATCTCTGTACAATTTTCTTATGAACTTAAACCTATTCTAAAAAGAAATTAGGTCTATCCAATTTCTACCTATCCAGAAAACAAACAACAATAACAAAAAAAATTATGGCCATATTTTAAGAATAGGTTAACTGACTAAAATTTCCTTTCTACATAGAGATGAAGCATTTTAAAGAATAGGGTCAGATTAATAAGAAGCATTTTGAGGAGTGCAAAAACTCTACCATGAGGGAGAAGGTGAATGCATCTCTCTAGACACCTGTGGGTATTCTCTAAAAGGAAATAGCAGAGAGCACTGGGACTGGAAGGACCGGGGGGCTCCTGTTCCCAGGGGTACTGGGATTCCGACACTTCCAAGCCACCTTATCGAAGAAGTGACAGGGAGCCCACCCCACTGTGGACTAAGCAGCCTGGCTTATGATGTTTTACACATTAATGTTCCAAGTAGAACTTCCTTTGATAAAATAATTTCACTACTTTAAAAATAAAAATGGGGAAGAAAAATATTGAAAACCACTTAGAATCCAATCAACTATTCTTTGAATCTTGCAATACCAATTTCTTTTTTAAGAACAAAGCAAAGGAAGTGTTACTTGCCACAATGGGTGGTCAAGCTTCAGAACTGGTTTTCCTCCTGAGCGTTAGAGATGGAAAAATACAGCAGTTCATGTATATTGCTTACATATTTATTGAATGTTCACTCTGTGCCCAGGGATGCTATGTGAATAAGAAATGCGTAATTCCCTCTTGCATAAAGCATTTTTTTATATATAGTTGAAAAGAAATCAGGATTAAAAAAAAATCACAATTAGCAAAAAAAAGAGAGGATTGTCTTCACACAGAACTTGTAAATCTTAGAGGGTGAACTTCATAAACCAGACGGTAACAGACTAGCTTTCTCTTCTCGTAGGCCAAACACCACTTTAGAAAGTCAAAGTTCCAGCAGTGTCTGGACTGGGAGCCATCTCTGGCCAAGACTGAGGACAAGACCAAGTTGGTCTCTGGATGACTCAGCTCCTTTTTTCTCCTCCTTTTTCCTCCCCACAAACATGCTTTAATCCCATTACCTCCTGCCCAGAATTCCTGCTGAAGGAATTCCTCTCTCCCTTGCATGTGGATCTAAGCCTGGGTTCTCCAAAGGCTGACAAGCTTCCAGCATAAGGCAGGAAACCTCTGACACTAGGATTGCAGATCATCCAGCAGGAGGGACCATTTTGAGTTACATTCCTAACATTACCCAGAAACATGCCCCACCTTCTCTCTCAAGTCTTGTATTCTGGAGACACAAAACAGAGGAACAGGTATTTCTGGGGACTGGATGGATGCTCAAGTGAGCCTGCACGTGGGTGGGAAGGAGAGGCTATCCCGGGACTCCATCCTTAGCCTCTATTACGGATTCTCCCCACCACACCCAAGCCTGCCTGAACCAGTTTCCTTCTTCCCAGACTGAAAGTGATGGAAACAGCCAAGCAAAGCCAGGGCTTAAATGAGTTTCTCTGTTCCTCCGTGATCTGATTTGACTCTGATTTGATTTCAAATGCAGAGAACACAGGTCCATCACTGCGCTGCCCATAATACAATTGGCATGCTCGTCTTCTATCCACATTCTGACAAGAGGAAAGGCGGTGAGGGGGCCAGAAACCAGGGAGGTAGAGCAAGGACTTGAGACACAAACCTGTGTACAGTCATCCCAAGATGAAGTGAGACATGTGACCGCAGCTGCCTGCCTTTGCTTGAGACCACAACCCCACTGGGAGATCCACTCCTGCGTTCCCCAGAGACATGAGAAATGAGGCAGGTGTATTTTCAGTGACCAGCTTCTCCTAGCCCTGCCTGCCTTCTCTCCTCCACCCCAGCACATCCCCAGGTTCCTTCAGACTCAGTTTTAACTATCTCCCTCCTCCTTCTACCCAATAAGAATACTGAATCTCAGTTTTTCTTTCCTCCCATTACTATTCCAACTGGAGTTTGCTGGTGCAAGCCTTATAGTTTTAGACTCTGTCTCCACCACTTCTGGCCTGACTCCACTCATAATGTGGCCAAACCCCATGGTACTCAGATAGATCGGCTCTCACAGGAGCTCAAAGATCTTCCACTGAGGCTGCAGACCTACCTAGGCTGATGCAGAGGTTGGTATAAGGAGCAAATACGGGACAATATCTTTGTCCATTTTCTTGTGCTTGGTCTTTTACCATGTGATTTGTCAATGTTCTTAGCTGGCAAAATAAAAAACTACATAGTTTGAGCAGAAAAGAAATTTATTTAAGGGTATTATATAGGAGCATTGTAGTCTGCCAGAAAGCCAGGAACAGTATCTGATCACAAGGAGGGGGCTCTTCTGTCACAATTCTGTAAGTCAGTGATTGAGGCTGGTAGTTCCCACATCTCTCTTGATGGCCCAGACTGCCAGGTTCTGTGCTGGGAACCTCTACCATGTCCACCTCTACAGAGCCAAATACCAGGCCCCGGGCTCCCAAGGAGAGCCTGTGCCCTGGAGGACTGCCACCTCTTCACGGCACACACTTCCCAGTCCACTCTCATCTGGTGCATCCCATCGGAGGAGCCTAAGTTATGTGCTTCTGCCTTGGTGTGAGTCATAGAGTCTGCCCCAAGGAAGCAGAACTGGGAATTATGGGAAATAACCAAATGACTCATTATCCGGGAAATGACCAAATTGTAGGGAAGACATAAAAAGATGTTAGCAAGTACGAGTGACAAATGCTGCCCACCAAGGAAGCTGAATGGCAAACCTTATCCCTTGGAAAGCTGGGAGTCTAATGGAAAGAGAGGAGGCCGTCCTGACTCCAGTGGAGCCCCTGCTTCTGACTCCTGTGCTGGCCCAACCCTCGCACTTGGAAATGCAGGGGACATTTATTCATCCATGACGTTCCCATGTGTTGGACACCTCTAGCACAGAGATCTCTCTGAGAGGACATATCTACTCTCGTCATGTCCATTATCACCTCTGCCCTCTGTCTCTCCTCCCGTTCTCCCAAACGTTAGCCCTGCATCTGACTCTGCTTTCGATGGAGCTAGCACTTACAACACCCTGTTTACATCACTATGGTAAAACCACATTGTAATGATCCACTTATGTTCCTATCACCACTACTGTAAGCAAGTTCTACGAGGACAACACATTTCCATGCTCATCTCTATAGACGTAGATCCTCTCACAATGCCTGGAGCCCAGTGTTCACTTAGGAAATGCTTGCAGAGTCACCTGGCCATGCTCACGATCATGTCAATAACATGAAGGTCATATTGCTTTCCTTTATGCCAAATGCCATGGTTTAAACCATACCGAATATGCTGTGCTTCCTGAACACAGCGGGGAGTTCTGGGACTTCACCCCCATTCCTCAGAGAGAAAAGACCTCTATCGGGTCACCTACATGAGTCCGATGAGATAGAGAGAGATCAAGAAGAAGGTAAGGCAGCAGCTGCCCCTGCACTGCCAACCCTGAATGGCCTCTGCCCAGCAAGCAGACTCCTGTTCTCGCCGGACTCCAACACTGAGTGGCTGGGCCACAACCTTCGTTCCCTCTTGGACAGGGGTGAAGGGCACACCTGGCCTTTCTCTGGGTCGTGGGGCTGATGATGAAGCAAAAGCAGATGTTAACGAACTGCACGCTCCTTCATGGAGCCCTTGCACTCCCACATCCCAAGGCACTCAGTTCAATCCTTACTCGTTCCTCACCTCCTCCGCCTCTAAATCCCACTCTCCTAGAAGGCCATCCCAAGACAAGTGCATGGTCTCAGTCACTATTTCTTCACATTCCTCACAGTAGACTGGATGCAGTGTGGCTTCCACTTCTCCAGGTGTGGGCTGGTGAGATGTCCAATGCTTGACGTAGCAGAGCTGTAGGTCTTGCTTTAACTTTGAAAGGACCTTAGAAACAAGGCAAGTAGAGATTTGGGAAGGTTCTGGTGCACTGAAACACACTGCTTTGCTACTCCTACCTTTTTTTCCTTAACATAAGAATATACTCAAGATGTAGGAGAGACAGGCACAGGAGACCTGAGCAATCAACAGTCCCTTGAAACCCAGGCTTGTATCTAAACTCAGTTGAACCAGGAGACCCATCAGCCTAAAGTGCTGACCTCATAATTGTGAGCTGACATGTGGTTATGATTTTAAGCTAACTGAGTTTCAGGATGTTACATAACACTATTTATGACAATCAATAATTGCTGATATTCATCAACATTATGTCCTATGTTTGAATTAAATTTTCCTCTGCTTATGTGTTCCAGAAAATTTTTCTGTTCTTATTTACAACTTCTGTGCAATTCATCACCTTCAAAGCAATTAAATCATGCCCTCAAGATCCAACTCCCTTCCCTTTCACCTGCTGGAATAAAAGTGAAGCCTAGTACAGGATTTTGAAGGGAGAGCTCACAGGACTAAAAGAAGAAATAAATTAGAATCAAAAACTACTTACTGATGATGAACAACTATGTATGGAGTCTTGGAAGTGGGCTCAGCACTTCTGGTATGTAAGGCTGTAAACCTATGTAATCCACAACCCTTGACCTCACCAGGGTTTAAAATATAGTTGAGGATAAATGGGACAATATCAATCTAAAAAGCTTCTTCAAAGCAAAGGAACAATTAAAAGCATGAAGAGAGAGCCTATGGAATGGAAGAAAATCTTTACAATCTTCACCTGAGAAAGAGCATTAATCTCCAGGATGTAGAAAGAACTCAAAAAGCTTAACACCAAAAATAAAAAATAAAAAACACAAATTACCCAATCAATAAATGGGCAAATGAAGTGAACAGACACTTCACAGAAGAAGAAATATGAATGGTCTACAAACATATGAAAAAATGTTTGACATCTCTAGCAATCAGAGAAATGCAAATTAAAACTACAGTGAGATTCCATCTCACTCCAGTCAGAATGGCAATTATCAAGAATACAAGTAACAATAAATGTTGGTGAGTATATGGGGGAAAAGGTATATTCATACTTTGCTGGTGGGACTGCAAGTTGTAAAACCACTCTGGAAAACAATACGGAGATTCCTTAAAAACAAAATTAGGAATAGAACCACTATTCGTCTCAGTTGTCCTACTCCTTGGCATATATCCAAAGGACTTAAAATCAGTGTACTACAGTGACACAGCCATATCAATGTTTATTGCAGTTCAATTCACAGCAGCTAAACCATGGAACCAACCTAGGTGTCCTTCAACAGATGAATGGATATAGAAATTGTGGCATATATACAATGAAGTATTGTATTGTTTAGCTATACAGAAGAATGACTTTATGATATTTGCTGGCAAATGAATGGATCTGGAGACTATCATGCCAAATAAAATAAGCCAATCCCCAAAAACCAAAGGTCAAATTTTCTCTCTGATATGTGAATGCTAACACATAATATGGGTAGGAGAGAATAAAAGTTCAGGGCATTACACAAAGGGGAATGAAGGGAAGGGAGTGGGTGGGAACAGGAAAGACAATGGAATGAATCACACATAAATCTCCTATGTTCATTTATGAATACACCACAGTGAAACTCCACATCATGTACAACCACAAGAATGGGATCCTAATTCAAATAAGTTATTCTCCATGTATGCTTCATATGTCCAAAATACACTCTATTGTCATGTATATCTAAAGAGAACAGATTTTTAAAAATTTTTTAAAATATGGTGGAGGAGAGAGAAGAGAACTAGCCTAGAGAAAATTTCTAGAAGATGATGAAGTACTGATTTGCATGATGAAGGCTAGTTCTACATTAGGAGTTTGAATAGTAGAGAGACCAGGAGAATGAGGATCAAACAAGGAGGGAGGGCCTGTTTGGGAAGTGTGGGTGGGCACAGAAAGACCAAGGGCACAGAGACAAGAGTCCATTTCAAGACACTGAACACAGCATGAGCTGGGGTGAGCAGAGAACAGTTCCAGTGGATTATGGGGTGCACACTGGCAAATAGCAAGAAGAGAGAGTCAACCTCAAGGGTCAAGTGCCCATAGGGAGTGTGTAGGACTCATTGCAGCCAATGAGAAGGGCAGACCCACCAGAAGCCATCAAAATTCTGTGCTCTGATCCACTAAATCCAGCCTTGGCAATGTATTCCCAAACCAATAGTTTTTAAAGTCCAAAATTTAAAAAAAAAAATACGTAAACACATTTGTGTTAAAGCAATCATGATAAGGAAAAAACTAGAAAAACAAAATGCTCACAGAAGAGTGACTAAATACAGCAACTTCAGGTTATATTCTGCAGCCACAAGACCCTTGAAGAATACAGACACCTGGAAATGTGCTTATAGTGTAACAATAAGTAGAAACAAACTAAACTATGTGTGTTCTTAGATTATAAGGAAAGAAAAAAGAGATAATTGAGAACCTACCACATGTGAGTTTGAGGCAAACTTTTAATCTTTTAAAATGTTGTATGGTTTAAAGTGATATAATAATAACCATTTTTCACAGTTAAAGTAATGGGTTATAGAAAAGAAGTGATAGAATAAAAGTGGAAAATTTTAGCCACACTAGTCTGGGAAGCTCTGCGTTCATATGGTTTGAGCTTTACATAATCATACTCCACCCACACACACCTCTGTGGATTTCCTTTTATTATTTTTGTCACCTATAATGGCTCACTTAAGCACACCTAAAACATGCTGATAGTGTTACAGGGCAAGGGTCTGTCACAGAGCTGGGGCAGCCATGGTGGTCCTCTGATACCAATTCCTGTGATTCCACCAGAAAGAATTTGAGCAAGAGAAACCCAGAGTAGCCAACCAAACCCAGAGAGTGAGAAACAAGGGCAACATAGGGCATAGGAACTGCACAGGCCCCTCAAAGAGAGGGCAGTGTGGTGCTCAGAGTTGGAGTTTTTAAGGAAATTGGGTCCCCTGTTCTTGCCTCGATTTTCCTGTCCCCTGAATTGGATGACCCTCAGCAAGCTTTCTTTGTGGACACCAGTGTGCCAAGTGCACCTAGGGGGAGCAAGCTAGGAGAGAAACATTAAGGTCAGCGAAGCAAACAAGACATGGAGTTTAGAGTTGTAGTCACTAACGGCATGCATGGGAAGCCCCCTTATAATTGCACCAACAGAAACTCAGGAAGATGCATCACCAGCTTAGCCTGGTGGAGTTGGTAAGGGCTGAGGCCAGCTTTCCAACCAGTGAGTTTGGGTCATCCCAAGAGGAACAATTGTCAAAAAGATGATGACAGAGAACACAGCCTCGTAAACAAGGAACAAGGAGCTGCAACTCTTGGGCCCCTTCCCAGCCTCAGTTATAATCCATCAGTAGGGTGGATGCCTACTCCATACCAAGCAATAGAAGATGATGAAAGGTCAGGAGATGACATCCACAAGAGCTTGACATGTGCCCTCCACTGTTCTAAATGCAAACCTATGAAGCAGAATGCAGAAATCTAACTACGTTTTATATGTTTATAGATGAAGAAATAGGATCAGAGATGGGACTGGGAAAACCTTACTGCACTGTGCAAATCTGGGGGAGTTGTTCAATTTCTCCAGGCTAGGGATAGGATAGAGGTAAAATTCATGCATATTACAAGCTTCCAAGCTCAGAGACTATCTATGTGGAAAGCTGAAATCAATATGCAAAAGGGCCAATCAGAGGAACAAATAATAAAAGATAATTACCAGCTTAAATATCAGTGATGAGCAAGACATAACACACCCTTTTTTCAAATATAAAATGAGACAGAAAATCTTAAGGAAAAGCAAGCAGAACATGGTACCGACAGTGGGAATCTAAGTCAATGCAAAGGGTGGGTTAAATTCCATAAGTCAAATTCTTTTTTTTAAGAGAGATAGAGAAAATTTTAATATTTAATTTTTAGTTTTCGGCGGACACAACATCTTTGTTTTTATGTGGTGCTGAGGATCGAACCCGGGCAGCACACATGCCAGGTGAGCGCGCTACAGCTTGAGCCACATCCCCAGCCCAAGTCAAATTCTTACTGAGAGAGAATTATAGTTTGAAAGATAAGGAGACCAGGAAAAGCAGCCATGGGCAGGTGCATCACCTGCAGTCAGTCAAGCAACCTGAGCAGCCACCAAAATAAAACAATGGGTAGATTCCTTCTCTTTGGCTATACTCCGTCCTTGGCCATACAGAAAGCAAAATCTTGGCTTCCAGACAGTTTCCTTTCTGATTATTTCCTAAGAATTCAATTAGACTTGGTGTTACAGACTGAATTGTGTCACCCCACAAAATTCGTATTTAATATAAATTTAAGTCCACCCCATTGTGACTGTTCTTTTATGTAGGAGTCTTAAAAAAGATAATGAAGGTTAAATGAGATCATAAGGGTGGGCCCTAGTCCAATGGGCCTGGTATCCTGATTAGAGGAAGAGACATCAGAGATGCCTGGTCACAGAGGGAAGAATTTGTGAGGATACAGTAAGCCCCAAAATCTCTCAGGAGAGGCCAACTTGGACTTCTGCCTGCAGAACTGTGTAGTTTGAACCACCCAGTCTGTAGTGTTTTGTTATGGCGGCCCTACCAAGCTGATACACTGGGTTCCAGTTACCTTTTGTGACTTTTTTCCATGTGACTTAGGCCTGCAAACTGAAATAGGCAAGTTGGTATAAGTTTGTTTCATTGATCATGTCCACACAAAATAACAACTCTGCTTTAAAGGAAATTTTTAAAAAATGGTTTATTCTGTACCAAATTTGACTGGCCATGACCTGGAAACATGGATTCAAGTTATCTTGAATGACAAGCTCCACTGTGGAAGAGGTTACGTGAACTTTTATAATCAAAGAACAAAAGAAAGTCCTAAATCAATCTCTTTACCAATTGCACTGGTGGGAGCATCGGGTAGTCTGGCTACACAAGGAAGCTGTCCAAGGGTTCAGATTTTGTTTTCTTGCAACATTCTGATCTTTAGACTTGGTGAAGGCAGAAGGTCAGCTAAGCTAGTGATTCTTTCCAAGAAGTTTACGCAATAGTCATGAGAATGTTAGGCCAAATCCAAATGTTAAGATAAATGGCCATTGAAGGGCCTAAGAAAGCCCAAATAATATTCCATCTCTCCACAGTCAAGGGCAAGCAGTCTGAGTAGCATCTTTAATACAGATGCAGCTTCTCTAGAAAACTTCCGGTTCACAATATTCCACACTCCATCACATTCCAGAAATAACTTTAAAACGTGTAATATTTTTAACGTATGGCACAAAATTACTAAATTTAAAATTTAACAGCAAAGCATCTAGCATTAAGGCAGAAAGGGAATTTATAATGAGCATCATAGTTTTCATAATATTTAAGTTTGGGAATCATATTTAGCTTGAAATTCCTGAAGGTCAAGGAAACAGAAAGAAATCAGTGACTTAATAAAACTGTAATCTTCTGATATCAAGAAAAACTACAGGGGAGGGGAGGGGAGGGGGGATAGTAGACAATAGGACAGACAGCAGAATACATCAGACACTAGAAAGGCAATATGTCAATCAATGGAAGGGTAACTGATGTGATACAGCAAGTTGTATACGGGGTAAAAGCGGGAGTTCATAATCCACTTGAATCAAACCGTGTAATATGATGTATTAAGAACTATGTAATGTTATGAACGACCAATAAAAAAATAAAAAAATAAAAAAAAAGAAAAACTACAGTAGTTCAAGGTCAGAAGAATCTTTTTTTTTCCTATAATCAATAACAAGAGAAACTTTGCCACCTTCACCATCTACTTAAGGCCTTGGAAAAAATCTGGGGATGATATGGGGAGATGAATAATTTCAGAAAATGAATCCTGGGGGTCCTGAATCACCAATTCATTCCCTTTAATTCAACCTAGAATCCTCGACTGGGCAAGTCTCTGAGTTTCATTTGCACTCACTGCTTCATGGACCCTGAGATGATGAGGTAAGATCACTTATGTTTTCACTTAGAAATTATTTTTCGAGTACTTACCATGCCATTTCTAGATAGGGCTGGTCTTATACACTTGATACCTACACAGTTGCAGAGGGTCACCTACAATGAGTTTAATGCTCTGCTTACACCATCTTGAAAATGTTAAGATGTTTTAAAATAAGGAGCCCCACATTTTTACTTTGCAGATGACATAGCTGGTTCTTCTAAGAGTTGGAGATACAAAAGTGAAATCCTTGCCTAACAGAGCTTACACTCCTCATCTATTGATTCACTTAGCAATAGAATTACATAAGCAAACCCCCTGGTGGGATCCTGTTGAAGGAAAACAGAATGAACAGCATTTCTCCCTTCCTTCTTTCCTCCCCACCACCCCCCCGCCCTCTTTCTCTCCTTATTTGTCTTATTGTACTCACTAGAACCTTCAGTGTAATGTTTATAAATATTATTCAATGCTTTTCTTGTAGCAATTGAAATAATGGTATCAGTTTTTTTCTTTAGTCCATTCATGTGTTGAATTACATTCATGATTTTTTTTAAGATTTAATGCAATTCCAGTTAAATTCCCAACAATTCCTCATAGAAATAGAAAAAGCAATTATGAAATTTATTTGGAAAAATAAGAGATCCAGAATAGCAAAGCAATCCTAAGCAAGAAGAGTGAAGCAGGAGGCATCACAATGCCAAACCATAAACTATATCACAGAGCTACAGTAACAAAAATGGCATGGTATTGGTACCAAAATAGACATGAAGACCAATGGTACAGAATAGAAGACACAGAGACAAACCCACATAAATACAGTTATCTCATACTAGACAAAGGCACTGAAAACATACACTGGAGAAAAGTTAGCCTGTTCAACAAATGGTGCTAGGAAAACTGAAAATCCATATGCAGCAAAATGAAATTAAATCACTATCTCTTACCATGCACAAAGCTCAACTCAAAGTGGATCAAGGACCTAAGAATTAAACCAGAGACCCTGCTCCTAATAGAAGAAAAAGTAGGCCCAAATCTTTTTTTTTTAATTTTTATTGGTTGTTCAAAACATTACAAAGCTCTTGACATATCATATTTCATACTTTAGATTCAAGTGGGTTATGAACTCCCATTTTTACCCCAAATACAGATTGCAGAATCACATTGGTTACACATCCACATTTTTACATAATGCCTTATTAGTAACTGTTGTATTCTGCTACCTTTCCTATCCCCTACTATCCCCCCTCCCTTCCCCTTCCATCTTCTCTCTCTATCCCATCTGCTGTAATTTAATTCTCTCCCTTGTTTTTTTCCCTTCCCCCTCACAACCTCTTATATGTAATTTTGTATAACAATAAGGGTCTCCTTCCATTTCCATGCAATTTCCCTTTTCTCTCTCTTTCCCTCCCACCTAGTGTATCTGTTTAATGTTAATCTTTTCCTCTTGCTCTTCCTCCCTGATCTGTTCTTAGTTGCTCTCATTATATCAAAGAAGACATTTGGCATTTGTTGTTTATGGATTGGCTAGCTTCACTTAGCATAATCTGCTCTAATGCCATCCATTTCCCTGCAAATTCCATGATTTTGTCATTTTTTAGTGCTGCATATTACTCCATTGTGTATAAATGCCACTTTTTTTATCCATTCATCTATTGAAGGGCGTCTGGGTTGGTTCCACAGTCTAGCTATTGTGAATTGTGCTGCTATGAACATCGATGTGGCACTATCCCTGTAGTACGCTCTTTTAAGGTCTTCAGGGAATAGTCCTAGAAGGGCAGTAGCTGGGTCAAATGGTGGTTCCATTCCCAGCTTTCCCAGGAATCTCCATACTGCATTCCAAATTGGCTGCACCAATTTGCAGTCCCACCAGCAATATACAAGAGTACCCCTTTCTCCACATCCTCGCCAGCACTTGTTGTTTGCCTTCATAATGGCTGCCAATCTTACTGGAGTGAGATGGTATCTTAGGGTGGTTTTGATTTGCATTTCTCTGACTGCTAGAGATGGTGAGCATTTTTTCATGTATTTGTTGATTGATTGTATGTCCTCCTCTGAGAAGTGTCTGTTCAGGTCCTTGGCCCATTTGTTGATTGGGTTATTTGTTATCTTATTGCTTAATTTTTTGAGTTCTTTGTATACTCTGGATATTAGGGCTCTATCTGAAGTGTGAGGAGTAAAAATTTGTTCCCAGATGTAGGTTCCCTATTTACCTCTCTTATTGTTTCTCTTGCTGAGAAAAAAACTTTTTAGTTTTAGTAAGTCCCATTTGTTGATTCTAGTTACTAACACTTGTGCTATGGGCGTCCTATTAAGGAATTTGGAGCCCAATCCCACAATATGTAGATCAGAGCCAACTTTTTCTTCTATCAGATGCCGTGTCTCTGATTTGATATCAAGCTCTTTGATCCATTTTGAGTTAACTTTTGTGCATGGCGAGAGAAAGGGGTTCAGCTTCATTTTGTTGCATATGGATTTCCAGTTTTCCCAGCACCATTTGTTGAAGATGCTATCCTTCCTCCATTGCATGCTTTTAGCCCCTTTATCAAATATAAGAAAGTTGTAGTTTTGTGGATTGGTCTCTGCGTCCTCTATTCTGTACCATTGGTCCACCCACCTATTTTGGTACCAGTACCATGCTGTTTTTGTCACTATTGCTCTGTAATATAGTTTGAAATCTGGTATCGCTATACCTCCAGATTCACACTTCCTGCTTAGAATTGCTTTTGCTATTCTGGGTCTTTTGTTTTTCCATATGAATTTCATTATTGCTTTATCTATTTCTACAAGAAATGCCATTGGGATTTTGATTGGCATTGCATTAAACCTGTAGAGAACTTTGGGTAATATCGCCATTTTGATGATGTTAGTTCTTCCTATCCATGAACAGGGTATATTTTTCCATCTTCTAAGGGCTTCTTCTATTTCTCTCTTTAGGGTTCTGTAGTTTTCATTGTACAAATCTTTCACCTCTTTTGTTAGGTTGATTCCCAAGTATTTTATTTTTTTGAGGATATTGTGAATGGGGTGGTTGTACTCATTTCCATTTCAGAAGATTTGTCACTGATATACCAGAATGCCTTTGATTTATGCATGTTGATTTTATATCCTGCCACTTTGCTGAATTCATTTATTAGCTCTAGTAGTTTCTTTGTAGACCCTTTTGGGTCTGTTAGATATAGTATCATATCATCCGCAAATAGTGATAATTTAAGTTCTTTGCTTCCTATTTTTATGCCTTCAATTTCTTTTGTCTGTCTAATTGCTCTGGCTAATATTTTGAGAAATAAATTGAATAGAAGTGGTGAGAGAGGGCATCCCTGTCTTATTCCAGATTTTACAGGAATGCCTTCAGTTTTTCTCCATTCAGGATGATGCTAGCCTGAGGCTTAGCGTAGATAGCTTTTACAGTGTTGAGGTAAGTTCCTGTTATCCCTAGTTTTTCTAGTGTTTTGAACATAAAGGGATGCTGTACTTTGTTGAATGCTTTTTCTGCATCTTTCGAGATGATCATGTGGTTCTTATCTTTAAGTCTATTGATGTGGTGAATAACATTTATTGATTTCTGTATATTGAACCAGCCTTGCATCCCCGGGATGAATCCTACTTGATCTTGGTGTAGGCCCAAATCTTAATCGTGTCAGATTAGGTTCTGACTTCCTTAACCAGACTCCTAAAGAACAAGAAATAAAATCAAGTATCAATAAATGAGATGGAGTCAAACTAAAAAGCTTCTTCTCAGCAAAGGGAATGATCAGTAATCTGAAGAAAGAGCCTACATCTTTACTACACACACATCAGAGAGAGCACTAATTTCCATGATATATAAAGAACTCAAAAGATTCCAAATACTATATTTTGAACATCAAGCTTATAGGATGTGTTGAAAGATCAAACAAGAGACTTGAAAGTAAACAAGAAGTCAAATACAATGCCAAAAGCTTTGTCCTAAGCAAGTGAGTAAATAAAATTGGCATCTACCCAAACAGGGAAGGCTATAGGGAGTAAGTGCGATTTGTTTGTTTGTTTTTTGATAGGGTTTGTTTCTTTAAGGGAAAGGGGCTTCAGAATCTGCTCAGCTTTGTGCCAGTGAAATCTGAGATGACTTCTAGGCATTAAGTGGAGCTGTGGACTAGACAGCTGGGTACATATGGTGGAGTCAGAAAGACAAGCATGGGCTGAAGGTATGAACATATAAATCTGGGAGTCATTAGCATTTGTGAAAATCAGCCTGAGGGAAACAGCCTTAAAAATCTACATATACAGGAATAAATAAGCCTCAAAATTATTTGCAAAATGTCATTCCTTTTCTGATTTAGGAGAAAGCTCTTATGCAGACAGAATATCTACTCCCTGTTATTAGTTAGCAGATCCTTTTGCTTCAGGCTTCAGTGATATTCCTCACCTTACATGGACGTGATTTCTGTAGCATTTATTTTATCTGACAGGTTGCCTTCAAGAATCTATTGCATCTGTAAAATGTGATGGAGATCGTACTATTGGGCAAGCAGACAAGAAACAGAACATACATAAACATACATGCACATCCCCCTCAAGTGTACTGTATATAAATTTAAATGGAAATCGTTCTTTTTTTTTTTAAAAAAAAAAAAAAAAAAAAGGCCTTAGTCTCACAAGTTCTACATTTGAAGTCTCCCCAAGGTACTAACCAGCCTAAAAATAAGGAATGATCCCTTCGGGTGAAATGGGAGATATTGATGTTTATGAAGTGGGGTGACTTGTTTGTATTAAAGTATGTAGAACCCGATTGAACCAAGGACAATGTCCTCTTATTCCACAGGTTCTTGGATCTAAATTTATAGCATCAGAACTGCAGACCGGAAGTGTACTTCAAAGACTGTACAATTACCTAGTAGTTGTCCTGTCTTTAAGTAGCTCCACTCTCTAAGTTATTGTAGACTTAACTGCCTTCACTTATCTCACAGAATTATTGCAAAAATCAAAGA
This sequence comes from Urocitellus parryii, assembly GCF_045843805.1. Classification (NCBI taxonomy): domain Eukaryota; kingdom Metazoa; phylum Chordata; class Mammalia; order Rodentia; family Sciuridae; genus Urocitellus; species Urocitellus parryii. Next base: position 74,844,990 of record NC_135539.1, on the reverse strand, counting down.
AGAGGTACCGTGATTAAGAAAAAAATAGGAGCTTTTCAAATCAGAAGCATTCTTTTTTATACCTTCCACGGTGCATCCAAACTTATCAAACATTTCTATCTCAAAAGTAAGGGACCCAAGGTCATAAAGGTTATCAGGAGCAAATCTTCTTTAACATTTGGCAGGACAGTTGCCCTGGAGCTCCGTCTTGAACATCACTTTTGTTTCCTTTCCCCAAATCTGACAAATTTATTGGATCCCTGATGAGATTGTTCTTTAACTTCTACATCCTCTCTCTGCTCATCCCATCCCTGACTAACGTGTGACCTTTTTTGACTGAATTATTGAAAGCCATTAATGATTTCATTGCTTCTGATTGCCAGAATTTGCCAATTGTGCTGTGGCATTTATCAAGCTCTTGTTAGGCTGGGCAAGGATCACTCCCGGTATTGGTCGAAGCTCCAAACTAATTTTCCTTAATTAGAATCAACTCGGCTCCTTCCAGGCTAATAAGCTACTAATGGGTTTGTCATAGAGTCTGTAGCAAAAAGAAATACAGAATTAGTTGGTATTTAGCACAGTTAAATGGCATTGAACTTTCAGAAAAGGAAGGCACTTCTCTAGAGCCCTGACAAGATTTGGGACTCTCCCACTGAGAGTCCAGGGCACTGTCCCAGGGAAGGAGTAGAGAGGGGTGGAAGGAAGTGATTTTATCCCCTGGGGATTTCATCTCCTCCTTCCCTTCACCTTCAGCACTGCCGTGTTCATTTCTAAGACGACGTCTGATAAACCCATAAACTGACATTTACGTCAATGTGAAATAGTGGGGAAGTTGACTCACTCCCTGGAGAAGGCTAAAGCTGATGTCTTCAATTACTGCTCAAAGAGCTTCAGAGACTTGCAGGAAAAAGAGAAAGAAAGAAAAACAAAATTGCCCTAGAAGTCAGATGACCTGGGTCTTACCAGCGACATGAGCTTGCACAAACCACCCAACCTCAGGCTCCAGTTACATCTTTTTTTTTTTAAAGAGAGAGAGAGAGAGAGAGAGAGAGAGAGAGAGAGAGAGAGAGAGAGAATTTTTAATATTTATTTTCTAGTTCTCGGCGGACACAACATCTTTTGTTGGTATGTGGTGCTGAGGATCGAACCCCGGCCGCACGCATGCTAGGCAAGCGCGCTACCGCTTGAGCCACATCCCCAGCCCTCCAGTTACATCTTGAGAGACCAAGAGAGGACAAAGCCTTTCCACACTGCAGAAGGAGCCCAGCTGCATGGTGGTGGGAAGCACAGTTTTCATGCACAAGCAGCCAAACTCCTCCAATTGTGAAAGGGAAATGGCATCAGTGATAAGAACCCATCCCAAATCCTTCCCAGGTTTGGACAGAAAAGTGCTGGGGAGGAAGAGCTTTAGGCATAGAAACAGAAGAATGAGTGAGTACATGAGAGGTTCTTGGCTCCTTCTTCCCACAATTCTGCCTGTGCTGCCCACCACATAGGGCTTCCCTCACTGTGATCAGAATTTGCCCCCTTGAACTATTCTGGCTTTTAACAGTCGACATTCTCACTCAGCTGGCTTTATTAAGAGCTTCTACCTGGTCAGCACTAGGCTTCAGGGTAAAAGCCCTGAGGTAAGTCAGGCCCAGGCCCTGCCTTTAGGAAGTCAGTAGAGGAGGCAGGTAATTGATGCCACTGTGGCACCCGCAAGATGACATGGGAACATCAAATCTGGAAATGAAACTTTGATTGAGGAGGTACCCATTCACTCCATGTATTAGAGGATGAATAGGAAGGATAGTGTGCTGTCCCAGAAATGGTAAGTGTCCCAGGGAGGCTCTGAGTATCTGCCCTGGCTAGTGTTTCCACTGGCCTCCTGTCCACCAGACTGTGGGCTCTCCTGGGGGCAAGAAAGGTCTTGCTCATCTTCATGTCCTCTACTGTCTGCACGGTTCCCAGGCACAGAGGAAGCCCTCAATAAAAGGCTGGTGGCTGGCTGGATGGATGGGTAAAAGGAAAATGAGCAAGGAGGAGGCTGAAGCGGAGTGGTGGGAGGAGAATGTAGGAAAGGGGAGCCTGGGGCAGTGGAGGGACAGAGCAAGGGCAGGTTTGCATCCACTCAGAACCAAGAGAAAAGGAGGCAAGAATGGAAGACCAACCAACGAACATATGAGATGGTGCTGCCACTGCGACCTGAGAAGAGGGAGGAAACTGAGGGGACACTGTCCAGTTCCCTGGGAAGCAGAAGTGCTAAGCTTTGCTGGTTCAGTAAGGAGGAGAGTGTGGGAGAACATGCTCTGCATCCATCACCTTTCCTAATGAGATGTGCCCTCTCGCATCTGGTTCTGAGACCCCAAGTCATTGACTAACCTTATTAGATCTCATTGCTGATCCTTGGAACAGCTTGAAAACTGTACCTTGCCTGGGGAATGAAGCTGGCAGATACTTCCCATCAAGTCCTTCAGAAGATGGCCTCTGGCAAGGTTTAAAGGTTCCAAGCATGACAGTGTCCCCAAACTCAATGTTTTACAAAGCTGGTCTTTGCATCAGCAGGTACTAAAATAAGCTTAGCTAGAAAGAAGCTCTATATTCTTATTTCCGTTACAGAAAAAGTCATTCTGGTTTACCTGTTAGATCTAATAATATAATAATTATATAATAATATAATAATTTACCAGTTAGATATAATCCCACTCTATGGTCAATCATTAATTTACCAGTTAGATATAATCCCACTCTATGGTCAATCAGGAGAGTTCTTTAATCTATGACATACTGGGAGTATGTGGATATGCGTATGTGTGCGTCATGGGATGTGTGTGTGCATGTAATTTGATGTGGTGTGAGTATGTGTGGTGTGGGGTGTTTATGTTCTGCTGTGTATGTAATGGTGTGTGTTGTGGGGTGAATGTGTCATTGTGTACATTTTATGGCATGGATGTGTGATGTTCTTTCATAGTTATTCATTTTCCTCAAATACCAACTCAGTTCTAAGCAAAGGTCTATGGCAAAGCCCTCGGACTGGGCTTTGGGTGATAAAAAGACTTTTCTTAGCTTTCCAGGACCGTTTTTCTGATCCACTCCAGCTTATCTGTATTTTTTTTCTTCTTATACCTCAGCCATTCTTTGCAGGAAATAGATGTACTTCGGGAGCAGACAGGAAAAAAGTGGATTTGTGGGAAAGCTGAGGACTTCGGGAGGGAGGGTCAGAAAGGGGGCAAATAATTACTAGTCAGATCAATGATCTGATGTTTTCTTGTGGACACCTGGCCCCACAGGAGCCCAGACAGAGCTTCCTGTGTATGCATCTGGAAATGTTGAAGCTCCTGAGAAGGAATGAAAAGTTTTAGGTCAGTACAAGGTGGGAAAATGACCCCGCCCACGGGAGCCTAAGTAAAGTGCATGACTTTTAGGTTGGAAAGACCAAACAGCAATGGAGAAGCCTGTAAAGTCTGTACTACCCACTGAAATGAAATAATGAGAAGGGTCGTTCAGATCCTCCTACGGAGCCAGGAGCCTAGTGGGGTGGGAGTGGTCCATCCTGGAGAAAAGGACTCAAACCCACGTGGCTCCCCGCGCTCTGTTTGGGGACATTCTTCCCAGCTTCCTTCTCCCGTCATCTCACTCCAGAACCAGGTGCCTTTTAGATGCGCAGCAGCTTTACCCGAGGAAGGTAATCAACCCCACTCAAACCAACTTACAAATGGGTGACAAAATTAAAAGAAATCCCCTCTCCCAGGAGCTCTAAGGCAACATGCTGCAAGCCATTTGGGGGTCAGAGACCCCTTTCCTTGACCTCAAATCCTACCCAAATTTAGTTCTGTTGACCATCAACTGGAGGTTTTAAACTTTTTTTAAAACTCCCTCAAAAACCTCCTTTCTATGCAAGTGTCCTTGTTCCTAACTGGTTTCTTTTCCTCCCTCCCTTCCTTTCTGTGTTTGCTGTGTCATGTTGGGTCAGGCATCCTACAGCTAGTTGGGCGTAGTCTCCATACCACTACCTCCCCAATGCCCAAGGAGGTTCCCATTGGTTGATTATATGTGCCCTCAGCCACTGATACCTGTGATACTGAAACAGGAGGTAAAATAATCATAAATGCAAGTAATACCAAATGATATTTTTAATTATGCCCCAAGTCATAATGCAGCCATATATTGAGTACTTTGTACTGAGTGCTCTGCTAAGAATTTACAAGTCATCTCATTTGGAACTTTGCCCCAACCTTATAAGATTGAAATGACTACCCTTATCTTTTGCACATGAAGATTGTAGAATCAAATGCTTGTTTCTGGAATCTATTCTTGATTCTAGCAAGTGAAGTCAGAGCTGGGGTTTGACCTCAAGTTGGTGTGCCTCCAAAACCTTGCCCTCTCTTATCTACTACTCTGATTATATTATATCTTGTGTACTTGCAAATTGACTTTTCATTATCTTTCTTTGGAGAAAATTCTGAAAGAACAGCTGGTTGGGTCGAGTTTGGAAGATTTTCCTGGGAACCACTATGCTCCCACAGGAAAGACACGCTGGAGACCACGCAGGAAAGGCACAGTTTATTACCAGAGCTTGAACCCTAGACTCCTAAATGGAATTCCTGATTCTGCTGAGGCCTAAGGGCTCTTTTTGTGTCTTTGAGCCGAGGACCAAAGGGCAAACCACAAAGAATACCCTTCTGCACCTGTCCTCCCAAGTCTCAGACTTTAAAATTAGCTTTTGATATTTTACTACTCAAAGAGTAAATAGATGCAGGACAGCAGGGGACCAGAGAAAAGCAACCAAAGGAAAGAAGAGTAGGCCAATGTAATGCATGATTATTTATATTCTTCCTGCCAAAATTTCAGCCCCTTGTGGACACCTAGGAGTGCCCTTGGTACTAATTTGCATTATCCTTTCTCTTCAGGAAAAATACAAAAGTGTCTCCCTCCTCCACCACCCCACCTAACAGTCCTGTGGGTTCCTGGAACAAGCCCAGGGGCATGAAAAACCTTCCTTAACACATAATTTTCCCAGGATAATAATAATGATTTTGAGTTAACTATATCTGCCATCAGACAGGTTAATAATTCATCATACACAAGTACGAGGGTCATTCTATTTGCACTTCTTTAAAGCAATTAAATATTTTGAGACACTACGGTTAAAATGACACAGAAATATATTGGTTGATAATTCCTCTTATAAAAACAACTCTTCAGAGTTACCTCTTTTCCATTCAGAAATCTACTCTCTATTGTGTCAATTTTTATTATTTGTGCTATCAGATGTCTTCATCAGGCAGGGCCTTGGGGTAAGATAATTCTGGTAAAGAAAGTTGTACAAAATTCAATTTTTGTCCCCTCTTTTTTATATGAGGCCAAGAAGCCAATGGGAATAGTCTTTGAGTTATCCACTGTAGAGGTTCAGATGTCTAATGCTCTGGGCCAGTCTTGGTGGAGAACTGATTACAGGGAAGAAACCACAGATGTAGAAAGATTCTGACCCAGAAGACAGGGTAGGCAACAAGCTCTGACCACCACAGGCAATGGGGTTTCAGATACAGTGTTATTTGATACTGAACTCTCCTAAAGGCAATCATAAGAGAAGTTATGTTTGTACCTTGAAAGAGCTTTGGCTGTCACACTTTTAAGGTAAACAACCTTGTTCGATGACCCTCAATTAAGAATGAACACAATGGGGATGTTGTGAAGAAAGGTGATTGTCATGGAGACTCTGCCCTCCAGACTTGGCGGCAATATCCTATTGCAATGACAGGCAGCACACAACTCTCCAGGCAGAAGGTACAGTACCCACAACGACATTGGAGCACAACCCCGTCCTTGGAAAAGCAGAGCCCACTAGGAATTATATAGGTCTGAGACTGTACAGTCATAGCTAGATGCCACACAATTAGGAATGGTTAGGAATGACTTGTTACCACATGTACCAGGCCTGAGGAAGCCCAGAAATATTTGAGGGCAAAGCCTATAAAAGACAGGTAGGGATTCAGTCAGGTGGAGATTATAGTCATGAGAATATTTAATATTAATGGGAATCCATCTAAATTCCCACAACTGGTGATCCTGAGATATTTGATCATTATAGTGTAAAGTATAACTTTGTTACAAAACTCACATTCTATTTTTTCTTTGTTCTCTGAGTCTCATGATACATTTGTCCTTCCACATAACTGTGGTGTTGACCTTCATGTCAAAGTTCTGTGCTGACCACCATATCCACATTAAACTTGTGCTGGCAGGGACCTCTCAGGCCCAAAGTACTGTCATCCACTCTCACTGTATCACTCTATGGGACTTATCATCTTCATCCACTAGATCACACTTATTGAAAGCCTGAGTAGTTCTTGTTGTTGTAGAATTATTTTCTCCATCCCATCTCCAAAATATTTCTGTTGAGAGTACAAACTGGCATATTCTATTAGGGAGAAAAATTTGGCAATATTTTTCAAAATTTTGAAAGTGTATATTAGGGCTTAGATATGAATTGTCGCCCTCAGCTTGTGTGAGAGACAATACAAGAACTTTCAGGGGTGAAATTATTAGATTATGAGAATTGTAACATAATCAGTGGATTAATCCACTCATTTGGATTAGCCAAACTGTAGGCAAGGAGGGTGTTGTTGGAGGAAGTAGGTCACTGGAGGCATGCATTTGGGGTTTATATTTTGTCCCTGATGAGTGGCTCTCTCTGCTTCCTGATTGTCATGTCCTGAGCTGCTTTCCTTTGCCACACCCTTCTGCCATGATGTTCTCAGACATCAGAACCAGAGCAATGGAGTAGGCTGACCATGAACTGAACCCCTGAAACCATGAGCCAAAATTAACTCTTTCTTCTCTATGTTGCTCTTGCAAGGTCTTTTGATCACAGCAATGAAAAAGCTGACTAAAACAGTACACATCCTTCTTCATTTGATTGATTTTTCAGTGCTGAGAATCATACCAGGCCTAACACAGTCTAGACAAGGGCAGTGGAGATCCTTTTATCCAGCAATTCCCCTCCTTGTAACACTACCCATGGATATACACATGCAGAGGCATGCTCGACCCAGTAAAGAACTGAAAACAATCACCCTGACAATCAACAGGGGAATTATTTCATTAATTTGGAATATGAAAGAATGAGGACGTACTTTTTATCATTTTTGGAAAAGGGAGAGGTAAAAGAGTGTTTACATATGTGTTTGTTTTATGCGTGAAATAACTTTACCAGGAAGCACCCATGTGTTTGGAGTCCTCCAGAGAGAGAACTACATGGCTGGTGGACAAGGGAAGGGAAATTTTTCACTGTGTTCCTTTGTGTGTCTTTCATGTTTTGAACCATATGAACTGGTTACTTATTCAAATAAACAATTTGAAGTTTTACACTATCTTTGTTAATGATTTTAACAAGTAACACATATTTTAAGTTAATTGAACTTTCTCAGTGCTTCTCCCTGCCTTCTCTTCTGATAAGAATAATTAAACATAGAAACCCCAGGAAAGAAAGAAACATTAGGTGTTGAGAGCCACAGCCTAAGGGGCCCCAGCAAACTTCCAGCTGCGAGCTGATGATTGGCTCACAGCCGCCCCAGCAACTTCTAGCTGCCAACTGATTGGCTCCTCTGTGGTGATGCTCATTGGGCTGTTTCCCTGCCCTTTCAGACCACAGAGCTGTTCATTGGGGGACTTTTTGGCTCCGCCCATGCGACCCAGCCAATCGGCCTCAAGAGCAGGAGTGGGGGAGGGGGAGAGGCTTGTGGGAAGCCCGTGGTGGCAGTTGGGCTCTGAAGGTTTTTCCTGAGGAGCTGTTTTGTTTGGCGTGTGTGGTTCTAAAAATAAAGTTTGTTTCTTTTGACAAGTGGCTCCTGAATTGTGCCCAGCCAGATTGCGGCATTAGGGATTCAACAAAACAGCAGCATCGCTCAGAGGAAATGGTGAGCTCATCTCCATAGGAAATGGATTGGAAATGGATCATCCTTCAGTCCTCATGTGAAATGCCAGCTGAGACATCTCAGGAGCTCTCCCCAGCCCCAAGGATGGATAAGGGGCCCTCCTCATTGTCCTCGCGCCCTGGAGGTTCCCCTCTTGCAGCAGCAGGTCATCTCACTGGCTGGCACTGTTTTCCCATCCATTGAAGCTCACACCTGCTCTGAGTCAGATCCAACAGACCTTAATTCACATTCTCATGCATTTCTGCCCAGAGTGTTAATTGATGTGACTACTATTGAGGGCAACTTGTAATCTTTTTCAAATATCATATTATTTTTCAAAATTTTATTAAAGTATAGATGTTTTGGTCCAACAGTTCTAAGCTGAGATCTAATGTGAGGACTAAAAAAAATAATTAGAAAGTATCCATTCTTGATCAGAAATAAGTTTCCAGTGTCTTCTGAGACTGAGAGCAAGCATTCTGATGGTGCCACTCATTTTTAATTTCTGCTGCCCTTCGCACCCATAAGTATTCAATAAATACTTCAGTGCATGAGTGACCTTATCAAAATTTCAGATTACTTTCATAATGTAAAATCCATTTTTAAAAAAAAAGTAACAACAACATCATGTTCCTCTTCCAAATGGGACCATTAAGCAGTCCCTATCATTTTGAAATGACAAAGAGCAAAACAGGTCAACTCTGAACCACTTCCTGTGTTGAAGACAGCAATGTATTTATTACTGAAATTTAAGTATTTCCCCACCTACTTCCCTCTTGCAAATATTTCTGAAGAGAATCCATTCCAGAGGCTGATTTATCCTCATTTACACCTAATTCTTCCAGACTTCCCTCAGTGGAGGAGTGCTAAGAAAGTTCAGGGCATTGGAGAAGGGCGACTACCCAAGAGCTGAGGGAAGATAAACAGAGCTTCTGTCAGCAATTAGCATGAGGAGAGACTGGGTGCTTTCCTTAGCATGCAGCAAATGACTGCGACTGATAAGTGCCAAGAACACACACACACACACACACACAAGAAGAGCCTTGTCTGGTACCCCAGAGATCTCCATGGACACAAACCAAGCCAGTAAGAGTCTTAAGTAAGTTAGCACCTGAACAAGTGAGCAAAATCTGTCAAATGGTCAGAAACCAAAGCATTCAGGGCATTGCTGACTCCTGGGAGAAGCTACATGCTCCTTGTGCTTGGCATTAGTCTAAAATAAAGTGCCTCTGAAGCATCTGCTAGAATAGTGTCTTTGCCTGTGAGTTAATAAATATCAATAGTGAGAAACTGGCACTTATGGGCCATCTGAGAGCCTTACCTAACCCAAGTATTTAATGAAACCCAAGTTGATCCTAAAACAGCCTTTCCTTAATTTTCACAAGGATCTTTCTCTCCAGAGAGCACTGGTTAATATGATTACAGAAAAATGCTGATGCTGAGCTCCTATAACCTCTAGTAACAATAACAGTGATTCTCAAAACTTTGATCTCAGAACTCCTTAACACCCTGAGGAGAACCCCCAGGAGCATTTGTGGATATGGATTATATCTATTAATATTTACCACAACCAACATTAAATACATACAACGATTTTTATGTTGTTTTTTTTCTAATTTTTATAAATATTTTAAAATTCACCTTGTGAGTTGATCTTTGATCCATAGATTATTTTAAAATATGTCATTTAATTTGTGAAAGTTACAGGACTTTACATATATCTTTGTGTTATCAATTTTGAGTTAATTATACACTTTATATTATTTTATTTTTAAAAAATTTATTGATGTTTATTTTATAGCCCCAACTATGGTCTATCTTGTGAACTTTTTATGAGTTTTTTCAGATGTAGTGCTTTATAACTATCCGTAAAGTCAAATGAATTGAGTCTTTAGTTCAGGTTTTCCAGTTCTTTTTTTTTTTTTAAGAGAGAGAGAGAGAGAGAGAGAGAGAGAGAGAGAATTTTAATATTTATTTTTTAGTTCTGGGCGGACACAACATCTTTGTTGGTATGTGGTGTTGAGGATCGAACCCGGGCCACACGCATGCCAGGCGAGAGCGCTACCGCTTGAGCCACATCCCCAGCCCAGGTTTTCCAGTTCTTACCAAGTTTCCTCTTGACATGCTTTGTTGATTACTGATCAAAGTGTTGAAGTCTCTAACTATAATTGTGGATTTATGGATTTTTTGCTTTCAATTCTATCAGTGTTGCTACAAGTATTTTGAGACTCTTAGGCACATAAACATTCAGGATCAATAGATTCTTTGTAAATGGATTCTTCTTATGTAATGCCTATTTTTATGTATGATATTTGTTCTTTTATGTCTACTTTGCCAGATATTAAAATAATCACTCTTTCTTTTTATTAGTATTTGCATGGTATATTCTTTAATCCTCTACTTTGAATCTACATATTTATATTTTAACTGGTCTTTGAATCTATATATTTCTAAACTGAATACTAGAATTTATTTGTCCTTTAATCAATTTGACACTTTTTAATTGATGTATTTTGAAAATATCACATTTAATTTAATTATTTATGTTATTAGATGTAAATCTAGCCTTTGCTATTTCCCATTGTTTTACCTTTCTTTCTTATTTTCTTAACTTTTAATGAGTTATTTTTATAATTCCATTTTATCTCATATTCATTTATCATTTGTATTTCTCAAAATGTTATTAGTAACTCTTGATTTTAAAGTATAAATTTTTATTAATTATAGTTTACCTCCAAATACTTTTATTACATTTCAGGTGTAGCATAAGGATTTGCAATCATATATTCCAATTTCTAGTCTCCCATCCCCTGTGCTATTATTTTTATATATCTTACTTTTATTTATTTATTCTTAAAAATATATTACTACTGTTTGTCTTTATTCACTTACTTACACTGTAAGGCAATTAAAAATAGTAAAACTATTTTTTATTTGCATTCACTTGAACCATTTCTATTGCTATTCTTTTTCTTCATGTGAATTCAAATTTTGATCTTTGGTATGAAAAAAATTCTTTAACATTTCTTGTTGCACAGGTCTTTTCTTAGTTTATCTTAGCATGAAGGTCTTTGAATTTTGAAACTTTGAGAGATAATTTTCTTAGTTAAAGAATTCTATATTGGTAGTTTTTCTCTAGTACTTTAAAGATATCTCTCCATTGTTTTCTGACAGTTTCTGAAAAAAACTTTTTTGTAAATTGTGTCTTTAGAGCTTTAAATATTTTTTCCTCCTCTGACTACCTCCAAGATTTTCTCTTTGCTACTGGTTTTCAGCAGTTGTAATATAATGTGTCCAGATGGGGTATTTATCCTTCTGGGTATTCTCTGAGCTTCTTGGATTTCCAGTTTGTTGTTAACCATTAATTTGGGGAAATTCTTGACCATTCTCTTCAAATATGTCTCCTGATCCTCCCCCACCCCACCACCAGTTCCTCCTGAGAGTTCTTTTTATAGGTTTATTACTCTAGTATATTTTGTTTTGTTCCATGGTCCATGGGTATTCTGTTCTATGGCCGATTGGCGGGTTTTTCACTGACTGCTGCTCTGTGGGTGTCTACTCAAGGAATTCCTATTAAGTTCACAGATTCTTGCTTCAGCTGCATTCAATTGCTCCATTCAAAGCCATCTTCATCTCTTCACCCCTGTTATCATATTTTATATTTCTACATGTCAGTCTGGTTCCATTTCATATTTTCTATCTCTCTGCTGCAGTTCCTCCATCTGATTATGCATGTTTTCCACTTTTCCCATAGAACCTTTGACATTCTCTAATATTTAAATTCTCTAATATTTCCAACATCTGTGTCATATCCAAGTCTAGTTCTGATGGCTCTCAACAATGTGTTGATTATTTTTTCTTCTTCCTTTGCATGTCTCAACTTTTTGTTGAATAATATTTTTCCTTCAATTTTGAAAGGTAACATTCCTAGTTACAGAATTGTATATTGGCATGTCCCTCAGTTCATTAAAGATGTCTCTCCACTGTGTGCTGTGTTGTATTTCTTGAGTAGGACAAGTGGAGATTCTGGTAAGCAACATTTATATCTAGAAATGGATATTTATTATTATTATTATTATTATTATTATTTATTGCTAACTCTTTAGTGTGTAGGACTGAATAAATCTATCCAAGCTGGATTTGGGATTTGTTATTTCCATTGTTACCCACAGTATACACAAGCTACAAATTCTTCTAGAATTTTCTTGTGTTTAGGGAAGAAGCTAATATGTCAGAGGTTTTCGCAAACTGTTCTCCCTCAGCTTTAGTTCTTCCCTTTGCATTTACACCTCAGGAAAAGTCTCCACATTCATGATGCTCCCCTAGTAAAAACATGTTACTTGTTGCTTGTTGTTTTCTAGCTCAGTGGTGAGGGCAAAGGAAGAGGGCGGGGTATTCTTTGCTGTCCTAGGTCATGTTTCTGGATCTCAGAGATGGGATCTGCTCCTTGATCTTCATCTTCTCCTAGTGGCAGTTCTTTCAAGATATTCCAATCAAGTCTGTTGATCAGTTTGGGAAGGAGTTATCTTTTAAAATGTCTCCTAACTTTATCTGTAGAAAGGACCTAGAAGCAATTGCAGTTCAATAGCACAGAGCAAACCTACCATCTCTCACTTAATTTCGATTCTAAATACCATTTCTCAACACACTCCAGCCATATCCCTAGCGGTTAGCTAGAAAGAGGTTGTCTCTGTTTTCTTTCCTAGCGGGTGCAGGGTTTGCTAACCTTCCTCCAGTGGTTTAATGCTTGTCTTAGTCCATTTTCATGGTGCTATAACTTAATACCTGAGACTTGGTGATTTATATGGAACAGAAATTAATTTATTATAGTTCTGGACACTGAAAATCCATGATCAAAGCACTGAAACCTGTTAAGAGCCTTCTTGCTATTGTCAAATGACAGAAAGCAGAAGGCGAGACACAGAGAGAAACCCCACTCCTGCAAGTCTTTTTACGGAAGCATTAAACCATTAGTTTAATCTCCTAATGCTGTTGCAGTGGAAATTAAGTTTCCAACACATGAATTTGAGGGGACATATTCAGACCACAGCATTGCTTTTATTCTAAGGTGACATAGATCCAAGTGTCTGTCTGGGTAGGGCACTGTGTCTTTTCTACCAGGACAACATTGCCTTTCTCTAGGTCTACATCCAGATAGGATTTCTGTGGCTCTCTGCTCAATCTTTTCAGTGACCACCCCATAAGGTTTAAGAAGAACCTACAAGTGAGAACAAATTTCCTCTGTTCCTGTGCCTCTTGGGAGTTCCCTACCTCAGACCTTAGCAGTTGGTTTACAATTTTAGGTAAATTGTTCTTGCCAGCTTGTATGGCATCTGCCATCTGCTCAGCTTAGCAACTGCCATGTTCCACTCTACTTGGAGGTGCATGTTTTCTTAAATTTTTGATTAGTTTGAAGCCCTGCAACCTCAATTTCTAGATGTTTTCATAGAAACTTACAGTTTTACAGAAAATCTAGCTTTTGTTGTTCTAAAGGAGGAGCAGATTCTTTCCAGATTTCCTTTTTTAAATATATTTCTAGTTGTAGATGGACACAATATCTTTATTTATTCCTATGTGGTGCTGAGGATTTAACCTAGTGCCTCATACATAAGAGGCATATGCTATACTACTGAGCTACAACCTCAGTCCCTCTTTGCAGATTTCTATGTCTTAAGCAGAAGTTTGAAGCCTCTTGATTTGGTTTTCATTTATTCTGATGATTAATACTGTTGACAACTTTTCCTTCCGCATATTGCCATTTTTATATATTGTTTTATGAACTACCTGTTCTAGTGTTTGCCATTTTTATCGGGGTTTGTCTTTAGAATTGAGCTATAGGAGTTCTTTATGCATTCTGCATGCATACTCTTTGTCAAATGCATATTCACACACACACACACACACACACACACACACACAGAGAGAGAGAGAGAGAGAGATCTGAACACTGTTTTTCTAGTCTATGGCTTGCCTTTTAATATCATTTGATGAACTTTTTTTCACCTTTGATCAATTCAAATTTATCATATTTTTCTATTATGGTTCATGCTTTTATCACAACATAAGGCCATAAAATATGTTCTCCTATGTTTACTTCTGGGAGATTTATACTATTACCTTTTATATTTAGGTTCACAATGCATCTTGAATTCTTTTTTCTGTATACACTTGAAATTGAGGTTTATTTTTCCCCAAACATTTATCCAGTTGCCCTGGCGCCACTTATAAAAAATATTTTCATATTTAATTGACTTTATGTATTTGTCAGAAATCAATTGATCACATGTATATGAACCTATTTCTAAACCCTCTATACTGTGATATGATCTATTTGTTGATTCATAACCTATAGCTTTGTAGTAAGTCCTGAACTTAGGGAGCATCACTTCTTAAACTTTGCTCAGCCATCTCTTCCATAGCAAAGTTCAGGTGTTTAAAAATAAGCCTAGGTGAAAAGGATGAGCAAGTCAGAAATGAACAATGAATAATTGTTGTGGGAAATCTCATTTTCACTTCTGGGCTACTGAGAGCAACCGTAGGCAGCAGTGAAGTTCTCATTAGCAGCTCAGGTTCAGCCCAGACTGCTCTGCATTCCACACGGGTATGATGTCAGCAAACCTTCTGTACACCCCGAGACTTGCCTGTCGGCCTGCTGCTCACAAAGATGAGTGTTCCCCCACTTCCTGCAGACCTCAGTGAGCCATCCACCTGACACACAGAGTGTGAAATGAGAATAGTAATGTTATGACTCCCAGGATGCTGAATGGGGAAAAGGTCTCCAATGAGCAAAAAGAAAAGCAGATTTTTAAATGTTCAAAAATGCAATGAGAAGGGAAATGAAAGGCAGAATATAAAACAACACCTCTGCTGTGTCTGCAAATGCACAGAACACAAGATTCCATAGGCTACAGATACCAGTTGCTCATGCCCTTGACTGAAAACTCTAGTGCCACTTGTGCCACTCTGACCCAGGGCCCAGTGCACTATTTCTGGGGAGGTCTTACATGCCCTTTTATTCTTCCACTTCCAGCCATGCACAACGATGATCCAGAAGTTCTCCCGATGCGGCAGGCCCTAGTGGACCAGAGTGACTTTACTCCCACCAATTTTCAATGGGGTTAAGTCAAGCTCTGCTCAACAACAACAAAAATTTTTAAGCCAACCATTTCTAATTCTCTTAAAGGGCTCATTTTCCTTTCAATACTGTTATTTCTCAAACCAGTCTTCAAAAATATTCCTATAATAAAACCATTTGTTAGCACACCCTATGTAGTGTTCTTCTCACCTGGGATTCTTGATAAAATATAGTTTCTGGCTCAGTTGGTCTGGGTGGAAGCTTCTGACAAGCTCCCCGTGATGTTTAAGTTGCCAGTCCATGGACCATACCTTGAGTATCCAGATCCTAAAGTGCTTGGACTAAGTACTATGGTCCTTAGCACCTGTGATTCTCATACAGAGTAGGTTTCCAATAAACATGTTTTGAATTTATTTATAATTTCTGCAATGATAGAGTATCTTTATATAAAGCTTTCTCACAATATCTGCCCTTCATTCCACTTATGTTCTGCTATTTTTTTGGAGATGTGAGACTGGAGCTCTGTTAGGTGAAAGCAAAAGTGGTAAAGGGGTGTTCGTCTTTTAGCCTCTAGAATCAAATGAGAAAAAAGCATCAAGAGTTGAGGACCTGCCCATTCTCTCTAGGAATCTTACAACCCAGGAGCTTCTCTTCCTAATGTAAATGGCTTCCATTTTACCATCATTAACAACTATTGGCTAAAATTGCAGATTTATTCATTGCTCACCATCTCCTAATTCCCACACTCAAGTACACGCTCGCGCGCACACACACACACAAACACAAAAGCATATTACTTTTCATTTAAATTGCTCCTTCTGATTTGCAATGGGAATTAATTTTGTGTGATTTCATGCTATGGGAAGCAAACTGTTAGTGGTGTTACTGCCTCTAACCTTGCCCCAGATCCTCAGGGAACAAAACACACATGCTTCATCTTGCTTTGATTGCTAGAGATAAAATATAATCTCAATGTCATCTGACTCCCTACACTTGTCTTTTTTAATAAGTATCTAATAATCCCTCATTTTATCTCATTTCAATAGTATTAGCTTCAATTATTGGCTCCATGTCTAAAACAATTATTCACTCTCAGAGCAGAGTTCTGTTCTTCCTTCGTGGTCAGAGATGCAAAATCACCCAGATTTGAAAAACACAACAGCCTGGAGAACATTGGTGTCGGGAAGCATGAGCTCTGACCATAACCCGTGTGTGACCTTGTCCAGGTGATTGGATACATCTATGCCTCAGTTTCCTCCTCCGAAAAATGAGGAGATTGAACTAGATTGTTCCTTTTAGGCCATTCTATCATTATATCATTCTAGAAAAGTTCACAAAAAAAAAAAATTTAAAATAATTGAAGAAACTCATTCATGTATATGTAATTGCAATTAATATATGTCTATATTAGTGTATATATACATATATATTTATATTATACATAATACATATATATTAGTGTATATATACAAATATATATGTGTGTGTATATATATATATATGTGCGTGTGTGTGTGTGTGTGTGTGTGTGTATAGTTCTACCTTATTCTAGATTTCACAGAGGAAGCACGTTCACACATTTACTACACAGATCTAGGAATCGGAAGACCCACATCTGTTCCCCTCTCTGTGATGTATTCCTAGTGCGATTGTCACCAAGTTACCTGCACACATGCAAAACCACCTCCAGCACCAGCCATATTCTGCTTTCATTAATTCAATCCTCTTTTCTTCAGTGGCACTGTTATACTTGTGACCTGGAAGGGTTGTTTGTTACTTTTCAGTCCAGGTTTATTTCATTAAACTTGATTCAGTAACAAAAGCCATGTTCCAAAGAAAATTCTGTGCAGAATTCCAATATATAAGACAGAGAAAAGTCAACAACCTAGTTTTAGCCTAGAAGGCAAACCAAATCTCTACCTCCCCTCTTTTTTCACTCCTATCCCACTCATCCCATCAGAAACATTCCACAAAACCCCAAAGCTTCTGCATCTTGGTCTTTCCGTCACTGTCACTCATGATGACAGGGAGACTTTACACTTATTCTGGTAGGGAAAGGAGAGTTTCATTGGTTCGAGAAGAAAATTCTGAATCTTTTGTAATTCTTATTCATTCAACTCTCTATCAACTAGAATCTACTCCATCTTCCATTTGTAACCTTTCCAATTCGGCCTCAGATTTCCCTCCTGTCCTCTCCTCTATGGACAAAATCTCCTCAGAGATTTTATTATTGGCTGCTATAACACATTCAGGACCTTCATCACTTAACCCTTTCAAATCAAGCTTGGGTTTATCATCACTGTTTCAAATTGCTCTCACACACACAGGTAATGCTTGGAATGTATATGTGTCTTACTATACATTCTCAAAAATAGTTCTGCATTTTTTATCCTATTATCTAGAGCTTTTCTCTTCACTCTTAATGAGAACATCAGAGTTTGGTGCATTCTTCAAAGAAAAACTTTAAAGACAAGCAAGCTGTCTGTTGAGGATATTGCCGCAGTCTGGCTGGGCACAATTCAGGACTCACTTGTCAAAAGAAACAAACTTTATTTTTTGAACCACACACGCCAAACAAAACAACTCCTCAGAAAAAACCCTCAGAGCTCAACTGCCACCACCGGCTTCCCACAAGCCTCTCACCAAACACAAGCCTCACCACCTCCCATAATCCTCCTGCTCTTGAGGCCGATTGGCTGGGTCGCGTGGGCGGAGCCAAAGAAGTCCCCCAATGAGCATCACCACAGAGGAGCCAATCAGCTAGATGTTGCTGGGGCTGCTGTGAGCCAATCATCAGCTGGCAGTCTGAAAGTTTTCTGACAGCTGGAAGTTTGCTGGGGCTCATTCGGCTGTGGCTCTCAACATCTCCCCCTCTGTTTAAACAACAAGCATGTGGCTTAGGGACCGTGCCTGCCTTAGGTTGTCCAATAGTACATATGGTCCTTACCCGTTATCGGATGAGCTGACCTCAAGGCGTCAGCCTTCTGTCTTAGGTTGGTACCACTGCAATTGGATCTTACCCGTCACTGATTACCCGTCCAGTATACAGCCACACCTGTGGAGAGGTCTTTGTACCAGCAGGGGGGTGAGGTTCTTTGCCTCTAGATTATAATTTTTTAATAAGTATATAAGTGTGGCATAACATTCTAGCAATGTGTTTTTAGCTTTGTGTGCTAATAATACATCATCCATATAGTGAAATATTTGTAGCTCAGGATTTTGATTTCTAAGTGGCTGGATTACTTTGTTAACATAAATTTGACACATAGTTGGGCTGTTAGCCATCCCTTGAGGGAGTACTTTCCATTCATATCTCTGATCAGGACCTTCATGATTCAGTGCAGGGATAGTAAATGCAAAACGTGGACTATCCTCAGGATGAATTGGAATTGAAAAAAAAACAATCTTTAATATCTATAACCAAGTTGTTGGCAAAGCAGACAATTGAGGAATCCCTGGTTGAGCAGGTAGCATAATAACCATCTCATTATTAATGGCTCTTAAATCTTGCAATAATCTCCATTTGCCAGATTTCTTTTTGATGACAAAAATGGGAGTATTATGGGGAGATACAGAAGGTTGTATATGTCCTTCCACTAATTGTTGTTTGACCAGATCATGGGCTGCTTGTATCTTTTCTTTAGTCAGGGGCCACTGAGGAACCCATACTGGTCTTTCTGATTTCCAAGTAATTTTTATTGTCTCAGTGGCCCTTTCTGAAAATCCAACCCATGTCTGTCTGTTCCTTGATCTATTTGTATTGGTACTGCTATACCTTGTTCTTGTTTTTCTAATCTTTTTCCTTTCCTAAAACCTTGTCTAGTCATAATAGTGGGTGCATTTTGATTGATGTTATTTGTTAATGTCAAACCTAATTGATCTAGGACATCTCATTCCCATAAATTTACGGGAAGATGATCCAATACATATGGCTGTATAGTTCCTTCACATCCTTCAGGATCCTTCCAATCTAATACCATTGCACTTCTATGGGGATTAGTCGCCACTCCTAGGCCACGAAGCATTTGAGTGGCTTGTTGTAATGGCCAATGTTTTGGCCATTCTTGACAAGAGATGATGCTAAGGTCTGCACCTGTATCCAGTAGCCCATTAAATTCATATCCTTGAATATTTAGTTTTAGCATGGGGCGAGAATCTAAATTTAAAGAAAGCATAGCCCAATCTACACCTGCTGTGAGCCAATCATCAGACTGCCAGCTGATGATTGGCTCACAGCAGCCCCAGCAACATCTAGCTGATTGGCTCCTCTGTGGAGCCTAATCCCTTGGAACCTCTTTCTACAGCACGACTGGAAAATTTATCATGTAGGCTTGGTATTATTAGTAAATGTGCTATTCTATCTCCTGGTGAAATTACTGATATACCCTTTGGAGAACTGGCTATAATTTTTATTTCACCTTCATAATCGGGATCAATTACCCCAGGACTTATCATAAGTCCTTTTAGAGTAGAAGAGCTGCGTCCCAATAATAAGCCTACTGTTCCTTGGGAAAGAGGTCCTTTCACTCCTGTGGGAATGATTTGAACTCCCATCTCTGGAGTTAGTACTGATCTGGCGGAGGCGCAGATGTCCAACCCTGTGCTCCCTCTGGTTTGTCTGATGAGGGATCTGATGGACAATGTGTCCTGGGCACTACCCTGATGGGGTTGCTGGGTTCCTCCAGTGCTCCGTATATTTGTGGTTTTGGGCCCCGGAACATTGGGCCCCCCTGTCCATATTTTGGCAATGGAGCCCGATGCCTTTCTCCAAGATATTGTGGATAAACACCTGGTCCTTGTTCGTTTTTTGATAATGGAGTACCCTCTATGGTGGTTTGAGAATGGCATTCATTAGCCCAATGTCTCCCTCTACAGCATCATGGGCAAATACCCGGTATTCTACTCCTTTGATACCTAGTTTTGTTAAACCCTCCTCCTATGGAGCAATTCCTTTTAAAATGTCCTGTTTGTTCACAATTGTAGCATGTTCTTGGCCTGGCATGTAAAGCCTGTTTTACTGCAGCTGCCACAACTTGCTCTTGTTCATTAATGTCTCTATATAATTTAATATATGTGTTTAAATCTTCATGTTTCCATGGTCTAATGATATCTCTGCACCAATGATTCACTTGGTCATAAGCCAGTTGTTTTATTAATGGCATTGCTTGTTCTGTATTCCCAAAAACTCTGGTAGCTGTTTGAATAAGCCTATCTACAAATTCAGCATAAGATTCATTAGCTCCTTGTATTATCTTAGATAATTGACCTTGTAAACCTCCATGTCCTTGTAAAGTCTTCCATGCCCTAACCGCCTCTACAGCAATTTGTGCGTATACGCCAGGATCATATGCAATTTGTTGCTGCTGATCCTCATAACATATCTAGATTTCTCTGAGGATAACCAGCTGCTGCATTTCGCCTAGCCATCTCCTTGCAAAATTCCTCATTGGCAACCTTCTATAACAGGTATTGACCTCCATTTAGCACAGCTTTACACATATTAGCCCAATCTGCTGGCGTCATGTTCAAATTGTTAATGGATTCGACCAAGCTTACAGTGAAGGGTGCTTGAGGACCATAGGTTGTTACAGCCTCTTTTAGCTGCTTCACTATTTTGAAATTTAAAGCATGGTGAATTCGCTGCCCTCCTACCTCAAATACAGGGCATGTTAATACTTGAGATCCTGTCTCAGGATCCGAACTATCAACTGCGGGGGTTGGGGGCCTCCCAGCATATGGAGGTGGCCTTGTTGGTTGGACATTTACGTCCTCTGGTGATAAAAAGGTGTTAGTAACAGTCTCCTGTAGAGGGGCGCTGTTGGTTGGACACTTACACCTCTGGTGATAGAAAGTTGTTAGTAGCAGTCTCCTTTTGTAACTTTCCCCCTGATGGCTTTTTCTGCTCTAAGCTTTGTTCCTCTATCTTTGTCTGAACTGAAGGCTTTGGACTAAGCAAACCAGATACGAACGTCCACAATGGCAATGTGCCAACTGGCAGAGTCCCTGGGCTGTTCTTTTCTATTCTTTTTAAATCTTCACCATGATGGTTCCATTGTGATATATTCAACAACTCCTCCTCAAAAAGCCATGGGCTACATTTTTGTATTGTATCAACGTATGCCCTGACTGCTCTTGATTTTACTGGGATGCCTCCTTCCTCTAACAATTTACTTAACACTCTTTCGGTTTGTTTTTTATTAATTTCTGATCCTGTATTTCTACTATAATACAACCCAACAAGATAACACCAAACAAAACCGAGACAGAATGAAATAAAAATGGAACAACACTAAATCATTACAGCCTCCTGACATGTGTATCCGTCCTTTCTCCCTATCTGTTCCTCAGACGTAAATAGTTTTTCCTCATATGTGAGCGGTTTTTCTTCCATCTCACTCATCTCCAGGGACAGGCAACTTAAAACAGGGTGCCTTAGGTATTTCTTCACTTACTGAAGTAACAGGTTTATAATGGAAACTTAATTTTCCATCTGTGGGAAGCATATCGTCTCCAGGCCTATTTCACTAATGACATCCTAGAACCTCTTTTTCAAAGATAAGGAGAAGGATCAGATATTCTAAAAATAAATATCCTGCTCCTAGGATAAAGAACATTATCCATATTACTTCCATTATACTGTCCAAATATCAGTAATCCTTGTATGAATTACAGTATATTGACCACAGTTAATCAATTGTTTCGTCGCCAAATGAGATTTCTACGTGAGGGACCCAGTTTAAAGAGCAAAGGTCTTGCTCCCACACATTTTCATAATGTGTGTTGAGAGATTATGTTTTGAAGTTATTAACAGAGCTGTTCTGTTCTCAACAGAGCGTGCTTTTCACTCATCAGCTCTTATTTGATCTATTGGGCTAGCTTGCTTCCATTACACAAGGGAAGGAGGAGACAGGCAGATACACACCAGCTTTGGTTTCCAAAGACCCAAACATACATGAGAGCAGAGGGGTTAAAGCAAAGGTTGGGGAAAACAGGGAGCCAGGGGCTCCCCTGTCCTACAAATTAAAATTTTTCACCAGGTTAAAAGTGGGTGGTGGCTGTAAGGGAGGAGAAGTGGGGAGGGAGCAGGGGATGAGATAGAGAAGTGAGGAGACCCCAGGATGTTCCAAATGACCTCCAGCCTAAAGTAGGTGTAAGAATTTTAACCTGATCTTTAAAAAAGATCGTTCCTGAGCATACCCCAGATTCTTAATTACCTTGATCCTCTTCTCCATTTTAAAAAAGAGATACAGAGAAATGAAATTATTGGATAAAAGATTAAATTCTACAGATTCTTGATGAAATCATTTCAGAAAATTTTATTTTACTACCACCAACAGTGTCTGAAAATGTCCCACCACATTACTACAAAGAAAAGCAAATGAACACAAACGGAAAAAATATTTTCTAAAAATTAACAGTTAAAACTGACAAGGGTATAAAGAGATCAGGTCTCTCATATACCAGGGCATTATTTACTTAAGTTAATAGACTTGTCAATTTTGGTCTCCCAAAAAGGAAGGAGGAAATTGTATCCCAAAAGCACCTTTATCAGGCTAGTTTCTGTGGTAGGCAGTAACACATATTATCTCATTTAATTCTCACACAATCCAACAGGCTGGGTACAATTGTATTCATTTTTGTTGATGAGGAATGTGAGGTCCAAAGAACCTAAGTAACTGGCAAAATATCATTCACATTAAACTATGTCAGAGTTGGGTCAAAACAACCAACCTGTCCCATTGCAAAGCATAACGTCTTTCCAAGACAGTTTTGACCTGACTTTATTTTTCCAGAAAAACACTGTCTAATAGAAATGCAATGCAATAACATTACATAAAATTTTGAATTAAGTAGCCAAATTTTAACTGATAAAAAAAGAAACCAGAGAAATTAATTTGAAAAATATATTTTATTTAACCCAACATATTCAAAATATTTTTATTTCAATATATAAAGAAGTTATTAAGGGGATAGTTTACCTTTTATTGTATTAGTAAATTAAGTCATTGAACCCTCATGCATATGTCATAACTGAAGCCATCTCAATTTAGCTTAATGCCACTTCAAGTGCTTGATCACCTCATGTGGCTAATGACTACCACCATCCAACACAGTGCAGAGTTGGAGTTCAGAGCAAGAATTTACTAGGAAGATTGTGGTAAGAAGCTCCAGAGCTGTGGACAACCCAACACAGTTTTCCAATCTTTTTTTTTTTTAATTCTATCATGCTAGCCAAATATCTCAATTTCACCAATCCACTAAATTTGTACAAAGACCCAATTTTGTGTTAAGGTATTTTAAAGTTCTTTTCATTTCTATATTTAGTTATTGAGCAACTGCTACACATCAGGCACAACACCGGCCTACAGAGGGACAAAGGGGACGTGTTAAGGGAGGAGCCCTTTGCCTTAGAGCCTAGAAGGAGCAACACATAAATTAAGATCCTGTTATTTGTTAACAGGATACTTGCTATAATGCCTCCCTATTTCTATGAATACTGGAAGACACCAGAGCATGAAAATAAGCATCTATTCTACCAAAGGGTATGTTTAAAGTGCATTGTCTTTTCAATGCAAATGAATCTAAAAGCTGTGCATGAAGAGCCAAAACTATATGATGGGACCAGAGTGCAGAAAGTCAGAGATAAAATCCATACCATTTCTAGCAACCTTTGTAACCTTTGTACCAAAGTCCCACTGAGATTCCTGTTGCCCTCACAGGCCACTATCTCCATATCCCTTCTCATTCAATCCACTGCCCACTTTTCCCAGGTGAAACTTTCTAGTTTGTTGGGGAGACAGACTTTGACTGGCTTTGACTCATGCTTCCTCCAACAAGCTGAACTGATTTAATTACTGAGGATTAGTATTTCTGTTCTAGTAGCGTAACCTTCCCAATGCAATCACTTCCAGTCCTTTCTGATATATGAGTTCTCCAACACTTCTTTCCCAGGATCTGTCAGAGATTGTTTTCAGTGGAATTCACATATTACCTGAAACCAGCAGAGCGGGAACCAGTATGGAAGTTCAGACCTACCTTGTGTCCAGGTACACCATGTTCAAAGAGGTAAAGTGTGTGCTCTGAAGGAACAGAAGGACAGGAAACATGAGAAAGACAAGTGGGAAATATTAGAAATGAAAAAAAAATGTTACATCTGGGAAAACAATAACCAGATAACCTAAGAGCAAATGATTATCGTGCCAGTGAACCTAAAATGTTTCAGATCAAGATAGGTGTCTTGAAGAACCCCTATAGTTCAGGAAATAACAGCAAGAGTTGACAAATTTTGCATCAAAATTTGAAATGTTTCTGAACAACAGAGGGAAAAGTCAGCAGAGTGAAGAGACAGATTATGAACAGGAGAGTAGCTTTGCCAGCTCCCCTTCCAACAGAGATTTGGTATCCAGCATACATGAAGCACTCAAAAAACTTAACACCAAAAAAGGCAAATAACCCAATCAATACATGGACAAATTAACTAGACCCACAATTCTCAAAAGAAGACATATGAATGGCCCATAGTTACATGAAAAAACATTCAACATTGTTAGCCATGAGGGAAATTCAAATCAAAACTACACTGAGATTCCACCTCACCCTAGTCAGAATAGCAAGCATCAAGAATACAAAAATAATAAATTTGAGGGTGTGGTGGGGATGTGGGGGAAAAGGAACTCATACACTGTTGGGAGAAAGGAACTCATACACTGTTGGTGGACGTATATTTGTACAGTCACTATGAAAATTAATAAAGATACTCCTCAAAAAACTCAAAATAGAACTGCCATATGACCCAATTATAACAGTCCTCAGGATATACCCAAAGAAATTTAAGTCAGCATGCTATATAGATACCTGCATACCTAAGTGTGTTGCCACACAATTGTCAATAGCCAGGTTGTAGAATTAGTCTAGGTGCCTGCCAACAGATGAATGGATACATTAAAACAATGTATATATACAAATGGAGTATGATTCAGCCATAGAGAAGAAAATTCTGTTATTTACAGGAAAATGGATAGAACTAGAGATCATCATATTAAACAAAATAAGCCAGACTCAGAAAGACAATTATTTCATACTTTCTCTCATATGTGGAATCTAGATTTTAAAAAACAAAAAAGATGACATAAAAGTAGAATAATGGGACCAGGGAAAGGGAAGAGAAGGAGTCATGGTGAATGATGGAGAATGTAAATGATCAAAATGTTATATGCAACTACAGTGACACAGCCACATCAATGTTTATAGCAGCTCAATTTACAATAGCTAAATTGTGGAACCAACCTAGATGTCCTTCAATATATGAATGAATAAAGAAACTGTGGTATATATACACAATGGAATATTACTCAACATTAAAAGAAAATAAAATTATGGCATTGCAGTAAATGGATGAAGTTGGAGAATATCATGATAATCGAAGGAAACCAATCCCAAGAAACAAAAGGCCAAATTTTTTCTCTGATAAGTGGATGCTGATCCATAATGGGAAGAAGGGAGGAACTCTGGATAGGGAAAGGGGAGTGTGGAAGGGAGGAGGCCGAGGGGTAGGAAATATGGTGGAATGATATGGACATTATTACCCCAGGTACATGTGTGATCACATGAATGGTGTAACTCTAGATCATGTACAACCAGAGAAATGAAGAGTTGTGCTCCATCTGTGTACAGTGAATTGAAATTCATTCTAGCGTCATATATAACTAATTAGAACAAATTTTAAAAGGAATACAAGCAAAAATAAGTGTTGACAAGGATGTGGGGTAAAAGTATACTCATACACTGCTGGTGGGACTGCAAATTGGTGCCACCAATCTGGAAAGCAGTAGGGAGATTCCTCAGAAAACTTGGACTGGAAGCACCATTTGACCCAGCTATCCCGCTTGTCAGTCTATACCCAAAGGACTTAAAATCAGCATACTACAAGGACACAGCCACATCAATGTTTATAGCAGCTCAATTTACATTAGCTAAATTGTGGAACCAACCTAGATGCTCTTCAATAGATGAGTGGATAAAGAAACTGTGGCATATATACACAATGGAATATTGCTCAGCATTAAAAGAGAATAAAATTTTGGCATTTTCAGGTAAAAAAAAAAAGCTATATGTATATTTGATTATGACAAAATGAAACCCACTATTCTGTAGAACTGACATATACTAGTAACAAAAAGAAAGAAAGGAAGGAGACAGACCTACATAGTTGCAAGATTTCTATATTTTATGTGACATTGAGTGATAGTACTCTAAGTCCACTGTATGAAGTCAAATAGATGAATCAAAATGGAATTAAAATATTTTTTCAAATAATCCAAAATAAGGCAGGGGAAAGAGAACAGAGGAACAAAAATCAGAAGAGATAAATGTAAAATGAAATGATAAAAGGTAAATGTCAATCATAATAATAATTATATTAAGCATTAATAAACAGCCCATTTAAAAGCAGAGATCATTAGAATGGGGGATGGGAAGCAAAACTCAGCTATAAGTCATCCATAAGAGACATTCCTTATAAAGGCATTGATAGATTGAAGATAAATTCATATAAAAATATCCTCACAAAAACTTAGCATAAAAAGGCTGAAGAGACTATATTAATATCGGATAAAACAAACTTCAAGAAAAAGAGTATTACCAAGTATATAGAAGGATGTTTGATAATGGCAAAGTTATCAATGAATAAGAAAGACAAAACAATCATAAAAGGGCACAGGCTCGCACTGGGCACAGTGGTGCATACATGGAATCCCAGCTACTTAAGAGGCATGTCACATATTCAAGGCCAGCCTTCACAACTTACTGAGAGCCTGGCTCAAAATCGCAGTCTTAAAAGGGCTGGGGATGGAGCTCAGTGGTTGAGTGCCCCTGGGTTTAATCCCCAGTATCACAAAATAAAGTGGAGGTAAGGACATGCCCTAATCACAGAGCCTCAAAAGAATGTGAAACAAAAATTAATAAAATTATAAGGGGAAAATGAAATTCCTGAATCATAATAGAGGATTTTAACACACTCTCTCAGTAACTGATAGAACAACTAGACAAATATTAGTAAAGATACAGAAGATCTGAACAATACTGTCAACTACTTGGACTAATAGGAAGTTATTGAACACAATACTCAACAACTGAAAAATGTACAATCTTTTTAAGTGCACATGTTACATTCGCCAAGCTAGGTCACAAGCAAACTAAAATCATGCCTAAACAAAACTCAAGGATCTAATCACAGAGTCTATTCTCTGACCACAACAGAAATAAGTTAGACAAAAAAAAATTTAAAAGTATTTAGGGAAAGCCCAAATATATAGAAATTCAATAACACATTTTAAACTATTTATGGAACAAATAAGTAATAACTGCTTTGCAATCCCTCTACCACCCTAGCTTCTCTGGCTGGAGTCCTATAAATCAGATTGACAGATTAATGAGAAAAGAACAGAAGTTTGCTGACCTGTGCACTGTTCATTCACATAGGAGCATGTACAGGTGAGTAACTCTAAAGGGTGGCTAGCACTTGGGCTTATATAGCATCTTATCAAAACAGTAATACATTTTTCAAACAGTGATAAGGCAAAGGAAAAGAACTGGGATTCTACAGGAGCAAATTGTGGGAAGGTATAATGGTAGACAAGAATGGGTTAGCAAGGTATGTTGTGTAGATTCCTCCAGTACTATCTCCAGGCCAAAGAAGTCTCAGGGGATTCATTTCTGTTCTTCTTGGTGGAGGGACACGTTTACAAATTTATATCCTGCATTAAGCAAATATGGAGAAGGCAGAAATCTTTTTTTGGATCTGCTTCTTCTGAATTGCCTTCAGCTTAATGATATGTATGTTACAGTGATACAGTTTGGGCTGCATAGTCCACTACCCTTCATCACAAAAAAAATATTTGAAAATATTTGAACTGAGTGACAATGAAAATACAATCCATCAAAATTTGCAGGATGCAGCTAAAGCAGTACTTAAAGGGGAAAGCATAGCTTTAAATGTAAATAGTAGAGGAAAAAACAAAAATGAAGACTTGATCAACAGATGCAGAAAAGGAAAAACAGGAATTAATTAGAGAAAAAACAGGGCCATAGAAAGCACAATGTGAGAAGACATAAGAAAATCTACTAGTAATCACTATTCAAATAATGTGTTAATGTCTTTGGCTGAAACACAGAGATTTTAGATTTCGTTTTTAAAATTTAAATATAAACCATATACAGAAGAATTTTGACACAAAAAAGTCTGGAATAAATACATCAAATAAATGTTACCTGACAGAAAATTGGGATAGCTATTTTGATGCAGGCAAAGCAGATTTTAAGATATACACACACACAAAAAAAAATTATTTGGGATAAAAAGATTTGCAGCAAAATGACAAAAGGAATCATTTGCATACACCAAACACTTTGGCTGCATAAAGCAAAGCTGGACACACTTACAAAAGAAGAAATAGACAATTCTCAAACACAAGAGGAGATTAACGTTCACTGTTCTTAGAGTAAGAAACCCGACAAAGCAACGTCCATCAGTCAGGGAGAACTGAACATAAGGGGGAAAACGGAACAAGATAGACAGACATGATATTCTGCTTTTAAGCCAAACTTTATCAACTGCCTACACTAGTGGCTTGGCATTGACCTCGTTAGAAAACAAGGGAAAGTACACAAATTCACACTTCGTAAAACAGGAAACAGAAGAGGACTGAGTGACAGCTGAAATCAAATAGCCATGCTGGCCACAGAGGAAAATGAAACTGACTTTCCTGGTTCCAAGGTAAAACTCTTCTCCACAAATCAAGCTTTCTTGCAATTCCCTGATGTCTATTTCCTATATTTTTCCTTTACTGCCAAGCTCAGGCTGGGAGAAAGGAGCGGTATTATTTATGCCAGTATTTTGAGAACTTTGGAGAAAAAGAGCTTTGAATAGATGAGCCATTTCTACTCGTCTATGGAGCAGATCAGCTTTTTCTTCTCACCCTAACTCTCTACAGACTCTCTACAGAGTATTTACCTCCCTCAACAATGTTCTAAATGTTGCTATTAGATTTTTTAAAGATGCCAATGGCTCACCAAGGCCGGAGAGAAGTGCAAGGGAAGCAGCATGGCTTGTTTACATTTCAGGGATGGGTGGGGAGGGAAATCGTTGTTTATTGGAAACGACACCTGGGGGTTTCCTTCACTAATCATCCTCACACCATCCAAGCCTCTCCCCCAACAGATGTCAGCAGAGGCAGTTTTAAGTTGTAAAGCAAACAGTACTACTTCATGAGGCTTTCATCTCCAAGAAAAGTACACTTCCCACTCAGCACTGGCCAGTCTAGGTGGCACTGTGTGTAGAGCTCTGTCTGGGATAGCAAAGGTCAGTGGTCAACTCCAAAGCCAACCCCAGATGGACCAGTGGAACCCAACGAGCCTGCTCTATGTTGCCAGGGGACCCTGGGCTCCAAAGACAGCCACAGCCACACAGCCACACAGATGCCTTGGTTCCAGTAGAGGGTCTGGTCTCAGGGGAAGAGGGTTCTGGGAGGTCCTAAGGAAACAAGACAGATTAACAGGGAAAGAATCCAAGGTTTATTGTCTTTCTAACCCTGCACTCCAAGGCAGTGCCTCTCAACTGTGGGTACTTCTGCCCCCAGGGAACAGGTCTAGAGATCTTTTTGGTTGTCACAAATGGAGGAGGGGATGAGATGGTATGCTACTGGAGTCTAATGCAAGCAGGTAAATATCCTTTTAATGCTCAGGACAGCCCCCACAACAAGGGATTCTTTGGCGCAAATGTCAATCATGCTGAGGTTGAAAACTCTATCCTGAGGGTACCAATGTCTGCATCTTCACAAGACTGGTCCCTGGCATCCAAGAGTTCTTCAGGTAGAAAGCAGAATTAGACAATCTACTCTTGACATTCATAGATTTCATCATCACCTAATTATCTGAAGTGGAAAAGTCAAAAACCTTCCCCCAGACCAGTATATACAAATGAATGAATGAAGTAATGAATTTAGATGAAAATGCAGATCTAGTCTCATGTTACCTCCAATCTCTGGAGAATCCCAGCCCAGACAGCTCTGGAAGAAGAAATGGGAAGGAAGCCCCATCGCACATCTCCATACAGGTTAAAATTGGGGATGGAGAGGTATTTTGGAGCCCTTGTCAAAAGCAGCTCTCCATTTGTTCCCCAAAACACTTGAAGGCATTCGAGAGGTTTGAAAACCTCAGGAGTTCACATCTAGAAGAATCTCACCCCAGGAGCAGCTATGTGGGTAAGGACTGTGGTCTGGACAACAGGCCCAAGAGACCCAGCCATCTCACAGCTCCCTTGTGATCCACTCAGCCCAAGGCTCAAGGTGGACATAAAAACCCTGGGTCCAGTGTGGGGCCTGGTTTTCACCCCACTGTCACCCAGGCCTATGTGATCCTGGCTAGTCACTTTTATGGACTCAGTTTCCTCGACTGTGAACCAAGGGTGAGCCGCCTGAAATCTCCCATATCTCCATGATGGAGGGAATAAAATTTACCCCCTGGACCGGTCTTCAGAGCACTTCTCGGGGTGGACAGGCTCCCAGCATGCTGCTGCCACCTCCCTCCGAGCTGACTCTCTCCCTTGGCTCTGTCCACACAAACCACCACCCTGCCCCTTGCCCGGTGAAGCCCAGCCGCTCCCCTCTCTTAATGCACATAGACCAGTCTGGGGTAGACGAGGCTGCTCCCTGATGAACTACAGCCTCTGGCACATGGAAATTAGATTCTGCTTTTACCTCTCTCTCCTCACCCCCAAGTGCCCTGTATGGACAGGCCCCAACACTTATCCCTGAATTCCTGAGAGCGGGCAGTACCAGCACACACTAGGTGCTCAATAAATATGGGGGTGCATATGTGAGTAAAAAAATCAAGTGATTTCCCATTAAAAGCTCTGGGCACGGCGCATAGGACCAGCACAAACATAATGGGCCATGTAGGTAACCAAGCCAGCACTGCGCAGTCAGAAACTACAGAAATGACAGACAGCAAATGAGCTCCAAACCACTTTCCCCATTTCAAAACAGGTCCTGGTTCCTCCAACAGGAGGGTTCTAGTGAGGGAGATAGATGTAAACGAGGCTGAAATCCTCAGAACTCATATCAGTCATAAAACTCCTGGAAGACACTGCTTCTTAGTTTACCAGTGGGGTTTTTCATTATTATTTTAATGAATGAAGCAAGTTGCTAGGGCAGAAAGGGAAGTGGAGGCGGGGGGAGCGGGAAGGGTA
Organism: Urocitellus parryii; assembly: GCF_045843805.1. Classification (NCBI taxonomy): domain Eukaryota; kingdom Metazoa; phylum Chordata; class Mammalia; order Rodentia; family Sciuridae; genus Urocitellus; species Urocitellus parryii. Next base: position 74,813,792 of record NC_135539.1, on the reverse strand, counting down.
GGAGGGGTCGGGACTACAGAGTACCTGTCATCTCCGTGACGTGGACAGCTGGCTCTGGTTGAATTTTAAATGAAATCTCATCCCAGCATAGACAGCACGTCTGGAATTACTATCCACCCCGTGATCTGTCACTTTTATATAGATACACAAGGGAGTGGAGCGGTTTCCATAGAGAGGGAGGATCACAGCCCCACTTAGGAGCAATACCGGAGGAGAAGGAGCCCCGACCCCAGAGCAGGCAGAAGTTCCAGGGATGTGCCTGGGGCAGATCTCCTGGTCCTGAAGCTGCCCCCACCACCCTGAGAGCTTCACCCACTCCAGAGTGAAGGCCACTCACAGGTAAGTCTGTGGCGGGGACTGACTGATGGAGCATAAAAGTGTTTGCCTCATTGAGAAAGGTGAGAGATGAGAGGAACCAGCGCCCTGGGTGGGAGCCCAAGGGAGTGAGCTGAACTCCAGGCCCAGTCTGTTTTCAGGCAGCAGAAATTGCCTCCAAGAGACCAGGGAAGTTTCTTAGGGGGTAAAATGATCCTGCCCTTGTCGGTGTAAAGTGCTGTTTTGCTAAAGGTAGCAGGTCTAAGGCAGAAGGTGCTCATTCAAATCTATTGTTTCTGAACAGAGTTCAGCTGTGGACATGAAAAACAGTCCTTGGTGAGAGTTTTCAAACTGGGGACAGGGTGGGGTGGCAGGGAAAAGAGAGCACACCACCTGCAAAGCAGTCGGGACACAGGCATTTATTGATGCCAGGAGCCAGAGTCCTTCTCCCTGATGTACCTGAGAGGCAGGTAACGCAGCAGCAGACACAGAGAGGCGAAGTCACTTCAGAGCTTATGGAACCAGCTCAAGGCAAGTAAGAGGCAAGGGAAAATTCTAGCTCAGAGTCCTTTCTGCCTTGCTTCTCCAGGATCACAGGGAATGTTGGATGGTGGGGTATATCTGAAATGACTAAGTGCCACCTGTGGAGACTAGAGGAAGCATAGCATATGGAGGGAGATTTGATGTCTACCTTGGATGTTCAAGTTTTCTGAAAAACCCCATTTGCCATATCCTCCCCGAACATAGCTCTCTAGGAAACACAAACTCTCTTGAGAGTGGAACAAATATTACAATGGCCCTTTATTGTCCATAACAGGACAATTTCCTCCTGGCTGTCGGTGCTCCTCAGGGGAAGGGTATAAACCCTCACTTTTCCTTTCAGGGTGAATTGCTTACAGGTCTGTGTTCATACGAGTCCCACCTAAACCCTCCACACAAGTCTGAAACATTTCAGAAAGCTTTTTTTCTATAATGCTTTTCAAAAGGCTAAAGAGTTCCTTAGGATCTGCAGCCTCAGCTTAAGTGTCTGTAAATGGTTCACTTTGGGGTTCAACTTCTTATCAGTGTCCTCAAACAAACTGGGCCACATGGGGACTAGCTCTGCCTTGGTTTGTACTCCAGGCAAGCTGTAGAATCCGTGCCATTTGTCTCCTGACTTCTCTGCCCCCTGATTGTTTCTCCCCCTGAAAGGTGCTCTGAATGTGAGGCTGGTACCGTCTCTCACTGCCTCTGCCACAGCTCTCGGAATGAACTGTATCTCTTTAAGGCACCCTAGAAGACTCCTGTTTTAAGAACCCAAATGAATGGTTGGGGTTCAGGCACCCACAGAGAAAAACACAGGTGAAGAGTTTTGCCCTGAAATCTAACTACATGATTCTTAGTTACTTCCACGGCTGGAAGCAGGGAAATCTTAATCCTCTGTGTTGTTTCAAGAGGGGGTATAGAAAAAGAGCCGGAAGAATTTGAGAGGAGAAACTTGCTCAGGAATCAGACATTACCTGGGGAGCAAAGTGTGTCTTTTCTTTGTAGAGAGTTTCTTTTCTTTGAACCCGCAAGCCTCAAACAAATCCAAATGAATCCCAAAAAGAAAAGTCCCAGAAAGAAATCAGAGTGTGCCTCCCAGCCCCCAACCTCTCAGTTTGATGGTAAAAATATCCAGGATCACAAAGGGTGCTTATGTTTTAGACAATATAGAGCTAAGATCAGAATAGACTTCAGGGGCTTCCCTATAATTTATAGTTCATAGTTCTAAGTATCTCTCTCTCTGCTTTATAATTTTGCATCTTGCTGAGTATAAGGAGATATCATTCCAAATCCCCATAACCCTATCACAGCCAGAGTCCGGGGTCTGCTGTAGAGGAAGGTCTGTTACCCTTGGCTGCACCAGAACAGAACCACCCAGGACACTTGCTCCCAAACACAGTTGGATTATTTAGACTCTTTGGCATCCCCTCCATGAACAGGCAGCAAGATTATTGGTTGCAACCTCAGACTCTCTGTGGGGTGTGTGTGTGTGTGTGTGTGTGTGTGTGTGTGTAAAATACACTCTGAAAAGATTGTGTGAATACTATGACTTCTCCTCATAGGACCCAGAGATTATTTCCATATAAACAGACATGAACTAGGCTACATTGAATGCCTGGTTCAACCAAAGAGCTTTCACACAAGGGCATTTTAGTTTCTTCTTGCAGCTTCTCTTGATGACAGACTTGGCATTTGAAAAATTAGAAGGTAATGAAATTGACGAAGGCATAATATTTACAAGTTGACCAAAAAACATAGGAAAATGTAAATGAAGAGTTAAAAGGGACCTTGCCTCCCCAGCCCCCATGAATTTCTCAGGTAATTGAGATGAGTGGTATTTCCAGGGGACACATCCAGAGGCTAGCTCAGGGCAAGGGAGAAACCTTCCCAAGTGTTTCCTGGGAAAACTGTAGAAAGGTATTTAGGTAAAACTCCTTCATGTTCAGAGACTTCAATGGACTCCAGGTATGCATGTATGATTTCAAATTTTTAAAAAAAAATATGTGCCTTATGAAGCATTTTTTTCTCTGTGGTATGTAATAGCATGTATTTACAGAAAGGCTATATACCTACAAAGAGAATTTAAAACAGTTGTCCTGCCAAGGGAAAATTGATTTAATTAAGTGCCTAAATATTAATCTGAATTTCAGTTTATTTAACAAATGTTTACCCAGGATAAATATTTACCCTGAAATGGACTTGGACACAGAATGTAATCTGAGTTCTCAGCAATATTTGTGGTTATTGCAGAAAATTCTCGGTGGTTGAGGGTGAATGCAGAACACTGTCCCGGGGAGAGGAAAAGGTCAGGAGGGGAGAACATTGTTCTGCTGCTTCCCTGGATTGCTGCAGATGTTTTATTGGGGGGGGGGAGGGAATGGAAGGAACGTCAAGGTGAGGGGCTGCCCCCCGAAAGCCTCCTATAAACTTCCAGAGTCCGCAGACTTTCACTTGAGGAGAACAGAAATCATTTCCTTCTTCCAGTTCTTTTGGGAGAGGGACTGCTTGCTTTCAAAACTAGGAAAAGAAAGAAATCGAGGGGGGAGAAGAAAGTCATTGGATTCAATCCCCTGCTCTCACAGATGACAACTCTGAGATCCTGGGCATTTAGTCAAGAGCTGGTATAGTGATCCGAGAAAGGAACAGGGAATAAAGGTTTAGAGGAACAGAGAGATGGACGCTTCTCCACAACCTTCTCACCAGTATTAACCCTCTCTAAGCTGGCTGTTTTTAAACTCTTTCAGGGTTCACGAGCCATTCAAAATTGCTCCCAAGCTTTAAGATGCCTTCAAGGCCTACAGCAACTAATCATAGTTCATATCCGATTTATGGAGAATACCTACCTGGATTCTTCCTACTTGGTAAAGCTAAAGTCTGGTTATTGAACACAATATTCAAGGAAAGAATAAGTCTGTTTTCCACAGAAACTGTGGATCCAGCACTGCAAAATGTCCTCCAGGAACTCTGGCCTGAGTCACAAGGAGACAGAGAGGAGTTGGAATGCAAAGAACAGGGGCCCTTGAAGGGTGGTTCACAGACCCGCAACAGCATCACAAGTTCTCAGGCCCATCCCAGATCTGCTGACCCAATAACTCTCTGCATGAGGCCCCACAGTGTGTGTTTGAATGATCCATTCATAAGATTCTAGGGCACTCTGAAGTTGAGAACCACTTGCTTACCTGCACTATGTTAAGGGCAAACGAGCTGCAGAGGTTGAGTTGGAAAGAGCAGTATGCAGCCAGAGGAACAGAAAGTAAGGACACTGACCTGTAGCATCAGACTCTCAGCTGTGTGTGTGGGGGGGGGGGGGGGGGAGGTGGTTAAATACACTCTGAAAAAAGTTGTGCATACCTTAACTTCCCTAAGGGGACCCAGAGATTATTTCCATCTAAACCGACATGAACTAGGCTACATTGAGTGCCTGTTTCAACCAAAGATCCTTCACACAGGGACATTTTAAATTTAATCCTACTCTTGCCCTTTATAAGAGAGTTATTGTTACCCCATTTATCAGATGAGGAAATTGAAATTCACAGAAGCTAAGGAATCTGGCCAAGGCCTTCTGGCAAATAAAGACAAGATGGCATTTAAGCCTAGGTCTAACTCCAGAGTATAGGGATGTCACTGCAGGATGTCACATACCCAAACCTCCCTCGTACACACATTTGGATTATTTAAAGTAATGATCATATATTTTGCCATAAAATATGAAAAATGTTGTTAGATTAAAAAAAAGCTTCGAATTCTTATAAAAATAAAGGAACAAACAGATTATAAAAAGTAGTCCAGAGAAGGAAGATGGCAAGGACACTGAAATAGTCCTAGGAAAGCAACAAATGCTGCAGAGCACTCTCCAAGTGAATAGGGAATGCGCATATGTGCATTTGTGTGTACATGTGTGCATATGGGTGTATGTGTGTATACGTGTGTATGCATGTGTTAAGCATGTATAGGTGTGAGATATGTACGTGTATATGCTTATATGTATACATGTGTATGTACATATGTTTGGGGGAGTGTATTTTGTTGTTGTTTTTTGACTTAGATTGTATGTGTGTGTGTGTGTGTGTGTTGGTAGCAAATGAAAGAGTAGAAATTTAAAAGATCCTCCTTTGGAGAACTAGACACTGGTCTTTTTTAAGAGTCAGTTCTAGTCCCAACCATCATTCACAGCCTAAGAAATGGGAAGGGGCTTGAGTCCCCTCCCACACATGTTTTGGGAAATGGCCCCATCAAGTCACACCAACAGAGCTGCAGAGCTGGGTCTCGAACTTAGGCCTCTTACCACCAGGTCCTCCTGGCACTACGCCACCCTGAGTCTGCAGAAAACAAAACAGTCCAACACCAGCCTGGCACTGCCAAGTACCCAGGAGAATTCCCTTGTTTATTTACTTCTCCAGTTTTTTGTTACAGTTTTTAAAACTCCCATAAGACAAGAATTTCCCTGAGTTCCATAGTTAGCTACTAAATAAATTCCAAGTTCAAGAAAAATACCCAAATGTGAAGTTGAGCCTTTCACTGCGTGTATCTCACAGTCCAGTCCAGGAGGTGGTTCTTTCTGACCATGAGACTAGGGAACAAGTCATGTGAGGTTTCAGTACATCCAGGCCTGAGAGGGGCTGTGTTTGCTTGAGGAAGGATTTAGATAAAATCCAGACATTTGACCCCATGTTTTCTCATGCATGATAAAGGAAGACAATGAAGTAAATAAACTGGAAATAAACTTGCCCACAGACCAGGCAAAGGGGACTGAGGTACAGGTGGGTTCCGCCCCAGGGCACCAGAGGCAAATTCTGCCCATCATACAATTTTCCCAATGGCCACAGATAAGCCTAATTCTGATGACCTGGCACAACCCTGTGCTGTTATTGTAAACAAGACTGGAAAGAGGAGCGTGGATAGCTTAACACGGGCCCTTTTCCTGGGTGAAAAAGAAAGCTGAAGTCCTATCTGATGTGGTTGGGGGTGGGCCAACAGCTATGTATGGTGTTTTAGAGCCTGAACAGTGTGAACTCTGGGGTGAGGGGGTATTGATCTGGAGGGGTATTCACCAGCCCTAGGCTTCTTATTAAAATCAATAAGTAAATAGATTCAAATGGTCACTGTAGGCGATGATCTTCCCTTGCCTCTCAGCACCTCCTTCTCACTCTGGACAACAAGTTTCTTGAACAAGCACCTGGAAGAAGGTGTGCAGCCTCACCCAGAAGGACATGTCCTCAGACAGGGGCTGCTCTGATTGACTCTGGACCATCACCCTCACTCAGTCGGAATAACAACCAGGCACACGGGTATCTATTCAGATGGAGGTCCTGGGACTGGAGAACTTAGGAGCTCTTTGGGAGGCACGTGGTCTCACATAGATACAAAACTGACTTTGCTTCCTGAAAACTATAATAAACCCAACCAAGTTCACAAAGCTTATGGTTCTGAAGAAACTAGGATAATGTAGGAGGGGACCTGTCTTGAAGATCTGCCTCAGAAACAGTGACTAGATGCTCAGGCTAGACATGAAGCAGTAAGAATGTATTCCATCGGCCTTGCCAATGAGGAGGGAACTAAAAGTGTCGTTGCTAGATGTACACCTGTAATGCACACCTGTAACCCCATCTCTGCAGGAAGCTGAGGCAGGAGTTCAAAGCCAGCCTCAGCAACTTAGCAAGTCCCTAAGCAACTTAGTGAAACCCTGTTTCTAAATAAAATATAAAAAAAGTAGGGGAACAGGGATGTTGCTCAGTGGTTAGGCACCCCTAGGTTCAATTACCAGTACCAAAAAAAAAAATCTATTCACCATATTCACCATACTAATAAACCCAGTTAGGCTACTAAGTGCTCATTAACATATTTCTTATTCCCTTTCAGGGCCACTGACTATCCACAAAAGCTGAGTTAAACAAAATCCCTAGATACTAACAAAAATTGATGGTTTTCAAACTTTAGAGATCATCAGAACCATCTGCAGGAGTTGTTAAAACAGGTCACTAGGCCCAAGAGGTTTTGATTTGCTAGTTTGGGGGAAAAACCTGAAAATTGTTTGCATTTCTAACAAATGGGACCAGGCAATGCTGCTGTTACCAGTCTTAGGACCATGCTTTGGAGATCTTTGAGTAGAACACAAACAACCCACCATTGGATGTTGCTCCTTGTCTTTCTGAGGTCTCAGCTCTTCTCACGCCCCTCTCCCACATCCCTCTTTTCTACCCCAGGGAGAGATGTTGGTGCCAGCTCACTTCTTGCTTCTCCTGCTGCTGCTCCTGGGAGACCCGAGGGCCGGCCTCTCCTATAAGTTCTACAGAGCCCGGCCGGTCTTCAACTGCCTCAGTACAGCGCGAGCTGAGGTCAAGCAGAGTCCATGGGAGGACATGGCCCCGCTGAGCAAGAGGAGCTTCCACTCCCTGCCCAGTCAAGACCCGTCTTCAGGAGAAGAGAAGGAGGAGGAGGAGGAAAAGCAGAACAAGGACAAAAGGACTTTCCCAGGCTCTGGGGGTGGGGGTGGAGCTGGAAACACCCGGTACAAATACCTGTCCCAAACCCAGCACAAGGGGAAGCTGTACCAGGACAAGACCAAGAGCGACCGGCGCACCAAGTTCACCCTGTCCCTGGATGTCCCCACCAACATCATGAACATCCTCTTCGACATCGCCAAGGCCAAAAACTTGCGGGCCAAGGCAGCTGCCAATGCCCACCTGATGGCGCAGATTGGGCGGAAGAAGTAGCAGCAGAGGCTGGACAGGAGGGCAGCACGCCAGGCACAGAGGTGGGGGACAGGGACACTGGGGGCTTGTATTTCACAGGCTGCTTCATGGCTGAGCCCCTCTGATCCTTCCTTGCTGCCAACCCAGTCTCCCTTCTCCTCTGTACAGAAGTGCAGTATTGTCCAACCTTCTCAGAGGTCAAAGGTTAAAGTCTCCCCTGTACTTTGTCTCCTTTCTCCTTCCCCATGGCAAGAGGCACAGCTCTCCCACTCCTCTCCAAGCTCCTCCCTGTTGACCCCAGGCCTGAGGAGAGCATCCTGGGCTCCTCTCCAGCCCCCACATCAACCCTGCCACAACAGAGACCAAGAGATGCACTGTCCACCCTCCCTACCTTCTCACCCCATTAAAACCAGTGGCTTCTTGAACTCCTGGCTTGTTTTCAGTTCCTCTTTCTCCCAAGTCTGAGCTTGGAACAAAAAAAGGCTAGTGAGGGAGGGTTCTGCTGAGTCAATTCATCTCTCCAAGACGGGTGGACATGGTTCTGGGAGGTCATAAAAGGAGTAAAGGAAAGTTTGAGAGTCAGTCAGCTTTTGTCATTTTATCCAGAGCCATCTCCTTGGCCAGATCCCATTCAAGGGACACAGCCTGGGATCCATTTTCCATTACACCCCCAGGCTGAAAGAGGGAGGGAGTTTGTAACAACCGGAACTCCTCCACAGCTTGCTAGGGTGCAGGCCACTGCTTCTTTACTGAATTCTCATTGAACCCACAGTACCCACCTGATGCTGTGCTGGGTACTAGGGCCAATACTGATTCGAGCCACAGCTTTGCTATCCACAAATCAACCAAATACCACAAAGATCACCAGGAAGTATGCAAACAATGAATCGCATACTGGTAATAATTAATGTGAACAGACATATATATATATGGAATTCAGAAGAGAATAGTTAATAGGAGCAAAACTCCACTAAAAATGGTTATCAGCAAGTGTGCTAACCCACCCCCCACGCCCCCACCCCCGCCCGGCAGCAAAGCCTAGGGGCCAGATTCCCAGAGGAGAGACTATGGTCCCTCTCACTTCTTCGCAGTGACAAATCATTAAGAAATAAAATGATTAACAAGCAGCACACACCAGCAACTAATTTCACCACCACCACCAGAGGCAAAGTCAAAAGAGAAATAAACAATAAACTTGGAAAAATGTTTGCCACTCATGTAAAAGAAAAATGGGTTTTTGAACAAATATATAATTACTAAAAAAAAAAAAAACAGAACAAACCCAAAAGAAAAATAAACAAAGACATGAATAGATCACACAAACACACATACATACACACAAATAATAATGACTTTTAAGTATATGAAAAGATGCTCAATTTCATTCTTAATAACTACACTGATAAACAATTTCCTGGGCTGAGGGTGTAGCTCTGTGGTAGAGTGCTTGCCCAGCATGCACAAGGTCCTAGGTTTGATCCCCAGTACCACAAAAAAATAGCAAGACAATTTCTCACCTGCCATATTAGCAAAAGTCCCTAAGTTTGACAATATTCCCCATTGGTGAAATTAATGGCCACCCCCTCCCCTGCTGGCTGGTGGGGGTAAAACCATAGAGACACAATTTGGCAGCACTTACCAAAACCACAAATTTGTCTTTCCTATAACCCAATAATCATGTTTCTGTCAGGCATTGCTAAAATCTTTAAATTTAGGTTTTTTTTTAAAAAAAAGATAAAATTGAAATTTAAAATACCCCATCTCTTAACAGGACCAACATAACTATTGTGCCCAACCATGGAAAAAACACACAGTAGAGCAGAAAGAATCATGTTCTGAGACTCAGAACACCTATTCTTTGAATCTCTGTTCATCTACACATTAAGTATCTATGAACAAGTCCTATAACTTCTGTGAATATCTGTGTGCCAAGAACACTGAAAGGTATTTTATGAGCATCATCTCACTTAATTCTCTCAAGTTTATTTCAAGGTAGCCATAATATTTTTCCATTTTAAAGGTAGAGATTGAAGCCCAGAGAACTTAGGAAATGTATCCAAAGTAACCCAGCTATTAAATGGCAGTCAGATCTGCCCAGCCACAAACCCTTTCTCATTCCTCCATGAAAAACTGACCCTTAATTTGTACAAAGAGCATTGAGAATATCAATCACCCCACCTCCCAGTGCTATCAGCAGACCCAAGTGAACTAGATCGTGGAACCAGTTGGAAGAGCACCACATAGACACTGGGATTCAAGACTATGAACCCAGCAGGTGAGACTGGTATTTGATTGGCTTTCAGCATCTTGCAGATGACTTAGTGTGCAGATGGTTGATGAACAAGAAAAGTGGGCCAAAACCAAAACCTACCAAGTAGTCAGGAAAGCTCAAGATTTCCTGTTGGACAGCACCCATTCCACAGTTCTGCCCACCACACTGGGGTCTAATTGAGAGCAAGTGGCACCTCTCAGCATGGGTTCATAAAAATATCATATATACCTAATTAAAATAAATAAATAATTTTTTTTAAATGTCAGCAATGCTGGAAGGTGGGATGGCCACATCCAAAGACCACCGCTACTTTTATCTGCTACTCCTGACTTCACTGTGTAACACTTTGGGGAGGGGCAGGGAGATAGAGCAATCTTCATTGTTCTAAAAGGATTTAAAAAAAAAAAAACCCTCTGGTTATCCCCTCCCTTCTCCTCAGTCAGGGAAGGGCAGATACACCAGCAGGAATAGCCTCTCCAGTTGCAAGAACTTAACCCTTCAGTGTAATGGCAAGTTACTGGGACCAGGGAGCATTTTACTATAGCAAGTCCTAGATCCCAGCAAGTGATAGAGTAAGCTCTTGGTACACAGAATTTAACATTGTGATTGGGACTTTCACAATAATAACCTGCCATTTTTCTAAGTCACAATTTTGAATTACTCCTCAAGGCAGATGTGCATGAACAATTTAATTATCTACTTACTGATCAAGCCTAGGCAATTGCTCGGTGTCTGTGTCCTCAAGTCAATGGCATTGCTTTCTACTAATGAACACATACACCCTGTGTCAGTAAAGGTTTGAAGGGGGTTACTTAGGGTCTTTTTGAGTTAAACATGACTAAATTCTGCAGAAGAAATTATTGACCAATGTGGCAATGCACAAAGACCTCAGATTTTCTGTGTGTGGGATTTATTCTGTTTAAGGAATAGAGAACCACAACTTCTCCTACGCCCCGCAACTGTAACACATAACATGTTGGAAACTGTGTAAGAGAGGACACCCACTGAGGACAGCCAATGGAACTGGGTGTATTCATACACTTCATGTTTATATCTTCCATTCTCACCTCCACTAGCTTCAATTCCACAAGGTAGGGATGGGTTTTGCTTTGTTCAGTGTTGTATCTGGAGTGTCTAGAATAGCAATGAGCATGTGGCAGGTGCTCAGTGAATAGTTGGTAAATTAGATAAGGATGTATTGATGTTCTTGTGATAAGAAAGCTCTACATATTTGGCATTTAAAGTGCAGTAATTTTAATATTTAAGAGGTTTTGACAAAAGAATCATATTCAGTCTTGTGATTTCAATTTTAAAATAAATAAATTTCATAAATACATTTACACTTTGATCTTAAAAATATCTGGTTAGTTTATAGACAGTTTTGGAATACTTAAATGTACTCATTCACCATATTTATAGTTTAAACTATTTGATTTAGAAAGAATTACTTAGGGTATTTGGGAAAGTTTGTCAAACTCCTTAAAAGAGAATATATTAAATTCATATTCAACCTTAAATAGTTAAGAGCACTTTCCTAAGATTGTAAATGGTCCAAACATTTGTGAATATTCCCTTTGAAAGTCATTATACAAGTTTACTAGACATAAATAATAAGACTCACGAGCAGACCTTAAAAGCTTAAGGAGTAATTAAGTTTTTCATCTTAAGCTAAGTTAGTAATTTTGAGAAACAAAAGTTGTCAGTCTCTTTCTGGATGAATATGAATGCACGTGTACACACGCATACACAGAACACACACACCCAAGGGCCCACCGCTGTGCTGGCTGAGCAGGGTTACTTAAGTGTCTCACTAGTGCCCTCCAGTGGCTAAAGTCAGAAACAACAACATGTAAGTTAAAGAAAATTTTTGAAGTAAAATTTCATGTTTTAAAAAACCTAATGAAATTTGTTGTCAACATACCTTATATATAATCAGAGATGTGATAAATTATTTTATAATGGTGTATTAAGAATTGTAATGCAAAATAAATAAATAGGACAGAAAAACAATGAAACTGTGAATCACTGGATAGGGTATACAAGTGGAAAAAAAACATCAACGAGTACTTACTACAATATTTTCAATATACTGAGAGAGTCCAGAGTGCATCTCAACCGTCCAGAAATTCTGGATGCTCTAAACAGCTCTGGTAGTTAAGAGGACACAGGAAGAAGAGTCCCAAGAGGCTTCATGGAGCAGGTAACACTTGAACCACATCTTGAAGTAGAAAATACATCACATGTCATAGCGGGGAAAGGAGCGAGAGAAGAGGCGAGAGAGAATAATGTGTGCTGGAAGATGGGCTTCAGCAACTCGGAATCATTAAAGCTTTGGGTATGGGAGCAAAATGATCCAAGTTGTGCTTTGGAATTTTCAGCCATGGAATGGTGTGCAGGATGAGTTAGGAAGACAAACGGAAAGGCAGAAAAGCATTTAGATATTAGTGCTAGTTGTGGCGAGAGGATTTGATGACCTGTATAAAAAGGCAAGTGAATGGATCCTGAAAACATTACAGAAGCCAAATCCATGGGACTTCATTATATGTAGAAATGAGGGGGTCAGTCAAAAAATGACATTGTTGTTTAGAACCTGCTTCGGGGAAAAGATATTGGCATAAACAAATGAGATTGAGGACAGGAATATGGATCTCTTTTGATGAAAATAATGCTTTTGTTTTTGTTTTGTTTTTTTGGTGTTTCCTTGATTTCTTTTTTTTTATTGGTTGTTCAAAATATTACAAAGCTCATGACATATCATCTTTCATACATTTGATTCAAGTGGGTTATGAACTCCCATTTTTACCCCAAATACAAATTGCAGAATCACATCAGTTACACATCCACATTTTTACATAATGCCATATTAGTGACTGTTGTATTCTGCTACCTTTCCTCCCCTACTATCCCCCCTCCGCTCCCCTCCCATCTTCCCTCTCTACCCCATCTGCTGTTGTTCAATTCTCTCCCTTGTTTCCCCCCCCCCTTTCCCCTCACAACCTCTTATATGTAATTTTGTATAACAATGAGGGTCTCCTTCCATTTCCATGCAATTTCCCTTTTCTCTCCCTTTCCCTCCCACCTCATGTCTCTGTTTAATGTTAATCTTTTCCTCATGCTCTTCCTCCCTGCTCTGTTCTTGGTTGCTCTCATTATATCAAAGAAGATATTTGGCATTTGTTTTTTTAAGGATTGGCTAGCTTCACTTAGCATAATCTGCTCTAATGCCATCCATTTCCCTGCAAATTCCATGATTTTGTCATTTTTTAGTGCTGTGTAATACTCCATGGTGTTAAATGCCACATTTTTTTATCCATTCTTCTATTGAAGGGCATCTGGGTTGGTTCCACAGTCTAGCTATTGTGAATTGTGCTGCTATGATCATTGATGTGGCAGTATCCCTATAGTATGCTCTTTTAAGGTCCTCAGGGAATAGTCCAAGAAGGGCGATAGCTGGGTCAAATGGTGGTTCCATTCCCAGCTTTCCCAGGAATCTCCATAATGCTTTCCAAATTGGCTGCACCAATTTGCAGTCCCACCAGCAATGTACAAGTGTACCCTTTTCCCCACATCCTCGCCAGCACTTGTTGTTGTTTGACTTCATAATGGCTGACAATCTTACTGGAGTGAGATGGTATCTTAGGGTGGTTTTGATTTGCATTTCTCTGACTGCTAGAGATGGTGAGCATTTTTTCATGTACTTGTTGATTGATTGTATGTCTTCCTCTGAGAAGTGTCTGTTCAGGTCCTTGGCCCATTTGGTGATTGGGTTATTTGTTATCTTATTGTTTAATTTTTTTGAGTTCTTTGTATATTCTGGATATTAGGGCTCTATCTGAAGTGTGAGGAGTAAAAATTTGTTCCCAGGATGTAGGTTCCCTATTTACCTCTCTTATTGTTTCTCTTGCTGAGAAAAAAACTTTTTAGTTTTAGTAAGTCCCATTTGTTTATTCTTGTTATTAACTCTTAGGCTATGGGTGTCCTATTAAGGAATTTGGAGCCCAATCCCACAATATGTAGATCGGAGCCAACTTTTTCTTCTATCAGGCACAGAGTCTCTGATTTGATATCAAGCTCCTTGATCCATTTTGAGTTAACTTTTGTGCATGGCAAAAGAAAAGGATTCAGTTTCATTTTGTTGCATATGGATTTCCAGTTTTCCCAGCACCATTTGTTGAAGATGCTATCCTTCCTCCATTGCATGCTTTTAGCCCCTTTATCAAATATAAGAAAGTTGTAATTTTATGGATTGGTCTCTGTGTCCTCTATTCTGTACCATTGGTCCACCCACCTGTCTTGGTACCAGTACCATGCTGTTTTTGTTACTATTGCTCTGTAGTACAGTTTGAAATCTGGTATCGCTATACCTCCTGATTCACACTTCCTGCTTAGAATTGCTTTTGCTATTCTGGGTCTTTTGTTTTTCCATATGAATTTCATGATTGCTTTATCTATTTCTACAAGAAATGCCATTGGGATTTTGATTGGCATTGCATTAAACCTGTAGAGAACTTTGGGTAATATCGCCATTTTGATGATGTTAGTTCTGCCTATCCATGAACAGGGTATATTTTTCCATCTTCTAAGATCTTCTTCTATTTCTTTCTTTAGGGTTCTATAGTTTTCATTGTATAAATCTTTCACCTCTTTTGTTAGGTTGATTCCCAAGTATTTTATTTTTTTTGAGGATATTTTGAATGGAGTGGTTTTCCTCATTTCCATTTCAGAAGTTTTGTCGATGATATACAGAAATGCCTTTGATTTATGCATGTTGATTTTATATCCTGCCACTTTGCTGAATTCATTTATTAGTTCTAGTAGTTTCTTTGTAGACCCTTTTGGGTCTTCTAGGTATAGAATCATGTCATCCACAAATAGTTATAATTTAAGTTCTTTTCCTATTTTTATGCCTTCAATTTCTTTTGTCTGTCTAATTGCTCTGGCTAGTATTTCAAGAACTAAATTGAATAGAAGTGGTGAGAGAGGGCATCCCTGTCTTGTTCCAGATTTTAGAGGGAATGCCTTCAGTTTTTCTCCATTTAGAATAATGCTAGCCTGAGGCTTAGCATATATAGCTTTTACAATGTTGAGGTAAGTTCCTGTTATCCCTAGTTTTTCTAGTGTTTTGAAAATAAAGGGATACTGTACTTTGTCAAATGCTTTTTCTGCATCTATCGAGATGATCATATGCTTCTTATCTTTAAGTCTATTGATGTAGTGAGTAACATTTATTGATTTCCGTGTATTGAACCAGCCTTGCATCCCAGGGATGAATCCTACTTGATCATTGTGCACAATGTTTTTGATATGCTTTTGTATTCAATTCGCCAGGATTTTATTGAGAATTTTTGCATCTAAGTTCATTAGAGATATTGGACTGTAGTTTTCTTTCTTTGAAGTGTCTTTGTCTGGTTTCGGGATCAGGGTGATGTTGGCCTCATAGAATGAATTTGGAAGAGCTCCTTCTTTTTCTATTTCTTGAAATAGCTTGAAAAGTATTGGTATTAATTCTTCTTTGAAGGTTTTGTAGAATTCCGCTGTATACCCATCCAGTCCAGGGCTTTTCTTGGTTGGTAGTCTTTTGATGGCTTCTTCTAGTTCTTCCTTTGTTATTGGTCTGTTTAAATTGTGTGTGTCTTCCTGACTCAATCTGGGCAGATCATATGACTTAAGAAATTTATCGAAATCTTCACTATCTTCTATTTTATTGGAATATAGGGTTTCAAAATACTTTCTAATTATCTTCTGTATTCCTGTAGTGTCTGTTGTGATATTGCCTTTTTCATCCCATATGTTAGTAATTTGAGTTCTCCCTCTTCTTCTCTTCGTTAGCATGGCTAAGGGTCTGTCGATCTTATTTATTTTTTCAAAGAACTAACTTTTAGTTTTACAATTTTTTCAATGGTTTTTTTTGTTTCAATTTTGTTGATTTCCACTCTGATTTTAATTATTTCTTGTCTTCTACTACATTTACTGTTGTTTTGCTCTTCCTTTTCTAGGGTTTTGAGATGTAGTGTGAGTTCATTTATTTGTTGCTTTTTTTCGTTTATTGAGGAATGAACTCCAGGCAATGAATTTCCCTCTTAAAACTGCTTTCATTGTGTCCCATAGATTCCGGTATGTTCTGTCTGTATTGTCGTTTATCTCTAAGAATTTTTTGATTTCCTCCTTTATGTCTTCTGTAACCCATTGATCATTCAGTAACATATTGTTCATTTTCCAGGTGATGCAGGATTTTTCCTTTCTTCTTTTATCATTGATTTCCAGTTTCATTCCATTATGATCAGATATGGTGCATGGTATTATCTCCACACCTTTATATTTACTAAGAGTTGCCCTATGGCATAATATATGGTCTATCTTTGAGTAAGATCCATGTGCTTCTGAGAAGAACGTGTATCCACTTGATGATGGTTGATATATTCTATATAAGTCAGTTAAGTCTAGGTTATGGATTGTGTTATTGAGTTCTATAGTTTCTTTATTCAGCTTTTGTCTGGAGAATCTGTCTAATGGCGAGAGCGGTGTGTTGAAATCACCCATAATTATTGTGTTGTGGTCTATTTGACTCTTGAACTTGAGGAGAGTTTGTTTTATGAACGTTGCAGCACCATTGTTTGGTGCATACAAATTGATAATTGTTATGTCTTGTTGGTGGATGGTTCCTTTTAACAGTATATAGTGTCCTTCTTTATCCCTTTTGATTAACTTAGGTTTGAAGTTGATTTTATTCGATATGAGTATGGCCACTCCTGCTTGCTTCCAAGGGTCATGTGAGTGGTATGATTTTTCCCAACCTTTACCTTCAGCCTGTGTATGTCTTTTCCTATCATATGCATCCTCTGAAGGCAGCATATTGTTGGATTTGTTTTTTTAATCCAGGTTACTAGCCTATGTCTCTTTATTGGTGAATTTAAGCCATTAATATTTAAGGTTACAATTGAAATATGGTTTGTACTTCCAGTCATGTTTATTTATTTATTTATTTATTTTAGTTTGGCTAGTTTTTCCTCTTTGGTTATTTTTCTCCCCCTTTACTGAGATACCTCCCACTGTTAGTTTTGGGTGCTATTTTTCATTTCCTCTTCTTGTAGTATTTTGCTCAAAATGCTTTGCAGTGCTGGTTTTCTGGCTGCAAATTCTTTTAGCTTTTGTTTATCATGAAATATTTTAATTTCATTGTCAATTCTGAAGCTTAATTTTGCTGGATACAGTATTCTTGGTTGGAATCCATTATTTTTCAGCGTTTGAAATACGTTGTTCCAGGATCTTCTCGCTTTCAAAGTCTGTGATGAAAAACCAGCCATTAACCTAATTGGTTTACCCCTAAATGTAATCTGCCTCCTTTCTCTCGTAGCTTTTAATATCCTCTCCTTGTTCTGTATGTTGGATATCTTCATAATTATGTGTCTTGGAGTTGGTCTATTACGGTTTTGAATGTTTGGGGTCCTGTAGGCTTCCAGGATTTGGCAATCCATTCCATCTTTCATATCTGGGAAGTTTTCTAGGATTATTTCATTCAATAGATTGTTCATTCCTTTGGTTTGAACCTCTATGCCTTCTTCTATCCCAATAACTCTCAAGTTTCGTTTTTTTATGACATCCCATATCTCTTGCATGGATTGCTCGTGATTTTTTAACATCCTTTCTGTGTTGACTATATTCTTTTCAAGTTGATAAACTTTGTCTTCATTATCTGATGTTCTGACTTCTATTTGATCTAGTCTATTTGTAATATTCTAGTTTGAGTTTTTAATTTGGTTTATGGTTTCCTGCATTTCTAGGATTACTGTTTGATTTTTTTTAGGATGTTTATCTCCTGGTAGAGTTCCTTCTTTGCAATTTGAATTTGCTTATGCAATTCGTTTTCAAAGTATTCTTTCATTGTTTCGACTTGCTGTCTCATGACTTCTCTAAAATTCCATTCCATCTGAGTCAGGTATGCCTTGAGTTCTTTCTCTGTCCATGTTTCAGATGCCTCTAGGTTCTCCTGTAGATTTAGGTTGTCTTGCATTGTTTGTAATCCTTTTTTCCCTGTTTTTTCATGTTGTTCACGTTACTTTCCAACTCTGTTTAACTGCTGTGTTTCTGTTTTCTCCTATAAATTTGTTTTGGTTTTGTATATCTCTGTGGTCTCTCCTTTGTGGCGGGAGACTATGCCTAGAAATGTTGGGCTTTATTGTACTTTAAAGTTGATTCATTCAATTCATAAAAGGCTTCCGAATTCTGTATGCATATAGTGATCTGTTGTTTGGTCTTAGGACTTTATGTTTAGGTTAGGTGCTATGACGGTGTGAAGGTTATTATGTCTTGGCTACTTTGGAAGATTGCTCTACTGAAGGGGGATATTAACAGGTGATTGGATCAGGGTGTTTGGTAGTAGCTAGGTACTTAGGAGCCCTATAGACAGCCTGGAAACATTCACCTATTTGCATTTAGATAATTACACTTAATGGAAGACATAATGCTAGGGATGAAAGTTGGGGGGTAGGGGAAGGAAGGTGCTCTTAAAAAGAAAGAAGGAGAGAGAGATAGATAGATTAGAGGAGAATGGAAAGAACAATAAAACTTGAAATGGGAAATAAAGAAAGAAAGAAAAGGTTAGAAAAGAAAAAAGAGAGGAAAAAAATTGAAGTCTTAGAGATGCATTTTCTTCTCTTCCAGTAGGCGGAGCTGTGCCCTCCAAGCCGAGCTTCTGCCCTCTATGTGTCGACAGCAATCCCTGTAAGGCGGCTCCTGGGAGTCTCTCAATCCTGTTAGTCCAGAACCGTTTCACTTCTCTGGCCCCTTCCCCCCTTCCTCCTGCCAGCCAGCCAGCCAGGTCCTGTTCATTGGAGGCGGTTCCCCAAGGATCTGGTTACACTTGCAGCCCCACTGCGTGTCCTATTTCCCGAACGACTGAGCACTCTCTCTGTCATTCATCTAAGCCCCAGTGCTGTGGAGTGATGATCTAGGATCCAACATTTTAATTTTTCCAGACCCCTTTGGTGGGCACGCCCCCGGAAACTGGCGGCTAAGACCTTGGGTGTCGCCGCTGGTGGTAAGGAGAGTTAGGAATCGGGAATCCCCTCTGATTCCCTACAGACACGCCCCCGGAGAGATTCCGGAGGTTTCCCGGCTGCTTGTATCTGGAGGAGGTGGGAGTCACACACCTGCTAAAGTGGATTCCACTGGGAAGGAATTCCATCAGCTGAACTCCAGTGACGTCACCTCTCTGTTATGGCAGGCCCCAGGCTCCTTGCCGGAGTGTCCGATGGGAGGGGTGGGACTGGTCTGTCTCTGGTTGGTTTCAGTTCCCGGTTCGCTATTTCATGAAGGCTTGGCTAGAGACCTCTTCCTAAAGTCCCTGCGCCACTCCTGCTGAGCTGCGCCTCAGAGGCTAGCCACCCAGTCGCGGGGGCCACGGGCGGGCAGCCAAGGATCGCCAAGTCTCGCGGGCAGCGGCTGGCGGGTCTGGACGTCTGCGCCGCGTGGAGGAGATTCACTCATCAGGGGCAAACTGTCACCTACAAAAATCCTACTAATTCCTGGCCGGTCTCTCTTCAGTGGAATTTTGCTAGGAGTTTCTCAGCAGGTAGAATCTAAGCGTATCCATGCGTCTCTCTGACCCCGTTATTGAGGAGGTACTGAAAGCGCTGCCTCCCTGTTGAGAGCCACAGCCAAAGGGGCCCCAGCAAACTTCCAGCTGCCAGCAAACTTCCAGCTGCCGGCTGATGATTGGCTCACAGTGGCCCCAGCAACATCTAGCTGATTGGCTCCTCTGCGGTGATGTTCATTGGGCTGTTTCCCTGCCCTTCAGACTGCCAGCTGATGATTGGCTCACAGTGGCCCCAGCAACATCTAGCTGATTGGCTCCTCTGCGGTGATGTTCATTGGGCTGTTTCCCTGCCCTTCAGACTACGGAACTGCTCATTGGGGGACTTCTTTGGCTCCGCCCACGCGACCCAGCCAATCGGCCTCAAGAGCAGGAGGATTGTGGGAGGTGGTTTGGTGTGTGTGGGGAGAGGCTTGTGGAAGCCGGTGGTGGCAGTTGGGCTCTGAGGGTTTTTTTCCTGAGGAGCTGTTTTGTTTGGCGTTTGTAGTTCTAAAAATAAAGTTAGTTTCTTTTGACAAGTGGCTCCTGAATTGTGCCCAGCCAGACTGCGGCACCTCCCCACCCGCCGCCATGTTGGATCTCCTCAAAATAATGTTTTTCCAGGATGAAATGGAATTTTAAGTGTGGGTAAAGCATCAGGGATGACAGGCCTAGCCAGTAGGTGGAATTTTCAGGATACGACTTAAGAAATTTTAATTTTGTTTCTAACCGAGTTTTTCGGTTCAAGTTCGAACCTTGAACTATAACAGTTGCTCAGTTGTGATAAGTGGCTGTATGATAATTAAGGGAAGAATATGACCAAAAATTTATCCACAAAGGAAAGACAATGTAGAAGAAGAATCTGGGGAGATGTTAAATGCAGAAAGCACACCAAGCAATGACACAAAAGAGTCAAAGGAAAGACTTCAACAAAATGACCAAAATCTGAGTTCAAGAAATCTTAAGGCAAAAAAAGATCCTTGTTTTGACACCAATGATCTTCAAATTGATCATTTCAGTAGGAAGTCTGGGATCGGGGAGAAACCCAGTTACAAAGGATGGCCCACAAGCAGAAGATGAAGTAAGGATGGAAAACATATATTCTTTTGGAAATTTGACAGAGTGGATAGATAAAACAGTACATTACAGGATAGCAGAATCCATAAAAAAGACTACGTTGACTTTTTTTTTTTAGTTGTATGTGGACACAATACCTTCATTTTATTTATTTATATGTGGTGCTGAGGATTGAACCCTGTGCCTCACACATGCTAAGTGAGCATGCTACCATGGAGCTACCATCCCAACCCCTATGTTTACTTTTTAAATGGAGGAACTTAGACAGATAAATAAGGGGAAAAATAAATAAATCAATGGGCAAAAAGAGAAGGGATGTACAAAAGAGATGAAAGAGCAAGGTTTCCTACAAGATAGGAGTGGAAAAAATAAGTAATGATCTCAGAAAGTAGAACATTTACATGGGACATGTAAAAAGATTTAACCGGTGTAATCACATGAAAATAGGAGGAAAAAACTCGGTTAGAAACAAAATTTAAAGAATTTATTGGCCAAAATTTTCCAAAGCTGATAGAAGACATCAAGCCATAAATTCTAAAAGTTCTAAAAAGTTCAGGAAGGATGAATACAACAAAAATCACACCTAAGCATATCTCATTATTAAACACCAAAGCAGGGCATGACTTTCAAAGGGGAACAAGATTGACAACTGACTTCTCAATGGTAGAAGCAGAAGATGATGAAATGACATATTTTAAAGTGCTGACACAAAATAACTGTCAACCTAGACGTCTACACCTACCAGAGAAAATATCCTTCCAAGATGGTTAACATGAGATGCTTAGAGAAAAATAATGACTAAAATGATTTTCTGACAGCAGATCCACATTAAAAGAACATTGCAGAGTGTTTTTGTTTTCTGATTTCTGGGGAGTTTGGTGATTTTGTCTTTATTTAATGTCAGAAGGAAAACTATAACAGGTGGAAGTATAGTCATGTAAAAAGGAATGAAGAGCATCAGAGAACCTGACCATGAGGACAAATCTACACACAAACACTTAGTGTTTAAACAATAGTAATAATATCTTGTGGGGTTCAAAATATATGTAGTATTAAAATATGAGGTAACAATATACAAAAGACAGGAGGAAAGAAAAAGAAGTTCCAGGGAGCAGAAGAAGTGCTATTGCATGACAGATGCTAATGTTAAGCTTGAATGTAGTGATCTCTGGGGTATCCACAAAAAGAATCTTTAGAAAGAATATTTAACAAGCTAATAAAGAAGAACCATGAAAGATAGAAAGTTGATAAATACATGAACATAATACTTATGTAAGGCATGTAGAGTCAACTGACATTACCAATTGACCAATTCTTAGACTCACAGACTCTGGGAACTGGAAAGGCTTTGGAAATCACCTTGTCCACAATGAGGGTTTTCATGTATGGAGAAGTTAAGCATCTATTTCAAGGTCACCTAATTGCAACAGTGCCATGATTTGTATCCCCCCTTCCTAATATTTCTTCCCTATTGTTCATTAAGCAACAAAATTAATGCAAAGAAAAGATCTAAAGAAAAGTATTTGAGACTTAAGAACCACTCTTTAAGAAATATTATCTTAAAACTCACAAGAATGTGAAAAGTCCATTGTATTTATTTAAGTCATCAAACAGCTTTACTTACTACTAACAGAAATAATATTTTAAATGCAAGCATAAGAGACATAGGTAAATTGAAAAGAGGATCCCCCCAACCCAGTAAGACAAACACTACAATACGTTCTTGCCATTGAAGAAGGTTTTCTTCCACACTTCAGACAGTCCACTATTGATCTGTGTTAAACGTTGATAAAAAATTACCAAATGGCTTCTTTGGTTTAAAGGAAAAAAATTTTAGTATTCTTCCAAATATTTAATCACTGCAAATTAGAGATACGAGAATAAGAGTTATGATCCTTTCCCTGCTACATACCTGAAATCCTAGCACATCTCAGAATTAACAGGGCCTACATTCCAAATGGAACTCTGGCATGAGGTTGACTTAATGTCAGATCTAAAAAAGCCCTTGGAAGAAGGGCTTAGAAGTAGAGTCTCAGGAGGATCCAGCCAGTACTTAGAAATCTGAGAACTGATCAAAAATCCAGCTCACTTGTGCAGGCATTCAAGGGTATTTAGATATCATTTGCACCTGTGGTCACTGGCCTCCAAGAGAACAAAGATTTCAGTTGAAAATATACAATATGGTATATTGTCAGAGTGGCATTCTTGAGGGCCATTTCTTAGAATGATGATTTTAGAACATGATAGAATCTCCCGGGCAACTGTTACAAACGGAGGGCCATACTTTACACTCAGTTTTGTTGTGAACCTAAAACTCTTCTAAAAATTAAAGTCCCTTTTACAAATAATGGAAGGTCATTTCCTGGGTCCAAATGGTATGAGCAAGAAGAGGGTGGCATCCTTCTGGTTTGGGAAGTCTCACAAAACAACTGTGTTCCTGTAGCTGTGGCTTGAGCACTTACTACCCTTAGATGTCTACTTGGTCCAAAGTATATACCAGGTTGAGGTCAAGAGTGAATAACTGGAGGGCTAAGACTGTAAGCTAAACAGAACAGATGGATGAGGCTCCTGATGATCTGCCACAATCACGCCCAAGAACAGCACCTAAGCCCAAGGATACACCTTTGTAATATCTAATTCACCTTCATTTCCAATAGTAGTCAGACTAAACATCATGGTTTGTAAAAATCTCCCTGGCAGTTTCAGTGCACTCATAGCTATTGCGTCTACGGAACATTTTTGTTGTTTGAAATGAGATTGTTCAGTACCAAAGAATTGATTTCACAGTGTTTTTTATAATGTCGGGTACCTAGATTACACTCCTCCCAGCCCCAGGGTTCTCCTTCAACACTCTCTCCAGTGAAGCTCAGAATTTGCATTTTAACTAAACCAAATTTTATAAAGACCCAAGAGAATTCTGGTTTGTTTGCATGAAAAGCAAATGGAAACTTTAAAGCCCATGTTGGAAGGAAGGAAAAGAAACAGACTGAAAATATGTGTTATTTAATCAACAGACAAATTAGAGATACAGGGGAAATAACATTCACAATCAATATGAGTGTTTTTCTGCTTTAGTCACAGAAAAGGAAAAGCATAAACTTTAGGGTTTAATACTCTCTTAGTTTTAAAGGAAGCAAAGAAGAAAGCCCAGTTTCCATTCTAACATAAAAGCTAAAATTAAAAAAAAAAACACCTAGACATGACCCAGTTCAAAAGACTCCCCAGAAGGCTCCCAGTCAGCAGAGATGAATTACACCATAGACAAGGAAATATATGTGCATTATTAATAAAGACCCATTTAATTTAGTGTGGAATTTAGGTTTTTGCCTAACTTGATTTCGTTTTTCTTCTAGTACGGGGAACTGTAGCCACTAAGTGTATAATGGCTTGAACAGAAAGCATGACATTTTAACTTCACATTGTTTCCACTAGTCCTATTTACATCAGAAATTCAGCCCCACCTCCTCATAATCCTTTTCCAGAGCTGCCAGATCTTCCCTGGCTTCTGAGAACTCCCCTTGTTCCATGCCTTCTGTGATGTACCAGTGTAGAAAAGCCTTCTTGGCATACATGAGGTCAAACTTGTAGTCGAGCCGGGCCCAGGCCTCTGCAATTGCTGTGGTGTTGCTCAACATGCAGACAGCTCGCTGGACCCTGGCCAAGTCCCCTCCGGGCATCACTGCAGGTGGCTGATGATTGATGCCCACCTTAAAACCAGTTGGACACCAATCTACAAACTGAACAGAGGTCCTCAACTTCATGGCTGCAATCGCTGCATTCACATCTCTAGGGACCACATCTCCTCGGTATAGTAAGCAGCAGGCCATGTACTTCCCAAGCTGAGGATCACACTTGACCATCTGGTTGGACAACTCAAAGCAAGCAGCAGTGATGTCGGGCACTGACAGATGCTCGTGGTAGGCTTTGTCAGCAGATATGATGGGGGCAAAGGTTGTCATGGGGAAATGTATTCTTGGATAGGGTACTAAGTTGGTCTGGAATTCAATAAGGTCTATATTCAAGGGTCCTTCAAACCGAAGGGAAGCAGTAATGGAAGATACCACTTGGCTTATCAGCCTATTGATGCTTGCATAGGAGGGGCGTTCAACACCAAGTTTATGATGGCAGATGTCATAGATGGCCTCGTTATCCACCATGAAGGTACAGTCTGAGTGCTCCATGGTAGAATGGGTGGTGAGGATGGAGTTGTAAGGCTCCACTACAGCAGTGGAGATTCTAGGGGCTGGGTAGACAGAGAACTCCAGTTTAGTCTTCCTGCCATACTCTACAGAGAGCTGCTCCATTAGGAGAGATGTAAATCCCGATCCAGTACCTCCTCCAAGGCTTCGGAAAATCAAAAATCCCTGAAGTCCACTGCACTGTTCTGCCTAGGAAAAGTGCATGCAATGTGAGAATGCAGCCAAATTGATGCAGAACCGAAGACACAATAAGTTCCCCAAAACAAAGTCCACAAGTTTTAGAGAGGCCTGGTTTACATTTTAACTCCACAGCAAACATTACTTTGGAGTATACCTAAGTGGTACTTCTGGAGTAGGGGAAGCTCTTTTGAGTTTTACTACAGGATGAGCATCCCAAGTTCAAAATCCCAAACTTTTTTAGTGCTAATATGAAGCTACAAGAGGAAAATTCCATACCTGACTTCATGGTGACAGGTTATAGTCAAAACATAGGGACACTGAAAATATTATATGAAATTACCTTTAGACTCTGTATATAAGGAGTATATTAAATATAAATGAACTTTGTGTTTAGACTTGGGTCCCATCCCTGGAATGTCTCATTATACATATGCAAAACACTCTAAAATCTGAAAAAAAAATATCCAAAATACTTCTAGTCCCAAGCATTTCAGATAAGGGATTATCAACCTATATAAGCAAAGCATAGATATTCTACCTTCTTTCATTAGCCTCCATGAGTGAGTGTATTGGTAGATAATGAGAAGAAAGGCCTTTATCAGTAACAAAGAAAGTGATGAGCAAAATATTTTAGTGAAATAATAATTGAAGTACCTATATCTTCTAAACCTTCCATCTGCACCGCTGATGTAGCAGACATCATGTTACCTAATGATTATGCCAAACCACCTATTCCAGACTTGGGTCCTTATGGAAGAATGAACTGTCAGTAAATAGGGTAACCAATCTCTAGGTGTAGGATCTGTGTCCTAAAAACTTCACAAGCAGTGGTGACTTGGAAAATTATGTGCTTCAGAGTGCTTCAAAAGTCTCTGATAGCAAGATAAACCCTGCATTAGTAGAAGCAAAGGTAGATGGGACCACCTAGTAAGTAAAAGCCTTGTGTCACCCTTCTTATGTAACAAGGTATAGTCATAACCAACACTGGGACCCTTTTCTAGGTCTGAGCACCCACAAAGACATCCAGATGAAAGGATCGGGTGGCCGTGGTGGTGTCTGTAGATAATGTTGGTGCATCCTACTGCAGACCACCAGTGCCCAGGTATGGCCTTATCAGAGGAGAGAAGGGTCACTTGCCAGCTTTCTGATCCTCTCCAGCACAAGGCTGATGATCTCAGAGCCCACAGAGTAGTGACCTCGTGCATAGTTGTTGGCAGCATCCTCCTTTCCGCTAACAAGCTGCTCTGGGTGGAAGAGTGAATGGAACTTTCCTGTACGGATCCCATCTGCAGAGGGAAAGGTAGTCAGTGCACACGTGCAGTTCAACTGTCAGACCTTTGCTGATCCTCTCAGGGCTCCATACTGTCCCCACCCTTTCCCCCAGTGTTGTGGTAAAAGAACAAACATACTTCAGAACTAGGCTTTCTTTATCTAGACAAAGGTAGAATCTTTTACATATAAGTTGAAAGTATATTTTCCACCATATACCCTGTATTAGTTTCTTAAGGCTGCCATAACAAATTTGTCTTAAAACAACAAAAAAAAAATTTCTAACAGTTCAGGAAGCCAAAAGTTTAAAATCAAGTTGTAGGCAAGGTTGGTTCCTTCAGGAGCCTCTAGGGAGAATCCATTCTCTCTCTCTCTCTCTCTCTCTCTCTCTCTCTCTCTCTCCCTCCCTCCCTTCCCTCTCCCCTCCTTCACTCCTCTCTCTCCCAGCTTCTAGTGACTTTTAACAATCTTTGGGTGGTAGCTGCCTCTGTCATACATGTCCTCTGTGTCAATGTGCTCTCTTTTTTTCTTTGGAAGACACAATTCTTTGACTTTAGGGCCCACCCCAATCCAGCATGACCTCATCTTAACTAACTACATCTGCAAAGACTCCATTTACAAATATGGTCACATTCTGGGGTTCCAGGTAAATATTAGTTTAGAGGGGACACTATTCAACTCACTCAATACTCCATGATGCTTTGGCATTTTGAGACAAGTATTCCTCTCTAAAAATCGCCAACTATGTGCTGAAATGGCATGAAAAGTATACCAATCTAAATTATAATCGGTATGAGTTATAAGAGATTTTAATCACAAAGTCACTCACGCAAACTCAAATGATCCTGGGACTCAAATGCAGGAAGGATGAATGCACAAAACAGTTTATGAAAACCAAAAATATTCAGCTATCTTTCATTTTCCTCCATGAGTTTATCTGCATCTTCAATCTACTAACAATAGAAAATTCTACAAAGAAAGAATGTATTCTTGGATCAAGTCCTAGGTTGGTCTGGAATTCAGTGAGGCCAACATTGAAAGACATTTCTGATTCAGTCAGCTTTTTCACCACTGCGACCAAAAGAGTTGAAAAGAGAAATTTTAGAGAAAGAAATATTTATGTAGGGCTCATGGTTTCATAGGTCTTAGGACATGGATGGCCAACTTCATTGCTCTGAGTCAGGGGTGAGGCAGACATCAGGACAGAAGGGTGTGGCAGAGAAAAGTAGCTTCATGGCACCAGGAAGCAGAGAGAGCTCTCACTCACTAGATACATAAACCCCAAAGGCATGACCCCTAGAGCCACACTCTAACTGCCTACAGTCACTACCCAGTTAATCCACTCAAGTGCACTAATGCACTGAGTTCATAACCCAATCTTTTGGCTTCTAAACCTTCTCATTGTCTCACACATGAGATTTTGAGGGACACCTCAACTCTAAACAGTTTGCATAACTTTGTACCCTTACAACAGTCTTATAATTTTCTTCACTCCATGCTATTTGTGTCATGATGTTGCACATAGCAGATGCCAAGTACATTAATGAATAAATCTTGTGATTAATCTTCAAATCATGGTTCTAAATCTGCCTTTCTCCCAAATCTAGACTATTCACTGGCCTCTATTTCCTATCAAATACAAATCAAACATCTTATTCATGGAGATCCCATGGTTTGCCTTCTAAGATTCCAATTGTAACAACTATTTACATTTTTCGCCAATAGATTATGATACTTCTCTGCCATAAAAGAAACATTCCACTTTAAGTCTCCTATAACTCCTCTACATGAACAGCTTCCTCAGGTTCAAGCCAAAACAATACTCCCAGGCATCTGAATGTGTCTGTGGTCATAATTTCTTTTACTCTCACCTATGAATTATTGAAATTCCCCTGCCCATTCTTCAGAACTCAGGTGGAATATCACTTTGTCCATGAAGTCTTTTCTAATCTCTTCCAAAAAGATAGGCTTTATGTCCTCATTTCCTTCTCGTTAAGACTTTCCTTGT
Source organism: Urocitellus parryii (assembly GCF_045843805.1). NCBI lineage: Eukaryota > Metazoa > Chordata > Mammalia > Rodentia > Sciuridae > Urocitellus > Urocitellus parryii. The sequence continues at coordinate 74,785,684 of NC_135539.1, read as the reverse complement.
GCACACACACACATAATATGCCCCTCCTCATCTCCCTGCTTTATTTTTCTCCAGACCACTTGTCATCATCGGAAAAACTGTTTATTAGGTTTTTCTTGGTCTGCACCTCACTTGAATGTTGTCTCCATGGAGACTGAGATACATACACCCACATACACATATCCAATGTCAGGAACAGTGCCTAGAATGACTGAGGCACTCTTATTTGTTGAATAAAACAATGAAAACCAATGCTTTCCCCCTAAATCCTGCAACACTTTTCTCCTGTCTCTTTGTCTGAACTGGCTCAGGACCTCCAAAATCATGCTCCCTGTGAGCTACGTCCTAGAGGACTAGGGAATTTCTTCCAATTGTTGCTGCTACCTTCCTATCTTTTGACTTTCTCAGCTTCTGATCCTGAGCCTTAATCCTTCTATTTGCCTGGCATTTTTGATTAACAAAAGCTAAAATACCTACTGTGATGTCCATGATAACTGGATTTAGCCTCTTCAAATCCACATTGCTCCTTCAAGGACACTGACCAAAGTCCACTGGAAACACACATAATCCACTTTGCCTAGGTTCCTGGAACACTAGACTCCAGCTAAGGCTCACAGTTGCAAACTCCCCTTAGTCTTACATAAAAATTTATATATTATCTTTAGGCACTTATAACTTGAATCACACTATAACATAATTGTTTATCTTAGCCTCCATACCAGTCTCATCTGGTGATTCTTTTGTTTTGTTTTGTTTTTGTTGTTGTTGTTGTTTTGTTTTGTTTTGGGGGAGTTTATGGGGTGTTGTGGGGTTTCTTTGTTTTGTTTGGGATTCTTTGTTGGTGGTGGTGATTGGTGTCTTGTTTTGTTTTGTTTTGTTTATTGGTTGGTTGATATGGGAAATTTAACCCAAGGGTGCTTAACCCTGAACCACATTCCCAGCCCTTTTTATTTTTTATTTTTTTGTTTTGTTTTGAGACTGGGTCTCACTAAGTTGCTTAGAGCCTCACTAAGTTGCTGAGGCTGACTTTGAACTTATGATCCTCCTGCCTCAGCCTCCCAAGTCACTGGGATTACAGGCATGCACCACCATGCCGAACTCATCTGTTCTCAAAGCCATCTGTAATTTCTTCTTTTTCACTCTTTCACAGCATCTACAGAGTAATACTGAATTTGTATATGGGTCTCTTGGCCTCAGCATTTCTATCCCACTCCTCTCAATAAAACATTCTGGGGGCTGGGGATGTGGCTCAAGCAGAAGTGCGCTCGCCTGGCATGTGTGCGGCCCAGGTTCGATCCTGCCCCCATCAGTTTGTCACTTTTTTTTGTCTCTGTTCTGACAAGGAAATCAACTCCAATCTAGTGTGAATGTCTTCTATTTTTCTATTACAGGCAGACTATATTTTCCAAAAATAACTTCAAAAATATTTCCCATTGTACATTGTACATGTGCTTCTAGAATCTCATCAATCTTGCATACAGGTAGGATTCATTAATGCTCCCCCCACCCTTGTGGATCTTTGTTAACTACCTCAACCCATGCAGAATAGCTAAAATAACACTATATGACTTTCTAAGCTAGGTGATAAAAGTGCCATGGTCTTCTCTCTTATTCTAATATGGTGCTTGCACTCAGAACCCAGCCACCATGCTGTGAGGAAGCCAAAGCAGCCCACAGAAGCCTACATCTCAAAGAGTAACCAAGGCCCTGAAGCATGCTTGGCCTCCATCTCAGCCTACAACCAGCACCAACTTGCCAACCATGTAAGTGAGCCTCTTTCAAAGTAGATCCCCTTTTTCCAAGCTCCCATCTGAACCTCCCTGGCTGGTACCCTGTGGAACAAAGAGGAGCTGTCCTCTCTGAGCCCCACCAAGTTGCAGATTCATGAACAACATAGTGATTATAACCCTAAACCACCGAGTTTGAGGGTATTTATTACACAGGAACAGATAACTGACACACTATCTCAAACCCAAATCTACCCTGCTCTCTAGTTGTTTTCCATGTCAGTATAAACTCTTCTCTCTCCAGTATTTCTCTAGCCCCATTTCTCTAGCCCCCAAGAGAGTTTTCCCGAGACACAACAAAGTCTACCATTACTAATCATAAATTAGTATTGATTTCCCCCCATAATTTGAATGTTTATTTGGTTCCTTGCTGCTTTGAAATTATCTTCAAATATTCTGGTCTCAATAAACAAAATAATGACAAACTTTCAAATTCTTTGCCAGTAGCTGCGGGCAACAGGCTCACAAACCCAGGAAAAATTCAGTGTTCTATTACAATACATGAGCAGTCAAATTAATAAGGTTTTAATTAGTTTCATCACACACAAAAAAAGACCTAGTCTTCTCTTTGGGTATGTCTGTCACGTTCATCACCCTAAATGGCTATTAAATAAGGCTCTAAATTTGGAAAAGGTTTATATGATTCTGTTCAGATGGCTTAGTACAATCTCATGCTCTGCCCATTTGATTTGTTTGAGTGTGGACATGGTGAAGTACACTAGAACATAAACCTTATGTTACCTATAACAGTTGGTTCCAAATCCATGAACAGTGTTCTGGGCACATGCTTCCCAGCCCTCGTCTCATGAAAGAAGGTATCAAAAGATGCATTCATGTGCTTCGTTTTAGAATTTTCCAACTGATCCTGTTGACCTTGACCGTCAAGAACGATGCCATCTGGCTGGATTCCATGTTCCAGGCAATAGAGTTCCCAACAAGCATCCCCAATCTGGACGCCAGCTTGACCAATGTGAATGGAAAGGCACTCCCTCTGAAATAAGCCACAGTGAATTAGAACTGGACAGGCACTCAGACCATGAGCACCGTTGCTCAGCACTTCTAACTACAGATGAAGCCAGCTAAAGCCCACAAGATAAATATCTTCTGATGATAATCAAAAATGTCCAATAGAAACCAAAGACCAGGGTTCATACAGCTAAACTTCAGAGACAACTGAACCATTGGCTTAAATGCTATTAGAAAGTTTATTTCAGCAACATAAACTAAGTACCTATTGTACATTGGGCTAAAACTGAGTTAAGAATATATATAATCTATGTGTATGTGTATGTACACATGTGAGCATGCATGGGGAAGTGGGTATGTGTGTGTGTGTGCATAGTATGTGAGTGTTGGTGTCATACCAACTCACCCAGAAAAAAAATTTAGCTAGTTATTGTAAAGGAATAAAACCAAAATCAATTTCCAATCTTATCAGGTATTATAAATCATCACAGACAAATAAAAGGGGTTATCTTTTCAGACCTTGAAATTTTATATTTATTGTGCATATTTGCTCTATGTAAGAAATAATAGTCTAAGCTAAAATTAGTAGAAAATTTGCCAAGGACAAAATATGATAGTTTTATCAACCCCAAAATGTAAAACTTCTTTACCATAACAAATTGATATATATAAATATGTATTATATAAAGGGCTATGTATAAATTAATTGCATATACCCTGATTTTTTTAAACTCTTAAGATATATGCTAGATAAATAGGCAAGTGGCATAAACAAATGAATTACAAAAGACAGACCCTGAAAAACAAATATTTTGGCACAATGTTATTCATAACATTATAATGTATAATGGTGAAAACCAAGAACAAATCTGCTCAACCATCTACTCAATCTACTTGACCATTCACCTATTGTCAGATATTTATTTAAAGAATTGTACTTCAATCAAAGAGCATATTATATAATTCTTAAATATTTACCAAAAAATAATACGTGGAAAATGCTTACATTATTATATTTACAGGGTCTGGTGCTCTATCCATTTTTAAAAAGGCACAGAAAATGAATGCATCAAGATATTAATCCTAGTTACATTTGGATAGTAAGTAATTTTTTTCTTATCTAAACTTACTATTTTCTTCTTACCAGCTTCCATCCCATTTTTTAAATCAAACAACTTTTTTAGTAATTTAAGCAGGCAAAATTATTTACTTTTTATGAGATGAAAAGAAAAGGTTAAATCCCAGAAATCTAAAGTCACAGCAATTACTGATTTTAATATTGCTACATTTTGATTGCCAGTGGTCCTAGAACAAGTCCTTGTCAGAGAGATAAGGAGGAGCCTGTCTTCCAAATCATCAGGCCCTTCAAGCTGTCTGACCTGGTCAGCCGAGCAGATTCCACTACAAAAAGACCTTGGACCTCCCCATCAATCACTGGCCACGGTCAACACAGACCTCTTCTCAAGAGGAGAGAGCAAGTTCTGACCAGCCACACCCCTGCAATCTGACTTGGACTCTGTTCATGCTCAGCAGCCTCAAATCCTTGTACTTTGTGTCTTGGATTCAGGAGACAAATTGCAGCCTTCTTCATGAGAAGTTCAAGCCAAGTGCTTAGGGGAACTTCCTTCTTGTTTCTTCTCTGTATAACTATCAGTCTCATGAAAAAGGCTGAGAACTTAACTTTGAAAACACCTTCCTTAGAACTAATATTCCTACTTCTATTTGGTAAATAAAAATCAAAACAACACATTCCATTGCAAACATTCTTCAAATGCCTTTATCTGCAAAGAGTTTTCATTCCTCTCCCCACCTGACAGACTTTAAATGCTATGAATACATTAGCTACTGTAATCAGATCAAAGCTTTAGTCCCCAAATTTAAGTTAAAATTGAGAAAGGGGAAGAGAGTGTTCATTGTTTACACATCGTTAGAGCCTCTTAATCAGTAAAGTTTACATGCACATTTCTCTCACTAACTCTTCCGTAGCTGTCCATCACCCTGTCCTGTACTGCACAGAAATGTGGTTGTGGCTCACAGGATTCACAGTAAAAATAATCATTAACAAAAAAATTCATCACTGCTCTTCATGTGGTTCAAACAGAGTAATACTGTCCTTTTGTAACTCAGCAGGAGTCACTTGGTTCAACAAGCCCCTTGCTTGGCTTTAGAGGAAGCTGGGTTTATAAGAGAACTGGGTCCAGGGGTGTAGAAAACCATGTTCACCTTAGTCTTCTCTTATCCTCTCCCTCCTGCTAAAATACTAGTCACAATAGGAAACACTGTAAGACTGCAAAATGTCCACAAAATCTCAACACTGACAGGTCACAGCACACTAATGAATGCTGCTACCCAGCTTATTTGAATTACTAGGAAAGCATAATTTTTAATTAAACATTTAAGATTGAGATCACTGTTGATTCATATGCAGTTCTAAAAAATGACACAAAAAGATTTCATGTACTCCTTAGTCATTTGTCCTCTGAGGAAATATCTTGCAAAACCATAGTAAAACATCACCCCAGAATAATAGCATTTATAGTTAAGATACAGAACATTCCATTACTAGATGTATTCCTCTTGTTGGAAGGCATAATTCTTAAGAGAAAAAAATTAATAATCTGTAAAATGCTGGAAAGAGAGAACAACAGGACAAGATAATTAGAGATGAAATCAGTTTTAAAGATTGCTTTAAGGACAAAAAATTCTAAGATACTTAAAATTATTCACTTCCATAGAAGAGATTACAGATGAAGTGGGCCTTAGAAGATGGTTCCCAAATAGGAAAGACAGGGAAATGCATCTGACATAGCTTTTATATATATATGACATATATATGGTATATTCATATATGTATATATATCATATATGATATATATACATATATATAATATATACCTATAATATATATACATATATATTATATATATCATATATATATATGATATATATACATATATGAATACACCATAGTAAGTCTCAACATCATGCACATCCACAGGACTGGGATCCTGATTAGAGTAAGATGTACTCCATGTTTGTATAAATATATCAAAATAGACTCTACTGTCATGAAAAACTAAAAAGGACATTTTTTAAAAGATGGTCTCAAAACAGAATTATTGTAAGCACAATATTCATTATTATACTCAAAGAAATAGAGAGCAAAGAAAGTGTCTGTGCACTTTACCCTGTCACGCATTTATGATCCTAGCAATAGTAGCCTGGGTCTGAAGTCCCCAGAGACTCCAAAGCATAAATGGAAATTAAGCAATTGATTTCTACAGAAAAATAAGCATAGTGGTTCAAAAACAAACGTAAAAACTAAAGGGGAGTTTCTTGCTTCGGTGCTTTAATACAGCAGTGAAGGATTGCAAACCAACCTACCTTCACCTTGAGAGAAGCAAAGCTACAGATGAACAGATTAGAACCTATCCAAATCTGCTTCCAACATCTAATGGGTACTGAAAGAAACAAATGCCTATTTTAAAAGTTCTTCTCTTGTAGTAAGACTTTACTGAGAAATTTGGGTGGAGGAAAAGATGAGTATAATTTGCCTCAGCACCAAATCAGCACTGTCAACAATGTGCAGGTACCGAGCCACTTACCATGCTGATCTGTACTTGCCCCTACTGCCCAGTGGTAATGACTGAGGAGCAATCATTTCTAGCTATGCTTTAATCACAGGACCCGGAAATGACTCCACCTGAGTGCTGCAAAGCTTTCTTCACTTAAAGCAGTACGGTCTCTTTTTAGTTCTACACTTTTCTGGTCTCAAATTGGCTGTGATGGGTTTAAACGACCTGTGATAAAGTTTGTGCCAACTGCAGGTGAGTTAATGACAGATTATCACAATCTGCTTCTATCACAGACCTATGCTGAAAATAACAAGCATCTTTAAAAATTCTCCTCTTGGGTTATGAATTCATTAACCATTGACAGGGGAAAAGAAAGAGTATAAGCAAATTTGCTGTGATAGCAAATCAGCTTTTCTTATTACCTGAGTGCTTTTTGAATAGCTTCTCTTCAACAAGTCAAAAGATCCTAAATATATAGAGCAAACCAAAAAATGTCTACCTCTCACTCATGCATGTCCACCACCATGTGATGTTTTATTAATTGCATTAAGATCAAAAAAGATTTTAAGTGATTTCTCTTTTTATATATTTGTTACAATTTCCTTTATATTCTGCCATATGGTACATTTTTGAAAATGTTTCATGAATGCCTAAAAAGAATATGTATTAAACAGTTGTTTAAAATAGTGTTTGAGACAGGTAAGATCAATAAATAGATCTATTAAGTCACACTGATTTATTGTGTAGTCCAAATTTTTGGTATCAATTATTTTAAAAGATGTATCAAAATTTTTGCTATGATTATGAATTCATCTACCATTTCTTTTTCTGTCAAATTTTGCTTGATGTATTTTGAGACTATGTCATCAAGAGCATATAAATTTTAAATTAATATTTTCTGTGGAACTGAAACATTATTTTGAATCACCATTGATACTAATAATTTTTGCTTTAAAATCTCTGTGATAAAATATTAATATCACTATTTAATTTGTGGATAGTATTCAAACATTTTCTTTTTGTACCCAATAATATATGTGTGCCTCTTGCAATTATTTGTATGGCATAAAGAGAAAACATTGAGGTCTTCTTTCCTTTTTTTGGTGCTTGGAGTTGAACCCAGGGCCCTGTGCAAGCACTCTACCAACTGAGCTATATCCCCAGCCCAAGGTCTTCCTAAGAAAGAAGAAATTTCTGCTATGTATGACAACTTCTGTTTCAGCACCAACTCAAGAATTTTCCAGCCTGCCCACTTACCTTTGGGATCTCAGATTCTATAGATCTGAGATGGATGGATATATATGCACTATATATATCCATATATATGCACACATATATGCACTACTGGTTCAGCCACACTTGATAGCTGTCCTTGGGTCTTGAAAAAAATGAAAAAATTTCCATGTGATAAAAAAAAATGTGACGTTTACAATTAGGATTCCCTTTCTTTTCAAAGTTCCTTCCTGAAATATTACTCAGTGAATGGGTCAGTCAATCCACTTGCCAATTCACTGGCTAAGAAAGAAAACCTTGTCAGCAAGGAATATTTTTGTTTTTAAAATTATTTTTATCAATATTCTGAGGTTTCTGAAATTCTATTTGAAAATTCTCTATTGGCAACCCTGGAAGCAACCAAAATCACTGTCTACTATTATTCCCTCCCATCAAGCCAAACCCTTCCCTTTTCCTCCTCCATCCTTCCTTCCCACTAGGAACACCATTCTGCCTTTTAAATCTTCTGTGATCTCTTAATAAGATGATATAATCATAAAAAAATAATTTCAGTGTACTTCTGATCAATAGTGCCTTCTCTGGTCACACACTTATATTGTTAACTTTTGATTCACCTTCTCTAAAACCAACAGCTAACACCCCATCTTTGGAATTTTAGTTTCCTCATTGAAATATCTGAAAGCAGACCAACACAGTAATTATATGATAGATAGGTAGGTAGGTAGATAGATAGATATAAGAAAAACAACCTCCTTAGCCACACGTGATAGATTTTAGAAGATAACAAACCTGATTTCAAATATACTGCCTTATTGTGCCTATATATCATATACTTTTGTTTCTTAGAGATAACTGAAATTTTTCCTTGTAAGATAATTACCATAAAGGTGACCTTCCCATTGGTAGCATAAGAAAAATAATAGGTCTGGTATCTTTAAAGCATTCTTCTAATTCTTTTTTTTTTTTATGTGACATCTTTTTTTTTTTTGTATTTCTTTTTTTTTTATTTTTTTTTATTGGTTGTTCAAAACCTTACACGGCTCTTGACATATCATATTTTAGACATTAGTTTCAAGTGAGTTATGAACTCCCATTTTTACCCCAAATACAGATTGCAGAATCACATCAGTTACACATTCACCTTTTTACATAATGCCCTATTAGTAACTGTTGTATTCTGCTACCTTTCCTATCCTCTACTATCCCCCCTCCCCTCCCCTCCCATCTTCTCTCTCTATCCCATCTACTGTAATTCATTTCTCTCCTTGTTTTTTCTTCCAATTCCCCTCACAACCTCTTTTATGTAGTTTTTTTTTTTTTAACAATGAGGGTCTCTTTCCATTTCCATGCAATTCCCCTTCTCTCTCTCTTTCCCTCCCACATTCTTCTAATTCTGATGTTTCTGCGAATATGAGTCTAAAGATTTGATGAAAGAACTGAAGTATCTAAAATGTAGAGTGGTAAATCAGATTGTTGGGATGGCAGAAGAAAAAGGAAGAAATGGGCATTTCCAGTATTTTCCCTATGAAGCCCAAGTTATATACAGCTGGCACAAACTAGTATAAGCTTACTGGTTGTTAGAAAAAAAAATAATAAATCACTTTTGTACTAGTTGGTAACTACTTTTCTGTGTCCCCTAAGTTTGCCCCACCTTCCCAGTCCCACCCCACGCTTTGGGGCCTCCCCTACCCCACAATCCAGAAACTAAAGAGTGCCTGGCTCAATATCTGGCTCAGTGTTATCCTAAAAGTCCAGCCTCCAGGGCCCTCAACAGCTTCTCCTAGGAATCCCAGGTGGTAAGGAATGCCCACCCAATCTTAGGCAGTCCAAGAGGTACCACTGAGCACATCAGCCAAGTCTTCTGCTTTAGGCACATGAACTCCCACCATTGTGTATCTCCCCAGCGTGGCAGGCTCTGGAAGTCCAGTGACAAACACCAGGTTCAGACCTCCCAGACTCATAGCCATCTAACTCTACTGGCAGTATCTCAGGATATTGTCACATGGTTTTGTACGGGAGCTGTAACTTTCACTATAGGAATTGAATTTTACCTCCATTTTATGGATGAATTTTTAATACCCACCCAATTCCCACCCTTCACTTGTAACAACTTGAATTTTGTTCATGGCATTGAGAGCTAAGGCAGCATAGGTCTGACTATGCCAATGATTCTTCTAAAGGCATATTAACTCACTGCAGTACTATAAGTATAGTTATCATGACCCCAGCCCCCCATAAACATTTTACAAGGACACTGATAGGCAGGGAAGTTGCTTAAACCTTGAGAAGGTAAGCCAGGATTTGAATCACCACTTCCTGACAAGAGAGCCACATACTTACTTAACTATTGGACTACAATGTCTTCCATTTGGCAGAAGCAATTAAGTTTGGACCCAACTAAAAATTATTCTAATAAACATTTTCATAACAATAATAGAGATACTAAATGTATTTTTTTATTTTTAAAATTATTACATCATATGTACTTATAACCACGCGCATATATACACATTCATTCTCTTGAGTGTAATTGCTATGAATTTATCGAAAGAGTATTCAAAACAAAAAGAAAAAATTATTGATGATATAAAGAGAAATTTCCTAATTATTAAGACTACTAGTTCCCTAATAGGAAAGTCTTTGTTCATAAATTTATTTCATCTCTCTATGTAATTTCAAGCTCCATTTAGCTAGTGATAATGGCAAACAAAACATTACACCAAAATCAACAAATAATTAGAAAATTATTGGATTGGATTTGATAAATGCTTTGCACTATAAGATATATATCCCTTGATCAGCAGTTTTGTAAAACTAGTGTTTAATTTATCTAAGGAATAGATTTTATCATTACTTATTACATATTAATTTATATTAGTGTGCTAGTTGTTGAATATATTTAAAATTAATCTGCCTAAAAATTTCAATCAAATGCATATGGCTAAAAATTTTGGAAATCCTCCAAGAGAATATTTCTAAATCTATGATCATTAATCGACACTTGAAATCTGGGCCCAATAAAGTTAATGATAGCATTTGCTCAAGGAGAGAGATCTGGACAGATTTTATACACATATATGAAAGCTGAAATCTAATTAATTTCCTAATCCCTGACCTGAAGAGTATGTGAGGGGAAAGGGATGATTTGCATGGAACTGAGAAAATAAGGATTCAGAGAATATTTGTCATGTATTGAGTATTCGAGGCAGAGTAAGACACTGAATTTGGGAGCAGGCATATTCAGACACCAATAAGTTGATCTCCTGTAGGACCAGGAGACTTTACCAGCCTTTTCTAGGTTTTCAATGACCAATCCTCAGTAAAGTCCACTTTCCTTTGTTCTGCTTCTATGGTGCCCAGCAATTTTCTGCTTAAAAATTGTCTTCTATTCCTGACTTCCTGCCTTACTATCTGGCCCAGTACTTGTAATATTATTGTAGGAATTCAATAAACAATTGTGAATAGTTGAACAAAATAGTAAGTTCCCAAATGAATAAAAATTTGGAAAGCATTTCCCCACCTAAAACAACAGTATTCTGATCACAGGAAAGTCCCTCCTGCTAAATCCCACATGAACATCAACATCCTGGAGTATCTATCACTTTGACAGTGATTGTTACAGGTTCCAAAAGGATGGGCCACCTCTCATTACACCACCAAAACCAGTTTCAGGACCTGCAGAACTGAGGACAAACTCTGACTTCTAAGGATCTCACCTGTTCCTGTGGGTAAAAATGTGGTTTTGTCCAAATATCTGCATCCTATAAAGCTCTATCTGGTTTTATAGTCTGTATTATTATAATGTAACTGTACTAAAACAGTACTTCCTTCTTTAATTTTTTTTTTTTAGAGAGAGAGAGAGAAATTATTTAATATTTATTTTTTAGTTTTCGGTGGACACAACATCTTTATTTTTATGTGGTGCTGAGGATCGAACCCAGCGCCCCGCGCATGCCAGGTAAGCGTGTTACCACTTGAGCCACATCCCCAGCCCCCTTCTTTAATTTTGAGGGAAGAGTAGGTGGGGTAAAGGTGTTTGTTAGTGAAGGATATCCTACTCCCTAACTTCTTATCCTTTTCAAAACTAAAGCATTTTCCCCTTGTGTTGTAAAGGTAATACAAGTTCAGTATCTCACTCTTTTCAAAAAAGTATTCAACATAAGAAAGTAAAATTAAATATGTTTTAAATGCCCAAAAGTCTGACACCTACAGACATCTTCGTACACTGACTTCATCTTTTCCCTCTGTGTAATATTTTGCAATTCATGACTCTGAATATACTGAATACACCTTCATGTTCCATGTTTTTTACTGAAAATTAAAATGTATTATTCTATTACACGTCCCAATTTATTTTTATTGGCTGAAACTACTATTTCCAGTAGATGAGCCAGAATTGGCAATTCTCCTATCATTGTTTGGTTTAGTTGTCTTTAATTTTTCTATTATAACAACAATGTCATTAATATATCTTCATGTACAGATAATTTTTATTTCTTAGGATAAATTCCAAGAAATGGAATTATAGTGCCAAATATGAGAAAATTTTTTTAAGATTTTTTTTAAAGAGAGAGTGAGAGAGGAGAGAGAGAGAGCATTTTTTTTAAGAGAGAGTGAGAGAGGAGAGAGAGAGAGAGAGAGAGAGAGAGAGAGAGAGAGAGAGAGAATTTTTTTTTTAATATTTATTTTTTAGTTCTCGACGGACACAACATCTTTGTTGGTATGTGGTGCTGAGAGGATCGAACCTGGGCCGCACGCATGCCAGGCGAGCGCGCTACCGCTTGAGCCACATCCCCAGCCCAAGAGAAAACTTTTAAAGACTTTAACACATGCAGTACAATATTTAAAATCAAAGAACATGTTCATTTGTTTCACAATCGTCTTCTTGAGAAGATCCTTTATTTTATTTACTAGTTCCTTTAGCTGCCTTCTTAGACACAGAGAAGTCACTGTCTCCTAGCATAGGGCTCATAACTAGATTTCACTGGTTTCCTAGAGACAGCCCGGGTTTCCAGAGACAGTTCCATGATCTTTGGCAATTGGGGATATATCTCACAAGAATAATTTAGTCTGTGTATAGTCAATAACCAAGCTTCAGAATAGGTCATTACTTACAACCTCTATCCTCCCTGAACGCTAATGAAGATCTAATGACCTGAAATGCTTCCAGTCCATTTGCCTTGGACTGCAGTGAAAGTGCTAATAAACAGTGAAAGAAGTACTAGGGGATTGAGAAATACAGTCGGAATGAAATCCAAGCTTTCCCAATTCCCATCCAGTCTTTCTTCCATCCCTTTCCCTGGGCGCCTTCAGGTCTGGCAGAGGAGGGGGCGGGACTCCACGTTCCCTAGCAACCGTCGCCTGCTCCTGATTGGGTGATCGCTGCGCAGCCGCCATTTTCAAATCCCCGGATGATGGTGGTGGTGGCGGCTCTCTAACAGGCACTTGTTGCCTCCTAGAAGCGGCGGGCACTGTGCCCGTCCCTGTCGGTCTCCCGGGCACCCGGCCACCGCCCCACCCCCTCTTCCACGACATGGAGCTAGAGCCGGCGGCTCAGAACCAGCCCCGGCCGCGGAGGCGAAGCCGCCGGGCCTCCGTACTCAACGGGGATGGCGCCGCGGGTCCTTCTGCCGACACCCCACGGCCGGAGCTGGACGGGAGGTGAGCGCGGGGTCCCGGGGAGGATGTGGGCCTAGGCCGGGGGTGGGGAGCAGGGCACGGGTTCCCGGGGGCCGAGTGCGATGGGCAGCCCGAGCGACGGAGGGCTCGACCTGGAGCTGACGTCCGTGAGGCCCCGACTGCGGCTGCCCAGCCCTGCGAGGAGGGGCGGGCTTGTTGACACTCTCCTCCTGGCCCTTCCCAGAGGCAGAGGAATAGCCACCCTGGTTCTGTGCTCCACAGAGGCTGCAGATGCTCCGACCAAAACTCTCACGGAGTTTGAACCTAAAAGCGAGTTTTTCAATAAAACGTTTTTCGGAAGCCAGAATCTTCTTTGCATGTCGGAGTCTGGAAAGGATAGACCCTAGACTAGGGTTTCAGAAAGCTGTATCTGGAAGGAGTCATGTAAAAAAAATAATGAAGACGTTGCTTTCCATTGCAATGCGGTTGGTTCCAATTACAAATTGAATGACCTTGGTTGAGTTGCTTACTACCTCTTAATATCTCTGCACAGTGCATTATAATAGTACCCAAGGGCCATGTGAAATTTAGTGAATGTAAAGTGCTTAGAATGTGCCTGTACACACACACACAAAAAAAAAACAACCTGTTAAATAAATGTTAACTTACTTGTCCTGTTAACTGCCATTTGTCTGGTTTATATCTATAAAAATAGTAATTCCTGTCTACTCCATCTTTTCAGAAGTCCCTGTTGTTCACGAACATTATTTTAGATAAACTACAGTCCTTTATATAACTTACATTCCCGTCAGGCTTGGATATGTCAATCCCTTTTTGAGAAATAGGGGGAAAAAAACACTTAGTTTCAGCAACAAAATGTTTATAAGCCCAATGTAAGTTACTCTACAAAAAGCTAGAGTTTTTCACTCGAGCTGATATTTGTTTGTTTATTGATACGAGATATTGAAAAACCCCCCACCCCCGTACTTAACCACCAAGCTACATCCCCCATCTTTTTTATTTTTTAAGACAAGGTCTCTTAAGTTCTTAGGCTGGCTTTGAACTTATGATGCTCCTGCTTCAAGCTGGTTTTTACTTGAAGTTGAGGATAATCTTTATCTGAATATATCTTTCTGAAACCTTCTCTATACCAATTATAGCCTATCATTAAGAAGTAGTGAAAGAGCAGAGAAAAAGAAGCTACCATCTCTTGAGACTAAGAAGTAGGAGAACCAGAAAAAACTAGTACAGGGAAAGTAAAATTTAAAAAAAAAAAAATATTATCTACTGGAAGCAGTGTTAAATTCATTTATTCAGTATTATTGCTGAATACCGACCTGGTATCAGACATTGTTGTAGATAATGGGAATTCTACTGGAAAAAAAAAAAAAAACAGATGAAGTCCTTTCTTTTGTGCAAGTTGGTTGGGGGACAAAACAGTAATCAAATATATAAAATATCAGGTGGTCACATAAAGTGAATCAGGCATATGGTAGGAAGACTAGAGTTAGGAAGAGGGTAGTTTGTTATTTCTAAAAGATCACAAGGAAAGTCTCTGATGATAATAAAAAAAAATTGGAGCAAAGACTGAAGGAAAGACCTAGGCCATGCAATATTTGGGGGAAGAGTATTCTAGATAGAGAGGAACAGCAAGTGCAGAGATTTTTTTTTTTTTTTTTTTTTTTTTTTTTTTTTTTTTCTGTTTGGATTTTTTATTTCTTTTTTTTTTTTTTTTTTTTTTTTTTTTTTTTTTATTTTATTTTTTTTTATTGGTCGTTCATAACACTACATGGTTCTTAATACATCATATTACACGGTTTGATTCAATTGGATTATGAACTCCCGCTTTTACCCCATATACAGATTGCTGTATCACACCAGTTTCCCTTCCATTGATTGACATATTGCCTTTCTAGTGTCTGATGTATTCTGATGTCTGTCCTATTCTCTACTGTCCCCCCTCCCCTCCCCTCCCCTCCCCTCCCCTCCCCTTTTCTCTCTCTACCCCTTCTACTGTACATCCTTTCTTCCATTTGTATTATCTTGTCTTACCCCTCCTTTCCTCTTATATGACATTTTGTATAACCCTGAGGATCGCCTTCCATTTCCATGCAATTTCCCTTCTCACTCCCTTTCCCTCCCACCTCTTATCCCTGTTTAATGTAAATCTTCTTCTCAAGCTCTTCGTCCCTACCCTGTCCTTGTTTACTCCCCTTATATCAAAGGAGTCATTTGGTATTTGTTTTTTAAAGATTGACTAGCTTCACTTAGCATAATCTGCTCTAATGCCATCCATTTCCCTCCAAACTCTATGATTTTGTCATTTTTTAATGCAGAATAATACTCCATAGTATATAAATGCCACATTTTTTTTATCCATTCATCTATTGAAGGGCATCTAGGCTGGTTCCACAGTCTTGCTATCGTGAATTGAGCTGCTATGAACATCGATGTAGCAGTGTCCCTGTAGCATGCTCTTGTTAGGGCTTTAGGGAATAGACCGAGAAGGGGAATAGCTGGGTCAAATGGTGGTTCCATTCCCAGCTTTCCAAGAAATCTCCATACTGCTTTCCAAATTGGCTGCACCAATTTGCAGTCCCACCAGCAATGAACAAGAGTGCCCTTTTCCCCGCATCCTCTCCAGCACTTACTGTTGTTTGACTTCCTAATGGCTGCCAGTCTTACTGGAGTGAGATGGTATCTTAGGGTAGTTTTGATTTGCATTTCTCTGACTGCTAGTGATGGTGAGCATTTTTTCATGTACTTGTTGATTGATTGTATGTCCTCCTCTGAGAAGTGTCTGTTCCGGTCCTTGGCCCATTTATTGATTGGGTTATTTGTTATCTTATTGTCTAATTTTTTGAGTTCTTTGTATATTCTGGTAATTAGGGCTCTATCTGAAGTGTGTGGAGTAAAGATTTGTTCCCAGGATGTAGGCTCCCTGTTTATCTCTCTTATTGTTTCTTTTGCTGAGAAAAAACTTTTTAGTTTGAGTAAGTCCCATTTGTTGATTCTGTTTGTTAACTCTAGCGCTATGGGTGTCCTATTGAGGAATTTGGAGCCCGATCCCACAGCGTGCAGATCATAACCAACTTTTTCTTCTATCAGATGCCATGTCTCTGGTTTAATATCAAGCTCCTTGATCCATTTTGAGTTAACTTTTGTGCATGGCGAGAGATAGGGATTCAGATTCATTTTGGTGCAAATGGATTTCCAGTTTTCCCAGCACCATTTGTTGAAGATGCTATCCTTCCTCCATTGCATGCTTTTAGCCCCTTTATCAAAAATAAGATAGTTGTAGTTTTGTGGATTGGTTACTGTGTCCTCTATTCTGTACCATTGGTCCACCCGCCTGTTTTGGTACCAGTACCATGCTGTTTTAGTTACTATTGCTCTGTAGTATAGTTTGAAGTCTGGTATCGCTATACCGCCTGATTCACACTTCCTGCTTAGTATTGTTTTTGCTATTCTGGGTCTTTTATTATTCCATATGAATTTCCTGATTCTTTTATCGATTTCTACAAGATATGCTGTTGGGATTTTGATTGGCATTGCATTGAACTTATATAGGACTTTTGGTAATATCGCCATTTTGATGATGTTGGTTCTGCCTATCCATGAGCAGGGTATATTTTTCCATCTTCTAAGGTCTTCTTCTATGTCTTTCTTTAGGGTTCTGTAATTTTCATTGTATAAATCTTTTACCTCTTTTGTTAGGCTGATTCCCAAGTATTTTATTTTTTGGGGGGATATTGTGAATGGAGTAGTTGTCCTCATTTCCGTTTCATAGGATTTGTCGCTGATATACAGGAATGCCTTTGATTTATGCGTGTTGATCTTATATCCTGCCACTTTGCTGAATTCATTTATTAGCTCTAATAGCTTCTTTGTAGACCCTTTTGGGTCTGCTAGGTATAGAATCATATCATCTGCAAATAGTGATAATTTAAGTTCTTCTTTTCCTATTTTTATGCCTTTAATTTCTTTCGTCTGCCTAATTGCTCTGGCCAGTGTCTCGAGGACTATGTTGAACAGAAGTGGTGAGAGAGGGCATCCCTGTCTTGGACCAGATCTTAGAGGGAATGCCTTCAATTTTTCTCCATTCAGAATGATGCTGGCCTGTGGCTTATCATAGATTGCTTTTACAATGTTGAGGTATGATCCAGTTATCCCTAATTTTTCCAGAGTTTTGAACATAAAGGGATGTTGTACTTTGTCGAATGCTTTTTCTGCATCTATCGAGATGATCATATGGTTCTTAATTTTAAGTCTATTGATGTGGTGGATAACATTTATTGATTTCCGTATATTGAACCAACCTTGCATACCAGGGATGAATCCTACTTGATCATGGTGTATAATTTTTTTGATATGTATTTGAATCCGATTCGCCAGAATTTTATTGAGGATTTTTGCATCAAGGTTCATTAGAGATATTGGTCTGTAGTTTTCTTTCTTTGAAGTATCTTTGTCTGGTTTCGGAATCAGGGTGATGTTGGCCTCGTAGAATGAATTTGGAAGTTCTCCCTCTTTTTCTATTTCCTGAAATAGCTTGAAAAGTATTGGTGTTAGTTCCTCTTTAAAGGTTTTGTAAAACTCTGCTGTATACCCATCCGGTCCTGGGCTTTTCTTAGTTGGTAGTCTTTTGATGGTTTCTTCTATTTCCTCTATTGTTATTGGTCTGTTTAGGTTGTCTATATCCTCCTGGCTCAGTCTGGGCAGATCATAAGACTCAAGGAATTTATCTATGCCTTCACTATCTTCTATTTTATTGGAGTATAAGGATTCAAAGTAATTTCTGATTATCTTCTGTATTTCTGAAGTGTCTGTTGTGATATTGCCTTTTTCATCCCGTATGCTAGTAATTTGGGTTCTCTCTCTTCTTCTCTTCGTTAGTATGGCTAAGGGTCTGTCAATTTTATTTATTTTTTCAAAGAACCAGCTTTTAGTTTTGTCAATTTTTTCAATAGTTTCTTTTGTTTCAATTTCATTAATTTCAGCTCTGATTTTAATTATTTCTTGCCTTCTACTTCTTTTGCTGTTGTTTTGCTCTTCTTTTTCTAGGATTTTGAGATGAAGTATGAGATCATTTATTTGTTGGTTTTTTCTTTTTTTGAGGAATGAACTCCAAGCAATGAATTTTCCTCTTAGAACTGCTTTCAATGTGTCCCATAGATTCCGATATGTTGTGTCTGTGTTTTCATTTAACTCTAGGAATTTTTTAATTTCCTCCTTGATGTCTTCTAAAACCCATTGATCACTCAGCAACCTGTTGTTCATTCTCCAGGTGATGCTTGATTTTTCCTTTCTTCTTTTATCATTGATTTTCAGTTTCATTCCATTATGATCAGATAAGATGCATGGTATTATCTCTACCCCTTTGTATTGTCTAAGAGTTGCCCTGTGACATAGTATATGGTCTATTTTTGAGAAGGTTCCATGTGCTGCTGAGAAAAAAGTGTAGCTACTTGAAGTTGGGTGGTATAGTCTATATATGTCAATTAAGTCTAGGTTGTTAATTATGTTATTGAGTTCTATAGTTTCCTTATTTAACTTTTGTTTGGAAGATCTGTCCAGTGGTGAGAGAGGTGTGTTGAAGTCTCCCATGATTATTGTATGGTGGTCTATTAGACTCTTGAACTTGAGAAGAGTTTGCTTGATGAACCCGGCTGCACCATTATTTGGGGCATATATATTTATGATTGTTATGTCTTGTTGGTGTATGGTTCCCTTGAGCAGTATGAAGTGTCCTTCTTTATCCCTTTTGATTGTCTTTGGCTTGAAATCTATTTTATTAGATATGAGTATGGACACTCCTGCTTGTTTCCGCGGTCCATATGAGTGATATGCTTTTTCCCAACCTTTCACCTTCAGTCTATGTATATCTTTTCCTATCAAATGCGTCTCCTGTAGACAGCATATTGTTGGGTCTTGTTTTGTGATCCATTCTACTAGCCTGTGTCTCTTAATTGGTGAGTTTAAGCCATTAACATTTAGGGTTATTATTGAGATGTGGTTTGTTCTTCTATCCATAATTGTTTATTGATGTTACTAAACCTGATTTGTTATCCTCTTTGACTACTTTCCCCCCTTTACTGTCCTACCTCCCATTGTTGGTTATCAATGTTAGTTTCCATTTCCTCTTCCTGTAATGTTTTGCCAAGGATTTTTTGAAGAGATGGTTTTCTAGCTGCGAATTCTTTTAACTTTTGTTTATCGTGGAAGGTTTTAATTTCATCTTCTAACCTGAAGCTTAATTTCGCCGGATACATGATTCTTGGTTGGAGCCCATTGTCTTTCAGTGTTTGAAATATGTTATTCCAGGATCTTCTAGCTTTCAGAGTCTGTGTTGAGAGATCAGCTGTTATCCTGATTGGTTTACCCCTAAATGTAATCTGCTTTCTTTCTCTTGCAGCTTTTAAAATTCTCTCCTTATTCTGTATGTTGGACATCTTCATTATAATGTGTCTAGGTGTGGATCTCTTATGATTTTGCACATTCGGCGTCCTGTAGGCTTCTAGGATTTGGGATTCTGTCTCAATCTTCAATTCTGGGAAGTTTTCTCGTATTATTTCACTGAATAGACTGTTTATTCCTTTGGCATGGAGCTCTGTGCCTTCCTGTATCCCAATGACTCTTAAATTTGGTCTTTTGATATTGTCCCATAATTCTTGGATGTTCTGCTCATGGTTTCTTAGCAGACTTGCTGAGCTGTCTATGTTCTTTTCCAGCTGAAATACTTTGTCTTCATTGTCTGATGTTCTCTCTTCTAAGTGATCTACTCTGCTGGTAGTATTCTCAATTGAGTTTTTAAGTTGGTTTATTGTTTCCTGCATTTCTAGAATTTCTATTTGTTTGTTTTTTATTACTTCTATCTCCCTGTGAAATTGATCTTTTACTTCCTGGATTTGTTTGTCAATGTGATCTTTCATTGTCTGATTTTGCTGTCTCATGTCTTCCTTGAGACTCCAGATCATCTGAAGCATATATATCCTGAACTCTTTATCTGATATTCCATCTGTTGCAGCTATTACCTCTTCTAAAGTTGAGTTGACCTGCATTGCTTGTGGTCCTTTCTTTCCTTGTCTTTTCATACTGCTCGCGTTTCTTTCTGCTTGGTGCAACTGTTGTGTTTTTGAAATTTACCCCCTATTTATTTATGTTGCTCTTGTATAGTTGGAAAGTCTCCCTTGCAGGGTGGGTAGTGGCTGTGCTCCTCCTCTAATTATGGTGGTCTATCTATCACGCTGATCGGTCACAGGTCTGCCCCCCCTGCGGGCACAGGAGGCGGCTTTGCTCTGCCCCCACTCCAATTGTGGTAACGTAACTACCACGCCCTGGGGTCGTAGGTCCTGATCTGGATGTGGGTGGCGGCTCTGCTGGGTCCCCACTCCAATTGGTGTGACGAGTCTACCACGCTGGCATACTTCTAGGCCGGTGGGTCACAGTTCTGCACAGCCCCCACTCCCAATGGGAGTACCTGACTACCTCTCCAACGGGTCGCTGGGCCCCCTCCGGACCCGGGCGGCGACCCTGCTCCGCCCCCACTCCAACCAGTGTGACGCAACTGCCTCGGTGTTACGTGTCCACCACTCTGGCAAGCTACCTGGCCTGTCTTGCCAGTGGGCCGCAGGTCTGCCTGCACGCTCTGCACAGCCCCTACTCCAAATGAGGTTACTTGGCTACCGCTTCGCGGGGCCGCTGGTCCTATTCTAGGCGTGGGCGGCTACTCTCTTCAGACCCAGCTGCGTTTGGGGTGTCATGCTACCACGCCGGCGGGACACTTGGCCTGCTCTGGGTGCAGGTGGAAGCTCCACTCTGCCCCCACAGCACCCAACAGGACCCTGACTGAGAGGCAGACACCGCTGGTTCCCTAGCCTTGGGTCAAAGCAGCTTCGGTAGCCAGAACCCGCCTCTCCTATCTCGATACACTCTCCGCTGGGAGCTGGCTCCAGCGAGCGACCCCCACGGGTTCCCTAGCCCCGGGCCAAAACTGTTCCGGGAGTCAGAACCCAGTCGCCCCTAGCTCAGCGCACGCTCCACTTGGAGCTGGCCTCCACCGGCAGTCTCCGCAGTTTCCTCAGACCTGGGCCAGGTTAGCCCCGGGAACCAGAATCCAGCTGCTCAGTGCCCGGTACACGCCTTGCCAGGCATGAGCCTCTAGGAGTATTCTCCACAAGATCCCCAGTCCCGAGCCTGAGCTAGAAATCTGTCTGCTAGACGCAGGCAACTACCAGCCTGAAATCACCTGTTCCGTCGCTGGATGAGCTGAGATCAATAGAACATGGGGATGATTACATCATCTCTCCGAAATGGCGGCTGCTGTCCTCCTCTGTGGTCCGACCGGTGTCTGGAACCCAACTGGACCGCTTCTCTCCTCTGTCTGAAAGCTGGAACTCAGCACTAAGCGCTGCCAAAGTCCTAGCGCCAAACCGCTAGAGGCACTTCACAGACTCAGGCCTGCGGAGCCTGGTCTGGCCGCCTCCAAGCCGGCTGGGGGTGGGGTGGGGTGGTAGGAATGTGGATCCTATTGCTGGACCGCCGGAGGCCGTTCACAGACTCAAGCCTGTGGGGCCCAGTCTGGCCTCCGCCCGCGGCCGGCGGGGTTGTGTCCCTGGTCCGCTTGCTCCGAACTGGCTGGGGGTGGGGTGGGGTGTTAGGAGTGTGGATCCTAGCACCAAGCCGCTAGAGTCAGTTCACAGATTCAGGCCTGCGGGGCCCAGTAGGTTCCTATGTTCGCTGCAGTTCAGCGGCGGCCGGCGGGATTGTGTCCCTGATCTGCCTTGCACCGAGCCGGCTGGGGGTGGGGTGGTAGGAATGTGGATCCTATCGCTGGACCGCCAGAGGCCCTTCACAGACTCAAGCCTGCGGGGCCCAGTCTGGCCGCTGCCCCTGGCCAGCCGGCGGGGTTGTGTCCCTGGTCCGCTTTGCTCCGAACTGGCTGGGGGTGGGGTGGGGTGTTAGGAGTGTGGATCCTAACACCAAGCCGCTAGAGTCAGTTCACAGATTCAGGCCTGCGGGGACCAGTAGGTTCCTATGTTCGCTGCAGTTCAGCGGCGGCCGGCGGGATTGTGTCCCTGATCTGCGATGCACCGAGCCGGCTGGGGGTGGGGTGGTAGGTATGTGGATCCTATCGCTGGACCGCCAGAGGCCCTTCACAGACTCAAGCCTGGGGGGCCCAGTCTGGCCGCCGCCCGTGGCCAGCCCGCGGGGTTGTGTCCCTGGTCCGCTTTGCTCCGAACTGGCTGGGGGTGGGGTGGGGTGTTAGGAGTGTGGATCCTAGCACCAAGCCGCTAGAGTCAGTTCACAGACTCAGGCCTGCGGGACCCAGTAGGTTCCTATGTTCGCTGCAGTTCAGCGGCGGCCGGCGGGATTGTGTCCCTGAACTGCGATGCACCGAGCCGGCTGGGGGTGGGGTGGTAGGAATGTGGATCCTATCGCTGGACCGCCAGAGGCCCTTCACAGACTCAAGCCTGCGGGGCCCAGTCTGGCCGCCGCCCGTGGCCGGCCGGCGGGGTTGTGTCCCTGGTCCGCTTTGCTCCGAACTGGCTGGGGGTGGGGTGGGGTGTTAGGAGTGTGGATCCTAGCACCAAGCCACTAGAGTCAGTTCACAGATTCAGGCCTGCGGGGCCCAGTAGGTTCCTATGTTCGCTGCAGTTCAGCGGCGGCCGGCGGGATTGTGTCCCTGATCTGCGATGCACCGAGCCGGCTGGGGGTGGGGTGGTAGGAATGTGGATCCTATCGCTGGACAGCCAGAGGCCCTTCACAGACTCAAGCCTGGGGGGCCCAGTCTGGCCGCCGCCCGTGGCCAGCCCGCGGGGTTGTGTCCCTGGTCCGCTTTGCTCCGAACTGGCTGGGGGTGGGGTGGGGTGTTAGGAGTGTGGATCCTAGCACCAAGCCGCTAGAGTCAGTTCACAGACTCAGGCCTGCGGGGCCCAGTAGGTTCCTATGTTCGCTGCAGTTCAGGGGCGGCCGGCGGGATTGTGTCCCTGATCTGCCTTGCACCGAGCCGGCTGGGGGTGGGGTGGTAGGAATGTGGATCCTATCGCTGGACCGCCAGAGGCCGTTCACAGACTCAAGCCTGCGGGGCCCAATCTGGCCGCTGCCCCTGGCCAGCCGGCGGGGTTGTGTCCCTGGTCCGCTTTGCTCCGAACTGGCTGGGGGTGGGGTGGGGTGTTAGGAGTGTGGATCCTAGCACCAAGCCGCTAGAGTCAGTTCACAGATTCAGGCCTGCGGGGCCCAGTAGGTTCCTATGTTCGCTGCAGTTCAGCGGCGGCCGGCGGGATTGTGTCCCTGATCTGAGATGCACCGAGCCGGCTGGGGGTGGGGTGGTAGGAATGTGGATCCTATCGCTGGACCGCCAGAGGCCCTTCACAGACTCAAGCCTGGGGGGCCCAGTCTGGCCGGCGGGGTTGTGTCCCTGGTCCGCTTTGCTCCGAACTGGCTGGGGGTGGGGTGGGGTGTTAGGAGTGTGGATCCTAGCACCAAGCCGCTAGAGTCAGTTCACAGACTCAGGCCTGCGGGGCCCAGTAGGTTCCTATGTTCGCTGCAGTTCAGCGGCGGCCGGCGGGATTGTGTCCCTGATCTGCGTTGCACCGGGCCGGCTGGGGGTGGGGTGGTAGGAATGTGGATCCTATCGCTGGACCGCCAGAGGCCCTTCACAGACTCAAGCCTGCGGGGCCCAGTCTGGCCGCCGGGGTTGTGTCCCTGGTCCGCTTTGCTCCGAACTGGCTGGGGGTGGGGTGGGGTGTTAGGAGTGTGGATCCTAGCACCAAGCCGCTAGAGTCAGTTCACAGATTCAGGCCTGCGGGGCCCAGTAGGTTCCTATGTTCGCTGCAGTTCAGCGGCGGCCGGCGGGATTGTGTCCCTGATCTGAGATGCACCGAGCCGGCTGGGGGTGGGGTGGTAGGAATGTGGATCCTATCGCTGGACCGCCAGAGGCCGTTCACAGACTCAAGCCTGCGGGGCCCAGTCTGTCCGCCGCCCGTGGCCAGCCCGCGGGGTTGTGTCCCTGGTCCGCTTTGCTCCGAACTGGCTGGGGGTGGGGTGGGGTGTTAGGAGTGTGGATCCTAGCACCAAGCCGCTAGAGTCAGTTCACAGACTCAGGCCTGCGGGGCCCAGTAGGTTCCTATGTTCGCTGCAGTTCAGGGGCGGCCGGCGGGATTGTGTCCCTGATCTGCCTTGCACCGAGCCGGCTGGGGGTGGGGTGGTAGGAATGTGGATCCTATCGCTGGACCGCCAGAGGCCCTTCACAGACTCAAGCCTGCGGGGCCCAGTCTGGCTGCCGCCCGTGGCCAGCCCGCGGGGTTGTGTCCCTGGTCCGCTTTGCTCCGAACTGGCTGGGGGTGGGGTGGGGTGTTAGGAGTGTGGATCCTAGCACCAAGCCGCTAGAGTCAGTTCATAGATTCAGGCCTGCGGGGCCCAGTTGGTTCCTATGTTCGCTGCAGTTCAGCGGCGGCTGGCGGGATTGTGTCCCTGATCTGCGATGCACCGAGCCGGCTGGGGGTGGGGTGGTAGGAATGTGGATCCTATCGCTGGACCGCCAGAGGCCGTTCACAGACTCAAGCCTGCGGGGCCCAGTCTGGCCGCCGCCCGTGGCCGGCCGGCGGGGTTGTGTCCCTGGTCCGCTTTGCTCCGAACTGGCTGGGGGTGGGGTGGGGTGTTTGGAGTGTGGATCCTAGCACCAAGCCGCTAGAGTCAGTTCAGGGACTCAGGCCTGCGGGGCCCAGTAGGTTCCTATGTTCGCTGCAGTTCAGCGGCGGCAGGCGGGATTGTGACCCTGATCCGCGTTGCGGAGATTCACTCGCCTGGGACCAACTGACCCCTCCCACAGACTTACTAGTTATCGGCAGGTCTCCTTTCAGTGGAAAATTGTTAGAAGTTCCTCAGCATGTCCCATGCAAGTGTATTTATGTGTCTCTCTGATCCCGTTACTGCGGAGGTATAGAAAATGCTGCCTGCTCGCCGGCCGCCATGTTGGATCTCCCAAGTGCAGAGATTTTGAAGTAGAATTCTATTGGGTGTGTTCAAGTAACTTCAAAGAAAACAAGGTGTTTTAGTTGGCTTTTTCACTGCTGCAACTAAAAGACTAGACTAGAACAATTGTAGAGAAAGAAAAGTTTCTTTGAGGGCTCACTGTTTCAGAGGTCTCAGTCCGTTGACAGCCGGTTCCGTTCCTCAGGGCTTGAGGTAGGCTGAACACTGTGGCAGAAGAGTGTGGTGGAGGAAAGTAGTTCATATAATGATCAGAAAGCAGAGATAGACTCCTCTGGCCAAATACAATATATACTTCAAAAGCATGCTCCAAGGGAACCATCCTCTCCAGCTACACCCTACCCCTCTTCAGTCTCCACCCAGTTAATTCCATCATGGGATTAATTTACAGATTGGATTAGGACTCTCAGCCCGATCATTTCTCCTCTAAACCTTGCATTGTCTCACACCTAAGCTTTTAGGGGACATCTGACACCCAAACTATAACACAGGATGACTAGAGTTGAGTGAAACAAAGTGAGGAATGATAGATGAGATCAGAAAGATGACTGGGGCTAGATCATCGAGTAACTGGTGCACCATTGCTAAATTTGATTTAGACAATTGGGAAATAAGAGGAAACGATGTGATCTATATTTTTAAAGACTCACTCTATTATGTAGCAAAGATGGAATAACAAAAGACCAATTAGGAGGTTATTGCAGTTGATACAACATGTGAGCATGAGAGGTGGTGAAATGTGTTTAATATAAATTAAACACAAATTTAAAATTTAATTATATTTAATTATTTATATTTAATTTAAAAATTTTTAATTATTTATATTTAAATTAAATATAAATTGGGGACACAGTCAAGGAACAACAAAGTTTTTTTTAATTAAAAGCTAGAACAAGGCACTTTAATAAAAAAGTCTTCTGAAATAAATTATAATTCATGTCACTTAATAATATGTAGATATAATATGATAAATGATAAAAGATTATGCGGATGACAGGCTCTCTTTCCTATATAAGTGCACAGATTAGACTTTTAAAAATACTGCTGTAGAAAAGTGCTATTGTATAACTACATGGAAGCCATATGTGAGGAGTGGGTTGAGAAGCAGCAATTAATGATCTCAAAAGATTATTCTTAATCTAATACAAATATATGTTACAAAGTAGCATTCACAGTGGCACTTAAAATATTTAATAAGCGTTTCCTTTTGGGTATAGGACAAGTATTAAGAAGAATTACAAATCTAAAGCTATTAATACTTTTTTATTACACAGAAATAACTGTACTGACCTCAGAAAGGTTTTTTTTGTTTTGTTTTGGTTTGGTTTTTTTTTTTTTTTTTTTTTTTTTTTGGCATAGGAGATTTAACCAGAGGGGCGTTTAACTACTGAGCCACATATGCACCTCTGTTTATATTTTATTTTGAGACAGGTTTCTAAATTGCTGAGGCTGGCTTTGAACTTGTTGTCCTTCTGCCTCAGATTTCTGAGCTGCTGGGATTACAGGTATACACCACCATGTCCGGCTCAGAAAGAGTTTGATGTCTAAAAGTTTGAAAGAAAAATAGCTCTTAAGAATTCTTAAGACATTAACGAATGGAAAAACGTTTCCAAATCAATGGTAGATTCTTTCCAGTATTATCTGTAATCAGCTTTACAATAATGCTATTTTCCCCCATTTTAATAATGAGTCTATTTATTTTGAATTCCCATGGAAAAAAGAAACCTAAAAAACAAATTATGTCCAGAAAGCATGTGTGACAGTGCCAGACTTCCAAAAATCTTGGAAAGATACACATTTTTTTTTATAGAAGGCAGACTCAAAATCTAGTATCTATTTTAAATTCTTATGGGAAAATTTTTTCAATTTCATAAGACTTTAAGATTAAAAGTGGCCTTTTTATAGGCCCCACAGGACATTCTACTTAAAAGGTGGGGGAGGGGGTTTAAAAGATTGAAATGTAAGCTAGAAATGGTAGTCCTTCATCTTTTCGAAAATTTCTATCCATATATACAAATATTTTTGTCCATATATTGAATATACTTTTAAATATGCCCAATAATAAAATTGAAGTAAAAAATAATACATTAATGAGCTATTGTGGTTTATTACATATTTTTTTATTTAATGCCACTGTGATTTCCCTTGTATCCAACATACTTTCTTTAATATTATTTGATGTGTTTCTGAACAATGTAAATTATTTTTACATTAAACTAGTTTTAATACAAATGAAGAATAATTAGAAATGGTAAGGCTGCTGTTTGAAAAGAGAATCATTCTGTTAATTCTTCTAAAGCCAAATTATATCTTCAGAGATTTTGATATATCATTGCCTTCTTCTACCATGACAGATATGAGTTGAAGTAGAATTATAAATAGAAGAAAGGTATTAAACTGTTTAATGGCATTCTCAAACAATGTATCAAACAATATGATTGCCAACAGGAAGAAAAAACACATTCTTAAAAACAGAATTATTTTCAAGGTGTTTCATTGTAAAATGTAGAATGGAATGAAGTTTAAAACAAACAGTTAAAAAAGCAATAGCTAGTTATCATTTATTGTCTACTATGTAACAAGCACTGTATATATAAATATATATATACATATATATATTCTTATGAAAACATCACAACTCTTCCAATTAAACTACAAAACTATAAAGATACTGACTTATCATAAAGTACACACTTTATTGAACTTAGAAAACTACAGAAACCCTTGAATTGATTTAAACTTGCAAATTTAAACTTGTAAATTTCTGCAGGAATGACAGCCATCTGTGGTGTTTTTAAATTTATGATGAACAAAGATCATGAAAGTCAAAGGAAAAGACCAGATTCACAAATGGACTATGGCCCAACAATCCAAGAAGCTAAATAATAACTTCTATAATACTTAGCCTAAAATAGCCAGGACTTCATTAATAACTGTCAGTTTCCTAACTTTGGTCCCATTTCCTACTTAGGACCAACCAAAGTAAGCCAGATAGGCACCTTATCCAATCACAATACACACACACACACACACACACACACACACACACACACATTCTTTTAGTTAGCTCGCCTACAACTTCCCTTCAATGACAGTCTACATTCAGGACACACTTGAACCTCCCCTGTTTTTTCATTATAAGGCTTCATGCTCCTCTGTTAAAATGCAAATGATGATAGCTGACTCCATTGCCATAGTAAACTCATAATACTCTTTACTTTTCTCATATGGTTGCTCTTCAGTTATTTCCATGGTGGTGGGATTGGGGACATATCTCTGCTTTATTTTTCTTTACATTTGAATTAATTTAACAATAAATATGGCTTATAAACTGCCTTTATCTCCTATGCTAGCTATGTTTGCTTTTCTACATATTTTATAAACAAAGAAGTTTATATTTTTATATAGAGGTTTGTATTTTAGAAAGGTAAAGACAGCTTTTGACATAGGAATATCCTGATTTATTTCTTTAGAGTGAATGGAAAACAAAATCCTTAAGGAACAAAATTCTAACCAAAGTTTAATCTTACTTGAGGTCTTTATCTCAAATGTATTATTCAGAGCTTTATATATAGTTTAAAATTGAATTTTTTTAAATCAGGGATTTTCAATACCAATATCATGGATTTAACATGGATTTAAATTGGGGGTGAGGGGCAGGTGGTACTGGGATAGAACCCAGTGGTGTTCTACCAGTGAGCTACACAACCCTTTTTTTTTTTTTTTTTTTTTTGAGACAGGATCTGTCCAAGTTGTCTATGCTGGCCTGGAATTTGCAATTCTCATGACTCAGCCTCCTGAGTTTCTAGGATTATAGATGTGCACCATCACACCCAGCTAGGTTTTACTTGTTAAGAATATTCTTCTGTTTTTATTTGTTTAAATATTAGGCATGAATAAATTTCATATTTTTTAATCTAAGAAAGTTCAACTTGCCGGTTTTTATTTAACCTATTAATGCAATGTATTATATCAATAAATTCTATATTATTGATCTCTGTGTTTCTAAAATAAACTCTGCTTGGTTTGGTGAACTATTTTTTTATTCTCTTTTTTTGGGGAGGAGGGGGGTACTGGGGATTGAACCCAGGAGTGCTGAACTACTGAGCAACATCCTCACCCTTTTTTATATTTCATTTAAAGACAAGGTCTCACAGTGACTTGCTTATCTGCTGAGGCTCACGATCTTCCTGCCTCAGCCTCCCAAGTTGCTGGGATTACAGGTGTGCACAGCTTGTTCACTAATTTTATATAAGGTATTTTACTCTAAAGATTTTGAACATGACCAGGATCTGTGTCCTTTTTTATTTTGTGCCCTGTCCCTCTTATTTCCAAGATTGAATGACTAATCAGGCAATTTTAAATGGTTTTAAAACTATGTAGTCTATTTATTTATTGTTTGAATTTTCTCTTCATAGATATTCCCTTCGGAGAGGTAGCTCCTTCACATTTTTAACACCTGGCCCCCACTGGGACTTCACTTTGGTAAGTCCATAATGGGATTTTTATTTCAAGGCATTAGAATTAGTTCCTGGGTTGTCTTTCAGTCTCTTGTCTCACTTGTCTTTACTTCTGAATATCTTGAATAGAATTTCTACAGCCATCTTTTGCAGCCCAATTTAGTCTTTTTCTTTTCTGCTAATAAGCTGGAAGAATTTTTTTATTTCAAGTCAATAAAACACAATTTGCAAAGCATATATATATATATATATATATATATATATATATTAATCTTTATACAATCCTTTCTCACTTCCTACCAATGTTAAATTTAAGATCATATGTTATGAAATATTAATTAAAAATATAAGATGTTTGATTATACATATATAAAATTACATATATACGTACTTAGTGTAAACAAGTTATTCGAAATAAATATACATATATAAGATAAATCATTTTTTGCTATTGATCATCTCAGGATGGAGAAACTGATGCATTATTTTTAAGGCAAGATTTTACAAAGGCATTTATTTTTGTATGATGTGACACTAGAAACCTGATTACAGTATAATACATATATAAATAAATTATACAAATAGATCATATAATTCTTATGCTTTTATATTTGGGGAAGATAGCAAAAATGATTCTTTTTCTAGTTTGCCAGTTGTAACTTATATATCTTTTTTTTTTTTTTTTTTTTTTTTTTTAAAGAGAGAGTGAGAGAGGAGAGAGAGAGAGAGAGAATTTTTATTATTTATTTTTTAGTTCTCGGCGGACACAACATCTTTGTTGGTATGTGGTGCTGAGGATCGAACCCGGGCCGCACGCATGCCAGGCGAGCGCGCTACCGCTTGAGCCACATCCCCAGCCCCTAACTTATATATCTTTTGATACTGTTCTAATGAATTAGGCAATACAGAATTAATTTGCATTCTTTTCTGTTTAATACATGTTTCTGTTGGGTATTCTTGTTGAAGATTTCTGTGCTTTTATTCCCATTACATGTGTCATTTAGCCACTAAAGCATTCATAGCAAGAGTCTCCTAATTTTTAGTGCAATTCTATATTTTCCTTTGAAACGTTTCCCATCTTGGCCCTTTTTCCTTATAGGCTGATAAGCCTAACCTCAAACAGAAATTCAGTAAATAAGAGTCCCCATACATTTGATTGTGCAGACCTATTAGCAAAAATATATTGAGCATGTACTCCTAGTGTATATTTTAATTTATGTAGTAATATTCTGAGCTATCTTAAAGCACAGTATTCACTTAGGGTAAGGTTAATGATAGTGGGCATCAATCAGTATGATTGTCTACATAGAATACTATGTACATAGCATCTACTAAAATAATAAAAATTGAAACAAGAATCTATATACATTAGCAATAAGAGAATCAAATGTGACTTTTAAAGACCTATATGAATATAGGAAGAATTTTTTTAAAAACTAGCAATAAATCCATGAAAGATTTATGTATGAGAACTTTATGGAGAAAATTGGAAAGCATTAAAAAAGAATATAAAAGACCTAATTAAATAAAGAAATTACTATTTTCATGCAAGAACTCTATCATAAAAATGACAACTTTTTGCAAATTACTCCATATTTGGTGAAGTTTTAATAGAAATCCTTTTGGAATTTGATAGATCTCATTCTACAATTCATGGGGAAGAGTAGAGGACCCCAAAACAAAAAGCAGTATACAAGATAGGAAGTGTATGACTTAACTGTATTGTATTGGTTATTAAAACACAGGGTGATATGGGCACAGGAATGATAAACAGACCAACAAACAAAATAAAGAACCCAGATACTTACCCACATGATGCTAGAACTTACTGTATCACAGGCATAATAAAGGAGTCATAGGCGCTCAACAAATTCTGTCAGGGTGGGAGTAACTGACTGTCCTACCTCATGCTACATACATATAAAAGTAAATTCCAGATGGCTCAATGAAGTGAGATTTCAAGATATTTTAAAGAAATTACAGTGGAATGTTTCAAAGCCTATTAAAGGTTCTTCATGCATGTACTCACACGTACGCAATTTCATGTGACATTTACATGTTTTCTCTCATTGTAATCTTTTTGCTAGGCAATTACCTTTCCCTTCTTTCCTCCCTGTCCTTCCCCATGTAAGTCCTTCCTTCCATCCCCAGCCTCTACTCTAACCCATAACAATAACACCATTTGTATATTTCTGTATTTTGCTCATATTTTAATTAACTAATACACACATGGGCCTACAGATGGATACACATATGCAGGATATCTGGCTAGTTGACTTTTCAACATTGTGATCATACTGTTCATACTTTTCTGTGTCATCTGGATATGATCTTTTTGTTTTTC
Organism: Urocitellus parryii; assembly: GCF_045843805.1. NCBI lineage: Eukaryota > Metazoa > Chordata > Mammalia > Rodentia > Sciuridae > Urocitellus > Urocitellus parryii. The sequence goes on along the minus strand of NC_135539.1, from coordinate 74,753,727 downwards.
ATGTTGTCACCTTATATTCAAGTTGTTTTCCAGTTCTGATTTATATTGTTCTTTCGTTTCTCGTTTCATTTTCTTAATTTCTTTTAGTTCAATTTGAAATAGTGTATTACAGTTTTGTCTGCCCCTTCAAGCATTTCCCTCTGCTGTGCCTTCATTCCTTAAAAGGATGGTAGTCTGCCCCTTATTCTCTTTTTTTCTTAGAATGATTTTGTACAGGATTTAACTTTGAGAATTTTTGTTCATCTTAATGTGAATTTTGTTTTTCTCCACTTTTACAAGGAGGCTGGGTTTAGGTAACTTTTCTAACTTCACAGGGCTCCTTATTTTTATGTTGGCTTGCTTTCTGAGACCTCCTGGTTCTATTATTTCCCCCTTTCCCTTCTGTACTTTGTCTTTCCTTTTTCCTTTTCTCTGTTGACTCTGTGCTACTCAACTCTGATTAGACTCCTAGTAGTTTCTCTTCTGTGTGGAGCCAAGAACTCTTAAGGGAGTCCTGGTTGATCCATTTTTGAAATTTCACAAGAGCTAAACTGGTCGCAAGTACTGTAAAAAGTTATATTGAGATGAAGTGTTACTTAAGGGTAGTTATTCAATATTGACTATAAACCATAAATAATAGGTACACAGTTTTTCTACTGCTTATCACCAATAGAGCTGAATGATACTGGAAAGTAAATCCAGGGATATCAGTTTCAGCTTTCACTTGCTAAATCCTGCTTAGTTACTTTACTTTGGGCCAGGAAGAAAAAAGGACTTTTTTTCCCTAGTGAAAATTTCCCTCCTCTGCCCCCAGGATAAACAGTAAGTATTCCTTTAAAAAAAAAAGTGTTGCCTTTCTCTTATAAAATCTATTTTACTTTTTCCTCGAAGTACACACAGACCAATAACAATATGAGTACTATTCTGAGACCTTTACATAAATACACTTTTTTATATGGTGGAATCACTTCACAGCAAGAGATCACTTATTGGGGGGGGGGCTATTTTGATAGTGTATGTGCCAGAGACAATTTATAAATGTTCCTCATCAAAATACTTTCCCTTTGCATATATGTACAAAAGCTTAACATTTTTAAGTGATTTTTCTATTTGTTGCAGTCTGTTTATGGGCTAACATGTACCACTTGTACATAAGGATGAAATCTTTTTATTTTCCTTATAGAAAAGAAAACGAAGAGAGAAAGATGATGATGTTGTGAGCCTTAGCAGCCTTGATCTGAAGGTAAGCCTTGATGCCCTATTAAAGAAAAGCACTTTAAAATTTGTGGATATCCTTTTATTTCTATGCTATAAGAATGAATATCAGGTTTCTAGGGGAAAGATGGTTTGTAGAATTTTTAAGTGCAAAATGAATAATACTGGTTCATAGAGACCCTCTTTTTTGCTATTCTACTTCTTGGTTAAAAATAAGGGGGAACCACTCTCAAAACTGTTAGATTGGGGCTAGTGTGTGGCAGCCAAGTCTGCTGAAGAGGAAGCACTGTGGTGCTCTAGCCTTTAAGGAATAGCAAAAATCCCTTAATATGATCAGATACAGTTCATACTTGATGATCTGTGATTACTTATATCTAAGTGTTTTTTTAATTTATAGATTCCCTTTTGCTCTTTGTTTTCTTATAATTTTTTGTTGTTGCTGTTATTGAAGAAATGTCATTTTTTTCCTTTAGCGCTTTCCACATCTCCATGATACTCCATGATATCATTTACCATGTTATGGTATTACTTACATTTCTGATAAGTTGACCAGCAAGTAAATGGAAACTATAAAATGTGAAACCACTGGGCACAGAGGCCTATGCCTGTAATGCCAGGAGCTTGAGAATTTGAAACAGGAGAACCACAAGTTCAAGGCCAGCCTTAGCAACTTAGTGCAACCCTGTCTTAAAAATAAAATTAAAAGGGTGAGGGATGTAGCTCAGTGATAGAGTACCCTGGGTTCAATCTCCAGTACTACCAAAAAAGTGAAACTGCAAATAAGGGAGGACTAACATTGAATTATCTTTCACGAAAGTGTGAAAAAAGACTGGAGACAGTATCTCTACTGTCTGCCTTTAGCTTTCATTGAATCAGAATTTAGTCTTTTCTCTCCATAATGGCAAAGAGAAGGAAATAGAGGGAGACATTTTCATAATTATTAGATAGTGTATGCATATTGACAGATAACAGTGCTATTTCTACACTTCATAACCTACTGAATTCTGGCTTTTTGAAAATATTACCAGAACAACTTGTTGGTAAGAAAAAGTTGAGTTTATTCTACACTGTAATAAGAGAGAACACTAATTAACCTCAACAATCTTAGTAATGTTTTAGAAGGGGGGAAAGTAAATCTGGTTTTAAAATGAAGCTTTTATTAGGGAAGAGGACTTGATTAATTTGAGTAAGAATGATGATAAAATATTGTGGTAAAGGATTTTAGATATCTGGACCATTTTTTTTCACTAAAAAGTGATGTATTGTTTATATGCCAAATGTGATGTTTACAGTGTTTGAAGAAAATTTTTTAAAAACTTCTTTATATCAAAATTTACTTGATATAAAGAAATTTGCTATGTTTAAATTATTAAAATTACTAATGAATCTGTTTTCCCTATTACCTCTTGTTCATGCTTTGTAAAATGACTTAAGATGTTAAAATGTTAAAAACATTTAGTCATTTGGATCCAGATGATAAAGAGTGATGACAGATTTTCCTAGTGTATTGAAGGTTAAGATATTTTTCTTTGCTCTGTGTTTTTTCTAGGTTAGTCTTTTTTTTTTTTGTCTGAGCTGTTTTTTCTTTTATTTCTAATTCTTTCCTTAATTCTTATCATCTAATTCTGATTTATGTTGTGTCGTGGTTAATTTTAAAACATTGTTATAGTTTTTTATGTTTGGGCGCATATTTTTCTATCATGTTTCTATTGTTGGGATGTTTGTTTTTCTTATAAAGCCTTTTATAAGATTTGACTACAATACTGCTCATTTTGTGTGGAAAAAGGAAGAGTGAGTGAGTTCAGGAGATCTTTTTTTAGCTTCTTGACTCCAAAGCTCTTCCGCTCTTCTGTTTTTTTGAGAAATAAATACATATATTTAAATATATGTATTCCTATTTCCTGAGTTTCCTCCCCAACTTTTATTTCTTCTTCCTTTGCTTCCATCTCCTCTGTCCCACTCGATTTGAGCTCTACTCTCTAAATTTTCTCCATAGTATAGAGCTTTGTCCTGTGAGTGAACTTTGAGAGTTCTAAAGTTGGAGTGTGCCAGCCATGAATCCCTTACCATTACTCTTGCATATGTAAAACACTTCGTAGTTTCAGCTGCTTTTCCCAAAATGGCTTATCTCACTTTGCTTCGAGTACTTGTTGATAGTTTGGAATTCTGTACTGAGATCTGGCAGATGCCTCATATTTCTTTGCTTTCTTCTCTTATACAGGTCTTGTGGTTGTTTATCCACATGAACTTGTAATTTTGGATTGTCACGTAGTGCTATACATACTGACTTTGGGTTTTGGTTTTGCAGTCTTTGTTCCACGAGCTTTCATGGGCAGATTCAGTGAAACCGTAAAACTGCCACTTCCACAGCCTTTTTCCAAAGTTAAGCCTTAGTTTCTTCTAATTGTAGCAGAGTTCATTGATACTGGATTTATTTTAATTACTATAATCTTTAGGAAAAATAATATGAATACTTATCAGCTAGCCCAAAGTTTGGGGCAGTTGTCATGTGTCCAGAAAATAAAGCTACTACTATGATCAACCTTACCAATAGGAACTGAAAAGAACACATAGGCCAGATTAAAGCCATATACCAAATGCTAGAGAATTTGTTGTCTGTTCCCATTAAAGATTGTACATTTTATACAGTAGCTGAGAATAGAACTTTAAATTTGCAGTGGTCCACTGTCATTCGCCACAGTTCATCTCATTGTAAGAGGCACTCAGATAAACAGAATGAGCATATAGTGGAGACCAACACTCCTACATTCTGGACCTTGGTTAATGGACCAACACTCCTGGTATGCAATACTGCTTCTGATTTATTTTGGCCCACTTGGGGTGATGAAATTTCAGGTACTCTTACTTGGCTGTTCCCACTTAATAACTAAGGACAAACATGAAGGATCTACCAGCTGCTTTTTCAAGTTTTTTTAAGCAATTAATTAATAAATGCCAGCCCAACTCTACAGTGCTTAAAATTACCACTGCCCCTTGTCTTGTTCATTTGCTACCATGAGTACCGAAGCCATTGCCTTTACTGCTTCATCTGTACCTCATCCTGATCCATACCATGTCACCGTTTTACTAATGAGAAATCCTATTCCAGAGTCCTGTCCTGTGTCTCACCACTAGACCAGTTTCATTGTCAGTGTCTTAGCCTAAATTATTTCCAGAAATCAGGGCCTGAAATGAGGGCTCGTTTGACAGGTGATCTATCTTGAGGTGTGATGAGGAAGTAAAACAGAGGGGGTTCATGCAATGTCTACAATTAATCTGGACACTACTGTGGGCAACTGGAATTGGTCTTACTGGGGCTCTATCAGGGGACTGAAGAGAGGACCTTCTGTTCTCCACTAGTCATTGGTGGCCCTTGAGGTATCCGTCACTTACCCTGTAAGGCTACATATGCATAGATTTTACACAGAGCCTCCAGTAAGCAGGTGGAAGGCAAGGGATGCACAGTGCAGCTAAGACCAGGAGCTGCAAGGTTACCTTTAAGGAAGCTGGTTGCTACAGCAGTGAGTGAAGTGAGAATGGGCTGAAAAAAGAGGAAACTGGGTTCAAGACTCAATAGTGTTTTGTATTTAATGTGGAGTCTTAATTAAAGTCAGGGAAAATGAGAGGGATCTCACTCAACATCCTACTACATGAGCGTAAGTGATTATACTGGAAATTATTTCTTAACCTGTATGTATACTTGAGGTAAAAAGTCATCACTAAAATCCTGTGTACATTATTTTATTTACTGTTTATTATTATTTATTATCACTGCAAAAAGAACCATTGCTTTGATAAATACTTCCTAGCCTGCCAAACTATTTGTTTATATACCTCTTTCTAATAGTATTTAATTGATCCAAATTTATGATCTTTTCCTAAACCAAATTCCTAATAAAACATAAATAGGACACTCAAATTTTTATCCAAATGATATTAAAAACCCAAATCCACATATAATTTCATTACTAGTTTCTTTCATACTCATTTAGTCCAAATGTTGTAACTTCCTTTTGTGTTTGTGTGTGTTGTTTTTAACTTATTGCTAGATATTTTAGAGCTCTGGTTTCTCAAAAGTTCCATTTTCTAATCAGTGCTTCCTTTTTTAAGTAAGATTTTTAATTCTGTCTTTAACCCATTTTTAGTGAGATATATAGTAGTATTTGCAATCTTTAAATCTATAATTTTAAGATGGAACATGGTTTTCTTATTTTAGAAAAGCCTTTATATTTCCTGTGAACTATAAAATTTTAATATACTTGATTGTTAAATATGTTTAATTTAGTAATACGAAACGTGAAAACTAGATAAGAACTGAAGATACAAATTTTGCTGTCATTCATATTTTTATACAGATTCAAAGATTGTTGATGTAGTCATCTTTACAATGTCTTTGCGAACATAATTACAAAATTGAAAAACAAAAACAAAACAGGTTAAAAATTTCGTTGCAGTTCACAATATCTCCTGTAGAGGGCAGAAGAGAACTTAGATGTTTTTCTCTGCCCATAATATGGCTTTCCTAGCTTAGTATTCAAATGCTCATTATTATTGTAGATATAAGTAAGTAAAAATAGTACCTAGGCCAAAATGATAAGGACTATCCTTTTTTTTTTTTTCCTCAGTTCTGGGGATTAAACTCAGGGTCTCACACATGCTAGGCAAGCTCTCTACCACGGAGTTACATCTTCAGCTCAGATTTTTCTTAAATTCTACTTTATTTCTACATTTCAAAACATATTTCACATTAAAAGAGGGAGAAAAGTAGGTAGCAGTCATTTTTTTATAGAGAAGGTCGAAACAATATTCTCTTTATTTTATTCCTATTTTAGGAGAAGAAAGCATTTTTAAAAGCAAAACAGAGGCTACAACTAAACATGTCTTTAGGAAACAGTATTTTAAAAAATTAAAAAAGCTTGATCCCTTTTACAAAACTACATTATTATTTTTAGATAACTCAGTTTGGTTTTTAGGTTTATAAATTCTAGATTTTCTACACAAAGACAATTAACCAATCTGCCTCTATTATACCATTTACAGAAAGTAAAAAACTCTTGCTATTAACAACATAATTAAAGTATCGTGATTCTTTGAAATAGGATCTTTTTGCCTACCCTGCACCTTGTATTATCTTTTTGCCTACCCTGCACCTTGATTTTATGGAATCCAAAGACTCACATTCTCTCAGAATACTAATTGAACATCTACATGTAATTAGACTACAAACCTACACATTTTAAATGAAACTAAAATTTCATTGTTGATGTGCCAGGAATTTTTTTAAAATTTATTATCACTAGAACCTTTTTGTTTCATGTATGCTTTCTGTTTGTACATAGAAAGACTTCTTACCTTTACCTCTTGGGTCCCCAGCTAAAAGAGGAAAATGAAAGATATCCCTTCTCCCTCATTAACTTGGAATAACTTCAAACAGAACTAAATTGAAAAACATAATTTTGAGAAAGACATGGGGCAAGAGACCCACAAGAACTCCCTAATAACCTCTTTTCTAACTCTCTCTGCACATTATCCTTTATTCCCTTATGAGACCAAGTGACCATAAAGTATTGGCTTCACTGACACCATTTTTAACTGATAAAGCTAACTGAACCAAACTGTAAGGTTCTAGCCTAGGCTATTCCTATAGCTCTTGAGAACCTGGGGAGATTAGTTTTCTTACCTGTAACATTAGGGAGCTAGAGTTCACATTGTCTAGGTGCTTCCACTGTAATACTCTATAGAAATATCTTCTACAAACAGTTCTTCACTCTTAACACCAACCACATCACACCTAGTTCCAAAATATGTGACCAAATAATAGAGAATAGATGATAAAATATAACCAATCTCTTTTTTAAAAAAACACTTAAAAATTAAAAAATTCAAAACAGAAAGATGAAGCATTAGCATCATCTTGTATACAAAATACATGCGTGGTAGCTACAGAAGGGCAATGATGGTCCTTCCTGCAAAAACTAGCACTATTTCACATACCCTAATAAATTAAATTTTATAGATTATTTACTATTAGCAGTATTTATGCCCATTATTTTTCTCTGTTCAATCTTCAACACCTATTTATTCACCTATCTTTATTCTACTGTACTAGCACTACTGAGAACCTCATGAAACTTGTAATCACTAAGTTGGATCTTTTCTTACCTTCCTTAACGTCTTTGCTATAATTTATACTTTTTATGCCCTTGGCTTCTTTCTTTCTTTCCAACTATTCCTTTTGCAAAATTTTCTTTCCCTTGGCAGTCCTGCAGAGCTGGGTCCTTGGACCAGTGTTCTTTTTGTCCAGATTTTCCCTCGGAGGCATCTCATTCATTCCCAAGGCTTAGTTCTGATCTCTGTGTAGCTGACTCTCCAGTTTAAATCCACTCCAGCCTTTTTTTCCAAGGCCTTGTCCATCATCTACCAACTGAATAGTTTCATTTATATGTTCTTCACTGCCTCAGGTTTGGTATGTTTAAAGTGAAATAATTTTCCTTTGAAACTTGTTCCTTCTTATTTCTTTATTTGCGTTTATAGTCCTGTGCTTAAAATCTTAGGCATCTTTGACTTCTTGAATATATTCTTTCCTTTCCCAAAGCCCCTACCTTAGGCAAAGTTCTTGACCCCTCCTTGTGATTTTGCATTATTTTTTCAGTTTCAACCACCTTAAACACCAGTCACATATCTTATTACAACATGGTTTTCATTGTCTCTCTCACTTGCTTAGTAAAGTCATCTGCTCTTATGTCTTTACCCACAGCCTGTTACCTTATAGTGTGAGTTTACTCCCTCATCCCACTTGCATTTTTCTCTTGCTTAAACCCATGAACAAATAACATGGCATTCAAGACCCTATTGAAATAACATCTTACAGCCTGAGGCACTTACTAAGCTACACCATTTATTTGCAATTTGCAAAAGCCATCTTGTATCAGTATCACTTCATGGGGCCTGCCTTACAGGATAGTCTATTAGCACTTTAGGAGCAGAATGAAACCTACTTGTTTTTGTTTTAATCACCCAAGCATCTAGAATGGTGCCTTTTATACAGTAAATTTCTTTTATTTTAAGACTAGAAATTTAGAAAACTGTCAATAGTGTATCACTTCAGGGAGATCACTTTACCTTCATTAGCCTTATTTCCTCACTTGTGTATCACAAGACTTTTTAAGCAGGTCTTTTGACTGACTCTATTAGAACTATATCAAGATCAGTTCTTTTAATTTAGAGAGGGACCCTATTGAACATTTTTAGAACAAAAATCATCTATTTTTTTTTTAATTTACAAAACATTTGGTACACAGATTTTAAGTTTTTTAAACATTACAGGGAAAAAGTCTGCTGTAATACTGATCCTAAAAGTTATATTTTACTTATAATCCAGTAGGAGATTTTCTTCAGCAATGGAGTAAATATAGTTTGTCTACTGTATTACCCTGCTAATCTTGGGTGGGGGGCGGGAATGGTAAGAACCATCTTATAAAAGACTCTCATAATGTTACAATTGCTAATATGCTTACACTTATGTATAATAAAATCAAGCTCCCTGGATAATTAGGCTTTTCTTAAATATATTGTTACTTAACCCTAAATTCCTGTTTCCTTACTATAGTTAATTCTATTCCTAGGCAATAGAATGTTATAGGGGGAAAAGAAGGAGCCCTCGTCTGACTAAGTGAAAGAGTAGGTAATTTAGATAGCATTTCATTTTCCTTTGAGAACACATTTTAAATCAAGGAGAGACGTTCTGCCCATCGTTAACCCGCATCTTTCCCACTTTCCCTCCCACAAGTCCCATACCTTTTAGAAGACCTTTCTCTTGCACAGTGCAAGCTGAGAAGCCTAGGTGTACCAGCAGGCGGCTAACTGAAGTCACGAGGCACCGGGCCTCGCCCCTGGAGCCTGGCTGGCTGCAGCTCCGCCCCCAGAGCCCTGAGGTCTGAGTGCTTGCTGCCTGCGGTTCGCAGACGCGGCCAGCCCCACCACTAGCAGGAGGCATGGGCGCAGGGCTGCCAGCGGAGGCTGAGCACTCAGAAGAAAAGCCTGTGCTCCTCCAAGGTGCTTCCTTACGGGGCTGACTTGCATGTGGATTAATTCAAGAGATTTGAAGGGATACTCGGTAAAGCATGGTGGCGCATGATGATATTGGAGGTCTCTTACCTATTAAAAGGACTATCCGAGTCCTAGATGTTAATAACCAGTCCTTCAGAGAACAAGAGGTAAGCGTTTTAAGAGAACTGGCCAGAGGAATGTTTTCTAACTCCATGGAACATTTGGGAATTTTTAACAATTTATGAACTATGATTTTAAATTTTTGGTCTTATTAAATCTTAAAATGTATGACTTTGATATGCAAGTTTGAAATACATTTAGGAGCTGTAGTCTAAATTGAAATAAATAGGCTTATATATAACTGCTTGGGTATGCACTAGACTTTAAATGTATGTACTTCTCTGGTTACATTTGTCACATTTCTTTCTGATGATTAATGTGGTTGCATTTTGGGTTTTTTGTTTGTTTGTTTGTTTGTTTTTTAACTTGAATTTATATTACCAAGTGTTAGGAACTCTTTTAGTGGAGTAAGAAAAAATAAGAATCTCTTCCTCACAAATTAATGCTAGTGAACAAAATGCCAGTGAAGTGTTGTCTGAACTGATGCGTGTGTTTGTTTTTCTTTCCACCTCTAATAAGCTCATTGTGTACCAACTTTTTTCTCAGAAAGAAAAAAATGTGTTAAAATATTTAAGCCACAGAAACATTATCTAAGTTCTTTCTCCTTGCTTAAGTATTTCTCCTTGCTTTAATTTTCTGACGTCATTTTGGCTTTTTAAAGTCTTTATGAACATTTAACAAAATTATTTTTTGACATTTTATATAATCTTGGCATTTAACACTATATGGTATTCTGTATGTATTATGTACTGGAAAGTATTTGTACTATGTACTGCAAAGTATGAACTGTTGGTATATACCACGTTGTTACTTATGTAATAGAAATAATATTCCTGCATTCAGCTAACTGTATACCTCTGGATTGTGGTAATGGGTCTGCAGACGTATACATATGTCAAAACTTATACGTTTTTACATATGTGCAGTTTATTGTATACCTCTGTGAAGCCATTTTCATACATATCTACACACCTTTTGGCAGTTAAAATAGCTACCATCTTTAAGAGAGAGGTATGCTTTTATTTAGTGTGGATTGCCTTGTATATTTGTTTGTTTGGTTTTGGTTTTGGTTTGTGGGCTTCAATGTTCTTTAAATATATAAGTGTTTTGTTTGAGTGAAACAACTCATACATACAGGGTCATCAATGTTTATTCTAAAACTGATCATCTTTTGGCCCATCAAGAACTAGGCTTTTTTATTTAGTTTTGGATATGGGCCATGTTTCTGTCATACCTTTATTTGAAGATTAAAAACACCAAGAATGTATTGTTTTAGAACAGCTTAATAATTTGAGTTATTTCTGTTTCCAAGTCTAAAGAGGAAAAAACCCATGTGATCATAACTTATTTTTATGTTTTTTGAAAATAACTTTATTTTTACTCTTCTGATTTTAAAGTTCTCCTTAGGTAGGAAAGAATTGTTAATCTAGTAACCCAGAACAAATAAACCCAGACACAAACTGACTTTTTTGTCTTGATTCAATTGACCATAGAAAAGTCAATGTCCTAAAATATACTCTCTAAGTGGCATGGTTAGAAAAACCCTTCTTGGCAAAAAAGCTAAATTCAGACTTTAAATGTATGTACTTCTGTGGTGTTACATTTGTCTGTAAAATATATCCTGATAAAAAACTAAATTAATCTTAACAATTTTCTGTTTATAGACATCCAGAAAATATTTTAGGGCACAAAAAGCTGACTATAATTGAATTATGAAAAGTAAGTATAAGCCCAGTGTAAAGGCATATTTCCTGTGATAATACATGGGACTGTCTATCTAAACTGGATAGTCTGATTAAAAATTAACCAAAACAAACAACAAACTTATTGTGAAAGCATTGGGTTTTTTCCCCTTCCAAGTGAACTTTATCCCTGGTGAAAAATTGTCTACAGTAGAAAGTCTTTGAGCATGGAAACCTTATTGGTATTCTTTGTTTATACCCATGATTTTCAGATTATCTTTTGAGGAAGGAGAGTTATTGAAATGTCTTTTGAGGAGAGTTATTGTTTCAATATCCACATCTGTTCTAAGCTTCTTGTATTCACCATAACATGCCTCCAGCACTTCAAAATAAATACATCACCACCACCAAAATTATCTGAGCCTTCTTTAGGTGGTGGGAAGTTATGCATATTCCTATTGTACTTTTTTTTCATTGCCTCCAAATACCTTATCTATTTCCTATAAGTATTAAGAAGTGAATATAGATGTAATACCAGTTCTCTAAAAACCTTGTCTTAGAAATATGTTTTGTGACAGTGACACATATTTGGATTTTTAATAATAAAATTCCGATCATTGAAATGGTTCAGAGGATCTGTAAAGAAAAACTTTTTTTTTTTCAATTAGGACTACTACTTAGGTTTCTAAGTCACATGGGCCAAATCATAACCCGTGTTCCAAAAGGGATAGGTTTTTTTGTCCCTGCTTTTTAGGTAACCCATGAATGCCTAATCAATATTACTTTTCCACAAAAATTTTCTGCATTTTTTTTCAAATAGCATATGAATTCTGAAATTGGCAGTAGGCCATTTTCAGTATTGCACTGTTAAATTTCATAATCACACTTTTAAAGTTATTTTATTCCTTAAAATTTAACTCTTTTGAAATACATGTATGCTAAAAGGCCTGTGTTGTATCTGACAAACTTTCTTCCTATATGTTCTTTGACTAAAGCAGGAAGGTTTTTATCGTGTCCCAAAAAATATGTACAAAAAAGTGCGGAGGTGTCCTTCTCCTCTCCCTTCCCCCACTCATATTTTGTGACTTAGCATCATCCTTTCTTGGCAAGCACTTTAGGCTTGATAAACTTGAAGTGTAACATGTCCTTTGTGGAGAAACAAGATTATAGTTGTTTTTAAAGAACCATGCAACTTAATCACCAAATATTGCTTGGCATGATAGCCCACCACCCTAAGGAGACTGAATAAACAAAGTCCATGTTAGTGTCAGAAACATGCTGTGATATATTTATATCTAAATCTAAATTCTTTAGTTTTTTTAATATTACCTAATTTTTAATTGCCAGGAAATTAATAGTTGTATGATAACTAATTCTATAAAGATAAAAAATTTTAACATGAATTTGATTTCATGTAATAAAATAAATATCAAAAATTCTTTCTCCCCAAGCTAAACTAGCTTCTCCTTTCAAATTCACCAGGAAGAACCTTTTCAAAGACTTTTAAATTTTATGATTTACTGGGAAGTCAAATGTGTTACACTTTAAACAAGGAAGAGCAGCTAACTTCTGTTTCCAAAAAGCAGAACAGAACTTTCTGACAACTGCTTTGTTTCTAGTTAATGTTGGCATATCTTACTTTGTGAGGTAATCTTATCTTCATTCAAACAGAAGACTCTTTGTACTGTCTTTACTAAATGGAAAGGAATGCCTTGCACTGGCCTCTGCACACGTGTGTGTCACTCAGTCTGCACAGATGTGTATGGTAAAAACATTCACATGTCTTCCGCTGCACAGCCTGTGCCATCTTACTGCATATCTTGAAGGTTTCTTTTTCAGTTCATGTAACATTTACACACTAGCTGTTTCATTGTCAGAATCTTACTTTGCAGTGTATTATTTGGAAATTGGGGAGTGGTCTAACATCTCTGACTTGCTCACTTGCTTGCTCTCTCCCAAAGTCAAGGTTCTTAATTCTCTTTAATTATCTACAAAGTCTCTTCAACAGTTTACATTCCTTTCTGGTTTATATATATTATATATGTATTATACATTTAGGAGCTTCCATAAGTATAACTGCTGCTTTGGATATTTCAATCATTAAAGTTCCTTTACAGTTTTTAATTTTTTTTTAATTTGGTTTCTTCATCCCTTTTTATGTGACTTTAGTTATGTCAAAGAATTTTTAGGAAAAAAATGGTTTTTTCTACAATTTTTAAGTGACAATTTGTATTTTTAAACAGTGATCTTAATAATTTTTAATGTCTTTCTGAATTCTCATCAAAATCATGTTGTTGTATAATTGTCGAGAGCACCAAATACAAAAAAAATTATATCCCATCAACATTATAAAGAATAGACATGACTGTTTTGTGATGTACCATTTTTATCTGAATAACTATGTGAGTCACCTAATGTTATGCCTCCATTTTGCTAGCAGTAGACTCAGAATAATAACTATTTCTTCTGAATTTGTATTTTTCTTTAAGTTAATAAATTAATCATGTGAGAGAGGACCTAATTTTTTATAAACCCCTGTGTTTAAGTAGTAAGTGGAAATACCTTTAAGAATGTTAGCAGTAACTAAAATTTGGTGTGTACCAAGCACTGTTCTGATCCCTGTTTATTCATTTAATCTTCACAACAACAACATTTAAGAAGTTATAATTATTAGCCCAGTTTTACAGATGAGAGAACTAAGGCCCAGGGAATGCCTGAACAAGTACCAGAGCCATAATTTGAGCCAAAACATTCTGACTCCTAGAGTCTGGAAGCCTTTGTAATCAGCCCCCTGTCATGGCTTAAATATTTTTTTGATTCACTCCAATACCAGACTTGTTTATATAAATTATTTTTTAATTGAAGTCGTTAAGATTGGAATTATATAATGTCCAGGATTTGCTTTAAAATATTCAGATAGGGGCAGAAATGAGACAAATAGTTATACCAGAAATTGTTGAAGTTGAATGACTCATTATACTTTTCTCCACTTCTGTGTGTGTTTGAAATTTTTCATAAGGCCTTTTTAAGTTATTTTCCTCATTAAACTAAAAAGTTCTATAGTATTTTTGTTTGTTTTAATCTTAGTTTTTCTTCTGAGTGTAAATTTGTTACATTGTTAAACTAATATTTAGATATTTGACTAGCCTTTCTTACAATATTCATTTTTTAGCAAGTTATTCAGTAGTAGTCTGTTTTAATGGTGAAGAACAATATTCATTTTTTGAGTTCTGTGTTTCTCCATCTTAAAACGTAGAAATACTGTTCTGTGAGAGGGCTTAACTTTGTCCGGGCTTGTATGAAATCATTTCACCTAAACACACATTTAGTGTAGTCTGGTTTTGTTTTTACAGGAGCCAAGCAATAAAAGAGTTCGACCTCTTGCTCGGGTCACATCCTTGGCAAACTTAATCTCTCCTGTAAGAAATGGAGCAGTCAGACGTTTTGGTCAAACAATACAGGTAAAAAAAATTAATTTATAAATGGATACAGGGAAGGGTAAGGGGTACAGTCAGGAGACTTTCTATAGGAGCCTAAAAGTTGTATTTTTCTTTGAGCTATACAAACATGTTTGCACTGTTAATATTCAAACATATGAGTTTTCTTTTTGGAATCTGCTGGTAAGTAATAATATTAGCAGAACAGTGTTTATATAACCTGTATTGAACTAAGATGCATCAAAAGATAGTCTTAATTTTTATTCTCAAAAAGTAATTTGAGCTGACAAGTATTTATATAAATTATAGATTGAAACTTTGGCAAATGATTGATTTGCATTGAGAAACTCAGAACTTTTTCTTCTTTCTTCACTTAAAGAACGATAATTATTGTAGCCTCCAAATCTCATTTTTTCTTTTATTTGCCTCTTTCAGTCGTTTACCCTTCGTGGTGATCACAGATCCCCAGTCTCTGCCCAGAAGTCATCTAGCAGATCAACAGTCCCAACACCAGCCAAGAGAAGAAGCAGTGTGCTATGGTCAGAGATGTTAGACATCAGCATGAAGGAGTCTTTGACCACCAGAGAAATCAAACGTCAGGAGGTATGCTGGCTTTCAGCACCAAGAGCATCTTTATTGGCTTATACTAAGAAAAAAGACATGCTTTTTAAATGTCTTGCCAAAAGAATAGCATAGTAATGAGTATGACAAAATTAACTTGCATTTTTTATATTTGAGTAAAAATTTATAACTCATATTGAACAATTCTTTGTGATGGGTGGTCGTCATCAACTTGAACAACTCTAAAGGATAAAATTATAAAACGTATAACAACCTTTTATTTGAGATTCCATTCCGAATTATAGTTTTCAGACTTAAGTCACTTAAAAAAGAGCTGTTCAAATCATTAGTTAAATATAGATATCAATTATAAATAATTTTCCTTTCTCAAAGAAAGCAATGACTTCTGATGTTTGCTGGGTGTTTTCTAGGCAATATATGAAATGTCCCGGGGTGAACAGGATTTAATTGAGGATCTCAAGCTTGCAAGAAAGGTTAGTAGATCATTTTTTATCAGGAACCCAAGTTTTTAAAAATTACATTTCAAAAATTCTGAAGAATAGGTTTATTAACCTTTAAAAATAGTAAACGAGAAAATATCTACTGATAAATATAGTTTGGGATGAGATTTAGACATCTCTCTTCAAATGAGTATTAGAGAGTCTTTGGGGGGGATTGATATATACTTTAATTTCTTCTATGTGTGGCAAACAGAGTCCACACTGGCTTTTATGTATTCATATACTTTCAGGTGCATCACTCATCACGTTTGCTTTGCTTGATCTTTGTATGACACATTTCTCCTTCTGATTAGGCCTACCATGACCCCATGTTAAAGTTGTCTATCATGTCAGAAGAAGAACTCACACACATATTTGGTGATTTGGATGCTTATATACCTCTGCATGAAGGTTAGATATACTACTTAATTTTCATAAGTATCTAAACAGCAGTAACACAAGTAATTTTAAATCTAAACAAGTAATGTAGTTCTCACCTGTTTTAAAATCTTTATTCCTTTTGCTTTTTTGTACTTCAGATTTGTTGGCAAGACTAGGAGAAGCCACCAAGCCTGATGGAACAGTGGAACAGATCGGGCACATTCTTGTGAACTGGGTACGCATAGAGTTGTTGATCCCCCTCAACTTTTTGTAGATTTGCCCTACAACAGTTTTTGATGGATAGCAAAACAATTTGATCGCATAACTAGATTCTACAAAAAGAAAAAGCACTAAAACTAACTAATTGTATGATAAAAAGGTTACCTTTTTTTGAAATAAATAAATAAAACTTCATTAATGGTACAATTTGATCATCTTACAAATATATTTACAGATATGTTCCTGCCTGGACAGAATTTCCACATTATATGCTGTTGATTACCTGTTGCATTCCTTCACTTAAAAATTCAAGTGCCTGCTAAATGCTAGACACTGTTCAAGGAAGGGACACTAGGGATTCCATAGTGAAAGACCTGCATTTATACCCTTGTCAGGGAATAGTTGAACCCATAAACAGTCTCAGGGTCAGTGAAGAATATGATTGAAGATGCTCAGGTGTCCTAGAACTCCCAACAACTGACATCAAAGAGTAAAAGTCATATGAGTGAGTCTTCAATTGAATTTAGCCAACTTAAGGAACTCATCAAAGAGTGTTGTGATGTTGGTCCAGAATACTTTTCTGCTCCCATTATCATCTCTAGAAAATGTCGACAGCTGGTTAAAACTCAAGCATAGCTATACTGTCATTCTGCATTTCATGTTCACAGGCTTATGGATGCACTCGGTCATAGCAGGAATGCATCTTACTTGTTTTTATTACTCTTCAGTTACCAGGCTTGAATGCCTACAAAGGCTACTGCAGTAACCAGCTGGCAGCCAAAGCTCTTCTTGATCAAAAGAAACAAGATCCAAGAGTCCAAGACTTTCTCCAGCGATGTCTTGAGTCTCCCTTCAGCAGAAAACTAGATCTTTGGAGCTTCCTAGATATCCCTCGAAGTCGCCTAGTCAAATACCCTTTACTGTTAAAAGAAATTCTTAGACACACTCCAAAAGACCACCCTGATGTTCAGCTTCTGGAGGAAGCAGTAAGTAGTCCATTAAATGAATCCTTCATTTTTCATTCATATACTGGGGTGCCTTAGAAAAGTATAGAATGTACTCTGAAATCTTACATGTATTGAATCAGCATAGCAAAGGGTTTTATTGTTTTTAAGAACCAAATAATAAATGTAATGTGCACTAAGTAATAAGGAGATGCACATCTGTCATAATTATATTTTACATTTATATTTTAGTCTAGGGACTGGGTTTTAATCTAGTCTTTTCCGCTAGCTGTTAACTTCAGACAAATCACCCAGTTTGAGACTGTTTTTCTTCATTTGTATAATGAAAAGACTGACTGAATTAATTGATTCAAGCCTTTAATTTTATCATTTCATGTGACATTATTATTCCATAGGGAAGCAGGATAAGTTAATATACAAAAGTTACTCCATCCATTTCTTAATTATTTGTAGGTAGTGATAATACAAGGAGTTCTCTCCGATATCAACTTGAAGAAAGGTGAATCTGAGTGCCAGTATTACATTGACAAGCTAGAGTATCTGGATGAGAAACAGAAGGACCCTAGAATTGAAGCAAGTAAGGTGCTTCTGTGCCACGGGGAGTTGAAGAATAAAAATGGACATGTGAGTACATCTCAGTATTAACAGGAAGTAAGCCATTATTTTCTTTTTCACACCCAGCTTAACTTTTTGCATGTAAATTATGAAGCAAGTTTATGAAAGTAAATTCATAGCATAATGAAAGAAGATAACTGATTTTTATTCTGTTATCAGTTTTGATAAAGCAAGCATTTGTTTTCAACAGTAATAGAATAACTGACTTAAATGTCTCAGAGAAGAATTAGTAACATTCATTTTCCAGTTTTGAAGTATAAATCAATTTGTTTAGCTAAGGGTTCTTTCCTAAGTTCTGTAATGTTTAATAAAAAGAATCCTTGAAGAGTATAGAGTTATGGAAGTAGTTTTTAGCACTACTCAACAAATTTCTACAGCAGATTGAATGGAAGCAAATTTATTTTTGAAATATTTACAAAAGTACTTACTAGGACTAAGTTTAGTCATGAAATAATATTTTCATTTTATTATGTGCTGTTTAAAAGCACAGTGTGTAAGTTGAGGTCTACTTAGAAAAGTTGAAAGCTGACATCTCCGATTTCCATCACAAGGCATAATTGTTTTACAAAGGTTTAAATTTCTGTGGACAAAATGGAATCATTAACATTCATCTGGCTTGCATTTTTTAATTCCTACTTTTTTAGAAAACTGAAATGAAATAGTGGTGATTCAAGTCATGAGACTGCTAATAGGTCTTTATGATGCATAGTTTACTCAACTGTTGCCTAATAGCACACAATAATAAAAAAAAAAATGTATCAAGTCTGGATTGAGTTTTCCAAATAAAACATGCAGTCGTGAAATCATTATTTTATAAAGTCAAAGAAAGATCTTAGTTAAATAAATTTGATGAAATTAGTATTGTTAAATCAAGTTTTTAACAGTATATTTCAGTCACTTGAAATCAATGAAGTTTCATATTTAAAAAACACTTGTTTCTCATTTCTCTAGAAACTTTACATATTCCTGTTTCAAGACATCTTGGTTCTGACCCGGCCTGTTACACGAAATGAGCGCCACTCCTACCAGGTTTACCGGCAGCCCATCCCAGTCCAGGAGCTGGTGCTAGAAGACCTGCAGGATGGGGATGTACGCATGGGAGGCTCCTTTCGAGGGGCTTTTGGCAACTCAGATAAAGGTAGAATACAAGTTTTGAAATTTAAGCTCAGAATCTAAATAAATCTAGTTTTAACTTTTTTAAGAATTCTAAAATGAAATGATTCTCTTATCCTGTGCTCATTACACACATTGAGCTATCAAGTGCTTTGTGACTGTGATGGCTCACTTTAACAGTGTGCAAGTTACAGATGTCCTAGTGCCTTTGTTAGGACTATATGACCATTTTCTTTAAACAATTTCTTAAATCTCATTTCCATTTTTTTCAATTTTTATTTTTACAGCTAAAAATATCTTTAGAGTCCGCTTCCAAGACCCCTCTCCAGGCCAGTCTCACACTCTGCAAGCCAATGATGTATTCCATAAGCAGCAGTGGTTCAATTGTATCCGAACGGCCATTGCCCCTTTCCAGCAGGCCGTCAGTCCACCAGAGCTTCAGGGTTTGCCAGAGCTCCATGAAGAGTGTGAAGAGAACAACCCTTCTGCTGGGAACCTCAGAGCCCAGAGAAGGGCGTCCACAGTTTCCAGCATGATGCAGGTAGAAGGTGATGAAAACGCCTCAGAATTTAGCTCCAGCTTGCAGGCGGCAGACACCAAGAGTGCAAAAGCACACCGGACACAGGCTGGCTTCCGAAGAGCCAGAGACAAAGCCCAGCTCTGCGGCAAACGGAAGGAGACTTTGGTGTAAAGGAAGCTCTGTGTATTAACTGGTGGAGAGATTGTTTATTTATAAATGTGTACAGTTTTGTTTTCCTTGTAATGGGAGCGTGGGCACATCATAGGGTTACTTTGTACCAGTTGTAACATTTTCATGGTTTGGGGTTCTTTTTATGTCTTGTTTTTGTTTTTGTTTTAATGGCAGCTAAAGATATGCAGATTACTGTTAAATTGCAGACTTTTTTAAAAAAGGATATTTTCTCAGATTATTTAGATTGTGCAAGCCTGGTATTTTTAATCAAATGAAATATTTAGGAACTGGGTTTCCTCCTAATTCTGAATTTATCATAACTTTCCAGTAACAACAATTATGATATTTACAGTGTCAGCCAAAACAGGATTTTTCAAAGACTGGAATTCTACCAGTTTCTTTATTAAGGCTTGCTTGCAAAATTTGAAATTTTAACATTGGCACCTAGATTTTATGTTTGAAGTATCTCAAAATTTATGTTGAAACAGCTTCCTGGAAAACAAACCACAAAACTTAACAAGTTTTCCATTTTATCAACTGGAATGCTATATATTAGCTTGTTTTTCACTGCACATTCCTCATTTTTCATTCATTTATCCTGCCAGTTATTTAATTTTTTTATTGTAAAGTAGTTTTTAGCATTTGCTTTTATTTTTTTACTTTAATGCCTTTTCAGATTGGCATGTCTTTATTTTTCTTCCTGATTAAAAATGTGTGTATGTGTGTGTGTATGTGTGTGCGTGATATAAATATATATATTTTTTTTTCTGGTTTTTTTTTTTAATTGTATTAACTTTGCCAAGTGAAACCAAGCCATACTGTTTTTGAGCCAATTAAGAAATTGAAATTTTTACAGTGTAGCATTTCAGGGTGGTGAAGACGCATGAAATGACTCCATATAATCTAGACTACTGAAAGAAAAACCACTTCAAGGAATTCATTGAAAGTTTTAGTGTTGTCTGTAAAGCAAGAGGGAAGGCAATTGACTGGTACTAAGTAAAAGAAAACAGAGGGGAAAAGAGAGTAGTATTGTCTTAAAGTAAAAATGTCTGGTTGTGCCAGAGGATGAAAGGAGATAGAAAAGCTCTTTTTGAGGGTGTGTAGTAAGTTGTAGAAGGCTCGAGGGGATGTGGACTTTATTTGCCTTGGTTTATGATACCTGCAAATAAGTTTGAAAAGAAACAATGAAATGTGTTGAAATTTTGGCCATGTTGGGTCAATTTTGGTGGATTTAGTCATAAAGTGGAAAAAAGACTTCTGGATCTTAACTGCAAAATGTTTCTGTTATAATGAGACGGGGAGAAAAGACTAAAAGTTCTGTGTCATTGCAGGTTTGTAATGGTGATCAGTTCAAGTCAATATTGACTATTATGTGAAATATATTTGCCAGTAGAAGTGAAAATTGGAAAAAAATTGTAAATAGATCAATCAAATGATTTCTCTGTATAAACGAATTATACAATTAAAAAAAAAGCACACACATAATCACTGAAGATTTCTTGCCTGGTGGATGTTTTGGGGCACCTGCTAGAACATGTTTGTTTGTATGGCAAAGGAAATAGATGATTGGCAAGTCTCAGAAAAATTTATAAAAATCACAAATAAGTCTTTGAAATTAATTGATGAGTAAGAGAAAGGTTCACTTAGGTTAGGTCTGCGAATCTTGTGTAATCTTTTAAGAACTCTACAAAGTATAAACAGCAACTGCAATCATATTGAAGACACTGCACACCTGATCACTTTATGGATAGAATAGTAAAGCCAACAGCAAAGCGTTCTACTTTGTTTACTTTCTGATTTGACTTAAATACCTCAGAAGTGTAGATTACACCATTGATTATGATCTGCAACACTGGAAATCAAGATTTCTGCTCCTTTCTTGGAGATGTTACATAGACTATCCATTCCTTAATTACCTTAATCAACTTCCAAAGTTATAGAAGCAAAGGGTAGCTCAGACATCATAAATAGAAAGATTCTATATCTGAAGCTATATCTTCCTTTGGTTCCCTCAAGGGAGAAAATAGAAAACAGTAAATACATGAAATCAATGTTCTTCAGAAATTACATTTATGTTTGAGAGCATTTGATGATCTAGCCCAGTAGTTCTTACAAAAATTTTTCCCCCATACCAGGGATTGAACTCAGGGGCACTGGACCACTGAGCCACATCCCCAATCCTATTTTATATTTTATTTAGAGACAGGGTCTCACTGAGTTGGTTAGTACCTTGCTGTTGCTGAGGCTGGCTTTGAACTCTAGATCCTCCTGCTTCAGCCTCCCAAGCTTCTGGGATTACAGGCATGTGCCATCGTGCCCAGCTAGCCCGGTAGTTCTTAAACATGTTTGAGCATCAGAATCACCAGGGATACTTTCAAAAAGTAACTTGAGGCTTCCCCCCTAACCTCGCACACATTTACACCATTTCACTGAGTCTTAAGGGTTTTGTGTGTGTGTGTGTGCACCCAGTTTGTTTTAACCTGTTCAGACTTGCATCTGAAGAGAATCTAATCTACTTCTTTCAGTATGCTCACAATTTGCAGCAAAGGATAGTTTTCTACCCAGAAGATCTTGTTAAACTCAGTGCCCCATCTCAGAATGTATGCACACAAAGTAATGAGGGGAAACCAAGTCATCTAAGTAGCAATCAGTGGGATGACAGTGTCACTAAATCATCCTGCAATCTATTAAGACACAGCTCCTCCACTGACCCCGTAAGTGTTCAGCTACTTGTGTGCTAGTTAGGTCTACTTTGTGTTTAATGCTTTTCTGAGTATGCAGATTCAGCAGGATACATTTTGTTTTCCAGTATATGTGGCTAACTATAATGTTAATAGTTTTGCAGGATTCAGATATTGCCTAGTTAAGTCTCCTATCTATAAATTTTGATGATTGACATAAAGACCTAAAATGGCCATCTACTTTCATCATCATCCTCATTTTTATACACCTCATTTGAAATGCTTGCCTGTCCCTAGAGATGGAATTGGTTGGTAATAAGCATGTCCTAAGGATTCAAAGCAGATAACTAAACCTACAGACCAGCTTTTTCAAATTGGCCTGAAAGAACACCTACAAAGAGTTAATGCCCCTTTGTCCATGGAACATCTAGTCCCCCTGAGAGGAACATCCCGGTAAATTAATCTCCCTAGATTATTTGGGGTCCAGAATAGTTTTATTTTTTTCTGCACATCTCAGCAATCCTCAGAATCAACCACAAGACAGACCTCATACATTGATGGTTACTCATACCCAGTTGTACTCTCTTATTGTGTATTTTGAGACTCTAAACTATAGACCCTTTTTCCAAGAAAATGTGTCTATGCATCCATACAACTTAGGGGTTCAGGAAGATCCCAAATCACTGTGGTCAAGTTCAGATCTGCTCAAGTCTGCCCTGACAAAGACTCTTAGAACACCTGCTGGAGAACAAGATTTTGCTTTTTCCCTGTAGGTTCTGAAAACATTGATACTACCCTTGCTATGCAAATAATAGATGAAAACTTTCATCTTCCATACTTGCAGTTGGTCTTCAAAGCCATACTTGTGACAAATTTGACTGTTCTGGATATAATTATCTTCAGGATGATGCAAAAATAAAGTGTGCTTTTTGTATAATACTTTCAGTGTGCTATCAGTCCTAGGTTCACAATGGTTCGCCTTTCTGAGCCTTGTTCTCTCCAGAAACTCCTGCTCTGCTTTCCCAGAAGATGGGCTAATGGTGAGGAGACTTGAGTGAAACTAAGTTCCTTTTCTGAGCATGAGGTGACTGTCCAGTATCTCAGTACACAGGTTGTCTTACGATGAATAATGTATTATTTTAAAAGTATTTGAGGCAGAACATCAGGATAAAACTATGATAGATTAATTAAAACATCAAATATACTTAAATCTGTAGCTTCATAATGACTCTTTAATCTTATGATCCCCTTTGGAATATCTCAGGGAACCAATTTACTGCTTTGCAACCTGGTAAATAAAAGAATCAAGCATTTACCCTAACCTTTCCTCTACAAACTAACCCTCAGGCTAACCAAGTAGCTGAGAAAGGTCAGATTCTCCTCATAGCAGAAGCCCAACTGATGGAGAATATGGCATATCGCCACATGTAACCCTCATGAACCATGGACCAAGAGGTCCTAGTGTGACTAATGAAGGACACAACACAGGAAGACAGGCACTGCTACCTCCTAAGAAGTGCACACCACCTAAGCAGTCATGACAAGGTCAGGCCTGAGCCATTAAGACAAAAGTTGCTTCAACAAAACAAACAGTAAAAAGAAAAAAAAAAAGATGGAGGAGTTTGCAGAATCTGACTTAAATCTCAAACAACTGCATCATATTGACCTGATTTGCATCTAAACCAAATAAAGTTTTTAAGTAAAATCATCAGGGAATTACCCAGAATCAAGTGTATATTTGAAGTAGTTACTTTATGTTTAACAATGGTAGCTCAATGGTAGACCATCTCCTTAGCATGCATGAGGCCCTGCATTCAATTCCCAGCAGCAAACAGAAATATAATAAGTGATGTCTGGGATGTCCTTCAAAATATGGGGCAGGAAAATGGTTGAGAATAAAAAGGAAATGAGATTGGCCGTAAACTGTTCTTTGCCTATATCTTTGTACATGTTTGGAAATTCTCTAAAAAACTAAGTTAAAGAGAACATGAAATTTCAGCTGTCACTTATGCTTCCAGTTCCTCGACCTCTTCATTCCCTCAGAATCTCCAACCTTTACTTTCCAAAATAAAGGCAGAATGTTCAGTGATGTGGCTGCATTTGCCATCTCACAGAAACCCACATCATTTTCCTGAACTTCATACTTGCGCTCTCTCCATTACAACTGGGCCATAGCATTAGCCTAACCTGATTCTGGCTTAGTCAATATGACTGTGGTCCTCCTCTCTTTGTCTCTCAGTATTGTGTGTTGCCTTTTTTTTTTCTGTGCTTCTTTTTTCTCCTCCACACAAACATCTATGTGCGCCAAGGCATTGAAGAAGCAGTACAGTGGTTCCTCGTGGCTTCCCTATTCATGGTTGGCCATGGTCCAGATATAGTAAATGAAAAATGGCAGAAATAATTCATATGTCTTAAAATTGTTCACTGTTCTGGATAGCTTGATGACATCTCTCTGTCTATCCTGGATGTAAATCACCCCTGTGTCCCACACCCATGCTGTATGTGCTATCTTAGTTGTCGTCTTGGTTATCCTATTGACTGTCACAGTATCAACAGGACTTGTGTTCAAATAACCCTTATTTTCTTTATTCATGGCCCCAGAACACAAGGGTAGTGATTGATATAACTCTAGCAACACTGATGGACATATAGGAAAAAACAGGATTCAGTACTATCCACTGGGAATCTCAAAACCTCCCCTGTGGACAAAGGGAAACTGCTATATAGTTTCCAGGTCTTCCAGGGAAGCAACTGCATTCAGCCTGTCTGAGAATTCCTACCAACGGCTAGTTTACTAACTATATTACCATCTTTAAAGGAGATAGTGTTGCAATATCTGATAATGTTTGTGCTGTTATTTAGATCTGAAAGTAAGACAAAATTAGCTAGATTCAAAGAGTTCTGATAATCTCCCATAGAATTCAGATTTCTCAACAGCTGCTCCTGGGGGCAGGTGGAAGGGTTTTTAATTTCCCTCTTTTACTGAACTGACAAGCAGGGACAGATCTATCAAGTTACACCTGGAAATCCACATAGATCATTTAGTCTGATCCTCTCTTTACCAGCTAGTTGAGGAATCTGAAATTACAAACAGCAAGCGACTTACCCAAGACCACACAGCTGGTTTATGGCAAAGCTAAGATTAAACACATCTCCGATGTTTGTTCCTCTGCAGACACTGCCTCTTTGCTACCAGCACACTCTAAAGCTTGGCTCAGTTTATCTGCCTGATATTCGACTTATGCAGACAGACCTTGGAAGTGAAAACAGGGCCCTCAGCATCCATGGGTTCTGCATTCAACTGCAGATTGAAAAATATACTGGGGGGCAAAAATGTGTTTATACTGAAAATTACAGACTTTATTTTCTTGTAATTATTCCTTAAACAATACAATACAACAACTATTTGCATAGTGTTTCTACTGCATTAGGTATTATGATTCATCTAGGCATGATTTAAGTACATGGGAGGATTGCATAGGTTATATGCCAAAATTTGTATCAGGGGATTTTGATATCCACAGGGGGCCCTAGGACAATCCCCCTGCAGTTACCAAACTTCTATTCCTTATCCTTTTTTTCTCTTCAAACACTGGGCTTCCCTAGGTTTCAGAAACATGACACTCTCACATTTGGCTAGTACCTGAAGTCATTCACTATCGGGGTCAACCTACGTGATAATAATGTGGCTCCCTAGTCCCATAACACATAAACCACTGATACAGGCCCAACTCTGCTTCTTGAGATTCAGGCCCAAAGATTCTGCTGCCTGATGCCTTTATCTGACGCTCTACTCAGCCTGCCCTCCTTCCATCCTGATGTGTGGAGTCTCCTGTTGCAGGGGCTCTCTGCACTGTAGTCCATCCTCTCCAAATACAAGACTCTTCACCCAGAGGTACTCCAAAGGCCTGGCTCAGGCACAGACCGGCTCTTCATCAAGCAGACTTCCCATCCAGGATTCTTCCCCAGACACCACCACTCAGGGATAGGCCTCCTAAGCCTGGGTGCTTTCCTCTCCCTCTGCTCTTCCCACCACCATCTTGAGCTTATGCTACTGCACTTCCAGGCTCTGCCAGCCAGACTCCCAACTCCTTCCTACCTGACCACCCAACTTCTAAGAAATGCCGACTGAACGCACTGCACCACCCATCCCCAGTGGCTCCACCCTCCCAGGGCAACTGATCATATGCCTCCTTTTTTCTTAGAACACTTTTCTGCCAGCACATTCTCCTTCAAGTCATACCCATAAAAACCTCCCCATAATCTCTCCTGTTAGCTCTTCTGAATGCGTCCCCTAAAAATCATAAGTTGAAACTTAATGGCCAAAGTGATATTAAGAGGTAAGGCCTTTCGAAGTCGGTTTGGGT
Organism: Urocitellus parryii; assembly: GCF_045843805.1. Taxonomy (NCBI): domain Eukaryota; kingdom Metazoa; phylum Chordata; class Mammalia; order Rodentia; family Sciuridae; genus Urocitellus; species Urocitellus parryii. Next base: position 74,727,152 of record NC_135539.1, on the reverse strand, counting down.
CCTTGAGCTTGAAGAAGTGGGTTCATTCCCTCTGTCCCTTCTGCATATGACAACACTGTGTTCACCCACTTCCCGAGGGTGCTGCTACCAGATGCTACCACTTCCCTCGGAAGCAGAGCAGCCCTCCCTAGACATGAAATCTACTGACATCTTCACCTTGGTCTTCCCAGCCTTCCGCACTGTAAGCAATAAATTTCTGTTCTCTGCAGATCACCTAGTCTCCCTCCAGTATTTTGTTAGAGCAGCACAAATGGACTGATAGTAAGTGAATAGATAAATAAACCACGGGACATTCAAACAATGAAATATTACTCAACACTCAAAAGAAATGATCTCTCAGGTCGTGAAAAGACACAGAGGAATGTTGAGTGCATGTTACTCGGTGACAGAAGCCAATTTGAAAATTTACCCACTATACGATCCCAATTAGGGAACATACCAGAAAAGACAAAAACTAGGGAGACAACAAGAAAATCAGGGGTTGTCAGGGTTTGGAGGAAAAGAAGGGGACAGACAGAGCACAGGGAATTTACAGGGCAGTGAGACCCTTCTGTATGATTCATGTGTAATGGTGGATACATGTGATCACACATTTGCAGAAACCCCTGGAATGTCCAAGAGCAAACCTCACATTCCACTGTGGACTTTGGCTAATGATGCATTCATGTGAATTCATCAGCTTTACCAAATGTACCACTCCGATGCAGGATGTGGATAGTGGGGGAGACGATGCCTGTGTGGGTGCAGTAGTATACAAGACTCTCTGCATTTAATGCTCTGTTTTAACTGTGAATGTAAAACTTTTCTTAAAAAAAAAAATCTATTTTTTAAAAGAAAGAGGAAAATTACCCAAACCTAGAAAACATGGGCCATGAGTATACTTCCTTCGAGTCATAGCCATAAAAACGGGAATAACACTGTACAAATTCTACAAACACTGAATGTAAATGCTCAGTGAGTGAGTTGAGCCTGTCCATCTGATGTCTGGACCATCACCCTCACTCTCAGGCCACAGTGTCTTGGGGGAGTTTCCCAGCCAGAGCACTAGGAGCCTCTGGGCCTAAGCCCAGGCCCACCCAGCTTTCCAGAGAACAGCCTGAAGCTCCAGGCAACCTTCCACTGGGTGTGAATGTAACCTCGGGCTCCTCCTTCACCAGCAGGTCAAAGCCACCGTGCAGGGGAGGAGAGGGCAGATTCCTAATCACAGTCTCCACTGCAACACCCCATCTGGGGAGGAGGGGCCACATGACCTCTTAGTCCTTCCCCAGCCAAGACTGAGGCTATAACTGGCCTCTGTCTCTAGCTGAGCTGGGACGGACCCATGCCCATGCCTCTGCATCCCCCTCTCTTCCGGGCCTTGAGGTGGGAGAGGCAAGGCTCCTGTGGAGGCAGAGGCAGGGCCTCTTCTCTGTCCACCACGAATGGGCCCAGAGTCACTGCCTGCCCTCCTCCCCAGAAGTCTGAGCGATGAGGTCATGAGGGATGAGGCTGGAGCCTTCGTGTCTTTGTGATTCTCTTCCCGCGCAGGTCCCTCTCTCCGCAGTTCAAACTACAACTGTCAGTTGAAGGAGGCTGGAGAGGTTGGCATCAGTCCTCCCTCCACGCCCGGAAACTGCTGCAGGGCTGGAAAAAGACATCTGTTATCTGACGTGGCCTGCCTTTGCCAACCTCGGAGCATAACAGGCCTTGCCCATCCCACCCTGCCCCCTGCAGGCTCAGGCATGCGCAGTTCTCTCCATCTTGGGTGGTTTCCAGGTGTGAGCTCACCCCACAGTCCAGAGAAATGTATGGTTTCTGCCGTGGCTGGGGGAATGAAGCCGTGGAAGGAGGTAAACTAGCTGTGAGGGACTCAAGGAGGGAGGAGCAGGGCGGCTCCCCGGATAAGGGGAAGCAGATGTGTCGACTGTAGTCTGCGCTCTGGTGTCTCAAAGCTAAGAGCCCTCTTTGTACATGGGACAGGAGGGGAAGAGTCAGCAGAAAGTCTCTGCCCCCAAGGAATAGATAGTCTAAGGCAAACTCAAAGCAGACCCCAGGGTGAACCTTGAGCAGGCTCACAGAGTACATGTTTCAATAAGTTGACAGCCTGTTATTCTTCATTGCATCAGAGGGGTGTTTGCATTTTACAGGTGGCAGATGTGGCTGAAAATCAAATACAGCCTTTCAGTTCTCTGGTATGGGAGATCTGGGAGGGCCAGGTGTCTTTCGGGGACCTCCACTGATCCCAGCAGGTAAAGCACTCTTCCAAGACAAAATAAAATGACACATCAGTCTGTAAATACACACTCAAGAACAACCCCCCAGATAGCAAGTGGGAACGGGTCCCTGGAGCTCCAAAACCATGTTTGCCTCCAGCAAAGGAGCATGAGACAATCTTTTCCATGAATGGAAACTATTTCTGTCCTCTGCTGTTCTAACAGCCAGGTCCTCCACAGCAGAACGTCAGCAGAGCTACCCGATGAGTTTCTTGGTTGCAGGAACACACAAAGCAGCGATGAGCAATGTGCTGTTGGTTTTAGATGATCCTGAAATCAGGGCTCGTGGAGAAATGGCATCCTAACTCTGGCAGCTCTCAGGCCATCAATAGCTCTGTGCCTTTGCTCACTGTGCCCCTGTGTGGAATGCCCTCTCTCCCTCCTCCACCCTTGCCTGGTGACCCCAACCGAGTCTCACCTTCCTTGAGTTCCTCATAGAACCCATCACTTCCTCCACTGGCCCCCACTCAGTCCACCTAAGTCCCTACTGCTGCCCCTGTGATAGTTAACACTGTCCAGGTTGAGTGTCGCCTTCTCTACTAGTCTACAAGTTTATTGGTCTTTGTGTCCCCCAAACCTACCATTTTGCCTGACACAGAGAATGTGTTCAAACTTGTTTGTTGAATGAACCAGGAAAGTTCTGCACAATTTTAGCTCTCCATCAACAACTATTCACGATACCAGGCACAAGTTAGCCAGACACTCAGAGCTGAGAGGGCTGTATGGGAGCCAGCCTCCAAGATGGCCTCTAGGGTCCCACCTCCTGGGACTCACACCCTTCTCACAGTGTCTCGGGATGGTATGTTAGAAAAAGACCAATAAAATAAGATGGAAGTGACTGAGTGTACCTTCTAAGGCCAGATCATGACAGGTGTTACCATAGTCTGGAGGAAGCCATCCTGTCACAAGGACACTCAAACTGCCCGTGAAGAGGTCCAGGGGTTCAGGAACTCAGGCCTCCTGCAGAGGACCAGCACCCACTTGCCTACCCTGTGAGGGGCCCCAGTTGGGCCTTCAAATGATACAGCCACTCTCCCCCACTGACTTCCTGACAGCACTTCAGGGAAGATGCTGAGACAGAACCACTTGGCTGTTTCCCCACAGAGATTTTGAGGTGACTCATGTTTACTGTTGTTTTAAACCACTAGGATTTTACGTAATTTTGCAGCCACATATAACAAATCTAAGTCCTCAAGGCTGGGCCATGCTGTAGCTCTGTAGCCAGGTCAGCAAGGCCTCATCAGCGCCCCAGCACTTGGAACAAACAGAGAGAACAAACAAGAAGTAAATTTCAGGAAGACACTAAGACCTTGTCTCCCCAGGGCCCAAAACCGAGGACCAGGCCACAGAAACATTCACCAGGCCTTGCTGTGGTCTGAAGCCAGAGGCCTGTGCCCTCTGTCCAAGAATCCTATGTCCCAGTGGACACAAGCAAATAACCTGATCTGGAATGTTCCAGAATTACTCAATCTCTCTTCATTTCACAGGAGAGACACAGACCCAGAGGGGAATCCACTTGTTGACGAGGCCAGAACCCAGTTCCTCTGGCTCTTTGCTGCACTACCCTATGAATAGAGAAGCTTCCCTCTCTTTCCCCCCTCCCTGCCTCCTCCTCTCCCTCTATTTCTTCCTCTTGCTCTCTACTTCCTTCTTCCCCCTACCTCTCTCCTACACTTGAAGGGTTTGAGTTTTTGTTCTTGTTTGCAGTAATAGAGGTTGAACCCAGGGATGTCCTACCACTGAGCTACATCCCTAATCCTTTTTATTTTTTCAAAACAAAAAAAAAATTTTTTTGAAACAGGGTCTCACTAACTTGCTATACTTATGCCTCAGCCTCTGGGTCACTGGGATTACAGGCACACACCTAAAGGTTTCTGATCATCCTAATTCTCCATCCATAGCAACAAGATAAGATTTCCTCAGCATGCACAAAGCCAGATCTCTCTCAGAGAGGCATCCTTGACATTTTTCTACTGGTCCCATGAGGTCCCAATCACCAGGGCCCAGGGAGAAACTCCATCCTGCCTTAGCTGTATGTTCACTTTAGAAGTTTAGAAGTGACCTTCCCTGGAAGTGGCTCAATAGCATCATCTCAGGCTAAGGGCATGGTCGGTGCTGCCCTTGGCTTGGGAGGCCTGGAGCTGAGTGGGTGGCTATGGTGACAAGGACCCAAAAAACTAACCCTCAATTCCACAGGGGGTCCTACATCACAACCTCTCCCCCCAGCCAAGACACCCTCCTCTTCTTGCTGTCAAGGGGCATTGGAGCCAAGTCAGGGACACAGTGACTGGTGGGAACCTGCGATCATCCTGCAGTATTCCAAATTTTAATTCCATGTATTCTCCAAAATACTACCTTGCTCCCATTCATTAACTTGTGTTCATAAGTATAATAAAGTTTTCCTCTATTACTGCATCACAAGAAAATTCTTGCAAAGAGATATTTTCAATGAATTACAAGGTCAGGGTTGGAATGGTCTGACCTAAACTCATAGGCTAGGTAACCTTAAAATCTACTTTGAGAAGCTTGGAGGGTGTTCAGCAGACATCCCCGGGAGATTGACAGTGACCCTCAGCACCTGCATGGTCCTGCCACGGGACTGTGATGGGGACACACGGGACTTACATGTCCAGATGCTGTAGACAGAGATAACAAATTGGGGGCTTCCGATAATAGCCACAAAACAGAAGTCACAGTGCTCCATGGTCACTGAGAGTGGCTGCAATTAAGCACACCTCCTCCCAAGGGTAGCTCATCCGTGCTCCACCGCAGGATGAGAAGCTACGGTTAATCCCTAACTACTTCTTTCCAGCTCCTCTGCACATGATTTGAGTTTTTAAAAATGTTGCACCTTTGAAATGTTTGGAATCTATTGGCATGGTGAGTTATATAACCAACCACCACTAAGGGAATTTTTCCAGGAACTTAAATCTCAGTTAAGACCCTGAAAAGGGATAGACCTGAGAATACTGTAGTCCAGAACCTTCCGCACACTGACTGCTCTGGTGCCCCCAAGAAGCCACCCTCAGCCTCCTCCTGGCTCCCAGGCTAACAGTCTTACCCACCCTTTGCTCAGCCCTGTTCCTGTCCCCACCTCCTTGGCCAGAAGATACTCTGTCCTCAGAGACGTTAATCTAGGAGTGGGCTTGGGAAACGCTGACTCCAGCCATGTCTCATGTCCCCTGAAGATCCCAAGTTGTCAACATGGTCATTGCTCCTTCCCCTGCCAGTCCTTCAGGGTGCCCCTGGGAGTCCTTGCACCTCACTGAGGTCCCAGTCTCAGAGTTTCAGACAGTGGAGGCAGCCTCACAGCCTGAGTGGCTCTGTAATCCACAGATGTGATCTGGTGGTCCCCGACAGACCTCTGAACTCAGACACGCTTCCCCAGGCCTGGGCAGGACCTCAACCATCCAGTCTTTGGTGCCATTCATGGTTCCTGCTCCCCACAGAGGTCTTCACCAGCCCTGAGCTCTGTGCTCCTGTGTGCAAGGGAAGCCCCCAGGGGAATCAGGTGCAGTGAGAAGGGCTGACCCCGGGGAAAATCCCTCACTCTTGTGCACCCACTCAAGAACCTTCATTCTAGAGAGACTTCCAGAGGCACTTAGTCCAAGCTCCTGGCTCCAGGGCTTGTGCAGGTTTACCAGATGACCTGTCTGCTGCTGATATTTCCCAGACATTTATCCAAGATCCTGCTGGGCTCAAGGTGATATACAGTGTCTTCCTTTCCTGGACCTCTCCCTCTTTCCTTCCTTCAGGCCACATAGCTCCAAGTCTCCCTGCTTCTCTGCCTCCCCTTGGATGGACTACAAATTTATATGGGTCACAGAAAAAAAATAGTGGCCCTAATACTTTTCATGATAAGCAAAAACAGAAGTTGTGAGATCTCAGGGAATTTTCAGAAAGCTTTGGTGAAATGAAACACAAGATTCGGAACCGTACCTTCAGAAAGTCCCTTCTGTGGCTGGGGCCAGACTCACCTCTGGTGTGGGTCATAATTTCTCCCCCAACGCTGAGCAAGGACCAGAGGCACCTGCTGTGCCCTAACTCTGGCTGAGTCCTCACACACAGGAGTGTCCAGGCCGGGGTCGTCTACCAACCAGGCCTGGGAGGTGGGAGGCTCCAACACCTTGGCTCTCTCCAGTTCCCCGGCACCTGTCTCTACCATGTTCTTCTCTCTTGAAAGTCGCTGGTCCAGCCCACCCCTCTGTGACCTCGGTCTGCTCCTCAGTAACATGAGAGGTTTGTGTTACATCCTACATCCATGTCTTTAAAAGTTCACTCATCTGAATACCACATCACAGTGTTTCCTTCCAAATGTATCATCTAACTTGATCTCTTTAATCTGAACTTCCCGACCTAAGTGTGTTTTAAGTGGACACTTTATATCATTGCTAGGAGTGAAACTGCTCTGAGGGTAAAGCTTCTTTCCCTTGCTGAGAACAGAGGGAAACAATAAACCCACTACAAACAAAATCATGTGCCTAAGCTTGGCCTGGATATTTCTGCCTCTCAGAGGGAGGCCATCTTCTCTACCTCTTCTCTTTGCCCGTCTTAAAATCATTTCTGAGGTCACAAGTCATACATATCCCCAACTTGGGCAAACTGGGATTTGAAGCTCTCTGTGGTGCTTTTCAGGGCTATCATTTTAGTTATTTTTCTTTGTTTCTTTCCCCCTCTCTTTCCCAGTTGCTCTCTCCACTTCCCTGCCATAATTATAACACACACAAAAACAATTCTCTGGTCTAAAAGTGCATTCTTAAAAAGAACTTTTTTTTTTTTTTCCTTTTTTCCATAGTCAGCCCAAAGAACAAGGGGCCAGCATTGTGTTCGGGGAGAGATAAAGGGCTGTTTCACAATCCCCTCCCCCTGGGTCCACAGATACCATGGTGGTTCCTGACAGGAAATCCCCTTTGCCTCATGGAAAACCCACAGAAGGAAGCCGCACAGCTCCACTGAAGCTGGTCAGCCTCCACCCAGGACTGCACACGAGAAACAGGCCCACCATCTCTGGCCAGGTCCCGAAGCCCCTGGAGGCAAGCGCTACACACACTCACAGGGACACGGAGCCCATGCGGAGACACACACACACACACACACACACACAACCACGACCACCTCCCTCTGTGGCATTTTCACTGTATTCACCAGGCCCGAGGTGGTTTTGCCTCTTACAACCACTCGACAGGTAGCCTTAGAGGAAGAGGTCTCCTTTTCCCAAGCAAGGAAACCGCTGCCAAGAGGGTTTGCTCAAGAGGGAACTCGGGTGAGCTTTCTTAATTCAAACAAAAACACCTTGACCCCTCTTCTCATAGTCTGTCATGGTTTTCTTTCCCTTTGAGTTTATTCAGAGGTGGTGCCAAGATCAAAGGTCAAAATCAAGGCCATGCCCCCCACCCCCCTGTGATGGAGCCTCTGCTCCCTTTGCCTTCCCTCTTCACTGCTCTGCATGAGGCTCCACCCTGTGTATCTAGCCTGGTGCCTTCATGGACTCACCCAGCTCAGCCCTCCAAGGCCACTCAGGAAGCTGACCTGGGCACCCAGAGTGAGAAAGGAAAGAGAAAATCCACAGGAAGAGGAGAGTATGGGTGTGTTAAAGGTGCCAGCTCATCCCACCCCTCTGCAGCCACAGTGGGCCCAGGACTTTTTCTGTGATGGTGGGCTGGGCTCTGGTCTGTCCTGTCTCCCCTCCCTGAAGAGATGTGCCTGCCACCCTTTCCCTCTCCAACAGCTCCAGAGTACAACGGAGTCCAGGTACAGAGCTGGACACTGCCCTGAGTCATGCCCTATCCTCCTGTGCCTCGGGTGGGCCCCTCAGGAGTCAAAGCCCTGAAGGACTCTGGGACTGACCGGAGCCCCTGGAGCTCTGGTTCATTCCTTGACATCAGGGACCTAACAGGAACCAGGAGGCCCAAACTCAAGACTCACCTGACTTAAAAGCAGTAAGTGGAGCCAGGCTCAGGATGAACCCCATGGTTAGACACCACCCTGGCTCTTGTTGGCCAAGCCTCAAGTCCAGTCCCCTCTGTGGCCTGGGAAATCTCTGTCCTTGCAGCAGGAGGGATCTTTAAGAAGCTCTCCTCCAACTGCTCCCAACTCTGTCTCTCACAAAGATCCCTTTTATTTCCCAAAAGTCTTTTGCCAGACCAACCACAACGATGTGTGACAATTTCTTTTCTTTATTTGTATTCATCAAGGACTGGAGAGGACACTGAGGACCTCACTGTGGTGACGATGCCCACAGGCTCTTGTGCGTCCTGCTTCCAGACTCTCATTTATAAGTAATTAGTGTTTCATTTTTATCCCCTTGTCCTGCTTCCCTGTCACAAAGGACCACACGCCGAGTGACTTAAAGCAACAGGCATCTGTTTCCAGGGTTCTGGAGGCCGGAGGTCTGAACCCATCATCCCTCCCCACCTTAGCTTAGGTGGTCAGCGGGCCTGTGGCCGCACTGGTCCAGTCCCTGCCTGCATCTTCACATGGCCTTCTCCCCTCTGCCTCTGGGTCTGTCCCTCTTCTCCTGTCTTTTCTTCCAAGAACAAGTCATTGGATTTAGGGCCCAGGGTGACTCCTCTCAAGATCCTTAACTTGATTACATCTCAGAAGACCCTCGTTCTAAATAAAATCACACTCGTGGGTATTAGGAAGACTCTTTGGGGGGACACCATTCAACCCAGTGGACCATGGACTGTAAGTTCCACACAGACAGAGACAGCACGGGTCTTGTTCATTCTTATATCTTCCGTTCCTTAGCAATAATCAACCAAAAATATTCACTGAGTGTGTAAATCCAACAATTCAACTCAAAGGCAAAGAGGTTTGAGCCTTTTCTCAGGTTGGGTGAGAGAAGTCTCTGCGATACTTTTTGATATGGTTTGGATATGGTCTGTGTCTCAAAGCACATGTGCTGGGGAAGATTTTCCCCCCAATGTAATGGCATTGAGAGGTGATGGGACCTTCAAGCAGTGGGGCCCAGTTTAAGGTAATGGTTCACGAGGGAGCCACTCTCAGAAGGGATTGATGTGCACTTCAAGGGAGCAGCTTAGGTCTCTTGGATTAGCTTAGTTACTAAGAGAGTGGCTTGTCACAAAGTAAGTCCACCCTGCGAGTTTAGTCTTTCCCACAGGCACAGCTCCCTTGGACACGCTTCCCCTATGACGCATCTGCCATGTTATCACATAGCATAACACCTCACCATAGTGGATTAATACCTGATCCTCCAAATCTATGAGCCAAAATAAATCTCTTTTCCTTATAAACTACCCAGTGTCAGGTATTTCATTATAGCAACACTAAATGGACTTAATTACTTTCTAAAATAAGGTCCATGGCTGTTTCTGTGGAAGTCTGTGTTTGTCTCTCCACCACTGTGACAAAGTACCTGAGAAAATTAACTTGAAGGTGGAAAGATTTATTTAGGCTCATGGTTTCAGTCTATAGTCACTTGGCTCAGTTGTTTCTGGGCCTATGGTGACTCAGAATGCTGTGACAGAGCACATGGCAGAGGAAAGCTGCTTACCTCATGGTAGCCAAGAAGCAAAATGACGGAAAGGGTCCTGGGATAAAACATAACCTCCAGGGGCACACGCTCAGTGAATGACCTGCTTCCTCCTGCTAGGTCCCACCTGCTAAGGATCCACTACTCCCACTGGCCTAGTAAACTATGAATCCATAGTGGATTAATCCATTCATGAGATCAGAGCCCTCATGACCCGTCACTCCAAAAGGCCCACCTCTGAACACTGTTGCACTGGGCACCAAGCTTTGGACCCATGAGATTTGGGGGGACATTAAGATCCAAACCATAGCACTTTAAGCAGCAGAAACATAAAAATAGCAAAGTCATTTTTGAAAGTACTCAACATGAACATCCATCCTGGTATCCCTGCGCCACCGTCATAAATAACAAGGAATGACAAGGCCTAGGGGTGGGACAGGTGTCATCCACCTTACCTGCACAAGAAGTCTGTGGGAATGGCAGGCCACCTGACCACATGACACAGCCAGCAGTCACATGGGCGTGCTGATGCTCGGGGTTGGCTGAGGAACACATGCCCTGGCCTTGCTTACTTCTTCCCCAACTTTTCATCCTAAATTTCATACAGTCACCTAATATGCCAGATCCAGTGTTCTCAGTCACTGGGATTGTTTGCAGCTGGACCTCTTTGAATTTGAAATATTCACTTGGTTTGCATCAGGGCCTGAAAGCAGTGAGCTCCCGGGTGGAGGTCTTCTCCTGCGCCCTCCTCACATCCCAGCCCCATCCAGGTCTTTCCTCCCTTCGGATGCCCTCCTGTCCCAGGGCAATAACTCAGGGGGTGCTGTCAAAGCAACATCAAAACTGCACAACTGATCATCCTGAAAACAATTAAAACCACCTCTTATACAAATAGGCAATCTTCATAAAGTTCCCCTGCAGACTTGAAACTGAGTAGGAGAATTCCAGCTCTAAATGGCTTTTATAGGCATCTGAATATTCTCAAAGCTGATACGACTTCAGCCCTACTGGAAAGATTACATAGTTTACCTAACACAAAATCTGCAGTGTTTTATCTGTGACATACAACCTAAGGATTAAATGACATAATGTACGTGGAGGGAAAAAAAAACACAAATGGTAAAGCTCTGTGGGTTATATAAAGTTTGAAAATTTGTTTTTATGGGTTATTTACGGATTTTTTGCAAACTGTTTCCCATTCTTATCTACTGCCTGAATGTTTTGTATTGCCTGGTTCAGGATATAAATTGTGGTACACTGGGAAATGTTTAACAACCAATTTTCTTAGAGGGGAGAGGGGGAAAAAAAAAGCCCCGATTTATGACATTTGTTGATTTCTGTGGTGTAGATATTCCCGTCATGACCAATGTCATGCTACCAACATGATGTCTATGATTCCTTTGGTTTAATATGAAAGTCATTACAGTTGGGGAAAGATCCATGTAATTAGTCTCATGAGGCAGAAAGAGCCAGCTCTGACACACACCCCTTGAGGTAAATAAATGCACCTAAGTTATTCATAATTTAGGGGTTTTTTGTTTTGGTTTTTTTCGGGGAGGTTTTTTTTTAAATAATAGAAGTACATGTTTATCAAAGAAAAATTAGAAAACACACATAAACAAAGAAAATCCTTCATCATCTCACATCCTACAAAGGACTACTGTTTATATTTCAATGTGTAGTGTTCTATTTCATGCATTTCAAGCTTATATACACATTTAAAAAAATGTGATAGAATCCATATTGTTTTGTAAACAAAAACTATGCAGACTTTTATATGTTTCTGTAGGAACGAAATGTCATTGTAGCCCAAAGGCATCCATGAATCACAAAGTAGAAGGAAAATATCAGGAAATACTATATTGATTGCAAATGGGCAGTTGGCTTGGCTTTAAGAACCATGTAAAACTCATTACTTCCAGCAGAATGAGGATCTTTACACTCGTCTTTGGAAACAGCATTCGAATTAGAGAACCACTGAATCTTGGAAGAGGAATTGACATCAAAATCCATCCAACCCAACCTCCAGTGAGATGGCCGGAATCTCCTCTGCCTGTTCCCTTCTGCCTAGCCGGACGTCCCCAGGTGAGGGTGCACACCGGGCAATTCTGCAGTTCAGCACTGTCCTCCGTTAGAGACCAGCCACTCAGCAGCTCCCACTCGGCCAAATTTCAGCCTTAGGGCCGCTGGAGCCAGTGAATCCTTTCCCAGGCAGCGACTCCTCCTCCAACTCAGCACCTGAACCCCCTCTGGGCCCACAGCTGCACAGCGGGTCTTCCCATCATTCCCATTTGCACAGGCTCCTTGAGAGGTGAGAGGCCCAGAAACAGAAACAAAAGGCATCTGTATGCTGTGCATCCACCCTACAAAAAGGGATTTTTGGTGCTAGGATAAGTGAGCTGTTAGGACAGACAACATCCAGCTGTCACGAAGCACAGGTTCTAGAGAGGTGAGGGAGATGGAGAGAAACAAGAAAAACATCAGAGTGTTAGATGCTCTGCAGGGAGTTAGGTTGAGTCCTTTGATAGAGTGTGGTAAGGTGACAGCTCTTATTGGAAGGTTTGGTCGACCTCCTGAGGGACTGCCATTTATGCTGAAATATGAGTGACAAGGAGGCAGGCAGAAAGAATAGCTAAAGCAAAGTCCCTGGGGCAGCAGGGGTCACCTCAGCCCCCTCTCCTTCCTGCACCCACAGCTTGCAGTCCTTGTCCTGCCTGGCTGCCTAGCCTTCAGATCTTGGCGTCTCCCATACAGGACCAACCCAGCAGGGTGTGGTGGAGCCACTGATGTGGGCCCGCCCTGATAATCACTCAGGGAAAGAAGCACACCCTGTAGAGATCCTTTGGATACTTTTAAAAATAGAAATTTCAGAATGGATCTTCAATGACGTTAAAGAAAGAGGACTGGGTAGCCTTACAGGCATCCCAGCCCCTCCACAACAGCACTTGCTGGATGCTCTTCTCAATGGCACGAGTTTGATTTCCAGAGAAGTCATCCAGAAATGGGGTGCTTTACAGCCCCTAAATCTCCAGAGCACCCCATACTCTTCCCCAAGCCCGCAATACCCAATATCCCATTGGTCTCCAGAGCTATTGGATGCTAAGACCCAACTGAAATGGCTGGCAACTTCTGACCCTCTGGCAGAATCCGTCTGGTGTGGCCACAGCTCCCACAGTCCAGCCCTTGTGCTCTTCCCTGACCCTGTCACTCAGCTCCCCCAAGCAGAGCTCCTTTAGGGTGAGCACTTTCCCCAATCTCCAGGGCCATTGCTCTTCCTGATAAATAGTGGCTGAGGGAAGAAAAGAAATGGGGAGGAGGGGAAGGTGGAGGGGGAGGAAGGGAGGACCGTGAGCTCTCCACTCCTTGGCAGGGCCCAGCTCAGGAATGGATCTTGTCTTATGCCTGCATATTTGAGAGCCTCCTTATCATATCATATCTCTCCCTCCTGACTCCCCACCGGGCAGAAGCCTGCAGAATCTCAGAAATTCCCTTTCCCTGCTAAGAGTGCTGGGAGTGGGAGCAAGGTGTGAGGCTGGGCTTCAGGCTCTGTCATGGGCCGGATGCACTGGGAGGGCAGCAGCCCTGGGCTTGCAGGGAGAGGGGAGGTGGGTTGGCCTCCTGACCACACCTCCTCCTCCTTCAACTAGTGCTGCCCCAACTCCCACTCTAGGCCTGCATAGTCAGGACTTCAGGGAAGTCCTGGGCTTGTCTTCTCTCCAAATTCTGGAGTCAGGCCACAGGGCCCCTGGGGAGGCTCAGGGGTACACTCTGCCCTGTTCCTATCAAAAGTTGAGCGCTTGGACAGCAGGCCCCTGAGGCTCTCAGTGGCTCCAGGATTCTGAGAACTGCGATGTGTTTTCACCATCTGACAAGGCAAGTGCCAGATGTCCTAATATTGGCCCTCTCCACTCCTCAGGGCACCAACAATAGCCAATAGCAGTAACATCTGACCTGACCTGGGATGGACGGACCAGCACAAGGATGAGGCTCACCTGGCAGAGACTGGATATCCTCAAGACAGCCTTTCTGCCTCCTCCAAAACTCCCTGAGGCTCCCTCTCAGGGCATTACAAATCAGGCCCCGTTCCTAGAACCCCTGCACTCAGCTCTCAGTTAACCAGCAGGGTCCCGCAGACCCCACCTGCCCCTCTCTGTTCTGCACAGCCTCCAGCTCCCCCCACCCCCCCACCTGAGGTCATTATCTGCTCAGGCTTGATGGTCAGTTTCCCCTCCCATACCCGCTCCATCTCCCTACACTACTTTGTCCGGCACACTGCTGCCAAAATCATCTTCCTAAAGCACCGACCTGACCACATATCTCCTCTGATTAAAGACCTTCTTATTTAATTTTCTGGAGAAAAAAAAAATTGTACTAATAACAGCAAAACAGATCAAATGCTTCTGCTCCTCCACAGACATCATCCTTAGCACTCTCTCATTTCCTCTCCCAATATTGAGACAGAAGTCACTCTGACCTCCCATTTTACAGTTGAGCAAACTGAGGCATGTGAGTGTCACTGACATGTCCCAAGGTTACACCGTGGCTCCTGCCACCCACTGTCTTCATAGGTGGCCATTTATATATACATGTCTCCTCTCCCTTAAAGGGCAGAGGTTGATGTGGTATCTCCAAGTCCTCTTGGACCTACAGTGAGGCAGGGCACCCAAGAAAGCACTTGTGGAAGGACTGAGTGTACCCAACTCCTAACGCCATGCAGTCATGGCCACAGGGCTCCACATGCAGGAAAACATGGCCATTAGGAGCAGAGATTTGAAATCCATCACAGTCAAAGTTCACTGGGCAGTAAGGTCAGAGCTTTGAGATTAGTGAGCACCCCACACAAAGCATTTAGAGGTGGCAAGGAGGCATTGGCTGGCAGGCCACCCACATAGCACCACCTGATCCCAAAAGGATTCCAACACACAGCCTTCCCACTGGTGGAGATCTGTGAGCTGAATGCTCACCCCTGGATTCTTCTCTTCCTGGGTGCCAACCTGCCCAGGGGTGCTGAGGAGCCGTTGGGTGTGGGGAGTGCCAGGTATTGTCATAGTTTCCAGGGACAAGTTAGAGCAGAAGTTTTTAATCTTGGTTTTCCAACCTTGACTACAGGAGGGAAACTGCACTCCCTGGGCCTGGGCCCACAGATGGCATTTTTCAAAAGCTCCTGGGTGTTTTCAATGTCAGCCAGTGTTGACAGTCACTAGCTTATAGCAAAATGGCGGGAGCCAGAGGGAGAGGCAGGGCTGAGATGGAAGGCAGGTGCCCATCCCCGGGGCTGGGGCACCTGAAGTGGGGGAAGAGAGGTACGCATCCCTGGAGACGTGAACAACGACAGATAAGCAAGAAGGAGCTTGCCCAAGGAGGCCTTTGGGCCCTTTTCCAGATTATCATCAAGCCAGAGAGAAGCCCAGGGAGGAGTGAGATGAAGTCATCTGTGGGCTGGGCCAGGACTATAGGTGGATCCTGATTTCACAAATACCAGACGGGGAAAGGCCACATCTGCCCCCTCTAGAGGACAACTGAGTGCCATTCCAGTGCCTTATGGGTATGAAAGCCAAGTTTATCATCTCCAAACTCAAAAGCTAGACTCATTTTCAGAGAAGATGGAAAAGAATTGTCCAGGCTATTTCTGAAAATCTGAAATGGACAATACCTAGTGGGAATCTTCCCCTTATGATTTTTTTGGGGGGTGGGGTGGGGTGGGGTGGTGAAGTGGCACCTCCTTTCTCAACTGAAAAATCTTAACTGGGCTTCTCCAGAAATCTTCACCATGGCTGATTTTAGGACTGTCAGCAAAAGAGTCTCTGCAAAAGAGTTCAATGTAGATAAACTTCCTATTTTCGTGTCGCCCTGTTTACTTGGCTACTGGCCGGGAAGATACCAGCACTCCAGGTGCTGGGCACCCCCTTATTAGTTTTTCACAAATGTATCCAGTATAGTAGTTTGTAGAAATGTGCAAACAAGGCCTCTGGCCTTGAGCTGGGCTTCACAGAGATGTCTACATTTTTAAGATAAGTTACAATTGGGCTCCATGGTAACAGCTGGCAGGGGGAGGAAAGAAAGGAGAGAAGAAGCTCTCTTCTTGAAGAGAAGAGTTAACTTGCCCAAAACAGTGAAAGAAAAAGCAGCTTTTATGTGAACCTCTGCAGACTGTGAACTTCCGAGCCCCTCCCCTTACACTCTGGGTATAAAACTCTGAAACTCCCTGAACTCGGGGTTCAGGAATTAATTGATTACAGCAAAAGCTGTACCCTCTGAACCTGGCTGCAGCCAAATAAAACTGTTTCCTGCTATCTTCAGTGCCTTGCCTCGTCTGTCCCTACAACAGTGTGGGAGAAGATAACCCACTATGGATCAGAAGCATAAGTCTGAGATCTTATAAACTGATTCAGACATAGTGTGATGTTTAAATCTTTGTCTAATTCATTGGGTTACATGCTGTAGAATCTCATTTCTACCAAAAGAAAATAAAGTTTTGGAATTTTAGGATCATAAGAGGACTTTGATAATAGGATATAAGGCAGAAGCCCTCTTCAGTCTCATCTTGGGTTTTCCCTCTTCTTGATGAGTACACTGGCGTGAAAATTCCTTTTGCCTTTTAAACATCTTGGGAGTCATCCTTCCTGGACTGGAGATAATGCCTGTGGATGAAGAAGTCTTGGGTCTCCTGCTGTCACAGTACATGTGCTAGAAGGGTTTTGTACTTGAAGAGTTTGTAATCTGGTTGTTTGAGTCAACTTTGCGTTGTTGTGATCAAAATACCTGACAAGAAAAATTTAGAGGTGGGAAAGTGTATTTGGGGTTCACGGTTTGGGAGATTCAGTCCATAGACAGCTAACTCCATTGCTCTGGGCCCAGTACAAGTACATCATGTGGGAAAGACCAAGTGGAGCAAAGCAGTTCAGCTTATGCTGGGGTCAGAAAGCAGAGAGGGAGAGAGGGGGAAGGGGTCACATGGATGGAAGATGCACCCTTCCAAGGCAGGCCCCCAGTGACCCATCTCCTTCAGCCATACCCCATCTGCTTACAGCTACCTCCCAGCCAGTCAATTCAAGTGAGGATGGATTGATCATGTTACAGCTCTCATCATCTAATCATTTCACCTCTGAATATTCCTACATCAATACAGGAGCTTTTGAGGGGGGAGGGACACTTCGTATCCAAGCTATAACACTGGTCTAATCCTTTGATGGGTTTTATTTTCATATTTGGTATTCTGAGGAAGAAGACTAAGCCTTGTTCACCAGGAATTGTGATGCAGAAGGCACTTTGATAAGAACTGTGCAAAAAGTGAATCCACATTTCATCATTTGCTAGGAAAGGGCACACTGAGGGTTGGTCGGCTGTGTCAAGACCTGTTCTAGAAGGCTGTCAGGAAGAGACAGGTGATATGCACCTGAAAAGACAGACTGGGTTACCAGGCCTTTCGGGAATGAATATAAGTTAGGATTTAAAAGATCCAGGGACAATCCAATGAAAATGGTGTATTATTTAATATTTGGAGTTTAATATTTACCTAAAGTCAGTTTACTAATTAACATCATGGAAGTTTGGGGGAAATTTTGCTTGAATTGAATTAGTTTTGATTTCATCAAAGCTATTTCACCTATCAGTTCTGGGAGAGTCATCTGTCTCATTCTAAATGTCAGTTTCAGGTGTGATTCATGGTTCAGACACTGAGCACTTACCAAGGACCTAAAACACATGGAAAATATTCATTTGACTGAGCAAGTTAACACACCTGGGAATTAGGAGAAGTACAAAAGCAACAACTATACTGAAAATTTGTTAGTATAGAGAAACCTGCCTTATCTATAATTTATAAAATCCCTCACTTGGAAGACATATACAAAAGCTGAATCTTGAAATGAGTTACAAGGTCTCTCCTTCCCCCAAATCATAGACCCAAAGTATAAAACCAAAACAAAAAGCACCTCACTCTCTGTCAGGATTATGCTGCAATGATTGGGTGAATTGACTGCAGCTACAATAATTTACTAAACTCAATGTAAAATTAAATGAACTAAAAAAATTAAAATTGGGGTAAATAAAACTTCAGAGAGAAATTCAAAAATTATTTCAGTAGCTCCTCCACTATGAACTAATTTATTAAGTTCCTTTGGGAGTATTCTTGTTTTGTTTTTTGTTTGGGTGATTTTTGTTGTTGTTCTCGTTTTTTTTTTGTCTTTTGGTACATTGGGAAATAATAGAAGACTGACCCTTTGTGGAACTTGTCTTTTGGCAAATTGATTTTCAGAGAAGTGGCTTTCAGAGAATTGGGTTTCCCTGAATGACCTAAAGCAGCTTTGGGTTCTCAGATGCTTCATGCACACGGGTCCCTTCTGGGGTTGTAAAGCTCTGGTGGTGGAGTGCAGCCGGCTGCTGTCTTCAGAGGCCTTCAGGGCAGTCTACAGCCCACCCAGAAGCCATTCCTAGGTATTCTGCACAGGCTCTTGGGTGGAACTCAGATGACCAGCTGAAGATATCCCACCCTCCACCTGGACTCCCCCAGGGGACTGCGCGTGATAGGGGCTCCCGGTCTCTCTCGGGCTCTGCTGGGAACAGGAGGTGGCCCTTCTGAGCACATGAATTCCACTCCAGGACCTTTTCAGCACCTCCCTGAGACCTGAAGAGAATCACTTCCTCTCCCCGGTCCTCAGATTCCCTTTTTGGTCTCCTGAGACAAGAGATAAAGAGAAGTTTCTGCTTAGCTGTTTTGTGGGCCCATGAAAGCCCTTCTGGGGAAGGGTCTGTCAGTGATAAACGAATGGCTTCCAAAGTCCTGTCTTTAATATCCTGTCTGCCCCAAACACATCATTCACCTCCCTGGGCTGTCTGGGGGTGGGAGGGCCTTCATTCCTCTTCTTTGGTCAGGGTTTCTTAAAAATGGGGATGGTCTTCTGTCTGCCTGGCTGTTCTCCAAACTGCATCAGTACAGAACTTCCTGCCATAGTCTCACCCTTGTTCCCCGCCCCCCTGCCCCCTGGGGGGGGGGGCCTCACAGCCTTCCTGATACCAGGTGGGATGCAGGCCTTGACTCTGGAAACCCAGATATTTTTCCCAGGTAACGCTCCATGTGCTGATAGGGACAGAGACCTGGAACTCAGTCCAGGATTCTCTCTCCTTCGCCCACACCCTTGGCAGTGCTACACAATTAAGAGATTTGTCAGGAACACCCACACCAGTGCTGAGCACACTAGGTGTCAGAAACTGCCCCGGGGCCATGTGTGGAATCCCAGAGGCAGATGGCTACTCTGGGGAGCCCTCTGCGGCACACTCCAAAGGCTCTAGCAAGTCCTGCTCAGTGGGGTTTCCTCAGGGGTGGGCTTTGAGTCGTCTCTAATGAGGTGCAGACATGGTGCCAGGTGCTGCCCTCATGGTGTCTGGTGGCTCAGGTGTCAGCATGTCATCTTCCAGGTAAGAAAACTGAGACTCAGAGAGATGAAGGTATGTGCTCATGGTCACATTGATAACAAGTGGCCATTGAGAATTTACAGACTTCCCCGGCTCATTCCAAAGGCCATGGTGAATTGACTGCCACTAAAATGGACGCCACCATTTAGTGGGATATTAAGTGACCACTAAAAGCAATGATGTGCATCTCTACTATTTTTATAAGAAAAGGTGTCCATAGACTATGGAACCATCTGTGTGATACCATGTCATGTCTGGGAAGGGAAAAGTACCTACAAGGAGGTGGATGGGATTGGGTAGAGACAAAAGAAAAAGGCAGGATACATTCCAAAATATTTCCCAGTGGGTGAGCATGTTAGCTCTCCTGTTGAGCTGGTCCTCCTGCTCTCCCTACCTTAGCCTAAGAACCACTGGTTTAACACAGTTAGAACAAGATAAATGTGCCATCATGGATCATTTGAATTAAAATTTCTCTCAAGCAAAAACAGAAAAAAAAAAAAAAAAAACATTTCACAGAGGATGAAGCAGAAGCCCAGGCTTGTTAAATGACAAGCTGCCTGTTGGTCTCATGTTCACAGCCACACACAATACCCTACGCCAAGTTCAAAGAGTGGGCCTGCTCACGGCCAGTTTGCCTGTGGCAGCCACTGGCAGACCTCAGTGTTCCTTCTCCATCATCCCTCCTCTCCCTAACTCCTCTCTGGGATGCACTCTTCAGACGGAAGCTCTAGAAGCAATGTTGAGGTCTGGAGTCCTCCGAGGACAGCAGAGACCTGCTCTCAGCCTTGGAAACACCTCAGCTTGGGATTTCTGCCCTTTTCATCTAACTGGCAAGTGGCCCCCACCTCCAGGGCCACTCCCCACACTTTTCCCATCACAGGGCCCTGATTTCTGGACACTTCCTGACAATCTGGCTTTCATTCATGCAAAGTGGGTCTCATCTTCAGGACCCACCTTTTTAAAATATCTATAGCATCCTGTATTTCAGGTATAGGACACATGTACACAAAGACACAGAGACACATGCATATACATACACAGACACAGAGACATGAGCATAAACACAGAGGTAGGTACACACAGACACACCTATCCACACAGACCACACACAGATTTTCCCTTTATTGCAGACACACACAGAGACACAGACACATGCAGACACAAATGTATAGAGACGCACCCCATCTTTTTATTTGAGGTTAAAACCCAACAGGCTGCATGCATTGGACATTATCCTTCCTTCATGGGCATAGGTGGTGCTGCCCACCCTGATCTCCGACTCTGGCCTGGTCCTCACCCAGCAGCTCAGGCAGACCCTAGGGCCATGACACCCGTTTCCCCCATCCTCCCCACCCCCATAGAGCCACCCACCTTTCCCTTTTCTGGTGGTATCAGGGGAGGCAAGAGGTGGACCATGGGGCTTACTCAAACCAGTATTCCCACCAGGTCCAAGTGAAAAGAGGGACTGAGCCTCAAAAGTATCTCAAATACACTGTTTGTGTCCCTTGGACTGTCTACTTTACAATCAAACACCAAGCACACAGCTGGACTTATCATTCCTTTTATTTAAACCATTGTGACAGCCCTGTGAGGTAGGGAACACCCATTCCACTGCAGGGAGAGGGGGAGGGACCAGTCCAAAGAGGTACCTTCTGCCCAGGGTCTCAGCGGCAGAGAGGAGCTCGAGAGCAGTCCCGGAGAGCACAGCATCCAGACCAAGGACAGCACAGTCTTCCTCATGGATGAGGAATTTCCCATCTACCAACCCAGATTTTCCCTTTATTGCACCACAACAAAAGCAGAGGCCCAGGGAAGGCAGAGAAGCCGGTGGGCCAGAATCAGTCCGACAGGGTGAGGCCCGCACCCTGGGAGCCTTACTTCTGGGTGAGGATCTGCACAAACTCCTCATAGTTCACCTGCCCATCCTTGTCCACATCAGCCTCGCGGATCATGGCATCCAGCTCCTCCTGCGAAAGCTGCTCCCCCATCTGGGCCATGGCCTGCTTGAGCTCCTCCACGCTGATGTGGCCGTCACCGTTGATGTCGAAGGCACGGAAGGCGGCCCTCAGGTCCTCCTCACTGCCCCAGGCCTTCATCTTTTTGGCCACCACTGCCAGGAACTCTTGGAAGCTGATAACACCATCATTATCTGTGTCTACCATGGCGATGAGCGCCTTCAGCTCGGCCTCCGATAATTTCTTGCCCAGCATCTGCATCACTTCACCCAGCTCCTGGACGTTGATGTTACCATCCCCATCCTTGTCGAACCTGGAGAAGGCCTCCTTGTACTCCGCCACCTGCTCTGGAGACAGCTCCTCAGCCATGTCTGTGACCCTGCACCTCTCAAAGCTTCTGAGTTTGCTGACAACCTGTTGCTCCCAGGAATCGTGGTTCTGAGTTCAGAGCAGCCACTGGGCTCTGAGGCAGTGTCTGTCAGAGGGCAGAGCTGCAGGACAGCCTTGCCTCAGAGTGGGAACCCCCTCCTTTTCTGCAACTGGAGCAGAGGGAGGAGAAAGGCTCCCCACCCTCCACCTGTCCTCAGGCAAGATCCTCCTCCCAGGGAGGGACAGACCTGCTATAGACAAGAAATGCAGGAACTGGAGTGGGAGGGCCCATGGGAAGAGTTGGGTGGGAAGCAGCATGGAATTGCAGGCCTAGTGACCTCTCCTGGCCCTGATGGCAGACCACCCCACTGCAAGGACACCTGCTCAGAGCACAGTTCCCTTGCAACTGATACTCACAGAGACCCGGATCCATGGGTTCAGGACAGCTTCCCCAATTTCGCAGAGACTAAGGGTAGAGAGGGGAAGGGCTGTGCAGGAAGCCTACTTCAGGAGCACAGCTGTCCCCAGGAGGAGAGCTGCTCTCCTCTCTGCTCTTTCCCTAGGGGCTGGTAGAGGGGTCTGTGGGAGAAATGAGTCTCCATGGGTAAAACTTTGGGCTCCATCAAGCTCCCAGGCCAGGGCAGGCAACAGGTCTAGAGCAGCAGATGAGTTCTCTTCACTTTGGGAAGTTTTTCGCTTCCAGGAAGCAAGGAGTCATGTTCCATTCAGAACCACAGCTGATGCTAAGCTGTTGCTTATCAAATGAACATGTGAAGTGTAATTTCAGAGGCAGGGCAAAGGCTTTTATATCCCCCTGCCAGGAGAGCCCTCCAGCTCAGTGATTCCTTCAGTTCTCTTCCATTGCTAAGTCCAAGGTCCTCTGTGTGGATACCTTTGGAGGGGAGTGGCTGTGGCCCATTCACAGGGGGGATGATACCAGGAGGCTGGAGTCCTGACAGAGTCGCCTGGAGACTGGCTGACCATAGAAGGCAAGCCCAGCTGATGCTGTGGGGCAGGAGGAAACAGAACAGGCGCTGCAGTGTGAACTTGGCCTGCCTCTGGTTTCGCTGAGCATCAGCACTAAGCGTGGTTACTTATCAGGGACCCCAGAGCCCTCCATCTGATTTACCCTCTGAAAAAAAGCTCATCCCTGCCTACTGCCTAGAACAGCAAGGTTTAGACCAAGAGCTCAGCCCTTGGTGGGCCATCCTCAGGTCCTTCCTGTGGTGGGATCCCTGCTTCTGAGGGGAGGTTTGTCATGGAGTTCCCACAGTGACTTTCTAAAGGAAGTTTCCTCTTGATCTCTATGGATTCTCATCCCCCCTTCCATAAGGAATAAATTCCTTTACTCTCCTCCTGCAAAACTTACAAAATCCCTTTCTCAGGTTCAGCCAATCAAATAGAGCATTCTCTCTTTCCCTTAGGTGCAGCCCCGACTGCTTGGCATGCCACCCCCAGAGTCCAGGGGGACAGAGAGAGAGAGAGAGAGAGAGAGAGAGAGAGAGAGAGAGAGAAATAGAAATGTTGCAGTTGCCCAACTCCTTTTTTTTTTTTTTGGTACTAGGATTTTATTTAGAGACAGGTCTCACTAAGTTTCTTAGGGCCTCGCTAAGTTGCTGGGACTGACTTTGAACTTGTGATCCTCCAACCTCAGCCTCCCGAGGCTCTGGGATTACAGCTGGGCACAGTGTCCCCAATCCTTTTAATATTTATTTTTTTTAGTTTTCGGCGGACACAACATCTTTGTATGTGGTTCTGAGGATCGAACCCGGGCCGCACACATGCCAGCGAGCATGCTACCGCTTGAGCCACATCCCCAGCCCCAACTCCTTTTATAAAGAGTCCTTGAACAAGGATTGCTATCTCATCTCTACTGGAATAGTGCTGAGGACTCAGTATACATTAAGCAACCAATTTCTCAATAAAACTGGCAACCAGTTTCAGGTGGAGACATCATTCCAGCCTGGAGACCAGAACAGGGAAGCATCCTGCTGGGTAAAGACACAGGAAGGGTGGAACTCTTAATAACTAGATTCAACCCAGCTCCTTTATTTATTTTTTTAAAGAATATTTGAAGATATCCATCTGTATTTGAAATTTCCTTTTCTTCTTCTCTTATTAGCAGGACCCATGATTAAAATCCAAATGCTTCATAATTATGGTCTTATTACTATTCCCTGGCTGTTAAACAAACTTTGCAAATAGAAGACTGGAGTTCCTGGTTCCAGGTCGGTCACCGATGTGGAAACTTCCATCTCGATATCTTTACCTATTAACTAGGATGATACACCCACCATATCTAATGAGAGTACTTATGATCAAAGTTTAAAGTTCAGAACCACAGAAGGTGTCATTATTCTGTGATGAACCTATATGTTCAAGGACAAGCTGGCTCACCTTTGATGTAAACCTCAGGAAGATATCCACTTCAAGAGGGAGCATACTCTCAATTCTATTTTCATACCTTTGTTGCTTGACCTAAAAACAACAAGACTTGTCCCCCTGAGGTTGTTGGGGGTGTCATTCCATGCACAGCAGGGGCTTCATTCAGAAAAGCATCCGGCTGATATCCACCATGGGACAGGAAGGTGATCATTCTTACTGACTCTCATATTCTAGATGAAGAGATGGAGCTACCAGAAAGAAAAGTCCTGTGACTTCTGATTGTCTTCTGCATCCTTGGTCTGCCATGTTTGGATCCTGCTTCCTCTGCAAGGCTATGCTTTCTCTTTTGAGAGCAGATATAAACACTGGAGTGGTTTCTTTACTCTTTCTCACCCAAACTCTTGCCTCGGCTAGTGAGCAGTCAGTAATGTGGGCTCAGCCTCCAAGGATGGGACCCACTCTCCCCTCCTCTTTGGGTCAGTCATCCATGTGTCACCTACACTACAGAGCTTGATACTAGGGCTCAAAGTAGGTGTTAGAAAAGGGGACAACACTGCCTTTGTGGCCAAAATCTGGGTAAGCTTGTGCAAGCCCTTTTATTCAGCTGTTTTAATGTACAGCAGCCCAGACACAGAGCCCGTTCCAGCTGTGTGTGTAGAAGAGGTAGTAGAAACCTAAGGATGACATAGTTTCATGGGTTCCTTCCCAGCTCCAGTGCATTCACTAGGCTGTGCTTCCTGAGAGGCTCCCTGTGTGATAAAAGGAAGAGATACAGTTCATGCAGTGAGGGTCTCAAGGCGAGGGGGACCTGGCACTTGCTCCTTGTCCCCTTGGGGCCACTTGAGAAGCAAACTCAGGCAGATCCATCCATCCCCAGCCATGGTGGCCATGGCCCTGGGCTGTGTGTGAGGGACACCAGGGAGGTGCTAAGGGCCCAGAAGAACCACAACTGAGTGGGAGAGGCAGCACCTGGAACCAGGTGAGAAAGGAGAAGGTTGTGGGGTTGGAGGAGAGAGCAGGGGTGTAGGAAGGCCTGAGCCTCTTCACTGAGTACCGGAGGTGAATTCTCTTTTTCAAGACGTGTCCCCTCTGCTGCCCCTCACATGCCATTCCCTGGTGAAGATACAGACTCTGCCCAGAGAGAATGACAGTGGCGCTGGAGGAGAAGGTGCCCCTTCAATTAAGAGGGCTGAAGACCTCTGAGGGAATTGGAGGAAGGATGGAAACCTCTCCAATACTGCTGGAGCTCCCAGGGCAGGAAGGGGAGCATTTGTGGCCTAGGGGACTGCCCTATGCAATAGCTGTGTGCACTCATGTGTACGTGCACATGTGGATATGTGCTTGTGTGTGTGCAAGTGTATAGGTGTGTTTTTATGTGACACCTATGTACACCTATGTAGGTGCACATTTATGTATGTATGTGTGCACTGTGCATGAGTGTGCATATATGCATGTGTTTATATATATACATATGTGTGTGTGGTTACATGTGTCCTATGTGTCTATGTGTGTGCACTGGGTGGGGCATGCGTATGTGTGCATGTGTTTAAGTGTGCGGCTGTGCACACAGGTGTTGGGAGGAGGCGTGTGGGATGGTTGTCATTTTGTGCAGATGTTTGGGCTAAACGGCTAAAGTCAAGTCCTGCTTTCACATGAGCTTGGCCCCAAGAACAAATACACACTCCAGTGTCCCATTATTATTTGGCTCCTGTGGGTGAAACACTCCTAAGAAACCCGTCAAACAGGTCTTGGCTCCTGTGACTTGCAGGAACCTGATTTCACCCTCGCACCTGAGCAGAGTCTGTGGAATTGGCACAGCCTGGCTCCCCACAGGGAAATGAAGAGAGGTCTGTGTGAAGTCACTGCACCTCTCCAGGGCGTGAACCATGGGAGAGAACTTCTGGGACCAGCTTCACGAGCTCATGGTCATCAGGATTTACCTCAGCATGGGACAGCAGAAAGGGTAGACGACCATAGTGTACCGTCAAGAGGGCAGCTCCCAGCCCCCTCCCCCACAGCCCCTCAATGCAGCACAGTGTCCCCTCTAGCAGCAAGAGCATGTGGTTCAGTAGCAATGTGGGGTCAAGTCCTGCCTCCCCCGTTGTCCTCCCTGTGCACCCTGGGCAAGGTGCTTCCTGGCCCCATCCCTGCCTCAAAGGGTCACCGCAGGGATCAAAGAGCTGCCAGGGAGGAGCTCAGGGCCTGGCTGCAGTGATATAGGAGCATCACTATCACCTGTCACCCAGTTATCCTGCACCAACTTTCTGCTAGGTCCATGTTAGGCTTCCATCTCCTCTGGGCCGTCCTCCTCCTGGACAAAAGATAAATATCCTCCCATCAGGCCAGGGTGGCCATTGGATGGGCTGAGAACGTCTCCAGCAGAGGTAAGAAGTGCTGATTTCATGGACACTAAGGACAGCGTTGGCAGAGCTCCTGCTAGTGCCCACCACAGTGTGCTCCATTAATGTTGAACAGATTGGACAGATGGACACAGTTAACAGGAAATGCTCATGTGGTAAGGACTCAGAAGTTGCAGGTCACTGTTCTATCGCAGACCCCTGTCCAACCCACAGGGTGATTCTTGAGCTACAGAGTATAAAGTCACACCAGGGGCCCCTAGGAAATGGCAGAGGCCCTCCTCTCAAGGAGCGGGTCTGTGCTTTCTCAGGTGAAGGGAGCCTTGGGGCTGATGAGGGCTGCTATTTATCCAGTGCCCACAGTCTGCCTGGACTTGTCGTGTTCATTGGTGAGAGCAGTCCTTCCCCACTCTCACCATCGTTGACACACCTGGGAACTTGGCAGGACACACTGCTCCGTGTCCCAGACCCAGGGCCTACTCATCAGTCCGCACACACACTCAGGCCCTACTCATCCAGCACTTTCTGTGAGAAGTGTTCGAACGAGGCACGTTTCCAGAAAACTGAAGCACAAGAACTGACCACCCTGGATGGAAATCCTCCCAAGGTGGATCGCATGTTTCCTTCCCCATCATTCAGAACAAATGAGATGGAGTGTCACTCTTGTGGTGGAAGGTGATCGACACGGCCCTCGATTCTGCCGTCCCACAGCACTGGGCGCACTGTGCATTGTCAGGCATGCACAAGGAAGTCCTGGTCTGCTCTGATTTCTCTAGGTGATTGTCCCCCTGTCCCTCTCCCATGGATCTTACCTCAGTGTGCCTAGTGTTCCTGTTCAATTCACAACTGCTAGGGCAGAACCTAAGGCAGAACCCAAAGTTTCCAGGATAAAAGAGATCAACCAAGCTTGGAAATCAGCAACTTTCATCTAAAAACAGTAATAAATCAATTGATCTGAGTGTGGTGCTGCGGCTGCCGATGAGACAGGAAGTGATTCAGGACTGTGTGCTTTTTTTCCCCCATATTTTTATTGGTACATTACAGTTGTACATAATGGTGGGATTTGTTATTACCTATTCGTACATGTGCACAATATAACAATATAAGGTGGCCAGTATCATTCCCCAGTATTTCCCTCCTCCCTCTTCAACTCCCTGGCCTTAGGACGCTATTCTGAAGCCTGGAAATTTCCATGAGCTTGCACACTGAATAAAGAGGGATTATCATTATCACACCTGTTGCTGGGACACACATATATAAAAATCCTTTGGGGTAGTTGAGATCTAAATGACTAAAGGCAAGTAGATGAATGCCAGAAATATATTTCAATAATTCAACCCCAGAAGCTCAGAGTAAGCAAAAGAAAAGGTAGGCAAATCATGTACAGTTGATTTTCCTCATTTGTGGGTTCTGCCTTTAACCAACTGCAGATAGAAGTTGTTTTTAAAAATTGTGTCTGTCCTGAACATGTACAGACTTTTCCTTGACATTATCCCCTAAACATCGTAGGATAGCAACTATTTACATAGCCTTTATCATGTATTACACATTGTAAATAATCCAGAGATAAAGTATACACCAGGGTTGGATGTGTAGGTCATAGGCAAATACTATTTTATATAAGGGATTTGGGCATCCTTGGATTTTGATATCCTGGGGTAAGGGTCCTGGAACCAATTCCCCATAGATGCTAAGGCCAATTTGGTGCCTATTATTGTTTCCTGGGAAATATTTAGGATATCTGGAAGTTCTATTTATGTTAGCTATTCTTGGCCTGCTGAAGGAGCAAAGCACAGACTGCCTGGGACTACAAGGCATGTGGGAAGTGGTCTAGTCCCCAGTCCCTTCACAGGGCAGTTAAACCCGCACACTGTGTGTCCCACTCCCTGGACCTGGAACTCATGTGCATGGCTTAGAGAAATACTCACTTCCAGGTGTGCCATGCCGACATGGGACGGCACTATATTGGCCTTGTTGCGGTCTGATGTGACGTCATTGAGACTTGGTTAGGATGAGGCTGTGTGTGAGGGGGCATTCATAGGCAGAGAAGGCCTCCGAGATAAGGCATTTTTCAAAAAAGCACAAGTCAAAAATAGTTCAGTTAAATCAGGGAGCTGGCAGGCGCCTTTACCCTCCGGGTTGCCCACGGCAGAACTCATAGGACCTCCATAAGGGGAGCATTTCCCAGGGTCTGCTCTTCTATTTCTAGGCCAACCCCAGGGAAAGATTCTTCTGAATCTCCAGCTGTTCAAACACAAGGAATGAAAACAGGACCTGTCCTGAATAAGAGAAGAGAGTAAGCGGGAGGTGACCAAGAAGCTAAGTTCCCTTGGCCTCGCCAAGCCTAGGTCCCAAGGAGACCCTCAACCCACAGTCAGAACACTCATTGTAAGCTGGCTGCAATTTATTAATTCGGAGAAATGACAGTTCTCTAAGCTTTAGTTTCTGTCAACTGTAAAAGAGACCAGTAATCCCTTCTCCATAGGGGAATGCCTTCTCCGTAGGGGGCCCTTGTGAGAATCGAGTGGAAAAGTGCTGTGGCAACGGTTGGCAGCCCGTAGCGCACCACACAAAGGTGAAGGGTTGACTTGGCCATTTTCATGTTCATCCCAACCCTTTAGATTTTCCTTCCTCCCAGCAGGAGCTAAGGGGTGCTGGGCCAGCTGACCGTCCAAGAAACCAACGACAGCTTAGAGGCTTCACAGATTTGTCAGCCCTCTCCTGGGCTTTTTATAACACAAATGGTACAAAACAAGGGGCAATGCTCATGGGTCTGAATGGAGCCAGGAAAGTGAGAAAGACTTCAATGTGTGTGATAAGAAAGATAAATTTAAAACTGTAGGACCCAGGGGGCAGGGCTGGCATAGACAATGTTTCTTTCCCCAGTGGCACTTGCTCTCCTCAGTGTTTGTCCTTGGGGACACTAGCCTGGGAGAAACAGAAAGGGCATCAGCTTCAGTAAGTGGGAGCAGTGAGACCTAGGAAGACAGCATCTTCTCCCTGAAGCCCGAGAAGAACTCGGTGCCCACCCCGAGAGGGGACTCGGTGATTCCCCGAGGGAGAAGCGTGAGTCCTGATGAGTCCCCAGCTCAGTGCCCCTCATCAGGAGGGCTCTCCATGCACCAGTTCCAGGACAGGTGGACTTGTACACGCCCTTCCCGCCGCCTGTTTGGGCACTGTTTCCACAGCAAACCTGTTCTGCAGGAGCCCAGCCCATCCAGCAGGGATGCCAGGCTTCCTCCTGGGGTGTCTCTGTGGCGCTCAGGCCAGGGCAGGTCCAGGCACAGTCAGCCCTGGATGGAGCTGTGTTTATGGTGGGAGAGATGGGCCGCCCCACAGAGGGGGAGAAGAGGACACTATATGCCTGCCCAGAGACAGGAAGTGAGGTTTGTCAGCAGGTCTGGCCATCTGTCTGTAGTTGAATGAAGTTGGGTCAAGATGGGTCCCAACAAGTGGGCAATCAGCCACCAGGCCAGAGCCTGTAACTGCTTGGGGGACTGAGAGCAGGAAGACCACCCCCGCAAAACACCCGCCACCTCCAGACTTGAGTCCTCCCCCTCCTGCCTTCCCCACACTGCTCCTCTGCACCCTCTCCTCCCTGTCCTCTCCCAGCAGATGGAACTGAAACATCTCCCCCATCTCCAAGCCTTCCTTTCCTAGCCCACGTCCAGATGCAAGCAGCGCCACAAGCAGCCCCATCCCCCTTCTGGTTGGTCCCTCCCTGCCTCGGTCACCCATGGCATTTAGTTTATTGTGTCCTGGGATGGAATCTGTGTGGACTGCCTGCCTTCCTGACCAGGCTCGAGAATAGGCACATGTGTTCCTCACATGCTGGGAAGTACCCACAAAGGTGTCCCTGACAGATGGGCACTCTCCCTGCAACCCATTCTATCAGTGAGGGCTGGTCTTGGCACAGATGGCCCTCCCAGGGCTCTAGTAACCAGTTAACCAGGTCATTGCAGAGCCTCCCCTTTGCCAAGCTGCATCAGCCTCAGGGTTTGGATGCCCTTGAACTGTGTGGAGTCAATACAGGGGCTCCCAGCTCAGCAGCAAGGACAACGGATAGCAAACTGGGACTCTTTCTTCCAAGTGACCAGTGCTAGTCCAGTTGTGAGGAGACCATCGACCCCTTCTGTGGTCTTTGGATTTTCTGACTGTGCAATGAGTGAGTTGAAGAGAAGGACTATGCTTCCAGGTGGACAGCCCCTCATTTCACATGGACTTACTTAACGTCCACTTGTTAACGGCTCTTTTCTCCCATTCCAGCGGCCAGTTTCAGGATGGTAGTCATGGTTAGCCCCATTTCAAAGACTGAGAAACTGAGGAACAGAGAGAAACCCTCTGGGGAAGCTGGAATTAAAATACACGAGTCATGACTTACCCTGTGGATATGCCTTCATGACCAGACGTCCGACTGCTCTTTGGATCCCCTCTTTCCACCCACAACCCCTTCTGGTTTCCAGCCAGAGTTGACCACCAGTGTCTTGAGTTGCTTTAACATCCTACTTCCAAAGATGACAGGCCTTTCCCACATATTTTTTTCAGTATTTTCTTAAATGTCTCCAGCATAGAATAAATGTTTAATTATAAAAGACATGGACCCATTGGACATTTTTATTATCTACCACTAAAATTTTCCCCAACCACGACATATCACTTTCTTACAAACCCAAATGTACTTCACCCCTAGCTTTAATTTCTCTTCTCATTCTCTCTCTCTCTCTCTCTCTCTCTCTCTCTCTCTCTCTCTCTGATGGGCTCTAGCTCTGTGCCTGTGCCCCCTTCTCCTCTTAATTCAGTCTTTGAGAAGTCGTTTGTTTCTGTGGCCTGACAATCTGAAGTCTCCCTGGCATGGTTGGCCACGTCCCCTCTCCTTTCCCCACATGGTGAAGCTCTCTGTGTCCCCATGGCTGGACTTCCCTGTCTTTCCCACAGTCCCATCCAGCCACCTGTGAGTTTCTCTTTTGTCTTCCTGCTTTCTTCTTTGGGGAAGTTGCTCTTCCCTGTTCTGAAGCTTCGCATCTGCTTTAACTAGGTCATGAAAAGAAGTGATGGCTGGATCTTTGTACTTTTTCCCCGAAGTCTCCTAATCATAGGTCCTCTCTGTGCTTTATATGACATGGCCCCTGGTATTCATGGCACCTTTGGCAGGAACATTTCTGGAAACCTTTTGCACCAGGGTTCAACAGTGTCAGCAGCCACCACCTACTCCTCTGATTAAATGTCCATCCCAGCCTGACAACACCCCATTGCCTGGATTCCACTGGTGTCCCATTTACCTGTGTGCCAGGTGCTGTGCTAAGGACTTCATGCATGATCTCATTGTGTCCTCACCATTTGTCCCTATTTCATAGATAAAGCAACCAAGGCTCAGCGATGCCACTAAAACTAGTTCACGATAGAGCCGGGACTTTGAATCTAGGTTTGCCTTATTCCAAAAAGCAATATGCTATCCACAGCATTGCAGACCTTATTCCTTATCTGATAAGCTCGGCTTCCTGCCTAAGGTACTGAAGAGAGCCAAAACGACCCTTGGAGAGTTGATAGGACTTGGCAGCGAGGCTGTCTTGCTCAGAAGCACCAAGCACTGTCACTTCATCACGTGCACACTAGCGAAAAAGCACATGCATAATCAGTTTTAATCAGGGCCCTGGCACTGGTCAGGGGTCCATGGGAGGTAGCTGCCGAGTGATGGCAGGATCACAGGGTGTGACTGGGGAGGTAGCCATGTAGTCTCTCTGCCTCTCACCCATTATGTGGCTTTAGCAACACACTTAACTGCTTAGTCAGTTTCAAAATTTAAATCCAGTCATCTGGTAAAGGTACTTGGTACATAGAAGGTTCTCAAAACCTTTTTAAGCAATTTTTAGGAACAATTTCATCAAGAACTCTATCATTTGCAATGTCCTTTCAGCATCACCTAAAGCAGTTGGTATTTAAGTTTACCAGTATCTTCTGGAACATTCTATAATAAACTGACCTCTGATTCTTGCTGATAAGAAGTTCCCTTCTTTTCCCTGGTAACTTAGCCTCTGCTAGGTTAAAGATCTCTGTATTTGAACTTTGATTTTTTTATCCTTATTTTTGGTCTAATGTCTTCATTTTTTTTTTTTTAATGTCTGGGAGATAGAAATGTGTGGGGCAGAGTTCCCACCTCCTTGCCCTAGGAATTCACAAATGGAGTAGAGAGTGACCAGAGACTCCATCCAAGCCTGAAAGTATACACAGGAACCTTGAGCCAAGTCCCTGAGGCAAAGACATGTGATCAACCTCCTGACTGGACAGGATGGACACCAGGGTCCCTGGTGTGACTGGCCCCAAGGACCCACTTCTTTAAATTCTCTATCCTACGGTCTTTAAGGTCACCTAACTCCCCTCTACTCTTATGTCAATCCCTACAGAACAGCCACCCATCATCAACCCTCCTTGGAATCCCTCTGCTTTCTTTATATTACTGTAATAAATCTTGTTATTTTGCTGTCACCCTTCATGTCCATGAATCTCATCCTTTGAATTCACAGGACAAAGAACCAACAGACCCTAGTGTCTCACTTGTTTTTTTAAAGAGCTTTCTTTGTTTAAAAAAAAAAAAAAACTATCTGAACACTTTTTGCCATCTTGAAAACAGAATAGAGCTTTTCTCCTTCCTTGATCCTCACTTTTATTATAGTTTTATAGCCTTCCATTCTCGGGGAAGTCTCTCTCCTCCTCCCTACCACCACCCCACCCATGCCCTTTCCCCATACATGGGCCCCCTTCTATGAAGATCAGATGATCAGAAAGGACAGATGTTTTGCTTTTACATATTACACACGCTCTTTTCTTCCCCACAAATCCTATGATTTATACTGGACCATTTCCCTTCTTTAAGTAAGTACATTCCAAGCTGTTATTACTTACAGTGAAGTAAGTTTCTACAACTTGAGTCCTCTAAATGGATTCTAAATATTTGGATTCACAGTCATTGTTTATTTCCTCAAACTGTAATATTTTCCCATTAGATGCATGTGAAAATTCCTTCCTCAAGGTGCACTTTACACATATAGGATCCATAAATTTACAAGTACCTATTTGTTTAATTAATAAAAGGCAGTGGGGCATGGGGAGGGGCTGTCTGCATTAAAAGGCCAAACCCAGCCTTCACCTGTGATACATCTTCCATATCCATCTCAGATGAAGATGGCACCTGGGTCTTCTTTCTGCAAAGAGAAGGCCACTTTGCCTTTACTGTCAGATGGGGAGGTCAGAAGCTACTCACAGACCCACTTCACAGGCAGCCAAAGCAGGCTGCTCTCTAGAGCTTAAAGTAGAGACTCTTCCAGCAAAAGCAGTCTATGATTGCATGGAGACTCCACAAATGCTGATCTGTTAGCATATTCAAGGAGCTCAAACGGGGGTTCCTCCAGAGCATTATTCCCCCAACTTCTGTGTACCCATGGTATTCACTCATAGTGTGCATAATTAGCTCCTGACCTCCTCGCCAGTGGGAAATTTGTTGAAACCATCTTGATGTCCTCAGTCAGGAAGGAAGGTGGTTCCAGGGGTTCCCAGTACACACCAATCCAATGAAGGATAATGCATGCATGGATGAGCAGGTGAAAGAATGAGTGAAATGCAAAATCCTGATAACATTTTAAGATCTTTGTTGTTGTTGTTGTTGTTGTTGTTTCTCTCGATCCATTCTGCAAAACAGAATCCACTTTCTCTTTTTGTGTGTGTGTGTGTGGCAGGGGGGGGGCAGGGTAGTTACCAGGGATTGAACTCAGGGGCAGTCCACCACTGAGCCACATCCCCAGCCCTATTTTGTACTTTATTTAGAGACAGTGTCTCACTGAGTTGCTTAGCACCTTGCTTTTGCTGAGGCTGGCTTTGAACTTGGGATCCTCCTGCCTCAGCCTCCTGAGCTGCTGGGATTACAGGCCCACTTTCTCTTTTGAAGCACATAGGAGGCCTCTCATTTCCAGGGTTTTGCTGCCTTCTGCTCGGTACCTGAACCCATCTTGGAATCTATAAGGTCCTGTGCACACGCCACCTCTCAGCGGCCATTGCTTGTGTGACATCTCTTCTTTCCTCATTCAGGCGGTGGCCTCCTCCTCCTCCTCCCTCCAGATGGGTAGGTTGCAGCCCTCTCTCTTCCCCTGACCCCTTTTGGCTTCTCCTTACTTCTTTAACTCTAATTCTTCATCATGTTTTGTTTGTTCCTCATCCATGAAGCTCTCTCTCCATACTTCTGAAGCTCCATCACACACTATCTTTGGCCAAAGTGCAGGAAGAAAGCTCAGAGCTCAGCGCGCCCCGGTTCCCTCTCTTTCCTGAGTGCTGCCACCCTGGCATTTCACTGTTCTCCCGGGCCATCCACCCCCACACTCCCTGCCCCTTCCACTCCTCAGCAACCGCCACGTTCCAAGGGCGTCCCATCCCTGAATCATCAAGTCTGGCCTCTTGTCAGCACCTATGGCTCAGCCTTGGGTGGGCCCCTTTGATCACCTTCATCTTCTTTCAGACAGGAAGTCAGAGCAGTCTGCTCTCTTCATTTTACAACTGCAGAAAAGAGGCACAGAAATGCCACAAGGTTTTCTGTGGGAGTTACAGACTGAATTGTGTCCCCCACAAAATTTACATGCCAGAGCCCTAACCCTCAATGTGATGGCAGTTGGAGTGAGTCCTCTGAGAAGCCAAGAGGATGAGATCTCGAGAGTAGGGCCCAATGGAAGTCATTTTTTACATAAAAATATATCCCTGGTATTTATAAAGTAATAGTTAATATTCCTTGAGTTCTTACTATGCTAGAGGCTCAGCTGCTCTTCTGAGACTTTTTATGGCTCAATCCATTTTCCCCTCTGACCTGGGTGCTATTATTTTGTCCTGATGAGGACTCTGAGCCCAAGAGTTGCAACTGGCCTCGTACGTACGTAGTTAGAGCAGAGCTGATTGGTTGCAGATGGTGAGAAGGAGTATTCCCTGCCCCTGCCCCTCCTTGCCCCTGAGTATCTCTTGAAGGACTTCTGCAGAATCCCAGGATTCCAAATTATATGGTTGAAAACCACTGGAGAAAAGGGGCCAGAGTGGGTGCTGGTAAAATGTGGGCCACACCTTGCCAAACAATTTGGCCTCCTTCAAATCCCCCATCCAGGGCCTGAATTCATGTCCTAATGTCCCTGCTCTCTCCACACACCACCAGCAGGCAACACATTCTCACAAGGAAGCCAGCCACACGTGTGCACAGCTCTCATACCCACGTGCACACACGCGAACACACCTCTCCTATTAAATGCGAAGACTTTCATCACAATCGTCAACTTCAAAGGCTTGGAACTTGGAACAAAAGCTCTTCCTGCCTTTTAGTGCACTTCATACGCCTCAGGGATCAACATGTTCTCTTGGAGACAATTATTATCTCATCTTTGGTTGTGAGGGCTTAAACTATAGACGACCCTGTTGAGCCAATTATCAAAGGCATCTTGGTAAAAAGAGCTTTGTAGATGTGGCCCTAGTCCCTCAGTAACATCACCCCATTTAATATTTCAATTTTTTTTTTCAGAATACTAGACATCAAGTTTGATAGGCTGGTGGATTAGACCCATGAAGCCCTCCAGCACCAGTCACTTCTCCCTCTTCCGCCCTCACTTCCCTCTGTCCCCACTCCCTTCCCTGATGCTACTCACCCCACCCCAGCACTGGAGGGGGCACTGAGGGAGCCCCTGGTGAACCACCTGGGAAAACTCCAACCCCAGCATACATCATAAGAAACAGCCCTCTCCCAGGAAATTAAGGGAAAAAAGAGTAGATTGATACTTACTTGGCGGTTTTTCTATGAGAGTTCTACTAATTTGCTTTTGTTTGGTGGTGACCATCGACTCCTGACTAAATGGAACTTGCTGTCAGGAGTTAAGCACAAACCACTCTCACGCCCCTCATGCTGTGCTGGGCACTGACTGAGGAGCTTGGAGAAGCTCAACAGCTGACCTCAGCAGGACACAGCTACACAGTGGGACCCTGTGGCACAGGGTGGGGCAGCTGCTTTATTTATCTATCTATCTATCTATCTATCTATCTATCTATCTATCTATCTATATATCTATATATCTATATATCTATATATCTATTTATCTATTTATTTGGTACTGGAGATTGAACCAGGGGCATTTATCCACTGAGCCACATCCCCAGCCCTTTTTTGAATTTTATTTAGAGACACAGTCTTTCCTAATTGCTTAGGGCCTCTCTAAGTTGCTGCAGCTGGCTTTGAACTCACGATCCTCCTGTCTCAAACTCCGAGCTGCTAGGATTACAGGCATGCACTACCACACTCGGCTACCCCTAAGCTTTCTTGCACTGTCTCACACATGAGCTTCTGGGGAACCTCACATCCAATAATCAACATTATGTCTTCCATCTGGTTGTCTGTATCATTGTCCTTGCAGCTTAGAATGTGTAATGCAAAGATCCCAGATCAACAGGTATGCCTTGTCTCTTCTAGATTTATAGAGTGGTCATGATGGAAAGTCACTGGTAAAAATTTTTGATGCTGAACTTAGCGAGACCCTTAGCAACTTAGCATGACCCTGCCTCAAAATAAAAAATAAAAAGGACTGAGTAGTAGCTCAGTGGTTAAAGTGCCCTAGTACCCAAGTTTTGACAGGCCACAGTTAAGAAGTGAGAAGTCAGCCCAAGACAAGAAAAAGCTAAGGAACTTACTCTAGGATGTGTGGTCGAGAGCCAGAGAGGCTGAGAGATTGTTTCTTCATTCTTCCACTTGCATGGTTTCCAGCTGACCTCTCAGCCACCGGAGGAGCACCCCCCCATCCGTAGGGAAAGCTTGAGATCCTGACAAAGTACCATCAGCAGTGCCCAGTAGGTGCAACCATCTTCCTGGGACCCTCTTTCCACTTTCCATTCCAAATCCCCCACATTGTCTCTCTGCCTTGTCCCTCCACTGGTTGGATCATCCTCCCAACTTTCAAACTCAACTTTGTGCCTGCATCTCTTTCCTTACTAAGGAGAGAAGCCTCACCTCACCCTAAGTCCTGCCACCACTTATCACTTCAACTGGGCCTGGCCTCTCCTTAGGGAATCCCTGCTAGAGTCTCTTGGCGAGGACCATAATAACCAGATAGGCAGGCGAAAGTGTCACATGACCACAGGGTCAGCGGGCAGCAGAGTCCACTCCTCAGAGCAGCACAAATGGAGTGCTGGGGGTGAGGACTTTCTCACATCCTTGCAGAGAAGTGAAATAGGAGAAGCTGTGTAGACATGTCTACAGATGTGGAGCAACTGTGGCAGCTGCGCCCAGGGACCAACAGAGAGGTCATTTGTCACCATAGAGCCACATGGCAAACTTGAGAACCGTAGGGGAAGAAATGACAGACAACACAAAGCAAATGAAATGGGCATTTGGGCAAAAGAACATTTGAGGCACCCTGGGGAGTTTTTTTGAACCATAACTTCAAGGAAAGATAAGATTCTGGTAATCCTTGTCACACAGCTGGAAGCAAAGTGGCACTTTCATGACAAAGTGACCCACATGTGCTTTATTCATTCAGCAAATAATGATTGGCATCTGCTGGGCAGAGAGCCTCTTGTACCTCCAGAGGGCTTGAGAAGAAGTCAGAATCAGCCTTGCCTTGTGAGAAACTTAGATGGGAAGAAAAAGAAAAAAAAAGCAGACAAATGGCAAGTTAAAGTTAGAAATGATGAGCTATGAAGGAAATAAAAGAGCAAATAAAACAAATGATAGGGTGGAGAAGGAGGTTAGGCTTAAAGTGGGTTGTTGGGGAAAGCCTCACATGGAGGGACACATTTAATTTTTGGCTGATGTGACAAGAAGGACCAGCCACTTAAAGGTTGGGAGCCAAATGTCCAGGTAACTGGAGCAGCTCATGCAAAGATACTGAAGTGGGAATCAGGATGGGAGTGTTCAAGGAGCAGGAAGCAGGCTGGTATTTGGACCATAGTGATGGGGGTTGATGATATGTGACAACAAAGAAGGAAGGAAACGATCATGAAAGGTTAAGATGGTCACCCTAGGGAGTTTGGATTTCACTTGAGGTCCAAAGACATGCCAATATAGGGATGTGACATGATTGAATCACAACGCCAAAAGGAGACCAGTTGTGAGGCTGTTAACTAGTCCTGCCTTGGGATGATGGTTTGGTACCGTGGGTGCATTGGGACACACTTTCACTGGATATGAAATAGGAATATAAAATACAAAAGGAGGGGAAGAAGTAAGTATGAATCTAGGGTTTAGCTATGAACAGTTGAGTGAATTGTTATTTAAAGAGATAGGAAGATTGGAGAGGAAGCAGATTTGGTCCAGCATGAGGACCAAGAGGTGCTGATGAAAAGTGCAGATGGAGATGTTAGGTTGGCAAATAGACGTGAAATGCTTTGGTGAAAGGTGGGCAAAGGTAAGCTCTTTCAACAAGCACGTCTTCATACTTCCCTGCGCTGAAAGACTTCTAGGCTGGTCAGTCCCTTTTTCAGACTAAGAGATCAAAGACCAAGCAAGTTTGGGATGACAGCAAGAGAACAGGATGGGATGCCCCCTGGGGGTGCAGGAAATGGACAATCTAGATTCCAGTCCAAGATGCCAACTTGCTCATTGTCTAGCCAGCTATGGAGACAACAGAAAATGCAGATAAGAGTGATTGTTCCAAGTACTCAGTGAATCCATAGCTATTGCGTTAGATGTGAATATGTAAGTTGGAGGGAAAAGATGGACATGTGCATAGGCTGGTAGGTGGCTTTGTCAAGATTACCATGGCAGCTCTCAGTCACTCCTGTTCTAGCAGGGTCACAGGAAATGGTATGACATGTGCTCTGTAGATCTTTGGAGGTACAGGTTGTCTCAAGGCCCTTTCAGAGAAATTAGGAGTCCAAACTATTTCATAATAACAGCAGTGGTTTGGCCTTTTCCTCTATGTTGATTTGCACTGAAATCAAAAGCAATGGAGTACAAACAGCCAGTGCCTTAGCGTCAATCAAGGCTCCTTTGCAATGAGTCATTATATTCTGCATGGCCACATTGTCTTATTTAAAAACAAACAAACAAAAAAAAAGCCAGCTTCACTTGAGAACGTCATTGGAGATGCAGTAAGACTTCATTTACTACATTTCAACTCTCACTTGCACATCTTTAATATTTTGCTGAATACTGAAATATAATATTGTCACAAGAAAAATACAAGTGTGGTTGATTCCAGAGGTGGCCAGGTAAGCTCTTTATATAGAGGTTCACTTTGTTTGGAAAGAACAGCTGACAGATGAACCAGGGTTACTCAGATGTATCTGAAAGACATTTTCTCAAAAATGGATGAAGAAGGTTTGTCACTTCAAGGAAAGTGACAGTATTTATTGTCAATAAAATTGAGCTTACAAATGAAAATTGGGAAATTTTTTTTAAATTGCTATTGTGAACTTAAGACCCTCCAACAGTTGAAAAATTTTTAATGAGATTGGTGGTGATGTTAATGAATCTGATTCTTTTATGTTATGTGTGTAATAATTCAACTTCTGGAAGATCTGAAGAACCAGTGAACTAATATTTTCCAAGGGACCAGTGCATGGCATTAGAAAACCACACACAGGTAAAAGATCCATTCAAAGTG
Source organism: Urocitellus parryii (assembly GCF_045843805.1). NCBI lineage: Eukaryota > Metazoa > Chordata > Mammalia > Rodentia > Sciuridae > Urocitellus > Urocitellus parryii. The sequence goes on along the minus strand of NC_135539.1, from coordinate 74,687,315 downwards.
CAAGAGAAACCAATGGATTTTAATGTAGTGGTATGAAAATTTCATTGATATGGTCTCAGATTCCATGTTGCAAGTAACCTTTAAGAAGCCGTCACTTGTCAAATTTTTATGTGGCATCAATGAAGAGTGTCTACTTTTCTGAAAAAAAGATCTTTAACTCCCTTTTCTCTCAACTGCAAGTCTGTGTGAAATATATAATCATATACTTCAAAACAAAAATTTGACACATATTGGGTACAGACATTCATAAGTATCTATAAAGCCAGACATCAAAGAGATTTGCAAAACTACTTTTTAGAAGGCCACTCCCCTACTCTTCATCTTGGAAATTATAATTTTTTCCACAAAAATGCTATTTATGTGAGCAACTCATAGATTTTAATTTCCACTTTTAGAGTTATAAATATATAATGCATTTAAATATTTAAACATTTCTCAGTTTTAATTTCAAATGTAGTAAATATTAATACATAGACCCCACACAGACACAAATTCTTTGGACCCTCAATAACTTTTAAATATTTAAATGGGTCTGCAGACCTAAAATATATATATATTCTGCAGGGAAGGGAATGAGTGTATTGGGTAAGAGGCTGCAGGGAGGGAACGAAGCCGTGACATAGGAAACGTTCCCTTTGCCACGGTTTCCCAACTTGGGAGTTGCAACCATTTGGCCGGTCCCAAGGTAGCCCTTTGTGAGTCATGTACACTAAGAGGCTCTGTTTGACAGTTCTTTTTCAGTGTGCCTTTTTGAAAAACACATTTAAGAAAGGCTTGATGTTTGGGGCAACAAAACCATGACCCAGAAACCGGTGGCATTTGTTGGCCTCTCAGCTTAGTGGCAGAGGAAGCAAGCAGGAGAGATGAGCATCACCCTGTCCTCGTCCATCACGGGACTCTCTCAGCCGTGGGTGATGCCAACCCTTGCTTCTCCAGGAGACTGCTGGCCACATTCCAGGTGTGCCACCTTGCCACCTCTTGCTGCCTTTTTATTATTTTATAGATTAGTCTCCCTTATTATTGGTTAGTTGAGTGATTTAGATTGGAGATATTTAAATATTTTTAAAGAACATTCAGAATCTGAATTCTAATGCCTGGGCTTCAGGAGGGTTGTATGGTTCTGGCTAAATGTTTGACTGGGTGACCACAGGCAAGCCATGAGCGCAGCCTTTGCCTGAATCTCCACCACAAAAGAGAGGTAGAGCTCCCCCAGAGTGTTTGACGAGTGATAGCACTACCAGAAACAAAGCCATGTTTTCCCAAAGCCCCATCAAGAGCCAGTCTGTGTAGAGAGTACGGCTTTCAGCTGACAAACAAAAAGAGCACCTAATTATTATCTCCAAGTCAACTGTGTGTGTTTTTGGTTTTGGTTTTCGTTTGTTTGTTTTTAACTTTCAGCCTCTTTCTTATCAATATGGCAGAGAAACAAAACCTCAGGAATTCCTGGCCAGCACCCCATCCCCATCCCACCAAACATTTTGTAGTGGGGAAGGAGAGGACTATTCACTCTAGTCAGCCGTCCACAGGAATGGCTTCTGAGATACCCTTCATTTTCTCATTTCTTCCCCTGATGGCTGCATCCCTGGGTCCTGCTGCTCTGAGGTCCTGCAAGCCTCTCTTCTCACCATAGGGTGAGGAAATTCTTCAACCTCTCTGTTTCTGCCAGGACAGATCCTCCTTCCTCCTCCTGCCCCAACCCTTAGGGCCTGGGCTTTGTGGGAAGCTTCAGGTAGGCAGGAAATGACCTTGGAGGTAACTTCTACTTCCTCCCCACCACAGACTGCTCCAGTCAAGGAAGAACAGAGTTGAATAAAGGAAGAATTGAACAAAGGAAGAATTAGTATCGTAAATACTTGAGTGCAGAAGGGGTGTCTATTCAGAGAGGAAAAAAATTAAAATCCAAGCTATCATCCTGCCACATTCCTTCCTCAGTAGATCTAGGTTCTTATAAATACAATTTCTTTCCCACACAGACCCCAGTCCCCATGTCTACACATCTAGCCCCAGAATAAAGAAAGGGCCAGCTCTCTGCTTCCCTCCCTGTTGGGATTTCCTGGATTTCCTTCTCCAGAGGTCCTAGAGATGGCAGCCAAGTCCGTGTGCCTGGTGAACACCCTTCTTGGTCTGTCTGCTGTTAGAGATGCCTGTCTGTCTCTGGCTCCACCAGGACTCCGACAAGCTCTTACTGAAAGCCTCCTCAGGTGTCCATAAATTGAGAATATAGTCCTGAAAGGTCTCCCTGCTCTGTCCTCCTGCCCCACCTTCTCCCCTTCCCGCATTAGACTGTAACCACACTGTCCATCTTTCTATCCTTTGGCCACACCATGCCCTCCCCTGCTCCAGGGTCATCCTCATGTGCCTTTCTGCAGAGGGGCTATCCTTAACCACAAGGAGGGAGGGGACTCCTGGTGTCTTCTCCGTTATCACCTTGCATTGCCTTCATAGCATTAATCAAAACTCTCTACTGACCTAGCTTGGGTTCCTCTGTCCCTTTGCTTGCTAACTCTCTGTCTCTCAGAACATGGACATCATGAAGGCCAGGCGTGGCTTGCCTTGTTCACACCATATTTTCAGTTTCCAGAATAGCACGTGCACACAGTAGGAACTCAATATATATCCGAGAATGAATGAGTGAATGGGTTGGAGGAAATCCTTCTCCGATCCTGTCTATTCCAAAGACAAGAAAACACTGCTTTTACGCAAATAAAAAGGCTTTCTCCTCTGACAACCCTTCGAGATCTCCAAGGCTCTGGAAACCAAAGACAAGGAAAGGAAGTCCTTATCAGTAATGACGAAGTCTGCTTTTCATCCTGTAAAAACCTTCAGCTGAAGGGGAAAGGGGTGATGGCTGGTGATTTTATTGGGTGAAATGCAGAAGATGGGGCAACAGGTGGACGGCTGGGAAAACAAAGGGAAAGAGGAAAGTGTGCAAAGGCGAAAGCTAGACTAACTTCTCTGCAGGTTGTCCCCCACACCTGGATGGGAGGCATTCTGACTGGTGACTCCTGTGGGCCCTGCTGATGTCAGGGGTGGAAAAACTGCCTGCCTTTCACACAGGGCTTGGCGTCAGCTCAATTAGCAAGCCGGCCTGGTTGCTGCTCCTGGCCTCCTGTCTAAACAGGACCCGGCCTTCAGGCAACCGCAGGGGCGGGGGTGTCTGTGAATGGCAGCCTAATCCCGCCAGGCCAAGGATGGGGGAGGACCATACTGCTTCTTAAGCTCCAGCAATTCAAGCTGAGGCTAGAAAGCCAGACAGGCAGCCGCCCCTCGGGATCTCCACCTGTCCTTCCAGGCTGGGAAGAAGAGCCCAGCCACCCCTGCCCTGCCAGCATGGCCAACCAGCTGACCGAGGAGCAAATTGCAGAGTTCAAGGAAGCCTTCTCTCTGTTTGACAAGGACGGGGATGGCTGCATTACCACCCAGGAGCTGGGCACTGTCATGCGGTCCCTGGGCCAGAATCCCACAGAGGCTGAGCTCCAGGGCATGGTGAACGAGATCGACCGGGATGGAAATGGCACGGTGGACTTCCCCGAGTTCCTGGGCATGATGGCCAGGAAGATGAAAGACACGGACAGCGAGGAGGAGATCCGGGAGGCCTTCCGCGTGTTCGACAAGGACGGCAACGGCTATGTCAGCGCAGCCGAGCTGAGGCACGTGATGACCAGGCTGGGGGAGAAGCTGAGTGATGAGGAGGTGGAGGAGATGATCCGGGCGGCAGACACGGATGGAGATGGGCAAGTGAACTACGAGGAGTTTGTGCGCATGCTGGTGTCCAAGTGAGGGGCTCCTGGGCTGCCCACCTGGCTGGGCAGAGGCCACCTCTTACTGCAGCAAGAACCTCACTCAGGCCTTAAGCTTGAGTCCCCAGCTTAAGCTCCATCCCCACTTCCTCTGGGCAATGCTGCTTCGGGGGAGAAGTGGATTCAATAGACCTTTCTGCACCTCCTTTTCTGCCAACTGCTCACTTGCTCACACAGCAGGATGCAGAACACCCTCAAACCAAGCAAAGCATAAAATGCTGCTGCCTCTCAGGAGCAGAAGCAGAAAAACCTGCCCCTGCACCAAAGTGAACCAAAGGACCAGTAAAAGTTTCCTTACTCTGCCATCTGCCAGGATGGGCCTGGTGACATTTTAGAGCTACCTGTTAGGGCAGGATCCCTAATAGGTGTCCAACAGGGAACCGGGGGGATTATAGCCCTCAGTCCATGCCAGAATTCCTGGAGAATCTTGGACCGAAGACTTCATCTGCTGTTGGGTTGGAGAGACGTCTTGGCCATGGATTGAAGAGTAGTGACGGGGACTTGGATGACTGAGGCCCAGCCTTCTGAAAAACATCACTGCCCTTCCACAAAAACGGTACTTGCTTGTTCCATTCTGTCTTCGCCAAACTTCTGTGATCCGTCTTTTGAAGCTGGGAGTAAAACTGGGGTCAGCTGTCACATGCTTACAATTCACCTGGAAAGAGGGAAATTTGACTGAAAGGGAAAGGGAAGCTGCAGGCAAATAAATAAGATGCCATGTTCCTATTTGGTTTCCTTTTTTCTGGTTCCAGTTGAAATGATCCTTGGTAAGTCCAGGACATAAGCCATAAAATTTGTGCTTTTTTGGAAATGCAATGAACTCCTGTACTGACGGGTATAGTAAAAAGAGAGAAGCCTAGATACGGTGTATCTTGAATATTTACTTCCCCCACTCCCCACTGCCAAAATGGGGATTGAATCCAGGGGAATTCCACCACTGAGCTATATCCTCAGTTCTTTTAATTTTGAGACAAGGTCTCACTAAGTTGCCCAGGCTGGCCTTGAACTTGTGATCCTCCTGCCCTGGCCTCCAGAGTCATTGGGGTTGCAGATATGTATGTGATCTTTTGAAAAATACTCACTTTCAATAGAGTGGATAAGTTGGTAGAAATGAGCAGTTAGAAACTCAGGTAGAGCTCCTAGAAGCCTGATGGATCACAGCAGGAAGGAGCTTCTCCTGCAGCCACTGTGGCTGTGGGAAAGTACCCGTGATTAGAAGCCGGCAAGGGGTAGGGGTGCTAACTGAGAGAGATCTCCAACACACAAGGTGTGAAAGCTCTCAGAGAGGGTCTGTCCTGTCCACACCAGCCTCGCCCAGAAATAGGATCAGATCATCCAGAGAGGTCACTTTAGTTCCAAAGGGAGTGGACACTTAACTGGGATCATGAGAAATAGTCAATTTTGGATAAGTCATTTTTCCCCAAAACCTCCCACCTCTCCCCAACTTCACTCCTTTCTTCCTTTGTTCAAAATCAAAGAACCTGCATTCTGACAATGGACAGCCTGAGATTCCAATGCTGGCCTTGCTATCAAAATGTGTGGCTGTGTCCCCCCATGATGGGAGGCCCCTCATGCAGTCCTTCCTGAACGTGAGGATTTGGTCTGAATAGTAACCCACAACCACCCTGCAGAGCAGCTGCTTCTCTTACAAATGAGGAAGCTGAGACACAGGGAACTCTAAATCAGTACCATGTCCCATAGCTGGTGAGTAAGTGGTACAGGGAGCTGGGATTTTAGTGCAAACCTGAGTCCTGACCACAGTGCTACCCAGCCACTCATGCCTTGGCCTGGGAGACCACTGTGATGATTGCAAGAATACTGCTCACCAGCATTTGTGAAGATGAGGATGGTTCATGTAGGTGGTTAATAAATGACAATTACTACCACCATTAATGCAAAGGCCCCTTCCCATATTGGCACTCTCTGAGGCTTACAGTGTTCTTCCAGGGAAATGCAGGATCAGACTCTTTCATGACACTTTGGGGCTTGGTTTCTGAGGACTCACTGGATAGTAGATTCTTTGGTGAAAACCAGCCCTGGTACAGGTGATTGTAAATCCTCCTGCCAGGGAAACAGAACTTTTAGGCGTGGCCAGCACACTAACCTTCCTGACATCTTCAAGAGTCAGGGCTGGTTGTAGACCTCCTGTAAGAGAGGTAGTAGAGAGCCCAGAGGTCACTGGACAGTGGCTCCCTGGGGGTGGGACAGCAGAAGAGCCAAGGGAAGATTTGAATGTGAACTACAGAGCCATCTGCCAAAAGGAACAGGTCATCCCCTCTAGGAGCAAGCACAACTCACATCTCAGCATCTTCATCTCCTAAATTCCCACGGTAACTACAGAAACAGAGGTCTCCCGTGGTCTTTCTAGCCCCTGTAGAGGACCTGGCTGAAGGTGTGGCTTGAATCCCCTTCTTTCAATGTACCGGCTGAAGGAAGCCCTTCTGAGCATCAGGACCCACTCACTGCCAAAACTTTGGCTAGAAGGGGATAAGGATATAAAATATAAAGGTGTTTTGTTGTTGTTTCTTTTTTTTTTTTTTTTTTGGTCTCCCTCCCAACCTCCCTGCAATTCAACTGACATCTGTCTTCTTTTCATCTTTTCATGATCTCATACGCCACCATGCATGCACACGTTTTGCAGGACTCAGGAGCCTTCCACGTGTCTGGGCAGGAGCTAGCAGATGAAATGGAGGGGCCCCGGGGCCCCCACTTGCCCTCAGCTGAGCTAACAGCCCCTGATCCTCCCTGCAGTAGGTCCCTCGGAAGCAGAGTGGTAATAAACAGACTCACTTCTTTCTTCCATGGAAACTCTGGAGCAGAAAGGACAAAGCTGGACCCACTGCAAAGTTGAACGTGGCCCTCCTTCCCTTGGTGTTCATTCTTACACAATTTTAAAACAATATCTTGTGCTTCTCAAGGAAGCAGGGCCATCTAGTCATGGTGAGTTCCTCTTGCTCAGGCACATGGCTGGACCCCTCTCTGTACCTGCTGGGATCAGGACAGGAATGCCAGGCCAAGAGAGAGTCACAATTGGACTGCTATTTTTTTTTTCTGGTGCTGGGGATAGAAGCCAGGGCCTGCCAGGCAAGCCTTCTATCACTGAGCGGTACCCTCAATGCCTGGGCTGCTGTTTTTTAATTATTTTCCCTACCCACCATGAGAAAGGTGATGTCCTAAGGGTGCCCTACTCAGGCCAGTGGGTCCAAAATCCACAGTGTATGTGTGATCCTTTCATGGGGCTGGCAGTGCCAACTCCCCAGCTGGGTGTCAGTCGTTCTGACTGAGTTTCCCCCCAGGGCAATGTGTCCCATCACACCACATCCTCAAGATCCAGGGTCACCTGGGGCACATGTGCCTGTCCTCGGCACCTCATGCCCTGACACATGTACGCACACACTTTATCTTCTTTTTCTTTCTTCCTCACCCTGGCCTGACCTCCAAAACATCTGGCCTGTCCTCAGACGCCAAGACAGATGTTTTTATTTGTAAAATGGGATCACCATGACTGGGGGTGTTTTCTTGCCTGTTGAGTAAGGGCAGGGGAGTTGCTGGGGGCTGGAGCAGTGGGAAGATAATAAATAGTCACCGATATGCAGGATGCAAGAGAGGAATGCAGCCCTGTGTTTTTTTCTGGGACTCCAACTTAGTTCCCTAACATTTCCCTTTGCTTTTAGTCATTGAATAATTGAATTTAAACAACCTCCTTCCTTCCCCACAAAAAGTGCCATCTAACTGCAGCTCTGAAGGGCATTCCATGCATCCTTGGAGGAAGGAATTTATAAATATTACCTCCAGTTTCATGGGGCTCCCTCATAAATCAGGATTCAGGGCTCCTGCCCTCCCAGACTATATAAAGCATGCTTCTGACTCCCACGTTTCCACTTTTAAATCAACCTCAGCCCATCCCCACCGGCTCCTGTTTTTCCTTACAGATTCCAGGGGCCTGTTCCAAGGCTCCCAGAGCCAGTCAGCTAAACATGATCCAAGGTTCCCACTGGAGAAATGTAACATCAAAACTCACATGTGGGCTAAGACTGCAAGTGAAGTAGTGGGTAATTTGTACTGTTTCTCCACCAAAAAAAAAAAAAAAAGAAGAAGAAGAAGAAGAAGAAGAAGAAGAAAGAAAAAAGAACAAGACAAAATAAAAAATTGTCTCTGAGAAATGTCTGGGCCCAACCCACATACCCACCTCCCTATCACCTTCATTCTGGTGGCTGTTTCTATAGCAACCGGTCCTTAGATTAGGAGTCTGGCCTGAGCAGGGGAAGACAAGGGAACTGGGCCTGGAGTCACATGAAGAAGTCACCTGAGATCCTCTCATCTTCTACAAGACTGAGTGTTGGGTGCTAGGTGCTAGGTACTAGGTGAGATGGAGCACCTTCCTTAAGGTTCAGGGAAGGTTGAGATAGACCTGGAAATGAAGAGAGGGTCTCCACAGCCAGAGGATAACAATCAGTGTTCCCTAAACATCCTCTCCAAGTCCTTCCCCTCTTTTGTGCACTCACAACTACCCAGGAAGGGAAAGAATCAGGGTACTTGCTACAGAGGGAGGAATACCTGAAGGCTAGCCATAGGTGGGTCCAGATCATTCTGCATTGGTGCCCAAGACTTCCTTGCACACCTGGAGGGAGCTTGACTCCAAGGAACAGTCCCAGGAGACCAACCGCAGGCAGCCCTACCAGCCCATGGGTGAAGCTCACCTCCCACAGTCACCAGCGGGTCTCATCTACAGCCCACTGTGACCTTAAGACTCTGGTCTATAGGTCTCCCACAAGAGAAGCTGAACCCTCACTGGGGTACACTAACATGGAGTGCTTACTACAAGTTATATTTGCTCATTTAATACTCAAAACAAGTTCACTGGCAGCTACTTTTATTAACTCACATTAGAAAAGATTAATAATTCAGGATCTTAAATAAACCCCCCCCCAAATCATACATCTAGTCGAGTTCCACCTTGCATCTGACTGGCTCCAAAACCCACATCCCTCCCACTGTACCAAAGCAAAGCTCTCAGAGCAAGTAGCCCAAGACTGAGAGTGGCCCATCTAACAGAGGTGGCGAGGGCTGGAAGCCATGCCTCAACGGAGCCCTGCACAGGGAAGGCCTGGAAGTGGGAAGCAGCTGCCAGGAAGAATGTCTGGGCACACAGGACCTAGAGTAAAGAAGATGCTCAATGCTGGGAAACCCAGGAGCCATGAGGGTTTCATGTTTCAGGGTTCAGGATGACAGCAGAGCTGGTATTGTCAAGCTGCCCCTCCCTGCAAAGGGCAGCTCGTCTCACTGGACCCCTTGCCCTGGCACAGGAAGTTGGTGCAGATCCCACAGAACTGGAGAGAACCCTGCAGTGGCCCACGTCTTTGTGACAGTAGATCCCAATCTACTCACAGTCCCATGCAGGTGGGTCTGTCTGGACAAAGCAGGGTGAAGCCCTTGTCAGTCATTGTTGCCGAGCATCTGGGGTCTGTCTGGGCTTCTCAGTCTCTATAGCAGGACCCTGCCTCTCACCCATACTTATACCAGGGGGCCCACATCATGGGCAATTAGAAAGATATATGTCCCCTATTATGGATTGAATAATGTCTCTTTGAAATTCACACTTTGGAGTCCTAATTACCAGTAGCACAGAATGTGATCATATTTGGAGATGATGGTCTTTGCAGACGTAGTCAAGTTTAAATTAGGAATTAGAATTCGCCCTAATCCAATATAACTAACATCCTTACAAGATGAGGAAATTTTGGACAAACACACATACAGGAAGACAATGTGAAAATTTGAGAAGATAGCCACCTATAAAACAAGGAGAAGGGCCAGGGACAGAGTCTCCCTCTCAGCCCTCAGAAAGAAACAACTTCCTCCAACACCTTCATCTTGGACTTCCAGACTCCAGTCCTATAAGACAACTCGCTTCTGTGTTTTTAAGACTCCACGTCTGTGGCGCTTTGTTAGGACAACCCCAGCAAGCTAATTGCTTCCACTCCAAGGGGAGTTTCAAGGTAGTCACAGCCTGTCTCCTTACTCTGAGGCCCAGGAGGGTAGCGAGGAACTTGTTCCAGAACTGTGCCTTCTCCTAGTCCAGTTCTGATTGCAGGAAATCATGCCCTCTAGAGCCAAGTGCAAACAGAAGGAGGAGGAAATGAATCCCTGCTACACAGGGAAGATCTTGTGGCAGTTCTGATGCGACTTCCCAGACTCTGGACTTGCAGTTGGTATTCAAAGCCTGGTCCTGCAGAGGACCAGCTTAGTGCCTATGAGAACACTAGCCCTCTCCCACGCTCAGCACTTCTTAGGAAGCGAAGAGTCGTTTGAGTCTGCATAGCAGGGCACAGTGGCACCACTCTTGGCAGCTTGGGCTGTCTTCTGTCTTCCTTATGCAGAATGACAACTTGACATGATTAACACAGAGCCTGAGGGTGGATGAAAAATCAGGTCAGGATAAAAATTTAGGCTTGTAGAATCTTGGGTGTGAGCCACATTGTAAAAAATATGTAGACTTGTAGAATCTTGCATTTGAACAGCTTTGGAAAATGTCACTGGCCCAATTTCCCCCATGATGCAAGGCCTAACAGCAGCAATGTCCTTGAGAGATGGCTCATCTACATTTCTTTCAATGTGACCATTGTAAGGAGTTCAAAACTAATTGTAAAAAGATTGGATCCTTCTCATCCTTGGAAAATGTTTCCTTGGATGGATCTGAAGTGTGCCTCTGTAGGACTTCACACATTGGCCTTTTTTCTTCTTCTTTCTACATTCTAGATGGAATCCAGGATGCCAAAAGAGAAAAGCAGACCCTCTCCCCTTGTTAGTGCCTCAGGAGTTTGCCAATTCCATTGGGGCTCACACTGCTTTCTCTCCTCTCCAGGCTAAGCAGCGTTCAGTCCCTCAAGAGTTTCTCACATGACACGTGCTCGGTCCCTCACCATCCTAGCAGCTCAGCTCTTGACATGTGTCAGCTTTTCAAAATCTGTCTTGCTGATGAGTCCCAGACCCCAAGCACCGTGTGACCAACCTTGAAGGCAAAGAGACTACACCTCCCTGTTGAGGTTACAGCACTTGTGAGAATAAAGCTGGTGGACAAATATCATTGAATACTGTGTGTGCCCACGTGTGCTAGTCTTATTCACAAAGGTGAATAAGACTCCACGTTATGAGAGGAAGAACATAGACAATAATTATAAGGCACTGCAAGAAGAATGGAAAATGCCCTGGAGCAGAGGAGACAACACTGGCATCAGTTTAGCGGGTGAAGGGAGGCAGAGTGGGTACCCAGAAAGACTTCCCATAGAGGTACCCCCAAGTCAAGTCTTGAAAGCACCCAGGCAGATGATGGGGAGGGGTGACCCGGGCAAAAACAATAGTATGTGAAAATTTCCAGAGGCACGCACGAAGAGACAAAATGTCCTTTGGTTCCTGTTTGTGTGGCAACCTCCCACACATCCCTAGGGATCCAGTTCCAAGGCGGAATGTTCTAGAAAACCTCTCAGGCTTTCCAATCCCCCCTGCCCTCACCCCCAGGTTGGAGACCTTCTCCCTGTCCCCATAACCCTCTGAGGCTGCATTTCTGTAACCTCAAGCACTCACCTCATTTCATTACCATGATATCTCCTCTGCCATCTTCCTCCCCGCAAGCCATGAACTCGCGGAGCTAGTCACCTTCATGACAGAACGCACAGCACAGACCTGGCTTTGAGTCCCTGTTCAAAACAGGCCTGGTGGGATGAATGGAGCAGCCTACACATTCTGGCTAGAGGTGTTAGAGATGACCATGGAAAGGTGGGCACTCGTGGGGTGATGAAGAGCTTCACAGACATTCTGAGGGGCCTGGGCTCCATACTGGCCATGGAGAGTCGTGGGTGACTGTCACATCAGGGGGTTGATTTATGGCAAAGAGAAAACATGCTGGCAGCCATTGGAAGACGAAGGTTGGAGACTGAGTAAGTCAGACTAGTTAGGAGACCTGGGTGACAGATAACCCAAGAAGAGCACAGGGCTTAGGATGACGGGGGTGAACCATGGCAGAAAGAGGGAGATGGATTAAAAATACCAAGAGCTAGAATTTGTCAGGGAATCTGGGGAGGGAGAAAGCCAGAAGGACTTGGGCAGATGGAAAAATGGCCTCCTCCTTCTCTGAAAGCATGATCGAGAAAGAGAAGTTTATGCTTTAGTTTGATGGTTAGAGGGCATAGGACAAGATGAGAAATGTGATTTTTAGTCTCAGTTGGTTTTTAGGTATTAGGACTTGTAAACAGTCAGAAGTCTAAAGTTGAAGCTGGGCTGGGTTGAAGATCTAGGGAGCCATGGGAATGGACGACCCAGGGAGAGCACAGAGCCAGTTCCTCCACCTGCTCACCCAGCTTCATGGGCCCCATCTCTGAAGAGCTCGAGCTGCCTTTAGGCTCTGCTGTCACTGTCTCGGAATTCTTAATTTTTTAATCAGGTGCCTTGTATTTTCTTTTCAGACGCAGCCATCCCGCTGACTGTCGTACCCACAGTCACAGGGCAGGACCTGTCCCAGGGGGACACTCAGTTCCACAGGCTGACTGTCTCCCTTAGAGCCTTCATCCTCACGCCGGATCTTTACAGATGGGTGGGCTGGAGTTTGTTTCCACCCAGCCTGTTGATACAACTTTGGCCTTTTCCTTTGTTTGATTTGTTTGATTTTTTCCCCCCAGAATTCACCACTGATATCATCAGTTGCACCCTGAATGAGTGGATGACCATTCTGAGAGAACCCAGAGACCAAATGACACTTCACCTCCCACCACCTGCAGCACTGGTCGGCCAGGCTGGACTCTGGGGTGCCTGGTTCCCCCTCACTCTGCCGGTTCTCCATGTTCACAGCAGGCTGGACATCCCAGAATATTCCCTGGACTCTTCCAGCTATGACGAGAGATCTAGCTGAGAAAGAGGTCCTAACAACCCAGGCTGTGCGCTCAGCCTGGTGGAGACCCTGAATTCTCCCCCTGCAGCCCCGACTTCCATTCCTATCACCATCACCAAAGGGCGGATCAGGCAGAAGCTCCTTGAAGGATAGTGACTCTGTTGCTTGGGAAAGAAAATACCTCAAGGTGATTAGATCACTGTCTTTCATTTCAGAAGGGAAGATTAGGGAAAAAAATGATAGAGTTGTTCTTCTCCAGTAAAATCTAAATGGTCTTAAACAGCAACAACAACAAAAACGTCTTCAGTTAAAGTTGTGACTAGACATGAGAAAGAATTTCACAATAGCACAGATTTGGAGATGTCTACAGGAAAAAACAAACTGGAGAACATTTAACCTGCACAGGAGTTATGCCCAGATAAACAAAAAATACCTTTGCATTTCCTAAAGTCCCCACCCAGCCCTCCTCATAGGAAGTTATCCCTATGGAGGCTAATGCTGAGCAAGCAAATGCTTGAACTTATGCATAGAGTTTCTTTTAGAATGTCCCAAGAGACACCAGCTGCATTTCCAGGAACTAGGCTATCCAAATAAGAACCCTGGTTCAAACTCCCCTATCTAATTTTAAAAGGAAATTTTCAGTCCATGAATCTAGAATCTTGGTAGCTTTATGCAAAATCCCAGTTCTGCACAGTCACAACTTTAAAAATAAAATGGTGTTCCCAGAGGAGACCCAGGGGATAGAGTAAGACTCTATTTGTAATCCAAAACCTGTGAGGAAACTTTAGTTCTGTGGCCAAATAGAGGTCTCCACTGGAAAGAGAACAAAAACAGTCAAAGAGGTTTTGCAACAATGAAGCCTTCTGTTCAAGAGGCTGCAGGGACATCAAGAAAGTCCAAAGAACAGTTAAGAAAATTTCTTTAACATAGAACATAGAAACTTCAACATGGCATATGGGATATGAGGAGCCTGGCATCTGGTCCCTTTCACGTGCTCATTTTGCAGGGAATCCGAGAGTTCCCTCATAAGGGATGATGTTTGTGTTTAGAGCCTTTCTTGCTAGAGTGAAGTCAAAATTCTATTAGTGGTGTTTGGAAAGTGGAAAATCATATATTTATGTCAATGTGCATTTCATTCATTCACTTCAGTTGTGATTAGGCTTCAATGGGAACTAAATCCTGTTTCAAAACCTGGTAATTGTAAGAATTTCCCAGTGTCTGGCTCTATGTATTTCAGACCTCTTTTCTATTCTGCTTCCCTTCTCCCCTGGGGCCTAGTACCCTGGGATGCATCCACATGACAATAAAACCAGCGTGTCTGGACTCTTGTGCCAGAACCCAGAGGGTGGTAGAAATACCCCTGAAGTCATGTCTGTACGAGGACAGCTGGAGATAGTTTACCCATGAAGTGACTAAGAACCACCGGAGGAAGACGGAAAGGGCAGCCATCTTACTGATTACAATTAAAGTATATCATTTTGCAAATTAAAAAAAGTATATAACCATATGAACATATCATGGACCCCTTCGGGGACTTGGAAGGGGTCCCCCAAAAGATAACCTGATGCAGAAGCTCAAGGTAAATTTTCAGCATGGTCAATACATGTCTGGGTGAATGGCTGGATGATGTGAATGTCTACTTCAGCCTTTTGCAAAGCTTTGATTCGCAGTTTTCCCTGCAGAGAAAAAACAGAAGTCTGTCAACTAGATTCCAAGCCCTCGAGGTTGCCTAAGGTATACATCCAAGACTCATAAACACGGGCTTCAATCAGGCTTCTTCATAAATGCCAATAAAAGATGTTGTGACGCCAAATCGTTCTATTTTTAAGTCTGACCTCCTCTCTTCTCCCAAGGGCCTCCCCCATTTCCCCGACTGTTTGGATTTTTCATGCTGTCCGTTTTCTATTTCTAGTCCTGTCTCCAGTTCTCCTAGAATCCTTATTGCTTTCCTTATGTGCTTGACTTTTTAGAGCTGCTTTGCTGTGTGTCTTCTTGGCTCTTCTCTGTCCTTCCTCTCCTTTCTCCTCCTCCCCACCCCCCAGCACCCTTCACCACCATCTCTCCATATCTGGATCTCCCTCCCTTTCTGTGTCTTTCTCCCCTCTTGTCTTCATGTCTTTCTGCTCTTCTCCTCTGATTCTTTCCCTCTTTCCCCAGGGCCTTCCACTTCTTTCCAAACACAACCCAGCCTCCACTCCAGCCTAACATGTTTGCTCCATTAGTTCACTGATTGTTTAAGAATTTGATCTTGGGGTAGAGCCTCATTGCAAGTTGTTTTTCCTTCCAGTGGCACAAAAGCTTTCAAGGACCCTTTTCCCTTTGGGCTGCAGAACAGGGAGCGAGGCCAAAAGAGCAGGAGTTGACCAAGGGCCTCCAACGTCTGTGTTCTCAGGCAGTGCCCTCAAGGGGACGGTCCTTGGTACACCCTGGATCTCAGACACAAGAGAAGCCTGAGTCAGTTGTTTGGGGATTCCTCTTAACTCTTGTTTTTTTTCTTTAATTTTGTCTGGTTTTGTCTGACTTTCTACAGAAACTCATACCTTGTATGCTTATCACTCAGTTAACCATACTATGGACATCTTTGATGAGCTATGAAGGACAAAGCAAAGTCCTTGTCATCAAGAAACAAATTCTCCAGGGTCTATGGACCCAAAGTCATCACTGCAAACAAGCACAGGACCTGTAAATAATAAAATGCAGGATGCTGAATACAAATGTAACAGACGAGAGAAGGAAGAGCACAGGGCAATCAGACACAGCTTTGCAAAAGAGGAGGGAGAGTGAACTTAAAGAACACAAAGAGGGGAGAGGGCATCTCAAGAGGGATGGCAAGAGCAGAGCCAGACCTCAGGGACTAGCCAGGGCCTCCAAGGAGAGCGAGGAGACAGCCCGGCCAGGATGGAGATGGTAGTCAGGGTGTAGGCACAGTATAGACAGCGTGGCTGTGAGAGACACCGAGCCTGTCTCACTCTACCCGGGCTACCATACTGAGTACCATGGACATGAATTTTCTCATGGTTCTGGAGGCTGGAGGCTCCAAGATCAAGGTGCCTGTAGGATTTGGTTCCTGGTGAGGCTTCTCTTCCTGGCTTGCTGATGGTCACTTTCCCACCTTGTTCTCATGTGGCAGAGAGACAGGAAGCTCTCTGTTATCTCTTCCTGTAAGGACATTAGTCATGTTGGGTTAGAGCTTGTTCCTTATGACTTCTTGTAACCTAACTTACCTCCATAAAGCTCTAACTCCAAATAGCAACATGCGGCGGGGTGGGGGGGTTGTGGAAAAAATATATGAATTTGGGTGGACATAAACATTCAGTCTATAGCAGAGACTCATCATCTCAAAAAGTTAAGGGGCCATCAGACCTCACCCCAGCCTGTACTCAAGAAGAAGGGAAGCCGATAGAATCTCTTAGGATTACACACGGTTTGCCTTGGTCTCTTTGAGTTAGAAGTCCTGGCACCCCAGGTGCTGTGAAGCTTGAATGCTGTGGTCTTCCTGGTAAGAAGGCAGAGAGAACAGTCCTTCCTTCAACAAGGTCTCCCTAAGCCACACTGTCAGGGATGAGGACTCAGCTGAGCACTGTTTTCTTTTCCATGGAGGCCTGGAGCAAGTTCATCCTGAATTTACAGACTCCCAGGTATGGTCCAGTTGAAATTGTAAATAAAATTCACCTTGTCCAAATGATTCCTTCCTCCCATTTCAGTTTTGATTCTGAACAGTTTTAGAGGAAATGCTTTATTTCCCTGGGGAAATTCAGGGCCTACCATGTGCTTGGCACTGATCAGCTGCAATGATAACTATAATAGCAAACGACACTGACAAAAATATCATGGAGCTTAGATATGAGTGAGACAATTAGCATAGCAAGTAAATTACAGCATAAGGTAGATTGAGGATGATAAGATAAAGGAGAAATTAAACCAGGAAAGCACTGGAAGCCAAGAATCTCAGTCCACTTTCTGCTGCTATGACAGAATGCCTGAGATTGGGTAATTTATAAACAATAGAAATTTATTTGACTCATGGTTGGAGGATAGGAAATACAAGAATGTGGTGCTGGATACTAGTGCTGGATCATAATGCAGAAAAAGAGCAAGCAAGCATGGGCAAGACAAAGAGAGGAAACCAAGCCAAACACATCATTTTTATAAGGATTGTCACAGGATTGTATCCATAACTAACCTTTCGTAACTGACCCCTCCCTCAATAACAAATCCACTTAAGGATTAACAAACTTGCCTGGCCCAGTGGCCCACATCTATAACCCCAGTGGCTCCAGAGGCTGAGGCAGGAAGATCACAAGTTCAAAGCCAGCCTCAGCAATGGTGAGGCACTAAGCAACTCAGTGAGACCCTGTCTCTAAATAAAACACAAAATAGGGCTGGGGATGTGGCTCAGTGGTTGAGTGCCCAAGTTCAATCCCCAATACCAAAAAAAAAAAAAAAAAGGAAAGGATTAACAACCTTAATCCATTCAGGAGGATGAAACCTCCATGACCTATCACCTTTTAAAGGTCCCACGTCCTCATACCATCACCGTGGCAATTCCATTTCAATGTGAGTTTTGGAGGGGACATTCAAACCTAGTACCAAGGAAAGAGTGTTTCTTCACAGAAGAAGAAATACAATCGGTCAACAAATATATGAAAAAATGTTCAACATCACCAGCCATTAGAGAAATGCAAATTAGAACTACACTGAGGGCTGGGGTTGTGGCTCAGAGGTAGAGTGCTCACCTAGCATGTGTGAGGCTCTGGGTTCGATATTCAGCACAACATAAAAATAAGTTTATAAAAAATAGGTCTTGTGTCCAACTACAACAAAAAAATAAAATATATATATATATATAAAAAACCTACACCAAGTTCCATCTCACTCCAGTCAGAATGCCAATCATCAGGAATACAAATAACAATAAATGTTGGCAAGGATGTAGGGAAAAGGCACACTCATACATTGCCAGTAGGACTGCAAATTGGTGCAACCACTCTGGAAAGTGGTATGGAGATTCCTCAGAACACTCGGAATGGAACCATCATTTGACCCAGTTATCCCACTCTTCGGTTATATCGAAAAGATTTAAAATCAGCATACTACTGTGATGCAGCCGCTACAATGTTTATAGCAGCTCAACTCACAATAGCTAAGCTATGGAACGAACCTAGGTTCCCTTCAGCAGATGAATAGATAAACAAAATGTGGTACATATACACCATATTACGCAACCATAAATAAGAATGAAATTATGACATTTGCAAGTAAATGGATAGAACTAGAAACTACTGTGCTGAGTGAAATAAGTCAATCCCAAAAAAACAAAGGCCAAATGTTCTCTCTGATATGCAGATGCTGACTCACAGTAGGCACAGGGGTGGGAGGGTGAGTGGGAGTTATTCATCAGATTGGGGAGATGGAGGCAATGGAGGGGAGATGGGAATAGGAAAGACAGTAGAATGAATCAGACATGACTTTCCTATGTTCATTTTCGAATACACAACCAGTGTAACTCCACATCATGTTCAACCACAAGAATGGGAAGTTATACTCCACGTATGTATGACACGTCAAAGTACATTCTAATGTCATATATAACTAAAAAGAAAAAATAAATTTTAGAAAAGAAAGAAAAGAGAGTTTTTTCAGAAGGGACCTATGATGGGTCTTATAAAAAGAAGACTGAGAATGAGCCACTGGATTTAGTGACATGAGGGTTATTGATGAACTTGACAAGGATAGACAGAGTAGAAGGGGCTAAAGCCTATGGCAGGGAGCCTCCCAAATAGTCCCCATGCACCCTACCTCCTGGAATTCACGTCCTTTTGTTGTCCCTTCCCACAAGGACCAGAGTTGATCAGTGAAAAACAGAGAGAAATGCTAGTGTATAACTTCTGAGATTTGATCATAAAAGACTACGGCTTCCATCTTGGGCTCTCTCTCAGATCACTCGCTCTAGGAAACATCACCAACCCAAAAGTAGCTGACGTGCACCAACAACGGCATGAGTGAGCCTAGAGGTGGATCCCGGCCTTCAGGTGACACAGGCTCCAGGTAACGGCTTGATAGAAACCTCATGAGAGACCGCGAGCTACATTCACCCAGATAAGTCTCTCTGGTTCCTAAGTCACAGAACAATCACTGCCAGAGCGGGACTGGAGGCAGGTAGTTCCTCCATTGTCAGTTGATATTCAAGGAGTTGCTCTTCCTGTCCTAACATGGGGATCATGTTGGGCTGGGGATGTGGCTCAAGCGGTAGCCCGCTTGCCTGGCAGATCTGATAAGTGGAAGGAAGACCCTAGTTCCAAACACCCCAACACCAGGCTCTGAGCACCTTCAGGAGTGGGTGTCCATTGCTTCAGCTTTTATTTCATCTCATGGCTATCAAAATTAGATGAGTGAAACTGATTTGAAAAAAAAAATTGATAACAGAATCTGGAGGTTCATGAAAGAGAGACCTCTCTGCAGTAAAAATCAAAGTCATTCTCTTAAATTTTTGAAGTTTAGACATAATATTTGTACATCCTTGTGGGCTATATCATGGTAATTCAATACATACACACAATGTATAATAATCAAATCAGGGTAATAATCATTTCCCTCTCTTCAAACATTGATCATTTTTATGTGTCAGGAATTTCATATTTTCATTCTCTAGTCATTTTGGAATACATCATAGGACATTTTAATCAATAGTTGCCACACTATGCTATAGAAAAACAGAATGAATCCTTCCCCTCTAACTGCATTTCTGTACCCCTTATTGAACTTCTTTGGTCCCCACCCCTGCCCCTTGCTTTTCCCAGTCTTTACTGGCCACTAGTCCATTCTATTCTTCTAGAGATCAACTTATTAATTTCACAAATGAATGTGTGTTATCTGTCTTTTTGTGCCTGGCTTGTTTTGCTTAAATTAATGACCTTCAGTTTCTGCAAGTGATAGGATTTCATTTGTGAGAAGAGTTTAATCAAAGGGCCAAGAATTGTAAAGGATGCCTATAATACCCAGCTCTCAGGTTGGTTCAATTTTTAAGAGCATTTAAGTTCCCACAAGGTGTCAAGAAGGTGGCAGGAACTTAGCCAATGCCTTGCCAGCTCCAAAGGCACATTCACATCATGTCCTATCTGGACTAATGCAAGTCCTCCAACACAGGAGGGAAGATAAAAAAATAAATGGGGATATTGTTTAATGGGTAGAGTGTTCCTGTTTGGCATAGTGAAAAAGTTCTGGAAATGGATAGTGGTTATGGATGTGTACTTAATGCCACTTAATTGTACATTTTTTAAATGGTGAATATGGTCAATTTTATGTTATGTGTTTACCATGCTACAATTAAACTAAAAAACAATGGAGAAAGACCTTGAACCCAAAAGAACTCCCAGTCTTGATTGTCAAAGAGCAGGTAATAAAAAGATATCATGATTATATCTTCTAAAATAGCAGAATGCCATTTGTGCATGAATGCTGTGTTTTGAATGAATAGTTAACTTTGAGAGAGCTGGTATTACACTGAGTCTTGAAGCGCGGATGAGTTCATTAACTGAACAGATTCTGGGATCTTCTGCAATATCCTTAGAAAAGCTTAGGCCATGCTTCTCCTGATCCAGAAGACACCATCCAGAGGAGAGGGTGGATTTGGAAGAGAGTATCATATAAGAGGAAAGAAAGGGCACCTCCTAATCCAAGTGACTGGTTGCTGGTGAAAGAAGGACAAAAGACCCAGAAGGAAGGCTGAAGGTTACCACTAAGAGGGTGGGAGATGCTGCAGAAGTTCCCACAGGGCCAGCTTTGCAATGAATGGGGAGTCAAAGACAGGCAAGGAGGAGGACTTTCAAGTTAAGTAACACAGGAGGGAACCCAGTCACCTCGAAACCCTCTGTCCCTCCCTGACACACCCAGCAGGCCCCACTCCCTTCCTGCCATGAGGAAATGGTGGTTGTAAAACCGATAGCCTGTTCTTGGGTTTCTGATTGCAATCATCTGCTTTGGGGAAACAATTACAACTTCATAGGAAGAAGAAGAGTTTCTAGTAAAGTGAAAAACAAACCACAGAAAATTTTTCTTCCCTTTCAGGAGAATGTTTTAACCCTATATCTTTTTTTTTTTTTTTAATGGACTCTTTTTAGTTATATATGACAGCAGAATCCATTTTGGTATAATTATACAAACATGCAATGTATCTTAACCCAATATCTTTATTTTCCTAACCAAAAATTAAATTCCATGGTGCAGTTAAGTATTCTTGTGCTAGGGGAACAATAGCACAGACATTTGAAGGAAACTTTGCTGAAAAATACAAATTTGTTGGGTCCTACTTAAACTCACAGGCTTCCAGAAATACCTGAGGCACAACAATTGTGGAGAATTCTGTCCATAGGCACAAGATACTTCAGAGTCCTTTTAATTCTATTATCCTTTTGTTTGCTCCTCAGTGAAAGAATCAGAGAAGTTTAAAAGTAAATAGTTATATAGGACCCAAGATAATTTTTTTAATCCTCCCTCTAATTAAAATACGACCATAACATGTGCAATCTACTTGAGCATTTGCAAAATGCTCTGATAAATCTTGGCCTTGACTTATTTAATATGATAACTGTATATGATGCATATTATGATTTCCATTTTACAGATTCTAAAAATGAGGCTCAATGAGATTAACTGAGATGACTGGGTCACTTGATTAGTAAATGATAGCCCAGTTTTTAAGCCCCAGTCTTATAACACATTATGCACTGTTCTTTTTATTTTGA
This sequence comes from Urocitellus parryii, assembly GCF_045843805.1. Classification (NCBI taxonomy): domain Eukaryota; kingdom Metazoa; phylum Chordata; class Mammalia; order Rodentia; family Sciuridae; genus Urocitellus; species Urocitellus parryii. Next base: position 74,665,887 of record NC_135539.1, on the reverse strand, counting down.
AAAAAAAGTTTTTGATCATGAAAGTTAGAATTTTTAATCTTAGAGAATTCAGAATGACAAAATAAAATAAGAGGCTGAAAAAATAAAGGATAGTCAACATCTTGATGTATAGACTTTCAGGATTTTTCTCATGAATATGTGCACATATTTAAAAAATAAAATGAAATTATACAATACATAAATTTTATAATTTATATTTTTAAATGATGACATATTGCATTTTCCCATACTTCAAGATAGATAAGTTATATTCTGGATCACAAACAAACTTCAGCATATTCCAAAGAATTAAAATTTTAGGAAGAATGTCTCCAATTCCATGGAATCAAACTAGAAGTCAGTACCAGAAAGATAATAGGAAAATCTCAAGACGTTTGGAAACTAAACAGAACGCACCTAAATAATTCATAGTTCAAAGAAGAAATATCAAGATACATTTTTTAAAAAATATTGAACCAAATGAAAATAAAACATGACATATTGAAATTTATGGGATACAGGTAAAGCAGTGCTCAGTGGAAATTTTATAACCTAATGAATATACTAGAAAAGCAGAAAAACTTCAAGTTAATCATCTAAGTCCCTACCTCAAGAACCTTTAAAAAAAAAAGAGCAGAAATAAAGAGATAATAAAATGAAAAAAATCAATGAAGTTGAAAGCAGAAAAATAGAAAAAAAAAACAAATACAACAAAAAGCTTCCTTTTTTGTTATATCAATGAAATTGGCAAACTTCTAGCAAGACTGTCAAAAGAAAAAAAAAGAGGGAAAACATAAATTACATATATAAAGAATAAAATAGGAGATATTACCACAGACCCAACAGATATCCAAAGAGTAGTAATGGAGTGCCACCAGCAATGCTACCCACATAAATATGACAAGTTAGAAATGGATCAATTCCCTGAAAACACAAACCACAACAATTCACCCAATATGAATTAGATCATTTGAGTAGCCCTGTAACTCTCAAGAAATTGAATTTGCCATTTTAAAACTCTCAAAAAAAGAAATCTTGAGGCCTTTGTGATTTCACTGGAGAATCTACCAAACATTTTAAGAGAAGCCAATAGCAATTTTATATAATCTCTCCCAGAAAATAGAACAACAGTAAATACTTACCAAACCAAGAAACATGTACAAAAAAAAAAAGAAATAAGACTATTATCAATATAGGTCATGCATATAGATACAAAATCCCTTTTAAAAATAATAACAAATAGAATTTAACAATGTATGAAAAGAATTATACAGTTACTATAGTGGCACCCCATTTCTCCACAGAAATCTTCACCCTGGCTGATTTTAGGACTCTCAGCAAAAGAGTCTTTATAACAGAGTTCAATGTAGATATACTTCCTATTTTTGTGTTACCTTCTTGGCCATTGGCCAGATAGAAATTAGCACTCCAGGTGCTGGGCACCCCCTTACTAGTTTCTCACCAACATGTATCCAGTATAGTAGTTTGTAGAAATATGTAAACAAGGCCTCTGGCCTTGAGCTGGGGCTTTACAGAGATGTCTACATTTCTAAGATAAGAGAAGTTATCAATTGGGCTCCCTGGTAATAGCTGGCAAGAGGAAGAAAGAAAGGGAAGAAGAAACTCTCCTCTTCTCAGGTATTGTCCTTGAAGGGTTTAACTTGCCCAGAACAGTGAAAGAAAAAAAAAAAAAACTGCTTTTATGTGAACTTCTACAGACTGTGAACTTCTGAGCCCCTCCCTCATGTGCTGGGTATAAAATTGTGAAACTACAGGGTTCAGGGGATTGATTGATTACAGCAAAAGCTGTCCCCTCTAAACCTGGCTGCAGCCAAATAAAACTGTTTCCTGCTATCTTTGTTGTCTTGGCTTGGCTGTCCCTACAACATTACTAATTGGCGTTTGCTCCAGCAATACAAGACTGGTTTAATGTTTAAAAAAAATGGACACAATCCATTGTGTTAATAGTTCAAGGAAGTAAATTCACATGAATATTGATACATACAAAAAGTTTGACAATATTCAATACCCATTTATGTCTAAAAAAAACTATCAGAAAACAAAAGGAATAAAAGGGAATTTCCTCAACTTAAAAAAGAACACTACAGAAAGACCACACTTAAGATTAGAGTTAATGATGAAAGACCAAACCATTCTATTCAACTTAGTAGTAGAAGTTCTAATCAGTGTAATAAGCTAAGAAAAGGGAATAAAATACACAAGATCAAAAAGAAGTAATAAAACAATCCTTATTTGTAGATGTATGATTGCCTATATACAAAAATCCTATGGAAATGTTATAATGCTCTTAGAACTGATCAGTGAGTTTATCCAGGCTACAAGATACAAGCTAAATGTATAAAAGTGCATGTGTACAAAATGTACAAAAGAGAGCACACACACAGTAAACAAATGAACACTTAAATTAAAATACCATTTGTAATCACCTAAAAAATTCTTATATTAAAACTAATCCAATACGTACAGGACTTATATGGAGAAAACCACAAAATTACTGATAAAAGACATACCGTGTCAATGAACTGGAAGACAACATTTGAAGATGTCAGTTCTTTCCAAATTGACAAACAAGGTTAAAGCAGTTCTTATTAAAACCCCAGTGAGATTTCTATAGATAGAGGATAGGCAAGATCACCTCAAAATTCATGCAGGAAAATAGAAGAACTATAATAGCTAACACACTTTGAAAAAGAAAAATAATATGAGGAAATCAGTGCAGCCAATTTGAAGACTTATTATCTAGAGACACTAGATAATTGTCAATACAGACAATGTGGTGTTGGTGAACGGATAGACATACAGATTGATGGAACACAGTAGAGAATAAACCCGCCTAAATACATCCATCTGATGTTTGACAAATACAAAAGCAATTCAATGGAATGAATACAGCCCTTTCAATAAATGGAACTGTCAGCAATTAAGCAGCCATAGAGGGAAAAAAATTCAATTTACACATCATATCTTTTAGGATTTTAACTCAGAATGCATCACAGACTTAAAAATAAAATTTAAAACCATTAAACGTTAAGGAAAAAAAGATAGGGAAAGTCTTTGGATTTAAGAAGTGACCCAAAAGATTTTAGACAAGGTACCAAACTTATGATCAATAACCTCCAAACTGGGAGAAAATATTTGCAAAACATATATTCAACAAAGAACTACTATATTGAATACAGAATATATAAAGAACTCTTAAAATTCAACAGTAAAAAACTTAAAAGTCTAATAAGAAAATAGAAAAATCAAAATCAAAAATCCCAAAAAAGACATTTCATGAAAGAGGAAATACATAAGCACATGAAAAGGTATCCAACATCATTATTCATTAGAGAAATCAAAACTAAAATCCCAACGAGATAGCACTATCTATCTCCAGAATTAAAAATGGCAATACCACCAAGTGTTGGTGAGCATGCAGAGAAATTGGATCACTCCTGCTTGCTATAAAATGATACAGTTACTATATAGTTTATCCAATTCTTTTATTTAAAAAAATACACATGTAACTACTCAATGGCAAAGCAATTGTACTCCTAGGCATTTACTGCATAGAAGTAAAAACTTCTATTCCCATAAAAATGAAAAAATTTTAAATCTGTTTAGGAATGTTCATAGTAACTTCATCTGCAATATCCCCAAACTGGAAGCAGTCTATATATCCTTTGGTAAACAAATGTGGTACATCCATACCACAGAATATTACTCAGCAGTAAAAAAGGAATGAAGTATAGAAACTCAATAACTTGGATAAATATCCAGAGAATTAGATTGAGTGAACAAAGCCAATCCCAATAGGTTTCATACTACATGATCCCATTTATAATAATTTCTGACAATCTTGAAATGACAAAAATATAGAAACGGAGAACAGATCAGTGATTGTCAGGGGTCGTATAATTCAATGTTTTGTTTTGCTTTGCTTTTGGTATATTCACAGTAGTGAGCAGCCTTCACCATGATCTATTTTTAAATATTTCAATTCCCCTTAAATAAGCATCATGCTCATTAGCACTCAATATCCATTTTCCACACACACACATCAATTTCCAACACCCAATCTAAACTAAGGCATACCAGTTAGACCGTGTTTCTCAAAAGGTGATTCCCAGGGACAAGACCCACTTCTTCCTGGGTGTGTCCACATTACAAAAGTCTCCTGGTGACATTGCCACATTGATCCTGAAGGGCAGGGTGAGTTTTGTCATGACCCTAAACTAAATTTTCTTTTTATAAATTTACCTTTCCTGGACATTTCCTGTAAATGTAATCACACAGTATGTGGCCTTTTGTGACTGGCTTCTTTCAAATAACATAGTTTTTCAAGGATCATTTATGTTGTAACATCTATCAATATCCATTCCTTTTTATTGCCAAATAATATTCCATATACAGATATACTGTATCTTATTTATCTATTCAGCAGTTAATGAACAGTAGACTGTTTTTACTTTTTGGCTATTATAAGCAGTGCCACTATAAACATTCAAGTATGACGTTTTTGGTGTGGATACATGTTTCACTTCTGTGGGCATCCACCTAGGAGTGGACTGCTGGGTCATGTGCTTACTCAGTGTTTACCCTTTCAACCTGATGCCCATTTTGAAGACTCTCTCCTGGAAGTAAAAAGCACTTCTTCATTCACGGAGGCATCTTTGAAGGTCTTGATCCATATTGCCAAATCACACCCCTGAATGTTATTCCAGGTTTTGCTCCCACCAGCAGTCCAAGAGCATGCCTTCATGGAATAAATCTGGGCTCCAGATGGTCCTAAGTGATCTGATTTCTTTTTGGCCTGTGGGCTCATGAAGCAGCCCACTCATTTTCCACACAAGGCTTCATACAGGAGCCAGAAGACCTGTCTCTCCTGCCAGACCTGCAACTTGCTGGCCAGGCCATCTTGGGCAGGTTATCCTCCTCTGCAAAAGGAAGACAAAACTCACCCTGCCTGCTTCCCTCAGTCCTCCTCCAGGATCAATGTGGCAATGTCACTGGGAGACTTTTGCAATGTGGACACACCCAGGCGGAGACGGATCTCGTCCCAGGGAATCACCTTTTGAGAAACACGGTCTGCTGCCTGGGTTGTCTTAGCATCACCGTCTTTGGCAGAACTTGGCCGTCAGGGTCATGGCTCTTTGGTTCAGGTCTATCTACTTTAACAGAGCTTGAGGTCCAACAGTCTTTCTAAATGACTTTGACGTTGTGTTCTTAGGCTAAACACACACACTACCACCAGTGAACAAGTTAAGGACCTACAAAGCAGGGTGAAGGTTTCTGAGAATCCATACTGCAACAGGAAAGTTTTTGTTATCATTGATGGAAAGTTCTTCTTTCCATTGAAATGGAATGTGCCCCTCCAGAATCCAACCGGTGGTCTCTACCCTGCCGTCGGGGAGCCAAGCCAGAGTGGAGATTTGTAAGACTTTTTTCACAAGCCCAGCACCTTCCCCCGAGGCCCAAGAGGCAGTGTGCATGCTGAGCCCAAGGGACCAGCGCCTTCTCAGTATCTGCACCCTGGCCCACATGCCCGTGCCTGGACCCATGGGCATTTGCCAGAGGTTGAAGGGAGATCCTTTTGCTTATGAGAAGGCAGCAAAGGTCATCATGGCCAGAAATAAACCAGTGGCCTGGGATCAGGACACCGCCTTTCTGCACGCCCATGAGCATCCTTCCTGTGGCAAGGGGACACGATTCCACTAGTCCAAAGCCCCAAGTCACAGCAGCTGCTGTACAGACCAAGCTAACTGCTCCCTCCTTCCCTACATGCTGTGGGTGTCCAGTGGTAGAGGATGAATTCTATTCAACTTCCTCTTACTCATCCCAGAAGGCTTATTGGAGAGATAAATATATTCAATCAAATAAGATCAGCCATTAGGCAATCCGCACTCCTCTTTAATAACCACAGCTATCTCCCAGACAGGCATCACACCCATTTTACAGATAAGCAAACCAAGGTCCCTTGAGGTGAAGGGACCTGCTGAGGCTGTACAGCTAGAAGGAAGCCGGGCCATCCTGGGCAGGCCAGGCCTTGCTGACTTCAAAGCCCACGTTCTTCTCATTTCACAACGACACTGGGTATGATCTGGAACTCAGGGCTAACTAGCAAAAAAAAAAAAAAAAGAAGAAGTGTGGCTAGATAGACCTCTGGGCCAGTAAGGTCCCTGCCAAGGGATGGGGGCAAAGCACCACCTTCAAGTTCCGATGTGGGGAAGAAGCTAAGTGTTTCTGTTCCCTCCCTCAGAGGCGGGCATGAGCCCACCCACCTGAGTGTGTGCCTCCTCTGGCCCTCGGCTGTTTGGATCATCTGTGTTTATTCTGGCTTCTCTCCTTCCCTCTTCCCCTGCAAAGCCCTTTGTGTCATGGATTTTCGCTTCCAGTTCAATTTCAAGAATTGTTTAGGCAAGGAGGGCCTCTCTCTGGGTGTTTGTTTTTGTTGACAGGAAACATTAGTTATGAGTCATTCCAAAGCAGTGTATCAAAGAGCACGGCAGACGCAGCAGTGGGGGTGCGCTGCAGATCGGGAGGCCCCTGGGGTTGCCTGGGCCTCCCTGGAAGCTTCGAGGTCACTGGCCCCAGGCATCGCCCGGTGGTTTGCGAGGAACAGCATCTAGTCATTGCTAGGCTTTTGGTGTGGGTCAGCAAGGACAATCCCCAGGGAAGCAGCTCCAGGTCAGACCACAAGCTGAATGAAATTAAGGAACACAAGCTGATGACAAGCCATCGCAATCCTGTCCTAGGAGCTCAGCACACCAGCACCAAAAGACACCCCATGATGGACAGTGCCGACCAATGAATGGATTGGCCAGAGCCCTGGGCAGGATGATGTTTCCAATGGGCTAATCCTCTATGGCCTTTTTAAAGGCCACAGAATCAGGGCCACCTGCTGCTTTGGGCATCCCTGGAGGACATGCAACTCTAGGGACATGCAATTCTAGGGACACCAGCAGCGTCCACCACATACCAACACACAGATACTTTCCCACTGTCACTAAAACACTCTGTGTGTGTGTGATGACCACAAGGACTGGCCTTGGTTCTCTCTAGTGACTCACCTGTTGTGTGACCTCCTATCTTCTGTTTAACACCATCCTGAAGATGCAACCCGAGGCATAAAGAAGCATAAGACATAATTTCTGCCTTCAAAGATCACAGTGAGAACCCAAATACTGATATGCCAAACAGGAAACAGTGCCAGGCTCTGCGCTCTCAATCGTAAAGTAGTGTGGTGACAACAAAAATAGTTGTGGGGGCTTAGAGGGAGGAGAAAACCTCAGCACTCAAAGTTCCAGGTCAGCGAAATCAGGGAAGGCTCCCTGGAGGTGGTAGGACCTGAGCCAGTCCTTCCGCAATGGGTTCAGAGAGGGGCGTGGAATTCTAGGTGGGAGGAGCAGCGTGGCCAGGACCAAGTATAGGGCTCGCTCCAGGCACAGCAGATGACTCATTGCTTGCTCTTCACCAGCACATTCTAACCAAGAGAGAAAGCAGGATGTCTCCAAGCCCAGAGGAGGTGGGGAAGTTGGCCTCCCTAATAGCTCTGGATTTCAAACCCATGCAGGTGTAATAGAGACTGCTTCTCCAGTGCTATCCGTGTGCCAGCCTCTTGATACAAACTTACTTAGTTCTTGAGACAAATCTGTGGGAATACTGTCATTAAGCCCCATTTTCCATATGGATAAACTGAGGCTTACCAAGGTTAGGGGACATGCCCAAAATCCCACAGCAGAGTGACAGAGACAGGCCTCTGACCTGGGTTTGCTGACCTCAAAGCGGGTAGCCCTTCCACCAGGCTTATTACCTCCCCAAGCAATTGGTGGCTAGCTGACCCCTTGGACCAAGGCCAAATCTAAGCAAAGCAGCACCCCAACCACCACTCACTGAGACTCTACATCTGCCGCGAAGCCTTTCCTGATTCTTCCTCACCAATGGACTCGTTCTTCCTTGTTCATGGAGCAAATCTACCAATCCTCTCCTGCACCAGGCCCCATGCTAGGCCCTGGAGTCCTGTGAGAAACAGGGCAGAACCTGTCCCCCAGAGCTTATGTCCTGTGCCTGATCCCCAGTTTACTGCTTCTGGGAGGCTCCAGTTCCCCTGACTTCCCTCCCCGGAGCCCTCTCTCTAGGCCACACCGCCGGTGGTCAGCAGGGACCTGGGAAACATTCCCAAGGGCTCTGGCCACTGACACTGCTCCTTCTCCTACAGAGGCCTGGGCCAGCCCCCAGCCACCTATTAGGCAAGTGACCAACTTCCCTGTACCTGGTTAGCAAACACTATTTGATGTGGTCACAGGAGCCGGGGCCACAGAAGCCAAAAGGCTTGAATTTGAATCCCAGAATCTGCGGTCCAAGGCAGCTTATTTGAGCAATACCCTCATCCCACCCAGCCACAGGCTCCCAGACCTTAAAGGTTATAGACGTCTCCTCAGATTAGTGCTCAAAGCGCCCCATCCCATGGATTCTCAGATACAACACTTTTTTAAAAATATTTCTTTAACTTGTCAGTGGATCTTTATTGATTGATTGATTGATACATGGTGCTGAGAATCGAACCCCGTGCCTTACACATGCTAGGCAAGCGCTCTGCCTCTGAGCCACAACCCCAGCCCAAAGATACAACATTTTCTTTTATTTTATTTCATATTTTAAAATGCCTGAGGTCAAAATGCACCCAGCAGTTGAAGGGCTCTTCCACATTGGCAGTGGTCGCCCAGGTGTTGGGGGTTGGGGGAGATGGAGGGACTGCAAGGGGCACAAGGAACTTTCGGGGACAACAGCCCTGCTCATGGTTTTATTTTCAGGGATGGTCTCACCTCACTGTGGTTTCACATGTGGACACACTTATGAGTATTTAAACTGGGGCAGTTTATCATATGTCGATCATACTCCTAACCAAGCTCTTACAAAACAGAACTCTAACTTCCTAACTCCGATTAACCAATCAGAGTTCCTTGCTTCCTTATTAGAATTCTAACTAACTCTAACTTGCTAATTACTCTTCCTTACTAACTTGGCTCTCTCAATCCAAAGGAAAAGTTATCTTTTCAAAATCCTGGTGTGCACCGAGAACCCAGCGTGGTGACAAGCACTTGATCATCGAGAGCTAGACAAGCCTGTACCTGTGTCTTTGCCCCCAGAAGGGCCTGGGCAGCACACCACACCTGCATCCTGCCACCAAACAATGCCACGGAGATATTTCACAATCATCCAGCTCTTTTTTGTTTTGTCTGTCCTTACAAGCAGGTATGGGCTGGGCCATTTGGCCTGTTTTGAGAAGAGGGAGAAAAGCTCATTCCCTGCCACAGTTTCACCTGAAGCACCCCACGTTCCGCCTTTCTGGCTGCCTAAGGTGAGTCATGATCCTGGCTGGTGAGACCCACTCCATCAGAGCCCCCAGAGATGCCTGACTGAGGACCAGTTCCCCTGCCATGTGCCCACAGCCACCCCACCCAGCCACCTAGCCCAGCCACCAAGAGTGCACACAGGTCTCCTGCAGCCAGTGTTCCTGGGAGCAACAGGCTCTTCCTTTTGGGTTCATGTGCTGGTTTATTTCAGCATGGCTGTGCATACCACGGGCATCAGAACTACCAGTGTTAAAAGCTGAGGCAAATATCCCCCCTAAAGGCCTCGAGTCATTATTATTCTGAGGAATGACGGAATGCTATTGGATTAACACTAGAAGCAGGGCTGTCATGTTCTGGCTCACAGGTTCCACACTGTCCAATTGCACAGTCACATGGTAAGCTGCCTAGAAAGTCATTATGACCTTAATGGTTAATGGGACAAAAAAATCTTGCTACAAATCTCTCTGTACTAGAACAAGCAGAATTGTTCACAGCCAGTGCCAGAGACTATAGGCAGCACGTGACAACAGATAAAGCCAAGCCTGATAGCAAGTGACCTGGTTTTAGGCCCAGCTCAGCCAGTAACCAGGTGTCTGACCTTTGACAAGAGCCTTAGTTACACCACTCCCAACAACACAAACCACGGGGAAGTGCTGTGGAAACTTTGTACATATAACTTCACTGTTACGCATCACAATTTAAAAAAATCAGAAACCGGCTAGAATCAAAGACGGCCGAAGCCCCTCTGGTCAGGCCATCTCGCGAAGGCCAGGATCATGACCGGAGGGTGCAGTGAGGAAGGAGCAGGTAGAAGAGCACCCAGTGAGGAGGGCAGGGCCTGCCTCACCCCAACACCCCAAGAACAGGGAAGCAAATGCCCGCCCTTCTAATGCTTCTGTTATTTTTTCATTCCATCCCAGGTTGGAACAAAGAGCCTTTTGTGAGTTTAATGGGGCCTGACCTGGCAAACTTTCCTGTCTCCTTCTTCTGTGTGCTAGGGGAAGGAAAAAAAAGACGCAAAAACAAAGACACAGCTTTCTGTCGGGGTCTGTTACCTTCCTTTGCTCTGGTTTAGGCAAACAGGACGGTGGCAGGTGAGGACTGAGGGGGCAGGAGGCAGAAGGAAGTGCGGGATGGGAAGGGAAGGAGCTCACGTGTGACCCCTCCGTCCAGGGAGACCGGGCACAGTGCTGTGCCCTTTACTTCATGAGCTTTCTGTAACCCACCTCAACTCCCTCATTTGTCCTCACTACCCATGGGATAAGGGCTGCATCTCATTTTCTGGATCAGGAAATGGAGACGGGCTGAGATCAAAGACTGTGGTGACCGAGGTCGCTCAGGTGACAGGATGGCCCCAAAGCTTTTGTCCTTCTATCTGCTGTGTCTGCTCCCCCAAGAGCTCCCAGCCACCATTATCCCCCTCCCAGTGCCTAGAACCCAGGATACACCAAGCGGGCAGTGTAACAGCCATGCCTGGAGCTGTGACCGAGTCCCAGGAGGCAGGGTGTCCTTCCTCAGCACTGAGGACTGGCACAGGTGCAGACTCCAAGGTGAGAACAGAGAAACTCCAAGTGGGCTCCCGAGGAGATCTCCAGGGCCCACTCCGGGAAGCTGAAGAGCAGGTGCCACACCCTCCTCTGCCCCTACCCCACACAGGCGGGTGTGCACATGAGCACACCCACGTACGTGCACACACCTCCCTGCATGCCAGAGGAGGTGGGCAGAGAGCTCTATCTCAGGGTGGCGCCTGGCCCTGGACAGACTCCCAGTTCACCCAGTGACTAACGAACAACAGGCATAAACTCTGAGGGTGGAGGGGGTGTCAGGGCAAAGGGATGAAGTCATTTAATGCAATTTCCTATCAATGGGTTATCCAGGAATAAGGGAGAGGGAAGAAAGTTCGTCCCCATTCGAGGAAGTGGCTTGTGGCTTTCTTCTGTAGGAAAGAATCTTTGGCAGCAGGTGGGTGTCCACTGCCCCATCCTTTCCTGGGCCCACCAGTCCCATGGCCCCCCTACACACCCTCACACATCCACACTCTGGCCCCCCACCACACACACACACACACACATAGACACCAGCACCATCTCGCTGGCTCCCACACACTGAAGGGATGAACAACCAGGCTATGGAGACACTTTCATCCTAACCAGCATTTGCTGAATACCTAGAATGTGCCAGGAAGTTACGCCCAGCTTTGACCAAGCACACAAGGAATCTCCAGCTAATATCCTAAACAACCCTACAAGGTAGGAACTATCAAAAGAAAAACTTTTAGAAGAGTTAAATTCAAGAAAGTTCAATGGAGCACAGCACTGCTAGCAAATCAGGCAGCCCTCAGAACCAGAAGAGGCTCAGAGAGCTCTGCTGGGCAAAACATGGGCAGGAAGTACAGATAGACACACGACAGATGGAGACACAGAAACCTCTCGACTGGTTACAGCTGGCGGTTGCCTTATTTGAACACAGGCAGATCGGTTGCCTCCTGTGTTTGGCTGAAGCTGCAGTGATTGGCTGAGACTCAGGGATTCCTTACAAAAGTCAGCTCCTGGTGAGGCTTGCAGTTAGTTCAGTGCTAAGTCAGGCTGCAGTTCATCACGTAGGTACTCAAAGTGTGGAGAATTCCTCAGGCCCCACTTTGTTTCCCTTAACAGTGCCATTATTCCCATTTTCCACACCAGGAAATCAAGGCTCAGAGCTTGGACAACCCCTCCGAGCTCCAAGAGCCAGACCCAAAACCAGCTCTCTCTGGCTCCAAAGCCCAAGTTCTTCACCACTACCTGGTGCCTTTCAGCGCCCTCTACTGCCTGTGCCCCTGTGCTCAGGTGGTGACATCAGCTTGGAACCCACCCCTGTTCCCTTCCCCCCACCCAGACTTCTGCTGTGGTCGGTCCCTCAACTTCCACTTGGAACCCAGCCACCGAGTCCAGCCAGTGTGATCAGGGCCAGAGGCCTGAAGACCTGCTCTCTCTTGGTTCCTGGTAGCTTCCGATTTTCCAGGCAGCTCTGCAGATCTGCAAGGTTGTGTGGGTTGGGAAGTGGAGATGGCCTGTGGTTGGCTACATCGCACCACCCCCAACCCTGGGGATGGGTGACCTCACATGGCAAAGGGGACTCTGCAGATGGAATTCAGCAGAAGGATCTTGAGGTGTGGAGATGATCCTGGATTATGGGGTGATCCCAGTGTAATCACAGGGTCTTTATAAAAGGAAGGCAAGGGACGGGGTCAGAAGCAGGAATTGGTGAAGGAAGAAGAAATATGAGGAAGGGGTCACAAGCCAATGAATGTAGGTGGCCTCCAAAGCCAAAAAAGGCAAGAAGACAGGTTTTCCTCTGAAGCTCCAGAGGGCACGAGCCCTGAACAACACCTTCTGAACTCCAGACCATAAGAGGATACCTTTGTGTTATTTTAAGCACTAAATTTGTGGTAGTGTTAAGCAGACACAGGAAATGAATCCGGGGGCAACCCAGAACTGCAGGGTTCAATCAGCTGGAGGAGATGTTAGGGACTGTGTCAGTCTGCTCAGGCCGTGCCACCTCCGCAGCCCCATTGTGCCAGGACAGTGAGATACATTGTTAAGACACCAAAGAAAATACCCAGAGATAGGCAAAAGCTTTGTTGAGAAATGATGCTGGGGGAGGTCCTGTGGCAACAGGCTGAACAGACCGCACCTCCACCCTCACTGTGCTGTACCGAGCAGCACCTCCTTCCCCTCATGGTGCCTTGCTTAGTGACAGCCCACTGGATGAGTGACACATGTCCTTTTCACAGGGCCCTCAGTTCTGTGCCAGGCCCCACTGAGAGGGGGCTTTTTTGTGTTAGGTGGCAGAACAGTGACACCATCGGCAGGTTTGCTTTGTTTGCCTGGTTGCACCAGGCATCCTGAGAAGCACGTTTCCTCTCTTTTATGCAAAAAAAAATCCACTTTCTGCAGCAGCACTGGCTTGCCATCGTACCCAGGGTGCATGCAAAAAAACCAGTGTCCTTCAAGATAACATGTATTTGGACATTGCAACCTGAGCTTGCACTCATTGTTCCTTTAACTTGGCTAGTGTTTGGGAACAGAAAGGGGGAATTCAGGGACACGGTGTTTTGCTATCTCCCTTTCCTTTAAGAACACTACAAACTGCCATAACAAAATGGCCCAGACAGGGTGCTTAAGCAACAGAGATTGATTTTCTCACAGTTCTGGAAGCTGGAAGTCCAAGATTAAGAGCTGAGGGACTTGGGTTTCTCTGAGGCCTTGCTCTTCGGCTTGCAGATGAAGATAGGTTTTCCTCTGAAGCCCCAGAGGGCACAAGCCCTGCCAACACTTTCTGAACTCCAGACCATAAGAGGATACCTTTGCAGATGGCTGCCTTCCTGCTGCCTCCTCCCTGGGCATCCTACTGTGCCCCTGTGCCTGGAGGCTCCCCCCCCCTCTCTGGGTGCCCTAATCTCTTCTTATACAGACATCAACCAGACTGGCCTGGGGTCCATCCATCTGACCTTATTGTAACTCCATTACCTCTCCAAAGCCCGTCTCCAAATGCAGTCACATTCTGAGGTATTGGGGGTTAGGACTTCAACATATGAATTTGAGAGGACATAGTTCAGACCATCACAGAGCCTCCATGTTGGCCCTTGCTTTTCCAGAAGCTTCTAGATCTCCTGAGGCACTCAGCTGGAGCCTAAACAATACTTTCAAGCTTAGAGAACCAGTGGGACAGGCCATGCAGAGGGAACTGAGGATCCCCTCAGCAAGGACCCTGATGGCCAAGGGACACAGGCCCCAAGTGAATCTGTCAGGCCTGAGGTAACTCACTTCAATTTTTCTTCCAGGCAGAAGGAAAATTCATCAGACTTGGCCAGCCCAGGCAGTTAAATAGGGATTCTGATCACAGATCATTTCTGCTAATTAAACAAATACTCTTTCCAGCGCCGTCTTGGTTTCCGCTGTTGCTGTTGGCCCAGGTTGCTGGCTCACTCAGGGTCAGAGCTGTGCCCTCAAAGACCACGTGGATCAGAGGGTGACATGGCAGGGGTGGGGGAGCATTTGAAGCCGCCACAAAGGCAGGTCTTCAAAGAGAGTCACTCTGCGTCCAAACAGAAAGACGGAAGAGGGAAGAAAGCACGAGCACCTCTGGCCCCACAGTCACCACGCTGCACCTAGAGATTGTTGCTCACGCCCGCATGTGTGCAAACGCACACTCACACCCAGGGAATGCACAGTCTTTCCCCCTCCTGCCTCCTAAGTCCTCCCCCGTGGGCAAGTAAGCACTCTAGCTGCAGAATCAGGATTCCAAATTTGGAGATTTAAGTGCGGTTCTTGTACCCTGGAGGAAGCACGGGACAAGCCAGAGAATTTACTTGGAGGACAGAGCCAGGCAGTCTGGGCACAAGGTCTCCTTGTGGAACTGATTCTCAATCCCTTTAAGAATGCAGTGATTGCTGGGGCTGCAGCTGTAGCTCTGTGGTAGAGCTCTTGCCTTGCATGTGTGAGGCATTGGGTTTGAGCCTCAGCCCCACATAAAAGTAAATAAATAAAGATGCTGTGTCCATCTACAACTAAAGAAATTTAAAAAAAAAAAAAAAGAATGCAGTGATTGCAAACTCCCCACTCCCACCCCTCACCCCACAGCAATAACCCAACATTATATTTTGATAAAAGTTCTGGAAGCCTGTGGGCTCCCTGAAGCCTGCCAGGAGCCGACCCTGGGTTCCAGGTTTAGAACACCATTCTGGAGAAGTCAAGGCATTTGTAATCTCTGAACCACATGCAGAATTGTCAAGTTCATGAAGTTTTTCTTCCATCAGCACCCCTGCAGATCCCTTTACTGCAAGCATTAGCACCCAGAGCCCCACTGCCATTCTTCCTTCCCTGAGTTCTCCTTTTAAACTTGTGACCCCCTAGCCTTTCTCAGAAAATGCTCTGCATCTGTCTGACCCTCTTTGTTACATAAGCGGAGCAGCTACCCCAGAATGGACCGGGCTTGGCTGCACAAGGTCTTCCCGTAGGCTCCAGGTCCAGGCCTGCACCAACAATCCTGTGGCCATGAACACCCCTGCTGTCTTGAACCCCAGTCAGCATGAGACAGATGGAGTGCATCAGTAGTTTCCTTCTCTCCTTGGCCAAGTGCCATCCAGCCAGAAACCTCACGTGCCAGGCTAATCTGCAAAGAAAAACAGAGCAAAGCAGAGGTGCTCTGATTAAAAAGGGGATGGGAGAGATCCCACCCCCCCCCCAAGGTCTCCAGAAGCACAATTTGAAGATGCTGGAGTAACCGATTCCCGCATGCCACATGTACCATGAACCTGGGATTGCTCTGGATCCCCGAATCCAAACAGCCCTCCTCACCAACCCACACTCACCATACATGAAACCAACACATTCATTGATGAGGTATGCATTCCTTCCTTCTGGATCATTCTGTTCTAGATAATCTAAGAGATTAGACTTGTTTAAAAGTTCAGAAGGTGTTGTGGGGTTAATAAGTTAGTTCTACTTCAGAGGGACTTATATTTGTAAGGGGATCACCTTTATCCAATGGAGAAATGTTCAAATATAGTTTGGGGGTATTTTTAATTTCAAAAGGAACATGTAATTTCTACAAGCAATTGCTATACTACAGAAAACGATAGAAACACAGGAGGTGAAAAGCGCCCCTTGTCTCCCCCTCCAAATGCAAGACTGGAATGACAAGCAGGGTGGGGGTGGGGGGCGTAGAATGCAGAGGGAGTGCTGGGCGCCTTCAAGCCCTGGACGGGTGGTTGCCCCCTCTCCTGTGCGGACACTGCCATGAATCTTTCCAAGGGCAGCAGAGAAGGAAGAGTTATGTAGACTAACCCCAGCTCCCTGAACAGGTCCAATACTGAACACATCAGGCCTCTCCAAGTCCTGCTGTCCTCCCAAGGTAAAGGGAGGTCACAACTGATCTCTCAAGGTAGGAGCAAAACAGAAAAAAAATAAAAGGAAGTAAAAGGAAGGAAGGAAGGAAGGAAGGAAGGAAGGAAGGAAGGAAGGAAGGAAGGAAGGAAGGAAGGAAAGAAGGATGGACTCCTGATTTTAAAATGATGGAACTGAGGCCAGGTTACCAGGGCTGGGTAGTAATCATAACTTTCAAATCCCCAGGGCTCTGAGATCTCTTGGCCATGGGCAGCTGATAGTCATCCCTTCCCCATGGTTCCAGGGTAGACCAAAGCTTCCAGGATCTTTCCATTTAGTAAGGCTGGCATGGGTGCAGGCCTGTGGCTGTACACCCTCTGCTGGGACATATATGTTGGTGGGACACCCGTAGCCTGTGTTGTGAGGGCTCATAATTGGGATGTCCTTGGGGAGGGGGGTCATAACCTCTCCCTGCTGCACATGCCCCTGGGCTCCTGCTGGGCTGCCCAGGCACGGACACATCCATGGAAACCCAGGGAATCCTTGCGCCCAGTCCTGTACCCTGACATGGCTCCCAATAAAAAAGTCACATCAAAGCAGCCTCCAGTGTTACGAGGAACTCGGCGTCTTTCCAGAGGGACATTTTCCCTAATGACTAGGACTTCCCTTGGAGCTCAGCTCAGCCAAGCGTTTCATCTTCTCAGCGTGTCCTGTTTTCAGGACCAAGGGAAGCTTTGGGCACATCAGATCTTAGAACTGGGGAACCATCACCAAACAACAGATCAAAGGCAATTTCTTCTGAATGATGAGGGCTGTCCTGCTACAATTCAGGAGCAAAGCCGGCCTGGGGTCTAGAGGGAAGTCCCAGCTTGGAGTGATCTGTCTCCCCGGAGCTCTTAGGTCCCTTAACTTACTACCCATTCCATCTTTTATGCATTATTTTTTCTCTTAGGAGAGATTCTAGAAGTGGGCCCTCCAAGGGGAATTCCTTCCCCACCCCCACATTCCGACCACCAGCTAAGCAAGGGCATCCCAAGACACCTATGGAGCTGTCCAGCTGGGGGAGCCTGGCTGGCCTCACTGCTGCATTGGAAGTGACTAGACACGTGAGCCTGGAAGCTAGGTCCTTCAGGGAAGAAGACCAAGAGCAGTGCCTGCCCAGGGTCTTCCAGCCGAATCAGCAGACCCAGCCAGCATGGGTTCCTGTGACATCTCTGCCTTTTGGCTTATCAGGTAGCACAAGTATTCCATGAGCTGGGGAGCTGGGGGGATGCTGTAGAAGGAACCAGGCCTATCTCGAAAGAAAGCAGCTAAAGCAGCAGCCACCAGGAAGCAGGGGACACAGCCCATGGCAGAGGGTATCTGCCTATCAGGGATGAATGCAGTGCTGAGGACCCCCATGCATGTGGAGAGGGGTCCACTAGAGAACCTGCCAGGGTGCAAATGCACCCCCTAGGGAAAGCCAGCAGTACCACCCCGAAAACACCCCTGTCCCCAGTAGCCCTCCCTTTTGTCCTGACCCCAGATGTACCTGGGCTGAAACAAGAGTGTTCCAGCCCAGAAGCTAAGAAGGCAGATGAATGGCTGGACAGAACTGGATGCTGGCCACTCCCAAGCTACCTTCTGAAATGCTGGCCCTCCACACAGGCTCCTGCCCATGACTGGGGCCCCAAGCTTCTTCCATTGTGGGAAGACTCCCCGCTTCAGCTACCTGCTTGGATGTGAATAGGACAGAAGTGAAGAGCAAGGCTACTACTGCCCCATCAGGACCCAAGGATGCTGCCTTCACACTCTCAGGCTTCCAGGGGGCACAGGAAGAACACCCCACATCCTGCAGGCTCCCCTCAAAACCCTTTCTGTGAAGAGTCCCCCATACCCTCATTAGGGGGATCATGTTGTTTCTGGAGCTCTTCTAGTGGCTGAGCTATTCCCAGGGGATTCAGGTCCTGGCATCTTGAGCCCAAGCACCCTGGGTAGAGTGAATATCCAGCATGTAGAAAATGCTCCAAATTAGTTACCGAATTGAGTTTTAACAAGGTGCCCTCTTTCCGGCAATAACTAATATTTGGGGCATCATGGAATCATCAGCTATCTATGTATTTTGCAGTTTATAAATGATGAGTCTTCCTGCCTGAAATCCCTGTCTCAGAGATGAGAGAGACCTTGGGGATGCAGCCGTGGCTCCAACTCAAGATTATTGCTTGTTTCTGTGTGTTTGGGTGCCACAGAAATCACAGGTGACACCATCTGTAATATTCTCGCAAGGCTTCATTATAGGAGACACTTGTCCCTGCAGCCGTAACTCAGCTTTACGTAGATACCTATTTTTTAAGACTTGCATAGGTCTCCCTCTACACAGAGCATGCCTCCGAGTATTGCTTCAGAAGTTGAGGATAATGTGTTATGAAATGTCTTCGTGTTGACCCTCCGTGCCAGGATGCTCCCATCATGGCCATCTCTGAACTTTTACCTTTCATCAAGAGGCTTGGATATTTTCTTACCCTTCCTCGAAATGCATAGCTCCTCGGGGAGCATGAACTAGATAGGTCGCTGAGGGTTACCTGGATCATGTAAATATTTAATCAAACTGCGCCTCACGGGAATTTCAAGCATGAATGAGGCCACCTCCCTCATAATAAAAATCTCTTATTCCCCTGCTGCCAGCCCGCCCTCCCCCAGGCCTCCACATTCTGCCTATCCTCCCACCACACACAGGCTGTCTGGAGAGGCAGCCAGGAGCCCTCCCAGGGAGGGAGCTGTGAACAAACTGAATGTCTAAATAAAGTCAAGTCTTCTCTGAGCACCTTGCAGTCATCATTCAGAGAACATTTCACACATTACCTCTCGCCCTATATAAAGCTCACCTTCCCTGGTGGCTCAAAAAATCCACAGGCAGCCAGGCATAATCAGCAGGCACATGTACATAAATAACGAGTCCTTTACTCTGGCCTTTAATTTAACTGTAGTCTTTGATGAGGGCGTGGTGGACAAAGGATATTTATTTAACCAGTGACGCATCACCAAAGCAAGCAAGCAGAGCTTCAAGGAGTTAGTCTTTTTTTTCCCCCCCAACTAAAATTGCATTCAGTGTTTTTATGAAACTGATTCAGCTGCTTCAGGCTCTTGTCTGAAATAGAGTCAAGATTGTTGCCCTCACAGCACTCTTGGCTTTATCTTAGTGTGTGTGATAGGAGAGGTCAGTGCAGGGGCTAGAGGAGGGGAGATGGAATAATGGGTTGGTACTGTTTAGAGATTCTTTGGAAGCAAGTTGGAAATGATCTTCTAAGAGAGTTGGGCTCCTGAAAAGAACCATATTCTAGTAGACACAGTGGCACATGCCTGTAATCCCAGCTATTTGAGAGACTGAAGCATGAGGATTGCAAGTTCAAGGTCAGCTTCAGCAACTTAGTAAGACTCTTGTCTCAAAATAAAAACTGAAAAAGGTTAGGGATGGAGCTCAGTAGTAGAGCCCTGGCCTAACATGCATGAGACTCTGGGAAAAGAAAGAAGAGATGGAAGAGGGAGGGAAGGAGTTAAGCGGGGGAGAGAAGAGGAAAAAGAGAAAGAAGGTAGAGATTTAATAGACAGAGAGAAGAGTCCTGAAGAGACTCTTTAATCTCTTTAAAGAGAGTCAGCCCCTATCAGCAACATGCCTGTAATATCTTTGTCTTCTTGCTCCTGAATCCTGAAGAGACTAACCACTGGAAGGGCACAATATCTTTGGCAAACAAGAGTCAAGCATTGCTTGAGCAAGTCAGGTGAACTGAACAGCTCGGAAGGCAGCTGAGTAGGTGGTGGAGGCTGGTACAGGTGCCTACAATGCTGGACTTCACCCAGAGGACAATGTCCCTCCCCTGCTCCTGGTCATCATCTTGGTGCTACCAGGGATAAATAGAAAACACAGCATCTACTGAGGGCCCAGCATGGGAGAGGCATTGTTTGAAGCACTTTACGTGAATTGATCATTTAATCCTCACAAACACTTTAAAATGAGGAGAGTTTCCCATTTTACAGATAAGGAAACTGAGGCACAGAAAGGCAAAATGAGCTTTCTAAACTCAAGGAGCTCGAAGCAACAGAGGGAAGATCCACACCAAGGCCAATTGCTCCAGGTCCCCAGTTCTGCCTCTCCCGATGTTTGTCTCACAGGTCTATTTGCGGCTCCAGATGCAGGCTCCGGGCTCCTGACCACGGCCACCACGCCTTTGCTCTTGCCTGAACCCTCTTCCTGACTGGTCTCTACTCCAGGGCCATGTTTACCACAGCCAGCTCTTAGCAAGCTCATCACTTCATCCCTGGTAAGGAAAGTACACCTCAGGAGGACCTAATGTCATTCAGAGACGTCTTATCGGTACTCTTTAATCAGTGAGTCAACTCCTACCAGCAATATAAAACACAAAGCCTGTACTATCTTTGACCTCTTGCTCCCGAACCCCTGTGTTGTCCTCTGACCATAGCCACTGCCACTGATGCCCACCCGGAGGGTCACCAAACACCACAGGCTGCCATCTCCCAAGGTCCCCAAAGCCCCTACTGCTGGGGGCCACTTTGTTGTGCAGAATCTCTCCCTTCCCTACTCTTGGGGTTTCCCAACCCACCCCACCCCCACAAAACAGTTGCTTAAGCTTCTACCTATAACTCTTTCACCTGGGGCTGAAAACCCACTTTAGGGACCAGTGTAAAATCAACTAACCACCTCCTACCCTCCATCTCCACCCTAGGAACCAAGCTACAAAACCTCCTCCCATTGTTCACACACACCCCCAAATGCAAATTCCTCATATCAGCAGCCAGAGAGGAGCGGGCAAGGGTATTTGAAGTCACAATCTCACGTTATCCTCAAATTAGGAACCATCGGCCTACAGTTCTTCAACATGAATTGTTAGCATCTGTATCTCCTCTTCCTCCTTCTTCTCCAACTTTAATAGACAGAGTAAGAGAAACAAATTGCTTAATCTCCTTCCTATCTAGAAATTCTAATCAAATTGAAAGTCACTCCCCAGAATCTCCGACCTTCAGAAAGTTATATGGTCCAAATCAGTCCTTGTCCTTCCTCCCAGCCCAGAAAGTCTCTCTAAAGGAATAAAAATGCCCTGAGGAGACAATGTCCCAAACTGTGGGCTGGGGTTGTGGCTCAGTGGTAGAGCACTTGACTCACATGTACGAGGAACAGGGTTTGATCCTCAGCACCACATAAAAATAAATAAATAAAATAAAGGTATTGTGCCCATCTACAGCTAAAAATATGAAGAAAAAAAACAAGTGTTGTCTCAATTTGCTTTAAAATAGAATAGAGGGACAAAACAATATCGATAAAATAAAGTTGGTTAAGAATTGATAGTTGTTTATGATGCTGAACTGATATACAGTGATGGTCCCTCATGGTCTGTAATCATATTCTGTTTCCCTTTTTTTGCTTACTTATTTGTTGTTTTAGTTGTAGATGGACACAATGTCTTTATTTTATTTATTTATGTGGTACTGAGAATCAAACCCAGTACCTCACCCACACGAGGCCAGCACTCTACCACTGAGCCACAACCCCAGCTCTCTGTTTTCTTTTATAAGTAGGTAAAACTTACCAATAAAAAAAAAAAAAGTGGACAAATGAAAAAATTGAAATGTTGGTGGGGGAAAGAAGCCCAATTTCATGGCAATGACACCATCTTGGGTTTCTCTTTTTATTTCACTTTTCCACATAACCTCTGGCACCTTTGTTAACCAAGGATAAGTGAGACTTGGCTCACAGCGTGTTCCTAGTTCAACAAAACCAGACAGAGTTAAAGCTGGAGTCTGTGGGGTTGATGGCAACCCACCGAGCTAGCGGGGGCTGCCCCACGGACCTGGCTTTGGCAACACAGCGGCACTTTTGGAAAGCCACTGCCCTGGGTCTAGACACAGGTCGGAGTGTCGTGGCTCCAGCTGCTTCCAAGTAGGTGAAAAGCTACCGCCGTTACCAGTGAGGCCTGCGGTGCATCCCAGAGGAGTGACGTCTTGGAGGTGCCTGCCAAGCAGAGGTGCCAGAAACAACGGACGGCTGGAAGGTGTTAAGATGCAATGTTGAGAAAACAGTGTCCCAGGAATTTTCTCCTGGGCCTTGAACGTGTCTGCCCTCAGACAGGAATCCAGAGGGATGTCTGGAGCCATCGTTCTGAAGGTATGTCAGTCCCCCAGCAAAGCCAAGGCACCATAATTCTGTAGCATTCTGTGGCCCAGGCCTGGTCCCTTGGGGCACCCTCAGGAGTCGATAAAGGTTGTTTAACTCTGAAGTGCTCGCAGCCAGGTTCCATGTGAGCCGGCTGTTTGGAAGTCTCCTCCCTCCTCCCCTCCGCTGATTCCTTCCACCATCTTTGAGAGGTTCAGCTGCCTGTGGTACAAAGTCTCCCCACCAGGGCCAGAGACAGCCTCCCTCCTGTTGTCTCTGGGTAGAGCCCAGCAGGCACCTTTCTTTGGGTTTTTTGGGAGCTCCAGGGACATGGCCTCACTCTGCATTGATACCCATCTGAAGGGCAGGGTTGGGGAGGGCAGCCAGAAGCTGGCCCATGCCCAGGCTGGGTCCTGGAGATGCACAGGTGTGAGTATAGCAATTCCATCCACTTCCTCCTTAATCCAGTCTATGGTGGTCTATGCCAGAATCACTGTAATTGCCTCTTTCTGGTCTGCAAACCTCCAGCCTTGACACCTCCATTCCCTTCCCACGTGGCAGCCACAGTGATCTCTCTAAAATGCAGACTCAATTATATTCATCCCCTTTGGCACCTGCCTATGGTCTCCAAAACCCCAGCAGTCAGCAGACTGCCATCCTCACTGCCCACACTCGCCTCTCACCAACCTGCCTGCCACACTCTCCTCTCACCAGGCTGAACAGCCCATAGTTCCTGGAATGACTCTGACCCAGGAGGGCTTCCCAAACCCCAAGGTCCAGCTTGGTCCCATTCCTGAGTGGGCGCTTCAATAGCAACTCTCACTACATGGTCATTACCGGCTTACTTCCCTGTGCACCCAGCTAAACCTGGAGGTCCTGAACTGTGTTCCGTAGCACTGTGCCTGATACACAGTAGGTACCCGAATGTAGAGAATCATACTCAGTACAGGTCTTTAAACAATGTTCTGGGTGCAGACAATACACTCGGTTGGAAGGGCTGCCCCAAAATGCTTCTTGAGATCCTTCTGTTTTATTTCCTTAGAACACTTGAGGAACCACCACTCTCCCAGATCTCTGTCCTTCAGAGACTACCATAAACAAACACTGGATCCTGGACCCTGGAAAGAGTGAGTCCTAGACAAAGTTCACTACGTGCTGGTAATTTGCCATTGAATCTTTTTTTTTTTTTTTGTGTGTGTGTGTGTGTGTGTGTGTGTATGTGTGTGTGTGTGTGGTGCTGGGAATCGAACCCAGGGCTTTGTATATGTGAGGCAAGCACTCTAGCAACTGAGCTATATCCCCAGCCCACCATTGAATCTTAATGAAAGAATATCACACATAGAAGCCTAGAGTTCCTAAAAAAGTGCACACTTTGAAGTGGGGCAGATTTGAGTTTAAGCACCATTTTTCCCACTTATTCTTTCTGGTACCACTTTGGTCATCAGTAGAATTCATGTAACAGTGTGTTAGAGTAGTTCCTCGCTGCTATAACAAACAATCCCAAACCTCAGTGCAAAAATCACATTTCTCTCTTGCACAAAGCTGAATATGATCATTTCCAGTAATGCAGATGGATCTCTTGTGTGAGCTTCTCCAAGCTCAGAGTACACCCTTCTCCAGAGTACCCACACTCTTCCAGCCATGGCTCTGCAGAGCTCCACACCTTGTTGACCTCTGCCACTGGATTAACTCACTGAACCAGCCATTGAGTAAAGAGAGAGAGAGGTGTAGATGGTTGTTCAGGCAGATATAGGGGTAGCCCTGACGGTATGCATCACTCCAGCCCAACCTAACGACCCCCAGCTGGAAATAAGTGGATGCAGGGCAGGAAATGGAGAAAATGTAATGTTCTTGAAAACATGTGGCACCGCTTATGCCACACCTACCTGACAGAGCTGTTAGATGAGACAACACACAAAGGCACCTAACAGCTTCCTGGCCCAAAGCAGATGATAAATAATGAGGCTTCCTTCTTGTCTTTGCCTTTGGTGATGATTGCAGCTGGACAGTTTCTCTCTGTAAATGAGCCTCAGGTCTCTCTCCTCACAAGCACCAGCTAATGAGAATTTTCAGGCATATGAAAATGGTCAGAATCAAAATGGAGTCTCTGTGTCAAATCCTAACAAAAATATAAAGGAATCAGGAGATTATGAAGGAGGAGAACTCAGGTACCATGCATGCCTGATAAGAGGAACTATCACAAAGACCCTGCCAGAGCCCCCAGCCTTGCACAAAGGCCACTGCAGCTTTACACAAAGAATACTTCTGCAAGGACATCTGTCCAGCCACTGCCCATCCGGCCTTGGACTGACGCCACCCTTGTTATTGATCCATATGGCCAAGGATAATTGTCCCAAGACAACTGAAGCAATCCTCCTCTTCTTGCCTTTAAAAACAACCCTTTGCCTCAACCTTCTTGGATATCCTTATAGTTTACATAGAATGCTTATTACCGTTGTGTCGCTACTCCCGACTGAACCCATTCTCTCTGAAGAATCTCTCCCCACTTATTTAATTATTTAAAGAATCCAGGAATCCACATATTTAAAGAATCCAGGAAGAGGGAGAACTAATCTCCCATGGATTGACAGACACTAGCTGGTTGTCAGAGACCCAGAGGAGTCTGAGAGATCACCCTGATTTGCCAGAGCATTGAGAAAGTTCTGCACTTCATGACAGACATGTCCCGCTGACTGCCACCATCATGCCTGTGTATCCACAAACACGTTCTGTCCTCTCCAGAAGATGACGGGCTCAGGATGACTGGACTCCTGAATTTCCTCATTGCAGATTACAGAGGCTTGAGGAGGCTTCCTGGGCAGCAAAGCTTCTGTGAGGAGGCATGACTCAGGGCCCAGCAACCATTCAGACAGGCTTTGTGAGGCAGGTGGGCTGAGACACCTGGGAGGGGACCGGCAGAAACCCAGACACACTTCCGAGGGCTAGACGGGATTGTGAGAATGACAATGGTGGAGGACTCATGCTCAGCCTCCAGATTATACATCGAGCTCAACATCTGCACACACATGAGCCCCCCAAAAAGGAAAAGAGTGGGGCTGTGCAGGATGGTCTTGAGGGAACCCCATCCTTACCTCGGCCTGAGGTTTAGTCTTGTCTGACATTTTCCTTAAAGCTGATGGGTCTTTCCGTAAGACCCAGGAAGGAGTTCCTGGTTTGGCTATGCTTTGAACCCCCAATCCCCCTCTCTTCTTTTTTTGGGAGATCTTGTTGTCAACATTGGTTCTTCTTCTTCTTTTAATTTGTTCTCATTAGTTAGACATAACAGTAGAATGCACTTTGACACATCACAAATAAATGGAGTAGAATTTCTCATTCTTCTGGTTGTACATGATATAGATCACACCAGTTGTATAATCATACATGTACACAGGGTAATAATACTTGATTCATTCTACTGTCCTTCCTTTCCCCACACCCTCTCCTCTCCTTTCACTCCCCTCTACCTAATCTAAAGCAACTCTATTCTTCCCTAGCCCCCATCCCATGTGAATTAGCATCCACATATCAGAGAAAACATTTGGCCTTTGGTTTTTTGAGTATGGCTTATTTCGCTTAGCATGATATTCTCCAGCTCCATCCATTTACCAGCAAATCCCATCTTTCACTCTTCTTTAAGGCTGAGTAATATTCCATTGTGTATATATTCCACGTTTTCTTTATACATTCATCTGATGAAGGACACTTAGTTTCATTCCACAGTTTAGCAATTGTGAATTGAGTTGCTATAACCATTGATGTTGCTGCATCACTGTAGAATGCTGATTTTAAGTCAGATAGCACCAGAGACCTAAGTGCTGATTGCCTACTGATCCCTGGAGCAGTCAGAAGACAAGGACACCATTCTCCCAGCCAAAGACCTCTAGACCTCCCAGTGGCCTCCATTTGCCTCCAGACCCTGCAGTCACTCTGAGGAGAAGTCGAAGAGGAAGGAAAGCAGGTCATGAGAATCTATCCTTGTTTGGAATTACAGTCTTCTCTTTATTCCTTAAAATTTGGAGAGTGAAGAGGCCCAGACACTCTTAAGCCTAAGAAAGGAGGCAGAACATGAAGTGTCTGATCACAATTATCCAGGAAGAGGGAGAACTAGTCTCCACAGATGATCTAAGCTTTAGCACATACCCAGAAAAGCCACAAGAAGGAAGAGAGCACTCACACACAGGTGCAACCACACTCGCGCGCGCACACACACACACACACAAACACACACTTTCAAATCCAACCCAGACAAAATTGTCAAGGCCCCTAATACAAATGTAGTGAATGTCGGGAACATGCCAACCAATTTCTTATCTAGCTTCAAGGCACCATCTCATTTTGACTCACTCTGAGGGACACAGCAACCAGCTACGGTTTCTGGCTCATGGCCAATCATTTTAAAGTCATTTCAAATTTCCATCACCTCATTTCCAGCCTCCAAACATTCAGACTGGTTTGTTTGCCCATATCAGCCCTCTCTCCTTTGAAGATCCATATTTCATTTTACACCAAATTTCTCTTTTCTCCCTCTTTATGTTAACTGCCAATGCCATGGCAACCCTCCCCATCCCAAACTCCCTTTTAGCAATGGGCCCACATGCCACGGCGTGTACCGTGCATCCTCTATTAGTCAAATGGCAGTGAGCTCAGCTTCCCCTGATGATCAAGGATGAGTATTCCTTCGATTTGTTTCTTTGTAGCTAGGGCAACTCTGTGACTACTGAGCTTTGGGTAGGGCAAAAAATCCTTCCCTGGGAGGAGAAAATAGGTTACTTCTCTTTAGAGACTGGGGGCTTAAGATCCTTGCATAGTAAAAAAATCCATAATACAAGAGCATAAACTCTTTTTTTAAAACTATATACTGCCTATAACAAAAACTACCTTGAAGATCTTTCTCAGACTCGTGGTCACAAGCTACTTCGATGGGTGATTTTTCTCAAAAATAAAGTTAACCGTAAATCCATAGAAGACAAGTGGGAATGAAAATCATCTGGCAAACCTTACGCCATCTTGCAGGAAGCCTGCACACACACGGGGCATGTTGGACATTTTGAGATATTATTATTGAAATATTATTACCCCAAAAAGTATTCAGGAGACATTGACTTAAATAAATTTGTTATAGTGTGCATCCAGAAATATTTGCCCAGTTCTGAGGGGGAATACTATCCTGTGCAAAATCTTGAATTTCTTAAGTAACAGCTTTAAAATAATCTACTAGTTAAGGAATACAATATTATTTTGCATCATGGTTTGCAAGAATAACCCTCTTTTTCCTATTCATGTGTCTGTCTTGTTTTACAACATAGATATTATATATATTTTATTAAAATGTGACTATGTAAATGAGCCTAAATAGAAAAGTCATGGCCCCAGGATTTGCCCAGCATGTTGAGGACCTGCGTTCAATCCCAGTATCACACACACACACACACACACACACACAAAAAGCACAGAAAAACCATGCCCATGCCCTTGCTGTGGGTGTAGGAGGTGATATCTCTAAAGGATGAGATCATTCCTGATGTCACTCACCAGGTATAATGAGGTGTCTCTCAGACCTAAAATGATCAGAGGCCAGGTGGTGGCCTCATGTTGTACACATATGTGAAAATCCATCAAACTGTATAGATTAGTGTGTGTTGATATATTATGTATGGCATGATCCTATAAAATAAATAGGATAGAATAAATAGAATAAAATTTCAGAGTGACAGCTGAAAGTAAACTTTAGAGAGAAGCTGTTTCTCTTAGTTTTGAAACACTAAAATATCTCCCAAATTGTAAAAAGAGGGAAATACTAGGTGCTCTGACAACACACACCTGTGAACTTTGGCCAGCTGTTTAAGGGTTAAGTGTTATATATCTAAGTAAATAGTAAATGCTAATTTATCTTAGACTTTGTAAACAAATTTGTTTTAAGCTTTTTGAATTATTTGTATTTATTCTCCTTAATTCTCATTTGGTGTTGGACTAAGTACAGTTGATTCTTGTTGTTCGTAGTAGTTATATTATCTAAAGTTGCCAAGAACCCTGGAGGAGCAAATGCTGAACCACTACCCCTAGGGGAAATACAGGGTGAGGTTCCTGCGAGCCTCCGGTCACATCTAATCAACCACTCCATACAACACTCATGCCTGGACTAAGTTTATATAGTACACACATTTTCTCCACAAGGCACAAGAGAATTATGGTGGAACACTAGACAGCACCTCAGTACTGTGTCCAGAAGCAGCTAAACAGCAAAAGCAATAAAATTACCAAAAAAAATGCAAAAGATGTGGCATAAAATTGACCTTGATAAGAACACTTCCTTCAGTAAGAGAGGTGAACAGGAAGCAGGGCATTGTCTTGTTCAACCACAGCTGGGAGGTGAGTATCGAGTGACTCTAACTTTTTGCGACTCTGCACATGTCCGTAAGTGAGTTTGGAATCACTGCACATATTGATTTTGAGGCCATAAGCAAATTTTAGCAGGTAGGTGAATTGAATACTCAGGATTCACAGATTTTGAACGTTTCAACTTAGTTTAGTTGTAGAGAAAAGAGCTAAGGGAAGGAGCTATTGTCTATACCAATGGTATATCAAATTGTACTACCTGTTAGCATCTGGTGGGGAGCTTTATAAACCCTTGTGGGGCAGGATGACCTACAGACCAGTTAACTCACTTCTGGAGCTGGAAGGCTCTTTGAGTTCCCAGGAGTGACTACAGGGATTAGGCAAGTTTGAAAGTCAATAATCTTTGCTTTGACCAACTGAATAGGCAGAGCCCATGTTGAGTGCTAGGATGTTGTTGACAACAACAATTAGAAGGAGAAAACCCCAAGGGATTGTTAGATCACCAGGTATGTCTGGTGCAGCTCTGTCTCAACATTGATCATCAGAGTTTCTGTGGGTTAGGAATACAGGTGTGGCCTATCCGGCTCCTCTGGCTAAGGGTCTGTCACAAAACTGAAGTCAGGGTGCTGGATGGAGCTACAGTCCCATCTGAAGACACAGCTGATGCAGGGTCCAATTCCAGGCTCCACTCCATTGTCCCTGGCAGGACCATGGCAGGGTGCAGCTCCTGTGGGATGTGGGGCCCAGCACCCCAGTTCCTCCCTGGCTGTTGGCTGGAAGCTGCCTTCTGCTTCTTGGCATGTGGGACCCTGTGTAGCGAGTGTGGCCTGCAATGTAGCAGCTGGCTTCTGTCAATGTCAACAAGTGAGGAAGTAAGAGAGAATGTCCATGAGGAAAGCCACCAACTCTTTGTCCTCCGAGCTCAGAAGCAACACTCCATCATATCTGCCATGTGCTATGCATTAGAATCAAGTCTTGGGTACAGCCCACACCCTGGGAAAAGGGTTACATGGACTGTGAACATCAAGAGGTGGGATCACTGGGACATCCCAGGAGCTCTACTGCCACCATTTCCTGCCTAGATATTTTCTTTCCAAAGCCAAACCTTGAAATTGCCAGTTTGGTCTTAAAAACATAGTTTTCTTTTACCTACACTTCCAAATAAAATACCTGTTTGTGAATTATCCACTTCCCAGATTAGATGTGGATAAATCAACATACCCAAGACTTCTCCTGTTCTTAATTCTTGCCTATTTAGGGATGAAGGCTGCCTTACAACTGGGGAGGTATATCTTCCATCAAAAAATTCATATAGTAATCTCAGGACTAAGTATAAATTCTTTGTATTAATCAAAAATTCATAAATTTTCAAGCAGAAGAAATATAAGTGTAAGGACCCTGAGCCAGGTTGTTCTTGGCACATTCAGCAAGAGGGCACACATGGCAAGAGCAGAATATGTATAGTAGGGAGAGGAGAGAAGGAGACAGTGAAAGGAAAGAACATTCCAGAAGTAAAGAAGGTGTAAGGACAGACCATACAGGGTCTTGTAGGGTGTGAGTACTAGTAATCTATTTGATGCATAACCAATGGCCTCAAAATTTAGAGCTCAAGACAGAAATATACTGTTTTACCCACACAGTTTCTGTGGCTATGACTTCAGGCTTTGCTGGGTGATTCTGACTTGGCATCGCCCGTGCAGTTGTGGTCAAGCTGTTGACCAGAGCACATTCATTTGGAAGTTTGATTTGGGAGCAGAAATCCACATCTAACATGGCTCACTCAGGCTGCTGGCAAGCCAGCTGCTGCTTAGCAGAAGTTCCAGGTTCCACGACACAGAACTCTACAGAACTGCTCGAGGTTCCCAGTGACATGATGGCTCACATCTTCCAGAGAGCAAGGTGGAAACCACTGGCCTTAGAAGGCATCAAATATAGGTGATCCGTATCAGTGTGGGAGAAGAGCACACAAGAGTGTGAGGGCAAGAAGGGGGATGGATCCCTGGGAGCCATCTGGGAGGCTGCTACCATGCCTTGGATTTGATTCTGAGTGGGATGGATGGAAAGCCATCAGTGGACTTTGAGCAGAAGAGTGACAGGCACATTTTGAAAGGGTCACTCTGGCTGCTAGGCAGAGAAGGGACAAAGGTAGAAGCACAGGGGCCCACTGGGAGCTCATCATGGTGGCTCAGACCAGGAGGGTGATGGTGAAGATGGACATTGGTGATCAAATTGAGGGTTTATTTTGAATACAGAGGTGACAGAATTTGCTGAAGGATTGGCTGTGAGTAGAGATAGAGGGGTCCAGTAATCTAAGATTTCTGACCAGAGCATCAGGAAGATAGAGTTGCTAGTTCCTGAGATGGAAGAAGAGCCAGTCTTCGCGGGTAACGTGGAGTTGGACGTGGGGTGTGGTAACTTTGCCTTGCTTCATCTTCGGGTTCAAGTGGGATCACAGAAAGAGCCCCTGTCTATTTATTTGGCCCTCACATGCTTAAGAAGACCCTCAGCCCCTACAGTTGCCACCTGGCTCACTACTGCCACGAATACTGGGGGATTCACAGGGAGGTGCTGAGATGAACTCCAAGCAAGTTGGGCATTGCCACCAACGTATTAAAGTCCTCTGTGGCAAAATTTTTCTATGTAAATAAGTGAGAATCCTTTGATACCTTTCCTCCAGAGTGAGACATCATGGAGAAAATTCCTCTCTGCCCTTTCTTCCTTGGCTTTCTCTTTATAAGATCCTTATGGTTAGGGTTTAGATCTGGAAGTTTCCCCAGAGGCCACATGTCAGGGGCCTGTTCACCAGCCTTGGGCACTGTTGGGAGGTGTAGAACCTTCAGCAGGTGGGACCTGGGGAGGGAGTTGGGGCACTGGGGGCATACCCTTGAAGGGGATACTGGGAATCCAACACTCTGCTCTCCCATTTTAGCTTCCAGGCTAGCATGGATGCCTAAACCTCTTCTGCCATGTAACACAGCCAAGCAACCATGGACTAAACCCTCTGAAACTGTGAGCCAAAATAAACCTTTCCTCCCTTCAAGTTCACTTTCTCAGGTATTTTGTCACAGCATCAGAAAGATAACCAACACACTCACCCTATCAGTCAGGAGCATCATCCCCTCTGCCTCAGAGAGTGCTCAGATTCTAGGCAAAAACTCAGAATGAGAACCACCAAAGCTCCTGCTCCTAACCTCCCAATAAGTCTCTTGCTCCCCAACTCAGAAACCACAGTTTTGAAAGCCAACACTCTTTTATATTCCAAGAATTGAATTATCCAAGAAGGGCTGGGGTATAGCTCAGTGGCAGAGCACTTGCCTGGCATGTGCAAAACCTGGGTTCCATCTCCGGCACTGCAAGAGAAAAAAAAAGAGCAAAAAGAGAAGCCACGGGGTGACCCACGATCCAGCTGGCACCTGCTGCAGGTAGACAGCTCACGTCTGCTGAGACCTTGTAAGGGTTTGTGAAGGATCCTCCTTAGAAATGTCCACCCTTGGTCACAAGTGGCCTATAGGCTGCACCTGAGTGCTCACTGAGCTGGTGTCCCCGGTCTCAAAGGCAGAGGAGCCCCAGGATAGAAGGGGAAATGTCCAGCTTGCAGGAGACAATGGGGTGGGGGACCAAGTTGGAGGGGGTTGATGAGAACAGCTGGGTAGTGGGCAAGAGGAGAGGACATAAGATGAGTATCCCTGAGGTGTCTGACCTGATCACCTCTGTAGTGAGAAAGAAAGCAAGAAGAAGGAGAGAAAGGAATGGAAAGTGGGAAAGCAAATGGGAGGAAAAGCAAGTGTTCTTCAAGGCGGCTGCATGTCTCCCAGTTCTTTTCATCTCTGCTTGGAAGAGTCCCCATCAACACCTGCCACTGGTGTTCCGCCTGCTCTCCCAGCCAGCCCCCTCCCCCAGTTCAAGCAAGTCTCTCCTGCTTCCTCAAGGCAGGAGGAGGACCATTCCTAGGGCTCCGCAGCACTTTCACTTCACGACTTTCTTTACTCTTGCAGCCAAAAGTGAAGTAAACAAGAAAGGACATTTAATCTCTGCTTCACAGAGGAGGAAGTGGAAGCTCTGAGAGGTTAAGTGATTTGCTCAAGGTCACCCAGCTAGTAAGAGGCTGCCGCCAGAGCCTGGCTGCAAATCCCAGCTGGTGACCTCAGAAGCAAAAGTGTTTTTCCTCATAGAGTCCTGTCCTCTAGGCCCACCAGCCTCCAGCCATAGGGACAGCCCCAGCTCCTCACAACTTCTACATTCACCAATAGTAGCATTTACTCCTTGAATATATCTATCAGGCCTTTTTAAATTTAATCCATGTAAGAGTGTCATCACAGGTAAGGAAACTGAGACCTGTGAAGGTAAATAACCTTCCTGTGTGTGGAAACCTGAACTCCACATTAGAATGTCACAGTTCAGCTCCAGAGGCCACAACAATTGCCTCTTTCTAAAATAGAGGCCCATCTGAGATGACTTAGAATGGAATCTTCAGAGGGACACCTTGACCCCTCTAACCAGCCTTTAAGAAACACCCGAGTGCTGATTGCTCCCTCTTCTTTGTTCAGAATTTTATACTTTAATGATGACCCCAAAGGAATGATTTTGAGCTAGTAGCTTGAAGAATCCTGTACACTTCATAGACACTTGATAACTGTTGGGTGGTTAGTTGGAAATTGGTTGTTGGTGATTGATAGTTGGTGGTTGGGTAGTGGGTGGTTGGTGGTTGGTGGTTGGTGGTTGGCTGATTGGTTGAATGAATTAAAGAATGATGTACTCTCAGAAGTCCACCTTCCCCCAAATCCATTATCCACCTGACACAGGTCGGACATTTGTAACCTTGAGGTCTCCAGTTAGAAAACCTGGAGGAAATATAAATATTTTAACTGGATCACAGAATTATTTACCTGGAAGGTGGGAACTCATACGTGAAATAATGGATTATGCAACATTCTTTTCTCCAGTCGTTTTCCCCTTATGACTCCATGGCACCCTTGCAAAGAACAGGCACAAGGTGGATGTTTTGCTGGAGAAGAGGGAAGAAGTAAGAAAAGGTCTAGAATCAAAATTCTCCAGAAAGAGCCTGTTGTGGTGACAGGAAATATCCCCTTCTCCTCTAAGGAGCCGGCTTATTCATCTCTGGACAGTGGCAATCTGCTGTGTGGGCTCCTCGGATCCATGGACATGTCATCAAAGGAGGATTTCATGGGCAAAGTTTCTCAAAAACATTTCACCAGAAGCTACAGCCCAGAAAAATGGACGCTCCTTCCCCAGCTTGGGGCATGCCTTTACAGCAGTCGCTCCAAACCTGGGTTATTTGGGGATTACCTGAGAAGCTCTAACAGAAAGGCTTCCAAGCCAGGCATGGTGGTGCACACCTCTACTACCAGCTACTCGGGAGGCTGAGGCAGGAGGACTGCAAATTCCAGGTCAGGCTAGACAACTTAGTGAGACCCTGACTCAACAGAAAATAAAAAGGACTCGGAATGTATCTTGGTGGTAGAGAGCATATGTGAGGCCCTGAGTTCAATCATCTCCAGTGCCACATAAAAACTTACGGGGACCTCCTGGAAGTTGTGTTAGGGTGGAACTGGGAACAGCTCTTTCTAAGAAACCCACCGGTAACTCTGAAGATGAACCAGGTTTGGGAATCTCAGGTGAGGGCCTGGGACATTGTTTGAAGGGTCTGGGAGAAAAGGACCCTGTAGGGCACCAAGAGCTGTTTGGGAAGCCGGAAGAGAAGGGGCCCAGCACAGCACTAAATTCGGAGGGATAAGGGCAGGAAGCGGCCGCATGGCTTTCATATCAAGTTCAGACTTGTCCCCCACCCCCACCATAGGCCACAAGCAGCACAACACAGCAGGCTGGCCTTGGAGGAAAGGGTGGGTCACCAGCTTTGAAGCCAGCCAGGCATACTTCCCCCAGTCACCACTGAGTGCCCTGGGCAGGACACGGGGGCACGAGACAGAGCCTGTCGTGCCAGGCTGTTTCCATCACACACGGAGGGGCAGGAAGCCCAGGCTTGGAAGGGGCCCAGACCTGTGGGAGGTTTTCAGAGCCTGCTCCCAGCTGGGCTGCAGAACCCACTGGGCACAAGGAGGCCTGGGGGAACTTGGCAGAAGGAAGCCAAAATGTCCCTAGGCTTGGAGCACTAATTCTTCATCCTTGACTTTGTCAATGTCTCTCGCTAGTCATTGACCATTCCTGAGTACAGTCCCAGCCTTACCTTTTAGAAGGCCCAGAGCCTTGTGTTAAGCCTGTCCACAGTAAGTATGGGATGCGTGTTTGTTAAATTGAACTGATTACTCCTTTTCCAATGACCTCAGCATCCATCTCTCTTGTTACAGGTTCACTCATGTTGGGGGGGTCCAGCCCATAACCTGCACACAGCACATTCAGAGTGTTCTTGATTTGTTGATTTGCTATGAACGTCTAGGATCCTCTCTTCTTCTGGTTGTTGGTTTGCTTCCCATGTGTCCCAATGGACTTTATCCCCGTCGTCGTTGATGCTAGACCCTCTACCATAACCCCTGCCCTCATCCTCCTTCTTCAACTTCTACTGTAATGCAAATTGTAAATGCAAACAAGTTAGATTTGAGGTTGTTCTTGCCTCCGTCTGACCTGGAGAAAAGCAATGAAATGAGGCATCTCAGTCCTACACTGTGTGATCTTAGACAAATGGTTCAACCTCTGAGTACTTTACCTCAACTGTGAAAAGGACCTACAAAGTCCACCTTACAGAGCAAGTAGATGGATTAAGGTACTTAAAGCGCATGGAACAAAAACTGTGATTGGTATACAGAAGTAACTATTGGGGCTGAGGGTATAGCTCTGTGGTAGAGAGCTTGCCTAGTGTTCATGAGGCCCTTGTTTCAATCCCCAGAACCACTAAAAAAGTAAAATCTTGCAGAACCAACTGGTACTATATTCTCAATTTGGGGATAGCCCAGCCTCAGGCTTTGTGTCTCAAGGTGTCTCAGAATTGCAGAGCTTTGACTTTCTTACCGCTGTGGACAGAAGGCGGGGCTGAACTCCAGGATCCAAGCTCAGAGACTCTGCAGGTCTAGGAACTGTGTGTAGAACTCATCTCTGCTTAAGTAAAGCTCTACTTGTTAATACTGACAGGGTTTAAGTTTTGCTGCATGTTTGTTCACACTCTTACCCAAGTGTGTTTACTATCCTTGCTTATTAAGTGTGAATGGTGTGGTTTTGGGTGGGGATGTACACACTCCAGGCTTGGACACTTGAACAAAGAGCTACTTAGGCCCGGTGCCAGGTCCACATTACAAAAGCCCAGGTCCTTGTCCTTGAGGACCCTGTGTTCCTGAATCACAGCCTTTGTTCTCAGGAACTGGGAGAGGCAGGTCACTGGCCAGCACCACTCCTGAGGTGGTGGAGTTGGAGGGAAGGATCCTTGGAGCCAGATGTATCTATCCCACAAGTATCTATGGGATCTGCTGTGTGCCGTGTGCTGGTCTGATCTTCTCAGGTGGATGAGAGACAGTTTAATTGATAACTTTTTTTATCATTTGAAGCAAGTCTGTTGACATTAACACAATGTACTGAATATCAACTCTGTTTGGGATTGGTAAGGAGAGGAAGAGGGACTTGCACTGGCTGTGACGAGAACTCCAGTCTCAAAGCCCCAGGGGGTCCAGATATGGAGAGGACAGCTGCTCCTCCTGATGGCCACTAGGCTGACACACCTCACCACACCTGTTCACACCTTGGGCTCAGGCCAGGGATAATGACAGGCAGCTCATACTCTAAATAAAATCTTGCAGCCTAATAATTGCAGTCAGGACAGGGGGTTCAGGGAGGAGCAGGAGGGCACCTATGGATCTTAACAGTGACTCCAATTTAGGTCTTTTTCCCCCTTCATGCTGTGGACTTAGCAAGGGAAGCCAGGAACAGAGCCATTTGATGAATACCATACTTGTATACAGCTAAAGGCTTGAACAATTTTGTTCCTGATTGTGGCCAGGGATTCCCAACTTTCTCCTTCCTACTCTCCTCCATCCTGAAATTTGATTTTAGCAGCATAAGGGGTTCCTCAGCTTACATCCCTCAGCAGCCTCAGCAGCTGAATGTCCATAGGCAGTTGGGGAGGGAGCATGGCACTAGGGGACCTTCTTAGGAGGCCACAGCCAGGGTTTCCAGTGATCAGTGTCTGTCCAGGCAGTTAGGGATGCTCCCGTCCCTTCCTGCAGTAGAGCTCTGAGGGTGTCCTATACACTCAGGGCATTCCTGGGTTTGGAGGATGACTGGCCATGACTCACCCTCTCTGTCACTGTCATTTCTCACGCACAAGTAGAAGCACATGTGCAGACCTGGGAGCAAACAGCCCTCAACTCTGTGTGTTGGGCATCTCTCAAACCCATCAGGATTTCAAAGCCACCAGCTCTGCACAGCCCTGGCATTAGGAAGGGCCGTGCTTTGCTTCTCCCTTAATCGGCTCCCATGGACCCGAGTTCATTCTCCCAAATTCCAGTCCTCCCTTCTCAAGACAAGCACTGAAACACTTCCTCATGTCTCTTCTCGGAACCGGCTCACGTAGCACTTGCTTGGCTTTTGATACAGAGTCTGATAAGTTGTGTCGTGCCTGCCTGTGTTCACCATAGAGAATCTAAAGTTCAGAGGGATTAAATACAACGCCAAGGATACACACAGTGACTGGCCACTGAGTCATCCAGTCTCCCTCGTGAAAGTTATTTAAAGCGGCATAGTCCAGGGTCCCAACAGAAATGAGGTGCTGGGAGAGAGAAACAAGGCAGGTGGAGGGTGAGCTAAGAATAAACGGTGCTCTCAGCATGGACCAGCCCCCTAGGTGGAACGGTCACTCCATTTGAGGAGATTCCATTTCGTGACTGGTAATTTCTGGAGCAGGTGTGACAATTCAGCAAGGAGAGGGGCTTGTAGGCCAGTGGACTATCTAGGTTTATAAGTCAGCGTCATTAAGTACACCTGGTTGGAAAGATGGGGAAATTAATACGCATGTTCAATAGCTCAGCCCAAGAAGGAACAGGTGCCTAAGAACATAACTTATTGGGAACTTGCCACGTGTCAAGATTCATGCTAAGAGTTTTCTCTGTGTTGTCTTCTAAAAACTTCACAATAGCCCTGAGGCGTGTGTTCAGTGATTGGAGACTACCTCTGGCAGTCAGGCTGGGTTCGACGGTCAGGGCCTTCATCCTGGTCATGACAGCGAATCTAGCCTCTGACATACCTCAGGGACTCCGTCACTGGCATATGGCGCTAACTCTGTGCCTGACATATCCAAGAACAGGGATTTCCTAAGACTGTGTGTCCACCAATCATCACCCACACCCAGCCCTGAGTTCTGCCAGAGACAGGCTCAGACTACAGGTGGGTGCCTCCATCCCAGCAGGAGCGGCACAGTGTGATCCAAAGGGGAGAAGATCCAGGCTGACCCCATCTTCTGCACAGCCAGGTGAGCAGGGAGATGCAGATAGGAGGCTTCCTGAGTCCAGAGTCAGGACCCTAGGCCTGCCCATCAACTCGACCTCACTCCAAAGACCAGTGAGTGTGGGTTTCTCTGAACCAGTCAGGCTTAGCACAAAGGGGAAGAGGAAAGTGCAGAGAGATTTTTGGAGGTCACGCCCAGCTAGATAAGAGTCAGAACCCAGGACTTCTGACCAGTAATGGCGGCACCTCTCAGCACTTGCACAGAACGCTCTGTGGGGCATGTGTTATATGACCATTGACTAAACTGAGTGTTATGGGTTAGACCTTAAATGTCTCTTAAAGACCTTGTGTGGAAGGCTTGGTCACTAGCCTCTGCTGTCACTGGGAGGTGGCAGACCCTTCAGGATGTGGGACCATGGGAGGAAGTGAGGTCATTGTCAGCATACTTTTGAAGGTGGATACTAGGACGGCATCTCCTTCCTCTGTCTCTCTTTCTCTGCTTTCCAGACCCCATGAGGTATACAGCTTTACTCTATCACATGCTCTCTGCCATGATGTTCTGCACTGCCACATGTCCCCCAAAAGGCAACCATGAACTGAAACCATAGAGCCAAATAAGTTTTTCCTTCTTATACACTGATTCTCTCAGGTATTTTGTCACAGCATCAGAAAGCTGAGTAGCACACATATGTACAAAGAAGGTGACCTTCCTCGGGTCACACCAGCTAGTTGAATCTTCTCATCCCAGTGCCATTATTTTTACCCACTCCTGCAAAACTTCTACACCCTTGGCACCTGGTTATGATTGATCACGTTCTCCAGGAACCAAAGGGCAAAGGGCTGTGTGCCCAGCTGCTGGCTCACCAGGCATCTGCTGTTTTATGAACAGTCATAAATGCCCTGTGATTGCAAAGGACACAGAATCCTGGAACCTCAAAGGCAAGTCCACAGACGCACAGTCAACCTGTACAGATGCTCAGACACTCCGTTCTTCTGTCCACACTTCTCTCATGGTGCAGGAGCCCCAGAACCACCTGCTACCACTGCCCACCCACGCAGCCCTGATGGCCTTCTCTGCTACACCCTCCTCCAAAAAGCTCCTACAGTTGGTGTTGAGACTAGGGAAAACGACAGGTTCAGGTAAGTAAATATCAAGAAAAGGAAATGGGTAGATAGCACCCCCCATCACCTGGTTGGTAACACCTCCCTGGGGAAGGGGAAGGATCACATTTCCAACACAAGCAATCCCCCTGGATGGCTCTCTTCCTGCCCTTTTGGTCACGTAGGCAAAATAAGAGGAGGAGGGGCATGAGAATAAAGGAAACCTAAAACCTATAAAAGGAGCAAGATACCTCCACTCCTCAGGCAGGCACCAGCTCTGGACCCCCTCCTCTCCAGAGGAGTTTCTCCCTCTCATATTCTCTCCCTCTCTCTCTCTTCTCTCTCTCTCTCTCTCTCTCTCTCTCTCTCTCTCTCTCTCTCTCTCTCTCTCCTAGCCTTTAAGTAAAACTTTTTGCTCTTGCCTTGGTGCTTCTCAGTTGTTCATTCTTCCACACAGAAGCAATGAGGCCCTGATCCTGATTTTGAAGACTGGTGGCACCTCCTCCTGAAGAGTCTTCTCTGACCTCCCTCCCGCAAGGCCACCTGGGCTGTGATAGCAATGTGGCTTGGCTCCAATCTAGTTCACTAGCCCTGCAAATGTAGGTGAGATGCTTCAGTTCTCTGTGCCTCAGTTTCCCTGTTTGTGAAGAGGGAGACAAGAGTGTGAGAGAAGCAGGCCGCAGCCCAACCGGACTCCCTCTGCTCCTGCACTGGGTGGCACCTGCTCTCACCTGGCACAGTGGTGTGGTCTGTTCTGCTGTGGGGACCCAGGAGGGCAGGACCAGGACAGGTCCTCTGTGAGTGAAGCCTGTTTGGTAGACAGATCATTCTTGATTATCTGTACCAAGTGAGGGAGGAAAACATAAATAACCCAAAATAGAAGATACCGTTTCTAATTACACGATCACTCAAGTTAATCACACTGAGGAAAACAGAAAGGGTGCTGACTGCATTGCACAGCTAGAGAGAAGCAATTTTTTTTTCAGTCTTTCCTGGAAGGGTTTATCCTTAGGAGGTTGTTTTTACTCAACTCCCTTTTAAAGTGTAGGGCAGATGATTCACACCCTGATTCTACACAAGATCCCTTAAAGGGAAAGACACCAAAGCTGCTCATTGTTCTCTGACTATGTTCTGGACTTAACAGAAACCAGCTCCTTGCCCTGGGGAGTGCATTGTGGTGACCCCAGAGCAGGAACTGGACAGAGAGACTCTGGATCCATAGCAAACCCTTAACAGATGTTGTGACAGATTCACACTGGGTCACCGGGTCAGCATTTCTCCATCTGCACCTGGTTCCTGAACCACTCAGCAGATCTGTGAACCTCACCTGGGGGAACAAAGGGGCTCCCTGCCAGCTTGTGGCAGCTGTGGCCCAGTTAGAGGGTACAGCTATCCCTGTCTGCTACCTGCCTGTAGGCCAAGACCTGTTCTGCCCAGTGATTCCTCTGCCCCAGTTCAGGGGTCAGTGTAGCCAGGTGGCTTGTGTCTCAACAGGGGCACAGGAGAAGTTCAGGACAAAAGCCAGGTCCCTCTTCTAATGGAATCTGCAGCCTGCTCTGGCCCCTCCTCCCCTTGCCTCCCCAGCTCTCAGACCCTCTCTCTCATTCCCTTCAGTGAGAACAAAGAGGTGCAGGGATGGAGCAGGGGAGAGTGGAGCCCTCGGTCTTCAATGTGCCCATTTGAGTCGTGCACACTTCTATTGGGGGTTCCTGGGCTTTTCCAGGAGTTGATCAACCATTTCCTCAGAGCCCAGGCCCTGAGCACACTCACCAGGACCTTGAACTCAGGAGAACAGAACCCACCCATGTCTGTGCCTCAAGGCTCCCCTGTAACTTGCACATGCCCAGACTCACATCTAAGTGTGCACACACTTGCACACCCACTCACAGGTACACACTGACACACTCATGAAGACACACTCATACATTCATACACATACACTCAGACATGCACTGACACACTCAGACATACACATATTCATTGGCACACACATTCCACACATTCATACACTAAAATACACACTCCGGCATGCTCACACTCAGACCATTCACAAGTACACAGACATACATGTACACGCAGGCACATACTTACAAACTCACACACTTGGGCACACTCACAGACATGTGCTGACACACTCAGTCTCTCTCATATCCCTAGGCATGCACTGACGTGCTCATGCTCTCACAGGTATGCCCTGACACGCTCATCCATGCACACTTGGCATATACACAAACACATACACACTTTGTTCCTCAGCATGTCCATAGAGGTAAAGGGGATATATGTGAACCAAGAAAACTACCCTAAGTGCTAGCTGTTTAACAAAATGCAGAAAAATCAGAAATTATAGATGTCTAAACAGTTATGATCCAAAGCATTTAGTGACCTCGGTGACTCTTTGTCACCCCTCCACTGCCTCAGTCACCTTGTTTACAATTTGGCACATGCTGGATTTTAAAGACTCCGAAGCCCTGGTTGGGATTTACTCATGAACTCACATGAGGACCACCACACCACTCCCTCCCCAGGGCTTGAAGAAATACCTGCATGAGACTCTCTGGGGGCCTGGCATGTTGCCCCTGCAGGTAGAACCTGAGGGCCAGACCTGAGGGTCATTGTTAGGGACCAGTGGAAAGTCAGACTGCAGCCATCTCCCAGCTCACAGGCCTCCCCTTCACCAGACCCTCAAATATTACACCAGCCCACCTCCATCTGGGGCTTCCTGACTCCAGGAAAGGGTGCAGGCTGGTGGGCAGGTAATAGAAAAAAGCTGCCCCACCAGGTTAATAGATAAAAATCTCTGACTCAAAATAGATCCCGAACTCCCACCACTGCCACTGCAGTGGGACCGCGTGGGCCAGGGAGGCAGGGAGGCACTGTGACTCTGCAGAGGCCTGACAGCATTACAAAAAAAGAGAAAAGGGAGAAACAAGAGACCCTGGTTTCCTTGATCCCTGGAATGGAAATCACATCCAAGTGAGGGAGACATAGCTAAAGGGGACCTTGACGTGTCCATGACGGTCCTTGGTTACAAGAAACGAGATCAAGGGAAGTAGTAGCAGAACATGGGGGTTGTGACCGTCTGAGGAAAACCTGAATCCAGGCTGTGGCTGGGGTAAGTCCCAAAGATATGATGAAAGGTCTCTCTGGAGCATGAAGCTGAGGCCAGCGCTGGGTTCCCATCCCAGAACAGAAATGGGGGGCATGGCCTGGCTCTGG
This sequence comes from Urocitellus parryii, assembly GCF_045843805.1. Lineage (NCBI taxonomy): Eukaryota > Metazoa > Chordata > Mammalia > Rodentia > Sciuridae > Urocitellus > Urocitellus parryii. The sequence continues at coordinate 74,623,477 of NC_135539.1, read as the reverse complement.
TCACCCTTGACTTATGGTCAGGATTATACCAGTCAGGGAGAGGCGGGCGCAAAGCTGAGGATCAGCTAGCAGACAAAAGGACACAGAAACCAAGGGTGTCAACTGGATTAGACGTCACATTTCACAGTGTCCCCGCAGGGGCAGTAACTGGCCCATGAGCTCAGGGAGGAGGTACATATGCTGTGACCAGAGCACCCCCACCTCCAACTAAAGCAGCAAGAAGGAGAGACAGGGCATCTGCTCCAGGGAAGTTGTGTTCAACAACCACCGGTCATCTTCAACACATTTAAGAGAACTTTCCAGAAAGTTTCTGTTTTGTTACCTTTTTTTTATATTTTCTGGTAACTTTTCATTTTAAGATAATTTCAAAATTACAGAAAAGTTACAAGAAGTTAGAAGAATTCCATATATTTTCACCTAAACTCACTCATGGGTTACATTTGCCCATTAGCCTTGTCATTCTCTATATAGGTACCTTCTTCCTGTATGTGTGGAGGGGGGTATGTTTCTCTCTCACAACCACAACACAATTATCAAAATCATAAACTGCATTTTCAAAAATTATGAATTTCAGCATTGATACCATACTATTATCTAACCTATGACCTATATTTAAATCTCTCCCACTATCCCAATAATGTCTCTTAGAGCTACTTCATTTCTTAGTCCAGGTCCCAACCCAGCTCCATGCATTGCATTTAGCTGTCACGGCTCTTTCTTCCTGTGGCAGTTGAAAAACATGGCCTTGAATTCTTCTGCTCTCCTCCAGTTGAGATCTGGGCCTACAGCCCCTCAATCCAAGTGGACTTGCAGCTGTTTTGAACAATGGAGAAAGTGACACTGTGGCATTGAGGCTAAGAGGTAAAAGGCCATGTGGCTTCCACTTGGCCACTAGAATGTTCACTCTGGAGTTCTAAAGCACTTGGGGACTGTCATGATTTGGGGGAGTCCAAGCAACATGGAGGGGCCACATGTGGGGTGTTTGAGTTCACCATTCCAGCTGAGCCTGTTACCGCTGTTGACCGGTGACGAGTTCTTGCTCCCCGATGTTGAAGAATAACACCAAAGAAGCACGCCGAGGCAAGGTCAGAGTAGAAATTAGAAATTTATTAAAGGACAGAAGAAAAGACTTCTCCCGGAGGAAGAAGGGGACCCAAAAGGTGGAATCCAGTTAGCGGGCAATGTGTTCCCCTTTTTATAGGTTTGGTGATGGAATGTAGGTGGGAAGGGTTTGGGACAAAGGAGTAATCTGGTCCTTTCCAGTCAAGTTTGCTGTTCATTAGCACTTCTTTGGGATGAGCTATCTCCAAATCTGTTGGGGGCTGTATCCTGGGCTTCATTAACACTTCTTTGGGATGGGCTGTCTTTGAGAATCTGTTGGGGGATGTTCATTAACATTTCTCCCAGGTGGACTTTGGCCTAGGGCCTTTTCGGAACTTTATTAACACTCCATGAGTTGTCCTGTTTTCCCTGAGTCATTCCCAGCATGGCCTCCATTTTAGATTTCACTCGATATTAGACCCGATTTACCTAACTACACTGACTACCTAACTTTAAATCTGGCTTCAAGCCCAGCCTGGGAATCTTCCCAGCTCAGGCTTCTGGTGCACCCGCAAAGGACAGGCTGGGATTTGCCTTCAGTCATTCAAGTCACCCCCCAACCATTTAAGTATCCCTGGCTGAGGTCCCAAAGTTCAGAGCAGACACAAACCTCCTCTGAATTCCTAACTAAAGCCATGAGCACAATGAGATACTTTTGCACCATAGAATTTGGGGGTTGGTGACACAGCAGTGGAAAACCAGACTAGTCTCCTGTCCAGCTCTTGCAACCAGGAGGTGTGAAGCACCTAGAGTTCTCCCACCTGCTCCTTCTGGGGCTCAGTTGCTGTGAGCTGATCAGCACAGTCAGAGTATCCATAGCATGGCAGGCCAAGGGCACCGGGGAATGACCCCAGGTCTGACAACATTGGAGAGGAAGCAAAGCTGGGTCAACAGGGCCAGTATGACACGCTTGTGACTTCACCAGGGCCTCCCTGACCCGGCCAACTTGTGGGCAGGCTGGCAAAACTTTGTGAGGACCAGTGCCATACTGCAGTTGAAACGGTGACCTGAGGTCAGCGAGAACGATAAGGAGATAAACCTGAGAAGGGAAAGGCATCCCCTGGGCTAGGTTCCCCAAACTTGCCCAAACATGAGCATCGCTTGGGGTGATTTTTCCAAAACACCAGCATTTTATTTGCTCTATCTGAGGTGGGGTTTAAAATCCGTATTCTAAACACAAGTTTCTGAGTGATTCTCCTGATCAGGATATTTTGAGAACTATAAAGTTAACAAAAAGTATTATAACTTCAAGGAATCACTAAAAAAAAAAAAAAAAAAAAAAAAAACCTGCAAATGGGGTAGGAATGAGAAGAAGAGTACCTATAAAAAGCAAGGTCATGGGCTGGGGTTGTGGCTCAGTGGTAGAGCAGCACTTGCCGAGCATGTGTGAGGCACTGGGTTTGATTCTCAACACCACATACAAATAAATAAAATCAAGGTCCATCAACAACTAAAAAATATATTAAAAAAAAAAAAAAGCAAGGTCAAGTTTTAAGCCTGTGCTTGGACAAGTGAGTTATGCAAGTCTAAACCCCACAGAGGATTCCCTGTGAGATTAGACAGCTAGGGTCAGACACCGTGGGATAGTTGGTACCTTGAGATAGGGCTTCCCTGGACAGGGACAGGAAGGGGCACCTCAGAGAAAAGAAAGGGCTGGGCCCTAAGTATCAGTCTTTGAAGCAAAAACACCCCCCTCTGGTTCTCCAGAATGTAACAGCAACAGTTTACAATGAGCAACTGGAAAGGAATCCACCACAAGACTCCTCACAAAATCACCAACCAGAGAGACTCAAGTCAGACATGGTCTGAACAGGCCAAAGATACTCCCTATGCCATTTAGAGGTCGAGGTACGGAGGCCAATAGCCCACCTTTAGACCATCAGTCACCTCCTCTGGCCTTATTTTCAATTTTACTTATTTTTTTTTTATTTTTTCAGTCTTTTGATGCTGATGCTCTCACATGTGGGAAAGAAGAGGAAAGGGAATCCCCAGCGCAGGATGAGAGAAAGGGAGGGAGGGATTGAAGACAGTCAAGTGTGAGGAGGGAACACACACAAAAAACGAAAAGGCTCTACAGGGCCGAGTGGACCCCTGACGCAGCAGACACATAGAAGGCACATACTGGTGGTGCACAGTGGGGTGCTGGATGGGGGCTGGCCAGGCCCCAGAGGGTGGCAAAAGGGATTCACAATTGACATTTGGAACAATCACCCCTGAATAACAACCTTCTCTCACAGTCGACCTCCAGCCCTCCCCTCAACTCCTTGACTCCTGAAGGATCGGTCAAGAGCCTCTAGGCTCTTTTTTGTTACCCTTTTCTGCACCACTGGTTGCCCTGGCGACCACTGCAGCTGGCCCCTGGACTCCCAAAGCAGGCGTTGTAATGGGAATCTCAGGCAGGTTTGTTCTGCTTGGCCGGTTTTGAGGACAATAGGAGGAATGCTGGCCAAACAGCTCTGGTTGCAGAACCTGTCCCCAGGGACACCCACACACATACCAAATAAGGGGAGAGAACAGAATTTGGGAGGAAAGGTGAGGAAGGGGACAGGTCAGCTCAGAGCAATGCAGAGGAGGAACCTGGACTATGGAAGTTCCCTATGACAAGCTTGGGGGCCGGCAATGCGATGAGCCTGCGGTTGATTAAATCACAGCCCCGGGAGCACTGGATTGCTTCATGCAGTGACCTGAGTGGAAATGGCTGATCAGATCTGCAGATGCCCCAGAGCTTCAAGGGACAGCAAATGTACTTCAGATACATAAAAAAAAGACCTCATTAGCGTGGAACAGTGGGCTGACAGCAACCACTGTAAAAAGTGTATTATGGGGAAACTTGGTGGGTGTGACCCCACCGGAATCTAAGGCCCAGAAAGCAGGTACAATTGGAATAATGCATTTGTGGGCTTGGTTATCATCTACACGTCCCCCCCACTTTGCCTAGTGATTGGGAACCCCCTAAGTAAATTGTACAGGTCTCAGAAGCAAAGCTTTAACTGTTTCCAGTATTGTGTTTAAAACATATGTACTTACTTATATAACTCAGGGCCTGTATACTGTAGTCAAGAGCAAGATTTTCTAGAGCCAAACTATCTGGGTTTGAATCTTAGCTCTATTATTTACAAGCTATGTGTCCTTGAGAAAGTTACTTAACCCTCTGGGTGTGGGTTGCCTGTCTATGCAATGGAGATGCTAAGATTACTCCCTCCTCTGGTTTTGGTGAGAAATGAGCCAGTAAAGCACTCACAAGAGGAAGTAAAGCCTTATAGTGATTGCTACTGGTGTTACTGACTCAGCTGTGTGCTTTCAAAATGTTGCTGAGCAATTTCATCTGAAATCCTCTAGACTCTGCCTGACAAGTCTCAAAGTCAAATACTCAAAGACCTCAGTGTCATTAGGCTGTCTGGCCACTTCCCATGGGGCTATGAGTAAAAGGAACCAGTAGCCCTCTTCCCAGGACAGCCTGAGGCTACAGGCACCATGTTACTCCTGTGGCCCTTGGAGAGACTTCCTGTGGAGAGGTCAGATCCTCTGCTGGCTGGTCCTCAAGGATCTGGTCTTCTGAGGACCTGTGGCTCTGGGAAAGCACGTCTTCTTCTAGCAAATCCTCACCAGTAAAGCTGGAGCCATGGAAACCTGGCACTCCAACTTCCTGCTTAGCTACAGACCCCTTCTTCTTCTCACCAGGGCATCTACCAGGGACGATGGAACATTCTATAAACATCTACTTGTCTAGAGGAGAAAAAGCTTGCTTTAGTGCAAACCCTGGAAGATGTGTTGGTAGGACATTCAACACACGACCTGGGGCTTCTTCTGGCTCTGGGACCTTGGCCAAGTCTTATTTCTGACTTCTCCTTGTCAACACAGTGGCATTGATTTCAGGAGAGACTGGGAGCTTCCCATCCACACGGACTTGTCTGGGAATGGATTGGCACCATGCTTTGCAAGAATGCAGCCACCATCTCTAGGACAGTGGCTCTCAGTCAGGCAAGATGGAGTCTTTCCAAGCTTTGTACAGTTCCCCATGTTTCAGAATCACATTCTTTCCCACTTGCCTTCCCCGCAAACCTAAAACAGATTGGAAGTAACAGAAACCATGTGTAAAAGACAACACCCACGATGGAAAACTGCCAAACCTCCTCTTAAAACCTAAATGTGATCTCTTCTCGTTTGTCTCGACCCACATTTTCAATTTTACTTGTGTGTTATTTATTCTGCAAACACTCAAGCATCCGATGCCAGATGCCATTCTACTGCAAACTATGCCTCATTTAATCCTCACAACGGCTCCATGAAGTAGGTGCTGGTGTTCATCTCCATTTTCATAGGTGGAAACTGAGGTTCAGTGCATAGTTAGCAAGTAGCCAATCAGCATACAGACCAGGCAGTGAGCACCAGCGTCCATGGTCTCAACCCACCGCCCCAACAGTCACTCTGCTATGCACACGGGCATTTTCCAAATAGACTGGAATCCTCTAAAAGGCAGACACCATGTCTTCCCGAAAATCCTGATGCATTGTGATGATGTTGATGGCCGTTAGCTGGCACAGCAATGCCCAAAAACTCACCTCCAAGTCACTATATGAAAACCACACTGGGAAGAAGAAGCCAGCTCCTTTCTGCTGCAGCTCCAGCTTCCTACAACCTGCCCGTCGCTCTCAGAGCCACCAGGGCCACTCCAGGTCTCAGAGAGGAGCCTGGGCCTGGGCAAGGCACAGTCTCAGGACACCTGCACCCCAGGGGGAGGCAGCTTTCCCCCGCAGTGGTCTGCCTGACCTTCCCGAGACTTGCTCCGCCACACCTCTTCCAGCTTCCTGGACTGCAAAACAGCATCTTCGCTTTCATTGTTCTTTGAGGAAATTTGGCAGCAGGCACAGAACAAATTTCTTGCAGGCCCCCAGCTCTGCACATGAAAGACAGGCTGCAGTCTGCACGCTGTCCCCACCCATGCCCCTGTGCCCCAGAGCTCCTGCCTGAGCCTGCAGATTAGGGAGTGGCCCTGTCTCTTTTGTTAGTGTCCCCACCTGGAGATGCTGAGTTGGAAGGGAGACAACAGCTGGCAGTGGGCTGGCTGGCTCCAGGATGCCATCTCAGCAATCTGCCTGGCCTGAGCACCCCATGCTGAGGACAGAGGGAAGGGAAGCCAGAAGCACCTCCAAGGGGCTGCAGCCACTGTTCTCAGGAACGTCACTTGCTTGATGCCACAGAGGCCTCACATAGGCCTTAATTCCTCTCCTCACTTCTGTCAGGGGATCAGCTTTTAGCACCCGCACTGAGATGGGTTTTTGTTTGTTGTGTGAACTAGAGCAAGGTCTGCTCTGAAGGCAATGGCAGCCAGAACTCCTACTAGGAATTCCTACCTTGCTGGGGCTCCTCCCACCTGCCCTCCAAGGCTGGCAGGTGAGACTGAGACATGACCACACCAGAAAAATGAAGAAGTGAAGTGCACCATCAGCTATCGGGCTGTTATGATACCCGGCAACTCTGAGTTCCATTTCCCCAGATGTGAAGATTGAACCCTGAGAAATGCCCAGGCAGGCGTAGAAATCAAGTTTTATTTGAAGAATAAAAAGAGATTTCTCCTGGGAGAAAGAAAGGGACCGACCCAGACAGAGTTGGTATCCAAAGAAGTGGGGGTGTCCTGCCCCTTTTATACATGTTAGATTTTCTTGGTTCTCCTGCCCTCCTTCCCCTTATCTTGCCTCTTTCCTCTCCCCATCCTGAGTACATAAAGCTGCCAGGGGATGAGCCAAAAGGTCAGAAGAAAACAGGCAGAAGAAGGGTCACCCTGGAGGTGCTTCATTAACAGCCTTTTTGCAGGAACTATTCCCTGTAAACAGGTAACCTTGGTAACCGCAGAGGGTGGGCAGAAGGGCTCTGGAGGTATTAGCATTTCAATCCCCCAGAGGCCATCTCTGTCTTCCCAGACCCAGACCAGCTTTCATCTCCCCAATCCAGCCCCATCACCCAGCTACACAAACTGCCTGTCCTTTGTTCTTGCCTCGCTGCTTTCTGGTGTTGGACTGTCTCTGGACCTCCTTCCAGAAGCCAGAGGGCATTTTGGAACTGGAGCAGCCCCTCTCGTTCTCCATGCATCATCCGTAGGTATGAGGGTGGATTTTCACAGCGTCCCTGCAACATAGATGGGGTGGGCTTTGATTGTGCCCATTACGCTGATGTGGGAACTGGAGTACCCGAGAAGTGACCTCCAGAATGGTATCTTCTCTGTCATCCCCTGTACTTTTCATTTCAACACACTGCCATCAAGTAAGGTCACCCATGCAAAAGGTGAGCAAAATAAGGAGAGTTGCAAGGAATTAGATAGAAAATATCACAACCCTGGAGTCAGGATAAAGGCAGGACAGAACCTTATGGGTACCACCAGCCCAGTCATCTCCCAATTCCACTCCTAGGAGAACCCACCCTAAACTTAGCACATGTGTCTTCCCTCTAGAACATTCTATTACTCCCTGCTGCCTGTTCTGCTATAGACAGGAGTCTATTCCAAGACACTCCTGTCAAAAGCATCTTTCCTTAAGAAAACCAAGGGAGACAGTCTGGGGGTGTCAGTCAGGGGTAGGGAAGGGCCCTTGCCTAATATGCATGAGATTCTGGGTTTGATTCCCACCATCAGAAAAAAGGGAAGAAAGATGAAAGAAGAGAGAGAGAAGAAGAAAGAAGGAAAGAAAGAAAGAAAGAAAGAAAGAAAGAAAGAAAGAAAGAAAGAAAAGAGAGAGAGAGAGAGAGAGAAAGGTGGGTGGAGAAAACCGAGGTACAGGCAGTGTCTATTAGCCCAAGAAGGTGAAGAGGGTAGATTGGGGACCCTCAGGGAGGTGGCTGCTCTGGACAACAAGTGCTTAAAAATAACCATGCACACCCGACCACTGAGTGACAGCCTCTCCCTGGGCACAGCTGGAACTACATGGTCCAGCACAGGGGGAGCAAGAGCCAGGGAGACTAAGTGTCCCCAGGGAGCTTAAGCAAGCTATTTGAAGCCAGTTTATTGGGCAGCCACAGTGGCTCATACATGCTTTCTTGGTGACCCTCAGAGGCACTTGGTCCAGGGAGATGACAGAGAAGGCAGCTCAGGACAAAGTTGGTTTGGCCAGAGGTGGAAACAAAAGGAGCAGGATGCAGTACAGACATGCAGAAGGCAGAACAGGCAACAGACAGCATGTCACCAGAGGCCTGCAGCCAGACTGCAGCACCTTCGGCTGGGAGCTACTCTGGGCTCTAAGGAGCCTCGGGACACCTCCTGCCACTTGAGGGCTTGGCTAGAAAGAGGTGGCCTGAGTCTGATTGCTGCAGCAGGTGGGCCCAGTCCCCAGGTGAGCAGGTTCTGCCATGCAAGCTGGACTGAGATGTGCCCGAGGTGACACAGGAGCCAGGGCACTAGCTGTCTTGGAGTACCTGTCCACCCACATCTCTGGCACTGGTGGGTAATTCCCTCCCAATGGCTGAAACCTGTGGCAGTGCCAACTGCCCAACCCTGCTGTGGGCGTATAGAGGTCCCTTGCCACAGTATTCCATAGAAAACCACCACAGTGCCAAGGTCTGGCCGGCTATCGCCTACTATCTCAGCCAGTTCCTGCTGCCCAAGCCCACTCCCTGGGATTCTGATCTGCAGCTATCAATGAGTCACTGCCTATGACTCCTGTCTATCCCCAATTCGTTGGTAGAGTTCCAGGCCCCCAGATGCGAGGCTACCTCTTTTGAGTCCTCTTTCAGCCCCAATTCTATTGCTTTCCTAAGCCCCCAGGACCTGCCATATTTGAATAAAAAATTCCTATTAATGTTCTGTGTTCTGTGTCCCCATGCGTTGAGTTAGCTGTGACAATGATCAGATTCTAACATCTGTTGAGAAACTATTCATGTGCATGCCCCAGCGTTTCAAATGTGCAAGACACAGATCTTACCCAGAATGGATTTTAGTTGCATAGAATACAGACAGTCAGCCACCTAAAATGTTCGGCTTGCAATGTCTCAGGTTTACGATGGAGTGAAAGTGACCCATTCAGTAAAAATCACACCTCAAATTTTGAATTTGGAACTTTTCCCAGGCTAGTACCCTGCTGTATGATACTCTCCACTGTCATAAATCTCAGATATGGTGTCGAGTCTAAATCCATGGGCAGTGGGTACTATCAGAGCTTAAGGTGGGGCTGGGAATAGGGAGAAGGCAGAATGCCAAGTGGGGTTTTCAGGATCAGTCTGGATGTGCGAGGTAGACCATGGAGGGAAAGAGTAAAGGTAGGAGTCACTTCCTGATCAGGCTATGAGCAGAGAGGCCTCAGAGGAAGGGAGGGTGGACCATGGCTTCACTGGACTCAGACCATAAACTCTGATCAAGCAAAGCATGCTATGACCCACATGGCACCTTCCCCCTGCCCCCATGGTACAGGAGACTGGACTCAGGAGCCCTCTACCATGGAGCTACGTCTCCTTTTTGTTTTTTTATTTGAGGCAGTATCTTCCTAAATTACCTAGGTTGGTCTTGATTTTGTGATCCTCCTGCCTCAGCCTCTCCAAATAGCTAGGATTACAGATGTGCACATCATGCTTGGAGTAAGCCACACTCTTCATGGAACACCTTAAAAAGATATCCCACTGATTCAGGAGGCTGAGGCAGGAGGATCTCAAGATTGAGACCAGCCTGGGCAACTTAGCAAGATAACTGTCTCAAAATAAAAAACAAAAATAAAAAGGGCTGGGAATGTATCTTAATGGTAGAGTGCTTGCCTAGCAAGTGTGAGGTCCTGGGTTTGATTCCAAGCACCACCAAAAAAAAAAGCAGAAAGGACCAAGACTGATACCAGGGATTCAAACCCCAGCAAAGGAGAGGCTTGGGGGCATATTGTCCCATCTCACTACCCAGTTCCTATGCACAGGACATGGCAGGGCTGGGATACTGCCTCAGTCCCTGAGGGGCACTGAAGCCCCCTCAGGAAGTAGGGAAAGAAACCCTTCACCTCCACCAGTGGCAGGCCCCAGTCCCCAGCCTTCCACCTCTATGGAAGCAGGAAGGGGAGCTTCCTGCCTTTGTAGAGCTCTGTCTGCTTTCCTGAAGTCCCTGTGTAGAAGGGGGTAGCTATCCCTCTGTTGCAACCTATCCAGGCCTTTTTGATGGGAGTCACATTTTTATTTAAATTTTAATTTAATGCTATGCTGAACTCAATGAGGCTTCCCCCTGCTTTCTGAGATTCTCCACCATTCTCACCATCTGGGTGCCCTAAGCTCTCAACAGCTGCCCCCTTCTCCAAAATGCGCTCCCTGTCTCAGCCCTCCCTGGGCTAGTTATCAACTATTTTGTCACTTTCCTTAAACTTGTCTCCACAATTTCTTTCTCCACAAAAATGTAATGCAGCTACAGAGAGGTAGAGCACATGGGCACCATAGAGAAGACAGCATATCTGCTGTCCCCCTCCTGGAGGGACAGTGGGTTGGGGGCTGCCAAGGCCACAGAAGGGCTAGGAAACCTCCCAAACTGGTGGAGCAGGTCCCATCCACAGAATTAGGACTGACATTTCTTGTCACAGTTTTCGGGGTCTCTCCGGTGTACCCCTCCCCCACCTTTATTTCTCCCTGCATGTCAGCCTGCCCTGATGGTGACAAGTCTCTCTCACCCTCCTATGTGGCAAACTTCTAATGTGAAGCCTGAGGCTCTTTTTTTTTTTTTTTTTTTTAAAGAGAGAGTGAGAGAGGAGAGAGAGAGAGAGAGAGAGAGAGAGAGAGAGAGAGAGAGAGAGGAGAGAGAATTTTTAATATTTATTTTTTTTTAGTTCTCGGCGGACACAACATCTTTGTTGGTATGTGGTGCTGAGGATCGAACCCGGGCCGCATACATGCCAGGCGAGCGTGCTACCGCTTGAGCCACATCCCCAGCCCTAGCTTGAGGCTCTTGACCCACAGATTCTCTGAATTTAGTCATGATGCTCTCGGTGCAGTTCAAACACAACTGAACTAGGCAAATATTTCTCATCGTTTACTGTTCATGAAGCACCAAGCTAGGCAACTAGAACTAACTCCAAAGGAAGAGGACATGGTTATCCATCTCATGGGATTTCCTTGAAGATTCGGAGGGCGTGGTTGACAAACAGGCCTGAAACCTCAATGCTCTGGGTTGTCCTGATGGTGACAGAGAGGCTTGAAGCCTGAAAATGGAATGTGCTCTTCTGACCCCACAGCCATCAGGGCCACAGGCTCAGCTCCCAGAGGGGCTGCCACACCTGTCCCTGTATTTCAAGGGACCTAAAGGCAGCTTCCCAGGCACAGACTCAGGGGACTTTCAAGGGGAAGATGGCTTTCCCTGTCCATGTGGCTCTGAGAGCCGGCCTCCCACCATGAAATTCTCTAAGCTGGAGGTCGGCTCGGCCAGTATGGGGGTAGCAGCCGTAGCTAAAGGCTTCCTGGGAACAATGTGCTGGGCCTGCTTTCACCTGTTGTTCTCTTCCTGACAGCTGTGGGAGATGAATGAGCCCGAGTGGGGCCAGCAGCTAAGGGAAGGCTGGCTCTAGACCCCCAAGCTCGGTCCAAGTGGCCTCAGTGCACGCACCAGGGCAAACCTGTCTTGAAGATGCAGTGGAGACTCATATTGACCTGAATGTAAGGATTCATGGCCTCCAAACCTCAGAAGTCCTCACCCCTGGCATTCATGTGGACTGAACTGGACAGTCCTGCTTTCATTGGGTGAACTCTGGAAGAGATCCCTCTCATTCTGTCTCTAGAGACAGAGGGAAACCCTATACTCTATAGATGTGGTCCTGTGGCTGGGATCAGGATCTGTTCTGGGAGCTCCCTCCAGGCCACACCTGCAACAACTGCTCCTCCACCACCCAGAAGCAAATAGAAACAGGTGACCCGTGACCAGGTGACCCCTGACAGCCATGGTTTCATACCCTTTCCCTGCATGTTTGCCTGCTCACTGGGATATTATCCCTGATGCTCAGAAATCTTTTCCCCATCATATTTGGCAAACTTCACCCCAGATGATTTGAAACCTTGGCCTTAGAGATTCTTAGAATTTTAGCATGGAGCTATTTGTCTGGTTGCATTTATTTCTCAAACTTACTATATGCGAAGCACCAAGTGAGGCCATTATAAATAAAGGGAAGATGTTGTATCATTATCCCCTCATGTGGTTTGCTTGAAGATTTGGAGGAGTGTGGCTGACAACTGGACCAGAAACATGAAGAGGACGGCACAAGAAAAAGCATAGCTCAGCACCTACCATAGGCACGGAGGAGTCATCAGGGCCACAGACCAGGAAAGTCTGTATGTTCTAAAGGAAGACAGTGGAATTCTATGCAAGGTATTGATATCAATACCAGAATTCAAAAATTATCTTGCTTTTGGAAAGGGAGCATATAGAATTGTCCAAATCACAACAAAAAGGAAGAAAAAAGGGAGTCACTAACCATTATCCAAGAGCATTTTCTGAATCTGTTGGTATCTCCTCTGGGGCAGGAGAAAACTGAGAAACTCTCCCAGCTCTATCATTCCTAATTTACCATTTAGATGTGATCATGAATTTTTTTTCAAATTATCTGAACGATAAATGTTCATGGTAGGAAACTTAGCAAGTACAAATACCCAAGAAAAAGAAAACATAAATCATGTGTATTTTCATCCACGATGACACACATTCTTCCATTTTCTTATACATATATTTTTGTTAAGTTGTAACATGTTGAATGAGAGCATTGGTTTGGGGTATATTTATATTACCTCATGCAATTGCCACAGGTGTACAACGACTGCTTAGACTGGAAAGAGCACATTATTTGTACACCTTGGAATTATTTCTAACCTGGATCTTTGTATGAAGAAAACTAAGCCCCCCCCCCATTATGGTCTCTTCATTCCCCAACACAATTATCTACCTTACTAACCCTATTTCACCTTCATTTTCCAACACCGCACGCCTCTGGAACATGCTCATTAGTGGCACACAGGTACGCATGTATAATATTCCTTAAAACTTCACTACCTTTTATTTAGCCTCTTTGGTTCACTGACTGTCTAAAGAGTCTATCCTCATGACCAGAGAAGGGTACAAAAATATTCCTGTTCTCCAAGAACTGGCTGTGACCTCAGGGAATGGTTGCTCTTGGAAGAGGCAGTCCATAGATTAAAAACAACCATAGAACACATAAAATTAATATGTTCACAGATGTGCACAGAAATGGAGAGAGACAGAGATAAGCTAGTCCCTTCACCACCACCACCACCTTTACCTTACAGATGAGGAAAGTGGTTCTAGAATCAGACTTATCTAAAGGCCCCTTTCAAAGCCTCATCCTGTTTGGTTTGGAGTTCTCCTGTGCTCTTAGTAGTTTGTGTGCCTTCTGATTTGGGTACAGACTGTTCAGACACAGTGTCAATTAGTTCATAGTAAATCACTGGCTCATGCTTTCTTCCTTCAAAAGGCAAAAACCACCCAGAGAAAGTGATAGGAACTTTCCTAACCCCAAAGGGTTAAGAGGGGGCTGGTGATGTCAGTCTAAGCACACCGCTGCTTGGACAGGAAAAGAACTCAGGGCTGTTTTTCTTTTCTGAAAGCCAATCCCAGTGGAGTCGCTGGGGTTTTTAAAACCAAATGTCTTTACAGCTTGAAATGAATAACTGCATGACCTCAGCCGTCACGCACGCAGCCCCTGCTGTTATACCTTGAGCCTGACTGCACTCTGGGCGTCCCGTAAATAACCCACGTCTGTGCCGCACATGTGGGGACGGGCTGCCCTCAGAAATGGTTTCAGTTGGGAGGCCCAGAAACTCTGTCTCTATGAACGCGGCAGTCATCTGGTAGCGATTTCCCTGTCCCCATTAAAGTCAGACACTGAATCCATTTGCATCATTGCAGACCACCAGAAGGAATTCATTTTTATTGCTTGGATGTGGGTCTCTGAGCCCCATCTCTTAGAGGAGCCCTTTGTGTTGCCGATGGATGAGTGTGAAATGAAATGATGACAATCTTGTTGCTGGGATAGTTCGGCGCAGACTGATCGGAGATGGAATCCTGCATTCACTGTAAGAAAAGGGGGAGAAACAACACAGATTTTAGGCTATAGAGACAAACTGATCCCCTCATAATACGAATACCCAAATTCCTATTTGGGTAAATCATTGCATTAAAGTTCAAGACTTGGTTTTAAAAACACAGCAAATCTTTGCTTTGGAATATTCAGGCTACATTCAAACCTAACTCTGCAATTAGGACCTGGAATTCAATCCTGAGTTGTTTTTTGTTTTTGTTTTGTTTTGTTTTGTTTTGTTTTTTGCCAAAGTTACAAAAACAAATAAGATATTGTTGTTATTATTAGTAATAGCACATAAAAAATTAGTGATTATTAACTAACTTCATGGAGACATTTATAAAACCAGCCATTGTCCCAGCCAAACAGGAGGACTGGATTCTGTCCTAGTCCCTCCCTGAATTTGCTCCAGGACTTTTGCTGTATCATGTAGATTGAGCCTCAGTTTCCTCTTCTGTCAGATGAAGAGTTTAGATAATGTGCATTTCCATGGATCCCTAGGCACCTCTAGGAAAGGCAGAAATAGAAGCATCAGAATATAATGTCATATGTGACTCACTGTACTAGAGTGGTGGAGGGTGCAGATTGGACACTCTGAGAGCATTCTAGGAGTATTTTGGTAAGAAAGGCCTGGGCCTTCCCCCAGTGTGCAGATGAATACAACCATAAATGTAATATCAAGAATCCCTGAGCATAGGAATGAATTTGGGCTCTGAACCACAAATGGCTATGTTATGGAGACTGCTAAGGAGCTGTATTGTGATGCTGTGGGTGCAACAATGTCAGCCTTCAAGGTAGTAAAGCCAGAAAAGCAGCAGCAGAAAAGCCAGGACTGTTTATACTGCAGAAGCAGGGAGCCCTGGACAGACAAGGAAAACAGCCTTTTCCTGCAGGGGACTCAAAGAATGGGCTCTACTTGGCCAGAACACACCCCATTTCCCACCCCTTGAGGAGGCTACGGTCCATGACAGTTCCATCAAGCCTGGAAAAAAATGAAAGTTTGCAACCAGAACTCTGCAAACTGCTTTCTTGCTCTTTTTTGTTTTCCATGATTGATGGATGTACTTGTAAGGAAGTTCAGCCTGATAAGTCATTTCCTCCTCCAAAAGAATTTGACTCACCTCTAATTCACCTCCTATGAGTCTTCTCAGGACCAGACAACCCTGGTTTTTTTCTGAGTTCTAATATATCATGTTTTTTTTTTTTTTTTTTTTTTTTTACTCAAGCCCCCACAAGTAGTGGGGCCTGTGCAGGAAGCCCAGGCTGGGACTGTGTCCTAATCCTGCTTCTCTGCAACAAATCCAGCTCATCTCTCATTTCCGCTCAAGGAAACAGTAGGATAATGCTGCCCAGACCCTCAGGACCCTGGGGCCCACATGTCTTCTAGACTACCCCCCAAATCTTCAAAGTCTTGGAGGAAAGCAAAAATATGCTCCTGTAATGTTTTCTTCTTTTTTTTTTTCTGCTGGGTGCCTATGTGTATAGAGGAACATGCACACTCACACACACAAACGCACAGGCACACTCACAGGCAAACACGCATGGAGCATGTGCTGTGAGTAGTATCCACACATTAGCAGACCCATCAGGGTGGGCACAGGGAGTGATGGATAGAATGAGCTTTGGGAAAGACAGCTCTGCCACACCAGCCCAGCTACATTAGGAGATAAAGTGGCAATTGTACCTGTGTCCTATAGAAAATGCTCTCAGCCTGCACAGGGAGGAACTAGCTGTACTTGCAGGCTGCTCAACTTTTCACCCACTATTCTGTGAGCCATTACTGACTATCCACAAGGTGTGTCCGCCATGGTCTGTGTGCCCCACAGAGATGGCCCAGAGCAGGCCCAGATGACATCATCCGCCTGCCAGGTAAGTGCTCCCCAGAGAGCATCAAGTCCTAGACAAGCAAGGACAGGTGGTGGCTAATGTCATGGAAAACTCCTACGGCAGCAGGTGAGTCACTGAAGGAGAATCAGAGGAGCTGGGGAGGAGGGGCCACTTGCCATCCTTGGGGGAAGGGGATTCTGGGCAGAGGCTGGACAGCTTCATCAGGTCCATATCGGTGGCAGCTCAGAGCCGTGCCAAAGCTTGGCCTAGGGACTTCCTTCTAAAACTCCGCTAATGCTGAGGTTGGTGAGGATGCATCTCACCAACTGAGCCTGCTGAGGAACAGCCTAGGAGTGGACTGTCTGAATAAAATGCATGATGGGTTCTAAGAAAGAAGAATGGCTAAGGAAGAGAGAGGACCTGGGGGATACTCTCACCACTGCACTTCAGCTTGAGAGAGAGACTTGGGCAGCCATTGAAGCTGCTGCCCTTGTCCTGGGGCACATGGAAATGTGAACTCTAGAGATGTTTCTCTTCCTGCAGTCTTCCCTTTCCTTTCCCTTCAAATTTTGTGCCTCAATATTCCCAAGTAAAAAAAGCAAGAACAAAAAATACCAACATTTATTGGGTTCTTACCAGACACATTTATTATTCATCTATTTAATCTCAAGGGAGACCTGAGGCAGGATAGGAAGTAGAAACCGCCTGCTCATTTTTCTGACTTTTGTTACCTAGAACTCTAAGCCCCTGGGAGAATTGGAGAGGTAGAGCGGGCAGAGTCAGCATCTCAAAGATACTAGCTGGGGAGAAGGCTCCACTCCTGAGAAACACATATGTTATTTGTCTTTAAATTTCCAGTGTAACATCTGGTAGTTATTCAATGAATGTTTGTAGAATGACAGTTTGAACCAGAACAAAAACGTGTTGTAGGTGATCTATTCAATAGATCAGCATTTCTCAAAGTGGGATACAGGGGCCTTTGAAGCATCCTAGATCCTTTTATAATAATCTTCTGACTATAAGTTGCTTCTTTCATTCTCATTCTCTCATGGTGACGTTTTCAGATGCCATATAATTTTGTAACTGATTGAATATGAAAGGAGTAGAACAACCTCATTGTCTTCTCTTAAAAAGATTTGTAAAATGTAAAATAATGACATTTTTAATTGTTTTGTTTGTGTGTGTATGTGTGTGTGAAAATATAGTTAATACACTGGTTTTTATATATTTTTAAATGTATTAATATATGCATTTTATTTTTTTCTCAGCTTTAAAATGTTTAGTGCAGTGTATTTTGACAGATATGATCCATGTAAACAAGAGGACTTGGGGATTATCAATAAATTTTCAAAGTGCAAATGGGTCATGAGACCACCATGTTTGAGAATCACTGATACAGACAAAGACCAACAAGAAAGGGTAGGAAATAAGGGAGAACAAATTTGCAAGTGGCTCTTTGCCCTTGAGCAAGCCATTCGACAACTCCCTGGTGTCATCTCTAAATGAAGATGCTGGCCAGATGTGCTCCAAGGTCCATCATCTTTAAGTCTCTCACTCCTGGTTCTTTCGCCAGCAGAGGCAGACACTGGAAATGCAGTAAGTCAGAGACCCTCACTGAAACATGGCTCCCGGAGTACACCAGGGGAATGCCACAGGAAGGGTCCCGTCTAAAAATAACTGCCCTAAGACCTGGGGTCAGAGGGCTCCTCCCTGAGTTAGGAGGAGAGAGATGATGTCAGTGCCAGGAACGGGCAGCATTCCTGGGCTGCTCAGGTCTGTGGCTGACTGCTCAGGAATTCAAGATCCTTTTAGTCCTCCAGAAATGTCACCACTAATCTCCGCCTGAGCCCAGAGCCTGTGCATGTGTGTGTGTGTGAGCACACGCTTGCGCACACGCTCCATTGCATTCAAGAAAGTAATCCGATATAGGCTCTGACGTCTTTTCGGGGAAAACTTGCATTGAAACAAAGTTCAGAGCCTTATTTTTCAGAAAGCCACAGCCCTGTTTTGTCCTCAGCAAGCAAAAGTGCTAGGGAGAGGGTGGGGCTGGAAGTCCTGGAGGTGATGGTAACCTGCCCTCCTCCAGCCCCCCTTGCCCTGTCCCCGGCTATTGCTGAAGCCACGCTCTCTTGTGGGGTTCTTGGAGGACTACTCTGAAACACTGTTATAAATACCCAATAATAAACAAACATGAGTTATTTCTGAAATGTACCCAGGAATAGCCAACTGCCCAAATAGTCAAGGTTGTTCTTCAGATCCTGGGAAAGATAGAAATGTGGGTATGGTTTATTTTTCCATTACCCAAAAAAGAATCATTGGTCATTTATGTCTAATTTTAGTGTTCTGTTACCACTTTTTTAATCTTATCATTTTGGGGAATGAGAGAAGAGGGAGGAGGGAGAGAGATTGGGAAAGAGTTGGGGTCAGGGGACAGAAAATGAAGAAAAGAGCAAACAGGGAAGGAAGAGCCCATAATTCCACTCCAGCACTTGGGATGACATTCAGAAGAACAGGATAGTCTGGGCCATAATGCTCCCTGTTAGTCTGAATTATAAAGACCCAAGATGGCGGGTAAGCCATAGAGGAATGCTATAAACTTTCAAATCCCCAAAGAATCAGACTACAAATGGAAATACAAATAGCTGAGATAAAAAAGAGGAGCCATAGTAAATACTGGAGCTGACTTGGTGCATCAGAAAGTGTTCTCATCTCCAGGAAAAGAGCAATGCCCACACAATCCCCATTTTTTTTTTCCCTTGACTGTTAAGACTCAACATGTTCAGCAGATTTACTGGGGCATTGCCAAGAAAATATTTTCAGTACTAGATGAGCAAGTTGATACTGGCAATGTTGACCTTGTTCTTGGGAAAGGCTGGTGAAACACAACTGTGCCCTCCATATCTCAGGGGACACAATCCTACGCAGCTGAAATTCCTCCTGGCCAGGTTCTCCCTTATAAGACAAGGACCCAAGAGTCCTAATACTGGCCAGACATTGCACCATCTTCCTAAGAAGTTGGAGCTGGAATCCTTAAAGCAGTCTCAGGATCAACCGAATCCCCTCCTTTGCTTCTAATTTACTCTCTAGACTCCACCTTCATCCAACCTGGACCATATCTGGCTATCTCCCTAGCTGCAGTTGGCTTCTGGCACTTTGTGGATTGACTTTGCTTTTGGCCCTCCTGGTCTCAGCTCTCCCCAGAGGATCTCATTGGACACAAGCTTCTTTCTTTCTCCATACCCTCTGCTAAACCAACCCTAGGCAAACAAGCTCTTAATAGAACCCCTTGCTCCTGAAGAATTAGGGTCATACATCAGTATTCTGCTTTAAGCCCCAAACACGTTATTCCTGTTCTATCCTCTACACAGATCCAACATCTAGGGTTTGACCCTCCTGATGAAGTGTTCACAGGAAGCTCATTCACCTTCCTGGGTATTCTTTGCATTCTGAAAAAGAAAAAAATTAGTTTCAATGAAGCAAGAAAACATTTCAAGTCTTAACTAAGGCCTTCCTCCGGAGCTGCTCCCATAAATGACACAACCCTGAGCGGCAGCTACCCCAAAAGCTAACACCCTGAGACTGCAGGTCACAAAGCCTCCAACAGATCTTGAATTATATGTCCTGACAGGTTGGAATTTGTAATAGATTGTGAGATAATGATGAGCTTGACTTCCAAAATGAAGTAACTGGCCCCTGGTAGAAAAGACAGAAAGAGACCAGATTCTCTCATATTCTTGGACTGAGGATACACATTTGCAAGAGGTCTCAGAGAATTGAGGAAAGAGTCTGTGGTTATACAGCAAAGTGAAACCAACTGGTCCAGAAAAATCTCAGACTATGACCTTTGTTCATGAGCCTTTTCGCCACCATATGCAGCCATCTGAATCCCCAACAAGCCATGCAGAGAAAATGTTTTTGTAACACACTCACCTTCTCCTCATCCTAAGCTTGAATGAGTTTGGAGTAAAAGAAACGGCCTCTTCCTAGGACTTATTAATATGATTTGTGCCATTTGTATTAAAAAACCACTCCACTTAATATTATCTACACACTGTGTGTATTGTTTCCCTACTGGCAATTATATGGCTATATCTGGGAGTGGAATAAATCAAGTTTAACACAGACAGTACTTCAGAATATAAGGCAAAGAGTTCATACTGTTTGGGTCTCGTGGAAGGATGAGTTTGGGACGAGACCAGATAAAAAGACCTTAAATACTGAAATTTGAAAATATTTTCTATGATCAAGGAGATGATTTTTCTCCCTTACTTAATTTTTAGGAGAGAAATTTTTTCAATAACTAAGCCTGTTGTGCTTAAGGGGTTTGCTTCAATTATGCCAAGAATTCAAAAGAAAAGACAGAGGTGAATGGGCAGGAAAAGGCACATGTGATTGCCACCTGAGCCACTCTGCCAGATGTCCATGACAGCCTCCTGAAGGCAGGGTGCAAAGAGAGGCTTTGAGTTAGATCATAATTGTAGCTTCAAATTGGGCAACTAAATTTTAATTACCAAGAGTGACCAGAAAGCTGTGGAATCTGCTCAAGTTCTTGTTGGAGGGGAAGAGGGTAGGAGAGCTACCACTGGGGGCACTTGCTGAAACATTTCAATGCACAGGTCCCATCATTTGTGAAACTGTTGAAGATTGAAGTGTTCATTAGCGTGTCCATGTTTCTGGGGAAGACCTGGAATGTGGGGCTAACACTGAGGCCCAAGGAGAGAATCAGTATGGGATTTGAACAATGTTCCTCACGCAGCTTGATTCCCAAACCTCGGTTGAAAATACCCCATTAGTTTCCAGAACAGGCATCTGCCACACTAAGTACCATTCCTCATAAAACCTAATAAGCAATACATATCTGCACCTAAAAATAAAATCCAGCTTCAAAACAAGCCTACAGGGTTATATACAGCACACGGGGCAAGGGAAATGGAAAGATTGAGCTCCTGCTCTCTAAAACAAAAACAAAAACTCTTGCCAACCAGCGAGCATGGACCTTGTGGAGCAGCCCTATAAAGATCTTCATTGTGCTCTTACTGTCTCTTCTGTGGCCACAATTTCCCCTAACATAGACCCTGATGATTCCCAGATGCCTCCAGAAGACCTTGCTGGCTTGGTTAATATGTCTTTTAGCTTCTTCTCTCAAATCCCAGCCTACTTGCTTACAGCACTGAGACTTGGGGAGATCCACACCTGTGCAAACCAGCTCCTGTATACGACATTTGTACTCAGAACTGCTTTAGCAGAAGTTGATGAAGTTGCTCTAAGAATCTTAATGAGGCCTAATGGCCTCTCTGGCTTCAGATTGCTTCAACAAATGAGAATCTGTTACATCCTAGCAAAGAAAGCCAAGAGTTAGGGAGGGATGGTGTTGTCTGAGTTGCTTTCAGGACTTAAAATAATGCATATTATTGGAGCCATAAATTCTTTAAAGAATCAAGTATATCCACTTACGTGATATATTTGTAATGACAAGCCCAGGACTGGAGATCAGAAGACAAAAGCTCATTCAAATTCCATCACTTTCCAGTGTTTATTTTGGGAGTCAGTCTTGTCCCCTCCCTGAGCCTCCATCTCCCTCCGTATAAACTCAAAGGAGGGAATGGGGACCTCTAAGTTCCCTTCTGGTTCTGCCAGCACCTAGTTGGTCTTCCTGGGTAAATCCCACTCCAGCTTAACTTTTAGCAATGGTGTCTTCTGGTGTCCAGTGATGGAGCCATGTGGGTCCCCACTTCACCACTGCTTCAGTGGCTCCCACTGCCATGGCCCAGGTGTGTGCATGAGTTCCTCTGCTTGCGCAGCCTGCCTCCTAATAAATGTCCCCCCACACCTGTAGGCCAGGGTTCAGCACGAACAAGGGGCCTAGTTACAGGCTGTAGCATCTTTTCTTCACGAGATGATGGGAGTTTTGCAACATAGGAAAGGGGGTTGAGCTGAACGTAGACTGCAGTGAGGTGCTGTTTGTCATTTCCAATCCAAGAATGCAAAGAATGAAGAGTCCACGCATCATCACCAACTGGGCAGGTGGAGGTTTTCTAAGACTGGGCTCTGAGGAAAATTACCTGTCAGTTTGGTCCTCAGGGTTAAGGCTGGTATAAAGAAGCTTTTCTCATGTTTTCCATGGGGAAACTGAGACAGGAAGGTACTTTTTGACCCTTCCATGGTCACGTGAGCTAGAGTTAATATGTATGCAGAAGGAAAATATCCAGCCCTGCAGGAGGAGGGGCAGAGGTATGCACAAGCAAAGGTGAGCCATTCCATCCTGCAGGTAGGCGCTGGACACCACAGGGGCCCTAGGACAGGGTGAGAAGCTGGACCTGTGCCTGCTTTCTTTCCCATATATGAGTTGTACATTTGGACCCAATTCTGACTGTGAAAGGAGGAGTCTTTCTAGAACTGCTGTCTCTTCATTTTCAAAGAAAAAGTAACTTTCAGGGAAGCCCTCCCTCTCACCCCAACTATCTCTCAAACCTACTTCTTCCCTTGCTGAGCCAGAACTTTCAGCCTCAGAAGTTCAGCTTTTGGGGGGGCAGGCAGGAGGTAGGGTATTAGCCCCCCATTGTGAGATCTTTCACAAAAATCAGAGTGCTGTGGGAAGGCCACGTATGCTGGCACCTCAAATGTGGCCATTGTGGTAAATGAACCATAAATCCTGCAAGGTCGAAAGGGAGAAAGATCTCTCTGGGTCTTAGATCATTTTCAGTTTTCTTAAGCGTGTTTTTGTTTGGTTTAGTTTGGCTGAAGGCGGTGGGACATCAGAGTACCAAGTGGGGAGAGTTACGGGAAAGGGGATGTGAGAAATTGCTGCTCCTCCAAGAGCAGAAGGAATACAGACGAGGAGGAACACAGTCCGGTATTTCCCTGGGAACACCCGATGGGCCATGCAGGCAAATATCACCAGCGTTCACATATTGGCAATACTGCTTGGGTCCTTCAATGGCAAGTTCAACTAAGAAGGTCTTGTCTTCTAGAAGGTATTCTAAAATCTGTGAAATGAACTCTCCCAACATGAGACATGCTACTTACTGTAAACCCACTGAAATGTATTGGGTAACTGAAGGCAAGAAGCATCACACTAAAATAACGTTTGACAGATAAGGAAACTGAGGCCCAGAAAGAGGACCCCTTACACAAATATCCTCCACTACAGCTCAGGTGACCCTCCCTTCCCAGTCTCTTTGCATCATTCCTGACCTCTGAAAAGGGCCTAGTTGGGGCAATACATGACTTGATGACTCAAATGTTAGCCCAGGATTTAAGAGACTAGACAAATGAAAAATACCAACCACCAGGTCACCAGGTTTGATGAGTCTGCTCTAAGATCCATGGAAGTGAACTGAGATTAGAATGAAAAATGTCTCAGAGCTCAAGGGGGGAGCTGGGAAGGGGGGCCTCCCTTTCCAGGAGATAGAGTACATGCTGTCTGCCACTCAGAACTCCTCTCTCCCATTTGCAGCAAAATGGATGGAATTGGGGAGATTATGTTAAATGAAATAATCCAGACACAGGAAGACAAGAACCACATGTAATGCTAAATAAGTAAATAAATGTCAACCTGAAAGTTGAATAATGAGTACTAGGGATAGGAAAGGGGCCAGGGATAGTGGCAAGGGAAGATGGAAGAAGGGTGGTTAGATTTGACCGATGCACACTGTATATAAATAGGAACTATCACACTGGACCCCGTATGTACAGTTATGAATTAACAAAACAGATTACAGAAAAGAAAGAGAGAGAAAAGAGGGGAGAAAATAATTTCTCTGTCCCTTTCTGTGGCCAATGAGTCACCCGGGTCCCTGCCTCATATCTGGGGCTGCTGGAGTGCCTGATCCTTTCACACTCCTGACCTAGAAAGTTCTAGGTTCACTTATTGAACTCTGTGATCACAAAGGCGCTGTTAGAGCCGTAAGGCAGATGGGAGGGGCTGCTTATCTCATCGCTGTCAACACACAGTTGTTTAGTCACTAAGCACTTGCAAGCACAGGTTCAACAGCCATGACCGACAGCAATCACCAAGGTGTCCCTCGGAGTTGTGAGGGGAGAGTACACGGTCAGGAAGTGTGAGGCAAGCCCTTGTTTGGCAGTTCAGGAATTCGAAGCCAAGGAGAAAAAAAGGGAGGGCTTTCTGGCACAGTTTAATATTTAAAAGGTATGAGGGACCCTGAGTCATATCTCAGCTTCCCCTATTTTTCTCCCTTCTGGGAACCTGTGCACGCTGCTCGGTTGTTTTCATTCACCTTTGGACAGGTGAGAGAAGGAATGTGGCAGGACTGGTGCATTCTTTTTAAAAGTGAGAAAACCAAGACCCAGAAAAGAAAAGCAGACCTCTCTCCATACTCAGGGGCAGAGCTGAGCAGAGTCCAACCTCCCCTGCTGGACCTCCACTTACTGCCCACCTAGGGGGCAGCATGGTTTTGCCCGACTCTGAGCTGTTCCTCACCACCTGAGTGACGGCTGGTCTGGCTGGCCATTCCCCATCCAGGACAGGCTCCAATAGTGGAACAGGTCCTAGGTTTGCATTCAGACCTGGAGCTGCATCTCCTAAATCTGTTAATCCTTCACTATATTTTCACCAGGCTACTTTTAGGACCTAAAGAAGCACTCCCTGGTTGATCTCCAAGAACCCATCCATCTCTGATGGATCTAGGTTAAATAACAGAGCTTCTTTCTTTTGGTTTGTATACTTGGGGAAATTATTTGTGTAAGAACTCAAAATGTACAAGCTATGGTGTAATGTTTGTATTCAATCAATATACAGATGTGGGCATGGAAGGATGCTAATGTCCCTGAGGGCAGGTACCAAATCTGCCTTGTTCCTTTCTATATCCCAGACCCTGGTCCAGTTCTGCACATCATGGTGAGAGTGCACAGAATATATCTTAAGTGAATGATTGTTCTATATGTGGATAGAACCAATTCAACAGCCAAACAGATTCACCGAGCCCCTAAGTTCTTCGTCTTGTTCACAGCCCCTAAGGCATATTGTTAATTAGAATATTTTTGTAGACTTTGGTAGTCTTCATTTCTGCTCACCAATGCTAAAGCCACTAGGGAACCTGGATCCATGTCCAGTCACTTTAGCACCAGAATAGCCCATTGACAAGCCTTGTCTGCACCTCATCTTCACCCTCCAGGCACCCCCAGGCTCTGCAGGACCCCAGCACCGAGTGAAGGGTGAACACGTCAGCCCTGTGTCACAGGTCTATTGTTGGTGTGCCTGGCCTATACATTCTTGTGTGCATGTGGTACTGTGGTACGTGTCTAACACAAGTTCCCAGAAGGCAGCAGCTCTGCCATGGAGAATGAATGGTCTGCTTCTCTGTGCCAGCTTTGCCAGCGTGAAGGCTTATGCAGAGCTCAGTCTCTCAGCCAAGGGAGAGAAAGCAAGAGTCTGAAGGCCCTATCCTCTTCTCTCAGCCTCAACTCCTGACAACTGAGAAGAGATACCTGTTGTCTCTCTGGGTAATTCCCTCTCTCTTGGCCTTCTTTAGTAAATCTAGGAAAGACTCCAAAAAGGAAATCTATTAGGTTTCCAAATAGCATCAGAAAGATGAGAACAAAGAACAGTCTACCTTCACCAGCCAAATTGCCAACTCCCTCCCACCTCCATGTCCCTACCCTGCACGCCCTCTGTGGGCAACTTCTCTGTCTTTCCTTCTCTCTGTTATTTCCTGTCCCTCATTTATTCTTCACTCAACATTTGAGAACTTAGTTTGTGCTCAATTTTATGCTTGTCCCTGAATATACAAAGATGACTAGGCCACATCCCAGCCCTCGAGGTCGAAACTGAAGCCCAGCTAAGAGGAAAAGCTTGCCTTCAAGTCACATTGAAAGGTGGTAGGAATAGGAAAGAGAAGTGGGGTGGAGAAACCAAGTCCATATCTATTTCTTTTTGCACATCAACAGTCTAAAGAGTTGGCCAGTCCCAGAAATCTGGGCTGCTTTGGGGTTTACTTGGAAACATGAATTACCTTATAAAAAGAAAAGGTTTATTTTGACTCATAGTCTTAGAGGTTCCAATCCATATTCAGTTGACCTGGTTGTTTTGGGCTTGCATTGAGGCAGCACATCATGGTGGGAGCATATGGAAGAACAAACCTTCCCACTTCGAAGCCAGGAAGCATAAGAAAGAGGAAGGCTGGGGTTCCACAACCACCTTCAAAGACACACCCCGAATCACCTAAAGACCTCCCACTAGGCCCCACTTCTTAAAGATTCTACCACTTCCTACTAGTGCCACACTGGAGACCAAGCCCTTAAAATATGGGATTTGGGGAGATATTCATAATCTAAACTATAGCATGAGGACTTGAATTTTATTCACTTAAGGTCCTGGTGCCCAACGTCCAAATGTGTGAGGAACCTAGCAAGCTGAGGGACAGGTAGACTCCCTTAGCCTTGCTGATGAGGAAATACAATGCAAACAAGTACACAACCCACGGAGTCTTGGAAAACCATGCTTATAAGAGGGGCCAGCGGCCTGTGGGTTGTGTTTACAGGTCCCACAGAACTGTGGTGGAGGTCTGCATGATGGACAGCTCCCAGAGAGACAGTACCTGGTCATTCACAGTCCCTGCACCTGGAAAAGTTCTTCTCCATACTGAGCCCCATAGGAGACTGACCCTCCCTCCAGGTCTCTACTTCTCCTTCCGGTAGACAGTAAAACAATTCATGCATGTTCACAAGGATGAGTGGAAGGCCCCAGTCCAGGCTGTGACCATGGGGCTGCTTCTGACCTTGTCCTATTCCAGATGAACCCCAGCTTCTGTGAAGGATTGGAGGCTGCAGATGAGAGACATGCTGCTTTGCCAGTCTGAGTACTTAGATGGACATCCCTGGGGACAAGAGAAGGCTATAGGTCACGTCTGTGCCACTCTACTCTCAGGCAAACAAAAGCCTCCACTGGTCTTTCTTTGGAAGCCTTGCTTATCATAGGGAAATTCATCAACTTCAAAAGTGCTGCTTATGTTGTAGGGGGAAGGGAGGGAGCTCATGGCCATTTAACTAAACTTTGGGACCACTTTATGGAAGGTTTTTCAGGAAATGGAGGTCATCCAGGAAGCAGGACCCTGGCTGTGTTTAGCTCTACCCACTGGCCTTGGCAATCATGGAACAATCCAGAAATCCACATAACCGACCCACCCTAAGCTCAGTATTTTGGTTCGGTGTGTTTTGTACCATCTCATCACTAACCCTGTGGTTTTCAAATGCCTCCTCCCTGACTCTGTTCCACTAGGTTTCTCTCTCCCCAGAGGAGTTTGCTGCCCAAAGCCAAAATAAATACTGGGAATTGGAACAGAGGAGGACTTTTCCAAGGGAGTGTCTGCTGGCACCTTTTTCTCCGCAGTCCGCACCCCTTCCCCACCTGCACTTCAGCTGCGAGCCCTGGCTAGTACTGGAGTTTCACAGATCTCAGATTTCATAGCCAAAGCTAAGATTCAACTAATGTTCTCCTACGGCAACTCAATGCAAGTAAACAATCTTCATGAAGTTAACAGATATTTTTACCACTCTGAGATTCGAATGGCACTCCATTTAGCAATTGGTTTTCATTCTTCTTGGTTGTGATGTTTCAGCTATTTCTTCCTTTTCTTTCATCTTTAGCATGAATATTTATTTTGTTTTCGAGAGTACTTAGATAAGGTGGGTTCCTACAAGCATTTGGTCATTTATTCTCATGTTGTTCAGTGACCACAATTAGCCGGTCCTATCCAGACTCTACCCTTAAATCACACATAGGGGCCTTAGTTAGGCCTGTTTTCACTCAAAAACATGAATGTATATGCTAAAAAGCCTTCGGTTCCCAAACAAGTCATTTTGTAATGATGTAGGAAGACTTTGAAGCCTACTCCAAAGTTTATGAAGAAGTGATTCCCAAAGGAGGAATGATAAAAAGCTACCTGATAACATGCAGCATTCCTCAAATGGGCTTTCATAGACACAGCACTAGAGTAAAACTCATTAAATAATAATTAATTAGGCCAGGTGTGTGGTGTCTGCCTGTAAGCTCAGGCTGAGGCAGAACATGACAAGTTTGAGGCCTACCTGGGAAACTTAGATCCTGGCTCAAAATGAAAGATAAAAGAGCTAGAAATGCAGCTCATCTGCCTTGCATGTGTGAAGCTCTGGGTTCAATCCCTAATACTGCTAAAAACAAAATAAGAATAACAATAAGGTATTCAATAATAACTCTATGCCAGTCCTGGGCTAAACAGGTTTATATATTATTTGATTTGGTTCTCCCAATAGCTCCAGTAATTTTTTTTTTCTTTCTGTGCTGGGGATTGAACCCAGGTCTTTGCTCATGCTACTCAAGCACTCAGCCACTGAGCTACATCTCTACACCTCCAGCTCTGTAATAAATATTTTTAAACTCATTTCAAATCAATGCATAGGGAGACACAGGGTGACTCAAGGGCATATTCCAGTCTGGCTGGACTGCCTAGAATTGAGGCTGGGGCTCTTAACCACTGGGGTCCTGGCTTCTGATTCTGATTCCCCTGGTCATATACTCAGCAGCTGGGATGAATTACTTTTCTCCTAGCTAGGGGTGTAGCTCAGTGGTAGAGATGTGCTTAGAATGCACAAGGCCCTGGGTTCAAATCTTGACATTAAATCAATTCATAATTACTTTTCTCCCATGAAAAGTAATTTTTCTACCTCTTTATTTTGCAGGAGGCTTTGTTATCAATCATGCACTCAAAGAATGTCAATGGCCTGCACCTGATAAGGTGCTTGGGCAGCAAATAGGAAGCAGCCCCCAGATTGTCATGAAGATTAAATGAGATGATGTGTCTAGATCACTCAGTCCAGCGCCTGGCATATAGTTGGCATCCATTGATGGGAGCTGGCTAGTAACAATAGCTCCTCCAAACCTTCCCGGACCACCCATGGCTGCCAAACTCTCTTCTTCTACACCAACTCCACGACCCTCCTCAAGCACCTGTTCTGAATCTGTCTCCCACTTGCTAATAAAGTTCAGCTCCGACACACCCTGTACCCATAGGCATCTAGTCAAGTGCTCAAGGCATAGAAAAGACTCAAAAACACTAGCAGGTCAATCCCAAAATGTTCTCCACCTGCAACACCAGGCACCTCTCATCCCCCTCCACTGTGCTGGGTCCTAGTCCCTCTCTTCCTATCAAAGCTAATTGAGACAGTCAGACCTGGCCTCCAGGTACCAAATGAAATGATTTCTTTTGAACAGCTAGTTCCCTAGCCCCAGTCACTTTTGTCCTCAGGGATTCAAGTATTTTTACAAACCCCTGAAGCTTGATGTCATCAGATGTCAGGGGGACTTTCTCCACTGCCAGTGAGCCAACTTCAGAGCCAAGCTTGAAATCAGAAAATGTAGGAAAGTTGGTGAAGTTTTGCATTTTCTTTGAGTTTTAGACTGGGCAGAGACCCCTGGCCCCCAGTCCCAAGGAGACTTTGGGGGAGTAATGAGATCATGTCTGCAGAGGTCCCCAGGCCCTTGGAAAAAGATCCCTCTGTAATTTTTTGGAAAAGCCTTCTCCTTCCAGCCATTTCTGCTCACACCGTCTCATTTTTCCTGTCTGGCTGCAGCCACCACCAGCAGCCCGCGGAGCTTGCCAAATTTCCATTGACTGGTTCTCTCGTCTTCTCAGGCTGTTGGGTTTCTCCCCTCAGGATCAGATGTAGGTCTGATCACGTGAGCAGAGTTTAAAATTGTGTGGTCCCCACCAATCATTTAATCCTTCAGAAAACTGTCATAAAGGATGTCTGGGGACTTGGGGGAGGATACATGTTTTGTTTTGTTATTTTATGCATTCCCTCACTCTGTCTGGATATAAGGATCCAGGGAGGGGGAAGGCAGGTTTCCTTGGTAAGGAATGTACTATGAGGGAGTACAGTATCTTGGACTCTGAGGATCCTTTGTCTGCCCCCAGCTTAGAGGGTTTTCTTTTCCTGGCTTCTCAGTGTACGCAGGTGGCTGTGGGTAGGAAGCCTCAGAGGCTTCCTGAACAACTCTACCCCACACTCGATGGGCCTGGGCTCCAGTTCCATCTCTCCTGTTGATTTTCTTGATAATGGATGATAAATCCCTTCTCATCTCTGGTTTCCATCACTGATCTGTGAGATGGTCACTCATGCCTGGCCTTCCACAATGTCCAATAGGAATGGAAAATGTTTCTGAAGGGTCACTTCCCTAAAGAGCCACTGGGGCAGGTAGATGAGGACAGCTGTGTACACTGTGAGAGCAGCAAAGGACTGCTGGGGGGCGGGGGGGGGGCAGCAATAGAACAGGAGGAGTGGCGGAGGGTGAGCTAAGCCAGGGAAGACTGGCTTCCCCATGGCCGATACCAGAAGGGACGGGAAAGGTAGGCAGGGCCTTTGACGCTATATGAAGGAATTTCAAGTTTACCCTGAGGACCAAGAGCTTTTATCAGAATATTGACAGAATATGGCAAAAACAGAGGCAGGAAGACTCTGGCAGCTCATCCTACAGAGGTCATAGAGGTCATAGATACAGAGCAAGTAGAAGACCCAGAGAAACCCAGCAACTCCAAAACCATCAAGCAAGCTAGTGCCCTCAGCCAGGCACGGGGGCACACACCTATAATCCCAGTGACTAGGAGGCTGAGACAGGAAGATCTCAAGTTCAAGGCCAACCTAGACAACATAGCAAGACATTATCTTAGGGAGAGAAAAAAAAAACAATTATCTTTTATTTTTTGGAAGTAGGAAGTACAACTATCCCACATTCCTGATGAGGAAGCAGAGCCTCAGAAAGGCTCATTTGGGATGGCAACTGATTTCTCAAATATGGTGGGGAGGTCAGTTCTTACTGAGCCTTAATAAGCAGCTAGTGTTAGAAAGAAGGACAAGAGCTGGGCATGGTGGCCCACGCCTGTAATCCCAGTGGTTCAGGAGGCTGGGTTAGGAGGATCCCAAGTTCCAAGCCAGCCTCAGCAACTTAGTGAGACCCTAAGCAACTTAGTAAGACTATGTCTCAAAATAAAAAGGGCTGGAGATCTGACTCAGTGGTTAAGCACCCCTGACTTCAATTCCCTGGAACCAAACACAAAGAAAAAGAAAAGAGAATAAGAAATGCCTGCAGCCACTGCCTGAGCCCTTGGAGCAGCTGTCCGGGGCCAGTGCACTGGGTGGGTGGACTGTGACGGGCAGCTGACTGGGCAAATGCCGTGGAGGCAGAGCCCTGGCTGGTTCTGTGAAACCACAAGCCTGAACTTTTTTGCCACACATTTTGGGAGCTTCAGCATTTCCTCTTTGGAGAAAGGACACCCAGCACTCCAGGCCAAGGCAGGCGGGTAATCAGTAACAGCTGCGGCCTCTGCTGGCCGAGGGTCAAGGCTCCAGCCCTGCACTTGGCCCTGTGGTTTTGTAGCCTGGCAGAGCTTCCAGGTCTCCATGCACAGAGCCCCATTCTGTTTCAAGCCAGCTGTCTGAAACAGCCCACCTGTCAATCTCCAGAATGAAACTGGAACAGTGTAGGTCCCTATTCAATGATGAAATGACGGATAAGCCAGTGAATGAATGAATGAAGTAGGGAGTGAATGAATGAATGAATACGTGAATCCACCCCTTCTCCTGTTAAAGGTAGTCTCTGGACAACTTCTGTCTGAACCTAATGGACTTCGAAACACTGTGTTAAGAAGGGACTGCTCAGTTTCAGTACCCAGCCCCAACTCTCACAGATTATAGCAACACAGAGCTGGCTATCGGCGAGACCTCTCCTCCTGCAGGATCGCTCACCCTCCTGCCCACCGCAGGGTCAGCCTCCACACCGTGGGGAGTATAATGTCTCCAAGCCCCAGCACAGGCCCAAGGCCACTGCTGCTCAACATTGCAGAGGAGTAAGAGGAAATCCCATTCAGAAGGAAGCAGGAGACTTGGGTTAGGGAGCCTGGGCCCCACGCGCTGGGACCTGAGAGTAAATAGCTAAACTGCACAGGCCTTGAGCAGAACATGTGGAAGGAGTTAACAGGAAAATAACCCTGCCAGGCCCTCATCAGAGAGGTTGAGGTTGCCTGGAGGTGAGGAAGGGGTGGTGGGAACAGGGGACTGAAGGCTCGCCTGCCCTCAGCCGGGAGGATGCAGCCTGTTCCTCCAGACACATTTCCTCCCCTTGGAGGGTTTCATGTGGGAAGCGCCAGCCAGAGGCAAAACATTCAGCCCTCCTCCACCGGGCATCCCCTCCCTTCTCCTTACCCGATTCCCATGCCCCTCACGCAGCCCCTTTCTCCTAGGACAGGGAAGACCCCACTGAAGCAGAGCCCCACAGCCCAGGCATCCACGGCTCTTGACATCATTGCTGAAAGTGGTTTGGAAGTGAATCCACTTCTGGGTTTGTTCTGAGGCCAAGATGCATGTTTTTAGTTTTTTGCCTTTTTCCTTCTCTGTGAACTTGTTGTGACTGGGTTTGGGGCCCGCAGGGGGAAGGAGATTGCGCAGGCTGTCGGGAAAGTGGTCCAGCCCCCTGAGGGGGCTTCAGCTTGCAGGGAGGCCTTGGACAGGATCCCTTAGTCTTGTGAACAGGGATGCTGGGGTGGCCCACAGGCCACAGAGTCCCAGGAGCAGCAAAAGGAAGGCAGAAGGAGCCACCAAGAAGGCAGGTTAGGGTCAGGGTTGATGAGCAAAGGAGACAGAGAAGGGAGAGCAGGAGGAGAGAGGGTCCTAGAGGAGACTCTGGTCTCCCCTTGTGTCCTGGACTGTGCAGAGCTGAGGCAGCATGTCATCCACCTTGAGCCAATAGTTTCTCATTTGCTTGGAATAGCACAAAGTCAGAGTTTAGCTTCTGGCCTCTAGAGCCCACTAGGACAAAAGAAATGCCAGGAGCCCCTGAGACGCCCTATGCTTGGTGACACCCACTACCCCCTCCTGGAGGTGACAGCAGGAGCAGGCGGGGCACGTGTGGCCAGGGTTACAGAGAGGCACTGGGGGCACCACCAGCATTCCACAGTGACCGCAGCCTGGGAAATGCCGAAGACACCGCCTCAGACTAAACAGAAGATAGGAAAACACTGGTTCAGGAAAATTGCTATTTTTACATCTCTCTTCCCAGAATTTCAGGGTACCAAGCAGAAGGTGCCACCGAGAAGGCAGGTTAGGGTCAGGGTTGATACAATCTAAAAAAATACAATCGAAAGAAAGAAAGAAAAAAAAGAAAGAAAGGAAGGAAGGAAGGAAGGAAGGAAGGAAGGAAGGAAAGAAAGAAAGAAAGAAAGAAAGAAAGAAAGAAAGAAAGAAAGAAAGAAAGAAAGAAAGAAAGAGAAAGAAAGAAAGAAAGAAAGAAAGAAAGAAAGAAAGAAAGAAAGAAAGAAAGAAAGAAAGAAAGAAAGAAAGAAAAAGGTAATCAAAAGGATACAGAGTGGGGGGTGGAGGGAAAACCCACTAATGAAAATGATTTATTCCTTCAACACATTTCTACAGCATTATTTCCCCCTGGGTAACTAAAAGATGCATGTTCCACCCCGC
The DNA here is from genome assembly GCF_045843805.1 of Urocitellus parryii. Classification (NCBI taxonomy): domain Eukaryota; kingdom Metazoa; phylum Chordata; class Mammalia; order Rodentia; family Sciuridae; genus Urocitellus; species Urocitellus parryii. Next base: position 74,590,064 of record NC_135539.1, on the reverse strand, counting down.
CCCAGACCTACAGAACCACTCCAGCATGGGGTGGGGTGGGGTGGGGAGACCCCAGGACTCCACAGCAGCACCATGCTGACTCTGCACCCTAAATAAGGGGCCAGATGTCAAGGCACTGAGAGGTCTAAATGCGACAGAATCCACAGCAGCGTTCTAGACGCACTATAAATAAGCCACTAATCACAACTGCTGGTTGCAGTGGCGTCTGAACAAAGCCACCTGAGAGTTATTGTCGGTGACTACAAGTGCTGGAGTGAATGGGTGGAATTTGTTCTGGGGGACGGGGGTGGGGGTCTATTCTCCTGCTTTTTTTTTTTTTTTTACCCAAACTCAGCAGCTCCTCCAGGCTTGGCAGCAGAAAGGTGGAAAGGTCTAGTCTCCAGATTCTGAAGTCACCTAACAGCCTGTGCCCAGTCTCCATCTCCTGCAACAGTGCCATGGATTCACAAGGGTTGTTGAGGGTTGAGAGAGCAGAGGCCTTGTAAGATACAGGCTAAGTCAGCCCAGGTCCAGACAGCACCAGAGCTGACCTGGCCCCCACGGGAGTCCCTTCCGCAGGCCAGGCTGGTGTCCCAGCGCCATCGTGTGACCAAACATCTAAACAACAGGCTGCATGCAAATCGGGCCTGGGCTGCCTACCAGCTTGACCCCTACCTACACCTTACCCCTTCCCAGGGTCACAGTCAGCAACATTAAGGAAGCCTGTACATCAACGAATTAAGACTATAAATTTGTACCTATCTAGAGGCTGTAAAATACTGTGGGATGAGCCTTTGGCTCATTCATGAAAACCAAAGACACAGAAAACCCTGGGTTTAAAGGAGCTTGTTGGCAACACTTAAAAGCTAGCTTTATTAAGGTACAGGGGTGCAGTGGGATAGGAGGAATCATTCCTAATGTTCTATAGCACAGTGGGATAACTACAGTTGAGAACATGTAATTGAATAATTTTCCCTATTGACTCAATTAACAAGGTAATTGAATAATTAAGAAATTACTTCTTGAATTGAGTAATATGAATAGAGGTCATAAAAGCCAAGGGACCAGGTCCCACTGTATCACAGGGGTCCCTCAAAGAGCTGTGCCTCCAGCAAGTTCTTATTAAACTAAAAAAAAAAAAAATACATGTCCAGGAATAAGGAGCACAATGAGCCATTTTCCTTTGCTTTGTGGGTTTTCCCCTTCTCTGAGAACAGATCCTGAGGAGTTGTGGCCAGGCCACCACCAGGATGGTGAAGTCACAGGAGAACAGTTGAGACAAAGAGATCCATGCCTCCCCACAATGCAGAAGCAGTGAGAAAGTGGGTCAGGTACAGAGGTCCTCCGCTGTACCCACTCTGCCTTAGAATGGAAAGTTTCAGCTCCTAGACCTTCCTGTGTGCAAATTAGGGAAGAGAGCAGCACTTCCCCAATGGGCGAGGTGAGGAGATGTGACACAGTGGGCACTCCAGAGTGGGCACCATCTTAACTGCACACACATATACACACATGTGTGCCTGCATACACAATTTATACCTACACTTGTCTTTGCTGTTGTCTCTCAGGTAGGCCCTGAGCCTCCACCAGTGGCAGGAGGAGCCCCTGCTGTGAGAACAATGCTGTGGAGGTACCAGGGACTGCAGAAGGCCATGCTTCTGACATAAATGTCGTCCCTCTGTCCCTAGCTTTGCTGACTCTGGTTGCGGCCTGGTGCTATACCTTCTCAGACCCTCCCTCCAGGCTCTTTGCATCAGAAATCCTGGGCCTCTCTGCCCAGGTGTCCTGGTTGCCCCAAGTCTGAACCATCTTGGGACAGTTACTAATTCACCCATCTACTCGGCACAGTCACTGAAATTCACATTCCAGCTTGAAACTGCAAAAACATTTACCCACTAACCGCAGAAGCTCCTGACCAAGCACTGACCATTGGACCCCTTGGCATCTCCATGGGTTCCCTCTGCTGCCCGCACCAGGTCTCCCCGATGGCTGCATCAGGGCTCAGTGTCCACCTGGAAATGAAAGAGAAAAAATTGCTGAGATGTGCAGAGCCAGGTACAGTTAGAAGATCGAGGGGGACCAGCACACAGCGGGGGCAGCCAGGGACCCCAGAAACCACTGTTCATCCTGCCTTTCATTCAGCAAACAATTACAGAGCTTGTTCTCCCAGCCAGGCCATGTGCTGGGCACAGGATGATGGGAAGCAGGACCTGGTCCCTAGCCTTAAAGCACACTCCCAGTATGGAGAAACTTACAGACACATAAATAATTAGAATCAAGTATGAGATGAATTATAGAATTGAAAATCAAGTGCTTTGGGTAAAGTTGTAAGCCCAGGAAGAATTCACACGTTTGAGGAAGAACCTTGGAGGAAAGGTTTACAGGGTGGGAAATGATTTTTGAGCCCTGAAAGATCAAGAGGATTCTCCTCTTCATCCCAGTCTGAAATATCTTTCAAAATGAAATAGAGATGGGCAGTGAACACCTGGACATGTTTCACACCCACAATCCACCCCATTAACACGATTGTTTGAGAATAGTGTTCAGATTACACTGGAATTTAAAATGTTCAGTCCCTCTAAATTCCCATGTTTTTCTCCACAAATGAGCCCAATTGTAATATCTACCTCATAGCCTCGCTCTGAGAATTACTAAAATAATAAAGTACAAGCCTCACTGTTAAAAAAAATTAAAAAATTAAAAATAAAATGTTCAGTCCCATGACTGGGGATATAGCTCAGTAGGTAGAGTGCTCGCCTCACATGCACAAAGCCCTGGGTTACAATCTCCAGCACTGCAAAAAATAATAAATAAAAAAATGTTCAGTCCCCAAACTCATAAATATCAGAATCAACAGATAAGTCTGCTCCCATTAGGAATTCTGGGCATGGTCTTAGCTAGTGAGTTCCAGCTGCCATTACAAGGTACCATAGACTATGTGGCTAAAATAATAGGAGCTCACTTTCCCACAGTTCTGAAGTCTGAAAGTCCAAGATCAGGACATCAGATCCTATCTGATCAGGACCTGCCTTTATGACCACATTTAACCTTCACTATCTCCTTAAAGACCCTACCTCCAAATTCAGTCACATGGGGAGTCAGATCTCCAAAAGGTGAATGGTGTAGAGACACAGTTCACTCCATAAAAAACATTCCCAGAAATGTGTTGTTGTTGTTTTTTTTTTTAAAGGCCAAGTTGAAAAGAGAGAACATCAGTAAGGAAAGAGCTGGACAGGAAGAGGCCATGTCCAAGACGGGCTTCCCAGAGTGCTGCCAAGATGGGTGATACCAGAAACCCAGAGCACCATCCAGGCATCCCCAAACTCAAGGAGAGGCCTGGAGGGTGCAGATCCCTCTTTTCTCTTTCAGTTCTCCTTCACTATCATGCTGAATTGTCCTCAGCCCAGACCCACTCTGGGGGTGGGCAGGAGTGATGGGAAAGAACAGAGAGACCACCAGGCTGTGTCCCTGGAGGACTCAGCTCTTTGGGTCTGGGGGCTTACGGACTTCCTACTGCACCTTGTACCCCACAGCACTGGGGGCGGGTATCTGCAGGGTGTCAGCTCTGGTTTGGAAAAAACAAAGCCTGGGCTCAGAGAAGTCCTGCCTTCTCAGTAAGCACTTCCACATGAAACAGATTAGAGTGGGTGATCAAGAAGCATCTTAGAAACGACTCCCCTAGAAGCCGGGCACAGTGTTACACACATGCAATCTCAGCAGCTCAGGAGGCTGGGAACACACCACTAGCCCAGGTGAATGTCCTGTTTTCCTAAAGGACCAGATGTCCTAGTTTGGGCAAAAGGACCTCTTGGAAAAAAAAGAGCATACCACCAAGGACTCACTCCAAGTTATTGCCAGAAGGTAGAGGAACTGTCTCCACCCTGCCACTCTTCCTGGAAGCAATGGCTTCCCAATATGGGGTGTTCCATCCTGGCATTCACAGTGACATGCCAAGGCCCTGGCTGCAGGGACCATTAGCCAGAGGAACTTTTTCGGCAAGTTAAATTTTTCTTCTGCTTCTCAGTATTTTCCCATGTGCAAAATGGAACAGCTCTTACTGCCACTGCTCAGGGGCAGAACTTTACAAGGGCCTTGAATGGTTTGGAAATAAGACAACAACACAATTCAAGGTGGCTTGTCCTCAAGGATACATAGATACGAGAGAGATTTATCCAAGGTCTTTAGATCTCTCCCATTCATCAATCATTTACTTCAGTGTTCTGAACATCACGAGGAAAATGATTCACACCTGGCAAGAGGTAACCAGCGGTCATCTGTGGGCACAAAGTGCAAATGATTATAGTGTTTGGTTTCCAGGGCTCCGATGCTTGGCTGCAGCTGGAAGTCTAACAAGGGGCAACAGAGAGAAACACAATAAGACTCTTTGCAGCCAAGATCTGCAAAGCCCATTTCCAGGGACTCCAGCTCAGGAAACCTAGTGTGGAGCAATTTCTCTAGGAAGTAGGAAAGGAAGGAACACAGTCCATAATGGAAAAGGGACCTCTGCTGAGGCCTGACATGCCTAATTCTCTTAGATTCCCACAGAGGGCTCCTTAGAACACTATACTTCAAAGGCCATCAATTCAAATGAGTCTAGAAACTAAAATGAGAGAAGATGGTGCACAGGAAAATGCAGTAGATTAGAAAAGTGGTTCTCAAAGTGTGGCTCCTCCCGACACCCCACCTGCACCTTCTGGAACTTACAAGAAATGCAAACTCTTAGGCATCCTCTGAGACTTAATCATTGGGAACTGTGGGGGTAGGGCCCAGCAATCTGTAGTTTAACAAGCCCTCCAGATCATGCTGATAATTGGTTTAAGAACCAATTAAATGTTTCTTTTTCTTTCTTTCTTTCTTCTTTTTTTTTTTGAACCAGATATTGAACTCAGGAGCACTGGGCCACTGAACTACATCCTCAACTCTATTTTGTATTTTATTTAGAGACAGGGTCTCACTGAGTTGCTTAGCACCTCTGTTTTGATAAGGCTGGCTTTGAATTCCATCCTCCTGTCTCAGGCTCCCAAGCCACTGGGATTACATGAGTGTGCACCCAGCAGTTAAATGTTTCTTGAAGGCAAAGAGTTTATTGTTGTAGTCTGGACTGGGTATCCAAATATCACTTGTAATACTTGTTTCTGTGAAGAAATGTGTTCTGAACGGGGTGTGGTGACACATGTCTGTAATCCCAGCAGCTCAGGTGGCTGAGGCAGGAGGATTGTGAGTTCAAAGCCAGCCTCAGCAAAAGCAGGTGCTCACCAATTCAGTGAGACCCTGTCTCTAAATAAAATACAAAATAGGACTGGGGATGTGTCTCAGTGGCCCAGTGCTTCTGAGTTCAATCCCCAGTACCCCCCCAAAAATGTGTTGTGGTTCACAAATGGCACCTTCCCACTGTGCCCTTGTGTGACACAGGGCTAGATTTCAAGTACCTCCTTTATAAGGGCGTGGATCCCATTCACAAAACCTCTTCATCACCTCTTCCCTCCCAAAGTCCTGGCCTCCTAATACCGTTGTGCTGGGGGTGAGGGTTTCAACCTATAAGAGCATCACCCCTACCCTGCATGTCCCTGGAGGCAGTATCTGTTCCAGGGCCCACTCCCTGAGAAACAGACTGGGAGATCCTTCAGGGCCGAGAGCTGTTTTATGTTTTCATATCCTTAGCGCCCATCAAGGAACCTAAAATACAACAATGATCAAAAAGAAAACAAAAGAAGGGTGAGGAGGAATGGGAAGGAAAGGAGACAGAGAAGCAGAGTGAACACCCATTCCCTCTTGTCCCTCTTGGCCTCTGTCCCAAGCACAGCGGAATGAGCTAGCTTCAGGGTTCGATTAACACCGAGAAGCAAGCAAGAGCTTGGCATACAGACTGGTAAATGAAGGACACATCCTGGCTCAGAGTCAGGGACAAACTCCCCCCAGCTTCAAAATCTCTCTTCACAAGAACCACACACCTGGAAACCATCTTCTAGGAAATCAACTGTTATTTAAGCAAATAAATGTGTGTGTGTGTGTGTGTGTGTGTGTGTGTGTGTGTGTGTGACAGAGAGAGAGAGAGAGAGAGAGAGAGAGAGAGAGAGATATCTTTCATGAATCTTTTCTCCCTTTATTATTGTTTGGAGACATTAGGCTTTTACTAAGCACCCTGTTTAGATTGGGCCAATTTAAGACATACTTTCATTCAAATTGCCAGAGATCACAGGACTTTCCTGCCAACATAACTAAGGCCTAGTCATCAAAGCCATGTGGTACTATAATGGAGAAAAGAGAAAAAGCAAAGGCCCCAAGATCTGGAAATGTTTTCTAGGCCACTGCAGAGACAGTGAGCCGTGAAGAGGTGGGGGCATCATCCGGAGCCTGCCTGCAGCTCAGCTGCTCCCAACATGAGTGGGCTGAGGAGCTTTATTCTCTGAGCCAGTTATATGCTCACTTTGGTGAATAAAGGAACTCAACCACTTAGGAGGGAAGAGTGTTGCCCCTAGAAAGAAAGCACAAGCAGTCTTCTAACAAAATAAGGGGCAGAAGTGGACATTCTTTTTGTCCTAAGTGACTTCCAAGCTCTCTGCAGACTCATCTAGAAGTATAGATGGGATAATGCAGGTAGCTTTTCTGTAGTCCAGGTAGAGGCCAGACTTCCTCCCCAGCAGACCACAAGCAACCCAGGGATGGACACCTGCGGCTGGGATCCCATGAAGCCCCTCCCCCTCTCTGCCCCAAGCCTTTTACTTGCAGAGGGCAGGTAGTGCCCAGACCAGCACTGGCTGGAGACAGATGGTGCAGCTGCGGGGTGGGCCCTTATTTGGAGGCAATTTTTGATCTCTCCAAAGGGTAGGTTGTGAAACTGTGGCCTTTGTCCAGAACCATATCTGGAAGGCTCCTCATCACCTGGAGGCCAAGGAAGCTAAGTCAGAGCAAATGAGGCTGATTGGGGAATAAGACTTCATGCATCACTCTCCTTCAGACAAGCTGAGGGTCATCCAATCACTCTCCAAAATAGAATTTCCAATTTATTCCCCATTAATAGTTTCTAATTGTCCATAAGGTACATCAACATTAGAAAACTGTCAGATCTTTCAACATTTTTTCAAGATGATGGTATATGGCATCATTTTGTTGAATTAAATATTCATTAATTTGCATTTCTTGTGAATGTAAATGTTTTTCTTACCAGCTCAGTCTGCGAGCCATGGGGTATGACTAAGGAGTTTAAAGGCCTTGTTTATTTGACAAAGGGAGATCCAAAAAGAGATGGTGGAATAGATCTTATAATCCAAACCACAAACTCACAGCAATAGGAAGCTGAGGGGATTTTTAAAGCAGGATTCAGTTTATAAGAGTCACACAGAGGGGCTGGGATTGTGGCTCAGCGGTAGATCACTCGTCTAGGCCCTGGGTTTGATCTCAGCACCACATAAAAAAAATAAATAAACAAAATGTGGTTTTGTGTCCAACTACTTCTAAAAAATAAATATTTAAAAAAGAAAGAGTCACATAGATATCTGTCTCTCTCTCTCTTTATAAAGACATTTGACCCCTTGTTGCTCCTCCACACATTCAATTTTTATGAAAAAAAATTAAATACCCAAACACATGATAACAGCTGATTCTATTCACTACCCAACATGAACAAATAGCAGCATTCTACCATGTTTATTTATTATCATTTTTTAAGACGGGAATGTTGCAGAGTTAAGTTTCCCTTTGTTCTTATGCATAGAGATATTCCATTCTGACTTCCCAGAGCCAGGACAAGGACACCAGGTGTGGTTTCCATATGTGTGCCTCATATGCATGTATTAGATGCTTGGGCTCTTCCAAATTTAAATTTATGCAAAAGGTTCATACTGTAGATAGATGTGTGTGTGTGGCAACTTTTTTCATCCACCATTATATTTTTTTTAGATTTGCTTACGTTAAAACATGTAATTCTAATTCATCTTAAATGTTCCAGGATGTAGACGTTATGCAAGTACCTTCTACAGCTTAGTCCCCGCTGAACACCATCTTTCACCACTACAAATATAGCTGCAGTACAAATCCTCATGAACATCTCCTTGTGATGTCATTAAGGTATATTTATATCAGAGTAGAGCTCCTGGAGACCTGGGCTAAGCACACTTTTAACCATGCTACCATCCAATCATTCTCCAAAATAGATGTTCCAATTTATTCCCCATCAATAGTTCCTAATTGTCCATAAGGTACATCAACATTAGAAAACTGTCAGATCTTTCAACATTTTTTCAAGATGATGGTATATGGCATCATTTTGATGAATTAAATATTCATTAATTTACATTTCTTGTGAATGGACATTTGAAGATTCCACTTTCATAAATTCTCTGTTCATCTTCTTCGCTCAGTTTCAAATTGGGTTGTTAAATGTTTTTCTTACCAGTTTATAAGAAGATCTTTTTCTATTTTGATTACAGTTATTTGTCATTTGTATTGCAAATGTCTTCTCCAAATCAAGTCAATTGCACATTGAGTTTCAAAATGCAAACTGTAAGGTTTTCTGACACTAGCATCCCCGAAAGCCATAGGATCTATAAACATTAACAAAACCTCAGAAGTCATAGCCACATAATTTTCACACTTGAGGAACACTTTATACTTTTCAAAGTATCCTTTAATCATCTAAATTCAGCCTCATAAAAACCTATGTGGCTAAAAGGGGCTCATTTCCTCACCTGTGGGGAGAAGGGATTGGTCAATAGTTGGTCAAGATCCTTTTAATGATCTAGGTCTGACCTGTTATTCCAATTTGGCAGCTGGGACAACCCAGGCCCAAAGGAGTAAGAAAACTGTCTTCCATCACAGCCCTGTATAAGGTGGAGAAGCTATACCTTAGTCATCTGGCCCCTTATACAGGGAGTGAACCGTCTTCATCCACACAGGAGGAAGCCTATCCAGTGTTTCTGCCCCAGAAGAAAAGGGTCACATGAATGCAAGGCACTTTATTCAACCTTTTATTGAGCACTAAGTTTACCAGCACCTGAATATATTAAGATTTATACCATCTGGAGATGATACCAGATTTCATTACTAAAGGGAAGTTTCTATTAGAGATGAAAGAGGCAGAACCCAATGCTTTTTTAAAATTATTATTGTCATTACATGCAGAAACATTGATTTGTTGAGAACAATTTCCCAGTATAAGACAAAGCTTCACCATAACAATGGCTAAAACTCGGAGATGGAAACACCCGTGGCCACCAGCCTGAGATGCTTCAACAGCTCTGTGGCCCTACCCAAGAAACCATGTGGGCAGATGATCTGGTGGCACCACTGGCCTCACCGTGTCCAGCTCAGTCTCCTTCTATTCCACACTGTGGATGGGAGGCCCAGGCCAGCCTGGAAGTGTCTGGTGGCCACCTTGCCCCCATTTCTGGGCATGCTGGCTTCAGAACAGGCATAGCTCACATGAGCATTTCCAAGTGCTGCTTCCTGTTTCCCTAGAAACCAAATATGTCTAATTATGCAAAATTCCAGAGTTCAACTCCTGTCGTACATATTCTTTTTTTTTTTTAATTATGATACAGAATGTCAGCCAGGCAAATGTTATCTGAATACACTACTTAATATTTCACCTCATAGCCTAAAAACTAGAAGGACTGGTTTCTATTACTATTTGACTATTTCACTTTCTTTTCCTGCCTTGCCCCGTGAGTCTCATTCCTACTCAGTTCACAGCCCTGGACCAGTCTTACAGATGACATAGGTTGCACGAGCATCTGCAAGATGAATGAGTAAATAGGTACTGATGCTCTTCAGGGGAGGCCACCATCTCCTGCCAGTTTTACTGCTTTAAGGAGTTGGTGAGAAAGGGTAGAAGAATTCATTTGGCAACTGTAGAAACAGTTGAAAAATAGTCCCTAAAGAGTCTCCTAACAGCCCTTTACATTGGGAATCACCAGCCTTGAGAATGTGCATGAAGGGTCTTCCCATCACCTATTGTTTTTATGGCTCATTGACAAATCCTTAGTGTTGCAGCCCATACCTCCTGTAAAGGCTCTTCATCCTACATAAACTTCTTAAAAGAGTTGAGACTTAACATTAAAGACAAACTTCCTAAGAAACACTGCTAGTTGTGGGGAATTCAAAGCTTGAGCCTTTCCCCACTATGACCCGTATGAAGCCCCTGAGTGGTGGATACACCTGGGTGCAGGTAGGCCTTGGAAAGTGCCAACTGCTGCCCCCCCAAAAATATCTAGGTGGCAAGACATCACCATAGTGGTCATCCCAGACCACAAGATCAGGTGCTAGGACTTGGAGCTTCTATGGCATGCCACCCAGACACAACAGCAGTGCCCCGAGTCCCCAGTCCTGCCTGGCCTCCCCTGTCTGTGCTCCTTGAGTCTCCTGTCCTGAGCGAGCCTTTGAGAGAGGTGGGTAAAAAGAGGAAAATTAGACACCTGGGCCCACACAGAGGGACAGCACCAGTTCCAGAGGACCAGAACAGGGTCATATCCACAATTATGACCTGAGACAGGCCTTTCCAAGGCCTTGGAAATCTTCTCTAGGATTTGAGAGAGAAGACCAAACAGGACAGCTGAAAGAGACTCAAAGAATGTTGTTCAATCCTACAGCAATCACGGTGTTTCAGACAAGCAGGCAGAACCCTCTCCAGTCTGAGACTGGGCACAGCAAGGGTGGCAGCCCAGGATAGTGGCCAGCCCGCCCCAGGCCACGCTCCTGCAGCTCAGTTGTAGCAGAGATAATCGATGATCCTGGGAGGGATGTTCAACTTTGCTATTTTCTCCAGTCCTCGAACACCGGTGGCCTTCCTTAAGCTCACTCTGCAGAGTTGTGACAAGGTTAGAGGTGTCTCTGGAAAAGGGAATGAGGAAGTAAGTATAGGAGGTTAGTTTCAGCAAGGAGCCTAACGTCCTTCAACCTAAAAGACACTAAGGCAGAATTGGAAAAGCCTCCCTGTCCCCTGGAATTAGAACGTGCCTGCATGCCTCCTCAGCAGAGTTAGCAGAGAGGATGGCCAAGGACTAAGGAAAGAAGACCAGGAAACAGAATGCAGGGCCCCTGGGGTTTCATTTTGTGGTTTTGGAGCTTTGAGCAGGGGGTTTGTTTTTCTTTTTCTGAACCACTGTGAACATTCTCCACACAGATTTGTCAGCGAAGAACTAATTGGTAGCTGTAGTCCCATTTGTCAAATAGCCAAATGATGCACAGCTTCAGGGTTTATTCTGGGGCATGTGCTAATGGCTGGCAGCACTGCTCCAGGCTCCAGGTCCCAGGCCCTCTTTCCCCGGTGATACCATGGGCCACAAAAAACGTGGGAAGAACTGGTGTGCCTGCACAAAACAGCTCCTGCTGATGGAGTACTCTAATGACATCCCAGAGGCAAAGAACAGGAGCTCAGGACTAACTACTAAGCTCTAAGTGGGAGCTCAGGAAGAACTGGCAGACTAGCCTAAGGCCAAGGGTGGAGGTAAGGGTGCCTGTAGGTGGGGCTCACTTTCGTAGTACTCAAAGCACTTGGCTGGGGCGCTGCTGCTCCACGTGTAGTCCGAAGGCTTCTTCCCACGGTTGTCCCGGGCATAGATGTTGCCTCCAAACTGGATGAGCATCTCGATGAGGTCCACGTTCTTTACCTTGGCCGCATGGTGAAGGGCCGTCTCATGAAGTTTTGCTGCATTCACATTGGCTCCTGGAGGTCCAGCGCAGAGAAAATGTCAAAGGAGAGAACTTGAAGCCAAGAGAAAACTAGCCGGTACACGTGGCACCACGTGCCAAGCAATCCCCACCCAGAAAGCAAAATCAAGGCAGACTCCTCCGTGGCTCTTCAAAGATGCTTTTCAAACTCCAAGGGTAAAATTACTTTTTTTTTCCCCTATGAGAAGGCAACAATAATAAGTAAAAATAACTGGAAATAGAACCAAAAAGAAGAAAAAACAACAGGCTTCCTTGTGAGTCTACTGTCAGTTCTGATGCAGTATGCCCTCAGAGGGCCACAGATGTCTGGAATCTCAGCTGAGCCACCCAAGTATTCCTGTGTCCTGAAGAAGTCACAGTGCTCCCTCCTGGCATGGGCACACCAGGCTCAAATATATAGATCCCCTAGCATCAATAAGTAATCCCTCTAAGTGACAAATTCAAGCCACAATCATAAAATTATAAAATATGGCAGCAGTATGCACTCAAAAAGTATTGAAACATCCTGCTTTCTGATTTAAAATATTTTTAACATCCTAATGAAATTTAAGAACTGCGTTCATGCTGCTAAGAATACAGCAAGCACTCCAATGGAATAGAACAAGAGATAAACACTTTTCCCATTTCCCACAGTCAAAATTCACAGCCAAAATTCAGAGCTCAGGTCAGGAAAAATATCCATCAATCAAGAAAAAGGCTAGACTAGTGAATTTTTTCCTCCCCAGCACCCAGGGCCTCATGCTTTTTAGGCAAGCCCTCTACTAATAAGCTACATTCCCAGCTCCCCACCCCCACTCCACCTTTTTTTTCATTTTATTCTGAGATAGGTTCTTACTAATTGTCCAGGCTGCCCTCCAACTTGTAATGCTCCTCCCTTAGCCTCCCAAGCAGCTGGAATTCAGCATGCACCACCACACCTGGTTCAGATGACCTATATACTTAGCTTGGCACAAATGAATTACAAAAAAGTATATAAAAAAGTAAAAATTAAAGAAAGATTCCCCCTATATCCAACCACTATGTCACATTAGGGATTTTCTTCCAATGCTTGCTTATAAGAATAAATACCCTGTACAATCATAACTCAAATGTAAATTTTAATGCTAAATGCACACTAAAATGTCCCCAGCATAAGGTTTACAGTATCTAAAGTGCAGGTAGCTTCTCTCCTGTTTTAATTCTGTCAATATTCTTGCCAGCTGGGAAGGAAAGCAATTGTCTCTATTTAACAACAGAAAGAGGCATAAGAGAAGCAAAACTATACTCCCAAGGTCAGAGAGGAAACTGAGGCTGGAAAGAACCTAAAAATGATCTCTGCCTGCCATGCTATTTGCCACAGTGACTCCACAGATGAGGCCCAGGTGAAGACTCTTCTAAAGCAGCCTTCCCAAGATATACATTGGGGTTTGGTTGTTGTTGTTGTTTGGTTTTTGTTTTTTTGCACTGGGGATTGAACCCAGGGGCGCTTAATCCTCAGCCCTTCTTACTTTTAATTTTGAGACAGATTCTCACTAAATTGCTGAGGGCTTTACTAAGTTGCTGATGCTGCCCTCAAACTTGCCTCAGCCTCCCAATTCACTGGGATTACAGCTGGGTGCCACCACACCCAGCACAATGGGATCTTTCTAAAACGTGCACCTGGCATCATGTGACTGGGTGTTAGAGGAAGAAAGATGAATAAATGAGGAAAGAAGCTGGAAGCCTCAGTGGCTGTTAGAAACAGCAACCCGGATGTGCACACAGCAATATGGAATGCGTCTTGAAAACACAGTGCTGGATGGAAAAAGAGACATATATAGCCCCATAGCATTTATGTCCATTAAAGATAAGTACTGCAACTGATAATGTGTATCCTACAAAAACACAAAGAGAGAAAACATATATGGATACTCATGGAGGGACAGGGACCGAGGAAAGAAAGAGGAAGGCAGAGAGGAAGGGAAGGAGAGGTTCTGAACAAAGTGACTCTGTGCAGCGCAATGATGATAGCATGCCTTGAACTGAGTAGTATGAGACAGAGACAGAGAACAGGGATGCCGGCAAAACAACCGGTTTCATGTGGGCAACTCTCAGCGTCATGCTTCAGAGAAAGGGGTCATTACCAAAGTCCTGACTTCAAAGCGAAATAGGATCAAAGTGGATTCAGAGTAAGAACCACAGCCGGCAAAGTGAAGGGACTAACACACCCTAGCATGCCACGAGCCGGCACAATTCTGGAACATAAACACAAATAGCTCAATGCAAGCTTTCTGCCACGATAGACAGGGGAAAAAAAATCATGAAGAGGACTGGCTGAGAAGGCAGAAACAAAACAGTCCTCCTTTAGCAACTTCCAAATGCTTCCAGCAGAGTTAAATATTTACTGGCAGTGCTTAGATCAAAAAAATGACATCCCCAAAATAACTGGACTTTCACCCTCACCATTCCTCCTCCTTTGCAAATAGAATCTAGTTCCTTGACTTGGTTGCACTGCTTAACGGAGAACAAAAAGTAGATCTGTCTCGGTATCCACCCAGTGCGACGTGGCAGCTCCACAGCTCAGCTTGCTCAGGATGGCGCTGAAATCATAGTGGAAGTGCTGCATGTTCTTCTAGAGGCTTGGAACATGGCTTTCCTTAGATGTTCCAGGAAAAAACCAACCCCAACAGTTCAGAATCATACTTTAAGACGATGCAATTTTGAGTATGTAGCAGTATGCTACTGCTTCTTTCTACTTTTCTGTGAGTTTGAAATGTTCCACAATGAAAAACTAGTTTTCGAGGAAAAAAAAATTATAATAATCCATTTGATCCAAGAAAGGCTGTTAAAGGAGACCATCTGAGAAGATCAGAATGGCCACAGAGGATCACACACAGAGTTGACTGTGTGAGTATCAGCAAGCATTGAGCTAGCACTGAACACTGCAGAGGCTTCCCCAAACCCTGGTCATCTGCAATTTCCCAGGAATATGGAAACTCCCTTTAAAAACTACAAGGTAAGGGCCAGGGATGTAGCTCAGTTGGTAAAGTGCTTGCCTCCCGTGCACAAGGCCCTGGGTTCAATCCCCAGCACCACAAAAAAAAGAAAAGAAAAAAAAAACTAGTAGGTAACCTTTTTTAAGACTATAGTGGACATTATGGCTGTCCCCTCTTCCTTTCCAACTCTCCTCCACTGTGGCCACTTGGCAACGTGCAGTGGGGGTACTTGGGTGGAGTGAGAGGACCCACCTAACCTCAGCTGCAGGTGTGAGTGCTCACTGGTTTTATCACCTACCGCTACCACAGTAATTAGTTCAGGTGATCCGGACTAGAGCCAATTAGATTTTGGACAAGTTGGGGACAAAGGGATCAGTTCGGGTTTGGACATGGGATCCAGTTTGGGCCAATGGAACACTAGGGGAGGATGCCAGAGACATCTGGAAAGGAGACTTCTCACTCTTCTGAAAAAGCTACCAGAGCTTTAAAAAGTACAGTGTTTAGATATGAAGCCTGAATCTACTACAGCCACCTGACTACTACCCCAGGATATAGCTAATACGTAGGGAAACAGAATTGCAAAACTCAAAGAAATGGAGGTCTTAGTGATAATGTTAAACCACCAAGTCAAAGTGACCCTAGACCTGCTCTTCTTCTCATCCTTTAAGTCCCCTGAGCCAAGAAGTACCCTTTATCGTTTCTCCAGTTGTTCCTTGTTTTCTGATTACAGCCAGCTTTCCCTATCCATGGGTTCTACATTCATGGATTTAACCAACCAAGAATCAAAAATATTCAGAAAAAAATGATTGTGTCTGTACTAAACATGTACAGACTTTTCCCCACCTTCGAAAAAGAGTGAGCCTTTCAGACACGTTGGTAATGGTTGGATTACAAATGCTCCATTCTCTTAAGACTGCAGACTCCACGTCCCATTTTTCCCTTGTCTCTTTTGGATTCAGACAACAATGCTATCAGGCAGCAACTGTGCATGATTGCCTGTGTCCTCTAAAAATAGTCTTTTGCATTTGATGAGCACCAACCACACACCAAGCACTGTGGAGACATAATTAAGACTCCTCCCAATAACCCTGCAAAATAGGTTTTGTTTTTCCAGTTTTATAGAAACGGAGGCCAAGTTCTCCCTGGCAAGTATGAGAGCCAGCTTCAAACCCTGATCTGTTTGACGCTGCTGCACAGCTCTTTGCCAGGCGCAGCACGGCTAAGCCATTCATGCAGGTAAATAATAGCTCAGATAAGCCACCCACGTGGGTAAATACCAGTTCAGGTGATTAACTACGTACGCACCTGCATTGAGAAGCACTTTGACACAGTCCAGGTGCTCCCGCGCACAGGCAACGTGCAGAGGGGTCCCAAAATGGCAATCATGCGCTTCCAGATTGGCCCCGACGTCAATAAGAAGCCTCACACATTCAGAACTCCCTTGGAATAAATGGGAAAAAAAATGGAAACATCCATAAGTATGTGCATTGGAAATAATAAGCATGGCAAACATCAAATGGAACAGATGGCCCTGTGGCTGTGGGCATCCCAGTCCTGCCTCCTGGCTGAACTCACTCAGCCTTTGCCACTATTCAGGTATCCCTGCTTCTTTCTGGCTCCTCTTTCTGTCTCCGATGCAGGTTTGGATCAAGGGCCCTCTGCTCTCCTCTCCTGGCACATCTGCCCCAGACTGCATCTTCACTTTTCATATAATTACCTCTCCATTGTTGGTACTACCCAGTTTCCACCTCTAGCCCTGAAACACAACTCCACAGCTACAACTGTGCTGGCCCGGCTCACCTGGATGCTGTGACCACCACACAGTCCTGTCTCTCCCCTTCCCAGGGGTCCTGCTCCTGGCTAATCCCTTTCAGCCCGCAGAATGGCTCCTAGCTCAAACTTGAGCCATATTTGACCCCATGCAGCTCTCTGTCACACCAAGTCCTATTAATTCTTCCCCAAAACCTTTTAAATAAATCCATCCCTTGCCACATTCCTACTCTAGGCTGTGAACGCTTTGCACTGGATCAACTCACCACTCATCAACTCACCACTCATGCATGCCTCATGCAGCGGGGACGCTGTGTACAGTGGGGGATTGACCTTCGCCCCATAAGACAGCAAGAGCTTCACACACTCAATGCTGCCAGAGGCACAGGCATCGCAGAGAGGGGTGCTGCCGTCGATGTTTCGAGCATCCACCTCAGGGGGAATTAGAAACAAGTGTCAGAGGGCACAGCAAACATGTGCAACTTCTTTCTCATCTTGATGTGCACTCATCTTTGCAAAGACATGTCTTAGAAGCTGGTTTGCTATTATGTACCAAGGCATCAGCCAGACAAAGAAGTTCAAAGATAAAGAGATGCTGTTGGAGGAGGGAGTGCCCATCAGCATCCCAAGCACAGAAGTCCTCCCACTGGAGGTTCTTTTCTCCTGGGGCAGGAGAGACCTCTGCCTCACTGCTATCTCAAATAACTAATAAGCACAAAGCAGGAAAGTAGAGGCTGAAGTTGCCAGCTGGGGGAGGCAGGATATAAAAATGGGTTTTAGCTGAAACCTCCACTAAAAGGAGGCCCAAGACTGCTTAACATGCCTCCTCTAGTGCAAAAATCATGGGCCAGCAAAAGGCAACTCCCTAAATTGGCAAATTCTACTTATAATTTGTCCAAATTCAGCTTCTATGTGCTGAAACTTGTTCATTGCAAGCTTCTGGGAAAAGTAGATGGTACATCGCCTGCACTTCTTTCTACCCCCCCCCAACTCTGAGACCAGAGCCCCACATTCCTTATAAGTCCACTCAGTGGGGGAGGGGGAGGGGACCTGCCAGCTCCCCAGAGCCAGCAGCTAAACAGACAGGAATTCTGCCAACTGGAAAACGCTGGCGCCTTCAAACCAGCCATCGGGTGAGTACTTACACTAGGGAAGGCACCAAATCAGAATTTTGGTTTTGTTCCTTTTTTTCCTTCCCTCTACCTCCAGAGCCAGCCTCTCTAACCAGTCATTCTGAACCCTGGAACCCTGCTCTGAGCCCAGGCCCCCATTCCTCTCCCAGAGCAGAGCACCCCCACCAACAAACTTTGCTAAAACCCCTCAGAGCAAGATCACTTCCTGGCACTCTGTCCTCAGTGCGCAGCACACTTGCTGTGCCTCCCTCCTCCCGAACTTCCAAGCACACCCTGTCCGATCTTCAGGCCTTTCCTTCCCAGCCTGCCTCAAAGTGTCCTGCATATCGCTGCTTTCCCATCACATAAGGCAAATCCCAAGTCATCTCTTTCCCTCCCTCCAGAGGTCTCCCTAGTCGGTCGCATCTATTCCTGCAGCTGCAGCCCAGAGCCACTCACCTGGGCCCCAGCTGCCAGCAGCAGCTGCACGCACTGCGCCTGGCCCTGCAGACTGGCCGCGTGCAGTGGCGTGATGGAGTCCACCGTGACCTGGTTGACGCAGGCGCCGCTTTCGATCAGCTGCTGCAGCTGCAGGCTCTCGCCCCGTTGGGCGGCCTCGTGCACCGGGGTGCGCTCCACCCAGAAACCTGGAGAGGAAATGAAGCTAGCGCTAAGACCCTGACACTTGATCCTTGACAATAAACACACAAAGGACTCCGGGGACCCCCTGACACCCCAGGCAGGACACCTGATCACATAATTGGTCTCAGGACTCTAGTTAAAATTCTTGAGCGATCCCCACTGCCTGGAGGGTGGATTCCAAAGTCCTTGGTGAGGCATATAAGGAAGTCAGTGGACCTCGCCCATCTCTGTGATCCCATCTCCCTGGAGTAGAGCCCAGGAGGCATGCATGCATAGCTCCTGCTTTACGTCCATTCAGCAGCTCATCAAGATGGAATTAGTACCCTCTACTACCATATTCAAAGACAAATAAGATACAGCAATAGGTAGTGCACAGTCAGGAGCAAAGAAAATGTAGAAACAATCCAAATCATGGTCACCATGGTAGTGGAAGAACCTTTCAAGTAAGGAGAACTCAGACTTAGACTCTCCCAAGTTCCCAGGGACAGGCAGGGGAAGCATCACAGAGGAGGGGAAGCTGTGGTTATCCAGGTTAAGTTTTGTTTATCCATCTCTGTGTTCCTAGCACCTGGCATGGCCTATGTCTCAAAGAAGACGTCCATGTCCACCTGCTTGGCGAAGACTGCATGAAGGAATGAATGAATCTAACTGAATTACTAAAATGAATTACTAAGTAAACATTTTAAATGAAATTTTAGCTTTTAAAAGAAAATCTAATTTTATTTCTTTTTCTTTTCTTTTCTTTTTTTTTTTTTGTTGTAGTTGGACACATCACCTTTATTCCTCTTGTTTATTTTTTTTTTATTTTATGTGGTGCTGAGGATCGAACCCAGGGTCTCGCACCCAGTGCGAATGGAGCGCTCTACAGCTGAGCCATAACCCCAGCCCTTGTTTCTTTATATGACTACTCTTTAGAGGAAATGCAACTATTGGTAACCATACTTTCTAGCAAATAAACTTCAGCTGCCCCTGCTGAAGTGGCAACAATTGAGAACAGAGATAAGAAGCAGCATGATAAGAAAAAGAAAAAAAGGAAAGAAAAACAGAAAGAGAGAAAAGAAAAAAATTTCTCTCCATTAAAGGGCATAGTCAACAAAGTGAAAAGGCAACCCATGAAATGGATAAAATATCTGCAAATCACATATCTGATAAGGGGTTAAAATCCAGAATATATAAAGAACTTCTACAACTGAACAACCAAAAAGCAAACAATCCATCTGAAAAGTGAGCAAAGGATTTGAAGAGATATTTATTCAAAGAAGACGTAAAAATGTCCAACAAGCATATGTTCTCATACCCATTAGGATGACTATATCAAAAACAAAAATCAAAAATCAAAGCTAAGTGTTGGCAAGGATGTAGAGAAACTGGAACCCCGGTGTGCCATTGGTAGGAATGTAAAATGATATAACCCTGTGAAAAATAATTGACAATTCTCCAAAAAGTTAAACGCAGAATACCATGAGGTCCAGCAATTACACTTCCTGGTATATACTCAAAAGAACTGAAAGCAGAGATCTGAGATACTGGCACATCCATGTTTATATCATCATCATTCACAGTAGTTAAAATATAGATGTAACCTTAGTGTCCATCAAAAGATGAATGGACAAGCAAAATGTGGTGTGCACATACAATGGAATATTATTCAGCTTCACAAAGGAAGGAAATTCTGACACATGCTACAACATGGATAAACCTTGAAGGCATTCAGTGAAATAAAACAGTCATAAAAAGACAGATGCTGATGTTTTCATTTGCACAAGGCCTCTAAAACAGCCAAAATTAAAGAGTCAGAAAGTAGAATGATGGAAGATTAGTGTTTAAAGGGTCATCCAGTGAGTTTTATAAGATGAAAAGAGTCCTGAGTGGGGGGTGGTGACGATTATACAATATGCGACTGTGTTTATGGCACGGAATTGTATACTTAAAAATGGCTATAATGGTAAATTTTATGTCTTATATTCTTTACCACTATTAATTTTTTAAAAAATTAAAAGAGTAGCAAAAAGATGGAGGAGGACCTGGGGCATAGTGAGGGCAGTCGCCTACTGATGGCTCTCTGCAGGAGACAGCTCTACAATGGGAGTAGGAGAGGGTGCTTGCTGCCTGGGGTGATATCCCCAAGCCACTGGATGGCCCTTCTAGGGTTGTAATGCAAGGGAGAGGGAGCAACTCCCTTCATGAAGACCAGCAGCCAGCAATGCAGAGATGACATCCCAGGGACAGCCCTGGGACAAGGTAACCTTAAATCTATCCCTGAAGAGTAAGCACAAGAAATGTGGCTAACTAATAGACTGGCCAGACCTGACCACAGCCTGGAGTCTGGACCCTGGTGTGACAGGATGTTCCCTCCTCCCAGCACTATCTCCCTCAGGGAGTGACACCTTGGAAACTTGAGATCCTGCACAGTTCTGGCAAGTTCTCTCTAGGGCTAGATTCCTCCCCTAAATCCCTCTTGGTCACAAGCTCCCTCTCATCCCTCTCCCTCTAACACAGCTAGATCACAAGTTGGTCATGTGGGCCCTGCTCACAATCCTCCAGTGGCTCCTTTCTCCAGCATAGGACCTGCTTGCTGCTGTGACACAATCCTGGCAGTTTCCCTCCCCTCCCTACTCTTCTCCAACTGAGACAGAAATTTGGGGATAAAGGAAGATACTGAGTCTCAACTGAAGTGCCCATTGAAATGCAGAAAACACCTAGGAACCACTGAGATGCAGAAAGCAACCAGGAACAATGGCAACTCCCCAGCGACTTGCCCACCGCCTGTGCCCCACCTTGCCTTCCCACAAGAGGGTGGTGCACAAGTACAGGAAAAACTGGCTAAGAATTGTGTCAATCCACCTTGGCTTCACCTCTAGTCGAGACCCCAGCAACTGTCCCACTCTAAATATTGAGACCCCCACACCACCTTTCTACCTCAAGTGTGTATTTCTTGCTTTACCCCAAAGGTGTTTCTCTTGAGGTAGCCCCCCTTCTCCCTTGAATACTCCATCTACTTGCCTAAATAAACATCATTCTGTGCCTTTGACTGGCATGTGCTGAAATTCTTTGCCATCAAAGAATTCCGCTTGTCCAGAGCCACATTCCCCCTTCACTCCCAGAATTCCGCATGATCCTTCTCCGGAGGCTTGTCCTCTCCGGTGACACAATATCTCTGAACTCCTTCAGGTTCAGAGTGTCACACAGTGTCAGGCCTCTGTGTGTGCTGTTCTCCGCTGCCTGAATTGCCCTCCCTCAGTCCCCCAGGCCCCAGGTCCACCTTCTTTCCAGCCTAGTGACTAAATTCCTTCTCTACCACTAAGGCCCAGAGGAATGTCTGCACTTTCAAGAAGCCTCGGGAGCAGCGGGTCGTTCACCCACCCTTGCCCTTCATCTCTGTACAAATAGCTAATTCGAATTCTTCCCTTCCTGACCTAAGGCAGTCCTTGGGCACCTTGGAGATGGGACCATGGCAGATTGGCGTCCAGCTCCAGCACAGACCTGACACACAAGAATCTGAATGAATAAATATTCCCCAGAAGCATCTTTTACTTGCTGGGCTGAGCTTTTTATCCCTGCAGCTAGTTCTATCCCTGCTCAGCCAAACCACAAACAACTTCCAGCCCCTTACAAATCTACCCACTACCAGACAATAACCTGAGACAACAGGGTTGTACTTGCAGACTCTGGCCAGCCAGCCATACTCAGGAACTGGTGCGTCAATTAAAGAAGAATTTGTGTTGTAACAGGAGAGGAGGCTGTAGCCAGGGCAGGGTGTGATCCAGCGCGGACTGCTGGATTCCAGTTCATTCCTGCCTCTCCCCTTCACTTCAGTTCAGAGTCACGGAGATGCTTACATTGTTCCTCAGGTCACCTGTTGCTTGTAGCCCCACCCCCACCCCCAAATAATGGCTAAGCAAAAATCTTTGCCTTGAACCTAGAAAGTTCCATGAATGTCATCTACATATCTACTGCCAGATAACTGCTTAAATTCTCACATCTGAGAGTCCAGGACCAGGACCAAGCCTGACCCTCCAGATTGAAAAGCCCTAGCTGAGGACATCAGGCTGCTCAGTCTGCCCTTGGGGAGCTGATGGGTACAGTGACCAGACCCAGGAATCACCCACTGGTGAGTTCAGATCAGTCTCTGTCACTAACAACTGGCCCTGTGACCTTGGGCAACCCATTCTTCTCTCAAAGCCTCTGTCTCGTCCCTTATAAAATGGAAATATTACTGCCCAGATCACAGGATGGCCGAGACTGAAGGGACTAACACCTGGACATTATTTTATACAGTGCCTAGCCAACTGAAAACACTCAGCAAGTGACAGGTGCTGCAATTATTGAGGAACCCTTATTATCATTATTACTATTCCTGAGTCCTGCTTGGAGCTTGTGTGCCAGTTCTCTCTTTGTTCCATAACAAGCCCCACCTTGTACTGAGTCCCAGTAACTCAATCCTTGTTGGAGTCCCCAGCGGGCAACTCACTGAGTCCCTGACCAGTTTACCTGCTCAGTTCCCACCTACTCAGTTTCCAGGTCCCCTGAGACCCAGCCCTGAATCTTTTAAAAGTGATTTTGCTGGGGCCAGCTCCCCAGATCCCACTGCTAAATAACTAGGAATTCTGCTGACCAGACAACCAGGGAATGAGTATTTAAACCAGGAAAAAGAGCAAATCAGTTTTATTTCTGCTTCTTTTTCTTCGCCCATCCACACAGAGAGCCAGTTTGCCGGCACCTTGTTTAGTCATTCTGGAGAATAGAGTCCTACTCTTTGAGCCCAATCAGTAACTACTCAGCCCAGGCCAGGTCTACCCTTCCAGAAAGAGCCCTACAAGCAAATTCTCCAGAGATCATCTTCCATGATGTTCTGTCTGTGCCCACTCTGATGGACCTAACTTGACCATGACCATGACCCAAGCCACTCTTCTCCCAGCTCAGCCTCTTCATGATCAAGAGACCCAAGGACACCTTCAACAGAAAGCTGATCCAGCACTATGGTTTTGAATTGTTTTCAAATATCCAAGATGCACTGTTAAATGTTGTACAGGCTGGGAATCTTGTTCATAAGTCACTAAAGGAAATCTGGGGTCCCAGCAAAAGAACAGTCATTTCAGAACTGAACACAATAAGAGGGTTCTAGTATAAGCCTTTCCCCCCCCAAAAAAAAATTCTTGAAATAATGAGGGCTCTCCCACATGCCCCATCAATAAATGTAGTTAGATGTAGTTAGATGGGAGTGGACCCCCAAATGCTGGGAAACCAACAGAAGCACCATGATTAAGCACCAGAAGCTGCAGGGGATGGTTTTCTGAAAGGTCTCAATTGGCTCATCTTTAGCTCTCAGAGAGAAGTCTGGTATGCTGCAGACATCTAAGTGCTGCAGTGCTGCAGACATCTAAGATCTGTGCACATAAGGACAACTGTTAGGGGCTGGGGATGTAGCTCAGTTGGTAGTGTTTGCCTAATATGCACAGGCCCTGGGTTCAATCCTTGACACCACCAAAAACTGTTATAGCTGAGAGGATCTCTGACATCTTTTAGGACTGACACTCCCAGGAAAGGACTGCAAGCACACCATCCTTTCATTGCCACATGCTCCCCAAACTGCAGTACAACAATCATAAAGTGCAGGTGGGGAGACCAGCCTCTCTGTCTTCATGGATTTAGCCCTGGGCACTTATGGGTTTATCCTCTCTCCCCAGAGCTCAAGGATGACAACACCTACATGGCAGAATCATTGTGGTAACTAAAGACATGTGCTGAGAAGTAGGTGCTTAATAGTGTTGATCGTCATCACCAAACTTTAATCATGCAGTCTGCATTTAAACTTTAACAGACCAGAAATTAGCAGGCACCTTGATTTCCAAGGGGGAATTGAACCTAGGGTGCTCTACCACTGGGTTACATCCCCAGTCTTTTTTATTTTCTATTTTGAGACAAGATCTTTCTAAGTTGCCCAGGCTGGCCTTGAACTTGTGACCTTCCTGCCTCAACCTCCTGAGTAACTGGGATTACAAGTATGCACCCAGCTGTCTTTTGTTGCTTTTAAAGATATTTTCAACCGTGTCTTTTAAAGTGTTTTAATTATGATTCCTAAAATATTCTTTGTCAGTAGACTTAAGATCAAATGACCTACAGTATGGTTTTAAGATGTGTTTGATGAGGTTAAAAATATTAAATATTTTTACCTTCTTGGAGAAAACAGTCTAAACTGAATAAGAGTGGGAAAAAGAAAGTGAAACACAGTAAATGAAAGTGAAAGACAAAGAGAAAGGAAGTAAAAATAGTTTGCCTAAGGAATAAAAGCCAGAAGGAAGGAAAGAAGTTCTCTGCTTAATGGAAAAGGAGCCTTCTACAAAGACCTTGAGGAAAATCCACCTTATTAGACACCTTCATCTCCAAACCTCCCTTTCCTCTCCTCCTCACTCAGCCATCCAGCAGCCTGCTACCTCCACTTCCCTTACCTTTGGCCACCCCAAGACACTTACCAGGAGAGGTTCCCTGTCCCCTGGTTCCCAAGACCCAACAAGGCACACTGAGCCTGGGTTTTGCCTCAGAAAGACCCGAGCTCTGGTCCTAAAGGGAAACTATTCATTTTAAACCCACTAAAGCCTCAGATTTCTTCTGACTGGCGATATAGTTTCACAGGACCATTTTATGAAGAAAATAAAATAATGATTTACATTATTTTGCCCATGAGAGTGCTCAGTGTTTGTAACGTACTATTATTTCCTTTGATACCTTTTTTGGCCCTAAATAAGTTTTTCTGTTTGTTTGTTTACAAGTTTTCTTTGAATTCCTATTTTAGAATAAACTTCCTGCTCAGGAGTGGTGTTGTCGCTGGGTGGAAGAGTCCTTGCCTCCCACATGCGAGGCACTGCATTTGATCCTCAGCACCACATAAAAATAAATAAACAAAATAAAGATATATTATGTCCATGTATAACTAAAAAATATTTTAAAAAAAAGAATAAACTTCCTGCTCAAAGTGTGTCTCTCCTCCTTAGAAAATGCCCTGGATTTCTGCCTTATTGAATTCTTTTTTCTCCCCGCCCACAGAAGTAAAGAATGTTAGAATTAGATCCCCAAAGATCTCATTCCATTGAGGGTGAAAGAGAAGGTATAAATCCACATAAGCAAAGAAAAATCAAGCAAGCTGGGAGACAAAAGCTGTGGGATGAGTTTGAGAAAATTTGGGAAACTGGACAGCAGACATGTGACAATACCTAAATTCTTTGTGCTTATTGAAAGGCCAAAGTGTAAGAACTGTAATCAATACCTCTGTGAGATGTTATATTAAAAATATGTAACCTCCCCAAAAAAATTTGGCAACAACCAGGCACTGTGGCACAAACCTATAATCCCAGCAATTTAGGAGGCTGAGGCAGGAGAATCACAAGATCATGGCCTGCCTCAGGAACTTAGGGAGCTCCTGTCTGAAAATTAATAAAAAGGACTTGGTATGTGACTCAGTGGTAAATCACCCCTGGATTCAATCATAAGAACAAAAATAAAGTAAATAAAATTATATAACAATAAATTCCTCTATTATGTATAATGTACCCATAAAAAATTTTTAAAAAAGAAAAATCTAAATGTTTGGTTAGAGTACACCACAGATCAGAGAATTTGAGGTCACAATGCTAAAGTGGGTTAAAGCTCCTATGGTGTCCTCCACCTCCACTGGGACAGCAATATTGTTTTGTATCTAACACATTCAGCTTACTCCTTAGGGTTGGTCATTAAAAAGTCAGCAAAACGTGTTTTTAGAAAAATATACTGAATTAAAATATGACAATGTCAAAAACAGCCATGAGCCCAGGGGTTTAGAAATCAGTTAACTAAGAACATACCTTTCTTCTACTGATAAATCCTTTAACTATGCAGAAAACATGCTTGAAGTGCCACCATACTATTTTGAATCCTCTACAAAATAAAATGTGTATTTAAATAGGCTTTGCAAGGAAGGAGAGGAGAAAAGGAGGAGTACTGGAAACTGAATTATAGCAAATCATATTCCATGCTTTATAATTTTGTCTAAATGAATTCAAATGTTATGTATAACTAAAAAGAACCAATAAAAATACATGGCATAAAAATAAACAAATAAATTAATAAGCTTCAGTGGTTAGCTGTTCACAGCATATTCAACTGAACCAATCAAACACAGATCACGCTATCAGGGTCAAAGTCTTAAGCCTGCCTACAATGAAATGCCAAGTAAAAACAAAAGTTTTATTAAATACCTTGACTATTTTGAAGGGGGTTGTTTCTCAAAAACAAATAATATCTGTGCCTTGCTATCTCTGCAATTTCTTTTTCAAATAAATTTACCCTTATGACTTTCAGCTTTCATTTGCATTAGTTTTTACCAGCGTAAAAGTATTTTGGGGCATTTTAAGGCTTTTTTTTTTTCTTTTCTTTTCAGGCTTCAAAGTACTTTCTGCGTTCATTTCATTTGCCATAATACTACTTCATTAAAAAAAAAAAAAAAGGTTTTCTTCCCCTTAACAATGTCCCTTTGCCTCTCTTCCATTTGAGTCTTGAGGGACCCAAATGACAGCGTGTAGAACTGATACTCGCTTTATCACCGCGTGTGCTACGGGGTCCCTCATTCTGGAGTCAATTCCCTGCCACAGCCGGCCGCGTCCATAGGATGCTTGTGACACTGAAACCACGGTCTCGAAGGCGGCTGGGAGGTTCATACCAGGGCCACCAACCAAGGGACCCGATGGACACGTACCAAGTTCTTCCCCTCAAGTGTACAACGACACCCCACCACCACCACCACACACCCCGCAGCTTCCCCAATGTGCGCAGGGCTCCGGTGGGTTTGGGGTTCTGAAACCTCACACTTGGTGCGTCACACGGATGACCAGCCCTACTTGGGTGAAGGTGCCGGACACATAGCGGAGACTGAGATGCTCAAGATCACCAGGACCCTGCTCTATTCGCGGCCCACCCACCAAACGCCCCTGACGACCAACAACAACAGAGCAGGTCACCCATCTCCGGAACGAATGCCATCAGATGCGCCTCTTGGGTCCCCTCTAACAGCTGCTCCCACGGTCCCCGCTCTTTCGCCAGCAGGCGATTTCTTCCTCGCGCCCGCGTCCTCCGTGCCACCCTGCTCATACCCACGTCGCCCAGGAAGCAGCTGTCAGCAGCCCGCGGCTCCATGCGGCTCTCTGGCTGGGTGCCGGCACTTCTCGGCCCCGCGACTCCGGGCGCTGGGACCAGATCCGAGACCTGCCCGGCTGCGCCGGGCCACTGGGCGGAGCCAGCCTCGGAGCGGGGCGGTCAGCTGCCGGAGGTGGCAGCGCGCCGGGAGTTGTAGTTCCTACTGTGTTGACGCGATTCCCCACACGGTGGCCACCGCCTGATGCCAACCCTGAGTCCCCCTCCGCTAAGTGCCCCCGCGCTTTGCCAAACAACTGAGGTGTATACTTGCATGTGCGAAACATATCAGTGTGCAAAACACTCGTTCCCGTGTAAACGTTTGCCTGTGTGGAAATTTGTCCATGTGCAAACCGTGTGAGTGTGCATGTGCAAAGCATGATCTGCGTGTTTACGTGCAAAACATGCATGGCGCGCAAAACGAGTGTCCATGTGAAAAATGTGTCCAGCTGCCAAAACTCACTCTGAGGCTTTGCACTGATCGAGTTCTGTTCACTTTCACGAAACTCTTCCCTTCAGAACTCTTCCGTTTCTTTTGTGTTAGCCACAAAAAGACTGGGAGGATCGCAGACTTCACAAAGCAGCTCAGCGCTTTATTCAGGAATAAAGTTTCACGCAGGAGAAGGGGATGCAGAGACGAAATGACGCCATGGTAGGACCCACTTTCCTGGTGGAAAAGGAGCCCCCGAACAAAGAAAGGGCCTGGGCTTAGATAGGTTATTCTCAGAGGTGGTCTACTGAGCATATCAATTTTCTTTGGGCACCCAAGAATTTGGAGTTAGTTCTATCAATGAGTGAAGGAGTCAGTGCTTAGGAATTTAGGGTTTGTTTTACCGGGGGAAATTTCTGTAATTTATTGTACTGGACCTGATGGAGGCCCTGGGGTCAGTGATTGGTTTCTGGAAAGAATTTGTTCACAGGAGGGTAATGCTTCGGTCTCTTCCCAGAGACTGTCTTTCCAGGTTTGATGGACACCTCTTCATCAGGGTTTGTTTTATTCCGGGGATGGGGGGGGTGGGGTGAGGGGTGGGGGGAGGTGTTGGGGGGATGGGGGGTGGGGGGAGGTGTTGGGGGGGTGGGGGGGTGTTGGGGGGGTGGAGGGGGGGAATGTATAGGGAAAGGATCAATGCTCTCAATGTATGGCTTTCCTTCTCACTCCCCTTTCCCCGGGTCTCACTACTTTGGGGTTTGTCATTTTCCATATAATATTTTATA
Organism: Urocitellus parryii; assembly: GCF_045843805.1. Taxonomy (NCBI): domain Eukaryota; kingdom Metazoa; phylum Chordata; class Mammalia; order Rodentia; family Sciuridae; genus Urocitellus; species Urocitellus parryii. Next base: position 74,561,566 of record NC_135539.1, on the reverse strand, counting down.
TTTTGAGATTTCAAATCATTCAAGTCTTTTTTTTTTTTTTTTTTGTATCAGGGATTGAACTCAGGGGCACCCAAGCCCTGAGACACATCCCCACCCATTTTTAATTTTTATTTTGAGACAGGGACAGGGTCTTACTAAATTGCTCAGGACCTCATTAACTTACTGGGGCTGACTTTGAATTAGTGATCATCCTGCTTCAGTCTCCCCAGCCACTGGGATTACAGGCATGTGCCACTGCCCCTGGTTTCAAGTGCATTTTTAAAAGCAAGTTTTCCCTTAGGAACAGGTTTGAATCCCGTGTTCCCCTAAGAGTCTTAGCAGATGGAACCTGGGACACAGCCTGGCAGAATCTGTTTCTGGATTGATTCCAAGTCAACATTTGAGTTAAGTGAGGTTTTTGGTTTTGGTTTCGTTTTTAAGCAAAGCAGCTTCAGAAGTTTAGAAGATTTAACCTTGCCAAAGTTGGTTGCAGCCTCATGACCAGATTCACTCACCCTGACCTGTACGAAACCTAAACTATTTATTTGTTTATTTATTTTCAACATGGGGTGCAATGGGGTGCATTACCACTGAGTTACAACCCAGCCCTTTTTTTTTTTTTTTTTTTTGAGACAGGGTCTTTATTAATGAAGGTTTGCTTTCAGTTTTGCTTTCTTAACTCAGAACTTTATCAACATTCCAACCTTATGTCACAATCTTGTCTGCAGGAATCCTGACTACCTTTCCATCCAACTAGTCCATCGCTCTATTTTTATTATATGGAGTTGATCGGCTCTGATGAACAGGAGCTATTCTTTAGTCTAAGCAACTTGGTAAGACACATGCATGAGGCAGGGTAGGAAATAAAGCCACAGAAATTCTCCCTGTCCCCTGAGGGTGATGTCATGACAACCCCTCCAAAGTGAAAGGAAAATACCTGACTTCTCCAACCACTAAGAAAGCAACACAACTCTGAATAAGCTTCCTTGTTTTTTGATGCAACATATTGTTTATTTTAAACGTGTTTATTTTCTAATATAAGCAGCAACTGGCTCTCGCTAAATATCATCAGCTTCTCAAAGTGCTGGACCAGGTATGTGTAAAGTTCTGTGGTAAGGCACCACCTTCTTCTGTTGGTTCCCATGTCAATGAAGTTGGAGATTAAATGGATAAAGCCAAAAATTTCCCTCTAACCACTGCTTTTGCTGTGTATTAGTTAACTTTACATCACTGTGATATGATACCTGAGAAAAACAATTTAAAAGAGCTTAAAGGAGAAAAGATCCATCTTGGTTCACAGTTTCAGAGGCTTTAGCCATGGTTGCTTGGCACACTCGCTTTTCTGTCTGCAGCAAGGCAGAAATTCATTGTGGCAGAAGCCTGTGGCGGCAGGGGAAAGCCGCTCAATTTATGGCAACCTGGAAAGAGAGAGAGAAAGAGGGAGGAGTCAGGGACAAAATTATACTCTTCAGTGGCATCCCCCCCACTGCCCCACCTCCTCCAATTAGGCCCTACCACCTAACTTTCCACTACCACACAATAGTCATTAAGCTATGAATTCATAAGTAGATTAATCCATTCATGAGGTCAGAGCCCTAATGACCCAATCACCTCCCCAAGACCCCACCTCTGAACACTGCTGCACTGGAACCAAATCTTTTAACACATGAGCTTTTGGGGACATTTAAGATCCAAACCATAACCAGCTACATACCACAAGTTTGATATGTTATGATTTCATTCAGTATCAAATATTTTCTAATGCCTCCTGTGATCTTTTCTTTGATCTCCGGCTTATTTAGATGTGTATAGTTTAATTTCCACATACTGAGAATTTTCAGATATGTCTTCATTGCTGATAAAATACAAAATAAATCTATAATATACTCTATATTATTTTAATACTTTTAAATTTATTAATGTTTATATTATGGTACAGCATATGATCTAGCTTACCTCACCAAATGTTCCATATATACACAATAGAATGTTTATTTATTTGGCAGTTATTGAGTGAAGTTTTTTGGTTTGGTTTTGTTTGGTATTGGGGATTGAACACAGGGGTGCTTTACCTCTGAGCTACATTCTCAGACCAGCCCTTCATCCTTTTTAAAAACTTTTTGAGACAGAGTCTTGTTAAGTTGCTGAGGGTTAAATTGCCTTAGCTGGCCTTCAACTTGGTGATCTTCTACCTTAGTCTCCAAAGTCTCTGGGATGATTGGCATGTGCCACTGCACCCAGCAGGTGAAGTTCTTACAAACTTCTTAGATCATATAGTTTGACAGTATTCAAGTCTTCCAAAATTCTTGCTGATTTCCTATTTTCTTCTACCACTTTCTGAGAGAGAGTAGGGTCCATTTCCAGATTAATGTGGATTTGTCTTTTTCTTTTGCAGTTATCCAAGTTTAGCTTATGTTTCCTGAGTTTGTTTTTATTCATTCAAAGTATTTTCTAAGTTCTCTTATGATTTCTTCTTTGATTCATTGGATATTTAGGCATGTGTGTTTAATTTGCATATATTTGTATATTTCACAAATTTCTTTCTATTATTGGTTTCTAGTTTAATTTCATTGTAGTTGAAGAAAATATTTTTTATGACCCAGAAACTCAGGAAGCTGAGGCAGGAGAATCAGAAGTTGAAGCCAATTTAATGAGATGCTGTGTCAAAATAAAAAGGGCTGGGGATGTAGCTCAGAAGTAGAGTGCCCCTGTGTTCAATTCCCAATACTGTTAAAAAAAAAAACACTTTGTACCATTTAATCCTTTTTAATTTATCAAATTTTGTTTTATAACATAGCATATGATATGTCCTGAAGAATATTTTATGTGTATTTGAAAAGAGATTAGGATCTTCTCAGTTCTTTCTTGGCTTGTGCACAACCTACACACACACACACACATACACACACACACACACACACACACACACACAGAGGCTTCTGAGTCCTCAGGAATATATTGAAGTTTTGCATATCTCTCTATGAAGGTCTCATTCATTAGGTTTTCCACTTAAGCTCTTGGCCAGTCTCTCATTTGCTCCAGTTGGTATCACTGTCTCAAATGACTGCACAAACACCTATAATGATATGCTCTGAAAATCTCTTGAGTATTTCTCACTTATCAAGCTCTCTGATCAAATAAATAGAGTCTTTCCAGAGGGCTTCCAGACAAGTGAGATAATGAGAGATCTTGAGACAGGACTTTCTGGGGAAACTCCAAATCTCTGCTGTTCACAAGGCTGCTGGTGATTCTGAGGCAGTTATTTTTCCAGAATACTGCAGAGCTTAGGAGAGGGAAATGCAAATAGGGCAAGTTAGAATGCCATGACATTTACTATACTAATGTGATTTGAATATTTCTCTTAAATAAATGCTCCTCTGGTTATTATAAGCCTTCAATTACATTCTAGAGTCTGAAGGAAAATGTTTTTCTGACTTTTACCAATGTTCTTATTGCTCAATGAAGGACCTGATTTTTGGAGGTCTTTACTCAGTCATTGTGGAAGCGAATATCTAAGCATTTTATCTTATTTTATTTTGGGTACTGGAGATTGAGCCCAGAGGTGCTTTACCACTGAGCTATATCTGCAGACCACCCATCCCCCCTTTTAAAATTTTTATGTTAAGACAGGGTATCATTAAGTTGCCTTGGGCCTTGCAAAATTGCTGAGGCTGGCCTTGAACTTGCGATACTCTTGCTTTAGCCTCCCAAGTCACTGAGATTATAGGCAGGTGCCATTATGCCTGGTCGCCTTGAATTATTTCTGATGAGAAGTTACCTGCAACCATTATTGTTTTCCCCGAATTCAATCACTCTTTTTCCCCTCTTACTGCTTTTAAGATATTCTTTTTATCTAGAAAGTTATGGAACACTTATAAATTCATTTCATGAAACCAGTATCACCCTCATACCTGAAAGGAAAGCCAGGAACCGGGAAATGGGTAAGAGAGAAATGAAAGACAGACCAGGCAGAGATATACACGAGAGTTTTGGGCACTGGAGATTGAATCCAGAGGTGCTTTACCTCTGAGCTACATCTGCAGACAAGTGAACTAAATTGCTGGGGCTGGATTGGAACTTGTGATCCTCCTGCCTCAGCCTCCCAAGCCACTGGGATTGCAGGTGTGCACCACTGCAAGCACCAGGCCAGAAATAACATTTTAAGAAACTCTTTGCTGGGCTGAGGTCATGGCTTGGCGGTAGAGCGCTTGCCTAGCATGTGAGAGGCACACAGGATTTGATTCTCAGCACCACATATAAATAAAGATCCAATGACAACTAAAAAAATTTTAAAAAAAGAAAAGAAACTCTTTGCCGCTGGGTGCACAGTATAGGGTAGCGCCCTCTGTAATCCCAGTGCCTCCATAGGCTGCAGCCCAAATTCAAGGCCTCAGCAATTTACCAAGTCCCTAAGCAACTTAGTGAGACCTGTTTGAAAATAAAAAATAAAAAGATCTGGGGATGTGGCTTGGTGGTTAAGCACCCCAGGTACCAAAAAAGAAACCAAAACCCTTTGCTAAATGACAGGCTATGTACTGAGAAATTAGAGTATATACATGATTATGTTGGATCTGCACATTAATCCTATTGACACAGGTTAGAAGAAATAAGGATAGGTATCATGATTTCTAACAGAGAGAAGGGAAAAGAAACTAACTTTAAATCGAAAAATCATGGTCCATGTTCCCAGCTCCTCCTTCTCTCTCTGCTTCCTGGCTACCTTGAAGTGAGCAGATCCTGTACCATGTCCTTCTGCCATGATGTTCTAACTCATTTCAGGCCAGAAGCAACAGAGCCAGCCTTCTATGGACTGAAACCATGAGCCCAAATAAATCTTTCCTTTTTTTTGTTTTTCTTGGGTATTTTGTCAGATTAATGAAAAGCTAACTAATGGACTAGGTTTACTGTATCTTCAGCCTCACCTAGTGTTTACCCTATGGTTAGAGTTGGCAAACTTTTCTGTATAAAGTTTGGTAGTAAATATTATATACTTTTTGGGCCAACTACTGCTTCAGCATTCAACTCTGCTTTTGTAGTGTAAAAGCAGCTATATGTAATAAACAAGAAGGTGTGGTTTCATTAAGACTTTGTAAAAATAAGCACTGAGTAGTATTTGGTCTGTGTGCATAGTTTGCCAAGCCCTGCTTTGTGAGAATTACTATGATCTTTGAACATTACTTATACTATCAGTGTTCATCTTTAGCACTTAAAATTTTGCCTGATCGGCTAAAATTTCTCTTTTTTAATACATAAAATTCAGTTTTAGTGTTCTTATATTGGTTTGATGATCTTAGAGTCACTAATGTCAAAGATAAAACAAGGTACTGTCCTTCATCTAATTTCCGCTAAGTAAGAAAGACCAACTTCTGGGCCCTGATTCTTACCTAGTTAAAAATAATTTCAAGTGAGGGGACCATCACTTATATTTTTAATAAGTTTCATGGTATGCTGGTTGAGTTCTCTGAAAAGTAGACGCTGAAATGAGTTAGGGTTGGAAGTTCAAAAGTTTTGTTGGGAAGAATGCCAATTTGGTTCCTAAAAACAGCAGATATAAAGAGCAGGGCAAATGTATAAGAGATTTATTAAGGAAAATTATCATGAAGTACAAATGAGAAGGGTACTTAGGTAACCAGGAATAACCTAGAGGTGAAGATAATAGCCTAATACCTGTAAAAGAAGAGTAGTAAGGAAGGTTTAAATATAAGGAGTCTTATATTGCAACATTTTTTTGGCCAGTCTGATACAGAGGTCCTAAGCAAAGGTTTTCCTTTGGAGGAATAGGCCAGCACAAGTACTCTCCTGATTCTCAGTTGCTGCCTGGAGCATCCTGGAGGAAGGGTGAATGCCATAGTTGATCCAAGGCAGAAGCGGGCAGTGACTGTGAGTCAACTCAGATCCAAGAGCAGATTTATTTTTTTCTTTTTAAATTTTTTATTTGTTCTTTTTAGTTATACATGACAGTAGAATATACTTTGACATGTTATACATACATGGAATATAACTTCCCATTCTTGTGGTTGTACATGATGTGGCGTTACACTAGTCATGTACTCATATATGAACATAGGAGAGTTATGTCTGATTCATTCTACTGTCTTTCCTATTCCCATCCTCCCTCCCTTCCCTTCATTCCTCTTTGGTGTAATCCAAAATACTTCTATTCTTCCCTCCCTCCTGATTGTGTTTTAGTATTCACATATCAGAAAGAATTTGACCTTTGTTTTCTTGGGATTGACTTATTTCACTTAGCATGATAGTCTTCAGTTCCATTCATTTATCAGCAAATGTCATAATTGCATTCTTCTTTAAGGCTGAGTAGTAGTCCATTGTGTATATGTATCACATGGATACTACTTTATCCCACACATCTGTTGAAGGGCACCTAGTGTAAGGGTCCGGCGGAACGTCGGAGTAAGAGACCACAAGAGACTGTTTTATGCAAAAGCAGAAGGGTGGGTTTATTTGGAGACCAGCATGCTGGGGCCCGAGCTCTCTATAGCAAAGAGAGATAGAGCCCTGAGAACTGCTTGAGCAGAGCTTATATACTTTTCTTGGAGAGGGCAGGGAGGGAAGTTCATTGATGGGTCAGGGCTAGTGAGCAGTTTGCCTGCAACCTAGTGAGGGAGTGCATCCTGCAGTTTGGCAGTTGGGGACAGCACTTCCTGGGAACAAGATTAGCAAACAGTTCACAGTTGGGGACAACACATCCTGGGAACAAGATTTCAACAGTGTTCTGTTAAGCATATAGAAAAACAGAGTGACAAGTACCTATTTTATTAACCTTTCATTCCCCACTTCTTTTTCTGGCTACTTTTAATCATAAAAGTGATCATTGGGGGGTGTCACATTCTGTGTCTGCTAGTGGGGTATATTGTTGTCTGATTACCATAAGTTTGACTTGCCTAATTTTGGGATTGGAGAAAGGAAACTACACGGTTGAGCAAACAGGGTCCTAATGTTAGCAACAATATAAGAATTATTAGAGGACCGGCCAAGGCTGATAAAAGCGTAGTTAACTAGGGGGACTGTGTGAACCAAGACTCATATCATCCTTTTTGGGTTTTTTTTTTCTCTCTCTGACGTTCTTCAAGGCGTCTTCTTAGTTTACTCATAGATTCTTTTACAATTCCAGTATGGTCGACATAAAAACAATAATTTTTCTTTAATGCAACATAAAGGCCCTCTTCTCTCATGAAGAGGAGGTTCAACCCTCGCCTGTTCTGTAAAACAGCTTCAGAGAGAGAGGTTAAAGATTCCTGTAAAGCTGTGATGGAGGTTTCTAATATCTTTAAGTTTTGGTCCATTGCTGTTTCTAATTGGGTTATTTGTTGCGTCCCACGGACCAGGGCAGTAGTCCTTGTGCCCACCCCTACAGCAATTCCCATTCCTAATAAGATGGCTAGAGTGAGGGCTACAGGTTCCCAGCAGAACCAGGTTGTATGTCCCCTTATTTGATCTTTAAATGAACCTGCGTCATGATAGAGCACTCTGGGAAACATCTGCACCATTACATAATTAATCACATCTGTTGACCATTTTATGAAAACATAAATAATGTTTAAGTATATAGAATTATACTGTTGCAGGGACGGGCAAGGCAAGGCACCTAAGATAGCACTGAAGACAGGGAAACAGTCTTATTTGGTTGCAACCGGATTCAGAGGGCATTGCTTCTGTTGTAATCAATTAATCTCTTGTAACTCAAGTTTAGGTAGTTTTAGAATTTTGTACTCAACATGTAAGGGAAGGGGCTCAGAAGTTTCCAGTCTGCAGAAGTTTACAAAAAGCAGTTTTTGTTTCTGTTTTTTTTTTTTTCTTTCTCTTTCAGGCTTCATTCCATCCTGAAAATGTATCTACAAAGATTAGGAGATATTTAAGTTAACTTTTCAAGGACACCTGGGAGGGGGAGAACTTTTTCTTTTTCCTTGCCAGCTGTTACCATGGAGCCCAGTTGATAACTTTTTATCTTAGAAATGTAGCCATCTCTGTGAAGCCCCAGCTCAAGGCCAGAGGCCTTGTTCACATATTTTGTGAAAAACTAGTAAGGGGGTGTCTAGCTTAGGAGTGCTGATTTTTCCAGTCAGTGGCCAAGTAGAACAGGGCAATATGAAAAGAGGAAGTTTATCTATACTGAACTCTTTTATAGGGACTCTTTTGCTGAAAGTCCTAAAGTCAGCCATAGTGAAGACTTCTGAAGAAGGTCAGTTTTGTGGGCCTGGTACAGAGGGGGAGGACGGGGAAGGCGGTGCTGAGAGCAGCTCCATGGATCTGAGAATGAGGAAGGAGAGATGCAAAAGAATAATGGGAAAGGGGTTTGGGATTTTCCTAGCAACAAAAACTCGAGTAGTAGAACAGGTAGAGCAGAGGGGAAGACGGGAGTGAGTATCCCAAAAAGCCTGTGAGGGACTTTAAATTTTTAGTAACCTGTTTTCAGTGATGACAAAGCAACTTTAAAGGCCATTTTCATTACATCTCGGATAGGGGTCTGAGGGCTCTCCTCAGCTGGTTGGAGCTTTGGGTTAGCTGGTAGGAGGACCTGGTGGGACCCGGTGTGGACATTGACAGGAGAAGAGAGGAGTGAATGGGTGGAGAGATACCTCAGTACCTGTTACTTCAGCAAGGGGCAATGGTCTGAGAACCTGCGGAGGTTTGGGTTCCATCAGGTAGCCCCTGTATGTTTACATCCTTATGACTTACAGAAGAAGTCGGTTTTTCCCCAACATAGCTGTGACTGTTTGTGGCTTTGATAGTTCGCCGAGCAAACATAGTAATCTAGGTTAGCCAACCTGCATCTGGCTCGAGTGTCTCTACATCCATAATGTTTGTTTCTATTATCTGGTATGGAAGGGATTTAATGGAATTTTAGTGGGATCTTTTTCATCAGGGATATCTCAATAGGAAAGACCTATAGCCAGCTGACATGATTTGAGATTAGCCATCACTGTTGTACGGGCTGATGAGGGTTAGGACCACTGGTGGTCAAGGGGAGAGTCTATAGCCTTATCCACACGGCGAATACGCAATTTGAGAGGGTTACCAGTCTTTTTCAATTTCCAACCAGAATCTGGACAGGGCGCAGGCTTGAGATGAGAGGCATGGATCCAGGAAGTGATTCCATTTACTTTTACCTCTTTAGGTGTTATAAGTAGCACCTGGTATGGTCTTTTCCAGCGGGGTTCTAGGGATGACACCTGATGTCGTCTTACATAGATGAAGTTTCCCATTTGATATCGGTGTGGAGTTCCTTCATTCCCAAGTTGGTAGGCAGTGGCCAGCTCTTTCCACAGGCATCACTGAGTTTTTTCAAAAGTTTTAAGTCTGTCAAGCAAGGGGGTGTGAAAAGAATCGTTAGGTCTTAGAGTTGGGGTCAGGTCCCTTATTGGAGGAGGGGCACCATAGAGAATTTCATAGGGGGTGAGGTTACACAAAGAAACAGAGGGCATTTTTCTTGCATGAAACAGTGCATAAGGCAGGAGCATAGTCCAATCTTTTATGTTGGTCTCCAAGCTTAATTTTGTCAAGGTCTCTTTAATGGTTCTATTCATTCTTTCTACCTGTCCTGAGCTCTGGGGTCTATAAGTGCAATGTAACCTCCAATTAATCCCCAGGGTCCTGGTTAACCCCTGACTTACCTGGGCCATGAACACCGGTCCATTATCAGACCCTATTACCTTAGGCAGGCTGTATCTTGGAAAAATATCTTCTAGGATCTTCTTGACCACCATTTGTGCCGTTTCTTTTTTGCGGGGAAGGCTTCATTCCATCCTGAAAATGTATCTACAAAGATTAGGAGATATTTAAGTTCATACCTTGCTGGCTTAATTCAGTAAAGTCCACTTCCTAGAATTGTCCTGGTCTGGTTCCTCGAAGACGCCTTCCTATAGGAAGCTTGGAGGGGTAAGCATTAACCAATTGATAGACCCGACAGACTTTTATTACCCGTTCAGTTTTTTCCTTTTGCTGTGAGCCGGTTAGTGGAAAACTCTGTTCTTGATCTTTTAGGAATGCCTGCAGTTTCTTTGAATCAAGGTGAGTGAGTTGATGTACATTTTTAACGTAGTGTAGGGCTTTCTGAAATTGCAAGTTGGGTTCAGTGTTGTCAAGGAGTTCAGTGTCAGTGTCCTCAGATGTTAAGTTTTCGGGGTGCTCTGATGTAGTTAAATCTTCTGACTCATATTTCTTCCGTATGGAAAGTGTTAACATGGTTACTCTGTTTAGGGCTGCCAATTTAGCTTCTTCATTTGCCCTCTTGTTAGATGGGGGTGGTATCTGCACAACGGTTTGTTTTCTGGGCTTAGTGAGCCATCATTTATTGCCCCTAAGGGAATAGTCCAGAAAGATTACTTCTTGCTGGCAAATTTGGGCCTTTTTGGCAGAAGCTCTATACCTGAGTTGAGCAAGCTCGGATAATAGTGCTTGGGTCCCAGACTCACAGTTTTCCTTGGTATCGGCTGCCAGTAGTAGGTCATCCATATATTGAAGCAGGGTGACTTCGGGGTGCGTAGTTCTGAAGTTGTTGAGATCTCTGTGGAGGGCTTCATCAAAGAGAGTGGGGGAGTTTTTGAACCCCTGTGGGAGTCTGGTCCAAGTTAGTTGATCAGTCGTTCCAGTTTCTGGGTTTACCCATTTGAAAGCAAACAGCAATTGACTATCTTTATGCAGAGGCAAGCAAAAGAAAGCATCTTTTAAGCCCAGGACAGTATACCATTTTCGTTCAGGGTTCAGGGTGCTAAGCAGATTGTACGGATTAGGTACTGTGGGGTGAATGTCCTGCACTCTGTTGTTGATCTCTCTTAGGTCTTGAACAGGGCGATAGTCCCCAGTTCCTGGCTTTTTACTGGTAACAGGGGAGTGTTCCAGGCCGATTGACAGGGCCTTAGGACCCCTAAGGCCAGATATTTCTGAATATGGGACCTTATCCCATCTTTAGCTTCTTTGCTCAGAGGATATTGTTTAATATTAATTGGGGAGGCTGAGGTTTTTAACTCCACCATTATTGGAGGTTGTTTTACGGCGAGGCCTAACCCAGCAGTTTCTGCCCCAGCATCTGGGTAATCTGTTATCCATTTCTGGGATAGCTTGCCTGTTTGATCAGTCTTGGGGGGGTGTGAAGAGTTGATGTTCATTTTTTTACTGACATAGTTAAAGCCATGACTATAGGAGTTTTTACTGAAGGATTTAGAAATTCCATTTGGGGGCCTTCAGGGTTAAAAGTTATTCTGGCCCGGAATTTGGTGAGCAGATTTCTGCCCATCAATGGGGCTGGGCATTCTGGGATCACTAGGAAGGAGTGATGGATTTTTCCTTTTCCCAGGTCCATGGTCCTCTTAGTTGTCCAAGCCTGATATTTACTGCCGTTAGCCCCTTGAATTAGAGACCTTTTAGTTGATAGAGGGCCCAATAGGGCCTTAAGGGCTGAGTATATTGCCCCTGTATCCACTTCAAAGTTTATTGGGGTCCCCTCCACTTCAAAAGTTATCCTGAGCTCGGGGAGGGGATCCGAGCCTTGACTTTCCTAGTCATCCTCCAAAGTTAGAATGGCTGGTTGGCGTGGCTGTTTCTCTCTAGGTCACTCTTTGACCCAGTGTCCTTTTTCTCTACAGTAGGCACATTGATCTGAGGCCAGATGTGGCTTTTGGCATGGGCCCAGGTATCCCTTTCTGTCTCCCTGTCTCCTAACTTCTGGCCTATTTGTTGTTGTGACCAGGACCTTATTCAATGCCTCAGTCTGTCTTTTGTTTCTTTCATCCTCCCTTTGCTCACTTCTCTTCCTCAGTTTCTCTCTTATAGTATACCTTCTCAGCTTCTCTGACTAAATCTCTTAAAGTCATATCTTGTAATCCATCTAAGCGTTATAACCTTTTTTTAATATCCAGGGCAGCTTGCCCATTAAAGGCCATCGTGACAGATGCCTTTTGATCCTCTGCCTGAGGATCAAAAGGAGTATATCTCCTATATGCCTCCATAATTCTCTCTAGAAACATAGAGGGTGATTCATTAGGCCCTTGAATAATCTCTCTTACCTTGGTCAAATTAGTTGGCCGTCTAGCGGCTGCTTGGAGACCCACTATTAGAGCCCGGCAATAAGTGGACAGATGCTCCCTACCTTCAAAGGTGTTGGGGTCCCAGTTGGGTCAGTTCAAGGGGAAGTCAGCTTCGATTATGTTGGGAAGTTGTGTCGGTCGCCCATCTGGTCCGAGGATATTTTTTATTGCTTCCAGGAGGACTCTCTCTCACTCCTCTGTCATGAAGAGAGTGCCTAAGAGTTGTTGGCAGTCATCCCAAGTAGGCTGGTGTGAAAACATCAATGACTCGATCAGACCTGTGAGCAGGGTGGGGTCCTCGGAAAAAGGGGGATTGTTATTTTTCCAGTTATATAGATCTGAAGAGGAGAAAGGCCAATACTGGTAGACTTGCATTTCTCCACCATGGTCATCCTCTATCATTGGCCCATGAGGACGGAGGGGAAGTATCACGGGGGCTTCAGGGTTTTTAATCATTCGCTGCCGGCAAGTTCCTTTAGCTGGGCCAGCTTCCTCCAGGGGAGGAGGGGCTATGTGTGCTTCAGGGAAGTCATCTGGAGGGTGCTGGGCTTGTTTAACCTCCTTCAATGGTGGAGAACCTGAGTCAGCATCAGGGGAATCACTTAGAGGGTGTTGGGGGTTGGGGAACGAAGGCAGGGGATAAGGAAAGGGAGGAGAGTCCAGCAGAGTCAAATCTTGAGACTCAGGGAGAACAAAGGGTGGAGGAGGAGATTCACAAAGGTCCTGCCAAGTTAAGATATACGGCTGTTGATCTGGATGGCTATGTGGCCCCGGCTGAAAGACAAAGACAATATTTCTGACTTTTCAAATTAGTGGGGAGTAGAAAGATCCTTCTGGAGGCCATCCAACTCCAAAAGCGGGCCATTCTGTGGCACAGAGAGTCTGCCAGGTCCGGTGTTTTACTGAAAAAGAAAGATTCTGAGCCCTTATGCGGACTTCAGTCCAGTGAATGACTCTGTCCCATAATGAAAGTTACTTGAACAAAGACAGGGACAATACAAACGTGACATTAACATGGACACACACTAAACAGTAAACGTGTAACACAAGTTCAGAGGCAAAGATTAAAAATAGACAGTGAATTCAACCTGAGAGAAAGAATAGTTGCCGGCAAGACCAGACGGGTTGGCAGCAGAATACAGATGAGGGCACCTTGTCTCTCCCAGATGGGGGCACTTCCGTCCCCCCCAGAGTCTCCCAAAGCGTCCCTTGAGGAGACGTGGTCTGTGGCTTCAGGGACACGTCTATCCACCACCGCCAGGGGAGCTCATGCTCTCCGCTGACAACCACACTCTGCCAACCCAAAACCAGAAAACCAGAAAAACCAGAAGGCTCTGAGAGCTCATGTTCTCCAGCCCAAAACCAGAAGGCCCTGAGAGCTCACGCTCTCCAGCCCAAAACCAGAAGGCCCTGAGAGCTCACGCTCTCCAGCCCAAAACCAGAAGGCCCTGAGAGCTCACGCTCTCTAGCCCAAAACCAGAAGGCCCTGAGAGCTCACGCTCTCCAGCCCAAAACCAGAAGGCCCTGAGAGCTCACGCTCTCCAGCCCAAAACCAGACTCTGAGCGATCGCAAAGGAAAAACAAGAAGGAGAAGAAGGAGGAGGAGGAGAAGAAGAAGAAGATAAGGCACCTTACTTACCCCCCTAAAGGAGTCTTGTTGAGGTCTCCCTGTCCGGCGATGCGCAATTCCCGGCCAACGCACCAAATGTAAGGGTCCGGCGGAACGTCGGAGTAAGAGACCACAAGAGACTGTCTTATGCAAAAGCAGAAGGGTGGGTTTATTTGGAGACCAGCATGCTGGGGCCCGAGCTCTCTATAGCAAAGAGAGATAGAGCCCTGAGAACTGCTTGAGCAGAGCTTATATACTTTTCTTGGAGAGGGCAGGGAGGGAAGTTCATTGATGGGTCAGGGCTAGTGAGCAGTTTGCCTGCAACCTAGTGAGGGAGTGCATCCTGCAGTTTGGCAGTTGGGGACAGCACTTCCTGGGAACAAGATTAGCAAACAGTTCACAGTTGGGGACAACACATCCTGGGAACAAGATTTCAACAGTGTTCTGTTAAGCATATAGAAAAACAGAGTGACAAGTACCTATTTTATTAACCTTTCACTAGGTTGGTTCTATAGTTTAGCTGTTGTGAATTGAGCTGTTATAAACATTGACGTGACCACCTCACTATAGTATGCTGATTTTAAGTCCTTTTAGTATATGCCAAAAAGTGCAATAACTGGGTCAAACAGTGATTCCATTCCAACTTTTCTCCATACTACTTTCCAGAATGGTTGTACCTATTTGCAGGCCCACCAGTATGAGCGAACATTTTTCCCCACAACCTTGCCAACATTTATTGTTACTTATATTCTTGATATTTGGCATTTGACTGGAGTAACATGAAATCTCAGTATAGTTTTAATTTGCATTTCTCTAATTGCTAGAGATGTTGAACATTTTTTTCAAGTATTTGTTGACTGATTATATTCTTCTGTGTAGGGTCTGTTCAGTTCCTTTGCCCATTTATTGATTGTATTGTTTTCTTGGTGTTAAGTTTTTTTAGTTCTTTATATATCCTGGAGATTAATTCTCTATTAGAGGTGCAGGTGGCTTGAGCTGTCCATGGGACTGTTCCACATAGTAGCCTCCTGAGGAGATAAGTCTGGCATTGGGAACTCCTTGTGGCACCCCCCCCCAGGGACTGACCGCCTGATGCAGGTGAACTTACCCCAAAGATCCCACACTGCACCTGAGATGAGTGTGTCTTGCTGACAGCAAGACATCATAAAGCAAGACTCTGCCCTTGAAACCTTATTCTTGCTTTGATGTACCCAGCTTAAATAAATCACTGGAGCAATCTTTTCCCTTTGTCTAGCTTTATCAGGACTAGATCTATCAGGGGCTTCGCAGTATGTAAATATATTTCTGAGAATTTGTGTTTTGTTACTTATTATCTGAGATTATAAGGTTTAGGGTGGCTTGGATTCCCATGGGCAGAAAAGAACCCTGCAAAGAGATACTGGTCATCGTTCTCCCCGAAAGGTGGCAAATATTTTTCTCTCATTTGTAGGCTCTCTCTTCATGTTCTTGTTTCCTATGAAGACACTTTTTAGTTTGATACCACTTATTGATTCTTTTTAGTTGGACACTATATCTTTATTTATTTTTACGTGATGCTGAGGATTGAACCCAGGGCCTTGCACGTGCTAGGTGAGTGCTCTACCACTGAGCCACACCCCAGCCCCCACTTATTGATTCTTGATTTTACTTTGTGTTCTTTAGGAGTCTTGAGGAATTTGTTTCCTTAGCCGACATGATCTAGAGAAGGTTTTCTTGAAGATCCCTTACATCACACAGATCCACTTCTCTACACATACTTATGGAGAAATTCACCCATGGCCTTTAAGGGCAGAATTTTTAAAAAGAAGATTTAGGTACAAATAAGAGTTTCTATCTCTAAAGTTAATTTTAAGACCTCAAATGGCCATCATCCTCTTCTCCACTGTGTAGTTTTAATTCCCCTCACTCTCAGCTATCACCTCATTAGATCTTGTTTCTTACCTAGTAATATGACTCAAGCCTTGATTTTTGAGGAGTCTTAACACATAGTAAACACACATTTCGGGTTGGAATTGCTGCATATGTCAATTCAGTTACAGTGGGGCAAGGGAGAACCAAGACACACATAGATGTACACCTTAGTTATACAGGCCTTCCTTTCCATACATAAAACAGCTCTAGTTCCTCCTCCTTATGGGCAGAAATTATTATTGTCATAAAGATGGTTCCTCTTCTCAATTAATATTCCCTGGACACAAAAGTCCAAAGTGTTCTGTTAGCATCCTTAGGTTGCAATTAAAGGGTATATACCAAGTCTCCTGACAAGAGTGCTTCTTTGGAGACCAGAATCTCCAGCCTAGTAAAGCCTAGAGTTGTGAGGATAGGAAGCACAAAATCTCCCAATGGGTCATTGGAAGTGACAAAATTGGGGCCACTTCTTCTTCCATCTCAACCCTTGACTTTCCTGTCTTCCATTCTGGCCTTTTCTGGTTGCAAAGGTATAGAAGGGCCCTCGTATTTGCCCATCTATTTTGCCCCTAAGACTATCATGCACTATTTGTTTTCTCCACAACTCCCTTAAGGTTAAACTCCCTTGGCTGCCTCTCTACTTTGCCAGTCACTAGAGTAATTGTGACACCTGGCTTCTGTTACCACCTGCCTCTATTACCTCAGACCCCACCAGACCTATGGATATTAATGAGCAGCTCTGTGACCACCTCTCTTACTGTTAGCACTGAACTACAGAGTCATCACACTTCCTACCACTTTATGCCATGGACAACCCTGTACCTCACAGTTCATTTGGAATGTGCTCCTCCTTGCTATCTGGACAGTGAGTGAACCAATCCTCAAATCCTATACAATATCCTTTCTTTTTAGACCTTTCTTAGTTTTACCTGTATCAGTTCTGGTTCTCTAAAAAAAGAACTAGAAGTGACTTAGTAGGGGGAAATATCTGCAAAGAACAAAGGAAGAGGGAGCAAGCGTGAAATGATGAGAAAAATCTTCAGATTGTGGTTCAGATCTGATGTCCACATTTCCATTGTGAATGAAAATGGGGAAGGGAAAATTGCATAGTAAATCTTGGGCTACTGCAAAGTTCTGAGAAAGTCTCTACTAGACTGATGTAGAACTCTGAGCAAAGGTTCTGCATGAGAAGAGGCCTGCTCTGAGCAAGAATGACCCAATAGTAGCATGCGACCATGCTCAGTCATAGGCTGGGAACAGCCTGAGGAAAGGATGGCCTCAGCATGAAGTTGTGGTAGACTCAACTGAGTGGCAATTGGTGTCATGTGTGTTCTCCACAGCAGGTTCTCATGAAGGAGTTCAGAGAGGGGTATCTCCATGGCCACCACAGGATGTAAAGCCTATGAAAGAAGGGGGAGAAAATAAAACTGAGCAGGAGGAGATTTGCAAGGCAACAGGATCTCTGCAACAAATTAGGGGAACCCCATTTTGTGCAAGAAATGGATAGCCCCCGTCCCCGAGCCACCACCTTATTCAATCATCAGTAAGGGACTGCCCCCAAGAAGAGCATGATTTCTGCTAAAGAACCAAGGCAACTTCTGAAGGAGCTAATGGCTGGGACATCAGTTAACCAGTTCTTGCCCCTGGACAGCAAGTTCTTCAAGGGGGCCAGAGCATTCTATTCCCAACTGGTATGAGTGATTCTGAAACTCACTACAGTACACAGACAGTCAAGAACCACCACTTTTAGGCCATCTACTTACCCATTAGCCTTGCCATTAATTTCAATAATAAGTAATAATCACATCTAGGTCATATTTTTGTTATTGAGGTCATTTTTCTTGGTTGTTGTACTTTGCTTATTTTGTGTTATCTACTTATGTTCTTGTAGACATTTCTCTACATTTGACCAAGTGGTTGTTCTTTCCTTTCAATACTATTCTTTCCTTCCTCCACTTCACTGTAGTGTAACACAATATCTAAGTTAACTTTGAGGAGGGAAATTTTATTTGGGGTTCTTGGTTTCAGAGATCTCAGTCCACAGACAGCCAAGTCCATTGCTCTGGGCCAAGAGGGAGGCAGAACATCACAGCCAAAGGGTGCAATAGAGGAAAGCAACTCACCTCGTGGTGGCCAGGAAGCAGAGAAAGAGATGTGGGTGAGGGGCCAGAGGAAACAAGCACTCTTCCAGGGAATGTGACCCCCCACCTCCAACCATATCCTACCTGCCTATAGTTACCATCCAGACTGTTCAATTACTATGGACTAATTCAATTATAGCTCTTACAATTCATATCATTTCACCCCCAATGTTCCTGCATTAACAAAGGAGCTTTTAAGGGGATATCTTATATTCAAACAACAATACCAAGTTTTGTAATTTGGGCAATGAGTTACTCTTAAAAGAGGTATTATTCATTTTCTTCTTATTGTT
Source organism: Urocitellus parryii (assembly GCF_045843805.1). Classification (NCBI taxonomy): domain Eukaryota; kingdom Metazoa; phylum Chordata; class Mammalia; order Rodentia; family Sciuridae; genus Urocitellus; species Urocitellus parryii. Next base: position 74,543,592 of record NC_135539.1, on the reverse strand, counting down.
TACTAAAAATGACTTATACAGCTGGATGCAGTGGTGCACACCCGTAATCCCAGCAATTACGGGATTCAAGGCAGGAGGATTGCAAGTTTGAAGCCAACCTAAGCAACTTAGCAAAGCCTAAGCAACTTAGTGAGACCTCATCTCAAAATTTAAATTACAAAAAAGGGTGGTGGTGGCTGGGGATGTGACTCAGTGGTTAAGCACCCTGGGATTCAGTCTCCAGCAACACCTCTCAAATTACTTAATCCATTTTACTCTACTTCCATTTTCATACTTACATATCTTTTTGTACCTCATCCCCTAATATAGCTCTGTGTTGATATGTGTCTGTTTTGTTATAGAATTTGAAGTTATATTTTTATATATACAGAGAAAAAGTCAGCAAATATCAACTCCATGGAAAACAAAAAATTACATAAAAATTGTTTTATTACTTAGGTACGAATAAAATTAATATAACTATATTGGGAAAATTGATGAAGGCAAATATATATTTTCAGGGTATTGTCTTAAATACCTCAGTCCTCATTTATTTTATGGAATTTTTATTTAAAATTGAGAAATTGAGTTGCAAAATAAATCATTTTTTAAAAGTATCATTTTAAATTACTTTTTCACTACTTTTTTCAGGGGTGGCGGTGCTGTTCTAGAATACACCAGAATGAGCTTTGAATTTACATTAGTTTAATTCAAGTGACATACAAAAAGGCAAATCTGTACAGCTCTGTTCTCTTTTCCTTCTTTACTGTACTATTGTCATACATATTTTTTGTCATACATATTTGTATAAATATATTAACTATTAATGTTACAAAAACAATATATTGTCATAACTATTATTTTACCATCAGTGTTGCTAACCTTAGCCAAATCACATATAGCTTTGCTCTCACCTACTTCCTTTGTTGTTACTAGCAAATATTTTACACATATGTAGTTCATTTCCCTGTGAAGCCCAATATTAAATTATATACATATTATTTTATATGACTGATTTTAAAATCATTTTTGTGAAGAAAGAAAGGAGAATATGTATGTTCATATTTTCATCATTTCATAATCAACTTTACTGGTGCTCTTTGTTTTTCCCATGAATTCATATCACTTTCAACCTGAAGAACTTCCTTCAGTATTTCTTTTGTTAAGGCAGGTCTTCTAGCCACAAATTTAGTTACTGTTTCTGTGGGACAATCTTCAATTCTCCTTCATTTTGAAACATAGCTTTGTCGAATATAGGATCCTTAATTGACAGTTTTTTCTCTTGAGCCTTTGGAATATGTCATCCCACTAGCTAGAAGCTTCTGTTGTTACTGCTGCTAAGGTAGCTATTAATCCTATTGGAATTCCCTTGTAAGTTACAATTCATTTTTCTTTTGCTGCTTCCATAATTTTTTTTTTTTGTACTAGGATTGAACGCACTAATTAAGCATGGAGTCACATCCCCAGCCCTTTTTTGTATTTTATTTAGAGACAGGGTCTCATTGAGTTGCTTAGGGCCTTGCCCAATTGCTGAAGTTGGCTTTGAACTCTCAATCCTCCTGTCTCAGCCTCCCCAGCCACTGGGATTACAGGCATGTGCCACTTTATTCTTGTTTTTGATTTTCAACATTTTTATTATGAGTTCTCTGTTTGTGAGTCTCTTTGTGTTTACCCTGTCTGGAGATTGTTGAGGTTTCTGGGTGTGTAGGTTATTTTTTAAATAAATTAAGGAAGTTTTCAACCTTTTTTTTCTCTTCTTTTTGGTATTACTATTACTCCATACTTCTCTGAGGCTTCATTCATTTTTCTTAAGTCTTTTTTCTTATCTGCTATCCAGCTTACATAATCTTTATTGATGTATGCTCAAGTTCACTAGTTCTTTCTTCAAACAGTTCAAATCAATTGTTCAATGCCTCTAGTATTCTTTTTTTTTAATTTTTAGATTTGTTCTAATTAGTTACGGTGGAATGCATTTTGACACATTGTACAATTTCTCCTTCCTCTGACTGTACATGGTGCAGAGTCACACTGGTAGTGTAATCATACATGTATATAGGGTGAAAATGTCCATCTCATTTCAACTTCCTTTCCATCCCCACACTTTCTCCCCTCCCCTCACTTGCCTCTGCACAATCCAAAGTTCCTTCATTATTATATTATGAAATCCATGTTTTCCGTTAGGTTTTGAATTTTTCTCCTTAGTGATTGTTCTATTTGATGCAACATTTATCATATATCTTCCTTCACTTATATTAATCATGTTTTCCTTTAGTTTGGTGAGCATATTTATAATGTTTACTTCAGTCCTTTTCTGTTAAATCTGGCATCTGGTCACATTTGTAGGTAGTTTCTATTGGTTAGCTTTCTCCCAGTGTAGGAGATAATAGTTTCTTGTTTCTTTGCATGCATCATAATTCCTGATTGGAAACTGGAGACTTTAATAAATTGCTCTGATCTGTGTACTACCCCACACACATAATATTAATTTTCTGATGTCACTCCTCAGGGAGATAATCACCCAAGTATGACAGTAAAAGTGGGAGGCACTCTTCCTCTGAAAATAGGTATCATCTATAGCTCTACATCTATTAAAATTAAAATCTGTATTTAAAAACGTTCCTAGAGCCAGGAGCTGTGGCACACACTTGTAAACCCAGCAGCTCATAAGGCTGATGCAGGAGGATCTTAGATTCAAAGCCAAGTCTCTGAAACTTAGTGGGACACTGGCTCAGAAAATAAAAAGGGCTGGAGATGTGATTCAGTGGTTAAGTGCACCTGGGTTCAATCACTGGTACAAAACAAAAACAAAAACAAAACAAAAAACATCCTTCCTATAAAGAAAAATAAAAGCCCTGATGGTTTTGCTGATTAATTCTAGAAATGCTACTAATTTTAATCAAAGTACTTTGGAAACTCATTGCATGAAATCAGAGTTATCTTGATACCCAAGTCAAAGATATTATAGGAAAAACAATACACATTTCAATAGCCTCATGAACATAAGTGCCAGAGCCCTTAACAAAGTATCAGTAATTCATGTCTAGTAATATTATAAAGAGGATAATGTATTCTGACTAAATTGGGTTTGTCCCAGGAACTCAATGTTGGTTTAACATTGGAAAACCAATCGATACAGTTCACCACATTAATGGGCTATATAAAATGGGATATATATCCAATTATAAAACACATGATAATCACATACATATATTATATCATCTTGATACAAAGAAAGCATTTGACAAAATTCAACAACCATTTATGAAAATTAGGAATAAAAGGGAAATTTCTAATTTAAAAAAAGGGTGTACAAAATATCAAAACTAACATTATAAATGCTTTTCTTTTATCTGTTATCCAGCTTACAAGGATATTTGATCCTACTCGAATTAGAAGAGCTTAAATAATGTAAGAAGAGGAAAAATCTAGACTGGAAAAAAAGAAATGAAGCCAGTTTTATTTGCAGAAAATATTTGTCTTAAAAGAGTTTGTCTTAAAAGAGTTTCATTAGAAAACACACAATAGCTAATAGATATATTAAGTGAGTTTAGCAAGCTGTAAGATACAAGATTAACACTGGAAAATCCATTGTGTTTATATATACTAACATCAAATTTTGGGGGCTGGGGTTGTGGCTCAGTGCTAGAGTTCTTGCTTAGCACGAACGAAGCCCTGAGTTAGATCCTCAGCACCACATAAAAAATAAGTAAATAAAATAAAGGTATTGTGTCCAACTAAAAAATAAATATTAAAAAAAACCCCAAATTTTTGTATGTTCAATGTCTAAGGACAACACCAAAACATAAGAAGAGATAAATATAACAAAATGTATGCAAGACTTGTATACTGAAATTTATAAATATACCTAAAAATTTTAATGACCTAATTAAATTTATCATATTTTATATATTTGAAGACTATTAAGATGTTAATTCTCCCCTAGATTTATTTTATCTATGCATTCAGGATAATATCAACAAAAAATTCCATCAGGTTTTTTTTTTAAGATGAGAAAATGGATAAGATGACTCAGAAATGTATACAGAAATTCAAAACACTTAGAACAGCCAAAATATATTAGTTGGAGGCAATGCAAAGTCAAACCATAATGTACCAAATTAAAAAGCATTGGCAAGGATGTAGAAAAAACTAGAATAAGCTGCTGTGGAGGTGTAAAAGCTAGATAAAACTAACTGGCAAAAGTTTGGCATCATCATCCATAATAAAAACCCAAACTCAGTGGTTTCTGATACAGCATTAATGATCAGACTCATCAATCTTCAACACATCTAACTTTCTGCTAATCTAAGTGTGTTGAGTTGTGATTTGGCATCACATCTGTTTCACATAGGGGTTTTTGTTGTTGCTATTTTTGTACTGAGGTTTGAACCTATGGCACTTTACCACTGAGCTACATCCTCAGATATTTTTATTTTTTGAGACAGGGTCTCACTAAGTTGCTTACGGCCTAAATTGCTGAGGATGGCCTCAAACTTGCAATCCTCCTGCCTCAGCATCCCAAATTGCTGGGATCAGAGGTGTGCAACACCACATCCAATTCCACATAGCTTTCTTCTGGAGACCTGGGCTGAAGGGGCAATAGCTACATGAGGCCTGTTTTTTTCATGTGAATCATTTGGGGATAAGAGCAGAGGCAAACTACACAAATGCACTTAACACTTTCACGTAATTTCTGCTAATATTCTATCATCCAAAGAACTCACTTAACCAAGGCCAATATCAATGAGGAAGAGAATTTGGCCAATAGTGTGTGTTTGAGGGAAAATATTTGCAAAAACAAAAATCCAAATAACCATGTTTAGCATTCCATTAGTAGGTGTATGCCCAACAGAAATAAGTGCACATGTGCTTCAAAAGATATAAATAAGAATGTTCAATATCAGCATTATTTAAAATATTCAAGAATGGAAACAATCTAAATGTCCATCAAAATGCCATGAGTAAAGAAAATGTGCTACATCCATATACACAGCCGTGAAAAATATAAGAACAGGAACACATAAAAACCTAATGAGTCTCATACACATGCAGAAAACTATTTAATTTGTGTTGATTTCAAATCACCAGCAAATACACGATAAAGTTTAAGGAGTCATATTAGGTGGCAATTTTTTTTTTTTTTTAAGTAAGGAAAAGATCTTCAGGTGGAGTCAGAGTAGTGATTAGATTTGGTGGTAGGCCAGAGTGGTATCTTGGCCCATTTTCTGTTGCTTTAACAGAATACAACACACTTGAGTCAATTAAAAACAAGAGAAGCTTATTCTGCTTATGGTTCTGAATGCTAGAAAATCAGACTGAGGGGCTGCATCTGGTGAAGCCCTTTATGTTGCATTATTACACAGGGGAAGGGGCAAGTGGGCACATAGGGATGTTATGCTCGAATTCGGGACCCCCAAAAGACCACCAGAGACCAAGATCGATGTAAACAGCAAAGAGGTGTTTATTGCAAGCTAGCTCGTCCTCTGCGTGTGGGCGCACACACACACAGCAACCAGTGACGCTGAGAGGCCCTGAGCCCAGGGTTTGCAGCAGTTTTATACATTCTTTGGAGAAGGCAGGGACCCCCCCCCCCCCAAATACATCATAGCATCTCTTAGCAAATCATCACACACCGAGGGAAAATCAAATAACAACTCTAAAACATGATTAGCACATTCACTGGCGGGAACAAGTTGGGTAGAGGTGATTGGTTACTACAAAAGGGGGATTCATTTGAACTGATTGGTTTAAGCCAAGAGGGGTGTTCCTGCTGAACTACAAGGTTTCCCAACGCATTATCAACCACCATAAACTACTGGGAGGGTCATCTGGCATCCCAGGTATTTCCCTGTCTCATGCTGATTGGTGGCTGCTAGGGGGTTACTATGGGTCTCCACCTAGCCTGACTGAATCAGGTACACCTGGCGCAGATCTCTCCTGTTATTTGTAGATAAACCACTTAGCAGGGTGGGAATGTGCCTAGGAGTGCTCTGTGGGTCTTTCCAAGGACAAAGGTCCTGTCCCTTCCTTGGACAGGCTTTGCTCTGAGACAGAGGCTGGTTTTTCAGGGAGAGAGAGACCACAGCAGGCATCAGGAACCCATGACTATATGATAACTAAACCTCTACTGCAACAATCCATACACAAAAGAGTACTTATGACCTAATTAACTAAAAGTTCCACCTCTTCTGCAGGCATAGCGCCCACACCTGTAATCCCAGCAGTTTGGGAGGCTGAGGCAGGAGAACAGCAGGTTCAAAGCCAGCCTCAGCAAAAGTGAGGTGCTAAGCAACACAGTGACAACCTGTCTCTAAATAATATACAAAATAGGGCTGGGGATGTGGCTCTAAGTGGTTGAGTGCCCCTAAGTTCAATGCCTGCTACCCCCAACCAAAAAAAAAGTTCTACCTCTTAGTACTATTGCAATGGCAATTAAATTTCACTAATTCTCAAAGGGAATATTCAACTATTGATTGGGAAACACCAGGGGGAGGGAGCTTCCAGAATATTGGCAAAGTTCCATTTCTTGACCTGGGTGGGGGTTTTATGAATATTTGCTTTAAGATAAATCATGAAGGGCTGGGGATGTGGCTCAAGCGGTAGCGTGCTCGCCTGGCATGCATGCGGCCCGGGTTCGATCCTCAGCACCACATAAAGATGTTGTGTCCGACAAATACTAAAAAGTAAATATTAAAAAAAAAAAATTCTCTCACTCTCTCTTAAAAAAAAAAGACATTTATTTAAAAAAAAAAATAAATCATGAAGCTATACCTTCTGGTTCTTTGCATTTTTAATACAATTTCATTCTTTACCTTCAATTATTGGAACAAGCTTAATTTCACTTCTCAGAGCCTTTACACTTGCTGTGCCTTCAGGTGTGAAAGCTCTACTTTCAGATCTTCTTAGGATTCACCTGGCCATCTTCATCTTTGATTTTTGAATATCCCCTTTTCATTGAGATCTTGTAGTTCTTCTTCTGCTCTGGCCTCTGGCTTCCAACTCCATCCACTAGCATTTCCAGTTTGTCTTCACAGCATGTATTATAGGAATTCTACTTCGTTATGGTGTAGATTTATGTTTTTCACCCATCTCTAAATTCGATTATGGCTACAGGGTCTTTGTCCAGCTTGTTCATGGTTGTTAATTCAAGGGTCTAATGCAGCACCTGGTCACAATAAACAGAGAACTATCCCACCAAGTGATTAAATCTTTGTATTCCCAAACGTGTCAATATACTTAGCTCAACAGCACTTAATCTCTCTCAATGAGGTTTATCTTGGGTAAGGATAGCCCTGAATTAACGTTATTTATGGTCACCTTTGCTCTCTCCATATGGATTTTGGAGAGCTGTTCTAGGGAACTAGCGCAGAGACCGCGTGTTACATGGATAAGGGCGAGACTTTGGAAATGTCTTAAGTGGCAGGAGGATCAGGCAGCAGGGAAGGCGAGGTGTAGGCGAACTTCACTGGATACCGCACCTAGAGAAGCCACCGCTAGTCTCCAGTCGTTTCCCGCCAGCGTCTTCTGCATCCGGGAGCCAGTCTCGCGAGATGCGAACTCGGCCGTTCTAGCCTAAGACTCGCGCCTGCGCAGAGACGAAAAGCGAGCGCCGCGTGGACGCCAATGGCGGCTCGCGCCTGCGTCCTGGTTTCGCCCCGTGATTGGTTCCCGTCTTCCAGGGGACGCGGCAGTTCAGTTTTCACTTTCTCTCTTTTTCCGCACCCCTCCTCTTTTTCCTTGAGCCACAAGGTTTTACTTCCGGTTGCTGGAGCCCGGCCGTGAGAAAGTCGACGCGGTCTTTCAGGCGGCGGGCATCCTGGGGCAGGTTGTCGGCTGTGACTGAGGGGAGACCCGGGGCGCGGGGAGCGCGGCGTTCCTCTGACGAGGCGCTGTTTGCGCGAGGGCCGGGACGGCGCCTGGTTTCGTGCACACTTGCTGGCCAGCTGGCTGCCAGGCCGGGGAAGGAGGAGCGGACGCGCTGGAAAAGCATGGGAAGAAAAGTGCGCAGTGATCTCAGGTCCTCGGGGCCAGCGGCCGCACCAAGGACAGGTAAACCCCTTTCAGTCCGGGGCGTCCTGGTCGCTCACCTCCGCAGACACCCGGAGAAGAACGGGTCCTGAGGGTGAGCGCACCGCCGGTTGCTCGGGCGTGTGCGCCGCGGCCGGGGGCTGCGTTCCTGGGGTTCTGCGATGATGGGCAGCGGGCGCGTTCCTACCACCTGTTTGCCTTGCGGCGGGTGGGAGGGGTCGGCATTGCTCTGTGTTCTTTCTGCTTAGCCACCTTCCCATGACTATCCAACCTATGGCCAGTCTCAGTTTCGCCAGCACACACATCTTAACCATGGCACAGGTCCGTGCAGGGCTTCGAAATTGGTTTCTCCCTCTTTTCAGGCAGAAAGTCTGAAACGGTTTAAACATTTCGTTTGGGTTCGCCTTTCAGAAGGCAACTGCATCCTCACGAGTAGGACAGTAAGTTCTTGGCTGAAGTGGCCCTCATTGGGTCTGGACTGCCAGGAAATCGTTTCCTAAGGGTTCGTTATGAAGCCTGCTACTCAAGTTTCTTTCTTCAGAGACCATGGCAGTACGTGACCTCTAAAAAAAGGGGGGGGGGCTGCCCATAGGGAAAGTCATTTAAGAACTAGCTGGAATAATGCATAAGGAATGTTCTAAAAGTTGGTCCTTGCAACCCAGCAATTGGTCTGAAGGCGGCACTAACCAGCACTTTCTGGGAGAACGTGATTGATGAACCTCAAAATTTGAGTTTCAGAATTCTCAAGTTTTTCTTAATTACCACTTGTCTTTTTGAAATTCATGTTTAAACCAGTTTTACCTTTCTTTTTTCTTCCCGTTAGGTAAAATTAGAATGGTAGGGCTTATGAAAATGTGTCTTAAGCTTAAGTATTGTGCAAGTACACGATACTACTTGTAATAGCATTAGTGATCTGAGGGTCCACAGTGATCCACAGTGTTCCCCTGAGAAAGCATTGTAAAGGGAGGAGTGTGTGTGAGATAGTCAATGTGGTAGAATCTGAGGCTGGTGTAATTCTATCCGGGAGGTTTATAACAAAGCAAATTAACAGTGTAAGAATACTCTTCTCTTGACAACCTGCCTTGTAGAAATGGATAACTGTATATCATATCTCCAAAACATCAATAACTAACCAGGCCAGAAAAAATAAAAGGTGACTTAAGTATCCACAATTATTTTAAGGAAGGCACAACACAGTATTTGAAATATATTTTCAGGATATTTGCCCAAATGTAATTAATGCTCTTTTAAAAAGATATAAATTATGAGCATATCCTGTAACCTAGACATATTTGCTTAAATGAATTAAAATCCACAGAGTGCCTAAAACCTTGCCTGAGAATATTTGTTAAATAAATATAGTATGATATAGTTAGTATAATTAGACATTGCATGTATTTTGTTTCTCTGCTAGTGGACATTTATTTTCAAGATTTCTTTGTAACAATGCTGCCATGATTGGTTTTGGTTGTTTTGATGCTATTATAAACATGCCTCAAGTGATCAGATAGTGTTTTAGAGTCCTTATCAGAATGATTTCAAATAATTGTACTCTTTTGAGTTCTCAAAACATGTATTAATCTTCCTGCTAGTCGGCAGTGGATAATAAAAGTATTTCTAAATATTTTACCCATTTAATAATTGAAAGAAAATTCTATTTAATTTTTATCTTCTTTGATGAATAAGAAAGTCAAATATTTTGGCCAGGGCAAAATATCATTTGTGTATGTATTTATTGGGTTCGAACTCTCTTCTTTGAGCCATGTACTGTTTTAGTTATTATAGCTTTATAATATATTTTGGTGCTTTCTTTCTTTTGAAAAAGCTTTGGGTTCTTTTACATTTTTCTTCCAGATTAAATTTAGAGCCATCTCTTCAAGTAAATCTTCTTTGGGATGTTGTTTGAGATTGCATTGAATTTTATAGATTAATTTGAGAAGAGACATTCTTTTGAGTTTTTCCTTCTAGGACAATAGGTATGTCTGTTTCTTCTTCCAAAAAAAATTTGTTTTGTATGAAAAATGCTATTAAAAATATACAGTTTTAAAAAGTACATATCTGTATGTTGCTTAATAGAAAACCACAGGAACCTTAGAAACATTTTGTGTCTGTTCTAGGAGGAAATAATTCCTTGCTCCATCACCATGATTATTATCAATTTTATGTTAATTATTCCCTTGTCTTTATTTACAGTTTTATCATGTATTTTTTCTTAACATATTGTTTACTTTCACTTGCTTTTGAACTTTATTTAAATAGAACCATAGTATATGTTCTGTCAGTTATTTTTTATCAAACATTGTTTCTGAAATTCATCCATGTTGAAGCATGTGCCTGTAGTTGAGCAATTCACAAACTTTTGGTCTCAGGATTCCTTTATACTTTAAAACACTATTGAGGATACCAAAGATCTTTTATTTATTTGGGTAGTATCTGTTGGTAGTTACTACACTAGATGTTAGAACTGACCAATTTAAAATGTATGTATTTGTACCTTTAAAAAAAAGCCCATTACATCCAATATAGATAACATTTTAATGACAACAACCCACCTCCAGTATTAGCAATGAATGGCACTGCTTTACATTTTTGCAAATAATTTTAATGTCTCCTAGAATTCTACTTCACATTTTCACATTGAGTCTACTGCAATGTATAGAGAAAAAAGTATAGAGAAAAAGTGGTTGGAAAATGGAGAGATACTTGAATATCATTTTGAGGTAGTTATGTTCTTTTTGATATTTATCATTTATGTCACTAACAGTTTCTCAAAGGGTAGCATCAATGTAGAATATGGAACAATATTAGTAAACTTCCCTTGCTCTGTGACATTAACATCCATTGGTCTGTATTACACTTTTAGGAAAAATATGCTTTTTCTCCTACTCCATTTGTCATTTGGAAAACATTGCCTCACTGAATTTTGCAGCTCTTCTGGTTGACAATGCATACCATTATATAGTATTTGAAAGAATCATGTATATTAGCATTATCATCATTTTGGGAATCCCTGTTGTAGTTCATTCATTTGCAATGAAATATAATTTGTTGGTAAGAATAGTCTGAGGGCTGGGGTTATATCTTAGCAGTAGAGAGCTTGTTTTGCACATGTGAGGCACTGGGTTCGATCCTTGTACCACATTAAAAAATAAATAAATAAAGATATTTTTAAAAAAGAATATAGTCTTTATTTATCCATGTTGGTTATTTCCATCATTAAGCTGTTATAATTAGTGCTGATGGCTCAAAGTGCATATATACAATATTTTTACTCCGGCGCATTAGTAGTGGAATTGCTAGGTCCATAGGAAGACTGTGTTGGACTTTCTTAGATGCTATGTAACATTTCCAAAATAGTGGGTTTTGATTTTTTTCTTACATACATGACAATAGTGGAATGCATTATAATCATAATTACCTATTCATAGCACAATTTTTTGTAACCAAAATGGTGGTTTTGATTTATCATTCAGCAGTAGTGAATGAAACCTACCATTTCTCCAACCTATTTGGCTTTGTCCAACCTATTGATTTTTGCCAGTGTGGTGGAAGTGAAATGGTACATTGTCTTTACAAACTATTTCCCTGCTTACTTAAACAAATTGAAAATCTTTTCATGTGTTTTTAGTCAACCATATGTTTTCTTTATTTAGTCATGTTTATCCCATTATTTCTATAGGGTACTTATTTCCTCATACATTAGGTTGTAGGCATTTTTAAAAATATGTTGCATGTACAAATTGATATATTCTTCTGTTGCTATCCCATGTTTTTTCTTAATATATTTGGAAAACCTCCATAAATAAGAATATAGAAAACATTATATAGCACAGGAAAACAATTTTCCATTCTGTGGCTGTACCAACTTTTTTTTTTTTTTTTTTAAACCAGGGTACTTAACCACTAAGCCACATCCCCAGCTTTCTTTGAGAAAAGATCTCACTAAGTTGCTTTCTGCCTTGCTAAGTTGCTGAGGCTGGCTTTCAACTTGTGATTCTCCTGCCTCAGTTTCCAGAGCCATTAGGAACATACAGGCATGTGTCACTGGGCCTGGCTGTACCAGTATTTTTTTGTTTGTTTTAGCTAGTCTGTAGTAAATGGATTATTGAGTTATATCTAGTATTTTGCTGTTTGTTGGAGTGTAATGTATTTTAATATGCTTCGGAAACTAGTCTTGATAATTGAGTTGCCAAGTACCTTTTCTCTCATGGTTTTTTTGGGTTTTTTTGTTGTTGTTGTTGTTTGTTTTTTAGTAAGCAAGTTCTTAATAAGTTGAATTTATCAATATTTTTCTTGTAAAGGTTCTCTATATTTTCTTCAAAGCCTCTTAGAGATTATTTCACATTTATATACTTGGAATTGTTATTTGTGAACATTTTACTTTATTCTCATGTAGATAACCAATTATGGAATTTGCCATTGAACTCACTTGAGCCTAAAGTATTGTTGGTGGCAGATGTTTAAATAATAACTCAATTTTTTTAGTGGTTATAATTATGTCAAGTGTGGTAAATCAACTTTTCTAGGACTTTGTCCATTTTGTTCAAATTTTAGTACATATCATCAGGGTTGTTGTAAGTGCCAAACTTACAATAGTGCCATCTTACAGTAGTATGATAACTTTAATTCTTATACCAAAGGCAGTTTGCACCAATGTGTTTGAAAACTATATAAATTTCATCTACCAATATTGTTCTAAATGGAAGAAACATCTGAATAAACCAATAATGATGAAAAAAAACCCCAAGAGACTAGTCATAGCTCTACTCCCTCTTATAACCTCTTTGTTCCAAATATTTTTTCTTTTTTCCATAATTATAATTGCTATAATATTACCTATTTCATTACTAGTCTTTTCAAACAACCAGATTTTGCTTGCATTGATTTATTAGATTGGATTTTTATTTTTAAATTGGCTTCTTTTTTAAATTATTGCTTTTCTCATAAGAAATGTGTCTGCAGTGTATACTTTGTTTTTCCCTAGTTAGATTTAATAACTTTTAATTGGAGAATTCAATCTCTTGCTAATAATCTATTTTCTGTACATGGCTTGGTGAAAATAGACCCCATTTAGAACCTTTGTACACCTGCTTCCTCATTAGAAAGAATGTTTAAGACCAATTCCTGAGGCCTCCTTTGTTCAGTTGAGGCACCTCCTTCATCCCTGTGGAAATCTCTTACTTCTTTATGCCCACCACCACATTTGGAGGTGGGCTATAATAGTCAAGAGAATCCCAAAGTGGTCTTAAAATGTAACTGTTACTGAGAGATATTTTTTCTTAGGATTTTTTTGTAAGAGGGATAGTCCACTGAACAATATCTTATTAAAGGTTTATAGTTTAATATTGAAGCACAAATTCATAAACCTAGTTTGATGTGGAATAAGAATAGTGACTTAACTTTATATAGAAGTCAAAAAAGGTCACCATACAAGCTTTGAAATGATTCTAATAAAATTACATAATCTCCCATATAAAAAGTTTGAAGAATTGGTTGACCTTTTTACAAGAGCATATCAAGAAAAAAAAATTTTTTTTTTCAGTACTTGGGAATGAACCAGGGGTCCTCTACCACCCAGCTATATTCCCAGCCCTTTTTATTTTATTTTGAGACAAGGTCTCACTATTGCCCAGGTTGGCCTAGAACTTGTTATCCTCCTTGCTATGGCCTCCCAACTAGCTGGCATTACAGGCATGTGCCTCTGTACCCAGCAAGAATAAATTATTGTGTGTGAGTGTGGTGCTTGGGATTGAACCCAGGGCCTTGTGCATGCGAGGTAAGCCCTCTACCAACTGAGTTATATCCCCAGCCCAAAATAATTTTTGAAAAAATTTTTGTTGTTGTAGATGGACAGAATGTTTTGCTTTTATTTGTTTATCTTTTATGTGGTGCTAAGGATTGAACCCAGGGCTTCAAATGTGCTAGGAAAGTTCTCTGCCACTGAGCTATAGCCCCAGCCCCAAGAATAAAATTTTTGATAGGTATAAGATTATAGTCATCAGTCTGATAATCAAACTTTTTAGAGTATTTTGAATTTTGAGAATGTTAAAACATTCAAAAGCTGAGTATTAATTAAACCCTAGGGTAGGAAAACTGCAATTAAATGAAAAAGTCAAGAGTACATAGATAAAATTCATTTTACTCAATGAATATTATCTGAATTTTTTTTAAAGCAGTTTCTTTCCACCAGTTAAATTAAAATACCCTAAGTAAATGTGCTATTTTAAATAGCACATAATTGCTGGGCTGGAGGCAGAGGCAATGAGGATCACAAGTTTGAGACTAGCCTCGGCAACCCCGTCTTAAAATAAAAAATAAAAAAAGGGGTTGGGGAATGTAGCTCAGTGATAAAGTAACCCCTGGGTTCATACCCAGAACTGAAATAATAAAAATAATAATAATGACTTAATTTCTTTTTGCATATAAGTCATTTGCTTTATGAGTTCAAATTATCCTATATATGTTGTTACAACACAATATGGTAATGATATTTGCTTTACTTTACTAATTGATTACATCTAGGAACTGTATATAGACCTCTTGGTTACTTAGTTTAACCACTATGTTAATGACTAGGAAGTGAAGACATTCTTAGATCAAGGCCAAGTACTTCACTTTCCACACCCATTGGATTTTATTTTTGGCCTGTTTGTTAGGGCTGCATAGTTTAGTGGAATGGAGGAGCTCCTATCCCTAATTTCAGATGCTCTTAACATCTCTTAAAGGATGCGTGAAGCGTTCAAAATCATACTCAATGGAGGTTTTTTTTTTTTTTTTTTTTAATAAAACCCGTGAGACCACATGCAGCAAGGCTGTATAAACCGACAGTGGAACAGTGATTTTGAGGTCACTGTACTGAAAATAACAAGGACTTCAGAATCAACTCTGGATTTGCTGGGTGCCTGCAGGCAGGACACTCAGGAAAGCTGGACCCTGGAATGCTCTCTGTAAAACCTCACGGAAACCGCCCTCCCAGAGTGGTCCTAGGGATACCCAAGAAGCTCAGGTCCCACAGGAGCCTGTGGCCCCCACACGGGACAGGGACCTGCGCTGGAGGTGGGCAGTGGGCATGCCCGGCTGCTGCTGGCTGAGCCCCGCCCTTTTTGACTTTCGAAAGGCGCAGGTCCAGGCCTCGCCTGCCCAGGGTTTGGTGTGGCTGGCCTGCCCAGTACACTGGCCTGGGTGGGCGGGAGGGGGCCAGAGCCCCGCCCCCTTGAGGTGAGGAGGGAGGTGGCCGCTGACTTACTCACCTGGCCTGCGACGAGGGGGCTTGTCCTAAGGCCTGGGTGCGAGGGAGCCAGGGTTCATCTTCAGGAGAGAGGGTAGCTAGTGAAGCCTGGGCAGGGCCACAGGGCAGGCAGGTCTCCGCCATCCAGACGGGGAGTTGAAGGAGTGTAAAGCGCCTCCACTGCTGGTCCTCACTGGGTGGTGCCGTGGTAGTAGGCCCCAAGGAGGACCACATCTTGCGTATGTAGACCTCCCTCCGGTAGTTAAGGCCTCCCAAGTGGACTTTACACTTCAAATAATAGCAAGACATATCTCAGAGTTTATTCTGCTATGTTAAATCTTGACTTCAGAAAATATTTAGATTTTTTTTTTGTACGTGGGAGAATTTCCTAAATGAATTTTAAAACTTCTATCAAATCTTGCATTTCTCATTCTGTCATTTAAAGCTTTTTTAATAGAATTGCTTTGTATGAGTCTGTTTTTTTAACTTGTGAGAAGTACTATTTCTGTTTATGTTTTTGTCATTTATGGAAGTTGTACCTTGCTGCTACTTAAAAGCTGTGCTCACAAAATGAAAATAGCCTTATTTCTCCCAAATTATATTTATATTTATGTTTATTTAAAATCTTAGGTAATCCATAAGCTATAAAAATAAAGCAATAAAGGACTTGGCCCACCCAAAGATAACTTTGTATTTTATTATCTGCAGTGGTACTAGGTGGTCTGCTGGAAACTGAGGGACTTCTGTCAACAAGAGGCAGAATTTGTTTCCTTGGGTGTTACATTGTGGAGGGGAAGATAGATTGCCCCCCCCCACCAAAAAAAGTTAATTGATAAAAAATTGCAAGTTATAATGAGTACATTAAACAACACCTACTTTAGATGGAGTGATCAGAATAAGTCAGGGGAATGTGTGACAAGGTGAGGTATAAGAAATAAGCAGGAACCAATTTATACTTGCCCATGGAAGGAAGCACATGTGTTCTGAGGGCAGTGAGAGGCAGAGGGTTTTGTTTTGGTACCAGAGAGTGAACCCCAGGGGTGCTTAACCACTAAGCTATATCCCCACACTTTTATTTTTTATTTTGAGACAGGGTCTTTAGGTTGGCCTTAAACTTGTGATCCTCTTGCCTTACCTTCCAGAGTTGCTGGGATTATAGGGGCCTCGCTAGGCAAATGGTTTTAAGTAGAAATAAATAACGTGATCTGGGAAACTGACTAACTCATTAAATATTTATTGAATCCTTACTGTGTACCAGGCACTGTTCCAAGTACTGAGAATACAGCATTGAAAAGATACAACAGCTTTGTATTTTTGAAGCTAATAATCTAGTGGTGGGAAGATAGTCAGATAAAAATATCTGTTATTGATGTGTGTTATGCAGAAGATGACCATTATTGTAATTGTGGTATGTGTTAAAAGGGTTGGTATAGGTGCACAATGCTTCTCTTTTGTAATCTGCTTTTCTTTCCACTGAAAAAGTTTATTGTAGAACATTTTTCAGTGTTATTAAGTAAGCAGATTTCTAAGATTATAGTAGAATAACATTCACAAAAAATGCTGTGCAGCAATAAAAATTTACATATGAAAAAGCTTCTGCTGGGAAATAATTGTATATTAATTTCTTTTTGACCTGGCAGCTTATAGCTCTTCTCCCTCATTTCATACTGCAATAGCTCTTTTGTGGTTTTTACTTAGTTATAAGTATGGTTAGTTAAATTTATGGATTTACTATTTAGTGAACCATTTCTCTTATTCCTAGAATCTTTTTTAAAAATATTTTTTTAGTTGTAGTTGACACAATATCTTTTTATTTTTTACAGGGTGCTGAGGATCAAACCCAGTGCCTAACACATGCGAGGCGGGCGCTCCACCATTGAGCTATAGCCCCAGCCCTCCTAGAATGTTTTGTCAGTCAGGTTTTGGTATTAGAATTTGACTGCTTTGTGAAAAGAATTGAGAAGCTTTATTTCCAAATTTTAGAACAGATTATTTATCATAAACATTATTCTTGCATTCACTTAACAAATACATATTTATTAAATATCCATTATGTGCTAGCATTAAACTAAATACTAAATAATACATGGCAAACAAAACACATGATTTCTGTTGTCACAGGCTTTCACTTGTTAAGGAAGAAGACATTAGTTTTTTATATATATTAATCAGCTTTTCATCATAGTGACCAAAATACCTGACAAGAACAACTTAGAGGGCAAAAGTTTATTTTGGGTTCAGGGTTTCAGACATTCAGTCCCTGGTCTGCAGATTCTTGCTCAGGGTCTGAGGTGATGCAGAATATCATGGTGAAAGGGTGTGGGTTAGGAAGGCTGTCAGCTCTTAGTAGCTGGAAACCGAAAGAGGAAGGGAGAGAAAGAAATTGTATGCATGTGTACCAGAAGCTGGGGACAAAATATGACCCAAGGGCATACCCCTATTGATCTGCTTCCTTCAGCCATGCCCCACTTTCTCACAGTTACCATCCAGTAGTACATTCAGAATTCTGACCCATCAAATGACTTAGTCCATGATGAGTTTACAGCTCTCAATCTAATCATCTCACCTCTGAGCATTACTTTATTACCTAACACATGAGCTTTTCAGGGACATTAAAGATCCAAACATAACATTATAAATTATAGTGAATATTATGAAAAAGGCAATGTACTTTGAGAGAATATCATCAAAGATTTACTTTAGATTAATTATACTTTTTGTTGAGTAGTTTTTGATTACATATGCAATACATTTTAATTCATTTAAAATTAATTATATATCTGCTAAAGATATGGTATGTAACTAGGCCAATGGTAGATACATAAGAAAATAAAATTGAAATAAAATTATATAAGTTGAAATATAAAATTATGAAAAAATAATAATTATCATAGTAGATGGTTGTGTATTTTTATGCATATTTATATGATTATGTTCAATTGAGGATTGAACATACTAGGCAAGAACATACTGAGCTTTATTTCCTAGGCTCCTATATTTTTTAATTCAAAAAATTAAAAGACTTAGGTTAAGTAGGCACTTCTGGTTTGACATGTCCAATTATACACCCCTTTGTAAATCCTTCTCTGATTATAGTAAAAGAATGAATATATAAATGCACATAAGTTCAAGAGAGGGAGAGCAAGGAAAAAGTAAGTGAATTCAATAGTTGCTAAACTAGGAAGGAGCTGGGCAAATATTATATGATTTGAAGAATTAGAGAATAGAAAGACTAAACAGAGGTATGCCAACAAGAAGCAAGCTGATTCTTGCCACGTAATCTTTTGGAAAAGGCTCAACTGGTAGCACAAAATACTTTTCAAGGAAGGAATACAGGGGTGGAAATAGAAGAATTGGTTCTTGGTCTGAAGTAACATGGATGACCTAGTTCTCTTTCTCCACTGCCATACACCCAGAAGGTTGAAAAGCCGAGGTGGAGGTGAAGCATATAAATGGCACTTAGAAATAAGTAAAAATCTCCATGCCGAACAGTGAAATCTGCAACTGTCTTTTGCTAGGTGACTCCCAGAACTAATAGTCAAGCTTAGGTGCCCCTAAATAAAATATTAAAGGATTATTTTCTGGGGAAACTGACTAGCCCATGACAAAATATTTAGCAGCTGTGGACTGTAGAAATCATCTGATTCAACAGGTAGGTTCCCCATCAAATCACCTTGAGATAAGAGATGATGGACAAGAATCACTGTCAAGCACAACTTTCAGGCAGCTTTTAATGCCTCACACCTAAACAGAAATGTACAGCCAAGATTTACCAGTCCTTCAATAAAAGTTTCTAACAAAAGAGGTCAAATAGGAAATAAACAAGTAGAAAAGAAAAGGAGTTTGGTAGAAATAGTTTTACTGAAGGGAACCAAAGAAACTTCAACAAAATACAGTATCTTTAGAAGAGATTACACTTACAAAAGATGAAGAGGTTCTGATTTTAAAAGAAATTATTCAGAAAATGAGAAATTAGAAGAAAAAAAATTTAAAAAGTTTAGTTTGAGATTTTAGTTAATAAGGTTGTTCTGTCACCCCAGAAAGTTTTCTGTGCTTACCTACTTGCATCAGTTTTATATCCCTGTCCTTGTCATAGGCAACCACTGGTACCATTTTTAAAAAAAATTTTTTTGTTGTTGATTGACCTTTATTTACTTACTTATATGTGGTGCTGGGAATTGAACCCAGTGCCTCACACATGCTTGGCAAGTATTCTACCACTGAGCCACAACCTCAGCCCCCACTGGTACCATTTTTATTTCTATAGATTAATTTTACAGGTTTTAGAACTTTGTATAAATGGAATTATGTATAAATGGAATTCTATAGTGTATACTCTTTGTGTCTGAATTTTTTTGCTCAGTATAATATTTCTGAGACTCATGCTTTATTAGAAGTTTTTTTCTTTATTGCTTAATAGTGTTATTTTATATGAATATACCAAGTTTATCCACAAAAAGGACTGCAAATGAAGTTCAGCACAACATCATACCTAGTAGTCCAAAACTGAAAAACTGCTGTTCCATTTGTTCCTTGTTGCCAATATATGATATTTTCATTCTTTTTAATTTTGGTCATTTCAACAAATACCATTTTGTTGTGGTTTTAATTAGCACTTCTCTGATAATTAGTTTCTTAATTATGTCTTTTGAAGATCAGAAGGTTTTAAAATTTATTTAGATCTTGTGTATTCATTTTTCTTCTATGGTCACTAATTTTGTGTCCTATGAAAACTTTTTGTATCTAACAATAGAGATTTTTTTTTTTTCTGGTAGAGGCTTTATATAGTTTTCTCATTTATGTATGTATGTGTGATCTATTTCTAGTTTAAATTTTGTGGTTCACTGTTGCTAAAAATCAGTATCTAGACTCTTCTTCTGTGTTCTGTTGGTCTATATGCATTATCTTTACACTTATACCACATTATCTTGTATTATCTTGACTACCTACTTTGTAGTAGTAATTCTTGAAATTAGGTAGAGAAATTAGGTAGCCTTTTGTTCTTTTACAAAATTGTCTTGGCTGTTCTGAATCCTTTGAATTCTTACACAAGTTTTGGAATTGGATCATTACTTTCTGCAGATTGTATTATGTTGAATCTATAGGTCATTTTTGTATCCTTCAGAAAATTATAAAGCTAAGCTGTAGTGTCACAACATACAAGCATGGGTTGAAACTGGAGGATAATAGTGCTCCATGAAGGATGCTTCTAAGAAAAAAGAAACTACTCAGATCAGACCAAAAAAAAAAAAAAAAAAAAAAAAAAAAAAACCCTTCATCCGTCTCTCTAAGGGGATATCTTTAGTTCTCTGGGAAATTTACACATTGATATAATGATTGATGACTGAAATTTAAACAGAGGCAGTTTTAAATTCAGAAAAATAAAACATGGTGTAAGAGAGTAACTTTACTACCCAGAATGACTCAGCCATGATTGATAATACACACTTAAGTAGTGAAACTTTGAATAGTGATATAACAAAACAAGGATTGACAATGAGGAGATAGGATAGAAGCATAGGGAATTTTGTGGGTGGGGAATATGTTTTTCATTAACAGATATTTAGAATGTATACATGTGTTTTACTGGGAGACAAAGTTTTGCCAGAAGATAAAGCTGAAGTTAAAAGTGGTTGGCAAATGATGCTGGTATATAACAAACACCCAACAAATGGTAACTGTCATTATCATTAATAACAGTAGCTTCCTTGCTGATAAAATACTTAATCGGATATGATTCTGTTTATGTCAACAAATAAAAAAAAATAACAAGTTACCTAGTGCTTGTGTGTAATGTCTCTGGCATAACAAGCCTTTGTCAGTAGGGCAGTTTATAGAATCATAATGGTAAAACGGAAAGGAGCCTTGGAAAGGTCATGACAATTAATGAGGCCTTAGAGAATATAAATAACTTTTTAAAAATCCATCAGTTAAGTGTGCTCCAGCCACAAATGAAAATTGTATAAACAGTAATGTTTCAAAAAGTTCAAAGATAGAGCAACTCCAGATAGTTGATTCATGGGCTTAAGGCTTTCATCAAGGATCTAGTTATTATCTATTAACTTCTATCCTCAGTGTGTTAGCTTATCAGTCCTGACTTGGTTGAAAGAGGTTCAGGGCATAACATCTTGAAATAAGGTTCTGAGACTACATGGTGGAAGCTGGGAGAGCATGCATCTTTTCCTCTTGCCCTTTTGTAAGAAAGCTTCCCCAGAATTCTGTCTGTGGATGTTGATTTACATCTCATTGTCTAGCATTGAGTTACTGGTTTATTCCTAAAACAGTCTGTAGCCAAAGGGAGTAGAATTACCACAATGAGTTTAATTAAACTTTTTTCAATCCTCTCCTGAAACACAGGATCCACCTATACCTTAGAAATATTATTGTCTTGGGGAAGGGAAGGAAAAAAGGGCATGATTGTTGGAAAGTCAGCAACAATAATTTTCACACCACGGTCCAGATAAAGTTAGAGGTAAACCCTACACTAGAATCCCAGTCTCTTCATTTCCGGTTTAATTTTCCTCTCTTGACATAAGCAATTTATCCTTATTTGCTTAATTGATGTCATCAATATACCTATTTCTAAAAGATCTCCCATATATCCACACAATTCTACTAATAATCTTTTTTGGGGAAAAAGGTATGTTGTACATGCTACTCTTTTTGTAAAGTGTATTGAAATCCTCAACTAATAATTGTTTAGAACACAATACCCTTATATCTCCTTGGTCTTCTTTTTTTCCCTCCTCTCTTCTTACCCTAATTAGTCATATGAAGCTACTTGAAGTTTCTTTAGTGTATCATGTTTACACCTCTGTATATTTGCTCACACTGTTTCTACTATCTAGAAAACATAACACGCTCATCCATTCCCTTTTTGGCTTATCACTTAAATATCTCATATTTCAAGTATTAATGATTTCTATGAGACCTTTCTGACTTATCTTCACCTCCATGAGATTATTGGTTTTATACTACTATGCATTCACTATATTATGTTCTAGAGACTCCTACACATTTACCATACTGATTTCTTTGCATCATGTGTCTTTTGTAGTCTGAGCTCTTTTAACCTGTTTATTTACAATAGACCATTTCTCTGTCTTGATAAATCAAAGATATATCATAGTACTGGATACATAATACCATTAATAGTTTAGTTTAACGAATTCACTGATTTGGGGGGGAATGATTTTTTCATTGTGTTCTACTTGACTTTGATATTTTGTAAATATTTTTAGTTGTAGATGCACATAATCTCCCCGCCCCCTCTCTTTATAATGTGGTGCTGGGGATTGAACCCAATGCCTCATAGGTGCTAAGCAAGCGATAGAGTGCTTAGCTCTACCACTGAGCTACAACCCCAGCCCTGCTTTTGTTATTTTTAATAAAGTAAAGATGTGGTTCTATGATCTGCTTTTCATTTTAAAAGGTTCCCCCCCCCCCAGTGAGGCAAAAGTGATTCCTGTAAGCACAGGAATCTTTCTGTGTACAAATTTTTCATTAGAAGTTAGACTCTTGGAGGAAAATTATTTCAAACTATGCTACTGTTTTATAGGGCAAATTTATAGAGGCACTACTCAAAGGAGGTAAAATTAACCATAGACTTATTCCTCTTGCAAATTAGATGCTTGTTTAACATTTGTTTATATCATAGAGTCATTCACTTTATGAATTTTATTTTTCATTTAGCATTTATGATATTAACAAAGAACAGGACTGCGTCAAGAATTCTGGAGGTATATGTGATATAAAGGAACTAAGACCATCCTCCCAGCTACATTCTCTCTTAGAGAAGATCGAGACAGGGTTCTTATCAGAAAAGAGTGGGTATTAATCTAACTGCTGTAAATTATTACTTACGAATTCAAAGTAGAATTATAACATTTTTAGTTTTAATTTAGATCATGTAAAACAGAGTTTTCAAAAAAATCATTTCCAATAGCTGCAATGTTTTCATAATCATTAATCTAAAATTGATAGGTGGTTAAGTTTTTGAATTGCATCATAAAAAGTACATTCTTCTATTTGTATTTCTTCAAAATCATAATTCATTTTTTTCAAAGTTGAGATATTTTAAACGGTGGAAGTAATACATGCTCGTGTAAGAAAAACCTAAATTGGAATAATATATATTAGGTAAAAAATTTAAGTTCCTCTTTTGTCCCCTTCCCAGTTTCAGTAACTATTAATTTAACCAGTATCAACAGTTTGGTTTCCCATCCTTCTATATTTTTTTCTGTATACTTTCAAATACCTAATTTTGCTTACGTATTTTTTTCTTTTTTGCCAAAATGACAGGTAACATATGTTGTTTCTCTGTAGTATATAATAGATATCTTTGTATGTCAGTGAATACAAATTTACCTTGTTTTTAATAGTTGCAGAGTGGGGGGACTGGGGTTGTGGCTCAGTGGTAGAGTGCTTTCCTAGCACACATAAAGCCCTGGGTTCAATCCTCAGCACCACATAAAACTGAAATAAAGATATTGTGTCCACTTACAACTAAAAAATATTAAAAAAAATAGTTGCAGAGTATTCTCTGTTGATGGCACTTTAGGGTATCTTCATTTTTTTTTCCCCCCCGCTAGGGATGCTCATTCAAGGAATGCTTTGTGTGTGTGTGTGTGTGTGTGTGTGTGTGTGTGTGTGTGTGTGTCCCGGTCCTGTTTGCTTATCCCAGTATTTCTTAGAAATACATTCCTACACATTGCATGTTTTTTTTTTTAAAGGTTCTGACAAATTGAACTAAAAGTATACTTATTTTAAACCATCTATCTTTTAGAATCTTAAAAGTAAAGATATATACATTTTAAGATTGAATGATTAAGGAATGGACTGTTCCCTTCAATTATCAAATGGCTTACTTAGAATAGGTAAGGTTTATAGGCATCATTATTATCAACAGATGTAGGTTATTGTCCTTCTGTGGGGAGATGTGGTCATGGAGAGATGTATAATCTAGTTTTTGTTAGAATCGCTGGGACATATAATTTGTCATTAGTTTTATCTCATCATTGGCTTTCAGACCAAATTTTCTTTTTCTACCTTTCCCCTCCTCTCTTTTGGTACTAGAGTTCACACCCAGGGCCTCGTGCATGCTAGGCAAGTATTCTACCACTGAGCTACAATCCCCAGACCAAAAGTTTATATAAAGTGTGCTATGATATAGCACACAGGTAGTTGGTTTATTATTTTCTCATCCCTATTATTAGAAGTTAGAGGTGTCCAAAATCAAACTTAAAGGCTGAGCGTGAGCATACACATAACAGAAATGTGCCAAAAGCCAGGTAAACAGGAAAATTCACTTACCAGAACCATTGTGATTGAACTGAACTCACCTTTCTTTGTGTGCACTTTATTGTCACTTAAACCCGCCCAATAATTTGAATATTTTACACACAGGCACTTTTCGGTTACCTTCTTAAATGTTATTTTAGGTTTCTTTGTAGAAAAGCCCCCTCTTCATTTACTTAATACTGTAATTTTCAATGTTTGAATAAAGCATGAATATGGCTCAGCAAAAATGAGGCCATTCATTTATGAAGTGTTCATGTTGTTCAGTGCAATAGACTCAAGTGAAAATATGTTGTGTGAGGAAAAGCATCAATAATTTTTTCGATAAAGTTCTTATCTATAGAGCAGGAAACTTTTGCTCTTTGGAGAGTATAATTGTCATTTTTATGAAATTATGAAAGATTCAAGATTAGCTGTGATTTTCCAACATTCTTTTCCTTCTACTAACCATAAAATTATTACTTATTATCAATATGATGCTGTTCAGATAATGCTGGCCTAAAGGGGAAAGCAATTTTAACTGTAAATAGTTTTAGAAATATGTAAGCACAAAATAAATCATTTTATTGTTGTTCTTCCTTATTTGTTTCAAATCATTAGCTTTACTCAAAGCTTCATTGAGAACAGTATTCCTCATACTGATGTGAAATATAGTGTTCTCTGGCCACATGTATTAAAAAGAAGCTAAGTAAATTTGTTTTTAAAATTTGCACTACCTCTTGGTTTTCACTGTATTATGGTGCATTATGATGCTTAAAAATGGGAATGTATATGGTATTCCGTACTTCCCAAATTTTATATCTCCCTGTTAATGTCTTGCAGAATTTGGAGATGTAGATAATCAGAACCTTTATTTCTGAAGCTATTCTTTTTTTTCTTTTTCACTGTAAAAAACATGTTTCACACCTTGAGCCTCGGTGAATATACAGAAAACTGTTATTTTAACTATTATCTTTGGTGTTTGGCTATTTTTTTTGAGATGGGGTTTCTGGTTGGCTTCAAACTCCTGGACTCAAGCCATCTTCCTCAGCCTTCCAAATAGCTGCAGAGCCATGAATCCTAGCTTAGAATATCCTCATGTTTTACAGCACTGGAATTGAAAGAGAAAGTGATTGAGCAAAAGTAAAGCTATAGATCAGATGTGCTAACTTCTGAAAATTCTTAAATGTTTCATCCTTTTTTTTCTTTCATTCTATTTGCAGCTTTCATTTTGAAACTAGAGAGTTTATTTAAAAAGAATTTTTTAAAATAACTTGAAGCATTGGGACAGTTTAGTTGAAATTAAATTTACTGAAATGTTTTCATTTCCTTTGTAGTATGGTTTTAGTTAATATGTAACAATTTACATATTTTGTTCATAAGTTAATTTTAATTAGGATGCTTCTCTTTAACATTTGAAATTTAATGAAATTGGCAGGTTTTTTTTCAAGAGGTGGGAAGCCATTTAATATATTTATTCATACTATTTGACCAAAACTTCTGGTGTAGTATAAATCATTCTTATTTATAAAGAAGTTTGTAAATCCCAGAATTTTGATAAAGAGAATAAAAAGAATACAAACAGAAGAGAGTAAACAGTTCAAATGGTTAAGCACAGTTTTTGCTGAAATGAAAAAATCCAAAACACACAGTATCATCAAGGAAATTATTGAATTCAAGTAGTAATTCTCAATTAGGAAACAAGCTTCTCAGGGAAGGAGTATATCACAATCTCTGGGGATAGTGCATGGGTATGTTTTTTTAAAAAACCTTAAAAATAGTTTTATTTTGTAAAATGAAAAAAAATTATAGTCCATGGGAATTAAAATTCTATAGATAACTCTTTGCTGATGGGGAGATACCAGAGACAGATGATTTGTATTGTTTGAGTTGGCAATAATTGACCCCTTAAAAAGGACTCTAACAGACTTAGGAATTTGATGAGAGGATAGGAAGAGTGAGTTTATCAGAATGTGACATGGATAAGAGGAATAAAAACCTAAAGGGTAAGAAACATTGACCTAAGCAGTTGTTGACTGCCATCTTGACCCTACAGGTACATCTGCTTTTGGCCAACTATATTTACAATATAGTGCTCAACTTTAGACCAGAAGGTGTAAGGGGTCTGATAGGTCATATCTGAGCTCATGTAATAAAGTAATTTAGCCTCAGTTGTAATTTATTTATGCTGTTTTCCTCACATGAATGGTCTTTTAAAAATTCATTAAGACAGTACAGATACAGTACCTATACTGCAGTACATCATTAATTTATTACTTATACAGGAAAGAAATAAGTAACATTGAGTGATATTCATTGTGCTCCTCTTAATCCCATCCTTTCATTATCTTAAACAGTGACATTATTTTTATTTGTGTTTTACAGTTTTTGAGACAGTGTCCTTGAGTTCAGACTCTCTTTTCCAGAGGGCAATTTCAGTTCTCCGTACTTCTTACTTGGACTCTGCATCTGAGCATGGTTTTCAGTACAGTCAAGTGACTTTGGTGAAAAATGACATTTTCTTAAATGAGGTGAGGTACTTGGTGTACACTATGTGAGTTTCATTTAGATTTAAAAGAAATAGACTCATTTTTGGTATTTGAGGCTCATACTTCTTGGCTATCATTTTTCAGATGAGGTGAAAGAGCTTTGGAAATATTCACTTACAAGACATTATATTTTAGGGAATAGAAAAAATAATACATTTAATTAATTTTTCAGCTGGAGGAGTTCAGATGACACATTTAAAGAATTTATTTGCAAGTGAAAATAGCATATTTATTGCATTTGATTATTCTCTCTTTATACAGTACAAAACCTTTTATCAACAAAAACAAGCAATTAACTATACTCAGGAAGAACTTCAAGAAACTTACGGGTTTCTTCTATTTGAAACTGAAAATCAGGTAAGAGATTGTCAGATGACCAGTTAATTGGTATTTTTTGTTATTTAGTTAAGTGGCAGTATAAATGATAATGAAAGCTGACATGATTTTTTTAAACAACTTTTTATAGTTTCTCTTTAGTTTTATCTTAAATTTGTAAATTTATGGTAAAAATTGAATTAATTTGGATTAAATGCCCTTTAGTGAATAGGCATTTCTCTATTATGAATAATTGTTTACCAGATATTTTCTTTAGAGGCTTTTCAACTTAAAATTACATGATTTTGAGGATAAGATGAATACTTTTAACGTACTAGTTAATTAGAATTGTTTCATGCCTGTCTTTGAAAATTGAATATCTGTTTTATTTTCTGTACCTAAATTGTGGGATGAAACAAACTTCATAGGATATGTCTCCAAAGATGTGTATGGCTAGTAGTACTACCATCAAAAAGTAATACAAAAGTAATTCCTACGTTGGGCTAATGTTTTATAAAGAATAGGGACAGATTTGCTTAAAATATAATTGATGTAAAATAAAAAGATTATGTAGCACTACTAGAGGAATTTAATCTCTTTTAACTTAGTCCTAAATCCAAATAAGGTGTGCTATAGGTTTACACTAAATAAAGACATTTTGAATTTAGTGGATTTAAAGCTATAATTGGTGGGAGGGGGCACCTTCAAGGGAGTACTTAATTGTGACTTTGTTTAATTTGGTTTTTCTGGTGATATTTTGTTAAATGTCACCAATGTAAAGTTTTGTGGAAAACTTTGGACCATTAATCAAAATACAGTTGCTGAACGTGAGCTTGCTTTGTGCCATGAATACATGCAGTGAACAGATTCTGCACTTATTTAAAAGCTTATAGCTTATATAGCACTATTTCATTGCCTCTCCCAAGACTAATAATAAGCAACAGTATTATTTTTTTGTTTGAAGGCCAAATTGGTTTGTCAGCGTGGACTGTGTGTTGGCAGCAGTGCTATTACCACTCTTGGTGATCCAGCCAAAGGTAAGTCTATAAGGAAAAAACAATCTCTTATTTTACAAAAGGAAGTGAGTTTTGTTTAAATTCCATACTGGGTTTTTGTTCTGTTGTTTTTGTTTTTGTCTTTATTTTGAGGTACTTGGGATTGAACTGGGCTAGGAAAGTATTCTACTACTGAGCTGCATCCCCACCCAAAATTAGTTAATTTTATAAAATGCTTTTATTATTATTTTGAAAGAGAATTTGATCTAAAGTACATGAATTTCCTGTGGGTTTACACTTCATCTGACCATTGAATTAATGAGAATTGTTAAGAAAGTATAAGAGAATCATAGTAACAGTAAAACACTTATATTAAAAACCAGTTTCATTAATGTCAAACCAATTATAATCTTTAGAAATAAGAACTTTAAGCATAAAAAAAGTTGTTTTTTTTAGTACCAAAGATTAGCACTGTCATGAGGATCCCTTCTAAACTATCATAATGGCAATAAGAATGGAGAATAGATAGAACTGATCAAACTTGGCAACTACGGAATGTTAGTAGTAAGAGAGAAGAATCAAGTATAAAGTTTTAAACGTATACTATAGCGATATTACTAATAGAAAGGAATCACAGAAGGAGAGAAGCAGATTGGTAGGGAAGCTGATGAGTTAAGAGAGATAAGTAATGGCTAAGAACATGATTAACACTTAAGTTTTTTTTTAGTCTTCAGTTTTCTCATTTGGAAAATAGATTAAATTACTTTATAGAGTTGTTGTGAGGATTAAGTGAGACCGTATAAAGTACTTAGCCCAGGAGTTTATACCTGGTTTTCTCGGTAAATGAACAGTATTTTAGTGAGGTAAATTTGAGAGATAATGAGCTTTCGTAAGTGTTTCTAAAATATAGCTTGCAAGTGGTAAAAAATATTTGGGAAGGGATCAGAATCAGATTTGAGGGTAGGGTATTAGTTGAAGCCAAGTTTTTACTTAGGATAGTATAGAAACAATAGATGACCCACAACAGAACTTTTGGATCATTAATGGGACCAGGGTGTGGGGAGATAAGAAAGCCCATAGAATGAGGAAGGATTAAGAGTAGCCTGTTAGGTAGAGAATTGGCAAGTAGAGCTTCACACAAGGAGAAGTATCTCAAGGAAGAGGAGGGTGTTTTGCAGGGTTAAGTGCTATAAGATGTCAAGATATCAGGACTAAGAAGGATTATTGGGCTTCATGGTTGTTTTTTTTGCTGACCACCCCCTTTTAATACTTGAATTGAGATATAATTCACATACTGTAAAACTCACCCATTTAGAAAGTGTACCATTCAGTGTGGTTGTGCTTTTTCAGTCTATTCACCATCATTAATTTTAGACCCATTTTTGTCACCCAAAAAAGAAATCCCATGTCAATGAACAGTGACTTCCCTTTCCCCACTATCACCACCTGTAGGCAACCACTAGTCTACTTTGTGCCTCTATAGATTTGCCTCTTATGACATGCATATAAATGGAATCTCATATTATATGATCTTTTATGAGTAACTTTATTTACTTAGTATACTGGTTTAGAGGTTCATCTGTATTATAGCCTGTCTCTCTTCACATTTTATTTTCTGTGGGGTGCTGAGGATTGAACTCAGGGGCACTCAACCACTGAGCCATATCCCCTGCCCTATTTTGTATTTTATTTAGACACAGAGTTTCTAATTAGCACCTCACCATTGCTGACACTGTTTTTTGAAATTGCTGTCCTCTTGTCAGCCTCTTGAGCCACTGGGATTGTCGGCACGTGCCGCCAAGCCCGGCTGTACTTCATTTTTTTTTTTATGGTTTAATTTATTATATGTTTATATACCACAGTTTTCTTTATTCATCAATGGATGGGCATTTGTATTGTGTTCACTTTTTAGCTATTATGCTGTGGCTACTCTGTGCTATTAACATTTATGTATAAGTTTGAATGTAGACATTATGTTTTCATTTCTTTTGCATATATAACTAGCAGTATAATCACTAGTTCACATGATGACCATAAAACAAAATTATTAGCATTCAACTTATATCTTCTAAAGGATATTGTAAGGGTGATAAATTTAGAACCCTAGGAACATTACATAAAACCTTTTTTCTTTTCCCCTATTTTTTAACCCCAATTTTTTTCATTACAAAAGTTCTAACAGAGAAAAGTTAGAGAACCTAAAGCTAACAGACAACATTTTGCATTATATGATTTGTTTCATTTACATTCTTTTCTGAAGAATTTGAAAGTAAATTACAATAAATGCCTCAGCTTCCATCTCAAAAAATATGAAATTTTTCTTGCATTACTACAGTCACATGATTTTATTGCTGCTGCTTGAGAGGCTGGCTTCAGTAGACAGGTAAAAGTAAAAGATGGATTATTCTGACAGGAACCCATCCTTCTGAACACATGTGGAGTTTGATAATAGAATAACACCACTGCCTTCATAAATTTCATAGTTTCCGGCTCATATAGAACTGGATAAAAGTAATATGTTCTACTAATAGTGTTTCATAGTCTTAGGAAGTATATTAATCTTAAATTTTCCTGAGAATCTGTGGTCTTTGTGTCTGTGACCCAGGCCTACCCTTCTCCCTTGAGGGACTTATTCATAACTGGAAGCCAAGATTCTGATTATAGATTGTTTTTTGTCACTATATCTTATGCTTTCTCACCCATCGTGTTTTGTATTTCAAAAAAGATGCCTCAGTTGAGTAATATCTCTGAAGTCTTCCCTTCTCCTTATTTTCACTGCTACTGTGGGGATCCTTCTCTCTCAGTTGTTACTAGAGCTTTCTAATTGTTGTTGTTCTATTCTTTCCTCTTTACTGGCAGTCAGCTTCTTAAAACCTTTAGTAGTTCTCTGCTGCTGAACCCAAAGTACCTACTGGATTTGGGGCTATATTTTTTTTGGCAAATAATAAATATAACCTTTGCTTTGACAGAATTTGCAGTCTAGCAAAATAAGCTTTGAAGACTGGAACCTTACTTTATTTACTTTTTTGTCACTGCTCTCTAGCACAGAACCTACCACATAGACTCTCAGTATTATTAAAAGGGTGTTTATTCATATTTTTTCACAAAGAATGACTTTGAGAGTCAGATAGGCCTTTTGTTTGAGTGATTACACAGAAATCACAAAAGAAGACATTTACAATTTTTCAAAAAAAAATGTGATACTTTTATCCCTTTTTAGTTATTATACCAAACTAGAAAATTGGTTGGCAAACACATATTCTTAACTTTAAGGTTTTGAAACATAGTGATTCTTAAAAAGGTATAAGCAATATCAACATAGCATTTTAAAAATAGACTTTTATCCGTTCTTTTTGTAGTATTATTTAAAGATAGTCCTACATGTGAATTGTATCTGTATAAATTATCTGTTAAAGTGTAAATTAATCTATGTTTTATACTTTTATAGGTATATACATTTCCAAATACTCAGACTGTCTTCATCCAAGACCATGGTATCATGGGAAATCTGGTTATGTTGTAATTTTTAATCTAATTAAGGTAAAGGCCCAGATGTGCTTTTATATAATTTTATTTTAAAAACTGAAGGTTATCTACTTAAGATATATTTTGTCGTGTGTGTGTGTGTGTGTGTGTGTGTGTGTGTGGTGTGCTGGGGATTGAACCCAGGACCTTGTGCATGCAAGGCAAGCATTCTACCAACTAAACTATATACTCAGCCCCTTATGGTATTCTTTGTAGAGCATTAACTAAATGTAGTAATTGTCTAAGACAAGTTATTCAAACTCAGTAAAAGCAAAACTAATTTTTCTTTTCTTTGAAAACAAATTTTTGTTCATTTAATACATCATCTGAACATATTTAAGAAAAGAAACTTCAAAATAATAATTTAAAAAAATTGTTTAGTGAAAAGTCTTCCTCTCATCCCTATCTAGCAGAACTCCTTTTAAAATATGGAATAAAACAAGTAGCTGCTTATAAAATAATATGATTACAGTTATGGAAAATGGATTTAAACAACATTTATTGTCTGATTTGAATTGTCAAAATAAGAAGTATTCGTTTTCTTTATTTTTAAGACATTCAAAGCCTGTTCACAACTTCATATGGCACCTTAGTACTAATGTCACAAATCTTAAAAGTCCTAAGTAGTTCAGTTTAAGTGAGGCGCTCAATTAGTATTTTCATCCAAATGGCAGGAAATTTGATTTTCGATGTGGGTGGGGTTTTTTAGTTTTAGTTTTACTGACTTTTTTAAAAATATTTTTTTAGTTGTAGATAGGCACAATATCTTTACTTTTGTTTATTTTTTTTAATGTGGTGCTGAGAATAGAACCCAGGACTTCACGCATATGATGCAAGCACTCTACCACTGAGCTGCAACCCCAGCACAGTTTTACTGACTTTTTAAAGAGTGTAAACTGTTCATATTTTAAAGTTTGTCCCCAAGAACTAGAGGGAAAAATAACACTGACATGATGTACTGTCCTTGCTTGTCTTAAACTTCATTCTGCTCTGTGACAAGTGTTGTAGTTCTAGCAGAAAGTAGGCCTATTAACGCAGATAATAAGCATTTTGGTTTTGATCATGTAAGTTGGTTTGTTGCCAGTGTCTGCTCCCCTGTCTGGCTAGAGATTGCTGTTTAATATTTGCTTAGGTGCTCTCAGTCCTCATTTTATTTCAGAAAAGCAAAAAATGCTCAGTGCCATAGGTGTTTCATGGGAAAAGGTAGAGGTTGCAGTTATTGAGTAGTATTATTTACCTTTTTTGGCCTCTTAGTATTGTCTTCGGTAGGTCCTATAAGTAAAGAGGCAGGACTTCAAGAACAATAAAAAAATTTTTCTGTAAAAAATGTAGTTCCAGCCAGATTTGGACGAACAGTTAAGGAGGCTGAGGCAGGCAGATCGTGAGTTGAGAGCAAGCCTCAGCAATTTAAGTGAGGACCTAAGCAACTCAGAGAGACCCTGCCTCTAAAAGTAAAAATTGTCTATGCTCTCATATCTCACATTGGTATGTATGATGTATATTTCCCCCCATACATATTGATTTCCTAACTCATAAAAAGTTTATGGTTTGTATATTTGCATGCTAATTCTTTTAAAACTTAACATATTATGAACATTTTTCTTATGTCATTATATTATTCAATATTTTATTATTGTTTATTCAGGTTTTACATAATTGTAATTCATCATATGGTAACTTTGACTTTGATCCTTGTTGAAGAAAAGTCTATAATGGGAAATACTTTTGGCTGTTTGGTGATCAAGGCTAACTGCCTTACACTTTAAGGCCTAAGCACTTTATACATATTTGCTTGTTGCTGACTTTTGGGCCCTGGCATGATTTACAATTATTAATACTTTGGTTTGGAAATTCATCTTTTGAAATTTCAAATTTTGTTATATTTTCTGTTATTACTACTAAATAGCCATTCACAGAGTATATCATGAAAGATGGTGGGTAGGGCTGGGGCTCAATGGTAGAACACTTTCCTCGCACACATTAAGCACTGGGTTCGATCCTCAGCACTACATGTAGATAAAGATACTGTGCCCATCTAAGACTAAAAAAATACTTTAAAAAAATATGGTGGACTGTGTAGTTTTTCCTCTTAATTGGTTTTTTTTTTTTTTTTTTAATTTTGAGAATGGATCTCACTAAGTTTGATGCTTGCCTCAAACTAATAATCCTCCTGTCTTCAGCCTCCTGAGTCACTGGAATTATAAGTGTGCACTACTGCCTGGCAAACAAGATTATTTCTGGTTCTCTTAATTTTGTAGTTATTCCTGTATTCCTTTGATATTGTGATAAAAGCTGTATTTGGCTCTGAAAGATAACCAAACACATAAGATTTTTAAATATAATTTTAAAGGGTTTGTGATAATTGAAACTATTATTGGCCTTAATATCATTGTTTTGTTTTGTTTTGTAGTTGTAGATGGACAGAATACCTTTATTTATTTGAATTTATTTTTATGTGGTGCCAAGGATCAAACCCAGTGCCTCACACGTGCTAGGCAAGTGTTCTGCCACTGAGCTACAGCCCCAGCCCAAGATCATTGTTTTTAAAGAAGATAATTCTTACTATAGTTACTGGTGGTGCAAACACAATCACTTTCTTGTTAGGCTTATGAATTCTAGAGTAAATGTTTTTGCTATTTGAAGACATCTGATTAATCTTAATATTTTCATTCCAGGGAAAAGTCAAGTTTGTGTCTGAGAATTATACAACTAACTACACTAGGCCATCTTTTGGCTATGATTGCCACGTGGCGGCAGATACAAACAAAGTTTCTCACAAGACAAGTCATTTTCGTGCCTTTGAGCTGAGTCAGGTAGAGTCACCTGTGAATAAATAATACCTAAAGTATATTTCTGAATCTAATGTGCTAAATTTTAGGGCTGGGTAAAATAGAGGTAAATTTGATGTGTATGTAATTCCATAGCACTGATAATATATATATAATTTTTTTTTTTTTCCAGTATTACCTCTATGAACTTTCAGGCGACACTGTTATTAAGAGACCAAGACAGATCTGTCCTTATGTAATTGTAGCTTTTCAGTACCGGGAGCCTAAAAAGATGGCAGCACCAGCTCATAATAGCATGTAAGTAATTATATGCATACTTTGTTTTACTGGGATTAACTACTTTTGCCTCTAATAAGAATGCTTTTTTTTTCTTTTTATAGAATTGAACTCAGTAAAAATGGTAAGAAATTATTTTATTAGTCTTTCAGTTTTTTGTTTTTAGTAAATGTTTTATTCATAAATAATCAGTTTCCTTTTTTATTCTCATTTCTTAAAGTTCTCTCTCCATGGAAAGGGAGATTAATTATTCAAGGTTGTGTGCTGTGTGATATAACTCTTTGGTCTACTTACGGTACAATAATTCCAACACAGCTGTAAGTATTGTATTTTGTTTCCTTCCTAAATGCTTATATGAAGTTTTATAGGGTTTTTCCCCCCCCTACTGCTGGCTTTCAAACCCAGAACCCTGCCCATGCTAAGCAAGCACTCCACCCCTGAGCTATACTCCTAATCCTAATTTTTTAATTTAAATTTTTTTTAAAATTCCCATCTGAGGTCTTGCTGGTTGGCATTGGTGTGAATTGCAACAGTTATACTTGCTTTTAGATATATTTGAGTAGGTATATAGAGCACAAGGATATGACACAGGAGACCTAAATTCTAATCTATTGATGGGAAAATGATCTCTCAGAATAAATTACTTTATATTAGAGATTTGACTTTTCCCCAAAGTGAATCAGATTTGCCTTAATAACAAATACAAGATTATAGCCATTCAATCCTGTTACTAAGTCTTTATTAAGATATGCAGTATCTGCAAGGTATGGTGGCACACACCTGTAATCCCTGGGGCTTGGGTGTCTGTGGCAGGAGGATGACAAGTTTAAAGCCAGGCTCAGCAACTTAGCAAGGCTCTAAGCAACTTAGCAAGACTGTGTCTCAAAATAAAAAAAGAAAAGGAAAAGGGACTAGGATGTTAAGCACTCCCGGATTCAATCCCTGGTAACAAAAAAAAAAGAAAAAAAAAACATAAGCAGTATCTGAGTTTCTAGTTTTTACATGATTCTCTGACGGTGGGGGGGGGGGGGATGTTAGATAAAGTAGCTGTTACATTTATTTACATTGTAATGAATTATCATAATTAATACTTTCTCCAGGCAAACTGTAAAGTACATCTTATGAAATATTTTCTTTTACCAATTCTTTGTATTCTAAATCGTTGAAATATAGACATAGTTGAATTGAAATAAATGGTGAAAACTGGTATGGTATCCATTCAGTTTCTTTCTGTTGTCCCTTTCTTATGAAGAGACAGAGAGGTATAAATCATAAAATAAGGGTCTGGTGATGTGGCTCAGTGGCAGAGCGCTTGCCTAGCATGTGTGAGGCTCTGGGTTTGATTCTCAGCATCACATATCAATAAATAAAAAATAAAGCTTCATTGACAATTAAAAAATATTAAAAAAATCATAAAATAAAATAAGAATTTTTTGAATAAATGAGAAGGAAAAATTCTTCCTCAAAATAGAGCACAACTACCAAATGTACAAAAACATGTTGAAGTATAATAATCAAGTGGATGCTAAAAGCAGTAGGTGATTGATTGATATTTGCATATATATCCCTCTAACTTGCTTATTAATCACAAAAGTGCAAGAAACTGACAAATCCCATCTTAACTAAGGGTCAAGTTAATGTAACTATTAATGGAATAGATGTCAGTTGCTTTCTGGTATAATGCAGAGAGAATGACATTGTATCCTTTCTGTCTGTGGTATTGCTGCTAATATAATCAGGAGGAAGCATTTGACCTACCTAGATACACAGGCATTCTACAAAATGGTCTGTGTTCTTTAAAATATCTGGTTTTTGAAAAGAAAGACTAAGAAATGTTCCAGATAAAAGGAGACCAAAGAGATATGATAACAAAATGCATTGACATCCTGTATAGGAAATTGCTTACTTTTGCTGCAAAAGATCTTACTGAGACTTTGACAAAAGTTGAGTAAGGGGTAGGTTAAGTAATAGTACTATAACATTGTGAATTTCTTGATTTTACTGATTGGTTTGTCATTGTGTCAGAAAATTTCCTTTTTGAAGAAGTATTTGGGTAAAAAGACATCACATTTGCATTTTATTTTCAAAAGAATCAGAATTAATATGGATATATAGAAAGGAAGAATGATAAAGTAAATATGGTATGCTGGTGACATTTAGGAAATCTGAAGTGTATAGAAGAATTCTTTGTACCATTTTTGCACAGTTTAAGCTAGTCTAAACCTTCCAAAAATAAGTTTTGAAAAAGGAAAAAGTAGTTGGGAGGTGATTCAAAAAATCTGCATGTGTAAGAGTTTTCAACTCTTAGATAGCATGATTTTTTAAGTTCTCAATTTGCAGTTTATATAATTTGTTGAAACATCAGTATATTTTGGTTATATCAAAATTGCATGTATTCAGAAAATGTGAACCAGTTTGCACATTTGGGTCATTTGTTGAAAATCTGTACAGTATATACATATGCATATTATTTAACCTAGATTTTATCACTGTAAGAACTTTTGTGGTCATTATATTTTTGTTTGCATTTATGTTAGAAAACCAAAAATTATGGAACTATATATAATTTCAGTATTTATTGCATTGCTTGATATCCTTGTTTTTTTAGACCACAGGAACTTGATTTTAAGTATGTAATGAAAGTGTCTTCTTTGAAAAAACGACTACCAGAAGCTGCCTTTAACAAACAGAACTACTTGGAGCACAAAGGTCTGTTGAATGTAATGGCACACTGCATGTTCTGGGCTTTTGTTCTTGTTATTTCCCATTTTCTCTTGTAGTTCATGTGCTCTCACACACACAAACTTTTCTTCTATTAATCTTAAGAGATTCTTTAAGAGTTTTTTGAGAAAGTTCTAGATTTGCCATATTCGTCAATTCCTTGGAATTCATCCAGAAAATGTTAAAGGTAGTTTATCTAAGATAATAAGACTAGCTTTTAGAATACTGAGAGAATTAAGTAGATATTAAAAATAACTAGAAACTCATAGACATTTCCTATCAAAGATAGCAGAGTTTTTGTTGCTGTTTTTACTTATATTCTTTAAAATGAAAAAAAAATGTGAGAAGAAAAAATTTTGGTCACTTAGGTTAATCTTTGGAATATTGATGTTTATTTTATTTATATAGTTATTTATCTTATTAATCCTTTAGCAGTGTCAGTGTAAATGAGCATTGTTTTAAAATAATTATTTCAATAAGTTTACGTTTTATAACTAAGAACACTAAGTGATAAAAGTTTATCAAGAAATAGTCTTAGTTTATCTTTCATTTTTGTGACATACAAAATGAATGAACGAACTATTAAAAAAAAACATAAGGAATGTTGTTTTTCTAATTTCCTTTACAGTCTCTTGCCAAGATTTGTGCTTTGATTTGTATGAAGTGGAACTGTCAAATAAACAAGGGGAAAGGATAGATAAACTAACAGAGTACATTAAAAATAAACAGTTGGTAAGAGTCATTCATTTAAAATGTAATTATTTCACCTTAATTGAGAAATTGAAATCTACATATTAGTTGGCTATGCCTAGATTGAAGTTTTTTAATTTGCGAAAAGAATTCTCAATGTGTGGTATTTATTTATTTATTTGGCTAATGGGAATTGAACCTAGGTTTGCTTTACCACTGAGCTCCATTCCTAGCCTTTTGAAATTTTTTCTTTTATTTTGAGACAGGGTCTCACTAAGTTGCTGAGGGCCTCGTTAAGTTACCCAGACTGGCCTCCAACTTATGATCTTCCTGCCTCAACCTCCAGAGTCACTGGTATTACAGGCATACACCATGCCCAGTCTATGGACATAATATTCATTGACTAATATGTTTTTATCCCCCTTGTACCACAATTTATGTTGATGTCTCAGTAGTTGTTGTGTTTTTGTTTTTGTATTTGTTTTGTTTTGTTTGTTTTTAATATTGTATGGATATTGGATTTTATCTTTGTTAGGGGTACATTTTTAAAAATGGAAAAGAACTATTAACTTTATGATTTGCGATAATAACTTTTTGATAATTTAGAATGTTATTAAAAGGATTCTTATTAAAAGGATAGTTTAGGATGTTATTAAAAGGATTCTTTCATTGGATAGTGTTTTTAGTTTCAGGATTCTATAGTAATTATCATGTGAATCAGTGGGCTACCTGGTAACTTTGCCTTCAGTGGTTTGAAATGGCAACTATTTCAGTGGGGGAAGAGTGAAAAAAGCTTTTTCTGATTGACCTGCTATATAGTTAAGCACTATTATAAACTAACCCTTGCTGTTATAGTTAATATACTTAGAACATGGCCATGATTTTTTTGCTAAGAAACTGGCAATTTCTAAAACTGGGCTCTAAATTCTGTGATTCCTGGAAACATTAACATTTCAAAAAATTTTTAAATTCTTTTGAGCTCAGTATACACTGTGTGGTAGAGGAGAGAGGTGTTAAAGATTCTTTTTTAAAAAAAACTTTTATTTTTTGTGTTTTCAGGCAATCATCAAATGCTTAGAAGACCGGGGATTTTTTATTTTACTTACATCATCAGCCTTAATACCAGAACCAAGTAAGGACACATGTTTTTTTGGAAGAAATATTTTTCAGCGTACTTAACTTTTGGTATATAAGATTGGCAACCTAACTTTTCTTCTTCTGATTCTCATTCTGTATAGATTTGGGAGGTGAGCAGATAGGTCTACATGGGTTATATTTGTTCCATTCACACCTGTCAACAGGTAAGGACACAGTGGTATTCAGTTCACTTGGTCTGTTGTGTGTTTCCCAGTCCTCTTCTGACTTGACCTCTCAGTAGCACATGAACTATTAAGTGCTGTTTCTTCTTAAGTAACTCTCATCCCTTAATTTTCCTAGTTGATCCCAGACCTCCTTTGCAGGCTTATCGTTTCCTCTGGGCTTCACACACACATCTCACAATATCCACTGACATTTCCACCTTGATATCTCCAAGGTACTTCAAATTCAGAATGTCTAAAATTGAATTTGTTTGTTATTGAACAACAGTAGCTAGGAGATTGTTTTGCCATAGCCTATCCAGTAGGAGAACTCAGGGTCTTTATGGATACTCTTCTCACTGTTTGGACTATTGTTCTCCATATTTGGCTTATGCATTCTCAGAGTGACATTGAATGCCCAAAGGACCAAAATTTGATTCCTGTGGTGAAAAAATATTACTTATATATTACGAAAACAGATATGCAGTGTATCTTTGGTATTACATTTTTTTTATGGCAATTAGGGGAAAAGGCTAAGGTGGCTCCTGGGGGAGGATAATGAACAAAAACCTTAAGGAACACTGATCTAACTTATTCATATATGTCAAGTTGTAGTTTCGGTATCAGTTTTTTAATAACCTCAACAATGCTTACCATTAATATAATGTAAATATTTACTTGTGTATTTCAATACCTACCCTTCTTGTAACTCTTTTTTTTCTTCATTGTGCTAAGAATGTAACTTAGGGCCTCATGAATGCTAAACACATTATCTACCACTGAGCTATATCCCCAGCCTAGTGCCTGCCTTTTTTATATTCTTCTATCTTTAAGGTCTACTGATGCTAGAAACCTCAAAAATAATAAATATTTGCTGAACAAATAAATAAAAGTGAATCTTTTTTTTTTTTTTTTGGTCAACCTGAAGAAATTCTCACTTGTTTCATAAATATGTGGGGTTTTGTTTTGTTTGTGGAACTAGGGAGCTACCCCAGAGTCTTATACATGGTAGCTAAGTACTGTACCACTGAGCTTCATCACCTGCCCTACACTGTATGTTTTTTAAACTTCTTTTTAAAAATATTTTTATTAGTTGTTGATGGATCTTTATTTACTTATTTATATGTGGTGCTGAGAATCGAACCCAGTGCCTCACACATGGCTAGGCAAGCACTCTACCACTGAGCCACAACCCCAGCCCGACACTGTGTGTTTTTTAACAAAAAATTATGTCTTGAATTTATAAAGCTATAATCATTACAGAAAAGTTTTTAAAGGTTTTGTTATTGTTGCTTGTTTTATTTTTAAAATATATTTGGTGGTGTTAGACAGAATCTTGCTATGCTGCCCAAACTGATCTTTAATTCATTGGTCAGGTCATCTTTCTACCTCAGCTTCCCAAATATTTGGGACTTGTATGTGTGTGTCACCATGCCTGGCTTAAGTTGATTTTTAAAAATCAATTTATTTTTTAGTTGTAGTTGGACACAATACTTTTATGTTATTTATTGATATGTGGTGCTGAGGATTGAACCCAGGGTCTCGCACGTGATAGGCGAGCGCCCTACCATTGAGCTATAACCCCTTAGTTGATTTATTTTTAAATTATAAACTTGTATAAGATCCATTACTGTTTATACCCAGGAACAGTACAAGAATTTTGTTTGAATACTTATTGGGGTTTTGTGTTTCATGTGTTACTCAGGCTCATGAAGACTTTAAAAAAAAAAATACTAAACCGTCATTCAGAAGTAAAACTTAAGCTATTTGTTTTAAATTGAATAATATTAGTCAGGCATGGTGGCTCATACCTACAATCCCAGTGACTTTGGGGGGCTGAGACAGGAGGATCACAAGTTCAAGGCTGGCCTCAGCAATTTAGTGAGGCCCTAAGCAACTTAAAAAGAGACCCCGTCTCAAAATTAAAAAGAATTAGGGATGTAGCGCTGTGGTAAAGCACCCCCCAGGTTAAATCTTCCAAGGTGGGGGAGAGTAATATATTGCAGCTAACTTCTCTTTTATAGATTTAAAAAAATTTTTTTTTTAGTTATACATGGACATGACATCTTTATTTATTTATTTTTATGTGGTACTAAGGATAGAACCCAGTGCCTCACACATGCAAGGCAAGTGCTCTATAGCCCCAGCCCTCTTTCATGGATTTTTTGATAGTCTATGACAAATCATATTAGGTTCTGCCTTTCCAAATTCCATCTCGAAATAATGAAATTGCCTTTAAAAGGATACTTTATTGCAAACTGTGTGCTTATAAATGCATAAGGGCTTTTTATTTTTCCTTAATTCTTTTAAGTGATGAACTTTAAAGAAAGGAATTTTTGTTTCAATATATAGCCACATTTTCCTGTTTATTCTTACTTACCTTTTTTTTTTTTCCTTTTCCTAATACTTATTATGTTACTATATTTAACTAGGACTAACTTGGGGTTAGTAATTCTTTGGGTACCTTTTCTTTAAAAAGATTGTATAATTCCTATTTGCAGCTTCTGGCTATTGGAAGTCTTTGTATATGTAGATTTATATTATTAGTGACTGAAATTTTCCAATATTTTAATAAGCAGTTCAGGGGCCGGGGTTGTGGCTCAGTGGTACTGTGCTTGCCTGGTATGCATGAGGCACTGGGTTCGATTCTCAGCACCACATAAAAATAAAGACAATAAAGTCCATCAACAATTAATAAGCAGTTCATAGAGGATCTGGCCTTTCCTTTTTCTCACTATTTCTTTTTAAGTTATCCATTTGCTAAAAAATTAACAGAGTGAAACAAGGAAAAGAGGTGAAACACAGGTAATTGGTTTAGTTAATTTTTAAAATTTTGTTTCATTTGATCAGAAAGGTGATGAAATTAGCAACTGTTCTTTCATTGAGATTTGGGGATTATTTAAATCCTTTACTTCTTTCAGTTGCATCTGATTTGCATTATATAACTTCTAAAAAGATTTTGATGTGAGTTATATAAGGTACATATAAAATAAGGTACATATATTTTAAAGAAAGAAAATGAGAATTAAAAAGCAGGAAAGCAAATCTGCCCACTGTAATGGCCAGAGCTACTGCTATGAAGGACCAACTGAGCTCCTTCTGAACTGCTTGTCAAGTGAAATGGAGCTGGAGGCAGGGCTTAGCTTATTCATTCTAACCTAGCAATTTTATGTCAAATGATTCTTTTTCAGTTCAATGTGTGCATTTAATATCAAATATATGGACATACTTATTCATGAAGTATATCTGTAAGTCTTTTAAAATTGCTATTTAGGTGTCATTTGAAACATAGCATATTTAACCATTTCATCTAAATATCTTTTTTTCTTGTATGTTTTATTTAAAGAGAAAAAACAATTTCAGGTTTTTAATACATGACATACATTTTAGGGGTGAAAGATTTGAAAGTTGAAGATGACATCTCACTGAAAGTGATACCTGTTTTACCTGCACTTAACTATGCCCTGCTCGAAGCAAAGAAATCACTTCCTGAGGAAGGAACCTGTCCAAGCACATTAGTAAAGCACAATTTTCAAGAACTGTACAAGACAGATAAAAGCCCTTCATTGACGGTTGCTCGGGATGGAATGAAAAAGACTGCATTCTTTGGGAAATCGTCCAATGGTTTTGACTTGGTTCCTCCACCTGAAAAGTGCCCATTACAGTTTTTAACTCAGTTGAAGTCTTATTTTTCAGATCCTAGTGGTTACACTTTGGAAGTTTCTGCTGCTTTGGATTTGTTAGCAGAGCGTCCTCAGTCTCCTTGTATTTCAGATGGAATTTGTGATGCTGGATTTTCTTTAGTTATGACTCCAGATTCTGAATTTCTTGACTCAGAGGTGGAAGTAAGGAAAGAAACTGAAACAGAAAAGAATTCTGAGGAAATATCGACAGCAAAAAAGGGAGTGGTGGTTCCACTGAATCCAGCATCAAATCTGAGAGTGCAGCCAAAGAGAAAAGCCAGCATGCCACTCCTGGTGCAGAATAAAAGGGTTAATCTGTGTCGCCCTCTTCCCAAAAGAACTGCACCCGGAACAGACAGTGGATCGCACTCTCCAACAACCCTTAAGTTAGTTAAAGGACAGTTTCCTCAGAAAAGAAAAAGAGGTAAGCATGACTTATGTGGATTATTACTAGTTAGTTGTATTTGAACACTGTTTCTGTCAGGATTTGGTGGTTTGCAGCTTGGGCAGTGGGTTAGAAGTTTGTTAGAAACACCAACATATCTCCCCAGGTATTTTGCACGCATGCTAAGCTTGAAAAGCAGTGACCTAGATAACCCCTGCAAACCTAAGAAATGGGAGAAACTGAGGTACCTCAAAAGTTTGTGTTTCACTTGTGTTTCAGTGGATTACTGAATGCAGTTTGAGAAAAATGGCATTGAGTAATCAATACAAACAAAATATCATCCCTGAGATGGTACCTCAAAAGCTTATGTTTCACTTGTGTTTCACTTGGGCTAGCTTTCTCATCCTTTTTGTGTATCAGAATATTTTAAATGATCACCTGGGACTGACCACCTAAAACAAATAAGCAGTGTCTTAGAAAAACATACATTGAAAAAGTTCCATAAGCAGTTTGGATGCCCCGAAAAACTGAGTGACAGAGTCTAGAACCATTTACTCTATTGACAAATATACTTTGGCTAGCTCAGGACAGCAAACCATATGACTTTGGCATAGAGTAATCTCAAATTATGTACAGTATACATTCTCTAAAAGTATAGAAAATTCTACTTAGCAAAAGGGTCAACACACTTTACCCAAGAAGCCAGAGTCATACCTGTATCAATCATCTGACTCTTCTCACTCTACTTTGACAGTGTTGAGCAGTCATGACAGA
Organism: Urocitellus parryii; assembly: GCF_045843805.1. Classification (NCBI taxonomy): domain Eukaryota; kingdom Metazoa; phylum Chordata; class Mammalia; order Rodentia; family Sciuridae; genus Urocitellus; species Urocitellus parryii. The sequence continues at coordinate 74,499,081 of NC_135539.1, read as the reverse complement.
GACTATTTGGCCTTCAAAGCAGAAAATAATGTGCTTTCTGGCCTTTCACAGAAAAAATTTTTCAGCCCTGTCTATACTATTTTGAATTAGAAAATGCTGATGCCTAAAGAAGAAACACAAGATTTAGGGATCTCCAAGATTATGAATAAAACCTTACCCTATGGTTTAATAAATAATAATATCTGGCCTATTATGGTTTTCTGGTTTGAGAAATGTTGTGGGTGGTATATGTGTATTGAAGAGGGTGCTGGAAAGTATGGCAATATGAAGTATTGAATCCTTTTTTTACAACAAGTTTTTAAAATATATCCCAGGCCAACCATACTGTTTCTATTCTATGTAAACTAATTTACTTCAACGTATTAAACAATCTGTAATTCAATATTCATTTTTACCATTTCTCAAACAGTTTGTTTTATAGTCTACCCCAAATTCATACATGACTGAAACGATAATTTCAAAAATTTTGTTTTACTGTATATAATACATTTATTATATATAATACAATCTGATGATTTCTATTTCATTGAGTTTATTTGACAACCTACCAGTGGATTACTGAGTGCAATTTGAGAAACATGACATTGAGTAATCCATACAAACAAAATGCCATCCCTGAGAATCACCGTGTTTCATTTTTCTTTTTCTTTCCTCAGGACCTGGGTTTGTGAGAGACCTTCCCTTCCTGACTGTGCAAATGTTAGAAACTTTCCCCCATGTCTTGGTTATCTAATTTTTCTTTTTTCTTTTTTTTTTTAAATTAAATCTTAACCATTTTCCTGCTTGATATATTTATTTTGCCTGAGTGCTGAAGCTTTTAGAAAATAACTGGAATGAAATGAGAGAAGTCTTACTCTTGGAAAAGACTGATGTGTTGCTTCATTTCCTGTGATAATTTAATAGGGAAAAATAATTAGACCCTGGGAAATGTAGAGATTATTCTGAAAGCTGTCTTTAAAGTACTGATTCTCTAATTCCAGAAGAATAAATGAATCTCTATTTTATCCTTATAATTCACTAATGCCATCATAGTTTATTATGCTGTTTAATACTGTTTATTGTTTTCAGTGAGAAATGCTATTTTCTGTATATTATAACTTTAAAATTCTTGACAATATTCATTTCTGATAATTTTATATATCTTATATATATCTAAACTTTTTTTTTATATATCTTATATATATCTAAATTTTATATATCTAAACTTTCTGGTGGAAACAACTAGATTTATGAAAAGTCCATGGGGAAAATGGAGTATTTATTAACATGTTTTTAACTCTTAAAAAGTTTGAAACTTTTATTGTGTAATGTTTAGGTGGGCAGTATTTTCCCTTCCCACCTAATTTCCCATCTTAAGCTATTTTCTTAATTTCATGCAAAAAGCAAACAGCATCATATAAGACAGATTTTTGTCTTGTTTTGTTTTTGTTTTGTAAATAGATTTATAGAAATTTAAGTGCAGATTTTTGTCAGTCTTCCCCTATATTTTCTTAAAAATTTATTTTTCAGATGGATTAAAATTTAGATTTGGGCTGGGGTTGTGGCTCAGCAGTAGAGCACTCGCCTAGCATGTGTGAGGCCTTGGGTTCGATCCTTAGCATCACATAAAAAAAACATAAAGATTGTGTCCAACTACAGCTAAAAAATACGTTTAAAAAAAATTAAAAATTTAGATAATAGAAACAGTAAAGTAAAATATACAGTGTGGTTCTTTATAATCATACTACAGAGATTGTACATTCATAATTTTAACCATATCACCTTTATGAGAGCTGTGTTGTTTTCTGTTTAAATATAATTATCCATCTCCTGGGATTGTGAATTAACATATTCTTATCTGCCACATCAATCAAAAAAGTTTGTACACATTAAAAAAAAATTTTGTTCCTTACTTTTGTAAAGTTATTGGGCTGTATTTTTCTTCTTTACCCGATGAGGTTATAAACAGACACTTAACAATTTCATTTATGTATGTTTGTATGTATTTATTATTTCCAGGAATTGAACCCAAGACTTGCTAAGATTTACCACTGAGCCATATCCGCAGCCCTTTTTTCATTTTTTATTTTGAGACAGGGTTTCTCTAACTTGCAATCATCCTGCCTTAGCTTCCGGAACAAGTCACTTTTTTTAATGTGAAAACTTGTAGCTCCTTTTTAAAAAAAAAAAAAAATCTTAATGTTACCCCAAAATATAGTTTATTCCCCTTTAGTAAAGTTATGCCCCAAAATGAAAGAAATAAAGGGAAAAGCTATGCTGATAAATACCTGGGGCCCCATCCCTTAAAAAATGGTGTCTTTTCTATATAAGGTGCGGAAGTGCTGACTGCACAGTTTGTACAGAAAACCAAATTGGATAGGAAAAACCAAGAGGCTTCTATTTCTAAAGATGTTCCAGTGTCAACGAATGCTAAAAGGGCAAGGAAACAAGAAAAATCTCCAGTCAAAACTGTTCCAAGGGCTAAGCCACCTATGAAGAAATCTCCACAAAAACAGAGGGTAAATGTAGTAAAAGGCAATCAGAATCCCAGAATCAGAAAGCAGCCACAACCTGGTAAGAACCATTCTTCCTGCAAATGTAAACACTACAATACTGATCTCATAGAGATTGCAACATAATATGTTGAAATAATATTAGCAGTTGAAATTTATCAGTAATTTTTTTTATATTCTGACAGTAACATAAATAACTTGGTTTCCTATTGTAAATACACTAGAAAAGGGCACTATTTAAATCACACAATAGACCCTACTTTTTAATTTGCATGAAGTCTTACATAAATTGCTTGTAAGCGTTGAAGTATAAATGGCCTGATTCATGACTACATGCATAAGCAAGTAGTATCTAGCAGTATTTGACTGAGTCATGAGCAGTTATAAAAAGTAGAATATTATAAATTTGTCTAAAGGAATTTTAAAAAGATTGCTCAAATCTGTCAGTAATCCAGAATCCTGTATTTGGTTTAAAAGACATTAATTTAATTTTAAAAGTTATTTTAATTTGCTAATTTTAAGTGGATAGTAAAGTTTAATTACGTGAAGAAAACCGGACTGCTCTACTTTGTATTTGTTAGGCATAACCTCTTAACTGTAGAAAGTGTTGTTTTTAACTCAGACTTTACCTCTTTGCAACTGAACACACGCCTTCTCTACTTCTGGGTTTGCTTTCCTTCATGACTTTGCTATGTATGGTATGCATCCTCTGTACCAAACTGCAGTGTGGACACTTATATGACCCTTTACCTTTGGTATTGAGTCTTGTTGTAGTATATGTGTTGTTGTTTTTAACAAAGAGATTGAATTCCTCATATCTTGATATTTCAGTTAGTTTTTAAAATCTGATTCCCCTTATTCTGTTTTCTCCCTTATCACTAGATTTTTATGTGTCTCACAGATAGTGGTAATTCAGAGAAAGTATTGTTTTGTTGGGGGCTGTGAAATTATAGGTCAACTTATTTGTTTTTAAGTTCCTTTATTGTCTTATGACTGAAATTTTTTTAAAAACTCATCACACCATATGAAAATGATCCAGTTTTGACTTCCATACCAAATTTGAACCTTTGTGCTTATTTCTGAAGGGAATTCATGGTGTGGTCCTACCATATGTATCCATATTTACTCCAGCTGTTTCTTGACATGTCCCTCCCCTCTTAGTCATCTGTGCCTCTCTCTGTGTAGCATAGGTGTTTTTTACTCTTGTGCACTTCCCCCTCTGCCCCAAGTTTTACACTACTGAGTTATACCTTCACAAAGAGAAGATTCCTTACACTCTCTCACTTATCTCATTTCCTATTGGGAGTCTCTTATTTGTTTGCAGTAGTGGGGATTGAACTGGGCCTCACACATGGTAGGCAATCATCCCATCTCTCCAGTTGTTTTAAGTTTTATTTTGAAACTAGATCTTGCTAAATTGCCTCAGGCTCCTGAGCAGCTGAAATTACAGGTATGCACCACCACGTCCAGTTTCTGTTGGGTTTTAGAGAATGTTAAGGAATTTAATTTATCTTATTTTCTATTAAATATGTTGTTGTCCTATTGTTCCAATTAGTTTGTAAACATTTAAATGTATTTTTCCTAGCACTTTCTTGAATTCTTTGTACTGAATTGGCTTTTAGATATATATTGACAAATTGAAAGAAATTATTTAGTAGGATGGTGACAAAAAAGTAAGCCCAGAAAATTGAGTTTTCAGAATATATGTTTAGTGGGGCACAGTGACACATGCCTTTGTAATCCCAGTGACTCATGAGGCTGAGACAGGAGGATTGAAAGTTGAAGGGCCAGCCTCAGGAACTTAGCAAGACCCTGTCTTGAAGTAAAAATAAAAAGGGCTAGGGATGTGTTAAGTGATACAGCTGGTACCACACAGGTTCAATCCCTAGTACCCACCCCACTGCCCCCACAAAAAAGAATGGATGTTTAAAAATAGGCCCACTGTATTGCAGATATTTATGGATTATGCAGCAGCATGCCAAATTAAAGTTTTTAGGTTACTACCTTATAAATTAGTCTCTTAATTTTTTTTTTATTTCTTAATCACCTGTACTGATCTATTTTACTTTTTGTACTTGAAATAATCAAGAGTTTAAGAAGGCAGATAGGATATGGCCTTGCTGACCTCAATTTGAAAATTATTGATGTTATTTAAACTGAGACTAATGATTTTCTGTCCTTTTAAAAGTTTGTGATAGTTTTTTATTCACTGAATTTATTTAGCATTGTCTTTTCTTATCTGTATGTCTTACAGGTATATTATGACATTTTATTTTTAATGAAGAACTGTACTAGGTCAATAATTAAGTGACTTTACATGAGACTGTATTTATTTAACTGTATTCTTTTGACTTCAACACAAGTGTTCTTCATGTTAGGCTTAACTAATATGATATTCTGTATAAGAGATAGACAAGTGTATGGAAGCCATCATGTGAACAAAATAGAATGAAATTCATTCTGTTCTATTATCAGTAAATGTACCAGATCATAAAATAAATTGCAAGTTTTAATATACCTGTGGGGGTGAACAAGACAGTTCTGCTTTAAGCTCAAAACCCCCCTTGGGTTTTGCTATTTTAAATAAAAACTGGTTAGTAATTGATTGATTTCACCTTTCCTCTACATATTTCGTCATTCTGATTGATGACATTATAAGCTGTAGTTTTCTTCTCTTTAAATGTATTAGTTATTGACTTTTGAAGGTACGTTATCAATTGTTTTCAGAAGTACTACAGTTAATTATAAAGAGAAGCACAGTTGGCTTTTCTGTTCATTCATTTACCTGCATCAGGTAATCATTGCTTGGAATAGTTGTGAACTTTATCCTTCAGAACAGCATGTAAAAGAATGATTAAGTAGTGGCCTGAAAATGCATAAACAAACCACTATAAATTATAAATTTTATGATTAAGGGAAAATAGAGAGATTTCATTATCTACAGAAAGAAAATTTTTCAGTATATTTGCTTTTTTTTTTTTTTTTGCAGATAAAGGGATAATGTTTTCATGACTGAAAGTATAAGAAATGATAAAATTAATTGGTGATTCTGAATACTCTGCCTTCATTGATTTATTTTATTCATATTATGACTTTCTAATTTTATATTCATATTACATTTTATAATTAAAGATAATATAGTTTAAAATCATCTCTAATTTGAACTTAGGTGGCTTCTTTAATAAACCACTTATTAAGGGAAATGATTTCTGAGAAAGTGTATTATCTGACCTTAACACACATTTCATACTTCTACATTCTTACATCCTCATTAGATTGTAAGCCCCTTGAGAGCAAGGACTGAAAGTTTTCTTTTTCGTCTTTGTATATTTCTTGATGTGAGCAGTACATCTTGTGTGTTATTTAATACATGCATTTTGGAGTGATGATTTTTTAAAAATTAAATGTTCTTTAAATTTTGTTCCATTGAGCAACACATTAAAATAGATCTGAGTATTGAAAGAGACCTTAGTCTGATAGCAAACTTTTAATATGCAATCTATGTAATATAGTTTTTCTTGGATATGTTGTCTTAACCATTAGTACCATTAATTTTCATTAAGACATAGTAATATGCGACAGAATTCTATGAAAAGGAAATGTTATATGTGTCCCCCTTTTTTTTCCCCTTTTTTGCTGAAGCTAAGGGAGAAACTGCTTTACAGCTTCAATCAAAAATTTCATCAGATGGCCAAAAAGATGGGATTAGTATAAATACAGATCAACCAGAAAGCACCACAGTGGCTCATAAAGATCTTCCTGAAAACTCCATTATGAACTATGACTCCCAGGCCCTAAATATGTTAGCTGATCTTGCATTAAGTTCTGCTACCTCTTGCACCCCATCTTGTGAGCCTAGAATTCTTCCCTGCTCCTCTGAATTGCCACAGAATGATGTTTTACTCTCTAAAGAAAATTCACTGCATGGTACCTCTGACCATGAATATCATAGGGGCATTAAAAGTCAAAAAGGTGTACTGTTACCCAAACTGTCCTCTGATAGAAAGAGTAACTCAGGGTTAGACTTAACAGTTAGTCAGGAAGACGAGTGCTTGGTACCTTGTCAGGCCCATGATGAAGCCCAGTCAGCATCCCCTGAGGAAACAGTAAAGTCTTCAGATGCAAGCCAAAATTCGCTGGTTGCTGTGGAACATTCATATGCCCTGCTCCTTGTGGAACATTCAAAGAAACATCTACAGCCGAGAGGGTTACCAGGCCCTGCTTTTGCCAAGAATGGGACAAAAGGTCCTGATGCTGGAACTCCAGTGGGAAAAGTCATGCCTTTTCGGCATCTACAGAATACTTCCCCTCTCCAAAAGGTTTCTGAGGATTCATTGATAAAGCGCAAAAATCGATTTGTATCTTCCCACCTAAAAGATTTTTATTGCTCCCATAGTGTGCTTAGCTGTGATGGCTCCTTTAAAGTCACTTTCAAATGTGAAACAGACTATTCATTCAACTTAGATAGCAAATATACTAACAATCCACTGGAGAAAACTGTTATAAGAGCATTGCATGGGTAAGTGTGAGTGAAACTTGAAAAAATGATTGTAACTTTTCTGTTGAGTTACACAGATATTTGTGCCAGACTTTGCAAAGAGAAAGAAATGCGTTTAAAACTAGTTATTTGGTAATAATACCAAGCAGATTTGTTTACTGAGTTTAGAGTAACAGGCAGGCTTTGCCAGTATTGATGATTACATGGAGAGTGTTTAAAAATACCTTTAGCTTCATAAATGGCTTTCCATTTTGCAGTACTCCATCACCAATTGTAGTCTTTGAGTTATTATAGGTTTTTAGATGAGATCTTTATGTAAAACAGTATAAGACATAGAAATAATGTTTTTTAGGCTAAATTCCAAAAGAGACATTTTTTAAAATTGTTAAGTATTAAAAATTACTTCTTAATAATAATCAGGTTGATAGAAATGAGTGATTTTTACGTAGGCTTGTTCTAGAAATCTTCCTTAAGAAGGTTTCAAGGGAATAATAACAGAATGGTTAGATTTTAGACTAGTGTAAGCTTGCATCTAAGTTCTTTCCATTTATTACCTCCTGTGACCCTAAGCAAGTTTTGTGTTTCTAGACAGTGCTTACAATCTTTATTGTGTATGTAGCTCATTTACAGATCTCACTTTGGTGTTTTCTCTTTGGGGTGAGGCCTGAGAGGTGGCATTTCTAATAGGTTTGCAAGTGATGTCATTGAAGGATGACAGTGTGTGGGTAACACTTGTAAGCATGGGTTTAGCATTAGCTACCTACTGAGGTTGTTACACATATTGGGCTTTTGCACATCATGATAAATGGTAACAAATATACTAACATGGCTGTTAGAAGCATTAGGTGTAATGTTTTCTTTCAGTTCACATGTGACTAAATGGACTTTGCATGTATCAGACTTCTTTCCTTACCCATGTTTGTTTTTACTTAGGAAACTAGGAATTAGCTATGTTTGGATCAGAGTTCTGCCACACAATGTTGTGATTTGAAAAAACTCACTTAAATGTTCTCACTTCCCTTCTCTTTAAAATGGGTTAGATTTAAATTAGATTAGATTTCAAAGGGGTTTGAACTTCATATTTACTCATTTTTTCATATCTATATAATTTTTAAAATAAAAACAAACTATAGTTCTTATGGAGGCACTTGTTTATGATAAGAAAATCAAATAACTATTTCAGTTATTTTTTGTGTGTTCTTTTAAATCTTAGGCCCTGGAACACTAATTTGCCTGATAATGTGGAAGAAGTGAAGCTTTTACTTCACATGTGGGTAGCTCTGTTTTACAGTAATCAGAACAAAGTCATACGATCATCCCGAAAAGTGGTAGAGCACAGCAACCCAGCAAAGTATGTGTCCATAAATAGCACTTTAGAATCTTTTGAACTCAGTGAAATTGAGGAGTCCTCCAGTGTGGAAAGATGTTCTGTAGAACCTATGTTGGAGTCGAATGAAACATCCAGAGGTCATGCTACAGAAATGTCCTTCCCTGGCCCTAACTGCTTGCTTCCTTTGATTAAACCACCACCTGCCAAAGGTTTGGAACTCAGTGTACAGAATGAACAGAAAGAAACTTTTGCAAGAGAGTGTCATGCAGACACCTCAGAAAGCCAGAATTTCATCTATTCCTGTAATAATGAGGTAAGAAAAACATTATTACTAATGTTGGCATTATTTTAGAAGTAATTTCCTCCATTTTTTGTTTGTTTTTTTGTATGTTAAATCACATTCAGAGTAAGGCATTGTTTTATTTTAGGAAAGTGGCGTAAAGGATTTTAATGCCAAAAAATTGATTTTCATAAAGTGTTGCTCTGCATTGTCCTCAGTAGTTTACCTACCATCCTAATTGTAAAAGCAGGAATAAAAAAGATCATGGAGGGGTGGCAGGCAGGTGATCTAGGGGAGCCACCATAATTGTGTCATACTAATTTTATATTCCTCCAAAGCAAATCACTTGTTCTCACTGAGCGTTTTATAAAACAGGTGATGCTAATACTTGTCTTATCTAGATATTAAGAATGATACCTTAGTAATAAACATTAGAAATGCTTTGTTAAACCTTAAACTAGACTTGATTATACCAGAATTAATTTTGAAGATAGATAATTTAATAGTAGAATACTATCTAGGCCTGTGAGGGAAAAACCATTGCAGTTGATGATTTCTGAAAATGGAAAACAAACTTTTTTTTATACCATTGTTTTCAGCTGATGCTCAGCCAGACCAGATAATCAGATTCTAACTGAACCAATCAAAATGTTGTAACAAAATTCTAACTAAATAGATTGACAAAATACCCAGATTTGTTCTGGAATAATTTTGCATGGGTTTGAGCAGCATTTAAGAGGCAGGCAGTGTTTCTGTATCTGAGGTTACTGAACACTTGCAGGTCCATGGTAAACCTCAGAGGATGAATGTCTTTAAATCATCGTCATTATCATCATCATCAGAGTTAAGGTTTCTGGAGCACTGTGTGCCAGATAGTGTTTCACTGACATTAACTCAGTTAACTGGTCTCAGAACAAACCAGTGAGGTAAAGACAATGAGTAATCCACCATCCTGTAGATAAAGGAAACTTAAGACATAAAGAAGTAAGAAAATTGCCTCAAGTTGCATAGTAAATTGTTGAGCCAAGATTCGATTCCAGACAACCTACAAATTGCATGGGTATATTTATGTGTGTGTGTGTGTGTGTGTGTTTTAGGTATGGGTGTGCTTTCTTTCTGAAGATGTGGTTCAGGAATTTTTATCTGATTCTTACTACCTTATGAGAAAATATTTACAGTTAGGTGAAATTCCTTTACTACCTATATACACACTAGTTTCATATATAGTACTTTTTTCATTTTTATTTTAATTATACATGACAGTAGAATGTATTTATGTACTTTGATATACATAGCTGGGATATAATTTCTCGGGTTTTTTTAGTGTACATGTTGCAGAATCATATTGATCATGGAGTCACATATATACATACAGTAATAATGTTTGTTTCATTCTACTGTCTTTCCTATCCCCATATCCCCTCCCCTTCCCTCCCATCACTTCCCTCTATGTAATCTAAGGTAATGCTAATTTTCCCTAGTGCCCCCTCTCCCACTTATTGTGAATTAGCATCTGCATGTTAGAGAAAACATTCGGCCTTTGGTTTTTTGGGATTGGCTTATTTCGCTTAGCATGATATATTCTCCAACTCCAACCATTTACTGGCAAATGCCATAATTTTACTCTTCTTTAAAGCTGAGTAATATTCCATTCAGTATGTGTACCACATTTTTTTTATCCATTCCTCTATTGAGAGACACTTAGGTTGGCTCCATAGTCTAGCTATTGTGAATTGAGCTGCTATAAACATTGATGTGGTGTGTCACTATATTATGCTGATTTTAAGACCTTTGGGTATAAATCAGGATTGGGATAGCTAGGTCAAGTAGTGATTCCTTCCATTCCCAGTTTTCTGAGGAATCTCCATACTGCTTACCATAGTGATTGTACCAATTTGCAGTCCCATCAGCAACGTATAAGTGTACTTTTTTCCCCACATCCTTGCCAACATTTATTGTTGCCTGTATTCTTGATGATTGCCATTCTGACAGGAGTGAGATGAAATCTTAGAGTAGTTTTGATTTGCATTTCTCTAATTGCTAGAGATGTTGAATACTTTTTCATATATTTGTTGATCAATTGTATTTCTTCTTCTGTGAAGTATCTGTTCACTTCCTTAGCCCATTTATTGATTGGGTTATTTGTTTTTTTGGTGTTAAGTTTTTTGAGTTTTTTTAATATCCTAGAGATTAATGCTTTTCGGAGGTGCATGTGGTAAAGATTTTCTCCCAAATCTGTAGGCCCTCTCTTCACTTTATTAATTGTTTCCTTTGCTGAGAAGAAGCTTTTTAATTTGAATCCATCCCATTTATTGATTCTTGGTTTTACTTCTTGCGCTTTAGGAGTGTTGTTAAGGAAGTCAGATCCTAGGCTGACATGGTGAAGATTTGGGCCTGTTTTTTCTTCTATTAGGCGCAGGGTTTCTGTTCTAGTGCCTAAGTCTTGAACCCGTTTTGAATTGATTTTTGCGCAGAGTGAGAGACAGAGGTTTAATTTCATTTTGCTACACATGGATTTCTAGTTTTGCCGGCACCATTGTTGAATAGGCTATCTTTTCTCCAGTGAATGTTTTTGGCACCTTTGTCTGGTATGACATAACTGTATTCATGTGGGTTTGTCTCTGTCTATTCTGTGCTTTTTACTATGGCAATGTGTAATTAACTGACAGTGGTAATCTTTGGAATGATTTTTGGCAAACATGAAATAGAATATAAAGAAGAATAAAGAAATATTAAAAACCAATCTCTAATATGTACAGGTTGTGCATATCCTTTATCCAAAATGTTTGGACCATAGTATTTCAGATTTGACAGAATTTCAGACTTTGGAATATGTGCAGACTTTACTGGTTGAACATCTCTAATCTGAAAACCCCAAATCTGAAATAGTCCAAAAATTCAAAACGTTTTGAGTGTCATAACAGTATTCAAAGTTTTAGATTTCACAACATTCTAGATTAAGGATGCTCAGGCTCTCCTTGCAGAAGTTTTTTTTTCTTCTTCTTTTTTTGGAGGTCATCTTGTTGGATATTGTGGCTGCACCAGTAAAGCACACTTGTGTTATGCCACTCCATCCTCATAAGTGGGCACACTGGGATGTGAAGTGTATTGTAGCACAGTAGGCACTAGAAACCAGTAGTATATTGCTTTTAATCATCTAAAGAACACTTTAAATCATCATACTTTATTGTAGAGACATTATATACTTATAGTCATATATTCGTGTGTGTGTGTGTGTGTGTGTGTGTTTTGAAACACGGTTCCTGACTCCAAACATATATGTGCCAAGACATGGTAGGCAATCTGTGAGCATAATGGTCCAAATGTTGCAGAGTTATGGTAAATTACGTAAATCAGTCCCTTCTACCATATACTAGGTAAGACCATGCTGGAGGCTTTCAACAGAACAAAACAACGTCTTTATGGAGTAATCAGAATTGTCCTGGCATAGTTCTGCTAATATTTTACCTAAGTTGTTCTTTCTATGGTTTAAATCATTCCCTTTAGTTTATAAGTGTAAACAACATTGATAAATTCCCTGTTGCTCTGTGGAATAAGAGGTATTAAAGTGAGAATTATCCTCAGGTTTAAGCAAAGAAGATATCTCAGGGGTGAAGGACCTTTATTTTACCAGAATCAGTTATTTGGAGTGTGGAGGATAATAATTAATTTATTCTGTCTCATGTGAAAGTTCCAAATGAAGTTATATTTACAGTCTAATTTAAAACTGGTAAGAAAAGTTATTCTTAGATTTCAAAGTTACCTTTTGCTAGGTACAGTGGATTACTCCTATAATCCCAACAATTGGAGAGGCTGATGCAGGAGGATCACAATTTTAAGGCAAGGCCCCCCAAAAGAGCAAGGTCCTATCTCAAAATTTTATAGACACCTATTTAGGGGGGAAAAAAATTAGGCTGGGAATGTAGCTCAGTGGTAGAGCACTTTCCTAGTATGCTCAAAAGCCCTGGGTTCAGTGATCAATACATGAAAAATTTTTTAAAAGTTATTTTTTAATCTCATTAAGAGCAAAGTTGAGTGCTTTTTTTTTTAGTGCTATATTTCTGAGCTGAGTGATGCTGTTTGGCAAACAGCATCTAGCTACTTTTCCTCCAAATGGGTAGTTTTGTTTTATTTTATTTATTTATTTTAGTTGTAGTTGGACACAATACCTCTGTTTCGTTTGTTTATTTTTATGTGGTGCTGAGGATGGAACCCAGGGCCCCGCACGTGCAAGGCAAGTGCTCTACCACTGAGCCACAACCCCAGCCCCAAAAGGGTTATTTTAAAAAAATAATAAAGCTGGGTGTTGTGATGCATACCTGTAATCCCAGTGGCTCGTGAGGCTGAGGCAGGAGGATCACAAGTTCAAAGCCAGCCTCAGCAATTTAAGGAGACTTTAAAACAACTTAGCGAAACTCTGTCTCTAAATAAAAGATGAAAAGGGGCTGGGGATGTGCTCAGTGGTTAAGGGTATCTCGGTTCAATCCCTAGTGCCAAAAATAATAATTAAAAGGCTAAACAATTAAAGTTTTGGAGTTCTCATCTCTGTATACTTTTTTGGGGGGTACCAGGGATTGAACTCAGGAACACTCAACCACTGAGCCACATCCCCAGCCCTATTATATTTCATTTAGTGACAGTTGCTTAGTGCCTCACCATTGCTGAGGCTTGCTTTGAACTCGCAATCCTGCTGTCTCAGCCTCCCGAGCTGCTGGGATTACAGGTGTGTGCCACTATACCCAGCTATATATACTTTTAAAGAAAAAAATTCTGCTCTGGGGGCTGGAGCTCAGTGAAAAAAAAAAAAAAACACCCACATTTGATGGTATTTTAAGCTTAAGATCTAAAAAGAGATGGATTTTCTTGATCACTACTCTGTGGTAATCTTATATAATAGAAAATTCAATATATAAGATTATATTTCTTGTCTCTCAAGAAAATTTGGTCCTTGGGGCTGGGGACGTGGCTCAAGCGGTAGCGCGCTCGCCTGGCATGCGTGTGGCCCGGGTTCGATCCTCAGCACCACATACCAACAAAGATGTTGTGTCCACCGAGAACTAAAAAAAAAATAAATATTAAAAATTCTTTAAAAAAAAAAAAAGAAAATTTGGTCCTTGACTTTTCTATTCTAAACATATGTAATTGTGGTTTTACAAAATCTGTTTGAGGGCTAGGGTTGTGGCTCAGCCATAGAGTATTCACCTAGCATGTGTGAGGCCCTGGGTTCAATCCTCAGCACCACATAAAAATAAATAAAATAAAAGTATTGTGTCCAACTACAACTAAAGAATAAATATTTTTTAAAAATCTGTTTGATATTTATTTATGTATTTACTTAATTTTTGTCATTTCAGGTAATTGGAAAGAAAGCCAAACAAGAATCATCAGATCTAGAGACTTCTAATCTTGTGCTTTCTGGTATTGAAAGTATGCAAACTAATGGACCTTCTATTTCTGGTGAAGAAAAAACCTTTCAGTTAGATGATAATACTAGAGTGGCTTCTTATAATGATACAGTTACACAAGCCACATTCACCACCACTTATAATGGGGCCAATAGTCACTCGGTAGTATGTCAAAAGTCTATATACAACACCCTTGAAAACAAAGTTGATGTAGGTCATGCATCAATGCAGACAAAAACAGGTACTTTACAGGACCTTACCCAGCATAGCAGCCCCATAAACAGTGAATGTCAGTCCTCCTTGGAAAGGACAGATGATAATATGGGGTGTGTGATGATTAATCTGGAACCAGTTACTCCCACTTTTGAAAAAAATGCCTGTGTACCAATATATTCAGAAGTAAATAGACCTGATAAACCCACAGCCTTTGATACAGAGCTGATGAAACAAGTGTCTCCTCCTGCAAGTCCTAGACATCCCATATCTGCATTGGAAAAAGTACAAACACAAGATCTTAGGGATGTTCCATCTCTTGCAGTGTCAGGACAGAAAGCCACTAACCACCTTTGTGCCTCCTCAGTTAATAGAGAGACACTTGCTCAAGAACTGTGTTTATTACAGAAAGAGAAGCCTCTTCCAGTCTCATCACCACCATCCAATAAAACATCGATAATGGAAGCATTAGCTTTAGTCAAAAGTTCTAGTTATACATTACCCAGTGAAGAAATGAAAGGCTCTCAAGATTGCAGTTTGCAGACTCAACGTGTCTTTAGCATATCTTCAGAAGAGATTATAGAGCCATCCCAGGTTGAAGTAGTCTCATCATCAGCCTCAGCCACCTTGGGAAAAGGGTATTCTCTTAACTGTATTCCACCAAGAATTACTATGTCAGATGGCTCTTTAGAAATAAGGAAGAATGACAAGAGTAATCTAAATCATGAAAATACAAATGTGGAGTCGTTTACTTCGGTATTTGCCCAACAAATTAGCCCATCTAAGGGTAGGGAAGAGAACAGACTGGAATTGTCAGAGGAAGATTCTGATATTGACCTAACTCTAACAGTATCATCACCTACAAGTCCCAAGGAAGAAATGGCAGCTGGTGAAATAGAGCAACTTCAGAAGGCCCCAGTATCAAATTTAGAACTTCAGGATATAGCTGAAGAAATAGTTGAGCCAGAAGAGGTAACCCTTGTGGAAAACAGAGAAATTAGTTCAGCTAATTATATGTCAGTGTGTCCTGTGGTACCAGAAGAACCACTAGAAAATAAGGAAAGAAAAAGTGATAGTTTACAGCCAGTTACTTTAATACTTTCTAAAGAAAATTGTACCCTTGAGATTGCAGAAGAAATTAACGTTACTTCTGATTTCCCCTTTGATTCTCTAATTGAAGAAGTGTCACCACCTTCTAGTCCTGATCCCCCAGTACCAACCAAAGAAACACGACCTTCTCAGGCTGTGTCTCCATGTAGTTTAGAAGTTCATGGTATACAGTGTGAGAAAAGTAACAAATTGTCCCAGATTGGTTCAGTAGATTTAGCTGTAACAGAAAAAGAAAATTCTTTTGTTAGTCCTAACCATCCAGTGGGACAGAGTGACTTAACTCAAGTACAGCAAACTCAGCTTTCTGCTGAAATGCCTCTAATGTTAACCAAAAATCCAGGAAGAAAAGGTAGACCAATCCTTTCTGGTAAAGTAACTGAGGGAACTTTCCCAAATGAGCATAATGAGGGTTTCTCTTTCTCAGAAAAGGTGCAGTGCTGTGATGCAGCATTAGCCAAGTCTGCCTCAGCTGCCAGATACAGAGGTAACTTCAAGCCTTCTGTCGAAAAACTGGTAAAATCAGGAAATCCACTGCAGCCAATTAGCATAGAGAATAGAAATTTGGACTTAAAACATCTTGTCTTAGAGTCCAGTGAACCTCCATTTAGTCCTAAAAAGATTGTTGAAAATAAGTCTTCAGCTGATAGATTGGTTTCTACAACTGCTCTAAGTGGAATAGTAAATGTGTCATTAAAACAAAAGACCAACCCTAAAAGCATTACAAAAAATCTTTTTGATAGTGATTTGAAAACAGATAGTGGAGGGTACATGCAGGTGAAGTCCATGGACTCTGCCTCCATTGATAGAGCTGGTGTTATACAGACATACATGCCCCCAGAGAGCCCAAAGCTTGGTTCTTCCTCAGATAGCACTACATTCACCCATTGTACACAACCAGGAAATGTGGAGCCAGGGTTTCAAACACAGGAAATATCAGTAGTCAGAATGGCCAATTTACTTAAGAATAGTGAGACTAAAGCTGAGTCACCTGAAGAAAGTATAGATCTAGGTACTGTCAGCCTTCAGTCTAACTCTACATCTTCAACGAAAGTTGAACAAAAAATCCACATGTCGCAGGATATGGCAACATGTGAGATAAAGGATCTGTTGAATGGTGGATTTTTTCCTATGTATTCTGGTTCAAACCAGAATGCAGCAGAGAACAGTGAAAGTATCAGTAAAGAGACTTCTGCTTCATTTGACTCTCTTGTTTGTGGAATCTCTAAAGAGCATATTGACAATAAGATCCCTAATGAGGAATACAGGGCTGAGGCTGATTTTGAAACTCAGGATGGAGAGACAAAGATGAGGGTGAATTCAGACATGCATTACGAACCACTTTCTGGAGACTCTGATCAAGACTTTCTTGATGACTGTAGAAATCCTGAATTAGACATGGAAGATTCATGCACTTTGAGAAGTAGTCACACCAGCAAAAAAGAGGATGTTGTAAAAAATAGTTACGAATCTTCCATGAACTCAAACAATAGTGATAATGAAGCTTGGGGTTATAATAGAGTTCCAGAGCTGGAGACTAGCATTCCTTCAAGAAACAGGTTCATTGGATTAAAGCAAGAAGATAAGTGTGTGCCATGCTATGTCCAAATTCGAGATCTCCATGGTATCCCCCGGACCTATGCTAACTTTACTATAACAAAAGAATTCAAAGATACATCTAGAACTTTGCATAGCCTGAAGAGGCAACCAAGTTTTGCTGCAAACTGTAGCCTGCTCAGCTCCTGGACAAGCACTTGGAAAGTGGCAGATGACCTCACCCAAAACACATTAGATCTGGAATATCTACGTTTTGCACATAAAATTAAACAAATAGTAAAGAAGAAGGATTCTAAGAAACCTGCCTCTTCCCCCAACATCTTTCCAAAGGAATCACCTACCCAAATCATGGTGGGAACTTTACCTTTGACAAAAACATCCAAGGCCCCAGTTCTGCATCCTGCATCCAAGAGCAGAAGCCCCATCCTGGTAACAATTATGCATCCAGATGCCAGACAGGCGAGTCAGCATAGAAGAGGCCATACACCCAACCATATGGACAGCACTTACTCCTTTTGGAAGGAGAGATGTAATCACAACAGAAATCTTACGAATTCTCAAAAGAATCAGAGTGTTTCATTTCACCTCAACAAACTGAAATATAATAGCACTTTGAAAGAATCTCGGAATGATATTTCACTTATTCTCAATGAATATGCTGAATTCAATAAGGTAATGATGAATAGCAACCAAGTTGTTTTACAAGATAAAGAGTTAAATGTGGCTTCTGGAGACGCCATGTCCCAAGACATGTATCCATCTCTTCCAAGACAGTCAGCCTCCTATGAAGACATGATTACAGACTTATGTGCCAGCTTGCATGTCAAACTAAAAAGCGTTATGAAAGAAGCTTGTAAGAGTCCCTTCCTGTTCTACCTTGTTGAAACGGAAGAAAAATCATTCTTTGTAAGAACAAAGGTAAAGTTGTCAGCTTATTCTTAACGCATTGTGTTATTGCCTTCTAATTTTAGTTTATTTTAGAACTAGTGTTCAAAATAATGTTTTGGCTTCAAAGAGAAATCATGGTATGGGGTGTTTTTTTGGGGGGGGGTTCATAGCTTAGTCTTTATCTGAAAACTAAATGTTTTTCTACAAGAATATTTCATGATTTATATGTTATTAAAAAATTGGTGCAAAGACTAATTTTCACGTTACCAGTGTACACAATCCCATGTTCAAATGTATATACAAACATTTCCAATGATAAAATATGGGTTTTTCAGAAATTATTACCTGTGTTTCTTTTAGTAGTATGAATCATTGACAGGAACTTCTTTTGGTTTAGGATGTCTTTTTTTTTTTTTTTAACATTTTCTTAGTTGTAGATAGACACAATTTCCTTCCTTCCTTCCTTCCTTCCTTCCTTCCTTCCTTCCTTCCATCCATCCATCCATCCATCCATCCATCCATCCATCCATGTGGTGCTGAGGGCCTGTGAGGCAAGGGTTCTACCACTGAGCTACATCCCCAGCTCCACAGGATACCTTTTTAAAATTGATCATAAGGATACCTGTGACTACATAGTCCTTTAATTTAAGTAATATAATGTTGGTAAAATTCTGATTTGGAAGGAGCCAGAATCTGTCTTGATTACCATTAGGTTTTTCATTTTATTCCAGAACTTCAATCTGACATATTGACACCATTTATTTTTTAAATAATTCAGAAGTTTACATGAAGATTATAGAAATAGTACTCTTCACCTAAATACTGCAATATTAATATTTCTGAACCATTTGAAAATGGCATACAGTGTTCCATTACACTTGATATTTAATTTATATATTGGGGTACAGAGTATGCTTCTATATAGTCACAGTATGACCCTAAAACTTGGGAAGTTAGCCATCTGTTCCACAGACCCATTGTAGGATCACAGGTTTATGCTTGTGTCTTTAATCTGAAACAGTTCCTGTCTTGTTCTTTATCTTTTATGGCCTTGGCTTTAAAGACTTTAAAGCTAGTTATTTGATAGAATTTCCTCTGATTTGCATTTACTTGTTATGTCCACATGATTTAAGCATTTAAGGTAAGAAAATCCAAATCCAATGTTGTGATTTTCTCAGTGCATTGTATTAGAAAGCAGTTTGTGCCTTTACTAATGTATTAGCTTTTCTACATGGTTAAAATGATCTGTCACATTTTTCTGTTGTACAGTTAGTTAGCAGGTTGTAATAATTAATAAGCATTGACACTTTATAAATAATTCACTTTCTCATCATACCTTCACCCACCCCATTTAACATCCATTGATGATTTTTGCCTGAATCAGTTATTACTCTGATGGTTGCTTACCACCTGATGGTATTCTAATTCTGTCATTCCTTCTTCATTTATTAGTTGGCATTCTGCATAGTAGACCTTTCCCTTCTCATTTTTTTGTTCATTCATTTGCTTTCATATATCAGTGTGGCATATTGGACCATTTTATACTAAAAGGATTACTATCTTTTCCTTCATTATTTAAGTGGTGCTGAGGATCAAACCCAGGGCCTTGAACATGCTAGGTGAGTACTCTACCACTGAGCCACAATCCCAGTCCCTCCTTCATTATTTTAGTACTCAGGCCTACCAATGGGAGTTCCCATAAGCTGGTTTCTGTGTCCTCTTGACAAGTCTTCAGTAATTCTTTGTGCACTTTCTTACTTTGTGGTGCAGCCCCATGTTCCAGGTTTGTCTTATGTTTACTCTGCCCCAGCATTGAAGTCAGCAGTTTCTCCAAGGAGCCACGAGTTTTTTTTAGTAAAGTACTGTATTTAGAACTAAGATCTGGGCACTGGGTAAACTCAGTGCCATTGAGTGTCACTTCTTCTAGGACCTCATAGCACAGAGAGCCAGGAAATTTTATATATGTACACACCGATATATATTTGCATCTCTGCATAAAAAGCAAAAATGAGTTCTTGCTTTTGTTCCAATCCTGCACCACCAAGCTTGTGCTAGTCTTTCATATCTGGTGTTCCCCTTGTCTTGACTTCTTGACATACTGTCATTCCCACTGTCCCCTTTGTGATTAGACCCTTGCTTGGGGCACTTGCCAGAGCTGGGCCCCAAACTTACCAGCTGCTCCCCCACCTCCCAACCCTTGTAACAGAAAGTTGCTTTCAGATGACAGCAGTCTTATTCAGTATGTACAGTCCCAGCATTTGTTGGTGAGAGTGAGAAGTATTGTCTTTTTGTCAAGATCCTTACAATGTAACAGGACAAAAAAAAAAAATACCAATAAAAGAACCATGCAAATTGATAAAAGGCTATGGCAAACACAGTGATGCTGGTGCTTTGCCCATGTTTTCAGGATGAGGGGCCTGGTTGGGGAGGTCTTTTCTAAGGAATTGATGCAGAGCATTCAGCTGAGCAGACCACTGCACCATGTAAGAGGTAGACATTAAATGCATTGGTTCTAAATGCTCGGCTAGATCTGTCTCTGATTTAACCATGCCATCACTTCCTGTGATTTTAACTATAGAGTATCTGCCACATGGTAAATCGATGTGTATTGAATCACTAAGGAACTCTTTTTTAAAAAATATTTTTTTTAGTTTTTATAGTTGGACACAATAGTTTTATTTTATTTATTTATTTTTATGTGGTGCTGAGGATTGAACCCAGTGCCCCGATGTGCTAGGTGAGTGCTCTACCGCTGAGCCACAACTCCAGCCCCCACTAAGGAACTCTTAACTCACTCACTCCCTGCCCTCCACCCCTTTTCGACATCTGAGGATGTTCAGATAAGCACAGTGGCCTCTTTTTGAGCTGCATAAACGTTTTTGATTTGCTCTGCTAGTCTCAGTTAGGTGCCAAGTTGGTAAATAGTTACATGAGGCCCTGGAGGAGAAAACACAAAGCTCAGTAGCTGGCAGTCCGGCCAGTGAGGGCAGATTCAAAGGTCTCGGTGCTTTAGTGGAGAAGTATGTGGGGCACTGGGGAGCCAGAGAAGAGGGGCTGATTAGCACAGTTGGTATCTAAAGTTTACAGTGATGGAATGTGTTTGGATACTTGAGAAGGGGCCATGTGAGGAAAGGCCTCATTCAGTCACTTTAACACGTTTAGACTATCCTGTGGCCACTGAGGAGCCACTGAAAAAATATTTTTAAAAGATAAATAAGCAGCACGTTACCTTTTAGAGAGATCTCTTCAGCAGATGGAGAAGAGATTGGGAAAAATCGAGGTAACAGGGCTAACTTGTGTGAGTCACATTTATTTTTCTGTAAATTGGCACGTATATTTAAATTTGTCATTTAAATGTCAAATTATTTAAATTTTTTTCCAAATTTGTGGAATCTGTTTTTTTAGCATAACTGTTTTGTTTCTTCCTTCCCCCCCCCCCCCCGCCAAAGATCCTTCTGTTCTCAAAGGTTCTTAATAAATGGCTGCTGGATTTGATTTTGTTGTGTCCCCCACCCGCTTGTCTGTTCCAAGTTCCTTCCCATTTTGGGTAGGCAGTGTAATTGAAAAGAAAAAATACTGAATGACCTCAGTCTTTCTGAAGGTGTTTGTTCTTCAAAGCAATCTGGAAATACCCAGACAGACATGTACTGAATGGGGAATCAGCTGAGTTGGCATCATGACCATGTCATGTATCTGTTTTGTCACAGTGGGCAAAATATTTATCTTCTCAAAAGCAACAAAGCAATCATTTTAGTTTTCACTTCCTTTTCAGGGCAGGTGATACTAATTTTCATGCCAAAGGCAGATCTTACTGATGCATTTTATTTGTAGGAGGAGTACTTCTAGATGACTTCTAGATGACATGCCTTCTATAATACATACATTGTTTCTTGATATTTTATCATGTGGCCATTGTTAATAACAGAAAGTAATAAATTTCTTGCAAAGTAAAAATCTTCAAATGGATACATGCTAAAATAAACTTGAATAATGTACCATCAAGAAGAAGATGTTATTAAAGCTCAGAATGTATCCTGAATAATTCTGTTGTGGACAATTCTGAAGCATTAATTTCTGTTTATATGTAAAAGGAGGATCTGCAAGGACCTTTATTATTATTGAAATTAGAGTACATGACAGAAGAGCCCAGAATGCCACATGAATTATTTCAGTAATGAAAATGTATTCCTTCTAATTGTTTATTAGTAAATAAAGGGCA
The DNA here is from genome assembly GCF_045843805.1 of Urocitellus parryii. Classification (NCBI taxonomy): domain Eukaryota; kingdom Metazoa; phylum Chordata; class Mammalia; order Rodentia; family Sciuridae; genus Urocitellus; species Urocitellus parryii. Next base: position 74,477,092 of record NC_135539.1, on the reverse strand, counting down.
AAATTTATACTTATTTCAGTAGGTTTTTTTAAAAAAGCATATTCATTTTGAGTGTGATTTTGGTTGTTTTGGGATCCAAGGCCAAAAGGTCCAAGTTTGTTTTTTTTTCTTTTGGTACCAGGGATTGAACTCGGGGGTACTGGATCACTGAGCCACATCCTCAGCCCCATTTTGTGTTTTATTTAGAAACTCTCACTGAGTTGCTTAGCACCTGGCTTTTACTGAGGCTGGCTTTGAACTCAGGATCCTCCTATCTCAGCCTCCCAAGCCGTTGGGATTACAGGTGTGCTACCACCGTGTTCCGTTCAAGTTATACTCTATTTTTAAAGAGGAAGTATCAATGATTGTCATGAGTGTTTGGGATATAACAAGGATATACAGTGAAAATCCAAATTCCTTCAACAGAAATTGATTTCGAAAGAAATTGATCAAGTCAGGAGGGAAGACAGGGTTTGAGGTTCCTTGATAACACACATTTTACCTTCCCAGTCTAGCTATTCTATGTGATAACAATAAGCCATGTCACAGCTGTGCCTCACAAGCACTTGCAGTTTAAACTGTATCACGCATCATATTCAAAGATGTAGATCCAAAGGACCACTGACTCTGAATCAGTTCCAGTTAGTGATAAAGGAATGCACAGGTTTTTGTTTTTCAAGTTTAACATGTTTTGGCTAGAGGTGGCACTTAAAAATCTGGTATCCCCAAGATATCTTATTCCCTTGAAGAAACTTATGTAGATTTAAAAACATCCATTTTTGATACTTCATGGACAATAAAAGATTACAAATTACTTTACTTTTGAAATAAACTTCTAAATCCAGTTATGGTGATAAATAAGAGTCATTTCTTCTATATATATAAAAGCTTATTTAATAAGACCAATTGCTCTTTCTATTCCTTTGTTAAGATATAATTTAGCAAAAGGATGTGCTTTTTATGGCTTTATTTGTTCGTTTTAGATATTGATGGCTTATTTTTATAAGCTATAAGATAGTTCTGTGCAAGTATCCTTTTTTATGTATTTATTTTTTTAGTTTTAGGTGGACACAATATCTTTATTTTTCTTTTCATATGGTGCTGAGGATTGAACCCAGTACCTCGTGCATGCCAGGCAGTGCACTACCACTTGAGCCACATCCCCAGCCCATAAGTATCCTTTTTTTAATGGCTGTTTGTAAATCTTTCAGAACATTCTGAGGAAAGGAGGCCATACAGAAATTGAACCTCAGCATTTCTGTCAGGCTTTTCACAGGGAGAATGATAAGCTAATAATCATCATCAGAAACGAAGATTTATCATCACATTTGCATCAGGTAGGTTTGAAATCTTACTTTCAAAGAAATGTATCCCCAGGAACTGAAGTTGTTCCTGTAATATCAGACTCATGCCTGCCTTTCTCTGTAGGGAAAGAACACATCACAACCATTGGGCCTTTAAGTGGAAAGATAATAGGAATAAGGTGATGCGTGCACTGTGGAAAACTCATTTCACCGAGGTTATTTGTAGGGCAGAGGAAGTTTCATAGTGTTAAGAAACTGTCTGCATTATCTAAGGGAAAATTATGAAGAGGTGAAAGATTGCTAAATTTTCTCACTTAAGATAAATCTATATCACATGATGTCTAAAAACCTTGCTTTTGAAGGACTTGGAAATATTTTCTGAACTCTGTTATGATATTTACCTTCTAGTTGACAAAATGTGATTGCTTATTCCCAGAAGATCCAGTTTATGGACATAGCTAGGTGCATAATCCTGCTTGTCAGTAGGCAGTGACATTAGCCTGGCAATACTGACACCTATCCGTGAGCTGGAGACAAGACTGAATTTATGTGATCTGCTGATTACTTCACAGGTTCTCAAAGCCTCAGATGTACCTTCCCTCAAGAACAATTATTTCCCCCAACCCTTGAGACCTCTTTATTTAACTAACTTTAAGAGTTAGCTGCTGATGACGAGCTTAGAAACAGTCCTTTGTGCACAACCGGGTTACCAGTCAGTACTCCAAATGTATTTTCACCTGTTCCTGGACCTTGAAACCCTTGGATAGGAAAATGTGCCTAGTGTGCCTCTCTTCACAGGGCCCTTTTCTGTCTAACAGATTCCTTTTCTGCTGAAACTGAAGCATTTCCCCAGTGTCATCTTTGCTGGAATAGACAGCCCTGAAGATGTTGTTAACGACACCTACCAAGAGCTGTTTCGCACAGGAGGCTTCATGATATCAGATGACAAAATATTAGAACATTTAACATTAGGTTGGTCTTTTCTTTTCCTTCCTTTGAAATCTAGTCAAGTCCATTTCTTCTCACCTAGTGACCCAAATACTATCATAGCAGAAATTATCAACTAAAGAATGTCAGTTGCCACCTTTTGAGGGTTTTTACTTCCTGTCAAATAGTATACTAAGCACTTTTTATATAGTAATTCTCATGGTAGTGCTCTTAACCTGTTTTTACCTAATTATCTTTATCACCAAACCCGCTTCTGAGACCCTTCTTGATATGGCCAAACTCCCATTTACACAAATTTAAGGTTTTTGTATTTAACCCCTTCACTTGCCAAATCAAGTCTGCTCTATAATAATTTTGCTTAGAATCAGCCATGTTTTCCATTTTTCACAGAAAGCTAAAAAATAATTACTGTTAAGTCATATTTTGTAACCATCTCCTTGAACTTTCCCACAGAGTTTACGTCTCTCATGGCACACACTTTTATGTGTAATCCAAACCTGACTCATCTTCTCATTAGAATTCAATGTGGATACTACTTCTGGATGAGATTAATTATCTGCTGAAGCATGAATTCTGCATGGAAACTGGGGTTAAAACTATTGGTAGATTTTTGTGTTTATGAAACTAGACCTGCCTTGTTCCTACAGCACAGGACTCCTCCTTTTCTATTGTGTGGCTTGTCCAGTCAAGCTTTTACTTGCAGACCACCATGCCCTTGTCTCTACACAGTTCTTTCATGTTGTAGTATACATAGGTGGTGAAGGGGCAATAGGTTGTGCCTTTGTGAAAGTGGATGCTGCCCAGCCACTTCAGTGGTAATGGTGGTTATATACCCAACCACGGATCTAATTTTTTTACTTATGATCTCTTGCCACACTTATTCTACAGTTCAACTGAAGGATATTGTCAAAATTCTGGAAAAACTAAATGGAAATGGAAGATGGAAATGGTTACTTCACTACAGAGAAAATAAAAAGCTAAAGGAAGACATAAGGTAAGTACTTTCAGGTGGGCATAGAAATGCCCTTGTGCTCTGTGTGCTCTAGTGTCCCTCCAAACATTGCAGCCTGATGAGTTGCCACTTTGATCATGGTTTTTAGGTTTGATGTCTAGCTGATGTATTGTTTTTGTAGCAGGACATCCAATAATGGAAGCTGTAAACAGTATCAAGCCATGCACTTCTCTAGGTTAATAGAAGTCATAAAAACTCTAGTTTGATTCTGGCTCGACTACCATAAATTATAAAAATAATTATTTGTGGGTTAGATATTTCCTCATAGAAAATTTTGATTCCATGGCTAAAGAGTTCTGAGGCCTATGGGTGTTCCTACCTATCCAAGGTATGCCTCCCAGTTGTTCTGAGACAGGAAGAAGAGTGGGCTGGGAGGCAGAGTAGAAAAGTGTTGATTGGACAAATATTGTTAACTGTTGAAGATGTCAAGTACTGGTAGGCGCTTTACATCCATTGTCTCTTTGAAACTTCACCTAGAAAGTAGAAAAACTATTCCAAGGTTAAGAAGTCATCAGGTTTGAAGTGAGTTTATTTACCTCTTTTACCATACTGCTTTTTCCAACAAAGTAGGAGTAAGCATAACAAATTGTATGAGGTATGGAATCTTTAAAGGAGGGAGAAATAACAAATTTCAGGAAAGGTTTTCCCTTGACAGAGGAGCTAGCTAGCAAAGCAGATAGAGTTCTGAGGTCTGAGCAATCCAGAGGGAATGGAACCAGGTTCAGAGGATCTTATTGATCAGCAGTTTTAAGGGAAATTTTAAACTTCAATCATTAAGCTCTTAAGAGCCATATCATACCTGTAAGTTATTAATACGTAAGGATGCATTTTCCTCTAAAAGAGGAAGAAAACAGGTAGTAATAGGATTTTGAGATATGTGAGAAAACTACATAGTTTTAACAAAGTTAATGGTTATAGAAGACATTTTAGATATACAGAGATACGAAATATGTGTAATAAGGATTGTAAGGCATTTCACTGTTGTCGTGTATTTAAAAAAAAATAGACATTTTAAGAGATCTGTTGACAAATGAATATTCAACGCAGGCAGAAAGGCCCACTACAAATAAATGAAAGACTTGCTCTAGGCCACACAATTTAAAGTGGTAGCAGATAAATGTACAATGTCTCTCTGGCATGGAATGAGGCCCAAATTTATAATCTTGTATTTACAAAGTCATTACAATTGTGACAGTGACTTCTAGGAGGCCAAGTTGTGTCATAAAAAAGAACATTTGAGAAGCAAAAAGCTGGATCTCTCATGAGTTATAACAACTGGTTAAAACAAAGGATAAGAAAAAGTCCTAGGAGTGAAACAGTTGAAAATAACTGAATCTTAATTTAGTGATTAACATTCCTATGTGGGCTGGGGTTGTGGCTCAAGCGGTAGCGCGCTAGCCTGGCATGCGTGCGGCCCAGGTTCGATCCTCAGCACCACATACAAACAAAGATGTTATGTCCACCGAAAATTAAAAAATAAATATTAAAAAAACATTCCTATGTATTTTCCAGAATGGATTCAATTGCACATAAAAAGAATTTAATATTGAAATCATATCAGAGTGCAAATATCATCGAATTGCTTCACTATCACCACTGTGACTCTCGATCTCCAACAAAAGCAGAAATTTTGAAATGTTTGATAAACCTGCAAATTCAGCATGTTGAGGCCAGATTTGCTGTCTTCCTAACAGGTAAGTTCACATGCTAAGTTTTAATTTCCATTACTTAATGCCGAAATAGGTTGGCTCTAGAAATGTCCTTCCCAGTAGTGTATAACTAAGATAAAGGTAGATAAAACTTCCACATCAGACAGCCAGGAACAAACTTTAGTACGACATGTTCTGACAAATGCACATAAGGCCAGAAGGGGGGTTATGGTTCAAGTTTATTTAAAAGCTGCAGTAGTTGTCACTGTTGTGTTACTTCCCTTCTTCCACTCCCATGGATGCAGCTTATCTTTTTCTAAAGTTGAACCAGACATTTTTCCTTTCATTTCCCACCTTGTACATAAGATGTTATTAAGAACATGAGATTTCTGACTTTTTAAAGTTCTCCTATTTGATGTTTTTTCTTCACAGATAAGCCTACTGTCTCAAAAGAAGTCTTTGAAAATAGTGGAATCCTTGTTACAGATGTAAATAACTTTATTGAAAATATACAAAAAGTAGCAGCTCCATTTAGGAGTAGCTATTGGTAAGAACACTTTCTGTGTAACTCTTCCCATGTAAGTTGGAATTGTTGGCAGCAGACACTCCCTGTTTATGAGGCACAGTTGTTCAAAAACTGCTCTTTACAGTATATATCATGTGATAAATTTAAAGTATTTAGGAGTGGAATTGCTTTTGTTTCCCTAATTATCACTAACCAATGTACTTTGAATTACTCAAATGATGTCCATTGTCACTTGTGTTAACCTGGGTTGTCAAAAGACAAGACAGTGTAACTTTAAGATGCATAATTTGCCCAATTAGATATAACAACCAATTTATAAAATGTTTGGTCACTTTTCTATCATCAATTTTGTGTTCATATAGGTGATTCACCTGCACCTGCCTAGACATGGAGGATGCCAACAACAAATTAGTATTTTCCAGTTTTTTTAACTCTGAAACACACATGCACAGTCTGTCATAATTGAAAAAAATCGATGTTCTACACCTTAGAATATTTTCCTTCTTTTTCGTATATTTTGCTTAAACATCTTGACTTCACAGTGGCACAAGAGTTGCTATTAGCCTTGGGTTGCAGTGTTGAATATTGTTTTAAATTATTTTCATTTTCAACATAATGCCTTGAAAGCTATTGAGCTTAAAATGTAAACAAATTCACGTTTACATAGTTGGAGCAAAAAATAAGTCTATTTTAACAAATAGCTTTGTTTTTGCATGTTAATGTCAGAGAGGCACATGAAATGTACGTTGTGGTGTTCTAAAGGTTTTACTACCCTTGTTTAAAAAAAAAAAAAACCTGTAATCTTAAATGGTTTTATTTGCTGTTATACAAGCAACACTACACAAAGTTAACACATTTTGTCCTAAATGGTACAGATGTATAAACTGTTGTTTTTTCACTTATTCGGTTTTTGTAAATACTGCACTATAAAATCAACCCCTGAGGAAGAATAATCATTTATTTATGATATTAGAAATAATTTCTATAGTAATCTTTAAAACACAAAGCCAAGCAACATTTGTAAGATACATAGTATCTATTTGGAGCAAAGGTTTTTATAACTAATTTGTTTCATTTTCTAATAAAGACAACTAAAAATTATTCTACTGTTTCTGCAGTGCTTTTATACCAAAAATTAAAACTTGTATGGGAGATCTTGACAATTTTTAGGCTATTTAAACAGGAATAATCAGCCTGCCTCTCTGTGCATCTTGTGGTCTTCTTTCCTTCCACCAAGTCAAGTATGCTGAGCAGCAAACTACAGAAAGGAAATTTCAGCTGGCCTTTATATAGGGCTGTGCACTCATTCTACTGCTTTGGTACCATTTCTTCTTAACACATGCACCAATTTTATTCTTTAGCGTTAGTATTCTTCTTCACTATATTGGGTACAGTACATTACTATGCTATCTGCCTGGCACACTACCTTACAGATTACACCTCATACATTTCTCTCCCCTTGCTCAAAAAGCTTCCAGAATACCCATGAAGCCATTCTTCTGTTTCCGTGCTACCTTTCCTATAACTTGTAATACTTAACCAAAAAAAAGTATCTCTCCTAAACTTTGAGCTCCCCCAGAGCATGCACTTTCATCATCTCTGTGTTCCACTGGCCCAGCATGTTAGAAAAGTGAGGTATCTTCCTTTTCATCTATCACTAATCCAGCTGGTGCCTTTCCTGCATGAAATTCACAATTTTAGAATATGAAGGGATCAACACTGGCTCTCAACTAGAAGCATCTGAAAATGTCTGGAGGAGGCACTTTCAGTGGCTGATGTAGGGCAGGTGCTGTTGGCAGCTGCAATAAAAAGTGATCTGGCTCAGCGGGAAGTTGAGAGACTATGAGCTAAGTCATCACACGGACATCTGAGTAACACCCTAACTTGCTTTACCAGATCATCCACTTCCGTCTCTTTCACTTAAATAACAGCATATAGATTGAGGTTTATCATTATGAAGGAGAAAGCCAGCTCTATCATTTAGAGTACATAAAAAGTACTAATCTGCTAGATATGGTAACACATTGCCTGTAATCCCAGCATCTTGAGGGGACTGAGACAGGAAGTTCAAGTCTAACCTGGGCAACTAATAAAGACTTGAGGTGTTTTGGGGGGCAGGGATGACATGGACTACAGTTCCTACTCCATCTGGCAGATTTCACTTATTAAAATGCTGATGGGCTGGGGTTGTGGCTCAGTGGTAGAGCGCTTGCCGAGCATGTGTGAGGCACTGGGTTCGATTTTTGGCACAACATATAAATGAATAAACGTACAATTTACAAAACTGCTATAAGCGAGATTTAAGGTAAAAACAGGTACTGGAACAGGTACTATTTTTTAAAACAAGTACTTAAACCGTTACTAAAATTACCCAAGAATCTAGTCATTTTGTCAGAAATAATATAAGAGGTATACTCACAGCGAAGCCAGAGGATAGGCTGCTCTGATGTATCCAGACCAGAAGCTACACCATGGTCCCAGCCCAGCATCACTCCTGGCTCTCCTGAAGGCAAGGCAGTAGCTTTGTTGTGGCCCTCACATTCAGGACACAAACAGACTGATACAGAGGGCAGTGGATTCCAGAGTTTGGCTTTATTTTGCAGTACAGAAATCATTTGGAGCCATTTTGGGATAGACATCATTGAAGAGAGGCTCTGTCAAATCAATACTGCATTGCAGCTTGGTCCATTGAAGAAGCCCCGCCTGGGATACAAAAGATGCTTCCACATTTTACCTGCTTTTTAATGATAGGTTCCTTTCCCCTTCTCTCATCAACTTTATTAGGTTAAAACACCACATATTGGCTTCCTCCAAACGAATCCCTAAGTCTGGAGTTTGGTTAGAAGTTTATGCCCACATAAACCAAACTTTTGACTACGGTATTTGGGCCCTGCCATAATACTTAACACACAATGTAGTTATATTCAATTTAGAATCTCCTTAATGTCAAGATGGCACACAAACTGTATGAATCCAGCTCTTGAGCAGCAGAAGCACATAAATGCAAAGTCTACCCTGATTAAAAGATACAAATACTGTATCAAGTTTTCTGTATTGATATCACAATGTTTAAAACTGCTCCTTCACTAGAAAAAAAGCCAGTCCAGTTAAATTGAACAGAATGTGGTAACTGGCCAATTCTGAATAGCCACTCCATGAAAACAAGTTAATACATGATATTAGAAAGATGAAGGGGAAGAGTATTTACTGGTACAATGCTCTTCAATCTCTCCATTCTGATTACAAAAGCAGGCCTTACAATTTTGATTTCATACAATATGCATTATTTGTCAAATTTTATATTTGTCCTAATTAGATATTAACATATACTGCTGTTAGTCTTCCCCATAGATGTCATTTTTCTTGCGCTTCATTTCCTCAAAATCAAACTCAGATCCTGTCATCCTCTTATAGATGTCTTTAATGTCATCACAGGTTGTCTCAAAGTGAGTTGTGGCATCATATGTGCGGGAAATAAAGATCTGGAAATAAAAATTACAAATATTTATAAGTATTTAGGGGATGTTCCAGTAAAGCCTAAAAATATCCTTTTCAGATTTCCACACTCACCTGGCTCTCTCTTCCCAAATCTTTTGGTACAAGAAGGTCACTGATGCTGACAAATCTGAAGGGAAAAAATAGATAAGTAGGCAAGTTAGTTGGTCCCACACTCAAGTCACTGTTTTGCCTGAATTTTTAAGCCCCAAAGGTAAGACTGGTAGAGATGAGACATTTCAAGATTGCCCACACAGCAGCCAGAGTCAGCCTGTGTTCTCATGCTCACCTTACCATAGCACCAAAATCAAGTCTCAGTTTGGATAGTAGCTGACAGAACACAACACTCACTTTTGTTCAATTGGTTCCAAGAGCTCCAAAGCTGGTCTGATTTCTTTTTCAGGTTCCTTGGTTTCCACAGTTGTACTAACAATGGCAATGTACTTTCCTTGAGCTGCCACATTGTGTGCAGAGGAGATCATGCAAACATAGATATCTAGAAATAAACAATAGCAGCTCGAGAACTGAGGTGGATAAACCTGGGACATGAGTGCTCTACAGGTTTTACTATATTTCATTCAGTTACTGCTCTTCTAAGCTTAAGTTCTATGTGAAAGCAAACTGGGTCATGGTGGATATGCAAATATTTAATAACCAAATTTCTTTTAACCTACTAGGGATTAAGGATTGATGTGGCTGTGAACTGCTAAACTTGGAAATAAAATTCCTTTCTGGCTCTGTCAGAGCACCATATTATCTACTCTGCGTTTTCTTTTCCACTCTGTACCCTGAACATTTGGAAACGTTTTGAATAGCTAAGAAAGGATTTATTAAATATCTATTTCCTCCTTTATTAAAAATTGCAAGTCAGTAAAAACTATTTTTAAGTTGGCAATAATAAATAATTTCTGATCTTGATGTATATATCACTATTCAAAGTAACTATATTCTCAAACAAAATTATTGGGCTCCTTTTTTGTACATTTTCACAGACCCAGGGACCTGTTGGGGAACAATAAGATTGTCAAGTCCCTTTGTTCTAGTGATAATGTTCTGCAATGTGATTTACTTACTGGGGATTGAACCCAGGGGTACTTAACCACTGAGACACATCTCCAGACCCTTTTATTTTGAAACAGGGTCTCACTAAGTTCTTCAGGTCCTCACTAAATTGCTGAGGCTGGCCTGGAACTTGCAATCCTCCAGTCCAAGCCTTCCAGTCACAGAGATTACAGGTATGTACCACCACACCTAGTTGCAATGTTATTTCTTAAAGGGAAAAAAAAGAAAAAATAATAATTCAGATATCTCTTAATTAGATAAATAAGATGTAGGGCTACTAAATCAAAAGATGGGAACACCAAATAGTTGATAACAACTGGTTAAAGCAAACAAATTAAGAACTGCACTTTCAAAGCCAAGTCCTGATGTGAATCACAAACATTGAACGGTTTTCTAGCACATTGCTAAAATGAAATGTAAGAAGTTCACAAATGATGACACAGCTCATGAACTTATCAGCATAAATCTCCACAGTCCCTCATGTTAGAGCCAGGAGATTGTGAGAATTCACCTGGCCAATCCATTCATTCTAGAGGAAGAAACTGAGACCAGAAGTGATGGATACAAGTCCAAAGCAGGGCTTCTAGTTTACTTCAACACAATGCTGCAGGATCCCTAGAATCTAAAAGGATCATATTATGTTTCCTACATGTAAACTAAAGTCTCTTGATACGACACATAAAGTTAGGAATTTAGGATGACACAAAGCAATCTAACATCTGCAGGTCTTCAAAACTCACCAGACTTTCGACTGACTTGGTTCTGTGGAATAATGATCTGACAGGAGTTGGCATCATTGGTATTCTTGATGGGGTGGCTGAGGATGCATATAACTCTGATGACCTGGCCCACTTTTTCTACCCGATCTTTTACATAGCTGGGGTCACAGATGAGCTGCTTACAGCGAGCAATCTATAACAAGACATTTTTAAAGATCTTATAAAAACATAAATACATGGGAAATCCCATGTTCATGGATTAAAAGACTTAATGATGTTGTGGTAACTAAATCCATCCTAAAATTCATGCTGAATCATAAGGAATGGCCAAAACAATCTTGAAAAAGATCAAGATGGGACTCAATAAACAACTAGGTAGTAAACACAGTGGTACTAGCATGAAGACTGACAAAGACAAGTGAGATGGGAAAGAGCCCAGAAATAAACCATCACAGTTACAAATGATTTTTGACAAAGATGCCATGGTCAATCTGTAGGAATAGGACAATCTTTTCAACAACAGCAAAAGAATGAAGATGGACCCTTATCTAACACCATATATAAAAATTAAAATGGATCAGTGACATAAAATAATGAAAACTCCCGGAAGAAAATGTAGGGCAATAGCTCCATGGTATTAAATTTGTGATTTCTTACGCATGAAAGACCCAGGAAATAAAACAGACAAGTCTTCACGAAAAAATTTTTGTATCGCAGGAAGAAAACAGTATAAAAGAGCAACCCACAGAATGGGAGAAAATGTACATGAATACATCTGATAAGGGATTAATATCCAGAATATATCAAGAATTCCTAAAACAATAAAAAAAAATAACTGCCCTATTCAAAAATGAGCAAAGGGTTTGAAAGGACAGTTCTCCAAAGAAAACAAATGGCCTATTATTAATAAGTGTAAAGACACTAAACATCACTAATCATCCGCAAAGTGCAAATTAAAATTACAATGAGATACCACCTCCTACCCATTAGAATGGCTACTATCAAAATACTATGTTGGCATAGATGTGAGAAACTGCACCACTGAAGGGAATATAAAATGGCACTACCACCATCAAAACAGTATGGTTGTTTCTTAAAAAAAAAAAATTATTGTATGATCAAGAGATTTAAATTCTGGATATACACCCAAAAGAAGTGAAAAGCAGGGTTTTGAAGAGAAAATCTGTACACCAACATTCATGATAGTATTAATCACAACAGCTAAAATGTGGAAACCACCCAAGTATCCACTGATTAGTGACATGTGGTTTACACATACAGTGGAATATCCTTAATAAGAAAGGAAATTCTGACATGCTACAAATTGGGTTAACCTTAAAGATAGTAGTGCTACAAAAAAATATAAATACTGTTTATATCACATATTTTAAAGTAGCCAAAATCATAGAGACGGAATGGGATGACGGAGTGGAGGGTTACTGTTCAATCATACAGAGTTTCAGTTTTATAAGATGAAAAGACTACAAGAGATGTGTAGTGGTGATGGCTGTAAAATATTATTAACGTATTTAAAACCACGGAACTGTACACTTAAAATGGCAAGGATGATAAATTTCATGTATTATGTAATTTTATCACAACTTTTTAAACTGGCAGGGGGGAGCACGATTTTTTAATGTAATATTCAGTGTTTATAGTGTTTTAAATAGTATTCTGAGCTGGGGATGTAACTCAGTGGTAAAGTGCTTGTCTAATATATGCAAAACCCTGAGATTGAATTCCGGATCCACAAAAACTCCAAACCAATACATTAAAATATAATTTTCCCTTGAATAGAATTTCTTATATTCATGAACTAATTAATATAAAAGTTAACCATAGATAACTAGTTAAATAGCTTTTCCAACAATCCCTATAAATTCTTTTTGGACAGTTGCATAGTAATAAGAAGTATAAGTTTTGTACATAATGGTTGTTATACTTGCATGTCCTGGCAAAAAAATAAAAGAACATATAAGACTAGCATTATAAATAGACCAAAATCATAATCTTAAGACTGCATTATAAGCAAGACTTTAGCTCCAAGAGTAATGTATTATAACCCTTCTCTTTCATGGCAAAGCCCTGAGGTTTCCTTTAAAAAAGGGAGCTTTCTTGCTGTGTGCAGCAGAGTGAAATCAAAGAAAAACCTGCAAGAGAAAGAAACAACCTGAAGCAATCAGATTAACACATTTATCCGTATCTCCCAAACAATGATTGTGCTGAAAGCACAGGTAGTTATGACAGATCGCTAACAATAAAAGTTCAGGTGACCAACTAGTAAAAGGACATTATTTGGTGTTTAGCCCAGGAGATATCACCAGGAACAGCAAAATAATTTTTAAACTTAACTTTTTGAGTTTGTCTTGTGTTTGGCTCCATTTGTAAGGAATTTTTTGTTCATGATTTTTTTTCCCCTTAAAGGTCTTCAAAAAAAACAGAAAACATCTACCTTACATGGCCAGTGAACCCATTTATATATGTAGTATACATGGTGAGATCTGAATAATATTTGTCCTACCTTAAAATATTTGGCCATTTCATCATTTTAGGAGTTAATAAAAGAATGGCAGTCAAAGCACTAGTAAACAAAATATCATCCTTCAGTTTCCTATATCATCCTACAGTGTCCTATACATATTCCATCTTCTTATAAGAACATATAAAAAAGATTAGAGACTACCAAGATTATTTTGTAGTCACTGTGGTAAACCAATTGTACTGACAATCAAGATAAAAGATTATAAAGAAGTAGCCTGGAAAATATAAAACCATGAAGACTCAACATCTCAGAAGATAGGAGGGACAAAGCTAACATTTCCTAACATATATCCCTAGATGTGTTACAATTCCAGCACAGCCATTCAGTCAGCTGTGTCTTTTATTTATATGTACCCAAGAAGCATTAAGCGGTATCTCTTAGGATCAGTGTGAGATATACATCATATTAAAGAAAAATCTTGCCTCATGCTTTGCTGTTAGGCTCTTTTATTTTCCTAAGCCAGGCCTATATTTTTTCTCCATTATTCACTGTCTTATTCTGGCTAGTAAAATCTTATCTCAAATCTTCATTTCCCATGCAATCTAAACAAGAAAAAATAGACCACCTCCAGGATGTCTCTGCATTCCCACCTAACTCAATGTTTAAATGTTTAAGATAAAGCTTACATTTTTAGAATTTTAGACATAATACGTCAGGCAGTAACTTAGAATGCATTCTCTATTGCAAGAGCTGTTAACTGAGTGAAATGAAAGAAAAATTAAGTAGTATAGTAATAAAAGGATGAGGTAATACTTTATTTTTAATGTGTGGTTGGCAGGCCAGGAATATTATGACCTGAGTGAGAGAGCTTTTAAAAAACGGCAGAGTCCCCTCAAACCTTCTGAATTAGAATAGATATTATAACCAGCTTCCAGTGATCTACCTACAATTCAGATTTATAAAACTACTCAGAACTCCACCTGTGGAGATCGCCAACTCCGCAATTTGTGGACAAGTACCAGTCCACACCATTTAAATATGGAATACTTAACTGTTAAGTATGTAGAATTACCATCCATAATGCTGGACATTTGGGTCTTAAATAACAACTGACACACTAGAAAAGTTGTTTGTTTTTAAAATAAGACAAAGAAACTACATTAGTCCTTAGCTATGATAAAACCAACTTTCCTGCAGAAATCTCATGTAGTCTGAAATCTAGCATCAATGTCCACAGTAAAATAGATACTTAGTAGATAATACATTTTCTTCACAAGAACACAGTATTTTTAAAATTGTATAAGTTACTTACCTCTCCTTCGGACTTTACCCCAACCACTTTTCCATTATGCACAATGATTTCTTCAATTGGTTTATTCAACATGTAAGTACCTCCATAAATAGCACTCAGCCTAGAAAGTTTTTAAAAATTTCAATTATAATAAATGTTTCAATTGCTCAAGTCTCCCTCCTTAGATCTATGTGAATTATAGGCAATATATTTGCTCAATTCCCATCTAAAAGGATATTAGTTTGATTTATTACAGTATGAATTATAGAACAAGAAATGCAAATTTGTTATACAGTTGAATACTGAGAGGGGGAAAAAAAAAGCACTGACCAGCAACAGGAAGAACTTATATTCATTGGTCTTCTCCTCCTGAATATTAAAAACTAAACACTATCAGAAGGCCCTAGGGAATACCTAGAGCAGGCAGAAAATGATGAACAGACTTGACAGTAATCAATTGGCTGAGATCCTGTGTGGTTTATACTGCTTTCCCCAAGGGAACTACTTTCCTAGTCTTTTAACTTGGGGTAGCTAGAACAGAAACAGGAAGGCTACAGCCTTACTGACTTTGAAGTGCCACAAGAGATAAAAATCATGGGGGGGGGGGGGCTCTACAAAAGTAAGAGCCACAAAGGAAGGAGCCAACAAATCTGTGATAAAAATCTCTTCAAATCTTAACTAACTCAAAAAATGTTTTCCTTCTATTCCTCCCCACCCCGCAAGTACCAGGATCAAACAGGGCTTCATGCACGCTAGGCAAGCATTCTGCCACTGAGCGACACCTCCAGCCCTTCTGTTCATCTTTTTTGCACTCCACCAACTGAGCTACATCCCCAGCCCCCTGTTCATCTCTTTAAACTGATTATTTAATGCAAAATAATTAACACTGTACTATGGGGCTTATAAAGTATAAGAGAAGTAAAAATATAGACAAAGGCACAAAGGAAAATGGTAAATAAAAATGATAGTGTTGCAAAGCTCTTCTCTTTACATAATGTGGTACAATATTAACTCTAAATATAAACTATAATTAATAAATAAATAATTACAATTTGTAGAGTGAGCAATAAAAGAGGTAAAGACAAAAACCCATTAGAAGAATTAAGATGGGGGCTAGGGATGTGGCTCAAGTGGTAGCACACTCGCTTGGCATGCATGCGGCCCGGGTTCGATCCTCAGCACCACATACAAAATAAAGATGTTGTGTCTGCCGAGAACTAAAAAATAAATATTTTTTAAAAAAATCCTCTCTCTCTCTCTTTAAAAAAAAAAAAAAGAATTAAGATGCAATACTAGAAAATATCTGATTAATCCAATAATCAGGAGCAGGAAACAGCATGGGTTGATGGGTAGCAAACCTAGACCTAACCCTAACTGTATGGATTATTATGTTAAATGTAAATGGACTAAATTCTCCAATTAAAAAGCTAACATTGTCACAATGGACCCCCCCTCAAAAAAAAGATTCAACTATATGCTGATGTTGTCTTCAGGAACAGTGTTGATACAGGATGTAGCTAGCTCAGTGGTAGAGTGCTTGCCTAGCATAAGCCAGGCGCTGGGATCAATCTCATGCACCACACACACAAAAGAAGAAAACTGATAGAACTAGAAAAAGACATATATTTCAATCTTTCTACCAGTTCTCTTTCTCTTTTAGGTACCAGGGAATTCAGCCTGAAGCACTTTAACACTGAGTTATATATCCCCAGCTCTTTCTACTTTTTATTTAGAGACAGGGTATAGCTATATTGCTTAGAGCCTACTAAGCTGCTGAGGTTGGCTTTGAATTTGCAAACCTTCTGCCTCAGCTTCATGAGTTGCTAGGATTATGGTGTGCTCCATGACACCGGGCTACCAGTTCTTAATACTCCACCAACAAATGCAGAGTACACATTCTTTTTTCAGAGCATATTCATCACTAAGATTACATATTCAACCATAAAATATGTCTCAATTTCAAGGACTGAAATTGTATTAAGTTTGTTCTCTGAACACAATAAAATTAGACACTAATAACAATAAGAAAAATCTCCAAATGTTTAGAAATAATTATTCTTCCAAACAACTCAAGGTTAAAAGGAGGGGGTGGCAAAAGAAAGAGGTACCAAGGATGGATAACACAGATTTAGAGGAAAATTAAACTTTTAACTTATGTTACATGTGAAAAATGTAATATCAGCCACGTGTTTCAATCATAAAAGTCAAAAAAAGGGGGAAGAGGGCTGGGATTGTAGTTCAGTGGTAGAGTGCTTGTCTCGTAAACATGAGGCCCTAGGTTCAATCCTCAGCACCACATAAAAATAAATATAAATAATATATAAAAATAAAATAAAGATAAATAAATAAAATAAAAATAAATAATTTATATTATTTTTATATAATATTATACATTTTTATAATTATATTATAATTAAATAAATAAAATAAAATAAATATAAATAAAGATATTGTGTCCATCTACAACTAAAAAAAAAGCTGGGGGAGAAGAAATTTTTAAAAAGCAATTGATAAAGACAGCTACAGAGAAAATTAATAAGCTAAAAGTTTGGTTCTTTAAAAAAGATAAATGATATTAAATCCTAGCAGAAGAGAGAAAATATAAATTATCAATCACAGGAATGAAAGAGGGAAAATCACTAATGATCTTACATACATCAAAAGGGTTAGCACAGCTTTTTACAGTAAATTGAAAAACTTATATGAAATGGTCAAATTCCTTGAAAAGGACAAATGAAAACTACAAGAAGAAATAGCTTATATGAATAGCCTATTTTTATGTGGGGCTGAGGATCAAACCCAGTGCCTCATACATGCTAGGCAAATGCTCTGCCACTGAGCTACAGCCCCAGCCCAAATAGCCTAATTTCTATTAAAAGAAAATTAATAATCAAAAGCCTTGTTACAAAGAAAGTTCCAGGCTCAGATGGTTTCATTGATCAAGTCTATGAAACATTGAAGAAAAACCCATAGCAATCTTCACAAACTTTCAGAAAACAAAGGAGGAGGAAACTCTTCCAAACATTTTATGGACTACCAAACCTTGATACAAATAAGAACACTCAAGCTTTATAAGACAATATCATTAACAGAAACACACAATTCAATTATCTGTTATCTGCATTAGTTGCATATGCACACACAATGAACAAATTAAATCCAACAATAAACAAGAAAATGCATCATGAATATGGAGCTTATTATCCCAGGAATTCAAGGTTTTTTTTCTTAACATTAAAAAATAAATTTGTAGGGCTGAGGATATAGCTCAGTTGGCAGAGTACTTGCCTGGCATGCACAAGGCTTCAGGTTCAATCCCCAACACCACCAAATAAATAAATATGTAATTCAATATTTTAACATACAAAAGAAAAGCTGCATGATTAACTCAATGTCAATACCTTTTCATAATAAAAACTCTCAGCCAACCATGAATAGAAAGGAATTTAATCTGATAAAACCATCTATCAAAAAATTACAGAAAACATTTAACAATATTATATTTAACACATCATCCCTAACTCAAGGAACAAGACAAGAATGTCCATTTTTAGCACCTTAACATTGTTCTTGAAGACCCAGCCACTGCAATAAAGGCAAGGAGAAGGGAAGACACGTCAAGATTGTTAAGAGGAGAATTTAAACTCTAAACTCACACATAACACAATTGTGTACGTGAAAATTTTAAGAAACCTATAACAGTAGTAGAATAAGTGAATTAGTTTAATAAACCAGTCATAAGACATAAATATAAAAATTGAATTTTATTTCTATGTATTAGCAGCAAATAACCTTAAAATAAATAGAAAAATTCACTATGATGATGAATATTTCCCTCAAATCTTAGACTTGACTTAATTCAATCAAAATCCCAGCAAATATTTTTTCTGGGGAGAGACAAGCTGATTTAAAAATGTATATGGAAACACAAAGAATCTTAGTAGATGAAACAAATTTTTAAAAAGAACACAGTTGGACTTACATTACCTGACTGCAAAATTTACTACAAAACTATATCAAGACAGTGTGGTAAAAGTATAAGGAAAAAAACACAAAATCACTGGAAGAAAACTGGATCCCAAAGTAGACCCATATATATGGCTAAATTATTTCCCCACAAAGATACCGAGACTACCTGGGAAAGAAAGTCTTTTCAATAAATGCTGCTAAAATACTAAATATAGGTATAGTAAAGATGAACCTCAAGCCCTACATCATTCCACACACCAACATTATTTCAAGATTAATGACAGAGTTAAATGCAAAAATAAAACTTATAGAAAGAGACAAAAGTATCTTTGTGTCCTCAGGGAAAGCAAAGATTTCTTAGGAGACAAAAGGCTTTAAACATAAAAAGATAATTTTGAAATATGGCACTTTATCAAAATGTAAAAATTACAAAAGACAAGCCAGAGACTAAGAAACTGACAAAAGACTTGGCACCAGAATACATCAAGATCTACAAATGAAAAATTAAAAAGAGAACCCAAATCTTTAAAAATCTGCAAAGACCTGAACAGTCACAGAACAAAATTATACAAATGGCCAATAAGCTCATGAAAAAGTAGTCAACTTTATTTCTCAGGAAGTACAAATTAAAACCATATGATATGACATTTTATACTCACTGGGTGGTTAAAATTAAAATGACTGACAGGGCTAAGGAGGTAGCTCAGTGGTAGAGTGGTTACCCAGCATACCTGAGGCTCTAGGTTCAATCCCCAGGGCAACCAAAATATTTAAATATGTTAAGCAAAAAGGAAAAGCCACGGCCAGGCACAGTGATGCCCTTCTGTAATCCCAGCAGTTCAGAAGGCTGAGGCAGGAGGATCACAATTTCAAAGCCAACCTCAGCAAAAGTTTGGCCCTAAGCAACTCAGTGAGATCCCCTCTCTATAAATAAAATACAAAATAGGGCTGGGGATGTGGCTCAGTGGTCGAGTGCCCCTAGGTTCAATCCCCCTTAAACCCCTCCCCCCAAAAAAAAACATAACAAAAAAGCCAGAGACAAATGAATGCACACTGTATTGTTCCCTAGATAAGAACTTCAACAACAGGCAAAATAAGCTGGTGGTAGAAATCACAAAAGTAATGCAAGGGAGAGAGGATGTATTGTTTACAAAACAAGGAAGTTTTCTGGGATAAGGAAAATATTTTGGTTGTGGTTATACAGGGTCAATACATTTGTCAAATTTTTTCTTTTTTTTAACCAAAGATGTTTCATTGTACATAAACTTCACTTTAATAAAAATAAAAGGACTGCGGACAAGGCTCATAGGAAGACCACTTACAAACATGTGTATTACACTCTTAACACCATGGGGAAAAAAGGAAAACTATGAGACATACCTTGTCTCATTAGTAAAACTAAAGCTCACGTACCAATTTGAGATAAAGTTCAGGATCAGTGAGGTATCAGCTAATCAGTTAAAAATGGGCTCTTACCTAGCAAATCCTTGTGGCAATTCTCCAAGGCCATAAAGTGGATAGAGGTATGGGCTTTTGCCATATCTTGCCAAAGACTCACTGTAAAGTTTAATTCTATTAATGGTTTCACAACATGGTTGATCTAAATAGCTAGAAAGAAAATGAATATTAGAAAAGGGTTTTAGTTTTCTTTAGTTGCTCAATTTAAAAATCTTTTATTGAAAAGATTTTAATCTACTGACTTCCTAATTCATTTAAAAGGTTCCAACATTAATTTGAATTTAGAGCCTCTTCTTTCATAGTGTAACACAGTTATATATTCTGTTAGAATTTCTAATTTGGAGAACTGGGAAATTCAATTCAGTCAGCATTCCAAGAAAAATATAAATCTTAAAAAACAAAAAACTTACTCATCAGTTCTGTAAAGTGCAAGAGCATGACCAGTAAAATCTATAACATCTTGGCCCAAATCAAATCTCTTATACACATCTCTCATTGTGGTTTTCTTAGGATCGATACCCTCAAAAGTTCTAGGATCTTTTTCATCAAAGTTGGCAACATACACTAGGAATTTTCTGAAGCGGCGTTTTTCAAATAGTCCCATTAAACCTAAAAAAGAATTTTTCAAAAAGTATACACTCACAATAGGACACTGAGAGATAAAAAAAAAAGAGAGAGAGAGTATGAGAGGAAAATTTAAACATGAATATCATTAACTTAGCCCCTCTAAGGCAAAATGTAAATTAAGATGAGAAATTTGGATAACATCACCTCCAATTTCACAACACTTTAAAATAAAACCCACACAATTAATATAGATTAGTTATAAAGTCTTTAAGTTTACCCCCAGTTATAAGTAATTACAGTCAGTACTTTCTTTTTAAACTTTTTTTAAAAAGTATTTATTTTTTAGTTGTAGTTGGACATAGTACCTTTATTTCACTTATTAATTTTTATGTGGTGCTGAGGATCGAACACATGGTCTCGCACATGCGAGGCAAGCGCTCTATCACTGAGCCACAACCTCAGCCCCTGAATTATGTCTCTTATTAGATACAAAGAAAGTAAGTCTTTGAAAAAAATATGATCTATGAAGGGAACAATATCAAAGTTCTTCCTTTGATAACCAATCAACACTTAACCAACTATCTAAAATGCTGAATGCTCTTCCTTTTCCTCTTCTGAATGCTAAGACATATTCTGGCATCTAACAGAGAAAGAAATGTGGATGTTGGTTGCCCTGTTGGTCACTTACCTTAGAGAAACACTAGATAATCCATTCACTGCTTTTTATACTAAAAGGTGAACAGACAGCTATAAACTATCACTTAATAGACCCTCAGCTCTTCCTACTAGCAGCATGCAGTTATAAGAAAGACAATGAAAAAGAACCTTCTCCCCTCCCTAACCATACCGAATGTTAAAGATCACTAATGTACTCTCTTCTGCCTAGAACAGTGTCTAGCACATAATAAGGCGTTCAATAAATATTTGTTGACTGGATGGATTGATGTCTGATATTTCTTTCTACTATATAATCTAATTATACTGAGAAGATAAAATGAATGTACTTACTAGATGCCAGGGCTTCTGCTTCAGTGGAAGGAACCTTGTAGATTTTTCCTCCCTTATAAACAAAGCTCCCTTCAGTCACTTTGAAATCTAGATAGCGAGTGACCTCTGTGTAAAGTAGCATCTTAACCAGCTGACCTAGAAAAGTCATAGAATTCAAACTTTAACTTAAATCTTGCTACCACTAAAAATTAACAGAAATAAACGCACATTTACTAATACTAACGGCTTCCCAATTTCTTCTTAACATTGTCCAATAGCTCTTACAAAACAAATCTGCAAAGCCATATTTTAAATGGTAAACCAGGGCACATACCTACTACATAGTTAGAAGTTTCTTTTCTAACATTATGACTTCAGCATTAATAATTCTTATGAACTTGCTTTGCCAAGGGTAAAAGATATTAGAGGCATTAGATTTAGAATTGCAGTATTACTGCAAATGGATTTAAGCTGCTTAACAGTTTCTATCATATTTCAAAGAAACAACTCCCAAAATATTTCAGTTTCCAAGTCAATTTATATTTATTAAAGTGAACATAACACCAGATATAGAAAGAGCCAGGCATGCAAGTAAAAATATTACCTTCCTATAAGCCTAAAAATTCTTATGTAAAAAACAGCAAACTTGTGAAACCAAAATTTTATTTTAAAGCTGATTTGAAGATACACACACTAGGGTTGTCAAAAAGATCAATTTTCTTTTTTTCTTTTGAGAGCAAGAAATAAAGTATTGAAAGACATAACTGGATATTAAAATATAATTATAGTTGTACAGATATTACTATACAATTATATTAGCTGGTCCCCAAATTGGGGAAAAATAATATGTAGATACCATGTGTAAAAATGTAATGTGTTAACAAATTAATGTTTGGTAAAATTTAAAATCAAAATAGAAAAAAAAAAGAATGGTATTGAAGGACAAGTGGTTGGCCATTTTGAATAATAAACTTCAATCTCTACTTATTTTGTGTATGGCGGGGTGCGTGCGTGCGTGCATATGTGTATGTGTTCCCAGAGACTGAACCCAGGGCCTCATACATGCTGGAGAAACACTCTACCATTGAGCTACATACACATTCAATCTCTACTTTTCAACCAATAGGACAACAAAGCAGATATATTTCATACAATAGATGAAAATATTAAACGGTAAAATGTAAAAATTTATGACAAAAAAATGAAATTGTCAAATCATTAAAACAACCATTAGTATTCTAATAACTTGAGGCAAGGTGAAAAGAAAATTTCAAAAATAAACCACCTGCAAATAAAAACCAATGAAACAAAAAAAGATCAACCAATATGACATGAAAAAAGCCTTGAGTATAGAAAAAATTTTAATGATTATTAGGCAAATTGCATAACTTTAAAATGGTAATCTTAGTTATAAAGAGCTCTTTCACATCAATAAAGAAAAACACAAAAAGCTCAATGGAAAAATGTACCAGCACAAGGCTGGCCAATTTACTAAGGAGGAAAGTCAGTCAGTAAGTAAACCTCATTCTATCCTCTAAAAAAATAGATACTTTTAAAGTTCATATTTTACCTCTCAATGACAAAATATCAACCAAATTTACCTCTCAATGACAAAATATCAACCAAAATAAGGGTTGATAAGATACTAGGAAATGGGTAGGATAATATCACTGGTAAAAATAAAATGTGGCAATAAAAAGGAAAAGACTTTTGAAAAAGATTATTATCTTTGTCTCCATAATACAATTCTGAGTATAAAACGGGGTTTGTCGCGTGTGCATGCACGTTCATAACATACTGGCTAAAAAAAAAAAAAAAAAAAAAAAGTTAATTGGGACCAAAACTACTATGTCATACACCAGAATATTAACTATAATTATATCTAGATGGTGAGATTATAATTAGGTAAATTTGCTTTTCATTCTACTTAACTGCTTACTAGTTTAAATATTACTTAAGCAAACTTTTTTTAGAGTTTACCCCAAAAGAATTTAGCAAATTTTAGAGAAAATTCAAATAAGGTCTCTTTCTATTAAACAATGTAATAGAAACAAAAGAATAAAAGGAAAGGGTAGCACATACTTTTATTCATAAAACATAGGCTTTGATAACCAAGAACTTAGTTTTCCAATGTCACCTCAAGTACTAATAATTTAAAAAGATATTTCATGCCTCTATGATGAGAGAAAATTAATATGAAAAATAATTTTAAAAGTCTACACAAAAAAAACATTACGATGACTAAGTTTTTAAAGGGTCAGTTATCTAAAATTGTCCACAAAGCATAGAGAGAGAAGTCAGTTACAAATGTTTACAATTCTGGTATGTACTACACCACATCCTAATTGTACCAATGTTTATAGCTATGTCAAATGCTTCCAATTTTATTTTACAAAACTTACATTTACAAAATGCTTACAAAATTTTGGCATGTATCTTGCTACATCTTAACTTTGTTTCTCGGGCTGAGGCTGGAGCTCAGCGGTAGCACATTTGCCTGGCATGTGTGAGGCACTGGGTCTGATTCTCAGCACCACATATAAATAAATAAAAAAGGTCTGTCAACAACTAAAAATATATTTGAAAAAAAAAAACAAAACTTTGTTTCTCTATAGCCATTTAGTAATAAACCACACGCATTTCTCTCCATTCTTAACTTACTAACTCCAGACACCTCTAATGGACCATATATCATTAACCATACTATTGCAATTCAACAAAATCCAGTTCCTCACACACATAATAATATTCTCTCTTTGAGAGGTAGTTTCTACCTCCAAATAAGATCCAGTATACTTTCATAAATTAAGTTAGAATTCTTTACCATTAGCCATAAGAAACTTGGGAATTAAGTCAACATTCCAGTCTCTTCCTCTCCCCATTGATGTTGGTGGTGGTCCTGGTAATTTAAATCTTTTGTATAACTAAAAACAAAACAAAAAGTAACAAAATTTAATTTTCCATTATTTTATATAATACTTTTGATTATGTGGTTTTGGTATAATAACAAAACACTACTACAATACAGTAGGGTAAGGTAGGAGGGCATTTCATATTTTATCAGATAAAATGTTTATCAAGGTCCCAATACATACATAAATAAGACAGATTGATCAATTTGTGAATGCTAAAATAAACAAAATATTACATAAGTTTTAATTTTTTTTTTTAGAGAGAGAGAGAGAGAGAGAGAGAATTTTTTAATATTTATTTTTTAATTTTTGGCGGACACAACATCTTTGTTTTGCATGTGATGCTGAGGATGGAACCCAGGCCACACGCATGCCAGGCAAACGCTACCGCTTGAGCCACATCCCCAGCCCCTTAATTTGTTTTTTAGTAGCAATAAAACAAAACAAGAGACTATTTATTAGTGACACTAGTAGTTCTGTAGGTACATTCCTTATTGGTAGAACTCATTCTTCCCCCACATAAAAAGCTAACAAAAGATTTATGAAGCTGTTTAGTAGTCTTTTTGTTTTTCAAACCACAATTAACTAAAGGTTCAAGCATTGCATTTTTTTTGTTTCTTCTTATTCTCATCTTCATTCAAAAGTTTTCTCACTTTTTTTTTCTTTTGAGAAGATTAGGATAGTTTGTAAGAAATTGTTGTTGATTACATTACACTGCATATTAGGGACCATATAATGTCCAGTTAACCCACCCTAACTTTGCTTCTGTAGTTATATTAGGAGCTAAAAATAAATTTTGGATCCTTCAAACTAGAAAAGATAATTAAAACTAATTCTAGTTAACAGAGCAAAACTTTTTAAGTTTTATTAGGTATAACTGATATACAAAAAAATGCACACTCTTAACGTATATATTCTGATAAATCTAGAGAATAGTATGTGGCTATGAACACCATCGAAAAGTATCAAATATATCCATCACTCCCCAAAACTTCTTTGTGTTGTTTTTTTTCTGGGGGGTTTTGGTTTGGGGTGTTTAGCAGTAGGAACAGTTAACTTATAATTTCTAAATTGAGTAGAAACTTTGATAAAAGGAAGCCTGCAGTTTAAAATTTAAGAATATTATTTCAATTTCATGAATCCTACTGATAACATAAAACAAAGTTGGTAGATACATAATAAAAATTCAAGTATCTGAATATATTCACCATAAGAAAAAAATTTTAAAAAGAAAAAGGAGAAAAAAGAAAATGTGTTCAACTTATTAAAGATCAGCTAATAAATGTGCTCAGTGTGGAAGGAATGGTGACAGCAAATCCCTCCACAGACTGTATATAAAGAAATTTGGTGGCCATCACCTGAACCAAGAGGTCCAAGTTATAAGCATCATTAATGGTGGATACATGCGGATGTTCAACAAGCCCCACACCGAGAAATTTATAAGTGAGTTTAGTATAACACATTTAGTACTTCATGTGCAGCTGGGGATGTAGGTCAGTGGTAGGGAACTTGCCTCGAATGTTCAAGGCCTAGGGTCTGATCCTTTAGCACCAGAAAAAAAAATTTTTTTTTATGTATGTTTCTAGTGGTCTTATCCTAAAAAGGCAGAAAATAGACTACTAAAGCAAAGGGAACTAAGCTTAGAACACAGGTTCACAACCAAACCCTGAGATTTTAACCACACAGAGACTATTTTGTAGCCTGAAAAATGGGGATAAAAATATGCCTTTGAGTGACTGAGAGAATAAATAAGATCAAGTGGAAAGCACTGGCATTGTGCTTGGTATGTTAGGCCCCCTGCTATCAATCTTCCTAGTCTATATTCTGTTAGCTTTGAGAGATAATAGACACTAGATGGCAACAAAAGGTCACAATTAAAACTTCTACAGCCCCCCAAAAGAAGCTCCTACAAAATTATGTGCTCCAGACTTTCTACTTAGTAAATTTTAAAAAATAAATAAATAAAACCATCTCTCGGGATTAAAATGAAGATTTACTGGGAAAACATTCAAAATACAAAAGGCATGTTTATTTTTATTAACACTTACATCTTCCAGTGGTGTTATAGATGCACTCTCTCCTCCATAATATGGGTTTCGATCCATATGAAGAACCTTCTTTCCATTCACTGACATTATACCAGACAGAATACATTCCTATAGGGAAAACGTAAGTATCTTTAGAAGAAGGCAAGTCCCACAACATATTTAAAACCTTCAAAAACCAGTCACTAAGAAATTAAGAATTCTCTTAGTTAAAAAAAAGAATTCTCAGGCTGGGATAGCTCAATTGGTAGAGTGCTTACCTCGAATGCACAAGGCCCTGGATTCAATCCTTGGCACCAGAGGGGGCGAAGAATCTTCTTAGTAACTAACGGTTATATTCATGCAACATGACATATTCTATGAAGAAAGCCCTAAAGTAACCAAGATTCAAAGTGTGGTCTTGGATCCCAGTGGGTCCCAAGATAAAACTATTTTCATAATAACACCAAGAACATTGAGTCACTTTTCAAAAACTAGGTTTGCATTTGCACTGATGATGCAAAATCAATGGTGTTTTGATAAAACAGAACAGAGGCTCTAAACTAGCAGTCATTATATTCTTCACTAACAGGCACTCGCTTAAGAGATACCTTTAATGAAGCATAGAAATTAACTATTAAAATGCATACCCTTTAATATGTCTTTTTATCTTCTGTATAATAAAATGGGAAATACACACTTACACCTCAGGATTAAGTAAGCTGAGCTAGCTACTTTTTTCACAGATCATCATTTTGATTTTAAAAACCAACTGACTGACAAACTATGATTAATTAGGCTTAGGTATTTGTCAGGCATTTTCTCAAAAATGAATATAAAGGAAAGTAACTGACATTATTTGTTGCCAATAACAAGTTAAAACTGTGAGTGATAATTAGAATTTTTGAAAACCTGGGCATGTATGTCAGGTCCCTAATACTGACTTTTAAATGACACTTCAGTAACAGTATTAACAAATATGATTTTTTTAAATTGGAAAATGAAATGTGTTAACATTGGAAAGATTTGCATATTTTCCAAATGACATAGGAAAAATGTTATAAAATCATGCAGGAGAAAAAAGGGAATTCACAGTGCAAACTTTACCAATGAATTTCAATGTATCAGAATATCAAACCATTTCTGGACAAGGTGGCACACGCCTGTAATCCCAGCGGTTCGGGAGGCTAAGGCAGGAGGATGGCAAGTTCAAAGCCAGCCTCAGGAAAAGCCAGGTGCTAAGCAACTCAGTAAGACCCTGTTTCTAAATAAAACACAAAATAGGGCTGGGGATGTGACTTAGGGGTCGAGTGCCCTGGAGTTTAATCCCCGGTACCACATACAAAAAAAAGAATATCAAACCATTGATGAATTGTTGGGTTATTATTGCAATTCATCTTTTCAAAAATTGATGCTAGTGTTTTCATGTATGTAAAAAAATTTCAACAACAATCTGAAAGACTGTATTATTATATTCCGTTCTTGATCCACCTACACTTTTGTGTGGTCTGATTATTTTCATAAATTTCTGATAGATAATTATCACAACAGATTGAATACAGGAGTTTTTATAAAGTCAGGCATTAAAGAGATCTGCAGAAAATGTAAGACAATAATGATCTCATAAATCTTGATTTTGAAAAATAGTTACATTTAATAAAATTGTCAAGCATGTTAACATGTAATGGATTTATTACTGTTTTTTAAAGTAGATTAATTTTTTATTTCTGTTGATTTCTAATATTGACAGAAACAATCCTTATAAATGAGTTTTTTATGATCTTCAGTTTTAAGAGTGGAAACAGAATCTACACCAAAATGTTTGAGAAATAGAGCCCTAAGGAAGAAGCATCCAGAATAAAAGCATCCAAAATAAAGGATAACCATTAATAAACTGACAACAGAATTCCTTATACCAGAATTTTGTGGATCAGTGATTAATTTTTTAAGAAGACAAAGGAAATTCCACATACATTTATAAATTTTAGAATTTCTCAAATTTGCCCAAAATACCCTATATAGCAGAGAAGTATAATCTCATTCCCCAAATAATCTATTTGACTTTGAAATATTTATTTCTTAACTCATACAATTTTCAATTTTCCTCTATAATGTATGTATTTATTTGATATTTCTTAAATGATTAAAACTATCAGATTCAATTTTAGTATACAATTATGCATAGTTTTTTATGACTCAAGAAACAAAACATTATGTTCTGAAAGTCACTCATGCCGTTTCACTCATAACCACCATCATCATCATTCTTATGGCTTCTAACAGCAACAATTTGTTCTGTTTTTGAACTCCATATAAAAGGAATCATGTGGTATTTATTTGATCTGGCATCTTTTACTCAACATTATGTTTAAAAGATTCATTCACGTTTTGTGTGAGGTCTAATTTGTTTATTCACATTGCCACAAAGCAGGAATCCCTAAGGTACATGATCCAAATTCAGCATGCATACTACTGTTTTTAAATATAGTTTTATTGGTAAATATCCATGCCCCATTTATGTACATATTATGCACAGTTATTTTCACACTGCCCTAGTTTGGTAATTGTGACAGAGATCATATGGCCCGAAAAACCTAAAATATTTACTGTTCTATACCAGTTCAGAAGGAATATCTAATCCGCCAAGCAAAGAATATTGAAGTGTAGATCCTGACTTGGCATGTCCTAAGCAGATCCTGAAGCTTCTGAAACTTCAGTTGATTTATGGACCATACACTGGGTAACAAAGCTGTAGAAGTCTCCCCTGAATGGACATACCACATTTTTCTTATCCTTTCTACTATTGGTCCACACTTGGAAGTATCCAGTTTTTGACTATTACAAACAATGCTCTATGAACACTCTAACATAACTTTCAAGTATACATTTCTGTAGCTAACTATCAAGGAGAGCAAATACTGTCAATCAGCTTTCCAAAATAGTTGTATAATTTATGCTTTTAAGTATTATATGAAAAATGTCCTTGGAGTTTCAAATCCTTGCCCAAAACTTTATGTTGTCTTTAATTTTAGCCCATTCTCATTAAGAATTTCCTGTTAATTAATGAAGTTTCGTACTTTTGTATTTGATTAAGACTAGATATCTTTTTTTAATAAGTTTCCTTTCAAGTTTTTTACTCACTTTTTATAGGCTTCCTGTCATTTTCTTATTGCCTTATGAAAGTGCTTTATATATTCTGTTAAGTCCTTCCTTGGTTACATGGAACACAAAGATTTTCTTCCATTTTGTGGCTTAATTTTCATTTTCTTAATGATATCTTGGTGAACAGAACTGAAAGTATTTTACAACTACTAAAATCAGCCCTAATATCATCTAAAACAGCTAACTTGCCAAATAAAGTACTAACATATATAGTTCAATGTAATATGTGAAAGTAAAATAGTATTATGTCTTGAAAGTAGGTTCTTAAAAAAATTTAAAAAACAGGAAGACCCCTCATATTCCCAGCTAACAAAGTAGACTCAGGGTTAAACTTTTGAAGAGAAAAATCACAGCAAACAACCTTTGAATGTTGAATAGCTTCCACATATAACTTTTCACACTCCACTGCAAAAGAAAGTATGATCTACTGGATCTAAAGCAATCACTGAAAGCTGAGAACTAAAATAAAGGGGTCCAATAATTGAATGACGCAGCAGAATCAAAGAGCTGACAGTAACTACCTTCAAAGTTATCACCTGGAACAAATACAACAAAAGTTAACTGAAGCTAATAAAAAATCTGCAAATCCATTGATTCTTCTAAACCAATAATAAAAGATTGTTTCTACATTGCTAAAAGAATATATTATATAGTACAATATAGACCCTATCTCTAAATAAATATGGCTGGGGATGTAGTTCTGTGGTTAAATGTCCCTGTATCCAATCCCCAATATGGGAAAGGAGTGGGGGGTCCAAGTTCCTACAGAGCTTACTAGGTCTTAATGGCTTCATTCGGTTATAGCTTAAAACAATAATTAATCCTCGTGATGTGAAATCTTAGTTATAAAGTAAATTAATAATGTTCTTTCGTTTGTTAAAGAAGTTTTGATATCATTTAGAAAGTTTTTTACCCCAAATCTATAGTTCTTTAAAGGGATAACTCACAATTCCTTATATAGAACACTCATTTTTAGTTTTTACCAAATCATTTTAGGTTTTCTTTATTAAAGTTACTATCAATATCTGTGGATTAAATGTAACTAATGGATGTTATCCCGACAGCAGGCTCATATTTTACAGTTTTATACCATTTGTAACATTATTGTACAACAGTCCTAAGACTCCTTATAGTATACCTTTTAAATTTCGGAAATGTGTTAAATTTTTTAATTCAATATGAGCTACAGTATGTCGTAGCAAATCTATTGTTTGTAAAAACTAACAATAAGTAAAATAAAATGGGAAAAAATTGTGGATTAATATGAGCTAATTAGACTTAACTGATGTAAACAATGCCACTAAAGCAATATACAAATCTCCAACAGTTCTTCACACTTATTTACAAGTAAAAGTTTCTGACAGTCAAAGTACAGACACAAGGGAACATCATGTAATATGTAGTATCCATACATCATAATATATGCCTTTATTAGGGTCTTAAATCTTAGGCACTAAATATTTATAAGCCAAAAATTAAGGAAACAAAGTTGCATGTTAACTCTAGAAACTCAAAGTTAATTTGGAACTGAAAGTTTTTAACTTTGGAGATCGCCTCATTGAACTGCCAGTCATCTAAGTCCTGGTATCACTAAAACTCAGAATCCCCCTGTTGCGACTACTCCTACCAATGATGGTAACAATGTGATTACCCTGAATTGATATAATTCTCAAAAGAACATCTCACAAAATAATACAGGAAACTAACAGGAGATTAAAGAGTTATCATCAATAGCTATAAAATGACAACCGAAAATGGTAAGTACGTATCCACCATTCATCAAAAAATTCACAGTCCAAATGCAAATTTAAATGAAGTATACTATCTTGTTTGTTATCCTATAAGACTGTGTATCATCTTTGATACAAAGTGATGTTTCTGAACTAGGCAGGTGGAAACCTGCGTGATGATGGATTTGTACTCACTTGTCTATGTTTAACTAACCTGAATCATGAGTAAATTTGAAAGACTAGCAATAATCATAGGAAAAAAAAAGAGTGGAACTAACTGGCTCTTACAACACGCTGACAGCAACAGTACACATTCCAATGGCCAAAATCCACCACAAACTACTAAATTCAGCTTGAGATCCCAATTAGGTACTTAAAAAAACAAAAACAAAAACCTGCAGTGGGTAGGCCTATTCATTTAGGCATCCAACATTCTTCCCAACTTGGCATAAAAAAAAGAAATTCAACCAAATTCCCCACATTTAAACGACCAAATGATTTTCTGGAGAAGTAACTGCATCTGTTTGGTACTATTTCCTAGACTGTCACAAGTCTATTTCTGGACTGGTCAAATAATAAAGTATTAAGAAATGAGTGTTCAACAATCATCATAAATCACTATAAACAGAAAGATAACTTTTTCCTATAAAAAAAATTAGCCAAATACAATGTCAAAAGTTTTCTCTTACCTAGAGAAATCAAAAATAGTTATTTTATAAAGTGTAAGCTTTATAAAAATTAATTTGATCCTGAGAAAACATATTTCAACAAACTTGAAGAAGTGATTTACATTAAATGACTCAGGCATTTGAAGTCCAACTATAAGGAATTCACAAGATTTACATCAGTGTTCTTCTGGATCAGTATTCATGATGAAGTAGCCCTGTCAAAATTTCAAATTTCCCCAAAAAGCTGATAGTTAAATGTTTCTGTCTACAAATTGGAATTCTTCTGCAAGAACAGTCCTTCTTTTCTTTTAAAAAGCAACAGAAAAGTTACTAGATACAAAACCTGCCTGCATTGTTTGCAAAATATTATCTAAAGATCTCTAAGCAGACAGATGCACAGAAAAATAAACATACTATGGTATTAGATATACTTTGCATTTGTGTATTAGTAATTCACTCTTCATGTTATTGATTTATCTTCTAACTCCCTGAAGGGAGTTGAGTAGTAGAAAGACCTTGGCCTCTAGCAATCCATCACCCATTAGTTTCTTAATACAAAGCAGTCAGAAGAGACAGTGGAGGCGGGAAGCAAACCAAACAAAAGGGAAAGATGGCAAAAGTCAGGTGCAAAAGCATCTGACATCCAAGTTTTGAGAAAACTAACTTCCAATTCTATTGATGCTCAGTAAGTGGGTTGACAAAGTGCTTTAAAGGAATCAACTTACTGGCAGGAAGAGGTATTTAAAAAAGAAAGAAAAGCTAATTTCCGCATTTTCTTCAAAAACTTAAAACTCTAGCAATTAGAAAGAAATAACTATTCAATAACTTGTCACGAAACCTCCCTGGTTTGGCAGCCAATACTGAGTAGCAGTGGCTGCAGACTAAATAGGAAACGCCACTGAGAGTGGTTTACACCCTCCCCCCTCCGCCTAGTGCTTCTCCGCTTCCAATCGGGATAGGTCACAGACCCAAAAGGGAAGTAAAGGAGCAGCGGCAC
This sequence comes from Urocitellus parryii, assembly GCF_045843805.1. NCBI lineage: Eukaryota > Metazoa > Chordata > Mammalia > Rodentia > Sciuridae > Urocitellus > Urocitellus parryii. The sequence continues at coordinate 74,444,151 of NC_135539.1, read as the reverse complement.
CCCAGGGCAAGGTTTTTTCCCTTTCCTCTTCATTTCTGCATAAGGGTGAAGCTTCTTCTCACCTGCTTTTATTCGGCCGTTACTACCCGACTGACTAGCTCCACAGATGCACCGCCTGGGTTTCCATTTCCTGCTGTTTCGCTGCAAACTTGGAGAAAGCCCGCTTCCTTCAAACCTGTTCATTTCCACTAGCCTTGTCCCCCTCCCCGAAAACCAAGGCCGACGACGAAAAGACAGCCCTCGAGGGGACTCAGGCCGGCAGGTCTCGGACGCTGGACCGTCTTGTTGCCCGGGGGAGTGCGTCCACCGCCACCCGGGCGGCCGGATGGGAAGGGAGTCGAGGCCAGGCCGGGAGACCGAGCGAGGGGACGCCCCCCAGGCCCGCACATCGCTGGCCGCCCCGCACCCTCCGCCCGCAGCTCACCGTCAGGCCGGTGCCCAGCACGATCACGTCGTACTCCTCATTCATGGTGGGGGGGGCGAGGATCGAGGATCCGGGAACAGAGAAAGCGCAGAGGCTCTGCGGCCACCCTAAGAAGGCGGTAAGGTGTTCAGGCCGTTTCGGGCCGAGAGAAAGGGAAAAGCGGAGGAGAGGTAAAATGGAGCTGACCAGGAGGCGAGGCCGACCGCCACCTCAGACGGGAAGAGCTGAGCTGGGCAGGGCGAGGAAGGAGGGCCAAGAGGAGAGGGCGCGGCGGGCGGTGACCGAGCCTCCGCAGCCGGGGCGGGGCCTGCAGAGAGGCCGCGAGAGCCGCCAGTCACGCGCGCCCCGTCCTCTCATTGGCTACGTCCCTGTCGTTCGCCCAACCTTCTTCTTTTCTCGCCAGTCGCGAGAGGAGGGCGGGATGTCGCCATCTTGGCTTCCGGTTCCCCGCCCGTCCTCTGCCACCGTGGTTTGGGCGGCGGCGCCTCGGCCGGGAGTTGAGTTGCGGGAGAGAAGTGGGACCCTGACTGTGGTGCGTTTATCACTTTCAGGACTCCCGCGGCTTGGGCAGGAGCTCGCTAAGTCCAAGGGCCAAAGCCAGACCACTGCCCTTGGACTTTGAGCTGGTGTGAGCCGTTAGGTGCGTGTGTGGCCACGTGGGTGCGGAACTCGGATCTGGGCCGCCTCTTGGGGCCTGCCAGCTTCGGTCGCACGCTGCAGCTTGGCGCCTGCTCCTGTCCACATGGCAGAGGAGAGCTCAGGAATTACGTGTTTTACTTCGTGCCCCGTGCTGTTCTTATGGGTTCTGGGAAGTAAATTTGACTTAAACTGGTTACCATGCTGCAGAAAATTTGGCCCAAGTAGCCTCCAAAATGAGAGACAGGCACCCTAGCTTGATGTGCATACAGGTCGTAACCTAACTTAAGAGTATACCCTGGTAACCAAGCAACTGAGCCTCAGCCAGTCCCGGGCTGAAGGCTGCCAAATTGCGCCCTAATTAGGCAAGTGCTGAATTGCACTACTTTGTACATTTCCTGTTTTTCTGGTTATAAATACAGTTCACCACGTTGTAGGTGTGGTGCATTCTGAACCATTATTGGCTTGATGCACTGCCTAGTTCCATGTATTTGTTGTTTAAATAAGCTTTTAAAGTTAACTCATCTTGGTTTTGTCTTTAACAAATTGGCATAGTTAGTAGGGTCCAAAGTAGAACTTACAGTGTGTCCCAGAAGCATCAAGCCTCTACACGAACTACCCACAACCACACTGTGGGCCTGGTGATGTCTTATAGCATCTAAAGGCCCTGGGTTAAGTTTCTTGGATCTCATGCTTCCACTCATTTTGGATTCTCAGCTCTACAAGTTTATCTGAGCAAACTTTGTTATTCTTTTCTCTTTCTCCCCTCACCCTACTTTCTTCCCACCCCACTTTCCTGAATTGGATTCAGATAAGATGCCTCAGTTGTTTTTTAACAGACAAAATATGAATTAGGGTTCAAGTCAAATTGGATTTAACACTTTTAACTGGAATAGATCCAGTTAAGGGACTCAGATTGGTTTTTGTTTATTTGCTTATTTTGGTTTTTGTTTATTTCTTCAATTATTTATAGGCTCTTCACAATTAAAGAATTGCAAGACTCCACTTTCTGGGACTCCTGTCTAGATTCATGTATTAAAATTATGGGCCCAGAACATGTGCATTTTGGGGATAATGGATTAATCTAACTTTAAACAACTTAAAAGCAGTGGCGCTGGTTTTAATTTGGAGAGAATTACAAGTCATATGTGAAAAACAGATTTTTTTTTAAACCCTGCTAAAAGTCAGGTACCTAGGTTCACACCTGTAATCCCAGTAGCTCAGAAGGCTGAGACAGGAGCATTGTGAGTTCAAAGCCAGCCTCAGCAAAGGAAGGCGCTATAAGTAATTCAGTAAGACCCTATCTCTAAATAAAATACAAAATAGTGCTGGAGATGTGGCTCAGTGATTGGGTGCGGTGAGTTCAATCCCAGCACCAAAAAAAAAACCCAAAAAACAAAACTGCTAAAACAGGACAGTACTTGTACAAGACACTAAGTTCAATTACTGGCACTGAAAAGGAAAAAAAAAAAAAACTGACAATACAATAGGGTATATTTTTTAATTCTTATGTAGACATATCTAGAAAATCTAATGCATCAGAAATTGCTTCCTTTTTTTTTTTTGAAAAAGCAGTTAAGGGTTGGGCATTGGGGCTCAGTGGTGAGCACATGCCTCACATGTGTGAAGCCCTGGGTTCAGTCCTCAGCACTACATAAAATAAATAAAATAAATAAAGGTTAAAAAAAAAAGGTAAATAAAGAAAAAGGAGTTAAGCTTTAAGCAACAAACTAAGGGCATGATGAAAGAAGTCTGTACTTTAATAACTGAACTAAAACTCTGATCTTGCAAGAAACTAGAGTGATTGTTGATTCCATGGGTTCATGCCAAAAAAAAAAAAAAAATCAGAAAACTAATCTCTCAATCCCTAGAGGACCAACTCCATTGCTCTGGTTCCAAAGTGAGGCAGTGCCTCCTGGGGGGAGGGCCCAGCAAAGGAAAGCTTCTCATAGTGGAGTCAGGAAGGAGGAGGGTGTGGAAAAGGACCACAAGGAACATGCCCCCTTCTGGGGCATGCCCCGATGACCCCTTCCTCCAGCCATACACCACCCTCCTGTAGTACCACTAGTCAGTCCATTCAAACTAGGATGGACTGATTAGGTTACAGCTCTCACAATCTTATCTCTCTTCTGAATATTCCTGCAGAAACACAGGAGCTTTGGGGATACCTCATATACAAACCATAACACTCTTGTTTCTCAATTTCCATCATACTTCAAAAACTCTAATCAGTGGGCCACAGATACTTGAATTTTTAATTGTTTACTATTGATCAGTTGATTGATAGAGACTCCTCTTGCAGTTTCTTGGCACTCTTTGTACTCACCTAAAGTGTTAAATGCCCATACATAGCTGTTGTTTTCACATTGATCTCATTATAGTTAGAATAATAAGACCTATGAGTCATCTACTACTGTAAGATTGTGGACACAATACTGAAATCAAACAGATTGATTATGGTGATTGCAGAAGCTGGTGTTATGGCCCTTGCCCATCATTTTTATCAATCTCTCAAGGATAAGATGATGACCACAGGGAGGTGGGAGAATTGTAAATTGAAATAAATTTAACCTAAACCTAGCTCTCTACTTGAGCAATAAGATTTGACCCAAAGTATCCTCCATATTTAATAGCCTACTACTATCTTCCTTAATAAGCCTTTAACCTAAGAATAGGTTGTTGTAATCTTTAACTTAAGAATGTACCCTGCTAACCAAGGAACTGAGCTTCAGTCAATCTTAGGTTGAAGACTGTCAAATTATATGCCCCAATAAAGCAAACAATAAACCGAACCAATCATGTAATCTTTGTGCATCATTTTCTGGTTATAGATACAACTCACTGCCTTATACGTAAGGGCATTCAGAACCATATTTGATATAGAGTCCTGCCCTATTTCTTGCTCAAATAAATTTTGTTAAATTTGACTCATCTCAGTTTTATCTGTAATAGTGCATGCCCAAATGAGTAACTTAGGAAGGTTGGGAGGAGCAGGGGAAGGCTCTTTTTAAAAAGTCACACTTAGCATAAATAAACTGGAAGGTCAGATTTGACTTGGAAGCAGATACTCACCAACTGGAAACTATAATTTAAATCAGTTATAAAAATGGCAACTGACCAGTACACAAAAGGTTTAAGCCATGAGCACAGAAGAAACGCTTCCCTTTTTTCCTTCCTCATCTCTCCCCACACCCCTTTTTCTAGAATTATTATTGAAATTTCCAGCTTTGGTGAAGAGACAGTAACAGATGTTTTCAACTCAGAAGCAGACTCTGCAGAGGCCTTCTAGACAGCGATTTTCCTACAGGCATTGACAATTGGAAAAATCAGTGTTTTCAGCATGTGATAGGTCTGCATACCCAGCAGCCAGTAAAAATTTGGTATTGCCTTCAAAATTTACTGTTAAATATAGCTGGATAAGAGCTATTTAAGACTAATCTTAGTAGAACTTCTTTCATCACACTTAAATAGTTCAGATTGAAAAAAGAATATAACCATTTTTTTTAATATTCTTCACCCCATAGGAGGATGTTATATTGGCCAATGGACCTTGTAGAGGGATGGGAAAGAAGAAAGTCACTTAAATTTACATACAACCTTAAGTGGATTTTTTTTTTTTTTAGAAATTTTTTTTAATATTTATTTTAGTTTTCGGCGGACACAACATCTTTGTTGGTATGTGGTGCTGAGGATCGAACCCGGGCCGCACGCATGCCAGGCGAGTGTGCTACCGCTTGAGCCACATCCCCAGCCCTTAAGTGGATTTTTATATATTACCAAATTAAATTTCTTAAGATAAATGCCAAGTTCAAATCCTACAAGACTACTAGATTTGGTTATGTAACAATTGGTGGAACAATTTTCGATTGACTAAATAGATGATGCCTTAAGAAGATACTGGTGGCTTCAAGTTATCAGAAGTCATGATACCTGTATTATTCTATGGGACAGGGAAGGGTGCTAGAGATTGAACTCAGAGCCTCCTGCATTCTAGGCAAGTGCTCTAACACTAAGATATACCCCCAACCACTTTTTATTTTGAGAAAGGTTCTCATGAAGTTGCTGAAACTAGCCTCTAACTCACAATCCTCCTTCCTTAACCTTTCAAGTAGCTGAAATTACAGGCATGTGTCACCACTTTTGAATTTACATGAAATATCCATTTTTTTAAACTACCAGTAACACTAAAGAGCCTTCTTCACATTTTGCCATCATCCTCTGAATGCTAAAAAGGCTTTTTTTAAGCATGTCAGCTGAATTGTGGTACCTTGCTTAATTGAAGGTTATTTCATAAATATTCAGACATAGTTATTGAGAAATTTAGAGGCACCAAGATAAGAGAACTGGATTTAGGGCAAACAAGGATGCCTTACACTAAAGTTTAGTTTTGTTGGCAGTCCAGGTCCTATGGCCCAGCTGAACAACAAAAAGTAAAATAAAAAAGTACATTAATCTTTAACAGAGTCCCTAAAAAGTCTTGTACCTCTTCTTGTATCTTCCATTCCTACCTATTCCAGTTGTCAAGGAACTTGTCAGACAACAAATTATTTATGGTGAAGTGGCATGAAAGTTACTAATTGGTTCAGTGGATTTGCAAGACCACAGATGTTCTTAGTTCCTGTTAGGAACTAAGGTTTAGGGGAAGTAGGTTGATCTGCAGAAAAAAGTAGAAAACACCATCAATCTCAAAAAGATTTCAAATATTTACACAAAGCAGAAGTACATGGGAGTCTTATTTGTATTTGGACACTTGAGGATAATTGGCAATCTGTTTCTACTAAGCCTCCATCTGCACTTTACAAAGATTGAGTGTAAGGAAAGAGAAAATTAAGAGTGAGCCTTTGCCCAGGCCACTTTCCTTTCTCCTGGACACTACAACAGTTTCTCGTCAGTTTTTTCCACCTCTCTTTTTACCCTATCAGTTCTGTCCGATATCTTCTTAAAACATGAATCAGATTATATCCAGGTTTCTGCAAGTTGTTTATATTTAGAATAAAAACGCAAATTCCTCAATATGGCCTGCACAGGATTGTTTACTCTGTATCTCTCTCCAACTTTATATTGTATGCATGTGTTTCTTAATCATGAATCCATAAGCACACAAGTCTTTCAGTTCCTTGGGTGGTTAAAAATTTTGTGACCAAACTTTTAACAGTCCAAGGGCCTTTTTACTCTGGTTGGTCTCATGGCTACCAACCCTGTTCCTCTTCACACAGCTAGCTCTTTCCACTTCCCTCAACCACTTTGTTAGTATCCTGCTTATTTATCTATTTGCTTTTTCAAATTGCTAATTATTATTTTCACTGTCCTTTGCCTGCCAGTTAGAATGTAAAAACACCATAAAGGCAGAGATATCATCATCTCTCACATTTATGCCCGTGATTCCCAGAAAATGCTGAGCATTTGGTAGATGATATGTAAATACTTGATAAATGAATTAGAGACCTGGAAGTTGAGCCCTACATTAACAGGGACTAAATGTGGTGGAGTTAGTACCAGTTCCTCCTGATACTTTTGAGAAGGGTAGCTTTTTTAAAAAAAGAAGATACAGTACTGTTTTTTTAAATATTTATTTTTTAGTTGTAGTTGGACATGATGCCTTTATTTTATTTATTTATTTATTTTTATGTGGTGCTGAGGATTGAACCCAGGACCTTGCACACGTTAGGCGAGCACTCTACCACTGAGCCACAACTCCAGCCCCAGAAGATACAGTACTATTTTAAGAGGTATTAGAGATAGGGATTTATAGAATACAAATCTGTTTAAAACCAGATTGCTAATGCCATAGAGAAAACTCACATTACACCAGAGAAAATTTTTAATGAAGTTCCAAAATATGTATTTCCTACTATAATGCACAATTTGTCCATACCCATTCTCCCCAAAACTGTTCATATATATGCTTCTTGTCTCCATCTCAGCAGTAACTGATTAATTTCAATCTCTGCCAAAACCAAAATTCTAGATACCATCCTTGATGCTGCCTTCTTCTATGTCTATTTTGGTTTTCCATTGCTGTATGACAAAATGCCCCCAAATTTAGAGGCTTAAAAAAAAAGAGTGGTGACTTAAGACACAATGTATTATCATCTCTTAGATTTGTGGGTCAGATTGGCCAGCTAGGTGGAAATTGCTTGGACCTATCATGCAGTTTTGGTCTGACTGGGGCTATATACAGTTCTTTGGAGGCTCCACTGGATTTGACATCCAAGATGGCATACCTAACATGGCTGATCATTGACACTGTCTGTCAGTTAGGAATTTAGCTGGGACTGTCAACTAGAGCAACTGCGTATGTATGGCCTTTCTTCCATTTGGCTGGCTCTTCTCAAAATATGGTGTTTGTATTTCAAGAGCACACATTCCAAGAAATAAAAAATGGAAGATGCCCATCTCTTAGGTAAGGCCTGAGTCCAGAAACTGGTATAGGGTCACTTCTGCCATATTTGCCAGTGATCCACAGAGCATACTCAAATTCAGGAGAAGCTATAGAACACATCTCTCAGCAGAAAGAGTATCAATGAATTTGTAGTCTTTTTAAATATGTCACAGTACCCCATTAAGGTCTAACTATTCCATCTCATAAAAATCTTTCCAGTCCCTTCTCTTCAACCTCACTGCCATTATTCTAGTATAAACCACTAAATTCTTTCCTAAGGTATGACAACAGCTTCCTAATTGGATACCTGGCCTTCGTTCAGTTCAGACTCAACCCTGATATAGTCCAAGTGATCTTTATTAAAATCAAAATTGACCATATTGACTATGTCTTTAAAGTATTCCATGAGTCTCCATTACTCTTAGACAAGTCCAAATGCCTGATCATTTGCTGACATGAGCTTGCAGGATCTATTGAACCAAATCTCTCCCCACAACTCTCTTTTACCTCTCATCTTATTTTCTAATTTCAGTTGCTATATTAGTGTAAAATACAAAGCTACTTGATAAGAAGCTACTCTAGGCAATTTAAGCAGAGGCAATATAATATAGGGAATTGGTTTCAGAACTGTTAAAACATAGGGGCTAGGGATATAGCTCAGTTGGCAGGGTGCCTGCCTGGCATGTCAAGACCCTGGGTTCAATCCCCGCACCACACACACACACACACACAAAAAAAAAACTGTTAAAAAATAACTGGAGAGACAAAAAAGATAAGGTTGCCCAGTGACTCAGAACTGCATGAACACTTGACACTGGTGTCACCCATTGACCGTGTGCTGCTGAAGTTAAATGAAATTCAAAGGCATACACTACTCCATTACTGCCTCTGTCACTGAAGCTGTTGATGTGACCACGGCCACAGCTGCCAGTGGAACCAAGTAGACCCTGTTCACTGGCCACTGCAGTCCCCACAAGGGGAGATACTACCAAAGTGAGGGACTATGGCTTCTCCCTTCCTCCTGTCTACAGTCTTCCACAAATGCTTTCCATTGGCAGAATCCAGCCATAAGCTCTATCTGGTAAATGTGACTTGCTAGTTTTCAGCTTGCTGCAATGCAAAGAGAAGCAGGAATAGAGCTGAGAGCCAACAGACAAGCTACTGGAACAACTACAGCAAACATTCTTGTGTTCCAGAGACTCACCATGCTGATTCCCTTCTGGACATGCTTTTCCTTCTGCCTGGAACTTTCATACATATACCCGAACTTCCTGTTTGGCCCTACTTGTCCTACTTGCTTGACGGCTCAGTGTTGATGTCTCACCTTGCCATGATAGCTTTTAATTTTCCTATCTGAGTGAGATTCTTCTATTCTGGGTTCCCATAATACCCTCTATTATCCTTCTCTTAGCACTTGTCACCCTAGATTGTAATTGTTTACTGCTTTTTTTTGTTTGTTTGTTTACTGCTTTGTACTCTTTCTACATTTTGTACCTCTCAAGGGTAGAACTCTACATTATTCAGATTTCCCCCTCACTATCTAGTTCATAGTAGGCATGCTATGATAAACACAGGGGTTTCTAACCTGGGAATAATTATGTTGCCTCTAAATGGCCTATGAACTCACAGAACTATATGTAAAATAGTGTGCATATGCATTTTACAGAAAGAAGATCCATTATATTAAAGGTCAATGACCCCTAAATGATTAAGAAACCATATGTATGAACAAAAGAAAGAGTTCACAATATTCCTGAGACTTAAAGAGAAGGATAGCTTCCAGGAAGAAACTAAATATCAAAAAGCCCATTTCCAGTGACTTGTAAGGATCACAATTTTTATTGAATTCCTGTATAAAGGAAAATGAAATTAGCACCCAGCCTTATAATATACTTGCAAATAGAAAATAATATGCATAGTAGAAATCATTTGCAAGTATGTTATTAGTAGCAGCTCTACAGGGTGCTTTGTACAGAGACCAGGTGGCAATGGGTGGGGCTTGTGCATAGTGGCAGAGCTGGTCATCCAGGTGTCCTGATTCCCAGAAAGGCTGATAAGCACTGCATAAGCATGTTCTACATCCATTTGCCCTTTGAAAAACTTCAACTTGCTCTAGCACCTAACTGTAGAGAAGATATAGGGGAAAATAGCATTCGTATCATGGAAATGTAATGCAATTCACTATCATTTTATTTTTTGTATTATCCTAAAGACAAGAATAAAATAATCCCAATATAGCCTAATGTTTCTTAGATCACTTAAAATCATTCACTTGAAAATTTCTTTTTCTTTTTTCTTTTTTTTAAAGAGAGTGAGAGAGGGGAGAGAGAGAGAGAGAGAGAGAGAGAGAGAGAGAGAGAGAGAGAGAATTTTTTAATATTTATTTTTTAGTTCTCGGTGGACACAACATCTTTGTTGGTATGTGGTGCTGAGGATCGAACCCGGGCCGCACGCATGCCAGGCGAGCGCGCTACCGCTTGAGCCACATCCCCAGCCCCTTGAAAATTTCTTATATTAACTAAAATTATTTTTGCTGCAAGTAATGAAAATCATGTTTTACGTATAAAAGAAAGTTTACTAGAAAGATAAAGGGACAAAAACGTAGTTGGGTTCTAGAAGGAATTAGAAAACTATGTCTTTAAGTTCAGCCTCTCTCTGTGCAACTTCTTAATTATTTTCTCTCTCTGTAGTTGACTTTTCTTCCCTTATACATGGAGAGTAGATGAAGGCTGGTGGTTTCCATCAGCTGAGTTTACATTATCTCTGACCTACAACAAAGTTTCTCAACCTGACAAAAATTAGGGCAGATGGCTCCTTGCTGTGGGGCTGTCCTGCACAGTGTTGGAGGTTCAGTGGCATCCCTAAACTCCACCCACTGGATGTCAGGGGTGACATCCCACCCACCCCACAAAACTGTGGAAATCAAAATGTCTCCAGGTATTGTCAATGTCCCTGCTTGGTTGAAAACCACTAAACTAGATTATCTTGGCTTTTACAATTCAATATCAAAAATCCAGAAGGGAGAGACCAGTTGGCTGACCCGTCTTGGGCCCTGTACTTGATCTAGTTAACAGAGCCAGGACACAGAACATGTGGCAAAAATAGGACTACCAGGAATTCCCTCCTGTGGAGGTTTGGGCACTTCCCAGAAAAGAGGGGTGGACAAACTTTCCATAGGTGACAACTGCAATTCCTTGATCCTAAACATGAAGTTTTCCACCCTAAGTCTACACACCTGGACACTTGGGTGGTTTAGGGGAAATGTTTACAGAGATATATTTAGAGATACCTTTAAAATGATTTTAACCCAAACTTTTTACTTTAAAGTAAAGGGCTTTAAAGGTATAAAAATTTATTAAGAGGGGTACTAGGGATTGAACTCAGAGCCTTGTTTATGGTTGGTAGGCAAGTTCTCACCCACTAAGCCACACCAGCCCTAAAAATATATTACTTTTAAGTTTATTTCTTTCAGAAGTACTTGTTATATCTGCTGATCACCAGGTGTTGGCTAGGCCTTGGTGGCTAGGAAGATTGGGTCCTTTATAGAGGTTACATTTCAGTTCCAGATTGATTTAAGGATTGGAGTAGAATATCTACCATATGCTCTACTTTGGATTAACACTTTTATATTTTTAGGGTCATTTATTTATTTTTTTTAATATTTATTTTTTAGTTTTCAGCGGACATAACATCTTTGATTGTATGTGGTGCTGAGGATTGAACCCAGCCCGCACGCATGCCAGGCGAGCGCACTACTGCTTGAGCCACATCCCCAGCCCGAGGGTCATTTCTTCTTTCATTATCTAATTACTTTTTTATTTAAAAGTTTTTAAATCAGGGGCTGGGGATGTGGCTCAAGTGGTAAAGTGCTAGCCTGGCATGCGCGGGGCACTGGGTTCGATCCTCAGCACCACATAAAAATAAAAAAATAAAGATGTTGTGTCCACCGAAAACTAAAAATAAATAAATAAATATTTTAAAATTCTCTCTCTCTCTCTCTCTCTCTCTCTCTCTCTCTCTCTCTTTAAAAAAAAAGTTTTTAAATCAATCCACTTCTTTATACCACTGTGGTAACTGCTTGTCAGAACTGAATGTTTGTCCTGGTGTTTTTATCAGCAATTCATGAACAAATGGTCCTGTTTTACTGGAATAGTCACAATTTAGAACACTGAATTTTCCTTGCCCCAGGCTCATTCTTGACTCCTACTAGAAATAAATAACAAAGTCTTAGAAATGGTTTTTTGTCTTTCCTCAGATAACAGAAAAATAAGTTGTACTAGCCAGAAAATAAGGATTCACTCTGCAGTGAAGGCTATGTAGATGACCTTGTTAAGTTGAAAATAAGCTAAGTTTACAGAAACTGATCTCTCCCTATCTCCCAAAACAGTGTGCTGCTCTTCTCTTCCTGCCTAATCCACACCAGGATCTCCAGCATATTCTGTGAGACAATAAAGCCTCAAGATGCTGATCAAGGAAAGTGTTCCAGAATTATACAAATTTGAGAAATGCTGCACATTACACCCTTCTTGGGGATAGTTGCAATGCCAATTGACATGTTAAAGGCTCTGAAAAGTTTTCATAGCTGTTTTGGAAAGAAAATGGTAGTATTTCATTAATTAAGTTTATGTGAATCTTAGGTCCCCACATTCTATTCCTAGGTATATCCAAAAGAAAATTTCCTGGTATGTAAAATGTACTAAAATGTTCAGATGGTAAATATGGTAGCAAAGAGCTACTTACTTGTCCTTCCTTAAAAAAAAAGGAGAAGTAAAATGTGATGCACAATGACACTTCTTGCAGCTATCAGAAGGGTTAAATAAACTACAATGTAGCAATGTGGAGAAAGCTGAAAAATGGTGAGACAAATGAGAATCAAAATGAGATTTATATCACACTACGGTTATTGTAGAAACACATATTTGTTATACATTGTTCAGTATATACTTATGTTTAAATACAGAATAAGGTTGAATCATAAAGGTGAAAACAATGACAAAACCCAACTTAACAAGATATCTCACAGAACGAACACATGCCTTTTTCTTTTTTCTTTTTCAGGTACTGGGGATTGAACCCAGGGGCACCTTACCACTGAGCTACATCCCCAGCCCTTTTTGTTGTTGTTGTTCTGTAACAGGGTCTTACTAAGTTGCTCAGAGCGTCGATAAATTGCTGACGCTGGCCTAAACTTCCAATCTTCCTGCCTCAGCCTCCCAAGTCACTGGGATTATAGGCCTATGACACTTGCACCCACCTGCCTTTTCTTGATTTTTATAAGAAATAGCACTAGAAAACATTTTTGCAAATATATTAATCCATAAGTTTAAAGGAAATAGAAAAGAAGATCTAGCAGTTGAAAGAAGTTAGTAGAATCTTAAAAGATAAAAAGCAGTGTTGGGGCTGTAGTTCAGTGGCGGAGTGCTTGCCTAGCATGTGTGAGGCACTGGGTTCAATCCTTAGCATCACATAAAAATAAACAAATAAAATAAAGACATTCTGTTCATTAAAAAAAAAAGATAAAAAGCAGATGATCAAATATAACTGACTTGGACCAGAGAAAGACAAACCACAAGAGCCAGCACAGAGGTACAGCATAGTTTAGAGCCTTCATAGTTATAGAACTTAGAGGGCTGGTATGGTGGCTCAGTGGTAGAGTGCTTGCCTAGTGTGTGAGACACTGCGTTTGATTCTCAGCACCAGATATAAATAAATAAATAAAGGTCCATTGACATCTAAAAAATATTTTTTAAAAAATCACACTTAGATCTTGACCATTAGAAAAAAAGCCATGAAGAAAGATACCTCACCAAGTTGGCAAATGGAGAAGTTTGAAGCGAGAACTTAATTGAGCTTAAGCAGTTGTAGTAATGCAGGGGAAACCATGAGGGCCACAGATATGAGGCAGATATGGAGTTTCCTGGGAATGATCAGGAACTTCCCACAGTGACAAGATAGTAACAAAATACCCAGGAGAAGAGACTATAGGGTGAGGGGGTAAAGCAACCGCCAGAGGTAGGCAGAGGGGGAAAGCATCCTTTTGGTGCTGTTTCCCGACTGATCAGGATGTGGGTAGATCAGAAGAGGATGATCATGTTCCAGATCAAAGGAAGGGGAAGACATTATGAAAAATAATGATTTTTTTTTTACAGTTTTCTGACTCCTTAAGCAAATGATCTTTACATTTAAAGGGTGACCCTGTACCACTTATAAACCAGTTCTTTCTAACCTCCCTTCATGTCAAAAGTTTGAAGCTCACTGTTCTCAGAGCCCCTTGTCCAGCTAGGAATATGGATACTTCATCTCAGCCACGGAGCCAGTTTCTGATCTTCCACAGCGTGGAAAAAAAAAAATCTTTTTGTTTCATTACTTCTCCTTTCAGAGTGCTTCTTTTCCTGTAGTCACCTGATGCTTTTCCATAAGTGCCAGCATAAAACATCATGACTATTTTGACCAAACGAACAATTTACCCTTAAAAAAGTCAGGCCTCCTTTGTACCCAAAAGACTACTTAAAATAGCTTGGGAAATGGGAAAGTGTGCTGGATATTAGAATGCACCAGTCAGATTTCTTGTCATAAATAAATAAATTACTACTCAAATGCTAGCAGACCCTCAGCTGAAGAGAAGAGCTTTCCCAAGGCCCAGCAAGGCCCACAGCCAGTGACTGGTGGCCACAAAAGTACAAAGACTAGCCCTCTTCCACGGAAGGACTTTTCTAGCTCTTCTGTGGGGCTGGCCCAGCTGGCCTTGGGCTCCTTGGAAGTATGGCTTCTCCCTCCACCCACTCTTGCTTCCTTATCCTTCCTTCCATAGATGTTGATCCCAAGAGAGTCCCCAATGTTGTGACCCCTTGCCCGCAAGGAAGACGCAACTCAGGAATCTTCTTTCAGCAGTTTATTCAGGTTTCGGCACCACTTGTTGCGACCCCTTGCCCGCAAGGAAGACGCAACTCAGGAATCTTCTTTCAGCAGTTTATTCAGGTCCTTGATACTTTTTCTTCTTTCAGCTGTTTATTCAGGCCTTTGTATTGACATGTCTTTTAGCTTCTACTGCTACTCCTACTACTACTTCTACTGCTACTCCTACTGCCACTACTACTACTGCTACTACTACTGCCACTACTACTACTCCCGTGTGCCCCAGCCTTAATAAAGCAGATAAAGCCCCAATGCACAACTGCCACGTGGACTTTTCTCATAGGGTGCCAAGTCACAGCGTGCCAACTCATTCTGATAAGGAGTTGTTTGTCACAGACTACAGGGGAAACCAGCGCCATCTTGTAATGGCGGCCACAGTTCACAGAAACGGCTCACCACACCCCAATAACCACCTGCCTGCTAATCCCCCTGGGGCAGGGAGCCTACTGGTTCCTATGGCCACTGGCAGAGCAGCACAGCTAGCCTCAGGAACCTGGGGCCACAGTACCCACCCTGAGCTAACCGCTCACTGGCCTGCTACCAGCCTCGGGGCTCTACCACCAAAGAAACCAGACAGACCTCATCCAGTTTCTGCCCCAGAGAAGGATGCCAGGAAGGGCTCCTATTGGTCAAGTTTGGGTCTGGCCCAGCTCCAGATCATGGAGGAAGCCAGTATTTATTCCATATTGTTCATCTCAACCATTTATTTGAAGACAGGAGAAGTCACAGCCAAATTAATAAGAGGCAGGAGAGCCCTACTGAGCAGACAGTGTCCAAGATCACTGGACACTGGATGTCTAATGACACGCCTTTCCTTTCACTTCTTCCATTGGTATTCAGATAGCCTACATCTCCTCACTCAGCCCTGGGAATCTCAAGACGAGGAGATGAGTCTGATGTCCTATCATGGATTATAGCTTTGGCAAGGCCAGTGAGCCACTTTCCTGCAAGGCAGCATTGACTTTTGTTTCTCCAAATAGTATGCCATTCCTTGAGGTCAGTATCATACATCGTGCTCCTCTCTGGGCCCAGGTTGAGCATTTAAGTATTGGTTGATGAACTAACATTAGCTCACTGTTCTGGAGGAATGAGAGTGGAACTGCTCAGGAAAGGGTTCAAGAATCCCAAGATGTGTTTTTCTGGTGCATTCCAGCAGTTCAAACAGTGCAAACCTACTGACGCATGCAGGCCTTGAGGTCAATAAGAGAAATGGAAAACCTTACCAAATGATCTACATGTCCAGCTCTCTCTGTCTGTCTCTCTGTCTCTGCTCTGTCTCTTGCTCTCTTTCTCTCAAGGCACCCCAAAACCCACAACATCAGGTCAGAAAGTCACAAGCTATGCTGAAAGGGTGGATGCTTCTAGTGCTCCTGGAAGCCTTCCCTTTATTGTCCCATGACCCTGCACACTGGAGCTTGAACCAGATAGGTCCCTGACTCACACCAGGCAAATCTGGAATCAAGTTCCAAAGGTGCTACACGGTGCTTGGCAGGCAGGTATGCCATGGCAGGGTTTCACAGAAGTGTGGGAGCAAAGCTGCAAAGAGGGAGAACAGGAAGGACTTACAAGAGGTGAGGAGGTTCTGAGGCTGGAGCCTGAGTCAATTTCCCTGAGTGATTTGGCTTCACATTTTGTGCTGATGGCATCAGATGAAAGAGAAAAGAAGTCCCAAAAGAGGCCTCTGCCCCCAGGCACTAATCTTTCATCTCAGAATGTAAATGATCAGTAGCCGCCCAAAGAGATAAAACCTTCCATTGGGCATTGACATATATGTGTCAATGCCCTGACATTTTTTATTTTATTTTTTGGTACCAAGAGATTGAACCCAGGGGCGCTGAAACAACGAGAGGTCTCTCTGAGTTGCTTAGTGCCTTGGCATTGCTGAGGCTGGCTTTGAACTCCTGATCCTCCTGCCTCAGCCTCTCAAGCTGCTGGAATTATAGGCATGTGCCACCGCGCCTGGCAGGCATTGAAATTTTGATAGGGATCAGTGCCTTAAATTAAAGAGATTTAATTCTAGGGAAAGAATTTCAGATGTCTGCTGGGATTCCACTCTCTAAGTAATCTAGAAGCTAGAGGTGACCTACCTTTGTCTAGGAGCAATCCCCACCCAGTGAAGGCTAAGGCAGCATGAGAATCCATGGTTGTCTGCAGAAGGAAGGGCTGGGCTCTGAGCTCTAGGTCTCTTTCATCTGAAGACACTGATATTCCAGTTCCCTCATACCTGCCCCAGGGCCTGGCCCAGGACAAGCACTTAGCAAGCATGTGTGGGTGACTGGGTAGTGAGTGAACAACCTTAAAGGATTCCCTGAATGCAAGGCCACCTCAGCATTCAGTGAGGGCAACCCAGGAAATTCCCAAGAAAGGGAAACAATTTCAGAATTGTGCTGATCTCCTAAAACATTATTATAAGTGAAGGAAACCAGAAGGCATAGATTGTGTAATTGCATTGATATAAAAAAAAAAACCAAATGAGCTAAACCATAGGAAAGGAAAATAGACTGGTTGTTGTGAGGGGCTGGAGGTGGGAGAAGCATGGAGAGACCTTGCTTTATGAGCACAGAGCTGAACTCTGGGGTAAGGAGGGTGCTTTGGAACCAGAGGTGGTGATGCACACTATGCACTGAACTGTACACTTTAAAGGTTGCTTTTGTGTTAAGTGAATTTCAGCTCAGTAAATAGCCAGGGCATATGAAGTTGTATTACACTATGTAAAGCCCATGAAAAGACAGAAGGAGGGGTGACTGACCCCATCTGTGGGGTGAGGAAAACCTCTCTGAGTCACTCAAATTGTCCCTGGTGGTAGGTTTTATCTGACCTATGAAGCCACGTGCAGCTGGGTACAGTTCCTATTTCCTTTGAAAATAGAAGGAGGCTCGTGCTTCTCCCGTGGAGGTGGGTCTTCATTTCAGGGTCAGATCTCAAAGCACTGGTTGTGTTTGCCAGAGTCATTGTCAGCATGTTTGTTACTTTGATTCAGAGGCTGGGATAAAGGGCCATTATCAAAGGACTGCATGTTCCCTGTCTGATCACTATAGGCCTGGGCAGCATCCCTGGAGGCCACAAATTTACTGGACAGGAACAAAAGGACCATTGTTGTGTGGATAAAACACTTAGAAAGTAGATTTTTCTTTGCTGTCACTGTGAAGCAGGGATATGATTTTTTTCCCCCATTTTTCAGAGCACTTTCATATCTGAGGAGTGTGCAGGCAACACTGTCTACTCAGGTCCAGGGCTACCTGCCACAGAAATTGGGGAAAGGGGCCTATATCGTTTATCAAGAGTCCAAAGCTCTCCTGAAAACTCTGGATGATGGATGGAGAGACTCAGACAAAGGTAATGAGATGTGCAGTTCCCAAGCTAATGCCAAGAATCCCTGGAAGGTCTCACTTGTCACAATTGGTTTGACAGGGCTTCAGCCCCTGGAGGTTTCAGTCTGTGACCACCCCTAGGTGGAAACCAACCGGGCTTGTGAAATAAGGCCAATCTGTGCCCAGCCCTCACACCACCTTGCTACCCCTTTCTTTTTTGGTTTGGTACCGGGGATTGCTTTACCACTGAAGTGCACCCCAAACCCTTTTTATTTTTTAATTGCAATAGAGTCTCACTAAATTGCTTAGGGCCTAGCTTAATTTACTGAGGTTGGCCTTGAACTTGTGATCTTCCTGTCTTAGCTTCCAGAGTTGCTGGGATTACAGGCCTGCTCCACCATACCCAGCTGAAATAAGAGATTTCTATGGTAGCTGTGGTATATTCATAGAGCAATGGGAGAAATTTGGATATGTTTTTTTCATGGGTTTTGTGTTTGTGTGTGTATGTGAATTCCACTCCTAGGTATATCCAAGAGAAATGAAAACATGTGTCCACACAAACACTTGTAAAAGAATCCTTGTAATAGCAACATTAATCATAACAGCCAAAGGAGGAAAACAATCCAAATCCATTTGGTTGATGAACAGATAAACAAAATGAGGTATATCTATATAATGAAATATTGTTTGGCCATAAGAAAGAATGAGATATTGACCTGCTGTGACATGAATGAACCTTGAAAATATTGTGCTAAATCAAAAGACCATGCTGTGTGTGTTCCTTTATATGAAATGTCCAGAACAGGCAAATCTAAGACACAGAAAACAAATGAGTGGCTGGAGATGAGAGAGGTGGGTAATAGAGGGTGTGCTACTAATGGGCAAGGAGTTTCTCTTTGAGGTGATAAAGAATTCTACAATTGGGCTGGGGATGTGGCTCAAGAGGTGGCGCGTGCTCGTCTGGCATGCGTGCGGCCCAGGTTCGATCCTCAGCACCACATACCAACAAAGATGTTGTGTCTGCCGATAACTAAAAAAAATAAATAAATTTAAAAAAAAGATTTTTTAAAAAAAAAGAATTCTACAATTGACTGTGGTGAAAGTTGTACATATCTGAGAATATACTAAAAATCAATTATATATTTAAAGTGGGTGAATTGTATGGCATGCAAATTACATCTTTTTTATTTTTATTTTTTTAGTTACAAGTGGACACAATACCTTATTTTATCTATTTATTTTTATGTGTTGCTGAGGATCAAACCCAGTGCTTCACACATGCTAGGCAAGCATTCTGCCACTGAGCTACAGCCCCAGCCCCACAAATTACATCTTAATCAAGCTTTTTTTTTTTTTTTTTAAAGAAGTTTCAAGCCAGGTGCAGTGGTACATGCCTGTAATCCCAGCGACTCTGGAGGCTGAGACAGGAGGATTTCAAGTTCCAGGCCAGCCTCAGCAACTTAGTGAAGCCCTCAGTAACTTAGCAAGACCCTGTATCAAAAATTTTTTTAAAGGGCTGGGGGTATGGCTCAGTGATTCAATTCACAGGACAAAAAAAAAAAAAAAAGAAAAAAGAAAAAGAAAAAAGGAGAAGGAGAAGAAGAAAATAAAGAGCACTTAATATCATTTCATAAGTTTTCTAAAAATATAAAAACTATTCTCATAATAACCCAGGTCTCTGCTTCTGTCATTATCTTTAGGAGTGACTTGTTTGTAGCCCCTGTACCTGTCAGGGCTTGTAGGGTAGAGGGGCCCCTAACAGTCCAACTCCTGCCCAGCCCAAAATGGTGGGGTGGGATGACTGGTGAATCACAAACCAGGGGCCTCCGCATCTAGTACCTGCTCTGCCACCTCAGTGTGGTGACAAGTGGACAGTTAGGACTCACCTCAGACCAAGGAGAGGGAAAATAAGTCTCCCCGAGAGAAGAACATCAGATGAAAATATTTTCAGAAGATTGTTAAAAGTTGCACAAATACATTTACTTAAATTTAACTTTAAATGACAAAGCAACTGAAAAGTCTTCAAAAATGAAATTTTGGCATGATGGTTTTGCTTGTATGTCTTGCCATCCTCCTCACAAAACTAGCTAGGTTAATTTTCTAAGGTATAGCAGGACAGCCCTTAGAATGAAGGATTCAGTAAGCTTTTGGTTAGATGAATGGTAATAATCAGATACAGGAAGAAAACTAAAAACAATGTACTTATGTAATGAGAGTATGACTAAAGTGAATCCTTTAAATTTGCCTTTAGGCATTTTTATAATACAGTTCAATAAAATTCAGGTTAAAAAATTATACCCACTCGATAGGACCCTATGGAGAAGTTATAAAGTATAAAGCATGTCTATAAAGGACAGAAGTGGAAAGATGTCCAAGTGAGAGCAGGAGATAGCAATGTGCTAGGCACATGGGGTCAGGGCCCCCTCAGGAGTTTACAAATGGAGTGGACAGCTCGTCACCAGTGACTCCATCCCAGCCTGGAGGTGTGCACAGGAATCCTGAGCCAGTCCCTGAGGCAAAGGTGCGTGATCTGCATGCTGATTGGACAGGGGGCGCTAGGACCCCCGGAACTCTGGTAGGACTGGACTCAAAGACCCAATTTTTAAAAATCTCTGGCTTATGGTTTTCAAGGCCACCCAACTCCCTTTTAACCCGACAACAGACACTCCTTGGCAATCCTCCTTGGGATGGCTATCCCCTCATGAGCTCTGCTTTCTATTACTTTAATAAATCCTGCCACGTTGCTTTCACCATTTCTGTCTGTGGATTTCATTCTTCAAATTCATGAGACAACCAACAGATCCTCCCATCTCTTTAGTTATAATTATGAGAAAAAATAAAGTAAATTCCCCACATAAAGTATTGAAGTATGATCATATTTTTGCCTCAAAAATTAGTCAAAACTGGAAGCTGGGGTGGTGGCAGCGGTAGAGCGCTCTCCTAGCACGTAGGAGGCCCTCTGTTTGATCCTCAGCACCACATAAAAATAAATAAAATAAAGGTATTAAAAAAATATCAAAGCTGGGCATGGTGGCACATGTAATCCCAGCTACAGCAGAGGCTGAGGCAGGAGGATCACAAATTCAAAGCCAGCCTCAGAAACTTAGGCCCTAAGCAATTTAGTGAGACCTTGCTCAAAATAAAAAATAAAAAGGGCTGGAGATGTAACTCAGTGGTAGGGTGTCCCTGGGTTCAATTCCTCTGTACCAGGAAAAAAATTAATAAATAAAAAAAATCATGTAAGTCTTTGATTGTTCTACAAAACCCTCAATTTTGAAGCCTGGGAGTTGGACTCATTGGATTCTAACACTCTTCATATTATATGTATCTTAACCCAAAACAAGCCACATACCTCAGGATATTTACTCTTCCCTCTTTGAAGATAGAGCAAACAGAATACAGCTATGATTTTTTTTTTCAAGTATTTGCTTTAAATGCATACTCTAAACCATAAGCTTCATCTTAATTTTGTCACAGATATTTTTTGAGCTTTACTGTGGAACAAAGTATTTTATTTATAACACAGCCTTGAAAACATATGCTTGTTACCGGGCTGGGGATGTGGCTCAAGCGGTAGCGCGCTCGCCTGGCATGCGTGCGGCCCGGGTTCGGTTCTCAGCACCACATACCAACAAAGATGTTGGTCCGCCGAGAACTAAAAAATAAATATTAAAAATTCTCTCTCTCTCTCCCTCCTCTCTCACTCTCTCTTTTAAAAAAAAAATATGCTTGTGATCTGACCAGGAGGATAATCTGTATTGTAATTTGCCCTGTGGCAATACTGATAGCTTGTGATTTTGCCTGAGGAAATAACTAAGCTAGAGAATGGTCTTTTTTTTTTTTTTTTTTACCTGATGAAAATATAAAGCAGATCTGGTTGCAGATGTTTGTGGGAGTTATGGCTTGGATATGAGATGTCCTCCCCAAAGCTCCTGTGTTAATGCAGGTTATTCAGAGGTGAAGTGATTAGATGACCTAATCAGTCCATCTGAGTTTGGGAGGACTGAGTGAGTGGCCACTATAGGCAGGGGGGGTGTGGATGGAGCCAGTAGGTTACTGTAGGTTGCTAGGGGTGGCACCGTTGCTCCTCCCCCTTGCTCTCCCTGCTTCCTGCTACCTAGGATGTAGCAGCACCCCTCCACCACACCCTCTGTCATGAGGCTCTGCTTCAGTCTGGGCCCAGAGCACTGGAATTTACCCACCATCACCTGAACCTCAGAAACCATGGGCTCAAAGTAAGTTTTCCTTCCTCTAAGTTATTCTTGTCAGGTATTTTGGTCACAGAAATGAAAAGCTGACTGTCCCAGTAGGTTAATCATTCTGAAGTCCATCTCTGAAAGCCAGCAAAATTATTTGCCTATGAAGTATTCCAACTCATCTTTGGGTTCAGATAAAAGGGGGAAATTACTGTTTATCTCTGGGAACTGGAGACATTTTTTATTTAAGCCTGTCTCATTTTTGGATGCTGGCAGATGGGAAAGATCAAAAGAATAAACTGACTAAGGCTGTTGCCTTAGGTCACAAAGCTGGGGAATTCTGATAAATTAATGTCTCAGCTTCTTTCTCACAGACCCCTCTGGTCTCTTGGAAAAATATAGTAAAGATAAACTAACCTCAGTAATGCAGATGTTGGCCATGGTAGATCTATAGTTATATGAACTGGGGGGCTGCTCTTGGGTCACTAGCAGTTCAGCCTCCTCATGAGGTTCTGTTGACATGGCAAAATGAAACCAAGTCGAAAGCCAAAATACAAAGCAGGGGGAAATGCAGCAGAAGCCATTTGAATCCAATCTTGTTGTTTTTAGCAACTCATTTTTTGGTCCAGATTGATCTCTATACAGTAAAAGTGTTTAATATTACTATGGGGGGGTGCCATGTTACTAGTACCATGGAAAGAAAATTTGGCCCCACTGAAAAGTAAAGCATAGTATTTGAGCCAATGAGAAAAGGGCATAGTACATTTTTCAGGTTTTCTTTCATTGAATTATATTCAGGCAACTGGAATGGGAAACTAAAATTCCAACTTTGGCATAATTGTCACTGATATTTAAATATGATAGAAAGGAATTTTCTCACTTGTTCCAAAGATGTAGGAAGTATAACCTGATCTTTTAACATGGAAATGTCCACATGATAGCATGGACATTTGGCAAAGATGGCAGGGAGCCAGCTATGTGTTGAAACCCTTAGTTATGTGATTTCAACCAGGTTATTGAATTTGGTTGAAGCTCAACTGGATTGGATGGTTTCTTAGATTTATAACATTAAGTTATACTGCTAGTACTGTTCTGCATTGCTATTGGGTAAACAAATACCACCCAGAAAGCCATGGAAATATTTTCAATTCAGATTACAAATAAAATGACAATGCTCCAGTAAAAACTCTTCTATGTGCCAGGCATTATACTCTTACAGGAGTACAACAAAGTAGGTGTTTTTATCTTTTTTACAAATGAGAGAACTGAGATTCAAGGAATAAATCCAGTTGGTCCAAAATTTCATAGATAGTGAAAGGCTGGGTTGTGTTTTATACACGGAGATCTCTGGTGCCAAATCCTGGGTCCTTTCATTCTACAACCTGCCCTTAATGGCAGAGAATTCTAGAGCCCACAGGTCGATGACATTTCCAGGCCCTTCCTATGTCTGCGTAAAGCTACATGTCCAGTCCTGCTAGTGGAATGTGGCCAGCATTGCCTTATGCCCTTTACAACCCTGCGCCCAGAAGGACCGCATGACTTCTTGCACTGTCTTTTCCCAGCTCCTGTTGACTAGAAACCAAGGACTCAGAGGTGATGACATTGCACAGTAGAAGGAACCTGGCTCCTTGAGTCCATTTCTTGCAGAAAACTGTCCAAAAGGACCACCAATCAGAAGCATTTCCACATCAGATATTTCATAAATGAGAAACAAGTCATAATTCTGTTAAGCTCCTCAAATTTGGAAGTTGAGGATTTCAGCAATAATTGAGAGGATGGACTCCAACTTCAGTTCATTTTTTCTGTATTCAGTTAAGATATCAAATTAAATTTTTTTCTTTTTAAAAAATTTATTCTAATTGTTATATATGACAGCAGAATGCATTTCAATTCCTATTACATATTTTTCATATCTCTGTTTGCACACAACATAGAGTCACACCATTGGTGTCTTCATACATGCATTTAGAGTAATGATCTCTATCTCATTCCACTGCCTTTCCTACCCCCATGTCCCTTCCCTCAGGTTTTTTTTTTTCTTTTTTTTTTTTTTTATAGTAGTGGTGCTAGGAATTGAACCCAGGGCTTCATGCATGC
The DNA here is from genome assembly GCF_045843805.1 of Urocitellus parryii. Classification (NCBI taxonomy): domain Eukaryota; kingdom Metazoa; phylum Chordata; class Mammalia; order Rodentia; family Sciuridae; genus Urocitellus; species Urocitellus parryii. Next base: position 74,420,190 of record NC_135539.1, on the reverse strand, counting down.
TCCTCAAGAGCTCTGCCATTGTGCTATATCCCCAGACCCATTTTTGGCCTTTAAAAAAGAGTCAAAGCTGCCAGGTGAATTAGCATCTCATATAGGAAGTTGTCAAACTTAGCAAAGAAAAGAAATAAAATTCTTACTTCAATTTGAATGTCTGACAAACAACATTTACTTTCATAACATAAGTACATTCTGTTAAATATTTGAGAGAATCTTATGCTAAAAAATTCATTATTTATCTGAAATTCAAATTAGAGAAAAGCAAGAAGTTAAAAGTAAGCAGGAAGAGACTACCTTTATTTAATTTACATATCTTTAAAACAACTTTAATTATGATTGGAATTCAAAAATCTCTTATGTATTCAATGTGTGCCACTTGATATTTGGGGATCAGTAACCACCCGTGAAGCCATCACCTTAATGCAAGCCACAAACATGTCTATCATCTCCAGACATTTTCTCATGCCCTCTTTATTATTCTTTTTTTTAAAAAATTGTATTTTTAGTTGTCAATGGACCTTAATTTTATTTATTTGTATGCAGTGCTGAGATTTGAACCCAGGGCCTCACACATGCCAGGCAAGTGCTCTACCACTGAGCCACAACCCCAGCCTCCTTTATTATTCTTTGAAATAAATACACTGCTGTGTTCTGAATCTCCTCCAAATTCATATGTTGAAATTCCAACCCCGAAGGTGATGGCATTAAGAGTTGGGTCACTGGGAAGGCGATTAGGTCATGAAGGTGGAGCCCCCACAAATGGGATTACTGACTATATAAAAGAGACTCCTTCCACCATGTGAGGACGGCGAGAAGGCTGCCATTTATGAGCAGGAAGTGGGCCTCTCCAAGCACTGCACCTGCCAGTGCCTTCTTCTCAGCCTCCCAAACTGAGAGAAATAAATGTCTGCTGTTAATGAGTCACCTAGTTTATAGTATTTTGTTAAAGAAACCTTAGTGTACTAATATACTTAACGTAAGATCTATCACCAAACAAACTAAGTGTAAAACAGTATGCTGGGAACTATAGGCACTAAGAGAGATCACCAGGACTTATTCATCTTGTAGAACTGAAACTTTACACTCCCCATCACCCAACCTCTGTCAGCCACCAATCTATCCTTTGATAATATGGATTTGACTTGTTTAGACTCCACATATCCATGAAGTCACGAGACATTTGAGTACTTGCTTCCCTGTGCCTAGCTTATTCCAATTAGCATAATGTCATACAGGTTCTTCCACATTGTCACATATGACAGGATTTCAGGAAGGGCTTTTAGAAGGTGGGGATCAGAGGACAGCTCCTCTCAGGGATTCATGTTTATTAGCTGCAACTGGAAGACACAGGAGTAAACCCTGTCACAAGTCAAGGAAAGACATCTCCAGGAAGACACTGAGGTAGGAGAATGTTTGTTCTGTTTTGTTTGAGGAACTGAAAGGAGGCCAGTACCCTGCCAGTGTGGCTAGAGCAAAGGTCCCACAGAGGGAGAGGCAGCAAGGGCTGGGTCGTCCCATGGTGCCTTGTGCAGGGTAAGGCTGGACTTCACCCCAAGGACGGACACCACCTACTGGCGGAATCTTTTCCAGGGTGCTGTGAGAACTGCATGAAGGGAGGAACAAAAGTGGAAGTAGCAAGAGCAGTAAGGAAGACATGACAGCAATTCAGGCAAGAGGAAGGTGTCGCACAGGATCTCTCAACCCACGTGTTCTTCCAGAATGCTGCTGCTCCCCATCCAGAGGTAGATCCAGGGCTGGGGATGTAGCTCAGAGGTAGGGTGCTTGCCTAGCATGCATGAAGCCCTGGCTTCGATTCCCAGCACCCACCCCCACACACAGAGTGGATCCATTTCCTTCCCCTAAACCTGGTGAGACTCTTAACTCTCTTGACAAATGGAATGTGGGGAGGTGATGCTGCATGACTTTTAAAGCTATGTTATGAAAGGCTCTAAGACCAGAGCTCTTTCCATCAGCTCACACACGCCCACGTGGAGGCACCTCAGGGAGCAGCCCATGCAAAGAGGAACTGAGGTTGCCAATCGGCAGCTGCCAGACACCTGATTGATTTCAGCTGTCAGATTTTCCAGCCAAGACCCCAGTCATGGGGAGCAGAGACTTGTCTAAATATCTGACTTGTGTGGAGTTGTGTTGCTGCGGGTCTCAACATGGTGGGGTCTCCGTTCGTCGTCCCACCCGGGCCGATTCTTTCTCTGAACCCGCAGGAAGACGTCCAGTTTCAGAAGGAGGTGCAGCACTTCCGCCAGCGCGTAACCCAGCAAAAAAAGGAAGAAAAACTTATTCCTGGAGTAATTTTTGTGGGCCATCTGCCTCCAGCACTTTATGAAACCCAAATCAAAGCATATTTCTCCCAGTTTGGCACTATAACAAGATTTAGACTATCCAGAAGTAAAAAGACTGGAAATAGCAGAGGCTATGCCTTTGTGGAGTTTGCGTCTGAAGATGTTGCCAAGATAGTTGCTGAAACAATGAATAACTACCTTTTTTGGTGAAAGACTCTTGGTGTGTCGTTTTATGCCACCAGAAAAAGTACACAAAGAACTTTTTAAAGAGTGGAATACTCCATTTCGTCAGCCATCGTATCCAGCTGTGAAGCGGTATAATCGGAAGCGGACATTTTTTCAAAAACTGCAAATGGAAGAGCGATTTAAAAAGAAAGAAAAATTGCTCAGGAAAAAACTAGCAGCAAAAGGAATTAATTATGATTTTCCTTCATTGGTTTTATCATCCAGTAAGACCAAAGATCCTTCGGATAAACCTACAAAGAAGAAAAAGTCTTCAGGCATACCAAAGAAGAAGAAGAAGCGGGTTTCTAAAGGCACTGCTGCCACTCCTGACAAGTCTATAGATAGCCAGGGCCCCACACCAGTTTGTACACCAACATTTTTAGAGAAACGAAAATCTGAAGTGGTGGGAATGGATGATGATGATGATGATGAAATAGTTTTCAAGCTGCCCGTATATGATGCAGAAGGAGCAGTAGAGACTCCAACACCTAAACAGTCAGGGAAGAAAAGACGAAGACAAAAACCAAGCAGTGATTCTGAATGTATTATATGAGTATATATCTTCTGACAAAATGTGATGGTTTTCTTATAGTGGCTGACTATATTTTACAAGGTACAATGAAATGTAACCATCAATAGACTCAAAAGAGAAAACATGCTATTTGGAAAGCAATCAGTACTTTGGCTTTTTTTGCCCCTATTGAAGTATGGGAGTACATCAGAGCTTGCAGTGGTTAGGCTCACACTGCCTTTGCCCTGGTCTCAGTTTTCCTATCCCCTCTTTATTTTGCCTATGTTAAAGGGTCACTGTTAACTGTAAATTTAACAACTAATCTGAAGCTATTTTTATCGACACCAAATAAAGACAGTCAATCCTGCTTAAAAATAAATAAATAAATAAATAAATATCTGACTTGTGGAACCTATAATCATGATAGTTGTTTTATATTGTTAGATTTTGGGGTAATTTGCTACACAGCCATAATAACTGGAACAAGAGGACAGTGACTGGATCTTGTGTGGTGGCAGTGGATTTGGAGAGAGTGGATCTGTTGAAGATGCTGAATGGAAACAGAATGAATTAACAAGACATAGTCAAGGAAGGGAGAGAAAACAACTTAATTGTGAAGATGTTACAGGGGAAGGCCAGGATAGAATAAACTTTTGAATCTTAAATTTTAAAGGATGCATACATTTAATCTTGAGAGCTTTATTCATTTTTTAAAAAATAATTTAATCTCTGTTAAAATATAGATAACTAAGGGATAGGTACAACCATAAAAATTTTCATTCATGAATACCTTAGTATGAATAAAAACTGAAATGAAGATTTCTTTTAGATAATGAAAATGGATCCAGGCTATTCGGGAGGCTGAGGCAGGAGGCTGAGGCAAGGTTTGAGGCCAGTCTGGGCAACATAATGAGACCCTGTCTAAAATTAAAAAGGGTTAGGAATATAGCTTAGTGATAGGGTGCTTGCCCAACATGCATGAGTCCCTAGGCTCAATCCCCAGTACTGCAATTAAAAGAAAAGGCACCTGAAGATTATTGAGAAGGAAGGAAGGGAAAAAAATTGGACACACAAAATACAGATGGCCTTCATAACTACTTTCTGTAGTTGAGCCCTTCCTCTTGATCTTGGACAGCTGTTGACTATGATTTTTATTCATCTTTGACGACTTACCCCATTAGGCCACACACTCAATTGGTCTTGCTGTGCTGAATGATAACAGTAATTACATGTGTTGGGTGTTTTCTGTGCATCAAGCATCATATACATCCATTTATTTACTCTTCCCACGAACTTGGGAAGGAAGTCCCATTGCTATCCCTCCCTTTACCATGAAACAGAGTCAGGAAGTGTAATTTGCACAAGTTCACAGCTGGAAAGCCACAGTGTGGGGGTCTAGTCCTGGCTCTCTGTGGGTGCATAGCCTTTCCTCAACCTTGAATACTGTATTCTAGAATGCCTTTAAAGTTCTTCACAACTTTAAGCCTATAAATAAATGAACTGCTTTCTGCTCTCTGGGGCTTTGAAACAGAGAGTTAGAGAAAAAAAAAAGTAAAAATAAACAAAAGAGAGTTAAGAAGTGCTAGTGGCAGGGGTGGAAGGGTGGTACTTAATCCTAGCGACTCAGAAGGATTGCAACTTGAGGTCAGACTCAGCTAATTACCAAGGTCCAAGCAATTTAGATCCTGTCTCAACATAAAGAAACAAAATAAAAAGGGTTGGGGATATGGCTCAGTGGTTAAGTGCCCCTGGGTTCAGTACCAAAAAAAAAAAAAAAAAAAAAAAAAAGGAAGTGCTGGGAAGGGAGAGGAAGAGAGGTGATGACATGTTGAAATGTTAGTGGGTCACATAATCCCATCCAAATAGTCATAATCTTCATAACTGATAAAACCATATTGCTAGACCAGAGACTCTAATTGTGCCCAAATTTCAATTGTCTTCTAGTGGTCATGTGACTGAACTGTGGCCAGTGGGATGTGGTGGATGGAAATGACGTATGTGCCTTTTTAAAAAAAGGGAGCACGACATCAACCTTGTCCCCACCACAGGATAGGGAGCAATCTCTATGGCACAGGAGGGGTCAACACACTCAGGATGGCAGAATGACCAGCAGGAGGATGGATCTGCAGATACCCAGCATCTGCAGAGCTCAGCTGTTCAGCCTGAACTCTGAGTACATGAGAAAGGAAACCAAAGCTTATGCCTAAAGTTATTTAGGTTCTTATAGAATTTGTAACCTAACTGGTATTGGCCATAGTTGTGCACAGTACTATGGAAGCTCTGAGAAGGAATACTTAGGTGTGAAGATATTTATTTTGACCCTCCTGTATGTCTGTGCAGGCCTATTTGTGTGCATATAAGGTCAATGGAGTGGGGATTTTTGAGAAAAAAAAATGATATTCACACAAATGGTGCAGTTGGCCATTTTTCTTTGCTTTCTGAGTGGGTAGGTTTTTCTCTGCCAGAAGACCTCTCTTACTGAGAGACTTTTGTTTCCATTTAAGATTCTATTATATAATTGAATTACCTACATCTATATCAGCTGAAAGAGAGAGGATGCTGTATCCCCAGAGCTGTACATCCAAGGGGTAAGATGAAGTTGGATGTTGTTCCTATATCTTTTATGTTCAGTTACATCTTGGTTGATTGTGGCTTTTCAGCACGATTGGGCAAAACAAAGACCATGCAAGTTGGAGGCAGGCACTGAGGGTCAATTTAGTTACTACACACTGTACTCAAGACAGGAATACTCCACCCATCTAAGGAGTCTGTGCCATCCTGCTCAGGGAATTTTAGTTACCTCTGTATGTCCGCTGGTTTATTTGAGTCCCCCCCGCCCAGGTATTGAATATAGGGGCACTTAACCAGTGAGCCACATCCCCAGCCCTTTTTATTTTTTTATTTTGAGACAGGTTCTCCCTAAATTGCTTAGGGCCTTTCAAAGTTGCAGAGGCAGGCTTTGAACTCATGATCCTCCTACCTCAGCCTCCTGAGCCTCTGTGATTACAGTCATGCACCACTATGCCTGGCTTGAGTTTTTTTTCCTTTCCTTTTTCTTTTTTAAAAGAGATATATACATTACTTCTGCTATATTGTAGTCTATTTTTTCCACTTATAACTGTATACCCAAAGTTTTATTGTCACTATTTAAAATTATGTGGAGAGCTAATTAAATACAGAAAGGATCTTACAAGTTAATAAGATAAATAAAACAATGGTCAAACGATAATGCAAGAACTGATTTCTTTAATGGTCTCTGTCAAAGGCTTCTCTATATTCAGGCCTTTGGGATGTTTCCTCCTTCCTACTCTGTCCTGGGTGAGACCCAATGACTTGCTGTGGCCAATGGGATAGGAACATCTGCACAGAGCAGACACTAGGAAAAGCATTTGGGTCTCTCCTCCCTTTCTCTCTTGAATCTGTGCCACTCTCATGAACATCAGTGTGGGCTGGCCTGATGGAAGAGAGTCCTGGGGAGAAGAGCCAACGTAGACCTGCCAATGCCATCCCACACCAGTAGCTCTAGTGACTCATCAGCTGACGGAAGATGCTGAGCCCAGATGAGATCAACTGAGGCTAGGCTCAGCAAAACAACCCAGATGGGGTTGTGGACTATGGACCTGTAGACTATGTTTTAATCTACTGGGTTGTGGTGGGGGGTGAGGGTTGTTACTTACTAATACTGATAGAGATAAAAATAGGAAAATGAACATAATAGCCAATAAACAAATTAAAGATCTTCAATCTGATTTATAAACAAAGAAAAATGTAAAACTCAAACACTGAGATATTATAGCAAGTTAGGAGACATTAATTTTGATGATGGCGTGGAGGAATCAAGCACTTTTGGGAAGGAGTACTGGAAGTAGTTGGTAGAGTGCGTGGCACTGGAGATGCAGTCCAATCTTGCCTGTCTTACATGATTTCTCACTTGCAGAAGCAGGAAGGTTACCAGCTACATTCCCCTGGCTCTCTAGAGAGCTAGATTTCTGGATATGAGTTGCATTCTGCTGGTTACTTGAGCTCTGGAAGGCAGAAGAGGAAACATACTTTGCTGCTTGAGCCAACAAACACTGTCAGGAAAGTGACCCCCTGATTGTTTTGGCTTCCTGACTGGCAGAGACAGCATGCTTTTGGAGTTTATGGAAGTCAAGACAGCAGCTTCCCAGTTTGGCAATGACTTTCCTGATTGAAAAGGTAATAGCTCTTTCTGAAGCTCAGGCCTGCAAGTGTGGCTCTTGAAGTCATCTCTGAATGTTCAATGTAGATTTGTTCTTGAGCCTTCTCAACAACTCCTCATTCCATCCAATAGCCTGTAACAAAACTCCCCTTAAGCTGGGTGGAACACACACTCTTCTCAGCTAACTGAACTGTAATTGATACAGTTATCAACATAAAAAAATGCATAGATCCTCTGATCCACTTCTAGGAATTTATCTTCTTAGAAATTTATCTTTCAGTCATTCACAAAGAAGTACTGTTTATAACAACAATTTAAACAACTCCAGAACATTCTAGATGTCCATAAGTAGGAAACAGCTTAGACAAATTGTGGTACATCTGAACAATGGAATGTTTAAAAGAATACAATACAATGCAATGTGAAAAAGAATGAGGTAAATCTTTAAGAACTAAGAAGAAACAATGTCCAAGAGGCCCTAAGTTTAAAAAGTTGCAAGAGTATGTATTATGTTCCTATTTGGAATAGATTGGTTTCATTTGTACTGTTTGAAATTATTTTTCCCTATGAGCAAGAATTACTTTGAGATGCTCCAGTGTTACACCATATATAACCTTATTCAAGTGCACAGATAATGCCTTTAATGTAGAATATGTGTAGGCACTGTGCACAAGTCTTCCAGAGTTTATGAGGTAAGAAATAATTACTGCCCTTCAGGGGTGCAAGACTTAGTGGTCTTCGCTTCCACATATATAAGTAGTTCTAACCTAAGTAAACCATGTGATAATTGGTAGTAAGTATCAAGAAAGAAGAGGGTAGGAGAAAATAATTCTAAATGCAAATCAAGAAGAGGCTCTGCTGGGCTTGGATGGTCAGAGATTGTGCAAAGAGATAATTTTCAGTGAATGCTTTCCATTCCTCTGGTCTTTAAGGATCCTCAGCATTTGCTGTTTACTGTATGCCACCCCATGCTAAGTGATTTAGATGCATTTTTTTTTAATGATCCCAATAACTCTGTGAAGGAAGAGTACTTATCTCATTTTCAGATGAAGAAACTAAAACGTAGAGACATTAAGAAATCAGCCCAAGGACATACAGCTGGACTCTGGCCTGCCGGGCCCAGAGCCTGGGCTTTCAACCACCATGCTGTACAGTTAGATAGGAGAATTGCTGTGTGTGGGTTGGGAGGTGGGGTTGTAAGGAAGAGCTGGTGGCTAGATAATAACAATGAAATTTTTTGAGCATATAATATATCCTAGACATGGTGCCAAACAAAGGATTGTTTGTCCCCCATCTTGAAGAAATCTAACTTCCCACCTCCTTTGCACCTGAGCAGCTGACCCTGGTGGAGAATACAGGACAATGGACTTCAGCTGACTGCTGGGCTGCCTCGAGAGCCAGCTGCATTTCCCGTTCCTGGTAGTTCTCAAAATGTGGGTTGCCAGCACCCACACCAGCATCCAGAACTTGAAGGTACTTGAGGGAAATACAAATTCCTAGGGGGGAGCAGGGTGCCATTTGATGGGGACAGTTTTAGTTATAGAAGATGAATAAGGGGGGCTGGGGATGTGGCTCAAGCAGTAGCGCGCTCGCCTGGCATGCGTGCGGCCCGGGTTCGATCCTCCAGCACCACATACAAACAAAGATGTTGTGTCCGCCAATAACTAATAAATAAATATTTAAAAAAAGAAGATGAATAAGTTAATAATACTAATAATGCACCTAACAACATGAAAAAGGATAGGTCTGATGTTAAATGTCCATAACACACACACACACACACACACCCCAAAACAAAACAAAACAAAACAAAAACAAAGGGGCATGGAGAAACACTTGGAGGCTTATTACCATTGACTGGTTTCATGGGGGTATGTACATGTCTAAACTCATCAATATACATTGAGTATGAGCAGATTTTTGTATATTAATTATGCTTCAGTAAAGTTGAAGAAGGAGAAGGAAGAGGAAGAGAATGAAGAGGAAGAAGAAAGAAGAAAGAAATTCAAATTCCCAGACTCCACCCCATACACCTCAGACCTGCTGACTCAGCCTCCAGGGCTGCCTGGCCACGGGTGCTCAACAAGCCTCCCATTAAGTTTGAGAACCTCTGTTCAGATTTCTGCTCTCCTGATTTTTCACACTTCTTTCTATCTCCTCAAACCTCTACACTCTCAGCTGATCAGAGAAAATGGAAGCAATCAGAAGAGACCTCTATTTCTCCTAGCACATCATCTCGTAGCCCTTCCTCCTTGCTTTTCCATTCTGCTTTTCCTCTTGCAACTTAGGGTGGGAACTGTCAATGCTAACAAACTTTTCCCTCCGTGCACTCAGAACTACTCAAGGTGTGGTCTTTGGAGCAACAGCAGTAGTAGCATGGGAATTTGCTGGAAATCTGGACACTCAAGGCCCTCAAATCAGAATCTGCATTTGACAAGACTGTCTTTCAGATGGACACACGCAGCTTAAGAAGCACTAGATCCTGTTCCCTCCTTCCTGCTCAAGAACCTCACCCACACAATGGTCCCTTTCTTCCTCATTGCCCCTCCCCACTGATTCCTACTCTCAGCATTCAAACAATAAACTGTAAGGCGACCCCACACCATGATCCATAGTTCTTTCTATTGCTTCATTTTTCAGCTCCAGTTCCAGTCTTCTTGTTCACTCTTGAACCTTTTCTGATCAGATTTTTTGCCACTTCACGGAGACCACATTGGAAGGCTCCCAGAGCCCATGCTGTGAAGTCAATCAGCTGGACCTCCCTTTCCCTGACTCACAGCACTGCCCCAGCTGGACATTCCTCCTACATTTACCATGTGGCCTGGCATTGGCTTCTCTTAATCTCTTCCTCCTTCCTGCTACTTCTTTTTGTCTCTTTTCTGGTCTTCTTCAACTTCAGGGGCCCATATTCTGCAGTGTCCTGGGTTCAGTTCTAATTAGCTGCTCTTTGCTTATGCCTTTGATGATCTCATCCATTCAATGCCATGTCTGCATGACTCCTGAAGCTGACCACCCTGACCTCTCCCCTGAGCTCTACCTCTTCTTGCCAGCTGTCTCCTGGACTACTTCACTTGGACCCCTAAAGGGCAGTCCACACTCTGCGAACATTCAGACCCACATTGCAGACCTTCCTCCACTCCAGGTTTTCCTGACTCAGCAAGCAGCAGTTCCACCCTCCCATTTGCTCAGGTCCAATACTTGACCCTTTCTCTCATCCCATCCACTCATTAGCAAATCCTATTGGTTCTACTTTCAAAACACATCATAAAGCTTCTGATCTTTCTATCCTGTCATCCTGGACCAAGATACTTTTCTGTCTCTTGGTGGTTTATTGCAATGGCTTCCTAACCAGGCTCTTTGCTTCTGCTCAACATCCAGAATGATCTTGCTATTAAAATACATAAATAAATGAATAAACAAACAAAAAACCACCCAGGTCAGATCTAATCATTCCTTTACTAAAAACCCTAAAATGGCTTCCTCCCTCTTCCCAGAGGAAAACAGTCCAGAAGGACCTATGCAGTCCAGCCCTGACCTCAGCCCCAGCCACTTGCTCCCTGCTTACTCATTTCTGCCATGCTGGCTTCCTTCCCTTTTCTCCAACACACAGCCACTGTTGACTCTGTGTGGAATATTTTCTCACAGCTAACAATGTTTTCTGCTCAGAGAACCAACCCCTGGCTCTTCCTGCTCCTTCTCTACTTTATTCTCTTAACACTAATCACTGCCTGGTATATAACCACCAATCTGAGGTCTACAGGCTGCCTGGTATATAACCACCAATCTGAGGTCTACAGGCTGGAGTTTGAGATGAAACTTGATTCTCTGCTTCTGCTGACTGGTGGAGTCTGTGTAAGCTGCAGGCCTTTGCAGCCCAGAAAGCCTGATTCTTCTCCATTGCAGATCTCTACTGCAGCTCCAATAGAATTCAGCAGCTCACTGCCAACTTCTTTCCAGGTTTTTGTCTTGCAAATCTAAAGAATGAAATTCATGAGACAATGGAAGGCAACAGTGAAAGGGAAAGGAGTTAGGATTCATTCAAGTGTGAAGAATAGAAACAGAAATTTCACACAGGCAAGAGGAGACCCCTATAGCAGTTTCTGCCTGAGTATGCTAATCTAGGGGTTTGGCACATGGGTCAACACCATTGGTCCAAATTTAATGCTATTCAGGGTTTGGCAATGTTATTGGTTAACCCTTGAGCCTGAACATTCATTCAGGTCTGCCCTACTTCCATTTTCCTGCTGCTCCATGGGAAGTGGGAGATTGAGCTTGTAGGATCACGAATGCTCCAGGGTTCTGACCCCAGAAGGACTACCGGAGTGGGATAGGTTGGCATGCCCTGGCTTGCCTCTGGCTCTGGTTTGATGCACCTCAGTCCTGTGCCAGCAAAGCTGGATTCACACAGCTGAAGCCTGTGCTGGACATCTGCATTCCTGACTGGGTTGCCACTCTGTCACTCTGGGACAGGGGTTGGCTTTTCCCTGACCACAATGAGTCGAGATCTCATCTAGGCTGTCTGGTGCTGAAGCCTCCATGCCCAGCACACAGTGGGTGTTCAGTGTTCGATGACAAGTGAACATGGATGATCCCATTTAGGCACTCTCATTTAGAGGTGAGGAAGCTGGGGCTTGGATAGTGGTGTAAATCCTCCAAGACCATATGATTAGCTGTTGGTTGGAATTTGAATCCAGAGCGCATACTGATAACTAAGCTATGCTGCTTCTTTCCCACCCTGTGAAAAATCTCTGAAACAGTAAAACCCTGTGTAAAAGTGAGTTATCTTTGCTATTTTTTAAAATGTTGATTCAAATACTTCACCCCCGCACCCCGCCCAAGGTGTTCTGAGCCCCTTAGAAGGGAAGCCTGGAGGAAGGAGAAGAGATCTAGTTTACAGAAGTCATTGTGCAGGCTGAAATGCCAGCAGAGATGCCTAGCTTGATGTGTTCAGGCTGGAAATTGCACAGAAGCAGAAGTTAGGTGGCTGATAAATGCCATCATTCCATAATTCCTTTCTCAGGAATGCATAGGCCTGACCTCATTATGACCTGTCTAAGGGATGGTTAAAGGGGTTAGGATTTTGTAAATACTGAATGATGGGTCTAGCCATGTGTGTCAAGCCAATCTTTCCTTTCCCAGCTAATGTTAGAGGCTAGGCCTTGTTCCTACCTCATTTTCTTCTCAATATAAACTATATCACCCATTCTAATTGAATCTTGATCCCTTCTGCATGTTGCTGGTTATTGAAAGCAATTTTAAAAAGTGTAAGACTATTAAATAAAAGTTCCCATTATTAATTCATTATTATAGGAAATGTAATATACATATTTCATCCCCTTTCCCCAGTCCTGACATTCAGTGATTTGCCTTTCTTTCTCATTATCTTCACCAGGCCTTTCTTTTCTTACTAATCCCTCTACACAAGAGATATTACTTCCACTTCTGCAGATGAGCCATCCCAAGGTCTCCTGATCCCATTTCCCTGACCTGCCAAGGGACCTCGATAGCTCAGAGGGCCCAACTCTCTACTTGTTTCCTTCTCACCGTTGGTCCTCCCCTCTGACTACAAACATACTGCACTCTCAGCCCCTCTGAAAAAAAATCTTCTGTCCTTCAACTACCTTATTTCTTTCATCACCATTCAACACATCCAAACGATTACAGGCTTGCTCAAGCCCCTGCATGCATCTACTGTGCTTGGCAAGCAATCTGACAGCCGTTTCCCCCTCCCTTGATTCCTGCTTTCAGTCGAATCTGACAACACCTTTCTGACTATCTTGTCTATGTCCTATCTTTAAAAGAACCTCAAAACAACCAAAATATCTACACAAAAAAATCGACGTTGGGTTGGGGTTATAGTTCAGTGGTAGAGTGCTCGCCTCGCACGTGCAAGGCCCTGGGTTCGATCCTCAACACCACATAAATAAGTAAAATAAAGTCTTGTTTAAAAAAAAATCGACGTAGATGATATGATGGAGCTTTACATATTGATAAAAACAAAGTTTACAAAGTTTTTAAGAGCATAAGTGATTCGGTTATAATATAAAGTTAGGATGGAACACTACATATACAGTATCATCTTAACCAAATGCTTTTAGACAGACTGGGAGGAAATAAGAGTGGTTACAACTAGCTGGTGGAACTATGGGGTAATTTTTTTTTCCTTTATTATTTCCTATATTTTACAGTAGCCTTTTAAAGAAAAGTCTGGGAGAATACAAAGGGCATTTTTCTGGACTTCGATCTGCTGGTGAATTCCAGCAAGGCCTGGGTTGAACAGCATTTAGTGCCTGCTCCACCCTTTCTCATCTCCTGGGTTCCTTCGCTTAATTCTCAAGTTTCTTGTTTTTTTTTTTTTTTTTTCTCTTTGGTACTGGGACTCAGGGGTGCTTAACCCATTAAGCCACATTCCCAGCCCTTTATTTTACTTAGAGACAGGGTCTTGTTGAGTTGCTTAGCGCCTTACTAAGTTGCTGAGGCTGGCTATGAACTTTGATCCTCTTGCCTCAGCCTCCTAAGCCGCTGGGGTTACAGGCCTGCACCACCATGCTCAGCAGTTCTCATGTTTCTTTAGCCTGAGTTTTGTCATTTCTTGCCCACTTTGTAATTCCTTTTCTATCTTGTCTTGTAAGTATTTTCTCATATAATTTTTTGAAGGAAGTATATGTTAGGTCCTAGCTATTTCCAAGTGATTGAAATCCTTACTATTGTTGAAATTTTGGCCCTGATTGAGCTTCATTACACATACTCACCATGGGGAAGGTGTGCTTTGAGAACGAGTTGACAGCCCTCATGGAAGTGGGTCTTAGCTGAGTGGCCCAGAGCCCTGATGAAAGTACAGTAAGTTATTCAGGATGAGAGGCACAAAGAACCGCCAAAGGCAATCACTGGCCCTTGGCTGAATTGGCAAGAGCTCTCTGGAAGCTATGTGGAGGGCAGATTTGAGAAGGACAGGACTAGAAGCAGGAGGAGTAATTAACAGGCTGCTGCAATAGTGATCTGGGGTGAGAATATGACAGCCTGAGCAGGGAGTCATAGCAGGTATAGAGTGGGTTCGACAGATTGGTGAGCTATCCAACAAATAGAACTAACTGGGACTTTTCATGGAGGGACCCCAGGTTTCCAACCAGGATGGCCTAGTGAACTGTGGTTCCCTCAGTGGAGGCAGTGAACACAGTGTGAATTTAAGCGGGTTATAGGCAAAATTAGATGTTGAGAAATTAAGTGTGAGGGTGCCTTAGCAACCCCGTGTAAAACTGTACAGCAGGAAGTAGAAAAGAAGGGCTGGAGAGAGATTGGGATGTTGCTGATAACAGGACACAGCTGAAACCAGAAGAGTGGATGAGACTGCTTCAGGAGCAAATAGAACAGGGAAGAGAAGCTGGGAAGAGACGCTGGAGCATATCAGCAATTATGGGACAGGCTCTAACAGAGGAGCTCACGAAGGAGACAGAGAAAGAAGAACCAGAAAGAAAAATCCCGGAGTGAGTTGTCACAAGTGGCAAGAATCTAGAAGACAGAAAGCACTGATGATTGGAACTCCACTTGATTACTGGAAAGGATCATAACATAAGGGCTGAAAATTCATTACTTGCTTTGGCAGGTAGAACGTCCCTGGTGTCCTCACCAGGAATAATTTGCACAGAGTGGAAGTAAGGAAGCCAGACTGCAAGGGGCTGTGTGGAATCTGAGAGTCCAGGGTATCAAGGGTAGACTCTTCTTCAAAGGAGTGTATGAGACAGATGTTTCAGATGCACTGATAACTAGAAGATGCTGTATGCAGGCACAAGAACCAGAGAACAAAGGGAGACAATTTGGGTAGGATGCTTAGCACAGAATCTAACACATAGTAAGCTCTCAATAACACAGATTGTTACTATCATCCTTCATTAACCATATATTAAAATATACTAACATTTTAACTTAATATTTTATTTTTATAGGCCCCATAGTTATATAGTTAACAAAGACAACAAAAATTCCCATCCAAGGTGCTTATATACCAATGGTAGACAATAAACAAAATAAATAACTGAAATTACATGGTATATTTGCTAGGTGTGGATGCTAAGGAGAAAACTAGGGGAAGACGATATTAAGTGTTGAAGACAGGAATGAAATTTGAGATAAGAAGCCTTAAGTTAACTTTTAGGTAAAGACTTAAAGGAAATGAATATAGAAACTATAATTAGGGAGTGAGGGAATACTATTAATTATCATTATTATTGCAATTAGCATCCTTAATATATTATTATTACAGAAATACATTGTTATCATCTATTATTACTGCTCTCTTTGCTATAATAAACATTGTTATTACAATTAATGTCATCTCCAGCTGTTGAGTTGTTACACTAGTGGTAGTAAAGTTTATATCAAAAAGGTATAAAGAAACTAGAACTACTGGGGAAACAAAAGTGTAACATGATGTGTTAAGGGCTGGGGATGTGGCTCAAGCGGTAGCGCGCTCGCCTAGCGTGCGTGTGGCTCAAGCGGTAGCGCGCTCGCCTAGCGTGCGTGCGGCCCGGGTTCGATCCTCAGCACCACATACAAACGAAGATGTTGTGTCTGCCGAGAAATAAGAAAAAATAAATAAATGTTAAAATTGTCTCTCTCTCTCTCACTCTCTCTTTAAAAAAAAAAAAAATGATGTGTTAAAATCACTGGCCAGAGCCAGGTGTGGTGGTGCCCGTCTGTAAGCCAGTGGCTTGGGAGGCTGAGGCAGGAGGATCATGAGTTCAAAGCCAGCCTCAGCAAAAGTGAGGTGCTAAGCAATTCAGTGAGACCCTGTCTCTAAATAAAATAAAAAATAGGGTTCGGAATGTGATTCAGTGGTCAAGTGCCCCTGAGTTCAATCCCTAGTACTGGCCAGTTTGTACTGGCAGAAGCAAAGGGACAAATGGTAGGTGACTGTGCATGTGAGAGCTGCAAATAAGATGCTGTTCTGTGTGGGCACTAGAGGGAAGGGAAGACAGGCCAGCACTGGCTGGGTTGTGGACCCTATGTCACATATGGAATAGCCACACTTAGGATCATCTTCAGACCAAAGATATTAAAGGGCACTGACACAAAGATATCTCTGAAGCAACAGGAAAATTGGCACTGGGATCTCAAATCAGCACATCTGCAAAGTGTGTGATTTAGAGGACTGTGTTTCTATTAGAACATTTATTTGACAGTCAGGGATAGGAATTCACCAATACTATCTGGGAATAGTTAAGAGGAACTGGAAGTTCTTGCTATTTACCAAGACAAGCACAATGCTGAGAATAAGGTGGGTGTATAATAAATGAATTGTACTAAATAAGATGATTAAATCTTCCTCATAATTGATGCACACCATTTTTTAAAAGTCTATTTTGGATTGATAATTATTCTTTGCAATTCAGAGAAAATGACCAAAAAAGAAAAAGGAAAGGGGAAAACAAAAGAAAACAAAAAGAAAAATAATCTGAATGCCTGAGAATTCATGCTAATCAGCTACAATATTTTTTAAAGTGATACAAGTATATCACTCATCAACAATCAGAGACTTCCCTGGGCTTATGAAAGGAGACACAAAAACCTATATGTTTTAAGAATAAAACCTCATTCTTCAACTCAGGTTAATGGAAATTTTTGGAAACATCTTAATTATATACATATATATATATATATATATATATATATATATATGTATATATTTAGAGAGAGAGAGAGAGAGAGAATTTTTTAATATTCATTTTTTTTTTTTTTTAGTTTTCGGCAGACACAACATCTTTTGTTTGTATGTGGTGCTGAGGATTGAACCCCGGCCTGCACGCATGCCAGGCGAGCGTGCTACCACTTGAGCCACATCCCCAGCCCTTAATTGTATTTTCTAGGTGTATTTATTACTTGAAGGGGAACAAGAATTTGTCTATTTAAACAAATAGAAAGTTATAAAGTTACAAAAAATGTTATACAGATTAAAACTTTATATTCTAACTAGCGGTATTTAGAAAAGTTTTCATTAATTCTTTGTGTCTGTTTAAACACATAATAAGCATTTCCTAAGAAGCCAAAGTCGGATCATTGTAATGGCCAAGTAAAAGTTTATGAAGGAAGAAGTTGAATAGGCCAATTATGTTTTATGGCTCAAGCTAATAGCAATTGATGTTATCATTGCTTTACCATATAGTATTTATCATAATACACTTCATAACAGTGTATATGTTACATTCATGCATGTTATATGCTTCTCTAAGCATTTCAGAGACTGACTTAATAGACATTAGCAACTTCTACTTTAAGGATAGAAAAACAAGAAATGTGGGGCTGGGAATGTGCCTGGCATGCGTGTGGCCCAGGTTCGATTCTCAGCACCACATACCAACAAAGATGTTGTGTCCGCTGAGAACTAAAAAATAAATATTAAAAATTCTCTCTCTCTCTCTCTCCTCTCTCACTCTCTCTTAAAAAAAAAAAAAAAAAAAGAAATGTGGACTATGAAAAGTTTGTAACTGTGCTGGGGATTGCACAACATGTCAGTCATGGAGTCCGGAACGCAGACTCCTAGCCATCCAGGAAGTCCTCAGCAAGAGAGGAACATGCCGAGGGAAGGCAGGAAGAGAAGAAAACATCAGCTACTGAACACTTTCAATGAGTCTGTTAATGACTTAAGAAGCAGGATATCAATTATCATATACTTTATTGTCTCCTTTAAGAAACATCCTTATGCCACCTCACTGTGGTCAAAGCCCTGAAGGACACCTGCGGTCTTCGTGAGCTGCTGGGCCAGGGTTCCTGTTATGTCAGCAGAATCCTTCAGTCCCGACTGCAAGAGAAACTCCGCACAAACCAAGTGCTGACCTGCACAGGCCAGATGCAGGGCTGAGGGGAGACAAAATGACATGGATTTAGAACTTGACCCCCTACAGCAATGCTGACCTCATAAGTCAACTGTACCCAACAAAAATTTTGGTTCATTCAACAATTCGTATTTTATACTTTTCATCCATACCCATGACTTGCAGTATTTTTTTTTAACCTGATTGGGTTAAAAGATTTTTTTTTGGAGGTGGGGAATACCATGGGTTGAATTCAGAGGCACTCAACCACTGTGCCACATCCCAGCCCTTTTTTGTATTTTATTTAGAGACAGGGTCTCACTGAGTTGCTTTGAACCTCGAAATTGATGAGGCTAGCTTTTAACTCCTGATCCTCCTGCCTCAGCCTCCCAAGGTGCTAGGATTACAGGCATGTGCCACTGCACCCTGCCAAAAGATTTATTTAAAGATAACAAAACCAGTTAGAGAGGACTTAAAGAACCTTTTCTAAAGCAATGGAATAAATTAATGAGAAATAGGAGACTGATCCTCCTCATCTTCACTCCTGTGTGCCATTCAAAGGCAGTCTCAATGGCATGGAAATTTTTCTCAATGTTTTATTGAATTCTTTTTCTAAGTAAAAATCACCATGAATAAGTACCACATGACAAAAAGAAAACATGTTGGCCAATATTCCCTTCAGGTGTGCTGAGAGTCTAAGAGCTTCATTGCTTCTGTGCCTAATCTTCAGGAGCTAGCCTGCATAGCTGCCTTTCCACCCCTGGAGCCAGAATCTATCATCTGCAAGTCTCTGAAGCATAAAGATCTCAGTAAACCGTTACAGGATGGCCTTTGGCTCATTGAATACTACTTAGAGGGTTTAATTCTAAAGTCCAAGCTTAAACTTAAAGCTCTGAGTGGGATTGGGGATGTAGCTTATGGTACCTGCCATGCACCTCAGCAAATACCTAGCACACAGAGGCACCAATTCCCAGCACCAAAAAGAAAAAAGAGAATTGGCTTTAAGAATATATTTCTGAGACCTTGCTCTTGTCCACCTCAACAGCAGGTGTCCTCATGAATTAGATACAAAGTGCTTTGATGGCACATATTGCTGTGGTTTAAAGTAACAGTAAAAAGGGCAGTGGTAATGAGCAGTGGTCATCATCATTGTCATGATAATAGCAATAGGTTTATAATTTTGCAAGCAAAAGAAAATTTATTTTGAGGAAAAGTTACTGGAAGAAAAATATTAAAACCAGTGTGTGTGTGTGTGTGTGTGTGTGTGTGTATGTGTATGTGTGGTCTTTTTTTTTGTATTACCTATGTGGTTATGAGGATCAAACCCAGGGCCTGTGTCTGTTAGGCAAGTGCTTTACCACTGAGCTATACATAGTCACACCACCCCCAAACCCCAAACTAATGCTTTTAATATAAAAGTAGGTGGACTGTTTACATTTAATACCTGATCGATTTCTTTCATCTTTAGAGTTGATATCAGCACCCAAGGACAAGAGAGTCTGAATCGTGCTTGTATGTCCTTCCTGGGTGTTGAAATAAATTCATTACCACTGTGATGAGAACAAAAGAAAACCTTTACACACAAACTCTGGTGCATATTTGGCTCTTTTTAATAGTCAACTCCTAAAACCAAATTTTCATACTTAAGGAAAGACTCAGTATATCACTCTCAAATAATAAAAAAAATCTTGGCAATATTTAATTATTAGGATATAGATGATCAAGTTTGTAGGCCAAATTATTAACCTAATAGAGTTGGGTTTCTGAAAATGTAAGAATTATAAATCTTATGGTTTACATAGAATCCACAATTTCAAAATTTCCCAAGGAACCATATGCTTTGCTATAATCTTTAGGGTAGAGATAAATTACAAAAGATTGTAACCTCTTAGAAAAGAGAATTCTATTATGGCTAGTGTTATCATTTATAATTTTTTTTTTTTTTTTGGTATTGGGGATTGAACCTAGGGGTACTTTACTACTAAGTTACATTTCCAGCCCTTTTTACTTTGCTTCAAGATCTCCCTGAGTCACTCAGGCTGGCCTCAAACTTGTGATCCTCTTGCCTCATCCTCCAGAGTCTCTGGGATTATAGGCGTGTACTACCATGCCCATCCATTTATAATTTATACATTCTTTGTCTAGCTGATGAGTCTGTTAGTATGTGGAGAGACCAAAATCAAGGATTCAGCTTTTATCTTTCTATGGAGGAAACTAGCTTTCTTCCTTTGGTGGTGACCACGCAGGAGAGTGTAGTTGATCAGGGGGAAAAAAAATCCTACTTTTAGAAAAACAAGCCAAGGCAGGCAGCCACTGAATTGTGTAGGTAACACACAGGACTCAAGAGCAGTTAGAACAGCTCCCTTTCTAGTGAAGAAATTTTGCTTATCTTCAGTGCTTTTACATTGGAGAGAGCAGTAAATACAATTACTTTGCTTCAGTTAAAGATCTTAACTTCTGAATTCCAGGGTAAGACTAGAGAGTTATAAACTGCATACAATGAGTCTTTATCACATTAACATTATTCCTGAAAACAAAAAAGTTGGAAGGGAGGCATAAAGTCAGGTTTATATTTAAAGAGAGAAAGGATTTGGGAATCAGGAACATGGGCAATTTCTTTCATAGAGATGGAGCCAAACAAAGCAGGACCAATGGAATAAATGGAATAAAGCAAGCCTACACAGGCAGAGACAATATCACGAGAACAAACCTACCTTAGCTGCAAAAAGAAGTGCTGTGAGATGGGTTGTTGTTGCTCTTGTATCTACATCAACACCAAGATCAGACACCAGGAATCGGATGGCTTCGTCTTGCCCAGTGACTGCTGCCCTGTGCAGAGCCTGGGACCCCAGGCTATCCTCAGCTGAAAAGCAAGCCTAAGAGACAGGAGGGAAGAGCAAAGGTAAGCAGCAGAGAAACCTGGGTCCATATACCTGATAACATCTGGCAGTACTTATTTACTTAGTTGTCTATGTTTCTCTGGGCAGAGGATACAGAGCTTTTGTCTAAAGGACTCTAACCATAACCAAAAAAAAAAAAAAAAAAGGTTAAGAGCCAGTGTTCATAAATATAGTTATTAAATATACATTGGAGATAAGATAGCCTGTTCAACAAATGGGTGCCGAGAAAACTGGAAATCCATATGTAGTAGAATGAAATTGAACCCTATCTCTCACCCTGCACAAAATTCAATTCAAAGTGGACAAAGGACCTAGGTGTTAGACCAGAGACCTGCACCTATTAGAAGAAAAAGTAGGCTCAATTCTCCACCATATCGGCTCAGGAATGGACTTCCTCAATAAGACTCCTAAAGATCATGAAGTAAAATCAAGAAATCAATAAATTTCTTCTTCACAGCAAAGGAAACAAGAATGTGAAGAGAAAGCCCATAGAGTGGGAGAAAATCTTTGCCACCTGCATCTCAGGTAGAGAATTAATCTCCAGGATGTATAAAGAAGTAAAAAAAAAACTCAACACCCAAAACCCAAATAATCCAATCAATAAATGGGCAAAGAAACCGAACAGGTACCTCACAGAAGAAGAAATACGAATGGTCAAAAAATATATGAAAAAATGTTTAACATCTCCAGCAATTAGAGAAATATAAATTAAAACTACACCAAGATTCCATCTCATTCCAATCAGAATTGCATTTATCAAGAATACAATAAATGTTACCATGAATGTTGGTGAGGATGTGGGGGAAAAGGTTCACTTACACATTGATGATAGAATTACAAATTGGTGCAACCAGTATGGAAAGCAGTTCAGAGTTCCCTTAGAAAACTTGGAATGGAACCATCATTTGACCCAGTTATCCCACTCCTTGGTACTCAAAGGACTTAAAATCTGTATACTATAGAAATGCAGCCACATCAATGTTTATAGCAGTTCAATTCACAATAGCCAAGTTATGAAACCAACCTAGGTGCCCCCAGGGCAAACCTACCTTAAGAAAAATGTGGTACATATACATAATGGAATATTACTCAGCCATAAAGAAGAATGAAATTATGGCATTTGCCAGTAAATGGAAGGAACTGGAGAATATCATGCTAAGTGAAGTAAGCTAGCCCCAAAAAACGAAAGGCCAAATGTTCTCTCTGATATGTGGATATGTGGATGCTAACACACAATAAGGGGGATTAGGGAATAATGGAAGTTCATTGGATTAGACAAAGGGGAATGAAGGAAAGGAAGTGGGGATGGGAATAGGAAAGATAGAAGTGGACATAACTTTCCTCTGTTCATATATGAATACACAATGAGTGTAACTCCACATCACATATGACCACAAGAATGGGGTCCTAATTAGAATACGTTATACTCTGTGTGGGTAAAATGTGTCAAAATACACTCTACTCTCATGTATATCTTTTTTTTAAAAAAGCCTATGTTCCATGCTATAGTGTCAAAAGCACTGTAAGAGTCAGTTTGTTACTATTATTACTATCAAAGACCTACTATTTATTGAATACTTAACTTGCTAACTGCTCTGTGTACATGATATTATTTCATCCCTGTAGGAACCTCCTGAATAAATGGAATTTGTTCCCATATTATAGAAGGGAAAATGATATACTGATGCTTAAAGAGGCCAAGGGGTACCATGAGGGGAACTTGCCAGAGCTGGGATTTGAACCTAGAATCTGAATAATGATTCAGATTCTTATCCTTTAATCTAAAATTTGTAGGAAGAACCACAGGAATAAAACAAACCCATTTTTATACCTCATGCTTTTTGAGGAGCAGTCTGGCTATGTCGATGTGTCCACACTGAATTGCATCCATAAAAGGGGTGACACCACAGCTGTCTTTGCAGTCTGGTTCATACTGACACCTAGAGCCAAAACCCCAAATGACAGAGCTAAGAACATTCATCACTTCAAACACAACAGGCATGTGTGTTCTCCCTCTTCTCCCCATCTCAGTATCTCAAATGAGCCCTGTACCTTCAGGAGTACATGTTGATCTTCCCCAGAAAACATGCTCGTGTCCTAGCCTTCTCTGGCCTATTCGATGGCACCGTCTCCTCTCTACTTTGAAGCCTGCGTCCTTATTCCTGCCTTTCCACTACTGCCATCCTTGTGGCTCCTTATCTCTTGTACCCAGTTACCCACATCTTTTAATTCTGAAGTCAAACTACTTTTAAAACTCTGTACCCTTCCCTCTGTCTCTGCTTTCACTCCTTAAGACTAAGTCAGTTGGCAAGAGCCTCCCAATGTTCTTGGCACCTTGACACCTGCCTTCTCTGCCATTCTCCATAGTAACCGTGGTCCTCCCTCCACAATGCAATGGACAAAGTCACTCCTGCTTAAACCATTCAACTGCTGCCCACTGCATGAAAGGCAAGATCTCAAACCTCACATGACCTCCAAGGGCCAGAAGCACGTGGCACCTGCTCATGCCTCCAGCTTCCCCCAACCCTGGGCTTGCTATGCTCCCTTCTGTTTCCTGGTCATCACGTTGTGGAGCCCTTTCCTGCCTCGGCATCCACTGGGCCTTCTGCTTGAAACATTATAGTTCCACTCTTCCCTTGGTCAACTCAAACTCTTCCTTCAAGTCTCATGTGAATGGAACTTTGACAGAGGCCTTTCTTTACCACCCCCTAATCTACACAAAGACTTGGATTGTCTCCTAGTGTTCCATACTTTTCCTTTGTAATATTACACTTTGTAATTCTATGACAATTATTTGTGGGATTATTCATCTATACTTGCTTCCATACTAGCCTACAGGTTCCACTAGAGGAAGGACAGTTTATCATCCAGAACCTAATACATGAAGATGCTTGAAAACATTTCTTAAATAAATAAAAGAAAGAATACTTATAATCTGCGGACAACCAAGTATGTTCCCATTAGGCAACTCCCCCCGCCCGCTCCTGGCACTGTAGGGCCAGTGTCAAGTGAATTTTAAGTGCTTTTCTCTAATGATATGCTAACCTCAGGTCATCTCTTTCACTCTGGCCTCAATTATCATTTCTATATCTAGGAGCCCCACATTTCTATCTCTGCCCTTCTGTTTCTCTAACTCCTGCTTGAAGTTTTTGCTTGGATACCCTCAAATTATCTTTTACCCCAACCTACTTCTCTGGTGTTCAATGTCTAAGAAAGTCACATGTGTACCACCACATTGAAAGTCATCTAGACTTCCCATGGACACCTGAAAATCATCCTTAAAGCCTCTCCTCCTTCATTCATGTATTTATTGTAGTGCTAGGGATTAGACCCAGGACTTTGCACCTGCTAGGCAAGTACTCTACCACTAAGCTAAGTCCCCAAGCCCTCCTTCATCCCTTTTGTTTTTCACTTAAACCTACACAGTCTACTTCTTAGACATCTCCAGATGTTTTTCTTCATCCCTCATCATCTCCCCAGCCTAGCTACTATCATTTCTTTCCCATTTCACTGCACCAGTCTCCCAAATGGAAAGTGCTTTGGGGGCTGGGGATGTGGCTCAAGCGGTAGCGCGCCCGTCCAGCATGCGTGCGGCCCGGGTTCGATCCTCAGCACCACATACCAACAAAGATGTTGTGTAAGCCGAGAACTAAAAAATAAATATTAAAAAAAAAAAAAGTGCTTTGGAAAGCACCTTCCTACCACCCCTTACCCCATTTTGTAAACAGAGGATTGAGGATCTTTGAAAATAGTTAATATCTTATTATCTCTTGACTCCAAACACTTCCATATTATCTCATGTACTTTGAACAAAATCTAAACTTTCTAACAAGGTCCACAGTAAGTATGCTCCCTTTACTGTTTAGGCTTCAGCACATCAGTTTCTCACAAGTCCTACAGTTTTTCCTGGCTCAGAGTATCCACAGATGCTGATATCTCCATCTGGATGTTCCCTTGCCTCCAAGTTGCAGCCAATTTGTATTCCTCCTTCAGGTGAGAAATTCAGTATTGCTGGGTCCTGAGATCCCTACTCCTAGGCAAGTGAGCCTTTCTGTTATTTGCTCCCTTAGGGATCCTGCAACTCCTTGCAATGCTAATCAGACATACAGAGCTTGTCAGTCTGTCTTCTTGCCAGTCTCTGATTCCATGAAGGCAGAACTGTAACTGCCTTGTATCTGTTGTAGCCCCTCTATTGATACAGAGCATACTTTATATTAGGCACTAAGTGAACATATGTATGTTAGTTGAATAGAGAAACAGATGATTTTTCCCTCATCTGTTTGATAGCTATTTTGGTTTTACAGTCTAAGAATTATCTATGTCCTGTGTTCACTTTTCGCAAGCTTAGTTTGTTTCTATCTGCTTGAACTTCTTATGTAAGGCCAATATTAACTCCTTGTTAGAACTAAAATATTTTCCTCCAATTTACTGTTTGCTCTTACCTCTCAAGAAGCACCTTTACTGCTTCTAAACAGCCATGCATTGCTGGGAGAAGAGAGTTGAGAATTAGAGCTTTTTAATGCATACATAAAATGCTTCTTGACTGGGGATGTAGCTCAGGGGTAGAGCCTTTGTCTAGCATACATGAGGCCCTGGGTTTGATCCCAAACACTGCTAAATAAATAAATAAATAAATAAATAAATAAATAAATAAATAAATTTCCCCTTCTGGCTCTCCTCTCTGCCCCATTCTTGTGTGTTGTGTGTGTGTGGTTCTGGGGATTGAACCCAGAGCCTTGTGCATGCAAGGAAAGCACTCTACCAACTAAGCTATATCCCCAGCCCTCTGCCCCCATTCTTATCATTGTGACTTAAAGGAGCACCTAAATTGATTGTTATTGTCCTAGAAAAATAAAAACCAACTGGATAAGCAGTATTTAAGTCAGCTTTTTCATGTCTGTGACCAAAAGGCCTGACAAGAACTATTTTAGAGGAGGATTAGTGTATCTGATGCTCACACTTACAGAGTTCTCAGTCCACAGATAGCCAACTCTAATGCTCTGTGCCCGAGGTAAGGTAGAACCTCATAGTGGAAAGGAGTGAGTGCAGAATGCAGTTCAGGACATGATAATCAGGAAGCAGAATTCCACTCCCCAGGGACAAAACACAAATCACCAAAGTCATGCACTCAATGACCTATCTCCTCCAAGGATGTTCACATCCTTGATCTCTATTTTCTCAAATTGTCCATTCCTCTGTGGGTGACTTGAACAAGATGTTGGGCAGTGCTGGCTGAAGCAGGTTGCACACAGAGCTGTAGATTGTACCTGCAGTGTGCAGAGGAGTTCTTCTAATTTTGCTCTCTGTCTTCCATGCATCCGGGCAAACAGTGAGAAGGTACTGGAGGATCAGAGGGTCACCTTCTCTACTGGCAATATGGAAACTGTTCCAACCATCTTTGTTTTTCAGGAGTGGATTGGCTCCATGTTCTACAAGGTCCTGGATCACCTCAAGATTCTTCCTTGTGCAAGCCATCATCAGAGGAGTCCTAAGGCCAACCAGGATAAGCTGTCAAATGAAGGCAGCTAAGACATTAGCAGCAAGGTACCAGGTCTTTGGGAAAGGCACATCCTTGGCACAGATGGGAAACCTAGAGAATTCAGGGGACTGGAAAATAGTTTTGACTGGCAACTTGCCTGCTGTGAGAAGCCTGGGAGAAATAACAAAAGGGAAATGATGGTGATTAATGGAAACCTACAGCAGGGAGGTACCTGAGAGGCAAAACTGTTTATGAGCCAGGATAGAATCAATTATAACAGAGCTAATAAAAGCCATAGATGATCCTCAAAACATAACTAGGTCTACTTTTTCACCACAGTGGGGAAGATGTACTTAACTATATGGCTCTCTTCCTGCTGCAGCAGTGGTGTGTTTGCAGTGATGCGGATGGAATCAGTGCCTATTACCTGCTAGGAAACTGCTCTACCACAGAGCTACACCCCTAACCCTCTTTTATTTATTTAAATCAGATCAGGAATCACTTGAAGGTAGGCACTTCATAGAGTTGTAAACCATAGGTTCTTCGATTTGAAGACACCTTATGCAGGAGGCACTAAAAATAATGTTAATTCAACAAAATGGGATTTATTTATGTGATGGTACAGTACCTTGACAGTGGTGGTTATGCAAGGCCTCACTTGGTAACATCTACTCACAGCACATGTGTAACTGATGAAATTTGACTATTTGTATTGACTGTAATAATGTCAAAACAAAGCAAATGGGGTAGTAATGTAGCTAGACAAAGTGCTAGAACTTCACATCCTGGAGCTAGGAGCACTGCACACAATTCACTGTTTGATTATATTTCATACTGTCTCACAAAGGGAAGTTACTGTCCTGTTCAGTTAACCCCACGAGGGCAGGAAGGTTAACCTTGCTGGACGACCTTGCTGCAGAGCAGGTCTCTAGGATGAAAAACTAGCAGCCGAGAAAAGCTATACTGTCAAGGGGACAGAATTAATAAGTACACGAAAATCTGATTCTGCCGGAAGTGACAAGGCGGAATGGTTTTCTGGATCCCGGCCACCTACCAGTCGGCTTTCTTCAGGCTATCCACAGCTGCCCCTTGAGCCAGCAGGTAGCGCACGCAGTCCCGGTGGCCCATTGAGGCAGCCTCGTGTAGAGGCCTCTTGTAGTCTCGGTTCACGGCCTCAATGTCCATGCCCCAGGCTTCGGCCAAATAGGCTAGGATGTCCCGGCGCCCATGACGGGCTGCACAGTGGAGGAGGGTGTCCCCGCCAGGTCCTCGGTAGCCTCTAGCCTCCTGCAGCTCCGCCTGCAGGGCAAGCAGCTGGCCCTCTTGCACCAGCCTGCAGAGTCGCCGCGGATCCCCGGGCCGAGTCATCACCTTTGGCCCCGAACCAGTGGGAGGGACCCCGAGCACCAGTCCTCCTCAGCTGGGGCCCCGCTATCGTAGGCTGGGCGAAACTGAGAAGTGACAAGAGATTCCGCTTTCTGAACGTGACCTTCCTCTGCGACGATGTGCCGGTGTTCAGGCCCGGCCCGATTGGGCAACAGGAGAGCAGCTGCCCCCAACACCCTCAAGACACTTGTTCTGGATGTGGGGAGGAGCCGCGATTCCCAGTTTAGGGTGGTGACTCCTCAAGGGGACAGGACAGTCAGCGATGAGTACGCTTGTGGGCCACTCTAGTTGGCGCGTTCCAGACGCGCGCAGTAGTCTAGGCGGAGCAAAAAGGTCAGGGTTTGGGAAGGGTTTGAAGTGGGACGGAAAAACAAAAGCGGCTTGACCCCGACCCTGCACGGTGCCGAGACAGGGGTAGCTTCGGAGGAACCCAGGCCGGACCGTGGCCTGCTCTCATCGGCCGAGCCCATGCGGCTCTTCCTCCTGCAGCCTGGCCGGCCCACGTCGGCTGTAGGGATGAGTGCGGGGCTGCGGCGCGCTGAGCCTCCCACTGCAGAGGTCTGACTCCTACGGGCGGTGTTCCTGTACTCTGCCCACTCCTCACCCAATCAGCAGTGGTACTTGGCTACCTCCCCGCCGCTACAGCTGTAGCTCCCGCGGGAACCCAGGCAGCTCTAAGGAACTCTGGGAAAGTTTCCCCTAGCCTCTCCGCACGAGCGGAAGCACGGACAGGGCGTGGCTCGCTGGCGGAGGCCGCGTCCTTTACATTCGTGAGTTTCTATTGGTTACTGGGGCCATCCGTCAGCCAGTTCCTCCGGTTGCGAGTCTCTATTGGTTCTTGGGGCCGTCCGTCAGCTCTGGCGGCGGGTGCTTCCCTGGGCTGAGGCGGGGCGGAGCTCGCGGAGGAAGTCGGTGGCTGTCTCTGCTTGCTGTCTGGGACGGAGGAGGAGCTTGCTGCGGGCGACGCTGGGCTGGGCGGCCAGCGGCGCGGGCCTTGAGGCAGCGTTGGCGAGGGCTCGGGTCCGGAGTGCCATAGTGCGTGAGACCGTAGACATGGCAGGGAGTCTAGGCGGGGATCCGTGGCGTGGAAACTTAACCTATGGGGCTTTTCCCGGGGGTCCGGGCCTCGGGGGTGGGGCCCTAAGTCAGAGGGCGGGGCGGGGTCGGTGGAGGGTGAGTGTAAGGGGCTTCTGGCAGGTGCTGGCGTAGAGATGTGCGCACGGGGGAGGCCCGGGCGCCGGGTGAGCTCGGGCCAGGTCCCCGCCCCCACGGTGCTCTCTGAGGCCCAGGAAGGGCCAGCTCGTCGTTTCTCTGGGGCTGGTGGAGGAGGTACGGGGACGTGGCCTCGGTTGCTGGCTCATCTACTCTGATGTTTTGACCTTGGGCAAGTCATTTTCTGATACTCTGTTGCTTCTCTTTCCCTCCCCCTTACCTGGATATAAGAAGATTAAGGTGATGTGGGCAGGCCTTGGGCTTTGGAAGGATTCGTTGAGATTTGAGTCAGCTGTACAAGGGGTGATGGAAATGCTTAGGTTAGATATGTGTTCCTTACCCGACCTTAGGAAGAACTAGTCATTTAACCTCCTGGTGTTTTCAGTTCCTTTAGGGCTAAAAAAGGGGTCTCAATTATATGTTAGATTTAAGAAGTTATTCTTTCCGTTTTGGTATTGCACTCTGATTTACAAAACACCTGACATTCGATTTCTAACCCACGAACATCATTCTGGTTTTACAGGTGGGGAAATTGAGGCCTAATGAAATTAGTGATTTTAACAAGGTATGGATGATAAAGTCTTCTAGAAGGAAGAATAGCACCAACTGTTGTGTGTGCAAGTGCCAGATACTGCTAAAATAAGTGGGAGATAAAATGAAAACTCAACTGTGTGATCATGACAATAAGCTCCCTTTACTAATAAGTATATTCAACTTGGTTTATTTCCTGAATGGTATGGTTACTGGAGACAGAACGGGGTCAAGTTTGTCAAAGTTTATTGATGCTTACCCCTTCTCCAAAGTGGGATGAGGTTACAAGATGATCAAATACCAGTGCTTTTAAGTGCAAAAAGTTTTAAAACATGCCAAGCGATGTGTTACTGCAGCTGTTAGAGTCAGTGCAGATTTGAAGTTGAGGTGTCTGGTAAACTTTTTGCTGCTAGTGCTTCTCTCCACCCCATTGTCTATACTAGTGCTTCTCTCCACCCCATTCTTTTCTCCTAATTACAGATTACCCCACCTTCTCTTGCCTTTTGTCTCCAGTTTCCCTGTTTTTCTTTTCGTTTTTTTTTTTTTTTTTTTTTTGAAACAGAGTCTAGCCATGTTGCCCAGTCAGGACTCGAACCCCAAGGCTCAAGAGATCTTCTGGCTTCACCCCCTGAGGAGCTGGGACTACTGATGTGTGCTATCATGTCTGACTCAGCTTCCCTATTTGTTTTTAAATTGAGGCACATGGTTCACAATAAGGAGGAATATTTGAATCCAGGATAATTAATTTTTTTCTTGTTTTTTGGTACTGGGGATTGAACTCAGGGACACGCAACCACTTAGTCACATCCCCAGCCCTTTTTGTATTTATTAGATACAGGATCTCACTGAATTGCTTAGCACCTCACTTTTGCTGAGTCTGTCTTTGGACTTGTGATTCTCCTGCCTCGACTCCTTGAGCTGCTGGCATTACAGGTGTGTGCCACTGGCCCGGCAATAATTAATTATTTAATTGATATTCCAATTTGATTCTGTCTATCCTGTCTGCTTTATGAACTTAGCTTTGGTCTCTTGTCTCCCTTTGAGTAACTAGATGATGAAGTATGTGAATCTGTGCCATAGTGTCTGTGATTTTCTGGAGCAAAAGCCTGGTCTGGAGGGGTGTGTGTGTGTGTGGGGGGGTGGTCTCTGCAGTAAACTTATCACCCAGTTATTTTGGGGTTCTAGCTGAATTTTTTTTCTTATTAGGTTGCCCATTTCTTTTGTGCAAACTTGGAGTTTGTGGTATGCCCTTTACTGTCTCACTTCTGTAATTGTCATTGGTGTTATGAGTAGCTACTTGACTGTTTTTCCTTTTTCTTGAACTGTATTGCATGGATATATAGCACTCAACTTAGTCACTGAAGTACTGATGATTTGATATTGCTGATTTGTAAGTACACAAGACTGTTAGACTTCAAAGTCTAATTTCAAGTTTGTTTCCATTATCTTTTTTTTCTGCTTACCATTTCTCTCTATCCTTTCTAGGCTGATTCTTTTTTTTGGGAACTGAATATGAATTCTGTCTTTGCTCTTCTGGCTGTGAAGTTACCTAACTCCTAGAAAATTAGCTATCATAATACCACAAGTCTTTTATCTTCATTGACTGTTCAGATGCTTTTGAGGACCAGTCTCAGTCAAAGTATCTTTTGGAGCTTAACCTGTATTCTACAGATACTTTTTTTTTTTTATGTACCAGGAATTGAACCCAGGGACACTTAACCTCTGAGCAGTGTCCCAGCCCTTTTTTTGTATTTACTTTAGAGACAAGGCTGAGTTGCTTAGGGTCTTGCTAAGTTGTTTGAGGCTGTCTTTGAACTTGCCATTCTCCTGCCTCAACCTCCCAAGCCACTGGGATTATAGGCTTGTGCCACTGCACCCAGTCCATAGATACTTTAAAATAAAACAAATTATTTGCAAAACTGGAGCTTTAGATCTCCCTTCACTACAGGAAAAAAACAAAACATAAACCTATTTCTCCTTTTACTCTTTAATATGGTTAATGAATCATTTTTCTTAATGTTCTCTTCATCTTGTCAAAAAAACCCTTGTTGATATTCATCTGTCTTCAGCTAAATTTCTGTTGCTCTTAGGCTTTGCCAACTCTCACATTGGTTGGTAGAGTGACTTTCTGACTAGTTTTCCTGACAGTCTTCATGTCTGTCTAAAATTGATTGTGTAATGATCCTGCTTTAAAATAGAAGACACCCCTAATTGCCTCCATGACAAAGGCCAGTTTCTTTAGCAGGGTGTTAACAGACCTTCATAGTCTAGCTTCAGATGCATTTTCCGGTCTTATTTCCCATTATTCCCCATTAGTGAACCTCTTGTTCTGACAGAACCCACCTTTTCGGTCACAACAGTGCTTTACTTTGCCTCTGTGTTCTTGCACCTTTTTTTTTTTTTTTTTTGGTGGTGCTGGGGATTGAACCCAGGGCCTTGTGCATGTGCGGCTGAGCTACATCCCTAGTCTGCACATATTGTTTCTTCAGCCTAAGGCTCAACTCTTTGTAAAACCTTTCCCATCTTTTCTAACTCTGTTTACTTCAATAGCACTTGTTTATGTAACATATTGCTTTATGTTTAGTAATTTGTGTTTTGGTAGTTGCCTTATGGTCTGACTTATTCATTTTTATATACTTAATGTCTGAAATAACATTTAACATCAAGGATACCATAAGGAAAGTCTTCATGGAGTTTATAATGAAACTGGGACGTAGTACATATGTAAAAGTAGTTGTGGAATAAGTTGATAGTAGAAAAGGACTTTCAAACATATAAAGATATATTTTAGACAGTAAATAGAGGTCTTCTTGTTTTTCCTTTCTTTTGTCATTCTGTTCCTTGTGAGGAATGTAGAGAGAGAACAGCCCAACCCATCCTATTTCAAGGGAGCAGGAAGTATTTCAGAGTATGAGATGATTCAGGGAAGAGTGAGCCTACTGACTTGGGCCTTTGAGTGTAAAAAGAAGCAGGATGTAGTGGCTGGAAGGGACCTGGCTTTGTGTCAAGAATGATTGTATCAGACAGTGGAGCTAGGTCTGTGTGTTCTCTTTCTGTGTTTGTTTCTTTTAGAACTAAGGGGGAGATATTTTGAAGCTTTTCCATTTGAGTATACAGTAGAAGTGATATTTTTCTTGCATAGTGTTTTCTGCATATCTATTTGTTATTAAATTTCTTTGGTTGGGACATTTCACAGTGATTAAAAGAGTGATATAGGAATTAAATATGAGTGTTTTGAAGCTGTTTTAAAGCTTTCTGGACACAGAAGGGTGAACATTACAGTAGGAGGCACACTATGCCTGGAGAGCCACAAGACCTAAGTTCTTGCTGATAATCTTCTCTCAGCCCCAGTATAACTGTGGCACAATCATGGAATTGCTATGGAGATAAAATAAGAATATAGGGGGACTAGGGTTGTGGCTCAGAGTTAGAGTGCTCGCCTAGCACATGCAAGGCCCTGGGTTCCATCTTCAGCACCACATAAAAATAAAATAAAGATATTGTGTCCATCTATGACTAAAAAATAAAATATTTTAAAAAAGAATATAGGAATAATCTGCAGTAGCTATAAAGCACTCAGTTATTAAGATCATTTAAGATTCAAAAGTCAGGGAAGACAAACTCAACTTTAGAAGGAAGCCCTATAGTTTTGTAGTTGTCCATTTAAACAGCAGTTATTTATGAAACAGTTTATGTATTGGGCACTGGTGATGAGTAAGTTTTTGCTGTTTACGTTATAACATAGAGCTCTTAGCCTATGAGTAGAAGACATATTAAATATGTCCCTAGATAAGTAATTGCTATTAATATAATAATAATACCAACATTGCAATGAAGATATATTAAATTTATAATTTGTATAAGGCACAAATTAAATTCTTATGACAAGAATTTTTACAAATGTCTCAGAAGGACAGGGAGGTTTTATTACTGCCAAGTGCCGGTGAGTATTTTAATTACAGTGCTGGAGATAAGGATAACACACATTTATTTGTGTTTAAGTTGGGTTATGGTTTCACAGGCTGCACTCAGACCTGTCAAGCACCAGAATTTTACTGTTATAATAATGGACTATGTCGCAGGGCACCTCTTTTATCTCCATAGGAGATACCAGACCAGGTATTGATTTACTCATCTTTGCACACCTGTCCATCAGAAGGAAAGTGAGAAGCATGTGGAGAAACTAGCCAGATAAGGTTAGGTTACTTTAAATTATCATTAATTAGCAAAATTAGGTATGGAATTATGAGCAATTTTTCCAGTAAGGGACATTGTAGAAGTTAACTTGATTCTCCCCCCATCCCCCCCCACACACACACAGTTCGAGTAGTTATTTAATGATAATCAGTCCCTCTAGGAATTCTGGGCAGTTACTGTTTTCATCTTGTCCTTTTAGGTTTGTAACCTATAAGTTCAAGAGGACTTTTTGGTAAGAATTCTAACGAGTAAAGATAGGGAAAGAAAGGAAATTATGATCCTGTAATGGTTAGGTTAAGCATTGCTGCAATAACAAATATATCCAAACATGAAATGATCTCACGATAGAAGTTTATTTCTCAATTCCATAATAATCTAAGAAGGTTCCAGATGATGGGGGTTGTTGGAAGTTTTTTTTTTTGTGTGTGTGTGTGTGTAGATGTTTTGGTGGAGAGGAGATGTTTTTAAAGCAGTAATCTAAGGTCTCAGGCTGTTAGAGGCATTTCCATCTTGAATATGTAAGGGTAGCCTGAGGAATCAGCTGCCCAGTTAAGTTAACTGGCATAGTACGGAGGACAGGTCTGAAAAAGGCACACGCCGCTTTTATTCATACTGCATTGGCTAGCACTCAGTCTTAAGATGCCTCCAGTTGTACATAGAACTGGAAAGTGTAGATAGTTTGTGCTAAGGAAGAAGAGGAACAGAAGTCTGCCCAAAACCCAGAATACTCAGTTTCACTTTCTGTACTTGTTCTGTAGGTTGTTTTTCAATAAAGAAGTTTAAAATAATGAAACCAGACAAAAGAAAGCATAACTGAGTAATTAAAAACATGTTTTTCGTTCAACAAGTATTTAAATATTATCTGCAGTTCTGTGCTAAGCCCTTTGAGGGATAAGTGATGGTGAATGTGATCCTTACTTTTAGTGCAAGTAGTAGAGTGTGAGTAATGAGTATAGTTCAAGGGAGACTGCGGAGAGCCTGATCTGCTCCATCAGGGATGCCTAGGGAATGATACAGGGTGGAGCAGGCTAGGATAAAATAGACTGTCATCCAAGTGAAGAGTTTGACATTTGGAAAAGAGCCAAACCGCAGGTAATGACTGCCTTAAAGTCAGCAATGACCAGAAAGGCAGAGGTGCCAGTGGTCCACTGAGCTGGAGCTGAAAGCTAAGGGTATTAGTAGAGGAATATCGGTTATTAGAAAGAGGGACCCTAGAGTAGGGGTCAGAGAAGTCACTCTAAGAGGGCCGTCCCATAAAAAGCAATATGGGAATGGGCTTACCCGGGCCTGGGCAGAATTGGTTTTGTTTTGTTTTTGTTTGGTACTGGGGCACTTGCCATTGAACTACACCCTCAGTCTTTTTTACTTTTTATTTTGAGACAGGGTCTCCTTAAATTGCTTGGGCTTCCCTAATTTGCCCAGGCTGGCCTTGAACTTTTGATCCTACTGTCTTCACCTGATTACAGGCGTAGCCACCTCACCTGTCTGGGCAAAGTTGTTTGACAAAATGGTTTTCATACATTGTCAGTTTTTTTTTTTTTTCCTTTTTCTGGTCCTAACATCTAAAGGATATGACATTAATTTAAGTTTGGTAGGGATACAGGGGTACAGATCCTTTGGTATGGAGAGAAATAATTTGAGCATTTTTTTTGGGGGGGGTGTCTCACATGGTTTGGAAAGCCTCATGAGCAATTCTAGCCCTTTCCATGCATAGGAAACCTAGTTTAGACATGGTTTCCCTTTATCTGTGTACATTTATCATGTAGCATTCTTTAACTTCACTTCTTAAGAGTCACAAACAGCTTCTAACAACACCCTGTAAAAGAGGTGTTAAGTACATTCACTGCTTAGGAGGGAGGAATAAAATTAGGTTTGTGTGACTCAGGGAAGAAAATTATATGGAAGAGTCAGCATTTGAGCAATTTTTATTTTGATAAAGTTGTATTTGAAATGCTTTTTAAAAAGGCATATTAATAAAAATAAAAGAATGATTGAAATTTTAGTGTAGGTTTTAAAAAATAATTTAGCAAGAACACTAATGCTATCAAAATATGACTCATGTACCTTTTAGGAGACGTTCAAATTGGTATGGTAGTCACGTAATTCTAAGAGTTTCCTTGCTAGGTTTTGACACAGGTACAGAGGTAGGTTTTGTTACCCTCACTGTGGGTGTCACAGTACTCACATATTATAATAGGGTTTTTTGGGTTCAGTGTGTCAGGTTATTATACTCCCCATTTTCATAAATTTTAGTAATGCATGTACCTGCCTGCAGGAGGTGGTCTTCTAACAGACTACCTGGCCTCTGGGTTGAGGCTTTGAGGAGGTATTAAATGACTTAACTTCAGAACAGATAGATTCAGGGCTCATAGCTCTCACTTCAGTGTATGACAGCACTTATCTCCAAGGGACCGGAGATGCAGTTTAGTTCTCCTGTTTTTCATATGTAAATCTGATGAAAGTGCCAGCTCTACATGCCTGCAAGTCATGACTTAGCACCATTTCCAGTGGATAATAGAGGCAATTTGTTAGTACACAGAAGCCATGTCTCCCAGCTGAGGTGCCCTCCTCCTCCAGTTGTTAATCTTAGCTCCTTCTATAGAGGCTTTATATCAGAAGTACAGAGGAATGTATCAGAACTCTCTGGAAACAAAACACTTTGTTCTAAAGTTCCCATTAGCTCTCTTATTCTTGTGCTTTTATTATATTTCTGCAAACACGTAACCTTCTCAATAAGCATTTTGAATTCAAATGTATTTTATGAAGTAATACATAAATAAAAATATATACCTGTACATATACCTGCATAGACCTCACAAAAATATACCTATTTCCCCCCCAGTTTCTTTTAGGAATGAACACCTTGGATGTTCTCTTATCTATCTGGTGTACCTTTAAGGAGGTCTCCCAGTGGGTCTGCCCTTGCCAAATTCCATGTTAAAAGTCTTGACCCCTTTTACCCTATCCTTCTGGGCCATCTTTCACTCATTACTTATTTATTTTTGTTATTTAAAAATATTTTTAGTTGTAGATGGACATAATACCGTTGTTTGTTTATTTAATTTTACGTGGTGGTGAGGATAGAACCACATGCCTCACATGTGTGAGGCAAGTGTGCTCTACCACTGAGCCACAGCACCAGCTCTCATTATTATGTGTTCTTAGTCCATTCAGACTGCTATAGTAAAATTTCTATTATAAACTGGGTAGCTTATAAACAAAATAAGTGTATTCTCCCAATACTGGAAACAGGGAAATCCAAGAACAAAGCACTTGCAGATTTGGTATCTTATGAGGGCTCACTTCTTGGTTTGTGGGTGGTATCTTTTCACTTTGTTCTCACACGGGTGAAGGGGCAAGGGAGCTCTGTGGAGTTTGTTTTATAAGCACACCAGTTCAATTCACGAGGACTTAAGACCTAAACACCCCTCGTAGGGTCCCAACTCTTAATATTATCAGATTGGGAGTTAGGATTTTAACATGAGTTTGTGGGGACCTAAACATTCAGTCCATAGCGTGCACTGTGTGTCTGGCATTGCTGTGTGCCGATGGTATGGCAGTGAAAAAGGCAGACTAGTTCTTATCTTGGAGCATACTAACTGTATTTTTGACTCTAAAGCACATGATTGAGACATGTCAGTTTGATGATTAGTGTACATGCCTGTTTTTCTTACTAGGGTCCCTTTGTTGTTTAGTTGGCTGGAGAAAGATGGGATGAGGCCATTCTTCCATACTTTACAGAAAAGGTTCCAAGGTTCATCCTGTATGCATAAGCATACAAATCTGTACAAATCTATTTTCAGCCTCTCTTTTGTATAACAACAGTATATCTTTTTTTAGAGTTTTTTTTTTTTTGTTGTTGTTGTTGATGAACCTTTATTTTATTTCTTTGTGGTGCTGAGAATCAAACCCAGTGCTTCACACATGCTGTGCCCCACATATGCCAGGCAAGTGCTCTATCTCTGAGCCACAACTCCAGCCTCTAAATAAATATTTCTAAAAGTCACATTTAGAAGTGTATCATGGATTTGAACACGCATCAGAATTCTTAATTAAGCCTAATGTTGTTATTGGTTATCTGTCTCTTTACTGATTTTCAGAACCCTTTTTACCTGACTTGTATTTACCCCGCTAAGCAGGCCTATGACTGGCCCCCTATTTTGATGGTTTTATCTGTGAAAGCTTTTCCTCTCTAGGCCAGTTTGGCAATAGATGTTCTTCTGTTTTCATGAGATATCTTCTGTCTGTTCGTAACAGTTCTCTAATATCTCCAATTCTAATTGTAGACTATGCTTGTCAGCTCTGAAGCATCTGGAAATATTGAGACTAGAGATCATTTTGATAGCTAGGAATAAGGGGTTTGATGCATGGAAGCCTGCAGCTGCTCTTCTGGGAGAGCCAAGTTGGAGCATCTCATCTAGGGCCCAGATAGTTCTACATTGGAAGGCACCTCACAGCTTTTCCTTATTTCTTTTCCATTCTTACCATAGGGCCTCTTTCAGACAAAATAATAATTGGGTTTTATTTTTGATATGAAAGGTTTAAACAGAGGTGGTAAAATTTGAAGTCTTATTTTTAAAAGGGATCAGGCTTTGTTTTTTCTCACAATGTAGAGAAGTTCAAACATATCCTTTTCTATGTAGAAAACTTTCCTTTTTTTTTTTTTTTGCTTTTATGTGGGTGAATAAGACTTGTTTAGAGAAATTGTTGAAAAACAACAAAAAATTTTACGAATTCATTAAAGCAATGAAGATATTTGATTTTCTGTTAATAATGATTGAGATATTACGTGCTGTTTTATAAAGCTATTTCCAACACAGAATTGGCTGTAATTGGGCTAGCTGCTGCTGTACTTCCTGTCGTCCCATTAGATGGAGTCATCTTAATATTTTAAAGATATTTCCATGTTTTAAGAAAGTTAATCAGATAGGCCTTGTTAAATAGAGGAAGCAGATAGATATATTTTCATAGGGTTTTATATTTGACAAACAATTTTGGGTATATTTTCTCATTTAATCCTAAGTCTCTAAGAGAGAAGCAAAGTGACCTGAAGTCATATAGCAAGCAAGTGGTCAGCTGGACTCAAACCCAGTTCTTCTGTTAGGGCCATCATCTATGCTAATCAGTGCTGCTCTCATCAGAGTGAGCATTTCGTAACTGATGTTGCTGTAGCTTAACAATGGTAGTACTGCATGTTCTAAATTCAGTGGTTCTGTGGTCTTCAGCATCCTTTTAGAGTGGCTCACAGAACTATTTTTGTGTGTATAATTTATTTTTGAGAAGTCTTACAATTCATGAAGTTTTAAAAAAACTTATATTACACCTTAAAAGAATTACTGAATTTAAAAAAAAATTTTTTTAGTTGTAGTCGGACACAATACCTTTATTTTATTTATATGTGATGCTGAGGATTGAACCCAGGGCCTCACATGTGCTAGGCAAGTGCTCTACTGCTGAGCCACAACTCCAGCCCGAATTAGTGGAAATTTTAAGGGTGATTTTTCTGAAGAGGCTGTTTACTGGGAAGGAATATTGATTAAAAAATATTAACTGTACTAGTTATACTTAGTAGTGTTTTGATTTTATATGTTTTAAAGTATAAAGGAAATGGCTAGTGAGATTCAGTTTATTTTAGGACTTGTGAAAATAAGGTACTGGTAAGGAACTGCTTTTATCCTCTTGATCATCTCCAACAAAAGGTAACTTTAATTCTATATATCTGTACTACTATTTTTTTTTTTTTTTTTGGTACTGAGGATTGAACTCAGGGGCACTTGAACCCTGAGCCACATCCCCAATCCTATTTTGTATTTCATTTAGAGACAGGGTCTCACTGAGTTGCTTAGTGCCTGGCTTTTGCTGAGGCTGTCTTTGAACTTGCGATTCTCCTGCCTCAGACTCTTCAGCTGCTTTACCACACCAGCCTCTGTACTTATCTTAAAACAACAACAAAAAACTATTCTACTTATAATTTTAATGCTATGGGGAAGGAGGAGGTATTTAGATCTTACCTGAAGAACAGAGAAGCATGAAGAATCTTGGCTAAATATGAAAAAGCATTGCGTGACAGAAAATGAATAATATAACACAAAATATTTTTGTACTTTTTTTTGTTGTTGTTGGGGATAAAACCCATGGCCTCACACATATACCAAAGCATTATAACACTATGCTATACCTCCAGCCCCTTTATTTTGGTGCTATTGAAACAGAATTTTAGGCTCAGTTGATGCTGTGATATATTGCTGAGAGAAAATAGGAACTTTCCTCCTCTGAAGGTCCTGAAAAGTGGATTCTATTCTCTTTCTCTTGGGGCCTTTCTCTTGTCCTAAATCTATTCTCCATACTGAGATGCTCTTGGGCCTGAGAGCTCTCTGCATTATGGTCATTCTCTTGAGTAGTTTACAATAGTTTTATTATGTTTGTTTGCTTCTGAGACTTATAGATACTGGTGTGTGTGTGTGTGTGTGTGTGTGTGTGTGTGTGTGTGTGTGTGTGTATGGGATGGTAAATTTGTTTTTTAAAATATCATAGCCGACTCTTTTAAGTTTATATATATGTTTTTCTAACCACAATTGAAAAAAACAGTGGACAAAGATTAAATTATAAAAGTTCTTATTATTTTTTTAAAAGCTGTAGTTAACTCTTAAATTTATTTGTGGTTAGTGTAGCAACATATGTGGCCTAGACAGAGGCAAGGAAAAGCTGCCAAATATCACTTATTCCTTAGTGGCAACTTCATTTTGAATAAATATCTCATGATAAAGTTCTCTAGGAAGTTTAATTAACAAATACTAAAAAAAAACTCATTTTAGAATCTTATAATGTCATTGGAAATTCTTAAATTTTAAGAAGAAATCCTAAGACATTGTGAAATCACTAAAAGATGGTGGGCATATAGGGAAGACAGAAGGGCTGATTGGGTAATCAATAAAATCACTCCTCATAGGCTGGGGCTGGGGCTCAGTGGTAGAGCACTTGCCTTAGAAAGTGTTAGGTCCTGGATTCAATCCTCAGCTCCACATATAAATAAATAAAGATATTATGTCCACCTACAACTAAAAAAATAGTTTAAAAAAAATCACTCATTAGTCACTATGTTCCTAAAAAATTGAGTATAATTTGCTGATTGCCTTGTAGAATTGGTGATAACTAATGAATATCCCATTTCTTTTGCCTGTTGGTATAATACAGTGAGACGGTTTAAGCGGAAGCATCTTACAGCCATCGACTGCCAACATTTGGCTCAGAGTCATTTGACTGTGACCCAGCCCTTCAGTCAGAGATGGACAAACAGAGATCCGAATCATGGTCTCTATCCTAGACCCAGAACAAAAAGAGGGAGTAGGGGTATGTCTTCAAAAAAATATCTTACTTTTCAGAATCTGTAGTCTGTATGGCCTTTGGATAGCTTCTAGTATAAAAGTACTTATAAATATTGCTGCTGTGATTTTGTAGTCCTGTTGTAATAGTTTGACAATTGTTTCATTATTTTTGAATTCTCTGTGAAAATTCTATCTTCTTATAATGTTGATTAAAAACCCCAGGGAACCTCTTAATTTGTGAGTTATACCCTGATAAAAGACATGAACCAATATCACCAGTTTGCCAGTCCAGAAACATTTGTAATTACTTGAGTATTAATCATCTTTGTCCAAACTGTCACTAGGTCCACTGTGTTATTATATTTCCTCATTCAGTGCTTTCATGGCACAGTGTGCCCTGTCATCTAGTATTTGGACCATTGCAGTAACCTTTCTCCTTGACTTCAGATTTTTTTCAAATCAAGTGGAATATGTGATAATGAATTGTTGATAACTAATAAATATCCCATTATTATTTTCTATAATGTTACAGCCATTCTTAAGAACTTAATATGTTTTCTTGTTAATACAATGGAATCAAATTTTTGCTTTCATTACCTAATGATTTTAATTATTAAAATTGACATATTTGTTGTCATTGACATATTGTACTCATTTGTAGGATACATATCATAATTTAATGTGTATATACAGTGTGTAATGATCAAATCAGGATAATAACTCTTCTGTCTCCTCATTTTGGTATTAATTATAAACATGCAGAAATTCTACTTCTGGGAGTTTGGTTCTCTTATTACCTTTCCCTGTACCAAATGAATTCCTGCTTTTGTTCATACCTGTTAGTATAATCTAGATTGCCTTAGTTCCCTTTGGTATGTCTAATTTCAGAATCCAATTTAAATATAATCTAGTCATCTTTAAATATTATAATATGTGTCAGTTTTGGGAACTACTGTAACCAATTTTAAACTACATATTGTCTGATATTTAGTTTGTTTTGTGTGTACAAGTGAACTTCTCATCTATGTTGTAAGTTCTGTAGCATTTGGAATATGGCACTAAGCATGTAGTAGGATCTTAACTATTAGTGTGACTGAATCTGACAATTAGCAAATAGCAGGATTTAACCAGGCCTTATTGTCTTTAAAATTCAGGATATCTATCAGAGGCAGTTATAATTGTTTTTTCCCCTAATGTAGAGGAAATATTCATTTCATTTCCGTAAATTTAATTAAAGGTCAAGCCTTCTTTCAGTTTATTCTCTTACTTTCCGAAGTAAGGACGTTGGCCATAGCCATTTAGAAAGGAATGTATATAGTTGTGTATTTAGTTGTATATTTATAAGGTGCTTACTTCATTGGCTTTTAGAAATAATTTTTTTGGAGTCTGAAAATAGCATGGGGATATGGGAAATCACTATGTAGGCTTCATTACATGCCTGAAATGTCTGTGAGATCATGGACTGTCACTTTATATTTGTCTTAGAATTATGAGTAGTTAGTAAATGGTGTTTAAATAAAGTGTAGAAGAGATTAAATACCACTCTAATTATATGATAATAATTCTGATTTCTTTTTTTAAAAAATAAATTAATGCATCAGCTTCACAGAGGAAATAAAAAGGGCTTTAACTCCATCAGATGAGAAGAATAGGACTTTCCAAACTTGATAACCTAAAGCATATTCCTTTTTACTCACACAAAAGTAGACTTGCTGTTGTAGGAGAAAGCCAGGACATGCCTCATGTGAGCAGATGTGTGAATGGGAGCAGTCGTTTCCTTTCTATCCATTCAGGTTTCCTTGTGCAGCGTTATGACTTGTTGCTTGTGTATATTGTAAGTTATAAAGTTGACCATCACACCACTAGAAGAGTGGTCTCCATCTATTTCCAAGTATGTGTTTGGTACTCTTTGAATTAACTATTTATATACATTCCTGACCCATAAACATATCCTTGTCTCTTTCCTCTGTCTACATCAATAATTGAACATTGTTGTTCAGTTAGGTTGTCTTGTTTGGATCAACTGCAGGTCAGCAGCCATGGATCATTTTTGTCCATTCTGTTTGCATTTTCTCTACAGGTCAAGGATGTCAGAGATACAACCCTGAGTTCTTCCTAGCTGATCAGCAGCGGCGCACCAATGACATGGCCAAAAGCAGTTCTGTTGGCCAGGACAACTGTCAGGACTTGGAGGGTGACATGATCTTTGCTGCAGAGAGCAGTGGTACCCTGCCTCAGGAAGGTGATGGAGAAGAGAGATTGGGTTCGTTGGGGTCTGCTCTGCCCCCCAGAAAGCGCTCTTGGTCCTTTGAGGAAGAGAGTAATAATGCCACAGGGACCAGCCACAGGGATGGAGTTGCTAAGAAAACCCCACGACATTTGTCGTCATTATGCACAAGGCCTAGGGAGGCCAGGCAAGAGACAGAGGACTGTTTGTCACAGCGCTTTGCAGAGTTGGGAGAAACTGGCCAAGACATTGAGGACATTGGTCCTGACCCCATTCCTGACTCATATTATGGGCTGCTTGGGACTTTGCCCTGCCAAGAAGTGCCAAGCCACATCTGTAGTTTGCCTAGTGAAGTCCTGAGGCACATCTTTGCCTTCCTCCCTGTGGAAGACCTCTATTGTAATCTGAGCTTGGTGTGCCACCTTTGGAAGGAGATAATCAGTGACCCACTGGTAAGTAAAGTGCTCAGTTGAGTGAAAGTCCCTCTAAAAGCTTGTATATTAGCTTTATTTAATGATCTCTTCAGAAATGGTGGTTTTTCATTTCCTTTCAGAATAATGTCCATATTCCAAAGGGCATTTAATTTTTGTCCCATCATTCCAGATGTGGAGCATGTTAAAAAAAA
Organism: Urocitellus parryii; assembly: GCF_045843805.1. Taxonomy (NCBI): domain Eukaryota; kingdom Metazoa; phylum Chordata; class Mammalia; order Rodentia; family Sciuridae; genus Urocitellus; species Urocitellus parryii. The sequence goes on along the minus strand of NC_135539.1, from coordinate 74,376,287 downwards.
ATTTAAATAAGCTGGGCATGGTGGTGCACACTTATAATCGTAGCACCTTGGGAGACTGAGGCAAGAGGATTACAAGCTTGAGGCCAGCCTCAGCAACCTAGTGAGACCCTGTCTGTAAATTTTAAAAGGACTGGGTATGTAGCTCAGTGGTAAAGAGCCTGTGGGGTAAATCCCCAGTAACACATATATACATACATTAAATAAATAAAAATTAAATTATAATTAATTATAATTGCATAATATGTACTAAAATAATAATACTAATACAATCTCTAGGTTATGATCTCTGTCCCATTTTAATGCACCTGTGTCAAGTTTGATGAAATATTCACAAAATTGAAAGCTTGGGACTTTCTAGGTTCAGGCCTTCCAGGCTTGTCCCCTCTGTCAATCTAGTCTCCTTATTTTGTTCATCTCAGCTCATCTCTCTGTTCTGTCTCGATTGTAAACTGCATGTTCTGGCCCACCACGGTGTGCTCTAATCTCCCCACCCCACTTGAAGGGTCCTTCATATCTGTTCAAGGCTTTACTCTGTATTCACCATTCTTTCTCATTTCATCCTGTTGAGGTTAATCATTGTCTCCTCTTTGCATTACTATAGCAATTTATACTTCTGTTAACATAATTTATCACATACTGTATTACAGTTTTAGACAGCTTTCTTCTCTACTTAAGCTTATTTTCTCACTATTAGAAGCTGATGATTTAAGTTGGTTATCCCATTTGTTGAAAGTTGATTGTCTTATTCATTTCTACATTCTCCATTATGTTCCACCATTTATAGAGAGAGAACAGGTGATCATTGAGTATTGCATTGGAATCACCCTGAGTACCTGTTGAGATTGAGATCTCTTGCTGCTACAGTTGGTCATATTATTGCTTTGGCTCTCTGTCCTATGTTCATTATCCTCCTTTCTAGTATAGGTTTGGGTTCTTAGGTAAACCTGAGGACTAGAGAATGTTTTGCCCACTTACCTATCCCCTAAACACCTATAGGGGACAAATCAGAGATACAGAGATTAAATCTCCCTTCAACATACTGATGTTTAAACATTTAGGGATGGAGTGCATGATATATTAAGATAGAGAAAATTTTTCTTCTAAACAAAAGATTTTGGAGGAAATTTCAACATCACTCCAGCTTCATTCTTTGCTCATGATCCTAGCTCCTAGTTTCTTGAGAGAAATATCTTCCTGCTTTCATATGTGAATTCTGTTTGTGTCATTGTATTTCTGTCCACTAGTTGAGCACTTTGGTGTGTACTCAGAAGTTGAAGGTGGGAATAAGGGAGAGTTTGTTTTGTTTTGTTTTGTTTTTGTTTTTTCATTCTGCTTGAGAAGATTCTTGGGACAGTGTCCCAGTTTGTATTTACCTATTGAAATGGTAGATAAGGCTGTTTTTATCATTATTAACAATTACATGATGTATTTATTTTCAACAATCTGTCATAGTTCTCAGGCTCTGTTCTTTTAGTGTCTCTGTCTGGCTTTAATATCATGGTAATGCTTACCTCATAGAATGAGTTTGAAAATGTTCCCTCACTTCAGTTTTTGGGAAGAATATGAGTAACATTAGCATCGATTATTCTTTAAATGTTTGGTAGAATCCTCCAGCAAAGCCATCTGGTCACAGGCTTTTCTTCTTTGAAAGCTTTTAAATTACTAATCCATTTTACTCATTGATCTCTTCAGTTTTTCTGTTTCTTTATGAATTAGTCTTGATAGGTTGTGTTTCTAGGAATTTATTTTCTTCTGTTACTCAATTTATTGGTATATCATTGTTCATAGTACTCTTTTATAATCCTTTTGTGTAGCATCAGTTTTAATGTCCCTTATTTTATCTCGTAATTTAGTTATTTGAATGGTCTTTTAGTCTAGTTAAAGGCTTATTAAGATTTTCTTTTTCTTTTTTTTTTTTTTTTTTTGTGTGTGTGTGGTGCTAGGAATTGAACCCAGGGCCTTGTACATTCGAGGCAAGTATTCTGCCAACTGAGCTATATCTCTAGCTCCCAATTTTAATTTTTCTTGCCTAAAAAAAATAGCACTTTGTGTTTTGTTAATTTTGTTTTGTTTTGTTCTTTTACATTTATTTCTGTTCTAATGTTTTTTACACATCTCTCCCCTTCCCCCAAGTGCTGGGGATCAAATCTAGGACCTTGTACCTGCTAGGCAGGTCCTCTGCCATCATGTCACACCTCCTCTGATCTTTTAAATTTCCTTTCTTTGGCTAACTTTGGGCTTCTTTTTTTAGTGCCTTGAGGTATAGGTACAGTGTTCATTTCAGATCTTTCCTCTTTTTTTTTTTTTTTAAGTGTAATTATAGCTACAAACTTTCCTATCAGCAGTGCTTTCACTACATACCTCTGTTGTGTTTTCCTTTTCATTTGCCTCAGGTATTTTCTAATTTTCTTTGTGATTTATTCTTTGACCCTTTGGTTGTTTTAAGCATGTGTTATTTAAATTCTGTGATTTATATATTTTCCAGATAAGTTAATTTTTAGTTTTATCTCATTGTTGAGAAAGATATCTTGTATAATTTCATCATTTAAAACTTTTTTTATTTATTTTTTTTATTTTTTTATTTTTTTTTTTATTGGTCGTTCATAACATTACATAGTTCTTAATACATCATATTACACGGTTTGATTCACGTGGATTATGAACTCCCCCTTTTACCCCGTATACAAATTGCTGTATCACATCAGTTTCCCTTCCATTGATTGACATATTGCCTTTCTAGTGTCTGATGTATTCTGATGTCTGTCCTATTCTCTACTATCCCCCTCCCCTCCCCTCCCCTCCCCTCCCCTCCCCTTTTCTCTCTCTACCCCTTCTACTGTAAATCATTTCTTCCATTTGTATTATCTTGTCTTACCCCTCCTTTCCTCTTGTATGACATTTTGTATATCCCTGAGGATCGCCTTCCATTTCCATGCAATTTCCCTTCTCACTCCCTTTCCCTCCCACCTCTCATCCCTGTTTAATGTAAATCTTCTTCTCAAGCTCTTCGTCCCTACCCTGTCCTTGTTTACTCCCCTTATATCAAAGGAGTCATTTGGTATTTGTTTTTTAAAGATTGACTAGCTTCACTTAGCATAATTTTTTGGGGGGGCTGGAGATGTGGCTCAGCGGTAGAGCCCTCGCCTCGCACGTGAGAGACCCTGGTTTCGATCCTCAGCACCACATAAAAATAAATGAGTGAAATAAAGGTATTGTGTCCAACTAAAAAATAAATATTTTTAAAAAACCACTTTTTTAAAAACTTTTTTTTAAAAAATATTTATTTCCTAGGTGTAGATGGACACAACACAATGCCTTTATTTTTTTATGTGGTGCTAAGGATTGAACCCAGGTCCTGCCCGTGCTAGGCAAGTGCTCTACTGCTGAGCCACAATCCCAGCCCATTTTCTTTTTAAGAGAATACTTCATAATTCATTGTTTTAAACTTTATTTTATTTTTATGTGGTGCTGAGGATCGAACCCAGGGCCTTGGATGTGTGAGGCGAGTGCTCCACCACTGAACCAAAACCCCAGTCCCATTTAAAACTTTTCAACACTAGTTTTGTGATCTGTCCTGGAAAATATTCATGTTGAGAACAGTATATATTCTGCTGTTGTTGAGTGGAGCATCCTGAATATATCTGTTAGATTTATGAGTCTGTAGTGTTGTTTCAGTGCTATTTCCTTATTCATCGTCTGACGGGTTTCATCCTTTGAAATTGGGTGTTATTTCTTCCTTCAGTTCTATCAGTATTTGCTTCATTTGTTTAAGAGCTCTGGTGTTTGATACATATCTATAATTGTATCTTCTTGGTAAATTGACCTTTTTTTCATTATATAACATCCTTTAAAGTCTCATGTAACAGTTTTTGACTTAAAATCTGCTTTGTCTGATATTAATATAGCAATAGTTGTCATATTATTTTATCCTCATTAAACTCTATTAGTGACTTGTTGTTCCAGATATAGAAACTGAAGCACTAAGTTTTCCTAAACTATAACTAGTTAGTGTTAGAAACAAGACCCAGTTCTAGTTTCTAACCAAACTTTGTATGATATTTCTACATGATCTGTTCAGCTTATGATTTGTAACCTATAACTGCTTTTCAACTGGTAGAAGATTGTCTGGGTTTATGTAATCTACTTTGTACTAATCATTGCCTGCATGTTATTTTTGTTTTTGTATTTTAACTACATAGTTCATTCCTTGGAAAAAGCTATATCATCGATACCTGATGAATGAAGAGCAAGCTGTTGGCAAGGTGGATGGCATCCTGCTGAACTGTGGCATAGAGAAGGAGTCAGACCTGTGTGTGCTGAACCTCATACGGTGAGCTTCCTTCTTCCTGTGAGGGAAATGGTTTTCCAAGTCCTTCCTCACACATCATTGCTTATGATCATCTATCTTGTGGACTCTTCTCTGAATGTTTTACAGATACACAGCCACCACTAAGTGCTCCCCAAGCGTAGACCCTGAGAGGGTGCTGTGGAGTCTGAGGGACCATCCCCTTCTTCCTGAGGCAGAGGCGTGCGTGCGTCAGTACCTGCCTGATCTCTTCATGGCTGCTGGGGTGTGTTAAGAGGATCTGGGGGACAGGGGGGGATGGTGGCATCTTTTTTCCACTGGAAGAAAGTACATTAGTGATCAGGTTCAGCTGAAGATTATGTTCATTTTCAAAACTTTTATGTATCCCTGAATGCTTAGAAGCATTAATCTTGTCATTGGTCACCTTAGAGAAAAAAGAGGCCGTAAAATTGTAGATTCTTGAATTTGGAAGGGATTTTGCAGAAACATTTAGTTTAATTTCCCAGTCTATTGAGGAATTCTCTGTGAAATATTCCTAAAAGAGGGTCATCTAACCTCTGAACACTCTCAGTAATAGAATTTCTTTACAAAACAGCCCATTCCATTGTCAGCTTTGGTTATTTGAAAGGCCAAAGAAATTTAAGGAAGAGTCTTGCTACCAACACAGTGAGGTAAGGAGAAGCTGGAACTTCTGAATCTTAGTCTGATTGCTCCTGAATCTCAGTCTGATTGCTCCTCACCCAGATCAGGGGTTCTCATGCTTTGTCTTGGAAGGTACCTGCACCTTTTCCAGCATTCTGTTAGCCACATAGGACTAGAGGTCCTGGCATCTGCATCCCCTTTCTTTCCTGAGTAAAATGATTGCAGATGGTGGTGCAGCACATTTTCTTTCCCAGGATGGTTGTAGCGAGAGGAAGATAGGACTTCTGTTTCTTGGAATGCATTCTTTAACAAGGAGATGTTTGGTAATGTCGGAATGATAAAGATGTGTCCATTATTGACTATTTAATAACCCAAGTAAATTAACATCACAACACTAGGAAGTTGTCAGTCTTGATGTCCTGCCTAAAGACTGCAGTGTTCTTTTGTATTTCTAACTTTTCTTCAGTACAGGTAAGAACTTGTTAGCCAGTTACCTGTTTTGATTCTGCCGAGTACTTGTGTACCTGAGGACTTAACACTTACCTGGAGAGGAGAGATGGGGAGTTGAGAGGGAACTTGTGTTTTTAGAGTGTCATCTCTATGCAAGATTCTTTTAGATACTTTATAAATGTTATTTAATTAAAGAAAACTAAGATCTCAAATCCAAAAGCAAGGAAAAGACAGAATTCAGGGCAGGAAAAAAGTTCTCTTATTTCCCATAGGTGAGTTGAGAAATATGGGCTCAGTTCTGATGGAGTAGGTAGCACGTGAACCCTAGACTTGGCTTTCCTCACTAGTTCTCTGGTGTGGTTCTTCCTGATTGTGGCCTGTGCCTGGGCCTCTCCTCCTATCTTTTGCACCTTGCCTTGCAGGGTGTTAATGTCTGGGCTTTGGTGGCAGCCATGGTGCTCCTCTCCAGCAGTGTGAATGACATCCAGCAGCTGCTCTTTTGCCTCAGGAGACCTAGCTCTACAGTGACCATGCCAGATGTCACCGAGACCTTATACTGCATAGCTGTACTCCTCTACGCCATGAGGGAGAAGGGGATTAACATCAGCAATAGGTAATGCCCTGGAAGGGACAAGACACTGTGATAAGTGAGAAGGTCTCAGACTTGGTAATAGCCCCCATCCTGCCACTCACCAACACGTATCCAGCAATCATTAAAACTGGTTAGCTTCAGTTTTTTCCTCTGTAAATGAAGAGACTGGGAAGTTTCAGTGTGGAGTTGCAGTAAGCATGCTTTATGAATATAAATTGTTACATTACTGTAGAATATCACTGAGGCAGATTTTATGTTCATGGGTATTGAAGCTTTAGGTGAAGTCCACTCATTAACAAAGGCTGTCTTTGTTCACACCTGACTGTGTTTTCCATTTCTCACTCTTGGGCTGGATGTCACAAATTGTGGAAAAGTATTATACACTTTACCTCTTAGTGTAAGCAAGGTACTAGTGTATGGGTTACTAATTCAGAGTGACATCTATGGTTTCTCTTAGCAGAGTGCTGAAGTGTGCACAGGTCAGGGTTCAGAGGGATATGTGCATCCAGCAGATATTGAGTACTTGTCACCTATCAGATAGTCATGCAGGCACTAGCAATTCACTGAAAAATATAAAATTCTTGTTCTAGTGATGGAAGATAAATACATAAGTAAATGTGGGAAGGAGCATTTTAGTGATAAGTAGTGATAGGAAGATAGAACAGAGCAACATGACAGGGAGGTGGGCCACCCTGTTTTATATTGCATGAAAAAAACATGTCTCTGAGAAGTAACATCTGAATGTCAAGGAGAAGCCGTCATTTTGAAGTTTGTAGCGAGAGCCTTTAAGAAAGGAATAGATCATTTAAGGGCCCAAAGGACGGAAATGAATTTGCAACATATAAGGAAGAAAAAAGTCTAGTGTGGCAAAGTGCAGGAAATAAGAGAGATGCTCATGTAAGATAATGAGAGATGGATTGGGAGCAGGCAAGGGAAGATCTTGTAGGCCACAGTTAGAATGAAACCCAGAGTGGGTTGGCCTGTCCTCTGTGGTGAAGCCAGGCGGCTCAATAATGCAGCTGATCCAAAAGAAGCAGGAGAGCTCACGGAAGATTGCTCTTCTCTGGGGAAAGATAGTGAACCCTGCAATTAGCCCCCAAAGAAATGTGACTGGCTAGATCAGGTGAACCAGTCATCCTTGGTCATGTATAAGGAGGGTACATTATTTGCCAGAAATGTCCAGGTGTTTGCTGTTTTTCTGATTTGAGTTTCATTTTAACTGGTTTCTGTTGTGGCCCACTACATGGCATCAAGGCAAGGGGCAAGAAACTTTATAATAGGACTCAGGTGGACAAATGATGAATAATGCTCTTATATGCAAGTCTGGACATATGCATCATCTGCTTATTTACATAGATATAGACAAGGAGCAGGAGACATGTCTTAGCTCAGGCTGCCATAATGAAGTACCACAGAATAGATGACTTAATCAACAGACTTTTGTTTTATGTTCTTGGCTGGAAGTCTAAGAATAAGGTGGTGGTATATTCCATTCCTGGTGAGGAACCAGCTTTCTGGCTTGCAGACAGTAGCTTCCTCTCTCTGTCCCAACATGCAAGGAGATAGAGCCTGGTGAAGTCTCCTCTGATAAAGACAATAATCCTTTTGGATGAGGGCCCCGACCATATAACCTCATTAACCCTAATTGCTTCTTTACACCAAACAGTCACATTTGGGGTTTGAGTTTCAATTACAAATTTCAGAGGGACACAGTTTAATCTGTAGTAGTATGATAGCTGATTTTTGTTTCATTCATGTATGTCTTCCTGCTTTTCTGAAATAATGTGTTCCTAAAAGTATCTGTTGCATTAAAAAGAGTTGATGCCTGGACACCAGCTCCTCTCACTCTGGGTCAGCACAGCATGCTTGGTTGTGGGAATTGGTGATGCAGGGAGTTTGGGTGTGTACATGTGTAGATTTTGGAGTAGCTTATGGTAGACTTAGTTTGACCTCTGTTGATTTAACTTTGTCATCTTGGTGACTTTGAGGCTTTTTTGATTTCTTGTGTTTGTAATCACATGAGCCACAATAGCACCTTTCCTTTAGAAGCTTAAACGCTTCTAAACCAGCATTACTTTACAAGACATTGGGAGCAATGGAACTGTTTAGAAAAATGAGGACAGTAGGTTTATCAACAAGGTTGTATTATGAGAAAGGAACTCTAATTGCTGGAAGCAGGTTTTATACTTGTTTCCCCCTGGTTCTTACTGCTTCTTTGATTGTCTCTTAAGGTCACAGCTAGTGCTCTTGTTGTCTAAAGGGCATGTCCTGGTCTCCCTCAACATAGAAGCAACGCACCTTTTTTAGAACTGTGTTTCCCTGAGAGTATGTTTGTCAGCTGTAGAGATGATCTAAATTATTTTCTTTTCATCTTTGTTTCAAATGGTAATAGGTATTTTCTTTTTAGAAATGATAAGGAGTTTAAATACATCTGAGAAAAAATAAGATACAAGTTATGATTTAAATTTGAAAGTCTCTAAATCTAATTTTGTTCCCCATTAGGATTCATTACAACATTTTCTATTGCCTGTATCTTCAGGAGAATTCCTGTGCCACTAAAGTTCAAGAGGAACCATCTGTGTGGCCAGGGTATGTAGATATTATGAATGTTTGTGTGTGGTTTTTCTTCTGTTTGTGACTCTTATACACGCATAAGGAAAGGTGTTTTGCTTTAACATATTTATTGAGGCATAATTTACATTAGGTAAATTTCTGCCTTTGTGAGAGTATAATTCAGTGATTTTGAAGATTCACTGAGTTGTTTAACCAGCCTCACAATCTAGTTTTAGGGTATTTTTATCCCTCTAAGAGGAGTCTTGAGTCAACTTTAATTTATGCAGTTTGTCTATGGTTGTCTGATTTCTGTTCTTTAATGATTATAGAAAGAAGACCATCCAGCTTACACATGAACAACAACTGATTCTGAATCATAAGATGGAGCCTCTACAGGTGGTAAAAATTATGGCATTTGCAGGTAAGGAGCTCACCTTAATTTCTAGAATAGTGCATCAGGTTCACGATGTCATTGTTTCCTGCCTGTTACCACTACATCTCTTTATCATTACCTGCCAGAGCACCTGTACCATGATTATTATTATTATTTTTTTTTTTTGGTGGTGCCGAGGAAGGGACCCAGGGCCTCATTCTAGGGAAGCCCCCTACCACTCAGCCACATTCCCAGCCCTGTACCTTTATCTTTTATCAAATTACCTTGATCAAATAATCTCAAAAGTGGTTGTCCGAGGACTCCTTGTTTTCTCCTATTACTCCAGGGAACATTCATACTGGAATTCCTATTTGGACAGGTAGTACATAGGAATTCGTTTTGGGGGTCTATCACTGCGATTGATTGAGCCAGTCATTTATGTACAGTCACCGTTTGCTTCTGGCAGAGGCAGAACATGTTAATCTGCTCAAAGGGTTTCAGTAACTCCCTAATTTTGTAGGGTAATGTCTAAAGGGCTCTCCCTCCATGTGGTTCTAGCTGCTTTCCTAAATATGTTGTCACTGTGGTCCCTCAGATCAGCTGAGCTGATCTCCTTACAGTCTCTCAGGTACTTGGTTAGTCTTTTGTTTGAAACTTTGTGCTCTTTTCTCTACCTATAATCCCTTCCTTCTACTATTCTTCCTGACTATTCTGCTGACAACAATTTATTAAATGCCTTTAGTGTGCCTGTAGATTTCTTGTCCTAGCAACATTCTGTAAGGTTGGTTAGTTATTCTTACTTTATGGTTAAAGTAATTAAAGCTCATATTTGCTCCAGGTCAAATAAGCAAGTCAATGATAGAGCCAGAATGCAAAGCTTTAGAGAAGCTTCTCTTTGGAGAAAGATATGTCTTCTTCCCTTTTCTCTCCCTTCCCTGCTTTTTCTCCTCTTTCTCCCTTGCTCCTCAGTCCACTTTTCTCAGTCTTCTTTGCCATGCTGTGTTAACTTGCACTATCTGTTTCTTCTTGATTAAGCCTTCTTCAAGAGTTTGAGCTCTAAATATACATTTGCTGAACTCTAACTAATCTTCTTTTAATTACTTGGTCTCTGAATATTGTATGGTAATAATAGCCAACTCAGGTGTGTTTATCAGTATTCCACATGACTTCATCAATCTTCAGAACAGTCCTGTTAAGTAGAGTAAGAAGTACCATTTTTGTTCTTTGACAGGTGAGTTTTTTTGTTGTTTCTAACCCATATTATTTTTCAATATGCTGTGTTATCAATATACTCTGATTTTTTTGTCACTTATTTCACCTTGTATTGGTATGTTATTCCCAACCAGATTGTAGCATATGTTTTTTTTTATATCTCATATTGCTTGGTATGCAGCTGAACATAGAAATAGCTCAATAAATACTTATTAAATTAAAGGTACATGAAATAACTGAATAACTGAAAGAATGATGGAGAGGTGAAATAGACAAGAGAGTTCAGAATGATCAAAAGAATCCTTGAGTCCTATTTACATATTCTTCTTTAGAGGTTTAAATGGCAGTTAGGTTGGCCATAGCTACCTTTTACTGAGTTCCTGCTGCTGGGTAGTTGATGATTAATTTTGCTCTTATAAACGTCACAGTTCAGTGTCCCCACATATTGCTAAGGAGCAGACTGAAGCTCAAGCGAGGTCTGCTGGAGACAAAATCCCAGCCCACCTTAATCTGACTTAAAATTTGCTGCTCTCTTCGTGGCACCACTTTTATCATTTTATCTTTTGTCCTTGTCTTGGTCTTAAGCCTGAGGTGGGATAAGTCTGAACAAGACCTTATGGGCATCCTTTGGCATGTTTTCCCTGGTCAGAGGGTCACATCCTCTCTTCTTGGCTTCCACAGGCACTGGGAAGACCTCTACCCTGGTCAAGTATGCTGAGAAGTGGTCTGAGAGCAGGTTTCTGTATGTAACGTTCAACAAGAGCATCGCAAAGCAGGCTGAGCTCGTTTTTCCCAGCAATGTCATCTGTAAAACCTTTCATTCCATGGCGTATGGACACGTTGGGCGGAAGTGAGCATTGCCAGGGATGGTGTCATTGTCAGTTCTTTTGCCCTTTTCGCATGATGATTATTGATCACATATGAATTTGTCCCATAACATTAAGAAAATGTAATACTATTATCTCTGTTTGCAGAGAGGAGATAGATAGCTCTACTGATATGTACTTTTATCCTGTAAAATAATTTACACAAAGCAGTACCTTACTGAGGGTGCATTCTCATTTTTCTGAAACTAAGGCATAGGAAGTCAAAATGTCTTGTTTAAAATTCCTATATCCTGATCAGTTTTAGGCTTTCCTTGAAAGGTGGGTGGGGAGAAGGCTCAGCTAAGGTGCACACACCTGAGGTTTCATGGACATGAAGGTTTCAAGAAGCTTTGAGTCCCTTTGGGAGTCACTTAGACTATGGACCACACCTTGTGATGGTGGTATCTCTGTGAGTTGATCCTCTTCTAGATTGTGGTATGAGAGTTCCTAAAAGCCTGGTATAAGCCCTGTCAAATTAGACATGGATCTTGCAGAACTCCTATAGCTTTTAAACATTCTGTCTCATCTGTATATAATATCTGGAGTGACTCTGTGCTGTCTCTGGAAAGAATGGGGGAGACAGGGAGACACTCAGTAGCACAGTTGCAGTAAAGCCAATTGCTATTCATTTGGGATGTGCATTACAGGTACCAGCTGAAGAAGAAGTTGAATCTCTTTAAGTTAACACCCTTTATGGTTAATTCCGTCCTTGCTGAAGGGAAAGGTGGATTCATAAGGGCCAAGCTAGTGTGTAAGACTTTAGAAAACTTCTTTGCTTCGGCTGATGAAGAGCTGACGATTGATCATGTGCCTATTTGGTGTAAGAACAGCCAAGGACAAAGAGTCATGGTTGAACAGAGTGAGAAGCTGGTAAGTATCTAAATGTCTTAAACATTAGCAATCTGGTATGGTTTCTGTTTTTTCACTTCTTTAGAACTGCTCATAGGAAGTTGAAGATAAGCAGGTGAGACTGTGGGCCTTTCCTGACACGTGTGAATTGTATGGTATTAGACATCTCACTTAATCATTGTAGTAGTCCTCCCTTTTAACAGATGAGAACAGGAATTGTGTGACCTCCCACAGTTTATAAGAGCTTGTTGTGAGATGTTATGGACCCAGAATCTGACCTTATATATTGATTTACTAGTGGAAAAATCTGTATCTTCTATGTCACTATGAAGTCTTTTCAGTTGTTTGTCATTTAAAAAAAATTTATTAATTTTTTGGTACTGGGGATTAAACCAGGGCACTTTATCACTAAGCTGTATCCCTTGCCCTTTTTATTTTTTATTTTGAGATAGGGTCTAAATTGCTGAGGCTGGCCTCATACTGGGCTTATAGGTGTGGACCACTGTGCCTGGCCTTTGCATTCTTTTTTGAATTAAGTATCAGTCATAAATTTAGAAAAACATTTGGACTATTTTGTTGTGTCAGCTGTTGTGATCTCTAATCTTTTCTCTGCCGTGCCTGGATGGCTTTAATTTACCACTCATTTCTGTCCTCTAGACCCTTCCTGAAGTTCAAACATTACTGTGGGATCCTAGGAGTTTAGGAAGGTGCCTGCCCTCTTTGTTTTGTGATGATGCCTCTGCTCCACTTGTGTATGTGGAAGTGAAAATATGATTGTGGTCTTTTCTGGGCCCTTAAACTTTGGTTTACTGTATCACATGCTTTCTAGAATGGTGTCCTTGAAGCAAGCCGACTCTGGGACAACATGCGGAAGCTAGGAGAATGCAAAGAAGAGGCTTACCAAATGACTCATGATGGTAGGCAAGTTTCCAGACATTGGTCTCTTATAAATACAACTGCTTCCCTTGTGGGTTATAACTCTTGCTCCCTTCTTTCAGGCTATTTGAAACTCTGGCAGCTGAGCAAGCCTTTGCTTGCCTCTTTTGACGCCATCTTTGTGGATGAGGCTCAGGACTGTACCCCAGGTGATAAACTATTCAGGACATCAGTAGTCTCAAATACATAGAAACAGCATCATGATTATGTAAGAGGACATATGTGTGGAATAAGTTGATTATTCTTATTTGTTATAAAGAAGAGGAACAAATACTAGTCATTCAGAAATCCCTTTTATTTGACTTAGGATTTCAACATTTGTCTGTTTCCCTTACCCAGAGCAGGTTTATCTTTCTCCCTATGTTTTGCTGAAATTGTTTTTAGAATATTAACTGAGTAGGGCATCAGATGATATGATAGGGACTTAAACTTATGCTAAGTAGGAAAAGATGGGAAATTTAGATTGAAATTTGTTTAGTGTTGTATATTTCTTTTTTTATATGTTTATATTTTTTATAGTTGTAGTTGGACACAATATTGTTTTTATTTATTTTTTTATGTGGCGCTGAGGATCAAACCAAGGGCCTTGCACGTGCTAGGTGAGCGCTCTACCGCTGAGCCCCAGCCCCTTGTGTTGTATATTTCTAAAGTGGCTACCAGAGAATAGACAGTATTATGAGCATGATTTTTAGGTAATTTTGGGGTCTTATACTATTAAAGAGTGAGGACAATTTATCTCATTTTATATTTCCCTCATATTTCTTAAACTCCATAGTTCACTTAGGACTAAAAGTAATCTGCATTCCAAAGACCAGGAAATATTCTTTTTTCTATTACAGAATTATTTTTTTGATTGAATGCCTGTTCTGCAGGAAAAGACAACTTTGTTGTCCATTGTTGGCTGGCTTAGTTTTGTGAAAGCATTTTTATACCTTTCTTTCTTACATACAGTTTCTTTTTGCTATGTATGTTGGACTCCTTGAGATTTCTCACAGTTCGCTTTATTGGTTTCAGCTATCATGAATATAGTTCTATCTCAGCCATGTGGGAAGATCTTTGTAGGGGACCCACACCAACAGATCTATACCTTCCGTGGCGCAGTCAATGCTCTGTTCACAGTTCCCCACACACACGTCTTCTATCTCACACAGGTAAGAGCTCTGTCTCTGCTTCTGAGTCCCCAGGAGCATATAAGCAAGCATTATATTTATCCTCCTAGTTTTTTATGTGCCAGGCACTTTACAGGTAATAAGCCAGGTTCACAGTACATAGCCGGTCCTTACTGCTAAGCAGTAGTTCTCAAAGTGAGGTTCTCGGGAAGTCAGTATAGTCAAAACTTTTCATAATAGTTATTTGCCTTTTCTGCTGTGTTGACACTTTGTGCTAATGGTGGTGTCAAGGCCTTATCATGAATCAAGGCCTTGGCACCAAACTGGACTAGCAATTACATTCTTTCAATACATTCAGAATTAAAGAATATAAAAAAGCATTTCACTTAAGAATGACCTTGGTGATGGAGCAAACCATAATGATTAAATTTCATGACCTGATGACCCTTGAGTACATCTCCTTAATATTCTGTGTGCTGATGTGAGAAGTACATACAAAGTATTTCCACTAAAGACTGAAGCCCATTGGTTTCCTAGTAAGAATACTGTTTTAGTTGAGTTGTGGGCTAAACTTTTTTCTTGTATGGTTTTTACTTGAAAGAATAACTGACAGACCATCTGTGGTTATTTGGAATTGAGTATTTGGCATTTTCTCAAAGATGAGTGAGATGAGCAGTGACTTCAGGAAACTAGATAAGTGTGTGCTGCCAAAGATAAAATGCATACTTTCAAGTAAAATTAAAATTTAGCAAACTATGGATCTGCCACAGTGAACATGACACACTCACAGTGTCTGCAGTTATGCAAAAAGGTGATGAAACATTCTTACTTTTCCTATTAAGCATTTGTGTGAGGCTGAATTTGCTTCATAAACTTCAGTCAAGATAATGTATCACAACAGACTGAATGCAGATGTAAATGTGAAATGCTGGGTGTTAAAAAGATTTGTAAAAAAAAAAAATGCCTCTGTGCCCCTCTTATTTTTTTGAAAAATATAATAATGATTTGAAAAAGTAGATTCAAGTGTCTACTGTGGTATAGATCACATAAATAAGTTCTTTGGAGGTCTCAGTATTTTGTGAAAATGTGAAGGGTCCTGAGACCAGCTGCTGAGAACCACTGCTTTTAATAAACTCTCTATCCTTAGAGGAGATGTGTGTCATTTGTATTAAAGTGTAAACTCCACTGTTTTGTTATGTTATTGAGAGGTCTGTGGACTTCTCTCTGACTATTCTGTTGAGTTCCCATCTGCTATAGTAATTTAGGGTGGCATTAGCTCAGAATAGTTTTGTTTTTAATTGACATTATTTTTTTTGGAATAATTTCAGATTTACAAACAACTTGAGATAATAGTACAGAGGATTTTCATATTCCCTGTCCTCAGTTTCCCCTACTTTTTTTAAAAATATTTTTTTAATTTTAGGTGGACACAATATCTTTATTTTTTTATTTTTATTTTTTATGTGGTGCTGAAGATCAAACTCGGTGCTTCATGTGTGCTAGGTGAGCACTCTACCACTTGAACCACAACCCCAGCCCCTCCCCTTCCCCTACTTTTTTAAAAAATTGATTTGTTAAATACATGACAGCAGAATGCATTAAAATTCTTATTATACATATAGAGCACGATTTTTCATATCTTTGTATATAAAGTATGTTCATGTCAATTCATGTCTTTATACATGTACTTTTTTTTGCATATACAGAGATATGAAAAATTGTGGTATATATGTATAATAAGAAACGATTCTTATTATACATATATACCACAATTTTTCATATCTCTGTATATAAAGTATGTAGACACCCAATTTGTGTCTTCATACATGTACTTTGGATAATGATGTCGATTCTTATTATACATATATACCACAATTTTTCATATCTCTGTATATAAAGTATGTAGACACCCAATTTGTGTCTTCATACATGTACTTTGGATAATGATGTCTATCACATTCCACCATCCTTGCTAATCCCCTGCCCCCTCCATTTCCCTCCCACCCCTCATCCCACTATGAATCAGCCTCCTCATATCAGAGAAAACATTCGGCATTTGTTTTTTTGAGGATTGGCTAACTTCACTTAGCATTATCTTCTCTAACACCATCCATTTACCTGCAATGCCATGATTTTATTCTCTTCTTTTGCTGAGTAAAATTCTGTTGTATGTGTATGCCACATTTTTTTTTTATCTATTCATCCACCTCTCCTACTTTTAACATTTTAGTTTAATAGGAATACTTGCCACAAATAATAAATAAGTATTGATACATCATTACAAGACTAAATTCCATAGTTTATTCAGATTGTTAGTTTTTGAGTAGTGTCTTTGGCTGGTCCAGGATCCCATCTAGGGTAACACATTACATATAATCGTGTTTTATTTGGCTTTTCTTGGAAAAGACTGTGACAGTTTTTCAGACTTTCCTTGTTTTTGATGACCTTAATAATTTTGAGAAGTACTGGGCAGGTATTTTTAATGTGCTCTGTACTGGAATTTGTTTTTAAATTTTTTGTTTTAATTAGTTATACATGCCAGTAGAATGCATTTATGCACTTTGATATACATAGATAGGATATAATTTCTCATTTTTCTGAGTGTACAGGTTGTAGAATCATGTTGGTCATGTAGTCACATATATACATAAAGTAATAATGTCTGTTTGGTTCTCTGTCTTATCTCCACATCCCCTCCCCTCCCCTCCTATCACTTCCCTCTACCTAATCTAAGGTAACACTAGTCTTCTCTAGTGAATTAGCATCTGCATATTAGAGAAAACATTAGGCCTTTGATTTTTTGGGGATTGGCTTATTTCGCTTAGTATGATATTCTCCAACTCCATCCATTTACTGTCAAATGCCATAATTTCATTCTTCTTTAAAGCTGAGTAATATTTTGCTGAATATATATACCACATTTTCTTTATCCATTCTTTTACTGAAGGACACCTAGGTTGGTTCCATAGTTTAGCTGTTGTGAATCGAACTGCTATAAACATTGACGTAGCTGCATTACTACAGTATGCTAATTTTAAGTCCTTTGGGTATAAACTGAGGGTGGGACAGGTGGGTCAAATGGTGGTTCCATTCCAGGTTTTCTGAGGAATCTCCATACTGCTTTCCATAGTGGTTGTACCAATTTGCAGTCCCACCAGCAACATATGAGTGTACCTTTTTCCCCACATCCTTGCCAACATTTATTGTTGCCTGTATTCTCGATGATTGCCATTCTGACAGGAGTGAGATGAATTCTTTGTTTTGATTTGCATTTCTCTAATTGCTAGAAATGTTGAACACTTTTTCATATTTTTGTTACTTATATTTCTTTTTCTGTGAAGTGTCTGTTCACTTCCTTAGCCCATTTATTGATTGGGTTATTTGTTTTTTTTTTTTTTGGTGTTAAGTTTTTTGGGTTATTCTGATATGCTAGAGATGAATGCTTTATTGGAGGTGCATGTGGTAAAGACTTTCTTCTGATCCGTTGGCTCTTTCCTCACATTATTGATTGTTTCCTTTGTAAGAAGAAGCTTTTTAATTTGAATCCATCTCATTTTTGATTCTTGATTTTACTTCTTGTACTGGAATTTTTGAGGTTTTTTTTTTTTTTTTTCTTTTCCCCTCATGGTTACACTAGGGTTCTAGTTTGGGAAGGAAGGCCACAGAGGTAAAAGTGACATTTTTATCACATGGTATCAAGGGTTCATATTATCAATATGGGGTAGGATTGGATGTTGACCTTGATCATCTGGCTAGGGTTGTGTTTGTCAGGTTTTTCCACTATAAAGTTGTTCCTCTCCATGCTGCATGCTGGGGAAGGAAGCCCCTATACTGAGCCCACACTTGAGAACCAAGTATTGGAATATCTTTATAAATTATTTGGAATTGTGAAAGTACATCTTTGTTCCCTATATATATATTGTTCTTCTGGTATCAAGGAAGTGGTAAAATAAAAGTGTTTGGAAAAGATTAATGTAGCAAAGGGGGAGAGAATCATTTTTCAGGGAGGAGATTGGAGGTAAGAGGCCAAAAAGGTGAAACGTGAAGTATGTGAGTTCAGCAAAGCTAGTGGCAGGAATAAGAAAAGATAATATAGATAGGGTGATGAAGCATTGTGAAAATTTGGTTATGGGGGTAAGTGAGGAGAGAAATAGGTCATTTCAGGGTTTCAAGATAGAAAGTGCTATCATTAACACTTAGATAAAAAGTTAGTGATTTTTTGATTGCCAGGATCCTGTTTGGGTACAGATAGTTTTATTTATTGGGAATTTCCACACCCCTTCCTATGTAGAATGAGTCAGGCCTTGGCAGTGATAGAAGTGAGCCCACATGCATCTAGGTGGGTTGCTAATTCCTTTTATTGTTTCCAACAGAGTTTTAGATTTGGTGTGGAAATAGCTTATGTGGGAGCTACTATCTTGGATGTCTGCAAGAGAGTGAGGAAAAAGACTTTGGTTGGAGGAAACCATCAGAGTAAGGTTTTCAGTAGCTCTTCTTTTTTTTTAACAAAATTAGTTATCCTTTTTGTTTTGATTTGTCATTGAGTTTGTACTCTCTCTTCAAAGGTGGCATTAGGGGTGATGCAAAGGGACAAGTGGCTCTGTTGTCTCGGACCAATGCCAATGTGTTTGATGAAGCTGTACGGGTGACTGAAGGAGAAGTACCTTCAAGGATACATTTGATTGGGGTAAGAGTAAATCTATGTTGACTGCTTCATTCACAGAAACATTACAGAGAAACATACCCAATGAAAATGTTCAACCTCATTAGACTGATTATGCAGGAAAGCATTTGGGTTTTTGACTCTTCACCAGGCTGCACTGAGACTCAAGTCTTTACTTCTGGCCACTCTAATTATGCTAGTAAAATATTCCTAATAAGTGAAACCCCATAAAGACTGAGGATCTTTTCCTCTACTCTTTGAAAAATGAAGTTCTTCTTTAAATTTGACTGTGCATTGAGGCTGCTGGCCACCTGAGGTTTTTCTGATTGTGTGTTGTCAATTAGTATGAGAACAGCTGAGCTGACAGCACTGTTACTCTGCAACACATGGGGTTCAACACCTGGGTTCTAGCTCTGGCTCTGTCACTGACCTGTGTGGCTTGGGGCAAGTCACAACTTCTGTGTGCCTCATTCTCTCCATCTCTAAGGTAAAAACAGT
Source organism: Urocitellus parryii (assembly GCF_045843805.1). Lineage (NCBI taxonomy): Eukaryota > Metazoa > Chordata > Mammalia > Rodentia > Sciuridae > Urocitellus > Urocitellus parryii. The sequence continues at coordinate 74,357,238 of NC_135539.1, read as the reverse complement.
TCCTTTCCTTTACCTGTTTCACAGGGAAGTTAGGATTAAATGACATATTTTTAGCACTTTTAACTCTGAAGCAGAACTATGACTATAAGTTACTTATATATGAAAAAAAATATTTTTTAGGGCCTACTACATGCTAGACACTCAGTAAATAGTGAATCAAAATCAAATGGTGTTTTAATTTTTCTTTCTTTTTTTAAATAAAAAAGATATAATCATGTTATAGAAACTTTGAGACTAAAAGTAAGAATCATAAAATCCAAGTATTTCATATAATAATTATGATTTTTGCTAATTATTTTTGTCTTTGTCCTTAATGTGTGTTTTGCATAAATGGTGTGTGTAAAAATGCATACGATTTTTCACTCAACACATAAACTTATTTTCTTTCATTGCTGTTGTGATGGCTTTATAATATCCTCTAGAAGACACAGCGTAATCTAGCCACTTTCATTATTGTAAGAGAATAATAGTTTTTGGATTCTCTATGCCAGGCATGATATAAAGTAAGTTGTTTTCATTCCCTCTCTTACCTCTATTCACTGCCTGTCTCATGTGTTATTGATCACATCTCTAGTTGAGAGGTATAATGTACATCATTTTATTTTAGTGTCCATTTTATGTCAGTATTTTACATGTCCCTCCTCAAAATATGAAAAGCCCTCGGAGTGGAGAGCCCTTGTCTTACACCTCCTGTGCCAGGCATGGAGTCCCACAAGTGCTGGAGCCAGGCCAGTGCTCAGCAGGTGGTCCTTAAGTAGAACAGTGCTAAGCTGTGGCAAAAGCAGGCCCTTCCTCCAAGAGCCAGCTTTTAGAATCGTAGAATTATCTGGACCTGTAGGTATTCTCTAGTTCTTTCTCAAAACAAACAGTGGTGGTAAGTACTCAACCCTTTGGATTCAGTTATCATTTGTATTCTTCCTTGCAACATTCCTGGAGAATAGACTTAAATTGCCCTTTTATTGATGAGAAAACAACATGCAGCTATGTTTCACCTTTCTTAAAAACACATGAAGAATTTGAGATAGCAGGTACAACTTAAAATTTGATAATTCTGAGTTTCAAGGTCACGTTATATCCCAGTGCTTTGCAGTTGATGAAGTTCCCCACTCACTGTGATGGTTTGGGTGCAATTTGAGATACGTTTCCAAGAAACCATCTCATTTCAAAAATCCCACACCCACATTTGCTTTATTTTGTTTTGTTAAGAAAACAAAACAAAATAAAATAAAAATCCCACCAAAAAACTTTTTCAGGGGATTAAATCATTTGGATTGGACAGAATCATTGATATTTGGATCCTTCTTCAGCCAGAGGAAGAACGGAAGAAACGTGAGTACCTACCTGGCTTTGGAGCAGTGGAAGGCAGCACTGGAGAGACAGGGATGGGGAAGGCACAGGTCAGTCTTGGACAGTGTTCTTGTCCTTTCTGAGAAGGGCAGCTAGTGTTGCTCTTTTCCCTTGAAGAGGGGGATGCCTGAAGCCTCCGGTTTTTAGAGGTACTAACGGACTTTTCCAGGACCACCTTTTGGTGGTCTCATTACTTGTCAGCATTGGTCCCAGAGGCTGTCTTCCCCCACATCGTTCTGTATGCCTGGGCAGCTTTACACATTAACTCTCTGTGTGGGCCCCAGATGATATATTCTGGTATTTCTATGGTGCTTTCCTTTCCCTTTTCATGGTGCTATCTCAGATCCCTGTGAAGTAGGTGAGGATCTAGAGTATAGGGCTCTGGATCTTCAGTTGGAGACGGAGAGGCTGCTGCACTGACTTGCCCAGGGACACACAGTGAGGTAGTGATGCAGTCAGGACTGGAACCTGGGTGTCCCACGTCTCAGAGCACCCACTGTCGTGTTGTTTAGGAATGTGCAGCTAGAGTAAGGGGAGCCTGCATCTGCTAACTGACTGTGTTCTCCTCAGAAAACCTCGTCATTAAAGACAGATTCATCCGAAGGTGGGTACACAAAGAAGGCTTCAGTGGCTTCAAGAGGTACGTGACTGCTGCTGAGGACAAGGAGCTTGAAGCAAAGATCGCAGTGGTTGAAAAGTATAGCACCAGGATCCCAGAACTGGTGGAAAGGATAGGAAAGTGCCATATAGAAGACTGGGACTTTGCAGGTAAGGAAAGCACTTGGTTCTTGCCTCCCTTCAAGAGGAGGTGGGATGTTCTTCTTACCTGCATGAAGTAGCTATGACCTTGGATGGCTGTTTATGAGAAAAGGGACAAGGCCCCAGGTTCAATTCCCGTCTCCACATAAAATAAATAAGTACCAAATTGGTAGAAAGGAGAGCCATAGGGCTCTTTATTGCTGTTCCGCTTCCAAGTCAGTAGAATGGGATTTTCTAGTCCTAACTCCTCCACCTGTGACGTTAGGCAAACCAAGCAGCCCTCTTCTGGGCCTCTGCCCTACCTGTGTAACATGCATGGGTAGGGACAGTCACTGTGTGCTACAGATGTGATTCCTGAGGTACTTTTGAAACTCATTTTCTACTTTTCTTCTCAGTCCTTCCCCTCCCACTTTTTGGGCCTAGTTTCCTCCTCCTCTCCCACAGAGCTGCATGCAGAAAACAAACTTTTTTCTGTTCTTTTCCTTCAAAGTCCATCTAACTGAGCACTGTATTTTTGTTCTAGAGTACATTTTAGGCACTGTGCACAAAGCCAAAGGCTTGGAGTTCGATACCGTTCACGTTTTGGATGATTTTGTGAAAGTGCCTTGTGCCAGGCATAATCTTGCCCAGCTTCCTCACTTCAGAGTTGGTAAGGACACTGGTTGCTCTTGGGATCCCCTTAGTTTAGTAGTTAGGAGATGACTGGATGGCTCCTTGTGACTGTCTTGGTTTTGATCAGGTGATTGTGGCCTCCTGGTAGGTTTCTTCCATAAGGAGAGAAACACCTCCTAGTCCTAAACTTTTGACTCTTAACACTATGGTTCTTAGAAAAATCAAACTGTAAACTATCACAGGGCCTCCTCTCTTAGGGTTATGCTCAGAGTGGCCCTCGAAACACATATCTCTTCACCTTCACATTGTCATCAGCAGCCATTAGGTGCCCCTGCTTCAGAAAAGCTTTAAAGCACTCCATTCACCTGCTTTCCAAGGTGTTTTTTCTTTCATTAATTCCCTTTCCTTTTATTTAAAAAAATCAGAAAATCATAAGTTGAACTAGCACTCTTTTATCATTGTCTGCTTTTTAATAAATTTATACTCAAGGCTAGTTGTTAAACTCTAAACATTGGTTCTTTGTTTGATTTGAATCTTGGAATAAAAACATTTGAAGTGATGAAAATAAAAAACTGACATTCCTTCTCTCTAGCAACTAGCCATAAGAGTGGGGAGACAACCATAAATCAGAACATAAATCAGAGTGGAAGAAGAGAGTAGGTACTATTGAGAGAAATCAGCTGCTTTTGGGGGGATGAGGGGACAGATATTTATTTTGCTGCTACTTTTTCTCCCCCTTCTGGTTTATATTCTCTCTCCCTCTCCTCTCTCCCTCTCCTCTCTCTCCTCTCTCTCTTTCTCTCTGTGTCTCTCTCTCTCTCTCTCTCTCTCTCTCTCTCTCCCTCCCCTCTCTCTCTCTCTCAGGGGCACTCAACCCCAGAGCCACATCCCCAGCCCTATTTTGTATTTTATTTAGAGACAGGGTCTCACTGAGTTGCTTAGCGCCTCACTTTTGCAGAGGCTGACTTCGAACTCGTGAGCCTCCTGTTTCATCCTCTGAGCCCCTGGGATTTCAGGCATGTGCCACCATACCTGGCCATACTTTTTTTTTGATGACTGCTTTTTTGAGATATAATCTACATACCACATAGTCCACCCATTTAAATTGTACAGTTCAGTAGCTTTCACTCTGTTTAAAGATCAGCTGCTCTGTTGTGCTTGGTATTGAGACTGAGATGAGAGGGATAAGCAGACACCACAGACTTACAAATGTGGTTTTTCTTTCCTGGTTGTCCTGTGCCAGTGTAAGATGGTTCCAGATTGGGCTGTCAGTACAGAGACAGCAAAAGGAAATGGAAAGAGCCCCGGCATTGGAGACTGTAGACTTGAATCTAGTTCTGGCTTCTTTTTTATCACGTAACACCTGTAAATGCAATTTCTCCATTCGCCTCACAGGTGTTGTAAGCAGAACTGGAATGGTGAACATCAGTATCCATCTGGTTCATTGCGGATATTGAGTAATCAGTCAACATATTCCCAGCATTTACTGTAGCAGGGCTAAAAAACCCAGTATTTTGTACCACTAGTGTGCCAGGTTTCTGTTTGCTTTTGCAGTTGATATTTATAGGAAAATTCTATAGCTGTACCTAACAAATCTTGAGTGAATTGACTGGGTGGGTCGTGACTGAGGGGTTGAAAACTCTTAGATGGTAATACAAGTTTTTCTAAGCAAGCTTTTGAGTTGACTTTTCCCCCTTTTCTTTAGAGTCATTTTCTGAGGATGAATGGAATTTACTATATGTTGCAGTAACTCGTGCCAAGAAACGTCTCATAATGACCAAATCACTGGAAAACATTTTGACTTTGGCTGGGGTAAGAGGAATGCGAAATGTTTGGACTTTATTTGGTTTGAATGAGAGTTCCACCTGTAGGCCTTTGCAGGGCTTTAGATCAGGATATCAGACAAGAAGGAAAGGTTTCTTCAGTGTACAGAGGCCAGTCATTAGAGCAAGAGGTGTTCAAACCATTGAAAAAAGTATGATTCCTTTCCAAATTCTTTCCCAGTTCAATTTTAAAAGGTCCATTTAAAATGTCAACTGTTTTCATGTGTTTCTTAATTTATCTTTTGCTCAGTTAGTCATCAACACTGTTAGGGGAAAAAATCAGCAAGAATGTTTTCTGCATCTAAATTCTTCCTTCCACTCCCTGTTCCATTTGAAATATCAGCTGCTGCTGCCACCTGTAGAGTTTTCCAGAAGGGATTAGTCCTTCCAGGATGAATTAAGCATGCAGGTACCTGACCTAAGTCACGGGCCAAGATGCAGAAAAGTGAGCTCATTCACACACATACCTCTCTTTACTCCTATAAACAACTCTGTCCCTACTCTCCTTTCTTGTTTTTATCATTCCTGCCTTTTGCAGTCAGGAGTATGAATGATTGCATCTTTTCAACCTTGTTGGAATAGTCAACAAATCTGAGCTAACAGCAATTACTTAGTCCGTCTTTCCCTGAACCAAAGATACTCAAGCCTAACATCCAAACTTTAACCATAAAACTTAGTAGAAATACTGTTTGTTTTTTTTTTTAGCGGTCTTTGTAACATAAGATTTTGTACAACAGGATGCTTTATTCAAAGAGCTATCTTGTGTTTTCTCAAGGAGGTGAGACAGAGGTGGAGCTGTGGTGTGTAAACATTGCTACTAATGACTTGATTATACAGTAAACAGTGAGTGACATTCAAAGTCTCAAAGTCACTTACTGATGTCAGAAGTGGTAAAACAACTTTGATAGTCATACTTTGAATATTTTTAATAACATTTCCCTATTTTATTGGTATGTTATTATTGCGCATAATGGTGGGATCTTGTTACACATATTGATACATGCACACATTATAACAATATCATCTAGCCAATATCAGCCAGTATTCTTTCCCAATATTTCTCCTTTCATTTCTCTCCTCCCTCCCCTGACCCCTTCTCTTTTCTCTACTGATCTCTCTTTGATTTTCATGAGATCTTCCCCCAACTTTCTTCTCCTTTTTCCTGTTAGCTTCCACGTATGAGAGAAAACTTTAGAATCCTTGACCTTTTGAGTCATTTAGCAACATTCCCAGGTTCCATCCATTTTCATTTACATAACGTTATTTCATTCAAATAGCATTATTTCATTCTTCTTTATGGCGGAATAAAACTCCATTGTATATTTTTACCACATTTTATTTATCTATTCTTCCATTGACAGAAACCTAGACTTTTCTATAGTTTGGCTATTATGTGTGTATCACTGTAGTATGATGACTTTAATTCTTTAGGGTAAATATGAGAAATGGGATAGTTGTGTCATATAGTAGTTCCATACCTAGTCTTTTAAGAAAAATTCATACTGATTTTCTTAGTGGTTGTACTAATTTACAATCCCACCAACAATACAAATGTGTTTCTTTTTCTCCACATTCTCTCCAGCATTTATTATTATTTGTATTCTTGTTGTCTGCCATTCTGAATGTAGTTTTGATTTGCATTTCCCTGGTTGCTGATGATGTTGAACATCTTTTCATATATTTGGGCCATTTGTATTTCTTCTTTTAAGAAGTGTCTGTTTAGTTCATCTACTTATCCATTTGTACTTTTGGTGGTTTTTTTTTTTAGCTCATTATATGTTATGAATATAAATCCTCTATCAGAGATAACAAGGTGAAGAGAACACATTACCTGACTTCATATTATACTACAGAGTTATAGTAACAAAAACTGGGGGCTAGCAAGGATTTTCTCCCATTCTGTAGGTTCTTTTTTCACATTCTTGTTTCCTCTGTTGTGCAGAAGCTTATTAGTTTGATGCCATCCTAATTATTAACTCTTGGCATTATTTCCTGAGTTTTATAAAGGAATCCTATAGAGAAAGTTGTGACCTGGGCCTATATGTTGGAGTGTTGACCCTATATGTTCTTCTATGAGTTACATAGTTTCTGGTCTAATTCTGAGGTCTTTGATCCATTTTGAGTTGACTTTTGTGCAAGAGAAATATCTAGTCCCATTCTTCTACCTATGGATAACCAATTTTTCTAGCACTATTTGTTAAAAGGCTTTCTTTTCTCTAATGTATGGTTTTGGCACCTTTGTCAGGGATCCAATGACTATTTGTATGGGTTTGTGTCTGTGTCTTCTGTACTGTACCATTGGTTTCTGTTTTTATGCCAGTACCATGCAGTTTTTGTTACTGTAGTTCTGTGTGTTATCTCCAGCATTACTTTTTTAGCTTAGAATTGCTTTGGTTATTCTGGGTATTTTTATACTTCCAAATGAATTTTAGGACTGTTTTTCTAGTTCTATGAAGAATGGCATTGAGCCGGGGCATGGTACCTCTTTCCAGTAATCCTAGTGGTTCTGGAGTCTGAGGCAGCAGGATCACAAGTTCATAGTCAGCCTTAGCTACTTAGCCAGGCCCTTGCTGTCATAAAGCCTGCGTCTACATTAAGAGATAGAGGACAAACATATACGTAAATAGGCATCCTCTTCACATTTTTGAGGAGGATAGTATCAGAGCTTGAAAGGGAAAAGTATGCTTACATGATAAGTCTTTTGCACAGCAAAAGATTAAGCCAGGCAGTGTGTGTGCCTGCAGCCCCAGCTATTGAGGAGGCTGAGGCAGGAGGATCACCTGAGCCTAGGAGTTTGAGACCAGTCCAGGGAACATCAAATCTCAAAAAAACATCAAATTTATGGACTGATTAGGTTTCATTTTTATCACTTTTATGTTTCATGACTCCTTTGTCAATTTTCCTTTAAATAGATGTATTTGGTGGTAAGAATGTTTTTGGAATTTGAACTCAAGATACATTTTTCCTTAGGTACATTTCCACTTGGACCTACCTTGACAACCCAAGCATCAGAACTTGGAACTGAAGCCCTTTTGCTTAGTTTGCATCTTTAGTGGCATCTGAGTCATGTGCATACTTTTTCTGAAAAAGGCTAGGAAGTAAATATTTCAGTCTTTGCTAGTATATGGTCTCTATCACAGCTATTCTGCTCTCCTGTTGTACCTCAAGGACAGCTATGGACACAAGCTACTGAATGAGTGTGTCTGTTCCAATAAAACTTTATTTGTAGAACCAAGCACTTGTATAGATTTGGCCTACTTGTAGTTTGCTGGCTTTAGTTTAGATCCAAGTCTGACTTTTCTTAATCTCTAAACTAGTACCCTCAAGGTGTTAAATGGAATAATAATCTTTATGTACAAATAATCTTGCCTATTATAATAAATGTTGATTATATTTTTACAAACTGTTGCACACTTTTTTCCTAGAATTACTGTTATGCAAATGGTTAGCCGATTAACAAAACTAAATTGTCATATTGGTGGGTATTATAGAACAATAGTATCATTTCACAGCATGGGTAAAGTTGGATTTTTTTTTATATTATAAAAAATTTGAGATACTAAAAAGTTGAGAAAACAATACATTAAGCAACCATATACAAGTCACCCCTATAAATATTTGGAGTACTCATTTCTAAAAAAACAGACTTTTTTCTCCATAACTACAGTGCCATTTTCTTTTCTTTTTTTTTTTCTAATATTTATTTTTCAGTTTTCGGTGGACACAATATTTTTATTTTATTTTTACGTGGTGCTGAGGATTGAACCCAGTGCCCCGAGCATGCCAGGCGAGCGCGTAATTGCTTGAGCCACATCCCTAGCCCTACAGTACCATTTTCACATTTTATGAAATTCATAATGATGTATGGCTCCTTCATGCCAATCTATAGTCATATTTTTATGATTATATAAAAAATGCCATTTTAACAATGGTTTGTTCAAATCAGGATCCAAATAAACATTTGGTTGTTAGTCTCTTGCTTGATTCAGAGGAGTCTTGTACCCTATCCCCTCTTCTAATGCCCCTGTCTTATTGAAGAAACTGGGTCAGTTGTCCTGTGGAATGGTCCATATTCTAGATTTGTTTCCTGTGTGGTTGTGTAACTTGTTCTACCATTGCCTACCCTGGATTTCCTGTAACTGGAAGTTAGCCACAGAGGTTTCCCTAGATTCAGGCTTAACTTTTTTTTTGGCAGGAATGCTCCATGATAGGGATTGTGTACTGTGTCTCCTCACATCCAGAGGCACATGGTATCAGGGTATCCTTTGCCCTTTCAGTGATGCTGAGATGGTCTCTCATATGAAATTTATAATAATGTGCAGCCCCTACCACCAATCCATAATCATACTTTTATAGTTGTGTCAAAAATACTTTTTTTTTTTTAACAGTAGTTTGTTCAAATCAGGATCCAAATAAACATTCGGATAAAATGTTAAAATAAAACCTTTGATATTGCAGAGCTAGGGAATCTTCATTTTTGAAAAGAAAAAAATTGTTCATATTGATAGCTCTAATCCCAAATTTTAATTTAAACTTTTTGATGTTAAATGTAATACAAGTATGTAAAATAGCATAAATGTTTTAAATGATGTAACTGTTTTAAATGATGCAGCCAGTGTTCCTAGAGCAGATCTACCACCTATTCCAGATGCCCTTCCAGTCAGAGCACCCTTTCTCCCTCCTGAAAGTAACCACAGCCCCAGACCTTACAAAGCTACAGGCTTTGTAATTGTTCTTTGACCGAGTGTGCACCATCATCCAGCCCTCTGATGGTGATTTCAACACATACTTCTAAGTGGCAAAATGAGGCACACAATAGTATATAGAGAAGGCACATTTTGTACAAAAGGAGAATATGAAAATATATAGATTTACTAAAATTTACAAAAGGTACTGAAAGAAAAATCAATAACTTTTTTTTCCCCAAGTCTCTACTAATGGTAGAGAGAGAATAACCTGGGGTAAAATGAGACTTGTTACAAAGTTTTGACTTTGAAAACAGGATTCACACATTCAAAAAAGATAATTAAGTCAAAAAGAAACAAAGTAGCTCAGTGGTAGAATGTTTGCCTTGCTTGCACTAGACCCTGGTTCAATTCCCAGTATTGAAAAAGAAAAAAGGAAATCACCATCAGTTCATAAAGCTTGCACAGCTGAGCAGTAGTCTGTGTCACTTTACTGTGACTTATGTTCTCTGCCTTAGATAGACATAGGGTTGCTTCCAGTCATTTGCTTTCATGATGACACAATGCATAATCTTATCTATGAGTCATAATTCTGTTTTGCCAGTATACCTTGAAGGTACATTTGTAATGAAATCTACCAAACTGTTGTATGTGAATCCCATGTGTGTGTATATATAATTATAATGCACTAATTAAAATAATAATAATAATAGAAAGGGGATCAGTGGAGAATATATTTCTAAAACTGGAGCTGCTGGGTAAAAACAAACCCAAGTGTGATTTTTCCACCTATTGTGAAAAAAAAATGGAGATTGCATCATTTAGAAGCCCACTAGTTATGTATAAGAATTAAAAAGGATTTTTAAAGCTAATTGGAAACTGGTCAGTTAACTGCAGCATACATATTATGAAGAAAGTGAATTTTCCCCATAGAAGAAAAGAATACGGAACCTAGAAAAATGGTTCCCCCCTTATGAGACTAGGTAGGGAAACATCTGTCTGCCCACAGAGTTGCTCTCAGGAAGCCCTGGGAAGCTGCCTGTTTGGGTAAACAGATGTTTAAGTCTGAAAGATCTTGCATGAGGTTGAATACTTCTGCTTTTTCTTTATTGCAATCTGTGAGTAAATGTGGGGACATCCTGTTGCAGAAATGGCTGAGTCCAGCCTAAGGTAAGAAAAGCAGGCCATAGAGGATATTGAAGACTCTGGGATGAGGGTGAGGGAACTAATTTAGAGACTTCAAAAGCCTGTGGAGAATGGTGGAGCCATGGATATGACATTTTAGAGACATATAGTCTGCTACCTGGACTGATAAGCCATTTTGATCTCCTCTATAACCAAAAACAGGTAAGGCAGCCTTCTTGTTCTTGACTCCTGTATTAGTCTACTTTGTGTTGCAACAACAAAATATCTGAGGCAGAGTACTTTAAAAAATTAAGAAGTTTATTTGGCTTGATTCTAATGACTGAAAGAGCCAAATAGCATGTTTGCAGAATCCTGGCCAGGGCCTCCTGGCTGCATCACAACATGGTGGAGGTACAGAAAGGAAACTGGCAATATGTAGAAGGGGGCAAGTGTATGGGGCAACTTCACTTTATAATGACCCATTCTCATGAGAATTCACTGGCTACTGGAGGTCAGCATGATTCCCCTTTGAGACAGTGCCCCCATGACCTAACTACCTTGCAGTAGGCGCCATCTCTTAAAGGTACCACCGCCTCAGCACTGCCACCCCAGGGATCAAGATTCCAGCACATGAACCTTTGGGGGACAAACCATATTCAAACTACAGCATCCCCTTAGAAAATATAGCTAATGTAATCACCATAAGCTTTTTTTGTTCATTTGTTTCTTTTTAAGTTTTAAGCAAGTGGTCTTGGGGATATACCTTAGTGATAGAGTGCTTGCCTTGCATGCTCAAGGTCCTGGGTTCAGTCCCTAGCACCCTAAAATAAGCAAAATAAAAAGATTTTTTTTTTTTTTTTAGAAGAGAGAGAGAGAGAGAGAGAATTTTTTTAATATTTATTTTTTAGTTTTCGGCAGACACAACATCTTTGTTTGTATATGGTGCTGAGGATCGAACCCGGGCCACACGCATGCCAGGCGAGCTCGCTACCGCTTGAGCCATATCCCCAGCCCCAAAATAAGAAGATTTTGAGGAAGTGAAGCAAATCATGAAATCATTACATTTTTGAGGGTATAAAGTGATGTGGGGTTAGACTAGTTGCACAGAAGACAAATTCTCAGTCGTCAAGATCTTAGATTCTTAACCCAAATTTCATAAGTATATTCTCAGAACAGTGCCTCACACATAGTTGGTGCTTAGCAAGTGCTTGCTGAATGGATGAAAGAGAGTACCCTTCCCTTCTGTGAGTTCTTCACCTTCATGGTAAAGAACCTAGGTCTGGTTCACATCCCAGTTCTTCCACTCACACCTTTGTGACCAAGGGCATGTTACTTAACCACTTTGCTTCAGTTTCATTATCTGTAAAAATACATTAATAGCAATAACTGTACCTCAAAGGATGTTTTTAACAGGTTAAGGAAACGTTAGCTATTATTTTGTCATATTGAAGTGTATTACATTTATTTAATATTTATTTTTTAGTTGTAGTTGGATACAATATCTTTATTTCACTTATTTATTTTTATGTAGTGTTGAGGATCGAACCCAGGGTCCTACACATGTGAGGCAAGTGCTCTACCGCTGAGCCACAACCCCAGCCCCAAAGTGTATTACATTTAAAAAAAATTTTTTTTTAGTTGTAGTTGTATACAATGCCTTTATTTATTTATTTTTTAAGTAGTGCTAAGGATCAAACCCAGTGCCTTGCATGTGCTGGGTGAGTACTCTACTGCTGAGCCACAACCCCAGCCCTAGTATATTACATTTTGATGCAGTTTTACTTCCTGGATTCTACAAAGTCAAACAGAGTTCATAGTATATATTGTGTATGTAACATGCACTGTTTACAGTATGTGTTATGTTTATATGACCCAGATACTGTGTTCACAGTACATATACCATGTGTGCAATATATACTGTTTCTGGTACATATATGTTATATATGTAATGCACAGTTAGTAGCCCATATTACACATGTACACTGTCTATAGTCTATATTGAACATATAATAGAGTTTACAGATGTTAGGGTGTTATTTGTGCTTTTCACTCTGATGCTTTCATAAGTGGATTCTCCAGAGGCTACCTGACATGTGATGGCAGCACAAATCGAATGTAGAATCAGAGATGAGAATCCAGTTGCATTTTCTCAAACCTAGGTATTAAAGGAGTTTTGTAGAAATATAAAATAATGCTACTCTTCTAAGTTTATTTATTTATTTTTTAATATGGTTGTTTAAAACTATGTTTTTTAATATGGTTGTTTAATATGGTTGGGGTTTTTTTGGTACCAGGGATTGAACTCAGGGGCACACGATCCCTGAGCCACATCCCCAGCCCTGTTTTGTATTTTATTTAGAGACAGAGTCTCACTGAGTTGCTTTGTGCCTCACTTTTGCTGAGGCTGGCTTTGGACTTTCAATCCTCCTGCCTCAGCCTCCCAAACTAGTGGGATTATAGGTGTGGTGTACACCATTGTGCCCAGTGGCTATTGTTATTTTTTTTTTTTTAAGAGAGAGTCGGGGGGGGGGGGAGAGAGAGAGAGAGAATTTTTGATATTTATTTTTTGGTTCTCGGCGGACACAACATCTTTGTTGGTATGTGGTGCTGAGGATCGAACCCGGGTCGCACGCATGCCAGGCGAGCGCGCTACCACTTGAGCCACATCCCCAGCCCGGCTATTGTTATTTTTAAAGAGGATATTTCAAAAATTTTTTTAGTTTAAAACTCTAACATGGCAAATATTAACAACTCATACATAATCTCCTTGGAGTCCTTAATGTTTAGTAACATAAAGAGCCCTGAGACCAAACTGCACTGCTGCTCTAGAGCAGTATTTTTTGAAGTGTAGGTTGTAGTTAATTCATTATGATTTATTAATTGTGTATTATGACAAGGTTTTTTTAAAAAAAGTGAAATGGCATAAAATCTTAAAATGGATGCATTGCATGTAAGGTTCAGTAGCATTTTATGAAATATTTATTTATTTTTTAATTTCTTATACATGTGTGCATGTGTAAAATGTCAATGTAAGTGGGTCAAGGAAATTTGAAAACCAGTCCTGGAGAAATTCATACAATAGAAACATGTACAAAAATATTAATTGCCATTGCTGGAAATATTTGGAGACAATTTGAATATCCACGCTAAGGAAAAGGATAGATAAAATGTAAAAGAGTGCTAGGATTGAGTTCTATGTATAGCACTCGAGAAAAATGGCTAGGTGAGAGGGAGACAAAAAGTGTGACACCCATAAAATGCTGCCTTGTGTTCTTGAACATATATGTAAAGGCGAAGAACTATTTTGGAATGGGTCAGAAAGAAGACATGCCAGAGTCGTGATGATGGCTGCTTCTGGGAAAGGGAATGGAGATACCAGGCAAAGGGAGACTTCAGCAAAATCTGTAATTTTATTTTAAAGAAAGATTTCATACTGTGAACTGTCAGTGAATATTGATTGACACTTGAGTATTTATATTTTCTGTTCTTTTCTGTAGCAGGTAGGCAGGTTTTCCAAGAGAGAAAAACAAATAAATCAAAGCATGCAGCATAGTTGTGGGGAAAAAAAAATCCATAAATAGCCACTTTTAGTTCAGAAAATATGAAATCATTATTTATTGATGGGCAAATACTTCCAGCCCTGTTAGTACAGCAGCACTGTGTGGAGTTCCTTGAGGGCAGCAGCATCTGTCAGGTCCCTGTCCCCGTGGTCAGTTTAAGAGATGATCAGCACTTTATCTGGGTGCCCACCTTTGCCAGACAAAAGCACTCTACACATACTTTCATGTGTCTTACTCATAGCAACCGTGTAAAGTAGATACCATGTTGTTACGCATTTTACAGATAAAGCAGCTTGAGGCTTAAGGGGTCATTTGCCCCCTGTCAGCCAGTGGCCTGGGGGGATGCAAATATGCAGGGTTGGTTAGGGAAAGTTTTTTTTTAAGGTTTACAGTTTCAGCTTCCCTGTGTCATAAAGTGAACATACAAATAATTTTCTATTGGTGCAGTTAGGGATGGGTTAGTGTAAGATGTAACCCAGAAGTAGTCCTGAAATCCTATTGCAACCAGTAGTTTTTACAAGTTTGTCCTTTAAATCTTTTTTTTTTTTGTTTTTTAAACTGGTAATTTTACCAGGAAGCCCATCAGACTGTCCTGAGTATTCTCTCTTGGCAATAGCAGTTTTGGCGGCAGAAGAAGTTAGAGAAACTCCAAGGAAAGCAGGAGAGTCAGGGGTTTTCTCATTCTGGATATGTCCAAAGGGAGTTTACAGCTTCATAATTGTTGGAGTTTCCAAGTAGGAGGTAGCAGAGGTATAGCTGTTGATCTTTTCCTCCTTTCTTCTCAGGAGTACTTCTTGCAAGCAGAGCTGACAAGTAATGTTTTAAAAACTGGAGTGGTTCGCTGCTGTGTGGGTCAGTGCAACAATGCCATCCCTGTGGACACCGTCCTCACCATGAAGAAGCTGCCTATCACTTATGTATGTTTTCTGTCTGTATAATTTAGTTCAGTCATGTGCATTTTATTGCTTGAGAGCTATGTGTTTGCCTGGATTTTGGGTGAGGGAGATAAAGGAGACATTTGTGTAATCTTTCCTAAGGGCTTTAGACATGAGAAGCATCATAGATATGAGGTCTGCCATTGGTCACACAGTATAATCTGGAGTCAGGGTGGGCAGTACTGTCTGACTGAGCTGAAGCTTTCCTGTCTGGTAGTTGAGGCTGTGACCTAACACTTCAGAGGAGGACTATTTACCTAGAGGGCTCAGTTTGTTTTTTCTTGGTGTGTTGCTCTCCCCCTTTCCTTCTTTGTGCTGGGGATCAAACCCACTGAGCTACCCTCCCAGCCCCCAGTTTTTTATCTCTTCATTAGATAAATGGCAGTTACTACCCTAAAAGAATTTGATAGAGTTAAGTCTATTGTTGATAATGGTGCTGTGGGAGTTGTTACCTCTGAGGGTTTGCACATGTCTGAAAACATCAGAATCTTAATAGTGCCTTGTCCCTGGGCAGCTATGGCAGTATTTGATCACTATGTAGCAGAAAAATCCTCATCCTTGGGTTTTTCCCTTACCTCTTTTTTCTCATCTATCTATCACCAGAGCAACAGGAAGGAAAACAAGGGTGGCTACCTCTGCCACTCCTGTGCAGAGCAGCGGATTGGGCCTTTGGCATTCTTGACTGCTTCTCCAGAGCAGGTGCGCTCCATGGAACGCACTGTGGAAAACATAGTGCTGCCCAGGCACGAAGCCCTGCTCTTCCTTGTCTTCTGAGACCAAGACGAGTGTTCTCTGCACAGAGGTTTGCCATGGACTCCCAAGTGCTGAAGAAAGCCAGCGTGGGTAGGGTCCTGCTCACCTGAGACAATGAATTCAATCACAGAGCATTTTCTGGGGAAGAGGAACCCAACCAGAGTTGGACCTGCCATTTCTCTGTTCTCTACAGATAGCCAGTTTCCACTTGCCTATCCTCCGTATGCATCAGGTCAGGGAAGTGGGGGATGTTCTTTTGATAAAAAACAAAAAAAACAAAAAACATTTTATGTATTTAAACTTTTATTACAAGGTTTCAATTAAACAGGCATTGCAATGCTGGCATGCCACTGTGACATCTAGCTTCAGCACTGTCATTTTTAAACTTTCACTTTTTACTGTTTTTTCTTTTCAGCAGCTTGTCACTTTTCACATAATATGTCAAGCGGAGAATGAGCTTTTCATGCCATGGGAGTCACAAATATATAAGACATAGTGTGAGTCCTTGTCATTGTGGAGCTCACAGTTTAAATCGGGTAGCGGCATTATACATAAAATACAAGTATAAAGTGACAGTAGCTAGACTTCTTGTTTTTCCAGCAGGTACAGTTAAACATATGGGTAATACTTGTAAGGGAAAGTGGAGGTGGGCGACTACTGTAGAGGAGATAGGAGCAAAAAGATGGTACCTGGTACCCAGTTCACTAGACTTGTGGATTCTGAGTGAATGTTGTAATAAAGTTGTAAATTTTTACAGAAATGACCATTGATGACACATCCCATAGATGTACATAGATTTGGTATTCAATATTTTGGCAAATGGCTATTGTAGGATGCTGATGGCAGGTGAAGGGGAGACATGGCACCATCAAAGAATTCAGCACATTTTTCTCCAAATTAAACCAAATGAGTTCAGGATCTTCTGACATCATATCTTTTTTAGGAAAATCATTCCAGATATAGTTTGGAGGATGTTTTTAGGTGGTCAGATAAATAAAAAATACTTGGGATATTAACAAGATATAACTAGGGCTGGTGATTAAGGAATGGACACACATATTTGTGTTTCTGAAAGTGTGGCCCCCAGACAGGCAGCATTGGTGTCATTCGGGACCTTGTTGAAACTAAAATCCCTAGTTGCCACTTAGAGGTCAGAAACTCTGGGTTTGAGTCCCAGAAGTTGGTATTTAACAAGTCATAAGTAATTCTGATGAACTGTTCTTGATATTAGGAAGGTAGAATCACCTAGGCATGGTGGTGAGTGAGCACTTGTAATTCCAGTGACTTAGGAGGCTGAGGCAGAGAAGTTTGAGGCCGGCTTCAGCAACTAAGGCTTTAAGCAACTTATTGAGACCCTGTTTCTAAATAAAAAGGGATGGGGATGTGGATTAATGGCTCACTGGATTGAACCTCTGGATATGGTCCAGGGTACCAAAAAAAAGAAGAAGGTGGTAGAATCAATAGGTCTTTGTGCTTAGGTAGGTGTGGTGACTCAGTAATAGAATCTCAATATGAATCCCCGCTGTCTGGCTGATTGATCTTGTAGATGAGGGCACCCTCCATTGAGAAAGGGAATATTTGAGGTGTAGGTTTGTATAAAAACAATAATGATTTTGATATTCAAAATGTTGGGTTTGTGGGTGATTATGAGAAATCCAAGTATGGTTGTCTAGCAGGCAACTGTGTAAACACATCTGTACTTCAGCAAAGCATAGGAAGGTGTTAAGAATGAGAAGAGCAGAGGTCTAAGAAGCCTGAGGAACTTGAGACTTAGAGGGTTTTGTGAAGAAGAGTGACAGCTCAATCAGGAGGATTGGCCACCATCATGGTGGAGTTGTGACTGAGTTCAAGAGAGGACATGGACTTGAGCATCCAGTGCTTTAAAGAAACGAAACTGATAGTGAAAGTCAGCAGTGATGTTAGCTGATCAATTTCGGTAAGGCTGGAAGCCAGACTGCTGTAGATTCAAATGTGAGTGAAGAACTTGCGGTTATTTGATGAATTAATCATGTGTATTTGCTTTGAACTTTTCTGAAGTCATACTAAAATGACAGTTGAAGGTGGTTTTTCTTTTTTTTAAACCATAAGGGCAAAGAAATTAAGAGATGGCAGCCACAAAAATTTTCAAGTTGGAAAGCATATATTTGTCCTCTAGGTAGAAAATGGAGATTTTTCTGTAGGGAATTCAGCCAGCTTCAGTAGAAATGCTGACAATGACATTGGAATTCCTAAGGAGACAGGCTAACCAGTTCTCCCAAAGACGTCAGATTGCAACTGTCAAACCCCACCCAGGTACTTACTGTCCATCATGTCTTCAATGTTCTGCCCTCAACTAGGAGCAATAAACCAAGGATTGACAGACATCTGAAAACCACCTTGTTTTAGTCAGATTTTTTTGTCACTGTGACCAAAATAACTGACAAGAACAATTTTAGAAGAAGAAAAGTGTATTTGGTACTCATGGTTCCAGAGATCTCAGTCCATAGATGACTGACTCCGCAGCTCCTGTCCCAAAATGAGGCAGAACATCATGATGGAAGGGTGTGGTGGAGGAATGCAGAAGGAAGCAGAGAAAGACCTTTGCTCAATGAGTACAAAAATCCCAAAGGCATGCCCTCAGTGACCTACTTCCTCTAGCCATACCCCATCCTCCTTCAGTTACCACCCAATTAATCCATATCATTGGATTAATCCACTGATTAGGTTAAAACTTTCAATTCAGTTTTCTTTGAACATTCTTACATTATCTCACACATGAGCTTTGCAGGGACAATTCATAATTAAACCATGTCACATCTCCGGCATGAAAGTTGAATATTAAAACCAAAGAATCATCTTGGAGGGAGAAGAAAGCATCTAAATATGTTTAGTATATTTAAAGAATGAGAGAAGATAGTGCATCCATGAAATAACAGGATCACTTTATATACATGAATGTTTGGGGTCAAAAATGTGAAAGAAGTGAAAGCCCAGTAGAATTTTTGGAAGGATCATCATTTGAGAAAATGTCAAAAACAAGAATTTAAGCTGGGTGCACTGGCACATGCCTGTCATCCCAGAGGCAGGAGTGGCAGGAGTTCAAAACCAGCCTCATTGATTTAGCAAGGCACTAAGCAATTCTGTGAGACCCTGTCTCTAAATTAAATATATATGTATGTATATATACATATATATATTTTTTAAGAGCTGGGGATTGGCTCAGTAGTTAAGTACCCCTGGGTTCAACACTCAGTATCAAAAATTTAAAATTAAAAAAAAAATCAAGAAGCTGAACTTCTATCCTCATATAAGCTGATATGGAAAGATCACCTAGAGTCATTAAATAGAAAAGGCAACTTGAACAGTAGTGTGTGTGGTATATATCATTTGTGTTAATGGTGAGAAAAAAAATTATGGTACACGTTTTTTTCTTTCCAAATCATAAATAGAAATCAGAGGCCAGGAGATTAAAAAAATAATAGTACCAGAACTGATAGAGATTTCTGGGTTGAAATGACTTGCTAACTACCCAGCAAAATGGGTGAAAATAGACCTCCAGTGAGTATAAAGTGTCAGGCAAGCATGATAATGCCTCCACTATAGAAATGAGTAAGTTGTGAAATTTTCAGAATATTAGTGACAAAGTTCCAATAAGTTCCCAAAAAGAAAAAAAGTTATATTTACATAGAGGAATCAAAATGTCCCCAGATTATACAATAGCTGTACTGTGGAGCCATCCCTTAAATAATTGGGAATTATTTCCAACCTAGAAATCAAGGGCATTATCATGCCTCCCATTTTTCATTTCTTTCCTTGCCTATCATGCAGCTTTTCTCCAGAAGCTACTGGAGGTTATAATTTGGGAAGATAAGGGAATAAGCCAAGATTGGGGAGGTGTTCCTTGAGAAAACTATTGGGTGTACAAGGGAGAGGATGCCAAGACTTCGTGCACAGTGGGCTCCAGGTGGCTTTGGAGTAGGTGGTGGGGCCCTGGGGGCAGTCTCTTCAAGGTGAACTTAGTAGAATACCGGAATGTTCCTGAACATCTCAATGGGAGGTTTAGATAATTGTCAATGGGAGGTTTAGATAATTGTCAACGTGTTCAGGCTGGAGTTAATGCTAAGTATAGAAAGCTACGCAAACTGAAAGGACAACTATTTGGAAAAACCTGGTCCCATTATGTGAGAATCAGCTGCCAAAGCAGGTGGAAGGTGCCATGAGACCAAAGAAAAGACTCAGGCTTGCACAAAGTGCAGTTTACTAGGGATTTAAACCAGAAGTGCATCTCGAGCAGCAGCAAGTGATGGTGGGTCCTCGAACCCTAGTGCAAGAAGAAGGGATTTATATACTAAGCTAGACAAAAGTGGGCTGCTACCATCCAGAAAGTACCTGACCTTTCTCAAGAACTTGGTATGTTCATATGCCAGTTAAGAAACTGTTGGTCAGCACAACATGCTCTTCTCTTGAGAATGTGGTTGGTCCTATAGGATTTGGGATGCACATCAGGGTCACCTGGCAGGCAAAATGGCAGTTACAACCAGAATGGTGTCGTCATGCAAGCTGCATCTCTGCAGCAATTATCAGTTCTTTGGGAAGCAAGAGATGGTAGAAGAGGGGAGAAGCACTTTAGTTCACTCCCCAGCTCAGCTGTTTCTAAGTCTTAATCTGCTCTACACACACAGAGGAGGGAATGTGTGAACCTGGTGGAAGAGGGGAGTGAGCTAAATCTCCTGCCTCCACATTGGGAGGTGAGTTTCAGGCACTGAAAAACTAGAAGTTGAAGCCAATGTCAGCTTATTTTTAAACAGGAAGATACATAGCAAAACAACCATTTAGAAGATTTAAACTATTTTTGGAAGAGGGAGGGTAAAGCACATTTTGGGTATGGTGCCTTATTTAACCGTTGACTCTAAACTATGCATCTATATGATAAAACTATAAAATGTAAGTGGGAGGTGAAGAAGCACTGGAAACCAGTCTCAACAAGCAAGGCTAGTAAGAGTGTAGATTGAGGATGACTTTGGGGAGTGGTTTTTGATTTTAAAATACAAGATTTTGAACAGGCTTACATTTGAACGAAAAAGAGGGGAGACTGCAGATATAGTGAGGGGATGGTGGTTTGATGGAGAATGGGCAGGATTAGGACACAAGATATAAAGGAAACAGCCTGAGTGTACATTATACGGGATTAGGATGTTTAGGTAGCCCTCACCCAATAATTTTATTTTTCTAGTGAAGTTAGAAATCAGATCATCTAGAAAGATTATTGAAAGTTTGGGGCAGGGCTGGGGCTGTGGCTCAGTGGTAGAGCTGCTCACCTAGCATGTGTGAGGCCCTGGGTTCGATTCTCAGCATCACATATAAAATAAATTAATTAAATAAAGGGCCACTGACAGCTTAAAAAATATTTTTAAAAAGTTTGGGGCAGATGTAGAAGAGAATGGAATAGTAGCTGATAAAAACAGAAGATTGCTGGGCAGCATTAACCCATTTGAAGTTAAACATCCTTTTAGTTGATACATATATTTTTTCTTCTGGAAGCTTAGGTGTGGAAGCAGAGTTGTCAAATGGTTAGATTGAAACCATTCAGTAAACACCAAAGTAGACAAAATGACAAGGTCCCCTATGGGACATCATCCTACTCAGGAAGGATGGTCACTGTGCCCTGCTGTTCCCCACACTACATTTCTATAGTGGCATCTGGTTGGCCTCTGGGAGCAAGTAATTGGATTGAAAAGGAACTTGGACACATCTAGAATCTGACTTGTGAGTTAATGTTTTTCTTCATCTTTGTCCATCACACCTTCCTAGTTATCCTGAACCTCTGGGTTTTTAGGAATGTGGAGTATATTGAGAAACCAAAGCCAGTTGCTTTGGATTTTTAGTGAATGAGTATAAAGCTATCTTGAAATGAGGCAGGCAGAGTTCCTACAGCTCACTGCCCAGATAAAAGACCCCACTACGTACATACCCTTTCTCAGGTCCTTCTAAGCACCTTCACTTACTTAGGGTATGAGGGCTTTCTAAGCATTTGGTGGAGACTTCCTTTCGCCAAGCTACTTAATCATAGATTCTCCCCAAGAGAACCCCAAAGTTGCTATCCCCACATTTCACATCATCAGTGATTTTTGTATATTTGACGTTTCTATTGTTCTGGCCTAAGTCATAGGATAGATGGACAGAGAGCTTCAAACTTGAATATGTAACTTCTTTACTTGATTACTCCCTTTGATATCAATGTCTCAGACTTGAAATATCCAAAATCCAGACTTTGATTTCTTCTGCCCCAGTGCTTGCCCCTATTTACCCTTACCCACCTTGGTAAACGGCCTCCAGTTGGAACTCAAGACTCTGATCCTTCACTTTCCATTACACTAATTCACCTGTAAATTCTTGTGACTTTACCTCTAAAGTATATCATGAATCCATCCCTGCCTTCCTAGCTATCCTGCTTCCTAGACTAGGCAGATGTTATGGTGTTGCATTGTTGAGCTATGGAAACTTTTCTGATTGTTCTCTTTACTTTTACTGTGGCCCATATCTTGACTCTGCTTAATGGAGGATCTCAAACCTTAAAATGAAAACTGCTTAATACCCTTCACAGGCTTCTTGTTGCAGTGGAATGGCAGCACACGTTGGACTGTAGGCAGAAAAGCCATACTTTCTCTTCTCCCTTCCTGTTAAGCTAACCCTCCACTGGCCTGGGTACTGGGGTTGCTATACCACTGAGCCACATCCCCATCCCTTTTTATTTTTTCCTGCTCACATCCTACGTGGGGAGGGAGTAGGTAACCATCTGAGGTGTGGGGCGGCTGGAAATAATAAAAGGCTAAGAAAATAATATTAAGAAATAAACACAAAAGATGAGAATTATATATATATTCAAAGAGGGGGGCATTGACAGGTAGAGACCTGATGGGTCTGATCCTAACAAGGGGAAACCCACAAGTGCTTTATTTATAGTAAAACACATCAAAGGGATTCAATGAGGAGTTTTTTCAGGAAGATCGGAAAAGAATGGGGAAAACAAGTTGTTTGGGGATCTGTAGGCAGCTGCCTCTGACCTAGGGCTATGAGCTAAGGAGGGTGGCCAGGGGAATTTCACCCAGGAAATCCCAGAAAAGAAGCCTTCCTGCCTTGTGATAGCTCAAACAAACCCATAATTTATACATGGCTTTCAACACTATCCTTTCCCCACCTACTGTGCTGGGGGTTGAATCCAAGGTTGCTATACTACTAAGCCACATCCCTAGCCCTTTTTATTTTTTATTCTAAGACAGGGTCTCAATTGCCCAACTGGCCTCAAACTTTCAATCCTCCAGCTTCAGCCTCCACCTCCTGAGTCACTGAGATTACAGGCATGCACTCCCACATACCCTGAACATCTTTTAGAGGACTGTACTGAGGCCTCTCAAACAGTGGCCAACACAGCATCAACATTCTGGATTGTTTTTCTGTTGCCTTTTTTTAAATGTATAACTCAGTGGTTCTGGATTTTTTTAGCAGTGATTTTCCTAATACGTGTTTTCCTAATCTGGACCCACAGGCAATGCTGGGATTAGTTGTTTCACAGCACATAACCAAGGTCACTGACAGCCTCACACAGTAGGGGCCTTATGACCCTGTCTTGCCAGTTTCACATTTTATGACATCTACACTTTAAACACCAAATTCAGTATTGAAATACATTGTGTTGTGAGTAACCCAAAAGCAAGACTGTTGAGGGCATCACACAGGAAATGTGATGATTTCATACAGGTGTGCTGAGGAGGGCAGGTTGCAGGGCTGCTCATCTCAGCAGCTTGGCCTCTGTTAGAGTTCAGATCAGCAATGTGCCACGGGATCATTGTGTTGGAGGCTTGGTCCCCAGTGCTGCAATGTCCAGAGGTGGGGCTCTGGGAAAGTGATGGGGTTGTGAGGGTTCTATCCTCCTCAGTGGACTAACCCATTGACAGAATGATTTGATGACATTAGAGAGAGGTGGTTGAAGCTGCAGGGGGTGGAACCTGGTTGGAGGGGGAACTTCAGGGCTGTGCCCTTGAGGACTACATTTTGTCCCCAGCTAATTCTGTCTGCTTCTTAGTTGCCACGAGGAGAGAGCAGCTTTCCTCCCGCACACTCTCCCACCATGAGGTTCAGCCTCACCTCATGCCCAGAGCAATGACCATGGACTGAAATCTACAAAACTGGGAGCCCAAACAAATCTTTCCTCCTCCACGGTGTTCTTGTCAGGTATTTTGGTCACTGTGACAAAAATCTAACACAGCATTGTTATTAAGAACCCGGGCATGTTTTCCTCTTCCTGTCACCTTCAGTGTCAGCTTTGATTGGGCCAGCTTCTCCTATGACCAGCTGTCTACAGCATCTCAGGCATTGCATTCAGACACTGCAGTATTGGAAGGGGTAAGCTTTTTTCTGTGTCTTTTAGTAGCAAGAAAACCATTTCCAGAAGCTTCCCTAGCCTACCTTACATCTTGCTGACAAGAGCTGGGTCACCTGTCCATTCCTAAACCACTCACTAGCAAGGAGGGATAGCTTAAAGTCACTTTCATTCCTGGAACTTGGGGTACAGTCAGCCTTCTTTTGATGCTCATGGCTTTGTAAAAAAGAAAAAACTCTAACAAAGTGAGAATTCATTTTAGAAGGAAGGAGCAGGGAAGGCAGCCACTACTGGTCCCTGATTATCCATTCCATATATAAAGAAATCTCATTTAGGAAATGGAATCAGCATTTATGAAGTGCCTCCTACCAGGTAGCACTGTTAGGCCCTTTTGTTCAGTATTCCACAGAGTCCTCCCCTCCACCTGGTAGGCAGCCTCAGCCTCCTTTTGCAGAGGATGAAACAGGCTTGATGAGGAATTGGGCCAGGACCACTAGATATGTTTTATTCAGTAGAACTTCGATGAAAACTCAAACTCAGTCCCCAGACCATGGTCCTTCTTCAGAAAAATAGGAAAAGAATGGGACCATGTGAAGAGCCAGAATTGAAGCTCTTCACAGAAAGGAGACCACAGTTTTTAAAAACAGCATTGAAGATTTTTTAGATGTTCCTTGCCATGGAATTCTCCAGACCGAATTTTACTTCCAACTGAAAGTATAGCTGCTGTGATTATAGAGGACTGAGGGCTCTGTGCACTTGCTGCCTCTCAGCTGCCTTGCATTCTCCAGGGCTTCTGGAATACCTTGAAAATGCCAACAGGACATGCACTCCAGCTGGCCGAGGACCACTTTTGTGCTGGAGTAACTTGGGTACCTGCTGGGGTGCATTTGCCTCAGAGGGTTTTGAAGATTATACACTTGTTTTGTAATTAGGACTTTTGGCTCTTTGCCCAGAGAAAAAAAAAGAAACAGCCCTAGAAAAAGCACTACCTACATTTGTGGTGAGGATATTTGCCAAAAGTGGGCAGCTGGGTGGAGCCAGAGACATGGCCTTGACATTGGCCAAGGTTCTATTCATTGCAAAACCTTTGTTCTTTCAGGCTGCTTTGTTTTGGTTTTGTTTAAAGCAGTCACTGAGCAGTCTTCCCAGAACCCTGCTAATATGGAGGCATTAAGAAATATGATGCTTCCGAGCCTGCCGTGGCCTTCTCATTTTTCTCAGCCATCTGCCCAACTCCTTTGCCCTTCCTTTCTTTTTTTTTTTTTAATAATTTATTTATTTTTGGTGGACACAACGTCTTTGTATGTGGTGCTGAGGATCGAACCCGGGTTGCATGCATGCCAGGCGAGCGCGCTACCGCTTGAGCCACATCCCTAGCCCCTTGCCCTTCCTTTCTTGAATGTGGTGCTTGGGTCCCCTGTTTAGAATGCTCCCTGAGAATTTATTTAAATACCACCCATCCTCCCATTCATGTCCTGACTCCACAGTACTTCTCAGATCTTGAGGACTTTCACCAATGTCCATTTCTACACAACTTGTGTGACAGTGTTCACACTTCACCTGGTATTTACTACCTACTGCTTTGTAGTAGAAGGTTTTTGCTATGGTATGATGATTTTGACATGTTCCTTCTGACCAGGCTGTACGCTTCTCGAAGATAAGAACTAGGTCTTAAATGGGAGCTCAGACCTGTGTAAGAAGGTTGATAACATGTGTTATCATTCACTTCAGAGCAAGGCAGTGCCAGTGCATGTAGCTCAAGTGACAAGGCCAGCAAATGGTAGAGTGAACTGAACACTTGGCACTCAGGTTGCCTAGGTTATGTCATTTCCACTGCACCAAGGTAGCGTTTGGCAGAGCAGAGAATGAATGTTACAAGAGCTCAGAGGCAGATGGTTGGTGTGCCTCAGTAGTTAACATGCGAAGATACTATTTGAGCTGGCTCTTGAAAGGTAGGCTGGATGTGAGGCTGGTGAGCAGTGACAGATGGGCCTGACCCATGAGGAAGCAGGGTTATGACCCCAGAATACAGTGGGAGGTGAGGCTTGGAGTGTACAGGGAGTGTTCTGCACTGCCTTTGGGGAGCACTTCACTGCATAGCCTGCTTTATGTGACCCAGAGAGTCTAACTAGGATACTCGGGGAACTAACTCCCTTCCTTTGCAGACCAGGAGCTCAGGAGAGGGTCATGTGGAAAACAGGCTTCTTCTTGAAGAAATAGCTCCTCAACCAAGGAAGAAATGTTAGGGTGTTATCAGACAATATGGGGCTGCTTTTGAGGACAAGGGTGGGCTTGGGGTATTTGTGAGCCCCAAATTTCCCCAATGTTTTCCTTCTAGTACTGGGGTCTCATCCTTATCCAGTGAATGTTCAACCCTTCAGCTAGGAAGCCTGGTGGGACTGCAAACTGAGCAGATCAGAGGCTCCAACTCATGAGTTGGGTTTACAGGTATCTTGGCCATGCATCTTGAAGGGATAAAATTCAGCAGGGAAATCTCTAGGTTTCAGCCTCTGGCTTGAATTGGGATTTGAGAGGTTTACACTGTTATTTTCTAAGTTTTTCAGTGCCATTAAAAGTAGCCACTCATCCTGGCCCTGGGTCTCCTATAGCCGCACCACTTTAGGTCAGCAGCAATGCAGTCTCCCAGAGGTAGGCCTTCGGTGGGCGTACCATCCCAGAATAACTTCCGGTGAACTAATTTACCATGTGCCTGGGCTGCTCAATTGTCACCTGAGAACACCAGTAGTACTTTCAGCTTTCTCTCCCCTGCCCAAGGCAGCTAACCAATCACAGATCTTTATTTCCCTACTTCTCTGTAATTTGTAATACTCACGCCTGGCACTGAATTCTACATCATTAGGAACTTTTCAGTGACATGTAATGGAAATGCAGTCTGTTGTAAGCGAAGAAAATATTGGAAGAATATCATGGGATCATTGATTCACAGGAAGGTGGAGGATTAGTTTTGGAAGAAGGATTACAGTTAAAGCAATCTGGAAAGCCAAGAGTAGGAAGCATAGCAATCACTCTGATGTTTCTGGGCCATTGCTGAGAACTGCTCTGTACATTCACCTGTATTTTATTCATTCCCTCTGTATTCAACAGTTCTGGGTACTTGGCAGGAGGCAACAATGGACCCAAGTGTCATGCTTTGGTGGGAGCAGGGAGAGGGGACTTCGGGTCCTCTGCATTTGTGGGCTACAAGGCACTCCAACACTGCGGGAGATTCCCAAAACTGAAGAGGAGAGGGTGGATAGCTAAGAATAGCAAAAATAGAACAGGGGTAGATTTATAATCAGGCACCAAGGGAAGGAAACCGGAAAGTGTATTTTCCCATAAATAAAGTGCCTCATGTGTGTATAAATTCTTTTTTTTTTTTTTTTTTTTGGTACCAGGGATTGAACTCGGGGTACCCGACCACTGAGCCACATCCCCAGCCCTATTTTGTATTTTATTTTAAGACAGGGTCTCACTGAATTGCTTAGCGCCTCGCAGTTGCAGTTCTCCTGTCTCAGCCTCCCAAGCCGCTGCGATTACAGGTGTGTGCCACCGCGCCTGACTCATGTATGTATAAATTCTGGAATAATATTCACACATTGGATTCTGAGATGCGCCAGGCAGTGGAAGTGTTGGGGATGGTATGGTCTGAAATGGGCTGCTCCTGCCTCAAGGTTGCACAGATTTGTGGGAAAGCAATGAGTAGATTTCTGAGACTAGGGTGTGTAGGCTCAGCTAACAGTGTGAGGTCCTTGAGGAGAAGTGGATGGTAGTTGGAACATGAGGTAGTCTTCAAGTGTGTCTTTCTGTTCTCCTTTTACTTTTTAATGTCCAGACATGGATTTTAAAAGAAAAAGAGTAAAAGAGTTTTATTTTATTTTATTTTTTTAAAGAGAGAGAGAGTTTTTTTTAATATTTATTTTTTAGTTTTCGGTGGACACAACATCATTATTTTTATGTGGTGCTGAGGATCGAACCCAGTGCCCCGTCATGCCAGGCGAACGCGCTACCACTTGAGCCACATCCCCAGCCCAAGAGTTTTATTTTTTGATCAAGGAAAATCAAGATAAATGGGAATTGATGAGGAATCACTTTTCTTCATAGCAAATATTGTGCAGAGCAAGAGGGGGAAGTGTGAATTTTTTAGATCTATAGCTAGATAAGGACATCTAGCTGAAAGTTTAACTTCCAAGTCCTAAGAAACACTATATCCTTTTTCCACCTAAAAATAAAAAAGTTTTGCTGGGTGTGGTGGTGTATGCCTGTAATCACAGTGGCTCAGGAGGCTGAGGCAGGAGGATTGCAAGTTCAGAGCCAGACTCAGCAATTTAGAGAGGCCTGAGCAACTTTGTGAGAGTCTGTCTTTAAAGGGCTGGGGATATAGCTGAGATCAATCCCAATACCAGAATAAATGAATAAACAGAAATAAAATAACAACACACAAAGAAAACTTGAGCTCACTCATTTGGGACTTTGCATTCCCATTCTTTGTCTTCTTCCTTCCTTTGTGGAACATTTCTTGTTGGTGATTCTTTCAGTGCATTTTTTATATTGAAAATAGATATTTTATTTTATCTATACAAAGCACACTTTCAAAATACAAATCATATATAATATGTAGGTATAATATACAAGGAAGTATAAATATGAATATGTAAAATGTCACTGGGTTCAGATTTCTCTCTGAATCTGTTCTGCCTTCCCTTGCTCCCCTTCAGTGAACACAGAGCACTGGAGACAGGATTGTTAGGAGCACAAATGCTGGAGTCTTCCCTGCAGATATCTCCCAATCCAGGAGGAGCCGTGGGATGAATTGAGAGCCTCAGGTTGACTCCTGTCCTCTGTAAACTACAAGTCAGAATAGGGACAGAATAGATGGTCCAGCGGAGAAGCTGTCCTGAGTCAGTGTAAGTGAAACCAGCAGCTTCCTGGAGCCTTTGGCCTCCCAGGAGAGATTCAGCAGCTGAGAGTTTGGGAAGCAGGCCCCTGGGTCCCTGAGTGGTGTCCATCTGAGTGCTGGAGAACCTACTCACTAAGACAAGAGGCACCCAGGCACAGTCCATATGGGTCATCACATTTGATGATCTTGGTGGGCTTTTTCCTGATGCCCAGCTCCTTGTATATCTTCCAGGCCCTCTTGAGCTACAATAGAGCTGGCTCCTTGGCTCCATCCTTTGCTGGGCTGATTTCCAGGAGTTTCAGAGTTTTGCGGGTAGTTTCTCTGGTCTTCCTCTCTGCTGCTGCTCCCCCTAGTCATTGGCATCGCTTCCAAATTCTCCATTTCAACAGCAGTTGGCTGGAAAATTCGCCTGCAAAGCCAGTGATTCACAGGTTTTGAAAAGAGGACACAGTCATCCCCCAGTCACAGATACTTCTTATTGAAAGTGTATGTCCAGCACTGGGTGGGTGACATAAGCAGACATAGGCCCTGCCTGCAAGTGTCATAAAATACCTAATCCTCAGTGGTCTGTGTTGCTCAAAGACTGGCAAAAACCTAAATGTGCACATGGTATCTAAATCCTATTTTGGTATTCTCAATTCCTCATCTGCAAAGATTCACCAATGCTGCTGGAGAAATTCCCACCCTCACTTCCCACTAGCCAAATCCTCTTCCTAAATAGCCTTGCAGGTAGAGGGACAAGAAAAGGAAAGAGTAACCAGGGGCCTGGTTGAACTAGGCTTGATCATACTGGTAAAAGTGATTTAATATTCATGAAACTTTTGAACCAGTTCCTAGAATTTAAGAAGTATTCAAGAAATGAATAAATAAATCAGTTCCTGGATAATAAGAATAGAGAGACAGAGTCCGATTACATTTGCCTGCCTGTCATGGAGCTATCTCAGTGTTCAGGCCCTGAGTGGCTACCTCAGCACTTTCTTCCATGGCTTATGGAATGTCCTGCCTGCAGATGAACAGCTCCCTAGGCCATGAGAAGAGAAGCAGTTTGAGTTTCTTGGAATGGGAGCTAAACTAAATGAGGACTTTAGGTCAGTTTGCCAAAAATTTGGTAAAAAAACAATTTGTTGGATGGCAAATGTACCTATTATCCAGTTAAAAAAAAAAAAAAGTTTATGGAAAGAGTCAATTCACAAAACGACCAAGAAATTACATATATTTATCAGTTCTTCTTAAAGACATATTTATACATTTTTAATATAGTAAATAAATTGATATTTTCCTCTTATGAGCATATTTATTGGTTGTATATATCAAAGTAACAAATTCTTTTTTTAAGAATATATTTTAATATACTTATTAGAAAGATAGTATGGACATTCCTGTTAATATAGTCAATGAATATATTTAATAGATGTAAGTTCTTAAACTCCAATTACAGCATTTTATATGAAAATTATAACAATATTTTGAAAGTCCTTTAAAAAATAACTTTCTATTTTGTTGATATTTAGTATTTTTTGAATTGTTTCAACAAATTCTTGAGTAATAAATAAATCATTTATTATGTTTATTGTATTTCTTATTAGTTGGTCTGGAATTATCAGCTTTTGAAGATTTATGGAATGTTTTCAATAATTGCTTTTCATTTTGGCTTGTCATGGACTCTTTATTTTGTCAAAATCAGGCTCCAAGGGTCATATAATTTTATATTGACAAAACATGTACTATTTTACTAGTAGAAACTAAAAATGAGTTTTAACAAATCTGACACTTATACATAGAATAATGCTGAGGAAAAATTCAGAGCAACCTATCAGTATGGAATACTGAAATACTGGTACTGACAGAATTACAAAATGGGGTTTTGTATATGTTATTGGGGTTTGACAAAAGAAAGATAAAATGCCTAAAGATTAGAAAAATGAAAATATGAAAACAAATGTCTGTGTGGTGCAGTGGCATAAACCTGTAATCCCAGCAGCTCTGGAGGCTGAGACAGGAGGATAACAAGTTCAAAGACAGCCTCAGCAACTTGGGGAGGCCCTGAGCACTTAGCGAGATCCTGCTCTAAATACAAAATAAAAAAGACTGGGCATGTGGCTCAGTGGTAAGTGCCTCTGGGTTCAATCTCTAGTACCAAAAATATAAAGACAAAAAAACACAAAAGAACAAATGTTGACAAAAAATAGACTTTTCATAAATGCTGAAATGCAAATTTCAATGATTAGAAATACAGAATTAATTGCTGGTGAATGAATATATTTATAAGAAATCATATTTAAAAAGTACATATGAGAAGAAAATATTGATGTCATAAGAAGAACTGATACAAATTGCGTATTCATTCAATTTGGCATTGGGTGTATTCTTTCTTTTTCTTTGGAGGCAGGGTTGGGTGCTGGGCTTGAACCTACAGTCTTGCACCACACAGTCTAAGCACCTGCTCTATCCCTGTGCTGTATGCCCAGCCCCATCCTTTCCTTCTGACTTGGCAGATTGGCCCCTGCATGGCCGACCTGGTTTTTGCTGCTCCCATTTCAGAGCAGTGGTTTGAGAACTGTGGGAAGTGAAAGGCACTCTAGGGTTCTCTAGGTCACTCTAAGGCTCTCTAGGGCTCTCTAGGACTGGCTTAGTCCTGCTCCACTCTGAAGCTCCTTTTGGCTGATACAGAGGGGGCTCACTGTGAAAGTCTGTGGCTGGGAAAGGGATTCTTCTTTGTGAGGGCATCCCAGAATCATTCTGATGTAGCTCTTTTCTCTTGGGAAGAAAGAATCTGGTCCTGTGGTTTTCTTGTGCCACTTACCTTAATTTGATGCAGGTCACCAGGGCAGACACCACAAACACTACAGAAAGTGTGACAGATGTGGAGATGATCACTGTAAAACAATAAAACTAAGCTTAAACCATCTGAGAATCCCAGGATCATGTTCATTGCTAAGAATTGGTAAACTCTTGGCAATTTACATTCTTATAGAATGGTCTAAATGCCTTCCCATTAGCTTGCTGTTACTAACATTTCTTGAGGGCCATGCAATTTGATCTATTCCACATGTGGGCAAAAGTGCAAGCATAGAAAAGGTGTTAGAAAAGAAATAACAGAAACTTAACATTAGTTATCATTAGGACTTAAAAAAAAAAGAAGTCATATAATTTTACTTATTTATTTATTTATAGCAGAGATGTTTTATTCAATGGTGAACTATGTTCCCACATTGGCTAATAGGCTTGACATGCATTTACTGTCTGTGGAGAGGTTTATGGGAAAGGCGAGTGGATAGAAATGATGGTTCTACTTTCACAATGTTTCTTCCTGTTTCGTTTTGAATAAAAATAAAAACGGCAGAATCAAAAGCAAGGGAGAGGAGGGCTCCTGGGTCAATGATAAAACAAAGCCATTGGAATTCAATGACTTAACCCAGGTCTTGAGCCTCTCTGTTTTGATTATAGCCAAGCAAAGTTAGTAAAGAAATGGAAGCCAGAACCATGGAAACACCTGCCAAGTTCTCTAACCCTTTTGCTTCCTGTAGGGTGTGGACTGGAGAAAAAGGAAGAGAAGAGGGGAGGAAGGAGAGGGCGAAGAAGCTGGTGCTTATGCGGAAGGCCACTGACTTCAGCCCATGGTGCTGATCTAAGCTGGAAAAGGCAGCTGAGACAGCCAGAGCCCAGGTTCAGTAAGGATGGAGAAGTCATTCCCTGGTAGCTCCTCAACAGGCCAGGCCCAGCACAGGGTAGCAACGCCCACCACGCTGAGACCACAGTGCTATGTGCCTGTGTCAGATGGAGATGATTTTGAAGGAGATCATCAACCATTGCTCCTGGGCAGGTGTTTCTTTTTCTTTCTCATTGCCGAATGTCAGGTTCAGGGCTGGGAGAGTAGCTCATTTGTAGAGTGCTTGCCCAGCACATGTGAGGCCCTGCATCCCATCCCCAGTACCACCAAAAAAAAAAAAAAAAAGTATTGGGTTTGAACTAGAAAATAAATACTTAATTGTTTGGGTTCAACCTTTAAAATTCCAAAACTGAAGTGACATTTGATTTGTAATGAGAAATCTGCATTTCATAGCAGTATGGGGCCATACTTGGTACAGAATAAGAACTTAATTTATACTGAGGGTAGATGAGTGACATGACAGGAGCAGCCCCTGTCAAAGGCACAGTAACATTCTGAAAAATAAACCCTTCATTTCTAGTGTACTAAATGGGCATGGCTGTGTGAAGGCCGCTGTATTTTGCTTGCTAACCTCTTATTTTACAACCAGGACTCTTTAAGAATAGCTTCGTTAGGGCCAGAGATGTGATATTGGAACAATTGAATAAATTTATTGACAAAAAGGGCTGCCAAGTGAGCCAATATATGTTTAAAAGAATGGAGTTTTGAATCACATTTCTTAAATATTTATTAAAATGTGCAGCACTCAAATTCATTTATTCATTTGCCTACCCATTCAATATTTATTGAGCATCTGCTGTGGACCATTTTCTACTGAATTAAAAGAGCAACTCTTTAAAGCAATGATAATCATTCATTTAACTCATTTAAAAAAATATGACAATGGTAGATCAAAAGGTAGAGTAAAATGTCAATTTTTACTAAGCAACAATGATGGCCAAGCATTATTAATATTTTTATACAGAGATGAGCTCAACTGATTGCTTACTCATGCAGAAATAACAGCAGCCCCAATGTCCAGTGAGCATCTTGGCCACACATAATGACTTCTCATTCACAGGGTGGCTGGGACGGATGGCATGTGACATACTTTGAAGGCACCATTACTTAGAATTTTTAGAAAACTAACACAATTTTTATTTTAGTATCTCTTACTAGCAGATAAATTTAGCTCTCATTTTCATGCCTAGTGACCATTTGCTCTTATGTTTAAGCATCTTAAAGGAAGGAAACCGTATTCATACATGAAAGACATGTTTTTTTTTAATCTTTGTATTTTCACAGTTCCTCCCATAGAATTATCTTTGTTCATTGTAGGTGTTCAGTTAATGTTTATTATGTCATATTTCAGACATTTGAGAGAATTTTTGGTATTTTAACACAGTGAAAGTCCTAAAGTAGAAAAAAAATTGATGACAGATTATAGCCTATAATCAAATAGTTTGTTCAAAGATCTACTTAGAAAATTTTGCATGTAGGATTTTATCCTATAGGTATACTCTCACCAAGAGGTTTACAATTGCTATTCATAATATAACCAAAGTGTACAAGTAATCACATGCCCAAAGAGCAAACTGACTAAATAAGATGTGACAGATCCATAAGATGTTCATGCTAAAAGCATGAAGTGGGAGTTATGTACTGATAGGGAAGGATCTCCAAGATATGCCACTAAGTGACAACTAGGGGCAAAACAATAAAAAAACAACAACAAAAACCCAGCTGTCAGCATCATTTACTTTTTATGTACTTGTTTATATACAGCCTGTGTGGGAGGATGCACAGGTATCTGTTTCCTTTCTGCAAGATTTTGAGTCAGATATAGGATTTGATTTTTTTTTTTTTTTACTGCAGATCCTTTGTAACTTTTCATTTTTAGACCTTGTGAAAATATTACCAATTTTTAAAAAGTAAATAAAAAATGTAAAACTATGCACAAAGATTAATGTAGGTTGTGATGTCAGGAGAAAAATTAGGTTGGCTATTTACTGTTGTTGTTGTTTTTTTCTTTTTTGTGGTACCAGAGATTGAACCCAGAGGTGCTTAACTACTGAGTCACATTCCTCTTTTATTTATTCTGAGACAGGGTCCTTCTGAGTTGCTTAATGCCTTACTAAGTTGCTGAGGCTGGCTTTGAAGTTGTGATCTTCCTGCCTCAGGCTCCCAAGCTAATGGGATTGCAAGCATGTACCACCATGCCCAGGTACTGTTCTCTTAAATCATGAACATATTTTTGTTTCCATATCCCTGTCACTAAATGGCACAGTTTTTCTCTGAAAATATTCCCAAAGAGGCCTTCTAAAATGTCTTGCCTTGGCTTATGTTTTGATCCTTAAAAAAAAAAAAAAAAAGGATTCTAAAAACAATTAACTGCTAATATGCCCAATGTTACTTTTTTTTCCCAGATGACACATGACACAAGTAAAATGGGACCACAAAAAATGTGAACTTATGACTAGAAAATAGAAATAGTTTTTACCCATTTCAAATTACAGTTGTATTACAGTTGTGTTGTTTTTTTTGTTCCTTTGAAAGCTCATCAGACTACTAAGTATTAGGTTTTTTCTTGCTATCTGCATCTGTCTCCGAGCATCTTGGGGTTTTTGTTGTGTTTGCAGTGCTGGGGATGAAACCCGACCCCTGGCAGGCTAGCACTTTTCCACCAAGCTGCATACCTTGCTCTCTCCCTGCCCCTGGATCTCCCATAGAATTATCTTTGTTCATTGTAGGTGTTCTCTCCTCTCTTTTCTGAGCTATCTTCTGTCTTCATCTTTTTCTTTCAGTCTCACACTTTTTTCTATTTTCCTCTTAGACCCACTTGCACATTCTTTTTCTTTCTCTTGGAGTCCTAAGCTGTGCATCTAGGGTAAACAGCCTTCTTTACTGAGAAATCTTGGCAGTCTCTCCGGACAGTGCACCATGCCCACCCTGAGAGAGGTCAAGGCAGGTTCTGACAAAGAATGACGTCATGTTAGTAGCAGCATCAGGCACTTGTGTCTTCCTAACAGGCCCTGACATGAGTCTAGCCCTGCTGAGAACTAAGTAGCTGATCCACAAAGCCCTTGGTGCATCAGTTCCATTAACATCAGTAGCTTGACAGAAACTATCACTATTACGAAAAACAGTTATATCACATGAGGAATGTGATGAATGTCCCCATCAGATAATGGAGACATTTCTGAGAGGGAAAGGGGAAGCCTCCAGTGAACATGCTGGGACAGTGGCATGGGCCGTCCAGGACAAGGACTGTTCAACACTCTGTGTCTGCAATCACCCTGGTCATAAATATACTGGTCAAAGGACAGTACTTACCAGTGGTCTCTCTGGAGCTGTATGAAGAAGCATCTGCAGAGAAGAGAGGACAGCT
Organism: Urocitellus parryii; assembly: GCF_045843805.1. Classification (NCBI taxonomy): domain Eukaryota; kingdom Metazoa; phylum Chordata; class Mammalia; order Rodentia; family Sciuridae; genus Urocitellus; species Urocitellus parryii. Next base: position 74,321,346 of record NC_135539.1, on the reverse strand, counting down.
CAGTCAGGGATAGAGTCCTAAAGGTACTAGTGTGTCATGAAGCTGGAGAAATAAGGGACCACTGAGCTACCATCTTAGACCCTTAGGAGATTCATGGCTGGCATAACCAAACTCTTCTTAGCAAAGAACAAGCAGGGTAATTGACTGAGGTGCTAGACCATGCCTAAGAGTCGGACATGCTTTCCAGAAGGGCCCTCCCATGGTGGAGGCTGCAGATGGCATTTAGAGTCCTAGTCCAGTCTCTGCAGTGCTGGCTAGTAAGGTTAGCCATGTCATATCTGGGAGGGGGATTTCATTTCCAGCTGTCCCAACTGGACCAGGCCAGGTGGAACATCAAAAACAGAGACCAGGCAAGGGGCCTGTGGGAGGCAGAGGGCAGGAGGGCAGCTCTGTGAGTCGCAGCTTGAGATTGAATGTTATAAAGCCATGCAGTTATCTTGGGCCAGGTCTCAACCCAAGTCTCAGAAGCAGCCCCTGAGGAACTGGTTCTCATGCAAAGCTAGTGCTAACCTGGTGTCTCGTGGGAGTTTGAGGGTGTAAGTTCCAAGGTCTTTGCTGTAGTCTGGGATGGGGCTTGGGAGGACTCATGGCTGCCTACGCTTGTGGTTCCTGAGGAGGTTGGTTGGGATGGCATCGACTGGGAGCCTGGTACCATAGCTGTCTCTATGGCCACTGTGGTATCTGACTTGGGAGATAAAACTGCTGGCTCTGTAGGAAATTCCAAGACAGAACATAAATATTTAGACTAGTGCCTTCTCAGCTCCAGCAGAGGGTGGACCTAAAGACCTACTTTGGTGAACCCACCGTGGCAGCCCATTCACTCCCAGCAAACTGTCCTTTAAGTGAGCAACATATCCTCCATTTGAGTCATGGGATGTGTGATAACTCTAAAAAATACTGTTATTTACCGTGATGCATAGAAAGAAAAGATCCCTCACAGTTAAGTACATTCAGCTGTTTCCTAGAAAAGCTCATGAAATACTGATAGACTTGGCTCCAAAACACAAGTAGAGCTGTATTTGCTGAAGGCAGCTGGGATGCTGATTATATTTTTTCATCAGGCTCTGGATGCACAGTTGGGGCCTGAGTTCCCATTCTTTCCCAGCCACACACATTGTGAGAAGTCCTCATACCCTCCAATCTTTTGTCACTACCTCACTTCCACCTAACCCTACCTAAGCTGCCCACACTCCAGGTGCCCTGCAGATCAAGACACTGGAGCATTCACATCCAATCACCCACAGTCACATAATTTGTGTTAAAGGTTTCTCTTACATCTGAGGTTTGTCTCAGCAACAGCTATTTGACCAAGTGTTGGGGGCATGGAGGCAGGACTGGGAAAGGTTACTTGGTCATTCTTATCTCTCTGAACTGTGTGTGATTCAGATCAAAGGAGTTTGGGAATTACCCTCAACATAAATGGAGCTAACACTTTAACTCCTTATTTTTGTTTGCAAGCAACCCATTACGAAGAGGAAGCCTCCCTTCAGCCTCTCTGTCCTGCTTTGAGCAATGGTCCTTAGCCTGGGCTACCCTAGAACCACATGGTTCTTGTTCTATAGCCTCTGACTCCAGATCATTCCCTGGACCATGTGGAGTTTCTTGGTATTCTCACTGTGCCTCCAAGGCTGAGAACCAAAGCTCTGGGAAGGTGTGCCTGAAGAGAACAGAATGAATGAAAAGAAAGATGACCACATCTGGCGAGAAGGAGGGAAGAAAGAGCCAGGTAAAGTCACAGATTGAATGATTTGGCCCTAAAAAAAAAAGAGTTAAATGTAAAATAAGGGTGCCATGGGATATGAGGCATATTAGCCAAGATATTTAGCTTCCAGTGTTTCCAATTGAGAAAGTGTTGAGGAAATTGGGCTAAAAGATTACCCAAGACTTAGTTAAAATACAGAACATTGGTGGTTTCATGCAGTGCTTCTATAATAGAGCACTATTGTTAATTTGGTGATGCCTAGGACCAAGGGGTGACAACTCTTCCTGGGTCCCTCACATTGCTACACATCTTGCATACAAGGGCCTGACAGACCTTTCTCTGAACTATCTGCTTAAGGACACATATATTGCAAGTACCTTTGAAGACAGAGACAGTGCCTCTTTCTAGGAAAGGGCAGACATATTTGCTGCCAAGTATAAAACATTCAGATTCCCTGAGTTCAGCCTTCCTCCCAGACAGTGCAGCCTGCTGAACAATGCATGCATTTATTTAGGCCCATCGAAGTTGCCCTTCGGGCCTGAGAGTCAAGGGATTATTGCTAACATGCTGATGCTCTTGCTACTTGTACACCAAGTGAAAAAGTTATTTGTTTACCCTCCAAGAATGTCAGCACCCATGACAAAGTGACAGACTAACAAACAAGTGAGGTCAAATTTTAGACTGTTTCCAATTCTTGACAATGATAAATGTGTACAACTAAATATGGTTTGGCATATTAATAGTGGATTCTAAATACTATTATTTATGTACATATGAAACCTAGATCTCAAGCCACTTTGACTTAAACAATTAAGCTATTGTCTTATTTTTGATTTTAATAAAATTTTGCTCTATCGCTCAAGTTGTCACTGGAACATCATCAGAGGTCCATGAATCTTCAGGATTGGAGGAGAAGGAGGGATCTAGATGGTAGTTCCTAAAAATTTTCCTTTATTCCTACCTTTTCCAGAAGGGGAGGGGCTCTCTGGCTGTGGGGTCACCCTTGCCGTCACTACTGTGGAGTGTGGCACTGGCACTGGCCTTTGGTGAGTCAGGGAGGGGTCTCCTAGAGAAAGGACAACCACATGGCATTTATGATCCTGAGCGTGAACACTAAGGTGGCATCAGAACTGGATATAAATAAAAGATCAATACATAAATTTACAATGGAAATAGCTGGCTTCTTAGGACAGGTTAGAAGCACAGGAAGGAAACAGTGTTTCCCAACCCAAATGCAAAGACAGATTATAATTTTTCTAGCATTTCTAAAAAAAGACTGCACAGGTGAAACATCAAATTTATTTTTGGTTGGAATACATCTGATATCAACTCAGGTTTATAATCCTGGTTTTCCCACGGGAAAATGAGTGATCAAAATAGATTCCATTTGCCTAACAGAAAAAAAAATCATCCAAAGCATAAGGGGTTGGGAAACACAATGAACAGAGTTGCTAGTGATAAAGATTTGTGAGGGAGGAAACTTTAGTCCAGAGGAAACCTAAAGATGCCTCCAATCGGTGGGCTCTAAAATCTGGTTTAAAATTCTTTGTTTCCTCTCCCCTCTTGGCCCTGTTCAGAGCCGTACTTCTTCTCCATCCTACTCATTCACCCAAAGATGTGGAGCTTTGAGTCAACATAATTTTCCCAACACTGAAAAAGTCCTGATTTTTCCACTTCTGGCTCCACGGACACTGCTTGTCCCTGGCCACCCTGGGTTTTTCCCTTCAACTGTACCCAATGCCGTGGAGTGCAGTGTTCTCCAGTCCTGCAGTTCCTTGGAACTAGTGGTAAGGATTCCCTCCTTCCCTTCTCTTGACATCTGTATAACTAACTCATTCTGAGCAGCTGGAAAGGGAGAGGGGTAATCTAACACTACAAATCCAGCAAGAAAGTATGGCTCTTCTGGGAGTTTCCAACAGAGGAAATTTGCTAAAAGACCCCCACTTCCCATCCTGTGTCCCAGAAAGGAGTCAGACATCTCCACAGATGCTCTATGAGAATGTATCTAGCTGCTGCTGGGCAGCAGTGAGCATATCATGAATGTTTGTTCAATCAGAATTCTCTTGAAAGACCCTGGGTTAACGTTTATTTTCCCAGAGGAATAAGGGGAGCAGAACAGGACTTAAGTATTTCTGGAAATATCACTGAATGGCTTAGTTTCCATTCCAAAATTATTTGACTTCCTCTGGGATGGCAATTCAGTAGTGGATAGGTAATTTTTATTTTATTTTATTTTTTTAATTCTTGTAACTTCCTCATCTCCTTGCTCTTGAGCATTGGCTGAATACCAAATATGGTGACTAGGCCAAGAAAAATTCTGCTGTCTGGGCCTACTTCAGCCTACTGGGTTGAGTACCAATCATCAAGATCTCAAGAGAGTTCAGCTTCTCATGAGAAATCCAAAAAGCTCTCCAGGAAGCAAGCACACCCTTGTTAGGGATGTGATTGAGAATCAGAATCAGCCAATTCTCTTGCTGATTTTACAACCCACATGGATAGTAGTAATAGCTCATATTTACCAGGCTCCTTTTAATCCTCCTACAACCCACAGTGTTGACATCAGGTTCATTTTCTAGATGTCCAACCAGAGTTCCAACAGGCTAAAAGCCTTGCCGGAGGCCTCAATGTGATAAGCAGCACAACCAGTATTTGAACCCAAAATTCTGTGACCCCAATACCTAGTATCTCCACCTCTGGCAGATGTTGCTCAGCCTCATGGGCATATTTAGCCTCAGACCCCAATAGGTATCTCTTTGCCCAGAGACCGGCTTGTCCAACTCCCACAATGCCGCTGTGCTCCGTGTTAAGCCTGGGCAGAAGGGGTGGGGACAGTCCTGGTACTGGCTACTTACTGATGCACTTGAGACTGGGCATAGTCCAGTGGGCGGTGTTCGTGGTCTTGTTCAACACACACTCAGTGAGGCTGGATGTGCCGGCCTTCCGCCTAAAACCAGAGTTACAAACGTACCGCTCCCTGGAGTTCAAGGTGTAACTCTTGACCCGGATATCTGCATGTTCAACAGACATGGGGGTAGGGCACGTGGTGCCTATGAAAGTGCACAAGAGAGGAGAGATGAAGAGACCTGGGCATGTTAGGAGGCGTCCTCCAGGGGACCTGCAGGCAACAGGAATTGATTATATAGCCAGGGTCCACTTAGCCAAGAGGCCCCTCCAAGCATGTGGAAGGTGATCAGGAAAGGCTCCCCTTCTCCAAGGCCTGCCAGGAACTTGTCTTAAGTGATCCAGACAGCCAGAGACAGGGAAATCATTCCCATGCCCACCCCTCCATTTTCCACCTGTTTCCAGTCCTCACTTGCTCTCAATCTGGACCAAGCCTCTGAACTCATTTGGTGGCGTCACATTTTACTGATTTGCTGGTCAACAGTAATAACCTTCACAGGCTTTCCCCATATCTCCTCCTCTGCCCCCTCAACACAAGCAATTGGTCCATTTCCACAGGGCAGCCAGAATAATCCTTAGAGATGAATATTTGATAGCTTCACTCCTCCCTGGCTGTGTAGTTGCACCCCCCCCCCACCACCGAAAATCGTAATTAAGCTTCTCCAGCGACCTTAGACTAACTGTTCTTAGACTATTAGCAAGAATTTCTGCAAGAGTTTTCAGGTGGGAAGTGTGTTTATAGAAGCAGACTGTGAGAAGGTAGACTAACTCAAGGCCTCTAGCCAAGCCTTGCCTTCACAGGGCTTCAAAGAAAAGCAATCAGATCCCAGGGAAAGTCCTTTACAATCCAAAAGATAAGAGTGAATGGTGCAAATTAGGTTCCTATGGTTCCTTGGGGGGGGGCGTGGGGGGGGGTGAAGGGGGGAAGGGCAGGGACCCCACAGGACTCTCCTTTTCTCAGGCATTGATTTCGCAGAGTGTGTCCTTGAGTTATTTTTGTATTATTTTTGTATTCAGACCTAGGTTGGGTGCCTACTTTTATGTGGACTTCTGCAGATGGTGAGCCTCTGAGCCCCTCCCCCTACACACTGGGTATAAAAGTTCTAAAAATTTCTGGACTCGGGATTCAGAGGGACAAATTGATTTAGGCAAAAGCTGCCTCTGGACCTGGTTGCAGTCAACAAACCTGATTCCTGCTAATTCCTCTGTGCCCAGCCTCATCTCTCCTACAACAACTGCCTGCTGCTCTTAAGAATAAAAACATAAAAACTGTAGGCTTTTCTTTAATGTATTTTTTTGGCACCTTTGTCTAGTATGAGATAACTGTATGTATGTGGGTTTGTCTCTGTGTCTTCTATTCTGTACCATTGGTCTACATGTCTATTTTGGTGCTAATACCATGTCATTTTTGTTACTAAAGCTCTGTATTATAGTTTAGGGTCTAGTATTGTGATGCTCCTGCTTCACTCTTTTTTTGCTAAGGATTGCTTTGGCTATTCTGGGTTTCTTATTTTTCCAAATGAATTTCATGACTACTTTTTCTATTTCTATAAGAAATGATGTTAGGATTTTAGTTGGAATCATATTGAATCTGTATAGCACTTTGGGTAGTATGGTCATTTTGACAATATTAATTTTGCTTATCTAAGAGCATGGGATATCTTTCCATCTTCTAAAGTCGTCTTCAGTTTCTGTCTATAGTGTTCTGTAGTTTTCATAGTAGAGGTCTTTCACCTCTTTTGTTGATTCCCAAAGTGTTTGTTTGTTTGTTTGAGGCTATTGTGAATGGGGTAGTTTTCCTAATTTTTCTTTCAGAGGATTCATCACTGATGTATAGAAATGCATTTGATTTATGGGTATTGATTTTATATCCTGCTACTTTGCTGAATTCATTAATTAATTCCAGAAGTTTTCTGGTAGAGTTTTTTGGATTCTCTACATATAGAATCATGCCGTCAGCAAATAATGATAGTTTGAATTTTTCTTTTCCTATTTATAACCCTTTAATTTCTTTCTTCTAATTGCTCTGGCTGGAGTTTCAAGAACTATGTTGAATAGTTCTTAGAAGTGGCGAAAGGGCGCATCCCTGTCTATTCCAGTTTGTTAGAGGGAATGCTTCCAATTTTTCTCCATTTAGAATGACGTTGGGTTTAGCATCTATGACTTTTACAATATTGAGGTATGTTCCTACTCTCCCTAGTTTTTCTAGTGCTTTGAACATGAAAAGGTGCTATATTTTGTCAAATGCTTTTGGAGAAAAGATAGCCTCTTCAAATGGTGCTCGGAGAACTGGAAATCCATATGCAGCAAAATGAAACTAAACCCCTATCTCTCATCATGCATAAAACTCAACTCAAATGGATCAAGGACCTAGGAATTAGGCCAGAGATCCTGTGCCTAATAGAGGTAAAAGTAAGCCCAAATCTTCATCATATCTGATTAGGCCCCGACTTCCTTAACAAGACTCCTAAAGCACAGGAAATAAAATCAAGAATAAATGGGGATGGACTCAGACTAAAAATCTCTTCTCAGTGAAAGAAGCAATCACTGAGGTGAATAAAGAGCCTACATTTTGGGAACAAACTTTTGCCACATGCACACCAAATAGAGCATTAATCTCCAGTATATATGAAAAACTCAAAAAACTTAACACCAAAAAAACAAACAGCTCAATCAATAAATGGGCTAAGAAGCTGTACAGACACTTCTTAGAAGAAGATATACATTTGATCAACAAATATATGAAAAAATGTTCATCATCTCTAGCAATTAGAGAAATGCAAATCAAAACTAGGCTAAGATTCCATCTCACTCCTATCAGAATGGCAATCATCAAGAATACAGGCAACAATAAATGTTGGCGAGGATGTGGGGGAAAAGGTACACTCATACATTGCTAGTGGGACTGCAAATTGGTGCAACCAATCTGGAAAGTAGTATGGAGAGTCCTTAGAAAACTTAGAATGGAACCACCATTTGACCCAGCTATCCCACTCCTTCGTCTATACCCAAAGGACTTAAAATCAGCATTCTACAGGGACACAGCCACATCAATGTTTATAGAAGCTCAATTCACAATAGCTAAACTGTGGAAGCAACCTAATGCCCTTCAATAGATGAATGGATAAAAATAAATGTGGTGTGTGTATATATATATACATTGGGATATTACTCGGCATTAAAAGGGAATAAAATCATGGCATTTGCAGATAAATGGATGGCGTTGGAAAATATTGTGTTAAGTAAAGTAAGCCAGTCCCCAAAATCCAAAGGCCAAATGTTCTGATAAGCGAATGCTGATCCATAATGGGGGGGGGATGGGAAAAACAGAGGAACTTTGATGGAGGAAAGGGGAGGAAGGGTGGGGAGTGAGTACTAGAGATAGGAAAGATGATGGAATGAGATGGACATCATTACCCTAGGTACTAGTATAACTGCACATATGGTGTGATGCTACATTGTGTACAGCCATAGAAATGTAAAGTTGTGCTGCAATTGTGTACAAAAAAACCCTGTAGGCTGAGGATGTGGCTCAGTGGTAGAGTGTTTGCCTAGCACATGTGAAGCCCTGAGTTCTTCCCCAGCACTACAAATAACAAACAAAACCCTGCAATCCCTTAAGAAGTCCCAAGGCTCTGTCAGGTCCAGCCCTGCCTGCCTCTCTAGCTCTCTTTGCCCTGGACACACCAGCCTTTGTTTTCCCTGTGCCACTCATCATGCCAACCCCCACTCACCCCCCAACCCAACCCACCATCATGCTCTTGGCCACCTGTCTCCACCATCCTTCCTGGCTGACTGCAACTACACCTCCAGTAAAAGCTTCCTTCATCTCCTATGCTCTGTGTTCTTTCCTTCTATAGACTTTCCCAGTTTATACGTAAGATGTAAAGATTATATAATTAACTCACATCTTATCATCTGCAATGCTATGTGAGGGTAAAGGTTCTGTTTGTTTTGCTCAACATTATATTCCTGAGCCTAGTATAGAAGCTGGAAATAGTAGGTACACATGAAAACTTGCTTAGCAAGGCATGGTGGTGAATACCTGTAATCCTAGCTACTTAGGAGGTTGAGGCAGGAGATTGCATATTTGAGGCCAGCCTTGGCAACTTAGCAGAACCTATCTCAAAAAAGAAAATGAAAAAGGGCTAGGGATGCATCTCAGTGATAAAGGGACCCTGGGTTCAATCTCCAGTACTGGAAAAAAAAATCAAACAAACTTGTTTTAAAAATGAATGAATGGGGCTGGGGTTGTGGCTCAGTGGTAGAATGCTTTCCTAGCACGTGTGAGGCATTGGATTCAGTTCTCAGCACCACATAAAAAAATAAAGATATTGTGTCCATCTATAGCTAAAATATTTTTTAAAAATTGAATGGATGTTTTCTCTTCCTTAATAATAGGCTTGAATCTGACCACCGAATGCAAGTGAGTTCAATTTATTTTATTTCTACCTGTATAGCCAGCTTATTTAATTACTACCACATTGTCAGAAGAAACCAGGAGAGAAGTGGACTGCCTTGAACGTTCTGCTTTCATAATAGTTGGAGTTAAACTCAAACTCTAAACTCTAGTTTAAAATCCCAGCAGTTGTACACTAGCTGTGCTCTACAAAAAATTAAGTTTTGCACGTTAATACCTAAGGATCTAAAAAGAAAAGGAGGGGCTGTAATGTGGGCCTCTTCCATTTTGGGAGTGCCATATTTGTTGTTGACCTTCTTTCTTTCTCCCTCTCTCCCACCAACTGTCCAGATAGTTAGTACCTCGTTTGGAATCCCTTCAAAAACATCTTCCTGCATAGGCTTCATGTTCAATTTTGCAACAGCTTTTAATTTCAAATTATTGTTTGGAATCTCCTGCTCTCTCTTGGGTCACTTTTTTTTTCAGTCTTCACTGTTTTCTGGGTTGTGCTCAGATTTGGGATTTCTGCCAGGAAATCTTTTCACATCTTCTAAGTCTTGAAATATTCCCTCCCGGTGTTTTTCAACTCCTAGCATTTGTAGCACACTTTGAAATGAAACATTTGTGGCTGATTACTCAAGGGACTTTAAAATGTCAATGTAATATAGTCACTGCCCATGAGTTCCATGAGATTCAGTGTCACTGTGTGATTCCTTTGGTCATCTTTCAGTGCTGGTTGCTACGTAAGTGAAACAATGTATCATGTATCTAAGACTGAAGGTTCTCATGTACTTCAATAAACACACGATCTCCTTAGATGATGCTCAACCTGTTCTTTACTTTCAACTCGCTGTGAGTAGTCCTCATCTGAACTCAGCAACCCTCCTGCTAACATTGCTATTTCTGTATGGGTATTCAGTTATAGCACAACAAATTTTACATAGCTAATAGGAAGTGATTCCCTGTAACTGTGCTATGTACACAAATGATACCACTGTTTTTTAAATGAAAAGGAAACTCATCTGATCCTGGAGAAATAGTGACTGTTCTTCATCTGGAGATTTTTCCTCCTAAGTGTGACTGGGCTGTTCAGGTTGGGGGTAAAGATCTAAAGTCACAGGCTGGGATTGTGGCTCAGTGGCAGAGTGCTTGCCTCGTGCATGTGAGGCACCAGGTTCAATCCTTAGCACCACATAAAAGATAAATAAACAAAATAAAGATATTGTGTCCATGTATAATTAAAAACATTTTTTACAAAAGATCTAAAGTCATTGTTATCCTTCTTTTTCTTCTTGATAATCTAAAGAACTAGTTGTCATCAATGAGTAAAATAAACTAAGTCTAGGTTTCACACTGTTGAAAGAAGAAGTTTCAACTACAACGAGGGGAAGGGCCAACTAACATGTACCCTATGGTGCTGGAACATAATTGGGGTTGAAGGAGTCCTATGTAATTACAGTGTGTGCATGTACATGTTTATTTGTATGTATGTATGTGTGTGGAGGGTATTTGGATGCTTGCCTGTGTATGTGATGTGTATCCACATGTGTTTGTGTGAGTGTACATGTGCTCCTGCTCCATTCTCTGTTGGTGCCTAGTAACAATGGCATATTGGCACTAAGTACCTGCTGCCAGATCTTGGTCTGCAATGTAAGGAGTCAGGGGTCCTCAGGGAAAAGGCAGAATCTAGGGATAGGATGGAGAAAGCACAAGATGAGCCTGGAACATCTTGTTGTCCCAGAAAGTGAGGAAGTGCTCAAAGAATGAGGGTAAGATGTCAGAAGGCTGCAATAGCCTAGCTAAACAGACTCTTGCTGGCCAAATCCAGGACGATTTAAGCATCAAACAATCAAGACAAAAACAGATTATAACTAATGGAACAAAGTTAAATGATACTGCTTTGTCTATGCTAATATAAATAAATATATAAATAAGTAAGGGAGAAGAAAAAGCCCTCCTTACAGATGTTAACTAATAAACATAAAAAGAATGATGGGGGCTGGGGTTATAGCTCAGCGGTAGAATGCTTGCCTCGCACTTGTGAGGTTCTGGGTTCAATCCTCAGCACCACATAAAAAATAAATAAGTAAATTAAATAAGATACTGTGTCCATCTTTGAAAAAAAAGAATGGTGGAATAAGAAAAGAGATCAGGGATGCTAAAGTTTGATATGGAATAAGGATTTTTCAATGAAAAGGAAACTAATACAAAGCGGGGTTTTTTTTGTGCGCATTTAGCTCAGCCAGACGCACATTCTCTCCGTCCCTCTCTGCAGAGCTCAGTCAACTTGGTCAAAAGAAGAGAAAGGGAGTGAAGCAGGCTCCTCCCTGCTGTTGTAGCTCTGAGATCTGCTGGCCACTGGGTGTCCCCATGCTCTATGGGTAGGACAGCTCCTCTAGTGGGGGGGGGGGGTCTTTACTGCCATTTCTCACTCTTTGGCCAGGTGCCTATTTAGTTCAATAATGGGGGGCCCAGCAGGGTACCCCATCATGAATGCTGGAGTCTTGAAGGTCAAGGTTAACAACCCACAGGGTAACAACTCAGCCCCACAAGTTCCAGGTGACTCTTGCTTCCTCCACGTCACTCTTCCCATTTAGACTGGCTTCCCACAGACTTCAAGCTCCAGGCCAGGCACACAGAGGACAGTTTGCACAGGCTACGTGACCAGTTCCAACCACTGCATGTGTGGGTTCTGTTGCTCTCTGATTCTTGAATCAGAATTCTGATGGATCCACACAACCTCAAAGTATCTTCCCACAAACCAGTGACCAGAGATGATGGGGGAAATGACATCAGCTGGAAAACTCACCTTAAGCAGGAAATCAAAGTTAACAAGACCAAAATGGGACAGATGGGTATCATGTAACTCACTGAAAAGGACACATGTATCATTCCTGCGGTATTCCCTTTAAAACCCGTAACTTAAATCTAAGAGGAAATATCAGAGGTACCTGCCTGAGAGGCTTTCAGCAATTAGCTGACCCGTAGACAAGCTCAAGAGAGAAGGTTGAGGAAGCGTTCCAGCTTGAAGGACACTAGAAAGACAACCAAATGCAACACGTGACCCTGGATTAGGTCCAGATTTAGAAAGAAAGTCACTAAAATGGACAATGTTGGGACAACTGACAGAATTTGAACATGGACTGAGTATTAGATAATGATACAGTGTCAAGGTTACTTCCTGCTTTTCATAACAGTGCTGTGATACACGTGACTTTTTAGAAGAGGATGCCATTGTTGGGAAAAATACATGAAGAAGTTTGGCAAAGAAAGACATAATGTCAACAGCTTAAAATGGCTTAGAAGGAAAAGCACATGCATAAAAATATTTATGGATAGAGAGGAGGAATGATAAATTAAACAGTACAATGAAAAGAGTTGGTGAAGCTGGGCAAAAGGTATTCAGGAGGTCTTGCAACTTCACTGTAAATTTGACTTTAAATCAGAATTTAAAAGTTTAAAAAGAAGCAAATTGAGTAACCAAATAAAAACCACTTGAAAGGGTGTCTGGGGCCTGCCCTGGTTTCAGTGTGGGCTTGAGAACTCCAGTATGAAAAACTCAATCCCCAGAGTCATATGTTGATAGTATTTGAAGGTGGGGCCTAAGGGTGGTAATTAGGATGGTCAAGGTCATCAGAGTGGGGGGGGGCATGATGGTATTAGTGGCTTTATAACAAAAGGAAAGTTTAAGCTAGCATCCTTACCCTGTCTCACCAAATGACTCCCTCTGCCATGTTACAATGTAGGGAGAGGCCCCCACCAGATGCAAAGATGCCATGCTTTTGGACTTCCTCCTGAACTGCAATCCAAATCAACCTCTCTATTCTGTATAAATCATCCAGTCTCAGGTATTCTGTTATATCAATATAAAGTGGGCTAAGACTGGGACCTTTGAAGATCCTTCTTTTAAGCAAATTCTAGGAGTCCTTGACAACTCAGGCCAAGATTGATGAGAAGTTTTTCTTAATTTCCTTAATAGTAGCTTTCAGAGTGTTGGTTTGTCTTCTTTTTCTCACCACCTTTTCACACCTTTTAGAGCTCCTTCTTCTATGACCAGACTCTAGTAGTTTTGATTCCACTCGTTTGACATTTGATATTTCAGGGGAAGCTTTGATTTCCTGAACAACTTCATCATTGCCACACGGGAGTCTTTGCCCTGCTTCTTATTGCCTCTCTTCACCTCAATCCTCTGACACCAGTTCTCAGTGTTATCTTGCATCAGACCCACCTGGAGGGCTGGTGAAAACACAGAGTTCTGGGCCCACCACAAAGCTCCTTAGTCAGGAGGTCTGAGGTAGGGCCCAAGAATCTGCATTTGCAAGTTCCCGGTGATGGTGATATTGCTGATCCAGGAACCCACGTTCTGGGAACCAGTGCTGGATGGTACTCACAGATGCATCTCAGCAAGTGGCTTTTTAACAGTAATTAAAAATTTCCCAGGTTCGGGATATAGCTCAGTTGGTAGAGTGCTTGTCTGGCATGCACAAGGCCCTGGGTTCAATCCCCAGCAACACACACACACACACACACACACACAAAAAAAAAAAAAAATTCATTGAAGTTATGAAGAATGGTTTGCTCATACCCTTTTTCTGGTCATTGATGCCATTGATGAGGACTGTGTTTACACGTTCCTCTTGCTGTGCTCTTCTGAATTTCTGTTCTACTACTTCTAACTGGATCTAACTCTCCTCCATTTCAAAACTACTTAAATCTGTATCTGTGGTGCTTTGTTGTATGTTACACGGCTGGTAAAAAATACTTAGGGGTGGGGGAGTGGGGTTGGGTGGGGAGGAATGACCATAAAAATCAACTCAAATCAACCCTGGAAATGTTTGGCAGCAAACCAGAACGGAGAGTCCCATAAAAACATGAGGCCTGCTCTGGGATAAATTGTTTCTGAGAAAGCCTGAACTGACCTTGGACCTTCAGACCTTTCTGGGTGCTATTACATCTGTGGCTTGACAGTCTCTCTCCAAAGACTAAGAGAGACATTTAAGTCTCCAGGAGGAAAAGCTACACAAAGACTAGGTTTTAGTTCACAGGACTGTGACTAACTGATATTCCTTACCTGGCCTTTCCCTTGCTTGCTTCAAATCTGGTCTTTTACATTGTTGTCTTGGGCCTGAAAGGATCTGTGAGGTCATAGTCAGCTCCTCACCCCCAGAGGACTGATGGCCCCTACCACAGGTGATTCTGCAACCTCCAAGGTCAAGGAAGCCTATGAACCCCTTTATCACACAAATACCTCACACTTTGTTACTCCTTTCACTGGCCACAGAGGTCCCTCACTCCACATGGAGCACCCTTTTTCTGAAGGATGATGTTGCTTTCAGTTCTGGTTGTTCCTTCACAAATTTTGCAGTGCTTTCTCTTCCTGGGATGAAGAGTAGAGGGAATAGTGGATAAACCAGGTAGACATAGCCCAGCTCTGCTGGGAGTGATAGACATTGTTACTTAGTTGCAAGGGCTGGCAAAAGCCCCTGAAAAAGTGCAAGAATGGGCAGGAAAACGGCCAAGTGATTAAGGGAGGAGCAGGAAAGGAGTATTCCAGGTAGAGGAATAAGCGGGTACCCAAGGACCCAGGAGAGAAGAAGCTTTATGGGGAGGTGAGATGGGAGACTACAGCCTATAACGTCAATGCAGGGACCCAACCCAGTGATTTATAGTTTTTCAGGCTGTGCTTCTATACACAGAGGAGCAGACACTCTGATCCCTTCTTATCAACACAGCTGACTGTCAGAACAGGTCCCCAGGGTGGACCCCTGCCCTACCACTCTCACTCATGGAGCAGGTTAATTAATGAGGACTCAGGGGTGGGTCTGGGGCACACAGATCCAACACACTTGTTCTTGTTCCATAAAAACTCAGACTTGGTGAATGTGGGGTACGACCAGTTATCCAGTCCATCTACAAATCAACCAATGACTTCTATTTGCTGAATAAAAGAGTAATAAGAGACTAGAAGACAATAAGAAAGTTTAGTAGAAAGAGTACTGGAATTAGAGGCTGAGTGGGTAAATCTATTAATCACACTCGACTCCAGTTTCCTTATGTGTGAGCTGAGCATGATAATTCACAAGGCCGCTGAGAAGTCCTAGGGCTTCTGAGCATGAAATGCACTTTGTGAACAGTGACTCAAATATAAGTAATCATCATCTCTCTGCGTATCCCTCTGTCACTCTACATTGGTAATCTCCAACTTTTTCACCAAAATACTGGGAATTCCCATCTATCCTACAGGAATCCCCATGCAGAGCCTGGGGAAGGATACAGAAGAAATGATTCCAGCCTCTAATGAGCCTAGTATGAGAAGAATACACCAGAGAGTATTTCTCAATTAATAAGGAAGGCTTCCTTGCCACAGTAACCAAGTCAGAAACCTTTAAAGAAAATGACCATGTAAACATTTAAATGAAACAAAAGAACTAAAAGACAATTAAATAAAGAAAATGTTTACAACAAACATCAAAAAGTTAAGATTCTTAGTATGTAAAGAACTTTCACAAAATCAATACAAAGATAAGTACCCTAATGGAATCTGGGCCAAGGATATAATGGGTGATTTACAAGTGTCTATTCAAAAAATTTCCCAAACCTCACTACCACATCTTTGTCAGAATTCCTTGAATTCCCTCTTGCTTCTGAAGTTTGAGGATCCCATATCAAGGTTCCTTGTGCAAATCCCTTTAATGATCAGGGGGGCAGGAGTATCCTTACACTTCAGGTGGTTCTTTCAATTTAACACTAGGGCTTCTTTCCAGCAAGAGTGGTAGTCCTTGATTTATTTCCAGTTTAGGCATTTGCTGCCCAAGGGTGGTTACCACGGCTCCCCATTGTCATAGGGACCCATCTTCATCTGGCCTGAAAGTGTGGGGCATAGGGCCAAGGTAGTCAGTTGTTGAGATGCTTTTGGGTCTTGCAGTTGCTATGGTTACTGTTGGAGCACCTTGATCTCAAATTGCTCTAGTCTTATCTGGAGCTTAGGGCGGGAACTGGAGTATCAGTGTTTTCCCCAATGCTCCTGCTGTGTCCCATCTTTTATCCTATATCATAGAGGGGTTATCTTTACATGCACCCTCAGGAAAAGGCATTTGGAACCAGATTGAGATTTTAGGACTTTCAATACTCTCAAGTAGCCAAAAAACACATACTAGCCCCATGATCATTTGTTAAGAAAGTCACCAAAACAGTGTGTAAGGCCACACCTCTTTCTGCTTCCCAGAATCTGTGAATCAGGCGTGTTTATCAAGTCAGTTTACAGAGCCTAACATGGGCAAGGAGCTCTGGCCTACTCTCATATCCAGAGTTCAAAAGTTGTCAGGTTAGCCTGACCCTCCCATTCTTTAAGCAGAGCCAGAATCCATTCCAATATGTTATTTTACTTACTCTACCATTCAAATGCCTGCAAGGTGCTAGATTTCCAAAGAAGCATAAGTGTGGTTCCTGCTCTCATGAAGCTCAGTATGAAACTGACATATCATAAGAGTCTGGGCCTCTGGGCTCCCAGTAATCCATTTTCTGTCCTTGTTTTCTAGCTGAAATGCCAGCCAATTCGACACACTTCTTGGAGTACAGACTGTACTCAGCTCATGGCCCCAAACTCTTTATCTCTCAGGGCTCAATAAACTGGTCTTCCCAACCCATCTTACTGTTAGTGAATTTCATTATCATTTAGTTCCTTAAATAATGACTATTAGAGACTTGGAAGGTTGAACAGTTACCAATCAAAAGAAAACCAAAGGAAAAGAATAAAATACAATCTGTACCGTAGGCCTGAAGAGAACCCCTGCTCCTCTCAGTGTTGATGCTGCCTTGGTTCAGGATTTCACCGACACTCACTGGAACTATTACAAAACCTCAGCTTAGCTTCCAGCCTCCAGATCCCCTGACTGCAGTTCATCATCCATACTCTTGACAGAAGTAGCCTTTCCTCCATGGACTCCAGTACTGTCTCCCCGGCACAGATCCCTCAGGAGCTCCCCACTGCCCATAAGGGCATCGAGTCTTCCAAGGAGAGCGCTTTCCAATCACATCAACCATGTGTAATGAGTAACACGGACACACCTCTAGAATACACACTGAGGAATCCCATATATTGTTCATTTAGTTTCATACAATTTTACTAAACCGACTGGGCAAAAGTGATTCACCCCAAAGGAAGTTAATTTGTAAAATGATTTGATTGAATAGGAGAATTCCCAGAGTTTTATTTCATAGACCCAAGGGGTTTCCCTTTGCTTCCCCCCCATCCCCATAGAGTTTATTTTCATCCATTATTCCTTGCTGTTTAGAACATCAAACACATTAAAATAAGCTAAATATGCAAGAATCGGGAGGTAACTGAAGCCTACCCATGATAAAAAATTGTTTAAATAATTTGTAAAACTTTATAAAATAGTATGTATAGTATTCACAGATATTAGATGTAGTGACTTTATATTAAGCAATCTGCAAAATGTGTAAAGTTATGAAAACACTGCCAGAGATCAGGGAGTACTAATAAATCAGAGAATACTAATTAAAGGTGGAGGAAGAAGTCCTAAATTGTAGATCTTTATTATTATTTATTTTGTAGTTTTATTTATTTACTTTTGTTATTACAAAACCAATTCAATTTATGACAAAGTTTTTACCATTCTTTTGCTATCAATGGTGGCAAAAAAGCAGTAATAACCAGATAAAATTGGTTTGGAATAAACAATAGATGCTTCAGGCAAAGCCCCCCCAAGCTATGAAAAAATGACTTATAAAAAGCGTAATGCTCCAGACACTGTGGCACATGCTTGTAATCACAGCAGCTCAGGAGGCTGAGGCAGGAGGATTGCAAGTTCAAAGCCTCCTCAGCAAGAGTGAGGTGCTGGGCTGGGGTTGTGGCTCAGCAATGGAGCACTGACCTAGCATGTGACAGGCACAGGGTTCAATTCTTAGCATCACATATAAACAAATAAAATAAAGGTACTGTGTCCACCTACAATTAAAGTAATATTTTTTAAAAAGCAAGGTGCTAAGCAACTCAGTAAATCCCTGTCTCTAAATAAGATACACAATAGGGGGCTGGGGTAGTGGCTCAGTGGTAGAGTGCTTACCTAGCACATGTGAGGCACTGGGTTCGATCCTCAGTACCATATAAAAAAAAGTAAAAAAAAAAAAAAAAAAAAAAAACTACAAAACAGACCTTGCCCAGTCAGTTTTGTAAAATAGTATGAAACTAAATGAACAATTGGCTCAGACAGTGGTCAAGGGCCCTTCAATCCCTGGTAACCCTCCCCTGCCAGAAAAGGGAGTTTAAGGAACATAACATGAATGAACACCCTCAAGCATACTAATACCCTATACATTAGAATCAAAGAAAAACTGGGAACCAGGGACATCAACCAATCATTACTACTCTAGTAGCTCTTGGCTAAATCACCTGTGGTCTTCCAGATGAGGATGCATTTGTTTAGGAAGTTAATGACCTTTTGCCCAGGATGGTAGATTTCCCTCCAACTTAGACCTTTTAATGAGACCTTTTAATGACAACTTCTTGCACCTCCTATGGATGGGGGCACGAACAGGTCAGACACTATAATTTATTCAGTGATAGGAAATGTGCTGTTCTCTATAATTTCTGACCAGATCATCCCACCAAGTATCAAGTTTAATAATTTGAGTTTTCTTCCCTTCTAAGCTCATTTAAAGCCATCAGGCATCCTCCGTTTTGTCCTATGATTTCTTTGTCCATCTTTATACCAATAGTACACCGTCTCGAGTACTGTAACTTTATAACAATTCTCTCAATCAGAGAACCTTGTTCCTCCAATGCGGTTCTTTGCCAAGCTGTTTAGGCAAAGCTACTTCTTTTTTGCATTTACCTGTGAATTTTAGGATCAGTTTGTCAATTTCTACAAGAAAGTCCTTTAGGACTTTGATTTGGCATCTTAAGGATATTGATTGGCCCAATCCATGAACATGTGGTATTTTTCTATTGATTTATTTCTTCAAGTTCTCTAAGCAATTGTCTGTACTTTTCTGTATACAGGTCTTTCACTTCTCTTGTCAGATTTATTGCTGAGAACTTTACACTTTTCAAAGTTACTGCAAATGACATATTTCTGAAGTTCTAATTTCCAACTGTTTATCAGGAATATACAGTAATACGATTGAAACGATTGACTTTTGCATGCTGATGTTTTGTGCACTGCCACCAGCTCACACATGTGTGGATAACTGATATTCAAAAGATGTAAGAGCAAGTCAGTGGAGATAATCTTTTCAACAAATGGTTCTGGAATAATTAGATATTCATATGCAACAAACATAAACCACCTTCAATCTGTACCTCACATTATACACAAAGTTAAATCAAAATGGATCAAAGGCATAAATATAATTTATTCACTTCTAGGTGAACACATCAAAGAAAATCTTCATAATCTTGAGCTAGGCAAATATTTCATTATATGGTAACATAAGCATAAAATATAAAAGAACAAATAACTGGAATTCATCAAAATTAAAAACTTCTGTTCTTCATAATGCACTGCTAAGGGAAGGTAAAGACAAGCCAGAGACCGAGAGACTATTTGCAAATCATTTATCTGATAAAAGTCTTGTGTCCAGAATACATAAAAAACTCTTAAAACTCAATAAAAGTGCAACTCAATTTATAAAAGAGCAAAGAATTTAAACAGACACTTCACCAAAGAAGGCGTGTACAAGGCACAGAAGCACATGAAAAAGATGCTCAACATTTCTACATATTAGGAAAACGCAAATTAAAACTAGAACAAGAGACCATTGCATTACCTATTAGATTGGACATAATTAAAAAGACTCATCAGGGGCTGGGATTGTGGCTCAGTGGTAGAGTGCTCACCTAGCATGTTCGAGGCCCTGGGTTCGATCCTTAGCACCACATAAAAATAAATAAATAAAATAAAGGTTTATTTCCAACTAATTCTAAAAAATAAATGTTTAAAAAAAAAGTTTATTACAAAAAAAAAAGACTCATAATATCCAGTGCTGACCTGGACATGGAAGAACTGTAACTCTCACACTGCTGGTGGGAATGTGAAATAGTACCACCGCTTTGGACACTGGTTCGGCACATTCTTAAAAGTCAAACATCATGCCCAACATCCAATCCAGCTGCTCTTCTCCTATCCATTCTCTACCCAAGAGAAATGAAGGCACATAGGGCCACAAGAAAACATGTAGCATGAACATTCTTAACAGCTTTATATGTAAAAGCCAAAATAATGGAAACAAGGCAAACATTCATTAACATGTGACTGGACAGCCACGGAATGAAATACAATTTAGCAATAGAAGGGACTGAACTATTAGACACACGTTACAATATGGCGAATTCTTTTTTTTTTAAGTAGGCCAATAATTCCAATAATTCTTTTTTAATATTTATTTTTTAGTTTTTTGGTGGACACAACATCTTTATTTTATTTTTATGTGGTGCTGAGAATCGAACCCAGGGTCTCGCACATGCAAGGCGAGCACTCTACCGCTAAGCCACAACCCTGGCCCCTAATTCCAATAATTCTATAGAATTTTCCTCATATCATTACTCCAATACTCTACAGTAGAACATTATAAGATAAGCAGGGAAGGAATATGGATAGGAAAAGCAGAACTCAAATTATCTCTACTTGAGGACGATATGATTCTATACCTAGAAGACCCAAAACATTCCCCCAGTAATCTCTTAGAATTAATAAATGAATTCAGCAAAGTAGCTGGATATAAAATCAACACCCATAAATCAAACACCCATAAATCAATTTCTGTACATCAGTGACAAATCCGCTGAAAGTGAAGCTAGGAAAATCACCCCGTTTACAATAGCCTCAAAAAAAATAAATTTAATAAAAGAGGTGAATAAATTTAACAGAAGAGATAAAAGACCTCTACAATGAAAACTACAACATGCTAAAGAAATGAATTAAAGAAGACCTTAGAAGATGGAAAGATTTACCTTGTTCTTGGATAGGCAGAATTAATATTATCAAAATGACCATACTACCAAAAGCACTATACAGATCAATGCAATCCCAATCAAAATCCCAGTGGCATTCCTTATAGAAATAGAGAAAACAATCATGAAATTCGTCTGGAAAAATAAGAGATCCAGAATAGCCAAAGCAATCCTTAGCAAGAAGAATGAAGCTGGTGGCATTACTATTCCAGACCTAAAACTATACTACAGAGCAATAGTAACTAAAACAGCATGGTATTGTCACCAAAATAGACCTGCAGACCAATGCAGAAGAGAGGACACAGTCTAACCCACATAACTTAAGTTATATTATATTAGATAAAGGTGCCAAAAACATACATTGAAGAAAAGATAGCCTCTTCAACAAATGGTGCTGGGAAAACTGGAAATCCACATGTAACAAAATGAAATTAAACCTCTTTCCCATTCACAAAACTCAACTCAAAGTGGATCAAAGTGGTCCTTGATCTGGAATTAAACCAGAGACCTTGCACTTAGTGGAAGAAAAAGTAAGCCCAAATCTCCATCATGTTGGTTTAGGCCCCAACTTTCTTAATAAAACTCCTATAGCACAAGAATTATGAAGACACGAACTGGTGTGAATATACTTCGTATACAACCAAAATTGTGCTCTATATGTGTAATAAGAATTGCAATGCATTCTGCTGTCATATATAAATAAATCAATTAATTAAAAAAAAGAATCAATAAATGAGATGGATTCAAACTAAAAAGCTTCTCAGCAAAAGAAACAATCAGTGAGGTGACTAGAGAGCCTACAGAATGGAAGCAAATCTTTACCACAAGCACATCAGATAGAGCACTAATCTCTAGGATATATAAAGCACTCAAAAACCTTAACACCAAAACAAAAAAACAAACAAAACACAAATAACCCAATGAATAAATGGGCCAGGGAACTGAACAGACACTTCTTGGAAGAGGATATACAATCAATCAATAAACATATGAAAAAATGTTCAACATCTCTAGCAATTAAAGAAATGCAAATCAAAATTACTCTAAAATTTCATCTCACTCCAGTCAGAATGGCAGTTCTTAAGAATACAAACAATAAGTGTGGGCGAGGATGTGGGAGGAAAGGCACACTCATACATTGCTGGTGGGACTGCAAATTGGTACAACCTATCTGGAAAGCTGTTTGAAGATTCCTTGGAAAACTGGGAATGGAACCACCATTTGACCCAGCTATCCCACTCCTTGGTTTATACACAAAGGACTTAAAAACAGCATACTACAGGGACACAGCCATAACAACGTTTATAGCAGCCCAATTTACAATAGCTAAATTATGGAACCAACCTAGATGCCCTTCAGTAGATGAATGGATAGGGAAACTTTGATATATATACACAATGGAACATTTAGCATTAAAAGAGTATAAAATCATGACATTTGCAGGTAAATGGATGAAATTGGAGAATATAATGCTAAGTGAAGCAAGCCAATCCCAGAAAACCAAAAGCCGAATGTTTTCCCTGGTATGAGGACTCAAATGCACACAGGTATAATGGGGATGAGCGGGTGCTGCGAGCATGGGAGGAATGGAGGAACTTTAGATCGAGCAAAGGCAAGGGAGGGGAAAGGAGGGGACAAGATGGTGGGAAAGATGGTGGAATGAGTTAGACATCATTACCCTAAGTACATGTATAAGAAATGAATGGTGCGAAAATATTCTTTGTACGGTGTCTTGAAAAATTGTGCTCTATATGTATAATATGAAATGAACTGCATTCTGTTATCATGTATAACAAATCAGAATAAATTAAAAATAAATTAATTTTTAAAAAAGATAAGCAGGAATATAAAATCTTATTTTGACTTTAACTATCATTCTGTTAGTTTAATATCTGTGAACTTTCCTTTAAGCCTAATTTCATATAGGCATCTTACTCAAATGAGCAACAAAATTTTATGGTATGCCTACCATGTGACAGGTATTTTATTGTAGGCATCAAGAGTAGTGATTTAAATAAGACTATGGTCCCCTTCCTGAGCATCACATGACTATATACACAACCATTACAATATCGTGAATTCTCAGAAAAAAATACTGAGTGAAAGAAGTCAAACAAGAAGGAGTATCTATTGTATAATTCCATATATTTATATGAAATTCTAGAAAGTGTATCAAAACTATTGACAGTAATTGCTGGAGGCAGGGTGGGGTGGGTGGTAAAGATTATGCAGAGTATGAGGACAGGCAGTAGCAATGGATTATGTGGTCTCATGAGTGTAGTATTTACCTCTAACCTTATTGAATTGCACAATTTAAATATATGCACTTTATTATCTGTCAACTATACTTTAATAAGGCTATTTTTTTTTAAAGGAACGAACAAACATCAAGATCCAACAACACCTTTGCAAGGTCAGAGTGCAAGCCTATGTGTTGTCCACAAGCTTCAGTGCTCTCCTATTACTTTCAGATGGACAGACACCTGCAGTTCAGCTGGGCGCTGACCAAAGCTGCATTTCACTTTCACATTATGTAATAGAGCAGCCTATTGCTGATTATTTCTAGCATCTCCTCAGAAATCATCACAGGACACTGTTTACACATTTGGGAGGAAATGACCAAGTCTCCAACATAACTCAGCTTCTCATATGTAGGGGAAAATCCAGAATCACTGTCTTTCAAAAATGAAACTTCATAAAACTTAGTGGAACTATGGGGTTCAGATCAAGCCAGGCAGCAGCAACTGTGAAAGGGCCGGTTCCGGCTAAAACCCAGCAGGCAGATTTGCCCCACTGGACTGCATGTAAATTATTGCAGGTCTTGGTTAAAAGCGCATGGAGACAGTGGGGGTTGCTAACTTTCATGGATATCCTTGGGTGACATTCGGTAGGTCCTTGACCCCCAAATCCCATGAACATTTTTCTAAGTGTGTATATTCATGCATTTTTGAGAGAGAGAGATGAGAGAGAGAAGGGGGGGGGAGGGAGAGGGAGAGAGAATTTATAGCTTTTTATCAGACGCTGATAAAGCTCCTTCCCTATAAAACGATAAGAAAAACCTACAAGAACACAGTGTATTCATCTATCTTTTCTCTTCCTTTCTATAGGTCCCGAAAAAAAAAAAAAAAAAACCCCACGAGTCACTCAATAGATTCTCAGATCTGCGAGACACACATTCTCGAACAACCAAATGATCACCAGCTTCCTTTCTTCCCCCTTTACTAGGAGCTACCGGTACCATCCCGGCTCCCGATTTCCTGCCCACTTAAGAACTGGGAGTTGGTTCCAGGTCCCCAGGTGTGCAACTTGCCCGACACGTTTTTCCTCCCCAGGGACATAGTCCTTACCCTGCTCTTCCAGGTGCCCATCCATGTAATCTATTTTTGCCTGAACGTCAAGAGGGGTCGTGTCCCCGGACCTCTGGGGGGACCGTGTGCAGTACCAGCCCCGCACCGAGGTGCACTTACACACTTCTGGAACTTGCCGTGCAACACTGACACTCCACTCCCATTGCCAAACCCGGCTTCTCCTTCCTGCGTGCGCAGCTGGCAGCTCTGCTCCTTGGAGCAGGGCAGACGGCGGCGCTCTTCCCTGCCCTCTCCGCGACTCCTCCACGTGTCCCTCCCGCCCGGAGTCAGCACACTCCGCGTTCCTCCGGGACCCGACTTCTGGCCCGGCCTGGGGAGGTGGGGCGCTCGGTGCCAGCCCTCTCGGTGCCCCGGCCTCGCTCGCAGCCCCGCCCGAGCGCAAGCCGCTCCCTACCCGGCGTCACCGGCAGCCGGAGCAGCAGCAGCAGCAGTAGTCCACGGAGGGCGTGTACTCCAGAGCCTAGGAACCGCCGCCGGGCCATGGCCGCGCGGCCCGCGGTGCCCCCCCAGGACCCCCCAGGACAGCCGCGAGTGCAATGCCCCGGCCTCGGGAAAGTGGCGAGCGCAGCTCCAGGACCGGCCGCCCGCCAGACGCATTCGCTTTCGCTTTTGCTTTAGCCCCCGGAGGGCTGAGGAGAGGTGCAAAGTAGTGACAGATCAGTGACTCAGCATCCCCACCCCAACTTTGGAAGAAGCCCCGGCAGCCGCCGTGACCCCTGCGCCATCGCTCCTGTAGCGGGAGAGCCCCGGGCAGTGCGCAGAGAGTACTAGGGACCTCACCTGCTCAAGCCCAGCGTCTTCCCCTTCTCGCTCCTGGGGACTCCCAAAGTCTTTTAGGGCTAGTGTCCCATGCAGAGGCAGTGCATAGCCAACCAAGGGCAAACTCCTTCTTGTACACTCTGCGGCTCGGCGTTCACTCCTGACTTCTTCAGCTCCCCTCGCTCCTGTCTTTTGGTAGCTCCTACTACTCCTACTCCCAAGTTTCCCTCAGGTGGCACTGCGTTTGTCAATCTGCGCTCCGCGTGGGTGGGAGACTGAGGAGGTGTTGTCCAGTGTGGCTCCCGCGGGCAGGGGCGGTGGGAACGCGGTACTGGCTACCTGCTCCCTCCAGCGGTGGCCGCCACTGACTCCGCCACTTTGCCTTGTTCCCGCTCTTCTTTCTTCCCCCAAAATAATGTCAAATGTTTGAAGGGGTCGGGGCCGGAAGAAAGAACAGGAGGAGAGGAACCCATCTTTGTGCTTGGTTTTATTTCCTTAGACTAGTTCTCCCAGTCTACCAACCTCTTTTGCAGGTGCCTCTCCCCCCACTCCTTGAAATCCCAGCAACCTGCTCTGTGCTGGGAAAATTCCGAAGCGCGGTCAGAAATGCCCAAGTCTAGGCGTGGAGTTAGTAAGACCAGACATTCCTTCGCTTCCACCTGGGGCTTCCTAAATAAAATCTCCCAGTATGATTATGAGGCTTTTGTGAAAGAATACATACAAATTCTCTTTGAAAAGACTTGAATGATGTGTGGATTGAGGTTATTTCCCACTCCCCAGGCACAATGGAAGAAGGAGAAGGCTTTGCCTATACTTGCTCCCCTTTCACTAAAAAGTTTATGATTAACATGATGAGTGTGAAATATGCACAGGGCTGGGGATATAGCTCAGTAGAATGCGGGCCCCTCACGCAGAAGGCCCTGGGTTCAATCCCCAGCAACACATACAATAAAGGAATTCAGAGGATTGGAAATCACCCATGGTCCAATGCCAGCGTTTTGTGTGCTTCAGACTTGTAAGGCTCTTTTATTGTGGACAGTTTCGAACATTAAAAGCAGAAAAGTGGGGCTGGGGATATGGCTCAGTTGGTAGAGTGCTTGCCTAGCATGCACAAGTCCCTGGGCTCAGTCCCCAGCACCACCAAAAAAAAAAAAAAAAAAAAAAAAAAAGAGTGGCATAATGTAATCAAGGTACTCAACACCTGGCATGGCAGTGACCACAGGAGACCCACTCTCTCATCTAAGCAGGAATAGCTCCCATCTCCAACTGGGGCAAGCTTAGATATCCTTTCATTTCCTCCCTGAATTCTTAAGTATGTACAGATGATGAGGGAAAATAAAAAATTAATATTCCTTGATACTGTCAAACATATCCAGGTTTTATTGAAGGCGTATTAATCACATTATGCCTAAAATGACCCTTTCTATAGTCTTTGAACTTACAAAAATAAGGATTTCCCTATTATTACAAACTCCTTGAAAACATTTTAGTGGCAGCAAATTATCATAGTTTAACACTCCCTCTCTTATTTCTTATTTAAAATAACATTGCAATGAATATCTTTCTACAAAATTCACCTAGTGAATTTAAGTTTGTCTAAAATAAATTTTCTACTGTGGAATTCTTGATTGGCAGGAAATAGTTTAAAGACTTTTCTCTGTCTCTCTTTTTAAAATTTTCTTCTTTAGTTGTAGATGAACACAGTACATTTACTTTATTTTTATTTTTATGTGGTGCTGAGGCTGGAACCCATTGCCTCACACATGCCAGTCAAGTGCTCTACCATTGAGCCCAGACTTTTTTCTTTTATACAAATGCTGCCAGCTTATTTTCCAAGTCTTGTGCCTCTCTTAGTCCTTTTTCTGTCACTGTAACAGAATACCTGAGACTGGGTAATTAATAAAAACAGGGATTTATTTCTTACAGTTCTGGATACTGGGAAGTCCAAAGTTTAGGGGCCTCGATCTGGTAAGGGCCTTCTGATGGTAGAAGGTGGGAGAACAAGAACATTCCAGTGGAGAGCAAGAGCAGTGACACAGAGACATTGCTGAACTCTCCCTGTGTCAGGAACCCACTCTGGGGATAACGGTCCATTGATCTATTCTCCAGGGCAGAGTCCCCATAACACTATTGCATTATAGACTTGAGTTTCCAACACAGGAATGACAAAGTTTCTTTACTGTTCTTGCTTTATTTTTTATCCAGATGATTTTTTGAAGTTTTCACTTTGTTTCCCTATCCCTTAAAAAAAGAGACCAACACATCTTGAATTGTACTTAGATGAAAATAAGTTTCAATTTCATTCGTATTCAGTGACAACTACTTTCTTGGGTTACATTGACATAACCTGTAGCTACTTTAAAAAAACTTTTTAAAATTTGGAAATAACTATAGATTCACATGTAGTTGTAAGAAATAATACAAAGAAAACAAGTAGACCCTATATGCATTTTCCCCCAATGGTTACTTTTTTTTTTTTCACTAAGAATTGGACCCAAAGGCCTTTAACCACAGCCAAATCCCCCTCCCTTTTTTAAATTTTTATTTTTAAATTTTGAGACAGAGTCTCACTAAGTTGCTGAGGCTGGCTTTGAACTTGGGACCCTCCTGCCTCAGCCTCCAGAGTCACTGATTACAGGTGGGCCCCCTGGCAACATCTTGAGTAACTACAGTACAACATCACAACCAGGATATTGACATTGATATAGCCTACAGACATTCCAATTTTGCCAGTTTCACAAGCATTTGTGTGCATTTAGTTGTATGCAATTCTGTCACATGTATAGATGTGTATGACACCACTACAATCAAGATACAGAATAGTTCTGACTGAAGGATCCCTAATGAAGCCTTTTATAGCCACAGCCATTGACCTCTCTCCCCTTCTCTCAAAGCTCTGCCAACCACCAATATGTTTATAATTCTGTCATTTCAAGAATGTTATATAAATAGAAGCATGCAATATGTAACCTTTAGATGTAATTTTTTTTTCCCACCAAGTATCATTCCCTTGATGTGCTGGAGCTGTTGCATGTATTGCTAGCTGGTTTCTACCGATGATTAGTAACCAATGGTGTCTTTCTGAATCCAGTGAATCTGCCATCCGGTCTCCAGCGACTCTATATTCTCACATGTGTGTTGGTTTCCCAGAGCTGCCATAATGAAGTGCTAAAGTTACTTGGCTTAAAACAGTAGAAACTCATGTCACAATTCTGGCAGTGAGAAGTCTGAGATCAAGGCGTCAGCAGGGGACATGTTCTCTCTGATGGCTGTACAGGTGACCCTTCCTTGTCTCTTCTGGATTCTGATGTTTGCTGGAGATCCTTGGCATCCCTTAGCTTGCAGCTCTGTGTCACTCAGTATTACGGTCATCTTCTCCCTGTGTCTCCTCATGTGGTCTTCCCGATGTATCTGTGTAGCTGTGTCCAAAATTTCTCTCCTTATGAGGATAGCAGGCATATTGGATTTGGGCCCATGTTACTGACCTTATTTTAAATCCATCATCTCTGTAAAGACCCTATTTCCAAGTAAGGTCACATTGTAAGTGTTAACGAGTTGTGGTTCCGGCATATATTTCGGGGTGAACATGCTTCAATCCCATAACAATAAGGTATCCTTATTTTTTGAGAACAAAGTTTGTTTTGGTTCAGACATAAAGTGTCTTCCAAAAGCTCCCGTGCCAATGCAGGAATATTCAGAAGTGAGACGATTGGATGATGAGATCTGAAACTCAATCCGTTTGAATGGACTGAATGGGTGGTAACTGTAGGCAGGTCAGGAGCCTGGAGGAGGTGGGTCACAGGGCGATGCTCTGGAAGGTTCATCTTCCCTGTTTCCCCTTCCTCTCTCTTTGCTTCCAAGCTGCCATGAACAGTGTTCTTCTGCCATGCCCTTCTTCCGTGAGGTTCCTCCTCCCTAGGGCCCAATGGGATTGAGCTGGCCGACCATGGACTGAACCTCTGAAACCATGAGCCATAATCAAGTTTTCCTCCTCTCAGTTGTTCTCGTTGGGTATTGTGGTCCCTGAGACGAAAAGTTGACTAACAGAAAGTCTAAGGTTCATATTCTCCAAGGAAATAAACTGACTTCAGAACAAAAGTCTTCTTCAGGAGTGTCCACCGTTCAGAAGTGACTCAGGTAAGAGTCTCCTCTGGCAACTTCTGTCAGGGGACCCATATAGGGGTGGGGTGTTTGCTCAGCAGTCATCACTCAGAGCATAGGTAGAGCTGAGTTCAAGGCTCAGGGGTCAGGAAAAACAAGGCCTGGTCGGAGGTTTCTCAGCCTCCGGCTCATTGCCAGGGTGATGGACCCTCAGAACTGAAGAGAGCAGGCAGAGGGCCTGGGGTTAGATTAGACCACTTAGAAGGGGAAGGAAGGGCTCAAGGCTAACAACTCAAAGCCAATGGGTCCTCCTCCTTCTTTGTGTTGGTCAGATTTTCATTGCTGTGACAGAATACCTGAGATAATCAACTTCAAAAGAGAAAAGATTTATTTTGGCTCCCTCCTGGTTTCAGAAGTTTCAGACATGATTACTTGGGCCTGCCATTTGGGGCCCATGATGAGGCAGAACATCATGGCCAGGATTGTGTGGTCAGCAAAGCTGCTGACCTCATGGTTGTTGGGTAGCAGAGAAAGAGGAGGAAAGAACAAGAGCCCAATATCGCCCAACTCCTTTCTACCAGGCCCCACCTCCTAGAGGTTCCACCAGATCCCAAGAACTCCAATAGCTGGTGATCAAGTCCTTAACACACCAGGCTCTGGGGACCCCACCATCTAAACCATGGCTTCCTCCTTCCTTTCCCTTTTCCCCTCCTCCTGCTCCTCCTCCTTTCTCTTCTTCATCCTGTCATCTTCTTCAGAACCTTAGAATTTTAATTTGAATTATAATTCATTTAAACTTTCACCATTTTAAAGTGAACAATCCAGTGGTTTTGAGCATTTTCATAATACTCTGCAACCATTACCAGAAAAAATGGCTTCCTCATTAGTGGAATTACCGCTAATTCCAGAATATTCCTATCATTCCAGTAAACAAACCCAGTATCTAGAAGCAGTCACTCCAAATCTCCTTTCCCCAGCCCCTGGTAACCTCCTTTTTTATATCTCTATGGATTTTCCTATTCTGAACATTTTATGTAGCTAGAGTTATACAATATGTCTTTTTGGGTCTGGCTTCTTTTACTCAGTATATTTTCAAGATTCATCCATGTTGTAGTATGTATCAGGACTTTACACCTTTTTTAGGACAAAATAAAATTCCATTAAACATTCCATGATCTGTTTATTTATTCACCGGTTGATGGATATTTGGGTTGTTTCCACTTTGGGCTATGATGAATATAAGTACTATGAACGTTCATGTACAAATTTCTACGTGAAAACACATTTTCAGTTCTCTTGGGTATATACCAGGTGCAGAACTGATGGTTCTTCAGATCATGCTAAGATTCTCGAAGGTGAGCAGGAAGATTCAGGGAGCCCTAGGGGAGCCAGGCATAAGAGGTTCTCAGTGAACAAGAGATGCATTTCCAATGAGAGCAACTTGGCATGGGAGATATTGATTTAGGAACTAAGGCAAATCAGATTCTGTGGCAGCCTGAATATCAGGATCTAGCTGCTGCCGCTAACCTGGGGACCCAAAGGCAGTGAAAACGATGTAAGAAGAATGAAAGGAAACAAGTCCAGCCAGAAGAATTTTGCTCAAGAGTAGAAAAGAATGTTGGGTGGAGAGGATGGAATTCTTCTCAATGCCCAAGAATAAAAATAAATAAATAAATAGATCATTGCATGCCTTTATTGTTGTAAATCATCAGATCTGGCTCTGGCTCTCAGCTTCTATACTGGCCAAGATCAACAACAATCTGAAATCATTCTTTTGCCTTCCCTGTAGGGAATTATTTTCTTCTCTTTCTCAGGCTTGTGTCAGGACCCAGGCAGGGCCCAGGGGGAGACAGGCAGAGGCTATGGCCTGAGTTGTCTTGGTTACTAGTAAGAAGGTCACAGTGTAAACCTGCCTTGTTTCCTGGTCTCAGCAAATCCACCTGAAGCCTTCCCAGGCAGGGGGCTTCAGACACTTTTGCATATTTCCCAGCCTCAGATAATCCAGGTGGATTTGCTTGTTTCCCTGGGTATTCTTCTAGAAAGGCCGATTTGGGTCAGCCTCCCTGTATCATTCCTGACAATTAATCCGTCTACTGCAACCCCAGAACAAGACAGCCTCAGATTCTAGAACTCAAAAGCTTGCCTGCCTTTGAAGACAATTACTCCTTCATTTTTTTCTCAGGATGCATCTTTGGTAGCCCAAATTCCCAAGTGACCAATCCACATTTCTTTTTTTTTTTAAGGACTTTATTGGGGTGTGTGTATGTGTGTGTGTGTGTGTGTGTGTGTGTGTGTGTGTTTAAGAGAGAGTGAGAGACAGAGAGAGAGAGAATTTTTTTTTTAATATTTATTTTTTAGTTTTCAGCGGACATAACATCTTTGTTGGTATGTGGTGCTGAGGATCGAACCAGGGCCGCACGCATGCCGGGCGAGGGCACTACCGCTTGAGCCACATCCCCAGCCCCACCAATCCATTTCTTAATAATTCACTCAGTTGTATGAATTTGCAGCCTTTTACCCATAATTTAATCACTGTAGTGGGTGGAAAAATTATTCTGGATTTTAAATCTATAAATATATTAGAATAAAATGAGTTCTACAAAGACTTAAGGGTCTCCTTGTTTTTGAACTCAGAGTTGTTTTGGAATATTACTTTTTAATTGATTTGGAAAGTAAGTTCTTTCCAGTTATGTGTTTTATTGGCCAGAAGTCTCTGTTCCTTGTGGTTGTGCACACTGAGGGGACAACAGTGAACAGACATCATATGGATAAAGAGCAGCTGGGTTGTGCAATTCTCTAACCTCTCCTGAGTCCTCAAGAGCAACTGAATTATACCCACTTCTCACTGGTCGGAAGCCTTTGTCTCTTACTTCCTGCCGTTTCTGTAAGTATCTGCAGAATTTCTGTGAGTATCTTCTTTTAAGCAAGGAATATTGTGGGTGAGAATTACGGGGTAGAAAGGTTACCATATTTATACATACTGAACATGTATAGTCAGCCGTTGAATCTGTATCATAGAATTGCTGTCATAGATTCAACCAACCTCAAATCCAAAACATTGAAAAAAAAATGTGTCTACCCTTAACATGTGCAGGCTTTTTTCTTGACCTCATTCTCTAAATAACCTACTCTAATGACTATTTACATAGAATTTTCATTGTCTTAGGTATTATAAGTAATCTAGAGATGATTTAAAGTATGTGGGAGAATTGTATTGGTTTTATGCAAATATTGTGCCATATTGTATAACAGACCTTGTTTAGATGAAGCGTTCACAGATTGGAGGTCTTAAAGTCCTAGAATCAATCCCCTGTAGACACCAAGGGAAAACCGTGTGCATATATTTGTACACCTGACTAAGTGGGTTCCCTTGGGAAAGTCCTTAACCTCTCTGTTCCTTGATTTTCTCACTTGTAAAATGGGAATAACAGGACCTAGACCATGAGAAGTTGTGAGGATTAAATGAGCTAATAAATGCATTTTGAACTGTGCCTAACATGTAATAAACTCTCAATGAATACTACATATATAATACATAAGAGTTGATAGACAATATATTGTCCCTTGTAAATTCTCAATAAATATTAGCTGTGCAATACACAATATTTAATAGGTAGTATGCTGTCCTTTGGAAGCTACATAAGATGATTGTAGAGGATGTTGTCAACCACGCAAGTTAGGGATTGAGAAAGTGTTTGGAGAAATATTATCAGGCCATTAAGTCAGAACCATCTGTTGAGGCAGGAGGCCAGAGCATAGAGAAGATAAAAACACCCCTCCTGGCAGTTCCAACAGCTGGGACCAATGTTCCACATCTCTCCATGTCACTTCCCACAAGGCTACACCCAACTCAGATGGTAACATCAAAAAGCAAACTGCCCAAGATGAAGTGTGTCCTGTACCTCCACCTCACCCTTCCACCATGACCATCACCCACGTCCCTCATCTATAAAGAGCACACCAAGACCCGCTGCCAAGGTCACCAGCCCTTGCTCCTTCACCCCAGCCTCTTCTCTTATCCCCTGGTAAGGAGAACTCGGGAGAGGAGGGAAATCTTCTAAAAACCGGTGGCTTTCATTTTGCTTTTTGTTCATCCCTAAATAATCTGCAGATAAAAGTGACAAAACCTTAAGGTTTTCAACTCATCTGGACTTAAGGTTTTAGACTCATCTGGAAATCTCAAACTCAAATGCCTCTAAGGCCAGACTACAGGGTTGGAGAGCAAGAGAAGGGGACTGTGTGCTTCTTAGGCTGTCAGGGAGCAATGGGAGTCCAGTACCACCAGATTTTTAATTTTTGCAGAGACTTGGGAAATATCAGACCTTGTGTAAAATCTCCTAGTTTATAAAAGTGATTGCAATTTTAGAACAAAATCAAGGCACCATGTGAGCCTAACAAAGGCCACGAATTGTAGGCTTTAATCCCAACAACTATTAGAAGTGCTTCTGTTGTCCTGCCACAGGAGAAATTAGAAAAACCAAATTTACTGGAATAAGTGTGGTTCATGAATGTGAAAATCTTAGCTCTACGACCAACACAGTAGGTGACCACGACTGGTTGAAACATTTTATGAGAAGGTTTTGCACATGTACACTTTTCTGCAGAGGGACTCCTAGCATCCATCAGCTTTCCAAAGGTGTCCTTGAGCTAAAATGTTAGAATAAAATGTCTACAAGAGGTAAAACTTTATAGCCATTATATTTTTAAAAATTGTAATCATTTATGGATTTCTAAGTTAAACCAACTGTCAACTTAAAACCATTTATTTTCTGAGTTTAGAGTTTTTTCTTCCAAATTATATTTCTCCAACTGTATCATAAATACAATGCTAGAATGAATCTTAATAATTCCCAAGATTAGAAATGACCTAAACACTTGTCAATAGGGAAATGTTTGGATAAAGTATGTAACATGTACAAAGGAAGTATAATGCAGTATTAAAAAATAGTAACATTCCTTTTTGGATATGTCATTTGACTCCTTTGTTTCTGAGCTTGTGGTGGGGCAGAACACCATGGCAGAGAGGGCATAGCAGAGCCACGCTATTCACCTCATGGTAGCTGGGAACTGGAGAGAGGGAGGGTCCAGGGACAAATCATACCCATCAGAGGCCCACCCCCAGTGCCCCACCTCTTCCAACGAGGCCCCACCTCCTAAAGTCTCCATCACCTCCAAAAATACATAGTTTGAAAAGCAATAATGAATGACATACAAAATTTTGTGTACTAGGTTGCCTTTTATGTTAAAAGGGAGAAAGTAAGAATATATTGATATTTGCTTATATTTACATACACATTCAACAACACTGAAAAAACATATAGGAAGCTGGGTGTGGTGGTGCATGTCTGTAATCCCAGTGGCTGGGGAGACTAAGGCAGAAAGATGGCAAGTTCAAAGTCAGCCTCAGCAACTCAGTGAGGCATTAAGCAACTCAGTGAGACCCTGCCTCAAAATAAAATACAAAAAGGGCTGAGCATGTGGCTCAGTGGTTAATCCCTGCTACCAAAAAACAAATGAACAAAAAAACAAACATACAGGCAAGCAATTAATGGGCTTCTCTGTGAGGGTAAGAACCGAATAGAAGGGAATGGGGTGAGTGTGTTCATCAGCTTTCTGTTGCTATGAAAACATACCTGAGAGAAACCAACCTCAAGATTTATTTTAGCTCCTGGTTTCAGAAATTTCAGCTCATGGTCATTTGACTCCTTTGGTTCTGAGCTTGTGGTGGGGCAGAATACCATGGCAGAGAGGGCATAGCAGAGCCACGCTATTCACCTCATGGTAGCTGGGAACTGGAGAGAGGGAGGGTCCAGGGACAAATCATACCCATCAGAGGCCCACCCCCAGTGCTCCACCTCTTCCAACAGAGGCCCCACCTCCTAAAGTCTCCATCACCTCCCAAT
Organism: Urocitellus parryii; assembly: GCF_045843805.1. Taxonomy (NCBI): domain Eukaryota; kingdom Metazoa; phylum Chordata; class Mammalia; order Rodentia; family Sciuridae; genus Urocitellus; species Urocitellus parryii. Next base: position 74,286,239 of record NC_135539.1, on the reverse strand, counting down.
AGCAGGCCCCAAGCCTTCAGCACATGAGCCCCTGGAGCACATTCCACGTCCCAGCTTTAACAGTGAAAGAGGATATTTTTCTGTACTTTTTCTTTTTTTATATATTTTAATGGAAGAAAAAAAGTATATTATTTATTTTTATCTATTTTAATGTATTATTAAGCTGTATCTACGCATTTTCATTACATTTTAGTGATTTAAAATGAATTTCATTATATTTTATTTATATGGAACACACAGGTGTGTTTGTGTGTGTGTAGGGGGGGTATTGGGGATTGAACCCAATTAACCACTTAACCACTGAGCCACATGCTCAGCCCTTTTTGTATTTTGTTTTGAGACAGGGTTTCACTAAATTGCTCAGGGTCTTTCTAATTTAATGAAACTGGCCTCAAACTTGGAGCCCTTCCTGCCTTAGCCTCCTGAGTTGCTGGGATTACAGGTGTGTGCCACCATGTCCGGCCACTTATATTGTATTTTAAAAGAGAAGCTGGTTATTGTACATAGACATAATTGACCATTGACTTTATAATACAGTAGAAAGAACATATTTATAAGGTTATAAGGCATATAAGATTATTCTTATTTTCTACCTTTAAAAAACATATTCATACAGGGCTGGGATTGTGGCTCAGCGGTAGAGCGCTCACCTAGCACGTGCGAGGCCCTGGGTTTGATCCTCAGCACCACATAAAAATAAAATAAAGATATTGTGTCCAACTACAACTAAAAAATAAATATTAAAAAATAAATAAATAAAATAAAAACATATTCATACTGATCATTTCTTCATTTAACTTGGTAAATCTGATTTAAGGGGGACATTCTGGCTAGTCATGTGATCTACCTAGCTTAATTGATAATCTAAAATTTTTGAATCAATTTTTAATTGATCTTGATTCAGGTCTTTGAAGCCACATCTGGTTCTATATGTGAACTATAACACTTAATTACTGGATCAGAATTTAGTGGCTATTTAAAGCACCATCTTATTGGCTGGGTATATTGGCTCACCCAATCTTTATACTAAATAACGTAAGCAAACTTGTGTATCGAGAGCTGTGGCATTTAATTTCTGAGGAACTCTCCTTATCTTAAGATATGCTGAAGCAGATGCTAAATCACATTTATAAGTAAGACCAGCTCTTTAATTTGCAAAGCCCAGTACAGAAAGAAAATATGAGATTCCCTGTTCAAATTATGAAGAATTTCAACATCAGAGCATTAAACCAAGTTCAAGCCACTTCTTAAGTAATCAGGCCCCATGGGACAGCCTGGGCCACATGTCCATAAATCCAATGGTGGATAGGGCCTAAAGTGAATCAGTTCTCACACTAATCAACTGAGAGAAGATGTATGTCCATTTCTGGGTGGCAGTGTTGCCACTATCTCTACTACTATTCTTTTAAACACGAAGTAATCCAAATTATAAGAGAACACCTCCCCAAAAGATAAAATGAGCTAAAACAGTCAAAAAAGTCAGACACAGATGGTCCAGATGCTGAAATTATCAGAGGCTTTGTAATTAATAAGTAAAAGGATCTAAGGCTGGGGATGTAACTCAATGGTAGAGCACTTGTCTAGCATGCACAAGGTTCTGGTTTTGATCTTCAGCACCACAAGGTGGGGGGGAGAAGGTTAAAGAATCTAGTGAAGAAGATGAACAACATGTCGGATGGAAAAATTTAGAGAACTCTAAAGAAGAAGAGTTAAATGAAATACTCGAAATGAAAATGAGCATTTTTATGGACGGAATTGTGTCTCCCTGGATTTGTTTGTTGAAGCCCTAGTTTCCAACGTTACTGTATTTGGGAATAGGATCTGTGTCAATAGGGAAATGTTTGGATAAAGTAGGTAACATGTAACCATATTCTTAGATATGAGGGATTCTGTAAATAGGCTTATTAGCAGAATGGATGTAGCACAGGAAAGAACTGGTGAGCTTGAAGGTGGATCAATGGAAACATTTTTACCCAGAAACATGGAGTGAAAAATAAAAGACAAAACTATATAAAAAAAAGAACAAACAAAACCCCAAAACCCCCCTAAAACATTCTAAAAGTGGTGGGATATTATAAACTTATCATGTAAGAGCAAGAGGAAGACACATGAAAAGATTTCCCTCAAATAAATGAAGACAACAAACCACAGATCCAAGAAGCTCACCGAGCCCTGAGGAAAACAATACAAATAACCGCAAGCCTGGGCACACCATCGATGGTCAAATGGCTGAAAATCAGCAATAAAGGAGGAAATTTTGAAAAATATTAAATATTTCCTTAGGGAGACACCTTGTGAGCCAGAGGCAATAGAGAGGCATCTTTAAAATACTGAAAGAGAAAGAAAATCAGCTTAGAGTCCTCATTGAAATAATATATAATATATAACCAGTGAAAATATCTTTCACAATCAGATGATAGAATCTATCAACCACACACTGTCAGTAGAGAAAATGTTAGATTCTTCCAGTGGAAGGAGTATCAGACAGAAATTTTGATCTACACATAGAAATGGAAATAAATTGGCAAATACGGAAAACATTTTTTTCTCCTTTTTAATCTCTTTGAAAGATAGTCTGCTCTCTAAAGTAAAAGAGTTAAATGTCATAAAGATGGAGTTCAGTTCACTGTGAACAGAACAGTCCAGACTGAGGACCTCCTTACCCTCTTTATTAACCAAATAAGCAGTTCAGCCATGAGTTAAGGACTTTGAATTGAGTCAAGTTAATGAAGAACTTTGGGTCCGTATGACTGTTTTACAACAATTGTATTTAGAAAATAATTAATTTGCTTTTCTCTTTTACCCTTCTGAAACCACAGTCTTTACCTTTGTTGGTCCAGAGCAGCTACTTGTTTTGTGGGGAGCAAGGCACATTATAGGAAAAATGTGAAGAAAAGACTAAAGCTGCTGAAGATCATTCTAGAACATGCATTAACCCCACATTTTTAACATTTCTAAGCCAGAAGCATCCTGAAGCCTACGGTGTGTCATAGTTTTAGAGGAAAAGCTCTTTTTTTCTTTCTTTCTTAGGTTTACGTAAAGTAATGGTGAATTGCTGTGACCTGCATGGCCACTAATTTAGAAACCGGTGAGGGGCTATGGGAGATTAAGAAGGTAAAAAAAAAAAATGTACAGAGAGAAAGATGGGACCAGTGGGACACCATCCTCTGATGGAGGAACAGTGATCCAGAGCTGGCTCAGTACATTTATTATATAGGTTTTATCATTAAAAGGGTTTATGTGAGAAAGTTTCTTCAAAGCAGGTAGGCTTGGAGGTCTAAGCACCTGCAAGCAATTATAATTACTACCTGTGCTCATAATTCTCTATCCCCAGCAGCTGGTGTCTGAACTCAAGGTCATGACTGATAGTCCCATGCCTTGCATAGAACCTCCTTAAGCAGGGAATCACCTTAGCAATGGGGGAATCTTGACCTACACCTTTACACAGGAAGTTCCCAGCACAAGTGCAGCCTCCTGCCTGTGGGGCAGAGACCGTGATCCAAGTTACTGCTCTCCACAGTGAATCTTATAATCGATAATGTATTTCATGAAATATAGTAATTGCTTCTGATATTTGAAGTAATATTGAAGTTGTTCTTGGTTTTGTTTTGTTTTGTGGTGCTGGGGATAGGACCTAGGGCCTTATACATGCTAAGCAAATGCTTTACCACTGTGCCACACCCCGAGTCCTAAAGTCTTTAACTGAGAGATACTCTACTGAGCTAAGTTCTGACAAATGCATACACCTATATTTCTATCAAGTCAGAGAAAATTTTCCAAGAAAGATCCTTGATATTCCTTTTTTAACCAATTTCCATACTATGCCCTGTCCCAGCCAAGCATTGTTCTGATTTCTTTTGTCATGAATTCATTTTGTCAGTTCTAAAATCATATATGTAGACTCATACAGTATGTGATCTTTTATCCCTGGTTTCTTTGACTCAGCATTGCTTCTGAGGTTCATCTTGTTACGTACACCAATAGTTTGTTCCTCTTGGTTGCTGAGTTCTATTCCATTATACAAATACATAATTCGTTCATTTTCTCCTGTTGATGGACATTTGGGTTATTTCCAATTTTGGTAATTATGAAAAATTGACAAATATGCGTGTGTATTTAAATTTCTCTGAAAATTTTTATAAGAGAATTTCTGAGTCATATGGTAAAATTATATTCAAAATAGTGTTTCTTTTTCCAGTGCTTTGGTAGAACCTAGGACCTCATTTATGGTAGGCAGAGGCTCCACCACTGAGCTACATCCCCAGCTCAAAATAGGATTTTGAAGCAAAATGCTCCAGAGACTTTTGGCCATACTTTCAAAGCATTGTTATTAGTGCTCCTCTAGCATATCAGATGTCAGGTTTGGTGACTAACCCTTAGAATTTTACACATGAGGTAGAAACAGCAGTAAGAAGGGGGAAGGTCTGTCTGTTTCTTAGCCCAGGAGACGGGGGAGAAGATTGGTAGGAGGCAGGTAAGTGATCAGGCCAGTTATAGCCACATTGTCCCAGGGCTGCAGTGTGTGCTAGAGGGAGAGAAAGGGCTGAGCTGAGCCACACTCTTTGTTCTTCTATATCGTAGGAACCCAGAAAATAACTTCGAGTCTGACTGTGTTGCTTTCTAGAGGAATTGACTGTAGTGGGGTGAGGTGTCCCTCTGGAAGCAGCAAGATAACTCAGCAGGGTTGCCAGTAGCCCAGAACTATAGGGACTGAGATCAGGATGGGTTAGTGAGGCAGTGCTCAGCCCCAGATAGTCAGGCTACAGTTTACAAGAGAGGCAGGCTCTAGTTGAGATTCCCAGCCAGCAATCAGTACCTGGGTCTGAGGAAAGCCAAGGTGTCAGCTTTCCCACCACCCCAAGGTCTCACCAGCCATTCTCCTCCCCACTTGCCACTTGCCTCCACATCAACTAGAAACCATCATAGGGCAATAAGTAGAGGGAGGGGGAGGGTATTTGAGTAACTGAACATTTTTATTAAAAAGAGGCTGAAGGATGCCTACAGGGGTTGTTTAAATTGGGTAGGGCATTTTGTTTTCCTGCCAACTATTGGGTGAAGGTTGATTTGTTTTTGATTAAATAAAGAAGGTACAATTTCTGTGTGCATCTGAAAGGTTGTGTGTCTGTTACCATCAGGCAGGCTGGGCGTCAATAACAAGCAGCCCCCAAATACTTGTGGCTTACAATGGCACGTTTGTTTTGTATTTGAGTGACATTGTATCAAAATTTAGTTAAGACTGTGCTCCATAAGTCTTCCCACTATGACAGGCTGATGGAGAAACTTAGGTACAAATTTGCTGGCCATCAAGGCACGGGAAAAGAACAAGAGAGGTTCATGTGCTGTCTCTGAAGCTTCAGCTGGTGGTAGTGCACACACTTGTCACATTTATTGGCCAAAGCAAATCAATGACCATTTCTGAACTCAAGAGAGTGGTGAATAGTATTTTCCTCCCCAAAAGGGCACTGATTTATTTGTGAAAAATTGTACCCATTTAGAGATAGAGTGTCTCTTTCTAGCTAATTTATTCCCTAATATTGTTGTCTTACAGGATTCATTGGAGCTATAGCAAATGGTTTGTTAGTTAAAAATAAGTCATCCTGAGATATTTGGGGAGGGGAACTATTGAAGAGGAAAAGAAAAGACTGTGAATGCCAAAGAGGTTGTTTATGGAGCACAAATACCAGATGATTCTCCCAAGGAGAGTGAGCAGGCGCTGGCCTGGCAGGAAGCATATTTTAAAGTCAAAACTCTCCATCTCTGATTCGGAAGCCCTGGTTGATCAGGTGCTCTCAACCGAAGCTTTCCACCCCATGCCTTATCCCCTGTTCACTTCATTAGTTTCCAGGTCGATTATTAACTCAGAATTTGAGTTAAAGTCCTACCTCAAGGTTTTTATTCCCCTCTTCTTTGGGTACCTACTGTGGGGGTCCCTTCAGCCAGGGGCAGCCAGGGACTGTAGGGAGGGATAATGGAAGTATCCTGATTGGTCAGACCCTGCAGGAGGGGTTTCACTTCCCTCTGGCTCCAGTGTGCCTAGATGCCCCATCAGGTAGGAGCCTGCAGATCTGAGGGTGCTCATTTAATTCCTGGCACGGGTGTCCATCCCAAGTTCTGTTCCAACGTCCTGTGGGTCTGCAGAGGGAGCCCAGGATTCTTTCTTGGTGACCCCTGGAGGGAAGGCATGCCTGTCCATGGTCTCAGTTAGCCATCTCTCGCCAGTGGGCACCTGAGGATGTATGGATCTCATTCTTTCACATCTACCCGAGGGAAACTCTGGGGACCGTCTGAAGCTCTGTCTTGCCTTTCCAACTTCTGGTCTGTAGGACTTGTATTCATTCAGGAACTCCCTTGAATTCTGTGGCTCCTCAGTTTGATGGGGGTACTGTGTATCCAAACCTACCTTTCCTCTACAAATCACAGAGCAGCCAGAAGATGGAGACTCCTTTTCTCTTCCTTGACAACAAGCACATTGAGGATGTGGGTGGGAAGGAAACCTGTTTTCCTGGTTGTCTCCTATTTCCTGCCTCTTGGATCTCACATCTGGTGCGGTGTTCTTGGAATCCAGCAGGTCAATGTCTACTGATTTTATTCTGTGTATCTGAGTGTAGGCTGTTGCGGGGCGACAGTGTGTACTGTGTGGTGCCTTAGATTCTTACTCTGCCAAAATGGAATAGTTTACAAAGCATCTGATCACACCAGCTATAGAGCTTTTTGCAGGTTTTCCCAAGGGAGTGGTGTTAAATATTTGCAAAATAAATATGTGAAGAACCTAGAATTTAAAGGTCCTAACAATGTTTTGACACATGGTGTACATGGACTGGAAGCCCCTCTCACCTAGGTTTATCTGGGCATGTCTGATAACCTAAGGGGGACTAACTGCATTTTTTAAAGAAGTGAGACTGGAAGAGAAGAAAAAGGAGGGTATCTGTCTCAGAGATCATTCCATTGGTCTAATTCTCTGGCCCTATGTCATATACATAGAAAAACTAGAGGCAAAAGCTGAGGCTGTAGGCTTTGGAGGATAAGCTGGTCTTTGGATCAGGGTAACATGACTAGAGACAGAAGAGAGGGGAAAAATATCAATTAGGTTCTTCATAAGATTGATGAGCCAGGAAGGAAACTACCATGTGAGGGATGCACAGTTCCATGGAACTACTGGGATTTTCTCTGATTTCCTACTTTGAATCTTAAGTGACACATAGGCGAATATAGCGCTTGATAATTTTGTTACCTTGTGGTCAAAGATTTCTTCTTATCTCCACTGTCACATTGGTAGGATAGATCCAAAGGTACGATCCTCACTGTCATAGGAGAGGACTTGTGTTTGGCATCTTGCTTCCTGAAGGGGAAGTGGAAATTATATGAGCGTGAAAGTCTCAGCAGACTTCTCATTCCCTACTTAGCCAGAAAACACCATCTCGTAGGAATAGTTCCAAGTGAACCAACATTTCTGGAAAGTCTTCAGAGATGTTGCAAATTGACTGCCGTCATTCCTTGAAGATGAGTAAGGGAGCCGGCAAATTTAAAGAGACCTGGTGCCATTCTATCTTACAGACTTACCTCCTGGAGGGGGAACTATTCAGGAGTCGACCTGGAGCAGAAAACCTGCCATTACATGAATCTGTTATGATGTTGAATGTTGATTCTTGATCCTATTTTTAATTGAAAATATTTTTATGCTAGTATGACTGGAAAAGCAGATATTTTTAGGGGGAAGTATAGGTTTATATCTAATATCAGTAGGGATGTGATTGCTAATTTTTCCCTAACAAGGGCAAAAATCACAGTGGGAATGGGTGTAAATTTCTGGCACGAGTACAGTCCAGGGGTACGCAGTCACAGCATAGCACCTCCGTAAAAACAGGTGTCCAGGTGCCTTTGATTTTGTGTCCCTGTTAAACTTGGCAGGTGGCTTCTTGCCACCGGTGGTTCTAGAAAGACCAAGGGCCTGTCAGTGAGAAGAGATGATGAGGGGGAAGGGCACACCCATCCTCTTCAAGGACACACCTTGGAGGCCCTTTTTGCTCACCTCTCCTTGTCCAGAACTTAGTCACAGGGTCACACTTATCTGCAAAGGAGCTAGCAGATGTTACTGTCAGCTGAGGGAGGGAGGAATTCTCTAAACCATAGGACTATTATTGCCAATGGAAGAAGGGAAGAATGGGTTCAGGGGACGGTGGCAATCTCTGTCACAATGATTTCTGTGCCACAGTTGTAATTTCCTAGTCTGATTGTCCAACACCTCAGCTGTGCCCGGGTCTTGTAATGACACTTGCATTGTCTTTGAACTGCGTTGCATCTTCTAGCATGTCTTGTAATTATTTGTTGGAAGCTGTTCAACGAGGTTCTGGGTGAGAGGAACTGAGTGAAGCAGGTCATTGGGGTGAGGCTTTATGTGTGTCTGTCTGACAGTGTTTGCTGTTTCTATAGCCACAGGTGTCGGAGGCTAAAGCTTCCTCTAGTGTCCTCGTCTTTGTCTCTCCTGTTATTTCCCCTGAGACAATTTCTTAAATAGGAACTGAGACATGAGTTCCTGGTGGCAAGAGGTGTGGCAAGGGGAAGTCTTCTCTGGTCTCTATTAGGTGGCAGCCTCTTAGTGAGCCTGCACCCCTGGTCTGTCTCCCGGAGCTTCTCAGCACCTCCTCTCTTAGGTGACATGAGGGGGAGCGGCAGGAGTTGTGCATTTCTTTTTCCTGCATGGGAGACAGAGCAGTCTGGCACTGGGTGTTTCCCTTCCCTAGGTTGGTGAGGCCCTGATAAAATCCATGTTGGGCAGAAAAATACTTTTCCTCAAGGGCAGGTCTTGTTAAGAGAATAGAAGACCTCATTGCATACAAAGGCACATTAAAAAGATAGTGTACCATGACCCAGCGGGGCTCATCCCAGCAACGCAGGGTTGTTTCAAAATACAGAAATCAATAACCAAAATTCATCAATAGGCTTAAAGAAGATAATCACATGATCATCTCAATAGATGCAGAAAAAGCATTTGACAAAGCACAGCATCCATTCGTGTTCAAAATACCAGAAAAACTAGGGATAGTAGGAACATACCTCAACATTGTAAAAGCTATATATGCTAAACCCAAGGTCATCATCATTCCAAATGGAGAAAAATTGGAAGAATTCCCCCTAAAAACTGGAACAGGAATGCCCTCTTTCACCACTTCTGTTCAATATAGTCCTTGACACTCCAGTCAGAGCAATTACACAGAAGAAATTAAAAGGGCTACCAATAGGGAAAGAAGAACTCAATCCCTATTTGCTGATGACATGATTCTATAGTCAAAAGATCCAACAACCTTCACCAAAAACTTCTAGAACTCATAAATGAATTCAACAAAGTAGCAGGATATAAAATTAAAACCCATAAATCAATTGCATTCCTATGCATCAGTAATGAATCAACTGAAAGAGAAATTAGGACAACTATCCGATTCACAATAGCTTCAAAGAAAATAAAATATTTTTGAGTCAATCTAATTAAAAGGTGAAAGATCTCTACAATGGAAACTACAGAACACTAAAGAAAGAAATTGAAGAAGACCTTAGAAGATGAAAAGACCTCCCAGGTTCTTGGATAGGCAAAATTAATATTGTCAAAATGTCCATACTACCAGAAGCACTATACAGATTTAATGGAATTCCTATTACGGTTTTTTTAAAAAATAGAAATAAAGCAAGCAGTCATGAAATTTATTTGGAAAAATAAGACCCCAGAATAGCCAAAGCAATCCTTAACAAGAAAAGTAAAGCAGGAGGCATCACAATACCAGATCTTAGATTATACTACAGAATTATAATAACAAAAATGACATGGTATTGGCACCAAAATAGACATGAAGACCAATGGTACAGAATAGAAGACAAAGAGACAAACCCACATAAATACAGTTATCTCATAGTAGACAAAGGTGCCATAAACATATATTGGAGAAAAGATTGCCTTTTCAACAAATAGTGCTGGGGAAAATGGAAATCGATATGAAATACAATGAAATTGGACCCCTATCTCTCACCCTGCACAAAACTCAACTCAAGGTGGATCAAGGACGAAGGCATTAGACCTTGTGCCTAATAGAAAAAAAAAAAAGTTGGCCCAAATCTCCATCATGTTGGCTTAAGAACCAAATTGTTCAACAAGACTCCTAAAAGCGCAAGAAGTAAAATCCCCAGCACCACGTAAAAATAAACAAAGATATTGTGTCCATGTATAACTAAAAAAAATTAAAAAAAAAAAAAGAATCAGGCCGGATGTGGTGGTGCACAGTGGCACACGCCAGGAATCCTAGCGGCTCAGGAGGCTAAGACAGGGGGATTGTGAGTTCAAAGCCAGCCTCAGCAAAAGCGAGGCAGTAAGGGCTGGGGTTGTGGTTCAGTGGTAAAGCACTTTCCAAGCATGTGTGAGGCACTGGGTTTGATTCTCAGCACTGCATATAAATAAATGAATAAAATAAGGGTTTATCAACATCTAGAAATATATATATTTTTAAAAGTGAGGCACTAAGCAACTCAGTGAGACCCTGTCTTTAAATAAAATACAAATTAGGGCTGAGGAGGTGGCTCAGTGGTTGCGTGCCCCTGAGTTCAATTCCTTGGGTACCCACCACACCCACCAAAAAAATCAAGAATCAATAAATGGGATTGTATCAAACTATAAAGCTTCTTTACAGCAAGGGAAACAATCAAGAACATGAATAGAGAGAGCCTACAGAACGGGAGAAAATCTTTGCCACCTGCACCTCAGATACAGTGTTAATCTCCAGGATATATAAAGAACTCAAAAAACCTAAATAACCCAATCTATAAATGGGCAAAGGAACTGAACAGACAGTTCACAGAAGAAGAAATATGAATAGTTAACAAATATATGAAAAAATGTTCAGTATCACTAGCAATTAGAAAAATGCAAATTAAAATTACACTGAGATTTTATCTCACTCCAGTCAGAATGGCAATGTAGCTCAGTGGTAGAACACGTGCATAGCGCATGTCAGGCACTGGGTTTGATCCTCAGCTCCACATAAAAATTATTTTAAAAAGCTATCATGTCCATCTACAACTAAAAAAAATTGGTTAAAGAATATAAGTAACAATAAAAAATGTTGGTGAAAATGTGGAGAAAGAGGTACACTCATACATTGTTGATGGGACTACAAATTGGTGCAACCACTATGGAAAGCAGTATGGACATTTCTCAAAAAACTTGGAATGGAACCACCATTTGACCCAGTTATACCACTCCTTGGCATATACCCAAAGGACTTAAAATCAGCACACTATAGCAATGCAGTCACATCAATGTACATAGTAGCTCAATTAACAATAGCTAAGCTATAGAACCAACCTAAACACCCTTCAATACATGAATGGATAAAGAAAATGTGGTACATATACACAATGGAATATTACTCAGCCACAAAGAAGAATTAAATTATGGCATTTGCCAGTAAGTGGATGGAACTGGAGGCTATCATGCTAAGTGAAATAAGCCAATTCCAAAAACCAAAGGCCAAATGTTCGTTCTGATATGTGGATGCTGACTTACAAATAGTGGGTGGTGGGGGTGGGAGGGAGGAGTGGAGGCTTACTGGACTGGACAAGGGGGTGGGGAGGTGGGGGATGGGAAAAGGAAAGACAGTAGAATGAATTGGACATTGTCACGAGTTGTCTGTGGGCTGCGTGTGGATTATGTTGCGAATAGTAGACTAATGAGGAGACAAGTCTGGCATTGGGAACCTCCCTGGCACCCCCACTGGCATGGGTAGCCTGATGCAGGTGAACTTCCCCCTTAAGCTCTGCCAGAGATCCCACACAGCACCTGAAATGGGTGTGACCTGCCAAGATGTCCATCAACCTGCTAACAGCAAGACACCACGAAGCAAGACTCCACCCTTGAAACCTTATCCCTGCCTTTGATGTCCCCAATATAAATAAAGCTTCATTTTGCTAAAGTACGGAAGCTTGATCTGTCTGATTGCCTTGCCCGTCCTGTCCTCGCTTTTAAAGATATTTTCTGTGTCCTGTGGTTCTTTTGCTGTTCTATTTTTCTTTTCTTTCTCAGCCAGCCCATTCCCCCAGGGGAACCCATTTCTATCACCTATGTGGGTCATGTGTGAGAGGACATGACTTTCCTGTGTTCATATATGAATACATGACCAGTGTTAACGCCACATCATGTACAACCACAGGATGGGAAGTTATACTCCACGTATGTATGACGTGTCAAAATACATTGTACTGTGATGTAAAACTAAAAAGAACAAATTAAAAAAATCTTAGAAAAAGGAATGCAAAAACCATAAAAAATTGTCCATTGAATGGTATAAATAAATAAATAAATAAATAAATAAATAAATAAATAAATAAATAAATGGTAAACATTTAAAAAAGAGAATGGATTGCCCATTTCAAAATGGTTCTTTCCTTTCTCTCACTGAAAAGTGTGTGTGTGGAGGGGTGCAGATTCCTCTGATCTTCACCATGAGGAGCTCAAGCATCTGTGAGAGGCTGGGGCCCAGGGACCACGCTCCCCTGGGGCTCTCAGTGTGGAGGAGGCCATGCCAAGCCTCTAACAGCCATCCCTTAAGTTCCCATTTCCTAACACACACGGCGTTTGAAAAATGGTGACAGCAGCCTGTCTTTCGCCAATCAGGGGCAGAGATTTGCCCTGTGACCTCACTTCATGTACAGATCTAAGATCATGTGTTGATTTTCAGTTTATGCAGGTTTTCAACTCACAACAAATTAAGTTGACTGTGGGGAATACATGTTGAGGCGCCCCCTCTGAAAGTACTGACAGCACTTTATCATTTAGCTGAGAGAACATGAGCAACCAATGACCTAAATCAACTCAACAGAGGTCCTGTAATAATCAATACAGCATGCTTCTGGGGAGCTATGCAAATATGATGTTCTCAATAAATATGGAATGAAGTCTTCAACCTTAGTGATATATTTTTAAACTTTAATAATAATTCTAATTTTTGAAAACAAAAATTCAGGGTCTCCTAGTAAATCATCTAATAGAATAAGTAGGACTCCATAAAAACTTCAGGAGGACCTTCCTGGCCCTGCACAGTGGAATGAGGACATATCTTTGAGAATCATAAGACCATCAGGATTCAAATATTTTGGTCTCAGGTTCTTTTTTTTTAAATTTTCATTTTTTTAAATGAGGTTGAATTCACAAACATGAATATCTACTATAAAGTATGCAATCCAGTGACTTTCAGTGTATTCACAATGTTATGCAATAACTTCTCTTTAGTTTCTTTTTCTTTTTTTGTACTGGGGATTGAACTTGGCACAAAACGAAGCAGCCATTTACTGAACTCAGGGGCACTCGACCACTGAGTCACATCCTCAGCCCTATTTTGTATTTTATTTTGAAACAGGGTCTCACTGAGTTGCTTACAGCCTCACTTTTGCTGAGGCTGGCTTTGAACTTGCGATCCTCTTGTCTCAGCCTCCCTGGCCGCTGGGATTACAGGCCTGCACATGCCTGGCTTCTCTTTAGTGTCAAAAATTTTTTTTTAATCATCCAATACTTTTTTAATCATTCTATACCCATCAAGTAACCCCCATCCTGTCCACTGTCTTTATAGAATTGTCTCATTATGGACATTTCACATAAAAGGAATTATATGCAACTTTTTTTGTGTCTGGCGTCTTTCTTTCATTGAGAATTCAAACCCAAAGAATGGATTAAGAGACACACAGTATAACAGAAAATTGAGGCTTTAATGACAGTCTTGTAAGATTGGGAGTCCCCCGAGGGGCAGGCACACCCAGGTCTGGTACAGTCAGCACTGTACCCTCCAGAGCTTGTGATCCCCTTAGCCCCGCATTCCCCTTTGGCTGAGTACCCAAGGGTGTGCAGTCTTCGAAGGTCACCTAGGTTTTACTGTCTCCTGTTGGGTTATTTAATACCTTTAGTTGTCCCCACCTCTCCTGTTCTCTAGTGCCTGAAAATTTCCCTTGGATTAAACATCTTTTCGTATGCACACAACAGAAATAGTTGTGTACATGTTTCTGTTTGGACCCTTCTCTTTTGGGAACATGAATAAGAGCAGAATTGTGGAGTCAGAGGATAATTCTACATCTAGTGATTTGAGGAATCCCCCAATCTCTCTTCCACAGTGGCTGCACCATTTACTCTGCCCCCAGCACTTTATGAGGGTTCTTCTCCTCCTTCTTTTGTTGAAAGTCTCCTTGATGGACATAAAGTGATAGGTTTTTTTTTTTTGGGGGGGGGTACTGGGGAATGAACTCAGGGGCACTTGACTCCTGAGCCACATCCCCAGCCTTATTTTGTATTTTATTTAGAGACAGGGTCTCACTGAATTACTTAGCACCTGGTTGTTGCTGAGGCTGACTTTGAACTTAGGATCCTCCTGCTTCAGCCTCCTGAGCTGCTGGGATTACAGGTGTAGGCTACCACCCTGGCTTTCCTTGAGTTTTAAAATTTGCCTTTTCAAAATACCTGCGCAATTGATGTGCTCCCTAGTCCTTCATCAGGCCCTCTTATCATAGCAACATTTATAGCAGCACAATTCACAATAGCTAAACTGTGGAACCAACCTAGATGCCCATCAGTTGATGAATAGATAAAGAAAACGTGGTATGGGGGCTGGGGATGTGGCTCAAGCGGTAGCGCGCTCGCCTGGCATGCGTGCGGCCCGGGTTCGATCCTCAGCACCACATACAAAGAAAGATGTTGTGTCCGCCAATAACTAAAAAATAAATATTAAAAAATTCTCTCTCTCTCTTAAAAAAAAAAGAAAAAGAAAACGTGGTATGTATACACAATGGAAACCTATTCAGCATTAAAAGAGAATAAAATTACGGCAGGGAAATGGATGGAGTTGGAGAAGATAATGCTAAGTGAAGTTAGCCAATCCCCCAAAATCAAATGCCGAATGTTTTCTCTGATATAAGGAGGCTGATTCGTAATAGGGTTGGGCGGGGAGCATGGGAGGAATAGACAAACTCTAGGTAGAGTTTTTCTAATGGGAGGGAGGGGAAGGGAAGGGGCATGGAGGTAGGAAAGACGGTGGAAGGAGATGGACATCACTACCCTAAATACATGTATGCCGACACGAATGGTGTGACGACTTACTTTGTGTACAACCAGAGATATGAAAAATTGTGCTCTACAAATGTAATATGAATTTTAATGCATTCTGCTGTCTTATATAACAAGTTAGAATAAAAAATAATTAAAAACATTAAAGCTATTACAAACTCGGGAGGATCCCAAAGAGCTTTTGTTTGTGTAGATTTATATCTGTCGATATTTACCATACTTAAAAACTAAAAACAAGAAAAATTTACAATACCATTTATTAATTATTTCATCAACAATGGAAATGAACTCATGATATGAACTCATCACATAGCATGTGATTTCTTGAAAATTCCACTACTTCTGAGTGTGAACTAAAGAGTTCTCAAAGAGGCCATGTCTGTATTTAAGAGCTCCCAGATGGTTTAAATCTCACTGATTGGAGTGTTGTGACCTTGTGGAGAGATGAAATGTCATAAGAAGCTTAAATTGTATTGGATGATTTAATTAGGCTCCTTTTACAGCCATGTATCATGGGCCTCTGTGCCCAATCTAGCATTTTTGTGACCACTGGGTAAATGTCTGCTAAGCTTCATGGACCACTATTTAATTTTCAGACTGATAATGAGATGGTACTTCACTCCTGGAGGAGATTACCCTGCTTTACTGAAAACCGTGGAAGATTTCGCCTGGGGACCCCACCTAATTTATTGGCACTATAAAATACTTGTGCAATCTCTTTCCGGGAGGATCATGTCCTTAGGGAACCCTGTGCTTTGGGAACTCACGTCATTAATTTGAGTTGGTGTTCCCAGGGCTTGTGTTGGCTCAGAATAAACTGTTTTCTTATTTCAAATTTTTTATTTCTATTGTCATAAGTGAGGGAGAATAAAATAGGTAAGTAAACCTGAAATTAATAAGAAAAAAATGTTGATGTAATAGCCCCCTCTTTTCCAAAATGAGTAATGATTATACAATTCAGTTTTACTCAAGGAAGAATTTTTTTAAAAAATATTATATTTTAAAATTCTTGTCTGAGATGCCTCTCAAATTTAGTTTACCTAGAAAGCCTATATTTGGGAAAGGGAGCATGAAAAAGAAAGTCTGCTTTGTACTTGGCTGGTCACAGAAAAAAATAGAAAACTGTTCTTTAAATCTGAATGTAGGTCCTGGTGAATGTAGGTTCTTATTTATTATTGATTTATTTTTTGGTATCATGGATTGAACCCAGGGGTGCTTTACTACCAAGCTACTTCCCAGTTCTTTTAATTTTTTTTTTTAAATTTTGAGAGAAGGTCTCACTAAGTTTCTGAGACTGGCCTCGAACTTGCAATCCTCCTGCCTCAGCCTTCCTACTTACAGGGATTACCGGCATGCTCCACCATGTCCTGCCCAAACACACATTCTTCTGCCTTTCCAGAAATGAAAACTGGTTGATACTTCAAACTTCTCTCTAATCTCATGAAATCACATGATGTTAAATTTGAACATCTGAGCCAACCGGTTTGAAGAAATGTCTCATGTGAGACTGAAGAAGAATGCTCAGAGGTTCTCAGCACCTGAAGCTGATGTTTTCAGTAGCAGTTGAGGGTGGGTGGGCACATGTAATGCAAACTGGTTCTCAGCTGGTTCCTTGGACCAGCACCATTAGAATCATCTGGAAACTTGTTAGAAATATAAATTCCAGATCTACTGACTCAGCAACTCCAGAGGTGGGCCCAGCGATTTGTTTTGAAGAAGGCCTCCATGCCTTCTGACTTGCTGAGCTTTTGGGTAACAGTTGAGGATCACAGGGGCACCTTTTCCACAGCAAAATTTTATCAGTATCATTCCCCCCATTCACTTCCTTCTTTCTTTCCTTCTTCCCATGAATGTTGAATGAACTGATCCTTTTCAGTGTTTTTATGACATGTATTGGGAAATGAACACATTTGTACATTGTGTGTCTACTAGTAAACATCAAATTAGTGTAGCCCCAGCTCTGAGTATAATTTATAGCAATCCCAAAGAAGCCAGCTCTTAATGAGCCTAATAGTAAGATACAAGTAAAGCATTTTGATAAGTATAATTCATTCTCTGGAACATAGTTTACCCTCCTGTTCCTGACACTAGCATTCACTATTTGAAATCCTCTCAAATCATCTCCAATATTGAAGCTTCACCATTCCAAGGGATTAGCTGCCTTATTTTGATATTATCCACAAATGATTCTGCCACAGCTTTTTTTTCTTTAGAAATTCAAATCTGAAGCCTCAAAAGAAGAGGTTTGCGTTATAGTATTGAGCTAGGCTCAGTGTGCTAGTCGCCAGCCCAGAGTTCTTAAAGGCTGTTTAATAAACAAAGTGATCAGAATGGGCTAGCCAACCAGAACTGGGAAGGGTCCCCATGGATGAGATCCAGGCACATGTGGTGGCACAGGAAGGAGACTACTTACGTTAGTGCTAAGGCTTTACCTGGGATTTCCAAACTGGGAAATTGGGATGAAGTCAACACAAAGTTACTTTATATTGTATAGAATATGGAGAACATTCCATGCAGTTCTATCTTTAATCAACCCATGTCCACAAAGATAAGCCAGAGAGTTCCATTTTTCTTTAAAGACCTTGGAAATTCTGGATAGAAGTGGGCAGGTCTCCCTCTTTGATGGTGCAGATTGTCTTAGTGATATGGCAGCAGCTGCCTGATGTCCTGTGATGTGAATCCAGAGGTTCCCAAAAGCCAAGGGATGTGAGAGGCGAGATGCGAGATGAGCGTTTGACCTCTCTGACTTTGCTTCTGCCTCATGACTTCTGTTGGCTGTTCTTGGTTTCTCACCACTCTGGGTTTTCTAGATGGTTCTTCTACTCTTCTTCCTGTGGTGAAGTCATAGCCATATGGGTAATAATTGTGTCAAGGAAAATGTGGTCCCCACCTTATACCAATATGGGCAGAATATTCTACTTGAGTCTCAGCCAGAAGTGTGACCTGCTAATTTTGATTCTACCCCAGGATACCATTACCTTCCTACTTGGTGAAACCTGACCTTGCGATCTTGCCGCCCCTCTGGAGGCCCAAACTGGCCGCCCAGTCTTAGCCTCTGTTTTATAGTTCACTCTTCAATTTAGTGTTCAATAAGCGGGGTATGAGGAAGAGTCCTGGAAGCCCTCCTGTGTCCCCATTACTCCAGAGGCGGAGACTGAGTGGGTCTGAGGGAGCAAAGAACAGATGGGCTGTTTTGTGGCTAAATCCCAAGGGGCATATTACCTGAGATCTTCACTTTACATTTTGTTCTAGGACACGGTGGCTACTTCTTTTCTTCCTTCCTTATTTTAGTACAAGGGATAGAACCCAAGGCCTTACTCTCACGAGGCAAGTGAGCTATCACTGAGCTATATCCCTAAACAGGTGAGTGCCACCATGCCTGGCCCACGGAATCGAATTTTGAATGGTATTTAAATTATCCAAGATTGAACTTAAATATCCGTAAGTGGCTAGAGGCTGCCATGTTGGACAGAATGGTTTTTAGTTTTCTCAGTCCTTAATTAGCTCAAAAGAATATCAGGTTATTCCCTACCTTGCTTAAAGCTTCTCAGGGCAAACACAGAGCAGAGGTGTGCTAGGAATGTCTAACAATCAACCCTCCGAAAAACTTTGCCTGTTTCCATTGTGTAGGTACTCCCACCATGCTAAGCATCCAGCTGCCCACGTGACATCCCTGGACACAGAACTGGGAGGAGAGTCACAGTAGCACACCGTCCTGTGGTATTTCCATGATACAGGTACATTAGATGTGAATTACCCTGAGAGCAAAGATCTCAGTGAAATGCCGTAAAATAATTTGGAAGTGATCAGTTTTGAGTATGTATTGCCTTTGTTTTAATATAGTTTATTTGTTATACTCTAATTTTTAAAAACAGCTGTGCTTAAAAACCAGTTGATAGGGCTGGGGGTGTAGCTCAGTTTAGTAAGCTTGCTAGCATGTTCAAGGCCCTGGGGTTTGGTCCTTACCATTGCTAAACAACAACAAAACCAAACTATCCCCCAAAATCCCTGAAAATTTAACCAATGTGAGCTTGCTGTAACACTTCTCTGGTTCCTGGTGATTACTCCAAAACAAACCATTTAAAAATGACCTTCAGCAGTTTAGTAAGAGTCTATCTCAAAAAGAAAAATAATAAAATACTGGGTGGGGATATGGCTTATAGCAAAGAGCCCCTGGTCTCAATGGCCAGTACCACAAAAACAGACCAACAAATAAATAAAATAAATCTCGGGATGGGGTCCCATGATGGTCCAGTAAATTAAATGTAGAATATCTGTTAAGCCACAAGAGGGCGCCATCAGATGAAATTAGATTCTAGAAAGTAGGATTTTTTTTTTTTTTTTAAAGATTTATGTTTGAATCTTTCCAGAGACCATAATCCTGGGAGGTCTTGTGGGAACTCAGATAGTTTGAATCTCTCCAAAGACTGTAATCCTGGGAGGTCTTGTGGGAATTCAGACAGTTTCAGGCAGTCCTTTACTTCACTACATAAACTGAACCATGACTGCTCCCCAGTGGTCTGTCCTCTGTGTCTGAGGAGTCTTGGTCTTCAAGCTACCAAACGAAAAGGTCCTTGCCAAGTACTCAGCTTGGGGAGGGAGAAGACCTGACAATATGTCAGACACTTTACACGCTTCATCTCCTGTAATCTTGAAATACAGCCTTAGAAAGAAACAGGGGGATTGCCAGATCTGTGAATAATTCCTAATGCAATAACCCTGAAGGGCTTCTCATTTGCATTGAAATAATTTGTACTTCTCAGTTCACATGAGGAAAGTTAAGAGTGTATTCCTTCCTTAGGGAAGGAAGGAATGGAAAGAATCTGCTTTTTTTTTTTTCCCCCTCTCTGGCTGGGCTAAATGAAGACTCTAAGAGCTTTGGGTTTTGAGGGGAGGATCTGTATCTTACCAGGTCTTACTTGGGAGTTTATGTCAGGGTTGGCCAGAGTGGATTCTGGCAGGCAGGGACGTCCTGGATACTCAGAGAGTGACATAGTGGGTCTTATGGTCTACTCTCTAAAGCTTTTCTCAAGATGGTTTCTTAATTCTTAATACTCTTGGCCTAGCGCATAGCCCTGGTCAGTGCTTATGCTGCTGTTGTTACAGGGACCAAACTTTGGGACGGCTTTCCCTACTCTAAATGACAGCCTTCCTTGACAATGTGGGACTCACCATCTCCGCTGCCAGGTGAGTCCACTCAGAAGCAAGATGCTGATCAACAGGAAGACACAGCCGGCCACTGTCAACAGAGAGGGTGTTCAGCAGGGGTGCCTGGGGCTGGGCATGGGGCCTGCAGAAGCTGGGTTCCCAGAGCTGGGGAGAAGGTGCCCCAGATGAGCAAGAGCCTCCTGAAGGGTGGGCACTGCATTTTCCACTCTCCCTTCTCAGAATGCAGTTCCCACCCCCACGGATTTCTTAGGAGGCTCAAGGAGGATAAGGGCCAGGTGGGCCTGGAAGGAGAGTCTCTAGGGAAAGGAGCTGGTACCTCTGGGGTAAACTGACAGACAAGCAATTCGGATGCACTCTGAGGCCAGGCCTCACCTAAGGAGGCTGCGAGGGAGGCCTGTGTCTGGTGAAAGAATCATTGAAACAGAAGATACATGATAAGTACATGAGTCACTCTTGAACCTGCTCACATTTTCCAACTGCTGGTTTGCGGAGGTCCTGGAGCTAGACGTTCATACAGTTGTCCAGGCAGATGGAACTCCAAGGCTCACTTCCCCCTCGTATGTGGAAACAACTTCAGTGTTTATGGAGCGTGTTTTCTTTCTCTCCCTGGCCTCTTGCCTGGCTCATGGTTATGGGGGCTCCTTTTAGACCCACTCAAGAGGAAGACGTTGGGTCTGGTTTGAAAATTAACTTATAACCTATTATAACCGATTCTTGGGTAATGTTAGGATCTGGATTCACCTTCTACCCTTATTAACATGTCGTGTGAGTAGAGGACCTTTTAAACCAGCCAACCAACCTGTCCATGTCAGGGTCTGGTGTACATTTTGTCCACAGAGAAAAGGATGTCACCCACCTACTATCTGGTACTCCATCGTGAACAAGAACGTCTCCATGGTTGTTGCTACTTCTGAGTGTTGTTGGAAATCTATGAAAAGAGGGTGGGGGAGACATTCAGTTTATGGCAAGTAGAGTGCACAAGCTGGGGAGAGTGACTTCTCCATGGTCAACAGGGGGCAGATGCCTCATCCCTGTGCCTGGAGACCTCGGTCCTGTGGTTCCTCTTTCTGACACCTGCTTTGTGGGTACGAAGGCTGCTGAGGCGTGTCCCTGCTCTGGAGGAGGCAGCCGGGGTTGGTTCTCCTGACCCTGCCCATCTGCCAGAGAGGCTTGCATCAGGCTGACTGCATTTGCCCTTTTCCTGATCTGGCTTCGATGGCCAAGCGTCTCCCCATACCTGTTGTGGTGATGGTGTGGTAAGTCTCACTTTCAGGAAGATCATCCGTGCTTGTTTGAATGTCAACTTCATCTGGGAGAGAAAGTGTTGCTTATGAGGCCCAAGGTGAGGAGGCAGGAGTCCCCCCTCTTGCACCTGCCTACTGCAGCTGGCCCTGGATACTCCTGCTGAGGCATGTCTCCTGGGGTGGTCGCATCTCTAGGGATGGCACACCACAAGGTTCCACACCAGGGTCACTGGGAAACAGGTAAAGGGCTGCAGCAGAGCCGGCGATGGGGAATTCTGGCTCTGATCCTGGCTGTGCATGGAACTGTGAGCCGCAATTTCTCCCCAGTATCTCTGTTCAGCCCTAGCTTCCACCTTTGACTTGGAAATGGGTGCTAATAACCCAAGCACAGTGAACCATCACATGGAGTGGAAATGCACAAAGGGATAGCTTTCCTCTTTGACAGGTCCTCGGATCCTACCCAATGTCATTGTCCCGGGCTGGGATCAGTTACTCAGGCCCTCCCTCCCACTTGATGGGAGGAAATGATGTACATGCCCTGGCCATCAGGGTGGCTTGCTGGAGTCAGGCTGTGGGAAAGAAATAGTATCCCTAGAGAACCCTAGAGGAAGTCATGGGGCATGAGAAACCGTGGTGAGCAAAGAAACCGGAATTCTCACGGTGAATGTGAAATGAGTGAGATTTCAGAGCACATAGCAGAAGACCTCAACGTAGGCAGGTGGCATGTGTGCGAGAGCGTGCACACACTCATGCTTGAGTGAGCCCCTTCTCTGCGCTTTCGTCAAAGCTCAGGTGGGGACTTACCCAGGAAGGAGCATGGTAACAGTAGAGCACTTAACTGCCGCAAACTGCCCGGCCCCGGGCCGGCTGAGTCCCGCTCCTGCTGCCGAGCACTGCCTGCGGCACCCCTGCTGAGCGATCCCCTGCTGAGCTGTCAGTGCACATGGGCTTGCAATCTTGCAACCCGGTTGGGCACAAAAACACAAGCCAGTCAAACTGAGACAAAGTTTTATTTAGAGAGAGGCCGTGTGCGTCCCCTAACAGGTGGGTCCGCCACGTGTGTGTGTTCTACCTGAGCCGGGGGGGTTTCCTCTTCCCCCGGAACACCCTCCTACCATCCTTTCCCAACCAATGGGAACTCTCCCATTACAAGAGTGACATGAGTAACCTGAGTCCTGAAAATGGGCCCAGCTAGACAGCATGAGTCCAATTACCATATGAATGTGAATTGCTGGCTGGCAGTCAATAAAATCCAAAGGTGCCTGTATCAATATTTTTGCTGTGGCTCCTAACACTTAACAAATGACAGGTTTACATCATAAATCTGGGAAAGGAAGACACGTGAGGGTGGCAGATTGCAGCTTGGGTAACTTGGGGAAGTAGTGGAAAATTTCAGGATCAGCTAGACCAAGGGCAGTATTTTTGCCCTGAGCAGCATCCCTCTGCTTCAGAACACTTGAGAGAACTTCCTCTTCCATCTCTACTTATCCCCACTCTGGGCACAGGGCTACCTAAGGTGAAGGGGCCTTAAAGATCTCATTCTTGTTTTAGAATGAGAAGAAACTGAGGCCCAGAGCATCAAGGGGTTTACCCAGGGTCACATGGCAGGTAAAGTCAGGAATCCCACCCTGGTCAGACAGAGGGAGAGAGCAAGGGCGTTGGACACAAGAGAGGAGCCACCTACCTGAAAACAGATGGAGCTCATTTTCATCCAGGCATGTGAGCCGGGGTCGGGTCCACCTTGTTCCTCCACGGATGGTTTTGCAGACACTCAAGAAAGGGCCACTGTGTAGGGTCTTGTACCCCTGGATGCACTGGTAGTGAAGTGTCTGCCCCACCATGAAATGATAAGTTCTCTCTGTGTCTTCATGTTCCCACGCAGGGGGCTCTTGGCAGTGACCTGGAAGAGAGAAAGCTGGTTCTGAAGGCAAGCTGGGGAAAACATTGTGAATATGTCCAGGTGGCCTCTTGCTAGAGACTGGACCTTGGTGCTTTCTCTTTTGTTTGTTCTTTCATCCAACCAACACAGACTGAGAACATCCCTATGTCGGGAACCTTGTTAGGCACCGTGGGGTGGCACAGCGACCCACCAGGGTTGGACAGTCCATGGGGTAAGAACTATGAAGGCAGAAGGTGGTGAGGATCATAGAAGAGCAGAGAGTCTTGCTGGGGACCTGGGGAAATGAGTCATTCATTCTGACTGATGCTAACCCAGATGAGGAAGTGTCTGAGCCGGTTCCTGGAAGACACTGAGGGCTTTGAGAAGTGACAGGGATGGAAAGGACAAACTTAGCTCAAGGGCAAGGGCAGGTTCAACCCAAGGCAAAGAAAACTTGGATTTCTGTTGAAGAAGAAAGGAAATACATCCCTCAATGGCAGCAGGTGACCAGGGACAAAGCCAAAGCCCAGAGGGAAGAACTGAGAAAATCTCAGAGAAATTAAACATGAGCTCTGGTTAAGCTATGCCTGCAGCTTGATCCACATGAGTCCTGTTGAGAACTCTAAGCTCCCCTATGCCTGTAACTTTACATACACTGCCCACAACCCAGACTTGGCTGACCTTCGGCCTCAGAGATTGTGTTCTGTTCTGATTTAATCTCAGGATGCCACGCCCACTGTCCCCAGTCTGATCATAAGGAACTGTGTGTACCTTCCAACCCAAGACCATGAAACTGCACACATTTCATGACCTTCCAGATGCTCCATAAACCTCAGTACCCAAAGTAACCTCTGCAAATACTCTAGATAAGCCCTCTGATGCTGCAGGAAGCCAAATGACCTTGTCCTGAGCTGGCTTCTGTCACAGAGAGCCTTGAAAATCTTGACCGAACTTGAGTTCTAATCTCAGAATAAAATGTTCTTTAAAGGACAATAAAATCCATCACTGCCTGAATCTGTTTGAATTGGGTTTGCTTCTTTCAAATGGAAGCATCCAAACTATGACAATTCATAAAGCATCCATCTGCCGGATCCAGCTGGTTATCTCTTGAGTAAGGACAACACACATTGACTTCTGAAATCATTCAATCATTGTGAGGGTAATATGGGGAAAACAGAACAAAACACACATTACACATGTTTGGAAATTCTAGTGTAGTTCAAAGTCAGAGAGCAAAGGGGAAAACTACCACGGTGCATAGTGTCCCTGGGATTGGCCTCCTTCCCCTCATAATGGAAGCTATAAATAAATTCAAAGTCATTTAAAATAAGTACTCAGTAGAAAGATCCCTCATCTAATCCTGGAGACCTGGGATCTTACTCCAGTTCTATTATGGGAGTACTTTTCATTTCTTGGTGCCTCAGTTTCTTTAGTAAGTTGAAGAAATGCTTTCTGCTCCCTGACTCACCAGGTTGTGAGGCTCAAATGGGATTATACATGATATGGTAAGATTCTTTGTAAGGCTATAAAATTAGCAGAGGACTAATGGGTCTTCATATGGCCAACAGCTCCCGGCAAAGCTCAGGTGTTCCCAGTGGGCTCCGTTTCCTGACGTCATGCCTTAATGGAAGCATATTCACTTGAGGAAGCTGAGCTCACTCATCTCCAGCTCATTAGCCAGGAGATGTTTGTCTGGAGCCTTTAAGTATCACCAGGATAGCCCAGCACATTTTATAACTCCATCCTGTAAGAAACACCTGGACAAAAACCATCTTGTTTGTAAATCATCATCTTGTACTTAAGAGAAAACCAGAGGGTTTCCATGAGGGCAGGAACTGTTGTCCCACCCATGTTCGCACCTTCTGTTGGCAGAGCCTGGCACAGTGAGTCCCAATACATGCTTCTGAATTGGATTGAATTGAACCACATTGAATTCTATTTGGCCAGTTCCCAAATCACAGCCCAGGTTGGGTGCTGTTAAGGGTAGTTGGAGATGCTGAGCAAACAGCCTGCCAACATTCAGTGATGGTTCTTGTCCCCAGGATACCCTGAGAAGAGGAGAATGACATGCACACACGTATGGAGAGTGTGTGGGACTCAAGTCTCTCCATGGGGAAACACGTCATTCCCATGCAGGAGAAGGACAGCTCCCAGGAGTCAGCCAGTCAGTTGCTCAGATGCATCACTTACCTGCAAGGTTCACTTGGTCCACAGGCTGCAAGTGGCTTTGCATTTTTGTGGTTTTCCCTTCTTTCTGTTCTTCAGGTTGAGGTGTAACTTGTTTCCCTGTGTTCCTAGGGTCTGGAAGATATGAGAGGGGTACAGCAAACAGCTTCACAAATATTTAAAATGGGAAAACACATGGTTCATCTATTAATTGCATTGGCATTAATTCTCTATCTTGGTGTTGGTGTTGATGAGCCAGGGGCAAGCCCTCCCTTGGGTAGGCAGGGTTATCACCTGTCCCTGCAGGGGCTTCTACATATTCATGTACATAACGACAATGGCTACAAAATGTTTCTGGAAGAATTCAAAGATTTTCTGGTGGATAACCCTTTTTGTTCATATGTGTCTCACTAAAAGGGATCCTTGCTTGCTATCAGGCCTGTCAGTGGTGTGCATGGGTATGTGTGATGGCACACAGGAGGGGTCTGACTCCACCACCCCATGAACCCTTCACTCCCCTAATGCTATTCAGACCCTTATGATTAGAGAGGTGCTATCCTAAGGCTATGGCAGGAAAACTCCTCCTGTAATACCCCTCCCTGTAGTGAAGAGTTTGGCAAAGGAGTTGCAAGGGAGCACTCCAGTGGGGTGGGGGTCAGAATAAAGCAGAGAGCTGCTGGGAAACGACTCAAGCAGGTGCTTCCACAGAGCAGCAATCACCAGGCTTTATAGTAGTCTGACTTACTGACCCACACAATCTCCAAACAAGCCCATCACTTTCAGCACATTCTAATACCACAGGGTAGGTGTGAGGCCAATGCAGAAATGGGGCTTTGTGAGAGAGATTTGGGGATTCAAGGAGAAAGGTCAACAGCAAAATTGCAGTGTCAGATCAATTTAGTCTTAGAAACCCAGAAGAGTTCTTAGAGGTAGTAGACACCCTACTAAGCATTTGTTTAATGAGTGATTATTTCATAAACCTCTAATGTGAGTTATCCCATAGACTGGGCTGGCCGCTTTTTGTCTGCAAGGCTGAGTGAACGAAAGCTGAATTCTGTCTCATTCTGTCCTCCAGTTCTTTGTTTTTTGTTTTTGTTTTTTTGTTTGTTTGTTTTGAGAGAGGTGTACCAGGGATTGAACTCAGGGGCACTCAACCACTGAGCCACATCCCAGCCCTATTTTGTATTTTATTTAGAGACAGGGTCTCACTGAGTTGCTGAGGCTGCCTTTGAACTCATGATCCTCCTGCCTCAGCCTCCAGAGCTGCTGGGATTATAGGCATGCACCATAGTGCCTAGCACATTTTTTTCTTTCCATTGGTTTACAAAAAGGAATCACTTACGAGAGCTTACACACTGGCACTTGTTTTCCCAGGAAGAGTTTCCCGTACAAAGCATATAGGGAGACCCATTTTGTATTCTGCGGAACCCTCTCTTGCACTCGCAGGTTAACATGGTGCCGTTAACGTAGGACAAGGCTTTGAAGGTGGCATAACTGATCTCCAGTGGTTCACTATCACAAAACTCTGCAAAGAGAGAGAAGCAGGCTGTGAGTTCAGGAGGCCCTGGCCAGACCTTCACATATTTGATCAGGTAATGACTTAATCACATCTTTCTTCACTCCACTTAAAGGATTTATAGACATCCCACTTTTTCCTAGAAAGGAACCAAGAATCTTTGTAGGAGACATGGTTTAGGAGTTTGCACCTGTGTTACTCTCCAAAGTAAAATGAGTAAATTCTAAATGAGTGAAAAATTAACGAGGTTTTATTTTGAATATGCCTCGTGTTTAGCAAATACACACACAGAGAGGACTGTCAGGAAAGGAGAGGAAGAAAGACATACTGTTCAGGAAATAAGAATCATCAGGCTTTGTATAGTTAATGATTATGCATTTTTTTTGAAGAAATAGACAAAAGTGTTCCACTTAATGTGTGGCATATGGGAGATATAGTTCTTATTTACCTGCCCACCACTGACTTACCAACTACCTTCTCATACCATGAAGACCTTATCCCTCAGTTCAAAAATTGGACACGGGTGACCCAGTAAGAACATGAGGAGCAGTGGCCATGTCCATACTGAGGGGGAATATGGCTCTGGCCCACTCAGAAAAAAATGACTCCATTGCATACTTTGCAATAAGTTCTTCTGATGCAAGAGACCGGATGATTATAAAC
Source organism: Urocitellus parryii (assembly GCF_045843805.1). Classification (NCBI taxonomy): domain Eukaryota; kingdom Metazoa; phylum Chordata; class Mammalia; order Rodentia; family Sciuridae; genus Urocitellus; species Urocitellus parryii. Next base: position 74,258,514 of record NC_135539.1, on the reverse strand, counting down.
ATGTCACAGGCTGGATAAAGGAAGCTGAAAGAGGTATGTTGGGTACACGGAAGCAGAAGTGTCTAGCACAGCAGAGTCCATCCATGCAGGGAACGTACAGACAGGTGATCAGATTTGTCAGCTATACTCCTGGCTGTTGGTTGGCCCATTGCTTAGCGTGAGGATTATTTTTGGATGTCAACTGGAATGGACTGATGGAAGCCCAGAGAACAGGTAAAACACACATCTATCTGGGTGTGTCTGTGAGGCTGTTTCCAGAGAAGATTGGCAGGTAGGTGTTATGGTTAGATATGTGGGTGGGGTCCCCCAAAAGCTGATGGGTGAGACAATACAAGAAGGTTTAGAGATTAAATGATTAGATTGTGAGAGCCTTAACCCGGTCCCTAAATTAATGCCCCTAAAGGGGTTAACTTGATGGTTACTATAGGCAGGTACAGTGTGGCTGGAGGAAGTGGGTCATTGGAGGCATGCTTTTGGGGTATATGGTGAATGAAGTCTCTGTCTGCTTCCTGGTGTTATGTCTTGAGCCTTTTTCCTCCACCACATAAATCTGCCATGATGTTCAGCCTTACCTCCTGCTCAGAAGAATGGAGTTGGCTGTCTATGGACTGAGACCCTTGGAACCCTGAGCTACAGATAAACTTATTCCTTCTTCAATTGTTCTTGTCAGGTCTTTTGGTTGCAGCAATGAAAAAAGCTGACTAGAACAGAGAGGGTCAGCAGATTGAGAGGGGAAGACACTATGCAATCAGCTGGACTCCAGATGGAACAGGAAACAAAAGAAGGGGGAAAGAGCGTTCTCTCTCTCTCTCTTTCTTTCTTTCCCCCTCCCCCTTCTTCTTCATCCTGGCAAAATGGATACATTTTCGTTTTCTTTTGTTGCTGCTCTTGGACATCAGACTCCAAGTTCTTTGGCTTTTGAACTTCAGGATTGGCACCAGAGATCCTCCAATGGTTTGAGGACCTTCAGCCTGAGACTGGAGGCTGTGCTGTTGGTCTCCCTGATTTGGAAGCTCCTGCTTCTCAGACTGAGTCATCACCACTGGCTCTGCAGCATGCAGATGACCATAGTGGAACTTTTCAACCTCTGTGATGATATGAGCTAATTTTAATTCTCTCTCTCTCTCTCTCTCTCTCTCTCTCTCTCTCTCTCTCTACACACACACACACACACACACACACACACACACACACACGTTGTTCTGTTTTTCTGTTTCTTTGGCGAGCCCTCTGCCTCCCCCCCTTTTTTTGGTACTGGGAATTGAACTCAGGGGCACTTGACCACTGAGCCACATCCCCAGCCCTATTTTGTATTTTATTTAGAGACAGGGTCTCACTGAGTTGCTTAGCACCTTGCCATTGTTGAAGCTGGCTTTGAACTTGCGATCCTCCTGCCTCAGCTTCCCAAGCAGCTGGGATTATAGGTGCGCCACAGCACCGGTTCCACTAATACCCCTATTAATCACTCAGGATGAAGTGAAATTTTTCTGTCCTTACTATGTCCAGCATGTTTTCACTCTGAAGACCACACCATACAGTGGCTCAGGCCTTCTCTGATTCCCCCAAGAACTAAAGCTGGGGAGAACTTGGACAGGTTGGCCTATCTCTACCCAAGAATGTACTAAACAAAAGCAATTTAAATGGGCTTGCAGGGCCAGCAGTTATAGTGGAATCAATAGCACAGACACTCAATAAATTCTGATAATTTCATAGTAAAGCAAGAAAAGCAGCATAGTTAGAAAGGGGAGGAAAGTTGGGTTTGTAAATGCAAGCATACCTAGAACATTTACAAAAACTGACCTCTTACTAGGAAATGAAGGAAGTCTCAACAAATGTCAAAAAATAAGTATCACAGAGATTCATTTTCTAACCACAATGCAATGAAGTCAGAAGTCAAGAACAAAACCCACACATTTTTAAAAGAAAATTGAAAGTTTCTAAATTCTAGTTCTGCCAGCTTACTAGCTTCATAGATTCGTTGCTTTTACTTCTGTATGGCTCAGCTTCCTGTTCTTCAATGGGTGTAATGATAATTATTTTATTGACTTGAAAATTACATGGAATAAGGTACTATTTACCCTAAACAGTCAATAAAAACAGACGCGAAAAGTTAAACTGTGAAGTTTAACTCCTGCCAAAGGGTATCTCTCTCTACTGTCCGTATGGTTGCTATTACTTGCTGGCATTTATCAAAATGCCAATCCAATGTTTAAGTGCCAGAAGGCAATCTGTTGTCAAGACAAGGCATGGATAATATCAGAAAAACTAATGAGGACTTCTGCTCCCAGCCCTGGCAGCGTAACTGGGACCAACTTACTTTTCTGTTGAAAACAACTTTACACCTTATGTGTGCAGCAGGAGTTTCAGGTATCAAGTGACAGGCAGTTCAGGGCTACATTATTTGAGAGAAGGCTAACACATGAAATGAGCTCCCAACTGTACGAATTTCTTCCTGGGGCATTTTCCTCTCAGGCAGCAGCAAAGTGGAGCCCAGGCACGGTGGTGGCTTCCCTGACTTGGTATGACTGGGATCTGTTAGGTAGAGCCTTGGAGAGGAGGACACTGAACAAAGGGGGACCCATAAGTATGGGGGGGCACCTCAGGCTCTTAGCCAAGATCTGGGTTCCACATGAAAGATGCAGTGAGACCAAGCACTGACTGCCTATTGGGGAATCTGAGAGAAAAATAGTTAAACCAAATTTTATTAATAAAAAACAGACATCTGACCCATCTTCTCTAGAAGAAGAGACTTTCCTAGAATGAATTTCAAAACCACAATAGACCCACCTTTACAAAAACAAAATCAAGCCTGCTAGACAGGAGCATACACTATCCCTTCAACTGTCTGTCAGAAGTATTACCACCTGTTAGAGGACAACAACATTATCATCCAGACTGTCTGTGGTGTCTAATTCATAATACCTAGCAAGTAAAAAGAATTATAGATATGCAAAGAAACAGGAAAATGTGACCCACTAAAAAGAAAGTCAATAGAAACAGACCCTAAAATGATCTAGATTTTGGAATTAGCAGATGAAGAATTTAGAACAACTATTTAAAATATTTTATATCATTGAGAACATTTATTATAACTAGAGCAGAAGTCAGCAATCTTCATAGCTATGATCTAAAAATTGGCTATCATTTATGTTCGTACATAGAGTTTCAATGGAATAAAGTTATGCCCACCTATTTATACCTTATCTATGGCTGCTTTGCTGCTGCAATGGAAGATTGTATAACCAGCTGGCCTAAAATATTTATTTTCTTACCCTTTAAGAAAAAAAATCACTAACTGCTAATACAAAGGGAAAATGGTTGTGATGAGTGAAACAACACAATAATCTCAGCAGATAAATGAAAAAAAATACATAAAGATAAATGAAAAGTCTAGAACTGAAAGGCACAATATCAGAAATGAACTTTATCATAACTTGGGGGCAAATTAATAGAATTTTTTTGAACTGACAAAAATAGAGAAAGGAATTGAATAGACCTTTAGTGGCCAGTGGAACATTTAATTGAAGTGCCAAAGGAAGATAAGAGAAAGTATGGAGCACAAAAAAATATCTAAAGGAATAATGGCCAGATATTTCTGAAGTTTGGTGACAAACATTGATTTAAATGTTCATTACACCAAGCAGGATATACATACAGAAAATCACTCCTACGTACATCATAGCCAAACTGCTGAAAACCAAAGGTAAATGAGAAAATCTTAAAAGTGGCCCAAGAAAAAGGACACATAGATAGATGGGAAAATGATAATAATGACTGACTTCTCAACAGAAACAATGGAAACCAGAAAAGAACAGTACAACATATTCACAGTTTTAAAAGAAAAAAAGCCTGTAAACCTACAGTTCTACTTAGAGAAAAATCCTTCAAAAATGAGAGCGAAACTACTATATTTTCAGATAAAAGAAAGATTCAAGAATTTGTTACCAGCACCCCACATTATTAAAAAAAAGTGCTAAGGCAATTTTTCAAGCTATTGGGAAATTATCTAGAAAGGTAAATTTACTGTAAATAATAATGAAATATTTAGGTACACGAAAAGACTACCTTTTTATTGAAAGACAACTTTTAAAATAAAAATGAGTGGGCACAGAGGCTCACACCTGTAATTCCAGCAACTCAAGAGGTGGAAGCCAGCCTCAGCAACTTAAAGAGACTCTCAACAACTTAGCAAATCGCTGTATGAAGAGAAAAAAAATTAAAAATGTATTTCAATGGTAAAGTGTTCCTGTATTCAATCTTAGTACAAAAATAAATAAATAATTATTAAAATAATACTGTAAGGTGAGTTGCATTGCATATATAAATGCAAAATATATAATAACTATAGTATAAAGGTTGGGTTGAATGGAAATTGACTCTAGTTCTTATATTATGTATGAAATGGTGTAAGTAGATTATGATAAGTTAAGAATAAGAAGAAATTCTGAATAGCCTGGAGAAACCACCAAATAATAAAATAATACAAATAGTGTATCTCAAAAGGTAATAGAAGAAATCAAATAAGAGTAATTCGTACACACACAGTTTATACATATATATGTGTGTATATATATATATATTCACATTTGTATATATACATATATATGTATATTCACACACAATTCTTTTTTAGTTAGGCAAAATAAGGAGAGAAAAGGAAGACTAGAGTAATAAGACTACAAAAGGAGAGCTAAGAAACAGACAGTGATAAGCCAGACTTAAAGTCAACCACAGCATTAATTACATTAAACAAGAATGAACAAAACGTTAAAAGATAGAAACTAGATTAAACAGCAGGGCCCAACTATATGCTGTTCCCAGGAGAACACACTTTAAATATGAAGACAATAATAGATTAAAATAATTTTAAAAATGGCATCATGTAAATATAAGAAAACTAGTATGGCTATATTAATATCAGCAAATAGATTCCAAGATAAGGAAATTATTCACAGATGAAACAACTGTTTACATAAAATGACTAAGAAATCTACAAGTGAAATTTAGAACTTAGCAAGTTTAACAATCTCAGTATACAAAAATCACTTGCAGTATGTTCTTTATACTGAAAACAATCAATTAGGAATTACAATATTTACAAGCAAGTGCATTTACAATGACTTAAAAACATGAATATTCATGAATAAATTTGTCAAAAACTTGTAAAACCTCTAAACTAAAAACAGAAATATTGCTGAGATACATTTAAAAAGAACTAAATAAATTGAGAAATATACAATGTTTATAGATCGGAAGATTTTTTTTAATAAGAAAAAAATGTCAGTTCACCTTAAATTCATCCACTAACTCAATACAATTACAATTTAAAAATCCAACATATTTTAGAATTGGCAAGTTGATTTTAAAACCTTCTTAGTTTTAAAAAATTAAAATTGGCAAGTTGATTTTAAAACCTTCTTAGAAACGCAAAGAATCTAAAACATCTAAAAGTAATTTTAAAAGACATTCAAATTTTGAAAGTCATGCCATCTGATACACAGATATTCTATAAAACTACAGTAGTTAAGACAACATAGTGTTATGGCTTAAGGACAAATAGAGTAATGGCACACAGTACAAAGTCTGGAATTAGACTCACTCACATGTATATTTCATTAATTATTTTACAAAATTGACAAATCAATTCCACGAGAAAAGGAAAATCTTTTCAACAAATTCGTCCAGAACAAATGAATAAATGTATGGAGAAAAAAAAAACCCTTATTCCCTGTACAAAATTTAATGTTTTTAAATTCTTTAAAAAGAATCCTCAATTTTTATTTTATTTATTTATTTATTTTATTTATTTATTTTTTAAAACATTTATTTTTTAGGTGTAGATGGACACAATACAATGCCTGTATTTGTATGTGGTGCTGAGGATCGAACCCGGGTCCTACCCATGCTAGGAGAGCGCTCTACTGCTGAGCCACAATCCCAGCCCTAATTTTATTTTAATGTAAACACAAAAAATTCATATACTTGACCTATAGGTGATAGATAAAAACATTAAAGTTTAAACTATAAAGCTTCTAAAAGAAAATAAAGATGAATAGCTTTCCAAGTTGGGGGTAGGCAAAGATTTCTTAGGACTCAGTGTGCACTAATCATAAGAGAAAAATAATTAAAAGTTTCTACTAATCTAAAGACAGTAAGAAATTAAGCTGGGAGAAAAACACTTGTTTTCCAGAATATATGAAGAATCACAAATCAATACTAAAAGACAAACAAGCCAATAAATGGGCAAAGACTTGAACAGTCACTTCTCCAAAGAAGATATACTATCAGCAACCAATCAAAAGGCTGCTTGAGTACACAACAGATATCAAGAAAATGAAAATTGGAAACCATCATGAAATGTACCCATTAGAATGGATAAAATGGATAAAAAGGATTGGCAGCAACAAATGTTGGAAGCAGAGCTACTGGAATATAAAATATAAAATTACTTTGGAAAACTGAAATTTTAAAAAAATAAAGTTAAGCACATGATCCAGCAATTCCACTCCTCACTATCTAAGAGGAGTGAAAGAATATGTCTACAAAAAAAAAAAAAAAAACTTTTACAAAATATTTATGGTGGCATGATTAAAAACCAACCCAGCAACTTAAATATCCATCATTGGGAGAAGAGACAAGTGAGGTATGATATATCCATACAATCACTCAAACATCAAAAGAATGAACTACCTATACACACAACACAGATAAATCTCAAAAACATTACGTTAAACGAGACAAGCTAAAGACAAAAAAGTACATTTGGTTTGATTCCATTTATATGAAGTTCAAGGAAAGACAGAACTTAACTAGAAAGAGAGAAATCAGAGCAGTCATTTCTTGGTAGGTGGATCAACCAGAAGGAGGTAGCAGCAGAGCGACAGCAGTGTTGATTTTACGGGTACACACATTTGTCAGAACTCATCAAATTGTATGCTGCAGATCTGTGCATTTCTCTACAAATAATTTCACCTCCACAAAAATCAATGAAAAGTACACTTAGCGACTCTTATAAATTATTCATTAGCACAAATAGTCAAGGATTGACCTCAGATATATTTCGAATCTGGTATCTCAACCACAAGCCAAGAAAGTTTCTAAACACGTAAATTTGAAAAGGGTCAAACCAATTGTCTTTGAGGCTCTTAGAAACTCTTTCATGTGCAGAACTCTCTTCTTCTAGATAAGGCCATGGAAACTTCCAGAGCCATCATAATTTAGCCTAAGTATCCGAGGAGATCTTGTGGGGACAAGGGGAAGTTCCAGAACTTCCTACTCTCCCCACTCTTCCTTTCATAAAAGATGTATTCAGGAATTGAACACAAACTTCTAGATCTGTAGCAACCAATAAAGAGTTTGTCTGCAATATTTAACCCTGAAAGGCTGAGTCAGTCAGCTTTTGGAGACTGTGACCAAAATATCCCACCAGAACAACTTACAGGAGGAAATTTGCTTGGTTCATAGTTCAGGGGTTCAGTCCATGGTGGGTCAGCTCCATTGATTGCTCTGGGTGAGGCAGAAATGGTGTGCTGGAGGGAAGCTGCTTACCTCATGGGGCCAAGAAACAGGTGTGTAAGGGACTACAGGGAAGGAACACCCTTCCAGGGAATGCACCAGGTGCCCCCTCTCCTCCTGCCACACCCCACCTGCCCACAGTTACCACCAGTCCATTTAAACTAGAGACAAACTAGAGTGAGAAGCTTACGGTTCTCATGATCCAAACGGTTTCACCTCTGAATATCCCTGCACTAACACAGGAGCTTTGGGGGACACCTCAGATCCACACCATAACAAAGGCCTTTCCCAGGGTCTTCCAAACATCTTATGAAGTAAGTGAGAGCTAGATGAATGTTGGGGGAGGTAGCCATGGAGGTTTGGTTTTTAAAAATTTAATAGGAATAAAATATGTTAATTTTTTTAACCTCTTCTCAGTCTGGTGTCATTAAAGAAATAGCACTATAACATCCAAAAACAAATGAAAAATAATAGGTATAGACATCTTTCAGAAAGATAATGAAGGAGAATTCCACTAACTATGACTCAACAGAGGGTCTTTGAAGACTCTTTATAATAATCATTTTTTTTCATAACACAGCACGGCAGCTGTCCTCATTCTCCTGTTTAACTCGCTAAAAACTCTAATAATTCTTTCTCAAAAATTGACCAGTAGGGGGCTGGGGATGTGGCTCAAGTGGTAGCGCACTCGCCTGGCATGCGTGCGGCCCAGGTTCAATCCTCAGCACCACATACAAACAAAGATGTTGTGTCCGCCGAGAACTAAAAAATAAATATTAAAAATTCTCTCTCTCTCTCTCTCCTCTCTTACTCTCTCTTTAAAAAAAATTGACCAATAGGGCTTTTGTCCACCCTTGCTCTTATCTTTCCAGTCCTGCCCCTTGCTTCTACCAGAGGCTCTGAATTGTTAATATAAGTCATTCCACCCTCCCATCGCCTCCTGTTCTCAGCTCTCCCCAGCCCCAGCTCCCACTACCATGGTCCTGGAAGCTCAAGAGAAAAACAGAATTTTCTTTAGAAGGTGGGAAGGAGAATATTTTCCTCCTGTAATTTTTTAGTATTGGCACCATTTTGGATTTAGATGCCATTTTCTCTTCGGAGAGTAAAGTATTCAGTGCCTGAGGAGTGGAGGAAAACTTGAGATTACTAACGTGGGGGTAGAAGGTGGTGGTGCTGTGAGGTCTCAGAGCTTGGATTATGGGGCTCCTGGGAGGAAAATCTTTCCTCAGGCTCCCAGGCACATCAGTGTGGCCTTGCCTCTAAGCTGACAGGCATTTCATGTGAGCAGAGGGAAAAAAGACACAGCCAGCAGTTATTAATGCTGATAATCCCAAGGTTTGTGCCTGGGATGTCCACTAAGAGAGAACTAAACTGAACTCTTCTGATGTTGAACACGACACATCCTGTGTCAGAGTCTTGCTGCGGAAGATGGTTTGAAAGCCACAGTCAGAATTTCTTGTTCCTACCCTCGCCACACCTCTCCTCCATCACATCCCTGAAATACCATCATGGATGTAACTTTCCTTGGGATATTTGTGGATTTGTTGCCTCCGTGACTTCCCTGCACAACTGAAATGTAACACCCTATAGGAGCTTTTAGGTTCTTCAGCTAATACTTTGGCAAAAACTAGTGAGAGTGACAGAGCCACCTTCCTCTGGACTGTAGCACAGAGCAGGTGCAGGAGAATGATGGGTAAGGGAGGGTCAGGGACTCTCGGGGACTCTTCTCTTTCTGTTACTGAGACTCAGCTTCACTCCTCCATGCCTGTGCTAGTTAGGAAAAGAACAGTCATTGTCCTCTAGTTGACCAGAATAGCATAACCAAGAATAAACAGCAGCAGAGTTAGGAAATCAAACCAGCTTTTCTATCTCAGTCATCTTCTCTCTCCTTTCAAGTATTAGACCAACACTATCAACCACTTGCCATTGTTCCCAGAAGGACAAATATGCAGTTTTTACTTTTTGGATTTCAAATAAGAGACAAAAAAAAAAAAAAAAACCTAATCATACAGATAGTTCATATCAGAGCAAAAACACCAACTCCAATTTTCTACCTTTGACGCCCTCTTACTCTAAACCTGTGCTGCCTGAATTTTAGTCCAGCTGATTCCATTAATTTCTGCCTTTACACCTATCCTGAGAAATAGTCCTAGTTCTAAGTTTTGGCTAGTAGAGTTACTGATTGGCAAGGATCACTCATTTGCTTGTCTTTCTTCAGTACTTGGTCTTGATAAATAAATAAATATTAGCAGAAAATACAAATGCAAAAAAAAAAAAACTAACTAATAACCTGATAAGTGAACACCTTTGCCTTTTGTATTATTTGCTTCTCTTCCTGCACAGAAGATTAAGGACAGCAGAAGCAAATCTATGGTTCTTCCTGTGATTTCGAGTTGTCATGCCCTTTATTTGGTTTTGTCTTATGCCCTCAACTCCACTCCCCCAAACTAAAAGCTATCCCTTAATTTTTAGAAAAGAACCGGATCTAAAATTAATGTTGCCCTGAGATATTTTGGTGCCCTTGAATTAACCAGAAATAACAACTCTTGAAGGCCACGTGGGAGACAGTCAGTCTTTTGATCATCAGGATGATGCCACCGTTGCAGAGTGACTTGGGAGCTGACTGCTCTACACCCAGCAGGACTGACACCAGGGTTGTTCACAACAGTGCATACACAAGTCACCTGCCAGTACTGTGTGTCGGGATCCAGGGGGCAGTTGAGGGGCTAAGAACATTTCTAAAAAAGCTGTCAAGTGTTTCTGGGGCTGCCCATCCATTTAGAGTAGCAGGGGTCTAGAGAGAGCCCCTGGCTGGTGCTTCTCATCATCTACCTGTCCCTTCCAAGGACCCACAGCCCTCCAGTGCATAGTGAGCAAGTACTACAGCCCTGCTAAGTTTCTTCCAGAGCAGTCAGTACACAAGCCCTTGACTTAGAACCCAACATGGTGATTGGAGAAAAGGTGTGTGGGTGAGAAGCATTTGTGGGGTAGGTGATGTTTTTTGTTGTTTTTCTCTGATGTTCAAAACCAGGAGAACTCATCTGGCCCTTGTGGCCACGGGTGAGTGACATGAAAGAGAAAGAAAAGGAAGGGGCTTCCAAAGGATGTGGACTGAGTCTAAGATAAGATTTTTTTGCTTTGCAGGTGAATCAAGGTCAAGTTGTTTTGCCCATAGCCAAGTCAGCACTGAGAAAATGAGTTCATCTTTGTGCCTCTCTTCTTTTCCATCTCTCTAACACAGATTGAGGATGAAGATGAAAATACTTCACTGAGCCCAGACATGGCTAAGCCTTACAAGGGACACAGGAGTACAGCAAGAGCTTGGGCCACCTGATAAAGAAATGGTCTGGTTGTTAGCCCAAAGTCCTTCTCTTCTGCATCAGATCCAATGAGAACTCCAAAGATAAGGTCAAAATTGTTTGTCATATTCTTGAACAAAATCAGTGGTTGGGCCTTATAGAAAATAAGTGTTTTGGGTGCAAAGTAAAATACCCCAGAACATGTTGACTATATCTTTTAAATAGGACCAAAAGAATCTGAGAACTAGGAGACACTTAGATAAGGAAACTGAAGCTGTGGTCATTCCATGAGTTTGTGGTAAGCCTGAGATTACAGCCACATCCCTTGACTCCCAGTTCAGAGATTTCCCATTTTGGAGAGCCTTAATCTCTGGTGTGCTTTACACACACACACACACACACACACACACACACACACACACACACACCCCAGTTGAAGGTTCTCTCTCACTGAGAGGTATCTCAACTATATCAACTATCCCAGTACTAAGAGGTGTTTGTGTAATCTTGTGGTTTAGTTCTGATCATTATCTTTGCAGAAGTCAGAGAGCTCAGACCCTCTGTTTGGGGTTATTTGTATAATATGAGCCGTGATGCCTGATCCCTGCCTGGTCTTGCTGCAGCTCTGGAAGTTAGACAGTGCCATCGACATTTTCCCTGCCAGGAGATTGAGGTCCAGAGACTCTGAGTTGCCTAAACCACACAGCTCCAGGTGGTGGGGCAGGAGTCATGTGAAAGTCTACTACTGCTGCCCTCGTTTTTGCCTTTTAAAATCTCTCACTTTTACTTTTAGGAAACTCTTTCCAATACCCAACATAATTGTATTGAGAAGCAGCAAGTACAAAGAGGACAGAAGTATAAATCTATAATTATTTCGTAACACGAGGTCAAACACTCCACTCTCTTACTATCTCTCTTTCTCTTAGGACCCTTATCCTCTGAGTCAATGGAGCTTGACTCTGCTGCAACTGCTTTAATTCCATTCTCTGCCCCCCAACATCCAGTCAACCCCCCAGAGTCATCATTTCTATCTCAACACCACTCACCCTCATCCCCCATGGACTTTCAAGACCCGCCTCAGCCCTCCTGACAGCCCAGCGGCCATCTGCCCTGGCAACAGCATCCTACCACTTCTCTCTGCCTCTCTTCTCTCCACCCCTCCAGTACCTCTTTAAAAATACTGTCAAATCAAGCTGGTAGCAGTGGCATATGCCTGTCAACCCAGCTATTCAGGAGGCTGAAGCAGGAGGATCTCAAACTCAAGACCAACCTTGGCTATGTAACCAGGCCTGTCGCAGAATTAGCAAACAATAAATAAATAAGTAAATAAGGGCTTGGCATCTAGCTTGGTAATAGAGCACCCCTGGGCTTAATGCCCAGTACCACCAAAAACCAAAACCAAAACAAACAAAAAACCCCTGCAAAAGCAAGGACCCTATGCACAGAACTGACTGTACCAGGGGCCTAATAAGTGGCCAAGTGATGAAGTCTAATGTGCCCTCCACCTTTGTGATTTATTTATACCATGAATAGCAAAACTCCCTTCACTCTCTTTTGATCTAGGAAATGTTTCATCTAATACATGCTAAGTTTTTGCAAGAGGTAATGACTATATTTTGGGTATCGAGTTGTCAATCAAATAGTAGATGGCATATTCCTCTGAACCGTCAACCAGCCATGTGACTGGAACTCCTCAGACACCCCAAGTCACTGCCTTTTGCCCTGTTAATTTGTTCTTCTGCACCTCTGGACATGGGGCTCCTGTTGGAAATTCTGCCCCTGCCCAGGATCCAGGTAAAAGAATGAAGGCTGTCCCTGACATGGCAGAGGGGGCAGGACAGGCTGTCCTGGCAGAGGGGATGTATGAAATAGAATGCTGTGTTCAGGAGACTACAATTAGGATCTTTAGCTGGAGTGTGAATTGTAAAGGTATGAATATAAAAAAAAATGTGAGCATCAGTTGAAATAATGTAAGCAAAAATGAAATCTATAACATGCCCCACAAATCTTAACTGTCTCTACAATAACCTTTTGAGTAATGTTGTTTTGTACAACCAAGTGATAAAATGTGTAGTTATTTTGTGAGCTGGAAAGAAATATTGAAAAAATGTTATTACTTTAAAGCCTGACTGTCTCAGAACCAGGAAATAGAGTTTCTCTTGAATTCATATTCTAAGAACTATTTATGAGACTTCTGAATTAGTTTTTTTCCTCTGGCCTATATTCACATGAGTAGATTATAATGGATTTCAAATCTACTAAATTATGGTAAATTCGTGGTTTAGTTTCCATACTTTTGAGTTATTTGGGTTGTTGGCTGCCTAGATCACCAATTATTTATTTAGACTATTTTGCATACATTATGTTACGTATATGCAACTTTTTCATTATTTTCTTAGCCACTGTTGCATCACGTCTTACTTTCTGATACATTGTATAGTAACTGTCCATTTTGCCCTTGCCTCTCTTTTCTTGAACCCATCTTTTTTTTTTTTTAAATACTAAACGGCTAAGTAGTATCTTTGATTTTCCTCATTCCAATTAACTTTAAAAGGACCTAAATTATTGGAAATCTGATAAAACTGGTAACAGATAAGATGTATAGCTTTTGGAAAAAGAAAGACAAAATAATCATTGTGTGTGAGCAGTTTAAACAGGTACTTAGAAAACCTCAGACAGGTAAGGTATTAGAACTATCAAGAGTTTGGCAGGGTGGCCAAATACAAAATCAGTTTATAAAATTCAACATTTTCTTTATATCGAGAATAGCCAATCAGAAAATGTAATGGAAAATGCACATTTTAAAATGATTTTTGATCCTTGGTTGCCAGCAATGTGATAAACTCTAATCAGTGGATCCGAGAACTGGGAGAGACATTAATTACCTGTGAACTTGGAAAGTTAAGACCATTTTGGAGATCTTTGAAGAAGGCTTAATTCTAGGGCTGGAGTCATAGCTCAGTGGTAGAGCGCTTGCCTAGCATGTGTGAGGCCCTGGGTTCCATTCTCAGCACCACATATAAATAAATAAAGGTGACTGACAACTAAATTTTTTTTTTAAAAAAGAAAGCTTAATTCTAAAAATAGAATTAAAATGTACAACTTGCAAACCAGTAGAAGGAAAAGAGAAATCAAAAGAAATGCAATTGATTCAATACAAAAGAAGATAAAGATAACAAAAAAAGGTTAATGAAATTCCAAAAAAGATAAAAGACTAGTTCAAATATGATGCAATAAATGTAAGTGGATGAAACTTATAAAATTCAGAGCTATTCAAATTGAGGGAAAAAGCCCCTCTATATCCCCTCCACCCTGCAATAAAACCCCACCAAAGTCCAGTTTTTATTATTGTAAGAGCTCTTTAAAATATGATAACATGTGAAGGTTGAACTAAAGGGTTGAAAGATACATTCCATGTAACTATTTACCCAAAGAAATTTCTGAAACTACATTAACATAAGAGAAATTAGACTGGGATCAGGGTATAGCTCAGTGGTAGCACATGTGTTTAGCATATGCTACATCCTAGGTTTGATCCCCAGCCAAGAGAGGGGCAGGGGGAGAAAGAGAGAGAGGCAGAGGGTGGGGGAGAGAGGGAGCACAAAACTAGACAAAAACCATTTTCACAGATAAAAATCATGAGAAGTTATAATAATATTAAACCTACATGTTATGTCTTGGTCCATTTTCTGTTACTATAATAAAATAATAACGATTAAGAATAAAGAGAGCAGACACAAAGAAACAATATTATAAAGAAAAGGAAAGAATGGAAATTTAAAAGAAAATAAAAGACCACTGTGAAAATATATATTGCCAATACATTTGAAAACAGATGAAATGGGCAACTACAAAACCATAGATAGATAGGTAAATAGATTAGGAAGAAAAGATTGATTCAAAAAGAAGTAGAATAGAACTGTAACCAATAAAGTAAATTAAATCAATAATTAAAAATTATTAAAACATACAAAGTAAATTTTACCTAAAATATCATCTGTTTTATAAAAACTATTTCAGAAAAGTAAAATTAAAGTCTCCCCAGTTCTTTTTGCAGGGTTAGTTTAATCTTTCTATGAATTGGATTGGACTGTAGAAAAAAGAATACTATAGGACAGTCTCACTTATGAAAATAGATGCCAGGCTATTGAATAAAATATTTGCCCTGATTCTATCAATATATTAAGAAAAAATAATATTCTGATCAATTTGAATTTATTCCAGCAGTTATGAATGGCTTAAGGTGGAAAGTCTCTTGGTGTAACTCATTACTTTTACTATCTGAAGGAGGAAAATCATGTAATTTTGATAAAAAGGGGCATCTAATGATGACAAAAAGAATAGCCATTAATGATTCAATGAAAAAAAATCTTTTAAGGTATTAGAAATAAAAGGAAAGTTTCTTAAACAACTTTAGAGAAAGACTGGGGATATAGCTCAGTGATAGAGTACTTACCTAGCAAGCCTGAGGCCCTGAGTTCAATCCTCAGTATTGCAAAAAAGAAGAGTTCTAAAAGGAAGACACTCCAATTTATAGAAAACTATACTTACATGATACCTTAAAATCTATTTAATGTCAGAAATGTGACAGAAATACACATAATCTCTACTTTTATTCAAGTGTGTTGCATGGATTAGATAATTCAATAAGACAAGTGAAAAGATATAATGAGTTGATAAAACTGTTGTTTGTAAATAATAATAATGGCATCAACTTAGAAGATCCAAAAATCTACAATTACCCAAAGAATTAGTATCCAGAATATACAAAGAACTCTTACAAATCAATAAGTAAAAAAGCAATAAAAGTTATAAAAAAACGCAATCATGTAAATAATAACTTTGTGACAGCATGCTCTTTATCACCAGAAATCATGGAAACTTGAGATAACAATGAGACTTCATATTATTCTACCAGGTTGGCAAAAAATGTTAAGATTTTGTAATGCTAATGATAATGAGGATTATGTGAGGAAATCAGAAAATCTCATAAATTGCTGGTGGGACTGTAGAATAGCATAGGTGTTTCAAAGAGAAATTTAAAAATATGGTAGTAAGATTGAAGCTGTCCATGTTCTACAATGAGCAATATCTTTTCTAGGCAAAATTCCTAGGGAAATTTTTGCACATGTGCATATATTCAAGGCTATTCATTAGTGCATTGCTTATAATAGAAAAAAATCAAGAAGACATTAGATTAATGAACTCTGGCATAATCAGACAATAGAATCATAATTAAATACATAAACAAGCATCGTTAAGAGCAGATTTCAAAAACAAGTTTAAGTAAAAATTTGTTAAGTGAAAAAACAAGTTTCAAAAGGAAGTTTACTATTTATGTATATTGAAAATCAAAAACAAAAACAAAATAAAATAAAATAAAAAACAGTAGTGCACATTGCGTTAAGGGGTATCATTCAAGCTTGAGAACAAAATGGACATGAAGCAACCAAGGTCAACTATAAACATTCATTGTATCCTGAGGATGAATATTTGATAGCTATATTAATCTTAGGGCTTTTCTGTATTGTTTGAAGTTTTAATAATTTTAAAATTATATATAGAATAAATAAGTTTTTTACGTCAACCTAATTCTTTGCTGAAGCCTCTTCCTAAGGAAAACACAAACTCAGGGCCTTTGAGGAGGAGGGAAATGGCTTTCCCCCAGTCCAGGGCCCTCTACGCAGCAGGAGTGTCTGACTCCTAATTTATTTCTCAAATCAATTGTCTCCATCATTGCTCTCAACTCTCAGTAGTTGAATTCAGCAAGAGGATTAAGGCTAAAACATCTTCCTGGAGGAGGTGGTAAAAGGACTTTGAGAATAGCATAATTACAGCAATGTGAAAATTTATATATGCATATGGACCAGAACAACAACAAAAAAATAGGATAGCACAAAATACAAGTGGTGGTCCTACCCACTGCCTTCCATTGTTTTTGGCTAGATGGGCACCCAAGAGCAGCCCGTAAGCTTTGTTTAGCTGCTTAGCTCCCTTGCCATGAATTGTGGTAGGCACTGAACGAATATTTGGGTGTCTCAGCACTGATACTGGGGATATTATCTATAAAGAATACCTGTGGAGAAAACACCTGTGAAGAGATGAACAAAAGGACAGACACAGGCCGGGTAGGGGCAGGCAGACAAGGTGAAGCGGAGTGGGGAGAAGAAGCAGCGAGGAGGAAGTGAAGAGGGAGAAGAAGTGTAGACGTGAAGTGTCCACTCCTCCCTCCTGCCGAGTTTATTAACTCAAAAAAAGTTACAAACCATGTTACCATGACCACATCCTCATTAGTATTTCTTTAAGCCCAAGTGCTAGCTAACTGAGATAAGGTCCCGGTTAGTACAAACACAGAGCCCCTTCTCTCCAAGGACATTGCTAAGGAGACCAGATAGTGCACCCGCATAGTTATCTTAGTAGCTTCAAGGAGGGGCAAGTGCTGCACATTCCAAGCCTGGGAAACAGGGTAAACTTGTGAAGAACGTTGCTATGGCAGCTGGGCATCCCGTGATTTTGTACAGGAGTTTCCCAGTAGCCAGATATATCCTAGCAGCCAGGCATTCTGTGTCTTTGCATAGAAACTTCCTAATTACCAAGCATGTCATAATCATGAAGTTTGTCATAGACCCCAATCCCAAACACAGAACTCCCACAATTAACCATCAATTTATTTATTCAAACAATTATCCACCTTTGACTTTTTTGCTTTATTTTAATTTTTTTTTTTTTTTGTGTGTGGTACTGGGGATAGAACCCAGGGCCCTAAGCAAGTGCCCTCCCACTGAGCTACATCCCCTGCCAGAGGATCCCTCTTTGCCCTTTCACTCCAGCAGTATAAACGCTGTGGAAACTGAGGCAGAAGTGAGGTGCCATGTTATAAGGATAATTATTTTCCTTTAAAGGAATTTAAGGAAAGTTACTGTCATCAAAGGGCGGGAGAGGGGATGTCATGTGTTCGGGGCAGGTGACCTCAAGGCCACCGGGCCTGCTCATCTGTGAGTTATTTGTGTTATTTGACCCACAGTTTCTGCAGCCTGGCTTCCCCTGACCGTGTCAAATGTTCAGAGTTCCCACAAGCCAAGAATGAGTGACTCATGGCTCAGATCCTTTTGGAAAAAAAAAAAAAACACTTGTCATAAAAACAAACAACAAAAACTCCCAAACTATGGGTTAGGGGATCTAGTTATTTTCTCTTTACTTTGAAAAGGAAAAAAGAGGGTTGGGGATATAGCTCAGTTGGCAGAGTGCTTGCCTCACAGTGTACAAGGTCCTGGGTTCAATCCCTAGCACCACCAAACAACAACAACAACAATAACAACAACCCCCAAAACAAACAACAGCGGAAAAAGGAAACAGGGAACCAGAAGTATCCCTCCACTTAGCTGTCTCTGAGCTGTCTCTGAGCTGTTTCATCTTGGGGGGTCTCAAATGCTTCAGGAAGGAATGGTGGGGATCTGGTTATTTCCTCACCCTCGAGTCGGTGACAGGCTTCCATGCCTGAGTTAACCACAGGCTTACCACTGAATGTCAACCTGATTAAAATTAAAGTGTCATCAGATAAGAATAACAAGGTTGTGGGGGAGGGGGGAGAAATAACACTCTGCTCTTTCTCCGAAATCTGAAAGCAGTTTTCCCTCAAATCGTTGAAACCAATTTCTTGGGACAGAGTCATATTTTTAGTAGAAATATGCTAAATTGGTGAATCCCACCCACAGTCTTCTGCAAAGAGACACTCTTCTGAGAAACTAGACCATATATTGCTAAGGAGATTTTTGAACTGGATATCAATGGGATTTCCCCTGAAATTTTAAAGAAAGACCATGTAAGTCAGTATAATGTGGGGTAGAGATGGCAGACCAGAGAAAGGAAACAGAAAGAAGGAAAAAAAAATTTAAAGACATGGGAAATGACGGGGACTCAGGGCAATGATGCCAACACTGCTCCTCAAAATTGTGGCCCAGGGGGATCGATGTCAGACAGGGTGTGTCATGTTGACGTGCCAGTAGGCCACAACCATATGACCACACCCAAGATGCCCGTTCTCAGCCACACTTGCACTCTGCCTGCTTCTGAGATGGTGCCTCCTGTGTTCCCTTTCTTTCCCGCCATCCAGAATTCACACTCCATTTTAAGCAAGATCCAGGTTGTTCACATTACCCATTTTGATAGGTTCAAACCCGTTTATGGAGAATGACAATCCAAAACATGGAAACATAGCCACAAATTGTGGTACAGGGGAAGCATTGATTTGGGCTCCAAGTCCTGGGTGTTTCATACGCTGCCCAGATCTGCTCGTCTACTGTGGTTTTGCTTTCGATGGGTTCAATACAGACCAAGGGCACTTGTTCATATTCCACAAACCCCACACTTCACATATTTCAGGTGTGTGTGGATGGATGCGGTTGGCAGCATAGAGCTGGGAGAAGATTCTGCTAAGACCATAGGTTAAATGGAATCAAAAGCCCTTCCTGTACTCCAAGGACTGGCCTCAGAAAACCAAAATCATCCTAAAGGCATTTACTGAGGGGGTCTATGTATTTAGAGTGGGCTGGTGGAAATTCTACCCGCTGCCTTGTCCTGCTCCCCATGTCCTGCTGAAAGGAAGCTCAGCCTCCCCTTTCCTCAGAGTTTCCTTTAAAATGTTGGCTCTAAAATATTCCTACCTTGCGTAAGTTCTTACTTAACACACAAAATCCAGGTTTCTGATGGTTTTAGTCAGTAGGTGCTATTTTTCTAACAGACACAGTTAGTGTGTGACTGCAGACTGCTCCTGTATTATACTTTGGATCTGGAATGTTTCCCAAAGTCTTACCTGTTGAAGGTTTGGTCCTGAGATGGTGGTGCTATCGGGAGGTGGTGGAAACTTTAAGACATGGGGCTTAGTTTCAGGAAATAGGTCACTGGAGATATGCCCTTGAAGGGTGTGTTGTCCTCGGTCCCTTCCTCTCTCAGCATCCCACCTCTCTCTGTCTGCTTTCTTGCTGCCATAAGATAGGCAGTTCTGCCCTTCCACATGCTCTCGGCCATGATGCTCTGCTTTGCCAGAGTTTCAAAGTGAAAGGGCCAAATGATCATAGACAGCAAATACTAACATTGTGAGCCAAAATAAATCATTTCTCCTCTAAGCTGATTTTCTCAGAGATTTTGTCATAGCAATGGGAAGCTGATTATAACATACTGCAATCAGCATTAACATTGGGCTTCTTTTGGAAGTGAAATCCAAGGTGGCCACATCTTCCAAGTATGTGGGAATTTAAGACACAGGGCAAGAGCTCTTTTCCCATGTCTTCCTCAGTGTGGTGTTGAGATATTGCTTTTTACTCAGCAAGTATTTATTAAATCGTAGGAAGTTAGGACTGCCCGGGGACTTAAAGACACTCGATAGCCATCTTCTCACTTGCCTGGAGAAAGTGCACACTTTGTCTAAGGCCTCTCAAGTTCTTGGGTGCATTATGTGTTTCTCAGCACGGTGGTCACCCGATGAAGACACCTGGCCTAGATCACTTGTTGATCTGTAGAAGGGACAGTCGGGCACTGCATGAGTTCACTACCACACTGACAGCATTCTGTCCCATTCTCATACTCTGCATAGTACCCAGTGCAATCAGACCAGGAGCTGGATAAGCCAAAGGGAGACAAGAGGCTGGGAAGGGCAGGTGTGTCACCCAGGGGCGTCAGGTGTCTCAGCACCTGGGGAAAGCCCAGGCACCAACTCTGCTCTGAAGCTTTTGAGAAACTGATAATAACAATCGTATGAGCCAAGACTCAGCACGTGCTGCATGCCAAGCACTGTGTGGGGCATCCTCTCTCCCATCTTCACAGCCACGGAGGGAGGAGGTGTTGTTAATGTTAGTGACAATTAACATAACTATTATTTCAGGTTATATTATGTATCACAAAGAAAATATATCATAAATAAAATATATTATGATAAAATTAATGCAGTTTGCATTACATTACATATCCCAGAAATGTGTAGATACATAATGATTAATTAAGATATGTAAATTACTATGGTATAATAATTAAAATAATTGTCATTTTGTTATATCTTATACTGTAATGAAATATAATGAAATACATAAATATAAAATATATGGTATAAAATAGTATAATAATCAACACTCTTATATATATTATAAGAAAATATAAACATGCAATAAGTAATTAATATATATCATAAGCTACCATAGCATAACATCTGTATAATTACATTCAACGATAATTAGGCAAGGCATTATTCTTTTGTTTTACAGACAAAGGAACCAAGGCACAGAGAGATTCAGTGACTTTCCCAGAGTCACACAGCCCAGTGATAGTGGAGCCAGGATTTGGCGGCTGTGTGCCTTTTAGTTCCCCCATTGTGGGCCGGCTGCACCCTGTTCCTGTGGCCACTGTGACCTCTGACCTTCTACTGCCATGCCTCTGTTCCACAGCATGCGAATCCTGGGGCTTGGGTGGTGATGGGTGAGGAGGAAGAGAGGTTGTTAATGTTAAGAAATTTTAATCCTCAAATCTCCAGGATTTGGGGCTTGGTTGGCTGCCACGAGGAGGGAAAGGGAAGAAACGGGATTTTGCCCAGGATTCCTGGTGGATAGCATTCACTGAAAAAGGAAATGGAGAAGACAGGACAGCCTGGGGCCATGATTCTGTACAAGTTTGAGCAGCTGGTGAGCATCTACGTGGAAGGGCTGAGGGCCTTTGGCTATGTGAATTCTAAGTCCAGTGAGTCGTGTCTACTGGGCCACTTAGGCCCACATCCTGGTCACCTTAGGCAGGCTTTCTTGTGTAGCTTACAGCAACCCAGGAGAATCCGTGCTACTCCTATTTTATACAAACAGAAACTGAGCTGCACAAAGGCTAGGTACTGGCCCACCATCAGTCCCCACCTTGGTCACTCACGACCCTTTGAGCTTGCCCCTCGGGCCTCCATCACGTCTGCCTTCCATCACTCTCCACATGGAGCCCAGTGCTCTTTCTCTGAAGCATAAATCCTGCTGTCCCTTGCCTTGGCTCCTCTCCTGCTGCCATCTCACCCCTCTCTCATGGCTGCAGACCAGAGAAGGCTCCATAGCACTGCACACGCCCAGCCTCAACAGCCTCCACCTCCCATCACACGCCTCAAATCTTTGGCTTTGTACAAGTATGACAGCTCTTGGAACTCACTGTGTCTTTTGTCTTTCCTTGGCCTTCCTCATTGTTCCAGTAAAACAGAACCATAGATTCGTGAGAGGGAATCTGTAGTGGGAACTGGCTCATGTGCTTATGGAGGCTGAGCAGTCTAGCCAAGCTGAGAGAGTAGGTTCAATTACAAGTGGGCACCACTGCTCCTAGCTTCAACATATTTTTAAAGAAACTTCACACAGGCATCCTGGCTCTGCTCTGACTTAAGATAAAGCTGGTGACAAACAACATATTATACCCAGGACTGAAAAGTTTTTGCTGGAAGCTGTCCCCAAATAAGGGAAGAGAGAGTGCTCTGCCCTGAGACTAGAGAGCTCAGTGGCTTCAAGGTCTGTGAAGTCAAGTTCCAGGTAAAATCAGCAGGCACAAGCCAGGATGACCAAAGTTGCCTTTAGGTCCTTGACCTATTATTTTTTCACTCCTGAGAAAGTCATGAATTAACAGATGCAAAAGGGATTTAGAAGTCTGATATAATCTGTCAATCATCAAGAGCTGGGAAGTGGTGCACAGATGTGACCCTCTGGAAAGTGCCCCTTAACCCCAATAAAAACTGAGTTCACAAAAAACTGAGTTGTTGCTCTCCAATTTGATAAGACCTGCTCTCCCATGGGGTTGCTTCCTCCACTCTTCCTCTTTTCTCTTTCAATAAACTTTGCTATCCTGTTACTGCCCCTTAAAATGGTAGACAGAGGGCTTGCCTAAGAAGCCCGTGCAATGAATGATGGCTTCATGGCTTGCTTCCTTCATGTAGGGTGGGAGCACGCTGCAGACAGATGGACCAGCTCCTTGCTTTCTCAACAAGCGATTACTGGCTCGTGATGGTCCCTGCCATCTAGAATTTTTGCAAGGATTCCATGAGATAATGGAGGCAGAGCATGAGGCTCAGACCTGGCTGGACCATGGAAGCCCTCAGTGGCTATGATCACATCCCATGGGGAGAGGGACAAAGCCCTCTGCTAGTCCTCTGGCACTAGCTTTTGAAAATTGGGCCAGAGAAATGGAAGCTGATAAATTGGGAAAAGGAAAGTAAAAGTGATGATCTGGTGGGTGAGAGGCAGTGAAAACCAGAGTGGAGAAAACGACCCAGGGGTGAACATCAGGGCTGGTGAGCTGGCCCTGTGGGCTGCAGCTCCAGCTCAGGGCCAAGAGCATCAGCACGCTGTCTGAGGAAACTGCCCTTTTGTTCAAAACATCCTTAAAAAAATTTTTTTTTGTTGTTTTGGGTTTGTTTTGCTTTCCACTTAAAATAAGGAGCTTTCCCTTTACAAAGGTTCTTTTTGTTCTAAATCAGGCTCTGAACAGAGGTGTCACTACCACAAGTACCGGAAGCAGATACCACACCGGTGCTCAGCTGGGTCGAAGCTCGGCCCGGTTTCCTCCTCCGGGGAAGCCACCGACAGCTTGCCCACAGCTGGCACAGTGTCACGCAGCCTGTGCCCCATCTCCAGCCCCAAAACTCCCAGGAAACTCTTAGGGTGCCTGGGCAGGAAGAGGATGACGTCAACCTATGCTTCGGGGACTTCAAACAAGACTTTGAGAAATGAGTGCTTTGCCTTTTGCTGGGTAACCTGAGAAACAGAGCTCTCTCTAGGGAGATGAATGGATTCACTTCAAGGGGCTCATTTGATCAATACTTATATATAGCTATAAAGTATATTTTTATATATAGCTAATAGTATATTTTTGTATTTATATGTGCCATATTATTTTTATATTTTATAAATATGTAAATGTATTCTTTTATAAATATATGTATAAATATATTTTTAAAAAGACATTTTTTTTTCTTTAAAAAGCATCATACTTAGGGGTGGGGAGTGGGATTGTGGATCAGTGGTAGAGTGCTTGCCTAGTGCGTGTGAGGCCCTGGGTTTGATCCTCAGTACCATATAAAAATAGATAAATAAAACAAAAGGATATTTAAAAAAAAAAAAGCATCATAGGGTTTGGAGATGTACCTCAATGGTTGAGTACTTGCCTAGCACTTATGAAGACCTGGGTTCATTCCCTAGCATCATAAACAAGAACCAAACCAAACAAACAAAAAAGAACTCCACCATAATAAAGTAAACGGAATCAACAAGTTCCCTCCCTCCCTGGGAAAGGTCCTGCGTGGTTAGGATTTGGAAGGATTCATACAGACTCGGGCACATGGTGGTTGATTAGCACTGTCTATAAATAGTGCCTCAAAGGTTCTTGGGGCTGAAGAAGCCATCAGTTTATTAAGGAAATTTAAATAGTGCCGCTTGAAATGTTTCTGAAAGGAATTCCCTCAGCAAAAGAAAAGAGTCTGTATTATGTCCTTTGTCTATATTATTTTAAATTCAAAATTGCAGGTGTTGAAGTTTGGGTGGCTAATGAAGACCAAGCAGCTCCCGCCCTCTTCAGTATCCCACAGGCTGGTGTGAATGAGAGGCAGACACTGATTTCTGATGGCTTGCAGAAGTGAACAAGGGTCTGGTCTGCAAGTTCCACTGGCTTTCTTGAAATTCGTATCTCAGCATGGTGGTGGTGTGTTTCTTTCCTGGTAGATGATGAGCTCCCAGAGGCCAGGGACTGGGTCTTACTCATCCCCATATCTCTAACCCTATCTCTTATGTTTACAGAATGAATGAGTAAACTAAGGAGTGGACAAACAAATAAGCAGAAGTCCTGCCCCAAGTGATGGGCTGTCCCTAGTGGCCCTACTGCTTCCTCCTGCCACCTGTCTCATCACCCTGAATGTCATCCCCACTGGTATAGCCACGCTCTCACTCGGCGCCTGGGAGGCACATACCTATCCTTGCCTTTGTTTTTTATTGCTGAGAGTATAGAAAGCAGCAGGCTTCTGAAGGAGGTATCTATTTTGGTCCCAAACAGAAAAGAGTGGGTGATTCCGTGGGCAGTGATGGCAATTCCTGAGCATGGTGTAGTGACTCATGCGGAGAGGTGTTCAGAATTTCCTCTGTTTTGCGGCCTGCTGGGGCAGCCGTGACTGTGAGGGTTTCTTTGAAGCATACTCAGATGCAAGGAAGACACCCCAAGCTGTCCTTTGAGGGTCAAAGGAGGACTGAAGGGGAACAGAAGGATCCAGAAAACCCAGACTCCGCAGACCAGATGAAACCTGAGGAGTTCCTACAAGAGGCTGGGCACACCAGTAGATTGAAGAGCTACCAATTATGACAATAGTGGCGGGGTTCTGGGGGCACAGACAACCTTGATTTCCACAGAGCCACAAAGTAGCAGCAGGACAGAACTGATTGCAAACTTTTTGTTTTTTTATGTCAACTTTTTAAAAGCAAAAACCAGAAGTCTTTCCTAATTATCCAAGTAGCACATTGCTCTTCCCATTCTCATCACTTATGACATTCATCAGTTTTGCTCTTTATACTGTGCATTATTTGATCAATATCTGATCTTTTCCAGATTGGTTTTCCAATTTTAATCTCAGGTTATGGGTCAGTAGAAGCAACACATGCGCACCAGCAACA
Source organism: Urocitellus parryii (assembly GCF_045843805.1). Taxonomy (NCBI): domain Eukaryota; kingdom Metazoa; phylum Chordata; class Mammalia; order Rodentia; family Sciuridae; genus Urocitellus; species Urocitellus parryii. The sequence goes on along the minus strand of NC_135539.1, from coordinate 74,233,046 downwards.
CGGGCTTCATATTGGAGCCTGTATGAATCAGAATCTCGGGCACCACACCCATACCTCTCAAATCAGAATCTGCTTTATAAAAACATACCCAGGTGACTTGTAAATGCATTAAAGTTTGAGAAGTGCTACTCTACTCTCAATTAATAGAAATAAAACCATGGAATTAGACCAACTGCAGGAATTATCATTTTGTCACTGTAAAGTGGGTAAGTTTCAATTTTAACTGCATCTTAAACCATTTAAGGAAGTTGAAACAAATGTTATTGTTACATCTTGTTCTCCCCAGAGAGATTGAGAGAGTCTGACTTTTCCACTCTTAATCAATCATGGACATCACTTTTTAGAACATCCCAGATGTGTAGCAGGTGCCTGGAACCATTGTCCCAAAGACATTTCCCAGTGGGACTTGTGTTCTCTAATTAATGGAGGCAAATTCCGGAGTAACCTTAAAAATCAGCCAAAATAGACAAAAAAATTATCTGAGTAATGTTAGAGTAGAACATGTATAAAATTCCCAGAGAATTTGGGGGAAAACAGTGAGTGACTTACTTGAAAACAAGTAAGTTCAGGGATTTGGTGGTAAGATGTGGACTCACTGGCAAATACTACTAGCCTTCCCTTGGTAGTCTTCCAGATGGGGATTGCTCAGTAGACGAGACATCTCCATGGTTAAATGATAAGCAGTTTGAAGACAAGGATTTTAACCTTTTCATCCCTGTAATTCTGGTGTGCTAATGGATAGACAAAGGGATCTCATTGGTAATTAATGTGCAGGGGATATTGGGCTAGAATTTAAGAGGCGGGATTCTAGAGCAAGCTTTAGTTGAACACACTTAGGGATGAAAGGCTTGTAGGTTTTTGAAGCCGTTCATTGAATTAAAATCTCTCTTCTTTTCTACAGTGAGTGTCTACATATAAAGAGAGGAGGGACAGGTTTTCACCCATGCAAAACCTCTCCCAGGAGAAACAAGGGCATTGATTAAGGGCAAAAAATCCCTTAAAGAGCCAACAGCTGAAGACCTCATCAATAGTTAGTGGTTTTGCCTTAACACCTACACTGCAGGGATATGGAAGCAGTGGGTCATGCTGCCGGGCAGGGCAGTGCCTCTGAAGAGCTGGAAATAACCTACAAGGAGATACCAGGCTTTAGTCTGTTGACACTTGAAGATCTCTCAAGCCTGACCCTGCTGGGTATGTTTTTGCTTGGGAAAAAAAATTTTTTTTTTATTTCCAAAAGTACCCCCATTTGAAAATGCCTTTTAAACAGAGCTTCTTTTTCCTTTCCGAATTCTTGATAGAGTGATGGAACTGAAAGGGAGTTTCTCAAAAAGGTTTCATTGGTCAACCTTTTCCTTTTACGGGGAGAAATTTGTCAAAAGACATGTCTTTCACATGTCTTCTCTTGGGTCCTCCAACAATGTCTCTGGGAGGCGCCTTACTCCACTTTCTATTTCCTACAAAATTTGCTTTCCTCCTAATCCTATTCCCTGCTGATCTCAGGTGACCACTCCTATTTTGTAAAGGAATTCTCTGTTTATTTGTAAGGTTTCTACTCATGCTTGGGCATGAGGGAGCAGGAAATTAACTTGAATGGCCAGTGTACTGAGGGCTAGCCTGCTTTAATGGTGCCTGTTGCTATCATGGGAATGGCTTCCACAAGAGATTGCTCAGAAGTATCCAGAATACCCAATTTCTAGCCAGAGGGAAAAGAAACAATTGAAAAATTTTCATGTTTGAGACCAGTGGAATGGATTGGTAGAACGTACTAGCTATTCTTCATAAGCAACTCTCTGGACACGCCAGGGGAGTCAATTGTTTTGCATAGAATTGTAAAGTGAATTCTTTTTGATACTCAGAGCTAAAATAGAGCATATGCATAGGTGATAAGTCAAACTGCCTGTTTAAGACACACTGTTTTAAAGAAAGTTACTGGCTATTTTTATGAGTTAGTTCCAAAATGCTTAGCAAAAGCCTACCTCTCTAAGATCTATCTTTTGAAGATGAACAAAGTAACAGTCACAATAATACTTTGGGATCCAGAGAAATGGAAGGATTAAATGTGAAGGCTTAAACATCTTGTGTTTTAATGACCAAGTCGAAGGTAGGAAATTCTAGCGTGGGCAGCAGTCTTTACAAGAAAGAGAATCAGACTAATATATCACCTTGATGGATTCCCGCACTCTTTTTTTTTTTTTTTTTTTTTGTCTAGGGGATCAAGATTTGATCACAGAATTCCTAGAATGAAAAAAAGATGATCAAGGGACATATAAGCCCTCAGAATTTCCACAATTCTGAGAAAGGTAGCTTCAATAACGTGCTGTGTTGACAACATCAGGAGAATTCTCTTTTTAACCACATCCCAGGACCCAGTAATATAGAGATTAAAAACACCTAAGTTGACTAATACATCCCCTGTACCTCATCACAATTTTAAATGGTGGCTTTGGAAATTTTCAGAATGAAAATCTGCCTTATGAATCAGCTAGAAATTGCATCTGTTGACAGACTGATTTCGTTAGAGAACTCTGACTCCTGGGGAATAAAAAGACTTCCTTATCCTAAGACCAAGTTCCTCTGGGAGGAAAAGTTTGAGATGAGATTCTTTCTTTCTCTGGAGTGGTTCCTGTGCTGTTTCTTGATTCCAAAAATCTCAATTCATTTAATTCTCTTATCACTGGGTTCTCATTGGCCTCTTGGTTGGACTATTTTGAAGAGACCTGTGACCCTTCTCCCTGTACCTGATCTTCCTCCAATCTATGCCAGAGTCACTTCTGACCCTGTTTTCAGTGAACCAAAAGAGCACAAGCCGGGAGGCTGGGTTTGAGCCCTGGCCCTCTCATGGCCTGTGTGATACTGAGTTTTGAGTTCTTCTTCATCTATGGGTTCATGATATCCACAATGCAAAGTAGTAGTTATAAGGATTACAAATAAGATGCATATGTCTGGCATGAAGAAGTCACTCTCTAAGTGATAATTTCTTTTCTAAAAATTTTACTTACCAAGTGAAATTCAAAGGCTTTCACGTGTTCTCCAAGGCTTTGGATCACCCCTTTGGCCCTATCCTACTTTTTCAATCTTCATTCCCAGCATCCCAGCATCCCCACCCAATTCAGGGAACATGGTGGACCCCTTGCTGTTCCCTAGTGCTCTGCTGTGTCTTTGCTCACTTGTCCTTTCCATATGGAATCTGTTACCGAAGTTCACCAGTTCCTCAGGGTCCTGTTGGCACTCCACTTTCATGAAGTCCTACTTCCGGCCCACACTCCCTTGAGGCTCACCACTGCCCTACGTGGACTGTTGCCACTCTTGGCCTTTCTCCTCCCGACAAGGTTTATCAGGGCCATGTCACGTTCACTACATGAGTAAAATTTCTGCCTGCAGTACTGGAAAGGGCAGAAGAGGCGTTAGGTAGACTAATGGAGAATCGAGCGAACAAAAAAGTCAGCATGATACTCTGCCACCAAGACCATTCTGATCCCCAGCTAAACACCAGGGACTGGTAATGACACAAGTTTACTTGAAATGTGTTTCCCAGAGGCAGGGCGCAATTGACTGTGAAGATTTTGTTTTTCAGGGTGTGATTGACCTGGCAAGGACCCTTTTGAGGGACGAACCACAAAAGGGTTAAAATCATAACCCTTTAATTCCAAAGTGGGGAAATTCCTACCCTGGTCAGTATGTTCCCAACACAACATAATCACTTCCCCAAAGCAAGCAAACACACTCCTTGTATGTAGCATCATTTTTCTTTTCGTAACACATCTTCTGGCAATCATTTAGGATTCTATTTCTAGAAGTTTAGGACACAAAATTATATACTTTCAAAATATATGTATACTTTCTTATTTATCTTTCTGAGTAGCAAGGGAAAATGTTATCAGAAATTTCACATTCAATTAGAAAGGGTGGTTTGAGCAATAAGTTGGTGGATTTTTACTTCTCTAAAAAACTGAAAAAAAACTAGGATGATGAAGTTGAAAATTTTCATATATATATATATATGCAGACATATATACATATATAGGAAATATATGTATATATAGGAAAAAGTAATGTATGTTTATATTTTCTAAAATTTCTACAAAATTTCACTTAAAAGAAGCTTCCTAGGTATTATTTCCTGAGGCAGTAAAAGCAAAGAAGCTAAAATATTTTGAGTTCTTAAATTATTCCGGTGTTTCATATATGAGTTACTGGTGTCTCAGGCAAATTAATCTGGATAAAGAGAGGTATAATAGCTTTTTTTCTTTGCTAGGGTCAGGGGTATTAGGGATTGAACTCAGGGGCACTTGACCCCTGAGCCACAACCCCAGCCCTATTTTGTATTTTATTTAGAGACAGGGTCTCACTGAGTTACTTAGCACCTTGCTTTTGCTGAGGCTGGCTTTGAATTCAACATCCTCCTGCCTCAGTCTCATGAGCTGCTATTATTACACGATGTGCCACCAAGCCTGGCTCTAATAGTTTTGTTTTTTTTTTTTTGGTTACCAGGGATTGAACTCAGGGCACTCAACCACTGAGCCACATCCCTAGTCCTTTTCTGTCTAACAGTTTTTTTTTTTTTTTAGTTGTAGATGGACACATATCTTTATTTTATCTATCTATTTTTTTTTAATGTGGTGCTGAGGGTTGAACCCAGTGCCTCAGACATGTGAGGCACGTAACCTACCACTGAGCCAAAACCCAGCCCATTGCTTTTTAATATTATATTATAGTTGGGGTGGGAGTTACAGTGGGAAACTAAATTCATTGGAGAATAAAGAAAAATGTTCTGAGGAATCTGCTCATCAGTATCCTGTTAACATCCAAATATCATATCATTATTCTTCCCAGAACTGTCAAGAACTGTGAATGATTAGAGTCTCTTAGCATCCAAGCTTGCTTTATAAACCAGGGACCACCGAGGCGTAAAATGAGGTCCCCGTGGGTTGTAGACAAGAGGTAGGAAGCAAGGTTCCCTCCCTTCTTAGAACTTTCTACTTAGTGTCCCCTCTGGCTCAGTGGCTGGGTAGAGGTGACATTTACTAGCCTTTTCAAGATGCCAAGGGCAACCATGGCCTCTTACCTGTCATGCTGCCAGGTACCATGATGAGTGTGAATAATCCCCACATCAGCAAGCTTGGTTCCATCTTCCTGGCACTTGGGACCAACTCCTGGCACTTGGGACAGTAAAGAGGAAGCGATTCTCTCCAGTGGGTCGGGTTGCCTGTCAGCAGCTTTCTCACATGGTGCTGGGAGGGTGCCTGAGCAAAGACTCATTCCTCTCGACCTGTCATCTTTGCTGGTCCAGCCAGTCTCTATGACAGCCAGGAGTTGCTCTCTTTAAGTATCAGACTGGTGTGTTCAGCCAGGAAATTGTGCTACCACTCTGTTCTCTGATCTCAAATATAGAAAGTGGCTTTTTTTTTTTTTTTGATGACAACAGAGTTTGTGGTAATTTTCAAACCAGGGTTTTTTTCAAGTTCAATTGCTGGGAGGTGTGGGCTGAGGTTGGTGAGAAGGATCAGGCTTCATTTATGAATCTTTCTTCAGTTTCACCTATAAAAGGAAAGGGAGATTCCCCTGCTGTTAAAGGACGGGTGAGCAAGCACTTCTTGGCAGTGGTCTCATCTACTGTTTTGAAAACTAAGCCCCCCCCCAGCCCCAGCTTTGCAGGCAGGGGCCCCAGGAGATGGAGGGGCAATCACAGGAGAGCAGGGAAAGGCAGCCTTCACCATAGACGGGCATTTCCTAAAGTAGTCCAACCCTGAGTCTCTTTCAAAGTCTATCAGGCATTGGGGCTGGATCTCCAATATTCAGATCATGGAAAAGTAAGCAGTGGACTGACTAATACTCAGAATTCACGAATAACCTCCTATGACATATAATGGGTACCAGCCATAATCATTTCAACGTGGTGTCCAGGGTTCTTCAAAGTACGTTGTGGTTTTATAAGATATTTTGTCTTCAGATTTGTCTTTCTCTTAAAGGATCCTACTAGAAGTGATTTTAGGTTCTAAACTTTGAATTTTTTTTTTTTTGGTAAAATTTGATCTTGTTTATTTATCAGAGCTCTGTTGTAGTTTTCATGATATGGTTGACTGTTTTGTGACCTGGAAATCTGTTCCCCTTGCCTGTCATCTATTTACAATAAAATATAATTTCTAGAGTATTAGAGAGCCAGGAAAGAAGGCATTGATAAAAGGAAGACCACCTGGGAAACAAAGGAATTCATGGTTGCAAGAGGGATTATCTCTGCCCATAACACTCCCTCAGAGACCAGACCGGGCATGGGAAATATATTGGCCAAATTATATTATATTGTGTGCATGTACAAATATGTAACAGCAAATTCCATCATTATGTACAACTATAATGCACCAAAAAATATAAAAAGATAAAAATAAAAAGAGACTTGGCAGTCAGAAAATGAACTGAGTGGTTTCCAAGGTAAGTATCATAGTTTACAAGTTTAAAAAAGTGAACTGTTTTCTTTCTGGGAATGGGGTGCCTATAAAAATGTGACAATATTCTCTTTTTAAAAGATTCCATTGGCTGGGATTGTGGCTCAGTGGCAGAGTGCTTGCCTCGCATGTATGAAGTACCGGGTTCAATCCTCAGCACCACATAGAAATGAATAAATAGATAGATGAAAATATTGTGTCCATCTACAACTAAAAAATTAAAAAATAATAAGAAAAGATTCTAGACCAAGCATAATTTCACTACTAGGAGTATTTGCCACTGTGCAGGTGAATGTTTGGGCTATAATTCCTATTATCTCCAGGGTCTGTCCCAGTTATTAAGATAAGAATTTTTGCTAGCAATAACGACTATCATGTAATTTTGAAAAAAATTACTAAAAATTGAAAAAAATAACACAATTAACTTTCCACCTAGACTGTTTGAAAGTAGTTGCCAATATGTTGTTCCATCACTCCTAAATACTTCAACATGGGTTCCTACAAACAAGGATATTCTCCAGAATCGAGACAACACAACCATCAAAATCAGGAAATAGCACTGATGTGCTACGATGTCACTCAGTTCTTATAAGTCGATTTCTCTAGTGTTTCAGTCATGTCCTTTGTAGCAAAAAGATTCAGTTCTGAATCACCAATTACATATAGCTGGCATGCGTCTTTAACAATTTCTTTGTGTTTTCTTATGACCCTGACATTTTTAAGAATCATAGGCAAATTATTTTGTAGGGTATCCCAAAATTTGTATTAGCTCCTTGTTTCTTCCTCACTGGATTCAGGTTTAGCGTCTTTGTCAGGGATAAACTAAATCCATGCTTGCTCTTCTCCTTGCATCCTTTTATCTCATCACCCATGATGTTCACTTTGACCACTTGATTATTTGGTGTGTTCTGGGTTTAAAATTACTCTTTTCTCCTGTGTAATAAACAAGCATTTTGTGAAATGATGTAAATATCCCATTATATTCAGACTTTCACTTTGTTCATATTTATTTATATCCATATGGATTCATGCTCTTCTATTTCATCCGGTTATACTCAATTACTCTCACTTAGTTTAATGCTCAATTTATCTCTTATTTGTCCTTTGGGAGTCAATTCAAGCTGATTTCTCTTTCCTTTTGACATGTCCCTGTTATTCTTTGAGTGCTTCCTTGCTTTGGGTGCATGGAAAGATTTTTCAGGTCCATTTTGTATGTTCTCTGTCCCAGCCCTGGGAGTCAGCCATTTTTTTTTTTTTTCCAAAATGTCCTGGTACCTTTCAAAGAACTCTTTTTGGAAACCAAGCTCTGGGCATTGGATGTGTTCATTACTATAGGGGCAGCAACCACTCCTGGACTCTCCCAGTGGACCGAGCTGGGAATTTGTGTATGTCCAAACATGCACACAGACATTCACCTTTATGTCTATATTTACTTCTGTATTTATCTATAGATGCTGAAACCCATGAATTCACACTGATACTTCCCAACACCCCCATTCCAATCTGACACCACAGGGTTGGATTTTTCAGTTTCTCCTTTTCTCCATGTATAACTCTCTTCCTTGACAGTTGGCTTCCACTCTCCCTGGCATTTACTGCTATGCTCAATCCCTTTGTCTTCCCAATCTCATCTCTACACCAGCTCCTCTCCCACATGGGTTTCCTCTTATCCCTTCTCAGGTTTTGACTCCCTATGTTTGGTCAACTCCCAGACTCTGATGGAATAGCCTTCTCACCTGGTCAGGGCCTGATGCCCCTGGCCAGGCTAGCCACCTGCCCCCACGTGGATGTCCTTCTGATCCTGTTTGGGTGCTGAATCCTTGTGTTGGGATGCCCCTGTTGAAAATGACCTCCTCAGCTGGTTTGATCTCTGACACCCTTACCTGCCGGGTCTTATGTATTTATCCTCCTCACCCCATTGGCTGTGCTAGCCCCTGTCTCTGTGGACTTCCTCTCACCTCCTCAGGTTCTGATGAGCCCAGGAGGCTACTCCTTGTGGGGTACTCTCTTCACTCTGCATGGAGCCTGGCTGCACACTCTAGACCGTCTCCCCATGCAGACCCCTCCCTCCTACCCCTCTTCAGGCTGTTGACACCCTACTCTGAGTTACATCCACCAGAATATCACAGATGTCCCCTGGCTGCATTCTGCTTGAAGTTTTAAGACTGAATTGTTCAGAAAAGGGGAGAGAAGGAAAGGCTAGTGACGACCATTCAGGAAGAATGCAGTGAATTGAAAAATGAGGCCAAAAATTAAAATCCAGACAGGCTCAGAGAATCAGCACACATGTTCATTGTAATGAAGAAGTCAACCAACCTGTAAGTATGGCCCAACAGCTTCTCATGTGTTTTAAATACTTTTTTTTTTTTAACTCTAGTAGGTTTTAGGGATGAGTATTTCTTATTGGAAAGTAATGATCCACTTTAATACCTTTACTTTTTTTAAAAAAATCAGTTTCTTTTTCTTCTATTAAGTAAAATTAAATTCAATGCTTTTTATTTTAAAATGTTTTTGAGGATCAAAGAAATATGAATCAGCACTTGCAAGTTATACTTTAATTAAATCACAAAAATTAACTTCACATATTAATTCATTGCTATATAAAATAATCAAGATGAAACACAGTCTTTTTGCTTTTCGTCAGAATCTTCATAAATCCTTCCTCATAATAAATATTCAAGTTACTTTCTTAATAACCAAGTAATAAAATATTAGCTAACTAGATTAAATATCTTTAATTTTACATTTTTTATTTAAAAATGACATACAAACCATTAAAATGAAAATAGTGATTTTCAGGGTATTTTGAATCATATAATTAATTTTTGTGGGTAATTTTTGCTGAGTTAGAACCTCAAATCAGAAGCCACAGCAGACAATCTTGACTTCCTATCCTACAAGGGTACATAGAGGAAAAAAGAAAAACACAAAATTTGCATACTGCTCAAGAAATTATCAGTGGATTTACTTTGAAATACCCATTTCTCAATTTTTAAAAAATTACACATTGAATTTTTCAATTTTCATTTTGAAGTAACAGGACTTGTTGCTTGATAAAGAGAGTCCCAGTTGGAAAACCATGTGGAATTTCTTTAGCCACAGAGCCAAGTCAACTATGATTGGATGATATAAAGGTCGGGTGTTCATTAAACAGTAATTTCACAAGCAGATGATGAAATTGAAAGTCAAGTTACACAATATGGACCAGAGTCCAAAAAACAGACAACCACAATACATTATTTAGTGTGATGTAGGCTGCCAGCAGTCCAGCAAAATTGTTCTTTCTCTCTTGTTGAACACATGAACAGGATTCACTTCCTGGCGTCCCACAGCTAAGTGGGTTCTTGCAATGGAATTCTTGCCAAGAAACATTAGTGGAAGTGGTGTTTAGCACATCTGTGTGACTGACTGCAACAACTATGATCAGAGTGATGTGGAAAGTGGAAGCATGTGCTCTGCTTGATTCCTGCATGCCTTGGAGCACAGCAACCTTTGCCTAGGAACATACTTCCTGTTATGTGAAAAAACTCTGAACTTGTTTTGCACATTAAGCCAATTGTTGTTGGGTCTTCTGTAATAATATGTCAACCCCCCCTGACTAATACAGTTGGTCTGAAAGGATATACTGAACTTCATGTGTTCTTGCATCAGTGATGTCCTGGTGGAATAATAGCAGGCATGCTTTGGGATAGCTTGATGCATCTCATGTCACTTAAAAACAACCTAAGTAATATAAAAGCTTTGACCCACTCTTTATAAATTCATTTTGTGAGTTTCTAAACAAAAACTTTTACTTTTCAAAACATGGAGGTCCTATCGCTTGGCTTTAAATAACACATCTAGTGAAGTAGTTCAATTCTTTTTGGCTTATTGTAAACATATCTTGATATCTGAACCAAGATGTTGCTGAAGTTCAAGTAAGCAAGAAAGACCCAGCTCCACTAGTAAAATACCAGAAAAAAATATCCTTAAGTATTATTCTGCCTGTAATCATAGACTACTAAATTAATCTTAATGAAAATATTTGTTTAAATCACAAGGCTCCCACAATTTTTCAAAATAAAACAAGAGGACCAGCTCCTGGAGCTGAGATGGACCGCTGCAAAACAAATAATCTAGTTGACTTTTACAGTTTGCACTGTAGCTGAACTCAGTTCTAGTTTATTGACCTTAGGCTTTCTAGTTGATGTTTCACTGTACTACGCCAAGACCTAAGAGGGAGAGAGAGGAGGAAAAGAAAACAGATTCATTTTGCCATGTACTGTACATCATCTCATACTGAAGCTACATATCCAGTTGTCACTCAGTATCCATGAGGGTTTGGTTCCTGGACTCCATGTGGGCACCAAAATCTGCAGGTGCTTAAGTCCCTTACGTAAAATGACATGACATCTGCATGTTACTTATGCATATGCTTCCCCACACGTTAAGTCATCTACAAATGACTTATATTACCTAATAATTGGCAAATGTTATGTAAATAGGTGTTGTGCTGCATTGTTTAGGGAATGGAGATAAGCACAAACAAAAAACTATCTATGTTCAGGCCAGACACATTTTTTTCCCCCAAGTATCTTTGATCCACGATTGATTGAATTCATGGATACAGAGTCCACAAATATAGAGGATTGACTTTGTATCAGAACTGCTGCCCTCAGCAAGTTTGCGACTGAAATGGGAAGATACTTGGGTGGTATTGCTCCTTCCAACAGGCCTCTTGTCATCCTTTATACTCTATCATAGCACTTGCCACACTGTCCTGAAATTCACTATTCAAGTGCTTCTTTTTTTCCTTGCTTATAATCTTTTGAGGGGGTATTTAGAATCTCTTTGAGAATATGATGAAATCTTTGGTTTCTTCTCTTTGAAGAAATATGCACATATCCAGTAAGTCTATAGAAAGTTTCAGAAGTGTCATGGGCACTCTGAACTTTGAGAGTCCCAGGATCTCAGGCTAAAGGTGCCAAATTGTTGGCTTCTGGAGGACAAGCCTATACTGAATCTATCACCTAACACAGTGAATAACACATGGGGAAGTCTAACACCATGCGTTAAGAAGCATGCACATAAAAATATAACTAGAATGTATTTCATTTTTTTCTTTTTTTATTATTAGTTGTTCAAAACATTACATAGTTCTTGACATATCATATTTCATACATTTGATTCAAGTGGGTTATGAACTCCCATTTTTACCCCGTATACATATTGCAGATTCACATCGGTTCCACATCCACTTTTTTACATATTGCCATACTAGTGTCTGTTGTATTCTGCTGCCCTTCCTATCCTCTACTATCCCCCCTCCCCTCCCCTCCCCTCTCCTCCCATCTTCTCTCTCTACCCCATCCACTGTAATTCATTTATCTCTCTTGTTTTTTTCCCCTTTCCCCTCACTTCCTCTTTTGTAATTTTGTATAACATTGAGGGTCTCCTTCCTTTACCATGCAATTTCTCTTCTCTCTCTCTTTCCCTCCCCCCTCTCGACCCTGTTTAATGGTGATCTTCTTCTCATGCTCTTCCTCCCTATTCTGTTCTTAGTTGCTCTCCTTATATCAAAGATGACATTTGGCATTTGTTTTTTAGGGATTGGCTAGCTTCACTTAGCATAATCTGCTCTAGTGCCATCCATTTCCCTGCAAATTCCATGATTTTGTCATTTTTTAGTCCATTGTGTATAAATGCCACATTTTTAATCCATTCATCTATTGAAGGGCATCTAGGTTGGTTCCACAGTCTAGCTATTGTGAATTGTGCTGCTATGAACATCGATGTAGCAGTATCCCTATAGTACGATCTTTTAAGGTCTTCAGGGAATAGTCCGAGAAGGGCAATAGCTGGGTCAAATGGTGGTTCCATTCCCAGCTTTCCCAGGAATCTCCATACTGCTTTCCAAATTGGCTGCACCAATTTGCAGTCCCACCAGCAATGTACAAGTGTACCCTTTTCCCCACATCCTTGCCAGCACTTGTTGTTTGACTTCATAATGGCTGCCAATCTTACTGGAGTGAGATGGTATCTTAGGGTGGTTTTGATTTGCATTTCTCTGACTGCTAGAGATGGTGAGCATTTTTTCATGTACTTGTTGATTGATTGTATGTCCTCCTCTGAGAAGTGTCTGTTCAGGTCCTTGGCCCATTTGTTGATTGGGTTATTTGTTATCTTATTGTTTAATTTTTTGAGTTCTTTGTATACTCTGGATATTAGGGCTCTATCTGAAGTGTGAGGAGTAAAGATTTGTTCCCATGATGTAGGCTCCCTATTTACCTCTCTTATTGTTTCTCTTGCTGAGAAAAAAACTTTTTAGTTTAAGTAAGTCCCATTTGTTGATTCTTGTTATTAACTCTTGTGCTATGGGTGTCCTATTAAGGAATTTGGAGCCTGACCCCACAATATGTAGATCGGAGCCAACTTTTTCTTCTATCAGACGCAGAGTCTCTGATTTGATATCAAGCTCCTTAATCCATTTTGAGTTAACTTTTGTGCATGGTGAGAGAATGGGATTAAGTTTCATTTTGTTGCATATGGATTTCCAGTTTTCCCAGCACCATTTGTTGAAGATGCTATCCTTCCTCCATTGCATGCTTTTAGCCCCTTTATCAAATATAAGATAGTTGTAACTAGAATGTATTTCAGCAATTTCAGTTTTTTTGTGAGCAGATATAAAAGTTTTGTTTCAAACCTACTTGAAGGAAGCAATTTCCAATAAATTCACTTCAAAGATTTTTTTCCTAGTAGAGATTTTTTAGGAATAAATGGTATCTAGATAACATTGATAGACTAGTTTAAAAAACAAACATTTGGTTAAAGCTAACTAAGTCCCTCACAGGACAGATGGTCAACAGCGCAAGGTGAGTCTCAGTTTATCAGGAAATTGCTCAATTCAGTTAACAGAAATGCTTGGTACTTCCCAGAAGAAACAGCTCATCACATCAGATACCAAATTTCTGACCTAGACTGACTTGTGTTGGGTTAGAGGTGAGTTTCTTTCTAACTGTACAAGGTGGCCCTAAGGATCATGATAAGAAGAGCAGTAGAATTTTAAGAAGGGAAAAATTACTGAACTAATATCATTAGGAAAGACCTAAGTGCTGTTCTTGAAGGATGGATGTAGCCTTGGTAAGTGGATCTTGAGATAGCAAACGTGGTATACAGTCAACCGGACGTAGAATTAGGTAGACAGCAGAAGCTAAGGCTAGAAATATCTGTTTGATTCAGAGGTGAGTGGATCTGGAAGGATAGAGTAAGTTTGGGTTTTATCCACTGAAGATGTCTGAACAGGGTCAGACATAATCCAGGTGATGCCATAATTAGCCTGAGCTGGTGTGGTGTGCAGTGAGGCAGAGGAAATATGTAGGGAAGATAGAGACACAAAGATGATAAGATATTGTTCAGGCAAAAAATAAAAGTAGCCGAATGAGGTGATGCAAATCAGAATGAATTGGAGGCTTGCTATTGGAATATCTTGCAAAGGCAAATGTAGTTTTTAATACCTGAATGCAGGGACAAGAGGTAGAGAATGGAAGTTGTGAGCTTTGGAGGAGGTAAGGTTCACTGATTTGAGTTAATCAAATGAATTGGTTAAATCCAGGTACAGGAGGCTGACATTAGGTAAGTAGCAGAAAGGTGATACCATCTATGGATAGGAGGAGGTTGTTCACATGGTTGTTCTCTCATCCCCACTTTATGGAACAGTTCTCCCCCTACCACCAAGGGATTTTATTTGTATGTATGTTTTACATTCCTAGAAAAAGAATCCCAGGAATTTCCCTCCTGTGTGTTTTCATCTTACTTCTTCATGGTCCACGATGCCAGTTGAGGTTGTCAATGCAATGAACCAAACTAACAGGATGGGAGCCGATTATGCTGCCACTTTCCCAAGTCTTGGAGCTTCACCTCAAATCTGGGCTGTTCACTCCACACTTGTTTAACCTGCCTGCGAGGCTCATGACAATTTTCCCAGCTCTGTGATCATCAGTGATTTCAAATTCGCCAGCCTAACCATGCTTCATCATCCCAGTTAGAAACTGGACAATGACGTTGGAGCATGGCCTGGTATTTACCTGGTGTTTGTCTCTGTTTTTAGCATTATGGATGCTCTTGAGAGCATCAGCCAGAGTGTTCACGTGCACCCTTCTTGCAGCACAGAAAGAAGGTAGGAAAAGATGTGGAATGGCTCTTGCAGAAGGAAGCTCTGTTTCTGGAGTTTGTCCAGATTACCCTTACCCTAAACTTTGATTTCTCAAACCCCCACCCCCACCCCCCCACCCCCCCCACCCCTGTACCACACTACTAAAGAATTCATTTGCATCAGAAACACCTTCTGCCTATTAGGATCAAGATCCGGAGGGGAATGGAAAGAGTAAGAGGGTAAAGGCGAGGTGCTGAGAAATCAATTATATTCTTTCTTTTCCCTTCACTGATGCTCATGGCTTGTCTTTCAACAATGCCTGCTATCCCAAATCTCTGACCCTGTGAAAGGAAGATAAAAGAAATGGGTCCTGAAGGATTAAATGCAGAAATCAAAATAGGAGGAAAAGGATGGGGTAAGGAAGAAAGAAGCGAGCTCAGAGAACAACAGTGGGTTCTTCTCGTGATGGGCACCAGAGTTTGCTTTCTCTGTGTACTAGAGATAGGAGGGCAGCATGTTTAGTCTGGGACTCCAGGATCTCTCTCTTTGCCTTACTGCTGCTGCTCCCTTGATGGTTTCATTATTTACTAGCATCTTCATTAGGAACCCCAAGGCAAGAAAAAGCTGAAACTCAGATCAAAGAATTTCAATTCTGTCAAGTAGTCCATCAACAAATATTGACTGAACACCTGCAATAAAACAAAGCATTCTGCTAGGATCTGGGGAGAATTCCAAGAAACTTGAGTCCTGGTCCATGCTCCAAGAATGCTCAGAAGCTACTCAAAGAGAAAAGGCGATGGGCCTTGAAAAGGGAAGGAAACCACTCATTTCTGCAGGGGAGGTCCTCTACCTGGTCAGGCTGCCCTGGGTTACCCAACTGGCACCACATGCAAGCAGCCACACTCTCTCAGCTCACTCTCCTTTCTCTAGAAGAGCCATGTGCTGAGCTGTGTGGTCTCAAAGCCAAAATTGAGAGAGAGGAGAACCCTTTGGATAATAATGAAGTTTTGCTTTCTTGAAGGGTGGCAGTGAGATGACATGGGTGGTTGTGAAGAGTGTATTGTTTACATATGTGATAACTCTTATTAGGGTTTTTTAAGAGTTGGTTTTCCCAGCTAATGGCGTTCCAAGCCTTTCTTTCCTTTATCTCTTAGACATGGACCTGAAATGTACCCATGATTTACTTTTTTCATAGTTCATGGGCTCTCAGTCACATCATTTAATATTATTCAATGCAATAAATACTAATCGAGGAGGGAACCAGGTTCTCTGCTAGGGTCTGAAAGATGCAAAAAACAAAGGGATTCATGCTCTCAAAAAGCCAACAAGGTAATAGTGGTATTGGGGGAATAGGGATAGAAAAACCTCCTATTAATTTCAAGTGCAACTGAAAAGTTGGTGATCCCAAGAGGAGCAAATAAAGAGGAGTAATGCAAGAGGATTTGTAGCATGCAGGCCTCTGATTCTTAGTAGCTGGGTAGCTGGACAATTGTCACCATGATTGCTACGTCCATTGTTGACAAGCTGTGAGAACATGTCATGTTCTCCCCAGTTAGCACTATACAAACAGTTTTCTTTCTCTCAAACTGTGTTGAGAGAACACGGCTGCTAATTCTGTGAAATGTACAGGTGCATCCTGTTATTGTGGCACTGGGTTGAATTTCTCACTTTGTAATTTCCACCAGATTTTACTAGACAGGGCGCAGGGGTCCTGTGGAAAACCAAAATCCACTATGAATCAAATAACCCTCCTCCACTCAAATGTCTGGTTCCCAAGGAGGACTTGCGAATTGCTCCACCAGTAAAATACTAGGCAAGAACAGTTGGTTTTTATGAATCATAAACTGAATCCTCTGTCCCTAACAATTGAAAGTTGACTTTGCTATCATTTGGTAGCTATGGTAACCTGTCAGATCCCTGTCCCCCCTTTCTACTTGAGTACACCCTGTGTTTGCTGCATGAATATCAGACACATCTCCCTCACCTCTTCTGTTGGATTCTCCATCAGGGATGGATAATAATGAAGTTTATTTCTTAAGCCAGTGCTGATCAATCACTAATGGCTACTTGATGAAGATTCTGAGGCTCTGTATCAGCTTACTGGACTGTAGGTATTCAGAGGAAGGTGAAGTCCTATTTGTGTCACTTAGCTTTCAAACCAGCTTTGCTGATTCAAATGAACTTCTTATTTTCCTTTATTCTGTATTTCTTCCATTCTTTTTCTAAAACTTAAGAGTCTTAGGAATGTTCGTAATAACTTTGACATTAAGCCCAGTTTCCTAAGCCTGATATTCAAGATTCTTCATGATCTTCCCTAGTCTTCCTTTTTCTCCTTCTTGCTGTCTTTGCTACAAAGTAAAAATTCAACTCTTCATTACTCCCCCTACGCGGCCTCCTCCTCTTTCAGTGTGTCTGTGGAATCTACAAACCCACAGTTCAATCTCTCTTAAGATCCACCTCAAAGTCTACCTCCTGAAAAAGGTCTCATCTTCCATCTGAAGGCACTCTTCTCTGAGCTGTTCCCTTATCCACATCTCATAAATGTTGAAAACAATCACTAGCTTGGGTCAAACTTGCTATGTGGCAGGCACCATGTCCCACAGTTCAGGTGTGTGATCTCGCTGACTTCTCACAGCCGTCCCATGAGGAAGGTGTGCTATCACAATTTCCACTTTACAAATGAAGATTCTGTTTCTCCTGGTGGTTGTCGGTGCCCATACTCATGAAATTCATGACAAGTAGTGTCATGTCTAAGTGCCCAGGTCTATTGAACCCTTAAACATGCGACTATAGCCTTAGTCTTGTGGCATCTGCCAATTTATGACCTCATTGTAGATCTCTGGAGACACATCTGATCCCTCCAACTAGACCCCATGTGTCTTTTAAAAAAATGATATGTCTCTAAGTCACCTTTTTATTCCTAGTGCTGTTGCAGGGTCCAGACTATAATGGATACTCAGTAAGTAGCCTTTGAATAAATAATTGTATGAAGAAATTTCAGGAGCTCTGGTGTGGGGAGACATGAAGAAGCAGGAATCGGCCTTAATGGTTTCTACTTTACAGTGAAGTGTCCTATGGGACTTTAGAGTCCACAATTGGGTTGTGTGTTGCAAAGGATTTGACTGAAATCCCTAGTGTCAGCGGATAGGACAGCCAGAGGCTCAACTGTGAATCTAAGGAATCAGATGCCATTGGCCTGCTGAGGTAAAGTCTTGATTTCCGTAGCACAATGGGTTCTCTTTGACTCTGGACACTCCTTCCCTTAAGTGCAGATGGATCTCCAGAAACAGAGCTGAGCAGCCGTGTCTCCTGAGCATGTGGGACAAGGGAGGTGGGTGATACGGCAGCTTGACATTAAACAGGAAAAGAGGAGGAAGCCATGTTGGGAGAGTAATGAGGCAGAATTTTGTTTTGTAGCAAAGACAGCAAAAAAGAAGAAAAAGGAAGATGATGTTAAAGGGAGAGGCTATGGCAGATGATGAAGAATCTTAAATATATCAGGCTTAGGAATTTGGGCTTAATGTCAACCGCTTGGCTATTCGGAGCAACTTTGATCCCCCATAAAAACTCAGTTTCCTCCCTTGTTTTTTCCATGTCTAATGTCAGAGCTTGAGAAAACAAATAAAACGGACACTTTCTGGGTAGTGAGGACAGAGAATGGTCTCATAAAACAGGTAAGGGTTTTTTGTTTTTTTTTTTCACATGACACCTGAAGGGTTAACAGAAAAAGGGACCAACCTCCTATCAAAAGGTTGAAGAATCCAGAAGTGACATTAGCAGGTAGTTTAATTCATGGAATCCAAATATCTGTTTCATCAGCCCTAGTCAGGTGGGGTATTAACAATACCTAAGATTGATGAAATTCATTTTTTCTGAGAAGTCGAAAACTTTTTGGTTGAGTTACTTTGTTTTTTTTTTTTCATGCCCCAACCCACTGTGAAATGTTCTGTTTCTTGCTTGATAGGTGAAGAAATTGAGTTTTGTTGAGCCTATGTTATTTTCATCCATGGTAGAGACAGGGCAATTTTCTAACTGTCTCATCTAAGTGTCTTTTTTTTTAGGAAAACAAAACAAAACCTCTCTCTCTCCCATCATGACCCTCCTTTCCCCACATTGGCTATAGGTCTGCTTGTACCTATAGGTCCTCATTTTTCTGCTGAGCTCTCTGGTGCCCAGTGATCTCTACTGTTTATTTAGTGCCTACTATGTGCCAGGCACACAAGAAGCACCATCATTATAGTGAGAACAAATCAGACAAAATCCTTGCTGTTATTAGGACACTTCAGTGGGGTAAGGCATACAGACAATAAGCAAATAAACAAAAATATAGTGTAATATTCCACCATGATAAGTGTTACAAAGAAAAGTAATGCAGGTAAATAAAGCTTGCCAGGGATGGAATGGAAAGAATGCCCTTTTAGGTGGAGAAGTCTGAAAAGGCCTCTGAGAGGATGACATTGGGTGGAGACCTGGAAGAAATGAAGGAGCAAATCAAGTCACTATTTGGGGGATGAGCTCCCCTGAGCCAGGAGTGCCACTGATGTCCCATAAACAGCAAGCAGACTGGTTTGACTAGATGAGCCTGGGGCACAGGAAGAGATGCAGGTTGGAAAAGGAGGCAGAGGCTGGATCATTGAAGCATTTTTATTAGCTCAGAGGTTTGGGATTTTATTCTGTGTTGGTGGGAAGCTACTGAAGCAGAGAAGTAAAGTGCTCAGGTTACACCACTTGTCCAGTGAGTCCACAGTGGCACAGCCTGAGGCCACAGCAGGAAAGACAGGAAAGACGGTGAGCAGCAGCCACTTTGGGGCATTTTAAGTAGATCCCACAGAACTTGCTTCATGGGCACATGCGGGGAGTGGCATGAGGAAAATAGAAGAAATCAAATCCCACTCAAATGTTTGACTTAACTCAGCCAAGGATGTCGCTGGTTACTGCGATGGAGATGAGCAGCATCTGGTTCCGGATTATGAGGAGGAGGAGGTGGAACAAAGAGCCCTGTACTGGCCATGGTAGTTAGCATCTAAGTGGAGATACTGTGAAGGTACTCAATCACAATATTTAAAAGTTGTGTTCAAAAAAAAAAAAAGAAAGAAAGAAAAGAAAGCAGAGAAAATAAGCAGGAACTGAAAGACGTTATGAGAGACTAGTGAGATTTTTTTAAAAATAAACTTATTTTTAGAGCAGTTTTAGGTGCACAGAATACTTGAGCAGAAGGTACAAAGATTTCCCATATATCTCTTGCTTCCACACGTGCTCAGCCTCCTCCATGAGTGGCACATTTATTATAATTGATGAACTAACACTGACACATAATTATGTTTCTTAAAGTTGCAAATGTTGGTAGGAAAGATTTGTGGTGAGAAGGAGCTTTGCCACATACTAGATACATCTGGGGAATGCTGGGTCATTGTCACATGGCTGATTCTTAGGATTCCCTGGGGAACCTTGACAGCACTTTTATGTCAAGGATCAGCACCTGGAGTTTCAGACTCAGTCTGTGGCTTGTGGCATCAGCAGGTTTTGAAAGACTCTCAGATAATTTTAAATAGTAGTCTTGATTGAGAAGCATGGCTTGAAAGGTAACTGAGGTTTGAGATTAAAAGTGTGAGAGGTTTAATTTTTCAGGATAGTCATCTCAAAGATTAGATAAACCATCTCAAAGACTGTCTTAAAGAAATGTAGTTGGACTTGACAGAAATCCACTCCAAGGAGAGAGAAAGGACACATTTATGGAAGTACACAGCAGAGTCCAAGGAAAGCTAAAGACCTGGGTCTCAAGTCATGGGCCAAGGGAGTTTGGGGGACTTTGCAGGAAAGTATAGGTTGTTGATTTAATGAACCAACATTAGGTGACTCTGCCCATGACTCTCAGCCTTCTTCTCAGTTCACATTTTCAATGAACAGGTATCTGGCCATCAACAACCAATGAACTGAATTTCCATTCCTGACAGTCACCTGTGCCAGGGGCCTTGCTCACACACACATTGTGGCTATAGGAATCCAGTATATGTTTTGAGGGTGCAGTTCTCAAAAACATTGAGTCTGGGTTGAGCAGGCATGCAAAAGAGAATAAGACTAACCCAAAAAAGTAAAACGAAGAACATGGATTAAAAGAATGAAGTGATTAGAATATGTAGCACTATCAATAACTCTTCATTCTGCACACAGTGAAAATTTTACAGCAATTTCATAATCTCAAGTGTCTTTAAGTACACTTCTTTAAAAATGCCTTCCTGGCAGTCACTTATTTTAAACAGAGAAAATTCAAACTCACTGGAAGAATTAAAACTACTACAAAATTAATAGATGGATACATACATTAAAACCCCATCAGCCATCATGGTTTAGTTGGTTTGTGTCTTGCATTACTTATTCCCCTGTTTGTTTACACACACTTCTTCATTCCAGGCCTACCATCATGAGATATAAGGACCTTATGCTTTTGAAGAAATGTGACATTCACACACATAACCTGCTAAGCACTGTGGCAATGATGTCAAGGACGTTTATAAGAAAATAAGGGAAACTGATCCAGTCCCACTTGGTGAAAAGCAAAAGCAAGTCACAGGACTGGATCTTTCTATTCAGTTAAAGTTTATTGGGATAAATTAAAGTTGCTTAGCTCTTTGGATGATGAAGTGAGAAGAAGAGGGTCAAGAATGAAGCTGGCATCATCCATTTTCTTGTGAACTTTTCTATGTAATGCTGCAGGTCTTAATAAAGACCATTTCCAGGGGCCAGGGTTTTGGCTCAGTAGTATGGCACTTGCTTAGCATGTGTGAGGCACTGAGTTCAATCCCGGGAACCACGTAAAAAGAATAAATAAATAAAAAGGAATTGTGTTTATCTACAACTAAAAAATATTTAAAAATAAAAAAGACTATTTCCAGTGAATGCCTTTGATATGAGTGCCTTCTGATTGATAATGATGGTGATGATGACCAGGCCAGTATCACCCTGGATGTCTTGTCCCATCTTTAGGCCAATGCTAAGCCTTCCTACACGGTGTTGTATGCCAATTACTTAATCTAGATAGTTTCAAATAGTTTTTAAGCAAAAAATCTTCCCTCTTCTTTTCCTATCATGGCTGGTTCACTGGGTGAAGAATGCAGAAACAGCTGCATGAAGATCAACCGATAAGCACTTAAAATTAGAATATAGCACTGAGAGGGAAAGTCCAATTTGAAAAGGCAGGCTTGTCGGGACAGGAGAAGATATACAACAGCATGTCAAGAAGACTTGCGTGTGCATGAAAACTTACCACTCTAAGAATAGTAGCAGTCACAAAATACTTGGCTGAAGATCAAAACCATGTTCTTAACATAATCCATTCTGGTTGAAGAAATATCTTTTGGAAATTTCATTACTAAAAATGTTTAATGAGCTAAATAGTGCAATCCTCTATCTACACTTATCCTTTGAAATTTTATTCTCAGACTTTAGACTACATCAGAATCATCAAGAGAGCTCGTTAAAACACTAATGAATAGGCCCCATCCCCATGGTCTCTGGTTCCCCAGGTATGACATTTGTTAGACCAGAGAATTGGCACTTCTAATGAGTTCTTGGGTAATGTTGATGAGGCTGCTTAGTCTACAGAACCACACTTTGAGAACATTTGCTCTATGTAATTGTAACTGAGAAGCCAAAACTGGGTGAAGGGTAAAGTATCAGAAATTTAGGGAAGATGTGGCCATCTGTTGTCTAAGAACTTCCCATAATGTACATTCTCAGAATTTTTTTATAACCACGAAAAGTCTAGAAGTTGTCAGATGCATACATTTACTTTTAGAAAAGAATACTGCAAACACTCATGCAAAGACAAGGAAATTAGGGGGCAGAAGACTTGGAGAGGAAAGATGTTATGGGGAAGCTAGGAAGCAAATACATTTAATTTCTGATAGTGTATTTCTAAGCAATGATGCCAGTGAGAAGAGAAACAGGACTGAATGGGGAATTCTAGAGAACCTGGACTTCAGAAGTCCAAGATACGAGAAGAAAACCCAACAAGGGTGATTATAAGATGCACTATGGGTCTGTAGAATGGTGGAATAATGCTAATGTCCACATTGAGCTGATTTGAAAGAAACAGAAAAGCATAATCAAAATAACATTGTAATGAGTAGTTAATAGTAAGGAAAATACACGAGTCGAATACCTTCTTGCCTTGGTTTTTGTTTTTACCAAGCTGAACAATTCTTGTATTTTTTAGGGGAAGAGATGGTTAGATAGTATCTAATATCTCTTCATGAAATCAATTTCTCCTCGGCTACAGCAAGAACTAGAACTAGTAAATAAGATTTCAAATAGTGTTACAGATCTTTAATACATTCTAGTTGTTTCTCTACCAATATAATATCGTTGTGTTGTCTAGATGAGAATAATTATTCTTAATTTCAAGATTTATGCCACTTATTTCCTTTTCTTGTCTTATTCCTTAGCCAGAATTTGAAAAAAAATTAATAACAGTGACAATAGTGGGCATCCTTGTTTAAGTCATGAATTTTGGAGACAAAATTTTATTATTTCATCACTTAATGTAATGTTTCCTTACTTTTAGTAAGTTTTATTTATCATATTTAAGTTTTCTATTTATTTAGAAAACTTTTTGGCATTTAAAAAAAAATCTCTTGTAAGCGAATAATATTTTTTCATTTTTCTTTCTTTTTTCAGTACCGAGGATTGAACATGTGGGTGTTTTACTACTGAGCTATATACCCAGACCTTTTTACTTTTTATGTTGAGTCAGGATCTTGCTAAGTTGCTGAGGCTGGCCTTAAATTTGTGATCCTCCTGCCTCCGTATCCCTAGTCACTGGGAGTACAGGCTTATACCACCATGCCTGGCAAAGCTGATATTTTTAACATACCTATTATAACAATTTCCAATATTCAGACCAGGATTGTGAATGAACCCAAAACTTCTCACTTGAACAATCTAGACATGGGCTATGATAGATGTTGAAAGTACATCTAAGAGTTTTTAAAACAGCTGTTATGTAGGAGAGAAATTAACCTCATTCTAAAAAGCTCCCAAAACAGAAAGGCACAAGACAGAAATTGCAGCAATATAGATTTTAGTTCTACATAGGCATTTTCTAGTCACAACTTTCCAAGCACAGATGGCTTCTAGATAATGAGTTTCTAGCTGCTGGAAGTATTGGGTCAAAATATTTACCTTCTCTTTCCTCTCACTGGGTTTTCCCTAAGGGGGGGAAAAAAAACATGTTTGGTGGGATGATGTTATAGTTTGGATCTAAAAATGTCCCCTAAAAACTCATGTTTTGAAAGCATGATCCCTGGTGCATCAAGGTTCAGAGGGGAGGCTTTTAGGCAGTGATTAGTGTTCAGACATCAGGAAATGGGTTAATCCACTGATGGCTGAATGGACTCCTGGGTGGTAACTGTAGGCAGATAGGGTGTAGCTGGAGGAAGCAGATCACTGGGGGCATGTCCTGGGGGATTTATCTTCCCTGGGTTCCTTTCTTTCTCCTTCCAGGTTGCCGTGAGGTGAGCAGCTTTCCTCGGCCTTACTCTTCTGCCACAGAGTTCTGCCTCATCTCAGGCTCAAAGAAATGGAGTCAGCTCAACCATGGACTGAGACCTCTGAAACAATATACTCAAAATATACTTTTCCTCCTCTAATTTGTTCTTTTCAGGTATTTTGCTTACAGCTACAAAAAAAAAAAAAAAAACTGACTAGCACAGATGAGAAGTTTAGTGGGCATTGGTCTACATTTCTGAACTCAACAGGATGAGTGTATGAAGGGTTGTCCACAGGATTTATGCTCTGAAAGGCTTCAAGGTAGGCCACTCCTTCCATAGAGCCCTTGGGCAAGGGTTTATTCTGTAAACCCAACTCTCTCTACTTAGGTCACAAGCCTAGACTTGGATTTAAGCTTCAAATCCACCATACATTCCAAACTAGATTTACCACCACCAAGAAAGTTAATACTTCAATTCCTGTGTTCTTCCTTCTTTTATTTCTTGATAGATTTAGAGCTAAGAAGGGAAAGAGATGAAATTACTTATCACGCTGCCTTAGTTCATTTGCTATTACAAAATGCCTGAGAATGGATGATTTATAAGAGAGAAATTTACTTTGGCTCATGGTTCTAGAAACTGGAAATTCTAAGAACATGGCACCAGCATGTACTTGGCTTCTTGTGAGGGCCTCATACTTCTTTGACTCATGGCAGAAGGTAGAAGGGCAAGCAGATACACATGGATGAGACAAAGCAGAAAAGGCAGGCTTGCTGTATAACAACCTGCTGTTGTGAGAACAGACTAACTCCCAGGAGAAAGGTATCAATCCCTTTTAACTCTCTAGTCACCTCCTAACATCACCACCATGGCAATCAAGTTTCCACATGAATCATGAATTTCAGAGGGCACAAACTATAAACCACGACATAAAAGTTCCAACATTGAGGGTGTACAGAAAAGATTTAAGTATTGAAGGTGATGGGGCAACCCTGGGATTACATGATTCTGTAATTCTTTTTCAGTTACTTCTTCTCTTACACTCTGGGAAGCAGGCAGGCGCCAAGACGAGTCGCTTCATGGCTTCTGACGGGAATACAGCCCCAATCAGGGCATGAAGAGGGTGTTTCAGATTTGCTTCCTTTTCTGGAATAATGTTCTATTTCAAACAAACAAAATGTCTTCCTTTGGAGCAGGGAAGACCAACACTCACAGAAGAAGCAAACACACTAAATTCTGACTTTTGGTATTTTCGTAATGGAAAGAAATGGTATTTAGTTTTGCTCAAGGGAGAAGTCGTAGATAAAAAGGAAATGACTGAAATGAAGGAAGGAAAGAAAGAGAAAAAATACCAGTGGAGGAGGGGACATCAAGAAATTCAGTAGCACTTCTTGTTGTGTTTCTCTGAAGGTCACAGTTATAGATGTCTTGATAAGGACATCCTCTCTCTGCGTGTGGGTCTTTTGCAGAATGGGGTAGATAGAGTTGGTGCTATGAGTCTTAGAGCTGCTGTCTTACCTTGAAATGCCCTGGCAAGTGGAGGTGGGGGAAACAGAGCAAAGTCTTTTCATTTTCCCTGAGGTCAGCTTTATTATTTCCCAATCACACATTTATCTGGACTCCACACTCTTCCTCTTGGTTCTCGAACTCCCTGGCAGGGAACAACCTTCTGGTTTTAAGACTTTTGTGTCTTGAACTATGAGAGCAGACTGCAGGGAATAATTATTTTGAATTATTAGACTGAAAAAAAAAGAACTAAAACTGTATCCCACATTCCAGTGAGATCACTAAAAAAAAAAAAATCTTAAATAGGGCAAGAATCCACAATTAAATTTATAACTAAAGAGATGAGAGATAACTGACAATTTTATGAAAACTTTTTTATAGAAAACAATTTTTGTAGGGCAGAGTGGCACACACCTGTAATCCCAGCTACTTGGGTGGCTGAATCAGGATAATCTCAAATTTGAGGCCAGCTGGGGCAAATTAGCAAGACCCTGTCTCACAATAAAAATTTTCAAAAGGGATAGGGATGTAATTCAGGCAGAATACCCTTGGGTTCAACTCCTAGTGTCACAAAGCATCAAAACAAACAAATAAACAACATAAAAGCTTCGTATTTTAGTACGAGATTATAAATAGTATGCATGTAATCAGTTCACAAAATCTTTTTATATATATATATTTTTTTAGAGAGAGAGAGAGAGAGAGAGAGAGAGAGGAGAGAATTTTATTTTTTTAATATTTTTTTAGTTCTCGGCGGACACAACATCTTTGTTGGTATGTGGTGCTGAGTATCGAACCCGGGCCGCACGCACTCCAGGCGAGTGCGCTACCAGTTGAGCCACATCCCCAGCCCCCAGTTCACAAAATCTTAAAGCCTGAAACTAAATTAGCTTCTGTAATGAAAATTAAAAGTGGAATATAAGTCCCCAAAGAGGCAAAATTAGAAATGATTGCCATGAATGAATGTCAGAAAAATCTTAGAACACATGTTCAATGAAAATAATGTGTGTGTTAGAGGGGAATGGAGATGGAATGTGAATGTAATTTTTTTCAACTTAAATCTGATGAATTTTGGGTAGCCTGTTGAAAGAAAGAACATCTCTGCAGAATTTCTGAAAGAGTCCAGAGGCAGAGTCTGCTCAGCCAACCAACATGAATTCTTCCTTGTTTTGTCACTGGATAACACAGAGGAGAGGGAACGTGTCAGCTGTGGGTATCTTGGTTTCTGACTGGCCTCGCCTAATCCACCTAGGTTCAAAATGGCACTCTTCTGAACCCTGTTCTTGTTTCCTGTTCCTTACAAGGGTAGAGCCTCGAAGTAGAAAGGGTCTTGGGGCATCTAGCTCATGATTCCAAAGGGTGATCAACCTGACACTTTGGTAGGTGTTCACCCATGATGAGAAATGTAATTAGTTACAAAAGACACACAGTGTTGCCAGTTTTGCAAATTATAGTAGACAGGCTGGGGATGTGGCTCAAGCAGTAGTGCGCTCGCCTGGCATGCGTGTGGCCCGGGTTTGATCCTCAGCACCACATACAAACAAAGATGTTGTGTCCGCTGATAACTAAAAAATAAATATTAAAATTCTCTCTCTCTCTCTCTCTCTCTCTCTCTCTCTCTCTCTCTCTCTAAAAGAATTATAGTAGACTACAATTATTCTTTTCTCTTCATTCCAAATTATCTGGGTGTGGCTATTCTTTTGACAAAAGGGAGGTGAAATTTCAGGGAGTAATCATTCCTAAAAATATGCATGGGGTATTTTTTGGTCTATACCAGTGTGCTTTGGCAAATCTACTTCCATCCCTATTGATGCACTTGAGGTTCCTCCACCCACACTGACCCCTTTGTGTGTCTTGCCCCATTTACAAGCTTCCTCTCTATGTTGGCTCAGAGTTGAGTCATCTATGTAGCACAAATTTACAACGACTGAGGATGCTGGAATCCGGGGAAGGTGGAGTGGGCACATCATCATTAAGAAGGCAATAATAGGTAGTATAGACCATTTTTTCTTTTTTTAGCCCCAGAAACTAAGAAACTGATGTGACTCCATTTTTGAAAATAAATAAATAACAGAAGCTTCTACCTCAAGGCCTGTCCTAAGGAAGGGGGCGTGACCCTTGTCCTTGGAAAAACC
This sequence comes from Urocitellus parryii, assembly GCF_045843805.1. NCBI lineage: Eukaryota > Metazoa > Chordata > Mammalia > Rodentia > Sciuridae > Urocitellus > Urocitellus parryii. The sequence continues at coordinate 74,205,346 of NC_135539.1, read as the reverse complement.
CACAGAGCCTTTCTAGGCACATACCCACCTTGCTGAGTAGTTTGTCTGCAAGTAACAGGAGAGATCGGCGGCGCCAGGTGTCCCTGACTCAGTTAGGTTAAGTGAGGACCCATAGCAACCCCCTAGCAGCCATCAATCAGCATGAGACAGGGAAAATACCTGGGATGCCAGATGACCCCCCAGTAATTTATGGTGGTTGATAACATGTTGGGAAACCATGTAGTTTAGCACGTATATCCCTCATGGCTTAAACCAATCAGTTTAAAGGAATCCCCCTCTTGTACCAACCAATCACCCCCACCCAACTTGTTCCCGCCAATGAATGTGCTAATCAATGTTAAGAGTTGTTGTTTGATTTTCCTGCGGTGTGGAATGATTTGCTGTGTGATGTTGTGATGCATAGAGTATCCCCCCAAAACCTATAAAATCTCCCTGAACAAATGACCAGGGCTCACTCCCTGGGACCCCTTCATCGGAAACGGTTGTGGGTCCAGGCTCGAGCTTGCAATAAAGACTCTTGTGTGATTGCATCAGATTCGGCTCCTGGAGGTCTATTGGGGGTCCCACGAATCTGGCATTACAAAACAATGTAAAGAGCCACTGCCAAAATGGTGCAAAAGTCAGCGCCCTCAGTTCTCTCCTATTAGTTTCTAAATATTTCCAACATCTCTACCTTTGGAATTTCTTTTTTTTTTTTCTATTTTTAAATCAATACTCTTGGTTTACAAATAAAATTTTTTTAAAAAATAGTCTTTGTTAATCTTTCATCAAAGTTGTTTCATGCATGCATACCTTCATATGACTTTGTCTTGGAATGTTTCCCACAACTACTCCATTATAAGAATTAAATAAACAGTTTTTCAGTGGATTAATTGGTGAATGATAATCAGAGTCTGGACACTGGAAGAAGAAACGGAGGGAGATCTGGGCTTGGAGCTGTCAGGGAAAAGCAAGAGCTAACATGGTAGAAGGTTCTGGAGGCTGTAGGCAGGTATTTGTTAGGAGTAGAAAGTAGGAACTGAAAGGGGAAATTCAAAGACCTCAAGGGTAAACTTCATGAGTTCCAAACGTTCCAAATCACCATGGAAAAATCTTTTCTGCTTTGATCTTCTTTTCCACTTTATTTACCTCCTTTTTTCTCTTCTCTGCTGTTTTTTCCTTCTTGAATTCATTTTTCTCCTTGTTGGTATATTCCACTTAAGCCATTGACCAAACAAGAGCACATCCTAGTACTCTTTAGACCTTTTTCCTCTTGATTTTTAAAATTTTGTTTTTAAATTGATAATACATGTCCATTGTACAAAAACTCAAAAAGACAGATTTGGGATTGCAGGATTTAAATTGGGGCAGACATCTGTAAACAGAGAGGGAAAGACTCAGGATTGGGCAGGTGGAGAAGACGAATAACCAAGCAGGTCTGACAAAGCCTTAGCAAGCCTCACAGAAATTTCTAGAGTGCATATGGCTCATCAAAGTTGTCCTGTGTATCCCCATGCTGATCAGTGAGTCTGGACACCTTCAGCAGGATATCATCTTGGGTGAGCTAGTGCTTTACAACCGAGGCGAACCAGAATAAGCTGTCCACTGGAGTACCTGCTGAGGCTTCCAGCAGCTGGGATGTGTCCATCCTCGAAGGGCTGGCCAGGGCACCTCTGTGTTCACTTCCATCCCTTGTAGCACTAGTTGGATATACTTCTCCCAACAGGTCCTTCAGCTTTCTGTTGCACCCCTCTTCTGGGAAAACCTGTGAAGGAGAAGGCTACAACAAGGAACTACAACTCCCACGGCCATGACTTGTCTCAAGGCTACGACTAGCACTCATGATCTTCCACCTATACTCTTCATTCTAGATTGCCTCGTGCTCTACCACCATCTTGGTGGCTTACCTGGTGGGGTTACCAACCATCGACCCTAGGGACTCTGTTTTCCTAGTCACCATGTCCTTCTTAGTGGCTACACTTATCCAAGAAGTACTCTGAATATGCCAAGGAGCACCAGGAGATGCTCAAGTGGATCACCCTGGTGGTACACAAATGTCTTCCTACACTGACTGTAACAGCACACACACACCCCGTCCTCCTGCTGACCAGGATCACACACACCCCTGCAAGATAGTAACTGCTCTCCCTTCTTCCTGTTCGCTGGTCATGAGGAGCTCAAAGTGTCTACGTGGTAGCCATAAACTTATTATCCAATAAGACTTTTGGTGTGTCCCCTGGAAAAAGTGTGATCTTTGGGGCATCAAGACCTGCAGTCCTGCCAAGCCCAAGGCTACAGGAATAGGGAACACAAAGTCCCTCAAAGAGTCTTTGGAGTGATGGTAAGTTCACTTCTTCTTCTCCTTGGTTCTCTTGGTTCTTCCTTTTGGGGGTCAGCCCTGTATAAAAGGTTTTGATTCAAAGTGTATAATGCAGTTTGGAGAAAGTTGTCCCATCACAGAATATCACCTCTGAGTTGACATTTCAATGACATCATTAAATGCTCTTAAATCAGCTGGGTGGTACAGGATGAGATGCAACCAGAAACAAGGCTTCTGGGCTTCTGAATCACCTGTATCTCTTCTACACTGGTCATTTTGTTCATGTGCCTAGCATGACTCTGTGACCATGGTCAACCTATGTGAACTGGCAATGTCATTTTGTCTTCTTGATTGTTTTAGTGCCTCTTTCATGGTGGGTCAAACCTTCTCGGGCCAAACACAAATACAGAAATCGTTATGCTATATAACCTTGCCCACCTGCCAATTCTTCTGCTTATGCTTAGACCTTCTTGTCCCTAGTCTTCCAATATTTTTCCTTTTAAATATCTAACCAGCCAGCCAAAGTCTTCTCAACAAATAGGAGTATCTTCTAACCTTAGGTAACATTTCCTGTCCATACAAAGTGGATGACCAAGAGCATCTTTGGACACTCTGCTCCTGTGAAGGGTTCTCTTTCCTTCTAATCCTTCGAAGTGACTCCTAAGAGAAGCTGTAATGCATCTGCTATCTATTTTCAGCTTAGTCCATATAATGAGCTTGCCTATCTACAGCAAGCTCAGGTATGTTCTCCTTCTCTGAGTTGTATGTAAGGGATCCTTCACATGCCTGGAGGGGAGAGTTGAGTGACCCTGGTGCACCGGGCTCATTGGACATGTTACAGGTGGCCTGCTCACCCAGCTTGCTCTGTGCTCTGGTCCTGTTTGTGCCTGAGCCCATAGGACCCCCACCTGTAACTAAGGTGGGTCATGCCTCAGTTACGGCCTGCTTCCTGCAAAAGTGTGATTCCGCATCTACCCACCTCTTCTGTTTCTCCTGAGTTTCAAATGCAGCCAAGAGACAAATCGCATTTCTATTGGTTCAGACAAGGGAACCACAGGCTTTTCTCATGGGTGTGACTCTCTTACTCTGCAGAGCTGTGTTCTTCAGGTGTGTGAAGTGTCCTGCTACAGGGAGCTTTACCCAGTCTTGTTTTTCTTTTCCTGCATATGTTATTACTTCCCGGAGCCCCAGAGCGCATAGTCCAGTTATATTCTGGATAGAGCTAGAATTTGCATTTCTGTTTCTTACCCTCTCTGTGTGTTCAGATATAAGCCAGTGCCAAGTCTACTTTTTTTTTTTCATTTAAAACTGGAGAATTTCCTAAGCCCTTGTTGTGTTAGTCAACACCAAACCAAGTTCTTAGTCGCTGAATTATAGTACTGATCTAGGATGAGTTTTTTTTTTTGAGAGAGAGAGAGAATTTTTAATATTTAGTTTTAGTTTTCAGTGGACACAACATCTTTATTTTATTTTTATGTGGTGATGAGGATCGAACCCAGCACCCCGCGCATGCCAGGCGAGTGTGCTACCGCTTGAGCCACATCCCCAGCCCAAGGATGAGTTTTTAAGAAATTGGATTCTGATGAAATTCAATGAAATCTAAACTAAAATGAATCATCTTAATTTTTATAGACATACTGGAATGCTGTCAGAAATAAAAATATTATCTTGCACATTTTACTGCACAGAGATGATACATCACAGTTGGTCTTTGCCCATATTTTACAGGTGGAGTAAGGAGGAACATTTAAGAGGATGGGCTTGGGAATCTAGGAGCTCTAAGCACAGATAAAAACTTGGGCAAAAAACTCCTCTAAAAAAAAAAAAAAACTCCTCTAAGTTTCCATTTCTTCACTTGTAAATGGGAATGGAACATCTAGCACATAGAGCCCACAGGAGGAATAAATTAAATAAAATATGTAATTCTCTTATTCTAGTGTCTGCTGCTTGATAAATGGTATTATTTTTCAGTGGGAATAATGGTGAGGTCAGTGGAACTGGAGAGACTAAACTGTCTAGTGCCAAATATATTTCTGGTGGGGGCATCAGTGTCCTGCTTCTTAATTAAATTGCCTTCTCAGGAGGCAGCTTACTATACTAAAAAGCAGACCAACCCCATCCAGCCAGACCTAGATTCTCATCATAGTTCAGCCATTTAGTAACTATGCATCTTCAGGAAATTTCTTAACTTCTCTGAGCCTTGGTTTTCTGTTCTGAACCAAAAAAAAAAAAACAAAAACAAAAACAAAACCAGGCACAATAACACCCATCTCACCAAATCAACGGAGATGAGTGGTACAATTGCTGTTAAGACCCCTAGCACACCGTTGGCAGTAGTTTCCCCCTACCATCCAAGAGTGCTCTACTTCTGTGCTGATCTGTGTCACTGCTCATTTGCAGAGGGAGAGATTGTAACTTGAAAGGATTACTAATCCCTCGAAACCCTCAGATCACAGATAAACTCATTTCCCGATCGTGCCACGTAAGCCAATGATCTGGCTTTGATGACCTGATCACACATTGGGAACCACATGAAGGTTGCGACTCAAAGCTGTACTAGTGATGGAAGTACAAGGAACAAGACTTGCTTCTGTTCACGCACGCTGGGGATGCACTAACGGACACAATGGAGAAGACAGAAGTCCCCAGGGACACATTCCGTACTGGTGTCATTGCTTGAAGAGCGAGAACCTCAGAGCTAAAAAGGCTAAAGGCATCCTTTTATTGACCAATTTAGATACATACTTACCTGAATTTGCCATTTGAAAGATATCCACACAAAAGCCGGAAATCGTGCACAGAAATTGTGTTTTATTGTTTTGTTTTGCAGTGCTGGGAAATGATCCCAAGGCCTGGTATATGCTAAACAAACACTACCACTGAACTACACCCCCAGCTCAGGAATTGTGTTTTCTAAAAAGTAATTTTCTTATTGAAAAGATTAGTTTTCAACCAATCAATACAATTTTGAAATTATGAAAATCCTGATCAAACCAGGAGCACAGACATCAATTGGAAGACGAATTAAAACTTTTTTAAAGCTTCAGAAAATTCTATGTATTTTAAAAAGTGACAATTTATTTTGTTATTTTATTATAAAAGTAATGCAAACATACTACAGGGAAATTAGAAAAATACACAGGCAGGCCTGGTGAGGTGGCGCGTGCCTGTAATCCCAGAGGCTGAGGCAGGAGGATGAGGAATTCAAAGCCAGCCTCAGCAACAGTGAGGTGCTAAGCAACTCAGTGAGACCCTGTCTCTAAATAAAACACAAAATAGGGCTGGGGATGTGGCTCAGTGGTTGAGTGCCCCTGAGTTCAACCCCCAATACCCATTCCCCAAGCAAAAAAAATTTTAATAGAGTCTCTATAATTCCATTTACCTAGAGAAAGCCATATTGGTGTGTATTTTTAGATACTTTTCTGGTATATATTTGTGTGTAAATTATTTGTATTCCAAGATAATTGGATCTCATAAGTCTTTATTTTGCTATTTGATTTGTTTCTAATTTTTTGTTATCATAAACATTAAAGAACAGGAATAGCTACAAAAATGACTTAGAGAAAAACTTTAAAATTTTCCTGAAAAATGGATAAAACTGCTTAGATATGTACAAGAGGAACCACACAAATTCTCCCCAGAGCTTTGCCAAAAGTATCACTGCTCATAGAGAGCTTGCAGATACTCAACTTTGATCAAATTGTCATCTTAACCAACATATTTTCCTTCCAGGGCACCTGCCCCCTTCTCATCTCCTCCAGTTTCTGCCCATCATGCAGGATGGCATTTTGCCTAGATGTTCTCCTGCCAGCCCAAATACTTCCCATCTTTTTTCCTTCTGGAACATCTGCCCTGCTAATTTCCAGTTCTTGATTAATCCTACCAATTTATATCCTGCTCTACTCCCTGCAGGCTGTGAAGCACTTCTTGGGAAAATTATATGAATAGTTTCTGTAGGGGTTGCTCTGTATGTTTGCCCAGCTGCTCAACTGGACGCCCAATGCCTCTTATCTCTCTTCCCAATCTCCACCACTTTATTTATACTGCCTAAGAGATACATGGCCTGTATTATTTTCCTCTATCATGGTAAGTCTCAGATTCTCAATTCATAAAATAAAAGTAATATTTATTACCATTGGCAGGAAATAGAGGAAAAAAGAATATGCCTATGTACTGGGAGATGAAGGAGTTAAGATTTTCTTTTTGGGTTTCAACTGAACAATTCCCAAACAATGGATAGAATTGTACCTGTAGTCTGTAAACCAATAAGTAATCTAAGGATGAATGATTGAATGATTTAAGAACAAATACACAAAATTCCCATGAAGGGAGGAAAGCAGTGGTAAACAGTCTGCAAAGTGGAGATGTCAAGTGGCTTAAGGAGAATTGGTAGACAGCAATTCAAAATGGAGGGAGTCCCTAGGTTTTGGGTCTCAGAACCAGGGCTTTTGAGTACCACCTCCACTGGGACCGGGGGGTGGGGAGAGACCTAGTTCAGATAACTTCTATCTTTGCTCCTTATCCTTTTTCTGTCTATACACCATTATTTTCTGATTTTTTTTCTTTATTGGTAACTTCCTTTTCCTTTTCAAATTTTTATTGTTTTATTTCTTTTTTCTTTTATTTTTTTGCCTAGGCACTTAGCTCATTTAATTTGTCCCAACTTTTTAAATCAATACCAAAATTTAAATTCTTAGATATGCCTTTTAGTACTGTTTTAGCTAAGTCTCATGGATTCTGATTCATCATTTAGACTTTCTAGGTATTATGCTATTTTGGTTTTATTTTCCTTCTTGATCCAAATGTTGTTTAGGTATTTAATATCTTCCAAGGAGTAGGAATGCTTTACTTTCTCTTTTGTCATTAATTTCTAGTTTAATTGAATTTTGATCAGATAATACACATGATTCTACTTATTGGGATATATTAAGATTTTTTCCCCCTCTGGTCTAAAATACAGCCAATTGAAATGGTTTAAGAATGATGAATATGGGGTTGGGGATTTAGCCCAGTGGCAGAGCGCTTGCCTAGCATGCGTAAGGCCCTGGGTTCGGTCCTCAGCCCTGCAAAAAAAAAAAAAAAAAAAAAAAAAAAGAATGATGAATAAAATGTAGTTTATTTTATTGAGAAATAAAATAAGGCCAATTGTTACAAATATTCCACAGACAATTGAAAAGGTGTAATCTGTTTCAGGGTACAGAGTTTGTTATGTCTACCATTTTAATTACATTTTTATGTCTTCTCAATCCTCACTATATTAATCTGTCAAGGATTAATCTGTCAAGGATTAAACCAATGATTTATTCATTCATTCCTATAGTATCTTCTATATGCACTGTTATTTGATTTATTGCATGGATTTTCTTCTTCTTCTTCTTCTTCTTCTTATTATTATTATTTTGTAAATTGTGACCTTTTAAAAAATACCCTTTTAAAACTTACTTAAAGCTGTTTGCCCTGAAATCTACCTGTGAAAAGTGTTTGTGATCCCTGACTTCTTTATGCTTATCTGGCAGAAACTGGTATATCTTTTCCAGTCTTGTATTTTCAAAATTTCAGAATCACTTTTTTTGAACGCTGCCTTATATGATATAGAGTGGTGTTATGGTTTGTGCTCCAATCTGAAGTTGTATTGCATTTTTGTAGTAGATAAACTTAGGTCCCTTACATTTATCCATGTGAGATTTTTCCTCTTAATTTTGTTATTTGTTTTGCTATGCATTCTGTTTTGTAACTTTTCCAATTGTTCCATTATGTCACTTTGTTTTCTATAGCTGCGTGCTTGTATGTTTTTGATCATCTAAAAGACTTGTATTTTTATTCTGGGTTACCATTATTACATGGCTAAAGGATGCCCTTAATCCTCTGTTTCTTTACATTGCCTATTACCTTCTGACTAATTTTCTTTTTCTATTTTCCCTCCCTTTCCTAAATCACCAAATTTTAGTTGATTATATTGTGTTCCTTTGCACTGATACCTACCTAAATCTCTAAAATTTTTATCTATCAGCTTAAAATATTTTCTGCATTTAAAGATGTGAAAATTATATTCACACGAAGTCCCTTTTCTACTTCCCCCCACTTTTTGTAATTTACACAGTTTTAAAACTGCGAGACTTTGTAATATTTATACTCTTTTCTGTAATGCTAATCTCGGCATGTTTCCATAGCCTTACACTTAATTCAGTGCTCACGGCTATTCTTTTGCAGCACCTCGCCTACGGAGATCTATTTTCAACTGTTGACCTGTAAACCAAGGGTTCTGAACGCCCTGGACCTTTTCTCCTCCTTCCCTCTGGTGTCACTGCCACGATCCGCAAATCTGACGGAATTTCGAATCCTTGCACCACAGTGACACCTCTTGGTAGAAGAGAAGGCCGGTGGAGGGGAGCGTGCAGTGCGATCCTCCAACCGGCAGGGGGAAGTGTGACGGGAGCAGTGTGACGAGGCAGCGGGACGAGGCTCCCACGACGCAGGTGCAGGCGCAGGCGCAGACACAGACGCGCTCTTCTGAGGCCCGCGCTGCTTCACCCTACGCCGCGGACCGCCCCGAGGACTCAGCAGAGGTTGTGAGCGGCGGTGGGCTCCTACGGTCGGCGGGTTTCCGCCGTGTGCGGCCGGGCTCCGCGCAGCCGCCACCGTGGCCCATGGGCAGAGTCGGCCAGGCAGGCCGAGTAAGTCGCGCTCCGACCGTTCTGGCCGGGCGGCCTGACAGGATCGGGAACCCGGGACCCGGGGCGGGTGCGCTTTCCCCGGCGGCGCGGGACTTGAGGCCGCGGCTTTAGGCCTCGGCGCCAGGGGTGGGCATATTTTGGCCCGGCGGCTGGATCCGCTGGCGGCCTCTCGACGCTTCGGGGGGTTCCCTGGCTTCCTGCGCGCCGCGTCCCGGCCCCCGGCACCCTCGCCCGCCACCTCCACTAGCTCCGGGCTCCTCGGGCCTCCGGTCTGTGTAGATCCCTTCAGGACTAACGAACGCGTCTGTCTCATAGCGGGCCAAGTCCTGACGAAGCCGCCCGTCACTGGACCCCAGTGACCTGGACCGCCCCTTCTATGGCCTCGCACAGCCGTCCAGGGCTCGGGGAACGGAGAGAATCGAGTCGCTTCTCTCTAAAGGCTGCAGATGTTAGCGTCTCTCGGGAAACCGGGACGTTCTTGGACGCGCGAGGGCAGTGGCGACCCTGCCACTGCAGTGGCCCTGGTTTTAAAGCGGTGTTTTAGCAGTCATGGCCAGTGGTCGGACGGTTTTTGAGCATCCCTGGTCCCCAAGGTGTGCTGCTACCAGGGGCTGCAGGTTGAATGAGCTCTGTCCCTGCTTTGACTTCTGGTCTCCAAGACGAGGCTTGAAAACTCAGGCCTGTTGGTCCGAGAAATAGAGTGGGATCTAGAAAGGCTTCAGAGAGGAGGCGATGCGTATTTTGAAGCTTGGAAGTGTTTTGTTAAAAGGGCGAAGTGGGGGAAAGATCCCTTCAGAGAAAATAAGAGCAGAAGTGAAGCACCGCAGGGCATTTTGGAAACTTCAGGTAAGGCAGAGAGAAGGGTGAAGGTGGCCAGGTCAGCTCATGGAGGACCTCAGAGGTCGGTAGGGGAGCGCCTTTGAGTAAGGTGCTTTCGTTCTTATTGCTGGAGCCAGACATATGGATGGAGAATTAGGATTTCCTAGATAAGGGCAAGATTCTGCATCTCCTCAAGTGGATGGCTAGATGAGCACTGACTTCCTGCAACAGGTGGAGGGTGAAACTCAGTTACTCGTTTTGACTGGAAAAAAAAATTGCCGACATTTTGAGTGGAATAACGAGTTGTAGAAAATAGGAGGCAACATGTTGGTAACCCAAACAAATAACGTTTTATTTTTAGAGTTTAATAAGCGGCGTGCTGCCTGCTGCATGGTTTAGGACAGAGAGTAGGTTGTGAGATAGAAAAAATGAAAAAGTAAAACAAGATGTAAAAGAAACATGAACAGAGAAGAGCAGCTTTGATTGTGGGGTTCTGTACATTCCTAAATGTAGCTTTGTATAAACTGGCATTTTTTCATTTGGTTTGTTTTAATTAACTTCCAGCTTCTCCCTGCACATGAATTTTTCAGACCTCTTTCCATCACTAACCCCTCAAATCCTGCACAATAGTAAATAGAGGAGGCTGTTTTGTTACACACCCAAGTTACAGGTGACTCTTAAGAGGTTTGTTGTATGCTCAGGGCTGTTATTTTGGTAATAGCAGAGCATTAGAGTAATAGAAAATACTGAAGTGTGACAAGTGTAGCATAAGAAGAGTAATAGGAAAAATTGTTAAATTCTTTAAAAAGTCATAAAAACTATACATGAGACAGATGCATGTTATAGTTGTATATTGGGTGAACATCAAAGTGAACCATGCTTCTTATTTCTATTTCTGTTTCTTTCTTTGTACATTTGCCATATTCTTCAGGCGTCGTTTATGCAAGTCTCATTTTATGCTTGAATATTTATTTAGTGATTAAAAAAAAATTTGTTCTTACCAAGCTTACATCTCTAGGTGTTCAGAACTCAGACCCACACTCATTATTTAGTTGTATGGTAATGGTAGTTTTCTCTCATTAATTTGTGTATACAATTTAAGTTTTATTACACCAATTCTACTTACCTGTGTCCTTAGAAGGCAGATCTGTAGATATTACTGTTTTAAATAGATGAATTGGCATATTCTCTCCACTCTCTGAAACACTTATAAAATGTTTATACAGTGCTTACAGTGTTCCAGGCATGGTGATAAGCTGGAGATATAAATATGAAGAGTTAAAGAATCCCTACCTTTCAGGGGTTCATTGTATAGGAAGAGACAGATGGGTGTAAACCATTAAGCAGCAAAACATGTAAAAACTGCAGTGTTGTGAATATCTAGTTATATTCAAGGAAAATTAATCATGGATAGTTAATTTTATGTGAGGGTAGTAGTCACTAAAGACTTCTAAGATGCACTTGGAAAAAATAAGTGGGATGCTTCTGAGAAGATTTCTTCCATGTTCTTGTCTCCTGCCAGTTGGACATGTTATGAAAAACACTTTGCAGCTTAAATGGAATCTTGAAAAGTCATTCTTGTTTAATTCTGGTAGGAACATATTTATTGTTTCTTCTTTAAAAATTGAGACATACTTGAAAGATGAAGTGATCAACACTTAGTGCTGCCATAAACAAGAACTAAATAGTAGATATTTTAAAGAATTATAAAAACCAGCTACTTGTATTTATTTATATTTGATCTTGGCTTCTTACAGTATATCCAAATGTTAAAATGTTCTGCTTTTTATTCCTTAGCACTGGACTTCATGAAATAAATATGTTATGGTCATCTATAATATTACATTAATTAGATTAAGTTTGGGTCTTGGTAGAGTCTTGTTAATGCACTTACATTTCAATAGTTGCAGTGGGGAAAGTTAAAGTGTGGTATATTCATAAATGCTTACTATATACACATCTTAAGAAATAGATATACTCAACCTAAGTAAATAAATTTATATTAAAAAAGGAAGCAAGGTAATAATGAGAATGGGATTCAGGGGGAAAAAATCACATATGATAGAGTGTGGTTTTTTTGTCCTGAGGTGTTTCTTTTGAAGAAATATTGAGAGATACATATCTAAAGTATAGTTTGGTTTGGGTTGTGTTTTTTTGTTTTTTGTTTTTTTGGTCATAACTTTGTGACTTCCCAGAAAGCATTACTGTTTATATTTGTTTTTTAGATTGCATTTGTCTTCTCTTGCCATTTCAAGAATAAAAAGGGGGTTGGGGTTGTGGCTTGGTGGTAGAGCACTTGCCTCACACATGTGATTTTTGTGAGGTTTGATTCTCAGCCTCACAATAAGGAAAAAAAAGTCCATCAACAACTAGTAAAAATATTTTTTAAAAAAGAATAAAAAGGAACATATGAGACCATGATTTATTAGGCTTTAGTTTGGTAACCAAGTGAATAAAAAAAAGGCTCAAAAGATTAAGTTAGGTGAAAGGAGGTAAAGTCATTTTTGATGTAGGTTTTTTTTTTTTTGAGAAGTACAGTGGTAACTGTTGGGCATTTGGTATTGTTTTTCCTTGCTCTGATCTTTTTTTTTTTTTTTTTCCTGTTAAAGTTCAGGGGATATGTATCTATAAACAATGAATTTTGAAATCTAGGTGAGCTGGAAGAAAAGCTGAAACAAAAGCCCAGAAGCCATTTGATGCAATGATCTTCCTTCTGGCCAAAGTAATTGTTGGCCAGAAATCTCTAAGGAGATGATTGGGAGGGCTTTGCAAGTAAAGTGTGCATTTGGCCTAATTACCTCTTCAGTGCTGGGTTAGACATTGATCTTGGTCTGGGAGTAGAGCAGTGGACGGGATACACTGGATTTTGATTTTCATGAAATAGTTTACAGTAGGATAATTTAAAATAGGTTTAGAAGTAGATCCCCAGGGGATTCCCTTTAAACCTTTCAAGACATGATTGTATTTCAGCTGTAGCTGCCAAGAGATGGAGTTAATTTCATTACTTTTTGATTTGGCCTTACTGCCTTAAGCCTAGTGTCAAAGTATGACCAAACTTTGACTTTGGCTCTGAAAGCAGTGGGCCTTCCCTGTTTGGGGATACAGCTGTCATCTGAGCTGGTGAGTATAGGATAATCTATAGATTTGCCTCCATTTTTATCCCATGTACTCTGCTTTAATAAAGCCAGCTTCAACACTTCTTGTTTAAAAATTAAAATTAAAATGGAGAAAGTTTGAGTAATTTCAGGGTTCATGAATGAAGAAATGAAAGAAACCTGGAAAAAAAGCAGTTGTTTAATCTTAGAGTACTGACTTCATTGAGTACTGAGACCAGAAAAGCCATTCTGAGCCAGTAAAAGTTTATGTGCTCCTTGTTCCCCACCTAAAGCAATGTGGACTAAGGTCAGAGAAGTCACTGGGGTAGCAGCCTCTTAGAGTATCTATAATGGGAGGTCTGAGAAGTAAGAAAAGGAAACTCAAACTCCAACAGGCGTATGTGTGGTAGGGAAGTGTAAATGTACTGATACTACATTTAATATGCCTGGCCTGACAAGGTTTAGCAAGTGCTTAACCCTTACCATTTCTTTTCCTTTCTTTTTTAAAATTTATTTTAATTAGGTATATATGACAGCAGAATGAATTTTGATTCATTGTACACAATTGCAGCACAACTTTACACTTCTATGGTTGTACACGATGTATAACCCTTACCATTTCTTGTTATTACTATGAATTTCTGTTTTGCAAGGGTATTGTATATTGCAACAATCTTATGTAGATTATTGATTATCTCTGGTTATGAGGAGGTCACAGTATTTAAGATGCAGTGCATCTACTCCCTCAGAAATCATAATGTACAAAATTACAGCATTTGTGAAATGATATTTCATCTTTTTCTTTTTTTTCTAGGAATGTGTTTTAATTTTTTTCTTTATTGTGCTAAACCAACTTGGTAGCTGGTCTTTTATATAAAGTTTCTATTTTTTGCCATTAACTTAAATGAAAGTTAAAATATTGGCTGTATATTTAATAATGCCATGAATCTTGAACTTCCATCTTACCTCATTATATTCTGTAGAACTGAAGAATTTTACTCATGAATTACTTGACTACATGATCTAATAGAATTAACTCTACAGGACTGTTTGTGAATATTGCATGAGTATAGTTTCATGTATTATTAGGAACCCAACCTTGGTGATATTAGGGGTCTTGGCCACTCTTGTTGAAGGACCCTGGACCTTTTACCTCTAAAATTTCATGGCACTAATTGTCCATGAAAAGGTTCAGAATCTTTACTGTATTTTATGTTTTTTAATCTCCATACTGCTTCCCTTTCAGCATTAGACTAAAAAGATGTCCCTGTATGATGACCTGGGAGTAGAGACCAGTGACTCAAAAACAGAAGGCTGGTCCAAAAACTTTAAACTTCTGCAGTCTCAGCTTCAGGTGAAGAAAGCAGCTCTCACTCAAGCAAAGGTAAAAACAAGCCCAGAGAGGGAAATCAGAAGTCTGCAGAGCATGTTCCTCATTAGGGTTAAAATAGTTTGGTTTAGAGTGTTCTGCAAGCAAAGGTAAAAACAAGCCCAGAGAGGGAAATCAGAAGTCTGCAGAGCATGTTCCTCATTAGGGTTAAAATAGTTTGGTTTAGAGTGTTCTGCTTTTTTATTGGATAAATAATATGAGATAGTCATGGGGAAGAGGCATGAAGAATTTAAGATCTCTTTGCTTTTCCTGATTCTTGGGAACTATTTCCTGGAATAAGAATGAAGAAAAATAGTGCTCTCAACTTTTCAGCACAGTGAGAGCACTATTTTGAGAGTTTGTTTATAAATGCTGATTTTATAGCTATGATCCTGACATTTTGGTACTTTCTGGTTCTGGGCTGGGGCCTCAGGAGTGTGAATTCTTAAGTAGCATCCTTTTGGTTTGTTGCAGGTGCTTTAGAAGAAGCTCTAGAAAATATTGTATACATCACTGGGGCTCACATGGTTATGAGTGGATCAGGCATAGGTAGTCTTGATGGGAATTGCTTTATTTCCTGTTGTATATGTGTAGCACATGGCAATATCCTTGAAATAATTTAACATTGAAAACACATGTTGACTAGGTAGTTATTAAAATGTTACTGTTGAATTTCATTTTTAGGAATGAAAATGGTATTATGCTTTGCTTATTGTTTAAGGGTCCTTATGTTTCAGAGCACACATCCGAATAGAGATTATATTCCCTCTAATGGGGCTAATATCTGTCTTTAAGGGATGAAAAGATCTTGTTCTTTGTATTTATATTTGTGTATAAGTACAGATATAAATATTATATGTAAACAAATATGTAGTGTGTCTTTAGTTTTAAAATGTCACGGAGCAGGGAGAAACATATTAAAGGTCTCCTTAAGGTGGGTGCATTGGCACATGCCTGTAATCCCAGTGATTCAGGAGGCTGAGACAGGAGGATCGCAAGTTTTGAGGCCAGCTTCAGCAACTTGAAAAGGCCCTAAACAAGTTAGTGAAATCTCAGAATAAAAAAGATTAGGTGTGGCTCAGTGGTAAAGTACCCCTGGGTTCAATCCCCAGTACCAAAAAAAGAAACCCACACAAGGGAGGCAGTAGTGAAAGAAAAGTTAGAAAAAGTTTGTAGGAGGTACACACTGAAATAGTTACTGATAAAATTATTTCATACAGGATTTCCTTCAAAAATAACCCAGTCTTGGGCAGAGGCGATAGGGCTTAACAGGAAATAAAACTGAGTTGATTTTTAAAATTCTAATTATTTTTGTTTTTCATTTATCACAGCATCAGTAGATACACTGAAGTACTTATATTTGATTGTTCGATATCACAGAGTACGAGTAAGGATACCCATAGAGGAAGCAGTCTTAAAATTTGTGTTTTGTTTTGTCTGTTCTGTTGATTAGTTTTGTTGTTGTTTGTTTTTCTCTAAATTTATCACATTACCAGATTGAGGTGTTTTGAAGTTAGGTTCTTTTTTTCTTTTTTTTTTTTTTTTAGTATTTTTTTTTTAGTTGTAGTTGGACACAATATCTTTATTTTATTTTTATGTGGTGCTGAGGATTGAACCCAGGGCCTTGCACATGCTAGGCAAGCGCTCTACCACTGAGCCACAACCCCAGCCCCAAGTTGTTGTTGTTGTTTTTTTTTTTTTTTTTAACTGTGGATTAGACCTAGGAGTACTTTACCACTGAGGTATATACCCAGTCCTTTTTATTTTTTATTTTGAAATAAGGTCTTGCTAAGTTGCTGAGGTTGTCCTTGAACTTTTCGATTCTCTTTCCACTAGTGTCTTTTTGTTTGTTTGTTTGTTTGTTTTTTGAAGAGACATTTGTTTTTTAAAGCAAACTTTCATCCCAAGTAAAAGAAATATTAGCACAACAGATTTTTAAAAATTTTAAAATCTCTCTAAATTTCATGTAAATTTTGCTTTGTACATAAGAAGCATAATTAAAGTTTTAGGTTATAATACCAGTAACTTTTCATGTATTTCATTCTTTTTTTTCCCCCCTCTTGTGGTATTGAGAATTGAACCTAAAGATACTCTACCACTGAGTTACATTCCCCAGCTCTTTTTATTTTGAAGCAGGGTCTTGCTAGGCTGCCCACGCTGGCCTTGAACTTGTGATCCTCCTGACTCTGCCTCCCAAGTAGCTGGAATTACAGGTGTGTGTCCCCACTTTCACTAGTATATTTTATTCTTCAAAGTCTAATCTTTTTTGTGAAATGACTCCAACAGGAAATTGAAAAGTAGAAGCCAACAAAAGATATAACTGGAGAGACTGAATATAAAACACTTCTTGGAGGTTGGGAGTGTAGTTCTTGCTTACATGCCAAAGTCACTGGCTTCAATCTCCAGTACCATTCCTCCCCCCAAAAAAAATAAAAAATAAAAAAATAAAACAAAAAACTTATTTATATAATTCTTTTTTGCCAACCTAAAAGTTGACAGGTATTGCACCCATCTTTTAAAATGGCAGATAATTTGTTTCTTCCTGCCCACTGTACTTCTTCCTTACTTTCTGTGTCTAGCAAATTCCACCATTATTAACTCTTATACCTGCACACAATATAACCGAATAATTTGATCTGTTTCATTCCCTAGTACCTATACTTTAAGAAATTGTTTTTATATGAAGTCTAAGCTCTCAGTGTATACCCGCTTCAGTGTTTACTTCAGTCTTTTTAATTTATATTTGTCTTTTTACTTCTCCAAGTATTTTAATGTCAGAAATCTGTCTTTGAGATTTGAGATTTCCAGAGATTTTAATTGGTTAAAAAAAAAAGTTGCTTGATAAATCATTTCTGCTTTCTAATATAAATTTTGAGATTACTATATGTATGGTTATTTTCTTGAAGGGAAGTTGAACTACATTGCATTGATTCTCAGGCTGTTTAATGAATTACTCAGTATTAGCTTAACCTAAGCCAATGTATAAAGGTATTTGATGGAGAAAAGTTTATCTGTAGCTAAAATATGGAACTGTGGTTTCATTTGTATCTCTTTTAAAATACATGCCAAATAGAAAAAAAAAATAGAAAAATCATGATCCTGATAACCCCCCTGTCAGTTAACTTTTGGTGTTCACTTTATGACTTACATATTTGATCATTGGATTGCGTTTTTTGCATCTGAGTCACCACAATTCCCAGGTACCTGATAAACTGGTAGATAGCATCATACACTGTGTCTGCTGGTGTGATGCAGATGAAATACACTGTCCTCACTTGTGAAGTATTCTGACCTAAAAGCCTTATCCTGAACCAAATCAAACCTTTAATGTTGAGTTTTCAGGAATAACAGGGTGAAGAAGAATAAGTTAAACTAGATCACCAAGAAGTTATTAGATCTAGATTATGCAGCATTTTAAAAGACAGTATCAGAGGAAAAAAAGGAAGGAGAGGATGGTGGTAGTAACTACAGAAAAGAAGAACTGTTCTAAATCAAGACCTTTATAAACCAAACTAGTTTCATAAACTTTGATAGAATCCTAATTTTTTATTTCAAAAGAAGACACATATTTTATGTATATATATATATATATATAAAATAAAATTTAGCTTAGAAAGTCTGAATATGAATTGGATAGGAAATGATACAGAGGCATTATTGTGGTAAAAGTATTTTGGTTTTGTGGGAGAATTTCCATAGTTTGGGGGAACTAGGGGTTTGAAGTCATGATGTCTCCTGCTTTTTTTTTTTTTACAAACAGTTCAACAAAAATACAGTTATAGGATAAAGAAAACATGACAAAATGTTAACAGGCTGAATGTATATGAATAATCATTGTTTTCTTTTTAAAAAAATATTTATTTTTTAGTTGTTATTGG
Source organism: Urocitellus parryii (assembly GCF_045843805.1). Taxonomy (NCBI): domain Eukaryota; kingdom Metazoa; phylum Chordata; class Mammalia; order Rodentia; family Sciuridae; genus Urocitellus; species Urocitellus parryii. The sequence goes on along the minus strand of NC_135539.1, from coordinate 74,187,212 downwards.
ATAGAATACCTTTATTTATTTATTTATTTATTTTATGTGGTGCTGAGGATCAAACCCAGGGCCTCACAACGTGCAAGCACTCTACTGATGAGCTACAACCCCAGCCCCTATTGTCTTCTTAAAATTTTTTCTATAAGTTCATAGTAAAAGAGGTAGGGAAGGATTATATATCCTAGTGGGAGAGAAAACCCCATTAATCCTTAAGTATCTTTTGCCCATTAAATCAAAACATACCCATTCTTTGTGAAAGAGCCACAAAATTAAGGTGTAATGTGCTACAGATTTGTCATCCTGTGGTTGAAGGAGCTTTCACATTTTTCACATGTAAATTTAAATCAGCATGACCAAGTTTACTATAAATCTTTCAGAAAAACTGAAGGAAATCTGGTGTTTCTTAACAGACTGAAGAAAACAGTGTATGATTTCCTGGGTGCATTGGCCACTCCCAGCTACTTAGAAGCCTGAGGCTGGAGGATTTCAAGTTTGAGGCCAGCCTACACGACTAGCTAGACCCTGTCTCAAAATAAAATTAAAAAGAGAAAGTGTATGATATAGTAATGATTGACTAAAAAAGGCTGTTGTTTTGAGATTATGATTTTCACGTCTTAAAAAGTTTTGAGACCAGAAAAAAACATGTTGCAAATAGTATGAATTTTATTTTGAAACTTCAGTATACTTTTTCTTGTTTGTGATGATTTTAGAGCCAGAGGACAAAACAAAGTACAGTCCTTGCCCCAGTCATTGATCTAAAGCGAGGTGGCTCATCAGATGACAGGCAAATTGTGGACACACCACCACATGTAGCAGCTGGCCTGAAGGTAAGCCTATATACCCCTGTGTACCTGTGATCTTGATAACATTATCCTGCTTTTCATACAATATTGTTTTACAAGTGTGTTACTCTTTAATAGATTGTCTATTCAGTAGGCCTTTAAGTAGTATTATTTCCAACTTAGTTTTTGCTTTTGTTTTCTCAATTTAAAAACATTTATCTATTTAAAATAGTTATAGAACAATTAGAAACTAGAGATATGCAAAAAAGAAAAACAATTTTTCAGTCCTACCCTCCAGAAATTAAAAACTTTGAATTTCAGAATGTCTTTCTATTATATGGCTTCTCAGCATTCTTCTCTAATTTGCTTTTCTCACTTAATATGATCTTCATTCTTTTCTCTAACTTGCTTTTCTCACTTAATGTGTTATGACTAGTCATGAAATATAGGACTGTATGATCCTAATATGTATTGCCTAATATGAATGTACTATAATTTGGATAAGTCGTTTCTAATTTGTGCTGTCATCAACAGTGTTGGTGCTTATTTTACTGTGGATTAAAATAAAGAGGTTTATTAAAATGAAGAGGTTTGAGAAAAACACAAACTCTTCTACTACACCAACCTTTATTATCCCAGTGATTTTACGTAAGCTTAAAAACAGACAGACATGGTAAGCTCTCTATAAGCTGGGTTAATAAGGATTAAAAAGGATAACTCAAAATTATTAAAACTGGGCAATATAAAGTACAAAGAATTTAATATAAACTGTAGTTAAAATATGTCCACTCTTTAGGTATATAGTTATCTTTCTATAGATGGCATTCAAATAATACAACTGGTAGTTTATAAACAGTCCTGTGCATTGCACAAAATTGCTTGACGAAAAGTAGTCAAAAGATTAATAATGGATAATGCTGTTATTGTTGACTTTTTCCAAGCAAAATACCCCTGCCATGGTTCCTTTGTCATGGCCCCTCTCCTCCTTCCTCCATTAGAAAGGGCCAATCAGACTGAGAGACACTGTCCTGGCTTCTTTCTCTTTTTCTCTCTCTCTCTCTCTCTCTCTCTCTCTCTCTCTCTCTCTCTCTGTCTCTCTGTCTCTGTTTCTGTCTCTCCCCTAGGGTTTTTTGCTTCTTGCTCTCATTCTGAGATAGGTGGCAGCTTACCTCTTGGTAACCTTTTCTGGCCACAGAAGCTGGTGCTGCTTCTGAGGGCTGTAATCCCTCAAGAGGACTGATACCTCCACCCCCAGTGGAGGTAGCTTTTTGCTGATTCTTAGTCATTTAACATTTCTATTTTTCATAAATTTGATACCTATTTTTTTCTTACTATATCTAATAAAAAATTGGTTCATCATCTTTTTGTAATTGTAATTCTAACACCTATAATATTTTTTTCCATCACCACCCCAGTTAATCATAAGCATTTTTCTTTCTTCTTACACAGAGTTTTCATGACTGATTTTTAATTGTAAAATATACTGTTAACACTTTAGTGAACTCTTCAGAGAGCTTTTGCTGTGTTTATAGTTATTTTCTTTGGGTTGATTTCCTAAGGTGGCATTTAAGAGATCAGTTATTTCTATGGTCAGTTTGTTTTAGGTCCAGCTTGTTTCTAACAGTAGTCAGTATCACCTACAATATATCAGTATTTTAATTTTACTACATTCTTCCCTCCCCAGTTTGGGGGTTTTCACATTTTAATTTTTTTTTAATTGAGCAAACTGCCTTATTCTTTTTTTATTTTTTTGTGGTGCTGAGGATCGAACCCACTGCTTTGCATGTGCTAGGCAAGTGCTATACTGCTGAGCTACAACCCAAGTCCTGCTTTATTTAAAACATTTGAAAAAGGGTGGTTTAAGTCAGGCATGGTGATGCACACTGTAATCCTAGCTACTTGAGAAGCTGAGACAAGAGGATTGCAAGTTCGAGGCCAGCTTGGCAATTTAATGAGACCTATCTCAAATTTTTATGGGGGTGGGGTCAATGAGTGCTGGGAATGTTGCGTACTTTAAGAGATGAGAGTGGGTCATTATTAAGCTTAGCAGGGTTTATAATGTAAAAGTTGTTTCCTTGCAAATTTTGAAATGACCAAAAATCAACCTTCATGTTGACAATTTGTTCTCTTGGGTACATTGTGATAATAGTATTATATATATTGAGTGAGTGACTGTTAATTCACTCTCCAGTCTTAATGACTAAAAAGAAACTTCATTTATGTGCTTGTCTTTTGAAAACATCTTCTATTTGAATACAAATTTATGGGTCCTTTGGGAACCCCTTGTTAAATTTTCCAGTCATAGGACTTGGATGGTGATTATGGTTATTTTTCTGATCGCTTTTACCAGATTATAAAGTTTCCTAATTTTAGTCATAAGGAAGTGGTTTGCATTTGTTTTTAATGCAGAACGGCAAACCTCAATAGTATAGTACAGGAATAGTTAGATTTAGATCTGTTGATATTGAATACAAGCTATGTTGATCATATCAAGCTTTTTAAAAATATTTTTTAGTTGTAGATGATACAACACCTTTATTTTATGTGTTTATTTTTTGAGGATCAACCTCAGCACGTGCTAGGGAAGTGCTCTACCATTGAGCTACAACCCCAGACCTCATATCAGTTTTGATCTCCAATACAAAATACATTTTACAGACAGTAAAATCTTGGCTGTGATACTACTGGATAGTGTACTTTCTGAAAGAGGTAAAGACTTGAACACTTAAGGACATTAATCCTAACCTGTGCTTACTCAAGGCATCTGTGTAAACCAAGGAAAGCAACTTATTTTTAGAGATAAGGAAGAGTTATGCTAAGAAAGCTAAGAAAAGAATGTCTGGAGTCTAAGGAAAGTTGTTGCATCTAAGCTCACAGAACCACATGTAGGTTGAAGCTACCCACCCATGGTAAAGTTTGTTTCAATAGTGTGCCCTTCCTTTTGTTTTTCCAATTTTTTAAGGCTACTCCTATTTCTCAAAGAACAGTCCAAGCTTCTAGAGAAAATATAAAATGCTGTCATATCTAATCTTAGTGAGCCTTAAAAAATTATGATGCTGTTAACAAAATTATGTCTGTGTCAAAACTTGGTGCCTGAAATGCAGTGAATATTCCAGAGAATTTAGAGCAAGAGGATACTTTCTGAAATCAGTATTATTTCCATGTAAACAGAGTCTAAAGTTATTCTACTGAATGATGACTTTAAGAATGATTGTTGTTCGTGAGGTTTTTTTTTTTTTAAGTTATTCAATGCTTTTCATAAATAATTTCCTCTCCCTCCCCCACCCCTACCAATCCCATACTAGGGATTGAACAGAAGGATGCTTTACTACTGAGTAACAACTTTATTACTGAGTTCCCAGCATTTTTTATTTGGAGGCAGATTTCTGCTAAGTTGCCTGGGCTGGCCGTGAACTTACAAGTGTGCACCTCCTGGCAATAATATTTTTTTGTTTCAAAGAGCTAGTGTTTAAAATTTTAGTTAAAGATGGCTTATGTAGGAGTTCCTGATAAATGCCATAGTCTGTTAGGAAAATAGTTCTAAATTAAGAGATGGCATTCTCTATCAAGGTTCTGCTGCCACCTAGCTAGGTATGGTGTTCTTAGGCATTTGTTTTCCCTTCTATAAAATTGTATTTGGGTCCTACATGATCTTTAGGGTCTCTTTATCTCATTCTTGACCATAATTCTTTAAGGTAATTTTGAGATATAAATATAATATTTACTTTGATATTTTACCTTCCTCAGGACCCTGTTCCCAGTGGGTTTTCTGCAGGGGAAGTTCTAATTCCCTTAGCTGATGAATATGATCCTATGTTTCCTAATGATTATGAGAAAGTGGTGAAGCGCCAGAGAGAGGAACGACAGAGGCAGCGGGAGCTGGAAAGACAGAAGGAAATAGAAGAAAGGGAAAAGTAAGATTTCACTTGAATTTGGATAATTTGCTGTTGAAATGTTCATTACAATATTAATGAATGAACTTTAGTCCTATCTCTAGGACTGAAGTTAGTTACCATGGTTGATTTGACTAATCAGCAGAAGGAATCACATTGTTTTTAAGAATTTGTTGTTATATCCCACCCTGATAACAAACCACAGCAATTCCTTTGGTGGTGGTGGTGGTAGTGGGGGGATAATAATGGAGATTGAAGCCTGGACCTTGAGCTAAGCACTCTACCACTGAGCTACACTCTATCCCAGTCCTTCCAAAGGTTGCGGGGTTTGTTTTGTTTTTTTTTAAGTAGTAAATGGGCACAATACCTTTATTTTATGTATATATGTATTTATTTGTTTAAAAGTACTTATTTTTTTAGTTGTAGTTGGATAAAACACCTTTGTTTTATTTATTTATTTTTATGTGGTGCTGATGATCGAACCCAGGGCCTCACACACACTAGGCAAGCGCTCTACTGCTGAGCCACAACCCCAGCCCTATATGTATGTATTTTTATATGGTGTTGAGGATTGAACCCAGTGCCTCACACGTGCTAGGCAAGTGCTCTACCACTGAGCTATAACCCCAGCTCTTCAGTAGTTCTTTATAAATGCTAAAAAACTAATGTATAAATTTTGGGTAAGTTAAAAAAATAAAAATCTGATTTTGAAGGATATTTTTCCCCTATGCTATGACTGCTAAAATTATAACTCTTTGAAATACTTAAATATTATTCTTTCTAGTTTTGAATCAGATGGAATTTTATTTTTCCCCCAGTACTGGGGATCATACCCAGCCAGGGCTTTGTGAATGGGAAGCAATACTCTCCTGCTGACCTATATCCCCTGCCCTCAGATGGAATTTTTTTAAACTTACATATCTTTTATTTTTGTTTTTGAAAAGTATGGGTAATGTAGTTAGATTTTTAATTTTTTAAATATCAAATTATTAATATATTAAATGATAATATTTTGTTTCCCATTTGTTGGATCATTAGTAAATATATATCCTAGAGAATTAAAATTAATTAATTAATTAATTAAGCTATTACTATATTTATGTGCTTTAAAAGTCAAGAAAACTTTCTTACAATTTATACTTATGTACCTATTGTTTTTTGCTTTGTTTTGGTACCAGAGATGCCACCACTGAGCCATATCCCTAGCCCTTTTTATTTATTTATTTATTTTGAGACATGGTCTCACTAAGTTGCCTCGGGGACTCACTTAAGTTGCTGAGGCTGGCCTTGAACTTGTGATCCTCCTGCCTTGGCCTTCCCAGCTGCTGGGATTACAGGCATGTGCCATTGCACCTGGCACCTATTAAGTTTTGTTCAGTTTATCTTTTGAATTTTTCTCACTTTTTATACTTTTGCTACTTTAATCTTAATTGGTTATTTCCAACCCCACCTCACAAATTAATAATTTATTGTGAAAGAGGTTTCAGATATTTTCTGGCCAAGAGGAAGTCAAGGTGACTTCATTCCAGCTTCATACCTGAAAATCGATTCATCTGTGATAAGTATTGGTTTCCTTTGTTATCACAGGAGGCGTAAAGACAGACACGAAGCTAGTGGGTTTTCAAGGCGACCAGATCCAGATTCTGATGAGGATGAAGATTATGAGCGAGAAAGGAGGAAAAGAAGTAAGGCATGAACATAAATAATGTTTTAAACATGGCACAGTCCCTTTGTTTGTTTGCACATTTAATTTGATGAATTGTTCATTTGACATTGTTTCAGGTGATTTTTTTCTTTAGAATCCCAGCAGTCTACAATTGCATGACAGTTTCAGCTTATATTGTTTTCTCATATATTATCCTTTGGGCTTCACAAACTTTCTAACATTTATTTATTACTTTGAAAGTAGCATAAAATTTGTTCCTGTTCTTTTCCTTATCTGCAATACAGTTATTTTTGCCTCTTTTCTAAAGTCTAGTTGCAGTTCTTGTCAGCACTGAATCAAGACACTATCTCTAGAGCATGTTAGTAACAAACATGCATGGATTTGAGGAAAACACTTGGTTTCTTGGAATGTTGCTTTCTTTTACTTGTCACAAGGGAGACAGGAATTAGCACAAGGTGCTTTTTAAGGCCCCTTCTATCACTAGAATTTTGTAAGCAGAATTATAGTTGTGTTTAAGATATATTCTTGGAGTTGGGGCTGGGGCTCAGTGGTAGTGCACTTACCTGGTATGTGTGAGGCACTGGGTTTGATTCTCAGCACCACATATAAATAAAACAAAGGTCTATCAACAATTAAAAAAATTTTTTTTAAAAGATATATTCTTAACTACCAGCAGTATGTAAGGGGATTGAGAGAATGGAGAGCTTCTTATTGTTTTGATTGCTGAGATTTCCTTGATTTAGTTGACTAGTTTGGTTGACAGATTTAAATTTTTTTTTTAGTTGTCAATGGTCATTTATTGTATTTATTTATATGAGGTGCTGAGAATCGAACCCAGTGCCTCACTCATGCTATCTCCTTTAACTCGCAGGCTCTTTTACCTTCTCCCATTGTAAGAGTAAGAGACCTGGAGGCATATTTTGCCTTATCCAAGATCTTTTTTTGCCCGAAACCCTTGTTATAATATGGTATCTTTAACACAAAATCTATGTAATTTCATGAAGCTTGTCATATTGCTACATATGTAATTCTGTTATATGAACAGCAGTTTGGCTGAGAATGGTCTTCCCAAGCATACAGAAAAGGGTGTTTTAGGATGAATTTAAATTTTAAAAATAACCTGTTGAGTTAAAAGAACAAGTTTATGATTTAAAACTCAAATCCTTAAATGTAAATTGTGAATTAAATGCATTTATACTTAACTATATGCTGAGCCCTATTAGCCATTGTAATTTTTTTTAAATGAGGTGTAATGTTAACATTTGTTGAGTGCATCTGTGTATCTGTCAGTCGTTGGTGTTACACATTTTATGTCCATTATCTTAATCAACTATTGTTTGTTTTTATTAATATGTTTTGTAGATCTTTGAATATTTGTAGATCTCCTTTTCCAGTCTAAAAATTGACTCTCTTTCTTGGAAGGAGGTGTGCTTTCTATATTGAGGACATTTTTTTTTTTTAATTTATTAAACATTAGCAAGAACTATAGTTTCTAATGAAAGACTTTGTGTTTGACTGGCTTTTGGCTAACATTAGAGAAGTAGCAGCATTATATTCATGATGTGCACAATAGTCCCACCTTACCGCCCTTTCATTTCCTGAAGTTTTGAGTTACTTGTTATCAACTAAGTTCTGAAAATTACTATACAGTGCCATACATAAGATATTCTGAGAGAGATCATATCACATAACTTTCATTAGAATATATTGTTATAATTATTTTATTTAACTATTGTTAATCTCATTGTGCCCAATTTATAAATTAAACTTTATCATATGATATATGAAAAAACATAGTCTTTGTGTGGGGTTCATTGTTAGATATTCATTTGAATATTTGGAATATACCCCTGCAGATTATTGTACTACTATTAATAGTTGATGCTTATATTTTAACCTGATAGTAGCAAGTTTTCAATATACTGAAGTTACTAGCACTAATTTGTGCTTGTCAGGGTCCATCAGTAATCACTCTTGGTCTTAATAACAAGATTGAAAAGAAATATAAGGGCTGGGATTGTGGCTCAGCAGTAGAGCGCCTAGCATGGGTGGGACCCGGGTTCGATCCTCAGCACCACAACACATAAAAATAAAGGCATTGTGTTGTGTCCATCTACACCTAAAAAAATATAAATAAAATATCTAAAAATTAAAAAAAAAAGAAATATAAGAAGGTTTTTTTAGGTTCATATTTCTCCTTAAATAATTGCTGTCATTCAGTTCTGTCATTATTATGCATCTATATTGGCTTTAGAGTAATTTCCATTGTAAAACATTTTGTGTTCATGCAGAATACTTTTGTAGCCAATTTTAATTTGTATTTAAAAAATTATTTCATTGATGGTTAAGCCATATGCATTATGTATAGTTTATCCCTAATAAAAATTTCTTATAATCTCCATTCATGTCCTTTGATTGACAGAGGCAAATGGAAAGATCTCTCTTATCTTTTGGTTCTTTTGTATCTACATTTTCCATCCAGGAAACACAAACAGGAATAGTGACAATATCTAACAGGTTTTTCAGGAACCAGGATCCATACTTCCAAATAGATGCTCTGATAGATTCACTCTATTTTCTCATCTGTAAACTGGAAACACCTGTTTCCAAGGGTTATGAAGCCTAGATGAGCTCATGTATATGCTAGTCATGTATGTGTATCTTATTACACAGTGATAAATTATGTTACTTTGAGTTATATTATTCTCTTTTAAGTAAGTACTGGTTCTCTGGATTGTGTAGTTTTGCCTAAAAATTCACTTGGCAATTATATTCTGGGACTTTTGAGTGCCTTTTGAAAAAAAAAAAAACAATTTTATCTCTCTAGGTGTTGCCAGTTTTTATGTGGTGCTGAGGATCGAACCTAGTGCCTCATGTGTGCAAGACTCTATCACTCAGCCCCAACACCAGCACCAGCCCCAGTTTTCTACATTTTTCATCTTATCTTTAGATGTTTAATCTAAAGGTAGATATTAGAAAGAAGGATGAAGTAGCAGCTCTTTTCTGCTTCTGGGAGTATGGTATGGGTGGATAATATGACAGTTGAATTGTATCACAGTTCTTGGGATTCTGGTATCTGAAATGGTTTCCCTCCTTTGATCACTACATTTATGTTTTTACAGGTATGGGAGGAGCTGCCATCGCCCCGCCTACTTCTCTTGTCGAAAAAGACAAAGAGCGTATGTAGATCCTTTTCTCCCCCACTCTCCACCCCCCAATACAAATTTTTAACCCAGCTGTGGGAAATCTTAAGCTTGAAACCCTCAGTTTCCTGAATTTAGAGCAGAACAACCTGCACACCACTCCCCTAGCTCTGACCTTGGAGGCTGCAGTGGTTTGGGGCTATTGCTCCCTTACATCCCTGATACTTAAGCCTTTTTAATACTAAGCTCTGAGGCTTAAGTTTTTATAGAGTAGAATCCATTTTTTTAAATCAATTTTTTTCCCCAAGATTCATGTTAGGTTCATTTGGAGTTGAGTATGTTCATGACCTTCCACAAGAGGGCAGTGCCTTCCTTTGTTGATCCCCCCACCCCCCCCACCCCCGCATTGTTTCAGAACAGGTGTGTGTCCTTTTAGATACTTTGCCAAAACATGCCCTCCCACCGCTTATTCTCCCACTGAGTTATCCAGAATTTGGGGTTTAGTAATAGGTTTTTAAATATCATGTTGACCATTTCCCCATGCTGTGGGTTGGGCCAGACCTAAGCTGTCATAAGAAAATATAATTATCCATGGTATTTTTAAATATCTGTTGTACTATTAAAATATCATTAAATATCTATTATGTGAAAATAACTCACATATAGTAAACCTCAGTTGAAAACAATCTCTGGGAATGAGGCCAAGCATCTGGGTAGTTTAAAGCTTCCTTTGAATTCTAATGTGTAACGAGGGTTGAAAACCACTGCTCCAGTGTATGGTCCCTGACTCAAACAGCTTTATGATCTGTGAGACTAATGAGAAAATAAGTTGGAGTCTTAAGATAGGTACACAGATGCTATGAGAGTCAACTGAAAATTATATTGTATCTCTTTGGCGCATACAGGAAATCTTAATGATTTACACAAGAATTGTCGTTAAACTCCAAAGGATATGTAATATTTCAGTCGATGTCAGAGGACATTTAATGGGGATATGAACAAGTAGAGGCAGTTAGAATCAAAGGTTATTCTACTTCGGGTTAAAAAAAATAGAGACTATAAATTGGGAGTTTTTTCTTGTGATAAACAAAAATGTTGGCTAAACCAGTTAAAGATAATTAACTGATAAAAGTACAGTTTCACGTAGTATTTTTGTGAACCTACTTTATTTTTCCCCAATAGTACCCCGAGATTTTCCTTATGAAGAGGACTCAAGACCTCGATCACAGTCTTCCAAAGCTGCTATTCCTCCGCCAGTATATGAGGAACAGGATAGACCAAGATCTCCAACTGGGCCTAGCAACTCTTTCCTTGCTAACATGGGGTATTATTGGTTTAAGTGTTTTCATTTAAGAAAGTGTAAAAATGGTTTGAGGAACAGTGTAAAAAACAGTGTAAAATAATGTTGGGGCTGGGCACAGTGTCGCATGCCTGTAATCCCAGCAGCTTGGGAGGCTAAGGCAGGAGGTTAAAAAAAAAATCAATTTTACAAGGCAAATTCAAAGCCAACTTAAGCAAAATTAAAGTGCTAAGCAACCCAGTGAGACCCTGCCATTCTGGTTTATAGGAGAAACTTGGAGTGTGTTCAGTCACATAGTGCCTTGGTCAAGGATTAATGTTCAAGTTATGTGAAGTACATTCCAAGATAGTACAGTTTTCTCCAAAACAGCTAATACAAGTTTTGATTGATTTATGTGTTCTTATGCCCATTTTTATAACATTTCAAAAAAAAAACTTATGTGATTTAGAGCTTTCTTCAGTTATCTATAAAGGATAAGTGACATCTTCTTTTCCTCACAAAATAGGTCATTTGTGGTAAGGTCATGGTTATGTACTATTGACTTAAAACCTTGGTCTAACTCAGTGGTATAATGTTTGCTTAGCATGCATGAGGTCCTGGGTTTTGGGGGGGGGGGCAAAAATTGGACGTTTGTTTGCCAGGGTCTAAAAATCAGTTTAAGGTTGGTATTCAGATGAGACTTATGAATTTTCTTAAAAATATCTTTTAGCTTTTGATAGACCTTTATTTTATTTGCTTATTTATATGTGGTGCTAGGAATCGAACCCAGTGCCTCACACATAGAAGGCAAGAGCTCTACCATGGAGCTACATCTCCAGCCCCAAGAATTATGATTTTTTTTTTTTTGACCCTGCTGGATTTGGCATTTCAGATAAGAGAATCTTATATATTATTTACTCTGATGCTATGAAGGGGCTATGAAACAGTGTCACTGAGGTATTTGTTTTGTGTTGTTTGACAGGATGCTCCCTCTAGTAGAAATGCTACTAATGAGACAGTCAAGTATGGTAATCCCAGTGAGCCACTGTACCTCTTTGCATCTGCTTTGGTTCTCAAAACCCTCAGGTAGCTGCTGAGTTAAAGTAGATGACTGGCATTTGTGCATCTCAGGAGCATTTTGAATTCCTGAGTTTCTTTGTGTTCTATATCCTAGACCTATGTGGTCACTACTAGCCATAAGTGGTTATCAAATTAATTTGAAAAACAAACACTTAAACTTTAGTTCTTTAGTCACAGTAGTCTTTATTTCAAGTGCTCAGTAACCACATATGATTAATGGTTACTGTATTTGACAGAGTAGATGCAGAACATTGCCATCACTGGTAAGTTTAATTCCCTTTTTTTAAACAAGCATTAACTTAGTTAATATTTAACTTATATTAAGAAACATGCAAGGGGCTGGGGATGTGGCTCAAGCGGTAGCGCGCTCTCCTGGCATGCGTGCGGCCCGGGTTCGATCCTCAGCACCAACAAAGATGTTGTGTCCGCCGAGAACTAAAAAATAAAAAATATTAAAAATTCAAAAAAAAAAAAAAAGAAACATGCAGGACTGGGGATGTGGCTCAAGCAGTAGCGTGCCCGTCTGGCATGCGTGCAGCCCGGGTTCGATCCTCAGCACCACATACAGAGAAAGATGTTGTGTCTGCCGATAAATAAAAAAAAATAAATATTTTTTAAAAATTCTAAAAAAAAAAAAAAGTAACATGCAGTGTGGCGGGTGCAATGGCCTACACCTGTATAACCCCAGCAACTTGGGGAGCTGAGGCATGAGGATTGCAAGTTCAAGGCAAGCCTGGGCAGTTCAGTGAGACCCTGTCTCAAAATAAAAACAACAAAGACTAGGGATGTAGCTCAATAGTTGAACATCCCTAGGTTCAATCACAGTACCCCCCTCTGCCCCCCCCCCGAAAAGAAAGAAACAATGCAGAGTGGATGGGGCACAATGGTACATGGGCACCCAGTTACTTGGGAGCCTAAGGAGAATTCCAAGTTCCAGTCCAACCTGGGTGACTTAGTTAGAACCTATCTCAAAAAGGATTAGGGATATAGCTTGGTGGTAGAGTGGCATGTGTGAAGCCATGGATTCGTTCCCTCGTGCTGTCAAAAAGAAAAAAGGAAAGTAAGATACAGTTGTTTCTTTTTTCTTTTTCTTTTTTTTTCTTTTTTACCCCCTTCGAATAGCTTGTTCAAAAGACAATCTAAAAAGAACTAAGTACATAAAAAGGTAGGTACAATTCTAGTGGAAGCGAGGTTTTGTGATTCAAGCTTAAGCAGCAGTCTTTGTTGGAAAGTGCCCTTGAGACCACCAAGCATCTCACAGTGGAAGGTGAAAGGTATTAGGCTGTTTAGCCCTATTTATTTCTTATTTTGAGTCAGGATCTTGCTAAGTTGCTGAAGCTGGTCTCAAACCTGTGATTCTTGTTCCTCAGCCTCCCAAGCTTGTGGGATTACAGGCGTGCACCACCATACCCTAATATAGAAATAATTTCTAAATGTGACATTTTGCTTTACCTTCTAGCCAGTCTTAAGCTAGTCACCTTATCTTGCCCTTGGTTATTTTATTCCTCCTAAGTACAGTAGATGATCTCATAAGGGTTCTTAAATTTATAAAAATCTTTCATTGGAAATATATTGTTATTTAGAAAAATATAGTTATCTTCATTATCTGAAACTTCATACTTATATTTTTACAGACCACTGTTTTAAATAAGTCTAGTTATAAGATATGTAGCAGTACAGATCAGGGAATACATAAGAAGTCTAGTGTTTTTTAACAGTACTAGAGAAACTAGCATTTCCCTGAGAGTTAACCAAAGGATATCCTGGATTATGCTTACGTTTCTTGTCTTTTTTTGGGAGGGGGGGGTACCAGGTATTAAACTCACAAATAATTGACCAGTTAGCCACATTGCCAGCCCTATTTTGTATTTTATTTAGATACAGGGTCTCACTAAGTTGCTTACGCCTCAGCCTCCTGAGCCACTCGGATTACAGGCGTGTTACCATACCTAGCTTGTATTTCTTTTTATATTTATACTTCTTTGATCTAAACATCTCCACAGCTTCCATCTGAAGGCCTACTCATTGTATGTGACCTCATCAGGACCTTTGTGGAATTTATACTTTCTCTCTCCAGGAGATTATTGTGGTGTCCAACTTATACTATAGTTGATAATATCTACTGTAAGGACCCTTATCCATTTTCCCCCTCCTAGTGGCACAGTAGCACATAAGATCATGCAGAAGTATGGCTTCCGAGAAGGCCAGGGTCTGGGGAAGCACGAGCAGGGGCTGAGCACCGCATTGTCAGTGGAGAAGACCAGCAAGCGGGGCGGCAAGATCATTGTGGGTGATGCCACGGAGAAGGGCGAGTCTCAGGGTAAGTTCACAGAGAAGTCTTGATCCTTCAACCCAGAGGGAGAGATCAACCCTCCCTTCTGGCAAAAGACGGTAATTTGTGAATGATGCACTTCTACTTCTGTTTGGGAAGGCAAGAATCTTGAGAATGATCTTCGTTTTTCAGAATAGAGGTAGAGAAAATAAGTTCATACCTACCTTGACTAGACAGAGTCCTTTTAACTTGATAAAATATTTGTTTTCATAGCATTTAGATTAGAGACATGCACATTTTATCAGTGATTATATCTGCTCTACCTCCATCTTTTTCAATAGCTCTTTACTTTTTCCTATCTTTTCATTATAGATGTAGTTGCTCATTTTCTTAGAGATTATTTGCTCTATAAGATCTTATATTACTTTGTAGTTTGTTCTAATTGGTGTTTTTATTTTCATTTGATTCTTATAGTCAATTCTATACTGGGAACATTTGGGAATGAGAAAACATGGCATTTTAAGTAAAAAAAAAAAAAAATGTTGATTTTGATTAACTTAGCTGAATTCCCTTTCCTAAAATAGGAAAAAACACTTCTGGTAGCCCTGTTGCATAGCTTATATAGGAAGCAGCCAGTCAGTGTAATTGTTAGTACCAGAAGCCAACAGTTATCCCAGTATCTGAATTAGCAAGTGGCTAGATAATTAACTGCTTAATGTCCTAGGCTAGTGATCTTGGACTTTAAACTCCAAGGTAAAACTCACCAGTAAGGGTTGTAATCCATATGCTCTGTCAGGAAGAGCACAAAGAGCACAAAATTGCAGGTAATGGTAGACACTAGAAATTTCCAGAAAATATTATGAAAACATACCAAAGCAAAGCAAATGTTTTGTAGCAGAGACTGATTGCATAGATGCTTGTATGTCTTAGTGACAAAAATGATGGAGATTGCTGTTGGAATTAGTCATTATAATAGTTCTATAACATGTCTGATGATGTTTTGATACAGATGCATCCAAGAAGTCAGATTCAAATCCATTAACTGAAATACTTAAGTGTCCTACTAAAGTGGTCCTACTGAGGGTAAGAAGCAAAAGAAAGGAACCCCTGTCTGTCTACCTTGATTTTTGTGTCACCCTGTTCTACTCTATCCCATATGCTTTCACCTCCACCAATGTAAAAGTTAAAAATGAAACTGAAAATAATACTTTTGCAAATAATGCCTTTGGGAATCCCATATAAGACTGATTTTTAGATTCGTTTCTAAGCTGAATACAGTGTTTGAGAAGTCAGTGACCAATTACTTTAAAATACTTGAAATTGCTAGAACTTCCACTTAGTTCATACATTTTGGTGCTTGCATAGATGCTCATTTAACTTTTCAAAGCCTAATGTATGTGTAAAGGAATGCCATCTTTTGGGTGCTTGAAGGATAGATTTTTTATTGTGTCATTTGGGATTAAGAACAGTTGACACTGAAAAATATTCTTATTTATAAAACTTACATATTCGTAAATTATACTTGTTAGTTGAATTTTTTTGTTGTTGTTGTTTATAGAACATGGTTGGTGCAGGAGAGGTAGATGAAGACTTGGAAGTTGAAACCAAGGAAGAATGTGAAAAATATGGCAAAGTTGGAAAATGTGTGATATTTGAAGTAAGAGAGTTTTGGGTTTTTTGTTATTGTTATTATTGTTGTTGTTTATAAGTTTACTCCAACACAAATAATATCTCAATTGATAACTTTACTCATTGTACTTTAATTTCTTTTCCAGATTCCTGGTGCCCCTGACGATGAAGCAGTACGAATATTTTTAGAATTTGAGAGAGTGGAATCAGCAATTAAAGGTAAACTGCACAGCTAAATATTAAAGAATTTTTAAAAGTTGAATTTGTGACCCTAATCATTATAATTGAAATGATTATTATTATTTGCTTATTTTAAAGTTATTGTTGAAAGTTAATGCATTGTCTTATAGGATACCTGTATTAACTGACTGTCTTTTTGTTTGCCTTTTAGCTGTTGTTGATCTGAATGGGAGGTATTTTGGTGGAAGGGTGGTAAAAGCATGTTTCTACAATTTGGATAAATTCAGGGTCTTGGATTTGGCGGAACAAGTTTGATTTTAAGAACTAGAGTCATCTCTGATGATCCTTAAATGAGCTGCAGACTGAGCAAAGACAGAAAAAGGCAATGGCCTCTGTGGCTGTTGAATACTGAGACTCTTGGAAGGACTTCTAAGATATATGTTGATTGATTTCTTTTTTATTTTGTGATTTTTTAATATAGTATAAAAATACTTTTAAAAATTCTTGTGTGCTTCTCTTTTTTTTAATTGCTAACTTCTGGGTTGATTCTATTCTTGGTTGAGATTTCATGGTAATTCTCAATTGCTTCAGTGATGATGCAGCACTTATATTTTTAAAAAAATATAGAAAGTATTGGAACTTGGGATTTGTATTAAATTATCCCTTCTCTCTCTCTCCCCCTCCCTCCCTCTCCCCCTCCTTCCCTCTCTCCCTCCCTCCCTCTCTCTCCCTCTCTCCCCCCCACCTCCTGCCCCTTCTTTTAAAAAAGCCTGCAAGTTACTAGACTATAGCTTCATAAATTCTATTATGAAGTATCATCTTGGCATCCTGCCAAAGGTAAAAATGTCTGTTTTCTCTTACAAAATTCTTAGTGACTCCAAGAAAAACTCTTTGCAGCCTGAACTAAGGTTAAAGAATAGTTCAGATCCTACCATGACATGTTTGGATTAATCATTTGTGGTTAAGCTAAGTTAGAATGTAGAGTTCATGATGGGTTTATGAAGTATGCAGGTATGGAAATCAGGAGTTCAGTTTCTATTCATATTTAATTCCTGCAGGAGAAGAGAGGACTGGAGGGGTTGCTGCTTGTGTCCTAGTCTAGGGGTTTATATAGCACTTGAGTCAACACTATTAGTCCAAATTTATGCTATTCAGCATTTGGGAAAGTACCAGTGCTATTGGTACTTCTGAACATGGACTTATGTTCAGGTCTGCCCCACTTAAATTTTCCCACTATTCCTGGGAAGTGGAAAGTTGAAGTTGTCAGATCATGAATGCTTGGGGTTCTGAGCTTTGGCACTTTGTGGAACACGCATCTACACCGGCCTGCACCTGGATTGCCTTGGCATCACAGGTTATTACCCCTGGCTCACCTCAGGCCTGCTGTAGCCTCTGCCTGTGCCTGCCACCCATGTTCCACTGTTCCACCACCATTTCTTAGTGGGGATTATTTGGCTGGCTGTGCAAGTGAGCAACTGGGGAGCCATGTCACTAGTAGGTACATTGCCCAACTATGTTTTGGAAATGGCAGGTTTTCACTGGAAAAATTAACAATAATGTAAATTCTATTGGATGTAATTTCAAAATTTATAAGAATTCGGCCTTGTCATCTACCTAACTGTACTGCCTACCAAATATAATTCTGGAATTGTGGAAAATTGTGCCTTTGAAGTGCAGTTACCTAGTGGCTTAAAAGTTTAGCAGGATCACAGAAGAGGAAACAGATGAAAGAATTTAGTACTGAGGTTCATTGCCAGGGCAAGAAGTATTTCAAGAATCACTCCTGCCTGTGCTTTCTTCCTTGCATTCCCAAGTATTGCACGTGACTTTCTTGAAGCGGCAACTAAAGCACGTGAGCCTGTGTTGTCTCTTTGGGTTATTAAGACATTAAAGGGTATTGCCACCTTTAGGGGCAAAGAATTTGATATTTCTTTACATCCATGGACTTGGTTTGGAGACATAAGGAATATTCTGGCCCTTCTTAAAAAAAGAATTTTCTACTATTTTTATTAACAAAAGTAACGTTCTATCTTCTGTGGTGTTATTTTACTGAATAAAATTGGACTAACTGGAATTTTGTGATAAAAGTGCACATTATAAAATAAGTTTGGATTAAAAAGTAAAAGAATTCTAGGGTTTTTTTTTTTTAAGTATTTTTTAGTTGTTGATGGACCTTTATTTTTATTTATTTGTATATGGTGCTGAAAATCGAACCCACTGCCTCATGCACTCTACCACTGAGCCACAACTCCAGCCCCTCTAGGACATTTTTTAAGACAGTAATCAAAAACAACCCTGGAATTTAGATAGTGTTACCTTTGGAATTAGGTATATGAATATTAATGTGTATACCCCTTTTGAGTTTACACTTAATATTATGATGGTAGTACTCTAATGTGCTTAAGGTATAAGTTCCAAACTGCTTTTAATACTTGCAGAAGACTTCATACCACTTTGATTCACATCACCATGACATAACTTAGTGAATGTCTTTCTGCTCAGTCTCTTTGATTGTTCTTTTCTAGATTATCCATAACTGCATTCATCATTTAGTGTGTTCTAAATCTTCTACAAGTTCGTGCTTAAGAAATTTGAAATTACTTTCCAGTATTAACTAAAATCCAAATCAACTATAATATAAATTTAAAGTTAATTTTGCTACTATACAGCAATTAAGTTCAACATAATAGACATTAGTGACTCTTGGTGGCCTGTCTATGATCTTTTAAAATTACTTCCTGTGTTTGTGGAATTTCTTTCTTTTACTCCCTGCAAGATAAAGACTAAACATTTGCTTTCCATTCTGTACACTTGAAATCTTCCTCTAGGCACCCTGAATTACTGTTAAAGATCAGTGCAACTGGCATCCAAAGGAATTTATCCAGTTATACTTGAACTTCCAATGGCATCTGACACAGCCACTCCCTTCTTAAGAATTGTGACCTCTGTACCTGTTACCCTTTATTACCATTCACCCTCTTTATAGGTTATTTTATTTATCCTCCTGGCTTTTAATTTCTTCTTCTATGTGAATAACATCTTAATCTCACCAGTCTTCATTACAGTACTTCAGAACTATATCCAGCTGCCTATTGATCATCATCTGATCATCAGACAACATCACCTGGTTATCTCCTCACCTCAAATACATGTCCTAAACAACTCACTTTCATTTTTTAAAACCCATCATATTAAATTCTCTAATTTGGAGGAAAGCATCTATTATTCAGTTCTTAGATGTCTACCATTCCTTTTTACCCAGTCCAATATGTAATTGAGACCTGTTGGTTCTGTTTCTTTTCCATTTTTCATATTAACCCAGTATAGTTCCTTTGATTTTTTTTTTTAGACCCTCCTCATCTCCTTCCTAGAATAGGCCAGTGGGCTCTGTCTGCTTTCCTTTCTCTAATTGGGTAAACAATTCCTCGGTTGTTAAGCATTCCCATATATGAAAATCTTTAGTTGTTCTCCAAAGCCAATCCTATACTTTTGGGAGTTCTCAGTATCCTTGTGCTTATTCTTATCCCACCACACCTTGAGTTTTAACAGGCAGAATCACTGACAGTTTTTCTTGCTCACTTTCCCTCTACCTAGAGAATTGTCCCTTTTCCCCGTTATTCCAGTTATCTTAACTAGTGTATTGCTAGGCATTCGTGCAGTGATATTGGTACCATAGACCTTATAATGAAAAAAGTCCTCCACTCTATTCTTCCCCTGTGGTAACTTACCTTTTTTAGCTGGATTGCTTCTGGTCTCTGCCTCCATGTTTCTAAATACATCATTGTAAGCCTTCTTTTGCCTCTTCCTAAGCAGATGTCTCAGAATAGTCTGTACTCAATCTCCACCTCCTTAATTTCCATTCAGTCTTCAACCCACTTCAACTCAAGGAGTAAATCCAGAAAAAGATGGCAGTGATTCAAGAAATAGGGAACCCTACACAGGGAGAGGAAAAGTGATTCCTAAGATAATGAAAAGGAAGTCTTAGTCTAATAACTGGGCAAAGAACCTTGAGTTCATATGGGAGCAGAAAAGTAATCTGGGCTCCCCAGCAGGGAAGGTGGAATCAATTACACGCTATGTCTCCATTCTAGGGAAAACATGGTTATACAGTAATAAAAAGCAAGGTATACTACTGGCTTAGCTAAGCATAACATACCAAACTTCATAACACAGAGACTGATTACAGGTTTGTTTTTTGATGTTGTTTTATCTCTAACTTGAAAGCATGAATACAAAAGAGTAGGAGAGTCTTGGCAAAACTTCCGTTTTCCAAGAAGTTAATAGATTATCAGAATTCTCTTGTCTTTCCCATATTGAATCTGTGGTGTTGGATCCTGTGTCTGTCTGTCTTTATTTCTTTTTTTTTTTTTTTTTTTTTTTTTTTGGTTTCCTTTCTCCAATAATTTCCTGAGAAGTAACTCCAGGATACGTTGGATATGCTTTTATTTTTTGAGGTCTTGTGTGTCTGAAAATATCTTGATTCTGTCATCATCCTTAATTGATAGTTTAAATGTGAGATTGATTAAAACCCATTTTTCCCTCTAAATTTTAAAGGCAGTATTAGATCATTATTTTCCTGCTTTACCCTTGATAAAATCAATATTCTTATTTGTGACTTTTTTCTCTGGAAGGTTTTTGAAATCTGTGTCCTGAAGTTTCATGGTTATGTGTTACCCAGAATTTCTTTTCATTCATTATACTGGGCATTTGGGATGAACTCTTTTATTTTTTTAATATTTATTTTTTAGTTGTAGGTGGATATAATATCTTTATTTTTTTATTTTTATGTGGTGCTGAGGATTGAACCCAGTGCCTCACTGGTGCTAAACGAGCACTCTACCACTTGAGTCACAACCCCCCCCCATGAACTCTTTTTTTTTTTTGAGAGAGAGAATTTTAATATTTATTTTTGGTTTCCTGCGGACACAACATCTTTATTTGTATGTGGTGCTGAGGATCAAACCCAAGCCGCACGCATGCTAGGTGAGCGCGCTACCGTTTGAGCCACATCTCCAGCCACCCGGGATGAACTCTTTTAATGTAGAAGTTCGTATGTTTGATTTTGGAAGACTTTTTTTTTTTTTTAAGAGAGAATTTTTTAATATTTTTCAGTTTTCTGTGGACACAACATCTTTATTTTATGTGGTACTGAGGATCGAACCTAGCGCCCCGCGCATGCCAGGCAAGCGAGTCACCGCTTGAGCCACATCCCCAGCCCATGGAAAATTTTATCACTATTTCCTTGATAATTTCTTCCCTTTTCTTCATTGTGTTGCTCTTTCTGGATCTTCCATTAGCCACTTTATGTCTGGGTTGATTTATTTAAATCTTTCATTGGTTAACATCTTAAGGCACTTAAGGAAGTGGTTGAGCTCTGGACCATAGTCTTTGGAGTCTAGATGTATCTAAGTGATGGAGCTACACGTTTTATTTTTTAAAAGTATGATATTTTTAAGATCTTTTGAAGAACAATGAACTTAATATTGACATTTTATGTAAACATGTAAATGCTAACAATATGGGAAAACTATCAATTTCCTTCTAAAGTATATTCCTCTTAGTATTCAATTATTACAATAAAGATGTTATTTACTAAAGGAAGAGTAACAGATAGACCCTCTTCTGTGAAATGCTGTTTAGGTTCCCTTTGTTTTGGTTATCATTAGACATTGACAAAATAGAAACAGTTTTTAAAAGTAACCTAAAACTTCTTTTTTTCTAAGTGTGATAAAGGGAGGATTATAGAAATATTTTATTTGAGGTACTGGGATTTATTTTCATTTTGAAACAGTCTAAGTTGCCAGGGCTGACCTCAAACTTGTGATCTTTCTAGTTCAACCTCCAGGTTGCCGAGATTATAGGTTTGCGCTACTGCTCCCAATTAGGGAAATATTAAAATATGCCTTGAACAAAGAAAGACAATATTGTTATGTTAGTGTCTCTTTAACAGATACATGATCTGCTGATATTTTTAAATAGGCTTTTAGGGCACCAGCAATTTCCGGATTTGGTAACAGCTGGGTTTTAGCAACCACCTTTTTTCCTTCCTCTGTATTCTTATAGTATTAAAAACACTTCTTATTACATTTTGTTATCCTCTTTTCCTGTTGTTTTTCTCCCACATCTTAAGTCTGTCTAAACAGTGGACACATGAAGTTTTCAAAGTTTCTGAAAAGCTACTGTCTACCCATTGATAGGTTTGTAACAAACCCACATGGGTCTATAGTTTGCTAAAACCAGAATTTACATAAGGGGGGGAAATGCGCGATATGAATGTAGTTGCTAAGGGAATTTTACTGATAATTCTGAAGAGGAAAATTCTGAGGTATAAATGGAACTAGGACTAAGAAACAATCATATGAATGTTAAATCATTTTAGAAGTAAACTGCTTGCAATTCAATGAACCATCCTATATGATTATGATCATGGGAATTTTATGAAGATCCATCTGCTTTAAGTTGTTGCAAACTGAGTTTTGCATAATTACGATGAAAAATTGGGTTGAAAGGTTAAGTTCAGGGTTATTGTTATTCCTATTTTCAGTTTTTAATTAATTTTGATCTTTTAAAAAATAAATGTTTACATAATTATAAAATCAACTGAATACTCAAAACCTTGTAGCAAATTAGATCAGATCCCTGTCCCCACCAGTCCTCAAACAAAACACATTCAACTAATTTAACTCTTATTATGGCATTTGTTTTCCTATTTGTAACTCATTTACTTATAATGCCATTTATTAATGTATTATCTTTAGGCATTTTTTTTCATCATTTTCTGTTATCGAAAAGGATTTATGTTAACCCAACTCATGGCCCATTTCTTCTTTCTCCATTCTTCCAGTGTATTCACATCAAAATTTGTTGTTAAAGCCATGGTCACTGCTAATTCACTATTACATAAATATTATGCACTTATATAATTTGTAGCATATTTTATTATATAATAATAATTACCAAGTTTTTAAAAATCATTTAGTTTAAATAACTGAAAGTTTCTTCTAATTCTTTTACCACATTGGTTTTCTTTTTCTTTTTCGTTTTGGTAGTACTGGGATTATTCTCATATTGTAGATAAGTATTCTACCATTGAGCTACATCCCCAGCCCTTTTAAAATTTTGAGACAGGATCTCTCTAAATTGCCCAGGTTGACCTTGAATTTCAATCCCCCTGCTTTCACCTCCTAAATCACTGGGATTACAGGCAGGCATCCCTGTGCCCAGCATTTTCTGTTGGTTTTTTATGTACCATTCAATCCTTTTTTCTCCCAGAAGGACAGGTTTATCAATTTGTCTTACCAGTTTTGTATTTTTCCTGAAGAACTCCAGCATTTTGACCAGTCCAGACGGGTCACTTTCTCTGTTGCCTGTTTCCAACTTGAGACTTCCCTTTGCTGTGTTTCTGGATCTCTTATTTATAAGAGTCTTTTTGTCACCAATATTGGCCCATGTTTTCTTAAATGGAATTAATCCCTTCCAGAACCTTCATTTAGATGATTTTAGAGCTGAGGTTGTAGCTCAGTGGCAGAGCACTTTCCTAGCAAGTGTGAGGCACTGGGTTCGATCCTTAATACCACATAAAAATAAAACAAAACCAAAAAAAAAAAAGAAGATGATCTTTAGTTTTCTCATGTCTCAAAATATTTTTATTCTACTCCCATTCTTGATTTTTACTCTTAGTTTGTATGGCTGGGTTTTAAGTTGTACTCCATCAGACTTCTGAGCTGTTATTTCATTTTATTTTAGTTCCTATAGATGATGTTGAAGAAGCCTAGTGCTATGAAATTTTACTTTAAATGTGACATGTCTTTTTATCTCTGGAAACATTTAGAATCATTTCTTTGTTCCTAGTGTTCAGAAATATTGTGATGTGGTTGGCTCTTTCAATCTAGAACCTTGTGACTTTGAGATTGTGAAATGAATCTTTTGTATTATGATGATTTTAGCATCATTGTATAGTCTTATGTTTTCTTTCTAGAACTCCATTTAGTCATGTAGTAGAACTTTGGAATTGGTCTTTTTAAAGCCTCATCTTTCTTTTCTTTTTTTCACTTCTTAGAAGTTTCTTTGTCTTAAATTCTCATAGAAATGTTATTTCTAATACATTCTGTCTTCCTTTTGTAAAAACATGGTGTCCTGGTCTTTTTCTCCCAATACTTTGTCTCTTTGAGGAAATTAAGGTTTTAAAATTGTTTTCAGCAAATATTTATCCATCATCTACTTTGTAGCAGACAGTGAGTGGCCTGAGCATCTGAGATGTACAGATAGACAAGGTAAGCCATGTAGGCTACACTAGCTATGAATGATTACCAGATGCCCACATTAATATACATTCAGTCCTTTCTTTACAAATAGATCTCCCAAGTTTTAGCTGTACACAAATTGTCTGGGGGTGGGGGGAAGCTACATTACCCTGCTGGTATTCTGGGAGCTGAGTGGGGTTTCCTCCATTTAATTTAGCAAACAATTTTCTTTGCAACTTCTTGACTTCAGCTTGAAGTATAACCTTCACCCTCCAATGCATCTGATATGCTCAAGCCCAGAACTGCTCTGAATTCCTTGATATGCAATACAAAGCCTTCTGATCTAATTTTCTGTTTACTTCTCCATCCTCATCTCTAACAACTCAAGAACTTTTACCTTTTTATTCATTGGAAGCATTTTACAGCTTCTCTTTGGCATTATCCATATTGTCAGCATCGATACTCCTATGCTTTGGAGCATAAAATAAGGATAATATGGCAGTCTTCCTGATAACTAAAATGGCTACTAAATAACTGGCAGATAGTGTATACAATGTGGATACACAGGACAAATGAATGGTTGACATCTAAGTGGGACAGAGCAGGATGGTGCCGTGAGATTTCAGAACAGGGTACAATTCAAAACTTAAAAATTGCTTACTTTTGAAATTTCCTCAAATTTGGATCACAGTTGGCTGCAGGTAACTACAGAAGGTAACACTGAATAAGGGACTACTATATTAGTTGTTTATCTCTTAGTGCACCTGATTTATAAATTAGGTACACTTACAAATTTATTGGAGGTATGTCTATATAGGAAAAAACACAGTATGTGGAATTTGGCATTGCACATGGTAAAAGGTATCCACTGTCAGGTCTGGTCCTGCAAATGGGTCTCTAAGTTGCCCCGCCTGACCTCCAACTGATCCTCCTGCCCCAAGTTGTTGGAATTCTAGGAGTGCACCACCACCCCTAGCATGAACTGAATTTTTAAGAGAAGTGCTGACACTTCCATTTTCCAGTCTAGGTGTATAGCTAAGTCCCTGCCTCCCTCATGTATTCTGTCCCAAGATGCCCTCGGGTCTCAGTAATCAGTGTTCCCACCTATCTGCGTGAGGTGGTAGAAGCTTCCCTGTGCTGCTGCTCTTGCAAATCACTCTTTCCTGGGCCTTCTGTAAGACCATATTAAGCTCTTTGATGTTAACTGGTATAAAACAATTATACACACACAATTTCCCTTGCTCTACGTAGAAGAAACAACTGGGAAAAGCAGGTTCTATCTCTGTCTCCCTTAACCTGATTTTTAATTCATATTTTTGAAATATCAAAAAGCTCAACAGCACACCACAGCCTCTTCTTCCCCTTTGCACCCTGGGAAGATGATGTGTTTTAGCACAAACTTGGGTGGGCCACTGAAGAGCACAGCAAATTTGATGGCACCACCAATTAGAGATGTTATTTCAGTCTTTGCAAACTACTTCTGGGTTTGCCCCAAAGGTTGTCATTAGCAGGAGGGGACTTGCTATGCACAATGAAAGGCTGTGTGGGTGACTGGTGGGAAGCCTGAAAGGACATGTGAGGAGGAAGATTTATTTTTGTCAAAAAAAAATATGCTTTGTCCAAATGCTGTTAAGTATCACCTTATTCCTGCAGAGTCATTGTTGTAAAAATAATAATTGGTGAAATGTAGCAAAATGTAGAAATTATATACCACCCTTCTGGCTGAGGTAAGTGTATTCATAAATTTTATAAAGCAATTGTCCATATGAGGTCTACAGGAAACCTGGTATTCATCATTAAAGTGGAAATTATTCATTTCCTCAGGTAAAGTCAGATTGTGACCCCGGCTATCCAGAAGGCTAAAGCAAGATCTAGAGTTTAAGGGCAACTTGGGCAACACAGTGAATCCATCTAAAAACTTTTTTAAAAAATAATTAAAAATAAAAAAAAAATATCTGCTGGGTGTGGTGGTGTGCACCAACAGTCTGTTATTAGAGAAGCTGAGGCAAGAGGATTTCTTTGAGACGAGACTGGACAGCACAATGAGATCCCATCTCCAAAACAAAAAGGAATGAAAAATATTTCCTCACTTTTTTTTTTTTTTTTTTTTTTTTGGTGGCCTTTGTGTAGGGTATAAGGGATAGAACTCAGGGGCACTCTACCATTGAGCCACATCCCCAGCCCTATTTTGTATGTCTTTTTTTTTTTTAATTGGTTGTTCACAACATTACAAAGCTCTTGACATATCATATTTCATACATTAGAATGAAGTGGGTTATGAACTCCCAATTGTACCCCAAATGCAGATTGCAGAATCATGTCGGTTACACATCCACAATATTTTGTATGTCTTTTTTAGAGACAGTATTTCACTGAGTTGCTTAATGCCTCACTTTTGCTGAGGCTGGCTTTGAACTCACAATCCTCTTGTCTCAGCCTCCAGAACTGCTGGGATGACAGGTGTGCACCACCATGCCTGGCATTTCCCTCACTTATGTGTATGGTCCTGGGGATTGAACCCAGGGGCACTTTACCACTGAGCCACATCCCTAGTCCTTTTTGAATCAGGATCTTGCTAAGTTGCTTAGGGTCTCACTAGTTGATTAGCAATTTAGTAAGCTAGTTGCTTAGCTCACTAAATTGCTGAGGCTGGCCTCCAACTTGAGATCCTCATGTGTCAGCTCCCAAGTCACTGGGATTATAGGTGCGTGTCCCTATACTTGGCTTCTCAGGTATTTTCTCAAGAACAAGGATGGGATTCATTGGTGAGAAGACACCTCAAGGAACAGGCCATCTTGCACTATGCCCTGCCATTCAGTGTTTTAAACTCCAAGATAAGACCATGTGGGAAAATGCTTAAGAATTACCTTGGGACAACGAGCAGGAGTCGCAATGTAGTGCTTGTCCACTGCACTGTTTTCATCTGTTCACCCTAGTTCTGATGTCATCCCCACCTCCACAACCCTGAGCTGAAAAATTTGAGCTTTTCATAGTGGGAAGTTTTTCAGTCAGCAGTGGCTAGGCCGTGACAACTGTGCATCATTCTTTTTTTTTTTTTAAGCCTTTTTAATTTATTTTTATGTGGTGCTGAGGATTGAACCCAGGGCCTCCCACATGCTAGGCGAGCACTCTACTACTGAGCCACAACCCCAGCCCCAACTGTGCATCATTCTATGGCAGAAGACATAAATGTGAAGAACTGAACAGGAGTGTGATCTTTGTAGCTAGGACACTCACCTCAGCAGCTACACTGACAGTTCAACAAAGAAATGGGCAGTGAGTCAGAGAATAAGAGTCAATGTGAAGGAGCCTATTCTCTGGGAAATCCCAATTCGTTCCTCAGCTTTGGAGGCTTAATATGGTCTTACAGAAGGCCCAGGAAATAGTGATTTGCAAGAGCAGCAGCACAGGGAAGCTGGGTTATTGGCCTGCAATCTAAATTGACTAAGGTCCCAAGTATGGAGACTTGCAAAGAGTGAGAAAAACCTCAATGTGTCCGAATATGGAGCCAATTTAAACAAGGTCAATTAAAAGTTGTCATTCTTTATTTGATATGTTGAAACAGACTACTTGTCTTTTAGCTGCAATTGACTGAATCACGAGGATCTAAATCTAGCCTTAAAGAAGACTAAATAGCATCCATATATGCAAGAGTCAGTAAGTTGAACGGAATAACTTGCCATGACTCTGGGCTAGTCTTCTAAACCCTTAAGGAGGTGGTGTGTTCTATATAAAGAGGACTTGGACAGGCTTCTGAAAAGTCCAAACCAGTTCTCTTTCCCAAACCTTTCTGTATTTTACTTTTTAGAAACATTAAGTTTCTAAACTTTTGCAACTAATAAGACAATCAGAAATCTACTGGGGGAGGGGTTCCAGGAGTACATCCCTTTCCAGACAAAAGGGATAGACTGCTGCTATGCATAGGCCAAACACAGATGTGATGTTTGTCACTTAGCAACCATGTTGTAACCTTGAGGGAAAGGTCAAGTGAATCACAAAGAGGATAGCCTTGACATTATTGAGTCTCAAGCAGTCTCAAACTGTTGCTACCTCCAGACTTTCACCTGTGACAAAATACATCACAATTTGTTTAGGCCTCTGTAAGTCAGAATTTTATTTACATGTTGCCCAAAGCATTTCTGATACACACACACACTCACAAAATGCAAGATTCCACTCTATTGGCAAAGACCATTAGGTTAAGTTAGTGAACCTCTCTGAGCCAATACTGGTTTCACATCATAAGCTTCTTACCCTGGAGAGAGGTTTGGGATGAATGGGGAGGCCGCTTCCCACCCTCAAATAATCCCCTCAGTCTGATGCCTGAACTCCTGCCTGCAGAGCCGCACAGGATTTGGGTGTGGTGTCTAAACAAACACACAGCCAGAATGGGGTCCTGCAGCTGCCGTCAGAAGGATAGCACCCCAAACCTTGTCCGACTGTGGTTTATCCAATACTGATCCTCTATCCCAGAATCCTTATCTATTTCCACAGATCTCCCTTTCAGAATTCTTATAGTCCTCTTCAAGCATTCCATTGTTGGTGCCTTTAAAACAATGGTTTTCTCTTCGCCTTATCTGCAAGTCACTCCTGCAAGTCTCTGGCCTTTTCTACCCGACCCTTCTCCACCTGCGTCTCGGGAGCCCCTCAATGCTCGCACAGTGCAGACCAGTCTTCAGCATTCTCTCCCGGAGCTGGGCTCCGCCTATTGCGGTAAAAGCAGCGCTTTTGCGATGACTGCGCGACCAGGAAGACATGCGAGTGCCCGAGCAGCCACTGGTGATCTCTAGGACAAGCAGAGTGTGTGGTGCGGACCTTTGTTCTTTACCTTTTTTTGTGGGCGTGACGGGGTGTATGTGTGTGCTGAGAATTGAACCCCGGGGATGCTACCGCTGGGCTACATCCCCAACCTTTTAAATTTTTCTTTTCATTTCCCTTTCTTTCCTCTCCCTCTCTTTCTTTCACTCCTTCTTTCAACAAGTCTCTGGCCTTGAAATTACCATTCTCCTGCCTCGGCTCCCCAAGTCGCTGGGATTTTTTTCTATACCTTTTGTTCGTCTGCATTAAACCCAGTGTTTCTGGCAGGGCTGGGGATGTTTTTCTTTCTCTGGAACAGAGAGAAAAATCATATGATGTAAAGATATAAAGATTCCAAAGATGCACAGGCACTTTACCATCACATCCTTCCCACCTTTGGCCGCCTTTGCGCCCGACTCCCTCACTTCCTGTCTCATTTCACTGTCTAGTCAGTAGTTAAATTGGAAGGGTCCTTTCCTAATTCCAGATTAAGCAGAAGGAAAACGCTGCTAGACTGATCTCTTTAGCTGGAATTTTGGCAATGATTTATTTGCATACCAGAATTAATGAAGCCCCGCAATTATTCTATGAGGAAAGGAGCGATTTGGTTTTCTTACATCTGCCCTAACATAGCTGTGGGGCAAAGGTGACAAAGAAGGTTGCTGTTCACTTTTCCACACTCGGTTGATGGTAGCCTGAACCAGGGCATGGTCGAGTGCAGTGATGACTACAGCAGGCACCCGCTAGTTAACGCCTCCCCCATCCTGGCGCTGAATAAAGGTCGTTGGGTCTGGAAACCTGAGTGGCTAGGGTTTTCTCCAGTGGGTGACAGAACTCCTGGCATAGTGGCTCCAACACTATCCTTTTTTGTCAGAAAGTATTAATTTCTAGGTAACCTCTTTTCCTTTTAAGGGTCCCTCACTTGTTGGTAATGACATAATTGTTTCTTTATTGGGTAAGTTTCTTTTGATATTGGAGAAGTTTCTATGTAAGTAGAGAAATGTGAAGTAAACTCACTGTTGATATTTTAGGGTTAAATTTAGATCATATAGGGGCTGGGGATGTGGCTCAAGCGGTAGCGTGCTCGCCTGGCATGCGTGCGGCCCGGGTTCGATCCTCAGCACCACAAACCAACAAAGATGTTGTGTCCGCCAATAACTAAAAAATAAATATTAAAAAAATTCTCTCTCTCTCTCTTTCTCTCTCTCTCTCTTAAAAAAAAAATGATCTGGCCATCTCACATAAACTACATCATACAGAATATGGCCTTTAAAAAAAAAAAATTTAGATCATATATGTGTACTTGGCTTTTGTGTCGCCCTGGGATTGAAACCAGGGCCTTGATCATGTTAGGCAATGCGTTACCACTGTATTTTGCATTTCAAGAATTTGAAATTTTAAGAGAATAGAGCATATTGGAGTATGCTACATTTAATTTGTGATTCCAATTTAAATTCAAAAATTGAGTAATTGATATTGCTTTGTGATTTAAACTAAAAAATTAAATATAATTTCAATATTATGAGCAGTATGGGATCAAGAGAAGTTAAAAGTGATCATATTTAATTGATAAGTATAGTTTGAGTGAACTGAAGTAATTAAAAGGACAAAATATTAATTTCATAACTGCAGTTAAACTCTTTAAGGAAGTTCAAATAACTAAATTTCTGATAACTAAATTTCAGTTATCAATGTTTCCCTTAACAGTGACTATTAATTTTTTCTATTTTATAAAATAAAGTTATATATACAATCACAGAGTTTTAAGTTGAACATAGGGGCTTAAGAAAAAGGATCAGGGGCTGGAGATGTAGCCTAGGAGTAGAGTGTTTGCTTGGCATGCACTAGCATGCACAAGGCCCTGGGTTTGATCTCAAGCACTGAAAAAAAAATTCAAATTTTGAATTTGAATAAAATGAATATTGATCAAAAATTAAAATAATTCCAAGCAGTCTTTTGTATATATAAAAGCCACCCTTAATTACAATAAAAACATAAAACTTGATTTTTTTTTTTACAGTTTTTAAAAGTCATTTGCGGGCTGGGGATGTGGCTCAAGCGGTAGCGCGCTTGCCTGGCATGCATGCGGCCCAGGTTCGATCCTCAGCACCACATACCAACAAAGATGTTGTGTCCGCCGAGAACTAAAAAATAAATATTAAAAATTCTCTCTCTCACTCTCTCTAAATAAATAAATAAATAAATAAATAAATAAAGTGATTGTACCGCTTTTTAAAAAAAAAAAAAAAAGGTCATTTGCTTCTTACATTTGGCCAATGACAAATACTCTGCATTTCATGGGGAAGGAAACAGGTAAAGGAAGGAAAAGAGCAGAAGCCCCGAAAGGACAACAATGGCCTGTGTTGGATTTGGTCATCTCCTCTCCCCTTTCTTTCTTTCTTTGTGTTTTTTTTTCTTTTTAATAGTTTTAGTTGTAGATGGATACAATCCTTTATTTTGTTTATTTAGTTGTTTTTTTTTTTAATACTGTGGTGCTAGGGATTGAACCCATTGCCTCACGTGTGATCTACCACTGAGCCACAACCCCAGCCCACATCCTCTCCCCTTTCTTCCATTGGCCTGGCTCTTGTCTGTTGTTAGTTTGGCCGTTGTTAGTACAGGTAAAATGAAATGCTATAACAATTACCTTTTTCTTCTGGAAGTGTGCTATGGTTTGGATATGAGGTGTCCCCTAAAACCTCCTGTTATGCAGGAATATTCATAGGTGAAATGGTTGGATTTTGAGAGCTGTAACCTAATCAGTACATCCTACTAGTTTGAATGGACCGAGTGGGTGTAGGCAGTTGGAGTGTGGCTGGAGGAGGTGGGTCATTGCGGGTGTGCTCTGGAAGGGTGCGTCTTCCCTGTACCCCCTCATCCCCTCTTTTCACTCTCTTTGCTTCTTGGCCACCATGTCTTTTTTTTTTTTTTTTTTTAAAAGAGAGAGTGAGAGAGGAGAGAGAGAGAGAGAGAATTTTTAATATTTATTTTTTAGTTCTCGGTGGACACAACATCTTTGTTGGTATGTGGTGCTGAGGATCGAACCCGGGTCGCATGCATGCCAGGCGAGCGCAATACCGCTGAGCCACATCTCCAGCCCTGGCCACCATGTCTTGACAGCTTTCCTCTATTACACCCTTCCCCAACAATGTTCTGATTCTCTTGGGCCCAGAGCAATGGACTAGGTTGACTATGGGCTACACTCTGAATTGTGAGCCCAAATACACTTGCCCTCCTCTAGTTCATTGAGTGTTTTGATCACAGTGATGAAAAGCTAACACAAGATGACTATATGGTTAATTTGAAATCACTGTCTGTCTTCAGAAGACAGTATCCTATTCTTGGAAGTAAGGCTATGGAAAGCAATCACTTAGCTCCAGAGACTGATCCTGATTCGTAGGGGAAAGCCAGCCAGGCTCCTCAGCCATAAACAGAGAAATAAGACTCTATTCACAAAGGCCAAAGGCCCTGGGTTCCCAGCTAAGCTAACACCTGAGAACTGTGATGTCGTGACCTTAGGACATGGCTGGAGGAAAGAACAGAGTTGCCGGGAGAAAAGCCTAGACTGAGGGCTCTGTTCTGTCCTTGTCTGGCTGAGCAACCAGGGCAAGTCACTCCCCTAGCTGAGGCCAGCTTCATCCTGAAATGGGGTGAATGTTTGCCTCTCCCTGAATCACAAGTTTGTCAGGGTGCTATGAAAAAAAAAAAAAAAAGACAAGCATGAAATCTCTCTATAACATTAAAAAGAAAGAGAAAACTTCACAGCAAAAGAAATGAGAGAAGAGCCAGGTATAATGGTGCATGCCTGTAATCCCAGCAGCTCAAGAAGCTGAGGCAGAAGAATCGAAAGTTCAGAGCCAATCTCAGCAATTTAGTGAGGCCCTAAGCAACTTAGCAAAACCCTGTCTCAAAATAAAAAATAAGGTCTAGGGTTGTGGCTCAGTGGCTAAGTGCCACTGAGTAAAATCCTTGGTACAAAAGAAAATGAAGAAAAAACAATCTATAGAAAACTATACATCTGACAAGGAGTTGATATCTAAAATATATAAAGAGCTCCAGAGAGTGGGATTGGGGGCAAAGAAAAGAGGAAAGAATGAAAAAGAAAAACATTTACAATTAGATAGTAGGCTGGGTGTGGTGTTGTCACCTGTAACCCTTGAAACTCCAGAGGCTGAGGCAGAGGATCACAAGTTCAAGGCCAGCCTCAGCACCTTAGCAGGGCCCTGTCTCAAAATACAAAATAAAAAGGACTGGGGATGTAGCTCAGTGGTAGAGTGTCCCTGGGTTCAATCCCCAATATCAATCAATCAATCGATCAATCAATAAATAAAAAAGAAAAGAAAGAAAAATAAGAACAAGAAAGCCTGGTTTCCATACTTAACGCTAGGACAAGCCTTCCAAGAGAAGACTGGTTCCAGTTGAGAGTCCCTCAGGGCTCTGATGCTTTCAATGGCTCCATCTTCAGTGCAACCCCATCCTTTGGTTCAGTGGCTTCAAAGGCCCCAAGCAAACCGTGTGAACAGCTTAGAGCTTTCCACTCACTTTGAAGCCTCCCAGGAGTTACTCTTCCCCTCTGTGGTGTGTCAGCTGAGGGGCATGCATTCCCAGCTGCCCTGGCTGTGGCTGCTGAAGTTGCAAGGACAGCTGAACAATAGGCACAGCGTGCTCCCTCCATCAGGAACATTAATCACAGATTTGAACTACATCCTGATCCTGGAAATTTCACCTAAGGGCAGGAGAAAGGATAATTGATTGCATTCCCCCAGAGCCAAGGCTGTACATAGGAGCTCAGTTCAAACAGGAAGATTAATTGGGAGAAAACTGATACATTCTCCGAGAGGCATCTTTCATAGAGGCCAGTCAGGCTCTCCTGGGTGCACTGGGGAGCCCACACACTCACTGCTTGGGCTCATTCCCTCCCAAGGTAATCCTGTGTTATCAATTAATAGCTATTTATTTGGTTTAAAAAATTATTGTGTATAGCTGGGTGTGGTGGGCATGCCTGTGATCCCAGTGGCTTGGGAGGCTGAAACAAGGGGATCACAAATTTGAGGCCAGCCTCAGCATTTTAGTGAGGCCCTAAGCAACTTTGCAAGACTTTGTCTCAAAATAAAAAATAGTGCTGGAGATATAAATTAGTGGTAAAGTGACTCTAAGTTTGATCCCCAGTACCCCCTTCCGAAAAAAATTCTCTCTAGTGGCAGAATTCTAATAAGACTCCCAGATTTCCAGGGAGTTCTTGTATATAAACCTCTGCCTGAGTATTTAGTCCAGTGCCAACTAGGTCTGGCCCTGAAGGGATTTGCAGATATAACTAGATGCCAATCAGGTGACCTTAAGATAGGGAGAAAATATAGGTGCCTGAGTTCTGTAAGGCAGAGTTTTCTCCAGCAGGACCCAAAAACTGAGGTCAGAGTTCAAAGTACAGGAAGGACTCAACTGCCCCTTGCCACTTCAAGAGGGATGGTGCCACATAGCAAGGAATGAGAGTGACTTCTAGTAGTGGACCCTGATAATAGCCAACATGGGAAAAACAGAAGAGTGAGGGGAATAAGCTGTTCTTTTTTGTGATTTGTGGTTCTGTGGGTAGGTCTACCAAAAGGGAGGGCTGCCCTGTATAGGGGATCTTGAACCCCATGCATTTCATCTTTAGTTCTCTAAGCACCAAAAGTAACAGAACTACTGCTCTGGGAACCTGGGAACCTGCCAGAAGGCTAGAGATGCAGATCCTTGGGACCTACCCAGCACTTACTTACTCAGTGAGAAACCAGGGTGTGGCCCCAGGAGCTGCTTAAACAGCCCTTCAGGTGATTCTCATGTCTACTCAGTTTTGAGAGCCTCCGGTAACCAAATCACTACTTAAGGTGACCATTTGTAAAACAGAACAGAAAGAGGTAAAGGTTGGGGAGCCCGTGTTGAGCCTGATCGCCATTCTTGTAGCTTACCCGCACTTCCTAGCAATTATGTTAGATTTTAAAAACACTTTGATATGCTAAGAGTGCCTTAGGAGCAGAGGAGTATTCAAATTAATATCCATTAGAGTAAGAACAGAAATGTCAGTGGGCACATGTCAAAGTTCGGTGAGTAATGGTGAAATTACATGGTTCTGTGACTCATAGCATATTGTTGAAGAAGCCTCGGGATATATTGTCTTCTCTTTCATTTCTTTCTTCTTTTCTGGTACTGGGGATTAAACCCAGCGGTGCTTTACCACTGAGCCACATCCTTAGCCCTTTTTATTTTTTATTTTGAGAAGATATTTCACTAAATTGCTTTGAGCCTTTCTAAATGCTGGCTGGCCAAAACTTGCAATCCTCCTGCCTCAGCCTCTATAGTTGATGGAATAACAGGTGTGCACCACTGTGCTCAATTTGGTGAGATACTCTCCATTTAAAATGGTTTCAAATATTTTTCCTGGCCTGCAAATTAGAGGAACTTCCCCACCACCGTGTCCACTTCCCTCCAGAACTGGCTGTGAGTAGATGGGTCTTCAGCCCTGGCTAGCCCTGAAGACTCAGTTCTCTACTGCCTGCCCATCACAGGGTAAATCTGCTGAGGCTGCTCCTTCCAGGAAAAATCTGTGTGCTGTTATCTGAACAGGGAAGAGAAAGAAGCCAGCAAACAGTTACATTGTTATTTTTCTTCCACATGGAATTAAACAGATTCAAAGTAGAGAGATCAGAGCACAATAGTCTGAACTGTTTTTATTCACAACTTTTCTGAAACCACATGTGTAGGTTTTTTACTTACCGATAACCAGTTCTGGAGCCCAGACAGACAGCCTACAGTCCAATGCAATTCTGACCCAGCCTGAAGTAAGATGTCACAATTTCAAGAGTTCAGTACCACAAGACCCAAGGAAATATTGGTACCCAGCTTACCCTCACTTCTGTCCAATTTGGCTACAAACTTCCTTCACCCACCAGCCTCCTACCTTTCGCTTCATGTTTAGTTTTGCTAGAACAGCTCACAAAGCACAAGAAATCATTTTGATATTACTTTGGTTTATTACAAAGGACACAACTTGGGAGCATCCACCAGGAAGAGATGCAGAGGGCAAGGTAAGTGGGAGTAGGGCAGGAGTGTCTATGCCCTCCAAGTGTTCACCAACCTTGGAGTTCTCTGAGTTCCCTCTTTAGGGTTTTGAATGGAGGCTTCACTGACTATGCATGATGGGTCAAACCATTCACTGATGGTGATTAAATCCATTTCCAGCCCCTCTTCCCTCCCCCAAGTCAGGGGCTTGAGCTGAAAGCTCCAACCCTTTCATTAGGCCTTAGTTTTTCTGGCCACCAGCTCCTATGCTGAAGCCACAGTTCCCAGTTCTCACAGGAGCATATAAAGGACACTTATCACTCTGGAAATTCCAGGGGCTTCAGAAGTGTTGGGTCAGGAACTTGGATCAAAGACCGAGTACCATATATTTTTCTTCCTGTATCACACCAGCCATGCTTCCCTGTGAACAAGTGAGTCCATGGGGGCAAGGTGCCAACTAGAAGGAATGAGACCCACCCACATCAGAGGGCAGTACTGTGGCTTTACTATGACAGCCACTGCAGCACATCTGACCCAATCTTTATCTAGACCAGGTGGCTTTAGATAAAATTTGCATTCTGTGGCTACCAAGTCCCTGGAGCTAAGTCCATGTTCACTTGACATTATAATTCAGCCAGGGAAAAGGGCAGAGGAAGCTGATCATCACTGATAGCACTGAATCTGGGTCTGGCTCCAGGAAAACCCACTTCCTGCTTTGACACCCACATTCTCAATGAAGGTGGGCTGAGAGCACAAGACCCAGCTCTCCAGCCAGGTCCAGGAGGCAATGTTTGTTCAGAAGGCCCTGCAGCTGTATTCCAGGTTAAGTAACAAGATACTGTCTAAGGCCATATTACTTCCTTATCATTGGCATTATCTTTCTTCAAAATGTAGGGAAAGGTGGTGCACACCTCTAATCTCAATGACTCAGGAGACTGAGGCAGGAGGATTGTGAGTTCAAGGTTAGCTCAGGGAATTTGGCAAGATTCTGTCTCAAAATAATAAAAATTTTTGAAAAGGGGCTGGGAGGGATGAGGATGTAGCTCAGTACTTGCCCAGCATGCCTGAGGCTCTGGGTTCAATCACCAACACTGGGGAGGGGGGAAGTAGGGGTGGTACCACAGTGGTAGAGAATACCTGGGTTCAATCCCCAATAGGCGAAATGCAGGCAAGTCATGTCAATGGTTACCCATAAAACATCACAGGCTAAGAAACCAAATCTAATAAAAAAGAAGAAAAATGCCACCATGTTTACTGGCTGTTAACTTTCTAACTCAGCTCACCAGGATTGTTCTTTTTTTTCACTACATGGAGAGTGGGCCAATTGCTGTCTGCATGGGCGTTTTAAGTATAAGATGAGGACACTGTTACTAACATCACTTCTTCAAAGTGCAAAATATAATAGCACTCCTCACAGGAATTAAATTACCTCTTAACGGACCCAAAAGAGGATTTATTTTTGAGACATTCGGGTTCCCCAAACAATAAGACATTTCCTCAGGTGCTGGCCTTTACAAAGGCAAAATAAGTCATAGGGTGAGGGCGACCCCGCCCTCCCCGCTGAGCCCAAGTGACACTAATAACTTCTCTTGATGGATTTACTGAACCCCATAAGGGACTGTTTCAGGCTCTGGGGAAAGAGTAGTGACAAAAGAGAAAACAAAGATTCCCTTCGCGGGTCTTACAAACAAGCAATTGTTAAGTTTATTGGAGTGGCAAGTGCCAGGGCAAGATGCAGAGCGCGGGGACAGTGCTAAACGGCAGAGGGAAGGTTACCCATTAGAAACTTAACGTCCTTTCTGGGCTACTCCCGCCAGCCCTCTAATTTGAATACGAATTTAGCCATTTGGGTCCCCTGTGCCCGTCTTCTGTACCCAAAGAACAGGAAGGTAACAATGGGATAGAATTCCCCAAGTCCCTTTCCAGGATGACCGCCCGAGGGAGACTATGAAAGTGCTGATTTTCTTCCTGCGCAGGAGGGTTCCTTCCGTTTTATAGCATCTGCAAAGACTGGCAGCAGCTCCAGGACCCCAGCGATTCCGCTTCTGGGGGTGTCATTGGGTCAGGGCGGGACCCAGCGCCGCACCCCGGCCTCACAGCGCAGCCCGCAGGCGACCGGAGCACAAGGGTGACGCCTCCTGCGCTTCCTGCTTCGCCGCGGGGCCTCCTCCGCGCCGTGACGCGCCAGGCTTTGACCAAATATGTTCCTTTCCCCTCCCTCGTCTGCCCCATCACCCACAGGCACCCCGAACCGCGGGGTTGCCGTTTGGACGTAGGCTTGCCTGTGTGTCGCGGGCCAGCCCCGCGGGGAGCCCCCCCTGCGCGATGCCTTTCAGGAAAGGTAGGGTCCCCCCTGAAACACCCCGCCCTCTGCTCCGGGGACCTGCGTGGTGCCTGCGGGCAAGGGCGGGCTCGGGTCCCTGTCAGGTGCGGAAGCCCAGCTCTCGGGGACAACAGCCGTGCAGGGGCTGATGCTGAGACCGCGCCGCTCTGTCCCCGCGGGTCCCACTTTGTCCCCTTGTTTCTGCACTGTCTCTCCAGCCGTGCCTTGGCCCTTTCGCCCCCTCACTGTCCCCTCCGGCGACTCCGCGGCGACACCACGTGCCGGAGCAGGCGGCACACAGCGCGGGGAGAGAGTCGCAGCACTTTCAGCGAATCCCGGAATCCCGCTGCTTAAGTCCTAAGATGCAGACGGAATAGAGGTCGGGAATTACTCGCTGCGGACGGTCGATTCTGGTGGCTGGAGCTGTGCCGCTTAGTGCGGCTTAGAGCTAGGCTGCGGAGGGGAGGTGGCCACTCGGATGCAAAGCAGATCTGTGCCAGTCCCGTCATTGCCCATTCTCGCCTTCGGACCCCGGGGAAGTCCACCTAGGCTCAGTGCCTTCCTTGGCAAAAATGAGCGCACGAAGAAGGATTGCTGTGTAAGGACCGGGCGACAGGGCACAGCGAAGTAGACCAATGCCCGAGTGAGGTCAGCCTGGCAGCCGCAGGCAGTACTCATTCTGTTTCTACGGGCGCTGCGTTCTGCCATGGCCCCTGCATCTGGACTCACTCCCCATGGCTTTCTCTGCACCTGGTGCAAAGACTCCCAGAAAAGCCCAGAAATGTCTATAGGCTCCTGGCAAGGGTCTCCTGTGTATTTGGCCCCATTTTAAGGTAGGGCAGCAGAGACCCAGTGACTC
This sequence comes from Urocitellus parryii, assembly GCF_045843805.1. Lineage (NCBI taxonomy): Eukaryota > Metazoa > Chordata > Mammalia > Rodentia > Sciuridae > Urocitellus > Urocitellus parryii. The sequence continues at coordinate 74,148,040 of NC_135539.1, read as the reverse complement.
CCTCAGTCACAGCTTAAGAGCTGGGCTGGAAAAGGTGTATCAGGGTGAAATTACAGAAAAAGAGAAGAAATATGGTGATAGGGTAAAAGAGAAAAGGAATACAACCACAGAGCCACCTTCAGAGCACAGCCCAGGGATAGATGTGGGGGGCAGCAGAAATGCTGGAAGAGGGGGGCTCATTTCACATTCAAACCAGGTCTGTGTGATTCCTGCATTTTCTTTTTGTGTTGAGAGAGCTTGGGCTAAGGTTACCCTTTGTCACTCAGGACCCAAGACTCTCCACTCTTCTGGGTATGTTGCTGATGGGAACTTAGTGAGTTCTGAAACTGTGTCCTGTGACTCTCTGATCCCTCCAACCAACTTCTTTGTCTCTTATAATTTGGGTCAGTTGTCAGGTTAGTTAGTGCTTTGGTTGCTGGGAAGCTGTATTGGCCTTTGTCCCTTAAGCAGAGGGTACTAAGGTACCATTGTAAACTCCTGGCTGTGAACAGGGCTGACTTATGCTCCCTGGAGATAGGGAGTTAGGGGAGGTGGTGAGAAGGCAAAGCGCTGGTCAAAGAGCAGGGGTGGAGTTCTGTCCCATCCTCAGTCAGCTGTTATACTTAGGCCCACTGTGGCTGAACTCAGTGCCTCCGTTGTTCCATGTGTAAGGGGGCCACCTGGTCTCTTGGCTGTCCTGAGGCTCTCAGAGTCCTGCAGTGTGAAGAATCACTTGTCAAGGAGTTCATCACTTCTCTTGCTAGCTTTGAGCTGTGGTTGCTGGTTGCAAACTCCTAGAAGGCAAAGACATCTGTTCACTTGTCTCAGGGTTTGGGGGTTTGCCTTATGAAGATGTCACTTTATGAAAGTACATCTCAGAGTATTATTAGATTACATAGGTCAGAACATGTGTAAACTGCCCCATGAGTTAAGCTTTGCTTCTGTTTGTTGTTTTACTGAAAAGGATTATAGCATGGTGAAGAGAGGATCACCTTCCCTTCCATGGATGCTACTTCCTGAAGGTCCTGGCATGTGAGAAACAGTGCTTGCTTGGAATCAGTGCTATCTGAGTATCTGGTGTGAGCCAACGCACAAATTCTGACAGGCTTTGAGTTGGAGGTAGCGCTTCCCAGATTGATTGAGTGGTGAGCTCTTATTTAGCAAGTGGGAATTGCAGGAAACGAGGGTGTGGTTCTCTTGGTGTCCTGAAGCACTGTCCTCTGAAGCTGCCTGGAGGGGACAGAGCCCATAGTGAGAGGGAACACAGCACCCTATCTCTGTGCTGTTCAGAGGATGGGGAGGTATATGTGTACATACTCTTCTATGCTTTTTGAGTTTTGAGCCCTCTGAATGTATTAACTATTTAACATGTGATTTAAAATAGGAAATGAAAAGACTTTGCTGCCTTCCTCCCAAAATCAGCCAGATGGAGAAGGCTTCCTCAGTGGGACAGAAGCCCAGAAGGATGGCTGCTAATCCCTTTCCATGAGGCATTTCTGTGTCTTGACAAGCCTCAGACTTGGGATCAGCTTTGTCAGGGGCCTGGCAGAAAACACCAAGTAACGGGCAAGCTGAAAAAAGTTTAATGAAGGGCATATTACAAAGGACTGGGGAATGTATAGGGAGGCCCCAGGGGTTACTGCAGAATCCTGGGCATTCTGTCCCAGGTCTAAAATGTTGAGGGGCAGAACAGTTACTGAGGACAGCTGCCTGATGGGAGCCTTCTCAGAGAATCCAGGCAGCTTATAGGCCAGAAAGTAGGAGCGGGGAGAACTGACACCCATACCTTATCCTCTGCTCCTCTGATCTCATGGCATTGACAGTCAGAGGGCCAGAGCCTGATGGTGTTGTCCACACAGGTTAGCCTGCTGGGACATGGTGCTGGATACTGGAGAGTGGATCTGGTGGGACAACAGATAATCACTCAAAGATCTTAGGTCCTGGCAAGGCATGGTGGCACATACCTATAATCCTAGAGACTCTGGATGCTGAGGCAGAGATGAAGGCCAGCCTGAGCAACTTAGTGAGACCCTGTCTCAAAATAAAAAATTAAAAGAACTGGGGATTTAGCTCAATGTTTTAATCCCTTGTCCCAGGGAAAAAAGAAAAAAAATAATTATGTCCTGTGCCTTGCCTTTGGAACAAACCCAATGACCTCTACTGAATTTCATTAGAGCAAAGTTGAGCGAGTATATGCTACCTCATTCATTTATTTATTCATTCATTCATTTTTTTCCACTGGGGATTAAACCCAGGGGTTCTTTATAATAAAGTACATAACCAGCCCTTTTAAAAAAATATTTATTTATTTATTTATTTATTTTTGTGTAGTGCTGAGGATGGAACCCAGTGCCTCACACATGCTAGGCAAGTTCTCTTTTTTTTTTAAAGAGAGAGAGAGAGAGAGAGAGAGAGAGAGAGAGAGAGAGAGAGAGAGAATTTTTTTAATATTTATTTTTTAGTTCTCAGTGGACACAACATCTTTGTTTTTGTATGTGGTGATGAGGACCGAACCCAGGCCGTACTCATGCCAGGCGAGCGCGCTACCGCTTGAGCCACATCCCCAGCCCATAACCAGCTCTTTTTAAAAGATATTTTTAATTTTGAGACACTGTCTTGTTAAATTGCTTAGGGCCTTGCTAAGTTGCTGAGATTGGTCTAAATTTGCAGTACTCCTGCCTCAGCCCCCCAAGATGCTGGGATTACAGATATGTGCCATCGTGCCCAGCTCTCATTCCTTCACTCTCTGCATTGAGCACTTACTATGTGCCAGCATGGGCCAGACACTGGGTGAACACAGAAATATGGGGTCCCTACCTTGGAGTTCATCTCCTATGTTCCCCGACAAGTGCCAGGAAGAGTTATTCAGAACATAGAAGTTCTGAGTAAAAAGGTCCCAGCTAAGGGGACTGGACTCTGGATTGAGAGGGATGTGGCCCTGGTTAACCTCACTGGACTGTTGTAGACTGTGGTTCTGGTGGCTGGAACTGAGCCAGAGGGACTTAAACCTGGTATTCTATTTTTCCAACATGGACCAAAATGCTGTGGTACATGCTAGGTAGAAACTGTAATTTGGGTTAGAATAAATGGTAGCAGCTGGAATCGAGCCACGTTGCCCTTGCTCACTTAAGGCTCAAGCAGCAGCTATGGAGGAAAGATGATAGGACACCGTGTTCAGTGCGCACTTCTCTTACTGTCTGGTCTCCAGGGTGACCTGGGCTGCAGCTGGAGGGAAGGGTGCCTTCCTGGCTGAGCTGTCTGGGAGAAGTGGGTCTCTAGAAGTTGATTCAATTGGTTTGAATACCGAGAAGTTCATGTCCTGACATGAAACATGAAAGAGATCCAAGAGAATAAAAAGGAGCAGGAAGCACATCAACTAGACCTGGAAGGAAAGCCATAAATGTCGTGATTCAGTCTGGGAGGCTGTGAGGGAGGCTGAGGCACTTTGTCCTCTATGAGAATTTTGCCCCTTAAAAAATGAATCTCTTCAGTGGTATAGGTGTGGCTCAGGCTGGGGACAGGGGTCTTGAGGTCTTTCTCATGTCTAGAGTTCTATAAAAATATCTTTGGAAAATGATTTTCTAAGTTTTCTTTGTATGTCCCCACTGTCAGAAGGAACAACATGGAATAATAGCTGAATGTTCTAATATTGTTCTAATAACAATAAGAAATAAAACTAAACTTAGGCGGTCCCTTCTGAATGCTGGGAACTGTGCAAAGCACTTTATGTGTTTCCATTTACCCACCCACCCAGCAGCCCTCAAAAGTTCTTAGTATTATTGCTTCTGTTTGAATGGTAAAAGGAGACTGAAAGACATTAAGTAACTTGCTGAGGTCCCTCAGCAAAATCATGTGATAAAAAGAGGTGGGGCTTAAACCTCTTATTCTGCTTTTTCAACAAGTACCACACTGCTATGACATAACACAACATGACATGACATGTGATATCAGGCAGAAATCATGTACAAGAGTTCCGCCAATAACAGTCAGCAAGGTTTTACATTAGGCACAAGCAGAGAGACATTCAGACGCCTCAGTCTTCTGGATCTGTGGGAGGTGCATGCAGATGGAAGCAGACAGAAACAGCCCCGTGTTCTGCATCTTCCCTGGCAGGATGAGGGGGTCCCCAGGCACTGCTGTCACAGGTGCTAAACTCATAAACCCCAGTTGGGATATTGTGGAGAATGAGCCATCCGAATGTCAAGGCCATGGCTACACGATGCAATAACTGGTCACCCTTTGACCACAGAGGTTCGATGGTTGCTAAGGGAGCATGAGGGACAATAAGTGACAGTGTCACCTCCAGGGATGTAGCATTTCTGGAATTTCCGTAGGCCAGATGCTTGCAACAGGAGCTCAACAAAAGCTATGCCAGCATTTTTGGACCCCCCCAATTTTTTGTTTCCTCACTGGTGCAAAGAGCAGATACTGAAAAGACATCCTTGAGGAGGGAGGCAGGCCAGTCACTGATTCTCTCACCCCTTTCCTGGGCCCTCTGCAGTGCCAGGTACTGTCCTCCACTCTTTTCCTTAGTAGGGTATGTTCTGGGGACTCTCTGTTCTCTCTTGGTGTCTAGGAACCTGCTGGCCATGAACTGGGTTCCTTGGTAATTTCAGAGACTTTCTGTAACACCAACTTTAACATGCTCCCCTGGGAAAGGATACCCAAGGAATGACATCAGTTTTGGGAGGGCACCTGACTACCCAACTTAGCCAAGTTTCTTTTCAGATCAGGGTCTTCTGTCTCTAGGTTTCCTTTCCGCTGCTTATCACCCGAATTCCCTGCTGACAGTGTCTTTCCAGGCCTTTAATTATTTAGCTGTGTCCACCTAACATTTCCTCGTCACTCTGAAGTGTTCAGGTAGGCTCCTCAGTGTCTAACAGTATCCACCCAGGACCTCCACTATGTGTGCTGGCTCACCTGTTTCTTCCCTCCTCAGACCCAGCCCACCTTACCAAGTGCCTACCACACATCATGCTGTATTACATGCACACACAAATCCATGCACATACACGTGAGCACACTTTTAAAAATATATTTTTTAGTTGTAGGTAGACACAATATCTTTTTATATTTGTATGTGGTGGTGAGGATCGATGCATGATAGGCAAGCACTCTACCACTGAGCCACAATTGCAGCCCACATGTGTATACTTCTGACTACTCCTGAAGACCCTTCCTAAGTCCACATCTTTTCTGACACCTTTTCTGTTTACTCTAAGCATATGGCAGCTTTTACAAGTATATCCTATCCCATAACCATAATTTAATATTCATTTGTTCTCAAAATGCTTCCTGCATCCAGTTTTGTAAACTATTTTAGTTGGGGTCCCTAACTCATATGGGCCAGGTGGTAGCGAGGGCTTCATAAACTCTGTACTTTGTTAATCTTGATTAATCCATCAACAACTCCATTTTCTTTTGGAATGGGTAGCTGCAGAGCCAAGTTAGGATCTTTAGAAGCCCTAAATACTGTGTCATGTCCCCAAATGTAATTTAAAACAAAGACAATGTCAATAAAAGGAGATGTCAAGTTCTAAACGACATCACTATCTGGTGCCACCAGCATGAGCATGGTCAGCATGCTGGTTAATTCATACTTGGGGGAACTCCTTCAGGTTGGTTTCTTGTAGAGAGCTAAAAATACAAGCTGCTTATGAAGTCCTCAGGAACTGCAGATGTCTGAAATTCCCAAGCTCACATTACATTCCTTTCACCCCTGCAATGAACTGTGAGTCTCTCCCTTAATTTCCTAGGCCAATGGAAATTCACTGGGTAAGGCCGCCTCTTCATCTGTGATCTAGTACCCACCAGATAGACACTAGTGGTCTTCCTGTTGCATTAGTATCTGTTGTTAATGCCCCTTGGGATTGGAAGGCTCATCACTGTGTTACCCATCTTTCCCATCTGAATGTATGTAGACGAAACTGGAAGTGAATACAGGGGAGATAAGCTACAAAAGCCAATTCAAGAAGGGCAGGGGCTGCTGGGGCTGGGGCTCAGCAGTAGAGCACTTGCCTGGCATGAGTGAGGCACTGGGTTCGATTCTCAGCACCACATGTAAATAAATAAAATAAAGGTCTATCAACAACCAAAAAAAGTGGGGGCTGGGGATGTAGCTCATTAGTAGAGTGCTTGCCTCGTATGCACATGCACAAGGCCCTGGGTTCAATCCCCAGCACCACAAAAAAAAAAAAAAAAAAAAAAAAGAAAAGAAAAAGAAAGGCAGGGGACCATAGAGGTGGTGCCAGCTACTTGGGAAGCTGAGGCAGGAGGATCACAAGTTCAAGGCCAACCTTAGCAACTTAGCGAGATCCTGTCTCAAAATAAAAATAAAAAGGGGCTGGGAGTATAGCTCATTGGTAGAGCATCCCTCAGTTCAATCCCTAGTATTGGGAAGAAAGGAGGAGGAGGAGAAAAGAAGAAGAGAGGGCACAGGCAATGGAGTGAGGTCATGTCTATTCCTTAACACCAGCCCTTGCTTGCTCTTCTTCAGGAGTTATGTTCTGAGGGAATTAAAGAGCCTTAGGGTTTTTTTTTAAATTTCATCTGCCCAACATAAGGAAGGGCAGATGAAATTTAAATTCTACCAAATGTAGAAGCCACTCACTCATTCCACAGGCCCATGGTCATGTTTGCAGATCAGTCAGTTTACAAGTACATTAATCATTTGCCCTTGTGGGACAGTCCTGGAAGCTGCTCAGGCAGGTTGGCACAGGCAGTGGAGGCTGTGATGCGCCATGAGAGGCTGGCTGAAGCACTGGGGCAGTGTCAGGAATGTATACAAAGGTGCCATGGTATCAGGGAGCAAACAGTGGCCTGGGAGCCAGGAAACCAGGTCGTGACAGGTTCACCAGCATTGGGTGTCAGTTGGGTGATCTCAAGAAAGCCTCTGTTTACCCATCTATCAAAAAAGGAGGTGAGCTAAGATTCCCTTCAGCTCTGGTTGTGACACTAATGTTCCCTCGTTGTTTGGATGCTTGTTACATACACCAGATGTCCATCCTCCCAACTTGGTGGCTAGGCTGCAGGAGACAAAAGGAGTTCCATTTGTACCTGTCCTCCAGAGTCTTTGTCCTGGCACCTTGGCCTGGTATCTGTTGGTATCTCCAAGTGAAAAGTTCTCAGGCAAGTGGCAGAAAAAGAGGTCATGACTGCTTTGGATTCCATGTGCTTGTCTGGCTTTGACTTGAGGACTGAAATTTACATGAAAAGGGCATCTGTTTAGTCAGCTTTTCATGGCTGTGACCAAAAGACTGACAAGAACAACACAGAGAAGGAAAAGTTTATTTCAGCTCCCAGTTTATAGATTCAGTCCATGATTTGCTGGTAGTTCTGGGCTAGAGGTTGGGCAGAACATCATGGTGGAAGGATGTGGCAGAACAAAGCAGCTCAGGATACGGCAACTAGGAAGCAGAGAGAGTCCTGCTCACCAGGGACAAAATATAAACTCCTGAGTCATACCGCTGGTAACCTACTTCCTTACAGCCCAGTGAATCCATATCAGTAGGTTAATCCACTAATGAGGTTTCACCTCATAACTAATCATTTCACCGCTGAAAATTCTCACATTGTCTCTCACAATGAGCTTCATGGATGCAAAGCACATTATCCATATCTCTCTTACTAAGCCTTGTGGAACTGTCTTTTTTGTCAGGCCACCCCAAGCATAAATCTATGGTTCTTCAGATGGCTTCACTGAAAAGCATCTTTTTTTTTTTTTTTTTTTTTTTTTTTTTTTTGCCTTCAGTACTGAGGATTGAATCCAGGGGCACTCTACCATTGAGCTACATCCCCAGGTTTTTTGGTTTTTTTTTTTGAGACAGAGTCTAGTTAAGTTGCTCAGGCTGGCTTAGTACTTTGAACTTTTAATCTTCTGGCCTCAGCCTCCCAAGTTGCTGGGATTACAGGCCTGACCACTGTGCTCAGCAACAAAGCATCCTTTGATAGACTCACAGAATCTAAAGTCATCTAGAAGCAGGTCCCACTTGCCTTTCTTCAGGAGGGGATGACTATGCACTTTTACAAATGGCTGGAGGAAGAGATTTAATTAATTTTGAAAGTTGGAAGCCTTAGTATTTTCTTTACATGCTTAATTTGTAGGTAAATTAGAAAATGCAGAAAATGAAGATGAACACAAAAATTGCTCATCTTTTTATGACCTGCAGAGGAATAATCCCAAAATTTCCTGCTGGGTGATTAAGACAGTGGAGGGGAACAACACTGAGGAGGGCAATGGAGGATCAGCCTCAATTTGTTGACTGTCCCTCTTCCTGTTTCCCCCAAACCTGTGTATGGCTCCTGACTGTCTTGTGTGCAGGGTCTGAGCATGGCAGCCAGCTCCAGTCCAGGCCCTGGTGGAGGAAGCAAAGGGATGTGTGAAGAACAGAAGGGTCAGGGGGTTGTCCTGCTGCTCCTGGAGCGGCCTCTCCAGATGTTCTCCCAAAGGCATTCTGATGTGACTGCTCTGCAAATACTTCTCTGGCCTGAGGGTTAACTAACTTTGTCAGAAAGGAGAGCCCCTCTAGCCCTGTCCTTGGCCAGATGGATAATAAGTGGATTTCCAGAGGCACCAGGACCCTTGTTTTGGCTCTATTCCCTCACAGGCCTGCAGGCTGAGGTGCTGCTGGTGCTTTTTCTTTTCTTTTTTCCTTACAGTACTGGGATTTGGACCTAGGGGTGCTCTACCACTGAGCTACATCCCCAGCCCTTTGATTTATTTTAAAAGAGGGTTTCATTAAGTTGCCCAGGCTGGCCTTGAACTTGCAATTTTTCTGCCTCAGCCTGTGTACAAGGTGAGAGTAGAAGTTTTAACCTGATTACTGGCTCTGCTGATGCTTTTGATAAATTCTGCTCTCTCCCAAGATACTGGTTTGGTGCTTTGACTGTCTGCTTAGGATGTTGACTCTGGTGATGGGATCCTGGAAGCTCTCCCCTTGATGATACATAAGCCATCCTAGAGGCTTGTCCAGTTAAAGGGGTAGATAAAAAGTCTAATCAGTCAGTGGGTGGTAAACAGGAAGTTGAGTAGGTACCTCAAAGGAAGTATGGACTTTGAAACAGGAAGAAAGAAAAAGGTCTGGCCTGGGCACGAGAAAGAACGCTGGATGCTGACAGACTTCAGAGAAAGGTTTGCCCTGTGACTGTCAATGTGGCCAGATGCTGGCTTAGATCCATGGGTGCCAGACTCCTGAGGCTCTTGTTCTGTCTGTACATTATAATCAACTGGAAATCTTTTAAGGGAGTTCAGTTCCCCAGAAATTCTGATTAATAGTTTTGGATTGATGCTTGGACAAAAAAGTTTCATGAAATAATACTTAGACTATATAGTACACTCTGACATTTTCTAGTTTATTCAATTTCATTGAAAAAGAAGCTGCTTCTATTCCAGTAAATTGACCTCAAGATTGCTAATGGACTATAATCCACCATCTGAAGCTGCTCTTCTGTGTGTGCTAATTCTGCAGAGGCTGGGAGCTATAACCTCCCTCCTCGGGCTCCCCTGCTCCTAGGGCTCTGTATGATTTAGGTCTGTGGCAAGTTCTGGAAGGTCCAAGGGAGATAGAAGCCCTGCCACAGAGCTTTGCTCCTGACCCTCCTGGAAGCTTTCTGAACCAGGCTGTCACGGGAGGGAGCCGTGGATCTGGGTAAAGTGGGAGTAGGTACCACAATAATCAGCTGTCTGCAAGGGCCAAATTTCCTTAGGATATTTACAAAAAAGAATTTTGTGAACACACTAAGAAAAAGAAGGTTATAGACCAAGTAGCTGAGAAAATTTGGTAGAAAAAGCAAGAAACACAACAGGAAGCCACTCGGCTTCTCTTTCCTGCTAGTGCCTACCCTAGTCCGTGATGAGACTGAAGTCACTTCCCTAAGTTCTGCTATGAATTGGGTGTTTCCTAAAGTCCCATATTTTGAAGGCTTGGTCCCCAGCTCGTGGTACTATTGAGAGGTAGTGGGGCCTTGGAGTGAGTTAAGTCACTGGTGTGCCCTTGAAGGGGATATTGGGACCCCATCCCCTTCCTCTTCTTATCTTTGCTTCCTGGCTGCCATGAAGTGAACAGTTCCTTCCCCTACATGCTTCCACTGTGATGTATTATGCTGCCACAGCCCAAGAACCACAGAGCCAACTGTTAATGGGCTGACCAACAGTCAAAAATAAACTTTATCCTTTTTTTTTTTTTTTTTTGGTGTTACAGGGGATTGAACCTATAGGGTCTCTATCACTGAGCCACATCCCCAGCCCTTTTTATTTTTTTTGCAGTGCTAGAAATTAATCCCAGGGCCTCATGCGTGGTAGGCAAATGCTTTACCAATGAGCTGTATACAAAGCCCTTTATTTTGAGACAGGGTCTTGCTAACTGCCCAGGCTGGCAACTGCCTCAACCTCCCAAGTTGCTGGGATTATAGGCATGCACCACCTAGCTAACCTTTCCTCTTTATAAGCTGAGTATTTTTCACAGCAACAGAAAGTTGACTAACACACCTACTAATGGCAAGTAATCCAGGCCCAGGGGTAAGTGTTGAGGACACAGAAGTGAATAAAACAGATAAACACCCTGGATGACCAACAGTAAACAGACAAGCAAGTGAATGCTGTGTGTCTAGTGGGTCCAAGTACTAGGAAAGAAATAGCAGCAAAGAGGCGGGAGAGGGAGAAGGAGCATGGGGGTGGGAGGGCTGCTGTTGTGAGTAGGATGATCGCTGCCAGGTGGCAAATAGGCAGAGACTGAAGGGAGGAAGTGGACAGTGTCCAGTAGGGAAGTGTGAGGCAAAGGCCTGTGGCTGGAGCAGGCAGACTGAGCATTGGAGGCATCTGTGCAGCAGCAGCACAGTGTGTGTGGGAGCTGGGTGGATGAGGGCTCAGGGAGGTAGTGGGCAGGTCATTTAGATCCTCATCTGCCATGGTAAGGCCTTTGTTTCTTACCTAGAGAGCAGTGCAAAGCCCTTGGAGGGCTGTGGTGGAGATATAACATGAACTAACTTGATGTTGTAAAACATTATGTTCATGGTTATTCTCCTGAGCACAGATTGTAGGGTGATGGCAGTGAAGCAGGGTGCGCAGGTAGGAGTAGGAGTCACTAGGCATCATGCAGGTGACTTTGATCAGAGATGACAGTATCTATGGAAAGAATTAGAAGTGGGATGAGAGGGAGTGCATCAATATGAATTTTAAAGAAGCTGAGAACACTAGTTTCTTTCTAAACAGCTGCACAAGAATTGAGGTGGCATACTGCAGAGAGACCCATTGGTTATAAGAGTAGCAGCCACTTCCTCCATCCATCTTTGGTGGATGCCTTGAAGAGCCTGTATGAGGTCACTGTGACCTCCCTGAGCATCAGTTCAGGGTCAGTGCATAGTTCAAAAGTATTGGACTCAACAAAACAGCCTTCCAGAAAGATCCACTATGCTGAGGGACAATTACCAGACAGACTTCATTTTAAGTAGAAAGTGGCCCCTAGGCTGGGTCCTAGCAGTGTACAGTGGTGCCATCCAGCGGTGGGAAAAAGGTGGGTGAGGAGGGGGGGAGAGAGAGAGAGAAGGAAGAAACTAGTTTTCAAATTCAGGGCTGATGACCACTGCTACACATAAGAACCTAGGAAAGTTCCAGTGTGGTTTACTTATAGGTACTGAGCATGATATCGTCCAGTGTGGGAGGAAAGCATTTACTACATTTCCCAGATTCCCATGTTTCTGTGTATTGACAATTAAATTTCTGTTCTTTCCTCCATTTCCATAAACTGTGAAGGGCTCCATTGAGGTGAAGGGTAAAACCCCCCTCAGGAAGGCTTCCTGAGTCAAATCAGCCCAGCCTGGAGCTGACTAAGACTCCAAACTGAGTGACCAGTTTATTCTGATTTCTAGGACTTACCAGATTTTAGCACCAAAAGTCATAATTCTAGAGACCCTTTTTTTCCAGGCCAACCAGGGCAGTTGATCACTTTGACCTCCAGCTAACCTTTGTGCCACAGACTTGGTGACAGCTAGATGTGTCCTGAGAATCAGTTAAAAACCTCATTCATGATTGAAAAATAAAAAAGAAAGAACCCAAGTTAATTTTATGGCTGTGGACTACCAACCTGAAATTATGGAAGATATTTTCCTAATCAATTTTGCTAGACTGGATTTATTAGAAAATCAAAACAAGAATTTTTATCATCAACTTATTGCTTCATAACAGCAAAGTAATCTCAATCTGATTTTCTTTGTGAAAAATTTAGACTCGAGTGTCATCCCTTTATAATAAAAATGAGTCAGCATGCACTCTCTCAGACATCAAATCTGCTATTGTCACATCATTTCCTGTGGCCTAGATATAAATGGAGAATGATAAAGGGAATCTACTTCAAGCTGAAATCATGTTTTGTTTAAATCCTGGATTATATATAAAAGCTTTTTCATGGAAAGCATTTGAATGAAGTGAAAAGGTCATACTGTCACTACTGCTTTATAGGAAATAGATGTCTTAACTGTATAAACTTTTAAAAATCCACTTTGGAATGAACACCAATAAGTTAAATCCTAATCCATATTATAGAAGAGCCAACTCTACTTAGCAATGAGACAGTCCTTTTTCTCTCCGAGGCAGTGTACTTTCTCTGTTTTTATAACAACTAATGAGTGACTGTTAATGCCTTTTGAAAACTAGGCAGTGAAAAATAAAAAACTTGAATGTCATAACATTTGAGTTTAATAAATAATAAAGAAATTTAACCTCTTTAGTGACAGGAAGATGAAGATCAAGACTACAATGAGAGACACATTTGACCCCTATTTGGCTGGCAGAAATGAAAAGGTGAGATAATTTCACATCTTGTTCAAAATGTGGGTTAAAAAGGTCCCTTATAAATTGTTAGTGGGAGTGGAAATTGAGTACCTTGGAGATAGTTTGGTATTATCTTGTAAAATTGAAATTCACACATCCTAAAATCAGCAATACCATTTGTAGGTGTAGGTGTGTTACTGAGAGAAACAGATGTTAGATGTGATGTTCATAATAATAATAATAATAATAATAATAAACACTTTGATAGGAGGATAAATAATTCTTGGTATGTTAACTCAGGGGACATATGTTTATATTTATTTTGTAGTACTAGGAATTTAACTCAAGGATGCTCTACCATTCAACTATACCCTCAGCCCTTTTTTATTTTTGAAATAGGGTCTCACTAAATTTTGGAGGCTAGCCTCAAACATGCCATCCTCTTGCCTCAGCCTCCCAAATAGCTGGGATTACAGGTGTGCACCACCATGGCCTTTATTATTTTTTGCAGTACTGGCAAATTGAACCCAGGGGCGCTCTGCAACTGGGTTACATCCCCAGCCCCCTCCCCCCTTTTATTTAATATTTTTAATATTTATTTTTTAGTTGTAGTTGGACACAATATATTTATTTATTTTTATGTGGTGCTGAGACTCGAACCCAGGGCCTCACACATGATAAGTGAGCACTTTACTGCTGAGCCACAATCCAGCCCCTCCCCAGCCCCTTTTTAATTTTTTGATACAGGGTCTCGATGAATTGCCCAGGCTGCCTCAAACTTGTGATCAATCCTCTTGCCTCATCCTCCTGAGTACATGGGATTACATGCATGTGCCACTGCACCTGGCTTGCATCAGCATTTTAAAAAAGGAAAAGCCACTCAATCCAGGAGACATGCCTTTAAGGAGATGGAAAATATTTTAATGCCAGCAGTTGGCATTCTATTGTAAAGAAGAGCTTTCCTCCCCATCAACATTTTGACATGTTATTTTGTTATTTATAATAGTAGTTATATTATCAGCATGGACTCAGGGATTTTAAAAATTATTGTTCCATGTGTTACAACTTATTTGGGACATTATTCCTTTTGATGCTCAAATTGTTCCAAATTTGGCTGGGAGCTTCTTGGAGCTGGCTATTGTGCTCTTTTGGTACATCCTCATCATTTTTTTGAGCTCCCCTTTATTTATTTATTTTTGCAGTACTTGGGATGGAATACTAGGGTGCTCTATGACTGAGCTATATCTCCAGCCCTTTTTAATTTTTATTTTGAGAAAGGGTCTTACTAAGTTAACAGAGCTGACCTAGAACTTGTGATCCTCCTGACTCAGCCTCCAGAGTCTCTAGGATTACAAGGCATGCCCACCATGCCTGGCATTGAGCTCTTTAATTCCTGGTGTAATCAGATGTTGCAGGCTTGACTTGCACTTCCCAGTCTCAGCCTGGGATCAGCCACTCCTCAAAGAAACTGCTTGCTTTTAGTGGAAAATGATACTTAGAAGCCAGGATCTGGGCTTTCTTGCTTCTGGGATATCTTTGCAGATGTAGAAAACATATTTTTAAAAAACATACATTCACTTATTAGAGTAAATAAATCTTAAAAAAGTAAAATAGTGTTAAATTCATACTGATCTCTTATTCCAGTTCAGCAACACACAGTTTACCAACACACAGTTCTTGTTCTCTCCTTTCCCCTTTCATATCTGTATTTCCATTTATTTTTATGTTTTCCCTCGGAATATTGTCTTCATCTTGGATCTCCTTTGCTGCTGGCTGTATTCATTAGAAAAATAACATTCCTCAGGATAACAGCTGACTTCCACCCGAATGAGCGATGGCACCGTGTAGAGAGAGATCACACATTCAGTACGTCTTCCTGGGACTTTATAAAATATGCCGGAAGGAGAGTCTGGAAGTACCACTAGCAATATTTTATGCTCTTTCAATTATGGCATAATAAGCGTATATAATTTTGATAACAAAAAGGATACTTCAAGGCAAAAGAGAGAGAAAGAGAGAGAGAGAGAGAGAGAGAGAGAGAGAGAGAGAGAGAGAGAAGCCTATACAGACTGAATGTTAACCCTTAAGGCCTATCTATACCTGTTGGGAGTCGGGCATTGCGGGGAGGGAGATGAAGAAATATAGGAGAAGACCAAGGACCAAGAGACGGGGACAGCGCGGGGCGCTCCCGCAGAAGGTCAGGACGCTGTCTGTTCAGGGACCTCCCCCCTCCATGCTATGGGGATACTGAGGCGCCCCCACTAAAGTCTCCCGCGATGAAGTCAGGGGGCCTCACTGTGCTGCACTGCAGAGCATCCCTCCGGAGGTCAGCCGAGGACTCGCGACGGCGGCGGCGGCGGCGGCGGCGGCAGGAAGGGGCGGGGCCTGGAAAGGTTAATCCGCGCGGATTGGCTGCGGCGCGCGGTGCACGAGCCAGTCATCGCGCGCCTCGCCCCGTCGCTGTCGCGCCGCACGCCGTGTTCGCGTGCTGCCGCGCCCTGCCCGGCGTGCACCGCGCCGCCTGCCGGTTCCGTGAGCACGGCGTGGACATGGAGCGGGCCTGGCGTGGCCTGCCGGCTGCCTGGTCTCCGCGCCCTCCTCCTGCGGTCAGGTGTTTTCCTGGCCGGGGGTTATTTTCTGAGAACCCTTGGGAGCCACTGTGCTTTGTAAACACTCTAAATGAGTCGGACAGGTGCCGAGTCTCCGAGTTGGGTGGGGCCGGGATGGGCGTGCGAGCCGCGGAAGAGGAAAACAGTTACTGGGAGTTTCTGTTGTTGCGCTGGGGCGTCTTGGACCGGGGAGGTTGCGTAAGAGCACGGAGTGTGTTTATCTTCGGCGTGAGAGTAATACAACTGTTTGGCTCTAGGGTGATGCGCATCCGCGGCTGGTGGACACAATGTTGTGAATAACATCCGTGTAAACCACCCACTGAGACCCCCCGGGAAGAGAGTGGGGGCCAGAAAGCACAGCTGTGTTCTGGGTGCAAATTCTGAGAACCCACAGTCTGCTCCTAGCCCCTGGTTTGGGGTCCAGACCCCCGCCAAGGACCTAGAATGAATTGGGTGTGTGGCAACACCCGAGTTTTCTTAAAGAGGGCCTGAAGTTGATTTGGGGAGAGTTACTAAGCTGGGGAGGGGTCAGGAAATGTCATGTGAAGTGTAGTTGAAAGAAGTGGAGATATTTAACCCAGACAAGGCAGCACTTAGGGACATGTGACCTATGTCTGCTAGTATTGGAGAGACTGTGTAAATAAGAGGTTAGACTAATCTCAAGAGGTTAGACATCTTGTTCTCCCTCTGGACAAAACAGATTTTTAAAATTATTTTACAAGAGGTGAATTTGAGGTCAGTTATAAATACTGAGTAGAAATGAATACTTAGGAAGTTAGATCCTGGAGCCAGGTACTGCTAGATGTTTTCACTTACTAGCGAGAGAATAGTGGAGCTGAGATTCAACTTTTTTCATCTGCCAAACTCCAAAGCCTTTGCCTTTCCAGGATGCATCTATTTCAATAGAAGAGGTTACTTTGTGAATAATGAAATAGCAGAATGGTTTCTGGATTGATGAATCACACTGTACTGGAGGATTTGTCTTCCTCTGTTAACTTGTGTGATGTTTATCTCAGGTAAAGAGGGAGATTGTCCTGGGCTAGGGGAAGATGCCAGGGCTGGTTACTTAGATGGAGGAGGCATCCAGTCTCACTAGAAAGTTAGACCTTCATTGGTGGATATCTTGTTCTTATAAGTCCTGTAGCAATTACTAGAGTAATCTTGACTTTGAGTTTAACAAATGTGATCATAGTTATCTCATTGCCTTCCATTTATCTCATTTCCTCCTAGCCTACTCCTCAACCCTCACCCTGACGCTTCTTCCCTTTTTCCTCCCCATCTGCCTTTATCAGACTAGAAATGAGACCCATCTAAGGACCAGAGTGAGTAAATTTTACCTGACTACAGTGTAGCCTTTAGGTAACACCATATATAGCAACCTGTAAATTCAGGGAGAAATGCCCATGCTGGTTTGATTCAGCTCTGTGGTCCCCTGGGGTGGGACATTTAAGACTTAGCCTGAAAACAACAACAACAAAAAAGTCATAATAGAATAAGAGCAACTAAAAAAAAAAAAAAAAGACTTAGCCTGTATGGATGCATAATGGAGATAACCTTCTATAAGGGTTTGAATTTAATTTGTTTTATGAATTAAGAGCTTCATACTTTGTTTTTTTAATTTATTTTTAATTTTTTTGTGGGGGCAGTGGGTGTTGGGGATTGAATCTGGAGGTGCTCTATCTTTGAGCCACACCCCTAGCCCTCCACCCCTTTTTTTGAGACATCATCTGACTATGTTGTTGAGGCTGGCCTCAAACTTGCTGTCCTCTTGCCTCAGCATCCCAAGTAGCTAGGATTGTAGGATTACAGGTGTACACCACTGTGCCTGGCTAATAGCTTCATAGTTTCTGAAGACAAGCAATTTAGAAGTCTTTTTTTCAAGGGGAATGGAACTCGGGAACACTCGACCACTGAGCCACATCCCCAGCCCTATTTTGTATTTTATTTAGAGACAGGGTCTCACTGAGTTTCTTAGCACCTCTCTGTTGCTGAAGCTATTTTTGAACTCTTGATCCTCCTGTCTCAGTCCCCTGAGCTTCTGGGATTACAGGCCTGCACTACTGTGCTTGGCTAAAAATCATTTGGTCTCTACTGTGGTTAATTAAGTTGTCAAATATAAACTATTTTAACATCCATTGGAAGAAGATGGGAGTTACAGTATGTGTATAAAGAGGAAATACCTGTTTTTTTCTTGATTCCTGGCAGGCCTGGTTACAGTTTCTTATCAAGGAAATGCCAACTAATTCCTTTTCCTCTGGAGGGATGTGCTCAAGGCAGTTTTGGTGTCTAGTCCTGTCTCTGCACTGAGCACTACTTTAAGAGCTCCACAAGGTAGTTCTGAAGATTCTCTTTCCTTCCTTTCTGGAGGTCTCCTGTTAATATTATTCATTCTTAACCCCCTTGGTCTCTTTCCTATCCTCTGCTCTCAGGGTATTAAGGAAGTAGAGATACACTGAGGCAGCCACACCCAGCCCTAAGCAATACTGTAGAGAAGGTGAAATGGTGTTTCTGTTTCTACTGCCTCTTTCTCCCCTTGGAAAGTCCCAAGATTTTTCTTCTTTTTCTGCTGTCAAGAGTCCATATTCCTTATTTGTATCATCTTTGAATAGTAAATAGTTGTTTAGTTTGCAGATTGATCTCTAAGGTTGTTAACCCTAAGATGATGTTAATAACGGGCTTTAGGACATCAGCAGTTTAGAGGTGTTGGGACCTAGGTTTAGTCACATCGTGTTATTTCCCTTGCCTGACCCACTGTTCATTTTCATACAAAAGGGCAGCTCAGGTAGGGACAGCCATGGAGATGGTGGGAGGCCTAGATAGTAATGAGTCAGCTGAACTGTAGAATCTTCTGCTCTGCTCCCACTTACTGAGGTAGATTCCTGGTCATGCTGACCATTTTGTATTCATGAGCCATCATGAAGTGTGCTGCCTCATACATGTATAAAGGTAGGGATTTGTTCAATAGGATTGAATTCCAAGCTTTGAGGTAGAATGCATATAAAAGAGGCAGAATGGTGGAATGGTGAATATAGGCCTGGAGTCAGCTTCCTGAGTTCAGGTAGGGCCCCACTTCTAAGCAGCTGTGTGGGTTTAGAGAATGTCCCTAGTCTCTCTGCTTCAGTTCCTTAATCTGCCAGTCTCACAGGGTTGTGAGGATTAAATGAGCTACTATACACCAGGTGCTTCAGCCTCCTTGCAGATGCTTGGTGCTTTCTCAGTGGTTATTTCCAGTCTTAAGAGGAGTTCACAGTCCACCAGTGACAGTTCTTCAGTTTCTGCAACCACCTTCTTTATGTGAGTTTAATGGCTGGGAAATAAAAAGACAGGATGGTGAGCACAGCAGCTGCCCCTGCCCCTAGGTATGAACTGTTTTTTCATTTAGCCTCCTTGAAGTGGGGGAAAGGGGTGAACCAGGCCATCTCTAGTGTCTAAAAACTTTCCTCACTCCTCCCAAAGTGCCTCTTCTTGTCTTTCCAGAAGTTTTCTAACAGGATCTCCATTCTTGAACTTCTTGAAACACTGACCTGCTTGGGCAGTAGATAAACCAGGTGTGGGAGTAGAGAGCGAGCATCATCTCCATTTTTTCTCTTGGTCTTGAAGAAGTATAATGTGGTCTTCCTGGCTACAAAGCAGGGCAGAATCTTAGTTTTAATGAACAGAGGGATACAGGTGGCTTACAACTTGGCCATGATAGTAGGAGATAGGTGTCATTGATGAGTACATAATAGACCTAGTTTCCTTGGGATATTTGATTTTGATCTTGGGATATGCATATCTGTTCCCCAGACTCCTCATGTAATCCTTGGGTTGGATGCAGATGAGCTTGCCATTGCCCTTTGGTACAGTAGAGACAGTGGGCATGGAACAGGGGGTGAAACCAAAAGCTTGGTCCTCGCTCTCACACCAATCCAATAATGAAGACAAGGTCTTGAGAAAAAGGAAAAAGAAGGTTTATTGCTTTGCTAGGAAAGGAGAAACATAGGGGACTCCTGTCCCAAAGGCTTTGATTCTGCCCATTAGTAGAAACAGGGTGGCTTTTATACAGGTGATTCAGAGAAAATGAGATTAGGGAGGAGATACCAGGAAGGAGAAGTTTAGGGAGAAGAAGATTGGGAAAAAGTAAAACAAACATACAAACAAACATATAAGCTTCAAAGCCACAAGGGATATAGTCTAAGCATCAAGTGAACCCCGTTACAGGAAGAGGAGGCTGCTGGTGTCTGGAGGGGCTTACAAATATGTGGAATCTTTTAAAAGTGATCCTAAGCATTTGACATCTCTAAATGTTTATGGGCTAGGGAGAAATTCTAGTTATTGAGCTGTGTGAATAAAACTGACCATGTGGCTCAGAGACTGGAGGAGACTGGCTCCCGTCTAACTCCCAATTTTACAAAGTTTATTTCTTGCATATGCATTTCCTTCAGTTTTTCCCAGCTTCTTTTATTTCAGGTTCTTGGATATTGAGAAGATGGAAGTATTGATAGTATATCTTACCCTCTAGAAAGACTTTTTTTTATTTTCTACTTATAGTGACCTCAAGTTAGTAACATTCTGGGAATCTTTTTTGCATTGAATTTCTACTGTTTGGGATTTTTTATTTTTATTTTTTTGAAGTGGGAGTGGGTCTTTAAAGGGCAGTGTGCCTTGGGCCCACCCTATGGTTCTTTAATGAAGAGACTATCAGGGTCTTTTGTTTTTGTTTTTTATTTATTTTTTAGTTGTTGATGGACACATTAACTTTATTTTATTTATTTTTATGTGGTGCTGAGGATCGAATCCAGGGCCTCACAGGGCTAGCAAGGGCTCCATCACTTGAGGTACAACCCCGTCCCTGTTTTTAATTTTTTAAAGTAAAAGAATCTTGTTTACCAGAGCTCCAGAAATAGAAACTTAATCCCCAAACATTAGGTGGTGTTCCTAGAAGCAATTTTAAAACCTGTCGTTTAGGTAGTCACTTTATCTTGAGTGACTTCTAAGATTGTTCAGTGATCTAAAATGAGAACAGAAACTGCTTTAACACTCAGGAAGTGGGGGTGGAGGTTGGGTAGAAGCTGGGAAAAACCACTTTATGTGAAGCTGGGTGGATGGATCAGAGGAGCAACAGCCTGGCAGAAAGTGCTTTCAGAAAAGCAGGAAGAGATTCCAGATCCAGGGCCAGAATCTTTTACACAGAGGACTTTCCTCTTAATCCAGCAGCTGGGAAGGCAGTACATGCCTCAAGTCCTTCCTTTGTAGGAAAAAAAGATATATATATTACAACTTATATTTTCATTTTAAGTTTACCCCTTTTTATTTATTTATGTTTTATTGTGCACATAAAGTATCAGTGCAGCAGTATGTATATAATTTACAAATAAATATCTTATTTGAGGTTGTAGTTTGTGGTCTGAAAAATTTGGATACCTCTGCTCAAAGTAGTGATGAGAGGGTAGGGAGAACACCAGCACTTCTCAAGCTTAAATGCCTGGGAATCATCTGGAGAATGTGTTCAAATGCAAATCCTTGTTCCATAGGTCCTGGCTCTAGCCCAAAGTTCTGCAGTTGGAGGCTGACTCAGAAAGCATGAATTAGTGCTTTTCCCGTTTTTTGCTGTGGAACTCCATTTAGAGTCTTAGTCATCAAGGGAAACCCCAAAACCACTGGGTATCAGGGACAGACGCTATGACGTCTCCTCCTGGAACACCCAGTGCTGTCCTAGAGACTGAGGAAGCCCCTGCTCAATGCTTACTTCCTTAGTGCAAGAGAATTTGCCGGGATCTTTTCCCATCAGGGTTGTGTCATGTGCTTCCTCATGTTGATTTGCTTCTTGGTCCAGATGGCTTCTTCAGCCCAATTCAGGGGAGGAGAAGGTACTGGTGAGGAGGAGTGGGCACCGGGCGGCTCAGGGGAGCAGGGAGCAGAAGTCAGGAGCCACAGCAAGGTTTCTCTTCCACTCTCTGTGCTGGGCAGACATGAGTGCTTTACTTTCCTTCTTGCCTCAGACTTAGTAGTCTGTCACACAGCTGCTTCCCGTGGGAGCTAACACTGGGAAAGCACACTTAAACACTTCCTTAAAATTGTAGTTCCACCTGGCTGTATTCTTTTACCATTCTCTGTATGAACTGAGGCACCGGTTACTTCACCGATGAAGATCACAAGGCAGAACAGGTACTATTTCTTTCTGGTACTTCTATTTTAATTAAAAACTGCCTCTGTTTGGGAGTCAGGTTATTAGATTTGAGTTTTGAGATTTAAATTCTCATTAATCAAGTAAGTACAATCTGTCCAGTACTATCCAAGAATTCAGAGATGACTGTGACATAGTGCTCGGCCTTAAGGACTCATGGTTTGCGGAGAGAGACAAGTCAGTAAGGATGTGTTTACAGACTGTTGAGTGCGGTGATGGGTGAGGTCACTACACCAAAGGAATCTTGGGAGGGTTCCATTTTTCAAAGAAGCAGGGTCCGAGAAGATTAGCTGAAGGGAGTGTCCAAGCTGAACCCTGTCAGGTGAATAACCAGCTAGGTACAGATTGGGGAGGGTGTTACCAGCTGGAGGATCAGTATGCAAACATCAGGAACATCTCAATTAAACCAAAAGAGAAATGATGATAATCTGAATAAAGAAGTCTAATTACTTACGCTTGTTTACTGTCTGCCTTCTTGATGTATTGAGCCATTTGCCATGAAATACCCCCCTTCTTTAACGTAGTGAGTATTCTTCGTGTTGATTTTTTGGGGGGAGAGTGGGGATACTGGGTATTGAACCTGTACAGGTGCTTTATCACTGAACTGCAACCCCAGTCCTTTTTATATCGAGATAGATTCTCACTAGGTTGCTTGAGGCTCTTCCTGTCTCAGGCTCCAGAGTGGCTAGGATTGCAGGCATGTGCCACCATAGCTGGTTGGACTATTTAATGCAATTATTAACTGTCTTCAAGCGCACAAGAAACAAAAGTCCCTGTCTTTCCTTATTCCTCTTGGGAGAAAGGTGAGGGACAGGTGTTAGAGGAAGCTATTTTTCCGTCTATTCTGAACCCTGCAAGTGTAGGTTTAGGTGTGGCCTGCTTTCTAATGATTTCCTCAGTGACAGGCACTGACCTGATGACCTTCTGTACATGGGATTCGCAGAGGGGAGTCTTCAAGTTTGGGGTGCTGGTCACCACACTGTTATGTTTTAAATCTTTTTTGCCACCATGGATTGAATCCAGTTGCTCAATCACTGAGCTACATGCCCAGCCTTTTCTAAATTTTTAAATTTTGAGATAGGGTCGCCCTGAGTTGCTCAGGGCCTTGCTGAGTTGCTCAGGTCGCTTTGAGTTGCTAAGACTGGCTTTGAACTTGCTATCCTCCTGTCTCAGCCTCCCAAACTGCTGGAATTATAGGTGTGCACCACTATGCCCAAACATTGTACTTCTTGTGGCAGGGGCTGGTGGGGAACAGAGTCAGCCATGGGAACTACTGTACCTGCTCTGCACCTACCATGGGGCCTCTGTTTTTTTCCTCTTTAATCCCATTCTACCCTAAAACCCCCACTGACCTCATGGTGGCATCTTACGATGAAGAACTTGTCAATTTACAAAGGGTTTACTTGTAAAAGAGGTTCATCGGGAAGTCTCTTGAGAGCAGAATTTCTACCTTTCACTCCAAGCCTAGAGTATACTGGCCAGGAGTGGTTTGACACATCCTCAGTGTGGGAAAGGTGAACATCCTCTGTCTACATCATTTGCATGGAAGGTGTTCTCCTGGACAAATAGTCACATGCCCTCTTGGTGTGTCCTGTCCCTAGGCAGAGCAGTTTCCCCACAAGTTTCTCAGATCCCTAACAAGTCCTAGTGGCCAATAGGAACGGACTCCTTCATGGTCAAGCTGTGAGAACCAATTTCTAACATTCTAAATCTGAACCAAAGGTGCTGGGTTCTAAGGACCCAGGGCACCATGACTTGGTGATGAGTCACTTAAGATATTAAGGGCATATGCAGGCCCTTTAAAAGGTTCTTTTCCCTTGTGATCAATGGGGAGATAGAATAAAAACATTCATCTTAAAAGACTGAGGTGGGTGAGGACTGGAGCAATTGACAAGTTCACCCAAGGCCAGATACCTTGTCCGGGAAGAAAAAGAGAACTAGATCTTCCACTTGTGACTGAGATGCTGGGATGTATCTGTCCTGTCTCTCCCCAAAAGCAGGTTGCATTAGTCAGCTTTTTGTGGCTGTGACCAAAATGCCTGACAAGAGCAACTTGGAAGAGGAAAAGTTTATTTTGGCTCACAGTTTGAGAGGTTCAGTTCATGGTCAGCCAGCTTCATTGCTTGGGGCCTGTAGTGAGGCAGAACATAATGGTGGAAGGGTGTGGTGGAAGAAGGCCCTCAGCTCCTGATGGCCAGAAAGCAGAGAAGGAGAGGGGAAGAGGCTGCATGGGTAGTTTCTGGGCAGGGAAAAATAGAACCAAAATATTGTTTCAGGAAGATTAGACTGTGGTGTGTACAGTGTATTGGAAAGGGAGGCAGCAGAGAAGGAGAATGGGAAGAGATGCCCTAGGGCTCTAAGTTAGACTTTTAGAGTCAAAATATGAGTGGCGATGGCAGGGATGGAAAAACATAGATAACTGATAAAGGAAACATGGTTGGGCAAGGTGGTACACACCTATAATCCCAGAAACTCAGGAGGCTTTGGCAGGAGGATCACAAGTTAGAGGCCAGCTTCAGCAATTTAGCAGGACCCTTAACAACTTAGCAAGACATTGTCTTAAAATAAAAAATGAAAAGGACTGAGGATGTGGCTTAGTGGTAAAGCACCCCTGGTTTCAGGACCAAAATAATATGAAATTAAATACTTTTAAAAAATGAATAAAAAAATCAAAAAGAATGGGGATGTAATTCAGTAATAAAGCACCCCTGGGTTCAATCTCCAGTACAAAAGAAAAAGGAAGAAAACATATGAGATAGGATTTGGTGACAAATCAGATATGGAGATGGGAGGGGCAAGGTACCCTGTAATGTCAGACCTTCCTCCAAAGCCTAAACTGTTAGGTCATCCTCGTAAGCCTTAGTTTCCTCATCTGAGGGTAAGGGTGTTGGATCTCTGATTCATTCTGGTTTTCTAATTCTAAACACATCATTCCACTGACCTAGACCTGTTTACCAGAAGAAACTGCGACTTCCCTGACCTTCCCCTACCTAGTTGTTTAGCTTAGTTTCTTAATCCCGGGTAAGAGTTCCTAGAAAAGTTATCTTCAGTAAATAATAAACAAGCTGAGTTCCCGTCGGTCTCACAATGCTCTGTCCACCTGCCTGACTGCATCACCCCAGCAGGCAGGGGACGTGCGGCCGCCAGCTCAAGTTCTGCAGGGTGAGGGATTCCATAGCCCGGGCTGACCTCCCAGTCCTGTTGGCTGAGGGCTGCCGGCCAAGGAAACCAAGACCTGAGCCTTGCTTGCCAGGCTTGTCTGCTTGTGGGGAGCCGGGCGACTGGACCACAGGTACCCGGTTGACTTGGGCAAGAGCCAAAGCCTGCATGAGACCTGATAACCTGGAATTAAGTCCTTCCTTTTCATTTCCATTAGAG
Source organism: Urocitellus parryii (assembly GCF_045843805.1). NCBI lineage: Eukaryota > Metazoa > Chordata > Mammalia > Rodentia > Sciuridae > Urocitellus > Urocitellus parryii. Next base: position 74,123,142 of record NC_135539.1, on the reverse strand, counting down.
AAAATGAGGCTCTCAGCAGTACGGTGTGTTCAGGGTTTGGTTCACTTCAGGGCCTGGGAGGCTACGTGGGCTCAGGGATCCTTTTCCATGAGGCTCTGCTGGTGGTGCTTAGCAGTGGTTCTTGTGAGTGTGAGAAGCATGAGCCTCAGGAATAGCTTCTGTTTTCTTTCCCTTGAGATGAAATTATCCCTGGCTTCTCAGTTTTACTTCCTCTTTAATTCATGTGCACAAAGAAAATGTCTCTTTCTAGAAGGGAAAAATTTGAAGTTGCTATTAACTGGTGATAAATATCAGAAAATTGGGAGCTTTCATCTCAGTCTTGTTCCATCACCTGTTGAATTTTACAACTCTTAGTGTTGGTGTAACAGTAAGAATTCCCACTTATCAAGTACTTAGTATGTGCCAAGCAGTACTCTGAGCATTTGTGTGTAGGAACTATCCAAGCTCATGAAATTATGGTGCTAATGAACATCACCCCCATTTTACAGATGGCACAGCTAAGGCATGGGTAGGAGTGAACTAGCTCAGGAATATAGCTCATCAGTGCCAGAGCTGGAACGTGAATCCAAGCTCTGGCTCCAGAGCCCCTTGAGCTTCTCCTGGAATCTGTCTCGTTCCTATGTGTGTAATACACACTGGGGAAATAATGCAGTGTGTTCCATCAACGTGAATAACTAATCTGTGCTGTCTTTGTGTAGTGAAAGTCTATAGAAGGACCCAGAAGAACAAATCAAAGCTGTCAGGCCAGTAGAAGAATCCTGTGGTCAAATTGTTGAGTGAGTAAAGCCACCAGAAGACATAATGTGCAGTTCCACTGATAGGAAGTTCAAAAACATACCAAGGACTCCACATTGTCAAGACCCTGGTTTCCATACAGATGGTGATGGGAAAGGGCCCCAGAGCTCTAGTGCTGACCTGGTTTTGGAGCCAGGTGAGGGTTTCACTTTGGAGTTATCAGGCTGTGCATTTTGTATGGATGTAATACTCCAATAATGTTTATTTAAACAATGAACTGGGGGATGGGGGCATAGTTCAGTGGTAGATCCTTGGCCAGCATGTACAAGGCCTTGGATTCAGTCACCATTATTAGGTTTTACTCCTAACAAATTTGTCAGTGACTCAAACAAGTCATGTCTGGGATACGAATGGCTTGGACTATCAATACATTGCAGCTCCTATGTCATCTCTTCATATAAACCTAACCTAAAATCTGACTATCAAAAACAGATCTAAGGTGGTGAAGGGACACAACCTGTAATTCCAGCTTCTCAGGAGGCTGAGGCAGGAGGATTGCAAATTCTGGGCTAGCCTCAGCAAATTAGCAGGACGCTGTCTCAATACAATTAAAAAAATGGGTTGGGGGTGTACTCAATGGTAGAGTCTCCTGGGTTCAATCCCTAGTATTGCAAAAAAAATCAATATAACAAATAAGTAAAAATAAAAAATAAAATTAAACAGCAGATCTGTGAATTCAGGAGGGGAGTTAGCCTGGGCTCTGGCGAGTGGACAGGAACACCCTGGTTTCAGGCTTTTGCCACTGCAAAAAGTGAACTTCTTGCACAGGAGGCCACCTCCCAGGGCCTGGCCAACTCTGGGACCCTGGGATTTCCTGATAGCCAGTGTCCTCTTTCAGCTCTTAACTGTTCCCTAATGGTTTCCTGGAGGCGCATTACTTGGCTCTGTAGAAGCCTATCATAGGTGGGGCTTGGCTTACCTCTGGTATTCCTCAGAGGGGGCAGAACAAAAACACAGAAAGTCCCTGGTGACAGATCCACCATTCACATCTCAGTATGCATTCCTCTTATCAGATAGTTTTTTTCTCTTACATATTCAATAACATGGAGCTCAATAAAGTAGAGCTTTTGATACAGGGATAGTGTGGAGATTGGTTTTTGGAGCATGGAAAGCTACTGGGAAATGGAGCACATGACGGAGAACTGTGTGCACCTCAGAGGGTAGACTGAGGGTGGACACATGTGGATGGCCAAATGTGAGTTACAAGGAGGGACAAGTCAGGGAGGATACTGTGAAGACCTCAGATGGGAGGGGCAAGGTACTCAGAGAAAACCCCAAGGCTGCAAAGTTGGTTTGGTCCCAACCTTAGTAATAATAGGGAATCTAAAGTCCAGTGATGCCCAGACTTCAGGAAAGAACCTTCTTTATTCAAATACTCCTGTGTCCTTCAGTCTCAGTGGCTTTGGACCGCTATGAGATCCTACAGGCTCATGCCCACCTGCACAGCCGGCCTGTCTGCCTGCCTTCTTTCCCTCCTTCCTTCACTCAACAGATATTGATTGTGCATTATGTGCCAGGCTGGTTCTAGATATCAAGGATCTGTCCGTGACAGAAACAGATAGAAACATCTCAGTCTTCGTGGGGAGACATGAACATAAACGAGATAATAGGCCGAACACCTAGGATGTTACGGGTGACAGGGGCCTAGGAGAAGGGAGTCAAGCATCAGTGAGCGTAAGTCCTAGATGGCGAGGCCAGGAGGCCTAGCTGAGAGGTGACTCATAGGCCAGAAGCCAGAGGACCTACCTGGGAAGATCAGGGATGGGAGGAGTATCCCAGGCTGCTGTAGGGGCTGTGTGGCCAGAGCCTATCCCCAAGGTCCCTTTTCTCTTCGCCCTCAGGACCAAACATAGCAGTGTCCAGAGAAGGCTCTGGAATGCACCTGGGCATTATTTTGGTGTGGGGCCTGGGGTAGGCATCTTTGCCTTGACTTTGATCTCTGTGTAATGAAGAGGTGGACTTGTCATTAAGGCAATGGCAGCCTGCACTTTGCCAGTTGAAACTGGGGGAAGGTTGAGGGGAGAAGGGCCCTCTGGGGCCCCTCTTTGTGTCTGTCCCACCTCCTCTGTCCAGTTGTCTCTCCTGGTCTTCTGCTTCTGGAAAGTGGGTTAATAGGACAGGGACAGAGGGCACTGGTCACTACCTTTGAAACTAACTGCCTTTGGAAATGGCCTCAGTCCCAGTTTCCCACCAGCTATGGCCTCTGTGCCTCTCTGCCACTTGGGTGTCCTTGAATAGGTATTTCATCTCTCTGAAATTGTTTTCTTATCTCCAGAATAGCAATAACCTCTACCTGGTTAGGTAGTTCTGAAGATTAGAGACAATCTATTTAAAGTACCCAACACAATGCCTGGTACATTCAATAAAAGGCAGCTATTATTAATATATCAGCAATTATTAAAAACAAGAAGCACTTCTTAAGATCTGTTGTCTCTCTTGTTCTACCAGGTAGAACAGAGACGTTAAGCTATTTCTCCAAGGTCATGCATCTAGTAAGTGGGGAAGCTGGAATTTGAACCCAGGCAGTCTGGTTCTCATTTGGGGAGGGGCGACTGATGAAAGGGGAGCTGGCAAAAGCCTGAAATCATACATGCTGTGCTGCTTTTGAGCTGTTTGTCCAAGTTCTTTATTCTTTGCTTAGACCTTTCTGATTATGTATCAATTAACAGTTTGGAGTGGGGACATAGCTTAGTTGGTAGAGTGCTTGCCTCGCATGCACAAGGCCCTGAGTTCAATCCCCAGCACCACCCCCACCAAAAAAATTAACGGTTTGTTTGTTTCCTTCTGTGCTGAAAGACTCACCTCTACGAGGAGAAGAAATGGGACAGGAGGCTAAAAAATACATCACTCTGGTAATTGACCAAGAAGTGCTTGGGGAATGATCAGAGAATTTTTCTTCCACTGTGGGATATTGTCATTCTTGGAGACGTTCAGAGGGCTGGTGTGGAGGCCCTGGAAGGTGATAGACAAGGCAGAGAAGAGAAAGAACCCCCCTACTGCCCACCTTCCACTGTCTCGGGCTTTACTTTCCACAGGTGAACCAAGGAGCTCAGGCCACCTGAGCAGGATGGGAAGGCCTGCTATGGTCTGAGCAGCTGGTACCCAGAGAACAGAGAGAGAGAGTGTGTGTGTTTGTAGAGGGGACAGGAGGCAGGCAGAAGAAACCTCATTCAGGCCCACTGTAGTCAAATGTGCTGGCTACAGGATGGAGCTTTAATCCCAGTGTGTGCTCTCATTTGGCAAGTGGTAAGGAGACCATTGAGCCACCTGAGTGACAGCCAAGTATATGACATACCTGGATTCTGCGCTGGGGGTGGAGCTCAGTGGGAGAGTGCTGCCTTCAACCTCCAGCTCTGCAAAGGAGGGTGAGGAGGATGGGGGGAGGAGGGAAGGAGGAGGAGGAGGAGGAGGAGGAGAAGAAATGATTGGACTCTTCCTATTCAGATTCTAATTGTTCAGCTTCTAAAAATACCTGTGATTAGTTTGGATGGATGGATGAATGTGGCAGCCCAAATTCCGGGCCCACAGATGGGTCTAAAGCAATCATATCAAAGGGAGAAAAAGTAAAACATTTTTTTTTGGTGATAATAACAGTACAAGACCTATTGTAAAAAAGGAAATACCAAGAAAGAAAGACATCATTCACAATTCCACAACAGAGGCATACATTATCAACATCACAATTTCATTCTGCTTTTATTTTTTAGACCTTTATTTTTAAATATTTATTTATTTATTTATTTATTAGTTCTAATCAGTTATTCATGACGGTAGAAAGCTCTTGAATTCACTGTACACAAATGGAGCCGAATTTTTCACTTCTGGTTGTGCATGAAGTAGAGTCACACCATTCATGCAATCATATTTGTACCTAGGGTAATGATATCCATCTCATTCCACCATGTTTCCTGCCCTTTGCCCCCTCTCCCCTCCTCTTTGCTCCATCCAAAGTTCTTCCACTTAGCCCATACCCACCCCCCACCCCCCCACACCCCCCCATCCCCGCCGCCCATGGCTTAGCATCCACTTATCAGAGAAAACATTTGGCTCCTGTTTTTCTGAGATTGGCTTACTTCACTTAGCATGATATTCTCCAACTCCATTCATTTTCCTACAAATGCCATAATTTTATTCTCTTTTAATGCTGAGTAATATTCCACTGTGTATATGTCTACAGTATCTTTACTCATTCATCTATTGAAGGGCATCTAGGGTTGTTTCCACAGATTAGCAATTGTGAATTGTGCTGCTATAAACGTTGAAGTGGCTGCATTACTATAGTATGCTGATTTTAAGTCCTTTGGGTATAGACCGAGGAGTGGGATAGCTGGGTCAAATGGTGGTTCCATTCCAAGTTTTCTAAAGAATCTCCATACTGCTTTACAGATCGGTTGCACCAATTTTCAGTCCCACCAGCAATGTGCCTTTCCCCCCACATCCTCGCCAACACTTATTATTGCTTCATACCATATATATATATATATATATATATATATATATATATATATATATATATATATATATATATTTTTATGTGGTACTGAGGATTGAACCCAGGGCCTTACACATGATAGGCAAGCGCTCTACCAGCTACAGTTCTAGCCCCTGCTTTTTTTGTGGGGGGTGGGGGTGGGTTACCTAGGATTGAATTCAGAGGCACTTAGCCACTGAGCCACACCCCAGCCCCATTTTGTATTTTATTTAGAGACAGGGTCTCACTGAGTTGCTTAGTGCTTCGCCCATTGCTGAGGCTGGCTTTGAACTCAGGATCCTTCTGCCTCAGCCTCCCCAGCCACTGGAATTACAGGCATGTGCCACCATGCATGGCTCTTGATTTTGTCTTCAAATTGTCCTGCTTTTAGTGATTCAGAGGATGTTCTACCCTGGGTATCAGTTCTCTGCTAAGCAACAAAAGTGTGGAACATGTGCCTGAAACTAAGACATGCTCTGATGTAATATAGAGGCCATTGCTGACATTCTTTAAAAGACAAACGTTTGGAAGTGAAAACAAGGACAAGAATAAACATTTGCACATCCGTGTTCATAGTGGCACTGTTCACAGCAGCAAAGAGTTGGGAGAAACTCAAAGAGTCCATCAAAGGCCAGGAATGGTGGCTCACATATAATCCCAGCTACTTGGGAGTGTGAGGCAGGAGGATTGTAAGTTTGAGGCCAGCCTGGACAGCTTAGCAAGACTCTGACTCAAAATAAAAAATAAAAAGGGCTGGAGATGTAGCTCAGTGGTAGACCATCCCTGAGTTTGTTCTCTAATACTTAAAGAAAAGAAGAAAAGGAGTCCATCAAAGGATGAAGGGATAACCAAAAGATGATCTGTATACATGATGGAATATTATACAGCCTTTAAAAGAGAGAAGTTCTGACACGTGCTACAATATGGTTAATCCTGGACAAGGTCATGCTGAGTGAAGTAAGCCAGTCATAACAATACTAATATCTTACATGAAGAGATGTCATTAAGTAGAGTCACACCATTCACACCATGCTACTGCATTGGTGGTTACCAGGAATTGGAGGAGTTTCCTGTTTAATGGGGATGTAGTTTCAGCCAGGAATGTGAGAATGTTCTGGAAGCAGATGGTGGTGATGGCTGTGTGACAATTTGAATGGACTTAATCCCTCTGAACTATATGTTTAAAGATGATTAAAGTGGTAAATTTTACTTATGTATATTTCTCTACAATATACATAAGTAAAATTTACCACTTTAATCAAAAAAGACAAAAGAGCTGGAGCGGGGTTCCTGCTTTCTGTCCTCACACCTTGCCTAGGGAGATTCTTCCCCCCTCCTGGAGTTCTTCCTCTAACTCCTCCCCTGGCTTCTCTGGCCAGGGTAGCAGCAGGTGTGTGACAGGTGAGCCTGAGAGTGAGAACACATCATCCTGCAGCTGATACTGGGCTGGAAGAAGGGCAGGGTGGTGCCAACCTCTATGTCCTGGTGCTGTCCATGTCAAGGGGAAGCAGGAGTCTCTCCAAGATCTCACGGGCCTTCCCTCCGTGTTCCGCTCCAAAGTGCAAAGCACTAGGCAGAGTAGCAAGCACTGATCTAGTGGGCTACACACAGGCCTTGACTGTGTGATGCAGCCTTTTTAAAGGCTGTATAATATTCCATCATGTCACCCTCCGCCAGGTCTCCTCTAGGCTTCTACCATGCCCTGACTGAGAGTCCCTTGGTTGTTTGGCAGGGGGAGCCAGCAGAAGGGGAAGCAGGACCATCCTGCACCTCACTGACTCAGCTGGATGATGTCCCAATGTGGGTGAAGTTTGCCATCTAGTCTGAGGCCTAGGGCCAGGGCAGTGGGGGCAGAGGGCAGAGCCTTTGCCAGATACCGTGATGCCTTTCCCAACTCCCCAGGGCCCCACTTGCTTCACAGCAGGGGCAGCCAGAACTGCTGCTGGTCCCCACAGACTCATCCTGTGGCAGGCCTGGCAGGCGCTGGGGCTCCAGAGCACCATGCACACTCGCACGCACACATGTGCACACTCACCCAACCCCATCACTAGGAGATTCAGTCTTTCTTGGCCTCACTTGCTTTTCTTCCTGGGAACTTCCATTGGGTCTCCAGCAGGGAACTTTCTCTGGAAACTCCCTGGGAGTTGAGTATCTTAAGAATGTATCCAGGGCTGGGTATATAGCTCAATTGGTAGAGTGCTTGCCTCACAAGCACAAGGCCCTGGGTTCAATCCCTAGCACACACAAAAAAGTAATCTCAACTTTTGGGCTGGGAATATTGCCTCACATACACAAGGCCCTGGGTTCAATCCCCAGCACAAAAAAAAAAAAAAAAAAAAAAAAAAGAATGTATCCAGGCTTCTTTCAGAAGGTCAGCTCGGGTTTAAGTTCTCCAAAAGCTACAAACAAAAAAGCCATTCCGTGTTGCTTCAATGGCTTCTCTGAAGCCACGTGGAAAAGTCTCAGGCTCAGCATGGACACCAACCTTAGGGGTCTGCTTGTTCTAGACTTTTCTCGCCAGTCTGCAGAAGCCACTGAAGTCTTGTTCACTGACGCCTCCCAGCACATCGGGCTCTTGTTTCCTCAACAAGGAATACAATCCTTGCAGCTGGTTACCGCTGCCCAGCCTGAAGCTCGGTGACAAGACAGTGTTGTGGCTGGGATGGTGGATACGCCAGCCTTCACATGGCTAGACTTTCCATTCACTTGAGAAGCTTTTAAAAAATTGCCAAGCCTGAGCCCCTTTCCAGGGATGTGACCTTATTTGGCCATGATGGGCTTTTACGCATTTTTAGAAGTTCCCCAGATGTTCCAGGAACAGGGGTTCACTTGATTCTTTGACTATATCCCTGGTTGCTTTGAAACTTAACATTTTTTTTTCTTTTCCCCAGCCTTCTTCTCCTTGACCTCCTCCTCCTTCCTGATCTTCTTTTTCCTAAACTTTTCTCTGATCTTCTCATCCCTGATCTTCTTTTCCCTGATCTTCTCCTTCCTGATCTCTCTTCCCTAATTTCTTTTTCTCTGAACCATCTCTTTAAAACGCTTACCCTGTTCCTGCTGATGAGCAGAATTACAGCCTTTGGGACAGGAGTCCCCTGTGTGTGTTTCTCTTTCGCTAGCAAAGTGATACACCGTCTTCTTCTTTTTTTTTTTTTCTCAAAAAAGTGTCCTTGTTATTGCATTGGCATTGGGGACAAGGACAGAGCTTTCTGCAACATCCACCCCCCCACCCCCGCCCCCGCCCCAGTACTAAGGTGGAACCCAAGGTCCCATGATAGGCAAGTGCTTTACCATTGAACTACATCCCTAGTCTTTTTTTTTTTTTTTGGTGGTGGTGGTACTGGGGATTGAACCCAGGGCCTTGTGCATGTGAAACAAGCACTCTACTAACTACTGAGCTACATCCCTCCCCTGTCCTTTTAAAACAATTTTTATTTTGAGTTAGGTCTCACTAAGTTGCCCAGCCTGGCCTCAAACTTGCTGTTCTGCCTCAGCCTCCCAGGTAGCTGGGAGTATAGGTGTGTGCCACCACACTGAGCTCCCCAGATGATTCTAATGTGCCTCTGTCTGGTGTTGGAAATCATTGCTCTCTGTCATGTTCAGCTTCAGTAGTCAGCTTTGCATGTTCACTCTTTTTCTCCCCCAAGATTTTTTTTTGGTGGGGGGGATACTAGGAATTGAATCCTGGGGCACTTTATCACTGAACTAAAAGCCTTTCTTTCTTTCTTCCTTCCTTCCTTCCTTCCTTCCTTCCTTCCTTCCTTCCTTCCTTCCTTCCTTCCTTCCTTCCTTCCTTTCTTTCTTTCTTTCTTTCTTCATTTTGAGACTAGATCTCACTAAATTGCTTAGGGCTTCACTAAGTTGCTGAGGCTGGCCTTGAACTTTAGATCCTCCTGTCTCAACCTCCATAATTGTTGGGATTACAGGCACATGCCACCACACCTGGTGGCTTTCAGCAAATCAGGCTGGAGCTCGATTTATCCAAGTCCAGACACAAAACCCTGACTTAAATAGCCAGAGGGCCAAGTTCTTGTTTTCCAGGAGGACTCTTTTGGAAGAAGTACCCAGGTGACGGGAGAGTACAGCCAGAGGGCTTCCCAGTGACCTAGAGACACATGGCTGTGCCTTCCAGCTCTGTCCATGGATAAACCTCCAAGTTGTTTATCAGTCAACTCATTGATCATTTAACAGGAGTGAGGATTAGATCCTTGTATGAAAAACATGTTTTAACAAGGATGAGGAGAACAGGGCATCAAGGGGGTAAGGAAGACAGGAGGGGGAGATCTGAGTCTCCAATTTGTTCTCCTCTGGTCTCACCAGTCTCCAGCCTGCTGTTGCTGGTCCAGTGGTCCATCCTGAGGCTCAGCTGAGTCACTGTTGGGCTCAGACTGTCACCTGGTTGTATTAGATCAGGATTTTCTCCTCCTGCCTGGTGACTTGACTGGTTTGGAAGTGCTGGAGTCCTGGCCAGGTTTTCTAGGGCAGGTCTGATTGAAGTGCTGGGCCAAAATATTTCAGAGATACAGTGGGCCAAAATAAAAAGTTATTTGGTGGTGCCATTTTTGGTGGTAGATGTTAGAGAATTGATTTCAAGTTGAACTGTCTTGTTTTTGACTATATTGTTATTATTCTAATTGTAAAATTCCCATGGATAAATCCATGATATGAATAATGTATTTATGTTGACAGTAAATAACAAGAGTGGCTTAAAAGCTCTGAGCTGACAAAGGAGGGTGGCTCAGTCCCTTCACCACTCATTCCTGCAGATAGGACGAGAAGCCACCTGCCCCGAAGTAGGGGGCCTCTGCTCCCTGCTTCTGCCACACCCAGCTTTAGTCAGCTGACAGTGTGGGGTGGGTGCAGGGCTTGCAGTGACATATGCTAACACGCTGCATCACCTCCAGAGTTTATAATTATAAATTATAAATTTACTTTAGTTGTGTAAGGAAAGATAACTTTTTGACAGGTAAATTCAAGAAGGTATTGTAGCTGAGCACGGTGGTGCAGACCTGCAGTCCTAGTAACTCTAGAGGCCGAGGCAGGAGGATCTCAAGTTCTAGGCTAGGCTGGGCAAATTAGGGAGACCCTGTCTCAAAATAAAACAAAAAGGGTTGGGGATGTAGCTGAGTGGTAGAGTGTCCCTGGGTTCAATCCCCAGCATTGCAAAAAGAAAAGAAAAAGAAGAGTGTTTGTTAAAATTGTGCTGTGTAGGGGCTGGGGATGTGGCTCAAGCAGTAGCACGCTCACCTGGCATGCGTGGGGTGCTGGGTTCGATCCTCAGCACCACAGAAAAATAAAATAAAGATGTTGTGTCCACCGAAAACTAAAAAATAAATATTAAAAAAATTCTCTCTCTCTCAAAAAAAAAAAAAAAAAAAAAGAATTGTGCTGTGGAAAAAGGACATTATAGCAGTGACAGCTAGCATAACCTGAAACTCATTCTGCCATCTTCCTTAATAGTAGCATCCTGGGCAGTTGGCCCGGCTCAGAGGCCACATTTGCCTCCATTTCCCAGCAAGAGGTGACTCCATGGCTAAATCTGATCAGGGACAGAAATGTGGAAGTGTTATGTGGATTTCTGAAAAGTCATCTTCAAAGTGAAAAGGTCAGGGCCCTTCTGTCTGCCCCACCTCCAGCAGTTTCTTGGTATTTAAGTAGTGTTGCATGGACTATATAGTTTATATTCTGCTATGTAATATGTAGTAAAGATGAGATGTCTTAGGATGCTTCTCTACACTACAAATGATGGTTTCACATGTGGCCGGTTTTTGTTTTTGTTTGGTACCAGGGATTAAACCCAGGGGTGGCTAACCACTGAGCCACATCCCCAGTCCTTTTTATTTTTTATTTTGACACAGGGTCTTGCTAAGTTGCTTAGGGCCTCACTAAGTTGCTGAGGCTGACTTTGAACTCTCTATATCCTTCTGCCTCAGCCTCCAGAGCTGTGGGGATTACAGGCATGTGTCCCTGCACCCAGCTGTATGGAAGATCTTTCCAGTAAATGGAAAATCGAATTAAGTGTACTTGTACTTATTTTTCAACATGGGCTATTGAATGATCAGAGATACCTCAATTCCTTGTTTATTCAAAATCCATAAGAATTTTGACTAAATGTATGCACTTTTGCCAAATCTGAGGGAGAGATTTTTGAGGTGAATGTGTACAATTATTAAGCTTTGATGCTCTGTGTGAACTTTAACATTCTTGAGTTTTGACTTTGCGTTTTGTAATAATTTCAGGCTTAATAAAAAATTGCAAAAATAGTGCAAAAGGTTCCTGGATAGCCTTAACCCAGATTCTGCAAATGTTGACATTTGACTGCATTAGCTTCTTCATTATTTCCTTCCCTCTTTTTCTTTCTTTCTTTCTTTCTTTCTTTCTTTCTTTCTTTCTTTCTTTCTTTCTTTCTTTCTTTCTTTCCTTCCATCCATCCACCCACCTATATATCTCTGTCTTATCTCAGAGAAAGAGATAGAAAAGATGTGTGTGGGGGTATGTGTACAGGTAGAAATACAATTGCTCTTTGGAACTGTTTGAGAGCTGGGTGCAACATGATTTCCTCTGCTTTAAATAAAAACAAGGACAGTTCTATGATCAAAATCAGAAAAGCAGTATTGATACTGTAATATTATCTAATAAGCAGACTTTCTGTCTCACCAATTTCCTGCTGATATTCTTATTTATAGAAAGAGAACAGCATTTTGACCGACTCAGGATTTTATCCAGGCTCTCAAGTTTGGGCGAGTTGTCATGCCACTTCTGTTTCCTTCTTCTAGAACAGCCTTTCCTCTTTCCTGCCTCTCATGGTCTTGGTTTTTTTGAAGAATATATACATTTTTTTTTTTTACTCTTTATAATTCTTTTTTTTTTTTAATTGATTGTTCCATACATTACAGAGCTCTTGATAAATCATCTTTCATACATTTGACTCCATTGTTTTTTTTTTTTAAAGTTTATTTTTTTAGAGAGAGAGAGAGAGAGAGAATTTTTTATTTAATATTTATTTTTTTAGTTCTCGGCGGACACAACATCTTTGCCTGTATGTGGTGCTGAGGATCGAACCCGGGCCGCACGCATGCCAGGCGAGCACGCTACCGCTTGAGCCACATCCCCAGCCCTCCATTGGGTTTTGAACTCCCATTTCTACCGAGTATATACATTTTTAAAAAAATAATTAAAAATTAAAGTGTGGTAAAACTTATAGCACAAAATGTACCATCTTGACCATTTTTAAGTGCGCAGTTCAGTTGGGCTAAGTATCTTCACATTATTGTGCAACAGACCTCCAGAATTTTCCTTCTTACAAAACTAAAACTTTTCCCATTAAACAATTCCTCATTTCCTCCTCCCACCCTGGCAAACACCACTTTTTCTTTCTCTATGAATCTGACTAATCTAACTATCTCATGAACATGGAAATCATAGAGTATTTGTCCATTTTGTGACTGGCTAATTTTACTTAGCATAATGCCTTTTAGGTTCATTGATGTTGTAGCATGTGCCAAATTTCCATCCTTTTGAAAGGTGAATAGTATTCTGTTGTCTGTGCGTTCTATATTTTGCCTGTGCCTGTGGACACGTGGCTGTTTCCACCTCTTTGTTATTGTGAATAATGCTGAACATATGTGTGCAAATATCTCTTAGGATTCAGACCACTTGTTCCTTAGAATATCAATTTGTATCTGCCTATAACTTCTTTTTTGGGGGAGGGAGGTTCTGGTTATTGAACTCAGGGGCACTCAACCACTGAGCCCATCCACAGCCCTATTTTGTATTTTATTTAGAGACAGGGTCTCACTGAGTTGCTTAGCACCTCACTGTTGTTGAGGCTAGCTTTGAACTCGATCCTCCTGCCTCAGCCTCCCGAGCCGCTGGGATTACAGGCGTATGCCACCACGCCTGGCTGCCTGTAACTTCTTTATGATTAGATTCAGGGGCTGTGAGTTCAACAGGCATGCCAGAAGGCATGGTGTTCCCTTCTTAGGTTGGTGAGGTTAATTGATCACTTACTCAAGGATGGCATCTAGCGTGCTTCTCTGCTGTGGGGCTGCTATTTTCCCCTTCATGATTAGTAAGTGTTTTGCGAGGAGACCACTTTGAGACTCTGCAAGTATTCTGGGATTTTTAAAAATCAAACTTCTACCCACTTTATGATTCTTGTGTGAAACAATAATTCCTATGGTGATTACCAAACGGTGACTTACAAAGCCCAGCCTTCCTTCTTCATTTGTTTATTGGTGCTCCGATAAAGAAGCTTTCCCTTCTTCATTAGTTTGATTTACATTTGAATGGATCCGTGGGTTCTTATTTGTGGGTTATAATTTCTTACTATCATTATTTCATTGTATCAGATTTGGCTGGTGGGAAGTAGGCTCTTGTCATTATTTGACACATCTTCCTCATCATCTCATTAACTTGTATTTTAGCATCAGTTTTTCCTATGCGCCCTACTTTTAAACAGTGACCAATTCTAGGTACACACTAAATAACTCATATTAAATCAATTGCAAACTCTAAATGGCCAAAGACCCAAGGCAGCTATAGGGAAAAGGCTTAAAGAAACATGTATTAAAAATTCATTCATTATTAGGCATGGTGGGGTATGCCTGTAACCCCGGTGTCTTGGGAGGCTGAGCCCAGCCTCAGTAATTTAGCAAGACCCTGTCTCTAAATTTTAAAAATGAGGCTTGGAAATATAGGTCAGTAGTAGAGCTCCCCTGTGTTCAGTCCTCAGTACTGCTGGAGAAGAAATCCAAACATTCATTGAATAAAAATTAGAAAATAAAATAGAACTGTCTCTAGTTGGAGTGTGAACCCCATGTGACACTTTGGAGTCCTTCCAGCAGGGATGGCTCAAGAGCCATTGCATTCTGAGGGGCTTGTCAAAGGAATGTCTCACCCAGTGTCTTCTGGACCCTTCCTGCTACCAGAGATGGTAAATTATACGGCTAAATGCCAGATCAGCAGTTTTATACCTGATTTCCACAACATTGCAGTTACAGGCTCAAAGACTTTAACTCCAAGAAGAGCCCTGAGATGTTCTGAATCTGACGTGCAGGCAAGTGTCTTGTGAAAGTCACAGAGTAGGTGAGAGGTAGAGCTGGGATGGGGGTTCAGCACCCCACGACCAAAATCACAGGATCCTTCATTTGCAGGGCTCTGTAGAAGCCAGCTAGTTTGATTCCAGCTGTGTGGGCACCTTCTAGAGGGTTTAGATAGACCAGCATCTGGCTGCAATTCATGATGCAGCAGGTGCTCGCTATTTCTCTGGCCTGTCGTTATCCATTATATAGGAAAGCTTCTGCTAGGGTTTGGATCTGGGATGTCCCCCCAAATCCCATGTATTGAAGGATTGGTCCCCAGCCTGTGGTGCTCATGGAAGGTAATGGAATCTGGGAGGTGGAGCCTCGTGGGAGGAAGTTAGGTCATTGGGGGGGGGTATGCCCTTGAAGGGATATGGGATCCAGGCTTCTCTTTCTTTTACTTCCCAGCAGCCATGAGCTAAGTAGCTTCCTCCACCACACAGTGATGCCATGATGTCCTGCCTTGCCACCAGCGCAAGAGCAACTGGGCCTACTGATCTTGGCACAGTAACAGAAAGCTGCCTAACACAACATGTCCTTGTACCTTTGAACCAGCGTCTGATTTCTGCTTAAGGGGCAACATAATGCAAAACGACTAACTGCCCATGTATTTGTAAGCAGCCGTCATTTTATCTCTCAGTCATTTTATCTCACAGTCTTGTTCTTTATCTCACGTCCTGGTTGTTCAGCTGTTCTTCACAGGATGGTGTCTTTTTAGCTGGTTGCCTTTCTCGGGAGGAGTGTGTTGACATTCCCCTAAAAGGAGTCACCCAGAACTGCACAGGGTCCTTCTCCCCAGTTCCATCACAGATGGTCTCTTTCTGTGGTTTGAATGCTGTGCCTGGACAGAGCTCAGCTGGTTGAAGTCATCCAACAGTTAGTCAATGTTACTTTCCAAAACTGCTCTTTTTTTCGGCTCGATTCGGCTCTATTTTTAGGATGTTTTCCACTGGGAGAAAGAAGGAGGACAGGGGCGCAGAGCAGGGAAAGCCAACTCTGCTCTGCCAGCCCCAAGTTGCTCCACTGCCTATGTCGGCAGCCACCAGCTCAGTCAGCTCTTGCTACACCCGCGCCTGTCCCCTGCTTTCTCAATGTGGCTTCTTTGTGCGTCATCAGGGCACTCTTTTCTGCACTCAGCAGAAGGGACGATCTGATTCCAGTTTCTCTTCTCCCCAGTTTAGCAATCTCAGTTGACTTGACTTGGACTCTTCCTGTCAGCCTCATGTGGGGTGTGTGTGTGTGTGTGTGCTCGCACTCACGTGCGTGTGCAAGTGTGCAAACACCTATGTGTTGGGGGGATGTCATTGATCTGCTGAGGAAGCCAAGAGGTGGAAACCAAATTGCAGAGCTCTCAAGAGTGGAAGAAATTCACTCAGACACGAGTCACCCACCTGGGATGGACATGGACAGTTTACAAATACTAGTTTTTTATTTTATTTCATGGAGAACAATGGGAGTCATTGATCTTTGCCATCTGAGGAGTGGAGGAGATGCTTAAAGACCATCTGGATGCCTCATCAGCAGATAGGAGAACAAAGGTCCAGACCAGGTCCAGACAGGTCAGGGCCAGGGTTGGGGCTCCAGACCCCCGGGCCATATCCCCAACCCCACACCACAGTTTCTTCCCTGTTCTCCCATTCCTTCTGGACAAAGCTGGGAGCTGCATTAAACTCAGATCATAATGGTTGATTGTTTAACCTATAATTGCTTTTTTTTCATCTGGCACTGAAAATTTAACCCAGGGGTTTTGGCACATGCTAGGCAAGTGCTCTACCACTGGGCTATATCATCAGCCACCGCCTTTTAAAAAAAAATTATTTTGAGACATGTTCTAAGTTGCCCAGTGATCTTGAACTTATGATCCTCTGTCTCAGCCTCCCAAATATCTAGGATTACAGGCTTGCTTGACCATGCCCTACTCTACCAGAATTGCTTGTGTGTGTGTGTGTGTGTGTGTGTGTGTCTGTGTGTGTGTGTTGCTGAGGTGTGAATCTAGGGCCTCGTGCATGCCAGGAAAGCACTCTACCACTGAGCCACAACCACAGCCACAGTCCCTAGAATTGCTTTTTGTTATAGTATTTTGGGTCCTTGGCTCATTTTGGCATTTCCTGTAGGTCTAATGGTGTTATTCAACATTGATCTCTCCCTAGATCCCAACTCTTTCAACACCATGAAGCAAATTCACTCTTTAGTGAACAGCACAGTCTCTTTGCCATCTGCTGTGAGAGAAGTCTTTCCACCATCCTAAAGTCAAGGTGTGCTCCTTAACATGCAGAGCACATGGGAATGCAATGCTGCTTACAGATACTTGAGGATGAGCATCTGCTGTTGGAAGGGGCATAGGTATATTTTGTTTTTCAAGGTGTTTTTTTTTTTTATACTAGGGGTGCTTAACCATTAAGCTACATCCTCAGCCTTTTTTTTTTTTTTCCAATTTAGAGATTGAGTCTCACTGAGTTGCATAGGGCCTTGCTAAATTACTGGAGCTGGCTTTGAACTTGTGATCCTCCTGCCTTAGCCTCCAGAGCCACTGGGATTACAGGCCAGTGCCACTGTTCCTGGCCATAGGTGTATTCTGTTTCCAGCAGCAGAGGGAGAATGAAGCAGGGAGATTTGAGGAAGATCAATGTCTTTCTATTCAATAGTGCTGTCTACTAACAGAGCTGAAATTCTGGGGGGTTGGGGGCTCTTGGGCATTATGGCTGTCCAGTTGGCTACATCCCACCTTAAGCATCTGTCTGCCCTCTGTATCCACCATGACTGATGGCTGAGAGATAGTTTGTGTTACCAGTGAATAAACAACCTAAATTATCAAAACAGTGATTCCAGGAAACGTCAACTGGTCCCCCTTCCACCGACCCATATACAATTTATCTACTGATGCCTTAGAAAACTTTTCACCTTGTGAACGTCATAGAGCACTTTTCTTATGAAAAAGATAGTTTTCTACTCCTTCTTATTTTCCATCCATGATTTGAGAGACCTCAGACAGGAGACATCAGAGAATGGTCTAGCAATTAATTGTGGCCAACATGGCTTAATCTACCCTAGAACAGGTCTTTACCCTGAGCTGTCCTATCAGTTTATATGGTCTTACCACATTTCTTGATTTTATTTCAATTTCTCTTGGTGTTATCTCTGGGTCTACAGAATATTGCTGCTGAAAAACTTTTCCGTCAAGAAACAAAGCCAATTGTTTTCTAAGACATCCTTCTATGGAAAATCAAGATTAAGTGTCGACAGAGAGCTGGCTGGACCCTCAGTCATGCCTCCCTGGGTAGCTGGCCATACCTGCCTGAGGTCATTTTGGTCCAACATCTGGCCCTCAGGTTTTCCTGTTTAGAAGTTGGATTTTGACAGTACACACAGATACAGTTCAGCTCAGGGAAACTGAGTTCCAAATCAAACTGGTTATGAGAATCAAAGTATTAAGCTGTTTTCTGTTACTCTGATGAAATAGCTGAAGCTTGGTAGCTTTATAAGAAGAGAGGTTCATTTGGCTCATGGTTCTTGTCTAAGGTCAAGGGGCTGCACCTAGTGAGACAGCACAAAATGTCACATGACAAGAGGAAAGGAGTATATGTGTGTGTGTATATATGTGTGTTTTCCTCTTTTGATCTCTTCTTTTTCTTTTTTGGTCCTGGGGATTGAACCCAGGAGATCTCTACCACTGAGCCACATCCCAAACTCTTCCTTCCTTCTATCCTTCCTTCCTTCCTTGGTACTAGCAATTAAACCTAGGGACACTCTACCACTAAACTCTTTTTTTATTTTGAGACAGGGTCCCACAAAGTTGCTTAAGTTTGCTAAGTTGCTGAGGCTGGTCTTGAACTTGTGATCCTCTTGCCTCAGCCTCCCAAATTGCTGGGATTACAGGGGTGCACCACTGCACCTAGAAAATTAGGGCATCTTAAACTCTCTGAGAAATACAATAGCCCCTCCTGATTCATGTCTTCAATTTCCTCAGTTTTAGTTACCTGAGAATTGTAAAGGAAAAATTCCAGAAATAAATAATTTGTAAGTGTTAGATACTTTTCACTATAGTATGTTTTTAAAATTGTTCTTTTTTATTATTAGTTATTACTGTTAACCTCTTACTGTGCCCAAATTGTAAATTAGACCTTCTCATAGGTGTGTTTGTATAGAAAAAATACAGTCTATATACAGTCTGGCAGTATCTGAAGTTTCACACATCCACTGGGGGTCTTGGAGCATATCCTCTGTGTTTAAGTGGTGATTGCTATATACAAGAAGACCAAGGCTGCCTCCACATTTTTTTTATGTTTTAATGGTGATTCATCATTAACATTAATGCCATTTCCTTTTATAAAACTGTCATTTCTTATTAAATCGACCTTAGTATACTTGCAAAGCATGTGCTATTTCTACACCACATCCACATACACCACGCTCTCCAGGTGTGACTGCTAAAGCATACAGGTGCATGAGTCTCTCTGAGAGGCTGGGTCGCACTTTCATGTGAGAACACTTTCCATTGAAACATTATTTGGAAATTTTTAATTATTAATCTATGTGATTGTTTCTTTTTTATTGGTGTCTTATAATTATACCTATTAGTGGGATTCATTGTGTCATATATAGTTTCTTAAGATAATTCTTATTTGTACATTGTAAGTGAATACTAGATAACTCAGAGATTATTTTAATCCGCCTTTTTACTGCTGTGACTAAAAGACCTGACAAGAACAATCTTAGAGAAAAGTTTATTTGGGAGCTCACAGTTTCCGAGGTTTCAGTCCATAGACAGCCGGCTCCATTCTCAGAACTTGAGGTAAAGCAGAACACCATGGTAGAAGAGTGTGGTGGAGGGAAGTGGTTCACACCCAGATCAGACAGCAGAGAGACTGTGACCCACCTCCTCCAGCCACACCCTACCTACCTTCAGCCACTACCCAGATAATCCCATCAGGGGATTAATTCACTGATTGGGTTAAAGCTCTCATAACCCAATCATTTCTCCTCTAAACCTTTGCGACATTGTTTCACTCATGAGCTTTGGGAAGACACCTCATATCCATACATAACAGACTGTCACCTAAAACTCTTGGATCCAGACTTTTGTTATTAGCCTTATCATTGGGAAGGAGATATTGAGCATTCTAGTTGCAAAGTGATTGAATTGGGACAAACACAAAAGAATACCAAACTAGCTGAAGATTTTGTTTTTTATTCCTCAGCTTAACGGCTATGTGACTACAGGATATTTATTTAATATTTCTGAGTCTCAGTTTCAACTCAAGGAGGAAAGGTAAGGGCGTGTGTGTATGTGTGTGTCTGTATGTGTTGAGGAGACACTGACATTCAAAAGTGAATTCTTAATTCAGAGAAGGCACATAACTTGCTTGACTTGATCGCCCTGGTCCAGCTGGTGCTTAGTGAATACTTTTTGCATGCAGAAATGAGAGATCTTGACTTTGGGTCCCACATGCCTTCAGACTCAGTGAGGAAAAAAAACTGAAGAACAATGAGATGCATGTGAAATTCCCAGGTAATCTGCCTCCAGTTAAGGGAACTTAACATCCGGTATGGACTTCCCTTTCACCTGCATTCTTACCTCTCCCTCTCTGAGTTCTCAGCCTGATCCATGGACCTTTCTCCCTTTATTCTTCAGCTATAAGCTCTTGGACATAGGAACTCTTTCTTGGTAACAGTCCCTGTGAAGCTCGGTTTAACACCAGGATGATGTCTCTCTGATCACTTTCTTTTGGCTGGATCAACGTGGTAACTGAGATTCCTCTGCCATTTCTTCCTTGCAGGTTCTGAGACACAGCTGCAGCTTGAGTGTCTAGTAACTGCTAGCTACCTGCAGTAGTTAACTATTTTTGAGACACTTTTCACCCCAGGGAAAGAGGCTTAGCATAAACTTCTCAGAATCCTCTACAGAATTCTTTGACTATTTCTTTCTGTCTTAAGCTTGTCCACTGGGGACAGGACACAAACCCACTGATATTTTCCTAAAGATCTATGCAAAGTTGAGAAATAGAACCCGCCCTCATTAAAAATAGCCAAAGCTTTATTCTCTTTTTCCATAGGTGCAGGATTCATGCAAATTCCATGTGTACATGTATGTGTCATTTGCAAGAAACAATGGTGTTGTCAACACATGCAGATCAGTATGGAGTTCTCGACCATCTTTCTGCCAAGTCTTTCCCCCTCAATGCCCAAATCTACACAATCTATATACTCCCCTCCAGAATTTGAGCAAACAGAGATATCACTGCTTTTAAATATTTTTTAAAAAGTTACCTTTTCGTTTTAAAACAACTGTAGACTTGAAAGAAGTTGCAAAGTAATAGAGTCCCATGAACCTTTCACCCAGCTTCCCCCAATGTTGACATATTATGTAACTGTAGTAAAATATGAAAACCAGTCAACTGATGTTGGTATTACACTGCTAACTAGATCATAGGACATCTGATTTTAAAAAAGCATGATGATTTTGAACTCACAATATGATACTTTTTTTTTTAACAAAAATACTCTTATGTCTTGATGTTGGGTAAGGAGCCTTATCCAGACCCTAATATCCTCTTGAAGCAGCAGGGTAGGGTGATGCTGGATATGAAACACTAAGGCAGTTTCAGGAGCATGATCCCAAACTCAGGAGTGTCATTAAAAAAGGCAAAAGACCATACCAGGTGGAGTAACATGCACTAAGAAGAAGGAAATGGAAACTTGGGTTTGGTGGGATGTGGTTTGCACAATTTGAGTTGATTGACCCAGAGCAAGGCTTTGGCCACAGTGGACCCTCTTTACATCTCAATAATGAGATAGTGAAGTCTACTTGGTTGGAGAAAAAAGTAATGACCTGTGTAGAAAAAGAATGAATTCTTTCCTTTTTAAAATAGATGTGACTTTTAGAGCCATTTTAGGTTCACTGCCAGATCAATAAACATCTCTGCCCCTCCTTACTACAGCATCTATAGTTGGAATCTTACAGTCAGTAGCTTTTTCAGTTTGGCTTTTTTTTTCATTTAGTGATATGCATTTAAGGCTTCTTTACATCTTTTAGGGGCTTGATGGCTCATTTCTTCTTAGCACTGAGTCATACTCCATTGTCTGGATGTACCACAGTTTGTTCACTCATCTAATAAAGGATATCTTGATTGCTTCCATGTTTTGGCAAATATGAATAAAGTTGCCAGGAGTTCATGAATTGCTTTTGTTTTTTTTTAAATATTTATTTTTTAGTTTTAGGTGGACACAATATCTTTATTTTGTTTTTATGTGGTGCTGAGAATCGAACCCAGTGCCTCATGCATGCTAGGTGAGCACTTGAGCCACATCTCCAGCCCCTCATGAATTGTTTTTTGAATCGAATGTGTGACATTGTATGGGTGGTCTTGAGTCTCTATTCCCATTCATGTAAGTTACAAATATTTTATTAAAAAAACCCCTCCCCCTCTTTGGATGGATGGTGATAGAAGGGTTTGGTTTTGCTGTTTATGTGGTATCTCAAATTTACTCTCTCATCCATGGGATTTTTTAGAGGGGAGAATAATGACACTTTGTGTCTAATTAGCAACTTCTGATTGCTCACAGCCTGCCACAGCTTGTTACCCTCTTTCTCTCCCTGGGGAGGAGGTAGGCACTGGCATGGTTTAATCGTTTAAATCTAACTAGTTGGTGCAGGATCATGCAAATGATGTCACTTACTGCTGTCGTGATAGTCGTGGCTTGGAGTGCTGGTAAGGGTTAGATGACATCGGCCAGCAGAGCAAACTAGGAGTAAAGGTCACGGAGGGAAACTACTTCCAAGTCCTTTCTCTAAAAGTGGACCTGGCTCAGTGAATTCTGCTTTGCAAGCACTCCACCAAGCACTTGGTAGCGTTTTAAGTAATTGCCCTGCTAATGTCTTGTCTACACAATGACGGTCTTTCTCTGCTCTTTGCTTCCAAACATCTTAATTGTTCTGGGTGAGATCACTGTCGGATCTTCCCCTGCTTGAGGATTCCTCTCAGCAACTTGGGTTAGGGTGGATCTGCAATGAGTCTCCCTGTCTGTGTCAAGTAGAAGATACCTACTCCCCAAACAAACACTGTTCCTGACTGGCTTTCTTCCTTAATCTTTGACCTGCTTCCCTGACCTCTCTAATCGCCAAACCTCCTTTTATTCCTTCACATGAAGCATGGGATTTTGTCTAGATGGACTTGAAGACCTCATGGCTTAAATAAGGTAGAGGGCTGTGACCCAGAATCAAAAAGAAATCCTGTCTGCCCAAGCCCTTGGAGTTGTTCTGGCTGTAAAAATATCATGTACTAAAGAAATAGTTACAATCTTGGCACCCTTTTCTGACAGGCTGCACTCATTGTATCTTTCCAGTTTGGGGACTTGGGAGTTGGTGGAGCTCTTGAAGGCCATGTTTGAGAAGATAGGGAGCCATTAGCAGAACTAGGTAAAAGAGTTAGGAGGCTCTCTACACCAGCAAACTCAAAACAGCAAGTACTTGGAATATAGTTACAGTTGGGTTACTTCTAAGCAATTTGGTAGTGAAGTAGTTTTATCTCCCTGGGCTGTCATTTAGTCAGGCCTGTAAAGGCTTCCAGCATTTCAACCTGGCCATTAAAAACTCTCTCAAGTGTGAATTTGTCCTTGTCCCTCATGCACTCTGATTGCATTTACCTATCCCAAGCAGCAGGGGGATTAAATTGACTTCTGTTTGCTTGCTGCATAGCTGGTGCAGGAGGTGACTGGGCAAGAACCAGTCTTTTTTCTGGAGGTCCACAGCTTTATTGACACACAGGCAGGGAAAGTGCCCTGTCTGCACTGGGACCTCTGGGGATGTCAACTGTCTAGTTGCCTGGTTGCCAACCCTGGTCAGATGCTGTTATCTAGGTCAAGAGATTAAAGATGTGCCTCCTCTGGCACAGATCCCCACCCTTGACTCCCCTGAGCTGAAACCAATATTGTGTTCAAAATCTTGGAGGGGGAAAGAATGCCACCTGGTCTGCTTACCTGGCCTATAAGTATGCAAAATCTTAGTGGGCAAGCAGCAGGCCAGCAGGTGCAGGGTGCTGCCTTGGGCAGTCTGACTCCCTCACTGACTCCTGCAAATCCTAATGCTTGGAATGCTTCCTTGTGGTGCTGGTACATGCTGACTTGTTTTCCCCTTTGGGTCAGCCCACTCTTATTTTGGGAGTGGAGTGGGGATCTCTTCTCACTTGGGAATTCTAGGGTGTCACCTCTGGCATTTGCTCCCACTGCAGAAAAACAAGTACAAATGCAATGCATCGGGTTTCTGAACAGCTGCCGAGCACGGAAATCAGACAGTCAGCAAAGTTATGTGGGGAGCTGGGGCTCGGGGGAGGGCGGCGCGCCAGGGTGGGGTGAGGGAGTCGGGGTCGGAACCCGGAGACCCCGGGGACACGGGCCAGGTAGGTGCCTGGGCGCTCAGGGCCCCTCCGGGCGACCCGGATGCTGGAGGGGGCGGAGGCCCGGGCGGGGCTGGAGAGTGGGGCGGGAGCAGCTGTGCCCGCCGCCAGGGAGCGGACGCCCTCCCAGACGAGCATGCAGGACGTGAGCGACGTGTGGCAGCCTCTGCGCAGACTTTTCCACTGCACTGTGGGTTTCAGCGAGCGCCGTCTCCTTCCCTCCAATCACAGCCCAGCCTCTGCGCAAAGTGTGCACCCCTCCGCAAGGCAGGGCTACGCTTCTATGCCGAGACTTCGCTTGCTAAAGCCATTCATGTTGTGCTCCTGCTAGGGCGGTGGTCCTCATCCAGAGTTCCCCAGACCTTCACCGAACAGCCTCAGATCTGACTACAAGGCTGTCATTTATTACGAGCCGAGATGCAAACCGTGAGGACCCATAAAGCATGGCTCGGACATATCAAAATGTGGCGAGGGAAGGCTGTAGTGTGTGCAGGGAAAACTACACACATTTTGAGTTTGCATTACCAAGGTGTTGCCTCTTAATAGTTACTCAGGAGTTTATAGTTTGGTAATGGATTTCAGGTGGGAATGAAGTCCCAATTTTATTTACTACACGGAGAAAGCTCAGAGGTCTGGGCTGCAGGGGTTGACATTGCACTAGACAGCGCACCACGTTGCTCTTCTCCCAGCACAATACAGGTTAGGGACCAGAAATTATTCGGAATTATTCAGGTCTTCTTAAGGGGTAACCAGAGAAAGGTCTAACAAGGGTAAAGAGCAAGCCAGGGCTCCGCGTTCTCCTAGGACCTGGGACTAGATAGCAGGAGCAGGGAGTGCTGCTGCTGCCCGCCCGCAGGGGGCGCTAGCAGGCCGCCTCCTGGCTCGCCTATCTTCTTCCCACGTGAAAGGGGGCTGGGACGCAAAGAATGCGGCCCGCCCAGAGCTGACGTGAGCTGTGCTGCCGGCCCGGATACTTTAAAAGGCCGGGCGCTGCGTGTGGCATCCTGGTAAAGCTGGAGAGCAGGCAAGCGGGCGTGCTGTACGGCGGGATCGCGGCTGTCATTGCGCCCGAGCATCCCGGGGCTTTCCAGAGCAGACAAGCCGGCCGTGCTGGCAGCCACAGCTCTGCGCTCCTCGCAGAGTCCGCCGATCCCCCTACGGGCTAGCGTCCAGGACTTAGCACAAAGCACGTTTCCCAAAGCAGCACAGCGAGCGCCCGACCGCGCGCCGGCGCACGCACCCCTACTTTCCTTTGTTCCCGGGGTCGGCGGCCGTCCTTCTCCCCACGTCGGAATCTCCTCCCGGGGTGGCGGGCCGCCGAGTGCAGCTGCGAAGATGCCCTTGGAACTGACACAGAGCCGGGTGCAGAAGATATGGGTACCCGTCGACCACCGGCCCTCGTTGCCCAGATGTGAGTGCGGCTGCGCGGGGGCCACGATGCAGATTGCGCCGCGTGCTGGGCCAGGCCATTGTGTGTGGCCGCTTTGTGCCGGTGCTCCTCTGCTTGGAAGCGCGCTCGTGCGGGCGCGGTCGGCGGGGCGGGGGGCGGCGGCAGGCTGCGCCTCCGTGGATGGACGGCGGGGGCGCTGTGGTCCCGGAAACGGCGAGCGTGCCCGGGACCCGCCTGCGAGAGCTGAGGCGGCGGAAAGCGTGCGCCTAGGGGACTCCTGGGAGGTCGGTCCGGGCGCTCCGTGCCGGCACCAGCGTCTGACTGCCGCCGGGGCGCGGCCCGCTCCTCTCCTCCGGGCACCCTCGGGTTCCCCGTCTCCCTACCTTCCTCCGTTCTCTGCATTTCCATCTCCTCTCTCCCCTTGCCATGCATTTGTCTTCTCTGTCACCTGCACATTGCTCTTTCTCTGTCTCCTCTCTTTCTTTACCCTCACCATAAATTTATGTTTTCTCTTCGTTCTCGATTCCTGTCTCCCACTCCTCTGTCTCTGTATTTCCATCCCTCCGCACTTTCCACGACTTCAGGAACGCCCAGGCTGGGGGCGACAGCCATCCGGAACCAAGCCTTTTGCTCTGGGTTTGGGAAGGGTCCCTGGGTTGGTGGCTGCGCGGTTGGCGGCGTTTCACAAGTGCACACACATAGAGCAAATTTCCGAGCTCGGAATTTGCTGGCGGTTCGCCTCCTTGCCGCGCCAGACGCCCTGGGTAAACGATTTGGAGGTTCCCTTGGGCTCCATCTATAGCTGCAGAGAGTCTTCTCTTGGGCGGCTGAATGGTAGTTGAAATGGCTCTAAGGCGGTGCTGCCCTTTCAGGTAAGTCGTTCAGAAAAGCCCAACAAGTGCAGAAGGAGGAGCTACGTGCTGGGCGTTTTTCTTAGCCCAGGTCGGTAGCCTGAGAGGCAAGGGTGGGATCCAGGTGCAAAATTCTGGTGGCTTGCGGTCATCTGAGGGCACCTTGGTTCCAGGTTGCCACGTTTCTCAGGATGGCCACCGCTGACAGTGACAGCTCACTTGGAGGTTTGCTGGGACTGAGTCACGACTTCTCTGCCGGAGACCTGCTCCCAGCGGGTGGCGCTGGCCCAGCCAGCAGGTCCTTTCTGTTGGCTTGTGGGTTTGCAGGGAAGAGCTATCCTGCTCTCTTCCTGGGCAAGGTAGCCAGGAGAGACTGGCAGGCTTCTCTCTTTTCTCAGCCTTTTCAGATAATCTGAGGCTTGTTTACTAATCTGGGCTGGGTGAGGTCTTGATTGTCTTTCTATAAAAATACCCCCAGGGAGATTTGCCCAGGGCCAGATGCAGAAACAAGTCCTGTCCCTTTTGAACTTTTGAATACAGTAAATGTCATCTGTAGAGTACTTAGTAACCTGCAATCTGCCACACAATATATGAGTTGTTTTCCTGTATCCATGTAAGTCCAGGTGATGGTATGTATGTATGCACACACACTCCCTGAATGGTCCCCGGGTTTGGGTCTGAGAGGAACATCCTGTGTTTCTGAGTGGACACTGAAGTTGGTTGTCATTAGTGCAGTGGTGATTATGACAGACTGGCAGCATGCAGGAAGACATTTTTCAGGCTTCAGAATTCAATCCATTAGTCTCCCTGAGCCTGCACGTATCTCACGCAGATGAGAGATCTGCCCAAGAAGAAGAATCATTGTCAGAACCATTCAGAGCTTGAGGGGGAGGTGTGTCTGCCAAAGCAGATGGATTAAGATGCTTCTTCGTGTCCCGCCCGCTCCTGGAATCCTTGTGTGTGGCTCTGGGGTGGAGTCTCCAACACATTCCTTCTTACAAAAATATCTGCAGCCTGGGTATTTATTACACATCCTTATTTCAAGAAGTGGTGTCTTTCCCAGTTTATGTAGTTATATTTGTCTTTTACTGGACTGGGGGAAGGTGAACACTTCTCCTCTAGTAGCATTTGGAACACTGGGTGGGAATTCTTTCTCCTAAACCTGTTACCATCTTCATCAGTGGTCTCCTCCTTGGAGGTCTGCAGCAGATCCCTCTGAGGTTTATTACTAATGGAGGACAGAAGCTGGAGTTGTGGCTCAGTGGAGTTGGGTCCACCTAAAACTAAAAAAATATATTAAAAAAATATATTAAATATATTAAAATATTAAAAAAATATATTAAAAAAAAAGGACACAGGGAATGTTTCTGTTCAGGTACAAAGAACAGTACAACAGCAAAAAGCCCCAGATGGATGAGCCCAAGATGAGTGATGTTACTGCCCCTGAAGCACCTGAATTTGGTGCCCTGTTGTCCCACTAACTGTGGTGAGAACTTTGAAAAATTCACAGCTTCCATCAAATGCAAATGGAGACTTGCCGAATTTGTGAATCAGCTGAATTGATTAGAAGTAAGTTCTTGGTTAGCAAGGGTCTCCTTTTTAGTTTATCATCACTAAGAATTGAGTACCTCCCTATTAGTCACTTAGAACCTCAGTTTCCTTGTCGGTAAGGTAAGTTACATTCTGTCTACTTAATTGGGGGTGAAGATATCTGTCCCTCTCAGTGCTGTGGTCCTGAGTTAAGACCTAGCACTTAGGCATTATATAAGTTGTCATTTCATTGGAGCTTAGAGGGTATTATCACTGGTCAGTGCAGTGCCTTCAACAGTAGGTATAAAGACCACATCTTTTTTTCCTAAAATATGCGTGCATGAGACAAAGCCAGTTTATCTTTGCTTAGGATTTAAAACAGGCTGCAGAGGATTGACTGCAGTGAAGATAGGGGGATGTGATACATTTTCTTCTAGAAGTTATTCCTGTTGATGGCATTGTAACTTAGGGAAGATGGGTCAGTATTCCAGAGAAATCCGTGCCTTGTCCTTAAGTGACCCCTGCAGTGATTCTCAGCTGAGGCTGCCCATTAAAATCATTTGGGTGAGATTTGGAAAAAAAAAAAAATCCATACTGGAGCCTCAAACCAAGTTCAGAATTGCCCCAGTCAGAACCCAGTTAACGTAATTTTTAAAAACTACTTAGGCTTAACCACTTAGGAGAGTCACTCATTTGGGAAGGAGTAGGTGAAGGATTCTGAGAGGGAAAGACCTAAACTGAGCCGTTTGTCATTCAGATAGCCATAATGGCCCATAGGTTCAGAGGACACTGAAGTGAGCAATTCATGTGAATTATGCTGCGGTTCATTCTTACAATAGTGTCTATGGAGCATCCCTCCATTGTACAGAAAAGGAGGTGGAGACACTGAGACAGGAACTTATCCAAGGAAGTGGGGAGGCCAGGCTTCCAACTGTTTATTGACTCCATGTCCTCCGTGCTTCCCATTCTGCTATTGTATTGCCTCCTAAGATTGCTGAAGAGTCACTATAAAATACCTATTGCCACTGCCTAAGATCATATGGGGCTGTGAAGGTTTAAGATTAGGTTGACACTGGTTAAAATACATATGCAAAGTAATTCATGTATGCCAACGCCAT
Organism: Urocitellus parryii; assembly: GCF_045843805.1. Classification (NCBI taxonomy): domain Eukaryota; kingdom Metazoa; phylum Chordata; class Mammalia; order Rodentia; family Sciuridae; genus Urocitellus; species Urocitellus parryii. Next base: position 74,094,512 of record NC_135539.1, on the reverse strand, counting down.
CGGACAGTGCAGAAGAGGTTTTGAAAGAGGTGTCTGTTGGCTGCATTCTGCTGCTGTTCAGTAGACAGCATGCTTCTCTGTGCTGACATTCTGGTCTCCCAAGAGCCAGCTGGGTTAGGTTTGTTTTTCCAGAAACAACTTCTTAGGGTGGTTGTGTATTGCAAGGTCAAAGCAGGTCTTTTTGCACAGCTTGATGCTACCCTTGCTTAAGGGTAGGTCAAGGTGGTCCCTGTTAATGAACACAATCTCAGTTTCCTTACATGCTTGAGGGAAATGGGTCCCTTCTTGGTTCATAGCTCTCATAAACAGTCCCTTACATTTCTTCCCCTTGAACTTATTAATTGAAGTGTCTCACCTAAGAACAGATGACTTAGCATCTTTTTATTGTTAAGGTTAACATTTTGCAGAGCCTTCGAGTAGAAGTAAGTTCAAGGGAGGTGGAGGGAGACACGGCAGAGGGTCTTGCCAACCATCTATTTTGTAATGGTGAGTCTAGTGTCAGGAGGGCAGTTGAGGGCAGCTGTCCAGTGTCTGCTTTTGTCCACATGTTGCATGTTCACAGAGAGACTATTCACTTCATCCAGGGAGTGATGTAGGACAGATAAGGCTGGACACCCGAGGAGTTTTCATGAAGCTGCAGCAGTCCAGAAGGGCTTCAGGAGGAGAGCTGGATTGGGGCTCAGGGCTGCAGCCTTTCACCCTAGTCATTTTAGAGACGAGCACTGTCTAGATGGGGGATCTGCCCGTCTGACGACTTTTTTCATAGTGTATTTCCCCAGTCACTGTCACTGCAGATGCATGCTGACTTGCTAGCCCTCTCGTTTTCATTTGAAGTCCAGTGTAAGTTTACAGGGCACAGGTAGCCAGCTTGTGCTGTGAACTAACAGAATGGTATGGCCAGCTATTGTACACTCGGGGCTTCGCTCAGTGGTACCCACCACTTGGTGACATTGACCCAGGTTCTTCCACACATCTTCCTGCCCAAGCATCCAGAGCATGTGTCTTATGAACATATAGGGTGGAGGTTCATTCTTGAGACTTGGTGATTTTTTTTCTGTGAGTTCTTACTCAAGGGACCGTGGCCTTCACCATCAGTAATACTTTTAGCCTGAGTCTCCCAGGCTGTAATCAGTGGTCTTTAGACAAGGGCTTCCTTCTCCATTACATAATGAACATGTGTATTCTCTTATACTTTTTTGGGGGGTGGGTACCAGGTATTGAACTCAGGAGCGCTCAACCACTGAGCCACATCTGTAGCACTTTTTAAAATTTAGCGACAGGGTCTCACTGAGTTGCTTAGCGCCTTGCTAAATTGCTGAGGCTGGCTTTGAACTCATGATCCTCCTGCCTTAGCCCCCACAAGCTGCTGGGGTTATAGGTGTGCGCCATGGCGCCCGGCTTCAAAGACTGTCAAAAATTTAAAATGTTATGCATTTATACAAAATGAAGTGAAAAAGACTAGTATACCTTAGAAAATCTTGTGTTAAAGTCAGTACTTGTCATGCCTCATCCTTTGTGCTATAGGAGAAGAAAAGGCAGGGATCCAGGGAGGGCAGTGACACAGGTGTCAGGATAGGTGGTAAAAAGGGACCATACAGAAGAGACGAGACTGAGGGTCTAAGGGGATTCCGGCAGGGATAGGAGATTATAGACTCATGCAGGAACTTGAGATGTGCTTTGAGTTTAAAAAAGGGTAATGGGGTGCAGGGGGGGATGAAGAATAGTAGCCAGAGATTTAGTTGAAAGGACATGTGGTTCCCTCCTTTGGCTGAGATCCAGGGGACTTTGGGTGGAGGGAAGCTGCAGCCCCCTTTGAATTTCAGGCAAGAAGCCCACCCAATGGGAAGAATGGCTTCCACCTTGTCAAGGAGGGAGTAATGGTTTCTTTGGATTTGAAATTCAACCTGACCTTTTACCTAAAGGCATTGACTACTGTGGTAATCGTTTTTGTTTGTTTTCTGCCTCCCAGATAGTCTACTGCCAGAGGAGATTTGTTCCTGCGATTAGTGGATAGACATAATCCCCGAAATCAGTCAGCTTCTGCCTCTGCTTCCTTGGCCTGATTCCAAGAGAGATATTCCATGTGTGCACAGCTGTGTGTCTCCGTGCATGTCTGGATGCTCTTGGGTGGTGGCCTGTGGGGTCACCTGATGGGGATGGGTGCTGGTCTGGGGGAGGGATCAGTGGATGGATATTGTTTCAGGGCACAGGTAAGAAGAGGTCAGCTGTAGCCCCTCTGTGATTTGTTAACTGCAGCTGCCCATATTATTGGGGTTGGGGTTGGGGTGTGTCCTATGCACCCCTGGCTCTTAGGGAAGCTGCCCTCTCTCTGGGGATAGCTATGTGGCCCCTTGGTGTTTGCACAGCTCAAGTGCTTATCACCTATGGGACTCACCTTGTCAGCGATAAGCATCTGTTTTCTAGGAATCTGTTTGTTCCAGGGCCTCTGGAAACTGAGGGAATGTGACCACAGGCCTTCAGTGGCTTCTGAGCCTCTGGGAGGCTGTGATGGCCCTACTTGGTCCTCCTAACTCAGATCCTGAGTATTAATGAGTAGGAATGGGAAGCAAAGCACCTGCCTGCCTGCCACTCAGGCACTCCACCTCAACCCAGCCCAGGCTCAGGGGCACATCCTGGAGTCCCTCTGTGGTGTGTTCAAGGTGACCTCGGTTGTGATTGTGTTGGGTGTCCCACTTGGGCCTGTCCTCAGGGCTTGGCATTCCTTCCTTTCCACCCAGCTACCTTCCATCTTAGACTTCCCCTGGAGTCTGGGCTTCTGTCCAATTCTAATGACCGCCTGGGCTGGATGTAGGGCTTTCATAGCTCCTTCTGCAGGTCATGGGCCTGTGCCAGGAAGGGATAAGGACAGCTGGGCTGGAGTTGGCAGGTGGCCTTTGGCTTTTGGGAGCTGGCTTGTCACTGGGATACAGGAATTCCAGGAGTCCCAGGGGCAAGATGATGGCCCTAGACCTTCAGTTTCTAGAATAGGCTTCTTTTAGCTGCTTTCTGAAAACCTCCTTCCCTGTGTTCTGTCTTGTCGAGATTCTGAGGCATATGGGACAGTCACTCAGCAGTGGGGGCCAGAAGGGAAATCAGCATTCTGGGTCCCCGACCTACTTTCATTTGATAAGCTCTGACTTTTAGAAATTGGCTGTTGATTTTTTTTTTTTTTTTTTTAAAGAAATCCTGCCTGGACTTCCTGTGAGGAGGTTAGAAAGTTGACAATTGGCTTCTCTCTGTCTTTTGGCTCACTGGACCTCCTACCTTGTCCCTTTGCTACCTGCCCCCTAATTTGCACACTGGTTGGAAAGGGCCCCTCCCCACTGCTGACTTTCCCCTCCCTGAGCTAGGGTCCCTTCCTCACACCCCCCAGGAACGCTGTTCCACCCTGCTGTTGGTAACTGGGATCCCCGGCTGGGTCAAGACCCTTTCCTGTCAGATTGAGAATTTGGGACTGGTATATTTTTGCCACCTTTGTAACTGAAAGGGAGACTGAGCTCAAGGCCTCACTGGGGCTTTGGCCACCACAGGGCCCTGGTCTGCTGGCTTGTTGGTCCAGGGGCTTTGGAACGGGGAGTAAAGTATGTAATTCAGTGTCATTCTTCTAAGTTTGTTGTTGGGCATCGGACTCTGTTCATGAACTTGTGTCACCTGACTTGTGACCCATCTCTTGACTTCTCTTTGCAGCTTGTGGGCCGAAGCTGACCAACTCCCCGACGGTGATTGTCATGGTGGGCCTCCCTGCCCGAGGCAAAACTTACATCTCCAAGAAGTTGACTCGCTACCTCAACTGGATTGGTGTCCCAACGAAAGGTCAGTGGGGTCCCCAGCTAGGCCGTTCTGTTGAGTGCTGCAGCCTTGCAAGCCAGACCCCCTCAGCTGTAAAATACTTGACCTTCACCTCCAGTAACTCCTGCCTGTGGGCAGGGGCAGGAGTGGCCTGTTCTGGGGCTTGGAGTCTGATCCCAGTCCCATCCCAGCTGTGTCCCCACCATACTGAGTCAACCACCCCTCCTTATCCTTTAGGTTTTGTCTCATCGGCCATTCTCTTTTTTCCCCCACTCCCCTAAATCCTGTCTGATTCATGTGTCAACTCCTCCACGAAGCTGTCTCTGGCCACGTCATTCTGTGTGCATCTTTCATGAAATTAGTGTGGCCCATAGTTGGACATTCCTCTGACCTCCAGTGCTCCATACTTTCATGCTGTCAGTGATACTTTTATGAATCTCTGTCTGGTCTTCCCAACTAAATGAGAAATATCTTGAGGATGAGGGACAGTGTTTTATATTTGTTGTCTCCTGTTATGCCCAGTCAATTTTTCTTTTGGTTCTGGGGCTTGAACCCAGGGCTTTGTGCATGCTACGGTTGCACTCTACCACTGAGCAACGCACCTACTGCCCCTTAACTATCCCCTTGGCACCATTATGAGACCCACTCACTTGGGGACCAAAGGCAGAAATCATTATTCCTATTTTTGCTAGACCTGTGGCCATCCCCTCTTCCACCATGTCATGATTGACTGGAGGCTGGCCACGTAAGATGCCTCAGGTAGAGCCAGTGGCAGTGGGTACTGTAATTTGTTCTGGGAAACAGAGCTGCTTGCCTCTAGGCAGGGGGTGATGACCTGGGACTGGGAGGTCCACCCTCTGGCTTCCATGCTGGATGTCGTTGTATTCACTGGTGTGTGTTGGTGGGGAGTTGGTTTTCTCTTTTGGTTGAGATGTGTTTGCAGTTGGCTGTGGGCCCTCTGCCTCTTGCTGGGTCATCCAGGGCTGTCCTTGTCTCTCTGTCTAGTGTTCAATGTGGGTGAGTACCGCCGTGAGGCCGTGAAGCAGTACAGCTCTTACAACTTCTTCCGCCCGGACAACGAGGAAGCCATGAAAGTGCGAAAGTAAGATGCGGGTTGGTTGTTCGGGGTGTTGGTTTGCTCAGTGTCCAAGCCAGGTTCTCTAAGAGGGAGGGAGAGCAGGCCTGCAGTCCACTGGTGGTCTTCAGCTCCGTCCAGTGTTAGGGTAAGCCTCTCGGCGTCTCTGAGACTAGTTTGATCAGTTCCCAGATGTCCTGAGGAAGTTGATGTGGGACAGACCAACAACAGCAGCCACATCCTGAGAGTGGACAAAGTCCTTTTCTTTGGAAATCATCTGTTTGTGTTTGCAAAGGATTTCTTGTTAAGCCCGAGGCCTCCTGAAGCCCTTGGGCGCTGGTGTTCAGCCGTGGCTGCACCTTTAGACTCAGCAGGGGAGCTTGTAAAGATTCTCATGCTGATGCCAGGGCTCCACCCAGGCCAGCCTGGTGAGGATCTGTGGGTGGGCTCTGGTGTCATTTTAGTAGCTCCCCCAGGAGAGATTCCAGTGTGCAGCCAGGAGTGAGCACCATCTCCCAAGGGTGCCTTTAACTGTCTACACTGGGCCTCCGACTGGAAGCCTCTAGGCCCGGAGAGGCCTGGCAGGCACCTGGCAGCATAGAACTTGAAGGGCAGGTTCTCGTATTGGGCGAGTGGGGGTGCTCAGGCTTCCCCATGCACGACCTGCACTGAAGTGCGTCTTCTCTTCCTTCTGTGTTGCAGGCAGTGTGCCTTGGCTGCCTTGAGAGATGTCAAAAGCTACCTGACAAAGGAAGGGGGACAAATTGCAGTAAGTCTGGGGAATACAGCGGTGTGGTCTCTTGTCCCCCAGCAGGGTGGTGTCCTCACTGGCCAGAGTGGTGCTGAGAGCCCTCGTGGGGATAATAGAGAACCAAGAGCCTCTGGCCCTGAGGGTTAAGAGAAGCAGGTGATTCAGGAAGGTGGTCTTGGGATGGCCTGAGATGCGGCCCTGCTCTTCTGTCTCCTGCTCCTTTCTGGGCAGCTGGATACCTTCATGGCAGGGTCTGGGTTGCTGCCAGCACTGTAGCCAGTGTCCCTCTGTGTCCACCCTCCCACTTCATGTCCCTGCTGGTTTGTTTGCTTTTCCCACTCCTCCCCTCCTGTCCCTGAGAGCTGCAGCTGTGAGAGAGGGGAGGGCCACTGGGAGCATATCCCTGTTCCCTGCAGGACAGACTCTCCTGAAGCACATTTTTAGGCTTATTGTTGGTAAATATTGTCAAACTCAGATTCTTCTTCCTCACTTTTCTCTATCAGGTGTTTGATGCCACCAACACTACTCGAGAGAGAAGACACATAATCCTGCATTTTGCCAAAGAAAATGACTTCAAGGTGAGCCAAACTTCTCACTTTGTCCCAATAAGCTTTGGGAAGAGGAGGACACCTCAGAGCCCAGCTCCTTCCCTGATCCCTGCTGGGTCCTTTGCCTCCTGCCACCTGAGTTTTGCTGTCTATAGATAAAGCCTTCCTGAGGCAAGGCTCAGGTTGGGGAGGTGCTCCTCTGTGGGGGAGGGGAGGGATCCACTGCAGGCAGGTGATTGTTTTATGTCTTTGGGACAGTCGTCCTTGCTTCTCGTATGTGGTAGTGAAGTTGGAATTGGCCCTTTGTGATGTTTGTTGTGTTAATATATCTGCCTCACTTCTACCAGGTGTTTTTCATTGAGTCCGTGTGTGATGACCCTACGGTTGTGGCCTCCAACATCATGGTAAGACCATCAGGAAGCCCCATGCACATGCAGCCACACTGAGTGCAAGGACTTTTGTAATCTTAGAAAAGTAGGAGCCCAGTGTGAGGTGGACATGGGGCAGGGGCAGAAGGACACCGGGATGTGTACCTCAGGAGCTTGCTGTCCTGGCTGGCTCTACCCAGGGTCCTTGAGGAGACTTAGCAGGACAGTCTTGTTGGGGACATGAGAGATTTCCAGTGAGGAGATGGAGAGCAGTTTCTGCAGGTGACAGGAGCTTGGCAGTAGAGTGGCCACTGGTCTGTCTGGGATCCAGGGCAGCTGACCCCTCCAGATGGGACAGGAAGCAGCAGGCTGATCTCCTGTGCTGAGAAAGTCTCTCAGGTTGTGTATAAGCACAGGTCTCTAGGACTTGGCCTATGAAGGCAGAGTCCCTAGGCTTGGGAAGAAGGACTGTAGTAAAGCTGTTCTCCTGCTAGTGCAAAAATCTAACAGACTTCTCCAATGTGAGAGGGAGCTAGAGGGTACTTGGCAGCATAATTTGATTATTTCTTAATTTTATCACTTGATAGCAATGTATTGTACATAGAAATGGTTTGTGTGAGGACTTTCTCTTAGGTCACTTCTTCATATTGTAGACCATTTTCTTTCTAGCTTAAACATATCAGAATAGGACAAATTCATAAAGAAGAGCAGTTCTTTTTGGAGAGTGAATGCTGTGGTATTGCTGCATACAAATAGATCTTTTTGTGTGTGTGTGTGGTGCTGGTGATGAAACCCAAGAATGTTCTGCCACTGAGCTAGATCCCCTGCTCTATTTTATTTTATTTTGAGACAGTGTCTCACTAAGTTGCCAAGGCTGGTCTTACACTTGCCATCCTCCTGCCTCTAGTCCCTGGGGATTTCAGGCATGTGCCCCTGCGCCCGGCACAAATACGCATTTTTAAAGGGGATTCTAAACACACATTAGCTTCTGATATTGGTCCTTTGCTCCAAGGCAGAGGATATATTTACAGGTGTTGGTAAGAAGTGAGTTCATATTTCAGGAAGAGCTCTTTGAATTGAGGAAAACCTGTTCAAATGAGTTTTAGTGGGTCCAAAGGAAGAGGCTCAAAGTACAAGGAAACAGAAGTTGCAATAATCTGAACAAAGGCCTTTGCTGTTTCTTTGGCTTGACTTTCCTTGTTCCATTTGGTAGAGAAGTCAGGTGCAGCTGGGAAACCATTTTCCCCAGTAAGTTGTTACCAATGTGCTTAGCTAGCAGGTTTTTTTTTTTTTTAGATGTTCATAGACCTTTTTTAAATTCATTTATTTACATGTGGTGCTGAGAATCGAACCCAGTGCCTCACACATGCTAGGCAAGTGCTCTACCACTGAGCCACAACCCCAGCCCTTAGCTATAAGTTTATCTTTTCTCTTTTAGTGTTAATGCAGCTGGTCATTTCCCCCAACCCTTTGGGTACAGAAGTCTCTTGCTTTGGTTAAATCTTGAAGCAGCTTTGCAGGTTAGGTGTGAGAGCTGGTGAACTTAGATTTATTTATTTTTTTATTGTGTGATACATGTTACCATTTTAGCGGCCTTACCAGGCCTTTCTGTCTGCCCATGTGTAACTGCACCATGAAACACCAGCTACCCGCTCACTGACTTGGAGCCCTGAAGTGCCACTGTCTCCTAGTTGTGATGGTTGTCAAGGAGAAAGGAAGCACAGGCATTAAAAAATCCTGAATTTCCCCTAAAATCTGCCTGGTTCCTTGGACCTACTGTGCCATTACAGGAGAGGGCAGCTTCACTCAGGAGGGCAGCCCTTGGAGAGGTGTGGCCCCAGGTCTAGTTAGACAAGCAGTTAGTCACAGACAGCCACAAGTGGGTGCTGCCTCTGTCCAAGTGAATGGATAGTACACTCAAGGTCAGGGGCATCCCTAGCAACTATTAATGTGCCTTTTGACTTGCTCCTGGAGTGGGGAACATTACAGATGCTTATGTGGGATTTAGCTCAATTGAGGGCCAGGCTATCTGGTGGTGACTCAGTTACGGGACTGATCCTGACTCAGTGGTCTATTGAGGTGTTCATTATGGGATCCTTGTGGATTTCCTGTGTCTGTCCTTGCCGCCGGTGATTCTGTCTCCCATGGGCATTCTCCCAATGTAATCATGGGGCTCTGAGTCAACCCCCAGTTTCTTTCTTTTTTTTTTTTTTTCCCCCTCTTAAACGCTGGGTAGGATAATCTTTATTCTGAGCCTTTCTGGGCTTTCCCCTTTTGAAAGCTCCAAATCCTGCTTTATCTAAGCAGAAAGCCTCCCAGCGTGATTCATCAGCTGCCTCTTTGTGGCATTACAGGAAGTTAAAATCTCCAGCCCGGATTACAAAGACTGCAACTCGGCAGAAGCCATGGACGACTTTATGAAGAGAATCAATTGCTATGAAGCCAGCTATCAGCCGCTGGACCCTGATAAATGTGACAGGTAATTCCAAGAGGTGTCTGTCTCTGAATTGCCTCAATTAGGGCTTTTAATGTTCGCTTGATGTTCCCACAAAGCATTTGCCCCTGAATACTTCCATAAACTCTCCTTAAAAAAAATCATGTGCCTGTACACATGGCATAACGCATCCCACTATTTATAGTGTACCAATAAAAAATGAAATTATTAAAATGTCTTTAAAAAAAATCTTGATTACAAACAATACAAACATTTTTGACAGCTCGTAGAGGTGGAGGAGGGGTGCCCACTTGAGCCCTGTCTTGCTCCTGTCCCCTGAGACTTCCTTCATTTCTTTTCCATTCTCTCACTTTTCTCTCCCCCCTTCTCCTGGGTGGCCAGCCAGCTTCTTGGCCAGACCCTGCTGTGGGAACCAGCCTTGCCCTTACTCTCTGGCTCCTGGAGGGGAAGACGGAGTCTGCCCTGCAGTGTTCGGTCCCACATTGCCATTTTCCCAGGGAGCAAGTCTCTGGAAGCCAGCCCAGGCCCAGGGGTGGGTGTGCTGATGGTGCTGTCCAGGGAGGCCCGAGGGGTGGTCCTCAGTGGTGTTTCTTTGTAGGGACTTGTCATTGATCAAAGTAATCGACGTTGGCCGGAGGTTCTTGGTGAACAGAGTTCAGGACCACATCCAGAGCCGCATCGTCTACTACCTAATGAATATCCACGTGCAGCCCCGCACCATCTACCTGTGCCGGCATGGCGAGAATGAGTTCAACCTCCAGGGCAAGATTGGCGGAGACTCAGGCCTGTCCAGCCGAGGCAAGAAGGTAGGAGGAGAGTGGAGAGCAGGGGCTGGGGGCTGATGGGTGGCAGGAAGGGGCCGGCTCCCATGTGTAGGAGGGTAGTGGGGAGTGCCTTGTCTCCTGTCATTGCCTCACTAGGGTATATGTGTGTTTGTGTGTGTGTGTGTGTGGACTAGGAGGGGACAAGCAGAGCTATGTCTCCTGGGCTCTGAGGAGCTTGTATCCTATGGGGTCAGCCACCCTCAGTACTGTGGGTCCGTGTCAGCCCAGCCCAGCATGGGGGGTGTGAACCCTGCAGGAGCCCGCATCACTGTGCCCCTTCTCCCTGTCAATTGTCAGTTTGCCAATGCCCTGAGCAAGTTTGTGGAGGAGCAGAACCTGAAGGACCTCCGGGTGTGGACCAGCCAGCTGAAGAGCACCATCCAGACGGCAGAGGCGCTGAAGCTCCCCTATGAGCAATGGAAGGCGCTCAACGAGATCGATGCCGTGAGTCCCTGGACCAGCGTGGCCATGGTGGGGGAGGGTGGGGGCAGAGGGGTACCCGTGTCCCTGGGGCATCCTGGGTGGCCTCCGCAGGTCTCCTGCAGAGCCTCCTGCCGTGGTCCCTTTGGGTGTGTTCCCTGGAGTGACCGCGGGTGTTTCCATCAGGGTGTGTGTGAGGAGCTGACCTACGAGGAGATCAGGGACACCTACCCTGAGGAGTACGCGCTGCGTGAGCAGGACAAGTACTACTACCGCTACCCCACAGGCGAGGTGAGCTGGGGGATTGCCTCCTGTCCCGTGCTGTTTGTGGGCCTTTGTTAGTTTCCTATGAGGAGGTTGGGCAGGTGGTGAGTGCTGTGGGTGGGCTTGGCATAGAGAGGGCTGTGGCTCCCCATTCTGTTCCCTGCAGGCTCCTTGTTACCTCTGCCAAGGTTCCACTTAGGAACTTTGCTGTTTCTTTGGTTTGACTTTCCTTGTTCCACAGCCTTAGGGGAAGTGCAGTTATATTTTCCCATAAGAGAAAGTGGGGGGTGCATGGATTTGACTCTACACTCTTAGTGACGTGGGACAAGGCTTCGCTCGGCACCAGAGCTTGAGATAGCAGACAGGCCAGGCCCCAGGACGTCGTCTAGTATCACTGGTGCTGGGGTCTGAGATAATGCTGGCAGAGGGCATTTCCCCTTGTGCAGCCGGTCACCCTGTGGGACTGTGGGAGCCTGGCCAGGCCCCTGGTGGACACCTAGTGGGTGCCCTTCCTGAACATGCCCTTTGAGCATTTGTCATACCGCAGTCCCTGGTGGGCAGCATGCTGCCCTCTTGTCTCATGCTGGCCCTTGCTCACTGGGCTGCTGGTTAAGAGGAAAAGGAAGGAGGGTGGGAGGGGCCCAGGTGAAGAGGAGCTTTGCAGATCTTTATTTAGAGACAAAACCATGCCCCTTTTTTTACATTTATTGACGAATTTATCAATTTTAACCATGTTAAAATATGTGAGTCAGTGGGTTTCAGTAGACAGTTGTCCCTTGGTATCTTCAGGGAATTGTCTCAGAACTCCCTGAAGATACCAAACCCTGTAGATAGTTGCTCAAGATATTATTTGCATATAATCTACACACATCCTCCCCTGTACTTGAAATTATCTCTGGATTGCTTACAATACCAGCATAATGTAAGTGCTCTGTAAACAGTTGTTAAACAGTTGTTTAGGGAATAATGACAATTAAAAAAAAAAATCTGCATTCAGTCAGTCAGATGCAGTTTTTCCTCCCTATACTAGGTGTTGAACCCAGGCCTCCCACAAAGTCAAGTACTTTACCCTTGAACTATACCCCCCCAGCCCTTTTTTATTTTATTTTGAGACAGGTCTTGTTCAGTTGCTAAGGCTGGTCTCGAATTTGTGATCCTCCTGAGTCACTGGGATTACAGGTGTGCCACTGTTCCCAGCTGCAGACTGGCATCACCTGAATATTTTCAATCTGCAATTGGTTGTGGAACCCACAGAGTCAGGAGGCTGGCTGTATTCACAGTGCCATGTCATCGTCACCACTCATTCCAGAACATTTCCCTCACCCCTAAAGGAGACCTCAGACTTGTTAGCAGTCATTCCAGATTCCCCCAGCCCCTGCCCCTGGCAGTCATGAACTTATTTTCTGCCTCTGGAGTTGTCTGTTCTGGGCATTTTGTAGAAGTGGAGTCATGCAGTAAATATGGACTTTTGTGCTTGGCTTCTTTGGCTCAACATAAAAGGTTTTGAGGTTCCTCCATATTGGGGTGTGTGTCATTCATTCCTCTTTATGGCTGAATAATATTCTGTTGTACAGTCTGCACTTCCTCAACCACCTCTGTCCCTCACCCCCCAGGAGAGGTGAAGGAAGAGGAAGGCACTCAGAGAAACTGGCAGGTGTATGTTCCCCTCAGGATTTGGCAGTGCTCTTCCCTAGGTGCCCTCTGCTCTAACGTGGAGTCCCATTCCTGTGCTTAGTCCTACCAGGACCTGGTCCAGCGTCTGGAGCCTGTGATCATGGAGCTGGAGCGCCAGGAGAATGTGCTGGTCATCTGTCACCAGGCTGTCCTGCGCTGCCTGCTGGCCTACTTCCTGGATAAGAGTGCAGGTTCGGTCAGGCAGTCTGTGGCCTTGGGAAAGAGTGGGAAGAAATCTGGCCCTTGAGTACAGGTGGCCACAGACCCGTGGTTGCCCACCCTGCTGCGTGTCTGAGTGTTAGGAGAGGCAGGACAGGGCTCTGGCTCCCAGCCTGCAGCAGGATCCTCTCCTCCCAGAGCCACCTTGCTGTCCCTTGGGAACACTGCTCATCAGGTCAAACACAGCCTACCGGAAGCCCTCAGCTCCACACATAGAAGGGCCTTTGGGTGTGTGTGTGTGGGGGGGAATGTATCTCTTCTCATCAGTCCATTTCCAAAGAACAAAGAGCCCAGAGAATGCTAATGAGAATCTCACGCCCAAGACCCAGATGAATCCCTAGACAGACCTGAATTTTTAGGAAAATAGTTGTTTTTTTTGTTTTTTTTTTTAAAGAGAGTGTGGGTTTTGGGTTTGTTTTTATTATATTCTTTTGGATAGGTGTTTTTTCCTAGGGCCACCCGCCTTGGACAGGATGACTTGAATATTGGAATGAGATGCCCTTTCCCCAGAATGGCTTCTGGGGCTCCTGGTGTGGGCCCACAGATATCCCTTGATTCTTCCTTCTGCCTCAAGTCTTGTACCTAATTGTGGGCTCATCTCTCTTTTTTTCAGAAGAGATGCCCTACCTGAAATGCCCCCTTCACACTGTCCTGAAACTGACACCTGTCGCTTATGGTGAGTAGCAGCCCTTGCCGAGCAGTGCCTCTGGGGTCTGTGTCTCTTGGTGGCCCCGGGAGTTGTAGGCAGGACTGTCCCTTTAAAAGAAGCTGTTCTCTCCCCCATCCTTCGTCCCCCCAGGTTGCCGTGTGGAATCCATCTACCTGAATGTGGAGTCAGTGAGCACACACCGGGAGAGGTCAGAGGTGAGTGGAGGTCTCTAGATGGACGATGTCCCCTTCCTGGCCTTCATCATGGGAGCAGCTTGGCCTGGGTGGCTTCCCTGGTCAGGACCTCTGTGCTCCTGCCCGTCTTTCCTGTGGCTTCTTGGGGTCTGTTTATTCCTTTTCTTTCTTTCCCTGCTCTCTCTCCCCATTTCTCCTTGACTGGAGAAGTGCGATTATCTCCCGTTGAAACCTCACCCTAGCACAGTGTCTGTGGCTTTTTTCAGCCCCTAAAACTGCTTTCCTGGCTCTGACAGGACCAGCCCATCTTCAGGTCATCAGCATGTGCTTAGGTTCAGAATCAGCAGGAGTTTAGGTGGGAGACCAGCAGGAAGGATTTCAGGATACCCAGAGCTTGGTCGTTTTTGTCTTCCTCGGGGAGCTCTAGGATTTTGGGGTCACTCCGGGCAAGTCTCTTACTGAGCAGATTTCATCTCTGTCCAGGAGTGCATTGTAAAAGTGAGTTTGAATTTGTTTTCTACAGGCTGTCAAAATGCGTGCTTTGCTAGTGTAGTTCTTATACCGACCGTGACTTTCTGTGGAGTCCCCCATCTAAGGAGCTTGGCCATCAGAGTTTGGCATGAAGAACACATGAGACGTTAGCCAGTTTACTGCCCAGCTTCGTCTGTGGAGTGAAACAAGAGGCTGATGTTCCTCCGCCGCCTCACCCTGCCTCTGTAGCCCTCTCCCCTCTGAAAGAGGTCACTGAATCTGCACTGCCTTAGCCCTGTGAGGACAGCCCTGGCCTGGCTGCGGCCTGCTGCTCCAGACCTGGGGTCTCAGAACACTTGCTTGCGGAGCACCAGAGTGGTGCAGTGACAGAGAGACCTCAGGGCAGAGGCTCTGGCCAGGGCCAGTGGGAGTGATGGTGTCTGATCCTAGCTGGCAGACTCTGCCTGATGCTGATTTTCCTAATTTTGGTCTCCTGGCTGGTTTGGAAGCCCCCGAGTCCTGTCCTCTGGCAGGGTGTGGCTCACGAGAGTGTTCAGCAGGTGCACATGCGTTGCAGGTCCTGGGCGAAGGGAACTGGCACCGACACCTTTTTCTCCCTCTCCTTTGAGCCTCAGACCCAAGTGTTTCTCTTGGGCTCCCCTCTGGGGCCCTTCGGGGGCTGGAAGCAAGGTTCTTTTCTCTGACCTCCTTCTCTGCTGTGATTGAAATTATTCTTCTCCCTACTGTGCTCACATTGTCTCTGTCACGTGGATGCCCTTTGGAATGATCCAGGGAAGGAATGGGAAGGAATCACCCCTGTCCCCGTTCGGAGGTCGTGGCACAAACATGGCCCACTGCCACTCACTTGGTCCAGCTGTGGTTGTGTCCATAAAACCCAGGAGTAGGGGGACTTTCATTGGCTTATCTCCCTCCCTTCACTCCCTGTAACTGTCGCCTTCTCTCTTTTGTCTTTGTCTCGCTTAGGATGCAAAGAAGGGACCTAACCCGCTCATGAGACGCAATAGTGTCACCCCACTAGCCAGCCCCGAGCCCACCAAAAAGCCTCGCATCAACAGCTTTGAGGAGCATGTGGCTTCCACTTCTGCTGCCCTGCCCAGCTGCCTGCCCCCGGAGGTGCCCACGCAGCTGCCCGGACAAGTCAGTGACTCCCCTTTCCTACCTGCCTGCGAGGGAGCGTGACTGGGGCAATGGCCCTGGACCCGGGATGTGTCATGTTTGTGAGCGAGTGGAGTCTGTGAGAGTGAGTGTGTGTGTGTGCGTGCGTGCACATGTACGTTTGTTGGGGGAGAGCACAAGAAGCCCCCTCTGAAGACCTTTCCTTGCTGACAACTGTAACTGCACGTGTCCTTCTGAGGTTGTGATCTTTCCTGGGCAGAACTGGACAGAGCAGAAGAAATAGTGAAATGCCCAAGTCCTGTTTACGTTGGTGATAGTTGTTTCTAAAATGGAGTCGATGGCCGCCCCCTAGTCCCGAAGTCTGTCCACGTGGACAGTGGACATCTTTTCTGACCTACCCTATAGCTGGGTATTTCTCTGACTCGTCCTCCTTGCTGTCATTCCCATTACAGAAGAGCTGGCCCTGGTGTCCGTCCAGAGCCAGTGTGGTCCCCTTAGAACCAGGCAGCCTGTGCAGGCTGGACAGCCAGGAAGGAGCCACTTCGTCATACAGGTGGTCAAAACCAAAACAAATCCAACCCACCTGCATTTTACTATTTTCACTAGCTCAGAAAAGTAAAGGCTGCAAGTTTTGGGCATTAAGATTTGTTTGCAGAAAACAAGTTCTTTCCTAAAAGGTAGCCAAGAAGCTTTGCAAATGTGTGAGATATAAAAACCTCTGGGTTCCAATTTAGGTGCCACCCAGAGGGGTCCCTCACCTCTGCCCCTATGCTTGACCTCTCACAAATCAATATAGGCTGAATTTCGAATGGGCTTTGTTTGTGACCTCAATGCTAGGGTGCCCTGGAAGTCCCCAACTCTTCCTGCCTTCCTCAGAGCTTCCTTAAGTCTCTTGGTGTCTGGGATGTGATGTGGGAAGAGTGCTACAGCCTCTGCAGGTCATTTAACTTTCCCTGGCCTCCGTGTTCCCATCTGTGGAATGGGGGAATAATACCATAGAAGGCAGATCAGATGAGGTGATTTTTTTCCCCCATGCCTCTAACCTGTTGTCTGGCACACAGAGCTGAATACAACGAGACAGCAGTGTGTCTGGGATTGGCTGTAGCTCTGCCACCAGCATGAATGTGGTTCTTAATGGGCCTGACCCTCAGTCTCTTTGGCTTTGCTGATGAGGAGTGGGGGAAACCTCTGATAAAACCTCTGATAAAATTCCTTTCAGGTCTCAAATCTGAGGGTTTTTAAATGAAAATCAAGCAGAACTGAAATAGTCTTTCTCCGGCATTTTATTCTGGTATATCCCTGGGTCGTCTTTGGAAGTGCAGAGGTGGCTCTCACAGATACTTTAGGATACTTGCCTCAGCAGGGGCAGGTGACATCTTGAGCTGCACTGTCCCTGGTCTTGTAGGACACTGTGGCAGGAGCCCTGTCCTCGCTCCCCACTTCAGAGCTGCCCTGGCTTTGACAGGACAGTCCTCCAGGATGGCCCAATCCCAGGGCTGTCTGGGAGCAGCGGGCTGGGCCAGGTGTGGGGGTTAGCCAGGGCTTGTCCTGCCAGGTGACGTTCTGCCTCCTGACTGACTGCTCTCTTTCTCTCTCTACTTTTTCTCCTGCAGCCTTTGCTAGGGAAGGCCTGTCTGTAAGTATTTCTCTGAATAATTCTGCTACTTATACTCCTTCCTTCCTGCTTGCCAGTTTGGCCTCCTGCCTGTTAGAACACTGAGGATAAAGACAGGTTTTGTAGAAGTCTGAAGTCTCCCTTGGGGGAGGAGGAGATGGGCATGGAGGAGGGAGGAGGGAGATTAGGAACATTTTATCGAGGAATACAAGAGGGATTGTGGCCAACCAAGGTTCCTCATGGGCCCCTGCTGTCGAATCCATGTGTGCCCTCTGAGGGTTTGGTGACATGCCGGGTCTAGGCTACCATTGCCTTTTATGTCCCCACCCCACCCCAAGAATCCTTTCATTTTGAAAGGACAATTTAGCCAGAGCCTAATCTTCAAAACAAGGACACACCTGGTGGAGTGTGGCAGGTTGGACTGGAGCCCTGCTTCCTTTCCCTCCCTCCAAGGAGCCCCATTGCTCCAGAAAGATCTTCGTGGACCCTGTACTTGGGGATCCTGTTGTTCTTTAGGAGAACCCACTCAGCCCTAAGTTGCACTCAGGACTGGGTGCAGCTTTGACATCAGACTGTGGGGTTGCCTTTCCCCTTCCCCTGGAGGGCTCTGCTGGAACCTCTGGTTCAGCATGGGCTCTGGCAGCCACTGGGGGGAGAACACAATGCTTCCACTGCTCTGGTGAGTCCTGGCTGCAGACCGGGCCAAGGCCTTCATATTGCAGAGTTTTAATAGCTGCCACTGTACAATGCCACCCTCCCCACTTCAGTGACACCTTCCCCATTGATTCCCTCTGCACTCATTAGGTTACCTTCATGAGTTGATGTTGAAACTGGGGATGGTTCAGCTGGACAGCAGGAGGAGCTTGGCAGCATGCCTGGGCTCTGGTGGCTCTGCAGTCAGAGGTACCTCCTAGGGCGGTACAGCTCACAGAGAATGCGATGGCTCATTCCCCCACCTCTCTGGTCCTTAAATAACCATAGGAGGTGGCCGGGCCAGTTCCTCCCCTGCTTAACAGATGGGGGCTGATGTCTGACAACCTGCCCACAGCCGTCCAGCTGATATGCAGCAGAACTCAGACCCAGATGGACTTCCTGCCTCGGAAGGCTGGTGTCTTCCTCTCTGCCAGCCTCTCAGAACAGCTGGGATACTTGCCCTAGGTCCTTACAGCCTGTAGGGTACTCCTAGCTGCTCTTGGTTTCTAGTTAGGTCCCAGAGCCTCTCACCTGCAGCTGCTTCCTTGGTTAATGATGGCCTGTTCTTTAACATCTATCTTCTAAGAGCAAGAGGCCTCACAGTGTTCAGTGTCCTTTGTCCCTTTGGAGCCAGGATCCAGCACATGGGCTACTGGAGGACCAGGGTTCTTATATGACAGCCTGCCTTTAGGCTCTGAGCCTGTGGTCTTGCACATGCTGTGTTCCTTTTCAAAGAAGGCTCCCTACTGGGAGGGGGGCATTCAGGTCCATGCTCCCACCCTTCTAACCCTTAGCTTTCCCAGCTCAAGGGTGAATCTAATAGTGCTATGGGCTAGAATCTCTCCATTTCAGTAAAAATACATACCATAGCCCATCCCCATGACTGGTCAGAATTCTATCCAGAATCCTAAAGTCTAGCCCAGCTTATGAGAGTAACCCCATGAATTGGATCATAGATAGGTCTGATTCTAGGAATTGATCTGGACCCCGAGACCAAAATTTATTATTAGAATCTGACCTTGCCAGGTTTGCATCTTGGTTCTACTACCAGCCCTGACATTGGAACTCTGAGCAAGTTAAAGCAATTCTAGGACCTAACTTCATCATCTGTAAAATGAAGAGAACTTTACGAGGTTTTTTGTTTGTTTGTTTGTTTGTTTTTTTGGTGGTATGGAAATTGTACCCAGGAATGCTCTACTACTGAGCTAAACCCCCAAACCTTTTTCATTTTTATTGTGAGACAAGAGTTGCTTCATTGCCCGGGCTGACCTCAAACTTACCAATCACTGGGTTTATAGGCATGTATGTGCCTGTGCCTGGCTTATAAGGCATTTTAGTAATGAGAATGTAGATAAAACAGTTAGCAATATATCTAGCACCTATGCAGGGCCTGATGGACAGTGGCTGCTGTTATTATTAGGGAGGGACTTGGTACCCTGGGCTTCATTGGACACTTCCTGGCCTCTTCGGGTCTGAATCTGCATTTTGGTGCTCCTGTGTTTCGCCTCAGCCTGGTGGCTTTTCTGCCCATGAGCAGCTAGAGTGCTCAGACTTGGGTGGAAGGGATCCCCTGGGTGTGGGGCCAGTGATCTTGGTTTCATGGCTAAATTGGCCTGATGGTTCAGACCCTGTGCTCTGCAGTGTCTTCCTGGGGGCTGTGCAATCCATGTGAGGTGGAGAGACCACCTGGCATTCATGATTACGTTCTTCGTTTTAAAATTTCATGTGCACTCTAGAAAAAATACTACTGAAAGATTTTTTTTTTCTTTTCCAACCTGTTTTTTTTTTTTTTTCTCTTCCCCACTATGCTTGAAAGACGAACTGTCTGTCACATTTTCTCAAAGTTTTCTCCTTACTAACCTTGGAAAGGTAAATGCCTGGTGCATGTCCCTCTGTCCCCTCCTGCATCTCCAAGTCATGGCATCTTAGCTGTAGGGCATCTCGATCTGTGTGCAGAAGGCCATTGTGGCGTATGTGGCTCATGTGTCAGTACCCAAGGGTATTATGAGCAGTGCTATCATTGTGAGGTCTGTCTTCTCTCTCTGTGTGTGTCCTGAGCCAGGGGCCTCATGACTGAATGACATACACATGACCTGCCTTGTGGCACTCCGTGTTGTCCTTGCATTGTCTTCATACATGAAAGCCGGGGGCCTGTAGTGTCCATGGTAGAGCAAGGCCACGACCCCTCACTCTCAGATCCCATGGCTCTCTAGATGTGAGGTCTAGGCCACTTCCAGAGACCCACCCTATCATGGAGGGTGTCGGCTGCCTGGGTTCCTGAGTCCTACTTGGACCTGGCGCTGTCCAGACCTGTGAGGCTCCTCTCTAAAGCTGTCTCCAGCTGGGGTGCTCGGGGTGAGAGTGTGAGAGGTGATCCTGCATACGTGTCTGCCTGGGATCTATTCTCTTCTCAGTGTTGTTGGAGACACTGAGAGTCGGAGAGAATACTATAAAAATTGTGTTTCTTTTTTTTCTTGAGGGGCAGATTAGGGAGTTCAGGGAGAGACCCCTGCTTTGCAGTGGCAGCAATCATGTGTCCCTAAGTGATTGAAGAATATTTTTAAGGAGGTTTTGATACGAGCCAGTGCCTTAGGGATAGCACTTCCTCCTAGGGTCACTTTGATCAGAGCTGGAGCCTCCTCTGCTTGGCTCCTTGCCACGTCCAGCCATCCCAATTAATCCCCTGTGCACTCCTCTTGAGTGCTGGGCCTAGATCCCAGACACCAGGGCCCAAACCTGAGTCAGGAAACGGGACCTGTGCTGCTTCAGGTCCCCCAGCTCAACCTGGCCTGCCTGTGGCCAGCAGGGAGTCCCTGTGTGGGTGCAGAGAACAGCCCTGGGTTCCTATTTGATCCACTGGAGCTTCGGGGTCCTGAGCCACATGCCTGTCCCATCTTCCTTCCCCACCTCCTTCTGGCAGGAAACCAGCCTGTGTCCGCCCCGTCTCTCTGAGCTGGGGTTATTCTCTGTCATGTTCTGGATCTACCTGGGCACTCTTCCACCTGTTTTGTGATGATGCCTCTCTTGGGTTTTGTTCTTTGTTGGGATAGAGGGAGGGGAAGACATCTCATTGTCATGGCTTTGAGCCTTGTGCTAGAGAAATGCAGTTGGACACAAGTCCTGATTCCCTCCCCCACCCCCTCTTTCTCCTGAAAACAGAACATGAAAGGCTCCCGGAGTGGCGCCGACTCCTCCAGGGAACACTGAAGCAGACACATCCGGTTCCGTTCCATTTCCACTTCTGCAGCTTAGCTTGTGCCCACCTGTCTGCCTGAGGCCAAAACAATCCCCAGGACTTCTGGACCAGGCGGGGGTGGATGAGAAAGGGAGACTGCTGGCTGGAGAGCAGCTGCATCCCACGGTTCCCGGATGGCCAAGGAGACAACAGCCATGTGGATCCCTGCTCAGGCCACGAGCTGCGGGCCTCCCCGCCCTCCATGCTTCAGGGCCTTCCAGGGTGTCTGGCCTCAAGTTCTTCCACCAGGCTTGAGGAGGACAGTGTGTAGAGGAGGAGGTGAGAGGTGGGACCCCAATGGACCCCACTATTTGATTTTGTTTCTGTGATTCTGGCCTGGCATTTGCTTAGCTGGTGAGATTCGACTAGGAGAGAATCCTGACGTTAAAGGAGGGCAGATCCTAGCTGCGGAAGGTGGAGACTCACGTGGCTCTTTGGTGCATCTTGGCCTGGGAAGGTGCCTCATGGAGAAAGACTTGGCTGCATGCAGAGTTGGGACTTCTCCTGAGAAGTTGCAGAGCTGATGTTCGCCTGTCAACAGAGCAGTGACGTGCTCGGACTTCCTGTATGTCCACCTGCCTCCTCAGCCCTGAGTTCAAGGACAGACTGGCTTGTGTAGGCAAAAGGAGGTGTTTTGCGAAAACACAACAGATGAGCAGGGCTCCCCGTTCCCCAAGGGCCTTGGGGTCCCTTTGTTCCCTACATGGACCTGGAGGTGCCTGAGTGCATTGCTCTCCCGGAGCTGCTTGCTTTTGCACGTTTTAAGGTGACCTGAAAGTCACACCTCTTCAGGACTTAGAGGCTGGGGCCCCTCAGGGGCTTGGAGCCTCTGGATGTGAGGAGTCGGGCAGACCCATGAGATGGGGAAGCTCAGAGCATTTGCATTGTTGCAAAGCCAACTCTGTGCGATGGCATGGAGAAGAGCCAGCCTCCCTCCTTCTGGGCGCTTGTCACCACCCATGTCCCTAACTGGGGTCAAAAGTCCCAGCTAGGCCCATTTTAGGCTGCTTCCTCCAAGAGGTTGTCTGTCAAGTGTCTGCTGTGTCCCTGGCACCACTCTGGGTACCTTGGGGATCTCAAGAGTGGAATGTCATCTTTGCCTTGTGTCGATGGCATCTGTGACATGTTTGCAGGTATTGCTTGCAGGGCTTATGGGACATGTGGTTCTAGATACCTATAGTTTCTGTCTGTTAGTTTCTCCTCCCTTGTTGCCTCAAAAAATGGGGTAGGAGAGGGTATCTTACAGAAGAAACTGGAAACTCAGCAGTACAGTTTGTCCAAATGACCCTTTAAGGATGTCTCAAAGCTGGTGCCAAAGGTCACTTTTCTTCCCACCTTCTGCTGTGGACCCTGGGACCATGCCCTTTAAAGGGACGGGCCTGGGGTGAGGGTGGAGACCCAGACACCTGAAGCTGAGCATGGAGAGAAGAGCTGCTGTGTTCGTTGAGAGGAGCCCTTTAGAGACTGCATGTTTCCCTCACTGGGATTAAGTGGGACACGGGGACACGCTTCAGATACTGCACGATTGAGGTTCGTATTTTTCACACCTTACCCTTCAATTCCTTCCTGCCCCGCCCCCTACCCTTTTTTAATTGGCAGTCTTCCAGAGAGCAGGACTATCTAGGTGTACAGTCCTTACAGCGTAAGACTTGGGGTCCTTCCTTTCCCCAGTATTTTGAGTCACGTCAGGTTGTGTGTGCGGCACATGCATGTGCATGAGTATTTAGGCTGGTCATATTTTTGAACCTGAGAGCCCTGTAGCTTTGCACCTGAGGGTGGTCTCGTAGCTGCCACCCTGGCCCTATCCTGTATGAGCTGATACAGGTAGGGACTCCTTGAGGGTGTGTTCCCCGCTCACTCCTGGGGACCCGGAATCACATGAAGAGGATTTTGCCTCACATAGGACTTTAGTTTGGTGGGAGACTAGATGGGGAGAGCATGTGGATAAGGTCAGGGAGAGGAGATCTTGGAGAAGGGAGAATTCTGCTTCATTTGAAAGCCAGTAACCTGACTTTTGAAGGGGTGTCGGTTGGTGGGTGCATCTGACATGCAGTCATGGAACCTCTGCTTCTCCTGTCTTACCTCCACCCCAACCTCCAACCCCCCAAAAAGAAAACAAAACTGGGACCAATTTTTTAAACTTTATGCCATATTTTTTTTTTTGGGTAAGTTTCCCCCTTTCCTTTAACCATGGGCAAAGCATTCTGGGGAAGAAAAACTGTTTGAACCACACCAATGATATTTTCGTTTGTAATACTTGAAATTTATTTTTTTATTATTTTGATAGCAGATGTGCTATTTATTTATTTAATATGTATAAGGGAGCCTAAAAAATAGAAAGCTGTATAGATGGGGTTTAATTGTTAACGGTTTTGGGGGCCTCTTATGTATGACTTATGACTCATGTGTTCTGTATATTTGTCTGAATTAATGACCTGGAATGAAGCTGTGCTAGCTTTTAAACAGGGGATGCCTTTGAGAAATTTGTATATTTTGCATTTGCCGGATCAATAAAAATAACTGTTTGAAATACACTGATGCACCAAACTTGTTTGGTTTGGGGGGAAGAAAGGAGAATCTTTTGACATTCATGGTCATGGGACCTCTCAGCTCTTGACCTACTTCATTGTCTTCCTTTAAACATGACATTCAAATGCAGACTATGTGCTGCCTACACTGTGGGAGAGTAAGATGTGTCAATTTTAAACTAAGAGAACTTTTTTTTTTTTTTTTGAAGGGCTGAGGATTGAACCCAGGCAAGGCCTTCTGTAAGCTAGCAAGCACCCTATTAGTGAGCTACATCCTCAGTTTTGTTTTGTTTTGTTTTGTTTTAATTAACACACAGTCTTGCTTAAGTTGCTAAGAATCTTCCAAAATCCTGAGGCTGGCCTAAAACTTGTTAATGCTCATGCTTCAGCTTCTCAAGTTGCTTGGATTACAGATGTGTGTCACTGTTTGGCTTAGACTTTATTTTTTTCTTCAATAAGACATTTAAAACTTTTTTTTTTTTTAGTTATACATGACAGTAGAGTGTATTTTGACATACATATATGAAGTACAATTTCTCATTCTTCTGGTTGTACATGATGTGGAATTACTTTGATCAGATATTCATATATGAAACATAGGGAAGTGATTCATTCTATTGTCTTTCCTATTCCCATCCCCCCTCTCTTCCTTCACCCCCCTTTGTCTAATCTAAAGTACTTCTATTCTCTCCTACCACCACCCCTTATTGTGAGTTAGCATCCACATATCAGAGCATTCAATCTTTGTTTTTGGGGGGGATTGGTTTATTTCACTAAGCAAGATAGTTTCCAATTCCATCTATTTACTGGCAAATGCCATGATTTCTTCTCTTTATGGCTGAGTAATATTCCATTGTATTTATATACCACATTTTCTTTATCCATCTGTTGAAGGGCATCTAGTTCGGTTCTATAGTTTAGCTATTGTGAATTGAGCTGCTACAAACATTGATGTGGGAACGTCACTGTAGTATGCTGATTTTAAGTTCTTTGAGTATATGCCCAGGAGTCAGATAATTGGGTCAAATGGTGGTTCCATTTCTAGTTTTTAGACTTCATTTTTAGAGTAGTTTTAGGTTGACTGTAAGTTCCTGTGTAGGGTTCCTGTATATGCTGCCTGGTCCTACATAGTCTCCTTGCTTATTCACATCTTGTGCCAGTGTCGTCTGTGTGTTGGGACTGATAGACTGAAGTGGGTACATTATTAGGAGCTAGAGAACATGGCCTGCCTTAGGGTTCATGTTCTGTGTTGTGCAGTTCTTTGGGTTTGACAGATGCATGGTGCTGTCTGTCTGTCATTGGCGCTTGGGACGGTGGCCTGTCAGTATTAGTCCCTTTGTTCCATACCCCTTCTCCTCCTTTTTCACACAGTGGGTCTCAGGCCAGCACTGTGTCACATAACAGGCCCCACAGCACTGTAGGAAGCCATGCTTCATTTTAGTTCCTCTCATTTCCCACCATTCCCCACCTGCTTCTAGTCATTTCCAAACAGAAATACTTGATTACCTTCAGTGATTTCTTTGCCTCTTATTAGTTGCCAAAAATTCAGAGACCTTTTTTTCACCCTGGAGCCTTGGTCTTCATCTCTGCAGATTAGACCAAGTTAAGGGCTGGATGAGCACTTGTGGGCTCCGTCTAAGCACCCACTGAAGCATCCCAGAAATAGCTCTGACTCCCAAATCAGTCTCTCCATCCATCCCTTCCACTTTGCCAACACTAGCTGTGAGGAGAACAGGCACCCTCATTTGGCATGTCCATAAATGAATCCTGGATCTGGGATCTGGAAACAGCATGATAGGGAACGTAGTATTTGATGAAGTTGAGGCCACGTTCCCTGAGTTCTAGGCCATGTTTAAGTTCACATTAGACTTTGGGTGCAGGGGACATTGCAGTGATCTTGATAGTCTTTGTCCCCAAATCTGGCCCAGTCTTTAAGATTATCTTCCAAGAAAATTTGAAGACCCCTGTAAAAGATGATGTGTACATACTTTAAAGTACAGAGCCACTGGGTTGTGGGAAGCTGCAATGGATCCAGGACCTTTGGGGCAAGCTCTGAGATTCACCTGGGTGGCCTTGGGCTGGATCTCCCACCCTCCACTAAACTAAATGTTGAAGAATGAGTAAACAGGCAGATGGCTTTCGATTTGTATTTCAAACTAATTTGGAGGTGAAATGTGTTGCAAATAGTTTCTTAGCATGCTGTTTTCCTTTGATTTACAATGGCTTTTGATGACCTCGATCTCCAAACATTTTTACTTTGGAATCTCAGTCATTCCTTTGTAGTTTCTTTTGCTTTTTTTAAAAACTTGGTGTTTTCCCAACCAGGACTAGACATCCACCAATACTCTTTTTAATAGTCTAATTTTTAAAAAAAACACTTAAGTGATGTGTATGGTGTGGTGCTATGACCAGATCACCACCTCCCCCCACGTCTTCTGGTGCTGCTGGTTACGTAATTTGAAGTCAAGGCATTTTCAGTGGTGTCTGTTGAAGAGCAGAAAATGAGGCTGAGGGTGGAGTGGGACCCCCGTGTGGAAGTTCCTGCTGGGCTCAGCCCTGGTCTAGAGTGGGGGCCATTTTGCTTTGAGGACACCAGGCTCTCCCAGTCCAGGCTCCAAGAAGAGGGACACCTGCAGCTCCATTTTCTTTAGAGATCCTTGCATAGGGCAACCAGCCTTCCTAAGCACCCACTCGCTCACTCCACGCTCTGCTGGTCCCACTGCTGCTTCTATGCATCTCATCACAGTGTTCACGACTCGGTCTGTCAACCTTCCAAGCTGAAGTTGCTGGCAACAGGCACCAGCTTCCGCCCTTGGGAGAGCGATTGTTTGCAGTCCACCTGGCCCTGGAGACGTGAGCTTTGTTGCTTTGAACAAAGTGCTTCCCTTCATAGTTGACAGGGCCCTGCTTGGGGACAGCTGGATTATGCCAGTCCTGACCCATCAGCCTTTTGACCCCTTTGCTGGGGCCCCAGCCAAATGGGACGTGCCCGAGCAGTTAGATGTCAGGGCTCATCGGCGTGAATGAATTCAGTTGTTCTTAATCAGAGTGGCACAACACAGTCTCCTAGAGAGGTTTCCCCGGTGCACACATCCTGGTCTCCCTCCAGGAGCTTGGGGTTTGTAACTGAATGCATTACAAATCGGTGTTTTGGGGGGGAGGGTTTGAGGTGTTCTCAGATCCTGAGAGAGAGTAGGTGAGAACCACTGGCCCAGACTGACCCTCATAAGTAAAAGGGAGAGTAGGGAATATCCCTCCACACCAGGTATCTAAGATGGTTAGACTCAGAAGCAGACAACAGGACGGTGATTGCCAAGGGCTGGGGGAGGGAAACGTGGGGGTTGTTTTATGGGGAGAAAGTTTCAGTTAGGCATGATTAAAAAGCTGTAGAGATCTGCTGGGCAACATGAACCTGTAGTTAACAGTACCTTATGTGCACTTCAAAACATGCCCAGAGACCTGATCTCAACTTCTTACCACACATCTAAAATATCCAAGAAACCACAGAACAAAAGGACATTTCAGGAGGTGAAGAATATGTCTAGTATGTTGGTTGTGGTGATGGTATCATGGGTGCAGGCCTAATGTTTTGGTAGACCAATTGTAGCCCAAAAATAAAACAAAGAACACTAAAAACAAAGAACCACCACCACAACAAATGCATGGATTCTATTGCAAATGTCTGTCACTGTGGGACACAATCTTCTTTACACAGGTCCCTGGGGTGGGGGTGGGGCCTCATGGTGAAAGAACAACCTCGATTGCCCAGCAGTTTACTGTTTTAGGTGAGAGGGGTTTGTGAACGTGGAAGCATGGTTTCTTAAAATGTAAATGTGTGTCTTTTCTCCTCATGGCTGTACTGTCTTCCAAAAATCACTGTCTCCCTAACATGTAAATCAGGTGGTCAGGGCTGATTTCTGACCTCAGAGGTTTTTGCCAGGTAGAAAGCTGGAGCAACCTAAAGCACCAAACCCCATCTCCCAGTCTCTTAATTGTCTTTATTTATTTATTTTAAGAGTTTTGGGTTTACAGAAAAATTGAGCAGAAATTCTGTGTTTCATAGAAGGCTAAATATTGCGACAGAGGGGGTTCAGAATTTCCATCTCAGGATCGAGGCCAAAGTCTCGGCCTCCTGGAGTACCAGCACGCCATTCTGGCTCCATTTGCGGTGTGATCCCAGTTCCTTACACTCTTTCTTTCTCATTCATTTTGCTCTTGCCTCTCGGCCTAACTCGGTCCTTGAACATGGGAACGTGAGTCCAACTCAGGGCCTTTGGGTTCACCATTCCCTGAGCCTGGAAGGTCTCCCCAGGTATACAAGGCTCTCACTCCACTCTTCCTCTTGATCTCCATTCAGATGTCCCTGTATCAGAAAGGCCTTCCAAGGCTATGTAAAAATAAATAAATAAACAAATAAAAATAAAACAACAACAACAAAAAGCAAGGCCCCCCTGTCTTCTAAGTCACTGTGTCTCCCCTGCCCTGTATTATTTTTCTGTATGTCACTGTTTCACAGAGTTTGTAGTAACTTATTTTCCACCACTAGATTGCAGGCTCTTTGAGAACAGAACAGCTCACTGCCCTTCCTGCTGCCTGGAAAAGTCCCCGGTGGGCGCCCGGCAGGCTCTCGGTAAGTATGGTTGAACCCATAATTGGTCTTAAGCAAGAGACAGACCAGGTGTTGAAAGTACACACTGAGGAATTAATGTGGCTTGGTGAAGGAAGTTTAGGATGACTATAGAATAAAGGAAAGCTGAGCAAAATTTTATTGAAAAAGATGTTAATAATAAATTCAAAGCCTTGTTGAGTTTTGAAATTCTGAATTACAGAATAAATTTTGAGTTCTGAAGATTGTTTTATAATATTCACTTTAAGCTCACATTCTTCAATTCAGCGTGTCTGAGGTAGATTAAAGTAGCCTCCAATTTCCTGAAATACAACATAGGCAGCAATTACCATCTGATCCACACACCAGAGGTGTTATCTGCAGCAAAATTCATGTGAGTATATTGCTTAGCTACATGACCTCTAAAATTAGTGATAAAAGCAAGTAACTAGAAGCTTGTATAGTTAGGGGGTTTATGCAGTGTATATTTTTCTCTCCTCCTTACTTCTCTAAAACAGATCATCATTTTTTGGTATACTTTCCAAGGGGTGTATCTGCCACAGATAGATCCTTACCGTTTATATTTTCTCTTTTCTAAAAAAGCCAGAAAAGTTTTCTTACATTTATAATAGTCTTTCTCTGCTTTTAGGAAATGAATGAATGAATGAATGAATGAATAGGACAAGCCCCTCATCCACTCCAGAGGCAAATAAATAAATATAAATAAAGCAAGCAGATGTCCAATGAGTATCTAAAAGTAGGATACAGCTTGGCATAAGCCTTTACTTGGTATCTTTATTACCTTAACAACTTTGTGACCTGCTTAGCTCTGCATATAGGTACACCAATCATTTAAGGAGTATTCTTCTAACAACTGCTAATACAAGCTTTATTATCCCTAAATTTGCCTTACCTATCTCATCCCCTTTCAAGACTGGGGCAGGATTTTCAGGGCATTTACAGTATCAGGTTCCAGACTCCTGGAGTGGGACCTATGTCTCCTGTCATTGCCTATACCTTCCCTGAACAGTGTAGCTTTGCAGGCACATGGTCTCACGGTGAGATTGTCCCCTGCACGGGAGCAATCATCTCATGGGGACCCAACTTTCCCCTTCTAAATCACAGGTCTGATAGGTAACATTCTGCATCCTGCACAGCAAGTGAAGACTGCCCTCTCAAGTGATAAGGACTTTTCTGGAGCCACCCATAGAACGAGAACTGAGAGGATGATCAACCAGGATTGGTTTGATCAAGACTTCTTCATTACACCTACCTCTCACCTGCCTCAATTCTTCCTCTAAGCCTAAAGAAATCTCATGACAGTAATTGGAAGACAGGACTGAGATGCTTGATTTCACTTTGCCTTCCCAGTAGGGTCCTAGTGATGAAGGCTCCTTTCCTGCTTGCCATCCTTCCCTTTTCTGTTTGGTTTTTGGGATGAGCAGCAAGACCTCGTCCATTGGAATCTCTGGTATCAGAGTCTTATTCATCTCAGAGAATGCAGAGCCCACTCAAGTCACACCGCACACCAGTCTCACAGCAAATAACGTGGTGACAAAATTCCCATGTGGGAATTCCCATCCTTCTCTTTCAGGTGACTTATGTCTTGTGAGTTAGCTTTTCAGGCTGTGACCAGAATATCTGACATAAACAACTTAAAGTAGAAAAGATTTATTTTGGCTCACAGTTTCTGAGGTTTTAATTCTCAGCTGACTGGCTCCATTGATTTGGAAAGGGATGGTGGGAGAAAACTGCTAAGTTCATGGTAGCTTGGAAGCAGAGAAAAATAGATCAAAGGAGAGAAAGGGGCCATAACAAAATATACCCTTCTAGGGCAGGCCCCCAGGGACCTCATTCCTTCCACGAGGCTCCACTTCCTTACAGTTTCTACCATCTCCCATTAATTCATTGAAATGATTAATCCACCAAGTGGATTAATCCACTAATGAGGTTAAAAGCCCTCATGATGCAATCATTTCCGAAACGTACCACCTCTGGACATTTGAAGCCAAACTTTAAGTAAATGAGCCTTGGCAGACATTCCGGATCTCAACCATAATAGTTGCACCACCTCCCAAGAGGAGCTCCACAGGCTGGTGACCAAGGGTTTAACACAGGCCTTTGGGGGACGTTCTAGGTCTTAACCAAAGGTAAATGCCTTTGATCTAAACTAAAAGACAAATGCCTTTTTGTCTTTTACCAACCAAATTGCTTTTCACTTGATTAATCAAACATCATATTCTTGGTTGCCATTTTGATCATATGATATTTATCAGATGCTACGGTTACTGCCAAGGGGAAAAACAGAACCTACTAACTATGCCTTCCCCTTTGAATCCCAACTCTTGATCCTCAACAGTCAGAAGAGGACACATCATCTCCCCAGTCTCTTCTAAGAACCTGAATTCAGTTTCTCTCCTTCCCCAAGGCCATTCTCTGCCCAGACAACCATTTGGACAGAGTCCTTCAAACTGGCAGCTTAAAAGGAAAAATTTCTAAGAAGTAAAGGAAATAGCAATAGTGTCTAGCAATTCCCAGATTTTAAATTCCATATGCATCCTTTTGTAGAATGGATGTACCTAAGAATGCACGGCTTGCCCACTTCAAATCTTACCAAATTGCATTGCCTTAGCAATGTAGAATACTTCAAGGACCAGAGACAGAGTAAGACTCTCTCAGTGGTTAATCAAGGTACATAAACCTTGGGATTTGTATCTTACACCTGCCTTTGGTGTAAGATAGAGTCATTTTGTTAGAAATTATTCTGCATGGCCTATGGTGAAGTGGTGGAAGTAATGATAATTTTATTTCTGTGTCTTGGTCTCGTGTTTTTCTACTACTCTCAAAGGATATATCCCGTTTGAATGAGAGTTCCTTAAGAGCAAAGCAGAGAACATTAATAAGAAATATTGAATGCTAAATACTAAAAACATATTTAATCGTAGCAGTTACTATTGGTAATGAGAACTGTAAAAGAGATGGGGTCTAGTTGAAGAAAGCAAGTCACCTGTGGCATGCCCATGATGCATATATCTTGTCCTCAGCCTCTTCCTTGCGCGCGCTCTCTCTCTCTCTCTCTCTCTCTTTCTCTGCTTTCTGGCTGCCATGAGCTGAGTGGCTTTCCTCCACCATGCCTTTCCACCATAATGTTCTCCCTCACCTCGGGCCCAAAGCAATAGAGTCAGCTGACCATGGACTGACACCTCTGAGACTATGAGTCAACATAAACTTTTCCTCCTTTAAGTTGTTTTTTCTTTTCAAGAATTTTGTCACAGTGATGAAAAGCTGACTAAAACAAAGTAAGAGCAGAAGTATTCTTTAGAAATGTAATGAAATTTTTTTTTTTAGGACTAATGGAACTTCAAGAAACATTAAAAAATACCAACAGATAAAACTTCTATGTCTTTTCTCACTCTACTATGAAATTTTAGGTTCATGGTGTCTCAAAGGACGAAGTAAAAATTTACACACACACAAACACACACATGCACACATACACCTCACAGAGACAATGATACATGGAAAAGATGTTAAAATAGGTAGCTCTCAATAAAAGTAATGAGTTGTTTTGTTGTTCAGTTTCCACTCTTGCAACTTTTCTGTATGTTGAAAATTATTTCTAAATAAGAAATAAAGGGCTGGGGATGTGGCTCAAGTGGTAGCGCGCTCGCCTGGCATGCGTGCGGCCCGGGTTCGATCCTCAGCACCACATACCAACAAAGATGTTGTGTCCGCCGAGAACTAAAAAATAAATATTAAAAATTCAAAAAAAAAAAAGAAAGAAAAACTTTTACCTGAATTCTTTGAGTATCTCTCTGCATCATTTTATATGATTGTTAATACCTATATTTATCACCAATCTTCCTTTTACTTTCTTTTTAATGTATAGTAATGTCTACCTCCTGGTAACAAAAATTGAAATTATGTGCTAGCTGCTAGAAACTGTGTAGATTGTATCCTAGTTTTCGTTTTCATTAAATATGTGTAGGGAAAAATCTGAACTTCATGGTTAGTGAAAGGAAATGAGTTACCTCTGATTTCTATATTCATTTAATCATTTCCTGAAGCCCCAAATTAAGCTTGATGCACTCATGTACACTTTTACTATATATATCATTTATAGAACATCTCCTCCATAAATAACTTACATTTTTATGTACACACTATAGTGAATGATTATAAAATAACTAATAATACAATAATTTATCTTGTTTTATAACATGAATCTTAAACTATTTCTATCCTTGTATTTTTCTTTTTAATGGATCATTTTTAGTATTCTTATGCAATGTAGTCCACTAATACCTTTCATATGGGGTATTTATAATATGCTTCAAAATGCATAGTTTATTTCTAGTGACTCCCTTCCCTTCTGGAAGGTCTAGTGATATCTTATTGTGGTTTTAATAATCACCTCACTAAAAACTAATGATATTTCATGTGCTTACCCATCCATCTCTCTTCTTTGGTGAAGTATCTACTCAAAGCTTTTGTTCATTTAAAAAAATTGGGTTATTTGTTTACTTATTGAATTTTGAGGGTTTTTTTTATTTGTTCTGGACAGAAGTGACTTGTGAGCATTTTCTTTCTGTCAATCACTTGTTTTGTTTTGTTTTGTTTTCGTAACACTGCCTTTCAAAAGGCAGAAGTTCTCATTTTTGATGGCATTTAATTTGTCAATTTTTTCACAGATCATGCTTTTAGTGGCGTAGCTAATAAATGCCTAACTCAAGATCATAAAGACTTCTGTCTATATTTTCTTGCAAAAGTTTCATAGTTTTAGGCTTTACATTTAGGTCCATAATCTATCTATAATAGTACATATTAGTAATTTACTGCTATATAACAAAATTCCACCAACTTAGCAACTTAAAACAACATGTGATTATCTTCTACTTTCTGTGGGTCAGAAGGCCCGACATGGGATAGCTGAGTTTTTTTGCTCAGAGTCTCACAAAACCAAAGTCATCTGGAATGTGTTCTTATCTGGAGCTTGGTGCCTCTTTCAGGCTGGTGGAAAAATTCAGTTCCTTGTGGTTGTAGGGCTGAGGTCCTGTTTTTTTTCTTGTTGGCCGATGACTGAGAGCCACTCTCAGCTCCTAGACATTGCACTCAGGTCCTAACAACACTGCTGTCTCACAACCTGGCTGCTTACAATACCTATTAAAAACCATCGGAAGTATCTTTTTCCAGATGGCTATGGCAGATTTTTTTGCAGCTGAAAGAGAAGTTATATAATGTAGGGTAATCATGGGAATGATTATGCTATTAACTTTTTGCCATATATTTAACCTAATCAAAGAAGTGACTATTCTGTGATATTCCTAGGTCTGGAAAGGTGATTTAGCAAGGACATATATACAGGGGAAGGAATTTGGGGGATCTTCTTGTAATTCTTTCTACCACAGAATAAGAGGCGTGGATTTCTAGCTTAATGCTATCTTTTATAAACAGAAGTTCTTTATTCAATGTGCTTAAATTTTTTATTTTTCCCTTTTATGGTTTTCTTTTAAAAAATATATATGTATCTAACCCTTTTATACTCCAAGGTCATAAGAGGACTCTATTACAGTCTCATCTAACAGTTTCACAGTGTTGTCTTCTGCATTTAGGTTTCTATCTGGCGAGAACTGATTTTTGTGAATAGTGCTATCTGGAAGTCTGATTTTACTTTTTCCTTATAGGCAACAAGATGTTTTAGCACACACTGAAACATCCACCTTTCCTCATTCCGAAATGCCTAGACTGAAGCTAGTGTTCAATATAGGAAACAGTTGACATAGTTATCCTTTTGAGTCTTATGATCTATGAACATGATATATATATATCTCCATTTGTTTTTTTGATACATTTTATAATTTCCTTCTTCACAGAATGTAAAGAAATTTTACCACATTAAATCTGATCAATGTCTTTTGTTTTTCCTGTTAATGATAAAGTCATTGACCAAATGAGCACTGTGAGTCATTGCAGCAGGCAGATGCCCCTTAAAGGGACTTCAAAGGCTAAAAGAGAGGATGTTGCTGAATCCATGAGGGAAAAGAATGGGCACCAAACTTTTATAATATTCTCCAATTCCATGGAATTTCAGCCCTGAAAGCCTGATAAGTGTTTATAAATTGGTCAAAATGCTTGTGGTCTTGAAGCAATGTCTGAAGTCTTTCGAGTGGAGTGGAAACGGCTCCCGTTGTCCCTGAAAATACTGCTGCCGCACTATGGGTTGCAAACACTAGGACGCTGTTGTACCTTTGGAGAAGGCAAGAAAAATCCTCTTGTAGACCAAACATAGTGCCAGGGTGGTAGTTTTCTGCATGAATGGGGGAAAGATTCTGTAATAAAAGTGTCAAAATCCATCCCTCCTTGATTTCAGAGCTACTGCTGACAAAGGAAATGTGAGATGGCTACATTGTAGCAGCCACACAAGTCATACTTCATTTCACCAACATTTGTAATGTGAGGTGACATATATTGTTTTGAAGATGTTAGAATCAGTGGTCTCTTTGTGTGAACTTCTGACCTCATCACGTGGCTTAAGATCTTGAATTTTTTTTTTCTTCTCATACGAGCTGAGCCTGGTGATATGGGGGCTGATTGTTTTTTTTTTTTTTTTACAACTTTCCTAATTTCTTCCATTGTTACTAGTTTGTTAATTTCTCTCTTCCAGAGTCAATTTTGATAACTGGATTTCTATGGCCCTGGGTCCTGGCCCCATGCCCCAAGCAGCAGACCTGCAGGACAGTGGCGAGTGTGGCTACATCATCTGCTATTCTTCACTTTCTGTTTTTTCTTTTAAAAACAATATTTTAAAATCTCCACATCATCGCCACGGCTTTCACGCAGTCAGTGTTTGTATAGACTTACCCAGGACGAGATGTTTAGGATACCTGAATTCTGGGGGTAACTTGGTTCCTCACTAACTGTTAGACTGAAGTCCATGTAACTAAGGAAAAAACTTGTATTCCTGGTGCTAGGATTCTGGACATTTACAAGTTAACTTTCCTAGATTTCTTAGATGCGTGAGACTAGATGGTTCTTGAAATATATATATTTTTAATTTTGAAATAACTTCCCAGAAGTTGCAAATATGGTAGAGAGACTCCCATACATCCTTCTGCCAGTTTCTCCTAAAGTCAGTATCATATAAAAATGTGGTGCACTTATCAAAACTAAGAGTTAATATCCTGAGGGCTAGGATTGTGGCTCAGCGGTAGAGCGCTCGCCTAGCACGGGCGGGACCTGGGTTCGATCCTCAGCACCACATAAAAATAAAGGCATGGTTTTGTATTCATCTACACCTAAAAAAATAAATACTTAAAAAAGAGTTAATATCCTTAGAATACAATTAATATATAAAATTATAAACTTTTTTCAGGTTTTACCAGCTTTAGTTACTATCCAACCTAGAGGGACTTGTAATTATTCCTGTGAGATTTCTACAGTCTGTCTGGGGAGAGGCTGTACCCACAAAAAGTATCTCTTGAATGCCTGGTATAGGCAGGTCCTTGTTCTAAGAATTGGAAATAGAAAATATTTAAAGACTCGGTAGCACACTTATTAGCTAAGGGTCTAACTGGTTTACTACAAACTTTCAAGACCTTAGAGTTCTTCCAAGAAATCTGTGTGAAGAAAGCAAGTGTCTCAGAGGCGTCTCATTAAAAGGGAAACCAAAAAGAGACCTCTTTAGAAACTGCATTGAAATGGTTGGAGATGGAGGGCTGCTGACTCCAGGCAGAGCTGGTCCTGGGACAATGACTCTAGCTCCAGAGTTTAAGGGACACTCAACTCAAGACTTTCTTTACATTATAATCGAATCCCAGAATGCACCTTTGATGAAGTCAATTAGGAACCACAAACAGAGAGAGAGGAACAGAGGAACACTGAGATAGCTGCAGAGATACCCTCTTGCTTCTGAAAGGGAACAGGGCTAAGCCTTGACCATGCTGGCCTCTGGGTGCCCTCTCTGGAATCCCATCCACCTGAGCCAGCCATTTCCTTCTTGGCTCTCCCTCGGGGCCAAGACTGTTTTCTGCTGGGACTATTTTTTTTTCTTTTTCTTTTCTTTTTTCATCTAATTGGCATGTCTCAAATGGGGTGAGGAAGAAGGTGTGAGAGAAATTATTTATTCTGTCATTCTGTAACTTCCAGGGCTTTCTATCTATTTCCCCCAGCTCACTGAGGAGAGAAGTTGGCCTCATCGGATTGGCGGTGCCTTTATGGACCTCAGGTGTCCAGTGAAGAGCAGACATTAACTCACTTGCCAGGACTAAGAACGTGGCCCATGCACGGAGCCCTACATGAAGAACTGAACTTTCTATTCTCCATCCTCTACCATGGGTCACCGGAATATGACTTCTGTCAAAGAGAAGGGAAATTTCTGCAGACACCTGGTCCTTCTGGACCAATTTAATGGCTCACTCTCTTTTTGAGAAACAGGAGCCTTCGTCCAATTTGGACCAGGTCTGAGAGTATGGGCACAGGACCCAAGAAAAGCTGTCTTACGCAGGTACTCTGGGTAAGGTGACCCTAAAGCATATCTCAGCCCAGTCAAGGATCTGAACTTTCTCACAGAGGAGTAAACTGGTTCAACTGTAAGCAGGTTATATCTGAACAGGTAGTTAGTTCCTTCTTGGTCTTTGAAATCAGCAGGTCACAAAAGAGTAGGATAGAATTAGAAACTCAAGGGCAGTTGAGGACAGATGCCATCACTCACAGACAGTGCCATGTACAGAGAAACACTGAGTTCAGTCAGGTTCGTTCACTCATTCAGAGTTTATGACGTTTCTGTTATTGTCCAAGAATGTACTAGATGCCAGGAGGAACTTTTGCAAGAGTGAGAAGACATCGGTTCCTATCAAAGAGAAGCATGAACTCATAAGATGACCTGTATTGAGTCTTAGAACCCCAGATTGCTAGAGCAGAGACCTTCAAGATCTGCTAGTTCAACTCTCCTACCTCACAGATGAGATGTTGAGGCTCACAGAGCAAAGGTGACTTGAGGTGTCACGGCAGCTGGGACTGAAACAACCCTTGATCTCTTTCTTTACAGTGAATTACTTTCCTGGTAAACAGTGCCCCAGGATGTATCAGAGACTTGTCATGGCATTGAGAAAAAAAATGCTCTAAACTGCCAGATGCAGCAACAGCTACTAACTGAGGCCAATTTCCTTCTTCCTTCTGTGGGCCCACTCTTCTTCCCTTTTCTCACAGAGGGTCTGTCTGTGCTGTCCCTTCAGCCTCCACTCACCCCGTTGTCCTCGTGGGCTGCTGTTGGATGGTGTCTGTCCCCCTGCTAGATCCCCAAAGTCCCCTGTTTAAGCAGTGAGTTTGCCACGCCACTCGCAGGAGAAAACTTTGGCAATTTTTTTTCCTAAAGAAAAGACAATTTACATTCAAATCAAAACCACAAAACACAATCCTTTAATCCCAGGACAATCGTTTTAGGCAGGCTCTAGAACATCAGAGAAAAATGTCAGTTTTGCAAATTGGGTGCCAAAGGAGCCTCCAGGAAGGGCAACAACTCCCACGTGGAACCCAGAGACCGGGGCGCTTGCTTCCCTTCCCTGTTCCTCTGGCTTCATGTTCCTGGAAATGCCACAACGTCACCAAGTGAGGTGGAGGGTGAAGGCCCTTATGGAGCTAGACCTTGGCTTGATTCAGTCCCTGGAAGTAGAAGCAAAGTGTCCAAAGCAACTATCCTCATAGTCCGCCTTGCTGGCAGAGGTCTCACCTCCTGGTACTTGGATGTTAACACCCATGAAGGCAGGGCAGTATTTCTGTTGGGTGGAAAACTTGAGAGTTCAGCTAAACAGGAGGGAGGAAGTGTTGTCAGCTAAATTAAAAGGAGGCAATATTTCTTCTATTTCTGGGGCCAAATCTTGATCTGAAATGGAAAAGCTTTGCCTCTCAGACAGCCTGATTTAATTGTTGAACAAAGCCTTCTTCTTGTGGGGAAGAAAGACAAGGATGCCAACGATTAGCCCTCTGAATGTAGGTCTGTCCAAACAATAGGGAGGAAATCGGCAGTGACATCCATCCGCCCACTGCTTTTTGGTTAGTCCAGGCCAAGGCAAAACAAAGGAAAACACATGCCGTTGGTTCAAGAGTTCAGCTCTCTCTGCAGCAAGAGAAAAGCTCACTTCCCTTTCCCTGGGCACTCTAGATCTCCGTTCCCACTCGGCCGCTGTGGCATCTTCTGGACCCCCTCTAACAAATCCTCTCTCGTTGGGGGAAACTTTTATGAACTTAACTTGATTTTCTCACCAGGGAATGTAAGAAGGGTCCTAAAGAACTAGCAAGAATAACATCTGAATGCGTGCAGGGTGTTTTAGACTCATAGTATTACATTCAACTGTCCTCTTGACTTGGTGAGCTTGTTATTGCCCTAGCTTCAGCCATCATACAAAAGAAAATCCAGGCTCAGTGGTTAAAAACTTTTGTTCCTCATCACACAGGTGATGACAGGTAGAGCAGGGAGTTACCAGGTCACTACAGTTCCCAGGTGAGCATGAAGCCGAGTGTCTTTGTTGTATTGCTGGATCCAGTTTGATTAGAGAAAAATCTGTGAGTCTCCAGGAAGGCAAGAGAGCCCAAGGGAGCAGAGGGTCTTGTGAGATGAGAAAACTGACCTTTTGTTTTTATTGATATGATTTTCCTGGTAATGATTCACTTCCAGTTTTTCTGGGTCAGTATAAATGTATAAACATTAATTTTTTCTGGCTTGAAAATGTCATTCTCTCTTCTTTATTTTTTTTTTCAGTATTAAATTTGTGGCTTAAAAAAAAATGTGTTCTGTCTTTGGTGCCGAGTTCCTAGAAACTGGTTCCCCTGGGAGTGGCTGAACCCACCACCCCATGAGCATGCGCTGGATACCTGCCACAGGTAAACGCTGTGTTGGGTGCTATGGAAAAGACAAGGCAAACTAGAAGTCAGCAGCAGAAAGGATACAATCTGAATTATTTTAATACATAAAATGTGAGGGATGGCATGGGTCGGGTGAACTAAACCAGAGCTTCTCAATATCACTGCTTTCTCAGTCCACCTGTGGCCTTCCAAAGAGATCATTTGGGTTGGTCTGGATGCCTGCTTTACTTAACTTTATCATCACTGTCATCAAAAGACCTGGCAAGAACAATTTTAGAGGAGGAAAGGTTTAATCTGGGGCTCACAGTTTCAGGGGTCTCAATCTCTAAATGGCTGACTGCATTGCTCTGGGTCCAAAGTGTGGTAGGAAACCATGATGGAAATGTGTGGAGGAGGAAAGCAGCTCAGGACATGGCACCAGGAAGCAGAGAGAGAGAGAGAGAGAGAGAGGCATCTCCACTCGCCAGGGAAAAAATATATACCCCAAAGGCACACCCCAGTGACCCATCTCCTCCAGTCACACGCTACCTGCTTACAGTCACCACCTAGTTAATTCTTCTCAGTGGATTAATGCACAGATTAGATTAAGGCTTTCATAGCCCAATCAGTTCACCTCTGAGCTTTCTTGCACTGTCTCACACATGAGCTTTTGGGGGACATCTCACATCTACACCATAACATTGCCCTTTGCCCCTTGTCCCCATGGATATTTAAAAAGTTCCCTAGATGATTCTAACATGACAAAGTTGAGAACCTTTGAACCAGACAGAATAACTTAAAATAGTCTTTCCACTTGTAAGATCTTGTAAAGTGAAAAGAATGTAAACAAATCTTGAATGTTCAGAGGGCAGAGAGAAGGGTGGGTAGAAAGCCCTAGACTTATCTAGTTTGCTTCAGTTAATCTTGGTAAAATTCCTGCTTCTCCCTCAGTCTGTGGCAGACTATCCACATCCATCCTGACTCAGTCATGGCCTCTGGAGCGGTGACCAACTCAATCCACCTGGGAAGAGTCCTCAGTCTCTCTGGAGTTCTTTGAATCCACAGCCCTTCAGTGGCTTTTGGGGGGTGGAGCACACTGGGGATTGAACCCAGGGTTACTATACCACTGAACTACACCCCCCACACTTTTTCTACTTTTATTTTGAGACAGGGTCTTGCTCAGTAGCTGAGGCTGGCCTCCAACTTGTGACCCTCCTGCCTCCATCTCCAAATTGCTGGGATTGCAGGTGAGTACCACCACACCTGACCCCCAGTGGCTTTTAGAGAAATATGTGTTTGTTTATCCAGTTTTCTTTTCCTCTTTCAGTTGTCATAGTGGTGGGTCTGTTACAACATCCTACATTCCAGAGAGAAGGCAAACTTTCCCCTTTAGGCACCGGAGGAAACTGCAAGAGCTGGTGTGTGAACTGATATGTGGGAAAGATGGATTTGTTGGCAAAGGCAGGAAGAGGTCCATCTAGGAGAGCTGGGATACGTGCAAAGGATGCTGTGACAACGAACAAAATAGGAAAGATGACATGGGGGAGCACTTTCAGGTTGTCAGACAGATTCAGATCTGTGTCTGTCCAACTGCAGAGCCCAAGCTTTTGGTCATCTGGTCTGTGAAGTTGTATCCCTGAGAGTGGCTGATAGAGAACTAAAACTCTTTGGTTTAAGTGGTTCTCCTGGTGTATTTGTGAGACATACTTTGGGCTTTGGGGCTTCTGCATTCAACTTTGTTTTACCTGAGAATGGCTAAGAAGATTCCCAAAACTCATGTCAGACTCATGATTTTCATTTTAAGTTTCCTTTGCAAGTTTTTAAAATGTAGCTTGTGATGAACAAGAGTATAGACTGTCTAAAATTAAACTTATCGTAACTATACAAAACACATGGCATTGTACATATTTGGGGGGGACTAGGTGATATTCCCATATGTATATACATTTTATACATTGTGTACAGTGCATACTTTCTGATTGGTAACTGGATAAATTAAGCATGAAAATCCTTTTTAAAGTTCTTTTTTTTTAAATTGTCAATGGACCTTTATTTTATTTATTTGTATGTAGTGCTGAGAATCTAATCCAGTACCTCACACATTCTAGGCAAGCGCTCTACCATAACCCCGGCCCCCAAGCATGAAAATCTTGTTCTAATAAAAAGTTTATTTCATTTTCTCCATTGACTTAGCTTCTAGAAATGAGGCATAATTGCAGACAAAGTCTTATGTGGAAAGTTATGTATAATGAGCACAAATTCAGAAAGGACTGAAATGTCTTATATAAAAGAATGAAATATAATATACATATATAATAATACATATGACTATAAACATATGTGAATCATCTCACATGGGGCCATCAACATGGGATTGGTTAAAATAATTATGGCATAGTTATGCTATGGAAAACTGTAATAGTTCAAAACAATGAAATAAACATACATGCACCAATTTGAAAAATCTCTGATCGATATTGTTATATAGTGTGATACATCCATGTCTCTCTAGCTGTGTATGTGTGCCATTGCCTAGAAAATACGAGAAGGACACATATACTTTTAATAAAGGTAAATTAGTTTTGTAGAATGTGTGTATATGTGGGGGGTGATAAAGTAGGAATTTTATAGTTTACTCTGTATATTTCTGTTTTAGTTAGCTTTTGTGTCATTGTGACCAAAATACCTGACAAGAACATCTTACAGGAAAAAATTTTATTTGGGGTTTACGGTTTCAGAGGTCTTAGTCCATATATGGCTGTTTCCACTGCTCTAGGCCCAAGTGAGACAAACATCATGGTGGAAGGGTCCAGTGAAGAAAGCTGCTCAGATCAGCTCAGGTTGGGGGTCAGGGAGGAGAGAGAAAGAGAGTGGAGCAGAGGGGCTGAGTCACTGCAGGGAAGATGTACCCTTCCAGGGCATGTCCCTGATGACCTTCTCCAGCCATATCCACCAGCTTACAGTTACCACTCAGTTCATTCAAACTAGAGGCTGATTAGGTCACAGCTTTCACAATTCAATCATTTCACCTCTGAATATTCCCGAAGTAACACAGAAAATCTCATATCAAAACCATAACAACTATATTTGGATCTTTTACAATAAGAACATTTGTATCTATTGTGTAATTAAAAATAATAAGATCTTTACTCCTTTTTATTTAAATAATTTTTTTTCTTATAATACTTTTATTCTATTTATTTATTTTTATGTGGTATTGAGGATTGAACTCAGGGTCTCACACATAGCTCTTGATGTCTTTTTAAAAAGGCATGACTTTCAGTTTTCTTTCTTTGCAACTTCTTTGAAAGCTTGGATACATATCGAAAGCTGAAAAAGACATTATCCTCTCTTTTCTAGGAAACTGAAGCGGTGTTATAAAATGTTGTGACTGATTAGGTAATTGCTTTCAGGTGAACCAGCTACCCAGTGAGGTCAAAAGCAAGTTTGTTAAGGTCCTGTCACCATGGGGGACAGGGCGTGGTATCCTAAAGTAGCTGGATCTGTTCCAGGCCAGGGTGACAGCTACCAGCCAGCTGGTGGGGCGTGTTCTGTGGCTTGAGTCCTTATCTCAGAAACACCTACCACCATATTTAGTTCCAGCTTTCTTTTACTCTGACTGCTGGTGCCAAGAAGAGAAAGAAAATGAGGTGTTGGCCCTGCCTGGCAGAGGGGGATGTGAGGCAAGGAGGAAAGTCTATGGTTTCCCTAGCAGGAGAAGGAAGGTAGCATGGAGACAGCCTTTGCTTGA
This sequence comes from Urocitellus parryii, assembly GCF_045843805.1. Taxonomy (NCBI): domain Eukaryota; kingdom Metazoa; phylum Chordata; class Mammalia; order Rodentia; family Sciuridae; genus Urocitellus; species Urocitellus parryii. The sequence goes on along the minus strand of NC_135539.1, from coordinate 74,052,407 downwards.
AGGTGACGTGCTCACTGGGATGAGCAACAGAGGGTCTTTTAATCCATGCACTTTTGGATGTCTACTGTTTCTTCTTTATCTTCCTCTGATTGTCAGTCAAGACAACCTACCATGTGCTTCTTCTTGTTTAGGAGTTAAAGCATGGAATTAGTTGCTAGAAGGGACCCTGGGCCCAATACTCTGACTGGCAGGAAAGTACCTAGATTCCCGGAGAGGGGATCCCAGCATCCATGGCCAGAACTGGGGTCACACCAATATTCTGGTTCCCACACTGGGACTTGTACCCCTTCTTCACTTCTCTGACTCTGTTGCAAGTGGCTCCAATGTGATTTCTGGCTGAAAGAAACTGCATTAACCTGAGCTGATGACGAGAACTTAGAGCTGTCCTTGTTCTGCGGTCCTTTGGGACTTTCTAGGGTCAATGTCAGTTGTGTAAAAAGTTTGAGTGCCTTTACTTCTGTGCTTTTCTGTGCTTATACAGGCCAATTGAAATGATCACATTCCTTTAACTTTGTAAGAACATGACCTAGAATTATTTGTAATTAATTCTCTGGAGCCCCATTTATAGAATTATGGTGTGTGAGTGTGTGTGTGTATGTGTGTGTGTGTGCGCGCGCGTGAGTGGTTACATTTATTTTTATTTCTTTCTAATTCCCATTTAAATGAAATAGTCAATCGGTTTTTTAAAAAATTATTTTTTACAGTATTGGGAATTGAACCCAGAACCTGGCATATGCTAGGCAAGCACTGAACTACATCCCCAGCTCTTTCTAAATTTTATTTTAGCACAGGGTCTTGCCAAATTTGCCCAGGCTTGTCTCAAATTTATGATCCTTTGCCTCAGGCTCCTGAGTAGCTGGGATAACAGACATATGTGACTGTGCCTAGCTCAATCAATTTTTTTAATATTTATTTTTTTAGTTGTAGTTGGACTCAATATCTTTATTTATTTTTTTTTTTTGTTGTTGTTTTTATGTGGTGCTGAGGATCGAACCCAGGGCCTTGCACATGCTAGGTGAGCGCTCTACCAGTGAGCCACAACCTCAGCCCTCAATCAATTCTTTTAAAGAACCAATCGATTATAATATAAAAAAGCAAGCTATATTTTTTCTGAATATAATTATTTCAACAGGTGGTTTCTTTCTCTGAGGCAACTTGATGATGAGGGCTTTCCCTGAGCCAGTTTGTATGTGTGCGTCTGGCTGGTGATGCTCCGGTTTCTAGGCCTGGAGAGTTGGCCTGGGAAGCCCTGATGCTAACCTGATGGAAAAGTGCCCCCACTGCTTCCCTTTTGGGGAATTCAGATTCACTGTGTGTGAGAAAAAAACGTGACCACAGCATTCTATTACCATTATTGCCATCATCATAATTAAAGAGACCCTGGCAGGATGGTAGGGCAGCCTTGACATTTAGCCTGATCTCTCCGGTCTTCTTTGTGTTTCTAATAATATTGGCAACTGTGTTCTAGTGGAAAGAGCCCCAGGCCAGGAGTACGGGAAGCAGACTTGCCACTAATGAGTTGATTTGGGGTCAGCCATGTCCATTCAGAAAACTTGTAATTCCTTCCTCAACTCCATCATGGGCTGACCTTAGGTTCTCCTCTAAATCTCAGAGTTTAGGCCCCATCCCCTTTGAACTCAGTTTACTTTTTATTCTTGGCATTGAGATTGCAATAGTTTTCTGGAGAAGACTTCATTACTCTTCTTCCTAAATGACTTGACCCAAACCCCTTCAACTGGAAAACAGGAACCCACAGCACTAATTGAGAATCTGTTTTCAGGATAGGAAAGGCGGTGATTAGGGTACATGAGAGGTGTAGGTAAGTCCAGTTTTAGACTTTGTCATCCCTGATTGGAAGAAAGAGAGGGGGAGAGAGGGAAAGAGAAAGGAGGGCGGGCGGCGGGGAGAAGATAGCATCTGAGCTTCCAGGCATGTGTATGATAACCCGGAGAGAACCCTCTCTACATCTGCCCCCAGCTGGTCCCAGGGTTGCGACAGTTCCCAGGTCAGCAACACCATCTCATATTCTGTCTTCTGGCCAGCTGTCATGCAAGTTGGGGGTGGTAACTGTCACACCTCTTTTCTCACATGATGCTGTGTTGTAAGTGCACTGACTTCATTCATTGCCCTGGAAAGAAACCTTCAAAAATGAGGTGGGGCTCCTACCAGGCATATTTGATGTGAATGGAGCTGTTGTAACCCTGAGACTTCCTTTAGAAACTATTCAGCAAGTAGAAATCTGTATTTAAAAATGAGAAGGATTTTCAGGTAAACCTGTCCATGAGGAGGGAGAAAAGAAAGAGTCAAATTATTGCTGTGTTAGGTTCTGTGCAAAGAGACCTGGGTGAAGGGAGCCTGGTGATTCCCCAGTGTGAATTTAGTTTATTTCCAGAGTTCTCCTAAACAAAAGGGTTCTCAATAGATTTTCCATATGTCCTAGCTCCTCCTTTCAAAAAAGAAATATTCAATCTTTTCAGAGCCTTTTCTTTTTTGGAAATTTCCAGAAATTTTCACAGCATCATCATAAATGAAGTCTTTCACCAGGCATAGTGGCACACACCCGTAATCCCAGGGGTTTGGGAGGCTGAGGCAGGAGGATAAAAAGTTCAAGGCCAGCCTCAGCAACTCAGCAATGCCCTGTCTCAAAATAAAAAATAAAAAGGGCCCGGGATGTGGCTTAGTGGTTAAGCCCTGCTTGGTTCAATATCTGGTAGCAAAAATTAAAATAATAAACAAAATCTTTCCATCATCATTTCATCTTTAGTTGGGGCCCATCCCAGGAGCTGGAAAGAGGTAAATCGCATAGTTTCTCAGACATAGACCCTTTCTGAGTCATTGATCTCAAAATACATGAGCAGGATCTAGCCTGTCATGTCCAGGGTGTGTGATAACCATTGATTACTTAGGAATCTGAGACCAGGGTGGTTCAGGAAGTTGTGTGGGCTGAACTTTCTGATCTTAACTCCAGGAAAAACAAACAAGCCTACTGAGTCATTTATCTTCAGGGTCGATAATAAAGGTAGTGGGTTCCTTTCAGCCGTGTTTACATTCTTATTTTTAAACTCTGACAGCCGGAGGCCAGACAACTGACTCGATCCCCAAAGCACCTCACTGAGTGGCCAGAGCCAGGCATGATGAAGGACTCTGGTGTAGGACCAGTGTGCAGATCTCTATCCAGCCTGGTCTCGGGTAGGAAAAGTCAGAAACAACAATCTCTTAACAGGGGACGGGTTAGGGAAACTATGGCACATCAAGTACCCTGGAATAGTGAGCATCTTGGGTCCTCTGCCCAGACACACCCTACCTTGAGAATGTCTGTGCTTGTAATTTATTATGGAAGTGTTCCCTGGACAACCCAGTCAAGGAGTAGAAAGGCAGGTCAGGAAGGTAGCAGAAGCAAGTCAGGCTGTGATTTCAGATCAAGTCTTGACACCACCTGATCCTTTGGGGAGATTCTGGAGTAAACATTGTGCCATCTGGGGAGAAGGGCTTTCACAATGCTTTGGGCCCTCCTGGTTCTCACTTGCTGAAAAATGACTTCAGAAGCCCAGGGGAAGGTCTTGGAAGACAGCTGCAGTGGAAGCAGCTGAGCCAGAGAAGCCTGGGAGGGCCACGCTGAAATCGGGAAAGGGTTGGGGGCACAGGGGCATGGTGTCGGCATTACCACACAGTCACTGAAGATAAGGAAATAGGGATGTAAGTGCCTAAGTTCTTAACGATGATGAGCACTATGTGAAAAAAGCAAGTTACTCAATAGTATGTATAGTTCAATCTCATTTTTTAAAATCAAGAAATGTGTATATATGTTTGTTTGCTAGCCAGGAAAAAAAAAATCTAGAAAGGAAAGGGACCTGAATGTTTATTATGTTTCCAAGGAAGGAGGGGTAAACGGAGACACTCAGATTTTACAAGCAAAGGTGTTTTGTTTTATAATAGGAATTAAAACAAAATGAGGCAGCACAGGAGGCTCTGCCATGAGATGGGAGCAGACACCTGTCTGTCTCCAGTCCCAGCAACCACAGTGGCAATGGGAGGTGGACCACAGGCACCGCTTGGTGAATTTAGTGATGTTTCCCTTGAAGGAACAAAACTTTGAAGTCTGCAATTAGATAGAATATTGGCCTGGAAATTGTGGCTTCGCTGGTCTCCATTCCCAGTGCCTGTCATTTTAGGCCGTCTTAGGAAAACATGCTCTTAGCTGAATGCCTCCTCTTCCTGCTTCAGTCTCCACTGGATGTTCATTAGTTTGGCTTCTGCTCCTGGTGGGTGGAGACTGTCTGGGTAGAAAAACAGCTCTCAGATTTTTGCTGCAACCTGACTTAGTAGCCTTTGCATAACATTAATTTTGCAAGTGAAATGAACTCTCTTCTCACCTAGATCTTAGAGACCCAGGTTGAGATAAGGTTTTCCTCTCGTTGTTAAACACCTGCAGAAATGCTCACTAACTTCCATTACTGCAAAGTCTGAAATAAAACCTTTGGCATAAGGAGTTATGCCAAGCTCTGGGAAAAGAGAATTTCGTGGAGGTAAGGTCTATACTCTTAGGACTGCAAGATATGCTTTAGAGTTCTCTGATCTTAGTACATCCATCCCCCACCCAGCCATCCACCCAGCCGCCCAACTGTCCGTCCACATAACCATATACATTATTATTTTTCCTACACACACATGCCTACTATGTGCTGTCCAGATGGTGCTGATTGCTCTGAGAGTCTGCCATGAGATTGTTTCTGGAGGTTAGAACCAAAGTGTGCTGGGGAGGTGCTTGCACCTTGCTTTCTTCTCTCCTCTTGTCTTTGACTCTCCCTCTATCGAGGTCCATTGCTGACTTCAGGGGGGAACCAACTAGCATAGCAGAAAAGAAGAGTCCAGTCCCAGAATCACAGCACAGAGCTCATTCTGATTCTTTCCCCATTTCTCTCCAGTGTCACCTTTGTCAAAAACCTAGAAGGTTTGTTTCTATGCTTCCTATTATGTCCCTTTGATTTATGTGTTTAATCTTGCACCAGTATCATACTACCTTAATATAGTTTAAAAATAAGGTTTAACATCTGGTAAATAATTTCACTTTGTTCTTTTTCAAGATTGTCTCAACTATTTTTTAAATTTAATGTTTTTAAACATGGTGCCATTTTTTTAAGGAAAAAAAAAACCCTTGATTTTGTTCGTTTGCTTGCTTGTTTGTTTATTTATTTATTTATAATGTGCTGGGGATAGAACCCAGTGCCTCATAGGTACTAGGAAAGCGCTTTACCCCTGAGCCACACTCCTGACCTTAAGTTTAATATTTAAGATTCCTTTTTTAGTTATATATAACACTAGCACATTATCACAAAACCTTAGAACACAACTAGCTCCAATTTAGAGTTCAGCACCCCATCCTACTACTCCACCAATTCCTCATCAATCCATTTACAGTTTACTTTTTTTTTTTTTAATTAATGTCCTGATGTCTTGACTTTCTTGGCCAATTAGATTTCTTTTTGATTCTGGAAGAAAAATTTAATTTTCATTAAAATCTCACGGGAGTTTTTATTTAGATGACATTAACTCTAAATGACTTTGGAAAGAAAGTCATTTGACATCCTTACAACACTGAATTTTACAATCCATGAATATGGCTTATTCTTTGACTTATTTATCTACATCCCCAGTCCTTTTCTTAAATTTTTAAATTTTGAGACAAGGTCTCTCTAAATTTCTGAGGGTCTCACTAAGTTGCCAGGCTGGCCTCAAACTTGAAATCCTCCTGCCTCAGTCTCCCAAATTGCTGGGGTTACAGGCATGCCCCTAGACACCCAGTCCATTCTTAGGTATTTGTTTTCAAATTTTTTATTCTGAAATATTTTTAAACTTAAAGGAAAGTTACAAGAATAGTATGAAGACATTCCTTGTTCCCTTTTCCCAGATTGAAAATTTTAAAAAAAGACCCATTTGCTTGATTTTTCTTTCTCATTCTAATAATATATATTATTTTCATTTTTCTGTTTTTCCTTAGTTTGAGAGTAGATTGCATTAATCAGACTATTTTGCCCCTTAACATTTCAGTGTGTATCTTCTAAGAACTGTGGCACAATTATCAAACTTAGGGAATTTAATCTTAAAGAGAATACCTTCATTTAATGCAGTCCTGTACAGCTTGTTAAACTAGCAGCGCAGGAACTAGTTTATAATATATATTTGCATCAGTTGTCATTCTGTTCCTTTTCATTAGTTTGGCACAGTTTCTAAGTTTTCTTTGTTTTTTTTTCATTGCATTGACAATTTTGAATTTTGACACTCCAGTTTTCTTACTTAATGTTTCTCAGTTTGGATTTGTCTCCTATTTCCTCAGGGTTACATTTGTTAAGTCTCCTTGATGAAGTATTGCATAAGTCATATTGTGTTTCTGGGGTATGGTGTCTGATGGCATGTGGTGTGCACCTGCCTCTGGTTGGTAGTGATCCCAACTGCCTGCGAAGGGTGTCATTCAGTTTTCCATTGTCTATACTCACCATTCCCCATCAAGGCCAATAAGCAATCTATGGGGAAACAAAGAGACCATGCAAATACCTTACCCTTCATCCCACTTCCCTGTATTTTTTAACTTCCTTTAATAATTCTTGCTCTGTCAATCTTCAACATAATGATTGCAAAACTATGATTTTTTTTGAATTTTAATATTTATTTATTTTTTAGTTCTCAGTGGACACAACATCTTTGTATGTGGTGCTGAGGATGGAACCCGGGCCGCACGAATGCCAGGTGAGCGCGCTACCGCTTGAGCCACATCCCCAGCCTCCCCCCACCCAAAAAGATGATTTTTGAACTCTACCACTTCTGCAGTTTTCATATAGCATTTGATTGGCAGAAAGAGTCTTCCCTTGTTCCCAGTTTACTTGTTTGTTTGTTTTTTTTCAATTATTATTTTATAGACTCATAGATTCCTGTTACTATTAAGCAGTTAAGATCCATTTCTGTTCTCAATGTTTTTTGGTTGCTCAAATTGTCTCAGATTTGGGAAGCTGGAACATCTTCAAGTTGGCTCCTGGATCCTTTTACACATTGTCCTCTTTTTTTGTGAGTGTTTTCCTGCTTTCTGGCTCAATAAGGTAGTCCAGGCTCAACCTGTGCCTTCCCTGTCTCAGCCATGTATCCGACAAGCCCTTGTTACTGGATGTGGTTGCAAATGAGTCATTGACACTCATTTGTGGTGGTGACACACATTGGGGTGTCACTGCTTCTGGGGTCTTTCAGTGGCCAGAGCTAGTATAAATATCTATGTGTATATAACTATATAATGGCTATGATATGTGTGTAGGTGTGCATATGTAATTATTAGAAACACAAGTTTTCATTGACGTCTCCAATCCAGTTCAATTCTTAGAGGTATTTTTTTCCGCTTTTTTTTTTTAAATTGGGGTACTCTAGATATACATAATGATGGGATTCTTTGTTATATATTTGCACATGCAATTCTTAGGGTTTTCCTCTGCCATCACCCAGCACTGTCTGCATAATTTGTGGAGTTCAGTGCAAAATAAAATGTGGGAGCCTGTGCTCAAAATTTATTTAGGATTTCAAGGCAGCATCAGCCAAGCATTAAACCAAGCAGGACAAGCTTGGCTTGGTGGCACGCTCCTATAATCCCAGCGGCTTGGGAGCTGAGCCAGGAGGATTGCCAGTTCAAAGCCAGCCTTAGCAGCTTAGTGAGGCCCTAAGCAACTTAGTGAGACCCTGTCTCTAAATAAAATATAAAAAAGGGCTGGGGATGTGGCTCGGTGGTTAAGCTCCCCTGGGTTCAATCCCTTGTACCAAAACAAACAAATAAATAAAATCAAGCAGGATAGACGGTGTCCCTGCTTGAGTCTTCCTTACCAGCCCTGCCATTCTATATTTGTATCTCTCTTCTTTATGTGAAAATCTCTTTTCTTTACTCAGTTGCAACACAGACATATTTTCTAAAATGCATGTTTTCTGAGATATGTGTAAAATGAAAAGGCAGAATCCTTTATTTAAAAAGCAGGAAAAGCCCCATGCAGTGGTTCAAAGCCAGCCTCAGCAATTTATTGAGACCCTAAGCAACTTAGTGAGAACCTGTCTCTAAATAAAATACAAAAAAGGGCTGGGGATGTGGCTTAGTGGTTGAGTGCCCCAGGGTTCCATTCCCGGTTACCAAAAAAGGCAGGGACAAAGTGTCATTAAAGGTATTGAAACATAAAGCCTTTTTCTTTCTTTTGTGGTCTTTCTAATTGGCATTTTTTTAAAAAAAATGTTATTTAATGTCATACAAAGAAAAGAAAAATTTAAATTTAAATTGTTAGCATGAGTTCTACAATTCACTCTCATACTATGCAGTGACAGGTTTTGTTGTTTTTTGTTTTGTTTTGTTTTTGTACTGGGGATTGAACCCAGAGGCACTTTGCCACTGAGCCATATCCCCAGCACTATATATTTTTTATTTTGAAACAGGGTCTCACTAAGTTGCTTAGGGTCTTGCTAAATTTCTGAGGCTGTCCAGGAACTTGCAATCCTCCTGGCTCAGCCTCCTGTGTCCCTGGGATTATAGGCAGACATGTGCCTTCGTGCCTGGTATTCTGACAGTTTTAAGCACAAGCATAAGAGCCTTTAACTCATAAGACCCACCAGAAGCACACAATTAATATTTCCTAGATTGTACATCCACATGTATTTCATTCTTGCCAGGACAATAAAAGCACATTTCACAAGACTAACTCAAGTGTCCTTATTTCATGGGCTGATATGCACATATTCTACCAACACTGTCTTTGGCTTACTGATGAATAAGGAAGAATGAGAGAAAAAAGGAACTCTGGGTTTCTCATCTCCCCCTTTCCACCTAAGAAAGGCTATGGCAGAGCTACTTGGTGGTTAGCATTTCTTGGAAAACCATGGCTCTCTTTATGCAGCAGAAGCAAGTTTTGCATCAAATAACAAGTGGGCCTTGGAGTGACAGTGTCCTCACTTACCTAGTTGTAGGTATAACACCTTGTCCTTTTGGTCACTTTGAGTCTCATGAATTCCCATGTACTATGGCATCAGACTATATTTCCCCAACATCAATTCAAAGATAAAATTAAGAATTTCAAGATGGCGCCTGCAGAGTGTGAAACCAAGCCCAGCATCCTTGAGAGCATAGCACCCTGTATGACAGTATAGTTCATAGTCTCCTAGTTTTCAAGGATTTCTTGTCTCCCCTCCTCCATTCTTCACTCCTGTGGTCTTGAAGCCATGCTGGTGGAGCCCAAGTGGTAGCTTTGTGGAGATTCATGCACATTTCTCTGCATAACTTGAAGCTATTCTGTATCCCACTCCTGATGAAAGTATGTGTGTTGTATTCCTTAATGATCTCAGGCTTCTTTTGGGATGTCATGTGGAGAATTTTCAATTCACGTGACTGCTTATATGCCTCATGTGAGGGACATTTTTTGTGTGTGGTTAAAATGATCTTTTAAAAACAAAACACTTGAATTAAAACTTTTTTTGGACTGGATAATGCATTCAGAAAGTTCAAACATAAAGAAGTTTAGGTGTCATTTGAAAATTTTATTTTGTAATTATTTATTTCTGTTAGATAGAAATAGTATTACTTATTAATAATTGTCTTTATTCACTTACTAGCTCTGGTAGTTCATCTGTGATGTGTTTTTGTTTGCTTGTTTGTTTGCTTTTTATATATACCAATGACATAGTCAGAGAATGATGATATTTTTATTTCTTCCCTCCTGATTTTTATACTTTAGTTTTCTTGCTTCATTGCTCTCGGGCCCTCCAGTAATGTTGTATGCAAAGGTGAGAGTGGCCATTCTTGAACTTACAACGAAAGCTTATTGCCAATAAGGTGCTTTTTGTTAAAGAAACTTTTTATAATAAAAAGGATTTTTTTTCTATGTTGGGTGTTGGAAATTGACCAAGGCCTGTGCCTCCTAGGAGTACTGAGACACATCCCCAATAGTAGGAGTTTATCTTCTCTTCCTATTTTTCTATGCAAATTTTAAAGAAATGACCAATATTTAGTGAATTTTATCAAATTCCTTTTCTGCATCTATTGAGAAGTCGTATGATTGTGACTGATTTTTGATTCTTAGGAAAACCTGGCATTTTGGGAATCTTTCCAGATTGGCTGTGATGTATTTACTTCTTTGTATGTTGCTGGATGTTGTTTATCCTCACAATTTTGTGTCTGTTCATGAGTGAGATAGGTTTGAAGCTTTCCATTCTTGTGATATTCTTAAAAGGTTTTGGGTCATGGGCTGACCTAATAAAACAGAGTTGGAGATGAGTGTTTTTCTTTTCTTGAATAGTTTGTATAAAAGTCACATTATTTCTTCTCTAAATGTTTGGTAGAATTCCCAGGGAATCCATCTGGACCTAGATCTTTCTTTTAAGGAGGTTTTTAATTGTGGATTCAGTTACTTTAGTTGTTATGTAACTATTATATTTTTCTATTTTACCATGCCAATTTGGGCAAATTTTATTTCCCTGGTCATTTGATCATTCATCTAAGTGTCCACAATTTTTAAAGAATAGATCATAATGTTTTCTTAGTATATATTTATGATTGGTAGAATTTCTAGTGCTATATACTTTTAAAATTCTTTACATAGTGTGCATATAGTATCTCTCTTTCAACTATTTATTTATTTATTTATTCATTTATTCATGGTACCAGGGATTGAACTCAGGGATACTCTACTACTGAGCCACCCCCGGCTCTTTTTATTTTATTTTGAGATAGGGTTTCATTAAATTGCCGAGGCTGCACTTGAACTTGCCATCCTCCTGCCTCACCTTCCTAGTTGCTGAGATTAGATGTGTGCACCACTGTTGTCTGCCCCTTTCAGCACTTTAAAGATACCATCTTATTGTCTATAGTGGAGAAGCCAGTTTTCAGTTAATTTTAGGTCTTTACAAAGTAATTTGCCTTTTCTCCCTTGTTTTATTCAAGGTATTCCTTTTGACTTTCACTTTTGGTGTCTATTGTGGTGTGTCTGTGTGTAGGTTTCTCCTTCTGTTTATTCTGTGGAAGTTGAGTTTCTTGAATTTGAGTTTGGCTATTCATCACGTTGAGTGATTTCTCAGCCACTATTTCTTTTTCTTTTTTGGCGGGGCAGGTTACTGAGGATTGTACTCAGGGTCACTCAACCACTGAGCCACATCCCCAGCCCTATTTTGTATTTTATTGAGATACAGGGAGGGTCTCACTGAGTTGCTTAGTGCCTCACCATTGCTGAGGATGGCTTTGAACTTGTGATCCTCCTGTCTCAGCTGATCCTCCTTAGCTGCTGGGATTATAGGCATGCGCCACTGCACCTGGCCACTGTTTCTTAAATATTGCGTTTCTCACTGTTTCTTCCCCTGCAGTTCTGGAATCCCTTATGCATGTTATACTAGAAGTTCTCGGTGCATACTCTTACTTGTTATGCATTTTGATGTGTCTTTCAGCTTTTTGTTGCTCTGTGCTTTATTCTAGATATTCTTCCATTCTAGTTTATTGATTCTCTCTTCAATCTATTCATTGAATTATTAATTTTGGCTATGGTGGTTTGGACTCCAAATTTTTCACTAGTTCTGGTCCTTTCTTTCTTTTTTTTTTCTTTTCCATTTCTGAAATGGTTCTTGCAATGTTGCCCAGGCTGGTCTGGAAATCCTGGGCTGGAGTGATATTCCCACAGCCTTCTGAATAGCTGGGATTATAGCCCTGTACCACTATTCCCAGTTTCCTTTTTAAGGAAATAATTTCCATTTATCCATTGAAATTCTTAGCCTTGTCTTTTATCTCCTTGAACATATTAAACATTGAAAAGTTTGTGTTTCAATTTAAACTAGCCAACTATGAAGCCAGCCCAGGTGTCTATCAATGAAAGAATGGATAAAGGAAATACACACACTCACACACACACACACACACTCACAATGGAGTTTGATTCAGCCATAGAGTGAAGAATGAAATTATGTCATTTATAAGAAAATGGATGACTCTAGAGACCATCATGTTAAGTGAAGTAAGTCAAACTCAGAAGGTTAAGAGTTGTATGTTTTCTTCCTATGTGGAATCTAGAGAGAAAAAAGGAAAAGGTGTATGTGTGTGTGGGATCTTATGAAAACGGAATAGAGATCAGTAGACTAGAAGAAAGGGACCATGGAGAGGGAGGAGAGGAGAGAAATGGGAAATACAGGGGAATGATGCTGGCCAAACTATATTGTTATATTGTGGGCATGTATGTAATGACAGATACCACCATCATGTACAACTATGATGCACCAATAAAGAAATATGGGAAGAAAAAATAAAAATACATTCTGACCAAAACAAACAAACAACAACAACACCACCACCAACAACAAAAACACAAACAAAACAGAGAACTTTTGTGCTTATTAGGTTGAGCCCTGTGGTCTGTTTTTACTATGTATTATTTCGGCAAATTTTCTATTATGTCATTGTGTCTCTCCGTGTGACTTGTTGCTTTTAATTGTGTGCAGGGTACTATTTTTATGAAATTATTGTTTTAGTCAGCTTTTCCACTGCTGTGACTTGAAGATCTGACAATTTTAGGGCAGAAGAGGCTTACTTAGGGGCTCACAGTTTCAGAGGTCTCAGTCCATAGACAACCGGCTCCATTCCTCAGGGCCCCAGGTGAGGCCGAACATCATGGTTGAAGAGTATGGCAGAAGGAAGTAGCTCACGCGATGACCAGAAAGCAGAGTTAGAGACTCCACTTGCCAGATACCAAATATACACTCAAAGTCACACCCCAAAGGACCCGCCTCCTCCAGCCACACCCTACCTGCTTTCAGTTTCCACCAAGTGAATCCTATCAGGAGATTGATCAATCACTGATTGAGTGAAGGCTCTCACCAATCATTTCTCCTCTATAACCTTCTTGCATTGTCTCACACATGAGCTCTTTGGTGACACCTAATATCTAAATTATAACAATTATTTATATAAATCATTCATGGGATAGTGTCTTCTTTTAGAGAAATTTCGTATTTTGTTTGTCACGTACCTGAGGACACGAACCATCTAGTTGTCCATTGTGCTCCTTGAAACTAAGCAGCAGTTCCTCATGTCACTCTCACTTTTATGGTGTCATTCTATGAGGTTCCGAACCCAAGTGAGAGACATTCACCACGTCCTGCCTGATTTCTGCCCCTGAACTTCAACTCTTCATGATTCTATTGGAATCATTGTTCAGCATTTCAGCCAACACCTCTGGAATGAGCAAACACTTAAATGTAAGCTCACCTTCCCAGACTGGGCCACCTTCCCTGGGACAGCAATCCTTCCTTATAGTTTTAGTTTCTAATATGTCCAGATTTTTTTTTCCATTTACCCAGCAGTTCTAGTTGTTCTCAACAGGATCTTTGATTGGAATGACCTGTTCTCCACTATTGACAGTGGAAGTCTTATTATTTCCATTTTATAGATGAGGATACTGATGCATGCAGAGCATAAATTACTTTCCCTAAACAAATTAAGACTGAATTATAGACTCGGTGACCTAGGGTGGTTTAGACTTGTCATAGGGAGCAACACATAAAAATTTCTCTTCCTTTTACAGACTCTAGAGTTTGTTTTATTTTTATTTTTTTTAAAAAGAGAGTGAGAGAGGAGAGAGAGAGAGAATTTTTAGTATTTTTTTTTTTTTTTAGTTCTCGGCGGACACAACATCTTTGTTGGTATGTGGTGCTGAGGATCGAACCCGCGCCGCACGCATGCCAGGCGAGCGCGCTACCGATTGAGCCACATCCCCAGCCCTAGAGTTTGTTTTATCTGTGGTAATGAGATGGTGCTGAAAGTGCTGTGGGTATAGATTTGCCATAGGCAAGACATTGCGGAGAGGAAGCTGGGAGGGACTGAGAGTGGAGGGATAGGAGGAAAAATGGGTTTGGTGTATGTGGAGAGAAGAGGTGGTAAAGGTTCAGCCATTCCTTGGGTAGACACTAAGTGGCTTATATTCTTGGCCATTGGTTGAGTCACTTGTACCTGGACAACTCAGAAGCCAGCAGCAGGTCAGAAGGTGAAGAGGGTCATCTGATATGACTCTGACAAAAATCTTTTTTTTTTATCTACATTTTTCTGAAAAAGGATGTTTGGGGATTTAGGAACATGGGATAAGAATCGTGTATTCTAGTCTCTGGTATGCTATGACCCAGGCCAAGTGGCTTTACCTTCTTACAAGGCAATATTGTTTTCCTAATGGAAACAATCATTCTTACTTTTTCCTATTTCATATGAAATGGGCACTATAGCTAATATTACTCCCATGAAGCAGGAGTCATGTTTTTGAGATCACTGTGTCATTCCCATGGTTTAAGCCCTTCTATGTTTCCCTATTACTCTTGGGTTTAATGATAAACCCCCAAAGCAGAGCTCACCATGTCCGGGGCGGGGGTCTGGCCCTTCCCTACTTCCCCAAACTCAATTCACACACACACTTCTCCAGTTGTATGGACTTCCTTGAGCCTGGCCTTTGCTATACTCCCTCCACTTGTATGCTTCCCCTTTCCATCTGAACCCAGGAAGCTCCTAATGCAGTGTCATGGCACCTGGGAGTCTTTCCAACCTCATAGCTGAATCAGCCCTAGGAAATGCACTAATTGGATTACAGGCCCTTCTCTAGGATTCCCAGAGTTGCAGTTTTACATTTATTGGTGTGATTATTTGCTTTGTGCTGGTTCTCTCACTAGACTTGAGCACCTTAAGGGTAGGACTGTGCCAACTTTGGCTCAACACTATCCCCTGCATCTAGTCCACTGCCTGGGGATAGCAAGCACTCAGAAAATATTTGTCAAATAAATGAATAAAGGAAAGAAATGCTATTAATTTTGTTGTAACCATAGACTTTTGCCAATTTATTGGTTTGTTTTCTAGGGCTAGGGAAAGCGCATTCAGGGACAGATTACTGAGATGATCTTCAAGTGTCCTTGACTGAAAGTAATTAGTATTCAACCACTTCTATCATCAGGAACCCAGTTTCAAGTGCCAAAAGAAAATGTGTTTGGCATTTTAAATGGGTTCTTCTGGAAACATCAGCGTCGATGAGATTGCTGAAGTATCCAAGCACAGTTGAGTGTCTGCATTGCTTCCACATTTCAGATTGGGCAAGGTTGACTACTGAAAAGAGAGTTTTACCTTTTAGTTTCCTTCCTGGGTGTGTGGGATAGCTTAGAAGTTCAGGCTCTGGGCCTTTAACCACCAAAAGATTCCGAGAATGGCCTGCTAGGAGCATGGGAGCCAAGAGGCAAGAAGTCAAACTTCAGTTGCAGCTATTGAACAGCAGGATGAACAGAACAGCATGCTAAGAGTACTCGGAGAAGGCCTAGGAAGCCAAAAGTTCTTTCAAAGAAACAAAGTCACTTCCAGGCAGGTAATACAATGAGCTGCAGAAGCACAGTGTTCCATTCAGGCACATTTGAGTTTTAGTCCTGGGTCAGTCCCTTCTAACTGTGTGACCCTGGGACAAGATGTTCAACCTCCTGAGCCTGTGAGTGATTGGGTCACTCCGCCTCCACTCTAAATGTGACTCACTAAATAAGGTTATTGTGCAGGATAAAGGAGGCAGTCTACATCCAGTCTTTAATACAAACGGATGTTCAGTAAAGGTAGTTGGAATATTATTACCCCCAATAGCCCTAGGGTGGGAAGGTGGTGTGGCCTGTGGGTGTCTGTAAGCCAGGTTGCTGTGTGCTTTTCACCCCCCCCCCCCACATATGTTTAAAGATAAATTCAAGTGAATAGGCAATTTTGGAGAGTAGGAAGTATTGTAAAAGGGCAATAGTTTATCAGAAAAGTGGATGTGGAAGTGGGAGAGGCATTCATTTATTTACTTGGGAAACATTTACCAGTCTCTACCATGTATGGGAATCTGTGCTTGGCACTGAGAATATAATAGTGGTCAAGACAGACAATAACAACTCTCTGCAGACTATTCCTTGAGATTCTTTATGATTTAGCAGGGAAGTTGGATGTGAAGCAATGAATATGTTCTTAATTGCCATTGTGCACGTATTTTGAGAAAGCATGAAGAGCCCTGAATTTATGGGGTGGGGGTGGAGAGGAAGCAATAACCAGTTTGGTTTGATGAATGGCCAGGGAACAGATGCTCAGAGATGATAAATGTCACTTTGGAGCCTGCAGTCTCCCTGTCCCCTCCCTTGGCTTCATGCTTTCTAGTGAAGGTGATCATTTTAATTGTCTTATTAGAATAATGGGATACTGAGTTTATTTAAACACTAAGTGATATATTGGATTTATGGATTCCAGCCAATGTATTAAAATAGGTATATCTGGGCCCAGCAACTCTCGCTTGGATTAGTTTTCATTAGAATTATTTCTTACACTGGATTTGTGAATGCCAATGCCTATATGGAAAGATTTCATTTCAGCTGCCTTGAGAACAGGTCAGATGGAAGAAAGAGTATTTCAGGATTAAACACTTGGTCCGACGTCAAGATTTGTCACAGAGATTCTTAGAGGAAAACAAAGGATGAAAATGTATTTCCCATTTTTCCTAAAGTATTTGAATATCTTCTATCCAGGAAGGGGAGTCAAGATGGCAGCCATTTTCTTGGTGATCACCAGTGGGATTGCTGCCATCTGACCTGTATAGTATGCATTATTATAATGGCTGTAAAACTTAGAAGAAGAGAGATCAAAACAGGTGCCAACCAAAAGTAATTTTTTAAAAAAATGATGCCAAGCTGGGTGTGGTATCACATGCCTGTAATCCCAGCGGTTTAGGAGGCTGAGGCAGGAGGATCACAAGTTCGAAGCCAGTCTCAGCAATGAAGAGGCGCTAAGCAACTCAGTGAGACCCTGTCTCTAAATAAAATACAAAATAGGGCTGGGGATGTGGCACAGTGGTCCAGCACCCCTGAGTTATATCCCTGAGGGTTTCTCTGTTCTTCTTCTGGCTGCAGGTGAGTGGGGAGCTCTGTGTTCTGATCGGGTCACTCCGCCTCCACTCAGAATGTGCTTGTGGAAAGTTGGCTTCCTGCTCCCAGCTGCCATGTATAAAGCACTTCCAATTCTGAACCAGGTGACATGAAACCTGTGTCCTACTTGCAATTCTGTCAGTCACTCTGGGCTGGAGGCTCCTTATAAGGAAAACAAGGGGATCGGACTGGAGTATGCTATGGATCAAACAGTGTGCCCCAAACAAGATATGTTGGAGTCTGAATCACCAGCACCCCAAAGAGTGACCTTGTTTAGAGATAGGGTCTTTGTAGAGATAATTCAGTTAAAAATGAGATGATTAAAATGGGCCCTAATCCAGTATGACTGATGGAGCCGGAATGGGGAGAAGATGGCCACCTACTGGCCAAGGAGAGAGATCTGGAAGAGATCACAGTGTCAGAGGAACTGACCCTGCCCACACCTGGGCCTTGACCTTCAGCATCTAGCACTAGCAGACAATAGATGTTTGGTTAAGGCATCCTGTCTGGGGAACTTTGTCACTGCAGACTTAGCACGCTAACATAATGTCCTTAAGCTCTTTCATGCTGTGCACCCCTCTGGTAGTCTAGGGTTTTCTTTGGACCCCTTCTCACAAAAAGGTTTAAATGTGTAAAATAAAATGTGTTGGATTACATAGAAAAGAACTTCCAATGTGAAACACAATGATGCAAATTGCCAAACATAAAATGTGTGATGTAGTAATAGATGTTTCACTTTATTAAGACATTGAGGATCAGTAAGGTAGAGAAGTTGACTCGGGGAGGGAGATGGGGAGGCAAAGGGAAGGTATTGGAGAATGAGATTGGTCAAATTATGTTATATGCATGTATGAATGTGGCCTAATGAATCCCACTATTATGTATAGTTATAATGCACCAATAAAAACAACAACAAACAAAATACATTAAATAGCAAGATATAGTATAAGTCTAAAAAATCTCATGGCTTCATAGTAGAAGGGAGGGGTGATGGGATTTTAAGATATCTGCATTAACATAATGTGACATGAGCATATTATGATCTTTATTGGTGAGAAGCACAGATGCTGCTAATGTGGTATGCTGCCTACATTCATAATAAAATGCTAAGTATCAGTCATTGGTTAGTGGAAGCCAAGATCTTTATCAACCTATTCTTGAATTCCATCCATTCCTGGACTGGATGAGGTTTAAAGATCTTTTGAGGTCTGTGACTAATGATTCTGGGTTATTCCACTCTGAGGAAGATGCCTGTTTTTCCTTGTCTGGGGCCACCTAACTCTTTAGCTGGGGATTTGGGGACTTTGTATAGGGGCCAGAGCGTACACCCACCCTCTTTTTGTCATGGCAATAAGACCTCTTTTGCTTCTGGAAAGTTGCTCCTTTCTCAGTCCTACACACCATTGCTGCTACTCCTGGAGATTTCTCTGCATAGCTTGTCTATGACTCAGCGAAGGAGGTGCATTGTGGTGCCCAGAGCCAGTTACCTATTTCAGCTCTGCTGTGTGACTCAGCCAGGCCTTCCTGGACCTGGCATAGACAGGAAGTAGCTGATGATCCATCACAGGAACCCCATCCCTTGCCTGTGATGGAGTCATCAGCCCGTGACTCAGGGGCCTTGGATCTGCTGGGCTCCATGCGCATACATACAATTGATTGCCCAGGTGCTGGATTCTGGGAATTTTCTTACGTGCTCATCTAGTGAATGCTGATAACCACACAATCACTTGTTCCCCATACAGGTTCTTACCATGCAAAAAGGAAACACCCGTTTCTATCTTGTGCTTTAAATGGAAGGATAATATCACCATACAAGGAAATTCATTTCTTTATGGCATATAGAAGACTCCTGTTCTTTAAATAAATGCAGAGATTACATGTTCTCAGGCTTGAGGACCACTATTACCATAGCTCATGGATTCTAAGCACACTTGTTTCTTGCTTGAGTCTCTCTGAAATAAAGATGTATGTTACAATTCATGGCATTTTGTATTCGAAATAACAAAATACAATACATAAGGGAGGCTCTTAGAAGATCAAGAGGATTTTTTGTAAAAACAGGGCTACAGCTTTTGCTCATCTAAGAGACATCTTTGGTCACTTTAGGTCAATCATTATTTAAATGCTGCCTTTATTTTGTAGAATTTTGGCCTTTGAAACAGGATCATGGTGGCATGTTATATAAATAAAAAAAACCAAATTGATAATTCTTCAATATGGATATGAATGGAAGAACTATTATCTATTAGTATGCATGGATCATAAATTATTTAAATCATAACTTAGGAAATGAATAAAAGTACAAAATATATGCTTGTGCGTCTGTTTAATAAAAGGACCCTGCTTCATCAAAGGAAAAAAAAATGATGCTGAGGAGGCTGTCATTTGACAGTCTGGCAGGACAGTTACAGGTTCACTTCAGACATCAGCTTTATGACTCCAGCTTGAATTCTGTTAAGTACCCATGAAATCCTTGCTTTCTCAGGTCAAGCTGAGAATTTGTAGCTATTGGCAGGGTTAAATAGTTTCCACTGAAGGAGAATGCTAGCGTTTTAATTCTAATTTTAAAATTTTTTGAAATAATTATAGATTCAAGATGTTGTTCCTCCCACCACCAAAATGTAAAGGGAATTGCTTGTCCCCTTTATTTAGTTACCCCCAATATAACATCTTATAGAATTATATTACAACATCACCACCAGGATATTGGGTCCACAGAACTTATTCAGATTTCCCATTTTTTGTGTTTTGTACGTGTGCGTGTGTAGTTCTATATAATTTTATCACACAGTAGATTTTTGTAGTAACCTCCAAAGTCAAGGTATGAAACTGCTTCATCAAGATAAGGTTCATTCAAGGTGCCCCTTTACAACTATATACCCCTCCCATTCCTACCTCCTGGCAACTGATAGTCTGTTCTCCATCTGTATGGCTTTGTCATTTCAAAAATGTTACATAAAGGGAATCATATAGTACATAACCTTCAACAGACTTTTCTCTTGGCATAATTCATTTGAGATCCATCCAAGTTATTGTATGTATTAATAATTTTTTTTTTTGGGGTACTGGGATTTGAACTCAGGGGCACAGCCCTATTTTGTATTTTATTTAGAGACAGAGTCTCACTGAGTTGCTTAGCACCTTGCTTTTGTTGAAGTTGGCTTTGAACTCTTGATCCTCCTGCCTCAGCCTCGGAGCCACTGGAATTACAGGCATATACCACTGTGCCTGGCTTCTTCTTCTTCTACTTCTATTTTTTAATTGGTGTGTAGGAAGCATTCCATATGTGTTTGTCACTGCTTATTTTTAATCTTTTATCTTCTGAAGAACATTTGGAGATTTTTTTTCCAGTTTGGTGCTGTTATGAACAGAATTGCTATTTGCATGGTAATTTTGAAGCTAAAGTTGATGCAGACTTGTAGGTCAAAGTTTTGCTGAGGGAAGACTACATTTTATACACATTCTTATCCTCTAGTATTTAGCACAGTATTTGCACACAGACACGCAAAAAGGTTTGAGTGAATGAATTGC
The DNA here is from genome assembly GCF_045843805.1 of Urocitellus parryii. Lineage (NCBI taxonomy): Eukaryota > Metazoa > Chordata > Mammalia > Rodentia > Sciuridae > Urocitellus > Urocitellus parryii. The sequence goes on along the minus strand of NC_135539.1, from coordinate 74,031,932 downwards.
TATGTAAGAGCCCTTCAGGCAGACAGCATGGTGGTGTGAGAGTTAAAATCACAGGTTTTGAACTCGGGGCAGACTAGTACTGTAGGCCTGATGTTTCTCTCCTCCTCCATGTACAGTTCCTCATCTGTAAGATGAAGTTAAAAACAGAACTGCTATTAGCACCTCGCTTTTGCTGAGGCTGGCTTTGAACTCCTAATCCTCCTGCCTCAGCCTTTGTACATCCGTTGTTGAGAATCAGGAGGAAATGAATAAAGTTCTTAGTGTGTATCTGTCATATGGCAATTGCTGAATAAATGTAAGTTGTTATTATTATTGATCACTAGTCCACCCAAATTCATAATAATAAAATAGTTAATAATCTTGTATAGCTTTTATTCTGAAATAATTTTATCTTTCAAGATAAGACATACCATTACATAGCATATATTTATGCTCATTTAAGTTTTATACTCACATATATGTAAATATTTAAAATATCTTAACTGCCTTCTTTTTAAGTGATAATTCTAGCTTAATATTATAATATTATCTTTCGAGTATGAGTATATGCAAATGTCTATCAAGCATATGCTTAAACAGAGAAATTTGCAAGGAATGAAATGTTCTTTTCTACATAGCCATTCAGAGTTTTCCCATCAACCTTGGAAAGTAGCATCTGCTCTTATAAAAGTGAGTTGAGCAGATTTTCTTTCCCCTTTTCATAATACTATTAATGCATTTGAACAAGAAGCAGGTGTCTGGTTCCTGCCCCCAGAAATTTGGTTGGTGCAGAACACCTGGAGGGGAAGGAGGCTCTCTTCCTCTTGCCTGCTGTGACAACAACCTGTGTGCCTAGGGTCACGTTCTGAGGGGGAGTGTCTTTCCACTGACCTCCTAGAATGTCAGTAGAGCTCTCTGAATCACAGAGAACCTCCCACCAGACAGCATGAGGCAGCAATTAGAAACTAACCATTAACTAGCTGCTGGAGCAGCAGGAGATGAGAAAAATTTCCAGTTGTTTGACGAAGACCAGTGATATTTTACCATTGCGTAAATGAAGCTGGAGTCATTGAGCTGCCTCTCAAGGCTCTTCTGTGAGGGAGGGACTGGGCTATGCTCTGGTAGCTTTCTAGGGATGAATTAGACATCATGTCAGAGACTGGCAGGATGCAGGTGTGGGGAAGGTTGTTAAGGAATGCTTGTTGGAAGAATCCGGGCTCTGCGGGTGGGAGCAATGTCAATAGATATGACAAGGCACAGGATTTCACAGCCTTTTCACACTGCCCCCACCACGCAGCTGCTATATCTGACTTGTTACCTTGAGGCTGTGATATCTTAGCTCAGCTGCTTCTGCAATCTAAAATGCCTTTCTCTGGAACATTCCACCCAGCCGTCAAGACCCAGTTCTGTTATATATCTCCATGATAACTTCCAGCCTCTACCAGGCAGAGTTGTTTTCCCCCCTTCTCTGGTGATATAGCTCATTGTTATGCTGCATGTACTGTTACATTGTTTTATTTTGATTTGTAACTATCCACCTTCCTCCTCTGGACTGAGAGCCTCTGGTCAGCCAGACTGGTTCATGTTGTGTCCTTAGGAAACTTGTGTGGTCTTGGGTCTATGGAAGGCATCTGACAAGTGCTGGCTAATTTGTCTTTTCTAAAGGCAAGGAAATGCCCGGCCTCTTGGAGGAACTGGGGCGAGCAGTTGAAAGGGACCATGGCAGCAGCTGTTAGTGCTCATGAACATCCTGGTGCTCCTCTGCTTCCTGGGTGTGCAGTTAGACCACGTTATCGTGTTTTCTCACCGCCTTTGCATTTAGATCTGACATAGCGTCAAACTCTGGCCAATGGGGCTATGTCTGCGTTACTACAAACCCCAGCTAAAAAAAATCCTATGTATGAACTACTTCACTCTGTCTGCTTGCTGATAAGAAAGGATCACTACGCTCTTCAGGAGGCCAGAACCACAAGAAAGAATTCAAGACCCTGCCTGGAAAACGAGGTGATGGTGGTGGTGGTAGTGGTGGGGCACCTGATCAGGAAAACCCAGATAGGCTTCACATGAGCAAAACATACCCTCCCTCCCTTCCTTCCTTCCTTCCTTCCTTCCTTCCTTCCTTCCTTCCTTCCTTCCTTCCTTCCTTCCTTCCTTCCTCCCTCCCTCCCTCCCTCCCTCCCTCCCTTCCTTCCTCCCTCCCTCCCTCTCTCCCTTCTCTCTCTCTCTCTCTCTCTCTCTCTTTCATACTGGGGATTGAACTCAGAGTGCTCTACCACTGAGTGACATCCCCAGCCCTTTTTATTTTCTATTTTGAGACAGGGTCTCACTAAGTTGCTGAGGCTGACTTCAAACTTGCAAGCCTCTTGCCCCAGCCTCCTGAGTCACTGGGATTACAGGCCTGCTTGGCAAGACATATACTTTTAATGGATGAAGTTCTTGAATGATCAGGATTGGTTTCCTATAGCAGCCTGCAATACTTCTCTAATGAATGCTTCTGTAATGAATACTTCTCTAATAGATGTAGAAATCATCTCAGTCTAGCTACAAGTGAAGCTTGGAAACATAGTTTTGATTCAGAGTAACCACATACCAGGCTGAAAATTTGGCATAGTAATAGGAGAAAATAACACAGATTTGGATCACATAGGGTGAAAGGTAAAACAGCTCTCTGAGGTTTCAAAGAGGTTTCACTTCCAACTGATATTTATATTCTGCTGTTAAAGCCCCCAACCCTTACTAGACCATGTAGGTCTAATTAAAAAGCTGTCAAATCAGAATTTTGTTTTCTATTCTTTTTTTAAATTTTTATTATATATTTTATTAGCTACACATGACATTACAATGATCTTGGCAATTCATACATTTGAATCATTGGGGTATAATTTCTCATTTTTCTGATTGTACAGATTGCAGAATCATACTGGTCATAGAGTCACCTATATACATACAGCAATCATAATGTCTATTCTATTCTGCTACCTTTCTGCTGTTTTCTATTCTTAAAAAAAAAACACCACAAAATGGGGCAAAACTTGAGAGATTAACAAACTTCTTTAATCTCCCTCAACCTCCATTTCTTGGCATAACACTCTTAGGTCCTTTGTCTGAAACTAGACCTACCAAGCTGACACCTCCGTTGCTTTAGCAGGAAGGCAGACAGATCCAAGGCCAAGTCAATGTCTACGAAGACTTTAAAACAAATTCATGACCTTGAAATCCAAGGAAATCAAAATAAAACTTTTTTTTTTTTTTCAGCCCAAAGCAAAAAGCCTGGGGAACTCAAAGTACGAATCCATTCCTTGCACCACAACAAACAAGTGTTTACTCAAAAGAGGAGAAAACAAATGAGTTTACCTAAGATTACGTCTTATTCTGTAACCAGTGAACTCAAGCATCAAGTTCAGTGCAGGTATAAAACCGGACATTAAGTTCCATGTTTTTTTTTTTTCCTCCCTAAGTCTGAGATTTTGACTGTCAACCTAAAATAATGACAGAGAGACCAGCCCTCCAAGTCAAAGTGTTCATTTGGGAACACCAAGTGGTCACAATCTGGGATACATATGCTAAAGAGGACTACAGATACATCTGAGGAGGAGAGGGTAAGAGGAAGAAAGATAGTTGAGCAACGAGGACTGTGTTGGTTACAGGAGCTCATCACCGGAGATGTCGTCACTTCATTAGTGGAGACAGCGTGTCAGGCAAATCTTCTTGTGCGAGCAGCTGGTGATCCTTATGTGGTTAGTCGCCCTTGTGGGCTAGCTGTTCTTGTGTGACTACGTAGGAGACTGTTTTGGGGAAAATTTCTAGTGCATTTACATATATTTTTTGGTATTGGCACAGTACGTGTGTGCCCTTCCTACATGTCCTTCTGGTACCCATGTACTACAATTAGACAGTAAGTGTCTTTGTTTTGGTATTGATAACATTCATGAGACCATGAAATCTAGACCTTCCATGTGTGGGTGTGATGGATTTTTTCCTATGCCCTGTTTTTTCCTCCTGCACTATTTTTTTATTTGAACAGTGCTATTCTGTGCCTATTGCTGTGGGAGGTGTGTGTGTGTGTGGGGGGGTAGATGGAGCATGACTGAAAGAGAAAAATTTCTTTAGATTTTTTTTTTGTTATTGTTTTTCAAAGCCCATATCCTTATGGGAATGTCAGGGAGGCTTAGATGTCTTAAAGACAGCAGGCTGCCTCCATGCCTACTGACTAAAATACATTCCCCAGGCTGGAGGGCAGAGGAGAGTGGAGGATGGGCAAGGAATGAAACGAGGCACACAAGAGAGGAACTCTACATACCACTGGGCTAGAGTCTCAGGGGCTGCCATACCCCAGGGAAGTAGTGACTGACCATTATATCAAGGCCCTGAGGACCACCGCCAGCTTCTGGAAAGTTCTGTTGGTTGTTCTTTTGAGAAGCAGCAGGATCCCTCCTGAGCCCTTGGGCACGCATGGAAACAAGAGAAGGAGCTGTGCAGGGGCCTCTGATCAGAGGCAGACCGTTAGTGTCCATAGCTGGGGCCAGTGAGCACTTAGCAAATACCAGCGTGGAGATCAATTGCAGCACTGTCTGCCTATCCCGCTTGCCATGTCTTACTGTCTCTCCCCAGAGCATGGACATCAGCACAGGCAAAAGGGAGGGTCCCACATCATCTGAGGTTGTTTCCCCACACTAGAAATATATGGATTGGAATAGAAATTAAGCTTGTTTAGAAAAAAAAAAATGGGGCATTTTTTTTTTCTTTAGCCTGTTGACAGTATGGAAAATATGAATTGATTTTCCAAGGTAGAACCAACCTTGCTTATCTGCAATAAATTCCTCTAGGTTGTGGTATATGATTCCCACCTCCCTCCCCCCTTGTTGGATTCTACTTGCTAATATTTTGTTGAGGATTTTCACATATCTGTTAATGACAGATACCGGTCTGAAGTTTTCCTTTCTTTTAGTGTCTTTAGTTTTGGTATTTGGGAATGCTGGCCTCATAGAAAGAGTTAGGAAATTTCCTCTGCTTCTGTTTTTAAGAACAGATGGTAGAGGGCTGGGATTGTGGCTCAATGGTAGAGCACTTGCCTTGCATGTGTGAGGCACTGGGTTTGATCCTTAGCACCATATAAAAATAAATAAATAAAGATATTGTGTCCATCTACAACTAATATATATATATATATATATATATATATATATATATAAACAGGTGGTAGAGAATTGGTATCATTTATTCCCTAAACGTTTGATACATTTAATCAATAAAACCATCTAGGGGCTGGGGATATCTCAAGCAGTAGCACGCTCACCTGGCAAGTGCTGGATTGGATCCTCAGCACCACATCTTTGTTTCCAATTGAGAATTTTATAATTCTGTGTTCTCTCTTAGCATATATATGCTTTTTAAAAAACTTTGTTAGTTATCCTACCATTTCCAGGATAACTAATCCAAAATTATACCATTTCACACGTAGTGCAGGGTGTCTCACAATAGAGTGTTCCCAATTCTTCCCTCCTGACTCTTATAACATTGCTATCAGTAACTCCACTTATCCACAAAATGCAATCACCAAATTCATTATTACCATCATTTTGAACAAAAATTTTAATTAGAGCAATCATGAATAAGAAAAACAAAAGACCTTGTTTATCTTCACTTATTTCTTCTCCAATATTTTTCTTTATGTAGAGCGAGTTTCTGATCTACATTATTTTCTACCTCTCTGAACTTCTAATTCTTTTATGTAAGGCAAGTCTATTGGAGACAAATTTCTCCAATATTTGTCTGAGAAAGTCATAATTTCTTCTTTACTTTTGCAAGATAATTTTATTGGATACAGGGGCTAGGGTTATGGCTCAGCAGTAGAACATTCGCCTAGCACGTACGAGGCGCTGGGTTCGATCCTCAGCACCACATAATAATAAATAAAATAAAGGCATCGTTTCCAACTATAACTAAAAAATTTTTTTAAAAAATTTATTGGATACAGAATGCTAGGTTGATTATTTTTCTTCTAACGTTTTAAAAATTTCATTCCACTTTCTTCTTGTTTGGATTCTTTTCTTCAGAAAGTCCAATGTAATTCTTATCCTAGTTTCTCTATAGGTAAGGTGTTATTTCAGCTATTGCTATTTCAAGTATTATTTTTCTGTTCCTTTCTCTCTTTTTCTTCTAGTATTCTCATTTAATGTGTGTTGCATCATTTATAATTATTTCCCAGTTCTTATTCTGCTCCATCTTTTAAATTACTTTTTCCTCTTTGCATTTAAATTTTGAAAGTTACTGTTGACTCCTATTCAGGTTCATCGATTCTTTCTTTAGCTGCATTTAATCTACAGATAAGTCCCTTAAACATTCTTTATTTCTGTTACAGTGGTTTTTTTATTTTAGTAATTTCCTTTTGACTCTTCTTTTTAGAGTTTCTGTCTCCTTCTTTAGAGTTACCTGTATGGTCTTGCATGTTGCCCATCTTTTTCCTTTAGAATATTAGTTAGAGTTCTTTTAAGTTCCTTGTTGGCTTATTCCAAAATCTCCACAAAATGCGAGTTTTGTTATGAGGTTTTCTTTGTCTCTTTAGGCTGTGTGTGTGTGTGTGTGTCTTTTATCATGCCTTATAATTTTTGCTGAAAGTCAGATATGATATGTCAGGTAAAAGTCACTGAAGTAGATAGGACTTTAGTGTGAGGTTTATGTTGATCTGGCTAGGAGGTAAGCTGTATTTACCATTTGCTATAGCTATGGCATTAAAGGCTAAAATTTTCTCTGATGTTCTTTTTGCTTCCTCTGTTGTCAGAAACTCCCTAAATAGGGTCTCAGGCATGCAGGTTTTTAACAAATGTATATTTCCCTGTTATTACACAGGAGTGCTATTAATGTGTTAGTAAGGTCTGGGGCAGAGATGAAGCATTCTTTGGTTCTCTGATTAAGCGCCAGTCTTTCAGAGAGCCTGAGTTGGGTATTTCTCTTCACCCAGGTCAGTTAGGCTTTGGTGAAATCCCAGAAAATTAGACTCTGAGGGCAAATGTTGTTAAAGGGAGCAGAGATCGGCTTATATTTCCAAATAGTTACTTTTCTTCCTCCCCTGTGTGGAGATCCCTCCATGAGTGACTCTTCTGGGGTTTTAAATTCTCAAGTTAGACTATACTGAGCCTCCTGCAACCAGCCAATCACAGTTTGATGTGTTCCTATCCATGCTGGCTCCAGCTGCCGGTTTCTGCATTGGCTCCCTGGAGGCTGTAATTCTCTGTATTTTCCTGTCTGTCTCCAGTTTTTGGTACACTGATTTGTTCCATGACCTCAGTTCTCTGATGTATCTGAGAGTTGTTGATTTTCAGTTTGTTCAGTTTTTTCTTGCTGGAAGGAAAAGAGGGATGGCTTCCGAGTTTTTTTCTGAAAGTTGACATTCCCTTCTCTCCTTCCTCCCTTTCTTTTTCACTGCACCTGAGTTTGTAGACTGAGATTTGTATCCAATAAAGACTGACCTCTGCAAGTATTGTGCATATCTCTTTGGCAACTATTCAATTCATAAAAAAGAACTCCAAGACCTAGTTTATAGGAACTTGAGGCAAAGGGAGGATTAAAACATGGACTCACCCATGCATGGTATGGGGAAAATAGCAGCAAAAATATTTCTTTCTTTTTTTCTTTTGGCACTGGGGATTGAACCCAGAGCCTTCTACCTGCTATGCAAGCATCAGCAAAATCTTGAGGTAGAATCTGGGTCTTCTACCACACCAATCAGGCTTGTCTGGACATAATTAGGAAGTGGGGATTTTTAGTGCCTGATGATCTCTCTTTGTGGACCAGCACAGTGTAAGGTGAAATTCAAAGTTTGGCTGAGTATTGGAGAGTGGCCCAGTGCCTGAACCCTGTGTATATGTCCCCCATGAAAGGTCCTCCATGAATATCTTGGTGGATATTCATGAAGGACCTTTCATGGGGGACATAATTTGTGCAGTTTCCTGAAATAATTAGAATGTGTTCCCTGTCCCCTAGCTAGGACACAGGGATAATGTTTCAATGCTAAGGGGGAGTAGGTAAAAGATGAAAAGGCCACATCCATTAGACACTTTGCATGACAAAGCAGGGCTGCTCCAAGGCCCAGGTGACATCTGCAGATCAAAATCAGAAGGAGAGATGTCACTGAGTGGTCACCTCCTTGTCCATGCTCACGTGGTCCACTGGATCTTGGCAGTGTGTGATCAGGCTGCCCAATCATGGACTCAGCCTCTAGTGAGGGCCTCCTTGGCTACATCCTGGCAGATGACATATTGTAGGAGCATGTGCACAGAGCTTGGGCATTGAATCTTCCTGTCTTTTGCAGCCACTTTGTGGAAATGGCACCTGTAGGGCTGTCTGGTAGCACCATTGGAAGGAAGGAAAATAGTTCCTGATGCAGGAGCTGTGGCTCAACGCCCCAAGAGGGGTGCAGGAAGGATGTTTCTGAGCACACATGGGGGCTCATTTCAGAGCATCTGCATTTGAGCAGGAGCCTTCTTATTCTAGCCGAGTAGTAGTTTCTTGATAATTTCTGGCATTCAGGAGGTGGTGTCAAGTGGCATGAGGATACTTCTGAGTAGACTGACTTTCTTTCTCGTAAAAAAAGGTCAGAGAGGTCTCCTTTCAGGCCTGTGAGCATTTCTAGCTTGACTTCATCACCCCAACTTTTGTTTAATGCCATGAGTCACTGGTATTCCTAAAGACCAGTCTTTCTTCCTTCTGATGACAAAGTCCTGGGGGCATTGGTCTACTCATCTGTCAAGACGTGGATGATTAAACATGTACATTATATATTGAAGTTAAGGTGGTTCTTAAGAATTGGGCTAGTCTCACAAGCCACTATGTTTTATTCAGGTAAAGAATTTACCAGATGGGCTGGGGATGTGGCTCAAGCGGTAGCGCGCTCTTCTGGCATGCGTGCGGCCCGGGTTCGATTCTCAGCACCACATACAAACAAAGATGTTGTGTCCGCCAATAACTAAAAAATAAATATTAAAATTCTCTCTCTCTCTTTCTCTCTCTCCCTCTCTCACTCTCTCTTTAAAAAAAAAAAAAAAAGAATTTACCAGAACAAAAATAAGGGGAGAAGGAGACTTATTGACCCAATATCTATTAATCTGTTGGTTTTTTTTTTGAGATCTATTAATTTTGTAAATCGGTTTGATCTCTTAAGAAAAAATTAAAAGGAAAAGATGGGAGCCCATGCTGTGACCTAGCCAAGCCAAACACACTTCTGTTTTGGTTCTCTGAGCTCAGAACTGTTCCTCCTACAGTGAACATTACAGAATGTTCTTGGGTGCTGCCCATGGAAGCTGGCTTAAGAAAGGCTGGTGAAGAACAAAGGAAACTGCAGTTCACTTGTTCTACACTTCAGTGCATTCTTTATCTTCAGGGGCGTTCTGGAAGACCTCGGGTATCTTAGATGCTCAAGAGCATTCCGATCGCGGATGGTTCTTAATGACTTATGTGGCCCTCCAGAGGGATCTCTGTAATACACCACAAAGCAGTTGCTCCCTGAAAACATCCTAAATCTGTTGGTGCCAAGCCACAAGTGTACCGTCTGATGGCTGTAAACAATGCTGATCATTTCCAAGAGCTTACTGGGATGTACCAACCATTGTTCAGATAATTTGCAAAATGTATTGTTTTTTTTCCACTCAAACCTAAGCTCTTTGAGGACATGGCTTTGCCACAGAGCCTAGAACCTGTGCTGGTGCATGGTGATTTCATTTTTTTTTCCTGATACATAAAAGAAATCAAGTTGTATCTATTGCCTCCTTTTTAGCTCGACAAATAAACTTAAATTCTATTTTTCTTGGGGTTCTGTTTTGTGGGACTGACAATGATGGTCTTGATAGTGCAGTGGTTAGCTGAAGGTTAGTGGCTCACATTGCCAGAGAGACACATGAGTTGACCCCCTGCCAGAATGTATTCTGCATGGAATTTTTCAGATATGCTATTTCCTTTTTATTTTTTCTGTGATGATTGCATCATTGCTGTGGATGAATCAAGCTCTTGATTTTGTCTTTACTCAGAGGTAGATAGAATTTATACTCATATATCTACACCCTGCTCCCACCTTCCTGATTAGGACTTAGAGGCAGGTGTGGGTCACCAGACCAAGGAAGATGGCGTTTCCACAGTCAGGTCAGAAAGACTCATTGGCACGTGTGGGACCGCCTCATTGTCCTTAAGTGCCTCTATAGTGCTGAGTCAACGTGCAGTGAGTCATGGGCTGTTGGAAGTGAACTTGAACCTCTCCCTGGCATTGATTTTTCATGGGGCTACATTGTTAATTCCTGTTAAGGTAGATAAAGGATAATAATTATCTGGGCTCTCTTCTCTTTGACTTTACTCCACCTGTTTGTTAAGCAGGAATTGCTCATTCTTGGCTTCCCAGAAGTTTATTCAAGTTTATAGACTCTTGGTGTCACCTTGACTAGGGATCACTGACCCCGAAACTTGTTTCTCTGGTAACCCGATCCCCTTCCTTCTCAGCTCAGCAGAGGCAGCACCTTCCTTCTGAAACTTCCCAATTTGAAGGCAGTGATAGTCTGAACATGTTTTTTTTTTTTTTAAATTTTATTTATTTTTTATTAGTTACACATGACAGTACAATGATCTTGACATATCATACATTTGAATCAAATGGGGTATGATAGCTCATTTTTTTGATTGTACAGGTTGCAGAATCACATTGGTCCTACAGTCACCTATATACATACAGCAATCATAATGTCTATTTTATTCTACTGCCCTTCTTATTCCCCCTTAGTCTGAACATGTTTTGATGGCAGCACAGATGACCCTGTTATCATTGGGATGTGCTCCCCACGGCTCATACGTTGGAAGCATGGTCCCCACTGTGGTGATGTTGGAATGTTGCGGAAGCTTTGAGAAGTGGGGAGCCTGGTGGGAAGTCATGTTAGGTCACTGGGGGCACCGCTATTTAAAAAGATTGATAAAAGATTGATGAGTTGGTTGTTCTTTGTGAGCGCAAGCTGCTGTAAGAGAGCAAGACTGGCCCTTTCCATTCTCTGGCTTTCTGTTTCACTATGTGATTTCTCCTTTTTGCAAGTGCTTCTGTTATGATGTCACTTGCCATCATATAATGTAGCTGAATTCGTATGGACAGGGCTGCCAGATTTTGGAATTTCAGCTTTCAAAACTGCAAGTACCTAGCCCCAGATACTTTGTTAGAGTGATGGAAATGGACTAATACAGTGGCTATGCCTCCTTGGCCCTCTCCTTCATTCTTAAGTGCTGAGCATTTTAAGGCATGAATTTCCAGAGCTAAGCACAGTGACTATTCATAATATTCCACTGAATTTTTTTTTGACAGAGTTAAATGTAAAACCTGACTTAAGTTTTACTTAAGGTCACTTCTAAATATTTTCTGCCTTTTCAGAATTTCCATTGTAGTTAGAGTTCATGCCCATGAACACTGACTGATTCTCCAGTGCTTGGAATTCCTTATTTGACTTCTTAGGTCAGATGTCAGCCAATCAAGGCAGAATCTATTTCTTACATTTCCTCCACTTCCATGAATGTGTCCCTTAGTGCATTCAGACCACACAATGAACCTTTCAGATTTTTCCCACAAGACAGTAAAATCTTCAAAGTGAGACTATGTGTTCTTCATCTTCTCTTTCATCACTTGATACAGTGTCTGACACATAATAGGTGTTCAATAGGTACTTGGATTGATTGAATAAGTAGTAGATTCTAGAGGTGTGGTGAGCTCAGATCAAGTAAAGTTATCAGTGAACCCCCCATCAGTGTCCTCATGCAATGCTCTTTTTCTATATGTATGAAACATTGTCAGTAGGTACCATCTTGAAAAGTCAACCCTGACTTTTCCAGAAGGTGATTCACCTTTATTCCTCTGGGGCCATAATAGCTAAAACTAGAAGGAAACTAAGCCTCACATTCCAAACCACATTTTCATGCTGTCTTATTATTGACTGCCTCACAGAAGCCCTTGCTTGAACAAAATCAGTCTTATGATACTGGGTGGAAATCAGGAGTTGTGTGCAACTGGATGCAATTGCTTCCTGGGCTTGATATCTGAATTCCTTCCAAATACCTTCCTGGCTTTGATTTCTGGAAGCTTTGACTTCTTCTCGAGGGGATTATGCTGTAGGCAGAAGAGAGAAGCCATTGTCTTTTGAGAGAAGGGTAATTATTCAGTATTAGGAAGAGGACAGGAGCCTGGGCCTGGGAACAGGGCAATACCGTTGTCTCTTTCTGGCAGCATCCAGAAAGGTGGGAAGGCCACTGGGGTGAATGACTTTGTGGTACACCATGGAAGCTGGTGCCTTATGACTGAAGCCACCACCTTGCTGAAGATTCCAATGCCCAAGCTCTATGCACATGCTCCTAGATGATGTCATCTGCCAGGATGGAGCCAAGGAGGCCCTCACTAGAGGCTGAATCCATGATAACACACTGCCAAGCTCCAGTGGACCATGTGAGCGTGGATAAGGAGGTGACCATTTTTTACAATCTTAGAGAATTGCTGACTGGAAGGAAGCATACACAATTGAGCTTTTCATTATCACAGTGGAAAAATGACTTGGAGTTTAATTTAGGAAATAAAATAACGTGATAATTCATGCACACCTGGATTGAAAGTTTAAGCTTTATACCTACTGCATGTGTATATATGGGAGGCACCTAGCACAGTTTATAGATGCTTAAGAAACTTTATAAAGATTCTTTTCCTTTGATCTTATTTGGAGATAAAGGTCTGTGTGTGTTCTTTGGTCATTTGAAATACATCCCTAAAAAACATTGCAAGTAGATCAAAGTTTTTTTTTTTTGAAACTAGCTTTATTTATTTATTTTTTTTGTAAATTTTTCTCTTTCCACATTTTTTTGGGTGCATTATAGTTGGACATAATGATGGGATTTATTGTTGTATATTTGTATGTGCATGCAATATGACAATATAATTTAGCCAGCATCACTCCCCACTTGCCCCCTTCCATCCCACTTCCCATCCCCTTGTCCCTATTTCTTTACTGATGTCTTTTGGATTTGCATGAGATTCCCTGACTCCCCAACTTTCTTTTCCTTTTGTCTCTCTAGCTTCCACAGATGAGAGAAACCGTAAGACCTTTGACCTTAACATAATGATCTCTATATCCATCCAAGTGACATAATTTCACTTTTCTTTATGGCTGAATGGCATATGTATATATGGGAGGCACCTAGCACAGTTTCTTGTGGGTATATACTACATTTTTTAAATTCATTCTTCCATTTGGCTGGTTCCATAGTTTGGCTGAATTGTGCTGCTGTAAACGTGGGTATCATGTGTCATTATAGCACAGTAACTTTAATTCTTCAGAATAAATTCCAAGGAGTGGTTGTTGAGAGCCACAGTTTAGTCAGAATGACGCCTGGCATTTTTGCCAGAGGGAATGGTTTAAAGTGACCCTGCTCTGGGATTAGGGCAACTCCCGGATTAGGGCGGATCCTCTGGGAATAGGGCGGCTCTGGGATTAGGGCAGATCCTGCTGGGATTAGGGCGGATCCTGCTGTCTCAGGCACCCGCTACTTTGGAGTTCCCATGGAATTCTCCAGGGGTTCTGAGAGAATTGGTGCGCGGAGCGTGGTGGAGGCAGTGTGTTCCGGGAAGTGTGTGTAGAGTGCCGGTGAGAGTTCGGGAATAAAGACTTGCTGTTTGAACCTACAAGGCTTTTTGGCGGCTTGGTTATTTGTGCCCAGCCAGACTGCGGCAAGTGGTATCACCTGGCCTTTGGTGGTTTCATTCCTAATCTCTTGTGGAATCTTCATACTGGATTCCATAGTGGTTATACTAATTTAAAATTGCACCAACAGTGTAAAAGTTTTCTTTATTCTCCACATCCTCGCCAGCATTTATGATTGTATTCTTGATGACTGCTATTCTGACTGGAGTGAGATGAAATCTCAGTGTACTTTTGATTTGGATTTCTCTAATTGCTAATGATGTTGAACACTTTTCATGTATTTATTGGCCATTTGTATTTTTTCTTTTGGTCAATGTCTGTTTAATTAATTTGCCCACTTATTAATTGGGTTATTTGATGTTAAGCTTTTTTGAGTTCTTTTTTATATTCTAGAGATTAATCCTCCGTCAGAGAGTAGCTAGCAAAGATTTTCTTTCATCCTATAGGTTCTCTCTTCACATTCTAATTATTTCCTTTGCTATGCATAACCTTTTTAATTTGATGCCATCCCATTTATAAACTCTTGGCATTATTTCCTGAGCTTCAGGGGTCTAATTGAGAAAGTCATTGCCTGCACCTATGTGCTGGAGCCTTGATCCTACATTTTCTTTTAAGAGTTGTATAGTTTCTGGTCTAATTCCTAGGTCTTTGATCCATTTTGAGTTGATTTTTGGTGCAGGGTGAGAGATAAGGGTCTAATTTCATTCTTGTATGTATGGATAACCAGTTTTCCTAGCACTGTTGACTGCCTTTTCCCCAATGTATGTTTTTGGCATCTTTGTCAAGGATCAGATCACTGTATCTGTGTGGGTTTGTGTCTGTGTGTCCTATTCTGTACCATTCATGTATGTGTCTGTTTTTATGCAGTACCATGCAGTTTTTATTACTGTAGCTTTGTAGTATAATTGGAGTCAGGTACTGTAATGCCTCCAGTCTTGGTTTTTTTTTTTTTTTTGGCTATTTTGGATTTTTTTATTCTTTTTTAAATTTTTTTTTAGTATTTATTTTTTTGGTTGTCACTGGACACAATATCTTTATTTTATTTATTTATTTTTATGTGGTGCTGAGGATCAAACCCAGGGCCTCCCATGGTCTAGGGGAGCACTCTACTGAGGATCCACAATCCCAGCCTCTGGATTTTTTATTCTTCTAAGTGAATTTTAGGACTGTTTTTTTTTTCCAGTTCTCTGAAGAATGTCATTGGTATTTTGATGGGGATTGCATTTAGTCTGTATATTATTTTTGGTAGTATGGTCATTTTAACAATATTGCTTTTGCTTATCCATGAACATGGGAGGTCTTTCCATCTTTTGAGGTCTTCTTCAATTTCTTTCTTCAATGTTGTGTAGTTTTCATTGTAGATGTCTTTCACCTTCTTGGTTAAATTTATTGCTAGGGATTTTATTTTATTTTGAGGCTGATGTGAATGGAATTGTTTTCTTGATTTCTTTTCCAGCAGATTCACTGTTGGAATACAGGAAAGCTATTGGTTTCTGTATGTTGATTTTGTAACCTGCTGCTTTTCTGAATTTGTTTATTAGCTCTAATAGTCTTTTGGTGGATTTTTTTTGAATCTCCTAGGTTCATCATCTGCCAACAGTGATGATTTGACTTCTCCTTTTCTTATTTTTATCTCTTTTTTTTCACTTGCCTAATTTCTCTGACTAGAATTTCTAGCACTATATTTTATAGGAATGGTAAGAGTCTTGTTCCAGATTTTTAAGAAAATGCTTTCAGTCTTTCCTCATTTACCATGAGGTTGGCTTTGGGTTTTTCATATATAGTCTTCCTGATGTTGATACAGGTTCCTTCTATCCTAGTTTCTTCAGTGTTTTTACCATGGATGGGTGCTGAATTTTGTTGAAGATCTTCTCTGTGTCTCTTGAGCTAAGTGATGTTTGTCCTTAATTCTATTTATATGATGAATTACATTTATTGATTTGCCTATGTTAAACCATCCTTGCATCTCTGAAATAAAGCCAACCTGATCGTGGAGTGCAATCTTCTTAATATGTTATTGAACAAAATTTGATAGTATTTTATTAAGTATTTTTGCATCTTAGATCTATAGTTTTCTTCCTTGATGTCTCTCTTTTTTTTTTTAAATATTTATTTATTTATTTATTTATTTATTTATTTTTAGTTCTCGGTGGACACAACATCTTTGTTGGAATGTGGTGCTGAGGATCGAACCCGGGCTGCACGCATGCCAGGCGAGCGTGCTACGGCTTGAGCCACATCCCCAGCCCCCTTGATGTCTCTTTATCTGGTTCTGGTATGAGTGTGCTGGCTTCATAGAATAAATTTGGAAGTGTTCCATCCCTTTCTATTTCATGGAATAATTTGAGGAGTATTGGCATTAGTTCTCCTTTAAGGTCTGGTAGACTTCAGCTGAGAATCTATCTGGTCCTGGGCTTTTTTACATTAGATGGCTTTTTATTACTGCTTCTATCTCATTATAGTTATTGGTCTGTTTAGGTTTTCTATGTCCTCTTGATTCAGTTTTGGCAGATTGTATTTGTCTATAAATGTATCCATTTCTCCTAGGCTTTCCAACTTATTCGAATATAAGTTTTCAAAATAGTTCCTAATGATCCACTGTATTTCTGTGATATCTGTAGTGATTGCTCCTTTTTCATCTCTAATGCTATTAATTTGGGTCTTTTTCTTTCCTTTGATTAGTTTGACTAAGGACTTATCAATCTTGTTTATCTTTTCAAAGAACCAGCTCTTGTTCTTTTTGTATTTTTTTAAATTCCCAATTTCATTGATTTTGGATCTGATCTTGTTTATTTCCTTTCTTCTACTGGTTTTGGAATTGGTTTGTTCTTCCTTTTCAAGCACCTTGAGATGCACTGTTAAATTGTATTTTTGGGATCTTTCTGATTTTCTCATGTAGGCACTCACAGCTATAAACTTTCCTCTTAGAATTGCCTTTATAGTGCCCTAGAGGTTCTGGTATGTTGTATCAGTCTTCTTATTTAATTATAAGAATTTTTCAATTTCTCCCCAATTTGCTCTATTACCCATTCATCATTCAAAAGTGCATTTTTGGATCTTCATGTGTTATTATAGTTTTTGTAGTGTTGATTTCTAATTTAATTCCATTATGATCTAATAAGGTACAAGGAATTATATCTGTTTTTTTTTTATTTTCTGAGAGTTGCTTTGTGGCCTAAAATATGATCTAGTTTGGAGAAGTTTCCATGAGCTGCTGAGAAAAAAAGTGTATTCAGTTTCTGTTGAATGAAATATTCTATAGATGTCTATTAAATCCATTGCATTTTTATGACTTTTGAGGTCCAAAGAGTCTTTACTGAGTTTATGTCTGGATGACCTATCTAATGGTGAGACAGTTGAGTTTAAATCATTCAATATTATTATACTGGGGACTATTTGAGCCTTCAATTTGAGGAGTGTCTCTTTTTATGTGATTGCTTTAAGTATTCTCAGTGAGCACATCATCATCATCATCATCATCATCATCATCTCTCTCTCTCTCTCTACCCATTTTTGGTTTGGATGTGTCTGTGTATGGTATAGGGATTGAACCCGGGGAATCTTTACTACTGAGCCATATCTCTAGCCCTTTTTATTTTTGTTTTGAGGTAGTCTCACTAAATTGTGGAGTTTAACCCAGAACTTGTGATCCTCCTGCCTCAGCCTCCCTAGTCCCTGGGATTATAGGCATGTACCACCTGGCCTGGCCCACATAATTTCTTAAAATGAAGAATTATGTTCTGGACAGATTTTTTTTTTTTAAACAGAGAGAGGAGAGAGAGGAAAGAGAGAGAGAGAATTTTTAATATTTATTTTTTAGTTGGCGGACACAACATCTTTGTTGGTATGTGGTGCTGAGGATCGAACCCGGGCCGCACACATGCCAGGCGAGCGCGCTACCGCTTGAGCCACATCCCCAGTCCCTCTGGACAGAATTTTACTAATCTGGATTTTTAGACTGCTTACTCAATGCGATGACAGATTAAGGAAAGTATCTTTTTATTTTCCTTGGAAAGCACCAAAAGATGTAACTAAGGGGGAGCACTTGGCCCCGTGGGGCAGTAGGCCTGTGCTAAGGAGTAGCTCGGCTCAAGGTCAGGGTGACTTGCTTTGCACACTGGAGGCAAGTGTTGAGGAATCAGAGTTCAGTTTATCTGACCTTTATCTTGATAAGAGAAGCCAAACTTCAAATCACTCCCTTATGATCATATGTCAGGAAACTTAGACCAAGGGTCACTTTCTTTATTATTTGCTCTGATATGATTAATGACTGATCAGCCTCACGAGGTTCCTCAAGACACAATTTAGGACTAGATTATCATTTTGCTTTATTGGATTTTGTTGTTTCCACAAGATTAACAAACAACCTTGTGATTTTTCCACACCTATCTTCCTTTCAGATGGAAACTAGTGCCAATTCTGCCTCCTCCTAGGGGAAAAGTACCTTGATTTTTAATGTGCTCTTTTTTGATTTCTGAGTTGAAGAAGTCAGATCTAGAGTTAAAAACAAACAAACAAACAAAAAACCCATGGGCTACTGGAAAGGAATTATATATTCTTTATGAATAAAAAGGTCACTTAAGGTGACATGACACTGGGACATGCCCAGGATAGCAAAGGAACAAAGTAGGATTTGAACATAGGCCTCCTAGTGGCTGTACCAGTGCATGTTGGTAGAATCAAACATGAATGGCCTTATAAAGCTTAGATATTTTGTTTTTCAAAATGTTTGCTCATTATCTTATTTAAAAAAAAAAACAAACTCTAGCTTACTGTCTTTATGACTTGTGAACTGCTACAGTTTTTTTTTTAAGACTAGTAAATATGTTGTGTGTTTTGTAGGCAATACATCAATTCATTTAGGAAAGCAGCAGAAACCTAATGCAAAAAAAAAAAAAATGGAAACAGAAGAATAGACTGACTTTATGCTTAAATAGAGAATTGAAAACACCAAAAATGTGAGTGTATGGTATAATACAGCAATAGTCCCCCTGAATAAGTAGGGCTTATCGTGTTCCATATTTTTTACTGGTGCCTTATGGTTGTACATAATGGTGGAATTTGTTGTTATATATTCTTACAGGCATACAGTATAACTATATAACATGACCACTATTATTTTCCAGTATCCCCTTTCCCTCTGTTCCTTCCTCTCAAGTAGGGTTTATTCAAAGAATGCAATGGTAGCTTAATATTAAAACTTATATTAGTATAAATATCACATACGTGAGTCTGACTAGAGAAATAAAGCTCATGACTTCTCTAAGAGGAGAATGTATAATAAGTGAAATCAGTGAGTTCTGGCCAATGGACAGGAGCATAGTGCAGTGTCTATCTGCCGGCTCAGGCTTTGGAGGCCCAGGGGTGCTCCCTGCTCCCACTCATGGTGCTGCTGAATCCAGATACAAACATGGGGCAGTGGCAGAGACAAGGAACGGAAGGATCCTGGGTCTCTTGAGTTACTCTATTGACAATCTGGCAGCGAAGCTCACTTACTTTGGTCTGTTTTAAAGGCAAATGACAAGCCTGTGTTGCTTGAAGCATTACAGATTTGGGGTCAATGTATCAGCATGGCTTAGGGCACCCACATTCAGCACACGCACTCTCTCCGGGGCACTAGTACAATTAGCTAGGAATTGTATGTAATATGCTTTGCTATCTCCTAACATTTTACGTGTCAGTAATTAGGTAGTCTTGCATTTATACAGTTTTGTTTCTTTTTAGGTATTCTTCATCATTCTTATGGTCTTGTTCCTGTTCTTACTTTCAGCTTCTCATTAATTTCTTTAAGCAAGGTAAATATAATTCTAAAACAATCCCACATCAGAAAATTCCAGTATTGAGAGGTATTGGCCGTCCGATTCTGTGGCCTGTTGCTTCTGCTTGCTGTCACCCATGGGCTTTGTGTCCCTTTCCCAGGGGCTGCTGACTTTTCTGGTTAATTTGTCTGTGAGATTTCTTTAAGGCCTGGTTAAAGTGCATCTCTCCAGAGAATATTTACTTTTACCAGTTGCCTGAAAGTGCTCATGTCCATGACCACTTTGAATTTAAAAAGCCAAAGAAGCCTTTTCAGATCACACAGATACTGTGAATTCAGACTGAAAACTCTTCATGAAATTTGGGGTGTGGCAACAGTGTCTAAAGGCAGGTTTTGTTTTATTCCCTTTCTGCACAGTATCAAGGTCAAAACAAGCAAGTTAGTTTCATTTTCCTTGTGAGTACTGGGTGATTGGTCATTGCTCTTATTCTGATGATCTGCCCTTTGCTATCATCAGTTTTTTGAGGTAGACTCTCTCTGGACCTTGAGCATGCTCAGGTTTTATCTCCCATCCTCAAGCCCATCAATCAAAGTAGACAATTAGGGTACCAACTGGCTTTGATCTCAGATGTGTTTGGAAATGTTTATTGGATGTTTACCTAGCATTTTGGTTATTTTTAATGAGAGAGTCTGTGAAAGTATTTGTTCCTCCAAATGCTGCAAATGGACTGCTCCTGCATATTCCCTCTGAGTTTATGGGCCAAGGTAAAGGTGAAGGTGACGACGTAATGGGTGCCTGTTGGCTGAGATCAATTCCAAGTAGCCAAAGTCAGGTTTGCTTTTTTAAAATATAACAGGTTCCCCTACTTATTACCCCCAAACCAAAACCAAAACAAACAAACAAAAGAATCAACAATGGCAACTATAACAAAAACCAAAAACCCAAAACAAAGAAATGTATAGCCCCTATCCCAGAAAGATGAATTTAGATTTGGGTGAGTGGAGGATGGAGATGATGCCTGTATTCCAGCTTCTTTTCAGTGTGATAATAATTTTTCAAGACTTCTCATGTGGAAAATTCTGTTCTGAACCCTGCAGATGAGAGCAGGTCTCAGGGCCTGGCCAACGCCCAGGACACATATCTCTTCCATGAAGCTCTTCCACAGGATGTGTGATAACTAAACAATGGGCAATAAAAAAAAAATAACAGGGCAACTTTCTCAGTCTAGAGAGCTAGTAAATAATGAAGTCAGAGCTAAAGAGTACATCTGACTTCACAACCACCCAGTTACCCCATTTTATGTTGCCCTGGAAGGAAAGGAAAACTCACATTTCTTCTTAAGATATGAAGAATATCCCATCAATCAGGGAATGTGATTTGACATTATTTTTTTCTCTCTCTCTTTCCAATCATGGGTGCTCATGTGGTTCCCTGCATTGGTCCTTAGGAAGGTTACTGTCAGATCAGAAGAGGCAGGCAGCGACCAAAGGAGGCAGATTTAAAAGAGGCCACTGAAAGAGGCTTTATTGAGATATCACTCCACGGGCGGAACTCGATCAGACCCTCAGAAGGGACAGGAGAAGGGTCTGAGGAGAAGCCGCGTGGAAGCACGACTGGACTGGACTTTTATGGAACTTACAGCAGGAAGGGAAGGGCTTGGGACAGGAAAAGGTGTTTTTAGGGTCCCTTGTCCCTTTGGAGTTGGTCAGGGGAGTTGGCTGAACTCCAGGATTGGCCAGGGGGTCCTGCTGATTGACAGGCGTTTCCGCCGGCACCTGATTGATGTTCCTTTCCGGCTTGGGCTGTTTTGTTCTAAGTCGCCACCACTAACCTAACAGTAACCATAAAGTTACCTGTCATCTTGGGAAGCACTCCAATGTTTTGCTCCTGTCATCTGCTGCCTTCCACTTGTCCCTATTGCAGGGCATTATGTGTTTCTGTCTATTCCTCCGCATCTCATAAAAGTTCTCAGGTTTCCCAAGGAAACCCCACCAGCAAACTGCTACAGGTAATTGTGATGGGAATGCTGTGTAAAGGGCAGACACTCACGTGTTTGCAGCAGTCATATCTCTAAGGCCTCTGAAAGTGTCAGGTCAGGTGTCCCTAGGTACATTCTGCTTAGTCTGTCCTTATAAGGTATAAAGGCTGCTGTGTGAAACCCATTCTTTGTAACAGCTCCAAGGATCATGTCCTCCTGCAAAAAGAGGCAGAGGCTACATCTTAGGAAGATCTCATTTCAAAAATGACAACATAGCAGAGTAGCAGGTTACAGGAGAGCTCAGTGGATTGGTCTCTGAGGGTGGAGTGGGGTGGGGCTGGCCTCTGTGATTGTCCTTGTTGAGCACTGTCAAGCCTTCTGTGAGGGGAAGGCTGGCTAAACTTGTCATAAAAAATGTAGAGGTGGAGTTGAAGGACCCTTCTTTTTTCTCTTGTCAGGATGATTTAATCTCTTGGCAAAGAATAAATGCAAATTCCTACCAACTTGTTTTTTGCCTGGGCTCTACCTACCTCATCTCTCACCATGTTCTCTCTATCTTGGCTTCTATTTTATCTGAAACTTTTGTTCTAATGAAATATTGTGAAGCCAAGAATGGACAGTGCCAACCATGTACTCTGGGCACAAGCAGCAAGGGTCTACAGAAATGTAAAAAAAAAAAAAAAAAAAAAAATAGTTGTGTTGTATTTTTGTTGCTGGGACAAAATTTCCTGAGAAAAACAACTTAGAGGAGGAAAAGTTTATTTTGGCTCATGTCTTCAGTGGTTTCAGTCCATGGTGAGCTACCTCTGTTGCTTTGGGGCTGAGGTGAGGCAGAAACATCATGGCGGAAGGGCGTGGTGGAGAAAAACCACTTAGCTCACAGCAGCTGGGAAACCCAGAGAACAGGGGTGGGGCTGGGGACAATATAGACTCTTCAAGGACATGCTCTCTGTGACTTACTTCTTCCAACTACACCCATTGCCTACAATTTCCACCACTTCCCAATAACAGGTTCAAAATATGAATCCCTTGGTGGGTTAATCCACTGATGAGTAGAGCCCTCAGATTCCAGTCACTTCCCCACATCCCACCTCTGAACATGGCTGCACTGGGGACTTAGCCTTTAACACATGAGTCTTTAGGGGGATACTTTATATCCAAACCCTAATAATGGGCTAAAATTGAGTCTCCTTTCTATTAACACCCCGTGCTGGCAATTATCAAGAATGCCAGCAGTTGAATATGCCTTCCAGAAAAAAATCTTTTGTTGGCATGGGTTCTAAATAATTGCTGTGATTTTGGCTGAATTTGAGTGACGCATATGTTTCAAGTTATCAGATTTTTATTACTTGTTTGTTAATAAATGATTTTATACATGGAAGTTAGTTGAGAGAACTCCCAGTCATACATATATACAATATAAGTGGTTCTAACTCCATGCTTTTGTTTGTAATAGTTCAGAATCCTCCTAGCTAACATTGGACACAGTGCTACATATTTGTGTATTTCAACAGTAGGCTCAAATTAATAGTGATAGTGATTGGGAAGGCAGAAAAACAGAACTTGAATTATTTCACTTTGTTATGCTTTGTGTCTCTTTGGAATTTTTAAATTAGTGTTTTAAATCAGAGAAACTGTGCACTGGGAGGTATAATATTTTTGTTTGATAAGGGCACATTTTAGCTTGTGTGTGAAATATTTTATTAAATTTGATATTTTTAAAATGAAAACTTTTATTGTTTTAAAATAAAGGTTGAATCAAGAAATTAAATGTCCATGGTATGATTTAGTAGCTACCTACGTTGTATCTTTTGCAAATGCTTTAATTTTTTAATATTTTGTTGTTATTTTTTATGATTATATTACCCAAGTTCTGTCAAAGGAAGATGGCATGTTCTGCATTTTTATCTCAGCTATTTTTGTTCATTTAATTTCATGATTTTCACTAAAAATAAGTTCACATGGGAGGGAGGTGTTAAAAACAATCTACCCCAGCACCAAGTGTCTGGGTGCACTGCCTGTTCTGGCTGCCTGGTGGGAGGGGCTGTCTTGGCTTCTGTTGCTCCTCTGCATGGAATGCTTTTCCTGCTTGCGAACTCCTGTTCCTTCCCACTTTTAACCTCAGCTCTCCTGTCACCTTACCTGTGGAATTTTTCCAACTTGAATCTCACCAAAAAGGCCAAGTAATCCTTCTTTTTTGTCTTTACTATTCAATATGTGCTAATTTATCCTATAGTAGAAGTATTGCATCTTAATTATGTATTTGTGAGTCTCTTTGCTACTAGGTATTGAGCTAATGAAGAGCTAGGATCATAGCTTATTCATCTTAACAGCCTCAGTTCTGAGCCTAGCACCTAGCACATGATGGGTCCTAAATATCCACTCTTGGAATGAAGGAAGAGGAATGATGTGGCTCTCAGTACCTATGAGATTGGGCTTGGCTTGGAGGTTATTCTTCACGTGAGCTTTTTTCTGTCCCTTCCCTCAGCAGTTTGGTATCCCTGCCACTGTCCTTCCACTCTCCACTGGTGCTGCACAGACCCCAGCACACAGCCTGTGCCAGGGTGATGGGCAGGTGGAGTGGTCAGGGGACAGGTATGAGTGAGGGTGGAGAGGAATGGGATTCTTCAATGCAGACTTCTAGAAATTAGACTGTACCAAGCCTGAAACACTGGGTGCAGCATGGCCATTGTTTTCTGCAAAGAAGAGCTCAGGTTGAAGATAAGTCCTATATGAGTGGAGGGTTTTTACTCCCTAACCATCCCGGATGCTGAGAAGTATTTGAAAGCAAAAAGGCCACAATGTCTCTCCTAGAGATCCCATTCCATTAACTATGGGATTAGTTGAATACTGACTGTGGTCTAGCTTTATTGTAGGGTTTATGGAAAACACAAGGAAGGAAACATAGGCTCACTGTAGAAAAACTAGGAAACGCAAATAAATGGAATTTTTTTTAAAAAAATGCCCATAATTCTATTATCCACAGATGATCACCACTGGGATTTTGCTATATTTCTTTTTATTTCTCTGAGTTGTGTGTGTGTGTAGTGTGTGTGTGTGTGTGTGTAGTGTGTGTGTGTGTGTGTGCCCGAGCACACACACATATATGTATATTCTATACAAAGAAAACCAAAATGTGCATTTTATTTTTTTAAATTTATTTTTAGTTGTAGTTGGGCACAATACCTTTATTTTATTTATCTATCTTAATGTGGTGCTGAGGATTGAACCCAGTGCCTCCCATGTGCTAAGCTAGCATTCTACCACTGAGCCACAACCTCAGCCCCAATGTTCATCTGATTTTGTGACCCATTTTTTTCCAACATAATAATGTGCCCTTGGCATTTTCCCATGGCATTATATTCTCTTTACATTAGTATATTTAATAGCTGGCTAGTATTGTCCTGTACAATTATATGATTTATTTAACCCACATTCTATTATTGGATATTTAAGTTGGTTTTGAATTTATTTTTACTGTTGAGAATACCACCTATGCTGTTTATAATCATAAGTGAGTCTCTGAGAAATGCTTAGCTGTATCCTTAAGACAAAAGTCAACAGGTGGAATTCCTGGGTCAAGGAGTGGGAACAGATGACAAAGAGTGGGAACCACGCATGACAGACTGACTGGGAGGGTTCACATGGGTTTGTTACCATCACATAATAAAAAGCCTGATCTGGAGCTAGGAGTCTCCAGAGTGGAGTGGAGTCCTGCTCCAATGAAGCCCCAGAGGGCCAGGGTCTCCCTTCCTTCTTCTCTGCCATCTTTAATGTGCTGGTTTCCTATCACAGGTAATGACAGATGCCACAGCTCAAAGCATCATGGACTCACATGGCTGAGCCCAAGCAGGAAGGAAGGGTGCAGAAGCAAAGGCCTTTCCCTCTTTTATTTGCTCTGTTATTAAGGAGGAAACACCCATGCAGATGCTCCCACAGATGTACCTTTCCGTGGCATTATCCAGACATGGTTCACTTGTCTGTTCTCAGACCAAACAGTGGTAAAGGGGATGGATTTCCCAGACTGATTTCCTTCAACCATGACTCTCTCTGGAGGCCTGGCTCAAACTGCCTGAACCCAATCAAGTTCCTTAACTAGAGAGCAGAGCGAGGGTGGGGTGGGGGGGGGAACACAGGCTGCCAGCAACCAATTATGAGCACCATTAGAGAAACGTACCAGAAACCCAGATATTACCCAAACTGTGACCTCTGTCAGAGGTCAGCAGGAGCTTTTTTATTTACTGTGTACACTTAATGTCTTACGGAACACTGGACAGGGAGCAGGTAGTTGTTAAAATATTAGGTGGACACAGTTGTTCTCAGGGCACACTTTGAAAATACTCAAGAGAAAGGCTTAGGAGCTCACTCTAGAGCTTTTGGGAAGTTCAAAGATTCCTGGGTAGTACTTTGCTATTTCTATAGCTTCTTGCACTGAATTTCTGCTGAAAGCCTGACCTCCACCCCCTAAATATTTATTAAGAAAAATTTTAAGCATAGTAAAAAGTTGAAAGGTAATATAATCACCTGTCTTGTGCCTTAAAATTACAGGGTCCCAAAAACAATCCCTGCTAGATACTGAGGAATGACTATAATAGGTGAATTTATTCTCAGAAATGGGAACTTCTCCTCTTCTAGGCCATTAATGTTGGAGGCTGAATTAATTTAATTGGGAGGGAAGCAGGATTTGGGTTTTGCTGTTGCCATGGTTACCTTCAGTGCATCACTAATTTTGAATCTCTCTGGAATTTTCTTGTGCTTAGGGTCCTGTAGCAGCTGCTAGAGGGTTTGCCCTCAATGTCTTGTGTTCCACCAGCAGATTTCAACTTTCCTCTAAATACCTGCATCAGGGTCTGCTGACCCTCCACAAGAAGCTTAGTAATTTTGTTTTGTAGGAAGAAAGGTTCCAGGTGAGACTCTTTAGACATTTTAGTGGAGACAGCTGCCTTTTTCCTTCAGCCCTACATCACTGATGGGACACTTTTTGAGTCCACATTCTCTGGGTGGTATAAGCCCTCTTTGGGGTTTGTAACTCCTAATATTCTTCAATCCTATGCTCTCCTACCCAGTGTTTTAGCAATTTGTTAAAAAATTTAAGCTCTTTCTACTTGCTTCTAGGATCCTGGCATCTCTGTCTCTAGTGCTCTGCCACAGGGAAGGTCACACTCTTCTCAGGGATGCCTTAGCCAATGACTGAGCAAGGTGGAGGTAGCCAAGGGCCAGCAGCAGTTCTTGGGGTGGCCACCAATGATCAATGACTTGGAAGGCATTGGTATGAGCCTTCCTGTTTAATCCCAAATGAAATCCAGTAAAAGTAAGCTTTTAAAATTCATTCAAGACTTTTCTAATTGTAGAGTAAGAGCAACATTTTCCCCAGGGTGTCACCTGTAGGTATAGGTATTGTTATGGTTTAGATGTGGTGTCCCCCAAAACCTCACGTGTGAGACAATGCAAGAAGGTTTGGAGGGGAAATTATTGGGTTATAGCCTCATCAGTGAATTAATCCCTGTTAGGATTAATTGAGTGGTAATTGAAGGCAGGTGGGGTGTGGCTGGAGGAAGTGGTTCATTGGGGGCGTGGCTTTGGGGTATATATTTTGTATCTGGAGAGTGGAGCCTCTCTCTGCTTCTTGATCGTCTTGTAAGCTGCTTCTCTCTTTCACACACTCTGCCAAGATGTTCTGTTTCACCTCAAGCCCCGAGGAATGGAGTCTGCTGTCTATGGATTGAAACCTCTGAAACTGTGAGTCCCCAAATAAACCTTTCCTCCTCTACAGTTGTTCTGGTTGGGTCCCTTCAACATAGTGGCAAAAAAGCTGACAAAAGAGGCACTTTTTACTTTTGGAGCTCCTTGTTAGACCAGCAGACACTTGGTGGGGTCTGCATCATGGTATGGCAGCTCCTCTTGGCCAATTTCTTTTCCAGGGTACACTGTGCATTCTGAGCACTGTCTCCGGCTGCTTCCTGGAGAGCTCAACTGACGTTGACTCTTCAAATAACTTCAATAAAATTAGTGCTCATTTGCCACCCCATGCAAAAAAAGCCAACTATGCCTGGAATCCCCAAATTCTAGTAAAAGTTCGAGCTACTCATGGCTGCCCTAAAGTCCATGGTCCCCACCTTTAACCCAGATTTGACTCCTCCAGAACTTTATTCGTCTTTGGGGGACTTAGTCTGGGAGCTTCAAGAACAATAACCCCAATGAGAAACTGTGGTTGCCATATGGTTAGAGCAACATGGAGAGGCAGTGGACTATGCCGCGAGTTGCTCTCCCAACAACTTCCTTCTGGAATGTAGGTAGTGAACCTTCATAAGGAGAAGGTAACAAATCCCCCCCAGGATCTTTTGGTATACAGGGAAATTTCTGTATTTGACTCCAGAGGATGAGGAGAGCCTATACTGGAATTTACAGAAGCTGGCATCTTAGGCCAAAGGATAGAGGGAAAACCTGGAAGCAATTTTCAGGTTTCTTCCTAAATTGTCCAATTCAACCAGGGCAAGGAGTCCATAAAATCTTAATGTTCGATAATAAAGGGTACACATTCACTGATAACCTATCCTGTGTGTAAGCTCTCAGGCAAGCCGGTGGAGTGGAAGGCAGCTGGGTGGGAATATTGTAGCAGGAAGAGGGTCCTTCAAAATCCTAAGGTCTAGAATTCAGCAAATAGAAAGAAATAGAAAGAAAGCATGCTTTCTTTCTATATCACCTTCTTCCAGAAGTTTGACGATATGAGAAAATGTATTGATAGGTGTAAAATGAGTTATGATTTGGAGGCTAAAGCTGAGAATGGCTGAAAGTCACAAAGAACTTGTGACTTGGGACCTACTTGGGGGCAGAATGGAGGAGGAAACTTCAAAGACTGAATATTCTCAGGGGTGGTGGATTTTTTTTTAATTGGTGTGATACTAAATTTTTGGGGAATATGTCTCTGATTCTCAAGATGAAGAGGACTTTAAAAATCAATGTTACAGAAGCCACATATGCTCATGCCAACAATTTAGATAATCTGCACATTTAAATTGAAAATGTGCAAGTCTCTTTTTACCACCCTACATCCCCTTCATCCTAAATCCTCATCCCTGGAAATAACTACTATTTCTGGGGATGTGTCCTTCTGGGTTTCCAGTGTGCTCCTCATTCTGGGGAAGTGATGATGCCAGGTTTCTTCATGGGCGGACAACCACTGGGGCATCTGCAGCATTTCTCCCAGCCCCATGCTCATGGACACTTGCCCCTCTCAAGCCTGACCCTGGGAGCAGGTGTTTCTTTTGCTGGTAAGTGTACCATGATGGCCTTGAGTTTTCAAGACCCCCCCCCCCCCACATACACACACCTGGCTGGAAGCTCAGGCATGGATGGAACTTCAGGAAGACCCAAACCTTGTTCCTTGGAGAGAGTCCTCCCTGTCTCTCGAGCTGTGCTCCAGCTTCTGCCTGCAGTCACATCCCTGCCAACGTTCATTGCCATGTTTTGACTTGAAACAGATGCTTATTCTGTGTTTGTGCCTGACCACTGAGATTTGTCTGCTGTGGTTTTTTTAGTGATTGATGTCACTTGCTCCAATGTGGAAAAACCCCAGGAGCCTCACAGATCAAGAGCCTGAAGAACAGCATGTGGGAGGCCTCTGGTAATTTGTGTAAAAGGAAAAAATATAATTCCCAGGAGGCCATCAATCCTTGGGACTGAGAACTTGGGCCACTGCACAAGTTCCCCCTTTGCGGTGAAATGAGGATGTGTCATATCCAAACAGGAATGGTACCCGCCAAGGTCTGGGGCCAAGTAAGATTTTCCAAGTCTATATCCCCATGTGCTTCCTCTTCACCCTGGTGGACTGGCCTGAAGCCTGGCTTTTTGCCATTTGAGACCCACAATTTTCCATTTCTTAACAATGTCTAGCATAATGTCTGACACTCGGTAGATGCTTGACCAATCTTCATGAAAGGAAGATCTTTCGATAGATGTTTTAAAGGCCCCTATATGTTCTAGATGCCAGGGATTCAGTAGTGAACAAAATGGACAAAAATTAGTTGCTGTGGTGATTCCTGATAAATGACCTCCCTTGACATATTTTCTTTCTCTGTGGTATAGCCTATAATCTTTATTTTCCTATTAATTAACTTGATTTTCTTTCCCTTCAAGAAACAAGGACAAAGCCCTCCTGATGAGCTATTCTTGTTTAGTTCGATAAACACATATTAAGGATTTATCTTCTAGGAGACACGGACTGTGTTGGACACACGTCTAAGGAGGTGAAGCCCTAGCTCCTAGGAAGGTCAGAGTCTGTGGTTTGGATCAGCAGGAGGCAGGCAGAAAGAAGGTATAAGAAGTTTTATTATGGAAGAATGTAAATTCTCATGAGCAGAGGGAATTTTCCAAATAGGATTGCTTGCTGATTTCCTCCTCGACACTTCCTGGCTTAGGCCAGTGCTCTGCACCCCCAGACTGCCACCATCTTGTTAGTGACCCAATCTATTCCTTAAATGGCTCTCAAATACATAGGGTTTTCTACATTCTTATTCTTACTGGCTTCAGTTCATTTTCTCATTATTTATTCTCTGGACTATTTTGACATACTCCTCACTAATACCTTTGCCTCCTCTTTGGTCCCATCTCAGCCTATCACCATTGAGAGCAGAATCTTTCTAAATAGCAAATCTCACCTGGATCTTCTCTGCTTAAACTACTTCAATGGCTCCCCATCTGCTTCTTTGTGATAAAGTTTGAATTTCTTAGCATGGTCCCTCAGCCTTTTCTTATCTCAAGCTCGTTCCTTTATGATTCTGTTACCTGAGATCTCAGGAGGTACAGCCCAAGCTGTTACCTCAAGGCCAGGGTTGACTCTGGCCAATTGAGGCTGGAGTAAGATGCTTTTCTTACCCTTATACCACCTTGTATAAAGAGAAGCTGAGTCAGATGCCAACCACCATGGCTCGGCTCAACTCAACACCATCAGGACTAACTCCATCCTGCCTCATTTCAGGGTTGTCTAAGTGAGAGCCTCAAGTTTAAATTTCTCTTATTTTTCCCTGGACTGTCCTCTTCACTGTATACCCTGATAATTTTGGTTCAAACTACCTTTTAAAAATGAGGAAATAGCAGCTCAATTCACAATAGCTAAATTGTGGAACCAACCTAGATAGATGAATGGATAAAGAAACTGTGGTATATATACACACAATGAATTATTTCTCAGCATTGAAAGATAATAAAATTATGGCATTTGCAGGTAAATAGATGGAGTTGGAGACTATCATGCTAAGCGAAGTAAGCTAATCCTCAAAAAACCGAAGACCGGATGTTCTCTCTGATAAGTGGATGCTAATTCATAAAGGGGGAGCGGGAATGGGAAGAATAGAGGAATTTTGGATTGAGCAAAGGGGAGGGGAGAGGGCATGGGGATAGGAAAGATGGTGGAATGAGAAGAACCTCATTACCTTAGGTACATGTAGGATTGCATGAATGGTGTGACTTTACATTGTATACAGCCAGAGAAATGAAAAGTTGCGCTTTGTTTGTGTACAATGGCCATGAAGTGCATTCTGCTGCCCTGTATAACTAATTAGAACAAATAAAAAATGTTAATATGAAAAATGAGGACATATATTAGCTTTCAGAAGAGGAAGTTCAGAGGCCAGCCTGACTTTCAGGGTAGGAACAGTGGCTCAAAGATGCATGAAGAAGTATCTCTGTCTTCTTCACTCTGCCATATATTCACTTTGACTCTGGCTCTTGCCAAAGTTCTGGAAGGGTTGCCAGTAGCCATCAGAGCTGCTTCCCCTGTCCATGCCTGATGGAGAGAGGCTGGCTCTCTATGGCCTTGAGAGGGAGAAACCACTTTTTCAGAGACCTCCAACAAATCTAGACTCAGGTCTTAATGACCAGCTTTGGGTTTCATGTCTATTCCTGAACCAATCACTATTCATGGAATTGGCATTACTTTTAAACTATTCCTTGAGTTCCCCAAGTCATAAGGGGAGGGAAAGGAGAGAAGTTGCTCTGTGTATCCAGAGCTACATCTGACCTTTATCCATCTTCTCAAGCCCTCCCTGGACCGGCAAACCTCGCTGGGAAAGACACTCCCCTCTCTTTCTCATTCCTCAGGCCCAGGAAATGGGTTGCATGTCCTCTTTGCTCTCAGTGGCTCCTTCTAGACCTTTTGGTTTTTCTGTTTCTCTTGCAAAACCACACACTCCTTGGAGGTTGCTGCCTGTGTTCTTCCCTCAGCCTTGTCCCCATCATCTCATGAGCTCCTTGTCATATGCTCTCTGTGACTTGTTATTTTTAAATTCTCAGCTTTCCTTTTTTTCCTTCTATCTATTTTCATTCTTTTAATTAAATAAGCAATTGACGCTTCGCTCCCCCCACGGTGTGTGCGCAATCTAATCCTCTGCTTCTCAATCTTTTTCCTTTGTCTTTTCTTAACCATCTTTTCTCCAATGTTCCTTTCCTTCCCTAAACCTCAGCCATGGACTCCCACTCTCGTTCTCTGGGTCTTGTCAGCACCAGAAACCACACTTCTTTTGAAACCTTGATTTTAAATGCCCTTAGTCCTGTCTACTACCATCTTTCCTTTTAATTCACTTACTCTAAAATAGTGGCTCTTACCCAAGAGAATTTCCCCTTGGGAACATTTGGAAGTGTCAGGAGACATTTTTAGTTGTCATAAGCTAGGGGTATGACAAGAGCACCCAGTGTGTAGAGGCCTGGGGTGCTGCTAAACAACTACAGTGTGCCAAGCAGCCCCCGAACCAAGAATTCTCAGTCCCTAAATGTCACTAGTGCCAAAGTTAAACACTGTTCTGAAGCTGCAAACACCACAGGTTTTTTAAAAATTTGTTTTTAGTTACACATGACTATAAAATGTATTTTGACAGATTATACACACACAGAGAATAACTTAACGCTATTTAGGATCCCACTCCGTGGTTGTACATGATATGGAGTTACCCTGGTCGTGTATACAAACACAAGACTGGGACAGTTATGACCCACTACAGTGTTTTGAACATAAAAAGATTATGAATCCTTTGATACCACATCTTTGTCATTATCTGTTGTTCTCTTCTGTCCTGATTTCCTTAGATTGTGTCCCATCATTATGATGATTCCTAGGAAACTGCTTTTTTCCTTTTCTTCTTTGCAATCACCTGACAAGAATCCCAAGCCTGGTTGAACCCAATAATATGCTTTCTTTGTGCTTGGACCCGGCTACTGAATGTGGTTGGAGAAACTCATACCCTGATTTGAATGAACTGCAAACGTGAAATGAGAGCTCAGCTCCATAGAGATTCAGCTGTGCTTCACTATAGGTTTTCCAGGGTGGCTACCTTATTGGCTACTCCTTTTCATTCCCCTTTGCTGATTTTTTTTGGATTCTTCCTGATTTATAGACAGATTCCCAGAGCTGCCTCTCAAACCTCCTTCTCTTCCCTTCCTATTCATTCTGTTCTCCACAACCCCTGCCTGCACCATTTCCATGACTTTGCAATACCTTCCATGTAATTATGACTTGTAAGTGTCTGTGTTTAATCCGACATTTTCCCTGGTGTTCTGGTCTGGTAAATTGCCTGTTGACATATTCAATGGATGATTCATAGGCCTCTTAAACGGAATGTATCCCAAATGCATTTCTAATCTTCCTTTCTACTCTACCCCCTCTGAATTTTCTCTTCCAGTGTTCTTCATTTCAATATATCAAACCTATTCCCATCCCCAGTTCCCATCCTCAGTTACTAAAGCCACAAACCTAGAAGTTCATCCTCAGTGTTTCCATTTCTCTCGCCTCTCTCCTTTCACCTCAGGTGCAGGCCCTCAGTGAGCCTTGTAGATTCTATCTCATGTTCGTCTTCTGCTCTCCTTCTCTATCACTATGTCCTAGGATAAACCATTATCTCACCTGACTTATTACAATGGATTCCTAAAATGTTGCCTATCCTAAAAGGCTCCCTGTGGCTCTGTTTGCCCCACTTTAATCCATTCTTGATCCTGTAGTCTGAATGATCCTCGAAAAATGTAGATCACATCGTCTCACTTCCCTGTGTAAAACCTGTCAAACGGCTTCCTATAAGACTTCAAGTTCAGCAAGACCTGTCCCTTGCCTCCCTCTCCAACCATATCTGTTTTCACTCTTTTTCTTTTTAACTCGTGATACTCCAAAATGCTGGTGTCCTTTTCAGATCTTAGAACATGTCAAACTCTGTACCCCAAGCTCTCTTCACTTTTGACTTTGGCCTGGATTAGTCTTCGCTGGTCTTTTCTCACCAGCAAAACCTTCTATCCTTCAAAACCCAGCTTGAATGTCACTAAAAGATGCCTCACTTCCCATTTCATCTACTGTGTGTCTTACAGTGAAACTTGTAACTGTTTTATCTATTTGTTCTTTGGCAGTCCTTACATTAGAAGGTTAGCTCCCTGGGACAGACCCCGGTCAGTCACATTTACTGTTGGGTCTCCAGGATCTAAGACAGTCTACACAGGGAGGTCCTCAGTAGGCATTTGTTGATGAATGAAAGCACCCCCGGGGGGTCACGTGCCATGGCCTGATGGTCTTTTAGACCCTCATAAGGGCTCTTCCTTTGGCTTCCCACCCCTTCTTGTCTTAGTTCATGTATTTGTCAGGGTCTTCTAGAGAAATGGAACCAGGGGATGTATGTACATTTATTTATGATACAAATTGGCTTATATGATTACAGTTCAAGTGGCCATGAAGTCCAAAGATCTGTTGTCTCCAAGTTAGAGAAATGGAAAAGCTATTTGTGAAATTCAGTCCTAGCTCAAAGGCCTAAGAATCAGAGACACCGATGCTGTAACTCCTGGTCCCAATCTAAAGGTTGGAGAAGGAGGAGCTCTTGTGACTGTGGACAGGAGTAGGTGGGTGTCTCGGCTCAAGGACTTAGAGTGAATTCCCCTTTCTCTGCCTTTTTGTTCTCCCCAGGACCT
This sequence comes from Urocitellus parryii, assembly GCF_045843805.1. Lineage (NCBI taxonomy): Eukaryota > Metazoa > Chordata > Mammalia > Rodentia > Sciuridae > Urocitellus > Urocitellus parryii. The sequence goes on along the minus strand of NC_135539.1, from coordinate 73,997,577 downwards.
CAATGGATTGGATGATGGCCACCTGCCATGATGAAGTAATCTTTATCAGTATAGTCTATTTACTCAAATGCTCATCTCTTCCAGAAACACCCTCAGAGACACACCTAGAGTTAATGTTTTAGTGGTTACCTGGGCATCCCTTATTCCAGTCAAGTTGACACATAGAATTAACCATCACAGCTCATCATCATTAAGACCTAGCATGAACTTCAGTTTCCCTGTCCCCATTACAGGCTGATTTGGGAACTCCCGTTGCTCTGGAACTTACCTTCCCACTGCATTATTCATATTGTACTGTGACTGTGGTCTTGGTGGTCTCTCCCACTTGTCTATGAACTGCTCTGGGGCAGTACTGTCTACACTGCGGTAATTAACACCCAGTACTCTGCAACAATAAATGTTTGTTGACTTAATGAATAAATGAGTAATTTGGTCAAGTTAAACAGGTCCATAAATTTCAGTAATCTATTTAGGTAATTAGGATCTTTAATGACCAAAGGCTGTCTTTAATTATAATGAAGTGGAAGTGTTAAGGACATTTCCTGAAGTACTCCAGAATACATATGGAGGCTCTGATGGAATACCTACACCCTGATTGAATTTTTTTCTTACATAAGTGTTCCATTTGAGTTTACAAGAGATTGGTTTTAGTGTTGGCAAGGTATCTTCATCTTATAGAGTTCAGTAGAGGATTCTCAAAGCCAGTGATTCTAAGCCTAACCAGATTAATTCTAAATTATTCCCGTTCAACAAGACATTTCCAAAGTAAAGGCAGTGTGGCCCTCACAACTACATTCAGACCAGATAGGCAACATTTGAGGTGATGTTGCATTGAAGATGTTAGCTAGTTAGGATTAGCCAGTTAATGGATTTTCATTGCTACTGCATATCCACCAGTTTCCCCCCTTAGATGCAAGGAAACTCTGAAGAATATATTAAGCAAGAAGGTCCATGACTCCAATTGATTCTTTGATGCTTTGATTATTCTAAAGGGCTATATGACTAAATGTCAATGCTCCGTCGAGTGATGTTTTAGTCAGCTTTTTTACTGCTGTGACCAAAAGATCTGGCAATAACAATTTTAGAAGGAAAAGTTGAATGGGGAATCAGTTTTAGAGATCTCAGTCCATAGACACCTGGGTCCGTTACTTGGGCCTGAGATGAGGCAGAACATCATGGCAGAAGTGAGGAGAGCATGGGAAGCAAGGCACCCAGAGGGGGTGAGGGAGAGAGTGAGTTCTGCTCTCCAGAGACAAAATATATACCCCAAAGTCACAACCCCAAGGACCCACCTCCTCCAGTCACACCCTACTTGCCTACAGTTACCACTCAGTCAATCCCTATCAGGGAATTAATGCGTTGATAAAGTTAAGGCTCTCTTAACCCCATCATTTTACCTCTAAACATTCTTGCATTGTCTTGCATATGAGCTTTTGGGAGCTATATGCAAGACATCACATCCAAATCAAAACAAGTGACATGATCTGTGAACCTTCAGATATTGAGGAAGGGGGCCTGCTACAGACCACAGTGAGGGCAGGGTATTTGTTCTCTGGCTGTGGATATGGATAAGGCCTATTAGTGTCCACTTTGCTGTGGATCAGGGGTTTAGCATACACTGGGACATCAATGCTCTTGAAATCTTGACAACGAGCCTACCTTAGCAATTCCTTGCACTTCTCCCTGCAGGACTTCCTTGTCTAGCTTGGCTTACAGGCTCAGTTGGTTCAGCAGATTGTGAACTCTTTCAAGGCAGCTCTGTGCACTCATGGTATAAATATAAAATGGTATGGCCACAGGCAAATAGATTGGTGGTTCCTCAAAAAATTAGGCATAGAATTACTCTATGGCCCAGCAATTTGACTTATTTGAATAGACCCCAAAGAAATGAAAGCAGAACTCAGTTCTGTACACTCATATCCATTGCAGCATTATTCATCATAGCCTAAAGGTGAAAGTAACACAAGTGTCCATGAATAGACTAAGGGATAAGCTAAGTGTGGCACATACACAAGTGGAATGTTACTCAGTCTTTAAAAAGAATAAAATTCTGAGACATGCTCAAACCTGAAAGACTTCGTGCTGAATGAAATAAGGTGAACAAAAAGAGACAAATATTGTATGATTCTACTTATATGAAGTTCCCAGAGTAGTCAATTCAAAGAGACAGAAAATAGAAATGGCACTCACTAGGGACTGAGCTGTGGGGTGGAGGGCAATCAGGAGTTGTTGATTAGTGGGTCTAGAATTTCAGTTTTATGGGAGGAAAAAATTTATAGAGATGGATGGTGGTGATGGTTACCCAACAAATGGAAAGTATTAAGTGCCACTGAACTCTGTTTTAAAATGATCAAAATAACAAATTGTATTTTAACATAATAAAGAACAAGCATCAGGAAAGAAAAGTGAATCTTAATTTTGGGGGGATTCACAAGTTCTTTGAATCTATAAATCTATGAATCCTCACAAATATATACATGTCTGTATACCCATAAGTATATGCTTAGCATACAATTTTTTAAAATAAAAAGTATGTTTTCTATTAGCTATGACAAAATACCCAAGAAAATCCACCTAAAAGGAGGGATGGTTTATTTTGGCTCATTCTTTCAGAGCCCAAATCCACTTGTGTCCCTGTGAATTGAACATATGTTGTCCAGTGACTGAAATCAGAGTATGTATCACACTTCTTTACACATCATGAATATTTATCAACTCAAAGTCTCAATGAACATTTGATGGCCAAAATAGACTACACCAACTCAATCAGGAAAAAAAATGTAATCCTGTCCCTCATGGAGGCAAAAATTTTGTGAACCACAAAATGGCAAAGGTCCTCTGAATAAAGGTGTTGGCAGAGTTACAATGAAAATGTTGCATCCCTCAATGATCAAGATAAAATGAGACATAAAGCAACAGAGTGCAAGTAGGTATAATGCTTCTAAGAGAATTATCACATCTATTAAAATTTTAGTAAGAATGTATTTTTCCTTTGAAAAACAGTGTTCATGTGGCATCTCTAGAAGAGATGCACACCTACATCACAGTCATTGTCAAGATATAAATACAAGGGCACCTCAATAGTTCCTTCCCTGAACCTTCTGCTCCTTCACTACCAACACAATAAGCATGTCCTAGAGTACACTGCCCAGAGGTGGCTTAACCGTATCATGTCCAACATTTGTCTTTTCTATTAGTTATAAAAAAGGATGTTTACAGTTGGCTAATTCAATAGTTCTGCTTTTCATCACACATTGCCATCTCAAGATATCTTTAAAAAAAAGTCCATGCTTTGCAATGAAGAATAAACATTGTCTACAACCAACACAGGCATTAATCAATAGCGCATATCTGGAACTATGGTTGTAATCCAAGGTTACCTTCTGGATAGGGAGAAACCAGTGAAGAGCCCTCCTGTCTCCATCCTCTTCTCTCCATCAGCCCAATGAGAAAGTGCACACACGTGTCTAGCTCCATTTGAGATGTCCAAGTGAACAAAGGTCACTCTCAGAAGACCAACCTCCCATAAACCAGCAAAAGGACATTGTTATGGTTTAAATGTGGTGTCCCCCAAAAGCCCAAGTGTGAGACAATGGAAGAAGGTTCAGAGGAGAAATAATTGGATTATAGCTTTAACCCAATCACTGAGTTAATCCATGATGGGATTAACTGAATAGGGGCTGGAGGCAGGTGGGTTGTGGTTGGAGGAAGTGCTTCACTGGGGCTGTGGCTATGGGGTATATATTTTGTATCTGGAGAGTGGAGTTTCTCTCTGCTTTCTGATCACCCTGTGGGCTGCTTCCCTCTGTCACACTCTTCCACCATGATGTTCAGCCTCACCTGGACCCCTTTGGGAATGGAACTGGCCTTCTGTGGACTGAGACTTTTAAAACCATGAGCCCTCAAATAAACTTTTCCTCCTCTAATATTATTCTTGTTGGTCTTGTAGTCACAGCGGTAAAAAGCTGACTAAAACAGAAATTTACTAAGGTGTTGTTTTGCTACTTTACTTTAACCATTCTCGGGCACTTAGGACTTGTCTGTCCTTTACCTAGAGTCTAATATTAGCTAAAATGCACATGTAGAACAATAGTCAAGTGACCGAGTTTGTCTAACAATTTGTAGTAATAGTCTTTCCCTCTGCACTGCCTCTCCTAAGGAATCAAGTTTAATCTATGCTTTTATTGGTGCATTATAGTTTTAATGTAATTCTGGGGTCCTTTTGGACATATTCGTAAATGCATACAACGTAATCTGCTCCATATCAACCCATAGTATTATCCCTTTCCTCTCTTCCTTTCCCCCCCATCCTCTTCCTCTACTCTAATGGTCTTCCCTCTACTAATTTATGTTTTAATTGGTGCATTATAGTTACACATAAAAGTGGAATTCATTGTGATGTATTTATACATGCACATGACATCGTTTGGTCCATTTCATTCTGCAGTTCTTCCTTTTTCCCATCCTTCCCCCTTCCTCCTCTATCTCCATCCCCCTCTCCATTGTTCTGCCTTCTATTTTTATGAGATTCTCTTCTTTTAAAAAAAATTCCTTATTTTGCTCTGCTTCAGCATTCTACCCTTGAATTTCCAAGTCTGGCTTACTTCACAAAGCATCATGTTATCTAGTTCCATCCATTTACCAGTAAATGCTGTGATTACATTCTTCTTTATGGCTGAATAAAATTCCACTGTGTATGTATACCACATTTTCTTTATCTATTTTTCTAATAAAGAGCACTTAGGCTGGTTCCATAACTTGGCAATTGTGAATTGTTCTGCTATAAATATTGGTATGCATCTATCACTATAGTATGCTGATTTTAGTTCTTTCAGATAAATACCAAAGAGTGGGGTAGCTGGGTTATATGGTGGTTCATTCCTAGTCTTTTGAGAAACCTCTCTACTCTTTTCTAAAGTGGTTGTACTAATTTGCAGCCCCACCAACAATGTATGAGTGTGCATTCCCACCCCCTCAATCCTCACCAGCATTTATTGGTATTTGTATTCTTAATGATTGTCGTTCTAGCTGGAGTGAGAAAATTTCAGTGTAATTTTGATCTGGATTTCTCTGATTGCTAATGATGTTGAACATTATTTTTCATGTATTTTTTCATATTTATTTTTCTTCTTTTAAGAAATGTCTGTTTAGTTCATTTACCCATTTATTGATTGGGTTTTTTTTTGGTGTTATTTTTTTGAGTTCTTTATATATTCTGGATATTCAGTTTAACAATTCCGTTCTTAAAAGATAATCATTCCTATGAATTATCAGGAAAAAATACCAATGAAAACACAAGAGTATTATTTTGCATTCTCTGCTTTTCAGATAAGTTGTACATTTCTAAATATTTGGAAAGATAAAATGTCTGAGGCAGGGATCTAACTGTAACCATAGTGTACACACAGTAGCATCACAGAAATGGCACGTACACACACAATATCCAGAGAATGTATTCTGAATAGAACCTTCCTTCTTACTGCATACTCTCAATCCTGTGGACAGCTATAAGCACGTGTAATACTTAGGGGTGATTTTAATATAATTTCTACAAGCTGTTTTCAAAGGACAAAATTTCCTGTGAATTTTAACACAAAAAATGCACAAAAATATATAAAATAGCTAATTAACTGTGCTCATCAAACACCAGCAAACTCTAACATCTGCAAAGACTAGATGCTGCAAAATTAGGACTTGTCAATTACACACGCTATTCCCACAGTAAAGTAAGACAAAATGTAGGCTTACGCGACGTGGGTTAACCTCATCTTACTCTAAACACATCAACAGAAAGCCCCTGAACATATTTTTGCCTCAAATCCGAGCACAAATACAATATGCCCCACCAAAGAGGCAGTGTGACCGTTCTCTTTACAAAAGACAATATTTCCTGTGGATTTTAACAAAAAAGATATTTAGAAAATATGTTCCTTTACTACATCTACCTTTATATATATCAGGCATTCAAGAACATCAAGAAAGACTAAATAGCTCAAAATGATATTTGGTCTTATAAAAAAAATGGGAAAAAAAGGTATTTGGCACTGTCAACTATTTCTGTATTAGTGAAGAGCAGAACGTGATCATACGACATTGGTGATGAAATGAAAATGTCTTGTAAATGTGACTGATCCCACATAGAACCTTCCTTCTGAACTTGGCCTGAATTCAGATTTAGTATTAACCTGGGGGACATTCACAGTCCTCCTGGAGCACATTCAGGAGCCTTCTAGAGGCTTTGCGGGGTCCAGATCAAGACCACTGTGCTTATGATTTTTATGTCTCTTACTGATCCCTCAGCTGCTTTGCTACAGGAGGGAAGGGCTTTCGCCAAAATTCTTTAATGCTCTCCGAGTGGGGCTCTGGCCTTGGAAAAAGGCATTTCCAGTCATTGAACTGTCATTTTGCCTGGGTCTCCTCCCAGAGGAGAAAGGCATATGACTCCCAAGGTTCCTGGAAGCATTGAAAGCGCTCCCAGCCACAGCCAGCTTTACTTTGGCAAGCCATTCCACTCCCTTTCTTTCCTCTTTTCCTTTCCCATGGAACTTAGTTCTTCCCTCTGTCTTTCAAACTCGCCCTTAGACATAGCAATTCAAAGCTTGATTTTCTCCTTGAATGCACTCTCTCTGTGAAAGAGCCTTTTCACCAAGAATGTGGTGCCTGGTCCTCCATCTCGCCAATCAGTTAAACAAAGACTTCCATGCTGGGGAGAAATTTTCAGACCCCTTCACACACGCCTGTTTCCCTCCATAGCACTTGGCCAGAGCCAACATCTGCATGAAAAATTTAAGAAGTGAAAATATTCCTATGAAAAGTCCTTCCAAAGCAATTGAGAGAGAGCTGTAACATACTTGAGTAAATTATTTTTTATTTCTCATCTATGTTTTTGGAGTGGATTAATTCAGATGTACATAGGCAAACAAGGCCCTGCACCTATGAATATGAAAAGGATAAATGAATACATCAACTGTCAAATAATCTGAAGTTTGACAGCTTCAGTTAATAACCTGTGTGTGCTGAGAGCTTCCACAGACCTGATGGCATAGATACTCTGTCTTTTCTCCAAAGCAGAATATAAGAAACTAGCAAGAGCTCAGTTTTACTTTCAAGTTTTTCTTTAAGGGTTTTATAGTGAGTAGTTGCCCTTTCCTGGGCTCCTCACAGCCTTGGAAAAATCAACAGAAAAAAAGTGTACAAAATTAGGTTCTTTTCTCCTCCCCTCCCCCTCCCCTCCCCTCCCCCTCCCTCCTCCCTCTTCCTCCTCCTCCTCCTCCCCTTCCTCCTCCTCCTCCCCTTCCTCCTCCTCCTCCTCCTCCTCCCCCTCCTCCTCCTCCCCTTCCTCCTCCTCCTCCTCCTCCTCCTCCTCCTCCTCCTCCTCCTCCTCCTCCTCCATTACACCTAGGGATGTTCTACCACTAAGCTATATCCCAGACCTTTTTTTTTTTTTTTTTAATTTTGAGACAGTGTCTTACTGAGCTACCAGGATAGCTTTGAACTTGCTGCCTTGACCTCCCAAGTAGCTAGGATATAGGATAGGTGTGCACCACCACAACTAGCTGACATGTGCAGGAAATCAGTACCCCAGCATCCTAGCAGCATCTGGATCCTGGGGTTCTGAAGTCAGCTGCCCATAGGGTTGGACTTGGTGGGAAGGCTAGGATGGGTAGTATAGTGCACCGTGTGCAGGCTCCGCATATTTCTTCAGATCACAACATCATCAAAACCGGGGAACTCAGCCCTCCATTTGCTTCTGTTTCTGCTTCTGCAATTTTCTGTTTTCTGTTCCCTTTTACCTCTGCAACCTCCAGAGAGGTACAGGGAGATCTACCCTTGGGTGGAGGAGAAAGCTGGCCAGTCATGGGCCAAAGATGTGAAAAGTCCCAGAAGTCCAAAATCTTCTTTCACTGATGTGATGAAGATTTCCCCAAACCCCTGCTTGCAACCAGAGTTACAGGTTCAACTGTTAACTGTGACTAAACTTGGGTGAGTTTGTTGGATAATTTTACCTTTGCCATGTTCTGAGTTGAGGCTCTTTCCCACCATGCTCATGAGCAGCCCCTTTTCATGAGCTTTCTTTCCTCTCTTCATCTCCTTATCCTTATGTGAGGGTTCCAGACCTCTCCAGGTCCTGGAGGCTGCAGCTAGTTTGAGGTTGCATGCTCCTTGACTCTTGACAGAGGACTAGTGACATAGAAGTGCACTTAGGGGGATTTATTTATTTATTTATTGCTTATGAAGGATCAATTTTTTATTTACGAGCAATTCAATAGACATGCCACAAATTGGCTTTCCCTGTGAAGTTTTGCTTAGAACCCATGGACTGGCACCTAATTACAAAGGGGATTCTTATCTTTGTTAAGTGAAAATACTGAAGGATAAAAGTCATAATTTCATTCTATAATTTAATATTTTTGCAATCAAATAATTTTTTTGCTTTTAAAAATACATAATTTCTACATACATGTGTAGTAATTAAGATTATTGTTTAAACTAGCTATATCATAACAGTGATATCATTATTTACATAATTTCCCTTTTTAAGAAATTAATTGGATTCTAGACTTTTTGGTCCCATGACTATAAATAATTGCAATGAGCAACTTCCAAAATAGTTTTTGCTTCTATTAAATTGTTTTCTTATAGTTATACTTTTGTATTATTTAAAAAATTCATTCACTCATTTTAATTGGTGCATCATAATTATACATAATAGTGGGATTCATTATGCTCTTTTCATACATGCACATAACATTATTTGATCAGTCTTACCCTCTAGTACTTTCCCTTTCCTTCCCCGCTTCCTCCCTCCTTCTGCTCTACTGATATCCCTTCTATTATTATTATTATTACCAAATTATAATTATATACATGTGTGCATATATGATTTATTGTGGTCTCTTCATATAGTGACAGCGAGTTTGGTAGACTTCATTCCCCAGTGCTTCCCCATGCACTCTCCTTCTTCCCTCTCTATCCCCTTCCTCTTCTCTATTGGCCTTCCTTGTTTTTTCATGAGATCCCACTCAGGAGAATTTAAAACAGAGGTGCAGATGTATGCTCTGGAGACTGCATAGACTGAGCCTGGAGGAGGCGGGACTTGACCACTGGACCAGTGGGGGCAGCAGCCTAGGTGGGCACCCTCTGGGGAATGTGTCCATCTGGCACCCAGGAGCAAGAGGCTTTGTTGCATTCTTTGTATGCCAGTGGTACTCAACCTTGACCACATATTAGAATCATCAGCGAAGCTTAACGTGTCCAGACCGTGCCCCAGAATAGAATCTCTGGAGTAGGGTCATTTATTAGTATGTTTTTGTAGTTGGTAACTTTTTGTTTTTTTTTAGTTGTTGATGGACCTTTATTTTATTTATTTATATGTGGTGCTGAGAATTGAACCCAGTGCCTCACACATGCTAGACAAGAGCTCTACCACTGAGTCACAACCCCAGCTCCTAGCTAGTTACTTTTAAGCAGATAATTGCAATACTCGGGTAAGGTTTGGCTGTCCTATCTAAAGTAAAGCCTTTCATGTGTTAGGTACTGTGTCAGGCACTGTTATGGGCTGAATGTGCAAATTCATAAGTTGAAATCTAATTCCCAGGGTGATGGTATGGGAGGTGAGAACTCTAGGTCATAGGGGTGAAGCCCTCATGATGGGACTAGCACCCTTATAAGAAGAGACATGAGGGAATGCTAAGTACAAAAATGAAATGGGCCCAGGACTTGAAGGGAACACAGTCTGATGGGCAGCAGAGCCAGAGATGAAAGAGACAAAGATGGTTGCCCTTGGTCACTGACTCTTCCCTGCTGCGGAGGCCCCTTGGCTGCCTCTACTCCATTTGGCTGATGTGCACTCACGCTGTTAGAAACATGAACAATCAGGACATCAAGCCTGCAACCCAACAATCACCAAACATTTCCTAAGAATCCCAGTGGCTTTTCCATTTCTATGCCACTGACCTCTTGGAAATATTAATGTAACCAATCAATAGTTGGAAGTATTTCCGAGGTAGCTTTATTTTATTTTATTTTTTTTAGAAAGAGAGAGAATTTTTTAATATTTATTTTTTAGTTTTCGGTGGACACAACATCTTTGTATGTAGTGCTGAGGATCGAACCCAGGCTGTACACATGCCAGGCGAGTACGCTACCACTTGAGCCACATCCCCAGCCCCCGAGGTAGCTTTAAAATCATTGCATGTTAATAGTAATGAACATTGAGTAAAGCTTGCTGCATATGTCTTCATATCCAGCATGGTTCTCAATGGAGGGGAGGGGGAGTTACCCCCCCCCCCGGGATGTTTGGCAAATTCTGGAGACATTTTTTGTTGTTCCACCTGGGGAGAGACTTACTGGCATCTAATGGACAGAGGCCAGGGATGCACAGGTAGCCTCTGACAACAAAGAATTATCTGGTCTAAATGTCAATAGTGAGAAATTTGGGTACATAGGATATAACTTAAAGTTTTGCAATGTTTACAATGACTGCATGAGTTAGACATTGAGATTCTTTTACAAATAAGGATTTTGAGAGCTGGGGATAATGAGTTACTCATTCAAGTTTTGAAATCACAAAGCCAGTCATCAGGATAGCCTTGTGTAGAACCAGCATAGTCAGGCTAACCAAGGGATCTACAGGTCAGCTCTGCTCAGATTAGGTAACTCTCCCTGAAGTAGCAAGTTGTGTGGTGTCACTGCAGTTGACTTGGGACAAGTTATTAGACTTAAGGAATGGAAATTTTGGCCCCTGCACATTTTACTTGACTCTTTTCATTTTTTGTTTTAATTATGGTCAAGAATATTTCAGCTGGAGCACAGAAAGCCAATAGAGACTTACCTCTGACCTTGTCCTTGAACATCCCCCACTAGATGCCAGACTACCCAAGAGTACAAAGGCTTATAGACTCTGCAGCTGTTTAGAGCCAAATACTTGTACCTTCATTCAGCAAATACTGGTTAAGCACTACCGTGGTCCTGGAATATAGCAATGAACAAAATCATTTTACTCTCCTGACATTTTATCAGAAAAAAAAGCCACATGGTCTACCAATCAAGCTATCCAGAATCTTATTTAAATTTTGGTATTTGCAGCAATTCTATGAAGTAGGTATTCTTAGTGCCCCTTTTTATGGATATAGAAACTGAAAGAGAGAATGTTTAAATAATTTGCCCAACCTAGTCTCTGGCAGAGCTGGGATGCAAATCCATCTACTGATTATCAAATGTGGCAAACAGGATATCTGTTTCTCAGAGAAGCCCATTTATCCTGAGCCCTGGATGTGAATAAAATTGTGATCACTCCCCATGTTTGGTGAGCAGGTCTGTGAGCGTCAGGCCACCAAGGGAAACACATAACCTCTGCCAGAAACTGGCAGTCGCTGCTGCCACTGTCCTTGGAAAGTTTGCACAAGGCCTAGATATGGCCTGGTTTGTTGTAGTAGCAATGTCAATTGCTTAGGAGTTCTCTGTGAATCTTGTTCATGTTGCATAATTAGGTAGGAAAATATGTATAATTTGGCTCTGAGATGAAGTCTTGCTGGCAAACTCAAAAAATTTTGAAATGGTTTAAATGAAGCTTATTCTGCTACATGCAAAAATTGTGGGGAATTCACATAAGTATAGTAGATTATAGGAAAACTGAATGAAGCTCTCAGATAAAGGAGTCCTAAACACAGAGGAAACTCTTGACCAATGGGGAGATGCTGAGTAATCACCAAAGAGCTAACAAAGAGGAGATGGCCTGTTGAACCCATAGCTCCAAAGAGTGATATTGAACACCAAGTAGATAAAGTCCCCAAAATGTTAAATTAGTGTGCTCTAATGAAGACACATCAAAATTTAGTGGGGAACTAGGCATAGTGGCCTAAGTTCACCACTGTAGATCACACCTTCAATCTTAGCTCTTTGGGAGGCCAAGGTAGGAGGATCCCAAGTTTAAGGCCAGCTTGTGGAACTTAGCAAGATCCTGTCTCAAAATAGAAAACAAAAGGGCTGGGGATGTCGCTCAATGGTGCAGTTCTTGCTTTGCATGCACAAGGCCCTGGGTTCGACCTCCAGTACCACGTACACATACACACACACACACACACACGCACACGCACACACACACACAAATTAGTGGTGAAAATATTTCTAACCTTTGAACTGAGGGCTGTTACTCAGGAAATACAATGTACACATAGAACAGTCTGTTTTTCAATTTTGTAAAATTAGTTTTATTATTTATGTGGATCTGTCTCTTAAAGGGGCCTCTGTTTCATAATCTTAGAAAAAGCAAGATGCACAATCTAAATTCTTAGATTAAATATTGTCTTTTTAAATTAAAAAGAATATTTTCATGGTGTTCTGATGGGATGAGCACAGAGCTGTGGGTTTGTGGAATAAGACATGTTCCTGCTGGGTTAGAATCATCTGTTTCTCCACAATGAATGCTTCTGTAATGAGCCATGTGCTGCTCAGCACAGAAGCTGTGTGGTGGGTTTTCACCATCCTCTCTGCCGCAACGCGGCTGGGCACAGAAACACGAACCCCTCAAGCGAGAAACAAAGCTTTATTTAAAAAAGCCGCCAGCGTCCAGTGTGCCCTGCTAGCAAGCCGGTGGACCCCACATGTGTCACCGGAACTCGGCGCCGGGGCCTCCCCCGGAAGTTCCCTCCTACTATCCTTCCCCAACCAATGGGAACTCTCCCATTACATGAGTGACATGAGTAACCTGAGTCCTGTAACAGGCCGAGGTGAACAGCAGGAGTCCAATTTTCATATGAATGTAAAGCTTAACATAATCATATCATCTCAATGGCTAGCTGGCAGTCACCTAAACCAAAGTTACCATGTATCATAATACTTTTGCTGTGGCTCCTAGCACCTCTCTTTACTTCTGTCTTAAGATGAGCAATATTCTGGGTAAAGACTGCCAATAATTTGGGTTCTGGACATGGTGCTGCACCTTAGCTGAACAGCAATGGCCATAAATCTGAGCTGTTTCAACTGTTTTTGTTATAGGTTTTGGGACTTTTGAGGCTGTTTCTCACTACAGCACGACCTGACACCAACAGTTACTTTCCCTAACCTGTAACTGCAGTCCTCAGAGATGCTCCCCAGCTTGAGAAATAAGTCAATTCATAGGATGTAGTTGCTTGTTTTCTTAATGAGGATATGTTCATGAAGGAAATGGGATTAGCAAGGATTTCAATGAAGATAAAGCTGACTCTTATTATCCATGAAACGATGCAAAAACATAGACTTTGTAGTCAGACCCACTATGTATACTCTTAAGAGGGTTTTTCAGTAAAAAAAAGGGGGGGGGTTTCAGACTTTCTGAAAATCAGGTTTCCTTTCCATAAACTGAGGATAAGCACACTTATATTACAGATTACAAGAAGATTAAATTACATATAAAACTCTTAACATAGTATAAGAACCCAATACTCAAGATTTTCCAGGTAGAAGAACTGAGCACATGGTAGTTCTTATTAATATTCATCTATATACACAAGCGGGCATTTAAATATCTAAGTACACAGTCCGAATGCTGAATGTGAAATGTGATCCTCTGAAATACCACTTGGCATGTCTGATATATCATGTTTGCTCTAATTGCAATATGGCTAGATGGCAATTTAAGATGTTGACCATTATCTAACATCGGAGAAACTGAGTTGAGTGAAACTGCTTTTAGAAATAGAGTATGGACATAAAGTATAAAATTTTGAGAGCTATATCCAAACCAAGCCAGCAAATCATTTCAGTCAACTTTTAGAAACCATGCCTGCTTATTCTCCTCTGGACTAGGTTAATAAGAGGTGAGACCAAAATATAAATTGCCACCCACAACTAGTTTTAAGTCTCCTTAAGTGACATGAAGGGTTGAGTGTGACTTGAAGGGTTTGAGGTTGATGACATGACAAATAAAAAATGCACAAGCACTAATTGGACCTTCATTTCATGAAGACAAGTCTATCTTGCTATCATATGATAAGCTTTTCTTACGCTCCAAAGCAACAGTAAGAACAGCAGCCACCATCCACCAGTGCTTGTCAGCTTTCCGTCACTGGAACAAAATAACTGGTAAAATCAGCTTAAAGCAGGAAAGATTTATGTAGGCTCACAATTTCAGAGATCTCAGTTCATGGTCAGCTGGCTCCATTGCTTTGGTCCTGACCTGAGGAAGAACATCATGGTGGATGGGCATTGTGGAGAGAAGCTGTTCACCTCATGGTAGCCAGGAAGGAGAGAGAGAGAGAGAGAGAGAGAGAGAGAGAGAGAGAGAGAGAGAGAGAGAGAGCGCGCGCGCGCGCGCAAGCGATCGAGCGAGCGAGCAAGGAACTGGGGACAAAATACAGTCTCCAAGGTTACATCCCCAAGGACCCACTCCCTCCAACTGTGTTCTGCCTCCTGCAGTTTCCACCATCTCTGAGTGGTCCATTCAGCTATGCATCCCTCAATGGGTGATTCCATTGATGAGGTCAGAGCCTTCCTGATCTAATCATTTCCCCAAGGCTTCACCTCTGAACATTGCTGGATTAGGGACCAAGACTTCAATACATGAGCCTTTGGGGGGACATTCCAGTTCCAAAAAGTGGGGCCCTTCACTCATTCAACCATGCAATTGATACTGGGGACAGGAGTGAGATGGGAGGGCAAGAGCCCCCATCTGCATGAGACTGTGCCCATCAGGGGGGTCGCAAGGCTGTTTTAGGGCACCAAACTTAGGGGTTGGAGGGTGGGGAAGGGCCAGACTTTCCTGAGAATGTGACATTTAATTTGAGACCTGAAGGAGAGTAGAAGCATAGAAGAAACAGAATTCCAGGCATAGACAATGCCTGTGTGAAGGTGAAGCACAGAAGAACTTTGAGCCTTGGGCTGTGGGAAGGAGGCCCGTGAGGCTGGTTCCAGGAGAGAAAGGGATCGAGTGAAGCGGGACAAGATGGAAGGGTCAGGGAGGATCAGGAATCCCGACGCCTGCTGACCAGGTGCAATGGGAAGTCACCAGAAAGGCTTTAAGGAGAGGAAAGACTGGCTAATCTTTTTAAAAGGTTAGTTATGTTTCCTTAAAAAAGTAAACATGGAATTTCCATATGATCCAGCAGCCCTACTCCTGTGTATGTAACTGAGACCATTAAAAAGAGGGACTCAGATGCTTATATACTTATGTTCATAGAAGCATTATTTGTAATAGCCAAGAGGTGAAAGCAATCCAGGTGTCCATTGCCACAGAAACATAAACAAACTGTGATGTATGCATACAGTGAAATATTATTCAGCTCTAATTAAAGAAAAGCAAATTCTGACACAGGATCTAACATGGACATTGGAACCTTGAGGATGTTATGCTAAGTGAAATATAAAAGGACAGTTACTCCATAAATGCTTCTAGAAGAGATGCCTAGAATACGTAAGGTCCTAGGGACAGAGTTACTCCTGGGTGCCAGGGGCTGAGGAGTGATGGTCTAGTGAGTGTCGAGTTTCTGTTTTGCCAGATGAAAAAGTTCTGAAGGTGGACGGTCATGATGGCTCCACAAAAATGTGCACGTTCTTAATACCACTTAAAAATGGTTAAAATGGCAAACGTTATGCATATTTTACCCTAATAAACCATTTGTTGCAGTTGCTGTATAGGGAGTTGGGGTGGAGAATGCTGTGAAGGGAAACCAGGATGCAGGAGATCAGCCTCAGGCTCTCGCTGTTGCCCTGGAGAGAGACCAGCTGGCTGGAGCAGAAGGAGCAGTGGAGATGAGCAGACATGAGCGAGTTCCCTGTTCATTGTTGAGGTGGCTCCCCAGGGCTTGGTAATGGACCAGAAGGGGAGGGTGGTGAGAGATGCAGAGCCAAGCGTCAGGGATGACAGACTGCTCCCTGTTGGCACAAGCCATGAGAGAATAAAATTACCATTGATTGCAGTGGCGAAATGCTGGAGGAAAAACACATTAGGAGGCAGGGCGGGTGGGCAGGTGGGGAGTTCAAAGGTTCAGGCTGGAGACATACTCCCCTGGGGATGACTAAGAAAGATCCCAGGGCAGATGTCAAACAGGGTGTTGTATATACAGGTGTGGAGCCCAGGAGGGCATACTAGGGAGGAGATGGGAGATGATAGGATGGAGATGTGGTTGAAACCACAGGAATACATGAGATTGTCAACCAGGGGGTGCAGACCAGTGAGGAAAATTGCCATCCAAGAAATGAGAAAGCCTACACCAGATCTGGCAGGTCAACCTTCAATTTCAGCAAATTAGCCTGTTTTTCTCTTCAGCCAGAGACATGAGCATTTGAATAAGAGTTGTCGGTGCCTGGATATGACAAAATGCACGGAAACCAAGGGTCCTAGGCATGCACTGGAGCTCAGAAGAGCTGGCCAGTCTCAGGGGCACTGGTTCTCCAAGTTGCAAAAGGGAGAGGATCAGGAATTTTGGTGATAGGGACAGGGTCAGGGCTTGAGTGCATGGGGGTCTTATTAAGCTGACTCTTATCAACTCTTCCCAGGAGAGGCTGAACAGGAGAAAGTAGAATAAGAACAAACCATAATGACTGGGAGCAGATACAGAGTAGCTTGGCCCACTATCCTCCAGAAATGTGAAGGCTTTTGAATTGCAGTGTATTTGTGATATAGAGGAATCTCCCTTTTCCCTGCAGCTAATCTGAAGCTTTGATAGTAGCAGGCACGAGAGTGATCTAATGCCAGAAGTTGCAAACGTTCTCCTCTTTAAGAGAAGCAAGCCAGTCTCAAATTAGAAGAGTCGTAAAAATATCAGTTACTATCACATGCACATGTATTCGGTGTGAATTCTCTCTCTCCCAATGCAGGAGACTTCTTTTGGATATTACATTAGTTTGCGTTTCTTGGACATGCTCCAGTCTGGCTCGGAGATGGGGCGCAGTGAGGATCTACTTTGGGAATAAACAGATAAGATTTTTCCGAATGTGTAAGAACTTCTTTTAGAGCAAACACTACTAAAAATTGGGATTTGGGTTGGGAAGAATTTACCAGTCACACACTTGGATTGGGACAGGTTTATAGTAATCTACGTTGACACCAAAGCTGAGGAGCTGGTGTCTGGAGGCAGGGAGCATCAGAGAAACTGGATGGGGAAGACCTGGGCTGCTGCTCTCAGTGAGGCTTCATTTAAAGTGATTTTGTGGCCCTGCAGGGAATGCTTTGGGGTGAAGGATGAAATGGGGACCTTCTGAGCTGTGGAGTCACTGATCTCCTTACAGCCATGGCTTCTGGGTCAAGCTTGCAGATGATGGATGCCTGGCCTGGTTCCATCCCATCCATGTCAGGCTTCAGGCTGCTGCATGGGAATGACATCAGTGGCGTTTGTTCACTGGGGTCCTTAACAAGCACATGCCAAGGCATAAGAGGTGGGTCTAATGGTGGTGGGGCAGGATTTTGTTTACTTTGTGATCTCCCAATGTATCATGATCTCCTGTGTAGGAGGGAGAGGGAGCAATTGGAGGGAGCAGTCCCTTCTTCCTTCCTGGTGGGGATGTGGTTTTTTCCTCCTAATTATGAAAGGTCAATAGGACTGAGGTGGTCCAAGGGGAGGAAATTGCAACAAGATGCCTGGTTTGATTACAAGGGCAGTAGTATGAACGCCATCCTTGGAGCATGAACAAAGACCTTCCCTGCTCCCTTTCCTTTGCCTCTGTTGTGACTCCAGGTCCACCATGCATTTGCTCAGAGTTTGGGGATGAACCTTTCCACCAGGTGAAGCAGAGATGGGTGGAATCTAAAGTGAAACTTCTGAAAGGAAACCTTGCTAGAGGGCAGCCTCCAAGGAGCCATTAATGCTTTTAAAGTCCCAGATGGGAGAAAAGAAGGTGGAAAGGAGATTGGCAGAGATGCAAGGTGCCTGCGAGTACAGTAGAGAACTCCATTGCAGGTCACCTAGTCTTTCATGACAGCTTTTAGGGAAGGAACTGGGCGAAGAGGCGGTTCCTTGCTTACTCAATATCTACTCTTTGTTCTTTTACTATAATTGGAAGGGGAAATGTGCCAAGCTAAAGTCTATATTTCAGCCTCCTTTGCTGGAAGTGTGGTCAAGGAGATGTAAGTGGAAGTCTTTGGACTGGCTTCTGGAAAGTCTTTTGGAAGGGACAGTAAAAGTGACCATTTGAATAGATGATCTGTCACCTGCATTAAAAAAAAAAGACCATTAGTACCTCTATCTTCTCTTCCCTACCTGCAATGTAGGAGGATGATTGTTGATTTAGCAACCATCTGGTGACAATGAAGTGTACTCAGGAGGACAAGAAATCCCCTAGAGTTAGATGGTAGAGCAGAGAGATAGAAGGGACCCGGTTCCTGATGGAGTCGTGGAGTCATCCTGCAATAATCCCTGGTCATTAATGTGAAAGAAAGTCATTCCCTGATGTGAGTAAGCCACTTTTATTCTGAGTTTCTCCTTAGAAGAGACAAAAACCTTGCAGGCTAGTTCGGATACTAGCTTATTATCTCTCCCCCTTCTTTCCTACCTGCCAGACAAGTTTTCTTTGTTGGGCTTAGGTCTTTGCATGGGATCTAATTAAAAGGGTTAGACTATTAAAAAAACTCAAGGCAAAGAAGAATCTAGATAAGAAGGTTATATTTTGGTGAAAGATAACTCATCAAAAATGAACATAGGAGTGTGTTTAATAAAATGCCCTTCTTCAGCGTGCTCAAATACTGTAGGGGATTTTTTTTTAAGTATTTTTTTTTATTTTACAGTAGAATGTATTTCAACATATTGTACACAAATGGAGCACAACTTCTCATTCCTCTGGTGCAGAGTCACTCCAGTAGTGTAATCATACAAGTATATGGGGTAATAATGTCTTTCTCATTCTACCCTACTTCCCATCTCCACAGTCCCACTCCTCCCCTTACTCCCCTCTACATAAACCAAAGTTCCTCCATTCTTCCCTATCCCCCACCCCACTATGCCTCAGTATCCACTTATCAGAAAATATTTGGCTTTTAGTTTTGGGGGATTATCTTATTTCACTAAGCATGATATTCTCTAATTCCTTCCATTTACCTGCAAATGCCATAATTTCATTCTTCTTTAAGGCTGAGTAATATTCCACTGTGTATATGTACCACATTTTTTTATCCATCTGTTGAAGGACATCTACATTGGTTCCATAGTTTAGCTATTATGGATTGAACTGCTGTAAATATTGATGTGGCTCTGTCACTGTAGTATGCTGATTTTAAGTCTTTTGGGTGTAAACCAAGGAGTGGAATAGCTAGGTCAAGTGGTGGATCTATTCCAAGTTTTCTGAGGTATCTCCATACAGCTTTCCATAGTGGTTACACAAATTTGCAGTTTGTAGGGGCATTTTAAAAAAAATCATAGTAAGGGGTTGAAGATGACCTTCTATGTCATCTCATTTGTTTAACTCCCAGCCAATTTCTTATTCATATGCATAAACACATATGGTGGTCCCATAATCTTATATGTGACCCTGTGCAATTAGCAGGAGATGAAGAGTCAGATCCCAGAAATAGCAGCAACTCTTCCTTCACTGATGCTAATGAAAGCAAAAGCAGGTGGAGTTTGATTTAATGGTAAATGTTGGGGTGTGGAGAGAAGACGAGGGGAACACAGACAACAAGCAGTTGTAATGCTGTGAGGCTTGTTGGTAATGACTACGCTGTGAAACAAACATCTTTTATTTTTAAGAACTAATAACTCTGTGCAAAAATTACTTAATTTTTCTTTACTCCATCCTAAATGAATTAGACAAACAATGTCATTTTCTTAGTTTATTCATCCAAACACCTTTAGTCATTATCTAAGTGACCTGAAATTGAGCAGCAAATAGAGGAATAAAATTTTGTCCCCTTTATTGTCTTCCACAAATGTAATTTCCTCAAATTATAACAGAACTGAATTATGGAGGAGAAAGAATATACCCCAAAACAGCAAGAAAAAAATAATGAATGGAAGTCTTATTAAAAATAGAGATGATCAAAAAATAGAGATGATCAGTTGGATCTGAAGATTGATAATACCTAAGAGCATTATTATAAAACACTGAGAACTGATTTTTTAACATTTGGGCAATTGGATAGTTTGTCCCAGGAAGAATCTCTGAGGAACAAACTCATCTTTATAAATCCATCCATCCATCCATCCATCCATCCATCCATCCATCCATCCATCCATCTGTTGGTCCATCCCTTTGTCCATCCATCCAATTACCTATTGTTTCAGGCATTTGCTTTAACTATGTAATTTTCATAATACCCACTGGTATTCATATTCCATAAATTAAGAGATGGGGATAAAATTTTGCCTGTGGTCAAAGACCTAAATGCAGAATAAAATTTGGATGTGTCTGGTTCAAGGAATGTATGGTTCAAGGAAGTCTATACACTGAACCATGTTTCCAGGCTGGCTGTGCATTTCAGCCAATGCACACCGATTGCATTGACACAAAACAGATGCTATGAAAACGGTCATTTCATGGCCTTAGGTTGTACACAATATCTTTTCCATCTATCGTGATTTACCTTGGCTTGATTAAAAACCCAGGAAAAGAGGTCTGAGGCTTTTGAGTCGTTGGATAAATTGGAAAAGAGAAAACCATTTCAGAGACAAAGATTAATGAAATGAAACTCTATGCTCTTTAGAATGGAATCTTGCTAGATTATGGCTGGTTCTAGTTCTTCAGTGTCTTGCCCAGATCTTAGAGCCACACAGAAGAAAGCCAGGTGAGCACGTGCCTTCTAGGGTGGTCCTTCTCCAGACTTCTGAGTTGCAAATTTGCTCTGCTCCCCAGGGTAGTATGTACTTCTAGCCTTTCAAAGGATGCAGTATTTTTGTGTCGACCTTCAAATCAACAGCTGACTTTCACAATACTTAAGTATTTAGTTTTGTAGAAGCGCAATTTTGAGTCAGTGCTTTGTTACACGGAGCTTGCTGGGATGAGACACTTAGCTCATGAGGGACTGAAGGGGTTAGCAATCCGTGTATAGTTCCTCAGGTGATAAAATATATCTCCTTTTGTTTAAAATATAGGTAGCACTTTGGTATGGGAGAAAATATTGATAAAATTTGGCAAGAAAATTACTTTGTTGGGTGGGGATTTTTACAGGACTGGTGACTCTGTGGACATTTGGCTGTAGGAAGAGCCTGGAGCTTGCAGAAGTGCTATTCCATCATTGAGAGCTCTCTATAGGTCTGGGAAGAGATTTGCTACCAGGACCCAAGGTCCACTGTGCTCTGATGTGGGAAAACAATAACTCAGGATGGCCATAAAAATGATGAAGCATTCTCATAAAGTGACGTTGACTTGCATATCTAAACATTAGCACATACTTTATTACTCTTGTAATTTCCTACCCATTTTGTTTCTTGGAACAGGGAAACTATAAATACACTGTATTACAAAGTTTTGCTGCTTCTGTGGGAGTTTGTGGTTTCAAATGACAGAGACGACATGAATGTTGGCCAGATACTGCCCAGAATTAGTTTCCCTGGAGCTTTCCTATCACCTACACCTGAGCAAACTCACCTATTGGTGTCTCTGAACTCATCTAACATGAGATGTCTGGCACCAGATTGCAGGTTGCAAACTACCTGGCCCAGATGGAAGGAGGTGGATATCTGAGAAAGAGATTCAAATCCCAAGAAAAGATTGGGGAGAGTGGAACTGCTCCAGTCACCAGCGAAGAAGGACCACATTGCTTTGAGATGATGTAGCCATGTCTCTCTGAGTTTGCTCATTCTGCCCAAACCTCTTACCATTCCTGCCCACAGAAGAGGGACATTTCTGGGTGGAATGACAGTAATGTGGATTTGGTTTTGCCCTGGGTGCTTGGAGAGGATGCGGCTCCCCTCCATGACTAACAAGTGTGGTGGTGGGTGCTGGGGACATTGCCTGCCACTCTTGATCTTCACCACTGTCTCTGGGCCTGAGCCTTCAACCTGCTCCTACCTCCTTTCCAGTTGAATGGCTTGAGAACCTCCAATTAAATAAAAGAGAAAGTGGGGGGCTGCCTTCGCTCCTCCCCCCCCCCCCCCCGTTCTAAGCTTTTGTGTTCCGTTTGAAAGTAAACTTAGGTTTTCTTCCAAAATGAATAACACAGAGAGAAAAGAAAGCCACTCAGGCTTGAGGAGCCGTGCTTCATGCTTCTCGCAGCAGACTTCCTGCCTCTGCCAGGCAAGAAGGAGCCTGGCGTGTCCTTAGTTCACCCTTGCTCGGGCCAAGCTGTATGCAAATAAGTGGTTTCAGTGTCTGCCCGTTTGAGACTCTCAAATAAAAAAGAAAAAAAAAAAAAAAAACCACTGTCACCACCACCACCAACAACAACAAAAAAAACACCCCAAGACCAATTAATTCCAGTAGATTGCTGCAAGGCGAGGAGCCTCATGGCAACACATCCTGTTTTGCCATTCAAGCTGTTAACCCCCTCGTCAATACCCTCCCTAATGAACTTCTCTCTGTCGCAAAAAGAAATTGGGGGTGACAAAGAATTCAAAGCACTCGCAGGACAATTTTTCTAACCTTTGGCCAAGTGGAATGCTATTTTTAAGGCTAATTTGCGTTGATGGAAAAACAGGAAAAACAATAAGATGCCTTAAATTATGCTTGCTAGACCTATTTTCAGCCAGGTTTGAGGTCAGCTAAGTTGGTTTCGATCTTGCAAGAAATGGAGAAACATCGGCATCCTCCTTCCCAGTTAACAGCTGTGATCAGGTGGGACTGCTGTCCCCAGCTCAAGAAGTTCCTCTGTTCTGTGCTTCTGCACCTCCAATATTCATGTGTGATTTGAAGAGTCACTGGGAGCAGGACTAGCAATTTTATTACCTCTCGATTCTGTGTTTATCCTAGGACTGGATGAGAACTTTCAAAGTCAGCCAGAAAGATTGGGTTTAGTTGTGGGCAAAAGAGTATATTTCATAGAGGGGCTTTAATAGTCAGAATCAGGAAATAAACTTAATTTATCTTCACTCTCCACTATCCAAGAAGACATCTTGAACAGATTCTTTAATTCATCACTTTTCTCTTGCATTCACCCCAAAGAAGAATCTTTTTAGGTAATGAAGGCTCACTATGGGGTAGAATAGTCTTTTTAAATAATTAAGGCTCATTATGGGGTTAAATAACCTAGTCCAGTCTAATAAAATACTAACAGCATATCCAATCCGAAGCTCCTTCAGTAACTTTGCAGGCAGTCTTCAGGTGACATGGATGAGAATTCACTGGGGTAATGAAAGAGTGAGTGTATCCATTTGTTTATTTTTCTCATTTTCTTTTAGTTTTTCTTTTGTGCATCTCCTAAAATGTATATAATTTACATAATTTCTGGTTCAAAAGAGCATTTTAAATGTGTACATAAATAAAATATATTAGAGGTGAGTGTAAGTTTTTAATTTTTATATTTGGGGTGCAAAAAAAAAGTTTGGAGTGGTCTGCAACAGATGAGGTCTTGAAGGAGAGGGAGGCCAAATTCAGAAGGGCCAGACAGGAGGCCTCGAGCTGTCCAGGAGAGAAATCCTTAATAAGGGAGGAGCCTAGCTGTGGAGAGGGAGAAAGGCTTATGAGAGAGCTGAGAGTCAGAGGGTCTGAGTCGGTCCCCCCTGGGTTGTGGGTCTGGGTGGGAGGGCAGGGCCTGGCTGGAGCAATAGAACATGGCCTTGCTTTTGTGGCTCGACTGCACCAGGACTTCATCACCAGTGACTGTGAGTGCAGTCAGTGCCCTGAGGCATACTATGATTGACAGCAGGATGTCCCCTTCTCTTTCTGGGACTCACTCCCTGGCTTCCCCCTGGAGTTGACTGATGGTAGAAGGTGATGTTAGCACAAGGTGGTCTTCTGTATCTTATACTGCTTTTGATCTCTTCTCTAGCTCATCTCCTGCCCAGGTTAATGTCTGAGCTGCTGCCCCTTCTATTCTCACCTACAAAGCCTTAATCCTTCTAGTGCCTTCTTAGTCAGCTGAGAAATTTCTTCCATGTCTCATGGCCAGCTTGCCCAGAAGGAATACTTAGAGCTGATTTGGCTTTTATAGTCCAATCTCTTCTTCCAGGGGTGGTATCAAAATATGAACTAGCTTAGCCTGATCTTTCAGGAAACCACCTTCTCTTACATTTTCTACATCTGTCTGCTCATTTTTTTTTCTCACAGGCTCATGCAAATTAAGGGATGTGGCTGGGCATCTGTTTCAGAGTCTTCAAACTATCCATGGATGTTGCAAAGCCCAGTATCATGCTGTCCTGTTAGAAGGCTGCCCGGCCAGAACACACATACGACATTGTCTTGATGGTGTAGCTGGATTCCATGTTCCAACAGTCTTGTTCTGACCAGATTGCAGGTTCCGTTATCTATGCAGGGAATAATAAGGAACAGTTTTGGGGGCAAAGATGATGGCCTCATGTGCAAAAAGTTGAGTTTGGGATGTTGTGTGGATATGGAGATGATAACACTCAGTTATCTGTAAGTACACAGATCTGTTGTGTGGGAGAAAAATCAGAATAGAGGTGTTTCAGATTAGAGACTCTGGACATTGAAACCACAGGTGAAGAAGAATGTACAAGAGGCCAGGTAACCTTGGAGACATAGCAGAAATTGCTGTTCATACTGGAATGAGGAACTGCACAGGAGGAGTTAAGATCATCTCATAAAACCAGCAAGGAAGCTATTAAAGGCAACTGAGAAATAGCAAAATGCCTCTGGGACTCCCCTGGCTGAAGATGGGACAATTGGAGCTGCTTAAAGAGTAAAGACGTCAACAGATTGAAACACAGCAACATGTAGAAATCCTACTAATTAGATGTATTTTTATTTTTATGTGTCTTTTATTTTTAGGATACAGCTGTGTTCCACAGCCCTTCATTTGGTGCCATCATTCATTAAAAATGGATGGGGCAGGGTTTGTAAAGTGTCACCTGAATTTTGAATACCAACAGACAGCTCAGTTCTGCCTCCCTGGGGAGAAGAAAGGAAAATTTTGGCAAAACATCTTGGAAATAACTGACTTCTCTTATTGCCTTCATTTTGATGAGTTAATATGTGTTTATGCACATATCAGATTACACTTAAATAAATGGAAATTTAGAAATACCAAAGGAAGGGGAAAATGCTACATAACACACATTTTTAAGGTTTTTTTAAATTCATGCTAAACCCAGACCCCTGAAAAGCTAGGAAGAGACACTTTCAGAAGATCCAAGGCTAAAAATTGACATTTGATGCTGGTAGTCACTATTGAACTTAAGCACTAGAATTGCACCCGGCACTAGGTCCTGTACATAAAATGGTCCCCAACAAGGGTGGTGATGTGAATTGAATGTTCATGGATCATGGGAGCTTGAACTAGGATTTAATTCTCTATCTTCCAGGGACCAGCTCAGGGACCTCGGGTAAATCATAACACCTCTCTGTGTAACCAAGTCATCACCGGTAGAAAGAAGGACAAGTTGACTCCTCCATTTGAGGAGGTATAAGTGAAATTCTTACAAAGTCTCTCTTATGAGGACGTGGACAGTTCAAAGAGATCCGGTGACTTATTGGGAAGAGTTGTAACCTGGCAATAACGAGCGTGACCTTGGAAAGTTGCTATTTTCTGAGTTTTGATTTCATGAGTAAAATGGAGAAAGGAAAGAAAAACGTCCTTCACAGTGTGGTTGTGAGCATTGTGAGCGTATGTTCTAAGTAGAGTCCTACAAGTGCCCGAGAGACTGCTTCCATCTTTGAGGAGCTTAGAGTGAGAAATAAGTTCCATAAATAAGCAAACACAGTGACATTGGGATAAGTCTGTAAGTTAGCCTGGAAGAGTTTTCAGAGCTGGTGAAGCCTGAGCTGATCCTTGAAGAACATGTGTCAGGTGCTAAAGGAGAAACAAAAAACCCAGGTGTGAAAGTATATAGGCATATGACAAAATCATTCTGCAGAATCAATTTATTATTATTATAATTGCTGATGTTGTTTTCCTTGCCTTTGAAGGCTGATAGCGCTATGAAGAACTGTAGTGATTAACCCGGAAAATGCCACAAAAGCAGGGACAGAACGGTAACTCCAAGCTCTTCATTGGAGCGCTGGGAATATTAGGGGAATAAAGGAAAAATGGGTAACTTTTGTTAGGTGTCACGGAATGCAACATCTTGGACGGTTCTTCCCGGGAAGTGTTCTAACAGGCAAGCCAATGTCCCAACCTGAACCTTTATTATGGTTTAAGCTAAGCCATGCACCTGGGGTTGGGAAGATGGGGGAGGATGTAGGCAAAAATCCTGATCCTAAAGGAAGAAGAGATAAGAGAAAAGCTGAACTTCTTTTCTTCCTGGAAATAATATAAAGAAGAAGCTAGGATGGAGGTAAAGTGAGCAGGTCACAGATGTTTAATTCATTTGTATTTAATGTACTAATTACATTTATTTCTATCATCTAATTTTATGTTCCTTGATTGTCCTGAGCATTCTGTGTTCCTTTTGCTCTTTTTTTTTTTGAGGGTGCTATTTTTTTCTCATTCTGCTCCCCCCTTTAGTAGTTAGAAAGTCATATATTTTTTTAAAATATATTTTTAATTATTGATAGACCTTTATTTTATTTATTTGTTTATATGTGGTGCTAAGAATCAGACCCAGTGTCTCACATATGCTAGACAAGCACTCTACCACTGAGCTACAACTTCAGCCCAGAAAGTCACATATTTTTATGCTTTTAGTGTACAGCAGAAGTTGAACACTCACACTGACTATATCAAAGTCTGACAGTTAATCAGAATCTTTGTCCTCTGGTGTTCCTTTAATAATTTGGCTCACAGTTTGTTGGACATACTGAATCTGTGAATTTGTTTTTCATCACAACAGAAAATTTGGAAACGCTATCGCCTTAAGTGCCTCTGTTATACTTCTTTTCTTTCTCATGTTTTTCTATTTTGTCTTTTCCTTTGAAATTGTAATTAGAATAATGATTTTACCTCCTTTTCTGCCATGACACTTGTTCCTTTTTTCATATTTTATCCATTTTGACTCTCTGGAATATATTTTGTATAATTTCTTTATATAAAATTTCCAATTCATTAATTTTCTTTTCAGCTGTGTCCAATTTGCTGTTAAACTTGTTTATTTGCTTTGATTTAAAATATTTTGGGTTTTGATTCTAGAAATCTCCCACAGCTTTGTTGATTTAATCATTTCATGCCTTTTATTTTTCAATTTGTTAGTTATTTAATGATGCCTATTAAATGTGTCTTGCATGCTCTGATAATTTTATATATAGGTTGTTGTTTTGCTTCTTTCTTTTTCCTACTGACTCTCATACAAAGTTCCTGTGTGTGTGTGTGTGTGTGTGTGTGTGCATGCACACACTCACACATGCAGCACATAAGTGTACTCATGCACTCATGTATGTTTTATATACATATGTGATATTTCAAGCAGAGTTCTTATGTTTCTTGGAACTTCATTCTTGGAACACTTTGAGGCCTGTGTTAGGGGATGATTAGTATTTGCTTCTGCAGTGCCTGGAACCATCACAAACCTGGGACCCCTTGAGGTTTTTGAGACCCGTATGGCTGTGTAAATTTGGAGTGCAACCCACAGAACAATTTTTGGCTATAAATTCTCAGAAGAGTACTTCTTGTTCTCCATTTAGTACTTAGA
Organism: Urocitellus parryii; assembly: GCF_045843805.1. Classification (NCBI taxonomy): domain Eukaryota; kingdom Metazoa; phylum Chordata; class Mammalia; order Rodentia; family Sciuridae; genus Urocitellus; species Urocitellus parryii. Next base: position 73,969,990 of record NC_135539.1, on the reverse strand, counting down.
CTCAAGACAAATGATTTTCCTCATAGTCTCCTAGTTGTGAACTTCTTCCTTATTCCCCATACACTGAATGGGATTAGGGCTATTTTCTAGTGAATACTTCACCTTGGGCTGAACCTGGGTCTTGTCTGCATGCCTTACACTTTGGCAACCCATGAAACCCTACATTCAAGTCCACTTGGTAGAGGAAATTCCACCAAGACAAAGCAGATTTTCCTCCATGAATTTTACTTACTAGTTGGGTCCTAAGTATCCTTTGCTTCTTGCCGTCCTAACACAGCTTTTTAAGAATTGTTTTAGTGTTAACTTTCACTTGTCTTTGGTAGGCATTTGGTCAGGAAATCTAGTGAGCCATATAGTTGACCACTGCAGCTGTATTACCTCTTTTTTCCCTCCACTTGGGTACTATGGATTGAACCCAGCAGTGTTTAACCACTGAGCCACATCCCAACCCTTTTTATTTTGAGACAGGGTCTTGTTAAGTTGCTTAGGACCTCTCTAAGCTGCTTGAGGCTGGCTTTGAATTTTTGATCCTCCTGCCTCAGCCTTCCAAGCCACTGGGAATACAGGTATGCACCACCCTGTGTAGTCTCCAGCAGTCACTTGGGGACAACTTGGGGACAATTGTAGTGTTTAAAAAAAAAAAGTTGAGAGCTTTCCTAGCCCAAGGTGGGAACAGGAAGAAGCTGAATATAATCATTCATCGGACTTCAGCATTTTCTCACCCTTTGGCACGCTGTGTGTTGCTTTACTAATCCCCAGGGGGTAGAGAGCCCTATTATTTTATTAGGCAAAGTGCTTTCTTTAGCATCATTTCCATTGTCATCTTAGATCTTTATCATTACTATTCATGTGATTCAGTTTGCTGGTGCCGAACCAAAAACTGACCTTGTAAATAGAAGGGCAAAGATTTTGGCATCATATAGAGTGGGGTTCTAATTTCCGGTCTGACTTTCTAGCTGTCTGACTTTCAGAGAGTGAGTTTACTTCACATGGTCTGACAGTCTCAGTCCTAAGATGGGGCTGCTAATACTTCCTCATGTTTTTTTTTTTTTTTTGTGGGGATTAAAGAAGATACAGCCTGTAGATAATGCATATATATTAACCTTTCTATTGATCTTTAACTTTTCTCCAGCAAGTTTAGGATATTTCTCATGGAGAGATATTTCTAAAGGAGATTTTTAGGAAGGTCCATGAAATTGATGTGTCAGAGGAAATCAAGCTTCTCTACTTTTAGGGTAAACAGATCACCCATCCCACTCCAGGACTGAGACATATATATGATGGGAACATCAGTATTTTTATTTATCACTCCACACACTCCTGGATTTTCCCACCAAATGTGTTCTTCCTAGACACCTTTAGGAAGTTAACACCCAAGAGCATCAGGACAGTTTCAATAAAATCCAGGCTACAGCATGACTCAGACAGGCTTATCTCCCTGAGTGGGCTAAGCTGGTTGTAGCTTCCACATCCACCAGGCCTGCAGAGACTGCCTGTCCCAGACTGCAGTGGAGGGATTAGAGAAAGGCAGAACTGTGCACAAGACACAAAGACCACTTTAGGAAATGTGTATGAACATTTCATGTATGAACATGAAATGAGGGAAGAGGACACGCTACTGGAAGCATGGCTACTCATTTCACGAGGTTAAGATGATCAAAATTCAGCTCCTTTTCATTAATTGATCTCTTTACCTCTTTCCTCTTTATGTCCTTTTTAAAAACTTTTCATTTGTATTATAATTATTTGTGTATTAGTCTCTCTCATTACATTTTAAGCACCTCACAGACAAGATCAACATAATTGTAGTGTTAATTCAAATTCAGGTGGGCATGCTTGCTACTGATTACTAACACCCAAGAGATGTATCCAATAGGCATAGCTGTTTAGATTCATGGTTGAGTAATACCTGTTGAGTACCCTAAGCCAAGAAAAAGTCATTAAAGTTCAAATTCTGTTGGAAATATCTCAAGGGATTCTTCTATGAGAAAGAACAAAGTTTATCTTGACACCTGGCCAATGCAGTTCAATTGATTTCAATTTAACAATCCTATTAAGTACAAGGAAGAAAGCAAGAGAAACATCCTGTCCGGCTCTATTGATTGGACTTGGAGTTTTGAGGACTCTTTTCTCCCCACATTTCTTTCTTTCTTTCTTTCTTTTTTTTTTTTTTTTTTTTGTAGGAGCATGGGCGGGTACGGGGGATTGAACTCAGGGACACTTAGCTACTGAGCCACATCCCCAGCCCTATTTTGTATTTTATTCAGAGACAGAGTCTCACTGAGTTGCTTAGTGCCTCTCAGTTGCTGAAGCTGGCTTTGAACTCACAATCCTCCTGCCTCAGCCTCCAAGCCACTGGGATTACAGGTGTGTGCCACCGCATCTGGCCTCTCCTCACATTTCTATTGGTGCAATATAGTGGTACATATTGGTGGTATTTGTTGACATATTCATACATGCATACAATATAACAATATAAGGGCCAATATCAATCCCCAGCACCTCCCCCTCCCTCTCCACCTCCTATCCTTTGGTGCCTTTTCTTTATCTCCCTTTGATATTCATGACATTCACTCTCACCTTTCCTTTCCTTTTCCCTCTGTGGGTTCCACATATGGGAGAAAACACAGGACCCTTAGCCTTCTGAGTTTGGCTTATTTTGCTTAGTTCCATCCATTTTCCTGCAAATGGCACAATTTCATTTTTCTTTATGGCTGAATAAAACTCCATTGTGTACGTAAACCATATTTTCTTTATCTATTCATCGATTGATGGACACCTAGGCTGCTTTCATAGTTTGGTTATTGTGAATTGTGCTGTATAAACATGGGTGTGCATGTATCATGTAGTATGATGACTTTAATTCTTCAGGATAGATACTGATGCTGGGTCATGGGTGGTTCCATGTGTGGTCTTTTGAGGAATCTCCAAACTGATTTCCATAGTTGTACTAATTTACAATCACACCAATAGTCTAAAAGTTTTCCTTTTTCTCCATATCCTTTCCACCATTTATTGTCTTTTGTATTCTTGATGACTGCCATCTTGACTGGAGTGAGATGGAATCTCAATGTAGTTTTGATTTGCATTTCCCTAATTGCTAATGATGTTGAACATTTTTTATGTATTTGTTGGCCATTTGTATTTCTGCTTTTGGAAAGTATTTGTTTAATTCATTGGCCTATGTATTAATTGGGTTGTTTGACTTTTTTGGTGTAAAGTTTTATTTGAGTTATTTGTATATTCTAAATATTAATCCTCTGTCAGAGAGTAGATTTTTCTCTCCCATTATATAGGTGCTCTCTTCACAATTCTAATGCCATCCCATTTATTAACTCTTGACATTATTTCCTAAGCTTTATGGATCCTATAGAGAAAGTCTTTGCCTATCCCTATGTGCTGGAGTATTGACCCTACATTTTATTTTGGAGTTGTATAGTTTCTGGTTTAATTCCTAGGTCTTCAACCCATTTTGAGTTGATTTTTTGCAGGGTGAGAGCTAAGTGTATAATTTCATTCTCTCTATATGGATAACCAGTTTTCCCAGAACTGTTTGTTAAAAAGGCTATCTTTTCTCCAGTGTATGTTTTTGGCACCTTTGGCAAAGGATCAAATGACTGTACCTATGTGGGTTTGTATCTGTGTGTTTTATTCTGTACCATTCACACATGTTCTGTTTTTATGCAGTTTCATGTAGTTTTTGTTACCATAGTTCTGTAATATAATTTGAAGTCAGGTACTATGATACCTCCAGCATTGTTTTATTGGCTTAAAATTGCTTTGGCTATTTTTTTTATTCTTCCAAATGAATTTTAGGACTGTTTTTTCCAGTTCTATAAAAAATGTCATTGGTATTTTGATGGGGGTTGCATTAAATCTGTATATTATTTTGGATAGTATGACCATTTTTTTAAAAAATTTATTTATTCTAATTTGTTATACATGACAGCAGAATACATTTCAATTCATAGTATACCTATAGAGCACAATTTTTCATGTCTCTGGTTGTACACAAAGTAGAGTCACACTATTCGTGTCTTCATACATGTACTTGGGGTAATGATGTCCATCTCCTTCCACGGTCTTTCTTACCCCCATGCCCCCTCCCTTTCCCTCTCTCCCCTTTGCCCTATCTAAAGTTCCTTCATTCCTCCCATCTCCCCCTCATCTCCATTATGGATCAGCATCCACATATCAAAGAAAACATTTAGCATTTGGTTTTGGGGATTGACTTACTTCAGTTAGCATAATATTTTCCAACTCCATCCGTTTACCTGCAAATTCCATGATTTTATTCTTCTTTAATGCTGAGTAGTATTCTATTGTGTATATAGTATGACCATCTTAACAATATTAATTCTGTCTATCCATGAACATGGGAGGTCTTTCCATCTTCGAGGTCTTCTTCAATTTCTTTCTTCAATGTTGTGTAGTTTTTATTTTAGAGGTCTTTCACATCTTTGGTTAGATTTATTGCTAGATTTTTTGTTTGATTAGGCTACTGTGACTTGCTTTCCTGATTTCTTTCTCAGCAGATTCACTGTTGGTATATAGGAAAGCTATTGATTTTTCTATGTTGATTTTGTAAACTGCTACTTTGCTGAATTTGTTTATTAGCTTTAGCAGTCTTTTGGGGGAGTCTTTTTGATCTTCTAGGTTTTGGATCATATCATCTGCCAACAGTGATAATTTGACTTCTCCTTTTCTTATTTTTATCCCTTTTATTTTCTTCACTTGCCTAATTTCTCTGACTAGAATTTCTAGCACTATATTTAATAAAGTGGTGAGAGTGAACATCCTTGTTTTGTTCCAGATTTTAAAGAAAATGCTTTTATTTTTCTCCTCTATTACTATGAGATTGGCTTTGGGCTTTTCCTATATGGCCTTTATGACGTTAAGGTAGATTTATTTTACTATATATTCTATGTTATCAAAAAAATTCATGCCAGGTGAACAATGACAGAGTCATCTCTTTGATGCCTGTCTGGTCATGCAGCTGCTTCCCAGAGAATTCTGGCCTGAAACAATGAATAGAAATTCTTCTATTCATTGTTTCAGGTCACTCTGAACTGGGAGGGTATCAGATTTTTCCCACATTAATCCTTGTTCTCACTTTCTGCTCTACATGACAACATCTAAGGAATGTTAAAATCCAGTTAAAATTAAGTTATTCATAGTAAGAAGATATTTGCCTGGGAGAAATCTACAGGCCAAATTAATCTTAACCATGCCTGAAATCAACCAGAAATTTCCACACTATCCTCAAAAATATCTCTCTTTCTTTGTGACTGTCATTAAAAAAAAAAATCTGCCATGTCTATTTCCACATTGTATTTTTGTGTACACTAATTATTTCAGAATTTTGCCTCTTACCTGACCTCTTGCAGAATGCATCTGGGGCCAATCATCCCTGCTCTCAGTTTCTGTGCTGTCCTTACCCATGGCTTGCATCAGATCAAATCCTAAGGAAAACCTCCAATGGCTGCTGCAGGACCAGTTCCAAATGCCTCACTGTGATTTTCCAGGCATTGTGCAATCTGGCACCAGTGTACCTTTCTGACTTTCCCTCCCAGGATAACCTAATGTCCCTGTCACACTTGACATTGCACCATTCCTTTGCATACCAGGTGTGTTCATGCTCCTGTGACTTTTCAGCCTGTTTCCTCCTCCCAGGTTATTATTGTCATCCTCCTTGCCTGGTGGGAACCCACTCATCCTTTTAGGCCCAGCCAGATGGAATGGAACCTGTACAAGCTCCCTTATCTCACACGATTGACATCAGCAATTGGCTGAATGATCAAAAGAGTCGGTTCAAGAAGGAAATAAAAAAATAAAAGCAACAATAAAAACAACAGACTAAAACATCGTCATTTAAAACACGTCAAGAACATCCATTTACGGACTTTTTGGTGTAAGGCTTTTGAGTGTGGTTTCACTGATTAAAATTCTCCACTGACTTTCTTCATAAGCTCAAACTCACAATGGTTTTTTTTTTTAGTTTGAATTCCTTGTAAAGGAGTGAGAATTTAAAGGCGCTTGTAAAGCAACCTGAATGCAGAGCTCAAGACTTTTATGTTTTCATCCTCAATCTTCTTATAGTTTTCTCACTTAGTCCCAATTAAACAGCATTAAAAAATCAATTTTGCAAAATCATGTTAATGTATTTAATGCCCAGAACCATACTCTTAAGCATGGTTAAGATGGCACGGTTGGTCTACTCAGATGCCATAACATAAAAGAACAAGTGGCCTAAACAACAGGTGTGTGTTTTCTCTCTGTTCTAGGCACTAGCCCTCATATATGGAGGTGCAGATAAATTCAGTTCCTGTGAGGCTTCTTTTCCTGGTCTGTAGAGGGCACTTTCTGTGATCTCATATGGCAGGGTGAAATGAGGAGAGAGCTCTCTCAGGTATCTCCTCCAGAGGACACTAATCTTACGGGATTGGGGACCCACCCTTCACAGAGGTCCCAACTCCAACTACAGTCACATTGGGAATGACGTCTTTAATAACTGAAGTTTGGGCGGACACAAACATTCAGTCTGTAACAGATGGCAAATTTTATGTTATGTGTATCTTACCACAAGTTAAAAGACTGCCAAATTGTTTTCTGAAGTAAAAAAATTAATTTGCCTAATTGAGTGTTTAGAAAGTATTTGGCTTAGTTTTCATGGAAATGCTTCTCTTCTGTGCTTGTGTTTTTCTCACCTTAGGTACTATGTTATTAAAATGGCCTGAAAAGCTTGAGAAGAGCTGTCGCTGACTATGGTAGACATTCATACCACCTCAGTGCGTGCTTTTGCCACAAGATTCCTGGCCATCAACCACGCTGGGCATGTGCAGGTCTCATTTAGGGAGGAAGGGGACAGCTGTCATCAGTCCAGGAGCTACCGGAAGTGGAGGCCAGCTAAATTTCTTCTGCAGGAGCCCTGAGTAGGGTGCAGATCCACACTCGGCTGGCTTTGCAGCAGCACTTTGCTGGTGCGGGACCACTTGGTGCCCGGATCTAAGGCACCTGTGCTCACCATTTTTAAGTCACTATGAAGTTTTTGAGGAAAGTCTAATTTTAACTTTAAAATTGCATCAGACTTTTGCTGTAATGATGCTACAAGACAACTGGTGGATGTCACAGAGGATTACCACAATAATCATTTTACACTCACGGGTCATTGGGGGTGCCTCCCACTGGACAGACCATGGAACCTGAACAAATCTAGATTGTGGGGTGGGGGTGCTTGAAAGGCCCTCTTTTTAGGCGACAGTGGGAGCCCAGGAAAGGTTACCCCTTCAGAAATGGTTCTACCCTGAACAGCTTTGCATGTTTATCTGTGACTCTAACCCTGTCACCTTTCTCCACTGACATATTCATATCATATGGTGGAGACATTATTGTCCTTCTCCTTTCTTAGGTTCAAAGGTTGGGGCCCCCATGAAATGAATTGATAAAAGATTAACAAAAAGGGAGAAAAAGGTTTTAGTTAGGTTTGTATGCACAAATTCAGACACACAAAAAATGTGGCTCAATAAGCATGCAGGTGATTGAGGCTTCTACACCGTCTGAGGCTAAACGGAGGAAAAGGGGTCTTGGGCCTCTGAGTAGGGGAGACAAGTTATAAGAAGGTGAGGAGGAGTGTGTGGTAGGCAAGTAAGTGTTGTTTTGCATGCAGGTAAGGATCTTCCAGGTATGTGTTATCCCCGAGAGTAGCTCTTTTCCTGTAAGGAGATATATCTACCAGTGGAAATTTCCATTATAAAATGTGTATTTTATTACAAAAGGAGATGTTTTAATTAGGTTTTTTTTTCTTGCCACTGTGTCTAAAAGATCTGATAAGAACAATTTTAGAGGAGGAAAAGTTTCTCTGGGGTTTATGATTTCAGAGGCCTATAGATGGCCAAGTACATTGCTTTGGGCCCAGGGTGAGTCAGAACATTATGACAGGAGGAGAAAAGCAGCTCAGGACATGGAAATAGGAAGCAGAGAGAGTTCCTCATCAGGGACAAAATATATACTTCAAAAGCATTCTCCTAGTGATCCACCACCTCCAGCTATACCCTACCTGCCTGTAGTTACTGCCCAGCTAATCCCTATCAATGGATTAACACACTGATTAGGTTAAGACTCTCATAACCCAACCATTTCACCTCTAAACTTTCTTGCATTGTCTCACACATGAGCTTTTAGGGGACACTTCATATCTAAACTATAACAGGGGAAATTCATATACTTCAATTTTAGGAGAGGGTGACAAAACTTTTTTTTTTTTGCTGCGTTCCTATTGCCTTTACCTCAAAATACTCTATATGCCAAAAAATGCATATTTTAAGGTGGCAGTTTTGGCCCACTCACCCTATCGGTGCAGGTCTTCTGCATAAGGTGCAAGGTGATGTATATCTGTTTGACATCATTCATTCATTCATTCCTCTCTTTCTTTTTTATGGTGTTAAGGATTGAACCCAGGGCCTTGTGAATATGAGGCAAGCACTCTACCAACTGAGCTATATCCCCAGCCCCAATTCCTTCTTTCTTGAGTGCTCTCTCTGCCAATGCTCCATATGCTTCCTATATGTATAGCACAGAGTGAGGGGTTGCACACAAGTCTCTCTATGACACCACCAAAAAAGACCCTTTTAAAAAAAGTTAAAAGAATTCTTTACAACTTCATTACCTGACTAAAACTTAACACCTTCCTTTTTATACATGTGGCTGAATATAAATACTTTGGAAAAGGTAATATGTGGATTTAACTTCACACAAAAGTATAAATGATATGCTTTGGATTCTGGTTTTGATTAATAACCACAAATGTGAGAATGAGTTGTTAAGTCACTCTAAGATGTAAAAAAGTTGCTTGTTAGAGGTGGCACTTGGATCGCTGAGCTTTGGCTACATGCTGAGGTTTTGTATGATGAGACCCCTGTAAGGGAAGGAGTGGATGGGGAGAAGTGAATGGAGAATAGAGAAGCTGCAGATCCTCAGTTATCTTCATCATTTGCACAGCTATGCCAATAACCAGTGCTGCTGAATGAAAGTCATCATCCAAGAGGTAGGTTGTCCAAAGAATATGAATACCCTAAAGCATAGCCCTGCTCCTGCTACACTGACTTTTGCAGGTGGTCCCGAAAATACCTCTTGTCCAGGTTTTTACCAGATTTTAATCTTGGGTTTATAGTAGCTCCTATATCCACAACAGGTGCACCTGATTTCTTTTTATTTTCTGCACTGTATGATACATAACATTAATTCTGTTAGAAAGAGGCTTTAGAGATGTTGTTTAGCACCATCCTTTTCAGTTGAGAAAGCTGGAACTGGGGCTAAGTGATTTGCCCAATTCCAGCTGGTTAATGGCTGTGGAGAGATGCTAAACACCACCTGCCCTGGTCATACCTCCTGTTCTGGGAGCTGCTTCATGAACAGCCCTAGTTGTCTAGGTGAAATGTGTGACCTCAATTCCTTATGATAATCAAGTAAGGTAGGATGGTCACCTGACCATGCACAGCCAATCTATTGGTTCGCCCAAAACCTTTGACCCATGAGCTTGACCAATCAGATTCCCTCCCTTAGGAATTTGACTCAGAAATGGGAGCTAAAGTTACTAAGGTCATATGTGGAAGGCTTGTGAAAAGCTATAGAGAATCTATATCAATTAGAGCTGCGAGGGAGCATAAACAATGAACAAAGAGAATGGAGTACCTTCAGAGAGAGCAAGGTCCTTGAAAGAGGCATCATGTGGTCCCCACAAAAGACAGAGGAATTAATCTATACTCCTGATGTTCCACAGGATTGTTCCAGTTCTAGTTGATGACTAACCACCTATACTTCTTAAGTTAATTTTGGCATCTATTTCTTGCTACCAGCCGATGCCATTGGAGCATGACAGTCAGGACTAACTGCCAGGTCTCTTGGCTCCTAGCTTGTACTCTTTCTGCTATACTGTTTCATATACCTGTGTTAGAGTTTGGATCTGGAATGTTCCCCAGAGTTTTATCTACATAGTTGAAAGCTTGGTTCTCAGTGCAGCAATGTTCAGAGTGGGGCTCTTGGGAAGTGATTGGATTATGAAGGCTCTCTCTTCATCCATGGGTTAATCCATTAATGGATGCACAGCTGAACTGACTATTGGGGAATGGTAGAAAATGTAGGTGGGACCTAGTTGAAGCAAGTAGTACATCTTTGGGGGCATACATTGAGGATTATATTCTGTCCCCAAACTTTCTCTCTCTCTGCTTCCCTGCTGTTATGAGGTAAGCAGCTTTGCTCAACCATGCCCTTCCACCATGATGTTCTGCTTCCCCTCAGACCCCTAAGCAAGGGAGCCAGCTGGCCATGAACAGAAACCTCTGAAACTGAACCAAAATAAATCTTTCTTCTTTTAGGTTGACTTATTCAGGTATTTTGTCATAGCAAAGAAAAGCTGACTAACACAGTCTGCCACAGTTTTTAAAACCTATTGAGGGCCTGGGATCTGGTGTACCTTTAATTACCTGGTCTGAACTTTGCCTATACTTAGAACTCCATACAAATTGATTGGCTTGAATTTAATTATCAGTAAGTCCATATGAATAGTGTCTTGTCTTGATTTGTTTTTCTAGAAAATAAACTTTCTCCTTGCCAGAAGCACCAGCACTTTAAAATATTTTCAAGTGAATAATTGATGTTCTAGAGGAAAACATTAGTTATAATGTAGGTCTTTCCAGCCAATGGAATAGCTCTCCTCACTCTTCTGCCTATGCTCACCCATTCTCATCTGTGAATGATGCCAATTTTGTCTTGTCATATTACAAATTCATGGTTTTTCTTGGTGTAACTCTTAGGCTGCTTAATCTTGCAAAGAGCTATAATATCTACTTCTGAATTTTCCAGGGGAAGTTTTCGAAAATTGCAATGTTTGTAATTTAAAATTTAGCAGATGACTTTGGACAAAGAGATTCCTTCAAGAGACACACAGTTTACTGGTTAGCTTATTGTCCCAGTTATCGATTGCTGTATAACCATCCCCAAATTTGGGAGCTTAAAAGAACTCTTGTTACCTATCACAGGTCTATGCTCCATGTGGTCTCACCTGGACTGGAGCATCTGAGATGATTCACTAACATAGCTGCCCTTTGGCTGTCAGCTGAGAGTTCAGCTGGGCTAAGGGACCAGAATGTCTTAGTTCTCCTTTCACTGGCGTCTCCCAGGGCTTCTCACAGTGGATTAACTGGATTCCCCGAGGGAATGTTCTAAGAGATAAAGCCCAGCCTTGGGGATTGTACAGTACCGCATCTGCCATGTTGACTGGTTAAAATTGGTCACGGGCCAGAGGATGGGAAATAGACTCCATTTCTCAAAAATGGTGTGGCCACTTGTAACTAGCCATGTTTCTTGATGACAGTTCCCTAATGGAAGGCATCTTTCTTCCAAAGCACTCTAGAATAGTGTCGACGTGCAAAGGAATCACCTTGTGATCCTGTTAAAATGCAGGTCAGTAGGTCTGGTGTGAGGTGTAAGATTCTGCCTTTACAGTCACCTTGGAGACTTCTCCTTCCTCCACCCCACAGGTTTCTGGTCAGGAAGGTGTGGAGTGGGGTTCCACATTTGCATTTATGTAAGTTCCCGGTGATGCTCACCTGTGGGTCCAAGATTCATACTTCAGGAACGGCTGCTCTGGAAACATGTTCTCACTAAATCCTGAAAACATCTGGAGAGAAGTGAAGGCAGCTGGATGGTTTGGATAAGTGTCCCCCAAAGGCCAACAACTTAAAAGCTTGGTCTCCAGTCCATGGTACTCTTGGGAGATGGTAGGACTTTTAAGAGGTAGGGCCTACTAGGAGAAAGGTGGATCCTTGGGGGTGTGCTCTTGAAGGGACCATTGGGACTCCAGCTCCTTTCTCTATTTCCCCTCTACCACGAGGAGAGAAACTTGCTCTAACACGTGCTTCTCACTTTGATATGCATTCTTGCCCCAGGTTCAAAAGCAACAGGGCCAACTGACCTTGGACTGCAACCTCCAAAACTGTGAACCAAAACAAACCTTTCCTCTTTTTAAACATATTATCTCAGTTGTTTTGTTACAGTAATAGGATGCTAACAGACCTGTAGAAACTGAGGCTCTAAAATGGAGCAAACTTTGATTTACACTGATTATACCTATAAGACGCTACACTTAGAAATGATAAAAATCAAGGTTGATAATTTACATGGGGAAAATATAATTTTCAGGTGGAAAACTAAAAAACCAACTGAGCAAATATGAAATGTATTTCTCTGAACTACTTTAAAAGTGGTATGTGTATACCTGATACTGAAATTAAGTTCCAAACAATTAATCTTAATATCTTCCCTAATTTCATATAAGTCCTTCTTGTCTTCTTTAAGGCAAATCAGAAAATATTTATTGATCTCTTACTTAGTGCAAACCTTTGTACAGGGAATGTGGGATGCAGCCCAGCATTCTTTCACTACTGAACTTTCTATTTTGCTAGGAAGTCAAGTGAAAAACATAAATCCCAACAGGGTGCTGGGTATTTATCACTGCAAGATATGCTAGGTAATGTTGGGATACAGAGGGGACCCAAAGGATTTTTGGGGAATTCAGTGACCGGTAGGATCAGGGAACAAGAGTTACAAAACTTCCTTTTGAGAAAGGTAATTTTATTTTATTATTTATTTATTTTTTAATTGTAGGTGGACAAATACCTTTTATTTTGTTTGTTTATTTTATATGTGGTGCTGAGGATCGAACCTAGGGCCCCACATGTGCTAGGCATTCACTCTACTGCTGAGCCATATACCTCAGCCCCCGAGAAAGGTAATTTTAGAAGAGGTTTGGAAGATGTGTCGGAGTTCATTAGGAGAAGTTGGAGGATGTTACCATTGGCAGAGAAAACCTGAGCAAGAGGGAAAGCCTGGGCTAACAGGACTATGAATGGTCTTGGAGAATCGGCCACATATTGGGGACCACTGGGACAGAATTGTGGAAGCTGCAGGGCTTCAAACACCAAGTTAAGTAGTTTTTCTTCCATGTGGAAGATTCCAGGAGAACCATTAAAGAAGACTGAACAAGAGAAAGCATGATTTTGAGCACTGCTTTAGAATTCTGGCAACTCTGTGTAGGATGGATTTTGAGAGACACTGTTTGAGTAGCCAGGAGGTTACTGCAGTGGTCCAGGTATAGCAATAAAAGGGGTTCTTAAGCCCTGTAGGGAGCCCAGTCTGATGACTGCAATGGCTTCTGTGGAGGTGGAAATAGCCCTTGGTGCTAGAGGAGTAAAAGTATAACAAGAATGCAAATAATAATTGCAACGTGATTTCCAGGTTACAAAGTTACTGTAGGAGGACAGATGTAACATTGTCCCCATTTTTCAAATGAGTTGCCTGAAATTCAACAAGACCCAGTCAGTACCTGGCAGAGGCTGGACCCAACATCTGCACTCCATGGAGAAGGTGCCTTAGGGTAGGCACATGTATACTGTCCCATCAACTGGATCTGTAGAGCTCAGCTGGGTATCAGCACCTCTTCTTTACGGTCCAGTGGGGACCCTTAAACCATCCTCAGAAGCCACCCACAAAATAGGCAAAAATGCTTTTCTCCAATTTGCTGTTCTTTCCACCATTTTGAATACAATTCTATGCAGGGAAGATCTAGTGGTGAAGCAGCTTGAAACGTTGACCTAATATTGAAGTGTCCCAGGTGATTGATACTTTCCTTCACTTTCAGGACTCTCTTTCCTCTGAGCTCTACCCCATTCTCTCTCCCAGGTCTGGGCCTCTGCTCTGGAGACATCTGCCTGCCCTGGTTCACTGGGATCCTCCAGATAGCTTTGCTTCTGGAACCCAGCCCACTCCAGCTGGTGAGCCTGTGAGCCAGGAAGGGCCATGGCAGCGCCCCCTGGTGGCTTCCAGGCACATGGAGGTGCAAACCCTCTCCAGGGCAAGGAGCCCACCACCGTCTGGGGGAGCAGGACCACTTAAAACACAGGTTCTATTGTGATAATTTTTAAATGTCTTTTAAAAATACACCTGAGTTTTTAGAGTGGTTTTAGTTTCACAGCAAAACTGAGAGAAAAGTAGAATTCCCAAATCATGCCTAGCTGCCCTCCTCGGCAGCCCACAGCATAGTGGTACATTTGCTACAGTGGATGAACTAACATTGAGCCAAAGTCCAAGATTTAACCTTAGGGCCTTGCTCGGTGTGGACATTCAATGGGATTAGACAGATGTGTAATGATGTCCATCCACCACTGTAGTATCATACAGAATAATATCACCGCCCCCCCCATCCTCTGAGCTTCACCTATTCATCCCACCATTCCCAGCTCCTGGAAACAATTGATTATTGTACTGTGTTCAGTACTGCGCCTTTCCAGATGCACTATATTTAGAATCATACAGCATGTGGCTTCTTTCATTTAGTAATATGCATTTGTTTCTTCCATGTTCCTTATGGCTTGACAGTAATTTCTTTTTTAGCACTGAAGCATATTCCACTGTTGGTATGTTCCATAGTTTATTTATCCACTCACCTACTGCGAAACATCTTGATTACTTCCGTATTTTACTAATTAGGAATATAGCTGCTATAAATATCCAGGAGCAGGTTTTTGTGTGGATGTAAGCTCTCGACTCATTTGGGTGAATACCAAGAAGCGTGAGTGCTGGATCATATGGTAAGAGTACATTTAACTTTGTAAGAAATCACAGAGCTGTCCTTCAAAGTGGTGTTCCCACCAGCAATGAATGAGCATTCCTGTTGCTCCACATCCTCACCAGCATTTGGTATTGTCAGTGTCCTGGATTGTGGCCATCTTGGTAGCCTTTGTGCTGATTTTTAAAAGCATAACTTTAAACCATAAAAATACAGAGTGCTGGACATGGTGGCACAAAGCCATAATCCTAGCAACTTGGAAGGCTGAGAAAGGAGGATCTCAAGTTCAAAACCAACCTCAGCAATTTAGTGAGACCCTAGGCAACTTGGCAAGATCCTGTCTCAAAATAAAATATAAAAAGGGTTGGGGGTATGACTCAGTGATAAAGCAGCCTTGGATTAAATCCCCACTACAAACCAAATCAAACCAAGCCCAACCATACAAACAAAATCAGAATTTCCTCCACCTTCCACCCACTGTTCTGTGTTATGGTAGAGAAGGAAGACCTCAGTCAAGCTTTTAAAGGAAAAAGTTACCCACCTGGGGAAGGTACTGATACTTTGTGGCAAGCAAAGAAATAGAATTTCTGCTTAAACCTGTGAATAGAAGATCAGAGTCCCTTCTCCATCCTTATAAAATGCAGAAACATGGAAGCTGTAATTTTTCTGGACAACTTTGTTCAAAATCCCACTCTACATGCAAAAATCTATCCTGGGAGCTGCTAGGATGGGGAGGCAGAAAATAGGGGATACTGCCCTTGTCCTGCCAGTGCCCTCTGCTGTGGTGAAGCTGCAGTGTTCATGGCTGGTCATGCTTGTGGCCACCACTGCCCTGCCCTGGTACAGCCTCCTCCCCCACCCTCACAGTCTAACTGCCCCAAACCCATCTATTCTTTACAACTCAATTAGGCTTTCCCCCGCAGCACATTCGCTTATGTTGGTTTCCTTCCGTCTCTGTTCCTCTTTTGCTGTCTGGTAAAGCATATGCAGCCTGAATTGCGCAAACAACATGACATCTCTTGCGTTAAGCCTTACGTACTGCCTGAAAGCAGGTGCCCTGCCATCGTACCCAAGCCCTCTGTCATCGAAGACCATGGTGGTGGCAAATCACCTCAAGAGAAGAAAAGGAAAAAAGATGAAACAAAAAAGCCAAACAAAATCCAAACTAAATCAATAACATCCCTCCACCCCCTGTCCCCCGATTTGTAGCGACTGACAGTTTCTATGGTGTAAATACTCTCACAATGATTTTCAGGCTACCTAATGTGACATTTCTGAACTCAGAGTTGGGGGGAAAAAAAATGCTTGATGTCCTTCTTGTGAGCTGGTAGGAGCCAGTTCTAGCACATCACTGGCATTTATAGACCTGGCTCCTCATTGTTTTACGTAGGCCCTGCATGCATCTAGGAGAGGGAGACTCACGTCTTACTCATCTTCGGTGACTAGTGCCTAGTCCTATGTTTGGCATATAGCAAACACTCCATGTATATTTGTTTCCTAATGTCCATTACATGAATGACAGGCTGGGTGCTGCATCTCTCTGTGGACCAGCTTGCTTGCCCTGTAACCATCATTATACAGAGTAGGGCACCCTAAGGAAAGCCACATTCCTCAACTTGATGAAGGATAAGTAAATACACTTGGCTGGCTGTCTTCTGATAGCAGGGACAGGGGCCTGAGGCCTTCTGTATCAGGATGCTTCTGCTCCTCTGCTTGTTTCCTTCTCAGGGTTTAAGACTGACAGTTCATCTAAAGTGCAGCTACATCAGAGATGATGGTACAGGGAAAGCAGAGAATGGGATGACCTCCCCCTGCAAAACTCAGGTACCCCAAACATATGAGGACAGAGTTAAGCCATTGCTCTTTGCATGGTGTGTGATGAGGTCAACCCGAGTGCAGCTGAAAGTGTTGGTCTTTGACTTAAAGACTCTGGAGTGGTACGTACACAACGTGCCAGTGTCTGTGGGTATGAGAAGGAAGGAAACCCGACCTGAGTCCCACCGAGAACCACGGCACAGCTGAGCTCCTTTCACCCCTCCCTTTCCTTCGCCTCTTTCAATTCCTGTTTGGCTTTGGCCCAATGTTTTGGGCCGTGACTAAGGTTTCATGATCTCTGGCAGCTCAAAAACAAGACTTCAAAACAAGAAGACATTTCCCACTGTGCTGATGACTTGGCTGTCGCTCTGTGGGGATGACAGACTGGTATCTGACAGTTGCTTTTTGGCTTCCAGAAGCATTTAGAACGGAGGATTTAGTCAAAATTGGTCACATAGGCCAAGGGCTGGTTTGGACATGGTTCAGAGGGTGAAACTGGGCATTTGAAAAAGTGAGGTAGGAATGAGACTGAAGTCCGGTTGTTGTAACAGGACATCTTTGCAACATGAACTTGACAGTCATCGAAAAAGTCTTTGCCTCTGTTTTTTTTTTTTTTTTTTTTTTTTTACCTAGAACACCTTTCCTCCATCTCCGTCAATACATTTCTTTCCCTTGCTTCAGTCTCTTCAGATTTCAAGAGTTCAGTTCTCTCAGGATGTTCCCATTAAATTTTTCTAGTTTTTCATTAGTCATCTACATGTTAGTATGGAGTTAGCAAACGTGCTTCCTCCTCTGTGACACTGCACTCAAAATATCCAGCAGAAGAACTTTCTCGGGTGCAATAAGAGAAAACACAGGTTCTCTCATCTGGCTCCTACATAAACACAAGCATAAGAAGGAGATAATTTGAGACGACTGCAGGAAACTCCTTTTTCCTTTCACATCTAACCAGACTATATTATTCTCCCACTTCTATTGTCCACAGCTGAAAGACACGAGCATCTCCTCTCTTGAAAATTGGAGAGTCTGAGAAGGGGGAAGTTGAAATATCA
The DNA here is from genome assembly GCF_045843805.1 of Urocitellus parryii. Taxonomy (NCBI): domain Eukaryota; kingdom Metazoa; phylum Chordata; class Mammalia; order Rodentia; family Sciuridae; genus Urocitellus; species Urocitellus parryii. Next base: position 73,952,500 of record NC_135539.1, on the reverse strand, counting down.
GCTTATAAGTCTCTGCAAGTGGCACCAAGTTTCTAAAAATGTGCTGTGTTATATAATACAGGCGAAGGCATGGAAAAGTACCAGCTGGAGGTTTTCCTGCCTCTGACTCAATTGGGCAAGAGTCCTTGAATTAAGACGCATCTCAGAAAAGCCTAACAAAACCCATTCATTCTCGAGGGCTTCACGTTTATTGTGGGAGAGTCGAAATGGAACCCTGGGACCGGGGCTGCCTGGGCACAGTTGTGAAAGTTTGCAGAGTTTGTTCTTATGGCCCTCTGGGCCAGCTTCCAGGGCCTCCTAGTCTCTTTCAGATGTCCAGTGCTGTCCCACTGTTTCCACGGCACCACACCCCTGCCGGGAAGGACCTCTGACAATCCAAACTGGCTGCTTCTCCTCAGCACATGATTTCTACGTCTTGTGGCCTCAGACCCTGGTCTGGGTTGCAAAATGTTTGTCATTGATCAAACAGATCCTTACCATTTTGTCAGTTAACCAAATAGGGCACCTTTGTCAAAATACCATAATGTCTTAACTTAAAATAGTTTAAGACATTATGGCTATTTACATGGTGACAAAATTGGGTATCCTGTTAGGAATGATGATGCTGGACCTAGAAGTAGATGTTTTGGGCTATTGAAATCTTTTTTTTTTTTATTGGTTGTTCACAACATTACAAAGCTCTTGACATATCATATTTCATACATTAGAATCAAGTTGGTTATGAACTCCCAATTTTACCCCAAATACAGATTGCAGAATCACTTCGGTTACACATCCACATTTTTACATAATGCCCTATTAGTAACTGTTGTATTCTGCTACCTTTCCTATCCTCTACTATCCCCCCTCCCCTCCCCTCTCATCTTCTCTCTCTACCCCACCTACTATAATTCATTTCTCTCCTTGTTTATTTTCCTATTCCCCTCACAACCTCTTATATGTAATTTTGTATAACAATGAGGGTCTCCCTCCATTACCATGCAATTTCCCTTTTCTCTCCCTTTCCCTCCCACCTCATGTATCTGTTTAATGTTAATCTTTTCTTCCTGCTCTTCCTCCCTGCTCTGTTCTTAGTTGCTCTCATTATATCAAAGAAGACATTTGGTATTTGTTTTTTAGGGATTGGCTAGCTTAACTAAGCATAATCTGCTCTAGTGCCATCCATTTCCCTGCAAATTCCATGATTTTGTCATTTTTTAGTGCTGCGTAATACTCCATGGTATATAAATGCCACATTTTTTTTTTATCCATTCATCTATTGAAGGGCATCTGGGTTGGTTCCACAGTCTAGCAATTGTGAATTGTGCTGCTATGAACATCAATGTGGCAGTATCCCTGTAGTACGCTCTTTTAAGGTCTTCAGGGAATAGTCTGAGAAGGGCAATAGCTGGGTCGAATGGTGGTTCCATTCCCAGCTTTCCCAGGAATCTCCATACTGCTTTCCAAATTGGCTGCACCAGTTTGCAGTCCCACCAGCAATCTTTTTGATGTAAGGTCCCTATTGATTTAAGATAGCTGTCTTCTCTATAAAGAGATTTATGGAGGAGCTCATCATATGTCTATGCAAGTTGTTACCATCTTGTTAAGCCCTTTAACTGCCCCAGGAGTTGAGAGAAAATCTGTTTGATATTTCTGAACTCACGTGTTTGAAGGAACTACTTTCATATTGCTTCTCTATTCCAGGAGGAGCTAAGGAAATGTTGAGCCTGGAGAACACTCAGAGCTGGGCTCCGGGCTCATGGAGGCCTTCAGGTCCCCAGAGTGAAGTGGTTGCTGTAATGCCCTGATTTATGGGGAGGGAGTTCAGGAGATGTTCAGTGATGGTGTGCAGGAATGTCCTGTGTCACATCACGAGAAATAAATGGGGGACCACAGAGGGTATTTGGAGTCACCTAAGTAAGTTGCAACTTTTCCCAGCAAAAGAAATTGGAAAATTAATTGCCTCTCATCCCCAGGACAGGTGCTCTGGCTGTGAGGACGGAAACCAGGGCTCTCAGATGGGAGTGGGGGAGCAGAGCTATGGTTCTTGACTCCCTGGGGGCTTTGCTTTTCCATGTGGGGAGTAAGCTAGCATTTATGGATGACCTTGCCCATACTAGATGAGGCAGGAACAGATTGAGATAGTCTTTCCATTCAAGGAGCTTCCACTTTGTCCGGGAGCTGGTAGAATCTCTGACATGCAACCTTGTCTGAGAAAGAGAGCCAAGAAAAAAGAAAGAGGAGGTAGAACTCTTGCCACAATTTTCTTAGAGAATGTGGGTATCCAAACTCTCAGTAATGGGGTGAGGCATCTTCTTTGCCCTGGGAGCCACCCCGAGAGCATCTGAGGTGCTCAGATCATCCTTGGCAGCTCTTGGGTGGCACAAGACCGGCTTCACTCTCAGGGAATTGTTCATGTTTCCAATGGAGCTAAATATTTAATGAATGATGCCCGGGAAACCCTGGCCACGCTGAATAAGCACGCCTGGTTACTTGTGCCCTCGACTGTTACCTTCTCACCAGACGGATCAGGTCAGAATTTCTAGGGTGCAGGTGTCTGTATGTGAAAGCTCCCTTGAGATTCTAGTGCAAATGGGCCTGATGAAGAGCTGCAGCTAACCTGTTAGGTTGTAGACAGGAGAACTATAGGCCAGGAGTCTGGCAGGATCAACCCTCTATGTCCTTGGAGATGTTATTAAGCCACTCACTGGCTTTGCCCCCTCTCCGTTCCGGGCCCCCTTTGCCGTGTTGACATGTGTGTATTTCACCAACTCCCCACATCACTCTCAAGTTGTATAAAAAGGAGACAGAATCCCTCTAGAACTTTCTGTTGGAAAGTCTGATGGAAAGCTTTCCGTACCTGAGTGCTGACTTTTATCCTGGCATAGTCAGAGGTCGTAACTCATTTTCCGTTGAGCCATGCACACTATTTTTTAATGACATCATTAATCTATATAAAAAGAGTATGTAAAATGAATATTTACAGGGCCTGTTGACAAATGGGTTGCTTGAGTCAGTACATATTTATTTGAGAAGGTGCACTGTCCTCAGGGTTACACGAGACTCTATGACTAATTTTTGCAGTTGTCTTTGGCAAAGATGTCAATTCATGTTCAGGGAAATCCCCATGGTTTTATAGAATAGAATTTCAGAGCTGCAAGGGAGCAAAGAGGCCACGTGGTCTGCTCCCTTATGTTAGGTATTTAGTATTTAGAGAGGAAGTGGTGAGACCCCCATTCGGGTCTTCTGCTTTCCAGGCCAGTGACATTTCCACTGTAATGAGGATCACTCTGCATTTCAATTGTTAGCCGGCACACCCTAATCCACTTTGTACACACTGTGTTTTGGTACTTGGCCAATCCTCACGTGATTTCTGGCCCCAAAGATACCCCTAATCCCTGCCCTTTATCTGGTGCTCCTCACTTACTTGCACTGATAATTGCAAGCTCGTGCATGAGTGAAGGAATTTGGAAATATTTCTCATCCTAGGTCCCTAGAATGCCACCTATTATAAATGCAGTATAAGGAAGCACCTAAAATATAAATGCAGCTAAGCATTCACCATAAGGCTCTTAGTAGAATGGTTTTGCTATAGTTAAGTAAAAGTTTTTGTGTCACTTTCTATAGAGTTATACACACATGCTCACAAACACCTGTGCCCATCATGCAATCGTGAGAACTTCACATTTTCCTTTTTTAAAAAAAAATATTTTTTTTTTAGTTGTAGATGGACCCAATACCTTTATTTTGTATTTACTTATTATTTTGTATTTTCTGTGGTGCTGAGGATCGAACCCAAGGCCTCACACACGCAAGGCAAGTGCTCGCCACTGAGCCACAATCCAGCCCAAGAACTTCACATTTTCTAATGGGACCCCAAAGCTTGCCGTGATTCCTATTATTTTATAATACCAGTTGTACGTCTGACATCCTCTATGGAGACTGCCTGGTGTTCTTTAGATTTGAAGAACTACTGTGAACAGTGATGGAGTCAGTCCCTCTTTATCTGTTAGGAAATCTCAGCTCTACCCAAGTTTAGAGTACCTTTCTTCCAGTTTGGAGGAGTCATTCATATCTAATTCCATATTTAGTATTTTCTAAAATACATCAGGTAAACAACATGGCGGTTATCAAACCACCAGGTCTACATTTTCCAAAGGAGATTTCTAAAGGATGTCGATGGACTTGCCCCTGTTAGGTGGGCACTGTGACCCCACCCATGAGTCCTGCATGGAGCAGATGGGTGAGCTTCCCTTCCCAGCTCTTCAGGGAGTGCACATCAGGTCTGCTGTGAGCCTGCTGGTCCATCCAGCCTGGTGTTTGTTTTTTCTTGTCATTTTTGATCTTTGGTTCTCCCTTTTTATTTGTTAGGTTTTTCATATAATAGGCAGCAGGGCAGAACAAGCAGAATATTTGCAGGTGTTTTAAGATGAACTCTCAGTAAGCATACTTTTTTAAAAACTAAAAAAAAATTGATTGACACAATGTTTGTATATAGTTATGAGGCCTTTTTGATTTCTTTATGGTAAGTACATTCAAATTCCTTTCTTCTGACTCTTTTGGAATATGTACCATAGAGTACTCAAACTTCTATTCTTCATGTCTAACTGTAACATTATACAAGTCGGCTCCCTTACCCCTCTTTCCTCTCCCCGCTATTTCCCCCAGTCTCTGTAACCCTACCATATTTCACCGTATAATCAATACCACTACATTAATGGATATTCATGAGTATTCCATGCATTCTAATCTCTCACCAAAAACAATTCAGTAATAAATGATTTTTTAAAAGCAATTTTTAGAAAAGCTTCATTTGATGGTCGCACTCCATTTTTTTCTGCAAGAAAATTTAGCATAAAATCTGTGACAGTTATACAATGAAATACAGCACTCTGTTCTCAATTTTCATGAGATCAACTTTTAAAGATTCTTTTTATGAGTGAAATCATGTGTTGTTTGTCTTTGTGTGTCTGATTGATTTCAGTTAATATAATGTCCTCCAGGTCTGTTCATGTTGTCACAAACGACAGAATTTCATGCTTTTAAAAAAAGAAAAAAAAACTTAAGCTAAAAATAGAATTACCAAAGAACCAGTGATCTCATTACAGGGTATATCCCAAAGGAAATGAAATCAACATATCAAAAAGACACCTGCATCAACATTGGCTTGTAGATAAAAAATTCAATATGACTTTCTGGAGTAAAATAATAGTCTTTCTTAAGCATAATGTATAAGCCAAGATTGAATATGAAGTAAAATTTTTTTAAAAAGAGATAGGCCTAATTTTATCTTATATAAGAATAAAACCTCAGCCATTTTCTCAAGAATGGGGGTTTCTATTTAGTGGAATGTTCTGGCTAAGTGTTAAACAGAAGGGTAAAGGGAAGTTATTGTCTATGGTCTAGAACTTCAGTTATGCAAAATAAAAAGAATTCTGGAGGTAGATGGTAGTGATGGTTTATAATGTGAATATTTTATTTTTTTTTGTGTATTTTACCAGTTTTAAAAAAAGTCTATGGAAACTTCTTTATGAGAACTTTTTGATCTGAGCTTTGGCCTCGTAAATACAGGATATTAAATATACATTTTTTAAATAAAAGGATACCTGCAATCAAACATTTATCATAGCTATTAGTCACAATAGCCAGGATGTGGAATCAACTTAACTTTCCATCAAGGAATGAATAAATAGAGAAAAAGCAAATCTATATATATATATATCGTGGGTACATTTTTGAGGGGTGGCTCTGCATCATAGTCCTCCTGCAGGGTCCAGTAGGCACCCCTCAGCCTGCATTACAGACAGATAACCTGATAGCAGAAAGTAGGCTGCCGTGGTACTGTGGGGGTAGCTGGTCCAGGTGGTGGGACTTTTAGTCTCTAATCATATGGCTTCAGGAGTCATTGAAATGACAAATAACTTGGTAGATCATTATGACAGCCAGGCCATCTGTGGCTTTGTTAGAATGCTCTACCCTCTGTCTGCAAGAAGCTGTAAGCACTATGCCCTCGACTGGAACTTCGAGAACTCTAGATTTTTGGAAGGTGGAGAAAGAACCTTTGGAAGGACAGAGTTTTCTTACTTAGTCATGGTAAAATAGAATCACAGGATGTTAGCATTGCAGGAACCTGATTGAACATGCTCGTTCTATGGAGAGAACATTGAGAACTTTTAGCAGTTGGCTGATCCACCCGATATCACACAGATTGGTTGTACCTGTGCAGAAACCAGGAGCCAATGATCCCAGCTTTCAGTCCATGACATAGATGGCCTCCCTTACAGCCAGATCCTCATGCAACATTTTTCAGTGAAGCACATTGAACTTTATACGTCTTTTCCCAGACTGTATACTTTCAAGTATTCCAAGGAAAAAAAGCATTATAAAACTTTTGTAAACATCCCCTGTGTTAGTCAGCTTCCTGATATCATAGCAAATATCTGAGATAATAAGCTTATTAAAGAGAAAAATTTGGGGTCCATGGTCAATTGGCCTGTGGCTTTTGGGCCTGTGTTGAGTCAGTACATCATGGTGGAGTGTGTGGTAGAGGAAGCCCTCACCTCATGAATGGAAATGAAAGAGAGGAAGAGACTGGAGTCCTGCAATCCCTTCAAGAGTGTCCCCCAGTGACCTAAGATCTCCCATTAGGAGATCATCCCACCTCTGAAAGGCTCTACCATTTCCCAATCGTGCCGTGGACTGGGGAGCAGGCCTTGAACACGTGGGGCTTTGAAGGACATTCCAGGTCCAATCTATAGCATTCCCCAACAAGAATGCAAGGCTTGGAGCAGGGCAATTGCCTGCTTTTGATATAACCCCAGTGCTGTGACTGTAGTGATCACATTTTCCTGTTAACATAATTGGGGCACAGAGTTGGAGAGTGCTTTGCCTCTGAACAGGATAAACAGTCTCGGGATATGGAAATGTTGAAGTAAGGGATGTTTTCATGATTGATGGCGGTGCTGTAATAAGACTACTTGAGGCTGGAATGCATGAAGCAATAATAAACTTCAACTGGAGCTGATTTTGGATGTGATTATAGGTGGCACTGGGAGGTGAGGAGGTAAGATGAGGGTGAAAATAACTCAGTATAAATTTTGAGTTAGGCATTTTTTTTTTTTAAGCTCTGAGTCCAGAGAAGAGACATTTATTATTACAAATGCCCTTGTGTTGAGAGCACATTTCTTGAGTTAGGGTTTTTTTTTTTTTTAAACTCTAAGTATATACAACTCAGATCACTTTACTAACGAAGGGCACAGTGGGCCAATGTATGCATGTGCATCCCCACCATCACTTGGTCCCACCTGCCTGCCATACCCAGAGCCTTCAGATGTAGCTCAGTCATGGGGACTTAATAGTTCTGCTTCCTAATCTCCACTGACAACCTGATGGTCTCATGGTGGTCCTGGCTACTCCCACCACATCCAGACTCAGAGAAGATGTCCACTGTAATATGTGGGATCTGGGCTCCTAGCTGCCACCTGAAGGCCCTGGGCCTCAACCTAGAAGTACTGGTGAGTATACCCTGGAGTGAAAAGAGCCTGAAGCTATGGGGCTGGGCTCAAGGCTCCAAGAAGTGAGCTCTGACCCATGAGACAGGAGATGGGGGGCACTGCAAACTCCTGACCCTTCTCTCCCCACGCCTCCCTTGTCATCCTAGATCTGCTCCAGGTGTAGTAATGCCATTCGACCTTCCCTAAGATGTCTCACACAACTGAACTGTGCTTTCTTTTGAGGCGGTCGACAACTGGGTAGTAGGAGCTATGTGGTTGCTTGTCCCCATTCCTGTGTCACCTCCTCCCTGTCAATCTTGCTGCCTGGGGCCTGCACCCACCTCCCATAAAGCATCAGCACTTACAATTCACCTCAGGGTTTATTTACTCAGGAGCAAGGGCCGCATGAGGGTTAGTTGTGGAATTGCACAAGGTTTCTGAGTGTAACTAGGAAGCTGTGCACGGTCCACACCTGATTTGTCTTTTGACAAATGCCCTTGTGTTGAGAGCACATGGACATCTGAATGGCCCTGGGAGATGAGCCCTGGCTTTCTTCACAGCAGCACTGGGTCTTAATGGTGGCTCACATTTATGAAGAAGTTGCTGTGCCTGACAGATTGATTCTCCCAAGTGTCTTAGTCACCCCATCCCAGATCATCATTCTCTCTTTCTTAGGACCAGGAGACAACAGGGTGCACAGGTTAAGTGACTTGCTTTAGTCACATTGCCAGCATATGGCTGGGCTGGGATTCAAGCCTGGGTGATCTGTCTCTAGGGGTCACCTCCCTCCCCCTCATGGTGCTCCCTGGTTACCTGCTGCGTGTGCCAGTATGTCTTGGACGGACTGAGGTTTGGCTAGAAGACTTAGCTCCATCCTTCACCAGTGGAGGGTAGCATCTTTCTTGTGATGAGATAGAGCAGTAGCTCCTAGGTGGCAAATACACCCAGCCAGTGCCTGGTACTTAGGCCAGGTGAGTAGTTAAAACTGTAGCTACTGTGATTCTCTTTAGAGGCTCCTATCAGAGTGAATTGTCACATTCGAGTCTCCCATTTTTATGAACACAAACTTGTTGGGTGGCCTCTAAATGGGTGATGACATACAGGGTCCCTTGTCATGATGCTGAGAGGACAGGTACCTCAACTTTCCCTTCTGTCTCAGGCTCTTCCTCACGTGCACCTGCTGGGCTTCCTCACAGGGCCACAGGCACGGGACTGAACTCTTCCCAAAACTCTCTCTTGGGTCTGGCACCACAGGACTGGATCAGCGTCTGCTCCTGTGGAGTTGGAGAGTAAGGAGAACAGTGGAAATGCTACCCTCGTCCTGCCATTAAAAAGACACTCTTCCCCACAGTTGAAATATCCAGCATGGACCCCCTCCAGGGAACGCAGGTCAGCTCTCGGGGACCTCACCATTCATCTGACCTGTGTTTGGGGGCCTGTGAGGCCTCAGGTACCCCCTCTTCTGCTGAGGGTCAACAGGGAGTGAAACCAGATGAGCCTCTGCACCCTGCCGCTGTGGCCAAGTGGGGCAAGTGGATGGTTATGAGCAGTCAGAAAGCTTGTCACTTCTGTGGATGGCTTCTAAGGTCTCCTGTGGCTCTCTGAAATGCAATGTTCTCTTTAGTCTCTGCATCTCATGACTCATAAAGAAGACAGTCACTAATTCTTGGCAGCTAAGGCCCAAATTAATAGGAATTTGCCTGACTGGCTGAGAAGTGTCTCTGATCGGGCTTTGGTTCCCAGAAGCGCCTGAAGCAGAGGTCACTCTGGAGGCCCCTTCCTCACTTCCTCTCCCTCCACGGCCTCCTCCCTCTCCTGGCTGTTGGTTTGGGGAGGAGTGGTGGAATATTTAGCAACTGGAACTTCCTCCTCCGTGGGTGCTTCCACTGAGCTTGTCTCTGGCCTGTGCTGAATATAGTTTCCTTTGGCTTCAGTCCTGGTCTCTTCTCTGCCCTGTTGGCCTTCATCAGCCTGGTGCTACCTGGTCCTTGCCTCGTGGGGCTTGATGCAGAGCCCGACAGCCACAGTCCTGCACAAGGGCTGAGTGGCTTCTTAGCCACAGGTGTTCCTGCTACCTTCACTTGCAGCCTCATCTACTGAGGTATTTTCCAGGCCCTGGTGGTGGGAAGTATGGTCAGGCTGGAGGCTCATGAACTGGGCGCCGCCTTCTGCCAGGTCCTGGCTAGAGGTCAAGGTGCTACACATGCAATGTGGGACTCCCTGTTTCCTTAGGCAAAAGGGGAAAGTGGAGATGATTCTGTGGGGTGCACACCCTCCCCCCACCCCAGACAGACAGACACAGACACATACGAACACCCAAAGGAAAAACAGGATTAAAGGATTCGAGATTTAAGGAAATAGAAATTTGAATATAGAGTGAAAAAATTTGAAGATTGTAAGAACTAGATAGATTAAGTGGGAACTCAAGGGTCCTAACATGATATAAGGAAAACTTATTTAGAAGGAAACTACTCAGTTTCAACTTTGTGAAAAATAGAAAAAGAAATTTCGACTGGACCAAAGCATCCCATCTGGATGGTGTGACAATTTTTTTTTTTTTTTTTAGTTTTAACTTTTTGTCAGAGGTGCACATGGACTACTAAATTTCAACTGTCACCTAGTTATACAAGGCTCAGGATTAAAACCACAGCCTTTCTCCCCCAGACGCAGCCATTTTCACTGCGATTATCATCATGGCTGCTGCTTTTTAATCTTGATCTTTGAACTTATTCTTTGATTGCCCTCCGTGGGATCCCTTTCGCCACCTTCAGCTGTGCGTTCACAGCCTTCCCATCCCTTAACCTCCCTAGCTGTGACCACGTTTTAGTGCTGACTTCAGTACGATTATGTAAAAGCTGAGTCACCTAGTCTACTGCATTGGTTAACTGATTCCCGTACAACGAATCACCCTGTCCTGAGCAGCTTAGGTTAATAAGCATTTATCATGTCCGTGTGCTGTGGTCAGGAGTCCAGGTGTGGCTTAGCTGGGACCTCCGGCTCTGGGTCTCCTGAGAGGCTATCGTTAAGGCTGCACCCAGGGCCACAGGTCCTCAGGATGGGGCGGGGGCAGGATCCATTTCAGTCTTACTCGCTGTGGGCAGCACTGGATCCTTGCTGACTGTTGGCTAGAGAGACCAACTCTTTGTGATGGGCCTTTCCACAGGACAGTCCGAGTACGGCAGCTGTTTTGAGTGAGGGAAGGAGAGAACAAGATGAACGTTGGTCTTTTTGTCATCTAATCTCAGAAGTGACCTTCCATCACTTTTTCCTATGGTAGTCTCCTCTTATCTATGGGGGAAACATTGAGACCCCTGGAGAAACTTGAACCAAACCCCTATCCTTTGCTTTTTTCCTACTCGTCCACACTGACATGGTTTGAGTCTGGAGTGTCCTGGAAAGTCCCACGTGATGAAGGCTTGGTCTCCAGCCTGGTGTCATTGGCAGATGGTGGAACCTTTAAGGGTGGGACCCAGTGAGAGGTATTAGTTCATGGGGGCGGTGTCCTCAAAGAGAAGAGTGGGACTCTAGCCCCTTCCCCTGTCTTCCTTTCTAATCCTGGCCATGAGGTGAGTGGCTTTGCCCTGCTATGTGCTCCCAAGGGATATGTTGCCTCACCTAAAGTCCAAAGCAACCGGGAGAGTTATCACTGACTGGAACCTCTGAAATCATGAGCCAAAATAAAACTTTTCTCTTCATAAGTTGATTTATTTCAGGTATGTGTTACAGTAGTGGAAACCTTCTAACACATATACTTATGATAAAGCTGAAATTATAAATGAGGCACTGTAAAAAATTAACCATAACTCATAATAAAATAGAATAATTATTATGATATATTATAACAAAAATTATGTGAATGTAATCTCTCTCTACTCCTCCTCTTCAGAATGTCTTATTGTACTATACTCACTCTTCTTGTGATGATATGAGATGATTCTATGTCTACAGGATGAGATGAAATTAGTTGAATGGCAAGGGTGTCTTGATACTTGTATTCTATTCATTAGAAGCCAGTCAGTAGGTCTAATCCACAGTTAAGGATAGAGAGTTTGTAGGGCTATCTATTGAGGCATAACAATATCACCACTAATTTAGCAACTTGAAACAAATACATGATAATCTCCTGGTCTCTGGGGGTAGAGGGATCTGGCCATGTCAGAGTTGTACCTTCTGTTTGGGGTCTTGCAAAGCTGCAATGAAGGTGTTGGTTTGAGCTACAGCCTCATCTGAGGCTCACCTGGGGAAGGATCCAGGTCCAAGCTCACTCAGGTTGTCAGCAGAATTCATCCCCTTGCAGATGTATGACAGAGAGCCAGAGAGCTCTGCCAGTTCACTGCTGGAGGCCATCCATAATTCCTTGTCATGCAGGGCTTCCTGTCATGGTCACTTGCTTCCTCAAAGTCAGGGAGGGAGGGAGAGAGTGGGGAAAGAGAGAGAGAAAGAGAGACAGACAGATAAGCAAACTCCAACAAGATGGTTGCTGCAATCTTATTTAACATGACCACACCATTCTGTTATCTTGTCATATTCCATTGGTCGGAAACCAATCACAGGTTTTGTCCATAATCAAGGGGATGTCTAACCCAGGCGTATGAATTTCAGTAATTGGGGGTTGTTGTCTACCCAAACAATATGGTTATACTTCTATTAAGATTATTTTAGACATGTAGAAAGTGGTTAAAAAAAGCATAGAGAACTCACATATACCCTTCACTAAATGTTAAATTTTATGTATTTTTTTCTTTGAGACATGACCTTTGTGCCTTTTTTTTTTCCTTTTGGAATTAAGTGAAGCCTAAGGGACTGAGGATGTAGGTCAGCATGTGCAACACCCTGGGTTAGATCTCCAGCACAACAAAATGAAACAAAACAAAAACCCACCAATCTTGGTAGTTCCTTTTCTTGTTTTTCTATATATCTGTTACCAATAAAAATCCAAATGCTCTGTTTTACCCTCTTTTGAATATAAACTTGTCTTTGAGAAAGTAGGAAGAACTAGTAGGCTATCTACTGGGGAGTAGGGAAAAGACAGACTTTCAATAAACCCTCTTTTTAGGTTAGCCCTTCTTTTATTCCCTGCCCCTTTCCCTAGATATATGGAATTTCTGAGCCTCTGAGAGCATCTGCAATGCACGTGTTGTTCTAGGCTTTTTCTTCCTTTGACTTGGTCTTTACCATCTCCTTTATCTGATTGCTGTCTTCTAAAATGTTGTTGCAATTTAGATTCTACTGTCTTCTGGTGCTGGAGGGCTTATTCTTAAAAAAAAAAAAAAAATATATATATATATATATATATATATATATATATATATAGTTTTAGTGCATTTTTTGGGGGGGAGGATTTAGGCATGAAAATAGATACACATGTTAAATCCACCATCTTTACTCAAATTTTTGCCAATAGCATTAAATGATTCATCTTTTTCCCACAAAATAGAAACACCACCTTTTTCACATATTAATTCTTACACTGAGCTCTCATTTTTGGACTTTATGTCTATTATTCTATCCTGTCAGTATCATGTTGATTGTATTATAGTACATTTAAACTATTTTTTTGATACCTTCTGTAGTAACTCCCCTGCCCCCTTTAAACTTGGATTATTCGCAGGCTTTTCTCATATAAATATTAAGACAGTACTCTTTAGTTTTAAGCAAACAGCAAGTAATCAAAGCAAAAATCTAAATAACAAAAATAACCCCTACACCTCATTGAGATGCTGATTGGAAAGACATTAATTTTGCATGTTAATTTTTGGGAAGATCAGTATATATTTATGTTACTGTCTTTTTGTCATGTTCTGTGCTTTCCTTTACTTAGAACATATTTCAGGTGCCTGTTAGATTTTATAGTTTTCTTTGTATAGGACGTTTGCTTCTAAATGTATTCTAAACCTATTTAGGCATGAAAATAGATACACATGTTAAATCCACCATCTTTACTCAAATAAAATAAGAATTGCAAAAGTTCTCTGTAAAGGTCCAGATGTGAATATTGCCCACTTTGTGGGCAAATTGTCTACTAAACTCTGCCATGGTGGTGTGCCGCAGTCTGGCTGGGCACAAATCACGAGCCATTCAAGAGGAACAAACTTTATTTCTGAACTCCACCAGCACACTCTACACACGCTCCCCAGGAACTCTCCCGAATGCCAAGTGGCTCCTCCAGGAACCACCAACTGGAAATCCCTCCTTTGGCACTTCCCCAACCAATGGGAACTCTCCAGGAATCCCTGTGAGAACTCCAAATTAGTGGGGTGCTGAGGCAGCAAGAGCCTCTGACAGTAAAGGTCAAATATACAATACAATCAATCCAGCATCACAGCAATTATATATAGCTTAACTCAAATCATCATCTCAATGGTTTGCTGTCACCTTTCAAACATTCCCTCTGGCAAATGCCAGGCGTCATTCTGACCTGCAGTGGCTCTCAACAGTGGTGTAAAAGTGGCTGTGGACCATCCCCTGAGTGAATGAATGTGCCTGTTCCAATAAAACTTTATTGACACAAATGGGAAATGGACTGGTTTGGTGTACCTGGGTTGATTTAGGAGATCCTTCATAGAAAAACAACCCATTAATCTAAAAATGATGGGGGATGTGCAGGTCTGGAATCAATTGTCTCAGGGCCATTTCATAGGATATGAAGTCTAAGAGTAGTTTTGGAGGGTGCTTTAGTCTCCCATAATTTTCCCCACAACACATTTGACTTATAGTATTTGTCATGTCTTACTGTATCATTTGTGTTCTTGGCACACTACCTGGAAAGGGGAAGACGATCAGCACACCTACTCAAAAGAATCAATGAAGATGTAGGGAGGAAAGATTTCTCAGGGCAAATGTGAAAAGGAAGCCATTTGTGTATAACTACTAAATTCTGATTTATCTATGAAGGTGCCTTTCAGTCTCTTCCTTATCTTTGGTGATAAGTGGGGTGAGCACAATCCTGCTTGATTTTGACTTTGACGTGCTGTAGGCCTTCATTGTCTGAGTGTGGGGGGTTGAGCTGTTTGTGTCTGCAGTCTGCGTGCTGATTCATGGAGCAGACAACACACCATAGCCAGTTTGAGTCCTTGAGCTCAGTCATTTTTCTCATCTGCCACTTATCTCCTGGAATAGTGGCGAAGAATTAGAACACAAATATTTGAAAAACGCAGAGAAGGACCAAAAAAAAAAAAAAATCAACTTTCTGATTCAGCTTCCATGAGCAGAACCGTTCTTCCTCCTGCCTGTGAGCATGACTTGGTGGCTTGTTTTAGTCAGCTCTTTCACTTGCTATGACTAAAAGACCAAACCAGAACAACTGTGGTGGAGGAAAAGTTTATTTAAGGGCTCAGTGTTTCAAAGGTCTCATTTCATAGAAGTCCAGCACCATTCCTTAGGGCTCCAGGTGAGGCTGAGCATTATAAGGGAAGAGTGTGACAGAGGGAAGTGGCTCATGGATGATCAGAAAGCAGAGAGAGACTCCACTCACCATATACAAAATACATATCCCAAAGGCATGCCCCAAATGCCCACATCCTCCAGCCACACCCTACCAGCCTTCAGCCACCACTCAGTTAATCCCATCAGGGGAATAGTTCACTGATTGGGTTAAGACTCTCACAACCCAACCATTTCTCCTCTGAACCTTCTTGCATTGTCTTGCATGTGAGACATCTTTTGTGGGAAACCTCGCGTCCAAACCATCACAGGATGGGTACTGTTATCTGCATTCTCTTGTGCACATCCTAAATGCACGAATAAATCCCCCGTTGTTGGAACTGGGCAATCTGTTGAATTCAATAAATGGAACCCAAAATCTGATTAGGAAAAGAGCAAGTTACCACTGAAAACCATGGAGGAGAAAGAAAACCCATGTTACTCCCAAGAAGCAGAGAATAAGATAATCTATTTTCATTTTGAAGTCAAATACTGATTGTGTTGGAATAAGAGTGGTTGATAGGCATAGATGGAGAATATTTCCCCAGACACACATCTTCTACTCCTTTGATGACCGGTTCCTGGTGGTCTTCCTTGGATCAGAATGACATAACTCCTGCTGTCATTTACACCAAGGTCCTCTCTCTCAGTGCACAACATTGAGTCTATTTCTCCAAAGTCATCCTTTTGGTTTCTGTTTCCAAATTTGTCCATAACAAATAGCTACTGATAATGATTTCATCTCTGTTCTGCAATCTTACATGCTAATATTATCATACTTAAATGGATAACACATTTTCAAAATACTCATTTGTGTGTGTGTTGGGGGGGGGGTACTGGGCATCAACTTGGGCATGATTGGGGAAAAAAAAAGGCCCACCCCAGGGTACTTTACCACTGATTCCTGTTTATTTTGAGACAGGCTCTCACTAAGTTGCTGAGGTCAGCCTTGAATTTGAAATCCTCCTGCCTTAGTCTCTCAGCTAGCTCAGATTACAGGTTAAAATCGCCTTTAAGTTCTAGCATCTAACAACTAATTCCCTTTATCATCTACTAGGATTTAACACCTTAGCTAAAAATAAGTCTTCCCCCCACCAAGAGTCCACATATTTTTAAAAACAAGTTTTATTGATATAGGTCTCATAAATAATCCCTTTAAAGTAAATAATTTGATGGTTTTCCTGTATTTACAGAGCTGTATCATTCCCACCATAATTTAATTTCTGAGCATTTTCATCCCCCTTTGAATAATCTCTATACATTAGCTGCTATTCCCCTCACTCCAGACCTAGCAACCACTGATGCATTTCTAGCTCAATAGATTTGCTTATGCTGGACATTTCATATAGATGGAATCATATAACATGTGCTCTTTTGTTACTTTCTACTATTGTTTCGGAGGCTCCTTCTGTTGGACCCCATGTTAGAACTTCACTCCTTTCTATTGCTGACTGGTGTCCTGCTTTGGGGTATACCATATTTGTATATCCAGACAGCAGTTGATATATAGTGATGCTATTTATATTTTTCAGCTTTTATGCACAATATTGCAATGAAGCTTTGCATACAAGTTTTGGGTAGACACAAATTTTTGTTTCTTTTGGTTACTATGGGAGAAATTGCTAGCTCCTAGGATGAATGTGTGTTTAACTTTTAACTGCTGAACTATTTTTCTCAAGTCATGGCACCATTTTACATTCCTGTCAGCAATGAAGGATCGTTCTAATATCTCCACACCACTAGCAACATGTAAGTATCCCCTTTAAAAAAAAAATTAAAGCCATTCTAGTGGATGTGAAGTGGCTCCTGATTGTGGTTTTCTTTGCATTTCTCTAATGATTAAAGATGTTGAACATCTTTTCATGAACTTAGTGACTATTTGTATATCTTCTTTATAGAAATGCCTATTTAATTCCTTTGCTTATTTTAAAACTGGGTTTGAGTCATTTTATTGTTGAGTTGTAACAGTTATTTCTGTGTTTACCACTGAGCCCTATTTATTTTGAGACAGGGTCTCAATAAGTTGCTGAGATTGGCCTTGAACTTACAATCCTCCTGCCTCAGTCTCCCAAGTAGTCAGGATTACAGTCAAGATCATTCTTGAATTCTAGCACCTAACAATTAATTCCCTTTATCATCTGTTAGGATTTAACAGCCCTTTATCGGATATATGATTTGCAAATCTTTTTCCCCAGTCTGTTGGCTGTCTCCTCAGTTTCTTTTTTTCTTTTTTTAATATTTATTTTTTAGTTTCAAGTGGACACAATATCTTTATTTTAAATTTATGTAGTGCTGAGGATCTAACCCAGTGCCACAACCTCAGCCCCTCCTCAGTTTCTTGATGGAGTTGTTTAAAGCACAAACATTTTAATTTTGATGAAGTCCAATTTATCATCTTTTTCTCTTTTCATTTTTGCTTTTTTGGTATTGTGTCTAAGAAATCTTTGCCCAAGTCATGCTCATGAAGTTTTAGTTCTCTATTTTTTTCCTAAGCATTTTATAGTATTATTTCATATAGTTAGGTCTGTGATCCATTTTGAGTTAATTTTTGTACATGACATGAGGCTGGGGTCCAGATTAATTGTTCCAAATGAGTATACCCCGTGGTTCACAGTCTCATTTGTTGAAAAGGCTATTCTTCCCTCATTGAATACCCTTGGCACCTTTGTTGAAAATCAGTGACCATAAATGTAAGGGCTTATTTCTGAACTCTGTTCTAGTCCATTGATCTATATGTCCAGTCTTGTACCAGTACCACACTTGATTGATCCATATGTCTCACATTGATTGCTATAGTCTTTGTAGTAAATTCTGAAATTAGAAAGTATGAGTCCTTTAGTTTAAAAGTTGATGCTTTTTTTTTTCAAATAAAGGGCTGTCATATGATTTGTGTATTTGATGATACGTTAAGATTTTCAAAGCTTTTCGGAGCTCAATCAATGTGAGAGTCAAAAAGCTTGACATGTCCAGCTGTTCAACAGCAGGAAAGGTGTATAACGGGTTTTCACATTTTGGATGAGCAGGAGTCATCTTTCAGCTGGCTCCTGAAACCTCGAAGAGCCTTATTTCAGAAGATTTACTCAGTGATCAGGCCATCAGTTCCTTCCCGTGATGGCAGTTGGGAGGAGAATCTCTGCTTTCAGGGATCCTGCCAGGGACTAGTCAGAATTATGGAACTGAGTTTCTGGAGAGTGTACACTGACATGCCTTCACCTTATAGACAAGACAAGTAAGCTTAGGGAGAGACAACTGGGTGAAACACAGTGCCCGCTCTGGTGGATAACTGTGAGCACACTGCCTTGCACAGGGTGGACCCTAGTGGATCTGCCATGATTTTCTCACTAGATGATGTTCAGACTGGCGGCTGGGACACTGAACCACAGCACATGCTCAGAATGTTAAGAATATGCTCAATCTCATTCTGCAGACTGAATTTCAAATTTAAAACCTCTTTTGTGCTGACTCACCTGGGGCTACTGGAGGCTTTGGGCAACAACAGCCTTGGGGAGCTCAACATCTCAGTCTTTCTTTTCTTTCTTTCTTTCTACTGCCCCCACCCCTAGGGGGTCTGGAGACAGGTTCAATAACTACCCTGAAATTCCTCCAGAGTCCTAAAATGAGTTTGGGCAAAGAGCAGGAGAGAGCACAGTGGAGAGGCAGGGGAGCTGGGAAGGGGCAGAGGAAGTTTGACATCATGTGGTTTAAGTGGCACAAACATGCTTCAACGCCAACATTAGTTCCAGCAATTTAGACTTTCGGGAAGCCAGGCCCTTCCCCTTCGAGTCATTTGTTTAAGTCCTGGCTGGTGGGCTCATCTGGTCACTTCCCCAAACTCATGAGCAGATAGTTTTCTAGGTGGAACAGGGACTGTGGCCATTCCCACGGAGTAGACAAACAACTCCAGGGGCCTGGTGGCTGGTGGGAATTCAATCCAGACACCAGTTGTGACAAATGGCTGGCAAGATGGGAGGATAACCGAGTCCGAGGGTTGTCAGACTTTATTCTCTTTTCCACCACTTTAGGAGGAAACACATTTGAATGTGTAGCAAGATGAGATACATATCAGAATTGAAAGAGAAAGCAGTGTTCAAGTTGAAGGTAGGACGTGGGGCTAGATGGCCTGGGTTAGATTTGGGGCTCTGTCACTAACCAGAAGGAGACGTGAGCAGTTTACGTGACATTTCTCTACCTGTTTCCTTATTGGAGACTCTAAATTCCCTCTGTCCTGATCTTTTATCCCCAGCAGCTTTACATTTTAGCCTACTATTGATAGCCTGATGAGCAATTTCCTTACTTATTATGTTTATTATTACTACTAGCACTCTCTCTCTTTTTTAAAAAATATATTTTAGTTGTCTATGGACCTTTATTTTATTTATTTATGTGTGGTTCTGAGAATAGAACCCAGTGCCTCACACATACTAGGCAAGTGCTCTACCAATGAGCCACCACCCCAGCCTCCATCTAGCACTGTTAAAGGACAGAAATCTTGGTTGCATGGTTGTTATTGATGCATTCCAAGATTCTGTAAGACTTGGGACACTATAGCAGGTGGCCATCAGATATTTATTGGATATGGTTAATCAGAGGACCAACCTCATGGGATTGTTAGAAAGAGGAAGAGGCTCAGAACCATAATGTGTTCCAGACAGTGCCCAGTGCCCTGCATACCCTGCACCCCATCTCAGCAGAGTGAACGGAGTGACCATGTGTGTGTGTTCCAGGCCAAGGTCAGTGCTGCTTTTCATCTGTTCCCTGAAATAACTTCAAAGGTGCCTCCTTCCAGTAAAAATAAAAATTAAAAAAGGGCTCATAAAAGGGTAAATTATATAGTTTTTCTACACATAAGTATTTTATTCACTCATTTAGGAAACTTAGAATTATCTCTAAGTTATTATCTCTAATTATCTGCTAGGTTCCATCTTAGATATGAAGAGCAATAGCCATAGTTCCTGCTCATCTAGAACATACTGTCTGGACTCTCACCAGAGAACTGTGAGAACTTAACTAAGTATGACCTCATGGCTTGAATGCATGGTTATTAATAATAAGTGAATTTATACACGTCATGGTTGTTTGCTATTTTTGGAGAGTTTTTTCTTGATTAATTTATATGTTCCATACAGTTACCAGATGAGTAGGAATGATTACTGTCACCCTTTGACTGATAAAGAGACTAGGGTTTCGAGAGGACAAATACCTTGGTGGAGGCTGCATACCAGACAGCTTATGGAGTCACCTGTCTGTGGAGAGTCCTCTACCAGATGACCTGAGAGTCCCTCTGCTCTGATTTCATCTCAGTAATTATGCATTGCACTATGGTAAACAGAATTTTTGCTCATTATTTCCTATAACTATATATATTACACTCTGACTAAAGGCAGGATACGTATTTTGAATTAAGGAGAAGCCTGAAGAATCTAGTTCTAATTTCTAATCTTGCCTAAGGAAGTAGTTGATTCTCTCTTTAGTTACAGTCCTTCTTGCGTTCCTCTCACTCCCTCTAGTGACTCAAGCCCCAAATTACACACACACATACACACACACACACACACACACACACACACACACACACACTGTATTGCTGTTGGGAATTATTGAACTGAACACAGAAGCTACAAAAAAGCTGAGTCTCATCTGCCTGTTGTTACTTCCTTCTCTCCCTCACATCTCATGTGCGTGAAATACTGTTAAATACCAAGGACACAAAGATAGGAACCAGACCCTGCATTTCCCCACTCAGGATGCCTTGGAAAATCTTCTGCACAAAAAGAAACAAAGAGGATCTAAAATTTCAAAGGAGTTTGGCAGCAACTACTCTTCCTCTTTCCAGTCTTCCCATGCAAGGTGGATCGCTTGTGCTCCTGAGAGTTCCACTGAGGGAAGAGGCCACCTCTCATTCAGTGTCTGCACACTATGTATCCTGACCATCTTAGTCCTTTTCTTCTCTCTTGCCATCCCCCTCCCTTCTCCTCCTCCACGGGTGCTCTTCAAGTTTATGTTTTATCTCCTTTGCTAATGAGTACGTGAGGCAAGGATACCAGGTGCAGTCCTGGGCACAGCTGAGCCCTGCTGGTTGCTCTCTTGCCTGAAGAGAATGTTCCCTTCTGTCCTAGAACATCAAGTTTACAGCAATCTGCAAATGGCAAATACTCAGAGGTGGGTGGGGCAGAAGTCAGACTTCTCAATGACCCTGCAACCCAATAACACAAAGGAATTTGCAACTAGCTGCTTAGCCAAAACAAGGCAAGGCCACAGTGCAGGTGGTCCTTCTATTTGCCAACCAGGAGCAGAGGGAAGGACTGTGTGTGGTCTCTTATGTATGGATCCAGGTGGCTTGGTTTGATCCTCCAATGCCTAGGGAATCTAGTTGACTTCCCAGAACTTTAGCTGCACTCTGCTGCCTATTGGATGGGTCAACGTCACTGGACTGTAGTTTCCTGGCTCATTCCCCGATGAACTTGGTGGGTCTCAGATAAGATCTATAACTGCAGAAACAATACTCCTGCCAGGCTGGTGACCAGAGAGCACATGAATGTGTCATCCCCTCTGTCAGACCATCTAAATCTATGCCCCTCTTATTCTTGCACCTAATCACAATGCATTTCGAGCAAGGGTTTACCTCTTCTACAAAACTGGAAACCGCTAAGGCCTGGGTGATGCTCATTGATTTTGCATTCCCAGTGCCTAGAGCATGATTGGTTCTCAATGATTTCAGTTTCAGGAGTAAATGAAAAAAAAATAATGAACAAGTACTGATTAGCATCAGCAATCATTGGACAGTCCTTCTTGCGTTGGACCTCAAAATCAGATGTGCTTGTATTTATTTTCTCCTAAGGACAGTTGCTAGGCCAACAGATAGGTACTTCAGGAAAGGTCTTCATGATGCTATAATCTTCATGGTGGGAGATAAGACCTAAAGTGCACATGAAGAGAGACAGAAAGTACCAGTCTACAAAGGCTGAAAAAATGGGGGAGTTTGTCTGATAAAAGGAGCTTCAGATTCTGAATTTTCAGGATTATGGGCACAGTTTTAGTAGTAAGAAAAAGATACAGAATTCTACTCTTTCCTTGCAAGCTTAATTAGAAGCAAAATCCTCTAGTGACATTAAAGAGGGAAATATAGATGAAGGGTGGGGAGCAGAGACAGAAAGAGAGAGAGAGAGAGATTGATTATTAAGATCCTATGAAAACTTCAGCTAGAGGACTAATATAAACACTCACAAATTCTTAGGTTAAATCAGTCCTCCTCAATGTCCTTTGCCAGTAGATTCTGTTTTTGTATTGACAGCTGAATCACAGGCAGGTTTGCCTTTCTGGGGCTGCAGTTTTCCTTTGAGCAAATCCATGCATTAGACAATTCTGCATTGGACACCTCTTGCTTTGACTTTGGGGAGCTCTTGTTGCTATTTGTGTCCTGGCTTCAGACTCAGGGTGGCCCACACCGTTTCTGAAAGGTCTTAATCACATGATGATCGCGTAAGTGCAAATTGCCACATAACTGCTGATATTTTGGCTGAGGGATTCTACAGCCGTGAAAGTCTTTCTGATCTTAAGAATAAGATTTTTAATTGTAAAGTATTCTGTGGGGTGGGGTGGGGAAGCAGACATTTGGGGACTTTGCCTGGTGTCTTCTGAGCTAACCTAGGAGACGGCTTTGTACCTCTCTTTCCTAAGGACAGTAATGGGATTCTGGATATGAGGGCCACCAAGTGCTATTACTAGGAATGTCAGGCTTTGAACTAAAAGTGCAGGAGTCCTGGCTCCCTGAGACTCACATAGAGTCCATGACACTGTCCCGATTACCCATGCACCCTTGTGCCCATGGGGAACAGTGACAGTTTCCAAATGGAGCAATGTATCAGCCTCTCTTATTAACATTGTGGCATTTCCATGCAGAAGGGAGACCCCTGGGTGAAACCCCTGGTTTCATGCCAGGGCTGTTGTCTACTTAGAAGTTTCAGTTCTCATTGTTCATCTTAGATAATATCAGTTTGGTCATTTGTTTTGGGCTTCCATAGCAACTGACACTTTTCATATTTTACCAAAGTGGAGAAAAAGCATAGTTATAAGAATGTTCTTTGAAATTGAGATTAGTGTATCAAAAAGCAAAATCTCAAATGTGTGGCTTTCAAACATACAAGATTTTTATTAATTTATGTTAGAACTACAGGTACTTTAGAGTTCTTATGTCAAGCGTCAATAATTTTAAAAATTACTTTTTAAAAATTCAGAATTATGTTTCAGACCAGTTTCAGTCACCAACTAACAAGGCTACTTTTGATTTTGACATCTGCAAACTGGCAAGTTTGCACAATGGGGCCCTATGTTCTTTGAGCTCTAACTTGTGGTTCTAGAATTTGGCTGTAAAATAATGTTAACTTGCCCCCCAATGGCTAAAAGTTAAATTGCAGGTTATACCCAGGCAGAATTTCTGGCTGCAATGAGAAAATCATCTTTTACAAAAACACAGTAATTACATTTTTAAAATGAAATATCGTCTGTACAGCGGTTGGTCCACAAGCCCTAAGTAAATGGAAATTTACTATACAACTTGCTGTCACTATATTCCGGGAGAAGTTTCACATAAGTGTAAAAAAAAGAGGCCTTGACAAGCCTGACCAGAGAATGGTTATTGGGTCCAGCTTCAATAGGACATGGCAGGGCAGAGAAGGATGAATTTGGAGCTCAGAGGCAATAAATTGATAACTTGCAAAGAGAAAAGTGTCATAGTGCTAAAAAAAAGTTTGCAACATGATAGCACTTTTCCGTCTCAATCTCCTGTCTCTCCTCCCTCCATTCCTCAGGCCCAGTTGCTGCTCCTGGATTTAGTCTATTCTCAGTACTTTTCTAACACAGTAGATCATTTTGTTGGAGAAGACTGCCTGGTCATGTACGTCTCTGCCACCACTACCTGTGTTCTGAGATCCTTTCTTCTGGGCTTTGTGTCCTATAAAGTGAGAATAATGATTTTACCCAATTCATAGGGTTGGCCCAGGATGAGCACTCAACAAAGGTTTGCTATTTTTAACTTTCATTGCAAATTGTATGCTATGGTTTCTATTTCTTAATTTACCAATATTTGAAAATGCTTAATGACTTTTTTATTTTTTGCTGAGAGTTGGAAATTTTGCTTTGAAGTTATCATGGTCCCTCACTTTCTCCCCCCTTGTCCTCTTCAGGAGAGGACAGCTCTTTAATAATATGTTCATTTTGAAGGCCACCTACTGGAGTCAAGAGTAGCCACAAAGGGCTTATTGTTATCAGAATGGGCATTTGTTCACTGCTGCTAAAAGTAGACAAGGAGCTAGCGTTTTAGGTATTTACTTATTTTCCTCACATTTTTAAAAAATTATATAAGACAGCTGAAAGCATTACAATTCTTATTACACATATGGAGTACAATTTTTCATATCTCTGATTGTATACAAAGTATATTCACACCAATTCATGTCTTCATACATGTACTCTGGATAATAATGACCATCACGTTCTACCATCATTTCTAACCCCATGTTTCCTCCCTTCCCCTCCAACCCCTTTGTCCTATCTAGAGTTTGTCTATTCCTCCCACGATCCCTCTCCCTATCCCACTATGAATCAGCCTCCTTATATCAAAGAAAACATTTGGCATTTGGCTTTTTGGGATTGGCTAACTTCACTTAGCATTATCTTCTCTAACTCCATCCATTTACCTGCAAATGCCATGATTTTATTCTCTCTTATTGCTGAGTAATATTCCGTTGTGTATATATGCCACATGTTTTTTATCCATTCATCTAATGAAGGGCATCTAGGTTGGTTCCACAGTTTAGCTATTGTGAATTGTGCTGCTATAAACATTGATGTGGCTGTGTCCCTATAGTATGCTATTTTTTTTTCCATTTTTTTTATTGGTCGTTCATAACATTACATAGTTCTTAATACATCATATTACACGGTTTGATTCAAGTGGATTATGAACTCCCGCTTTTACCCCGTATACAAATTGTTGTATCACATCAGTTACCCTTCCATTGATTGACATATTGCCTTTCTAGTGTCTGATGTATTCTGCTGTCTGTCCTATTCTCTACTATCCCCCCTCCCCTCCCCTCCCCTCCCCTCCCCTTTTCTCTCTCTACCCCTTCTACTGTAAATCATTTCTTCCATTTGTATTCTCTTGTCTTACCCCTCCTTTCCTCTTATATGACATTTTGTATAACCCTGAGGATCGCCTTCCATTTCCATGCAATTTCCCTTCTCACTCCCTTTCCCTCCCACCTCTCATCCCTGTTTACTGTAAATATTCTTCTCAAGCTCTTCGTCCCTACCCTGTCCTTGTTTACACCCCTTATATCAAAGGAGTCATTTGGTATTTGTTTTTTAAAGATTGACTAGCTTCACTTAGCATAATCTGCTCTAATGCCATCCATTTCCCTCCAAATTCTATGATTTTGTCATTTTTTAATGCAGAGTAATACTCCATAGTGTATAAATGCCACATTTTTTTTATCCATTCATCTATTGAAGGGCATCTAGGCTGGTTCCACAGTCTTGCTATCGTGAATTGAGCTGCTATGAACATCGATGTAGCAGTGTCCCTGTAGCATGCTCTTGTTAGGGCTTTAGGGAATAGACCGAGAAGGGGAATAGCTGGGTCAAATGGTGGTTCCATTCCCAGCTTTCCGAGAAATCTCCATACTGCTTTCCAAATTGGCTGCACCAATTTGCAGTCCCACCAGCAATGAACAAGAGTGCCCTTTTCCCCACATCCTCGCCAGCACTTATTGTTGTCTGACTTCCTAATGGCTGCCAGTCTTACTGGAGTGAGATGGTATCTTAGGGTAGTTTTGATTTGCATTTCTCTGACTGCTAGCGATGGTGAGCATTTTTTCATGTACTTGTTGATTGATTGTATGTATTTTTAAGACCTTTGGGTATAGACTGAGGAGAGGGATAGCTGGGTCAAATGGTGGTTCTCAATTTTCCAAGAAATCTCCATACTGCTTTCCATATTGGCTGCACCAATTTGCAGTCCCACCAGAAGTGTATGAGTGTACCTTTTCCACCACATCCTTGCCAACACTTATTGTTGTTTGTATGCATAATAGCTGCCATTCTGACTGGAGTGAGATGAAATCTTAGAATGGTTTTGATCTGCATTTCTCTAATTGCTAGTGATGATGAACATTTTTCATATATTTATTGATTGATTGTATATCATCTTCTGAGAAGTGTCTGTTCAGGTCCTTGGCCCATTTACTGACTGGCTTATTTATTTATTTTTTGGTGATTAGCTTTTTGAGTTCTTTATATACCCTAGAGATTAGTGCTCTATCTGATGTGTGAGGGGTAAAGATTTGCTCCCAAGATGTAGGCTCTCTAGTCACCTCACAGATTGCTTCTTTTGCTGAGAAGAAACTTTTTAGTTTGAGTCCATCCCATTTATTGATTCTTGATTTTAATTCTTGTGCCAAAGGAGTCTTATTAAGGAAGTTAGGGCCGAATCCCACATGACGGAGATTAGGGCCTACTTTTTCTTCTGTTAGACACAGGGTCTCTGGTTGTATTTCTAAGTCCTTGATCCATTTTGAGTTGAGTTTTGTGCATGGTGAGAGACAGGGGTTTAATTTCATTTTGCTGCATATAGATTTCTAGTTTTCTCAGCACCATTTGTTGAAGAGGCTATCTTTTCTCCAATGCATGTTTTTGGCACCTTTATCTAACATAAGATAATTGTAATTTTGTGGGTTAGTCTCTGTGTCCTTTTCTCTGTACCATTGGTCTACCAGTCTGTTTTGGTGCCAATACTATGCTGTTTTTGTTACTATTGCTCTGTAGTATAGCGATGCCACCTGCTTCGCTCTTCCTGCTAAGGATTGCTTTAGCTATTCTGGGTCTCTTATTTTTCCAGATGAATTTCATGATTGCTTTCTCTATTTCTATGAGGAATGCCATTGGAATTTTGATCGGAATTGCATTAAGTCTGTATAGTGCTTTTGGTAGTATGGTCATTTTGATAATATTAATTTTGCCTATCCAAGAGCAAGGTAGATCTTTCCATCTTCTAAGGTCTTCTTTGATTTTTCTCTTTAGGGTTCTGTAGTTTTCATTGTATAGATCTTTTATCTCTTTTGTTAAGTTGATTCCCAAGTATCTTTTTTTTTTTGAGGTTATTGTGAATGGGGTAGTTTTCCTCATTTCCTTCTCAGAGGCTTTGTCGCTGATATACAGAAATGCCTTTGATTTGTGTTGATTTTATATCCTGATACTTTGCTGAATTCATTTACTAGTTCTAGAAGTTTTTTGGTAGAACTTTTAGGGTTTTCTAGGTATAGAATTATATCATCACCAAATACTGCCAGTTTGAATTCTTCTTTTCCTATAGTATATCCCTTTAATTTCTTTCATCTGTCTGATTGCTCTGGCCAGTGTTTCAAAAACTATGTTAAATAGAAGTGATGAAAGAGGGCATCCCTGTCTAGTTCCAGTTTTTAGAGGGAATGCCTTCAATTTTTATCCATTTAGAATGATGTTGGCCTGGGGCTTAGTATAGATAGCGTTTATGATGTTGAGATATGTTCCTATTATCCCTAATTTTTCTAGTGTTTTGAACATAAAGGGGTGCTGCATTTTGTCAAATGCTTTTTATGCATCTATTGAGATGATTATATGATTCTTATCTTTAAGTCTATTGATATGATGAATTAAATTTATTGATTTCTGTATGTTGAACCAACCTTGCATCCCTGGGACGAATCCCACTTGATAATGGTGCACCATCTTTTTGATATGTTTTTGTATTCAATTTACCATAATTTTATTGATAATTTTTGCATCTATGTTCATTAGAGATAATGGTCTGAAGTTTTCTTTGATGTGTCTTTGTCTGGTTCTGGAATGAGGGTGATATTGGCCTCATAGAATGAGTTTGGAAGTGCTGCATTTTTTCTATTCCCTGAAATAAATTGAAGAGTATTAGCATTGGTTCTTCTTTAAAGGCCTTGTAGAACTTGACTATGTATTCATCCAGTCCTGGGCTTTTCTTAGTTGGTAGAATTTTGATGGTGTCTGCTATTTTGTCACTTGAAGTTGATCTGTTTAAATTGTGTATATCTTCCTGATTCAATTTGGGAAAATTATATGACTCTAGAAATTTGTTGATACCTTTGATATTTTCTATTTTATTGGAGTACAAGTTTTAAAAATAATTTCTAATTATCTCCTGTATTTCTGTAGTGTCTGTTGTGATATTTCCTTTTTCATCATCTATGTTAGTGATTTGAGTTTTCTCTCTCCTTCTCTTCATTCCCATGGCTAAAGGTCTGTCAATTTTATTTATTTTTTCAAAGAATCAACTTTTTATTCTGTCGATTTTTTCAATTGTTTCAATTTTATTGATTTCAGCTGTGATTTTAATTATTTCCTATCTTCTACTGCTTTTGGTGTTGATTTGTTCTTCTTTTTTTAGGGTTTTGAGATGTAATGTTAAGTAATTTGTCGACTTTTTCTTCTTTTAAGGGATGAACTCCATGCAAAGAACTTTCCTCTTAGAACTGCTTTCATAGTGCCCAGAGATTTTGATATGTTGTATCTGTGTTCTCATTCACCTCTAAGAATTTTTTTTAAATATTTATTTTTTTAGTTGTAGTTGGACACAACACCTCTATTTCACTTGTTTATTTTTGTATGTGGTGCTGAGGATCGAAACCAAGGGTCTTGCACGTGCGAGGCGAGCGCTCTACCAGTAAGCCACAACCCCAGCCCTCTAAGAATTTTTTATTCTCCTTCTTGATGTCTTCTCCAACCTATTTTTCATTCAGTAGCATATTATTTAGTCTCCAGGTGTTGGAGTGGATTTTATTTCTTATTTTATCATTGATTTCTAATTTAATTCCATTATGGTTCTGATAGAATTCAGGGTAATATTTCTACTTTTTTATATTTGCTGACTTGCTTTATGGTAGAGTATATGGTCTGTTTTAGAGAAGGATCCGTGTGCTGCTGAGAAGAAAGTCTATTCTCTTGTTGAAGGACGGAATATTCTATATATGTCAGTTAAGTCTAAGTTATTGATTGTATTATTAAGTTCTATAGTTTCTTTGTTCAGCTTTTGTTTGGAAGATCTACCTAGTGATGAAAGAGGTGTGTTAAAGTCACCCCAAATTATTGTGTTGCGGTCTATTTGACTCTTGAACTTGAGAATAGTTTTTTTGATGAATGTAGATGCTCCATTGTTTGGGGCATATATATTTATAATTGTTAAGTCTTATTGGTGTATGGTTCCTGTGATCAGTGTGTAGTGTCCTTCTTTATCCTTTTTGATTGACTTTAGTTTGAAGTCTACTTTATTTGATATGAGGATGGAAAAACCCCTGTTTGCTTCTGCAGTCCATGTGAGTGGTATGATTTTTCCCAACCCTTCACCTTCAGTCTGTGAATGTCTTTTTCTATGAGATGAGTCTCTTGGAGGCAGCACATTGTTAGGTTTTTTTTTTTTTTTTTGATCCAATCCGCTAGTCTATGTCTTTTGATTGGTGAGTTTAGGCCATTGATATTCAGGGTTATTATTGAGACATGATTTGTATTCCCAAACATTTTTGTTTATTTTTGGTATTTAATGTGACTTGAATTCTCCTCTGATTAGATTTTTCTTTAGTGTAATCCCTCCCTCTGCTGATTTTCATCATTGTTTTTTATTTCCTCTTCTTGGAATATTTTGCCGAGGATGTTCTGTAGTGCATGTTTTTTAGCTGTAAATTCTTTTAACTTTTGTTTATCATAGGAGGTTTTTATTTCATCATCAAATCTAAAGCTTAGTTTTGCTGAATATAAGATTCTTGATTGGCATCCATTTTCTTTCAGGGCTTGGTATATGTTGATCCACTATCTCCTGGCTTTGAGGGTCTGCGTTGAAAAATCTGCTAAGATGTGAATTGGTCTCCCCCTATATGGGATCTGATTCCGCTCTCTCATGGCATTTAAGATTCATTCCTTATTCTGTATGCTAGGCATTTTCATTATAATGTGCCTTGGTGTAGATCTGTTGTAATTTTGTACAATAGTGTCCTGTAAGCCTCTTGTATTTGGTTTTCCAATTCGTTCTTCATGCTTGGGAAATTTTCTGATATTAACTCATTGAAGAGAGTGTGCATTCCTTTGGTTTGAAACTCTGGGCCTTCCTCTACCTCAGTGACTCTTAGATTTGGCCTTTTGATGCTGTCCCATAGTTCTTGGATGTTCTGTTCATGGTTTCTTACTATCTTCACTGGATGATCAACCTTATTTTCCAGATTGTATACTTTGTCTTCATTATATGATGTTCTTTCTTCCAAGTGATATAGTCTGTTGTTATGCTTTCTATTGAGTTTTTTATTTGATTTATTGTATCCTTTATTTCAAGGATTTTTGACTGTTTTTTTTTTCAGAGTCTCTATATCTCTCTTTTTTTTTTTTTATTTTTTTTATTTTTTTATTTTTTTTTTTTTTTTTTTATTGGTCGTTCATAACATTACATAGTTCTTAATACATCATATTACACGGTTTGATTCAAGTGGATTATGAACTCCCGCTTTTACCCCGTATACAAATTGCTGTATCACATCAGTTACCCTTCCATTGATTGACATATTGCCTTTCTAGTGTCTGATGTATTCTGCTGTCTGTCCTATTGTCTACTATCCCCCCTCCCCTCCCCTCCCCTCCCCTCCCCTTTTCTCTCTCTACCCCTTCTACTGTAAATCGTGTCTTCCATTTGTATTCTCTTGACTTACCCCTCCTTACCTCTTATATGACATTTTGTATAACCCTGAGGATCGCCTTCCATTTCCATGCAATTTCCCTTCTCACTCCCTTTCCCTCCCACCTCTCATCCCTGTTTACTGTAAATATTCTTCTCAAGCTCTTCGTCCCTACCCTGTCCTTGTTTACACCCCTTATATCAAAGGAGTCATTTGGTATTTGTTTTTTAAAGATTGACTAGCTTCACTTAGCATAATCTGCTCTAATGCCATCCATTTCCCTCCAAATTCTATAATTTTGTCATTTTTTAATGCAGAGTAATACTCCATAGTGTATAAATGCCACATTTTTTTTTATCCATTCATCTATTGAAGGGCATCTAGGCTGGTTCCACAGTCTTGCTATCGTGAATTGAGCTGCTATGAACATCGATGTAGCAGTGTCCCTGTAGCATGCTCTTGTTAGGGCTTTAGGGAATAGACCGAGAAGGGGAATAGCTGGGTCAAATGGTGGTTCCATTCCCAGCTTTCCAAGAAATCTCCATACTGCTTTCCAAATTGGCTGCACCAATTTGCAGTCCCACCAGCAATGAACAAGAGTGCCCTTTTCCCCGCATCCTCTCCAGCACTTATTGTTGTTTGACTTCCTAATGGCTGCCAGTCTTACTGGAGTGAGATGGTATCTTAGGGTAGTTTTGATTTGCATTTCTCTGACTGCTAGCGATGGTGAGCATTTTTTCATGTACTTATTGATTGATTGTATGTCCTCCTCTGAGAAGTGTCTGTTCAGGTCCTTGGCCCATTTATTGATTGGGTTATTTGTTATCTTATTGTCTAATTTTTTGAGTTCTTTGTATATTCTGGTTATTAGGGCTCTATCTGAAGTGTGTGGAGTAAAGATTTGTTCCCAGGATGTAGGCTCCCTATTTATCTCTCTTATTGTTTCTTTTGCTGAGAAAAAACTTTTTAGTATGAGTAAGTCCCATTTGTTGATTCTATTTGTTAACTCTAGCGCTATGGGTGTCCTATTGAGGAATTTGGAGCCCGATCCCACAGCGTGTAGATCATAACCAACTTTTTCTTCTATCAGATGACGTGTCTCTGATTTAATATCAAGCTCCTTGATCCATTTTGAGTTAACTTTTGTGCACGGCGAGAGATAGGGATTCAGATTCATTTTGGTGCAAATGGATTTCCAGTTTTCCCAGCACCATTTGTTGAAGATGCTATCCTTCCTCCATTGCATGCTTTTAGCCCCTTTATCAAAAATAAGATAGTTGTAGTTTTGTGGATTAGTTACTGTGTCCTCTATTCTGTACCATTGGTCCACCCGCCTGTTTTGGTACCAGTACCATGCTGTTTTTGTTACTATTGCTCTGTAGTATAGCTTGAAGTCTGGTATCGCTATACCGCCTGATTCACACTTCCTGCTTAGTATTGTTTTTGCTATTCTGGGTCTTTTATTATTCCATATGAATTTCATGATTCTTTTATCTATTTCTACAAGATATGCTGTTGGGATTTTGATTGGCATTGCATTGAACTTATAGAGAACTTTTGGTAATATCGCCATTTTGATGATGTTAGTTCTGCCTATCCATGAGCAGGGTATGTTTTTCCATCTTCTAAGGTCTTCTTCTATGTCTTTCTTTAGGGTTCTGTAATTTTCATTGTATAAATCTTTCACCTCTTTTGTTAGGTTGATTCCCAAGTATTTTATTTTTTGGGGGGATATTGTGAATGGAGTAGTTGTCCTCATTTCCGTTTCAGAGGATTTGTCGCTCATATACAGGAACGCCTTTGATTTATGCGTGTTGATCTTATATCCTGCCACTTTGCTGAATTCATTTATTAGCTCTAATAGCTTCTTTGTAGACCCTTTTGGGTCTGCTAGGTATAGAATCATATCATCTGCAAATAGTGATAATTTAAGTTCTTCTTTTCCTATTTTTATGCCTTTAATTTCTTTTGACTGTCTAATTGCTCTGGCCAGTGTTTCGAGGACTATGTTGAACAGAAGTGGTGAGAGAGGGCATCCCTGTCTTGTACCAGATCTTAGAGGGAATGCCTTCAATTTTTCTCCATTCAGAATGATGCTGGCCTGTGGCTTATCATAGATTGCTTTTACAATGTTGAGGTATGATCCTGTTATCCCTAGTTTTTCTAGCGTTTTGAACATAAAGGGATGCTGTACTTTGTCGAATGCTTTTTCTGCATCTATTGAGATGATCATATGGTTCTTATTTTTAAGTCTATTGATGTGGTGAATAACATTTATTGATTTCCGTATATTAAACCAGCCTTGCATCCCAGGGATGAATCCTACTTGATCATGATGTATAATTTTTTTGATATGTATTTGAATCCGATTCGCCAGAATTTTATTGAGGATTTTTGCGTCAAGGTTCATTAGAGATATTGGTCTGTAGTTTTCCTTCTTTGATGTGTCTTTGTCTGGTTTCGGAATCAGGGTGATGTTGGCGTCGTAGAATGAATTTGGAAGTTCTCCCTCTTTTTCTATTTCCTGAAATAGCTTGAAAAGTATTGGTGTTAGTTCCTCTTTAAAGGTTTTGTAAAACTCTGCTGTATACCCATCCGGTCCTGGGCTTTTCTTAGTTGGTAGTCTTTTGATGGTTTCTTCTATTTCCTCTATTGTTATTGGTCTGTTTAGGTTGTCTATATCCTCCTGGCTCAATCTGGGCAGATCATAGGACTCAAGGAATTTATCTATGCCTTCACTATCTTCTATTTTATTGGAGTATAAGGATTCAAAGTAATTTCTGATTATCTTCTGTATTTCTGAAGTGTCTGTTGTGATATTGCCTTTTTCATCCCGTATGCTAGTAATTTGGGTTCTCTCTCTTCTTCTCTTCGTTAGCATGGCTAAGGGTCTGTCAATTTTATTTATTTTTTCAAAGAACCAGCTTTTAGTTTTGTCAATTTTTTCAATTGTTTCTTTTGTTTCAATTTCATTAATTTCAGCTCTGATTTTAATTATTTCTTGCCTTCTACTTCTTTTGCTGTTGTTTTGCTCTTCTTTTTCTAGGATTTTGAGATGAAGTATGAGATCATTTATTTGTTGGTTTTTTCTTTTTTTGAGGAATGAACTCCAAGCAATGAATTTTCCTCTTAGAACTGCTTTCAATGTGTCCCATAGATTCCGATATGTTGTGTCTGTGTTTTCATTTAACTCTAGGAATTTTTTAATTTCCTCCTTGATGTCTTCTAAAACCCATTGATCACTCAGCAACCTATTGTTCATTCTCCAGGTGATGCTTGCTTTTTCCTTTCTTCTTTTATCATT
Source organism: Urocitellus parryii (assembly GCF_045843805.1). Lineage (NCBI taxonomy): Eukaryota > Metazoa > Chordata > Mammalia > Rodentia > Sciuridae > Urocitellus > Urocitellus parryii. The sequence goes on along the minus strand of NC_135539.1, from coordinate 73,918,580 downwards.
GATTTTCAGTTTCATTCCATTATGATCAGATAAGATGCATGGTATTATCTCTACCCCTTTGTATTGTCTAAGAGTTGCCCTGTGACATAGTATATGGTCTATTTTTGAGAAGGTTCCATGTGCTGCTGAGAAAAAAGTGTAGCTACTTGATGTTGGGTGGTATAGTCTATATATGTCAATTAAGTCTAGGTTGTTAATTGTGTTATTGAGTTCTATAGTTTCCTTATTTAACTTTTGTTTGGAAGATCTGTCCAGTGGTGAGAGAGGTGTGTTGAAGTCTCCCATGATTATTGTATGTTGGTCTATTAGACTCTTGAACTTGAGAAGAGTTTGCTTGATGAATACAGCTGCACCATTATTTGGGGCATATATATTTATGATTGTTATGTCTTGTTGGTGTATGGTTCCCTTGAGCAGTATGAAGTGTCCTTCTATATCCCTTTTGATTAGCTTTGGCTTGAAATCTATTTTATTAGATATGAGTATGGACACTCCTGCTTGTTTCCGCGGTCCATATGAGTGATATGATTTTTCCCAACCTTTCACCTTCAGTCTATGTATATCTTTTCCTATCAAATGCGTCTCCTGTAGACAGCATATTGTTGGGTCTTGTTTTTTGATCCATTCTACTAGCCTGTGTCTCTTAATTGGTGAGTTTAAGCCATTAACATTTAGGGTTATTATTGAGATATGGTTTGTTCTTCTATCCATATTTGTTTATTGATGTTACTAAACCTGATTTGTTATCCTCTATGACTACTTTCCCCCCTTTACTGTCCTACCTCCCATTGTTGGTTTTCAATGTTGTTTTCCATTTCCTCTTCCTGTAATGTTTTGCCAAGGATTTTTTGAAGAGATGGTTTTCTAGCTGCGAATTCTTTTAACTTTTGTTTATTGTGGAAGGTTTTAATTTCATCTTCTAACCTGAAGCTTAATTTCGCCGGATACACGATTCTTGGTTGGAGCCCATTGTCTTTCAGTGTTTGAAATATGTTATTCCAGGATCTTCTAGCTTTCAGAGTCTGTGTTGAGAGATCAGCTGTTATCCTGATTGGTTTACCCCTAAATGTAATCTGCTTTCTTTCTCTTGCAGCTTTTAAAATTCTCTCCTTATTCTGTATGTTGGACATCTTCATTATAATGTGTCTAGGTGTGGATCTCTTATGATTTTGCACATTCGGCGTCCTGTAGGCTTCTAGGATTTGGGATTCTGTCTCAATCTTCAATTCTGGGAAGTTTTCTCGTATTATTTCACTGAATAGACTGTTTATTCCTTTGGAATGGAGCTCTGTGCCTTCCTGTATCCCAATGACTCTTAAATTTGGTCTTTTGATATTGTCCCATAATTCTTGGATGTTCTGCTCATGGTTTCTTAGCAGACTTGCTGAGCTGTCTATGTTCTTTTCCAGTTGAAATACTTTGTCTTCATTGTCTGATGTTCTCTCTTCTAAGTGATCTACTCTGCTGGTAGTATTCTCAATTGAGTTTTTAAGTTGGTTTATTGTTTCCTGCATTTCTAGAATTTCAATTTGTTTGTTTTTTATTACCTCTATCTCCCTGTGAAATTGATCTTTGACTTCCTGGATTTGTTTGTCAATGTGATCTTTCATTGTCTGATTTTGCTGTCTCATGTCTTCCTTGAGACTCCAGATCATCTGAAGCATATATATCCTGAACTCTTTATCTGATATTCCATCTGTTGCAGCTATTACCTCTTCTAAAGTTGAGTTGACCTGCATTGCTTGTGGTCCTTTCTTTCCTTGTCTTTTCATACTGCCCGCGTTTCTTTCTGCTTGGTGCAACTGTTGTGTTTTGAAATTTACCCCCTATTTATTTATGTTGCTCTTGTATACTTGAAAAGTCTCCCTTGCAGGTGCGGGCGGCGGCTGTGCCCCTACTCCAATTGGGGTGACGTGTCTATCACGCTGGCGGCTCTCTGGGCCTGTTCCGGGAGTGGAAGGCGGCTCTGCTCTGTCCCTATTACAATTGGGGTGTCGTGACTACAATGCTGGCAGATCGCTGGGCCTCTTCCGGGCGTGGGCGGTGGGCTTGGCTGGTGGGATTCCACCTAATGGCAGTCCCTAACCTCCCTGCTTGCTAATTAATGGCTTCTCTGAGGCGCCACGCCTTCTGTAGCTGCGGGGCAGGCCGCGCGAATCAGTTGGCCTGGATCTCCGGGGTCCTGCTGCTGGCTGTTTTGATGTTACAAGCTGTTGGAGAGTGGTGGTGTATTCTTCAGCTTTCCCGGATGGTGGCCACTGACTGCCTGGATGGAGTGTCCGCTGTTTTGATGTTGCACTCTGAAGGAGAGTGGCGGTGTATCCTTCAGCTTTCCCGGATGGTGGCCGCTGACTGGCTTGGCGGAGTGTCCGCTGTGGGGGATGGGACTGTACCGCTTCCTTCCCCTTCTGAGAACCCGTGCTCGGCCCAAGGGTCCGTGTGGGCTTGGCTGGTGGGATTCCACCTAATGGCCTTCCCTAACCTCCCTGCTTGCCAATTAATGGCTTCACTGAGGCGCCACGCCTTCTGTAGCCGCAGGGCAGGCCACGCGAATCAGTTGGCCTGGCTCTCCGGGCCCTGCTGCAGGCTGCTGGGATCCCTGGCACTCTATCACTTTGATTTTTTCTGCTTGCCCCTCCCCCAGCGCTGGCTAGCCAGGTTTCCTTTTGGCTGCTACTGGGAGGAGGGGTTGGAGGTCAGGTGTCTCTGGTTTCCCCCTAGCCTGTATGGAGGCTCAGCTTGATACTCCCTCTCCCGGCAAGCCTAGGAGAGATTTTATGCGAATTCCCGCTGTCTGGGGGGTGAGCTGAATGACACCGACCTGTTTTGATGTCGCACTCTGAAGGAGAGTGGCGGTGTATCCTTCAGCTTTCCCGGATGGTGGCCGCTGACTGGCTCGGCGGAGTGTCCGCTGTGGGGGATGGGACTGTACCGCTTCCTTCCCCTTCTGAGAACCCGTGCTCGGCCCAAGGGTCCGTGTGGGCTTGGCTGGTGGGATTCCACCTAATGGCCTTCCCTAACCTCCCTGCTTGCCAATTAATGGCTTCACTGGGGCGCCACGCCTTCTGTAGCCGCAGGGCAGGCCACGCGAATCAGTTGGCCTGGCTCTCCGGGCCCTGCTGCAGGTTGCTGGGATCCCTGGCACTCTATCACTTTGATTTTTTCTGCTTGCCCCTCCCCCAGCGCTGGCTAGCCAGGTTTCCTTTTGGCTGCTACTGGGAGGAGGGGTTGGAGGTCAGGTGTCTCTGGTTTCCCCCTAGCCTGTATGGAGGCTCAGCTTGATACTCCCTCTCCCGGCAAGCCTAGGAGAGATTTTATGCGAATTCCCGCTGTCTGGGGGGTGAGCTGAATGACACCGACCTGTTTTGATGTCGCACTCTGAAGGAGAGTGGCGGTGTATCCTTCAGCTTTCCCGGATGGTGGCCGCTGACTGGCTCGGCGGAGTGTCCGCTGTGGGGGATGGGACTGTACCGCTTCCTTCCCCTTCTGAGAACCCGTGCTCGGCCCAAGGGTCCGTGTGGGCTTGGCTGGTGGGATTCCACCTAATGGCCTTCCCTAACCTCCCTGCTTGCCAATTAATGGCTTCACTGAGGCGCCACGCCTTCTGTAGCCGCAGGGCAGGCCACGCGAATCAGTTGGCCTGGCTCTCCGGGCCCTGTTGCAGGCTGCTGGGATCCCTGGCACTCTATCCTCTATATCTCTCTTGAAGTGATCTTTTGCTACTGTATTTGCTCTATTATCTCATTGTTGGAATGATCACTTTTTGCCTGTATTTGCTCATTTAGATCATTCTTTAATTCATAGATCATTTTAATTATGAACTTTCTGAACTCCTTCTCTGACATTTCATCAACTTCACTATCCATGGGTTCTGTTATTATAGTGTCCTGGTTTGTTTGGGGCACTTTCCTTCTTTGTTTTTTCATGTTGTCTATGTGTCTTCCTGTCTTATAGTATGGCTCTGAGATATTACAGTTTCTTCCCTATATTCTTGTAGTACCTGTGCAGATTGTCTCTACCTCACCTTGATGTTGGGCTTCCAGAACCTGCTGGTGTCCCTCAGTGAATGCTACTGCATCCTGGATCTGGGTCCTGTGCAAGTTGGAGTGGGTAGATCTGGGCCACTGGGTGGACCTCCCTCAGAAGTCTGCTTGTTTGAGGGGCAGTCCTGCATCAGATAGACTCTGGTGGCTGTCTGCCCTGCTGGGGGAAGGGTAGTTCAGGCCTACTGAGAGCCTGGGTCCCAGGGGCTGGTGTGGGCAGTTCTGGGCCACAGGGCTTAACCTCCCATGATAGTCTGCTGGTTGGAAGGGCGAGTTTTAGTACTTCAACAATACTTTTTTGACTATAAGATGCAAAAGTTTGGTTGACTTAGAGGTAAAATTAGTTAGGAAATCTCATATGAATGTAGAGATGCTCATTTTAGTGTATTTAATCACAGTCAATGATAATCAGTATGTAAAACCTTAGTGCAATTCAAAAGAGGAATGAATAAGAAACTGGGATGGGGCTGGGGATGTGGCTCAAGTAGTAGTGTGCTCACCTGTCATATGCAGGGTGCTGGGTTCGATCCTCAGCACCACATAAAAATAAAATAAAGATGTTGTGTCCACCAAAAACTAACTAGCTAAATAAATAAATATTTAAAAAGTCTCTCTCTCTAAAAAAAAACTGGAATGATTGCTTTGATGAGATAATAATCATAAAATTGAAATGAACAAATACATATCAAACATGTACACAATGTGGGTGTAACTTTTATTTTCTTGAAAAGACCAATGAGCTAAGTGTAAAAATCACAGGCATCGTTTTCTTTATTTCACAAGTTCAAGAGGAGTTGTAAGTTCTAAGAGATCATTCTAGAGGATTTCGCAATTCATCCATCTCACCACTCATTCCACAAATACTTGCTGAGGGCCTACTTCCTATCAGCCATTCTGTGGTGGGATGGAGATTTAAGATAGGTAAGATAAATTCCATTTTTGCTGAATAAGCCAAGGTAATTAATTCAAAAATGTGGTGGTAGAATGGGTGAAGTACATGAGGAGCCTTGAATATCTGTGCAAGAATACATAATAATATAATGCAAATATATATATATATATATATATATATATATATATATATATATATTGAGAGCCACAGCCGAAGGGGCCCCAGCAAACTTCCAGTTGCCAGCAAACTTCCAGCTGCCAGCTGATGATTGGCTCACAGCGGCCCCAGCAACCTTCTAGCTGCCAACTGATTGGCTCCTCTGTGGTGATGCTCATTGGGCTGGTTCCCCGCCCTTTCAGACCATGGAGCTGCTCATTGGGGGACTTTTTTTGGCTCCGCCCATGCGACCCAGCCAATTGGCCTCAAGAGCAGGAAGTTGAGAGGCTTGTGGGAAGCCGGTGGTGGCAGTTGGGCTCTGAAGGTTTTCCTGAAGAGCTGTGTGGTTTGGTGTGTGTGGTTCAAAAAATAAAGTTCGTTTCTTTTGACAAGTGGCTCCTGAATTGTGCCCAGCCAGACTGCCGCATATATATAAACAGATTCAGCAATTCATGAAAAGAGAAATCTCAAGCAAGTGAGGTTTCATCCCAGAAATACAGGTGAATTTAACATTTGAAAATCAATTAGTGCCATTCACTATGTTAACAGAATAAAGGAAAAGAAAGTCTATAATAAATTCAGTAGAGGCAGTAAAGGCATTGGACAGAATTAAAATCCTATTTATAAAACAAAAATCTCAGTGGCAAACCAGAACTGGAAGGAAAATTCCTTACCCTGATAAGGGCATTAACCAATATTTGACTAGTAGCATCATTCTCAGTAATAAAATTTTAATCTTCTCACCAAAATTGGGAAAAAGAAAAGGATATTTGCTTTTACTACTTTTATCCAACATTATACCAGCAAGAGAAAACAAAACAAAACCTAAAGATTATAAGGAAAAGAATATAATTGTTCTCACTAATACCTAACATGTCATTTAAATATAAAACCCTAGAAAATCTACCAAAAAACTCTATCAGAACCAATATGTAAATTAGCAAAGTAGCAGGATACAAAATCAACATAAAAGATCCATTATGTTTCAAATATGTATGTATAGAACAGTTGAAAAAAGAAATTAAAAATAATTGTATGAACTATAGGCTCTGAGGCTGAAGACAAAGGGAACTCTGAACAAGTAATGAATTATAGGTAGTAGTCTTTTTGCTATAGCAGCAGGATAAAACCACTTTCTGTATATTCCAAGACTGCTGATATTGGTAAGTACGATGTAGATAACAGGGGCAATTTTTTTTTTCTCTTAGAGAAGATAGTTACAAACATGGGCAGGGAAAGGGATAGAATGATGCTATTGTGTTGGGCTAGAATTGGAATTTTAACTTATAAACTTGGGATTTTTAAGATACAGATGTAGAATAGGTAGATTCCGAAATACATATTTGCACACACATGTATTGATATTATATATTTTCTAGCTCTATCCTCTGAGAAGTTCAAAAGCATTAACATAAAGTAGCGATGAACACATCCAATGCCCAAATCTTTGTTTCTAAATGCCATTCTCCATAAAAACAGACCAACCAAACAAAAACAAAAAAAGACTATACTTTCAAAAAACAAAACAAAACAAAACAAAACAAACAAACCAAGGCTCTTTGGAGAAATGTCTGATGCCTGGACTAGAACAAGGAAAGTTTATAATAAATTGTTGAAAATTTACAATTTGTTTTCTAGCAAATAAAGTAATGCTCAAAGAATGATGTTAACATAAAGCAGAAGCCAGCTAGAAGCAGCTTCCACTGATCAAGTCTGGGTCAATTTACACACCAAAATGAATAATTCGAGTACAGTCGCCCCTTTTTCCATAGTTTCACTTTTGCATTTTCAGTTACCTTTTGTTAACAGTGATGATCTGACATAGTGAATGGAAAATTCCAGAAAAAAATTGCATACTTTTAAAATGGTGTGCCAGAGTAGTATGATAAAAATCTTATGTTATCTTGTTCCTTCCCTCTGGGACATAAATTATCCTTTTTTTATAGTATATACACACTGTGTACACTACCTGCCCATTTATCACTTTGCCTAGTATATCCACACTGTGTATTCTGCCTGTCCATTAGTCACTTGACAGTCATTTTAGTTATCCAATCTCCTATTGAGGTTTCACATTGCTTGTGTTCAAGTAACTGTTTTATTACTTAACATGGCCCCCAAATGCAAAAGTATTGATACCAGCAATTCAGATATGCCAAAGATAACCTATAAAGCACTTCCTTTCAGTGAAAAGATGAAAAATTTCAACACAACATAATAAAGAAAAAGATTATATGCTGAAGTTGCTCAGCTTGAAAGTAAATTATTGTTAATCTCTTACTGTACCCAGCTGTGTCATAGGTGTGTACATAGGAAAGGCACAGTGCATGTAGGGTTTGGTATAATCTGTGGTATTGGGTACCCATGGGAGTCTTGGACTATATGGCTTGCAGATAAGGGAGACTACTATAAAGATTATAATCCATGAACTAAATAAGAATCCAAGATGCCTACTCTGATATAGATGCATGCATTAATAAATGAAGAAAAAAGAAAAGTAATTTTGCAGTGGATAAACTTGGCACACCAACTTAACCAAGTACTCAAAGTTAACATCACCATGAACAAATGCATCATGTGCTGAAAAGCTGAGTTCTATTTTGTTTGGTAAAACCTGCCTGACAAACGCATTGCCTAAAATGTTCTCTCTCTCTCTTTTTTTTTTTTTGGTATTTGCTTAATTTTATAATTACTTTTATATTTATTTATTTATTTATTCATTCATTCATTTATTTATTTTACTTTTGGTACCTGGGGTTGAACCCAGGAGTGCTTAACCACTGAGCTGCATCCTCAACCCTTTTTATTTTTTACTTTGAGACAGGGTCCCACTAAGTTAGCTAGGGCCTTGATAAATTGCTGAGGCTGGCTTTGAACTGGCAATCCTCCTGCCTCAGCCTCCTGAGCTGCTGGGATTACAGGTGTGCTCCACCAGCTATAATTACTTTTATTTTCTCATGTGCTGCATCTCTCATATATGTGTGTTTATGTATACATGTGAAAAATATATATGAATGCATCAAAATGACCATATACATGCTTTTCTTAGTGTAGATCTTTACATTTTTTGGCTCTCCTCCACCACTTGCATCAGGACTTCTTATTCCTTGTGTAAACAATTAAATTTTTATTCTCTTAGATGTTGCCTATACTCATATAATCCTAAACAGGCATATAAATAAATGTAGGTATATTGTAGTTTTGCTAACCCAAACTAGAAACCTAGAACTTACAAAGGAACAAAATCCATATTTGTTTTTCTCCTTATTTTTTTATTGGTGCATCATAGTTGTACATAATGGTAGGGCTTGTTGTTATAGATTCTTACATGCACACATTATAATGATATAATTTGGCCATTGTCATTTCCCAGTATTTCCCTTTCTTCCCCCTCTTCCTTACCCCTGGTCCCTTTACTTTACAGATTTCCCTTTGACTCCTATAAGATCTCCCCTGACCTTTCTTTTCTCTTTTCCTTTATAGTTTTCACATATGAGAGAAAATATACAACCTTGACTTTCTGAGTTTGGACAAAAGCCATATTTGATGAATAAAATTTAAGCTTTTGTTTGATAGAAGATTGCATAAGCCTAAAACTTACAAATCCCCCCAAGCAAAACAGAATAAATAATAGGACCCAACAGAAAAATGGATCAATTATATTACTAGAAAAATATTGTATATCATATTCAAATAGGCAAGAAATATACAGAGAGGTTGCAGTTTACCTGTTCTAGCAGCAATGAGATGCCACGCGATACCCATCAGTCTGGTGAAGATGAAGAACACGTTCTCTCAATCACCACCATCAGAATTGCCAAGTGCCCTTTTGGCAATCAGTGTAGCAATGGATACTCAACAATTCCTCCCCTGAATATCTGTTTCATGGATATGAAAGCAATATATTTATTTATTTTATTGCTACATTGTTGGTAGCAGCCAAGACCTGGAAACAACCTGTATGCCTATCAGTGAGGAGATGGTAGAAAGATTACGATTATTAGCTATGGGATGTTATGCAGCCATGAGAATAAATAAAGGAGAAACTCACCAGAGGACTTGGAGTGATTTCCATCAGGAATGGAGTGAGAAATACACATGTTAAAGTGTGTACAGAGATTTCATTTTTTATCAAAGAGAAACACCCAAGCATCTTGAAGCTTCTGCCTGGACAAGTTTTATTCTCCTGCATCCCATTAACTTTACCTAGTCAAATATGGTTTCCATCTCCATCACTCCTGACAATTGCTCTGATCTGTCACCAATAGCTTTAAAGATGTTAAATAAAACAGTAATTTTTCAGTTCTTAGCTTCTTAGAGCTCTCATCAGCAAAGGGCACCACTGACTACACTTTCTTCTTGAGATTTTTCCTCTCTTAACTCTGGTGCTATTACATGCTCCAGGTTTTCCTTGTCCCTCTTTGGTTAGTCCTTGTTGGATGTGTGTGTGTGTGTGTGTGTGTGTGTGTGTGTGTGTGTTTTATACCTTCAAATTCTGTAATCTGTACTTGGTCTTAGGTCCTCTTCTCTTTCTCTATAGGTAAAGTTATGCTTTTTGATGACTTTATATATGATCTACATGCTAAGACTTCCAATGTTTGGATTTCCAATCCCAACCTTTTCTCTAATCTCTAGTATCATACATGATCTATGATGAGCACCTGCATCTTATGGATGTCTTGAACATGACATATGTAAAATGGAAATTTTGCTTAGCTTTTTTTTTTGCTTTTTTCTTTTTTTACGTCTTTGCTCTCTATTTTAGTAAACTCATCCAAATGATTGCTCATGCCAGAAATGTAGGAGTCATTCTTGATGCCTCTTGCCACTTCACATTTAATCTGTAACCAAATCCTGTGGATTCTATGTCCTAAAAATCCAAATTTGCTTCTTTTGATCTAAGTATCTAATCTTCCCTCTTGTCTGTACTCCTATAGCAGTTTCCTGACTGGTATCCCCACTTTTATTCTTCTCTGCTCAAAACTACTTTCCAATGTACCACATGGATTGAATATTCAGATATCTGTGTGTATGTGTGTTTATATATTAAATATATAAACATACATACATACACACATCACTCCCACATTTAAAACCTTTAGTAGCTTTTTTCTTCAATGAGAAAAAATTAGTTTTGTATAGTCTCTAAGCCTTATGTGATATCCTCCCTCTCTCTCTCATCTATTTATCTATCTCAAGCTCCAACCATACTGGCCTTCCTCAGATACTTGGATGTATTAACCACTTTTTTACCTTAATACCTTCAAATTCACTATTTCTTTTGTGAGAAAAGTTCTTCTCCATTTATTACCAATCTAAAAATTTGCTTTCTTGTTTCTCACAAATGTTTCTTTGATGCTGTTGTCCTCCTCTGTTTCCTCCTCCCTTCCACTCCTTCTCCTCCCCTTCTTTGAAACAAATATCTTAACATGATCACTAACATGCATTCACTTGCTTGTTGACTTGTACCAGACTGTAAGCTCCCTGGGGACAGACTCACGTTGGCTTTGTTTCTGGTCCGTCTCCAGCGTAGTGCCTCAACCCAGGCCCAGGGACGGCTGAAGTAAGAGAAGAACCCTGACTCACAGCCAACACAGTGGAACTTCATTTTTCGCTCATATTAAGTCCAAAATGAATGTTCTTGATTGGAAGGTCATCAATGGATGGGTGGAGGCCTCTGCTCTTCACGTTCTCCAGAGAATCAGGTTGATACAGTCATATCCTAGTCAATGTGTGGTTTCCATAGTATCCATGGATGTGCATTTCCAGTTGCGGGGGAGTTGGGGAAAGCGAGAGCAAGAGCGAGAGAGAGTGTGCAGGGGTGGGTTGGGGGAAAGAGAGAGAGAGAGGGAGAAAGGGAGGGAGAGAGGGAGGGAGGGATGGATGAAGGGAGGGAGGGAGATCTTTTGGGAGCTTTGATGGGTCAGGCCTGGAAGTAACTTAATTTATTTTCTCTTACATTTTGTTGGCTTGACCTTGGACACAAGGACTCACCTAGCTGCAAGGGAGACTACAAATTCAGCCCTGTTGGGTGCCCAAGTATAAAAGAGAGAAAGATTTTGAAGAACAGATGGCAATTTATGCCATGGCACTCATTATGTTTTTGTTGAATAAATTAATATTCAAATTTTCACACAAAAGCAAGGGATTTCTTTTTTTTGTCTTTAAATGAATTTGAGGACTACCTTGAAGGTAGTGATGGAGTTTTCAGTCCATGATCCTCAGGGCAAATCTAACTTACAATTCCTTTGAAAGCAAACTAATTGATGCTTATCCTGAATCAGGAAGACAAATGTAATGTTAATTCAACTGCCCAAAACAATTTACAGATATTTCTGTCAAGAGCAATTACAATTCCTTCTGGCACTTGAAAAATTGACTCTCAGGATTCGATAACGGTCTGTGTTCTGTAATGTTCTGTAGTGACTCATTCCATGAAGATCATTCCTAAGATATAAATTGTAAAACATTAAGAAGAAATCTAAGGATGCTTGTCTTAGAAGGTTGATTTACATTAAGTAAACCTCACATCTTGTTCTCGGGAAACCCAGGGTTATTGGGTTATATGGCCTTGGTGTTGGTGATGATCTATTTTGTTTTCTTTAAACATATTTCTGGAATATATCATCATATATTTTGGGAAATATAATATATAAAAGTATAGTGTGTATTATATATGTATATATTTATATATACAAACATATATTATAGGAAAAGGTAGATGTGCAGTTTAAAGAATAATTTAAAAGTTAAATCTATGAATCTACCCAAAAGACCAGTTAGTAGAATGTAACCATACCTCCCAAGTCCCCTGTGTTCCTTGCCAACCTCAACCCCTACCCTCTCCAGAGATCACACTATCTGAATTTGATCTTAATTTAGTTCTTTTACTTTATGTTTTTTAAAATAAAATAAATTTTTGTTTTTAAAAAGCTTTTATGAACTTGACATATATGGAATCAAAACATATCTATTCACCTCTGACGGTTCTTTTACTCAACTTTATGTCTCTGAGATTTGAGCATATCGGTGTATAAACTATATATCATTCATTTTAATAATTGGATTTATATTTCACTGATCAAATATATTAGACATACTCATCTATTTAGGCAACTTTAGTATGAAGAAATTCAACCATAAACAGAGGAGACCAGTATAATGACCCTTCAGGTTTCCATTATCCAGGTCAGCCATCCTCCGCTCTTCACTCTGGTGAAGAGTGTCTGTCTGAACATCACTTCCTTGGAGAAACTTCCCTTGATCACACGTCTCACATATTTTCTTTGCTATTGGTGCCCTCCTCTGCTGCCGCCTCTTCCTCTCCCTCTTCTTTACAAACCACTTGACATGATCACGTACGTGTTTGACCTGTAAGGCCACCCTATCCAGTCTCTCCCGGCTGTATTGAAGCAAATCCCACATGTCACGTTGTTCTATCTGTGAAAATCTTCTGTGTATTTCCAGATAAATAAAAAATAATATTTGTATCACTGAACTTCTCTAACAAAGTGTTTTTAAAAAAATGAGATATAATACCATCATCACATCAAGAGAATCAACACTAATTATTAATATCGTCGAATCGTCTCTCAGTGTTCAAATATCCAATGGCCTCATGCCATATTTGTTTGTGTTTTTTAAATTGATTTTGGAATCAGGATCCAGATACTGTCTATATGCTGTGATTAATTACATGCCTTTTAGATTGTTGTAAACTTAGTTTTATTTCTCTCCACTTCCCTTACAACTTATTTATTGAAGAAAACATGTGTTTTATAGAATTGCCCAGTTGCAGTTCTGCTATTTATATTTCCAAGATGAACTTTTTACATTATTCTGTGCTCTGCATTTTTTATAAATTATTTCTTAGATATAGAAATTTGACTAAATTCAGATTTGATGGATTTTTTTTTTGGCAAGACTATTTTATATATGGCATCCTACATTTTTTTCTGTGAGACAAAAACCTGATTGTCTTTCTCTAAAAGTAGTAGCTGCTGTCAATTAATTTATTAGGTGATGCTGTTTATCCATTCAAATGTTTATGGACTTTTGCACTATTCATGGGTTCTCGCCATCATGAACACCATTAGACGTGCTCTTACACTGCCTCCTGGTAAGAACTTGAACTAGAATTCTCCACCAGTGGAATAGTGGTGCTGTAGGGTATGTTCAAGTTCAATTTTACGAGTAAATGCCAAACTGTTTTACAAAGCGATTGTTCAAATTAACACTTTTATCAGCAGACAGTTTGTGAAGTTCCTGCAGCTTCACTTCCTTGGCTACCCTCCAGTTTTTCCCTCTCATGCATGCCTATACTATTTCATTGGGATTTTCATTTTCCTAGTAATGAAGAAAGAAGTTTCATAGGAAATTTCCTATGAAAGTTCAAATGGCTGAAGACGTTTCTCATTATCCAGTGTTTGCTGGCCCAAAGAGGACTGCGGAAGAAAGAGCTAAATCCAGATGGATGCTCCTCCTTGCAACCTCATAGAACAGGAGATAATGCTTCTTTCCTACAAGTTGAAGTATTTTTTTCCTTTTTCATTTTATATATGCTTTCTGGAATTTCTAATTAGAATTTCATTTCAGCTATTCCTGAAATAACTTTCGAACATACAGTTTGATAATAGTAATATACTCTCCTTCATTTAGTTTAAATGCCAGTAACTCTACAGAAGGTGTATTATGGCTCAGAGGAGGTATTTTAGCATAAATGTTGAAATACTAGAAAGCTATCATTTTTATGAAAGGGGAACTGCAGCTAGAATTCAAGGTAGCATGTATGGAAATATCACAGTGAATCTGTTCAATATGTACAATTGATATGTTAGTACTCACTTTAAAAATCCAATGGAAAAAAAAAATTCACTATCTAAACCTGGAGTTTGTATAGCTCTGATAAAAATACAGTGAACAAAATATTAAAAAAAAAAAAGATTAAGTGTCTATGTGCATGCAGTTTCTCACATGGCAAAGTATAGGTCTAGTAACATAGAAAGGTTAGTTCATTATGCCTTTGATGAGATATGTTCAAAAGCTGGTTGGTGCCATGAAAACTATAAAAGTTAACAGGCCTTATTTAACTTGGTACTGACCCCTATTAGAAGAAGTCTGGTAGAAACTCATAAACCATGGGAAAAGGCTGCAGGATAGGGTGTAAGCCAGCCATTTACCACTTCTTGTGTACTCACTTGCTGCTGCAATCCATAGCCATCACTCAGCACTGACAACAAGTGTTCGGTCTCACTGGAGGAGCTGTTGTGGTACTGCCCAGGTGTTCTCAGGCCTTTCTTATTTTCTGCTTTGCTCTCATGATCTCTTTGTTGATTTTTGAGATGATTTGCAATTTGTTCTACTTAAGGGACTTTTATGGGATTGTTTCAAGTGTCACTTCTTTGTCAGGATAGGTGCTTTTAAAGGATATAAATCCTTGAATTAAATAAACAAAGCCCCTGAGTTTGAATTTGCAAGTGCTGGTGATCACAGCTGGTTTTCAGTTTGGAATGGTTGTCACATTGGCTGAGTGAAGCTGATGAGAAAATACTTTTTACTTTAATGACTGCTGCTTCCCAGGAGAAAATTTAGGGCAGAGCATGGAGTTTCATTTTTAGGTCAGCTGCTGCCAAGGTTGACCCCAGACATCTTCACAACCCAGGGCTTTAAGTAGCAGTGGTTGGGCTGGGGATGTGGCTCAAGCGGTAGCACGCTCGCCTGGCATGCGTGCAGCCCAAGTTCGATCCTCAGCACCACATACAAACAAAGATGTTGTGTCCACCGAAAAACTAAAAAATAAATATTAAAAAGTTCTCTCTCTCTCTTAAAAAAATTTAAGTAGCAGTGGCATTCAGAAATGCATAAGAGATATTTTGGTTTTTAAAATGGCCCTGGGGGTGGGGGAGTACCCTGGGATGGTGGTGGTGAGCAGTATTACTGTTTGGTGCTTGGGAACCAAGGAAGTAAAATGTCTTACAATGAGTTGAGCATCCCACTCAGCAAGGAATGGTCCTTTCCTAAATGTTGAGGAACACTGCAGAATAAATAGCTGAACAGATCATAATGGATAATATTTAAAAATATGTATAATAAAATAATATGTGACAAAGATACAATTTTAAGTCAGTGGGGAAGGGACCAAGTACCCATTCAGTAAGGAGTATGGAGTCACGATGTCATCCATTGAAAAAATTAATAAGGTTACATTTCTACCTTACACCATGTATTTTAAAAAATCCTGATTGATTGGTTCAGAGCATCCTGACCAGTGATCTCTGCAGGCGAGTAAATAAATTAAAAGTGATTAAAGTTATGGGTCTCTTAACAAGATAGTTAGGCATAACCTGGTTTTATCAAAATTCCTGAGCTAATTAAGGTTTTCCACAGTTACTTGTGAAGAATGAATTTGAAAATCAAATACAAGAGGCTCACAGGGCACAAAATGTACAAAATTACAATAGATCTATACCAAGGCACATTATAATGAAAATGCCCAACATATAGAATGAGAGAATCTTAAAGGCTGCAAGAGAGAGGTATCAGATCACATATAAGGGGAGACCAATTCGTATCTCAGCAGATTTTTCAATGCAGACCCTTAGAGCCAGGAGATTGTGGAACAACATATACCAAGCTCTGAAAGAAAATGGATGCCAATAAAGAATCTTACATCCAGCAAAACTAAGCTTTAGATATGATGATGAAATAAAACCTTCCATGATAAACAAAAGTTAAAAGAATTTACAATTAGAAAGCCTGCACTACAGAGTATCCTCAGTAAAGTAGTCCACGAAGAGGAAATTAAAAACAACAATGAAAATCAACAAAGGGAGGTATTACACTAAAGGAAAAACTAACCAAAGGAGAAACCAAGTCATGTTAAATACCAAAAACAAACAAAAATGTTTGGGAATAAAAATCATGTTTCAATAATAGCCATGAATATTAATGACCTAAATTCACCAATCAAAAGACAGACTGGAAGATTGGATTAAAAAACAAACAAACAAACAAACAGACCCAACAATATGCTGCCTCCAAGAGACTCATCTCATAGGAAAAGACATTCACAGACTGAAGGTGAAAGTTTGGGAAAAATCACCACTCTGATGGACTGTGAAAGCAAGCAGGGTTTCCATCCTCATATCAAATAAAGTAGATTTAAAGTCTAAGTTAATCAAAAGGGATAAAGAAGGATATTTCACACTGCTTAAGGGGACCATTTATCAACAAGACATAACAATTATAAATATATATGCCCCAAGCAACAAAGAGTCTACGTTCATCAAACTCTTCTCAAGTTCAAGAGTCAAATAGACCACAACACAATAATTTGGGGTGACTTTAACATGCCTCTTTCACCACTGGATAGATCTTCCAAACAAAAGCTGAACAAAGAAACTAGAACTCAATAATATAATCAATACTTAGACTTAACTGACATATATAGAATATTTCATCCTTCAGTGAATGAATACACTTTCTTCTCAGAGTGCATGGGTCTTTCTCTAAAATAGACCATATACTATGCCACAAAGCAACTCTTAGCAAATATAAAAAAGTAGAGATACTACCCTCCATTCTGTCAGATCATAATGAAATAAAATTAGAAATCAATGATAAAATAAGAAATAAAATTCACTCCAACACCTGGAGACTAAATAATATGCTACTGAATGAACAATGGGTTGCAGAAGACATCAAGGAGGAGATTAAAAAAATTTTTAGAGGTGAATGAGAACACAGATACAATGCATCAAAATCTCTGGGACCCTATGAAGGCAGTACTAAGAGAAAAGTTCATTGCATGGAGTTCATTCCTTAAAAGAAGAAAAAGTCAACAAATCAATGACCTAACATTACATCTCAAAGCCCTAGAAAAAGAGAAACAAATCAACACCAAAAAGCAGTAGAAGACAGGAAATAATTAAAATCAGAGTTGAAATCAATGAAATTTAAACAAAAGAAACAATTGAAAAAATTAACAGAACAAAAAGTTCATCCTTTGAAAAAATAAATAAAATTGACAAACCTTTAGCTATGCTAATGAAGAGAGAAAATTCAAATCACTAACATATGTGATGAAAAAGGAAATACCACTACAGACACTACAGAAATACAGAAGATAATTATAAATTATTTTGAAAACTTATACTCCAATAAAATGGAAAATATCAAAGGCACTGACAAATTTATAGTCACATGATTTGCCCAAATTGAATCAGGATGATATACACAATTTAAACAGATCAATTTCAAGCGACAAAACAGCAGACGCCATCAGAAGCCTACAAACCAAGAAAGTCCAGGACCAGATGGATACACAGTTGAGTTCTACAAGACCTTTAAAGAAGAACTAATACCAATACTCTTCAATTTATTTCAGAAATAGAAAAAGAGGCAGCACTTCCAAACTCATTCTATGAGGCCAATATCACCCTGATTCCAAAACCAGGCAAAGGCATATCAAAGAAAGAAAACTTCAGACCAATATCTTTAATGAACACAGATGCAAAAATTCTAAAAATAGAATCATATGATCATCTCAATAGATGCAGAAAAAGCAATCAACAAAATATGGCACCCCTTCATGTTCAAAACACTAGAAAAACTAGGGATAACAGGAACATATCTCAACATTGTAAAGGCTATCTATGTCAAGCCCCAGGCCAACATCATTCTACATGGAAAAAAATTGAAAGCATCCCCTCTAAAAACTGGAACAAGACAGGGATGCCCTCTTTAATCACTTCTATTTAACAGTTCTTGAAACACTGGCCAGAGCAATTAGACAGACAAAAGAAATTAAAGGGATATGGATAGGAAAAGAAGAAATCAAATTAGCACTATTTGCTGATGATATGATTCTGTACCTAGAAGACCTAAAAATTCCACTAGAAAACTTCTAGAACTAGTAAATGAATTCAGCAAAGTATCAGGATATAAAATCAACACCCATAAATCAAAGGCATTTCTGTATATCAGTGACAAAGCCTCTGAGAAGAAATGAGGAAAACTACCCCATTTACAGTAGCCTCAAAAAATATAATAAAATACTTGGGAATCAACTTAATGAAAGAGGTGAAAGATCTATATAATGAAAACTACAGAATGCTAAAGAAAGAAACTAAAGAAGACCTTAGAAGATGGAAAGACCTCCTTTGTTCTTGTCTAGGTAGAATTAATATTGTAAAAATGACCATACTACCAGAAGCAATATACAGATGTAAAGCAATATACAGATCTACTGCAGTTCCAATAAAAATCTCAATGACATTCCTCATAGGTATAGAAAAAGCAGTCATGAAATTCATCTGGAAAAATATGAGACCCAGAATAGCAAAGTAATCCTTAGCAGGAAGATGGCATCACTATACCAGACCTTAAACTATACTATGGAGAAATAGTAAAAAAAAAAAAAAAACAAAAAACAAAACAAAACAAAACAAAAACCAGCATTGTATTGGCACCAAAATATATTTATAGACCAATGGTACAGAACAGAGGACACAGAGACTAACCCACAAAATTATCTTATATTAGACAAAGGTATCAAAAACATATATTGAAGAAAAGATAGCTTTTTCAACAAATGGTTCTGGGAAAACTGGAAATCCATATGCAACAAAATGAAATTAAACTCATATCTTTCACCATGCACAAAACTCAACTCAAAGTGGATCAAGGACCTAGGAATTAAACCAGAGACTCTGAGCCTATTAGAAGAAAAAGTAGGCCCTAATCTTCACCATGTCAGGTTAGGCCCCAACTTCCTTAATAAGACTCCTATAGTGTAAGAATTAAAATCAAGAATCAATAAATGGGATGGATTCAAACTCAGCAAAAGAAACAATCAGTGAAGTGAATAGAAAGCCTACAGAATGGGAACAAATTTTTAACCACATGCACATTAGATAGATCACAAATCTCTAGGATATATAAAGAACTCAAAAATCTTAACAGCAACCCCTCCAAATAGTCTAATCAATAAATGGGCCAAGGAACTGAACAGACACTTCTCAGAAAATGATAAACAATTAATCAACAAATACGTAAAAAAATGTTCAACATCTTTAACAATTAGAGAAATTAAAATCAAAACTACTCTGATTTCATTTTACTCCAGTCAGAATGGCAGCTATTAAGAATATAAACAATAAGTGTTGGCGAGGATGTGGGGAAAAGGGCACACTCATATATTGCTGGTGGCACTTCCAATTGGTGCAGCCACTATGGAAAGCAGTATGGAGATTCCTTGAAAACTGGGTATGGAACCATCATTTGACCCAGCTATCCCACTCCTCAGTCTATATCCAAAGGACTTAAAAACAGCATACTACAGGGACACAGCCACATCAATGTTTACAGCAGCACAATTCACAATAGCTAAACTGTGGAATCAACCTAGATACCCTTCAGTAGACGAATGGGTAAAGAAAATGTGGTATATATACCCAATGGAATGTTATTCATCATTAAAAGAGAATAAAATCATGGCATTTGAAGGTAAATGGATGGAGTTGAGGAATATAATGCTAAGTGAAGTTAGCCAATCACAAAAAACCAAATGCTGAATGTTTTTCTCTAATATAAGAATGCTGATTCATAATGTGGTTGGTGGGGGGATGGGAGGATTAGATGAACTCTAGGGCAAAGGGGAGGAAGTGAAAGGGAGTGGACATGGGGGTTGGAAAGACGGTGGAATGAGATGGACATCATGTATAAAGACACAAATGGTGTAACTCTACTTTGTGTACAACCAGAGATATGAACAATTGTGATTTATATGTATAATACGAATTGTAATGCATTCTGCTGTCATATATAACAAATTAAAATAAAAAAATATGAAATGTACCTAACAAAGAAAAAATTGTCAAATATGTAACAAAGAAAAATCAACAATGTCTGATATCCAATAAAGCATTAGCAGGGGACTGGGATTGTGGCTCAGTGGTAGAGCGCTTGCCTAGCATGTTGAGGCACTGGGTTCAATCCTCAGCACCACATAAAAATTAAATTAAATAAATATATTGTGTCCATCTACAATTAACAAAACAAAAACAAAAACAAAAACTCAAATATTACCAGGCACACAAAGAAATAGTAACTTGAATTCCCTAGTGAGGAGAAAAAAAATGAATTAAGCTGACTCCCAAATGACAGAAATCATTAATAGTCAAGGACACTAAGTGTATTATTGTAAATTCATTCCATGAATTTAAAGTACCAGAAGAAAGTCTGAACACTGTGAATATAGACATGACACTTACTTTAACATTGAACTTCTAGAGGTGAAAACTAATGTCTGAGTGGAACAATACACTGCTGGGGCCAAGAGCGGATTAGATATTGCAGGAGAAAAGATCCCTACCCTAAAACATGGTAGAGTGGAGACTGTCGAAGACAAGTGAGGAAGGAAAAGAAAATGAAAAGGTGATAACAAGATACCCCCTAACATCACTCAACCCTGGGCTGACCTCAAACATAAGCAATTGGAGATCAAAGGGGGAGGGATGGATAATGATTTAAAGAAATAATGGCCCCTGACTTTCCAAGTATGAAGAGGTGAAAGATCTATATAATGAAAACTACAGAATGCTAAAGAAAGAAATTAAAGAAGACCTTAGAAGATGGAAAGACCACTTTAAACCCATGGACCCAATAAGCTCAATGGGCAGCACACGGCATAAGAAACATGAAGAAAATGATTCAGGGCAATCATCATTGAGTTTTTTCCTTCCTCCTTCCCCTTCTCTCTCCCTCTCATTCCCTCCCTTCCTTCCTAACTCCCTCCCTTCCTTCTTTTCGTTTTTTATTTCTTTAAATCCAGGGACATTTTACACTGAGCTTTATCTCCATGCCTTCTTATTTTTTTATTTGGAGAGAGCTAGACCCTTCTAACTAAGTTGCCTAGGCTGGCCTTGAACTTGTACTCCTCTTGCCTCAGCTTCCTGAGTCACTGGGATTATAGGTATGCACCACTGTGCCTGGATGAATTTCTTAAATCTTGGGAAAAACCAGAAAATCTTCAGCCTGAGAAAATATGTATGCACACATCCATTCAAAATCTGCAGGACATTTCAGCTCATTTGTGAATTCCAGGATAGAAGCGCTCTGATGCAGATTGAGAAGGTGAAGACATGAGGACAAATTCACGTAGACCAGTGGGTCACAGGTTGACTTTCTGCCACTCATGAAATTCCCTTTAAGCTGAGAACTCTGGACCTGTATGGTCCATGTATTATTCTGGGATTGTCTGTGCCAAGTTATGAATGGAGCTTTGTTGCTGACAATTAATTCCAATGTTTTTCTTTTTTGAAAGAGAATTGGCTCAGTTTATAGACTATTTTTGGCAAATAAACCTTGGGTGGAAGTCAAATATTCACCATTTGAATTCCTGATATGGTTGACCAGGTAAACAATGTGTGTAAAACACAAAAGATTCTTAGTTTTATTTTCCTTGGGGGTCTGGACACTTTAGACCACACTCAGCTAGCAGAATCAACTTTCTTTTCTCTTGATAAAAGAGAAAAAACATTCGCGACAACCCTTGTAATTTATCCTTGCAGGGTATATACTTTTGGGACACTAGAGGTCTCCACCTTACCATATAACAAATGACATCGCAAAGGAAACACTACAGGTTCAGCTTCCATGGTAACAAGATGGGAGCTCAGAAGGGAGGAGGCTGAGGAGGAAAACTGCCACAGGGGGACTTTCAAAGTGGGGTTGCTTCCAGTTTCCGTTGGGTGAATGTCACCTGCTAGTGTTTTGAAATACAGACTGAAATTGAGTAGGCCTCTTTGAGTAGACTTCGGGGAACTTAGATTTTCCATTTGTTTTTCAGATTTCTATTTTTGGTTGGACATCCAAAGCTTCTCAAAACCTGCAGCACTGGAAAAAACAAAACCAGAACAAAATTAAAAAAACAGAAACTGTATGGTGATTATTACATGCACCTGCAGAGAAATTCTTTTCCCTGTGGATTTTATTTTGATAATCCAAGATCTGAGTGGAGGTAATTAAGTGATTGCTATCATGTTCAGAATGCATGGGATTCACCTGATTCTAGGGTGGATGCTCAGAGTCTCTTGACCCATCGATACTTGTTTTATTATTCTTTTCTGGTGGTTGATTTAGACTCACTCCATCCATCCATCCCTGTACCCATCTATCCACCTATCCCTTCGTCCATCCATCCACGGACCCACCCACCCACCCACCCATCCATCCGTCCGTCCGCCTGTCCATCCATCCATCCGTCTGTCCATCCATCCATCCATCCATCCACTCATCAAATCTATTTTCTGTTTTCTATCTACCTAGTCTATATTATCTGTCTCTATATACTTATCTTTATATCTATTATCTAACCTGCCATCAATATGTCTACTATATGTAGGTGTACATGCATCTGTATGTTAGATGCCTGTTTAAAGCAATAGATGCACACAATTTAAAAACTCTTTATCTGTTTCTCCTTAATATATCACAAATAGATTTTGTGTGCTATTCTTTCTTGCTTTTTCAATTTTGAGATTACCTTTTGGATTCCTGACGAGCAAGATATGGGTTTATTTTATCTACTCCCCCATAGATGTAACCCCCCCCACTTTCCCTGTCTTCTCTCAATTAGGTTATGACTCTGTTTCATTAATTTTGCATTAACATAATTGTTGTCATGTGAATATTATTCACAGTGGATCTTCTTGATGTATTATGATTACCTTTGCATTTGAACAGATTTTTCATTGTATTTATAATTAATAAGTACTTCACTGATTAATATACTTGAGTTTCTGTGTGTCAGTTGTCCTCACATCTCTGACGGAACTGAAATCTCTTCTTAATACACGTAAACACCCCAGACATTCCAATCTCCACATCTGATTTTTCCTTCTCGGGGAGAACCTTCTTGTAGCCCCATCACTCTGCTGTTTTGGATTGGTGTCTCTGTAGGCTTACTACTTCACCACTTGGAGATTCTTTTCCTGATCATCTTGTGAACTCCTTTGTTTCTTTCACTTTTCAGTTAGATCCTGTTTCCAAGTTCCTGTGTCTTTGTGTTTCTTGCTCAAGATCCCTCCCCTAGAATGCCTTCTTGCTTGGTGAAGTATATCCTCTTGATAATGGGCGTTGGGGAGAAAAGTGTTTGGGAGAAAACTTGCTCGTCCAAAAATGTCTTATGTTATGTCCTAACTCCTGAATATAAAATGTTATATTTAAATTTATTTTCTCTTAGAGTTTTGAAAGCATTGTTCCATTGTCTTACAGCTTTTGATGTTATAATAAATAAGTCATCTGATACATTCTGATCCTCATCCACTGTGATGACTTCTTGTTCTCTAGGGGAGGTTTTAAATTTTTTTTTCTTTTTAGCTATACATGACAGTAGAGTGTATTTTGATGTCTCGTACATACATGGAGTATGACTTCCAGTTCTTGTGGTTGTACATGATGTGGAGTTACACTGGTCCTGTATTCACATATGAACACAGGAAAGTCATATTCCATTAATTCTACTGTCTTTCCTGTTCGCATCCCTTCCCTTCCCTTCATTCTCCTTAATCTGATCCAAAGTGCTTCTGTTCTTCCCTACTAGCTCCCCCTAGCCCTTGACTTATTGTGAGTTAGCATCAGAGAGAGCTTTTGGCTTTTGTTTATTTGGGATTGGCTTATTTCACTTAGCAGGATAGTCTCCAGTTCTCTATGGGAGGTTTTTTAAAAAATCAGCCTCCTTCCCTCTCTCCCTCCCTCTCTCTCTCTTCCTCTCCACCAGTGTTCTGAAATTTCTTTATCATAAGCTTTGGTGGGGCGCTCTTTTTTATTAACTCCACTGGGTACCAGAATAATCTGTTCACATTGGAAGCCCGTGTATTCTTTCAGTTCTGGGAACTTTGTTCACTATTTCTTTCTTGACTTCTTCCTCTTCAATCTTTTTGTTTCCTCTTTTTGTTATCATCGTCTCTACAGCTTGGATGTTGAAACATGGAAATAAAACCTTAATTTTCTAATATTTTCAAGCTCCCAGTTTGATCTATTTTGGGGGAAGTTTCTTTAACTTTGTTTTCCAAAGTATTTAGTTTTTAAATTTTATTTATAAACTTTTCAAATTTCTGAAATACTTTTTTCTTTCTTGCATGCTCTCTGAATCATCTTTTTCATGAATCATCTGAATCATTCTTTATCATGACTGTGATATGGATGTAGTAAATCCTTTTTCTCTTGGAAGATAATGGTTGTTGCTACTATCATTATTTTCGTTTTTCTCCTGTTCTACATATTTTCTCCATTGCTTTTATTTCCTTTCAGTTTTTTCCCTTATTATCTTGGTTTCTGTTTGGTTTGTTGCTTTTCTTCAAGTGCTTGACAATTCTTAATCCTCTATTTATATTTTAGAGAGATCTTAAAATGCTGACTGGGAATTTTGATTACTTGAGATGGACTTGAATATTAGTGGGACTCATTGAAGGGCAAAGAGACAGAAACCTTACCTTACTCAAGAAATTCCCTACATGCCTGGGCCCACCATAACTTTTTTCTTGGGCTTATAGGTTAACTTAGAAAGAAAATTTATAATTTTTATCTACAGGGAAAATAAGTATTCTGGGAATCACGTGTTAGAAAGGAGGAAGTCTCCCTTTCGACATGTAGATGATTTTATCTTACCTTATCCCCACCCTCTGCTGAGAGTCCCTGGATTCTAGATCTTCACAAGGCTGACTTTTCTAGGGAGCAAATTTCTAGTCGTCTTCTGTGCTGGGAAAACTTGTCAAAGAGAACATTTCTCCTGTCAGAGCAATGCCCTGGCTGAATGCAGAGTATCTGGAGGCCTAACTGCAGCCTCTAAAGAGTCAGATCTCTTATTGTCCATCTTCTGCTCAAGCCTACACTGTTGCCTTCTATGATCTTCTCCATAGCTCCGGTTTCTGTTCCTTTCTGAAATTCTGTGGAACACATAGACCTAAGGCTTAGGATTTTTCTCTAATGTGCCAAATTTTCAACTGCTTTACAGCTTCCAAAATGTTAACATATCTTATCTCTCTTGTCTCCTTTCTTCTTCTAATTGTTTGTTTGCTTATTTATTCATTTATTAATTATAGTTAGACGTAATATCTTTATTTGTTTGTTTATTTTTATGTGGTGCTGAGGATCAAACCCAGGGCCTCACATGTGCTAGGTGAGTGCTCTACCACTGAGCCACAACCCCAGCCCTTCTATTTGTCCTTTTAAATAATATATGTTTTTTAAAAAATTAGGTAGAGTTGGGTAGGAAATAGATGAAAACTTGTCATTGATCCTACCACCAATGCACTATGCTTCTTCATCTTCTCGGCCAACACAAAAGCTAGAAGAATATTTCTGTTTTAACCAAGATACAATTCACACATATCTTTCTTACTTGTAGTTTGTTTAATTTTTTCTTGTGCCAGTGCTGTTTTCCCTAACTTCAAGCTAACCGAAACAACTAGAATCCGTCTTTCATATAACAGTGACTTTCTGTTATTTGACCATAATGACCATAGGTTTTCCTCCCGCTCTTTGTGATGTCTTCTTTTTTTCTAAGCAAAACATCTTAGTTCTTTTGACTATTCTGACGTGGCATAATCTGTTCTCCTTTTATCTTTCAGTTGTTTGAGATCACTCTTAAAATGTGACACCAGACTCTTGGCATATGTGGCCTTTAATGTCACCATATGGCACACTGAGCCACATCTATAGCACTTTTTAAATTTTTTTTTTTTTAATTTTGAGACAGGGTCTGGCTAATTTGTTTAGCGCCTCACTAAATTATTGAGGCTGCTTTTAAACTTGCGATTCTCCTGCCTCAGCCTTCTGAGCTGCTGTGATTACAGCTATATGTCACTATAACTGGCCACCTACTGCCATTTTAAAGAACAAACTGAGGAGAGAAGCATCCCTGACCGTAATCACTTGGCAAAGTCAGCAAAGTTCTTGTGTAGGAGGGTGGGCCTTCATCTGGGCCTTGGGGAGTGGGTTGGCTTTGGGGTTGTTTACCACATGTGCAGGACCTTTCCGGCTGGTTGGAGAGAATGAGTAAAAGTTGTGGGACAAGAATATACATCATGTAGGGAAAAATGAGTCAGCCAGTCTGACAGTAAGAGCTTGTGCTGCGTTTTGTAATAGTTCAATGAATCTCTCTCCTACACACATGCACGTGTGCACACACACACACACACACACACACACACACACACCCTAGAATCCTAAAGAAAAACCTCAGGCCTTGATCAGCATACAGTCAGACTCCTACCTCCTCATGGAGATTGCATGGTTGTCATTGAAAGAACAGGAGCCTGTAAGGACTTCACTCCCTGGCCTGCCTTCTGTTGGGATGGCTCCTGAGTGCATCAGGATGTGTTTGGTGACTTAGGGGATTGACACAGATGGATATGAACTACAAACACCTAGCAGCTTGGAGGATCCTGCAGTGACTCTATGATGTTGCAGTAACTCTAGGTGCTCCCAAAGTGGTTAGTTCTTAGTCCTAATGGTGACAGGACTACTCTGTCACTGCTCCCAGGACTGCTCTCTACCTCTTGGCTTCTATTTGTTATCCATCTTCCTGTTTGGTGGATTCTTTCTTGGTCAACTGGTTGCTCTCTCTGCCTAAAATTCAATCATTCACCATAGTACCTACTGGACAAAGCACTTGCCTCCAGGATTTTGCCTATACCAGCCCCACACCTAGACTGCAATTAGCCCACCACTGCCCAATTCCTTCACTATTCAGCCAACATTTTAATTGTAGTGCATCTACAAGGGTGGTGGGGTGGGTAATGAAGGCACAGTCCCCTGCACAAGAAATCTCTCATGGATGTTGTGATACCAAAAGCAACATGGTCTTGGCTCCAGTGTGTGTGTGTGTGTGTGTGTGTGTGTGTGTGTGTGTATGTGTGTGTGTGTGTGTAATCACGTGAAAGTCTTAGGGCAAAATAAAACAAAACACCTTTTACTATTTTTTCCTATGCTCTGTTTAAACCTGCTCTAGGGGGCTCAATTCCAACCTTTGTCTGGAATCTCAAAGGTCCCATGTCTCTTCTGGCAGCATTAAAAATGTCCTTCAGCCTCTCCTTCAAGTTTCATTCCAGTAACCTGTGTCCAGTTCCCTGGAATAATCCAAGATCCATTTCAAGTAAATCTTCTCCCCTGTCTAGTCCAGGTGGGCTGCACTGGCTGTTTGGGTGGCAAAGAGAAGTGGTCCCTCTCCCCAAGCTCTTATTCGCCCATGCTTCAGCCTTCTTTTGTATTGGATAACCATGGCTTCTGTCCCCCACTTGCCTCCCCAAGTTGGGAGACATGAGGAGGAAAGGAGTGATGGGAATAGCCTTCCTTGGTTTGGACTGTCCTGAATGGATTCTGGCATTCTGGGTCTGGGAGAGGATTAAAGTTGAAGATATTTTCTTTCTTTCTTTCTTTCTTTCTTTCTTTCTTTCTTTCTTTCTTTCTTTCTTTCTTTCTTTCTTTCTTTCTTTCTTTCTTTCTTCTCTCTCTCTCTCTCCCTCCCTCCCTCCCTCCCTCCCTCTCCCCCCCCTCCCTCCCCCCCCCCCCGCCCAGGGATTGAACCCAGGAGCTCTTAACCACTGAGTCACACCCCCAGCCATTTTAAAAAAATTTATTTATTTTTATTTATTTATTTTGAGACAGGGCCTTGCTAAGGCTTTGGGATTATAGGCATGTGCCACCATACCTGGCTGAAGAGCTCTCTTATGGGGTCCTTGATGGGCACTCTGGAGGAAGATGCTTTCCAGGCCAAGATCTCCACCTGTAGTTTTTTGATGTGGGCAGTAGAATCTCCCTGCCTGGTTGGTGGTATATGTGTTCTTCCTCCACTCCTAATATGGTCCTACCAGGTAGGAGCCGAGCAGACCCTGGGTGGCGCTCTCTCTCAGTGCCTCATGTCTTATACGCCAGCAGTGCTCTTTCCTCATTTGTTAGCATGTGCAAAACTAGTGAGAATCTGTGAGAAGAACCAAAGTCCCAATCTGTATCTTCTCAAAAGAAAGACCAATCTTTGCTTCCATGCCTTTGGCTGGGCCCAAGGAAAAGTCCTAATTTCTACTGGCAAGATGAAGTCTAGGTACCAGTGCAATGTGAGAAGGGGCTAGAAGTGGTGGACAGAAGACCAGTGAGCCAGGTGTGGCCCTGAACTTGGGGAGTCCCATTTGAACTCTACAAATAATAGTTATTGGCCATTGATGGACAGAGGCAGCTGGAATTCTATAATCAGGAGAGAAGCAGGATCTGATGTTAAGAGGTCTGGACTCAGGTGTCTACCTGGCAATTTTCTAGTGTGACTTTATGTAAGTCCTTATCTCCTTGCACCTCAGTTTCCTCACCTATAAGTTTATTAATAAGTAATTTCAGAGGACTTTTGTAAGAATAGAATGGAGTATGTGAGTACTTTGTAGAGTCTGAAATACAAGCAAGTATCAACATTGGTAATCATCCAACAAATTCGCATAGCCAACTCTTACTAAAAACCAGTGATGAATGAGGCATTATTTTGGGTATAGTGAAGGGGATTGAAAAGGTGGAAGGCTATTATTTCTAAGTGCCAACAGTCTTTATTTACATGTCTGTCTCCAGGTGGGGGCACTGTGGGGTCTCTGGGCAGTAGGAGGTTGCTGGGTACCTGGGCTGTGGGGAACCACCTGAGGGAGAGGAGATCTGAAAGGAAAAGGGGTGGGGTGGGGTGTGCCCAGCTGGCCCCAAATCTGCAGAGCGGAATTGGTGAGTGTCTCTGTGTGTGGAAAGTATTGCTCACTGACTTTCAGCTTCTCAGGATTTTGATTCAGATTAGAACCAGAAGACGTTCAAGCTAGAGGGAAATTTAGATATCATCTTGCTGACCCTCTTATTTTGAGGTCCCCAAAGATGAAATGACTTGTTTCAAGGTTTCACAGAAAATTCAAAGCAGAGCAGTGTTGGGAACAAAGGTCATCCCTTCCTTCAGGCGGTACACGCCAGGCCCTGAGAACATTTTATTTGGAGAAAGGAAGGACCAGCATTGCCGTTCCATGCAACCAGAGATCTGAAATCTCAGTAATTTTCAGAATACCTAAGTGGATGCTTCTGAAAAGAGGCACCTGCCTTTTACATCAGACCATTTCTTGTTGCCCAAGACAGCAGAATATTTAGTTTAAAAAAATACCACAATAGCCTCAATACTGTCATGATAATTCCCCAGCACACTCATCAGACTGTCAGCTTGCTTCTGTTATTGCCTTAAGGTCACACAAATCCCTAGCTCTTGGGCTACTATACTGTTTTACTTTTCCATAGCAGACTTTTCCTGTCTGGAGCAATTGAGTTGCCCAGGCATTTGTAGACGATTTTTAAAATAGGTCACTGTGGTGCTAAAAACAGGGAAGGGTGAGGAAAAGGAGCAGGGCCATCTTTTCCTTTTAACTTTATAGTCCTATTGAGTTTGTTAGAAGGGACTAGAATGTGATGGTTCTTGTGGGCCAGTTGCTTTTCCAGGTTTTGACCCTCTCAGCAAAACTGCATGCAGTATCCTATCTCACTCCATCTTCCTGGCCAAAGAGTGAGTTGCAGAATCGAAGACAAGGAGATGCAAGTGTTTTTCAATGGCCCTATGCTATTCTAGCATGAAACTATAGGTAAATAATCTACCACAAATGGACTTCCTCATTTCCTCTAGTTTGATGGTGGGTTACTTTGTCTTGTTGAGATATTTTGCTTACTTTCTTCTTTGCTGTATCTCATTCAAGCAAGTGTGATTTAGAAGGGCAAGATGTCGGACTTTATTTTAAATATATTGTCAAACGTATGTTTCCAGTTTTCTGATGAGCTAAGGTGGTCACTACCATGCATGGTACACACATTTCATATCACAAAATCCTACCCCATGTCTAGGTGTACTTCATGCTCTAAATGTCACAGGTTACTGACAGAACATAGAGATTTGACTGGAAAAAAAGAAATGGTGGTGCAGTGAGATAAAGAGAAATTGCATGGTGGATTTCTGGTGGCAGAATTCAAGTCAGAGTGAAGACCGTGCACAAAGCCCCCACCTCAATAACCTGCACTGTTAATTGATCATTTTGCAGCATGAGTTTTTAATTTTTGTGCTACAAAATATATTTTTTAAAAATGTAGGATGAGATAATATGAAATATTTTTCAAATAGCCTAAGATAATAAATAATGTAGACTTCCTCCTCTAGTGGTAAATATTCTAGCAAGTTCTTGGTTTTGTGTATTGCCATTTTGATGAGGCCTGGTTTCTCTGGGGCTAGAGAGGCTGGTGGCTGCTCTTTGGGTGGTGTGGTGGAGTGGCTTTAGAGAGGAATAGATTTGAGTCACATAGGGCTTCCTTTTTGATGATCTGCTGCTTTTTTCCTTGTTTTTCAAAAAAGTTATGCAGGAGGACCCCTTGAGCCCCCAGAAAGAGCTGCCCCTTCATGGAGTGACCCTGATTGGTTAACCTAGAAAGGAAGAGAAAGAAATGGGCATTATTCCAGGTCATCCAAAGCTAGCCAAGGATCTAACTACGCCCATGCAACCTACCTTGATATGGCTTGCTAGATTCTGAATATTAATGTTAGGAGAAAGGGAATGCATAAGCCTTTTTGCCTAGTGTCTATCATTTCTCCATCTTATTTGCCCATATTCAGGATTGATACTCAAAATTCCCAAATACCTCCATAGCTTGGGCACTGGTCAATCAGAAGAGATGTTGGTCTGCAAACATTCCAGGCCTACGTGTTAGTATGTGCCCACTGGAAACCAGCCATACCCAGGAATCTCTGGTGGGTGCTTTTTGGGTGGTGTGGTGGAGTGGTTTTGGAGAGGAATAGATTTGAGTCAGCATAGGGCTTCCTTTTTGATGATCTGCTGTTTTTTTCCTTGTTTTTCAAAAAAGTTATGCAGGAGGACCCCTTGAGCTTGGGTGCAAAATGCACAAAGGAGAAAAGGAGAGGATCTGGCTTAGTGACCTCTGGGCTGCCCAGAGCCCTCTGTGGGGATACAAATCAGGTAGAAATTAATAAAGCAGCAAAACTAGCTTTCAAGGTCAAGGTGAGAATATTATCATTCAGTTCTGCCCCTGGAGAGTTTTACTCCATCAAGTTATTTGCCCTGTTGACTTTTTTGAGGGAACCCCCTGTCTTCCCTGTTATACGCAGTCCCCTGATAGTTGTTTTAGTCACCTGAAACTTCCTTTCCAATTCCGGTTCTTGCAGGAGCAGAAGTCCCATGGTGTCTAGCTTGCTGAAACTTTGGAGCAAGTGTCAATGAGAAATGTTGATCTGAGCCCCTTTTAACTCTGAAAACTTTTAAAGGGATTAGCCAATATAGCTCAAGGAGTTGAATCCTGATAAAAGTATAAAAGCTTTAAAATAAATAAGCCTCTGAACTCATGTCAGACCTGGGCTCAAAAGAAATAAAATTGCCCTGAAATAGATGTCTTTTCTTTTCCAGCCTCAAGGGAACAGCTAAGCCAGTCTCTGACTGCTTGGTTAATGAGGTGGTGGTGTGTCCTGTCTAATCGTGACTCAGTAGGTCACAGGATCTGAATTCTGATCTGAACTCTGCCACTGGATAATAAAAATGAGAGCATGAGGGCTGGGGCTGTAGCTCAGTGGTAGAGCGCTTGCCTAGCATGTGTGAGGCACTGGGTTAGATCTTCAGCACCACATAAAAATAAATAAATAAAGGCATTCTGTCCATCTACAACTACAAAAAAAAAAAAAAATCTAAAAAATGAGTGCATGAGTTTCAGAGATCTCCAAGGTCCTTTCTTTTAGCAGGAATTATATAATCATGATAAAAATATCAAAATGTGTAGAAAAGAATGTTTCTTTTAAAAAATATACAGATAACATATAAACTTGTCCTTGTAAAACGTCCAGATATGTAGATAATACCCTTCTTTCCCACTTATACCCTCTCTCTTCCTTAGTGGTAGCCTCTGTATTAGTTTAGAGTCAACCACCCAGGCCTACAGAGGTCTGTGCGTTTATCTATACATAGATATTCACAGAAATGTATATTTAATTTTGTTTTTTGCATGTTTTATAATACCATTTTATTTTTTTGCATATTTTACACATGCTATTTTAGTTTTGCAGGTTTTATACATACTCTTTCTTTACAATGATGATTTTTTAACTGAAAGATGCAAATGTGTGTGTATATGTGTGTACTTTTTAAACCATTGTGTAGTTCATTGATTCAAAATTTGACTTATCAGTTGTTGGTGGGTCTTAGAATGTTTCTAAATTTGCTGCCAGCATTAAAAAAAAGTTTATTATAAATAGAATCATCCTCCAGGCCAAATGGGTCCCATTTTGTATATAAACCTATATCTGCACTGGACAGCTCTGTGCTGTGGATTGAAATGCGCCTCCAAAAGTAAATATTGACATTCTAATATCCAGTACCTCAGAATGTGACTTTCTTAGTTAACAATTTCATTTGAGTTAAATTGAGTTCATTAGTGTGGGCCCTGATCCGGTGACGGTCCTTATAAAAAGGGAAATTTTGGACACAAACATACATGCACATAGGGAAGATGAATGAAGAGAGTCAGGGAGGGTTCCAAGCATCAGCATGGAAGCAGGAACTGGAGTTATGTTGCCACAAACCAAGGGCTGGCTGAGGCTACCAGAGGCTGGCTCCCTGCCTTCTAGGTAGCCCTGCCTGCACCTTGATTTTTGGACTTCCACCCTCCAGAATGGTGAGATAATAAACTGCATTTTTTTCTAAACCATCAGTTTGTGGTATTTAGTTATGGTAGCCCTGGTAACTAACACACATTAGAAAATGTAATTCTTCTTATGTTCTAGTAAAATATTTTTAAGAAACACCAATTATTTATATAACACAACTATACCAAAGGGTACATCCAGATAGTTTTCAACTTTTAAAATTATGAGCAACATTGCAATCGATATCCTTCATATGCCTCTTGTGTACATGTGAGCATTTCTTTGGGACCTAGCTAGAGGTAAAATTTTTGGACTGAAGAATGTTTGTATTGCAAAATTTAAAACATATTGCCAAATGGTCCTCCCTGAAATCCTCACGAGTTTATATACCCCTCAGACAACATGCAGAACCTTCATTTCCTCATACCTCCACTGAGGTTTGGTATTAGCAATGTTTTAAATGTTTACCTCTATAAGTTTAAAATATTATCTTATTATAATTTTAGTTTGGGATAATTGTGTGAATAGTAAACTAGAATATCTTATTTGAACTGGCCTTTTGTGTTTTTGTATTATTAATTTCCCATTCATAGTTTTTATGTGCTTTCCTATTTTTTTCTTTCTGGAGCTCTTTATATATACTGTATAATAGTCCTTTGAGATTTTTGGGCGTGTGTATGTGTGTGTGTGTGTGTGTGTGTGTGTATTTATGTATAATAGTAAATATATGTCCCATACAGTCCCACTCTTCCTTTTATATATCTCAAAGGACTATTATACAGTGTATGTATATATAAATTTATGTACTCTATAGAGAAGATGTTATCCCACCCTTCTCTTATCTGTCATGTTGTTTTGGTGTAGTTTATGAAGTAGAATTACTAATTTCTATTTAGTCAAATTTATTTTTTTCCTCTGGATTCTGCATTTTTGTCTTTT
This sequence comes from Urocitellus parryii, assembly GCF_045843805.1. Lineage (NCBI taxonomy): Eukaryota > Metazoa > Chordata > Mammalia > Rodentia > Sciuridae > Urocitellus > Urocitellus parryii. The sequence continues at coordinate 73,884,853 of NC_135539.1, read as the reverse complement.
TTTAAAAAGACTTTATTTCAAGGTCACAAATAAATAGTCATCTATTTCATTAACATATCTTATACAATAGCTTTATTTTATATTTAATTCTGCATCTAATCTGAAATATCTTTTTGTGTTAGAGATAAAAATCTATTTTTTCTTCAAATAGAAATTCAATTATTGAACAGTTCATAGTTTATCATGATTCAATTTTTCATTAATCATCTACTGGAAATTTTTATATTGACCTTCCTATTGAATTAATACTTTAATTATTATGAATTATCTATTTTTATTTCCAGTAATGCTTTTTTTAACCTTAAAATTTACTTCTCTTATATGTATACAGCCATGCTTACTTTTTTTGATTGCTCTTTTTAGAGTCTGAATGGTAAAATTATTTTCTAATCTTTAACTTTCAATCTTTCTGCATGAATATATTTTGGATGTTTTTCTTGTAAGTAGAACTTAATTATTTTTAATCTAGTCTTAAATGTTTTGACATCTTTTAATTGAAACAGGGTATGTATACTTAAATGTACATTGTACTATTTGCTTTTTATTTGTCCCATCCAATTTTAGGTTTCTTTTATCTCTTTTCTTGCCTTTTGAATTAACTGAGATTTTTAAAAATTCCATTTTTCTTCTTTACTATTATGAATTTTCTATTACTTTTAAGTGATTTCCTTAGTAATTACATGATATATCCTGGCTTTAACAAAGTCTAATGTATTTGACAATTTATTACAACTTTCCAGATAATGCAAGGACCTTAGTGCATTTGATTTCCTTTGTTCATCTCCCAAAATGATAGTATTGCTTTGTATTTTAAATTTATAAAGTCCTCTAAAACATTATGATCATTTTTTCTCAGTCAATATTTTACCATTTCATTCTTTTCCTTTTTTTTTTAAAGAGAGAGTGAGAGAGAGAGAGAATTTTAATATTTATTTTTTAGTTCTCGGCGGACACAACATCTTTGTTGGTATGTGGTGCTGAGGATCGAACCCGGGCCGCACACATGCCAGGCGAGCGCGCTACCGCTTGAGCCACATCCCCAGCCCATTCTTTTCCTTTTATATTGCTCAAATTTCCCTCTTGAGTTATTTTCCTTTTTGCCTATCATCTTTTAATATTTCTTTTAGTATAGGTCTCCTGGTGAACAATCTTCATTTTTGAAGGATATTGTTGCTGGATATGATTTGGGTTTTTTTTATAGAACCTTGAGGATCTCATTATACTGTTTTCTTTCTTTCATTGTTTCTGAGAAATCAGCCGACCATCAATTTGTTGGTCCTTTGAAGACAAGCTATCTTTTTTTTTTTTCTTTCGACTAGTACTTTAATGAATTTCCTTAGTTTGATTTTTTTCTTCATAAGGTATGTATAGTTTTTTTTTTTAACTCTTTGGAGAGCAAAGATATTCTTAAATTTATAGCTTGAAGTATGTCATCATCTATTCAAATATTGTGTCTATCATTCTTCCTTTTTTTCTTGACTTTAAATACTTTCTTTCTTTCTTTCTTTCTTTCTTTCTTTCTTTCTTTCTTTCTTTCTTTCTTTCTTTCTTTCTTTCTTTCTTTCTTTCTTTATTTTTGGGTACTGGGGAATGAATTCAGGGGCACTCAACCACTGAGCCACATCCCCAGCCCTATTTTGTATTTTATTTAGAGACAGGGTCTCACTGAGTTGCTTAGTGCTTAGCCCATTGCTGAGGCTGGCTTTGAACTCATGATCCTCATGCCCCAGTCTCCCGAGCCATTGGGATTACAGGCGAGCACCACTGTGCCTGACCATACCTTATTTTTAAGTCCCATGTTTTTTACTTTTTATCCCATATTTTCTATGCTTTTGTCTATTCATACTTCAATCTAGTTTTTTTTCTGACCTATCTTCTAGTGCACTAGTTCTCTTTTTATCTATGTCTAATATACTATTAAAATCACTAATAGATATCTTATTTTGATTAATTTTTTTCCTACAATTTTCATACTAGTAGAGTCAACAGTTATCTCCTGAAAATTTTATCTTGTATATCTTTGAAAACATTAAATGTAATTATTGTAAAGTCTGTGTCTAAAGACATCCATTATTGGGATTTTGTCCTGTAGGTCTATTTCTGTTTTCTTTTATCATTAATTTGGGCTTTCATTTTTGTTTTTTATGTCTCCACATGCCTGTTATTTTTGACTGAGCACAGGATATTGCATGTGAAAAAAAACACAGAAATAATTTGAGGTCTAGGATAATGTTTTCCTCTAGACTGGATATATCTTTTGCCTTTGCAAGTCATGTAGAGGTACTAAAAATCTGGGATTATCTTTATCCAGTATCAATGACTTAACACTGGGCTTTGATGCCTGCAAGAGACAGTCTTCTTCATTTACTCTTATTCTGAAGTTTGCCTTTTAGGGTCCCAGCTCATAATGAGAGTGAATAAATTCCCATAACAAGCATACGATTTCTATTTCCTTCTTCCTAATGCCAAAAGGTTGCCAAAAACATGATTCAGCTTCTCAGACACCTTCCCCAGATATCCTCAGGAAAACTGAGATTCAGCATATCTCTGAGTTTCCCTCTTCCTAACCTTGACCTGTAGTCCTTGATGACATTTTCAGCTCTTCAGTATCCTCAAGCAGATTGTTTCCACTTTGCCTGCTTTTCTGGCTCTCCTCAGTGAAAAGGGAGTTCTGAATTTTCAAGTCCTCTATTTTACTTCTGGATTATAATAGTAAGATGATCCACTTTCAATTATTTAACTAAATCCAAAAAGTGAAATCAACAAAATTTTTTTTTCTACATGGGTGTGTTAAATCTGTACTCATAGATTTTCACATTAGGATTATGGTAGCTTCCTAGAATTTAGTTCAAGAAACTTTTCAACTTTCTCTGCTCGAGGACAATTTTTATAACAGATATATGTCTCTTTAAATTCAACAAAATTAATCCATAAAGACATTTGGATTTGATTATTTATTTTAACTGGTGGGGATCTTTGGCTATCTTTTTGTTTTTCTTTCAGTTTTTTTTTAATATTAGAGTTACCATTTTTAAAAATTGTGGTAAAATATACATCATACAAAAATTCACCATCTTAAAGGTATAGTTCAGAAGTGTTAAGCGTATTCACCTTTCTGTGCAACCACTGCCACCATCCAACTCTGGAAATTTTTCATCTTGAAAAATTTAAACAACTCCTGATTACCCCCACCTCTTGGCAACCAACTCTCTGCTTCCTGTTTCTACAGATTTGACTCTCTAGATATTTCCTGTAAGTGGGATCATACATTTGTGTGTGTGTGTGTGTGTGTGTGTGTGTGTGTGTGTGTTTGATGGATATGTTTCTCTTAGCATAATATCCTTAAAGCTCATCCATGTTGTAGCATTTGTTAGAATTTCTTTCCTTTTAAAAGATGAATTGTAATATTTCACTGTAGGTATATAACACATTTTGTCTATCCATTCATCCATCAGTGGACATTTGGGTTACTTCCATCTCTTGGTCATTCTGAATAATGCTGCTATGAACAAATATCTTGAAGAGATATTTGCACAATCTTTTTAAAATTTTTTAATTTATTTTTTATTTTTTAATTTTAACATTTATTTTTTAGTTTTCGGCAGACACAACAGCTTTGTTTGTATGTGGTGCTGAGGATCGAACCTGGGCCGCACGCATGCCAGGTGAGCGCGCTACCACTTGAGCCACATCCCCAGCCCCTAAATTTTTAAATATTTTATTTATTTATTTATTTTTATTTACATATGACAGAGGAATGCATTACAATTCTTATTACACATATAGAGCACAATTTTTCTTTTATTTTCCTATTTTTTTTAACGACGTGATTTGCACAATCTTAACAGCAATTTTTTTGCAGTTAAGATTTTGTGGAATTCACAATAGCAAACTGTGGAACCAACCTAGATGCCCTTCAGTAGATGAATGGATTAAAAAATATGGTGTATATATATATATATATATATATATATATATATATATATATATATATACAATGGAATATTAATCAGCAATAAAAGAGAATAAAATCATGGCATTTGCAGGTAAATGGATGGCGTTGGAGAAGATAATACTAAGTGAAGTTAGCCAATCCCAAAAAGCCAAATGCCAAATGTTTTCTCTGATATAAGGTGACTGACTCATAGTGGGGTAGGGAGAGAGACCATGGGAGGAACAGACAAACTCTGGGGCAGAAGGGTGGGAGAGGAAGGGAAGGGGCAGGGTGTTAGCAATGGTGGTGGAATGTGATGGACATCATTATCCAAAGTACATGTATGAAGACACGAATTGGTGTCAACATACTTTATATACAAATAGAGATATGAAAAATTGTGTTCTATATGTGTAATAAGAATTGTGATAAAAAGCAAAGAAATGTCAGTTATAGTTATTATTATTATCATTGTTATCATTATCATTGTAATTGCTCTTAATATACAATATCCTAATAGCTTCCTTAATATGAAAACTATTCATAGGATAGGACTAAAAATGTATGATACTGACAGATCCATAATGATTTCTTTTACTTTCTCTCTTTTGGGTCATTTGGATGGTTCCTAACATTTTATGCCTGATACTGTGATTTAATATATTTTGATAAACTTTATTTTTGCTTCATATCTATTTACATAGAGTAGTTTCCTGTAGGTGAAATTCTAGCCTCAATGTTGGTTATGAATCTTGGTTATTGTATTTGGATGACTTTTATTTTCCTCTTATGGACCTGTTGCTAGTTGCATTCATTCATTTCTTGTGAAGAATCTCTTCTTGGGAGCAGTTTCCTCTCTTAACATGTAACTTAACAGACATATGGGGAAATCATAACAGAATTGCAAATATCTAATTCTTTCTCATCTAAATAATAGGGTCATATGAGACTGCATATCATGCCAATGGACCTTTATTTACTTAAGTATATGATTTAGTTGTCAATGGACCTTTCTTTAATTAAGTATATGATTCTCTATATGTGCCTAAAGTATTATCAACATATTAAATATATTTATACTTTCTGCCCAATCAAAAAAAAAGATTTTGTGGATATGTACCCCAAAGTGGAATTGCTAGATCATGTAGTAATTTTGTGTTTAATATTTTGAGGAACTATCTTACTGTAGGCCAAAGTGACTCCACTTTTTTACATTCCCATATATAGTGCACAAAAGTTTCAGTTATCTTTCATCCTTGCCAATGCTTATTTTGATTTTTCACTTCACTAATAATTAGTGATGTCGGGCATCTTTTCATTGCTTGCTTGCTCTTTGTATACAGTCTTTGAAGAATTATCTCAAGTCCCTTGCTTGTTTTTTAAAATTATAGGAGTTCTTTATATATTCTGGATATTAACTCCTTATCAGATATATGATATTTTAGTCAGCTTTTTCACTGCTGTGACTAAAAGACCTGACAAGAACAATTTTAGAGGAGGAACTTGTTTGGGGATCATGGTTTCAGAGGTCTCAGTCCACAGACAGCTGGATCCATTCCTTGGGGTGAGAAGTGAGGCAGAACGTCATGGAACAGAGTGACTGAGAAAGTACCTGGGAGCATGGCTCCAGGAAGCAGGGAGAGACTCCAGTCGCCAGATACAAAATATATACCCCAAAGGCACACCCCCATACCCACCCCCTCCAGCCACACCCTACCCCTCCTTCAGTTGCTACTCAATGCGTCACATAAGGGGATTAATTCACTGATTGGGTTCAGGCTGTCATAACCCAATCATTTCTCTTCTAAACCTTCATGCATTGTCACACACATTTTTGGGAACACCTCATGTCCAAACTTTAATATATGGTTTGCATGTATTTTATCCAATTACATAGATTGCTTTTTCACTCTATTGACTGTTTTTTAAAAATATTTCTTTAGTTGTCAATGGACCTTTATTTTACTTATTTATATGCAGTGCTGAGAATTGAACCCAGTACCTCACACATGCTAGGCAAGTGCTCTACCACTGAGCCCTAGCCCCAGCCCTATTGACTGTGTTGTTGGTACACAGAAGCTTTCAATTTTAGTGTCCTACAGTTTATTTTAATTTTTGTTGTTTGTGCTTTTGGTATCATATCTAAGAAATGATTGCCAAGTCCAATGTAATGAAGTATTATCCTTAAGAGTTTTAGGTCCTATATTTTAGGGCCTATATTTTATCTATACTTAAAAATCTTAGGTATTTGGTTCATTTGAGTTAATTTCTGTGTATGGTATAAGATAAGGGCCCAGCTTTATCCTTTTGCCATGTTGTTATCCAATTTTCCAACATCATTTGTTAAAGAAACTTTTCCCATTGAATAGTCTTGGCACTCTTTCAAAATTATTTAACTATATTCAAGGACTTATTTTGGAACTCTTTAATCTATTCCATTGGTATTTAGTCTGTCCTTATGATAGAACCATACTTTATTGATTACCTTAGCTTTAAAACAAATTTTGAGATTGTAATACCTCTAACTTTTTCAATATATATATTTTTGATTATTGTGTCCCTTGAGGTTTCATATAAATTTCAAAATGGAGTTTTCTATTTATGCAAAGATACCATTGCAATTTTAATAGGGATTGTATTATCCCAGGAATAAATGTTTCTTGGTCAGGAATATTAGGATTTTTAAAAATCTATTTCTTGAAGTCAAATTTAGTAATTCACACTTTTTCCTAGGAAGCCATCCATTTTATCCAGGGTTTCAAATATGTTGACATGTAATTATAATTTTATAATTTCTAATATCTATAGCTTCCTTTTTACTTTTTAAATCATGACCATAAACATTTTCTGCATTGCCTTCATAATCAGTCAGTGGGTATTTTTTACTTGAAAGGACCAATTTTTGATTTATTGATAAAGTCTACCACATACTTTTTCCTGTTAATTTATTTCTGCCTTTTAACATTGTCCCTTTTTCCTTTTGTAAGGCTTCTTTGGTATTATTTTTATTACTTCTGTTCACATAGTTAGTTCATTTAAAAATACTTCTCATATGGAAATCTTCACACACAGAAGTGGAGAAAATGCTGTAGTGTTTCCCTGGGCACGGAACACCCAGCCTCGGCAGCCACCAAGTTTCTGCTGAGTATGTTTCATCTCCCTTTCTTAAGATTTCTTTTATTTCTTTCTGGAGTATTTTAAAGAAAATCCTACCTTATTTCATCCATAAGTGCTTCAGTTTATATTCCTACAGAACAAAGACTTTTTTTTGGTGCTAATGGGTTTAATATAAGCACAAGTTCATTTATCTTGAATCTTTCCTGTTTAATAATACATAAACTTAGGTTATATATTTTCCTTAGAATACTTTTACCACCACATCCTACGGATAGTGATACATTTCTATGCTTGCTGCTATTCACTTATAGATAGTTCAGAAATTCTGTTTTGATTTACTCTTTAATGCAGATTGTTTTCCAGTCTGCTTTAAACTTCCCACATAGAATCTTGTCGCTCATCTTGCCACTGTGTTCAGGAACGGCAGCCTCATAAAACAGAGCTTATGTGGCCAGGTTTTGCGAATAGTGATGGTGCTCACCTATTTTACTGTTTACCTGGTGCCACATACTGCTTTCCATAGGTTAGCTCATTTCCTCCTCATTGAGCCCTGTGAATAGGGTACATTTTTTTTCTTAGAAGGGTTATATTTCCAACGTTTGCTGACTTTATAGTTCTCCCTTTATTAGCCTCACACTTGTTCATGGCTACCATTTTCCTATATATTTACCATTTTTTTTGCCTACTTTTTGATTTTTGAGAGGAGCATTTTAATGCCTTTGATCATGATGATGGATTTATCTGTGTTCTTGCATTTCTATTGGTTTTGTTATCTCTCCTTAAAAAAATCTCCATATTTACATTGTATTTAAGATGTTTTTCTTCAGTATAGAATGCCTTTCTTTAAGCTCTGTTTTGTCTGATATGAATATTACTAGGTTTGATATTTTCTTCTCATTTCTTCCTTTGGGTCTTGGCAAAGAATCTCTCCTGGGCTGAACTCTTGTTAGGCTTCTCTGAATTTTTGGACTTCCAGGTTGTTTTAATCATTTTTTTCATCATTGGGACCAAAAGACCTGACAAGAATAATTAGAGGAGGAATGGTTTATTCTGGCCTACATTCCAGAGGCCTCAGTTCTCAGACGGCTGACTCCATTCCTTGGGGCCTGAGGTGAGGCAGCACATCAGGCGGAAGGGTATGGCAGAGGAAAACAGCTCAGGATAGGCAAATGTAAAAAGAGAAGGAATTGTTCCTGAATAAAATTTGTTTTTAATGTTTTAACTACTATCAGGGCTCCCTCCTTTTGCATTACTTTCCTTTCCTTCATTTTTCCTTTTCTTTTACATTTGCCTAGTATATTTTTTCTTATCATATATTGTCAAAATTTCTTGTCATTTTGTTCTGCGTTTACCAATCTTAAATAGCATAAAGACAGCCTTTTTTTTTTTTTTTAAATCAACTGGAGACTCTTATCAGGAGGATTTAGCTCACCAATATATGTTGTGATTAGTAGCATGCATACTCGCATTTATTTCTCCCTTTCATTATTGTTTCTATTTACTATTCCCCTTTGTAATTGCTTTATTAAATTCTTGCTTTATTTATTCTTCTAGTTGTTCTTCTAATTGTTTGAGTGTGAAATGGTCTATTTCTAATCTTCTTATAGTTATCCTTAAATTAAAAGAAAAAAATGACATTACATTTAAGTCTATTGTATTTTCTAGCTCTGACTTTCTGTGAATTTAGCCAAATGGTTATTGTCCTTTGCTTCTTTCTGGTTTTCTTATTGTTGTCCACTCTTGAGCCACTTCATCTTTATTCCTGATAGGCTCACTTTTAGCCTAGTGATGGATAACAAGCCAATTTCAAAGGCATTCATGAAGGTCAGTTACTCCCACAAATGAACATATCTGAAATCTGTTGACATTCTAGTATCCTACAAATCTCAGAGCAGAGATTCTGACTTGTCTAATATTTTACTTTGTTGACCCCTTCAATCAAGTTGGTGGGTCTTTCTTAAGCCAATGTGAAATGATCTTCCCTGGATCCTGAATTTACTACTTGTTTTTTTTATTTCTAGGGATCACCTCTGATAGAGTCTGTGAAAGAAGATCAGGATTATTGGTGTGGATGATATTTGCCCTGTGCTCTGCAAAAAAATTTGATGGGCAAAAAGATCAATGCATATGGCTCAAATGGAATTTTTTATCATATTTGCATTCTAGTTACATTGCTCTTTCTGTCTTCACTGATTTTTGACCTTTGAGAAGAGAAACAATGTATCTTAAGAAATGTCACTTCTACTTCATATTTAATTTACATGTGCCATGAATTTTTGAACCTGTGTGGTATGCTAAGTAAGCATGGTGCCAGGGCAGAGGACACTCTCCCTGTTCTCAAAGAGTTCACAGCAAAAGACACAGCCTGGTGAAAGAAGTGCCATGGGACAGCTTGTAGAAGCACAGGTGGAGACATGAAGGAAGGCCACTAATCTTACCAGACTGGATCAGGAAATTCTTTTTTTTTTTTTTTGAGAGAGAATTTTTTAATATTTATTATTTATTTATTTATTTTTTTCTGGCGGACACAACATCTTTGTTTGTATGTGGTGCTGAGGATTGAACCCGGGTCACATGCATGCCAGGCGAGTGCACTACCACTTGAGCCACATCCCCAGCCCCTGGATCAGGAAATTCTTACCAAACAAAGTGATTTTGGATTGAGAATTGCAGATGGTTAGGAATTGGCCAAGCCCCAATGTGCCTAAACTATTTCAGGCATGTTGAGCTGAAGGTTTGACAACCAGGAGGGGAGCAAGATAATGGGACTGCCAGTGTCTGAAAATTAGAATTGTGTGGGGCAGAGGTGGAGAACTAGGCTGGGAAGGGAGGTGGGACCCAGATGGGAAGGCTATCATTTGCTCTGGAGGTGGGAGTTTGTTCTGTGGGAAACGTGGAACCATAAAACCTGGGATTATTGACTCAGGCCCCACAGAGAGACTTTAAGGAATCCAAGGTCCATTTGATATTGTATGACAAGCTGTATTTACAAAAGGTCAGAATCTTTGACTAGAGGAACTTAAGGAGCAGAAGTGGGAATAACAATCATGTTAGCCTATTAGATCTTGGGTGGCCAAGGGGATGGATCAGGGTTGTTGGTGCTATGGCTGAGAGATTTGTTAGGCGGCTCTTGTACTCATGATCCAGGTAGGAAGATATACAAACGAGAAGTAAGATTATGGTGGTAGAGATGAGGGAAGAGGACAGATGTGAAGTACATTATGTGGCAACCCATCATGGGGTGCTTAGACATCACCTGGCAGATGGCAGGAAATGGATACTGGCTAAGCTGACTTTGTAGGAGTCTTACTAAACTGGGCTCTTGAGGATGTGTCCAGGACAGGCCTTGTGGGTCTCAGAGAACTCTGTCTGAAATTTTGTTAAGGAGGGAGTCTCTGTCACTCTAAATATGGTACAGATTTATAAAGGACAACACGGTGTGGACATTCTACCTCCAGGAAGAAGCAGCTGCTGACTCCCAGATAAACAAGCTTCTATTTTGTGTGGAAAAACCATGAGCTTTGCCATCAAAGAGAATAATATTGGAGGCTGATGACAGAAAAAGAAAGTGGGAAATGAGAAGCTAGAGAAAAATGCAAAAGAATAAGAACCACCATATGGAATTCATGGGGACCAAAGTTCAGTGATTCTGAGAAGCCGTGTCACAGGACAAGCCACATGCAGGCCAGGCAGTAATGTGATGTCTCTCGATTGCATCTGTGGTGGCAGCAGCACTCAGGGAAACATAGACTTCATTGTAGCCCTTTAAACTCACTGCTGACTTAATTAAATAGTGTGTGTGAGTGTCACGTAGCTGCTGTAACAAATTACCACAAACTAAGTAGCTTAAAAATTAATTTTTCTCATAGTTCTGGAAGATGAAAGTCTGAAGTCAAGGTGTTATCCATGTTCTCTCCAAAGGCTCTGTGGGAGGCTCTTTCCCTGCTGCTTCTAATTTCTGAAGACTGAGGTGTCCCTAGGCTTGTGGACGCATAACTTCTATCTCTGCCCGTCTTCACATGGCCCTTTGTGCTGTCAGTCTGTGTTGAATCTCTTCTAACTTCTTCTTATAAAGACACCTGTCATTGGACTTAGGGCCTACTCATATAATCCAGGATGATCTCATCTTAAGATCCTTAATTACATCTGTGACCTTTTGTTCAAATAAGTTCACAGGTACCAGGGGGATATATATTTTGAGGGGCTGCCATTCACCTCACTTTACAGTGTGTCTTAGTCTGATTTTTCCCCTACTATAATAGGATATCAGAAGCTGCATAGTTTGTAAAGAAAAGAGATTTATTTAGTTTATGATTCTGGAGGCTGGGAAGTCCAAGAACATAGTGCCAGTATCTGGCCAGGGCCTTTGTGATGTGTCATGCCATGGTGAAGGTGGAAGGGCAAATGTGAGCCAAACCTGCTTTAATAACCACACACTCATGACAGTTGACCTCTCCCACACAAACAGCATCAGTCCATTCAAGAAGGAGGAGCCCTCAAGACCTAATCATCTTGGGGCTGGGGATGTGGCTCAAGCGGTAGTGTGCTCGCCTGGCATGCATGCGGCCTGGGTTCGAATCTGAGCACCACATACAAACAAAGATGTTGTGTCCGCCGAAAACTAAAAAATAAAATATTAAAAATTCTCTCCCTCTCTCTCTCTCTCTCTCTCTCTCTCTCTAAAAAAAAAGACCTAATCATCTCTTATGAGGCCTCGCCTCCCAACTCTGATACTTTGAGGCTAAAGTTTCCAACGCATGAACTTCAGGGGACCCGTTCATACCATAGCCCCACCTGTCCACCTGTCCACTAGCTCACCTCTTTTTGAGACAACTATAGAAAGGAACTGTGGGGTACATTGGACTGAGACTCTGTGCTCACAGGGTTTATAGTTTATTAGGAGATGACAAATGCCGTGAGTGCAGACTAGAGGTGTAGTACCAGGGGAGCTTTTGGAGGTGGGTTACACCAGCTGGGGTGGGGATCAGCCAGGATCAGGGAGACTTCACAGCAGACCAGTCCTTTGAACTGCATCCAAGAGACAGGCAGACTTTGGGCAAGTGGGGATGAGGTATATCAGGCAAAATAACAATAATAATAATAAATATCATTATTATTATCATCATTATCAAGGAGACCCAAGGGTAGGTTGGAAATGATGGGTGTTTACAGGCAGGGATGAGAAAATCAGCCATCCTGGATAACAGGGTGAGTACAAGAAAGGTAGCAATGAGGGCAAAGGAAGAGGTTGTCTGGGTACCCAGGCTTGGTGGTACTGAGTGAGTTTTAGCCAACGAGGATTACATGGGGTTTGGAACATACCCCCCATGTTCATTGTGACATGATGAAAACTTTCATTTGTGAGGATAATTTAGATGCTATATGTAAGAATTAAAATGGGGATCTTTAGAGGAATGGATGAAGAAAATGTATGTGTTCACAATGGAGTTGACTCAGCCATGCAGAATTTTTGAATGAAAGTATGATATTTGCTGGTAAATGGATGGAAATGGAGAATATCATGCTAAGTGAAGTAAGCCAGACGCGGACAATCAAGGGTTCAATGTTTCCTCTCACATGTAAAAGCTAGAGTAAAACCATGGAAAGAAGGTGGTATGGGGGAATTGTGTCTAATAAATTATATAGAGAATATCAGAAGAGTAGTAGGAGGAGACAGGGAGGGAGGAGGGATGGGAAAGGGGAAGAAATGTGGACTCAATTTGACAAATCATGTAATGAGCATGTAGAAAGATAACACAGGGAATTTCACCTTTATGTAGAAAGCACCAAACAAAAATAAATGAATAAATGAGTGAAGAGAAGATTGGTAGAGAATGATAGGGGAGGAGAGGGGAAGGAGGAATAGGGAGTGAAATGGAGTAAATCAAATTCTAAATGTGTATGATTTTATCCAACTGAACCCAACTTCTATGTGTAACTATAATGCTCTAATTAAAAAACAAAAAGAAATTAAGGTGGGGGAGAGACTTGATATGGCGGGTTAGTCAGAGGCTATTGATCCAGGCTCCATTAGCAAGCAATAGGCAAAGTAGAGATGAGTATGTGTTTCAGAGACTTCAGAGGTAGAATCATAGGATTTGGTAAAGAAAGAAACTTAGGAGGTTAGAGGGGGAGAAGGAATGGTTGGTCATGACTCAGGTTCTGAGCCCAGTCCCTGGGGCCCCGGTGGTGTCTTCAACAGACACAGGAACTAAAAGAGAGAACAAGGTCACAAGAAAGCGGGATGGGCTCACTACAGGCACACCGCGCTCGTGGAGTCGGCTTGGAGCCTGGCAGAGAGGCCAGAGCTGGAGATGGGGATCTGAGACCGTCTGCATGGCATGGAGTGGTCATTGAAGACCGGAAGTGGGAGAAAAACACCAACGGGAAGCGCAGGAAGGAGAAGGAGCTACAGAGGGCCAAGCAAATATGAAAGAGAGGCCACAGGAAAATAGTGTATCAGGGAGCCCGAGCAGGCCAGGTCAGAGACCGCATCCTTCCTGTAGAAAAACCAGCCGGAACAAGAACCACAGGCCTGGAAAGGGGACAGCTTTGGAGGAAGTGAGGCAGTCGAGGTGTGAGGGCAGAGCCTCGAGTGGGTGGTGGTGATGGAGAGGTGACATGGCAGAACGCTGCTTCAGGAAATCTCACAGGGAGGGGAAGGGAGAGACGGTGATGGTGATTTACGACTTATCTGGATCTCTTAGCCACTGGGCGTGTTTTGATTTCTGAATTTTTAAACATCCAGTCAATGCTAGCTACATTTTGAAGATCAACATGACAGAAACAAGTTCTTGGTGGGGTGGTAAATAGGGAATTAAACTATTAAGAAGCATCTTTCTTTATTTATTCCATTTTTTACACATCTACCTCTTTGTCATCAAGTCACAACAGTTTACCAAAATATACAAACAGCACAAATACTTTAAAATGTATAGTTAGGATTCTAATAAAATGAGATTGACTACTGCAAATCGCATGCATGGGTTGTTTATCTTGAATGAGGCCTAAAGAGAGGCTTGTCCTCAAATTACAACAGTGAGGGCGTAGGAGGGACTGGTGATCTTTTCTTTTAGAAAAATCGTGCACTTCATTTCTCTTCTTGTCGTGGTGTGAGGATGGTGATGAATGACAGCCGGACAGGGGTAAAATGATGCTATCTTTGTTGGACTCTGAACTTAATTTCTACGTTGACAAGACAACCAGCGTAGGTGTTCTAATTAGTGAGCCTTCCCTATCCAGTCACACAAGCTCTTTCCATTTTCCTCTTTCCTGTGAATTTTATGGCTAATCAGAATGAATGGATTTGTGAATCTCAAGTTACAAGCTTCGTTTATTGTGAAGAATCCTATTAGAACCTATGTAGGGTTCCCCCACCAATCCATTTACCATTCCGCAGGTACGCGTAGCGTGAAATGGGTTAGTGGTTACTAGTCTGCGGCTAAGTGAGATCCACTACTAGGCTAGGTGATGGCTGTTTCCGTCTTTGTACTACTTGGCTCCTTGATTCATCAAACATTTCATTGATCAGCAGTTGATGCCCAAGGGAAGAACCGTAATTTAGAGAAGTATTAGGTTTCAAATCTTTCACAGTGTAAAGAGCCATTTTTCAAGTAAATAGCTAGGGTTAGTAATGACCTAACTTCAAGGTCGGCTGTGAAAGATGCCAGGAGATAAAACGGGACCTTTGTCATTAGTGAAGTAGAGTTGGTTTCTGCTACAGATAAAATGTCACGTGAGGTGCTAAAAGGGCTCACTCAGCCTTTATTGTCGAGTGTTTCTTTCCTTTTCCTTCTTGAAGAAGGGACCTTAAGAAGTGTTGCTGGAACCGGGGACAGGAAGAAGATGAATTCCCTCGAGGCTCTGTAGAGGCGGGATTCATGAGATGAGCCCCTCCATCCCTGGGTTAACGAAGGAAAAGTTCCTAAACATATTCTGGTCCATGCTGTTGATCAGGGCTCTATCAGCAAACGACAGGCGGGGTTTCTCATTCAAGAATTCTTTGTCGAAATTGCTACAGTCGTAGGGTGATTTCTGGGTCATGGATGAAGGGGGAGAAAAAGGGAAAAGGAAAATCAGTGGCTACATTCATGATCTCATCTTTGGTTGTCAAGGCTATCATCTGTGTCTGACAAAGCTGGCATCTGGGGAAACGCTAAACCGAAAGGAAACTTACAGGTTATCATGAACGGCTGGCAGTGAATGTCTCTGTGATCCAGAGTCATCAGTTTTTTAGTAATATCATGAAATCCACATAGCGTGGCTCCCCGGTGTTCATTCAATAGGATCTAATGCTCCTCGTTCAGAATTTCTGTGAAGGAGGACTGGCCACCTTTGAAAAAGTGGTGAGCCCACATTTGATCTCTGTCCTTTATCTGGAACAGAGGTGAGGAGGTGTTGTGTGTGTGGGGGAGGCGGCAAGGGAAGGAGGTGGGAAGGAACCTGGCAGGTTATATATTCCTGTTCTTTTATCCGCATCCTTTGCTATTGTTGATTCCTCTGCCTGTGTTAATTTTATCGTCTTCTAGAGACAACACAGACTGGGACAAGCGCCTTTCAGATCCTTGGTCCTATTGGTTCTCGAGACTGGAAAAAGAGGCGGGGCCAGTAATAACAAATACCTATTGATGAATTCTGATCGGCATGCAGTACACTTCAGCTTTCAAAGATGAGATTAGCCATTATCAAAAGAGGGTCACATGAGCAAAATCAAGGTCAGGCTTCCCACCCGCAAGGGGCTCTGGGATGGTGAGGTCGAGAGCTTGCTGCCCCTGTCTACAAACAGCTGCTCAGACCCCAGGCCAGGGAAATGCCTTCCTACCAGCAGAACTGAGAATTGTCCTGTGGATCAAGCCCAAATCAAACATCTGATTTTTATATGGCAAATATCAAGTCAATGCTAATCTGCAGTAGAAGGTCAGGCAGGAAGCCAGCTGTTCCCATGGCCAAAATCAGGCAAAAACTCACCTTATCATAAGTAAATGGTCAATAGTGTATTGGATGTGATATCACCATAACTAGTCAGAGGGCGAGAGGCCCGGCTGAGATGTATGCCTGAGACATATGCTAAGAACAACTCTTCTAACCCTGGCGATGAGGCACATGGCTTCCTCCAGCCATTTGCTGTCATGGTAACAGCTATGGCTGTTTCCTGGGGTGAAACCTACAAGCCTGTGCTATTTCAGCAGCCATGGCAGAGATGGTCCATGCCCAGCCAAGTAATTATGACCCTGTTCGCAGCAATCACCAGCAATAGTTAAAGCTTTAAAGCTGGCAAATTCACCACTTACTACTTACTTTAAAAACTTACTTAAAAACTGTGATAAAATATATATATATATATATAAGATGAAATTTGCCTTTTAACTTTTTTTGTGTGTGTGCAGTGCTGGGTATTGAACTCAGAGCCTCCCACATGATAGGAAAGCACCCTACCACTGAGCTGTAGCCCCGGCCTTTTATCTTTATTTTTTAAAATTTTGAGACAGGGTCTTTCAAATTTGTTGAGGAGCTGGCTAAGTTGCAGAGGCTGGCCTCAAACTTGTGATCCTCCTGCCTCAGCCTCCTGAGTAGCTGGGATTAAAGGTATACTCCACCACTCCTGGTCCATTACTTCAGAGTACAGGTGAGTGGCAGTAAGCACATTCTCGTCATTGTATAACCATGACCGCCCATCTCCAGAACTTTTTCTACCTTGACTGTGGTTCATTTTTGTTTCCACTTTATGATGCTCATCTTGTTGTAAGCCAGGTTGCTCTGCCTTTTCTGATATAGGTTAGTGACTTTCACTAGTGCAAAAGCACACGGGAAGTCAGAGATCTATCTTTTTCTAAACACTGATTTACTTTTCCTTCCCTCAGCTGAAGAACACTTAATGATTGCCACTAGAGACTGTAGCTATGGGAGCACATTACAGATGGTAGCTAAACTTGAATGGAAAAATGGTTCCAACATTCCTCACATAGAATGCAGGTTTAGGGACAAGATTGGACCACTCAGCCTGTGACCACTAAGTATGTACATAGCATCTGCCAGAAGCCCCTCTCATCTGACAGCCACCCCTCAAAATACATATCCCACCCAGACACACTGTGAAGTTCATTCTTCATGCAGGGACATTTTGACTATAGACGTTAAATTTTACAAGCAAGACCCGTGCCATGGTGCACGCCTATCATCCCAGCTACCTGGAGGCTGGAGCAGGAGGGTGGCAAATTGGAGGCCAGCCTAGAAATTTTGTGAAACTCTGTCTTAAAATGAGAAACATAAACATAAAAAGGGCTGGGGTCTAGCTCAGTGGCGAATACCCCTAGATTCAGCTCGCAGGGAGTTCGCCTGTCTGGAAGCAGAAAATGATTCCCCAGCGGGTGGGCCGGGGAGGTGTCAGGACTGGGCAGAGCTTGGAGCAGCCTGTGAGGATGGGAGAGTGGTGGACAATCGTCCCACAGCTGAGTCCTCACCACTTTGGGCCTGAAAGGTGGGTCGATCTTCTTTCTCTCCAGTTCCTCCCAGTTGATCTCCCGAAACATAGGATGCTGGCGGATGTCGCCCTTGACTCCCAGCCTCTTTTCCGGTTCTCTCACAAAGAGCTGAAAAGGAGCAGAGGACAGGCAGCTTACCTCACTGCTCAAGGGATGAACCACTTCGCACCAGGTGGGGCTGGACCTGTTATGGACAGCCTCCTGCCTGCCTCTGACTCAGGTCCAGCTGGCCCTGACACTCTCCCTGGATGAGACTTCCTGAGCACTCAAAGCCTTTACTCTATGACCCTGTGCTAGCCTCAGGTCAGCTTCACCAGGTATTATTAATGGGATCTTTGGCAAATCCCAGAATTCAATAAATTGAGCCAAGGGCTCAACTCACAGGGCTATTCTGAGGATGATAAAATAGCCATTGGCACACACAGGGAGCATACAGGTGCACCCTCATACAGAGGCACGCACGCCTACAAACACATGTACATGGGAACACACGAACACACAGGCACAATCGTACATACATGCATACACACGCACGCCCACGCACGCTCACACATACATTTGTGCACTCAGACTCCTGACCTGTAAGACCCAACAGCAAAGACTAAGTGATTATTTGTTCTTTGATTGGCTGTCGGTTGATTATGATTTCTTCTTAGGGTCCCCATACCATGGGCCTTGGGGGTCATATGAACTAGTCCCACATGGTTAGCCTGAAACTCTGCAAGACACCTGAGAACCACCTTGACTCCTCTAGCCTGCTGGGGCGGTGATATCTCATTCAATGTTCTTTTACGGTCACCTAAGAGATGCTTATGTTTCTTCTTGTACTGTCCCTGGGCATTTGGAGAAGTCCCCCTTCCAAGTTTTATGTCCACTGTGCTGGGTATTATAACCAGGGCTCTGCACATGCCAGTCAAGTGCTGTACTACTGAGCCACACCCCCAGCCCTCCTGTACTCTTGGATCAGCTGTTTGTTTCTAAGGTGACCCCTGGTCACAGGCATCTCAAGGAAACTGTGGATCTTTCAACCAGGCCCATGGTGAAACGCAGCGACTTTCCTGGGGGTTTGACAAGGACTTGCCTCCATCTTTTGCTTTTGTGACTTGCAAGAACAGCATTTGTATGTTCTAAAACGCCGTTTCACCTTTGTTATCTACTGCTTGAAAGTCTTCGGAGGCTCTGTTCTACCAAAACCATAAAGATCAAACAACATCCTGTAGCAAGTGAGGTTTTTTTTTTTTCTTTTTCTTTTTTATTTTGAAGCAGGAGAATCTCTTGAAAAGTTCCCAGCGTGGTGTGCACGCAGCCATCTAGCACAAACACCTGGTAAAGTCCTCCTTGGCCCCCTTGCCTCTCGCCCTCTTGTGGTGGGGGGACCACTGAGGACTCTGTGGAAACCTGGGTTTCTATAGCAGCTGAGGACAAAACAACTGTGCCATGCAAAGAACACTGGGCTGTTTACCCAAGAGATTTACTACCCACGTGGTGCTGGGTACATTTTTTGAGTCTCAATGTCCTTGTGTTAGTCAGCTTTCTATTTCTGTAACAAAATAGATGAGAGAACCAATTTAAAAAAGAGAAAAGGTTTGCTTTGGTGCATGGCTTCAGAGGTGTCAAGGTATGCATGATCGGCCCTGATGCTTTTGGGCCTGTGCTCAGGCAGTATGTCCTGGTGGGGAGACCATGGTGGGGTGGGGCTGGTCGCTTTGTGGCACCCAAGAAGCAGAGAGGAAGAGGAAGGGCTGGAGTCCCACAGTTCCCTTCAAGGACTTGTGCTGATGACCTAAGCCCTCTCATTGGGCTCTACCTCTTTAAGACTCCACCATCTCTCAACAGCTGCAAGCCAGGGACTAAGCCACTGGCACATGGGCCTTTTGCAGGACATTGAAGATGCAACACTTAGTGGTCCTCATCTGTAAACAAGGACTAATCAAGGTCATTTCTAGAGTTCGAATATCCATGAGCCCCGGGCAACATTCGGGGCTCGAGATTGATAACGTCACTCATCCCTACCTCTGTTCTTTGAGAGTCGGGCGCTGTGCTAGATGCCTCAGCTACATCATCCTGACTTGATTTGTTTGTTTTAATTGTACGATTTTGGGGTACAGTGTGATATGTTGATATACGTATACATCAAGGGATGACTGAGCCAAACTAACAAACATATCCATCACCTCGGAGACTTTAACCTTTGTGTGTGATAAGAACATTAAACTCTGTGCTCTTCAAATTTCCATTACACTGTACATTATTGTTAACTCTCGTCACAGTGCTCTCCAATAGACCTTCGGTATTTATTTCTCCTGTTTAAACGGAATTTCATGTCCTTGTCCTGATTTTAAAAACAAGTCCAAAAAGCAGATACTGTATTGTTATCCCAGTTGTCAGTTAAGGAAAATGAAGCTCAGAGTAGCTAAGTCACTGGCTCAAAATGACACATCCAGTCAGTGGCAGGGTCTCAATGATCAGCAGCCTCTTTCCTATTTTTAGTGTTAGGGGGTCTCTCTGCTGAGTGCCACAGACCATCTCCCACTACAGAAATTCTCACCTGGCATCTCCCCCTCACATCCCAAGACTGTTTTCTATTGGTTTGTAACATCTGGAAAGCAGACTGTATTTCTATTTCTTTCAAAGTCTAGTTGAGTGCCGTGCACAAAGTAGGTGTTCAGCAAATGTTGGCTGCCTAAACGAATATCCTGTCTTTCCATGTGGTCTATCTGCAGTTCTTCTCTTAGCTCCCTGTTTTCTCTTTTTAGCCTCCTTTACAGAAAAGACACTAAGTTCACAGTGACACATATTTTCCTGTGGACTCCAAAGCTAAACTCAACAGATAGTGATATTTTCAAAACCAGAGGGAGTAAGTGACATGCCCCATATCTCTTTCCTGGAAATGATCCTAGTAAATGACCTCTACTACTTAAGGATATTTTGATGAAATAGGAGTAGATAGAAGGTTTAAGTGCGTCAAGAATGGGCCCCCAACTAGCTGATGTTATAATGAAATGCTTTAGGAATTAAGTTAGAAGTAGCTACCCTGGGCCAGGTGTGCACCACGCTAGGTTTTCCATTCGATTTTTTTTTTTTTTTTTGGCAAACATGTGGCATTTGTACTAAGAAAACTGTGACAAAGAGACTTCTGAGCTTGGTTTATATACCTATGAAATGTCAAAAGTGTACTTTAAGAAGTAAAATGGATAATGAGAAGATCATGTGATCTACAGCTTCAAAGTCCAATATTTTTTTCTAGTTTTGCACAGAGTAGTGAATTATCATCTTTTCTGCCTGAAGCAAATTGACCTGCCTACAGTCTTGAGGATGACCATTCCTGAGGAGGTCAAGGTTACTGGCTCCAGGGAAATAAAGTTCATGAGGAAAGATTTGTCATCGCCCTTAAAAGCTGTCAGAAGGGTGGTTTACGTTGATAGGAAACAGCACACTCTTGCATGAATGGTCAGGATGTAGCTGGAGCTTGTTTAAATCTGTTTGACAGCCTGAGCAAGGAAGCAAGCAGTTCCTAGCTGCTGAGGAGGGCCACCATCGGCTGGGACAGGTTGTACCTGGAATCCACCCTCTGTTCAGTCCTTCCTTAGATACGTCTATTGAAAGGGAAACATTTCTGTTCAAGATCATTAGTTTTTCATCATTTTCAAACAAAAGGACAGGACATCCTGCATGAATAAATAGGGAGGAAAAGGTTTTTCTTTGGCAGTAATCAGCTGGACCGCAGTGTCCCCCACCCCCGGGAATTCTTGATGGATCACAGCTGCTCTTGACATGAAATTTGTTCAGTGCTCTACATGCCCCCATGTGTTATGAGGGGTAAGGGATACAGCCTGACACTGATGCTTATAAGGGAAGTCACAGAAGGCTGCTTCGTTCAGCTTTTCCAGAGGACCCATGACTTCTAGGTTTCACAACATCACGCAGAAGTTCCTGGAGGAAATTTCTGAGAAATGGTGTTACCTTTGACTTTTGCAGACCAAGGGCCTGAGAATGTGGGGGTTGTTAGGTCAAAGCAGCTGAGAGGTAGAGACAGAACCGGAAGCCAGTCACTGGCAGCAAATTGCATGATGGAATCTAAGTTTTAATCAGCCCAACTTCTGGAATATGGGCATGAGAAAGGACATTGGGATTTTTACTAACTCATGTGGGAAATACTAAGCTTAGACTCTTTCATGTGGCTATAAAACCTCTTTTACCTACTAGTCTATCTTCTTTATTCTCACTTGTCTTGGCTTCTGTTCAATTCATCAAATTTATTTCTTACTCTCATGGCAAATCTTTCTTTTGCCACTGACACTACTCTGCACATGTTGAATTTGTGTGTGTGTGTGTGAGTGTGTGTTTGCATGGCATTTATACTTATGTGTAGTTTTGCTTTTAAGCTTTTAATTTTGAAATAATTACAGATTCTTGGCACATTAGAAAGCTGGTACAGAGATGTCTCGTGTGTCTTTGGCCAAGTCTTCTGCAATGGCTATGTTTCACATAATGGTAGCATAATAACAAACCCAGGAGCTGGCGTTGGAATGATGTGTGTGTCTAGGACATTTTGTCACATGTGTGGATCTGAGCCATCACCTTAACATAATGTCAATGATGTTATGTAAGTGGACTTATAGAATACATGACTTTTGAGATTGACTTCTTGCTCTTGAGATCCATCTAGGTCATTTGGGATATCCATATTGTTCTTCTTGTATTGCTCAGTGGGTTTCTGGGCACATGAATATTCCCTCTTTCTCCCCAACAGGAAGCAATCTTTTCCTTCTTCCTAGTCTTTCTCACTTGGGAAATTCTCACTCCTAGCTTCCTCCCGCAGTTACCTCTGGTTGTCTCCACTTGGCCGGGGTCCCACCTCCACTCTCCATCTTTGCCTGAAGCTATCTCAGATCCTGAGATCCCTGGGTTTGGGAGGCATGGTGGGAAAGCTGGCTTTCTGGGGGGCATTAACAGGTGTTAGGGGGTTGAAACTGGCTCTAGGCATCCATTCCCTGACTTGCCTGAAGACAGCCTCTGTGTCTGAAGGTGCCCTTGGTCCTCAGATGGTGCAGAACAGGCCTGATCTTCATCCAGGGACTTCATCAGTCCAGGCTTCTCAGTGCAGCGCTCATGCCAGCAACTGAGTTATTTTTTTTTTTAATTTTTTAATTTTTTTTTACTTTTCTTTTTTTATTTTTATTTTTTTTAGCTTTTCTTTGTTTTTGTTTTTTTTTAATTTTATTTTTTTATTGGTTGTTCACAACATTACAAAGTTCTTG
The DNA here is from genome assembly GCF_045843805.1 of Urocitellus parryii. Taxonomy (NCBI): domain Eukaryota; kingdom Metazoa; phylum Chordata; class Mammalia; order Rodentia; family Sciuridae; genus Urocitellus; species Urocitellus parryii. The sequence goes on along the minus strand of NC_135539.1, from coordinate 73,862,060 downwards.
ACATATCATATTTCATACATTAGATTGAAGTGGGTTATGAACTCCCAATTTTACCCCAAATGCATATTGCAGAATCACGTCGGTTACACATCCACAATTTTACATAATGCCCAATTAGTAATTGTTGTATTCTGCTACCTTTCCTATCCCCTACTATCCCCCCTCCCCTCCCCTCCCATCTTCTCTCTCTACCCCATCTACTGTAATTCATTTCTCTCCTTGTTTATTTTCCCATTCCCCTCACAACCTCTTATATGTAATTTTGTATAGCAATGAGGGTCTCCCTTCATTTCCATGCAATTTCCCTTTTCTCTCCCTTTCCCTCCCATCTCATGTCTCTGTTTAATGTTAATCTTTTCTTCCTGCTCTTCCTCCCTGCTCTGTTCATAGTTGCTCTCATTATATCAAAGAAGACATTTGGTATTTGTTTTTTAGGGATTGACTAGCTTCACTAAGCATAATCTGCTCTAGTGCCATCCATTTCCCTGCAAATTCTATGATTTTGTCATTTTTTATTGCTGCATAGTACTCCATTGTGTATAGATGCCACATTTTTTTTTATCCATTCATCTATTGAAGGGCATCTGGGTTGGTTCCACAGTCTAGCTATTGTGAATTGTGCTGCTATGAACATCGATGTGGCAGTATCCCTGTAGCATGCTCTTTTAAGGTCTTCAGGGAATAGTCCGAGAAGGGCAATAGCTGGGTCAAATGGTGGTTCCATTCCCAGCTTTCCCAGGAATCTCCAAACTGCTTTCCAAATTGGCCGCACCAATTTGCAGTCCCACCAGCAATGTACAAGAATATCCTTTTCTCCACATCCTCACCAGCACTTGTTGTTGGTTGACTTCATTGTGGCTGCCAATCTTACTGGAGTGAGATGGTATCTTAGAGTGGTTTTGATTTGCATTTCTCTGACTGCTAGAGATGGTGAGCATTTTTTCATGTACTTCTTGATTGATTGTATATCCTCCTCTGAGAAGTGTCTGTTCAGGTCCTTGGCCCATTTGTTGATTGGGTTATTTGTTATCTTATTGTCTAATTTTTTGAGTTCTTTGTATACTCTGGATATTAGGGCTCTATCTGAAGTGTGAGGAGTAAAAATTTGTTCCCAGGATGTAGGCTCCCTATTTACCTCTCTTATTATTTCTCTTGCTGAGAAAAAACTTTTTAGTTTAAGTAAGTCCCATTTGTTGATTCTTGTTATTAACTCTTGTGCTATGGGTGTCCTATTAAGGAATTTGGAGCCTGACCCCACAATATGTAGATTGGAGCCAACTTTTTCTTCTATCAGACGAAGAGTCTCTGATTTGATATCAAGCTCCTTGATCCATTTTGAGTTAACTTTTGTGCATGGCGAGAGAAAGGGATTCAGTTTCATTTTGTTGCATATGGATTTCCAGTTTTCCCAACACCATTTAGCAACTGAGTTATTTCCCCTCAAAATTCACACATTGATGCCCTAACTCCCAATTGGAGGTAGATGGGGACTTTAGGTTAGTGATTAAGGTTAAATGAGATCATGAGAGTGAAGCCCTGATCAAACAGGATTAATGTCCTTATGAGAAAAAGACAGCAGAGTGCTCATACTTGCTGTCTCTTCCTCACCATGTGAAGACACAGCAAGAAGAGAGCCATCACCAGGAACACACCATGTGGGACCTTCATCTTGGACTTGGACTTCAGTCCCCAGAATTGTGAGAAATAAAGGTGTGTGGTTTAAGTCACTTAGTTTGTCTTGTTACAGCAGCTGGCGCTGACACATACACTTTACACCGCGTTCTTCACAGAACCAAGTGTAAAGTAAAAGCAGCAATTACAGCCAGCTTTAAATATGCCTTTAAGCAAAACTGAGTCCTTCAAAATATTGAGTCCTTCATAAGAACAAGAATAAACTCACTGTAGGAACTGTAATAATGTTTAAACTAGCTTTACATAAAGTGAAACTGTTTATATTCAAATCCCACTAGCTTATTTTTACCTTTGTCATCTTTTTTTTATTGGGTAATTTTGAAATTAGCTTTCATTTACACATGTTTTGTTTAGTTATTAAAAGTGAATTTAATTGGCGGTTCAGGGAGTTTCCTTCATTTATTGCTTGCTTGGCTCACAGAAAGTGAAAGTGGAATGGAACAGCCCTTGGTTTTTAAATACCTCGTTCCATTAACCTGGGGCTGGGGATCCTGTGAGGTCTTTGTCTCTCAGAGTCAAGATCTCCATTCCCAGGTAGAGCCCTGGAGTATCCTCAAAGTTTCTAGTACCTTAGGCAAGTTGTCTCTTGTGTTAAGAGGTGGAAGTGTAATCCCTTGACATTTAATTCCAATTCTTTAAGAGAAGAAAGGAGACTAGTGGAAAAAAGATGGGTTTGGGAATATTCTTCAAAGGTGTGATTTAATACCCAGTGATAGCTTCCAATGTTGAAGGATCTTGTTCCTTTTCCCATTTTTACTATAACGAGAAACAAGGTTAAAAATCTTTTTTTTCTAAATGATCTTTTTTAACCAGCTGACATAGGAGATTCTAGAAAGCAAACAATGTTTTTTTTTTTCCTTTTTTCCAAATCCCTATATTCTGGGTCCACTTCTTTTAGATTTGCTGGCCTCTTGGCCACATGGGTGGGTCTCTGATCCAAACATTTGCAGGAAGAGCACAGTAAATGTAGGCTTATTGGTCTTGTGTATGTTGGCATATTGTATTGCTGTGATTCATTTTCATATTTTACCACTTGTTCCAACGCTTATGTTGTAGATGTTGTTTTATATCCTCAAAAAAAAAAAAAAACACCAAAAACTGGCGTTCTATCTAGTATTCTATCTAGATGACCCTTAATGATGGCTCCCGGGTGTTCTTAGGTCCCTCCACTGGTTTGCCTTGGGGCTCCGTGGTTCTCAGAGTGCAGTGTCCATCTCTACTACTTTACACAGATTTCTAATGTATCTTGGGCTATCGTGGATAGGGATCTGACGTTTGCTTGGATGGTAGCTTCTGGATTTATTGCTAGGATGGTGGTAGCCTGGCCTTCCAGAGCTTGTTAGAGTGAGGGATACATGGATGTTTCCAGTGCACAACGGGTAGGGCACGTGAGGGGTGAGCTGGTCTGTATGCATTTTAGACACCTCCTGAGACAATCTGCTGGGTGGGTGACAGAGAGGTAGCATATTGCCTAATAGTTTTGATGTAATACCTAGTCCAGGATCTGGACTGAACAGCCTGTATTTCAAAGGTTTTATCCAAAAATGTCTCCAAGCGTTAGTATTTCCAGAGAATCTCTAGAAGGCCTCACAAAGTCTAAGTTTGAACCGTCGGTGGGTTTGGAGTGTGAAGCTGGCAGCCATGTAAGAACTGTCTCTTCTCCTTGCCCTTCTGTCCTCACTTGGTTTCTACCTGGTGTGGTGTGAAGCACACTCAGTGGGAGAGGAAGAGAACAAGGACACAGTCAACCACCACACAACTATCCGCCATCTGCAAAGGTGAGCAGCGCCAACCAGTGGAAAGGGAGCAGAAATCTGAGCTTTCATGTTCAGGTGGACATGATCACTAAGGTCTTAATCAGGATAGTTTCAGTTTCTCATCTGAAACTGACCTATGTTTCATGACCTATGAGTGACAACAGGTTCATCTTTTTCCTGAGCGTGAGCAGAAATGTCATGTCAAGGTTTAAACCAGGGTCAGGGAAGATAAATTGGACTCAATACTTTGTATATGAGAAACAAAAGATTAAGTTTTAAGCTGCAAAGGGTGATCATTAAATGGACCAACTATATCCAAGTAATAACATTCAAGAGTCATGGAACAGTTTTGGAGGCATTTCTTCTTATAAATAATGCACAAGAGAGTTTGTCTCAAACTCCTTTGGATACCTAATGCTCATATTATTGGTGCCTAGTTCAATACAGTTGGTATTTGCTCTGTCACATGTAGGTCAGAATCTAGAAATGAGTGGGAATATTGAGCAGAGAATCTACTACTGATCTTATGAAAACCTTCTTGACTACCATTTCTTACCTTCACTAAAAGGTCCTTGGCCTCCTTCTCGAGCCATCGTGGGTAAAAGGGATTGTCCATGCGGATGGAGTGGAACAGCTCTTCCTCATCTTGCCCATGGAAAGGGGACTGGCCAATCAACATTTCATATAGGAGAACCCCAAAGGACCACCAGTCCACGGAATGGTTGTACCTCTGACCCAGCAAGATCTGTGTGGCCAAAAGGCAGAGACCTAGTTAATAGATGAAGCTGGTGACTGATGATACTTCCAACTCCTCCAGGGCACTCCGTAAATGATGGTTGGTGAAGATAATATGTGGTCTCAACAGAGCCCACTCTGAACACTATCTCTAGATAGCTGATGACGGAGAGAAATGAATGCACAAGCCAAGATTTTTGAGTAAACCCTGTAGAGTTTCAACTTCTGTTTTCCCTCTGGCTTTAAGAGAAAATGCTAACCATGTTCTTAGCTTTCATAGACCTATCTGTGACATGAGGACCTGGGTGGCAGACACGGGACCCAACAAAGCTAGCGCGCATCTAAGTGCTCCAGTGCCTTCTGGCATGAACACTGGAACCAAGTCCACAGGCTTCACTGACTTCTACTCGGCCTGTGTCCCTGCACAAAGTCTTTGTGGTAATTAAGCATCCAGAGACATGAGCTGACCAATTCCTGTCCCCAAAGCCTAGCTAGTCATGACTAGTCAACTCGGGAGTCACAGTGTAGTCATTATGATGCAGAATTGAATTCTGTGGCTATCATGGGGGAATAACCAAGGAAGACAACTGTTCATATGGAGAAATCAGACATTCAGATTTCTCAGATCTACATATGGCTTGATGGCAGGCTCCGTCTATCTGCTAGGGAAGAGGTTTCAAGTCTGGAATCCCAACTAAATTTTGTCTTTTAAAATTCTATCTTATCACTGATTCATTTTCCTGGGAAAAAAGACTTTGAGTATTGACCTTTCAACAACTTCCTTGTTTACGGTCGGAAGGTATGGAGTGTGCAAGCCACACACTGACCATGCATCCTCAGTTCAAATTTGCCCTAAATGAGAAGCAAGGTTCACATGCAATTTCAAAGACTCACCACAAGAGGGAACCAAAGCAACCAGAAACTGCTCAGAGCAATGCATTGTAAACAACTTCATTTTGGCAGAATAAATGAAAAGAAATTTGGAGGACAGGAGATGACCGTGGCGGAAATCAAATCTACTAGGCTTGGTGATGTTTGAAAAAAAAAAAAATCAGTCTTATGTTAGGAGGAAGAAGCAAAATGCAAATCCACACAGGGAATAGAATGTCAGCTGAAGGAACACATGGCAGGTGTTTCATACATAGTGTCCCCTGAAGGATGAGATGCTGTCATCGCCAGAGGATGACACCTGGGCTTGGGGAAGTCTTGTTTCTGGTTTGAGGTCTCTTTTCCAAGTTCTGGTCTTGGGGATTTCACTGCCTGATTCTCTTTTCATATTTGATTTGGTCTCTGGTGTCTGCTCTGCTCAGCCTGGTAGTGCTCACGCTTCTCCATTGGTGAAGAGACTGTGGTCAAGCAGCACCTGCTAGAGGGGCTTATTTCCTAGCTCAGTCTTACTGTGGTCTCTTCTTTTGTCCTTCTCCTTTCCCTTCCTTGTCTTTACTCCAAGAATTCAGCCTTAAAGGCATAACTCTAAGCCTGAGAAACCAGAACAATACTATAACACCTTCTACATCTAGACAGGGTTTCTCTTCAGCCATAGAACTGGTGACTTAAGGTCTGCATTTGGTATTTGTTTTTTAAAGATTGACTAGCTTCACTTAGCATAATCTGCTCTAATGCCATCCATTTCCCTCCAAATTCTATGATTTTGTCATTTTTTAATGCAGAATAATACTCCATTGTATATAAATGCCACATTTTTTTTTATCCATTCATCTATTGAAGGGCATCTAGGCTGGTTCCACAGTCTTGCTATCGTGAATTGAGCTGCTATGAACATCGATGTAGCAGTGTCCCTGTAGCATGCTCTTGTTAGGGCTTTAGGGAATAGACCGAGAAGGGGAATAGCTGGGTCAAATGGTGGTTCCATTCCCAGCTTTCCGAGAAATCTCCATACTGCTTTCCAAATTGGCTGCACCAATTTGCAGTCCCACCAGCAATGAACAAGAGTGCCCTTTTCCCCGCATCCTCTCCAGCACTTATTGTTGTTTGACTTCCTAATGGCTGCCAGACTTACTGGAGTGAGATGGTATCTTAGGGTAGTTTTGATTTGCATTTCTCTGACTGCTAGCGATGGTGAGCATTTTTTCATGTACTTGTTGATTGATTGTATGTCCTCCTCTGAGAAGTGTCTGTTCAGGTCCTTGGCCCATATATAAGGGGAGTTAACAAGGACAGGGTAGGGACGAAGAGCTTGAGAAGAATATTTACATTAAACAGGGATGAGAGGTGGGAGGGAAAGGGAGTGAGAAGGGAAAGTGCATGGAAATGGAAGGCGATCCTCAGGGTTATACAAAATGTCATATAAGAGGAATGGAGGGGTAAGACAAGATAATACAAATGGAAGAAATGATTTACAGTAAAAGGGGTAGAGAGAGAAAAGGGGAGGGGGGGAGGGGAGGGAAGGGGAGGGGAGGGGGGATAGTAGAGAATAGGACAGACAGCAGAATACATCAGACACTAGAAAGGCAATATGTCAATCAATGGAAGGGTAACTGATGTGATACAGCAATTTGTATACGGGGTAAAAGGGGGAGTTCATAATCCACTTGAATCAAACCGTGTAATATGATGTATTAAGAACTATGTAATGTTATGAACGACCAATAAAAAAAAAAAAAAAAAAAAAAAAAAAAAAAAAAAAAAAAAGGTCTGCATTGATGTGCCTATTCGGGCAAGTGCTGTTCTGATGCTAAGTGACCTCCCAGGGACCATATTGTTTAGTTTCCAAGCCATCTCTCCTTTCTCCTAGGAGCTGCTTCTGTGTGCTAAAATCCCACATGGCTGACAGGCTAGTGTGTAATAGAAAATGGGATGTTTCCCTGCTTTCCTGCATCCCTATTTTTGTCAAAATGAGCTGGGGGTCTCCAATTATATACATTAGACCCTCCTGCAGTGGAATGTCAGGAGGAACAGGGGAGATTTGGAGAGGAACACTAGGTCTCAAGAGACATAGGCTGCAGGAAGCACAGTTCACTTTTTAGATGATGTTCTTGACACTGCTCTGAAATGCACTTATTTCTGTGATTCAAATTCTCCTGAAAGGAGAGATCAGTGTCTGCTAGATGGCTCCATGGACTTTGTCCCAGCTGCTTTGGGCTCTCGTGTGTGGTTGGCTTTCTGAGAACTATAGAGCCATTTCTATTTCAATCGGGGAGGAAACCAGAGACTCAAAGACCCAGCACAAGGCAGCATGTACTTAGAACTGCAGTGGGTGGTGAGTGAGATGAGGAAGAACCACCTGCCTTGATTTGTTTAGCTTTGGAAGGGAAGAGGGCAATGGGTGAATGATTGAGATAGAGAAAAACTTCACAAAGTAGGTGGCACACCAGTGGGGTCCCCCCCCCAAATGGGAGGATTTTGCTGGGTACAGGAAAGGAGACTGCAGAGGTGGGAATCCAGTGCAAGTTGGATATGGGCATTTGGTGTGACCTTGGTGTAGCCACTTATCCAGGATGGGTGCCTGCTCTGAGCTGCAGGGAGGTGACTTGGGACACAATGGGTACATCATAGTCCCTGATGGGGAAACAGTGTATTGGTCAACTGGAGACTCCTGTGCCCTGGCAACACCAAGAAGGAGACAATAGAGTATTCCAGAAGCCAGCAGTATGTTTAGGGAGAACACGGCCAGAGATGGGGATGACCATGACCAAGGAGACAGGATGTGATAACAGAGGTGAAGTAGGCAACCGAGTCAGGGAAGGTGCATGTCCATGCGACTGGACGTTTCATCAGGGCTCTACACTCAGGATTTGGGCTTGTATTCAGCTGACAGTGGGGATTTCTTGAAGGTTGTAAAGCACTGGGGTAGCAGGTTTGCACATGACATGGGCAACTCTGGACTTGGTCGAGCAGTGGCTTCAAAGGGGTGCATGCCTTCAGAGTGACCAGGTCATTTCACAAGACATGGGAAGAAAGTTAGAACTTGTATTTATTTTAGAGTAATTTTTTAAAATCTAAAATGAGAAAGGAGTTAGGCTTTAAGAAAATTTACTTTGCAGAGTGACCTAGCACCCTTACTTCATTTGAACAGTGGATCCGGTATCCTGAGGGAAGGGTGGGAAACCTCATCTCAGCAGCAGCCTGGCTGTCACTTGGCTCATTCATTGACTTTCCATGAATCCTGGAGTGTTACCATTTTGGCTTCTGTTTTAACTAAACTAATTTTCACAACATGACAAGTCTTTAAAAAGTTATCTGCAAAGAGGCTTGGATTGAAGGTAATACAGTAATAATAAGGCAAACAACATTTGAGTTAAAAAAAAAAAACCACTGAAATAAATAGTGCAATCATAAGCAGAAAGTAAGAAAATGGTGGCACTGATGTCTCTCTTACTCCCTGTACCAGGTCTTTGTCAGCTACATGTGAGGAAGCTAGAAATAAGGAGGACCTTATTAGTTATGTTTTAGCCTACAAGAGGTGGGCTTAAAAAAATTGTGAATGTATCAAAAGCATTGCTTTGAATTATGGACTTGTATCCACTATTGTCAGCAATGATCCTTGCCTTAAGTACATATTATAAAGTCTGTTTCATATTGTACCTCTGTGAAGTATCTTTTCAGTTACTACAGACATGAAAATCAAGAACTGGAATAAATGAATCAGACCTTTCAATCCCAGAGTTCTGAAGTGTCAAACCAAGATTTTAAAAGTTATTTAATCTAATATTAATGAAGCATACATGATTTTGTGTTAATAATAAGTAGAATAAAAGCTAGTTGTTTAATACTATTTTTGGCTCATCTTCAATGTGATTTTAGGCCTTTTGAGGCACGTGTTACAATACACAGTCTGTATTAGTTGGCATGTGACTCAGATAGATACATATACAGATTTTGGGGGTGCTCTTTTAACTGCTGAAAGAATATCATCAAAACTTTTTAAAAATATGCAAGGAGGATATATGGGTATTGGTGGGGATGAGTGGATGAAGGGATGGGTGAGATGGGTGTGGATGGAGGAAAGTCACATGAGAGGGCATTGCTGAAATCCAGGGCAAGAGATGCTGATGTCCTAGACTGGGGGAGCCCCAGTAAAAATGGGGGAGCACTAAATTAAAGGACTTCCTTTTGAAGATAGAGAATAAATCAAGATAGAGAGTGTTACTTCATTCAGAATGTTGGGGGAGTGGATAGCCAGGGGAGGTTCAATTTTGGGAGGTCTTGAAGTTTGCTTGGTCCTGGAGGTTAAGGAAGAAGGAGAAAACTTGGGGAATTCCTAGTTCTCTAGTCAACTAGATGGATGACATGAGATTCACCAAGAATGGTGATAAAAGGGAAAGGGAGCAGGTGGAGGAGGGGAGGAAGAAGTAGAAGAGACAAGTGAGTTTGGGAACTGTATATTTGAAGGTAGTCGAAGAACTCAGGCAGGAACGTGGACATGTGGGTCTGAGCAAGAAGTTGGGGCTGGATATACTGATTCTGGAGCTAAAAGCATAGTCATGGAGAATTTACAGTAGGAAGAGCTGAAAACTGAGCATGGGATCATGTGGAGAGAAGCACGCTTGAAAATTAGAGAGGGGCTGGGGATGTAGCTCAGTCATTATCCAAAGTACACGTATGAAGACATGAATTGGTGTGAATATACTTTGTATACAACCAGAGATATGAAAAATTGTGCTCTCTCTATATAATAAGAATTGTAATGCGTTCTGCTGTCATATGTAAATAAAAAAATAATAAAAAAAATTAGAGAGTGAAGTTGGGGAGAGAGAGAGAAAGAAAGAGAGAGAGAGAGGGAGGGAGGGAGAGGGAGGAAAAGGGAGGGGGAGGGGAAGGGAGGGAGGAAGAGAGAGAGAGAATCGGCTAAATTCTAAAAGAGGCAGGCAGAATCAGAATCAGGAAGGAAGGTTTGCCAAGGAAAGGAAATAGCGCAGGGCATTTGTGCACAGGAATGAATAAGAGCAAGGTAAACGTAATGTGACATCCTAAGTGGAGAGGAAGGAAACCGAGACAGCTCATGTGAGGTTGAGAGGGTGACAGTGATGTGGTCTGAGCCTAGCCAATGTTGTATAATTCTTGCTAAGGGAATAACATAGTGGAACTGAACCTCCCCTCTGAGGTCTGCTTCCCTTGTGCCTTAATTAGCTTTGGCTTCACTTCAAACTAGAAATGGTTTACTGCATCGATATCTGCATTTGTGCTAACCTGAAAGCAGCCCAGGTTTCTAATATCAGAAAGTTATTAAATCAATGAGCCGAGCTCTGTGAGCTCAACAATTCCTTGACAGTTGAAGGTGGTAATTTCTTGTGCAACAGAGGCCAACATTTGCCTTCAAACAAGGTTAAGTTAAAATTAAATACCACATAAGCACAGCGCAAAAACCACCCAGTTCTCAGACCCTAGCTGCCACAGTTACTTTGGTAAAGATCAGGATTTGTCACTGAATTTGTTTCATCTGAGAAATCAAAGTGCTGACTGTCACTGACTTATTAGACGACCCTCCTGAACACCTGTCAATTAGGCCATTTGCTTGTCTTCTTAAGGATAGTGATTAGCAAGCTCTGCAGAGGATCCTTGGGTATAAAAGGAGAGATTGCCTAATCTGCCCAGGTGAGAAAATGGCACAGAACCACCTGTGCCTTGTACCAATGTCAACCTCCTGGTTTTGATGTTGTACCCTAACTGTGTGAAATGCACCCATTGGGGGAAGCTGAGTGAAGGGTACCACTTTTGCAACCTCCTGTAAACATTTAATTACTTTAAAATAATAAAAAAAAGTTTTAGAAAGTGAATAAAAAATAGCATAAGGTTTTCAAGCAAACATTCAGTGAGATGGAGAGAGAGTCAAAGATCTATAAAAAGAGAGCAAAGAGGACAAGAACTGTGCTCTGGGAAGGATGGAGCAGCAAGGCAGCCTCTAACCTCCCTGGGGTGAAGAACTGGGGTGATTCCATACAAAGGGGGAGAGAGATGTGAGTTCAGTCAGATGGAAAAATGCTTTTTGAGCAAATACTGTTCAGATTATGATAGCAACTGTTGTTATTACTTACTATAATTATTTTGGGGGGTGGGTGGGATGAGATCTAACTTTATCTCATTTAATGTCTACAATAACACTGTGTCAGTATTATACCCACTTTACATAAGAGAAAGTGGGATCTTGAGAATTCTGGCAATCTCTCTATTCTTACTTACACAGTACCTGAATGGAAACTGCTATTTGGGTCTTGCAATTAAACCCGTTTCTACCGGACTCTCACCAGTTGCTCTTCTGACCAGTCTGAACAGAATGAACTTGTTTTAAGACTGGAGTAGAGTCAGAGCCATGACTGAAAGGGAGTGCTGGAGTCTTCAAGCCCTGGAGACGTCCTCATGAATGTAAGTTGCAGCCTTGGTAAGATCATAGGAACAAACTCTATGTATGGCTACGTTTCAGGCGATAGGAAAAAAAAAATCAAATCTTGAACCCAAATATGGGAAACCTTGGATTGGAAGGGAGGAGGAAGCACTTGTCCTAGGTGTGCTGAGCGGGGATGGGCAGGCACAGGGCCTTCCAGGAGGCATGTCCCTACCTCCGGGGCGATGTAGTCAGGGGTCCCGCAGAAAGTGTTGGTCTTTGCATCTCCCAGCATGTTCTCCTTGCACATCCCAAAATCTGCTATTTTGATATGCCCATCTTTGTCTAGCAGGATATTATCTAGCTTCAAGTCCCTGAAAAACAAAAGCAAAAGCAAAAACCACACTTGAATAGATAACAATTTTCTTAAAATAAAATGGCTGGTCCTGGGGGCGCGGTAGCTCATCTTGGCACAGCCAGGAGGAGGCCAAAGAGGGGGTCCAGGGGGAGCTTGGCTGACTCTCCCTCCCCCTGGCTCACTGCTGGCTGCTCCTTGGTCCTCGGTTTTCTACTTGTGGCTTATGCTCAGGGCTTTCCCCACAGCCCCTGCTGTGCCAGCCAGCTGGCTTGGGACTGATCCTCCCTCTAACTTTTGTGTCCTCCATGCCCTGCTCAGCTCTGGTTCATCTCCAGAGCTCAATCCACGTTTCTTGTCTGCATGACTCCAAAGGCGGTCGATAAATGTCCTGGCTTATCTCCCCAGTGCAGCATCCTTGACTTTTAAGAGGGCTTTCTAGAAACAATGGACATGAAGAGACAGCTAAGAATGAAATACCCTGGTGGGTGGCAGCTGAGGTGTTTGGAGTAGGGTGCTCTGCGACATGGTACACCATAAACTCGCCTTCACTTGTACACACTTGAATACACACGGGGCAGACAGGGCCAGTTTCTCAGGGAACAGTCTTTGCTGTTCTTCCTTCTGGTTTACCAAGGAGTAGTGCTCCATGAATGGGGACAGAATCCCCGCCAGAGGCTCTTGACGCCAGTGCCTTTTTTGGGGCGAGGGGGAACAAAGCAGGAAAATCCTTACAAAATGCTGTTTTTATGCCATTTAATACTATGGTTCTGTTTTTAAAAATCTTGTTATACTGCACCTAATTCCAAGTCCAGTTGAGGAAAATTATTTCTAATGAAAAATTTTCTAGAATGAGAATCCCTCCAAACTAAAATGTCATGTCCATAAATTTCTCTTTTCTGTAGAGTATCGGTATCTTAATATAGCCAATTCTATTCTTCAATAAATGCAACAGATATTTTTTTAAAATTAATGAACCAATGTACACCTCCTTGTGACTTTTACTCATTGGCTTCTCTAGCATTATTACACAGGTACTCCAAGTATTTGAGAAGTGACATCAAGTTCTCTCTTGTCTTTCCTTCATCAAGTTCAGGGACCTTGTTCCTCACATGATGAGGCTTTCAGACCCTTCCACCTCCAGATGTCTTGAATTTGTATTATTCTTGAGAGGTGATGCTTGGAATGGAAACACCGTCCTTGGTGGCTGACCTCACTGGTGCAGATTCTATGGCACCTCTACCTCATGTCAGGATCCTCATACTTTTTGCTGCGGTGGCCTAAGACGTTGTTCTGGTTGTTCCTGTAGCTTCCCCACACTAACAATTAATATTTAGTTTACTATAAACTAAAACCTCCAGTATTTTCTTTTCAGCACAAAGTGACATTATCCCAGTTTCTTCCCATCCTCTGCCGGCAAAATTGACCTTTTAAAGATGATTCAGGTGCTACATTGACTTGCCATGAATTGCTTTCAAGTTTTATCTTTTTTTTATCTTATCTAAGATTTTGGTTAATAGAATCTCATGAGTTCTAATTTGTCATAGAGCATCTAACTTCATTTCCGGTTTTGTTATTATTGTCTGTGAATTTCTGAACTTTCTGAGATCCACTGTCATTAAGGCGAGGGGACGTGGCTGCTGGAGACTGCAGCTGCTCTCATTGGTTGGATAACGTGACCTGGGAGTAGGTGCTCTCCTCATCTCTTAGGAGACCTCCTCTTGGAGGACTTGCCCAGCCTCCCTTCTCAGAGATTTTGCTCCCAAGGAAGTAACCCTGTCCCCTCTACCTCAGTGGATCAACTCGGCTGGATTGTTCATTTCCTGGTTTTGGATGTTGGACTGGCACTGATCTGCCTTGGTGAAGTGCCAGAAGAGAGAAGATACCCAGGGTTGCGTGTGGCACTTGCCTTTGCATGCCCTTGCCCTTGAAAAATGAGACTACTTTGTAAAAGAAGAGGAAAATTAAGTAGGTAGGCCAAGAGCAATGATGGAAGCCACACAAATCCAAAGAGAAACGGAGAGAAGGGAGAATCTGCCTGGTTTCTGCTGAGTTTGCCTCCTCTGTTATGGCTTCCTAATGAGGCCTAGCTTTTGCTTAAGCAGAAGTTCCAGTGTTGTTACTTGTCCTAAATATTTATGTTTTCTGAACATTTCCTTCAATGTTTGTTTTGTCTGTTACCCTTGTAAAACAGGAAGCTTCCTTAGGATAAAAAAAAAATTGCTTCTTATTTATTGTAATTGAGCAGGGCTCTGCTAATAGTATTGCATGCACTGGGCCCTCAATAATATTTGTGGAAAGAATTAATCCCCAAACAGTGATTATCAGTTGCAATGAATGGCTCACTAAATGCTCCCCTTAATTGTTTCCCCCACCTTCTGTAAGAGCGAGTTAGCTAGAGAAACTGAGTGGATTGCGGCTGTTTTACTGAGTGGAGACTAGCAGATATCCCCAGAGTTGATGTCTCCTACTGGGCCAGTTGGGTCATCTCCATTACCAGGGCATCTCCCATGGCTTCTGTCTGACTGAGAGACCTGAAGTCCATCTCACAGTCATGTTATTTCTGGTGCTCTCTCTCTCTCTAAATCAAATGCTGTCACACTTTCATAATCAGGACTGAAGATGCTCAGTAAGTCCAGATCTTCTCATTAGAGAGTATTGGTGTTCTACCTCCTCATCTTACATTAGATTGAAATACACAATTTCACTGTGATTTATGGATTATATTCCATAATCCCAATTATGGGTTAGGCTTATTTTATGCTAAAAATTTCAGGTTCATTATTTAATCCACATGCTCTACCATATTGATACCATTTTGAGTTTCTGCTATATGAAACATGCACATCATTTGTAGCCATGCACACATGTTCCCAGAAATTGGGCTGAAGGATGATTTGGGGTCATCTCTCGATATCCAGTTCTGGTGCTATACATAGTTCATAAGAATAATGATCTAAAATGTTAGATATATCTAAAATTTGCATTGGATTTTCTTGTTTGCACATGTATCTTATCAGTTGATTTTCACAACACTCAATTTCTAATTATCATGATTATTTTTTCACATTTTCCCTGTTGAAAAAAACAAAGGTTTTTAGAGGTGGTGTGATGTATCCCAGACGGCATGGCCCTTCAGTGGGCTAGGACACAAATGCCGTCCCTGTCTTTTCTCACATCCCGTTATCCCAAACTCACCTGGTCTTTCTCATCAAACTGGTTTAGCTAAAATATACAAGGATGTATTTTTTAACTGATCCTAAAAATAAATGTTCTCTGGGCCTCAGGCAAGGAAGTGTAAGCTTCATGTCCAATTTTTAATCCATTCTCTAAAGTGGGACAGATGTTTTGGGGATTGTGTGAGAGAAGCTCAAAGAAGCTTTGAGACATGCAAGTCAGAATGGAAAGGTCTAGAAAGGCTGCCTTGCAAAGCCAGACCTCCATGGGGGGTAGGGAACAAGGGAGGAGAAGGCCAGCCAGACCCCCTGGGCCAACTGGAGATGCCACGGAACCCAAAGGCCTAGAATGTTCTGAGGCATGTCAGGCTGCTTGCTCCTCACATTCACCCCACATGTGGGACATCAGGACCTGGAATAGAACTGCAGAGCCCAAGGCTCTGGTTTGTCCCTGTGAGCACTTTTCTGCTCATGGAGCTGCCCCTCCGTGCGTCAAGTGTAACAGAAACAAGTAAAGGCCTTTCATTCAGTTGTGTGGTCAGTACAAGCAGAGTTCTTCCACTCAGGGAGGTGGAGGGGGTCGTAAATGGCTTCCCAGTTCCAGCTTTATGGCTAACTCAGCCACTCTACTTCTGCTCCCCGAGTCTCTAATTTCTCACCCATAAAACAGGGCTGAGGATGTTTACTTGCTTGTCTCCTGTGACGTCAGATGAGATAATCCATGAGAAAGCATCTGGAAGCGTCTTTGGGTATGTGGTTTCGGTCCCAGTTTTGTCATCAACAAAACATAACCTTAGGTTTCCTTTCTGTTCTCACATTCTAAGGGTTGAAGCACTAGAGTCGAGTCTCTTTCCATGTCTATGAATTTTTCAGGTCCTTGTTTTCACATCTAACACAATCCAGGGACTGTGACTGAGGGTTTATAAGAGGCCACTATCTTTCAGTTCCCAGCAGGTGGTGAAAGATGGTGTCACCACCTGGTTCAGTGCAGCTCACGCTCTCAATTCTCGCTTCTGTCCAACGTCGTTGCCTTTGGTTAAAGCTGGACACATTTGTTTATTTTTCCTCCTTCTTATTTCTATTTCTGTGCCTTTTCTGGAGTCACTTTTTCCATGTGCAAAGCTTGTTCTCCTTTACAAAATCCTTTTTTCTCAGGTAGGGATTTTGGGTTGGCAGATCCCACTGAGATCCACAGAGGGCTTTCCTTCCCTCGGCACTTGCACTTTTAATTGGAATCAGATTCCCTTGCACTTTTAAAGAATGCACTTCTTGTGTTTTTTTTTTTTTCATACAATTCTACTTTTAGAAAATTGCAGGAAGTGGCTTCATTGGGTATTTGGGGTTGGGACTTCTATACATTTTGTGTCACCACAATGCTTGACAAAGGGATTCAGTGGACCCTCAGTGACACCAGTTGTAGAAGGTTGAATGCTGGGTCCCCAAAATATACATCCATGTCCTCACCTCCAAAACCCTGTGAATGTGACCTTGCTTAGAAAAAAAAAGTATTTGCAGATATGCTTAACGATCTTAAAATGATTTCATTCTGGATTGTCATAAGGTGGGGACTAACTCTGTCAAATATGGTTCTAAGAGAGACACAGAGGAGAGATATACACAGAGAGAAGGCCATATGGAGATGAAGGCAGAGATTGGAGTGATGAGGCAACAAGTCAAAGAGTGCCTGCAGCCACCAGAGGCTGGAGGAGCAAGGAAGGGTCCTCCTCTAGACCCTTGGTAGGAACATGGTTCTGCCAACATCTTGATTTTGGACTTCTGGATTCTAGAACCTGAGAATAAGGCTCCATTTTCTTAAGCTACCAAATTTGTGGTAGTTTCTTATAACAGCCTTTCAAGACCAATAGATTGGTTTTGTGAACAAGCTCATAAAAATCTTCATTGTCTGGTCAAATAAAGGAAATTGATAGAATTCCCTCTTTAAATTCAGTTGCCAAATTAAAAGTTTAGATCAGCGAAATCACATACAAGCTGAGAGATTACTTGAAGCAGGTTGATCTCAGTGTCAGTAGCATCAAAACTTCACTATGACCCATCTCTACACCCAGCTTGCTGCCTTCAACAATGGGGGTGGAACATGAAATCGAAGGCCTAACCTCATTAAATAGTCTGAACTATTTCATGATGCCTTTTTCAGGGACCTCCTACAACCTCATGTACACACTAAACAAACACAATATTTTTTCTTATTCATGCCTAAGAAGACCCTCATGTGTGGACACAGCAAGGGCTCTGAAAGTTGATTTTGACATTAGAGCTTAACTTAGACCCTGACTGGTCTTTTTGTTCATTAATTTACAAGATGGTGTGACCAGAAAATACTGTGATGTAGAGGAATAGATGCATAGGGGCACATGGGTTTTGAGTTTCATGAGGTCTTTTCCAGCTCTAAGATCTTTGGCTCTCTCTCCTTCTAACTTTTCTAAATTTTCATCTATCCATCCATCCATCACACATGATCTACTCAATACCTAGGTACAAGTATTACATTTTAGGTATAATAAGGCATTATAAACACAAATTCAAAAAACCCATTGGCCAGGCACAGTGGTGCATGCCTCTAATTCCAGAAGCTTGAGAGGCTAAGATAGGAGGATTGCAAGTTCAAGGCCAGACAGTAACTTAGTGAGACCTTGTCTCAAAATAAAAAGTAAAAAAGGGCTAGGGATGTGTTCAGTGGTTAAGTATCCCTGGGTTCAATCCCCAGTATCAATCAATCAATAAATAAATAAATAATAAACAAGCCATCCAGTCAGCCATGGATCATAATCAAGGTTGTCAAATAATGTTCTTATATTTCTAAATTTCTTGAGCATTAAAAATGAAAGGATATAAATCAGCTTCTTAATCTGATCATTTTGAAGATAGATTAAAAAAATAGATTCAAAGAGTCTGCTTAAGAAGTCTGACTTCCCAAACTTCCTCTAGGTCTTTAATTCTGTGATACTAAATACAGCAGCCCTCACGTGGGCATTCCCTGGAAAAGTGTGTGTGTGTGTGTGTGTGGGGGGGGGGTGTTCCTCCTTCCTAACAGCATTTCCCAGAGAATGGCAGTGTGCTCAGTGATCACCAAAGCCTCAATATCAACCGTCTCTCTGTGCAGCCTGCTGTTCTCAACAATCCCAGTGGAGCACAATGGAGCATTTATTGGTGATTCCAGGTCATTATTGTGAGTCTGTCACAGAAGAGGTCCCTGTGCTGGTTTCCAGCAGCTCAGTCAGATCCTCATCAGTTTCTTTTTCTTGTTCCCCCAATCTAGAGCGAGTTGGAAATTGGACAACTGTGCTTTTGAAGATATGTATGTTAAATATGTGTCAGCTATGTTTTGAGAAAAGAAGTGAGAAGACAGTAGTACAATAGCTTTCATCTAAGGACTTTGGCAGCAGCAGAGTATGAAATGGTATTGTATAATGGAGGAATTTTGGATTCAGGAAAGAGGACAGGGAGGTGTTCTGCACAATTCTACGGGGTGTAGGATGGCAGGTTCTGTGTAAGAGTTCTGGAAAGAACGTCCTTCCCTGATCTCATAAGCATTGGTAGGTGACACAAAGCAAATGTGAACCAGATCAGGGGGTGCAAAGGCAACCAGTGAGGGAGAAAATAAGATGCTGGAGAGAAATCAGAGTAATGGAAGGAAATCAGAGAACAGGATGAAAGGGAGGAGAAGAGTAAGGTCCACAATAAAGGACAGAATAAGGCTAGGACCTTCATGTGTGGAGCCTGGAATTTCTTACTTGGTTGTTGGCAGATCAGCATCCATGTGTTCTGGGTGGAGAACTTTCTAATACAAAGGCACACTCCCCAGCCACGGCATAGCACCCAAGGGCAAAGATTAAATGAAAAGGGCCAGGAAATTGGATAGCTTAGTATTTGTTTCCATAATGCACAATTTACCTATAGACAATTCCTTTGGAATGAAGGAACTGCAGACCAAGGATGATTTCAGCAGCATAAAACCTGAGGGAAAAAGGGCAAAGGTTAAATGGCAATGTACTGACAGAACACAGCCAGCCCCCAACCCAGTCTGGTACCTATGTGCGGACAGTCCTTGACTAAATGGACTCATAATCTTGCTTAATTCTAATAAGGAAGATGCCATCCATTCTACACTTTGGAAATCCAGGACTCATGGTCTGCTAGCAGCATCAGCCTGGTGAGTATGAACCAGAGCTGATATCTTAAATTTGCCCGGCCTCCATCTGCAACTTGTTCTTATATTTTAAACTGCAATGCTCATGCTGCCATTTTTGGTTTTGCTAATAGAACTTACACAAACACTCAGTGTCATAGTGTATGATAATACAAAAATAATCTTCTCCTTAATTTTAAAACTTGCCTTGGAGCCCAAGGGCTGTCTGCAAGGCCATTCCCAACAGACCTGGCTGGTTTGCCTTCATATTTACAAAGTTGAGCCTGGGCAAGAAACATAGCCTGAGAGGTGGAAAGAGGATATTAGAAGATGCAAGTTGATAAGTTACTCTGCCTCTCACTGGTGGCAGACTTAAAGGAAATGAGTTTAAGCTTCTCTAGTGGGATTAAGCACAGATATGAGGGAGAGCTTCCTGGAAGTGAGACTTTCTGAGTTTTATGGAAGAGAGCAAAAGTCTCCCTCCTGGAAGATATTTAGGGCAAAACAGATCTACAGTTTGTGTCCTGGCCAGTTTCGTGTGTTACAGAGCTGGAGAGGACGGTGGACTGAGTGGATTGTTTCTAACACACAAAAATGACCAGTGATGTTACTGCTGCAGAGATCAGATAAATAACCATCTGAGGGGACTCTGCAGAGGGTTCCTGGAGGCAACAAGAGTGGCAAAGTGCTTCCCACTAGATTTGACAAAACAGCCACCACTCCTGCCAGGAGTTCTGCAGGAACTGGTGCATCAAGGTCTCTCTTTCAGCCCAATTCACCCTAAACCACTCAGAGTATTCAGGTGGAGGTGGGTGATAGATAATTGGGTATCAAGCAAAGAACATCAGCAAAGAAAGTTGACACACAGCTATTATTTAGAAATGAGCCCAACTGCACAGTTTACTTTTGCTTGAATGTCATAGTGTGTTTACCATGAAGGAAGTAGGACCCATGGGGGTTTGGTGCAGGCAGGTGCTGTGGAACTTAGTCCCATCAGGTAAACACACCTGCTCCATCTCACTTGCATCTAGAACTGTTTAATGCCAAAGAAGGGGAGGGCTTATTCTCAAGTAGAGTTAAATGCTTCTTCGAGTTTCTTCCTTCTCTTACCCTTGGAACCAATTGCCTTACCCCTTTCCACTGAGCCTCAGCTTAAAGTTTCATCCCTGGGGCCACCTTGCAGAATTGTGTTCCATTTGACCACCTTCTTTCTAAAGGACAAATATTTGCTTCTGTGATCCAGTATTTAGAAGCCTGATGAACTGGGGTGGCTACTTAAGAAACCAAGTAGTTCTTTTTATAACAGGGAGATATGCAATAAATTATCATGAATCCCAAGTTTGCAAACTGGGAAAACTGTTACCTGGTTTGATAATATTCCCAAAGGTTTACCTGGCTCTTGGATTCAGGTGTGCCAAGTGAGCAAGCAGGAAAGATACCACATGGGAAAAGCATTCTGTGGGCACTTAGTACACATGAACAAAGACTCCCCTCCCCACCCTAAACCCTTTATGGGGCTCTTACGTGGCTCTAGAAAGATCAAATTTGTGGCAACTTTGGATATGGTACATCAAGTCTCCTCCGTTGAGATACTCCATCACAAAAAAGAGGTTTTCCTAGGTGAAAAAAACACAATCCCAATTTAGTTTCTGGAAAAAATTAAGAAAATCAAGATGTCTTTTTAAAATGGATTAGATAATTTCAGAGGAATTAATTGCATCTTAAAATCGCTTATGAAAAGATTGTCAAGATGACTTAGCTGATCCATAGTTTCCAACCCTAGGGAGCCTGAGGAATCTGGTGGGATGTTGGGTAACATTTTCTGGAGGCTTGTGATGAGCTCTGATCTTGCTGATGGAGTGTGGTCAGCTGGACAACTAAACAGTGCTGAGCACTTAGTGAGTTCTGACCACATACTTACTGAAATGGACAATGCATGGTATGGTCAAATCTCTGACTCCAGGTGCAGGGTAGGAAAACATCCATTCATGTTAGGGTAGTCACTGAGTGTGTTCTATGGGGGAGCAAGATGGAAGGCGCATTCCTGCCTCATCCATCAAACATGAACCAGATCTCCAGGACCTCCAAATTGAGTTCCACCTATTCCTCTCCAGTCCAGACTTTGCTTATTGCAGAGCAAGCTGGTTCCTGGGTGTGTTGCTCCCAGCAGAGGACCCCATGCATGATAGAGGGACAGCAAGTCGGAATTATCAGAGATCACCAGGATTCCAACCAGTCTCTGCTCCTTCGACTACATAACACAATATTCCTTCAACAAAAATAGTCTGAGCTCTTTGAACATGCTGAATTTTCAAGTGTTCTTTAGAAACCCAGGATTAGCAACCAATGAAGTGTGGAGGCATTTGGTATATTCGTGCATGAATTTGCACCTAAAAACCACATGTGGGTGACTTTTAAACATAATTAACCTTTACAACTGGATGAGAGACTCACGGAGGCCATGGGGTCTATGTGAGGTCACAATGCAAATGGTATCCTGGTCACAGAGTGATATGAGCTGCTTGTCACTTGTTCTGAGGCTCGGTTTCCTCACAATGGGAAAAATTAAATATCGTGGCAATTATCTCAGGCAAGGCTAAGTGTCTGCATGCTTTTTCCAAAGCTGACCTTGGATCTACTTTCCTGGTTCCAGTAGGCTTTAACTACAACCCACTCTTATCTTTTGTGGGGAGGCCAAAATCATGAGAAGATATAAATCATAACATTGATATTTCAGACATGAGGAGTGTAATCATTTGCCTCATCTGCCTGAACCTGGTGTCCTTTTCCCGTAGCTCTTGACCCTCTAAGTACTTTGTAAATGGCTTCTAATCTATATCTTTTTAAAGCAAAAAACATACCCTGCCCTTGGACAAGCCACAGGGTGGCATCTTTATTTAAACGTTCAGGAGAACAAGGGGTTAAAACATTCAGGGAGAACATTTGTAACAGCGCTCAGGTGAAAGGTTTCTTCTCAGTGTTAGGATGCTTACAAATCCCAGTAGAAGTTGAATTTTCACAATTTATACACTGTTGATCTGGACCTGGAGAAAGTGGGTGCAGGGTTGTAAAGGGAAAAGTTCCACCCCATCCCACACACTCTGCACAGCATCCTGACCTGGTTTCATGCCCACATTAGACTCTGCACCCAGAGGTGAGCCTTGGGGAGTTGAAGCTGCTGTTAAAGAGAGTAGAAGATATCCTAGGGCTTGGCCAATCTTTACTACCGTAGGCTTGTGAGGAAGACTACATGGATGTAGTGATTATTAATTGAATAGTAATGTTGGTTGTTGGCATGTTGGCTGCCATGTTTAATTTTACCAAGAGATTTGATGGTTCCCCAACAAACCTTTCAAAGAAACCTGGTTCAGTTCTCATCTTGATATTAAGCCAAGGACAGTGCAAACTTCCATTGCTTATCTTCTCTCATTTGTGATGTCATTAGGTGTCAGTTTAACACTTTTGACTGGGTGAGTGACTGTCAAGTAAAACTTGGGTTTCTTAAAGTGGAGCAGGACTCCAGTCCCCACCTGGAGTCTAGCTTGGGGGGTGGGGCAGGATGGGGAGACCTTGCTCTTGTGTTTGGAAAGCTTGTGGGTCTGCTCATCCAAGAACTCTTGGGCCTACTTTGAGCCCAGTGCAATGTGCTCTGTGATGAAATTAGCAAAAATGCAGACACATAAGACCAGATAGTCCTGAGGTCTGGATTTTGAGAAATCACACTTTGAGGAATGCATAACTGTTTTAAAAGTCAAATCCAAAATCCCAGTCCTGAAAAGTAAATATAAACGTGATAGGTTCAAAATTCTGTTAATGGCTGCGGAAGAAGTGCTCAGAGCTGAAGGTAACTTGTAGCTGACCTGGACCCTGCAGAACTCCTGGGAAAACATCTGCCTGCTGGAAAACCTCTGGACTGACCTAGGCAGAACCAAACCAAGGAGAGTGAGACTCAGAGTGATTGGTGGGAACGTGGTGGTCTTTGTCCTTACTCAGAGCTGAGTTCAAATCCCATTTACTTGTGACTTTGGACAAATCACTTTTTCTGAGCCTCATCTCATTCACGAAATGGGGAAAATAATATTTCAACCCTCAAAGGGTTGTGTGAGTAGTAAATGAAATAATATATAATAGAAAATGGACTTACAGCATTCACTGGATAACTGGTAGCTGTTGTAATTAGAGGAAAATAAATGAAAAGCAGGTAAACACAAATAAAAACCCAGCAGCTATTTCCTGGAAAAAGGACATGAACAGTCCTTTGGCTCTTGAAATAAAGACGAAAACAGAGAATTCTATTTCTTTCTCCTTTGCTGTCTT
This sequence comes from Urocitellus parryii, assembly GCF_045843805.1. Taxonomy (NCBI): domain Eukaryota; kingdom Metazoa; phylum Chordata; class Mammalia; order Rodentia; family Sciuridae; genus Urocitellus; species Urocitellus parryii. The sequence continues at coordinate 73,838,599 of NC_135539.1, read as the reverse complement.
TTGGGTTCTGTTCACTAGTTGAGGGAAAATGCAAAAAAGGCTGGTGAAAGGGAACTGTACTTAGTTCTGGGCAATTTTATGTGGCTACTTGCGGGGTGCCATGTTAGCCGATGCAAAAGATTCTTCCAGGTGGGTCAAACTGAAGTTGGGATGGAGGTGGGGGATGGGACCTACCTATCTGCCCCAGACTTTACTTTGCCAAAAATTCCTGGTGCAGCATTTACGGAGTGGAAATCCAAGTCTTGGAAGTAGGCTGTCACTAACTGGCTGTGTGATCCGCTAAACCAGCCTACCCCCCAGGGCCTCAGTTCCATCCTCTGGAAAGTGACACATATCTGTGGGACCCTTGACTAAATTCTCCATTAGTAACTGAAAGACTAAAGAACGTTTTATGGTTCTCTCATTTTCTTCTGGAAAAGATGAAATTAATAAACTGTGGCTGTTAAGCACATCACACCAAGGTAATAAAGTAGATATTGGTGAGAGAATTCTATGTTTGCAAAGTTCTAGGAGAGATGTTTCAGGAAAAAAAAACCCACATATTTGAAATATAATTAATCTGTTAAATCGTATTGTTCCAGGTGTGAGATACCTCTAAGAATTTAAATTGAGCAATAAATATATCACTTTTGAAATTCATGTTATGCTTTTAGAATTCTATTGTTTTGAGAAAAGTAATAGATGAATGATTAGAGCATTTGAAAAAAATAATATGTATTTTTTTCTCTCTACATACACGCACACATAACACACACACACAAATATGTATAGAGAGGATATGTAAGTCATAGATTATGATTTCCAACCTATTTTAATGCACCCATGTCGATTTTGTTGAAACATTGCAGAATTGAACACTTGGGACTTAATGGGTTAAGGACTACATATGAACCTTTTCTAAACCTTCCTCAAAGGAGGTAAGAATTACGGCTGGTTTCATTGTACCCACCTTCACCATCCCATGGAAGGTCATAAAACAAAGGTCAGAAGCCTTCCTCAGTTTGAACAGCCCCCTGTGCATGCTCACAGAGCTTGGATGTTGGTTGGGTGAAAATACCTCTGTGTCTACACAGGTATTTATGGTCCCAAGGATCCTGGACTGCTTGACATTTTAGTTAATCTCTGTGAGCAAAGGGTACAGGAGCAGAGTGGGTCAGGAGAGAAGGTGGCTTCAAGTTGGTGGCCACGGGGGTGGCAGGAGAACTTTTTGACTGGCTTTGGTATTTTGTTTCTGAAATGTCTCTCATTCTCTAAGAAAACTCAAGCCTGAAGGGAAAGAATGGGCACAAAGGAGTAGAACTTGATGAACTCTAAGATCCTTGCCTCAGTCTAAGCATTCTGAGTCTTGGTTTATTTCAGTGGCAAAACATAGCATTTTGTCGAGTGGTTCCTGGGACAAAGGAATTTTGCATTTTAGAGATTTCCTTGCTCAACCAGGACCCTGTGGGACCAAAACCACTCGGGTTCTTTTCAAGTCAAACACATCAATTTGTAAAGTGAGTTCAACCAGGACCCTGTGGGACCAAACACACTCAGGTTCTTGTCAAGTCAAACACATCAATTTGTAAAGCGAGTGTTCATGCCAGGTGTGGTGGTGCACTCCTGTAATCAATCCCAGTGACTCTGGAGGTTAAGGCAGGAGGATTGCAAGTTCAAGGCTTGCCTCAGCAACTTAGCAGGACCCTGTCATGAAATAAAAAATAAAACGAGCTGGGAGTGTAGCTCAGTGGTAAATCACCCCTAGGCTCAATCCCCAGTAACAACCAAGTCACGGAAAGTAAGCCTACGAGACTTAATATCATTCATGGTCTTTGGAGCAGATTCTCCAAATGTCCTTCCTTCATCTGCTGCTTTTATTAATCAAACAATAAAGCTGAGCTAGTGCCCTGTAGGTAAAGTTAAATCGGAGCTAGGATGTGACAGTATAATTACACGAGGGCTCATGGAAGGAGGGATTCATTGAAGATGCTTATGTGCTGTGGTCGGTAGGAGAGCTTCCGATGCACTATTCAATAGCATGAACCCACTTATCAACTTTCCATCGTACATTCTTTGCAAATGTACCCTGGGCATACGTGCTGCTCCATCAGGGAGGCCACAAAAGTGAGAGAGTCACAGGTACCCCTTGCTATGCTGTCATCTTCTGACAACCGCCTGAAGGCAATTATCAATGTGGATATTTTGTTGATAGATGGGTACTCAGACCTTTGTGGGTTTTTTAAAAAAATTTTCTTGTTGCTTTAAAAAAGTATTTATCATATCCATGCAAAATCATTTAAATAAAACAAACATTCGGTACCGTCAAAAATTCAAAATAGCTTACTGTTTTTGCAGAGAATTAAGTATATTTGTGTAAAGAGTACTGTATTTCCCAGACCTTCAACAAATATTGTTCAGGCCCTGGCTGATGGAGCTCTGTGTTCCTCATGTATTTATAAAAATTTAAGATATCACTTTGCAGGGATGTGTGATTCTGAAATTTAATTTCTTTTGTATTCATTTTCTTTGTTAGATATTTATATAAAATTTAGCAGTACCTCAGAAAACTTGGAATGGAATCACCATTTCACCCAGCTATCCCACTCCTTGGTTTATTCCCAAAGGACTTAAAATCAGCATACCACAGTGATGCAGCCACATCAATGTTTATAGCAGCTCAATTCACAAGAGCTAAACTATGGAACCAACCTAGGTGCCCTTCAACTGATGAATGGATAAAGAAAATGTGTTATATATACAAGACGGAATATTACTCAGCCTTAAAGAAGAATGAAATTATGACATTGGTAAATGGATGGAACTGGAGACCATTATACTAAGTGAAACAAGCCAATCCCAAAAGAACAAAGGCCAGATGTTTTCTCTGATATGCAGATGTTAATTCACAATTAGGGGGTGGGAAAAATAGATATACTTTGGACTAGGCACAGGGGAGTGAAGGAAGGGAAAGGGGTAGGTGGGTAGAAAGAAAGTAGAATGAATTGGACATTATTACCCTGTAAGTATATATGATTACATGATTCTAAATCATGTACAACCAGACAAATGAGCAATTATACTCCATTTATGTATAATGTGTCAAAATGCATTCTACTGTCATGTATAACTAATTTGAACAACAAAAAAAAACCTGTGATAAATCAACTTTAAAAAATTTACCAGTAAAAGTGATTTATTCAGCTAAAAAATGAAGAAAGGAGGTAAAAATTGTATATAAGAATTTAAAAACATTAAAATGGTTAGTTAATTCAGGAATTGGAAAAAAAATTCCAAACTATTTTCAAATAACATATTAGGTAGTCATGTCAGTCGTTTTCAGTACCAACTCGGGAGTTTGAGCAATTTTAACCCATGCTCTTGGTGACTGTCTTTGTGATTCCATCCTTCCTATGACCCTGTGAGGACACGGAAGGTAGGCTGTTGTTGGCATCTGAGGTGGGGATTCCCTGGGGTGCAGAGCTGCGGTGAAGGGTTACATTAGGTTCCTACCTCTACTTACCAAAGAGAAAGGTGCATGCATAATATCATAGTGATGTCCCCCAAAGAAAGGTTTTAGTTGAGGATTACAAACTGATGGGGCTGCCTTTCTGACATTGGCTCCTTTGTGCTTGTGAGAAAAGGGAGGGTTCTGTTGGGGCTGCCCAAGCCCAGGCTGGACAGGAACGTGTTCTGGCAGGGGCAGAGCTCCCACTGCTGGGGTAACGTGTGCACCGTGGTCTGTGGGGCACACTGCACGGCATCCAGGGCAGCTCACCTAAATGAGCCGCTGGTGCATACACTCCCTGTGTTATGGTGGCCCCACTAACACTTAATTTTGGTATCCTGGAAATTTAGGAGGCTGGAGCAATCTTGAATCTGGAGTGCTGTATTCTTTTCTTTCAATCTTTATTTATTGAGCTATGAGTTAAAATATCCTAGGAGAACAGGTTTATTTCCTTTTCATAAGGATATATTATTAAAAAAAAACCTAATAATAATTTGTGTACTTTTTATATCTAAATGTAGAGTATATGTGTGTGTGTGTGCTCGCCCGCACTTGAGGGAAAGGGGGAGAGAGGGCTCTCTTCAAGCCAGAAAACACATTCATTAGAATCTGTTTATATTTCTACTGTAAACTCTAATTAGTAAAATTTACTACCTTGTATAGATTCATTAGTATGTGTCAGAAGTGACGTGCCTGAATTTCTAGAAGTCTGTGCCTTGCCATAGGGACTTGGGCTCAGATGATATTTACTGGCTTAATTGTCCCATAGGATCTTCTTGCATTAACTAACAAATTAATTTTCTTTGCAAATAGTAGAATTCTATTTCATGAATTTTAAAATTGCTTTCCTTGATGTGGTCAAGTTAGTGGGGAGGCAGTACAGCAACATCCTGACTCCCCAAATTTGTAGCTATTGGACCTTAAGCTGTTCATTTATTCCCTTGAGCCCATCTCTTTTTTCTTATCTATAAATGGACACAATAACAACGTCTACTTTATAGATTGCCATTAAGATCAAATGAGTTAAAATATGCAACGTACCCAGAACATGGTGTAGCACAATGGCAATTGCTCTATAAACCTCAGATATTAATTGTGTTTCTGATTATGGTTATTACATATAATATTCACACAGATATATAGTGAGAAATGTGGAAAGTTCCAGGAACAGACTGAGTTTTAATGAAAAAGACGAATTTTCAGGAATATGGGTTTGTGAAAATGAACTTCTCTGTTTAATGTTTGAAACTTATTAAAATATCACTGCTTATGAATTGTCGATAAAAAAAGATGAAAGGAGATACTCAAAATCCTACCTCTGGGTGCCTTCAAATACTATAAGATTGATTCCTTTTAGAATACTTTCTGTACTTTTCAATATTTCAGTATATTTTGATGCTGTTTTAGAATTAGGGAAAATTTCAATGAATTGAAAATTTTCTAAAAATCTTAATGAATTTTAATAAATTCAATTTTAATGGAATATTTTTACTTTGACTTTTAAAAAATTATAAGCAAATGCTTACCCGCCCGCTCCCCCCCCCGCCCCCCGCCACAATGAGGTCTATGTTTAAATTATTCTATGTCTAAATGGCATAGATTCTCAACATTTGCAAACAGGGTTTGTGATTTTTGTTCAGATTAAGGTTACTGAACAGCAAATTCACAAAAGTAGGACAAGCTAGCTCTTTCTACCTGTCAATGTCAATGTCAAAGAAAGTTCAGAGGAGACTTTGGTTCATGGATAGGTAGGCATAAGTGTTGCCATCAGTGGGAGTGACCTGAAAACTTAGATCCAGGATTTGAAGTCAAGGAGGATGCTATCCTTTTTAGCTCACTTAGGTTGAAACATCACACTGAGACACTGTGAGGAAAACATGACCATGTATAGAGTAGCAGAGTCACCTAATCAGTTGTGAAACCAGAGTTTAAACATGTTTGGATTTAAAAATAATTTAAAAATTTCTGTTAATCAAATGAATGCAAATAGGGTAAGCCTTCCAAATATAATAAAAATAACAGAAAGATCTTTAAAGGGAAGATTAATTAAAATAAAAGTCTATGTTCACAGTCTGAAGAACCGATGACTAAAGACAAGACAGAAATGATAGATTTAACAACTTTAGTCCTATCATTCTCATGGGGACGGTGCTGCATACACACATATCAGTTAGAGAAGGTAAAGGTCCTAGAGCTGTCAAAATACATCAATATTTAAAAGTAAGATTGTGTTTTAGAGGAGACATAGCACATGTTGCGAATGAATATTCTAGAATTAGTAAAAGGGGAATTGAAAAGATAGACTTCAAAGTTAATTTAGCTTTACTGTGTTCTCCTTATAATAATTACATTTTTCAAATAAGAGAATGAGTGAAAGACCAGGAAAATACAGCTAGTCACATGTCAAATAACTAAGAGAATAGTTGCCAAATGTATCCAGGATAAATAAGAACTTTATAGCATTAAAGGAATTAGCTAATGATTTTATTAAACCAGCAATAATTAATTTTGAAAACACATGGAGGACTTGGAAAATATGATACAAATGAGGTCACCTCCTTCTCCAGAAAAATAAGGTGGATAAAGAATAATTGCAGTCATTTCTTTCTAGGTATCTTTTTTCTTCAAAGTTAGTGAACTAATAAATAATTTTTTTTTCATAAAAGAAGATTTTCAACCTCTGAAGAAGAAATAAAATTAGGATCTAAATATTCATTACAAAGCATCTAAGTAGATCAATGATAACCCTTTCAGAGTATCATCTGTCAAATGTATGTCACATAGGCCACAATGCCTAGGATTACAGAATGACTGTATGGAAGCTGGAGAAGAGACTTCAACTCTAGTTTGGGATGTGTTCTATGATAGTCAGTGGAAAGAGCTGGGAATTTCACCCTGAAGAACAAAGGGAGCTGTTGTGCATATCTAAAATTAAGTAAAGTAATCCATGTCAAATACTTAGCTCTGTGACTGGCATGTAGCAAGAATTCCTTTCCTGTTACCCTTTCTTACATGCATGGTTATTATCTTATCACAGAGGGAAGAAAAGCATTAAGTTCATCATAGTTGAAATAGGAACAGTCCAATCATTTTCAAGGTCTGGAGAGAGTTCCAAGGGACCCTGCACTATAGATCCAAGTGTCATAAATCAAGCTAACCAACTATTCAATTGCGTATGTTCCATGTTCCTATGTTTGTGCTCTTTCTTTCTCCCCTCTCCCTTTCCCCCCATATCTCTGTGTTGAGAAATGTTCGTTCTTAATAATTAAGGAAGTCAGTGACAGATTTAGGATTCCTCTAAGTTCAGAACCAGCTGAATGGCCACCTGGGAAAACTCCCTCCTGCTCATCTCCAGGTCAGAACCTAGGAAAACTTCCACATAGGCCTGGGGCCGTTTGGATGTGGAGTTCCAAGGTCCTGGAGTGTGGTTTAGGAATGGAGATAGGGTTAATGGGGGGATGATCCCTTGGCTACATAGAGAAGCATGTGGCTGTTGAAAGGCCACAGAGGATTCTACAGTGAGGGCCTTGGCAGCCTCCTCTTGCTGGGATCTGAGATATAAGACACCCAAAGGAGAATTCTCCAAATTAAACCAGTTGTGAGCTGGGTTTGGTGTTTGAGTCTCTTGAAATCTCAACTTTACTAATAATTTTGGATTGACTGTAGAAAAAAAGCACAGGACTGTGAGCAGCCAGGCATCTCGTCTTTTGGATCTCAATTTCCTTAGCTGTGAAATGAGGGAATCTGACCTACTAACCTCTACAACCCCTTTCTCCCCTAAAATTCTTTATCCATGAAGTCTGTCATAAAGAAAACAAATGAGTACGCCAAATTCAATTAGTTGTTATAAGAAAGATTGCTATACAAAATTACATATAAGAGGTTGTGAGGGGAATGGGAAAATAAACAAGGAGAGAAATGAATTACAGTAGATGGGGTAGAGAGAGAAGTTGTGAGGGAAGGGGAGGGGGGATAGTAGGGGATAGGAAAGGTAGCAGAATACAACAGTTACTAATAGGGCATTATGTAAAATTGTGGATGTGTAACCGATGTGATTCTGCAATCTGCATTTGGGGTAAAAATTGGGAGTTCATAACCCACTTCAATCTAATGTATGAAATATGATATGTCAAGAGCTTTGTAATGTTGTGAACAACCAATAAAAAAAAAGATGTAATAAGCAACAATAAGATGCACCTCAATAGGTGAATGAGTAAACAAACTGGCACATACACACCATGGAAGGTATGGAACCATGAGAAGACAGGAGATACCTTCCCTGTGTATTCCTAAGTGAAAGAAGCCAATCTGGAAATCCAATATGGCAACCCTTTGGTCTGGTTTCTTCCTGTGTTAAGGAAGACTTATCCCTTCAACCTGTGATCATCATCATCTGGAAGACAATCTGTATAACCACTGAATCTGCCTGTCCACCTCTCACTCCTTAACACTTTACCATCTGACACTTTCTGCTCCTCCCAAATTGCATGTTCAAAACTTTTGATCGTCAACTTCTTCATTCCATATACAGTGTTCTCTCTTTTGAAATTCTTTCCTCTCCTAGTTTCAATCATCTTTACTCTTTGGGTGTACCTCTTAGCTCCCTAAGTGATCCTCTCTGACACTATGCCCCCTGTTCTTCCTATTTCCCAAGGGTGGGATTTTTTTCCTTTGGTTTATACTTAAACATTTTTAGCAGGTTTATTCTCTCATATATTCAACTGAAGAAATGTATTTATTACTTCTTTGGGATGTGTACTGTAATCACCTCAAATAAAATGTGATCTTAGGTTTAATAAGGAACTGCATCTCTTACTGCCTATTTTATTTTATTATTATTATTTTGTGTGTGGTACTAGAAATTGGACCCAGGGCTTCATGCATGCTAGGCAAACACTCTACCATTAAGCTATATCCTTGGCCTTAAGTGCCCTATTTTAAGAACAAATTATTTATGGGAGAAGCCCATGTTCAACTGCTCTATGTTATTTATCATATGATAATTCCCCCGTCATGTATGATTGTGCTTTCTTTGGTTTCAGTTACCCCTGGTCAACTGTGTTCCAAAAATATTAAATGAAAAATTCCAGAAATAAACAATTAGTAAGTTTTAGATTGTGCGTTGTTCTGAGAAGCCTGAAAAAATCTTGTGCTTTTCTGTTCCATCCCACTTGTAATATGAACCATCCCTTTGTCCAGAGTGTGCAAGTGGTATATACTTATCCATTAGTTGCTTAGTAGCTTAGTTTTTTTTCTTTTCTTTTTCTTTTTTTGTTTGTATTGTGCTGGGGATCAAACACAGGGCCTTGTGCATTTGAGACAAGCACTCTACCAACCGAGCTATATCTCTATCCCCACTTAGTAGCTTAGAAAGCAATTATGGAGGAGATAGTTTTTGAGTGAGCTCTCAAAAGAGGATATGGGGTTAAGGGGGGATGACCCCTTGGCTATGTAGGGAGGTATATGGCTGGAGAAAGGCCCAAGATGATTCTACAGTGAAGGCCTTGGCAGAGGGAGAGTAGATTCAGATGAGAGGCACTTTCCTGCAAGACTCTCTGGAAGGACGTTTCAAAATGCACATGTCTGTGGGAAACTGGTGAAAATACTTATGGGGCTTTGGGAGGAAAACAGTTGACAAAGAAATAGATTGACAATAGGGGCCCATGAGTCATGAAGAAGCATTACAGAGTCACAGAAAGGTGAGAAGGTATCTATGAGTCTGAAAAGCAGGTGTGTAGGAAGCATGTGGCATGTCAGATGCACTGTTTTTTTTTTCTTATTAGCTAAAGAATTCTTAAATATTTGTCAATGCCCATCCTCTCCTATAATTTTGGACACAATACCTTAAGCAAACTTTGTAGGTTCAACATCAATTTACCATAAATTTTCTCTAATAATTTTAGTGAATTTACTATCGATCTCTCTGCTGAACCAGTTTCTTTGTGCTAGGAAGGGCATCTGACCCCCATTTAAGTGATTCACCATTTGTGAAATAACAATTTATGGGGGCACCTTAAAGAAGCTTATTAGTTGCTGCAAACAGGGACACCCAAAGAGTTCACTCATCTTAGCACAAGGGACAAGTCTTCTCAAGGATGTGGTTTGTGTGGTTTTTTCTTTTCCTTCCTAAAGTTGTGATAATTGCCAGGGCTTCTAACTCAATTGGAAGATTTATGGATGGAAGCATCTTTATAATCTTCAGAAGAGGCAGTCTTCTAAATCAATGCTTGAAATTAAACACCTGCTGGCAATCTTAGATGGATTTCTCTTTCAAATTATGGAAATACCAGAATGACATACTTAAAAAACAAACAAAAAAACAAACAAAAAACCCTATCAAATCAAAAGAGTTTTTCTTTATTTTAAATAATAGTATCTTAACAGCTAGTGTGGCACTTTCTCCTCAAAAGATGCAAACAGCTCTTGCAAGTGCTGTTTTTAACACTGTCCTTTTGAAGGCAATAAATAAATAAACAAATTAATAAATAAATAAGAGAAAGGGGGAGGGAGGGAGTGAGAAGGTGGGAGATGCTTAGCTAGCGGTCTTGTTCAAAGGGCCTTAACCTGAAGCCATAACTGGAAGTGAGGCCTAGTGAGTCCTATAAATAGAAAGTGAAACTCAAGTTTTTTTTTTTTTCTCATAAAAAAGAAGTTTCAAAGTACTATTGATGATGTTCAGCTGGCTCAGGTCAGCTGTGTGGGAGCCAGGGCGGTGGAGTCATGCAGTGGACATGAGCATTCTGCCACCCATAAAGGACATCTGCAAAACCCACGGTGGCTGTCACTCAAATTCATCCCAGGGAGGGACCCAGAGCTGTTCTCCTAGGACTGAAATCATCTTCTAGGTGTGAAATTATAACACCTCTTAAATTACAGTTTAGATTTGAAAATAGGCCTTTTGGAATTCAAAGGAGACACAAGTGAAGGCAGATCTCAGTTTACTTTTAACATGTAAGGAGAAATTACTTCCTTCAGATAAAAAAACACCAAACAAACAAAAAACCCAAAACAACAACAACAGACAAATCCTCACAGTGTTAGGGGCCATCTTTCCTTTCCAAACTAGATGTTGGAACTAAGCCTTCTTATTTGAAATGTTTTATCAGGAACAGATCAGAGATCTTTGGTTACTTGAATTATTGATCTTTCTTTTACTGTAGAATAATTAAAAAGAGGGGGGAAATTATCTTTCTTCGTGTTTCCTCTTCCTTGTAGGTGAACATTTAGTTACTACAAAGACACGTGTCACTGAGATACTCACACTGTGTGAATATCTGGACCAATATTTGGACACGGACAAATGATAAGATTGAGCGCTCTTCCCAGTGACTGCCAAGTGATCTTCGGCAAGTTTATTATTCTAAAGAGCTTCAGTTTTCTCATGGGTAAGATGGGAATACTAATATCTACTCTCTGGTGTGGGATTATCAGAATTAAATGAGATGCTATATTCAAAGTTCCTAGGAAACTATCTGGCACAAAATAGGGCCTCCATGAAAGGAGTCTTTATAAATTGTATTTTCTTTGTTTTAAAATATATGTTGAGCCAGGTGCAGTGGTGCATATCTGTAATTCCATTGATTTGGGAAGTTGAGGCAGGAGTATCATAAATTCAGTGCCAGACTCAAGCACTTAATGAGGCCCTAAGCAACTGAGCCAGACCCTGTCTCAAAGTAAAAAAATTATAAGGGGTGGGAATGTCAGTGGCAAAGCATCCCTGGGTTCAATCTCTGGTACCACAAAAAATAATAAACACAACAAATAAACAAACAAATAAAAATATATGTTGGCACAGAGATGGCTGGTTGTTACCTTTCTTAGAAAAAATATTCTGAATGGTAATGTGTTCAGCTAAAATATTTCGTTTTTCAACTTTCCTTGTAGCTGCAGAAGAGTCAAAGAGATGAAGCAGAAGTTTTTTGTAGGCTTTTTATAAGACAGAGAGAGAAAGAAAGAGAGAGGAAGAAAGAGACACTTCTATCTTATTTAAGACATTGTTACTAGAAGACAAATAAAATTTCTAATGGACACATATATTAATTCTGAAATTAGGAAATGGCTTATATACAGTTTAAAAATAATTTTGTTTACTAAGAAAACTAATAATGCATCTAATTATTAATAATATCTTAAAATCAAGAAAATAGAATATTATTTTTCCTAGTTAGGTAGATTTTTTTTCCACCTGCTTAGTAATTAGAATTAGGTAGGAAAAGTAAATAGTTTTATAATTTGACTTCCATATTGGTTTACAGTCTTGCCTTTTTTGGGGAAAACTATAGTAAGTCCCATAAAGAATTTGTTGAGTCAATTTAATGGTGACTTTTGAAAGAAATTTGTGAAATGGAGTTTCAAACTTTCATGTTCAATTTTTTTTCCAGGTGGTTTTAGTTTATCCATGATTGAATTCAGTTAAAAGATTTATGACAATTGCTCTTTTAGATAATTTTATTGTGGATTTTTTTCTGTTTAAAATATAAATAAATGTAAATAATAAGAACAAGTACTGAACATATAGGCCCAATGTCCTGTAGTGTACAGATTGGGGGCATACACACTGAAGAGGATACTAAGAAGGGATCATGCAATTTTAAACCTTGTGAATTTTCATGTGAGTCATAGAAAATAAAAATATTAAGAAATAATACAGAACTGTTAGTAAAAAGTGAAGAATACAAAGTTGTTCTTTCCTCTTGCTAAGGCAATAATAACCCCTCATTATGCTGATCTCATTAGACCCTGTTGCCAATAGTTTCTGTCAGAGTGAATGATGTACAAAGTCATTTTGATTTATCACTGAGGCAATTGATTTGCAAGATTCTTTTGAGCGCCACTCCGGTTCAAGGTTGAGTTTCTGGACTGTTTCTGTGGCACCAATACTGTGCTTTCCCACAGGGTGGCTGGTCTACACCCCCGGCCCCCTGCATGGTGATTCCTCCTATGTATCCTGAGCAGGAAAGAGGAGGAGGCCCAGAGCTGGGAATGAGCTTTGGCTTCCAAGTCCACAGCTCTTCCAATCTTTATAGCTTCCTAAACTCCTTCCCCGTATTTTTTCTCCTTCCATAGGTCATAATCCCTCATCTATGAACTTTAAAAATGAATGATTTAACCCATGTGCCCTGATAAATAACAAGTAACTTCCCTCAGCTCATCCTGAATACTCTGATATTCAACAAGTGAGCTCTTTGGAGGCAGAAAGTGGGCAAGATGTTTTCTCTGAAAGGTGACAAGTCCCTAGAGAAGTAAAGGGTTAATCTTATCTACTGTCTTTGCTACTGTGCAAAAGCGACTGTCCTCTTAAGAATATTGCTGCTTTTTACATTCGCTCAGAGTATTTCATCAGTTATTCTGTCTGACATGCAATGCCTGAATAATGAATCAGGACATCTCCAAAGCAATGACTTAGGGTCCTTGGCAAAGTGTAACATGGGCTTTTTTTTCCCCCTTTGCTTTCATCTCTTTCTAAAGGATTCAATTCCTAGAAATCTAAGTGCTGAGACAGTCACAGTTACATTTGATGTACACATTCTCAACCACTTTTTTTTTTCATGGCATGTATTCTGCTGATATATTTACTTCTCTGGGCTTGTTAAAGATTCACAGCTGTATGGAATTGTAGGAACATCTCCCTTAGGACGATAATAAATAAACACACCCAAGGCTCGGATAGATAAGCAGGAGAAGGGAATATAACTCTTTTCTACAAAGTGGAGTTCCTAACAGCTTTCTCCATAAGACAGGAAAACAACCATACATTCAAAACACACACACACACACACACACACACACACACACACACACACACACACGTCTCTATCTTTCTATCTATCTACCTACCTACCTACCTACCTACCTACCTATCTATATATCTAGAGATATAAATACAGGGAAAAGATGTCAATTTAAACTTGATTAGTAGCCTGGTCTGAAAGTTTATTTAGCCATTTGCTACAAGCCTCGCAAAATTCCAAGAGGAAAAATGAGATCATAAGTGGCCCCCTGAGTGCACAGTAAATCTCGGATACAGCCCAGGAAAGTGGCAGGTTTATCAATTTGACTTCAGGTAACATACCTACACCTCTTAGACCAACAGGTACCTATATTACCAGGAGGAAGTTTCTACTAGGAACTCTCTAACCCTTATTACCAGAAATTCTGCCTCCTTCTGGCTGTAAGAAAGGAGGCTACTTTCTCTTACACAGCTTCTCACTACCCCTTTATGACTTCAGGCTTTCCCTCCTGACCTCCCCTCACCTCCAATCCGCTGCCCAACATCCTTTTTGCCTATTCAAGTTCTGATTTCTTGTTTCTCTTGGCTCTGGTACTTGCAGTCTGTGCTCTGATTTAATATTACACTCTCAGAAGTATTGGTCCTGCCTCTTAATGGAGTATGACATTTTCGAGGTCAGGAACTATATTCTCTATTTCTGTATCTTTCACTGAGCTCAGGAATCACTTGGTCATGGTCTGGTTTCCCCTTGTTCTATGATGTATGCACCATACATTGATTTGCTCATTAGACATGTGTTGAAAATTTCCTGGGGGTGGAGAAGTGGTGATGGAGTCTAGATCCATCTGCTTCTCAGGATTGAATTTCCACTAATTCTTTCTGTGGCTGGAGACACTTCAGAAGCCCCAGTTTCATGACTTGAAATAGAAAAAGGAAAACAAATCCCACCCTTTGTGCTCTCAGACCTTAGCTACAGGGTCCCACATGGGTCTGTTTATTATTCTAGGGTCTGTAGAACAGGGAGAGGGCAAGGAGGAGTAGAAAACTTAGGAGGTATAAAATCATGCTTGCGTATGAAGGTACATCCCTGAGGATGTTCCTTTCAGTGTTATTTATATCAGAGCAAAAAAAAAAAAAAACAGAACAAAGAGTTAAGAAGTGTTCTAATTAGATAAATTGTGTTGCAGAAGATATTCACAGATGTGAGGAAATAAATATAATGAAAGTGTTGAATACTTAAGTTATTGAATGGTAGGTATTTATGGTGGGTTGCCATTTTTATTTGAAGAAATCCATGGGAAAGAGGGAGAAACTTAGAAAGATAAACTTTGAAGTATTAAGGGTGTGATTATATCCAAGTGGTGATTTTTATCAATAATTTTCTTTGAGTATATAAACATTTTCCAAATTCTCTACAATGATCTTGAAGTGAAGAAAAAAATCATTTAAATTTGTTTTGTAAGGAAGAAGGAGACCAGGAGGAGAGTCCCACGGCCACTTTCTCTGCCAGCCTTTAAGAGAAAATTCTCAAGAGCACATGCACTTTAATCTCTTTTCCAACTTTTGTCTCTTTAAATATACACACGGTAGATGAACCAAGTGTCGCATGTTCCCCTTCAGGTGACTGACTGCTTAGAAGCCTGGTTGTTATGTTAGAGCAAATTCTAGAAAAAATGAGTGAACCCACAAACAGATCCAGAAGGAAAGGCCCTTCCCAATAGACTACATTAAAAAATCAGAAGTAATATTTCCACAGTATTTAGAAGAGATGAGACTTTTCTGGATGGATGGGTGAGAGGCTGATTGAAAGGTAAGATAAATATGAACCAACCCCCCGCCCCAGGTCTACAAGTGAGGGGACCACCAAGGTATCACCCTTGGGACAGGCTGGAGGAGGAAGAAGGTGTCTGAGCAGAAACCATACCTTGGTCTGGAATGTACAGAACATGTGAGTTAGAAACGGATGCTCCCAGGCCAAGGACAGGACTCTCTTTTCTACCATGGTACACTCAACATCGTCGTCCATCAAAACCACATCCTTCTTTAAGGCTTTTATTGCGAAAAATTGATTGGTTTTCTTGAACTCTGCTAGGAAGACCTAGAAGGAAGGGGAAGAAGGAACTTTACTTTAGAATTTGGATTTCCACTCATTGAAGAAGCCTCAAAGTGCCAAGAGAGGCCTGTGCTAGACAGGAAAAGAGGGGCCTTCTCTAATTTCCGCCCGTCCCGATAAGGTGTTACTGAGACACAGTGGACCACCTCACTGGTTTAGGGATATCGCATCATGGTTTCATTTTATCTTCATGTCTTTCCAAAGGTTTCACAAAATTATTATGCAATTAAAATGGGCAAATCCCAGTGCCTGAAAAATTCTATTTAAAAAAGAATGCCTGACTATCCAGGAACCCAAATGTGGGTCCTGAGAGACCAAATACACATTGAAAGAAGAAACGTGGAATACTGGACAGAACATGGCTGAACTTGAAGCATCACTGAGAATCCACACAAATAAGCTATTCCCCTCAGTCAGCTCTGAAAGGGAAAAGAGAATACTTGTGGGATATAGTCTATATGTACATCAGAAGCAAACACCCTGTCATCTGATCACACAGAAACCTCAGGACCTACTATGTGTCAGATAGTCTGCTCTATGTTTTATTTAATTTTTAGCTTTTAACATTGCAAGAGAGGTATTGATAATTGAAAAACACTGAATTCAAAGAATCACTTAAACTTGCTCAAATTCGTGGAACTACTCAGAGCAAGATATAACTCCAGAGTCTGCTTTTTCCACCCGATTTCACATGTTTTTATGTCAATGGACACCAGATGGCATGCAACGGAGAGTTAGGACAACTTTAGATTTACATACGAATAAGCAAAGAATTATTGGCAGTCGCAAGAACATGGCATTTGGGTAAAATAACCCTCCAGCTCTGGTTTTGTTTCATAGACATTTGCTGGTTGTGAAAATATGGGCAAAACAATTCACCTCTCTGGGGCTTCAGTATTCTAACCTGTGAAAGAGATAACAATTGTGGCATTTCCCATCGTACAGGACTACAGTGGAATACAAATAAGATACCACACAGGAAAGTAATTTGTGAACTACACAAACACTCTCTCTAAATGAGAGTTATTAATAGCACTTGTCATTTGTCTCTTTTTGCTGACTTTTAGGGAATGCTGAAGTCAATGATGCTAAGCCAGAACTGATAAAACGAGTGTCTGGAATATTAAAATAACATGGTGCAGACCCATCACTTTGTGGTAGCTAGCTTGATAGAGGAAGTGGGCTTAGATGAGATTTCAGGAAAATGAATGATGTCTACAGCCCCATAACACCAGCTGTTTGTTCTCCTGGGCTTAAAGAAAATAAGAACATGAGTATGGAGGTCAGAGATTGACTTTTTGGTGAGAAACCATACTTTCCATACAGAAACAAAATCAGAGGAAACACAAGTTTTGGAGTATTCTCAGGGTTGCAAGAAAGGGAAAGATGGCTGTCTTGTTTTGCTTCAGTGTTTTCTCTTTCTGTCCTCTTAGGGTGCAGAGCCCCAGGGTCCCAGTAGAAAATCAGGCACCCAGTCTTGGAGGTAGAGAAAGGATACCCAGACTTCCAGGGTGTCCCTTGGGATACTTCCCAAGACTTGCATTTTAACTTAATGTCTTTCTTATTAACCTTGTTCAAATGTACAAATCCACAAGGGAACAAAGAAAGATAAACATTTCATTAACAATTTCAAGTACTCTTTTAGTAATTGCTTCTTTTAGTACAACATCCTAAAACCAACCATAAACTAGGAAGCTGAAAAGGTAATTTTCATCTGTATAATGTGCTTTCAATTTTTGGTAACAGGTTATAATTGCACATTAATTGCTGCTAAATTATAATAAAGACGGGCTCTAAAATTGCCTATTACACCCAGATTAACACCAAATGAGTCTGTTGTGGTTCATATGACTTCAGAAATGAACTAAAAGAACTCATGGATACCAGCTACAGTTTGCAGAGCAGATTTTGTTGAAAGACAATGTATTTTATGCTTAAACCCAAACCTAGTAGAGTGCAATATTATTCAGCTGTGGTGAATGCGCCCATGCATTTTAGTTTGTTTATTTTTAAATAAATCGGGTACATTTTCCTGCCAAAGTCTGGTGAGCAGGTGCTGAGTTTGGCTACACAAATTCACGGAACACTAGTCCTTGGTTAAAATTTTCCTAGGAGTTGCATCCAAGAATATTAAGCAACCAGGAGTCTTATTAATACATGACATATCCTGAATATCTAAAATTACCCCCAATTCCATGTCCTGTGGCCATCCCTCCTTACAATTGCTAGCTTGAAAATTCTCAATTGTTACTGCTAGTCAAATTAAAAGTTTTAAATTGCGTCTTGTTCCTCCTCCTCCTCTTCCATTTTTCCTCCTTCTCTTTTCCTCCTCCTCCTCTACTTATCCTCTATGAGAGATAATCCATAACCCTAGGAAGGACATGAAGAGGGATGACAGCCTAGTTATGGGCTCAATGGTTCCTTTCCCTTCTTCCTATTCCTGTTACAAATTCTTGACCCCTAGATGTCAGAATTCAATCCTATTTTGAGGTAGGACAGTTAAGGAGGAAATTAAGGTGAAATAAGGTCATTAGGTAAGCTCTACTCCAATATAACTGACTGTCATTTGAGAAGAGGAAACGTGGACACTGAAGGCACAGAGGGAAAATGATGTGAAGACCCAGGGAAAAATCAGCCACTACAAGTCAAAGAGAGATCTTGGAAGAAACAACCCTGCCAATGCCTTGATCTTGGATTATCAGCGTCCAGAACTCTGAGAGAATACATTTCTATCCTTTAAGTTGCCTGGTCTGTGCTATTTTATTACATCAACTTGAGCAAAATAATACAAGCCTGAAGACATTTGGGAGAGAGAAAAAAAATCACATACTTAGCAAAGCAACACTCCAGGCTGGAGTTAGAAGCATTAGAGAACAAAACAAAACAAATAAAAAAAGCCACGTGACACAGGAAATAGTCAAAGAGCCTTTGTATTTCTTTGGTGCTCAGAGACCTCAAACTCACAAGCATCTGGGGTGTACAACCTCAAAGCAAAGTGGTCTTTGGGACAAAGACCCCTGGGAAGCAGTTGTCATTGCCCTAGTGCTCCCAGGACCCCACTGACTCATAGATCTCCTCTCACAACATACTGGAACGTTCTCTCCACACATCCACACACTGCTGGGTCCTAAGAATTCAGTTCCACCCACCAGGAGCACTGTCCCTTGGTCTCTGGAATCTGCTGTATAGAATTCCACAGTAGGGTAGCATACCTTGCCAAAACTTCCTTTCCCCAACATTTTGTGCAAGATAAAATCCTCAATTTTTAGTTTTATATGCAGAGATGGTCTTTCTGTGTTCAGTTCAGGTTCTGGATGATGGCATATTTTCTCCGTCCCATCCAATGGAGACTCCCAGGAGATTCCCTGAGGCTCTGAAAACGGCAAGCCAGTGGATAGGGTGAACATGGAGTGTCACTGCAGTTACTTAGGGTACCTGCTTTCTTTTCCACTTCCCATTCTGAGGCTCCATCCACAATAACTGGGTGGGGAGCAGAAGGGGGGCTTCTACAATTCAGGCAGTTTTAGTAACTCTCTGTGTGACAGTGAGGCTGGCAATTGGGACTTGGAATGTCTCTTTACCTAGACGATGGACCAGAAAATGGTTTGACTTAAATATTCCAACAGAATATCACATATGAAAAATTAGCAAGCTGTTAATAGTGTCAAATCATGGACAAATAGGGATTTTAATGGAATTTGAGGAACAATGATTCTCAATTGTTTCGGTGGCGCACAGGCATAGTGGCATCAAGTTCTATATATCAAAGCGAGGGAAGAGAGAATGGAATTTAGCAGATGAATGAAGACCTGATCTGCACCGTTTCTTGCAGTCTTCAAGTCAAGATGGTGCTTACATTGATCATCCCTGGGATATGGTCTAGTTGACTGCTTGTAGATCCTTCCTAAATCAAATTCAAACTTTTCTTTAATTTTTTTATATCTATTTAGTCCCTACTCCATAACAGAAGAAGTGTAGAAGAACTCCTTTGGAAACCTTCCCCCAGAACATTACTTTAAAGTATTCTTTCATATTATCCCTCAAGTCCAAGGAAAATCTTTTATAATGTTTGCTGAAACTATTTAGGTCATGAGGTTGTATCCTCTCATGAGCTACCTTTGAATGCAGGCTTCATAAACTTTCAAAATAACATAAATGTCAAGGACTTTGGGCCTGGTCTTCTTTTCTTTTCTACCTTTATGTATCACAGAAGAATCTTCTGGACATAAAATAAAAACATCTGTGATATTTTCACCATCATGCTTTACTGTACATTTTATTTCTGTACAAACACTTAACACTGACTGAAAGGAACATTCTAGAATCCTAAGGAAATATTTATAGTTGTTTCTTCCAGATCTATCCCATTTTTCCCCCCTCTCACCTCCTCACAAAGGTGTGCTGGTGAGGTGAATTTTGGTTTCATTTCTAAGAAGCAGGAACGTTGGTGGATAGGTCTGTAATCTTTACAAAGAAAAGGATCCCCTATCAGACCTGGTAAACTGAGAACTTCAATCCAGAGAGTGCAGGTTAAGGTTGATGAAGATAAGGTATCAATATGGGATAGGAGATCACCAGAAAAACTACCTCTTTTTCCAGGTGTTGGTAAATATGGTGGCCTTGCTTCATTTTTGATGGAAGATGGGAGACCAATTTCAACTGGACCGTCTCTGAAGATGTGTTCTGAATCTCTTAAGCAGCGAGCCTAGATTACAAACAGAGAGTCAGGCCACCCACTCACCCACAGTTGATGGGACGGCTCACTCGGCTGTCTATGAAGACCAAAGTCACGTGAGATTTCTTAATGCACAGAACAGCCAAAACTCTTCCTCCCTTCAATGGTCTTTTAGGATTCCTTATTGTGTGAGAGCTTATTTAACACACCAGCAGAATGTACATAGCTTCTTCACTCTGGGATCTAAATGGAATCACCCACGCTCTCTACATCACTTCATGACACATAAGAAGAGGTCAATGGAAAAAGAGCATATAGAGTCAATGCTTTGCTTTGCAGAGTTTGTTCTAAGACAAGGAAATTCAGTGAAGCCAAGGAGTAGGTGACAAGGCAAAAATTGTCCTGGACTCAGTGCTCTGAGAGAATTCTACAGATGATTCTAGTAAATAAGTATTTTCTTTCAGGCTATTACATAATCCTAATATGTAGGTATAAAGCTGGTGATCAATGCTCAATAATTTTAATGAATTTGTTTCTGTCCCTGCTCTTTGCAAGAAAAAAAATTAAGATCTTATAAAGATCCACACAATATAAATGCATGAACTCTCTAAAGGGGGCGATATGGTCATAGAGATGGAAGTTAGGGGTAAAGCAATTTTCAGAAATACATTCCACAAAAGACAGTAGAATGAATTGGACATAACTTTCTTATGTTCATATATGAATACATGACCAATGGAACTCCACAACATATACAACCATGAGAACGGGAAATTATACTCCATGTATGTAGATATGTCAAAATATATTCTATGGTCATGAATATCTAAAAAGAACAAATAATAATAATAATGAAGAAACACATTCCGCAAAGTCCTGCAGAGTGGCTATGGGTCAGAAAGCAGAGGACGGGAGCTGATGTGGGGGAGCTTATCAACTCTACACCTTCCCCACCTGTTGGGTGCTCTCAATCATTGCCAGAGCTTCAGCCATTAGCTTCTGATTGATACCACAGAGGTTGGCGACCTTTGTCTGGCATCGGTGATGGACATTCATGCCACATGCTGAAAGGAAGAAAGTGGACAGTGAGCAGGAGGGAAAGAACTGACCTGGGGATGGGAAATGACTCCCTCTTGAGGAAGAACCAGGGCCTGTCACTAGGGAAGAAGGTGAGTGGTCAGGACCACAGCTCCAGGCACAAACTGACGTTGGTTCTCCCTGACATTCATGTGAAATGCTGAAGGAGAACTTTCTGCCCTGCACCAGGTCCAGTCTGAGCTGGTGCAACCCTTTTCCTAGCTGGACTCTGCCCTCTAGGCAGTCTCAGCCTGTACAATGGAAACTGAGAGAAGGTGTGTGTGTGTGTGTATGTGTGTGTGAGAATGGTGGGAGTGGGAGGAGGAAAAACAGCCCAAGACCATGTGTTCCCATCAGGGAGAGGTGTGGTTAATGAACTATGAAACTTGGTGACAAGGAGCTGATGGGGCCGGGACACAGCTCTGAGTCCTGGCTGGTGGGGGACAGCCAGGATGACTTCGTCTCCTGTAAACAGAACTGAGGGCGTGGTTGAGCAGGGGCCCAATGGACTTCAGGTCACTCACAGGAAAACATAGGCATTTTATTTATCTCTAAAATTCATTTGAGGCTACTAAAGTGAAGTCCTTTTGTTGGAACAAAGAATAACCAAAAAAGGCTGGAACATTTAAGTCTTAAGGTCCTTGTACTTGTCATCTTATTCCCTGGGGATACTAGAAGGCAGTTTTCTATAGAAACACAGGACTCCAGGAAGCCACACTGTTTGACATCCCTAGAGCCTGGCCAAAAGACTTAATGAAGTCAAAGTGCCTCTTCCCGTCTCCTGTTCATGTCCCCTGTCCACCTCTGCCAGGCCCTGCACAGTATCCTCCTTATGATCCTGTCCTCAGGATGTCATTTTTCTAAGGTCCAGGAGCTTCTCTACTTTGATCAAAAGCCCTTCTGAGAGATCAGAAAATTCCACCCTATGGCCAGAGCCAAGGTGAAGAAAGGCTGAGGTTTAAGAATGTCCAAAGCTAACCCGACCTGGTTAGAAGAAGTCAACACACAGGCATCTCCAGGGCGACCATTTTGCTTTCTAATTATGGCAGGCAAGTTAGTGAAATATTATTTGGGGTTTCTTTTACTCCTCAAATGGGTTTCCTTCTCTGGTTCCCCCTCCCTCTTCTTGTTGTGCCACCTCTGGCAGGAAGCCAGGCTATATTATGTCATTCATTGTCTTAGGATTTGAGTGAGTGGGGACTGAAGGCTACTGGCTGAGTATCTCTGAGAAGGAGGAGCCTGGGCAAGTGTCTGGGAGGGAAAGAGACTATAAGAGGCAAGTGTCCCCACACTTCTCTTGGGCTTGGAATGGGAAGGGGAAGTAATTGTAGATCCAGGAGCAAAGACATACTGTTTGCTGGCTCGCAATGCCAAAGGAGGTGGCACCTAGAGAGTGCATCCAGAAGAACTGGGCCCAAGCATTACAACCTAATCTTTGACAAAATCACAAATGCTCCATGAAACCACAAGCTTATTCACTGTGGGCTTGGATGGGGATATCAACTGTAATAGCTGGGTGGTAGAGGCCATTACCTGGTTTTCAGGTTCCTACGTACATGAATCCCCAAGTCTTGTGCCATGGCAGGAAAGACATAGGACCCCAATAATTATTAGAGTCCCACTTAAGTGGATTTCAAGGTCAACGTTGAATTTCTTGCACACACGAGTTAATGGCTTAAATTTCAGTCTATGATAGTTACAGAATGTAGCTCAGAGAAGAGGGACCAGTGTTTTCCTTCATCTTTGTAAGTCACATAAGACATTATTTTGATTTTCTAAAGAAAAGGAAAGAAGTGGGAAATATATGATCTCTGGTGGGGAGAATAGCATGTGTTGGTTGCAGCTGCAGGAGTGGACACTGTGTGACCTGACTCTACACAAGTCACCTGCTCTGCAAAGGCTTCTAGTAGGTACAAGGCACAGACCTAAGGTTCTATATAGATGTCCAGCTCTGAGACCTCACGAGTATTCTGAATCACGAGTCCTAAAAGCAGCACCATAAAGGACCAACTTCCACTTTCTGACCATGCAATCCTCCTTGGAGTGTGTGTGTGTGTGTGTGTGTGTGTGTGTGTGTGCGCGTGCATGCCTGCGCGTGCATGCCTGCGCATGCCTGCACAGGAGCACTTTTAAGTGTGTAAAGACAAATATTGCATGATGTTATTGATTTTAGAAAACTCAGATTTTGCTTTTGAAAAATCATATATATATATATATATATATATTTACAAACTCCAGCTGATAGAACTCTAGTCTCACATACTATTTGGTTTTGTAAAAGTGTCTAAGTAGGACATATTTACAATAGAATTAGGCAATGGGACCTATAAAATCATGCAAATGTTAATCTTATCTGCTTTTTGGAACATTATCATGCCAAAAGCTTAGCACAGTGATTGCTATCGAGTGGGTGTTCAGCAAATACAATTTCTCTTTCATCTTTACTACTTATGCCATTCCATTGACATATACACTAAAAATGTAGGTGACATTGTGACCTTCCTCACCTTGAGTTTTAAGTAGCTCACACTTCCTCTTATAGTGTATCATAAAACAAATAAAACTTTTAAAAAACTACAAACTATTATTAGTCCCAGGGCATATGCATAGATATAGCCACAGAAATCCATCTGAAGCAAAATCTTTTATAAATTTTAAAATCTTTAATTTGGTTAAGATGGCTTTTATGGTGGTGCTCCAAGTTCTGCATTGTTAGAATGTCTGCATTGGACCTGTTTAGGAGGTGTCAGGGTTTGACTTGGATGGCCCCAGTCACCATCTTCTTACTCATCAATGCAATGCAAGGTGAGATGGTAAAACTGAGATTGGTACTTGTCTCCTTAAAATTGTAGCTAGGTCCATGCTTGTCCCAGATGGGCACGGCCATGAAGAAAGGCCATTGCTCCCTCTGTAACATCATAAATCTTTGTTACTAACCTAGCAGGTGGTAACTGGATCTCTGTGGGCGCAAATAGTTCCTTTTGATGACTATTTTCATGGGAGTTAATGTGGAGGGGGAGAAGACAGGATAAAGGCTAAAGGGAGTCCTGCTTAAGAAGTCGTACTCTAAAGAAGCAAGAGAAGGATGAGGTAAAGGAGGAGGAACAAAGAACTGGAGAGGGAACAGAGTAAAGGGGGATGAAGATAAGGGCCTATGGAGGAAGGAACAGTTTAGGGGGCACTAACGGCAAGAATGGAAAAGAAATGGGGAAGAAAAAGGAAGGGGAGGAAAGGGGAGAGGAGAGGGGGTATAAGAAATGAGGGAGGGGAGCTACTTGAAATGAAGATGGGAGGAGAGAGTGGGGAAGGAATAGAATGGAAAGGAAAGAATGTAAGAGAAAAAGAACAGAACCAAGCAGAGGGTGCCAGTGTGAAATAATGCCAAGGAATCTCTGGAGAGGTTCTAAACTCTGTGGTCAGCCTGCCAGACCAGCCGTGCCTCAGCAAGTGGGTGCTCAATCTCCCTCGAGATGAAACCTGACCTTGAGATGGGCCAGTGAGCATGAGATGATTCAGGTTTCTGTTTAAGCAGTTGGGATAATGGGGCATTGCTTTTCACCTATGGACTCTTCCATAATTTACTATATAATATTTTGCATACCCATGTATTCTTGAATATGTGTATAGAGAAAAGCATGTAAGTGGCATTTTGGAGCTATGAAGGGGTTTGACTACCTGTGACTACCTCTGGCTGGACACTTGGAGTTCACAGCAGTGGCTTAGGGGTAACTCAAGAGGAGTTCTTCTGTGCAGGACCATGCATTAGCCAAATGGATGCCTGGATTTGTGCCTTGGTGGCATGACAGATGGAGTCTCACTAGACCTGCTGGAATTGGCCTGGCTCAGTCCAGAACCCACAAGGAGATAGCAGGGGATCAGTTGGGGTGAAGTGGAGTTTTTGGTAGAAGAATCAGTCAAAGGAGAAATGCCATCTTCATTTTTTTCCCCCAGGGCTGTGGTATAACATAAATCCATGGGGCCAGGAGCCTTGACCTTGAACCTGAGCTGTTGTGTGTGTTTCTTGGAATATAAAGATGAGAGTGTGGCAAGGTAGAATGAAAAGAGCAGCAGGGGCCTGTTGTCCCAGGAAGATGGCGCTCAGATCACAGCCCTGGCAGGCCCATGCGGAAGTCAGTCATCTGCCTCAGTTTCCTCCTGCTGGGACTCACCGTCACACTTGAGGCCTTGCCTTGCCAGCCCCCACAGTAGAGTCCCACAGTGCTCACAGAAGGTTGGGCTCTTGTAGTTGTAGACTTTAAATCTGTGTGGCATGTCAATCTTGAATCTCTCCTTGTGAAACTGAAAGAAAGGCAGAAGGTGAGACCACACACGTGTCCCTGGGTCCTAACTTTCGATGCCCTTACAGATGCTTTAGCATAACTAACAGTGACTGTAAAGATACCACAGGCCCCATGTGCCTTTTAACCACCATGTCAGACCTTCCAGTCCTATTGGAAGAAGGCAGAGAGCGGTGGCTTTTTCAGGCCAGGGGCAAGCTTGCATCTGCTCTTGTGGGGACCCACAGATGACATCTGAAGCATCAGCAAAGACGGGATCATTTCAGTAAGAGGGGAGGGAGGTTATTTATCTCAATGGAAGTAAGGAAATGCTGCTTCCATTTAAACAAAGGAACCTGCCCTTCCTGTTTTAATATAAATATTGACTTTGCTTTTTCAGTCCAGAACTAGTGCTACACTTGGTGGGGGGGGGAATGTTACAAAACGCTGCTCCTCTGGCGGAAGCAGGGGCTGACAGCGTGAGGGCCTGCTGGGCACAGAGTTTTCACACCTGTTCTTCATAGGATGAATAGTTTATGTTGCCCCAGGGATTTGTGAGCCATTGGGGTTAACAGTGATGCTCATGATTTGAGACTTTCTAGAGAAGCCAAAGGCATGAAGTAAAGGAAATAGGCATGGGGGGGAGGGGCGGATAGCAAACTGATTGGATCACACAAAAAACACATCCTGGAAGATTGAGATGTGAATTTTAGTCCCTGCTCTGCCACTTACAGATGAACACAGACCAGTGAATCTTTTGAGCCTTAGCAGAATTATTTGTTCATATGGGATCATTCCCTTCTAGCTCTAAATTTTAGAGGAAATTCTTTCTGGAAAAATTCACTTTGCCTTCTCTGTGCTTGCCCCTCTGCTGGAGAAAATGAGACGTCAGGGAAGGTGGACCCTGTCAAACTCGTGGACTCTGAGCTCTGCTCTCCAATCCTGCTTTGGTCTAATTGTCTTGCTTTCTCATCTCTAGGATGATTAGTATGAAATATGATATGTCAAGAGCTATGTAATGTTTTGAACAACTAATAATAATAATAATAATAAAGATTCTTCAAATCCACCTGTTGCAGTCTCCTCTTCCTCCCTCCACCCTCAGACTCCACTGAGGACACAAGGGACGTATGGGGAACTCCCTGTCTATCCACCCACTGCTCTGAAAATCTACCCTCATTGGCATAAACCTTGTCTGACTCCCTTTCTGTTCAAATTGGTGACATTTCCCTCTGTCCATCAAGGACCCATCTCCACATGGGCTGGGACCCCTTTTCTTCTTTTAAGTAGACTTGACTACGTTTTTGCTTGTCTCTCTCTCTCCAGCTTCATCCATCTCTCCCTAGCCCTGGGAGTATCTATCTCCCATGCCTGGTTGTCTCACTTCCTCTCAGCTACTTGGATGGTTAGCAATCTTGATAATGATAATATTATAGCATGGTTGTTTCCACATCATCATCTTCCAGTCACTCCAACACAGCCAGTTGGGTGAACACCTCCACACACCTCGGACATTTCTCTGATCCACATGACCAGATGTGGATCACCACATGACCCTTATTTTTGTCAACATCTTAACTACATAGAACACAGCTGCCCCCTTTTCTTTTGGGCTCTGTAATTTCACACATTCGGAAGGTAAGAGAAGTTCTCTCTGAACCTGGGTGTTTCTCTCTCTCTCTCTCTCTCTATTTATCTATCTAAATTCCTTTTCAGAGCCTTCTTCTCTTTATTCCCTCTCTAGGTGATCTCTTAGGCAGCTTAATAATAGTAATAGTCACTCACAAACTTAGGGAGTTGGACTCATGTGAATCTCAAGCTAATAAAAAAAAGTCCATCTGATATTTCCACCTGGATATCTATTGGAACCTCAGATGCACTGTGTCCAAAATGGAAATATTCATTTCTCTTTTCAGATTGCTCCTTTGGTTCTTATCCACACGGCCGTGGTTCTGTTGCTCCACCTCAGGCAGAAGCCAGATCTTGGGCATCATGCTTGTATCCTTCACCCACTCTTTGGGCAAATCCAGTATTTCTATTATCTCCATATTACCTAATACTCTTCTCACTTTCCTCTATCTTTGTGGTCACCATACTGGTGCAACCTCCCACCTCTACACAGTGTGATTCATCCAATCTCCTTCGGTCTGACCTTCATATCCCAACACATATCTCCCCTGTGCATCACAACATAGACTCCTAGGACACATCACATGACAGTCCATCACTTGTCAAGGGTCCAAAGAAGCCCCACATGCTAGATCCTGCCAAGTCCCCCAACTTTGTTTTCCATTCTCTCTGGGCCTTGCAGCTCTAGCCATACTGACTGATTTCATTTCAGTTTCTAGAATATGCTAGACTCTTCCTTTGCAGAATAAACCAGTCTGTCTGGAACCTTCCTCCTGCTGTTCACACACTGGGCTCCTATCAGCTCTCAGTTTAGATATTCCCTCTCTGGGGTAGTTTACTGACCACTCAGTCCAAGCGGACCACCTAGTTGCTCTCCATCCATGTATCTTGTTTGCTATCTCCATGGCACTTAACATAAATGAAAACTAGGATAGCTCATTTATTATTTGTTTCTCCAATTTTGCAGGAAGTCCCTAAGGGTAGCACCATGGCTATGCTGTACGTCATACATAGCGTAATATCTTCCACATATGAGATACTCAATAAGCACTGAATGAGGAAGAAAAGAGTAGATGAAGGAAGTCAACATATTTCATAAAAATAGGCTGTTTGACTTTCTAACTCAGGTTTCCTTCTCCATGATATAAATATCTAACTTGTCTTCAGACCATACCTCAAAGTTTATTCTGAAAGAAATATTTATTTCTCATCCTAACTGTCCTTCTCTTACTATCTCTTGCTAACCATATGTCTATATTTTATAATCATTTGTCTTTATTGAATTATTAACTGTCACTTCTAGTTCTAGATGCCACAGGGTTGGTTTTGTATAATTAAAACTATGCTTTGGGGCACATATTATTAATTTTTTTTCTGGAAATTAAAATTCTTATTATGTTTTTCCTGTTCTTACCTAGTTTTGGTAACTTGGTAAAAACCTCATTGTTGAAGAGGAAAATGTTTTAGAGAAATTGATGTTTATTTCTAGGCTTAAGGATTCAAGTTTAGGAATTATCAAAAAGAATTAGCAGGCTGTAAAATTTAATGTCAGGATAAAATCATGACGCGTCAGACATACATACCATGGTTTCTCGGCTATTGATGGCTGATCCTGTGCACTTAGCTATGACTTTATCAATACACTTCTTGTGAATTGCTGCATTACATTCTGAAAATAAATAATCATAGCATAAGATTTTCAAATGTCAAAGAGCAATTCAATAAAATGAACATCGAACAGTACAACAGAAATCCTTCTTACTTACGTCGACACTGGTAGCCCTGTTTGTTCAGACCCCTGTAATAAAGCACACGACTGACTTATTTGGATGTTCTCATCAATATCAGCATCAGAAACATTTCAGAGGCCAATGAGAGTACATGGTTTCCCAAGGTCATACAGCATTTCTCTGATCTGTAGCCCTGGTGAACCATTTGCCAAGAGTGATTTTTTATTTTAAGCTGCTTGGTTAAAAGTTTGATAATTCAATGAAAAAGGGACTGGTAATTTCCTTCATTTTTGTATCTTACAAGCAAATGAGGAGATTACCATGCTTGATCAAAATGCATCACAGGATCCAAGTAGCCAATTTCTATGTCTTATACTTAAAATCATTATCTCACCTTACTTATTGCTTCACTCATCTGTTGTTTTTGTTTGTATGTAGATGAACAAAGACAGCTGTAACGCATTTTATTTCCTCTTTCTGAGTGAGAATATAGGCAACTAACAAAACTTGACATTAAGGCTGGTTCCTGAGTAGCACTCATTATCAGAAAGGAAGGAAGCTCAAGTGATTAGAGGAAAACAGGCTAATGAAAATCCGCCCCAATCTGTTTGACCTTTGGGTGCCCTGGTTAAGCAGGACTTGTGCATTCACAGATTCTGCAGTAGCCCGAAGGGAAGAGCATCCTTTAATAGGCACAGATGCTGAGAACACAAATAGGAGTCAAGTCTCCACTCTACCGTAGCCTTTCCCATGTGGTTACTGGGGCTTAAACTGCTCTCTGAGGCTGTTAAGACAGCCAAGAGCCACATAAGCAGTCAAGGCATTCGTTGCCATGGGAAAGAGCTGCCTGTTGCAGATAGCACCCGTGGCGCTGGGCTGTTGAAGTAGCAGAGGTTTGTCAAGCTGGAAAACTGCTCACAACAAAGATACCACCCTCTTCTGTTCCTTCTGTCTTTCCCCCAGAAGCCTCCCATTCAGTCAGAAACTAGGGACTTTTGCCTGAGTGTCCCTTGCTTGGCAGGATTCCCAGCGGCTCTCATTCAGGACTTGCTCCCACTCATGCCCCTACAGTAAAGCAGACACAACAAGCCTGGTGGATTCAGAGGATGCAACAGAATGTAAAGCTTGGAATTAAATGTGGGGTTACTCTACCAGACAAATTCGTGGCAGACAGAGCAAAACGTGGGTTGTGGGAAAAAGGTGGCAATGAATTCGTGGCACTTGACATGGTGGACTTTGGCCTGTTTGATGGCTCCTCGGCGGTGATGCAGAGCAAAGAAGCCTTCGGCCTCAAATTCACTCATGTCTTTTGTGTCTGTAGAGAGAGAAGAGGGGACAAAGTGAAATTTTTGCTCTATGCAGGGCATAGGTAGGTGGGGAGGGCGGGAACTGGGTGAGGAACAGAAGTGGACAAACATGGACACCTGTACTAATAAAACCCCAGGTACTTATTAAGGCAGGTTAAATACTAGGCTTTCTTCCTGCTTTCTATACTATAGAAACATCACCCCGTGAGTTACTGGAGAATCACAGTGAAGTGGGAATGCTGGCTCTGTCCTTCACTGCTCTTTGACTGTGTTGAGCTATCCTCTTTCATTTTTTTAAAACAAGAAACTGGAACTTTCAAGTCTGTCTATAATTCTGAAGAACTATGGGGTTACTGACAGAACTTGGGAGCAGCATTTCTGAAGGGCCAGGATTCTTCACACCTATTTATAGACAAGGTGTTTTGCTTTGGATATTAATTGTCCCCTAAAAAGCTCATGTGTTTGTGAGGGAATGTTCAGAGGTGAAATAATTAGATTATAAACGCTGGAACCTAATCAGTGGATTAATCCATTTGATAGAATAATAATTTGATTGGACTAGGCAGGCAGGGAGAGGCTGGAGGAGGTATGTCACTGAGGTATGCCTCAGGTATGCCTGAGGTGTGTCTTTGGCTCCTCATTCTCTCTTTCTCTCTCTCCCTCCTGTCCTCACTTACTGGCTGCCATTAGTTGAACAGCTTTCCTTTACCACACACTTCCGCCATGATGTTTTGCCTTCCTTTGGGCCCAAAGCTAGGGAGCTGTTCAGCCATGGACTGAGCCCCTGAAATTGTGAGCCCAAATACACTTTTCTTTCCCTAAGTTGTTCTTGCCAGATATTCTGGTCACAGAGATTGACAAATATCCAACAAATACCAAGGTTACAATAGACCAAAGGGAGCTGTTCAGCCTTTTGTGTGAGGACAAAATAACTTTTGGAGGGTGTTTATGTTCTAGTTCCTAATGGCCACTCTGATCTGATAAGCTAGTTATGTCTACAGTGGTCAATGTGGCAAAGGCCAGAAAATTAATTAATGTCATTTTAAAAAATGTTTTGGTAATCCTGTGTATTAGCTAGTTATCTACAGCAAATCATCAAATTCTTGTATATTCAGTTCATCCTGAGCTCATGGATATTGGTGAAGTTGCTTTGTGTAGTCACTGTCTACAGTGTCCCTTGCCAGGTGACACCTTCCCAAAGGCTGAAGTGCTCTAAGATGGTAGAATTCTGAGAATACCCAGTATGTCCCTGCTGAAAGCTCAGGAGACCAAAGAACACCAAATGGTAGTGGTGGTTAAAGAGCACAGGGAACACTCCAGCAGGTGAGGGAGAATGACAGGGTGAGCAGTAAAGAAAGAGCAAAAACACACCATCACTAAAATAAGCATCACAAAATGAATGATTATAATGCCTAGAATCATAATTTTATAATAGCTTGAGGATTTGGGATAACTTACTTTATTTATTCTATTTGTATATATACACAAATTGAAAATTAGTGAGAATAAGGGGTTCATTATATTTCAAAAGTATACAGAGTTAACAATATGGAAACTAAAGTACTTCCATTCTTGCTCAGCAGTGACAGAGATCTGACAATACACTTGAATGTCCCTGCCAAAGTCCCATTCTAACAGTGTTTGGGCCAGAAAACTCTTGGTAGACAAAGGAGAGCTGTGTAGGTGGAGGCCTTTCCCCAGGAATCCAGCCAAGTTTCAAAACACATTTTAGGACTCACATCTTCCCTACAATGGTTTACAGGTCTGTTTTATGGCAACCCTCATTTCCTAGACCCAGAGAATTCCAGATTATCCTCTAAACAGCTCTGCAGATGGGTCATAATATTTTGCCTAATACTTTAAGGCTAGTTAATGTGGGTTATTTTATTTGAAACTAGGATGAGAATAAGTTAGGCTTGGTGAATGAGAGATTAAACTAAGGGTCACTGAGTTAAAGTAGAGAAAAAGTGATTCTAGTTTAGAAATTTAAAAAAAGAGAGATTTTTTAAAAGCAAGACTGGAATGGTCTGTGTGGAGAGCCTGAAGCATTATCTTAAATATCTAAGTTCTTTACCCCTAACTTGTTTGCCTTTTCCTCCTGTACCCCAGTCTTCACCAGTCCTATCATTATTTTCCCAGTCTAGCTACTTTAAGAAATATCTTCAACATTTTCTCTTCATTCACCTTTCATTTTAAAATAATTATCAAGCAA
This sequence comes from Urocitellus parryii, assembly GCF_045843805.1. Classification (NCBI taxonomy): domain Eukaryota; kingdom Metazoa; phylum Chordata; class Mammalia; order Rodentia; family Sciuridae; genus Urocitellus; species Urocitellus parryii. The sequence continues at coordinate 73,806,365 of NC_135539.1, read as the reverse complement.
TACAATTCTGCGCCTACAATAGGTGTTCCCTTTCATGAAATCTTGCTGCTATCTTTTATTCTTTTCAACTCTTTTATTTTCTATCTATAGCCAAACCCCTAGACTGGATGCTTACCACTTTTCCAGAGCATGAAGAAAATTTTATAGGCCCCAAATGTTTAAAAAAGAGAAAGTATACTCTTCCTATTGAGCATGGCTCAATCTATGCACTACTCTCTCAAGCCCACCAAACTCAGGGCTAAGACTTCCTGCTGATTTTGGAAGGGCCAACTGGTCTACCAAGGCTGGCTTCTTCCAACCTCCCTATCCATGTCATGTTTTGCTCAAATCTTCACTTTTTTTTTCCCTCATAGAAGGATTTCTTCCTTCTCTGAAAAATCTCAATTCTGCTTCTTCCTAATTCTTCAGAACTTTCTGGAATAAAGGCAACCCATACTGATCTCTTGGTTAATCTGTACTTAAATAAATTTGGAATATAATTAATATAATGGTTTAATCTGCACCACTTTTCTAATCTGGGTTTACATTCCCTGAGTGTAAGGTCTGAATTCTTTAGAAAACTCTTTCTTTATACTTATTTTATCTTATTTTGGTACTAGGGATTGAACCTAGGGCTTGCTCATGCTAAGCAAACCCACCCCACTGAGCTACATCCCAATCCAGAAAACTATTTCTTAGATATAAAAACAAGCATTCTTAAAAGAGAATGACATCGTATATGTTTTATCTTGTTATCAACAAGGGATTATCTAATTAGTAATTCTATAATATTGGTTGTTAAAAATTAGACTTTTCTGGTAAACAAAAAATTTGGAGATAGTGTCTCAATTTTAGCCTAGATACCAAAAAAAAAAAATTAAATATCATCAAATCTTATTCTTAAAAACATGTTTCTGGGTTTGTGTGATTATTATTCATAAAATATTGTTGGTTTTGCCCCACCTGAATTTGCTTTTTTCATTCTAATAGAACACTGAAGTTCTGTAATAACAGGAGGAATGTTCATGCAATTGCATCTCCAAGCAGGAATCTGTAAATTATTTACCAAAATTACTTTCAGTCCAATGGAGGACTTTTTTCCACTTTACACTGGACTCTGTTTTGAACTAAGGGGAAGTGTAGACTTTCTTTTATTCAAGGAATTAAATGTTATTGGTATTTATTTCTGTACTTTCACTTATTATGCAAAGAGTCATTCAGGTACACCACGCTCACTCTATCTCATTTAGCCAACTCAAAAACAGTGTCATTACATTCACTCTATATCTTCAGAGTCTGAGGGGCTGGGGTGGGTGGTGGGGAGAAAAGTTTTTCCTCCTCAGTAGTTTTTAAATTTATTTTTTAAAGAAACCTTATTGTAGAGAATTTCATATTATGCACAACAATTTCTATAGGTGGTTTTCAATTCTCCAGCTTCAACAGTGATCAGTTCAGGGCCACTCTCTTTCAACAGATCCCTGTCCATCTCCCTACCTGTGCAATGGCTTATTTTGAAGTAAATCTATAGCTTTTCAGCATATAACTATAAAAGAGTAAGATTTAAAAAAACCATAATAACCATAATATCATATCACACCTAAAAAATAATAATCATGCCTCGATATCATCAAATACCCAGTGGGTATCCAAATTTACCCCGATTATGTCTTGTAGTATTATTCTTTCCAATATATTCTGTTGAGTCTGGGCATATAAAGAACTATATGTATTAGGCAGAGGCACTATAATTCTTTGAACTAAAACTTATTTTTTATTGGTACAGGATGAGAATTTCTAATTCAAAAATATAAAATCCAAAATATTTCAAAACCTGAAACTTTTTGATCATTGATAAGACGGACCATGTGGAAAATTCCACTCTATGAAACTGTATCATGCACAATATTATTAAAAAGATTATATAAAATAACCTTCAGGCTATGTGTGTAAATTGTATATGAGGCATAAAATAATTTCCTGTTTAGACTTGTATTTCCATCCTTGAGATATCTCATTTCAGATATGGAAATATCTCAAAATCCATAATAATCCCAAACTTGAAACACTTCTGGTCTCAATCATTTTGGATAAGGAATACTCAATCTGTAGTTAAACTGATTTTGTATATTTCATTAATTAATCTTATCATCAATAAGTTCTCAGTTCATTCCAAGGTTTGGGATTTCATGAAGAATAGCATTTGATTCATTTAAGTAGCACAGACAGGCTGTTACTGGTACCTAGCAGACTGTGCTTGTATATTTAACCTCTGTGATCAAAGACTGTGTGTGACATGAAACCGAAACTCTTTTGCAATGCATTATTTTCCCTTTTTACCCTTCCTTGTTCCTAAAAGAATGTGAGGTGACTAACTTTAAGCATTAGCATTTTACCACTAGTTTTATGGAAAATATTATTGGTTTCTTATGTTGTATTCTACTGTGATACCTTTTTGTAGAACACTATCATATACAAACATTATATCCACCCATAGCAACACATAAAGACCGCCATTTATACTTACATTAAATCTCTAAACTTAAATAAAGACAGATTATAAAAGCACTAGACATATGAATTCATATAATATAAAAATGCTGTAAATGTTTTATATTCAAATAATAGTTATTTTTGTATTTATTCTATGTTTATCTGGTCTGGATAGTTGTTTTCAGTTCATGCCTGAGCACCACTGGAAATTTTAATAAAATTCCTTATGTTTCCTTTTCCTCCTCATTCTTTTCTATGATCATTGCAAAAGTAAAATAAGTTATACTTGAAGAAGGCCATGCCCTCCTCACCCCCACACAGGAAGAAGAAATGTCACTTGCCACTCATTTCCAGAAAGTATCTTGCATTCATTAGCATTCGTCCTTGAGGTTTCAGCTCTAACTGGTTGAGAGAAGGAGAGAAACATCAGTCAGAATGTGAAGCCAGCCCTGAGCTCAATGACATCATAACTGGCTAGCTGGGTGATGGCAGGAGATTCCCAGTGTAGAAACAAACATGGTTTTTCTCACATTACTCCTTCTCGTTATCATCAGAAGAGGGGACAGCTCTTGCCTTTATCCTAACACCTCCCCTTGGAGATGCATTACTTACTAGATATCATTGCTCATTAGAGATAGAAATTTACATAAAGAAGAAACAAAATTCTAAAACAGATTCTATTTGGTTTTCTTGCCTTGTGATGTTGTTCATTGAAAGAACTGCAAGAGGGCACATGTGGGTCTTAATCATGACAAAAGCACCTCAGATTCCAGTTCTAGCTCTCTTGGAGGGAAATAGGTCTTTTGGGGGAAAGTTAAATCCTGTAGACCCTCTTCCCTTTACCTGGGATGCACATCTAGGTTAACCAGTGTATTCAGTGGCAGCAGCTTTCCTCTTTGACAGAGTAGAAACTGCTTCTTTGGATACTGCACTAAAGGAAACTTTAATCAGATTATTATGGGAAGGGATTATTATATATAATATTATTATAGGAAATACATATCTCTCTCTCTCTCTCTCTCTATATATATATATATATATATATATATATATACATAGATATGTATTTCTTTCAGTACAGAATCAAGTATTACATAGTGGATATATGCATTATACTGGATATGTACATATATGATGTATGTATATATTAAACTGGATTATATATAGTATATGTATAATATATGTATATAATAATATAATAATCATTTCCCATACCAATCTAGTTAAAATATTTATATATTATATGTAGATATAATGTATATACATAAGTACATACCAATCTAATTAATGTATGCAATATATGCAACATGTACACATACAATGTATATGCACCATTTTATAAAGGATCTTATGTAATGTGGGCACATACAGGAGGAAAAAAGGGATAAATCTGACAACATAAGTACTATTAAAAACATATTAAATCATCATACTATGCCATTAGTAGACTAAAAAGAATAAGAAAGAAGATGCATCAGAGGTTGTTATTGATCACCACGTCCATGGGTTAACTAGTATAAGTGAGAAATAGCAAGAAACATCCTGTTGAATCTAGGGTCAAATCTGAATCTTTGCTAAATTTAATTTCTGGGCCGCATGACCCTGTATAAGTTACTATGCCTTAAAGATCTCTGGAAAATGGACATAATAACAATATCTGCATCACAGCATTACTACTATTAGAGTTTTATGATAAAACAAAGCTTGCACTACTCAGCTAACTATAAATTTGCATGCAAGCTTAAAGAGATTAATGGAGAGAGAGCTATTTTGGGCATCAAGTGGAGACACCATTGCTCTATGGTTTGTGGAATAAGAAGTGAAATGGAGAAGAGCAAGGAATGAGAAGCCCACCCAAAGGAAGTGGTGAAAGTCAGAATGAGGTGACCACAGCATCATCAACATTCAGGAGGTAGTGGTGATGGAGGAAATCCAGTCAGGCAACTACTGGAAAAACAATACATTTAGAAAGCCATATTTTATCACGTCTTGGGGAGGGAATGGGAAGTGACCATGCACAGGTTCCAGCCTTAGGAAAGCAGAAGGCAACTGTCATTATGCTTTTAAAAACACAACAGCATCTAGGGAGATGAAGGCTAAATTTGAAAAAAAAATTGTTTTTCAGTAGAGAAATTTTAGGAAAGAAGCTCATAAGAGAAATAAGGGAAAATGTAAATTCAAAACAATCTGTTGGCCCTTAAAGATAAAAGCAGACTAAGAAATAATGGGGAGTGGGGTGGGGCACAAAGTTTAAAAAAGGAAAATGTTTGCAAGTTGGTTAAATGAGGCCCTTAATGACACCATATGCTTGTGTCCAATAGTCCTTGACTATAAGGAAAGTAAAATATCTGATAAGAGGAAAATCAGCAAAAAAAACCTAGCCACAAAATCAAATGTAACTTGGAGAGAAACAGAAAGGCAAACCTCATATAAGTGCAGCCTAATTAATAAAAGGGGGAAGGAAACCCTTCTTTATCCTTCCATTCATTGAGAAAGATTCTGGAATAGAATGTTATTTTAAGAATTTGAAAGTTGGCGATTCTTACCTTGAAAGATAATTAGGTACAAAGTAGAAAATAAATGAGAAGGGGGCTAAGGGAGGGTTTGGTAGCTTCTCTCTTCTTTCTCCTGGTCATGTCAAAGTTCCTGTGTTTCAGATCAAAATGGTGACCCACATCTCACCTGGTTTGTGTAAACTCCTTAACACTAGGACAAACATCTGTAACACTGTCCAGTTCTACATTTAACCTTTTCTTGCTTGCCTAAGCAGGTACCCCAGGATGCTTTTTGTTCCATGATCCCTTTCTCCAAGCTGAATGCAGAAACATTCAATAGATGCTGCTGAACTACATTACCTAAATATATCTAAGCTTGGGGATCTTTAAAGAAAATCTTGGCATATACTAGATTACTTTAGGGGCAAAAACACAGATTTATATGCTTTTCTTAAAAGTATGTTTTTGTTTGTTTGTTCAAGATAAAAAAATACAGAACCGATACAAAAATGTAGTGTAGGCTTGTATCATTCCCATTTGAAACCTGTGACCTAAAAACCTTTTGGGTGTGTTTCTAAAATCTGAGTAATAGCAAGAAGCAGAAAAGCAAGATTCTCTTCTTTGGCATAAATAAAAAAAATATATTTGAACATTTTTTGGGTTTTGAATCACCCAAAAGCAGTTTTTAATGATTTATTTTATGTGCTCCAGAAATTTTCATTAGGAATTTTTATGCATTAGGTTTGTTTGTTTATTTATTCATTAGTTCTAATCAGATATACATGACAGTAGAAAGCTCTTTGATTCATTGTACACAATGAAGAATTTTTCACTTCACTGCTTGTGCATGTTTTTTTTTTTACTTTTTCTTTGAACAATTCTAAAAATTTGCTAGCCAGTTATAACCTAGGTTTTCCAAAACTTGGTATGTTGATATGAATTGTGTATGATCCACTTCTTTGTACAAAGTAAGTTAAGTGACTTCATGATGACTGAAAAAAAATTTACAAGGATCTGCAAAACATGGATAGAGGAGACCAAATACTTTGTTCTATATGCTCAAATTCAGATATCTTGACAAGCAACAGTTAGATTTCCCAATTAAGGGGACTTTGTGATATTCCCATGCTTGCCTTAACAGTTACAAATCCATAAGAGTTTTTCATAGCCTAAGAGACCGTCTTCATCTTATGCAAAGATTGGAATACATCAATATGTTCTATAGTCTGTCATGAATTATCACCAATGAGTAAGTGGTAGGGAATCTGTTTACCTAAGACCAGTGTAATCCTACCTTTAGGATGACGGAGAAATTTTGAGTTAGTCATCAGCTAACATGATGGGTGTACACTTTAAATGAAGCTCATGGCTCTGACATTTACCCATATTTCCGTCTTCCCATTGTTCTTCCTGCATCTCTCGGCCAGCGAGTACAACTCTACGGTAGTTTCAGATATAAGGTCCACATTTTTGCCTTTTACAATGATCTGCATTACTCGTCCCTTGTTGATATGTGCATCAAAAGTGCTGTCCCAGGGAGGGTACATGGTTGGCTTTTTCTGGATGTACATCTGCCCATTTTCTAGGGGAGGAAAAAAAAAGATATGTTCTCATTGTTCCTTTGAACAGCTTAGGAGAATAATTCAAGTCCACAGTGACATCCTTCCCTCTGCTCCCTGGGATACGTGATTCTGTTGTGAAGACAAAAACATCATATAATCAGAACAATCTATGGCAGAATGAGAAAAGTTCCATAGTCTAGTTGCAAGATAATACCAACACATTAGCCTTCAAAGTCCAATGTAGTTCATTCCTTAGACTGGAAATGTTCGTTTCAGCAGTTTGTTGCCTCACTTTGTGAGTGAAAATCTGAGAAAATAAATATTCAAAAAGTTGTATCCCTTTTGAGACCCTCCTTTGTTAACCCATGAAGACTTCATCATGTGATTGATTATTTTCTTCGACTTCTCATAAAAAATAGTCAATACAAATTTGCTATATCCATCTGAGAGACAGAGTGCCATAATTTAAGTTTCTAATGAGCATTCCTTGGAAAGAATATTTAAAATCTTCCATTTGATATAAATGCACTGAGACAATAGCCCTGGAAACATAATGAGGCATTATTTCCTTCTCTAATTCTATTTATTTATTTATACATACCAGAGATTGAACCCAGGGGTACTTAACCACTGAACCACATCCCTAGTCCTTTTTATTTTTTATTTAGAGACAGGGTCTTGCTAAGTTGTTTAGGGCCTTGATAAGTTGCTGAGGCCAGTTTTGAACTTGAGATCCTCCTGCCTCAGCCTCCTGAGCCACTGGGATTATAGGCATGTGCCACTGTGCCTGGAAGCACCTTCTCTAATTCTTGAATGAAGGTGCGTTTTTCATTCACTATGTACCCTAAGTAAAACCTGACAGGCACCCCAGTGAGGTGGTGGGCTTGGTCCATGGAGCCTGCAAAGAAGACTGTGGATGTGTGAGTGAGGAAGGTAGATGGGAGGATGTCCTCATCATGGTAAGGAACAGGAACCACGGCCCAGACGATTCCTTTCCAGGAAACTTCCTCTGAAGCCATTTTGACATAGCTTTCATCCACAGTAGATCTTCTCTAATATTTACTTCTTCATCATTTTCAAAACAGAAAACTGAAGCCGAATTAGAGTGTTAGTTTCTTGTGATAATAAATACATTAAGTGGCATATTTAGCAATTCAGAGATATTGATAAAGTGAAAAAACATTTCTACAGGGACACAAAGCAGATTTAACTCCTGATGGCCTCTTCTCTACCATGCACAAGGCTAAACAGAACAGACACTTAGCATTTGTTAAATTAATATTTATTTCTGAGAGTATTCTAGGAGTTGAATAAGCTGAAACTTCAAATTTTAGGTAAACTTGACTAGTAGAGATAGAAACTATGACACTGCTAAAGAAGGAATAGGAAGGAAAGATATTTATGGCTTAGTTAAAATAATTAACTGTAGGTTGGGCTGTTTAGAAATGAACAGAGATATTAATGATCATAGTAGCAACTGACTTCCACAGATTTACACCTTCCCCATCAAAGAATTCTTTCAATTATAATCATTATCCATGCAAAAAGAAGGGCAAAAGTCTCCAAGGCAAGCCATTTTTTAAAAATGTGTTCATTTACTGGGTTTGTGATGTCCTACAAAGAAGACCAGAACCAGGATTGTGCTTGTGCAAAGCGAGTGTTACCATTTTCAAAGTTTCATTGAGTGGTGGACTGTTTGTCCCTATTCCATTGACTCATCACAAAAACCCAGGCTCATGCCCCAAAGATTGGAATGTGTTTAAATTCTATGGGAGAAATACTTTAATAACATTCAGAGTAATTTCTCTTCAAAACACAACCAAAACCCAAACCAAAAATCTCCAAAACTTCTCCAAACTCCACAGGCTAATCTTTTGGGGGGGGAAAAAAAAGACAACACTATGTTCTTTTTCTGACAAGGTCTTTTGATCCACATGGTTGATTAGACCAAGTTCAAAGGCAAAGCCAAAAGAAGGAGGGGGAAAGAATTCAGCTCCCAGGAGGCAAATGTCAGTGAGACCTGAGGTTATAAAGAGAACTGGATCTAGGAGACCCATTAAGTCAAAAGCGCCTTTGAAAAACTCAGACATTTTACACTTCAAAGATGTCTGTGACATTTGAAAGGTTTTAGGTTGGGAGCAAGTGGCATTCTCGCTTTTAACTAAACAGGAGAGAACTCTGGGCAGCAGGGAGAGCGAGATGATTCAGACCATCTCTGCAGCTTTGATGTACTCGGAGTGGCTGGAGGGACCAAGTGAGCCAGAGAGGGGAAAGCCTTTGGTGGGGGAGGGGAGCCAGCATGGTCATATGGAGCCCCAGAATTCTGAACTGTGGTGTCCAGCTGCAGGTGCCCAAAGTCTGAATCAGGTTGACTTTGCACCTGCAGATGCCACCCAAATAGGCCTTTTTAGGATGTTGTTACATAAAATAACACACCTTTCTCTGTCCCCTTCCCTATGTCTCCCCTTGTTGCTGCTTAATTTTCTTCAGAGCACCTATCATTATTCACCATGTTATATTTTTGTTTCTTGTCTTTCTTCTATCGTGACTGCAAACCTGCGTGCTTTCTCTTCAAAGTCTAGATTCAGGGAGACAGGAGAAGGTAGAGGGCCTGGGATGGTCTTGGGATATATAAACTTCCTCCTGTCTTTCCTTTGTAAAGACCATAAGAATCCTAAAATGCAGAGGCAGGGATTGATACACAATAAATACAGGGATCAATTCACAATACACAACACTGGGGACCCTACACAACAGGATAGTTTGAGCAAAGGTCTAATCACAAAGAAGGAATCTTGGGTGGCTGACACACTTTGCCCCCTCACCAGGAACTGATTGTAAATATTCACCTTTGACAAAACATGACTCTTCTTCAATTCACAGAAGGTACTAATTAAGCACAAAATACCATAATGTGGATTCTAAGCACTAATGATTCCCCTAACCTTCCTCTAAGCTTAGGCAAAAAAGCAGCAAGCAGTCTTTAGAGTTGATTGTGAGATCAATGAAGAGTAGGTAGTTTTAATCTATCTGAAGTCATTTTAAGGCATTATCATCAAAGCTTATCAATATAGGTTTTACATATCTATTCCATCTCTCACTAGATTCTTACTGGATTCTTTCCCAAGAGTCTCCTCAACCCAGCTTACTCCTTAACTATGTTTATGTGGAAAAAAAATAGTACGGAGAAATAGAGCCACCAGTGGGTCACGGGTTCTGGCTCAGAATCCATCTCTAAGCATGTGTCCTTGTGAAAGCACTTGGCTTCTCTGGGCAATAACATCCTGAGCTGCACAATTCAGTTGACTGAAGGTGCTGGACAGCCTTGCTTCATACCTGGTTCCTCACCAGAGTCATCTCCTCGGGCATCTCCACCCCTGACCCTGTCCCTCTTACCTGATTCAACGTACTCCTTGACCAGCACCGCGCAGTAAGGGTTCACAGCCTCGCCCTGGCAAGACTGGCAGGACCCACAGTCGAAGTTGGACAAACCGATTCGAAGAAATGGTGACATGGTTGCTCCCTGGGAAGTGACAAAAAAAACCAAACAAACAGACAAACAAAAAATGCTGTTCAGGGGCTGTATGATGTATTTATTTTTGGTGTCCCCTCTCCACTTAAACAGTTTATCACGGACAGCCAGAGCCTCAAATGGGTCCACTATCCATCTGAGCAAAGGCTTTTATTTCCCCTTCTGCAAAGTATGCTGCTGGACTCACCCCAAACCACAGCCTGCCTCGCCATAGGAAGAGGCTTTCTGGACATCTGCTTCCAACCCCTCTACTGAGAACAACGGAGAGTGAATGCCAGTCAATCTAGCGAGTCATGCTTAGTGGCTGTGGACTGAAGTCAAGGCTCTCCCATATTTTATTTCTTCTGTTATTCAAGTCAGTGCCCAAGAAACAACACAGTAATCAGAAAATGAGTTTATAAAGAGGGAGTCTATTTTAGTCACACTAAATATGACACCGCAAAATTCTTACAGGGTCTATTTCTGTGTGTAATGGAATTGGCTCAAGGCAGTTAGCAGCTGATCTTTATTTACTCTAGATGTTTTCAAAAAGGTCTGCTTTCTTCACTTACACACACACACACACACACACACACACAAAACATATACACACAGAGGAAATAAGCCTTTGAACATTACAAACTACTTAAACCCTGAGCCATTGACCACTGTGAAATAGTTGTCTTGTTGTCTAAGGATAAACAAAGTGCTTCATAAAATACACAAAAACAAAACAAAACCAAAAACCCCTCATAGAGATTCTGGTGAAAACCATCGTTACCATGCTGGCTACAGATTCCAGGAATCTCACCTGCCTCTTCATCTGCTGTTCCGGCCACAGGCTTCAACTCATCACTTTTCTTTTTACCCTGCTTTTCCACAAGGTCCCATTAGCCTGAAACTATCACCTGCTATTCAGTGAAAAAGTAGGTCCCTCCCTTCCTCTCTCTTCTTGAACCATCCCAGCCTCATGAATTTTCCCAAGTGAGTAAAAGTGAGCATGGCGTGCTGGCTACCTCTTCTGCCTTTGTATGGAGGAAAAGACTATATGGAGTAATCAGAACCTAGAAGTGAGAGTCAGTGACAGAACTGGAAGCTGAGCCTCTGATAGCTCATCTAGCAAGACCATGAACCATCTCCAGAGCTCTGGATAATTTTTGAGTTCATAGACAAATTTAGGGGCTCTTGAGTGGCACTGTTAATTTCAGGGATATTAATGCAGCCTTAATTTCCTGCAGAGTTTTCTTAGAATCTTGGAGGATTGCCAAAGGAGGTGTTTGTGTAAACATCATTGTTGGATGTTCTTAATCTCAGAAATATTTTCTGTTAGACCATGCTGTTGAATTGCAGCTAGACATCTTCTGGCCTTGTCTTTAGGGGGCCTTCTGCCCTCTGGAACTAGGTTTTCAGCTGAAAGTTCAATGAGATGACTTCTTTGAGATTCTCTTTTTCCCTGGGCCACATGAGTCTTCCAGATCAATCTCTGTTTCTTCACTAATCAGAAAAAAATCCCTGAGAACTCTCCTCAGTTATGGGAGTATAAACTATGCATGGACTTCTAAAGATTTCTTAGTACAGGTAAAGGTTAGTAATTAATTCTGATTTGAGTCTGCAGGGACTGTTGATTCACCCTGAGTTGCAACCAGTCTGACCTCTGGTGACCCATTACTCAGCTATTTCCAGGTTGGATTCCTGGCAATAGCAGCTCAACACTCTCTGTCTCAGGAATAGACGGAGACCTCTCAGGTTTCCAGGGTTTTTATTACAGTATGGAATGGAGTTGTAATGAGACTTCTCCCAAAGGTCTTGCTTAGATAGCAATGATTTCTTATTTACCCAGCAATGCTGGGTAATCTACCTGAACTATATTCTAACCATGAGCATTTTGACAATTTACCAAATGCATGCTTCTATTTGATAGCCAAGTGGAGTCTCTTTCTAAAAGTCTGTTCACAGTGACAGTCTGACATGAGTTTTGACGTCTAGTAGATAGATTGACATTTGTGTAGACATATATGCCAAGAGCCAGGAAGATGTGTCATAAACATACAAGTTTGAAATTAGCATGAAAGAATTTTGTGGGCTGCTTCTCTGGATTCAGAACTGATGGTAGGGACAGGGGGGATTTCCCTGGGTGTTAAAGTAGAAAGGAGACTTCCTCGTATACATAAATATCAGTGCTGAAATAGCCTGCTTCAGGAATTAGGCTGTGAACCTGTCCTTTATGGACTGCAAACTTCATTAATCTCATCTTTGCCTTCCATCTGTGGTAGTCTCCTGCTTCACAAAAAATGTGTGCCTAAGATGATGAATTGACCAGGCTGTTTCTATCCAAGCAGGGGCCGGGTCCCCAGTCCGTCTGTGTACCTCTCATCTGAGCAATAAAAGTACACATTCAGTTCTTTCCTGGACATGGCCAATTCTCTCCTGTTGTCTCCAAGCATATCCACATGTATATCTACCAGGCCCTACGAGGAACCCATTATTTTCCCTTTCAACCTCCTTTTTTTTTTTTTTTTTTACTTTGCCAGCTCAACGACTGGTGTCATGACTCAGGCCAGCCCTCTGTTTTGACTTCACCCTTTCACCCTTTCCTTCCTGCTCCACAACCAACTACTTGATCTCCCAACTCTGCATCAACTTGTGATTGATGTACTGCAGCAGCTGACCTGCCCTCCACCCCACCTCTCTCTGTGTCCAGTCTTGGTTTTTCATAGCTTTAGATCTTTAGTACAATTGCACTCCTCCCCAGCATGTCTTCCCATTGCATTCCATCCTTCATCCCCTGCCTCCCTCACCTTCCTCCTTCTTCAAGTTTCTGCTCAGTCTCGATCTCTCGTTGAACCCCTTCTTCCCTTCTCCTCTTCCATCTCCTTTCCACTAACATATCTTGGGAAATTTACTTGGTACTCCAGCTCCCATGGCTAGACAACATCTACCACATTGATTGGCCTTTCCATTGCCATTTCTAAAGACTGAATGGGATAAATCCTGTGATGTCTGCTCTGAGCCTGTGACTCCTGCTCTCAGCTATCACATGTGGGGACTTGTTAAAAACCTGTTCTCATCTAATGTACATGGCAAAATCCCCTCTGAGTGAGTGCCAGTGGGTGCCTTACTTTCCTTATTCCTATGTAAGGTAAAAGATGGCTTCTACTATCACATTCCTTTAGACATTTATTCCTTTGTTTCTGGGATGGGGAAAGAGAGCATGCCTATGGCTGAACTATCAAATCTCCCTAGAATGCCTTCTTAGATTTACTGGTTCATGTCTGTCTTCCTTGCCAAGTCTGTGGATTCCAAGAACAGGGACTATGAATTAATCATCTATGTGCCTATGGAGCTGGTTCCTCTGTCTGATTACATGGTAGACATTCAATGTATTTTTGTTAAGGGAGTTCATTTTCAAAAGCAAATGTATCTCATCTTTTGATCTCATGCATTTGTTTTTCTTGCAAGGATATGCAATGGTCAAATTAAGCCGTAGATAGTTGTAGAGAAAGTCAACAGCAAAGGAAAGATCCCAGTGCTTGTTAAAAGCAGAAGATCGATGCCCTCATGAACTCAACTGCTGGAGTTATTTAACCTCACCAAGGCTGTTTTCTCATTTGGAAAGTGCTTCTATTACTACTACTGGTCTCAAAGGGCTCTGAGGATTAAATGGGCAAACATATATAAGATGTTTAGAATGGGGCTTCACATAGTAAACTCTCAATAAATGTTAGTTATTAGTATTATAACTCTGATCTATTTTCTAATGGGCTTTCTTTTTATTGACATGTAACAAATAGAGCAGGAGGACAGGAGAAATAGTCTTTTAGGGGCATATCTGGGCTGAATTATGTGACTCTCCTCTGTGCTTTGCTACCAAGCTCCCATAAACCCCTGCATATATCTCCTGTGGAGTGCTCACTACCCTCGAATATAGCCATCTCAATGCGGCACTTATCATGATGGATACCAGGTCTGTCCATCCACTCATCCAAGCTTTTGCTGCAAAATAACATTATAACATGAACTTGCAATTTACAAAAGATCTTTACTCTTATGAGCTCAATGTTTTCACCTTTAAGTGTGGCCTCATTTGTCTTTGCTTTGATACAGGCACATGATTGAGCATAACTGCCTGGCAGCATGCCTCAGGCCACACGGATTGAACTGAACCAAGGATTTGGGTCTGTATCTCATTCTGCACTGATCTGCCTACTTACCTAGGCTGACTCACCCTACACTCGTCAAATGCCCAGATACTTTCAGAGTGACATTATAGTTGTTCACATACCTAAACCTGATGGGGACAAATTCCACAGAACTAGAGAGAAATAGAAGTGCTACATACTCTCATCAGCTGAAACAATCTAGAATTCTCTTCATCTGCAGCAAACAAAACATGAACTCAGAAAAATTTTGGCAAATTAAGCTACACCCATAGCCTGTGCATTTCTTGATGAGATAGAAAGGCATCTTAGGCAAAAGTGAGTGCTGTATAAAAGATCTAATGCTGTTAGAAGTGACATGCAAAAAATAACTGTCCCCCAATATGCACATAAAAAAGATGGTACATAGTGGAAAACCACATAATTGGGAAGTGTTTTATCCTGTGGCTAAGACTTTTATGAAGCAGTATAATTAAGAGTCAGGTTAAACATAAGCCTCTTATCACAAATATGGTCTCCAAGTGAATTAAAATAATGTATAGGAATTGCAGATAATATTTTAAAATAACTCTTCTAGTCAGTCCACAATGATAAGAGAAACCCTAAGAGAAACCCAAGCCTAACATTCCCTCATCTATTGGAATGAGTTGTGAAGGGGACTCAATGACAGAGTTGGCACTGCCCTCCTGCCTGCAATCATGAACAAGACCCCTTAAAAAATAGTGTCAAAGTAAAATAAATCTCAAAATATAGAAAATGTGTTTAGAATGGGGCTTCACATAGTAAGCTCTCAATAAATGTTAGGCACCTTGCTACCTGCTGTCTGGATTTAGGATTCTCAAGAATATTCTTGAGTGTCTGCAATGCCCTTTTCTTACCTAGTTTTCACTTTACTTGTTTCCTTTCAAAGTTTATAGAGTTAATCAGGTCATTTGGGGAAGGTACGGACAGACCTCCTGTACACGTGAAGGGACTCCTCTTTTGAGGCAGGGTTCTCAGCAAAGCCATATGAGAATAATATGTCCTTTATCTCAGGTGTTACCTTTTGTCCCCTTCCATTGGGAATGGTACCACTACTACTGATATGGAGAAGAAGGAAGAGGGGCAGTGGGTGAGGGGTGGATGGAGGGTCTGAGAGTCTCATGGAGAGACCAGACCCCAAGGCCCTGCATCTCATATGCCCACCTGCCCCCTCCTCTTCCTGTGAGGGGCCTGCCAGCTACAGTGGGCAGACTCTTGAAGCACACATGATACAGCCTCATCATATATACCACACAGTTCATAAATTCAAAGAATCAGAGTTTATTTGTTTTTTTCTTATTTTTATTTTTGCAATAGAGGGAATTGAAGCCAGGGGCTCTCTACCCCTGAGCTATGGATTTCTAGTCCTTTTTATTTTGAGACAGAGTCTTGTGAAGTTACCTTAGGCTGGCTGTGAACTTAAGATCAGTTACTCAACCTCCTGAGTAACTGAGATTGCAGGTGTGTGCCACTGCGCCTGGCAGAAACAGCATTTAAAAGAGGGCTAAGCTATCCTTTAAGCTTTACCCCTATATTACAGCTGAACTGCCACACACATGCTAGGTGATTGCTGCCTGCCTTTGGAAACCCATCATGTATAACAATATTTCCATACCTTCAGAGCTCCAACTATCGACTTTAAAATGATTCAAGAAACTTGAGAGCTGAGTGTATGTGTGTGTGTTTGCAGTAAAGAGTGGGGATTGCCCAAACATGGCAAAAGCAGTAACAATAATAATTATTATAATAAAACACATGAAAACCTCTAACCCAGTAGGGCTATTCTTCCCTTGGTGTTGATGTTGCCTTTGTGCCCTGGGTGGGTTGTAAGGTAATGGCACCTCTAATGGTCAAGGTAACTATGTTGCAACTCATTTTCATCTTGAAATGAGTCACCCAGCAGGTTCTCTGATCATCTGAGAAGGGTCAGAAGTGAAAATGGATAATGTAGACTTGGAGGCTCCAGATATACTTGCTTTAACTCCATGAACATGAAGAAGAAATTGCTCACCACCCTCTTTTCCCCTGGATTTGCAGGCAGAAGATCATTTCTCAGTTTGGTATCCTTGAGGCAGCCCTAATGGAGGCTGTGAAGCATCATGTTGGAGAAACTCTACCCCATGGGGCAGAGGTTTGGACTTTCTCTTCCCCCAACTCCTCCCTTCAACACCTAAGCTCTCCCACAGCAGCTGCCCTGGGGTGAAATCCTTGTGAAATTTTAAGTTTCTACAAACCTGCTTCTTAGGACCACAGCATGTCACCCAACATCACTGATTTTAAATTTACCCATCCACAGTATAAAGACAATAATGTTTACCTACTGGTATTATATTGAGGATTTAAGGAGATAAAGTATGAGAAAACGTTGTAAGCTAGAAAAATCTGTACAACATACTATAAGTACTCTCAGAAGTATTACTGAACTCACCTTTGCCATTTCTTAACCAACTCTGAACCAAAGTCTCCATTAACTGCAAGACGCATTATTATTTTACAGACAAAAATGAGGTGCCGTCGATTAAACTGAAACCCAACACATTTCTCGCACCTAGAAATTTTATTTTTTGCTTATTGAAAGAGATATTTTAGACTGAATTAGGGAAGATGATGGAGTGAGCAAATTGTTGCTATAGAAACCGACGCTATGCTGAGATTCATGTCTAGGCTGATTTGGTGTTGTGGTGAGGGTGTCGGTGGGAGATGGAGAATAGATTCTCCAGGGGATAAAAACACCCTTCAAATTTCAAGAAATCTCAGGGAAGACTTGGATCTCCACAGTCTATGGAATATTAAGTACAAAGATGCTGCCTTATACAAGAAGCTAATTAAGTTTATGGCTCTCTGTGTCAAAATTTCCTTTGCAAAGACAATCTTCCCTGTGATTCCACTATCTTATCAAACCAAGAGCTCTAAATATGACATGGGTGCTTTGTCGTCTTCCCACGGCACTAGGGAAACTCTGCTTCCTGCCACATGGGGCTCCACGAGGAAAAGCACTCCCCTGAACCAGGGATGTCCAATTCAGACCTGGGCTAGGTCATTCTGGTCAAAGGTCACCTTGACTGGGAAGCTAAAGCCAATGTCCCTGGGCATGGGCTCCATTTTCCTCTGATTTTTGTTTCGCAGTGTGAGAAAGGGCATAGGAACCCAGGAATGAGTTAAGGAGACACTCCAGTTTGTAAATGAGACTGCCAAGGTTATAAGAGCCAACTCTATCATTTACCAACCAAATAGTCTCAGACAAACTACTTAATCTCTTTGTATCTATATTCCCATATCTGTAAAATGAGGAATATGATTCACCCACTTCAGAAGGGACTCTGAAGAATTGGGTCTATGTCTATGTTGTGAAGAGTCAATGAATTAATCCACGGAAAATGCTTATGACTATGACAGTGTTTGGTGGGAAAGGTAGCCACTATGATCCCAGAATATCCTTAGAAGTTTTCCCTAATAAAAATATAATGGTACCTTTCTCCCTGGATAATCAGACATGGCTCAGAATAAACCACAACTACTGGTCAAATAGATTAAGTCACATACACATTTACTTCTTGCCATGAGTCAATAAGCATTTGCTAAACCCACCAACCACATTGGATACGTAGGTGAGACATGGTTCCTACTCCACCCAAGCCACAGGACCCCAGGATGGAGAAGCAATCTCCTGCTAGAGGGGATCAGGGAAAGAGGTTTTAAGACCCTGGGCTCCACTTTCTTGCCATTTTATCCTACAAACAAAGTGATATGGCTGGTTAACACAGTTAAATGTGTCAGAGACAGGACAAGAAATGACTAAATGAGCTGTCCCTGCCGGGTACACCAGTAGCACAACACTCCCCTCCTCACTGTGCTGCTTTAATACCACACCCACTTCCTCCTGAGGGTGTGTGACTTTTCAAAGAAAATACAGTATTTAGTAGTGTCACCACAGAAAGCGGATATTGCAGCCTTCAGTCCTCTGATGAAATGAAGATTTTGTACAGAGTACTAGACATGGAATCCTCCATATGCTAGCCAGAAAGGGCAAAGGTGGTCTGTGACATTGCCATCACATGAAGGATGCTGCAGAGACAGGGTCAGGGTGACCAAGGGAAGGGGACCTGAATGGAAATAAAGTGAAGCTGGAGTCCATCTGTGCACCTTGAGATCTCTGTGAGTCACCCGCCTCGTCAACTTGTACACAGAAATGTCCCTGTTATAAGTAAGTAGGTTGTGAAAGTTTGTAATGATTTGGAGCTTAGAATCCATGGAGACTGTAAAAATGAAGTAATGCTTAGATTCCTAGATTAGACCATTCACTATTAATCTGCTAATTCAGAAGGAAGCCAAAATCAACTTATAAAGCCAAGCAGCTGTTGTCATTGTTCTCACTCATGGAATTCTTCACTCATTTCTCTTCCTATGACTTTTCATGATGTCTGTAGGCTGGGCAGTACATTGAGGGCCTAATTTCTAAATCTAAAAATGATGAGTTAGTATCAGATCCCTAGCAGCAGCTGTAACAGGCACCACCTGTTAAGATGAAGCCATGGCTCAGTGGTTCTCAAAGTGTGGTCCTGGGGGATGACACATCAGCAAAACCCCAGAACTCAGAGGTGCAAGCCCTCCAGGGCTCCCAGACCTGCTGAATGAGAAACTGTAAGGAGGGCTCAAGAACTGAGCCTCAGCCAGGCCTGCAGTGACTCTGTTGCAGACTCTAGTTAGAGAAGCCTCACTAAACTCCGCAAGGCTAGGCCTGAATCTTTCTCCTCTTTGTTTGCTCAGCATCATGCACAGACCTGGCTCTTTGGTGATTCTAAGTGAGGGCTTCTCAACCAAAGTGAGATTGTCCCCACAGGATGTTTAGCCAAATCTGTAAATGTTTTTGATTATCACAAGTGATTGGGAGAAGATACTGTTGGCACTTTGTTCGTTGTGGGTAGAGAGAGTGCTAGCCAACTTACAGTGTTCCGGCCAGCTCCCCACAATGAATATAATCAATACTGCTGAGGCTGAGAACCTAGTTCTAAATAAATATATTAAGTGTGGCAATGCCAGCTCTGTCTATCCATGTCTTCTATGACTTCCTCAAGTTTCCTGAATTCTAGACTCACAGTGAGAAGGGGGCATGGTGGATAGGGGGAGCCTGTTTTTCCCATTTCCATTCTCATTTAGGGACCATGAGTAGTATGGGGATGGACTTATGCTTCCAAGTGTCTTTTAAATAAGTAAATAAATGAATCAACCATCATACAGCACTGAGTTCATCAGATAGGGGGATCCTGTCTGTCTGTCTATATCTCTGTCTCTTTCTTTTTCTATTTTGAAATCTGGAAGGGCCCTTTGTGATCAAATAGTCAGGCCTCTCAGGTAACAGATGAGAGAATGGAGGCTCAGACAAATTAATGTCACCGATCCAAGTTCCTTGTTTAATTTGCAGCAGAAGAGGTCTCAGGAGCTAGGTGCCAGTCATGTTCCCACTGTGGCTGTGTGGTGGTGTTCTGGAACTCACTCAGCCAGGAGTCGGATTTGAATGACTGATTGGATTTGCTACACACAGGGTATTCACGCTACTTGTGCTGAAAGATGGTTTAATCAGCCATGTGGCCCACTCACACTTGATACTGTGACTTGTACTGGTTAATTTTGAACAGTGTATCAGCCTCAAATGCTATAGCCAGGCATTTAGTGAGTGAGTGGGCCTAGCTAACTACTGCTCCTCAGTCATATTCCACAGGGGGCTTTCTCTGTTCATCATAGTCAAGAAATTTGAATTTTTTTTTTAAATTTGCTTCTTTGAAGAAAACAGTGGTTAAAAAGAGTGTGTGGTTATGGGATATAGCTCTTATAAATGTCATGCTTCCACTCTTCGTGGTGGATTTGTAGGGAGCTATTAAGATTATTTTGTGATCAGAGAGACATTGTTTGAAATGTGCTTCTGTCTATTATAGAACAAAAATCTCTTAAGAGAATACTATAGCATTTTATAATGGCAATTACATTATTCTCCAGAGTATAAGGTAGGTCGAATGAATAACTATCTTCATTTTAACAAGGAATCCATTACAGATCAGTGGCAAATAATGACTAACACATACAGAATACTTTACAAATAGCTTTCCAAAGATGAGGATAATAAAGAGGTTGCGAGACCTAATAGTGGATTTTTTTAAAAAAAAAGTTGGTCCTTCAGCAGAGTTTGAGAAACCCTGTTCTGATACCTTGTAATATTTTGTATCACAATACTTGCTAAATTGCAATCTATTCTAATTTTCTTTTTGTCTTTATATTTCCCCTTGAATGAAAAACTCTATGATTTCAGCAGCATTGTCTAGTTTTTCTTTTGTGTAATAGATTTTACTTTTTAGAGAAATTATAGGTTCATAGCAAAATTGAGTAGAGACACAGAGGGCTCCCATATGCCCTGTACAAGGTAGCAGTACATTTGCTACCTTGGATGAACCTACAACGACACATCATTATCACTAGGAGACTATAGTTTGCAGGAAGTTCATTCTTAGCATTGTCCATCCTATGAATTTGGACAAATATATAATAACACGTATCTACCATTAGAGTATCATATGGAATATTTCACTGACCTGAATATCCATGGTGCTCCATCTATTAATCTCTCTCTCTTTCTTAATCTTAGTAGATACTAACATAAAGATGAAGCAATGTTGTGGTATTGGCAGCAGAAGAAATGAACAGATCACCAAAACAAAATGGAATGTTTTGAAACAGATCTAAACATATATAAAAATTTTGTGTCTAATGCAGATGGTATTTAAAGTCAGTGAGAAAAGGAAGGGTTGGTTAACAAATGGGACAGTGACCAGTGACACCTACATTAAAGCTGACATCAAAATAAAATTCAGAGAGATGAAAGATAATGCAGAAATAAAACCGCTAAGCCACTCAAAGTGCTGGGTAATGTAAATTAATGATCACATCCTTTTGGAAGTTGGAAGGGTGTTTTAGTTATGATACCATAAACAAGCTCCACAAAGAAAAAGATTTCCACACTATTTTACACAAAAACTTAGGTGATAAACATTAACAAGGTATTAAAAATAACAAACTGAGATATACAATTTTAAAATAGGTGGCAAAATACTTGACAAACATGTGAAAAGCTCTTAAACATCAATAAAATAGCACAAAGACCCTAATCAAAAAGGAGAAAAAAGGTAGAAGCAGGCTATGTATAAAGGAAAAGTTATTATCTTTATAAAATATGAATTCAGAAGAAGATCCGGCCATAAGGGACTGGCACAATCTTTATAAGAGGAAATACACATTAACTGAACTTAAAATAATAAGGCAAGGATATGAAGATATCCACATAAGATAAGCTATTACAACATTATTTAATAACACTAAAACTGGAAACAGCCTTCATCTCCAAATATAAGTCATTGCTTTAATATATTATGACCCTATCACTATAATGGAATATTTTATCATGAGCAGACTATGATTTGTTGAAATATTTACCCAATAGTTAATTAAACAGAGACATACTAATTGAATTATGTACTATAGAAACTCATTTTAAAAGGTGAAAATTTCCATGTTTAGTTTTAGTGGGATAACATTTGGACCAAAATGTTACCTTGGAGTTTAGGTGATTTTTTTTTTTAGTTATTTTTGGAGTTTATAATTCTAATTTCAAAAATGATTCTGTATCACAAAAAGGGAACACATTTTCATCTATTTACTCCTTTTTTCATTCCCAACAATTTTGTGAAGTGTGACCAGTGGTTCCCATTACAAAGAAGGGATAACCGGAGAAGTGCAGAGGGTAAGAGATCTCTGAGCCTATACAACATGAGAGCTACGTGGCCCAGTCCTCTGACCCCAAATTGTCACTCAGTGTTTACTGAGTGCCAGGTGCCAAGCCTCTTCAGCTTAAATGATATTGGGCAATTTAGCAAGCTACTATTCCACCTAACACCAGTGGATCAGGAGTTTCGTGTATGGAAAGCGTTTTGGGCAGTGCTTGGACATCTGAGTCACGGCTCGTGACTCCATGAATTCTCCAATGCTCACAATGGGAAATTCTCAGTTTAGAAAACTATAACCATTCACAGCTTTATTAAAAGTGGATGGTTCTGAGAGCAAATGTATGCTTTTCCCATAGTAAATTTACCTTTGCTGTTGAAGCACACATGTACAATTCTTGATGTTACTAAATGGAACTATGAAAAACCAGCTATATTGGATTTACAATTGATTTACCAGGAAATGCCTCCTAATATCCCATTTGGGGTTTGGCAACAATACCCTGGGGCAGCTGCAGCAGTAGATCTGATTCCTTCTTCTCTTCCCAAGGGAGCAGCAGGAACCTGACCCTACCCCCAGCTCCAGGCCACCTGCAGAGCTTCAGTAGTCCACAGAAGTGAGAAATGAGCCTGGGGAACTCTGGGGGAAGTCAGCAGGAGCTGAGAGGAGGGCAACTGTGCCTGGAAATGAGCCTGGAGGGGGCATTTGCCTTGCTGCCTAACTCTCTTCCCTACCTGGGATATGGTCAGCAGAGAAATAGGAGATGATGGACAGCCAGCAGGGGTTCCAGAAGTGGGGAATAAAGACCAGAGCGTTACTAGGAAGGTAAGCCAGGAAGAGGAGGAAAAGGAGAATGAGGAGAAGGGAAGGAATATGTGCAGCTGGTGGTCACCCACAAAGGGCATCTGAGGTCAGATGGCACACCTCCCTTGATCAAACTTCACCAACAGAGCGATCCCTGGATGCCAATTCCCTTCAAATTCCTCCCAGCTGGCCAATGTGGTGCCTGCCTAGCTGAGGTGCAGCCTGCAGGTTGAACCTCGACACTTGTCATGGGCTGGAATACAGAAGTGGTTGCCTTGACAATGACCTTGGCAACGTACCCTTGACTGCCTCAGTCTGGACCCTGATGTGGGAGAAAAGTCAACTATCTGTTATGGTTACTATCCTGTGACAGACTCCAAACTCTCAGATAAATGAGAATTCCACAGTGGTAAGAAACAAACAGGACAGTTTTATTATTATTATTAACCTCTACAAAGCCCTTCTTCCCTCTCCTTCCTCCAGCCAGCTGTCTGGTGGGGCCGGGGGAAGGATGAATAATGATAGACAAAAGTCATGTCAGGCTCCTGTCCTCTCCCAGCCCCACAGATGACAGCACGGAATAATCCAGAACCATCATTCTGGTACAAATGTTTTCCTGAGGATTAAAATTCCAAAATTGAAATTTGTTTTCTCAGAAAAGAACGCTGAGAGAGAAGGCGGAAGGAAGTGGTGACTCTATCCTTGTGCCCTTGGGCTGTGGGAAAGAAAAGGGCTGATCCCTGAAGGCATAGCCTTTCCACCTTGCAAGAGCAAAACCCAGGACGTCTTAGAACTACCCTGTCCCTGTCTCAGTCTCCAACCCAGGAGCGCAGATGCTCTGGATGTGCTGAGGCTGGAACACGCGTGGCATGCTCCAGGGACAGAAAGACAGGGGGCTAAAGCACGGCGGGAGGAAGGGGGCACACTGGCGGGGAGTGGAAGAGAAGGGGTCTACTGCTCTCCCCTCTTCACCATGGGTATGTGTTTTCTACTTCTAAAAAATATTTTAAGTAAAATTTCATCTTGTTCTACAAGAATTGAAACCAATAAGCAATTTTATCCACTGGAACCTCATTTACCTTTAGATTGGGTAGAGAGAGGTGATGGGAGGGGAGGATAGGAAGGGCAGCAGAATAAAATAGACACTAGTATTGCTGTATGTATATACGTGGCCATGTAACCATTGTGATTCTGCAACCTGTACACTTGGAAAAATGAGAATTCATACCCCATGTGATTTAAATGTATTGTATTGTCATGAGCAACTAATAAAAAAAAAAGAATACAAGCAACAAAAAGTGTTGGTGGGGATGTAGGGGAAAAGGTACACTCAGACATTGCTGGTGGGACTGCAAATTGGTGTGACAAATCTGGAAAGCCATATGAAGATTCCTTAGAAAACTTGGACTGGAACCACCATTTGACCCAACTATCTCTATCTTCGGTATATACCCAAAGTACTTTAAATCAGCATAATATAGTGACGCAGACATTTCAATGTTTATAGCAGCTCAATTCACAAGAGCTAAACTGTGGAACCAACCTAGATGCCCTTCAATAGATGAATGGATAAAGAAACTGTAGTATATATACACAATGGAATATTACTTAGCATTAAAAGAGAATAAAATTATGGCATTTGCAGGTAAATGGATGAAATTGGAGAATATCATGCTAAGCAAAGAAGCCAATTCCAAAAAACCAAAGACTGAATGTTCTCTCTATAAGTGGATGCTGATCCATAATGGGAAGAGAGAGAGTATGAGAAGAATAGAGGAACTCTGGATTGGGCAAAGGGGTGGGGGTAGGAAAGATGGTGGAATGAGAAAGACATCATTACCCTAGGTAAATGTATGATTGCATAAACAATACAACATTGTGTACAACTACAGAAGTGAAAAGTTGTGCTCCATTTGTGTACAATGAAATAAAATGCATTCTGCTGTTAAAAAAAAAAACTTTCATGTGTTTCTTCCATTTTAAGGTCTTGATCTTGTGAATATCCAAGGTGATACGTCTTCTTATTCCACAGTGGGGAACAGGCTCAGTGAGGTGAAGCTGTTAGCCCAATGCTGCACAGTTAGTCACAGTTGCTGAGAACCGGTCCTTGAGTACTAAGGAAGCTCTCCTGAGAACACGGTGATGCAGATATTGCTTCCTCTGAATCTATTCTGAAAGTGCATTCAGTTTTGTTTTTTTTGATCTCCTGTAAGCTAAATGCTGGTCTGTAAGTTATTGTTTTAAACTACACTGACTGAGCTGTGTTGAGATCTGTCAAGAAACCTTTGGGTTGGTGCTTCGTTCTCTGTAGCTGGTCCTTATGATTAAAAAGCCATTTTGTTCTTTTGTGGTGATTATTTGTCTCATGTTTGTCCAGGGCTCTCACAAGACACTTTCACCTCAGTTGCTCCCAGTTATGAAGCCATGCCCCTTGCCTTCTGGTAATTGGGCACTGGGGAGTCTCTGAGGAAGAGCAGGACACACCCTGCTTTCCCCAGTTCCTCTTCTGCCCTTCTCACACTTCCTCCTTGGAGGCCTCTGCATGCACTTCAGGGCTTCCTTGCTGGGGATACCCGGGGAATTAAAAAGCCAGTGGCATGAACAGAACATCTGGCCTCAGGCAAAACAGGGAGAGGGGGTGGAAAAGAGGAAGTAAGAGGACATTGCAGGAGGGATGTGCTCACGGCCTCCAGGAGAAGGAGAATGGGCCCCTGGCTCTGGCTTCACCAAGGTTTGCCTCCAGTCCCCGGTTAATTGCCCTGATCTTGCCTGGCTGCTTGGGTTCTGAAGCAGAGAAAGCTGCCCCAAGTGGAGGTCCACTGTGCAGTGCTCTGGCCATCCAACCAGGGGCAGCGGCTGCAGGAAGGGGGCAGGAGTGGTTGAGTGTGGAGGGCAATGCAGGAAGGAAGCAGCTCAAAAACTGGGCCCAAACTGTGTAACCAAGCTGCTGTTTCCTCGCTGGTTTGGGATTGGGTTCTGCCCAGGAATGAGCTCTTAGCCGAGGGAGAGGAAACATGGTGGGCACTGACGTCTGCCATTCAAATCGATGGTAGGCCCAGCTCGTGGTTTGAAGGGCTGGAGAATGCTTTTATCAAGCAAGACACCTCCCTTTTGGTTCCTTCCACTGTCAGAACATAGAATCAGAATCAAACAATATAGACTCTCCTTTCTTGGGTGTGGCATCCTGTTGATGTCACCAGGGTGTCACAGGTCTGACAGAGCACTTCTCTAATCCTCTAGTCATGGACTTGGTGGAAAATTGGGGTTGGAATAAGACTAAACCTCCTAGATTCAGATTCTAGGCTATCCAAACAGTTGTAAATGCTTCCCTATTTCAAACTACCTAGGGCCTTGTGAATGCTGGGCAAACACTCTATCAGAGCTACATCTCCAGTCCTTTTTATTTTATCTGGAACCCTGTCTCCCTACATTGCCCAGGCTGGCCTTGAACTTTTGATCCTTCTGCCTCAGTCACTAGAGTAGCTGGGCTTACAGGCATGTACCACTGTGTCCAGATAAGGAAGCACTTTTAATTTGTTTACATTTGAAAGTGCCTTGATGAAGTATTACATGATGGTTCTCTAATACAAGGGAAAAATATGAGTGAGTATAATCCTTAGCTCACTTTCCTTTCTTTGGACCCTAATTTTGTAACTTCACTAATTAGCTGATTACACTACCATATCTTAGAACTCTAAGGATGTTGTTTTTTCTTCCACACCCCTTGGAGGTTAATTTATGTATTTCGACCCTGAAATTATATATTTATGAATAACAATCCTTCAACACAACATTTCACATCATGGATTGCATACTGTTCTATGTGAATACTCACTTGTGCATGTAACTTGACATCTCCGTTGTTCTTAAAAACACAGATGTCGTTGGTTAGAGATCTTTCTATTCTGAAGTTTACCTTCCCTATATCGCTTCTCCCAGTGGTTCTGGCAACACCTTTGCTATAGCAGGTCCTTTCAGCTAGTTCAGGGCAGCTGGCCTGTTCTCTGCCCACTCTTCTTGACAGTAAGTGTCCCCAGTGCTTTTATTTTTCTTTATTCAAGTTTCTAGACCGATGGTCTTATGACCTTTGCATAGACACAGGAAGTTTTTCAATATTCCCTTTTGTAATCATTGTTGCCAAGAGAATTAATCCACATTTAATAAGTTTTTATTTTGGTAGAATTCATACAAAGCCCATCACACTAATTATTTGCAAGTACATAATTCAGTGCCATTGATCTGTTTCCATCACCATCCATCTCCAGAGCTTTTACATCATCCCACACTGAAATTTTACTCACTGAACACAAACAAATCCCATCCCCCTTTCACCTCCCCTGGTCACCTCTACTCCACTTTCTCTGAATTTGATGACTCTAGGTACCTCATAGAAGTGGAGTCATACAACATCTATCCTTTTTGGGTCTGGATTATTTCATTTAACAACCTTTTTAAGCTTCATCCCCACTGTAGCATGTATCAGAATTTCATTCCATTTTCAGGCTGAATAATATTCCATGGTAAAGATACACCACATTTTGTTCATCTGTTCCCCTGATGACGGGCTGGCTATTTCTACTTTGTGGTTATGAAGGATGGTGCACAGGTTTCTGAGTTCTTGCTTCAATTATTTTGAGTATACTTCAGGAGTAGAATTGCTGGATCAAATGAAAATTCTGTTTAAATTTTTGAAGAACTACCATACTGTTTTTCACAGTGACTATACCATTTTGCATTTCCATTGGAAATGTGTGAAGGTTCCATTCTCCCTACAATATCATATGCACTTATTTTCTGCTTTTTTGATAATAGTCATCCCAATGGGTGGGAAGTGTAGCTTGTTGTTGTCTTTATTTGCATATCCCTAATGACTGATGTTATTGGGCATCTTTTCTTTGTGTCAGTATACTTATAAAAAATCCAGAATAATCAGTATTCTTCAGACATTATTTGAGCAAGAGAGGTTAGAGTTTGATGAGCCACTGAAGGCTTGTCCATGCAGACTGTGAATGAGTTGGCTTTTGTAGAAGCTACATTGTACTGTTAACTCATCTAGAGATATTAGAAGCATCAAGTTTTAGTTTCACTAAAACTCTGGAATCCTGCTCATCATAATGTTCTAAAGTCATACTTAAAGTCATATTTCCCACCTTAACCAAAGTTAGATCTCATTTGGTCTTTGCCTAATTTTCTAGGCCTTATCACCATCTTTATTGATCCCTCCAGCTTTGTAGAGCCAGCTGTAACTTTGACCTGACTTCTGAGTTTTCATTAAAGACATTTAGGTGTACAAATGCTAATGACTAGGGCAGAATCAAGTACAGAACTCTGTGAGCTGCCATCACAGACCCTTCTTTCCTGGATCTGAAATGAATTGTTGCTCCCTGGATACTACCTAGGTATTTCCATGTTTGCAACAGGAGTGTTTTGAGGTACTCTGGTAAATATCTAAATGAAATCAAGATACTTTCTCATAAGTCTAATGGTTTGCTGGTCTAGTGATTCTATAAAGATGGAAATTAGGTGAGGTTGGGATGAATGATAGTGAATCTAGACTAAGTGCTGCTGATTACTGCTTTTATCATTTTTTAAAGAACTAAACAAAAATTCTTCTGCCATAATCCAAGCCTATTCCTCTTTTGAGTGAGAATTTTAAAATTGCTAACTAGCATTCTCTTTTCAATTATTCTTCTTATATCAGTGCTATGTAGTAAAACCACCTCTGAACCTTCTATTTTCCATACCAAGTAATATTTACTTTTTGCTCTTTCTACCAAATATATTCATATTCAAATTTCAAGTGATTTTTTTTCTACTCTCTGAATAGTATCTGGCTTTGACATGAACTTATTAAAATGCTGAGCCCAAAGCAATTCTGTACCATTACATTTAAGGTCAAGGGAAGCAACCACACACTTTTCCTGCATGTGACTGACTGTCAGAGGCAGGAACCTGGGCTGAAGAGAGAGAGTTCAGTTCTAACTGTGGCCAGTTCTAGTATGTTCTCTAACATTGAGGAAGCCCATACAAAGCCCCATGAGAAACTGGGTGAGCCTGGGGAAAATCACTTCACCTCTGGGAGTGTCAGCTTCTTGCCTTAGGATGAAGGCCTGGAGATTAATCTTTACGGTCTGTCCCAGTCCCAGCACCCTGTGGAGCCTGAGGACTCACCACACAGCTTGTCCCACCACTGTGCTGAGGCTAATGCATTTACAGACAGAAAATGACCATCGTGGAGAAATCTCCTGTGTCTTCACATTGGGGAGCAATTTATAAGCGATCTGTTTAATAACAACAATCATACCAGAAATATTCATTGAGCATGGATTATAGATATATACTGGTGGGAAATAGGAATTTCATCCTCAAAATACTTGTATTTCAGTGGGGGAATGATGGTGCACACCTGTAATCCCAGTGGTTTTGGGAGGCCGAGGCAGGAGGATTTTGAGTTCAAAGCCAGCCTTCGCAACTCAGGGAGGCCCTAAGCAACTCAGTGAGAACTTGTTTCTAAATAAAAATACAAAAAAAAAAAAAAAAGGGGCTGGGGATGTGGCTCAGTGTTTAAGTGCCCTTGGGTTCAATCCCCAGTACCAAAAATAAATACATTAAAAAACAAACAAACAAAACCCCTTGCATTTCAAAATCACAAAACAGAAATATACGGTATTGATAAAAAAACAAATTGATAGAAACTCCTGGGGATTTGAAAAACCTGCAACACCACAAAGTTTAGAGTTAGGAGGTTTCCCTCTGAGACAAGAGTAGAATTTGAGCATAATACAGTGCCTACTTTGCCACCTGCATTTCACCATTTCTTTGCCAAAGTTAGTTTTAGTACGGGGGCGGGGGCATACTAGGATGTCAGAAGATCAGCTGTCACAAAATCACTCGCTTGTCCTGTTCTTCAAAAATCCTTATTGAAAATGTATAGAGGTCATGCTGCCCTCTCCATCTTCCTTAGGGATTCCTAGGAATATGCTAGAGAAATACACGATCTGTAAGGCATAAGATAACGCAAAGTCCAGGTTCCATCCTGGACTGTTTCTGCCAACAAAATGAAACATCATAATTTCTGTTTCTACAAAGTCCCCAAAGCTAGAAGGAAGCCTCACCGTCAGCAAGTCCTTTATGTACACTGAGTACCTTCTGCAAGACTCAAATGAGGGGCAGGAGGGCCCTGCCTCAGGGGAGCCCTCCTGTTAGTGCCCCCCCAGGAAGAGCACAGTCCTTAAATGTCTAGTGGCAGGCAGGGCTCCTCTCTGCTGTCCTTTGAAGTCCTGTTTGTTAGTTGGCCCATCAGTTCCTGTCTGCTGGGTAGCTGGTGAGCTCACATCCTGCAGAGTTTACTTTTAAAAAGAAAAGAAGAAAAAGTCACCCGGGTGGAGCGGAGGCATCTGAAAAGACCCTCCCTGGCAGCAGTGACATAGGCTTCACCTTCTGTCACTGCCGCTCAGCCCCACCTAGTTGCTTTCTGTCTCCAGGAAACACAGAGACTGACAATGGAAAGACGAGGAGTGAAGTTGGAAAAAAGGTGAGAGGGGATAAAGAAAGTTATGACTAAACTCGCCAGGGACGTAACCAGAAGGAGCACTCAGACCTCACGTTCAGCCAACACCAGCAGCTGTCACTCTCATCTATTAGAAACTAACCACGACTTTGTGGTTACCTAAGAGAAGCACACACACACACACCTCCAGGCACTCAAATCATGATCACTGATGATCAAATAAACTCGCTCTTAATTGTAGCTTCTCTGACAAGGCCAGATACAAAGGAGTGTCTGCCAGAGACACCCAGCCAGCCAGGCTGAGTCACGGGGACTGGAGGAGAACCGGGAGTCCCCTCACTCGTCTCCACTGTTGTCCTGTCACTCATTCTTAGTACCAGGAAGTGAATCCAGAGGCGCTTACTCACTGAACCACATTCCCAGGCCTTTTAAAAATATTTTGTTTAGTGTCAGGGTCTCGCTGAGTTTTGTAGGGCCTTGCTAAATTGCTGAGGCTGGCTTTGAACTTGCGACCCTCCTGCCTCAGCCTCCTGAGAAGCTGGGATTCTAGGCATGCATCACCGTACCCAGCTCTTGTCACTCATTCTTAAAGAGCATCTTTTCTGGTGGAGATGACAGTGGGCTTATTTTATGCAGGCTCTGTGTAGGCAGTGATTAGGACTGAACAGAGGGTGCATGCCACCGTCCCTGTGTTGGAAGGGAGGTGAGTGGTCTCTAACCCATAATGTTAGGAAAATGTAGATTTTTCAGAACTGGCTACAGCTGCCGTCATCCCCTCAGGTATGTTGGAGTGGTTGTGTTATTGATCACAGTACAGCAAAATTCTCATCTTTGGGGGAGCTCTCAGGAGATAGATTTGGGAAAAAAAACACTATTTAATCAAAAGATGATGTGCAGTACATTTTTTTCCATGGATATGTTACCGATGGGGGAAATCAATCTGGGAGAAGTTGTGCTGTTGGTCACAGAGCTCCCATTCTGAGTTCAACTCCTGCCACTTGTCGTCCATCGTGGAAAATTCATGGATGGCCTTGTTTCCATCAAATTCAACTCAAGGGTTTTCATGGGACCAATTTGCCTCTTAAACCACTTAGCCACCCTGTCAGTCAAAGTCACGATTTGTCCTTTCTAATGATGCAATGACTACAGAATATGTTGGTGACAGTACCGGACGATACTATAATTAACTCCATGAGGATGAACTCTAACTGACTCAGACCAAGCCTAGTAGCAAATTAAGATCATGGAAAATGGATCTTTACTTGTTAATTTGATCTATGCAGCTGGGCCTCACTATTAGAATTTATCTGGTGAGTGCCTGACCTTCTCTTTCACCTCACAGGAGGGATCCGACTCCCACCTTCCAATGTGTTCTGTCCACTTTCTTCTCCTGAGTGACAGGGCCTACTACTATGGTTTTCCTTGTTATTGATCCACAGGGGAGGGAGTGGCAGAGAAGTGTGAAAAAGGTGGTCATTTATTTTGATAACGCTGGCACTCTGGGAACTGTTCCCTAATTTACTAATGAATATTCATGACGAAGCGCTGGCTACTGTGTTATTTTAGGAGCAGGGACCTGAGAAAGGAGACGGGAGGAAGTGAGTTGGTACCCGCCATCCTGGGTGCGCATTACTGAACTCACTGTTCATGATCTCACCAAGCCCCACACAAACTTTGAAAAATGAGCTCAGATCCTATTTTATAGAAGAGGCAACTGAGTCTTAAAGGAAAGTAGATTAGTATTCAGGTCTAAGAAGGAAGGATATTCTGACCAGGCTCCCACATGGAGGAACCTGAGGACACCACGTTAAGAGAAATGAGCCAGTCACAGAAGGGACACATATCGTATGATTTCACATAAATGAAGTCCCTAGAGGAGGCAAATTCATAGAGACAGGGAGCAAAGTGGGGGTTACCAAGGGCTTGGAAGGGGGGGGTAATCAGGAGCTGCTGTTCCGTGGGTACAGATTTCTGCTCAGGACAATGAAACAGTTCTGGAGGTGGTTGGAGGCGCAGGGTACATAGCAAAGGAAATGTTCCTGTCACTCAACTGTGCCCTTGAAAATGGCAGACATGGTCAGCTTCATGTTATGTGTATTTTACCACAACAGAAAAATGGTTAAAATAGATTGTCCAAGGACTCCAAGCTACTGAGTGGCTAACGTCTCATGCCAGCCATGGCACACATTGTTGTACAAGCCCTGGGGCTTATTATTTTTGTTGCCTGCTGTCTTTCTTTGTGTATCAATTAAAAGCAAACTCCTAACCCTTCAAAAAAAAAACAAAATTGGGATCAGGGAAGGAGGAGGGACTGCCTCACCCCACTCTCCAACCAGGCTCAGGGAGAAAGAAGTGTCTTGTGGGGTAAAGTAAGCTCAGGCTGCTGACCACAACAAGTTTTGGTGTGGTGCAAGGAATGTAGTAAGTACAGTCTAGGGGAGCTAGAACGAGAGTGGCTCAGGGAAGATGCATTCATCTCAGCTACGGATCCCACTGCCCACCCACCCATTCACCCACTTCATCCACTAGTCCTACTGTGCCAGCTACATGCAAAGCACTGCAACAACCGTGTATAAACAGCAATATGTTATTACAGTCTCTCTCTTCCAATGGCTTTGATTCTAATGAGATTGATTATAGGTCTTTGAAAACAGCAATACACGAGTCCTGGATGATAAATGAGTCACACATGAAGTTGTAGCACAGTCAGTTCACTAGGTTCTCAAAGTAGGGGGCGTCCAAGTGGCCTAGGTGGGTTCCTGATGCCTAGTGGAGAAAGCAGTATGTGGTTGTGCATCCCACAGTGGGATTCGTTGGAGTCCCTCTCTACAGGACTTATGAGGGGGAAAGGAAGGAGAGACAAACCGGGAGGGTGGAATGCTCACCATGAGCCAATGTTCAGGACTGGACTGAGGCAAGGGCTCTGGGCAAGATATTCAAGATTAATTCTGAAATGGAGCGACAACAAGGAATCTGGAAATGTCTAGATCCCACAAAATTCTTGTTATAGCTATTCTCTTTTTTTATTGTGGTTAAAAAACACCTAACATAACATTCACTATCTTAATCATCTCAAGTGTATAGTTCAGCAGTGTTACTGATGTCATGTTGTTATGAACTCATCTCCAAAATGTTTTCATCTTGCAGATCTGAAACTCTGCACCCATTAATAAGGAACTTCCCATTCTCCCCTTTTCCAGACCCTGGTAACTTGGTGTTTCTATGAATTTGACTACCTTCCATACCTTAAATAAGCAGAATCATATAGTATTTGTACTTTTGTGACTGGCTTATTTCACATGACATTATTTCACATAACCTTGTTCCCAAGGTTCATCCATGTCACAGCACGTGAAAGGATTTCCTACCTTTTCAAGGCTGAGTAATATTTCATTCCATGTATAGACTTCATTCATTCATTAATCTGTCAATAGATATTTGGATCATCTGCACCTCTTTGGCTACTTGAATATTGCTATTAATGAAGATGAGTGTGAAAATACCTGGTCAAGGCCCTGCTTTCAATTCTTTGAATATGTTACCAGAAGTAGAGTTGCTGGGTCATACAGTTGTTCTATTTTTAATTTTTTGAGGAACTGTCACACTGCTTAGCATAGCAGCTATATCAATTTATACTCCCTTAAAGAGTCCCCAAAGTCTCCAGTTTCCCCACATCTTTGCCAATGCTCATTATTTCCTAGTTTGGGGATAGTAAGCATCTGAGTGGGTGGGAGGCAATGTCTTACCATGGTCACAATTTGCATTTTTCTAATGATTAGTGATGCTGAGCATCTTTTCATGTCTCTTCTAGTCCCTTGCCCACATTTTAATCAAGTGTTTTTTCTCTCATCAAGTTGCATGTAGATATTAGTTCTACCATCATATAGTAAATCATTTTAGGCATACAAAAATATAAAAAGACTTAATGAACATTCTTACACCTATAATTCAACTTTTAAGAAGACCCAAATGAATATATTTGAAGTCTCTAATGTCTACCACCTGATGGTATCCCTTTTGCATCCATATTAATCACCAATTCCTTGGCAGAATTTGGAGTTTATTATCCCTGCAATTTTATATGTAATACATAGATAACCCATATCTATGTATTCCTAAAATATATATTCTGCAAATAGCATGCTTTATGGCTTTAAAACTCAATATGAATCACTATGTATGTTCTTTTGCAACTCCATTCATCATGTTTGCAAGATTCATTGTGCTGGAACACATAGTCTCATTTTATTCACTTTAAACTCAAGCTTTTTGGTCTTAGGATTCCTTTATTCTCTTAAAAATTATTGAGGATGCCAAAGAGCTTTGGTGTATATAGAATATGTCTATTGATATTTGTCATATTGGAAAATAAAACTGAGTGAAAGTTAAAATAACTTTTAATAAAAACCATTACATAATACATTAAGAATAAACAACACATATGCTATGTAATCATTTTCCAAAGCATTAGAAATGTTGAAAAAAGTGGCAGTGTTGGACACTTTAGCAACTCTCTTGAAAGTCTGGCTTAACAGAAGACAGTTGTCTTCCTGAAGTGGACTCTGTGTTCTTGTCACTATCAGAACACGCAGCCTCTGGAGTACTTCACTGAACAAGGTAAGACTGAGAAGGGGAGGCAGACCTTGGTAGCACTGTGAAGTCTGTTAACTTTGAAAACTCACTAAAAGGGTCTAAGGGTATCCTTGAAAACAAATGTATTGCAAACTATCTGTTTTATTAATGTTCAAACCTTCTCATTTTATAGACCATACTGCCGTGAACATTCTTGTAGCTGTTTCCTTAATCATATGTTTGCAAGTTCCCATAGAATACACACAAAGTACTAGAACTCAAAACTCCGGTGTACTCACATCTTTGGCTTTGTTATTGCAAATAGTTCTCTGAAGTTGAAAATCTAAAAGCATCTCACTAAATGTTTTCCATGCACTTACAACTTTAATCAAGATTTTCTCTGGCAGGTAGGGCCTGAAATGTGTTTACAATTTTAAAAATTAAATTATAACTAATAGTGTCTGGTAGGGAGAAGGGTCCCTAAAACAAAGATGTGCTGATGAACAATAGAAACTGCAAAGGGCAGAGAGCCACAAAAACAGACTCTTGAAAAGTCCATTCAGAAGCTCTAGGGAAGAAAGACTGATTCAACCATTGATTAAATTCAGCTCTGTGACTTTTGGCAAGTTACTTTACCTCTCTGAGTCCAATTTCCTCATCTTTAAAATGGTACTATTTCATGATGTCAATGAATTAAAACACACTATTTCCAAGAAGATTATAGTCTCTTTGGGAGACTCAGTCACAAACAAGGAGTCACACACAGAGTAACAAGGCCCATCAGTACCAAAGCTCACATAGATCACTGAAGGAATTGTAGTCCTGTAGTTTTAGGAGAGAAATGGAGGTCAAAGGTGGCAATTAAAGGCACTTGGATTGGAGGTGGTAAGGTGGGGAAGTGAGATAGCATGAAAGCAGTTCCCCTTTTGATAGCTTAGTTCAGCATATTTAGAGGGTGGCAGCTAGTGCCAGGCCTGGTTAATGCTGTGGCTGCAGACTTTCTACAGCTCTCAGTTCAGAGTGCCTCTGGTAAGCCACGCCCACAGCCCCCAGCTACAGGAAGATGCGCAACTCATTCTTGCTCAGGGATTCTGTCCATTCTTGCTGGGGTTTCACAGAAAGTAGAAATGGAAGTTGTGTTGGGAAGACAATTGCAATATTGGACATTTCTTCCAGTGAGTCTCTTATTAGAATTTACTTTCACTGGGAAGAAAAACTATTTCCATTAAAAGTAACCAAGTTTATTGCTACAGAGACTCTGGGATCTGTTCACATCACCTACCACTGACATAAAGCAGAGTGGTTATTTGTTTGTATCTTCATGGCAAAACCTCTCATCTTTCTAGGAGATACAGGTACTAACTATTTTTAGGAACTTCTATTTCAGACAGCATAGATTCAGATGAATAACATCATCGGAAATAGACCACTAAAACAAAGATATTTACCCAACTAAAAATCTGTGTGATCATTTGGGTGGGAAAAAAAAGACATTCACTTCTGCATATATGTGCATTATAAATAAAATGCTAAGTTCTGAGTAGAATTTAGAGGAGTTCAATAGCTGATTTGAATCACCTTGAGGCTAATGCATTATACTAATTTTGTAACATCGCGGAAAGGTTTTGGAAGTGGATGCCCTATGATGGATTAAAGAAGAGAGCTCAGCTTAGGAACGACCTCTTCATCCATAGAACATCTTCACAAGACTGATTACCTTCTCCATATCCTCCCATTCTTCTCACTCTGTGAATCATGCTTTATAAGCAGTAAATAATACCAGCTATATAGACCAGGAAAATTCACAGAGACAGAAAATAGAATGGGATTACCAGAGGGAGGCAGCAGGCTATGGGGGAGCTTTTGCTTAGTGCTATGGAGCTCCAGCTTGGGGTGAGGAAGCAGTTGTGAAAATCGACACTAGTGAATCCAATTAATGCCACTGAATTGCACACTTAAAATGGAAAATTTCATTATTTTACTACAACATGCTAATTTTAATATAAAATAGAATTTTAATATAATTATAATTTTATATTTTATAAAGTATTCACACTTATAATTGTATATTTCATATAATTCATATTTAAAATATAAATAAAACAGTTTTGATATAAATATAATTTCATGTGACTATGAATATTTATAATATAAAATATAATTTTGATATAAAATATAATAATATTTTACCAATGCATAATGTAAGTATTGGATTCACTACTGGGGTTCTTCACTTTACTTTTAATCTCAGTCCTGGTCTGTTTCCTTCCCTTTTTTCCTAATCAGGCTGTTCCATTCTTGTTTTCCTTCAGTCTCCAAAGCCATAACTCTGTCTTCAATACCCCAGGTAGATGAGCTTGTCTTTTTTGAAAAAAAAAAATAGAAAGAAAATGAAAAAAAAACGATGTGAACAGATCCCATCCCATTTATGTCACAAGACAGAAATTAGCTCGGTGTCCTTCTCTGTGTTTCAACTTCTCTGAGTCTTCCTGCGTCTGCTCCGACCCCTGTCCACACTCTGGAAATCCTTCTTTCCTTTGATCCCTGGCCATTTCCCTGGTAGCTCAGCCTCTTCTGCTCCCATTTGCAGGCTCTCAGCTTCTGGTGCTGGTTCCCCACAGACGTGGACTTGCCTCCCTTTCTTCACCAGCAAGCTTCCTGGGCCATCTCTACACCCTCACCTTCCCCGCTCGCTCCTCTGCCTCTGCCATTTGGCTTCCACTGCTACCACGGCCGGTCCTGTTCTTTGGAAGGACACACTTGCTAACCCCCAATGCCATCGGCTCCTTCTTGGTCGTCTTTCTCACTGTCACATGAAACAGTGCTGGTTCTGGATTCCCTTCTTCTCTCCTGCTCTCCTTCTGTGTGTTGGAGGACTCTTCTGTTTTCTCGGTTGCTTCTGTTTCCTTCATTGAAACGTTATGGAATACACCCAGGTCCTGACTTGATTCCCTTCTTCTTGTCAATTCCGGCTGCTCTCATCCCTTTTGATGTCTTCAAGGATACCCTACCTCATGGCGACCTGGAGAAGTACATTTCATCTTCATCTTTATCTTCAACTACACATTGAAATTTTCCCAATGCTCCACCAGCCCCTCATACACAGCTAGAAAGAAAAGGAGTTCCACCTTTTCCTCAAACCCTGTGGCCTCTCCTCTCCCTCCTGTCTCCATCAGTGGAATTACTATCTACTGCGTCTTCCAAGATGGAAGTATTGGAACCAACTGTGTGTCAGTCCTCCTTTAATCCTCATCTATAACATCCATCTATGAATGAGTTCTGTGGATTTTATGTGGTTATTTCTGTTGTAGTCAATCACTTCTCTTTGGCCTTTGAGCTTGGGAACTTTAGATATTTTCTCCAGATTATCACAATAGAGTTTTAGCTGGTTCCCACCCATCGTCTTTCCAAACTGCCGGTTCCTCCCCCACATCAACCATACAAGCTGTCTTTCTTAAGAATCGTTTCCTTGTTTAAAAACATGAAACAGATCCCCTTTGCCTGAAGTATAAAGTCCAGACCCATGAGTCACATGATCTCTTCATTATGTACCAACATCAAAACTCTGAATCTTTAAAGGGGATTCAATTGTGGCTAAAGATATACTTTAAACAAGGCCTTTAAAAAATGTTTTGGTTTCTTAAACTGTGTCCTTCCAAATAGACTTGGATTTGTTTAAAAGAACCTTAAGCATAACAAATCTTCCCTCGCACAACTGTAAAGATAAAAACAGACGTACAATATTTAAAAAAAAAAAAAAGCTTAGTAAACACACAGAGTAGACATATGCAGAAACCCACAAATGATTTAATTTGCAAAACCACAGCCTTAGCTCAACTAAAGTAAAGATGACTTAGATAAAATACAACCAGAAAACTGAGATAAAAGATATGGGGTAAATAACTTCAGCTGATGGTTTAGCAAGCAAACATCATGGGTATAATACAGAGGTCTCAGAAACTACCTCAGTCTAGGAAGCCGCATATTGACTCCATAGGTCTCGGGAGCACCAGGCATGGAGGGGAACCACTGCTGGAATGTTATCTGCTCGGCTATGTTCCTTATACTTGGGAGAATGTGGCTACCTTGACACAGGAAGAGAAAGAAGATTTTGAAGTTGAAGGGTCTAATTCCATATTTTCCTGTTTTTATTTCTATACATGAAGATTTCAGGAAAAAAACTCTAAAGAGATGGTTTTTATCCTGAGGGTATCTGAAAAGTGTTCATAAAAAACTTCCTCTTAGAAATTAACTGAGGCTATTGCTTTTCCAGAGAAATGTTGAGAGAGCAGAGGAGGAAGAGAGTGACCATGTACAGTGAGGCTGTCCCTCCAGAGGTGACATATGCAGAAGGTTGAAGGAGGGCAGGAAGTGAAAGCTTTCTGTCTGGCCTGGTCTGCAGGAAGCTCTTGAGCTTCCTTCTCCTCATTTGTCTAGCTCCTAAACTTTAGCCACAGGCAATGCAAGATGAAGGACTAAACATAAAAGTGATGGATCCTCACAGTGAGTAAGGATCACAACACTCAGGTTCCTTTCAGAAATATTCACTTAGGGGCAAACATTCACTGACCACCTACTACATGTCAGGCATGTGCTAGTAAAGGAACCCAATGGTGGAAAAGAGCCAGGTAATGCCCCCAGCCCTCCTGGAGGAAACAAGACAAGCATTCTGCGTCATCTGGGCCCAGTGCTGGAAGAAGGTGCCTTTCTGCATCAGTGAATCGTCTGTACCTTCTTTTAAAAATTCTTAATCATTATTTTGTAGCAATGGGTACCTATCTGTTATTTTTCTCTCTTACTCTCCATAAAAAGAAAGCATAATCTAAAAGCAGGGAGTGCGCTAGAAGTTCTCCAGACCTCTTCACCCTCTTTCTTTTTATTCCATAGCACGTGTCCTCACCTGATATTATCTTATTCGGGCCGGGGTTGTGGCTCAGTGGTAGAGCGGTTGCCTTGCATGTATGAGGCACTGGGTTGGATTCTCAGCACCACACACAAATAAATGAATAAAACAAAGGTCTGTCAACAATTTAAAAATATTTTAAAAAATATTATCTTACTCGTGTGCTATTTATTCTGTCATTGTCTTTCTCCCTAAAAGAAAGTAGGCTTCATGAGGGCTAGTACCTTGTTCTTCTTTTTGCCCCTGTATTTGCCACACACTGAATAATGTCTGATGAGTTAGGTGCTTGATTAATTTATAGATTGAATATAACCCAGCCTTCCCCCTCTCTATAAAAATTCCCCTTGCTGAAACTAATTAGCCACTCCAGTGTGCAAAGGAAATCTTAGCAGCACTTGTATTATTAAGAGGATTCGCTTCCCATAAAATCCTAGTTGGCAAAAGTTCAGGTTCTGGAATGAAATGTAGCAAGAACTTTCTAGAAGATTGTGAGGTCAGGTGGGGAGCAGCATTCTAAAGCCGCCCCTGCCCCGGCCATTTGTTGGGAAGTCTACTTCTTTCTTTTCTATTGTTTTTACAGTTTCTTCCCTTCCTCTACAACTGATTATACAAATCCTCTAAAACTGCTGGCAGCAGAGAGACTCACACCATAGAACAAGGTCAACTTGGAAGACATATTAAATGGGGAGAATTTGTTTCTGGCCTTGAGACAGTGTATCACAGGTGTCTTGTATTTTGGTAGTTATTCTAATTCTTCTATGTATTCACATTCAGGGCTAATATATAATTTTAATTAGTCAAGTCTCCAAAAATTATATATTTGCTAAAGTATGTAGGATCCATTGTATTTCTGATTGTATTTTAGAAATCAACCAAAAAAATCAGCATAGATTTCTTGAGATTTCAAAAATTAAGAACAGGAAAAATATTTTCTTGAATTAGGGCATCTTGTAGAAAATTTTGGAACCCAGTGATTCAGGAACTGTTAAATAATAAACCTTCAGCATACAAAGGATTAGAAACTTATTGGTTTATTTATATGAAAACATACTGACTAAAAAAACATTAAAAGGTTACATTGGACATTTGCTAAAAGTAATTTAAGTATATCTCATAATACAGCACAATATATAATTTTTCTAATTCTCAGAATAGTTCCATAAAGTGGAGGTTTAAACTTCAAAGTTATTACTCAAGAATGTTAATCTGGCTGCATTTCTTGCTCATTTTAAAATTAAACCTTCTTCTCAATAGCTGTTTGCAAGTTATAGCAGTCTGTGTGTGTGTTCTGATAGAATTTTACTTGTGTGTGCAAGTGTGTGGTTTGTGTGGGTGTATGTGTGAGTGCGTGTGTGTGTGTGCGTGTGTGTGTGTGTGTGTTGCTGGGGGTTGAACCCACAGCCTTGTGTGTGCTCATTCTGTGCTCTGCCACTGAGCTGTACCTCTAGGCAGAATCTGCCACCCTAGTCTGTTTAGTGTATTATTAATATAGCATTAAAGACAAGAGAGAGTGGAAGAAAGAAGATGAAAGGAAAAGGAGGAAAGTTCAAGGAGTGAGTAATGAGAGTTTGAGAATTTAGATGAATAAAAGTCCAGAAGAATGGGTTAAGGATTCTAAAAAGTATTTTCAGGTTTACTAAAAAAAAATCTTTTAAATTTACAACATTGTGGCTTTGAAAGAAAATATATGGAACAATAAACCCGATATTGGAATATACTAGAAAGGAAAAAGGCAGGGCAGGAAAGAAATGGGGTAGATGTTCACAGTCAAGAAAGAAAGAAGGACCAAAGAAGCAAGCTCTCCCTTGTCTGGGGGCCACAACTGTGTGATTCCACCTCCATGGAAACTTCTAGAGGATCCGGTCAGTGAAGAAACCCAAAGCAAACCACTGTGGCAGTCTCCTCTCTCCCTCACAAGTTTTCTTGGATGAGAAAAAACTTGGGGAGTTCTGTGCATTTTTTCAGTCTTTTATGAGCCTCTCTGAATACCTGAAGGTATTTTCTGCTGTTTGAGTTTTGGTGGAAAGTGCTAGGGAAAGACCCAGAAACCAGTCTAGGTCTAAGCAGAGCTCCTGGCTGGCTGGATGCTGCACTAGATTGAGTATTTTCTCTGCTACTAAAATGAGTAACATCGAGCAGCAAAACAAGGAACTCTGCCCCAAACAGTGACTGAGATTTACAGAGGAAAGGAAGTCTCAAAGCTCACTTCTTAGAATTAATACCAAAGTGAGGCTGTATTTTTTAAAAGGGAATTTGTAGATACAGCATATTACCAAATTCAGGCTTAGCTCAGTGGAGT
This sequence comes from Urocitellus parryii, assembly GCF_045843805.1. Taxonomy (NCBI): domain Eukaryota; kingdom Metazoa; phylum Chordata; class Mammalia; order Rodentia; family Sciuridae; genus Urocitellus; species Urocitellus parryii. Next base: position 73,764,292 of record NC_135539.1, on the reverse strand, counting down.
GATAAGAACACAGACTATGACATCAAACTGCCTTTGTTTAAACCCCTGTGACTTTGAACAAGCCCTTTAACCTCAGTCACACTGTGTCTTGTCAATCACAATCAAGCATGTGCATGCACGCACACCCATGGACACACACACACACACACATGCACACACAGTTTCTGGAGTGAATAAGTGACAGCTTGGACTGTGGACCGGGAGCTCCCAGTTCTTCCCAGATCAGCAGCAACTTCCCTTTGCCCAACTTCTCCCCAATCCACTGGGTCCTGGGGAGGCCACCCGTGGAGCACTGCCTGGTGACTGAGGTGAGGCTGTGTTTATTTGGTCGCTAGGAGTCCCTCCATTTGATTCCAGGTCAGGAGTGCCCTACTGGGTGCTGCCTCCCACATATCTGCAGATGCCCACGGCTGTTGATGGGCCACCCTCTCTTGTCACTGCTTCTCTACACCCTCAACCACTACAGAAGCCTTGTTGTCTTACACTGAATTGGATTTTCTGTTTTACTTCCTATCTTTGTTTGATTCATGCCTTTCATTTTTCTGGAGCATCCTCCTTTGCCACCCAGCCGTCTTAGCCGAGCTTTGGTTTCAGCCCGCTACAGCTACAGCTAGCCCCCCATGGCCCTGACTCTGCTGTGTCACACCGCCTTCTTCCTGTTTGGGGTTTCCTGGCCTTTCCCCTAGGCACTCTGCCATGCTGTCATTTGTCTACTGACATGTAATACGCATTTGCTCAGGACTTTCTTTGCGTGTGAGACTCTCTGCTAAGGGCAGGGACTACGCTGCAGAGGCGCAGAGCCTGTCCCCAGGAACCACGGTTGTGTAAGAGTGCCATCATTGCTGCCGTCTCTGCACCCAGGATGCCTTGGCACGTAGAGGGGGACACATTGACATAGCTTGTGGGAGCCTTCACAGAGGAGGTGACATCTCAGTGGCTAGCAAAGTGACTGCGAGAATGGGAGCAGTAAAGTCTGTGATGGGGGAGGGGGTAGCTGTGCTGACACCGAGGATGTCTGGAGAGCCACAGGGTGCTGGAGGATTCAAGACCATGGGAATGCAGATCCAGCAGGCAGAGCAAAGATCACAAAGGACTTGGCAATCCTTGTGAAAGGTCTGAATTCTATTTTGCAGGTGATACAGGGCAACCAAATAGTTTTAAAGTAGAGAGTGGTGAGCAGATTTTTTTTTTTTTTAAATAGGGATCCTGCTATCAGTTACCCAAAGAGTGAAACCAGTCTCAATGTCAGAAAATAAGTGACATCATCTTTATGAAGACTAAATATTTATAGACTAAATATTTGTGCCAGATGTTTCCAAACAGGGCTGTCGAAGCCTGTCCTATGCCCCCAACTCTCTGGCAATGCCACTCTGCATCCCCCTTCCCTTGATCCTGCCTGGCCTGTTTTCCCAAGTGACCTCAGCAAAAGTGGTACAGCGGTGAAACTGCCTAGTTTGGGCCTTAAGAGGCTTGAGCTTTTGCGTTTGTGTGCTTGTAACCCTCTGGAGTGGGGTGATGCCTGTCTTCCAGCAGTGCCCACCAAGGGGCCAGCTATGGGAATGGTACAATCTCAGATATGGCTGCAACCTCAGGAAGACCCCCAGGGATGTTGGGGGAGCAGAACCACCCAGGCAAAGCTGGCCCAATTCCTGACCCAGGGAATCATGAACAAATAAAATGGTGTTATTTTAGGCCACTAAATTTGGGCGCAGTTTGTTCCACGGTGATTGATATCCAAAGCAATACTCTGGGGTCAAATACATACATGTCAAATAAATAACAAACTGCACCCCTGACAATTCCAGGCCAACTACCTGGTCCACTGTCCGTATATCAACTTTTACTTCATTCTTAATTACTTGATACCAAATCCTGTTTCAAGCCGATGTCACACTTAACTGATTAGGGTTTAAGCTTTTTAAAAAGGGGTTCTTAGAAAATGTAATCCTCTGATTGTGTCTTGCAAAAAAAAAAAAAAAACAAAAAAAAAAAAAAACTAAGAAAATGTGCATGGCGTGTGGATTAAAATCTCCTGGAATTTGGATTGGATTTTCCTATTGGTAATTTTAAGACAAATATCCAAAGAAGTGTGTATTTCACTCTTTGAATCTGTAGAATGTTGAATTTCTCTCGAGGTCTAGAGATTTTGACTGACACATCTATGCTATTTTTTCTGTAAGGAGATATCTACAATCTTTTTCCAGGGGAAAATTGATTTTATTCATTTTCATAAATACATAATCTCTCTGTTCTGAATTTTTCCAGTTTGTTCTCCAATGAGAAAGGTTTATGTCTGCCTTTCATTTCTATGGAACTAACAGAATTCATGTCCGATGCTCTGTGCCGACATTTCTGTTTGCCAGCTCCAACTATGAGCCACTGTTAATGAATGAGTTGCATCTCACTAATTTCTAAAATGACCACTAATTTATATCTAGTGATACTTGCTTTTTTGGGTCAGTGAAGTCCATTTATTTCATTTAAAGAAGTAAGAAGCTTTTTTCTCCTGCTGAGACGCTGTACTTTCCTAAAGCACCTTTACTCACAGAACTCAAGTGTACTATAAATATTAACAAATCTCAACACCCAGAAACCAGGACAGACACTCAGCAGTGAGATCCTTGCTCCCTACTGGAGCAGAGGCAAGAAGGCCAAGAGTTTTGTGCTGTGCCTTCTTCAAATACCTCAGCTGACTCTAGTGAGAATTGCACAAGTTATTTCCCAATGAATAATTTTCATCAACATTAAAAAGGTTTTTAATAAAGTTGCACATGAGCAATTCAATTGTATTTAAAGGGGTTGAGTAACTCAAGTTCTTCTTATGAAGGAGATTCTTTTTGTTTGTTTGTTTTTGTTACTAGGGATTGAACCCAGGGGTGTTTAACACTGAGCGACATCCCCAGCCCTTTTTATATTTTGTCTTGAGACAGGGTTTTACTAAGTCTCTGGGGCTGGATTTGAACTTGTGATTCTCTTGCTTTAGCCTCTCCAGCTGCTAGGACTACAGGCCTATACCATCATTCTCAGCTTAAAGGAGATTCTTCATGGCTATTGTTATTATTACCCTTCTGTAAAGCCTATGTTCAAATAAAATGTATACTAACATTTTTTGAATGACTAATGCAGAAGAATTTAAAGAATTCCCATTCATAGAGACAATTCCATCATCATTCCATTCATCATTACCATCATCACCAGATGGTAGTATTCACGTTTGTTGTTCTTGTTACAATATTAAATTTTAATTTCTCCAAAATCAAAATAAATTGCAGTTAAATGATATCCATGTCTTGGTGAATGGATTTCAGTTTCATGGGGAAGGGTTATACCTGTCATTAATGGTCACTTTCTCTAATTTACACCTACCCCTACCAGTTGAGAGCTACAATGTGACAGATTAACTACTTCTCTACCATCCCAGCTGCCCAGGTGAAATCCTGGCCTGATTGGACTAGGTGAACACCAAATGGACACCTGAAAACCAGCTACAGAATATGAGTGTTAGGGAGAATCCTATGGATCCCTAATGCACTCATTCACTCTATGGTCAATAAGGTAAAATTGGAAGCAACATTGTCTTCTCCTACTTCTGATTTCCTATCTGCCTTTGCTGTTGGCTGGCTCTGAAAAGACTGGCGTGATCATGGTGGAGCAGAATCAGTGATGCAACAGCAGCCTCAAGTCCTCTCTTGGGACTCTTCTAAAAGAGACGATCTAATTTGCATTCATAATACCCTTATGTGCCAAATGTCCCAGATCACTGCAAGGAAGCTGAAGAGCAGCGAGGAGGGGAGATCTGGAGAGAAAGAGAGCAGACCCTGGGCAAACAGAAATCCACACACCCAGGGCTGCCACAGACCTGGCTCCAAAAACCACTTCGCAGGCAGATTTCCCTAAAATTCACCTTGAGAATCTGGACAGAAGTCAACAGTGCATTCCGTTTATTGGTCTAATTCTTAATGATTAGGTTCTGAAAACATGATGTTCATGCTTAGAAACCTCCGCATTGATGACTGGAGGAAAACAAAATATCTTCCCTGGCTGTGGACTTCACAAGCTTCCTCAACAAGCACTGTAGCCTGAACTCTATGCCAAGAAGTAAAGTGAGAAAAAGAATTAGGAGACTTGGTATGTGCCTTAGGCAAGCATACTCGGGAGACAATAATTGAATTAAAATACCATTATCCAGCTCCAGTAATAAGCTAGATAGAAACTACAAGTCTCCAGAGACATAGGAAGCAGAAGAGGGAGAATAAAATGCATTACAGGGGACTCAGGAAAGATATAATAGGTAGAGATAATTTAAAAAGAATTGCCAATAAGAATTGCAAGTTGCTTTCTCTTTGAAAAGGGGATGTCAACACGCTTGACACTTAGGGGCCACCATAGGTCACTGTTTCCAAAAAGAAAGGATACTTTCCATGGTGATGTCCTAGGGACCAGAATGCACAAGATGCTGAGTCTTACCTGGTAGGAAGTGTCACTCCTACTCTGCAGGCAAAGATGAGTGTAACTTTTGCTTGCTCTCACTTGACCCTGTGCCCGCAATTCCAGGAGGAAAATGTCACAGTGAAGACACAGTGTGCTTGAGTACTGTGGCTGCAGCATCCCGCAGAGGTCCCCACGGTCTTTTGTGGCAGGAGACAGGAACCTAAGTACAGGTTTCTACATTGTTCAAGCTCTGGCTTAGTTGTTAGGAACCCATACTAAGGCTCATTTCACTTTATTATTATTTTTACTTTTCAATTTTTTTCAGCATAACCTTTTTATGCTTTTTCCAAAGCTCCGTCCGATGAGATATAATTGACATACAGTAAGATCTACAAACCTCAAGTGTATAATTTGCTAAGTTTTGAAACAGGTATATACTGAAACTACTATCATAGTCAATATAGTGACAAATTTATTTTATTATTATCAGGATTTGTTTTAAATCTTTTTTCACAAAGATTTTTTTCCTTCGGTTTTATTTTATTTTTTAATTTTTATTTATTTATTATTTTCTACCTTTAAGGGAGTCCTCTAAATAGTTTATTGCTTTGCCTTTAGTTTTCTTTGTCTTTGTGAATCCTTATGCTTCACTGCTTTAATGAATTTTAAAAATAATTGTGATTTCACTCTAAAGAATCCCTAAGATACTTTATTATTTAATTAAAAAAACTATTTCTCCCTTTTGATCCTTTAATATTTTCTCTTTATTTAATTGACTCATTCTTTTGCTTGTAGCAGATTTTGGAATATTTTAATATGAGCTTTTATTTCATTCTTCATTCTCTTTTCCTCTTATAATTGACATTAGAACCACAGGCAAAGTGAGATGCCATGAGGAGGACAGAGGAAGAAAATCACACCAGAGACAGGAGGGGATAGTCTTTTTCTTGAAAAAGTCAACTCCCCCAATTTTTAGTGGGTATACTGGGAATTGAATTCAGGGGCATTCAACCATTGAGACACAACCCCATCCCTATTTTGTACATGATTTAGAGACAGGGTGTCACTGAGTTGTGTAGTGCCTTGCCATTGCCAAGACTGGCTTTAAACTTGAGATCCTCCTGCCTCAGCCTCCTGAGCCACTGGGATTACAGGTGAGTGCCACTTCCCTGTGTGGCCTCTGTAAGGAAATCTAAAAGTAAACAATGGTACCTGCCACAGCTATTATAAGTGTCCTGTGGCTAATGTTTATTGATGGTTACTGTGGGCCACGCACTGTGCTAAGCACTTTAAATGGATGATTCAAGATCTCTGAGGAACATATGGAGGTTATACTTGGAGAAATATGACATATGGGGCAGGACAGGAGAGGCTGGGGAAGAAGAGAATTAGGACCTTCTGATCCCTGCCAAGGAGTCTGGGCTTCACTCCAAGATCATGGGGCAGCCATGGAGAACTTAAAGCAAGAGAGCGATACACTCAAATTGGGGTTCCAAAAGGGTCCTTCCAGCGGAATCATAGGGAACCATCCTGAGTAAGCATGACTAGTGAGGAGCTGCAGGCATTAACCCTTAGAGTAATGGTGGTGCCCCGTAAACAGAGAGGTAGTAGGGGCGGAAAGTGTGGAGGCAACAGGCAAAACAGGGTGAATGAACAGAATGTGTGTGGTTTTGGCTAAGCTGTGGAGGTGGAGGAAAAAGAGCAAGAGGGGTGGCCAGGGGAACAACCTCTGAAGGCTGAGGAAGCCAAAGAGTCTAGCCCCAGGTGGAAATCATGGACTTATGGAATCAGGAACAGGAAGAACACCCTAATCTCAGGTTTCCAACAGGTGATGGCAGAGCCAGCCACTGCAGAAAGCAAGAGGGGAAAACTTGGAGCAGAAAAAGGGAAGATGGTGCTTTTAGTTTGAGATACATGGCATTAGATGAGCCCATAGACTACCTGGGCGGAGGATCAGTAGGAATGTGGGTCAACAATGGTTGGGTCCTGGTCAGCAAGGAGACAGCTATTGGGGTGAATGAGTGAGGCAACTGAAGAGCATCAGAGATTCCAGGTTGATGGAAGGAGAGGAGGAGCTTGCAAAGAAAGGGACTGGAAGGCAGAGGAATGGAGGGGAGCATGGGAGTCAAAGGAAGAGAATGTTCCAAGGACACAGAAGTGCTCAGTAGCATGGATGCAGAAAGTCCATTCAGGCAGCAATGAGGAATGGGAGCATGATAGTCTCTGAAGGGCGGCAGAGGCAAGGCCAGGTGTTTGGGGGCCCAGATATGGGCCCTGAGAGAACAGAGGAAGTGATGCAGAGAACAGTTTGAGGAATTCTGAAGAGGAGGAGAGGAGGAAGCAGCTGGAGGAAGGCAGAAAAGGATGGCCTTTTAAGCACAGAAGGAAGGGGCTGAAGCATGTCTAATGCAGTGAGAATGTGGCTTGTCAGGAGCAGGGGAGGAAGATGGAGGGAGAGAGGAGAGAGTCCCAGGACTGTGATTCCCAAGAATGAGGAAGCAGGGGCCCTGGGCATAGTGGAGGTGAACATGGGACACCTCTGGAAGGGAGGCCTGTCCTTTGCTGTTGTTGTGAGGGGAGAAAGGAGTGAGAGGGTGGATCCAGAGGCAGTTAGGTGTACAGTCCTGTGGTCACAGGGTTGGGGAGTCCTTGTGGGGAAAATATTTTCCATGTGAAGCAGGAATCAAGGCAGCCTGATGATGGTGAGGGGCAGAATGGTAGTGACCAAGGGAAGTCTGCAATAGCTGGTTCAGGGAGCAAGAGGGGTGGCCCAGGGAACGCCTGAGGGCTGAGGAAGCCAGAGTCTAGCCCAAGTTGGAAATCATGGACTTGCGGAATCATGAATTTGCATAGTTATATAATTTTTTTTCCAGTACACCTATCAGCCTATGGCTAGATGCTGGAAAAAAATAGACAATTGGGTGCAATAGTGACCTCAGTTTAGGAAAGGAAAGCACATCTCCTCACAGCCCTGTGAGGTCCAGCCACTGGACTTGTCTTCCCCATCAGTAGTGGGGAGGCTTCCATGGAGGGACAAGATGCTACGTTTTGTCTTTGTCAATCTCACATTGAAAGATCTCTGGTCTATAGAAGAGATATTATTTCTTCCTAATTGGCCTAGTTCTTTATGAAGCTGAAGGGATATACCTCAAAGTTTATATTGTTTCTGACAAACAAGGAACATGGTTATGATGCTCCCTAAGAAAATATCATCTTCTCTAAACTGTCCAGTCCAGTGATGAACAGACTTCAGGAATAAAACCCAAGAAGGCATAAATAGAATAATAAATGAGGAACCAAGAATTCAGGGTTCAATGCTACCAATTTGTTGTGTGACCCTTGATCAAGTTTCTTAGTCTTTACCAACTTCATGTGTCTTTTGTAAACCATCAGGAATGGACCTGTGAGTAATTGATTCTCTGGGTGCAGGCCTGTGTCACTGAGCACAGTCAACAAATGCCACTTTCTTTTCCATTTTGCCTTCTTCTCCTCCTCACTCCAAACTTGCATGTTTCTATAACTTAAAAGAACAGTATAGAAAACTAAATGCTTTATGTCCATAATGTTCAAACTTTTAGGTAAGAAACAGGCTTATTATGCTTCAAACCAAGCAATACAAAAACACCATGAAATAATGATGCTTATTACATGGAATGAATTCAAGTATTTTCCTTCGTATGCCATTTCGGTTTTAAAAGACATGCTTGCCTCCATCCAGTAAATGAATGTCAAAAGCCACCAAATGGACTGAGTCTTGCAGGTTAAAGTAATGTTTGTAAGAAGGCTGTTTTTGTGCAGCTGAAAGCATCTAAATGGGTGTACAATGGAAAACGCTGAAGACTACTACCTTGAAAAATGCTGAACACGAAGTTAGAGGAACCTCTCCCCAAACAGCAAGGGAGACAATATTTCAGTTCATTTTCATGGGAGACTCAACTTCTTGCACAGCTGGGCTGTGTGGAGTAGTTTTTCCTGGGCAGGAACTCCCAGCTTTCAGTTTGCATTGGAAACCACCCCACTTGGGCAGCAGGCTACTTTCTCAGCACTCCCTGCAGCATCCACTCAGTGGAAGCAACTCAGAAGGCTGGGGATGGAAAAGGGCAAGACAGACAAGGGTCTGCTCTTCGCACTTTCAAATAAAGAGTGCTGGTTAAAGGCAAAATACACTTAACAACAACAACAACAATAAACAATAATGCAACTCACCAAAGTAGTCTGGGAAGTAGCTGTGACACAGAGTCACTTCATGTGGAAAAGGCACACAGAGGACTGAAATGGTGAGTTATTTCCCCCCTTCACTTATTTTTTTTTAATTGTTAAACACTTTTCTCTTACTGAAAAAAATTAAAGGAAGATCAGAAGTTCAGAGAGAGAAGCACCTAATAGTTCTGTTGTATGGAATGCCTACACACTTCAAATGTAGATAGCGAATTTGATGTTATGCACATTTTATCACAATTTATAAGAAGTGAATTGGCTGGTCATTTGCCACTGTGGTTGACAGCAAATCAGTGGTGGACACTCAAGCTTGACACTACCTCCTACAAACTACAAAGCCCCAGCAAGTGACTTAACATCCGCTCTCCCTGCCCCCCCACCCCCCTATCCTGTTTCTTCATCTGAAAAATAGAAGTAAAAATATGTAATTTGTAAAGGCTTTATGCAGATAAAATATGGTGGTAATGTTTGTCAAATATCAACAAAATTCTGAGCCTAATTGCTATCATGTAGATAGTAAATAATAATGACTTAATAAAACCACACTTTACTGCTTCAATTTGCTCTGCTTCTTATCATCCATATTAGGAGCTTAATTCAAAAGCTAATATCAACCTACAGCAATTCATAGAAGGACATGCTGCCAAAGTGAAGAGATTTAAATATCTGCTAATTTTCCAGGGCAGAAGTGTATGCTTCTGGGCTTAGGAAGCTATTCCTAATTTCTGAAATGTCAGATTCTCATTTTCCCTTGAGAATATAGTTAGATGACCAAATAGAGTAACTGGAGTTTTTGTGTAAATGACAAGTTACAATAAGGTAGAAGACATTTTTAAATCATTGCCAGGGAAAACCTTTTAATTCACTTTCTGCCAAACATCATGCATTTCTGTAAGTTTCTGGTTTAATAGCTAGGATAAGTATGGAAATGATAAGCGGGATGAAAACTGCTTAGAAACGAAATGCTTAAAGTTTGAAAATTATGAATAGGAAAAGAAAGAATGAGTTTAATGACGTGTGTATATGTATATATACATACATATACATGCATGTATATATACACTTATGTACACATCACCATAAGACTAATTCCTCTACTATCATTATAGAGTTAATTGTGAGAATACATATACATATATATAAAATTCTCATATCATCTGTGTCATTGGGACTTTTCATTATATAACAATGTTGTTTTCAACAGTTTTTGTAGAAATTACTTTGAAAATTGAAATCATCTGAAATTAAATACAAACTTATTAACAAACTGTCATATGACATTAATATATCAGCAATATCTTTAGGGGCAAACAACATAGTCACTAACTCTAAAACATTAAACACATTAAAAACAGGAAGTACTCATTCAAATTCCTACTTTAAAGAAAGGCAACTATACCATAATTAAATATTGCACTTGATGGAGAGATCTGTCTGTGGAGGTTTACTCTGGAATCCCTGAAGTTATAGACTTATACCATAAGCCTTCATTCTTGAAAGAAAATCCTGGACTCAGGGAATTCAGTATATAGGGAATTTGATCTTTTCCACAGACAAGGAGAGAGAATGTGTTACAACAGAATGAGGGGCCTTTATAGAAATTTCAGGGGCTTCCAATACCTGCTGTGGACAAGAGAAAATTGAACATCAGTGTTGGAAAGGATCATGAGATTACAGGAAGAGCCCAGATGTGAACAACTAAACATCCCTGTAATCCCTGAAGGAGAAGTGAGACAGCAGGAGGAATCCAAGTGTCAGTAGTGGTAGTGTCTGCCATGCACTGACTCAGAGCAAAGTCTCTGTTATAGGAGGTAGAGCTGGTGGGAGAGCAGGTGTAGAAGTCTGCTTAAGAGTCATTGTGAGCCACCACAACATGAGACAAGACAGTAGCGGAAGTGAACATGATGAAGCGGATGGCAACAGAAACCTTCCCTGGAAGCTGACACTTTAAAAGTGTAGAAGACAATCGTGAGACACTAACAAAAGCCAGTGATGCCAAACAGGTTACACTTGAAATGAAAAATAAAAGCTGGTAAGAGAAAGGAAAACAAAAAACTTAATTTAGATTGAATTGCTAACTTGTGGGACTCTGTGGGTTTCAGATCTTCCTATACCCTCTCTTTAAATATATGTTCATTCAATCAGCAAAAGAAAGGGACTAACGAGATCTTTCTGTGGTAGACACCTGCATCAGACAATGGCCTGATCTCTGAAAGATTTTAAACAGCTGTGCATAAACTTCAAAAGTAATTTGCAACCAAATTAGTAAATGTCACCCTTCTTCCCACTAGACACAGCACTTTCAAGAGACGAAGCATCCGCAGTAAGTCTGCCATTTTACCAGTTAACCAAAGATTGGTGAGGGGAAAAAAAATGAAGATGTTCATTCACAGGTTGGGATGTGGAATGGGTCAAAGGACCCAGGTCCCTGTTCATAGGGCTTCTCTATAAAGCAGCTCCAGGCAGGAAAGGACCAGAGGTGGCCATCCCTTCTAGAGAAACAAAGCAGGGACCAGAACAACTGATAAAGCCTCCCAGAGGAGACTACTGCATCTTGCTGCTTTAAACTTCTCTTTGCCAATTGAAAGGGGTAATGAAGAGGAAGCAGACAGAGTATGCAGGCAGACTCCCCAGGTCCTGTGGGCACTTCATTAAATAATTTTGCAAGCTGGTCTGTGCTCTCAAAGGGCACCTGTGACTTGAAGGACCATTTTGTATTGGGCACAGATGGGCCATTTTCCCCACTGACAGGCACAGCCCATAGAGTAGCATTCTCTCCACCTCACCGCCCCCCTCCTCAGCTTTTGCCATGGCTGAATAATCTTTTATTAGCACCACTTCCAGCCCACATAGTGTCAGGACAACTGGAGGACAAGGCAGCTCTGTGGCAGTCTCCTTGCAGAAATGACCAGAATCTCCTTTCACTCTGGTGGCAAGTGCTCGGGCCTTTAGCATTAAAGTCACTCTCACATTGATAACTGCTGGCTCTTAAAAATTCAGTAAAATCAAGATTTAATCTCACAAACTACACTTTAATAACCTGTGGCCCCCAAAGCTGGAAAACAATGTTGCTCAAGGTCACAGGCTTCAGCACCCAGACTTCCCCCCACCCTTTAACAAAGCTGCTTCTCACCCACCCCAGGCCCTTGGGAAGAAACTTGGTTTGTTTAGAAAAGTGAATGTCCGCAGCCCGGTTTGCTGCTCCAGCAGTTTCCCAGAAAACCAGGTGGTCATCCCCAGAAAACACCCTTTCTTACACATTTTTGCGATCAGTATAAAAACTTTCACCTCCCTCCCTCGGCTTCAGCCCGGTTAGTTCAGGTGAAAGGAGAGTAGGAAGGAGGCGCCCTCAGCCCGGCTAGGCGGCCAGCACCGGCCACCGCCACAGTCACGGTCATCATCACACAAGAAACCCAGACGGGGTAGGTGAGCCCCAAAGTTGGCTTTGGCTCTAGCTTTTTTTTTTTTTTTTTCGATTTCGTTCTCAGCCCTGCTTCCCGCGGCAGCCTTAGCCCCCTTCCAGGAGCAGTTCTGAGGGACACCCGGGTGGCCCTTCCCTCCCGGGTCCTGGCACCTGACACCCTCCCTCCCCGCCCGCATCGCGGGGCGCAGGGGTCCTACCTGGTGGCGCAGCCGGGGTCTGAACGCCGCGTCGCTGCTGCTCGGGTGGCGCGGGCACTGGCACGGGTCTGGCGCACGGCGGGTGCGCCCCGCGGGTGGCGCCGGCCAGGGGGCGCTCGTCGCCCTCTCTCCCTCCGCCCGGCAGCCCGAGGGGGACCCGGCCCCCTGCACAGGGAGGGGCGCTCAGCCGCGCACTATCCTCGGCAGCCCAGCGCCTTCTGCCTTCCCCCTGCTCATCCTCTCCCCACCCTCCACCCTCACTCCTTACTAACCACTTGTCGCTCCCCTGCGACCTGGACCAGAAGACCGTGGTAGGCTAGGATGGGACAAGCCCGCGGGTGACGTGACGATAGGCAGCGCTGAGCTGGGGCGGCTCAGCCTTGGTCACATTGAATGCTGGGGAAGGGGCGCAGGACACCCGGCTGAAAATCGAAAAAGAACCTCCAGAGGAAGGGTCGTGGTGTCTGTTTAGTCGTGTTTTACACCAGAAAGGACTTGTAAACGTTGTTCTTTTAAAAATAACATACCGGGGATAATGGTTTCTGATTGCTCCTTATCTATTATGTTGATTTTCTGTTATCTTGCACTTGGTCGTTTTACACACAAGTTCCAAAGTTGAACTGCTTTAAACTTTACAGTCTTTGAAGCTGCTACATCGTCAGTGCAATGCACTTGTCACTTCAGGACTTTTTGTGCTTGGTTGGTAATACTAACGATTATCATAATAAGGATAATCGGGGCAGTTTTCCCTATACTTCATAGAATTAACTTTTCATTTAGGTTAGAAAATTATGTCTGGTTTCCAAAACGATTACAGAGCAATTTTCTTTCAATGATAACACTAAATGATTAAGTATATTTTGTTAAGTCTTTTGTTGTTACAATAGACCAAAACCAGATTAGTCTGATAAATTAAGTGGCATTTTTCTCTTTTCTTTTTCTCCCCTTTCCCTCCCTCCTTCCCTCCCTCCCTCAGTTTCGTTCATTCTTTCTTGCTGCTGAGAAGTGAACTCTGAGCCACTTGAATGCAAGGCAACTAATTAACTAATTTATTTTCTTTCTTTCTTTGCTTCCTGCTTTCCTTTCTTTCTTTTTCTTTTTCTTTCCTTCTTTCCTCTCATTCCCCCCTCTCTTCCTTCCTTCTGCTCTCCTTCCCTCCCTTCTTCTTTTCTTTCTTTTCCCTCCGTCTTTTTTAAGAGATTAAAAATGTACAAAAGAGCCAAACCAATGGATTAGCAGGCTTTTGATGATGGAAATATAGAATGTCATCTTAAAAGGACCTCAGAGTACTTTCAGTTCCAGACTTTTAATTTACAAATGAAAACCTGAGGTCCAGAAGTGTTCTGTGACTCGATTAAATCACTCAGGGCTGCACTGGTGACTCTTTGCTCTAATCTATGTGAACTCAGCAAAGCCAACACATACCTTTTAAGTACAAAAACATATTCCATTAAAATTAGCCCTCCCTCCCATTTGTTAATGTCTAGCAGCTTTGAACTGGCCTCAGGACATGATCTTACAACACAGAAATTATACTTCTTGAAAGATTCTAGCCCAGAGGTAGGAAGGTGCTGGCTCATCATGACTTCACCAGAGTTTGGCACTTAGTGGGTCCCCATTATATATTGGCTATTCAAAGATTGCCAATAGAAAAATTTATCTGTCTGGAAACAAGGTGACAGCGTTGAGGAATGATCCCTGGCTCCTTCTCCAGCCCTTTTTCAATGGAGCCTGTCACAAAAAATGGCAAGAAGCCCAAGGCCCTTGTGCCTAGGAAGATTCCTCATCCTCCTCAGTGCCACCTGAACCTGCTTGTTGGGATTGCTCTGGGTTTCCTTCAAGCACACTCTGACATCAGGCCCTTTGCAGTTCTCTTCTGTCCTCTAGCCTGGATGGGACCTGTGGTCATATGCTAATGCTTCCGGTGGGTACTTGGATTGCATTTGCTTACTCTGTTCTCTTTTTATACCTCGAGGCAGTTCTCTTTTGTAAGAGTTAAGATTTACCTTGGGAACTGAAACTTGTGTCTGAGTTTTCCACTGACAATTTCAAAAGGAGGCTAAATACAGATAGGGGTGTAAGGAAAATTTTTAATGCCCTGCTACTTTAATCAGTTGTCATTGGTTTAAAAATCAAATTTTAGATGATGATGCTTTTGGCCAAACAATAACTACCTACCTACTAGGTATTGTGATAGGCACTTTTGATGCACTGTTTATCTGATCTTTATAACAATCTTATAAGTAGATATTGTTGAAATCGTCATTGTCATCATCTCTTTTTAACAGATGAAATTAATGAGGTTTCAAAGATTATGTTTTGTGTCCAGAATCTCACAATTATCAAAGTTTCAGGATTAGGATCCAAACTCTGAACCCTCAGAAGCCCCTCTCAGGTGCTGAGGAATAATGCCTCTATCCTAACATTGCTCTCAGTTTTCTGCTTTACTTTCTTTTGGACATCTGATCTCAAGACTCATGATGCTCTACTATTCTCTGACCATATAGTCCTACAATTGGAAACTCTTTAATATGAAGATTGGATCTTATATAATGATCATCATATGTCCTAGAAAAAAATGTGGGTTTTTTTTTTTGTTGTTGTTGTTTTAGAATGTTATCTAAAACAAACAAAAATCTAAATCTTTTTCTGGAGCACATTGCTGGAGTGGGAACCCTGGACTTTTGGACCCCAGCATCCTACAGGACCATCCTTCCCCTCTCCAGGATGCAAGGCTCTTCAGCTTTCTCTCACTGTTTCACACACACACACACACGGATGATCAGAAGTTCACACCTTGGTTTCCTGGAAGAGGAAATGGCATTTCCGGGAGGGGATGATGCGTGGGTGCTAAGGTTCCACTCCCTGCCTTAAACACACCCCAACTTTCAGTTGCGCACTTCTTTTCCTCCTTAGGTCTTTGCCCTAAAGTTTCCTGGAATCATGCTGAGTGCAGCTGCTTCATTTGGTTCTCTTCAGCTGAGAAAGATGTGATTCCTGCTTTGGACTCAGTGGCTCAAGATTCCCAGGCGTCTTGTCCCTGCAGCTGTCAAAAACCACTTTCCTCCAACTTGGAATCTGGAAGAGAGCCTTAGACATCACTTGGTGTACTTTTGGATCTAGTGGGTGACTGTGCTGTGATTTCCATGGAAACCACCTCTTATACCCTTCTGTGGGATTAACCTTTCATAAGGGACTTAGGATAGAAATTGCAAAGGAGTTGTTCTTGTTTGAGCCTCAATGTGGAGAAGGATGATATTTGGGGAAAAGTAGGATATGACTGACAATTGGAGGACAGTGCTATTTAACAAGAACTTCTCTGCCTCTGCCCAAGTCACCATTTGGAGGAAGCCAATTTGGACTATTTTATGAGGAATCTGATCACCCAGCTATCCATTTCCCCAAAGCCTGCCAGAGATTGTTTTAAAAATGTCACACCTGAGTCCCCTGAAGAATCATCATGGAATTCAAGGATGGTGATCTGCTATAACCAAAGATTTCAGTAACATCTGAAGTCTGGCATACATTTATTTGGAAAATGTAAAAATTATTCTAGAAGATATTGATTCAAATGAGCAACAGAGATGCAAACAAAAACAGGTATTTTAAACTCACAGCTTGGACAGGGAAAGGGAAGCTTATTTTTTCCTCTTCAGTCCAACGTAAGAGTTTTAAGTGGGGAAAAAAAAGATAATTGGAATTTAAAACATGTTATTTTCAGAGGATAGCTCAAAACCCCAAAGCAAAAACTAGCCCTCCCATAAGAGAATAAATAAACCACAATTACAGTTGATAATAATGCTAGTATCAACTCTTGCAAATCATGGAAGGAACAGTGAAAGGTGAATGGAAAACTCACCCCAAGGTACCAAAGTGAATATGGTCATGGTGTACTTCTGAAAATCTTCCTAAAAGTATTTATTAGACATAGTTAGTAATGTTAAGATACTTTCCACCTTTAGACCATGTAGGGGTGGGTAGTTATTTACTTCTTCATTTAAAATAGGGATTAGGGTGATGCTAAAATATTTATTAATGCTTGTTGTGCATTTATTCTGTGTGTCAGGGCATGGAGTTGAATTTATTTTTAATTATTTTATGTGATTATTATGCCAAATCCTATGATATGAGCAATATAACTCTTCATTTTACAGATAAGACAGTTGAGTTTGGGAGGCTAAACAAACAACTCCCCAGCTTTATCTAGCCAATAAGTGGTAAGCCTGGTTCAACTGATCCTCAAATCCATGAATTTTGAATTATAGATAGAAAATAAGGCAAGAACTGAAATTGTAGCTTGACTCTTAAAATAGTAAAAGAATCATGTATTATTTAATTTCAATTAATAAAGTATTTGAGGGAAAAAGAGTTCTCACATGTATAGATGTTCACACATGTATAGATAACCAATGCATAAATTATAATGTATTGCAATATTAATAAAAAAATCACAGAAAATGAAGCCAAGTGTAATTCTTAATGATGCGAAATAGAGCAAATGATTTTTTTTCCTGAGCATCACTTTTATTATGAGAGGATGAAATTAAGAATGAAAGTTTCCCTTTTTTAAATGTTTTTAAGGTGGAAGAATTCTAAAAAACCTAATATTTGTGCCTTATTTCAGTCTTTGTTTCACAATTCTATGGGCACTGACTTTGTAGTCACTACTGTAATAAAGAAACTAATTGTATCAAAAGCATCTATTCAGACAGTGAATGATTGATTACATTTTCAAAATTTTTAGCATAGATACAAGTTTCTAAGTTCTAAGGGCAGAATCAGCAAGTGGCTAGTCCAGTATTTCTAAGGCCAAACAGATATGGTTCTCTTGGTTTCCAGAAATATAGGGACACATACCAGCTATAGTAAGTATGGTCCAAATAATCATAAAATTTTCTCTGAAATTAAAGAGATATGGATGAGAAGATTTACAGAGACCACTTTTTAGAGATTCTCCTCTACCGGGAGAAAAATGCCTCTGGAAAGACAATACTCCTGATGAGAAACCCTCCCCAGGGAGGGTTTATATATCTGAGAATTAATCTGTGAATCTAGGAGGATGAAAGTCAAGATGAAATCTTCTTTCGTGTTTATAAATTTGATTATTGCAATTCTACAATTTGACCTAGTGCGATTGCTCTAGGATTTGAAAAGGCTAATGTGTTACTTTAGAATAAATCTTAATCTTTTTGAAAACAAAAAGGCCATCCTCTCCTTACTCCATTTTATTCCATCCATAATAACATATTTAGTAGATGATTTTATTCTGCTATCAATACCCTTCACACACATGCACGCGCACGTGCACACACACACATGCACGCGCACGTGTACACACACACATGCACGCGCACGTGCACACACACACACACACACACTGTCTGGAAAGAATTTTTCATTTTATGAAAAGTATATTGGACTACTACATAGGATATTCCATCAGGTTTCTTCCAACTCCCAAATTCTGAAAATAAGTGTCAAATTGAAGAAAGCACTATCAGCAAGGGGGAATGTACAGCAATTTACTTCTAATGGACTCACTGTTGATTTAGTATAATATGCTCACTGGTATAAAAAAAATTCCAAATGCCCTTGAAGAAGTCCTATAATTATGGCATCAGGAAAGCAATGAAAATCATTAGTCTCTTCTTTGTGTACAGCCTTCTTGGTAATACCCTACCTTCAACCATTCACTTCAAAGGAAAAAGTTGTAGAACAAAAAATATAAAACATTTTTCTCCCCTCAGTGGTTGGAAGAGTGACCTGAAGAGACTAAATGGACCATAGTTCATTTGGGGGCAACTCAGTTAAATGTGCTCTGAGTATGGTCATGGTTTATTCCTCCAATGCAAGAATCTCACCCTAAAAAATGTTTGTTTGGGGGCCTCAAATGACAACCTAGAACTGGTTATTTCTTTCAATGTGAATTGGTTGATATGTTGTAAATAGGTCTCTGATGGAATTTTCTTCTCCTTTTCTCTCTCTCTCTCTCTCTCTCTCTCTCTCTCTCTCTCTCTCTCTCTCTCTTTCTTTCTTTTTCTTTCTTCCCTTCTTCCTGCCTGTCACTAGACAGGAACAGCCCAGAACAGTGGGAAATTTCTGTGTTTGAGATTCAGGCTGTAATTCAGAGAGAACAATAGCTTATATTTGTACTTCTGTGCAACATTAAAATAATGGGAAATGAATGAGCTAATCTTTTTATACATCATACAAGAACTTAATGGAGATATGATTCTTGAAGATTAAAGGTATTTGAAATAAGAAGATATGTTTATTTTTAAAACTAGACTGCAAATGTCATGTGTTATTTTATAACCCCTTTCTCCCACATAATTGTTTTAAAGTTAATAAAAGAGGGAGGTTCATAATACATCCTGCCAATTTCATAAGGAAGATTGAGTAGATAAAAACCTCTAAAATGCTTTGACCCCTATAAACCTCAAAAATAAAATGCAGACTTTGGAATGAATATCTACTCTTTATAGGGCATTTGCAACCTAGTGTTTTACAGACATAAGCTTATTTAACCCTCATATCAATCCTATAATTTGGGTGAATTTACACTTTATAGATGTGAACGTTGAGGCTCAGAGAAGTTGAATAACTGGATTCATGATCACAAAGCAAGGGAGTAGCAGAGCCAAAATCAGAACCTGGGGTGGCTCTGTTCAGAGCCCATCCTGAGCATTGTCTAGAGAATTCTGGCCATCAGCTACAGAGGCCACAAATTGGGGGTGTATTCCACATGCTGATTTTGAAAGATAATGTTTATTATTTTTCCTATGATAAAAGCAATGCTTTTGGGCACATGCACACACACACACACACACAGAAACACAAACTAAAATTAGAAAAAAAGTAAAAGAAGGAAAAAAAAGGTTAACCATAAATTCACAACCCAAAGACAGTTAATCTTTTGGTTTATTACTTTATATTCTTATATCCACGCATAGTATTTGGAATTGTATTGTTTTAAAAATAACTCCTATTGGCTGCCTGATTATAAGGTAATGAACATTCATCATAGAAATTTTGAAAAATACAACAATGCATATAAGAAAAAATTTAAATCACTCATAATCTCAAAATGTAAAAATAACTGTTGAAACTTTGGCCTTTTATTCTTTTCATGCACGTATCTTGAAACTTTATTTATTAGTGATTTAAAATGATCTGCATCATACAGTTTATAGTTTAGTTTACAACATCATTTTTGGGGGTTGTTTAGTTTTTACTTGATTTGTTGTTTTATTTTTCCTGAAATTACAAATTTGATTTTCAGACAGATGGTTAGAATGACGTGGTTTCTCTAAATAGAACCCTCTACTTTGCTTTTCACTGAAGGACAAAAATTACTCCCACATAAAAAAGAAAAAAGAAAAACACCTCAAAGAAGGAATAATAATACAGTTTCAATCTGCCCTGATAACACCACAGAAACACTTTGACTTTTTATGCTTTTCTTCAACTGCAACTGGTTTTAAGCAACTTTTCATCAAGACTAAAACAATTGACACTGAACTGCCAGATCAAATAAATAAATCTGGGGTTACATGACTTGGGGAGGGCTGCAGAAATGTGAATTAAATCTTAATCATACTAACAAAGTTTCTACGGCTCCTGAAGCCAGAACGTTATTCTTTGAGAATCTTTACATCCTGTGATTTGACCTGCCAAGGGCACTTAAAGAACTTAAGAACTCAAAAAGGGTCCTGGGTAAAACTCAGCAAGGTGCACTAAAGTCTGGCTGCCACAACTGTGCTGAGAAGTTTTGGCTTTTCCCAGGGATATATTAGGAACCTGAGCTAAGGAAACAAAATGATAAATAAACTGAAAGTCTTTAAACTTATATTCTCAACTTTATGGTCTTTTGTCTGCTCAACAGAGTAGCAAAGCACTAAAAGGGTTTTCAGGAAACTCTTGTACATGAATATTTTCCCCCAAACCTCTCTGTATGTACTTTATTTTTGCAGAATCATACTTTTTCTTTTCCTTGAAATTGTATTTTGATAGAATGCAGATTTCTTCCATGGTTCTCAACTTAAATTCTTCCTTTTATTTCCCAGCTATGAAAGAAAATTCCAAAAATTCTAAGCCGTACTTTGTAATTCCCTGAAAATAGTGGATCCATTATGTACATTATACAGAGGGTGTGGAGAAAGTGGAATTCTCATGCAAATTAGTACAACTTTGGAAAATTGTCTCACAATATCTGCTACAGCTGAACATAGCACCACCAGTGACCCAGGCAGATCATGTGTCCACAAGCTACAGAAATGTGTCCAGATGCACTAAAAGACATGTACAGTTCATCCATCCTAGTATTGTTCATAATCACCTCAAACTGCAAGCAACCCAAGTGCATCGTACAATTGTGGTCCTTCAATCAATTGAATCCATGCAGCCATAATAATTAATACATGATTGCCATATGCCATTGTCTGAGCACATCTTGCCAACATAATGTTGAGTGAAAGAAGCCAGTTTCCCCCAACAGACTTACTGTGTGTTTTCATTTACATAAAGTTAAAAAGTAAGTAGAATTAATTGGTGTGATGTGGAGTGAGGACTGTAGTTACTCCAGCAGGGAGATGGGTGGTGGAGTGTCTGACATCCGGCTGCCTGTGGTGATTTTTATTACTAGATATGGAGGACGGTCACATAGGTATGCCCTCTTTGTACGAGTTCATCTAGCTGTCCACTGGTGAGTTGTTTACTTTTCTGAATGTGTCAATTCCATTAAAAAAAGATTATTTGAAAATGGACTCTAATAGTATTGTATTTATAAAGCCCTTTCAGTGTAGCCAGAAACAGGATTGGTTTCCCAGGTGATGTGGAGTTCACCAGGGGTTCAGTGAGTAGGGATTAGGTGGCAAGTGTGCTAATTCCTCCTTTCTGTTATTGAGGAGGTCAACAATCTGAGCTTAATGACAGTGTGACCTCAAACAAGTCATTGATATTTTCTGAGTCTTTTCCTTCATTTGAGAAGTGCAGAAGCTAGATAACGTGGTCTTCAGTCTTTCTGACTCTCACTGCTATGGTTCTGGGCCCTTCTTCCTCTTCCAAGTTTCCCCTACCTCTTCCTGTCCCCTCTCCCTCCCCTCCTCTCCTCCCAAGTGTGTGCCTGTGTCCTTCTCTTTGTCCTCTATTTCTGTGGCTCCTCTGGCTTCCCAGTACTGCGCTTTATACATACTTAGCAAATAAGAATAATTCATTTGTTCCATAGAGGCAAAAGTTCAGTAAAGTTTGAATTCAGTGATATTTAAATGCCTCAAAAAATTTAAAAATAGAATTTATCCTAACTTGGACAAGAGGAAGTTCATGCCAATTTCTAAACAGAATCCAATAACAAACATGCCCCCAAACCAAATGGTAGCAGTGATGGCTCCCTCAATATGGTTATTTGGAGGTGGCACATTCGTATGAGTATATAGCATCAAGTATAAAGTTACAAGAAAGTTTATTCAGAGAATATTAATTTGGGGCAATTAAAGATATGGTTTTAATGATCGAGTTCTTGGGGACTGATAAAAGCTATTTTAAAAAATTGGATGATAAAGATTTGCCAGCTTGTCCTCAGAATTGTTGAATTGTACTTAATCATACTTCTTTAGTTAAGGCGTTGAAACTGTTGCTAAACTGCAGAAGAGGAAGTCTCTATTAGCTTGATATAAATGTCATTTGGATCAAATGCAAGATTATTTGCAAATGGACTATAATATTATTGTACTTTGTTTTATTTTTTAAATTTCTTTTCTCTTTCTTTCTTTCTTTCTTTTTTTTTCTTTTTTTTTTTTGAGTCACCAAGAACTGTTTCAATCTGTGGTTGAGTTTTCTGGCCATCTGTGATGGGACAGATTAGATCAGCACATGTGTTTCATCACATACTGACCACCCAGATGAAAATGAGTTTCTAAAACTGCCAAACCCAGGATCAGGGGCTGGAATAAGAATTTTTCAAGAAGCAGCCACACCCAAAGGGCTCATCCCACAATAACCATTAGTGCCCAGAGCAGAGGGGAGCCCAGCACGGGACAGTTGCCAGCTCATCACGGACCCCAGGCCCCTGGCTGATGTCTTCATCTGGCTGTACCTCAGCCTTCTCTCTCCCATCTGCCTGTGAGTGCCCACATCTCTGCTGCAGCCTACATCAGGGAATGTGTGGGGAGTGATCAGCAAGTCAGAGACCCAAGAAGAAGGTCGTGCTTCTAGGGAAGCGTAAATGTGAATCTGTTTGGTTTCTGATTCAGCCCGGAAGAAACACCAATACCTTCTTCACCACCTTCCACAGCAGCAGGTCTTATCATCAATGTCTCCCACTGACATTTACAGTGCCTGCTCACCTGTTGGGCTCCCCACATTATACAACATTTCTTTGCCACCATTTGCCTACCTAGGGATGAAAATTAGTTTAAATAAAATAGGTAAATGTTCCCAAATAAGTACTCAATGCTACATTCCCCTCCCCTGTTTCTGATGCAACCTGTTATGCTTTGGTGGGAAGCTAAAGAGCTTCAGGGTCCCAGAACCCCCAAACATAACTACCGACATACCTGGGCTCTACCAGAGGCAGCTGTGGCTTTGGGGAGTCACATCACCTCTCTGGGCCTCAGTTTCCTCAGCTCTAAAACAAAGTGATAGACTAGATCATGTTTCTTTCCATTGGAAAAATCCATAAAGTCCAAAATAACTGAACTCTGACAAATGTTTGTCCTTTTTTTTTTCTCTTACTCTGAATAATGAAATTTGTATTCAGCTGAGATTGACTGGCTGAACATCACACGTTCCATTTACTAGCACTTAGTGCCGCCGAAGAAGCAGTAAGACGTTTCCACCCCAGCGACAGGCACCTTGTATTTTAAAGTCTTCCATTTCATTCTTCACCTTTATGTTTTCACTAAAACACATGTGGTTTTCAAACACAGGAAAGAAAACATGGTAACCTGTGGTTATAATTTCCACTAGAAAATAGAAAACGTGTAGCTCAGAAAGAGTGCTGGTGGGGAGTTCCTTTCTGCTTTAAACACGAAAAAACCCATGTGAGAAAAGCTTTCTCTTGAGAAGAAGGTTGTTAGGTGGTGCGATTTTCAAAGG
The DNA here is from genome assembly GCF_045843805.1 of Urocitellus parryii. Lineage (NCBI taxonomy): Eukaryota > Metazoa > Chordata > Mammalia > Rodentia > Sciuridae > Urocitellus > Urocitellus parryii. The sequence continues at coordinate 73,740,928 of NC_135539.1, read as the reverse complement.
TTGTTGGAGAATGAGGCCTTATGGCATCTGAGGTCGCAGCTGCAGTCGAGTTGTGGCTGAACAACTGGGAAGACCACAGGGCCGTGGCTTGTGTTTTGGTTCTCTACTGTGCCTTCAGATAGCTACTCTTTGCTCTTGCATTTCAAATTCTGGGAAATCGGAAGACTAGACAGTAACTCTGGTGACCCTTGCCACTTCTCACCTAGTGCGTCTTTTCAGGTCCCCGTCTTGAGGCAAACTGGCATGAAGAAATAGCTCTTCTCGGGGAGCATCTAACCTCCATAACTATTTTCAACAACTGGTTGAGTCCACACTGTGTCTAAATTTATTTAATCCTTCGATACATATTTATGGAGCATCCACTAAGTTTCTCATAGGACTATGTCTAAATTCACGGTTAATCAGAAAGAAACTCAAGACATAAATAAAAAAGTATCACAAAAGTATTTAGTTGTTTACCATAAGTTTATTTATATAAACATACAGCTTCAGTATTATAATTTCTCTTGACTACCTGCCCACTTACATTTTGTTCTAAATTGGTCTTTGTAAGTAGAAAGGAGAGATTTCAGTTTCTTAATTGTATTACTACAGTGATCATTTTTAAAAGGTAAATAAAATATTTTCTGATGATTAAAAAAAAGTATCTATTGAATGTTCTAAAGTGTAGTCAGCAAAACTATTAGTGAGTGGGGCCTGGTTGTACACTTCTGTAATCCCATCCTTTAGGGAGCCTGAGGCAGTTCCTACTGAGTTCAAGGCCAGTCTCATTTAGCAATTTAATGGAGGGACTTAAGCAACTTAGTGAGACTCTGTCTTAGTATAAAAAATAAAAAGGATGGGGATGTGGCTCAGTGATTAAGCATCCCCTGGGTTCAACCCCTGTACCAAAACCAAAACCAAACAAAATCCCCAAAACTATTAGTGATATGGATTATGATTCATGTAAATTTCTTTTCACAAGACCTTGTCACTATAACTTTGGAAATGCTCTTTTTTGGGTTGTTGAGGTACCTAACTGTGAGGGCAAAACACTCTTGATTAAATCGCATGCATTGGCTTACGCCATCTACTTAACCTGGAGGAAGAGAACATGCGGATGGATCATGAATACTGGGGCTGTAAGTTTTTTCTTTCAGTTGCCTTCCTGATCACAATGAGATAAGAATGGAGTGTAGCAGGAGGAGCAGCTGTCAGTGAATTTCATGTGTGTGTTCAGTTTCTGAGGGATCCGCTGCAGCATGTGTATAACAAGAAAGCTGGAGAGAGCAGCGTGCTGCTACTTCTCTCTCAAGCTCTTATCTGCAGCGAGGAAGATCTTATCACCGTGGATGTGTTTATACACAAGCACAGATGTGGATAGTAAAAAAAAAAAAATGTGTTTCTATCCAAAAAACAGCACTGGGAGGACTCTGACCCATGCCCTTTCTTCTGCTCTTGTTCCACTGCTGCTGTCCTCGGCACAATGAGAACTATCCCATGAAAGCATGAGTCAGTTGGGCCACTCCCTTCTCCCTATGCAACCTGCCCAACTCCTGATCTCCAGATCTGACACCATCTCATCTTCCAAACCTGTCACTCTTCTTTCTCACTCAGCCACATGGGCTTCCTCACCACTCCCTTCCATGCCAGGCAAGCTCCAGCTCAGGGCATTTGCACAAGATCTCCTTAAGGTCATGGCCTGAACACTAGCTTCTCAACAATGACTTTCCTACTAACCTGGGGCTTGACTTTGGTTCTGCCCGGCCCACAAGAGCCTCTTGCAAAAATAACTAGTCCAAGAAGAACCACTTCAACACGATGCCAAGTGAAAGGAGCTTGACACAGAAAAGAAGGTGCACCACCTGCTTGAGGCAAAACCATCTATGATGGTGGAAATCAGATTAACACTTTCCTGGGCAGGGGCTAGGGATGGAGGTAGACTACATAGAGACCCAAGTGACCTTTCGGGTGAGATGAAAATGTTCTGTACCTTTAAAAAACAGTTTGCATTTATCATTTATTTTAATTGACAAATGAAAATTGCATAGGTTTATGGTGTACAAGGTGATGCTTCAAAATATATATGCCTTGTGGAATGGTTAAACCAAGCCAGTTTACATATGTATTATCTCACATACTCATTTATATCTGACGAGATCAATTAAAATCTACTTTCTCAGCAATTTTCAAGTATACATTGCTACTGAGTCCCCATGCTGTGTAATAGATCTCTTGAATTTATTCCTCCTGACAGAAGTTTTGCCTCCTTTGCTGACATCACCCCAGCTCCCCAAAAGCCTACCTTTTGATCGGGGTAGAGGTTGCATGGTATGCACTCAAGGCAGGAAGTTTAAAAATAATCTTTGAAAGAGAAAGACTTTCCTCTTGACAAAGGCTCTCTCTCTCTAAGACACAATTCTTCACTACTCCTCAGTTCTATCTTTCCCCCTGAAGCTCCTCCATGCTCTTTTCTGGAATCAACACTACTCACTATATACCTATTCTAGCCACCAGCTCTTCTCCTCCTGGGTCTCTACCTGGCTTAGCAAGGTCACCACCCACCTCACATCCCACTTCCAAGATGGAGCCCTCAGGGTGCTTTTCAGTTCCCTTTCTCTTTTCTCCTCCTATTCAAGGGGTCAAATAGGGTGGATTAGGGGATGACGCCTCTTTTTAAACACGTGCCCTGTTTCATTCCTCTTGCACTCTGCTTCCAGCTGTCTTTACTTCTTGACCACGTTATTGTAGAAACCTCCTAACTGTCCCATGTTGGCCTTTGCACTTAAGTAACTTATTGATCTAAAATAAAAATCCAGTTATGTCTCAGCTAAAGGAAGCCTCCTGTGATTCCTTTAGCAATGGACGGTGTTTACAGTGCAGCCTGGCTCCTCTTCCAGCTACATCACCTGTCTCTTTGTCTATCATGAACTCTGCACTAAAAATTACCAGGGCTTTACAAAAAGGTACCTGCATTTTCATGACTTTGGCTTATGCCTTTTCTTCTGTTGGCAATGCTCTTTATCACAACCCCTTCCATCTGTTCTTCCACAGCATCCTTCTTCCTTCAGCGTCCACATAGAGAAGGAACATTCTAGAGAGGAAGGCACATGAGAAAAATGGTGTCTTTTAAACTTGTCTCAAATGTCATCTTCCCCATCCAATATGCCCACTGCCCCATTGAGACAGAAGCAGTTGCTCTTTCTTCTCTATTTCGTAAACATCATACTTTTGCTCTAACAGAACCCATCTTATTGGTTGCATTCTGTCTTTGCACTTACACAAGAAATCCTGTGCGATTGCCACTACGATAGTGAACAGCTATGATCCAGATCTACAAGTGATGGCTTTTAGAAAACCCCTTTCAACAAAACCAGCTTTCAAAATGATTCCTTTACCACCTGCACAAAGAAGTCAGTTTAAGGACTGACGATGGGCAATGACTCATGGACGAGGCAGGATCTGCTTTTCTCTCGAGGTACTGAGTTCTATTCACCGGTGTCTGAAAAAGCCATGGGCAACTAAGGACTTGAAAAGCCACATACAGATCTATTATCCCTAAAATATATATGAGACAAAATCATTTTATTTAACCAATATATACATGGTTCTTACCACATGCCTGTTGTGTTCTAAGAACCGAGGTAGTTATTAGCGGTTTTGCCCAAATCCTTCTGGTTACTTCTTCTTATAGGTACTTGCAGGATCTTGTGATTTCTAGAACTCTGCCATGGGGATAATTAATTGTCACTAATCAGAAAATATATTTTGCACATAAATCAAGATTTTGTGAAATCAGAATAATCTCATAAAGGATGTAGAGGAGTTAGGCATTTCAGTTAGGGTTTCCTTAAAACAACCAGAGGACTGACATTTTCAGATTGTGAGATGGAAATATTTAAAAATATACATAAAGCTAATTACAGTACACCTTTTAGCCTGGCAAGACTGCTTGCTGAAATCTGTCACTCTGTACCCATGGATCTCTTCTTTGGTCTGTACCCTGAATATTGGAGAGCAGAATGAGGGCAACCACGCTGGTAGCCATCTCTTTTCTTGCTTTGAAATCCTTGCATTAAAAAAATAAGGTTTGTAATTAATAAAAGTATGTGACTCTTTCTAAGCTTTTATGATTAGGATAGAGGCCAACATTTCTGTGAGTGCTTTTTAACATCTGTGCCACTTTCTTAACTCTATTTCCCTGTTCTTCCTTCAGCTTCTACCTTACTCATTGGACAAGGTAAATTAGTGAGTACATACCATGAAATAGATGCATGGTCCTTGACCTTGGGGATCTCAATGGTAAGATGGTGCATCAGCCAGCTAAACTGCCAAAATGAAGCAAAGCAAACCCAGTGGCTGTGATTTAAACAACCCAAACTAACTTTCTCCCTATTCTGGAGGCAAGGCTTTTACAATCAAGGTGGCAGCAGGACAGCTTTCCCCTGAGGACCCTCTCCTTGGCTTGTAGATGGCAGTTCTCTCTCCATGTCCTCAGGATGTCTTCTGTCTGTGTCCTAGTCTCTTTCTTCTTTAAGGACAGCAGTCATACCAGATAAAGACCTATTCAGTGACCTAATTGAACCCTAATTACCTCTTTAAAGACTCTATCTCCAAATGCAATCATAGTCTGAGGGATTTGGCATTAAGACTTCAACGCAGGAATTTTTTTTTGGTACATACTTTAGCACATAACCAAAGGAAAGAGACTGATTATATGCTGTTCTGTGCCTCTGGGAGGCAGGATGGGTGTCTAGAAAGCCTTTGGAGGGAGGTAATGTTGCAAACAGGATCTGAAAGAATAAGGAGCCTTTCTCCAAGGGGAGAAATAGGAGCAAGTCGTTTCAGGAAGAGGTAACAGCATGAGCAAAGATGAGAAGCTGTGAAAGTTCATAATGTATTTGGGAATTGCAGAGGCCTCCTCTTTGAGAGGAGTAGCAGATGGGTGGCTGGAGACCTGGGTGGTTACAGCAGCAGCCATGAGAGTTGGGAGCATATTTGGAGAAGAAAACTGCAACCTCTGTGGGATAGCCTGAATAATTTGATTGTATCAACCCTCTCCCTTCTTATCCAAAGGAGTTCTCTGTAGAGTCATTTACTTTGCTTATTTGGTTGTTAAATTACCGCCTGTTCCCGCTGATGGGTTTGCAGAGAAATTCACAGATGTTGCTGATATTTTCACCCTAGCCATGTTGGTTTTGAACAGTGGCTGGTTTTTGCCTTTTGTGAGGAAAACACTTGCTTGCACAGCAGCCTTTGAAGGAGACAATGTAAGGTCAAAGTATTTTTGTTAGATGCCTCAAGCTACTGTTTGGAATTGCATTTCACCACTTACCTGTGCCCTCCTTTCCAATTGATAAAGGTGTGTCAACTATGAAGAAATATGGTAGATTTTCTCCTATCTTCAGACAAAAACATTTCCTAAAACTACGGCTATTACATTTCTGATGTGCTTTCTTTGTGGTTGTTTTTCTACAGAAAAAAAAGGCATTTGATAATGACACTCTTAAATATTTTTCCAACTGGCACAAAGCTCTTCATTCATTAGAAATGTCACCACAATACTATCGAAAGTAACAAGCTTATTAATGGGTATTAGGAACATTGCTGATTTGGGGAATTTTTTATCAATTTATATCTTCCCAAGAAACCCTAATTGAGTATTTAGATTTTTTTTCTAATTTAGATTTTTTTCAATGATTCATTGTAGAAAATTTATGAATTTGTGTGTTTATCACTTATTTTTCTCTCAGGAATGTGATCCTGGAGTTGGTGACATAATGGAATCATAATGATCATTTACAAAAAGCTTAAATCATTGGGTCTTAAAAAATTAAACTCCAAGCAGAATGGGAAATCAAGATAAAGGATATTGTGTGTTTCAAGATTGCTTGAGAGAACTTTTAAATTACTGAGAAGATAGAAAGCAGATACTCTAAGCGATTTGAGTAGAATCATGTAAAACAAATAACTTTGCCATTTTCTTTGCATGTCAGAGGGAGAACAGTGTGAAACCCAATCCTTAGGAATTGAACAGACTATCTCTAAATGACGAGTCAGAATTTGTGTTTTCTAAAGAACTTTAAAGAATTAATGGAGACCTTTAAATTCTAGCCATTTTTTTTCTATAGCTGGAGCCTATCAGATAATTGCTGAGATTATTGCTAGGCAATTAGTTAATGGCCTATCAAATGGTAGTTGATCTATCACTAGTTTTTATTGATATGGAAAATGAAACCTTTTAACTTTTAAGCTCCCATTAATTGGCCACTTATTATAGGAATTTCATAAGCAGGATCCTTTTTTTTTTTTTTTTTTTTTGTGGTACTGAGGAGTGAGCCCAAGGTGCTGGTGCTAGGCAAGCGCTCTGCCTCTGAGCCATATTCCCAGTCCTAGGTGTGATTCTTACGATAGACTGTGAGATGGGTATTATTTCTCTCATTTTATGATGGAAATTGAGGGCAAGAAACTATACAAAATTATATGGCCAGTAAGTGATAGTGTGGATTCAGATAGATGCACTTTTGACTTCAAGTCTGTGCTTCTGGTACCTCATGGTACATTGTCAAGATTCAAAGAATATGTCGAGTAAATAAAATTGTATGTATGATTAAAGATGTATGATAACAAGAAAAAAGTATGAAGCAGCAAATCTACTGCTCTCCAAGCCAGAGGTTTTAGGCTCAAATTGAAGTCTTGTCTTCCTCTTTTTCTTTTTTTTTTTAAAGGATTGAACCCAGGGGCGCTTGACCACCTAGCAACATTCCCAGCCACTTTTTAAAAAATATTTTATTTAGAGACAGAGCCTTGCTGAGTTGCTTAGGCTAGCTTTGAACCTCCTGCCTCAGCCTCCTGAGCTGCTGGGATTATAGGCGTACATCACCACACCTGGCAGTCTTGTCTTTTGTTTTTTCTTTTTTTTATTTTAAAGGATGTTTTCTCTGATATGTGGAAGCTCATCTAAAATAATGGGAAGAGAGAGAGAGGGAATATTTGGGGGCACATTTCATCAAAATAAAGTAGAATAGATGGAGGGAGAGGGTGGAGGGATGGGATAAATGGAATGAATCTGCACTAACTTTCCAGTTTTGCACATATGAATATACTACAGTGAATTTCACCACTATGTGTAGCCACATGACACTGATACAAAAAATGTAAATAAACGGAGAGACTAGTAGAGGAAAGGGAATAGCGGTGGAGGTGGGCGGGGGGAAAGGAAGGGTTGGTATGGTGGACTGAATTGGAGTGGATTATATTCCATGCATTTATAATTATGCCAAAAGTGTTATGTTATGCATAACTATTATGAACCCCCCAAAAGAAGATGAAAGAAAAGTTGTGTATGTTTATCTTGTACACTATGATCAATATGGAAATCTGTGCATCATGGGATGGCTACATCAAGTTAATTACTATACGCATTACCTCACATTCTCATCATTTATTTGTGGAAAGACCACGTAAAGTCTACTCTCAGAGCAATTTTCAAATATGCAACACATGGTTGTTAAGTGGAGTCACCATGTTGTGTGATGGTTCTCTTGAACTTAATCTTCCAGCCTCACTGAAATTCAATGTCCTTTGACTAACACCTTCCCACCTTCCCAGCAGCCCCAAGACAGTGCCATTTTACCCTCTGCCTTTATGAGTTCCACTTTTAACATTCTGCATGCACAGGAGATCTCGTGGCCTTTATCCCTCTTTGCATGCTGTTGTACCCGGCATAATGCCCTTCAGGTTCATCCATGTTGTCACCAAGCATCCCCTTCTCTTCCTAGGTTGCTCTCTACTCCATCATGTATATATGGAAGCTCCTCAACATTGGATAAGGTTACATCTGCTAAACCCAGCCCAAGTTGAACTGAAATATATTCAATGCATGTCACCTACCAAAAGTCATATCTCAGTAGCATAGCACACAGTTGACTACGGGATCATGGAGCTGAGAGGTGCCACTGCCCAGAATCATGAGAAAAATCATATACCTATCACTAGATCAGGAAATGATCTAAATCTAAAACCCAAGGTACAGTTTCTACAGAACATCACTTTCACAAGATCATGAAGTAGAAACATTGTTAAGTCAAGCTATGGTTAGTCAGGGCCCTCTGTATTCCATGCCTTCTTTATCCGTGCCTCAGTGGATGGATCCTTAGGCTGATTCTGTTCCCTGGTCATCGTGAATAGTGCTATAAAGAATATGGCATGTAGATATTGCTTTGACATACTCATTTTATGTAGTTCCCCCTCCTTTCAAGCAAAGTCCCTACATTTAAAAAATTCTTTCTAATATATTTTGGCAGTAGTTTTGTGGCTCTTTAGCAGCCTGTGGTCTCTTTCTTAATATTCACTTATGTTGTCTAAGATAGTTTCTTACTCCTCTTTGTCCACAAGTTTCAAAACGACAACAGTTTGAGTCAACGAATAGCCAATAAGACCCCAGGGCTTGCAGAAGAAATATTCAGACCTCTTAGTCTGATCTTTTCTTCTCTCACAGTTTAGTCTCAGTCTCTCTCTACAAGGGTCTCCCTCCATCTCCATACATATGCTCTCTCTTGAACTGATTGCCTAGTTTTGACCTTGCCACAGGCAGTTCTGTAGTATATTTTTGGTCAATCCCATCCTCAGTCTCTTTCCACTCCTCTCTCAATCCTTTTTTAAACACCCAAAGCAAGTTTTACCTTTTTCCTGAAGAGTTAAATATAATAATCTTTTCTTTGTGCCGTTTATTTGGTTTTTTAGAATATGCCATTTCTTCTTTTTATTTGTGACTTTGGATCTCTTGTTTGTCATCTATATTTTAGGGTTGCAGTCAGGTTTTAATTTTTTTTTCTGCTTGGTCCCGTCTAATATTTAAATGGTATTTTGAAAAAAAAAACATGTACTCAGAAAATACACCCAGAGAAGGTGGTTGATGTTGATGAGGACAGGATGAAAACATTGCCTTAATTTTTGAAGATAATGAACCAAAGATGAAACTTGTTGCTAAAACAAATACATTGTTGGTTCTAAGCTTTGCCTGGTGATAAGAGCTTTCAGCCACCCCACTGACTCAGTGGGACTGGTACGTTACCACTTTGTTATGATTGGGGTTTAAACTATTGTAAAGGATGAAAGAAACTAGGAGGGGCAACTATGTGGTTTAAAGGGTGTAACTTCCTATGAAACCTTCACTCACGGATAACCCCCAAAATTCACAACAACATTTTTCTTAGCTTGGATTCACCACTCTCCCCAGAAAAACAACTTGGATGAGACTTATAGAGATCATTTATCAAGCAGGTACAGTTGTGCTCACCTGTAATCTCAGTGACTTGGAGACTGAGGCAGGATGACCGCAATGTCAAGGGGTTGGCAACTTGAGTCATATCTCAAAATAAAGAAACAAAAAAGGACTGGGAATGTAGTAGGGTGCTTTGGGTTCCATCTTCAGTATAGAAAAAGGAAAGAAACAAAGAAAGAAAGAAAGAAACAAAGAAAGAAAGAAAGAAACAAAGAAAGAAAGAAAGAAAGAAAGAAAAGGAGGGAGGGAGGGAGGGAGGGAAGGAAGAAAAGGGAGGAAGGGAGAAAGGGAGGGAGGGAGGGGAATGGAAAGAGGAGAAAAAGAATAAAAAGAAAAACATTTACTATGATGTGATCCCAGAATACAGAAATGGAAAGCTGAGGACAATGAGGAATAAATTGGTGAAGTCAATTCTTAGATGAATTATCGAGCTGGTAACTTCTGTGGGGATCAACTGAGAAATAGTGTAAATGTTTCTCAGAGTTATCAAAACATAAAAAATAAATGTAGTATTGATTTATTGGCACTCAGACCATTGGTCAAGGGTCACTCTAACAATTTGCCCACTGGAAGGATGACTGGGTTGGTACCCAGTCTGCATCAACTAGACAAAAGGGGAAATAATACACAATGTAGCTACAATGAAGTGCTGTTAGGCTCACCTGAGATCAACAGCCATATTCAAAGATAGGAGCTGAAACAAAAATAACATCCAACACAATGTTCTTTCTCCTTGAGCTCACAAAGAATCCTAGAATCCTTCTCACTGCAGTGCCCCCAGGGAGCTATCATTAGTTCATCAAAGCTGGTATATGAAGTAAATGGATTTGCCATCTCCAGAACAGATTATCGAAAAAAGTATTGGAGCAGGTTCCTTCATGTGCCTATACGCAAAAGTTACCAAAAATGATTGATTGATCTAGAACTTGGAAACTTGTAGTTTTGCTATTTGGGTTCGCATGCAAATCAGCATTTATCCTGGGAAGGCAGAGAAACTTTTTGACCCTTTAAAAGATCAAGTAAGGAAGACAGGGTAGGGAAGGCGCTCTTGCTGTGGAGATGGATGGTATTTGCCCTGGAAGCTCCTGGAACCTCAGGAGTCCCTTTACATTTTCAAGCAGGCACTAGATGATAACCCTCTGAGAATGTAAAGCAGCTGAATGAGTTTGAATAGTTTATGAGAACTGATAAAATATTTAATCTGTTTATCTAGTCAAGTATAATTAATATCAACTCTTCTTTTTCTTGGGAATTTTTTTTTCCTAGTTAACAAACATAACAGGCATATGCTTATAGTTTCTCTATTATTCAGAAAAAATGTTCAGGTGATGAACATTATCTGCCAGTAATATAAAAAAGCAGATGAATATAGAACTGATTATCCAAATAACTTTTGTTCTCAAAAAATAGTTAAAGACGTATTGATTGTACTTTAAATGATCATCGATGACATAGTTTACAAGAATTCATCTCTGGAACTGTGTACCAATCATAAAGCATAAGAAGATCTACTAATAGATCCCAAATGAATAGCACAGCAGTGAAGAGGAGAACCTCTAATTGAAGACAATGACATATTTAGCCACTAATGCTGATCTTATAACTCTAGGGAAAGGCCTGTACGATCCCCCAGGGTTTAAAATTCAGAGGAATGATTCTATTTGTGCCTAGATTTGCATAACTGAGAGAAAAGCTGGATATTTGTCATTTGTTGAATTATCCGTTTTGGATTTCCACAAATTCCCAAGTTTATTCTGGAGACCATTTGGCTTCTGGACCATGTGATTAGAGAAAAAGGGGTATTTTGTTTTTAAACCACAGTTTAGGTTTTGGAGCTTAGAGATGCCTTCTCTTTTAAGATATACAAACTTCTAAGATACAGCCACATCAGTGGGACCAAACCAGACTTTCTCAATGTGAGCAGAGAAAAAACTCAAGGATACAGGGAAGGAGTGAATGCTCTGGCTGCGAGGACTGGGGAGACGTCCAAACAGCTCAGGTACCTGCTTATTGTTTTGAGTGAAGAATGGCTTTTCTCTGCTTTATTTTAAAATTCAGAGGCAATTTGATGATACGAATGTAGAAAAACAGTACATCATTTCAAAATGCTTATGGGAAAGTGGAAAATGGTATAAACAAACAGGAACAGGCTTAGTCATGGGAGGATGTGTGCCAACATGCAGTGCTTGGGGCTTCCCGGAGATCACTGCTCTCACACCAATCAAGAGTCTCCGTATGCTCAATTTGTCAGAAGCACTCTCATACCCAAACTTATTCACGTATGGGTATCCAGGTTTAAATGTTTCATTATTATTTGGCTTAATATTAAATTATTATTTTTCACAAGTTCTCTTAGGGATTGATTATACAATCCTAGGTGTTAAAGGTGGACATAAATAAAAGTCAAATCTCTCAATTGGTACATGCTAATTAATTTTGCATAACAAAGCATTATCGTGTGAAGATTGATGGAAATTTCATAAACTAGACATCTTTCTTTCATGCAGCTGTGATCAATGAGTTCCCAGTAGCTGAAACAAACACGATTTGCATATGCAAACCCCTACAGCTTGAACAATGTCTTAATTGTTGTTATTTAAATGAGGAGTAAATAAATTAGCATTCATATAGCATGCTAGCTTTCACTTAGTTAATTGTATACACTCAAATTCCAAAATAAAAACAATGCATATGTAGCTCCCATTTCTCAGACTCAACAGAAGCTGAGACTTCTTAAATTGAGAAGCTTGTCATGGGAATTCCCCTCTGGCAGGAAGCATTTCTCTCCCTTTAGTGCTTACACTGTACATCTTTAGCATAGCCTACAAGTCTTTCTGCCCCCTGCCCCTGAAATACCAATAGAGAACTTCAAAAACTAAAAGTAACTAGGAAGACATTCCAAATACAAAAAGATAGCAATGGAACACAAGTTGTTGTTCAAAAATAATTTTTTTTGAAATTTTTCCTTGTGCATGCTAAGCACAGATGCTCTACTGCTAAGTTGCACCCCCTGCCCCTCTAATTTCTGATCCGAATGATGTTTGCAGTGAGCTGAGTTGCTTTCTGGCTCCGAGTTCCTCTCAGGGCTCTGGCTCATTTACCGAGAAGAGATTCCTGGCATGACCTGAGCTTGCCAATGCAGCTGTTTGGCTCTGACTCCTCTCGCTGCATAGTTTTCCAGATGGTTCCTTGATGGCATTTCATTTAGGAATGCTCAGGGGAGGGGAGCCAACACTGTGGGCTGTTTTCTTCTCATGCAGAGACTGGGACACTAAAAAATGGTATCTCCTAAACTTCCTTGCAGATATTTGGATGTGATGTAGGTTCTGCTGAGCAGAAATGTGTGTTTGGGATATGAATTTCAGGTGAACAAGGAACCTCCTTTCTGTCTGTTCCAGTGAATCCTAGTGGAGCCAGTGAGGTTCTGGAACCAGAGGGCATGGTTTGTCCCTCTAGTCAGCAGCTCCCTGATGTCCTCCTGCAGCAGAAGCTATTATTCTCTTAGCTTCCAGGTACTGCAGTGCAATTTGAAAGTTCCTAGAAGTTCAGCCCCTCATTTGTTTCTGAAGACTTCTTAATTCTAAAAGGTGTTTAATAGCCTGGGATAAGAATCCTCCTATGCTTAAATGAGCTAGAGTGGAGTTCTTTCTGTATGACTGGACTTTTATCCTAACAGTGATGGTGAAGATTATTCCCCAGAAAATGAGCAATCCAGGAATAGGATTTTATCTGATTGGGTTTGAAAACAACAAGGCACCTTACCTTTATAACATGGCTTACCCATTATAGCTCTACCAGAAAACTTAATGGGAAAAAACATGATAACCTTTCTCTTACAAAACCATCAGAGAACCAGGGCATTTCTGTGGATTCCCTGAAAAAATCTCTGTGTCTTGTAAACACAGGATTGAGGCAACTCAAACTCAGATGTGGTCTGCACTTGTAGGTTGAGGAATTACAGCAGATTGTGCATTTCCAGCCTCATAGTCTCTTTTGCGTTAAAATAGGACAATTCAGAGATAGAAGAACTGGGAAGAGAATGTTTAGGTGTATGCAAATACCACTGAAGCTCCCTCAGCAGGGCAAGCAGACCCTCTTGCCCTGTGGCTTAGTGTAAAGATATCATCTGGGCGATTACTGATAGGGGTCAGAGTTGTCCTCAGAGGACCATTCTTTTTATTTTATTTTTTTTAAGAGAGAGAGAGAGAGAGAGAGAGAGAGAGAGAGAGAGAATTTTTTAATATTTATTTTTCAGTTTTCGGTGGATACAACATCTTTATTTTATTTTTATGTGGTGCTGAGGATCAAACCCAGCGCCCCGTGCATGCCAGGCGAGAGCGCTACCGCTTGAGCCACATCCCCAGCCCCCAAGGACTATTCTTTTATGGTCTCAGACTCCTGGTCTCTTGATTCCTGCTTACTCCAAAGTCATATCCTGTCAAGGCTAAGGGGGTAAATAGAAAACTGCATCAGAGAGGGGAAAGCCCATGAGTTCAATGAATCACAAAGTTTTGCCTCTAAGTACCAGCAGAGATGGGGGAAGTATGGGTAAGAGTGGATTCAAAAGGTCATAGATCAGGTAGAAAGGAACATAACTTTAGGTTAGACTGAACTGATCAAAATTGAAGCACCTGCCCAAGATTTGGGATTCAATGCATTAGCTGGAATCATGGAGAATGGTTTTAAACATTTGCTCAAAGGTCAACTGGAACTTGGGCTTGGGAAGTTGTCCAGTCCACACTACAGGACCTTGACAGGCCAGAAGTGCCATGGCTTAAGGTAGAAGAATCTAAAGACCTCAGAAGAGCCAAATGCTGGAGTGGGTTCATCATGTCAGACTTATTCACTCAGCTTTGAATGGGGATCTTACTGCCACTGTAACAAGTCACCACAAACTTAGGGGCTTAAAACTTATCATTATGTGATAGTTCCAGGGGGCCAACATTCCTTAAGTGGAGTTACTGGCATTCAGCTCTCCTTCTGTATGCTCGGGGGAGAATCCATTTCTGACCTTTCCTAGAGGCCACCTGCTCTTCCTGACTCCTGTCCCCTTCCTTCATCTTCAAAGCAAGCAGCATAGCATCTTCAAATCTCTCTCTTCCCTCTCTGCTCACCTATTCACATCTTCTCCACCACTGACTCTGGGTACGGTGGACCCACCCCAGTGATCCAGGAGAACTCCCCAGCTCAAGATTATCATCATGACCATATCTTCAAAACCTCTTTAGCCATACAAATATCCACAGGTTCCCAGTCTTCTTCACAGGAAGGGCCACCCTGGAAAGTGTGTCCTGCAGCCTCCTCTGACACCTGCACAGTTTGTGAAAACTAAGTCACTCTCCATATGTAAACCGAGGTTTGCCAAGGAAGGTCACGTGGGTTCTAACACAGAACCAAGATGAGAAGTTGGGTTTCTGACTTCTAGCCCAGTGCCCACAGGAGACAGCATACTGTCTGATTATAGAATCACCCAAGAGGGGAACAAAACTCAGGAAATGAGATGTCCATGTCATAAAACAGACCACAGATCTGTACCCCCAGAGGCACATTTCCTCAGGTGGGCAGAAGCTAAGAGCTATGTGGAACGTGCCCCTTTTGCCCAACTGTCACACACAGAGCACACCTCTAAGCAGCATCTGACACCTGCCCATTCATGTGCCACTCAGTACATGAGTGAAGCTGAGCTACAGATACCCATGTGGATCAATTCCATGATATAGTATTGAGAAGATGCATGTTTAAGTTATAAATGAATGCATATAAACTTCCATGAAGTTTAAAAAGGTAAAACAGTGTTATATAGTTTTAAGATTATGTATATACAGTGTAAGGGTCAAGAAACGAGTTGGCATGTTAACCCTCGAGTTAAGGGGAGTAGCTTTCTGGGGATGAAGGTAGGACAGTGGAACCCTAAAGGATGAGAAGCCTACAATAAGGATACTTTGGTTCCCTGGCTGAAAATCCAATTAAGCAAGCATCTGGCTCTTTCCAGTCTGTTTCATTCAATGCTCTAAGAGCCATTTTCCATGTTGGGACTAGTAACGATGGGGAAAGGGGTGGAAACACTTGGCCGTGGCTGAGCCATGTCTAGATAAACTGGAAGTTTGCCCTGACAGTTTTTTTTCCCCTCTATTGTGCAAGGCAGGGCCAAGTGATGTCATTGGGGCATGCAGATGTCTCCGTCCTCCTCTTTGACTAGTGCCAGGAAAGCGGATCTTTGCAACTGTGATGCTTTTCCCCCAACCAGATTGAGCAACCTACAATTTTTATACCTGTGGCCACTGGCCACACTTCTAGAAACTCCAGGAACCCTTTCCTTTAGAGAAATACCATCCTACTGCTTTCAACTTAAAAGGGAGTGCTGGCTTATCTCTGGGGTGTCAGAAAATCTGGTCTGTACCTCCATTCTGAAACCAGGGAGCACACACAGAACAGCAACTCCATTGATTCCTTCTCATCTTCCTCTCTCCATTCATTTAAGGAGCAAATACTTCTTGAGCACCTACTCAAGGGCTGCAGAAGCAGAGATTAATGGCACAAGCCCTCGTCTTAAGGTTAAAGTATAGGCAACAGGGACAGACAGCTACAGCTAGCATTGTACAGTACAAGAGCCACATGAGATAACTCTTAAAGGGAACATGGAATTTAAGATGGAAAAGGGGCAATAGCAATTTTGGACAGAGCAGTAGGTGAATGGTTGAAGGGATCAGAGAGCACGACACATTCTGGGAACTGAGACAGATGCATCATGATGATGGTGGTGAGCAGGCGAGGTTCTAATCAGAATCATGCTTGTCCTCAACCGCCCTAGGGGAGCACGCACACAGCCACCAAAGCTCCCCTGTAGTGGGCATCTAGTACAGCAAGGCACTGTGGTTGGGGTTTTACACACATTATCACATTTCATCTCTTTAAATTTCCATTTTACAGCCAAGGAAATGGTCTAGACAATTGGTCCTGATTTGCCTGTCTCCTATCATCTGGCCCTGACTCTGTGCTACACAGGGTTATGAGATCCATCCTGCCTATGTCAGAGCAGTGACAATCAAATGATACCCAGTATGTGAAACACTTGGAGAACTAGAAAACCTTGCATAGGTAAAGTCTCGCAATTTTATAATAAAAACCTTTAAAAAGAAAACTAGCATCCATAATAATGCACTGATAATTCCCACTGTGTAATTTAATTTAAATGAAATGTCCAGAACAGATAAATCTATACATAGAGAAAGTAGATTATGGGCTGCTGAAGGCTGGAAGGCAGGATGGAGAGGTCAGAGAGTGATGTTGTAAAGGGCACTGGTTCATTTTTGAGTGATAAAAATGTTCTAAAACTGATGCCAGTGATGGTTGCACAACTCTGTGAAAATCCTAGCAAACACTGAATCGTACATTTTCATTGAATTCTTTGCATAGTATTAAATCATATCTCAGTAAAGTGGTTACATTAAATAAATCATATTTTTGTAACAAAAACCGAAAGGTGATTTGGTCAAATGCACAAAGTTCTACTAAGGAGAGGTATCAGGGAGGATAGAAAATATCCACGTATTTGGTCAGGTGGAAGATAGTGGTCACTTTGGTAAGAGCAGATTCAATGAAGGGACAAGATGGAAATCAGAATGGAGATAGAGTGAGGAAGTGGAAACAGCTTACGGATAGGATTATTTCAAGTGATCTTGCTGCAGAAAAGGTAAAGGAAAGGGGGGGGCAGATGATACATGGAAGGGGCTGTAGGTCAAGAGATTATTTTTTCATTTTGTTTTAAGATGAATATATTAAAGAAATTAAAGTATGTTTTTACATTGATGAAAATGACCCTGTTGAGAGAGATTGATGGTGTCAGAGAGAGGGAATTACATGGAGATCAAAGTCTCTAAGAAGAGAAAAGGAGGCGGGAAATGGACCACACACTTTGACAGCTCTAGGGAAGAGGAAGAGAATGAAGGGAAGCTGAGCATCATTACAGACAGAGTGACAGATTTGGTGGAGGGGACAGAGGGCCTCCCTGAAACATGAAGTAAGCCACCTGGACACGAGGACCTTCCAGAGAAGGCATGCTGGGGATCTCTGCGTCCTGCTGGAGGAGAGAGAGAAAGGTGGGAAACTGCCCTCAGCAGGGCAGATAGAACAGGCCAACCAGACAAGCCTCAGAGTCAGGCCCGGGTGAGCGTCAGGGGAGTTGATGATCAGAAGTTCAAAACGAGGCTAATCTATGAATGATGCCAAACCTCAAACCCTGGTCTGGGTCAAAATCTTGGACAAAGGATGGGTGGGGTTTGCCTAAGGTTACTTTCACTGTGTGTTACTGTTTCTGAGCAAGAAAGTAGGGAAAAGGAGATTTTGAAAAGTAAACCTTTTGAAATGAGTTAAGTGATCTTGCTGGCTGCTCCTTTACCAGTTCTTCATGGGGAGGAATCCAAGACTGAATGGTACCTGTTTCAGGACCCATTCAGCACGAAAGGATGCTTCAGTCAAGAGAAAGCTGTATTCCTCCTTTGGGTTTGGGGAGAAGTGGAGATAATGGCATCAGGGGACCTGGTGTGTGGGTTCTGAGTTTGTATCTAGTTGCTGGACCTTAGCTAGTCCTCCCATTTGTATTTCTGGCCTTATCTTTGAGTCTTCTCAAGGTTTCGGGGCATCAGAGGAGTCCCTGCTTCAGCCTGGTCAGATAAATTTCTTCAGAAACACTCAGATGCACAGGGAAGACTAAGAGTGTGGTCAGTGTGCTGCTATCTGCTCTTTACTTCTAGAACTCTGGCATGAGCAGTGAGATGTCTGCATTCGTTGGAGCTACATTTTAGGACAGAGCTTATCAAATGGGATCTTGTGAGATGTTGCCAGTGCTACTGTGAGAGATCTTGGATAAGAAGTGAATACCAATTTTTTGAACTTCCCATACCGCACATTCTGGTACTTAGAGACCTGACAATCCTGTAGGAATTCGTTGAGATGTTGTTTAGCTGCCTTGTATGGCAGTGAACGGTAGGAAAGTGTTCATTCATAGGAGACCATTTTTAGAATTCTATGTAAATTGGGGAAGCCTGTTGATAATTGGTGAGCGCCATTTTGCATGTGAGAAGGACCCTAGGCTGAAGATGGCAGTCTCTCCCTCCTGGAATTACCTCTCCTGACCAATCTTATCTACTCTAATAGATATAAGGCAACAAACAGATGGTAACTTGTGCAATAGAAAATTGGAGGGATATTTTCATTCCAAAGAAGGAATTTTTATATGTGATCACTCAAACTCTGCTCTTGCCATTTTGCTATTGAAAACTTTGAAAAGCAATGTTTATGGATTATATAAGTTAGAAGAGAAATTTATTGTGATGTTTTCTATATTTTTGTTGCAATTTCCATTCAGTTATTTGTTTTGAATTCTTTATTAAAATTTATTAGCATTTATGTTTTCAAATATGTCTAGGTATCCATGTGGTAAATTTTGAAAATGAGAAGTGAGAAGAAAGAAGAAAATCCTAGTGTAGACCTGCAGATATTTCTGATCAAGTGATGAAATAACAAAAATTATACAATTGTCTGAGTCATTTCATTGTACTAATGTCACAAAGGGCACACAGGAAATCTGTGTGTTCTGATTCACAGTGAAAAGTGCTTATCAATGGATTTATGGTCATCCACATTATCTTACCCCATTTTGCATACTTTTGGCAAACAACTTATAAAGGCAGCCATGAATCCAGATTGTCCCTCAACTCTAAAAAAATGAAGGCATTGATTTTAAAGTCATTAGAAATCTCAAAATGGTGTAAAGCACTAGTTAAAGAGTCATTTTCAGAGAAATGGTCCAGGAAGCAACTTAGTATTTAGTAGCAGACTTACTGCCCCTCAAAGGAAAGGTCACACCTTTAGTGGGAACCTAATAATTCTTTACTCTTAAAATTATACTGAGCTAGATGTTGGGATAATTTGTCATGTATGAAATTTAGAAGTTTCCATGTTCCAACATTTTGAAACAATTGACATAATGATGATAAATCACTTCATGATGAAAAGGTTTTGTATAACAAACTGATAAAAGTAGCCCTCTCATCTAGTTTGACACTAATTATATCATTTGTAAGGTTTTTAAATAATGATGAGACTCAAGACATATTTTCAGCTGTAAAAACTGCTCAAAAGAAGCAAAGGTCAAGATGTGGTTTATATTTTGTCTTCCTATCCTTTGACACAAAGTATCCTTGTGAGAAATGTATTGGCATATGTACTGATAATGCCTCTTCTATAGTTGGTTCCATAAAAGTCTTTGCTTCTTTTGTGGAATAAAAAAGTCTTGACATTGCCACAATGCACTAATTTGTTCATAAATTGGTGCTGGGGTAACACATCATTGAAGAAGGAATAATGAAAGTTTTAGGTGTGGTTGCAGATATGGTTAGCTTTACTAAACAGAGATCAGTTCCACTGAAAAATTTTTTAAAGAATTGTGTGGAAGCTCACAGACATAATCTTCTCTTCCAAATAGAAATATCATTGGTGTGCTTGAGAATTGCTTTCAAAAATCATATAAGAGCCAGTTTTCCAGGGCACTTTGAAGATGAAGAACGTTTTGCCAACGCTAGACAAATTAGCAGATGTTTTTCATGACATGAGCCAGTTGAATAAGTCTCTGTAAAGCCCTGGAGAAAATATTTCCACTAAAAATGTAAAAAATTTTAGTACATAAAAGGAAACTAAATTTTTTGGAAAAAAATGATGTTGCAAAAGATCATTGAGATGCTTCCATTACTGTTTGCGCCTGAGGGTAGTAGTAAGTCTTAATTCATATTGAGAAGAATCTGAAAGAACCCAGAATAAAATTGAACCATATTTAAATGCAAGTGCTGAGCAGATGAGGGAGACATCTTCTGAATTTTTGGCTGTGCCTAAACAGTTTGTAGAGATGAGGAAGAACTATAGATGGATCCTACTCTGTAGATGGGGCCACAGGATCTCTCCTGAGATAACTGTCCTGGGTTTCAGGATACCAAGGGACATTTTGTTGCACTCTTAACCTCTCACATATATGAACAAGTTTTCTGTTATTTCACAAACACCAACAACAAGTGCAAAAATTACATTTCAGTTGAAAATGAAATCTATGTGTTCTTCCCTCTAGCTCAACACAGGATTGTATCAAACAAGCACGTGTATATTTCATTATATCTTTTTCAGTTTCAAAAATAACACTTCTTAAGGCATATTTAAATCTATCAGAGTTGAACACATCAATACTTAACATTTTGTTATTAGTAAGCCTGTATGTAAGCCTGATTCTATCAGCCAGTAAGAAACTCTTCTTTTCCAAGTGTTAAAATCATGTCCTAAGCCATATTTTTATCCACATTCCCTTGACTTGGGATTCTAGAAGTTTTGTCTTTGGTAGTCGATTAATTTTAATCTTGTGAATAACATTAATTAAAGAAAATTTGTTATCTTCCTTTCAATTCAATCTATTGAGCCAAATTTAGAAAGGTTAAATTCTGTTTTGGCTTAAGCCAGTTATATAATAAAAATTCATTATATTTGTTTTCGGAGTTTTAAACATTGTTTGAAAGAGAAAGGAAGAGATTCATTTTAAAAAGGTAGACTAGACTTACTTATTTATTCTTCCCCCCCCCCCAGGAAAGATTGCTTAAAAATGGATTGCTAGTTTCCAGTTAAAAAAACAAATTTCCCTGTACATATAGCACATGCCACACATGTGGTACATCTTTAAGCTGTGACCTGAAAATCACTTCAAGTGTTCCTCCAGGCTGAAAAGATGGAGAAAGCCTGCTCTTGGGAGCCTTCAGTTGCCTTGTTAGAAATGCACCCTTTAGGGAGGTTGGAAAGGCCATGCTCCATGGTCATTTATGGCAAGCAATGTAGCTCCCTTTGTCCCTGATCAACACCAGACTTTTTTCCAGTTGACAATATCACTGTTAAGAATGCCTTCCTTTGAGCGATCCATGTGGTGACTTTGCGCTCTCCTAGGCTGGGCCAAAGCCCAGCCAGGCGAGGGACAGACGTTCATGAAAACAAGAAAATGACTTCCTATTTGCGCAATTGCAGGCTCATAAATTAACTCATTTGTTGGCAACGCACTTTCAGTGTTGAGATCAGTGGTTCAAGGAGGCCTTGCCTACAATTACAGGAGCTAAGGCCGTCCCTGCGGGGCTCTGTGTCTAGACAAGGGTCTGAGGTTTTCTGGTTACCCAATGGCAAGTGTGAGGGAAACAGAATCCTGTTTTGGAAATGTATCTGCTGCCTCCAGTGTCTCACGCCAGTGTGGATGGATCTCTAAAAGGTCAGGAAGCTGAGACTTCACTGAATTTAGCCTTGCCCGCTGCTTGCTGATGCTTGATTATATGTAAAATGTCTACATTGTGGTAATAGTTGATCTTCCACTTGATTTTATTATTAGAACCTAAAGGAGGACTTGTGTGGAGGTGTAACCAATCTCATCCACTTCAAACTTTCACTATTAGGTTATCTATCAAAAATAACCAAGAATTTTGTGTGGGCAAATACAAGTTGAAACAGCTCCCAGCTTACAACTGTGGAGTATATGGTGAGGGATGGAATTTTGCAAAGTAAGTGAGACCCAGGAAGAGGGGGGGTAGAGATTTGAAGTTTTAGCAATGGTAGCAGTTGCACTACTGATCTATAGAATATAAACTGAATTAGGAGGGATGTGAAGCCATGAGAATTGTTAAGTGACGAGAAAAGATGGTGGAATCAAATGATTGGTAAGAAGGAAGAATCATTGCAATTTTATTGTTAATGCCTTTTCCCTTCCCCTGTTTAAAATAAAAAAAGATTTCAGCTGTGCACCCTCAAATAAAACTCAAGAACATCCTAAACAAAAGACTGAACCTTGATGAAATTCTTTATTATTCACTATAGTAACTTGCTTCTTGATTTTGCAAATAGGGACTCTGAAGAGAAATTTTAATCTAAGGACAACTTTTTTCCTTCATGGTTTTCTCTTATGCATAGATAGTATGTACTTAATGAATACAAAGATTTTCAGGAGTACTTTATACAAAATAACATTTGAAATAGAGGTTTTCTGTCAAAATTAATTATAGAAAGTTTTCTATGGAAATGAGTTTTGAGTTCACTTCTACTTTATTTTATATTGAAGATGAAAACCCACACAGCTTTTTGTCCGCATTAAGGTGACTTTTTTTATTCCACCATATTCATCAACATAATTTTTCTATTCCAGGAAACTCTTGTTCAAGAAATAAAACGTGCAAATATCCAATGAGTGGCTAGAAGCAGGATTAAAGACTTGGCATTCCTGCCTCCGTTTTGTATCTGTCTCCTTTGTTCTGAGTCATGTTGGGTTCCAGGAACAGTGGATCTGATCGATAAATATCTCGTGATGAGTGGAAGCTACCTCCTAGGCAACAATAATGTTCCTATTGCTGTCAAGGCCCTGTGAGATTCTGATAAGTCAGACCACATCTGATTAAGTTCACCTGCTTTGGCAGCTTTGAAAAGCCTTTGGCAGTGTACTCTTGCCCTCAATCCCCTCAAAGTCATGGTCAGCCCTGGAAGACAGGGCTAAGGACATGGGTGCCCTGTGTCTCCCAGTGTAGATGCTCATTAAAGTTCCCTTTATTCTTTCCACCATTACCTTTTCTGTTTAGTATCTGAGACAAGTGGCTGGACCTGATTTTTTGGGTCTCCAGAGTCAGGCCTCTGGCCTAGGACTACAGTAACACTGTCTGCTTTAACCCACTCAAAAACCTAATATGAAGTAACCTGATGATAACCAATCATCTTTTCTTCCTTCATTTTTCTATCTTTTTGTTCCCATGTTGCAAAACCATCCATTGACCATGGGAGCTCTCATTCTATTTCACAGAATGGAGATTGCTCTGATTCATGAATTGCAGGTAGAAGCCAAGCAGGTCTTTGGCTGAATTTTTTATAATTTTGTCTTTTAATGCCACTAAGATAGCAGCAAGGATAAATGGAAACATAAACTTATTTACAATAATATTCATTTTTTAATAACCAAGTTATTATCCTTTCTGCAGAACAACATCCCCATGTTTATGGAGCTTTGATAATAAGTATTGGGGCTAAGTACTTTGTTAGCACTGAGTTCCCAAGTCATTATATAAGGGATACTACTACTATTTCTACATTACAGAATGAAAAAAAAAAAAGAGACTCAAAAAGGTCAAATGATTTCCCAAAGGTTACACAGGAAGGGAAGGGCCTGGGATGTGAACCCTGGTGATTTATTCTCAAGAGATCAGTATTCAAACCACGAAATTTGTCTTTCTTCCTTTCAAACATGAATGGTTCTCTGACACACACAGTACCTCTCAGACTTTTCTTCGTATGCACTTTTCTAATCTATTCTAGGAGAAGACCTAATACAGTATCTTGTATCCTGACCCAGCCCAGGGCTCACTGCTCTAAAGCTGAAAATGGATCCACCGTGTCTCAGAGAACTAATTCCCAAGAGTTATGAGTCATCCCTTCTCCTTTTAAAGCTTCCAGTGACCCAAGAGGGAAAGAGAGCTACTGACGTTTAATGTAATCCAGTCTATCAATTAGGAATGAACTTGCTTTGATTTAAAAAAAATTCGCGAAGGGATTTGTACACCTCATTTCTACTGTTTCACCAAGGTCTTGACTCATTGTTGCAGGTTGTATAATTAGTCACATTAATCTAGCAAATGATGCAAAATGCTTGGTAATGATGTCTAACTGGGGCATTTCAAGGAACCTTTGTTGTTTAATTAGGAGATAATGGATGAGAATGTTGAGAACACAGGGTTAGAAAAGGCACTTGCATGTCTATGTACTCATGCCCAGTTCAATACAATAGCTTTTAAAGCCAACCATTCAAATAAATTGACATCATTATGGTACATGAATTGAAACAGATTTCATTATTCACTAACTAATTTTATTTTAACATACACTTAGGAGCAACCAATTACTGCTGGGGATAATAAAAGGTGCTCAGATGAAGCAATGCACTCAGTACAAAGGATGGTGCCTGTAAACCCTCTTTGGCCCCCATTACCTACCATCTTTCCAGATGGAGCTGTAAGTTTGGAAATTTATCTCTTTGTATATGTGAAACATCAAATCATTAAATTGCAAAGCAATTCAGTGTGTATCATTTATAGCTGTACTTCCCTTGAAAACAGATGAAGACTTTATCCTCAGTTTGCACTATCCCCCTCCAGAAGATCAGATGAAGACTTATGCTTCAGTTTGGATGCTTTTAATTGCAAGGAACAGAAAAGCAAAGTCAGCCCATTTTAAAGAGAAAGGGGGATTTAATGGCTGGAGGCAGAGTAGGCTTCGCTTAGAGCCCTGGGTAACTAGAGCTGTGGTTCTAGTCTCAGAAGTTCTCTCCACTCTGCCTTCCTCTGTAGTTGAGCTTCTTCCTCAGGCTGATTTCTCTCATAAAGAGAAACAGATGACTGCAAAACACACTTCCTGAAAAGAGATTGGGTCACCTCCCACAACCACCTCACAGTAGCAGTGAACTTCTCAAGTTGGGTGGTCTAGACCTTTGAATTCATGTGGCTGTGGAAATGGGATGTGCTGACGTGCTAAGACCTAAGCCAAGAAGGGTGACCACTCTGATTGGCTCAAGACCCATCAAGGGCTGGGATGTAGCTCAGTGGCAAAGCGTCTGCCTTGCATTCACAAAGCTCTGAGTTGGACCCCCAGTTCCAAAAAAGACAACAACAACAAAAGACCCACCAACCTTCCTCTATGTCCCTACTCCCCTACATACACAGGCTGAGATGGAGACAGATGCACTCAAACTGGGAAGGAAAGGGGGCAGTTTGTGGAGACAGCTTTGGTGTCTATTATAGTCTATACCAGTATTCATGGTGTTGAGAGAAGCCATATGTGATGGCTGTTTGGGGAAACAGATCCAGAAAGGTTTGGTGTCGTGAGCGAGCCCTGGGCTGTGTGTGTGAGCTGTGAGCATTTGAGCGCATGAGGTACTGGACTGACATGGCTTCCCTGACTGGGCTGTGTGACATATGTGTCCTTTTCACTTGCTCTGCCTATGATCCCCCACAACACCTGAGATGGGTGTGGCCTTCCAAGATGTCAGTCAATCTGCTGACCACAAGACATCAAGAAGCTAGACTCAACCCCTGAAACCTGACCCCTTGACTCATTTGGAAAGAACATTCCATTGAACCTCCCTTTGTGTGCCCTGCTAAAAAATAAAGAATCCAGGTGCAAGCTCTCTCTCCTTCCAATGAACTCCTAAGGTCAAGAGCCATCCTGGATTTTTAAAAGGTATTTTTGTGTGCTTGCGTGCTTTCTTCGCTACTTTCTCAGTTACTGATTAATGCAGTCAGATTTTGTGAACCCAGCATAGGTTGCCAGCCCGGCAAGCTGGATAGTTTGGTCAGTCTTATTTTTATTTTGGTACTAGGGATTTAACCCTGGGGCTCTTTATTACTGGGCCCCGTCTCCAGCATTTGTTTTGTTTTGTTTTGTTTTGTTTGAGATAGGGTCTAACTTGCTTAGGGCCTTGCTAAATTGGTGAGGTTGGCTTGAACTTGCAATCCTCCTGTGTCGGTCTGCTGAGGTGCTGGGTTTACAGGTGTGTGCCTTCACTACTAACAAAGTCTTACTATTAACAAAGATCGAATTCAGGTTCCTCCAGGTCCTCTTCTCAGCTAGCCCTTGGCGATGGTCTATGAAGATTGCAGATTCAGCATAGCCAATTGTGTCCACTCCCTCTCACACTGAAAGACGGTTTCTAAGCTCAAGGCCGTGCCCTTAGGAGTCTGGTCTCCTTAAGTTCTTGCCTGCCAAAGCTCAAGGTTGCCAAGACAATTTCTCTGTTCCAGTCAACACCTGAAAGTCCGGCCTCTGTGGGAGGTAGAAGCCTAATTTGGGTAAGCACCAGTAGACTAGACCATATCATCTAAACCCAGGGATCCACCAGCTGCTTGTAAATTTCTACTTGTCAGCCTCTATCTCCTGAGCCCCTGATCTTTGCCCATCTCCCTTCCCCACTTGTCCTTTCCAACACCCCATCACCTCTGTGCAGATTGGAGATGAAGTATTTATGCTCAACTCTCTTATACAGCAGCAGACTGAATAAAGTCTGTTTTCATCCCCTTTGATGAGTGTCTGGTACTCTTTGTGTTGGCACCATGTTTGTAAGAATCAACTTTCAAACCCCTACTCCTTCCATGCCTTTATTTCCATTTCTCTGCATCTGTATCACATGGACTTTAAAGTCGTGACTTTGTTCTTAGATGAACTGCTGAGATCCACTCTATATCAATGTCTTAGGGGAGGAGCTGGCTGTGGATGAGAGATGTAATTTGAACTTGTTGTTTTTCTTAGTGATGACTCTGTGATCGTGACATACACATGCATATCTACAATGTGGCTGATTATATAATGTAATAGTTTCCCGTAGGTTTTTTTCACATCTCTTACCCCTGATCGATGGGTTTTCTTTCAGATGACTAAATTCTGTTGGCAAAAGTCTCCTGAGGTTTTCCTGGATTTGGGAGGATCTGTGGCTTTTGATGGGTTAGTGGGAAGGTGAGACTCCTTTCCTTGTAATGGCTTTGGGGAATTGTGCTATTGAAGACAGTTAAGGAATTCCTAGGCAGATAATTTATGAAATGCTTGCACCCATTAATATATTTGTCATAGATTTTCATCCAACAGCAGCCAAAGACACCCCTGGGTTTTTTACTTATTACGCCAAGGCAGATGTATGCCATGGGGAGAATGGAATGGCCCAGTAAGAGGATTTACAAAGCACCAATTTCAGGAT
Source organism: Urocitellus parryii (assembly GCF_045843805.1). Lineage (NCBI taxonomy): Eukaryota > Metazoa > Chordata > Mammalia > Rodentia > Sciuridae > Urocitellus > Urocitellus parryii. The sequence continues at coordinate 73,713,872 of NC_135539.1, read as the reverse complement.
GTGGGCTTTGAGTGAGTCAGTGGGGAAAGAGTCTCAGGAAGCTGAGATTTGTTCTTGAGGAGAAGATGACTCTAGGTAAATCTTATCTATAGGGAGGGGAGACTAAACAAGGAGAAAGCCACCATTTGTAAAGAAGTAGCAGCCACTCATTTTGGCTGAGTGACCATGTTTTTGTCTGTGCTTCAATGAAATAATGAAGTAGGCCTGCTTCATCCCACTTTACCATGGTCTCAGAGTACCCTTATTCCAGGCTGGTTTTCTCTGAGATGGTTTATGTCTAAAAGAAAACAACAGAGCCTGGCTGTGATGTCAGGCCAGTTTCTGAATGTGGGGTCAGGTGCTCATAGTGTGCTGAGCTCTCACACAGCAGAAGTGATTCCTGGGTCTAAGAAATCTACAGTTGAGGGGCTGGAGATGTGGCTCAGCCGTAGTGCGCTCGCCTGGCATGCGTGCGGCCCGGGTTCGATCCCCAGCACCACATACCAACAAAGATGTTGTGTCCGCCGAGAACTGAAAAATAAATATTAAAAAAAATTCTCTCTCTCTCTCTCTCTCTCTCTCTCTCTCTCCCTCCCCTCTCTCACTAAAAAAAAAAAAAAAAAGAAATCTACAGTTGAGTGGGGGTGGGGGGGTGAGAACCAGATAAAAGATAGAAAAATGGCATTTACTCCATCCACCAATATGGACTGAGTGCCTCTAGGAAACAGCTTTAGTAATAAACACACATCCAGAGATCCAATCCTCTGTCCTCATTCTAGCAAAGAGGCCATAAACAAAATAAATAAATGAAGTATCATTTGGGTTTGAAGATAATTATGGAAAAAAGAAAAAGTGGAAAGAGTTAGAAGGATGTAGCTTGGAAGAGGGAGAGGTGGACTGTACTATTAATTGGGTGGCCGAGAGAGTGTGCAGTGATAAACATACCTGGAGTCACTGGGCAAGGGAAATACATGGCCATCAGGAATAATTTGGGGATATTTTCTCCATTTTTCTCTGACAGTCCATGAACCAGGGGAAAATAAGTTCTGGGTTGTTTTATTTATTTTATACTATAAGTTGCATTTAGATATGTTGAACCAATATGGTTTTATAGCATGTTCCCTATATTCTTCATGGGAATAGAAAATAGTTTTGAATATTTTTTCATTAATCAACACTTCACAAATTTTTGAAACTGGAATTTCTGCCTTTTGTATTGTAAAAAAGGGGGAAGTTGTCATATATATGTTTATTTACTGTAACTCCAGTGGACCTTTTTTTTTTTTTTCCAGCTGCTGATGTACTATAGAATGAATGTGCCCATTTTCACCATCCCCATAATTGTCTTGGCATCTGTCAGTTCTAGTGCCCTGGGCTGTTCACTTATTGAAGATGCTCATTCTGCACCTTATGCCAGCTCTGTTAAAGAGTGAGGTGCTTTTTTCTTTTTAATTCATCTACTATTTGTGTGATGGCTCCATTTGGCCAATAAAGATTCCTTTTCTACTATCCAGGTTTCTCTGGAGTGAGAAAGGGGCCAATTTTATAGGTTTGTTTGTTTTTCAAGCAGGTGGACCATGGAAGGGAAGTCTGGGGAACTAGATTTTCCATCCAAAAAGTGCCACAAAGAGAAGAGGTAACTGGGGGGATCAGCTTTCCCAAGAGGCGAGACTGCCACACATTCATCTGCCATGCCATCAGCCTGATTCTTCTCCTCTCTGTTCTCATTTTAATTACTCAGGAGCTTTCTTGGGCTTGATAACTGCTGGTTATCAACTGCTGGTTGATGCCTTTGTCTTCAAGATACTGCCTAGTTTTGAGGTTTCAACTCAAAAAGATCCAGAACTGGTGAAACTATGACATGGATGATGTTTGTCTTCTGTCTTCCTAACTTCAGGACCCTTCCCTGAAGAGTTAGAGAATCTCAGAACAGAAGGGGACTTCATGGTATTCTGGACTACCCTTCCTGCCCATGTCTTGGGCCCCAACTTGTCATGGAATTCTGTGTCAAAGTCATTTCCACTCAAGGTAGCTCATTTCATCTTGCCACCACCCTGGTTCTCTGTGTGTGCCTGTGTGCACACGTGTAGATGGCTTCCACACACCTGGGTGCAATTCTAGCACTTGGGGAGATGAAGGAAAACGTGTTGAGTAGGCAGCAGCCTTTTAGATGACTGAAGACTCTTTTGATATGTTTTCTTTCTTTACCTTCAGTTCTGTCTTCTCCGGGGTTAGCATCATCTTGCTTTTCTCTCCTTTGAGCTATAAGATTATCTTATTCCATCTGTACTCCAAGGTGGTGGCTTCTGGTCAGGGACTTCTTGCTGCATTGCAACATGGCAAAAGGTGAGAAGGAGAGTGAGAAAGTGAGGAGAGAAAGAGTGTGGGCCGGATCCCACCCTTTTATAATGGCACCGATTCCATTCATTATGGTGGAACCCCATGGTCAAGGACTTCTTAAAAGACTACGTCTTAATACTGTTACGCTGGCAATTAAATTTCAATAAGAGTTTTGGACCGGTCAAGCGTTCAAACCATAACAAATATATACTTCAATGCTCCACAAATTTCAGTAAAATGTAGGTCCCTTTAAAAAAATATGATACACTATGTAGGCCTTATAATGACTTAAATTTGTTTTTATTATTTAAGCCTATGTACCTATAAATGGAATAGAAAGTCTTCATGCTTATATATCTAAAAACGTGAAACTGAAAATTTAAAATAAGAAAAAGTTTACAACTAATAAAATTAGAAATATTAATGTAACAAAACAAATTGAAATGTTTTGTTGAAACGGAGTTGATGTCAATGTGGTGATAACACCACAATCACCACAATGCAGCATACATACATACCTGGGGCGTAACCCAGCTTTCCTACAATTTTTTTCTGTATGTAAAATTAGGATGCAAAATTTATTATCATCTTATAGGATCAGTGTGATAATTTCACAGAATTTCTGTATGCTAAATAGTGGAGAACAGTAAAAAAAAAAAAAAAAAAAAAAAGGAAGATATTAGTTGGACGTGGTGGTGCACACTGAAATCCCAGTGACTTGGAAGGCTGAGGCAGGAGGATTGCAAGTTCAATGTCAGCCTGGGAAAATCTCCAGTATCTCCCCCCCCAAAAAAAAAAGAAGACATTATATTATAACAGTGATAATTGTTATTTCTGGTGTGAAGTATATAATTGATGCTTGGTAGCTGCTTGCACACTTAAATGGGATAAAATAAAACTTTGCTGATAAATATCTCCCAAGTTCAGTCCCTAATGTGACTTTTGAAATTTGCTCTGTGAATTCCTGGTCATGACTCTTTCTGAATTACACAGACTTGCTGGTTGCTTATTAGAAGCTGGGTCATCTCAGTGGAAGCAAGAAAGCAGAGGAAGACATAAAATAAAATACGAAGGTAATTCTGTGATGCATTTTACTCTAGTGCTATCAAAGAGCTGACACTTTAAGTTTAGAATCTAGAAAGTATTATTGACCTGTCTTCATTACCTTGGTTACTCCTGAGATGGATTAAGTTTTGTTTTCTTTGTCTTTGGTTGTAACAAATTGTAGTTCCTTGAAGGTTAATGAACTGCTCACAGAGTTTTGGGGTAGTAAAACTCTACAACACTTCTTCCTGTCTATATCACTGCAAAGAGTAGATTTATAACTTCATTCTGAATCCTAAAAACTTTCTTTCTGCCATTCACCGAAGCTTACTTTAAACCATACCGAAGACCATGATGGAATTGGCAAAGTTGTTAATTGATATTTTTAAAAGATCTTACCAAAATAGAAGTCGTTTTCTTGGTTTGTCTTTTTAAATTATTATACTTTTGAGCAATAAAACAATGTTAAGTCTTTTGCTCAGGTTTTCACTATAAGGCAATGGGATATTTTGATGGAATACCATCTTTGATCTGAAAGCACCAGCAGAATATGCCATATTAGATCAGACTTCATGATGCAAGATTATTCAAAGTTGTAATATCAGCTCAGCTCAAGTTGCAGTTTCCTTTGTTATTCAGAATATTTACATGGATACACTCTGAAGAACACACACACACAAGCACACACACACACACACACATCATGTAAGGCTTTCTGGAGTGTAGCTAAAACGAAACTAAAGACCTTGGTTATTTTGAGTTGAATTCTATGGTATTAAGTTCCAGTAATTGTTTTTAAACCTCTCTTTCAAGTCAAGAAAACTGAGGAAGACTTTTTTTTGCCCTGGTCCTATTTTTAGCAGTCATATTTCTTGACATTTTATTCAAGAATATCTTGATTTTTAATATCAAGAGTGGGAATGTGGACTGGAGAGAGACTTCAGGCAGTACAAGAACAGGTAGTATTAAAAGAGTCAGTTTCCATGTTCTTAAGTTGACTTTCATGTGTCCTTTTCCCCAGAAAATAAATGATTTCTGATAATGCATCTGGGGCAACTTTCACACTGTTCTCCTCTGCCCTCTCCCTTCTACAATCCTCCTCCTCTTAGTTTCTTGAAGCCTGGATGCAGTGGTACATGCATATAATCCCAGCAACTTGGGGAGGCTGAGGCAGAAGGATTGGGAATTCAAAGCCAGCCTCAGCAACTTAGTGAGGCCTTAAGCAACTTAAGGAGACCCTGTACCAAAATAAAATACTAAAAAGGCTGTAGTGAAGTGCCTCTGAGTTCAATTTCTGGTACCGCCAAAAAAAAGAGGTAGTTCTCTTATTTTTCTGGGATCTTAACAGGTATGCTTTTTATGGTTAAAAAAAAAAAAGTGTCTGTGCTTTCGACCAAATGGTTCATTGAGAATATTGACCAAATAAATTTCCATATATCAATGAAAAATTTTGACTGCATTTTAATTTCCATATTATAATTTTAAATTTTGTGAAGACGCTACTATGTGCACCACCCACGCATGCTCGTCATTCTCAGTCTTGAGAAAGAGCTGAGTGAAAAACTTTGTTCATCTCTGTCTCAGTCTGTCTCAGTCTGAATCTCAGCTGAACATTTTACATTATTTTGAGGAAGAGGAAAGAAACCGATCCATATTTATTGTCGATGCTCCATAACAAATGATTACAAATACAGAATCTTAAAACAGTGTTGGTGGGTTCAGAGTCTGGATATGGCTCTGCTGAATTCTCTACTGAAGGTTCTACCAGGCTGAAGTGGAGGTGGTGCAGGGCAGCTGCTCTCATCTGAGCTGCAGGGTTCTTGGAAAAAATGTATCTCTTTGAAGTTGTATGGTTGATGTCCCAGTTTCCCATTGCCTCTCAGCAACCGGGGGTCACCAGCAGCTCCTGGTCATGTGGTCCCCACAGGTAATTCACATGTGGCCATTATTGTTTTCCTTCCAGGCTCCCAGGAGCAAGTCTTCTGTTTTCTCTTGTTTTCTCTCGAAGGGCTTCTCTGAATAGATCAGACCCACCAGGAAGACCTCATCATGATGAACTCAACTGATTTATAACCCAGTCACAGCAGTTTATCCACCCATATATTCACATCTCACTCCTCTTCTCCAGGGAAGGAGTTTATACAAGATATGGACTCCAGATGGTGGGAAGCTTGAGGACCACGTTAAATTCTACCTACCACAGTCCATCCTCTAGATCTCAAAGATTTATGTCTCTCTCAAATGCAAAACACATCTACGTTTCCAAGGTTCCCAAGAGTCTCTTCCTACAGCAGCAGCATCTCAAAATCCCAAATCTCATCTAAGTTTTATCAGCTCAAGTTCAAAATCTAGATCAGTGCCAAGTGGGAATGAGGCAGCTAGATGGAATGCATTCCATCTAGCTGTCGCAGCACAATTTCTCTTCATTTGTGGATATATGAAGCTTAAATAGAGATTATTTGCTCTAAACAAACAGTGGTAGGACAGGTGTAGATTAATAACTGCAGACATTAGGTTTAAAAAAATGGGGAAATGGGAGATAATATCTACCTGCTGAAGGAAATTCAGAAATGCAATGGAGAAAACCAGAATTTCTTGATTAAATTTCGAGACTGCAATCCACCCCCGGGCTCTTGATTCCATCCTCTGATTTATCTTTTATTTTCATGAAAGGCAGCTCATATTTGCAGTGGAGAAGTGATACCAGCCTGCTTCTTGTCAGAAATTTCTGGGGAGTCCAGCAGCCTCATTTTTGGTCGACTCCATTCCCTTTATCCAAACTGGCAATGTTCCTGCTACAACAAATTTTCTTAAGCAGTTTGGGTCTTTAGTAAATTTCACGGGATGTTACTCCATGGGATAAGGGCTATACCCACAAATCTTTTTGACATAATCATTTCACTATCATTGGTTTCCGTTGAGATGGATGAAAGACACCTTAAAGCTTTCAAGAGGCCCTTGGGTTTGATTGATGAAGTCTTCATTCTCTTAAAAGCATTCTTTGTGTAACTGAATATACCAACTTCTTAATCTTTCTGAGGTTTATCCATTCGTCAGTTAATGGATATTTAAGTTGTTTCTAGTTTTAGGCTACTATAAATAATGCTTCTAGGAAAAAATGTTTAGAAGTCTTTGTTAGGGTGTGTGTTTTCATTTCTCTTGGATAAATACTTAGGAGTGGACTTGTTGGATATAGGGAAAAGACACAACAAGAAACTAGTCAATGTTTCCCAAAGGGGTTGTATTATTTAACACTCCTAACAGCGATGCATATAATTTCTGATTGCTCAGTATTTTAAATTTTAGCCATTTTAGTGGGCATGTAGTGATATCTCTTCATAATTTTAATTTGCATCTTCCCCAATGACAGAGTATTGGGCATTTTTCTACGCTTACTGACTATTAATAGAAATTTCTCTGTAAAGGTTTCATTTGAGTTGCTTTGCTCATATTTGTAATGAATTGTCTTTTTACTAATGAATTGAGGGAAATTCTTTATATATTCTGGATACAACTTTGTTTTTAGATATAGGAATTGTCAGTGGTTATTTACAAGCATCTATTCAACTGATAGTGAGATCTTTTAGAACCTAGCTTTCACACTGTTTCTTTCCTCTCTTCCCTTTTCTGTTCTCTTCTTTCCTCTTCTCTTTCTTTTGTTCCTTTTCTACAGACCATCCAGAATTTCTAATATACCATAGGTATTAATTTTGTAACTAGACCAAATACTCAAAATCTAAGACTAAACATTTAAATTAAGCTTGGGAGTTAAAGCTAATATATATTAACTTTAAATTGAGTCTCTTAAAATATAGAATTTATTGAAGTAGTCCTTCTAATATTAAAAATCCTTGAAGAATAAGAAAGTAAAACTTTTTGAGTCAGGAGCACTATTCATTCAAATTCACTGTAACAGAAAAAAAAGAAGATTGAATATTAATATTGATAAGAGTTCATTATACTGAAGAAAAATTATTCACATTTAACTGGGATCTTATTTATAGATCAATACAACTTAGATAAATGCTATGTCCTTACATAATGTATTGCATTTTCTCAGTACATATTTTTAGATTCGTGAGTCTAATTTTTAACCAAAGCAAAAAAATACTAATTTCTGCCTGTTGTTCCATTTGACTTTGTAATGGAGTATTTTCTCTTGGTCTGTAACTAAACTTTGGCAATCTTCTTTGTTTTTGACCATTTTTCCCTTTAAAATCCTAGCCTTGTCTTTGCAGAGTTTGGAAGTCTGTGCTGGTCTCAGATCCATTCCTCATCCCTCCTCTGCTCTGCTCTGCTCTCTATCACAGAGGGTTGACTTTTGTAGGAGTGTTTCTTTCCCAGGCTCCCATATCCACTGACCTTGACTGATGAGGGAGTGGAAGGATGGGGCTTAGGGGTGGTGAGGACATGTCTGGTAGTTGCTGCACCTCCCTGTGCCCCTGGCTCCTATCAGACACACCTGAGGTGGTTCCAACTTCATTAGGTGGGGCTGACCCTGCATTGCAGGTGGCATTGCTGTTGCTCTCTGAGTTATCTGCTTCCTCCGAGGCTTCTCAATTCCTCCATCAGCCATGGAACCACTTCCCAGCATGAATTCCCTTCACTGTGAACACTGGAAGAGCTTTTAATTTTCCTGGTTAAATGCTAGCAGATGTAATCCCTTACAAACTGCCTTATTCTCTGATTGTCTATAACAGTGCACTGATAACTTACCATCATGATTCTTAGTGGTGGGCCAGTGGCCGATAAAAAAATGCAAGGTTTTCTTTTAGTTCTTACATGAAATGAAATGTAATTCCATAGGTTCATTATTATATCCAATAAGTGCTATTTCTAGTAATTTAATAAGTGAGATGATTGACATTTATAGCATGCATAGCAAAATACTTTTAATAACATCATATTTTTAAGTATTGTAGTTATTAATAACATATTGAATTATTAATATACTTATTTACAACATGAGATAATGTTTCCCTGACTAGCTTGTGGACTTCAAATCTTGCATGCATTAAAATCATTTTTAAAGATTAGAAAAATACAGGTTCCTGGAAACTCACCCAGATTCACAGTATCTACGTCTGGAGAAAGGGGTCCAGGTATGGATGCTTTTAACCATCTTCCTGTGTGACTCTTTTGCAGCTGGCTTTTCAGTGTGGTATCAGGACATTTGAAAAAACAGTGTGCCAAGCAGAAGGCTAAGCACAAATTCTAGTTCCCATTTGACTGATGACTCCATTCTTGCCTTTTACCTCTGAGAAACTTACAGAGACCTAAACCAAACTCTGAATGGATATTTAAAGCTTCCACTTCTGCTTTGGGCATTGGTGGTACAACGAGAAGGGCCTGATTATTTCTTTGAAGTCATCATCTTCTGAAGTTTGCTACAAAAACACTTAGTCATTTGAGGTGAGACTGTTTCTGTCTGATGGATAGAAAAGGGGGAAATTTTTACTCATATCAATCAATAAAGAAGTTCTGGAAAGGTCTTATATTTCCAGAAAATAAGCCAATTTAGTAATATCACATGTCTTCTTTGTACTTGTTTTGAATTATCTATAGCCCAGACTTAGTCTGGGTGAGAAATAAGTATCACAAAACAATATTTTCTGAAAATGAATCCATCTTCAAGTCCCTGCAAGTGCTTCTTGGGAGTCCTCAGGTGTTTTAGTCTCTGTTCAGGGTGGGAGAGATTGCTGGTCGACCTTCATTAGACTTTTGCTCATCTTCCTTGGTAATAGGAATTTCAGATGGGTATGTGGCTCCCAGAATAATCTATTAGAATCCTAGTCTTCCTTTCTGCTGAAGAGACCATGCATTAAGCTCTGGAAGAAACTTAGAAGTGATCCATGGCATGTCTGGGTTAAGGAGGAGAACGTGCCTCTCACCTTCTCTTCTTTCTCCTTGGCTGGGGCTGGAATAGAAAGGTGGTAGCAGGAGTTGAGCAGGGTGATGGGGTGACTAGAGGGAAGAGGTCAGGGATTTGGAGGACTTCTTAGAGCAAAGCTACTGTACCAGTCAGAATTTTGTAAGAAAGAGAAATGAATATCTATGTCTTAGTTTATTTGCTCTGCTATAACAATATGCCAAAGACCAGCTGGCTTATAAGGAACAGAACTTTGATTCCTCTGGTTCTGGAGACTGGAAGTCCCAGATTAATGTTCCAGGAGACTCTGTATCTAATGAAGATCTCTATCCTGATTCACAAAAGGCCCCTTCTTGCGATGTCTTCAATGGAGGGAGGGAAGAGCTTCAATCTTTTCAACCTACTTTTGAGGGTACTAATTTAATTCATAAGGGCCCACCTTCAGTATCTAACCACCTCCCCATAGCTCCACCTCCTAATACATCAGCTTGGATTATCTTTGTAAGAGGGATGCAAACAGATATACCATTCTATCATATGTAAGCCAGTGTTACTGGGTCTCTCTTACACGCAGCCATCCTTATGTGCTAATGTGCAACTGGTTATCTCAGTTACCATTCACCATCCATTCCAACTATTTCTAGGCAACAGAGGACTGATAGTGTCTTTGAGGCAGCTTGATTGGCACCTGATGTCCAAGGGGCCTATAAATTGCTCTGAAAGCAATTCCAACAGGAAGCAAAGTTGCCTGGATTTGCTGCCTCAGGAGGCTTCTTCTTTAATAATACATATGAAAATTATTCTGGATTACTACTCAAGTTTGGGACTATTGGATATATCAGTAATCTTTCCCTAATCAGTTGGCTATGTCATAGCCCCAACTGAACATAGTGTAAGTATTTGGCAAGTCAGTTGGTTAGCAGATAATTATTCAGCAACTATTAGATTTATATTAGTGTCAGATTCTGATGATAAAATATTTTAATAGGACTTTATTTAAAATACTTGAGAAACTATCTAAGTGATAATATATGAGTGTCAAGTTGGACAGCACATGACATACATACATGTACAATGACTAGTGGGCTGGGGTCCTATTTTGAGAGAGGATGGTTTAGAAAAAGAGCTAGTAAGAAAGGTCTCAATGAGCTGAATCTGGAGCTTTGCTGATGGGCATCATTTTCCTATCAGATTTTACCCATGCACAAACTGATAGAGGAAGTCCTAGTTGGAGATTGAGTCAGGTCATACCTTCTGAGTCTGTAAGCCATAAAGATGGCACACCAACATTCCCACTGTTAGAAAATGGAAGTAAATTTATCCCTTCCTGGAAGCTTTATTGCCCTAGTTGTTGAGCTCTGAGTCCAGGTTGGAGACACTACAGTTCCTCAAGCCTGCAGAGTGGCCCCCTGTGGTAGAGCTACAAACTACACACAGAACCCTTGTGAAAGGGACACCAAGCTAGAGGTCAGGATATCTTTTACAGCCTCACAAAAGTTTTCTGGAGTTAGGATGTAATGGATTTTTCAATATCAGACCAAAATATTTTTAACTTCAGTTTTTTTTTTCAGTCCTGAGGATTGAACCTAGGGCACTTTACCACTAAACTACATCTTCAGCTCACTCTTAAAAATTTGAGATGGGATGTCACTAAGTTGTGAAGGCTGGCCTTGAATTTTCCATCCTCCTGCCTAAGCTTCCTGAGTAGTTGTGATTGCAGGTGTGCTTCACCTCACCTGGGCATCTTCAATAATTCTTATTCACTTTAGTCTCAGTATTGGAGCCAAGAGAGAGGAAGGATCCTTGAGCTTAGAGAGTGCTTCCAGTAGTGGGAGTACCTTTGAGAGATGGGAAAGGAAAAGTCAATTTCCTGGAGTTGGGCTACTAAAAAAAAGGGGGGGAGGGACTACTTTTCCCCCTTGAATAACACACACCAACCTTTTCTTCAAAGGATGAATTTGGTTTTCAACAATTTATTTTATTAAATATAAAACAGAATCAATATGTTGGGATTTCTGCCGTGATGTGAATATAAGTTCATGGAAATCCTTGCTTTCTGCAAAATCATGTGTGAACCCATAACAAGGATAATGTTAAAAATAAAGTTGAGGCAGGTGGATGACTCAAGGCTTGAGCAAATTTTTAGCCAAAATACTGATGAAACCATTAGCAATCCTAGTTAAAAATGATGGTCGAAACCCTTGAAAATGAAACAAAGCAAAAACTATAGGTGGGTTAATGGAAGTCCAAGAAAGAATAGGAGCTAAAACTGAGTTGAATGGCAAAAAGTGGAATGAATGGATATTGAAGGCACCAATGCTTCTCAAGGTCTAAAGTGCATACAAGGAATCAAGGGGCATTCAAATGCAGATTCTGATTCTGTAAGCCAGGTAGGGCCAGGGATTCTGTATTTCCTCCAGTTTCCCTGAGCTAGTGCACTGGAGTGGCCAGAGAATGCAGAGTTGTAAGGATTCCTCCATGACTGGGGCTGGTAAGCTTTGCATGAAGACATTGTTTAGTTATAGGGACAAAGCCTAATAAGCCGGGAAGATTATGTGTCAATCAACATGACACTTCTGTCTTTCAGATATTCCCAAATTATCAGTCTTTGGTGAATTAATTTGAATTGCAGAAATGCATTTTAGCACAACAGACTCTATTTGAGTCTAATATTTCCTTAAAGATAGACTTTCACTCTGTTGTTTTTTTAGAATCAGGAAGTGTTAGAGCTAAAAGGAGACCTATGACCATCTTATTCAATACTTTCATCTTATAGGTGATAAAAATGGAGCCCCCATGTCACCTGCCTAAGGTAAAGTCATAGCTTGGACTTAACCATCTCACCAATTCTTTTCTACTCTCTCACTCTATCTGGCAATCAGTGATTGGACAGGTTTATCTTAGAGATAATTTTTGTATCTCTCCAGTTTTATAATTATTCTCCCCATTTCACCCAAATGATTGATTCCATTTTGGGGTAGGAGAAACAGTGATGATGCATTCCACATTCCAGAGTCTTGAATGAAGCATGTGTGTCATGGATGTGTGCATCTTCAGAGAGCTCCCATGTCACATGCTGAAATGTGCCAGAGCCCTCTCCTTGCTTCTCAGGTTTGCAGTAATGAAAGGATTCTTGTGGGAAGAACCAGAGAGAAATCAGAATGGAACAGTGATTGGAAGAGGAGAAGCCTCTTCATGGTGCTTGGTTCATTGACCATGTCACTCAGGCTTCTGGATATCTCCACACCTCAGTGAACCTGGTCTACCAAGAACCTGACAGTGTGTGTTCAGCAACCAAGCAGAATAAGAAAAACAGTCTGTCGTGCCTGCGGGCTGCTGGGAAAATGGTTGCTGAGCCCTGGCTCTGATTGATTTTGCTAGCTAACTGGATCAGCTGAACCATTCTCTTAATCCCTTTGAGCCTTAGATTTCTTTTGCAGCCTCCTTTCACCAAGCAGATGATCACATTGTTCCCTTTCGGGCTAAGATTTTGATGCTTTCATTTTGCCTTTTTGTTACTGATCATTTTTCACAGTTTTCCTTTCACACTACATTATGAACAGTTTTGTATTGGTAAATGCTTAATAAACAATTCTCTGGTTCTTGGTTTACTATATGCATATATATGTACCTCTGTTCATTGCAAAATATCACTAATAGAAAGGATGTGTGACCCACAATTGACATACAATAAAACATACGGAACACTTTGCTGTCAATTCCATTTAGGCAATGGAGTCTCACGAAATGCTTCCATTGCCATTTATTGAACTCATATTTGCAGCCAACTTGCAGTTGCAATTAAGAATGAGTGTAGTCCTGATACAACAGCTGATTGATATTTCCGTTTCCATTTGCTAGACAAAATTGAAGCAATGAAGAAATAGTTGGAACGTCATCTAGCAGTGACATGAGTGATTCTTTTGCTGAATGAAATGACAGTTCCCAATTCTAAGAAGATATAACCTTAAATGTGGGCTATTGCGGTGTCATGGCCACAGATGTGGCATGCATCGAAGAATAATCTCTATCATTGTTTTCCCCATCAATTCTTCAAAATAGTCAATCAAGCTCAGATTTGTAGCAGTTGGTGCTTTCCATGATGGGAATCCTCCCGTGAAGGCACAATTTGGTCTCTGAATATGATGTCACTGAAGCAGAGCTTCAGGGAGATGTGCAGCTGCCCACCATTGCACTGTGTTCCCACTGGATGGACACAGTAAGTGTAAAGACCTCAAGAGCACAGGTAGCAGTGAAATGTAACAAAACAAACAGGAAGTGATAAGTTCTGGGCACTTATTACTCTTGGGTTTAATATCATTTATTTATTGTAAGTTTGTATGACTTAGTTTCTTAAAGAAAGTATCCTTGGTTGCTCATTTTTATTTATAATGTGATATATAAAAATAAAATTAAAGATAGTCATCAGCATACAAAATATTACACAGTTGCATATATTATTTGATTTTAAATAATAGCTGTGTGTAGCAGCTGGCACCTTAAATTCCTGACAAGTTAAAAATCACCTCTTATGAGCCAATACGAGCCAGCTCCAGCCACCATGGCTTAAGGGGAGAGTTGTGTTTTACTAATCTTTGCATCGACTTGCATGAAGTAGGCATTTAGTAAATGCATGTTCGATTCATTTAAATCTATAAATCAAGACATCTGGGCCAGAAGATTATTTGGAATCCTTTCCAACTTCAATACTTTTTTCTTTTTTTAAAAAATTACATTTTGAAATAATTGACACAAAAGCATAAAGAAGAAAAATAACAATTATTCCAATCACTCAGTTTAAACCATGGATCACATCTTAGTGTGTTTTTCTCAATTGTCTTGTTAGTTAATGATGCATGCTTATGGAAAAGAAATCAAGGAATGTAAACCTATAAAGATGAACGTAAAAATGATCACCCAAAGCTACTACTGCAAAATAGCAATTGTTATTGTGAGGTTGTTACTGTTTCAGCTTATGTTCTGTATTTTTATTCAGAAATAAAGAGAAAGGATAGCTAGGCACTTATATATTTGCAACGCACATATGAAAATGGAATGATGCTCCAGATGTTATTTTAAAATTCAGTTTGCTTGTGGATTGAACTTAGAAAAATACTGAAAGTATTATTAACTTTCAAATATATAATGGACCCAAAGAAGAACTCCTTATTATTACCTAAAGATGGTTTTAAGGTTAAGAAAGACACAGAGTCCAGGAGCTATGGCACATGCCTGTAATCCCATCAGCTTGAGAGGATGAGGCAGGAGGAACAGGAGTTCAAAGCCAGCCTCAGCAACTTAGCAAGGCCCTAAGCAACTCGTATCTAAATAAAATATAAGAAAGGGCTGGGGATGTGGCTCAGTAGTTAAGTGCTCCTGGGTTCAATCCCTGGTACAAAAAAAAAAAAAGACAGTTTTTAAATTCCATTCCTTATACAGAGTTTTCTGTTTTTCTCTGTTTTCATTTGTTTGCTTTTGTTGTTTTTGCTTTGGGTTCAGGTTCTGAAAGATGAAGGTGCGTGTACTCTCTCAGTCTTCTTTTTTTTTGAGAGAGAGAGAGAGAGAGAGAAAATTTTTTAATATTTATTATTATTATTTTTTAGTTTTCGGTGGACACAACATCTTTATTTTTATTTTTATGTGGTGCTGAGGATCGAACCCAGCGCCCTGCGCATGCCAGGCGAGCACACTACTGCTTGAGCCACATCCCCAGCCCTCTCTCAGTCTTTGATATGTCCCCTCACAGCACACCCAATTTTTTTAGTTATACAATTATTTTTATATTGTATAAGCTTGTTAACATACACATTATGATCCTATGACCATAATTCTGACAGTTATTGAATATCAGCTTCATATTTAGATGAATTAAATTCTGGCTACCTGTCTTTTTAACATTGCTTCTACCTTTGTGAGTTGTTTACTTAAACTCATCCCTTAGTTATTGGCTTTTAATGCCAAACATTTTTATGTTTAAAAAAGGCTCATAGACATGACATTTCTTTAGTTATTCCTTGTTTAAGAAGCTATGTCTTGCTGACATCTTTTTTACATTTTTTTATTTGTTCTTTTTAAATATACATAACAGTAGAATATATTTTGATATATTATACATACATGGAGTATAACTTCCCATTCTTGATGTTGTGCGTGATGCGGAGTTACACTGATCATGTATTCATATATGAACATAGGAAAGTTATGTTGGATACATTCTACTGTCTTTTCTATCCCCACCCCCCACTTCATGACATCTTAATTTGATATGTTCTCAGACGATGCTTTCTTTTCTTAGAACTTTGTAGATATTATTCGATGTCATCTCCATTGAATGGAGTTACAGAAATTTGTAAAACCAGGTGTGAATGTATCCATCATTGTGTGACTTGCTTTCTCTGCTTGGTGCCTGAAGAATTATTTCTTTATTTTTAAACTCAAAGCTTTACAAAGACAAGTCTTGGTGATAAATCTTTGGTATCAAAAATTTTGAGGCACAATGTGTTTTTTGTGATGTGTGATTTCAATTCTTCACTTCAGACACACTCCTTTCTAACTCTGAATACAGAATTTATTCACTTGTTAGATTTTCTAATGTAGGTCCAACACTATTCTTATCAACTCATGTGTTCCCAATGCATGAGTTTCCTTCTCATTAATGTCTTTTTAATCTTCATGGAAACATTTATTTAATGTCATTAATTTAATTTGATTTTCAGTGATGTCTATTCTGTTCTTTTTTAATCACTTTTAAAAGGATGTCATTTGATATCATGTTCTTATATTTCCAATCTTCCTCTCATAGGCTTCTTCAGGATGTTGTTTTATTCAATCAGTGCTATTTGTGAGGAAGTTTATGGTCTTCCATTTTAGGCTCCTCATTTTTCCTTGGTGTGTGTGTGTGTGTGTGTGTGTGTGTGTGTGTATGTGAGAGAGAGAGAGATGGAGAGATATGATTAGGCCATATTAACATGTATATTATGCCTTTTCATTTTTTAATATTTATTTTTTAGTTTTAGGGGGACACATATCTTTATTTTACATTTATGTGGTGCTGAGAATCGAACCCAGTGCCTCACGCATGCCAGGCGAGCGTGCTACCACTTGAGCCACACACATCCCCAGCCCCAATCATGGCTTTTCTTTTCATCTTACTTTTAATTAGATTGGTCTATCCAGACATCCTATATGCTCACAAATAGAACGGATGAGTGATGATTTGACTCCCTCCCCGCTTGATCTGGCTTTGAGTCATTTCCTCACGCCAGCATGCTTCTCTGACCCTTAACTTCTATTAGAGTTAGTCCCTCTTTCCTTTCAGTACTGAGGAAGGAGAGGGCACACAGGGGATATCAAAGCCAGGCAGAGAGACTCAGCTCTGATTCTCTCTCTCCATTTTATCCTTTCCCCTCAGCAGAGGTTTTTTACTATTCTTGAGTTCCCATATTCTTCACTTGGGCTGATACAACAAAATATCACAGACCATGTGACTTAAACAACAGAAACTTATTTTCTCATGGCTCTGGAAGCTGGAAGATCAAGATCCAGGTGGTGGCAGGGTTGGTTTCTCCCGAGGCCTCTCTCGTTGCTTGTTCATGGTCACCTTCTCTTCATGTCCTCATGTGGCCTTTGCTGTGTTCACATCCCCTCCTCTTAGAGAAACATCAATTAGACTGGATTAGGACACATCCTCATGGGCCTCATCTTAAATGAATGACCTCGTTTAAGGCCCTATCTTCAAATACAGTTACCTACTGGGGCTTGGGTTTGCAGCATATGAATTTAAGAAGCACAATTCAGCCTCAAACAGTTAACACAGTAAAAGATACAAGCACAAATTTGAGAGTTATAGTAAAATATCCAAATAACACAATAAGATTGCTGGCTGATTTTGTTCATTGCCTAGCCCCCATTCTTAAAGGGAGAGTGATTCCTGACGTTCTTACTTCTGATGAAAGTGGACACTGTAGAGGGAAGGAAGAGGATGGGTGGAGGATGCATTCCCAGATCTACAGCAGCCTCCTGTCCCAGCTTTTCAGATGGTTGTAAATGAAGAGAAAGCAATTTCAGTTGATAGACCACAGAGCCCAAAATCATTCCCATCATTATTTAAGTGGAAGATCACTGTTACCAACAGCTGGCATTTGGGCTGAGACAGATCAGATCTTCCTTCTAGAGTTTTCCTTCTGTGGACTCTGAAATACCTCTCTTAGACCTTTGGAGAATGAAAGAACATAGAAGTCTATTGAACTAACCCTTTACACTACAGAGGAGGACCTGACCCCAGGACTTTAGGATTACTGAGCCCAGGTTTGTAAAATGAAAAAAAAAAAAAAAAACCCAGGACAAGCAAGCGACACTCCTGATTTTGTTAGGTTTTCTTCATCTGCCCCTGAATATGAGTTCAAGACAGTCTGCTTTCTTCTTGTAATAGAGACTTGACTTCTCCTTTTCAAATCAAAACATTTCATTTCCCTCTTATAAATGCCTGGGACTGTCTGCTGAGTGGAATTGGTGTTATATCTGCCAATTGAGACTTATACTTCTTTGTAGTCTTGGGTCTATATGAAAGAATTTCCTAAATACCATAATATGCAGCCAATTGGCCAGTTAGAATGCCACTTAGGAATAAAATAGAACTCTTGAAAAAAAACTATGAGCACATTTATTCTATTTTATTTAAATATAAACCCCAAAGCTCTATTAGACTGACTGCTAAGTGGACAAGAAATTGAAGATACATCTTTTGAGGAATTTCTATTAAATTGATTCTATTAGATCTGCTGTAATAACAAAATGGGATTGTGGGTTTGTTACTATGACATCAAAATAAACCTTATTTGTCAGAAATTGGTATTCTGAATACATGCTAATACGGAATTATATTTAGCATCTGTATCTTTTATATGACATGATTTGGAATACACAAATAATTTACACATGGAGGCAAGCAATCATAATTGATATTTACACATTCAGAGTGGTAACATGAAGTCCTAGTTATCTTTTCTGATGGACATTGGTGGAGGTGATGGTGGAGAATGGAGAAAAATGTGGTTTTAGAAGTCATACCCAAAGAGCCAAAAAAATTCAAGTAGGAATCTACCAAGTTAAAAAGGGCTAATTTATCCTAGTCAGATATGGTCAGAGAACTGGAGACTTTCCACACTTTCTGTTATAGATGAAGAGCTTGAGCTCCATTGCATAGAGATACTAAGCTGAAGTAAAAACATCCAGAAAGACAATATGTTTTCCACAAGGAGGTGAGAACATTGAGCAGTGCTGAGTGGGAATATGTAGGTTTCTTTAAAGATGGGGAGCAATGAGTGCAGAGGGAAAGGGATGACAGGGTCGTGACGGATGAGGCAGGCTTGGGATTATGACGAACCTTGAACAACATACAGAATTTGGACCATAATCATTTATTCCTGACATTTAATCTGGTAAAAACGAAAACTTCAGAATATGTGTCAATTAATAGGAAGAATCTAAGATTTCGCCCTATATGCAAAGTCTTATTATAACGGAGCCCAGGTCTTTGTAAAATGAATGCTACGAGTATGTGGCTGCTAAGAAAAGGCCACGACCCTGAGGCCAGCAAGAGCAGGGATGGCATTAGCCGTGATCCAGTGTGAGCGGTTTTTGTGCCATTTCTATAAATTCTAAGAGGGCCAGGTGGGACTTGGAGATGACATGGCTAATATTCTGGGAGAGAACCCCTGAGTTTAGGGAACCAAAACTTTTGAAATGGGCAGTAAGCATGCTTGTCCTTTGTCCTGAAGGAAGATATTTTCTCTATTCCAAGGCTGTTTACTATAGAGAGATATTTGAAAAAATAGTTTGTAACAAGGAGTGCATAACAGATGCAGAAACATGAGACACCCATAGAAAGTAATCTCCCAGCAACATATTGGATAAAAAGATCTTAGAATATCCATAGCCAATATATCAAATGCTGAATATAGCAATCCCTGACAGGCATCAAGAAGCTGATCCAGGAATATGGGGAGTTTTACTGAGTCACCTTGGTTATGTCTGGGGGCACTATGGACATAGGTGATGACATGGAGCTGTGATGTGGATCCTCAATGAGCAAGTCAAAAAGTGAAGAATAAAAATCATTCTATATTTTAAGTGATAAGAAGTATTATTTAATTAGAGAAAGTTGAAGGGGTATAAATGGAATTTCTTGTATTTTCTTCTCAGTAGATGTATTTATTTTAACTTTTCTCTAAAGAAAATTGTTTATCTTTCTTACAGTCAGAAACAAATATATAAAATGCTATTTTAAAAAATGTACTTAAGGGGGAACTCGGACCGGACCCACTAGGACAGGTCCGGCGGACGGCTGAGGGCTAGGCCCGTCCCCTCCCCCAGTGTCTGCAGGTAGGCGGGACTGTGAACACCAGCAGAGCGGGCCCAAAGCCTGCTGAGGGGCGGAACCGGCCCCTCCCCCAGTGCCTGCAAGCGAGGCGAACCTGCAACCCATCGGGAGGTTAGGCCCAGCAACCTACGGAGTGACACAGGTGCCCCTGGTGCCTGCTGGGTAGGTGGACCTTTGACCAACCAGCAAAGCAGACCTAGGGCCTGCCAGCATGGTAGATGGATCACACTAATTGGAGGAGGATCACAGCCACTACCTGCCCTGCAAGGGTGATTTTTCAACTATACAAGAGCAATATAAATAAATAGAGGGAAAATATCAAAGACACAACAATTTCACCAAGCAGAAAGAAACGCCAGCGGTATGAAACGACAAGGAAAGAAAGGACCACAGGCAATGCAGGTCAACTCAACTTTAGAAGAGGTAATAGCTGCAACAGATGGAATGTCAGATAGAGAGCTCAGGACATACATGCTTCAGATGATCTGGAGTCTCAAGGAAGACATGAGACAGCAAAATCAGACAATGAAAGATCACATTGACAAACAAATCCAGGAAGTAAAAGATCAATTTCACAGGGAGATAGAGGTAATAAAAAACAAACAAATAGAACTACTAGAAATGCAGGAAACAATAAATCAACTTAAAAACTCAATTGAGAATACTACCAGCAGAGTGGATCACTTAGAAGATAGAACATCAGACAATGAAGACAGAGTATTTCAACTTGAAAAGAACATAGATAGCTCAGCAAGTCTACTAAGAAACCATGAGCAGAACATTCAAGAGCTATGGGATAATATCAAAAGACCAAACTTAAGAGTCATTGGGATACAGGAAGGCACAGAGCTCCAAACCAAAGGATTAAGCAATCTATTCAGTGAAATAATACAAGAAAACTTCCCAGACTTGAAGAATGAGACAGAATCCCAAATCCTAGAAGCCTACAGGACGCCGAATGTGCAAAATCATAAGAGATCCACACGTAGACACATTATAATGAAGATGTCCAACATACAGAATAAGGAGAGAATTTTAAAAGCTACAAGGGAAAGGAAGCAGATTACATTTAGGGGTAAACCAATCAGGATAACAGCTGATCTCTCAACACAGACTCTAAAAGCTAGAAGATCCTGGAATAACATATTTCAAACGCTAAAAGAAAATGGATTCCAACCAAGAATCGGGTATCCCGCGAAATTAAGCTTCAGGATGGAAGATGAAATTAAAACATTCCACGACAAACAAAAGTTAAAAGAATTTGCAGCTAGAAAACCATCTCTTCAAAAAATCCTTGGCAAAACATTACAGGAAGAGGAAATGGAAAACAACAATGAAAACCAACAGTGGGAGGTAGGACAGTAAAGGGGGGAAAATAATCAAAGAGGAAAACAAATCAGGTTTAATAGCATTAATAAACAAACTATGGCTGGAAGAACAAACCATATCTCAATAATAACCCTAAATGTTAATGGCTTAAACTCACCAATTAAGAGACACAGGCTAGTTGAATGGATCAGAAAACAAGACCCAACAATATGCTGCCTTCAGGAGACGCATTTGATGGGAAAAGATATACATAGACTGAAGGTGAAAGGTTGGGAAAAATCATATCACTCATATGGACTGCGGAAACAAGCAGGAGTGTCCATACTCATATCAAACAAAATAGATTTCAAGCCAAAGTTAATCAAAAGGGATAAAGAGGGACACTACATACTGCTCAAGGGAACCATACACCAACAAGACATAACAATCATAAATATATATGCCCCAAACAATGGGGCTGCTACGTTCATCAAGCAAACTCTTCTCAAGTTCAAGAATCTAATAGACCACCATACAATAATCATGGAAGACTTTAACACACCTCTCTCACCACTGGACAGATCTTCCAAACAAAAGCTGAATAAGGAAACTATAGAACTCAATAATACAATTAACAACCTAGACTTAATTGACACATATAGAATATACCACCCAACATCAAGCAGCTACACTTTTTTCTCAGCAGCACATGGATCCTTCTCAAAAATAGATCATATATTATGTCACAGGGAAACTCTTAGTCAATATAAAGGTGTAGAGATAATACCATGCATCTTATCTGATCACAGTGGAATGAAACTGAAAATCAACGATAAAAGAAGGAAGGAAAAATCATGCATCACTTGGAGAATGAACAATAGGTTACTGAATGATCAATGGGTTTTAGAAGACATCAAGGAGGAAATTAAAAAATTCTTAGAGTTAAATGAAAACACAGACACAACATATCGGAATCTATGGGACACATTGAAAGCAGTTCTAAGAGGAAAATTCATTGCTTGGAGTGCATTCCTTAAAAAAAGAAAAAAACCAACAAATAAATGATCTCATACTTCATCTCAAAATCCTGGAAAAAGAAGAGCAAAACAATAGCAAAAGAAGTAGAAGGCAAGAAATAATTAAAATCAGAGCTGAAATTAATGAAATCGAAACAAAAGAAACAATTGAAAAAATTGACAAAACTAAAAGTTGGTTCTTTGAAAAAATAAATAAAATTGACAGACCCTTAGCCATGCTAACGAAGAGAAGAAGAGAGAGAACTCAAATTACCAGCATACGGGATGAAAGAGGCAATATCACAACAGACACTTCAGAAATACAGAAGATAATCAGAAATTATTTTGAATCCTTATACTCCAATAAAATAGAAGATAGTGAAGGCATCGATAAATTTCTTAAGTCATATAGTCTGCCCAGATTGAGTCAGGAGGATATAGACAACCTAAACAGACCAATATCAATTGAGGAAATAGAAGAAACCATCAAAAGATTACCATCTAAGAAAAGCCCAGGACCGGACGGGTATACAGCAGAGTTTTACAAAACCTTTAAAGAGGAACTAACACCAATACTTTTCAAGCTATTTCAGGAAATAGAAAAAGAGGGAGAACTACCAAATTCATTCTACGAGGCTAACATCACCCTGATTCCGAAACCAGACAAAGACACTTCAAAGAAAGAAAACTACAGACCAATATCTCTAATGAACCTAGATGCAAAAATCCTCAATAAAATTCTGGCAAATCGGATACAAAAACATATCAAAAAAATTGTGCACCATGATCAAGTAGGATTCATCCCTGGTATGCAAGGTTGGTTCAATATACGGAAATCAATAAATGTATTCACCACATCAATAGACTTAAAAATAAGAACCATATGATCACCTCGATAGATGCGGAAAAAGCATTCGACAAAGTACAGCATCCCTTTATGTTCAAAACTCTTGAAAAACTAGGGATAACAGGAACATACCTCAACATTGTAAAAGCTATCTATGCTAAGCCTCAGGCTAGCATCATTCTGAATGGAGAAAAATTGAAGGCATTCCCTCTAAGATCTGGTACAAGACAGGGATGCCCTCTTTCACCACTTCTGTTCAACATAGTTCTCGAAACACTGGCCAGAGCAATTAGACAGACGAAAGAAATTAAAGGCATAAAAATAGGAAAAGAAGAACTTAAATTATCACTATTTGCAGATGACATGATTCTATACCTAGCAGACCCAAAAGGGTCTACAAAGAAACTATTAGAGATAATAAATGAATTCAGCAAAGTGGCAGGTTATAAAATCAACATGCATAAATCAAAGGCATTCCTGTATATCAGCGACAAATCCTCTGAAATGGAAACGAGGACAACCACGCCGTTCACAATATCCTCAAAAAGAATAAAATACTTGGGAATCAACCTAACAAAAGAGGTGAAAGACTTATACAATGAAAACTACAGAACCCTAAAAAGAGAAACTGAAGAAGCCCTTAGAAGATGGAAAAACATACCCTGTTCATGGATAGGCAGAACTAACATCATCAAAATGGCGATATTACCAAAAGTTCTCTATAGGCTTAATGCAATGCCAATCAAAATCCCAACGGCATTTCTTGTAGAAATGGAGAAAGGAATCATGAAATTCATATGGAAGAATAAAAGACCCAGAATAGCAAAAACAATACTAAGCAGGAAGTGTGAATCAGGTGGTATAGCGATTCCAAATCTCAAACTATACTACAGAGCAATAGTAACAAAACCAGCATGGTACTGGTACCAAAACAGGCGGGTGGACCAATGGTACAGAATAGAGGACACAGAAACCAACCCACAAAACTACAACTTTCTTATATTTGATAAAGGGGCTAAAAGCATGCAATGGAGGAAGGATAGCATCTTCAACAAATGGTGCTGGGAAAACTGGAAATCCATATGCAACAAAATGAATCTGAATCCCTTTCTCTCGCCAAGCACAAAAGTTAACTCAAAATGGATCAAGGAGCTTGATATTAAATCAGAGACACGGCATCTGATAGAAGAAAAAGTTGGCTACGACCTACATGCTGTGGGGTCGGGCTCCAAATTCCTCAATAGAACACCCATAGCACAAGAGTTAACATTTAGAATCAACAAATGGGACTTACTTAAACTAAAAAGTTTTTTCTCAGCAAAAGAAACAATAAGAGAGGTAAATAGGGAACCTACATCATGGGAACAAATCTTTACTCCTCACACTTCAGATAGAGCCCTAATATCCAGAATATATAAAGAACTCAGAAAATTAGACAATAAGATAACAAATAACCCAATCAACAAATGGGCCAAGGACTTGAATAGACACTTCTCAGAGGAGGACATACAATCAATCAATAAGTACATGAAAAAATGCTCACCATCTCTAGCAGTCAGAGAAATGCAAATCAAAACCACCCTAAGATACCATCTCACTCCGGTAAGATTGGCAGCCATTATGAAGTCGAACAACAATAAGTGCTGGCGAGGTTGTGGGGAAAAGGGTACACTTGTACATTGTTGGTGGGACTGCAAATTGGTGCAGCCAATTTGGAAAGCGGTATGGAGATTTCTTGGAAAGCTGGGAATGGAACCACCATTTGACCCAGCCATTCCCCTTCTCAGTCTATTCCCTAAAGACGTAAAAAGAGCATGCTACAGGGACACTGCTACATCGATGTTCATAGCAGCACAATTCACAATTGCAAGACTGTGGAATCAACCTAGATGCCCTTCAATAGACGAATGGATAAAAAAAATGTGGCATTTATACACAATGGAGTATTACTCTGCAGTAAAAAATGACAAAATCATAGAATTTGGTGGGAAATGGATGGCATTAGAGCAGATTATGCTAAGTGAAGCTAGCCAAGCCCTAAAAAACAAATGCCAAATGTCTCCTTTGATATAAGGAGAGTAACTAAGAACAGACTAGGGAAGAAGAGCACGAGAAGAAGACCAACATTAAACAAGGATGAGAGGTGGGAGGGAAAGGGAGAGAGAAGGGAAATTGCATGGAAATGGAAGGAGACCCTCAGGGTTATACAAAATTACACACAAGAGGAAGTGAGGGGAAAGGGAAAAACAGTACAAGGGGGAGGAATGAATTACAGTAGTGGGGGTAGAGAGAGAAGAGGGGAGGGGAGGGGAGGGGAGGGGGGATAGTAGAGGATAGGAAAGGCAGCAGAATACAACAGACATGAGTTTATCAATATGTAAAGCAATGAAGTGTAACTGATGTGATTCTGCAAGCTGTATACGGGGTAAAATGGGAGTTCATAACCCGCTTGAATCAAAATGTGAAATATGATATATCAAGAACTATGTAATGTTTTGAACGACCAACAATAAAAAAAAAAAAATCAGAAGTCACCTACCACTGCTATACTTATGTATTGTCTATAGAGAAGTATTAATTTATCTGGTATAAATTCCCCAAAATAATTAATGGTAACTGATCATCTGTGAATTGTGACTTCCTCCATGATTTAAAAATAAAACATTTTTTTTTTAAAAAAAAAAAAACAAAGTTGATAGGCAGCCAAACAAGCATGGGGTTGTGTGGAACTAAACTGAACAAAGGTTAATGGAGGAGGTAGAGAAAAAAAAATAAAAAATGTACTTAAATAAAGAGTTGCATATATATCTTTCAGAATAAATATTTCAGAGGTGTGGAAGAAATACTTGCATTGATCAGCTCTGACCTTGGAAAGGTCACCCAACTTTTTAGGTGCATTGGGTTTTATTTCTACTAAACTTAGAACTTCAACTTAGTGACTTTAGAAATAACTTCTCTTTAGAATTTAATTTCTGGATTTCAGAAAAAGGAACTTAGGTAATCCATTAGACATAACTTTTAGACTATAAGAATTGTGACACTGAACTTTTAATGCTGGGAATTCTTTTAATTTTTCTGAAGCAATTTTAAGTCAAGGTAGCCTGCATTCCTGCAGTGGTTTAAATAGAGTGCAGATGAAATGCAGAGAAATTAGATATTGATTCATGGTTCCTTGTGTCTTTATATAGTGTAAGACCTTTTCTCCAAGTTAATGACCAGCTTTTAAGGGATTAGATGTGGATTTTAGGTTTGACCTATATCTTTCCACTCTATTATGCATTTGCTAAAAAAGAAGCAAGCAAGAAAGAAGAAGACTATCAATCCCAACAACATGAGAGAGATGTGCTTAATTGCGAGTTAGAAGAGAATTGTCATGCAAGGTGAACAAAGGTGGAAATCATCTGTGGTTGATTCCACATCTTTCCGGGGCACTCATGGGGTACCACATTTTCTGTTTACTCTTGTGTAGCCATAAAATGGTCTTTTTTGATTGGATATTTAAGAGGAGACAAGAAACAAATGTCAAGATTGTGGGGTGAAAAATGGAGGAAAGTGAAGGTAATCTCCCAGTCCTACTAAGCAATTTGGTTATGGGACCTGTACTGGTTGTACCTTAATGGCTCTGTATTTTAAATGACAAGGCTCTCTATTTTAAGCCTTAATGGCTCTCATTATGGAGAAATGGCTTATTCAACCTGACAGTCCTAATTCAACTGGCCATAATTTCTATTCATTTCCAAAGTTTGCTTCCCCCCCTCCCACCCCGCCAGAGCTTTCACATGAGGAAAATGTCTGCTAATTGACCAGAAGAGTTTTGTCTTCCAGTCTTTCTGCTTCATTCTATTGGTTCACCGTTCATCGCCACCAGGCCTGTGAGTGATCAATCATTTTTGCATCATTTTGGCTTGTAAACTTTGACCATATTCTCATTTAATTAAACCTGTTTTTTTTTCTCCCTGTGATTTTCTCTATTAACAAGAATTATGGAGAAAAGTGATAATTTGTTCATGGTGTCAGTGTGAGAATAATATTAACCATAATACCTAACATGTGTGCATGATCACTACATTCATGGTACTGACAAAACATTGACTTGAAGTGCGTAATCCCTTATGGGAGTACTGGTATTTTCCCCAATATTATAGACAAGAGCACTCAAGGGTTAAGTAATATTGTGAAACAAGAAATGACAAGTCCATACTGGTCATGTGTCTGCCTGCAAAAGTTTCAGGGCTATGTTATTACAGGAAACCTTCTGTACATGGTAGAGATGGGACAGGGTTATACATGATCTGCTGAGAGGAAATTTCTGTAAAGGTACTTATAGGTTTCATTACATGTCGTTGGAATCTTACAGAACATCTGGACATATCACCTAATTTACAAAAATGGCACAAATACCTCTATTTTATATCATTGTCTCGAATTGAAAAGGAAAAAAACAATGTTGTCTGTTTAGCTTATTAGTTGAACTTTGCTGGCAAGGAGAACTTGGCAAGAATTCTGCATGACGTGATGGTTAAAGTTTGCATTTTGAACCCAGTATCTAGGTTTGAATACTAATTTTACCACATGATATTACTTATGGTAAATCTTTTAATCTTCAGTGCCTCCATTTTATCATCTGTAAAGATTTGAAAATCTAAAGTAGGGAAGATATATCCCCTTGTCCCCAGCGTTTTGGTTATCCTGAGTTCATTGCATTTCTATATAAATTTTAGGATCAGTTTATCAATTTCTGCCCCAAAAAATGTTACCTGAGATTTTGATAGCGATTATATTGCCTCTACAGATCAATTTGTGAACTCGTCATTTTTATAATTTTAAGTCACTCAATTAATGATTGCAGAATATTTTGTATTTATTTATTTTTGTTTTAATTATTTGGGCAATTTTGTAATTTTTGGTGTACCAGTCTTGAGCTTATTTTTGTTGAATTAATTCCTAAGCATTTTATCACTTTTGATGCAACTGTTGAAGAAATTGTTTTCTTCATTTCATTTTTCTTTTGATTATTCATGGTCACAAAGATATAATTGATTTTATGTATTGTAGTATCCTGAAACCTTGCTGAACTTTTTTCACTACTTCTAATTGTGTGTGTGTGTGTGTGTGTGTGTGTGTGTGTGTGTGTGTATTTCTTGGAAGTTTTTATATGCAAGCTGTCATTTTCACATACAGGTAGTGTTGTTACTTGTTTTTGTTTCTTCTCTCTCCTAATTGTTCTGACTAGAACTCCAGTGTGAAGATGAAGAGAAATAAAAGAAACATCCTTGTCTCATTCCTGATCTTAATTAAGGGAGAGTGTCCAGTCATTCACCAGGAGCGGGTGATGTTAACGGTGGGATTTTGTAAAGGTTCTTTTTCAGGTTAAGGGAGTTCCCTTCTAGTTCTAGTTTTTATCATGAATGGGTGTTTGAATTTGTCACAACCTTTTTTTGTGCACCCATTTTGATGGTCATGTAATTTTTCATTCTTCATCCTATTGTATGGTCTATTGCATTGGTTGATTTTCATTTGTTGAACAAACCTTGCATTTCCAGGATGAATGCATTCAGTCATGTTATAGTTTCAACATGCTTCTGCATTCAGTTTGTTTGTAGGTATTAAAGTTACTTTTGTCTATTTTCATATAAGAATATTGTTCTGAGATATCTTTGGTTTTGTTCTCAGGATAATACTGGCCTCATGGAATGATTTAGGAATTGTTCCCTCCTCTTCTGTTTTTGGGGAAGAGTTTATGAAGGCTTCAAACGTTCAGCATAACTCACCAGTGAGGTCAGTTGGGCCTGGGCTTTTCTTTGTGGAACATCATGATCATTAATTCAACTGCTTCACTTATACTTTTAGTCAGATTTTTAAATTTCTTTTTGTAAGCTTTAGTAGTTTGTATCTTTCTAGGAATTAGTCCATTTTTATCTAGGTGGTCTAAAGTATCATAAAATTGGCGTATTGTTCTCTTATAATTCTTTTTCTTTCTCTAAAATCAGGACTACTGTCCTATCTTTAATTCCCAATTTCATCCATTTGGATCTCTCTGTTTTTCTTATTAGTAAAGCTAAAGTTTCATCAGTATTACTGCTATTACCCAACACTTGGTGTATCAGCTTTCTTTATTATTTTTGCATTCTCTATTTTGTTTATTTATACTTTAATTTGCATTATTTCCTTCTTTACATTGGTTTTGAGCTCAGTTTCCTCATGTTTTTCTAGTTCCATACAGTGTAAATTAGGTATTTGAGTCCTTTTTTTTTTTTTGTGTGTGTGTGTGTGTGTGTGTGTGGACATTTATGTTTATAAAGATCCCTCTGAACTATGCTTTTATTGCCTCTTAGAAATTTGGGTATGTTGTATTATTCATTTTTCATTCAGCCTAAAATATTCTGTACTTATGAGTATATGCTGTTTAATTTTTACTTTTTTTTGTGAGTTTCCAGATTTACTTCTATTATTGATTTCTAATTTCATTCTGTTGTGGTTAGAAAATATATGTCATATGGTTTCTATGCTTTCTTTTTTTTAAATAAGAGGCTTTTGACCATGTATTTTTGGCCTATTTTAGATGATGTTCACGGTGCATTTGAAGAACATATATGCTACTAATTTGGAGAGAGGTCTGTTAAGTCTAGTTGGTTCATAGTCCTGTGCTAGTCTGCTGTCTTCTTGCTGATCTTCTATCTAGTTGTTCTATTCATTACTGAACATGGAGTCCTGAAGTCTCCAACTATTATTATTGAATTGTTTATTTCTCCCTCAACTCTATAAATTTTTGCTTCATGTATTTTTTGTCTTTGTTATTGGGTATTTGCATATTTATAATTGTTAAATCTTGGTGAAATGATCTCTGGTTTTTGGTGGATTAATCCATTCTGTCATTTAAAAATATCCTTGTTTATCTTTAGGAACAAGTTTGTTTTTTTTTTTTAAAAAAAAGATCTTCTTTTCTGATATCAATATAGTCCTTCAACTATTTTTTGGTTACTCTTTGCATGTTACATATTTTTCATTCATTTATTTAGCTTCAACTTACTTTTGCATTTGAATAGGAGACGTGTGTCTCATATACAGCATATTATTAGATCATGACATTAAAATATTAATTCTCCCAATTTCTGTCTTTTCCTGGAGTGTTTAATCCATTTGCATTTATTGTAGTTACTGATAAGGTAAGATTTACATCTTTTATTTTGCTGTTTTTAAATATAATTCCTCTATTTTTTCATTACTTCCTTATTTGGTTTTCAATAGATATTTCCGAGAGTGCCATTTTAATTTTCTTCTTGTTTCTTTTCTGCTATGGTTTAAATGTATTCCCTGAAATTCATGTGTTAAAATTTAGTCCCCAGTTTTAGTCAACTTTTAATCACTGTGACCCAAAATACCTGGTAAGAACAACTTAGAAGAAGAAAGATTTATTTGGGCTGATGGTTTTCAGAGGATTCAGTCCCTGGTTGTCTGACACTAAGACAGAAACGTGGACTAAGGGCATAGAGAAGGAAAGCTTCTCAGCTCATGGCAGCCAGGAAGCAGAGAGAGATGGGTAAAGGAGCCAACTATAAGCTAAATCCTTCCAGAGTCCTCCCCAGTGACATACTTCCTCCAACGAGGTCTCACCTTTCATTAGTCCTTCTAGCTATCAAAGGACTAATCCATCAAATGTATTACTTCACTGATGAGATTGGAGCCTTCATGATCCAATCATTGCCTAAAAGCTTCACCACTGAATCTTGCTGAATTGAGGACCCTGTTTTCAACATGTGAGCTTTGGGGATATTCAGATCTAAATTGTAACACCAATGCAATTGTGTTGAAAAGTGGGACCTTTAATAGGATTAATGTTATAGTGGGGGTGGCTTTGTTATTGCAAGAGCTAGTTTGATAAAAGCAAGTTTGGGAGGCTGGGGTTGTGACTTAGAGGTAGAGCACTTACCTAGCACATGAGAAGCCCCAGATTTGGTCCTCAGAACCACATAAAAATAAATAAATAAAGGTATTGTGTCCAACTACAACTAAAATAAATAAATAAATATTTTTTAAAAAGCAAGTTTGGTCCCCTTTTACTATCTTTCATGTGCTATCTTCTCATGGATTGTTTTCTGCTATTTTATGATCCAGCTGGAAGGTCCTCACAAGATGCAGTCGCTTTGATCTTGGACTTCCCAGACTCTATAACCATGCACCAAATACATTTCCTTCCTTTATAAATTACTCAGTCTGTTGTTTTCTGTTTTAGCAGCACACATGAATGTGTATGACAGGTACTTTATTCTCTCTTGCTGCTTGCATGGTTCTTCATCTTTGTTTTCATCCTGTTTGTCCATAATATTTTTAGGTGTGGATCTCTCTGGGTTTATCTTGCATTGTGTTTGTTGAATTTCTTGGGTATACAAATTATTGGTTTTCAAAAAAGTTTGGAATTTTCTGAGCTTCTATTTCTTCCAAAATTCTCTGGCTCCCTTTTCTCAATCCTCTCCTTTTGGAAATTCCATTTTGTGTATGTTGGTACACTTGACACTAACCTACATGTCTTTGAGACTCTGTTTATTTTTCTTTGTTTTTCTTTTCTGTTCCCCAGACTGGATAATCTCAATTGAACCTGTTTTCAAGTTTGTTTATTCTTTTTCCTACCAGGTCAACTTGCATTTGAGACTCTCTGGTGATTTTTAAATTCATCTTAGTTATTTGCAACTCTGAAATTTTTATTGGCTCATTTTAAAATCATTTCTATCTCTTTTGTTGATATTCTCTATTTGGTAAAACATCTTCCTTGTAATTTCCTTTTGTTTTTCAGACTTTTATTTCACCTGATACTCTAAATATATTTAAACAATTGATTTAAATTATTTGTCTAGTAAATCCAATGTCTGGACTTCCTCAGGCTGTTGATGGCCTTTTTCTCCCTCTTGCCTATCGGTTATACTTTCTTGTTTCTTTGCATATATCACCAATTTTATTAAAAATTGAACATTTTAATAATAAGCGGCTACTCTAGAAATCAGATTTACTCCTCTTCACTGAGTTTGCTTTTGTTGTTACTCTTTATTTTATTGCTCTTCTAAACTAATTCTTTTAAGCCTGCTTTCTGTGTCATGTGGAGTCACTGAAGTCTCTGCTTGATTATCTTCATGATCGAGTAATGATTGGACAGTGATTTCCCTAAATGGGTGGAGTCAGTAAGTCCCCTGGCCTTTGAGGAGGGGTATGTGTGTGTTGAGGTGCACTGTCAATGCTTAGGCAGGCAGATTGCAAAACCTTCACTCTCTGTTTGTGCACAGTCTTCAGGTTAGACAGCGAATTTAGGGCTTTTTCAGGCCTTTCTTGACATGTACACAGTCCTGGGCATGTGTAGATCCTTTCACATGAGTGACCTTTTAGATTTGCAGGAATATGACAGAACACTTTAAAGTTTCCATGACATTTTATTCCCCAAATATTTCCTTCTGAGTTTTTTTGTTTAGCTTCTTTTTGCACCAAATATTATCACTGTTTTAGGAAGCCTCAGCACTAAATGGTTACTGCTGATTGTTTTTGACAAGCGCCCTTGGAGAAAGGCTGTTCACAGTTAGTGAGCACTGATTCAGGTCAGATAAAGACAATCCCTTTGAGTGGAGGTTTCCAGGGACCTGCTAGGCCAATAATGGGAGTTCTTTAAGAATGATGTTTTTGTGGCATCCCCAAACCATTCTGCTTCCTTCAGGGTTTGTAGGATGATAGTTTTCATTGTAATTGTGGGGCTGTTGATTTTCAAGGCTACTGTGGAGCTAGGGAGAAAAGAATGGGTATAGAAGAAATTAAAATGACACAAAGCTCACTGTTATTACCGATATTTGGCCCCTTTTCTTGAATAAATGCCCCCTGACTTGTTGCAAGACTTTGGCTTTTTTCCAGAGTTCTGAAAATGATGATTTGACAGTTTTCCCCAGCGTTCTCATAGCTTTTATGGAGGAGTGGTTTTTTACAGGTTTATACTCCACATTCCTGCTGACATACTTCATATGCCCTTTATAAAAATTACATAAATTAATAAATATACACAACTTACAACAGCGCCTGGCACATAGTAAGTGCAGAGTAAATTATATTTAGTGAATTTATCTCTAGTTCAGCCACTTGAGCTCTTGGAGAAGTCTGCTGAGCTAGGAATAAAGAAGTGATTTTTTTTCTTGTTTATAGAAAACAATCTGTAACCAGCCCTGAAAATCTCATAAAGCTTAACAATAGCCCACAGCTTTCTGTTTTCATAGAAGGTCATCATAATACTGACCTTTTTCTTTATCTTTTTCCCATTTTTCTCACTGAGCATTTCCGCTTTACACATAGAGCTGGTATTCCATTGTGACACTGGTGGGACCTCAGAGCCTGAACATTTTGCCATTTTCAATAATCTCTGCATAATTGAAGGCTTTATGTTTCAAGATCTCAGAAAGAAATGGGAAAGTGTTGGTAAGAAGAATATAAATGTGGGTACATTAAATTAAAAGCCACAAAGAAATTAGGAGTTTGGGTTCATCCCAAAACATGAGTCTCTGCTGTTATTCTGCTATTGAAAGCGTTACCTGTTGTTTCATTTTAAGTGGGGGATTTGACTTTGCTTTCTCAAACAATGTAAGCCACAAATGTTGCTTAAAAAGATGAAATAACCCAGCATTTATTCATTTCCTCCCTATACTATTCCATTTGGGGGGGTAGGCTATTGAATGATTGGCATGCAAGTATGTGTTTAACACTGATAGACGTAGTTTACTTTTTTATTGTTTGAAAATATTGAACTTCTTAAACATAAGGGCTTTAGAAGGTAGAGCATTTGATATCAAATTTAATTAGGAGAATATCTGAAGCACAGTATTAGATATAGTCATCTTTATTGATAATGATGATGACGATGATGTCTCTGCTTTGCCTGTTTGCATTTTCCTAGTTTCTAGACACAATAGTTTAATAGTTTCAAATTTTACAGAAGTACAGGTGTTCTGAGAGGGATCTAGGGGCCTCCCTTATACACCAGACTACCACTGGCACATCACACATGACTGGATACTAGAAATTCTGTTTTCTCTGTCATTTTTCAATTTTTTGGTTTAAGTTGGTGGTTGTTTTTATGGAACTCACCAATAAATTAAAACAAGCAAGTCTCTTCTGACCACTTCTCTTTGCCTTTCTCTCCAGATCTGAGAGTTTCCTTCATTTATTTTTATTTTTTTTTTCATCTGAGGTCGAACATAAGGGTTGAAGAGACTTTGACCATTGATTACACACCAACCTATAATAGAAAGGATACACCAGCTACTCTAGAGGAAAGCTACCTACTGGGTCAGTGATTAGAGTCAGGTAAAGACTTAGAGGAAAATGCATCTTTTATGCCTTCCCAGAAGACTACGGGGGTGCTGTGAAATGCACATTATGGTGCTCTCTGAAAATAGCCTTTTTGAGGTTGTGATCTAGGACTGGAAGGTCTGACTTTTCCTTCAGAGGTCTTCTTGTCTCAGCTACAAGAAAGCCATTCATGGAGGGAACTGAGAGGGTCTTATGAATACAAGAACGTCTTTTATTTTCAAGTGTGAAGAAACCAGAGTGTGGACACTGTCCAGCTACAGGTTGATAAAACTCTCCCCTCTTCCCTCCCACAATACAGTTCTCTTGAACAACGAGTCTTATTTTAAGTGTTAACCTATGGTCTCTATTTTTTTATTTTGCAAAAAATTATTATAATTATTTTAAATAGATTTATTTAAAGACTAAATTTTAAGATATCTGTTCAATAGGGGAACTTTTTCTTGCAAGTCCAAAATTAGAAAAAAATTTTTCAAGGTTCAGAGCCATGACAATGGTATCAATCAACTTAATGGCAAATAACAAAAGCAAACAAAAATATCCGATGTTTTTTCCTTCAGAAAGGAATCAAAACTCCTATTGTAGCTTTGCTACTGGTGGTTGATACTTGAGGATATTTTGTAGAAAAGAAAGATTCAATAATGCCTCTCTGAAGCTTGCTCCTATTTCTTTCCACTTGCTTACTGCAAATAACATATAGCACAGGATTTGTTTATTGGTTATTTTCTGCATCTTTTGCCATCTCCACAGGTGAAATGTTAAACTGAGATTTATCTGACTTGAAATATTAATAGAATTACAGTGGGTAAGAAAATTTATGAATATATCAATTTGCTAAACAGACATTCATGGGGAGAAATTTCTCTATCAATTTGGGTTTGGGGCACACCAGACCCAAACCCAAGACAGATGCCAATTATGCACACTTATACACACAGAAAAAAATAAGGTGTGATTTTCTATATGTCTACACGTGTGTTCTGGTTGGATATACATAGACAGAGGCCAGGAAAATAAAGAGAAGAGAAAGAACAGGACAAAACTAAAGAGAAAGCAAAAGGATTTGGGTGATGGCTGTTTTATGTGCTAGGGAAACACCTGGATCTCACTATCAACAGCTCTGATGACCACTTACAGTGTACCTTTTTGCCGCTATGGAAATTATGAGTAGACAAGAGCTTACATAGTTTTCACGTGGGTAGTATGCAGTAGAGGTTATAACTATTGACTAAATCTTAAAAAATGCATTATATAAAAAAGGGAATAATATATAACAGATGCTTAGAATGTATATTTACAGAGCATCCTTGACTATCACAGAATAAGAAACAACACTAGAAGTCACCCCCATTCCTTACGGGTCCCAGGCTTTCTTAATATGGGAGAAGTCAAAAGAGTTTATTCATTTTATTTTCAAAGGTATAATGTTAGACACCTATTTCCCCCAAAATCGTAGGACAGGGAAGATTTTTTCCATCCTGAATTGATCCATCCTACACAAGAAATGTCTCTGAAGTAGTTAGAAAGCTTGGGAGAAGAGAGTTACCTCAAGGGAAGTCTCAGGCAATACTAGATGGCATTTAAAGTCTTTGAGGGGAAACTCAGCCTTTCTGGGTATTTTCAAGGTGGTCATGATCAAGGTCAGAATTTCCCAAGCTGTCTTGGTGGTAGCCTAAATTCCCATGAGATATAAATAGATGCTTTGAGCAAAAGTACTCTGTGGACAATACATTTTAGAAATAGGCATTTTATGTTCCTTGGGATGAAGTTTGCACTTCACATTAGGAAAATCAAAAAGGTGCAGGAGGGTTCTGCAGTAAAAAAGCACATTACCCCAGTGTTCCAGCATTGGACTCTTGACCTGGCTGAGTGGGTGGGCTGCTCCCTTTTACCACTCTCCCCAATCAGTTAACCTGTCACTGGGAGCTTCATAGAACAGTTTGGGAAGTACCGATTAAGTGAGAAAAAAAATTATTACTAAAATGAATGTTTTAGTTAGCAAATTAAATAGCTTCATGGACCTATTTTTCTAACTCCTATCCACAATCAATTCCAGGTTTACAGGTGACACAATACTGACAATTAAAAAAATATATTTAAATGCTTCCACATCATGAAGGAACTTTCTGGGGTGATGGAAATGTTCCTTGTCTTGACTCAGATGTGAATGCTTGCATTTGTCACAACTTATCAGGCGCGACACTCATGAGCTCTGAATTTCACTGTACATAAATTCTGCCTCAATTGAACAGACATGCTTCACTGTGTCTCTTTAAAATTTTTGAAACATGAAAAAACGGAGACTTAAAGAGCAGGGAGTGTGTAGCTCAGTGGTAGAGAGTTTGCACGTGTATATTCACATACATACAGAGATACATGCACACAACTCCCACAATTATTCATTCATTAATTTTAAAAAAAGTGATTCTGACACATGTCCAGAGTTGATTGGGCAAAGATGGAATCTGAACCAAGTTAGAGCCCCTTCCTTAGGATATTAGATTTGAAACTGAGAGAGCAGGCTTAGTGCCTGTCTTGTGTCTGAAGCTGTAAGTTACAAAGTTCAAGAAACAGGGTTGGCCATGTTTCCTGTCATGTGATTGTACAAAATGAGAGAAAAACAAATCAGATGTGCAGATACAAGCAGACAGAAGAGAGGGTGCCAACAGCATTCAGGTCTCTCTCTCTCTCTCTCTCTCTCTCTCTCTCTCTCTCTCTCTCTCTTTCTCTCTCTCATATTGCTATGTTGCCCAGACTAGCCTCAAACTCCTGGCCTCAAGGGATCCTCTTGCCTTAGGCTCCCAGGACCTGGACCAGGGGCTCAAACGATTGTGCTCATTGTTTTTCTATTTTTTTCTTAAGGTCCAATTGCATTCTCTTTGAATTTGCATTCTCAGATTCTCAAGACATGTCAAGTTCTCAAGATATCCTCATAATAAATTACATTTCCTAGGACTCAGTTTGAGGGTCTATGTTTATAAAAATGATTTTAAAAATTCAGTATGTATTTGGCTGTTTTAGCATATCCAAAAATATGTGCTCCAATGAGAAGACTTGAAGACCTGTCTAAAAACAAATGAAATGTTAGCTTGATGAACTTGGAATGCAAATGTGCGTTTACTCTATCTCTGATAAGCCCTGTAAATAGTAAAATTCATTAGAGGCACATACTAGAGCTTGATTTTGAAAAAAAAGAAGACGAAAGACAAAGAAAGCAGTTAGAATAACTCTAACATGGTTTAGAGATTTTCTTCCAGGTGGTATTTTCAATGAAGAGCCAATAAAGGAAATACTTAAAAGGGGAAATTCACAAGAAAGGTATCTAGAAACCTTCAAATTCTCCATTCCCAAACCCTTAACAGCACATTTACTCCTTTCTGTTTCTTCATCAGTGCCTGATGATATCTACTTGCTGAATTTTCTACATGAACGAAGTGAGATTGTGTAATAAATAAGAATAATATTTGCTGGTGGGACTGCAAATTGGTGCAACCACTATGGAAAGCAATATGGAGATTCCTCAGAAAACTGGAATGGAACCACCATTTGATCCAGCTATCCCACTCCTTGGTTTATTTTAAGTCCCAAAAGACTTAAAATCAGCATACTACAGTGACACAGCCACGTCAATGTTTATAGCAATTCATAGCTAAACTATGGAATCAACCTAGGTGCCCTTCAATAGATGAATGGATAAAGAAAATGTGGTATATATTTGATGGAATATTACTCAGCTTTAAAGAAGAATGAAATTATGGCATTTGCAGGTAAATGGATGGAGTTGGAGAATATCATGCTGAGTGAAAAGCCAATCCCAGAAAACCAAAGGCAGAATGTTTTCTCTGATATTCGAATGCTAATTCACAATAAGGGGTGTGGGAGGGGTTGGTGCTAGGGAAGAATAGAGTTACTTTAGATTAGGTAGAGGGGAGTGAAGGGAGGGAAGGGGATATGGGGATAGGAAGGATAGTAGAATGAAACAGACATTATTCACTATGTACCTATATGACTGATATGATTCTACAACATGTACAATCAGAAAAATGAGAAATTATACCCCATTCATGTATGATACATCAAAGTACATAAATTCATTCTACTGTCATATATAACTAATTAAAACAGATTTTAAAAAGTTAAAAAAAATAGATGTGACTAGTTGAGTGTGGTTCTGGAGACCCCAAATCTGGCTCCTATTCCCCCACAAAAGCCTCCACAAAAGGAGAATTGCAATTTCTTTCATATATGGGTCACAAATGGCTGATGCTTGGATATTAACTGCATGATATCAAATCTGTCCCATGATTGTAGAATTTCAAAAGACCCTAAATGTTCCCAGTGTGCAGTATTCACATACCTGAGACTAAGTAATACCTCCCTCAAAGTGGACCACTTCCCATGCATGGGCCCTAATGCAGGCTGGATGAGCCTGATAAATACTTTTGTCCTAAAGTAAGATGTTTGGTGCATCAGAGAGAGGCATGGTTTATTTCAGAGAACTAGAGAACCATTTGGAGAACTTCAGTGCAATTTACTAAATGGGACCACTTGGTAGTGGGTATGAGTGATAGGCTCACCTTATGATGGGCTTTTTACTTAAATACTTCCTTTGCTATTTTTATTCATCAGCATAGAGCTGGATGTCCCCTCCACTGTGGTACTTCAGGGGTCTGCAAGAAGTCATCTGGATTTCACTCCTAAGTCAATTCTCTGTTGACTGTGTACTCCAGACAATCCTCAAAATATATTCAGTTATGTACATATTGAAAATGATATAGTGTTATTTTGTGTACAATGACCCAATATTTACTTGCTCTCAATAATCCGCCGGCTTTTTATTTCTTCATCTCCTATTTTTAAGATTAAGAATGTCAAAAGAGTTTTGAATTGTGAAATATTCTATAGCTATAGCAAAACTAGGCTTCTATTTTGGTGTCTTAATCCCATCACAGCTGTTCAGGATCCAATTTCCAGTAGGGGAAAAGTCAATCTCAATGTCAGAGGATCACAGCTCCCCCTCCTGGTCCTGTGTGATCCGTGCATTTTAAAATCCTCTCCTTAAGCTACATTAGACTTTACCCCCATGGTCATAAAGGAAAGCCTTCTGAGACACGCAATCTCCATTCTTTCGGCCACTGATTATGAACTTGTTAGACTCACACAATTTTTTGTGACATGAAGTTGTCTAGACCAGTGTTGTCCTTTACAATTTCCTGTGATGACAGAGGTTTCTGGATCCAATTTTCCAATATGGTAGCCACCCCAGGTGGCTAGTGAGCATTTAAATGTGCCCGGTGCAACTGAGGAACTCAATCTTTCATTATATTTAATTTTAATTAACTTAAATTTAGGTAGCCACATGTGTTTAGTGGCTACCACATCCATATCAGATGGTATAATTTAATGCTTATGACTTCTCTCCGACAGCGTGTGTATTCTATTAGAGTGTTTCCTTTGGAATCAAATTTACCCATTTCCCTGATCAGGAGGGGGGAGGACAATGACACTTTGCTATGCTGGAGGACGTCTCAGCCTCGCTTCTTTAGAGAGCAAGCCGTGACTCAGTGACACATGGCAGTTTAGACTTATTTTCTGCCTCGGGGCATAGTTTTGCCGTGGTGCACTTCAAATAACAAAGCCAGGTCTTGACTTTCAGATGTAGTAACCTGCAGAAAGGTGCTGGAACTGGCTTGGATGAGACATTTAGTTACAAGAAGAAAAAAGTAAAAGTAGGACATATTAGGGTGGGCACTTTGATTTGGGATAGTATTTATTTTGTAGCATAAATAAGAGAGATTTAATATCAATCCCAGTAGTGGGGAACCCTTGAGAATCTTTATCAGCAGCTTCCATAGCTGCCCCTAAAAGTGCCCTGAAGAAATATATGATCTAACAAAAAATAGTTGCCAAGTCTATCCATAAACACTTTTTATATGAAAATTCTAGAGCTTCCTCCAAGTAAACCTGATTCACATAAAAAGTGGATTTGTGAAGCAGCTAATACTGGGAAGTCTTTATTTGGTTTAGAAAAGTGACTCGCCAAAGGTTTTCTTTAAGTATAAGGTCCTTCTAAAGCATTTAATGATGCAATAAAGGGCACGACCTTCCAGAGATCTAACAACATGAAAAACAAGGGTTTACCTGTGTTTTATAAACCAGTGGCCAATGTTCTAAAAAAGCCCCAAAGTCCATCACGATACAACTTTTCTTCAGGTTCTTTTGGAGCTGCCTATAACTTGGTAACAGCATTACTTAAGATTGAAAATCGTTTTGAGGCAGTTTGTATGGGAGACCTGAGACAAAAGGAGGTTTATTGTGTTGTATTGATTTGATCTTATTCTATCACACACCGAAATTGTTGCTTTTAAGGAAATAGATATATCTCACTGAGAGTTTCAAATGAGCCAAGATATACTTTGAGAACACATTAAATTTTAAAATTTGAACTTTTTCTTCACTGACAGAGAAGTAGAATCATTCCCAGGATGAATAAAGCAGAGAGAGAGAAAGGAGATATAAGCTGGCGTAAAGCTCTCGGGTTGTCATTGCTAGTCTCTGACACAAGAGGGAAGCAGAAATTAACTCAAGTTTCCTCCTTATTTGTTATTCAAGTCACCGATGTGTAGTCCTTCTTTGTATGGACTTCTTCATAAAATGGACATTTAAAGAAAATAGTTTAAGGCGCTCATTATGAAACAGTTTATTATCATCTTAATATTGGAAAAAGAATTTAGGATGCCTGTTTTTGCTGCCAGAGGGAGTTTATGGAAAAAAGGACTCACAAGATTTAAGAGATTAAGATAGGAAGCCAAATAAATTTGGAGTCAAGACAAGCCGAAGTTCATACTAACACGGTAACCTTGTTATCCAAGGTTTTCTGAGTATGTAAGACTGGAATCATCCCATCTGCCTGTATCCAAGAATTCTTCAAGAATGATATAAGATAACATGTGTAAGGGTACTTACTTCAGACACAGGTGGTACCCAGTATATGGTAGGGGTTCTGATTTTTCTTTAAAAATTCTTGAGATAAGCTTTGCATTGTTCATCATTCGTGTTTTGTGAGAAATTTTCCCAGCTTTATTGAGCTTTGCTTAACAAAGAAAAATTGTATATATTTAATGTGATGTTTTGATATACATATATATCTGTATATATACATATATATATATATATATATACACACACACACACACACACTGTGAAATGATTACCACAATTAAGTTAACACATCCATCAGCTTACACCACGACAATATATTTTTGTGTGTGTGGTGAGAACACTTAAGGATCAAATCTTTTAGCAAATTTCAAATTTGGGATAGTATTTATTTTTGTAGCATTAGAGTATTACTAATTAATTCACATTGCTGTGCATTTTAGGTCTCCAGAATTTATTCTTACTTTCTACCCTTAGACCTTTATTCCTCCATCCCACCCCACCCCACCCTTGGCAACCAGTACTCTAATCTCTGCTTTTATGAATGACTTTTTAAGATTGCATATGTAAATATGACTTAGCAATATTTGTCTTTCTCTACCTGGTTTATTTCATTTGGCATAATGTTCTTAATTTTCAATCATATTATAGCAAATGGCAGAATTTCCTTTTTTTTTTTTGTTTTTCAAAAGGCTGAATGTTATTTCTGTGTGTGTGTGTGTGTGTGTGTGTGCACGCACCTGCATACCACATTTTCTTTACCCATTCATCTGTTTGTGGGCACTTAAATTGTTTATACATCATGGCTATCGTGAATAATTAGGCAACTAACATCTGAAGACAGCTATCTCTTTGATTTCATTTTCTTTGGATATATATTCAGAAAAGAAATTGCCGAAACATATGGTAATTCTATTTTTTAATTTTTTGAGGACCCTCATCCTGTTTTTGCATAACAGCTGTACTAATTTGCATTTCTGCCAATAGCCTAAAGGTTCCTTATTCTCCAGATCTTCACCAACACTTGTTATTTTTGTCTTTTGATAGCAGCCAATCTAACAGGTAGGAGGTGGCATCTCATTGTTGATCTGATTTGCATTTCCCTGATAGTCATGTTGACCACCTTTTCCTATACTGGTTACTTAATTCTATGTCTTCTTTTTTTAAAATTACCTATTCAGGTCCTTTGCCCATTTTTCAAATCTGATTACTTGTCTCCTTGCTGTTGAATTGAC
The DNA here is from genome assembly GCF_045843805.1 of Urocitellus parryii. Lineage (NCBI taxonomy): Eukaryota > Metazoa > Chordata > Mammalia > Rodentia > Sciuridae > Urocitellus > Urocitellus parryii. The sequence continues at coordinate 73,671,583 of NC_135539.1, read as the reverse complement.
TTGAATTCCTTATATATTTTAGATACTAATCCCTCGTCAGATGGGTGGTGTGCAAATGTTTTCCTCCTGTCTGTGAGTTATCTCTTCACTGTTGTTTCCTTTACTCTGCAAAAGTGTTTTGGTTTGATATGATCCCACTTTGTTGTTGCTTCTGTTGCAGATACATTTGGGTCTTATCCCCCAAATCATCATCCAGGGAAATGTCAAGAAGCTTTTTTTCATATGTTTTCTTTGAGTAATTTTAGTTTCAGGCCCTATGTCTTTGATCCATTTTGAGTTGACTTTTTGCCCTGATGGAGTGAGACAAGGATGTGGTTTCATTCTTCTGCGTGTGGATATCCAGGTTTCCAAAGACTATTTATTAAAGAGACTGTCCTTTCCCCCTTGTGTGTTCTTGACACTCCTGGGGCTCAGAAACCAATACCCCAGAGGATGGTGCTTTGGCATGTGGAACATTTTGAATTAAAGAAAATTGGAAGGCCTTAGAAGCTGCCTCAAGATCGAGGTCTTGCTGACCTTTCCTTGTTTGTCACCAAAGAGCATGTGAGGACTCTCCCTTATCTGACTAAAGGAAGTCTTCCAAAACAAATATCCTGGTCTTGGACTCCCTCCCTGAAATCCTATTAACCAAAGAAGATTCATCACCAGGGAAGAAAACTGAAGGTCATCCTCGTCTGGACAGACTTTTCGTCTGTTCTTTTAAAGTCGGTCACCTGTGAGACAGTCTCCATTTGCAGTGTAGTTCCACCATTAACTTTCTTTCTTTCTTTTTTTTTTTTTTAAAGAGAGAGTGAGAGAGGAGAGAGAGAGAATTTTTAATATTTATTTTTTAGTTCTCGGCGGACACAACATCTTTGTTTGTATGTGGTGCTGAGGATCGAACCCGGGCCGCACGCATGCCAGGCGAGCGCGCTACCGCTTGAGCCACATCCCCAGCCCCCACCATTAACTTTCTATCTCTTGTCACTCTGGAGCGCAGGGGCTATTGTCTATTCTTGGGGCCCATTCATCTCTTAAAATTCATTGGCTTTTCCTCTAAAGTTGCTAATCTCCCACTTTACATAGAAAGAGGGCATTTTTTTTTTGACACCAGGGATTAAATCCAGGGTGCTTAACAACTGAGCCACATCCCCAGACCTTTTTATGTTTTATTTTGAGGCAGGGTCTCACTAAATTGCTTAGGGCCTTAAATTGCTGAGGCTGGCTTTGAACTTTCGACAGGTCCTTCTGCTTCAGCCTCCTGAGCTACTGGGATTACAGGCATGCACCATCACGCCCCGCCTAAGGTGAGGGTATTTAAGCCTAATCCATGTGTCTGTTCATTGAATTTTATATTTTGTGTGGCTCCCATGCACATGAGCATGTTAAGAAATTTGGGCCTGTTGGTGAATCTTCTGTTAATCTGTCTATTGTCAGTTTATTTCAGCAGACTCACTCACTCAAGACTTTGGAGGATAGAAAGAAAGTTTCTTTTAACCCTGTAGCACCCTCATTGGAAACTGGTTTACTATAGTTGGATGGTTTTATTTCTGCATTTTCTATTTTGCTCCATATATGTCTGTTTTTGTGCTAATCATACTCTTTTGATGATTGTAGCTTTATGATATATTTTGAAATTAGAAAGTGTGATGCCTCTGGTTTTGCTCTTCTTACCAAATTGCTTTATCTATTTGGGGTCTTTCGTGATTTCATATGAATTTTAGAAGTTTTTTTCTATTTCTGTAAAAATACCACTGGAACTTTTTCCTAAGGGTTGCACTGAATCTAAATCTCTTTGTAGCACAGATGTTTATAAGAATATTCATTATTCCAGTCTATAAACACTGAATATCTTCTCATTTATCTGTGTCTGCTTTAATTTTTCTTCAACACTGTTTTACAACTTTCAGTATACAGTTTTTCACTTTTTAAAGTTTTTTTTTCTCCTAAATATGTTATTCTTTTGTTATTTTGATTGTGACTGCTTTCTTCTTGGATAGTTCATTGCTTGTATAGAGGAAGGCAGCTGAGTTTTTTGTGTTTTTCAATCCTGCAACTTTATTGAATTTGGTTATTGTTCTAGCAGCTTTTTGTGTATGGAGTTTTTAGAACTTTCTATATATGATTATGTTATCTGAAAACAGATGATTTTACTTCTTTTTTTCCGAATTGGATGTCTTTTATTTCTTTTTCTTATCTAATTGCTCTGGCTAGAGCTTCCACTGCTATGTTGAATAGAAGTGATAAAATGGGCATCCATTGTACTGGATTTTAGAGGAAAACCTTCTAGGTTTTCACCATTATGTTAGCTGTGAGTTCTTCATATATAGCCTGCATTGTGTTGAGGTAAATTCCTTCTTTATTTTATTAAAAGATTTAATCATGAAAGGATTTTAAATTTGTCAAATGCTTTTTCTGCATCTATGGAGATGACCATGTAGGTTTTTTCCTTCATTTTGTAAATATGTTGTATCATAGGGGCTGGTTTACATATATTGAACCATTTTTTGCATTTCTGGAGTAAATCCCACTTGGTCATGGTATATAAACATTTATGTTTTGCTAAATTGTATTTGCTACTATTTTATTGTGTTTGTTTATTTATTTTTATTTTATTTTTTTGCATGAGGGATATTGTAGTTTTCCTTTCCTTTCTTGTGATATCTTCCTCTGACTTTGGTATTAAGGTGATACTAGAATTATAAAATGAATTAGTTTGAGAGGATTTTCCCTCCTCCTCCTCCTCCTCCTCCTCTACGAATTAGTGTGACTTCTTCTTTGAATGTAGAATTCACCCATGAAGCCATCTGATCTTGGACTTTTCCTTGTTGGGCAATTTTTTTTTTTTTTTTTTTTACTGATTCAATTTTGTTACTCATTATTGGTCTGTTTTGACATTTACTTCTTCTTTATTTGGTTTTTATAGTTTGTATGTTTTTAAAAATTCATCCATTTCTTTGAGATTATACAGTTTGTTGTCATAATATAACTATGTCTAGTAGTTATAATCTTCTAACTTTAGAGTCATTCATTATAATGGCCTATTTATTTCTAATTTTATTTATTTGAGACTCTCTTTTTTTGTCTAACTAAAAAGTTTGTTGATTTTATTTTAAAAATAAACCTCTTAGCTTTGCTATTTTTTTCCTATTTGAAAACAAAATCTATACTTGATTTACTTCTACTCTGAACTTTGTTATTGCCCCCCTTTTCCCTGATAAGTCTGGGCTTAGTTATTTTTCTTTTTAAACTTCCTTGAGGTATGAAATTATTTGAAATCCTTCTCTTTCTTTCTTTCTTTCTTTCTTTCTTTCTTTCTTTTCTAGTGGAAGCAGTTAATGCTTTAAACTTCCCTTTTGGTGTTGCTTTTGTTGTATCCCATAGCTTTTGGAATATTGTGTTTTGTTTTTCATTTATCTTGAGAAATTTTTTAAACTTGCTTTTGAGTTCATTTTGACCCAATGATTGTTTATGAGTGTGAGGTTTAGTTTTCATGTATTTGGGAGGTATTCCCCCGCCCCAATTATTGATCTATAGTTTCTTTACACTGTGGAGAAAAGAAACTTGATATGATCTTGATTTTTCTTAAATTTGTTAAAACTTGTCTTGGGACAATCGGGATAGCATTGCATTCATGCTTGAATAAAATGTATATTCACTCACAGTTTGGTAGAAAGTTCCACACAGGTCTCTTAGGTTGGTTTTGTCTATAGTGCTATCCAATTTTAGTGTTTCCTCAGTGATTTTCTGTTTGATTGAAGTTGGGTATTGAAGTTTCTTGCTATGATAGGGATGCCTATTTCTTCATTCAGATCTTTTCGTGTTTATTTGTATGATTAGGTGCTTTGATGTCAGGTGCATATATACTTATAATATTTATATCTTTCGGTTGAAGTGACGGTCTTAACCTTGTATAATGACCTTATTTGTTTCTTGTGTTAGTTTATAACTCAGTCTGTTTTGTCTGTGACGCTACTTTAGCCACTGCTGTCTTTTAGTTACCATTTGCATGATAACTTCACTTTCAAATTCTGTGTGTCCTTGAAGCCAAAGTGAGTCCCTTGCAGGAAGCAAGTAGCTGAATCTTGGTTTTTTTTTTTTTTTTTTTGTATCCACTCAGCCACTCTACATCTTCTGTTTTTGAAGATTTTAGCTCATTTAGATTTAAATTCATCTTTTGTCTTTCCTGTACTTCTGGTAAACAAAAACAAATTTTCTTTCACTTTTGGCAGTGGGTGATTATATAAAATCTGGAAGGGGGAGTTTGGAGCACATGTCTTTTTAAAAAATATGAGCTGTGATTTGCATTCAAGGAGAATATTGGGAAAAATTTGGAGCTATTTTACTTTGAGTAAAAGGAATAGAATTAAAGTATCTATAGCTTAACCAAGTTGCAAATACATTTCATAATTAAACAAAATTACCAATCCATAAAATTCTTCACGTGACTTTTAACAAAATACTCATGTTAAAATAAAATTTAATCAGGCCTATTAAAATTATTTATGATAATTCCTCTAGTTTAGAAAATTCTTTGCTTACTATATAATAAAACTTTGAAGTGCAAACAAATGTCCAGAGGGCAAGTTGAACATGTGAAGAATAGAAATTATTTGAAAATACACTAGAGAATTATTCAAACAAAACCAAAGTTTATGAATAATTATTTTTCTAATCAGTAGAAGAGATTATAGAAAGAGCTTTTGGTTGGCAAGAGTTTATATACCTGCATGAAAGTACTGGTCACAGTGTATAATTGCAATAAACTACACTGAGTTTCTTTAAAACTTTACCAGGTCTCCTCCTCCATCATTATTGGTGATATTTTATTTATCTCCATGTCTCATATTTAGTAGTAAATGACATCATTTTCCCTCTTCAAATTTTCCTTGTGCTTTTTAGGTTTTTCTGCACGTACCTAGACCTAGCCACACCCTGCCTCTTAAATTTAACCAACTCTCCCAAATAACTTGCAGCAGCCAACTAGCTAGTGCATGAAGTATCAGATTCTTTAATCTCCCAAGTTTCCTTCATACTTTATCCAATTAAGTTCTTAAACCCGTTTTCATCGTATCATTTCAGTTCATTCAAATTTTTATGATCTATTTCCTATTTTAATATTGCTATTTCTCGAGCCTAGCTGAGATACTTATACCTGTTGTCTTTAATTTTGCAGCAGTCCTTTAAAGGGTTAACTTCATTTTAGAGATTACAAAAAAAAAATGCTTAGGGAGGTTGTGAGAAGAAAGAAGTGAGTGCTGAGTGTTGTGCAAATACCAGTGCTTACTCCAAAGCCCACTTCCTTTCTCAAGGTCATTGCCCCTTGTGGTAACACCTGGGTAGATAAGGCTTCTGGCCTGTACTCCAAGCCCTGCAAAGACTGGTTCTGCACCACCTGCTCTGCTCTTTCTCTTTTAGGATCTTCCTCTGGGTTTTCAGACTGTTGTCAGGTTGTCCTATACACATGAACTGGGCTTGTTGCATACTCCAATGTGTTCGTTCACAGGAAGTGACTTTGTTTTACTGGAGAGTAAAACCTTGTTTATGTTTCATTATAGAACAGCATTTTCACAATGAATTTTTAGAAAATTAGTTTGCTTTAAATTTAACGTCTAAAATGGTATCAATATTCCAGATAAGACAGTTACACTTCTCCCTATCCCTTCTGCTAAGTACAGCTACAAATTCCCAACATTATATATAAAACAAGAAAGACTCTGAAAGGCAGAGCAATGAATGCACATAAGTTTTAAAGACCTTAAACTCACGTGAAGAGCAACGTGGCAGTGAATTCCCTGTGTTTCCATTTTCTTCATATATTCCAGGCTGAGTCCTAGACAAAACAGAAATCTGGAAACACCAATAAGCACAGACATAATAATAGCAAAGCCCCATGAAAAATGTGTTCTCTCTGCTCAAAGGATCAGGAAAGGGACAGCCTAACAAAACAGAAAACAGACCATAAACACTAACTCAGCCAAACAGCACAGGGAAATCTTTGGCCCCATCTCTCTACCGGCCAGCAAAGGTTGAGTGGCAGCTCAGCCTTCTATACTCTGCAGGTTGTATTCAGGCAAGCCTACCCCACTGCTGGGAAACTGGGACTTGTTTAGCAGATGCCTCCTGGACATTCTAAACTTTCGTCCCCTATAGTGGTAACAATGTACCCTGGTGGTGTCATTGGAAGCCCATTGGAGGGTCAGGCTTTCACTACTGACCTTGGATAAGAAATCCTTCCTTCCCCAGAGATGCACCATTGTCAGTGGATGCTAAGTGTCATGGGGGATGGGGGATGTGCAATGAGGAGGTACACCTACTTCCCTAGGCATGAGGAGGTCTGCAGAGGCCTAGTGCAGAGCCTGAACTCCCACCTTGCCCAGCACTACAAAAGAACTCTCTCCCTAGAAAGCATCAATAGGAGCTAAGTGGTGAACCTGAACTCCTAGTGTTACTTAGTAATGCAGGGTGGGTCGGTGGTACCCCCCCTTCAGCTGCTTGCACAATGTCAGAGGAGATCTGCTAAAATAGAAATAAGATCCAGCCTCATACTCCAAATGTCCAGGATATAATAGAAATTCACTTCTCTTACCGAGATCCAGAAAAATCTTAACTCAAATAACAGAAGACAGCCGTTAGACGTGGACATCAAGATGACACAGGTGTTGGAATTCTATGACCAGAGTGTTATAGCAGCTATCATAAAAATGCTTCAGAACCAATTATGGACACACATGAAACAAATGAAAAAAAAAATAGAAAGTCTCAGCAAAGAATTAGAAGTTTAACAGGAGAATCACAAGGAGATTTTAAAACCGGAAAAAAAAAAGTGAACAAATAATAATTGAGTGAAGCAAGGTTGTAAAATACAAGATCAACATACAAAATCAATTGTATTTCTCTACTTTAACAATGAACAATCAAAGTGAAGGGAATTAGAGGCTTCAGATTCATCTTTAAATCTGATAAGCCATGTTGAATATTTGGGTCTGTTTAAAATGAAAGGGGGGGGGGCTGGGGATGTGGCTCAAGCGGTATCGAGCTCCCCTGGCATGCGTGCGGCCCGGGTTCGATCCTCAGCACCACATACAAAGATGTTGTGTCTGCAGAAAACTAAAAAAATAAATAAATATTTAAAAAGTCATGATGAGAGAGATGGGGATAGTTATCAATTATCCATTTCCCTAGAAGGTAGAGTTGTGTCATGTCCAGGGACAGTGAGAATCATTACACTTCAAATAGATGGGAAGATCTGGATCTAGAGCAAGAGCTAGCACGAAACTCTGAGGGACCCTGTTCTGGCAGGACAGAGTTCCTTCTGACCCTTCTCTGACACTTTATCCCAGGGAGAGCGGAGGCTGGAAGCTGCAAGATGCTCCAATTTGTACGTGCTTATACATTTTAGATGCTTTGGCTGGGGATAAACCAATCACCTTGCTTTTTAGATAAACAGAAAGGAAAGGAAATTGAGGTCAGGCAAAACCCATACTAAAACACTGACCCACCTGTAGACTGTAAGAACCTCTTTGTCCAAGACGTGGTAGATGAAAGGTATTCTTAGGCATGTTTTGTGTCCAACCTGAAATGTGGATGGTTCCATTTTGCCATCAAAATAGAGTTAAAACTAGTGGGTAGGACAAGGGAGTAGGAAGTTTCAGCCCAGAAGGCTGCCACTTAGAGCACTGCTTTATCCTGAGGCACATTCATTGTTAGAAAGGGAAACTGAGGCAGCAGTTCACTGAATGGACTGGATAGAACAGCGAGGAAGGAGGTACACTATGAAGGCCCTCTGACCTCCCTGGGGTCCACTGGTTTCTAAATCCACTGGAAGCAGGCACAGAGATTCTGTTCTGTTCTCACACCTGCTGGGACTGGTCCAGGAACCTGCAGGCAGAGCCAGGGGTGAGTGAGGGAGGGAGCACAGGCAGGGAGATGGGAAGAAGCCTGGGCAATCTGCCATAGCCATTGTGACTGTCCTGAAGATTAGTTTGCCTAATTAGTTTTTCTGCAGAATAGTCAAAGAAGCTCTTACTTTTTATTTGTAAAAGTGAAAAGAATTTAATTCCCTTCATTAGTGGTCAAAAGGGAAAATGAACAGAAACTCAGTCTTTATGGTCTCAAGTCTAAAATTCGAAGAGATAGCCTGGCCTAAAATTTCGCTGGACAATTTAATTTTGCTTGGCAAATGCTTCTTGTTCAACAGAAAGTTCAAGTTGCAGGTTTCAGAAGGTGTGAGCAGGCCTGCTATAGAACCCAAAGTGCCACTAAAGCATCCTGTGGCAAAGAATCATAAAAATGATGTGCTGGGAGTATAGCTAAGTGATAGAGCACCTCGCCTAGCATGCCCAAGGCCCTGGGTTTGATCCCCAGCACAGCAAAACAAACAAAAAGTTGAAGATGTCATTATTGATTGAATGGATGAGCGCTTGTAGGACCCATTTATAAAGGGCCCTAAGGGATGAGAATGAGTTTAAGAGGAGCAAATACAACCAGCACCCTATGGATGTACTCTCCTCCTACTTCTTTTAATTCTGTCCTCTTTGTTGTAGAAAATTCTGACTGGTGTCAGGAATTTTGTCAACCATGGTTTCCTGCTTCAAGGCAATGTCTATGGAGTGAGTGATTTTTGCCAATGTTATTATCCTTTCCTGGAAAAATGAGAAGAAAGGAATTCATAATTCCAGTGAGATGCCTGAACTGTCAGAGGGAGGAATGGCTTTCAGAACCTGGATTTGCAGAGCCTCGGACCCTCTCAGAGAACTAAACTCTGATTTTGGTGCTCATTTTGCCTATCTATAAAATACATAAGCTCTCCTCTCTCTCCCCCCACTATTTTAAGGAATGGCTAAAGCAAGGTATTGGAAGAGTAGAGGAAATGAATGACAGGGAGTTAGAATAGAAGAATTCCAATATAATCAGGTCAGCTTTGCACAAGCACATGTAAAATTCAATTCTGGGAGCCCCAGAATGGAAGTATATAAATGCCAAGTTGGCTGGGAATTTCAGATCCTTTGCAGACTTCCTTCTGGGCAAGGTGCTGAAATGCGATGGGTGCTCCTTATGTCTCCTCTGGACTTTGGGACATCTTATACCAAATTTAAAGTTCTTTCAGCTTTAGCCCCTAGAAATCTGATGCTTTCTTTTGTGTGTGCTTTTTTCTTCTCCCCTGCCCACCAACCAGTATTTCATACATGTTCACTAACTAGTAGCAGAGGCTGATCTTACCCATCTTAGAAGTGCCATCTCTTTAACTAGTTTTTGAGCTGTCTCCCCCTTCCCTACCTCTGCCATCCTCTGGATTTTGAGCTTCCATTCCTGAAGATATATAATGCGCTTGAAAACATCTGAGAGCTGAGAATGCTTTTCTAGGGACAGATTCAAGAAAAAACGGTGGATACCATGAAGTCATTACAGTGGGAGATGTTTTGTGCCAGCTTTGAAATAAAATTTAAAGCAGATATTTTTAAGGCAATCATTTGCATCCTATTAAACATCTCAATAAATTTCTATTTCTAGTCTGTGTTCCCTTCTAGTTCCCAGTTCATTGGAAGAGCAAAGACAGGTGCCACTGTCAGGGATTGGGAGACAATCAAGTCTTCCCTGGCTTTGGTTACCACCAATTATCTTGCTTCTCACTCCTCATTATTCAGTTTCCCTCTCCCTTGGGGAAATGGTTTTTGCACAATATCAAAATGCTTCAAATATATGGACACATTAGCAGTCAGAATTTCCATCAAAGGGAAAAAATAGTCACTTTTCCTTCACTCAGTCAAACTCAACATTGTCACCCAGCGTAGAAAATGTGCTGTCCCTGCAGTTCTTGCTAATTACCTTCTGCTGCTGCTGCCTCCTGCACTAAAGAGGGGACCAGAACTATTCTGGAAACTGTAATTGGACAGCAGGTTATTTCCAGCAGAGGTCAGGGGTAGTCATTAGTTTTAGCAACTAGTGGTTCAATAAAAACTATCTATAACAATGCGAGAGGAAGTCATATCTTTTTAACAAACACGTTTGCTTTTTATTCAATCCTTTGTTCTCTCCAAATAACCATCAGTAGCCATAAAAGCACATTTCTGAAACAATGGGTGGCTTCATCAAGATTTTTGTCTTGAGATATAATTCTCGCCTGACTTGGTGGATACAACCAGCCCTGTTAAGCCAAAATGAGTTGTGTGATTGAGACAGACCTCAGATGACGACATAGTCGAACCAGGAGCCACCTAAAGGTTTGTCCCCAGTATATCAGACACTCTGAGAGAATAAGTGTCCTTCCAACTCCATTTTCTTCTTTGAACTTGTGATTATCCTAGCTTAGATTCCTGGGATGAGTGAGGACTCAGTTTTGTGTTTCAGAAGGAAAAACAGCACAGAGTCAAGGAGAGCCATGGTAGGATTAGGCTTTTCTGACTTTCAAAGCAGTTTAACACGAAACAGAACAAGCAGCAATTAAGAACATTTAGCAAGGGAATGTTACCAATTTTTGGAAAGGAAAGATAATAAAATTTTAAAGGGCTTTTGTCTGGAGACAATCATCATCTTGAGAATCTGTTCCCCTTCAAACAAGCCCTCTGTGGTCAGTACTCACAGAGAGCCAGCATTGGCCCACACTAGCTCATTTCCCTGGTTTTGGATATCCCTGGGAAAGGTTACAAAACAAACAATTCCTATTTTTTTTTTTTTTTAGATTTTATAGTTGTAGATGGACACAATATCTTTATTTATTTATCTTTCTTTATTTATTTATGTGGTGCTGAGGATTGAACCCAGGGCCTCACATGTGCTAGGCAAGCGCTCTACCACTGAGCCACAACCCAGCAAACACTTCTTTTTAAAAAATATCTTTATTTTTTATTTTATGTGATGCTGAGGTTCAAACCCAATGCCTCACGCATGCTTAGGCAAGCGCTCTACCTCTGAGCTACAACCTCAGCCCCGCAAACACTTTTTTATAACATAGGATATTATAATGGGTATCTTTTGTTTCTGATCTTAGAAAGTGATTTCTGAAGAAAAAGAAAGAAAGAAAGAAAAAGCAACACGCTTCTTCCTTTTCCGACTCCCTGTGCCTGAATAGCACCTAGCTCCTTTTCTGTTCTTGTCTACCTTTGCAATTTCTGGCACATATGTGCTATGCTGAATGCCAGGTTTAGGTCACCAGATGTTGTTATGAAAAACAAGAACTAGAAAATTAGAAAATCTCCCTGCCTTGCAAATGTTTATTAGCATGAAACTGCAGCAATATGCTTTGTAATTTTTTAGTAGAGGGCTCTTGTGTGCATTCTGCTCATTGGCTTTTGGGCTTATTTAGAAATGGATCATTCTGCATAGATCTGTTTAATTGATTAAGAGACATTGTTTATGGAATTTAAGATGAGACTCTGGCGTGTAATTTCCTGGTGTACCCTCAAAAATCTCAACATTTAAAGAATAGGAATCAAGAGTCATGTCTTTCCAAATCTTTCCAAAGTGCATTTTTCTAATCTAGAAATCCTCCTAGTATTGTCACAAATTGTATTCCAAATCCATGAGTTTGGAAGTTGGAAGGGACCCTGGAGAACAGAGCCTACAACCTAGTGTAGAAATTCTCCTTAGGAAGTCCTCGCTGGGTGGTCATTTAGCAACCACTTACTAAACTCTCCAGGATGTAAATCTGTGGATGACACACCATTGCGTTTGGAGAAATCCTGGTACTTAGAAATGGGCACATTTTAGAGAGTTAGTTCCTAACCATGATGAGTCCACAGATGTGTCCTGCTTCTGCCCTCTTCAGCTTTACGCCCTCTTCTCATTGCCTATCAAGCCTGTCTCAGCTCTTGCTGAGGTCCACTGGCGCGACCTCCACAGATCTTCTCTATTTCCAATGCACCTTATTAGTCACTGCTCCTGTCACCTTCCCCTGTCACCACCATACTTCCTGTCCCCTTGAGCATGCTATGGTCAGACAGCATTTGGAATGTCCCTCGGTGGCTCATGCGTAGAAGACTTGGTCTCCCATGCAGCAATGTCCAGGCTTTTGGGAAGTGACCGGCTCACAGGGGCTCTTATCTCATCAATGGACAAATCTGTTGAGGGATTCATAGTTAAATAGATGAGTGGGAAGTGGTGATAACTATAGGAGGTGGGACCCAGTTGAAGGGAATGGGTCCTGAGGGACTGTGTCTTGTCCCCATCCCACTCCTTTTTCTCCTTCCCATGAGGTCAGTACCTTTCATCATGATGTTCTGCTTCACCTCAGGCCAAAGCAGTGCCATTCAGCCAACCTTAGACTGAAACCTTTGAAATCGTGAGCCAAAATGAATCTTTTCTCCTTTAAGTTGTTTTTCCTGGGTATTTGGTCACAGCAATGAAAAGCTAACACAGTGCTCCTCCTAAAACAAGGTGCTTGGTCTGAATACCCTGTAGGTGTAAGCTGATTCCTAAAGTGTATCCTTCCTCTGGGTCCACTTTTTGCTGTATTAAATTGACAACATTCTTCTTTTTTCTGTTTATTTGCTTATTTTTAATTGCTTCATTACAGTTATATATAAAAGCAGAATGCACTGGGATAGATTCATACGTGTGTGCACCCAGCATTGTCTGGTCAGTCTCACTCCCTGGTTCTTCCCCTTTCCCTCCCCTCCTCCCTCCCCCTTGACAACCTCCTTCTCACATGACAGTTAACAGCAAAGAAACTCTTTATTAACAAATCTGTACCTCTTGGACAGTTACTGAAAATCATTCTGCTTTGTAATTCTCCTTTCCTTCAAGTGCACTTTTTTCTGGTTGTTTGAGTCCCTTCAAGAATGGCACAGGTTCCTGAAGTGGGGCTCTGGCAGTTTGACCATTTCGGTGGATTGGACCCCATAATAGAGACAATGAGAGGAGACAAGACAAAAGGCAGGTTTGACCTGAAATGTCCTTCAAGGCTTAGTCCCCAGCTTGGTACTACAGGCCTGGAAGAGGTCTTCCTGCCACCGAGGGCTGCCCTGAGAGGGGTAGTGAAGTGCAGGTCTTCCTCTTTCTCTCTTTTGCTTGCTGGTGCCATGAGGTAAGCAGCTCCCTACCTTGATGTGCTGCCTCACCACAAGCCCAAAAGCAAAGGAGCCAACAGATCACGAAATGAAACTTCCCAAACTGTGAGCCAAGATAAACCTTTTCTCTTGATAAGTTGATTAACTCAGGCATTTCTTATAGTAACAAAAAGCTGATTATCACACAGTGATTTTTAGGGACAGAAACACACTTATTTTAAAACTCTATTGTAAGGAGCTTAAGAAAAAAAGTAATAAAACAACAAAGATAAAGTAAACCCAGTGGCGGTACTTCAAGACATGAAAGAAGTACATTTGACTTGTTGTTCCAGATAATTCAAGTACCTCACACAGATTAATATCTCTTATCCTACAGTTCTATTTTAAAATCAATTTTATGACAATTTTAGACAAATAGTGGGTGTTAGAGAGTTATCCCAGGAAAGAGACACTAAAGAAATTATAACTAAATGTTAATGTCAACTAACTTACGAATAGCATTTTTTCTCATTGTTTACATTTATTTTTAAACTTTGTTGATTGAGCATGTGTTATCTTTGTAATGGAAAAAAATTTAATTTGAACATTGAGATGGCCTCTTTTATCCACTCCCTTTTAAACTGGTCCATGTGTTAGAGACAGCATATGTCAGTGTGTAGAAAACCCCTGAGCATTATCAGAGAAAGCTCTCAGAGGAAACACACTTCTGAAAATTATTTCACTCTGCAGTTTAAAAAACACTTCCCTTTCCCTTTGCTGAAAAATAATCATTGAAATAAGGCTCATGGTCTCAAGAATTGCTCCTACACTTAGCCAGATAAAAATATTTGAGACACTTATTGGAAAAATATTTGGATCCTGTCTTAAAATAGTTTCTTTACAAATAAAAAGTCTGAAACGTGTTTGGATCCACATTCAAATAATTCCAAAAGCATCTTCAATTGTTCAGCTTGCTAAAGGAAAATATTCAGTATTTGAAGAAAGCTGATCGTAGGAACTCATGAGATCGTCCTATCCTACACCAAATTTCTCAAAGTGAGAGGCAAGCCATAAAATGTATATGGTTTTCAATTTGAGACTGAAGTTACAGCGAGCAATGTGGCAAGCAGATTCCTGGACCCCCAGGTCAGCAGAAGTCACACCCAGCTGCAGAGCCAGCCTGCATCTATCTTGCCATTGGCCTTCCTGTGGCCTCACTCTCTCTGCTACTCCTGTTGAATGGTAATGGAGGGAAAACAGCTTTCCAGACCTGGGAAAGCATGTCTTAGTTTCCTTATCCATCAGGGATTTTAACCAAATCTTTTCAACACCCCTACCCAATACCAAATTCCAAGGTTCTTATGTTGCACCATCTATTCTGGAGTTGCCCACAGACACACATGATGAGAATCTTTCATTAAAACTCAGGAATGGAGAATCAGTGTTTATGAAATTATGTCGTTTTTACCTTTGGCATTTTAAACTTGTTTAATAATGATCTTTCTGTTTCCCTGACTTTAGTCCATGCAGAAGAGGGATCATGTTCTTTTGGATTTTTGAGGCATCTTTACAACTACTCTCTCTCTTTTATTCATCCATATTTTATATTCCTTAGACTATTTCTTTTGTTTTTATTCTTTGTTTTCTGTATTTGCTTTACATATTTTCTCTTTTTGTGGTTCCTTCTTGTGGTTTTGTGAAATTACTTGTCTCTCAAATTTAATAAACATTATAAAACTACTAGCATTTTTGGTTTTTAAAACAGACATTATTTTTCATAGCACAATATTCTTCTCCCTATGAATTTGGAGGATTGGTACCAACTCTTGTTGTGTTAACATTTTCATTGCTGTCAGCAAAATACCTGACCACAACAACTTGGAGGAGGAAAAGTTTAGTTTGAGCTCATAGTTTCAGTGGTTCAATCCATATCTGGCTGACTGCATTGCTCTAGCCTGAGGCGAGGTGTAATATCATGGTGGAGTGAGTGGTAGGGGAAAGCAGCTCAGCTCATGTCATCCAGGAAGGAGAGAGAAAGGTGGGAGGGGACTGGGGACAGAAAGAGAGAGAGAGAGAGAGAGAGAGAGAGAGAGAGAGAGAGAGAGAAAGAGAGAGAGAGAGACACTATGGACAAAAGGCAAGCTTAACTCAGTGACCTATTTCCTCCAGCCAAACGTTACCTGCCCACAGTTATCACCTAATATGATAGTCCTTTCAAATTAGTAATCCATCAAATTAATCAATCTATTGATTAAGTTTCAGCTCTCATAATCTAATCTTGAAATTTTGGGGGATACCTCTAATCCAAACCATAACACATACCCATTCAATTAAGTGGCCATTCTCACCTGGTGAGTTCCTTGCTTATGTTCCTTCCCAGACACTAAATGTTCCTGTTGCTGTATTTCCCCTTATTTTACTGAAGACCTGATATTTACATTACTAAAATGCGGCTTGGAGAAAAGCTTCTGAATTTTTACATTATTTTATGTATATGGTCAAATCAAGACATAGCACAGGGTAAAGTGGCATGGGTAGCCCTGGGTTTGGGAAACATCTGCCCCTTTCTGTTCCCCTTTCTCTCTGCCCTTGCACATCTAGAGAACTATTAGGCCATCACGACAGGTTTGCAAAACCTGAAGGTCCACCTGTTTAGAGTATCAGAAATGTGGGCATGGCTGACAGGGGTTGTCTGAACACCTTGTAGGTGCCATGGGAGAAGTGGCTTGAGCTAAAATATCTTAGGTCCATAGTAAATATAGAGTAGCAATATATAGATTAATTTTATCAAGAAAACAGAGCAACTAAGATTTCATCTCCCTTCTGTCAGAGTGGCAGCTATTATGAAGACAAACAACAAGTGTTGGCGAGGGTGTGGGGAAAAAGGTACACTCATACACTGCTGGTGGGACTTCAAATTGGTGCAGCCCATATGAAAAGCAATATGGAGATTCCTTGGAAAATTGGGAATGGAATCACCATTTGACCCATCTATCCCTCTCCTCTGTCTATACCCAAAGGACTTAAAAATAGCATGCTACAGGGACACAGCCACATCAATTTTTACAGCAGCACAATTAACAATAGCTAAACTGTGGAACCAACCTAGATGCCCTTCAGTAGATGAATGAATAAAAAAAAGTGGCATATATACACAATGGAGTATTACTCAGCAATAAAAGAGAATAAAATCATGGCATTTGCAAGTAAATGGATAGAGTTGGAGAAGATTATGCTAAGTGAAGTTAGCCAACCCCCTCCCCCCAAAAAAAGTGCCAAATGTTTTCTCTGATATAAGGAGACAGACTCATAGTGGGGTAGGGACGGGGAGCATGGGATAGGGCAGAGGGGTGGGAAGGGAAGGGAGGGGGCAGAGGGTTAGCAGTGATGGTGGAATGTGATAGAAATTATTATCCAAAGTACATGTATTAAGACTGTATACAACCAGAGATAAGAAAAATTGTGCTCTATATGTATAATATGAATTGTAATGCATTCCACTGTCATTTATTTAAAAAACAATAAAAAGAAAACAGCAAAATATCTTAAAATTCAGAAGTCACACTTTCCTAGAATAATCTAGAATTCATAGGAAAAAATTCTCAGGAATAGAATTGGTAGAACTAGTAAGGGATGAATGTGGATTTGAATGTGATAGAGAGAAATAGTGAAAGTTTAATGAAGAACATGTTCCTCTGGATTTTTCTTTCAAAGAACAAGTTCTCACCTCTTACCTGCCAAGAAAATGTCCTCATGTTTAGGAGTTCAATGATCACTTTGATTTTCAAACTTGAAATTGGGCATGTGCTCCTTCTGATTTATATTTGATGACTAGCATCATGACCACCTTGAAAAAGAAAAAAAAAGACTATTTATTTTTTTGAGATAGAATGTCACTAAGGTGCTGAGGGCCTTGCTAAGTTGCTGAGGCTGACCTTAAACTTGCAATATTTCTTCCTCAGCCTCCAGAGTCACTTGGATTATAACCATGTGTCAGGGGGTCCAGTTTTAAAAAAAAGACTTTAAAAACAAGCGTAAGACCCCCTACTCCATGGAACATCATTGCTTCAGAGAGTTATCAGATAGCAAAGGCAGCTCTTTTTTGGTGAATTCACCACTCACATTTTAATGGCGACTATAAAGCATTTCTTTTTCATAATTGACATGTATGTATTATCCTCAGTTGGTACTGACTGCCTGGGGGATTTCAAAATCCCTGGAGATTTCCCTGCTTGAAATGCAAATTTCTGGAGCTGTTGTAACAGCAGGACACCTGTGGCTTATTTGGGGCTAAACCACAATGGATCAGCAACGTACCTGTCAATCAGGTACTAAAAATTTACTTTATGGCTCTAAAAAGGTCAGCTGTCTCTGCCTCTTTACCAACTGAGGTCAATTACTACTGAATGCTCTCCAGAGGGGGTGGGTGTGGCTCAGTGGTAGAGCACTTGCCTAGCATGCATGAAGCCCTGGGTTCCATCCCCAGCGCGCGCACACACACACACACAAAGCTAATTACAGAATGGCTTCTTTTTCAACCTTTTTGGCCTATCAAAAATACTATCAATATGTTGGTCAATTTGTGCTTTTTGTCTGTCTCTATTACACAGACTGTTTTCAAAATACATTGCCTGCTGCAGGCATCTTGTGTTTCTGAATTTGACATTTTTCTTAACCATCCCCTGCATCCTCTTTCATTCCCCAAAGAAGGTTAGGATTCTGAGTTCTCAGAGTTTACAGCTTCACGGCAGTTTAGAGAAAAGGGGTGGGTGGGGGAGAGTGCCTCTGGGGAATTCTAATGCTCACACTCAATCTTGAATTGAGAGTGGTTGCCGGGGAAACAAAACCTTTAAAAAAAATCTCATTTTTGCATGCATCTTCAAATCTCCTAATGGCAGGACGTGCTTCTGTGTTTAAAAGGAGCCCTTGATGTCTAAGTGTCCAAGGAGTCCCTGTTGTTACGTGCCCAACTCGTCTCAGGATTCTCTGGATGTTTCTATAGTGCTGCTCATCTAATGGGAAACCATACATATGTTAAAAATAAAAACAAACAAAAAGGCTACACTGTTTTTCTCTGGCCATGGGAATTGAGAGATACCAAGACTCTTTCCTGAAAACATTCCTAGCTGGTAACTTAAATTTGACATACAGTGTGAGCTTAGACTGTGTGTCACAAATAAACACATCCAGGCCCAGATAAAAGAAAGCATTGGCTTGATCATCAAGACACCAGCTTCCTCATCTCCTCTACTAGCTCTAGTAAATACCCGAGCATGTGAGAGTGTGTCCTAAGACTGCTCTTCTGCTGGTTGGTGTCCCTTCTACCAACATCTGTTGCACTGCTGTAGGTGAGGAAAACCTTTCTTCTTACCCTCTATGTTCTGCACCTGGTGTCTGTAAATTAAACTGATAAAGGACAAATTAACAGAAGAAAAAGTTTACCTCCAATGTACACAGGAACTTTGCAAAAAAGAAGTAAACAATCAAAGAAGCCATTAGACTAGAGAGTTTATTTTTTTTTATTTTATTTTTTTTTTGGATACCGGAGATTGAACTCAGGGGCACTCGACTACTGAGCCAAATCCCCAGCCCTATTTTGTATTTTATTTAGAGACAGGGTAACACTGGGTTGCTTTGTGCCTCACTCTTGCTGAGGCTGGCTTTGAACTCATGATCCTCCTGCCTCAGGCTCCAGAGCTGCTGGAATGACAGGAGTGTGCCACTGTGCCCAGCTTATGTATTGTTTTTTAATGAAGGTCAATAAATTGTGGAAAATGACTAGGTGAAAATAAAGGGGTTTTGGTTTCTAGGAATAGGAAATTGTGAAAAAAAATATATACACAAACACACATACATACATATAGAGAGAGATCTGTATAGAGATATCTATATGTATATATTTCTATCTGGAAAAGTAATGCAACATTAAGGTTATTTAAACTTTAAGGTTAAATTTTTTTGTTGTTGTTTGTTTTTAATGCAGACTTAAGTCTCCAGTGGTAAGAGTTATTTGCTATGATGAAGAGTTGTTCTCCTGTTCCTGGTAGGAGAAAGGTAAACACCTTTACAATTCAAAATATATGCCCTGGTTTTCGGCAGAAAGGGGAGAGCAGAAAATCCCTCCTCTGTAGTTTTTCAACTGCCTTCCACTCAAAATAATCTGTATGCCAAAGTGGCATATTTAGGGGTGGCCCATTCTAATCCCATCATTAACATAGTAGTGTTCTGGTCTTTTTTTAAAATTTCCTAGTTCTTCTTTGCATGAGTTAACTTAATGGCCCATTACTGATTAATCAAGGGCATTAATTACAAAAGCAGATTCTTTTGCATCTAAAGCATCAAAGAAAGGTACTAATTTTTCAGAGATTGCATCAGCTCAAGTGTGTATATTTATTAGGTTTTTTTTACCCTTCAGGAATGCATTCAGTAGAAATGTTGATTATGAGATAATTATCATAAATGTGTGTGTGTGTGTGTGTGTGTGTGTGTGTCTCCACGTGCCTGAGATCGCCTGCCAGTATTTGGAGCAGCAATCAAGCCTTGGCTCTAAAGGGCAGTATTGTGCACTTCATGTTTCCAAAGCCTAATCTGGTAACAAGAAAGCTGTGTCCTCAGTCTAGGGCAGGGAAGGGGCAATTCCCTGGCTGGTTCTATTGTTACCACACAGTAATTTGTTCTGAGTCATGTAAACAAAAGGCATTTTTCTCAGGATAGGCTCCTTAATTACTTCATTATTTAACAGGTAGAAATGTGCAATTTTGTGAACAATGTGTCTCTTTTCTTCCCATCATGTTCCAGACATCTTGGGTACTTTGACAGGAGCACCTGAAGGAGCAGCTCAAGAAGTATTGCTTCTTCAAGAGCAGGAACTTTCCTGCACCTGAACCCTGCTTCTTCTGCCTGGCATTTCTTTGCCTCTTACCTACCAGTGTCCAAATCCTCCCAATGTCCAAATGACTGAGGCCTATTTCAAATGCTCCCTGGCTTCCTGTCCCTTTGAACTGCCATTGGGACAATTTCTTCCTCATCTCTGTTACTAAACATGTCACCTTTTGCCACGCTTACTGTTGCATGGCTCCTCTCTTTGATTTGAGCAAGAACATTCAGAGGTTCTGCCATGATGACCAGCAGGGGTCCTTGCCCAGAGTTGCCTCTGGAGATGTTTCAGGAATAAATGAGAAGGAGAAAACAAGAGCAGGAGTTCTTGACAATCCTGTGGATTGTGTTTGGGAGTCCTTTTCTTCACTTATTTTTCATTGGTAGGTGTTTAAGGAACATGATTTACTATTAATAATGACCTAAGTCTTTTTTTAAAAAATGAAGCCTTTATTTACATGCAATTTTATTTGTTTTTACCAGGTTCATTTAATTGGATAGATCATCTAATCCTCCGTGTAACACCATGGAGCTCTAACAAAGACGTACAATGCTTAGTGAGTTATTCAGACTGGAGTACAACCACTGGGGTTGTGACAGTCATTAGTGCTTGTTCTAGTCTGCTTGGGGGGCCAGAACCAGATCGGAAGACCAGGTGGCTTCCATAACAAAAATTTATTTCTCACGGTTCTGGAGGCTAGAAGTTCAAGATCAAGGTGCCAGCAAGTTCATTTCTGGTAAGATCTCTCTCCTTGGTGAGAGGAGATGGTGCCTTCTCACTGTGTCTTCATGTCTGGGGTTGTTTCCTCTTATAAGGACACCAGTCCTATTAGATTAGGGCTCCATCCTTAACCTTGTACTTAATCTCCTTAAATTCACATTGGGGTTTAGGATTTCAGCATGTGATTTGGGAAACTCATCCTGACTTATACAACAGTTGAGGATTCTTTGCTATGACATATGGGATTTTATAGAACCCAGCACGCACCTATATGCTCTTTCTTAGGCTACATCAGAAAACAGTGTACTATGATACTTATTTTTACAATTAACATTTAATTAATTGTTGGTCCTTTTTGAATGTGTTCTATTAATATCGACAATATAAGTTATCTAACATGCTAATTCATTTTATTTTTTACTTGCCTGTATTTATGTATATTTAATTTTTTTCTTCCACATTTTTGCTGGCACATTATAATTATACATAATCATACATATTTGATAACAATATAATTCTCTAACACTTCCCTCTTCCCTCCTCACCTCCCAACTTTTGGTCCCTATCCTCTATGGCTCTCCCTTTGATTTTTGTGAGACCCCCACTCCCTTCCCTTTTTCCAGACTGGCTTCACAAATGAGAGAAAACATACAAATCCCTGACCTTCTGAGTTTGACTCATTTTGCTTAACATAGTGGTCTCTAGTTCCATCTACTTTCCCACAAATGACACCATTTCATTCTTCTTTATGACTGAATAAAACTCCATTGTGTATATATACCACGTTTTCTTTATCCACTCATCCATTGATGGGCACATAGGCTGGCTCCGTAGTTTGGCTATTGTGAACTGTGCTGCTATAAACATTAACCTGGTGATTCCTTAATACCAATTTTCTCCCATGCTGTATATATCAACCTTTCCAACAGCTGATTGAATTCTTCTCATGAATGCTCCCCTAATGCCTCAAATCCAATATGCTCAGGAACAAACTCGTTCTTCTCCTCAATGACAGTACTTTCTTCTTATCACATTTTTGTAATCAACCTGGCTACAAACCTCAGAGGTATTTAAGGTGTGTGTTTGGAGGAGAGACAATGTGCCTTCTAAATCATTCTATTTTCATAAAAATTGTTTTGAAAATTTTCAAACATTTCTAAGAGTCGACAGAATTGTATAATGATCCCCTAGGTACCGATTCTCCAGAGACTTTTACCAACTTGTGGTCAGTATTATTTTTTTCTTTTCTACATTTACTCTCTTAGATTATTTTGGAACTATAAATGTTTCAGTATGTATCTCTAAAAGATAAGGATTTTTTTTTATTTTTCAAAAAAACAATGCACAGACACAACTCTTTTGTTCCACTGAAAAATAATTGACAACAGATGACATTTTGAGTCAGTGTTCTTCTCTTCCTGGTCTGGCTGCCAAGTATCTCATATTTTTGCTGTGGTTGTGGTTGTGGTTGTCATGTTTTTGCATCAGACTGAAATAAGGTTCACACATTATAATAACTGATATGTTTCCAAAGAGTCCTTTAGTCTCTGGGTGTCGCCCCATCCCATTCCCTCTCCACCCTTATAATCCATTGGTTGAAGAACCCAGTGTGTTTGTACTGTAGGATTTGCCACACTCAGGAGTTGTTAATTACATTCCCATGGAAGTTTGTTCAGCAATTCTGCAGTCCTCCTGCACTTCCTCTGCATTGGTAATTTGATATAGAGATGTGATGTGAATTATTTGGCCAACTACTACATGGAGACATATTATACTTCAGCCTTGAAGCTAAAATGATGTGTGGCCATCTCTTTCTGTGTAATTGACAGCCATTGATGATCATTGTACAGGTCAGTGGTTCTCCATCTCACTGGGCGGGGTGGGGCGGGTTTGGTAAAATACAGGTTGTGAGGCTCTTCCCCGAGTGTCTGATTCAAGTAGCCTGGGTTATGCTCAAGCATTTGAATTTTTAACAAACTCTTGTTGATGCTGATGCTACTCATCTAGGAACCACTCTTGGAGAACTGCTGACCTGGTTCTATTATTTCACTTAGGGCTACAAAACTATGATGTTCTGTCCTATCCTGCCTCCTGTAATCACTAGCTGGAATGCTTCTAGAAAGAAAAATCTTGTAAATCGTCAATTTGGTGACCTTGAGGTCCCAGTTTTGAAGAAAGATGCCACAATATTTGATCCTATTCCTTTACTTATGAGTTGAAAAATACTGAGTTGGTTAACCAGTGTCCTCTAACAGTAACCCATGGAGTGTGTGTGTGTGTGAGTGTATGCGCATGCTTGCACGCGCACGCATGCTTACTGCATTTCATGATCAGTTTCATGATACTCATGTTGCCCCATCTTTAGTCACGGGACCCTCAGAGACATTTTTGAATTTCTTCTTTTGAATATATCTTCTTTATCACTGGTTAGATGGGCACATTCTTGGGTAACACTCTCAGGACCTCGGTCCTCCCTAATTCCATTCATTTTATAGACTAGAAAATGACTATGTGTGTGTGTGTGAGAGAGAGAGAGAGAGAGAGAGAATCTCTAGTCATGTCATTACCTATTCAACAAATTCTCCCCCAAATTAAATGCAAGCCCTTGGTGTTGTTACCATTGCCTTTCCTGGCACTGTGCCCATCTGCCTTCTTGTTTAATTTCCATCCCTCTCACTCCTTCCCTGAGGAAGTGCACTGTGTTGTGCTTGGTGCCTTTGTTTATTCTGTTCTCCTGGCCTCAGATGTTCTTGGTGCTCTCTATTTTCTTGGCTAATGCTCTGTTCTTTGCAGAACATGTTACATGCCACCCCCTGAGCTCACTGATGAAGAAACAGCCCTGGTGTAGCCTTTCCTGCCCTTGGTGCCTGTTTTAGTAAGCTTTTTTTTTTTTTTTTTTTTTTTTTTTTTGCTGCTGTGACTTCAAGACTCAATCAGAACAACTTTTTAAAGGAGGAAAAATGTATTTGAGGGCTCACAGTTTCAGAGGTCTCAGTCCATTGACAGCCACCTCCCTTCCTCAGGTCTCCAGGTGAGGTAGAACAACATGGCAGAAGATATGGCAGAGGGAAGCAGCTCACATGATGATCAGAAAGGAGAGGGAGAGAGAGAGAGAGAAAGAGAGACTCCACTCACCAGATACAAAATATATACCCTAAAGCCATGCCTCCAATGCCCACCTCTACCAACCATAGCCCACCTGCCTCCAGTTACCCCTCAGTTAATCCCCATCAGGTGATTAATTCTCTGATTGGGTTAAGGCTCTCCCAACCCAATCATTTCTCCTCTGAACCCTCTCTTATTTTCTGATATGTGAGCTTTTGGGGATACTTCACATCCAAACCATAACAGTGCCTCTCTTTGCAACAGTTGTTTCTAACTTGGGGTTCCAGTCCCAGCATCCTGCAGACCACTCACTTGGGCAAGGTGTCTCTTGCTTATCTCCTTCCCTCCTTATGACCCTTCGGTGGCACCTCTATGCCCCAACTGGCAGGTGCCCCATGAAGATTCATAGAATGATAGTGAATAGGAAGTACTGGCCATAAACTTAAGAATCATCTTATGTATCAAAGTAGATATAGATTTAGAGATTTATATATTTGATATGTAAATATCAACATTCACAGATACATTTTATGTATGTTAGTAAGGTACTGAAATGTTCCTCACTTCCTGAATAATTTAAAGAAAGAATTTTGCGGAGAGACAGTTTAGTGTACTTTATTTATTTATTTGGCACTGGGTATTGAACCCAGGGGTTCTTAATCTCTGAGCCTCATCCCTAGTCCTTTTTAACATTTTATTTAGAGACAGAGTCTCTCTGAGTTGCTTAGTGCCCTGCTAAGTTGCTGAGACTGACCTTAAACTCGTGATCCTTAATGCCTCAGACTTTAGAACCGCTGGGATTATGGGCCTGGGCCACCATTCCCAGCTTGTGCCAGTGCTCTTACTCCCACTTAGTAAAACAGGAGAGTAAACAATTCTCTCCTGTTTCTATCTGTAATCTCCTCTTATACAAAGTTTTCCCCCTCTCAGTTCCTCCACAAAGATCCATCCTCACATAGCAAATACCAGAGGTCCATTTTTCTGTCACGATGTATGCTGCTTTGTCTGGGTGTATGTGGTTGAATGTGTGTTTTGACTGACCCACCAGGCTATAGCCTGAAAGACAGGGTTTTTGGCCATCAGCTTTCAGGACTAATAGGTGAGAAAACTCACCTACCTTGGTTGGCAGAACCTTGGAGGGAGGGGTTCTTACACTCCATGATTCTGAACCCTGAAGAGAGCCAGAAGGAAAAGCAGGTCGATAATTTGGATGTCTGTTGCTATGACAACTAACCCTGTCCCTTCTGTGAGGATGTGGACAATTATGCCAAAGCAGGATCCTCAGCCGTGAGTCCCTGAGTCAGGCTACCAGACAAAACCCACTGCAATCCCACCGGTAACATGAAAACAAAATCAAGTGCACCAGAATTCCTATTCTGTTTTTTGGGGAAACCTGTAAGAGTCCATGAATGTATTGCTGGTTAATGCAAGCAACTGGAATAAACAGCCACAATGCATTATTACAGAACATCAAATCACAAACCTCTGCGTGGCTCAGAGGAGCGACAAGTCATGTCCAAGATCACACCTGGGGAGCTGCTTACATTCACAGAGCAATTGACTATTTTCTCACCCCACAGCCCTGAGCTCTGGGTGGCAGCTGGCATTTGATGGTGCGGCTGAGGGGGTGAGTTTCACTCCAGGTGTTGATACATGCAGTCTCCATTTTATTGTCAATGCCAGAATAAGCGGCAAGCTGAAGATGCCTCTGCCTGTGCTTCTAACTGTCCTGTTTTCTGAAATCTTACAGTGGTTATTGAAGGATTTCATATGATTGGTAGAGTTCTGAAAATCCATTTGGGATTGAAATTCAATCCTTCCACTGAATATTCTTCCTTCGGGGGTTAAAAAAAAATGACAACATTTTTATCTTGTGAAACCAGGCAAATCTCTTTTTCTCTCTTAAATAAATAAAATGCCTTCTCTAGAAGGAACAAAAGTCAAATATTGCCTCTGTCAAAAGGGACTTTCACTTTTATTTTTTAAACAGCACCAAGTTAGAAAAGGAAAGGGAAAAATATTTCCAAAAGAGATTTCTCTTTGTGCGTGCCTGTGTGAGTGTGTTTGTGTCTGTGTGTGTGTGTTTGCATCTCTGTGTATGAGTATGTGTCTGCGTGTCCGAGTGTGTGTCTCTCTGTCACTGTGTGAGCGTGTGTGTGCGTGTGTGCATGTGTGTGTGCACAAGCACATGTGAGTGTGGCGGGAGTGAAGTGGGGCAGAACTGAAAACCATTCAGTAGCCATGGAGTCCAAGAAAGTTAAAATTATTTTTTTTCTTGGCTTTTTCCTAAGGTGTGAAATTTTAGCACAGCACTACTTGTTCCTTAATTAATGATTAAACAAATTCAATTCATGATTTAGCTTAATTAAACAACTAATGAATTTGTGTATGCAGGAATCATTAACGTGGCGTCTGAAGCAGGCCTCTGGGGCACGGTTAGCTTGGTTCTTCACAGCTCGGTAACTGGTACCTAGAGCGGCATGCACGTCTCCACACAGTTTATGCACTTTATATGGGGCCAGCTAGATGCACAGACCACCTTTTATGAGCAGAGATAACACTGTCGCTACCTTTCCTAAGGGATGCATATTCTGAAATATATTCCCAATAGTGGCCATCCGTTGAGTCCCTTTCTTTTTTAAAGCTGCTAGGTCCTATTTTAGAAATGCTTTTGGACAACTCACTTTAGAAGGACAAAACATAGTCTGGTCATTATTTTGGGATATTGTCATTTGACTTAAAAATATAATCACATCTCACAAATCCAGCTTAATGGCCACTCAGTGTAACAGAAAATTTGAAAAGGAATTGAGTTGTCATTATCTTAAAGTGGAGGTCCCTACTTGAGGTCACAGAATGCATTTCTCTATCCTGGGTGAAGGTGCTCTTTTGGCTACTTTGGAATAAATAGCAGAGAAGGAAGGAGAAAGTGAGGAACACATGGAAACACAAGATGTGTTCAGGGTTTTAGATGCAGTAGCTCATTTGAAACATTTTAATTTTGGTTTTCATGGAGAAAACCAGGGTTTAGCAAAATCAAGTAACCTGCCCAAGTTCTCTCAGCCACCATACAGAGCAACTGGAGTTGCTACATCTGAGCCTCTGCCACGCTGTCTGTTTAAACAGTGTTTGGCATGCAACTAATTGATAGCCGTGGGTTCTAATGGGCTTGACAACCATTTGTTTTCTAAGACAGGCAAACATTTCCCTCCAAATCGCATTGACACTATTAATTTACTTAGCAAACCATTTTATCCCTAAGTAGAGCCAAAGAAAACTTCAGTGATCCCTGTCTTAATGATCACTGACTTCAAAGTACTGAAGTCTATTTAATGAGGTTGTACTGGAGGTCCCTCCAAAAGATACCAAGGCTTCACGCCTGGGTTGTCCTTGGAGAGAATGCTCAGACTTAGAATAACACTTGGATGCAGAGAAGCAAGAGCAATTAGCGATGTGTAGGTGGGAATAGACACAGTTGTGAGTTCCATACTTGCATTTAAAGCAACTGAACTGGATGCTTTAGGTCACTTTATAGGGATCTATATTTTGAATTGTCTCAACTTATTCCATTTCCATCCTGTATAAAGAAGCTATGATCTTCTGATTTTAATTTGGAAACGTGTCTTCACGCTGACATCTTTCTGTACACCACACTAGGTCAGCAGGAGTGAATGAGTTGAAATAAATCAGTGGAGGGTCTACATTTATGGATTGTC
The DNA here is from genome assembly GCF_045843805.1 of Urocitellus parryii. Lineage (NCBI taxonomy): Eukaryota > Metazoa > Chordata > Mammalia > Rodentia > Sciuridae > Urocitellus > Urocitellus parryii. The sequence continues at coordinate 73,644,200 of NC_135539.1, read as the reverse complement.
TATGGGCTTCTCTGAACTATGCCTTTTTTCTTAAATAGGCTTGTGTCAATAGCAGCATGAAATAGGATGTTCATCAACGGCTACTGGATTTGCAAAAAGAAGCTAAGCATACTGGAGAGGTCTCTTTAAAGCAAAGCCAAAGAGGCTTGGAGTCATGCATGAGAAGCCCACAGATGCCAGCTTCCTAAGCTCTCTGTAGCCTGGGAAGACTCCATTAAATAGCCAGGGTGACCCCAGCAGGGGTGGCTCCTGGGCTTAAGAAAGTAGTGTCCTGGGGGTGGTTCAATCTTGCCAGGAGAAGACAGAGTCTAGGTTGGGATGGAAATAGAACTCAGCTTCTGTCTTCTTGCTTCATCAACCTCCAGACTTCCTGGGCAGGAGAAGAGGCAGGGGTCAGTCGCTCTGAAGTAGCTCAATTCTGAATCAGGATGAGAAAGAAATTCTAAAGAGTTTTGATCTATCTTAATCCTTCAACTTGGGGACTGTTCTGTTTTTGCATTCCAACGCATAATCTTTATAATTTGCCATTACTCAACCCTTTTTTTTATGGTTGAATAATCTTTCTAGAGTGGAGTTTCCCCAGATCTTAGGACCAGGGAAATCTGTACCCCTGAGCAAGAGTACATTGGCTTTAATTTCAGATACAGCATGACTGGGCATCTGGTCATGTTTCTTTCTTTGCTTTGACTCTGAAGAAGCTTCAGGGAAAATTTTGTATCCACATCTCCGCAGCCACATGAGTATGCCGGACACAAATTCCATACAAAACGATGCCTGGTTACAGCCCATTTCCCTACCTTGATTTCACCTCCTTGGGAACATCCCTTCGCTACATTTAAAAAACTTATCAGAATGACAGGATGATTGGGAAAGAAGTCTTGGGGCATCCTAATGTGACTCTGTGTGAGCTCTCTCGACTTCCTCTTTATGAGCAGCGCTCGCCTGTATAAACACACGTGGGCAGGGAAACAAGAAAAAGGCCTGTGCAGACCATCTGGGTCTTTTACTCCTCGAACGAAGCGAACATATTGGTAATGTGCTTGACAAGTGCTGAAAGTTGATAGTCACTTCCTTTTGCTTCCAGGTGAGCACCCCAACAGATTTGCCGTCCAGGGGACCTTTCTGTGCTACCCTGGGTCCTGCCGTAACATTTCCACAGGAGGACCCGCTGAATACAGACAAAACCCACAATCATGTGATTGTTTCAAAACCCCCACGACTACCACCTGCACTCAGAGGAGGTAACTCTTTTCCTAGCTTTCTTGCAAGATAGGCTTTAGTCATTATTTACAAATTAAGAACAGTTGACGGAAGTTAAAGAACTTGTCCCTAGCAACAGTTAATGCTTTGCAACAGGGTTTCCAGGAACCAGAAACAGGTTTCCACAACCAGCTGTAGTTGCTCTTTCACTTTCTTTTCTATTCCTCATGAAAACATTTCACTTCATTTATTCAAGTATGACGTGTAGCCAATGGCTACCTATAGGGCATGACTTGCTGCCCGCTTCCCAGTCTTGGGGCCGCACATGTGGCTGGAATGGCTCCTGGTAATCAGCCAGGAGGCCGTGCTGTGGGTGGTGTCAGAAAAGGCAGACCACCACCAGGATAGGTCCAGGACTCTTCCGCCCTCGTGGACAGCTCGTGCCTTCCCTTACGGTCTATGGGATGGGTGTACATGTGAACTTGCCCCACCCCTCTGACCTTCATCCTGATTGGCTCCTATGCAGTATATTAGCTGTGTGTACTTCCTCAATAAACGAGATCCTGCTTTGACTCCTCTCCCTGGCGCGTCTGATTGTCCTCCTTCGAAGGAGGGCTGGGTGCGGGAGGCCAGTCGACCTTTACTTTTCTTGGCTCGTCCTGGTCGGGGTGTGCTTTCCTCACTTCTCCCGCTGGTCAGGAGGAGATGGGGGATAAAAACCCTGACAGCTACCCTTGATCCTCAAGTTCAATTCTGAAAATTTTAAGACATGTCACCACTCTGACTAAAGAACAGAATAAACTGTGCAGCCTCCTTCCAGGCTGTACACAGCACAATTCCAAGAAGTACCATTCACGTAGACTACACGGTGAATACAAGGTGAATGGTGCAGTTTTCAACCTGCACAACTGTTTATGGAACCCTGGGAAAAGACGGTGTCTCCCAGAACCCTTAGCAGGATGTAGCTAAAAGTAGCCTCTGTGGTCTGGTTTTCTGCCTTTCTTGTGTTGACGAGTTCTGTTGCTCCCTCTGTGTCTGCCCTGTGATGCTCATGCCTTTGCCTCCCTGTGCTTGGGTACCGCGTGCTCACATCTGCCTGTGTTCAGAGTGAACAGCAGATACTATCTTCACCACATGTTTTAAGTAGCTTTGCCTCCTTCACTGTGCTCTGGGAAACAGCACCCGCTGCTGATTACTCCTTTCAGGGGAGCCTTGCTCTATGCTGCCTGGTGCTATGATTCCGCCATCGTGCCACTCTGTGTACTGCATCCATTTTAGAGTAAAAATACACAGTGGCCATTTATAAAGCTGGATCTGGAATGCCCTCCATAGACTCATGGGATGAAGGCTTTGTCTCCAATGGAGCTGGGTTCAGCTTGGGGCTTTGGGGAAGGGATTGGACCGTGATGGCACTAACCCCATCCATGGAGACATCCACTGATGGGTTCATGGATGAGTGGCTCTTAGGGGGTGGGGCCCAGTTGGGGGAAGTAGGTCACTGGGATTGCCTTTGAGGGTACACCTCCTCCGGTCCCTTCCTCACTCTTTCTCTGCTTCTAGCTGCCATGAGGTGAGCAACTTTCCTGTGATTCCTCTCTGCTATGATCAGCCTCACCATGGCCAGAAACAACGGAGCCAAGTGATCGTGAACTGAAACCTCTGAAACCATGAGTCAAAGTATATCTTTCCTCCTTTAAGTTGTTTTTCTCAGGTGTTTTTGTCACAGCAACGAAAAACTAACTGAGAGTCATTCTCTGTGTATTTACGTGCTGAGTGCTTTCTTGGATTCTCATTTAAGTCTCATCACAACTCTGTGAAATGGCCCTACTAGTCAAAGTCAGAACTGGTGTTATGAGCCTGAATCCTGCCTTCCTGATCACAACACTCCTCCCCCCACCCTTTCGCTCTCTTCTTTGATTTGATTTTGTTGCAGTGATGGGGATGGAACCTGGGCCTCAGGCATTCTAGGCTCATGCTCTACCACTGACCCACACTCCCAGCCTCACATTCTCTTAATTATTGTACTGTGGCCTTGGAGAGAGTCACATTCTAGAACTTGATGTGGGACAAGCAACTTCCTTAATGAAGTTCAAATTGGAAACAGACTCTCCAAACGCAAATGCAAAGATTTCCCCATGTGACTCAAAACTTTGGCTGAAGTTCTCAGAAAAGCCCAGACGAGGGCGGGATATCTTTCTCTCTGCTCTTCTTAGCTGGACAGGGGAGTGCCCTGTCCTGGGTAATGCACATCCAAGCACCTTCTTTTGTTTGTTCTGGAGCTTTGGACCTGTTTTCCGGAGTCTGATGAATATTAACAGAAGTGAGGCTGCTTGGATGCGGATGGATGGCCATGATTCTTCTGCTACCGTTCTTTCCCATGCAGCCCTCTGAGTGAGCAGACCATCATCCAAGATGGGATAGCTTTGTGAAAGCCTCATGACCCTTGCAACTCCTGACTCCCCCAGCTGCCTGCCTCCTTCGACAGCCCGGACCTTCGAGACGGCAATGAGACATCTGCTCGTGTGAACTTGTAAACATCAAGGTCGCTGCATGACATGAGCGCCTCTGCACCGGGTTTCGTACCCATGTCGGTGGACAGCATCCAACAGCCAGGTCAGGCAGCAAATATTCTGCAAAAAGCACATGTATTCCCCAGAGAACTGGGGAACATTAGAGCTCATTTTCCCTGGCAAAGCATTCATTGTATTTATGAACATATTCAGAGAAGACGATGTCTTTTTCTGGATGGATTCAGTCCAGAATGAGCAAATCAGGCTGAGAATGCACAGCGAGTGCCACATGTATTTTTAAGGTCTTTATCAAATCCATTTTCACCTTGAGTGTCAATAAATTGACTATGACAGAGAAAACCTGCATCTACATTGTGTGACAAAACCATAAAACTAGGGAAGGTCTTTTAAAAATATATGGTATATTATTATATATATTAATATTATATATATTATAAATTTAACCATGTCCTACTCTAGGATCCTTGCATGATCTATATTTTGCATTTGTCTATTTATTTATTTAGTAGTGCTAGGGATCAAACCCAGGACCTTGCATGTGCTAAGCAAGTGCTCTTACTGTGCCGTACCCCCATCCCAGCCTATCATACTTACATTCATTAAAAGTACAGTAGATTCAAAAATAGTATCAAAAGCTATAGGTGCCAGGCATGGTGGCACATGCCTGTAATTCTAGCAACTCAGGAGACTGAGGCAGGAGGATTGCAAGTTCAACTTAGCCAGGTCCTAAGTAACTCAGTGGGACCCTGTCCCTAAAGAAAATATATATAAAAAACAAACAAACAAAAACCCAACTCAGTGGGGATGTGGCTCCATGGTCAAGTGACCTTGGGTTCAATCCCCAGTACCAAAAAAAAAAAAGTGTCAAAAGCTATAGGTTCAGGGAAAAGGGATATTTTAAGTTCTGTATCCAGTGTTTTCCATGAAGCCAACGTGTTCTGCAGAAATAAGATGTTTGGGAAACAGTTTGAAATCCTGTATTTAGATAAAGGATAGTTTAGACATGATTCACCTCAATGTGATAACCTAAGGCAACAATAAAACCATGTAATTTTAAATGAGTACAAAAATTACTTATTGAACTGCATTTTGATGGTTGATATCCATAAACTGGACTATAAAGAACCAGACAGAAGCCAAAGAAAGCTTGAGCCATGCCATGCTCATATGCTCCCCTGATAACCATGTAGCGCTCAAATATCTTACCAAAAACATTTATTTTTCCTAGTGAAAAATCAAGTTCAAAGTCAAGTTCCTAAGTCCCAGGTTTGGGTGATGCAGTTTCTTTTAGTACTAAAAGACCCAGCAAGAGACTCAACCCTAGCACAGATTTTACAGGTAGATGGAAGGGAAGTGTAACTACCACACGGGAAGTGAAAACCTCAACAGTGCTCTTCACTGAAGGCAATGAAATTAACTTAGGACGACAAAGCTAACTCTATTTTGAAAAAATAAGATTGAGAAGGCAAGCCAGGCACAGTGGTGCACGCCTGTCATCCCAGCAGCTCAGGAGGTGGAGGCAGGAAAATCGCAAGTTCAAAGCCAGCCTCAGCAACTTAGTGAGCCCCTAAGTAACTGACCCTGTTGCTAAATAAAATACAAAATAGGGCTAGGGATGTGGCTCAGTGGTTGAGTGCCCCTTAGTTCAATCCCCCTTACCAAAAAGGAAAAAAAATGAGAGAGAGAGAGAGAGAGAAAGATTTAGCAGATAAAATAAGTTTATCTTTCTATTTTCTTCTTCTGATGCATTTTTCTATCATAAGCATGAAACAAATGTTGACAAACCAAACAGAAACTGACAGAGACGTAAAGGCTGATCCAGTATGCTGTCCTGCTGCTCTCCTCCCGCCCTCCCAGGCACTGGACCAGGGGACAGGCTCTGGGTCCCCTCACTTGTGGGGCTTGCCAGTCCTGTCTGCAGAGGGCACCTGAACGCTCTTTAGCTTACATAGAAAAATGAGCGTCCTACTGATCCATAAGTTCCTATGAAAAAATAAATAATAATAAAGGCCCATCCTTGGTCTGAATTCTGTGAATTAGAAGCCAGTGAGAAACGGGCGCAGTACTGCACGCCATCAGCTCAGGAGGCTGAGGCAGGAGGATGGAGGGTTCAAAACCAGCTTCAGCAAAAAAAAAAAAAAAAAAAAAAAACAACTTGTCTTTAAGACCCTGTCTCTAGATAAAATCATAATAGGGCTGGTAGTGTGACTCAGGGGTCCAGTGTCCCTGAGTTCAATCCCTGGTACCCACCTCACCCCCACAAAAGAAGCCAGTGAGAAACTGGTACTCACTGGTATTCCATTGCTCTAGTTTTTCCTCTTATTTTAATTAAGGGTTCCTTCCTTCCTTCCTTCCTTCCTTCCTTCCTTCCTTCCTTCCTTCCTTCCTTCCTTCCTTCCTTCCTTCTCCTATTAATTAGGGCAAGAGGTCTGAGTGGAGAGCAAACCTCACCGCCTCTTTTCCTTTCGACACCTAGGATCAATGCTTGGGGAACCTGGATGCCTACTCTTCATAACCGTGATCATTTTGAGGGTAGTTGTTTGTTTCTATTTTCAATTTCCAACCAACACAGAGCAGGTAATAGATGGTGACAAGCCTGTGGTCCACACCTCAGACTGCCTGAGGTCCGATCTTGACTTCCGATCTTACTAACTCTAGGACCTTGGGCAAGCAAGGACAATAGAAGCACTTATTCCAAAAACTGTCATAAAAATGCAAAGGTCTAGACATTTTTTTGGCAGATTTTTTTTTTTTTTTTTGGTGGGGAAAAAATCTGGTTTCTTCCTTTTGAGGTTTTAGGCTTTCTGTTTCTATGCATTAGGATAAAAAGATGGGTGGGATGATGTTGAACTGAAATGATTTATGACAGCAGATATCTTCCTTTTTAAAATTATAATGGGAATATATAACTTTAATATTTCACTTTCAAGTATTATGCAAATAAATTTTCTTTTCTTCTTAGCTTACTGAGTATTTTCATCCTGAATGGGTAAATTTTATCAAATGATTTTTAAAGATCAATTGAAAGGATCATGTGAAATTTCTCCTTTAATTTGCTAATTTCAGTCAATTACAGTATTAATCTTTCACAGTCTTTGCCTTCCTAAGATAAAACTGACTTCTTAAAAATTTTAAATTTTTGGATTTTATCAGGTAATAGTTTATTTAGGATTTTGGAATCTGTGTTCAAGTACGAGACTTTTACTTATATTTAAGATAGGTCAGACAGTAGCAGATTTGGGGCAACAAGTACTCCTCACCATACAATAGGTTGATGGGTGTAAAAGAGAAATACCCAGAGCTTGAACGAAGTTTCTAGGCCCAGCAGATATGGCTTCCATATGCTGCTGTCCAGCATTACTGGGGAGCCCTGGGCATCCAGGTCATAGATCACTGACCCTGTTGACATCAGCCTCATGGTATCCTCTGTCCAGGTTGCTGCAGGTCCACGCTAGATGGACTCAACCCAATTAAGGAGTGGAGAAACTCTTGTAAGAGGAAGACAAATTTCTGTCTGGAATTTTTTTTTTTTTTAAAAAAAGAACAAGACAAGATGATATCAAAATGGAAAAAGGACACAGATCAAGTCAATGTGGATGGAGACACTGGAACATCAGAGTTTGGGGTAAGTGTTTGGAACTTGGATCTAGATGAAATGCTAAGTCTTTCATTAAGGATTCCTAATTTAGAGCTTCAAGAAGGAGCCTTGGGAAAGTCACAGTTCCAGAAACAATGTGTAGAAGTTTGTGCGTCTTGCATTTTTCTAAGGTCAGACTCTAGCTTTCATTTAACAAATCCAATATACCTAATTTGCTAACTTTTGGACTCTGGGCATGGAACTTTAGTTCCTGAGCTTTCATTGCCTTAACTATAAAGTGGAAATGATAAGCACTCATTACTTAAAAGACTAGATGTGGACTCATAATTAAAATTCAAATGTAAGTCCATATGCATATCATACTGAGGAGAGAGATTTTGAGGATCAATAACATGGGCAATAAAAATCTTATAAACCATTTACCTTAAAAACAGGTTTATGAAAATGCACAACAAATATTTAGATAAATTTAGGCACCTAATTTCAGAAAAGTAGTGTTGTGCCTCCCGGGCACACCCTCCCATCTCGCCACAATAGAAAGTGCACTGGGTGGTGCTTGATATCTACCAGCCACACCCTTTCTTTGGCTGGGGTAAACATTCCAGCACGATCTCCTGATATATCAGCAGAAGAATGCACACAAGTGCTTCATTTCGTGACACGTGCACAGTGCAGAGGCTTCAGGAATTGCAGTGCAGATGGGAGAAGAGAACCAGGGAATGGGGAATGACAGTCACTTTTTGTCTTGTCCTCTTCATTGCTTTTTCCATTTGACACTGGTGGATTAGTTGCCTAAGGCTCTTTTAACAGTGAACCCCACATTTCGGAGAGCTGGATGTATTTCCTTTTTGTCTAGTTTTTGGGTGTTTCATTGGAGCACATGAAGACTAGGTCATTCCACCTTGTGTTTTGGAATAGCCAATATAGTTGGTGGTTGTCTCTCATGGCTCATGTGGTCCCCCAAATGAACTCAATTATGAGATTCTGAATAACCAAAGGGAATAGAAGTAATGGTAATTATTATATTCTTACTTGCTATTCTCCATATTAAATTCCATTTTATTAAATAGTTTCAATCCAACTCTCCAAATAAAATGTATCATTGAAGTGTCAAGGAAATAGAATTGTTTAAGGATCAAAATTTTCTTCTATATGATTATACAACTGAACAATGGCAAAGTGGATATACCAAAATTCCAAGTTCAGTGAATTTCAAGGCTTAAGGGGGAGGAGAAAAAAATTATTGGAAGACAAGTAAATTACAGAGAATTATAGAGAAAAGAGTAAGCTGATTCGATATCCAGCCAGCAGAAAATATTTTAATAGAAGATAGTGGGGGTGGTACAGCTATAAATGTAATTCATACTGAGTTCCTTAAGAAAGAAAACTTTTTTCAAAAGAAATCAATATGTGATCTTTGTGTATTTGATGTGTGTGTGTGTGTGTGTGTGTGTGTGTGTGTGTGTGTAAAGAAAGAGAAACAAAGAGAAATTATAGCATCAGTATTTGTTAAATGCTATGTATTTAAGAGCTTCACTTAGTCTTCTGTTATTGCTCCCAATTTATAGAAAATATTTAATAACTTATCTAAAGTGTCCCCAACAGCAGCACCAGGATTTGAAATTCAAAATATCTGACTCCAGTTTCTACACTCAGAAATGTGTTTTTCCACAAATCTTCTGAGTAAAATTAGATACCCAAATAAAAGAGTTTATATATCAGACTTTCAATATATCAGACAATTCAAGATGTCTAAGTTACTGAAATGGAAACTTTAGATCAAAAACAACAGACAAGATATAAGCAATCCTGGTCTGTTTCCTTGAAATCGGGCCTGTTGTAACAGTGGTCCACTTTATGCATTGAAGATTGCCCTTGCTGCTCTGCCACTGCAACTGATTTTTAAAATGGACATATCTCCCCCTCCTCCCTAATCTCTCCCCTTCCCTAATCTCAGGGGAAACAGGAGTACCTTTCTTCCCCTTCCTAGGCAGAGTTATCTGTTCTTGAGTACATACCCACTATAGGAACAAAGTAATCCAGACTTTGGAGAAGATCTTCCAGAAGATCTCAGGAATGACTATCTCCCAAATTTGCAAGTGAATTACAACTCTGGACCCAGAACACATGGAATGTAGCCTTCGAATCACCTCTATAAAAGCCCCTTGTTCCTGCTGATAGGAAGAATCAGAACCTCTGAAATAAGAGTCCCCTGTGTTTTTCCTTTGCTAGCAAAGCAATAAACCATCTTTTTCCTTTTTCTCATAACTGTGTCCTTGTTATTGAAGCATTGGGGACAAGGACCAATCTTGCTGCAATAACTGCACCAACTGTGAAGTCTTTGCTGACTTCTCTCACTCTTCTAGAAGCAAGAGCAAAAAAGGACACAGGAACCTCATTCTCTGAAGACAGCAGCAGAGCAGCAATGGTTATATTCAAAGCCTAAAGCGGACCACTGTTACAGTTATAAAATATATAGACCAGATCCAAGGCCCAAATTGCTCAAGTCACCTGGTTGTCCTCCCTCCCCCAGTACTGGGGATTGAAAACAAGGGCACTCACCATTGAGCTACATCTCTAGCCTTTTTAATTTTATTTTGAGACAGGGTCTCCCTAAATTGCCTAGGTTGGTCTCAAACTTTCTATCTTTCTGCCTCCGCTTCTCTAGTAGCTGGGATGACAGGCACGTGCCACCATGCCTGGCTATCACCCTCTACCTAAAAAATGATTTACATTAATATCCAAGAAAATTTTGTCTGAAAAATATTTACCTAAAAATGTGACAGTGGTATTTTCTGGTTAGAGTATTGGTATTTTTTCCCCCTGTTAATTTAAGATTTACTTTTTTCTAAAATTTAAGTAATGCCATTGTAATAATTTTGCTAGGCACTGAGGATAAAAAGATATTCAAGCCAGAGGAGGGGGAACTTGAAGGGGCTGGATCTTATTTGTCTTGTACCACTCTGTAGACCAGTGCCCTCTATGGACAGAGTAGGGCCCTATAAATATCTGTTCAATAAATGAAAATAAAGAGACTGATCAATAAGTGAGAAAGTAATATTGTAACATATGTTGTGATATAAAGAGTGCCTGGAAAAGTCCAGCTAGGTGGGGTGGAAGGGTCCTCCTGTGGGGACTCCATCAGGGACTGGAGGCTTGAACTGAACCCTCTATGGAGAGGTGAGTGGGGTGGAGGGTGGGATGCCCGGAAAGCAAGGAAGGAAGGGAAAGGAAGGGGAGAGAATGACCACAGGACAGACAAAGGAAGCTGTGCAAAACCAGCACTTGCTGGCCAGCACAAAGTACTAGGAAGCAGAAAAAGGAGAAAAGAGAGAAAGAAGAATATTGCAGAGGAAATGAAGTCTATAGAATCATGGGGCGAGTAAGCGCCCAGCTTTTCTGTAGGCAAAGACTGAAGACGACCTACGGAAAGATCAGGACTGTGAAGTAAGAAAGAAGCGTGCCTGTGCAGAGCAGAAGAAAATCAACAGAGACAGGAAAACACGGGAGGAAGGAATCACAGACCAAATGAGGACAGCGGGTCTTCCTTTAGCAACTTTAATGAAATGCCATTACCTTGGCATTAAAAAATAAAAAGGCACAAGTTGCTATTTTGGGGGTGAGAGAATTTAATGGGCTTTTAGTTTATCTTTTTTCCTAAAATAATTATGCATACTATCACTGTATCTTCAATAAGAATATGCTTGAAGAGGAGGAAGCAGAAACTCATTAAATTGGTTATATGGTTATAGAAATATTTAGGTAAGTGGCTTTAAAAAGCTAAGCCATCCATTCAATTCATTTCTTAATATATCCTATTAACATCTACCTAAAGCACTAATTATTTAAAAAAATAAAAGGGAAAGAGATAGGAAGGAATAACAAGGGAAATAAAAAATTATGTCAGCTCTTGCTATGTATGAGGGGTAGACACTACCTAGGGCAAAGACAAGTAGAGACACTCCTTAAAGAAGTCTATCTCTAGCATTACTTATTACTCTATTATTATGATTATTATTTTCATTCATGAAAGCAGCCAAAATTTGAATGTTTTTCAATGAGTGAAAATAATACATAAAGCATTCTGGTGTCCCCCCTCCCCTCCAAAAAAAGATGGTAACTATTCAAGGTGATGAATATATTAATTGTCTTGATCATGGTGATTATTTCATAGCACATAATAACTACATGAAATCATCAAATTTTTTTGCCTTAAATGTATGTAATATTAATTTTCAATTACACGTCAATAAAACTGAGGCAAATAATTTTTTAAAATGTTAGATATTTGGCGTGAACATACTCTACATACAGAGTTACGAAAAATTGTGCTGTGAATGGATAATTATGAATGTAATGCACTCCACTATTGTCATGTATGTAAGAAATAAATAAAAATAAATAAATAAATAAGTAATTATGTTAGAAAGGAATAGAAGGTAGAATAAAGGGACTGCCTAATGCCCTAAGTTGGGAGACAGGGGTGAAGAAGGCACAGGGTCATGGTTCTCCATTATGTTCCAGAAATAATTTCTAAAGCAATAGCAATCATGGAACAGAGTCTGCTACTTATATGGAGAAAGTGTTCCCAACTGGAACAGGAATTTTCCTGACAAATATCTTTTCCCTGAAGTAATTACTGATTTGTACAGACCTCTTGAGAATCCAAGGGACCCCTTCCCTTTCTGTGAAGGGAAGAGGAGGAGGGGGATCAGAGTGTGTGCAATTATATCTTAAATATTTCTGCTCCAGTTTCCAACTTCATATCGTCTTCATCTTAATGACTCTAATCCATAACCAGTGTTGTCTCAGCACTCCCAGCATCTCTTCCCACAAGCTCACGTGCACGGTCGTCTCTGGCAAATACAGAGCCTGTCATTTTCTGGATGAGTAACAGGCACAAGGCACGTTGCAATAAATGATTTTATGCTGCTGCTCCCTGTTTAATCAAATCAGGGTAGATATGGATGATTACATGGACGAAAAGCTACTGAATAAACACGTTTGTTCTGGAGTAACTAAGCATCAGATAATATTATGTAATGTGGAAGTAACTGCCTGGCTTAATGTTATGGTTTCCATGGAAACTACAACAGTGAAGGGTAAAAGAGTTCAATAATATATATATGTATTGGTGCACAAATGGACTATTTACATTTGTATGGTGTTTTGGGTGGCTTTAAAAAAGTATTCCAATCATTAGAGAGTGAACTTACTTATTGATCAGTAAACATATTGGGACTAATCAGAAATAATCCAGGTTGGCATTGCTTTTTTAAACTTCTTTAAGGAGAGAAATGAGGCTCAGATTGATAGACTACATGGATCTTACATGCAATGCAGTGTCTTCAAAGCTTAGCTGCCCTCGCACGTTAGGGTCCATGTGCCACAGACATGTGTTTTTGTTCTTTTCCAAAAGCAAAGGTAGCAATGGAGAGAACAAAAAGTCAAAGTCCCAGCCAAACGCTGAGCGCTGCAGAAGATGGCTCCTGCGGAAAGCAGAAAAGATGAATTAGGGAAGGAGGAGGAGGAGAGGCAGCTTTGGTTTGTATTCAGCAGGGCTCTGCAGCGCTCTCCAGTTTCTTCATCAGCTGCCACAGCACTGTTACAGTGCAGCGGGGAGGGGAGGACCACGAGGATGCCTGGAGCCCTCTTCCAGGATCCTTCTAGATTTTTTGTCTTTTGGGTTTTTTTTTTCCTTTGACTCCTGCTGGATAGAAGAGAGATAGAGAATACACTGATTCTTCTGAATTGCAAATTACACCCTAATAAGACTTAGAGAAATTCAATTTTTTTTTTCTTCTGTGATTGAAGGGCAAATTCATATCAGGGGTTAGAAGGAGGGGTGAGAACCAGGAGAGCCGACTTTTGCTCTGTTTTGGTCTACCTGGCTCCTTACTCTTAGGTCTCTAATGGTTTAGGTGTGGTTTTCCCTGGAGGTGGGCTTTTTAAGACTCCTAAGAGGTTCTTTCCAATCTGAAGAAGTCACTTATTATGGATATTCACTTTTTAATTCATCCTCAGGGGTTCTTTGTGCCTACCTCCAAGAAAGTTAACACAGAAAAGACTAGCTTTCTAGTGTCTCCCTCCTAGATACATTAAAGGACTTTTAACTGGATGTATTCCATATCCAGAACAAATGCATGTGTTAACTGGCACATATATTGTTATTCTAAAATGTATAGACCATCCTTTTTATTCCAGATGGGTAGCCTCTAAAGTGTTTTCTACATTGATTAAATGTGGCCCCACATTTGTGAGGCTGGCATATAATTTTAGGAGGAAGAGAAGAAGCCATCACTGTGACTGTGTCCTAGAAGTCTTGAGCACATGACAGAGAGCAAGAAGTCAGAGTTGCTCCTAAGACCAAATGGATTAGATAAGGCAATTAGGAAAGCAAACATAAGCAGCAAGTTTGTTCCACTGTATTAGAAATTTTGACCCATTAAGTCTGCAGCATGACCATTGGCTTGACATCATCTTCTTTACACATGATGTAGAATCATTTTTGCCATTTCTCTTTTGGCAAGAGATTTGTCCTCTCTTTTTTTCATCTTTCTTATTTTAATGAAAGTAGAAGATTTACCAAATGCTTGGTATGCACCAAGTTTTTTTCATTTATCTCTCACAATAACCATTCAAGCTAAGGATGACCATCCATAGCTTACTCATCAGGCAAAAAAAAAAAAAAAAAAGAGCAGAGATGTTACATAAAGAGCAGAGGTTACCTGAGTAGAGTCTGGTCCCATGGGCTTGCCACACATTTTTATATATCAGAGCAATTGCTGATGGAGTTCAAATTAAGTCACGAATCACCAACCAGAGCAACTAGGGAGAATTCTGGTGTAGGCTTGGAAAAGACTTGCCAGTAAAATTAAGTTAGTGAGTTAAGATGCTGTCATGACAAATGACTTAAACCTTGTTTCTGGGCTTTCTTCACCACCGTTTTGACCTGAAAGAGAATGTAATCTTCATATGTCTTAGTTGTGTATGTCTTCATAGTCTACATAAACTCATTTGTTCTTGCAGTAGCCCAGCTGATACATGTTATAGCATAGAAATTTACTCACTGGTTGAAATCTCAGGCACCTGGTTAAATGATTTTACCACACTTAAGGACTAGTAACTGAAAGAACATACATGATGGCCAGGTGCTTGTCCTACGGCAAAGTGTGAATATAGAGAGTCCTTGGTGTGCTGTCTGATAAGCTATCTGATGGGCATTTGCTTAATTAGGATAAAACCTTGTTCTCTTTATGACAACTTATTTCTAGCATGTCATAGGAGAAAAATGAGCTCTCATTTATTTCATGAACAAAATGGGTCATTTGCCAAGATGTTCTCCTGTCAGAACTTCTCTAGAAAATTCAAAGACTTATCTGGGAACCAAAGGCAGCTCAATATCCCAGATAGGAGAGTTTTAATTCTGACCTACCTCCAGGAAGTCCGTGTCCATTTCAGTTTGCTTAGCTTCTCTGAGATACCACAGCTCTCTAATCTAGCCTGAATGGATGGCCATGGTGGTGTGCCATAATCAAGTGCGATAAGAAAGAGCTTATAGGGCTGGGGATATAGCTCAGTTGGTAGAGTGACTGCCTAGCATGCATAAGGCCCTGGGTTCAATCCCCAGAACCACCAAAAAATAAAAAAGAGAGGGGGACACAGCTTATAACATTGGCCATGGTGAGGCTTGCTTGGCATGAAGTGCCTCTGGACTTCTCTGCCTAAAGGCAGTCTGCCTTCAGACACAGGTCAGCCTGTCGGGGCTAACTTGTCACTTGGGTTATACTGTGGGCCTTACTTCCAGGGTTCCAGGAGCAGCGATTTGTACCTCAGTTATCCTCCCTTCAACTGTTCCTTCTTGCTGCCTCCCTGACAAAGAAAATGAAATCTTGTTAGGATGTATCATGGTAAGATGGTAATTACTGACAGAGTTTTAACATTTCCTAGAATGGGTATTTGAACTATGCATATAGCTTACAAAGGATGGCATTCATTGTTGCAATGAATGTACAGCAAGCATACCCTATAAGAGGCAAAAAGACAGCCTACTCTAGTCTAGAAAGTGAATCAAATTTTGTTGTCTGAGTCATTGAGGGGAAAACTTTCAATGCTTTTGCTGAAATAGGTTACTTTATTCAGATCTCCAAAACAAGCAAGTGTTCATTCCTTAGATACTATGCAGTTTTCTTCAAATGGCACTTTTTGAAGAGACCATATCACTTCAAGAATTTGTGTCTCTGTGGGTTTTTTCCCTGAGGAGCTTTGGAGGAATTAAACACAACACAGTTTGTATCACAGTCCCCTCCAACATGCATCAGTTGTGAGAGCTCCTCTGCTGTGTCTTGTGATTCACGGGGTTATTGTTGCTTATTTTCCATTAACTGCCTTGGACATATTATGTAAAGCACCAACAACGGTGTAGGTACCAAATACCAGTAAACCCTCAACATCCTTCATCATCACCATTGATTGAGTAATCCATCTCATTCAGGAGACACTCAAAGTCCTTCAGTTTCTGCCTCCTCTCCTTCACATTCACATAACATTGATTATACATCCACAATGGAGAAGACAATTAGCAAACTCACAGACACTGATTTTATTTTGTTGTGATAGTTAGGACAGGGATTAGCAAACCATAACCCTTTAGCCCAATCTGGCTTGTTTGGGTAAATAAAGTTTTATTGGAACACAGGCATGCTCCATTTATTTACAGGTTGTTTATGCAGCTTTTGTGCTACAACAGCAGAGGTAACTTGTTCTGACCAAGTCTCCAATATTTAGTATTTATTATTTACTATACTTGGCCTTGTATAATTATTTCCATGTTTACATGGGGGCATTGGCTGATCTTTGTTCCTCGAGAACAAAATGTGTATAATTTAAATATCTCTAACAAAGGCAGAAGTTCCATCTTCCGAGTACTTTAAAGAAACATATACAGAGCCAGATATAAGAGCAGGTGATAATACTTGTAGCTGTTCGGTCAAACTTTGGGAAATTTCATTCTGTTTGTGACAGAATAAACAGCAGATGCTCAGTGTCCTAAGATCACCAGGAACAAGCTGATACCCTGATGTATCAGGGTTATTGGTCCACTGCCATGAGGGAAAAACTTTCTAGATAGCACTAGAGCAAGCAAAGGAGGAAAAAACAGGCATTCTAGCACTTTGGGGAAGAGGGAGACTTAGAAGAAATTTGAATAAAGCAGTGGTTTGAAAGGCTCAAAGCAAAGTTAGGGTGGAATAAAGAAGTTGATATCAGATTGGGACTAAAAAGTGGCCCCCGGGTTCTGCTTTCAGGAGAACAATTGAGGTGGTAATGCAAATCCATTATTTGAAGTTCTGCATCTGAGTTTTGCATCAAGATCTGTTTTCTGGGTCATAGAGTAATGAGGTGTTCTTGGCGAAAGTGGAGGCTTCATTCTTACTGACATAATTCAAAACAGCAAAGGTTCTAAGTATCCATGAGTTTAGAGAACAAAGGTAACCATCAAGTCACTCAAAAGAAAAGGTCAGGACAACTTAGAGTTGCTGCATGTCCATGGCAAAATATTGCTTCCTGTTAACTTTGCAGCTGGCTTTATCCATGTCTGTTATTCCAGCCTAAAAATGGCCAGGCAGGTTTTTAACTTCCTCAGTCTGAGCTAGTTGCAGCTTTTTCATCAGGAGGCAATGACGGCAGCCTTGGAAGGCGGGAGGCATAGAAGAGCAGAAGAAGATGAGGCAGAACAAAATTCATGGAGAGCTAAATTCCAGGGACCTTTCCTGCAGGCCAGTACGATGCCCCATAAGTAGTGCCCAGCTTAATAAACACATATTGAATAAATGAGTGGCTAGTGTTTGAGTGGTTGTGAAGAGTCTCAAACATAAAGGAGCAGTGATATTTTAATGACTGCAATCTAATTAGACTTTTACATAGAAATTTGTGGAACTCATTTTAACATTTAACCAGAAAAAAAAAATGGAATGGAAATTCTGAGAGAAAAACCATCAAATGCATTATGGATTTTTTTCTTTAGGCACTCATAGAATTTGAGTTATTCCTCATAGTAAGAATGATCAGTCAGAAACCAGAACAACTCTGAGTAATGGCAGTCTCCCCCGAGGCTGAGGATTTTAGAATCCAGGAATGATTTGATTCCTAGAGTCACAGTGTTTATTCCTGACTTGTTTGGAAGAACAGGATGACCTGTGTACTGCATCAGAAATGGATCAAGATATGATCCTTGTGTTTCTAGGAATAAAAAACTAGCTGACTGAAACATGTGGCCTCTGGGGTCCTCTCGCTTACTCTGTGCCTTACTCTGAAGGAAGTTGTTATGGCTTAGCCATTGATTGTTCCCCAAAATGTGTGTGTGTGTGTGTGTGAGACAGTGCAAGAATGTTCAGAGGTGAAATTATTAGATTATGAGAGGCATGATCTAATCAGCAGATTAATTCACTTATATGGATTCAGTGGGAACAACCTTTGGGGTTTATATTTTGTCCCTAGTGAGCAGAGCTCTTTCTGGATCCTGGTTCTCATGTCCTGAGCTTCTTTTCTCCATCAGACCCTTCAGCGGGGATGTTCTGCCCCACCTTGGACCCAGACATAAAGAGTCTGCTGACCATGGACTGAAACTCTGAAACTATGAGCTAAAATAAACTTTCCTCCTCTAAGTTGTTCATGTCAGGTCTTTGGGTCACAGCAAGACAAAGCTGTCTAAAAGAGAAGTGCAGGATGTAAATTTGGGAGCATCTACTCTGTGCTCTCAGACTGTGTTCATTCTCTGCATGTGACCATCAGCCTCTCCTTGTCCCCTGCGCTCTCAGAGGTCAGGATGAGTTGAGAGAAAGAAGCTCCCGGCACCTACATTCAGAGAGTGCTTCTGCCTTTCACTTCAGAGGCAATGCCTTCTATTTACCACTAACAAAGCCTGATCTTAGCAAAATCTTCATTTCTTAGAAGCATTGACTGTTACATGTTCGCCTTTATGCAATCTCTATTTTCCGTTATTTTTCCCTCTGTCTCCCACAGATCACTATGAGTTCAAATTCCCTTAAGTCTGGAATATTCTATGCAGCTCCTCTATCTGCCTTGAAGTTTCTGAGTTAGCATGAACCTTTATTGGCAGCATCTCTGGTGGCTATGGACCAGTCCCTGAATTAATTCTATCTCCCAGTCTCCTTCCAGAAGGTTGTGGAAGAGTAGGGAAAGCAGTCCTACTCCAGAAAATACTGACACACAGGATGTGAAGAGAGAAGGGCAGGTAAAGATTCTGAGTTGCATGTAAAACAGGTGAATCTGTATAAGGAGGCCAGCAGTTAGCTGTGGGAAAGTGGAGGAAATGAGAATCTGCTTCCTGAGCACCCTCAGTCATCTCGTTTAATGGGGATCGGTGTCAGCACTTCGAGTGTGGGGAATGCTGTGGGAGGGAATTACCTTTGATTAGAAGCAGCTGGGAGCAGAGAGCAAACCCCTGAAGGATAAGGCAATCCGGTGAAATACAGTCCTATAAGCTCAACTTCACTGTGCAGCTAAAATAATTGTTTACAGTATGAGACAAATATTAGGTGGGAAGAAAAGTGCTAACCCATGAAAAATAACTAGTACCAAACCAGAGAATAATGAAATCCAGGATAAGAGCTGTGTGGGTTTGTTAGAGACCAAATACCCCAAACTCAATAGCTTGCTTCTTAAAAAAAAAAAAAAAAAAGTACATGCACACATGCATGCACATAATCCACCGCAAGAATGGTTAAGAGGAACACAGCAGATGTTATCGATTTGGACTTTAGGAAAGCACTTGATAAAAATGTCCCATGAAATTTTACTTGCAAAACAAGTTCAAATTGGCTGGAACAGGAAAACTCTCATGCAGATTGAAAAACTGGCTTCAAAACCAGAAACCAAAAGTTTTGGAGCCGATGAGTAAATGGCAGCAGGAACTAGTTGCAAGAAAATGCTTAGAAAACCATCCCAGGGGTTTGTGAGAACTGAGTTTATTAAAAAATCTTTATCAATGATTTGGAAGAATTAGTCAACAGGATGCACATGAATTATGCCAAGAATACTAAATTGGCCAGTACTCGAGGAAGCACAGAGGATTAAGGTCTAGAGCAGATGGATCAACGAAGAGGTGTGGATAGGAAGGAGGAAGGAAGGAGCAAATGGGATCCACCTGGGGAAATGGCAATCCAAAGATGTGTGAAAGAGAAGATGTGAGACTGCAAAAGAGACAGGAAAAAGAGCCTCGTAGAGAGAGGCCAGGAGGGACAGGAAGGAACAGATGAAGTACAATTTAGTAGGTAGGGAGGACCCAGGTTTGCAGAGCTGGGGGCTTATAGGATTTGGAGGCCTCTCTGTAAGAAAAGACAGTAGTGATTTAAAATTAGGTATGGGACCTTGAAATGGATTACGTGGGGGTCTGGGCAGGCTAAGCTCTACAAGTTTCATAGTGAGTCTGCCTAAAGTCCAAGCCTATTATTAATAAAAAGTGTTTTGTTCCTGGTTTGGATGAGAAGAGCAGAGAGTGGGAAATGGGGTCTTCAGGCTGGATGGTTCACTAGTTGGGTGCTGTGGTCTGAATGTTTCTTTCCTCCCTATAAATTCTTATGTTGAAATGCTAAACCCTAACCTAATAGTATCAAGAGGTGAGGCCTTTGGGAAGCAATTAGATCATGAGGTAGAGCCTTCACGAATGGGATTTTAAAAGGCTCTGAGGAGCTGGTTTCCCTTCTGCCTGAGACTCTTACATCTTGTGACATTAAGGTGAGAAAATATCTGTCTATGAAATAAGCAGGACCTCACAAGACACCTAATCTGTGAAACCTTGACCTTGGACTCTTAGCTTCAGAACTGTGAAGGTTTTGCTATTTATCAAACACCCAGGTCTTGGTATTTTGTTATAGCAGCTCAACAGCACTGAGACATTGGGTAACAACCAAAACCTCAGGAAATTCCAATGCCAATGCTAAAAATACACAGTGGTAAGCTGCTTGAAGACAGGCAATGGGTAGAGTATGGAAAGTAAAGACAATGATTGTGGCTTGATTGATGTTCTCACGGGAACCAAAGGCTTGGAGAGATTAATTAGGAACCAATGGTTCTCCTAGTGCAGATCCTAAACTAACATATGCCTTTATCTATTATAATAATTTTCCTGCTCTTTTGTAAGTCTTCGGTCATATTTATTTGTGGTGAGTTCTTTGAGGGGAGGATTTCCTCCACAATGCCCATGACACAGCAGATTGTGAACTGCATCCAAGTCTGGCTAAAAGGTCACTGATTCAGTTTCCTCTCCCTGGTCACAAGAAGGACCAAATTTCTCAGTCTCTCTATGGTTAGATTGAGACCCATTTCTGGCCAATGGAATATGGACAGAAGTGATATACAGCATGAATCCCCATGGAGACCATGAATTGAAGGTAGTATGACTGTGAATTCTTCAGTCACTGCTTGGAGGAGAACCACCCAGGACAGCTGTCTGGCCCATGTCAAGCAAAAAATAAATAAACCTTTATTGTTGCCGCTGATGCTTTGAGACTGTTACATCCGTCATGATGTAACATTACCAAGAAATAGAATGAATGGATCACATTGATTCTGCCTCATTTAATCTACCTGGGTTGTATTTCATCGTCTATTTCAAGAGAAAGATGAAATTTTGGTCTCACTATCCATTTACTTCCTGAGCATTCTGTTCTGCATCATAACCTTATTGGTATTGGTGATGTATTTTAATATTTGATTTATGAATATATGTACATATGTATTGCTTAAAAGGCTTTTAGAGTGGAATAGGAGAACCAAACGGCTGAGTAGATATGTAAAATAAGTACATCTAAAGGAATTTCCTAAGAAAAGTCTGAGCTTTGCATAGGAGGCCTTGGCAAATAATAATTTTCATTCATGTCTACAAGTAAAGTTATCACCCATGCAAGAAGAAAAGGTAGGGTGTTCTGGAAAACCACAGGGAAGATAACTGAGAAATAAGTCTAATGTCTCTAGTGGGAGTTGGGTTAGAGGTGGTGTTATAGTTTGGATGTGAGGTGTCCCCCAAAAGCTCACGTGTGAGACAATACAAGAAGGTTCAGAGGAGAAATTATTGGGTTGTGATAGTCTTAACCCAATCAGTGAATTAATCCCCTGATAGAGTTTAACTGAGTGGTAAATGAAGTAGTAGGGTATGGGTAGAGGAGGTGGGAATTGGAGACGTGGCTTTAGGGTATGTTTGTATCTGGCAAGTGGAGACTCTCTCTGCTTCCTGATCGTCACATGAGCTGCTTCCCTGTGCCACACTCTTCCTCCATGATGTTCTGCCTCACCTCCAGCTCTAAGGAATGGAGCCAGCCTTTTATGGACTAAGACCTCTGAGTCCATAAGCCCTCAAATAAACTTTTCCTCCTCTACAGTTGTTCTGGTCAATTCCCTCTAGTCACAGCAGAAAAAAAGGCTGATTAAAACATGTGGGTAGATAGGTTAAATGAAAAAAGCAGGTAAACTAAAGCAGTGGAGGTGACAGAGGAAGCTCTGTGAAGACCCACCCAGGTGGAGAAATTCTAGTTTGGAATTAGAACAAGAAGGAGGGAACATGTTTAGTTTTCACAACTCAGAGAAACCCCTTATCTTTCTATATCTGACTATTTTTACTTAATATGAGAACTTTCAATTCCATCCCTTTTCCTGCAAATGACATGATTTCATTCTTTTTTCTAGCTGAAGATTACTCTATGTGTATATATAGCACATTTTCCTGTCCATTCACCCACAGTGGACTTCCAGGCCAATTCCACATGTTGGCTATAGTAGACATGGACCTGCAAGTGACTCTTCTAAGTGCTGACTTCATTTCCTTCAGATATATGCCCAGGAGTGATCCAGCTAGATCATACAATAGATCTATTTCTAGTCTTTTGAGATATCTTTTACTGCTTTCCATTGTGGCTGCATTAACCTACATTTCCACCCAAAGTGCCTAGGGTCCTTTTTTCTCCATATTCTCATTGTCATGTATTACTTATTTATTGATTGCTGAGGCTAGCCTAGAACTCTGGATCCTTTTGCCTCTGCCTCCGACTCTTTGGGATAACAGGTGTGTGATCCCGTGCTCATTCCGACTGGGGTGAGATGAAATCTCAGTGAAGTTTTGATTTATATTTTTGCAATGTCTAAAGATGTTGGACATTTTCTGTCTATTTATTTACTATTTTCACTTTTTACTGAGAACATTTGTATTGAAAGTGTGTGCTCCAAGATGGCATTTTCTCTGGCACACATCCATTTAGGTGAAACCATTCAAATTGCTATTTCTATAGGTCAAAGATGGTAAAAATTTTACAATTTCATGTGGTTCAAACTATTTGACAAACAAAATTGGTGTTGATTGTAACAGTGAATGTGGAACCCACGTGTAATACAAAGGAGACCTTTTCTCTTGCCTTTGAGCAAGGTCACAATTTGGCCAAGGACACAATAATAGAGCAAGTGATCTTTCTGTTTGAGGTGGGAACTTGCTTACTGAAAAAAAATGAAAGAAGCCTCACTGCTTCCAGCTACTGCATCTCCAGAGATCTGGGCACACTCTCAGGACCTTTTTTCTAGATGGCCAAGGTAGCTGCTTCTCTGTGGAAGATGGTTTGTTCTCATCTCAAACCAGGACTATAGTCTGGTACCTTAGTCTGTTTCCATTGCTATACCTCATACGGTGCTGGCTTCTCCTCATTACATCTCCAACAGGAACATTCACAACACAATAGCCATAGTGAGAATAAAGATGCATGGTTTTAAATAATGATGGACTTCTCATGGGAAATAGGCTTTTCCTGAGCTTTCTCCTCACCAGATAGGGATGGTTTATCTTTGAGAAGAGGTGCATGTATCTTGTATCATAAGGGTAATAACCAAAGTCTACTTTTCCCATGAGAGAGACACAGCATACCTATGCTATGGGGCTTTCTGGGCCAGAGTGCCCTGTGGAGACACTTTTCCAAGAGTGGTCCACGGAAGGGTGAATACATTAAGTCAATGTGCGATAACAAAAAATGTAGCAGATGAGGGGGAGACAGAGAGAGATGGAGGAGAAAGGCAAGAGGCTCTAACCTGGACTTGAGAGGGAGATCAGAAAAGACTTATTAGAAAAAGGAATATCTGAATTGATCTCATGCAAATTTGGAGTCTCAGGGGACTTGGTGGAGAGGATGAAATTGATGAAATTGATCCAGGTTTAGGATATGGCAGGTGCAGGGGCCCGAGAGGAGGAGAGAAAGTGAAACTTGATTTGCATGCCTGCCTGAACCATGGGCTATGAAGTGAGGGAAGGCTTAATAGGAGATTGAGGAAGAAAGCAAGGGCTCTTGTGTCAAAGGACTTAGTTTGTCATGAAGATGGGGGAACAATAATATGTGAAGTGAACATTATAGATATTACCAGGTGGCTGGATTAAGGTAGATGAAAGAAGAGCAGATAGATCAAATTGTGGGATAGTACAGTAACTCACATAGAAAATCATAGTTGCCTGGAGTGAGAAAGAGAGGGAGAAATACTAAAAGCAAGAAATGACAGGGCTTGGTGCTTAATTAATGTGGGGGTCAAAAAGGGGAAGTAATTCTAAAATGCCTATAATTCTAGCATTTGCCCCTAGGAGAATGGAGGTGCCATCTCATTAAAAGTTGTTCCCAAGCTCAGCCTCTTAATTAAGAGGGTACTCATGGGGTTATGTTTGGGAGAAGTCAGGAGCCTTAGGTACAGAGCCATTCACATTTATTTTGTGTCTTAGAGATACAAAGTGTTACAAAATTTCCAGGGCACTATATGTATTTTTTTCCAGACTCAAAGATGTGCACTGTAATATTGTCATTGGAATAGGTGAGGATACCTTCATGCAACCTGTAAAATAAGAAAGTAAACCTGCAATTGATGAGTTCCAAGGACATCCATAATAACTGTAAAATAGAATGAAAAGTTGCAGACAATGATGTAAGATGTGATACAATTCTGATTTAAAAAGTGAGCAAATGTCCAATGAACATAAGCAGATTGATAGTATTTTCCTTCAGATAATGGGGTTAGGAGGCAGAGGATAAATAAAAGAAGCCACACTCCCTTTTTAAATAAACTTATATACTTTTTATGTACTTATAAAACATTCCACTTTTGACGAGAAAGATACACATAAACTGTACATTAAATGACACTAGAAGTTTTTAAAAAATTAAAATACTGTTTTTAAAATGCCCTATTCAATAAAGGGCTATTATTATATTTGCAGCTTTTCTGATGGTTGCTGCAGACCAGCAGGTGGACATTAAATGGGAAATGACTGGGCTGCAAAGTGGTCCATAGCAGGTCAGGTCCCTAGCAGAACTTCACTTTAATTTTCATAGGAACCCAGTGATGGTGCACACATGTGACACCCATGCAAAGTGAGACCTGAGACCACTTTGGCTCAGGAGGTTTCATTTGTTGAGTGAAACTATGAGCTGAAAATTGCCTGTGGCTACCAAAGAGGTGAGCAAGAAGAGACACTGCAAGTAGAATTATTTCAGAAGGACTCACTTGGACTTGAAGACCTGGGGGGAATTGTCTTGAAATTTTACTTATTGCCCAGAATGGCTTTAGGTTGAACTCATCTTTGGATTGGCTGCTACCTTCAAATCTGCAAAATTGACTTGGACATTCCAGAAGACCAGCCTTTTCTCCAGGGACTGTCATTATATTCTGCTTGCAGCTGAGATGGAAACACCCAAAGAAATGCTTTTGTCTTGGCAACATTCTGTAAAGTTTTATTCTTTTTGGATTTCCCATCATTTGTAAAGAAAATAAATAGCTTTCTTGTGAGTGGTGTGTTTGTGATGGCATAGCTATAATCAGCCGCAGCCCTTTTGAGTTTTCCTGCTTGTCTTTTTATTCTAGTCAGAGGCTCTGGGTTCTGAGAGTGTCTTTTCTTGTACAATGATCTTGGTCTGTAGCAACTGGCTGATAAAACGTAAAAATCTTGTGTTTATCATCTGCCATATTTTTGTTGTGAGGTTTAATTTTTCCCCTTTACAAGCTGTTCAAGTGTTCTAGCTATAGAGACCAGATGGTTTTCCTACCCCCTTGATATTTCCTTCGTGTGGACGATTATTCGGAGATGTTCTGAGGCTGTGGTGGGATAGGCTAGTTTCTATAGTTACTCTCGTTAGCATCCCTGCATTTAAGCCTTTGCCAGTGCGAAAGAATATTCAATCCATCAAAGTCTGGAAGCCACTTAAAATAAATGGCCCTGTGTGTTTTGAAATCAGGTGGGGAAACCCCAGGTTTCAAGTAGCCATTAATAAATAATTACCCTTTTGTTACTGCATCCTGCCAATGCCCTGATAAGGAAGAGTTGATGGATGACAGAGTGGGTTTGTAGCTTTGGGTTTGTTAAAACATGCTTGTTTCTGATTCCCCACAGATGGACACTTCCTGGAGCCATGGGAAAAGCATGCTGTGTCCACATCATGTACAATACTTGTATGCTAAATATACCTAGAGGCTTTTATGGTTTGGATATGTGTTCCTCAAAATCTCACATGTGAGACAATGCAGGAAGGTTCTGAGAAGAAATGATTGGATTTCAGTGAATCGATCTCTGATGGGATTAACTGAGTGGTAACTAGAGGCAGGTGGAGTTTGGCTGGAGGAAATGGTTAATTGGGGGCATGGCTATGGGGTATATATTTGTGTCTGGAGCTGAAGTCTCTCTGTGCTTCTCCATCACCATGATGTGAACTGCTTCCTTCTGCCACCCTCTCCAGCCATGATGGTCAGCCTCACCTTGAACTCAGAGGAATGGAGCCTGCCTTCTCTGGACTGAGACCTCTGAAACCATGAGTCTGCAAATCAACTTTTCCTCCCCTAGAGTTGTGCTGGTCAGATCCTTTAGTCACAGCAGCGAAAAAGCTGACCCAAACAGGGGCAAAGCCTTTCCCCATGAGCTCAGAGTTTACCTTGCAGATGCTCAGTAAACAAGCACTTCCTGCTTTGGGGTTCCTGACTGGCGATGTGGGAGATTGCTTTTGATACAGGTAAAAGGCAGAGCACAACAGCAATGCCGATAGTGGAGGCCTCTCGTTGACACTGACTGTGTACTTGGCTGGATCTACCTGGGGTTCAGCAAAGAATAAACCAACAAGCTCCAGAAAATGCTTAGCTCTGTGTGTGTGTGTGTGTGTGTGTGTGTGTGTGTGTGTGTGGCGGGGAGGCGGTTGGAGGGGAACGGGGATCAAACCCAGGTGTGTTCTCCCACTGAATTATATATATCCCCAATCCCTTTTATTTATTTATTTTTTTGAGACAGCACCTCTCTAAGTTGCTAAGGCTGTCCTCAAACTTGTAATCCTCCTCCCTCAGCCTCCCAAGAAGCTAGGATTACAGGTGTGTACCACTGTACCCAGGTGGCCTTTGGTTCTTAATGAGCATTTGTCCTGCAGCCAAAGGCCATCAGAAATACACCTAGAGTTGAATGAGTTGGCTTCATAACTAGTATTATGAAAAGTCCATACATCACAGGAATTGGGGGGAGTCTCAATATGACAGGGTGTTATAAAGAACTTATAGGATTTGGGCTTTGGTTGGATGATTTGGGGGACAGTGTGAGGAAGCAGAGCTTGGGTTTTAGTAGAGAGCATAGGTAATTCTATGAGTGGGTATCTCTGTAACTCCTATGTCCATGAAGGACAGAGAAGGGTACAGGAGAAGCTGGGATTTGTAAAGAGGTAGCAGTGACTTACTCAGCAAGAAGGGGCTGTGTGGTATTTAGTGTGACCTGACCTGGTAAGTGCTTTTAGAGGATTATTTCTGTCCAACAGGAGAGGCTGTGGCTTAGCTGCACATGTTAGGCCAGCTGGTGATGAGTTTCTGGATATAAGGGCACATTCGTTTTCAAATGTTGATATAGGCTTGCTTTCTTTCTCAAATATCATTGAATTAGAGATACCTTGCTCCTGATTTTGCTGCTTTGTCCCTTGTGTTATTGATCTCTGGATTAGGAAGTGATGTAAATGAGACTGCTGCAAAATCAGACTCCCATGACCCCTCCCCTCCTCATGCACACGTAGCAGCCTGGGCCTCAAGTCAGGATATTGACAAGTATCTTCTCTGCACACTGCAACAGTGACCTACTAGGACTCTGTACTTTCTTTTTTCATTTTTAATTGACAAATAATACTTGTAGATATTTATGGGGTATAATGTGGTGTTTTGATATATGTATGTATTATGGAATGAGTAAATCAAGCTAATTAATATCCATTATGTCATATGCTTATTTTCTGTGTGTATGGTACAAACATTTAAAATCTACTCTCAGAACAATTTTGAAATACACTTTACATGATTACTAACTGTAGTCAACATTCTGTGCAATAGATTTTGGAAACTTCTTGTCTTTGACCAACATCTCCTCATTGTTCCTCTTCCCAGTCTCTGGTACCCACTGTTCTATACTCTACTCCTAGGAGTGCAACCATTTTGATTCCACGTGTTGGTGAGACCACGCGTGTTGATGAGACCACACGTGTTCGTCTTGCTGTGCCTGAGCTTGCCTGTGCCTGTGGCTTACTTCACTGAGCATAAAGTCCTCCAGTCCAGGTCTATTCATGTTGTTGCAAGTGACAGAATTGAGGACTCTGCTCTTCATTTAGAGGCAGAATCACAACAGGGCTCACTTGAGAATCCAGAGCTCCAGAATCCTGAGTTAGTCAGGAAGGCCCGGCCCTGGAAGTCTGCATTTTTGAGAATTACACAGGTGATTGTGATGATCCTTCAGGTTCAGGATGCACTGGGGTCCTTGGAATGGTTTGAAGAGTGACCAAGAGCAGTGATGGCAACCAGCCTTGCCTCCAGCTCACCTGGAATCTTACCACTGCGACTTCTCCCTCTGAGTTGAACATGTTTGTTCTTGCCATCCCTTGTTAAAATGCACTCATTCCCAATCGATCACTCTGTTTGATTATCCATATAGCCCATGAATGATTATTGTGTGTCTCCCATATACAGGGCCCTCAGCTAACCTAACAGAAGTGCAGGTACAGTATGCCCTGTCCCTTCCTCCAGTGGGTGGGTGACTATTTACTTACTCATAGAGGACTTAGACCAGAATAAGATAACACACCTCAACAGGTAACCAACAGAAATGCTGGACAATAACTAGTAAGCACATTAAATGCAGGAGGAAGCCACCAACAGGGGTACTGAGTCACACAAGAACACCATGACACGCCTTGTCTCAGGGGCTCTTTGCTTGCAACAGCTCTAGTGAGGCAGATGTCCTTCAAGAGGAGAGCCTGGAACAGAAAGAATGGTTAGCTTATTGACTTACCTGGTCTTTCTTCATTTTTTTGGTGGCCACATTTAAGCATGAAGATGAAATAACTTGCTCTAGGTCGTATAGTTAATAGCAGAGCTTAGACTTGAACCAGGTCTTCTGACTATAGATCCTATGTACCTGACCACTAGACTATGCTTCTACCAGGCCACAGGTTTTTAATGAGGGCCTTGTTGAATGAAGTCTTCATGGCAAACCGAGTCTTAGCCAGATGTGGGCTACAGCCTTACTCTGTGGAGCAAGAGAGACCAGGTTCCACCCAGGTACCCACTATTACCACACTGTCTTGGAGCCTCCCCTGTAGTATTGGAATTGAGAGCCAGGTCCCAGGTCCAGATGGGAGAAGCAGCTTCAGAGAAAAGAAAGGGGTCAATTCCTTATCATTCTTATCTCTGCATCCTACAGGGAAAGAGTCTTGTGAGCAGGGACTTCATTGTTAGTTTGTCCTTCTAGGCAAAAATGACCCCATTCAATGGCATGTCAAACAGTTGCTAAAGAATATCTATGGAATTGACCTCCTACTGGGTTGCAAGAGCCAGGATAGCAGAAAGCAGTGACCCCAGCCTGCCCAGCGCACAGTGTTTATTATATATGAGGCAAGGTTCTATACCCACTGGGTGGCAGTGGGACTCAGGAAGATAATCTTCTGATGTTCATGCAAAAAATCAGTGCTCTTAACTAAATTATTTTGTTTCCCCACATTAATTAATACACACCAGAATGAATTTATAAAGCAGATAGAAATATCAACTTTACAGGAATAATTCTGGGAGACAATGCAGGGGTTAAGGGTATAGGGAGGAATGTTACATATTGGCCTCAATTCTTCACTCTCTTCCCTGGCCACAACCTTGGCCTTGTGACTTTGCAGTTCCTTCTCTAAAAGGGATGAAGAGTAAATCCCCATTCCTTGACTATGAGTATGGTCATGTGATTTTTTTTTTTCTCAGTAGAATGAGAAGGCAGGGTGGTGTATCAGATCTTAGAACAAGGATTTGTGTGTTTCCACTTGCAACTTTGCACATCTATCATCATAATCAGAAGAAGATGCTCAGCCAGTTCACTGGTGCCAGGAAAATGACCTACATCTCATGGAGCACTATGAAGCTGAGTTACCTCCAAATGATCTCAGCTGCGATGTGCTGAGTGTAGTCAATTCACACATATGTGACAATTCTAAATCATGTATGTTTGGGGTGCTTTCTTATATTGCATCTTTGTGGTGATAACTGACAGCCAGTGCTTGGGTTGGGGGAATATGGACTCCAATTGACTTCTTTTGCTTACTCCTATATGGGCCATTATTAAAACCTTCTAAACCATAGGTTTGCCACAAGAGAGAAAAATAAAAGTGTCTACTTATAAAAAGTGTTTGAATTTCCAGCTGCTGTTCTGATGAGATAACAGCAATTCAGTGCTTCCTATAGCACCTGGCATATAAGTTATATTCTGTTGGCTCTTGAGGTGGAGGCCCCTTGGAAAGGGCCCTGCAGGCCTCTGTACTGTTGTCTATCAGTAGGCTCCAGGGTTTTCAATGTGACAAATTAAATGTGGCATAAATGATATGGTTGTGCTCACTCCAACAAAATTAATTTCCACATGCTTAAAGTTCTTGAGCAAAAGATTTTGGGCTGCACATGTGTGCATAAATGTGTGTATGTGTGTGGGCACACACAATGCAGGTGTTTATTCTAACCAGAATGTGGGCCAAGATGAGGAATATTTCTGATTCTCTAAGATTGCCATAGTGTCTTCATCTATGTTCCTATTATTGCATGAAGTGGGTGACTTCATTCCTTAGAGTCAAAGACATTTGAAGACAAGAAAATTGCAGGAACACTGGCCTGCCCTCTAGCCCTGATTTAAACGTGGTTCCCCTTGAGCTGGCTTTGAAGCAGCCCTGATGTGATCAAATAAGCAGTGGCAGTGGCTTTCCTGGACATTGTTATTTTTCTAGGCAGTTCCTTCAGTGAGCCTCACGGAGAGGGACCCCAGAGCAGCAGCTTTTCAGTCTGTACTGTAAACTGCATGAAGAAGGGAGAAGGCGGTTGCTGGCATTTACTAAAGCTTATAAAACTGTCCGCAGTGCAGCCCCTGAGCTTGGAGTCCCGCTTGCTGAGTTTTACAGCCTCTCCATTCAGCTGCATAAATAATCTCCTGCAGCCCTGGGAGCCTGGGGTGCGCCAGGCATTGAGGACCAAGGAACTCTTTGAGAGCTCCATGTTAACCCCAGGAGGAGGACCACAGCCTGGCTTGCAGCTCTACCCCAGTAGGGATCGAATTGTCAATTTTACTAAACGATTTCTAAATTCTTTGTGACTGTGTCATGCATGTAATTGATCCTCAGTATTTATTAACCAAAAGACTGAAGTATTTGGAAATCTGATCAACTTTCAGCCCCCCCTCCTGCTTTTGTTCTCAAATTTAACATTATTTTTCTAATTACAGTTTTCTTTTTTTTTTTTTCTAATAAAATCAGACATCTGGCTTTCAAACCTAATCTTTCAAATTGTATCTTAGGGTCAATCCTAAAATGCTCCTGCTGCCAACCATTTTTTAAACCTAATCTGTCCACAGAACGGTTGGCTTGAAATAAAGCTGTACCCTGATGCCAACAGCAGCAGCCGGCCCTGACTCTCACTGCCCCACTCTGGCCCCTGGCTGGACTCAGGGAAAATTTCCATCACACATGAGGGCAGCAGGGTCTGGGTAGGAGGAAAGAGAGCCATTGTTTCCTCTTATGAAGAAGATGGAGCTGCTACAGTGCACAGCATCTGAGATGCAGAGCCCAGGACCTGCTCTGTTGCAGCGACTGCTCCTCTGGTGTGTCATTTTCCATTTGGTCACGGTGGCACTAGGTTTAGCAATCTAAAACTCATATAAAGAGCTATAGAGGTAACTGGGTATAGACACAGGTCATGTCAAAGGCTCACTGTGGCTCACTGTTGCTGATGGGCATGTTAATGTGGTTGGGTGGAGGGTCCTAAATCAGGGACCTTAGTGCATGCCCACCCAGCCCCTTAAATAGCACAATTCAGCCTCGTTAATGCTTTCATGGAACATGTAGGAAGTTTCTGTTGGAATATTGATGATTTGTTTCTGGAATTAGTTCAGATCAATGCTCTGCTTATTTGGTCCAGCTGGGTCAGGCCCGAGCCTATTCTTGGTTTCCATTGTTTGCTTGGTCTTCTGTCATAAGCGGATGGTGGCCTTAGCCTGCATAACACATGATTTCTAATATTTTCTCCCTCTACTTACAAGGACTATCAGATCACCTGTGCCCTTTATGGCCAATAATCCAGACAAGGTAAAGATAAAGGGTTTAGTGATGGGGCTGAATCAGATACCATGCAGAAGGGACAGGAAAATATATAGAATACAACTTCTCAAGTATCCTTCAACATGTAAGCAAATATAAAATAATCCAATATTAATAGAATACATTAACCCTGGTTCTAAACAGAGGAGTTATTCTTAAATATTCTAATATCATAGGCTCAAAAAATTAAAACACTTGTAATTGGAAAATGTAATTATCCCAGAGCACTCATAAGTTCAGTGTGTGTTTCCCTGTTGCTTAACAGAGAACAATATAATTAATAAATGATCAAAGGATTTTTTTAAACTTTTTTTCATTATGAATTTTCAATTCTAATGATAGTGTGTTTTCAAGTCAGGAGGGGAAGGCCCTCTTTGAGAAATGAAACTTAACATCAATTACAAAGAATTTATTTCTTAATCCCCTCCAAAATCACACTGCACTATTTAGTGAAGTCCATGTCCTACCATATTTTCAGAGCAATATTTTACATGTGGGAATATTTGAGAATATATGTACACATTCAGCTCTGGTTTTCTTAAGGACAGGCTGGAAACTAGACTGACTTCCTTATAAAATATAACCAGATAAGGTACATGACTTTACCCCCTTTAGCTATACCTAATGTAGTGCAAATAAAATCTAGTCTCAAATTAATATATTGCCATAGGAAATTACCTTGTAGTTGTGCTGATGGCTCAGAAAAAGAGAAGAAAAATTCTCTGAAACTTCTTTGACTGAACATTCCATCATTTGAAATTCATTACTGCACTAATCAAATTCACTTTGGGAATTTGTTGAAAGGGGGACGTCTTCAAATTCTTTATTAGAACACATTTGGGCAAAATAATACCAAGTGGATTTTGCTTTCCTTTGAACAGGATTCCAGGCTCAAAAATGTATGTCATTCACCTATTTTGAATTAAACCGATATTAAAAGTCTTGTCATTGGTCAACTTTTCTGTGCTGTGTTTTCTGCAATCCTAAATCTTTTATTTTGGATAATATCTGAATACAGACATTGGATCAATGATCTATATTAATGGCAAGTAGGGGGGATGGAAAAAGTATTTCCAGACCCTAATCTTATTTTCCAGTGTGAATTTTGCATAGCATGCTACTGCTATGTAATCTTATGCTTTAGATTTTTAATTTCACTGGAAATACAGATACATTATAAAACAAATCAGGAAAAACGATGCCCTTGACCATTTATAGTTTACTTAGCTTTTGTGATCAACAAGTTCATGTGTACTACACAGTTCCAGAGCACTTACCCTTTTCACACCCTGACAGTTTTATTTTATTGAGCCTGTAACACTGAGACATTGCATTCATGTGAAATTCGTTGACTGGATTTCAGCAAGTATCGCCAAAACATACTGTTTTTATCCACATTTCAAATAGTTTTGGAGTTAGGCCATGTTTTGCAATTACATTTCTAAAAAATTCACAGGCTTTCTCCGCAGTTTCTAGTCTAAATATTTTTTTTTCACCCAATGTGTCTTGAATGCAATACACTTGTTCCAGTTTTAAAATATCATCCCTCAGAAAGCACACATGGCCAGCCAGTCAATGGCATCTCCTAATGCAAATCTTTTGCTTGTGTCAGAGACCAGAGATGCTCTGATTGTTAACTAAAAGCCATGTGTATGGAACATTGAGTGACAATAGTTTATCTAGGCACATGTAGATTATTAGACTGATGAAGTTGACATTTTCCTAGTGCTGTTGGCATCACCTATAATATATTTCATGTATTTTGTTTAATTTGACTTTCCAAATAACTCCAATGAAGTAGGTTCTACCTATTTAAAAATAAAGCAACTGAATCTGAAGTTAAGTAACTTGCCCAAGATCACAGAGCTAATAAGAGAGCAAGTTGGGCTCAAGTCCTGGACTTCAGTCTCCAGTTGACCACTTCATCATGAGAGCTCACCTGCATGGAATGTGGAAAAGATGTCAGTGTAGCTTTCATCAGACCTCTCCTCTTTCTACCTCTACTAGAAACATACATTGATATTCACACTCAGTTGGAATTTCTTTATACGCTCCTCTTTGCTTTCTTTTGTGCATAGCTTAAAATGCTTAAGCTATATTATATTGCAATACATCATCCAGCTTTCTTTGGCCTATTGAACATTTAAATAATAAGGGTACCAGGGATTGAACTCAGGGGCACTAAATCACTGAGCCACATCCCCAACCCTTTTTTTGTATTTTATTTAGAGACAGGGTCTCACTGAGTTGATAAATTGCTAAGGCTGGCTTTGAACTCCTGATCCTCCTGCCTCAGCCTCCAGAGCTGCTGGGATTGCAGGCATATGCCACCACACCCAGATTAAATTATTATTGTTTCTTCTGTAGTTAGTTTCTTCATTCCCATTCCATTCTCTTTAGTTGGCTTCTATAGACTTTTTTTCTCTCCCTGCCTTTTCTCTTCTTTCCTGTTAATACTTCTCTTCTTCCTTAGTTTGCTCCATTTTTCTGTGTTATCCTCACGTCAACCTTCTGCCTCCATTGTACTCATCTTGGATAGGAGGAATTTACTTTGTTTAATTAAACAAATATGAAAACAGGCAATGGAAATCTTTCTTAGCCCCTGAGCACTCATCTAGCCCTGGGTCCTCTTATGAATGATGCTCTTCTTCACAGCTGATTTAAAAAACATTTTGGTAATGAATTTTCTGGTTGGTTAGATTCTGGATTAATAGCAGTTGATGCTAAAATTCCAATTTTCAAAGTGGAAAATGAGACACCGATGAGACAAGAATCATCCCTGAGTTTCGATAAATCATCAATATCGGTAGATAAAACAGGATTCAGGCCTTCTTGTTTGCTGAACCGAATGGAATGAATGGTGGCTCCTATGGTCCCCATCCGTTGGAAAGAAAGAGCTTTGTATTTTAGCTCACCACTGTTCTACTTTCCACACGTGGGGAGGCAGAGAAGAAGAAAAGGCAGAGCCCCCCTGGAATTCCAAAGTCAGGTGGTCTAGAGGTCTGGGTGAGGCTTCATAACCCAAAAGGTGCGTATACAATGGCTAAAGAGTCCTGTTCGAAGTTAAGTCACTTGGCTCAGTTTTTATGTATGTCTGTATCAACTAAATCCAAGGGACACTGTTAAATGATTCAACAAACACTTTTGGAGAATATAATTCCCTAAATCAGGAATTATAATCTTACAGAATTTATGGTCTGCAGAGTAAACAAACATTTTTCCAAACTTAAAATGATTGTTTCCAGAAACAGCAGGGGGCACTGTGGAGGTTCCTGGGTTCAAATTCTAACCCCACCCCTTCTTCCCTGGCTACTGTCCCCAGGTGAGTTCTTTATCTTCCAGGGCTTCTGTAAAGAGAGCCTAAAAGTAGCCCCTCCCAATGGAGTTGTCCCGGCTGCTAAGTGAAATGCTACCCAGAGAGCAGTGTTGGGCACACTGTAAACTTGAACAATGTTCACTCCTGTTAGTAAGGGATTGTCTGAAAATTTTAATGCATCGATCAGTAAGTACTTGCTTCTCTTTTTGCTCTTTCTCATTTATCCTCTGCCCAATGTCATCTGTCACCTGTGCTGAAGAGGAAAGCAGGTAGACTGATCAAGATTTTCCCTGGATAAAACTTTGATAGAGCCAATCAATAAAGAATAATTTTCAGACTGGCAGTATTCTAATGTCTAGTTTTGTGCTGCTTTAGTCTGTATTAGAATCTGTATTAGAATTGGAACAAGATGCTACAGGCTTCCTTCCAACTTCTGGAAAACATTTTGCAGTCTTTAGATCGTTGGGTTAGAAGCTCAAAAGGAAGAATAACTTGTGAATGTCTTTTCATGATCCGAGTTGTGTCCTTTGGTAGCCATTTCATACTTGCAACCCACTCTCTGTGGTTCTTTGCCTTAGGAGAGACTAGAAGTGTCAGGAACATTTAGGATAGACTAGACGTGTAGACTAGAAGGATGGACTCTTAAAAGAGGAAAAGGGCTGATAAGATCTTGAACATGCCAGAAATTTCTTTTTTCTCATTTTTATTGTGGTAAAATATATACCCACACTCCATTTTAACCATTTTTAAGTGTACAGTTCAGTGACATTAATAACATTCATATGTTTTATAATTATTCCCACTATCCACCTCTAGAATTTTTGCATCATTTCAAACAGAAACTCTGGACTTGGGCAGTATTTGCCCTTTGGTGGCTGGCTTATTTCACTTCAAATAATGTCCTCAAGTTTCTTTCACCCATGTGAAAAATGTCCTTCTTTTTTAAGGCTGAGAAATATTTCATTGATTCCCACATCACCTGCTTCTCGTTCCTCACTACAGCCCTGGTCTCACCCACGACAGCCTATGCTAATTCGACTTGTCTGCTTACATACACCTGAGTCACCCCCAATGGCAAGGGCCAAACGGAACAAGGGCCTTCCTCTTCCCACCTGGCATCTGGTTTCATTTTCTGTCAGTGGTTCTTTAAACTTCCAGATATGAGGTGTAAGCCCTGCCTCGTGTCTGATGCTCAGGACTTCCATCCACAGTCCAGAGGCACATAGGGAAATGAACTAAAGAATTCTAGGCAAGAGGTAGGGACTTGGATGCACTTTTTCTATAGCAAGGATAGCTAAATTTTAAGGGCAGATAGAGAAAGAAAACAAAAATGGATTGTCTTGTTGGACTGCAAATAGAACAAAACCAGAGTGAGTGAGGCCAAACTCGTGGTCTGGGGGCAGCTCTGCTCAGGAAGCATGAAGTAGTAACCAGGCATTTCAGCTTCTGTGAATTCACAAGAATGGGGTGCTCTCTAGACCAGACCTGAGCTTCTGCTGAAGGTGAAGGCCACGTTGGGAATTCCCACCCTTCATTACCTGCTCAGTGCGATGGTGTGTTAATGTTACTGCTGGGGCACAGGGCCACGAAAGCAGCCACCCAGCAGCCCACAGTTGGGTTGATGATCTTCAAGATGGACAGGCATAGTGCAAGAGTCCATGGGATCCCTCCAGTGTTTGGAAGTCAAGACAGAGCCTCAGTTAGATCTGCAATCCTAATAGGAGAAAAACGGGGTTATCGGAAGAGGCAGGCAGAGGTAGAGAGAGGATGTCTGGGACCTTGGTCACACCTGTGTAGTGTGGTCCCTTCAAACTTCTGAGACCAGCCCTGTCCACGTGGCTCTCCATCAAGCTAACACTGCCCACAGAGGGGCACCCATCCCATACCCCAACATTCTTCTGCTTTAAAAACCACAAACAGACAACCAACCAACTAAACCAACATAAACTCAAAGCAAAGCTCAAAGGAAGAACCCTGCGAAGTTAAACCAATGCCTGGTGATGTCCTTAAATAAGCAGAGAAGCCCAGGAAAAGGGGCTGGGAAAGGGGTTAGTGATGCTTTGGTGATTGCTGAAGATCCCTAATGAGTTTTTATATCCAGAGGGAAGCCACTTGCCCCTCCAGCTTCTCACAAGTCCAAATGCAGGGTGTGTGTGGGTATGTGTGTGTGTTGGGGGTGGGGAAGAAGTAGATTGCTTGAGTGTGTATAGTATCTGATTAGTGGAATTGTCTCTACCAATTTAAAGAAATAACCAACAAAGAGACAGAATCCATGGCTGAGGCTCAAAGGAGCAGGGCAGACAGATGAGCAGCAATCTCTGGATTTAGGACCATTTCACTAATTGGCATCATTGTCCTTGACTCAAAGTTACCTTCCTTCCCTGCTCTCTGCAGGAGGGCACAATTTCTTGGTTTCTTCACTAGCACAAATCTCTATGAAAGTCCAATAAAGGAAGAACAGAAAGAAGAGGCAGTTATTAAATTTCTCTTATGCTCACAAACTCATTTCTTCCAAGCTCATCTCATTTCTTGGAAACACGGCTGGGTAGTGAGCTCAAAGCAGAGAGCACAATTGCTCTGGACTGATCTCTGTGTTTCCCCAGGCTGGCTCCACCTGCCCGGAGCCCCTGGCAAGAAGGCATGGCTGAGCCTCCATGCAGAACTTCATCTAGAACTTCATCCTCACCCTAACAGCTGAGATGACTCTAATAAGCTTGTAACAGGGGGCTCAGAATAAATCTCTCACCCTGAGCTTTAAAAGTCCTCTGGCCTCAGCACTAATCCCCTGTGCATTGAACCCCCTGGAGATGGCCCATTTCCTTGGGACAATCTTGGGCACACAAATACACATGGGTTTGGTATGGCAGAAAAACCAGAGGACTGGGAGCCTGTGGACTGGGTTTCTAATCCTGAATTTGCCACTTGCCAGCAAGGGAATTCTGAGAAAATCCTGTGATCTTTTGACTCTCCATTTTTTCCACCTGTGAAATAAAGGGTTTAGAAAGGTTCCTATAGGAGGTCATCTTTGGCCCAGAGGCTCTGTCTTTTTATCATTCTGGAGCCCAACCAGGTGTTACAAACATCACGGGAAACACAGCTGGCTTAAGAACCATGGAGAGAGTGTGCTTTGCCACAACTGGTGCATCAAAGAGGGTGGCCACCGAGTGTCCTGTTGACAGTCGTTGAACAAGGCTCCCGTGGAAAGTCGATTCAGGTTACCACTGTGGGGAAGATTCCCCCTGGGCTTGAGGTCCAGGATGGGGTGGATGGAGAGATGGGACGCTGGAAAATGGGGAAAATCATAAAACAGAATTAAATACATGAGGAAGAGACTACTAAAAGCACCATGCCCATCAGCTTCTCTCAGTGCAACCCCTAACTGGTGTTGCTGTGCTGGATTTTTAAAATTAGAGAAAGCAGCCAGCCACAGCGGCACACGCCTGTAATCCCAGCTACTTGGGAGGCTGAGGCAGGAAGATCTCAAGTTCCAGACCAGCCTGGGCTAACTTTGTGAGATTCTGTCTCAAAATTTAAAAATTAGTAATAAAAGGACTGGGAATATAGTTCAGTGCTAGAACACCACTGAATTCAATCCTCCGTACCAGAAAAAAAAAAAATGAGAGCAGATGATTAAGAAATTAGTGAATAGTTGCTCTCTGTTCATTTGTATTCGACACTGGAGTCAAGAAATGTGTGTGATGTTTGCCTAGGGATAACCAGTCAGAGTCTCTTGTTTTAACTAATCTTTGAGAAATGCATTTTAAGTATTATGAGAGATGGTGTGTGTTTGTGAGTTTATATTTATAAACAGAACCAGCCTTCCTTCCTTCCTTCCTTCCTTCCTTCCTTCCTTCCTTCCTTCCTTCCTTCCTTCCTTCCTTCCTGGTTTCATTCCTCATTTTTACTTTGTAATTTTTTAAATTGAAAATCCCATCATTCCATCATAGCATCTATTTTGAACATCACTGTGTGTGTGTGTGTGTGTGTGTGTGTGTGTGTGTGTTAAAGTCAACAGAAGGATGATGTGGGTTCCTCCATCTAGGGGAGTCTCCTAGAGGTCCAGACTCCCCTAGGGGGCGCGTGTGCCTGAGGGTAGGGTGGGTTTCAGCGGCTGCAGCCAGGCTTGTCCACTGGCACCTCTGCTTGGGGAAGCTGATCCTCCCTTTGATGCTCATTATCCTGCCTGCTCAGTAACATTCAAGTGGCCTCATGTGAAAGGCTTAGAAGAAGAGATTTCTCTGTGGAGGGTCTCTAAGGAAGGAAAATCTGGTGTTATTCTCTAAATTTTTTCCCACTGTCTCAGGTTTCCATAGTAGTGTTTCTTCCTCTTCACACTGGAGCTGGCTTTCTAATCCTCATGGCTGGGGGTGGGGAGGGTTTATTTTCTCAAAGTAGCATAGACGGACTCCTGTGTTCTGAATGGGACAGATTCTATGATGCTCCTTTTTATCTTCTGTGCATTGTATTAGTCAGGGTTTTCCAGAAAAAGAAAACCAATAGTGTGTGTGTGTGTGTGTGTGTGTGTGTATGTGTGTGTGTGTGTGAATAAAGAAAGAGACCTAGTACAAGGAATTGGCTCAGATGATTGCAGAGGTCAACAAGCACTAAGATCTGCAGTCTTCAGGCTGATGACCCAGGCAAATGATGACATATGTCCCCATCAGAAGGCCAACAGTCTGGGGACCTGAGAAGAGTTGGTGTTTCAGTTTGAATCTGAGGGTAGGACAGGAAAAAACCCTTGTCCCAGCTTTAAGGCAGTCAGGCAGAAAGAGAGAGATTTTTAACTGATTAGATGAGACCCACCCACATCAGAGAGGGCTGTTGGCCTTACTCAGTCCACAGAATCAGATGTGAATCTTGTAACAGGGGTTCATTTGATTCTTTGACTCTATCCCTTGTAGCTTTGAAACTTACA
The DNA here is from genome assembly GCF_045843805.1 of Urocitellus parryii. Lineage (NCBI taxonomy): Eukaryota > Metazoa > Chordata > Mammalia > Rodentia > Sciuridae > Urocitellus > Urocitellus parryii. The sequence goes on along the minus strand of NC_135539.1, from coordinate 73,603,984 downwards.
TGTTTTCTTTTTCTTTTTCCTTGATCTTCTCCTTTCTAATTTTCTCCTCCCTGATCTTCTGCTTCCTGATCTTTCTTTTCTGATCTCATTTTCTCTGAATTACCTCTTTAACTACCCCCCCACCCCTCTCCCGTGCCTGTTGATGGGCAGAGTCGCAGTCTTTGGGAATGAAGTCCCTGTGTCTCTCCTTTGCTAGCAAAGCAATAAACTACCTTTTTTTCCCCTTTTTCTCAAAACTGTGTCTTTGTTATTGGGTTGGCATCAGGAACAAAGATGGAGCTTTCAATAACAATCTCATCCAAAAACATTCTTATAGAAATACTCAGAATACTGCTCAACCAAATATCTGGAGACATCATGGAATGGCCAAGTTGATGCAAAATTAACCATCACAGGACCCATATTTAAGTCAATGAGCCAGAGACTGAGAAAGCACTTCTTTTTCTCATTTCCTGCTAGGGCAAGGGTCTCAGTGGCATGCTTGGGTCTCCATATGGGTGGAGGACGCTAGAATTAAGGCAGGTGCTGAGGATAACTAGTGCCACTGATATCAAGGAAGAGGCCCTGAGCAAGACATTCTAAAGATTTTCAGCTCATATGCATGTTGCGGGACATCCTTAAAAATTTTGTGACTGGGTGCAAACCCACCAACTTACAGACAGCCAAGCAGCTTTCACATCTCTGTTGCAGTCAGATCCTGTTGAAGGTGTTCACAGGACTCACTCACTCATAGACTGATGGGTTCTCTTGAAAATCTCCCTCCCTCTCTCCCAGGAATGCAGCATCTGAAAGGGAGATTCTCAAAGCCCAGTGTCTTCACATTTCGTGGGAGTGAAGATATAAGAGTGAAAAAATATTTGCTAAATTGAGATTTGAGGGAAGGAAGCCAGGTTTACTACTAAGTTCTGTTTCCTACTGATCTATGCTGTGTCTATCCGTGGTCAGTTTGTAACAGTGGTCCACTTTATGCCTTGAATATAGCACTGAAACTTACTTTTTAAAATGGACATGTTTTTTTTTTTCCTCTCTCCCTAATCCTCCCTAATCTCAGGAGAAAAAGGATTACCTTTCTTCCCCAATTTAGTCAGATTTTTCTGTTCTGGATCACACCCCCACCCTAGGACTATCCTAGACTTTGGGGATGGTACCAGAAGATCTCAGAAATGACTGCTTCCCAAATTAGCAAGTGAATTACAACTCCAAAAGAGAACACTTGGAATGTAGCTTTTGGATCACCTCCTTGAAAGTCTCCTGTACCTGCTGATGGGCAGAATTATAGCCTTTGGGACAGGAGTCTCCTATGTTTCTACTTTGCTAGCAAAGCAATAAATCACTTTTTTCCTTTTTCTCAAAACCGGGTCCTCATTATTGGATTGGCATCAGGGACAAGAACTGAGCTTTTGGCAACAAGTTCAAATAAGGTAAATGCCTGTATGTAAATCAACCTACTAGTGCAAACTCAAGTTTTTGGTGCAATATACACCATGTTAAGAAATTCCTCCTTTCGCCAGTTCTAACTTCATGTAAAATCACCCTAGCACACAGAAAGCTGCTCTTAATCTGTGCCAAGTTTGTCCTACTTAATTGATAATAAAGCCAAACATGGCTGATTTTTATCATGTTCCTTGATTATTATTAATTTTTCAAAGCATGCCTAAAGAACAGGCAGCACTCAGAAGTGAAAGAAGTTAATGAAATTTCTCTTTCCAAAGAAGCACCTGGGGCCTGGTGTCTTCAAACTGCACTCTAAGGAGGGGTAGGGGGAATGAAAGCCATGTCACATTCTCTTAACGACTGGGATGACACGAAATCTATGCCTCATGGAGATAAAGACTCAACGTTATTTTTGTATTATTAGACACAATTATGAGAAGCCATAAAAAGGGAAAAAATACACACTTCTGTATTCACATGGAAATAAGTGCCTCATTAGTAATAAAAGCTTTAGGTTATGTTACTGTGTAACCTTTTGTTCAAACACAATGTCTCAAATTTGCATAAGTAGTCAGCTGTGTATATCTCAGGGCTATTGAAATGCTATGACTCGCCAATCTAGGCAGCTTCATAAACAGTGTTTTTCTCTTTTTCTGGCGCCCTTGTTTTCACAGAAACACAGCTGTACCGCATGACAGAGAAGTTGGAGAGAGAGGTGGCAGACAATAGATGCGCAGGATTCCTTCCTGGAGTCTCTGGATTAATGGCACCTTGCTTGGGGCCACTTGGAATGAGCAGATGCCTGAACCGCAGTTGCACTAAGTTCTTCATTTCATCTCAGAGTGACAGCAAAATCCACAGGGGACTGAGATGGTGCAAACAGACTGACCATTCTGGAAGCCCCCTTGGAAACTATGGAATGGTTCTTTAATGCCGTCTTGGCAGCCCTTGAACTTCCTGTTGTAAATGGCCAGAGGCTGGAGGTGGGAGGGGAGGTTCAGCAGCCTACCTGGACTTCAGTGGGACTTACATAAAAATGTTCTCAGCAGTTAAGTATAAATCCCTCAGAAACACATGGAATGCATTTTCATTGAAGTCCATATGTGGAATTAGAAATTCAGTGGGAAAGAAACCGAGGTGGAGGAGGTGGGGGTGTAGAGGGAAGGGGAAGGACATGTTATATGGAACTAATAAAATGCAAAAGGTTCCAGAAGGAGTTGTTTGGGTTTGCCACTAGCTCCAAAGCTTCTGGGACTCCCATCCCTTCAAAAGTTCCATGGGAACTTAAAATCCTTCACCTGTTAGTAAAGCAAGTAATCAACAAATATGTGCCGATTCCAAAGGGTTTGTGGCTCTTGAGAGATCCCCGGAAGCCACCTTAGCAGGGTCTGCAATCTGCTTGGACAGAAGGACTAATAGGTGGGCAGCCCCGAGAACACCACACAATTTGTGCCTCGAAGCCCACACATTTTCCTAATGAGGTCAGACTTGTGGACCACCATGTTATTCAGCTTTCTGTCATTGTGAAAAAATGCCCTAGAAAATCAACTTTACAATGGGGAAAGGCTTGTTTTGGGTCCTGGATCCAGAGGGTTCAGTTGGAGGTCTCATAGCCCTGGGTTTGGGACCTCTCTCAGAGCAGTGCATCGTGCCAAGAGCATGTGGCACTGCTTACCTCATGGTGGCAGGGAAACGAAAGAGGGGGGGTGGAGGGGCTGAGGTTCAGTAACCCCTTCCAGAGCACACTCCAGGGACCTAATTTCTTTCCTTCCCAGCCCCACCTGAAGGTTCCACCACTTCCGGTAGTGCCTTAGGCTGATGATCATGCCTTTAGTAGGGACTTTTGGGGACATTTCAGATGCAAACTATAGCAGTCACTCTGGGTGGGTCTGACATCATAGACTCTTGTTTTGAATTAATGAATAAAGTTCTAGAAAGGGAATTTCCCCCCCCCCCAAATATTGGTATGGTTCCATTACCTATGCATGGATTTAGAAAAATAATATCTGACAAAAATAGATGTTCGTTCTTGTCCCGCTTTGTCACAGATGAGTGAGCTTGAACTTGCTTCTTCTCAAGACAAAATGAAATGCTTGGAGTCATCTTTTTTGGTCCCTAAATAGTGACCTCCACTGACCCAGACGTTCAAGGCCAATTCTTGACCCCCAGAGGCCACCTGCCCCTGTGGACACATCTGTCCAACAGCCGAGAAGAGAGCTGGGAATGTTCATAGAAAACTTGGAATTACTAAGTGGCACCATCATATTGCATTCTGGTATGGCTGAGACCAACAGAACATCAGGAGGAGCTGGGTTGTCCATCTATAGGTGAGAGCTTCCCAATTTCCCTCTGGAAACCTATGACCCATGACCAGAAGGCATCATGGTAGCAGAACAGTTAGGCAGTGCCCTCCTCTGCCTTCCCCTTCCCCACAGCAGCCTTGGATTCCGGGGAAGAAAACAGCACATTGCAAAGCTGGGGGCCAAGAACAACCCGATCTTCCCAACAAAGCATATTGCTCTCATCTTATTTGGTGGTAAAAACCATTAGCAGGGAGGACTTGCCAAAGAAAGCAGGTGCTGCATGGAGCAGCTGGAACAGTGACCCTTCCTCTTGATGTGACAGATGATTTAGTGAAGCTCCCCCAACCCTTCCATCAGAAGTGAAAATGGGAGTGAATATACCACCAAAAACATCTGGATTCATAACAGTGATTTGATCTCGGCTCAGAAGAATGCTCAAGTTTTCATAAGGAGGAATGGATTATATTTAATAAGGACATCTGAACTTGGCTAGAGTTGTACTGGAAAAGAATTAATACCCGCTACACATTCAGGCATGCTTCCAGCATCAGAGGAGCTATTTTTAAGTTTAGCTCTTGCCATTCTCTGATGATCTGACCTTGAAAATGTCACAGAAGCCTTCTCTGCCCAATTGAATTAAATTACAATTTAATTAATGGTAATATAATTATCATTAGATTGTAATAAAAGCTCACATTTATTGAGCACTTTGCATTCCTTTACATTTACTTTACATTAATTTGATCCCCATAACAACCCTCCAAGTAGCCTCAGCGCTGTCCATTTGATGGATAGGACATGGAGTCTCAGAGCCTTTGAGATACTTCCCCAAAGTCACACAGCTGGAAAGAGGCAGAACTGGAATTTGCATTCCATCTTTCTCACTCTAAAGCCCCAGCCTCCCTCCATCATGCAGTGCTGCGCTATCCTCCCTGTGGTCTCATTTGCAGCATGAACACAGAGGTACTTGGTTCCCACCCCCAGACTTGTTGCCAGGGTTAGTTTATATGTCTCCAACCATAGGCTCCACAGGCACTGCTGAAGAGTGTCTGCTCCAGTCACTGCACCCCAGACCCTCCATTCTGCATGTAAGCCATGCTGACCCATCTCACCTGAAGGTTCAGGCCAGGACAGATGATCTCCAGACCCTTGAAACTCTAAGACTCATGGAGGTATGCCGAGGGAGAATTCATGGTAGCGTTCGAGTCTTTGCTATTTTCTTCCCAAGAATACTCTTGCCCACAGCCCAGCTTGGTCCAATTCTCTTGTTGGTGGCTCTTAATACTTGTTTGCAGAAGAAGAAACATGGCCAGTGAGTATGGTAGGGAAAAAAATCAGATTAAAAAAAATTTAGTGACCAGAATTCTCTGGATAAAGAGGATGTACTGCAGGTTGTGCTCATCATTTAGCAATAAAAACAAAACAAATCAAACCAGTGATGAGCCCTGTCCTGCGGTCCAGCCTCCAAGTGGAGCTGGGCCTCCCTTTCTTCTAAGTTCCTACTCTTTCAGCCACATAAGCACAAATTCTGACCCATGTTTGTCCCACACTGCACATGGTGGCCCTGGATTACGAGCATTAAGCTGTCATATTCCCCTGCTCCAAAATGACATTGTTCTTTTCCCCTTTCCTTTGAAATTCTCACTCCCTACGCATCAGGTTCTCAGTTCATTAATTGATAGGAAAATGATAGAGTAAAACTACTCAGACTGGATGGTTAGAGGCTTTCAACAGCTTAATGTGCTTAGAAATATTCACTTAAAAATGGCTCCTCTTTTTTGGTGAGTTCACAGGAACCAATGGAGCTGTGCAGGAAGTTCAGACCATGATGGTGAATTTTTAGGCAGGGGTCTCTTAGGCACAGAAAAGTGATTATGATTATCAGGATGGGTTCCAGATTATTTGGGATATTGAATACTAATAAAAACAGAAAATTCTAGGCCTATCCAGAATGGTAAACATGCATGAGAGAGAAGACAAGAGGCGTTTGGGACAGAAGGCCTGACGCTGGACCCTGGGGGGCCTCTTGAAAAGAAAACTAGAGTGTTGGATGCTCTCAGCCCTAGCTGTCAGCGGGACCCACTTAACTTCCTGGACCTCAATCTCTATCTCTGACTTCAGTGAGCTGGGCCAGGTGGTCTCTGGCACCTCTTCCAGTCCAGATGTTCTAAGCTATCATGTGTCTTTCCAAACTCTCTGCAGATGTGATGAGTGAAGGCTGAACACGGACAGGAATTGGATTTTAGGAAAAATTGATGGATTGTGAGGATGGATAGAAGAATTCCCAACCTGGTTCACACAGTCTCTCCAGTTTTTTTTTTTTTTTTTTTTTTTGGACTTCTTGAGAAGCACGTGCTCCGGAGAAATGGAAATCAAGACCATCTACTAGGGCCTCATGTTGCTGTAGAAACAGGCATCTGCAGTTTTAAATAAATGAGTCAGGAAGCAAGAAGGATGAAGAGAAAGAGTGCCATTGTTGCTGTGTGATAGAAATTGGGACACACATACATACACACACACACACTCACACACACTAGCTTTACCACCACAGCAAGGTCCAAATGAGACTGTTTTACAATTAAGAGTTTCTATTTCCTTACTCCTTTAAGACTAAAATTTATGAAAATCCAGGGACTGTGTCCTCTTACTTCTTATGGCCTGAGTACCTAATACAGAGTCCAATACAAAAGGAGCATAAAAAAAACAGCAGATGAATAAGTAAACATAGGTCTCACCTGCTTCTGCTTCCTCTCCACCTTCGGGCCGCAAATTATGTTTTTGTGATTTCTTTCCCTACCATTCCCCAGAAATTTCCCTCAGTGTGTACTTCCCCAAAAGCTTCACATTCATTAACAAATGCATGAGTAAGTGTGTGGTTTTCGTATGTGTGTGAGTTTGGGAGTCTGGGGGTAGCAAACAAGTGATGAACTGCAAAACCCCTTGGAATGGTCTTTCATGGGAAAGATAATGTGTCTGAGTCACTTAAAAGTAAACTACTGGAAAAGAATATTTTTATGTCTTTACAAACAACATTTGTTCTTTTGCTTATTTTTTTGAGAATTGATTTGGCCAAGAATAGATGAGATTTTAATCTGGGGGCTCTGTTTCAATGTTATAAAAAAAACAATGGCCACTCTAAATATGTGTGTTGGGATGAAGATAAGAATCTCTGCCCTTGTGCTTTGGTGGGACCCTTTCCTTCACTCTTAGGGGTCAGCAGAGAGTCATCTCATGGTGGGAATCTCCCTACCCACTATGTCACTAGCCGCTGCCAGTCTCTCCCCTGATGGCTTCTCCTCTCACCCTGCTTCCTTCTCCCCCATGCTCTTACCACACTCTGACATTTATTACTATATTTTATTTTATTTGCTAATTTGTTTACTATGTCTTCCTCATGAGCAGGTAAGTTGTAGCAGGGTTCCGTTCACCACTGTATCTCTTGGAATCTAAAATTCTGCCTGCATTGTGAATACTTACTTAATCATTTTTAGATGAATGAAGAGATAAATGAAGAAGTGATTGAAGAAATAAATGAATGGGTGAAATCAAGAAGGAGGAAAAAATGGAGGCAGAGGTTGTTGTTACTTTTCTCATTGTTAACAACTATGTGGCAAAAACAAACACGCAAACAAAAAAACTAGTAGACTGGAAAGAAAACATTGTTCCCGTAAATTATATACAAGGAATGGTTGGACCAGAGAGGGAGGCTTCTGTGTATCTTGGCCACACTTTCTTCCTCTTCTCCTGGAACTCACATTTGATTGCATTCTAGGGCTGCACATGATTTAAGGGGACATCACTGGCTCAACCCATCTAGACTCTTCTAGGGTCTGAGTCAGACAGGAGGGAGCTCAGCAATCTCCCAGCCTCTGAGAAAAACTTGGCTTAGCTTGCTTGATGGGGGTTTGAAAGAGGAGTTGTGTTGTAGGAAAACAAGTGAGCTCTGGAGTCAGAGACCAGGCTCAAATTCCAGTGTTTGCACTCACCAGTCATGTGAGGACCACTTTTTCTCATCTGCACAATGGAGTACTAATACTTTTCTTTGGGATCACTCTAAGAATTTAAAGACATCATGTTTCCCATAGGAAATAGAATGGAATATTAAAAACATAGACTCGGGATCCAGATTGCATGAGCTGTAAAGTTAACTATGTTGCCGTGTTAGTCAGCTTTGGGGTCAGCATTGTGGTGACCCAAACACCAGACAAGATTTATTTGGGATCATGATTTTGGAAGATTCAGTTCATGGTGGGCAAGCTCCATTGCTTTGGATATGATGAGGTAAGGCAGAAATACGGTAGAATACGTGGTGGGAGAAAGCTACTCAGCTCCTGGCAGCCAGGAAACAGAGGACAAGGACTAAAGAGAAAATAAACCCTTCCAGGGCATTCCCCCAGTGACCTATGTCCTCTAACTCATCCCCCCTCCAAATGCTCCATTCAGCTTTGATGGATTAATCCACTGATAAGACCAGAGTCTTCATGACCCAGTGATTTCCCAAAACTCTACCCAAGAACACACAAGGCTCTGGGGGACATTCCAGATACAAACCATAGCAGCTGCTTACCAGCAACATTGCTATCCACCCCAGTTTCTTTCTAGGGTTGTTGGAAGGATTAAATGAGTTAGAACCATGTTTGATTCCTGGCATGGAAACTGCTGTCTATACATTAGCTATGGCTACACTTATGTAAGATAACTAATGTTTAGTAAGTGACCTTATGATTCTTTCCTTTATTTAAGTCTGGTGGCTGAGGTCTGGAGACCAGAACTTTCCATTCTACCCTAAGTTCCCATGGTCGTGGGGATAGCATGACGGATGGAGACTTCATTTCTCATTCCCCAAACACAGAAAGGAAGGGCTCTTATGATTTTTCTTCATTAACCAAAATGGCTTTATCAAATTACACCTTCTAGTTACTTATGAAAGAATTGAAGACAGGTCACATCAACACTTTCAGTGGTCAGGGACCACTCTTAGGGATATCTGGGGCCCATCTACTTTGCTTATCTTTCTGTTCAAGACATTCCTGCCCCTTCACTTCTCTCAGATGACCTTCATTTTAATCTTGACTGACCAGCCATGACCTCAGGCTGTTCTCTTGAAAAGGTAAAAGCCAAGTAACTCCTTTATCATGGAGTTGGAAGATCAGAAGGAGTGGAATGGGGTGGAGGCTGTGGGGTTGAATCCCTAGCTATTCTGCTTCTGTATCACTCGAATGAGACCCAGAAATCTCACTCAGGAATGAACTCAAGCCTGGGACAGGCTGCTTTAACAGGTCATAATTATTATACAGAAACTCTTGACCCATTTTTAAAATTCTTTTCATTACTTCTTATGTAAGTTTTCTTTTATGAGATGGTAAGGTGGAGAAGGTTGAGTGAAAACACTATGCTAGAACCTTCATCATCCCATATCCTCCTTCCAATTAATCTATTCAATTCAACACAAGCTACTACCTTCAGGTTGTCTGTTAAAATACACTGCTCTGTGATGGAAAGAAGCTGCATCCTCCAGACAAGACCTGAAATCCTCCAAGGTGGGCAACTTTGTTTCAGTGCAACTTGTGAGGATCTCAGTAAGATCCTCCAAAGATGTCAAATAGTCAATGTCCTTTAATCTAAAAGCCTATCTGAAAATCTAGCATTAGAAATGGAAATTCTCTTTTAGGACCGTTCAATGATGGGGAAAACATGGCCTGGGGAGTATCTATGAAAACAACTTTGAACAAACAGAATTGCAGTCACTTCTTCAAAGGGAATTATTTCGCCTTTTCCAAAAATGTTTTGGCCAAAGTGGAGTATGCTGCAACATCTGTATTGGAAAATTACAACTTTTCAGCTTTTCATACTCTTAAATGAAAGATATCTTAATTCCCAACCTTCTAAATAGGTTGTTGAATATTGTTGGTTTGAGCAAAGGTAGGAGATTCATAGTGGAGTCTTCCCAGCAAGGGAAAGCCCAGAACGTTTTATAGCTCCAAATGGTTGCCTCTTAAAGGGGTGCTGTGTTATTTATTCACATGTCTCCTTAGCATAGTGCAGCAGTGGGGAGCTGGGGCCCGTGACTGAAAATGTCTGGGTTTTACCATTGGCTGGATGTGCACTGGATGTACAATTCCCAGGCTCAGTTTCCTCATTGGCAAAACAGGACTAATCATGAATCCTGACTCATGTTGTGGGGATTAGATGGAGTTATTTGATGTTCAGCAGATGCCTTATCAGAGAGCCATCACTTGTTAAATGATATTTATTATAATCGTACTCATTAATCCTTGATTTTGCAGTTTTGAAGGTTTCACTGGAGACTGATGGGGAGACAATCAGGAGCACATATCATATCAACCTTGGCAGGAATGTGTTTGCCTCTGTTTGGCATTTTGTAGGATTCCCCAGGTTTGGTTGGTGAGCTCTGGGGCAGGACCAGAGTCCTCTACCAGGCACCCTCCCTGTTGGGATTTGAATGTCTCTTTGCCCCAGGTCGTATGATAAAGAGTAGTACTTACTTATGATTCTTTCCCCTCCTGGAAGGGCCTTTCTATCATGTCAATCCCTCTCCCTCCAAGGAAAATCAGCAAACTGACCCTTTTTTTCAATTTCCTAAGATAAACCATGGCAGAAATCTTGGAACTCAATTTTTTAAAGACTTGCATACCCACAATGAACAGCCTGTCCAGTGACCTGCTTGGCCTCCATGATGCTTGGAGAATGAGGAGCTGTTGAGGATTTGGATGTGAATCTCAGAACACTTTGCAAGTGGCCTCCAGCCCGGATTCTTCCACTGGCCAGAGTAACTGATGCTCTTTAACCTTTGGCATGACTAAGTAGTGCTGTTCTCAAAGAAATCCACACATCTTTTCTCCAATTATGTGTCTTTCACTTAAAGGTAAAAATTGTTACATAAAAGGGGCTAAGCCAGGCCGTATTGGCATATGCCTGTAATCTCAGCAGCTTGGGAGGCTGAGGCAGGAGGATAATGTGTTCAAAGCCAGCCTCAGCAAAAGTGAGGTGCTAAGCAGCTCACTGAGACCCTGTCTTTAAATAAAATACAAAATGGGGCTGGGAATATGACTCAGTGGTCAGATGCCCCTGAGTTCAATCTCTGGTATCCCCCCAAAGCAGGGGCTAAGTCCATGTGAAAGAGTATTTGAGTTAGCACAGTTCCATGAAATGGGTTCTAGGCTTTGATGATCCAGTGTCTGTAGCAATAACCTTTGTAAAGACTCATTTTTCTAATATGAATTTGAAGTCTTAGAATGGTTGATACCCTTTAACCTAGGAAATTCTAGAAATTTATCTTATGAAAATAACCAGGAATCTATATTCTTTCTCTAGGCATCCCTACCCTAGTAGATGATGAGGATATTCATGATAGGGGAAAAAAAATAGGAACAACTCACTAAATTGAATTTATTCAATTAATTGTGGTTGAACTGTTTTTGAATGTTGGATTATTATGTAGTCATTAAGTGAAACAGACAGGTTGCAAAACAGTAGGATCTCAGGACTGCGATAAGAAGTAACAGATACATGCTTGAACAAAGCAAGACCTTAATGATGATTTTCTGGGTGGCAGAACTCTGTAAAGCTTTTTATTTCTTCCATGTATTTTTAAATATTTCCTAAACATTTATACTACAAATATATATTAATTTGTAATCCAAAAGGAAAGAGATGCTATTATAAAAAATCAGGAAAGGAAACATGTTGGACTTGGAAGTTTCTGTCCTGTGTCAGTTCTAGGTATGTGATCTTAGACAAGACACCTGATGTCTCTGTCATCCCTCAGTTGCCTCAGCTTTCAAATGGGAATAAAACATTGGTCCATTTTATGGGAGCAGACATATAGGTCTACCTGCCTGATGGTAGAGTTATTATTAGGCTCTAAGGAAAAAGTAGCTGAAAAGGGATATTACAAATATTAAAAATAAGTGCATCATTATATATTTTATATCTATCTACTATCTATCTATAAATAAGTGTGTATATGTGTGTGTATATATATATACATATATATATATATATATATATATATATATATATTATTACACCTGGATTATGAGATTAGAAGTCCTCTGAAGTTCCACAATAAAAGACTTGAGATTAATGAACCAAAAAACATTGCAGCATTATCCTGAGAGGATTCCTGTAGAGGTATGGAGTATTTTATTGCTATGTAACGCCTATTCTCAATGATAAGCTGCAAATTTGTTTTGTGTCCCAGACAAAAACAAAATCCTCTTTCTTTGAGTGAGGTGAGCTTTTGCTCTTTATAGCATAAACCTCTCTGAAGCAAGCATTTTCTCTTCTACTAAGAAACATGTGTTTTAAAAAGCTCGTCATTTCTCTTTGTCTTCAATGGGATATTCAACGACCAGGATGAATGGAGACATTTCGAAATGCTGCAAGTTTTCTTTTTGAAGTTGCTCCTGTTTAGTGGGTAATTTGGATCCAGTCTTAGAGCATAAGGAAGCATAAATTATAACCAAAATGGGACCATTGGAGACAATGAAGAAAGCTGCTATTATAAAGAGAGAGAGGGAGAGAAACTGAGCAGGAGAAACATTTGGGGAATGGAAATTAGGGCAGGTTTTGAAATATTTTCAAGCCCGTTTACTGCCATCTGTTAGGAGTCTATGTTGCTAGGGATTTATCGTTTTCTATCTGTGAAATCCTCTGGCTATGGAAAACAAATTTGGCAAAAGATGATTAAACTTCCTTCTTAATGGCAAAGAGGTAAAGAAGGGACATGGAACGGTGGGATGGGAACCTGAATCCTGTGGAGGGCTAAGAAGGAACACTCCTGACTGCCTTTTTAGAAGATGTCACAGGACCCTGGAAAGATCCTTTCTGTGATAAAACCTGTTCTACCTGTTTTCCCTCACCCAGAAGCAGTAGAGTGGATGGTGCATCTGGCTAGGAAGGACACCAGAGGACAGGAACCCAGTTCCACTGTGAATGCATTGACACAGGGCCTCTGCAAAGCCAGTCCCCCACTGAATAGCCATGAAATTTCTGAAAAAAAAGGAGACAGTTTTGCCTTTGGATCCATATCTCAGATTGTGGAATTAAAGAAAAATCTGTAAACAGAATGAAGCAGACCACATTGCAGAAATGAAAATCAAGCAGAGAACAAGAAATGTTTTGTGATGAAATGATGTTTTGGCTTGGGCCTTTGAGATAATTAATGAATGTATAGAACAAACAACTCATGCCTCTGTACTTCCAAGGGGAAGCTAAATTGAAATGAAATGCTCATGTAGATCCCCAAGTTCTGTCCTTCTCTCCACTCAAAGTTGCCTGCTTTCAATCCTCCACTGGTTTCCCATCTCACCCAGATTGAGGTTGGAAGTCTCCCTCTTGTCTAGTCTTCTAAGACCCTCTGTGAGCTCCCTTGCCATTCTTGCTGCCTTGCTATTTCTGAAAGATGGCAGCCCATTACTAACTCAGGGCCATTTTCCTGGCTATTTCCTACAGCTGGAAAGCTCAACAAATGACCAGTCCCTCATTTGATTTAATTCTCAAAGAAAACTGTTCAGATCATCTATTAAATGAATGTCCCACCCCGACTTGTCTCTGTGTGATTACCATCTGACTTTGGATTTATTTATTCACTGTCTGCTTTATCCTCCCAAACATAAGCAGATGGCAAAGTTAGTTTTGTTTACCACTGAATTCCCAGCAGGAAGCAAAGTGCACAGGTAGGGATTTTGTAGATCAGGTGCGTTATTGTTCTGCAAATATTCCACCCTCTCTTGGCTCCACAGTACTGCTCCACCATGTTGATGTTGATTGTGAGACTGCTTTGACCTCATGACCTATGGGGTATAGTTCCCCTGCCCCTTGACTTGGGTTTTGAATGTAAGTCTTGCTTTGACTATGGATGACTCTGTGGACATGAGCAAGCAGAGGCTTCAACCATGCTTGCCCTCTGCATGTCCATTTTTGCCATAAGAACAGAACTCAGATAGTTGCTAATAGTAGGAGGATAAGAGACAGGTGGAGCCAGCCTCAGACCCAGCCTTCAACACAAAACCCAGAACAGCCAAGTCCATTCTAAATCAACTGCCCCTTGGCTGACCCCAAAACTTATGAGCAGGAAATAAATGCTTTTTGTTGGTGCCACATAGACCTCAATGAAAGAAGTCCATAATATTTAATGGCTGAATAAATCAAAATTTTGTGTTAAAATGTCTATCCTAAGAGTGCATAATGAAATATTTTAAATCATATATATATATATATATATATATATATATATATATATATATATATATATATATAAAGCTGGGATTGGTGGCGCACACCTGTGATCCCAGTAGCTTAGGAAGTTGAGGCAGGAGGATAGTAAGTTGGAGGCCAGACCCAGCAACTTGGAGAGGCCCTAAGCCACATAGGAGACCATCTAAAAATAAAAATAACAAGGGCTGGGGATGTGGCTTAATGGTCAAGTACTCTGGATTCAATCCTGGGAACCAAACACACACACACACACACACACACACACACACACACACACACACACAATATGTATACATACACATATGAGACATCAAATAAAACTTAAGGATGGAGGGTATGATGGCTCAAAACTTTGGCTCCAATGAAAAGAAGGCAAAACAAGAAACATTTATGATCATGGCATGACTGCTTGACAGCACAATTCTCTTTTCAATGAAGTTATCTGATTTGGGGAAAGGGAATAACACAAAATACTTTAGTTCTGGTGCTTCAATGCCTCCATTTAAAATACATATCTACAGGTTTTCTTTCAAATCCTTGACTGGTGTGTGTGTGTGTGTGTGTGTGTGTGTGTGTGTGTGTGTGTTGATAGGGGAAGGCAATGGGGAAGGAAGGGAGAAGTCCTCAGACTGAAAAACTTCTTTTCAATCGCATGCCATACTCCTAAGTTGAATTATACTATTATTAACCTTGGTGTCAATATTGGTAGAGATAGTTATATTTCCATATCTTAACTACAAGAGAATACTTTATTTAGAAATAAAATATTTAGAATTAAAGTATTCCTCCAAATACTTGCAAATTTACATTTTCAAAGCCCTCAAACACTACCTACTAACTTTTGCTTAAATCAGAGAGAGACCATCTTTGCATTTTTAAAGAATTTTTGGCAGGAAAAGTGCTTTTATGACTTTTTAAAGAACATTATTTATGAATATGTTTTTAAATTGTTACATTATGCAGTATTTTTCATTGAATTTGAAAAGAAAAAGAGAAGTCAGAACAAGAAAACATTACTCATTTTAAAGAATTTTGAAGTTGAAATTGGTCTATTGTCCAAGAGTCTGCAGTTTTACCTACAATCGTGGTCCTGGGGGATTCAGAGAGTAGATAAAGTTTGGGTTTGTAGGTTTTCAAAGTAATGACCTTTGGGATGAAATCATGCATTGCAGGATTTTGCAAATTGAAGCATAACTAGTTATAATATGAAACCAACAGTATTATATCAGCAGAAACAGGAAGTAGACCATGATCCAGTGAATAATGTACTGTGGGTGCCAATTTCTGAAAACCCACAAATCTTATTGCTTTCCTAGAATGTACTAGACTTCTGATGGAAAAATTAATGCATATTTGCCAAATTTGCTTTCTGTTCCCTTCTACATACTTTGTTAGAAAGATACCATCAACAGAGAAAAACAATTTTAAATCATCGACTGTATTCATGAACATTTCTGCAAACAGAACATAATTTTGTCATTATGATAATCAGATAAATGTGTTTTGTTTGGTTTAGAAAGATTTGAAAATTTTTGACCTAATTATAGAATTTACATTTCAAATATGAAACATATGGGTGTATATTCAGATATGACATAACATCCTTAAGTGTGTAAAAAGGAACAATCTGACAGATGTTCACAGAGGATCGTACATAGAAGAAATATCAGGTGTGATTTAAGTAATGGCGGTAGCTAAAACTTTATTTTATTGCCAAAGAAGGAAGAAGAGAACTCAACTTCTGCACAGCCTCTCCTGGATCATCATATTTCTCAAATGTATTTTCCTCCAAAGATGTATTTTTCCTGCCAAGGCTGGCCTTCTGAATAGTTGGAATGGATTGGTTTCAGAGTCAATGTGTTTTTCTGGGATGCTGGGTTAGTCTTGGTGCCAATAAAACAAACTCTCCTTATTCTAAGGCTAGTGATTAAAATCCTCCCATCCTTTTGTATAATTGGAGATCTTGTTATATAAAAACATCCCTCAAGGAGTGACTCTTTAATGTCTTCTCTGACTTTTTAAACTTAGAATAACTGAGGAAGCTTAGTGATCCAATCACTGTTAAATGGAAGAATATGGCACCAGGAGTGTTTATTGCTGCTCTGTGGGTCATAATGAAAAACTAAGAAACAACCAAATATTGACAACAAGGAATTGGTCAAATAAATCAGGCTACTTCCATATAACGGCATGCTATAGAGCCACTGAATAATATTAAGGAAAGATTTTTATGCAACAAGAGTCACAAGGTGCAAAGTAGAAAGAGTAGGTTATAAGAAAACATTAAGTACAATTTCATATACCATTGCATGCAGGCAAAAAAAATTCATACCAACAAGTCAATAGTGGTTGTTATGGTTTGGATATGAAGTGTTCCCTAAAAACTCTTGTGTCAGTGCAGAGTCAAAATGATCAGACTCTGAAAGCTGTCATGTAACCAGTCCCCCCTAGTTTGAATGGACTAACTGGGTGGTAACTGCAGACAGGTAGAGTGTGGCTGGAGAGGGAGAGGTTACCTAGGGTTTGCACTGGAAGTATTCACTTTCCCTGTAGCCTCTTTTCTGGCTCTCTCTGTTTCTTGACCACTGTGAGCTAATAAGTGCTTCTCTGCCATGCCTTTCCGCCATGATGTTCTGCCACAGCACCTTTGGCCCAGAGCAATGGAATCAACTGACCATGAATTGAATCTTTGAAACAATGATCTGAAATAAATTCTCCTTCCTGTAAGTTGTTCTTCTTTTACAGTTTGGTCACTGTGGTAAAAATAGGATTAACACAGTGATTATTGAAGCAACAGAGCTATGAATAATTGTAATGATTCTTTTCCACACATATATGTACAAGTGTGTATACATACATACCTATCTATATATTCTAAATGTTCTGCAAATAAAATTATATAAATCACAACATATAATGTCTGTCCATGGTGAACGTCCAATGATTGCTAACATAATGATAAATTAAATAGGTCATTTACGAATAATTCAGTTGTTTGTAACATTTGTTTTTATAAAATAAAAATGTCGAGGGAGATCCAACGTGGCGGCGGGCACGGAGAGATCAAGTCTCTGACCTCTTCAGCTGCGCGGGCATAGGGAGTCGTAAACTGTCTAAATGCTGTTTGCTCAGGATCACTAGGCAATGCTGAGCTGACGTGGATCTTTGGCAAACAGTCTGGGCCTCTCAGAACACACATCAAGCCCAGATAGGCTGCATTCAAGCTCCTGTTCGCCTGCTTCTCGCAGACAAACTGCTGTGACTCAGCACTAAACGATCCCGCTGAAACAACTGGTCGGCCCTTCTGAACCTACGGAGGCTAATGCCAACCGAGCCTTCAGAGGCAGTGGCCACAGGATTGAAACGGGGCTTGGAAGAGACAGTCAGGACCCACCCGTTGCATTGGTCACCCGGCAAAGGGAACGAACTGTCGCTAATTGCACAGGATACCACCATGGCAGAGAACTGACGTCACCAGAACGCGGCAGAGGAGATAACTTCATTGAAACCAGCTGCGACAGGTGTGTAATCCCCTAGCCATCCCTCTCCACACAGCAGGGAAACCTTAAGGGCCCCTCCCAGCTCTCCTGTGAGAGCGACAGCCAGACCGAGGGAATCAGGAGTGGCTCGGGACTCTCAGCGGGGAACTCCCGGCTACCGCTCCCACCAGTGCTGACAACTGAGGTCTCTTGCACCAGCTACCAGGGGCGTGGCTACTGGAGGGCAAGCAAATTCGCTGAGGGTTCTCAGCCCCAAGCTCCACAAACTTAGGGTCTGAGGGAATGGCAAACAGGAAGAGTGTGCCCAGTCGTTCATGAAAATAGGGCTCCCAGGAACAGCAGACCTGGCGTGTAGCCAGTATTGTGGTGAGCAGCACTGGTGAGCAGGGCCTGGCTTGAGGAAAAGTGGGGAAGTGACTAGACACAAGAGAAGGCCCTAGGCACTCAGGATTGGAGACCCGCCCAGTCTGGGAGGAAGAGCTGCTGCACAGTGATTGTTTCCCGCCTATTGAGAGGAGAAGCTTGGCCTGGTGGGCACAGCTCCACCTACTGGAAGAGAAGTTAATCAAACTCTAAGACTGCATTTATTAATTTTGTTTTAATTTGGTTTTTTTTTTCATTTTCATTTTTTGTTGTTTTCTTAATTTTTTGAATTTTTTAAAATTTTTTTATTTTTTATTTTTTAAAAATTTTAATTTTCATTATTATTATTATTTTAAAAATTTCTTTTTCTTTTTTTCTTTTCTATTTTTTTCTTTTGTCTTTCATTTCTTTTCAATTTTCTTATTCCCCCTTCCTTGAATTCTACCTGCTTACTCTCATTCTCTTTAGTGACTTCTTCCCTTCCCTTCTAATACCTTTCCTCCCAAGCATCAAATAAATTTATAGGAGTAAACAGTAACTCAGCAGTCAAACAGAACAAGAAGTAACATGAGCAGCATGAAAAAGCAAGGAAGAAAAGGAGTACAAACAATGCAGAACAGCCTAAATATTCAGGAGGACCTAGAGTCATCAGAAAAATGGTCATATAAAGAACACAAGGAATACCTTAGACAGATGGAATGGAACCTTAAAGAGGATATGAGACAGCAAATTCAAACAGTGAAAGAACACATTGAAAATGAATTACATAAACAGATAAAAGAAGAAATTAAGCATCTTTATCAGGAGATAGAGATTATAAAAAAATCAAACAATACTTCTAGAAATGAAGGAAACTATAAACCAAATTAAAAACTCAAATGAGAGTATCACTAACAGAGTGGAACAATTAGAAGCCAGAACGTCAGATAACGAAGACAAAATATATCATCTAGAAAAGAGTCTAGCCAACTCAGAAAGGCTGGTAAAAAATCACGAGAAAAACATCCAAGAGATATGGGATAACATAAAAAACCCAACTTAAGAGTCATCAGGATAGAGGAAGGTATAGAGATTCAAACCAAGGGAATGAGCAACCTGCTGAATGAAATAATTACAGAAAACTTTCCAGAAATAAAAAAGGAAATGGGTATACAAATTGTAGGTGAATACAGGACACCGAGCACACAAAATCACAGTAGACCAACACCAAGACACATTGTTATGAAGATATCCAATATACAAAACAAAGAGAAAGTATTAAAAGCTACAAGAGAAAGGAGGCAGATTACATTCAGGGGTAAACCAATAAGGTTCACAATGGATTTTTCATCACAGACGCTGAAAGCAAGAAGATCCTGGAACAACGTATTTCAAACACTGAAAGACAATGGATGCCAACCAAGAATTCTGTATCCAGCAAAACTAAGCTTCAGGTACGACAAAAAAATAAATATCTTTCATGATAAACAAAAGCTAAAAGAATTTGCAGCCAGAAAACCAGCATTGCAAAGCGTCTTGAGCAAAACACTACACAAGGAAGAAATGAAAAACAATAACCAAAACAATCAGTGGGAAGTGCCTCAGTAAATACAGAGGGTAGGAGGAAAGCTAATCATGGAAAAACAAACTAAATTTTTTTAAAAAGATAAATAATCAAACATGGCTGGCAGTACAAACCATATATCAATAGTAACTCTAAATGTTAATGGCTTAAACTCTCCAATAAAGTGACATAGGCTGGTAACATGGATTAAAAAAACAAATCCAACAATATGCTGCCTCCAGGAGACACATCTGATTGGAAAAGACATACACAG
This sequence comes from Urocitellus parryii, assembly GCF_045843805.1. Taxonomy (NCBI): domain Eukaryota; kingdom Metazoa; phylum Chordata; class Mammalia; order Rodentia; family Sciuridae; genus Urocitellus; species Urocitellus parryii. The sequence goes on along the minus strand of NC_135539.1, from coordinate 73,584,325 downwards.
GCTGAAGGTGAAAGGTTGGGAAAAAATATATCATGGACACGGTCCTCGTAAGCAAGCAGGGGTGGCCATTCTCATATCAAATAAAATCGACTTCAAGACTAAGTTAATCAAAAGGGATAAGGAAGGACATTATATACTGTTAAAAGGAACCATTCACCAACAAGACATAACAATTATCAATATTTATGCACCAAATAATGGTGCTGCGACATTCATAAAACAAATTCTCCTCAAGTTCAAGAATCAAATAGACCACAACACAATAATTATGGGTGACTTCAACACACCTCTCTCACCATTGGACAGATCCTCCAAACAAAAGTTGAATAAAGAAACTATAGAACTCAATATCACAATCAATAACCTAGACTCAACTGACATATATAGAATATATCAACCATCATCAAGTGGATATACTTTTTTCTCAGCAGCACATGGATTCTTCTCAAAAATAGACCATATATTATGCCATAGGGCAACCCTCAGTAAATATAAAGGGGTGGAGATACTACCATGCATTTTATCTGATCATAATGGAATGAAACTGGAAATCAATGATAAAAGAAGGAAGGAAAAATCCTACATCACATGGAAAATGAACAATATGTTACTGAATGATGAATGGGTTACAGAAGACATAAAGGAGGAAATAAAAAAATTCTTAGAGACAAATGACAATACAGACACAACATATTGGAATCTATGGGACACAATGAAAGCATTTTTAAGAGGGAAATTCATTGCCTGGAGGTCATTCCTCAAAAAAAGGAAAAACCAACAAATAAATGAGCTCACACTTCATCTCAAAGCCCTAGAAAAGGAAGAGCAAAATAACAGCAAATATAGCAGAAGGCAAGAAATAATTAAAATCAGAGTGGAAATCAACGAAATTGAAACAAAAGAAACTATTGAAAAAATTAACAAAACTAAAAGTTGGTTCTTTGAAAAAATAAATAAGATCAACAGACCCTTAGCCATGCTAACAAAGAGAAGAAGAGAGAGAACTCAACTTACTAACATACGGGATGAAAAAGGCAATATCACAACAGATGCTACAGAAATACAGAAGACAATTAGAAATTATTTTGAAAACCTATATTCCAATAAAATAGAAGATAGTGAAGACATCGATAAATTTCTTAAGTCATATGATTTGCCCAGACTGAGTCAGGAGAATACACACAATTTGAACAGACCAATATCAATGGATGAAATAGAAGAAGCAATCAAAAGACTACCAACTAAGAAAAGCCCAGGACCGGATGGGTATACAGCAAAGTTTTACAAAACCTTTAAAGAAGAATTAATACCAATACTTTTCAAGTTATTTCAGAAAATAGAAAAAGAGGGAGCTCTTCCAAATTCATTCTATGAGGCCAACATCACCCTGATTCTGAAACCAGACAAAGACACCTCAAAGAAAGAAAACTACAAACCAATATCTCTGATGAACCTAGATGCAAAAATCCTCAATAAAATTCTGGCGAATCGGATACAAAGGCACATCAAAAAAATTGTGCACCATGATCAAGTAGGATTCATTCCTGGGATGCAAGTATGGTTCAATATACGGAAATCAATAAATGTTATTCACCACATCAATAGACTTAAAGATAAGAAAAAGCATTCGACAAAGTACAGCATCCCTTTATGTTCAGAACATTAGAAAAACTAGGGATAACAAGAACTTACCTCGACATTGTAAAAGCTATCTATGCTAAGCCTCAGGCTAGCATCATTCTGATGGAGAAAAATTGAAGGCATTCCCTCTAATATCTGGAACAAGACAAGGATGCCCTCTATCACCACTTCTATTCAATATAGTTCTCGAAACACTGGCCAGAGCAATTAGACAGACAAAAGAAATTAAAGGCATTAAGATAGGAAAAGAAGAACTTAAATTATCACTATTTGCGAATGATATGATTTTATACCTAGAAGACCCAAAAGGGTCTACAAAGAAACTACTAGAGCTAATAAATGAATTCAGCAAAGTGTCAGGATATAAAATCAACATGCATAAATCAAAGGCATTCCTGTATATCAGCGACAAATCTTCTGAACTGGAAATGAGGAAAACCACCCCATTCACAATATCCTCAAAAAAAATAAAATACTTGGGAATCAACCTAACAAAAGAGGTGAAAGATTTATACAATGAAAACTACAGAACCCTAAAGAGAGAAGTAGAAGAAGATCTTAGAAGATGGAAAAATATACCCTGTTCATGGATAGGCAGAACTAATATCATCAAAATGGCGATATTACCAAAAGTTCTCTCTATTTTTGCCAATCAAAATCCCAATGGCATTTCTTGTAGAAATAGATAAATCAATCATGAAATTCATATGAAAAAATAAAAGACCCAGAATAGCAAAAGCAATTCTAAGCAGGAAGTGTGAATCAGGTGGTATAGCGATACCAGGTTTCAAACTATATTACAGAGCAATAGTAACAAAAACAGCATGGTACTGGTACCAAAACAGGCGGGTGGACCAATGGTATAGAATAGAGGACATAGAGACTAATCCACAAAGCTACAACTATCTTATATTTGATAAAGGGGTTAAAAGCATGCAATGGAGGAAGGATGGCATCTTCAACAAATGATGTTGGGAAAACTGGAAATCCATATGCAACAAAATGAAACGGAACCCTCTCCTCTCGCCATGCACAAAAGTCAACTCAAAATGGATCAAGGAGCTTGATATCAAATCAGAGACTCTGCATCTGATATAAGAAAAAGTTGGCTCCGATCTACATATTGTGGGGTCGGGCTCCAAATTCCTTAATAGGACACCCATAGCACAAGAGTTAATAACAAGAATCACCAAATGGGACTTACTTAAACTAAAAAGTTTTTTCTCAGCAAGAGAAACAATAAGAGAGGTAAATAGGGAGCCTACATCCTGGGAACAAATTTTTACTCCTCACACTTCAGATAGAGCCCTAATATCCAGAGTATACAAAGAACTCAAAAAATTAGACAATAAGATAACAAATCACCCAATCAACAAATGGGCCAAGGACCTGAACAGACACTTCTCAGAGGAGGACATACAATCAATCAACAAGTACATGAAAAAATGCTCACCATCTCTAGCAGTCAGAGAAATGCAAATCAAAACCACCCTAAGATACTATCTCACTCCAGTAAGATTGGCAGCCATTATGAAGTCAAACAACAAGTGCTGGCGAAGATGTGGGGAAAAGGGTACACTTGTACATTGCTGGTGGGACTGCAAATTGGTGCAGCCAATTTGGAAAGCAGTATGGAGATTCCTGGGAAAGCTGGGAATGGAACCACCATTTGACCCAGCTATTGCCCTTCTCGGACTATTCCCTGAAGACCTTAAAAGAGCGTAATACAGGGATACTGCCACATCAATGTTCATAGCAGCACAATTCACAATAGCTAGACTGTGGAACCAACCCAGATGCCCTTCAATAGATGAATGGATAAAAAAAATGTGGCATTTATATACCATGTAGTATTACGCAGCACTAAAAAATGACAAAATCATGGAAATTGCAGGGAAATGGATGGCACTAGAGCAGATTATGCTTAGTGAAGCTAGCCAATCCCTAAAAAACAAATACCAAATGTCTTCTTTGATATAATGAGAGCAACTAAGAACAGAGCAGGGAGGAAAAGCAGGAAGAAAAGATTAACATTAAACAGAGACATGAGGTGGGAGGGAAAGGGAGAGAAAGGGGAAATTGCATGGAAATGGAGGGAGACCCTCATTGTTATACAAAATTACATATAAGAGGTTGTGAGGGGAATGGGAAAATAAACAAGGAGAGAAATGAATTACAGTAGATGGGGTAGAGAGAGAAGATGGGAGGGGAGGGGAGGGGGGATAGTAGAGGATAGAAAAGGTAGCAGAATACAATAGTTACTAATAGGGCATTATGTAAAAATGTGGATGTGTAATCGATGTGATTCTGCAATTTGGTGTAAAAATGGGAGTTCATAACCCACTTGAATCTAATGTATGAAATATGATATGTCAAGAGCTTTGTAATGTTTTGAACAACCAATAAAAAAAGAAGTAAAACAATGTAATAAATAAATTAATTAATTAAATAAAAATGTCATTTAAAAAACTCAATTTACCTAATTTCTAAGATCAGTCTTGCTTTGGAACAAGTAAGGTATAAATGAAAGGTGGGAGTAAATGTAGAGAAAGTTTCTGCCCTTCATTGTCAGAGTGAATGGGCAAAGTCAGGACAGGGAGAGTGGGGACAACAAATGATGAAAGCAAATTCTGCTTACTCCATGGTGCTCCTTGGAGCACTCTGTCTAGAATTAGAATAGAATGTCTGACAGTCTTGTGGATATTTCCTTTGCAGAATTTAATTCCCTTTGGGATTAAGCCTGTAAGGATATCTCAGAGCCATTGCAAAGACACAAAGAAAGATAACAACTTTACTTGCTTCCTAAAAATACTTTTTCATCCCTCTGCAACTTTATCACACCATTATCTTCATCGTTCAACTAGAGTTAAAAAAGCAAAGTTTCTTTCTTTAATGGAAGAAAAAATATAAAGTAATTACCTATATTCTGGTTTTAAAATACAACCTCCCAACATTTTTTAGAAGGGGGTGGAAGTAATATCTGATTTACATATAAAAGCAGTCTGATCATTTTTATTATTTTCTCCAAATTTCTCTCTCTGCCTTATAAAATGTTAGTATATTCAATGTAACTGGTATTAAGAAAAATACAAACTAAGCTTATAAAATGCAATAATTTCTGTACTTGAAACTATTAAGTCATCTTGAAATACAAAACCTGCATTTCAAAATAAAATCAAACAGTTTAAAACAAAATTAAAGTTTTTACTTCAGAAGTAAATTTTAAAAATGTTACTCACTTACAAGGGAGCTTTAAAAGAACTATTTCAAAAAGTAGTAAGTTATAGGCCATGGCTTAGTTGGCTGCCTCTCAGCCTGAGAAGAACAGTTTTGTATAGTGTATAAACATGTCTTTGTATCTGTTTTGCTAATAAGTCTTCTTAATGTAAAATTTTTTATTTATATATGACAGAATGTATTACAATTCTTATTACACATATAGAGCACAATTTTTCATATCTCTGGTTGTATTCATAGTGTATTCACACCAATTTGTGTCTTCATACATGTAGTTTGGATAGTAATGATCATCACATTCTACCTTCATTAATTACCCCAATGTGCTAATATATCTTATTGAAATTCATTGTAGAAAATTTGAAAGTTATTCTGCCAGGGGAAAAAAAAGAAGAATACAATGTTAAATGCCTAAAAAATTCTGGAACATTTGAAAAAGTATTAGGAAAAGCAAATGAAAATAAAAGGAAAAGGTTAAGTGCTCTCAAAAGTATTTTGGATAGAAACTTGTTTTGCTTTATTTGAAGCATGAAAAACTTGTGCAAAAATTGGCTTGCTCAAAAAATTTTTGGTTTTGGTATGCATTTTGAGATTGAAAAGGGACCTTTTGAAAAGTATCTTTTATTAATTTGGAGAAGGAGATGATTTTATGAATTTATTTTTCTATCCTCTGTGACTCCTAGCAGCCCTAGGCACCATACTGTCAAAAACTCTGTTCAGATACTACAGGAATGGCCATTCAGAAAATGGCCATTTTCTATTCTAGAAAAGCACAGCAGTTTCAATATTTTTTCTTTTTTATCCAGTGATAACATTAGTTGTCCATTAGTGAGAAAAGGGAAATACTTGGAAAAAATTGGTATTGTTTTTGAAAGATGACAACAAATTCTTTGACTTTCCTCCCATTAAGAAATGGTACCCCAAATTGCTCCTCTCTGCTCAGTGAATACAGGCTTGCCTTAGGGATCTATCAAACCCATAGAATGCTGCGGAAGTGTCATTGCCTGGCTTCCAAGGCTAGATCAGAAGAGATCGTGCAACTCCACCTCATCTGCCAGGACATTTGTTCTTCAACCCTCAGCTATCATGTAAAAAGTCTGGTTACCCAAGGCCTCTGTGCCATGAGGAAGTCCAAGCCACACAGAGAGGACATGTAGAGATAGTCTTGTCATAGTCCCAGCTGAATCCAGCCTTGAGTCATCCAACACAGGGGTAAGGTGTGGGAGTGAAGATGTCTTAGTCTCCTGGTAATTCTAGCTCTCAACACTTCAGTGACCCCTAGCACTTGAGTCTTCTCAGAAAAGCCCCAAGCATCACAGAACAGAAAGAAACCATCCCTTCTGTGCCATTTTTAAATTCCTGCCCAAATAGAGTCCCACTTTATTTCTGAGATAGAAGGATTTAGATTATATTCTTTGTGTTTTAATAAAATATAAAGTTATTAGTTGCCTTTAGTTTTCAGTATGAAGGAATTATTTGGTATCTTTAATTCTTTCTTGGGATACATCTATCTGAACCAAAGAATTGCTTCTATGGATTCTTTTCTGAGGAATACGGGTGTTTTTTTCTATTATACTCTAGTCCTATTCTTTGGCCATATTTGTTTTCAGTCATTAATAAATGCTCATCTTTGTGCTCTGGCCCTGATGCAGTGACTTACATAAACCTCATTGTGGACCAAACTCTTCACCCAGACAGTTTCATGGGCTGTTCAAATACACCAGGGTCTTCTTGAGGCTGGAGATGTTTCAGTCAACAGAGCTTGTGGATTACATTTCATAGCGACCTCTTGTTACCAAAGTTGAGTCAAATAAATTTAATTTTTCATACCACAAAATAAAAACTGTTCAGAAAAATAACAGTTCAGACTTGAGCAGTTTTAACCTAGAAGATTGTTTTTATTGCAAGAGCAATTCAAAGAAATAAAATGACCTATCTACTTTTACATAATTATCTTTGGGAAGAGAATGTCATTATTTGTAAGGATACTTGAAGTACTTTGGTTCTTATATTGATTTAAACATTTAATTTTTTTCTATTTTTCTTTATAAAAATGGAACACACAAAATTATTTGCTGGCTTTTTTTTCCTTTAGGTAGTAGGGATTGAACCCAAGGGTACTTAACCACTGAGCCACAGCCCTTTTATTTGTATTTTATTTAAAGACAGGGTCTCCCTGAGTTGCTTAGGCACTTGCTAAATTAATGAGGCTGGCTTTTTACTAGCAATTCTCCTGCCTCAGCCTCCTGAGCTGCTGGGATTACAGGTGTGTGCCACCACGCCCTGTCAAAATTATTTGTTTTTGAGGAAAGGTTTTTAAATCATCATCATGAGCATGAGGTATACCTCAGGGGTAGAGTACTTGCCTAACATGCCTAAGGATCTAGGTTCAATTCCTAAAATGGGCGGCGGGGGGGGGGAACTAAACACAAGCATTTAATTTTAAATTGATAAAATGTTTATGAATTCCCAAAATTCTTAGAAAGTATGTGTTAGCCTTGTTTTGATTGTCTTATAACAATAACCATGTAGTAGAACCAGTTATAAATTATTGAATAATTCATTTATACCTGTATGACTCAGTCGGTGGCAAATTTTGATAGATGGCCTTTCCTATAAATATGAAAACTGTGAGTCTGGGGTTCAGAGCAAAAGTTCTACCAAAATGAGTTCATATCGGGGAAGGGAGGCTCAGGATTCACCTTAAAACAGCAATTTCTAAAATATGAACTCCCTTGGTGAAGGACTGTGCTATGTCTCTCCCCAAATTCCTAAATTGAAACGTTAACCTCTAAGACCACAGAAAGTGACCTCATTTGGAAATAGGGTTGTTACAGATACAAGTAGTTAAGGGGAAGACCTACTGGATTAAAGGTTCGCTCTAACTGGGCATGGGTGGCTTTTGATCTAGTTACAGGTGGTGTCCTGATGAAAGGGATAAACTTGGGCATGCACACAGGCAAACCTCACGTGGAGACAAAGGCAGACAATAGGTGAAGCCTCCACAGCCTGCAGAGGCCAAAATTGCCAGCAAATCTCCAGAAGCTAAGGGAGAGGCGTGGGACCTATTCTACATCTATGCTCTCAGAAAAAATCAACCATGCCCATGCCTGGCTCTCTGACTTCTGGCTTTCTGCTTCAGCTGTTGAGGCCATTAGTCTGTGTCACTTTGCTGTGGCAGCCCAAGGAAACAAATATACCCACAAGTGGCTAAATAATGATTTAACATGGCAGTTTCTAATGCTCTTTATTTTCTGAAATTTGATAGTTATAGGGGTGAGATAATTACCCAGTGGATTTACAATCTGTCTAGAAAAGCTCTGAATTCATTCCGACTGCTCTCTCGGAGGAATAATAGATAACTTTTTTTTTCTCAGTTTACTTGCATACATACTTAAGATTCTATTGAATCTTTCCAAAAGTCCATCAAAGGAACTTGGTTATGTTAGTGCCGGTGGAAATACTGACTGTGGCGATTCTGACTCATTTTGAACTCCACAGGGTCTTGCCTGTCTTCCCATGTCACGGGACTAGGCTGCTTGTTCTCTGTTTCCTTTGCATTGTTTCAGAGCCTTGGTTACTGTCACAGAGCCGTGCTGTTTCCTCACTCTCATGGCATATGTTGTCCGCAAAGAGATCACAGGGCCCTGACTAGATTTGAAAAGTCTTCAAGTGAAGTTTGTTATCTTTGGAACAAGGTGCCTATAGCTCCAGTGCTCACTAAAGAGGGGAATGGAGCCAGTATCACCACCAGGGCCCTATGAAAACTTTAAAACATACAGAGACGTTTGCAGGTGGCCCTCACTGTCTTGTGCCCCTCCTCTGGATGACCTCTGCTCTCCAGAGCTCTCCCAAGTTGTCTTGCTATGGTCTGCCTTCTCTAAGAGCCACCCCAGTCCTACAGTGGTAGGAAAGACCAGAGGGTACAGATGAAAGCAATTCACATCCAATGTGATGCTCTGGAGATTCAGGACTCACAAGTGGCAGGGAAAAAAAAGTGTGTCCTCAACTGTAATAATCTGAGGTGGAGGCAAAGTATGGGTGGGCATCCTTCAATGATTGAGCACTAGGAAGAAAGAACACTCAGGGGGGAGTAAACATTTTATTCCCAGACCCTGGCTACCCTCACGACCCATTCAGATGCTAAATGGATAGATTCATGTGTCATGAAACAAATGATGGAGAGAAAGCTTCTCCAACCCAGGCATTGACAGAGGAAGGCGCTTTCTTAAAAATGTGATGCTCTTATCATATAGCTCAGCAATATTATGAGCAGATAGAGAACCAGATAGACAATAGGTGGGTAGGTATAAAGAAGGAAAAAACAGACTGGTAGAAACCCGAATGGACTGAAAGATAAATTAGTCACAGGGACAAGAGACAACAGATAAATAGAGTTGTTAATTATGTGCTGTTTTTTCACTCACATTCTTCTTACCTTAGAACCAGTCACCAGTATTATACCATTCTGCCCAGTACAAAAAGTTCCATATGAATTCTATGACATTCTTTTAAAAAATTTTAATCTAAGTCATTTTTATGTGTCAAGTACTACGAAGCACTTCATATTAAGTGCATATTAAATGTAAAGATGCAAAAGATATAAAGATCTGAAAGATATTCTCTAACTTCCAAAGAAACCCAATCTATGGACCCACACAGATTGTTCTGGGGTGGGCAAAGGGAGCTGTAGCCTGGAAGACAAAACTGCAAAGTTCTTTTTTGTATGTTGGATAGTAGTTGAATGCTGCCCCTGCTGCCCAGTTATCAGGTATTTTAAAAGAGACAAAGATTTTTTTTTAAGAAGTCTCATTAAAAGAGGTGATAGAAATAAAGTGTTTAGTACAGTGTCTGGCATTGCAGGAAGTCCCTGTGATGTCAGCTCATAGGATAGTAGTCAGGCAGTCTTAACCCTATAGGAGGCCATCCACCCACCATTCCTTCCTTCATTCATGCACTGAAATATTTCTTCACATCTTACTGAGTGTCAGATTCTGAATGGGGAGACAGTAATGAGCAAGATCCACAAAGCCTCTGATCTTCTGGAGTTGTGTTATAGCAGAGGAGACTCTTTCATGTGTTCTCAATGATTTGAAAAAATCTCCAGAGAAGATCACAAGGAAAAAAAAAAAGGTCTCAGGACTCATTGCTTTCCAGCGTAACAGTGAATTCATCAAACTCCAGACACTGTTGTCATCTTTGAATTTTTAAGTTTTGCCATCAGTAACTTTTTGCCTGGCAATATTTTTTTGTTTTGTTTTTGTGGTGTTAAGTTTTTGAACAGAACCCCAGAGCAGATTTCAGTTCCAAACTTCTGTATCTCCTTTATATGCAAACAGTTCTGTTACCCACATCACCGTGTAGCTACAGAGAAGTCAAAATCCCTGGGTGGAGTTAAAATTTGCTTGTGTGAAGTGTGTGACCTTCTTTCCATGAAGCCTGTTCTCCTGTCCAGGCATATGAAGAGAGTCAAAGTTGGGTCTCTGGAGCTTACACAAACAACCCTCATGAATATGAACAACAACTGACATGAATCTCCCTGGGAAGGAGATGCCACCTCTCTTCTCTCCAACCTTTGGCCATTAAGTAGATACTGAGAGCTGACTCCTCTGGATAGAAGTGAGACAGGCACATGCTTCCCCAAACTGTGGCCATGATTTGATGCTTTGTCACTCTTTCCTGTCCGTAGTGATGGTTACAGGGTTGAACAACTGATGCAACATTGTTTAAGACCCCTCAGGATGGGTTTGGAGAACTAAGTCTGCATGTTAGCATGGCATGCTATGTAATCAGTCATTCATATCTCCCTTCAGGTTAGGGTGAGCTATTCTGAGCCCTCAAGAGTTTACTCAGAAGGAAACAGTTCAAGAGAGCATCTATCACATCTTCCCAGCAACTCTTGAAATTCAGCCTTCGGGAAGAGGAAGATAATTCTTAGATTCTGGAAAATGGACTCATTTAGGAAGCTTAAGGAAAAATATGCAAATTGATCATTGTAAAAACCTTCAATTTACCAAATCAGTTTCATAACTATATTTAAGAATGGCCTGGGTTATACTTATAGTATAATCCAACTGTTTGAGGGAAGACATCTTATTGGCACATTTTCTGCCTGCTACCAAATAATGAAATGCAGGTAGGTGTTTTAGTAAGTAAGCTAAACTCATAAGCAAGCAGATAAGTCACAAGTTGCATCTCTTGTCACCATTACAATTATTATTTGATAATTATCGTTTTTGTATTTCCTTCTCCCCTATGAGGACTGTGAATCTGTCAATCATTCCTGTGTGCCTAACATTTAGTACAGATTCTAGCACCAAATTATCACTTGATATACATATGTTGAATGGAGGGGTGGTTCTGAATTTGGAGGTATTGGTTATCTTAGGAAGTACCTGTTAAGAAAGTGTCCAAGTAGTACAGGCAGCAATGGAGGTGGGACACCTAGAAATGATGGGTGCAGTCAAGTGAGCGGTGCGGTGCTGAGCAGGGATGGCAAGCTCTGCACCATGGAGAGAGGGCACCTGCCTGATGGTCAGGACCACCCATTTCCTCTAAATACCACATCACTGGGAAATTTTTTTCTATACAAGTGCCTCACTTATATAAAAGTTAGAAAGGGACAAACTGTTCTACATTTTGGAATTTTCCAGATTACCAAAGCCGACCTGTTTAAATAACAATACATTTGGGATTTTGCTTATTTTAATAAGGTATTAGTTTTGTTCCGTAAGCAATTATGCAGGAGCATATTTACCTCTTTTTAGAGACCTGGGTCATCCTGATCGTTAGTTCTGTGGAGCATCTACAGCATGGCTTCCGGTGTGCAGAGTGCTGGTTATGGTTTTCGTAATGCTTTCACATAGACCAGTGGTGCATAATCTCCTCCCTAGACCTTGTGACCGAGGCAATGGGTGAGTGCTGAAAGGCAGCCAGGGGCAGAGGGAAGGCAGAGTGTGGAGCTCCCAGCTCCCTAAGCTCTTCTGCTTGGTTTATAGATGGGGACTTCTTGAATGTTGTGTAAGCAGAGTCCTGCTGCTTAGTGTCTATTTCTACACATTATTTTAATTAATCTTTGCAGAGATTCCCTTAGGTAAGTTGGGGGCTTACTGCTCTTCCCACCTCACAGGCACAGAAATTGATTTAATGAAGTTTTGACTCACTTGTGCAGAAAGCACATAGCTAAAGCAAACATTGATGAAGCACCTAATTTTGTGCCAGGTGCTGTTTTAGGAACTTTGTACCATAATTTCATTTCAACAATTTGAGCATCAGCAATTGTACTCCACTAGTTCACAGCAAAACTGGACAAGAGCCAGGGCGTTTTTCTCCAAATCCAGTGTTCTTTTTTTTCTATTCAACTACTTCTACAAAACAATGCCCCCAAAGAACTTGAGAAAACACATTTACAGATGTGATTTTATTTCACTATCTTTGTCCCTTTCCCGTGATGCAATGCCAAACTTGATCTAGAGAGAAGTCCCTCAGGCTGAGTGGGTTTCAGATGACTGACAATTGGATTTCTTATTTTGCCTCTTATCTCTGTAACAGATAGCTCCTGGACCTGTTCTGGGACTTGTAGTCCCACCCTACCCCTATTTTAAAGTGAGATTCATCACTGCAAAAAACAAATCCAATTTCAAAACAATGGTGAACAATCCAACTGCACTAATACTTTCTTTAAAAAAGAAAGTAGTAAGTTACATGATGCTCCACAAGGCATGGCTGCTTAAAATTGCTGTAAGCATTCCTCTGTTCTTCCCTCAGATGCTTGGAAGCTCATCAACCATTCCCAAATGACCTTGGTTGTCCTGAACAATTCAGTTCTTGCTTGAAGACAGAATTTACCTTTCAGCAAAATAAAAGTATGCAGCTTACCAGAATCTAGCATAAAGCTAGCCCTTAAGAGTGATAAATAAACAGGTGAGTGAGTGAGTGAGTGAGTGAGTGAATAAAACACATATTCTCAAGTGATAGTCTATAAAAGCTAGGAAAATAATTCAGCAACAACTAAGACAGTCACATATTCATCTTTACACTCCCAATGCTTAGCATTATGTACACTCAAAAAATACACAAAGTTCAGAGGATTAGACAGAGGGGAATGAAGGGAAGGGAGGCAGGATGGGAATGGAAAGACAGTAAAATGAAATCTGACATAATTTTCCTATGTATATCTATGAATACACCGTAGTTAATCTCCACATTTTGTACATCCACAAGACAGGGGTCCTAATTAGAATAAGATACACTTTGTATTCATATGTCAAAAATGTGCTCTACTGTCATGTATAATGAAAAAGAACAAATAAAAAATAAATTAAATCATAAATATTGAAATATTTAATTAGTGATTCATTTAAAAATATTAAGAAGCAAATAAGTTATCAAAAATTTTCATTGAATGAATAAATGATAATAGTCAAACACTGAATAAACCTGACAGGTTGACATCACAAGGGAAGGTGTCCCTAAACTGTGGGTTCGGAATGAGTCACACTTCTCCATGCCAAGTCATGACACCTGTCTTAAATGAGATTTACCCAGAAACACACTCAAACTAGAGATGTGTTTTAGAACTTTGGGGCCAACCCCAACCTACAGTTGCCAAGAATGGTTCTACATGGAGAAGAGCCTGAAGAAGTAGAGTGATTAATGTTTGGGTCCTTAGCTGATACTGAGAAGAGCACTGGGGGACATGACTGTGACTTTGTGGCATAGCCCCCACTGGCCACCATATCCCCATATCATTCCCACCTTTGGAGTGTACCCATGCCTAACTAAGAAGGCTGAGGCAGAACCAAAGCTTAGGTTACCACCAGGGGTGGTCCCTTTCCCAGGCTCAGGTTAGTCACTCACATGGGGGAAAACCATAAAACAAGAGCCGAGAGAAGAGAGAGCACCTCCATCTCTTCATAGTGCAAATCACTTCTTAGTACGGGATGCTCAAGGATAGTCATTATTTTGAACATTAAATTCACAAAGAGGAAGTCCTTTTTCTTTGGAGGACTTTGGACCATCACAGGAAATCAGGACCATACCAACCAAGTCATGATGTCTATGGTTTTTAAGGTTATAGGCACAGGAAATAAGCAGGGGACATGAGTTTAATTGCTAGACTGTTTAGGTTTATCTTATTTGTGGAGGGTCATAAATTGACTATACTTTAAGTGAACTGTAAGAAGCAATTAAAAATTCGATAAATTTATTGGACAATAGTCCAGTTGGACTATTGGACAATAGTCATTATTATAGCAGATTTTAATCTTCTGTTACATGATAGTTAGTACCTAGATACCATAGAAATCCAGAAACCAGTTCATAAAAAGGGAGCCTCCCTCCTAAGTAAATTTGACTTGTGAGCCTCAGGATGCTGAGCATCAAGGCCATGAGCAAGATTGGAAGGAATCTTTTAAAGAGGGAAGCAAATAGGGAGAATAGATACCAACACCATCTGCCACCTCCAGGATACAAGAATAAAAATATGCTGTTTAATGGGTGTAAGAACATCAATTCTTTTTCTTTAATTTTGAGGTGATTTATCATTATTTCAAATAATGGAACATAAGCAGACTTTTAACTTTTTGTTTCTGATCTGTTAAGATTGAAGCATCTCATTGAAAGCTCGTGTCAACAGCTGGTACATCAGCAAAGGACTTCACACTTAAGGATGCTGGAAGGGGTTAGGTACTAACAATCCCTGGAGCCACTGCACATGCACCAAAGAGACACGGGATGTGAGACCAAATGGGCTGACTCAAGAGCATCCCAATGTGACTTGATAATTCTGGAACATTATTATAGTATTACACATAAAGGTGTGATTTGGGGGTCTTTGTTATTGTTGTTGATGGAAGAAAAGTTTCTCAATAACTACTTAAAAGGAAAGTAATTATAATTGCAATTTCAGACATTTTAAAAAATGACTATAAAGAGGGTTTCTTTGGTTTGGCTTTTGGTTCTTTAGGTCTCCCCTTTGTTAAGACACTTGCTGTCTTACTGACAGGGCAGGTAGGTGGCAGTCACCCCATGCTTTCCTTTCCAGAGAAAGGAAGAGTTAGGTGTAATATTGCACAGGACCTCCCCAGGCCCCCAACAAAGAATTATCTATTCCAAAAGATCAATAGTACCAAACTGGAGAAACTGCCTTCTTTTAGAACCTGAACTGATTGGTGTAGGTGTCTCATCAAATGAAGAGGAGCTTGTGCCAGCTCTGGTCTGCACAGACACCCTTCTTCAACTCTTCCCACAGAAAGGGAAGAAAAGAGGAGAAAACTTAAAGAGATTCTCTTGTGGTAGCCCTTCAATAGCTTAGAGATGGCCACTAGTTCTTGGGCCTTTTAAAAATTGCTATTTGATTAGTAAATTCTGATTGATTAGTAATGGCTGCCTAGAGTATCATGTGAAAAAATAATTCTAAGGTATACAGTAAGCACTCAATAAATATTTGCTGAAGGTTGAATGAATGTCTTGGTTAGAAGGGAAGGGAGGGGTGCACATGAGCCACGGGTCTGTCTACCTAGTTGCTGCAAGATGGCCTCCAGGGAGGCAGCTGTAGAGGAGGAGGTTGGGGTAGTTGAGAATGTACTGCGGTAGCTGTCAAGGGAAGAGGCAGGGTGTTACTCCTTCAGGGAAGCCGGGATTTCTGTGCCTTCTTATTCCCCAAAGATATATACTCAAGCTGATGCACAACCTTCCTAACACATGAAGCACAGCCAGACTTCAGTACACTTGAGCAGTGCATGAACCCAACAACATGGTCACGTGACGTGGTTCACACTGAGAATAACGCCTTCCTTTGGCCCTATCTCCCCTTCACACACAAGTCTATTACACATATTGCTTCTCTTTCTTTGCCTGCTTGGATATTTTTCACTAGAAGCCAGACACGTTACCTTGTTTCAAAATGCTGATAATGTTAGATCCTATACATATTCTTGTGCTTTGTCCTGGATCGTTTAGTGACTTGAAAACAATTCGATCCTTTTACCCTACACTAAATGCCCCTCTCGTCCTATCTGACTAATTATTGTCTGGTCTTGCTGAGGCAAGATTCTCCAGAACACTCTACCCAGTACCCTGTGAATTATGAGGTTTTCCAGCCTGGCTAAAGGGAACAGATACAAGTCCTGGCTTTGTGTGAGTTCTAGCTAGTTTCGTCGAATCCTTGAATGAAGCTCCTTCTCTGGACTTGGACGTTTCTGCACATGCATACTTTGATTACTACTCTCTCTTTTGTATGTTCAGGGAGTCTCTGCGGGTCTCTGGTTGCTCTGTCCTGTGAACTCTTGCCACTTTGGTCTCCTGGTTGTTGGTTCTCCTATACCTAGGGTGTCTGCCCACCTTTGCCCAGATTCCCCACCCAAGCTGTGGTCTTGAGGCCCTCTCAAGCCATGGATGGGGCCCTCCTTCTTGGTTACTATCTCTTTCCTTCTTTCCTTGATGTCCAGTGACTTGAAAAAAATCATTGTTTATATATATATATATATATATATATATATATATATATATATATATATTTTTTTTTTTTAAATGGGTTTTTAGTTGTTTCAGATAAGGGGGTAAACCTGATCCTTATTATTTCATCTTGTTAAGTGGCAAAATTCCAAAGTGGCTTCTTCATAATGAAAAACTGGAAGCACTTGAATATTTCTACTGAAGAAGGCTTTGTATAGATAGGACACAGAATGAACTTCCATTCAGTTCTTGTCAATGATCCCATAGGTAAATATTTATTTATATGTCAATATGTTCATAAGTGACAAAATAAATAATAAGTATATGCCCAGTTTGATTTTATTTTTGTATCTATGTCTGTACCTATAATAGATGTAGTAAATATTATGTATTATACATATTTACACATATACTTTTATCCATATAGACATACGTATTAGTATTTACTTTATACATATCTTTCTATGTATAAAATTATATATATAGTGTGCTATTTACCATAATTCCTACAGAAATGCTTCTATAGTTGATAAATGTTTTTCTTCCTGCTCATCTTTATCTTCCAATTTTTTACAATAAATAGGTATTGATTCCTAACAGTAAAATACATAGCCATTAGTTTAAATTAACTATTGGTTGATGTTCAGCAAAACCACATTTTTATATATGTTTAATAAAAATCAAGAACAAATTTTTTTTGTTTTACACTTACTTGACATTTTGAATTAATTTATTAAAAGCCTTTCTAAATTGAAACACTTAAACATTAAATTAAGTACTCTAATAATTAGTAACGATTTGACAAACTACTACTAGTACCTAATATTTCAAAAATAATGTTTCTTTTCTACATGGCTACACACTTTAGTTATTCATTACCATTAACTGAAGAAATTTTAAATATTTGCTATTAAAATGATCTTAGGCTTTCGTCTACATGCTTTCATTAAACTTAAAGAGAAGAAGGAAGAACAAATGTGACAGAAAATATGATATTCATATGTAGATCCAGGCCAACTAAGGCAGCAGTTATGAAAGGGAAAGTTGATACAAACATAGGCTGTCTGGCTGGGGAGGATGGCCATGCTGCAGAGCTCAGAGAAGAACTCTCCATTCTCCGTGGAACAACCTGAGCCGGTATTTTTTCATTGAGGAACTAAACTCATTTCTTCCTATTTCCAAGCAATTCTGCCTTTAACTACACCTCTTGGATCTGTGGAAAGATGTAGGGAGGCTTTACATGAATATACATGTGCATACACACATATATCACACATGCATGCAGATATATGCACACTCTCACAAAAATACACTCATATATGTAGACAAAAATAACCACACACATGCACATACACACATATCAATACCACATACACTACACACGCATGCACACAAAATAGACACATGATACACACATGAATATGCACTATATTCTCTGAACTATACTTATACACATGCCATGCATCACACAAATATACTTTACACACAGATTTGCATGTGTATGTACCGGCATACACACACCACCCTAAATATACAGAGATACACACATACACACAAGCACATGAACACATGCACAGAAATACACACAGAGACATACACAGACACAACACACATACTCAAACACACCACCCAGACACGCTTATACATCCTATACATAAGCACATACACATGTGCAGATACATGTACATGTACATAGACGTACACATGGCACACTGCATCTAGAAACTAGAAGACCCCATCTATGCTCTGACAACGAATATGATCAAGGCTGAGATTCTATCCACATCCACTGAAGGATCATCCAAATGGTTACTTTACAGATGTTCACAAAACAGTGTGTTTCAGTTGTACAAAGGGAAGTAAATACCTTTAAAATGGGAAGAAAAAAGTCACTAAAATTCTAAGTCAACACATTTCCTAAATACCACTGCCTGGGAGACTGCATCCATGTTAGGATTTTGAGAAGTTCTTCTAACTCTGAGAATCTTTATTTCTTCTTTTTACTAAATTAACTATCTCCTATGCCAATGGCCACGACTGACCAAAACAACCACCATAAAATACAAACTTGTTGAATATGTCTAAATGTCTTGATGCTTCCTGCTATGGGAAGGTATAAAGAAATATAGGAAATGGTGTTACTTAGAAAGATGATAAGCCTATTTCACAAGAAATAAACAAGATATTAAAACAAGGTGCACAAGCAAGCCACAGGATGGCACTGTGTGAAACATCAGTGGCCGTGGGTGGGTACTCACAACTGCAGTTCTGAACAGAGGCAGGCAACAGGGAGGATCCGGATTCCTGATGGGGGATGGAGGGTCTGAGCAGCCCTTGAGATACATTTTAGTTCTTTAATTTCTTAGAAAATAGAATTGTGTGACAGAAATCTTTACAAATCCAGGGGGAAAAGAAGCTTTTCCACAACAGTCATCTCCAGGTTAATTAGACTTTTATTCATAACAGCAAAAAAGGGAAAACACCCCAAATGTCCGTCCATGAACAGAATAAACAAATTGGCCACATATTCACATAACAGAATACTAACTCCTTAGCACTAATAAGAATGAGCTGTTGATACTTGAAGTAGCACATTAGGCAGAATGAAAGAAATAAGACATAAAGGAGTAGTCTTACATGAAAACCTCAGAAACAGGACAGCTCATCTATGGGGATAAAGAACAAAAAACCGGGTGGGGTGGTGCATGCCTATAATCCCAGTGGCTCAGGAGGCTGAGACCAGAGGATCACGAGTTCAAAGCCTGTCTCAGCAACTCAGTGAGGACCTAGGCAACTCAGTGAGAACCTGTCTCTAAATAAAATACAAAACAGGGCTGGGGATGTGGCTCAGTGGTTGAGTGCCCCTGAGTTCAATCCCTCAGTATATATATAAAGAGAGAGAGAGAGAGAGAGAGAGAGAGAGAGAGAGAGAGAGAGAAAGAGAACCAAAATACTATTTGCCACTTGCAGAGGAGGCCCATGGAAAGGGCACAGAGACTTTCTAGGGTTGATGGTCTATATTTTGATTAGTATATAAGTATAAACAATTGCCAAGACCCTTACAACTGTACACTTATGAGATGGGCATTTGGCTGTATGTAATTATACCACCCAAAATATTTTTAATCTAGTTGTCCAGAGTTATGTTACCCTGTCTTTCTTGTGTTTCATAGGACGACTCTGTATTTTCCTGACTGTATTTGTAAGTCAATAATTCCAACCTGTAGAGCATCCCTGGGAGAGCTAAAGATAAGTGCTTGTTTCCTATGTTCAGAGCCTCTGAATTCACACGAGTCCTTTAGGATTCACCATGTGTTTCCACATAGGATGGTGAAAGGGTGACAGAGAGTCAAGTCTGGGCGACTATACAGAAAACCTGAATCAACTACTTGAGACTAGATAGAGAAAGGGAGTCAATAATCCAATAGGTTTATTTTTTCTCAATAAATAGAGGCAGTTCTTGAAAATAACGTCTTCAAACACACCCACCCCCCCATTATCCAGGAATAAAAAGGATCAGCTATACTTTTGAATAAATAAAATCAATCTGTAGGAAATAATGAATGTTGGCCGACACTTATACTGATCCTAGTGATCCACATGTAATTATAATCTCAACTTCACAGTACAGTATGAGGCAGATAATAATACTACTCTCCTTTTTGTCAACAGAAATCTTGAATAATTTGCCTTCTTCTCTAGCTGGCTGGGTGACCTGATCCTGAGAATCCAGGATCAGGTCACCCAGCCAGCTAGAGGAGAAGCCAGATCAAGACCTTCATTGGAATGAGGTCAAGGAAATGAGAAAGGATGATAGAGAGAATTGGCAAATGGAAAAGAAGAGAATTAAAGACTGTATTGGGCAGGGGGTTAATTCAAAGGGACATTGGGTATTTTCAAGCAAATCTTCACTTACAGGTAATGAAACTGAGGCCCATAAAGGTTAAATGACTTCCCAAGTCATTCATCTAATTAGGCACAGAGCTGGGACAAAAAGCCATATTTTAAAAGTCTCAGCTCAGGGCTTTTCTACTACATCAAAAAAATTAATTGAAATTTTTTTTTACATAATGTCCAATTTTGAAATATCTACCCCAGGGAATTGTTGGTTAGATATTCATAGTATTATAAAATTCAAGTATTGGAAATGGCCTAGAGAGTTCTCCCAGCCCTTGGTCCTAAATTCAAGCAGCATCACCCCTAGACCATCCCATCCAGATGATAATCTTCCCCAGTTTTTAAAGTCTTCCAGATGTATCTCCACTGGGTTTCTTAATTTATTTTCCAGAGCAAAAGAGCAGAATTTGGAAAATAGCCTAATATGCATAAACCATTAATGGCATCCCGGGAGACAGACGAGTCCAAATCCTGAACGTCCAGAGCATTTCAATTCACGATGTAGCACACTGAAGCCCTAGGGACTATTTTCATCAGAGTCGACTCTATGAATATGAATTATTTTTCATGCCAGTCTTTTCTTACTGAGAAGGAAACTTGCACAAGATTTAACATGGGAACAAGTATCAGAATTTAGGGAAATATCAAACAGCACTAGAATGAGGGTGAACACAGATCTTTTCCTTGCCCCCGACCCCAAAATTTGATAAGCATTTCATGGTTTCTCTTTCTTTTCTCCTTTTCCTGCCATCATTACTAAAAGTGCCCAGTCTACAATCTGATGTCCTTTGAAGGTTTGTCCACATCAAGTCCTAAGAGGGGGCCCACTCCCAAGTCTCCAGTGAGGTCCTATTCCATAGCTATATTAACAGAGGTGAAAAGATGCTTGTTGAAGACAAGATGACTGGGGTGGGAGTACATATGAAAAGGGGCAGTTGCTGTGTCTTATCCAGAAGCCATGATTTGGCTTCCTCCCCACCCTTGAGAAATGCAGGATAAGACTGAGCTTGACCCATTCCAAGTGATCCACTCTACCACACATGCTTAGAAAGGCTGGACAAATGGTAACAGTACACACTAGATGGTGTATGACTACTGGAGTGTAGCCAAAATAATCCGTGGCAGATATAATTGGAGAACATATCCTTTTATAGTAGAAATGTTCTAGCCTCTTGCATATAGAAGATTCATGGAAAAATCTTCCTCTGTTTGGAAAAGGTATTCAAGGCTGGATAAGATGTGCACAGAATTTTAAGAGAGGAATCTTGCCTACTTATCCAGGTCAGAAAAATTATTTTTAGCAATAATGTAGCAACAGATGGTTCTCACTTTGGCTAGCTTTCTTGATGCCTATTTCAGACTCAAATGGCCATAGGGAGGGGGAACATTTATCTGAAACCTGTACCCTACCTCTGCCAATGGTCTCTGTATATGGTTTGGACAACCCAAGGAATGTCAAGGCTGCAACCAAGGGCAGTAATTGGTTATCCAGTGGCTCACATGGTCTCTAATATACGCTCTCCTTCAGTTCTACTCTAAATTTACCCGATTTTCTCAACCTGCATTCTAATTCTATAGCTCTCTCAGTTCAGAGATTAAGCTCAGGATTTCTCTCCAGTATCATCCACAGATCATCTCTAGGGTTAGCTTCATTTTTGGTCTCCAAAGACTGAAATCAAAAACAAAATTGAAAACAGCTATTATAAACTTGTTAGGAGACTTTCACTTCTAAGATGTAGATTTTTTGTGACAGACCAACACTGATACTAACAACAACTAGGTTCTTAGTACTAAATCAACTATTTTCTATATCATCTAGTTTAAAGGCACCAAAGAACTGCTTGAGCAATGCAAAGTAGAGAGGCCAAGATTCAGGGTAAGGGAGAATCTGCAGTGGCCTTTTATTCTGGGGGTACTACATAGTGTCAGCAAGATCAAGCATCAGGGCTATATCTGGACCACTTCTCAGGGAGAGCACCATCTAGAGAATTCCAAGAAGTAGAGCCAGGCTGCATAACAAAATAGCACCCTCAACACAGGCTCCTTTCCCTGCTCCACACATATGCTGATTTCTGAAACTGCACAGGAGAGGAAAAGGAAAAGTTAAGCTGCAAACATGAAAAAGTGGGTGGAGTATTCTGTGGTCTGGAGATGCAGGGGAGACCAAGGTCAAAGTTCAGCTTCTAAATAAAGGCGATGGTCCTGGGATACACCAAGCCCTGGAGTGCTATGTCATTGGAAGAGGGAGAGACAAAAGGAGAGACAAAGGGAAAGCTTTCCCCAGAGCAGTTGAGAGAAATGAGAATGCCTGCCCTTTGTCATCTCTTTCCAGCCTTGTCCTGGGACACTCAGCTGGTGCAGAAATGCAAGAAAACACATCAAAAGCAGAATAACTTGAAAGAAAGAAAATTTTAAAAGTCATTTTATGCAGATGAATTGATTTTACATGGAGAAAATCAAAAAAACATCTACAAACAAATTTAATGAATCTATTCTAACAGTCTGGATAGCAGGTCAGTATAGAAAATTACCTATATCTACAGATTTGCAACAAAAAAAGAAATCTTACAAACATATTACTTGCAATAGTAACAATTTAGATTAAATATCTAGGAATAAATTTTTAAGAGATCTATGGAACTGGGATCCTGAAACCATGAAGTAGTCTTGCTTTTTTTTTTTTTTTTAATTTGTTCCACAAAGAAGTCTTGATGGGAATTAAAGAACTGAATAAGGAGAGATTTATATGACATTCATATAAATTGGAAGACGCACATCATAGTGCTAACTCTCCCCATAGTCATCTTTGGATTCTTGTGATTCCAGCAGACTGCACATGTGTAGATAGTAAACTGTTTGGCTGATGACAATATTTACAAAAAAATGCAAAGGACTAACAGAATCCAAGGAAACCTAGAGGAAGAAGAATTGGAGGGCAAAGAAGATTTCATGGAGAAATACTGGAACTCAGTCTTTGGCGACATTGGTGGAATTTTGTTAGGGATTGGAACCACATCTACTTTGTTGAAGCAATCTTAACACCTATTACAGGACCTGCCTGATGAATAGCAGATGTTTAATAAATAGTTGTTAAATGTAGGTGTGAAAGGAGGGATGGATACTTGCAATGAGAGCATTGCTGTGTCCAAGAGCAGTTAAGTCAAAGCTTGAAAAGGCACTGTAGCAAGTGGTGCCATGCACACTAAGCTTGTGTGGGACACTGAAGGAAAGTTGTCAACAGGCTAAGATGGAACTGCTGTGCTGGAGTCTGGGTGCTGGGCTCACAGGGTTTAGACTTCATTGCTTAGGCATCTAATATTTTTGAATGTAGCACCGTTGATAGGTCAGAAGATGAATTAGGTGGGTGGCAGGGGAGCAACCCAACATCTACCCTGTCTTTTCACTTTCTCCATTCATCACTGGTAGTAAATTTGACATCTTTGCTAAGGTCATTATTCATGTATTTAAAATAGGACTGTACCCACATACTTAAACTGATAGGCAGTCCATTAAAAAGCCTATGTGTTCTCCATCACCACTTTGGATATGACAAAAACAGAGAGCTGAGCTATGGAGAATTTGATGGGATTTCCTTTCTACGTTGCTTTTCAAAAACCAGTATAACAATCACCACCACTGTTTCTAGAAGATCCGTACATTCTCTCTTTGGAATTTTTCTGGTTAGGAACAGAATGCATGAGATCTTTGGATTTCTACCTATTAGGACAAAGCTCGGCTACATATATAGAAACTTGAAATAGTGCTTTATAAATGACCAAGTTTGTTCACATGTTAAAGTCTGAAGTATAGCCATGTGTGATGATTATGGCCATTTCATGCTGTATCTCCTACAAAGCAGCCTGTCTAGAAGTTCTACTCACAGCTCAGGGTCTAAAAATAGGCTCCAGAGCTGCACCTGGTTGCAGGGGAAGCTGGCAATTGAAGTGTACCCGTGCTTCATATAAAATAGGGTTTTGGTAATCAGGGAAAATTCCAGCAGACATTGGATAGGCAACAAGCAGTCATCAAAATCCATTCTTACATTCTTAAAAAGAGTAATCTTGTGAAAAGTGGGAATTTTGGGAATTTCTTTACTGAGGAATTTATGGTGGCTTGTGGTTTATGACTCCCCTCTCTCCCCTAAGAACGGTTATCCAAGGAAACAGGAGGATTTTTATTTCTCGATCAGGATGAAAATGTGACTTTGTAAAACTGGACAGGAGAAACTAATTGTTCCATAGAAGAATGAGAAAAAACAAAACAAAGCCAGGTGGGAGTGGGCAGGAATGGAGGCAGGACTGACGATCCAGTTTGCTGGAAGAAGATAGCCGTGAGAAAGGGGTGTAGAAAAAGGGAAGAAAGTTCTAGCAACTCCACTGCTCAGAGGAGGGGAATCTCAAGTCAACTGTGAACTGAGGAATGAAATCCCCTCTCCACCCTGATATAAAACTCTCCTTACATCTCAAAATAACTCTCATGCTTACTGTGCCACTGGCTTCTATTTGATTTTCATTTTGTTCTTTGGTCATGATTGACATGTGGTAAAGCATAGACCTTTTCTTGGGACAGTGGTTTCAAACACTAAGAAAAAAACCAGAAAAGTACTTGAACAGTGAGGAAGAAGTTGTTCAAATATTAAAACATATAGTAAAGCTCAATTACTTAGACCTGTGTGATGCTGGCTTAAACAGATCAGGGGTGTAGAACAGATGGCCAGGAACAGAATTTAATGTGTGCATAAAATTAGCACCTGGAAAGTGAGACTTCGAATGTCTGTCTCTTAAGGAAAGTTCTGTTGCCCCCAAAGTTTGGTTCCCCATTATTCTCTATCTACCTTGTTCTTTCTTTTCACAGTTCAAATTACAATTTATAAGTATATATTTATTTACTTAATATTGCTCTTCACTACCAAACTACAAACTCATGAAGGAGAGAATTGTCTATTTTATTGACTATTGTGTAGCCATAGCCTCACACAGTGCTTTGAGCATAGTAGGCATTCAATTCACATTTGTAAAATAACTGAATTAAAGAATTAATCAATAAATGTACTCGATAAAAAGCATACGTTTGAAAAAAGTTTGATTTTTTTCACCTTTCATCACACAGGAAATACCCAAATAAATTCTAGGAATATTAAATATGAATTAAAAACTACAGAATAAATATTTTTAAATGAAATCATAGAAAATGACAAAATATGGCCAAGATTATTATAATGTGGAAGCTTTGATAAAAACAAATATATATTTTTCAGAACTTTAAACTCGCTATGTAAAATGACTCCACAAGGAGAATTTAAATTGTAAGCAAATTGGAAGGAATATTTAAAATGAATATGATGTAACAAATATGTTTAATTTTTTTATATTTAACATATTAAAGTTCCTTTTAAATCAACAAGAACTAATTCCCCCAAATAAGATGAGCAAAGTACATGAGTATATAGTTCACAGAAGAAATACAAATATCTCAAAATTATGACAAAATAATATATCAACTGTGCTTTTAAAAATTAAACTGGAAGATATTTACATTATTATAATAGTTCTAGTGAGTTTATAGATTGAAAGAATAATTAAATCCTTTCTGGAAAAAAAATAAAAGTACATATAAAGGACTTTAATTAAATTCTTATCATTTGACCCAGATAACTGACAAGGAAGGGAATTTACTAAATTCATGATATTTTCCAGATCATGAAACGGAAGGGTGCAAAATAAAAACAAAAAACTTCTATTTTCTATGACTAAGCATCGATCTTGAATTCCTATGTCTCTTAAGATTAGCAAATAAAGTCCAGTCAATTTCAATTAAAACCTGTCACTTCTGCTTTTCTGTCACTTGAACTTAGACTCCTGGATCTCAGGGCCTCTTGTCCTTTGTTCTCTGGTAACACACTTCAGATCTTGATGGGGAGGGAGAGGGTTGGGCGCTTGGACAAGCTCAAATGCATAGTGTCCAGGGAAACTTCTGCCCCGAGGGTTCCACTATTGGCCTCTGACCATCTTCTCCCCAGTGACATGGGCTGAAATGTTCCATCCAGTGGGTCTTCCAGCAGTACTCTCCCTGCATGGTGGCATTAGATGAGGATAAAGAGCACCCTATACATCAGTCTACCTCACGACCATTGCCAGGGCATCCAGTTGTCCCATGTGGAAGAGTCCTCCATATCTACTCTTAATCAGTTACCCTCCATCTCTTGAGGTAGGATCCACTCAGATGCAGGTGCATCCTTCTAGAGTGTCATGACATCATCTGCTTGGACTGTAGGATGGTGCTAGCCCACAGCTCAGGAACATAGCATATCTTGAGTTTGCTATGCTAGACTATCATCTACAAAGTAAAGAACATATTTCCTATATTTTTATGGTTTTTAAAATGTAGCTACACACACACACACACACACACACACACACACACCCCACCCCCCAAAAAAGAGGAAAGTCCCTTCTCAAAGATCCATCCCCAGTACCTGCCTATTTTGCAAATGGTCTGATGCCTCCCTCAGCACCACCACCTGTATTTAGTTTTGAAGGAGAACTCACCTGCTTTCTACCAATGAGGTTCCAACCAGACAAGTAATTTTATGCCATGGACCCCTTTGGTGGTTTGATGAATCTTGCATGCTTGTTTTCAGGAAAAAAATTGATGCAAAATGAAATATACAAGAC
Organism: Urocitellus parryii; assembly: GCF_045843805.1. Lineage (NCBI taxonomy): Eukaryota > Metazoa > Chordata > Mammalia > Rodentia > Sciuridae > Urocitellus > Urocitellus parryii. Next base: position 73,557,419 of record NC_135539.1, on the reverse strand, counting down.
ACAACAAGAAACAAATTATATTAAAATCTCACTCTATTAATGAGCAACAGGTAAAAATTTGATTCTAATCTTTTCTTTATGGAATGAAGATTGTGCTGTGATTCCTTTAAAGTTTAACTCTTTGTTTACAAGACAAATAACAAAAGCTCTTCTGTCTCAAAAAAAAAAGGCTGCTCCTGAAAATCAAAAACATCAGATTTTCAAGATTAGGGTGTTTGCTATGAGTTTTAAAACTTAAAAAGTGAGATTTGGCCACCTTTCTCTGTGACAATGCATGATAGTGACAAAGGAAAAAGAAATACTGTACAACTCGAAGGACCAAAGACTGGTAATGTTTTACCTGAAATTATATGAACATAGAAGTATACAGGGAAATTTGTGTACAAGGAAATTTATTGTATCAGAAAAAAATCCAGCAATAGGAGATAATGGTTAAATAAGTGAAGTACACCATTTGACAGAATATGATTTAAGTCATTTAAGAGGATGCTGTCATGATTTTTTTTATTGTATAGGAAAATATTTATGGTCTAAAGCTGAATCGAAAACAGTAGATATAATATTATAGATGTAATAATAGAGAGAGACAGAGAGAGAAAGATCCAATAGGAAAAATGTTAAAGTATAAATTATACCAAAAATTTATTGAGATTTATCTGAATGATGGAAATATTGGTATTCTTCTCTATGATTTTCTGAGCTTTTCAATGTTATGCATGTTTTTTAACCTGAAAGTATTTTCTCTGATTATCATGTAGCTCTTTTTATTTGAAACAAAGAATTTTAAATAAATAAAATTGGTGAGTTGACTTTTTAAAACTTTAAAAGCCCCATAGGTGTATATAATAGGTCACTATTGTTATGGAAAATAATGAACAGAAGTCGCATGGGTTGCCATATTTAAAAAGAGCCAAAGACTAAATTGTGGTTTCAGATTTGCTCCACTGCTCTGAGTCGGCCCTGAAGTTACGTGTCATGCAGAGCTCTGTGTCATGCAGGTGGCTATGGGATGGGAATCTCCAATCCTGGCGCTATGGGACATCAGCCCAATTATTGCTTCTGAGTATTGCAAAGCACAGAAACTATTTTTACTCTTTTCTTCAAATTCAAAATATATATACATTACACAATATTATGCTATTTCCCACCAGCTACTTGTAAAATGCATATGAGAGTCAAATATTATCAGAGACTAATTTCAATACAAGCCTCTTTCTCAGTACATTCACTCTGCCTATTTGTGATGTACCAAAAGCCATTGTCACATTCCAAAAGTCCCCTTTGAAAGTTTAACACTAGTCATATAGCCACAAGTTATCTTCATCATAAATCAAGATCAAATATTATTTGCTTGGCATCTAACTAACACATCTATGTTAAGAAAAAAAGGGCTCATAGGAAAGAGCATGTGGAAGAAAAGAGGACAGCAGCAGAGAAAAGGTATTGTGAAGGCAGCTTCCAATCAGTCAGATATAATTGGTCTAAAAGTTTCACCCAGTTACTCAGAATCCACTTGAGAGTCCCATGGGCACTGAGAATCATGGGAAAAATCAATTCTTGAGCATTTGAGTCCTGCACTATGAGAGGAAATTTGGATGCAACTATGAACAGAAGAGACAGAGCTCCCTCCCTTGAGGTGCCAGGTATGTGGGAAAAGAATAAAAAGTAGAGCTGAGAGAGGGGAATATAAAATATGAGAGAAAGAGGAGAGGAGAGAGAGAGAGAGACTGACTCTATGTGTGCACATGTGGTTGGGGTGGTGGGGAGCCTGCAATATTTGCAAAAGTGGTCAGAGTAGACTCTTTGAGAAGTGGAGATCTGAATGGAAGGGAGTTGCAGCTGGCCATCCTAGAGCAGGTAGCCAATAGGGTGCAGTGCCTTCTCTCTCTACCTCAGGCCCTCCTGCATATTTAATAACTATTCTTTGTCTACAGGAAAAGTACTATTTTAGCAAGACTAATTCCTAAGGCTCCCAGGACATGATAATTTGGACCCTACACCTTTGAGTAGAGTTTGGGTAAAGAGCATCTAGTCTGAGAGTTTGCAAACACATTTTTTTTAAAGCAACAGAATCATTGATTTAAAAAGAATCCCTCAGGGGTAACAAATAAATGCAGCAAAAGGGTACATTTTTGGTCAAGCTTAGTATGCCACCACTTCCAAAGACAATTTTTTTGGGAGGTATGGAGGATTGAACCTAGGGGACGTTCAACTACTGAGTCACATCCCCCGTCCTTTTGCATGTTTTATTTTGAGACAAGGTCTTGCTAGCTTGCTTAGGGGCCTTACTTAAGTTGCTGGGGCTGGCTTTGAACCTATGATCTTCCTACTTCAGCCTCCCAAGATTCTGGGATTATGGGTGTGCCCCACTGCACTTGGGCCCAAAAATAATCTTGTATCGGAGCCACTGGAAATACATGGATTTAGTTTAGTCTAAATTGACACAAACAGGTCAGATGACTCATCCAAGCTCTCAGAGAACATAGCACAGGCTTCTTGTCTACGTTTTTCCTTCTACCAAGAAACATTACCCGCATTATTAAAATATATATGAATCTTGGAGAAGCAAACAATAGTCTTCCTAGCAATCAACTTGCACACTCATTTAAAATAACTGAAATTTTGTGCTTCAGTATACTGATCAGAGCTATATGATTTAAATAGTTCTTAAGTCATTTTCACAATAAAGAATTTTCCTTTCAACATAAGAATTATTTCCACTTAATCTGATGAAAATTCCCCCTGATATTAGTAAATGATTATGAAAAGATCTTTACAGCTTCAACCTCTCTAATTATTTTTAATATATTCAACTTTTCAAAGATGGACCAGCAATGCCCAGAATAGAATTAGAGAAGTGCAAAATAGTCTTAGTAAAATAGACCTCTGATAATGTAAGTTCATTTTACATGCTCTTAGAATCTTAAATCAGGTTGAGTTCTTTGGAAAATTCCTTTAAGACTTAAATAGCTGCATCCCACACAAAGTGGAGGAGTTGGATATTTAATCAATATAGCTATACAAATTGAGTAATTTAGGTGCAAAGTGGTTGAATATAGAAGTGCAGTGGGGGAGGCTTAATTATCTGGTTTTGCAGGCTACGTTGATTAAATCAACTGAATCATAGTCCATTCCCTTTTTGCATCTAAACACAAAGAACTGAGGGAAGGTTCTTTCCATGCTGGGAACTCCATCAGTTTCCAACACGACCTAGGGAAGAGGGATGTGCTGAAGAGTACCACTCCTTCATCAGCCATCAGAGGGCTTGCTTTACAAACCCAGTACATTTATCACCCTCGCAGCATTGACTGCAATTTTAATGGTATGTCTTCCAAATCTTTATACGCATCTCTGTTCCTTTCCTGGAGCTATGAAATTTCTAGCTTTCTCTATTTAGATGTCCCTCAACCTGTTCAAAAATGAAAAACTCTCCTGACTTCTTTTTTTTAATTTTAATTTAATTTTATTTTTTTTGTTGGTTGTTCAAAACATTACAAAGCTCTTGACATATCATATTTCATACATTAGATTCAAGTAGGTTATGAACTCCCATTTTTACCCCAAATACAGATACTTTCTATCATTCTTCCAGTCATCCAAGCTATACAATATGATGTCATCTTTGATTATTTGCCACTCTGATCCTGACAGTCAAGGGGCTAGTATGTTCCATCATTAGGCATCACAGTCTTCTTTTTTCTTCAATGACCACCGTCAACATATCACTTTAGGCTGTTACTTCTTACCTGGGTAAAACATGGCAACAGAGACCTTGAGTTTCATGGACTTTAGACACAGTTATATTTATTCTGCCTCCAATGCTAAAATGAAAATTGCATGGAGAAATGTCTCCCACTGTGTCCTTGTCATCTTTCCCCACCACCCACACAGATTAAGTAAATCAAGCTACATGATGTTAACTATCTGACCATCTTCAAGCCCCTCTCAGTTCTTTTCTATGAGTTAAGCCTCTTCTTAGTTCACAGATCCGCCTTGTTCATGAAAAGCTCTGATAACCCAAACTTCTCAGAAGGATACTGAGCCCAGCCATCAGAAGATGGCTCCTACCTACTTTTGCACAAATATGCCTTTATCATTATTATCATAAGGGTCAGCTTCCATGAAATCCAAGCAAAATGAAGCACTGTTTGCAAGTCTTTACTTGCTGGTAAATCCCAATACTACTTCCATTTCACTCACTCAAGGACCTATTATTTCCCTATAGACCAGTTTCCTAATCGTTCTTTCTGCCTTCTCTATCATTAGCCTTTTAACCCACTTATACATTAATTTCAGATTATTCATATTTTTATTTTTCAAACACAGTTCTGAAGATCACTGCCCTGTTTGAAACAACGGTTCCACATTACTTAATACAGACACATTTCTCTCCCACTCTTTCTTGTCATCAATTTTTTGATGCACTCTCTGGATTTCATCCTCATGCCCCCATAATTCTCCCACCCAACCAGCCTTCCCAGAATACTAAGGGTGCAGAAGGCGGCCTTTAGGCCTCTCTCCATCATGGCGCCCAGTCTTGGACTTCTGCAGCGCTTTTCACATGTTCATTTATCCGGCCATTTATTCATTAAGCATTTCAGTTCCTGCTCACAAATTTATTTCCAGAGAGTAAATGAAACATGGAAAAAAGTACTTTTAAATACGATATTTATAAATGGCCCTGGTAGTCAAGTGGTTTTAATATCCTTTACATGATGGAGGAAACAGAGAATTCAGTGACTTTGTAGAATTCAAACCCACACATCTAACTTAATAATAAGTTATTTTATTCAATTACCTTCTTATAAATTATTTTTATAATTATCTATGCATTTTTCTAATTTTCTTTCTAGGTATCAATCTTTGAGATCAAGGGTAATAAATTAAATATAGAGACCCTGCCACAGAGGATTTGCTAAGTGAATGTTTGTTACCCTGAATTCAATTATAATCCTGGAGAGAACCCATTTTTCACTTTTTTTTTCAGTATTAGAGATTGAACCCAGGACCTCACAAATGTTAGACAAGAGTTTTAACCCTGAGCTATACCTTTGGTACATTTTAAATTTTTATTTTGCGACAGGGTCTCCCTAAGTTTCTCAGGCTGGCCCTGAACTTGTAATCTTCCTGCCACAGCCTCCCAACTAGCTGGGATTACAGGCATGCACCACCAGACCCAGTATTATACCCACTTTTGATCTCTGATTGCTTGTTTATAGTATACTTGCCAGAAATATTTTTGCCAAATATTCTTAGCCCCTGATATGGATTGGCCCAATGTGTTTCCCTATTTGGTTATTTTCATGGCATCTGTAACTATACTTACTCTTTGATATTTTTTTTCTCTGAGTTTCTTTTTTTTTGTACTTAATTACTTTACATACTTTGCCATTCATCAATGTTGCATCTTATGAAAGCATCAGCTAAGTAAACCTTAATATGATATATGGTGTAAATAACAGCTGGAAAGCTACTAACACTCATTTTAAATTCTAGCAAATTTCTAGGGCAGTAGAATATGAGATAGACTTGCTTGTACAATCATAAGTCTGTCTCTTTCGGGGCAAATTTCTAATAGAAATGGCACTAGATATTCTAATTTGGACTTAGGAGAAGTACATATTTGAGATATGCATCTATTAATATAAATATTTGTTGACTCATATCATGACTCCTAATTGGCTTATCATAGCTTCAGAAGAATTTGGATTTATGGTCTCCAGAAAATGTATACTAAATCAAATCTATCTACGTTCATAGATAGTTTCAGAAATTGTATCTTTTTTGGGGTGGGAGGCGGTTACTGGGGATTGAACTCAGGGTCTCTCAACCACTGAAGCACATCCCCAGCCCTATTTTGTATTTTAGTTCGAGACAGGGTCTCACTGAGTTGCTTAGCGCCTTCCGTTCCTGAGGCTGGTTTAGAACTTGTGATCCTCCTGCCTCAGCCTCCTGAACGGCTGGGATTACAGGTGTGAGCCATCATGCCCTGTGATCATATCATTTGTAAAATTCTCTTGAATTGTTTTTACATTAAGGACAGTACCTGATGGTGTAAGTGAGGGGCCACAGGGCTAGGAAATTTTATCTCTACTTGAACAGTGCTGGAGTGTGGGTACAAAGCGGCCTTATGGAAAAGATGCCTGGATTCCAGTCTCTGGTCTCATTCTCTACCAGTTTTTCTCTTTAAGTTCATTTTTAAAATGTGATAGCTGTTAACAAGTCATCAGCACACATTTAAAAACCAGTTAAACGTATTTCCTAAGGAAGATGAGATTGTAAGGTTCTGAGTGTACATTGTGTAGTGACAGTTGTGGGAAGAAAACTTTGATGGCTGTGTGGCTGGTTAGGAGGAGGGAGACAATGTCAACAACAGAAACTTCTGAGAGAGGAGCTAGAGAAAGAAGCAACTTAAAAGGGAGAGTCGTTTGTTCTCTGCCTCAACATGATAATCCCAAACAGAAAGTATTCCTACCAAAATGAATGGGAAATGTGACCAATTAGAGAGTGTGGAATTTAGCCTTTGATTTATTTTCCCTTTGATATACAATCATCATTGCCCACAGCAGGTATGAATTTTATTAACTTAATTTGCCATTAGTTCAAGAAGTCATACATATCCTCAAAATAAACTCATTTTAAAAGCCGAAAGAACATTTCAGGCCTTGAAAATGCAAATATGTCATAGTTTGGTTGCATCCTGCAAACTCCCAGAATCAATCAATCAAGAACAGAGCGATTCTATTACTAAAGAAGAAAGAGGAATCATGCAAATTGAAACCAGGATCAAAAATAAATTGTCAAAGAAGGCTTACAACATCTGTGGTAGCATCCTACTTGTAGGACTATGATATTTTAATAAGTTAAATATAAACACAGATAATATTTATGCATAATATAATACTATTTTTCCTTGGTATGACATAAGACATCAAAACTACTCCAGACGTGAACTCGGTAGATGATTGAACAATGCATATTCTGGATCTGGTTAAGTCATAATGATAATAATTTACACATGATAACATTTTTCATTTTATAAGATGCTTTTTCATACCTTATCACATATTGTATGCGTGCACACACACAGACACACACACAGCACACAAACACATACACACACGTCCCTAAGATATTAGAGGCATACTTATATCATTCTCACTTTATAGATAAGGAAATGAAGATTCTCATTAAAGAGCCAGTGAGAGGCACCTTGAGAGCAAAGGGCTGCTCTAAGCCCACACACACTTTTTCCACCAATCTGTGTGAAACCAGATAATCCAACTTCTGCTGATTCTCCAGCATTAGGCCACACAGCTCTTGTGGTGCATGGGTCTTCTTAGCTAGAATGTGGGTTGTTCAAATCTCGTGGGAGATGTTCACCTACTTACCCTGTGACCTGAATATTTGCTAACTTGGAGGGAGGCAGGAGGAAGGAGAGCCATGCCTTTTCGAAGCATGAGAACAGAAAAGCATATTTCTTAGCTGGTTGAACTTGAGAAAATTACATAACCTCTCTGAGCTTTACTTACATATTTACCTGGGAAACAGGAATTATTGGACAAATTAAGTGGCATGATGAATCTAAATCCAGGAATGCAGTGTTAAACACCCAGAGATGGACTCTTAGTTGTTAGGTGTGCTAAGTGGATCTGGCTAAAAAGTATTAGACAGGTCAAAGTCATCTTATCTTCCATGGGAAGTTGAGTGGTGCTGGAATATAAAGTACAACTGTGTGGTGTGAATCTTCCCAGGTTCCTCAGTGGTGTGACAGCAGGTGCAGACTGCTACAAGACTGGGAAGTTTGAGTTTGTGCTTTGGTAAAGTCATGGGTGTCTTGAAGATCAAAAGAGAAGCAGAAGATATGAATTGGGTACAAACACAAGCAACGTGGAGCATCAAAGGATGAACTGAAGACAGTAGAGGGGAGCTTGTGAAGAGCTGAAGTAGGGCTGGAACCCCGCATCTTTATGATGAGGCAGGGCCACGCAATTGGGCAGAGACCATAGAAGACACCCACATCACACTACAGTGAATCCTAATATCACCTCCAAAGGAAGCTCCCTCCACCTGCCCTGCCCACCCACCACAGGCAATATGATGGGTGCCAGATATCCCTAACTTTGTAGGTATCAGAATCTTAGAAGGGTGCATGTGATGGTCTTGCTATTACCATCTAAAAAGGCTTCTCATGCAAACAAACAGGATTGCATTTAAGGGGTGATTAAAACGGAATGGGGTGTGTGGTGCTTGTCTAAATGTAATCTAACTACGCTATTCATTTAGTGAGGAGTCTAATTACTAGCTCTATAATTACACTCCTCAAGAAAATTGTTTTAGTGATGGTTTTATTAAACTAACTTGAGACAATTTTTGTGCCAACATGAGCAGAACAAATGGAATTTAATTTCAAAACAGGGGCAAAGGAAGGTTACCCAGGAGAAGAAAACCTCATGAGCTGGACTATGGGGATGAAGATTGGGGAACAGGGTGCAGCTTGAGAAGGGCAGATTGGTGTTGCCACAGAAGAGGTCGTCCCTTCAGCCAAGCTCCCGGCCTCAGGCTTCTACAGAAAGAATTCATAGGGGGAGCCCCTGTCTCCAGCTCCCCGCCCCTGCGATGGCTTCTTATTTGTTGTGCATGAAACCCAACTCACCACGCCATCCTCAGACCAGCAGCAGCAGCATCACCCGGCAGTTTATTTTGAAATTCGGAATCTCAGGCTCCCCACACTTGATCAAAATCTGCATTTTGGACAGGCTTCTAGGTGAGCCTGTACATCTGACAATTTGAGGAGGGCTGGTGTGGAGAACCAACTTGTGGCTGCAGTTGAAATTTTAATTATTTTCTATTCTTAAATGCAACATATGCTCAATAAAGCAAAAAAGAACACAATACGATCGTACTAGCGTAAGGAGGAAAAACGTACCTGTAATCTCACTATCCTAAAAGAACACCTGTTCAAATTTTAGAGATTTCTCTTTCAGGCTGTTGTTATGAATATTATTTTACATTTTAAGCTCAGCCTACAACACAGACTTATGCTTTTCATATAATGTTATAAATATTTTCTGTATTTTAACACATATCTTATTGTCATTTGTCTGCACTTTAACATATAAATGTACCAATCCATTGTTTAAAGTTTATAGTAACTTTTTGTTGTTTTTATAATTATGACTAATTCCTTGATGTAAGATTTTTGCATTTAGACTTTTCCCCATTATTTCAGAAGGTTAAATTCCCCAGGATATGAATATATTGAAAGTTCTCGATAGGAATGATCTCCTCCAGTTATTGCACTCTTTGAAATAAGGTAATTTTAAAAGAAGCATTTGAATTCTTCATTTCCTGGAGCTTTATTTGGGCATGGGTGGGCATTAATTTGATTGATTATTGGGGTTCCTGACGAAATCCATTTTCTCCAAGGATGACCATGGGCTTCAACTTTGAACCATTCTATTGGGTAATACTTTGGGGTTAGCAGAACACGGGATAATTACTTTGTAAATAACCCCTTGATCCCTCAAAGGACAAGTCTGTTCCAACAGTGAGATGAGCAGTATGAAAAGAGGGTCAACCTTATCTCTAAGGCTGTGTGGCACTGAATAAATTATTGCTTAACCTTTTGGGGCAATATTTACCTCATTTATAAAACTATGTTAATAATGTCTCTGTCCCTGAATTAATAGATGCTGTTGAGATATGATAGCCCTTAGCACAGGGTGTAAGGTTTGCAGAAAATGGCTCAATAAATGGTAGATGATACTCGTTTCCTCTTTGACTGATTTGTAAAGTCAAATCTGCCATTTGTCTGCTAGGAGAAGTGGCAGGTTGGCCTTACAGGAACCAGGATCATCTCTGAAGACTATGTGTCCATCTGTTGAACTTCATTTAGAGAAATTCATCTTGGTTTCATTTTCTTCCATTAATACAGCATCAGTAAAGAAAATTAAGCTCCACTAAATTCTTTCTGTCCAGTTCACCTATGCTAAGTCCCTGTTCCAGGACTGATTCCCACAAGGCTTCCTTGATGATCCTGAGAGGCAGCACAGAGTACCCAGGTTGCAAAGATGATGTTATGAAATCTTATCGCACTGATGCACAGAGGCTGAAGGAGCCAGCATCACCTGCCAACCACAGTTTCCTCGCAAACAAATTAATTCCGAGATACACAGCATCTGTGCACAGGCAAAGCTTCCTTTGTGGGAATTCCTGCACTTATTTCCTCCATGACTTTCAGGACACCTCAAGACAAACAGCAGCAGCCCAACCCAGGCAGGGGGCTGCTTCAGGAAAGAAAGAGCCAGCTACCAGAGTCCTCCCTCTGGCCTTCAGGCACATTCGTTTCATCTAGTGAGAAGTTCATTAAACGTGGAGAAGAAGAAAACAAAAGGAAACAGACCTCTACCAGGCACTCCTCGGCTGAGCCGCAGAGAGAACCGAACTGCCAGCTGTAGAAGCAGATGATGAAGTCTAGGTCAAGATGAAAGGGGTAAGTCTGTGCACTTTGGAGAGCCAGAGCCAGGGGCCACAGTAGGGTTTTGGTTCCCCTCCTCTCTCCTAGGGCACAGCATGCTGATCAGGGCTCAGGGGATCAGCACTGACCCACCCAGGGGTTGTCTCACTACTGAGGGAGCCCCCAAAAAGGTGCAGATGGTTTAATGAAGCAGGAGGAGGAAGAAGGGAGGGCTAGGAGTTGAAAAGCCCTGGGCACAGGGTGGGACTGGGGAGCGTGTCTCCAACCACCAGCCCAGCTCCTTCCCACAAGGAGACCAGGCTGAGGCCCTGGTGAAGAGACCTAGGAATGAGGACCCTGGGCTCCTAGTACAACTGTACCTTCAGGGCATGACTGGCCGGAGGGTCCTGAATCCCCAACCACAGCTGCCTCAGAGCCTGCCATCTGCTTGCTGTGCACCCATCTGGTGTGCCCCTTCCCTGTTTGAAGCCAGAGACCGCCTTTGTCATTGCCCAGGGTGAGGCCTTGGAAAATCACACAGGATTTTGGCCTGGAGTGAAACCTCGATGTCATTTACTGTATGATGGGGTTGAGTTGCTCAATTCTTTTGTGTCTTAACTTCCCCATTCTGTCAAGTGTATTCCTTGCTCCATGGATTATTGCAAATATTAAATTAATGCACGTAAAGTACTTTTGTAAGTATTCATGGAAGCATCCAATAAGTTTTGCCCATTAGTAGTAACCACCTTAGTGGTACTGGGATCTAACTGGTGTTCTCTTTATTCCATATTTCTTTCATCTCTTTCTGGTTTTGATGAAAAAACACAGGAGGTTTGGGCTGGTTTTTTTTCTTCGTTTTTTCCTTCCTACTTCCTAAGTTCTAGCACCTTCCTTGGGTTCTGGAAACTTACAGATCTAAACCAGAGTTCCCCCAGTTGTGTAGCCAGTGCTCACTGAGAGTCTGTTCTGTGCCGTGTTCCCAGATGTGCTGGGTGTTTTGGGCAAACTCTTATTGATTTGCTGAAGGAGCTTGTGATGAATGCCCTGTGTGTATATCTGAGACCAAATACAATAGCCTAGTTATGTTTCCTGGGTGAAAACTTTCTTTTCCAAAAGATTATAAATCAATGCTTAAAATATATGTCTACACTGGGCATAAGCCCTTTCTTCAAATAGCCCTCTTGAGTGTCGGAGAAGGTAAATGTTTTCAAAGTTACCTTATTTTTGAATGCTATTGTTCTTCTCTCTCAACCAGTTTCTTTTGAACTGAAACCTGTTCTCCCCCCCTCAGATGACCATTGCCAAAAGACTACAATGAGCTTAATAATAACAGAAAAATTTATTTTCGTCCACCTTCAAGATTGCAAGAAGCCTGGCCTTGTATCTATCCCTTTGGTGCCTCCGGTTTTATGGTAGTGTCTGGTGTGTGCTGAGCAGTGTGGATTCCCTTTGCTGCATGATACTCTTTTCTTCTGTCATTCCCAGTAGGAACTCTTTAGGTCCAATGGTCATGGTGAAGGTGTCCCTAGAATTCTTCATGTGGGCGGTTGGGTTTTGCACATCAGGAACAATCACACAGTTGGCAGGGCCTTGTGGAGAATGAAAACAGAAACTACAGTACCCCAGTTGGGAAGTTCTAACATAGCTCATTGCCTGACTTGCCTGCACATCTGGCCAGCTGCGTACTCTTAAGCTACCATGATGAGACTCTACATGTGGCTGTGACTCCTGGTGGTGATCCTTTGCTATTTACTGGAACTGAATACTGAGTGATTTGTGGGCTGTAGATAATCCAATTAGAGTGATAGCCTCCTGCTAGACCTCACTTCAGGGATGGCATCAGGGATCATGGGGGCATATTTCTCTGAGTCAACTCTTCCTGAGGAAGGGTGATTATTTGAAACAGGATTTACAGAGCCTAGAAACTCCACATGAACTAGGTCAGCTTCTCGTGGATAGCACAAAATTATTGGCTGCCATGATTCTTTCAAGCTTTATCTCTGGTTCCATTTTAAACAACACAAGAGATGGGGAAATGAATTTGTCATCACTGAACTGCAGATCTGTACATGCAGCCACGCAGCAGCAGGCTTGGTTTTCACCTGCCCACCTGCAAAGCAGATGAACTCAAGACAAAAATGTGGATACAAATGGAACAGATCCCTGGGAAAATTGCTCACGTGGGAATAAAAGAGAACTAGAGGGACTGAGAATGGAGGTGAACAGAATTGTGATCACTTCTGTAGCTGAATGTGTCCTCAGGATTCCCTAGAAGTGTCCTCAGACTCCATCAGCAAGTGCTATGGTGCTCATTTTTATTTCACTAGTGTAGTTGAAGTTTAATAATCTATTAATCGTTGTTGTTTTTGTTTTTGTTTTTGTTTTTGACAGTCTACATTCCTGAGTGAACCTATTGTGCTTTCTCTACAGGTTTGGAATTTATTCTGCCCAATGGCTTTAGAGGGCAGAAGATTCAATTTTTTCCCCAGGGAAAAATAAGGAAGGGGTCATAGCCACACCTCTTTAGGATTTGTCCCTCCCTCTGCTGTTCACCATGAGGCTTTCTCATAAGTCTTTCTATACCACTGAGTAATGAACTCCTCCAGGAGCATCGAGGACAATATTTTATTCACCTCTCTGTTCTCAGAGGACTGCAAAGTAGCTGCCCATAAGAGCACTCAAATGTTGGTTGAAAAAGTGAATAAAAGAATGAGTGCTCCCAAGAACTGTCTTCAGAAGACACACAGGATTTGTGTGATTGTAAAAGAATCATTATGGAGAATCTTAAAAATGTTTCAATTGAATCATGGACTCTTACGATTGGTAGAATAATTTCAAATTCCCCTCTTTCAGCAAAATCATGTATGTAAAAGTGGAATCGATGTTTGTTTCCTATTTTAAATGGTCAAAAGTTGTCCAACATAAGAACAAGATAAAAATGTAATTTGTAAAAACTGAGATATATGTGAGGTATATATAAATACATAGACAAATATATGCATGTATACATGTCAAAAGTTTAATAATTTCTTCTTCTGTTTGAAGTCTCTTTTCAGTTAGACCTAGAAGAAGGAAGGACTTTATGCTTTTTGAGTTGACTTTCTGGAGTAACTCAGTGTTGTGTAGATGCAAGAACTCAAATTGGAGCTGAGAAATTGGATCTTGTCATTATTAACTTGTTCTGTGACCTTATATTTGTGCAGCATCATTCAATAGTATTTTATGAATATCTATTCAAAGCCTTGTGCAAAGCATGGTGCTGGATGGGTCGTGTAACTTCTCCACTATCTTGGTTTCCTAACCTGTACAAAGGCTGTAATAACATCCTCCTACTTCATTCCACAAAATATGTTGAAATGGGGTAGGGTTATAGCTCAGTTGGTAGAGCACTTGCCTAGCACATGTGAGGTACTAGGTTTGATCCTCAGCATCACATAAAAATAAAATAAAGGTATTGTGTTCATCTACTATAAAAATATTTTTAAAAAATATATTGAAATGATATTGAAACACTCGAAAAAAAATAAAATGCTACTATCTGTGTGTAAAGCATCAGCACTATTATTAAATTGTCTTCTTTCACACTGACAGCATTGAATGGGCCTGGACGATTCCATGAGTCAGGTGGGAGCTGGGAGGGAGCATTTTGGTACCAGTGTATGGTTTTTCTTCTGCTATGATTTTCCTTCTTCTCAAAAGCACTTTTGATTTTTCAAATTAGTTCCAGTGACTCAGAGGGATCAACAAATTTCCCTGATTAGAAAAATCTAATTTTCTTACTACTAGATTTAGTCTGATCCAATGAATTTACCCTAAACAGTAGGACCTCACAATATAAGAACTAGAAAACAGCTCATCTTTCCAGTCCAAAATTGCAGTGAAATAGTGGGTCATGAAATCTAGTTAATAGATTGTGACTGACACTGAGAATACAAACTGGACCAGAAAATATCAGAGTTCACTCTACACCATCAGGGTAAGTATTGTTTTGCAGTCTTTTGTTTCCATTACATATGTACATCACAGTGTGAAATGTGTTTTTCACTAGCAAACATTTTCGCAAAATACCAAAATTCTGTTTCCATAGCTGACAAATAGAAATAATGAAGCTCTGGAAAGCAGTGTTAGGTTACTTACTTAGAGATGCCCAGGACACAGCTATGAAAATGCAGACTTCTAGTTTCTTGCCTTTACTATTTTGAGACCTGGCATAACCTTGCAGAAAGAACAGTGATGGACCTCAAGTTCAAATCTGGCACTCAAATTTGTGTAATTTTGTGCAGATTACTGATTCCATAGGTTTCTTTTTTTTTCCATCTATAAAACAGGGTTATTAATACCTGTCCATTTCTTTTTTTGAATAATTGGAAAAATTACAAAATACAGATGAAAGTTCAATATTGCTTGGGTCATTTTTTTTTGGTATTAAGTTTTTTGGGTTCTTTATATATCCTAGAGATTAATGTTGTATTAAAGGTGCATGTGGTAAAGATTTCCTCCCAATCTATAGGCTCTCTCCTCACATTATTAATTGTTTCCTTTGCTGGGAAGAAGCTTTTTAATTTGAATCCATCCCATTTATTGATTCTTGATTTTACTTCTTGCGCTTTAGGAGTCTTGTTAAGGAAGTCAGATCCTAGGCCAAAGTGGTGAGGATTTGGGCCTATTTTTTTCTTCTATTAGGCGCAGGGTCTCTGTTCTAATGCCTAAGTCTTTGATCCACTTTGAGTTGATTTTTGTGCAGGGTGAGAGACAGAGGTTTAATTTCCTTTTGCTACATATAGATTTCCAGTTTTGCCAGCACATTTGTTGAATAGAGTATCTTTTCTCCAGTGAATGTTTTTGGCACCCTTGTCTAGTATGGAGACAACCATATTTATATGAGTTTGTCTCTGTGTCCTCTATTCTGTACCATTCATTGGTCTACAATAGGCTAAGGAATTGAACAGACACTTCACAGAAGAAGAAATACAATTGATCAACAAATATATGAAAAAGTGTTCAACGTCTCTAGCAATTAGAGAAATGAAAATCAAAACTACTTTAAGATTTCATCTCATTCCTGTCAGAATGGCAATCATCAAGAATACAGGCAACAATAAATGTTGGTGAGGATGTGGTGAAAAAGGCACACTCATACATTGCCAGTGGGCCTGCAAATTGGTACAACCACTAGGGAAAGCAGTATGAAGATTCCTCAGAAAATTGGGAATGGAGCCACCATTTGACCCAGCTATCCCACTCCTTGGTTTATACCCAAAGGACTTCACATCAATGTTTACAGCAGCTCAATTCACAACAGCTATACTATGGAACCAACCTAGGTGTCCCTCAATAGATGAGTAGTTAAAGAAAATGTAGTATATATACTCAATAGAATATTACTCAGCTTTAAAGAAGAGTAAAATTATGGCATTTGCCATAAATTTGCCATAAATGGTTGGAGATGGAGAATATCATGCTGAATGAACTAAACCAATCCCACAAAACCAAAGGCTGAATGTTTTCTCTAATATGTGGATGCTAGTTCACACTAAGGCACAGGGTGGGGGGGGGCACTAGGGAAGAATAGCATTACCTTTGATTAGATAGAAGGAAGTGATGGGAGGGGATGGGAGGGGATGTGGGGATAGGAAAGATAGGAGAATGAAACAGACATTATTACTGTATGTATATAAGTGAGTACATGACCAATATGATTCTGCAACATGTGCACTTAGAAAAATGAGAAATTATATCTCATCTATGTATATCAAAGTGCATAAATGCATTCTACTATCATGTATAACTAATTAAAACAATTTAAAAATTAAAAAATTCAATATTGCAAAATAAAATGTCTACAAATCCTCTCTATATATGTGTGCTTAAATATTATACTTCTGAGTTCTTTCTCCTAGATGATTACTTTCATTCTTACTTTATCCTTTTGTTCTATTAGTTTGTTTGTTTGGTATCAGGGATTGAAACTCAGGGACACTCGGCCACCGAGCAGCCACATCCCCAGCCCTATTTTGTATTTTATTTAAAGACAGGTAATCACTGAAGTGCTCAGCATCTCACTTTTACTGAGACTGGATTTGAATTCTTGACTCTCCTGCCTTAGCCTCTCAAGCCGCTGGGATACAGGTGTGCACCATTCACACCTGGCTAATTTATTTCTTAACTAAGTCATTCTTTATCTCTTTCCTTCTTCTCTATCTTTGAACATCACCTGGCAGTAAACATCCATTTTTCTTTTGTCATTTGCTTGCATGCAGTAATTTTCAAAGTACTTCTCCTGAGATTATTTCATGTGAAAATGTTTAAAAATCCATAATAGTCTGTGGGGAAATCTACTATATCAAATCTATAGAGAGAGGTGGAATAGTTTGATCAATCTATTAATTCCACCTTTTTCATTCTATCCAATTTGTTCTCGATGTAATTAACTTTGACCAAATTGCTTTTGACCTGATTATTTCTAATCAGATTTATCATCTAATGAAAATATGATATAGAACCATTGATTTTTACCATCTACACCCATTCGTTTGGTAAATGGCCTTCTCTCCTCATTCCAATGATCTTCTTCAGATCACTATGGAATCAGTCTGGACATTCAAGTCAACATTGCAACCCACACCTTGCCTTCTGCAAAATGCCATCTTCCAGAGATGTTATTAGCTTCCCAAGTACAGTGTGGTCAAGAGGTTCCCCTCCATCATTCCTCTGAAGAAACCCAGCAAACCAAACAGTAACTTCCTCAATGCTCCATCTTTAGCAAACGTGAAGCTGCAGAGACCTCTCTCAAATGCACACAGCATTTGAAAGAAGTTTTTCAAGGGAAGTTTTGAATACTCCTTATTTGCATCCAGTATTTTGATTTTTAATATCCAATCCCTGCTTATGTGTCAGTTGGAATATATGGGGCTTCATTTGCTCATTTGTTTGTTTATTCAAGTGATATTTACTAAGCACTTTATGTATCTGAAAATGATGATGTGAAAACTGTTCTTTCTCTCAAGTTGTCCATCATCCATCTAGTGATGGAGCCAGTGTTGCATCGAAAGTAACTCAACTCCAATCCGTAACCATCAGCTAAATTTCCATGGAGACTTATTCATGGTGATGGCTACTGGGGCATTGGGGCTTTTCTGCTAGGGGACACCTGGGGAAAGCACAGCACCTCACAAATGTCCATGATGCCCCCAGCTCCTTAAACCCACTCAGACCCACCCATATGCCACACACCTGCTGCTCCATGAGGAAGAGCCTGGTGTGGACATATTGAATGTGGTATTCCTTTGGCCATCCATGTCATCCTGGTTCCTGGGGCTTGGCTGGCCCCTGTGGCCATCAGCTCAGTTCATTTTTTCAATATTTTGGATTTCCTGTTTTCTTCAGCTCTTGGTGAGATAAAAGTGACTTGCACCTCTATTGACATTAATAATTGTCCAACTTGTATCTCATCTTTTAGTTTTGCCTTTGGTGTCTTTTATTCTACATATGCATCAATGTTTTTTGTTATTTTGTGGTATGCTGCTTTGTTTTATTTTGTTTCTTTTTTCTTTTTTGGTGTAGGAAACCAAATTGCAGTTCTTATGCATGCCAATAATATGCTCTACCACAGAGCAAAACACCTTAACCATTTTCCCTTTCTTTTTAGTGGTCTGTTTAAGAAATCCTTCTTTACTCTATATCATAATAATAGTCTCTCATATTTTCATTTATTTTACAATTTTTCCTTTATTCCAGCTGAAATTTATTTCTGTGAAAGATAGGAACCAAGGTGGTAGATTTGCCTTTTCTTTATCTAAACACATCATGGATCATTTCAGAATCATTTATAGAATAGCCATCCTTCCTTCAATGATCCCAAATGCCACCTTCTACATTTTTTCACTTCATCCACATATACGGGTCTTCCATTTCTGATTCATTCACCTAATCTCCTGTGATTATGACAAAGCATTATGTTTTATCATTATTTGATATCCAGTAGGGGAATTTCCCCCTTTTTGTGTTACACATTTATTTCAGTTAAGTTCCAAAAAAAAAATTATGGTGAGATTTTGAATAGTATTGACATTTCCATAATATTGTTTGCCTTTCTGAGAAAAACTCAGATGTTTTAATATGAGTGTACCACCTTCAGTCACTTTATTCTATTACCTTCTTAACACTTCTTCTACTTCATATTATGCTATGAAATACTTATTGCCTGTGTCTCCATTTAGAAAAAATGCAGAATTTCCAGGGCCTGTAATGGTATATAGAGCATGGTAGGTACTCAGTAAGTATTAATTTAATGACTGCATGAAATAATGTTGGCTTTCCCAAAGCCAATAGACCACAGATTGAGAAATTTCATTTTTTAAAATTTTATTAATTACTGTTTGATTCTCATCCCATTGACTGTTTCATCTGCTGCTTCACCACCCTCAGTAAGCTAAGAAAACCAGGCTATCAAGTCACGCGTACATTTCCAGTCTCTTTTCACTTGGTCTCAACAACCACCACTGGTATTGTTCGCTCCACTTTTCCTCCCTGGGCATCCTCTGATGCCAGGTGGATTCACCTCTCACCTCTCCACAGCATCTTTTCAGATTCATGGAGGACCATTCTCCTTCTATCCAGCCTACAGTGCTGTGTCCCAGGAAAAAATTCCACATCTTCTCCTTCCCTTTTTGTATCTCTCCTTAAGAATTTTATCACTTTAATTTCCACCAAGATTCTGATGATTTTCAAATCTGTTTTTCTGGGATAAATCTTTTAAAAAAAATTTTTTTCAGACACATGGAATAGGTATGATGAACATACAGAGATCTCAAAAACAAAAACAAACAAAAAATCTTGACAATGTCTCTATACAAGTCAGATTAAGTACCACTCCCAAGAACACAACCTCCTCCTTCCCCCACTCCTTTCCCACTCTTCTCTACCCTTAAGGATGATTCTTTCCTCTCTCTAATCTTCATTGAAGGACACTGGAAACTGCTGATTTAACTCTTAATCCAAATCTCATTATCGAGGTTTGCCCCAGATTCCTGTTTCTTCCAATACATCCCCCTTCCCTACCCACACTGCTGATACCATAATTTATCATCTCTTATCCAAATTAGCTCAGTAATCCTCTAATTCTTTCCTTTTCTTCTAAAGTAACCCCTTGTTATGATTTGAATATGAGGGGCCCTCCAAAGTCTCCTGAGTTAACGCAGGAATATTTAGGGGTAAAATGGTTTGCTTATGAGAGGTGCAACCAAATAAGTTTATCTTAGTTTGAATGGTTACCAACTAATTGGTTGGTAATTGTAGGTGTGCTAAGAAAGATAGTTCACTGGGGTGTCCTTTGGAAGAGTGCATATTCCCTTTCTCTCTGCCATGCCCTTCTGCCATTGATGTTCTGCCTCATCTTGGACCCACAGCAATGGAGTTAGCCAACCATGGACTTAATCTTGGAAACCATGAACTCAAAATAAACTGTTCCTCCTCTAAGTTGTTCTTATCAGGTATTTTGGTCACAGTGATAAAAAGCTGACTAATATATCCCCCTCTAATCTTCAAATTCTCACCATGCCATTTCTTGACTTGATTCTTTCCTGTCTTTACATGACCTCTAGGCATATTTATCATATGTACTCTCTGCTGGCCCTAATATACTAATGTTCTGCTTAGTTCAGCTTCAAATGTAATTTCTTTTAGAGCTGACATCACTTTCATCATGACTTGAAAGTGTACTAGAGATAGAAAATGATGACTTCCAGTCAAGCTGCATGTAGTACTCTGCAGACATCTGGCTGGCTGCCTTTTTACAGATCATTCTGTTCATATTGTTTTCATTTAGTACACTGGATCAATTCCAATTAGGAGTGTAATAATGAACTACCTACTGACTTAAACAAATTTATAAAATTAACACTAAACCAATGATTTTAAATAAATCTAAATATATAAATTATGAATGTCTGTGGCTACTATGACATGTGTTAAAAATAATATCAAAGGAGGCTGATTCATGAATGGGATAGTAGTTAAAGACCTAGATTCTAATCACCTTTCTACCCTATATCTAACTAGTACATTGAACAAGTGACCTCTGCTCTCCTTTCCCACCAATGGAAGGCATCAATGGAAGACATGAGTGGAAGACAGCAGATCTCACTCAGACCTACACAATAATAATAAAACATGGTCAGGAGCTCCAATCTTTTGAATTCTTGAGAATTATCTAGCTTCCATCAACTTTCATCAAAATTTTGTGATGGTAAGGAATAGAGGAAACTCTAATAAAAATCAATTATGTTTCATTTGAGAATATACTACTATGTTATTTTTCCAGAATCCAATTTGCCTTCTTAATTATGATTTCTTTGGGTTATTGTAAAATTAGTTAATAGTGTTTGACACACACTGGTAGTAGAGTAATAAAAGTAGAAGTTATGCTTGACCACAGGGTATTATAAACCTCCAAAGAGAAAAGTCCACAGGTAGATAATTGACTTTTGGTACTATGGAGTGATCATGCATTCCTGAAAAGTTTAAAATGAAAGCAGAAGTATATTTTTACCATAGAAGGAACTTAAAAGTTCTTAGAGTGATGAGTTATTGCCACAAGTCTTGACACTATCTTGCTCTCTAGAAGAGAAAGAGTTTGTCGTCAGCCAAAATACACACTCTATATTTCCTAGCATTACATCTGCCTTGTGGGCTGACTAAACCAAGAGCAAATCAATCACAAGGCTGGAGTTAATCCAATAGACTTGACTTCAGCTGCTGGAAATCAGACATCACATCTGTAAAGAGAGTGCTGCTTACAACAAATGAGATCACAAATTGGAACATTTTATTAGAAGCTCTCTTTCCTCATGTTAACAGTCAAAGACGAAGGTTAAGTTGAAATTAAATTGAAACCTTCTCTCTTCTGTACTGATTGCAATATCTGATAATACTCTCAGCTTTCTTGGTGCAGATCAATCATCTGGAACTCAGAGCCCAGCAGTAATAGGCAATAACTGGTGTGACTCTAGAGAAGAAAATTCAGTGCCAGGAAAGCGAATACCAGGATTTGGCTTGGGCCACAGACATCAATTCAACTCCAGCCATCGACCAGGTTCTAAGAGCCAGACTCAAAAGCAGTGTTAGCTCTTATTACTGATGGTGGACAATGTCAGGATGGCCCCTGCCCTCTGCATTTGTAGGTATCTACCAGGGGAAGTTACTCCTTCATTCATCATGTGATAGAAAAATCCAGAAGAATGAGAACATTCCAAAAGAGTGTCAGAATTTGCTTCTGTTTCTGCTACTGTTAAAATAAATTTACACACCATTTAGTGGTTCATGCTGTCAAGGAAATAAGGAGTATGCATATAAATGAACACAGAATAACAAGTCATATCATTGGATCATTAGCATATAGTTGCTATACAAATAAATCACCCAAACTTTTGAAATTAAAACCCTAATCAATGTTAAAGGTAATAATAATTATTAATAACTAGAAGTTTTGGGGTGCAAAATGTTATATTTTTCATGTCTTATCATCTTTAAAACCTGCAAACTATTCATTATTCATGTTTTATCAGTAAAAACTGAAGGCCAGAGAGATAAAATCAACTGTTCTGCAGTCACCCAGCTAGTCATTGAGAGAGCTGACAATTGACCCAGGCCCGTTTTGAAAGAGACTGAGTTTGGGGGCCACTGCCACACTTGGAATTTGAAAACACATTTCTCTTACTTGGAGAAGGAAGCAGAAGGGCTGCCATTCCCTCCCCACCCCCAGTGCCACCCCTGGGCATCAAAGAACATGGGAGAGGAAATTGCTGGCTCAGGCCTAACAGAAGATAACTAGATCTGCTTATGTGTATTTCCTGCCATTCCTCACTTTTCTGCTTCTTATCTTTGAGAAGTTCTGCTAATTTGGGGGAATTTTGAGGTAAACATTTGAAACATTTAAATTTCTTCTATCATCCTTCAAAGCTGGCTTTGAATAAAACCTAGTTTTCTACCAACTTGACTCAGTATTTCTGGAACAGTGAGTATCATGGCCAAGCCTCTTCTCCTCCAGTACTCTTATGCCCCTTGGTAAGAGTTTGATTCTGAAGTACATGCTTTATACAATGTTGAGATATGGGTTTTTAATAAGATGATATACCTATTAGTCATGTTTCTCTTGAGTCACACCATAGTCACCATAAACTGAACCCGTCATTCAAAGCAACAGCAATTAGAAGCCAAAGATTCTGTATCTCTGGGTGCAAGGATCAACTCCACTGGTTACCCAAGACTCAGGCCATTGTCAGAAACATGAATCTCTCCAAATAGGATGACAAGGCCAAGAACCACTTTTGCCAGATGGAAGGAGCTGAGATCAGAGGATTGTTATCTAGAATCATACAGTCAGAGAGCCAAGTTGGAGCCGCTTCTCAGCAGTGGGCTAAGGCAGGAAAAAAACATCTAAGTTGAGACTCAGCTTTTGTTTTTACCTAAAATGAGACTGGGGACTTGGAACAAAATCAGGGACAGGCTGATTGGCCAGAAATGAGGAGAAAGGGGGTCAAGATGGATGGCAGGAATCAGGAATTCATGTGTGAGTCAAGGAGATATAGAGTCATAGCCAAGGCAGCAGACCCTGAAGAAAGAGAAACTGGGCAGGTGCTCTAGAGTTAAGTTTGGGTTTTATGTTACACAGATTTTTTTTTTTCTGTAAGTGAGAAATGTTTTAAATTGTTAACTTGCTTGACCCCTACTTTAACATTAATACATATGTTTCATTCCCCAAGGGATCAGTGCAAAGGCCCTAACAAGAAGGCAGCTATAATCGTCTACTTGCATTCTATTATCCAGGGCCAGGGCTGGCAACCTCCTCCAGGTTTATAATAGTTATAAGGCAAATCACTCATGCTGAAGAAAAACCTTCCATTGGCATGTCCAGGCAAACACATACTACTGTCTGGGGAGCAGAAGTTACTGAGGAATACACCTCGGAAATGAGAGGAAACCATCTTCGCCATCCCCTTTCCACTCACCTGCCATATTTGACTCAGTGGAGAACAAGAGAATCCTCTTCTGAAAAACTAAAAGGCACAGATATAGAAAGGAACCCAGAGGTCTCCTAGTTAAATCTATTTGCTTTTACAAATGTGAAAATAAGATACAGAGATGCTTCATGTCACCAACTCATTGCCATAGCAGGAAGGCAACGTCCCCTTTAGTCCTATCCAAGGCACCAGGAGACTTCGGGAGGGTGGCACAGACAGGGGAACAACCATGGAGACAGCTTGCACAATTCTCCAGAAAACATAAGAGGGAAAAGGATCTGAACTGACTCCAAAGTTTTAAGATGTCGATGAAAACAAGAGAAATTCAAAATTAGATCCCAGTAGATAGATATGACCATATTTGTTTAACTGAAAAGCTGGTAGTACGAACAAATGACTAAGATAAAACAACATAAAATACACCCTAGGTTTTAAAAAA
This sequence comes from Urocitellus parryii, assembly GCF_045843805.1. Classification (NCBI taxonomy): domain Eukaryota; kingdom Metazoa; phylum Chordata; class Mammalia; order Rodentia; family Sciuridae; genus Urocitellus; species Urocitellus parryii. The sequence continues at coordinate 73,533,502 of NC_135539.1, read as the reverse complement.
ATCTAATCTAAAATGGAGAGGGGAACAGCTCTATATCAGAAAGATGTACAGTTTAAGAGAAATTCACCAGCCTGAAGCCATAAATAATGTGTGGAAACTTTGGCTGAGGATATATGGAAGGAGAAGCAAAACTGATAGAGTTTTAGAATCGAGGTTATGAATGATGCTTTCCCATTCACAGAGCTGGTATCACAAACCTGACAGAGAAATAAGACCCAGGAGTAGCAAGGAATTCCATCCCTGGACATTCTATAGAAGTCTCATTTGACTGAAAGCAAAGCACCTGATAAAGCCATGGCTTGTCTTACCGACAATACAATCTGTCAGAAAATTGAGGTAGCAATGGCGTAAGATTCAATTCTTGAATGAATATAGAAGTTACCCAAAGCTTTTTTTTTTTCTTTTAATATTAGTTTTTCTTAAAGCACAATCCACACACCAGTGGGCATTCACAAGATCAAGAATATTCTCTTAAATATATTAAGACAGTATTTGTTATTTTCACTGCTTTGATATTTACACAGGTGGTGCAAAAGCAAGAGGGAATAAAACCACAGTTCCTAGCATAAATCAAGTCATGGCACCAAGTTGTCCAGTGTCATTTGACTGTTCAGTGCCACTTCAGCAAGTAAATAGATATAGAAATAATTAAAGAAATCTTATTGTCACTTAAGTATGCCTTATTGAAGGAGTGAAATTATTGTTTTATTTCATCTTGACCTTTGAGGACATAATCCTCTTAGTATTCTGTATGATAAAATGGGGAGTAAACCACAATGATTAACTCTAGGAAAATGATTTGTGCTGTTATTTGAGTTACAAGCTGAACTAGCCACTTTTTTCATGCTACAATCTTTTCCTTTAAAAGAATGCCTACTACACTATACTTATTCTGACTCAGGCTTTTGGCAGACTTTGGTGAAATAAATGAAAGGAGCATGTCATGTCCAGGAATACAACTGATAGCATTTGTGACCAATAAAAACATTTGAGTTTTCAGATGAAATGAATATTTTGGAAAACTTGCACTTATCGACATGAGCATGATGGCTTCCAAATACTTGAGCACTGTTCTATTCAACACTTTTCTGTTGAGATAGGTAATAATGCTATGATATTTGATTTTTTTATACTACATAATTAACTATAAGCATTTGGAAAACCAAATACGTGATGTTACAAAATCATGCATGGGTAAAATTTCCATTTCAAAGTATAAGAGAGACTAATGGATTGAAATGCAACAGAGTATAAAAATTTATTAATTTGGCTTCAGATGCTGTCTTGCAGCTAATCTTTCAGAAAATGTCACTGAGTTTTGTTGTTGAAAATATCCAAAAATAATATCCACAACTAACTGAAAAAGATAATAAAGTACTCCTGTTTTCCAACTACCTATTTGAGTTTAGATTTTTTTCATCTACTTCAGACAGCAATTCTTGACAGAAAATTGAATGCAAAATCAGATATGAGAAGTCAAATCCAAGAAGGCAGACACCAGAGATTTGCAAACATTTAAAACAATACAATTTTCATTGCTTTTTCAATAACGTGTTATGTAAAATCTAATTGGTTTATTATTGTTATTTTTATTAGTGCATTATAATTATATATAATAGTGGAATTCATTATGCCCTATTTATATATAATTTGATCAATCTTATATCCCAGTACCTTCCCTTTCCTTCCCCTCCTCCACCCCCAATTCACTTTCTCTTCTAATCTCCCTTCTATCATTATCATTATCATTATTGATTATCATTATTATTATTTTAAGTAGTGCATTATAAATATATATGTCTATATACACACATATACTTATGATTCATTGAGGTATATTCATAATACACATAGCATAATTTAATACACTTTATTTGCCATTACGTTGCCACGCCCTTCCCTTCTCCCTCCTTCTTGATTCCCTCCCTCTATTCTAATCCTCTTTCTATTTTTGCAAAATCTCCTTTTAAATTTTTATTTAGGTTTTTATTTGTGAATCCATTTTTATTACTATTTCTTCCCTCCAGCTTTCAAATATGAGAGAAAACATTCAACTCTTGAGTTTCTAAGTGTGACTTATTTTGCTCAGTATAATGTTCTCCAGTTGTATCCATTTACCAGCAAATTTCATTGTTCTTTATGGCTGAGTTAAACTTCATTGTGTATACATAGACATTTTCTTTATTTATTCATCAGTTGACTGACACCTGGGCTGGTTCCATAACTTGGCTATTTGTGAATTGTGCTGCTATAATCATGGATCATCTTGCATCACTGTAGATATGATTTTAGTTCTTCTGGATAAATACCAAGGGGTGGGGTACCTGGGTCATATGGTACTTCCATTCCCAGTCTTTTGAGGAATCTGTACACTGCTTTCCAAAGTGGTTGTACTAATTTGCCATCCCATCAACAATGTATGAAAGTAACTTTCCCCTCCACATCCTCCCCCCAAAATATTATTATTTGTATTCTTGATGATTGGCATTCTAACAGAAGTGAAATGAAATTGCAGTGTGGCTTTGATTTGCATTTCCATGATTGATAATAATGTTTTTTCATCTATTTGTTGGCCATATCTGTTTCTTTGGAGAAAGGTCTGCTTAGATTATTATTGTTATTTTTAAACAAATTTATAAGTATTTTTTAACGTTTTTAAGGTGAATGCCAATATCTCATAGAAACACAAGCCATTTGGAGTTCTCCATAATTTTAAAGGCATTAAGGGGCCTTGAGACAAAAGCATTTGGTAACTGTTTTATACTAGCTCTCCTGCTCCCACAGTGCCAGAAAACCTCTTCCCTTTAGCTTGCTTTGTCTTTCCCCTAATGCTTAGCCTCTCCAGATACACTTTGTTTTTCCATTTAATATACATCCCCTCCAACTGGAATTTTAACTCCATGGTGAAGGGACTTAGTCATTTTGTTCACTTGGTGCCTAAAATATGCCAGCATGCCATAGGCACTCAATAAATATTAGTTGAGGGAATGAGTAAGGTGAATGATTAATTTCATCTGTCCTTAAAAGTCTTCCCACAACCAAACTGTCCTGTTTTTATGATATGAGTCTCCAGTGTTTTCCATCATCATGTATTTGAACTTGAACAGATCCACAGTTGTTACTCAAGACAAAGTTTGACCTTTCCTGTTTATACCTTACCCAGGAGAGCTCCACCCAGACTTTGGATGCCTCTTCATCTGGAAATGGCTTTAATATTCAGAACCATCTCAATCCCACATCCAAGCATCTGATAACTGAAGCATTTCCACTTCCTTTCAGAAAAAACGATGGAGCAGGACTTCAGGCATGACCAGACATAGTGGTCTCAAACTATAACCAGTAAGTTCCAACTCAGACTATGTTATCTTAATGAGGGGAAGCCTGCACTTTCTCATCTGATGACAGCACCGATTTCACAAGCCTGAGATTGCAGCAATGTAAGCACAACTCAAAGGAGAACTGTCTGGAAGTTTTATTAGCGATCACTAGGAATCCAAAATGACATGATGCAATCCTGTGCTGCATTCAGCAGGGCAGTATTTGACCCAAAATAATAATAATAATGATAATTATAATAATAACAACAACAATGCTTTTGTACACAACTTGCACTGGTAAAGTCACATTTCCAACAAAGGTAATGCACATGAAAATGGCATAGAAGGAAGAGATAAAGGCAAACAAGGAATTCTTTTGGAAGAGAGTGAAGACTCAGAGTGCCATGACAGGTGCTTTCAGATATTTTAAGAACTTACTTCTTGTGGCCCTGGGAGTCAACTCTAGATAAATTGGCATAAGGGATGCAATTTTAGCATCACTATAAGTAATAGTTTAGGTATTTGGAAACAGGTTAGATCCCCTTGCCTGCTGTGAAAGTATTTCTTTAAAGTATTTAAGAAAGCTTATTGGCTGGCTGCAGGAAAGTCTTAAGATGAAGATTTCTACAGTGGCTTGGCTTGGGATGATAAAGAATACTTAAATGTCCTTAAATTTTTCTAACCAGTAAGATTATGATTTTAAAAATTACTATATTCCATATTTTTTATATCCTTTTGTATTAATTTTTATAACAAAAATTCATAAAATTTAGAACATTAGCACTTTATTCCAGTTACTTTATGAGTTAAAAAGCTTTACTGATACAACTCTGTGAATACATTAAAAAGTACGTTAACAGTACATTTTAAAGAGGTGAGTTTTTGGTATATGAACTGTATTTCAATAAAGCTGTTATTTAATAAATATCCCATGAGATTAAAAAAAGTATCACCCATGCACATTCATTTGTTATAGTAAAGGAAAACAATTAAAGATGTAAAACATTTTATGGCATTGCATTAACTACTAATTTCCAAGTAAAGTTAGTTATACTTCTCCTCATTTTGCATGAATTAAATACTTCATTAGATACTTTGCTGATCCTGCAGAAGGGGAGACTTGAAGTCTTTAACAAGTTTGTTGCCTTTATCAACTTTTCTAGAGTCAGGGGAAATGTCCAGTTTGTTAATTAAGGATGCATCTGAGTTTCTAAAGAATTGTTAAACTGACTAAACATGTCTTTGAGATACACATACACACACACACACACACACACACACACATACACACGAGGAGAGAGAGAGAGAGAGAGAGAGAGAGAAAGAGAGAGAGAGTAAGTACAAGCGCATGGATGAAGAATGAACAATGACCAAATAACTAACCATTCAATATGAAATTAAGGGAACCCAAGAGCACAGAAATATTCTAATCGGTTGACCGAAGAAATAATTCTTATTTTAACATTCTGGGCAACCTAGACAGAACATTTAGGAAGCTTGCCGCATGCCACAAAAATTTTAGGAAAGTATGCAGTAAACTGTAAGATTTAAAATAATAAATTTATAAACAAAAGTAAATTGTATTTCTGTATACTAACAATGAACAATTGATCATTGAAATTTTCAAAACATTGCTTTTGAAATAGCATTAAACAATGGGTATACATCTAACAAAATATTTGCAAGATTTGTATCCTGAAAACTATGGAACATTGAGGGAAAAAAGCAAGCAAGATCCATATAAACTGAGAGTTGTGTGGTGCTTGTATGAGGAAGCCTCAATATCATATGTCAGAAATAGCACATCAGTGTTTCCCAATAGATTCACAGTTACATAATACAAATGGAAATCTCAGAAGCGCTTTTGGGGCAAGTAGCAATTTATGAGCTGATTTTAAAATTTATATGATTTTTTTAAAACAAATGATTTAGAATAACAAAAATAGTTTTACAAAAAGAAAAAATGGAGGACTCATGATACCTAAGAAAGCTGCATAAATTAAGGCAATGTGTTACCGGTGAAAGAAGAAACCTAGATGAATGGATCTGAACAGATTCCAGAAACAGACCTACACAGGGATAGTCAATTGATTGTGAACAATGGTGCCATTTGATGTCAGGGTAGCTCTTCCACAAATGATACCAGAATAATTGTTCACACATGTATAAAAGAAAGAGAGAAAGGAAGGAAGGAAGGAAGGAAGGAAGGAAGGAAGGAAGGAAGGAAGGAAAGAAGAAGAGGAGGAGGAAGGCGGTGGAGGAGAAGAAGAAAGAGAAAGAAAATAAAAGAAGAAACTGAAATGTACTTTAAATCATATGCAAAAATGAACTTGAAATGAATTGCCTAAGTGTAAAATCTAGCACTACAACATCTCTAGAACAAAACATTGGAGAAAATCTTTGTGACTTTGGCAAAGATATCTTAGAACATGGAAAGAAAAATTCATAAAAGGAGAAATGAATCAACTGGACTTCATCAAAATAAAAATAATATTAATAAAAATAATTTTTAAAATCCTCTTCTTGGAGACAGTATTATTTAAAAACTGTAACCCCAAACTGGGAGGACATTTTTCCAAAAAATATGATAGAAAGTTTATGTCCAGAGTCATATTAAAAAGAACTCTTACATACAGTAATAAAGAAAATAGTTTAATTTTTTTAAATGGGCAAAAGATTTAAATAGCCACTTCACCAAAGAAGATGATAGCAAATAAGATGATCAACATCGTTAATTTTCAAGGTAATGCAAATTTAGACTACAAACACAACTATGTACTTATTAGAACAGTTAAAATTAAAAGAACAGATTATCGGAGTGCTGATGAAAAAGTACAAACATAAGAACTCTCTTATATTAAAAAATTGTTGAGATTGCAAAAGAATACAGTCACATTGGAAAACATTTGAGCAGTTTACTGTAAAATTATTCATATAACTTGGTAATCTTACTTCTAGGTATTTACTCTAGATAAAGGAAACACATTCATATAAAGATCTGTGTGAGAATATTTATAGTAGTAGCTTTACTAATGATAGCCAAAAGCAGAAATTACCCAATGGTCATTAACAGATGAATGGATAAGCAAATTGTGGTCCCTCCACATAATGAACTACAATTACCAGAAAAATGAAGTGGACTTTGATATATGCAACAACATAGACAAATCTCAAGATTATGGTAAATAGCTAAGTGAAAGAAGCCAGATTAAAAGACTTCTTGCTGCATGATGGCAAAACTGTAGGGAACAAAAATCATGTCAGTAGTTACCCAGAACTAGAACTGAGGAAAAAGCTTGAGAATAATGAGGAACAAGAGAGTCATTTTTTTGAGAACTGGAAATATCTTTATTGATCTTGATTGTATTGGTGGTTATGCAACTTTACATCTTATCAATATTCCTAGACTTATACAGGTTTAATTAGGTTTTAAACTTTATTGTATATAAACTATTTCTTAAGAATTATTCCTTTAAAAATTCCCTTAAAATGAGATCTCTTCTATTCTCTGAGCACAGTAGTTAAGCGAATAAATCCTAGTCAATGACCTTTACATATTTGATTCACTGAAATAATTCATTCAGAATGTTCTCAGACTGATACCTATATTGCATTCAAAGCTTTATACATGGATAAACAATGCTTTGAGAGTATGATTTACCCAGTTCCTAGCAAATGAAAACTCTAAAAACAACAATAGAATCTGAACAAAAATTGAGTGTGAGGACAGCTAACTAGCAGCCCTGATATCATCCCGGAAATATCTGTGTAAACAGGAAAAGATACAACCTCCCAAATGTCTAAACAGCACTAGAAACTTAAGAAATAAATAATTTGTTAATACTTTGAAAGAAGTGTCTGTAACACAGTGTGTCCAGAGCTGCCACATAGGAGCTGAGCGCCCCCTAGCTTTGAGGGATGGAAATGTGGAGACTGGTTTCCCTGACAGGGAGGTAGGTGGATCCCCATTTCTATTCAGCAGAGGAGCACAGCTGTGGGAGAAGGCTGCCCCTTGTAACATTACCCCTCTGCCTTATATGGATGGAATATTCTTTCAAACAGCCGTCCCCAATAAAACCCAGGTTGAGGCATGTTCCCTCTCTTTCTTGCCTGCCTTGCCTCCTTGGTGGGAGCTGGATCAGAGGGGCCATTACAGAACCCCCCCCCCCAAAAAAAAAGGTATTTCTCTGTCTGTGTGTCATTATTTTGTGCCAGCCCAGTTCACCTGGAGTGACCCTGACTGGTTTAGTTGTGCTTTGCGACAACGATGCAGGACCACATTTGAGGAAAGAAACCAACTATGGAGGCATGAGAACCATGTCTGGAACAATCAAAGCCAGACATGGGGGAGGTTAGAGAGTCTTGCAGGGACTTCGCCGGCCTCCCTAGAGAGGGGGTCTCCCAAACTCACTAGATACAATCAATCCACAAACATATGAAAAAATGTTCAACATCTCTAGCAATTAAAGAAATGCAAATCAAAACTTCCCTAAGATTTCATCTCACTCCAGTCAGAATGGCAGTTATCAAGAATACAAACAACAATAAGTGTTGGCAAGGATGTGGGGTAAAAGGCACACTCATGCATTGCTGGTGGGACTGCAAATTGGCACAGCCAATATGGAAATAAATATGGAGAATCCTTGGAAAACTGGGAATGGAACCACCATTTGACCAAACTGTCCCTCTCCTCGGTCTATACCCAAAGGATTTAAAAGCAGCATACTACAGAGACACAATCACATCAATGTTTATAGCAGCACAATTCATAATAGCTAAACTATGGAGCCAACCTAGATGCCCTTCAGTAGATGAATGGATAAAGAATATGAGATATATATATCATACATATATATATATGATATATATATATATATACACACACACACAATAGAATATTATTCAGCATTAAAAGAGAATAAAATCATGGCATTTGCAGGTAAATGGATGAATCTGGAAAATATAATGCTAAGTGAAATTAGCCAATCCCCCCAAACCAAATGCCAAATGATTTCTCTGATTTAAGGAGGCTGATCCATAATATGCTGTGGGAGGTGGGGAATGAGAAGATTAAATGAACTCTAGATAGGGCAAAGGGGAAAAGGGGAGGAAGGGGAAGGCAGGGGGAATAGCAATAGGAAAGATGGTAGAATACAATGGTCATCATTACCCTAAGTACATGTAAGAAGACACGAAGGGTGTGACTTTACTTTGTATACAACCAGAGGTATGAAAAATTGTGCTCTATGTGTGTAGTATGAATTGTAATACATTCTGTTGTCATATATAACAAATCAAAATTTTTTTAAAAACTGCCACATAACTGGTGGATTTTAACATAAGTATCTCCATGGAAATTCATCAAACTGTTTATATATGATTTGTATACTTTTCTGGATGATTGTAATACTTCAGTAAAAAATAAATCCAAGCCAAAAAAAATCTCTACCCTCACCAATTTGTCACTTTCTATCTCTTCAAGAGCACCATTTCCAATGCCATGAGATAGTGTTCTGAGAGAATTTTTTCCATTATATTTTCCCTTTCCTCTCTCCCAGCCAAATAAAAATTCATACTCTGACAATAAACAAATCATAGAGCATTTCTGAGACCTCCATGAGACCCCATCACTGACTTCTTTACTCCCTGGGTGTAGGGGTGGTGGTGAGAACCTTCTAGCATTACTAACACTAATTATCCAAATTATCCAGTGAGAGGACAGCTTAGAGTCAAAATTTGATTGAATTCTCAGCAAAAAAAAAAAATGTTATTTTGCAGATCTAAGCTCATGGACCAAAATTCCTAACTACTCCATCAATATCACCCCATTGAACCTGGGTGTGTTACATCAAAGCTGTACAAGGATGGAGAAAAGAAAATTACCCTGTTCATGGTCTTCTGGGAATTATAGCTCTCTATCCATCATCTCTGCCAAATCAACAAAATCTACATTGTTTTCTGGTTGACATTGGCATTTATCCTTAGCACCTAATGCAGCCTGACTCCTATCTAAAATACCCAAGATGATACAAAAAAATGAAAAAAAAAAAGTCCACCACTTCCAAGTAAAGACTTGGGGACAATCAAATGCCACAATCTTAGGGTGGCACAGGTGATAAAGCACAGTAAGCTAGATGGGGAGAAATTTGTCTAGCTCATGAACAGGTATTACCTGTAGGGGCAGGGGGGACCAGAGGAACACAGAGCTATTCCACAACTGTGCATGGCTCAGGACTCAGGACCCCAAGGAAACTTTCTCCACCACTTAAGGTGCTGCAGGGAGAGTGCTTTCCTCCCCCATCCTTACCTTGCCATTGTGCTACCTACAGGCAGAAACTAAGAATCCTAGAGAAGTGATGGACATGAATGCCAGCTAACAGGAGTCCAGTGTGTCCTACAGGGTGGAGCACACATGATCCTTCTTCCCCATCACAAGGGGCATGGCTAACTTTCCCATAACGAGAGGCAGTTTTACAAGAAAAAAAAAGCATAACTTTTCTTTTTTTTTAAATCAAAGTTTTACATGACATGGGCCTTCAGATGAAAGACCCAGAGACCTAGGGACATCTCTGCTTAGGTTCAATGAAGCAGAGACAACCATGTAAAAATGTGATTGGACAGGAAGTGTGTGACCTAACAAAGAGAATAAAGATGGGATCCAGAGAAACTTGTCTGGATTATTCCAGGTATCTCTTTGTGGCTTCCCTTTCTCCTGGGCATAGGGCAGGGTTCCATCTGCAAGGAGGATCTGTGATCAGACAAGGTAGGTCCGAGAAATTCTTTCTGGCCATCTTCCCACAGAGAAAGGCAGTGGAAGGTTAGAGCCATTCTTGGATTTTTGGCTTGCTCATGGGAAAGAAATTCTAGTTGATATGACCTGCCTCAGGAAAAAAGAAGGCTGCTTTCAATGGCTTCTTGTTTTAGGGCAGAAGAAGGGGTGGGAGACGGGATGATAGAAGGTCAGAGGAAAATGTGGCTTCTGAGGCCCTTCCTGTGTCTCTTAGTTCAAAGCCCTCTGCATTTCAAAGCACCATCTATTAGTATCGTGTTCTGAGCCTTAACAATACTAATTACTATTTCTGAAGGAGAAACCAGAACAAAAAGCATTCATCAAAAAATAGTAAAAACTCCTGAATTAAACTGAGTCTGTGGCCTCTGAAGGCCCATCTTGCCCCCCAAAATAGATAAATTCATAAGTATTATCCTCTCCCAGACTGATTCTGCAGAAAGATTTAGAATTAAGGTAAAGGGTAAAGAAAAATTGTCCTTTTTTGTTTGTTTGTTTTCTTTTTGGGGGCGGGGGGGGTTGCTACCAGGGATTGAACTCAGGGACACTCCACCACTAAGCCACATCCCCAGCCCTATTTTGTATTTTATTTAGAGACAGGGTCTCACTGAGTTGTTTAGCGCCTCACTTTTGCTGAGACTGGCTTTGAACTCTAGATCCTCCTGTCTCAGTCTCCTGAGCTGCTGGGATGACAGGTGTGCACCACCGCCCCCGGCATCATTTTATATTTTTAACAAAGACACAAAAGTAAGGCTGGTGACAAGGTTTTCTACTGAGGACACTAAATGTTGGAACTTAGAAAAGCAAGAAGTCCAGAAGTTTTCAGTGAGAAAAACATGGCTCAAGGGTTTATGGGCAGAGATCAGTGATCTTTCACGAATACCTTTAGCAGGAAGATTTTCTCAAACATACAGGGACTCAGAAAAAAGAGCACACGTGTTCCCTTCTTGTGAAAATAAGTATTTGAAGATATGCTTCAGGCAATCAAGAAACTGAACAAATTCAGAGCACTAATCTCCAGGATATATAAAGAATTCAAGAAACTTAACACCGAAAAACCAAATAACCCAATCAATGAATAGGCCAAGGAAATGATCAGACACTTCACAGAAGAGATACAATTGATCAACAAACATGAAAAAATGCTCATCATCTCTAGCAATTAGAGAAATGCAAATCAAAACTACCCTAAGATTTCACCTCACTCCAGTCAGAATGGCAGTTATCAAGAATTCAAAAAACAATAAGTGTTGGCGAGGATGTGGGGAAAAGTCACAATCATACATTGCTGGTGGGACTGCAAATTGGTGCAGCCAATATGGAAAGCAATATGGAGATTCCTCAGAAAACTTGGAATGGATCCACCATCTGACCCAGCTATTCCACTCCTCAGTTTATACCGAAAGATTTTAAAATCAGCATACTCTAGTGATGAAGCCACATCAATGTTTATAGCAGCTGAATTCATAATAGCTAAGCTATGGAACCAAACTAGATGCCCTTCAACAGAGGAATAGATAAAGAAAATATATACAATGGAATATTACTCAGGCTTTAAAAAAGAATGAAAATATGGCATTTGCAGGTAAATGGACAGAACTAGAAAATATCATGCTAAGTGAAATAAGCCAATCCCCCCAAAAAAAACAAAAGTCAAATGTTTTCTCTGATAAATGGATGCTGATCCATAGTGGGGCAGGGGGATAGGGAGGAATGAAGGAACTTTGGTTTGTGTAGAGGGGAGTTAAGAGGAGGGGTGGGGCTGTGGGGACGTGAAGGACAGTAGAATGAGACAGACATTATTACCCTATACACATGTGTGATTACACGACTGGAGTGACTCTGCACCATTTACAGCCAGAGGAATGAGAAGTTGTGCTTCATTTGTGTACAATGTGTCAAAATGCATTCTACTATAAAATAAATTAATAACTAGACAGATAAATAATTAATATATCAGAACAGGAATGATGTTGTAGGAAAGAAGGTGCCATCATCAATGGATTCCATTAAAGCCAAGGTGGCAGATAGTAAGATATAAGAATGATCTCCTAAAAACCTAAGGTCATTAATGAAGACTCAAAACTGGGAGGACAAACCAAACTTGCCTCATCTAGAATATTACTTTTTTATTGTCATTGCCTTTATTATTTTACATTATTCAACAATTTAATAAGTGTGTAGACACATCATTATTGAAAAAGGTTGATAAGTTTATGCAAACCATACAGAAAATTCCTCATTTCTTTCCCTAGTTTTACTTCCCTCCTCCCAAAGGCACAATTTTTTTCTAAATCCTTTTAATCATTTCTCTGCACACATAAATAAATATAAAGACGCACACACAGTACTGTAAGAAAAAAACACACACATATTTTAAAAGGCTTGTATTTGTGTTCAAAATACAAGGAAAATATGACCCTATAAAACAAAAGATGAAAGATGAGAAGGAAATTAAACTGATTGAAGTGAAAACTTTACATGGAAAAGAAAAGCTTGCAGAAAATCTTGGAAAGCAGCAAGTGAGAGGCCCCCGTTTCAAGTTTGATAGCTGCTTCCAAACTTGGGGAAGTTTCTGTTCTGTTTAGATGAACGTTTCACTTCAGAGGCTTTCGATGAAATACTTTTACATGAAAAGCAGAGGTTTCTATTTAAGCACCCATACGAAAAAGATGGCAACGTAATTAAAATCTGTTCTAGAAGCAGTTAAAAAAAATAGAACAAAACATAAAATTCTATCAATTTTACAGGAAACAAATGAGTTGCTCTTGAAAACTGCAAAGGGCCAGCAGAGAGGCAGCAGGAGGAAGCTGTACCCCACAGGCCGGGCGTGCCTGACCACCCCTGCTGCAGAGGAGACAGAGCAGGAACAAGTACTCGTTCAACAAACACTGAGCATGTGCCATAACGGAACAGAAACTTCCCCAAGCTTGGAATACTAAACTTGAAATGGGAGCCTCTCACTTGCTGCTTTCCAAACTTTGCTGTAAAAAGGCTATGTATAGCTCTTCTCCCTTTTCCCTCCCTCCCTCCTCTGGCTCCCAGCACCCAGAAACCACTATGGGTCTCCTTCTTCCTAACACTTGGTCTTTCCTCTCTCCTGAACCCTTTCTCTCCTCCCTTCTCCTTTCCCTCCTCTCTCTCTCTCTCTCTCTCTCTCTCTCTCTCTCTCTCTCTCTCTCTCTCTCTCTCTCTCTCTCTTTCTCTGTCCACAAATTTCTTGGAGCTGACCTGGCAAAAACCAGATCCTCCTCTTGAAGAAACAAAATCAACTAAAAGTAGTTTTCTCTTTAGCGACTGGGAGAGAGGATGCCTAGAGACAGAATAAAACACTCCAAGACTAGCACATTAGTGGTGTTTGTCCCTGTCACACCTACCCACTCAGTTCCACAAACATGGAATACAAATGAGATAAATACAAGTGACCCTTTGGTCCTATTTCCACAGCAGTTTTTAATGATATTCTTCTGTGTGCCGCCTGCTGAGGATTCAGCAGAGAGAACAACAAACAAGGCGACTGACCTTGAAATGGACATGGACTCCCATGCAAGGGAGAGAATCTCACTGGATGTGGGAGAACCAGGTTAATTCTCTATTACATAACAAATCTCTGGCTATCTACCAGGGAGATCCTTCTACCTGGGAAAAAAAAAAAAAAAAACTGGATCTTTCCATGGCCTCCATTTGGTTCAGAAAAGAAAAGCTATTTAGTGGGTTTTCAGAACATAGGAAGATGTTAAAAGGGGCCAGAAATGGATCAGTTCCTGGGCATGTCCTTGGGGCCCAAGGCATCCCCAACTCTTCTAGTGTTCCATAAGCCCTCAGCTCTGAGGTTGAAGCCAGAGACTCCCCAGCAACCTGTTCTCCTGAAGATTAGTATCTTCACCATCTGAAAAGATTCTCTATGAAGGACAAGGGGGAAAAAAAGGAACTAAACTTTACTGAGCCTTTCTGGATTTCCAAAAGAGATTTTATTATTTCTTGAAATATTTTATTGGAAATGATTATAGCTTCACATGAAAGTTGCAAAATAACTCAGAGATCCTGTGTCCCTTTTGCTTAGTTTCCTCCAGTGAAAATATCTTCTAAAATGGAAGCATAATATCAAAACCAGAAAATGGGCATGGGTAAAATCCTGAGACCCTATTTGGATGTTACTAAGATCATATGTTTTCATGTGTGCATACAAATGTCTGTGTGTGTGCATGTGTGTGTAATTCTTTTTGATTTAATGACAAATAGTTTCTTGTAACCACTACCATAATCCAGATGTAAAACTCTTCTTGAGCTACAAAGAGCCCCTTCTCTCACCATTCCTAAGCCCTGGCAACCACTAATCTGCTCTCCTTCTCTATAATTTTATCATTTTCAAAAGACTATATAAATGAAATCATGCAATGTATAACATTTTGAGATTGGCTTTTTGATTCAGTGTAATCACCTTGAGATCTCTCCAAGTTATTGTATGAAGAGTGTTTCCTTAAACATACATATTAATATACACAGAAGTCATATAACCATGCACACTGTTAAAGGTTTTTGTGTAAATTGATATGATCATTGTTTTAGTCAGATTTCTTACTGCTGTGACTAAAGGATCTGTCCAGAACAATTTTAGGGGAGGAAAAATTTATATAGGGGCTCACAGTTTAAGAGGTCTTAATGCATAGACAGCAGGCTCCGTTCCTCAGGGTTCAAAGTGAGGCTGAACATCATGGAGGAAAGTGTGGCAGAAGGAAGCAGTTCACATGATGATCAAGAAGCAGAGAGAGAGACTCCACTCTCCAGATACAAAATATATATCCCCAAGCCACGCCCCCAATGAACTACTTCCTCCATCCACACCCCACCTGCCTCCAGTTACCACTCCCTCCAGCCATCCACACCCCACCTGCCTCCAGTTACCACTCCCTCCAGCCACACCCCACCTGCCTCCAGTTACCATTCAGTTAATCCTATCAGGGATTAATTCAATGAGTAGGTTGAAGCTGTCATTTCTCCTTCAAACCTTCTTTCATTGTCTCACACGTGAGCTTCTGGGGGACACTTCACATCAAAACCATAACAGTCATATGGGCTGTGATTAATGAATCTTAATAGAGTAGAATAATTGAAATTTACAGATTACCAATAGTTTTTATTTTCTCTACCCAGAGGCATTTTTAATCAGGATTGTTAATGAATGGTTAATACTCCATTTAAAGTATGTATTGCCTTTCAAGATGCCCAGACAAAAAATATCTTGAACCAATTCTTATTATAGAACTATGGAGACTCAACTGAATACCCATACCAACCTTTGAGCAATTCAAAGCTCTTATTTGATTTAAAGACACATTTGGCTCAGTTAAGTGTTCTGTCATACAGCCACTGTCGTATGGTGCTGAAGCAGTCCCAGCGTGGAAGATCACAAAAATCAGCAGCTCTTAGATTTCACAGCATCGTGTCAACACTACTTCTTGACTGTCTAAGGTCTAGAATATGTCAGTCACCTTTTCTAATAAGAGAGAATCTCACCATTTCAGTAATGATGCAAAAGCTAAATTTCAGATTGAATGCTACTTAAATTCATGTCAAAAATACAATGGAGACAAATGGTATTTGAGAGACAGTCCAAGGAAGAAGTAGAGCATTGTCATTCGACACCAGTGCCAAACCAAGTATCGGCAAATAGACTGCTTGGCTTATATTAATTTTGCTCTCCTAGAAATGCTTTCCCTGAAATAAAATCCATGACTATAATCTCAGTTTTCATCAAAGATTGGTATAAAAAAAAACTTTATAAAGTGTATTTATTTATTATCCTTAGAGTTTATTTTTCCTTATAGAAGTAATTCATACTCATTGTAGACAAATTGGAAAATGCAGATAAGTATAAAGAAGAAAAATTTCACAGATATTCTCATTCCCCAAACAATATGGTTTATTTCTACTTTCTTTGGTCTATGAAATTATTTTTAGAATCTTATGGCAGAATAATAAACATAATTCATGAAATATACATATACACAGTGTTTTTTTTCTGGCTGGGGAAATAGTACTGAGGACATATTTTTATGTTATTTTATGTCCTTAATATGAATCTACCTGATTTCTTGATAAAATATAAAATCAGAGGGAAAAAATGGCTTTTTATGACAAGTGAGGGTTTTTTCCTTTCATCAAACCAAGCTGTATAGAGTATCATCTTATTTCTCTATTATGCTTGGTGACAAGAAACTCAGAAAAATGTTGTGCTCGTTTATAGTAATGTTCTTCCTTAGGCATTATCTTCCTCGTTTCCTTCTACTGCTGTGTGATCTCTGGTCTCTCTTTTATCTTTATTATAACTACTCTGGGCATAAAATATAAATGAGCTCTTTTTTAATAAAGAAGCATTTATCAACACCTTTTTGAAGAAGGTGCCATGCAAATAAATAGATTAATTGATGGGTAAAAATGTAGTAACCCTTTTATTTCTCCTACAGCAAAAATGCAGAGGAGAAATATAAGGGTGCTGGGATGGAGCTCAGTGCTCAGTGGTAGAGAGCCAGCCTAGCATTTGGGCATCTGAGTTTGATGCCAAATTTATAATATATAGGACATGGATTTCCACAAACTTCATTGCTAAGATTCGGCTGAGTACAATAATGAGCACACTAAGAAATAAAAAATACTCTGAAGCAGGGAAAATGAGCAAAATATTGTGTTTTTTTTTGGAGATAACTTTACTTTCTGCTCCTGCCATTGTGGTTACCTCCCACCAAACTGTCATATCAAAGGGAAGCCCTTTTCCTTGGAGAGAGTTATTAGGTATTCTGACTCTGCTCAAAATCTCAAAGCATAAAGTGTTCTGCAGCCTACATGTATCCTGTGCTATTGTTGCCCTGAAGTCCCTGCAGATAGCAAGTGAAATCTGGCCCCCTTGAGGGGGAGGTTGGGAGGGAGCAGAGAGTGGGGTGGAGGGAAGATTATGGATTTCAAAGACTCTCAGGGGGGAAATGAATTTAAAAAGAGGAAAGAAAAAACATCACGAGTTCAGAAAATAAGAAGAGAAAGAAAGATTTCAGGCAAGTTATGGAATCTACCAGACTGTCTCATGTGAGATTTGGAGCAGTGTTATCTCAGTTTTGTGGAGCGTGGTTCATTGTACTCAGAAGACAAAAAGAAGCTTGGTTTCTGATGGAAAGTTGGAGAGCCTAGAAAGGTGGGGCATGGTTTTGATACAAGCAGTTTCAACCTCATGCATTGAGAGATCTTGTAAAATAACAGCCAATTGATAGCCAAAATAGTAACAGTCACTAGTCAAAAAATTGGCAATGTTTTATAGTCAGTTTACTGATTTTAGGCAGAACTAATCCTCCTCCCTAGTAGCAGCTGGATTCCAGCTTCCACTGACTGCCTTGAGCAGATGCCTTGTTTGGAGCTGAGATTCCCTAATGCTAAACTAGAATGGCAGAATGTACACAGTCAAGAGTAGCTGTCAGAGGAGCTTGAGCCAACTTCAGATGGACCCATTGCCAACTTAGTCACCTTCCTGAGACATCTTCTGTCCTGTAAAATGATGTAATAATGATGTCTTCCTTGCCTTGCTTGTTGGAGGAGAAAAAGCTACACCACTAGAATGAAAACTCTAGTATAAGAGATTGACTTTTCAATGCAATTTTTAAAAAGCAGAGTTTGAACAACTCTTGCCCAAGTGTTATAGCAGGACAGATTCTCTCAAATGTGTGACCTAATTCTAAGAGCCTCTGAAAATGTTGCATGTACTTTGAAAGCCTTGAACATATGGTACTGGTGTGAACAGTGGACGGATTGTGCTTTTTATAGGAGAAACTCCAGGAAGAAATAGATGTTAACAACAAGCAAATAATTGCCCAGGAAACCTTCTGGTAGATCTGCCCTGGGTCACAATTTGCTCCAAACAGCGAAACCAAATAGAATTGTATAATGGTCAAAGTGTTAAAGGTATCTTTCTATTCACCAGAAGGAAGGAAAAGTGATTTTTAAAAAAAAAAATTAGTATTAGCTAAATATGTTGATTATCTCAAGCGAAGCAGCCTTCTGACCATCGAATTTTATACTTTTCTCACAAGAGAATCCATTTAAACTTGCTATTTCTTAAGTGAGTTTGAATTCTAGAGTCTTAGCAACATAAGTACTTAAAGGTCCTTATTAGCAACATTTCCACATCTATTGCCTTGTATTCTTACTCATATTGCTTAGGTCACAGACTTAGCATAGGAGTGACTTTTCACTGAAAATATAATCGTCATTATGTATAACACAAAAGCTCAGTCATTAAAAATAAAGGCTTTTCCTCAATCAGAATGTCTATTTGTTTGCAGTTTTAATGTAGTCTTAAAACATTTCAAATCACTAGCTTATTTTAAATAACAAATATTTGAAGATGGAAATGGGGGTTGAAAAATCCAAATCTAGAAAGAGCTTGTTAAGAGAGCAATATTCTGGGCATAAATTACTTGCAAAAAGTAGCTGTGTCAGGGAAGTGGGTAAATGGCTTGTTATTTCAACACAGAAACTTGCTATTCAAGGAACTTGGATGAATCCTTTTCTAAAACGAAGGAAAAAAGCATTTAACAAGCAAATTTCCTGATCTCTCTCTATTATATTTTTGCACATCGGTTTTTCTTGAAGCACATAACACCAACAATAACAAATGCACTATATCCTAAAAATCTGAAAACTCTTTAACATGTTTTATTCATTCTCTGCGCTAGAGCTTGGGAAAATAGCTTGGGAAAAATTGAAGCCTACACACAGTGATGAAATCACGAAGGTATGCTCTTGGCCAAGGGCTTTATCTTTATGGGCCTTGTTTTTCTTACCTTCACAAATGAGCAAGTCTAGTTAGATTAAATGTTCAATACTAACATCCTTCTTTTTATTCTTTTCTTAAACCAGAACATTTATTGCATGACTAATCATTAATATCCTGAACATTTTTCTTCTCTGAATAACCTCTGAAACACTTTAGAATGGTTTTTTATATTTACAGAAAACCTATAAAGCGAGTACAGAGTTCTCATATGCCATACACAGTTTTCTCTGTTGTTAATGTCTTACATTAATATGGTACACCTGTCACAATTCAGAAACCAGCATTGATTGTTATATTGCTATTAACTAAACTCCATATTTAATCTGAAGTTTTTATTCAGTGCTATTCTTTGGTGACAGGGTCCCATGCAGGGTGCTGCATTATATTTTGCCAACCTGTCTCCTCTGGTCAGTAACAATTTTCAGATTTTCCTTGTTCCTGCTGGCCTGAACAGCTCTGAACAGTGCTGATGGAGCATTTTGTCGAATGTCTCTTAATTTGAATTTATCTGACTTTTTCTGCTAGTGAGAACAGGGCTTTGGGTTTGGGGGAGGAATACCACAGAGCAGTACTCTCTTTGCATTGTATCAAGGTACATGCCATTAAACTGGCTTACTCTGATGAAGTTGACCTTGGTCCCCTGGCCAAGGTAGTGTTTGCCAGGTTTCTGTACTGCGAAGTTACTTTTTTTTCCCTTTTCCATCCTCCACTCTTTGGAAACTCATTCCCTGGAGCAGCCCATTCTCAAGTAAGAAGTGGGGGGAATTCAATATCACATCCTAGTTGGAATTCTTCTGGAAGGAGAATGTGTCTCTTCTCTCCCTTTATTTACTTATTCAATTATATATTTGTATCAATATGGATTTTTCATACTTTGGTTATAATCCAATGTTACTTTATTTTGTTGTTCACATTATTTCTGCTTTGGCTATGGGGAATTTCCATGTTGGTCCCATGTCTCTGTGAAGTATCCTAATCCTTGTGTTCTTTGAGCCCTCCTTTATTGTCTGGCTCTACAAGATACATTTTTTTTTTTTTACATCATGTGCCTTCAACTATATAGTGAGCCTATAAATGTTGCTGTTTTTTAAAGATATTCCCTAAACTGTGGCCATTTCCAGTCCTAATCCTAGCCACATCCTATTAGAGTATAAACAACTTGAAGGAGGAACCTCTTAATTTTTATCTTTAGATCCTGGTGCATATGGAGACATTCTGTATCAGAGACCATTTAGCCTTGGAGATTCAGAAGGAGCTACTGAGTCCTGAATGGTTTTTCTCCATCCCAGACTTCCTCCTCAGACCTGTTCAGTGAACCTGCAGATGAGTGCTATAGGCCATGGGTTTTAATGAATAAAAAA
Organism: Urocitellus parryii; assembly: GCF_045843805.1. NCBI lineage: Eukaryota > Metazoa > Chordata > Mammalia > Rodentia > Sciuridae > Urocitellus > Urocitellus parryii. The sequence continues at coordinate 73,513,216 of NC_135539.1, read as the reverse complement.
ACAAAAGCAGTTCAACCCAATGCATATTGTGCAGCTGATACCTTGGTGGTAAGGAGAAATGGAATCAGGGAGGGGAGTTAAGATAGATGTTGCATTGGAAATGATCAGCACAAGTAGTATGGTCAAGTTTATATGTTAAAAGAACTGTGACTGCTTTTTTTTTTTGGGGGGGTGGCTGGTGCTGGGGATTGAACCCAGGGCCTTGTGCATGCGAAGCAAGCACTGTATCAACTGAGCTATGCCCTCTGTTAAAGGAACAGGTTGGTTCCCATAGGGGGTGGATTGAGAATCAGGTAACATACCTGTCAAGATGAAACGATGTATACTGGAAGCCAGAGGTTCTCAACTCTTGGTGCCCTGTCTCATGCGTTGTAATAAATTTCTAACTCAGTAGGTCCACAGTGCATCTGATAATGTGCATTTCTGACAAGTCCTAAGGGATTCTGATGCTGCTGGTCTGGGAATCGCATGTTGAAATCACCTTTGTCAATCACTGAATGACACAGAGACCCAGCTAATACTTTAGCCCTATTGTCCTGATGAAGGTCACCAAACACTATTTGGAAAGTTAACCACAGGGATTCATCATCAACTTCCCCTCTGACAATCAAACTAAAAGTTTTAACTTTTAGTTATCATCAGTCAGAGGTGGATGTGATTTGAAAATGATTTAAATTGGTGGGGAAAGCAGAGGGAGATCCCAGGAATTATTCTAGCCTCCCATTTGCACAGAGGTCAGTTTTGTTTAAAGTTGTTTGACAGATACATATAATTGAGAAAACAAACAAACAAAAAGCTTCTGCAGGTTGAGACATCAGGGATCCTTGGCAAGACCTGGTTGAGTTACTGTCTGACTGCATCTTACTGGGCCAATTGCCTCTGAGGACCACAATACCTACATGTGACATCAGAAGTCCACACTAGGTCTTTGGAAAGGTGTTTCTACTCAGAGCATTCTGTAATTCCATTTATGCATCTATTCAATAGGTGTTCATGGGTTTGGGGGCCAGACTCTACTGGAACCTGAGAGTAAAATAACCAACAAAAACAACATAAATTTTTATAGTCTGGTGACAGAAGGAATAAAACAAATAATTACAACAAATGCTGATGAGTGTTTTACTCAGGGGAAACCAGGTAGTGTGACTGAAGTCAGGACAACAGGTTCCTGGGCAGCATTTCATAGCTTCATCTCTCACCAACTGACCTCCAAGAAACTCCTTGATTCTCTTTCACTTATAACAAAATGAATTCCTAACCACTTTCTAACCTACCTGTCCACCCATTTCAGTCTCTGCAAGTCTATGCAAGACCGCCAATAGCAGAAGTTGTATGTATAAGGAGCTTTCAGACACTTTCCCTTCTGCCAAAAGAGAAAAAGCAGAGTGATGTATTTCCTATACTAAAGGAACAAAACACCCCGTCGCCTTCTTCCTATCTAAAAGCTTTTCCTTTTTCCTGAAAGGGACCACCGTAATTGGGAAAAAAAGTGAATTGCAATACCCTAGAGCAATCTACTGACACTGTAGACCCAAATTTCAGAAATGTCATTTGTATAAACTGTTAAGAACAGTGAATAATTGTCATAACCCACTCAACTGATTTTTTGCTCTAAGCTCTAAATTAAATGGAGTCCATGAAAGCACTTCATAAATAGAGAAGAATGGTATAAATATTAAGTATTATAAGTACCTCTTTGTTTAAAATTAGATATTCCATGAATAGAAGCTAATTGCCTATGAGAGAAATGCTCTTCTGATGTTCCAAATAATTAGCTAGGGTTTTTGTTGTTGTTTATTTGTTTGTTTCTAAACGTACATCTATTAAGGACATTAGAACTTGTTTCAGTGAGGAAAACAAAGCAGGAGCTTATAAAGAAGTCATTGATTACTGTTCATCCTCCTCAAATTCCACCTGCAGTAGAATGCTGGCTCACGCAGTGTATGTCACTCTCAGAACTGGTACCTTCATTCTAGACTGTCTCTAAATTAGAGAAAATGGTGTTATATACATTATTTTGCATATGGTGGCTATTATTTGAGTAGCAGGATATCTCCACTATAGTATAATGAGATCCACTATAGTATAATGACAGAATTTTACTGCTATTGTCATTACTGGAGTCTTCAAATCTAACCTTACATTGTTACTTTAGGTGTATATGCCATGTGGGCAGTGATGAAGCCAATTAAGTAGTAACTATTAGTGGTAACGGCTATTCATTGTTAAATGTAATCACTCACCAATCATGCAGATAAAATTCCTGTCAAGCAGATTTTAGTGCTGTACGTATTCTGTTGAGATTAAAAATGGGCTCTGTTCACTTCCAGGTGACTAAGTGCCCTGAATTGTCACTAAACTCTGACAGATGGTCGATTTCATTATGGTGATTTGCCCCAAGCAAGTCCAGAAACAGAGGTTACACATTTATTAAGCTATGCAAGACTTGGTCTTGTTTACAAAACATGTTTATTGTTAGTGTTTCTTTTACGCTATCTGTGTTCTGTATATTTTTGAAATTCAGATTTCAGAATTGGGGTTTATTAATCAAATCCTGCAATGAAATAAATCATCAGTTATGGAAAAGCAGCTGTAACCCTCAACACTTTTTTGTAAGGAAAGCTTTTGAAACACAGATATCTGCTTCTATAACTGCACATTTTAAGAATTTGAAGTGTTTTAAAGTCACATTTTATGATACGGCTCCAAACACAGTTGGAAACTTTAAACCTACTTAAACCAGCAGCCACATCCCTAGAAAGAAGAAAGCTTTTCACACCCCCTGCAAGCTGACACTTACCCCCGTCCCATTTGCCAGGTAGGTCCATGTATAACCTTGTCACTGGTCTTCTCCTTATTCCCTAGACAAGGGCTTTCTGGTCTATTGATTTCCTTTTAGATGTATGCTCAGGTCACACACACTATGAACTGGGCTGTTCTCACTGAGCTCCTGGCAAGATAAAAGAAGAGAGGTCACTGGCCAACTAACCCACTCAGAGATGTAGGAGACTGGGATTCCCCTTTGGTCCCTGTGCTTTTCTGCTCTGACTGATCAGAATTGCAAATGGCTCAGTTGGCCCTGCTGAGTGTGTGTAATGATGGGGTGAAATCCTGGAGTTCAAGCAGTGCACAGATAAAATTTATATTTTCATGTGATTATATTACTTGTGACAGGTCCCACATGATGGAATTTGGTAATTGTTGGTGTTGTCAAAAATGGCATTTCTTTTTTCCATTGTCCATTACTACTACATCTATGTAATTTGTCACACCAGCTATCGAGCAGAGAAGCAGAGAGAGTGGAAAAGGCAGCAAAAAACATATTAGCACTGTGTATCTATCTACACCTCTATCACTCATTAAATCAATAATTTAAGATGCAAGGTAGAGTCGACTTCACTGGGTGGAATAGCTCTTTGGTCTTCAGAGAACTGTTGTCTTCTTTAACTCTTTTATCTTTTTTTTAAGTGAAAATAAATGTATTTGTCAAGGAAAGAAAGTAGAACAAAATAAGCAAAAATAACAAAATAAGAGGGAAGGCTGATATCTGACCCAGATATCAGCTTAGCCATTCATCTTAAATAGCATACACATACAGGCCTTGGGAGAGGGATCACTGGCCGACCAGCACAAGTGGCAGTGTAGGGAGGGCATGCTACAGTGTGCTAGTATACAGCAGATAAGCCTCCTCCCTGTGTAAATTATGGGTATCTATTTATCAAGCTCTTTTCCTTTAATTCAAGTTAGTCCATTCAATAACAATCATTCAACAAAAAATTTCTTTAAAGGATAACCTACCAACAAGGTACTATTGTAGGATATCTTAGAATATGCGTTGAGGGGGAAAAATATTGTGTCCAAACTTTGGCTCTGCTACTTCCTATGTGTGTAGACCAGGTACATAAACCTCTCTTTTCTTCATCTTTCTCATCTGTAACCTGGGAATGATAACTGTATCTCTCTTTAACGATTTCAATGAAGGTGAAATATGTTAATACATGTAGAGTAACTAGACCAATGCATAGCACATGAAAAAGTTTCTTTAAATGTTAACATATGTCATTACAAGTAGTGGTGAGGGTAGCATAAGGATCCCATAGGATTGTGAATTCTCAATTATTAAGAAACTCAAAATTAGTACAAATAATAAAAATAGTAAAATAATACAAAGTAGAATATGCTCAGTTAACAAGAAGGAGAAAATTCTGTGATAAGAGATACTACTTAATGAATGTTGTCATGATTTTCCTACCTTGACACTGAGGATTCAGCTTAGATTGTATAAAAAGAGTGCTAATGAGTCATTGCATTAGAGATCTCTTCCTCTCAGTATGTGTGTTGCAAGGCTTTTTCAGATTTGTGTTTTCTTAGCCTAAACTAGTTAAAGCCATCAGGAATGGGACGGCATGAGTATTTCTAAACAATTAGAAATGATCCCACTTTTCTAATGAAGTAAGATTTGGAAGATAGATGGGGTCCCAGCAGAACCCCTGCATTTGCTAGTAGAGAAGGCACAAAGGTGTCAATAAAGTGGCTGAGCCAAAGCCATACCCTGCAGCTGCTCTTTGGACCTTCTCCATTACTCTGCCTGGACAGGGCCCTCAGCTCCTTTCTAATCATCCTGCCTCTCCCCTTCCCACAGCACCCTTGGCACAGTCAGCCTGAAGTTGGGTGAGTCACATCGTCTCATCCACCAGTAGCTACATCCATTGTAGACCTTGCTTAAAGGACATTTCACCAAGGAACTAGTATTGGAGAAAAGGGGTTGGAGTTTTCTGTTTTCTTCTCTGGGCAAAGATTCAAATCAACAGTATCTGACTCAGAATTTCTTGCCATCAAGACATCCTCTCCTGCTCTAAGGTCTTGGTATTGGCTTGCTTTATTTATACTGTTCCTTGTGTTGGAATTAGGAAGAAGAAGCAAAATAGTTCTTTCAGGAGTGCTCTGAGGTGCCTCACCAATGTACTATTGCAGAATCCAGGAGTCTCTATGATGCTAGTGGACAGGTCAAATTCACTGGGTGGGGAATAGATCCAGATGGCAAGCTGCCCAATATACCAAGTCTCTGATCAGTGATGCATCCCCTGTCAATAATTAGCCTATGCCTCCTCCAAGATCTCAATTTAATTTTGCATCCTTTGATGGAGGTACTTGTTTCCAATTAATCTGATTTTATCATTAATGTAACTTCAAAAATGTGAAAGGCCTACTGCAAATATAGATGAAATTTAGCTGAGGAAAATAAGAAATGGTTTTATGAGGGGATAAGCTTTGTCCAGTTCTTGGAAATAGAAGTAGGATATTCATAGGTAGAGAAAAGAGATAAAAATTGCAGGAGGAGAGAAAAGTATGAGAAGATCTAAGAAAGAGGAGACAAAGTTCAGGCCATGCCCAGAAGGCAAAAAGTAGATATGTTTGGCTGAGGCATAGCCTGCCATGACTGTGTATTTGACATTTACTGTTGTGTAGCAAATTTTTCCCAACACTTGGTAGCTGATGACAATAAACATTTATGATCACACAAACTTTTTTTGAGCCAGAAATTCTGGGATAGCTTAGTTGAGTGGTTCTGATTCAGGATCTCTTACCATCAAGACATACTCTTCTGAGGACTGGACTGAAACTGGTGGATTCACTTCTAACATGGTTTACTCACATGCTTTGTGATAGTACTGATTCTTGGTAGCAGTCTGCAGTTCCTCACCATGTAGACTCCTACTCGGGACAGATTGAGTGGTCCTTGAGATACAGCAGCTGGATTTCTCTAGAGAGAAAAAGGACCTAAACTTTAAAGTCACACATCAACATCTCCATGATAGCCTATTGATTGCACAGGTCAGATGTGGGAAGAGCATTAGGAATAGGGATCCCTGAGAACGATGTTAGACTCTGTCTACCACACCCTGTTAACAAATGCTTCATTCATTTTTTTTATCACTCTCTTTCAGTGGCTTGGTTTTGAGACTCTAGAGTAATATATAAACTCTAGCCTATTAAATATGTCCATTCTTCATTCCATGTGCTGTTGAATAAAGTTCAAAGTCTGTTTATGATCTAGCACCTGCTTTTATCTTTGACCTTATGTCCTATCATTTCCCCCCACAAGCTCATAACTCTCCCAGGAGAGTGGACCACCTGAAATTCATGAAATATGCTATGATTTAACACACTTCCTTGGAATGCCCTCTTATATCAGAATTACTTCCAGAATACTCCTTGCCCTTTAAGACTCAATTCAAACATCAAACCCTCTTGACTAGATATGTACATCCATGCTCATAGTAGCATTATTCACAGTAGCAGAAAAATGAAGCAGCCCACTGGAGAATGGTATTGGCCAAATTACATTGTTACATTGTGTGCAGGTACCAGTATGTAACAACAAATCCCACTGTTATGTACAACCATAATGCACCAATAAAAATTATGAAAAAAAGGGGCTGGGGTTGTGGATCAGCAGTAGAGCGGTAGAACACTCGCCTAGCATGTGCAAGGCACTGAGTTCAATCCCCAGCGCCACATAAGAATAAATAAAGTAAAGCTATTGTGCCCAACTATAACTCAAGATAATTATTTAATTAAAAAAATATATATGAAAAGAAAGTGGAAGCAACTAAAGTGTTCATTGACAGAGGAGTGGATAAACAAAATGTGGTATATGCACAAAATGTGGTATATGCACAAAATAAAAACATTATTCAGCCTTAGAGAGGAAGTAAATTCTAATGTGTTACTGTGTGAGTGATTACTACATGAAGTAAGACAGACAGTAAAAGGACAAATATTATATGAGGCCCCATGTCTTAGTCTATTTTTTTGCTGCTATAACTGAGCACCACAGATGGGGTCATTTTATAAAGAATAAAGGTTTATTCAGTTTATGGTTGTGAAGGCTGGGAGGTCCAAGGTGGAGCTGCTGCATGTGGTGAAAGCCTCCTTGCTAGTGGGGGCTCTCTCTAGAGTCTCAAGATGACACAGGGTGTCACATGGTAAGACACAATAAGCTATCCAGGAAGAGCTCCCTTTTATAGCAAAGCCACTCCCTCAATTACTCGTTAATCTTCAAAGCCATTAATGTCAATCTTTAAGACCTGATTAGCCATAGGTCCTCATCTCGTCCACCTCAGAATATAGTTCCACAAAGGGGACTGAATTTTAGCTTAAGTTTTGGTGGTGACATTTAAAGCATAGTATGCTTTATATGAGATACTCAGAGTCACACTGATAGACAGAAAGTAGAATGGTGGTTACCAGGAGCTGAGAGGTGGAATGACTATTTAATGGATTCAGAGTTTTCGTTTTACAAGGTGAAAACAGTTAAGGAGACCAATGGTACACAATCACATGAATGTGCTAAATGCCACTGAATTATATCCTTAAAGATCGTTAAGAGGTCAAATCTTAAATATATTTACCGCAGCAAGAGTGTCAGCCCCTACTCTAGCTCAGGCTCTCCCTGGCAACGGAGTCAGGTACCTTCGGTAGCCATGTTGACAGAGGACATCCCCGTGGGACAGAGGCTACCACACACCTGGCTACTACACACCTGGAGAATAGTATTAGCCAAATTACCTTGTTTTACATTGTGTGCTGTGAGGCTGACCTGTCCATTCTTCTTGAGATCGTGAGCTTCCTGAGAGAGATTTTGTCATTGTGGCTTTGCGACCCAAGCACTCAGCACACTGCCTGTCACTGTTTGTCAAGAGACTGTGATTGAATGAACATTCTCCGGGGCTTTCTTCTATGATCTATATCCCACACAAGCATGAGCTGTTTTACATGGTGAGCTCTGATGATTTTAGCTTATAAGATTCTCAACCTATATAGGTCACATCTGTTGTTTCTTTACTAACCTGACAGACACTAGTATTCCATCAGGTCTGCTGAGGTGCTCAATACGGACGAGACAGCTGTCTTTGCTAGGGGAAAAGATGTGGGAGAGTTGACTGCTATCCTCAGGTGAAAAGAGGGGGAAAACTGAACTTTTTTTGGAAACGGCCAGGATGAACAGTTTCTCTGCTAAGGCTTGGCAATGTACTCAATGGGTACTGAAAATCGGAGGTAATTGGCCATCTACTCATTTATTCAATCAATCCATCCATCATTAGCAAACAAATATTTACCAAGTGGTTACTGTGTATCACCCTTGGTATAAAATGATGAATCCAAACAGTTCTTTCCCTTGTAGTTAAACATTTGGATCAATATCGTGATTTTTCTCAAGATGCCAAGTACAAATTTATTTTTTATTCGAATTGCTTGTCACAAAGATAAATAGCTGGGATTTCGAATTTCCTGAAAAATTCAAAATCACATAGATCATACCTTCTAAGATCAAGTGGTGACACTGGCGTGGGGCCGGGAGAGCTGGCACGGGCTCTTCTGTTCTGGATGACACTGGTCCACCTTGAGCGGCCCATTAACAAGAAAGAGCTCTGCAGAGTGCCTGACAAGCAATTTCAGGATGTTTTTATAATTTTAAAATGCATTTTAATCATTTTATTGGCCATTCCATGTAATACCCTGAGGGGTCTTTAGGCAATATCGTCATTTTTGAGGTTAGACAGAAACAAATCTGTGTAGAAATGGGATAATGTAGGAGAGAAATGAGAAGATGTTTTTAAATGACCCAAGGTAATACAAAGAGGCCACGATCCACCGAGAACAGAAGTCGTAACCTGTGGAAAGCTTTTAGAGATGTTCTGTTCCTTAACAGAACTTTCCAGTATATGGACTTCCCTCGTCCAGGATCTACTGTTGGCAAGTTAGCAACATTAGAAGCTTGCACACAGTCCCTTCTTATTTAAAGGCATCCCAGTCTCAATGGAGAAGTGCTATATTTCAGCATACTTAGCATACTCCAACAGTTAAACCATTAATTGATCTGTTCACTATTTCATCTATACTGGGATATGCAACATGGCACCCTAACAGGGGATCAGGGTGTATTTAGGCAAAATTTTGTTTGGTTTGCTACTTTACCAACTCTCTCCAGTCTTGAGCTCTTGCTTCCATTCAGTTATAGGTGCCTTATCTGAAACTACACAGAGGAAACAGAAGACAGCATTTACCCAACCAATGAAATGAAGTAAATGCATTTAACAGTCAAGTTCAGTAATGTTTTGTTAGGGCTTTTACTGTTTAAGTCCAAGAGAAAACCTAAGACAAAGGCAGACAGACACCGCAGTTTCCAACCTGAACACATGCTCAGAGTTACTCAGATCAGTTGAGCTTACATTTTCTACCAGAATAAACTGGTACTCACCAGGGAGTGACTTGCAGAATACTCTCTTTCAGGATTAAAATACATCTGGGAAATGTCCCATATAATATATCCTCCATGAGAATAGGCTTTTGGTCATGGCCTTATTCCTAGCACCTAAAAGTATGGCTTAGTACATGTAGGTACCTGCTAAAAAAAACTTGTTGAATGAATGAACCTGAGAAAACTTTGCACCTCCACATATTTTCTTATTTGGGACCTTAAAAGTCAATGAAGGAGACTTACTTGACTTTAATTCAGCCTTTCCTCTGCAGTTTCAGTGGGAGACACTTTGGGAAGCCCTTCAGTCAGGTATCTTCTTGTCTGAATCCCATATAACAAGTCTAACTTTTGGAAAACTTAGGGTAGAGGAGAAGGTGACCCTGGTAGATGGACAGTGGGCTTTGCCAGGTAGAGCATGACTTCCTGTTTTAAAGAGTTTGAAAAACGTGGAGCGATGTACGAAGGGCACTGGGGGATTCTTCCTGGACAGCAAACAGCTCTAATAAAACAACAATCTGATGAGCTCAGTGCAGATGATTCAGAAGCATATGGATTCAATTTCCCTTGAAGACACAGGGCTTGAACAATTAAACGCCGCAGCGGTGAGTAGGGAAAAGAATACACAACAGGGGACGGAGTCCTTTTGAAAGCATGTCTGAGATCTTCCCTGAGCCCCTCGTGGGGTCATTGCCACAGAACACAGGGAGATCTAGTCCAGCTACAGGAAACAAAATGTTCCTTCCCATTTGCAAGCTGAAAACATACATGGCAACTTTCACAGTTGCCGTGGGGAAGAGAAAGGGCCTTGGTCATAGGAATAATGGGTGGAGTAGAATTGCACATTTTGGGGGTTGCAATTTCTCCCTCTGTTATGTTAGATTGATAACATACATAGACAAAGTGTGTGTGTGTGTGTGTGTGTGTGTGTGTGTGTGTGTGAGAGAGAGAGAGAGAGAGAGAGAGAGAGTAATTAAAGGAACTCAGTTCTCTCCAAAAACAATCTCATTTGATTTTATTACAAGTACCCAAGAAATATGTGTGCTTCTTCCAGTTCCACGTGAGGGGAAGGAAGGTAGAGAACAGAGAGGTGAAGGGTCTTGCCCAGATCACACAGCTGGTCATGGACTAGTCAGATGAGAGCCAATTTTTTCAGCCTGCCGTCTGCTGAATCCTTCCTCCAGACCCACCCTGCCTCCAGATTAATAAAACCCTCTAAAGCATTACTGTATATTAACTTGAAATTGGGTCTCCTAAGGGGAATTCTGGCTTTTTCCAATGAAGCTGTAGCACTTGGCAACTTGAGGAAGATGCAATTAATTTTTCCCTCATGAGTAAAATCATTATATAAACTACTCCAGCAGCCTCCGGGGCCAGATGCGAGACACTGACTTATATATCATGAAAGCTGATCCTTCTGTCAAAAGGCTCAGGGCCCAAACGGAAACCAAAAAGGCCACATTACTGCCTGTCACCACCGGTACTTAATGGCTGCAGCAGTTTTCTGATCAACTTGGACATGAGGAAGAGGAGGCCCCTCCCACTTCACTTTATTTATTTATTTAATTTTTAAAATTAATTTATTTATTTTAATTAGGTATACATGACAGCAGAAGATGTTTTGATTCATTGTGCACAATTGCAGCCCAACTTTACATTTCTATGGTTATACCAGGATGCAGCATCACACCATATATGCACACCATATGTGCAGTCATACATATACCTAGGGTAATGATGGCCATCTCATTCCACCATCTTTTCTGCCTCCATGTAGTACGAAGATTCCTTAGAAAACTTGGAATGGGACCACCATTTGACACAGCTATCCCACTCCTCAAAGACTAAAAATCAGCCTACTATATATAGTAACACAGCCACATCAATGTTCATAGCAGCTCAATCCACTTCTCTTTGAAAGTGTGGCAAACATATTCCTTCCACACCAACATAAAGTAGTGCATAGGATCTAATCATTTTGGAGCTTCCTACATTTAATTTATCTTTCTCAAATACCCTCCAACACTCAAGATGGTCCCCTGCAGTTTTATTTATTTAATATGATATTTTAGATTTGGGGAAAACCTTGCAGATGACCCACACCAATGGATCTCAAACTTGGCTGAGCATTAAACTCTTGGTGGGGGAAGTTTAAAGAGACACTATACCAGTAAGAGCAGACGTGCCTATTCTGAGGGGGTCCCTCCAAGTGTAGGAGACTCTAATTCAGAGTTGGCCAGTTTGTATACCAAAGGTGCACTCCCAGGCAAATCTCAGAATCAGCTAACTCTGGGAAGCAGGGTCGGTTGCTAGGTCCACAAGGTTCCAAGTTGTCAAAGCATAATAAAATGCAGAATTTTAAAAAACCTCACGATTAGTATAGTATCAACCATCAGCATGCTAAATGAAGATCATGAGAATAAAATCATAAAGTGTTTAGCTAAACTTCAGTTTATACATTTTTTTTAAAAAAAATTATAATTTCTCCTTCCAGCTTTCTAGGAAATCTGTTACATCTCTAATAATATCTTATTATGAAAATCAAGGCTGAAAGAGAGTGACATTGTTTCCCTGAAGTAGAGTTTGAAACCAGATCTTCTGACTCTGGACTCCAACTTCTGCTCATGCCAGCTCTAGTCTCTGGAGGCCTTGGGATTCTCCTCTGATGACTGCAGTGAACAGCAGCCACAGGCCATTTACAAAACACCAGCAGTTTGTCTCCCACACAGTGGCAGGTGACACTAGCCTGTGCCATGACATGCTAGAAAAAAGGACCATGAGCTCTCTGCTTTTCAGAGCAGAAAAACATCCCCTCGATATTATGGGTTGGATGTGTGAGTTTTTTTCTTAAAGCACATAATTGGAAAGGAAGGTCCATACATTAACACATAAAATATGGATGGACCGGCCACAGAGAACATTGTAGGCTGTGACAGCTGAGACAGGTACTGCCACCCACAAATGGACCCTGTGTCATGTCCTCTTTAATGAAGTCTGTGTGCTTCAACGAGAAGAAAATGAATCTGTGGCTGGGGCTCCTGCCTCACAGTCCTTCCCCGGCTATAAGGACATCAAACAAATATTTAGACAGAGTCCTTTAACCAGCTTCTCAGGGGCAGTGAATCAAGACAGAAAAGTAATTCAATCCTCGCTCCCAAGGTACAAGGGAAGCGTAGAAAAGCTGTTTCTTCAGACTCCGCCTTCCCCATGGAGCCATTTGTCAATTTCCTCAGGGTCTGGATCAATCCCTTCTGGATCTCCTGCCAAAATGAACCCCGGGTGGAAATACCAGCTGTGCTGGCTTCTGCTCCTCCTCCCTAGGTGTACCGGGAGGTGTGACATGTGACAGGCATCTTAAGATTCTAGGCTTCTCTGTGTCCTCTGATGAGTCCCGGACCGCCCACTCTCCTGGGCTGCTTTCTTTGGGTACTACTAACCGGTTGATCAGAGCGGGCTTTGAAGGATTCCTCTGAAGATTCCACCAACAAAAGGAGTAACCAATTCACCTGGGGAAGTTTGCCTCACCATCCATTTCTGCCAGCACCGTCAAACTCGTCTGGAATATGGTCAGTCCTCCCTGATGCACCAAACTCAGTGGTCTGGATTGGCTGTGCAATTGATTCCACACCTACAGGTCCTCAGGAGCAGGAGAACTTGGAGAACAGCCACTCAAGAGTTGTTGTTGTTGTTGTTTTGTTGTTGTTTTAATGAGGCTCAGGGAGGTGTAATAGCTCAGCAAAGTCACAATGAGGAGGAAATGTACCATCTGAAGTCAGGAACAGGACCCAGTTGCTGGACCACACCAGTGATCCTTGCCCGTAAGTCCCCAAAGGACGCATATGTCTTGTGTGCACATGGTGGTGCCTCGTGGGGATCTTCAGACATTGTATGCTTTGTGGGGCTTGCTAGTTTTAGTTGAAAAGCAATCCTCTGCCCCCCGCCCCCCAGCATTGAGCAGCTAATTGCAGAAGTGTTTTTTAGAAGCCAGTGTTCCCTGCAGGACAGTGTCATTTTGGTTAGTTTTCAGCACATACAGCTTCCTTTCTGTCAACTGAAGGATTCGCATGCCCAGTGTCCTGCAGTAGAGAGTAGACTCATGTATTGAAACAATCCAGAATCATTTTAGAGATGAACAGTAGAATTTTGCTTTTTTTTTTCCTTCATGCCCTGTGATAAGGGGAATAGTATGTTTTAAAGACTCCTTGGGGGAATCCTTCTTTCCTTACAGTAGAAGGTGTGACTGTCTTTTTTAAATAGTCACCAATAAAGTAAAAAAAAAAAAAAAAAAAAAAAGTTGTGCTGAGTTCCCATTCAGCTGAATATATGGCTGATTAGGAAGAACAAAGTGGAGACCCACCCAGCTCAGATGGATCCATAAGGATTTATTGGGTGATGGAAGTTTCCTTCACCACACCTAGCACCTAGCAACTGTCTGGCCATCCCCTTACCTGTGATCCCAGGGGTATCTTTACCATGACACATCCATACTCTTCTTCCTCTTTACACATTGCTCTCTTGACAAGATGCTTGGCTCTTTCGTCATGCATCGAGCAATCTTTGACAGTTTTGTCCTCGTGCATGAGCCAGACAGAGCACAGGGCACTTCCTCCACCACCGTCCTTCTAGCTCTTCCTATAAAGAAACCATTATGCCTATCTTTGGGTAGGAAATATTGTTCATAAGTTAATCCAGGGGAGAAAACCTGTGCTGGACTGTGTTACAACCACCAGGGCGAACCAAAGAAGAAACATGAAATTGAAATTGCCTGTGTTCTTTCCCCAGATCCCTCCTGCCTCCTGGCCACTGTCCCTGTACCAGGCTCTCACTGAAACTCCCCTTCCCTCTGCTTCTTTTTAAAGATTTAAGCACAGGATGGTTCCCAGATGACCACAGAAGCTTGGAGTCGAGGGATAAGATGTTCTCCTCCTGCTTCTGGGAACCACAAGAAAACACACAAACTTCACTTATCTCAGAATTCTCATTAGGGGAAAAATTCAAACCCCAAGCATCATTTCTAAGCTGCGAGGAAGCTGATTGTATCTCTGAGGAGACCCAACGGAAAGCAAAGAACTTCATTCTTGAGGCTGCAGGGCCATTGCCAAAACCTGGGGCACAGGGTTCCTATTTGTTGAAACATTTGGGGATTTGCCCTTGTATTTTACCATCACATTTTTGAGCATGATATTTATCCCTTAGCACGTGCCGTGCCTGTCAGGGTAGAGTAAAAAGACAGGTTAATGTTAATTTCATGTGGAAATTTCAGGAGCCTTTTGAGATTGATATGAAATAATTTAAAGCAACGCTTCTCTTCATAAAAGCCTTTTATTTGGAATGTCTCCTCTTTCATTGTTAGACCTAGACTTCATTGAATATAAAAGATCCTTAATTTGGTTACACTGGTAAGTCATAAATATTATTGATTTATGTGTCATGATCATTTTTCTAGTGATTACTACCAAAGGATGATTTCAAACAAAACCATGTGCAGTTTCAGCAGACAGAAGGAATCATAAGCAAACCACCGTGCTGCAACCCTTTGTATACAGGGTGAGTTCTTCCAGTTACCAAAGATGATCTTCTAATGCAGGGTGGCCTGTGCCCAGCAGTCTCCCCCTATGGGCCTTTCTTGACTTTCCTCAGCACTTAGACCTCTCTTTAAGTTATTGGAAGCTTCATCATCCAAAGCTCATGCAATATAAATAAATATTGGTATTGAACCCAGAGTATGATTCTTGCTCTCTTTTCTTCCAGAAGTATAGGCTATGATATTAGGCTTTGTCACTTCTCCTTTCTTCTGATCCTTTCATTCACTCAGCAAACAATCACTGAGCTCTTTCTTTGTGCCAGACCCCTATACTTGGCTCAAGGGACATTGTATCAAGTAATCCATATCTCAATTGTGTGTGCTCAATGCTTTACCTGTAAAATGATGACAGGGGGTCAAATAAATATCATAGGACACTACACGAATGTTAGTTTCTATATTTTTTCTTCTTTCAAGGGAAAAAAAACCACATGTGTTTAAAATATGTACCACTCAACACTCTCAAGAATAACTTAAAGTATCAAATTCAAGATTGATGTATTGGGGATGGAGATTATTAAATTTCCTTGTTCAGAGAAAACATAATTAACATGATCAGTTAGGAATTTTTTTTTCATGCCAAATTCATTTTCTGGTCCTAAAATAATGTTGTGCAAATTATTGGCAAGTTGTTTCATGTTCATGCTTAATGAAAAGAAAAAAAAATCTTTTTCTTGTGCTTAAATGCCTATTTAGTTTCTTTTGGGCCATTTCCTTTGAACTAAATGCAAATGAGGGAGGGTTGCAGCTATTTCATAATCTCCCTTTAATCAAGATCACTACAAAGCATCAGCCCACTGGGTGATGGGTGACATAAATCATATTAACTTAATTCTGTGTGTTTCATTAAAGGATTTAGTATTTTTATGAACAGGAGTTTCTGAGTTCATGCCACAGACGCTTCAAGAAAGTTGCAGATCTTACAGAGTCCATGATGTGTTGCTCCCTGGATGGGACGGAGATGAAGTGCCCACTCCAGCCTCATGCAGGCCTCATTAACACACGGTCCTTTGAAGAGTTCATGTGTTTGAAAGAGGTATTCGGATGCTGCCCCAGAATGCAAAGTGGGAATTCAAATCTCACACAATGTGCTGGACGAGTAGGTCCAATCCCTCAGCATTCTCCTTTCCTCTCACAGTTAAATACTTCCATGTTTGCTCTGCATGCCTGTTTTTTTTTCCTAGATATTCAAAAAGACCAGGTTGGCCACACTCAACCCACCAAAAAACATTGCCTTAATGTCTCTTTCTGTTTAATACCATCTACTATCAGAAATGTGCGTGTCTTCTTTATTTTTATAAGACGACTAGAGCCTGACAATCTGTACTGTCACTCTCTAGCACCTCTGTATAATAGCTAAATATTCCTGTTTCATTTTCAAATGGCAGGCTGAGGATGTATCTGTAATATTCATAAGAAGATGGAAATTGTTAAGAGGAGAATCTGCCTCCCAAAGAAAGGAAATGAGAAAACCTGGGAAGAAAGACGGAGCCCAAAGCTTACAATACAGTTATGGAAGTTTCAAAATGGTCTATGAAACAGTGGGAAGAAAGAAAAGAGCAAGCATTTTTTTGTTGGTTCTTTTTACTTATATGTGACAGTAGAATCCATTTTGATATAATTTTACAAGCATAGAATACATCTTGTTCTAGTTCAGAACTCAGACCTCAGAACCTCTCTTTCCTGTTCCCTCTCTCCACCCCTAGCTCCCTTCCTCCATTGATCTTTCTGCCATTTACCCATAGTTATTTATTTTTTTTAGTTAATGGATTATGGATTTACACGATGGTGAGATTCACTGTGATTATTCATACTGCACATAGGAAAATTATGTCAAATACATTTCACTGTACTGTCTTTCCTTTTCTCTTCCCCTCTCCCTTCCCCTCATTCCCCTTCGTTGGTCTGCTCCACTGAAATGCAATGGAATATTATTCAGCCATAAAGAAGATTGACTTTATGACATTGGATGGCTCTGGAGACCATCATGCTGAGTAAAATAAGCCAATACTCCCAAACCCAAAAGTCAAGTGTTTTCTCTGATATGTGGAAGCTAACCCACAACAAGGGTGGGGGGGTGATTAGAAGAGCAGGCATCTATGGAATCCAGTGGAACTTTGCTTAAATCTTGGCTCTACCCACATGTTTGTGTCACTTGTGGCAAATGATTCAAACTCCATACATTACAATTTATTGACTGCACAACAGAAAAAAAAAAAAACTACTGGTGTTTTGCAAGTCTTTAATGGGATAAATGTTCAACATACTTCTTTGCATATATTTGCATACATCTAGTGTTCAATAAATGTTAACTGCTATTACTGCTGTAGTTTGTTGTTATGATTAGCAGTAAATCAAGGCACTTAGATGAGAGATTTTATTTATTAATTTTAACCCAAGGAAAATTAATTAATTTGTCATAATTAAAATAGGTGTCTTCATGCTCAAACATGCCATTTTTTTCTAAAATAATTTCAGAATCTAGTTCTTTACTTGTCTTTTACACACTCCCACTTGGCCTCCTATCAGCTGCAGGAAACTGCCTTGCTTTGGGGTGGAGTCTCCACTCTGGCCCTCAGCAGTCATAGGGTCTCAGGCGAGTGCCCTCTCTGTGTCTCATCTTGCCACCTGGAAGATGGAAATGACACACTAATGACAATTCCATAAGGACAACCCACAGAAGAAATGCTTTAAAGGATATGAACTGCTCAGAAGTGGGTCTGGGGGGCTGGGGATGTGGCTCAAGGGGTAGCGCGCTCGCCTAGCGTGCATGCGGCCCGGGTTCGATCCTCAGCACCACATACAAACAAAGATGTTGTGTCTGCCGAGAACTAAGAAAAAATAAATAAATATTAAAATTCTCTCTCTCTGTCCCCCCCTCTCTCTCGCTCTCTCTTAAAAAAAAAAAAAAAAAAAGAAGTGGGTCTGGGAAGTAATCATTTGTGATCTGTCTTTTCATTCTATTGAGCTCTTGAAGATTTGGATGCAAATGTCTTTTTGTTTGATATTCATCACCACTTTCTATTTTTTTAATAAAATTTATTTTATACAATCACAAAGCCATATAGCTCTAGAACAATGAGCTCCAGGGACCTCAGTGAGTCCTTAGCTCATCTTCTCACTTCGCAGTAGAAATGTCAAAGTCCAAGATGGTGAGGAGATTTGCCCAGCTCACAAGGCTGAGCCAGAACTGCACAACGAGGACGACTTCGTGCACATTCTCTTCAGAGAAAGCCTTTCCTATGCGTCAAATGTATGTCCGAGTCCTTTCCAAGCCTTCGTATCTTTGTGGCATCGGTATTAATGTAAATATCCAAGTTAATGTTAAGCTAAAAATAAAAACGGGGCCAAATTTTACTTGCTCTTCTTTTGGTACCTAATGACTTCAAATCTCTAATAATATCCTTTAATGTTTTTTCTTTATGATATGATTTTTTAAATTAAAATACTTGTATATAGTTTTACACTACTTTTTTTCCCCCTCTTCTTTCCTTTATAAACTGTCAAAGCTGAAATATCATTTAGGGCTCTGCCAGATGTTTTCCCACCAGGTTAAAAAGATAAATATGTTTTTCTTCACCTAGATTAACTGGAAAAAAGTAAATTAAAACACACACACACATACACACGTAAAAATGTATATAATACTTATAATGATTTATATGTAAAGCATTTTATAATACATATTATTTTTCTTATTTAACTTTAAAATATTATTAAACTTTTAGCCAAGTATGATAATAGATGACTACAGTGATAATAATAGTTTATATAAACCATCAGCTGAGTCATATTTAGTAGCCAAACCAATGAAAATCCAATATTTGCACTTAATGAATGAATCCAATTTTTAATTAAAATTCAAAACAGTGATTGGCATTTTGGAGTCTAAACATCCATGTTTAAGTGTTAACTTGACCACTTACTAACTCTTTAACTTAGGGAAAGTCATTTAGGAATTTAGAGTCTTAGTTTCCTCAACTAAAAAATAACAACAATGGCAACAAGACAATCTTCTAACCTTTCCCTCAGGTTTTCAATATCACTGCCTGACCTTGACAATCACACAGACTGATCTGTTCCCCGTGGTACCCTCCTTGACCTCCAGGGCCCAGGTCCCCCAAATATCCATCAATGAACTCAAATGCAACAACCCAAAGGCCCCTACGACTAGGCAAGCCATATTCAGGTTTCAATTAAAATATTCTTGCCACAATTTTTTTTATATATACCATAGCAAAATGTGAACCTTCAAAGGGAAAAGGTGACAGGATATCATGGGATTTTGTTGAGACATAATGGGATTGTGATTATTAGTGTAGTGGATTCTCTTATGAAGGAAACAGTTATTCTGCCCTAACCCTGTCATGGCAAAAATAAAATAAAATAAAAATCACATTGGCTCAGCCACAAAATGACAAAGAATGAGAAGGGGAAAGGAAAGTCTGACCTGAAAAGATAATCAACCTAGAAATCCAGAAACTGAAAGGCCCAGGAGAGGGATTAAGTCTGCAGCCAAATCTCTTCTTAATTTTGTTAATCAGACATTTGTCAGCACAGGGCACCTTTTGCAAGTGTTGAAAAATCAAAGCTCATGAATAAGGCCTGGGACACATCTTATTACTTTCTTTATCACTGGGGAACATTTCTCAAGTTGACTTCCTAAAAGGCATTTGGGCTTCTATCTCATGTAGGAAGATAATTATTTCTGTCATGATGAATAATTTAATCCAACTCCCAACTCCCCCCTTCAGACCACTCAGAGCTTTCAATAAAAGGAGATCTACTGCTGTGTAACATAACAGCTCCTCTATTTTATGGACCTGGCAGAAAATGTAATAAAAGCAAAAAATGTTCCCAAGCCTTCCATGCCAAAATTATTGGTTAGTATCCCTTGCTTTTTCCAATGTAATCATAGAACATTACCAAGGAGTGTTTCTTAAGATAACAGCAAATGAGAAAAATGGAGCTGTGGTCAGGGCACACAAGCTGCTAAACACGGAGGACTTGCAGATCTAGGCTTGCAGGTCTCCTGATGTAATTATTTCCTTTCATCCCTCACAGCCCTCTACTATGGAGACGATGTTGTATAATCAAAGTCAACAAAGCAAGGATCTTGGCCAGGTGCTGTCATAGACTGGTTTGGTAATTTGAGTGTCTCAGGATAGAACCAAGTACAAAATGGATCTAATAACTTAAACTTTTGTTTTATTTTGAAACAATCTCAAACTTATATAAAAGCTGTAACTCTAGTAAAGAGAACTTTCCTTGAACCATTTGAGTGAAAGTTTCCAACATGATAACAACATTGTGCTCCATCACAATGAATATTTTAGTGGTGGGTTTCTGTTCTCGCGACTAAAAGGCACAGGGGTCACTCCAGGTAAACTGGGCTAACTGCGCTGCACAAAATAACCACACAAGAGACACAAATACCTTTTTCTTTGGGGTCACTGTGACAGCTCCTTTGATCTTAAGGGTCTGTAGAAATACAGAGCGAGAGCACCCGCTGACCCCTTTTATTGAGGAGAAGCTATTCAAATGAGGCAAGGGGTCAAGTTTCAGGGGGCTGAGAATCTTCATGATGTCCACTGTCAGCAGGTTGACTGACACCTGGGCAGGCCACACCCAAGGGCACAGTAAGAGAAGGGGACACACACAAGGCACTTCCATGGAAGATTCTATCCTAAACAGGGCAAGGGGTTATATTACAAAGGAACAGGTGAGCGTAGCTTCACCCATGGGGCTGTAGCAAGACACACCCTGCACTAGCCACCAACCCTCAACCCCATGAAGGGTGGGGAAAGCTCTGCCACATTTCTGTGACTGAGCGCCTCAGCACCCAGCCCCGGGGCGTGTGACCCAGTCACGTGCAAGGTTGGTCTCCCACATATATATTCACTTTTCACAAGTTCTTTCATTGATGCCCAAATCACATGGTGTTTTCAGTCGTTATATCAGTTTAATGAGCATATCAAGCAGTTAATAGGTTTGGACTTCCATGACCATGACTCCTTTGAAGATCATCAGCCAGTTATTGTATAGAATAGTCCTCAGCATGGGTTTTCTTGATGTTTCCTCATGATTAGATTCAGGCCTTTGAAAGGAGCATGACAGAAGCACTTTATCACACACAGGTGCCGGGCACTTTGGACTCTTCCGTTGCTGATGCTGGTAATTTTTGGTCACATGATTAAAGGGACTTCTCCATAGATTCTTCACTCTGATGACCTTTTCCCAGCATAACTTTTGGGAGATATTTTGAGACAATGTACATATTCTGTTCCTTAACAAACTGCTAATTTATTCCTTTATTTACATAGATATAAGCTCATGACTTTTTATTTTGCTCAGTGGGGTGTAATTCTTTGTAGTCATCATTTATTTTGCTACGTGTCCCAGATGTGGCCAGGTGGGAATCACTTCTTCTGTGTCATTTTGAATGTTTCCATCATACTATGAATTCTTCATCACTTTTCAGCCCAAAAAACATATTCCAGACTCATCTTTTGCTTTCCCAGATCCAAATTGGTAACTGGCCGTTCCTTCAAGGAACCCTAGAACTTATTAGTAGATGATGGTGTTTAAGAACAGTATCTGGGTACCGGGATGGGCTTACTGGACACACAAAACTCCCTTTGCATTCGAATTTACTTCTATTCCTATCTCTATATAATATATTGAAAACCATGTATTTCTACCAATACCTCTATGCCGCAGTCTGGCTGGGCACAATTCACGAGCCACTTATCAAGCAGAAACAAACTTTATTTTCAGAACACACATGCCACGCCATACCACACGAGCTCTTCAGGAATTCCCTCAGAGCCCAACTGCTACCACCCGCTTCCCACAAGCCTCTCACCCCCCCCCACTCCTCCTGCTCTTGAGGCCGATTGGCTGGGTCGTATGGGTGGAGCCAAAAAAATCCCCCAATAAGCAGCTCCGTGGTCTGAAAGGGCGGGGAAACAGCCCAATGAGCATCACCGCAGAAGAGCCAATCAGCTGGCAGCTAGAAGTTTGCTGGGGCTGCTGTGAGCCAATCATCAGCTGGCAGCTGGAAGTTTGCTGGGGCTCCTTCGGCTGTGGCTCTCAACACCTCTAGGTCCAATATATAGTGCAGTGTGAATTCTAGTTTGTTTACTTGTTCTTTTCTTTTCCTTTCTCTTTCCCCATATCTATAACTCAATTCTCTAATAAGGAGAAATCTGTTTCCATGGTCCTTAACTTGCTTACTAAATTGATCAGTGTCCCCATTAGCAGATCTCCCATGCTGCTGGCCTCCTTCCCTGCAGAGACACCCTCCTTACCTCTTGCACTCCCACACTTTACCATGAACACCCCTATTGTGTAGGTAGATTCCCTCTTCACTCCAGTTTTTTGTGTGTAGGGGAGGGGTACAAGGGATTGAACCCAGGGGCGCTTAACCACTGAGCCACATTTCCAGCCCTTCTATGTTTTATTTTGAGACAGAATCTCACTAAGTTGGTTAGGGCCTTCCTAAGTGGCTGAAGTTGATTTTGAACTCACAATTCTCCTGCCTCAGCCTCCCATCCTGAGTTGCTGGAATTACAGATGTGTAATCCATGCCCAGCTCCACTCCAGCTTTGATACTTGAAACTCCCTTCTCATTCTGCTCAGAGACTAAAACCCAGCCTAGAAGGATTCTGTTATGTGGAATCCACTTTGCCCATCTGGGCTTCAATGGTCTGCCCTGAGTTATGTGCTGAGTCTCCCTAACCCTACACAGACTCCTAAGTCTGTCCACCTGAAGGCATCTGGGCTGAATTTGTCCGACAACTTTTTGGTCTTCCCTCCTTTCCAGGGTGGCCATACATGTTTGAAGAAACAAAGGGTATAAATGAACACTTTGTAGACTCTGAAGAGTTTTATATTCTAGCCAAAGAATTACTTGACATTTAGCATGCATCAGCTTGCCATCTTGAAAGGATGTGGGGGGCATCAGCCACATTCTTTGTGGTTGGCCTCAGGCCTACGGTGACAGCTCAGAGTCCACTCCTCCGCTCACCACCTCTGGGCCCAACAGGCTCACCTCCACTTTCCTACTCGTCCTCTCTCCCGTCTCCTCACATGCCTCACTCCCACCTCTACCAGACTCTTCTGTTTCATGTTGCCCTTCCACATAATCCTGACAGGACTTAGGTTGGCTTCTTGGGGAAGATTAGGATATGAATCATGAAAGACGTTGACAGTGATGTTCAGAAGACTCTTCCTACATAGTAGTTTAAGATAAAACAGGTTTCTGTGACAAACCCCACCCAGGATATACAACAGGTCAAATAAAATGGAATACGTACTTCTCATTTCCATGAATTCCAAAATGGGTGTCCACATTAAGCAGGCAGCTGAATTCGTTTGCAAGAGCTGCCGTAACAAGGTTTCATACACTGGATGACTTCAACAGCAGAGATTCATTGTCTCACAGTGGCTCTGAGGGTTGGTTCCTTATGAGGTTATGAGTGAAGGATCTTCTGCAGGCCCCTCTCTTTAGCTAGCAAATGGACATCTTCTCCCTGTGTCTTTTCACATAGTTTCTTCCTATAATTACACTTATACATCCAACCTCAATTTTTTTTATAAAAAAAAAATTGGATTAGGGCTGATTGTAAGGACCTCCCTTTAAGTTGCTTGCCTCTGTAAAGACACATTTTCCAAACAAGGTCACATTCTGAGGTACTGGGGGCTAAGATTTTAACATAGAATTTGAGGGATACATAATTAATCCATAGCAATGGCTCTCCCACACGTACAGATTCAGAGACCCAGGCTCCTTCCATCTTTCATCTCCAACATCTTCAGCAAACACTTCCAAGGTTTTTGAGGTTGTACCAATTGGTGGAAGGTGGGGGGGGAGCAGAGAATATCAAATATTGGCTAATTTCCTGGGTCTGGACAACTCTCTTATATAATGGTTTTAGGGAATCAGCCTAGCACTGACCAGAATGCAGTTGCAAGGTGGGAGATGGGAATTGTAAAATCAACGAGTTACCCAGAAGGAGAGGAATTGGGTGATCAGCTGGGTAGTGTCTTCTGCAGCCTGCTCTATTTCATATTATCCAAGAAAAGCACTGTAGCCAGGACATTGAAATTTAGAGGGATGGTGGCAAGATCTTCAGGGGGGAAAAATTAAGAATACCATCTCTCCTCAGTTGAGGACTCTCTGAATGCTTTAATTACCAATCTGTGCTCTGCTAAGAAAAATGATGTTGAAGGAAAGTGAGGTCAATTGTTGCTCAATGCAGTTCACACATTTCAGCACTTCAGAGATTTCTGCTTTGGTTCCTACTGTGGCACATTTTAGTTGCTGTTCCCTTTTGTTTGCCTAGATGGCTTATTTGAATCTGGATTAGAAACTCCGGCTTTCCCTTGGGAGGTCATTCTTTCCCTGGGGCTCCTGTTATCTTTATTTTATAATATTAATGATAACGGTAACCACCAGCGGGTAGTGCTCAAAAGAGCATTATCTTACAAAACTCAAATTCACTGCTGGGAATTTTTTTTCTAAACACAGTTATGCATACCAATATTTTTAATGGGGTGATTCCTACCAACTGGTTCACAAAACTCTTGTCATTTTTTTAAAAGCAGAATTAAATAATACCAGGCAGCAGAGTGTATAAGGCATAAATTACAGATGGCAGGAGGGCAAAGACATTGTGTGGTGAATAAATTAAGGCCTTCAATTATGAGGCCGGGAAGCGAGGTAGGCTGAGAAGGAGGGCTGAGGCTGCAAGAGAGAAATATTTTGAGATGATACAGAAATCAGGCTCATGAGAGCTCAAAGTGCACCTAAGAGAAATCTTCATTGCAGAAAAGGATTTTCTTGGTCACAAAATATTACTCTAAAAATGTAAGTTTTTTTTTTTTTTTTCTTACTCTTACACTAGAGAGTGAGGTCCTAAAAGGACCTAGTTAAGTTTATCAGGTGCAGGAACTTAGAATTCATTGGATATGTCATGGGAGGTGATGAAAAATACAGAGGGTCAGGTGCTTTGGTCTCCAGAGAGTCGGAGCTTATGGGAGCCGTGACCTCAAATGAAAATGAGGTCTTGGGTAAAGCCAGCGACTGGGTGGAGGATAGGGAAGCTGTTTGATTTCTCCAGAGCCCTTACCATTATGGGTGTTTACGTAGTGTTTACTCAGCTTCAGAAATCTCTCTGAAAGTGTGGCCTTTCTCACTGTCTTTATATATTTGAAACTTTAGCCTCTTTTCCTTTTGGTTCTGGGGATGAAGCCCAGGGCCTTGAGAATCCTAGGCCAAAGCTATACAGCTGACCTACACCTCTGCTTACAGTTTAGTTTGTCTTCATTTGTGAAGTTTGTTTTTCCTCCCCTCTACAACCCCTCACCCGCAACCTCCTACTAGTACTAGGGCAACTCAGGGTCTCATGCCTGCTGAGCACCGCTCTACCATCTAGCTGCCCAGCCTAGCCTCCCTTCACCTCTCCACAATCTCTTACTGAATCCACCTCCTCTAATCTCCGCCTCGTCTCCTGCTCTCTTTTTGACTCTTCCCTTCCCATTTTCCATGCTACTACTGGGGTCCTAGCTTCTAAAATATTTACTATGCTGGTTCAGACATAATTTTCTAACATAAAAAGTTGATCCCATAGGATTAAGTCCCTTCACTGTGTCCTGAGAGAAGCCACCTCTCCAGGCACAGCTGTCCATGGGGTCTGAACTTAAGATTCACAGACCTGCTTCCTCCCATCATTTACACATTCTTGAACTTAAGCAGGATGCTACGGAGCTGTTGATGGTGCGCTCAGAGCTTCTGTGTAAACGGGAGCTAGTCCCCTTCCTCCAGCAGGACCATCTCTGTGTCAGGCACATTGTTGAGAGGAGTGTGGGCTCATCATTTCCTAAGGGCATGAGATCGGGAATGGCACAGTTGTGTTTTTCTGTTCTTCATTTTTAATGGCTGGTTTCTGATGCATAATAACTGATCAGTAAGCATTCAAAAGAAGGCAGGCAGGAGAAAGAGTCATGACATCCAAACTTTCAAAGAAAACTGGGAAGGAATAGATTTCCAATGAGGTTGCAGAAATTTAATGATCAGGAAGAGTAAAGTTAAATTATTATCTCACACTGTGTTCTGAAGACAGAAATTCCAGATGTTTAAAAATTCAATAGATTAAAACTACATGCAATTAAAAATACTTAAATTATGAAATGTTTAAATATTTAAGAGAAAGCAGAAAAAAATGCAAAGTCAATATACAGAATCAGTTATATTCTCATAGATCAATAATAAATAATAGGAAAAACAATTTTTCAAAAACATTTCATTAACAATAGCATGGAAAAGTAAAATAATTTAATAAAATACATGTAAGACCTGAAAGTCTACAATGATGAAATACTGCTGAAAAAAATTAAAGAAGAAACAAATCATTTGCATGTGTTGGTAGGTTCAATGTTATTAAAATATCAATGATCTGTATATAGTCCATGCATTCAAAACCATCTTAATGAAAATTTACAAAATTTCCTATAAAAATAGAAAATTAATTCTAAAATTTACGTGAAAATAAAAAGAATGTACAATATCCCCAAACCTTAAAGAATACAGCTAAAAGACACACATTAACTGATTTCAAAAATCACCAAAAAAAAAAAAAATCCACAATAATCAGTAAAATGTGATGTTAGCTTAAAGATAGAAATTTAGAGAAATGGAACCATACACATATACATATAGAGTCTAGAAACACACCACATATGTAATAAGGAGATGCATTAACCCAAAGACTGAATAAAAATCTTTAATAAGTGGTAATAAAATAAAATAAGATGAACCTCAAATTGTACCTCACATGATTCACAGATGTATTTCAAAATGGATCACAGACCTAAATGTATTTGCTAATACGAGAAAACTTTAAGAAGAAAACAAAAGTGATAATCTTTAAAAGCTTGTAGTAGGCAAAGATGTCTTAAAACACAAAAAGCCTGAAACATAGGAGAAAATCAATACTTCGAATTCCATCAAAATTACAACCACCAGCACCACAAAGAAAGTCAAAAGACAAGCCATGGACCAAGAGAACATAATATCAACACATCTATCTGAAAAGGATTTGTATACACTGTGAATAAAAGCTCTACCAAT
Source organism: Urocitellus parryii (assembly GCF_045843805.1). Lineage (NCBI taxonomy): Eukaryota > Metazoa > Chordata > Mammalia > Rodentia > Sciuridae > Urocitellus > Urocitellus parryii. The sequence continues at coordinate 73,486,237 of NC_135539.1, read as the reverse complement.
TCAATAATAACTCAATTTAAGAATGGGCAAGATTTGAAAGGATGTTTTGTAAAAGACACATGAATAGCCATGAAAGATGCCCAGCATCTCCAGCCACTGATTAAATTTACACCAAATACAAATTTAAATCACACTGTGATACTACCACACAAACCTACTAAAGCGGCTAAAATGTAAAAAGCCCGTTGTGCAAGTGTTGACAAAGATGGGGGACAAAGGGAACCCTCACACATGGCTGCAGTTGCATAAAATGGTACAACTTTGGAGAACCGTCTGGCACTTTCTTATAAATTTAAACATGTGCTACATGGCCTAGTCCTTGCACTCCTCGGTATTTATTCAAGAGAAATGAAAACATGTATTCACAAAAAAAGCTTTGTACACCAATGTTCATTAACTTGTGATAGCTAAGACTTGAGGCAATCCAAATGTTTATTAGCAGGTGAACGTAAATGCATGGCATGTATCTATACAATGCAGTATAGATCCAATAGGATCCAACTACTGATGCACACAACAGAAATTAATTTCAGAAATATTATGCAGAGTACATGAAACCCAACCAAAAAATGTGTCTGTATATATGAAATTACATGATAAGCAAATTACACAATAAGCAAAAAGCATTTATGTGACAGTAATTAAATCAGAAGCCAGTCGCCTAGGAATACTAGAAGACATGTGGAACTTTGGGGATAATGGAAGTACCTTTTGTCTTCTTGGGATTGTGGTTACATGACGTATATGTATATTTCTCAAAATTTCTGAAACTAAACTGCATTTATTGTGCTGTACACAAACTGTATCTTTTTGCTTTTCTAAAAACTGAAATAGGGCATCGTTTTCAAACTAACAATCTGCCGAAAACAAATTTAAGACATTCCTATGTTGATGAGAATATGAAAGGACACTTTCACATAAAACTGGTAAAACAAAACAAAAAAGAACAGGCAAAACCTGTAAGGGAACACTGCAATCCCTAGCTAGGGTCTATAGTCTAAGTCAACAATTTAAATGTACCAAGGTTCGGCTTTGAGGAAGGTGCTCATCTAAATGTTGCTTATCACAGAAAATATTGAAAATGAACTATTTACAAATAGAAGCTTGGTGAAGTAAATTATATATGTCCAATAAAGTGCAGCTTGGTCACTCAAAAAGATGGAAAATTACATCGGTCAATAACAAAATTCATTTAGGACATCTTTCTAAATTAAAATATATATATATATAAAACTGTCCCATATGATCCTACTTTTGTACAAATGCTCAGGATAAAAAGATAGGGAACGCAACAGATATTTATGGTCAGCAGTTTTCCCCAGAGAATAGGACAGTGGTGTTTTCTTCTCTTTGGTTTATCCACATGCTCCATTTATTTTAAATGCACATGTAACATTTCTGTAATGACAAAAATAGATGTTTGAATTTTGACTGCAATTGCACTCAAAAAGTAAAATAGAGTAGTGTGGAAAGGCCAAGTGGTATGTGGGACATTAAGGTGAGAACACAGGGGACAGAGGCCTTGCAAGCCCAGGTGGGGAGCCCTTCCTGGACTCTCTCACTGCCATCTGACACTCCCTACTTCAGGTCTTTCCAATGTGGATAATTTTGTCAATTCCCTCGACTCTTCTTGACAAATCAACTTTGAAAGAAAGCTGTGTTAGGGGCATCGGTGGACATTAATGATGACAGTAGAGTGAATTGGGAATGAAATGGTTTCATTTCCTGAGAATGTCAACTCTTCCACGATTCTTTAAACTCCATGAAGGGAAGAACTGTCTACCAGAAAAGTTAAGAGCCTGACAACCACTCCAAGCTGACACCTGGTACATCTCAGCACCTGGTGGATGATGTGGATTTAAAAGTCATTGCAACAGAATGCTCCTAGTTGGATCTCCGAGTGACCCTTTCAAATGTGTCCTGGCCAAATAAATACTCAGTAAGGATCCTTGAAATAATTTGAACACTAGGAATGAGAATTGTTATGTAAATGTTGCAGCTAACAGCTACTGTGAGGTCTTAGAAGGCAAGGTTAAAGAACTGGGTTAATTAGCTTGGCAAGAAGAAAGTCCAGAGAAATTCAATTGCTATCTTTACGAATCTGGAAGATTATTATAAATAGACTGCTTCTCAGCTGTTCTCAACATCCACAAAGAGCAAACTTTTTGATGTAGCAAGAAGGAATTGAACAAGACATGGCAGAAAACTTTCATATTCATCACAGAAACAATCTACAAAGGAGTGGGGATATTTGTTTCTGGAAACCTTTCAGAATAGCATAGACAACCCACTGTTCAATTACCTGGATCTCGTCCTGGATCAAAGAATTAAACAAATACCTCTTGTGTTTCCTTCCAGCCTTCGGGATGTGTAATTCCAGCTTAACTACCAAGTCTTAACTATCAAAAGAGAAACTCACTGCAATGGCCACAGAGTGCTTAGTGTTAATTTTTCTAAACATTATGTGTAAGCATGATATTCATAAAATTTGGAGATGTATATGAATTGCAAAAGTTGTACACATTTCAGCTTCAAAAAATGGCAACCAACAGAGACCCTTTCTATTATAAGGAAATTTAAAACTAATATATAAACTTTGTAGCCTCAAGTAAAGCTTCAAACCAATCATGCAAATACCTAAACTTTTGTCAACTGTCAAGCATTTAATCAGAGGATTTGTGTGCCCTTCCAGACACTGGGTCTTTTGCAGCCCTGACCACCAACAGAAAAAAGCTAAGGAAATTCATTGACTTTTTTTTTCCCCAAACCATTTGAAAATGTCACTCTTTGTTTAGACCTGCTCTAGAGACCTAAGGTACAATTAGGCCCCAGAAACCAAAATGTTAAACAACTTTGAAGCCAGTGAATAGGGTATTAACCACACCCTGGTGAAATATAGGCTGGTAGTGCATTCAATTAAAACAAGCTCAGTCTATTTAAGACTCAGCTCATGAAAACATTCTCCAAAGCTTTGACTATGAATGCTTTCCTTGTACAGCTTTCTGTCACTTTTCAAACCTTACCCTTGGGGTCCCAAATATTCTGCAGAAAGCACAAGAGTTTATAAGCGAGACTCGAGGGTCTGCAGGTTTGTAGTTTCTTGGCTTTTCCTCCACCAAAGGCTTTAGAAAAGCAAGCTGCTAGCAAACTTTTGTATCCCAATCAAATTCCAGGGTCCCATAGTGATAATTAACAATTAGCACTGGCACCAAAATAAAGCACCAATATCTTTTGGCTGAGAGGCAAAGACAACACGTGAGGTATTTAGCATTAGTTAATGAATAATTATTAATTAATCAACTCTCAAATAAATAGCCATCTTCAGTTTTGCCAGAGACTGTTTACTTTCAAATTATTCCCTCATTACCAGTAACAACCAATTTAGGGGCTGTATTATGGCATCAATTTTATTAATGTCACACTGGAAAGACTATCATAACAATAAAATGGAACACAGCTGTTAAGGAGTTTTCTATATGTATTAATAATGTATTCATAGTAGAATTTAATATTCTACATCCTGTTACAGTGGCTGAAACATAGGATGATTGAAAAGATTAGGCAGTAAGGAAACCATCACTCTGACCTGTTCTCATAATAAGGACTCAGATAACTTCTCCTTATGATTTGCAAAAACATCTGAACATATCAACCACCATCACCAAAATTTTATTGTTTAGGCAATATTATTAATTGTCATTTGCAAAACTGCTCAGGAAGAATCTTAATAATATATTTCTGCATGATTAATGAGTCTCTTTGAACAGGAGCTTGGATAATACCTTTCTGTTTTTCCCCATTTGGTTGTGGGTAGAGGTGAGACTTAAGCCCTTTCCATGTGCTGATCTCAGCTGATTAAGGATCGTATTGGGCAGACACTCTTCATATTTTTGTTTTAGTGGTATAGAAAGAAAGAAGACTCTAGGAAATAAGGGCTCCTCTACAAGGAAATTAGAAGAGAGAAAACACATATAGATGGGATACACATTTGTAAAAATCAAAATGTAAAAATCTACACACACCAGAAAGATAAATTTAAACATTCAAACCATGTTTTTACAAAGCTCTCCACTGGAAATAGTTAAAACAACAAACTCCCTTTGTGTTCTTTACTGTGTGTTTAAATGTTGATACACAATTAACTGAGCAGGAATATACACCTTGGCCATGAACAGGAGAGGGTATTAGAGGATTGATTGCAATCCAAACAGGCCTAAATTCAGATTCCAGTTCTGAGAGTAGAACATATGTTCTGGAAACCTCACTTATAAAATGGGTTAGTGAGCCTTATTTGTAGGATTATCAGGAGGATTAAATTACATAAAGCATATCAATGCAAAATAGGTGCTTAACTAGTATTACCAATGGATCTAAAATTATATACTCTGAGTAAAAATAATACAGCAGAAACCTAAGAAGAAAATCTGTCACTGAAGCTACCTGCTGTGATTTGGGCAAGTGTGCCACAATGGCCTGAGTGTTAAAGGCTTGTTTCCAGCCCATGGCACTAGTGGGAGGTTGTGGAACCTTTAAAAGGTGGGGCCTAGTGGGAGGAAGTTAGGTCATTGGGTGTGTCATGGAAGGGGATAATGGGACCCCAAGCCTCCTCTTCCTTTCTCTTTGCTTTCTGGCCACCGTGAGGTGAGTAGCTTGTTCCACCACATGCTCCCCACCTGCTATTCTGTCTCAATATAGACCAAAGGCAATAGGACCAAGAAGTCTGTGGACTGAAACATCTGAAACCATGAGCCAAAATAAAACTTTACTCCTTATAAACTGATGGTGTCAGCTATTTGTTACAGTAATGAAACCCACATTGAGATGCTAGGTAACACCCACTGGAATTGCTAAAACATAAAAGACTGATTATAGCAGGTGTCCTGTCCTATCTCCAGAAGGCAAGAGTCACCCAGAGATGCTTACCTATTTGCTCCCATTGGTTACCTTATGATACCTAATTAGAATATTGTCCAATCCCACCCCCATTGGTTACCCTAGAAAACCTAATTAGAATACTGTTCACTTTACCTTCATTGGTCATTTTAAAACTTGAACCTGTGGCAGGAGTTGTCATGGTGATGTCTTCAGGGTTGGGAGTTGTCATGGTGATGGGATTTCTAATAAACTGGGACAGGATTCATCTCTTTTTCTTGTCCTCCAGTGGCTTCTAATACCCTGTCTCCACTATCATGGAGTTTTTGAACTCCTACATAACAAAATGACCTTGCTAAGTTCCCCCCAGTTTTTATCGTTGGATAATGCTCCCTGGTGTCCAATCATATTTCTCTGCCATTATGCACTTCATCATTAGACTTAGCAAAAAATACACAATTTTCTCTTACTATTAGTTGTTCATTTCTGAAGATTCATGTGTCTTGCAAAACTTTTGTTAAATAAATTCATGTTCTTTTCCTTTGTTAATCTGTCTTTTGCGGTGAGGCCTTAGCCATAAATCTCCTGATGGGTGAGAAGAGTCTTTTCTCCCTTACACTAGCACATGTCAGAAAAACCACACCAGTCCCTTTTGTCAGGCAGCAGTGCTAACACTCTTACGCACTGTACTATACTGCTCCAAGGCATTATCATATCCATCTTAGGGCAAAATAAAAGTAAAGCAACATTCAGGGGAAGGACCAGAGGGAGTGGGAGGAAATCTCTTTCTGGAGATTCCAGACCAGGAAGACCTCAATTTGTCTTGTGACTTCTGAGTTATTATGGGGAGATGCAAAGGTACCCTAGGTTAAGGAAACTCCAAGGCAGTCATAGAGAAGTTAGGAACTTACTATGGAACAAATGGGACAGAAAACAAAAAGTCCCTTTCTTATTGCAAACAATACAAAAGGAAAGAATGCTCTGTAGCTCTGCAGTGATGGTGTATTCTATGGCAAGACAGGCGTTGGTATGGTTGGAACAGCCTTTACTCTGCCATGTGGCATGAGGAAGACACCCAGATCCCTAGCACCCTGAGACCTGGTAATCGGTATCTTCCAGTGCGCTTCCAGGCTGTGCCTTGGAAACCACTGGGCTCCCTCACCTGGACCACAACCAACTCATGAGCCTACACCCAATGGAAAGAACCCACATGACTTCCTCCTCAAAAGATGGATGAACAATCACAAGTGACCCCCTCTTGTCAAAGGGGTGCTTGAAATCGCCAGGCATTAAGGTCACCGCCTGTGTTAGCGACAGCGGTAATTCTTTGCAGAAAGGAGGTGAAATGATTAAAAAGACAGGTCAAGGGGTAAAACAGAGTAAGTAGATGAGTGGAGATTTGTGGGTGAAACATCCTGCCCGAGTTTCCATTTTCCTATCTCTGCTGTCAGGAAGCAATTGCTCCTTTGTTCATGTAAATGACAGGCTTTTAAGAGGCGACCTCAGCCATTAATTTTAAACAAAAGCCTCTCTTTGGTTTCTCCCTGTGGATCAAGCTGCTTCCATGAAATGACAATAAGAGGAACTGGTTTTCCTTGGATGGCCGGTTGGCTTTTCCTTCTCTCTGACATCAGGAGGAAAGTTTTGAAGGGGAAGGGAACTTGGCAAATCTCACTTCTGTAGTCTTCAAAATGTTTAATGGGTGAAGATAGGTATGGAATCCTAAATATGTATTTTCAGTTGCTTATTTCCATCTCTCCTCCAGTTTCCAGGAGCTTTCAGCTTTCCAGCTCTTCCCCCTCCCCCACACTCACAGCTTGGCTTCGACCTTTATCCCAGTTCCCTTTATATCTGATGGTCAGGCCAGTCAATACCACTTACTAGGATGGCCTGCGTTCCTGGGGGATCCATGCCTGGGGTCGTTCTCTCTCCTTCAAAGGCAAAATATGAACATTTTCAACAGGCCCAGAGAGAAAAACTTCGGCCAATTTCATACTTTTCATCTAAGAAGTCCCTTCTGACTGATGATGGGGTTCAGGAGACACTACTCCAAAATATGCCAGGGTGGATATCCAGAGAGTTGCAAAAGTAGATCACAAAAATTAGAAAGGATTCCCCTTTCTCTTTCTTCCCCGAAGCGGGACAAAACCTAGCTGAAAATAAGTCAGAACACCCTCACTCCAGAGGAGTCTGGCCTTACACAGAGGAAAGGCACACCCTGGTCTCTAAAGACACAGTCCATGAAGAAGAGTCTGAACTGACAGGCCTGGCCAGTCCCCCCTAGTTTGTTACCATGGGATCATACCCCTTTTTGTCCAATCATGCTTCTCCTCAGCTATCTACTTCTTTGTCAGACAGAGTCTCCTCGTTTCTTTGGCCCTTTGTTTCTGAAGGCTTCTATGACACCTAAGACTTTTATTAACTACGTTTGCATTGTTGATCTGTGTTTTGCTGTAGGGGCCTCAGCTGTGACCCTCATGACATCACAGGGACTTACAGGCTGCTTTTGCTAATAGCACTGACTTCACTTGGACCTGCAGATGTCTGATGGGTAACCGAGAGCAGGAGAAAGCTTGGCATCTCTACTTTTGTTTTATTTTGGTCTCCCCTGGCTACCTTAAACTTTGGTTCAGATTCCTGCTGAACTCTGCATATAGATAGGTTAATCCTTTAAAATATTCGTCTGAAAACTGACAATACAAGGATGACAAACTAACCCCTTTTATTCCCCTTCAAGTCTGAAGGCACCAAGATAAAAGTAACTAAGACACTTTCAGGATATTTAGGGACATCATAATCAACAGATTGTCAACTTCTAGTGGTGCCTATGTTACCGCTGTTGACCGGTGACGAGTCCTTGCTTCCCCAGTGTTGAAGTATAACACCAGAGAAGCACACGGAGGCAAGTTTAGAGTGGAAAGTAGAGGCTTTATTAAAGGACGGCAGAGAAGACTTCTTTCCGAGGAAGAAGGGGACCCAAGAGGTGGAATCCGTGGAAGGTGGAGAGGTCTTCCCTCTTTTATAGCCAAGGTCTTCTTTTAGCTTTCCCGCATTCCTGTCCTCTGTTCAGTTATCTTTCAGTGATGGAATGTAGGTGGGAAGGCCCAAAGGGTGGGGCACAGGTGGGCCAAAGGGGTCATCTGGGCAGGAAGGACTTTTGGGTTAGCATCTTCAAGTTTGTTGGGAGCTGTTTCATTAACATTTCTTTGGGATGGGCTCTGGGCCTTGGGGACATTGACATTCCAGGAGTTGTACTGCTTTTCTCCGACTCCATTCTCAACATGGCCTTCATTTTCGATTTTACTGGATGTTAGACCCGATTGACCTAACTACACTAACTACCTATCTTTAAATCTGGCTTCACCTACAAGTCTCCAATCAACGCCCTAAACATACCAAGAACAGTGAGTCCAGCAGATCATCCCAGCTGAGACTGTCCCCCTGTACAATAATAATCACTCCATGGTGGGAACTGAGGGTGTCTACCCCAACAGGAATGAGCCTCTCAAGATGGGAATCAAATTGTCCCCTAAATCAACAAGGACTTCTCTAGAACCTTCAGAACCACTGCTTAATTATGCAGCCCTCCTTCTCCCTGTCCCCAGTTCTTCCCTGACTTAAACCTGAAGCTCACAGTCGCCCCATCCTCCTGAAGACAGGGCTGAGGATATTTTGTCCCCCTTGCCTTCCTGATATAGCTGTATTCAACAAATTCCTTTATGACTTTACCATTACTTTTTTTTTTTTTTTTTTTTTTTTTGCTAGGTGTTTGGGGTGAGTGGCTGGATTCGGTTAGTGGGGACTCCCTAAAGTCAGCACTGACCTCCACTCCAGCCAAGGCTCTGACAACAATGGTTAGAAAGGAAGTAATCTCCCCTTCCCCACACTGACACCAATGTCTAGATTTTATCTCTTCCCTTGTAAGATGCTCAGGTCAGGGTTATGAACCGGGGAACTAGTTGAACTAGCAGAGTCCAACTTGAGTTATGTGTCCAGAGGAAATAATTGTCCTGGGCCTTGATTTCATTACATTTGAAATGAGAGGAAGATGGCATACACCACGTCAGGTCTATTGGCACTAGGACAGTCATACATGGAAAAAACAAGGGGTCCCAATCAGGCCAAGAGAACTGGTGCCCAGAGTGAGCCTCCATCCTTAAGTGACCTAAAAACATTTTCCCCCCTAAGTTTTCAAGTTACAGCCGATCAGATGAAGCCTACTTGGAAAGTTAGCATTCTGGAAAGGACGCTCACACCTGTAATTTCCAGAATATCCAGTAAATGATGATGTGGAGCTCTTAAATATTTATATTAGAAAGTAAGAACCTGCCAGTTTCCTCTGCTAGAGGCAACATATTTTAATGCCAAATATGAATCATCCTATAGTATTCTTTCTCAAAGCAACATAGTCCTGGCCATAAATCAGCGTACGGGAGTGAGCCAGACACTTTCATCTGTTTATAATCTCTTTTTCCTCTGGTTGTTGCAAAACCATTTTCATTTTACTTGCAAGAGGTTCTGCTTGGTGCAGCACAGCTGTGCTTGCCTTCAGCCACCCATGCTTTCTTAAGTCAAAAAAGATTAGGCTCATCAGACCAAAACCATGGGAAAAATTGTAATGAAACTAGCCCAGTACATTAAAGACCAATAGAGCACATGGTTAGGAATCGAGACCCAGCTGTTGGGTTGACCCACATTTCAGGTCCAACTCTCCCTTACTACATGTGTCAGCTGAACAATTATTCTCCAAGCAAATTACTCGCTGCCTCAGTTTCCTCCAGTGAAAAATGAGCAGAATAATATGGAAGTGCAAGGAAATAATGAGTATTCTCCAAAAGTGAGTTATTTTTAGTATATCTAGAAACTCACCCATTCATAAGACCAGCTCTACCCATTCAATGTCCTAGGAAGAGTATTTGCATTAAACAAGACAAATACCAAACCACCCTTGGCTCGAATTAATTAGGAAAAAAACAAAGCTGAACTAAATTCATCCTGCTTTGGGGCTATTTTAGTTTTGAGGATTTTGAAAAGAGAGAGAGAAAAGGAAGGAACTGGTTTCACTTTGAAGGGGGCCACTTGATTTATTTAGCTCAAGCCTGAAGTAGCTTGGGTGGACCAGGGTTTCTCAGTTGTGGTACTACTGACATTTGGAGCTAGGTCATTCTTTGAGACTGGATGTTATCTTCTGTGTTAACAGCAGCACATTCCTCCTGCCAAAAAGTTGGACCAATCCACAATGTCTCCAGATAGAGATTGTCAAATGTCTCAGGGGGACAAAATTGTCCCCATTTGTAAATTCCCAAGGTACATGAGTAGATGGATAGATGAATAGATACATGGATAGATGTCGATGTGCATATGGCTACTATAATTGACAGGTGCTTATCAATAGAGAACTTACTTCCTCAAATATTCCACAGTTTATCCATGATTATCTTTCTAAAACAGATGTGATGAAGTTCCTTGCCTGTTTTATAAGTTACATAGTTCCCCTTGCCTACCAGATAAAATGCAAACTGTTCAGTAATTAAGTCTGTGTCCTTCACAACGTTGTGTCTTTGTGTCTCAGATCTGCTTCTCATCACTCCCCATCATGTTGTTCTTCACTCAACCTGACCCATGCACACACATGCCAACACCCACCCCGACACACACACACACCTTCCAACAGCTTCACAAACATGCCTCACAATTTTCCATCTTTGTTTTCATTCTGTGTCCCTCTTTGACGACATCTCAGCCTCAAAAACTGTTTTCAGGGCCAACCCAAGTGTGATTTCTCCCAGGAAATCTCCCTCAGTGCCATTATCTGGGCAGACTTGGTCACTCATTTACCTGTGGTCCCCTGATCCTTCACACCTGTGACTCTGATAACACTTTTCATTATATTTCATGAATCTGTATTTGTCTCCCCTGTAATTAAAGACTGTATTCCATTCATGGCAGTGGGAACAGTCCCTGTGGGCTCGTAGCAGGCGCTTGATCAGGCTTTGATTGTAGGTTCCTCCTGCTTTAAGTTTCAAAGCATCTCTGCTTCTCTGAGAATCCACAAGGACTAATGGACACCGGCAGTGGGCATAGCACCATACTGATTCAGGTAGGAACTGCATAGCCTGGTGAGAACAAGAAAAAAGCCCAGGTAGAAACTGTGAAATAGGAAAGGTGGGACTGAAGGTGAAGCTGTACAGAGCACATTCGCTGGGAAGACTGGGAAAGGCCTCACAGAGAAAGTGGAATAGGAACAACAGGAAGCTCCTGAGGCCTGGGAGTGATCGACAGGTGGAATAGGAACAACAGGTAGCTCCTGAGGCCTGGGAGTGATCGACAGGTGCCTTCCAAACCTCAGGCTGGGAAATTGTGGCAGATAATTAGGGAACGAGAAGTAGTCTATTTTGACTGAAAGTGAACTTAATATGAAAGAAATGTAGGAGAAGAGCCATAAAACCAGAGAGAGTCCTTTCAGTTGAAGGTTCTTCTCTCCAAAGTGCTTCTGGTGGCAAGGAAGAGAAACCCTCTCCAACTACTTGGAGCAAATGTGGAGATGGGAAAGGGGAGGCTGATGGAGGGAGTACTGGGTGAATTCACATGTGTGAAAATAGAACACACAAACACAGATGCTGAGTCCTAGGAACCTGTTAGGGGCCACACAACAAATGTCTAAGACAACATCTGCCTGTCTGTCTACCCAAACTTCCGTCTGTCTGTCTTCATCTTTCCATGGACTTTGCTCCATCATCCTCTCTACAGATCAGCCATAGAGTAAGCAGCTGTGAGATCTCCTGGGTGTGTGTCCTAGTATCTTAGCTGCATGACCTTGGACAAGCGTTAAAACTTCTTTTACCTGTAGTTTCAAGTAATTTGAGATAAATAAATACATAAATAGATAAGCAATTGATAGACAATAGATGATAGGAAGTCTATAAATACATTGATGGTTAAATAGATAGGAATGGCAGATCAGTCTTCCTAAGAGTTGCAAAAATTAAATGAAATAACTCATGTAGACCACTTCTTATAGTACTTGCTATGATAAGGGTTCAATAAATAATAGCCATCATTATGATCACTATTTATGATTTCTGTGCTCCAGTATAACCTAAGCTTTGACTTGTTTTGGTACCAGCACTGATACTACAACTCTTTGTCCTGTGCTGATAGTCTCTGTGTCCTTTGTTCAATTTATTGAGAGAGAGAGAGAGAGAGAGAGAGAGAGAGAGAGAATATATCCAATTGGTCATGGGCTACACAAGTGCCTTTTTGGCAGGCTTGGTCACAAAGGAGAAATGCTCTGGTATGAACACCTCAGCAAGCTGACTCAGGTGATTTTCCTTAGATGGAATTGGATACAGTAGGGAATGACTTGGTCTTCCACAAGGCCTTGCCTGCAAGGTAGAGAGGACCTGGCTGAGACTAAGAGGAGTGTACTGGCCCAGTTAGAGCTGAGGGAGGTGCAGTCCTCAGAGAAGCCCCACCTCCAGCCCTGACTGAATGGAACAAGGTAGCTCACCAGTTCTCACCTGCAGACACTAGAAGCAGGGATCATCTGAAGACTCTGGAACAGGACTTGGCAGACTCCAAAGACAAACCCAGCACATGCCAAAGCCCCAGGACACAGTATCTCAGGGCCAAGTAGAGGGGTCAAGCTGAGAATGAGAAAATCCCTAGTAGCTAAGTTAATGTAGACATTGTTTAACTCATTGAGTTTTACCAAATTGTGTTTAATTAATATTGATTTTCTCTACTCCCAACAGTATTGGGAGGTAGTGGAAACTTTGAGAGGCAGGTTCTACTGGGAAGTCCACCCTCTTTATGGCTCAGAGCAATAGAGCTACCAGATTGTGGGCTGGAAGTCCCAGAACCATGAACCCAAATAAACTTTTCCTCTTTTCAAGCTAATTGCCTCAGGTGTTTTGCCATAGTAACACAAGATCTCAGAAGGTGGCCATCTAGAGGACAGGGACCAAATCCCAAATCAGTCCACCAATGGTGAAACAATGCAGTTCCACAAGCCCAAGAGTACTGTGATCAAACCTGGACTTCCATTTAGTACATCAGGGAAACTGGACAGGATTCTCAATTTCTATCACCTTCTTCTTCTCTTTCTGTAAAATGGCCCTAGTAGTCTTCACCCTGCCTTCCACCAAAGGCATTTGAGATGATCACTTGAGATAATGTGAAAACAAGGCATTGTTGAAGTCATACAAAATAATGAAAGTTTGAAATATCATTACAGCTCCTGGAATATTTGAGGTGCTAAAATTATTCAATAGTAAATGTAGTGATATTTCAAGTCTGTAGGGTTTATAAGATATTGTTCCTTTCCTATACATGAAACATATAGTAATTGGAGGGAAGGAAGTCACTGTTCCCTCATTTTAGAAGGCTTATTTGCAACAACCCAGCTTCATATATCAGAGATTGAAATCCCTACAGGATGATTTCATCCAGCTCCTCATTTTCAAGGCCAAGACACTAAGTCTTAGTGTGAGTTCCAAGTCAAACACCTCACACAAGTTTCCTGTTTCTGAGTCCAGTGACCTCTAACCATACCACGATGTCATTTTTAAAGTGCCCCACTCCAGGTAAAACAATAGCCACACACAATTGACATTGGTATTTCAGATTCTAAAGTGCATTTCCCCGTTGCTACTTCACTTGAGTTTTAGAAGGTGGAGAGAGATGTCATGAGACACACTTTGGCACCAGTGAGGAAAGTGGAGTTAGTTCAGCTGCATAAGGAAACAGATTCAGGAAATGACTTGTTGCCTTTTATGTCTGCTCTTCCCCCAGAGCTTGTGTGATATCAAAAATATCCAGAGTTTCCACAGAGGGAGCAAGAGAGGACAGCCCACACTACAGATCAGACATCAAAACAAAGCGATTAAGCAAGAGGTCTGGATTAGAAAAAGCAAGTCAGACTTTCACAGTTTTTAGAGGAACAAACCTGAAGGGAATTGAAGCCGCAAGTGGGTACTGATTTCAGTTAGAGGGGCTGATGTTTTTTTAAAAGTTCATTTGAAAAATAAATGCTCGGGTCGCCAACAAACCACGTTAGCCATGTGATTAGATTTGGTATTTATTGTCCCTTGGAGTGAAATGTTACTGCCTAGACTGTGTTGTGTGATTTCACCCTAATTTAACTGGAAGGGCTAATTTGTACTATTTAAAGGCAAATTTCTTTCTTTAATCATGGGACATACATTAAGCTAAATGAAGTGGCAGTGCTGGGGCACAGAGCAGGAGGTTCCTAGAGAATTGAAAGGCATCAGAAGAGCCCAGTGAGAAGCAGAGTTCACAGGACACAGGACCAGGTGCTACTTTTGTTCATACCTGCCTCTGGGGGAACATTGAAAAGTAGTGTTTCACTGTCTTTCAAGATTGTTTGAGATGGGTACATTTGTTACCCATTCAACAAATATATATTGAGCATCTATTGCTTTGTGCGAAATAATTAAGAACAATATGAGCTTCTACTTTAGTGTGTGTGTGTGTGTGTGTGTGTGTGTGTGTGTGTATGGGGCAAGATTCAAGTAAATACCTAGAAACAGAAACCACTTTGAAAAGTGAAAAGGGTTATAAAGGAAATAAATAGGATGATGTTATGAATTGAGACAGGCAGGTGGTCAGAGAGGGCTTGTCTGGGCAAAGTAAAAGAACTGAGTCCTAAAAGAAGAGAAGCAGGCAAATGAAGGAGCTGGGACAAGATTGTTCTAGTAGAGGGATTAAAAGGGCTAAGACCCTAAGGCAAGAACAATCTGATCAAGTTTGAATGGCCAAAGACCAGTGTTGATGGTTGGGGGAGGGGAGCAGAGGGTACAATCTCTTGGAGAGATTGGCAAGGGTGATGTCACGTGATCTCCAGGTATAGATTTTATTTTTAAGACCATGGGAAATGGCTGGACCAGGGAAGGATTGGTTAAATGAAGAAAAAGCAAGAGATCTGATTTACATCTAAAGCAATCCTTGGTGAATGCATTGAGACTGTGTTATTAAGCAGTAAGAGTGCAAATCTAATGAGCAAAGAGGACCCTCCAGCAGTTGTTCATAAAGAAGCAGAGAGATGCTCAGTGCAGTTGAGCTGGCACCAGGATATGGAGAAAAGTCTGCATTTATTTTGAAAACAAAGGAAAGGCAGGAATGGAGGCAACGTATGCATGTTTAGTTTAAGCCCCTGAGAGACTGGTGGGACCATGGTGAGATGGTAAATGGTGAGGAAGCAATAGATTGGGGATAGAGGGAGAAAATCAAGAACTCTGTCTTGAATGTGCTGGATCTAAGTTGCTGGGTCAATATCTAGGCAGTAGACAGCTGAACATACAAATACAGAACACCAACGTGAATTTAGAGTCAGAAACAAATAAGTCGAGAAGTCAGTGTAAGGCAAAGCCAAGGGATGAGCTGAACATCTTAAGGTGAAGGTGTAAGTAGAGAAGAGAGCCAGAACAGAGTCTTGTTTCCCCTAACATTATCACATACACAAGAAGGACCCAGCAAATTTAACTGAGGGGACAATAAATGAGGTAGGAAGAGAACCAGGAGAATGTAGGATTAAGAAGAGTAGCTATACTGTGTGCTGCTGAACTGTTAATGGTGAGTAGACTGGTAGACATGGAGATATTTGCAAAATATTATTTAAGCATATGGTTAAAGTACCTGAGAACACTGTTAGCTATGTTCAGCAAATGCTTGCTGAATGAATGGATGGATGGAAGGATGGGTGGATTCAGAGAAAGCAATGAAAGACAAAATTTCTGAGTCTGGGTACTTGGTTCTCTCATGGACGGACTGCTTAGCCTTGAACTCACGCAGAAATACGCTCCTAAAGCATTGTCTGAAAATGTTTTCACATAGTATTTAAGTCAGGTTCTCCAGAGACACAGCCTGGTGTGTGTGTGTGTGTGCACACATACGTGTGCACGCATGAGCATGTGCAGATTCATTGCAAATAATTAATTCACATGATTATGAAGTCCAAGTCCCAAGACCAGCAGGGAGAGTTGGCAAGCTGAAGACCCAGGAGCAATCATGGTTTAGTTTCAGCATGAAGGCCAGCAGCTTGAGACGGAGGAAGAGCTGACATTCAAGTGTGAAGACAGGTGGGAACCCAGGTTGCAGTTTGAGGGTGTTAGGCAGAATTATTCCCCTTACAAAGGGGAGAATAC
This sequence comes from Urocitellus parryii, assembly GCF_045843805.1. Lineage (NCBI taxonomy): Eukaryota > Metazoa > Chordata > Mammalia > Rodentia > Sciuridae > Urocitellus > Urocitellus parryii. Next base: position 73,470,200 of record NC_135539.1, on the reverse strand, counting down.
ACCTTTTTGTTCTATCTAAACCCTCTTCTGATTTAAACATGAATATCATCCAATAACACCCTCAGAGATATCCCCAGAATAAAGTTCCACCAAGTATCTGGAGATCTCACCGCTCAGTTAAGTTGACATAAAATTAGATATCACACATGGGCTTGATAATTCCTCATCTGGTCTGTTTCAGAATAGGATCTTGGGCTGGGTTGCTTTAAAAAATCCCTTCCACCCAATAAAATTCATTTCATGATTTATAGGATATAAATAAGTGAAACAAATATTTTTTGAGGAAAAATAACTTTAAAAACACATATTCTGTATTGTAATGTCATCATCAAATATAAATACAACTAGAGGCTAAGCTGGCGAGCACAGAGAGGCACCTAAACATTCCTATTGGTAAAGCCGGAGATGTCTGAGCCCTGGAGTTCTAACTGATGGGCGGGGTTACTCTTTTTTCTTTGGGTTTTCTCCTTTTTTCACCACTGCTCTGATGAAGAGGGTTATCTCGTTTGGCCTACAGGGTCTCGGGCATAGAGAGATGGCTCCCCACGCTCTCAGTTTGACCCTTAATTTGCAGATCCACGCGGTTCACTCCTCTTTACTCTGGATTTCTCTTTCTCTGCTTAGACGTCTCCCATGTGCAAATGCTCACCGCTACCGATAGGTGGCAGCAACCTTCTGAAGCAGTGGCCGCGGTAACAAGGATTTCCACCTTTCATTACACTTCCTGCAGACCTAGGAGGCGGGCAGTGGAGGGTGGGAGAATGTTCTCACGAGTTCTGCATTTTTCTTTCCAAAGCAAGGAAGTGGCATTGCCCTGGCACGCATCAAAATATTTATTATTTTATTTTATGTGAAACTAATGCTCAGGGCGGAGGGAAGGACAGCAACATCTTCTGTCCTCATAAACTGGTTCACATGCATAGGAAACAAGTTGTACTCTTTGTGATTTTGCTTCTAACATATGTTGAGCTCTTATCATTTCCCAGCAGCTGCAAGCTGGAGGACAGAAAGAGGCAGCTCACTGTGTCTGCAATCAGTTAAGTACAGATGTCCAAATAGATGTAGCTCCTCCTAAACTTTAAATAAAGATAATTTATGAGGAGTAAACACAACAGGGGCCACATTTGTCCAGATGCAGATGGCTTCACCTGATAGAAGTGTATTGCACAGGTCATTAAACAGGAAGGTTCAATAACATCACCTCAGAATAGGGTCTTTTACAAGAAAAACACATAATATCAGTGCTACAGAGTTTGTGTTTTCACATTTAATGTTGCTGTCTCTCTAAATAGCTCTGCAGGCTGCAAGGGCTAATGGACTATCTTGAAAAACTCAGTCTATTCTGTGGGGAAACCCAACAAAAGCCCAGGACATTAGTTTAAGTGTTCTACTGACTTGAACAAGCCATAAAATTGGAGAAAAAGGCTTTACTTAGCATCTCAGGTGGAAGTTCAGCAGTCTTCTAAGTACTTTCACCTATGACATTCATGGACCTGTCCCACATCCTGAGTTAAGGCATTGTGATAGAAAAACTAGCTCAGGCTGGTAGCATTGCTCTCTAAACTCCTTGTACGAGTAGTTCTTCTAAATATTTTATATTCATTTTTGAACAGGGAATTCACACACATAGTTTTAAAAATTAAAAATGTATTAAAAGCAATACAATGAAAAGATTCTTTCAAATGTCTGCTGACCATCTACAGGTTGCCAGTGTCATGAATTTTTGATATAACCTTCCGGAGGAGGAATGCATACAAATTAAAGTATATATTCTTATTTTCTCCATTTTTAACACAGAGGATCTCTTGCTGTTTCAAATAACACTATAGCTGAGAGAGCTTTCCATATCAATATTATGGAAAGTGGAGTAATTTTGTTTTATAGCTGTATGATAGCTCATTTTTTTGACAAATCAAAGCAACTACCATATTTTATTGACCAGTTCTTCATAAAGAGCTATTTGGGTTATTCCTATCTTCAAGTGTTGCAATTAAGAATCTGAAATTACATGTTTTCAGTATGTCCTAGGACATCTATGTAATAAGTGCCCATAAGTGTACTTGTTGAGTCTAGTAGTATATGACTTTTTGTGTTTTTTAGCTGTGTCTCTTTAGTTTGTGCTTTTTAGTTTCTCATCTGAGTCTCATACATTTGGTATTGAGTCTATTACTATATATTTTATCTCTGAGTTGTTATTACACATAGGTCTTTGCTTCCATTATGTCTTCTGACTACTGCTAATATGTATGAAATCATTGATTTCTATTTAACAATTTTATACCTTATTGTTTTAGTATATTCTCTTACAATTTTAAAAACTACTTAAGGAAATCACATTCAGTTTTATTGTCTTCTGCAAATTGTGATGCCTTCACACTTTATGTTCCATTTTAAAATCTGAATTTTCATCAAATTTTATGTTCAACTTTGAGTGAAATATTAAATACTAATTGTATTAATAGACATCCCTGATTGAGTCCTGATATCTAACAGAAATGGCTAATCCTGGTGAGAATGTGGGGGGAAAGTACACTCATACATTGTTGATGAGACTGAAAATTGGTGCAACCACTCTGGAAAGCAGTATGGAGATTCCTCAAAAAACTAGGAATGGAACCACCATTTGACTCAGTTATCCCACTCCTCCATATATATCCAAATGATTTAAAATCTGTATACTATAGTGATGCAACCACATCAATGTTTATAGTAGCACAATTCACAATAGCTAAGCTATGGAATCAAACTAGGTGCTCTTCAGTTGATAAATGGATAAAGAAAATATGAAACACACACACACAATAGAGTATTACTCAGCCATTAAGAATGACTTTATGACATTTGCCAGCAAATGGATGAATCTGGAGACTATAATGCAAAGTGAAATAAGCCAATCCAAAAAAAAAAAAAAAAAGGTCACGTGTTTTTGCTGATATATGGAAGCTAGCTCATAATAAGAGAGAAGGAAAGAATAGAAGTTTAGTAGATTTGACCAAGTAGAATTAAGGGAAGGGAGGAGGGACAGGAATAGGAAAGACAGTGGAATAAATCTGACATAATTTTCTTGTGTACATATGTGAATACCACAGTGAATCCCACCATCATGTATGTCCACAAGAATGGGGTCCCAATTAGAATAAGATATATTACAATAATTCTTGTATAAATTATTTTCAGTTTGAAAGACCTTTTTAGTTATCCAGTTTCCTTAATTGGTGGTTTTACCACTTTGTGATCAGAAAATGTTGCATGTACTCTTAGTAGTTTGGGGAATATATTTCCGCTTTCTTTGTGACTCAATATATGGTCTGTATTCACAAGAGGACCATGGCTATTTAAAAAGGTTGTATTCTCCATTTTCATGATAAAATGTCATATACACATCAATCCATATATAAACCACTATATCCTACTGTATTTTTTTTAAATTGCTCTGTCATGATGGAAAAGATAAATTAGGATTTTCTTTGATGAGTTTACTCTTTCTGCTTCTCCTTATGACTCCTTTAATCTCTGTTTCACCAATGTGCCAGATATTTAGGGCAGAGAAAATATGTTTTCATTATGACTTGGGACAAATTAGCATTAGAAACTGCTCTTTTTAATTTCGTTCTGGCCTGGATTCCACCTCGTCTGATATTAAAGTGTGTGCTGCTTATCTCCTTCTCAATTGCATGTCAGTGTGCCTCTACTCATACTTTATTTTCATGCTTTCTGATGTTCTTTCTTAGGGATGTCACTTTTATTGAGCGTAGAGTTGTATTGGTTTTGATCCAAACTGAAATCTCCTTATGTTAGCAAGGAAATTGAACCCATTTATATTCATTTGTGGGATAGATCTATTTGGTCTGAGTTTTACCTATTCTTGTATGCTTATGTGTTTATGATTTTTGTCCTTTTTAAAGTATGTACTTCATTTATTTTCTATGTGTCTGTGATTTTTCTAGGTCTTTAACTCTGTATTCTGTAAGTAATACAGCTGACCCTCCATATCCATGGTTTCCATCTGCAGATTCAACCAACCATAGATATAAAATACTTAGAAAAAATTACATCTGTACTGAATGTATGTACTTTTCCTTTGTCAGTATTTCTTAAACTATACAGTATTACAACCATTGACATAGCATTTATATTATATTTGTTATTATAAGTAATCTGGAAATGACTTATATGGGAGAATGTGCATAGATTATATGCAAATAGCACATGATTTATATAAGGGGCTTCTTATCCAGAACAAAGTTCATCCAAGAGAGGTCTTGGAACCAATGCCATTCGAATATAGAGAGATATCTGTATTTCCATCATTTTCAGAGTTTTTAAAAGGGTTTTCCCATGATTGGTTACCTTTATAATTGGAAATATACATTTTATCACAAGTACATGTATACGTTGGAGGTGTTGCAGGTTCCATTTTAAACCACCACAATAAAGTAACTATCATGAGAAAGGGAATAACATGACTATTTTGGTTTCCCAGTTTGTATAAAAGTAATTTTTGCACTTTGCTGTAGTTTATTAAAGTGTGCAATGGCATCTAAAAAAAAACAATGTATTAAAAATCCTTTGCAGAACATCTGTGCCACACCTGCCAAGACCAGAACACCTGCATTACAGTTCCTTATCCACCAACTGGTAACTCCACCCCCACCACCTCCATCTTGGGACACTGAAGCCACTGCCATAGCCCACCCCATGCCACAAAGCAAGTCTTAGCAAATACAAAAAAAAAATAGAGATACCACCTTGCATTCTATCTGACCATGATGGAATGAAATTAGAAATCAAAGAGAAAATAAAAAATAGACACTGCTCTAACATCCGGAGACTAAACAATATGCTATTGAATGATGTATAGATAACAGAAGACATCAGGGAAGAGATAAAATATTTCTTAGAGGTAAATGAGAATTCTGATACAACATATCAAAATCTTGGGACATATGAAGGCAGTGCTAAGTTCATTGCATTAAGCTCATTCATTAAATAACCTGACCTTACATCTCAAATCCCTAGAAAAAGAAGAACAAACCAACACCAAAAGCAGTAGAAACAGGAAATAATTAAAATCAGGGCTGAAATCAATGAAATTGAAACAAAAGAAACAATTCAAAAAATCAACAAAGAGTTAGTTCTTTGAAAAAAATAAATAAAATTGACAATCCCTTAGCCACCCTAACAGAAAGAAGCAGAGAGAAAACTCAAATTACTAAAATTCAGAATGAAAAGGAAATATCACAACAGACATTATTGAAATACAGAAGACAATTAGAAACTATATTGAAAGTTTATATTCCAGTAAAACAGAAAACCTTGAAGACATTGACAAATTTCTAGAGGCATATGATCTACCCAAAATGAACCATAATTTAAACAGATTAATCTTGAGCAATGAAATAGAAGACACCATCAAAAGCCTACCAACCAAGAAAATCCCAGGACCAGACAGATTCTCAGCTGAGTTCTACAAGACCTACAAAGAAGAATTATTACAAATACTCCTCAAATTATTCCATGAAATAGAAAAGAAGGGAACCCTTCCAAACTCATTCTACAAGGCTAGTATCATCCTGATACCAAAACCATACAGAGACACATCAAAGAAAGAAAATTTCAGACCAATATCTGTGATGAATATAGATGCAAAAATTTTCACCAAAATTTTGGCAAATCACATACAAAAACATACTTTTAAAAAGTGCACCATGATCAAGTGGGGTTCATTCCAGGGATGCAATGTTAGTTCAACATACGAAAATCAATAAACATAATTCATCACATCAATAGACTTAAAGATAAGAATCATATGATTATATCAATTGATGCAGAGACAGCATTTGACAAAATACAGCATCTTTTCATGTTCAAAACACTGGAGAAACTAGGGATAGTAAGAACATACTTTAACATTGTAAAAGCTATCTATGCTAAATCCAATGCTAACATCATTCTAAATGGAGAAAAATTAGAAGCATTCCCTCTAAAAACTGGAACAAGACAGGGATGCCCTCTTTCACCACTTCTATTTAACATAGTCCTTGAAACTCTAGCCAGAGCAATTAGACAGATGAAGGAAATTAAAGGGATATGAGTAGAAAAAGAATTCAAATTATCATTATTTTCTGATAACTTGATTCTATACTTAGAGGATTCAAAAAATTCAACAAGAAAACTTCTATAATTAATAAATGAATTCAGCAAAGTAGCAGGATACAAAATCAATACTCATAAATCAAATGCATTTCTATATATTAGTGATGAATTCTCTGAAAGAGAAAATAGGAAAACTATCCCATTCCCAATAGCCTCAAAAAAAAAAAAAAAAACCACTTGGGAATCAGCTTAACAAAAGAGATGAAAGACCCTTATAATGAAAACTATAGAACACTAAATAAAGAAATTGAAGAAGACCTTAGATGATGGAAAGATCTCCCATGCTCTTGGATGGACAAAATTAATATTGTCAAAATGGCCATACTACCCAAAGCGCTATAAAGACTCAATGTGATTCCAATTAAAATCCCAATGTCATTCCTCATAGAAGTAGAAAAAGGAATCATGAAATTCATTTGGAAAAATAAGAGACTCAGAATAGCCAAAGCAATCCTATACTACAAAGCTATAGTAACAGCATGGCATTGGCACCAAATAGGCATGTAGACCAGTGGTACAGAATAGAAGATACAAACCAACATAAACACAGTTACTTCATACTTGATAAAGGCGCCAAAAACGTTCATTGGAGAAAAGATAGCCTCTTCAACAAATGTTGCTGGGAAAACTAAAAATCTATATATAGCAAAATGAGACTAAACTCCTATCTCTCACCATGCACAAAACTCAACTCAAAGGGGATCAATGATCTAGGAATTAGACCAGAGACCCTACACCTAATAGAAGAAAAAGTAGTTCCAAATCTTCACTATGTAGGATTAGGCTCTGACTTCCTTAACAAAACTCCTAAAGTGCAAGAAATAAAATCAAGAATCAATGAATGGGATGGATTCAAACTAAAAAGCTTCTTTTCAGTAAAAGAAATAATGAGGTGAAGAGAAGCCTACATTTGGGGAGCAAATTTTTGCCACACACATATCAGATAGAGCACTAATCTTCATGATATACAAAGAAATCAAAAAACTTAACACCAAAAAAATAAACAACCCAATCAATAAATAGACTAAGGAGCTGAACAGACACATCTTAGAAGATGATATATGATTGATCAACAAATATATGAAAAAGCGTTCAACATATCTAGCAATTAGAGAAATGCAAATAAAAACTAAGACTTTATTTCATGCCAGTCAGAATGGCAGTTATCAAGAATACAAAAAACAATAAGTGTTTGTGAGGATGTGGGAGAAAAGGCACATTCATACATTGGTGGGACTGCAAATTAGCGCAACCAATATGGAAAGCAGTATGAAGATTCCTTAGAAAACTCGGAATGGAACCACCACTTGACCCAGCTATCCCACTCCTCAGTCTATACTCAAAGGACTTAAAAACAACATACTACAGTGACACAGCCACTTCAATGTTTATAGCAGAACAATTCATAATTGCTAAACTTGAACCCAACCTAGATGCCCTTCAATAGATGAATGGATAAAGAAACTTTGGTACATACACACAATGGAATATTATTCAGCATTAGAAGAGAATAAAGTTATGGAATTTGTAGGTAAATATATAGAACTAGAGAATATTGTGGTAAGTGAAATAAGCCAGTCCCAAAAAACCAAAAGCCGAATTTCTCTGATAAGCGGATGCTGATCATAATGGGCTGGGGGGTCATGGGATGAATGGAGGAACTTTTGATAGGGCAAAGTGGACAGGGTGTGGGGACGGAGCATGTGGGTAGGAAACATAGTGGAATGAGATGGAAATCATTACCCTAGGTGATGTACAATTGCTCGAATGGTGTGACTCTACTATATGTACAACCAAAGAAGTAAAAATTTCTGCTCCATTTGTGTACAATGAATTGAAGAGCTTTCTACTGTCATGTATAACTGATTAGAACTAATACAAAAGAGCTTCATTGCTGAAAAATGCTAACGATCAGGGGAGTCTTCATGGAGGAGTAAGCCTTTTGATCATGGAAGCTCTTGCTTCTGTGTTGACGGCCGCTGCTGAACAGGTGGTTGCTGATGGCTAAAGTGACAATGGGATTTCTTAAAATACTACAACAATGACGTTATTTGCCGTGTCCATTGATTCTTTCACAAGATTTCTCCATGGCCTGTGAGGCTGTTCGATGGCATGTAACCCCCAGTAAAACTTCCAAAATCAGAATCAATCCTCTCAAGTCCTGCTGATCCTTTGCCAAATGAATTTGTGTCATAGTCTAAATCATGTTTAGCTATTTCAACAGTGTTCCTGGCATCTTCACCAGGAGTAGATTCCACTCAAGATACCCCCTGATTCATAAGAAGCTCATTCATAAGAAGCAACTCTTCATCCATTAGTTTTATCATCATTGCACAATTCAGTCACTTCTTCCCAATTCTTGGTCATGTTGATATTTTGACTTCCTTCAAAGAATCTCAAATGGTTAATCCCTTCTGGAAGATTTCAATTACTTTGCCTAGATCCATCATAGGAATCACTATCTATGGCAGTTATAGTCTTATGAGATGTAATTCTTAAATAAAAGTTTTAGAAGTTGAAATTACTCCTTGATCCATGGACTACAGAATGAATGTTATGTTAGCAGGCATGAGAACAATGGTCTTCTCATTTACATCTCCATCCCAGCTCCAGGGTGACCAGGTACATTGTCAATGAGTAGTAATATCCTTAGAGACATCTTTTATTCTGAGGTCTTGGCGGGTGCTGATAATATTCAGCAAGCCTGTCATCAACAGATACGCTGTCATCTGTCATCCAGGCCTTTTCCTTCCATTCACAGCACACAGGCAGAGTGGACTTAGTGTAATTTTTAAGCGCCCTAGGATTTTCAGAACAGTAAGTGCTCATTGGTTTCTACTTCAAATCACCAGCTGCATGAGTCCCTAAGGAGACTCAGCCTATCCTTTGAAGCTTTGAAGCCAGGCATTGACATCTCCTCTCTAGCTATGAAAGTCCTAGATGACATCTTCTTCCAATAGAAGACTGTTTTTCTACATTGAAAATAATGTCTTGGCTGCATCTCCTTGGTAACTGGCTAGACCTCCTGGGTAACTGGTTGGATGTCCTGAGTAACTGGCTGGATATCCTTGGTAAAGAGTTGGACCTCCTAGGTAACTGGTTGGATCTCCTGGGTAACTGACTGGACCTCCTGGGTAGCTGGTTGGACCTCCTGGGTAACTGGCTGAACCTACAGGGTAGCTGGCTGGACCTCCTGGGTAGCTGGTTTGATCTCCTGGGTAACTGGCTGGATCTCTTGAGTAACTGGTTGGAACTCCTGGGTAGCTGGCTGGACCTCCTGAGTAACTGGTTGGACGTCCTGGGTAACTGGCTGGACATTCTTGGAAAACATTTAGACCTCCTGGGTAGCTGGCGGACCTCCTGGGTCACTGGCTGGCCCTCATGGGAGCTGGCTGGACCTCCTAGGTAACTGGTTGGATCTACTGGGTCATGGGCTGGATCTCCTGGGTAGCTGGCTGGACCTTCTGGGTAGCTGGCTGGACCTTCTGGGTAGCTGGCTGGACCTTTTAGGTCACTAGCTGGACCTCTTCGGTCACTGGCTGGACCTGCTGTGTAACTTGTTGCAGCCTCTGCACCAGCAGTCCCTGTCTCACCTGCACTTTGATGTCATGGAGTTGGCCTCTTTCCTTAAACCTATGAGCCATCTGAATTCACACTTTCCTTCTGTGGTTTCCTCACCTCTCCCAGCCTTCCTGGAGTTAAAAGGAGTGAGAGCCCTTTCTTGATATGGGCTTTGACTTAAGAGATGTGGTAGCTTGATCTTCTGTCTACACCACTAAAACTCACTTCCTCTCAGTCTAAGGCTGTTTTGCTTTCTTATCATGTGTGTGCCATAGGGGCTGCACTTTCAATTTCCTTTGAGAACTTCTCCTTTGCCTTCACTTGCTCTCCACTTGCCTTCCTCACTGGACTTGATCATTTCTAGCTTTTGATTTAAAGAGAGGGATGTTCGACTCTTCCTTTCACTTGAATGCTTAGAAACCATTGTAGGGTTATTATTTGACCCAATTTCAATACTGTTGTTTGGGGAATAGGGAGTTCCAAGGAGAAAGGGAGAGAGATGGGGAAATGATTAGTGGGTGGAAGAAACAGAACCCACTCAACACTTTAGTTTATTATCCCACATGGGCCAGATGCGTGATGCCCCCAAACAATTTCAATAGTAACCTCAAAGATCACCAATCACAGATCACCATAGGAAATATAAGAATAATAGCAAAGTTCATTGAGAGAATTGATCTCGTAGAAGTTGAGAGACAATGCTGGTAACCAAAGTCTGAGGATGGCAGGGGAATGGCACTGGGATGGGCCAGTGGTGGCTGAGTCACAGTTAGGAGCAAAAAGCTCTGGTGCTATTGCCTAGCAGGTGGCTAGGCAATAATGCACTGCACATTTCAGGAAGCTAGAAGGAAGTCTGAACCATAAAGAAATATATGTTCCAGGAGATGGGTATGTTTAACCCAAGATGAACGTTATGCAACGTACACATATATTGAACATTATTATGGTACAGCACAAATACGTACAATGTTATGTTCTTGAGTATCCTTTAAAATTTTTTTCACAACTGCAAAAATATAACACAGAGACTTGAAGTGGGCAGAAGCTATTGGCAAACACAGAGCCCATAGATTTGCTTAAGGTAGGATTGCCCCAAGATTAAATTTGTAAAAATACAGTATCCACCAAGCGCCAACAAGCGCAACTACAGACACTAGAAGGTGTGCCTGTAATTATTTACTCTGTAAAGGTTATCTCTTCCTCCCTATGGCCCACTTTTGGGTATGACTATAGCCTTTCTTGGCTCTTCCCTATGTACTATTAAATATGCCAATGCTTCTCTTTCCCTGTGAGTTTGATTCCCAGCTGATACACATGAGGTAATCGGCATCTGTACTCCTCAAATTCTGTCCTTCTTTCTCTCGTTTTTGTGAATCAGCCTGGTACCTGGCCTGGGCATGCCCTCTGGTATCTCATCCTGACCCCAACCCCTGCCCTCATGGTCACATCATGTGTACAGTTTAATGTCTCCGTGGATCTTATTAGTCTTTTTACTGTAATTTTCTCAGCATCTCTTCATTTTGTAGTAGTTACCTCAACTCAAGCTGACAGTCACAATATTATCTGACATTTTGCTTGTTCAGAACTGTTTCTCTGTGTCTCCTAGGAGAGTTGCCCTGAGGGAAATGTTCTGCTCCCAACCTCTCTTCCTACATAGCTCACTCCTACTATATATAGCTCAGGAGAGTTGTCCCTCCATCTGCTGGTACTGACTGCTCTATCTACAGCCACCCCCGATTGTTTGTTAATCACAACCTTTTGTGCCTGACTTCCTAAAGCTTTTTTTTTCCCCTTTAATTTTTAAAGTTCAGAGATTTTTCTAGATTCTAATCTGATTCTTGATCTTCTGAGCCAATATTTTCTGGCTCACAGTGTAACATGCACACTGTGTCTTTCATTATATTGCAAATATACCTTTGCATATTTTTCTATTTAATTCTTGAGGATTCCCATTATATTTATGTTAGGTCTATTTTGCTTTTATTTTGTATGTATCATTTTCTCTCCAGTGTTTTAAAAGTATTTGTTACTATTTTATTCCACTTTTCTCTTTTCTATGCTATTGATGATTTTTCTCTTGTGATCATTGGATTTCCTTGATGGTTTTGTTTCCCCTCTTTTTTTTTTTTTTGAGTTCTGCTCACTCATGTTCTATAACCTACAGCTATCTCACTGTATTTGCCTCAAGTTCTTAAATTTCTCCTTTTTTGGTATTCCTTTTAGAGTCAATTGCTTCATAAAATCTCTTTAAAATTATGGCAGAAGGTTGGGTCACAGTATCTCTTTGCCCAGTGGTACCATTTTTGTGATATCAGGTGGGAAGCTCTGCAGAACCTGTCCACATTTTCATTCACAATGTCTTTTTTGTCATCTTTGCAAAGTAGGCTTTTTCTGATAGAGCAGTCCCCTAAGTGGAGATGAAACAAAGTGTTTTCCAGGCTTTAGGACATGTCATCTGCTCCTTCTCCATTGCCACAGAAACTCTTGCTCCTCAGGAACACAGTCCTCCATGAAGCTGTAGTCCCAATTCTCTGTACTCCTGAGACTGCTCTGATTCAGTTTGGGTCCATCATGTCTTCTGTCACCAGCCTTCCTTGTCCTGGTACAAAAGCATTTATCATTACAAACAAGAGACCTGGCATCTCTAACACTATTTTAATGACTCTTCCCAAAATGTTCTGATGCGCCATTTTCTCCCATATGCTTCTGCCTAATCTTGGGCATTTGAGAGTCCCTACAGGTATTTTGAAGCCTGCAGATCATCTGACTTCTAAATTTTATGGACAATTAAATTTGCAGGAGTGGGCTGGGGATGTGGCTCAAGCGGTAGCGCGCTCGCCTGGCATGCGTGCGGCCCGGGTTCAATCCTCAGCACCATATACAAACAAGGATGTTGTGTCCGCCGAAAACTAAAAAAATAAATGTTGAAATTCTCTCTCTCTCTCTCTCTCTCTCTCTCTCTCTCTCTCTCTCTTTAAGAAAAAAAATTTGCAGGAGTGAAAAATTCTCTTAGTTGTATTTGCTTGATTTTTCAGAACAGGGGGAAGCACTGACTTGGGCATTGGTTGTAACAATGATGATCGTCAGTTTACTGATGAACTTTCAACCAACACTCATGCAGAAATCTAAGTGTAGAAAGAGTGGTTCCTTGATTCCCAGGAAGTTTTTGATCCTCTGAAATCATCTGCTCTTTTCTATCATCAGCTGATTTATACCAAATAATGAAATAAACATAATAACAGGGAGACTTAAAGTGAGGTTGCAAACAGTGCCCCAAGTGCGAAGCTATTTTTATCAAAACAAGACTACAAGGAGCAACTGGAGCTGCGTTTCAGCTCTCATTTCCTGTGCACCAGCAGGAACCATCTTTGCCTCCCCACCTCTGCGGCTGGAACAGGAGGGATGGGTGTTCTCTAATGCTGCTGGCATGCTGACTTGATCCCCACCCAGGGCTAATGCTTAGATACTGATGAGACACTTCGGGTGTCCATCCCAGCCATCAGCTAACCTAATCACCTCCATCCCAAGCCCTTTCTAATGTCTTTTCTGGACTCTGTTTTAGTGGGACCTAGTCCTGTGCCATCTTTCCTTTCCTGTCTCCATCCATGCCGTAGCTTCAGTCCTGGTCCTATGTTCTGCATTTTCTGGACTCTTCATACTGTAGTTACCTTAAGCTCACGCTCTCATTGAGCTCCAACTTCCAGAGCAGAAGCACAGCTGAGCCCTCTTGTCCCATGGCCGTCCTCCCCACTGCCTGCCCACCCCCTTTCTTCTAACCCTCTGAATCTCTGAAGCTGGCACTTGCACCAGCAGTGTCTTGACACATAGGCAAAGCTTCACAAGAGGTGCAGGTGGTGTTGCCAATAATCAAAAAGGAGAATTTTGTTTCTCCTCTAGTTCAAGTTCATTCCTACTTAAAGACTGTTTCCTTGTAGGAATAAACTAATTTCAGATCTTCTACCCACGAAAATGAGAGTAGGTATCTACCTACCCCGGCGCCATAGTTTTTCAGAAACTGATCTTGAACAGGTCGAAACCCACCTTGAATACAATCCTTGGAAGTTTCAAATATCTCCTTTCTTATTCCTCCATGAAAGGCTTTTCGGGGCTAACCAGTTTATCTCCATGACAACCAGAGGAGTTGGATATTTTTTCTGCTGCATTTTTTTCTTTTTTAACTCTTCACTTCAAATAATCAGTGTTAAGCGTGTGTGTCCCAATGTCCCACACCTGCTTCTTCACTGAGCCAGCGTGATTACGTCAGAATATATCCTACATGTTTAGGGTTGGGTTACCTCCATGCCTCCACAATCAGGCCACCACCGTTCTGAGAAGTTTGGTTGCTGTGTTTAAAATCCAGCTTTTCACTACTTTATAACTTTAAGCAGATTATTATGTCTCTTGTATTTATGAGTTGTTTTTACCTTTTTTATTATTTTTTTCTTATATCAGGCATTGAATCCAAGGGCTCTTAACCACTGAACCACATCCACAGCCCTTTTTTATTTTTATTTTGAGACAGGGCCTTGCTAAGTTACTTAGAGTCTCACTAAGCTGCTGAGGCTGGTCTTGAACTTGCAATCCTCCTATCTCAGACTCCCAAGCCACTGGGATTACAGGCATGGACCACCATGCCAGCTCTTTTACTCTTTAAATTGATTCTTTCAGTTTTATAAAATATTAGGATATATTCTGACATAATCACAAAAGCATGAATATAATATGCTCTAATTCAGTTCCCAAAACACCTCCTCCCATCCTTCCCCCTGCTTTCTTCCTTTTATCCACTGATCTTTCTGCAATTTATCTACAGATGTTTGAATGAGTGTCTTTTCCTTTATCTTTCCATGATCCCATGTTTCTTTGTTAAAGTGATATATAAGTTTTCAGATCTGTTCTCTTCTTTGCATCTTCATTTCTCTCTCTCTCTCTCTCTCTCTCTCTCTCTCTCTCTATATATATATATATATATATATATATATATATATCTTTATATATATATATTATATATAAAGACCTCAAGGTACACATAAAAATATTAGCATTGAATAAGATCTGTGTGGTTTCCCCTGTTAATCTGACTTTTACCAATTTCATTCTCAGCCCTAGAACATTCAAAAACAAAGGAAAAAAATCTTTCCTCCCCTATGGAAGGAAGGAGGGTGGGGGGAAGAAAAGGCAGGAGGTACAGAGCATTCCTGGTGATCCAGCAGCTCCAGACAAGCACTATTGGTTGGCTTTTGAGTATTTTTGTATTTGTATTTTCCAGGAAAACCGATTTATTTGCTTAACAAATATTTATTGAGCACCTGCTATGTACCAGACACTCTTCCTGTGGTTGCCATTAAGAGGCACCACTCTCATGGTGTGACAGAGACACCTACTTGTAAGAATTGCTCTGAAATCCAGGATTTGAGAGTGCTCCCGAGAACCCAGGAAAGACAGTGGAAGGATCCTGGAAGAGGCAGGTTTTGTTCGAATTTGGAAGAGAAAAAGAATTTTGCTAGTGAGAAAAGGGAAAGCAGATCATGTTGAAAAGCACTGAGAATTGTAAGAGCACGGTCATTTCATACTAGTAAGGTATAGACGTCGAGTACAAGAGAACAGTGGTTGATGGAAATGAGCCAGGTAGAAATGGTGAGTCAGGTTAATAAGAGAATTTATTACGCTGAAACTTTCGATTCTCTTTTTCTTGTCCAGTGGAAAACATACAATGCAGCTGAATTAGAATGTCTTAGAATGTTCAGAATTTAGAGCAGTTCCAAATTATTAACTCAATGTGGAACAGACATACAAAGCGCATAAATATACAGGACACTATATCTAGTCTTGCTGTTATGGTAATGCGATTGATACAGTGTGGAAGAAACTCCAGTTTTCTCACTTGAGTAATTGTGTAGACCAAAAAATATTACCCATGTATTAGAACAGGTTCTGTTCCATTGAAAAGCAGCAGCATAGCATAGTGGGTAAAAGATGGACTCCAAAGCCTGATTGCCCTTGTTCATATCCCACCTCTGCCACTTGGCTCTGTCTGGAACCTTGAAAAAACAAGCAAAGAAAACAAAAGCCTTCCTTATAAGTGTCAGTTTTGGCAACTGTTAAGTAGAAGTAGGAATCCTTTCCTCTTATGTTAGAAGTGGTAAATAAATTAAGAGAAAGCAAGATGACAGGCACATGGCAAGTACCATTGAAATGTTAGCTATTGTTAACTATTGTTATCTCTCTCTTCTATTGTTTTTGCATCTAGGCTGAAAGAATTCTTAACAACTTGCTGAATTGTCAAGTGAATTGTGTATGAGATGCAAGGATAGGGTAAATATCTCTTAGTCTGAAACACTTTACAACTAGATATAATTTTGCCTGTAGGCAAAACGAGAAAGGGGGCAGATTTTCTCAGGAGTTCCTAACCTTGAATAAGGCCATTGCATTTACTATTGCTCTCCCATAGCTGTGCACACCCGGGGGTCAGTCCTTGCCTCTGCCCTCACTCAACTGCCATATTGTCTCCTTGGCCCTCTGTCAGCTACTCAAAGGCTTTCCTATTGTTCACATTTTCCCAGAAGACAGCTCCATTACTCCAGGACCCTTTCCACAGACCCACCTCATTCCTTTCCATTCATGAAGTTGTTCTTCCATTCTTCCTTTGTGCCTCTCCACTCCCTTGCAGCAGTAATATTATCCAAGGTGGAAACTGTTGGAATTGAATCGCTTTTGCCAAATGTCAACTTACTTAGATTAAATAGCTGATCTGTGGCTATCTGAGCTCACACAGACTAAGCCTTTGGTTACTTGAACAATTTTTCCTTCTTTTTAATGTGAAATGCATGGACATTAAAATAGACCTGTAATAGCCAGAGCCACCGACCAGTGTGCATCAGCATTGTTCGTGAGCATTTCAGCCTAAAGTGCCTTCCTCTTGCTTTTTTAATTTTTAATTTTTTTTGGTAGATGAACACAATGCCTTTATTTTGTTTATTTATTTTTCTACGGTGCTGAGGTTCCAACCCGGTGCCTCATACATGCTAGGCAAGTGCTCTACCACTGAGTCACAACCCCAGCCCCTTCCTCTTGCTTTTGAAGCCAAGTCTCTCTAGTGCTCATCTCTACTCCAATGTCTATAGGGTAAATAACAGATGAAATAATGCTTTATCATGTGAAATTCTTTGAATCATGGAACTTCTAAGGGCATTTAGTGCCCTTAAGTATACCTAGCCCCTGCTTAAGGTTACCAAGGAAAAACTGTCTAGTTCTTTGTCATGTCTAACACTGCTTTTTCTTAAAAACTATAGTTTTTTCCAAAACCTAAAAATAGAATCACACTATATTCCAACTTTGTATCAACAACGAAAGGGCCTCTGAATTATCAATTAAAATTAATGAACATTTCCAAATTAATAAGACTAGTAACACTTCTATTTTACTACCACCTTCAGGTAAAACTATAAACCATTTTATTTGGGGAACAGAGCAAGTCTTAGCACATGTCTGTTGAGTACATAAATATTATTCCACCTAATTCTCCACTCCCGAAATAGCAAGATGACAAAAAGAAGAAAATGTGGCCCTTGATTTTTCTATAGTGGAAATGCCTGAATTCTGTGCTCTCAAGCAAGCATAGCTCATCTGTCAGCTGGAGAATTGAGTTTAGTAATTTTTGAAAGACTACATAATCAATTCCAGCTTCTGCTCATCTTTCAAATTTCAGCTTACAATGCTTATGTGCTCTTAATTACGATCCTACAAAACCCCATCTTTTGAGACATAATTAAATTTTTAATTAAATAATTTACGTTTTCATTTTTTTAGAGCTTAGCAGGAGCCAAGCCTAAGTACTCTGAGACCCCCTCCTATTTCACAGCCATACGTGTTAGACGAAGCCATTTCAGAGTGAGCGCCTGGCCTGCCATCCTTCTGACGTCCCTCCCACACCCCTGCTCACACATGAGTTGAACTTGACCTGTGTGTTACACTGACCTACTGTTACCTCTGTAACTAGACAAAGTCTGTCTTGAGAAGACAATCCCGCTACTTCTTAAGTGAGGGGAAACCAAACTTACTTTTCTTTTTTCTTCTTAGGGTTAGAGTTTTTATTACATCTCCATGTACCTGTATAATTACACTGTTTTTTTTTTTTTTTAACTGAAAGCTTGTCTAGATAATAACTAGGAGACTCATTTACTGGCCTATATTTGTTTTTCATGCTGACTTCTTGTGTTAACTTCTGGTGTGTCTTTTACCTCGTGATTTGTTTATTATAGATTTTGAATGATGGGTAGCGTCCTCTTCATACCTTAGCCTCAGCTGGACTTAAATCCCTTTCTGGGAACTCACAGAAATTCCATCCTGGGTCTTCAGGAGTCTCACTGAAGCATTATGAGTTTTCTGAGATAATTAATCTACCAGCACAATTTCCACCTGGAATTTACCCCTTTCCTACTACCTACTCTTTTAATTTTGTTCTAATTTGCTTAATATTTCTGCCTTCCTGACCCATAATTCACTTGTGAACATGAACATACACACATTATCCCGGGAACTACTGTTTGAGAAATCTCTGACCCTTCTCAAATCCATTTTTTTCACTGTTCATTTAAAACAGTGTCTAAACGATTTCCCTGCCAGTAGAAATAAAGTTTTAGTCACATTGTTGAGGAATACTATTGAAATTTTTGCAATACATTTGAAGGAATTAATTAAAGTAATGAGTCATATTAATTTATTTAGGGTTGGGCTGGGGTTATAGGTCAGTGGTAACATATTTGCCCAATGTGCACAGGCCTGGGTTTGATCCCCAGCACTGCAAAAAGAAATAATAATTTAATTAGGGCATTGAGGATAGAAAAACAGGAACGAGAGCTGGAAGATAAGGAGGCTTAGAAATTCAATTCAGGATAAAACACACACACACACACACACACACACACACACACACCTCACCTTTTGCAATTCCTCATGTTGGGGAAACCTAAACTAAGCCTGGCACATAAACTTCCCAGTCTATATCTTGAAAATTTGCTCAATATTCAATTTATCCTAGACCCCATATCTTCTACCTCTATGAGATTTACTGTACAATTAAATCGAGTCTCAAGCAGGCCTATCTCATAGAACATTCTATGATGGTGAAATGTTCTAAGTCTATTGTCCAACAGAATGACCACAAGTCACAGGGGGCTAGTTAGAACATGAGATATTACTAGTGTAGCAGAATTTCTACTTCCATTTAATATTATTTCTTTCTTTCTGTATTTCTTACATACATGACAATAGTGGAGTGCATTACATTCATAATTATCCATTCACAGCACAATTTTCTGTAACTCTGTATATAAAGTATGTTCACACCAAATTATGCCATTATACTTAGACATATATAGCTCATGGCTATCATTTTGGATAGCCCTACTATAGGTAAATAAATATTAAACAAAGATGCAAAGGACAAAAATCAGAGAGCTGGCACCCAGATAAGTTTTCTAGAGCTACTGCAACAAAGTACAGCAGACTGTGTGGCTTAAACTACAGAAATGTATTTATTCATTTTCTCACAGTTCTGGAGGCTGGCAGTACAAAATCAAGGAGGCAGCAGGAATGGATTCCTGATAAGGACTCTCTTGTTGGCTTGTAGATGGCCTGTCATCTTCCCTCTGTGCATATCTGTGTCCATATATTCTATTCTTATAAGGATACTGAAATAAGTCCCACCTAATATATCTGCACTTTAACTTCCTTCATAAAGACCCTAGGTCCAGACATGTTTACATTCTGAGGTACTGGGTAGGACTTCAACACATGAACTTGGGGAACACTGTTCAGCCATAACATCAGGTTTCCCGACTTCCATTACGACTTGTCTCCAGTTACAAAGGAGATGAGCAGAGGCTGCTGTACCTTTCTTAGGTTAAAAGGAGATGGAAAGATAAGAACAATTTCCTGTCACTGGAACACTTGATGAAGTCAAGCTAGTACTTAGTACTGTTATTACTATTTTGATAAGCTGTTTCCAGATTTCTCCTCTCTAAACGTTCCTGCAACCAAAGATCCATTTGAAGGTCTCTCTCATATAAATTACCAAACTTCCTCCATGCCTCTGTCATCCCAGCCTTTTACTTCTTCTTCCAAGAACCTTTTCTGAAAACCTCCTTTCCCTTTCCCAGTCTTTCCTTGGCCACAAATGAGATGGTACATTCATTAAAGCTAAAGACTTGATCTTTGGGGAGAGAATCCAAGGAGGCCTGGGCAAGGCTACCATGTTTCACCTATTTTCTTTATTGGTTGGTTTGGCACCAATTTGTGCTTTGAAATCCATTGGACTGGATGCCTATGTTGTTCCCCTCTCTATTAAATAACCATTAAGTTTGTTGAAATTGTTTAATAGAAACACTAAAATTAAATGAAGTAAGTATGAGAGGTCATATCTGATAATAGAAGGAGAACATGCTTGAAATCAGACATATGCCCGACTCATCACTTCCCTGCAAATTTCAAAACCCTTTGAGTCTGATAGTTTATCAATAAAATAAAGGTAAGAGACTTATTGTGCACATTAACTCAGAAAAGGCATGTAAATTGCTTAGCCTAGCACATGGAACCATTTTACATGTTATCCATAATTGTTATTTTAATCAGAAATATTGGAGTTAAGCAAATGAGGAGAGGGAAATAGCAAGAGTTGGATACTCTGAGAAGAGTCCTTAAAGATCTCTTCTAATTGTAAAGTTCTGAAATGCATGATTTAGTTTTTTTTTTAAAAAAAAAAAAAAGAATGTGATCATCTTGCCTCACCAATGGCTGGGTGAGGACAGAAAAACAGCATGGCCCATTTGAAGAATTGGAATTCCTAGAGCATTTCCAACTTCCAAGTAGCACGCCGTTCAAGGGGAACTCTCAAAGCACCTGTGGTATTAAGCGTTTCCCTTTCAAGAGAGCAGCATGGTTCCTTCCAGGCACATCCCTTTGTATCATGCATTGCCACGGTGATTTTTTTCTGATCCCAACATGTGTTCTTACATCTCGTTTAATTTAGGAAGATTATAACCAATGATCAGTCCTGGCTCCCACCTGGATTCTTCATCATCTGTATTGTTGTATAAAGCTTTCGATACTTTATGCACATTATATTTTAAAAAGAATATCTGATTACCGTCTCTGGTTCACAGAGGAGGCTTGCTCACTTCCAGAATCGTCTTCTTCTCCTAAGTTGTCTCTAATGTCCCCTGAAATAGTTTTCCAGTGTTTGTTTCCATGATAGCATAAGCTCTATGAAGGTCAGTTCCAAGTCTGTATTGTTTATCGCTCCCCCCAACAATGCCTAGTTTGTATCAGGCACTTGATAATTATTTGTTAAATTTGTTTTGAAGCATTTTTTCTTTTGTTCTTTCCTACTCCATTGAGTAAAACCCTTGCTATCAGCCATAGGGGTAAAAACTGACAAACACGACTACCCTTCCAGTTACCACATCTGGAAGATGCTAGACATGTGCTGAATGATGGCATTCTGGTGAATGACAGACCATGTATATGATGTGGTCCCTTAAGCTTATATGGTCCAGTGATGTCTTTGTAGTCCTGTCTACTCGATGATGTTTGCACAATGATGAAATTGCCCAGTGATGCTTTTCTTAGAACATAACCTGTTCTTAAGTGACACATGACTATATTTGTAAACATCACTGACTTTGTTCACACACACATGTACACACACACACACACACACACACACACACACACAATGATGGGGATGCCTTGGGCATCTTCAAAGAACACAGCTGATATCTTAGTTCTTAGACTGAGATTTAAGATGAGGCTCTTCTTTATGAAAATCCTGCCCTCCATCACCTCCTCCCTGCCCCACTTCCTAGGGAGAAGGAAGGAGAACAAAGAGGGAGAAGCACATTCCTAAGATTCATAGAGGGCTGAAAGTTTTTTACCCACTTTAAAAATGAAATGAAATAAAAGCCCTCTGAGAAAGAAAAAGATCCCTTCTTCAAGTCAATGTACTGCCTGTGCACTGCCCTGTAGACACAGGAACCGAATGACGGATGTGACCATTAACAGGGAGAGCCCGCTCAGCACCTGCATTGCTCCTGCGGGGAAGCCAGGGGTCTTGGTGGGGGCACATCAAGCATCATGTGGCACTGAGTGTCGTGAGGCAGTAGACAGGTCTTGCTGCTTCCCACCAAGCAACCCCTCAGAAGAAAACAGCCCGTGCCTATTGCCAGAGCCAGAATTGTTGAGTGCAGAGAAAGCATGGGTTTACCTGAAGGGTAAATTGCAGAGACCCATACATTTGATCTGCTTTTAATGTACTGATATTTGAGAACCTCAGAGAAATTGGATTCCAAGCAACTCTCAGGTTTTGACCTGGGGTCAACACTCTGTCTTGAGGAGTGGCCATGATCAGCAAATCAAGACCAGCAAAGCTAACAGAAAGATAAACTCTTTCCAAAGGGATGAGCAAACCTCCAGTTCCCAGAACCTATGAAAAGAATGACCCCGAGGTGCAGACATCAGATGAAACCATCTGATCTCAGCAGGCCAGAGGAAGATGTACTAGGATCCAAGAGGCTGAGCTGCCTGCTGAGGAATTCAGACCTGGTCCCCTGGTTGATTTCACCCTGCAGCATCCGAGAGCCTGTGCTTGCCCCCCTCTTGCTGTGCTCTGGAGCTCTCTCCCTCTTCTCCCTCTCCCCGCCTTTCCATCTCCCCTCCCTTGCTCTTCCATCCTCTCTCCTTCCTCCTTTTCTTAAATTTGTACATTAAAGCCATCACTAATTCCAAAAACATTTCCTTTAAAACTCTAAGAAAACCTAATGGCCCCTCTATTTATTATTATTTGTTACATAAATGTGCAACTGTGTGAAACCAGATTCTCTGGGGAAATAGAGTTTTGTTTATGAATATTAATTAATGCTCCAGTGAATGACATTTTCCTTTTTTTTTTTTTTTTTTTGGAGATTTCAACAAATTCAGGAATGACTTCAGCTTAGGAGTATTCTGTGGGTGACGCTGGCTAAGTTATTCGGTAGGGAAGAATCTTTGGAAACACATTTCTAGATCAAGCTTGCCCAAGACACTTCAGCAACCTTGGAAAAATCACTCCCACCCACCCCCAAACCCATCTCCCCTGCTTACCCAGAGCCTCAGCTCATGGTGCTTTGAGCCGTCATTGGTAATTGAATATTTTGTAATCAAACCCTTTCTCCCTGCTTATTGCTGGGAGGTTTTGACAGGGATTCAGCAGAACTGAAGAAAATATTCACACCTAAGGAAGGCATGTGGTCCTGTGGGCAGGAAGGCAGCTGCAACAGATGGGCACACCGAGACTCCGCAAGTAACTACTGGCTTTGAACAGAAAGCCAGAGCTGCTCCAAATAATATGCTCATGTAAAAATGTATCTTCCAACACTGAGATGACCTCAGAACCAGTCCAGGTGAACTGTTTCTCTGTAAACTTTGGGGAATTCTCTTTACATCTTAAAGCTTAAAATTAAGCTCCTGTGAGTAAGTTAGATGCACTCAGAATTTCAACTCCTTTGCCACCACATTCTCATTTGATACCCTTACACACACATGTGCGTGCACACATACACACACACACACACACACACACACCTGCACAAGCACATACAGAGTCAATTTTAGAGTAAGAATTTGTATGTTGAGTTCTCTGCATTTTCACAATGCCATAGCACATTGTTTGGGAACATAGTTTTTGTTTTATTTCGTTTTGTTTTTTAATGAAGTCTCTTAGGGATGCATATTTCCAGGATCGTAGGCAGATTATTAACAAAAGAGTGGCCATTGGAGAGAACTTGACTTGCAGAATCCAACCAAATCATCTTGTATCTTGGACCCTGAGGTTCTGGAAGTTCCAGCCTCATGAGAAAGCCAACATTTAGTAAGGTCACGTTATCTGCAATAAATCTTTAAAATTCCAAGAAGCTATTTCTAGTTCTAATGTTTGGCATCTGCACTTGCCTTTTACAGAATTCTCTGGAACTGTCAGACTAGCAAAAAAACAAATAGCCATTCTGTATTACATCTTGATGCTGGGACAAGGATTCTAATAATGCCCAGGACTGGGGACTGCAGCATAGTTTTCTTTGATTGCTGGTAGGAGCCCTGCAGAAATATAATTTCATTTATTAGAAGCAGACAGCTTATAAAATCATGCGAAACAACAGGTGCCAGAGGAAAAGCCAGACTCTAATGAGGCGCTGGACACTTGCTCTGGAGAAAGCTGAAAGGCAATTGATGCGGTTTGCATTTCTCGTTGGTCACAAATCAATCAGAGCCTTCCAACCAGCAAGCAACTGCAAACTATTTTCCTCCAAGGTTGTTGATGATTTTTGCTTTTAACTAAGAAAAAGGATGGGATGGGGACAACGGTGTGCAATGTAGAGACTTAGAAGAATACTGTTAAAGGAAAAATAAATAATCAGAATATACCTGGTGACACTTCATTTGGGTTCTTGGGAAATGAAGTTTTTTACAAAATGAAAATTTCCAGGTAAGGAAAGTTCATCCATTTGAATTCACAAACTTCAAAAAATTACATAGAATATATAATAAACATAAGAAATTGTATAGAAATTTTAAAAGAATAAACAGGTCCTCTGGAAAAAAAATTGTTCTCAATTGCATATATGTATATGCATTACATAATATGCCATACAGATTAACTACACATATGTCTTTGCGCCTTCAGTTTGTGGTAGCCATAAACAGGATGTTCTATTCCATTCTAGGTGCTGCTAGTAACCCCACGTGCATAGAAGATCTACTTGGTTAAGAATTTCTTGTGAAGTCAGAGTTGGCAGCCTGAGTGAGTAACTGGGGCAATGTATAATGATGTTAGTGTAAGGATTTTACTTCCTGAATTCAGCTTTAAATCATTTTCCTGAAAGTTGAAATTTGGGGAAATATTACTTCTAGATATAGAGTCACTTTGTGTGTGTGTGTGTGTGTGTGTGTGTGTGTGTTTTGATGGAAAAAAATCTTTGTGCCATTGAAATGTGTCTATGAGATCATGGACATCTTTTCTCTCTTTTCACCTCTGATGAAATCAGGAGACTTGCAAAGGAGAACTGGACAATTGCCACGAATGGCGGGAAAATAGAAGGGAAATAGAAGATCTGCCTCTCGTCCACTTGGCCAAGTAGGCCAAGCATTCTGGGATTTTCCTGATGCTGTTTACTGAACCTTGAACAGAATACCAAAACCTTCTGTCCAGTGAGATTGTGCCAGATGTTATGTAGAGTCAACAGCTGCCTCTGCTGTCTCCGGGGCATGACACCAGAGGAAGGACGTCACTGTGATGCTGTAGTCTTGGTATTAGCTATGCAGAGATGGTGATCATATTGCTCTTAAATTGTTGACCTAAACAGACAATGTAGTTGTGTGTCTTCTAAACAATCCTAGAAGCTCTGAAGTCCTTTGTTCTGTGCCAAATCACATCTGACAGCCATAACTGTCAGCAACAGTCGTAGAATGGCCAAGTTGGACCTCAGTCCAAAGGAATAATTTTAAAACCTCTAGGGAACCTTTCAATGACAATGATGCAAATAGGCGATTACTTCAAATTCTTCAAATCCTCACCCTTGGCTTCGACTGTGCTTCTCTGTGTGTTCTTTGTGGCCCTGAGGTTGAGGGAGAGGATGATTCCACCTCCCCCTCCCACTCCCACAGAGTCCCTTATCCCTAGTGCAGCTCTGGTCCTGCTCCAGATTCCCAGGCAAACTCATTAAGCAGGGAGCACTGTCCTACCATTGCCTGAGGTTGGAATGCCTTCCCTGCCTGGCCAGGACTTGACCTGGTACTGACTGGCAGGTTCCTCAAATCTCCAGTCTGCCCCTTAGTGCCTTGAGAATGAGCTTCCTAAGTGGAGAAGGGAAGAGGCCCTCTGTCCTACTGAAAACATGCCAGTCATCATGCACAAGACTCAAGACCTGCCTGGGGGAACAGCTGCCTAAAAATGATTTCCCAATTAATGACATCCTTCTTATATCCACAGCTGCCTGAATTCCCTGGCCCAGTGTTTGGCCCAAGATCACTCTGCTAATCTGCAGAGCCAAGCCAGGTCTTGACTTTCTGCTCCACTCTAACTTCTCTAGAATGGACAACTGTGTCCAGGCCTCAGTGCCAGACAGTGACACATACTGTCCTGGGAAGGGTCATTCAGTGAAATGGAATGCTCAGTCCAATGAACCCATCCAAGGCATGTTCATGTCTCACCCCACGGAGATCAGCTTAGAGCTGATCTCTCAGTTAACATGCCACACTTATGTTGCTGGCTCACCAAGTCCAAGATGGTAGAAAGAAAGAGGAGAGACCATTCATGGCAAGCTGATTTCCAGGGTCTTTTCCAGTCCATTTTCTGCCCATATCCCTTTCACCTGCAGTGTTATGGATTTGCAGGGGCCTGGTTTCATTTTAAGATTGCCCAAAAGACCTTTACATTTAGGTTCTGTGTGCATTGATGTAGCTTAAATCTGGCTTCTAGGCAGACAAAACATTATTAAAACGCTTTCTCTAGAAAATCAGCATCGGACTTGCTTGGGTACTTAATTAAAAGTAAATTCCTAATTAGAATAAGATATATTCCATGCTTGTATAATTTTATCAGAATGGATTCTACTGTCATGTATAACTAAGAAGAACCAATAAAAAAAGAAAAAAGAAAAAAAAAGAAGCGGAACAACAGCAACAAAAAAGGAATTACAGGCAACCTGGTGCCTTTTCTGGCATCTAAAGGAAATGTGCATATGTTCTCCATTCAGGCGGACTGTATTCTGTTAAATGACCATCAGGTTCAATTGTAGGAAATACCCAGAAATAAAACACTATACAAACATGGACAAAGAAAAGTAAATATATGTTGCTGGTATCACTAAGGAATGGATTGTTTCTTTTTTTTTTTTTTTTTTCAAAGAGAGAGTGAGAGAGAGGAGAGAGAGAGAGAGAGAGAGAGAGAGAGAGAGAGAGAGAATTTTTTTAATATTTATTTTTTAGTTCTCGGCGGACACAACATCTTTGTTGGTATGTGGTGCTGAGGATCGAACCCGGGCCGCACGCATGCCAGGGGAGCGAGCTACCGCTTGAGCCACATCCCCAGCCCATGGATTGTTTCTTCACCTTGAATGTCATAAAGATATAAAGTTGACGCTTTGGAGCATGTTAAACAAGAACAGTTTCTTTTTGCATAAATTATTTGTGAATATCAGGTATTAATCATCTCAGTGGACCTTAAAATTAATTTTATACGCTAAATCCTGTTGGAGGAGGGTTGGTAAAAGAATAAAAGAGTCAAAAGTAGAGAAAGAAGAGATGAGTAAGGGGAAGAAGAATTAAAGAAAAATCAACTCATGAGAGAGACATAAGCTAAAATCAGAAGCATTGGGATTTGTCAACAGAAGATACTGTACCTGAGAGAATGGAGATGTCACAAGGAAACTGCAAACTTGGAAGGTTTGGAAAATAGAGCAGAGAGCAAACGTGGCATTAGATGAGGTAGGAAAAAGAAAAGTCAGGATCCAGTTTATTTCAAAAGCAGAAATGGCCTGAAAGGAACTCATGTCTAGTTACAGCCTGATAATTCCCAAAGAGGAGCAGCTAATCCAGTGTCCACTAGAGTGTTCTATCAACAATGTCACAAGTGACTCTCCTTCCTTTATAATCTCACTGTGAGGCAAGCACTGAGTGGGACCTATCTTTCCCTGCCTTCTCCTAGAGATAAGGAGGAGTCAGAAAGGCAAATCTTTAGGTGGTGATCAGTTATGCACCAACTCTGCACCCACTACTATTGTGGATGGTTTGGTGTGTCCAATAAATAATAACAAAATAAGTCTGAGGCCTTATATTTTTGTTTTTAGACTTAATTTTTTGTTTGTCAAAGTTTTGCATATATATTGGCAAATAGATCTGTAAATTTCCTGATAAAATAAAATATGTCTACCCTATTTTCCCCCTAATTCCTGTTGGCAAAGGCTAACCCTTTTACCCACTTACCAATTTCTTTTAGTATTTCCATACGTAATTGTAAATACTGAAAATTTTCAGATTTAGATGATCATCTTCTGCTATAGATGATAACACCCTTATTTCCTAGCCACCATTAACTGTCTTGTGTGTGTATACACAACAACAAGTCCCCCCCACCGTAATTATCCCATGATGCAGGGTAGATAAATAAATATTAAGAATGCATTGTTTATTATACAGGCAGCCCATTCCTCTAATAAATTTTTAATTTTTCGAAAGTTAACAAAATCTTTATTTTACTATTTCCTTTGTAATTGTCACTATTCTGTTGTAAAACTATATATATTTTTCAATATATATATAGTTCACTATTGAACATATGTCAAAAGTGAAAATTCCCTCTATCTACATTCAAATACATCAGATAGTCTTTTATCTGTTTATTTTAATTTTATTTTATTTTCTGGAGAGAGAGAATTTTTTAATATTTATTTTTTAGTTTTCGGTGGACACAACATCTTTATTTTTATGTGGTGCTGAGGATCGAACCCAGCGCCTGTGCATGCCAGGCGAGCGTGCTACTGCTTGAGCCACATCCCCAGCCCATGTTTATTTTTTTAATCTCAGTGACACTCCTGCCTGAGTTCTTCTGTCCACCTCCCTCACTTTGGATGGACCATTCCCTAGACATGTTGAGGATATCTCACTCTCTTTCAGATGTAGGATTATCTAGTTCCTAGGACCCATATCTTCCAGTTTTCTTGTTTGAGTGGAACACATCCTCCAGTAGCTTCCTGAGAAAGGCTATATAAACAATAGTTCTTTGAAGTCATGCATATCTAAAACTTGAAAAATAATATTACCTTCATGCTTGATAGCTTTGCTGGATATAGAATCCAATGCAGGAAATATTTTCTTTTCATAAATTTGAAGACTTTGATAAGTTGTTAATGAGGGAAGAAGGTTTGGGGATGGAGAGGTCAATATTCAGTATTGAGACTTTCAGCTAAACACCTCTTGGTATAGTATAGCATCCCTGGTATCCCCAAGTGCAAAGCCCTCTAGGTAAACGTCTTCCAGTAATATATTGCTAATATTCTATCAGAGTGAGAGGAGCACAGTCACTCAACTAAACATAATAGAACCAAGGATCTGCAGGATCAAACTTCTTATTCAGAATTTCAACAAAATCTTCTGGTTTCAGCCCCATCATTTCCAGACACACCTGGTGCTTCCAGTTCTCAAGTTTTCCTGTGGTGCCTGTCAACTTTTTCATAAGCTTCATCCACTACTTGCCTAAGTGTAAGCTTTTATTTTTTATGTTGTTTAGTCAGTTACGCATCCTAGACTGCTTTTCAAGACTGTGTTGCTATTTCCCTCCCGTTTAATTTGTCTCTCTGTGTTTGTGTATGTGAGTATGTATACCCTTTTATATCATGACAGTGTTGTCTGGGGAGGAAAGAGAGATAAACTTGTCGCTTCTGCTGTGTTGACCAGAATATATTTCTGTTTTACATGAAACTTCCCAAAACACTTCCTGCCATTATGTTACTTGGTTCTGAATCCCTTAAATGCTGCCAGGTTTTTTAAAACATGAAAACAGTTTCCTAGACAGTGGTCTTCAATCTCTTTTAGATATTAAAACTACTTCAAATAAAGTCTGATCTGAAAGTTCCAAAGATAAAGCACTGAGAACAAAGATGGTCTGATTGAAAGAGCCTGAGTCAGAGCTCCCCGGTGTGGGTACCTTTACCCCACTGGTTTGTCTGCAAGTAAGTCACCCATGGAGGAAAATTGCCCCACCCTGGGGAACCATTTTTACTTGATGTTATGGGGAAATACTAACTTTTTAAAAAATATTTTTGAATTCAAAAGTGGAGATATTGAGGAGAATACAAATTTTGCATTAATTTAGTGCCGATGTCTTGGGGGGGCACCAGAATCAGGAGGCACCACACAGCTTTGTAGGTTCAAACAGCAATTCTTTATTCCGGATCTCACACCAGCCTCCACACACGTTCAGGGGCAGTCTCGTTCTCCCGCACACTTCACCTACTCCACGAGGCTTTTTCCTAAATCCCATTTGAATCTCACGAGAACTCAACGGGAACAAGCAACAGGAACACCCTAATCCCAGCAGCAATAAATCTTCAACCTCAACTTCCCTAAAACCCATATTCTTAAACCGGGAAACGCCTTAAACCGGGAACACCCTAAGCCCAAGGACCGGGATACTTCCTCAAACCTGCAGGATACTTCCTCAAACCTGGATCCACCCTCGATCACCTTGAGCAGGGTCATCTTTCTCAAACACACAAGCAAGGTCGCAGCAAATTTCCAAGGCAAGTCCATTTAACATGGGGTACACTGGCAAGGATTACGATGCGTCAATACCTACTTGGTAATGGCCCTCAGCAATTTAGAAGATAGAATCCCATACATAAGAGAAATAACTTGTATATTTTGGACATAATTGTACAATGCTCTCAGACTCTTATGGATGTTTGTGCCGGATTATGGATATGGAGATAATTTGGGGACATCATTGAGAAGCACTACTCCAGGAGCACAGTGGAGGACTGAAGAATTGGCACTTTTAAAAATTCTTTACATAAAAGGCACAATAGGAAAATTTCTAGAAAAAAAGCAAAATTAAAGTTTTTCTTTGCTCCCACCTTTCTATTTGTTCCTTTGTTAAGTAATTTATTAGATCCCCTCAGAAAGCTCTAGAAGACATAGAAGATAGCTAGCTCCACATGGATTTAGATAAGCTATGTAATAACCCCTCCAGGTCTCTGCATCTTAAAATGACAGGATTTGACAATGTGATCTCTAAGGGTGATTCCAGGTTACTAGTGAGAAGACACTAATGACCTAGATAGAACCTTTCTTATGAAATTTTAACACAGTTTGCCAAAGTGAAGAACTTCATAATAAATTATCTAAATGAGTTGTCTGAAGAAAAGCTATATCCTAAGCAGCACCCATAAAACAGGAAGAGCCACAAAGGCCCAGGAGTCCAAGGAGACCAAGTAGAGGAGGCAAGGCTGGAGGGGGCTTGCATGAAGTAGAGGACATGTCACGCGTGGCTCACCCTCAGCACACGAGACAGAGAGCACTGAGGAACTCTGGGGAAACCAGTATAGCTGAAGTGGAGTTTTCATATTGTATAGAAGTAGGAGTCTAAACGAGAAAAAATAGATTAAGGAGGAATTTTGATGCTTACTACAGGAATGTGGACTTTGTCCTTAAACATAATGGAGCTGCTATAAGTTTTTCTACAGAAATTGACAAGATAAGACCAAAGTTTCAGGACAATTCATCTGACTCCCGTGTAAAGAAGAGTTACCGCGAGAGCTCCTTGAGAGAGCTCCTCCCATGCTTTCCTTCTGAAGCCTGTAGCAGGGCTGGAGGCGCAGAAAGTCCTTCTCAAGTGAATGTCAACAGTGGTAAGGAGACAGTGTCGAAATAACCTAGATATCTGATAATATGAATTCTGTGTCTGATATTGGAACTAAAATTGGGAATTGGGAAGAGAGACATCAGCACTGAGTATTATGGGTTGAACTGTGATTTCCTCTCCCCAAGACTCATGTATTGAAGTCCTGACCACCCCCAGTACCTCAGAATGCAACCTCACTTAGACACAAGGTTGTAGCAGAGGGAATTAGTTGAGCCACAGTGACTAGTATCCTTACAAAAGGGAAAATTACAGACATACATACAGGGTAAACACCACATGAAGACAAAAGTAGAAATTGGGGTGATGTTTCTATAAGCCAAGGAACACCAAACAGTGCCAACAAGCCACCAGCAGCCAGGGGAGAGATCCAGAATAGAGTCAGAATGAACCAACCTTACCAATACTTTCATCTTAGACTCTGGTCTCTGGAACTGTGGGATGACACAATCTGTTGTGTAAACCACCAGTTGTATGGTACTTTGGTATGGCAGCCCTAAAAAGCTAGCATAGCAATTGATTGGTTAAAAATAAAGTCAATAATATAGCTTAGGTTATTAACTAGAATTACTTGGAGAATTGCAGTCTTGGATAAATCATGCTGGAACAATAGATTAACTGCACTATAACTGGAAGGGCTGACCTACTGCAGAGGTACCCCACCAAAAGCAGGCAGCTGACCTGGCCCATAGACAGTCACCATGAATTCCACATTTGGCAGCGAGTTCAATTTTCTTTTTAATTTGAAGGTACTTCAGCAGGTTTTCTAACTGTGCACTGCAGATGCTGTGACTGTTGTACTCCCACCCTGTGTTCCTTATTAATGGTACCAGTGATAGGCTGAATCCTAAAAGTGAGCCTCCCTTTCCCTTAATTATTTAATCTAGAAATGGCCGATGAAATTAAAGTGTCAAGTCAAGTTGACTTTAAAATTAGTAGATGGGCCTGATTTAACCATGTGAGCTTTTGATGGAGGAAAGGACTACAAATAGCATTGCTGGTTAAAAGATGTAAGGGCTAGGGCTAGGCGTGTATTTGTTTGAATCCCAATTGTGGAGAGAGAGAGAGAGAGAGAGAGAGAGAGAGAGAGAGAGAGAGAGAGAGAAAGAAGAAGAAAAAGAAGAAGGAGGAGGAGGAGAAGGAGGAGGAGGAGGAGGAGGGAGGGAGGGAGGGAGAGAAGGAGGAGCAGGGGGAAAAAGGAGAAGGAAAATGAGAAGAAATGAAAGGGCTATTCAAGATGGAATATGGGTGGCCAATAAGAGCACAGAGCAATCCCAGCCTGATCTCCAGGAAACAAAGAGGGACCTCAATCTTACAATCATAAGAAACTAAATCCTATCAGCCCTATGAACCTGGAAGAGGACCCTGAGTCTCCAGAGTTCTGCCTGACTGCCATCTTGATTTCAACCTTGAGACCTGCAATGGAAAAGCCAGTTGAGCTATACTGAATGTCTGACCTGGGAAAATGAACTCACACCTCATGTTCCTTTTAGCTTCTACATCTGTGCCATCCAGGGCGCAGAGCAGAGACCTTAATACTTCTCTTAAGTTTTTCTCGCTTGAAACACATTTAAACCTCCATATCATGGGAAAACAACATAAAACAAAGCAGACACACCTGCAAAACTTAGAACCTTTTTTGAGCACCCAGACAAAATCTTTCTTTGTTTGCTCCTGCATTCATTCCCTCAGCAAATATTTCTTGAGAGCTATGATGGGTCGAGCTTCTGTTATGTACTGGACCTCCATAAGCAAGCATAACAACATGGTCCCGTGTCACCCATTCCATTGCATGGGCCAGATTGTAGATTTAAGAAGGCCAACATGTGCATGACCATCCATAAGAGAAGTAAATTCTAGAGCAGATGCTCCTTGACTTACAATGGGGCTACATCTTTATAGGCCTATCATAAGTTTAAAATATCCTAAGTGGAAAGTGCATTTATACCACTAAACCAACTAAACACCATAGCCAACTTGGCCTACCTTAAATGTGCTCGGAACACTTGCATTTGCCTATGTAGGGTAAGATCATCTAACACAAACCTGATTTTATAACAAAGTGTGGAAGCTCATGTAATTTATTGAATACTTAGAGCAACATTGTGCACTGCAGAGTATTGGCTGTTCCCTTGTGATCAAGTGGCTGATTGGAAGCTGTGGCTCAGGGCCACTGCCCAGCATCATGAGAGAGGCTCCTATGGCTTGTCATTAGCTCAGGGAAGGATGAGAATTCCAAATTAAAGGTACAGTTTCTATTGAATGTGCATTACTTTCATACCACCATAAAGTCAAAAAATCATAAGTTGAACCCATCATGAGTTGGGAGCCAGCTGAATTTACTATTATTCTAATAAAATCCAAAAACCGTGAGGCTGGAAGTAACCACAATGAACTTTTAAGTGCTCACGCCTATTACATTTTCACAATAATAATTTCCCAAAGTGTGTGTTTGGAACTCATGGCATTGTGTTCAAGCTGCCCGTTGTACTTCTTCCTTCTTCCCATCCATGAGATGCCCAAATAACCAA
Source organism: Urocitellus parryii (assembly GCF_045843805.1). Taxonomy (NCBI): domain Eukaryota; kingdom Metazoa; phylum Chordata; class Mammalia; order Rodentia; family Sciuridae; genus Urocitellus; species Urocitellus parryii. Next base: position 73,436,507 of record NC_135539.1, on the reverse strand, counting down.
AAGTGCTTTGTATCTTTAGCTTAAAATCACCCAAAGATGAGGTGTATATTTCATGTATCTTTATTCTTAAGCCGTGGACATTTCTGGACAGATTTCATACCTAACTTTCTTAAAGGATCAGGAAGAACAAAGCAATTTCATCCCAAGAGCACTGGAGATGGTCTCATTTTACCAATGTTCTGATTCTGTTGAATTACACCAAGAAGTTCAATATTTACCCTGTCTTAATGACACTTTTATCAGATGTGATCTGCTTTTAAGTCAAAACATTATGTTTCTAATTATACTACAAATGGCCTGAGATCTGAGAATCAACATGTTTCCTTTCTGCTCTGTACCCCCTTCCCTCCAACAGAGTGGTCTCAGCCAGCACTCCGCTGGCAGATTGAGGATGATTCATAAGGTAGAGTGGGATTCTACTTGGCTCTTCTGCGGGCTGCACAGAGCCAAAAGGAGCCCAAATGTGTCTGTTTCCACAAAACAAGCAGCTTTCACAGAGTGACTCGTGGGAAGCAGCCACCAGGAGGAAGATTGTCTGATATTTTCTCTGCAACATGGCCTGTTTACTCACTAGATACATGCCATCTATGTTCAATAAACATACCACACAAGATCAAGAAAGTTCCTCAGCAAGGCCAGAAAAATCTGTCTGAGCATTTGTCAACAGGAACTTAAGGGCCAAGAATTCAGAACAGGGTCCTTCAAAACCCCTTTGAGACAATTCATCATGTGTCATAGAAGCTATTTTTAGGAAAGAAGGATTCAGTTCTGCTCATGGTTTTGATAAAACTTCTTCAAAGACTGCTTACATTACACAAAAGCAGCCATTTGGGAACAGAACTGCATCAGGCTGTTGGCAACATGCAGATGGACAAGCTGGTGACTCCCCTCCCCTTGGCCTTGAGGTGACCTTGCTAGTGCCACCTGGGCATAAGGGTGTCAGTTTGGTTTTTTAAAGACATCCACTAAGGTTAACTCAGCCCATACTGGTCCCTCATTATGCTCACAGGCATACATTTTTTTTTCCTCATGACAATAGAAATTTATCTCAAGGGGATTTATTTCTTTAATTGCTATGAGTTAATTAGCTGACCCTTTGACATTGCACCTGGAAAGGAAAACTTCTTCAAATTTTCCCTGTTGTAGATAAAATAGCCTCTATGAGATAAAAACTCTTGTCTTCACTGGCTTTATTTTCCTCTCTAGACCACAAGTTTTGAGAGAGCTTGTGGGGGTGTTGGGATCGGGGTGCTTAGCCATTGCTATATGCCCATCAAGTACACAGTTGGTACTCAGTAAAGGTTTGCCGAATTAAATATTTTTAATTCACCAATTATTGGCACTGTTCTTCTCTGGATTATTTCAATCATTGCATAATCAAGAATACATACCAATACAGTTAGTTATGATGGCTACAAAAATATCAAGACAATTTCCAAAGCCTGGAGTCCCTCTCCCCCAGTCAAGCTTGTCACCTCATTTCTCACCTTTGGAACTTTCTACCATTCAGCATCTGAAGGGTTAACATCAGCTATAGCAAGAGGCTTTTAGAACCTGCAGATTGGTGAATGCATGGAACCCTGCCTTGGATCAGCTTTGAAATATTTCAAATGCATTCTTAACTCCAATGTTGTTGAATTAACATACGATCAAGAATAAGAGTTTAAGGGAGATAAGTATAAAAATTTGATCACAAGTGTTATCAAAACCTTTTTGCTGTATATGTGTAATATGAATTATAATGCGTTCCACTGTCGTATATAAAAATTAATAAAATTTTAAAAAGAAAAACGAAAAAAATGTTATCAAAACTTTTACTTTTCATTCTGTATATCCAAATCAGAAGGTGTGGCCAGAGGTGGTACTTGAAGACAACTGCTTAAGAGGCACAGGCATGGGGAACAGGAAGAGGAGGCAGCCACAGTCCCAGGAAGGTGGTAAAGAAGCCACACATGTGAGTCAGTCTGCTCACATGTGTGAGAGACCACAACAATGGTGTCAGATTCTTAAAACCTCCCTAACATGCTCCCTTTACAGAAATGAAATTTGACTATCCCTTCAAAACCTAGAAAAGATGCCCACTTGCTGAATAATTTACTAAGCTTTTCAAGGCAGGTTTTGTTTGAGTGTTTTTATGGTCATATTCTGCTTCAATTTATTTTGGGTTTATATTATGGGCTAGTAGGAAAGGCACTGTGACAAAGAGGTAGTACTGGAACAAGAAAACACCTTCTTTCTATTGCCTCTTTTTCTTTCTCTCTGTGGAACAACCTAGAGAAACAAGTACTTTGCACATTATGGGCACCTGGAGAGATTATTTGTTTTGCAGTTGGCAAGGGATTTTTTCTGACTCATTGAAGAAGGAAATTTCTAGCAGTACTCTTGTGCATGACCTTAAAACCATAGATGTTAGTTTGGGCAAGATAATAGGAGGGGACATGTGCATATTTACCATATCTGAGTTAGAAAATTAAATAGAGGATAAGAAGCTACAAAAGGCAACTTTCCACCTTAGTGCATATATCATTATTTTAATGCTCCTTGGAAATCCAGTTTATGTAATATCATAATTATTCAGACAAGTCTGTAGGTGGATATTTAGGTTGTTTCTAGTTTTTTGCTCTTATAATCAACAAATTGCAAAGGACATTTTGCACATATATCTGCATGTCTTTTGTTGATGAACCAGATGTGCACATTTAAATGGAAAAAAAGCAAGTTGCAGAACACTTTATTTAGAATAAATCTATTTGTGTTTTATTTTCAATGTATGTTTTTATATTCATATAGTTATAAGTTTGTAAATAAATAGTACATTTCTGGGAAGTTACACAAGAAATTCCTAAAGGTTATTTGCTTCCAGGAAATGGGGATAAGAGTAAAGGGAGGGATCTTTCCCTTTTACACTTGTTACATGTTTTTTTTATGAAGTCTCACTTTTATACTTATTAATAAAATGATGAATCAGCCAAACCAAGACAAAAGCCCAAGTCAGATGAGTTAGGGACCAATAAGTACCTTCTGAATGTCATTAGTACATTTCAAAATAATTTACATTTTATGGAAAAAAATTTAAAAATCAACAAAAATGAGTTACCCTAAATTATTAATTATATGCATGTACATAGATCTCCAATTTCCAATTGAGTTTGAAAAGTTTATCTTTGCAAAGAAATAGGGCATGGTAATTAAGATTTAGGAGTTAGAAAACTCTGATTGCCTAGGTCTAAAACCCTCACACCATTAAAAGGCCTTGAATATGGAATGAGTTACTTAATCTTTCTTGACCCCAGTTGACTCACTGGTAAATTAGGAAGAAAAAAAAAAGAGTACCTTTTTACCTTGTTAAATTGTCACTAGGCTTAATAAGATAACAAATATAGCATTTAGCACAGAAACTTAGATAAGTCCTCAATAAGTGTTACCTATTTTTAATTTCTATTATTATTATTTTGCAGAAAAAGTAGCAAATCTGAATATTTAGAATTATGTTGAGTGCATCAACATAAGCACATATACAAATTCTTCATTCTGAGGAAGAAGGTTGATAATACAAATATTCAGCCTTCTCTAAAATGATATCTTCCACCAAAGAAGTTGGTGTCATTGTTTTCAATTATTGATCACAGCAAGTTACTGTAACAAATCAATTTCAGTGCACCCCAAAAAACTGTGAATGCTTTCCACCAATATCACCCCAATTCAGCATGATTTTGCTTTCAAGGAGGTTAAGAGATCACTTTAATTGTTTGCTTCTCTGAGAAATCATTAGAATCTACTCCAAGAGAGAGGCTCTATGGGCCTTCTCCCACCCTTATTTTTTAAGCATTGACCTTCCTGTGATCCCAGTGCTGGACAAGTCCAGAGGAAAGGCAGCAGCACCTGCCTCCCTGCTCTCCACCCATTACCCCACCTAGCTGGACTCAGGCTCCTTCTAGGACTGGTATGCCGGGAGCATAAGCCAGCAAGTCCTTCCCTGCTCTGTCCCTTTGGTGTCCATTTGCTGGAATCACCACTTTCTGGCAACTTTATTTTTATTTCTATCACAGTGTCCTTCTCTTGCCTTCCCCTTCCCAGGAATGGCATCTTGAACTGATGTAGAGTTGATATCTTGAACCCAAAACATCAAAAATACATGGCCAAATAATCCCCTCTAAAAATGTGCATGGCCAGTGGCATCTGGATTTCAGAGAGTGTTGGCATGATACTTTCCTACTTTTCAATGAAGTCCAATGTCCCTTGGGACAGAGATAGGAAACCCATGGTGAATGGCACAGGCCAGTCAGGGCTTGCATAATTGGTCATGGAGTGCTCTCCACCATGGGGTCTCTTCACATTCAACAACTAATATTGTCTTTTCCTTCAAATTGCCAAAGTACCATATTCTTGCTGTGAAATAAGCAAATCAGAAGTATATCAAGTAAAAAGTCAAAGATCTCCCTTCCCAAGTTCACCATCATCACCATCTGGTGATCAAACTTCCCACTGTTCTCATTTTTTCATTAGCTTCACAAATGTTTATGAACATTTTGTCCACAGCCTGGGCTCTTGGCTACATGCTGGGGGACACAGCAGTCAGCAAAGTACATGTGGCCTTTGCTCCCTTGGAGTTTTCATTCTGGAGAGGCTGCTGGAGAAGACACAAAAATAAGGAAAAAAGCAAATAAATAAAAAATGACGGGTTGTCAGGGGAGATGTGATTTAAGTTAACATGGGCATGGGGAGAAGGCCTGGCCAGCAAAGACTTGGGAGAGGGGACCACCAGAAGTGAGAGAGGCATATGGTGTTCCAGTGTCAGAACAGCCATCCATGTGTCTGGAAGCCCAATGGGCAAGGAACAGGGCCTTAGGAAGTGACTCTGGAAGGAAGCACTGTCCAGAACATTTGGGGCCTGGACAGCCTCCAAGGATGGGTTATCACTGCCAGAACAACAGGATGCTAAAGGGAAAAGCGACATTATATTCCCTTTTTAAACAGGTCACTTGGCTGCAACTGTGGAGGATGGATTTTAGGGAGACAAAATTTGTATTAAGGAACTATTTATTAAGTTTTCCTGGTCAGGGATGGTGTCCTTAGGGAAGGGGAAACAGACCTCTGATCCCAATGAGAGATCTGGCAAAGCTCATGTAGGGGGACCATTAGTGGCTTGTAGGGAAAACAAACAAACTCTTAAAAGGAATTATTTAAATGTGGACTGAAGAATCTTTTCCAATATCCACAGTGACTTTCTCTTCTTGGGTTGAAGCATTTACCTGGTCTGATTATAAAAGCCTGCAATCACTTATATATTCAATCATTTGCTTTCTGCAACCTCAGGGAACACATATGTCACTAAGTAATAAGGCTTGGGTCACCATTCAGAGGCCCCTCTGTTGAGCCTGCTTTGCCATAGCTCATGGGGCTGTCTCCTAGAGCACATCTGTAAGAGTGGGGTTCAAGAAAGAACCCCAACAACCTCTCCTCCAGCCAAATGGATGTTGGCCCAATGTCCTTCACTGGCAGGAAGGAACAGCTCACTCCCACCAGGAGCAATCAGAACCCTCCTGCCTTCTCCCTGTCCTGCTTGTGAAGCCATAGTGATCGTGACAGGTACATTTCTCAGGCACCTGGCTCTGTATTCTGATGACCACATCCATAGCTGAAAGGAACCTTTGCTAAAGGACATCCACAAACCCTCCAGCTTCATACGTAGGTTGCAATGCACCCCAAATATCAGGGAGGTGGAAAGGAGTGGATGGATAGAGGTAACATTCATAGATTTTGGAATTAGGCTCCCTTTCCTCCATGTGCATAGGTTTATATGAATATACTGTCAGTTCTGCTACAAGTTTTTTGAAAATGCAAATGTGTTCCAGCAGGACTGCGATATTAGAGAACACTGAATATCATGTAAATTCCTCCGTTTTCTTATCAACTATTTCATCTGCAAAAGCAATAAAATGCTGCAGAATCTAGCAGCCTAACTCACCTGAATTTACTTCAAATAACAGCCAGCTACCTTGGTGCACCAGATTTGAGCCACTTCAGGTGCCACAACCTCCCCTTCTATCTCAGATCACTGCATCCATTGTCTCACCATGAGGCAGAAGCTGCAACCTTTTCAATGGGCAAACAATGTATTCTCCAAGAGAAAGTGTTGTGTTGATCACAGAGCATTTATTTTTCTCATCCATCTGGTATAAGTAAACTCTGCTATCTCTTTCCCCAAGTTCCTATCTTTGTGTCTAATATTTTGCTGATGAAATGTGAGATTGTTTGTCCTGGCTCCATTACATCCATGAGCCCTGTGGTTTGAGTTCTGTCACACAGTCTTGCAATTTCTCAGAAAGCATATCTTTAGAGCAGAACTTTCTATGAAAACCCACATAGGCAACTTTGGCCCACCCAAATGAAAATATTCTATAAATTTCTTTGGCAACTCACTTTCTTCACTTAGCAAGAATTTCTTCTCAGGGTATAGACATCACATCATGTCATTTTATAGAGAGATAAACACAGATTTATATGTTGTATAGATCTATAGATAAATTTATCTGTACAGATTTTCATGTGTTATGATGAACATGTAGGTGGTTTACATTTTTTGTTATTATTAGAAATGTTGCTGAGAGACTATTCCTGTAAGAATATGCTTGTGCACATGGTGTGTATATTTGTAAGATGAATTCCTACAAGTAGAATTGCTTTGTTAAAGTTACGCATACTTAATTTTTCATGGACTTTCAAATTGCTCTCTACATAATATTTACTTATTAGCAATCACCAACAATATATGAAAACCAGCAATCCCCTATTATTGGATGTTGAAAGTTTTTATGTTTATGAATCACACAAGTTAAAAAATATGTACTCTGAATAAATGGTGAAACTTAATTTTAGTAAGGATTGCCATAGGCTCAATATTTATGTTCCTTCAAAATTTCTGCATTAAAATATCCACCCCAAGGTAATGGTGTTAGGGGGTGGAATTTTGGAGAGGCAATTAAGTAATGGGAGTAGAGCCTCTTAAAAAGAATTAGTGCCCTTATAAAGAGACACAAGGGCTCCTCACCTAATCTGCCAAGTAAGGACACGCTGCAAGTAGACACCATCTATGACCCAAGAAGTGGTCCTCCCCAGGCACCCAATCTGCCAGCACCTTCCTCCTGGTCTTTCCAGCCTCCATTTACTATGGAAACCATGCTTGTTCTTTGTAAGTCACACAGTTCCTAGCAGCCGAATCAGACAATGACGTGGTGACGTGTCAACACTGGTCTGTTAATTTAACTCAATGTGCTAATAATGAAGAAGACCAGGAGTAAGAAATATGGAAACTGTCCTACCCTCTCAATTTCTCTATAAATTAAAACTGTTATAAAAAGTAGTCTATGTAAAACATACATGTGCATTATCCTGTTATTTATGTGTCTTTATTGTCTTTCACATGCTTATCAGTAATTTATATTTAAATTTCTATTAGTTCCTTTATTAATATTCTACTTTCAGCTTTCTCCTGGATTATCATTTTCCCAAAGATTTTCTAGATTTCCACATAATTTTATCTATTTATTTATTTTTTGCTATATATGAAATTCAGCAAACTCTGTTAAATTTTATATCTCTTGGGCCTTCATGGGCTTTGTTAGAAAAGACCAACCTAACTGTCATTCCATTTAGAATAATTTTACTCACAATAAATTTAAAATATTTATTTATTTATTTATTAGTGAATCCGATGCAGTCTTCCACTTAACTGTTGTGCCACAATGCCATAGACTGGATGCCTTAAACAACAGATAGATAGTTCTGGAGGCTGGAAACCCAAGATCAAGCTGCCCGAGGGTTGTTTTGCAGACAGCCACCGTCTCACTGTATGCCTATGTGGCCTCTCGGTGTGTGTGCAGAGAGAGAGGGGGCGTCTTTCTCATTAGGACTCTAATCCTATCAAGGCATGCATTCTTATGATCTCCTTCAGCCTTAATTTCCTTTCTACAGTTGAGTTCTCCAAATACAGCTGTGTCAGGAGTTAGGGCTTCAACATGAATTTGAGGGGACACAATTCAGTTCTTAGCGTCAGTCAACAAATATTTATAGATAACAGACAAAAGTGTCTTACACTCTTCTTGCTAATAAAACACAAAGGTGTGGCTCCTGATATCCAGAAGTTTACAATCTAATCTTACAGATTAATCTTGTAAATTCAGCATTTACAAGAGTTGTAATTTTATAGATTCAAGTGTCCCCCCCTGCCCCAGTAAAAAAAAAAAAAAAAAAAAAAAAAAAAAAAAAACAGTGTAATGTCTCGACGGGAAAGGTGGCTGGGAGATTCACCTTCCTGCACCTCTCAGAACACGGAGCTGCATCTTGAAATTAAACACCTCACTCAGTCCTCCACCTCTAATCAAAGGAGACTTGTGAGGTGGATATGAAGGTGAAGATACAGAATGTGCAGAGGAAGAGAAAGAAATACAGCAAAGATTCTAGAAACATCAGTGTACAAAAAGAAACCAATGCTTAGGAATTTGAGGCTTCCTGGAAGTAACAACTCAATATATATGGAACATTTTTTTTCTAAAATACAGAAAGCTTTTCTCAAATATTGACTATTGTCCCATAATCACACATATAAGGTGGAAAATGTTTGCTTGGCTTTCTAAAAAAATTTCAAGTAGGAATAAATACATGCAGGGATTTCGCTATCATAGATTCATTTAGTAAATATTTGCTGAGTACCTACTTTGTATAAAATAGCATTAGACCCTGTAACTATGTAATGATGTGTAGGACATAGAACCTACCTTGAAAAAAAATTAAAGTCTTAGAGCCAATAAGGAATAAGAGTTCCTTAACCTGGAAAGAAGTCCAGCCCTCTCTTTGGCAACCATGGAGGACATTGCTATTGGATGCCTGATATGTTGCCACTGAGATTCTCAGAAATATCCTCAGAATGCCTCTCAGACAGCATATCGTGGATCCCACTCACCACCAACAAAGCCACATGGTGCCAGAACCAACATTTGCATCTTGCACTGTTTTATGCTGCCTTCTTTGATAGTTTGATCAGCAAATGCAGAAAACTCCAATGACACCACATGGATCCTGCAGTTTATTCTCCAAAGAATTTAGGAAGAAAATGGCAGACTGGTGGTTAAATTAAAGAAACCTATTTTCCCTGACTCTTGGAGCCTAATTCCAATATTTGACAGTGGGTTGTCAGAAAGGACTTTTAAAAAGCACTCATAAAGCAAACAAAAATCATTGGATGTGGAAAATGCGTATGCTTAACTCTAATTGTGAAATCAAATGTTTATCACATTACAGTTTTTCAGGAATTGGTTAAATGTAAAAAACCCCAAGTGGCCCTATTTAAAGGAACAGAAGCAAATTTAATAATGTGAGGTTGGATAGCTGTAAATAATCTTTTCTATTATATAAAAGTAAATCTTATATTCTTAATGTTGGAAGTGCCTCAAAATGGTGGATGATGCATACTGGTATTGGATGAAGACAGGGATTCCATAGAGAAGTGAAAAAAGAGTCACTAGGCTCAAGGAGTGGTTGTTCATGGAGAACTTACTCTTTAATGGCAAACTTTTCCTTTTTTTCATGGCCCTGGAGAATGATTATGGAAAACGTTTTATTTGAGGGTTTCTGTTGGCACAGGAGGCTACAATTTGGTAAGGATGATCATTATCCTCGCCGCTATTATTATACAGTTTGCTTTATTGTGATTATGGTATTTTACACATTCAGTTCTATGTTATGCACTTTTTAGAGCTTATTTCAGGTAATTTTCTTAACAGCTGAGACAGGTTGATCTTCTGTTCCCATTTTATATAGAAGAAATTGAGACTCTAAGAGGTTTAGGAAGTTCTCTGGGCAGTGAGAGTTAGGCAGGATTCCAAGCTAGACATGGGTACCCTTCATCCTTTGCCACCCTAAATGCAATCTTCTTTGCAATCCTATTGTCAATATAGAAGATGGATGGGGGCACTTAAATCTGTACTGGGGGTTAGTAAATTTTCTTTTTGTGAACAACCAGAGATTAAATTTTAAGCCTTACAGAGCCAAAGACTTAGAGCTCTGCAATTATAGCATAAAAGCAGCTTGAGACAATATCAAAGTGAATGAGAATGGCTTTGTTCCAATAAAACTTTATTTATAAAAACAGATGTAGGGCCAGATTTGGCCTCAAGCCATGGTTAGTCCACCGAAGACTGCAAGAACAAGGAAGGGGAGAGACAATTGCAGGGGTTGGAAGAATGTGGCAATCACAGGGTAAAGACCCCATCATTAATCTCAGACACTTTAAAATCTAATAATAAATTTTTGAAAGATTAGATCAAGAGAGAGAAAATATGGAAAGATATAAAAAGCAGGTATTAGCCAAAATAGGATTGAATAATAGTCAATGCCAGGTTTTAGAGATAGGTAATGGGGTGAACAGGAATAGAGCAAAGAATATATGCTTTTTAACTCTGGTGTCTGAAATTTATGGCATACAAGGAATAAAGGGACAAGAAGCATCAAGTAAATAGGCAAAGGCATTTGTGTGCAAAAAAAAAGAAAGCACAAAGACACATACACCATAAGTAAAATTTCAAGCCCCTCAACCATGAAGTGCCTATTAAAATAAATGTCATCTGCCCACACTAACAAACTGATGAAGCCAGATTATTGATTACCCTATGAAAGTTTCCATTTGAAATATCCTGTGGATTAATGCAATAATCAAATCCATTTCCCAAGTCTGTCCTCTGCTCTTCTCTCCCTGCTCCAATTTCAGCTCTGAATTGTAAAACAGGACATGGTTTTATCCAGAGCCTCACTCCCTCTACATTTCTCTGTGCTCTCTGCAGTCCTCCTCTAAGCCACAAACCAGAAGCCTGGGGAATCCACTGACAAAAAAAAAAAAAAAAAAAAGGGGCAGCCTCAGAACCAATTTTTTGCAAAGTAATTTTCCAGTGGAAATTGGATGCAGTTGTACGGTAGGGCTTAACTTCCTCTGCTTGAAGTCTACAACTTAGCAGGCTCCAAATCCTTGGCTCCTATACAATGCAAACACGTTTCTGGTGCCCGGGTTTGCTTGTAGTGATGAGTTTTTACTGGTAGGAATACTGAACATTGGAACTGGCAAAGGGGTACAGAGCTATTGGGGCATCAAATGACCCCCATTCCTAGCTCAAAGATAACAGGTTGGGAGACTCAGACCAGTGAAGTCAGATCAAACAGATGATAAAAGTAGCTGTGCAGGTAAGGAGATACAATTAATTAAGCTCTAAAGTCAATGAGATAGAAAGAGTCTGCTTCCCTGGATTTACTGTATCTCCTCTGATACTCAGACCTATTCTGGTCACCCTCTCCTTTGCCCTGAGTTATACCTGAGGCCTTCACCTCTGTTCTACTTGTTCTTTGATTACATTACCTTGCTCAGTCAAGTTCTACCTTAGACTCGCCTTCCTCCTTGTAGAGGTCTGCATCTATTTGCATCAATGTTGAGCTTCCAGAAGTTGCCCCAGCATTGTAGTCTCCATTTCTCTGTCTAGGAACCACAGTGGTGACCACAGTGGTGACATGGCTCAGATCTTTCAGAGAACACACTGAACCTTAGAGTGCACTTCCCATAGAGATAGCCAATGCCCACAGATGGTTTTTAAGTATTGGAAGTATGTTGATTTGAGCTAAGGTGTGCTATAAGTGTAAAATACACATCAGGTTCACTCAAACCCAGTACAAAAGTAGAATGCAAAGCAATGGTCATACCTCTTGCACAATTTCATACTGATTATATAGTGAAAAGAGAATATTTAGGATATATGAACTTAAATGAAATATTAATATGAATCTCACCTATTTTCTTTGACTTTTTAAATGTGGCTCCTAGAAAACTTAAATTAACACATATGACTTATGCTATTTTTATTAGAGTAACTGTGATCTCAAGCTATAAAATGAACAGTGGACAAAGACAGCAAGCTCTGAGGCACAAAATCTTTGCACTGCCCCAAAAGAATGTTCTGGAAGAGAATGTTATGTCAGGCAAGGAGAATTGACAAATTATAGGCAAAATTGCCTTCTTTTATGTCCCTAATAAAAATAGAACTATTTTTAAAGTCAGTTGCATAGTATCTGCTGCCACTTATCTGGGGAGTCTAGATTTGGCCCCTCCTGACCTTGAGAAGCATGTTTTTCCTTCTTAGAATCATCCCTGGTCTAGATGGTGAAAGCTGTGAAGGAAAGCCTCACCCTAAATTCCCAGCTCATAAAACAGCGCCTGGCACTCAGGACTTCTGAATAAATATTTGTGAAATATGTTAAACGAATTGAAGCTGGCTGCTACTGCATGTTAGTAATACCTTGCTTATAGTGCCAAAATTAGACCACAATTACAATTTTTACAGTTTAACAAGTGTAAAGTAAAATGTTACTGCCACAGCTGAACTTAAAAAAAAAATAACCAAACCTTTTTTTAGGGTAGTGATTCTTGTGATGGGGTTGGAATGGAATAGGGCCTTTCCCATGAGGCGCTGTTCCCTATTACCTTGAGGGCTGCTTGAGAGCCCTCTGGTATGACAGGTAGAAAATAGGTTAAAAATCAGCATTTGAATTAATTCAGCCAACCACTAGTAGGATCTTTCTTAATACTTATAAGCCCATCCCAGAGAGGCCTTCTGGAACAGACAGCCTGGTCAGCTGCATAGGGGCCCATGCTCAGAGGACCTGGGCTTGACTGCAGGACCTGTTATCACTGCCTTGAAATTCTGAATAATCTTACCCTTGGATTTGTGTTTTATAAACAAAGCCAAATGAGACAGATGAGAATCACAGAAGAGATGAGCGTCATACTGTTATAGTTAAAGCTTTGTCCCAGGGTTTCATAAACTGACTTCCAGACCACTCAAGTATAATCGAATCAAGCCTTTATTGAAGCACACCGGTGGCGGCTGACCAGAACATAAAGTTGTTCCCTGATCAGCCCCGAACAGTTGCAAGGGCACTCCTTATAAGCCTGAAAACCGCAAAAGGGATGTTCAGGGGGTCTAGCTAATGCAAGCAAGCCAGGTTACAGAAGAGGGACAGTGCAGTCAAGCGGAGGGAAGGCTAACCAATCACAGTTAGCCCAGTCACCCCAGTTACAGAAACAGAGCCCCGTTACCCTAGTTACAGAAACAATACCCCATTAGGTAGTTCTGTGTTCTTAAAGGTTTCTATAGCCAAAGGAAAAGAACATCTTGCCCCCGTCATGACCCTTCTACTTGGAATGGTTGTTTTACAGGATGAAGTCATAAAACAAAATGGAGTCACATTTGCTCCTACTATCACAATACATGTCTCCGCCATTCCTCGCCCCCACCCACCTGAGCATTCGAGATGCCACATTCTGGTGGATCCATGAGTCGAAAGTCAGAGACGCCGTGTGAACACAAGGCAACTGTGGTACATCCATGGGTGAGTAAGCGAGATGATGACAACCCTAGAGGCCTTCCACTCTGTTCAAAACAGAATCTGCCTCTGATATGGAAAGAAAGAAATGGCATTCTAAAAAACACAAATGGTCAAGGAACTTTATCAGGTCCTCTTTGGGTCCTGCGAGTTCCCTGTACCGTCAACCACTTACACTAAAAATGATGAGAAGGAAGAAAAGGGGTCAGGGCAATTAGATTTCCTCTTCTCTGAATCCTTTTTACTCATTCATAAACAAAAAGCAGGGTGTAGGTAGAAAATTTTTTTTGCACAGAACTAGAACTGAAATTCAAACTTTGGAGTTGGTCCTGTGTCATATTTCCACGCCAGTGTCCTTCAGGAACACCCCTATCACTTGACAACTGGAACTTATTACTCATTGCGGTGAAGGAGGACACGTGACCATAGGAATCATGGGGAGTCTCAGCAAGAGGACATTAGGGCTATGAAAGGATTAGGGTTTTGGCTTGGTGATTTTTGGAGAGATTCTAAGGAAATAGAGGCTTTCTCCAAATTGGATATCATCTGAAAATGGAGACAATTCTCTGATCGGTCTCTCAATAAATCTCAGCTATAGGAAGGGCAGACTAGAGCCAAGATAAAGATGTAATTGGTAATGACATAGCAGTTGCTCACTGAGTAAGAGGAGGGACATATGGTACTTTGCGGATTGCTCGGTGAGTGGGTCTCAGTGGTTGTTCTATGAGATTATGTCCAAATAGAGCACATGGCTTAGCTGTGGCAGATCAGTTTGGAAAAACACTGAAAGCAAACTGTGACCATCAAATCCAATTGTAAGATGTCAGAGGCTGCCTTTCTTTCTCATCCTGATCTACTAAGAAAAAAAAATGCATATAAATGTATAAGCTATATAACACAAATCATGTAACTTCAGCAGTTCTGCATGGAAGTTAAATGCACTGATAATTACATTTAAAACTAGCATTGCACAGTACAAAGAGACATGTTGAAAGTCGTGCTAATCATTTACACTGGTAAATTTCATCCCATTAATGACAACTTATTCTGCTTTTTGCACCGGGACCCACACATTATATAGCTGACTCTCTTCCTCGTTCTTGATGTCTTTTAACCCCTGACAATGCCTAAAGAGAAAATTTCAAATCTCCTCCTTTTCTTTTGTCCTTCAGAGATCACTAACTGCAACATGTTCTCCAAGTCAGCAAATGCCACTGGAGTTCAGCTCCCTGTGGATTCCTTTACAACACACATTTTGGGAAGAGATGACCCAGTCTCCAGTGTTTTTTTCCGGATCCTCTTCCTTTTTATGGGGCAGAAGTGGGAAAAGTACAAAAGGCACCAGATCTGTCCCCACCAACTGTTGATAGCCTTTGTTCTTGGACTCCTTTGGTGAGATTTTCCTCATTGTTAATGCGCTTTTCTGGATTTTGGTGTGTTTATTTCTTGTCTTTTTCCTGGTCCAAAGACATCCAATTTTCCATTCATTCTTCTGATCAATTTCTTACTTATAATCAATTCTCCTGTCTTTATCTCAACTTGCCCCAGAAGTCCCCAAGCAGCGACCTCAGCTCACATTTGATATAAAGTTATACTGAGTCTGTTTTCTGAAGCTCTTTCCTTATCCTATACACAAAACATAGCTTTACAAAATAATTAGAGAAAGATGTTTGAATAGAGATTTAAAGAGACTTCATGTCTAACCAGATGAGACCCAAACAGACAAACTGCATTAGAAAGATTCAGAACTTTTGGCAAATCCCCCTTTCTTTCTTTCATTCTTAAGAGAACCATCTGCTACCGTACAACCAATGATTGATAGGCCTTTGGCCTGTGGCACAAAGTGTCAATGAAAGATTGGGTCAGACCTTGCCTAATTTTGTGGTCCCATGCCTACAAATAGCCCTAGCCACACTTGTGGGTCAACACAATTGCATGCTGAACAAGAGGCTCTAAATAAAAAGGCAGCAACCTATTTGGTGAAGTGAACAAAGGAGAAAATAATGGTGCCCATCACCCCACCTCTCAACCTCCAGCCCCCTTCCCAGAGTGAGATTCCCTCGCCATCTGGACACCTTCTCTGGGTGAATGTGCCTGGTAACCAAAGTGGTCTTGGTGACTCTCCTTGACCTCCACTATTGAAAATGTGAGCCACAGGTTTCCTTGGATCTCAATCAATGAGCACGTATCATAGTGTCCTCTGCCACCAAGGATTAGTTCTCATATAAAATGCTCTACCCTTTCCCCTATTTCTCAGCCCTTTACCAGTTACCGGTCATTAGAAGATGACCAAGCCATGTAGTCACTAGGTATAAGGATGGCCCTTAGGCCTCAGCCTAAGCAACTTCTCCACTTTGAAATCTGCAGTCTCACCAGGCACACCTACAGAGGTGTGCCTATGATCACCAGGCATAGCCCTGACATAAACAAGTCACTTCTTCTCACCCTGACAAAATCAGAGTGAAGTCTCTGTTATGTTGCCCTCGTCCCAATTAGGGTGAGAGGCAAGAAAATCAGGGTGAAGACCACCACCAGATGCTTTAACCTCAGGGCAAATGACATCACTGAGAAATCTGGTAGCCGCTGATAGGGATTGAAAAGGTGGTTAGAATCCCCCAAATTTAGTATAAATGATGGAGCAAATAAGCAGACATTCAGCCAGCCAACACTGATGCCCTCATGTCGGAGAGCCTGATGGGGACGTGGACTGACATCCCAACTCTTCCCATCGTTTGTCTGATCCTCTGCATATTCCTCACCACTCTCAAACTCTACAGCCACATCTTGGCCCTGATGAGAACTGCAAATTCTCCCTACGAACCTCTCCTCAACCGGCTGTCAGCTCCACCCCGGGAGAATCCTGCCTTGGTCCCTGACCTAATCACCATGATATGAGTGAGTGTGCATCTCTTGGACTTAGAACCTAAGGCTTGAGACTTTAGATCTGGCACTTGAGCACAGCATGCAGAACGAACGTCTATCATGAGCCTGTCATGATTAAGTGTGTTTGCAGTGTTTAGAATTAATCTAGAATTGTTTGCTGTGAGTTGATTATGTCTATTGCAGTGCCCAGCACTAAGGATTGTCATTTTCTTGATTAAGAACCTATAGAGTGAAATTGTATTGAGTGATTTGAGTGAATAAAGCATTGAAAGGGCAGAAGCATGTGAACATTCTTTATTTCTCCCCCTCGACCGCATAAGTCTCACCTTTGCCCATTGCGATACCAGGCCATATAGTGCTCATGTGTCATTTCTCAAGCCCCAACTTACTTCTAGTTGAACCAAACATTAAAACCTGTGCATTAGGCCTTAGTAGTTCAACTACCTCACCTCACAGTGTTTAGTAAGAGTAGAAGCTACAAAATCTAGTGAGAAAGAGTTTAGTGACAGTGTGGGATATAAAAACTAACCCAATGTCTCATGGGTAATTATTAAATAACATTTTGAATTGAGTGCTTATAATGTGCTCTGTGGATATATTATTTTATTTAATCCTCACATATGTATGAGATAAGTGATGTTACTGTATGTCTGACAAATAAAGAAACAAGCTTAGAAAAATTAAATACCTAACTAAGTTAAAATAGCTAGCGAGTAGTGACTCCAGAATTTAAGCCCAGGGTGCCCAACTCCAGTGAATTCTTTTTTAACTGTTATGACATCAAGTATTTATACACACCTATACATTTATTCCACATTCCAAAACTTCTTCATTACAAAATTATGGAGCATCTTGATTGTTCTGGAAACTTTGGTTAGTATTTAGAATTTTTGATTTTGTTTCTCATCAACCTCAAAGCTCTGTGATGGATTTTAATGTGTCATTTCGCTGAGGCACGATTTAAACCTAGATGGCTGTAGGATTGTTGTGGAGGAAAATACACAAGATAAAAAAGAAACAAGAGAATGCCTTCGCTGGGGATACAGCTGAGAAGGATGTGAGCCTTTCAACCTCAGCTGTAAAATGAAAGACATCTACAAATGAAGGTACAAGTGCTTCCCATGCTGGTCTGGAAGCTCAGAGACAGGAGCGATAACAAGGTACCTCCCCTCCCCGCTTCCTCCCTGACTACAGAGACCGCACAATAAGAACACAAGGCTTTCTCATTTTTATAAGCTCCAAAGTTCACTCAAAACAAATTTCTGGCTTTCCCTGAGGACTTGTCCTCAGAGGCAAGTCGGATTTTGACAGCAGCTGTCATCTTTCCATTCTGCAGAAATGTCAACAACATCCGCTCTGCCCAGAAAGACACTTCTGGGTTTGTCCTCAAGATTCCAAGGAGCCATCAGGCTGAGTGAAGGGTGTGCCACACCCAACCGGGCAGAAAAGGAGAAAAGCAACATGTGTTGGAGTGGAACATGGAGTCCTTTGTTTTCATTACCTGAGTGAATTAGAATTATTGAGAAAGACAGAGACAGAGAGGCAGAGATAAAAGGAGAGAGCAGAAGAAAACGAATCTTCGAAATAACTATGTTCTAGTCAGGCACATGCCTGTAATCCCAGCAGCTTGGGAAGCCGAGGCAGGAGAATCTCAAGTTCAAAGTCACCCTTAGCAACTTAGTGAGGCGCTAAGCAACTCATTGAGACCCTGACAAAATAGGGCTGGGGATGTGGCTCAGCGGTTGAGTACCCCTGGGTTCAATCCCCAGTACCATATGAAAAACTAAAAAGAAAAGAAATAACTGTGTTCTAAAAGAGAGCAGCAGCAATCAGTGATCACTATGTTGGTCCAATTGGGTATAAGGTTCCCCTTCCCTCTCTCATCCTTTTCTACTACAGAAATGAAATAAATAAGCTGCCTATTGATCTAATTCTTGCAACCCTAACAATTTCTTCACTGATAAAACCAACAGGAGAAGAAAAATATTCTCTTTCTGACAGAGGTGGCCCTCAATAGAATTTGTGACAAAAATCAATCAATAAATGAAGTCATAGATTTTGGCACTAGATATACTACAGACCGGTGTGTGATCTGGGTCAAGTGACTCTTCATGCCTCTGAGCCTCAGCTTCCCCATCTGTAAAATGAGGAAGTCAGAGAATTCTCTAGGTTCTCTTCCAGTTTTGCCCCTCTTATCTGTGTTTCAAGGAAACACAGCCACATGACTGGTCCCAGCATATGTCTTGCAAAGTAATTCCTTATTTTGGACTCATTCATCTGAGGTCTGTTTGCTAAGGAGTCGTTCATCTGATTACTGTACATTGAAAAGTCTCCATTTCCCCTTCAGGCATGATGCTAAACCCTGAGAGGCAGAGAGGGAAGAAAACAGTCACTTGTCCTTAAGGAGCTTGCTGGCCACGGAGGCCAGGCTGCTCCTGGACAATCTCTCGGGCTGGTTTCAGCTCTGGCATTCTGGACTCTCTAACTGGAAACATTTCAAGGTCCAGAGTTCCCCGTAACTAAGACTGGTAACAAAGGCACAGTCATCTGTCTGCCAGAGGCTCTCTTCCAAAATGCCACCACTGTGGTGATGACATCTGTCATCTCGCCTGATGGAAGATCCCCCAACACCAGCCTTTGTCAGAGGCCTTTAATCACCAGTTAGAGGAAAGCTGGCGTAGTGACGAGCTCAGGTGTCAGCTGCCATGGCCTTTTTCTTCAAAGACTTGTTTAGATTTGGGTTCCTCTCTGAAAATAGATGACAAAAACTAAGGGCTTTGTCATGATTCACCAATACTTCATCAGTGTACTCAGAATTAGAAACTCTCCGATTTGGGTCAAAGAAAACACTGGCCAGTCAGAACAGGGAGCATGACTTCCACCATACTATTGGGCTCCCCCAGGGCCAGACACCTCCTCACACTCTTTCTTCCCTTTATCTACATGAGTAATTGACACCTGCCAGCAGAGAAGAGGCGGAGTCAATATAACTACCACTAGCAAGCTCAGCCCTGCTACTGTGGCTGTGTCTGAGCCCCATGCTCTATCAGAAAAGAGCAAATTACCTCATTGTCAGGGGCAAAAGAGCAGGTAGTAGACACGGTCTCCCTCAGGTCTTAGGCTTTGCAATCCAGGACAATGAAAAGATGCCACCTTTCCTCACACCCCTCCACACACACACACTCACACACACACACACGCACAATGCACAGGAAGTACTGCCTGTGGGTTTAGTAACCTAGGCCAGAACACTCACTCTGGCCCTTTCTGTGGTACAAGTACCACCCCATGGAGAAGGGGTTCACCCTGGCAGGCAAGGCC
Organism: Urocitellus parryii; assembly: GCF_045843805.1. Classification (NCBI taxonomy): domain Eukaryota; kingdom Metazoa; phylum Chordata; class Mammalia; order Rodentia; family Sciuridae; genus Urocitellus; species Urocitellus parryii. The sequence goes on along the minus strand of NC_135539.1, from coordinate 73,416,881 downwards.
CCTCACTCTGAGGTAAGATAGGACTCTCGGTCTACCAGCTCCACAGACACCCACTTCTGATCCCTGAGTCTTGGTTTCCATATCCCCCAATGAACTTAGTGAGTGTGCTAGCTCAGAGGGCTGGCCAGTGAGAGTAAGCCAGACAAGTCCAAGGGTCACAGGGTCTGCTGTAGGGCTCAAAGTAGGGGTCAATCTCCAGGTAGCCATTCCTATCTCCTTACTCTGACTGCCCTACCTGAGAATGGCTCTGGGTCTCTTGTGATTACTTATTTTGCAATTAACAAAATCAAGGTTGGTTTGTTTGTTTGTTTTTCTGAAATTTTCCTTAGAGCCTTTCACTCAATCTTATTATTTATTTAATTTTTTTTGGTGGGGGGAGACATCAAAGTTTGCATTTATTTAGAAAGTAAGCCACAATAATTTAAACTGATATATATGTGGCATACTTCATAAAATCCAGAAAAATAACACTTTTGCATTAACTTTTACTTATTAAAAGAATATGTCAAGCTGAGCATAGTTGGCCCATGCCTGTAACTTAATAGGCTGGGGCAGAAGGACCACAAGTTCAAGATCAGCCCTGGCAACTCAGCTAGACCCTGACTCAAAATAAAAGTAAAAAGGGAATAGCATTTAGGTTCAATCCCCAGTGCCACAAAACAGAAGATAAGTATATGTGGTTACTGTAGAAAACTCAAACACATAGAGATCCTTCTTTGTCACATATCCTTTTAAACTTTAAAATGTGCATGTGCGCACGCGCACACACACACACACACACACACACACACTCTATTACTGGAGAAAATACACACACATGCACATATTGTTTTTAAGAAAGACTGTACATATACTTTATTGGCTCCCATAATTCCTTTTTCTAGGAGAGAAGAGAGAGCAAAAGGATTACAGGGGGGGTCTTTATTGATCCAAACAGGCAGGGCTATTTTTGCCGTCCCCTCTCTCTTCCTAGGAGTCCCAGGGGATGTTCTTAGGAATACGTGTTAATGTAATATCCCCCACAATTATCTGTGTTTGTTTTAGTAATGATAGCAGTTTATAATAAAATATCCAGGAAGATAAAACAAACGAATCATTACTGAATCGAGGGCAAATAATTTTGGAGCAAGAGTAGATGAGAAGATGAAGCATAAGGGACTTATATTGTAACTCATTAAATCTGTCATTAGCCAGGAAAAAAAAATCTAAATGGTTGTTTTGATTCCTTTCTTGAGCCACAATAATACTTGCAACACATTCAGCCAAAAACCTTTATCTGGGCCTTTGTCCTCCAGGAAAATCAAAAGTCCAGGACCTGAGGGACTACAGTCTGTGCAGCACAGGGTCCCTGCCCAGGAACTCCCATCATCCAGCTTTTCTCTGAGCTGAGCCTGCCCTGCTAAGCCTCCCTGGACTGGACACCATTGAACAAAACAAACCGCTTTTTTCTATTCCTCCAACAAGGGCAAAGGACTTGGGTATTATCAGAAATGAAATAATACTCTGCTGAAGGGCAAAAAGTCCCCTTGAAGGCCACTAAATATACATTTCCCTACTTGTTACCAGTTCCAGGTTTCAATTAACACCGAAATTTGCCCTCAGTTTAGCTGGAGCTCCCCCCTGAATCCAGACTTCTCATTGTCTGACCTGTTGGTTCCAACACAAGGCAGGATCTGGCAATTTATTAGCATAATCCCATTTAACATGGTGACTACACAGGCTTTGCTAGTGGGACTGAATTGGATCTGTCAGAGCTGTTCCACTGGCTGCGTGAACCACCGGGATCCTAGCTCTTCTAGGCATTTCTAACATCAGATCAACTCACTGGCCTCAAGGACAGTCTTTTTGCCTAGGAAAACCTTCTTGAACATTGTTCCCTGAGGATTCATGGGGGCTCATGTCATAGCAGTGTCTCTAGGAATTCCTTGATCTCGCAAAAGTTCTTTGTGAACCTGTTGAAAGAAGAAGAAGCATTGGTATCCTGTGGAGCTTGGGATTTTTTTTTTTTTTTTTTTTTTTTGCTTGTTTATTTTCTTTCTAGGAGACAAGTTTCTGCTCAAAGCAAGACTCTGATCTGAGAAAGTTTTCTGTTCCACTGCCACATGTCCTCATGAAAACAATAAAATCTACCAGTGACCCTCTGGGTTCTAAGAGGACAGGGTGGCATCATCATTTCTACCTCTGTTCTCTCATGCCCAGTGCCTAGCAAATACCTGGCACATGAATGAATAAATGAACAGTTTCTGGTGTGATGATACAGCTTTTCTTTACTGTTGTGCAAGATTTCCCTTCTGCAAATTTTGTCATTGTTGCTTCCTTGCTCATGATGGGCAATCCTTCTGCACTTTAGTTTAATAGTTTTCTCTGCATGTGGGAAGTCTTCCACTCTTAGATTCCAGAAAGCATGTGATTGCTGCTTTGCAAGAACACGAGGAATGGCAGTCATTCCTTTATAATAAATATTGTCAAATTTGTGTCTCATTTCTCGGCTTCCATGTCTTTCTTTGTATACAGTAACATTTCATTTTAATGCCAAATATAGTTTAATCTTAAATACATTTTGAGCAGTCATTCAATTCTATGTATGACTGCAGCACGACACAAGAGCACAAGCCTGGTGGACCAAATATGAAGGTCTATGCCAAAGCTTGCAAAAGTACAGGGAAAGTATAGATAACAACAGCTTCGGCAGAATATCTACCTGGTCTCCAAGTGAGGATCCCTGATGTTACTGTAAGAGCCATCCTAACTTCTGATATGTAAAAATGTGGAATTAAGAAACAGAAGCAGTTTAAGGCTGAGTCGCGGTTTCTCCTTGAAACCTTGTGTTCTAGCTTATTATGGCGGGAAAGTTAAAATTCTAAAAATCCCACTTAAAATTCCAAAAATGCCGAAAGCACCTTCCCTCCAAAAGGTAATCAAGGCAATTTTTTAAAAGGTACCGGAAAATTAATAAAAAGCAGCATCTCTCACTGCTGGCTGCTCATTAGACTCCACTGGGGAATTATTTTAAATGCTAACAAATTAAATCAGGATTTCTAGGAGTAAGGCCCAGATACCAGGTAATTTTGGAAAGCTCCCTCAGAGTGCACAGCCTAGGCAAGGAACCACTGCTACACATGGGTAGAGAATCTCTTAGGTTTCTCACAGGAAAATTCCCAGTGATTCTATGGCCAATAAAGAGCTGCTCCCCTCCTTGGAGGGCTAATGAAGCGGCAGGTGGCTTACTTTGTCGTGATAGCCCTTGCCATGGTACCACTGACTCTTCTTCTCTTCCTCCCTTTCCATTTTTTTTCTCCCTCTCTTTTTAATGCTGGGTTAGCAATCCTCCTGCACAAATCTATTTCCATAGAACTGCACACTAAGCTTTTACATCTTTCACACTGTGTTATTCAAAACCACAAGGCCCTATCATGCATAGAAAGCAGACTCTCCAGGATTCTCTGAACTCATTCCTGACTATCATCTGCTTCTACAGGCCTGGCACCCCCTGGCCCTGGCTCCCCACTGTGGCTCCATATGAAGTCCTCTGGCTGGTCTGACTTGGTTGGAAAGGGGACTGAAGGGCAGCTCCTGAGATCATGCCAGGTTCTGCTATCGTCTCCCTTAGTCTAATCTATTCACCTGCAGGCAACATGCAGCACAGATTAGGGGAAGGGACTGTGTCTAGTGTCCCAGAAAACTCTTCTGCAATTCTTTTCAATCACTTCCAGGTGCTTTAATTCACATTGCATAAATATTGGCTTTTGTCTACCAAGCGTTCCGGGGCTCCTATTACAAAAGAGAAATCTTGCTTTCTAAAGATCTGACAGCCTCAGCAGCATCCATCACATCGCCCTTTCACCTGTGGTTGCATTTGTTCGTGAAATTTACAAGGCTTATATAATCAGAAGAGAGAAAACTGTCCTATTTTCTAATTGCAATACATGATTGTCATAGAAAACCTACCATAGTGTACTCTGTTCTCAACCTCATGGAGATGCTCATGGATAAGGTGTTCTTGGCACCTTTGTGCATTTTATTCAGATTTGGACAGTATAATTTAAGTAATGATCTATGTAAGAGAATTCAATAATCGCATCACTTAAAGGATTCCCATTTCTGTACCTGAGCTGGTTGACGGGCAGTGAGTTTTCTTTTCCCTTGAAGGATTTAGGAAACGGTTCTGTTTATGCAAGTTTCTTTTCCTATGACCAATACAGTAGACATTGAAGACCTATCACAAACAGAAAGAAGGAAAATCCATGACTTGAAATCTCTTTTCCCTACATACTTGGACAAGTTTTCTTAACAACCCACTGCTTTCTGTGGAGAACACAGACCATGTGAGGGAAGCACTGAGAGATGCATTTGCAATGAGTTCTTAACAGTGTGAGAACCTACATCACTACCATTTGTGGCAGGAGACTAAACACATTGCTTGAACTCTTTAGGGCTCAGTTTTCTCGTTTATAAGAGGAAGTATTAATAGTATCTACCCCATAGGGGTTTTATGAAGATTAAAAGGAATGAATGCATAGCGTGTAGCTAGTTGCTGGCAACCTAGTTATTATTACATCTGCTACTATTTGCCAACTGATTATCTTCCCATTCTCCTAGCACGCTCTGCACAGCCAACATGAAACTGCAAAGAGTGGTTTCTTTCATAACTTGAAATTTACCTTCTCAACCTTCAGGTTCCTAAACAGAGAGACAGAATTCATAGGCACAATTAATCTGTCTTTGAACCTGGATCTTTTCCTGCTTACAGGGTGTCTGATTTGATGCCATATCGCAACAGATTCTGAAGCCTTTAGAGTTTTCCCTCCAGGTGGGAGGGAGAACCCAAATTTTGTTCTTCAGAATTCCCTACTAGTAATTCTGCTTTACATTTATATAGCAATGTGTGGTTTTCATGCATTAGGACTTCACATATGGACTAACAGTCCAACAATGTATCAGTAATCTCTTTTGTCATAGAAACAAATTAAAGAAACAAAGAGTTTAGGCAATTTGACCATTGTCCCTCAGTGAGAAATTTAAGAATGGACCTAATTTTCTCTCTCAGGTTTTTGCTAACACATCCCCTTATCGTCAGTGATTCAGAACAGTCCTATTATAAACAAGGTAGTCACACAGATAAAAAAATAAAAAAATAAAAATTAAAAACCTACTTGATTTTCTAAAAAAATCTGAGCATTGTTCTGAGAACACAGGCACTTTGAAATATATCCTTCGCTGCCTGGGATTGTCAAAAACATAAAAGATTCACCAGCATCCCAATGCCTGATTTGGGTCTTCTTTGAAACACCATACCTCTAGATATTCACCTGCCAGTGACTAGCAAAATAGATTTGCTTTGTTGTTCTGCCTGTTCTTTTCCTGCTTGGCATTTCTTGGAACTGACAAAATAGCAGGGGTAGCAATGTGGTGTGTGGGGATGGAGGAATGGAATTAATTCCTTCCACCGATAATAACTCTCCTATAACTCAAGTCTTGCATTTGAGGTTGAGTCAGCTCTATGGCCTCCTGAACAGTTAAGGGTATGCCAAGATTCAGGGTGCAGCACCCCTTCTCTGGAGGAAATGAATGTGGTTTCCAGGGGCCCAGTGAGTCCACAGCGTGGTGACATCTGTGTTCCTATTTTAAGCTCAAGGGTATACCACCTTTTTCCATCCGAGCTGTTAGCTTTTAAAAATACTTAAAAACCAATCAGAGACTAAATTGCATCTGAAGAGCTATTTCAATTATAGAATGGAGGCAGTTCCTCAGCAACCGAAGTATTTAAGAGCTGCAAAAATTAATGTGCATTTTAATGCTGATTTTCAGAGTATAATACACTTTGTAATTCATTTAAATGTATTCTGTGTGTTTTAGTCTAGCTTAAGGCACAGCAGCAGTCCTTGAATCATCATAAAACTACATTTTTAAGGTTCTTTTTTTTTAATAGAAAAGTATTTAAAACCTAAGAAGATAAAGCGAGTGGAGACATAATTGGCCAGAATCAGAATATAGATGGGTTCTTTTCCTTAAATAACATAACTTAAAATCACTCCCATGGATGGTCCTTGGTCCTTAAAGAGACAACCTGCAGTTTGGATTATATCAAATGAAAACCCCATCTAAAATTGCCTTTTCCTTTGTTGCCTGGCTACAGATCCAGCCTTTGTACTTTCCATCCAAGAGCTGAACTATTTATCGAAAGTCACTGACTTGACAGATAAATCCAGTAGAATTAGTGCCTCCATGGTTGGTGTGTTTTAAAACTGAGTTAATCAAACATAAATGTTTTGCCCCAGAGCCATAGTACATATGTCGACAGCCCAAAGCAGGCAGCTGCTTTTGCTCAGCAGTTTCCAAGACCAAGATTAAATAGATGTGGGAGCAAAGAAAAAGGACCCTTAGTGGGAAAAGGAGGCACAAGGCAGACATGCATCGGGCCTGGCTAACCTTGCTGCTGTCTTTAGCAAGGAGTTGGGGAAGAGAACCACAGGCCACTAATGGTGGCCTGACACGGGACTGTCACGGACATGGACTTTCTGCGGGCTCCCTGGACTTCTGCTTCAGGCTGCCTAAGCAGCCCCCAGAAGTATGGACAGCCATCCTCTTCCTCTGCTTTGTTGTGTAATCATCTGAAGAAGAGGAGAGAAGGGAAGAGAAGAGAGAAGAGGATAAGAGAGGAGAGAAACCCATGCCTCTCTAGGACTTCAAGTGTCGCATGGGATTATTTCCCACTTTGAAGGGTCCTAGATTCAATGTTGTTTGTATTTGATTTGCTCATGTGGCATTTTCATTAGTGAGTCATGCAGAATGGTGCGTGGGGGGACAAGCTTAGGCTTCCATTACAGCCTCTTTCCTGAAGCTAATTCTTTTCCCTCCCAGAAATCAACATGGCTATAAACTGAGCCTTCCACAAACTATCATAGCCTGCCCCCTTCTGCAACTTTCCCAATGGTCAGAGGCATTTCTCTGAGTATTTAACTGGAAGAAATTGGCACCTACTAGGAATGCATTTTTACTAGGGATTCTAAGAATACGAAAGATGAGGGAGCCACAGTCTCTTTCATCAGAGGCCACCGAATCCAATGGGTTGGAAATATTTGGAGACTCCATATTGCTTACACAAATGAAAAGATTCCCTACTTCTTAGATGAGTGTTTATGGGATTTGATTGAATTCAAAAGCCAGTTGAAGAAGAAACATGCTATGAACATACAGCTGGGTTTACCTACCCAACTCTCCAAACTAGGAAATGAATACCCCAGGAATCTAAAGAAGTCTCATTCTAGTTCAGATTGGGGCAGAGTCTGGTCTTACTGAGCACTGCTTACCTTTCATGACTCTGTGATTGTCCTGGTGTGAATGTGAAAGAAGCTTAATCCCCATGCAATAGTGTTGAGAAATAGGACCTCGGAGATATGATCAAGTCATAAGGACGCTGCCATTATCAAGGGCATGAATTCTTGAGAAAAGGATGAGTTCAGCTCCTCCTCCCTCTCTGCAAAGTTCTCTCTTGACCTTCCACTTTCCATCATGGGGTGATAATGCAAAATACCCAGGTTCTTGCCAGATGTGGGTCCCTGGACTTTGGACTTCCTAGCCATGAGAACCATGATTCAAATAACTAAATCTGTTCTTTCTAAGTTATGGTATTCTGTTACAGCAACACAAAGCACTCTGGGTAAATTTGCATACTGACCCTTAACAATACTTTAGATCTGTGCATTCTGATCCCAAAGGGACCCCCCCCCTTTCCCCAGGCTAGCCCAGACTGAGTCCCAGGCTTATCCTGCCCAGTAGGCCTCCATTTCTGGGCTGGGGAGACAGGTCTTCCACAAGGAAGCCATTGAGTCTGCCTCTGAGCTGTAGACAGAGGTGGCTTTCATTTGCATCCCCAACTTCTTTCCCTGACAGAACTGGGAAACAGAGAGAACTATTTATAAGCATTCTGGTGGCAATTTCAACAGCGAGGAGGTGAGGCTGGTTTCTGATTTACGCCTTTCTAGCCAGCTGTCCCTTGTCATTTTACACATGCTGGCTTGACATTTCCCTCCAGCCAATTTAATCCGGAAAAGTTTTGTTTCTTTCACACTTGAATGAAAAGTAAGTCGCCGACTCCAGTCGTCCCTCAGCCCTCTTACAACTGCAGTTTCCCGGGTTTTATCTAATTTGTACTCATATGTCTTCTTAAGCTGTCAGGAGAGCGCGCACACTCTTCATTACAGCTTCCTAGGTAGAGCTCCTTTTTGTAAATTAATTTGGGAGAACTTAATTAAGAACTTGGGGAATAACTGAGATCTGAATTTTTTTTTTGACAAAATGAGATGTTCCTTTTATTTCCTTTTGTACATTTCTTTCTTTTTTTTTTTTAAGTGAAGGATATCCCAAAGGTCTTAAAGGTAGGAACTAGCAGCTAGTTGAAAACTAAGCAGACTTTGAAAAAAATGGGTAGGGAAAGAATAACACACCATAATTTAAAGGTCTTAAGTCAACAAGATGGCACGAAGTACCCAACAACATGAAACAGAAAAGATGAATAATGGGGAGGATGATTGACAGGTGTGTGGAGGACGGAAGGACACACCCTGGGTCCTCCAGAAACTGGAGCCATAAAACATCCTAACAAATCTGTAAGATTCTCTGGAGATTTAACTCAGCCAGAGTTCTGATTTCCAGGAGGAATAATGACAAACAACCCGCCCTCTCCTTGCCAGTCCATCTCTGAAACTTCACGCAAGCACTTAGATTTTCTATTCAGATTGCTGTTAGTGACATGAGGGGAACTTCCGGGAAACTAAAACCACATGTCGCGAAGTGAGTGACAATATAAACATGCATAGTATTCTAACCATGAAATTGAGTTATCTGGAATAAACCTGCCATAAACCTAACAAAAGCAATATTTTAATTTTAGATCTGAAGGCAAAAGAGGCAGAGGAACAAGGTAGAAACAGAATATTCAGAATAAAATTCTACACACATTTCTGCTACCTAAGAGTGTGCCACAAATACTCATTGGACAAATAAGCAGAATAATGCATGCATCATTATTGATAAGGACAGAGATAAGGACCACAATGAAAACCTCTGAAAATGAAAAAAATTAAAGTAGGATTTCACAGCATCCAAAAGGGCAGGACAAAATTTCTTTATTGAAGTATGACAAAAACCCTGATGATGCTCAAGTTTTCTTTGTATTCTTAGTCACCAAAAAGAATTAGATGATAAGTTAAGACAATACTATATATATGCTGTGTGACATGTGAAAAGCCCAGATGATTGACAGAAATGATCATTAAGCCTTACTGAAAGCAACTTCCAAACACGGGATAAATTTATCATCTCTTTTTTGTTACAAAATATTTCAAGAACACAGAAAAGTAAGGAGAAAAAATCCTGTTAAGTTGAACATTTTCCTGCATTTACTTTAGACCTTTCTTGTCTGTTGTAAAAAATAAAGCAAGAGGCAACAATGTTTTTTCTTTCCCTAATCCCTATACCTCTCCCTCTCAGGAAATGCACACTTCCCTGAAATGGGTATTTATCAGGAATATACCTTTATTAAACTGTTTAAGTTAAATTAAGTTACAGTGCATCTATCCACAAAGAATGTATTGTTTTGCATCTTTTTTTAGCTTTTTATACATATTACCGTACCATATATATTTTTCTGTGTCCTGATTTTCATTCTTGTGTTTGGATTTATCTATGTTACTTTGTGTTACTCTAGGTTAGTAGTTTAACTGACATCTGGCATTTATGGTACTTTATGAAGACACCACAATTTGCGTTCCCATTTCCTGATGCTAACCTATCCATAGCACATCCAGATGTGCAATAATAATTAATTCAGTTATGGGCATTTTGAGGACTTTCTGTGAGATGGAAAACATACTTTTTCCTATAGTTTAAATTTTGTCATTATGCTGGCATATTTGTTAAAATACAAATATAGAGTTCTTGATAGCTTTATTTTATTTCTGTTGCAAACAAGGCTTCTCTGAATGTTTTTCTTCATGTTTCTTTAACGTGGAACCAAGAGAAGCCCTAGAGCAATGTATTCCACCCTAGCTGCTCATTAAAAAGTATTTTAAGCAACTGAAGAAAAATACTGTTGAAAGGTCCTAAACCAAATTTTCTGATTTCGTTGATCTTAGATCTATACTGTAGTGATAGACAACAGAATGCAAAGCTACATATTGGAAATATTTGGTCAAAATACAAGATACAAGGAAAATAAAATGGTATGGAGTTGTAGAGGCTGAAACATATGGGAAGCGCCCCCCCCCCCCCCCCCCCCCCGTGAAGGTGACATTGAGGCTGAGCTTGACTGACCACAAGCCATGAGAAGACCTCATGGAAGGAGAGCATAACTCGAGAAATGGCTGGAGGAGGTCTATCAGTGTGAGGAGCCCAAAGAAAGAAAACTTCCATCCTGCTCCAAATATCTGTGGGGCTTGGGCAAAAGAACCAAAGCAAGCCCACAGACCACCCACCAAACATTTAAAAATTGTACGTCATCAAACTATCAAGAACATAAACCCTATATTTGTATTTTAACAAACATGCCAGCATATCGATAAAGTTTTAAAATACAGGAAAAGGTATGTTTTCTATCTCACAGAAAGTCCTCAAAATGCCCATTATTGAATTAATTATTATTGTACATCTGGTTGTGCTATGGATATGTTAGTAATGTTTAGATGAGTAATGAAAGAAATAAATCATTTATAAGTTGTTTTATATTTTATTTATTAAATTTGCCTTGCTGGCTTTGTTTTAATAATATCACTAATGATGTTGTATAATCAATATTTGCATGATTTATTTTATGGACCACAATAATCCAAAGAGTTAAAAATGAAATGGTTTCATGAAAGTGTACACAATGTCAATATATTTTCATTAAAATATAAATAAAAGTAAAAACCCTTTTAAATTAGCATTTATTTCATATATTTTCCAACAGTTTATTTTCCAAAGGTTATATTCTAAAATACAAATCACAGTTAATATCAAACTATTCAAAGTCATTTAAGATGAAATTCAAAAATCTAAACTTTAGATTTTTAGAAATTTCAACATATCTTATTAAAAATGTATAAATACAGCACTCTTTACAATTAAGCATTGGACATACACCAAGTTGATGTATGTTGGTGTAAGAATTAGTATCACTTTTCACATTACAGCTGGTCCCATGTAATTTTAAAACAGGTTTTCATATTATTCATATTATTTTTCATATTATTCAGGTATGGTGCCCATAACAGATAAGGAGACAGTGGCAGCTGAATAGGTAGTTTATTATTCATAGATCCCAAGAGGAAGGACCTGGCTATGGGGAGAAACAGCAGCGTCAGTCAGCAAGCTGAGAGTTGGGGAAACTTAGACAAGAGCTGTTACTGTAGTTTCTGTGGGAAGGAATGGGTTACCCTCCCTTGTCCATTAATTACCTGCTTTGAGTAATTTCAGCTGGTTATAGGGCTTAGGGGTACTCTGTCCCCAGTTGCCTGATACCTAGATCTGTAGTGATTAGAGCAGGGGACAGTGGCTCAAAGCATGAACACCTGAAGGAGGAGCTTGGCTGGTTTGCATAGGAAAGGTGTGCTCTCCAGGGGAGCTATTTGCTACCTCCATAAACTGCTTAACCCTAGAAGCAATTTATGCAATTTTCATCAAATTAAAGCAAATTTGCTTAATCCTAGAAAAGAAGTCCCTCCAGGGTCAGCAAGGCCTCCAAATGTCAAGGCATCAAACTATAGAAAATGAAAGACATGAGTAGCACAGGTATACAAATTTAAGAATTGTTTATATTACAAAATGTTCCTCAGGTTTGACCAGTGCAACTATCACAAAGTTGACTAGGACCCCACACCTATATTTCCATGGCCTACCGCTGGCTGGAACTGAGCTACTGACACTGAGTGTCAGAGAGAGTCTGATTGCTCCTGTGGTCCAGGCTGTGTCACCCCTATGCCCCATAAGAGGTCTTGGAGTTTTGCCTTTTATCATGGTACTCTTTTTCTTACCTTAAAGAGGAAAATAAAGGATACATTAATAAAAGAAGTTAGATTAAGAGAACAGAGATTTTAAGAAAAATGGTAAGGAATATGTTTCTCTGATAAAGGAAAACAGCAACCCCAGATGTTTAGCATTAAAAAAAAAGGTGTTTAATATGAAAAAAGATTGTTGAAAGAATATAATTTATAAAGTTAATATGAAATAATTTACAGTACCTGACGTATGATGAAAACCTAATGAAATGAAAAATAAAATTTCTTCCAGTTTTGTTACTGGAGTCCTAGGCCAGAGGAGGCCTAATTCTGGATATCTGAACAAGTCAGGCCTTGTTACTCACCACAAAAGCCAAATGAAAATAAATAGTGGTGAAAAACAGGAATGGAACTTTAATAAATATGCCTAGTTGGGGAGGCAAATGAGATCAAGTGTCTAGTCTTGTCTTTGGGGTACTGAAATGAGTTTTAGGCTTGAGTAGGTAAAGAATTGGGGTGAGAATAAGAGGTATGTATTATGAAACCATCCTGGTCAAATTGTCTGGTTGATCACAATCTCAGTTCAGTTCTGTGGGTAATCTCCATTTGCTGATCACCATGTTTGAGAAATCAGACCTGTGATAGGGGAAGGGGCCAATTTGGTTCCCAAGAGATGATTGCTTCTGCTTAATCGGGACAGTCTCACCCACAGGGGATCTGCCTGCAAGGCTGTGCTGGTCCTAGAAGACATAGGACAGTGCCTGGAGACTCTAGTGCCGCTCCAGGGGTCTGGAACAAGAAGATATAAAAGCTGCATATCTTAAAAATATGTCCCTGGATATCTTACAAATACCTTAGTTACTCTTATCTTGGCGTCCTCAGTCTTCAAAGGGAAAAAGTTAGGTTAGGTAAATTTAGGGGGGATAAGCCTTGTATTACTGCACCTGTGTGCAGAACTGAGCAATCCAATGTGTAAGCTAATAAAAGGAGACACATGCAAAAGGAAGGCAGAGATATCAAGTTTCACTCTGCTTTTAGCTACTCATTGGGCATCTGCAGGCCCGAATGAAAAATCAGTGCTTTTAGCAACAGCAGCTTCTAATTCTCTGTAATAGTCTGTATATACTATGATTTAAAAAAAAAAAAAAAAAAAAGAGCAATGCGCCTAGGGACACAGTCATACGTTAGAAAAAAAAAAAAATGCCCTGGCTTCAACACCTTTTCAAATAGTGGTTTACAAGAGAGAATTTATGGATAGCAATGGTGTATGGAACAGAAAGAAGTGTTTACAAACATAAGTCTAACTGGAGACAATTGTGTTGCGAATTCTGATAACAAAGCCGAGAATTTCCAGGACAGTAGCTTGAAAAAAAATAATTATTTATGTAATCTCCTATTGTAGCTGAGATGAGCACAGATAACAGCTCTCGGTTAATTGCATTTCTTCATCCTTACAGTTGAATTTTGATACAACCAAAGTTTGATATAAACTTTTGGACTTGATGCCTCTGGTAGCTGCACATATCAGGACATGACGTACTGTGCTACACTGAGATAAAGTCTTGACAATTTCCATGTGAACTGATTCCTATTAGGAAATCGGACCATTGAGAGGCTTTTGGATGGTCAAGGTGAACACCAAATTTGCTGCAGTGTTAAAATGCATCCTGCTAATGGTTCACAAGGACATTGCATTCAATTACTTAAATCATCCACTCAGAAATACTTTCTATTAAAACTTTTTTAAAAATGCAACATCTAAACATCCTCCGCCTCTAGGTTTAAAACAATAAACAGCTTGTGTTTATTGAACTCAAAGTATGGCATGGTGCCATGAAATGGAGGTCAAGGGGTTTGCCGGCGCCATAATGACAAAGATTTTTATTAATTTTGGGGGTAAAATAGACATGCTAATGCAATCCAGAAAATCTCACCACATTCCACTAGCAAAGCGTACCTTCAGACTTAGCCCTTTGGGTTGACATTAACCCATTCCAAGAACTTTGAACTGTCTACAAAGTTGTTTACCCTGTGATTTTTCAAAAGGACTAATATAGCCCAGTTTCTCTCGCAGAAATCCATTCGTTGAAACAGATGTGAAATATTTTCAAAATTTTTTATTTAAAGACTGAGTAGCAAAACAAAACAACACAACAACACAAAACCCAACAATTCCCATTTTAAGCTTTATGGAATGCACTTGAATGCTCAATTTACTCAATTCACACTCTGATTTAACATATCCATAATTTGAGTAAAAGAAAAAAGATGGAGGCTATTGTATCTTACTATAGTGAAAGGTAAGTGTGAAGATAGTAGAAAGCAGAATTTTACAAATATCTCAAGTGTAGTTCTCTAGAAGCCACTGTGTAAGAATATATGCACATGTAGAATACCTGTATTTGTGAACAGCTGGTTTTCATTATGAAACTGCATAAAACTAAATGTCCCTGCCTGTTAAAGGTTTAAGGCTAAATTCTGGTTTGTGTATTTGCAACATGGATTCCAAGACCACCATTGTCATCTCAGCACCAAAGAAAAGAAAAAGGAAAAAAGAAAGTAAGAACTGCCATATTTCTGTGTCCTAATGAAAAGCAGAATGAATTACATTCCAAAAATACGTAAAACATATTTATGTGAAATATATTTATGTAAAAATATATGTAAAAATACATAAAATATAAATCAAAAGTATAATACATGTTTAAATGCATTAAAATATGCTTTTAGCATATTAGTTTAATTTTCAATTCCAAATTGATAATATTATTTTTATTATCATAGATATTTCTGATACAACCTTACAACATATCTTTAAAAATAGAGAAAGATTGAGTACATTTGTGACAGTTGGTTTTTCTTATGCTCTAACCACTTCACTTGATCATTTCTACTTCCCTCTCCTATGGACACATCAGTGTGTGATCTCTGATCTAAATTAAGAGTTCCTTGTGGGCAGAGACCCTGGTGCATATTATTCAACTCTCTTCCCCCGTTTGTCCATCAAAGATACATTAATGATATCACAAATACTTGTCTACCACCTACTATCTTCCTGGGACTGCAGCTAGACCTGCTGTTACAGAAATAGGACAATTCCTGTGTGGGGGAACTCAGATTCTCGCTGGAAACAGCACAAATATTCAGTAAATCCTTTGACTGACTTGACAGGCTGTTTTACCCCTAACACACACACAAAAAAAGGCCCCAAAACAACAATAGAAAAATTTGAGTTCCAAAATCTACCAAACTCAAAGAGGTTCGTTATAATGTAGACGGTAATATAACAGCTTATAAAATTCACCCCAAGATAAAAATTATTCCTCCCTGCAGGGTTTGATTTGTTAAAGTATCTGGCACGATAGGAAGCATCAAGTTTTGCATCCAGAGTGATAAAAATTTCCGTCCCTGGAACTAATTAATAAATTAGCATACAAGGCTCATTCACCTGAGCCAAGTCTAAGCCCTTCCTAAGGCTGCAGCATCGAAGCAGGTTTCCCCAGGGGACACGATTGAAGCACATGTCTAAAGGAGCATGACTTCCTCTTTCCTGGCATCCAAATCTATTTCTGTCTCTATTATCACATTTGGAATCCACTTCCAAGCTGGTGCCTTCAGCTCAACAGGGTGGATACAGTGAACGTGCTTGCTTTTCTTCTCATATATAAACTTTTTGTTTTTAAGTTAATTGTCTTTTAAGGCACAGCTGGCCTGATGACATGGGAAATCCAATGATACCTCTCTGCTGAGCTATAAAATTGCACTAGATTTAAAGGCATGGAGAAAAGTAAGGAAGAGCCAGGGTGGGTTCTGACATTGAAATGTCAAATACGGAAAATATAGGTATGCGATCTTATATTCCTATTATTAGAAGTGCTTCATTTTTGTTGTTGTTGTTGATTAACTCAGAAGGATAGAGCGTTGATTTTTGACCTCCTGTAACTTAAAAGTTATTTGCTAACATTGTTTTTGCACCATGCTAACCCACGGAACCCCACTGAATTATAATATTATTCAATGTTACTTTATCAAGTACCCAATCTATACAAAGCTCAGAAGGCAGGCTGCTTTGGAGCAGTGGAGCAGCTAGAAAAGTTTTGCATCAAGGACAGAATGAAGCCAGGCATGGGAGTACACTCTGTAATGCCAGTGCCTTGGGAGGCTGAGGCAGGAGGATCACAAGTTCAAGGCCAGCCTTAGCAATTTAGCAAGACCCTGTCTTTAGAAAGAAAGAAGGAAAGAAGAGTACAATTTGTCAAGTAGAAAAGATAAGGTCTGAACACAAGCCATTTGATGAGCAAGTTCAAAGACACCAAGGTCTGAAATACCATAGTGGACAAAAAGAAAATGTAAGTTGTCTGGGAAGGTGGGGGACACTCTGGGGCTGCCTGGGAGCTGGTGCTTGATGGAGCCAGACTGTTATCCAATCACTGCAAGTTCAAAGAGTGGCTATTCACAATGTCATTGCAAGCTTCAAGGGAAGACTGGCTTCAGAGCCATCAATAGGTTTTTTTTTTTTTTTTTTTTTTCCTGGCCAAAACATCAGGTAATTCAGATTCAGGAGGTATGGGATCAGGACCTAGAAATAATAATAATAATAATAATAATTATTATTATTATTAGTGCTTTCCAGGTTCCTATTCAAGATGGCAGACAGAACACAAATGTTCACCTTTTCCAAGCCCCATGGAAACAACAGTAAAGAAGGACCAAAAGAAGTTACACCCCCACAAAAGTAAGGAGAATAGAAAATTCTAAGCAGGGCAGAATTCATAATCTATTACTTAAGAAAAATACCACAGCAGTTGTAAAAGCCACAGTTTCTGGCAGAGCTACAGAAAGGCTCCAACATTGCCATAAGAAGGAGTGGATAACAAATACGACCAAAGATAAAAATGTGACCAGAGGGTTTTCTAGGGAATAATTGAACCTACCTCTTCCAACCGTATTTCAGTTGCTCCCTCTACTCTCTCTGATGAAATGTATTTTTTGGTGCTGATGTAGGTTCACATCAAAACTAAACAGAAGATGCAGAGAGCTCCCATGTCCCCCTGCCTCCACATACCCACCACATCCCTCACCACCAACATCCTGCAGCCAGGGTGGTACATTAGTTACAAATGATGACCCTACAGTGTCACATTATGTGCACCCAAAGCTCATGGTTTGTTCTTACTGTTGAACATTGTGCAGATTTGCTCAAGAACATGCATCACCATTGTGGTATCAAACAGAGTATCTTCACTGTCCTAGAAATCCCCCTGTGCTCCTCCTGTTCTTCCCTCCCTTCCTGCCCCCAATCCCTGGTGCAACCTAGATTTTCACATGTAGCACATAGATGTTTTTTGAAAGAGAGTTATTAAAGAAATCCAGAGATACTATTTCTAGCCTGATTAACTTTTCCCCAGCTGGGAGAATGAGACCGGCACAGGAAGAGAAAGACTCCTCACATTTTCTTCAGAAGCTGGGAGTGAGAATATCTCCATCCTCCTGCAAATACCAGTGATGCTCAGACCTCAGTCGGGACCCAGAGGAAATATGGGAGGAAATGAGAAGAGAATTGCAGTTCATTCTACACCTGTTACTTCACAGCCACAAGGCAACTAATAATATGTGGCCTTTATAGTCATTTATGATAACTTATTAGGGTGGCTTGAGAATTTTAATGTAGAGTTTAAAGCAACCTAGCCAGGTCTAAGATCGACATTTCTTTCCTGCTATTGCAACAACACTCAAACCTGAGCTTTAAATCATTTATCTTAAAAAAGGAGGTATTCTCTGATAGGTAAAGTGGCAACAAAGTAAAATTTAAACCATCAGGAACAGATGAAGTTTTTGCTGGAGAACTTAGTACTAGACCTGGTTCCAAAGTGGAGGGTGGTAAGAGTCCAAAGTTCAGTGTTCTGTGGGGATCCAATGCATCCTGTGAAGCACAAACTTCAAAAGAATCCAGATGAGACAAGTTTGGGAATCTGATGTGAGTAGTCCTCAGGCACTACCTGGGGAGGGGACCAACAAAGACCAGCCATGTTTTCAGGTTCCATCCAAATGGGCAGAAATATACCCATCCCAACAGGAGGACCTAGACAAGGCAGAAGCTCATCCAGCTATCTGAGCCAGGAAGACATGCCACAAATTCATCAGAAAGCAAACCACAGTTGCAGCTACTTGTGGCTTCTCAGCATTTCCACCAGCCTAAGGGACACTCTCCTACACTGGACCCCGCAGGATTGTGGGTTTGAATATGGGAAACTACTCCTGCTTTGGCCAGAATGGGTTAGGAGGAAAAAAAAAGTCCTAATTGAATCTGCAACCTAAAAGTCCAGGTAAAGAAAGGGGAAGACTCTCGTTTTGCAGTATTGAGAAATTCACTAGCTTTCAAAGTAAAAAAGAGTAAAAGGTGTTTAATGCACTTGTATTTAATGGTCCTCACTCTGAAATGAGGTTGTGTGGCTTATTTTCACACTGTGGGTCACTGTGACCTTTCAGTCCTTTCTTTTCCATGTTCACACTCTGTCAGTCTTTGCCCAAACTCTATCAATGTCGCATACATTTGGTGGAAATGAGGGCAGCTTATTGAGTGTGTGGGGGGAGGTGGGAAGGGATGTTGGAAACACCCTTTTGCATGTGTCTCTAGTAATTTTGATTCTGGTAGGTTTTGACCTCTTTTCTAGCTTTTTTAATAGAATCAGTCTCCTGCTCACAAACTTGGCTTTGTTTGTCAAATGAATAAATACTTTTCATCCTGAAGTCTAGGTAGGAAACCAAAACGGCCGCAGACCCAAGGTAGACTGGCACAGTACAACATTTGCACAATCTCCACCCACTCACCCCGACAGTGTGCTCCCCCCCTCCACAATGAACCATTGAAATGCCTCTTGGATTACCAGCTCCAAGCAGTCTCCAGCCATCCAATAAAGAAAACCAGTTGTTTTAAAGATTCCTTTCTCCATTTTAATCTGAAGTGGCATTCACAATGGAGAGGCCCTTTTTTATTTTCGCATTTAAATATTCATTCTCCCTCTCTGGTGTGACTCCCCAAGAGCACTGTGCAAATCCTGCCTTAATACACCCTTTGCTTTCAAAGCACCAGGCACACAGCTATTAGCTTAAATGTCTGTTTGTAAAAGTCAGACCTAAAATTTAAAATACAATGGAATCTCTCCACATGGTGAGATCACAGTCGTAAAGTGGCCCTTTTATGAATACCAGAGAAATAATAGAATCTTCACTTCTTTTCTGAGGCTGCTGCAGCGGCAGCTGCTGCCTTGGTTACAGCCATGTGAGATCTCAACAAAGCTGTTAATTTGAATGGCCTGTTTACGTTCTGCTCAAAGAAGACAAGCCTAGGTATGGTGTGTGCTCACCACAGGAGCCCGGGACTTTAGGAATTACTTTCTTTGCACAAAATGTGTTTTATGTGACTAGTTCTTAGTCTACTTATAGTAACAGGAGAAGCAGTGAGGGCTTGTGTTGGTGTGAAATAAATTGGATGCAGGATACACACTCCCACCTCTTAAAGCAGAAAGCTACTAGCCAGTTTGGTAGATGGATGTCTCCGATGTCATTTTTCACAGTCTGCTTTGCATTTTAGTTACAATTATGACTGTCCTTCATATTAAATGCATTTTTCAAAAACATTGGAAAATAAAGTTGGAAAGGAGTTCAATTCCTAAAAAAAAAAAAACCTGTATAAAAAATTCTTAATTGTACCCTGCTACCTTGATACACCTCTCATCAATATTTCTCCTGAATCTTATCATTTTTTTTCCTTTGACTTCACCAACACATTGCTAATTTCAATAAGCATCTGTGTCTTATACTTAGCCACTCAGGTGTACCACGAAGGAATCATGAGGGAAAAAAAACTACCTGAGGGTATGAGATCAGATATTCTTCTCAGATATTCTTATCAGAAGTTAGCTCTTCTAGTTTAGGGAATTTAATTTAATTTTGTAAAATACTTTCCCCCAAACCTGCTAAGTATTTTAACTTGGGACATAAACATTGACAAAGCTCATGAAGCTATTAAAGCTAAATTTCTCATTCCCAACAGCCAGATCCATGTAGACTGTAAAGAATGAGACTTGTATAAAAGTTGAACATAGAACAGTAGAGAATTATTAACATACCCCACCCAAAGGAAGGGCTGTTCCATAGAAGGAGAAACAGCCAATAGATCATAAGGTGAATTAGAGTCATTCTTGATTACCAGAGCAAACCAAGGCTGAGCAGAGCATGTCCTGCTAGAATAAAGATATTTTCTTTCATGGTAGGATTTTTAAACAGGTAGAGTCAAGAACAAGTCAGTGTATCCGGAATTCAACAGGATATTTCACAAAAATCCATCATGAAATCCCTCTGGTCAAGAGACAAGAATATAATAACGTGCTCCATGGAATCACAACTAACCAAGCAACTTTCCAAAAGGTGTTATCTAAGAGGACATTGCTTTTATCTTCTGTGAGTCAGACATGGCCTGCAGTTCAGCTCAACCTTTTGAAAAACCAGCCTCTACCTCAGAGCAAAGCCTGTCCAAGGAAGGGACATCACCTTTGTCCTTGGAAAAACCCACAGAGCACTCCTAGGCACATTCCCACCCTGCTAAGTTGTTTATCTACAAATAACAGGAGAGATCTGCTGCGCCAGGTGTCCCTGACTCAGTCAGGCTAGGTGGGGATCCATAGCAGCCCCCTAGCAGCCACCAATCAGCATGAGACAGGGAAATCCCTGGGACGCCAGATGACCCTCCCAGTAGTTTATGGTGGTTGATAACAAGTTGGGAAACCATGTAGTTCAGCATGTACACCCCTCTTGGCTTAAACCAATCAGTTCAAACAAATACCCCTTTTGTACTGACCAATCACCCCTACCCAACTTGTTCCTGCCAGTGAATGTGCTAATCATGTTGTTATTTGATTTTCCCGAGGTGTGTGATGATTTGCTAAAAGAGGCGATGATGTGTGTGAAGTCCCTGCCCTCTCCAAAAAACATATAAAACTGCTGCAAACCCTGGACTCGGGGCCTCTCAGCGTCACCAGTTGCTGTGTGTGTGCGCGGAGGACCGAGCTAGCTCGCAATAAACACCTCTTTGCTGCTTACATCGATCTTGGGTCTCTGGTGGTCTTTGGGGGTCCCAAATTTGAGCATAACACTTTAACCTCCTTCTACTCAGGACTTTCATCAAAACATTGGGTAAGGATATCCAAAACACATTATAACCAGATTTGTGTTCAGGCAAAAAGCTAAAAGGGCAAACTAATATATTTAGTGGAACAATGAAAGTTTGAAAGCAACTGATCCATTGTAGGCACTCAATAGATGTTATGTTTAGTAAATGACTTGAGACAGGCTGGGACGTTGGGCTGAAATGAAGTTTAGTAGAGATAAACTAAATGCCAAGTGCATCGGGGGAAAGAATTTTATCAAATAAAAATAATCTGGTTGTTTTAACCATAAATTCAACATAAGTCAAAAGCTAATTAAGACTTTACAAAGGTTAATCACCCTATTCTTAGGCTGCAGACAAAGAATAATGTGTTCAGAAACTGGAAGCAATGAACAGACTCCATTTTGCTTTGATAACATGTCTTCTATGATATTCTGGTAAATTCCAAGCATCATATTTTAAAAGGAGCATTTGAGAATAACCTCTTACCCCTCAATTGCATTCAAAGAAAGATAATGAGGAAGGATGAGTGTCAGGAAAGCACCATATGTTGGGGTTATCTAAAGGGAACAGGATATGTTTTGTGAAAATATAATCACATAGGGAAGAAATGATAACTATCTCTAAGTGGTGTTAAGAACTATCTGTGAAAGAATAAGCAGATATGTTTTATATAAGTCCAGGGAATATCATTTGGGCCAGATGTAGAAACCATAGTTATGCAGATTTCAGCTACTCTCTAGACAAAATAATATAGAGAAAACAGAACAGGTTATATAAAATCAGAGGAGAAAAATCACGGCACCACCTCAGCCACTATTAACTGTGGCTCTTTATTAAGTGATTTGACTTATTTGATCTTGAGTTCTCATATTTGTAAAATGGCAGGGCTAAGGATTCCTACCTCATGAGGTTCTGATGTTAAATAAGAGAATGTGGTGTGCTCTGTCGGTTCATAAAATTTCAAATTCATAAAATGTGAAGCAACTGCTACTCCCAGTTCTGCAAATTAAAGATTAATGTCCAGTAATTGAATGAGCTTTCTTGGGAGAAGTCTTTTCGTGATGAAATCCCACCCTCCTGGCATCCAGTGCTAAATGAGTATGTGTTCAATAAGTCAATGAATGAGTTTATTACTTTGAATGGGTGAATCCTTCCAATAACAACCAGGAGACCAAGCATATCTATGTGAATGAGATGGAGTTGCCCAAGGATAATCAGGTTCTCTGCACTCCTCTGTGACAGGCTCTGCGTGGCCTTTGCATCTATGGCCAGCCCTCGGACCATAACAAGTAAATCACTTCTTCAGTTAGTGAAAATGTCCTCTTCAAGGAGGGACTTGCTGTGGGCTGTGGTCACCAAGCAGCAGGTAGTTATCTGCTCCTTCAGGGTTGGCTTAGCTGCAGAGAGTGCTCAGACCTCACAGCATTCCCTTCCAGGGGAGACTGTGTCCTATAACTGAGCAAGGGTGCTGGGTGCCAGGAACTGACAACTTCTGCCCACCCCAGGCCACTCAACAGGACCACTCACTCCAGAGCTCCCTCAGCCTACCTTGGGCCCCATCATACTTTACCACTCATTCCAGAGCTCCCTCAGCCTATCTTGGGCCCCATCATACTTTTCTTCTCTCCAATCCTGCTTCCTTCTTCCTGTTAGTTCATCCCTAACAAGCACCTAGCACCCCACCTTGGTCTTAACATCAGCTTCCTAAAAGCAACATCAATTATTTCACCATTTGTCAGGGCTGAGGGAAGAGCAAGTAAAGTTACTTCAGGATCTGTCAAGTCCAGATGGGAGGGTGAAGACAGAAAAGTGGCCCTAGTTGTTTCTCTCTCCCATGGTGGCTGTCGACCTCCTGTGTTCTTGACAAGTTTTTTCCTACTGGAGTACTGAGCAGCATGCTTGGAGGGACTGCATGAAATTCTTCCTCAGCACTGTTTTTACTGGATCACCCTTCAGTACTGAATGTTCTTTGAGTAGAATTGCTCATTGCCTGAATATAGAAGTTGCTCTGAAAGTTTATGTGACTGTGACCCACAGAAAGAAACATTTTATATCATGTCCCAGCATATTGCTGCATATAGATGTTGCATGTGTGTGCGTGACAGAAACAGACATGTTACAGCGGTTATATTAATCACTCTGATATTTTCCATTCTATTTTGCTTGTTTTTAATAATACTGGTTACAGCCTTCTAATTGACTTCATGACTATATTAGGATTATAATTGTGTGTGCGTGTGCGTGCGTGTGTGTGTGTGTGTGTGTGTGTGTGTGTGTGTGAGAGAGAGAGAGAGAGAGAGAGAGAGAGAGAGAGAGAATTTCTATTTTATACTCCTCAGGCAAAATTCTTCTAAATCATGTAAACAAATGATGCTTCATATTCTATCTGTAGTTTCACATTTTTTTTCAGTGATGATTTATAGTAAAAAACATATTTCTGCCATACCCTTTTGTATACAGATAAGTTTCATGAAGCAATTTCTTCCTTCTATGTGGGAAAACTGTCTCAAATTTGCATTTTGGTTTACATCATTTTTTAAGTGATTAAAACTCAGCAAGTTGATCTTATGATCCACAGTTTGGATCGTAAGTTTGAAGAACTTTAATGTTAATGTTGAACTCCATCAGCTCCATGTTATACTTGAGAGGCACATTGATAATTGCAATTGTAGTTGTCCTTTCATATTTGCATGGGATCAATGCCAGGATCCCTGCCGATACCAAAATTTATGGATGCTCAAGTCCCTTATATAAAATTATGTACACATATATAGCTTCAGTTTATATTTTAAAGTCATCTATAGATTGCTTATATAGCACCTAATATAATACATACGCATCATTTTATTTCCGTGAACTAAATCTTAGTGTGTGGAAAATTAAAGTATTGATTTTTGGAGCTTTCCAGAACTTTTTCCTTTTCAAATATTTTTCAACATTACTTGCTGAATCGCAGATGAGGACAATATAGAAGCCAACTCTATTCTCAGTTGTAGTTAAAGCTTCTTTTACACATTGACCAAAATGTGGCATCCTGGCTATGAAGGACTAACCAGTATCATGGAGAAGATAGGAAAGGAACAGAAGCACACAATGAACAGTCACAGATATGATCAAACACAGCAGCGTGGTCTGGGAATGTGTCTCAAGCCGTAGCGCACTAGCTTGGCATGCGTGCAGCGCTGGGTTGGATCCTCAGCATCACATACAAATAAAGATGTTGTGTTCACCGAAAACTAAAAAATAAATATTAAAAAATTCTCTCTCTCTCTCTCTCTCTCTCTCTCTCTCTCTCTCTCTCTCTCTCTCTCTTAAAAAAAAACACAGCAGCATGCACACATGCATACAGAGCTTGAAGATGGTACAGAAAATGTGTGCCATGTATTTGATCACCTGAGAATGTGTTCACTGCATTTTTAACATCTAATCTCTGTTTCCTACAAATCCTTTGGTCCCTGCATTGTACACAAGACAATCTTTAATAGAAATTATTCAGGCTGCATTGCTTTTTTAAAATTATATATATATATATATATATATATATATATATATATATTCCTAATATGGAAGGACAACTACACACATACACACATATGTGTGTGTATTATATATATATCATATATATATATATATATTATATATATATTTTTTGCAGTGCTGAAGATTGAACCCAGAACCTTTACCACTGAGCTACCTCCCCAGCCTTTTTTATTTTATTTGGAGACAGATTCTTGCTAAGTTGCCTATACTGGCCTCCAGCTTGTGACCCTCATGCCTCAGCCTCCCACGTAGCTGAAGTTACAGATGCACACTACCATGCCCAACTCTGTTCTTAAAAAATATATTTATATGAGTTAGTTACTTCATTTCTCAATCTTTCTACAGTGCAGAAAGCACTTATCCTTTCCATAAATACTGATTTCCAAACCTGTATGTTACTAGTATATCTGATCTGCCCAGAAATTTTAAAACAAAATATTTTGCTCCTAAGTTAATGCAAGAAACCCTGATTAGCTATGTTTCTATGCACACTCGTTTCAAAATCATAATTTTTATTTGAAACCAATGGCCATATTCCTCTAGCTTCCTTTCTGTTTCTCCGTGCTGCAAAGGTGAAAGTAGGAACTGATATAAGTTCAGGGACAGAGGCTTATCACCAAAGCAGGTGCCTTTCAACAGGACTTTGAGATTCAATATCCTATGCAAGCACAAGTGAGGTAAAAACTGATATTTACAATGCCCCCTGCCTTTGAAAGCGAGGTCAGCCCAAGAACATCCATTATTGTCTAGCAGCAGTGATAAGTGTGAGGTTACAGATTGGAACCGTGGGAAGAGCCCAATTATCCTACTTAGAAAACGCTATGAGTGTCATTTGGGGAGAATAAAGCTAAGGCCTCCCTGAAAGGGTTGCTCAGAAGAGGATCCGTGAGAGAAAAGAATGAAGTCCACGAGAAGCAAAGTCGAGTGTGTCTTCAGGTGATTTGATGATGTTCTCCTGTGTGGGATACAAATGTATTCTTTTCTTCTAACTTTTTTTTTAAAGCATCAGTAAGACGAATGTTACTTGTCCATGTTTATAGGATCCAATTTGGAGGGGAATATGGGGCAGACCCAGAATGTAGTCTCTTGGTGGGTACAGAGCAAGAGTCCTAGAGAAGATAGCTGTTCATGGCTTCTTTGGGAATCAACAAGAAACCAAAATTCTTAAAAAAAAAAAAAAAAAAAAGAAATGAGACAGAATTCCAGTCCATTTAGAACACCAAGAGGAGAAGCTGGAGCAGAATGATGAGAATAAACATGTTCTCTCTCTTTTCTTTCCCTAATAGATCACCTTAGGGATATTTGAGCAAATGTTAAAATGGCAGGCTATTTTTCCCCACCCCCAGCATAAAAAGGACTTCAGAAAAATCACAAAGAAAGGAGCTAGATGGGAGGAAGGAAGGGGAAGAAGGGATGGAGAATCTATCAGCCTAATTTATTTTCGGAGCTCACATTATGGTGAGATACTGCATTAATGCCCCATCTGCTGAGAAAATCCACCAGAGATTTTCAGTGATTCAGAGTGATGATAGGACTCATGTTTCCATTTCCTTCCAGCTGCAGGGAAAGGGCCCTGCTTCTGAGAGAAAAATCAGTGACCTCCCTTGGTTGCCTGGTGAACTTGCTCTCATTTTCTGAGAGCGGAGGATAGAAATGACACCTCCAGTCAGCAAGCCTCAGAGCACGCACCTGTGGACTCAGGGGCCCCCTGGACTGGGTAATGGAGCTGCTTGCAGTCCCACGGCTGCCATTGAATGTCTAAATGGCCCTGACTCCGTTGCTTCCTGTCCTGCGGTCACAGGTTCTCCAACCTTAACACCAAGGAGATCATTCTGTCTTCCTGCTTTCTCAAGGTAAAATTTGTCAATCCTCTTCCTGAAAGTTAACCCTTTGGCATCTCCACTGTACCTCCATACCTTCCTTTTATCTTGCCCAAACTCTTTGGTTTCTAAGTTCCATTTTTCAAAAACTCTCAGCATCTTCTTTTAGATGCTTAGCTTGCTTGACATCTTCAAGCTACCTGTCGCTGAGTTTTCTCCAACTGTCCAGTTCCATTTATCCCTTGGTAGTTCCTTTTCTTCCTCCTGAACCCCTCACTCTCCAATAGCTTTATCTGTGACTTCTCATTAAACTCTTTCTCAGTATCCTACCATTACTCTATTGATCGCCTCCAACCCAGAAAGCCACCAAACATGTAACTCCAGGCTTCAGCTGTCATCCCCATATACACCACCAACTCTGAACCACTTGCCTTGGACCACCCCTTGGACAATCTGACCTCATACCTCCTACATAACCCAGCAACGCCCTGAAACACAAATAAATCACTTCTCCCTTTTCATCCACCCTGGGTGTCCATTCTTTTCCTTCCCACTGCTCTCTCTTGGCTCTAAACCACTGGGGTCCCACATCTCTACCATGCATCTTCCTTCTAATGGTTTCCCAGCCTTCAGATCCATTTTTCTGTCAGATAAATCTCCCCAAGCACTCTCCCTCTACACAGAAGACTAAGTGGAGGAAGAACGTCTGGATTTAGCAGATATCTTGGTGACAGTGTGGACATCTTTAAGGAAGAGGAAGAAGTAGACTTAGTCCTTGTGGACTGCAACAGGGAAGATAATAGAGGACAAGGGGTGAATAGCAGGGCCCACAAACTAGTCCACAGGGGGAAGAGTCGCCCTCCACACCCCACCACACCCACTGTTCCAATTAGACTTTACTTGTATGTTAGAACAAGGTGGTGTTTTTCTCCTTGCTAGTATTTTCTCCCTCATAGGTCTCTTTAGTGCCTTCTCTGAACTCCTTTAGAATTTCCTTCAAGTGGTCAAATATTACTCAAGATTAATGTGTGATTATCTTAGTTGAGTATGTCTTTTATCACTTTACCTCCATGGAGGAAAAATTTTCATTGAAATGTTCTAGAAGAATTTTAAGGCAGTAGTGAATCATAAATGATGAGAGGGTAGGAACTATGTCTCACAGTGATTTTGTAGCCCCAATATCCAAGTAAAGAACCATGTAGACAGCAGGTGATTACAGACCTTTGACCCCCCCTCTTCCCATATCTATCTATCTATCTATCTATCTATCTATCATCTATCTATTTTATTGGTTCTTCTTAGCTACACAAAACACTAGAATCCATTCTGATAAAATTATACAAGTGTTAAATATATCTAATTCTAATTAGAACTCCATTCTTGTGGGTGGGCACGATGATGGGATTCACTTAGGTATTTTTCAGGTGCATACATAGAAAAATTAGGTTAGATTTATTCTACTGTCTTTCCTATTCATATCTCCACTCTCTTCCTTTCTAAAGGATTTAAAATCAGCATACTACAGTGATACAGCCACATCAATGTTTATAGCAGCACAATTCACAATAGTTAAGCTATAAAACCAATCTAAATGCCCTTCAACAGATGAATGATAACAAAAATGTGGTATGTATACACAATGGAATATTATAGACCTTTTGTTCAATGATTACTTATTTAACAATTATTTTGTCTCAGACATCTACTAGGTAATGAAATATAAATGATAAAAAATAGGTCAAACCCCTGCCTTTGTGGGGCTGATATTCCAGTGGGATAAAGGTGGAAAATGGAAGGGAAGTCATTAAAATGGATAACAATATGTTACAAAGAAGATATTCTTATTTTATGAATTCAATGCATAGTCATAATTATTATTAATTTATTATAAAATAACACAAAATAAGGGAAATAATAAAAACAAGAGAAAAAATCCTGTCATACATTAGAAGTTGATAAATGTTATAGAGAAAACTGAAGCATGGAAAGAAAAATGAACACAAGTTTCAGAGGCAGGGAACAATTCCAGTTAGATAGGTGGGGAGTCCTCTGCAAAAGTCTGAGCAACAGCTTAAAGAAGGTGAGGGAATAAGGCATAAGATGCTCTGGGCGAGGAATGTTCTCAGCAATGGGAACTTCAAGTAAACAGACCCTGAAATGGAACCACTCTGGAATATTCTAGAAAATGCAAAGAATTTGTATGTTAGAACAAGGTGGTGTTTTTCTCCTTGCTAGTATTTTCTCCCTCATAGGTCTCTTTAGTGCCTTCTCTGAACTCCTTTAGAATTTCCTTCAAGTGGTCAAATATTACTCAAGATTAATGTGTGATTATCTTACATTGTTCCTTTAGGAACAATGACTTTTATTACGAGTGAAATAAGAAATTGCTGCAAGGTTTTCATTGGACTCTGGCTGCTGTGAGATTAGGCAACATGCAAGTGAGGGTAGAAGCATGAAGATTAGTTAGAAGAGCTAGTTCCTAGAGAAAATGACAATGGCTTTAACTAAGGTGATAGTAGTAGAGAAGAGAGGGGGTCAGATTCTGGCTATATTTTGAAAGTTCAGCAGGAGTGGAGGATTCACTGGTGGATTGATTGTGGAATCAGAAAGAAAAAACAGCTTCAAAGAGTCCAAGGTTTTTGATGTGGGTCAGAGAAGAGCAGAACTATTCTTAACTGGGTCAAAGAAGACTGTAGCAATGTCTAGATAAGTAGTATCTCTGAGAACACTGACTTCCTCTCCCATATGCTGGGAACTGGGGCAAGTTAGTGTTAAGTGTAGAAAGCTGCTTTCTTGCATGCCCACCAGGGCATCTTCTCCTTGGTCATACAAGGGACAAAGCAAACTAAGTAGATTAATGCTGTCCCTGCTTCTGTACACTAACTTACAAAGTCCCTCTCCTTGCAGTAACAAGCACAGATCAAAGTAGTGTGGAGAGGATAGTGCTGGTCCAGGACAAAGCATAAAGAAGGACAGGAGGACCGTCTCTGGCAAAGCATCATGGGCATTGTGAGCAACGGAGGTGCGCCTGTGCATCCTGGGCCTTTCCCATAAGCATTTCCAAAAACCTTATGTCACCCTCCATCTCTGCATGTCTTCCTTGGTCTCTCAGAAACATCACTGCCCTAGCAAATGGCTGTGGACATTACAGAAGACAACCTGTTTTACTCAAAGTCTATCAATTAAGTATTAATTACACCCAAAACACCTTCTGATAAACACCCAGAATTCAGTTTGAATTAAAATATGTTTGACCACATATTTGGGCACTGTAGCCCAGCCAATAAACCATCACAATTGGGAATCCAGTTTTGTAAATGTTAAGTTTGACATGTATTTGAGTATAAGTGGAGATAATGAATATTTGGTTGGATATAGGAGGGTAGAAATACTGGATCTAGCTACAGATATAAATTCAGGAGTCATCAAGAGATGATTTCTGGCCAGGCATGGTGGCACATGCCTATAATCTTAATGGCTTGGGAGGCTGAGGCAGAAGATTCATGAGTTCAAAGCCAGCCTCAACATTAGTGAGGCGCTAAGCAACTCAGTGAGACCCTGTCTCTAAATAAAATACAAAATAGTTCTGAGGATGTGACTCAGTGGTCAAGTGCCCCTGAGTTCAATCCCTGGTACCAAAAAAGAAAAAAAAAAGAAAGAAATGATTTCTGAAATTGGACTAGATGAAATCATGAAAGAAGTGAGTGGCAGAGGGGAAGTCCAAGGACTCAGCCTGAATGTGAGAACATGAAGAAGCCTAGGCGATAAACAGTAATCAGAGAAAAAGATGAAGAAGCAGCCAGGGGAAAATGAATAAATACATTTTATAGTTACAGGTACTGCCTACCACCAAGTGAACAAGCATACATTGAACACAAGAGTGAGTAAATACATGAAATAGCAATAAATTAGGATCAATTATATGCTTGATAGATGCATCACATCTAATCATGAAATTAAGAAAGGGTAATAATCCACTGTGATGAGAAATGGTCATGGTTTTATCCGAATGGCAACATATCCAAAAGCAGTGTCATCCGTTTAGTAGCTCATGCAGAGAAACATTACCTGCCCTTTAAAAAAGAATGAAAATAAAAATCAGGAAAGCTTCTGTTATCTACCTGGAAAAGGAAGATTAAACATTTAAATGAATTTTATCTTCTTAGCACAGTCTACTTGCTTCTTAAAGGACCTCTAAATGTCATTTTTTTTTTCTCTCTCAGACAAATGTGTCCTTAAATCTCCATGTCCGCTACTGCCTGAGCCTCTTGTGTGATAAAGTATCTGCAGGAACACACTCTGCTCTAAATCTAACACCTCTTTGCTAAGCTTTCTTCCTTTCTTTGGCACCAATAAAGGGTAATAAAGCTTTGGAAATATGCTATTCATGGCTCACTGCTTTGCTCCTTGTTTCATGGGGGAAAAGGAAACATCTCCTTATGTCAGTAATTTTAATAGCATAGACCGGATCTCAGCAAACAATTTCGGCAAAGGGTCACGTGGTCAGTATTTTGGGCTCTGCAGGTCATTCAGTCTGAGTTGCAATTACCCAATCCGCTTTTGTGGCCTGAGAGCAATCACAGATCAGTCAACAAATGAGCACGGCTGCGTTCCAATAAAACTTTATTTTAAAAAAATAAAAATAAAAGACCACACGCTGGATTTGGCCCTGGTTCTACAGCTTACTGACACCTTGCAAAGACCACTGACCAATTCTGACCATTTATCACCGATTTATTCTTGAGAAATATCCCAGTATCATAGAAATATTCTGATGTCCTAAGCTCCAAACAATGGAGGAAGAGCAAAGGGGACACTCTGTTGTTAGTGCCACTGCTACTGTGAAAACACTTCTTAATTAAGAACAGCCATGTTGAAATATTAAATAAAGAAGCTGCGCGTGGAAAGGTTTGTGGAACCAGTAAATCACTTCGTTCCCCTGGGTTCCTCTGAGAATATTGCAGCGCCAGGACTATGAGATGGTAAAATGGGAAATCACATTACCTGTTATGTAATATCACAGATTCTTGCTCAATTACTTGAGTCTATCTTTTGCATACAATATAATTTCTTGGCATTAATCTGAGAAGGCTGGGAGGAAAAAGAAATGTAAATTTGATATCCTCTTCACTTTTGTCATTAAGTTTCTAAGCAAAGATCTAGCTCTTCACAAGCTCACTTCGTTTTATTTAGTCACAGTTTAACTGCAACCTTCTCTTTAATAATAGCGATGGAGGATTTCGTGTATTTTTTTCATCATCTCTTTTAAGATGAAGATTCAAAGAAAGATTTTCTTTCTACGGTAGTTTTGATATAAAGAACCCATTAGAAAACGTGAAATGTGTAAATTACACAGAAGGCTCTAAGATGTGGCTTAAATTGTCAGGGCAATGTCCCTTTCCCCGGAAGGTTAATGGAGAGGGGGGTACTTGTTTCAACAAAGGTTTGAAAATAATACCCAGAAAATCACCTTCATGATCAAAAGATGGATTGCTTTTTATTGCAGATGTGTATCATGACATGAGCAGCTCGAAAACAGTTTTACTTTTCCGTTACGACATTTTCCTTTGCCAACAGAATTAAAATGCATCTCTGACTATATCCTGTAGCACATTCGTTCCTCAGTGCCAACTCATCTGCCTCAACTCAGGATAGACACAATAACAAGTTTTATTGTATTTTAATAAACAATAATGAGATAATAAATAATTTAAAAAATAATTTTAATATTTAAAAACTATTGATATTTTATAATAAATTATCATTCTACATAGTCCATACTTTGCAATATATTAAAAAATGGTGCTAGTGATTAAAAAATGAAATGAAAACAATAGTTAAATATAAAATATCATTTTGGACTGAAGTTTTATTTCCCTTCCTCTATTAATGAATTTTTTTTTTTTTTGGTACTAGGGATCGAAACCAGGGGTATTCCACCACTGACTGACATCCTCAGTACTTTTCATTGTTGATTTTGAGAAAGGCTCTCATTAAGTTGCTGAGGCTGGCCTCAAACTTACAATCCTCCTGCCTCAGTCTCCCAAGTCACTGGGATTACAGGCATACACCACCATGCCAAGCTTATTAAAAAAAAAATTTAACCACAGTTTACCAGTATCATACACATTATTATCATAAAATCTCTACCACCCTGTTTCTTAAAACTTGGAGAGGACTATATAAATCATAAGTAAATATTTTTTCCTACGGAACACAATGCACAGCTATTTTTATTCCATGTCCTTTTTTTAGAGCAATACCACCAATTTGTAAATTTTACTGTATGTATATAATAAAGTTTTGTCTTTTGTTAGAAAATTAATGCATGAAATCTATTCTAAGATTAATGCATGGTTATTTCTTCATTCTCAGAAGAAATAATCGATTTAAATACTTTTATTTTGGGGGTGCTGAATTGAACTCAGGGCCTCACACATGCTAGTCAAGTTCTCTAGCACTGAGCAATATCCCCAGCCCTCAAGTACTTTTTAACAGGACTTGAGCTACATATAAGGGACTGACATGAATTTGACAGAATGTAGAAGAAAGGGAAAAACCAGGCACCAGTTTTCAGAGTTCCCAGTGATTTCCTGTGGTCCATCTCACTTAATCTTTAGCACTTAGATGTAGAAGCCATTATCCCATTTTGTAGGGTCTGAAAAGCCTAACTTGCCCACAGGCATGCATTGTGTAAGTGGCTGGTTGAGCCCATGTTTATTTGATTTCAAATGATGTGGTTAAGTTAGGTAGGTTAATTTTTAAAAAAAATAAAATAAAGTTTGACACCATTAAAGCTACAAGGAAAAATCTCATCAAGATTTTAAAAAGAAAACACACAAGAAATCTTTAGGTAGGCAACGTCATGCAGCCTAAACACGGAATCATTGGTAGACATAGAGCTGTAGGTTCCAGGTGAATCAGGTGGGAAGGCACAGATCACTTTTTCCTTGCCCAGGCTATTAGGAGCACAGATGGAAAGATGGACAACTCCACTGAGGCTCCAGAACAGTTGATTCACTGGCGGTCAGTCTCCTACTGAAACCTGGCATCAAGAGGTTGACCTTGGTAACAAGATGGCGGCTCTCTTCTAATCATCATGGGGTTTATTAAGCTTGATTAAGACTTGAAGTGTAGTTTGCATTATTACTTTTAGAAATTAGTTACATAGTCACAGAGCAAGCAGTCTAATGAGCTGTCCTAAACATGGTCGTACCCAAAGGCAGTATCCAACATACAATGCTCAAGCATTCTCATTCCAGCCAGTAGGTACTAGCTAAGTCCCTTACCATCCTATTTCACAGATGGGCAGCCGAGGCCTGGAGAGTCTGTTAACCCATGCCCACAAAGTCATTGATCAAGCTTCTGATGCCCGTGGCACATTTTCTCTCAGTTGACATTAGGAGTTCAAGGGACATTTATTCCCTATTGCTCATGTTGTATTTTATAGACAGGGTAACAATCTCTTCTTGTCCTTTACTTTCCTTTAAGAAAGGACTGATGACATTTCTGATTGGCGTTTGGGAGAAGGTGCTGGATTTCGCTGGTTTAGCTCTTTGCTTTTGAGGACCTTGTGGTCTGCAGGAAGCAACAGTTCTTTTCTGATCCTGTGCTTGGCAGGAGGCCCATGTTGTTCCAACAGAGCAGATACCTGTGCAGGTAGGCTGGAATCAGGGGACAGACCCACTAACCTCCTCCCACCTGTCCTCTGTCATGCAGAGACACTTCAGTCTCCATCTTCACGGTCCTTGTGATTTTCTCTAGTACTTTCCATATGAGAAGTGAGGTGCATGGCCTGTTATTTATTGAGCCTCTTTTAAACCTCAGAAGTTGGGAGTCTTTCATTTAAAAGATGAGTCTGTGCTCTTTCCCAGCTCTATTATTTTTACCAGGTTTCAGTGCCCCCCACCAAAGGGTGAAAGCCAAAATAATTCTCCTGATATACACTTTTGACTTTCTAACTTTAATTATCTAAGACTTTTATATTTTAGCAGTTAGGTTTTTTTTTTTTTCCAAATAGGATATTTGGGGCGGGGGTAGGGGGTGTTGTTATGGCTCAGATAAAAATTAATAAACTCTAGAGAATTCAATTTTTAAAAAAGTTTTCAGAACTCATTTCAGGGATTCTACTCTTTTAAAAGTCATGCCTATCAATCATGAAACATGAATAATGGTAGGCTACCTCTTCAAAAGAAACTAACTATCTCTCTCCCCTCTTTCTCTCTCTTTCCCTCTTTGTCTCCTGCCGCAGTCTGGCTGGGCACAAATAACCGGGAGGTCAGCCACTTGTAAATTCAAGCAAGAAGGAACTTTATTTTCGAACTCAGGAGAACACCACCCACGCGATCCTCCAGGAACTCTGCGGGAGCTCAACTGGAACTCAACCAACCCCCGGAACTCTCTAGGAACTCAGCGAGAGCTCAAGGGGAACTCAACCGGGAACTCCACTAGAACTCAAAAATAGTGGGCACCTGAGGCAGCAGGAACCGCCCCTTCTGGCAAAATGCCAGGCACCATCTTGACCTGGCCTTGGCTCTACACAGTCCCCCTCTTTCTCCCTCCCTGCCTACCTCTCTCCCCACCTCTCTCTAATTAGGATGATTGAATCAGGAAGAGCATTAAATATAATATAGCTCCATTGGTGTCAAGGAGAAAATCCCTGATTTGTGACTTTTGCCAGTTTACATGGTACAAGACCTCCCATTGTGACTTATTTCAAGTTTCTCAACATGACGTCATTGAACATGGATTTGAGAAAAGATAGGAACAATCAATTCCCACAAGCTGGTACAATCTAGCTCTAGCACATCACCGGGTCAGACCCTTTCCTATGATCATAAACAGCCACACAATGTCATAGCATCTCCAGTCCCAGTAACCAGGAAAGTTCTATTCTTCTATGAAGCTCTATCTGATGGCAGTATCAGGAACCATGTAACCAGGCAGTAGAGACAACCACGACTTTGATGCTCAAGAAATGGAAATATTTTTCTCTTCCTTCACTCTCCAGAGGGTCTTTGCACAATGGATTCATAAGACTTGACTTTATGGAATTCAACTTAAATTTCACTCTTGAGGCTCCATCTTCTTACCAACAAGAGACATTTTTCTTTTTATACCCAAGCGTCCCCTAAGGAGACCATTACACTCTAAATCATTTGATATCTTTGGAACTTCTGTTGCCAAGTTTTCAATTTCCTGTGATTGAAGAATCTGAGGAAAGTTCTTCAGGCATCATATGAGCTTGAGGGAAAACATTTCCTATTGCCTGCGACTCCCCCTACATTTGTAGTATTCTTTGGAATCAAGACACATCTCTGCTATTTGAAAATGTTGGCTGATTATGATTATATCATGTCTTTTGGATGCCTTTTTTTCTGGTCACACACAATAATCAATCCTTATTATTATTCTGAAAATCTGCATTATTTCTCCAGTTTTACCAATATGTGGCTGTATGGTCTTGGGCAAATTGCCAAAGTTCTCAAGGTTTTGATTATAATATATGAAGAACAAGGAAGTAAGGATAGATGTTAATACTGCAGGTTACCATTTTTTGAGAACTTAGCATATGCTAAGTATTAGATTATATATTTAATGTCTACTAATTTATCTAATCATCACTATCACCCCCAAACATACAATATTATCCCAGAATACAACAACAACACAAGTCCAGCAACAGAGTTGGCTATCCAT
Organism: Urocitellus parryii; assembly: GCF_045843805.1. Taxonomy (NCBI): domain Eukaryota; kingdom Metazoa; phylum Chordata; class Mammalia; order Rodentia; family Sciuridae; genus Urocitellus; species Urocitellus parryii. The sequence continues at coordinate 73,380,675 of NC_135539.1, read as the reverse complement.
GGACTGAGACCTCTGAAACTATGCATTATAATTTTTTCCTCCTGTAAGTTTTTCTTGTCAAGTATCTTGGTCACCATTATGAAAAAGCTGACTAAAATACTCATATCGATGGCCACAGAGGTCTCCCTTCTATTTCTCAGACTTTATCGCACTGGTATGGTTTTAGAAATTGATAGCATGCTACAACCTTGGTATTCATAGGTGCAGAAAAAACTAGAACTGGGCACATTTGGTTTTTAAATAAATATTATGGGCATCATCAGAAAACATTTGTTAATGTCTCTCTGCATTTAAGCCTCCCTACTTGGGAATTAAAAAGATTGTCAAATGCTAGGTTTACTCAGACAAAATATTTTGTAAAGATTTTTTTCTCAATGATGTGATACCCTCTGCAAATTCCAATGATTAAAAAAAAAGACAATTGTTCCAGGCATTCATAAGATCATTGAAAACTTACAACAATAATTTAAAAAATAAAGATATGAGGTTTTAAGAGTTTATGTTGCCCTAAATCACAGAACTAAGTCGTGGTGGACCCAAAGCTGAGACTCAACTCATCCGGTTACAGAGCCCCCTTAAGCCACTGTACACCAGACCACCCATCCAGCAGAGTTATTGATGTGGATGAATTTTAAAGGTGTTTTCATTTTATAAAATTAATAAATGTGTTTAATAAAGAGAAAACCTAGAGGAGTGGACTGCACATCAGGGATTTCATTTCTGTCTCCTGGCTTTCTCACTGACTTACTGAATTAACTTGGAAATCTCACCTATTTCCTGGGTCTCAATTGTCTATCCACAAAGTTACTGATCTCTGAAACTTATTCCATCTTTAAGTTTGTCTCTGGTCTAGAGGTCGATTTCACTGGTATAACTTATTATACCTATGGTATAAAATATCAGTTTGTCACAATTATATGATCCATGCTATTATTTTGTCAAGATTTTTGACAAAATTCCTTTATCGACAGGGACATGTTTACTCCAGGGGAATTGGCACACTCTATGCAGGTTTGGGAAGCCCAGCCTCCATTCTTACTGCTTCTGTATTGGAGGAAACAGCAAGGGATAGGGTGGGAAATTTCTGAAAAAACACTCCATGAAGGGATAGTAGTCCATTTTTAAGTCTGCTGAATATTCTTCCTGTCATATAATCAAGCAATAGGGAAACCAATCATAGGACATATGACTTTTGTTTGTTTGTTAATCTAACATACAGTTTATGCAAACTGTAATTTCTCTTTTCAGTTCTCCAAAGCATGTTAAGTAATGTGCATAAACAGTGCACTAAACCACTGAAGATCTTAATCCACATATCCCTGGAGACTCTAGATGAATAAGCAAATAAAAAGAAACAAATTAGGGACAATTGAGCAGTGAATTCAAATGTTCTATTTAGAGATGTTGTCTCTATTAAAAACAATATGACAATATTAATATCACTGATCTTATTTTAGGACAACTAGGAGTGACCCCACTTAAGAGATGGCAAAATGAAATTTACAACTAAAGGAATTTCTCACAAGTGGTATAAGTTGAATCAAAACATACATTAGCTCCATGTGATACTTGTACTGTGAACTACAGATGATGATCTATCAGATTATATAACATTCAGACATTTATGTTCTACTGGGAAATATTTTTAGGAAATATCCCTAGGAAAAGAGAAGCCAGGTAATCTTACAGAATGAAGTTGCTACTTTTAAAGACAGTAGACACAGAAAATAGCAATATATCCCTGGTGTCACTGATTTCTGTATTGTGTGGATTTTTAATACAGAATTACATATGGTCACTTCTGCAGTAGTCAAAACTGAGAAACTACATCAGTAAGTGTGGGGTTTTTCTGTTCAACTGGACCAGGGGGATGTTAATTTTCTTACTTGCTAGTGATATTTTTCCCTATTCTACATAGGAAAATAAAATGTCTGTTAGGAAAAAAAAATTATCTGGGGCCACAAACAGAATGTTAGAATAGGAGTCTTCAGTATTTATATTCTCCTAGAAACATCAATTTGAATTACCATCCACATAGGAAAACACCTCTGAAAGAGCTCAGAAATCCAAGGGAGAGACTGTAGCACTTGGGTCCAGGAGTAGAAAGGACAGTTACATATTACTCATACCATCCTTTCCCCAAGTCCATGCAGGATAAAGAGAGATTACCTCTGCATGGGGAAAGGATAATAAAATGAGTACCCAAATCACTATGGACCTCAGCTCTGGGCTGTGACCCCAATTCCAGATCCATCCCAGACATAAGTCATCTCTCCTTGTACAGGATCCAGTCCCTCCCACTTACTGACCCAGGCACCAGATCAGCCTGCCTAAAGACTCTGGAAGCAATCCACCTGTGGGCACTGCCAGCCAAATCTCTGGACAGGCTGACTGATAAATGGCTTTCCCAGATAAAACCTGACTATAAACACCAGAAAGGTGACCTGCTTATTCAAATGTGCAGATAGATATACAATGCCAAAGGATGATGAATAATCAGGAAAGCTTGACACCACAAAGAGCAAAGTAAGGCAAAAGTAACTGACTGAAATGGAAATGGTCTATAAATTGAAAAGAATTCAAAATAATCTACTTGAAGACATTCAATGAGCTAAAAGAGGACATAGACAACTAAGTGAAATCATAATCACAAAATATTAACAAAAACACACAAAGAAATAGAAACTATTTTTTTAAAAAAAACAGCAATTCTGGAGCTATAGAAACTATTTTTTTAAAAAAAACAGCAATTCTGGAGCTAAAGAATATAAAGTATGAAATTAAAAATTCCAGAGATAGTTTCAACACTGAATTCTATTATGCAGAAGAAAGAATTGACAAGACTAAAGACAGCGTTATTTGAAATTGGTTTGAGAAAAGCAAAAATAAGAAAGTAAAGAAAGAGTGAAGAAAGCCTGAGACTTATGGGACACCATCAAGTGAAGCCATATATATATCACAGGGGTTTCAGAAAGAGCAAGTAAAGAAAAAGGGGGAGGTATCTTATAATTTTTAATGATGAAATATAAGTTCCCAAAGCTGGAAAGGGACATGAACATCCAGATCCATGAAGCACCAAGAAATTCAAACAGGTTAAAATAAATATTTCTTCACCAAGACACATTTAATCAAGTTCTCAAAGATCAGGATAAAGAGAATTTTGAAAGAAGTAAGCTAATTACAGGCCAATATCTCTGCCAAACACAGATGCAAAATTATATATATATTTGCAAACCAAATTCAAAATTAAAAGAATCATGTGTCATGAACAAGTGGGGTTTGTACCTGGGATGTAAGGATGACTCAACATACACAAATCAATATCTATGTTATGCATCACATTGGTAGAATGTAGGATAGAAACCATATGATCATCAATAGTATCAGAAAAGGCAGTTGACATATTTAACACCCTTTCATGATAAAATCTCTCAACAAATTAGATATAGAAAGAATGTACCTCATTGTAGTAAAGGCCCATATATGAGAAACCCATAACTAGTAACATACTTGTTGGTGAAAATCTTAAAGCTTTTCCCCTAAGATCAGGAAGAAGACAGGAATGCCCCTTCTCACCATTTCTAGTCAATAGAGTTCTAGCCACAGGAATTCATCAAGAAATAAATGGCATCCAATTTGGAAAGAGAAAAATAAAATTACCTTTATTTACAAATGACAGGATTAGTATATATATATATAAAACCCTAAAATCCTAACCACAAATGATTGAAAACATGGTTAGAACTAATGTTCATTAGTAGTGAAGTTTCAGGATGCAAAATCAACATGCAAAAACCCGTTGTATTCCTACTCACTGACAACATACTGTCTGAAAAAGAAATTAAGAAACAATCCTGCTTACAGTAACACCACAAATATTGAGCAATAACTCTATACACTGTACACTGAAAATTATAAAACATTGAAGAAATGCTTTAAAAAGAGCAAGAATTTGAAGAAACCACAATATATATGAAATTGAAGAAACTATAAGAAGAAACTGAAGTATATACAAATCAATGGAAAGATATCTCATATTCATAAATTGAAAGAATTAATATTTAAGGGCTAGGGTTGTGGCTCAGTGGTAGAGTGCTCGCCTGGCATGTGTGAGGTGCTGGGTTCGATCCTCAGCACCACATAAAAATAGATAAATAAAATAAAGGTATTGTGTCCATCTACAACTAAAAAAAATATTTAAAAAGAAATAATATTTAAAAAATATCTATACTATCCAAAGCCATCTACAGATTTGATGTAATCCCTATTAAAATTTCAACAGTGTTCTTTACAGAAATAGGAAAAACATCTTTGACAAATGTGCCAAGAATACAGTGGAGAAGAATAGTCTATTAATGAATGGTGCTGAGAAAACCAATGTCCCCCTCCAAGAGAGTGAAATTGGTCCTTTCCTTCATACCATATATAAAACTCAATTCACCATGGACTGAAAGCTGAAATGTAAGACATGTGATGAAGACAAAGAGGAAGAGCTTCTTGACATTGTTCTCAGTAATGGTTCTTTGGATATCACCCCCAAAACACAGGCAGGGCATAAAAGTAAATTAATAGGATTAATTCAGACTAAAAAGCTTCTATGAAGCAAAGGAAACAATAAATATTTTGCAAACCACGCATCTTACAGGAGGTAATACCTAAATATACAACAAACTTCAACAATTCAATAGCAAGAAACAAATAAATAAAATAAAATAAAATAAAAATTAGATAAAGGACATGAATAGATATTTTTAAAAAGTGGTATGTTGCCAGATGTTCATGGCACACACCTGTAATCCCAGCAACTAGAAGGCTGAGGCAGGAGGATCACAAGTTCAAAGCCAGCCTCAGCAACTTAGCAAGACTCTAAGCAACTTAGTGAGATCCTGTCTCAAAATAAAAAATTAAAAGTGGTTAAGCACTCCTGTGTTCAATACCCAGTAAGCTTGCAAAAAATGACAGTGATCAATATCACTAACCATCAGGTAAATGCAAATCAAAGCCACAATGAAATATCTTTTCACACTTAGAATAGCTATTTTCCAAAGGGTAGAAAGTAAGTGTTGGTAAAGATGTCGAGAATTTTTGTACACTAATAGTAAAAATGTAAATTAGAACTGAAATTAGAGAAAACACAATGGCATTTCCTCAAAAAAAAAAAAATAAAACAGAACTACCACATGATTCAGCAATTCCATTACTGGGTATATATCGAAGGGAAATGATATCAGTATGTCACAGAGACATATGCATCCCAAGTTCATGGCAGCATTAATCATAATGGCCAAGAAATGAAATCTGAGGGTCTAGCAACAGATCAATAGATGGAAGTGTGGTTTATGAGTCATGTGTAGCTATATAATAATATATAGGTATGCTATATATAATGGAATATTATTCAGTCATACACACAATTTAAAAGTCTTCAAAAAGAAGGAAATCCTGTTGTTTGCACAATATGGATATATTGAAGGAAATTATGCTATGTGGAAAAGCCAGGCACAGAAAGACAAAAAAATAGCAAGAGCTCATTTTTATGTGGAATCTGAGATAGTCAAACTCCTAGAAGCAAGAAGAAGAATGAGGGTTGCCAGGGTGGGGAACTTGGGAAACACGGAGATGTGTGTCAAATGGTACCAGGTTTCAGTTATGCCCTGATGCACAGTGTGACAACTCTAGTTCATAATGCTGTATTATAGCCTTAAAATTTAAAACAGATCTCAGCTGTTCTCATATCACACACACATACACACAGGTAACTAGGCAAGGTGATTGGTATGTTTATTAGCTTCTTTTTTTGTAATCATTTCATAATGTATGTGTGTATCAAAATATACATATTTTTCAGACTCCAAACTAATCATATTAAATATGTACAATTAAATCTTGTCAATTAAACCTCGAAAAAGTTGGAAAGACTAGCCTTAGGCATAAAAGCCAAAAAAATACATATCATGAATTTAGTCATTTTTCTTTCTTTATAATGGTGTATACGGGGCCTTAGAATCCTCTTCAGGTTCATATGCTTTAATAGGTTGTTACTTTCCAGGTAACCGAAAGAAAGAAATACATTTCACTGTCACCTCCAAGTGTGGCAAAATTACTCCGCCCACCTTCCATATAACACAGTCTTTTTCAACTCTGTTTAATAACAACAGGATGAACAGAGTGTTTTTTATGTCAGGGTATGACCTAAATACATAATAATCATTAGTTAGTGTAAGTTATGGTTTGGATGTGAGGTGTTCCAAAAGCTCACCTGTGAGACAATACAGGAAAGTTTAGAGGAGAAACAACTGGATTATGAAAGCCTTAACCCAATTAGCGAATTGATTTCCTGATGGGATTAACTGGATGGTAGGTGACATGGGGTGTGGCTGGAAGAGGTGGGTCATTGGGGGCGTGTCTTTGGGGTGCATATTTTGTATCTGGGAAGTGGAGTCTCTCAGTTCTCTGATCATCATGTGAGTCACTTCCCTCCACCACACTCTTCTGCCATGAGGTTCTGCCTCATCTTGAGCCCCAAGGAATGGAGCTGGCTGTCTATGTACTGAGACCTCTGCAATGGTGAGCCCACAAACAAACTTTTCCTCTTCAGTTGTTCTTATTAGGTCTTTTAGTCACAGCGGTGAAAAAACTGACTAAAACATGTACACTAACCAATCAACTCTCAGACACGTCCATGATATTTTTGTTTCCATGTTGCAGGTGAGGAAACTGAGACACAAACAAGTTTTGGCTCTTCCTCAGGGTCACCTAACCAGCAAGTGGCAGAGCTGCGGTGTGATTGCAGTATGTCTCCAGAACCCGCACCTGAGCCCTGCACAACTCATGTTAACAGGGGTATGTTGTTGATGGTTTTCTTTCTGGTTTTATAGTGGCTTGCTATTGTACAACTATAGGTCCTTACTGTCCTTGTGTAATGTTTAAGAATCTTAACTTGAAGGAAGCATCTTGGGAGAAAAAGCATATTCTGAATGACAAAGGACCTGGGAAGGCAGTAAGAAATGTCAAGTCCACACAGGAATCCCTTTGGGCTGTCCAAGTAGGCTCAATTACTCCATCAACCAGCCTTTGGTCATTCACCACCAGACACAATTAAGACACCAGAAAATTGTGTGACATGTACAAGTGAGTGGGACTACATAATCCAAGACTTTAGCCTGTGGTCAAATTTATCTTAAGTTCTCTGTATTTTTCAGTTTGGAGTCTGAAAAAATCACACAAAATTGCCCTGTAATCTGAGTGCATTACTGATAATTCATTGCTTAAATAACCTTCTCCATTTCATAGATCACACTCTGTCTGAGTCTTTCATTCTGTATAACAACTTGTCTCATCCTGATTTTATCTAATCTAAGTGTCAGCATCAGGGCTCAAAGAAACAGGGCTATAGACAGAAAGGAAAAAGACATCTGAGAATCAGGATCAAAGTTTGGTGGCTAAAAATTGACAAATGAGTCATTGCATTGAAAAGCCAGTCTTCCTGATGCTGCTGATGGGAGCTTTTAAATTTTTACATGGAAGACCTACGGAGAATAGGGATAATTATTTGCATGATGCCTATCACTGTCATGAATAACTAGGGTCTTAGAACAGTATACTGTTCTACTGTTCTTCCTTAGGCACATGAGAACAAGCAGTCAACATTCTAAGGATGTTAGAGCTTAGAATTGGAGCAGTGTACAATGCACTGGTGAATGGCTAAGATGGGATCAAGATAACAAAATAGAATTCCTTGACATAATTATGTCTGAGCTAAAGCTTAAGCTCAAATTTAACTTGGTATCCCTCACTGACACAGGAACACACTTTACACATAATAGTTATTTGGGTTAGGTTTTTTGCTGCTGTGATCAAAAGAGCTGACAGGAACAATTTTAGAAGAGGAAGAGCTTATTTGGGGGCTCTTGGTTTTAGAGGGCTGTGTCCATAGATGACTGACTCCATTGCTCTGGGGCCAAGGTGAGGGAGAACATTATGGTGGAAGAGCATGGAGGAGGAAATCAGCTCAGAACACGACCATCGAGAAGAAGCTTCATTAACAGGGACAAAATATATACCCCAAAGCATGCCCTCAATGACCCACCTCCTCCAGCCATACCATACCTGCCTATAGTTAAAGGGATTAATGCACTGATTAGGTTAAATCTCTCATAACCAATCACTTTACACACTTGCATTGTCTCACACGTGAACTTTTGGAGCACATCTTATATCAAAATCATAACAATATGACACAATAGATTTACTAGAGGACAACAATTTTCCAAGATATATCAACAAATAATTAAACTGTGAACACAAAGGTGAATAAAAATGATCTCTTCCCTAGAGATAAGTATAATATGTCATAGGAGTTACACAAGTAAACTAATACTGAAAATAGAATGCAAAGACTATACTATTATCAATTTCCTGATAATAATCAGGAAATAATAGTAGTAATATCGTTTTTATAGTAATGTAAGTTTCACTAATGGGGGAAGCTGGATAAAAATACAGAATATATATATATATATATATATATATATATATATATATATATACACACACACACACACACACACATACATACATACACACATAAATATGTGTATATATACATATATACATTTTTAATTTCCTGTGTGTTATATTTTAGATATGAAATGTTCCCCAAAAGCTCATGTGTGATATATTGCAAGAACTTTCAAAGGTGAAATGATTAGGAGACAGGTAACCCAATCAATGGATTAATCCACTAATACAGATTAACTGGATGGGAACTATAAGCAGGTATGGTGTGGCTGGAGGAAGTAGGTCACTGGGAGTGTGTTTTGGGGGTTTATATTTTGCCCCTGATGAGCAGAGCCCTCTTTGCTTTCTGGCTGTAGCATCCTGAGCTGCTTTCCTCTGCCATGCCTTTCCTCTATGATGTTCTGCATCACATTGGGCCCAAAGTAATGGAATCAACCAACAATGGACTGAACCTCTGAAACTGTGAGCCCCAAATAAATTTTTCCTCCTCTATGTTGTTCTTGTCAGGTCTTTAGATCACAATAAGCAAAAAAAAAAAAAAAAAAACTAAAACATTGTGAATCTATGATTATTATTTCAAAATAAAGTATTTTTTCTTGCATAAAGAAGTATTTTTTATATCTTAATACATACAACATGATGATTTGATATTTTGAAATGATTACTATAATCAAGCTAATTAACACATCCACATCTTACGTATGTGTACAAGTATATATTCATATATGAAATAAAACATTATATAGAAGACATCCAAGAATAAAAATTTTTAAAGTTCTTAATAGAACTTTACTATATTTTTTAAATATAGTAAAGTTCTATTAAGTTCTTCTTACAACCCAATGCATGGTCTTGTCAGTTTCCTAAGATGCCTATACTATGATCTGGAGATCACTGGTTTATCTGAACAAATCGACATGGTCTTTGAACATGTTGAAAAATACCTTACGGGTGCTTTTTAAGTCTTTAGGTCATTGGAATGTGGTCTAAGGGATCACGGGACACCAGTCTCTTCTTCACTTCCTAGCTCACTCTGTGAGCAATTTGCTTCACCATATGTGTCCCATCAATGCCATTTGACACTCCCACCAGAGGCCCAAAGCAAACAGGTCTACAGAATTTTAAACTGCAGCATCTAGAATCATGAAACAAAATATATCTTTTCTTTCTATAAGTTAATTATCTCAGGTATTTTGCTATACTGGCAGAAAACTGATTAACATATGGATTTTTCTTAAATTTGATGAAAATATAAAGTTTAACAACAGCCAGTTTTTTTATGAAGCAAGACTCATAAAAGATAATATAAACCAAGAGTAATCACACCAAAAAGAGAGCTGTGCTTATATGTCCTGTTATAGAAGGGAAAGTGATGTTGGTACCAGGAATGGCCAGGATAAGTATTTACATAAGATAGTGTTTGGGTGATGCTTTTGGGGGAATGATGAATAGGGATTAATTGTTCTATCTTTCTTTATAGCAATAAGTGAGAATTAAAAAAAATCTTGGTTTATTATGTTGAATTCAAACTAAGGAAGTCTTTAAATTAAAAGACTCTTAGATGGTTAGAAGGAAAGCCATAAAGTAGGAAGCATACTTGCAATCCATGAAGATTTGTATCAAGACTGTATGAACTAATTCTTACAAATAAATCCATTAGAAACCTTATAAACACTGGACAAAAGACTTGAATAGTCATTGAATCAAGAAGACATCCAAAGGGTCAGTAACTGTATTTAAAATGTCCTCGGCATCTTCAGACATCAGGGGAATGCAAGTGGAATCCACAGTAGAGTACAGAGAATGGCTACAACTAAAATGGCAAACAAAACACACTGGGAAAACCAGGAACTGTTGGCCCTCTCAGTGTGTTCTGCTGAGAGCAGCCACCACTTTGGAAATTGGCTTGAGATTGTCTAATAAAAGAAAAGGATACCTGATAATGTGTCTTATGATCTGGCAACCCCATACCTAGGGATAGAAATGCATATTTGTGCCTCAACTGACATATGTAAGAATGTTCTTAGGAATACAATGCACAACAGAAGAGGAGAGGAAGGGGCCGGGGGAGGGTAAGGGAGGTACCAGGAATGAAATCGGCCAAAGTCTGTTATGTGCGTGTATGAATATGAAACAACAAATACAAGTTTTATGTATAATCATAATGTACCAATTTAAATATATATATATAATTTACAACAGGCCAAAGCTGGAAAGAATGTAAATGTCCATGAAGGTAAAATCAGTGAATAGAGTATTCACAAAAGGGACTAAAACAAGTTAAAACAAGGTAGTCACTGAAGACAAATGTGACAACTTCGAAGAATCTCACAAAGTTGGATTAAAAAAAATAGGAAAAGAATACAAACTGTATGATACCATTCACATAGTTTTAAATTAGGCAAATTTATTTCATGATAATAACAGGAGACTTTTTTTTTTTTTTTTTTTTTAGCACTGGCAGTTGAACTCAGAGGCACTTGACCATTGAGCCACATCCCCAGCCCTACTTTTTGTATTTTATCTAGAGACAGGGTTTCACTAAATTGCTTAGCGTCTCACTTTTGCCGAGGTTGGCTTTGAACTCATGATCCTCCTGTCTCAGTCTCCTCAGCCACTGGGATTACAGGTATGTGCCACCACACCTGGCCAGGAGACTTTTTAAATTTGGAACAGGAGGTGGATCTGACCTTGGAGATAGATTGGTGTGTTATCAGTGCTGTTTCCTTATCTGAGCAGTAGGTGCTTCAATGCTGTTGACTTTTTGGAAGTTCTAAATATGTGTAATATTTCAATAAAGTGTTTAATTGTTTTGAGAAGTGATTGAAAGAGAATTTGATGAGTCAATTTGATAAAGCACTTTGGTAAGTGCCTCCAAGTGGCTCCTCTGTAATATTTGGAAACCACAAAAATTGCTGTCTTCCCAAAAAGCAGCAAGAGATTATTAGAAATTCTAAGAAACTTATTTCAGGGAAACTTCCTCTGAGAATGTTCTTTCTTTGAAGTGTAGGACATTTCAAGGACACAGGACTGCTATTGCATAGATCTGAATGTCCTTCAAAGACCACATGTTAAAAAGGTTTGGTGTTCAGAGGTGGTGAGACCTTTAAGCGGTGGGGACAAGAGAAAGGTCCTAGGTGATTGGGGGTATCCTTGAAGGGGATTGTGGGACCCTGGTCTCTCCCTGTCTCTTTTACTTCTCCATCATGAGGCAAATGGGCTTCCTCCACCCCATACTCCCTTCCTGCCATGATGAACTGCCTCACCACAGGCCCAAAAGCAACGATGCCAACTGACCATGGACTGACACTTCCAAAACTATGAGCCAAAATAAACCTTTCCCCTTTTTAAAGCTGGGGTATTTCATTACAGTAACAGAAAGTGGACTGACACAAGCATAAATGCATAGAAAGGAGTCTGAGTAAGTTGTTACCCAGGGAGGAGAAACCAATTGACTTGGTACAATCATCTTTATGTTCAGTTCATACAGACAAAACTTGGGAGAGAATTTTCCAAGACACCAATCCTTGATTTTTTTGGACCCTAAAATATTTTATGACTATGATGAGTCCAAAAGATTAATAACCCATGTTTTTAGTGCCACACTCTGCTTTAGGGATGATAGAACCATGATCAACTTTTCATCAACATTTGAAGCTCAAAATACACATGTACACGTAACTCATACTCCCACACAAAGAAAACACATTCATTATACCAAAGCCTTTATTATGGTCATTTCATGGGGCCCATTTCCTCCGTGAAAGTTCAGACCAATTTCCTTGAGATGCCATTTAAGGTGATTCATCCCCATTTCAGGCCGTTTTCCCCATTTCTTATTGAAGACCATTAGTTTCCTGGTGTAGAGGGCCGTGTTTCCTTGTGCTGTTCTCTCAATTTTCCCCTTTGGTTTTAATATTTTCTTCTCAGGCTGTCTGAGGAGGACGAAGTTGTCTGAAATATGCTGATGAATCATCTGTTCTCTTGTGTCCTTCGCCCACGATACCTGTCTAGATAGTGCACCTCCTCTGCCACAGCCCATGTGGCTTCTGGTTTTAAGAGACACCCTCTTCTGAAGCTCAGGTAGGCAGCTATAGACAAGGATGCCTGGGTTCAGAGGCAGTGCTGAAGAGTGACCACAGAGGGCATCCGCCATCTTGGTCAGGCTCCTCCTCTGTTGATGGGAACGGTTGGCAATTATTCCAGTGCACAAGCACACATTGTTGAAATCTCCTGCTCTCTCTTTGTGGGAAATAATGCCCAGGGGGGGCGGGGGGGGTGCCAATTCAGCTCTGCTGAGTCACTCTGGCTAGACCCTGCAAGGCTGAATGAGTTTGAAGGAGAAAGAAGCATGACCAGTGAGATGAGGCCTTCCTCAACCTGGAACAAGTGGTGAAAGAGAATCCTGAAAGAGCACATCTGTTATAAGAGGCTCAGCCCAACAGGGCAGAGCTCAGTGAGCTGCCTGGTTGGAATCCCGGCTCTGTCCATCACTAGCTGAGGGATCAGGGATAAGTTACTTGACCTCTTTGAACTTCCACAATAAATATGGGAACATGGCGGCACTGCCTCCCCAGGTCGTGGGAAGGATTTAATGAGCTTACCACATAAAGTGTCCACCTTCAGAAAGCGCCAGGTGAACGTTTGTGACTATCACTATTATCAGTGGACCTGCTCGGAGGGAGACAGGAGGGGCTCCTGTCCTCTCTCTTGAGACCCTTGCTCTTCCAACTTCTATCCTCCTTCTCTTTGTTCTTTGTCCCTCCTCTGTTTGCCATTTCTCCTTCCCTTACTCTTCTCCATCCCATGTCCACCTGCTCTTCCCTCCGTCTGACTCCTTACCAGGCATGACATCTACACATCACCTACATGGCAAAATCTGCAGACAGCTGTTCAAACCTTAAGTATCTCAACCCTTTGGGTCAGCTGCCGTATCGGATTTCTAGGGTTGTTGTGACAACGTACCGCAAAGTGGGAGGCCTGAGGCAGTAGCAATGTCTTCCCTCACAGTTCTGGAGGTCAGGGGTCTCCAGCCAAGGCATCTGCTGGCTTGGCTTCTGCGGAGGGTCAAAGGGTAGCCTCTGCTCCTGCTTCTCTCCCAGCTTCCCAAGCTGTCAGCAGCCCTGGGCTTCTGTTGTCTTATAGAAATGACACTCCAATCTCTGTCTCTGTCTTTACGTGCCATCCGAGGCTGTGTCTCTTCTCTTCTACTAAGGTCACCAGTCATTGGATTAAGGTCCACCCTACTTCCATATGACCCTGCTTTAACTAATTACATCTGCAAAGACTCTATTTCTAAATAAGATCACAAATATAAATATGGGGAGGACACCAACTCTGTGAAATGATCTAAGAGCAAGTTCTTTTTAGCTGTGTAGACCACACAAACACCCACCTGGAAGGAAATGAGAAAGCCCACAAGCTTTGAGAAATTGGTGCTGAGGGCTCCCAGCCTAGTGGCAACCGACGGTCTCATGCCTGCTGCTTGCCTTTTTTTTTTTTTTGAAATGTGCATTTAAGACTATAAATACGACTAACGAAGCATACGTGTTCTTTTTTCCTGTAGAGCTAAAGGAAGGCCCAGTTCAGGAAGAATCTACATATAAAAACAGAGACCCCTGGGAACATGCCACCATCAGGTTCCTGACCTCTGAGGAGTGACAGCTGATGCCCCCCCCCCCCCCAGGAACAAAAGGCCATGGATACAGAGGGTTGGGCCTTCCACTCTGCTCTCCCTGTTAAGCACACAGCTAGGAGCTTCACTGCCCTAAGCTGCCCTTATCTATTGAAACCAGATACTGAGTTCCTCCCAGAGAAAATTGTATCCATGAGAATTTTAAACTGTGACCTAAGGAAACAAAGAAGCATATGTGATTTGATCTTCGTGGTCTTCCCAGTAAACTCCCAAGACCCTTCAGAGGGGCTGCTGAGGGAGGATTTTAAGCCATCAGAGAGTAGAGGAGTCTGCAGCCACCACCAGACCTAGAGGGGCTGCAGCTACTGCTGACTAAACACAGAGAGAGGAACAGCAAGAGCCAACCCTGGAAACACAGAGGCCTTAGCACCCCAGCTGCTCTTTCAGGGTGCATGCCCCCACAGCTGGGGCCAATGTTGGAGTCAGCAGCCCATGTCCAGGGGCGTCTCTCCCATCTTCCAACATTCATTGCCAACACCCCCCAAATGGGGGTTTCTGCCTCTGCAAGACTTCTGTGTGTGCCCGTGTTTGTGGATTCATGTGTGTGTAGATGTGTGCATGCATGTTTGTGTGTTTGTATTGGTGAGTGTGCCTGCCTGCACAGTTTAGCGCTTTGCTTTCTTCTGTGTTACAGCAAAGATTTTCCAGCGATGATGACACTGGTCATTTGTAAGACTCCCAACTGTTTCTGGCTAGGTGTCATCCTAACAAGATGGTCATTCAACAGCTGAGCACATGTAGGCATGGAGATCTAGGGGCAGCCCTGCTCAGAAGTAAACTTTCCTAAAGAGCTGGTCCTCTAGAACATTTTTACAACTTTAGACACAGTTCACTGAGAGGCACATATGTGCCGGGTCATTCAGATATGCATGAAGATTTGGAAATCTTCACCTTGATTAGCCGTGTGAACTTGGCCCCATCAGTTAACCTCTCACCCACCCAGTTTCCCTGCCTGTAGAAGGGCAACAATGATATCTGTATGTCTCTCTCCATATATACATAATGGATATATGTGCAAAACACTAAGCTGAATAACAGTCATGTAGACAACTCTCGATAACAGGTAGCATCAGATGTCTGGGAGTTTCTGCTTTGACGGTGCCATCTGCATTCTGGCAAAATCAGTCCCTAACAGTCAGCAGCCCTTTGCACCAGCACAGAGCTACGAGGCTCAGCAAGTAACCAGGGTTTTCACAGGCTCTTCTGGCAGCTTCCTGAATGCTCCCCTGGGTCATTTCCATGAGTGCCCCCAGGTAGCAACAGCGCAAGAAGGCCCATGTTCCCAGGGCTTGGATAATTTTATGGAAGAAAAAGATTAATTGGCCTTTCCACATTGGCTGCTGATTCCACTGCACCTTTACCCAAGTGTCCATTAAACTCCTCTATCATACCTGGACACATTTGTAAACCCAGGAACACAGGGAGTTCCTCAGTATGTCCTTAGAGTCTTGTGTGGTGGCTGGAATGGAGAAGACATAATGATGGCGATGAGGGTGATAATGCTAGCTGTCATGTGCTGCTTTCTACATGCCAAGCTCCGCCCTTAGCATGTTCCCAACAACCTGTTGTGTGGGGGCTATGATCATCCTGGTTTTCAAACCAGGAAACTTAGGCATAGAGAGGTTAAGTAATTTGACCTAAATAAAATTTTCGCAAAGTTAAATTATCTGCCATTGGCATCCCCAAGACCTCAAAGAGAGGGAAGGGAGGGGAAGATAACAAAGACAGACTTGGAACATGCCTTCTGGGTAGGAGAGAGGGAGTGAGGCCAAGAGTTGAGGACAAGAGGGAATGGAAGAATGAGAAAGAGAAAGGGGAGAAGGATTTTTTCAGCATCACCGCTGGAGCGTTTTCTTAGATCTCCACTGGCAACGTCAGAGGAAGGGGTGAAGAGTGGTGGCGGGGGACACACCTGAGAATCCACCAAGTGACTACGTTCCTCACACTGATTACGAACCAAAGATTGAAACGTTTTGGCTGATTAGTGGGTCAACTGGACAGTTGGTTGACTTGAACCATGAAAAGTATCTTGATGATTCTGCTACAAATCAAATTTGCTCATTTGGAAGTTAGGGAAGAAGTCACCACACTTAGCTGCGCTGGTCTGTGATATCCTCCATTTTCTTTGAACAATATTCCCAAATGAAGTCAACTGGAGAATTCACTGGTATCTGTTTTCATGGGAGTCATTGGACATATAAGCCTTCTCTGGTTGTTTAAGGAACCATGTCCAAAATCCCACATAAACCCAGACATGACAATGTCCCTAGTGCCCAAACAGGAGCAATCAGAAAATAACAGGAGAGGAATCAAGAAAAAAATTCATATCTCCAATACCTTCAACCAGGAACTGAGTTTACATAGCAACCAGTGATACCCATTAAAACAGTGAAGATAGCAAGAAAGCAATTTTTCTTGCTCACAGCCCAAATTATAAATTCAGTATTATCTTTGGTTCTTGTTTCTAAGGTTAAATATTTTTTCCAAACTTAGCTTCAAAAGCTGGGGAGAATCAAATCCTTGGATCGGTCTTAGGAGCTAAATTGCATTGTAAGGCAAACTATATTTCATACTTGCTTTTTGGATGAAAACTCACTATTCTTTGCACTCCCTTTTAGTTATAGCCTGGAATATAATCTGGAACAAATCATTTGTCCACATGGCCTTTCTCAATCTGTATATGTGAACACCGAGTCAAATGAGATATTTCTTATTCTCCAGGGCTTCCAGGGTGTCATGAAAGATGTTGAGTAGATTAAGATGTATTAGTTCCATCTGTGGAGAGTCCCTATCTCCTCCCCTACTCCCAATTTACCAAATCAGAACACCATCTTGAGAAAGATCAACCTGTACAATGGCTCTTTATTTCACCCCTCCCTCAGAGATGAAAACAGCAAAGTTAAGTTCAACATTAAATTTGGAATCTTCTGTTTGGAGAAGTTTCAGTCACTTCCAAGAGCCAAGCTGTTAAGGACACAGCGCATAACTACTCCCTGATCCTAGTGGAATGGAAGGGGCCAGCAAGAGCAAGCTGGAGGTGCACACTACTTGATGTGCCAGTTCTCTCTGCAATAATCCCAGGAGGAACGTGTTGTCAGAGAAGACACTTAATGTTTTCTTTTTTCATGACCAGGAATGGGTTTCTAGAGCAATGATAGTACCACAGGAAGCTGAAGTTATTATTGTGTAAACATAAGATGAACACAAATGGGAAATCAGCTTCCGGGCTATAAAGAAAATGGAGACAGTATGGTAAGCACAACAGATTGTTTGAAAAACTAAAATAAAGATGCATCTGTAGTTTTCCAGGTTTTATGAAACCTTATAGCCAATTTACAAGCCCACTGCTGTATGAAATTTTAGTGATGGAATCTAAACTTAGACACTTTGAGACTCATCACCTAT
Organism: Urocitellus parryii; assembly: GCF_045843805.1. Classification (NCBI taxonomy): domain Eukaryota; kingdom Metazoa; phylum Chordata; class Mammalia; order Rodentia; family Sciuridae; genus Urocitellus; species Urocitellus parryii. Next base: position 73,363,055 of record NC_135539.1, on the reverse strand, counting down.
TACCTTGCACAGTCTTTCCCTCATTCCTGAACAATAACGGTTGTTACAATGTTGGGAAAATTTACAATAGCTTTGAAAAAATCCTCCTAATCTACCTGAAGGGAGATGTTCTCCAGGAGCAGAACCTCACCAGATGGACTGGTACTGCTATTAGACTCACCTGACCACTCAACTCCAGTTTCTACACTATAAACAGTTAAAAATCCTTAACTTTCCTTTCTTTGGCCTAACTTAAGTCAAGTTCAGCCATTTTTAAATAGGCCCCCATGTGGCACTGAGTGAGATACAAGATTCTTGTCTGTTTGCTTAACTTTCAGTGTTTGCTTAACATCTTTGTGGATTAAACCCCGCTTACTGGACCCCAGTAAAAATCCAGAAGTTCCTGGCTGATAATAATCCTCAACATTATTGGAATTTGTCTAAACAATGAGGTTAACCATTAAATTCTATATTTGAGGGGAAAAAAATTTGCCAATGAATATGTTTTGCTCATTTTTCAAATGTTCTAATTTTTTTCCCTCAGTATATTTCAGGGAGATTTTTTTTTTCTTTCACACATTCAGGACAGAGAAAGTTGTCACCCCAAAATAGGTTCCTGCTGTTTTATAAATACCACAGTGGGTATTAACAGCTTGTCAAGAAGATATTAATGGAAATTTGAGGGTTATTTTATTAATGCAGTTGGGCTTGACAACCCTTTCATAGCAAAAATGAGTCTGAAGAAAAATGAACTATTCTTTACCCATTATTTTTATTTTTCCTCACTTATAATTTTTAGGTGTTATAATTGGCTTCTGAATTTATTGCTCCATGTTATACAAAGATGGATGAAGGAGGCAGAAGATGCTCTATCTTATGACAGCCTAAGTGTTTAGAAACAGGCTGGAGATTCTGATCTCTCAGTACTAATACACAGGAAAAGATCTTAGATCCCCAAACTGTACTGAAAATGCCTAAAAAAAAAATCTTACAACACTGGCTGCACATGAGAATCATCTGGAGGAGCTTTTGGCCTTCCCCCAGACTAATTAAGTCATATTTTCTCATTGACAAGACAGCCAAAGTAGTCATTTGAGACAATCATAGAATCAATGCTCAAACTCTTTAATATCATCCATAATTTTCCCATCTGTAATCATAATAAATAATGCTCCCTCTGAAATCTATACCTACCCAGACTGTCAGAAAATCACCTTATTTCAAACTGGGATCATTGTGGCTGTAATTAATTGAGGCTAGAGAAGAGGTCATACAGAATTCAAATGGGCTCTAAATCCATTGACCAATGTCCATAGGAGAAAAGGAAGGGACACAGAGAAACAGAGAAACGCTCAGGAAGAAGGTGTGTGAAAGGAGGAGAGATCAGAGACATACTATACTGTCAGGGGCCAAAAGAAGGTCTCAGGCCACCGGCACCTGGAAGGGACAGGAAGGAGTCTTTCTAAAAACCTTTAGAGGAAGCATCACCCTGCAGACTGCTTGGTTTCTGACTCCTAGACTCCAGAACAGTGAAAAAATAAACATCTGCTGTGTGAAGCTGCCACTCTGGTTACTTTGTTAAGGCATCATTGGCAAGGTTAATACAGTGTCCTCCCCCTCATTTTAGGGTTATAGTGCAAACCCAACAGAATCTCTTTATGTCTATTTATGGCATGATGTTTAAGCCCCAGTGTGAATAGGGGCTACATTCTTTCTGGGTACAAACCACTCTAAGATCTCATAACTTGAGGGAATCTAAAATTAGGGTGGACATAGAACCCTGGACCCCAAATCTTTACATTCCATATCACCACTTCTACCACTTTTATAGAATCAATGCTCAAACTACATGCCAGGCTTCTCCTGATGCTGGTTTTAGATCATTTTCTGGGTGAATGTGAAGGAAGAGAATGGATTGTTGATTGGTCTGAAGTACACTCTGACAGTGCCTATATTCATTGGATCTACTGACAGAATAACTGATTCTCAGCTAGGATACCCAGGAACAAGTGCCTAGGGTAATGATCAGCATGCTTTCTTGATGCCAAAAGATTCAATTAAACTATTAGTTGTTGAGACAGGGTATAGACCAAGGAATTAACTTGAAAATTCCCTAGATTACTGTTTATCAAACCCAGCATGTTTACCTATACCTGAAACAGCATTTTGCCAAAATTTTTTTAAAAAGCATTCTATTTGTGATGCATTTTAATATTTTATACTCCCCATTTCTCTTAATTCTGATACTTATGCACAGATTCATTTCATGCCCTGCAAAGAGTAACAACTTTCAGCTTAAAAACAATTCCTAACCAGGGAAAATTGATTTTGGATTGGGCATTGGATGATATCAAAAGTTATTATTATTTGTGTTAAGTGTACTAGTGACATTGTAGTTCTCTAAGAAAATGTCCTGATTTCTTAGAGGTTTAATAAGAACCATATCAAGGTGATTCTAGAGACTCGCTTCTTTTCTGCTCTAGTAGCTAAAGCAGTCGGGCTCAGCTAGCCAAGCCTCTCTGCAGTGAGGCAGCAAGGTCTTAGGCTGATGTTATGATTTCTGCCAAACAAGACTGGGCCCTGGCCCCTGTGTGGCCACATTGGCCCTCAGAAGGCAATCTCTCCAGAGTTGTTTCTGAGCCTGGACATTCCTTGATGTACTTCTCAGTACTTAAAGAAACAAGGTCTGTGGGCTACTTCTCTTAGTCTCAGCCCATATAACACAAATCAGGGGCAGAATTGCTGTTCTCCCTCGAGTTCCCGCTCTGCCGCACTTTGCCATTGAATGCACCAAACATCAATATCTGGCTTGTAACTTGGGAAACTGGGAGTAGGGAACTTTCTGAGCACTCTGCTGCTTCTCTGCTGGTAAGTTTTCCCCTACAAAACCAATGATACAGTTATACCATATGGCACTAGAGACCCCTTGCATGACAAGATGCATCAGGAATGTTTGAGAATAAAGTGACATGACACCTGGGGAGATCTGCTTTAGAAGACTTCATCCAGGGGAAGTCTTCCCATCCAGGGGGAGACAGAGGATAGATGGGGCAAATGTGGCCAAACTTGGATAATGGTTAGAACTGAAGGGTAGATGCATGGGAAATCATTCGATTGTTCCATCTTGGAACAATTTTAAAATAAAAAGATTTTTAAAACCCACACTGTTCTTGAACATCTCTTGCTCTTTAACTTGGATGTTTTATTTGAGGCTTGGAGAAGTCTATTGATTGATCCTCAAAATACCAATTGTTGAGAAAACAGAGAAAAAGAAAAAAGAAAAACCTATAAAGTAAAAAGCTTTTATCTGAAAGACTTTATTACTTCTGCATTTATATGGTAATATAGCAGTAACAAGGCCAGCCATCTGGCTTTCTTACCATTCAGCTTGGTGTTGTTCCTAATCTTTGTACCTAAGGTGGCCAATCTCTCACCTAAATGAGAAACTGCTTAAGGGCAAGGATAATGACTAAAACCCTTTGACCTTTGTAGAAATCTATCATTTGCACACTATAGGCAGTTTATAAATATTTTCAATTGATTGATACATAAACAACTTGTAATTATTATAGTTTTGATGGTAGGCACATTTTCTCTTAATTCTCCAATTTCCTTAGGAAAATGATTATTTGCATATGGCAAAAAAAAAAAAGAAAATTGCACAAGTAACCAAAGATTTCAATCAGAGTTCCATCGCCCTGTTTGTTAGATGACATAAGCTTAAATATATTGAGCACTTACATGAGAACCTAGTCATTTTGTAAAGTGCTTAACATAAATTACCCCACTCAGTCTTCACAGGAACTCTGTAGAGCAGTTACACTCCAAACCTGCAGATTGAGAAACCGAGGCACAGAGATTAAGATTTGTGACTTTTCAAGGTCACAAATGAGTTAGCAACAGAACCAGATTTAGAAGCAAGGAAAAAAATCTGATAACAGAGTTCTTTTATCCAATGGCTCTTTCCCGATTCTGTTGGGGCCTGCCCAGCAGAGATCCTGAGTATTGTGTCCAAAGTGACCAGGAATTTGGCCTATTTGATGCTGAAATTTGATATTCTACACAGACATGTACACTCTGTAAACATGGCCCAAGAAACTAACATCTACTGGGCATTGAATGTACCAAGAATTCTACTTGTTACTTCATCCATGTTTAATCTTCTGAAACTCCTACCAGGGAAAGACCTTCTAAATGTTATACTAGTTAAATATTATGTCAAAATAGAGCTAAGTGGTAAAGTACTTGGCTAACACGTGTGAGACTCTGGGTTCGATCCTCAGAACCACATAAAAACAAATAAATAGAATAAAGGTATTGTGTTCATCTAAAAAAACTAAAACTAAAAATATATGCCTATATATATATATATATATATATATATATATATATATATATATACAAACATGTCAATATTATAATCAGGCAAAATTTTATCAAGACACCAAATATCTTAACTATGGGAGGCAAGGGGTGGCCTGGTGTTCATGATAGATTCATGATATCCAGCTATAAAACGAATGACTCAAGAATCATAAGAGGGATCTAAGATCGTAATTAGGCATCTGTGAATGAATGCATGAGGAGAACTGTGACTATTACAAGTGGGACAATGACAAGGACAGGGTTGATATAAAAACAGTAGAATTTGGTAAACTGGAAAAAGGAGAGAAGCAATAATTTTGTGGAAACAGGAATTTAAACTAAATGGTGAAAGGACCTATCTAGATTGGAAACATGAGTGTCACTTCAGTCTCCTTTAAATTTAAGATACACAATAGAATGACCAACTATGAGAACAAATTAAGAAAAGCAAGACTTTTAAGGAAATAAATCATATTTCAGAGAAATTATCAAATTATGTGATCAAATAAGTAAAGAAAGAGACTTGCCTATTTTTGTCCTTACCAGTTGTATTTAATGTCAATGCATTTTTAAAAACCTAAGGAGCACAGTCACTGAGTAATATGACAGTTCTTCAAAATCTTAAACTTAGAATTAGCATATGCAGTGTCTGGGATGTTTGCATGCTCCTCAAGTGCTCACACTGAAACCCTAACCCCCAGGGGAATGATCGTAGGAGGTCAGAACTTTGGAAGGTTATACAATAATAATGACGGATTTTTTTTTTTTTCCTTCTGGCTTATTTGAGAACCAACAGCTCAGATTCAGATGAAAGGAAGAACTTGAGCTCATTGTGCCAGACTTAGCTTTGGAAGGTGGAGGGCTGGGGCTGGTCTAAGGGTGCAGGGAAATTTGACCAGATCCTTTCAAGTGGTTGTTTTTTTGCAACTAAAAAAGGAAGGTTATTTTACTTTGTATCAGAACATAACATTTTAAAAGGCGGAATCCCTTTAGATCAATGCACTATTTTTCCTTCTGGGAACTTTTGGAAGCATTTGTCTTGTAGGTCTCATGACACTTCTGGCAGCCAAAGCCTCAGGGAGAAGAAATATAGAGCTGACAAAAGCATACAGATGTGCGGAGAGTATCAATGAGTTCTCTGAAATATATACACACATGAGACTCTGTCCTGATCCTCATCTCCTGGTTCGCCCACAGTTCCTGGCATTGACCTTCAGCTTTATGATTCATGCTTCCCTTACCTGATATCCAAAATGAAATTATCTGAAAATCCTACATCAATGTGAACCCCACCATGTCCCCATTCATGAGCAGTCACTAGGGAGTTCTGTCTCTCACAGTACTTTAGCGATTTGTCAGGGTTTACATGGCCTCTTCATTGTTGGTCTTACCATTCTGTCTTCTTCACAATTTGTCCTCATGTGATCTATAAGAGAAACAGTTGGTATCCAGGGGTGATAGCTACAACTGGAGATTTAAAGCATAACAACAACAAAGAGTTAATATCCTCCAGGGGTGATACATATTAACCCAACTCATTGTTCATAAAAGTATAAATCAGTAAGCTAGTTTACTAATTGACCAAGAGACCTAATTATTAAAATAATTTGTCTACTTGCATTCCCTGGATTTCTAGCCTGCTGGTATAGATCATTATCTGATGATGGTCACATTGTCAAATCCAAGTTTCTATCCTATGCGCAAGGCAAATTGTCCTGTAAAACTTAAAAGGCAGAAATCTTTGGAATCTCAGTATAGAGGACAAACAGGCACAAGAAACCTCATTTACCAACTTACCAAATTATATAGAGTTCCCCCATTTGGTTGCTTTGCAACCAAAAAAGGAAAGTTATTTTACTTTGTATCAGCACATCAGTTCTTATATTATCCTATTTTCATGAAGAGTAAATACTGATTTTTAAATATATGTGCAGTAAAAATATTAAATATACATATACTCGTGCTGTGACTTTGGGCCTTTTTATTCTTTCAGAAATGGTACAAAGTAATGAATGATTCATTCCTTTGAGGAGTTAGGCATAGACATAGCACTAAATATTCTGATTTTTAAGTTCAACAACATTGGAATATTTGTCAATAATAAAATATTAAAAGTGTCTCAGTCAGGAAAATGTCAGTGTTTCTTTCCTAAAGAGACATTATTTATTTTCAGAATAAGATTGTTCCAAAGATAGCAGAAAGAACAGTGAGAGTTAGTAAAAACATCACTTAATTTTGCTAATGTCAAAAGTTTCCGGAAGTTCAAGTGGTTGCTTTTTAAATGGGTGCTTACACAAAGTATCCAAATATTTGTAAGGCTGAAAAAAAAAACCAGCAAGTACAAAGGAAATTCAGATATGTATATAGGAGGTGACAGATTTGTTTCTAAAATAACCAGACACTAAAATTAAGGCCTAATGGAAAAATTTGTATAGCCATCCCAGGCTAAACCATAACACAGCATCAAGGGTGGTTATAGATTTATTCTCTCTAAAGATCTTAAAGGCTAATTGCCATTGACCCAATTCAATTCATCAAAGATTATTATTAACAAGATCATCATCCAAATTGTATATTCATTGCACAGATTACCAAAAGCATGGCTATGATATCCACTGTAAAAGAGTTTGATGACCACCTGGGGAAAACCATCGACACTCTTAAGACAATCATTGACAAAAATAAAATAAGTACATCCAGGATATCTGGAATGTAATGTGAGTTCAGGGAAGAGAAGGAACATCTTAGGCAGGAACAATCCAGGATGATAGCCAGCCCTGGAGCTAAAATTGGAAGGAGAGATAAAAGTATTTGGGAAGGAAAAGGAGCAGAATTTACTTCTTAATTGAGGTAAAAAAATGCAAAAGATAAAATTTACTCTTTTAAACTATTAAAAATATATAGCACAGTAGTGTCAAGTATTGCACCTTGTTCTGCAATGGGTCTCCAGAACCTTTTCATCTTGCAAAATTGAAACTGTTTCCATTAGCAACCTCATTCCACTCCCTCCAGCCCCTGCAACCATGATTCTACCTTCTGTTTCTATGAATTTGACTTCTCTAAGGACCTCATGTAATTGATACCATGCAGTATTGGTCCTTTCATGTCTGATTTACTGCACTGTGTATAATGTCCTTAGTGTTTACCTATGTGATTGTATGTAACCAAATTTCCTTCATTTTTAAGGCTGAATAATATCTCACTGTATGTATGTGATGCATTTTCTTTATCCATTTATCTTTAATAGACAGTTCATTTCCACCTTATCTGTTTATGAATAATATTTCGATAAACATGGGTGTGCAAATATCTCTGGGATTCTGTTTTCAGTTCTATAGGTATATACTCAGAAGTCGGATTGCTGGATCATGTGGTAGTGCTATGTTTAAATTTTTGAGGAAACGGGAAAGGAAACAAAAGTTTGACAAAATGGATTCTCTATTTGGAGGAATTAATGTCTGGGTATGTGTGGTGGCCTGTGAGGAGCCTGGCCTGAGGGCTACATCAGAGGATAATGAGAGTGGAAAATAGGATGGAGAGGGCATATTGACAAAGTCCCAGAGAGGAGACGAAGCTATAAAAATCATATGGTACGATCATTTGTGAACCACCCATTTTGTGGGGTGAGGCATGGTAAAAACCAACACACTAAAAGTATCAGTTTGTTCATTCATTCATCAAACATTTATTATATGCCTACTTTGTGTGCAGTACCAGCTAGTCTAGATACTGGCGATATGGTAGAAAATAGTACAGATAAACCACTTTTCTACATGGGCTTAAATTTGAGGAGGGAGGAGTCATGAAATGCAAGAAAATTTAGATAGGTTAAGTAGGTAGACATGTGCGTATCTACAATAAGTCAGGAGGATGCATGCTATGAAGAAAAAGCAAGCAGGGTGAGGGAGTGAGAGAGGAGGACGGTGTTAGCTAGGGAAAGGGGACTGGAAAACTTCACTGAGCAGAGATTAGAATTATGGGGAGGAACAGCACACCTAGAGTTAAAATATTTCAGGCAGTGGAAATGGTGGAGGCACAGGCTGTGTGTTAGGAACACGTAGGCATGCCTGAGGACCTCAGAGCTGGACACTGTGGACCAAGGGAGAGTGGGAGAGGCAAGGACAGGTTATTGTGTGAGGTCATTGTAAGGACTGTGGCTATTATCTTGAGAGAGGCAAGAAATTCCTGGAAGGCTCTGAGCCCCATGGTGACCTGTTAGAAGGACCTCCTGGCTTCTGCGTAGAGATGGGAGAGTAGCAAGAGTGGAGCTGAGAAGTGGTGAATTCTGGCTGTCAGTAGTCTTTGCCGATGGATGGAATGTGAAGGAAAAGAGGAATCTCATATGTCTCCCATGCTGCTAGTCCTAGCAACCCAAAGTTTGGCATTGCTATTTACTGAACTGTGGTTGAAACTAGGGGAGAAGGTAGATTTTGTGGGGGTTGGGGGGAGAAGGAATTTTGAAATATGTAGATTTGTGGAAGAATGCAGCTCAGAATTGGAACCTGCACGTTATGATCACTGAACTAATCCACTTAAGAGGCGACGACGGGCTGTACTAAGGGGAAGGATAAGATAATGGAGTATAAACAAGGGCTCCAGGAGGTTTCTCTAAGGTAAAATGACAGCCATGTTGACAGACCAAGAATGATGAAATCAATGAAATGTCAGAGACTCCAGATCAGAGACAGCAGGAAATGTAGACTGACATACTCTAGTCTCGTTAACATGAAGAATAGGATAGGGGCCAGCCATACTTTCACAGAGCCATTAATATGTGAATCCCCTGTTTCTGTTTTTAAAATGTAAACCTGTTTAACTGCTCTGACTAGGTTTGGGACAAGGAACTATCAATAAGACATATGTTAGCAAGTCTCAGTAACAAAGTTTTGTTGTAAATGGTTAGAAGAGAGGACAAATTACCCTTTAAGTTTGTCTTTCTCCAGAAGTAGTCCATAAACGCAAGTGTCAATCACTCTTTCACCTTTCACCTTTCTACTGCAGCTTTTCCAACAGCACAGCTCATCCAACTATCTGGATTCAAGTCTCAAGGTTATGGAAGAATAGAGTCCATTCTCAGCAAAGTATTCAACAGATGAAGTTCATATGTCATAATGTCCACTTCCAGCCAGACACCTGTAATTCCAGCACACACATGTAATCCCAGCAATTTTGGAGGCTGAGGCAGGAGGATCCTGAGTTCAAAGCCAACCTCAGCTAATTAGCAAGTCCCTCAGCAACTTAGCCGGATTTAGCCAGACTGTTTCAAAATAAAACATAAAAAAGGACTGTGGATATGGCTCCGTTGGTAAGGTGCACCTGGTTTAATCCTCAGTACCAAATGTTCAAGATAGTAGGTAAAATTAAGTCCAAGCCAAAACTTGTCTGGCAAACAACATAATGCTGGAGATATTACATTTACCTTGGAATACTAGCTATAAAGTAGATCAAATGAGCAGTCTGCTCTCCCCATTCAGTGGGTCCCTCTTGTCCACTAAAGGAAGGCACAGTCCTGCTTGTTCATTGAGCCACAGCTCTGAATGGGCCACTTGACTGACTTCTCCCCAATTCCAGGGAAGTCGTGGGGCATCTTGTGAGACAAGCATTATGAGACACAAGGCTGAAAACAGGAGGATTAAGCCACCTTGATTAAGGATTAAGCCAACTTTAAGACTCCAGTCTGAAACACTCCTATTGCTCCCAGAACCCTGCAGCCAGATAGAAAGAGTCTTCGGTGGAGACACTGGATGGCCCAGGATGCCTTGCATGTTTTTCTCAACAAGGACGTATTCCCCTGCCATTAGGGGACTGAACCTAGCAAAGGAAAGCATAGTGTGGGGAGAACAGGACCCAGGATGACAGCATAAGAAAGTCTTAAGCACTCAGCTCTGTTACACCTTGAGAATAAAGTGGACCAGAAGAATGGGGAACTCTGAAGACACCCTCCATGAAGGAGTGGAGCAGGTGGAGCAGGACAGGGCAGAACGGAATTGATGGATTCTTTGGCACTGTGTTGACACATTTGGCAAGAGTAATAGTAGGCAGATGCCAGGCATGTTAGAGCATCTGGAAAGTTATTGATCAGCATATCCCAAACTAAACAAATGGAAAACTGAGGCAGCAATTAATTCTAAGGTAGTAATAAGATAGGAAATGGAATCACATTTTGCTATTTGACCCTTAAGTAAAAATCATTCCATACTGTTATTTAATTGGCTGGCATAACCAAAATTTGATATATAACACTATTGAGAAAAAAAAAATAGGAAAAGAAGAAGAAAAGCAGAGCAGGAGGTGATGTAAAAGAGATGAATCAAGTTAAAAATGTCAACAGATATTGCATAAAATTGATAAATTAATAGCAGCATGAGCATATGATTTGGAAACATAAAGACAAATAGCAAACCTAAAATGTTTAAAGTAGCTCCTTCTGGAAAGAATGGGGTTGAAGAAGATACAGACAGAGCTGGGTCTCAGATGCCATCAATGTCCACTATGTCCCCTTGACCTCCCCTGTACATGTTGGTCAGTTGCTCTGCAAGTCCCTGCAACTCTCTTCACCTGAGAGCACTCTCTGGATGGGCCCAGCCTGCCCTTGGGGCAGGAGTACTGGAAGCAATGCCTATGCTTGCAAACCTCAAACAATCGAAGGAAGGATAAAAAGTCCAACTCACTTGTCCCCTGGATGGGTCCACTCGGGTATGTTTTAGGCCACTTCCAGATCTATCTGATGGGCTGAAGCCCCAGGGCAGTGTCATCCTGCTGGTGTACTGCCCCTGGATAAGCTCCATTCCTTTCCTTTCTCACTTTCTCTCCTTGCTATGGGTGTTCTGTGGAACCACCTCCAAAAGAAACCACCAGCACCCTGATCTTCATTTTAAGGGTTTGTTTCCTGGGAAGCCCCACTGAAGACAAGCCTCCTCTCAATATGAGTCTTTCAGAACCAGGTACTCCATTCCTTCACTGTGTGCATAAAATAAAACTTAGTTTCGAAATTGTCTAAGAATGATTATCTTCTGAAATTATGTCAGGCTTTACCTATTACAGTGCTGTTTATTTGTAACCTAAGTGGATTTGCAATAGATACATTATACCATTATAAGTTCAATTAATACAAATCAAGTGTGATAACTTACTATTGGAATTAACAACAGCCCCATGATGCAAAGCTCATGGCAAGGCTCCTCCTAGTTAGTCATCTGGAAGGGCAGGCTTTCCTTCCTGGCACACTGAGATAGAGTTGCTAACCTTCCACCAGCTGTAGCTAATGAGCATTCCTGTGATTTCTCAATTTCCACATTTGTATCCTGTATAGAACTAATATTTGCTTTTTATTTGTGTTTTTTTTCCTCCATAGATCTTGGTGTCAACTAAGTTTGACAGCAATATTGATTTCTCTGCTTTTATGAGTGTTATTGCTTTAGGAGATTTACAAAGGGCCAAATGCCTATTAGTTGATTAGTAATTATTACCTCCATGACTCTCATCTGCCTACGTAACAGCACTATACAGTTTACAGTCTGATATTTTTAATTCTTCACCAGTTCACATATGTTAACTAGTTACTGCTTTATTATCATATCACCCAATCCCTATTTTCAGCCAAGGATCCTATTGGTCAGAGCTTAGCAAACCAAGCCTAAGTGACAGCCCATAAGACCCAGTTATTTTTGTTGTCTAGGATAGATCTCCTCAGCAGCTGTAGAAAACAGATGTCCCCCAAATCTAGGCTCAAAAACTATCATACTACACATACTCAATAGTGGCGGGAAGACCTTACCTACCCGAAATCATCACTTACTAACTGCTTACCCTAGAGCTGAACAACTCTTGACCCAGCTTGCTAACAGCTCCATTGATCAGAATGTGGACGGAGTGGTAGCCGCTCACACAGGATCACTCCAGAGGGATACACGAGCACCAGCCACTTCTGAGAGGAGCATGGCCAAGAGAATGCACACCAGAAAGAACTTCATGAAAACTGCCAAGAACAAAGGCAAATAAAGCTGTATTTTATAAAACAATAAATGTTAAAAAATAAAGCTGACCAGAAGTATAATGAAATTAAGAAAATTAAAGTCACATAGTAGCAAAGAGAAGCAAAACCTACTCAATTCCCAAAGTCTTGGTTTTCATCAAGGAAGGAGGGCCAGTGTTTTTAAAGACAACACAGGCTCTTGTAGGGAAGGAACTGTGTAGGACATGCTCTTTCCAAGAATCCAGATCACCAAGCACCTATTGTGAAGACCTGAAGTTAGGAAATGCGCCTACAGATCTGGTGTCAGAGCTATTTCCATAGTTAGAGAATGAAAGAGGGACAGAAGACATATAATGGACAAACACTACCCTAGCCTTTAGAAAAGAGGCCAAGGTGAATGTCAGGGAAAGTAAACAGGTTTGTCTGGTGTGCTTTCAAGAAATTCTAGAACAGTTTCCAAGGCTTGGAATATTAACACAAGATTGCTAGGGACCCCATCATTCAAGGGAAATGTCAGAAGCTTGGTGTGTCTTTACTTCCTCCAGGCATTTGATGACATCTCTTATTATATCTTTGTTAATGATGTTGAGAAATTAACATTGGTGGAGAACAGGATAGATGGCCTCGAAGCTGTTGAGCAAATGGGGCACAAGGCGTACTATTAATCAAAGCTGACCTCTCAAGATGTAGTTAATGGTGCAGTAAATGATGGTGATGAACAACTCAAGCCTGGGATGAGGGACTGTAGTCACCAGCTGGGTGGCAAGTTACTGCACCTCTCTTACTGAGCCTCAATTTCCTGAGCTGTGTATTAACAATCATGAGGATCACACGGACTTCCTGGGGTGGGGGTTGAAATGAAGCAGCGCCTGCAGAGGGTCTATACGGGCAGGCCAATTACCCTCAACAGCAAGCGCCCACCAGAAATCATCTCATGAGATTCTGATCTTTGTGGGTTTAAAAAAACATGAGCTCAATCATATTACAAAATTCATCCTTAATCCAGGAAGGATCTAGAACCCAGAAAGGTTGGGCTCAAACAGTTCTTCCCCAGCATGACCTCTAACATAGAGATCATTTCCTAAAAGAACTTTCTCTGCGTCACATGTAACTCATTCTCTTTGCTCGGTATTTTAATAGCACTTTCTGTGTTTTAAAATGAGAAGTAAGTTTGAAACTTCATTTTTTAAATTGTTTTTTTATTGTAATAAGAACACATAACATATAATTTTCCATCTTAACCCACTTTCAGGTGTAGGGTCCAATGGTGTTAGCATATTCCTACTTGGGGAACAAAGCTCCAGAACTTTTTCATCTTGTACACTAAAGCTCTGTGCCAATTAAATAAGAGCTCCCCATTCTCTCCTGCTCCACTCTGGGAACCTCTGTTCTGCTTTCTGTCTCTATTAATTTGACCATTTCAAGTGCCTCTCATACAAGTAACTGGCTTATTTCACTTAGCATAATGTCCCCAACGTTTCATTCACCCTTGCCAGAAACTGTGATATATAAACACAATGGAGTTTTACCCAGCCATAAAGAAGAATGAAATCGTGTCATTTACAGGAAAATGGATGGAACTGGAGACCATTGTGCTAAACAAAATAAGCCAAACTCAGAAAGTCCAAGGACTATTTCCCACATCCTCTTCAGCATTTATTGTTATCTGTATTCTGTGATTCTAACTGGAATGAGATTGAATCTGAGTGTCGTTTTGATTTGCATTTCACTGATGACTAGAGATGTCAGATATTTTTTCCTATCATTGTTGGCCACCCACCAACATGACCAATTTTAAGCATGAGCTTGGCCCCAGGGAGATGAGAGAGAGGAAGAGAAGAAAGATAAGTCTTACAAACTGGGAACCATCTTGGACTTTCCAGGAATCAAACCAGCAGAGGGTCCAAGCTTGAACCCTAACTCCTGCTCTAGCCTGCCTACTTTGAGCAAGTTACTTACCCCTCTGCCTTCATCCTCCAGTCTGTGAAGTGGGCAAAATGATCTGTGCTAAGTATTCAACCACTGCTTGATGTATAACAATTATGCAAGATCTAATTACAATTAGTGTAAGTGGAACCATCTTGGCACTTCCAGTAGAACTATCCCTGTACCCTTTCCTCCACAAGATGCTCTTTCCACCGTGTCCCTACAAGAACCAGTACAGGAACCTCCATGATATCTTCTCCAGCAACACTTGTTCTCAAAAGAGAAAAGAGGTCTTGCTAACTTCTACCAAATATGAACTTGTCATAGGGTGGTGTTTGCTTTTTGGAATCTTCTCAATAACTGTGAAATAGGCTTTAGGACATCAAGGAACAAAAACGATATCATTTGGGGCATGATGAGATTCCTCTCCAGAGTCTGAAAACACAGTCTGTGGGCAATATGGAAAGCCAGCCACCTCCTCTGCCCAGGGCCACGCTGGCTGGAGCGGAAGCATGGCTGTTGTCTGCTGCAGCTATTGTGGGTGCTGTGCCCATGTCCCCAGTCCTTAAACAGCCCAGAGCAGTGCTGGTTATCAGATCAGCACCTGTTGATATCTCAGAACTGATGTCCACTGGGGAGCTGGGCATCACTCTCAAAAAGAGAGATAATATTCAATGTACACAAAAGAATGGACTAGTGGGGAAGGTTTCTTTTAACAAACTCTCTCTGATATATCTTTTTATTCAATGACTTAATAATTAATCAGGCAAAGGAAAGTTACATTTAAAGGAAGTGGATGGAAAATCAATGAGTAAATGTATATCATTGCCTGTGAGAATAAAGCAGGCGTTGGCAACCCGGCCCCAAAGAGCTCTGGGCTCCACCACCCCCTTCTCCAGTGTGCAGTAATTGAGAGGGCGAAGGGCTGTGATGTCTTCACCATTTGTCACATAGATGGGGAAAATGCCAGACCACGAATCAGAAAAAAAAAAAAGAAGACTTTCAAATATAAAAATTAAAATACAAATGTGTTTTTCATGGGCAGCTGTATCTTTGTCTTTTAAAAAATAAAAGCATAGAAATACCATGTCCCCAACCTCTCAATTCCTCTTCTTTTTAAAATATTAACACAAATGATAAAGCTTGAGAAACATACTCATTAAGAAATATTTCCAGCTACGTCTGGTGAGCACATTTAGGATGTGTTTGACACCACCCTCAAAATATTGACTTTATGTTTCAGTGAATATCAGGATTTATCATCCCTTGAGGTAAATATTGACCTCCACATTGCCACAGTCAATATTTACTATGCTTCTCACTCCGATAAATCTTGCTATTCGCCCAAATGAGAATTCACGGCTCCTATAACTGAACTAACTATAAGGAAAGAAAACTTAGGAAGGAGGGTATATAGAACTACAGATCTCCATTCTGAGTTTTCTGAAAAGGGGGTCCAGCTATCGAAAATTCTAGAGTAATGGTTAAGTGAGTGTGGTTTTTCTCTCGGTTTCACTCCATATTTTGTAAGTCTCAACTTCTCTTCTGTCAATTCAACCCAATGCCCAGGTCCAATGTCAAAGAAAACCATCCTCAGGCTGATAGTTCTTTCACCAGATTATCAACAGTGATTCAGCACCTGTCAGTGTGGTACACTGGAAAGAACTTGATCTGCATAACTAGGCTGATGGCTGAGCCTTAATGGAAGACTCCTTACCATTATTTGTGCCAAAGGAATACATTCTTACTCATGGCATTAGTTCTGCAGATACGGGCACATTCAGGAGAAGCTATTTTAAGAAGGACCCATATGCTACACTCTGTTCTATGGATGTAATTCCAAAGAGTCCCAGATATTCTTCAAACTGTAGCTATTCCTTTAACTCTGCTAAGGAGGGAGGAATTTCGGCATTCTTGAATAAGTCCTTAAGATTCTCTAAGCATCCTCTCTTAGAAAGCTCAGGGATAGATGAGTTGGTCCTCATCTTCCAGGTTCAGAAATATGTAGTGGGTAGAAGACTGAGGAAAAGGAAGATCAGAACCTCCCCAGAGAACAACCTCTGGGATGTGGACCATGCAACACACTTCTTAAATACGTGCTTAATGCACAAAATATGCAGCTATCAGTCAGGGACTATTGTGCTCATTGACATGGGGGATGGAGTGATGTTGGTTTCATGGCTTTCCAAATTCCCCCCTAGGAGATAGAGTAGAATCTCAGTCCATGCTGGCAATCAGAATGAGTCCCAAAAGTTTTGCTTAGAAGTTTCTCTAAAATTGGGCTCATTTGAAATCTGATTATTTTGCTTGGAATACGGACACTTGTCTATCAAAAAAGTCGTTAAATCTCACTTGTCTTAATTACTGCTTTTTCTACATTAATTTCTTCTCTCTAAACCTATATATAAACATTATGAAAATTTTTCAGAGTTCAGGGATTTGCCAAATTATAGAAGTGGAGAGAAAACAGTAGAGATCTATTTAGGTTTGGTGGTTATACGGATGAAATTGGGGCCTCTTGCCCTGGTAAGCATGAATACATTGTGTTCTCCTACCCACCTACTCAGCTGGATAGAGGAAATAATGTCATAAAATTAGGAATTTCAACAGATAGCTTCCTAGAGCAGCATTCCAAAAATGCTGAACACCATTGAGAATGGGTGAAAGACAAGTCAGTTTTAAATTGGTATTTAATCTGACACTTCCAAATGCTTAAAGTGTACATAAAATTTCTCTCTACATCTTTCTCTCCATTTTTAATTAAAAAAAAGAAAATTATTTGAACTGGGTGCAGTGGCCCACACCTCTAATGCCAGCCACTTGGGAGGCTGAGGCAGGAGGATCACAAGTTCAAGGCCAGCTTCAGCAACTCAATGAGACCCTGTCTCAAAAGTAAAAAAATAAAAAGGTCTGGGAAGGTGGCTCAGTGGTATAGTGCCCCAGAGTTAAATACCTAGTACCAAAAATAAAAAATAATCATTGAATTTTCAGATAAGGGAGTTAAATAAAAGTGATTTTAGAAGGCCAATACTATTGATCTACTGTGTACTCATTTTGAGGTGCTTTAAAATGCTTTTAAATGTACTGTGTGGGAAGCATATATCATTTAAGAGTGTATTTAAAAATAGGGCTCATCAGCCTCAGAAGCAGTGGGTGCAGGAAATTAGCAACTGAGAATTGGAATCCTACAGTAAAACACCTCAAAAACAATCCTGATGAGAAGCAGTGACACCCCTGTGCTGTGCAGAATAAGTATAAGTTTGTGTTTATGTCAGGAGAGACCAGAACACGCATCAATTCTCCAATCACCTACCACAATTTAAAGAGGGAGTTAGAAAACAGAGGTGGTTCTCCTCCTCCTCCTCCTCCTCCTCCTCCTCCTCCTCCTCCTCCTCCTCCTCCTCCTCCTCCTCCTCCTCCTTTTCCTCCTCCTCCTCCTTCTTCTTCTTCTTCTTTTTAAACCTACAAAGTTACTAAGAAATACAAAGACATTGGCAAAGCAGAGTAGCCGGCTGGCTTCTTTTGAAAACCTGACAAAACAAATTTGTTGGACTCATCTGATGTCTTCAACGGACTCTCAGGTTATAAACAAACAGGAGAAAACATCAATTCAGCCTTTTATTTTCAGCTGCGCTTTCCGGGCAGGCGACTGTCCATTATGTAAAGCTGAGAAGTGGCTCTTTGATTTTGTTCACATTTGATTAAGAAGCTCTGTGCTTGGCAGACCAAAATACACCAAACTGTTAATTGCTTTTTAAAGGAGAATTATGACACTTTTAACAAGCCACAGATCTTACTAAGCATTGTTAGAGTAGATGCTCTCATTCTGTACAACTGTATATTTTCAGATTTGGGTCCCTAATTGCTTATAAACCATACTGTTTATTGAGTATTAACTCTGGCATGGTTGTTTATTATGGCAGCTTATTGCTTAATGCCTATAAAAAGCAGGATAAATGAGCTACTTTGTGCCTGTGGTATCTCCCCTCCCTGAAACACACACGCACGCGTGCTCACACACACACACACACACACACACACACACACACACGCACGCACGAACAAACACATGCTCCCGCAAGCTCACAGGGCTACACTCAAGTTCATCAGCTGAAAGAAGCAGAAGTATTGGCAGAATTATGCAGAGGTAAAGCCTAAGTAGCAGGTTGCTTGGTAACAGGAAGACCTCTGTGGATTCACCAGGTCGTCAGCCATACATTTTCTTCTGTACATTACCTACAATGAAAAGGTCGGTGACCCAATGAAATATCAGATTAAGTCAAACTATTAACTGGACAAATGCATTTAAAGTGCTCTTGTACCCTGGTTCCTTATGATTAGTATACATTATGTTCTGCCAAGGCAAGCATGAATCATTAATATATTCAGAGCCTGCTGCTCTCTGCAATGAAACATAATAACTCAGCCTGGAGTAATGCCGCGTGTTGTGTTTATAAGATGTGGAGCCTTCAGTTAGTGTGATCTACAGTGTTGTTATTTTGTGGTATGGACACCCGCGCCCTTTTCTTTTTCTATTTATTTATTTTTCTCTAGTAAATAGTGTTTGTCATTCCTTAAAAAGACAGAAAAATCTTTCCCCGGGAAAAATCGGTTACTGCAAGACTGTCTGTGTGGGGGAGGGGAAAGTAACTTGGCCCATAAATAGATGCATTGTTTTTCTGCTCACTCTATGAAGTTTTTTTTCACCTCCTCCGGTTTAAAGCCACTCTTCACAGACCTGTGCCAGGAGAACCTGAATATTTAAAATTAAAGGGAGACAATCTCAAGGCAAAACTCTGGTGATGTACTTCAACACTGACCTCCCCTTGTCCTCCTTTCTACATCCTTGGATTTAGTGTGAGAACTCATAAACTAGGAATGTGTGTGGCTCTGTTCTCTCCCTCAAAAGCTAGAACCAGAAGCTGAGGATTCTGTGAGCTCAGCCATTTGCAATTTGACCTCTATTTATCCAAGTTAGGCACTTAAGGGCAAAAAGTGTAAGGTGGAACTTGGGTTTGGTTAACACTTCTGCCCCTAATTAGCCTATGTAATCCACATAGAAACATTTTATGGCAGGAAGAATAAGGGGAGAAAGGACAGTATGATTCATGGTGGCCCCCAAACTCTAAGACTTACCCTGGAATTTGCTTCCACAACTAACTGAGAGCAAACTGCTCTTACATGTGTCATTAGTTGGTAAAATGAAGCACAGTTCCATAAGGCAGACTTATAGGCATGTTTTGAATGTCTACTGTGTGCAAACACAGGGCTGAGATCCAAGGTGGCACCACTCTCAGTCCACCTATCAGACCACCATTGCAGACACCAGAGCTGAGTGGCATAGTCCCTTGATGTTCCTTTTTTGCTGAAAAGCAGCAATCTAGCGGTAAAGATCAATATCTAAAGAATTTATTTCACCCACAGTTTAAAAAAAAAGGAGTTTTGCATTTATTTGTTTTTTCTATGAGGGTCAGGGGAGAAAAATCCCCAACAAATGGAACTGGATAATTTATAGAAAAAGATGAAAGTTAATCCAATATGATGCAGGGTAGAATTCTAGAACCCAGAGGTTACTTGTCTTTTGTAATTTATTATTTCATATTCCCTCCCCGTCCCCCTCTCTTGTTGCTTGCTCACATCTAATCACTTCATGGAGTCCATAGTACTAAGAACTTAAGATACTATCTGCCTCTTAGGATAATCAGTAGTAACCCACCCCCACCCCCTACACCATGTTTAAAGATCCTATCACACAGAAGCAATAGAAGCAGGACCCGGAATTCAACTCTCTTTCTTATCATTTTTTTCTGCATTGATAATATTTGACCAGTCAAAGCTGATACCAATTGGGATCTGCTATGTGAAAAAGTATACCATAGCCCTCTACCCCCAGCTGATGTCTATAACCATGCACAGCACCAAAACCTATAATTTGATGCCTTTTCTATTTTAACTAATCAATTATCTTGAATTCTGGCTATAACTTTACACTTTAAGATGTGAGTAGGAAAACTAGTACACATCTCTTTTTTATTCTTCACAATTTCACAGGTAAGAGATTTGCATTTAACATAGATCCTAGCAGCATGAACATATGATTTATTTTCTTTCCTTATTAAATCAAGAACTTTCACCTTTTTGTTTAAAAGAAGCACTTCACAGCTTCTCTTTGACACAAGTAAATTGCCAGCATCACTCCTGTGCTTTGGGACCATTATGAGGTAAAATAACCTCTTGAAGTCCAGCCCCACAATACCACAACAGTTGATCTGATAATCTAGATGGCTCCTCAGTGACTAACAGGCAGGTGGCATACACAGTGTGACTCTGCTGGACAAAGGGATGATTCACATCCTGGGCTGCATGGAGAAGGACAGGGACAGATTTCATCACCTGCCCAGAATAGCATGCAATTTAAAACTTATGAATTTCTTGTTTCTGGAAATTTCCATTTAATATTTCTATATCATGGTTAACTGCAGATAACTGAAACCACAGAAACCAAAAAAAAAAAAACCATGAATCTCAAATCTCTGATATTCTAAAATTCGTTGTGTCAATCTAATACATTTCCTGTGTTCACTGAATAGAAGTCTAAAACTCTAAATAGAATACATCTCTCATAAAGGTATATAGATACCCTTACTTCCAAGGATGTGACAGTCACAGGTAGACAGAGGTGTCTAATCATCCAACTATGCCTCATAGTTTCTGTACTTTACCTTTCCTTTCAAAAGTATCCCCAAACCTCATGTTCATCTGGATAAACAAGATTATGATCTCCTCAGAATTTATATAGTCCTGAACCCCAGAACCTCAGAATGTGGCTGAATTTGGAGAGAGGGTCTTTTAAAGATGTAATTAAATTAAAGTGAGGTCACAGGATGGGCGCTAATCTAATTTGATTATCCTTATATGAAGAGGAGATTAGGACACAGATACACACAGAAGGCAAATCATTTGAAGACTCAGAAGTCCTCGTCTGCAAGACAAGAGAGGCCTCAGGAGAATCAACGCTGCCAGCACCTGCCAGCCTCCAGAATCATGAGAAAAAACATGTTGCTTCAGCGTCCCAGTCTCCAGTCTTTGGCTATGGCAGTCCTAGCAAACTAATGCATTCATGCCTACAGTTAAATCTCAAATTGCAGAGATGCAAACATTAAATCCAATGTGAGGCTAAACTCCACTGTGCTTCAGGAAAATTATTACTCATGGACAGGAATCTGTGCTGATATGATTAGGTAGATTACCACCCAGATGAAGCTAAGGAGCTTTAGTTTCCATCTTGGTCACAAAATAGTGGAGGTAGAAGACCTTGCCTCGCCATTGTGTCTCTTTCTCTGTTGACATCAAGGACACCCATGCAAGAGAGAATGTTGGCTTGCTAATTTAAAACATATCCATGTGAACATGGGATTCATCCCAGGAAACTGGGAGTGGCAAGAGAAGAGTTTATACTGAGAAAGGGAGAAAGAACTGGCATTAATCTAGCGAGGAGATCTACGCAACAATAGGAAAATGTGATTCCAGCAAGTCCTTCATTGTCCCACCTCTCTGAAATGGGATCCATAATTACTCCCTCCTTATGTTAACTCTCAGAGGAAGAGTCATAAAATAATGCAACATATTTCTCAGAGCAAAGGATGGAAGAGAGGCTAACGAATGTACCAAAGAAGATCCATTAGCAAAATGATGAATGAAAGTTCCCTTTACGTTTCTATTAGGATGGATCCACACTTGTTAGCTTCAGTAATCCCCAGGCTTTGGTGATAGCTATCAGTGTATAAAAATAGTGTCCCAGCCTCAAAGGTGTAATGTTCTAATGTGCTGACCGAGACTTTAGCATATAACCATTCACTGAGGTGCTGAGGACTCTACAAGAATGAGGAAGGTGTCAATTTGAAGAAAGAATTGGGGTCATCAAGAAAGGAAAAGAGGGGCCTCGCTTATGACCAGGTCAGTCTTATTCACATGGATCTACTTCTCCCCTGCAGGGATGTGACATAAAATAGTGTGCTCTGGTGAGTTTCCCTCTAACATTTTTTAAAATCCAGAGGAAGGGACAGAGAATTTAGTTAATTTTGTTAATTTCCACATAAATGATAAAGACGATGATGATGTTGGTGACACTGACAGCCAAGACACATGTCCATGTGGTGCAAAGAGTTTCCTTTTGTGTTTTCCTGGATGCGGAGTCCATGTAAGAGGTTGCCTGGGGACAAGAAAAGCAATGTCCTTCGGTGGGAACTTCTGTGTTTCTGAAGCAACCATTCTTCCCCAAAGTGAAAAATGAGAAACAATTGAAAATGTAGAGTCTTTATTTTAAAAAAATAATAAAAATAAACACTGATATTTCATTATACTGTTGGCAGTCTACTTAGCCTACAGGCTGGCTGCCCAGTCCTGGGGTCAGAGGCAGTCAGGAAGCCACCAAGCAGGGCAACAGAGCTCCATCCCTGGAGTCAAGTGGCCCCAAGTCAAGGGATGCTTCTGGAAACTGGGAAAGACAAGCAAGGGATTCTCCTCTGGTGCCTCTAGAAGGAGATCAGCTCTGTTGGCATTTTGATTTCAACTCTGTAAGACCCATTTCAGAACTCTGACCTCCAGAACTATAAGATAATAAATCTGTGTTGCTTTATGTCACTAAGTCTGTGTGAATTGACTGCTGCGTTCCAGGGAAGTAAGGACTATGCATCCTGCCCTTGTTTGTGGGGTGTGGAAGAAGGATGGAAACTGGAGGTCATAAGTTTGCAAGAGAGCTTTGTTGCATGAATAAATGAGACATGAGGCTACTAGCTGGAGGCTGGCTAGGATATGTAGCTACCTCTCAGGGGGATTAAAAATGTTTCACAGGATCCTACGACTGGACTCCTCTCTACAGCAAGGCCAACTGAAGTCACTACCCATCCCTGCCGAGTCTAATGACAAGCAGGCAGGTCAGGAAAGAGGAACCTGAGGAAGGAGACTACAAACCATCTCACCTTGGATGGCCATCTAAAGATATGTTTGTCTTCTTTCCCCCCTCCCCCTTGCCCAAGACCTCCCATGAGAGGACTAGGGAGGTGGGTGGCTATGGTGATATGTAAGAGCAGATCAGATCTCTTCCTCCCTAATCCATGCCCCCAGACCACAGTCTCTGGGAGTTGGGGTTGGAGGATGGAAAAGCCAGGGGACTTAGGAGAAAAAAAAGAGGCATTTTTGATTTGAATATGGGATTAAAATTTTTGAATAAATAAGGCCAATTCTTGAAATCAAGCTGGAAAATATTTTAAAAACAGTGGCTGAAATGTTATCAAAGAATTAATGTCTTAGAAGATGTTGCTACTCAGAGTTGGTGGCGACAATCAGAATACAATCATTCTGGGTCTATTTCACCAATAAAGTGAGATTCCCAATGAAATCATTTTTATAGTATAGTAATGAACATTCAATAAGGCCAATATCTTGGGAGTGGATTATCACATACTGGAGAACAGGATTTATAGGCTCATATAGTAAAATAAAGAATGTTGTCAAATAGGATGGTACAGAAGTTGTAAGAACTCTAGCTTTAATTCCCAGCTTGGTGAAGATGCCTTTGATTGCCCACCCTTTAGCCATTTGTACTCAGCTCCCTGCTTCCTGGCTGGCAGAGTCTACCTCCTTCCACAAAGGCTAAAATACTAGATATTTCCCAGGCTGCCTCCTTCCTTGCAGCTAGAAAACATAGGTGTGACCCAATCCCAACCAATGAACCAGAAAGAAAGTCAGCTGAGAGTTTGGAGGGACTTCTAAGAAAGGTCTCACAGATGAGCAAAAAGCGTGATAGAGAAAAAGCTGTCTTCTTGGGCAGAATAATCACACGTACATGTGAGGTCTGGGATAGGGAACGTGCGCCCACGAGGGCAGGAGTCTAAGATACCGGCTGTTCCACCACAAAGGTCCAAAGCCTTCCACTCAAAGATGGAAGCTCAGAAAGATGGGATGGGCCTCGGGTCTCAGGACATCAACAAGCCACAGAAGCAACCCCAAAACTGCCTTCTTGGACCTCAAGTCATGGTGGAAAATAGTGTTCTCATTGTTTAGGCCTACTTTAGGAGATTTCTCTTTCCTCACATCTGAAAATACCCCAACATGTACATGGCTTTATAAGAGTCAGGTTTATAGATTGGAGTCAATTATGTAGCAGTTTCTCTAATTACAGAATCATTGGAGAATGACTGTTTAAAGCTGAATGGACTATAGAGATCATTTTATACACAGGGAAACAAAGGATAGAGGTTAAGTGATCTACTAATTCTAGTTCTTGCCTCTTGTCTCCCCCTCCAAGACCCTGGGAAGGTTTATAGGTTGAAGCTCACATTTCAAGATGTCAAGGTTACCCCCATTCAACTGCCGACCAAAGGGGCCCTACAAATCCCCACAATTTGTTAAATATCATTAATTGAATTTGATAATGTTCTTCCCTCTTCCCTAAACGCACACACACACAGAGGAAGAGTGAGATTTCTAGAAAACTCAAGGCCCCTCTCAAGCTCCTGGGGAACTGGGGAATTTTTTTTTTTAATCAACTATCCCCTTTCACCCTTTTCAAGATCATGCATATGGAAAGGTTATTCAGTCTAACTCTTTGGCATAAGCTGAAAGGGGTCCTAGGCTAGGAACCTCAAGAATAATGGTAGGAATTAATTTTTTTTCACTATTATAGATTGAACCCAGGGCCTCACACATGCCAGGCAAGTGCTCTGCCACTGAACTACATTCACAAGGTCTTGCTAGGTTGCCCAAGATGGCCTTGAACTTGGGATGCCTCTGCCTCAGCTTCCCAAGTGCCTGTGACACCTTTCCTAACCAGGAATCATAATATTATTTATAAGTCACAAACTAAAAATATAGACTTGTTTTTAACACACACTGTGCTTTTAAATTTTTTCTACTCAGAAGTACCTTCTAATATAGGCAAGAAATACCACTTTTGCCAATTTAGAGGTCAAAAAAACTGAGGCTCAAATCTCTGAGGACCCAGGTGACCTGATTCTAAGATCATTTTTTGAGTTTGCCTAGAGGCGGTCTGTTTGCTTCCTGTCCAGAGCATGGCTACTTTATTTTACAAAAGTCTGACATCACTCCTTAGCTGGGTCTTCAAAAATTCTGGAAATGATGCCAGTGTCCTCTCTGGAACAAATGAAGGGAACTCAGTGTTCTTTTCCTGCTTGGAAGGGGGCTGTTGTTTAGGCCCAGTCCCCAACTACAGTCAAGGGTGGGTAATGGGCTGGCCATAATTCAATAGAATTTGTCTCCCTTTAACCTAAGTGCTCTTATAAACAATACAAATTAATGTTCTGCTTCATAAGCTGGATGCCCGTAAAGTGCTTCTTATTATGGAAATGCTTCATGCGTTACAATCAGCAATGTCAAGACATGAGCGATTACGCTCCCAAGAAGGCATTATTAGTTTGAGTTTAATTTTGTTTATTGGGCAGAACCGTACACTGAAGGCATAGGAGAAATGTTTATTGCCAGTAACAATAGCAATAGTGACAGCTGGTGTGTTTCTGCCCTTTAGGCAATGACTCTGATACGGAACCCGATTCTCCTTGGTCTCTCCGTCACACAAGCTCCTAGGGAACAAGGAGGCCAGGAGCAATTTTATTGAACACATACTACAATGGAGGCCCTTCAGGTACTGTTGGAGTGCCTCCTATGTCCAAGAATTTTTATTATAATTATTGTTAACTTCTCAATGATCTCTCAAGGCAATCATTATCATCTTTATTTTGTAAATGGTGAAAGAACCTCAGAGAAGTCAGGAGTATCTGCAGTGGTCAGAAGAGTTAGGCACGTGTGTTCCAGAACCCAAACCCCTTACAAATCCCTGCCTGTCTCAGAGCCTTGTGACTCACATGCCTCTGAAAGCATAAAGAAGTAAACTAATGAAACTAGGGAACCGGCTTTAACAGCCTAGCAATACTAACCGAATAATTCTACTTTGAGTATAAATGCCATCAACAGAGTAATCAGTTGCTTTCTTTAATAGAATCATATTTTAATCCCCAGTCTAAAATCACTCCCCATCCTGAAGACACCAAAATGAGCCCCTGGATGTTCTTTGAAAGTTAGATAACGTTGGCTGTTCTGCAGTGTTCAGAGACCTTGGGGTTACAGCAATGAAAATTCTCCCTCAGAAGGTACAACAACCCTGAAGACTGTGTCACATTGTAGATACGCCAAAAACAACTTGGGTGTACACTTAAAAATGTGAAAAGTGTAAAACTGTACTCTTTAAAATAGTGAATTTTATGTTATGTGGATTTTACATCAATAAGAAATATTGCAAAAAAAAAAAAACCGCATAAACAAAAAGAAATATCTGACCCCTGATCGCAAAGTTCCTGCACATCCACCTTAACTCATTTTCAGGAACCCACAATGGAACCAGCTCTGTGCAGACAGCTATTCAAATAATGCAGAATTTGAGCTTCTTTGTGGAATGAGAAACACCCGGCAGGAGGCCAGGCCCTTTGCTTTATTTGTTTTACCATTTCTGCTGTGCAATGCAATGTATTGTTGGAAAATAAAAATGCCACTTACATCTCATTTTTCCCAGGGATAATCCTGATATGAAAAAACATTACAGATAGTACATGGTGGGTGTTCAATAAATGTCACCAATCAGAAATAAATGTCACCAGTCAAGAATAATGGGGAAGGAAAAATCAGAGAACAGACACCTTAAGGAGGCTCTGGAAAAGAAACAAGAGAGGGTGGGATGTTCGCGTCTTTAGGATTTTGTGTTAGCTCTTTTTAAAAATGCAAATCCTCCCCCAACACAGTGTTGAGAGTCCTGACTTCAACAGCCTCAGTACCCACCTGAAGCCAAGGCCACAGTGGCAGAGTAGGCAGCAGCCAATTTCAGGGTTTCTTAGAACGCACCAGGGACCCCTCATCCCATGTCACCCAATTCCTGATCTTAGATATTCCTTTAGTGTGAAGGCCACTCTCCTGAAAGATATAGTAGCATAATGAAAGGGAAGGAGGAGAGGATTAGATTGGTCTGGGGAAGGAATTTAGGGACACTGTGTTCCCAAAGCCATCTGTTCACCAAAGAGACATCAGAACATTAGAAGACAGACTTCATCTGCCTTGCCATTCTGCCAAGATGGTGGCCCTTCCATGCCTGGTTGTCCTCAAGCAAATCACTTGGTGTCTTAACCTCAGTTTTTCCTTTTACCAAAGAGGTAGAATAGTCCTAGCTCAGAAGGCCACACAGCAGAGAACTCTAGCACACGCCTAGGGAAGGATTGAATTCCCCTGGGAAATAAACACACAGATCCCATTGAAACAAGAGACTTCAGGCAAACATAAAACAAGAGTCTTGGGATATTTAGGTTTGGTCCCTTGTTGTACCATTTTAACACTTTACTTTCTCTTCTTTGACACTCAGTACTCTGGTAAATATCTACTCAATGCCCAAAGGAACGATAAAGTGCATGAGGTGCCACAGAATTCACAGTCATTGCTTCATTCCCAGGACCCAAAACAGGTGGAAGGTGCTTAATACATATTTACTGGTTGACTGACTGGCTAATTGCATGGAAACCTGGCGCATTTCAACTGTTGTAAACATGGATTCAATGGTACTCTCTTTTAGAATCCCTCTGAATGGGGAATGGGATGGTCCAAGTGGGTGCTAGCTCAAATGCTGTGTGGTCTTAGGTAACTGCCTTCTCCTTCCAGTCTCTGTGTCCTCATTTGCAGAACAAAAGAGTTCAACTAGGTGGTCTCTGAGACTCCTTTCAGTTCTGCCATTGAGAGCCATAGACATTTGACCCTTGACTGGCTGTGCAGTCCACCGCACAAGCCTTTCAAAGCCACTCATTTCTCCCTAATTGATCTAAAGCAATCTCACACAACACAAGTGATAGACTGCAGATGACCCTCAAGACAATAGGGCAGGGACACAGGAAAGCAGAGATGATTTAGACGTCCCCACGGGAGGTGGAGCAGAGATAGAGCTAGTAAAGAGACTGGTATTCTCTTCTGGTAGAAAGAAGAGGAAACACCAGTGTTTTCCCATATTCTGGAAGAATAGATGAGAGGATGTGGAAATCTACTGAAAAGTGCCTCAATGAGCCCATCTTGAATTTAGAATTCTCACAAGATCTTTTAGGCACTAAATAGAGAGATGATTTGGCTTGTTGACCTGAGTGCCCTTCTTGCTTGCTTCTCAGAACTTTCCCATCCTGTAGAAGTGAATAAGGACAGCAGTCTACCCCGCTACACTGTGACTGTTCTAAACACATACACCCACACCAGTGTTTGGTTCCTGAAGGGGAAATCAGTAACCCACCCTTTCCACTGTTCTGCACTAGAAGTTTAGATGCTAACAGGGCTTTTCACAGGCACTAGCAGGATCATAGCTACAACTGAAGGAGGACAGGTGTTTTAGGAATGCTTTAGAGGGGACTACTTCATCTCAGACTTGTGAAACACAGGTAATGAAGGGAGGCCTGCAGTTAGTAAGCAAGTTAGGGACAGAAATACCTTAACCCACCAGCTAGCCAGCTCTCAGTTACTGTAACCGAAATCAACTCACAAGGAGCAAAGGTTTGTGTTGGCTCGTGCTTCAGTGCACAAATGATCCGCCCTGTTGCCTTGGGCCTGTGGCAAGAGTAAGTGCCAGAGGAAGCTGCTCACCTCATGGCAGCCAGGAAGCAAAGAGAGAAAAGAGGCCAGAGAGAGTCCCAATACCTTCTTTAAGGGCATCCCCAGTGACCCACCCTCCTCACACTTGGCCGCACCTTCTAAAGACCCCACCACCTCCCAACAGTGCCGCAGGCTGGGGGGCAAGCCTTCAATACATGTACCTCTGGGGGACGCTTATTAAGCCACAGCCCCCTGCCATGCTCTGCTAAACCTCAGTTAGGCCATGCGTACAACCGTAGGTGACCCTACAACCTTCTTCACAGGAATGTATGCAATGTTTCATAAAGAGTTAAAAATAAAGTTGCACAATTACAAATTCTGAGCTATGGCAAGAGGCCAAGTTTTGAAAAGAAAAACAAATTAAAAAAGAAATGAGGACAAAGTAGCATTTAGGTTTGAGGCTATACGTGGGTAAAAAGATAAAACAACCACTTTCTTGCTTTTTTTAAAGTTTTTCCCCTCTTGTTAAGTTCCATCTCTCCACCTGACTTCCTGTATGGTTCTTCCAGGTATTCTTCATGCACATTTCCCTCTCACATACTTTCAGCCTATAACTATCTCCAATTTTTGCTAAGTGACCTGAACAGTAGCCCAAGAGACAAACAACTACCAGCATATCCCAGCCAGTCAGCAAGATGGTCTTTCCCAGGCAATTTCATTGCTGCATGGAATATGTCCCACTGAGGCATAAGGGCTGGGACCGTGCTGATCTCCATCACCACTAACTCTATAGTATAGATTCATCACTCAATAGATGTTTCTATGAAGAATTTTAAGTTTTCCAAAGTTAATGAACTTTTCTGGATATACATCTTTGTGTACTAATTGTTTTCAGGGATTAAATATCTATGCTCAACTTCCTTAGTCCAAAGTGTCCACATTATAAATTTTGAAGCATATTGTTGATAGACCTCCAAATCATTTGTACCCATTTCTACTCAGCTAGAGTATGGGGAGAGGTCTATTTTCCTCTTGCCCAACCACTGTCAGTGAAGTACAGCTATTTATCCTTTTTCCCAATCACACATTTTGGGCTCTCTGTGACAAAGACAAAACATATTCCACAAAGATTTTAGGTCTGCCAAAATCTTTGCAAATTACAAATTGCAATAATTAAAACTGTTCTTCTCTTTGCTCCTAAGAGAAGATGCAGAACTGTCAAACAAAAGAGTTTGTTTTGTTTTGTTTTTTTTGTTATCTTGGGCTTCTTAAAGCATCCTCATACTGAATTATTTGCATCTTTTTGTCAAGTTCTACATTTCTTCTAACACATTTGGGGTGGTCTGTTTTCCTTGTACCCTAACTATAGTTGAAAAAAAGTGTTCAGAGGAACAGGACTCTACCATTATTATTTATTTCCACTGTTCTCTAAAGTGAACAGGAAGTCTTCACAATTTATAATTCAAGAGACTGAGAACAAAATCCACAGAGCACCCAGTTGACCAGAGAAAGATGGTTGTTTTGGACAATGAAGATGATGAAATTCAATAGGGTTTGCATTTTCAAGGTACATTTCAGTCACCTTTGTCGATGATCATCTTAAAGGAACATTCTGCGGCTCATAAGGAAATGCTCACAGATGAAATAATTCTTGAGAAGGGACAAGGAGGTGACATAAACACAATTTATTGCCATTTGACATGAACTGAATAAAGTAGCTCACACTTGCCTGACTCTGTCTCTGCTTGGTCTTAGGTGGACTCTCCAAAAGAATGAAGAACCACTACAGAAGGAAAAAAAAAAAAGGAAAATTCTTTGCACTTGGATTTGCTAACAAGCACTACCATCTGGACTTTGCAAAACATCTGTGGGACAAATTCAATCAGGCCAGCACTTCACACAAATAATTTAGTCTCTAAATTTGGAGACGGTTACTGTTTCAGCTTAAAAGTAAACATCTTCATTAAATTGTGTGTCAGCTTAAAAGTAACCTTTCCCAACCTGTCAGATACTCAGGGTGTGTTTCAGCTTACCTTTATCTCAGAGAGCCTAGGCATTCCATGAATGCTGAATGAATGAACGATATATAGATATGATATGATATGAATGATATGCTTCACCTCTAACTACTTCAATTTTCCTTTGAAAGAGCAAGATTGGGTTTCTTCTCCAGAATGGAACCGAGCTAGTCAGTGTTTACTGTAACTCTCTGGGAAAAGAAGTCCTGACTTGTGTAGCTAATGGCTGGAGTCCAAGGTTAGGGCAATTCTTGGCTTACTAGCTTTGGAATGACTGCTGACTTTCTGGAAGAGTCTCAGAGAAACTCTTTAAAAGACAGTCTGTTTACTGATCCAGTGCTCTGAGGCTAAAACTTTAATCATTTGTTATTGTGTACTGCTGCAATAAACGAAGAAATGAGAAATCTCATCCTAGCGCCCATATGCTCTCTGCTGTCAAATATTGGAACAGGTGTCTTGATGAAGAGAAAATGAATGTGGAGGTTGAAAAGGCAAAACAGTAGTTTGCAGATTGGATAGTCTTAGAAGAAGGCAGCTTTCAGCTCAAGTGAGTAAGGTTTCCATCACAATTAAAGCTAGAACAGTAAACACTCCATGGAGGAAAAGATTCAGTGAAGTTAAGATAGTGCTACTGCTTTAACAATGACCCTCAAATGTCAATGGCTTAGCACAAACAATGTCTCTTTCCTGCTCACAGAACAGCCTTATGCTGGTGTTTCCCTGTCAGGCTGTCCTTTCTTCCAGGTGGTGATTCAGGACCCAGAATCTTGCATCTTATGTCACTGGCCACTAGCCTGGGAGTCCTTTGCGTCTAGCAAGTGGAGAGGCAATAAGTAGAGAAAGTTCAAGTGCTCTTTAAAGATCCTGTTCCACATGCATCTGTGCATAACTACTAGCAAGATCCAACCCCATGACTACTCCTGGATGTTAAGGCATGGTCCCAGCTGGCAGTCTCCTGCCAGTGACGATCCCACAAAGAGAAGGAGAGCATACAGATCTGCCATACAGATGTTTCCATGTTGAATGAAGCATTAGTCAGCTCTCCATCACTAAAATAAATACCTGAGATAATTACCTAACAGAGAAGAGGGTTCTATTGGCTTATGGCGTTAGAGGTTCCAGTCCATGATTGATCAGCCCTAATGCTTCAGACTTATAACAAAGGAGCCTATCATGGTAGGAGCACGTGGCAGAGCAAACTGGTTGCCTCATGGCCACTAAGCAAGAGATGAAGGAGAAGAGACCAGGGACCCATCCCTTTAAGGGAATTCCCCAAGGACCTCTCCCTTGGTCCCACTTGTAAAGACTCCATCACCTCCCAGTAGCTCCACTCCAGGGACCAAATCCTTAGAACATGGACCTTGGAGGGATCCTTGCCCAAACCACAGCAAGCAGGAAATTGGGGTAGGGGACCCCCATGGTCCCTTCGGATTCTGAGATTTAACTTATTCAATAGACACATATTGAGGATCTACTTCAACTATGATTCAGTGTGTCACAGAATAAAAAATACATAGGAACTGTGATCCTGAACACTTGCTTCCTAGAGAGAAAACAAGGCAAACACAAGCCAGGAAATTATACGTCACAATATGAGATATAAAATATTACGGTAATTCAGGACATTTTGTATTTTTAAAAGTCAATACCTCTCTTGTGTTGGCCCCAAACCTCTGGGCTCAAATGATCCTCCTGCCTCAGCCTCCCCAGTAGATGGAATGACTGGCACATACCACTGTGCTGAGAAGAACGAGACCCCATGAAAGGTTTTCATTGGAGTAATTGTCTTCTGGATGGGCTTTGAAAGAGGAGTAGGTTTTCAACAAGTGGAGATAGGAGGCGGTCTTCAGAGCAAATTACCATCGTGCATAAAGCATAAAATATTTCTGGATTCCCAATCACCCCTTTATAAACCTACATTAATATGGCTTCTTAATATAAATGAATAAATGTCATCATCTATATTAAGAGAGAAAACAATAAGTGGCAGCTACCAGCACCTCTAGGTGTAAAAGAATTTCCATTATTGCTTTGCTTATTAATTCACAAGTGCATAATATAACCATAACTGGGGGCCTCAAGATCTCTTAAATTCTCTTAATATCCAGAGAAAACACATCACGGATGCACCAAGAACTCATAGCTTACACTTGTTAATGAAAAAGCAAAAAGTCAATTTTCCCCAAAGCAGTATAAACAGAGCTATTGCTGTATTCAAATTACTGAGAGAATTAGCCCAATTTGTGACTAAGTTTTGTTACTGAAGGCTCGATGTCAATGTCCTAGAATAGGCACTTTGGCCTTCACATGCTTTGATCATTCCTTTAGTGAATGGAAATAATCTCCAATACCATCCACGACAGACAGAATGAGACAATGTCTATAAAGTATACTGAGATCCTCCTCAGAGCCAGGCCATCCCTGTGCCCCTAGACAGTGATACACAAATATTTCTATCCTGAGTTCAAATATTTCAAGTCAGTTCATTGGCACAGGTGAAAGCTGAAAGGAAGCTCCTAGATATCTGCTTACTTAATTTGTCTCGTACCAGCTCAGAGTTTCTACATGGTCCTTCACAAATGGATTCATCCTACGTGGTGGTAGGAACTACTAAGCTAGCTTTGCTCTTTCTTGTTTTTCCATAAGATCTCAGAGACTGCAAATAATTAGCTGATCTTGATAATTAAGGATGAGTAACAAATTTCAGAGTTTTCACACAAGTTCACCCTAGAAGGAGCCACTAGAAATTATCATGAAATGTTCATTTTCAAGCTAACCAGTATTTTTTTTTTTTTTAGTGCCTGGAAAGAAAGAAAGAGAGAGAGAGAGAAAGGGAGGGAGGGAGGGTGGGTGGAAGGGTGGGCAAACAACTGATCGTGAGAACTAGAATGAAGTAAAAGAAAAATATTGGTAGAATCATGGTTGAAATTAGGAGATAGAGATAAGCCCTGGTGAATGTGTTGGAAGCTTTTGGTACAATGCTCAGGAAATCACATTCCTTGGACCCAGGAAGAAGTGCAAACTGAATGTTCTTACTACACATAAACCCTTATAGATGTGTAGATGCAAGAGAAGTGAGGAGGAAGGAGAAAGACATATTGGAAAAATTAATTAAATTTTATATATAACATATAACAAAATATATCTGTGTTTATGTATACTTACATATATTACTTATAAATATATAATTACAAGAATTATATAAATGTGTGAATACATAAAATTATAAATACTATAACTACATATGTACTATCTCTGTTAAATATATAATATATATATATATGTATATATATATATATATATATATATAATATATAATGCATACATAACATATGTTTATATAGATATCCATGTAGGTTCCACTGTTTAAATGACATGGGTCACAAGAGGAGTTTGAAGCATCATTTGTTTGCAAAATCATTTGTTTGCAAAAATGTCAGATCTCTTCTGGTCCAGGCCGATTTCAGTTTGCAAAATTATAATTCACTCCATCCCCCTGAGTCCCCTGTGGGTTTGAGAGGACAGAGGCTGACCTAAAAGTGGGAGTCATCTAGGGAGTTCAAGCAAGGATGGGGGTGTTGGGAAGTTTTCACAGGCTCAGGACCAATGGGGAGAATGTATATACTTGGGTATTGATTTGTAATATGTAAAAGCTCTTGTGTAGTTAGAATAAGTCAGGAAATGCAGATTTTAATGAAATACCAGAATAAATTACTAAGTGTATTTTCTGCAAGAAGCACAGATCCATCCCCACACAGCTTCCAACTCCACAAATCCTTTCTGTTGATGTTTGCATTAGCTTGGGTCTTTCCCAAGCAGCACATGCTAGTTGACATTCCCACCTATTCAAACACTCCATCTAAGGAGGGAAGTGCTTGGCACAGCCTTGGGAGGCCTGGCCTCCTGCACTCATGAGAGTTTTCTCACCATTCACATTTTCTGCTGATCAAGGGCAGCCTCAGCATTCCAGCAACTCTCCATGCAGCCAAAGACTGAGCCACTTAACTCACAAACCACATGTGCCTTAGGAAGACACTCATGAATGATAGTATGTAAACCAAGTAAGTGAAAACCTTCTTCCAACCCCACTTCTCCTCTGATGGTTAATTCCATTTTCCAACATGTATATATACATGTATTTGTCAATTTGTCTCACTGTTTGTAAGAGCAAAACCATAAATGGTACAAAGGTCCTTCAACAGGTGATTGCCTAATAAATTTGCACTCATCAATAGAGTGGATTCATCCACCGTCATCAGAAAGAACAATGGACATATTTGCACACTGACATAGAAGAGCAGTTATCATATAAGTTAAAAAATCGGGAGTCAGATACCCCAATATGGGTGACATATACTTTCATGACATTTTTAAAGCTTGAAAAGAAATATAAATTTAATCTGTGCTTATCTCTAAGTAGGTGAGGTTTATGATTTTCTTTTACATTCCTCTTATCTGTAGTTTGTAACTTTTGTTAATGAATATGTGTTGCTCTCATAATAAAAAAAAAAGTCAATAAACTTCTTTTTTGGGAAAGGGTACTAGGTATTGAACTCAGGGGCACTCAACCACTAAGTCATATCCTCAGCCCTATTTTGTATTTTATTTAGAGACAGGGTCTCACTGAGTTGTTAAGCACCTCACCATAAATGAGGCTGGCTTTGAACTCATAATCCTCCTGCCTCAGCCTCCCAAGCCGCATGGATTACAGGCGTGCATCACCTTGCCTGGCTCTATTTATGTTCTTTTTTTTTTTTTTTTAGATAGAGAAGAGAGACAGAGAGAAAAGAGAGAGAGAGAGAGAGAGAGAGAGAGAGAGAGAATTTTTTTAATATTTATTTTTCAGTTTTCGGTGGACACAACATCTTTATTTTATTTTATGTGGTACTGAGGATCGAACCCAGCACCCTGCGCATGCCAGGCGAGCACGTTACTGCTAGAGCCACATCCCCAGCCTCTATTTATGTTCTTAATGATGCAGATTACTAAGGCCATCAATGTTTGATTGCACAAGGAAACACAGCTCCTACTTGCGGTTACACCAAAGAATTCCAAAGCATCCAGCAAAGGACAGGTTTCTCTTACAGACTAAATTCCAGACTCTGCACTTCATTGAGGCCTCTTGGCCTTGATTTGTGGTGGAGGTAGAATGTAAGACCACCTCAGGGAGAAATTGAGAAGTAAACTAGTGGTGTCTGCAACCTCCCTAACCTCACTTCTAAACTTCATGGCATTATCTCTCTACCCCAGGTTTTTCTACCCTTTCTCTGTCTTCCCATGTCAAAACCCATGCTGAGAACAGAAACAGAGATCAGTAAATTTAGATTACAATGGGAATTCCTGCAGTGTCTCTCATAGAGTGTCTGCCTGTTGAGTCTCATGGTTAATAGGACTCACCCCTGCTCCAGGTCCCTCTGGAAGACAAGAACTCCACACTGCTTGGCTCCCGGCTCTGGACCTCAGTCTGCACTCAAGATGTAGAGGAAAGGAGGAGAGAGAGAAAGCATAGATTTCAACATGAAAGTTCTGACTAATGGTTTTTGTAACCACCGTTTCCCTGCTATTAGACTCGGGGTCTGAATTACATTTCCATAGGAATGCACATCAGCAGATTCCCATAGGCAATGTTTTTATTTTGTAGACAGTTGTCATAATAAAATTGTGTAAAGCAAAAGAAACCAATAAGGTTCCAGAGACGGTAGATAATAAACGTGAAGAAAAATCCTATTTCAAGCTTTCAAACATCAGCAAAAACTCTAATTCCCCCTAGAATTTCCCATTAAAAAATAAATGGCCTTTTTAATGTAAAATCTGATCTGCAGAGGAAGATGACACTGTGTGTTGCATAATACGCCCAGGGCGTCATCACACGCCTCTGTTTGCTAACACCCATAATGCTGTATGGGTGTGGGTGGGGGTCTCGACCCTTCCACTTTCCTTTCCATAAGCATGGTGGTATCATCAGGTGGAATGCAGGAAGTGTGTTCTAGGAGGTGGTCTGATTCCCTATGAGAAGCTGAGAAAAATACTCTGATTTTAACTCATTATGGCCCTAAAGTGTAGCCAGTGTTCTTCAAGACGCACTGGGATCCCAGGGAAATTTTAATTGGCACCACCATCTAAGGAAGTGTGAAATACTTTGCAAGCAGACCACTTCTTCATGTCACTAACATATGTGGCTGACCCTCATTCTTTGTATATTGACATCCACCTTATTAAGTTGACCCTATTCAAGAGTTTTCCAGGGTATTTCTCAACAGGATATAGAAAATAAACCAGGTCTTAGACAGATTTTTCAAAATACAAAAAAATTTCAAAAACTACTTTCCACAGAGGCACTTGGTAGAGGGTACACTGAAGAGGTAAGAGTTCTGGTCACTTTCTCCTCCCACCTGGCCCACACCCAGATTCAATCCAAAACACGCTCCAGCTGTCCATACGGGGGATTCAGGTGCATTGTTGTCAGAATCTATACTGCTAAAAGGAAAGTTTGAAAACCACGAGGCTATATCATCCCCAAATATTCTCTTTTCAGTTATAGATTAATTTGTTTTCAAATATTCATCTCCTGGCTTCTTCTGATACCCTTTAATGGGGTGAACTCGGGGAAAGAACTGGAGGTGGAATTGGAGGTCATTAGGGTTTGAATTGTGTCTCCACATTAAAAAAGAAATAGGTTGGCCTCCTAGTCCCCTCATATTGTGACCATGTTTGGAGTTGAGGTCTTTAGAGAGATTTTTCAAGTCAAGATGAAGTCCCTAGGTGGATCCTAATCCAATATGAATGGCATCCTTGGGGGAATTTGGACACACACACACACACACACACACACACCTACACACATGGGAAAAACACCATGTGAACTTGGTGTACCACAAGCCAAGGAATACTGAAGATGGCCCACAGCCACTAGAAGCTGTGGGAGAAGCCTAGGGCCCATGTTCCCTCAGAGCCCTCAAAAGGGACCAGCCACATGACCCCTTGGTCCGAAACTTCCAGACTCCAGAGCTGTGAGTCAATCCATTTCTGTTGTTTAGGCCACACAGTCTATGGGACTGTGCTTCAGTAGCCCAAGCAAATCAATACAGGGCCAGAGGTATGAAAATATTTGAGTGTCTATTTATTACCATAGCATGTCTGGAGCTGGGCTATGAAAAAAAAAAAAAAAGCAGTACTAATCAAAGATTGAGCTTGAGAGTTTTTTTGTACTAAAGAAACCAGTTCCTGGAGTATGCCCATGTGTATTCTCTATCAGTACCACCAGGATTACAGGGTGGAACATACCCACACACACGAGCCAGTGTGTTCCATGAGCTAGGCCACTGCTGTTCACAGCTGTCCATGTGTCCTGAAAATTACTGAGCAGTAATAACACGGATTCCCGATGGCCCCCAGATATGTGTTTTTCCCAACAGATTCTCCTCAACCTCTAGTCTTGACACCAGCATCTGCCCTAGAACAATACTGAATTCTCACCTCTCTCCTTAGTGGATGATCCTGTAAGACCTTCTAGGTAGTAGCCCAGCTTTCCTCTGTGGCCTCTTCCCATCTGCAACCTGCACTTCCCCCTACACCTTCCCTGCCATTTCGTTTTCTATTTTCTGACCTTTGCCCAGGCTGTTTCTCTTTTAGAACACCTTTGTCTCCCTTCATGTTCCCCATCTTACTAGGACCAGCTTGTCACCCACGTCTAGATGACGTCTCCTGCTCCAGGAAACCCGTCTCAGATCTTCCAAGATTCTGTCAAGTCTCTTGCAAGAGTGCTCCCACAGCACCCTGTGCTTGCTGCCAAAGGAGCCACTTTACTCGGGGTATGGAAAACACCTGTCTGCCCCACTGTTCTGGGAGCCTGAGTCAGGCTCACTCTTTGTCCATAGCTCTTGGCACCTGGGTAGCACAGAGAAGCCTCTCGATGCGTTTTGTACATAGTTGAAGAAATGCCATTTTTAGAGGAGGTTGTTGATGTAGTCTAGCTAGAAAGTAGTTAGGGTCTGAAATAAGATAATGGCAGAAACAATAGGCAAGGACTGATCTGAGGGATGTTTAGGAGATAAAATTGTCAATATTTAGCCAGGTGCAGTGGCGCATGCCTGTGATCCCAGTGGCTCAGGAGGCTGAGGCAGGAGGATCATGAGTTCAAAGCCAGCCTCAGCAAAAAGCAAGGTGCTAAGCAATTCAATGAGACCCTGTCTCAAAATAAAATACAAAATAGTACTGGAGATGTGGCTCCATGGTCAAGTGCCCCTGAATTCAATCCCTTGTACAAAAAAAAAAGAGAAAAGAATTATCAATATTTAGCAATAGAACATAACAGGGTAATAGAGAACAAAGAGTTAAAGTTTTTTAAATTTTGCAATGTGTCAGCACATGAATGATGAAATAGAAATGAATGAATGAATGAACGAATGAATCCTCACAGCAATGCTCAGTTTTGAGGTGGAGAGAAGTGAGAGTTGCTACTATCCTAGGAGTTAGATTATTTGGCTTCCATAATGAGGTCTTCCATAGATGACACATTTTCTAACTGTGGCAAGTCACCTGTAACATCAGGGCTCTCTCCCTCTTTGGAGAATGTGAGTGACAGATGGATTATTGGATGAGGTTCCTTTTAGCTCCATTATCCCTCTATTTTCCCTTTCCTTGCAGAGAGACTGTGGTTCTTGGTTAATTTCAGTACTATGGAAACAGCTCTTTTCCATGGTCTCTGGGGGTCTTTAATGATACATTATCAACCATTATCAACATAATCAAAGTGACTTGGAAATAGACAAAATAACCTTCATTTTTGCAAAAAAAAAAAATTATTTTGGGTGCTTGCCTCTAGAGGCAAACAGGATTTAAAATCAGCAACATAAATCTCAATGTACCCAGCAACATAAATCTCAATCCTGGGCTCACAAAAGAGTTTGCAACTGATAACTGATAAAACACTGAATGTAGATGTGTGTAGACATTTGCTTTGCCTAAAGGGACCTGATATGTGTCCTCAGAGGAAGACACCTGCACCTGGTCAGCATGCTCAGTGCCTAATAATGATGGCACAGCAGTAGCATATGGGATGATGGTCCAAGGGTGGGGTCTGCAGTGGATTTCAGTGTCTTTTTCAAAGTATCCTCCCCACTGAAACCCTGCTCCTAAAACCCACTGGTGAAGCAGATGTTTCTAGAATTCATCTTTCTCCTTTCTCCTGTCTGAAACCTGCACGGTGAGGAGCTCCTACGGGGCATCATTGCTTCAGAGACACCAACCAGCCAAAGTGTGAGAGCATTTTTTTCATGTGTCAAAACCTGAGTAGGAAGGCACCTCTAGGTGGGGAAAACAGAAACAACTTGGAGACCACAGAAGTGAGTAGGAGGTGGCAAGAGCTCAGGGCAAGGCCCTTGCTGTGTCTGGGAGATGATAGGGTCCTGGAGGAAAAAGACTTGATTTTCAGGGGAAAGGAAGAAAAGAACCTCTTACATTCAGAAATTTGAAACAAACAAAAAAAGAGAGAAACATTGGATTCTATCTACATTGTTTTTAGCTATCCAATTCAGTGACACAGTTATGACTAAAGGTTCTGAAATTTATCTCAAGATGTGACCACTATTTATCTGTGAAACTTTGGGTGAAGGATTCACATCTCTAGACTGAATTTTTTTTCTCAAATCTGCAAAGCATGAGAAATAATATGAACTAAGATCCCAGGGGTGTAACTCAAGTCAGGGATTTATTTTTGAAGAAACTAATAGCGGTGTTGTAAGCATCACAAGAAATAAAGACAGTCAAAGTGCTTAGCATAATTATTGACACCCATAAATCCCTAAACAGTGTGAGGGATTAGACTTTACATAATCAATCAAGTCCATAGGCAAGTGCAGAACCATCTTTAACAGGAAATTCCTTAAAAGAAAAAAGCAGTAATTATTTCTCTTGATTGTTGACTAAGATTTCTATATTTTCAGAACCTAATATCAGAACAAGTGTTTTCTGAAGTTCATAGTACCTTTGGGACTTCAAAAAAATTAGAACATCATGTATATTGTCAAACTATCCCCCAAAAGAACATGGAACAATGTGGATTTAACTGTAAGTGAATTATTCACCATCACATGAAAATATATAGACCAGGGAACAGTCTTGCACGGAATACCATCAAGGCCTTAAATTTAAAAAGCAGGGTGGGACCTCTTTTGAAAAGACAGATTTCTATCTCATGTGTGTTACCTGATCAACACGGAACAGAGACTAAGATCCCAGTGGTGGAACTCAAGTCAGGGATTTATTTTGAAGAAACTAAGAGCAAAAATTGCTACTGTGAGCATTCTATAATGAGCAGCCCACCAAATGAAATCCCAGCTTTCTTGATTTTTATGCAATAGAGTTTGCAGAAGCAGTGGATCTTTTGTTAATTTTGACTACAACAGGAAGTGCCACAAACTCCGATGACAGCCAGTCTGTCCTCATATACTATAAGTATGCTGGAAACATACTCTCAAAGGAAAAAGAAAATCCATGACAAGGAAATTCATAGACAAAGTTCTTATTGAGGTTTAATATTCTAATCTTCAAGGTCTTTTCTTTTTACTGTATGCTTGGGGGGATTTCTCCCTACTGATGTGAGGGAGGGTGAACTCTGTGCCCACATATAGAAGGAAGGAAGGAAAAGCAAACTTTTGACACTTTCTGAATATAAAAATAAAGTGTCATGTTCTAAATAAATACTGGAACTGATTTACACACTTGGAAATCTATTTGCAATAAGCAACCAGGATGGAGAGGGGAGGCAACGGCCCCTTTTTCTCAACTTTAGCACAGTGCACACAAATCCTCAGGCTTGCCAGATGAAATCTTTCTGGGACTCTGTTGCTTGGGTGTTAGCTCAAGAGAGGACAGAAGGGACAATTTCCAAAGAGGATATTCAACCCCATCACTTAAGTCAAGTGGAGCAAAATCTGAGTTAGTATCGTGGCTTATCATTAAAGGTTGCTTAGAGGAGAACTCAGTGGTAAACAGGAAATAAGAACATCCTGATCCGCCTTAATCCTAGAAATGGAGTTTCCATCATCCACTGGGGGATTGAATTAAAAACCCAAGTAGGTCATAGAAGTATTACTAGGACACGGGAACTTCAGAGTTCTAGAATTCTGGGCTTCAGCTGACTCACTTAAGAAATGAGAATGCTCCTCATGCTCGCCTCTGAGGATTTGTGTTGGGTGAAGTGAGCGGATCTCTGTAAAGCATTCTGTGGGCTGGAGCTGGCACACAGCGCCTCTCCACACAGGCCGCTGTCTCCTTATCATGGTTGTGGTTGCTCTTCCCTGTCATGGCACACCCTGCCAGGCCTCACGTCCATCAGCAGAGAGCCAGAAGCTCCTGGACTTTACTTAATCAACAGTCTGTGCAAAATGGCCTGCTTCAATTTAGAGTATGGTCCTAGGATTGACACCCTTGTGTTTTGGTCAAATAAAGTCATTAAAAATAAAGCCCTCCCATCTCCCAGAGCAGCCTCTGAGAATAAAGGACAGTATCTTAATGGAATGGATTTAGCTTTAGGAAAAACTCATATTTCTCTTTCTTGTTTTCTACATTCCTGTAAAAATGTGACCCAGAGACTCACAGTTCCAGGGTTAGGGACAGCTGCTCTGTAGGAAAGAATCCCACGCCCTCTCTGAATCCACACAGCCAGTGCAGTCAATGTCATCTCAGAGACAGTGTGGCCTCCTGTGGATGTGTCATTTACTGTCACTGTGGTGATGGGTATCACAAGTGTGGGCACCAAATCATAGACATTAAATGTGTGAGGCTGTTGTATATCAATTATACCTCAACAAAGCTGCAAAACAAAAGAGGAAAAGAAACAAAAATGACCAGAGGACAAACCTTCCTGATGATGCTTTTTTTTATTATAAAGGAATTTTATACTCTAGATTACCAAAAGGTCATTAACCCCAGAATCTGTAATATTGTTGAAACTGAGAAAATAGTCCCAAAGTCATCCCGAAGAGATGAATGCGGAACTAACCATGACGTGATCTAAATAATCTCCCATCTCCGTTTATCCCTTACTGCGTATTTGGAGTGTCTTGTGCTGTTTTTTCTAAGGGACAGGCTTCATAGGGCTTCAAAGGAGCATTCCCGGACGACTTAATGAATGCAGCCGCTCCTCTCTTTGAGCGGTGGAAGGCCTGTGCAGTCCACAAGGTGTCTATACCGAAAGCCAGGCAATGACAGCAGAGGCAGAGGAAGATACACGAGTGGGGAAAATATGCTGCTAGTTGGGACTGGGAATGTTTCTGTCTGTTTTTGTTTCCTAGCCTCAAAATTTTCTGTAAATGCAATGACACCACTTAATCACAGGGACTTTGCAGTAAGGCAGACTAGGTTTGTCTCCCCTAGCTTGCCATCTTTGAAGTAGTAATTTAGCCCTTCTGAATTTCACTCTTCTTAGGCCAGCATTTAGCACCTGGTGGTTCTTTAGTAACTACACCTCTAGTAGAAAACACAAACTCATTTTGCAAAAGAGCGAGGGCTTTTCCTGTTTCTTCAAGTTCAATTGGAGGTAGACTGTATTAGCACTTTTAAGGACATTGGAAACTATATTGAGCAATT
The DNA here is from genome assembly GCF_045843805.1 of Urocitellus parryii. Lineage (NCBI taxonomy): Eukaryota > Metazoa > Chordata > Mammalia > Rodentia > Sciuridae > Urocitellus > Urocitellus parryii. The sequence continues at coordinate 73,319,576 of NC_135539.1, read as the reverse complement.
AGAGGCAGACATGGTCATAAATGACAAGGTGGCACTACAATGCCTCAGAGGAGCTGTATCTCCTGCAGGACGGATTGAGCACATGTAAATTCATAAAGAAACGTATTATCATGGAAGTCGAGAAGTTTGGTCCATACTGATTTGGCTGGACCCTAAAGGTGGCAGTCTGTGCAAAATGGCCTTGAAGTGCTACTTCCTGATTCGTGCTTTCCCACAGCTCTACTGTGAAAATCACCACTCTCCGCCATCATTTCTGAAACGTGGATTGCCAGATACTGTCATTTCTGAAAATGGGCCTACATTTATCTTGCCCAAGTTAGAAAATTTTTGTGCTTAGGAACCTTATCAAAATTGCCACCACTATACCTTATTGCCTTCAAGCAAATTCTCAGGCTGAAAGGATGGGGTCGATTACCAAGGAGCCCTGGAGTAGAGAGTGGGAGGAGCCTCTCCAAGGAGACCCCCTCTCCCTGAGCTCTCAGCATAACTTGTGAGTTGTAGGGAATTGCCATGGAAAAGCGGTGATGATGCGTGACTCACCTCAGTAGCCTCCCCCAGACTCAGAGAAACACTTTCAGGAAGTGCAGGGATGAGTTCCGATCGCTGTGGTGGCTGTGCTTATTTTTCATGAATTCATACCAAGGGTCTTCTGGCTATGGAATTGCATTATTCCTGTGCAAGAATACCCTGTGTTCCTCAAGTTCCCATGAGCAAACAGTGCTCCCATTGCTTTTTGATGGGGTCCTAAAGAAAAGACAGCAGCAGAGGTATCAGAAGCCACTCTTCTAGAACAATCAGACGTTGAATGTTTGGTAGCTTCTCTGGAAAACACCATCGAGAGACCTCCAAATAAAAAGAATTCTTTTTCCTGGACACAGCAACTGCTGAGACGGAGCAACACGACATATGTACACCCACGTAAAAACACTTCATGCTTTGTCTAATTAAAGACTCCACATCTTAAGTTGTGAACGTGTCCCCAGCTAAGCCACTTCCTCTGACAATATTTTTAAGGTTTCATATAACCTCCCCTGTCACAGAGATGTTGCACAAATTTCAGAACAGGCAGCAGAGGGTATACAACACAGAAAAAGAATTACCGATATCCCTTTACACTCCAAGCAACCGCACCTTGAGGAAGGAGCTCATTAGCAAGGAGAGAAGAAAATCCAATTTCCAACTTGCAGCCTTTCCACTGAAAATTTTGATAGCAATTTCAGTCATTAGTCTCTTTCAGAAATGCTGAAGTCATTATGGTAACAGAATGAACAAAGGGCACCCTGATCCCAAGCTCATTCTAGGTTCCTAAAGCTGCTACATAAGAATGCCTGTTTCCTTTTCAGAACAATTACAGAAGCAGCCATGCTGACCATGAGAGAAGGTGGCATCTGATAAACACACTCTTTGACTTGTACTGAGAAGGAGTCTGGTTTAATTGTTATTGTTTCCTGTTAGGATCAAGGAGCATTTTTTTTTTTAACCTTCATAGCACAGATTTTCCATCGACTTTCAGAATTATTTTCTCACAAAGGGAAAAATCAGGATGGGAACAAGCAACTTTCTGTTTTTCAGTTTGGGGCAAGCAATATCCTTCTATCAGATTTTGCAAACATCTAAGCATGAGTGTAAGAGTCAGAACCATGTGGTGGTTAAGACAAGCACCTTTTAAAATCAGTCAGTTCTAGGTTTAGGTCCAGGCTCCCCCGTAATAAATAGTTGCATCTCCCTGGGCAAATGATTTAACTATTCAACGTCTCCTTTCCTGAACCGTGAAATTAATACAATGTCAAACCTAAATCATAAAGTTGTGAAGATTCAATGAGTTATGCATAGCACCTGACACACAATAAGCACTCAGTAAATAGTAGCTTTTGTTATTGTTCCATGCATAAAAGTTTCTGCTGTTCATGTTGCAGCAGCTAATATTTGCAGAAATCCTTTGCTCCTCTGATCACTACCCAGGGGTGGGATGGGGTGGGGGTGGAGTTCTTCTCACCCACTACCCCTAGAGGGCAGCAAGGAGCAGCAGCAGCCTGGGGTGCTCTCCACTAGGACCTACAGGGCTAAAAGGCTCTACAGGAGGCACTTCTTTGAAAAGTACCCTGGGAGTTTTGATTGGTTCTATTTGAGCTATCAAGAGAAACAAATCTTTCCCACCCAATTAATTTCATATCCCTAGGGAAATAGGTGGCATTTCAACAATAACGAAAAGAAGCAATAATAAAGAATAACATCAAACAATAATAATAGTGTGACCACAGTTGAGGCCCTTCTCTCCAACTGTTATCGTATCTTCATTATCACTGATCCCCATGATAATCCATCCAGGTTGATATGCTAATCCTCATTTTACAAATGTGAAAATAGAGATTCATAGAGGAGAAGAAATTTTCTTTTATTAGGATGGTATCAATGCCAAAAAAAAATTTGAATGCAAATCTGTACAATTTAAAAATTCTATTATTTATGTTCTGCCACATTTGCAATACAGTTTATCAATCATCTTATATTAAGCTGCATCCCCAAATCTCAGTGGCCTACAATGCACTGCATTAACAAACAATCCCCAAATCTCAGGTGGCTTGTAATCCCACTCTCACTCATGCTACGTATCAGCTGTTGGTTGGTGGTGGTTCTTGCTATTTTCTTTATTCCAGGACCTCACTGTAAGACCAGCTGCTATCTGAGGCTTACTATTCTCAAGAAAGAGGAAAAATACCAATAATGGGAGAACACAGGCTGACTCTTACACCTTCTGCTCTACAAGCCTACATTTCATTGGCCAAAGCAAGTCACATGGCCAAGTCCTAGAATCAATGGATGAGCAAACTGTCAATAAAGGTGTGTAGAGATGGCTCCAGCAGACAGGGGAAGTGGAAAGACAAATAATACAGTCTACCACAAACAGTCGTCCAAAAGGAAAGACCTGTGCATACAAATTCAGAACAGTGCAAAGAACAGTAGTACTCCTATCTAAACAGACTTAAAATGTACATGACTGTGTTGGATAAATTTGGAAAATTTGTGCTGAATTTGTATGGTGAAGTGCTTCAAATGCTAAGTTGGAGAAGATGTACTCTGTTCAATGAGCAGTGAGAAACAGGCAAGCAGAATTTAAAACTAAAAGTGACTGCAGGTTACCCCCGCAAAGCAAAGCCACGCACACTGTCCCCTTCAAACACAATGTCGACTTGTAAGACAGAAATGTTGCAAAATTTAAAAGGCATTAACAGGTTTAGAAACAAAATAAACTTCCCTGTGAGTTAGAAGGAATAGTGAGGAGGATTGAAACTGAGTTTTAGGTCCCAAGACCCAAGCAAGGAACTCTGGCCTTTAAAGAGCACCAAAAAGTACCCCCCTTGATTTGGAGACACAAGCAGAGCCAGACTCTTGTATTATTCAAGTACAAGTCCTTGGTGGAGTGCTCCCAGCTTATGCAGGGGGTCTCCCACTTCAGGAGCTAAGGAGAGCAGCTGACCTCTTATAAAAGACAAAGGTGATTCTCAGACAAAAAACTGAGCCTAATGCTGCTACTGTGCTCCCTTCGGACAGCAACTGAAATCTCTAGGACGTTGGTTACCTTAACCAACATTAAAAAATATAGTTTTGGTTTGGGGGCAATGACAGTCATGTGGAGGAAATCATAAATATGTAAAGTTATGTAACTGCTGGCAGAGAGTGAGAGAAAGGAAAATACAAATCAAAACAGGTATAAATTACCTCTGAAAATGAGTATGTAAACCCAAATTCTTTAATAAATGAAGAATGCAGTGCCAAAGAATGATGTTGATCCAAAATTAAAAACCACATTATGAATTGAATTTTCTCCAAATGGATTTAACCTTGTGGAATTTCAAAGGAAGGGTATCTAGGAGGAAAAATATCCTTTAAAAAATAGCAAGAAATTACAAAAGAAAAACAGGCACAAATGAAGTATGATTAAGTTATTAAAAAAATCAAGTAGGAATATTGAAAATGAAAATATAACTATTTCAAAAATAAATATATGACATATATTCTACCAAGGATACAGTCACACAGAAAACTATGTTTTGGAAGCAAATAACTAAATATATAACCCAGAAATCAAAATTAAAATTTGGAAATTGTAGCTAAGAATAAGGAATATTGATCAACAGAGATATATATATAATAGGCCTCCAGAAGAACAGAATAGAGGAAATGGCAGAGAATCAATATCAGAAGAGATGATTATTGAGTGCATTCCAGAGTGGAAGGAAGACAAGAGTACAAATATAAACAGTACATTCCAAAAAAGGATAGACACATGTTAGCAAAATATCAAAACAGTAAAGATAAAGATGAATGTTTCAAAATCTAAGCAAAAAAAACAAGTTGTCAACAAAAGAATGAAAATGCAATTATACAGCACAGGTGACTAGTTATCCATTGAAATCCACACACAATTCTTCATATTTAAATGTGTTGTTATGCACACATGAATTTTCATGCAGTAATTCTCATTAGTGGTATATAAATAATATCAATGTAGGTTCATTTAGTACTAAGATTTTCAAGGAGTAAGTGATGCGATTTATCCACTTATTCAAGAGGCTTAAGAATCTGAAGCCATGAACAAAGGATACCAGAGAGGAGAAAGAGCTTCACAGGGAGAGAACTTGGCAGAGCCACATGAAATCCACCAGGAATAATAAACACGATTCCAATATGGTGGACGGAATTGCTTAGGGAATGGAAAGAGATTTGAAAACACAAGGTATCTTCTTCATGTAGAATGAGGGTTGCAAAGACTTAAGTGAAGACTTAAATGTAGTCATGCCGGGAAGAAGTGGACCAAATCTGGATCAAGATGAATGAAAGCCATAGACAGAATGATGAAAGGGGTGTCATCCTAAAGACATGACTTTTCTCTCATTAATAATGTTTGCATCAAGCTGAAAAGATAATATTATTGAAAGTTTTGAATTAAATAAAGTACATTATTGAAATTAATTTCTCTGTTCCTTTTTATCATTTTAGTGTAGCCACTGGGAAACAAAGTGACTTTGTGATGATCACAGCAGAAATGAGCCCCTTTCATGTTATAATTTCAAATATTAACAACACCTGCTGTTATGTGTCTTTGTATTATTTTTTTCTCATGGCCATGAGTTTTTAAAGGACAGCAGCTGCAGTAGAGATGCAGGTAGCCCCAGTGACATCCTAGTGTTTCCACTGACTGCCTCCTCTGTTCCACACTGTGAGTCCGTCCTCTATTCTCTGTTTTATCTCTTCTTGTATCTGCCCTTAGAGAAATGATGGCCTTGTCCTGGTTGATGTCCTCAAATGATTCTTTTTTTTTCTCTGAATTTTCTGCAACTACTTCCACCACCTTTATTGAGATATTTATTTTTCATATATCTTTAAGGAAGGGCACCCTTGCTGGATGCAAGATTTTTTTTTATTCACTTTGAGTATATGGGTTCATTGCCTAGGTCTCCAAATCTTTTTGTTGAGAAATATTGACTAATAATCTTATTAAAGCTCATTTATATGTGATATGTTACTCTTGTTGCTTTTAATATTCTTTCTTTGTTATTGGTCATAATGTGTCTTGGTATGGCTCTCTGAGTTTTCTTGCTTGGAGTTTGTTGAGCTTTTGGGATGTTGATATTCATGTTTTGTGTCCAGTTTGGGAAATTTTCAGTCATTATTTCTTCAAATATTCCCTCTTCCCTTTCTCTCTTCTGCTTCCACAAATCCCACAATATAACTGTTGATCAGTTTGACAGTGATCTTCAGGTCTTTTAGACTTTCTTCACTTTTCCTCCATCTTTTTTCTTTCTTCTCCTAGACATTGATAATTTCCATTGTTTTATCTTCAAGAACCCTGATTCTTTCTTCTGCTTGCTCAAATCAGCCTTTGAATACCTCTAGTAGATTCTTTATTTCAGTTACTGTACTTTTCAGCTATAGGATTTGGGGGTGTGCTGTTAAGTTTTCTATCTATTGACATTTCCATTTTGCCCATTCGTTTTTTCTCAACATTATCCATGACTTTAGTTCTTCTCTGTTGTAAAGTATAATAGAGCTGCCATGAGGTCTTTTTCCTTTTAATAGACCATACTTTTCTGTTTATTTGTATGGTTTCTAATATTTTGTTGTTCTTGCTGTTGCTGAAAACTGGACATTTGAATCTAATAATGTAGTAACTAAAAGGCAGATACTCCTCTTTTCCTATGGATTTCTATTTTTTTGTAATTTGTGTGTGTGCATGTGTTTTATTATATAGATACCAACCTCTATGTCAAGATTAGCCTGAGTTATAAACTTAAACTTTACTAAGTTTTTTTTTCTGAGCTTCTCCTTGGATAAATTGCTTTATAATTTTCTCTGTATGTGTAGTTATTCTTGAATGTCCTAATATTTAATATCTGGCTCTTAAATGGCAAAGACAAAGAAAAATGAAGTAAAAAGGAGTAAAGGCACCAGCTCTTTAAATTCCAACCATCATTTAATCTGAAGAGAAAGGACTTGCAACAATGGGAGAGGCACTACAGCATCGGCCAGTGCCTCTTTCTTTATGCTTCTCTCATCAGAAGCAGCAATCAGCAGCCACAGCACAGATCCCCAGTATTTGTAGTACGGGGTCCCTTTTGCCCATCCTGGCTCCTGCAGGCTATGTGCAAGCTTCTCCAGGAATACATGCACAGCTGCCTGCCATGGGGCAGCTGCTACAGTGCTAGAGCTGAAATAGACTGAAATTAACTGCATTTACTATTAAAGTCTTCCCCTGAGCATTACAAGCTTTCAGTAAACTACAGAATTCCAAAATAAGTACGTCAGTTTCTGCCAGTGCACTTCCTGTGGGGGAGACAGGTTCCTGGTGCTTCCTTCTTTGCCATCTCCCCAGCATCTTCCCTCCCAAATTGTCTATAATAGGCACTTGAGAGCAAGATAGTAAGCTGTTTCTAATAAGAGAAATGTTGTGTATCTTTGCATCCTGAATTATCTATTTACTGAATTCTCTAAATCATGTCTTCTTTTTAATTCATGTTATTCATCTTTCTTAGGAAAAATTGCAGTTGCTTAAATTTTTCATCATTTATTCCTTTAAAAATCTTAAGTGACTTAAATCTTAAGTCACAGCCCCTCCTCTTATATTGCTTTAGTCCATTGCAAGTGATCAAACTATTAAACCAATAAAGGTAATTACACATTACTTTAAAAGGAGGAAAACTAGACCATAAGAATGTAACACAGAGGAATTTAGTCTAGTATTGGTGGATATCAAAGAAATACTCTCTGGGAATGAGCCTTTTGATCAAAGGTATAAACTCAATAATGTCTATATCTTAAGAATGCATAGGGATTAACTATGAAAAGCAGGTTTCGGATAGATAGAATAGCAGGTACAATGATCCCATGGCAAGTGGAAATTGGTACATTCAGGACACTGAAAATGTAGTAGGGCTATAGTGAAATACATAAAAAGTAGCAACTGGTGTTGGGGAAACCTTATTAGTCTCTTCCTATGTGCATTCAAAACCATTGAAATATGTTAAGTGGGAAAAGAAAGTCATTTACTAATATTTAGTTTCCTATATGGAGAAATATATTACCATTTAGGTCACCCAGTCTTGTAAGTGGTGATATTAATTATTTCAAAGGTGACTCTAATGATAACCTTTGATGCAGGGTAAGGTAATCATTTTCCTTAATCTTTCCAAGCAAACTATACTAAGTTCATTCATTGCTGTGCAATTTATATGCCCCAAACAATACCATTTGACAGCAGCCCACAAGTAATATATCTTCTGTATCAGATTCCATTCCATTTGATACCACCTTGCAACAGGTGTTTGTTTATCACTTTCATGGGCTTGTAATATGTCAGTGCTATCCAACATTTCCCTTCAGGAGAATTTATGTTCTTCCTTATCATTAACCAATACCACCTCAATCAACACATTATCCTCATCATGTGGCAGAGTCATTAAGCATTTATATAATTTATACAGTCAAGGTTTTGACTTATACAAACAGAGAAACAAATTCTCTCTCTCTCTCTCTCTCTCTCTCTCTCTCACACACACACACACACACACACACACACACATACACACACACACAAATGCACACATATGTTTCCATTTAATTAGTAATGAAAATCATTAATGTACCAGCAAGCACACATTTGGATTTAAGATAATATCCTGCCTAAACCACCATATTTTAACTCACTCTTTATCAGTCAATGATAGAGGAATTTGAGGGGATTTATACTGTTGGTTAATGGCACCTCAGATCCCTACCTGGATGGACTGTTCATGTTTCTCTTTCTTTTCATTTGGAACTGGAATGGCTTTGCCATGACTTGCTCTGAGAGCTGGTTCAAATGATACTTCCTCACGGTTACAAAGGTTACTACTGCAAAGTTCATCACACCTGAAACCTCAGCCAAAGGGTAGGGGACTGGAAGAAAACCTCGATGACCAACAAGTAAAACTTAGATCTGTGTCAGGGTAACAAATGAAATTGCCACCGTCAAAACCTCCCCTCTAACCATTTGTCCATGTAAATACACAAGAGTTGGTAACAGAGAGCTTGTGCAATTTACGGATGGATAAACTCTAGATAGGGATCAGTAATGTGTTTTAAATCTCACACTGACAGGGATGATAGGATTGGAATCGAGGTGTTTGGACACCTAATTCTTTGCTTAATTATTCATGATCTCTGAGCCTTAATTTCTTTTTCTCTAAGATTAAAACAGTAGCATTGAACCTCCTGGGAACTATATAAGAAGTAATGATATGATTCTGTAAGAGCCCCAGCATGGTGTGTGGTACACTGTAAGCAAACACTACATGTTGAATTCCTTCCATTAGTTATAAAATATATTCAATACCCCACATTCTTCCAGAACAGGTGTGCTCTGATTTGATGCTACTTGCTTACATTATAGGAAATTTGAAAAAGAAATCAAGTGGTTATATTTTTGAGGGGAAATGATAAAGATTGGAGGAAGGAGAAACTAAGTAGTAAAAACATTTATGTGAAAACCATGTACTTTCAGAAGCCCCCGCTCAGGTGTTGGTGGGTTTTACTGATCAAAGTAGAAAATGTAAACATGTTTAAAAACACATTCGATTTCATCATCAGTGTCACCAAACCAAATTAAAAGGTGGGAAATGCTGGCATAAGGGTATAAGGGTAATTATAAATGTGTCAAAAGGACACTGGAAAGGGTGTTAGGTCAGTGGAAAGGCTCCAGTAATTGCATATCCCCTGGGATCCTGTGTAAAATATCATATGCATGTTCACACGTGCACTTTCTAGGGACAGGATTCATACACGTCATCAGATTCTCAGATAAACAAAAGGACCCCCCAAAATTCATAACCATTAACTTAGAGCAATCTTGTCCTTTAGCACTGACTGTTTCCAATAGACATGAACACACTGGGCACACACATATCACCCTCTACTTAGTATCTGGTATGGTCTGAAGCCTGAAAGAACTTTTGAGGTCCCACCTATAATCTTCTTGACATGGAGAACCGAAAGCAGTGAGAAAAAATAATTAACGACAGTGCTACCTATTGGCATTTTAGCGTGAAAAGCATCAAGATGAGCATGGCGTACACATTTTGCGTATAGATCACATGATTCTCTGTAATCTACTAGAGGGTGACTCTTAGAGAATCCTGAAGAAATGGTTTTATAAGGAGTCAATCATCAGGAGTTATAATCAAAATCAATACGGGACCTCAAAAGAATTCTCAACTGAAGTTCTGTGACAGCTCTTCCATATCTCCTTCTAGAACATGGAGTGACTTCATTTTCCTCTCTTGCCTGTTTCCTCACCTAGAAAATTCAATCATAGGCCAGATGATCTCTAATGTGCTGCCTGATCGCCTCCACAATTGATGTAGGGGCCACTTTGCTATATTCCCATCAACTTTCAGAACTCTGTCCTCCCCAGTCTTCATGGGAGCTCAGCAAGGCAGCATCCTCCTCCTATGCTCTAGTTCAGAAATTCTGTCATCTGATTTATATAAGCTACCAGGTCCTGATGGCAGAACTGGAACAAGGATCTGTGATGCCTGACTCTTTCCTCTATACCAGTTGTCTCTAAACTCAGGGGGAAAAAGTGATTTACAAGATGTACATCACATTACATAAGGACAGATGGTCCCCAACTTATGGTTTGACTTAAGATTTTTCCAACTTGATGATGGTGCAAAAGCAATGTGCATCCTTTGAATAGTCTTCTCTTCTGATGCTGGGCTTTCCAGGGAGCCACAGCCAACATCAGCCACAGGATTGTGAGAGTAAATAATGACGCTCTACAGCAGTCTAGGTTGCTAGTGTTTTGGGGACACAGGTATTCAATAAATTACATGAGATGCTCAAAACTTTATTATAAAAATAGGATTTGCATAAGTTGATTTTTCCCAGTTGTAGGCAGCTGCAAGTATTCCAAGCACATTTGAGGCAGGCTGCACTAACTTAAGATATCTGCTAAGTTTCATGAATTAAATATATTTTCAGTTTACAATACTTTCAACTTACAATGAGTTTATCAGTATATGACCCCATAAGTAAAGAAGACCTATATTTTACTTGTAAATTACACACACATACATGTATACAATTAGTAAGGGGTATGTACATATGTATAAACAGTACTATTTCCACATACATATGTATATTTTCTCATATAAATACATGCACTTATGTGCAAATATCCTATGTACATCACAAAATATACGCAGAAATTTGAATGCAATACTAAAATGGCAATTTGTTGATGCTACAAAACTTTGCTCTTCTTAGAAGCAATTTTTGCTAATATTCTAGGAAGCATGATATGCTTGAATACATATTATAATTTTTGAAATTTTTGGTTAAACACTTTGTGAATTTAGCAACATGTAGGTCTGCATCCAAATTCTGCCTGTTTCCCACTGTGCAGTTAGTGCTGTTATAAGCCAGGTGGCTCCTGAAACCTTTGGTTTTGAGTCCCTTCTATCAAATATACACATTTATTAAAATTCAGTTTATAAATTTCTCTCTTCCCAAATGTCAAACAATCTAGTTATAAATCAGAAGGTTCTGCATTTTTATATTTTTAATAAATGGGTTCAAAAATCTCTGAAATGCTTTTGTTTAAAATTTTCAAACTGGCTAGAAATTTGTTTCCAGGCTTTTAAGCATGAAAATATGAAAATCTCCCCTAAGTGATTCACTTCAATCATTTTCCTCAGAAAAGTCACATTAGAAACATTCCCCAAAATCTATTTTCAAAATGCTCTTTCAGTAGTATAAGATCCTTTCAAAAAGGCCATTATTTATTTCCACTGTTAAGTTACATTTACCAAAAAGGGTAGATTGTGTGCATTTATTACTGTGAGCTAGCACACTCCGACAGCTACTTGTCAGCACCAGAAAGGTCAACAATTTGGAGCACTTGACTTTTGAAAAAAAAAAAGAAAAGAAACACATATCTTTCCATTTCACAACTCTTCTACTACTTTGCCACAAAAATAAGTAGCAGACCTGTGTATAATAGAAAAGATCTTGACAGGCATGTTTGTCTTCTCACAAAGGATGTTTTCTACTCTACTGTTTTTCTACTCTACTGTTAAGAGCACCTCCCTGGAACAAAGGAACTGAACCATACCCCAGCGTGGAGAAAGCAAGCAGAGGAGGGATGGGCAGACCCTCGGGAACGAGAGGCAAGTCAGAAACCATCCTGCCACAGGACCATCTGTCCGATTTGCAGACCAAATGTTAGTTTGTACATTTAATATTATCCAAAGATGGATTTTTTTAAATATATTTTTTCCCAGATGACATGCATCTTTATTAAAAGAAACAGAAGTAAACAGTACATTCATTAAACTTTCAAATACACAAAATAAGGAAGCTTTAAACATGCCAGTAAGGAAAGAAAGAACACAGTGGATTTTTTTTCTTTTATTAGTGCATTATAGTTATTCATAATAGTTGAGCTTATTTCAACAAAATCATACATGCATGGAAATTGATTTACTCCATTTCAAAACTCAGGGTTTCCCTTCTCCCTCTTCCCCTCCCTCTCCCTGTTCTCCTTCCTCTACTCTACTGGTCATCCTTTCCCTCGTGTATTTATTTATTTTTTAATTTTTATTTAATTAATTTATTTTAATTAAGTAATATGACAGCAGAATGCATTTTGATTCATTGTACACAATGGCAGCACAACTTTTCATTTCTCTGTACACAATCTAGCATCGAACCATGTGTGCAGTTATACGTGTATCTAGGGTAATAAGTCCATCCCATTCCACCATCTTTTCTGCCCCCATACCCCCTCCCCTCTTCTCCCTCTTCTTTGCCCAATCAAATTTGGTTCCTCCATTCTCCCCCCATCCCCAATTATGGAGCACCATTCACTTATCAGAGGGAACATTCGGCCTTTGGCTTTTTGGGATCAGCTTACTTTGCTTAGCATGAAATTCTCCACCGCCATCCATTTACCTGCAAATCCCATAATTTTATTCTCTTTTAATGCTGAGTAATATTCCATTGTGTATATTTTTTTTGTTTGGTGCTTTTTACATATGCATAAAGGTGGAATTTGCTATGGTATATTTATACATACACATGGTGTGATTTTATTAAATTTGTTCCACCTTTTCTCGCCTTTCTCATACCTTTTCCCTTCCTCTCGGTCTCCTTCTTCTACTCTATTTATCTTCCCTATATTTTTTTTTAAGAGAGAGTGAGAGAGGAGAGAGAGAGAGAGAGAATTTTTAATATTTATTTTTTTTTTAGTTATTGGCGGACACAACATCTTTGTATGTGGTGCTGAGGACTGAACCCGGGCGGCACGCATACCAGGCGAGCGCGATACCGCTTGAGCCACATCCCCAGCCCTTCCCTATATTTTTATGATATCCAACTCCCTATCCCTTTTCTCCCTCATTTTGCTGTAGCTTCCACGTGTGAGAGAAAACATTCAACCCTTAATTTTCTGAGTCTGGGCTTATTTCATTTAGCGTGATGTTCTCTAGCTCTATCTATTTACTGGCAAATGCCGTAATTTCATTCTTATTTATGGCTGAGTAAAACTCCATTGTATAAATATATACAACATTTTCTTGATCCATTCATCTATTGACGGGCATCTGGGCTATTTCCATAACTCGGCTATTGTGAATTATGCTGATATAAAAATTGATGTGGCTATATCCCTCCAGTATTCTGATTTAAATTCTTTTGGATAAATACCAAGGAGTGGGTCATATGGCTCCATTCCCAGTTTTCTGAGGAATCTCCAATCTGCTCTTAGAGCACTTGCACTAATTTGCAGTCCCACCCATAATATGAGTGTACCCTTTTCCCCACATTCTCACGAGCATTTATTAGCAGTAGTAGGAGTAGTGGTAGTAGTAGTATTCTTGATAATTGCCATACTGACTGGAGTTAGATAAAAATTTTAGTATAATTTTGATCTGCATTTTTCTGATTTCTAGAGATATTGAACATTTTTTTTCATATAGATAAGGTCCTTTCTTGTTTCTTCTTCTGAGAGATGTCTGTTTAGTTCTTTTTTCCATTTAATGATTGGGCTATTTGGGGTTTTGCTGCTAAGCTATTTGAGTACATTATATATTCTAGATATTAATTCCCTATCAGAGGAGCAACTGGCAAAGATTTTCTCTCATTCTGTAGGTTCTCTCTTCATGCTCATAATCATTTTCTTTGCTGTGCAGAAGCTGTTTAATTTGATGGCATCCCACTTATTGATTGCTGGGTTTACTTTTTGAGCTTTCAGGGTCTTGTTAAGGAAGTGGGTGTCTGCACCATTATGGTGGAATGTTGACCCTATGTTTTCTTCTATCAGTTTCAATGTTGCTCTTCTAATTCCTAAGTCTTTAATCTACTTTGATTTTAGTTTTGAGCAAGGTGAGAGATAGGGATCTAGTTTCATTCTTCTACATATTGACATCTAGTTTCCCCAGCATCATCTGTTTAAAAGGCTGTCTTTTCTCCAAAATATTTTTTGCCTCCCTTATCAAGTGTCAGATGGCTGTAAGTATGTGGGTGGGTGTCTTCTGTTCTATTCTATTGGTATTCATATTTATTTTGATGGCAACTATGCCGTTTCTGTTACTACCTCTGTAGTATAATTTGAGATCATGTATTGTGATGCCTCCTGCATCACTATTCTTGTTCAAGATTGCTTTGACTATTTTGTTTCTCTTATTCTTCCAAATGAATTTTAGGATAATTTTTTTCTAGTTCTGTGAGGAACATCATGGATATTTTGATTCATTGAATCTGTATAGTGCTTTTAGTAGTATGGCCATTTCAAAAAATATTAATTCTGCCTATCTAAGAACATGAGAGTTTTTTCCCAATCTTCTAAGGTTTTCTTCAATTTCTTTTTTCAGTGTTCTATAATTTTCATTGTAGAGATCTTTTACCTTCTTGGTCAGATTATTTCCCAAGAATATTTTTGAGGTATTTGTGAATGGATAGTTTTTTTCTGATTTTTTTTCTCAAAATAATTACTGCTGGACTACAGGAGAGCTACTGAGTTATGAATATTAATCTTGTATTCTGATACTTTGATGAATTCATTTATCAGCTCTAGAAGTCTTATGGTAGAATTTTTGAGTCTTCTATATACAGGACCATATATATATATGATATGATAATATATATATATTATCAACAAAGTTAATTTGACTTCTTCTTTTCCAATTTGTACCCATTTAGTTTCTTTCTCTTGCCTCATTGCTCTGGCTAGAGTTTCAAGAAGTATATTGAGTGCCGGGAGTGAACATGCTGATTTTGGAGGAAATGTTTTCAGTTTTTCTCAATTCTATGAGATGTGGGCTTTGGGTTTGCCAAACAGAGCCTTTATAATATTAAGGTAAGTTCCTTCTATCCTTAGTTTTTCCAGTATTTTCAACAAAAAGGGGGCTGGATTTTATCAAAGGTCTCTTCTGAACCTAATGAGATGGTCATATGATTCTTGCCCTTAATTTTATTTATGTGGTGAATTGCATTTACTTATTTGCATATGTTAAACCAATCTTGCATCCCTAAGATGAAACCCACTTGCTCATGGTATGTTATCTTCTTGATATATTTTATTAGAGTTTTATGGTTATACAAAGTAGTTTGGTTTTATCCTGACATTGATGTGGTTTTGAATGTGATTTGCTAATATTTTAATAAAAAATTTTCATCTATGTAAAACAGGGATATTGGTCTGTAGTATTCTTTTCTTGATGTGTCTGTCTGGTTTTGGTATTAGGGTAACACTGGCTTCATAGATATGCATGTGAGTGCTCCCACCTTTCAAGTTCATGGAATAATTTGAGAAAGACTGGTGTTAGTTCTTCTTTAAAGGACGGATAGAACTCAGCTGTGAATCCATCTTGTCCTCAGCTCTTTTCTGTTAGAAGGTTTTTTATCGCCATTTCAATTTCATAACTTAATATTGGTCTACTTAGGTTTTCTTTCTGGTTCAATTTGGGCAGTCATATGTGTCTAGAAATTTGTCAATGTCTTCTAGGTTTTCCAGTTTATTAGAATATAAATTTTCAAAATAGTTTTGATCCTCTGGATTTCAGAGGTGTCTGTAGTGATATTTCATCTCTAATTTTGTCCACTTGAATCTCTCTCTCTCTCTCTCTCTCTCTCTCTCTCTCTCTCTCTCTCTCTCCTCTCTCTCTCTCTCTCCTTGGTTTGTCTAAAGGTTTATCAATCTTTATCTCTTTAAAGAACCAAGTCAGTTGCATTGATCCTGTGTATTGTTTTTTATTCTTAATTTCATTTCTTCTAGTGTTAATATATTTCCTAAATTCTACTGGTTTTGAATTAGTTTGTTCTTCCTCTTCTAAGGCATTGAGGTAGACCATTGGATTATTTATTTAGGGGTTTTCTATTTTTTAATGTAGGCATTTAATACTTTACATTTTCCTCTTAGAACTGCCTTCATACTATCCCAAAGATCATAATATATTGCATCTCTGTTTTCATTTGTTTCTAAGAACTTCTTGACTTCTTCTCTCATTTCTTCTATGATTCATTCTTCATGTAAAAAATTGTGGTTCAGAAACCAGCTGGAGTGGCAGGGGTTACCACTGTGGTGCCCAGAGCAGCAACCTGGAGGGAATATGGGATGATACTGTCTGTGAGCAGTAAGCAACAGTATGAAAAGTACTTTTCTGACAAATTTGAAACATACCTGAATATAAACTAGTTGTTCTTGGTTCAGAAGGGGTTGAAATGTTTGCTCTGCCTGTACAGTGTGTTCAATGAATTTTTGCTGAAAAATATCCTATGAGAAAAGATTCTTACAGAAAGCAAGTTGAAATAGATGCACAACAATGTATTCTTGTAATCTTGGATACTGCAGGAACCAAATAATTCACAGCATTGAGGGATTTGTACATGAAAAATAGACAGGCTTTGCTTTAGTTTATTCCATCATAGCATAGTCCACCTTTAATGATTTATAAGATCTAAGAAAACAGATTCTTAAGTTAAAGAAACTGATGACATTCCCATGATTCTGGTTAGTAATAAGTGTGACTTGGAAGATGAAAGAGTTGTAGGAAAGGAACAAGGTCAAAATCTATCAAGACAGTGGATCAACTGTGCATTCTTAGAATCTTCTTTAAAATAAAAAAATAAATGTTAGTGAAATATTTTATGACCTAGTGCAGCAAATTAACAGAAAGACTCCAGTGCCTGGGGAAGCCCACAAAAAGTCATGATGTCAGCTGCTTCCATCTAATAAATGCATTGTAGCTCTGAATCAGGTATGAAGAACTGTTGCCCAAGTCAAAAGCACCAGCATTTCAACTTTGTTAAACCTACTGACATCTTTTATTTTATTTTATTTTTTTAAATACATGACAGCGGAATGCATTACAATTCTTATTACATATATAGAGCACAATTTTTCATGTCTTTGTATACAAAGTATGTTCATGCCAATTCATGCCTTTATACATGAACTTTTTTTGCATTACAATTCTTATTACACATACATACCACAATTTTTCATATCTCTGTATATAAGGTATGTTGACACCCAATTCAAGTCTTCATACATGCACTTTGGATAATAGGGTCCATCACATTCCATCATCCTTGCTAATCCCCTGCCCCCTCCCTTTCCCTCCCACTCCTCTTCCTTATCTAGAATTCATCTAATCCTTCCATGCTCCCCCTCCCTACCCCACTATGAGTCAGCCTCCTTATATCAGAGATAACATTCGCCAGCTGTATTTTTGGGATTTGCTAATTTGAGGCTGGGATTGTGGTTCAGTGGTAAAGTGCTCACCTAGCACACGTGAGGCTCTGAGTTTGATCCTCGACACCACATAAAAATAAAATAAAGGTTATTGCATACACCTACAACTAAAACAAATACTAAACAACAACAACAACAAAAACCTATGGACATCCTAAATGGACTTTCCTATGGTGGTACTCTTTAAGAGATGGTTGAAAGCTACTCTATCAGTTTGCCCATTGTAATCACTTTTCAGAATCACAAGAGAGATTTTTACTTATATAATAATCTTAGTGTGTGCAGTTGGTTAAAACCAGAGGCTATATCCAGTATTACTGCTAAGAAACATTGTGTGTCCAAAAATGCTGTGCATGTATGAAAATGTTGTACTGTATATTTTAACACACCCCATACTTTGTGTTGGAGAGTATGGTAGTATAAATCATGAAAGCACCACTATTTTAGCATAACCAAAAAAAGTCCAAATACTTCCTATATAGACTACTCCAAATAACTTTGATTCTTTGATACATACAGTTTATTATAATTTTTGTTTTAAATTCAAGATCATTATCATTGTATTGTACAAAATAAGCACTTCATTGAACACAGCTACATAGTTTTGTTTTGTTTTTTTTTTCAGAAACCTGTGGAGATAGTGATCTTGTCTTTAAAATAGTCCTTTTCATAGCTAAGATTAACCTCTATCTGGAAGGAAATGTCTAGAGCTTTCAAATCTCTTTATTATGTGTTTCCTTTCTTGTTTATATAGGGAACAATGTTTGTAGTTGTGTGTACAGTGGGGGTCTACAACAAAAAAGTCTATATTTTCAAATATTTCTTTAATGACAACAACTTTTGTAAATAATTTTCAGTCTTCTGCAGCTGTAGATTCTCACTCTGAATCCCTTGCCTACTCATGCATAATTATATTTGCAATACCAAATATACAGGTTTAGTATTTTTGCTTGTAGGTGATTGTTTCACATGTGTAACATTTTGGTTGAGATGTTAAATGATGGATGAGCACTGTGGATGTGAATGTGAGAGGTAATTTTAATCATATGTAATCGGTAATAAGGACTAATTGGCTATAACTATTGCTGTTTTATTTAACAATGCCTTCCTGCTTTGTATGCATTAACCTTTGGGCGTAAAGATCGTGTGCCTTTCCAACAGGGAGCCATAGTATTTAAATTGGCCAACCTGAAGTTTCAACTACTTTGGGTGGCCAAATATAAACTAAAAGCCTTAATTGAAGTGGCATAATTTTGTATAACTCAGCATCAGTAGTTCAATAAATTTGGATTGCCATGCAAGTACTTGCATTAAAATTACTTGCTTCTTGAATGTGTTTTGTGCAATATTTAACAGTGTTTGTAAAGAGTATACCTTCTTGAAAAAAATAGTATTGATCAAATCTTCATGTGTTTATGAGGTTTCTATTATTTTTCTTATTCTGGATTTCTTGTTTTACTCCATTATGATCAATGATAGAATGTATCGGATTCTATCAATTTTCTTGTGTTTGCTAAGACTTAACATTGCAACCTAGAATATGGTCTAGTTTGGAAAATTTCCATGAACTGCTGAGAAGAAAGTAAAATCAAGTGTTTGGGAGTGAAATGTTCTATTTGATTTATAGTATTATTAAGGTCAGAGATAGCTTTATTGATTTTATGTTTGAATGACCTGTCTATTGGTGATAAAGGTGTGTTGAAATGACCCAGTATTATTGATTGGATCTATGTGGGTTTTAATATCAGGAAGTATTATTTTTATATAATTAGGTGTAGTAATATTTGAGAGATATATACTTACTTTTACTATATCTTCTTGTTGGACTGTTCTTATTTTCCAGTAAGTAGTGGTATTCTTTCTCTCTTCTGATTAATTATTGCTTTGTAATCTGCTTTGTCAGATATGAGAATCACTAGTCTGTCTTGTTTTCAGACTTAATTTTCATGGAATATTTTTTTCCATCCTTTTCTTTCAGCCAATGGGTGTATTTGCCTATGAGATGAACCTCTTGCAAACAGCACACAGTTGGATCTTGTTTTTAAGTCCATTCTTCCCACCTACCTCTTTTGACGGGGGAGTTGAGACCATTTACATTCAGTGTTTTTGTGGACAGATGTTTATTGTTTTGTGCCATTTGGGTTTCTTTTCTATATTTAATTCTTCCTTGATTTTTATTTAGTTGGTTGTTTTTCTAGTGATCTTCACCTATTTGAGAGGGTTGGGGTTTGTTTTGGGGTTCTTCTGTGTGCAGTATATCTTTGAGTAGTCCTGCCTCAGCCTCCTGAGCTTCTGGGATTACAGGCGTGAGCCACTGCACTTGACTGAAGTTCAGTTTTGATTGTGTCTATTTGTAATATTTAAAAAGTGAACATAGGAGAGGAAGGAAGGATAGGTGGCAGATGATGGCTATATACAAGGAAGAGTAAAAAATTACTAAGAGTAATAAAATAACAAAAGAGAAGAATACAGAACAGAAAAGTTTGGCTATTGGTGAAGGCAGAGAATAAAGAAGGGGTAATAAGAGGAATAGAAACCAAAGTACAACAAACAAATGTACAATCAAAACAATTCAAATTCACGTATAACTTTACCCCACCAAAGTCAAACCAAGGCAAAATAATAAATGGGTAAAGAAGGAAGCAATTAAAACGAAATTAAAATTTACAAACACACACACACATGCATGTAGTTCAAACCTATCTATGCGGTGATCTCACATGCACACACACACACACACACACATATAAACACAATCACACAGAATAGAAAAAAGTTTTTAAAATAATACGATAAAATGAATTTTTTAAAAAAATTAAATTAAAATAAAAATGAATAAAAATTGGAAGGAATAGAAAAATATATAAAAATTCTTAATGAGAAATGAAGGTTATGTTTCTGTTGAGGTGGTCAAAACTATAGGCAGGAGTGGATTTTCATTCATTGAATTTATTCTGGAGCTCTGTAATCCTTGGAATCAGGGCTGGGGGTTGCTAAGCCCAATATCTGTGTGTTTCTCACCAAGTTGCCAGTCACTGTGGCTAGGAGCCAAAACTGGTTGCAGCAGCTCTCAGCTTCCGTGACACTCGGTGCAGGATGGGATAGACTGGGGGAGTGCTGGCAAGTTGTATACTTTCATAGTGAGTCTGGTGCCAATCATTCAAATTTAGTCTTGGCAAACCTTTGGAACTCTGTTGGTGGATGTTTGAGGTTTGATTCACTTCACACCCTGTGTTGCTGGAGAGATGCTAATCTTTGCTGCACATCTGTGTCTCTGGTGCCTCCCCAAAATTCCACTTTTAGGGTGCAGAGTCTATACATCCATAGTTCTCATATTCAACCAGAAATGAAAGGAGCTCTCTCTCTCTCCTTGGTATCCGGAGGCTAGATTGCCTTAGGCATAATTCTGTTTGCGCCAGTTTTGGCCACACTTGTCCAGGCACACTGTGGGGGCCATAATAGGTGACTGCTGGGTCAGTTGGCAACTTCCTGTATGAGTTTCCGATCTCCTGCCTCTGCTTGCAGCCACACAATGATTATAAATGGTCTCCATGCCAGCAACCTGGTTCCCACTGAACTATCCACCCATGGATTGAGTGATTTGGGTTGTGGTTACACTCAACAACTTCCCCCCAAAACTCTGGGTCCATTAAGATCAGCCTCCCTCTACATTCTGCAAGTTCCCCCAAGCCGGTATTTCCTTCACCTCATTCTCCTCTCTCTGCCTGCACTCCCCCTCCCCTCAGCAGCCACAGCCACCACTGCCATCACAGCCATCAGCCAAGCGGACACATCTTGAATGTCTTACTTCTTATAGCAGGTCCGAAGTTTCTCACTCTCTGTGTTGCCATGGTTTCTTTTGCTGTCCAGTACTGAAGTTCAGTGCGATCTCTTAGTTACCCACCTTGCTGGGGAGCAGTCCTCCCACATTTTACATCTTGAGCTAAAGAGCTGCTGGGAAGTGCACCCTTCCTCTGATCCTCCATCTTCTCTCTCCTAAAATATATTTTTGATATAAATAGAATTGCAAAGATTTTCTTTCCATAGGCAGAAGACTTTCTTATCCATGCCTTTCTGCACTTGCCTCTGGCAGATTTCTACTCTTCCTGCTGCTCTGTCTAAAGTCAGTTCTGGAGTCCTGTGGCTAGCTGCTGAGTTACCTTTGAACTTCCAGGTACCCGAAGTTAGAGAGTCTAATGAAAAGACATGTAAAGATTTCTCATTGATGGGGAACCCGATGTGTGCCATTTGTCCCTAGTTATCACAATATTCCCAAGAAAGAACAATAGTGTTGCTTAAATTAGTATCTCCGTCTTAGATGTTTTGGATCAGAAATGTTCTCCCAAACCTAGGTGTTAAAGGCTTAGTCCCAAGCTCGTTGCTCTATGGACATGGTGGAAATGTTAAGAGGTGAGGCCTAGTGGGAGTTCTTCTGGTCACTAGGAGTATGCCCTTGAAGGGGAAATTTGGACCTGGCCCCTCTTCTTCCTTTCTTCTTTGCATATCATTCAAGAGCTGAATGGTTTCCCCATACGCTGGCACCATGATGTGCACCCTCATCACAGGCCCAAGACAAAAGTGTCAATGGACCATAGATTGAAATCTCCAAAACTGTGAGCCAAAATAAAAATTTTATACTTTTAATTAAATATCTCAAGTATTTTTTACAATAACAGAAAGCTGGCTAATAAAATCTTTCATGTCCTGACTTCAGTGCCAACACTTGTCCCAGCCCTTTCTTTACATCTGTATCTTAAACATTGGCATTTAATGATAATTTTCTTTCCATTAAACCCTGAGACCTTTATAATCCACAGACAATTACTCCTACATTTACGGTTCTAGCCAAAGGAACTTCTATGTAAGAGGGTCTCACTCCGGCTGCCATCTCTTTTCTTCTACTCCCTTGCAGAAGACCTTGGGGTCCCTTTCATGGTCTTCCCTCACCCAGCATGAGTTCACCACAGCAGGTTTTATTGTTTGTCCCCTTGAAGGTATCATTTGTACAGTGTTTATTTATAGCTAATCTTCCTATTCAAGCCTGAGATTCTATATACTAGCATAAGTACTGCTTAAAATAATCAAGAAGCAAAACAAGATAACAGCTTTTCAGATAACATCTAATAAAGCTTTTGAAACTTCTATTTCATTTTCAAAAGGTCAGAGTGTAATTTTTTTTAAAATCCAAAGAAGTAGCTGCTATGGAAAATGAATACCTTTTTCTATACTCACTAAACTGGGATTCGTATAAAAGCAGAGGTCTCTTGAACTAATGAATAGCTATTAGAGTTAAAGATCTATGTAGAGAATAATATGTGGGTGCGGTTCAGAGAGTTCTGGAATTACAGTTACACTATAATTTAACTCAGGGGTTACATTAAGAGCTTTGAAGACTGATTATCTCTGTTTACTCATAGAACCTTAAAATTTTGTAAAAACCCCTTTTCAACCACTCACTCTTTCCACTAAACTAAAATTCTTTCCTTCACAGCCCGGGATCTACACCATGGAGAGCTTTTCAGCCTAGATGTAGACTCCCCAAGTAATAAGTCCCAGTCTGATACAGAGGTTTTAGTTTTTAAGGCTGAAGATCAAATTAGATAGTCAGAAGCCCTAATTCTTCCCCCATCTACATTAAATTCTGTTTAACAAAATACAAGTCTTTTTATTTAAATTCATTTACCCATTGTGTTAGTTGGCTTTTTATTGCAGTGGGAAAATACAAGACAGAGGCAACTTAAAAGGAAGAAGATTTGTTTAAGCTCATTGTTTCAGAGATTTCAGTCCATGATGAGTTGGCTTGATTGCTTTGATTCTGAGATGAAGCAGAATATCAGTGCAGTAGGGCATGGAAGAGGAAAGATGCTAATGCAGAGAATAAGAGGAAAGGGCCAGGGACAAGATATAATCTCCCAAGGCATGCCTCAAAAGACCCACTTCCCTTAACCAGGTCCGATTTCTCAAAGCCTCCACCATCTCCCAGTACACCATTCAGCTATCAGTAGATTAATCTGTGAATGAGGTCAGATTCTTTATGATCCAATCACTTTACAAGATCCCCACCTCTGAATACTGCTGCATTGGAGACCAATGCTTCAACACATGAATTTTGGATCCATATCCATACTTGCATCTCAAAGGCTCATGTCCATCTCACAATGCAAAATATATCCAGTCCCAAGTTCCCCCAGAGTCAACAGTTCAATCATTTCCAAGAAGTCCAAGTCCAAAGTTTCCCTCTGAGACTCAAGGCAACTCTTAGCTGGGAACTCCTATAAATACCTAAAAGCAAGCTACATACTTCCAATGTAGTTACGTTCCAATAGTGTGACTGGCACAGGTTAAAGATTCCATTCCAAAAGGGGGGAAAGAAGGTGCTAGGAAGGATCAGACCAAAGCAAGACCAAAGCTCTGAAGGGGAAACACTAAGTCTTAAAACTCCATGTCCAGTATTCAGCACATGGTGGTAAGATGGAGCCCCAGAGGGCTTGGGCAACCCTTCCTTATGGCCATACCAATTGCATTCACATGCCTTTCTTTGGGGCTGGTTCTGTTCTCTGTCTGCAGCTTTCCTTGACAGACCTTCCATGTTCCTGGCATCTCTAATTTCCTGGAGTATCCGTTACAGCTTCAACTTTACTCTCACAGCTTCATGCAATGCCCTCTCAGGAGATGCCTACAGTGATTCTGACCCTGATGCACATTGCCTGGTCTCCCTGGCCTTCCTAGGAAATCTAGTCTCTGTGATCCTATAACGCTTGCATACTTCATGCCTGTAAAGTCAGCACCATGTGAATAACACCAAAGCCTGTTGCTGGTGGAAGCAGCAGCTAGGACCCCTTGGCGCTCATGGCTGAAGTGGCTCTGAGTCCCTGCAAGTCTAAACACGGTGAAAAGAATCCTTTGGAAACAATTTTTTTTTTTTTTTTTTTTTTTTAGGCAGCTCTATGTAAGCAGGAGAGATTAGTGGCACTCTTCTCAAAACAAAATATTTCAAATTTTCACTTTTATACCCTTGAGCCCGTGAAGCATAGGGTCTTACTGATTCCTGAGATGAGCCCCAAACCCCTTTCCTACTTTCTCAGTGCAAAGTACTTAGTTTCTCTTTAGCAACTAATCTCTTCAGCAACCACACCTTCCTTGGCCCCAATTTTACAAGTATTTCTTTTCTGGCAAAACTTCAGTTTTTAAAAATCTTTCTACTGTGCTTTTTGTTACCAATTATCATTTTAAATCTTGCCAAAGGCATCCAGCAATACCAGAGCCACAGCCTGAATGCTGTGCTGCCTTGGATTTTTCTTCACCAGATTAATTAATCCATCACCTTTAAATTTAGTCTCACACAAAATTCAGAACATGGACAAAATGTAGACAAGTTCTTTGCCAGAATATAACGTGGATTACCTCTATTTAAATTCCCAACAGAGTCCTTATTCTTATCTGAAACCTCATGGGAACATTCTTTACTGTCCACAGTCCTATTAGCATGCTGGTATTTCTAGGTTCACCCCAGTATGGTCTGTTAAGCTCCACTTACAATATTCTAAGTCTTTTCTATCCTGCGTCTCCAAACCCTTCCTAATTTCTCTTGTAAACCAGTTCCAAACATCTAAACTACAGGATCAGTTACGGTCATTTCAATTACTCTAGTCCTAGTATGAATTTTCTGTTAGTCAGCTTTTCAGCACTATGATCAAAATACCTGATATGAAAACTTAAAGGAAGAAATATTTATATTGGCCCATGGTTTCAGAGGTCTTAATCTAAGGTTTGCTGGCTCTATTGCTTTGAACTCAAGATGAGGCAAATATTATGATGGAAGAATATGGAGAAGAAAGATGACTCAGCTCATGGCAGCCAGGAAGGGGAGTGGAGCTGGGGACAGATATAGTCCGCAAGGTCACACCCCCAAGAACTCACTTTCTTCAACTAGATTATACCTTCTACAGTTTCCACCACCTCCCACTAATGTCATTAAGTGATTAATCTGTCAATGGATTAATCCACTGATGAGGTAAGAAGCTTTATAGCTTCCCAAAAGCCCCACTCTGAGCACTGCTACATTGGGGATTAAACTTTCAACATATGAGCCTGTGGGGACATTCCAGATCCGACCTAAAATACTCATGTTTAACACGGAGGCATCCACTGCCCCCAACTTTTCACTACTTGTTTATTTGCTTATTGAAAAATAAATCTCTATGCTTCTTACTGCCTGTACCCATTAATTTAAGGATTTTTCAATCTGTGATCACAAATATCTTCAAAATTATAAGAAATACAGCAAAAACACAGTGTACTTTACACCATTCACTGTTTACTTCATTGTTAAGACCATAGAGCCTTATGAAAATGGAAATTACTTGTATGTCAATAATATTTCACTTATACTGGTTTTGAAAATATTTAGGGAAAAATAAAAATAAGGGATTCTAGTGCTTCAAAGAGTGCATTTCCTGGAATGTAACAACTGAAAATTTTGCTCAGGGTAGATATTTATTCAGTGAAACTGTCTATAACTTTTAAGATCACAAAGAACATAGCATAATGAGTATTGAACATACCTTATTTGATGTCCTCTCTCCCTCCTTTATGTTTTTATTTAATAAGTTATGTGTGAAAATATTTTGAGTGGAGATCTCATTCCCTAAAACTTGGAGTTAAAAGGCAATTTCTGTTTATTAACTACTTATACTTTCGTAATGTAAAATAAAGTAAATTAGAAAATTGAAATGTTCTGTTATAGCGTTTACAACACTATGAGACATTATGTTGCAGATTTTTGGTACTGGAAAAAGATCATTCAATTTAAACTACTTTTTCTATGGATGAGATTATTAAAGCCCAGAGAGGTGATAAGATATTCTCAAGATTAACCAATAGACATGGTATCAAGATGGAGGCCCAGTTTGGCTGAATCAGTGACCTGGTTCCTTTCCCACAATGCTTTTGGATAGACTACAAACATATCTAGTCAGCCCTCCGTATCCATGTAGTCAGCCAACTGTGGATCAAAAATATTTTTTTTAAAACTTGAGACTGTGCTGAACACGTATAGACTTTTTTCCTTGCCATTACTCCCTAAGCAGTACAGCATAACAACTATTTACATAGCACTTCCATTGTTTTAGCTAATGTAAATGGTCTGGAGATGATTTAAAGTATACAGAATGATGTTACATACAAATACGACACCATTTTATGAGAATATCTACCAATTTTTCCTGGGGAGGTGTATCCTGGAGCTAATCTGAGGGATGATTATAATTAAATGATCTAGATTATTTCCTTTGAGTCTTTCAATCTTGAAACAAATTCATTTAAAAAAATGAATAAAAGATAGAAAACCCATTCTTTCCAATTCCTACACAACACACACACACACACACCACAGAAAGCAAATATCATTCTCCGCTGTTCATACTTGGGAATTCACTCTCCTTATTCACAATCTCAGGACAATTTCTGGCTCCTGGCAAATTTGACATAAATCCTGGAGCATGTAATTGACACAGTGTGCGGCAAGGATCAAAGGACTTGGTGGGATAATGGACAGGGAGCCCACTAAGGGCAATGTGGCTCATACGTTGAATCTGCTGAGGAAGCTTGTAGCACAGCACAGTTCTGTTCTGTGAAATGATTCTCTTCTCCTCCTTCAGAAACCCTGCTCAGTGACAGTCCTTCCTTGGCAGTGGCTTTTCCACCACAGTGTTATTTCGTTATTATCCATTTCATGTCATATTAACATACCTGGAGAATAGGAATGGGGTTGCTCTTAGTCACATTCAATTCCTTCATAGCTTGTCTTCTGGGAAAACTAAAACTTTCAGGTCAGCATCAATCCCTTCCCTCAGGAGATACTATAGAATGACCTGCAAGACTTTTGACAGGTATTTCTTTATAATACCAGAATATTGATATTATAGGCAGATAATGTTGGTATATACAACGAGCAAGAATAAAGGAGCTCCTGCAACTGAGAATACTCTTCTCAGTGCTGTGCTCTAGATATTTGGGTTCTCCCCAATTTGGATGTCGAAACCTAACCCCAAAGTGATATGGATAATATGAGGAGGTGGGTCATTGGGGAGGGGATGAGATTTTCAGGGCAGAGCACTCACAAATAGGATTAGCACCCTTTTAAAAGACCTAGAGAACACTCTCATGTCTCCCTCCATGTGAGGGCACAGCAAGGAGACACCACCTCTGAACCAGGATATGGGTCCTCACCAGACACTGGGATTCTGGTGCCTTGATCTTGGATTGTGAGAACTAAGAAAGAAAGATGTCTGTGGCTGATAAGCCACCCAGTTCCTGGTATTTTGTTACAGAAGCCCCATAGGACAAAGACAGCCAGAAAGTCCTTGTGGAGCACCTACTATGTGCTAAGTTGTGCAGCTATAAAAACCAAACATCTTCCCTGAGCTCTAGAATTCACTCTCCTTTGGAAGGAAAGTTGGTATGACAAAGGTGATAATGACAAAATCAGCAGAGAAGGAGGTGTCCATGGCCATACAGGGAAGTCAGGCAACTGTTTCCTCAGGGAAGGCAAGGTTTAGCTGTGATTCAACAGTCAAACAGAAAACGCAACAGTCACCACTTGTCCAAAGACATGGGGGTTCTTGGGGGAACTCATTACAATCTCATACTGCCAGAGGCTGATTGAGGGCTGGGAAGTCCCAGGAATGAGGTAAGCCAGGTAAAAAGGGGAGAACCACCCCTGCCCCCGTGGTGGTCCTCTTTCCACAGAACTCTTAGCTCCCCAATGCCAGAGATCTCCCAATATGTTTCATTTGATTGCTGAAAGTGGATTTCAGTATGTCTAGCTGTCTTTGAAACTCAGCACCCATTCCCTCAAGTTCTACATCTCTCCTAAGGACTGTAGCTAGTTTTCTGAATATTTCCCTCAGGCTGCAAGCTGCTAAATTCTTGAAGTACAAAAAGGAACAAAAACAAAGAGGCATCCTTTACCCTTAAATGAAAGACTGGGGGGGCATTATTCAATTTCTCTTAATGAAAAGTGATTCCTCATTTCAAAGAAAGAGAAAGGGTGCAAATGCTTTAAATTATAGAGGAGGCCCCAGACAGCCCTCTCACCTCTCCAACATGTAGCAACGCAGCGAGAAAACCCTTCTAAGTAAACCAGGACATGGGTCCTCGCCAGACCTTGACTCTGCTCAGGCCTCAATTTCTCTTAAATTGTTAATTCTTAAAACAGCTAGCAGGTAAGCAATATTTGTGGGCTTGTTATGTATTTTAAGGGCTCAGAGGTCCCCCTAAAAATATAGTATATTTTTAACAGTTAAGGGGCAAAAGGAAAGGGTGGTTCACCAGAATTAAAACTGTGCAAAATTTTTTGAGACTCCTTAGCATTTTTATATCCCTGGTTAGAAACTGTCTAAAAGCAACAGAGAAAGGAATTCTGATGCCATTTTAGGGGCAAGTACGTATTGTCACAGCCTCTGGGGTAGAATACTTTAGTTGGATCCAAAGGGGTTAGATTTTTTTTAATATGGAAAATGTAGGCCACAGAAAGAATGGATTAAATTGGCCATAGAAAGAACAATGGCTTGTTTAGGTTGGTGTCTTTGTAGTCTAGATGAGACCGGAGGACACTGGCATCCTCTTAAGAGTCTTTTGTTAGCTATACAGTCATGCCCCTTTTCCTCTAGTGGGTACTGCTCAGTGTCTAACTCTGGCTTAAATTTTAAAGGCAGTAATTAAGCCCTAGAAACTTCTGGTGCCAAAGCTGTTCTGCAGCACTGTTAGCGTTCTGTAAATCACCATCCCCTGCCCCTTGGGGCTCCTTCCCAGAAACTGTCAGGGGCAACTGCATGTTTATGGGTGAGTCTCTCGACGCTTTATACTCATTGAGATAAAATTAAGTCAAAGAGCATTCAGTTAAAATGGCAGGGTAATTAAATGAACCGTGCTGTGTCCACCCATTTATATTGCATCAAAGACTTTGAGCCAAAGGGCTGAGGGTGTTGAAGTCTTCTTGCTGAGTTGTTTCAGGGTTCGTAGGTGCCAGATTGCTAATTAGGTCTTGGTGGACCAGAGGCCTTACCGGCTTTTTGGTGTATACACAAAAACCCTGGGTAGCTAGAGGCTCCTGTATCAGACCGAGAGCTGATGGTACCAGTGGAATAATATATGACTCTGATGCTTTGTTGGAGATGCAGAGAGGAGGAAGAGGATGTGGCTTGTGGTCTCTGGGGGTTTATAGAGTAGCAGGAAGCCAATTCAACCAACAGAGCTACACTGAGCAAAGGGGCTACAATAGGAATGATGCTCACTGTAACTCGTCTTAATCAGAAAAAAATTGAAATTGTGAAATTTTGATACCCAAGCAATATTGTAGAAACCATCTAGTTCAGACCTCTTGGGCTAACCCTGGTGATTTTTACTAGGAGTTTTCAAACATTTTCCCTTTCCAGGGTTGCCAGGAGAGGTTAACATAGCTGGTACGACCAAATTGTCCTCCTGCACTAAAAGTAGGGTTTTTCTGTGCAATCAGGGTCCACTTCAGCCCTACATCCAACCCCAGGCCTCTCTCCAAGGCACTCTGTGAGGACCTTACCCAGCCGTATGCATGTACTTGTCACCCACCATTAAGTCCAACAGATGAGCCTGTCCTTGTTCACATGCCCCTGCCCTCATTCTTGCTGCATCCATGCTCTTGAATTCTAACCTTCAACCTGGAATATACCTTCTCCAAGACACCTTCTTCCACCAGCAGCCTCTCCTATGACTCAGAGGAGTCCACAGTCAGCTCCTGTAATCTGAGTCAGTTGTTCTGCTTATTCATTAATTCCATAGTGCTGTGTTTAAGAATGGGTATCCAGACAGCCCTACCAATCTGGATGGAGACCAGGCAGGCCCAGGACAGCCCCACCAATCCCTGAAAAGCCCAGGCAGAAGACTGCCCACCATGTTGAGGACCACGCTGGCATACCATAGTGCTGCATCTCCAAACAGGCACCCAAAGCCATAATTAACTTGCCTGTTCATCCCCATCTCTAAAAGTGATTGCCGCCATCTTGAGATACCTCCAATGCTATTTCAGTATTGCCAATACCATCTTTATTTGCAGCAGCTCCTATCTTGGGATATCAGCCAGTGGCTGTAAATCCAACACCAAGGTACTTACAAGTTTGATGCTACCCTACCACTCACTATGGATGTAGCTGCATCCATCTAGGGACATTAGCCAGGACCCAGAAGATCATCACTAAGGTCTCCACAGGCTTGGTTACATCAGAGGTATCATGCTAAGGGTGCTAATAGCCACCATCATGTTGCAGAAGTAGGAGGGAGCCTTGTACTGGGTTGCCTCTTTCTCTCTTTTCTCCTGTTGACATCCAACTTCTTTTGATTCATCTTTCACTCTTCCTATGATCTAATACCTCTATATTCTTACCTCCTACATCATAAACATCACATCCTACACTTCCCCCATTTCTCTCTTTGTCCACCATTAGAATCTGTAGACCCTTTTGCAAACCAGCTGTTTATATTGCAGATAAAAATTGAACACATCATTCCTGTTTATTGGATGAAACTGTAATCATCTAAAGAGGAACTATTTGGTTTAAGACTGTGTATTGTTTGCACTGGGTGTTGTTAATATTGATCTCCTGCTTAAAAGCGAGTCATCAGTAACCTACAGGGGCACTATAAAATTATAGGGTAGAAATTGTAATACCTAGGATCCACAATGCTATAAAGGGAGACACACAGAAAACATGAAAAGACAAGTGAAGAAAGTTCTCCAAACAAAACAAGATAACACAACCATTGAATCCATTGACAACATAGTAGATGATATGTCAGAGAAGTTCAGAATGTACATAATTAAAATGATCTGCCAATCAAACAATGACCTAAGAGAGCAAATGCAGACAACAATTGATCACTCCAACAAAGAGATAAGAGAACAAATACAGTAGCAAAAGATTACTTCAATAAAGATATTCTGAAAAACAAACAAACAGAAATCCTTGAAATGAAGGAAACAATAAACCAAATAAAAAACTCAATAGAAAGCATTACCAACAGACTAGATTACTTGGAAGATAAAACCTCAGACAATGAAGACAAAATATACACTCTTGAAAATAAAGTTGACCACACAGTGAAGATGGTAAGAAATTATGAACAGAAACTCCAAGAATTATGGGAAAATATCAGAAGACTAAATCTAAATCTAAGATTTATCAGGAAAGAGGAAGGTACATAGATATAAACCAAAAGAATGCACAATCTCCTCAATGAAATAATATCAGAATATTTTCCAAACATGAAGAATGAACTGGAAAATCAAATACAAGAGGCTTACAGGGCACCAAATGCACAAAATTACCACACAGATATGCACCAAGTCACATTATAATGAAAATGCCTAGCATACAGAGTATGAATAGAATTTAAAAAGCTGCAAAAGAAAAGTTTCAGATTACATATAGGGGTAAACCAGTTCAGATCTCAGCAGATTTCTCAACCCAGATACTCAAAGCCAGAAGAGCCTAAAATGAATATATATACCAAGCTCTGAAAGAAAATGGATGCCAACCAAGAATCTCATATCTAACAAAATTAAGCTTCAGATTTGATGACAAGATAAAAGCCTTCCATGATAAACAAGTTAAAAGAATTTACAGTGAGAAAGCCTGCTCTACCAAACATTCTTAGCAAAAATATTCCATGAGGAGGAGATGAAAAACAATAATGAAAATCAGCAAAGGAAGGAACTACATTAAAGGAAAAACCAACCAAAGGAGAAACCAAGTCAAGAAAAAAATCAAAACAAACCAGAATGAGTGGGAATACCAATCATATTTTAACAATAACTCTGAATGTTAATGTCCTAAACTCATCAATTAAAAGACGACACAGACTGGCAGATTGTATTTTTAGAAAAGACCCCAAAATACGCTGCCTTCAAGAGACTCATCTCACAGGGAAAGACATCCAGAGAATGAATTTGAAGTTGAAACATACCACTCACATGTACTGGGTAAACAAGCAGGGATTTCCATCCTCATATCAGACAAAGTGGACTTCAAACCAAAGTTAGTCAGAAGGGATAAAGAAGGACATTTTATACTGCTTAAGGGAATCATACATCAACAAGACATAATAATCGTAAATACCTGTGCCCCAAATAATGGAGCATTTACCTACATCAAACAAACCCTTCTCAACTTCAAGAGTCAAATAGACCACAACACAATAATACTGAGTGACTTTAACACACCTCTTTCACCACTGGATAGATTTTCCAAACAAAAACTAAATGAAGAAATTATAGAACTCAATAATATAAGCAATAATTTAGATTTGTCAGACAAATATAGAATATCTCATCCATCAACAAGCCAATACAAGTTTTTCTCAGCAGCACATGGATCCTTCTCTAAAACAGACCATTTGTTATGCCACAAAACAACTCTTAGTAAATTAAAAAAAATAGAAGTAGTATCCTGCAGTCTATCAGACCATAATGGAATGAAATTAGAAAGCAATGATAACATTAAAAATACAAGTTAATCCAACACTTGAAGACTAAATAATATGCTATCGAATGACACATGGACAGCAGAAGACATCAGGGAGAAGATAAAACAAATTCTTAGAGGTAAATGAGAATTCCAATGCAATATTCCAAAATCTCTGGGACACTATGAAGGCAGTGCTAAGAGGAAAGTTCATTGCATTGAGCTTATTCATTAAAAGAAGAAAAAAGTCAACAAATAAATGACCTAACATTATATCTCAAAGCCCTGGAAAAAGAAGAACAAATTAATGCCAAAGTAATAAAGATAGGAAATAATTAAAATCAGGACTGAAATCAATGAAACTGAAACAAAAGAAACAATTCAAAAAAATTGAGAAAACAAAAAGCTGGTTCTTTGAAAAAAATAAATAAAATTGATAAACCGTTGGCTACCCTAGCAAAAAGGAGGAGAGAGAAATCTCAAATTACTAAAATTCATAATGAGAAAGGAAATATCATGACAGATACCACTGAAATACAGAAGATAGTTAGAAACTATTTGAAAATGTACACTCCAATAAAATAGAAAATATTGAAGACCTGACAAATTTCTAAAGAAATATTAGTTGCCCAAACTGAATCAGGAGGACATACATAATTTAAACAGATTAATCTCGAGCAATGAAATAGAAGATACCATCAAAAGCCACCAACCAAGAAAATCCCAGGACCGGACAGATTCTCAGCTGAGTTCTACAAGACCTACAAAGAAGAATTAATACCAACACTCCTCAAATTATTCCATGAAATAGAAAACTCATTCTATGAGGCTAGTATCACCCTGATACCTAAACCAGGCAAAGACACATCAAGGAAAGAAAACTTCAGACCAATATCCCTAATGAACATAGATGTAAAAATTCTCAATAAAATTATGGCAAATTGCATACAAAAATATATTAAAAAGATAGTGCACCATGATTAAGTGGGGTTCATTCTAGGGATGCAAAGTTGGTTCAACATATGGAAATCAATAAACGTAATTCATCACATCAATAGACTTAAAGATAAAAATCATATTATCATCTCAATAGATGCAGAAAAAGCATTTGATAAAATACAACACTCCTTTATGTTCAGAACACTAGAAAAACTAGGGATAGTAGGAATATACCACAGCATTGTAAAAGCTATGTATGCTAATCCAAAAACCAACATTATTCTAAATGGAGAAAAATTGGAGGCATTCCCTATAAGAACTGGAACAAGACAGGGATGCCCTCTCTCACCACTTCTATTCAACATAGTCCTTAAAACTGTAGCCAGAGCAATTAGATAGACAAAAGAAATTAAAGGGATACAAGTAGGAAAACAAGAACTCAAACCATCAATATTTTCCAACAACATAATTCTATGCCTAGAGGATCAAAAACTTCACCAGAAAACTTCTAGAATTAATAAATGAATTCAGCAAAGAAGCAGGATATAAAATCAATACCCATAAATCAATTGCATTTTTATACATCAGTGATGAACCCGCAGAAAGAGAAATTAGGAAAACTGCCCCATTCACAATAGCCTCAAAAAATAAAATACTTGGGAATCAATCTAACAAAAGAGGTGAAAGACCTATACAATGAAAACTATGGAACACTAAAGAAAGACACTGAAGAAGATGGAAAGATCTCCCAAAATTATTTCTGCATCTATTGAGATGATAATATTCTGTCTGTCTAATAAATATTTTTGGATAGAAAGAATTAATATTGTCAAAATGGCCATACTACCAAAAGTGTTACACAGATTTAATGCAATTCCAATTAAAATCCCAACAACATTCTTCATAAAAATATAAAAAGTAATCATGAAACTCATTTGGAAAAATAAGAGACCCAGAATAGCCAAAGCAATCCTTAGCAAGAAGAGTGAAGTAGGAGGCATCACAATACCAAACTTTATGCTGTGGAGCTGTAGTAACAAAAACAGCATGGTATTGGCATCAAAATAGACATGTAGACCAATGATACAGAATAGAAGACACAGAGACAAACCCACACAAATACAGTTATCTCATACTAGACAGAGGCACTGAAAACATACATTGGTGAAAAGATAGCCTCTTCAACAAATGGTGCTGGGAAAACTGGATATCCATATACAGAAAAATGAAATTAGACCACTATCTCTCACCATGAACAAATCTCAATTCAAAGTGGATCAAGATCCTAGGAATTAGACCAGAGATCTTGCACCTAAGAGAAGAAAAAGTAAATCCAAATCTTTATCATGTCAGATTAGGTCTTGACTTCCTTAACCAGACTCCTAAAGTGCAAGAAATAAAATCAAGAATTATCAATAATGAGAAGAGAGTGCCCACAGATTGGAAGAACATCTTTACTACACACATATCATATACAGCATTAATCTACAGGATATATAAAGAACTCAAAAAAACTTAACACCCCAAAAATAAATAACCCAATCAATAAATGGGCTAAGGAGCTGAACAGACACTTCTCAGAAGAAGAAATACATCGATCAACAAGTATATGAAAAAAAGTTCAACTTCTCTAGTAATTAAAGAAATGCAAATCAAATCTAAGATTTCATCCCACTCCAGTCAGAATGGCAATTATCAAGAATACAAGCAATAACAAGTGTTGGTGAGGATGTGGAGAAAAAGGTACACTCATACATTGCTGGTAGCACTGCAAATTGGCACAACCACTATGGAAAGCAGTATGGAAATTCCTTAGAAAACTTAAAATGGAAACACCATTTGACCCAGTTATCCCACTCCTCTGTCTATACCCAAAGTACTTAAAATCAGCATACTATAGTGATGTAGCCACATCAATGTTTATAGCAGCTCAATTCATAATAACTCAATTGTGGAACCAACCTGGATGCCCTTCAATAGATGAATGGATAAAGAAACTGTGGTACATATATTATACACAATATACACAATGGAATATTTATTACTCAGAATTAAAAGAGAATGAAATTATGGAATTTGCAGGTAAATGGATGGAGTTGGAGAATATCATGCTAAGTGAAGTAAACCATTCCCCCAAAAAACAATCCCATTTATTTCTGATAAATGGATGCTGATCCATAATGGGGTGGTGGGGGAGGCACGTGGGGAGAATGCAGAAACTTTGATTGGACAAAGGGGAGGGAGAAAGGGGGAGGGGGCATGGGGGTAGGAAAGATGGTGGAGTGAGATGAACATCACTACCTTAGGTAAATGTATGACTGCACATGTGGTGTAATGCTACATTGTGTACAACCACAGAAATGGAAAGTTGTGCTCCATTTGTGCACAATGCATTAAAATGCATTCTTCTA
This sequence comes from Urocitellus parryii, assembly GCF_045843805.1. Taxonomy (NCBI): domain Eukaryota; kingdom Metazoa; phylum Chordata; class Mammalia; order Rodentia; family Sciuridae; genus Urocitellus; species Urocitellus parryii. The sequence continues at coordinate 73,283,439 of NC_135539.1, read as the reverse complement.
TCATGTATAACTAATTAGATTAAATTTAAAAATAAGTAAAGGAAGAAGGATGGGAAAGGGGAGGAAATATGGAATGGACTTTACAAGATCATGTTATAATCATATTTAGAGGTACCAAAGGGAATTTCATCTAGATGTATTTATAGAAGAAAGGAAGTTTAGTAGAGTACAGAAGAGAGAATGGGGGAGGGAGAAGGGCCTGGAAAGTGGGGGATGGAGATTGAAATCAAATTACTTGCATGTATGGTTTTGTCAAAATGAACCCAAACACTGTGCATAATTATAATGCTCTAAGATAAAAAAGATAAACAAAAGAATGGGTGTCATCATTTTTCACCTATATTTCATTGTAAGAGCATCAAGTAACAGTGTTTACTGAATTACGTTTCAAAAACTAACACAAGATAAATGATTTCTGAATTACATTTTTAGCATGTTTCAGAAGTTCAAGCTTTACTTCAATTTTTCCTTCTATCTATATGCCTATATTTAATTCAGAAGTGTGCCAAAATATACAAAATATTCCCCTTCCAGTTAATTGAGCATTGAATTTTATATACCTTGCATCCATTAAAGGTGTTTTCCTATACAAACAGAGATACAAAAATTGTGGTGTATATGTGTATAAAGAATTGTAATGCGGAAAAAAAAAGAATAGCGTGACCTTAGATTAGGTAGAGGGAAGTGAAAGGAGGGGAAGGCAGAGGGTGTGGGGATAAGAAAGACAGTAGAATGAAACAGACATTATTATTGTATGTATGTATGTGACTGTATGACCAATGTGATTCTACAATATGTATACTCAGAAAAATGAGGAATTATATCCCATCTATGTATGATATATCGAAGTATATAAGTGCGTTCTACTGTCATGTATAACTAATTAAAACAAATTAAAAAATTTAAAAAATAAAGGTGGTTTCCTGTGTGCACGGATTTCAAGCATTACAAGGATTGAGCAGAGAGATCTATGGGAAGGGTTAGGTAGAGATCTAGGTAAGGTTTATACAGACATTTTAAAAGATTTATATTGTTAGTTGCCAAAGCATTTTGATGCTTCCCAGTGGCAATTTTATGTAAATAAAAGTGTTGAATAAAGAATGGACTAATATCATCATCACCACCAGAATTGTACTTCTTTGGGTTTTGCTAAGTCCTTTTAAATTCTTGATTAAATCATCTTGTCTTGGTGACCAGCCCTACACCTATCAAACCACATAAAGTCTCTCTGGTTAGGTTTCTGGGGGTCTCTTTGATTCTGATGCCTTTATAATTATTGGTCATGTTCTTGTTTGTCTGAAGCTTCTTTTAGAGGAAATGTTTAGGAGTTATTGTTGTTCTTTGAACGTGTGTCCTTCTCTGGTATGTGAAAGCTACCTTAGCATTCAGGACTTGCTTGACTGCAAGGTTGTGGCTACCTGGGTTTCCCTCATATATATTTCACCCTCAGCTTCTTGCTTATCTCCACATTCCAGATGTTTCCCTGGGGTTGACATGCTATCTCTATAAGTATTACTTGACTCATGTTCAGTAGAAGATGTGTAGTTGAAACACATAAAGTTCTAATTTCATTTGGGGAGAAACTAAGACATAGACAAAGGTTTGTAGGAAGCAGCAATTAGAGTTAGCAACGGGAATATGCAAATAAATAAAGAAAGTCTGCCCACATCAAGTGTTAACTGGCAAACCCAGGACACTTACATTAAATGAGGCAATTGTGGGTTCCTCTGTAGAGGAAAGAAGGGCATGTTCAACCGCCTTGAGATGCAGACCTTTCCCTACAGTTTTTATCAGATCCATATTGATACGATCTCCCCTTCTTCAGATCCTTTCACTCTGGGAGAAATTGATAAGCAGTGAAATTGACAAGGCCTGGTCTTAGAAGCTGGGAAGGTGGATAAGGTTTGAGAGTAATTGGGAGTTAACTGAGGACTTTATCTACAGCAAATGCTGTCTTAAGAGTAAGGATGTGACACAAAGTGGCCATGCCCACCTCCAAGGCGGGGTCCCCGTGCTATGCTCACTCCATCTCAGGGGCTCCTAAGCTGAGGACAGACACCAAGTATTGCTGAATAAAGAATGGACTAATATCATCCTCATCACCAGAATTGTACTTCCACATCATATTCCACAGATAAACACTCTGGGACACAAACATATTAAGATAATATCAAGGTGGAAAAACATTTCTGGCAGAGCTAAATTTTTCTATTTCTTTCGGACCAAGATTACTGTGTACCGTAATAGGCTGAAAACAGATTAGAGAAATTCCCTGTCATAAATAAAAGGGTTAGAGCCAAAAAGCAGAATGTTGGGTAAGGTTTATACAGACATTTTAAAAGATTTATATCATTGGTTGCCAAAGCATTTTGATGCTTCCCAGTGGCAATTTTATGTAAAAACTGAACTTTAAGGAGAATTTTATAATTCATCTTAAACATTTTGTGCCTTCATTATTAACTGAGGAAGTACACAACTGTGATAAAATAGCTCGCTAACAGCAGCTACCCAGGGATTATACAAACTCCATTGTAGTGTGGAGTTGTTCTTTTGCATATTTCATTGACTCAAGGGAGAAAATATTATAATTTGTAATTTCCATATTGCCAGATTATTGTGCCCTCTCCAATGATTACTCTCTCTATTTGTTTGGAATCTGTCAATTTCTGCACAATTTAATAAGACAACTTGACTTCCCAAACACCAGAAGACTCTCAGGGGGCTGCATTTCAATTGAAAATGGAAAAGACCACAGTTATTTCTCAGGAATACAAGCTCCGCATTACCATTCGTTAAACCACCTTCCATTTGGTTTCCCTTCCCGCCCGTGAAGATGAACTATTGATTACATCCTGTCACAATAAAATTTTCAAGACTGTATTCTTAAATATTATCATAATGCTAAAATAATAAATGGAGGAGAGGTTGCTATTATGAGTTTGTGCCACAATAACATTTGAAATGCACATAGATTTATGTGGGGATTAAATGCAGCAACCTGCTTGCAGAGACTCAAAACAATTTCCACGGCATTTAATATACCAACTGTATAAACAGTTTTCAAAAAATTATTGAGTCAAAGAAATTCCATTTGGTCCTTGCCAGTACATTGTTTACACTTAACAGTCTTCTCCTCGGCTTGCCTGCAGCTCCAGCGACTGCAAGTCTAATACCATTATGCTGCTTTCACATGGGCCCATTTCATTTTGCTTTGCTTCATCAAGTTGTTCCTCAAATAGGTTTTGCAATTAGTTCCCATGTCATGTCAATCATGAAAATCTGTCTAATTCCCCCCAGTCAGCAAGTATTCATTGAATGTCTATTCGGAGCTGATGCTGAAAATATTCTTTTCTGAAATACTCAAGCTGCTGGCTTGTTGATCCTTGAAGGATTTTTTTCAGCCTTCCTCTTTAAAGTCTCAGTTCTTCAAACAAGTGAGTGCAAATAAATAGGGAAGCCGATGGGTTTTTTTTTTCCTCCCCCTTGGACTTGATTTTTCTTACTCAGAGTGGTTATTTTCATGGGTTCAAGATTATACCTTGTGCAACAAACATGCAGCAGATCATAAAACATGTAGGCATTTAGAAGCAATTGGTATGCTGATGGCCTGGTTTATGATTGTGTTTTAAGAGACAAGTATCCTAGAGATCAAGTACATGGACTTTGCAGGTAGACTCAAGTCCCTGGTCTCTCAGTTACTAGATGATGACCATTAGTTATTTAGCTTCTCTAGGTCTCAGTTTATTCATCTGAAAGATGAAAGTAAGAGTGCCTCATAAAGCTATTGGAGGAGGAAATTAAATAATCCCTATAATACATTAAGTGAGGTGACAAATCCAGTGTTCTTAGAATTTTGGGGGGGTCGTTCATTAGGCAGAAAGCCAGCTCCAGGTCTGACTAAGCTCAGCTCTGGGCTCTCCCCTTTCTAAAAAGACCCTTTCTCCTGCTACATGGTGCTATACGGTCCAAAGATGTTCTAATCCCAGGCCAGGCTTCCCTCTCTCCCTAAACACTGGCCAGAGTACATACATTGTTTATTTACTGAGCACCTATTATATCCCTCTAGAGATGATGGTAATCCATCAGTGAACACACGAAAGTTTCTTTCCATAAGACTAAAGCCAAAAGTTGTGTCAATAAGTAACTTTTCCTTGAATTTCTAAAACCTGTTGTGGCCTCCTATTCTTTGTATGGTGAGTGTAGAGAGTGCTGGAGTTGGAATCGGCTCTACAATGAACTCATAAACTCAGGCAGAGCTATTCCTTCCTTCCTGTGTCTTCATTCTGCTCTTTTTAACTCACAAGATAAATCTCATTCAGAGATTCTCTTTGGTGCTCTTCATATTGCAGACACGCTTAAGGAGCACTTCAGGCTGAAGGCTCAGCAGAATCCGCCTCTCCTAGGCTTATCTCTCTGCTCTGCCCCACCGAGATGGTCCCCATCCCAGCCTTGGCTCCTAAAAGGCAGCTTCCCTGCACTTGCCCACTTTCTCTTCTCTGTTGACCCATAGAATTTGCACATGGCCTTGGTTATGACTTTTGTTTGCAATGATCCCAGTTTCAATCTCTGAATCTCCTGGTTTCCTTTTTTTTTTTTTTAATGATCAGTTTGACCAGGTACCAGCCACTGGTCCAGTCTACTCTGACATGTGGCACAAACAAGAGGCTATCAGTAAAACAGTTTTTAAAGGGTATGATCAGTGGGGTGTGCACTCAAAGACTATTCCTCACCCAGTTCTGATGTCCCATTAGACACATCTGCCTCGAGGTCAGGATTATGCCTTCCATATCCTGACCCAAGAAGAGTCCGTGATCCTCTGTAGCACTGAGAAGGCACTGCATAAATGAACCAAGAAATGAATCTTTCCAGGCCCCACCTCAGCCCACAATGTTCCTTCCATTCTCTGGAATCTTTGCTTCTTATAGGTGGTATGCCATATGAACAAGCATAAGTCTGCAGAAGATCTTGCATGATTTTCACATAATTCTTTTGTGTATATGTTCTCATTTCTCTAATTTTAAAACCCTCAAGTTTAGTTAAACTCCATTTTCTAAATTGGAAAGTATGCAATGTGTAATTCATTAAATTACTTAAATATTTATTAAGGGCTAAGAGCCAGGCAAAATGCTAGAACTCAGAGATTCAACACAGAACAAGATCCAGTGCTTTCAGGAAATTCACAGTGTTCAGAGAAAGGTGAGTCAGGAGCCAGAAACTGAGATATTGTGGATAAAGAGAGGCCTGGGTAATCCCTCCAGGTGTTCTGAGTGAATGAAGGAGAGGGAAACATACTTCACATGTTTCTTAGGGTGGTGGTCAGGACTGGATGATGTAATAAAACGTCGAGGGGTAATCAATCAAAGAATCTGGCCCGAGTGCCTGCTTCATGAATACTAGCTCACGTGAATTCTCCTTCCTTTTCTCCAATCCCTACTGCAAAGCACTCTGTTGCTGGAAGATAACTAGGTGCCTGTCAGGAGCCCTGGTAGAAATGAATGATCCAGTATTTTAGGTCCACAGCAATCCATGTTGTATCAGCCTCACAGTGTACCTCCTGACCCCGTCCGATCATTCTGAAAGAGGAGTCACAATCTCTATGAAGGGTCTGTGTGACGATCCTGGGTCCTGACATATGCTCCTGTTCCCCTATGTCACAGCTTCCAGAGGGGCAAATAAGAATATTCTGGACTTGGAGACACTCGAGTTCTAATCCTGATTCTCTAATCTTTCCGATCATGGTAAATTACTTTTCTAAAACTTGTTTTTCCTCAGTTGTAAGTGGGGGAACTCGGTGCCCCCCTCCAGGAATTGTCATGGTGGTTCAAGACGGTGATGCACGGGAAGATCTCACTCACTTCCTCAACAACTGTTAGCTGAGCACCTACTCCATGCTGGATGCCAAAGTTACAGGAGAAGAGGGGAATAAAACAGACAGAATCACCTCCACAGTTTATAGTATGTTAGTGATGAGAGCTTGGAAGGAAAGAGGAGAGGAAGCAGGGCTGACGAAATGAAGGGTGAGGAAAGGTGTTGTCTGTCTGAATAAAGATCGAACAGGCAGCGCTTGGCACAGGCAAACCCGGGCTAAATTTCAGCTCCTTCATTTTTAATTTAATTTAATTTTTTGGTGTGTGTGGGGGTACTCCCTAGTATATCCCTTGAACTCAGGGTTGCTCAACCACTGAGCCACATCCCACCCTAGTTTGTGTTTTATTGAGAGACAGCATCTCTCTTGCTGAAGCTGGCTTTGAACCTGCAATCCTCCTGCTTCAGCCTCCTGAGCCAGTGGGATTACAGGCATGTGCCATTGCGTTCTGGTCAGCTCCTTTATTAGGGTGCATTTTATCCTGGTTTTCTGGAGGGGGAGTACCTTGTGGCCAACACATCACGGAGAATGCTGATTTGAGATGATGACTTGGATTTGTCACACTTTGCTCTTGTGATGAAATTTACTTGTCATCTGTCTCACCTGCGACACTGGATTCTCTGATTTTTTTTTTCCTTGTTCCTGACGCAGGTCTATCACATCTGAATTTTCTTTTCTAAAAACCAATGTACATCGTGCCCTCTGGGGTGATCTTGCCAAGAGGACCAACTAAACCTTTGCATGTTTCATAAGGGACTGTCCCCATAAAGGGATTACTTTGTTTCCCACAGTTATTTCTCATCAAATGCTGAATAACATTAAAAGGGTGTTGTGTTCCGAGCGGTGCACGGGAAGTCACTTGCTCAAATATGGTTAGTGTTGCTAATGGGATTTGCAGGGCTTGCTTGGAGGGGGAGACCCTTATCCTGTCATAAAAGTTGACAATCTACATGACAACAGATTCCAGGTAGAAACATTCAGTGTCAGCATGCTTATTTACTGAGCTAACATCAAGCCACAGTCGGAGGGCCAGGGGCACAGTGGTGACAGTTGTCCATGGTGGCCCAGGAGAGGAGAAGACAAAAAAGGATTCTCTCCCATCTGTCCTGCCAAACAAGTTCCCTGAATCCCTAGAAGAAATCATTTGATCTGCTCTTTTCTTCTGTGTTCTTTGCTCCCCTTTGTTTTTCATGCCCATCCTGCTTCAGTTAATAATTGTAAAACCCCCAGGCACTGAGGATGGGACTGTGCTGTGTGAGGCTGAACAAGTCACTCCACTCATTCAGGTCTCAGTCACTTCTTCAGTGAAATGGGAATGAGAACTCCTCGCTGGGTGGTGATCATGAGCTGAGCAAAGTTTGACGACACCAGGCATCAGCTCTCAAAGGCTCCTTTTGTATCTTTTAAAAATAGAAATATATTTGTTATCTCTTTGGACAATAAATGACCATAATAATTTTGTAATTACAAAGGCAAATTGTACTGTGGCAGTTTATTTTATGTTTTAGGTTTTTTTATGCAAACATCAATACACATTGCTTGTGTGCATACGTATTTATTTCTTACACAGAATATTTCTTACAATATTGTAATACTATTTGACAACCTAGTCTTTGTATATAATAATATCTCACAGGTTTAGGAAACCGCAACAGAAAAACCTTTCCCGTCTGGGCATGGTGCCCCTGATTTCCCAGTAGGGCGAGGAGAGGTTGGCAAGCCTTTCCTCATACCCAGCCTGGCCAACTTAGCAAGACCCTATTTCAAAAAATAAAAAAGGATGGGTATGTAGGGTATGTAGCTCAGATGTAGAGACCATTGGGTTCAATCCTTAGCACTGCAAAAAAAAAAAAAAAAAAAAGAAAAGAAAAAAGAAAAAAAATCTATCCTTTCGGTTTTAATAGTTGCACAACGTTTTATCATAGAGCTATAGTAGCAATCCCCCGAGGCTGACATTTGTAAAGCTTTTCTGAATTGTCAACAATGCTTCATTGAACCTCTTTATATATCTTTTCATACATTTTTATTATTCTAACATTCCACTCTTCAATTCCTCTTGAGTTTATTATGTCTTAATGTCTTAAAGTATAGTAAAGCTGTTTTAAGTATGAAAATGGTGTAATATGTTATCCTTTTATCTTTTTATTTCCTTACCATAAATTTCCAGGTTAAAAAATGAATATTTACAATTCTAACGCCTTTTAGTAGGTTATAGGATGACAGTTTCACCAACAGTTCATTTGAAGTGTGACTTTTCTACATAGTCTCACTGCCAACAGGTGAGGGACCCTTTCATTTTTGACAGTTGGCTAGAGAAATGAAATCATAGCTCTTCAACTCTAATTTGAAAATTTTGAATATTAAAACTTTTTCATGTTTACTGGCTACTTAAATTTCCCCTTTGAATTACTTGTCCATGTTCTTTAACAATATTTTTCTTTCAGGAGTCAATGTTTTTTATTTATTAAGAATGATCTGTAGCCAGGTACAGTGACTTATGCCTGTGATCCCAGTTAGTTGGGAGGCTGAGGCAGGAGGATCTCAAGTTCTAGGTCAGCCTGGGCAACTTAGTAAGAACCTGTCTCGAAATAAAAAGGGCTGGGGATATGTCTCTGTGGGAGAGTACCCCAGGGTTTAATCCCCAGAACCACAAAGAAAAAAGAATTATTTCTTAAGTTGGATGCAGAGGAGCATGACTATAGTCGACTCAGTACTTGGGAGGTTGAGGCAGGAGGATCGCTTGAGCCCAGAGACTCTGTCTCAAGAAAAAAAAAAAAGAAAAATTTGCTTATTAATTACATTAATCTTTGTCATAATAGCACAAATACTTTTAAAACTTTTAAAAATTTGTTTATTGTGCCTTTCAAAGCCACTCTTATTTTATTCTCTCTTCCTGTTACACAAAGAGTACCTTTTATGAAAATATTATCCTGTTTTGGTAACCATTAACTTTCCAGTCTTTAATTATTCTTGAATTTATTTTGGCTGTTGTTAGAAGTGTGAAAAGTGGATACAGTGTCTTAGATAAATAAAAATGTAAGCATTTATTAGCATTTAATTATTTTTAAAACATCTGCACATTTTCTGTCAATCTCACAACAATGTGAGATTTAAACAGGCTCAAAATGGTAAAAAGAAAATGTACTTTCACTTCCAGCCATAAGAAAGGAGGGACATGAAATCAGTCTCCCATCAGAAGCCAGTATTAAAGAGGACAAAATCCAGGGCACACTTAGGACCTCCACGCACAGTAGACATCATAGTTAATGCATGAGGTGGTGCCTGTGATACCCGAATTTCTGTCTGAAGGCTTCCAGCTATTTCCAGTTGGTAGCTGGAGTTCAGGGACACCAAGATGGCGGAAGCAGGGTATTAGCAGGATGCTGCTAGAGGACAAGACAGGGAGACAAGTCATACCCCTGTTTATGACAAGTCCCATCACCATGACAACTCCCACCCCTGAGGATTTATCACCCTGACAACCCCCACCCCTGAGGACTTATCACCCTGACAACTCCCAACACAGGTTCACTATTTTAAAATGACCAATGGGGGTGAAGTGGACAGTATTGTAGTTAGATTCTCTAAGGTAACCAGTAGGGGGAAATTGGACAATATTCTAATCAGGTATCAAAAGGTAAACACTGGGGACAATTGGGGTAAGGTCTTCAACCAGGTAGAGAAGAGAAGGCCTCACAGCTTAGTTTGTAAGATACTCATTTCTAGACCCAGGAGCCTTGAGCTCTCTCTCTCTTGCTCAGCCCACTCAGCTCTACCTGACAGACAGCTACTTCCACCTTCACTTTCTATAAATCTGTATTTTGCCTGTTACTTGGTGTGTCTTGCTCTATCCTTTATTCAGACACCAAGGACCTGGACCTCAACTAGACACCCTGACAATAACCTGGTGACTACCTGGTTTCAGCATTTGCAAGTTCTGTGACCAGGGACTCCCTTAAGCACCAGGGAAGCTGGGATAGTTGGTCCCTTCAAAAAAAAAAAAAAAGGAAAGAAACTCAAGAGTCCAATGACCTCACTAAGTCAGAATCCAGAGGTCTGAGTTCCAGGGAGACCTAGAAGCTAGGATTTATGGAGTAGAGGAACTGAGAGACAGAGCTATTCAGAGGAAGAGTTCCAGATACCACCAAGAATCCCTGAGTCTTGATGGTCTCCAGGCTGCAAAAACGTGTGGATTTGTTAGTTTGCCACCCAGGGTAGAGAGCTGTCTATGCCAAGGTGCAGCATTCAGCAGAGACCACAGAAAGGCTGAGGCTTGGGAGTGGAGCAAAAACTGCCCAAGAGCCCTGATTCACCAGGAAGAGTTGGGACAGAAGCTTCCAAAGGAAGCACCTGCAAGGAGAAAGGAAATCCTTCCAGAACACAGGGGCCTGCTTTGCCTTCCAGAAATCCCCCTCCCTTGATGACGGCATCACCTGCAGTGCAGGTAGCTACTGAACCCGTCTGCATCCCCACTCCCCACCTCAGCCTCCCCTACTCCATACCTTGGCAAGGTTCTGTGTTGTCTTGGCCTGGAAGCTCTTGTTTCTCTGAGAATACAACACCTAGGTTCAGGTCTCATCCAAAGGCCAAGAAATTTCTCCAAGAGCTCCTGCCAACTCACTCCTCCTTTCTCAGTAACTTCCACCTCTTACAGATTCTAATGGACTACTTTCATGGTATTGATTCATTTGCTCATCTTTATACATTTGCCCTTCATTAAAACATGTGGTTGAATTTTGTGATTTTTCCTTTTCTTTCTTTAACTTTATAGAAACAGGATCATAAAGCATCTATTTTGTTGTATGTGGCACCTTTTACTCAGTATTCTTTTTAAAATACCCATTCAGGGTTTTGCAGGCAGCTGCAGATCATTCATTTTTATTGTTCCATGGCACCCTATTCTAGGAACAGGCCACAACTGACTTATGGGTTCTGCTAATGATGTATATATCTGGAGCTATTACAGACAATGAAACTATGAACATCTGTGTATATTGCTATCTAGAACAATGTGTTTCTGAGGGTGTATATCTGAAAGTGGATTATCTTATTTAATCTTTATCACAACCAAATGATCCAAATGCTATTATTATCCCAAAGAGGCAGATAGTGAAGTAGGGTCACAGAGATGTTAAATCACTTGCCCCCCGTTATAGAACGGGGAATCAAATCCAGCCCGCTGACTTGAGAGCCTACTGCTTCATAACACCACCACCCAGTGTCCCATGTACCCCCAGGAGACTGACTCTTTTAGAGAGTGAGTGATTGACTCATAGGAAACTTTGTATTTAGGACAGTGCTTTGCACCTTCTATAGTATTTCACATATGCTAATTAAAAGAGTTAATGGCGCTCCTTAGATATTCTAGAAAAATATGCTAAAAAGACTATCTTCTTGTCCTTTTGCCTTAAATAAAACATACATGGGGTGGGGCAGGGGAGTAGAAGCCATTCAGAACTAAATTATTTGCTATTTTTAAACTTGGAACAATGAAAATGCTATGTTTTTCCAGCCTCTTATCAGATGCTGTGGTCCAGGCTACCTTATCACTAGAAAAAAATATGTAATGTTTTTTAAATACAAGGGGCACTCTTAAGAGATTTAAAAAATAAATAAATAAACCTTGTACAATAATCAGTGGAGAAATACTAGAGCCTAAAATATTATACCTGAATTCCCCAAATATCTGACCCAGAGAGAAGATATCTAATGCCCATATTATGTCCTGTCATTTTCTCTAATTGGTCATAAATTTCTTGAGCATAAGAACACACATTATCCTTTAATTACATTTTTTTCAAATTGTACCTAATATGTAGGAGATGCTCAATTAGTGCTTACCAAGCTCAAGGGAATTCCAACTCAAGTGGGATTTGTGTTGATTCCCTAATAAAAGCTGGCCCACAATATCAACTTCTATGGCCGTTCAGATTTTGTCCCAAGAATCGTCACATTCCTTTTGTGGAGGTTTAAAACCCATCTCTTGTCCTATAATCATGAATTATTTACCCTCTATGAGCCTTAGTTTTCACATCTATAAAAATGATGTTGTGAAATTTTAAGGGTTAAATAAGGTAGTATGTGTAAAGTTCTTGGAATAAAGTCTAGTATACCCTGGATGTTAAATCATCAAATCATTATATTTCTCATTTTACAGCTGGAAAAAAAAGGGGGGGAAGAGAAAGTAGTGAGTTTAGTATTCCTGACCTAGGACAGGTAGTTGGAAGCAAAACAAACCAAATATTAGATCTCCTTGATTTACAGCCTCTTCTCTCTGATGAATTAAGGGTGACATAGCTATCTGTACCCTCGTCAGGGACCCCTGTCCCCAAAGCAAAAATGTGGTGTGTGTGTGTGTATACACACACACACACACACACACATACATACATACACACACACACACTCACATATATACAATTTTGTTATAAAATAATATTGAGATATTCACTATAAATAAGCCTTAGATTGGGTATAAATTAAATCTAATTAGTTTTAACTACTATCAAAATTTGACTGCTTTAAAAAAAGTGATCAAACATCTCCTAGGTGAATGTTCGTACTTAGTACCGGCTGTGTTTCCAGGTAGCTGCTTCTGCATGAAGCACTTCAGGGCCTTGAGCAAGCTGGAGGTCCTGCCCTGGTGTTCTGGAACCCATCTAAAGACACTGTCTTCAGCCATCATCACTTTTAAAATGCTTGAATTTGGTGCTGGCACTTAATAATTTTGAGATTCCATGTAAACACCTGGATTTCTGGTCCCTCTTTGAAAAATCAGAAGTAAGGCACCAACTGGTGGCGTTCTTGCTGCGAGCTGAGGTGTCTCCACCACCCCCTGCACTCTGTTTTGTTTCCTGCCTGCCCCCTGGAGGCAACTGAGCTTCAATCCTAGCTTCCAGGCAAATAACAAGGTTGGGACCTTGTGCAGGCAACTGAAAAGAATCCTGAATGTCACTTCCCTCCTCTGACACCGCTGGAACCCTCACTGCAAGTTGCTCGGCTTCTGTGGTCCTTGTCAGCTGTTTCCGGGCCTGGTCTGCTTCCTTCTCCAGGGCTTCTGCCCCGACACTGGTGTTCTTTTCCCCCACGTCAGCATAGCACACCACACATTGTAGGTACAGAATGTTTTCGTTGCTTGAATTCAAATTTTTTAAGTTTATTATAAGATGGGTTAGCTTCACTTATGGTTATTAAATGTTTCATAAAATGTTTTCTCTTCAGTTCATTTGGATAGACTATCTGGGACTCTTGGGACCAAATGGACATGGACGAATCTAATCATCAGCCCATTCACCTATTAAAGCTGCCTGTTTCAAGGGACTCCAGTGGATAGGTGGCACACAGAACACGTGCCTCAATTATACAGTTATGACTTAATCATTCATAACAAATACCAGAGAGAGTGGACCAATTTGCTCACTCTAAGCACTATTAGTGTATGGCCTAGAACAAAACAGACCTCACATTCACACCTCTCCAAATTCACATCTCTCTTAGCAGCAGGGGTTTATGACAAGAAGCCCAAGGGGATAATATGCAAATGTTTTATTTTCAAACCATTTGTAAAAAAATATATATATATAAAATCTAAGGTTTCACTAGAGACTTTGCAGAAGAGACATTTAGATATGTCAACTAACTGAGCATTTTGGGAATTGTAGCTTAAAGGAACCCCATGCCAATATGAATTTTTACATAGGCTAAAAAATCTCATTTCTAAATAGTCTGAGTTATGCAAAATTCAGTTCCATTCTCGGAACATTTATACCACCTGCTGCCTGGAAGAATGTTCTAAAAGGTAACAAGGAAAGACTTTTAATGAGAATGGCTCTATATGTTGAAATTTAAGCACTTCTCTGTTCTTAACACACAAGAGCCACAGATTAAAAAAAAAAAAAAAACATAAGTAAGATATAGCTGAATAAAAAATTGAAGAAAAAATCTCCAAAAACAAGAAATGGTACAGAAGGACCAAGTGAAGAATGTGAGTGGGGCCAGAGGCCAGGGACCAAAACAGTTGTAAATGGAAGCCCAGTTCTTATGGAAGAAAGGGTTCCATGAGAGATGGCCCGTAAGCCAGGCTCGGTGCTGGAAGCCAAGGGCTGAGGTAGGCTTTTTCCAGCCATAAAACTGAAAAGGATGACTGTCACAAATAGGGACCCCTGTGGAACAGGCTTGGAGAAGCAGGTGAATGAAGATAACGTTTAACTACTGGAAAGTGAACCAGGCTGACCCTTGGCTTGGTGACTGGATAATCAATAGCCCCAGTGTTAACCCTGTTTCCATCCCAGACAATGTAAAGATCTGACTGTTTACTTGGCCTATGGGATGAATAGAAGAACAATAAGACCATCAATTAAGTAAACAGGAAGGAAAGAGAAAGAAAAACAAGTCTAAAATAACATCTCCCAGTAAAAGTTGTCTTGCAAACCAAAATTCTAAGGAAAACAAACAAAAAGACCAAAAAATTTAGGTTGAAAAATCCCTTTTAGCTGAATTCATTAGTGTTTCCAGATAGAATTAGCATATAAAAATGAAGGCGTCCCAATAATAGTGAACAAAATATAATAGAAAAAAAAGTCAGTCAAAATTATAAATGTTTAGGAAATATATTTAGATATATATATATATATATATATATATATATATATATATATGCCTCATACAGAAAATATCACCACCTTATTTAAGGATATATAAAAGACATAAATAAATAATTATACTGGGCTTCCATTTACAACTACCGGATATAGAAAGTCAATTCTCCCAAAGTTTTCTATATACTTAACGTGATCCCAATCAATATCCTTACAGAATGTTCTATGGAATTGAACAAGTTGAGTCTACAAACTGTAACAAAAAATAAAAGAGCAGAATAGCCAAGAATAATACAGGAGGATTTCCCTTATCATGTTTCAAGGGTTGTTATAAAGCCATAATCGTTAGTTAGGGACAGACGAACAGAAGAAGGCAACAGAGCACAGAGCCACACACAAACCTACATGACATGTAAACTGGAAATGTGACACAGTAGGGAAAGGCCGGGCCTAGGACATGGTGCAGGTGGGATGGTCGGGTGGCAGGGGAAGGCCAGGCCTGGGCAATTGAAAAAGAGCTGAGCAATCTCAATACCTTGCATCATACCACTTCCGTACTCATCAGATGGACAATAAATAAGACCACTGCCCAGTGACAGTGAGGATGCAGAGCAAGATGATTCTTTCATGGTAGGGATGTGAACTGGTACCACTATTCTGGGTAACACGGCAACGCAAGACAAAAACAAACAAAAAAAACCTACAGAAATTGAAAGAACAAAATCTTCAAACTTTTACAATAATAAAGAATATTTTTTAAGAGTAAAGAAGGGGCTGGGGATGTGGCTCAAGTGGTAGCACCCTCGCCTGGCATGCGTGTGGCCCGGGTTCGATCCTCAGCACCACATACAAACAAAGATGTTGTGTCCGCCGAGAACTAAAAAATAAATATTAAAAATTCTCTCTCTCTCTCTCTCTCTCTCTCTCTCTCTTTAAAAAAAAAGAGTAAAGAAGATTTCTTAACTAAAAAAGCAAAAACCACAAAGAGATTGATACATCGAAATACATTAAATTAAAAAAAAACTTCTGAATTGCAAAGGACAAAATAAAAAAAGAGAAGGGAGAAACAAAATTGCCAACATTAATAATTAATATGAGATGCCAACAAGTGATTTTTAAAATATCCCTTGTAAATCAGAAAGAGAGAGGAGACACACCATGAGAATCAATAAAATTTATGGAAAGGTAATTTACTAAAAATAAAAACCTGAATGACTAATAAACAGATGAAAAGATGCTGAACATAACCAACGGTCAGGGAAATACAAATCAAAATTACATTGAGTTACCATCCCCACCGGTCAGACTAACAATAACTAAAATTTCCGCTGAGTATGGACAAGGACGTGTGGTAGGAACAACTCTCATGCATGACTGGAAAGAGTGTAAACTTGTACCCTAACCGGAACTAACGCTGGCCACACCCAGTAAAGTTGGCAAAGTATCTGTTCCCAGGTCCAGCAATCCCACCTGGGGAGGTGTCCTGCAGAGACACTGATACCTGTCTTCAGAAGACATACACAAAATGTTCATGGCAATAGTCTCCAAAGTGTGAAAACCTGGGAAAGATTTACCAATAGAAGAATGAATAAATAAATCGTGATGTATCATTGAAATTTATGCAACAGTGAAAACTCAGTGAATTAGAGATATGTATATTAATATGTATTAATGTCATAACCATAATATAGAGCAAAAAGAGCAAGTTTTAATAGGATGAAGAACAATAAGATGTAACACTAACCAAAAATGTAAAAACCCATGAAAATAGTGTAACATTATCATGTTTATATTCAAATGCAGCAATATAACAATCACACTTAGGAAGCTCAAGCATCAAAATCAGAACAGTGTTCATTACAAAATATAAGGGAGGGAAACAGAATCCAGGAGATCAGTGAGAGAAAGATATAGAAATGTGAAGCAAAAATGGCAAAATGTCAATGTTTTTAGAAGCTGAGTGAGCAATACATATGCATTGTCATATCACATGAATTATTTAAAAGTTTATTTAAACATTTAAAATGGAAAGTGCTAATATATAAAAATATTGACTCCACCTCATGGAACATGGTTGCAAAACACTAGTGAACATTTTTCAAACGGTATAAACAAGTTGATTTTACTATTGTGTTATAAATGTAGATGAAAAGCTGATAAAGTGGTAATTGAACATAATGAGATAATGGGCAATTTAATGACATCTTTTACTTCCAAAATTTTCTCTAATGCATACATATTACTTCAATAATCAGAAAGAACATTTTTTTTTTAAATTTTAACCTCTAACCTATTCCAGAAAGGCCTCAGGTTAGGAACGTCCCAACTGCAGAAGACTGGGAGGTTTCCCAGGCTCCAACTGACTTGTTGAATGACACTAAAATATTCTGCCATTATTACTTGTACATTGTGTATATAAGTGTAATAATAGCTACTTTCAAATGCCTACTGTTTCTGTTGAGTTCCCTAGAAAACTGACCCCAAGAAAAAGTTTACAAACTGATGTTTCATTGGAGGGGAGAAAGCTCTCCCAAGCTAACAAAAGTTAGGCATGAAAGGAGAGAAGCCAAATGCCAATTATGCATCATGGAGTTGGCCGTGATTCTGTCAGAAAGCACAAGTAGCTGCTCAGACACATGGGATGTCCCTGGACAGACTGCAGAGCCACCATATGGGACAAAGTGCATCTGGGAGAGTATGGAAGAGGAATTTATTTACTGGCTGCATCCTGTATATCAATGACAGTTTGTCCCATGAGATAGTAACTCCTTAGCACTTCCAAATCTGTTACCTGAAGCAGCCACATTCTATACCACCTTGCTTCAACTGGGTCTGTAAATGATGGCGGACCTAAGCTTGGATAGATCAGGTACAGTGGGTTCTGAGCACCACAATAGCTGTGGCTGGCACCATGGTCCACAGGAAGAGAGGTCAAGCGGGAGCTAGAAATGACCTTGGGGGAAACCAAAACAGCTAGCAGAACTGGGACAAGAGATAACAGAGGCTGGGTCTAGGCTCATAAAGCTGCAGTTGATGCTAAGGGAAGCTGGAGAAGTGCAGGCATCGACACAATACCCCTAGTCCCCAGGCACTCAGATGTATTGAAACTTTCTTTTCCTTTGAAAAGATGCCCTCAGTCTCCCCACCCCAAGAAGGGAAGCACAAGTCTAGTTCTTCAAGGTGTGTTAGCCAGTTATCTTCTAAAAAAGGACATACAGATTAGGAAGCCAAGTTCTTCTTTGACATTGCAAGTCTTAGGACTGTTAATTAAAACTCATCAGCTCTTTCCTCTACCAAGCATTATGGATTCACCCTATGTCAGTTCATTGATCAGTCTGGATTCTAGTTTGGTGGAATGATCCAGACCTTTATACTACCAAGGATTCTAGGCTGTCTTGCCTGTCTTTGTTCAGCCCTGTGTCTCAATTCCCTATTCAAAATTACTAGTGACCACATGAACATATGATATGCCCCAGGGAATCCCCTGCTTCTGACATTCTCTTCCCTGTCTCCATGTGTAGCACCAACCTTAGCTCTTCATGGCAATCAAGTGCATGACTGTATTCTTTGCTTGACAATCCACTTGTCTGAGAAAGTCAAAGAAGCCAGGGGTAGTGCCACAGCTTGCAGTTCAACAGTACCTTGTGTCCCACATGGCAAACAGTCAACAAATGAGTCATTCAGTGATAGGAGCCAATCTTATTTCCACTTTTTGGGTCCACCTGCACCATTAAGCTTTTGGGAGCATAGCACTATACAGGAACCAATAGTTCAGTGCAAATGTAAAAGCTGGGAAGATGGCACCTCACACCTACAGCAGGCACTTCCCAACTGATACCATAGCTGTTCCCCTGGTCAATCAGGCTGACCGCTTCTAGGTGATAGAGTACATGTTGAGACCAGCTAATCCCATAGGCATGTGAATTATCATAAAATCTCATAATTATGCAAATTTATTATGAATAGGATTAAATAACTATGTTATATTTTTGCCATAAAATGGGTCTCTTGACTTAATGCAATACTGTATACGTAGCTACCTTGTGTATGAATTGAGCATTGTGGTCCTCAAGCAGTGAAGACAGGAGTGCTGAAGTCAGAGAATGCAAACCTTAGCAGAATCTGTAGCAGTTCCGATAAAGACAAATTACTCTCCTTTCTAGGGTGAAAGAAGTCCATTGCAACAAGAGGTGACTGGCTGGTTTCTTCAAAGAATGATTCCATGATAAGGTCCTAGATGTTGGAAAATGGAATGGTGAGCTGAGGCAGTGACTAACTCAACCTTGTTGAGAAGCTCATGTGATTGGGCCCATGTAGAACATTCATTCCCATCACAATGGGTCCTCTCTCTTTGGGAACTCATGCACAAGCAGTGGTGATCCCTGAAAGACACTGGCCGACAGCCTCAGAACAGGTTATCCCAGCCACCTAGTTGTTGAGATCTGCTCTGTAACAGATTCTTTCTTGGGAACATCAACATCACACAAAAAGCTACAAAAAGATTTTTTTTTCCCATTCCCATTGGCACACTCACTTATCTATTTTGCAGCCCTTCTTGTCCCAGTTTTCTAGTATTCACTCCCAGACCCCTCTGATCAGCCATCATGTCATGGCCCAGGAGTCAGTGTTACTTCCGTACTTCAAGCCACCTCCCCCTTTTCATGAAGTGAATGATTTGAAGTTATTGCTTATAGCTATACCTGCCATTATCCTTGAGTCCTTCAATATGTTGGTAAACATATCACATGGACCCATCCATGAACCATACCCTAGTCCTTTCTCTCGCCCTCCACTGATTGGTTCAAGAGGCTCCCTCATGAAGCTATGGGGTGAGTTGAGGAACAGACAGTAGTTGACACAGGTTCATAACTAACGGACCTTCTCAAGCCTGGTGTCTAATGTACAACTGCCATCACACCTGGATTGCCCTTATTCTTGTTTGTCTTATCTTTTAACTTGATAGATCCTAGAGCGCATAGACCGTGGTGAGTATTTCAGGTTGAAAACTCATGTGGTGTCCCATGGAGAGCCAGTCAGAGCCTCGCAGGGCCCCGAAGCATCCCAGAGCTCTTTCAAACATAAGAGAGTTTGTCTTTTTTTTTTTTTTCCTTTTCTTGCCACGGAAGGCTTGAACTTATTCCAGAAGTCTAGGAGTCTTCTATCTAGCCTTACTAGGGATGTCATACATAATCCTTACCCACTGTGGACAAATCCTGCTCCTTTGACTCTGCTGGGTTACAGGTTTGGCAGTGCAACCTGAACTTGCCCGAGTCCACCTTCCCCCAGACCCCACTTAATTGGCAGCCTTCCAAATCATGCAATAAATATTTCAGACCATGATATGTAGGTGCATATGTGCTGTCTCCAAACTGTCCCACCAAGCATTCTACCCTTCTTACAAGTAAAAATTTGAAAGGATAACCCATTCTTCACCTTAGAGAGAATTTCTTGGGGTGCCCTAACTATAGGACTTCTAAAATCTTCATCAATGGGACAGGTCCCTAAGTTTTTGTGATGTTTACCTTCCACCCTCTAAAATGGGTGTGTTTTGCCAAGCTTCCTGCTCACCAGGTCCAACTGGCATGATGTCATCGGTACCATGGACCAGCCAAATGTGAAGATGGTCAACAGGTGAGCCTTACTCCTAAATTATATGGCATAGTCATTGTACTTCTAGCCTTTGCCCCTTTCCTCAATAGTATAAGGACAGGCTGGCATTTCCATCTCATTTACTGCAGGCCCAACATCTGGAAGTCATCTGAGGTAACCATTAGACTGGCTCCAAGTCCTTCTTAGAATGCTGAATTCCAGGTCACAGGTGAGTGCTCAGTATTACAAATGTTCCCACACTGAGTCTCATATCCTGTCCTACTGGTTCTAGCACCCTCATCAACTCCCACAGTGTACATTAGCCACATCCTGTAGTTCTGTGGCCTTTGGACTATCGTCTTAGATCAGGGTTTGCATTTCTCCACCTGGCTCTGCTGAGACCTAAATCTGTTGCTGTGGAAGCAATAAGGAGTTAAAGGGAAACACACCTCAAGAAGAATGTCATTTTGCAAACGCATCTGTGTCAAGTGGAGCTGTTCTATGGTGCAGGCAAAGGGAGAATTTCTGTCTAAAGAAAGTGGCTGTTTCTTCCAACCAGAAGGGTTTAGGGAACTTGAAGTTCAAGATTCTTGACTTATATAGTAAGTAACTCATTTGGGTTTCAGTTTTTAAATTTTTATTCTGTCCCTAGCAGGGCCTTGATTTTGAAAGGATACCTGTCAGGGATACATGTTTTTGTTCATTTTTGTTTGTTTTGTTTTTGCAACTCTGCCATTCTATTAACCAGGCCCTGGGCCTGGTTTTCAGTGGGTCTTCCTTCTGGCTTCAAAAGATGAAAGAGTCTTTGAACGCTGCCTTAGAGACTCTTGAGGTGATAAATTGCTTCCCTACGCCTCTCATTTTCCTTTTTGAGGATGCCAAATACCATTACCTACACACCATCTTTATTAACATTACACTGCCCCCACCATAAGCAGTGGCATGTAATCTCCCACAGCCCTGCTTTCCACCTGCTACTTATTCAAATTTGCCAGAAGCAAAAGCTTTAGTGATCATGACACCTCTCAGTGTCTCACTGTGTTATTCATTACTTATAAAGAGCAAAGGTGTCCGTCCCTGTGACTTTCAGACAGGTGGCAATGATTCCAGATTTCCATCCTCATGGACCGTTTTCTAGAAAACCTTTGGCATCAACTGTCTCCTCTGGAGTGCAAAAGATAATCCTGTCTCAGGCAAAGTCTCTATTGTTGTATTTTATTGTGGAATAAAATACCAAGGCAGCAGAAATAAGGCAAAGTGGAAAATGAGGCAAGGTGAAAGGAGAGCAAATACAAGGTAATATACTATGGTGATGGCCTCCACTTGAGCAAACACAGGTGGCTTCTCCATCAAGTGAGATGTCACAGGCCCAACATCTGGAAGGCCCAACATCTGGATGTCGCAAAAATTCCAAAAAAAAATTGCAGGGCAGCCATACACAAGCACCGTGCAGGGGAGACAGGAGGGTCCTCTCTCCCTTCCGGATCCAGGTGGGTACTCCAGAACTTTAAGTGCCTCTTACCTATGAGTCGTCACCCACCCTGCTGGTCAGTTGCTGGAGAAGTCCATCCTGCTTCCAATGATGCACAGTTCAGAAATGATGGGTAGCAAACAGCTCTCAAGGGTTAGATGGAGTGTGGGTGTCTTGGGTGGTCCAGGCTCCTGCTGAGGTGTGCATGAAAGACATAGTGGCAACAGTGGCCAGGATGTTCTGATGAGCAAGTGGCCAAGGAGTTGACGGTGCCTGATGAAGCTGGATACCTGACTTGGCTACCATGTGCTAACACTGCTTAGAATCATGCAGTATTTATCCAATATCTAGTCTTCCTATCAACCACACATGGATGTATTAATACCTACCTTTTCCAGAAAACCAAGATTTGTGTTACATACCTGGCAAGTGGTAAAAAGTATTCAAACCCAGCAATAAGTGCAATACTTAAAAGTCTTCCTCCTCGCCAATGTCTGTCTTTATCCTGTTCACTCTCTACACAAACATACAATGGACACCTAACTGTAGTATATCCACTATTCCAAAAAAAAAAAAAAAAAAAAGACGGCATTACTGTCACAAAACAAATACTTGGGGCTGGCTGGGGAGGCATGGTGGCAGTGGTCATCGTGTGTTGGTCTCATTTCAGAATAACAAAGTAAAGCTTTTTGTTTATTACTACAAATCGTCATTTAGTTCTAAAAGCGAGAGAACACTGAGCCATATACTCTGATGCAACAGATGAGATAGGTTATATGGGGTGTGCTTGGGCTGATGTCACAAAAACCTCTCGGTGAAATTATTCCCTAATAAACCTTCTTGGCTCATCTATTATTTTGATGTAGAATTTCATCTCACTGATAAACAGCCTGGTCTCACGTGGACTCACCCAGGATCATGTCCACCTAAATAATATTTTCTCAATGTTGTCTCTGAACCTCCAGCAAGGATTATGTTCCTAAAACTTAAAATAGCCACATCACAAACCCTAGGGTAAAGGGGAAGTAACCCTAGTGAACTGAAGGTTGTAAAAAGCCAGGCCAGATGGCAGAATTTAAAAGTAGGTTTTTGCTTGCAACATGGAAAAGTAGTTTGTTTTGTTTTGATTCATTCAATTTAGGACCTGGAAGGGTGCAGGTTGCATTTTCTTTTATTACATAGTCAGTGCTTAAACTTCTGTTCTCAAATATCTCCAAGTACAAATAGAAATGCAAGGACCACATTGGGCTATACAATCCTTTATCTATCTGCTCTGGTACATTTGAGAAAATGAACAATACTTTCCTGTTTGCCTTCCTTAACTCTTCACTATTTAAAAATGATTTCATAATTAAAACAAAATAAAAACTTCCATATGCAGAACTTGATTGTGAGCAGGGTAAAAGAACATATTTAAACGGAGCTGGTGGGGTGGCACACGTCTATAATCCCCACAGCTCTGGAGGCTGAGGCAAGAGGATCAAACCAGCCTCAGCGACTTAAGGAGGCCTTAGCAACTCAGTGAGACCCTGTCTCTAAATAAAATATAGAAAGAGCTGAGGATGTGGCTCAGTGGTAAAGCACCTTGGGTTCAATCCCTTGTACCAAAAACAAAACAAAACCACCAACAACAAGTGAAACAAACAAGAAAATTCAAGATGCAGTTAAAGGAAAAAGTGAATTAAAATACTGGAGACTGACTGGACTGAAGAAAGGAGAAGTGACTTGGCTCTCGTACCTGCACCACCTGGGTGCCTCAACTCCCTCCCTCCTTGCTTCTGTCCCTGGGTGGTGTCCCCCTAGTGGTGAGAGGAAGGAGTGCACTCCACCACAATAGAACCCCGCAATGGGGCTCAGGGCAACTTGGATGCCAAGACCTAATTTGGAAGAAGAAAAGATAAAGGTAAACACAGCTATTTAATTATGGATTTTGTAAAAATAAATCAATACTTCTACTAAAGCACCAGACAATTATAGGAAAAACGATATGACTGAAATCCAGATGGCCAGGGGCTGTCATGTGAGGATATCAGTAATGTCTGAACAACACAAAAGAATAAATACCAGTTGCTAAGAAGTGACTTTGCAAGGTCACATAGGACTCTGAGTGTCACGGTTGCTGACAGCCTAAAAACAGATGTTTATTTCATGGCAAAACCAAAACTTCAGAACAAAACAACTGTGACACAGACTCTAACTATAATATTCAATAACCTTCAACATGAAGACACAAACACAATCACAGAATTTATTTTTACTTTATTAACAATGTGGCTTACAATTTTTTCAAGTAAAAAGGGTTTTTTTTCATTTAGAATAAAAATTAAAATATAACTCTGATATAGATTTTCATTTATTTACATGAAAACATATATACAGAATACAATCTTACAGCAAACTAACAGCATGCCCTTCGTCCTGCAAATTTCAAAAGTAAAGTCACTGATTCTTCCCTTTTTTTGCACCAAAACATACACAAGATAGAAATCAAACCTCAATACAAACTATTTGAACTGGAATGCAGAAAAGTTAACAGGGCTTTCGACATTCACAATGAGGGAGTTTATGCTTCTAGATATATCATGCTAGCTTCCACTTCGAACAACACATGGGATGACTATCCTTGCTATTATTTAAAACATTTGCCTCACACTTTCCATCCAAAGGGAATTTTTTTTCAGCAAACGACTGTCCTGGAATGTTCCTTATTCTTCAGTGAGTCTCTCCAGCCCACGCGAAGCGCTCACCTGCTTTGGTGACGGGAAGCCATCGGTATGCTCACTGGTGCTGATCCCTCGCCACCAAAACACACAAAAACAAAACAAAACAAAACAAAAAAACCCCAGAAGACTACTGCTCCAGAAGCTGCTTGAGTTATTGTCTATCATTTAAACTAGAGCCAACACCCAAAGTGGCAACCAAGTATTAGCAATCATCATTTTTAGATAATTATTTTGTTGTTGTTGTTAAAAACAGTTCAAAAATAGTACAATTTGATTTTATCATCCCATAGTTAGGATAAGTGGCAAACCACTCTAGTGATGAAAGCTTCAAGAATTAATCAAACTTGGAGTTTTCACCAAATTAAAGGGAGTAATTTTCAGAAAACGTTGAAACAGAGATGAACAGTGAATTAAAAAAGACAACCACTGAACTGTATGTAATAGGTGCCAACACGGCTTTCCCTTGCTGTTGTTATATCGCAGAGACACGGGCAGGATGGACCTCTCTACAGACTTGTTCTTTATACACTACAGACATCTGAATTTATTATTTTTCCCTCCAATTAACTGCACACCCAATCACAGCTTTCAAGGACAGAATACAGAGTAACTGGAGCCTAGAAGTTACCATCCTAACCCGAAAGCAGCCATAATGTTCAACCCACAATGAGGACCTTAACCCTACTGTGCTTTGCTTTTAGTTCTATATACAGAAATAAATATAAATGGGTGTTCTAGAAAATAAGTATGAAAACCCCTAGTGTTTCCAAAACTTAGAAAGGGGTGTTTTGTATAAGAAGGCAAATCCAGCACTTGCTTCATACAACACTCAAAATTCTATGAGATAAATTTGCAAATAGACCAATCTTCAAAAGGCTGACCAAAATCAACCTAGAGATTGTACTAAAGGTCAGAGGTGGCAGTGTTGGGGTGTGAATCATTTGTAATTTATGGAGCAACAAATCAAAGTGAACCCAGGAAATGATCTTTCAAATATGATCAAAGAAGGTAGAAGAATCTAAATTGCTGTACAGCTCAAATACTCTGTTGACTCAAACTTGGATCAAAGGACAGATGAGTTCTCCGAGCCCAGGAGCTCCGTGATGAAGGATTGCTGCTGAGAACCAAAGCAGCTCCATCATGCCGGTGGTACCCTGCTCTTTTCAGGTTGGTAGGTTTTATTCTCTTTTTACAACATTGTACAAATGAGTCAAGAAGTCAGGGACTGAAACAAGTGCCCTTAGCTTCAGGGTGGGATTGCGCGATGGACTCTCATCACTACAGCTGAGGTGGTGTTTGTTTCTTGGGTTGCTTACACGGTACAGCCTGCGAGGGGTCTGCTCGGCCGGCCTAGGAGGTAATGAGTGGCGTGATGTACACACAGCCCAGGTGCATACAGGAAAGGATTTGGTCC
Organism: Urocitellus parryii; assembly: GCF_045843805.1. NCBI lineage: Eukaryota > Metazoa > Chordata > Mammalia > Rodentia > Sciuridae > Urocitellus > Urocitellus parryii. Next base: position 73,257,779 of record NC_135539.1, on the reverse strand, counting down.
CAAAGGATGATCAAAGAGAGATAAGGAAATAGTGCCATCCAGGGAAGGAGCAGGGTTCATTGTCTACTGTTGTTTAGACCAAGACATTTTTGGCTTCTGGGCAGTGGTGGCATTGGGGGTATATGAGTAAAATCCATTTTTATTTGTTTTGGGTTTTTTTTTTTTTTTTTTCTGCCGTAAGCAACAAGGTCACAGCACAGCAAAATATTCCGGAAATTGGTCCTATCTTTAAGAAAGAAGCTGGTGAGAGGTGAATCCAGACAGAAATGAAAACCACGTTACAATTCTGTGACAGAATTGCTGCTGATGTGAAACACGGTGGAATCCCTAGAGAATCCAAGTTCATAGGGACACTGGTCACTCTCAGAGGAAAAGCACCTCCTTGGTCCTCAAATGTTTCCCAGCTCTCCTGGAGGGCTGGGAGATGGCACACAGACACCTCCATGATGGCACCAGGGTGACTGGGCTCTCTTCTGCTTTGGTCACAGCCGTCTCCTCAGTATGTGGACACAAAACTGAAGTACCACAAAGAAAGAATGAAGTTAATCTCCAGGTCAAAAGGATAAGGAGAGTTTTGGATGGTGAGCTCCTGGGAAGCAAGAAGTTTCCCCCAGCAATGGTGGCTGCTTCTACCCTGGGCTTCCTGATGGGTGGTCCTCTGGCTCTCTGGGTGAGCTCAGGAGACTCCAGAAGATCTCCTTACTCTGATGTAGCACCTCTTCCTCCATGTCACTACTGGAAAGGGCACAAGAAGGTGACTTTTGTTCTCAAAGTACAATATGATGCTGTAGCCACATGTCTTCATCCCCATTTTCAAATGCAGTAGAAACATCTCAGCTCGAAAGGACCCCAGTGAAGGATCATAAAGGAGTGAGCACAGAGAAGATGCCACAGATCTTGAAATGGACACCCTTTCCAATCACCAGACCATAGGACTGAGCTCTTAAGGCCACAATAAGGTGGCTGAGAAGGCAGAAGTGGGAAACTGAAGAGAGGTCAAGACTTTAGAAGTCAGATATCCTTCCGCAAGCTGACCATCAATCGCCAAGGACATGTCCATCCTCCAACACCATGTGGGACTCCTTCCACCAGAGGTCCCCAGGCAGGTCCATTCACCAAATGTTTATAAAACTTGAGGGTAGGAATCAGCTAAAGGGGAGACTAAAAAGTCTCAGCGATAAAATATGTGTTTTCCATTTTCATCTGTAACTGTTACAGAATATTAAGAAAGGTTAGCAGGAGGAATTGAAGTTCAACCAATAATCACACCTTATAAATGTCACTGAATCATGAGAAGCTAATGAGCCCACCGTGCCATATTACTGGAACAGTTGAGATGCCAGTCAAAGGAAAATATCAACATAGTTATTTAAAACAAAATAACCACAATGTAAAACAACCAAACAAAAAGGGACAAAGCCTCTGTTCACTTTGGGACAACATGAAGCTATGGTTTCCTTGCGTAACTTTAGAAAGGCAGCAGGCAGCCACATCAGAATAATAGTCCCTTTGGGTTGAGAATGAGAACGCATGGAGGTGCTGGGTGTAAAAGAATAGCCAGCTCTCAGAGCCATCAATTTGTCTGCAAACAACTTAGCTGATTTAACCAAACTGCTCAAGGGTCTCCATCCTCCTCATGCCTGGAAAAGTCAGAAGAAATGCTCAGAGTGACTCAGAGTGACCTGCTGCAGTAATCCCTCTAAGTGGAGGTAACTAGTTCACCAAATGCTTCCTCCAGACCTCTTCCCATTCTTGCTCTCTGAAATTAAGCGTTTCCTTCAATATACATTTTTACATTTCCCTAGTCACTCACAGACCTGTTGAACATTAAATTAGGATGATGGTGATAGTGTGGCTCTGCTGGCCTTCACAGATGTTCTAGGCTTCAATCACTCAAGGATGTCATTTGATGAGATGCCAGCCTCCTTTTGTCCCCCTGTACTGTCTAAAAGGCACCTCTGATAGAGAATTGGATGTGGACGTTTAGCATGTCTTTTTAGATCGACATCCTGAAACATCTGTGTCCACAGCTGTGATGGAGAAGGGAGTTACCACCAAGATCAATCCACAGTGCCATACATGACACTAAACCAGGGCCACACGTATCGACAGGAAGCATCTGAGAACAAGTACAGTAAAAACTACTGGCAAGGTGTCGGGAATCCTCCTTGGCCACATATGCACCCAGCCCAGCTTTCAAAGAACGTGGGCCTTGGGTTAGAAAAACTTGCTCCCAGGAAGCTGCCTGGTTTGGGGTGGGAGAAAGGCTAAACGTGGATATCCAGAGCAGTTCTTCCATATCCTGGCAGGGACTGATGCAGAACTGTAATTATGCTCTGTAGAAGTTACTCCCGTAGGACATCAGTGTGCTTTCAAAACACGGAAACATCAAATAGGCTGGTGGATGAGGGAGGTGCTGGGCTCTGGCTTCTTGGTAATACTTAGTGAATGTACCACTTTATATATCCTGGAAAAAATCAAAATCTCAGTCCTGAAAACCTTCACAAAGCATCACAAAAGATCACAGGCCAGGTCCCCAGGGGTGGAGTCAGTTGGCATACTGGGCGTAGAAAGCCACTTTCACTCTCTCGATCTGATGGCATAATTTGATGGCAGGTCCCAGCTTCAGCTCCATGCACTCCTGCACTGTAGGGAGAGTCAGCAGGAGGAGCGCTTGGCCGTCAATGTCCTGCCAGAAAATAAAGCCAGGTTAGAGAAGTGGCATCCTGCACCTGGGGCGCACTGGTCACATCAGGCTTCTGCCTGGGGCCTACTATGGGAAGGTGCTACTTTTGTTCCATCAAATTCTGGAGAGATGACTGTTTAACCTTTGTTTCAGTAAAATACTGTTTTTGCTAAGAACATTTTCGTTGCTCTGAAATTCACATGCCCACCCTGGTGGGTATAAAGAGCTCAAGTGGGTAGGCTGCTTCAGACATGGCTTCCCAAGCAACCTCTCCCTTGCCCAGGCCAGGTCCTTCCTCTACCAATTTGAACACTAGAAAAGGGCTCTCTATCAAACATGAAAGCTCTCTAACTTTCCTGCCAAGCTCTGACATTTCACCATCAGGATGGCTGAGAAGAAGTTAAAGACAGATATGCCAACCTCACAGCATGGACCTCCACAGAGGACAACACACCCACGCTGCTCTGGGTGACACACCCACCCAAGCCACCAGAGCCCATGGAAACAGATAGGCTCTATGCCCCCAATGCCACACACACACACTACACCCAAAGCCATCATATAGCCAAAGAAGCTATACAGAGATGACACTATGGTACTCAACTGGAACCAAAGCCAATGAAGTGTGCCAATCTGACACCTTGAGAAAATCTCTTAATGCACAAGCCACCAAGCTGGTAGAGTAAATGGATCTACAGATGCACAAGTATCACCATAGGGACACAGGAAGCATGAAAAAGCCAGTGCTTCCAAAGGAGCACAGTAATTCTAGCAACAGACACCAGAGAAAAGGAAGTTGATGAAATGCCTGAAAAAGAATTAGAGGGAAACTCAATGAGATACAAGTGCAAACAGACAAGCAATTCAGTGAATTAGGAAAACAGTTCACAATATGAATGAGAAACTCAACAAAGGGATACAGATCATGAAAAAAAGTCAAACAAGTCTTCAAGTTGAACAACTCAGTAAATTATATTAAAAATACTACTGAGAGCTGGGCGTAGGAGCACATGCCTGTAATCCCAGAGGCTGAAGCAGGAGGATGGCAAATTCAAAGCCACCCTTAGCAACTTAGCGAGACCCTGTCTCAAAGTACAAAATAAAAAGGGCAGGGGATGTGGCTCAGTGGTTAAGCAGCCTTGGATTCAATGCTCATTACCAAAAACAAAACAAAACTGTTGAGAGCTCCAACAACAGACTAGATCATGCAGAAGAAAGGGCTTCTGAACTTGAAGATATGTCTTTTGAAATAACCAAGAGGCAAGAGTGGGGGGGAGGAGAAGGAGGGAGGGAGGGAGGGGAAAGCCTCTAAAACTTGTGGGACATCATTAAATGAATAAATATTCAAATAATGCGTATTCTAGAAGGAGAAGAAAAGGAAAAATATATACATAGTCTATTCAATGAAATATGAGCTGAAAATGTCCCAAATCTTAGGAAATATATGAACTTTCATCCAAGAGGCTCAAAAGACATCAAAATCCAAAGAATTCTAAAAAGAGCTAAAGTACATTCCTTCATCACATTTAAGGAATCTCCCACTAGAGAACAGATTTCTAGGCAGAAACTCTATAGATCAGGAGATAAAGAGATGAAGTGTTCAACATTCTGCCAGAAGAAAAAAATAAAATAAAACCCTGCCAACCATGAACCCTATACCTACTAATAAGCTATCTTTCACAAATAGAGAAAAAGGGGCTTCCAAGACAAGAAAACACTGGAGGAATTCACCACCACCTTACAAAAGATGCTCAAGGGAATCCTACATCTGGAAGTAAAAGGAAGATAACTACCACATCTGCACACGCACTCATATTTACATACAAACAACTGTCCAGAGTAAGCTGCTACTTGTACACAGGAACATTTGCTCATTCGATTTTACTTATCTCTCCTTATCTACACACAGGGTCCTGTACCATGAAGATATTCATGAAGTCATCGTTAAATGTAATTTGCTACAGGAAGAGGGACATGGAGACTCATTCCAAAGCCCTGACCTCTACTGGGGGAACATCTCTGTCTCTTAGCCCCCTTGCTTCCTATGATAATCTTTATGTAGATGCCATTTGATTGGATTATTATGCTTAACTGCAATCTGCTCTATCAACCAAGAGTCTTCAAATTCTGGAGGAGGGAGGTAATCTCAAAAAGATTACAGTCCTGAGGTGTTGATAAATATCAGTGGAAGTAAACTGAGCTCAGCATACCAGAATTTCTGTCTCGTGGAAAAGTTTTATGCCCAGGGCTTCCATAAACCACAAGGACTTAACAGTCATTTAACAGTAAATGAACACGAGATTCAGACATCACCTATCAGTGAATTTCACACTAGAGCTGTTTTCCTAAGCTAATGTTTTATTTGACTGTCTTGAAAATATCTAAGGCAAAAACCGAAGTATGTATAAATGGCAGCCTGAGAAGACTGATATCAAGAGTAAGCATAATTTATCATCCAATCAGGTTCAAAGGACTAACAATACGAGCAAGAATAATTTATTATCTGATCAGATTCAAAAGCCACAATACTCCCTAATAAGTACAAAGGCAAAAAGATTAAACATTAACTTAAAAAAAAGTATCAACATGAGTGCAATTTGGTATTTTAAAATCACAGATGAACACTAGTTATGAGGTATGGTGCTAGACACCATGTCTCAACAAAGACCCCTGGGACCTTATCAAACCACAAAATAAACAGATCAGTCTGGAATACATCCTGAAAGATAAACTAATAAAATGTCAATATACTTTTTAGGTTACATTTAAATTTCTTCTCCTTTGCTTGTACTGCTCTCACATGCTGTTTTAATTCCTTTTCAAAGGCTACGGATAAGGCTGACTAAACTAAGGAGGAATCAGAAGTATTGAACTGGAAGAAATAGTGTTTGGCTCAAGGTCATGAAGCTAGGAAGGGTACTTCCTGGCCAGGGATATGTTTGGAGCCAAATCTACATATGTTAAATCCAAGTAGAGATAGGCTTCAGCCTAGGGACACCAAGTCTTCTAAGCACCCTGGGTCTCATGGAAATACACTTTTAGTGTGCAGTGGGTTGATGTTACACCACAGTGGTGCAGGTGGCTTTACCATCATGTTCAATGAAATCAACAGAACAGGAAAGGGACTCACACTGCAACTGAGCCTAAGGAAAGAGAAGTTTGTTTTTAAGATGGAAATCAACCACCAGAAAAGCTAGCTGATCTAGCCAAGATCATACAGCTGGTTAGAGACAACACTGGAACTAGAATTGTGGTTCTCTGATGTTAAACTCTCAACAGAAGTCTCTAACAGCCACACTTGGACATGATGGCCTTCCTTGGACATATGTATTCAATTAGAACTGAAAATCAGCCCTAACATGTAACTCATTCTCTACAGACAATTTCAATGAAGGTCACTGACATAAATATATACTACATTCAAGTAGAGGATCATTACTTATTTTCTCAACAAATGCTTTTTGAGTGTTGAAAGGTCTGGGGACTCAAAATGGCATCCTCTGACGTTATCAAACCAGATGTCCCTCCCACCCCACCCAACCACCTGGTCACCTGTCCTGTCCTCAGACTTCCCCAAGCAGAAAAGCCAATGAGAGTACCTTGGGCCCAACTTCCCCCTGCCCAGTCAGCAGCAGAGGGGCACACTATAGGTTTCAAAAGGTCTCTGCTCTGATGCTGCAGGAAGAGGGTGAAGGAGAGGCCACACACCCTGGTGTGAACTGCAAGCTGAGACAGAAGTGCCGGGAGGCCATGCCTTTGAGTACATGCCCACCCCTGTCCCCCAAAGAAGCCAATTTACCCATAATCCACATGGAAAACCTGGTGCATGTAGTACTAAGAAGTGAGGAGAAAACAAGAACTGAATGGAATTCCTATCTGCAGGAAGATGGAGGGAGGCTAAGGCTAAACCACCTGGATCGTTACAGAGTTCCTTCATTCTGGCTCCGTCTGGGAAGAATTAACTAAAAACTGGACCAATTACTAAAGGGGGGAAAAGTGGTTAAAACGCAACTTGTCCCTATTTGAGCCACCTAAGAGCCCAACCACTGCCACCTCTAGGTTTTCAACCCATTTTCTGTCCTCATTAAATGATGCAAAATAGAACTCCTGGGTATTATCACTTTGAAAAGACCATGCCACCGAGAATAAGCTCACGCCCCTCATTTCCACAATGCCTGCTGGAAGAAGCCAGGTTTTTTGTTTATTTTTTTTTTAATATATAGTTTTTAGTTGTAGATGAACAACTAAAATACCTTTATTTTATTTATTTGTTTTTCTGTGGAGCTGAGGATAGAACTCAGGGCCTTGCACGTGCTAGACGAGCGCTCTACCGCTGAGCCACAACCCCAGCCCTGAAGTCAGGTTTAATGACCGACTATCAGGTGGTCCCTGCTGGGGTTGTTGGGAGGACTGTGGAAAGCCTCAGGGACCCCAGAATCGTGGCTGACAGACATGCCTAACCCGTGTCAGACCTGCTCATGCTGCAGACTACATGTGACCCACTTAGTCCACCTCACAATGGGCAGGAAGGGAAATGGGTGAATGAAAAAAAAACTGGGCAGGAGAGAGTATAGGTGTGACATCCCCAGCCGTCAAGGAACGAGTACTCTCCCTCTTACCTAGCCTTTGTTATGGTTTGGAAGAAGTTGTTTTGCACTAAAAGATTACACAAATAACACCCCAGACTTCACACTTGACTTAATTCTTACAAATACACTCCTACAGAATTCAGAATTGCTAGCAGAACACTCATTAGGTTACACTGGACTACTAATTTTAAAGAAATAGAATATAATAAATCATATAACATGAAAGCCATGCTTAGCATGTGGCAAATTTACATTTATTTTGATAGAGCACTTCATTTAGGACTTGGCAGTTCTTCAATGGAAGTGCTCAGGTCAAGAGAAGTAAAAAGAGGAGGAAACAGTCTCAATCGCAAGGAAACTTATAAACAATCCTGAAATTTTTTTTTTAAAAAGTAAATTGCTAATTTGGGCAGTCTGCTTATTGTATGTGAGCAGATTAATTCACAAAAGGTGAACAAATAGGCTAAACACTATTTAGAGTTTTGTGTTGGTTTGTTTGTTTGTTTTTTAGTTATAGATGTGTGGATTTTTACTACATAATGTACATGTTTGCAGCATAAAATTATAGAGTATAGATTTTCTAAGTGGTTGCCATAACATTCCAGAAATAAAAGGCGTGTGTGCTGTTAATGGGGAGTTTATAATTTTTGCAAACGCTCCTGGAGATTATAACAGTCTGTGAACTGACAGCACCCAGGGGAGGGAATGCACACTGCCGTCAGCATTTGCCCACTGTGATCTCTGCACACAGGCCAATCAAGCCTCCGGGCTCCTTCTAGTTCCTCTCAGAGCTCAGATAACGCCTGCCGTGACCCACCAGAGGCATCACCACATCAGAGCTGTGTCATCTGGGCTAAAAGATGATAGAACAAATTAGTAAAAATTAGTAATTAAAGGTCTGATGGTCAGAAAAGGACTCAAGTGCCCATGCACTTCACACAGCCCAGCGGGCAACAGCTTTTTATTATAACAGGTGAAACTGCCTAATTCGAAATGTAAAATTAAGTGGAAATAAGACTCTTACCAACTAAAGCCTACCTATTTTCGCTCTCAGAAGAGGAAGAGTGTCTGAATGAAGGACCAAGCTTTTCAGTGACGCTAGAAGAGGTGGCTGGAAGGAGGGGGCCGACTGCTTTAATCTACAAGCAGGGATGTTGTTGTCACGTTCCATGTCTTTGAAATGTTCTGAGATACTATTCGAAACTGGGCGTAGGATTAGGAGAGGACTTTATACCAGTGGGATCTTAGCCTTTCTCTCTAACCAGCTTTGCTTCACGTTCCTTTTCTAGGATGTATGTATACAAGGTATGGATGAGCCAGCCTATTAACCTCTCCTGGCACAAATGGTCTTGAACTCCCGAAACTTGAAATCTAGAAGTGAGACAATCAGTCCTTTGTTCTGGCTCAACTGAAAAATATTTCTTAGTTAAATGTGGGCACTGGAAGCTAAATCAAGAAAAAACAAAAACAAAACTTAATGCCAATATAGAATGGACCACATTCCATAAACACTTGTAGGATACCATAAAGCATATAACAGGTGGTCAATATTGTTGAAAAAATAAATGAGCCAACAGACACACATTAGCATATTAAAACCTGTATAATTGGCATTTGTTACATATTTTAACACAATGTTTTTTTTTCTTTCCTTTTTTTTTTTTTTTGCAATGCCATCATGAATTCTGTGAAAGTTGTGAACTTTGCTGATTTCATCAATTTAAATGGTATCAACCAGCCACAGGGAACTTATGTGAACAAATGGGGTTTTCAGTCGGCTTCATAAGCAATAAAACATTCCCTAATAAAAATAAATAAATAAATGCCAGATGGGGAAATGTTGCATTAGGCAATAAATTTCACAGGATTTCATCTATTGCTTTATTTTTTATTTTTAAGACCAAGATTTGGCTTATCACAAAAACCCATCACCTAAACTCTGACATGAAATTCTCTTTCTGTTTGTGTGTTGTAATAAAGGACAAGGTCATTACCCTGGGTTCTTTAGGTTAAAAAAAAAAATCACTCCCAGTTTATCCCCTCTCTGTCAGTGAGTGTCAGAAGGCCAGGAGGGAACTCGCCCGTCTTGCCCCATTCATTCCTTCAGCCCGAATTTATCACACGTCTGCAGAAGGTTCCAGGGTGGATCAGAAGAATCACTCCACCTCCAGGACTTCTCCGGAGAAAAGTCTGAATGTCAAGAACTACCCTACTTGAGGGAGCTGGGAACTGCATTAATTTGCTTTGTACAATTCATTACAACATTGATTTTGGAGAAAAGTGGGAAATTCCCTGGGTGCATGGGAAACCAGAGACCCTTCCTTTTGTATTTTTCTGACTTAATGCTTGAAAAATTCTCTTTCTAGACTATGGTTTGTTAAATCTAAAAATAGACTGGATGAACATATCTTCAATTTATTATATGGAAAACAGTATTTTTCAATGCAAGTTCTGAAAAGACAGATATTGATTATACTGTGGAACAATGCAAGGATTTCAGTCAATTGAGCCACAGGCTTACACTTGAACTCTTTAGACAAGGCCAGAGGCAGAATGATGCAAGGTGGCTTGTGTGCAGATTGGCAGTTTGCTTTCAGATTAACTTAAAAATGGAAATGAAAACCCCTTTCTTGTCAGGGCACACTGTCACCTGTCTGGCTGTTGTAGCTAACTACAGCCATTTCATTTGCTAGGTTACAAACTCCTTTCAGGTCTAGACTGCATCAATGGATTGTACATTGTCCATCATAATACTATAGGTTTTAAACTGTTTTGTGATGAAAGAAATGTAGAAAGTAAGCAAACAGTGATGAAAACAGCATTAACCTGAACACAATGAACGGAGGGCTTCCCCTCAGAAAAGGTCCAGCAGACACACATTTCCTTATTCTCTTGCCAAGCAGAACTAAGAGCACTGGCCATTATCTATAAACCAAATAGAAGGAATCTGAATGTTGGAAAAAACAGGGAAGATTGGGTATGACCCTGGGGACCTGAATTAATGTCACAGTGCTGAATTTCTTGGTTATTTTTGTAGTTGTCATTTGTTTCTGTGCCTCATATAATCAAACCTTAGAGCTTAGACACTTGAAACCCAGATTGGCCAACAGGCACTAACAAAACACTTGTAGAACTAATGGCTATACTGCAGGAAAAGGCCCTGGGGAGATCTGGCCCAGCCCACTCCCCACCAGGGAAGGCCCAGCAATCAGCCTTCACTTCCAGTCCAGCCAGGCTGCAACCAGGACCCCCAACACCCCAGCTAGGTGGCATTTGAGAAGGACAAGCAGGAGTTAGATGTTCATCCTGCTGGACAGTAAAAAAGCAAGTGTACCATTGTGGGGTCAGTGTAGAATGAAGATGGGGCCTGGACCGCCACTACTCACCTGTCAGTTAATAGTACTTCCCTCACCCCTGCCCTGTCAGTTAATAGTACTTCCCTCACCCCTGCCCTGTTGGGTGCCATCAGAAGAGTCTCATCCCCATGGGGTCAGTGAGACAGTGAGAAGCAGGAACCAGGCTTTGGGGCATGGGGCGTCAGGTCTCTCACACCTGCCTGTCAGCACGAAAGAACACCCTCATAGGTGTCAACTGCAGCTGAATGGGCACCTGAAACATCTGTCCCCGCCTAGCAGTCGTGAAGAAGCCAGGTAAGACAGGGTGTTCCTTTAAGATCTGGAGTCTCACAGGAACCAATAACTGCACAGCCAGGCGCCATACCTGTTCCTGAAAGATCTTGGCCAAGGGGGCACAGTCGGTCAGCTTAATGAACCTCACCACGTCGGTGACTGTCCACTCCAACGGGTTGCTCTCCAGGACGAGCCTCCCCTCCTCCTCTTGTTTGGTTTCCTGCAGGAGAAGCAGGGCAGGAGACCATCATTGCACACTGTGTGGCCAAGTGGGTCCTTCTAATGCTGTCATCACCGCCCTAGGGCTCTCTCATTGGGCACCTGAACAAGCCACAGAAACAGTCTCTGGGGAGTTTCCTCGTAAGTGTCCCAGTGGTGACTTCCCCTGCACCTGCAATGACCCCTGTGCCTTCAGAGGTTAGATACAAGAAAGGCCTTGACGGCCCATCCTGAAGCCCCAGGTCGGGGAAATCTTGGGCCTGCTTATGGACGAAGCATCTCTGTTTAGATACGAGGATGCTAAGGGGACCCTGCTCCTCTCCTTCTCCTGGCTGGTTTAGGGTGCTGAACTCACTGATCTTCCTTCTCTTTTCATAATCATAAGCTACAGGGAGAAAGTGCACAAGAAAGCCAGCTTCCTTAGGATGTCTGTGACGGTGGGGCCAATGACACATACCACCTGAAGAGCTACCATCTGCCATGGGGAGGTCTGGTACACGTTTTATGACACCATAGAGGTGACCCCTCAACAGGCAGTGGGAAGCAAAAAGCCAGGCAGAAACAGGAGACGTGGAGATGAGATTTGGGGCGCCCAGTGTTCAGAGGGACCTGGAGCACTAGACTCTGCCCTCTTCCTGACTAGAAGCCCTGGCGGAGTAAAAACCCTTCAGAAATGGGGGTGCTCCTCCATTCCTTGCTCCCTTCTCATGCTTCAGGACTCGTCTGCAGAGGTGACATCAAAGCCTTTGACCCCATCAACTTGGGAGCTTCACCAGAACAGCTGCTGCTGTTTCGCCTGTTGTTTGGTTGGTTAGTAACGGCAGATTGAACCCAGAGGCTCTGTCATGGAGCCACAGACCCAATCTGCTTTATTTTGAGACAGGGTCTCGCTACCTTGTCCAGTCTAGCCTTGAACTTGTAATCCTCCCAAATCGCCCCTGTGATTGTGTTCCAGGCTCGGGGGCTCACCTCAGGGCCCTCAGTCTTGGCCACAGGACCCTTGTCCTCCTCCTCTGCAGGGGTGGTCTGCACCATACGGCCCCTGCGTGCCCTCTCCACTGGCCGCCGCGTGGGTTCTGGGCCACTGCGCAGGGTGACTGCCCTCCGTGGCCGTGCCGAGGGGACCTCGGCCGACGAGGTGTCAGTCTGGTCATCTCGGAGCTCAGAGCCGGTCTCCTCACTTGCAGTATCTTCGTCCAGCTGGTCTGCGTCCTCCTCTTCACTTTCCTGGGAATAAGAGGAAAGCTTTATGTGTGGGGGTGGGTGGCATGGGACTTGCTGAGCACAGCAGGATGGCCTATGCCACAGGCCACAGTGCAGGCTCAGATCCCAGCATGGTTTCCTCCCCAGAACAGCCAGTAAAAACCTGTGCCAGGTTTGTCCAGGGATGCCTGACATTCCTCCCATAGTCTCAAGGTCAGTGCTTGGTGGCCCTTTTCTAGCCAAAGCAGCTAAGCTGTGTTCACCAAACAGGAAGAGGGTACTTATTTTGCACTTTCATCCATTCTGCCCCAATCTTCCCTGTAAAGCAGTCACTTGCCAGGAAGGGCCATACTTTAAAACCCAATGTTGGCAGGTGCTTCTAGTTAAGCAGACGGTACCTCCCCAGAGCCTGCAGTTAGGTCCACAGCCGAAGATCTCCGCTTCTTCTGCACAAAAATGGATTTTCGTCGTTTCCTTCTTCGGGCTGGTTTTGGGTGTCCACTCTCAATGCTGCTTTCCCCAATTGGGGGCTTAATGATCTTCTTTCTCTTTCCATAATAGTAGGCTATGGAAGAAAGAAGATTTAAAACATTTTAGGCTGCAGACACACACACATCTGGACAAAGGAAGAGAAGAGGAGGGGAGGCGACTGCTCTAGAGAGGAGATAGATGGGGAGAGGAGGAGAGAGAGGAGAGAGAGAGACGGGAAAGAAAAACCATTCTCACGCCCCAAATCCCAAGCAGGCATGGCAAGGCTGATTCAGCCTCTTAGAAGCAGGCTACAGAGGTTAGACCTGGTTTAACTAAATGTAACCAGAGGTCAGTACATTTTGGGGGGCCTTAGAATTAGACTGAACAACTCCTGCTGTTCTGGATTCCATCGAAATACTGTTCTGCACTCCTCTGACTGGAGTTCAGGTTCTGCCTGTAGCAATGTTCACTCTAAGACCACATAAGGAATCTCAGGACTTTGAAGTTCTATAAAACCAGATCCAGGATCATTTTCAAGTTCATTTCGGCTTCATTTAATTGAGTTTTAATAGTTGCTCCTTCCCTCCCATTCCCCGGTCATATGAGGAAGTTCGTTTGTACACTAAAATTCAAGGCTAAGTTTAACCCTCATCATTCCTCATTCAGGAGTGGCTGGTACCTAGTAAATCCTTGCCACAGAAAAAGTCAGAGGCTGTGGAGATGAGTTCTTCAGGAAGCAGAAGATATGCACCCACCTGGGTTCTCACTCAAGACTATGTGGGTACACTGAAATGGGGATCATTGCCACAGAGCGTGGCTGACCTTTAGTAGAAACAGGAGTGGAAGGCAGATGAGTGTGCTTAGACAGAAGGACATCACACTCTGAATAGTGCCTCAGATACATCCAGATTCCTGGTTCCCACACCCAAATGGACGAGTCACAGGTGGCTGTGGCTCAGAGAGTACTGGCCACACTGTGTGGGTCCTTGTCCTCTCCAGCAGGGGGCTGGAATGTGGGCTGGCAGAGCCAATTGCCCCTGGGATGACAGAGAACTGGGGAGCTCAGAAGCTGTTTTCAGGGCTTGAGATATCAGAGAGAGAGACATCTAGAGTGGCTACCAACATGGAGAAGGCCACCAAGACACAGGAAGCACAGGGCAGAGAGTGGCTGTCGGCCCACAGCAGGATCACTGAATGAGATGGGATTGGCAGAGGCACATGCTCCCAGTCAGAAAACTGGTACCAGGTTGAATCCTGCCTTACAGTGGAAAGGCAAAGGCGGCTGGGGATAAAGAAGAGGGGGGGGACGGCTGCTCCAGAATCCTCTAGTTACGGTAGCCCTCAGAGAGTACTGAGCATGTATCTAACCAGGGAAGAAGCTGCCAAGAAAAGGATCCGCAAGAAAGGCATCAAAAGACCTCTTTGGCTTCTCAGCATAAGGATAAGAGATGAATCTGGGTTCCTGAGCATCACAAGATGCTGTGGAGTAAGTGATCCATGGAAAATCCAAGACAGTACACACATTCTCCTTTCTCCTTTTCCAAAGCCTGAAGATGACAATCTACCTTGTTTTGAATTGACCCCATCTCTCCCTCAATGCCAGGCTAAAAACACAGAGGAATCTTCCAGAGCAAATCTTAAAAACAATTTCCCAGAGCAGCTCCTATGAAACACTACTCAGAAGGCTAAAAATAAATCAAAAACCAACTATATTATGCTGCAGTTCCGGCTTACGGACCAATGTTGTTAGGTTTTTTTCATCATTTGTACTTACTGTATTTGGTTTTGGTATGAATGGAACAGTTCTCTGGGCAGTTTCCAGAAATCAGCACAGGACTAAACAGATTTGGACAGCATTCTAGCTTGGCACAAACTCGTCGGCAGAAATTTGCTACTTGGTCAGATGTTCGCACGATCTTAACCACAGCCCTGTACGTTTTACCTCTGTACCTAGAAAATAAGGAAGGGAAAGCAATAGTAAAACCAAATGATTACTAGGACCAGCATATTCCAAAGCCACTTCATTTTCTAATAACAAAGCATGCTGTGTGGTTTGCATTTTATTGGCTTTTATATACTTCCTTACGATCTCACAAAAATATTTTTTAAAAAATGTGTGGGAATGGTACTAAATCTGCAGTAAGGACTTCTTTCTCATTGTTCTCTATATAACCTCATGCCAAAGATCAGTAGTGTCTGATACATACCTAACCAGCATGGTCCTCAAAATGAAGTTCATGAAATCTAAAGGCTATTTTGCTGCGGCTGTATTTCATTTTTGAACAGCACAAGTGTTTATGGGATCATGATTCTGCTTTGAAACACCATGTAAATTCAGAACACTGAAATGACATCTTTGCCAAGACTGCATATCACCTTGTTGAAACGGGGGACAATTTCCATTATTCATAAATGGCATCTGTGCGGAATGGTGATAGGTAAGCAAGGTCACATTTAAAAGGAGAGAAACACAATGGATTTTATGAGAACAAAACAAAAAACAAAATCCAGCAACTGCAGCCCAGACACAAGATGAGGAGACCACACACAAGGATTCCTGGCACTGCAGGCGCCCCACGGCACATGGCTTTGGAGGTCACAGAACCAGAACAGGCCTCAGGGGAATGGCCAACGGGTACAGAAAAAGCTTCTGTGTGTCAGGAGCAAAAATGGGCACACTGAAGTCTTTGGGAAGTTAAGAGTCTTTATTTGTATATCAGGAATAATGAAATTCATTTTTCCAGTTAAAGAGAGAGAACAAGAGGCAGTAAATTTAACAGAAGGACCTCACCTAAGACACCTCATTCTTGTTAAGGACTGAACTCTGTCCCCTCCAAAATTCATGTTAAAGCCCTATCTCATACTGCAACTGTGTTTGGAAATGGGGCCTTCAAAGAAATTATGGTTAAATCATATAGAGGATGGACCATAAAACAACAGGACTGGTGTCCACAGGAGAAGAGGAGACTCTAGAGGCATGTGCACAGAGAATGGCCATCCACAGTCATCCACAGACACCTGCCTGGCTGACTCCTTGGCCTTAGCCTCCCAGCACCCAGGATATGAGAAAATGAATGTCTACTGTTTATGCCACTGAGCCTGGGGTTACTGTTATGGTGTCTGGGCTAATACAACCTCAAGAGGAAAGAGAGGGACAAGAACAGGGACTCCTAGACAGCCTGTCACCTACAAATCTGCTTCTCCTCTGATCATGGCTGCTGCCTGCCATCCACTCTGCCCTTTCTTGGTTTACATTCTGCAATGATTCTCTAAGGGCTTCCTTAAGTGTTTTTCTCTTCCTTCAGGGAAAGAACAGTCTAGAGTGTAAATATTGATGTTTTCCCAAAACTTTCTTCAAGGCACCAGAAAAATGAGACCCAGAAACTCAAACTTCTTTTTCCTTACAATGAACTTTATTAAGGGTATGAAAATCTTACCATCCAACTAACATTGCTTACAGAGATTCCATCTTTACTGCCATGGTATTTAAATATTCTCTTAGGGTCTTCCCTATGACCTGGTGGCAACAGAGGAAAGTGCAACCGATATTGTTTAACTATAATGACAAATCCAGGTTGTCCTTTCTCGCTCTTCCCCATGACAAAGGATTGGAGAATATAGATGCTTCTGAGATTTAGATACTGTCTTCATGAGCTAGCTGTTCTTCACCTGCAGGAAAGAAACCTTTTTCCTAAGAAAAACATCAGCAATGACTAGCCACAGATCTACAGAAGGCAGAATGGACAGTTCTTGATTTATAAACAGTTCCTGGAGGCTTTACCCAGGGTTTAACAGGATAGGAAGCCCAGCTGAAAAAATGAGCACTTGGAAATCAGTTTCGGTCACCTTTCCATACGTTTTTAAAGCTATCATGGGCTCAGAATAGCGGTAAACTTTCCCATTGGCATGGACCACTGGTCTTTGATTAGTTCACATTCACTAAACACAGAGGCCATGACATGGCTGCATCAGAACAGCTATGTCCATGAAACTGTTCTTGATGTGGATCCCAATTTTTAAGTTGAAATCCTGAGCTATTTATTTTGTAGAAAAATAGTACATAGTGGTTGGTAGCTTTGGCAGATAACATTTGTGCTAATTTTGGGGAAAACAACTAAAATCAAGAGGGATCAATCTCCAAGGTAGGCCTTCAATGCCAACCAGTAAGGTAAGGACCTCAAATCTTCACCTAACCTTCTGGTCTACCCCGAAAGTTGATTCCTCTTGATTTTGGTTGTTTTCCCCCAAATTAGTACAAATGTTATTTACCAAAGCTGCCACTACATACTATTTGTGGCATTTCTCACGCTGGTACACTCAGGTACCCGGCAGTCCATGACAGGACTCAACAGGAAGAGCAGAAAGTTAATTTGTGCAAATCTGAGTCTAAAACAAGGAGACCATCATTTCTGTGACTTACTGGTAAAAAATAAGTTCAAGAACCTTGATCCGGTTCACAAAGAACAATGTGGTAATAGACATAAATAGAAAAAACTGCTACTAAGTCGTATTTCAGCTTTTTTTTTTTTTAAATGTCTTTCTGGAGTCTGGAAAAACTCATTTTCCCCCAATAAATCACTTCTTAAAGTCTCAACAGGAAAAAAAAATAGATTCTAACTTGAAAAAACGTACTTTATATTTATTCAGTGTTCTTTCATATCCCAGTACCTCTGCCCTCCTTTTTCTTTAACTTCTCTGATGTGCCAAGCTTGACTTTCTGTGGAGTAAGAACTAAAAAGCCATGCTTTGTAGATAAAATCATGCTTTAAATCCTCTGGCCTTGCACAACGGTTGATTTTTCTCGGACCTCTATCAATCCTACTGTAGAAACCTCCCCATCCCTATCCCAGAGGAGTGGTCTCTAGGACTTGCTTTTGGGGAGGGGGAGTTTTTGCTTTTGATGCATTTCGTGCCCCCAAACCAGCAGAACTATGTGAACACTGTATATCCCCCCATGTTGTGGGAAACAAAGAATTAATGGGTATGTTTTCCCTTGCAGATTTATCCATGACATGTTTGGTGGTCCAAGGGCTCTGTTTAAAAGAGCTCAATATCAAGATTCTTAAAGTCTCTTAGAGAAATAAAATAATAAGACATAAAAAAGCAGGAGAAATGTAAACACCAGGTCAGATGTCAAACTGCAGCAGGAGCGCTCAAAGAGTATCAGATACTTGAGTTGGCCAAGCCTCTGAGTCACAAGGCCCTAACGGGAGCGCTTGCCTGTGGGAAACGGGAAGAGGGTGGCTTTTTCCCTCCTTAATTTGGGATGGTTCAGCAGAAGTGCTTTAGTAAAACTTCTCATTAATTTAGAAAAAACCCACTAATGAATAAAAATGAGATTAGAGCATGGCTTACAGATGATGGGTGACTTCCCGCCCTCCCTGCACAACGCTGTCTAGGAGTCATGGTGCACGGGTGGTGTGGGACCCAACTATGTGGCCAGTATACCCTCCCATCAAAGACAGACAGCCTTCAGTGTAGCCCCTTTAGGACCTGCCTCAGCTGACACTCTACCAGCCCAACCCTACAGTCTCTTGTCCCTTTTCAAAGGGGTGGATCCCAAGGGCCTCTTTAGGGCAGTGCAGCCCGTGTGGGAGGCACCCAGCCTGTGACAGGCAGAAAGCAGGCCACACATGGAGAGGAGGCCATCTGCATGCAGGCAGAGTCCACTGGGATGGTCTGGGTCTGAGGAAGTAAAAACTAAACAAGTCCATTGAAGCTGGCCTGAGCCAGGTTTCCACCTCCAGGAGAAGAGCTGCAAATATGGAAAAAGAAAAGGCTAACAGGAAGCTGGCATGCTGGGCGGGGGCTGGAACCTGGATGGGATTCTGACTCCAGCAAGGGTTAGCAGGTACATGCACATCAACACCCTAGCTCTGTTCCCAGAACCAGGCAGCAGCGACACCCTAAGAGCAGTGAGCGTAGCTAATGCCAGGTCTTAGGTTCTAGAAGCTATTTTCTACCAATCCCCTGACAATAACGCCCCCACCACAAGGCCACAGGAAAAATTAGGCTCTTTGAAGAAATGGCTAATTCCAGGATTGGGGACAGGAAAGAAGATACATTCTGAACATCTTGTTGGGTCAGAAAGAAAAAGCATATCAAAGAATGACAGAGACATGCTGAAGGGACTCAAGGAAAAAAAAAAAAAAACAGGTACAGGTGGCTCCAACTAGGCAAATCCAAGGCAATCTGAGCATCAAAATAAGACATGATACTAATGGAGGATAATACACTTGGTAAACAGCAATCTACCAATTACACCAAGGCAGTAACAAATGAGCTGGAAATTTGCAGGGAATGGCATCATTGCATAACATCAAGTATCTCCCCACAGATGACCTCCAAATTGGAGCAGTGTGTAGACATCACTAATTAAATGATCAAAGTAAACATCAGAGGGATGAGACAAATGTGAACGGTGTGCCACTAGGAAAGAGGCACAAAGACTGCAGCCCTTCTTATGTGATATGCCTTGGTTAGTAAGGCATATATGACTAGGTTTTGGGGGATGATATGACGGCTTAACACAATTTATTCTCAAGCTGATCAGGAGGAAAGAACAGTACCTTTATTCTGTGTTTTGTGATTTCTCTGTAAAATCCAAATGACCGCTTGGTTTTGTAAGCAGGACATGCGCAGAGAACAACCCCAAACCACATGCTGATACTACCCCCATGCACTGTGGGCCACCCACCACACGGCAGTGTGCAGAGAAACATTCACAGCACATATTCCAAGACCTCAGAGGAGGGGGAGACAGGGGGAAGATATTAAGAGACCTGACCAGAGGACTGCCTGGCGTGAAAATCATCTCCAAAGGAAGAAGGAAAATGCAAGAAACAAAGGATCATGGGGCTGGAAATGATGCCTTTAGCAAGAGAACAGAAAGGACAGGAAGAGGGGAGGCATCCCATTAGGAGACTCTTTATGCCTGACAGTCCTCAGACAGGAGCTCCTGCCCCATTTTTTAGAAGATCCTCTACTCTCTCTTCCTAGCACATTTGCATTCTGAGGTTCTGGAGGATTCTGGAAGCAGGAAAATCATCTCCTTTCACTACAAACTGGGCACATAAGGAAATGCTGCGGCTGACCCTGGTCCATGTGGGGACCCCACTTGGATCCCCAGAGTAACTAGACAGATTATTAAGCTGACAGATACAGAAAAAGAGGCCTTCTGGGAGCTTCTGTTATCTGACAGCAAAAACTTCTGAGGAATGAGGACGGCCATAAATCCCCTCTTTGGGGCAGCTTCTACTCAGAGAGAGACAGCAGGAGTAGACCCACCACAACCCCCTGTCTGGGGGAACTCCATGGCCACAAAAGATGAAGAGCCCACTCACACCTGCAGAAACAAGCGTTATCCCGCACTTTCTTATCTCCCATTGGTTCTCTTACACAATTTCTCCTTCTCAAAGAACTCTGTTTACTCTTGCAGAGAAGCCTTCTCTGCCTGCTGCAGAAACTCCTGATTCTAACAGCCTCTTTGACCCGCTCCTGAGTGTTCCTGCGCAGGAACACGGAACTGTACATCGACCCCCTCCACCACCCCCCTTGCCTCTGTTGCCAGTTTAATCCATGGGATTGCAGTCTCTGAACCTAAGAGGGTACAGGAGAAGGTTTCCCCTCCCTGATATCAATAAGGATGTCCTAACCAAAGTAGGCATTTATTTCCACGCAGGAGGGTACATGGCAGAATAGAGGGGGCAGAGAAAGAGTGGCAGGTTGAATAGTCTCCTCTCCTTCCTACCAATGTGGATGGTATAAGGATCCATTCGTAAGTGACAACACAGTCCAGGGGGACAACTGCAGTCCAGCCTGGGTTCCATCATTCATCTTTAGGATGACCCCTTATCAGGAGCGACTGGCATGACCTCCCAGGTAGTGATGGGGTGAGGGAGCGGAGGTCGAGGCCAGTTCTTCCACTGAGTTCACATCCTCCAATAGGAGAAAGAGCTAAGGGAAAAAGGGACCTCTACTAACCCTGCGGGCATGGGGAGAGGCCTGGTTCTGATTTCCTTCAGAACAGAGCTTCAACTTCATGGTCTCATCTTCTTAACCTTCCCACTCCAGTGCCTCTGGCTTTTCAGCCTCATGGTGTTTATTTTAGGAGAGACTCATTCAGAACTTCCTAAACCAATCTGAGTTTGAACCCAGACATACTGTGCCATAACCAGAAGAATGTAAGGACACACACAGGGAACTGCCTGCTTTTCCATCAGAACCGGTCCCCCTGCTCACCTCACCTGAAGTTCACCATACATGTTTCCAGGGGAGCAAACCATACCATCTGAGCCAGTGGAGCTCACAGGAACAGGTGAGGAATACTTTTCACACAAATCACTTTAAGGCCATTGTTACATCTCACTGTTCATACAACATAGGCCTGAGTAAAGGCCAAAGAAAGGGCCAATAAACAAAAGTACATACAAAATTAGCCAATATTCACAAAAAGGAAGAAACCAAATATTTCCAGAGCTGACCATGTCTCGTCTTGAGATGATTTTTAAGTAAAAATCTGACCTTATCTCCTTGCCTAAGTGACAATGAAGTCTAATTTACTTGAAATGATAACCAGCACATTTTCTTTTTAAATAGTCTGAATATCTGTAACAATGGACTGGAAAAAATCTGTTAGGCCTTTACCTGGCTTTCATGCTCAAAAGCATTTAAAGCACAGCTAACACTGTCTTCTTTTCTTCCTCAGAAGATTTTATAACACGTTGGAAAACACTAAAATGTCTCTAGATGCATGGAGTTGGAAGGGCTTTTTAAAATCCCCCTAAGGTATAGCCTAGATTTCTCCTAAATTCAAAATATTGTAGGTCAAGTTAGAAAACCCAAATTCATCAGAAAGAAGGAAAATTTCTTCTTCAGAACTACACAGAACCCATTTTTCCCTTTGCACTACAGCTAGTACATTTTGGCTTTCCGATCCATGCTGAGGACCAATGATATGAGAGAGTTCTTCCTTATAAGCTGTCATGGTTTGGAATGCGAGGTATCCCCCAAAAGCTCATGTGTGGGACAACACAGGAATATAGCAATAAGTGAAATGATCAGTCATGAGAGCTGTGACCTAATCAGTGGATTAACCCACTGGTGGATTAATAATTGGAAAGGACTACGGTACTGGGTGGTAAATATAGGCGGTTAGGGTGTGGATGGAGGAAGTAAGTAGGTCACTGGGGGTTTGTCTTTGGGGTGTATATTTTGTCCCTGGCACCTTGCTCTCTCTCTGCTTCCTGTTGCTGAGCAGCCTTCTTGCTCCATGCTCTTCCACCATGATGCTCTGCCTCACCTCATCCCCAGAAGGATGAAGTTAGCTTGCCCATGGACAGAACCTCTGAAACCATGAACCAAGATAAACTGTGCCCCCTTTAAGTTGTTCCTTTCAGGTATTTTGGTCACAGCAAAGCAAAGCTAACATGTATGACATTCAAATACTGCAATAGTTTCCTTCGTACCAGGGAAGGTATGGTTGCTTGGATAAATAGAAGCCAACAGCCAAAGACGACCATCCATGACAGTGTTCGTTTTTATTACATTTGCAGGTCAAAACCTTTTCAAAGGCACCTTGTCAAGTAATTTTTTTTTTTAAAAGGAAAAATCCATCAACAGTCCCAGACATTAAAAGACAGCAATCACGCTGCCCTTTAGACTGTCCTCAGGCCCTGGCTTCTTGAAGACACTCCTTGAAACATTACAGTTCAGCTCTCATGACCCACTAAGACAACAGCTGCCTGAAATGCAGGTTGCCCCTCTGCTCAGTTAATTTATTCATGACAGAAAACATCTCTGCCTCTGCTTGGAGGGGAAGAAGCCAGCTCGGCTCTCCTCCCATCTGCACCAAAGAAAAGAGCAAAGTTGTCACGATCTAAAATGTTGTCATTTTCCATCAGAAGGAAAGAGGTGACTCAACATGCAGGGTTGTCACAGGAAGGCCCCTGCTGACTGTAAACCTGTCATCATTAGCAGCTGCTGGGAAACACTGCTAGGATCACACAGTCGAAACCCCATTCAGACATCTCCTCATTATAAGTTGCTACGTAAGATTCTGCTATGAAACTTCCTGTCATCTCCGATACGATAGGTAATATGTTGCCTTTACAATTCAGCAGAGCTGGATTTCACCGCGTCTGTTTTGATTGTATCAGGCTGTATTTAATAAAAGCTCTGATGGACCTGGTCACATAAAAATAAGTGCCAACACTTGCGAAATGAACTCTCCCTGTCACTATGGTGTCTGGAGCAAGTTTCTGGCTGATTTAGGAGCAGAGCTTCTCGTGGAATGGAAGATCTTTGTGCTTTCACTATTTACCAAATCCTTTAGGTGTGTCTGGACTGCACCGAACCCTACAGAAGAGACTTGAAACAAGAAGAAAGAATTTACGTACGAATACTTGATTAAGATCTCCACCATCACCACTGACAAATCCTTAGGAGAAAATCTGCTTCAAAGGCTGGTGACTTCCTTAGAAAGTAAGAGAGAAAGGAATACTCCTACAGGAAAGTACTTGGTTTTCTCTGAGCTATAGACAAGGCTCATGTGAGTCTCTCAGTAAGGAAGGGATGGTGTCATGCAGTGATACCTTTCACTGCCACTTTATAAGCCCTCACCTTATGTACGCATACCCTTGTAGCCTTTGTGATTTGGCAGAGTCCCACTAGCCCTTACCTGACTTTTGCAGAACCTAAAATGATAGAGCTGTTCTACAGAGACACTGGGAATACAGAGTGGGTGACTGAGAAGGAATGGGGAGATACAGCGAGCTCACTACCAAGAAAACCATCTCTGGCTGTCCAACTTATGAAGAATTCCTCAGTTTTCGCTATAAATGTGGCAGGCACCTTGTTTAAACTTAGATAGATATACTAGAGCCATCAAAAAGTGGCTCATTCTTCCAAAGAAGCATCATTTCCTAAATGCTATATATCAATGATATTTTAGGACACTATAAAGAGAAATCAACCAGTAAGATATTCTCTATCGGAAAACCATAAATGATCATTAAAAGCCCTGACAACTCCAAGTAATTATTGAACATTAAGTTACCTTAAGAAATCAATCTTTTCTATGAACTTCTCAATAACCAAGTTCAAGCACATTGATACAGTTTCTGCTCTTGTTTTCAGAGGTCAAGAAACTTTAAACAAAGCAAAAATCTCACCTTTCCAATTAGCCTGCTTCCAAAGAAAGGAAACACAACACAACTACATGCCAACCCAGAGCCTACTGCCACTTTATTTAAGTCAAATTAAATAGATAAACCAGTTCCTTTTATCTTTAAAAAATCTTCAAATCCCAGAGTAGAGCGCCCTTGCATTTGGTACAAACTCTGCATAATATCAAACATTAAGAGCTATTAATGAACATGACAAGAAGTATCCTTTCTTTGTAATTGTTTCTCCTATGAACAAATAATCTGGGCTCAGAAATACAGTAAATATATATTTTGAGTGTGTAACATTAAAAAAAATTATGTAAGCAAATTCCTGTTTCACTTAGAAATCCTAAGCCGTAAGGCAACTATAAAATACAGCAAAACCACCAATAAATCTGTATGTAGCACATAGAACTACAGAATGATGGTCCTCGGGTTTGTTTCCAGTTCTATAAAATACATCAAAATGAGAAATGCCAGGTTTCACAACAGCAGGCAAAGTGGCAGCAAATTAGCAGAACCCTGTGCCCGAGGATTGAGAGCACTTACTTTGCTTTCAGCGTCTCCTCCTGGAAATTCCAGTGTGGATCTTCCACCAGTTGCAATTCCCTTAACACCCTTCCAGGCTTGTAGGCTGCGTTGATTATCATGCTAAGAACCTGTTGGGGAAAAGACACCCTCCATGAAGTGCAATCGTGGGCATTCCTGTTGAAAAAAGAAGGCCACACCCTGAACACTTCAAAGGTGTTCACCCAACACCCCATTAAAGTGCTGTGACCAAGTCTGATAGAACACTGTAGGCTAACGCTGAGCTGACGCACACACGGAGATAGAAAGGGTGCCACATCCATTCATCTGTTGAAGGACACCTAGGTTGGTTTCATAGCTTAGCTATTGTGAATTGAGATGCGATAAACACTGATGTGGCTGCATCACTGTAGTATGCTGATTTTAACTACTTTGGATACATACCAAGGTGTCAAATGGTGGATCCATTCCTAGTTTTCTGAGGAATCTCCATACTGTTTTCCAGAGTGGTTACACCAATTTGCAGTCCCACCAACAATGTATGAGTTGGTTTTTTCCCACATCCTCACCAACATTTATTGCTACTTGTATTCTTGATAATTGCCATTCTGACTGGAGTGAGGTAAAATCTCAGTGTAGTTTTAATCTGCATTTCTCTAATGGCTAGAGATGTGAAATAATCCAATCCCAAGAGGCCAAAGTTTAGATATTCTCTCTGATATGTATATGCTAACATACAACAAGGGGGTGGGGAGAATAGAAGCTCGGTGGATTAAATAAAAGGGAACAAAGGGAAGGGAACTGAGAAAGGAACAGGAAAGACAGTGGAAGGAATCTGACATAACTTTCCTATATACACATATGAACACACCACAGTAAATCTCCACATCATGTACATCCACAAGACTGGGATCCTAATTAGAATAAGATATACTCCATTTTGTACAAATATGTCAAAATAGACTCTACCGTCATGTATAACTAAAAAGAACAAATTTTTTAAAAAAGAAAGTAAGGATGCTGCATCCAACCCCTCTGGCTAGGAAATGAGAATGGCTCAAGACGGGGGCAGGTGTTTTTAACTCTTCTGGCTGTGGAGAAATGGAACATCTCCAAAAAGCAGTTCATTATTCTTCAACAGGAGTATCTTCACTAGGATAGGTTATGGAGATTTCATTTTATTTTTAAAAGACATATTTCATAAGGAACCAATGAAACTGAGACAATACGCTTAGGCCAACACTTCCAGAGAGACTTCAGACACCTATAGGGAGGGTAAGGAATCATTTGAAATCCATTTAATCCTGGCTCAATCTGTGTACATCTAACACTAGGACAATTCTCTTGGAGAAGTGGGTGTTTTCAAAGGTAATCTGGACCATCTAGTATCCTGCGCCTCCTCCTTCCCCTTCATTATTTCCCTTCATTATCCTATTATCCTATTCCCCTCATTCCCAAGTTCCAAGTCCAAGGAAATAAGGATGTGGTCCCTGCCCACTATGGGGCTCCCAGAAAGACCAGGCAGTTCCAATCTCAGAGTCCCAACAGCAGGCTTTGAGGAGATAGATGTTCCCGTTAATCTTCAATGTGCTTCTTTAATGAAGAGAACGGGAACTCAGACCCCTTGGGCACTGTGCCCTATTCCAAGGGCTCCCTCATCCAAGGCAGGACTACGCCAAGGCGTTGAAAAGCCACGAGGCAGTACAGGCAGTTTGGGTGAGTTTATGTCTTCTGTATTAGAATAATCATCTGATTCTCTTCATTGTCTGTACAATTTAAGAAACTGAGTTTAAGATAAATTTAATTAGAACTGGCTGCAAGAATGCACAAAGTGTTTATCAACAGACAATAACACTTCCAGATTCTTTTCATTGTGATTAGCAGAGAAAACCCCAGAGCTACATTTTATTTGCCGCATATCGCAATGTATTTTGTGACTATGAAAAGAATACGTCTGCCAGAATTCAATTCAGCCTGGGAACAGGCAGCAATTAAATTATAAAAAGCATTCGATATTGAATATTTTTTCCCACGGCTTTTCCTGACATCACATCACTCACCTCCAAATTCAACAAGGTCTCTATAAAACATGGGAATTGTGAGCTGTGTTATTTGCAGGTATGTGACACCTTGAGGGCATTGTAGTTTCCCACGAAAAGAACCAAGCAGGCAGTGGCTGTCACCATCTGGAGCTTGAGTGAACCATTGCACCTTGCAAAGCATGAGATACAATTCAACACACTCTTGATCAGGGAGTCGCAGGGAGCCTGCCCCCAACCTACAGAGCCCTGGGTGTGAGCATCGAAGAGTATACCCAATAAACCAACGTGAGCAAGTCAGAGAGGAAAGTCACACTAGACAGCAATGCCTCGCTGCATTCTTGGAGCTCAAGAAGCGTGGCCAGAGCACACCTTTAAAACCAAGTTCCCCCAGTGGTTACAGTGGAAAAGCAATAATCTTTCTAGTTGAACTGATCTGGGATTACATTACAGTTCTGCCCCTTAGAAGGTACAGGTCCTTGGGCAAGATGCTTAGCTGACTTTCCTCATCTGTACAAGGGGCACTGCCACCTGCCCGGTTCACAGGGTTATTATGGGAATTACACAAGGTACCATGTTGGCTTACAAAAGATGCTCAAGGGTAGTCCTCTTCTGGCTGTGAGCAGTCTCCTCATTGACCCATATCTCTATTTTCTCACTCTCTCCTGGCCCTTCCACTTGTATCTGTTTCTAGTCCTGCATTTTTGGAAATAAACTCTCCTTAGAAGTTCCTTGAGGTTTTTATAATTCTCATTTTTAGAAAAAAATTTCTAAAAAAAATAGTCTGTATGGTAATTCTTCAATTCTCAACTTACCCAAATCCAGCTCTACACACACACACACACACACACACACACACACACAAAAGGCTTTGGAAAAGGGCCCCAAGAACTTCATGAGCAAATCTAGGCAGTGGTCTCCATCTCTCTGGACCTGAGTAACCCCATGGGGCCTTCAGAGGGCCAACCCTCCATACCCCTGGTTCCCCTGCCTTAGCTCAACCAGGCTCAGAAATGTGTTTAGAAAGTGCGGGCGGTGAGAGTATGGGGCAGAGGGCAGGATAATGAGGGGGAAGGAGGCCCAGGAGCACAGGCTTGGGTGTTGTTGCAGGTAATTCCACAGGGCAAGAAACAAGCACCCAGAAGATGCTCGGCTGACTGAGCCACCCTGTAAATGTGAACCTCCTGTCCCCTCACACTCCCTTCCCTGTGCAGTGTCACCACTGAAAAGTCTACACAAGTGGAATGGGATTTTTTTTTTCCTGTTCATCTTATGAAATTCTGTGGTCCCATGATTTCTTTCCATTTTCCCTCTCATGAAAGCTCATAGAACACCAAAACTTTGAGATCTCCAACCTCAACAAGATCTTATAGTTTCAATGATTCAAAATACAGGCAACCATTTATTAGAAAGTAATTTCTTTATGTGTCTAAGTCAGAAAAACACTTTGAAACACAAACATGGCTCCCGCAGCTGGAGTGAGATGACTGAATGGGTAAGATTCCCAGCCTGCAAATTTGTATCTATAGATAGAATTGTAGTGACCGTGGGGACAGGTCTCTTTGGGGTAAATTTTAGAGGCAGGGAAATGTGAGGGAGAGTATTCTTTCTCTTGAGGGGTCAGAAAGGAACAAGCCCAAAAGAGCCTCTACTCTTTCAATGGACCTTCCCTGCTTTCCAGGGGCCACAGTTATAAAAACAAGCTTTCTGCAGAAATCAGGATACATCAAAGGCTGTCATGGACCCAAAAGATTTTCTCTTTTCAACCTCAAAATCAGAGGGAATGGAGCTAATTTTATGAAAAAAAAATTTTCTAAAGTCAAATAGTGAAGAAATACTCTGCTTCTTCAGCCATATTTCCCTGCGGAAGGGCATCTTAGGTGGGAAGTTGCAAGAGGGATGAAATGAGAAAAGACACACACTTGGTTCACCTGGTGTGAACTGCAGAGATTTTATTTTCGAAACCACATGTAAGTGGAGAATGTTAATTTAAAAATGGCTCCTTTGGGAAAGCAGAGTCAGGGGGTTGGAAGCCTCGCTGCGATGCTGCCCCTTTCTCCTAAGTCATGTGGCACTTACCCTACCGTGGGTCAAGGCCTACTTCCTCAACAGTGCTGTCGAGACCTGGCTTTACAACTCCTGGCCATGGAAATGAAGGAAGATGTGCTTATGAGATAAAAGAGGAACCTCCTTCTGCCCAACATACCTTCTGATGATGTCAGAGAAAAGCAAGATAGTTTTGAAAATAAAACTTCCTAAAAGAGGGTGTTTCCATTTGTCTCCCCAACACTGACTGCTCCCTGGGCATGACCCAGGATTGGTGTTGCTGCACTGAATCCACTCCCCAAACTACCCAAGGATTGCCATCACACTCATCTCTCCTCTCGCCTTTGAGTCCTAAAGTTTTAATAATAATGATATTTGACACATCTTACCTAATCTAGAATGCCACTGCCTTAGACATTCTGCTCTACACCTTGTTAGTGCTCTATGTGAGATGACCCCATGGGCAGCCCCTACCCCTGGAGAGAAGGCATGCCTGGTGACATCAGCTTCACCCAACCATGCTGGCACCGGATCTTGGACTTCCACACTCCAGACTTCAGCAGATACATATCTGTTGCCTGAGTCGTCCAGTCTTGAGATTCTATGGCATCCCAAGATGACTAGGACACCTTCCCCTCCTGCACGGCCACTGTGCTCCTCTCTACTGCGTCATTTCCTTTAATGTGTAAATGTGCAGTAATATTTCCCTTCTTCAACAAAAAAGTTCCCCTTCATTCCTTATCTATCTCACTCACCTCATTTCTCTACTCCCTCTTATGGTAAAATCCTTCAGAATCAACTACACCCATAGGCTCTTCTTGCTCTCCTTCATCCTCCCTGGTACTCAATCCAATGGAACCTCACAGACTATAGGAAATATGAAACCATGAGTCAAAATAGACCTTTTTTCTTTCTAAGCTGATTATCTCAGGCGCTGTTACAGTGACAGAAAGCTGACTAATGTTCTCAAAACATCCTTACAGCCCTTCTGTACTCAAAAAGAACTCAAAAAGTCCCCCAAAAGAAAGGCCTCCCTTGAATGTGGCCCCACAATGGCACCGTCCCAGATGGCATTTCCAGTCCTCTCATGGACGATTATTCTATAATATTGCTTACTGGTTTGTTTTCCACCCACCCTCACTAGAACATAAGCAGAAACCAGAGACTTAATACTGCTGAATTCAGAGCAGCCAAAATACAAGTGACAATAGGAGGTACCCAAGAGACTATGTTTTTGAATTTGTTCAATGAATTTCAACATGGTCCCAGAAATTAGATAAAACTATTCTGTTCATCTAAAAACTAATTCACTGCAAGTATTTACTTGATCCCATCTGATCCATGTGAATGGAGATCCAGGAGGTATCACTTGCCACTGATTTTCATCACTACCAAGTCCCATTCTGGGGGTGATGAGAAAGTTCAACAAGTCTAACTTGTCTTCTCTGTGGGAAAATAATAAAGAGCATAACAGTAAAAACTCTGCTGCCCTTTTCTTTCACCAACTTTGCAGACATTATCCAGCATTATCACAGACCACACATGTGTTACAGTTGGCGTGCGCCCACGAGCATGGCACCTTGTTCTTAATGGATTAGCTAATGTCCAGCATAAACTTAAGACACCAGCAACAGAAACAACGGAAGACTTTCAAGAGGCATGTGAGCATCTGTGTTGGATTCTGACTGAATGGGGTGTCGGCTAGGCAAGACATTTCCTCCGTCCAGTATTCCCAGGAAAGTTCCCTGGTGTGAGACCACAACTACTACTACCTCAGTACCTTCTCCCTCCCTTCCACTGACAGACACATGGCTACCTTGAGGAGTGACAGCTATCCTCCTCCACATTTCCATACACGGAGAAGGCTGCTTCAGATTGCTGCTCTCTGGGTTCCCACATGAAGGGCTTTCTAGTTAAAAGTTAAAAAGAGAGCCATCCTCCAAAAAAAAAAAAAAAAAAAGTGCTCAGAGAAGTAAAACGAAAGAGAAACTAAACAAGCTATCTCAGAACTCAACCAAATGTGGGAGAAAAACAATCAAAACAGAGATTGAAGGATATAACTTAAAGGATGAGCCAAGTGGCAGAAATATAAACTACAAACACCAACTGAAGCCAGATTCTAAACTGCTTAGGCCCACTAGAAGGTTCCAAGGTGGGGTAGCCAGAGCTGCAGTCACTTTACCTCTTCAAAATGGCAGAGTGAGGGGTCATATCATTCTCTGCCTGGGGCCACCACAGTCCTGTCTTCCTCTAGCTGGGCCGGGCGGGAGGAAGACAAAACCAGCAATATGAAGCATGTGAAGCTTGCTGGAGGGAGACTTGAAAAAGGGAGGAGGACCAGTAAGGGGTGCTTCTCCAAGAAGCCAACTTCCATCCTCGGCTTCTTGTCAAAGCACCAAATAGCATTGGACTCCAGATTTTAAAAAGAGCCCACAACTGCTCTAAGAACCCTCGAAGACACAGAACTGAGGTCTTTGTTCTAACATGACCACTCTGATTTCCACCTGTATATACGTAGGTACATGGGCTTGTGTGAATGAGCAGGGAAGCAGTAAGCCCCTCCTGTCTGCAGGAGGTCCACAGAGGTAGAGACCAAGGTCTTGCTCACCACGACCCCTGGCTCCAGCACAGAGCCTGGCACATGAATCACCAAGGTCCAGGAGGGTGAATGGATGCATGAACCACTGGGTTACGTCTTACTCACTGCTGGGTTGCAGAGCTAGAGAGGCATCCGGGATGGTCTGAGAGTCAGCAACTGTCTGCTAGATGCCGACTGAATGAACACCTTAGTATCTAAAGCTCTGGAGAGGTGGCAGATACATGAAAAGACACATGTAGAAGAATGTGAGGTAGTGTGTATCTGTACACACAATGCAATACGTATTGGCCAGCAGTGGCCCCTGTAGTCCCCACGTCACCTTCTCCTGCACTTTGTGCAGAGCCAGGAAGATCAAAGCAGCAGAGACAAAGAGATGAAAAACCAAGTACCAGAGTAGCCACCCTGACGCTGACATCTCAGACCAGCACTCTCAGCAATGAATCGTTTCCATGGTCACTTTTTGCAAAGTTAAAGTTCTAGTTTACTAGAACCTGTTTTATTAAACACCTAGCAAAACTTAATGGGTCCTATCTACACTTGTGCATTCCATGACCAGGCTGCTGATGAGGGTATCCAAGTGACTCTAAGAAGACACAATCAGTAGTAGACTGAGGATAGGGACAGATATATAGAAATAGATGAGACACATGATAGATGATGATGATGATGATAGATAAATGGTAGGTAAGTAGATAACAGATAGTAATGATGGAGTAGATGATGGATGGCTTAGATGATACAGACGGATGCATTAATCTCTCTCTCTCTCTCTCTCTCTCTCTCTCTATATATATATATATATATATATATATATATGTATGTGTGTGTGTGTGTGTGTGTGTGTGTGTATATATATATATATGAAGATAGGTATGTAAACGATAACTGAGTTCAATGAATTTCAACATGGTCCCAGAAGAGTGTGAGGTTCTGTGTATCTGCATCTTTCCCATCAGGAACAAGATTCCTGCCTCAGCACAGCAGAAGCACGTTCTAGTCTCACTTTTTTGTCTTATTCTTCTCCCCTGTCAAACTCAAAATCTCTTGATTATAACTAAATCTGCAGATTTTATTAGCCTCTCTGATGATCTTCACTAACTGGGATGAAACCTTAAACTGGAAGAAAGAGATGTGCTCACAGAAGCTCATCACTTCCAAGTTTCCTGTGTGTCCAGGGTCCATATGTCTTTCTTCTAAGCCTTCTGTCAAGTACCAGAAAGAAGGGGGGGGAGGGAAAGATCACCAGGTGTTAATGCATTATGGTGTGGATATGAGGTGTCCACCCAAGGTTCTTCTTAATGCAGGAATATTCAGAGGTAAGTGATTAGATTACTAGAGCTGTAAGCCAATCGGTCCGTCCTGATTTGAACGGACTGAGTGGTAATTATAGGCAGGTGGGATGTGATGGAGGAGGGAGTCACTCAGTGCGGGTCCTGGAAGGGCATATATCCCCGGAAGCCCTCCCCATCACCCTCCCCACCCCCTCTGCTTCCTGACCCCACCATGAGCTGAGCAGTTTTTCTCCTCTGGGCTGCCACATCTTAGACCCAGAGCAATGGAGTCAGCTATCTATGGACTGAGACCTCTGAAAAAGTGAGCCTCAAATAAACTTTTCCCCCTAAGTTGTTCTAGTTAGGTATTTTGGTCACAGCAATGGAAAAGCTGACTAAATCAAAACATAAAATTTGTTGGTTTTTTTCCCCTAAGATGTTCCTTTCTTAGATTCCAGAACCCAGGCTGCCCAAAAGCACAGTTACAGAGCAGCTACCAGCTCAATTCATGGAAAAGGATTCCTCAGACTCCCTGCTTGAACTGAAACAATATGCACCCCCCATGCCCCCACTGTCACATGATGCAACAAATCTCATGATCCTACACAGGTAAATAGTTTGTCCATCTTTTGGGGACCCTGACACCCTGGGAATGAGAGAAGAAGGATCTGGGATGGAAATGGATGGCAATGATCCCACTGAGCCTCCAGGTTTGGTTTATGATAAATATCATCGCTGACATCTATACCTAAGAGGTCCCACCCTCCACGAG
Source organism: Urocitellus parryii (assembly GCF_045843805.1). Classification (NCBI taxonomy): domain Eukaryota; kingdom Metazoa; phylum Chordata; class Mammalia; order Rodentia; family Sciuridae; genus Urocitellus; species Urocitellus parryii. The sequence goes on along the minus strand of NC_135539.1, from coordinate 73,224,562 downwards.
CCTGGCCCCACACATCTCATTAAATGTCTCAGATCGTGAGGGACAAGTGCTCCAACCTGAGTTCACTCACAGGAGATGCCTACAGCTGAATGGACAATCTACTGACTCTGTTTCCACTTTCTCATGGGTCACCTATCTCTTCTCGAGGCACCCATTCTAGAATGGAGGTCAGACATGGACTGACCTCTGGCTCCGTCCAGACCTCACTCAAGTCTCACACACATGAGAGACTTTGGCAATCATTGTGTCAGGAGCTTTCTCCTTTCCAGCACATGGCCCTCTCAGATGGAGCTCAGACCTCACTTCACAGCCTGCAGCCAACCTCTCCAGAGAGCACTCTGCATCACGCCCACAGACGTTATCTAGCTCTAGCAGACCATGCAGAGGGAAAGGGAAACAACCCTCACTTTATATTTTCTGAAGAAACAAAAGTGTTTAAATTTCTAATACCATCAATGGCCCAGAAAAACAATGTACTCTGACTTAGCTTCAATTACCTCATTTTCTTTAAACAAAATGGAATCTGAAGCTACACAGAGGTTCTGGTGGTGAAGGAAGAGCATTAGCATAAATACTGGCTTGGTGGAACTTATATTTTTCTTGAACTCACAGAACTGAAGCGAGCGCTTGCTTTTTTCTTTCTTTCTTCTTGCTGCTTGCATTTTCTAAACATCAGCAAAAAACTGCTCTGGCCTGGCTTTTAAGTTTGGTTGCTGGCACCCATCAGAGAATTGATGAGGGGTAACTATTTTTTGATTTGAAAAAATTATTTATTAAATTAAAATGGCCAGCCCCTACAGAGAAGCTGAGGCCAAAGTCCTGTTGTTTGTTAGAACAGCTAGCAGATAACAGAGCTCCTGTTGACAACTGGAATGTGCTATGCCAACCAGGCTTGCAGCCAACTTCGAAGAAACCCACCCATTCACTGTATTTTCCCCTTCTGTGCCGGTAACCTGTCACTCATAACCAACACAGGCAGACAGCATGGATCTGATAGCAGTCCATCCCTATGCCATATCATATTGAGGCAGAAATTTTTATGCCTAATTCTGGCTTTGTTTCTTTTTGGATGGAGTTTCCTAACTGCAGGGGTCTTTATTCTGTACCAATGTATACATTCAGGGTTAACCAGTGGTCCAACCATTTTGGTACACCCAGAGCAGTGCTGGATATGCTGCCCTTGCCCACAATAACCATTCTCTCTCTCTCTCTCTTTTTTTTTTTTTTTGGTGGTGGTGGGGGAGCAGCTGGGTACTGAGAATTGAACTCAGGGGCACCCACCTCTGAGCCACATCTCCAGCCCTAGTTTGTATTTTATTTAGAGACAGGGTCTCGCTGAGTTGCTTAGCGCCTCACTGTTGCTGAGGATGGCTTTGAACTTGTGATTCTCCTGCCTCAGTTTCCCCAGACACTGGGATTACAGGCACCACTGCGCCTGGCCACCATTTTTCTTTAGCTATGAATCTATTATCTATGGAGTCCACTTGCTACTCAGAATGAGCACAATCCACAATGCCTCGCTGTATTAAAATGAAATTAGCTCCAATCTGCTGCTGAGTAAGCGTGGCCCAAAGGCCACATCCAATGGCCAGGGCTGCACAAAACTCTCAGCGTAGATGTGGGCACTGCCTGTGTCGGCCTTTGGTGTTCCATTCAACCATGGTGCTGAAAGCATCCTTCCTGCCTTTCCGTTCCCCTTCATCCCCCAGACTCTCGATGTTCCAACCTGCCTTACATCTGCAGCAGGTTACTGGGTCACTTTCCCACTCACTGGATGTGACCCCAATGCTATCTCGGAGTCTACGCCAGCCCTTGCCACGGCTTGTGGGACACACCAGTCACATTCCATTCATCTTCTCATCTTTCCCCTTGGCTGGAAGCTCTCTTAGGGATGGGACCACCTGTCAAATATTCTCTGTGCAAAATGCTCCCACAGAAATAACCACAATAGCCCAATAGATCCATTTCTTACAGGCTTCCTTTGAACCACAGCACCCACATTCTCCCTGAAAAAATAGACATGTCTTCCAAATATATGGAAGTTTTTAACTACTAAGACCACCAATGGCCTCTGACCATTTCTCTTTTAAGAAAATGACACTTGAAACCACAGAGACGTTCTTGGGCTAAGGAAGATGCTTCAGCATAGGGTCACTCTCAGGGGTCCCTGTCACCCAGAGCTTCAAGGCCATGTTGCCTAGAATGCTTTAGAAGGCCTCCCACAGTGGGCCTCCTCTGATCTGCTCACTGAAGCACGGGGCTGGCCAGACTCCCCTGTTTTTCTCTTCAAATGTAACATACACTTTTGTATCTGTTACTTATCACCAGAGTTAAGTCCCTATCCTCCAGCCATACCTGACCTGCCTTTGTCAAAAGGTCACCCGTGTGACCTTGCCTTTGCTGCACAATGAAGACTGTATGTACTCTGTCCAAGCCAGATCAAATGTCACCTGTCATATTTTTGTCACTTCCTCCCCACACTGCTCCCATCTCTCTCTAAAAATCCCTTCCAGTTGGCGTGGCTTTGCTTCACATCATCTCCTAGTAATAACATGAAACCCAGAGAGAGACCCGAGGGGGTCTGTTGTTGAACCAGCAGTTCAGACAGCACCTGGCTCCTCAAAGTTGCTTAACAAACAACTATCCCAAGATAAATGGACTGCTGTGGCCACAAAATTTAAACAAAACAAAAAAAACATTCATCTGGGTGTAGTAACAATAAAGGGAGCCAACAATAAAGGGAGCTTTCTCAAGAGAAAGCACCAACATGCAGAAATACAGAGCAGAGACAGACTTGCAAGAAGAGTCCAGAAAATGTCTGGGATTCCTAAAGCACCACAGCGAGAAGACCTCTGACATCCTCAGGATCTGCCTCTATCTGCAGGTCACCTCCCAAGGTCAGGAGAGAAATGGGAAGCCCCTTCCCAGTGACGTGTGGCCCCAGTTTTGCTGGGCAAAGCCATGGCACAAATGTCACTCATGTACCCAGAGACCCGTTAAAGTGCCGTGAAACCCAGGAGGTGCTGGATAAATGAGAACTGAACTGACTCAAATGTCTAGGGCCTCCTCACATCGCGCCTGGGGCCCACAGGTCCTGTACACATAAGCTGACCGAGATGATGTCTGTGTTTTACCTCTTTAAGAACCAGCACACATTTGCCGGGCCCCACCGACTGAGGTAGCTCCGCGATCCTGCCTTTGTTCAGGTAGGGGCCTGAGAAACACCGGTGGTTGATGAACAGCTGCGGGCAGCAGTACTTCCCATTGACGGTTCCTGCGGGGGAGACAACACAGCAGAGGCTTTGGATCTCATCTCTGGGACTTGGGGGACAAGGAGGCACATGCTTGATCTGCTAGTCAGCAGAAGTCACCTGGAGTTGCTGTCCAGGGTCTTGACTGATGGGGACTGTGAACAGTCAGGACCCCAGGGCCAGCACTGTTGGAATCCTAATTAGGGAGCCTCACTCTGTTCCAAATTGTGACACAGTGGAGAAAAACAGATGATTTTCTTCTTTGGAGAAAGAGGCACGGTATCCTAACATCAGGACGCTTTATAATCATAATGATACCTTAAAAGTTACAATGATTTTTTTCCACCATACTCACAAATTTCACTATTGATTGGGCAGCATTCAAGATACACAGAGCTACAAAGACTACGATGATGTCAACCCAGCCATCACACAGCTCAAGCAGAAACTCACTCTGGCTTCCATCTGCCCTGTTCTTAGTCTTCCAACTTCAACAGTGAACAGGGCACACTGTTGGTTTTACTCTATCTAAAGGTGCCATAGCAAAAAGTAGAGTGATTAAATGATATGTTCTCACTCTAATGTTTCTTGATGTTTATAAAACAGAATGAGGTTCTACTTTTGGCTAAGAGACTCCCTCTCACTGCAGCTCCTGCCCCAAGGTAAGCTACACCATCAGCGGTATTTCTGGACAAGTACTGCTATTAATTCGGGATGGCAATGTAACAGGAAGTCCTGTTTTTCATAAAACTCAATGGGTAGGAGGTAGACATGTTATTCTTCTGGATATAAGAGGAAAGGAGTGAAATTACCATTGTAGAATATGAAAGCGCAGCTTGTAGGGTCCCTTTAAGATCATTCTGAATTTTGAATTCAATATCACAGGCAAAATCAAATTCACAAGTGCATTTATACATAAATTTTTGGTAGGATTATGCTGCCCAAACCTTAGGAAAAAACATTTTTAGTTAAGTCTACTCATAAAACTGCTCTGTTCAATACAAAGATAAGTTCAACTAATAGGACTCTTGTGTGGCAAATAGTTTTCAATCCTGGAATTCAGAGTGGATTTCGTTTTAGCATAGAAAACAAAATTCTTAATCAAGTATTACTCAATGCAAAAACATGTCTGCTGTCCAACAGTAGCTCACAGAAGACCTCACAACCAGCTATTCAAACTCAGGATTTTAACAAAGAATTCAACAGGCAGTGGGGACTTAAGGAATAATCACTAAGATGAAAATTCAAGTGACACTGTGACAAAATGTCAAAAAAGGAGTGCCTAATGATGATATGTTCATCGCTTTCCTGTCCTGCAAGGACATCCATATATACTACACCGTACTAAGCTGGCTCCTAATTCCAACTAGCATGTGGATCCTTTTCTGCAGATCCGGAGACCTCTCTAGGGCTATTGGCCAAGAACAGAAGAGAAGAGGGAAAGCTACATTAGTTTAGAAATTTTAAAAAGGCAGCTACCTGTTAATGAGTTGTACTAGAAAAAGGAGAATAGACTCAAAGTTGAGAGATACTCATGGAGACCTAAAAATACATGCATGTCTCCAGTCACAGCTACAAACTGGAAGGGACAGAAAGCCCTTAATGGGACCCAATTACCTGTGGAGTCCAGGTGAGGGAATAAGCAAAGGTCATGAGGTATTTTCTCAACAGGCACTGTGGATGGCGATCTGTGGATAAAAAGAGCAAACTACCATGGGTCACAAGCTTTTGAAGAAACAAGTACATTCTGAAGTTTTCTCAGAATATAAAGTGAATATTTCAGAAATCAAAGACAAGAGCATTATAAGATAGGATGTGTACATAAGAATGTTTCAGCAAGACCAGATAAAAAGACCCTTTCAGAAAAGTTACTCTCAAATCCTTCTAATGACCAGAAAAAGCAGAAGGCACATCTGCCTCTGAGTAGCCATCACTGACCACGAGTTTCTTCTGGGTTGCTGCTGGGCATGTCTCTTGTCATAGAACTGTCGTAACAGTTTCAATTTTATATTAGACAAGAGGAAAAATACACTTAGATTTAATTAAAGTCAGACATTTCCTCTGTGGTGACTAATTGAAAACCACTTTCTACTAACCCGAGTTTCTGACTTCTGTGAATTACAGCCACACTAAAAAGGAGAACTTAGAAAAATCCTATAAACTGATGATTCCTAAAATGTGAAACAGGCTTACTCTAACAGAGCTCTGTTATACTTCAGTTTGTTTGTTTGTTTATGTACTCATTTTGCAATCCTGAAGATTGAACCCAGGGCCCCTGTACCACTGAGCCACATCCCCAGCCCTTTTTACTTTGTGTTTTGAGATGATAGGTTCTTGATAAAAGTTGTCCAGACTGGCCTTGAACTTGAAATTCTGCTGCCTCAGCTTCCTGAGTTGCTGGGATTACAGGCATGGGCCAACATGCTGGGCTGACAGCTCAGTTTAAAAGATAGCAAATAAATATATTTTCTGAAACATAGAACTGAGACAGGTTTCACAGGGACCCCCAGGCTGGCCCGCATGGAAACCACACAGCTGAAAAGCTTCATATAATCACAGCAGACATCACAATCCATCCTAGAGGAGTCATCTACAGCAATGGTTCTCAAAATGTGGTCCCCAAGCTCACAGTGTTGGCATCACCCTGGAACTTGTTAGAAATGCAGAACCTCAGGCCTGGACATCCTGAATCAGAAATACTGGGACTGGGACCTAGCAACCTGTGTTTTTCCCAAGCTCTCCACATGACTGACATACGTAAAGAGTGAGAACCATTCATCCATAGACTACAAATTTGGATTCGATTTTGGGTCTATTATTAATCCCTTTACTTCATGTTAGGTGGATAAAATGAAGTTGGGTTATGAGTCTGTCACACTATGTTTTAGAAATAAATGCATTAAAAAAATCCACAAAACTGTTATTCAAATAACAATGCTGCTCTTGCTCAGTTTCACTGCATTTAAATTTAAACCTGAGTTTGTGATAAATGCTGGTTGCAGCTAACATTCTATGCATTTATTTTTATTGATCTAAGAAAACACAATTACTTGCAATGGAATGTACATTTTGGTGTATTTTAAATATTTCACAATATATATAAGGGTCAGCAGCCAGTTATAACTTTTCAGAGACATACTGCTGCACGTCCACTCTCGCCCAAAGCCTCTTTCCTCCTAACAGTACAAGTGAAATGGTGCGAGGGGCAACCTACCTTTGTTCAATAATAATTCAAATTCCATAATCTTTTTTTCACATGGGAATCTAATTTAATCTTCACAAAACCCTGAAAAATAGGTATTTACCAGGGTGGCTACTGAGATATGGAGAACTAAAGCAGCTGGCTCATGTGCACCCAGTGGGGAAGCAGCAGAGTTGGGGTGACACTGAGTCCGTTCTTTGTCTCCAGTCCTGGTCATGGCTGAAGAGGTGGGGAGGAATCTCCAGCTCAGGGAGAAGAGCTATGCTTCCAAACCACACTGTCACACAGGTCCCTGAGGGTACCCAGAGTCAGTGAGTGGGTTTGAGATAATTTTCGGGGGTGAAACAGAAAGTGAGCAATGACAATCAGGACTACAAGTTCCTCTGGGAGCTGACACTGCATTTTGCACATAGTAGGTGCACAATAAGTAATAGCAGCTACACTTGACTATCACTTTTACTCCATACCACTCTTAGCTACTCTCTAAGAACAAGTCAAACTTCCTATCCTCTACAAAGAAACTTTACAATTTATCATACGGTTTTGGAGAAAAATGAAAAAAAATAATCAACGTACTGTTTTTCTGGCTGCACAACTGCAATCTTTCTCTTCTTTTGGGCTATAGACAGACAAAATATAGGAAGAGAAAAAGAAAATCACATTGTTAGTTAGTGGGACAGATGTATTTTTAAAAAAGTGACTTAGTGTAAGGATATGTCCATTTTAAAGCAGCACTTTAAATACTGAGGAATTATTGTAGTCAAGCCACAATTTTATATTAATTTCTTCTAGCATAAAACAGAAAGTCATCAGACAAGAGATCTTAATAGAACCTGGTGCATTTAATCTTATCACTACGCTGGCTACTTTATTTTGAAAGGTGCTTTTAATGAGAAAGAAAAAAAGAGTACATCAGTGAACATGTGAAGATAAACTGTTGCAAGCATGATGATCCAGAATGATTTTTCCCCTCAGAAGCTGTGATAAGGCAAATAATGCTGCATTGACAGTGTCCCCTAGATGAGCCCCAGAGGCCTGCATTTAAACTAGAATATTGAATTACTGGAAGAAGAAGTAGTGGTTAACAAATACATCTAGTCAAATATTGACATAAATCAGCAAATAATGATATTTTTGGATAAAAACACAGTTTATATCTCTATCCAATTATATTTCTATATTACTATCACCTTAACAAAAATAGACCAGAGCTTTTGGCACCTATTAATCTTGGCTCAGATAATCCTGTGTCTTCCGATGTAACCATAAATTAATTCCACCAGTACTTCAAAAGCTGTGAGAGTCTAGCAGGATAGAGTCAGAGTTTGCCTGCTCACAGCAAAAATGTATGGTTAATAAATGAATGCAAGAATTAATTAAACACTTGACAAAATCTTTACCTATTCTTGACTTTATTTGGCATTTGATTCTAGCTGTTACTTTAAAAAGTATAAACTTTTATGATCTCTAAGGTAAAAAAAAAAAAAAAAAAAAGGAGTATAGAACGACTTGCCTAACTCAGTCTGGGGCTGGGGGTGGGAAGCCTGATTATATGGTAGCCTGGTAAGGAGCCAAGCACAACAGAAAAATAAAGCAGAAACACTACAATGTTTCATCCAACATGTGATTTTGCTCCAGAAAAACTAAAAGCACTTGCAGCCCCCCACATCCACGTGCAAGAGGGAGGAAAAAGATACAGGATGCTATTAAGTCTTATCTAAGGGAAAACAAGGACAAAAAGGACTGAATCCAACCCCCTGGCAGACCTCGGGGAAGATATTACTTGATAAGTTTAAGCCAGTTAAAGTTTTATCTTCTCCTCCCTTTAAAACATTTTTAATCAATGAATGTTCTTTGGATCTTAGGGACACACTCTCACCACTTTTGATGCAGATTCTTAACCAGCTCGGTAGTGAGTAAAGCACAGCATTCTAAACTGCTCTTGGTGAATATGGGGGGAAGGAGATCCTTCAAAATCTGTGGACATCAGGGATTCGAAGCCCACTATGTGATAGAACTTTGTTCATAGCTATGTCTGGAGAAGAAATGGAAGTTACCATGGAACAGGGTGCCGGGAAGAAGTAGAGATGGCATGCAAATTCTATAAAGAAAATATCGGAAATGCAATCTTTTTAATGGAAAGGTGAAGCCCACAATCTTTGAGAACTCATAGCCTTTGATGTGCTTTAGGGTGGGATAACAAATGCAAAGATTTATTAGGATTTTGAAGCAGTACCATCCTCACCTATAATAACATGTTAAAACCACTGTTGTATGTATTAAAATGTACATGAGTGTTTGTGTTTGTGTGTCTGTGTGTGCATACTGCTGTAACAAATATGGACACTGGTTTTATTGGATATTTATGTGATCACAAGGATGTAACACACTTTTTAATATACAGTTGAAATCTCACCGACTAATTAGTGCTATGAGTAGGTTCAATATTTCTAAGTATTTCCGTAAATTATTGGACTATGTATGATTCCTTTACAGGAAATTGCAAGAGAAAAATTAGATCTTTCTAAGAAATGATAATACAAAAACATGGTATCTAATTTAATTTTTATCCCATCAACATAATAGATTGCACACGAAACTGAGAGTGAAGATTTAAGATATATCTATTTTTTTCTATTTATCTCTCTGGGACTCTCAATGGACTCCTTACTTGGATCGTCAACCTGTGAATGTTACTCTCATGCACATACTTGAAGGATAACAGAGAAAAAATTGGTGTTATTTGGGCCATCTAAAATCTTCCTCTATTTTTTATGACTTTTCATACAAAATTACCTAGCTATTCACCAGATCACACATTATCCACCATCTATTTAACTGGGCAACACTCACAGACTGTTTTGTGTGGTGTCGTCAAAGGGTAAGAATTAGCTTCACACCAGCCCACTGGGAAGATATCCATGGATTCCACATCCACAATGACCTCTGGCACCGGAGTCTGCAGACCTACAGGGCAAGAAACAGAGACAATAGGTACCAACAAAGAAACAGAGGAAAATCAGAGCATCTCTAGGACTGAGAAACATGGTCCTTCAAATGTTAAAAAAAAAAAAAATCAATAGTATTTCAGATATGACTTTAAGGAGTCTATAGTCTTGTGATAGATATAAATGTTAGAATTATACAACAGAGAACAGATAAAGGGGTTCCAAAAACGTGGGGGTTTGGAAAAGAGAGGCACTTCCTCCTGAAGATGGGGAGGGAGAAGGACTTGGGAGAGAATGGATTGGAGCCAAGTTCTCTGGAAGGAATAGTGCCTCCTTCTCTAAGGGCAGCTATGAAATTGAGAAAATGGGGGAGCTTGGGGTGGAGGCCACAGGGCACACACGTAAGCCACCATGCCATGCTTCCCCCAAGTCCAAGCAAAGATCACCTCAACCGTCCAACATGACAGCTCAAAGCGGCTGCTGATGGATTCCAGTGATTAGGAGCCCAGCCTGGTGAGGAGGCAGTGCCTCCAGGGAACTTGTTAACTTCCCAGCTTGACCCGAGATGCTGATTTTGAACTTGGTTTGTGGTCTGCAGAGTCACACCAAAGTTGTTTATGCAGGAATGTCTTTTTAGGGGGATCTGTCCAACCACCACGTCCTGTCTCATAAACCCAATCATGCCTTATGATAAACTGGCATCACAGCCAGGAAAATAAAAAGACCAGAAATCTGTGTACAACAGCAGTGTATGTTTCAAGGAGGGCTGGCCACACAACAAATCTGGAACCCAGCCCACTTGTTATAAGAAGAAAATTGTACCCTGGATCAATAGTTCTTAAGGAAAAACACGGCTAGGGAGAAACTCCTGAACCAAGAATCAAAAGATAAGAGCTGTTTATAGAGAGCGATTCCCAGGCTCTGACCTCTTAATCTAGTATGCTTTGGTTTCCTGAGAACCAAGGTGAAAACACCACAGTTAACCCTGTTAGACTCTGTGTCACCACATGTCACCTGATAAATGTGGAATCAACCACCCCTCCCCCCATGAAATTATCATTTCAGGAAACTAACTATACAAGATGGTCCTAACAGCACCGTTAGCACCACGACTCCTGTCTCCTAACTCCTCACCCTAAAGCAGATACCGTGAAAACCAAGCATCTAATTTGGTAAGGACAAGCTGCTAACTTAGTGTGAAATCAATGTACTGTTGAATATCTAGAACCCCAATACATACATGTTATCATTCGTTATTCTGATTTTGACTGGTTCTCCAAGAAACCAACCAACTTTCTATATGCTTAATTTTAGAATTTCAAGGATATATAAGTTAAAGGAATGGAAAAAGTTTTATAGGGCTTATTTCTCAAAGAAATGAACAGAAATCATTTCTGTCTAATATCATAAGATTTGGTCAGTATTGAATCTAATTGCTAAAGGAATCATCAAGTCAACATCAAACAGTAGGTTCAAATAGACCAAAGATGAAGACGCTCCCCGCAGCTTCCAATGAGGCTGTGACTGCCCTGTCCTGCAGGGCTCCCGAGTCTCCAGAGGACCAGGGCAAGGGCCCGGCAACACTTCCCAGCAGGTTGCTTGTTTCTTAGCTATGTGATCATTTTGCCAACAGGTTAAATTCATTCACCAAAAGTGTTCGTATTTCCAGATTTGTGTTTAGTTACAAATAAGATTTTCAATGTCATTCGAAGCAGCACTTCAAAAGGAAGCATATAGTGAACTTCAGCTTTAAGTTCTTCCTAAACTGTCTTTCATCTCTAATGTTCTGTTGGTGCAAACATCACATCATATTGATGCTTTAGTATATACTTACATATGACGAATGCATTAACAAGGCTGTTTTACCATCTTTACAATTGTCTGATCATGCTTCCCATTCAATTGAGCTTAGAGAGGCCAGCCCCCCTTTTCTCAAGAGACTTAATAGCCCTACCTTCCTTCCATCCCAATCTAGTCTATGAAGGCATCTATTAAGTGAGAGTGGATAGAAACATGGGTGATTTAACAACCAGGAAAGTTTTCCCCAACCCCCAAACTTTTCAAATTCTATTCTTATTTTCTTGAACCAACCTTATAAACCTAGATAACTCTGACCAGACTCAGAATATATCTTTAAAAAAAAATCATTATTTTCCAAGTTGGCGACCCAATAGCTTACAAAATCATCCACTGAAATGAGTACAAAGCTCCTCCTTGCTCATTCCAGGATACATGCAAAGCACCTAGGCAAAACTGGATGTGTCACTAAAGATCAATTCATTTTTATCATTTTATAGAAAAAAATCCCTTATGAATAACTCATAATCATACTCAATTGTCTAAATTGCAACTATCAGTACAGATTCCACATGTCCAATCTTAACCAGAACATTCATCTCAAAATTCATTAGAAAACTGAAATTTCCTTCTATGGTAAAATGTATAAAAAAAAAGCTAGGGTCTGTCCAAATGATGGAATGTTCCCCAGATATAAAAAAGAATGAGAAACCTGTGTATAGACTTACATGTAAACATCTTCAAGATGTATTGTGAAGTAAGAAAAAGTATGCAAGCAGAGTGTGCACTTACCTATTTGGTAAGGGGGAAATAACATATATTCATATGTACATGAAACAAATCTGGAGGAAAATGCAAAATACTAACACTGGGAAAGGAACCATGTTGCCAGGGAACAGCGAATCACAGAGCAGGACGGAGAATATGACCAAAGATACTTTTACTGTTTATGTGCCTTTGCCAGTTATCTATTTTACAGCCACAACTTCATAACCTCCAAAATGACAATACCACAACAAAAGACATCCCGAGAAGAAAGGAAGAACCCTGCACATAAATGTGGTATTTCCACTGAGATCAGACCAATAAGATAAAGTTACCATTAAAGAAAATAAAACTAAGCAACAACGAATCATTTCACTGCTACAAGATACTCCACACTCACAAAATAAACTGATAAGAACATGACTTTTGTGAGAATCACAGTGGAACCTTTAAAGAAATTCTGGTTTTTCCCATTTTCAGAGGATTTTGTTCTCAATTCAGCAAATGACAAAGTTCTCCTTGTCCTTGCTGTTGGAGAGGCTTTGTAGGACAGCTCAACCCAACCAAAGAACAGTGCTTCAGGTCAATGACCTATTCTAGCCAGAAGGTTAGGATAAAAAAATGGAGATGACCTGGAAGGACACTTCGGTGTGTTCCCAGGAACACAATCCTAGCTGACTCCATGCAGTTATATAATTACCTCACTTTCAGCAAATCACAGAGGAGAGGGCAAGTGGGGATGCTACCAGGTGCCATGGTCAAGAGAAATCGGAGGGTAGAGTGGCCCAGAGTCAACCTCCAGGAAGGAAAATTATTTTCATTTACTTTGGTAATGGAATTGGAACAACCTCTTCATCTTGTTTAAAAGCCCAGATGGAAAGGAAGGTGAGAGTATTTAAGGGAAAGAGCCAGCTTGCTAAACTTCCCACTGTAACTCACAAGGTTCGCCAAATGCTCGCAGGCTCAGGAGTGAAAGGGAAAAACCTGAGAAGAATGAAAAGTGGATCTGACTGTCCCAGAGCAAGCAAGGACTGGGTGCTGGACACCCTGCATGCTGCTGACAGGTTTGTCCCCTGCACAGATGCCAAGCTACCAGTCACTTTCAGAGCACCCCCTTGTCAACCTTGGAGCCCAACTCCTAAGGAAGAAGACACAGGCAAAACTGGCTGGCAAGATCAAGGTATCAAAGGAAAGATGGTCTGAGAGCAAACAAGAGAAGGGAATAAAAGGTGTCTATGTGGGGTGTGTGCATGTGTGTGCATGTGGGTGGAGAGAGCCAGAGACACTCCCACAACAGCAAACACTTACAGCAGTTACTGCAGGCCAGACACTTGCTTCTCCATAGGTTTGAGGCTCACAACAATGCTTTTAAATTTTTTTTTTAAATTTTCATCTCCATTTTATATATGAGCAAACTTGAACTACAGGAAAAGATGATCCAGTGGTCAGTGGAAGATGCAGGATTTGAACCTGGACAATCTACCTGAGAGCCTTAGAAGGCATGAGGTGAGTAGTTCTAGTTTCTTACCCCTGGGTGGGGCTCTCTAGCATCTGTTTTCTTCCTAAGAGATCCCCATGTCTCATGTGCAGAATTCCCATATTAAGCAGAAGAGCGAGCCAGATAACCTGTCTCTGCAGGAAGGTACACAGGTTCAGGTTCTCTCTCCAGGGCTCTGGCGTCTGGTCACCTAAAAGTCACATTCATCACAATGGCAGCTAGGAACCCCAAACTTTGTTTTGGTTCCTCTGTCAAACCTCTGTCATCCACAGCCTCACAAATTACTCATGTCCTGCTGAAGACAGCCAGAGTGGGCTCTGGTCCTGGCCACAACAAAACAAGTTTGGTCCTAGTAACCATCTCTTCCCACAGGCAGCTCCTGCTCTGGGGTCACACTTTCCATGTGTCCACGTAATACTGCGCCCACAGCCTAATCTGAGGAAGCAGTTTCTCCCACAAATGTTTCCCGGAGGCCATACCTCTTTTGAAAGATGTTAAAACCACCCACGCTGGCTTGAAATATAATTATTTTCCCTTGTCTCATTTTTGCAAATGCATGCAAAATGCTTATTAACTACTTGACTTCTTCCCAAATTATGGAAAGGCTTAATAACAGGCGGTTGAGTGTCCCTAGTCTCCTAAACACAAAAGGTTGGGTCAAACAGATATCTCTCAGCTGAAACACCTTGCCTGTTAGACCTATTAGAGTTGTTTAGAAACTCTAGCGTGTGCAAAAGTCATGGGGAAGGGTGGCTTGGAGGTGCTGATTCCTAGCCCTTGCTCCCAGGGACTTGGAAGCCCTTTCAGGAATGTGCATTTTGTAGGACCCAAGTGGATTCTGATGTGGAGGGTCTTTCATTGAAACCAAGCCAAACATAGGGAAAAACTCATCAAGGGGTTTTTGAATTTCAGCCTCAAAGTGTAAAATATCTCACCCTCTCAAAATTCAACTGGAAAAGCAGCAGTTCTTCGGAGACTGCTATATCTTAAAACAGCATTTTGTTCAGAAACACACATTTACTTACTCCTCGTGTCTATTCAGTAAGCATTTAGTAATCAAAGCGCACACGATGTCTTGTAGCGGCACTGCTGTGTGAGATGCTAAGACAGGAAGAGTCCTGTGTAATGGCTCAGAGGACCACACCAACCTCATGGTGCTTAAAGGCCCAATGAGAGGTCCTTCCTGATGGAGCACAGATTCCTTCAGGGCAGCAGATTAAAAATGAGTTGAGCTCACTCCACTTCCACTGATGACTGAGGACTTACTATGACATGCCAATGACGACTTTCAACACACCCAGCCAATCTCACGACTGTCCTGGAAAGTAGGCCTCATCATTATACACATTTTACAGAGCTGTACAAATAAGAAGAGAGACTATAAACTCAGAAAAAAAACTCAAGACCCTCCCCGAATCCAGGACGCATGGCAGTTAAATGCCATGCCATGGAATTTAGACTTGAATTTGTAAGAAATGTTCTCACTGAATATTACAAGGAAGGCATGAGTGTATTTCATAAAGATGACTCTCAGAGCCCCAGGAAGATGGCAGAGGAAGCAGTGAGGAGACCAAGGGAATTGTGAGGGCAAGGGGACAGAGACCTGAGTCGCAGTGTGGCAGTGAAAAGACAACACACACGAGATCAGGACCAAGTAACAAATGTGTTATTAAAGGATCCTGGAAGAGCAACAGTCAAAAATTACTTTAGAGCTTCTAACTCGGAAGATTTCGTGGTCTAACTCTGGTAGAAAAATGGTCCCACTGAGCCAGGCAGGACGGTCAGGAGGAGCAGAGGCAGGGTTGTATTTAAATCGATGCCCACATGGAGGCATCTGCAGGGGATACGATGGGGTGATGAATGTGCTCACTGTCAGTGAGGGGTACTCGGATTCGTTGACAGAGTGGCCATCTGAAGTCATGGGGAAAGTGAGGCTGTGCAGAGGGGTGAGAAGGAGGACTTTGATGAGTCCCAAACTCAAAACGAAAGTGAAGCCAAGAAAACTTATCTAAGAAGGGGGAGACTGAGGGAAGACAAACCTGCCTGGCCCAGAATTCTTGAAAAACAGGAGGAGAGACTTTGAAAGAGGGCCAATGAAGATCAAATGCTGATGAGAGGACAGGAAACATTCCAGAGATGATCACAAATGACAATAGAGAGATTTAAAGAGAAAAAAGAGAGAAAAAGAAAGTATCACAAGTTTAAAAAAAAAAAAGAGAGAGAGAACCAACCAACCAGAGCAAGAGATGGAGAACACACTAACCCTCTTACCTAGAGGTAAGGAGGAAGTCCCAGCAGCCTCCCACCATCCCTGCCAGGAACACAGGTGCAGAAACCCAGGCAGTGCAGGCATGTTCTCCTGCCTGGGGTCTTGCTGCATTCCAATCCTTAAGGGTGCAGAAAAGGAATGCAGCACCATCCCCAATACCCTATAGACTTAGAGAGCTCCGACATGCTCCTGAAGAAATCGGGACCACACAGGCACGGGCCATACATGTACTTTGCTCGCCAATGTGGAATATGAAGTTCATGGTACACCTATGCAATTCCTGGACTCTAAAAACATACCGCCTAAAGCTATATGTAAGCATGAATTCACAGACTGAACTTTCTAGAATTGCTTTGCCATCATTGATCATGAAATTTTTTTTTTTTTACTTTCTCTAGATTTCATTTCATTTCACCGTCAACAAATTCTTTAACCCTGACTAAGCTATGAGCCTCCTACAGGCTGAGGAGGTAGCCAGGTTTTGAAGATTAAGAAGACCATATGACAGGTTATTATATAAACCATCAGTATGTAAACATAAAAGCATCATTACTAGTAGCAAATCCTGCAAAGAGCTGTCCTCACACAAATGCTGTATGATTCCATCCACACAAGGTCCCTAGAGTAGTAACTTCAGAGAGACAAGAAGCAGAACAAAAGTTGCCAGGAATTGGGGTGAAGGAAGTAGAGTTTTGTTTCATGGGTGCAGCTTCAATTCTGTAAGAGGGAACCTCCGGAGGTGGACGGTGGTGATGGTGGCCCACAGCATGGACATACTTGATGCCACTGAATACACACTTGAAAAAGGTTAGTTAACATGGAGAACTTTTACATCATGTATACTTTACTACAATTATTCAAAAGTAAAATAATGGTGTTTTTTTTCAATAAAATCTCTCTGTTGTGGAACTATGGATAAAAAGCTGACCTGGTCAAAGGTCTTGTTGACCTACTGCATTAATCCCTGGAAATGCAGGCTGCAATTCCACTGGGTCTGTTTGAGGTGTAAAATGAAGTTGTGCTTGTGTACGCACAGGCAGAGCATCCCTAATCTGAAACCCTGAGATCAGAAACTGTGTGAGCATGGTCATGACACCGTAAGTAAAAAATTCCACACCAGGAATCTCTATTTTTTGCACAAAATTATTTAAAAGAACATATAAAATTACCTTCAGGCTATGTGTACAAGAAACATAAATGAATTTCATGTTTATATTTGAGTCCTATCCCTAAGATATCTCATAATGTACATGCAAATATTTAAAAAAAAATTTTAAAAACCCTAAGTCTGAAACACCTCTGGTCCCAGGCATAAGTGTTACATTCCATATGTGTTTAGTTATGTGTCTGGAAAAGTGCAGCTCATGAGAGAAGCTAAGGAAGGCAACACCATGATGGGAACCCTCCTAATGGAAGAGCCAGAGCCTGTAGCATGAGGGAAACATTCGTGTCATGTCTGAGACATTCGTCCCATGAGAGAACAACCTGGAACAAATCTGAAGTTACTTGGTTGAGAGAAGACAGAGGCTCAGGTGTGGGAGCCAGCATACACCGCTGCAATATCCCTGACCCATGTTACACAATCACGTCCTGACTGTAGACATGAGTATCTGACTGTAGACATGAGTATCTACAGCGGAAGGCAAAAATAAGAGAACCTCCACCTCATCCCCAAACACTAACCCCCAGCATCACACACTGCCCTTCCTATGCGTGCTTTGTCAGAGCTTAGAGTTCCTCCATGTGGACCTAAACAATACGACTTTAATCTCAGATCCTTTATTCATTGCTTCCTTTACAACAACAGACCCTTTATAGATACCTATGAATGAATGAACTTCCAGAAAAGTCAAATATGAATGAGAAATGATCATTTTAATTACCTAAAGTGTTAAGCCATGTGTTGAAAAGATTTCAGTTTAATGCATAAAAATAATGAATAAAATTGTTAAAAGTACATTTTAAGTTTCAAGTGTCAAATAAATGGTCTATTATCAGAAAAATAATCATTGTATAAAATAATTTAATAGTAACAAAATGACCATAATGAATTCCTATCATTTTAGCCCCAGAATTGTTATTTTATATAAATATATATTTATATATATACACACACACACATATATATACACATACATATATATAAATTATATACAATTTTATTTATATGTACCTATAAAATAATAAGAAATAAATATACACATAAAATAACAAGAAATAACCACCATAAAAAGCAAATTCTCAATAAAGGTGAAAAACAAAATAGAACCCAAAACGAAACTCAAGCGAAGCCAAGCAGACAGACTGGAATTTTACCTTATCTGTGCATGTTTTTTAAGTGATGAGACAGATGTGAGATTTTGACCAATAATTCCTGATGATATTCAATAAGCAATACTATAATATTCAACAGATTGTTCAAAAGCACTTTTTAAAAATATGAGTTAAGTTCTGAAACACGAATCATCTGTTTTCTGATCTGTTTCCTAATGTTAACTCCTTTTCATTACTGCACAAAGTACTCCAGAGAGTAAGAAGAACTGACATGAGCTGACTTCCTTTTTTTTTTTTTTTGCTATAAACCAGAACTTTATATTCAAAAAGGAGAAATACTATCAAAAAATATTAGACACATACTCTACATTGCCCAGCACTCTTTTTAAGAAGCGGGAAGCTCTATGATCCTAGCGGATGAAGCAACTGAGAAAAATATCAAGAGCAGCAGACATGAACCCCAGGCACATCTTAATGGCTTTGCTAGTTTCTCCATTTATAAAAATCAGGACACTCTCAGTGCTGTTTGTGTTAGGTAATTAACAGCTGTAATGCACACTGAAAGTAGAAACTGCTAAATAAATAAAGACTGCCAAAGAATTTGAACCATAATGTGCTAAGTAATAATGATGAAACATAGGCTTCTAACTTTATCGTTTTTGTTTTCAAATTAATAATGCAAATAAGACTGATCTTATTACCATGGCTCAGCACAGTGCTAGAGAGCAAGTTAGCTTTAGTGATCAGAAATCACAGAAGGGATCTTGTGTCTCCAACAGCACATGACTTAACTCTATGGACAGCAATGAAGACATTCACGTTCTGTTCCAGTAGCTACAGAAATACCACTATTTTGCCTGTGTCTATATTTTTGTTCATTCCAAACAGAAGCTGCTCTACTTGAAAAATCCACTAAGCAATAAATGTTTTGAGAATTACCATTTATTTCACATTGATTGTGAAACCCTAAACCACATCAGTGCTTTAAACTATGTTCTGGGAATTAACAACACAATCACCTCTAAAATGACCATTCTCTACATTTTCCAATCTACTACAATATTTATGAGGTTGCAGGAGCATCTAAGTTTTCATGCATTTTTAGACTGCTTACTAAGGAAATAAAGATGAGAAGAGATCAGGACCCATTTCTAGACCTTCCCTCCAAACTTCACGCTCCACTGGTGGTATCAGCACTTTTAAGAGTTAAACTATGCCTAGACAGGAAAGCTAAATGTTTTACTACTCATTAGCCGTTCTTATCTTTTGCATATATATATTTGAAATAACTACTGAGTTCCATGAAATTAAATTAAAAAGACCTCAAAATTACAGAAATCAATGAAAGATGGGAAAACCTTAGAATATACATCTTGAAAACATGGTCTTCTGCCTGAATCTAAAATCTGTTTAAGTTTCTATTCACAAAAAAAAAAAAAGAAAAGAAAAAATTGTTCTGTGAACTTTATGAACACTTGTAAATAAACTGTAGCTATAAAGAACAATTTCAACATCACTGAAGAAATAAGAATAAATCTTGTTTATTATCTATTTAGGGAGAAAGTCATCCCCCAATAATATTTTGAGAAAAAATTAAACGTCCACAGAAGAAACTAAAGTAAAGGGTATTATTCACATTAAAATGCAAACATATAATTTTATTCTCATAATAACCAAGACCTCAAATACCATTTTTAGTGACTCATATTAATTTAATTGTGACATTAGCTTTTATAATCATAGATGTAAAAAGACCACTGTGTTCCAAACATAATTATCTCACCAGCATCTCATTTCACAAAATTATTAGTTAAGATGAGTGCCTCCGAGAGAATTTATATTTGATTTGTTTCACTTATTTAAGAACACTGAATAATTTAAGATCTGTTTAAATACAGGGGAAGCCACACACGCCACCCCTTCACCCCCCCTCCCTGAGACTGAATGTCTGCACCCTGCCGTCTCCAGACAGGCCCCAGCTCTGCCGAATGCACACCAACTGGGCCTACCTTCCAGATGAAGCCACATCAACCGCCCCTTCACGCTGACCACAGAGGCCACACAGAGTTCTCCTGGATTCCGGGGGTTCACGGCTTCCAGTTTCATGTTCTTTGTGAAACCCCGACTGAAGGATGTCTGAAAGAGAAACAGAACTGGCACTGAGACCAGAGCTACCCCAGCAGAATAAGGGCAGAGCACGTCGGGTGAAGATAGACTTGCGCCCTCGTCTCATCCCAGGACAGGAGGAGGGCTGGTCTGCACATTCACTGTTCCCCCCATCTGTGAAGAAAGAACAATGCACGTTTCGTTTTGGCAATCCAAAAACTAGAACTCTGCTTGGCAAACAGTGGGCGCCCGATAAATGAATCAGGATATGAATACAGTCTTTCCAGTTCTGCACATGCCCTTACTTCCACAGGATTACAGATACACACATCATTTCTTCCGCTTTCCTATATTCCTTGGCTAAAAATCGTAACTAGGCATATTTGAGGGTGTTGAAGTGGGCACATGGAGTATCCATCTGGCCTTGTTTTCTTTGAAGACTGCCCTTTAGCATGTCTTAAAGTACCGTGGTGATGGATCCACACCCCACCCACCCTTGGTTTTTTAAATCTGAACTCATTTTTATTTTCCTTCTGTTCTGTTTATTCATATTTGCTTCCTAAATTAACTTTTGAAATTTTACCTATGGTAAAATTCACTCTTTGGGGTGTGCTGTTCCCTGAAGGTAGGACTGTTAGACTAACACACAGGCACATGTCTATAGCCACAATCAAAGGACAGAAAGAACAGTTCCTTCAACCCCCAAACTCCCTTGCGCTGGCCCTTTGATAATCAGTCCCTCCTCAATGCTGGATCCCTAGCAAACACCAAACTCTTTTTAAAAATTCCTCTCAATTTGTCTTTTTATCTTACAGTGTCATATTAATGGAACCACACTGTGTGGAGGCTTTAGAACCTGGCTCCTTAGTAAGTAAACTGCATTTGAGATCCACCCATGTCACTGCATGAGTCAATAGTCTGCTCCATTTTATGTCTGAGTAGTTTACATAGACGTACCACAGTTCAGCCATTTGCCAGTTAAGGCACACTGGAGGGCTTTCCAATATTCAGTGAATGTGAACAAAGTTGCTATAAACATTCGGGTACAAGATTTTGTGGAAATGGAAGTACACTAAGCTGCTCTGGTTACCATAACAAAACCACCAGAGACTGGGTGGTTTAAACCACAGAGAATTATTTCTTCATGGTCCTGGAGACTGGAGGTCTTCTGCTTGTGGGTACAGGTCTTCTCCCTGTGTCCTCATGGGGTCTTCCCTTTCTGTAGGTCTGTCTTCCAACTTCTCTTCTTATAAGAACACCAAGTCATACTGGATTAGGGCTCAGCCATATGACTTCATTTACACTGATTACTTCTTTGAAGATCCTTCCTCCACATTATGAGACACCCAAGGGTAAAAAATAATGAATTGTGGGAGGATGCAATTAAACTATTAACATTAATTTTTCAATTCTCCAGAAATCAGACTGTGGACCACATGGTAGATGAATGTTTAACTGTCTAAGGCACTGACAAATTGTCTTCCAAAGTGGCCATGCTATTTTACATTCCCCCAGCACCGTACTGCTACAAATACTCATTGGCACTTGGTGTTGCTGGCTTTTCACAATTTAGCCATTCTATGGGATCTAGTGGCACCTCACTGTGGTTTTATACTTGGTTTATTCTATTGAGCAATGACACTGGGCATCCCCCCCCCATTTCTTTGTCTTCTAGATAGCTTCTTATGTGATGTGCTGCTTTTTGTTATTCCACTGAATTTCCAATTGTACATGGTCTTATTCCTCACACACCTGATATTTCACTTGTCATTTTTTCTCCTTGACAATCTTTTTCTCTCTATTCTTTAGATAATTTCTACATTCAAGGTCATGGATTCTTTCCTTTATTATCTCCATTCTGCTATTAATTTCGTTTATTGCAGGTACTGTGTTTCTCAATTATAGAATTTCTCTCTCTGCAATAGTAAGGATTGAAATCAGGGTCACTCTACACTGAGTTAAATTCCCAGGCCATTTTTTTTTTTTTTCTTATTTTGACACAGTGTCTCACTAAGTTGCTTAGGCTGACCTCAAATTTGCCATCCTTCTGCCTCAGCCTCACAAGTCACTGGGATTACAGGTGTGTACCACCACACCTGGTTCAAAATTTCTCTTTTTTATATTGAGGATATTTTCCTTTACATGTATGGTTCTCAAACTTAAGGTATATCACACAATCATGTTGACAGCTTTTGAAAAAGCAGACTTCTGGGCCTTCCCCAGTTTCTGATGCAGTTGATTATAGGTGGAGGTAAAGAATTTGTATTTCCAACAAATATTCAGGTGACCCTGCAGCTACCGGTATAGGGACCACATTGAGAACCATGTTCCACATCACTGAGCTTAAATAGTCACAGGAAGGGTTTTCAATATTTGTTTGCTACTTTCAACATCCGGATCATGCTAGGTTTGGTCTATATATCTTTCCTATTGGAAATGAATCAATTTTCCAGTTTTTCCCTGTCTTGAGCAACTTTGGATTGAAACTTGTACATTATAAACATTATGGTATGGAGACAGTGGATTGTGTTACATTCTTACCAAGGATGCCAATTTATCAAAGTCCATCTTGAGAAGCAGAAAGCTCTCGGTCCTGTTCTTTTGCCCTCATCTAGGCTAGCAGGGTCTGAGGGATGATACCACGTGTAATTGTCCTCATCCTGGCACAGACATGATTCAACCAAAGAGAACAGGGGCACCACATACAGGATCCATGCTTTCCCCTCTTGATGCTCCCCGTGGGAAACTCCCCTCAACTTCCAATACCTGTGATCACCCAAATTCAACAACATGCTTCACCAGTGCAGAAGACTGTGAGGTCTGCATCTCTCTGTAGCTATCCCGCACCTTGCCAACTCTGGCTGTTCTCAGAATGGGACAAATGACCACACTGCTGCTTCCTTCTGACCACTCCCCCTGACCACAATGGCCTATTCTGATTTGTCCTCCACTGCCCCCATATGGGGTTTTTGGTACAGTGTCCAGTTGCTACCTACAGGAGGGTCAATTCAGTATGGGCTGACTCAGCTAATACCGGAAGCAAAACTCCCTCCTAACATTATTTTTAAGTAAATATGAAAAATTTCCCCAATCATTAGCTACTATAAATTCTAATAGGACTGGAGTTGTGGCTCAGTAGTAGAGCCTGGCGTGTGTGAGACACTGGGTTTGGGTCTCAGCACCACATATAAATAAATAAAGGTCCACTGACAACTAAAAAAAAATATTAAAAAAAATTATAGATGGGCAGAGTGGCGCATGTCTATAATCCCAGTGGCTCAGGAGGCTGAGACAGGAGGACGGCGAGTTCAAAGCCAGCCTTAGCAATTTAGGAAGGCCCTAAGCAATGCAGTGAGAACCTTACTCTAAATAAAATACAAAATAGGGCTGGGGTGTGGCTCAATGGTCAAGTGCCCCTAAATTCAATCCCCAGCCCAGTACTCCCCCCAAAAGATAAATTATAATGGGACATGTAATACTCTCTAAAACAGATCTAGTTTTAAGTATGTAAACTAAAGTAAACAGGTTCCTATTAAGCCACAGAGACTACATATTTCTGTGACTCAGGGAAAGGAATCAAAGTAATTCATATTTACCTGCCCTTCATAAAACTTCAGTTGAAAAATGAAATTATATCTTTATATAATCTGAAGAGAAGTAGCTATTATTATGTTAAAAAATCAATTTGTCCCTTTCCAGAGATATTCTCGGTGGGCTATTTTTTTCTGCAAGTCATCCTGTCTCATCCACACATGTTATGTATTGAGCTTCTTTCTGATAACACAACTCGATAGCTGCCTGAAAAACCTCTAAGTAAGTTAAAATGCATTTTATTCTACTTAATAAGGGAAAGCTACAACCATGCAACCAATTTTCACTTCAACTCCCTGCTTGAGGTAATTTAAAGGATCAATAGCAAAACTGTTACCTATGAGTTTATTTTACTAAGCATTTGGCTGTGTCGATCCATTTCCTAACTGCCTCTGATTGTTAAACATCCCGGGGGAAATGTCTTCCATGCATCCAATTCCACACCGGCTCCCTTCTAGCACACATGAGATGTGTGATTAAAAAATGAATTCATAATAAGCATTCCATTAAGGAGCACGTGGAGCAAGCTAACAAATACAGCAAAGTACCAGTAATGCGATGCATATGCCAACAGGCAGACAACAATTCTGTCTGTTAAATAAACGGAGAGCCAGAAACAAAGGCATTCCTAATGAACACGGCAGCAAATTCATTACAGCAGATTTAATATTGGTAGCTAGATCCTGGATCAGCTCAGAAGTCAACTGGTGATGTGGCTACTTGTTCCACCATTAGAAGCCACTTGGAGGACTCCAGGCTGAATGAGAGCAAAGGACAGACAAAGAGAAGCTTTGGTGGAGCACCGCTGTCACAGTGGAGGTACTCCCTAACCACAGAAACAGGGGCGACGTTTTTGCTTCCCAAAGAGAAGAAATGGGGAAGGAGTATTTCTCTTGTGAGGTAGGAAGCACAATCTCAAACAGGCGTGAGAGCGATACAGGGAGTGTCCACGGTCCTAAATGAAAGGTGGTCAGGCCAGTGGATTCTGAGGTAGTGACAGCAGCATGGAGAAAAGTCAGGCAAGGCGACACTTGACCTAGGAAGCCTTTGGGGCTCCTCAGCTGCAATCCTCATGGGCATGGCCACACAGCTGTCCCCAATGACCACCTGACCACATACCACACAGTCCTTGACTGCTACAGAGAAACCGCTTATGTGTGAAGTCAATGATAGCCAGCGGAGAGGCCAGTTAGTCATTTAAGGGGCCCTGATTTCCAGTTCCCACCTCTACCACTGAGCTGCTTTGTTTGTATTTATGAGTACAAGTTGACCCAGCCATCGACCCACTTAATTTTTCAAAATCTGCATTTGACATATGCTCAGTTTTGAACTTCTTTTAAGCCAACACTCTCCCCTCTCACTTTTCCTGTTCTGTGATCCCTGGAGCACAAATCACCATGGGGGAGGCAACGAGTCAGCAGCACCTTCAGAAACAAGTTTCTCCTTCACACTGCTGTGTCTACAGGTTCCAAGCAAGAGAACTGTACCTTTTGTTCTCAGCCTAAGAGATTAACATTCATCACTAACAGTATGTTACACACACCAGGCTACCTATTTACACTTCATTCTTAAAGTAGATAATATTCCATACTCCTTGTCATAATTCCTAAGGTTGATGAAGCTTAAATGAATAATTTTATAGTTATTTTACAAGACCACCTCTTATGACTTATTGCTACTTTATGTGTCATATAAATCCTATTATTATGCCAATAAGAGCTTAAAGTAAGCAGAGCACAAAACTATTTAACTTGAATCTTACTAGTAATCAGAATATTTCATAAAGCAATCAAGGGGGAAAAAAACCACTATTTTTAATAAGCCTTAAGAGCAAAAAAGTCCTTTATCAATGAGCTGGTCAATATTACAATACATGGCAAGTGTACATCTAATGTTGGCACAGATGGTAGCTGTCCAATATCCGTCCTCCTCCTTCCACAGCATGGAATGGCAGCTGGGAAAAGAAACCCAGGACCCATTTCTTGACTTCACTTACAGCAGTCCAGAGACAATTCTCACCAACAGAAGGTGGAGAAGAATTTTTCAGCACCAGGCTACTGTGCTTGGAACCAGGACCTTAGCTCCTAGCTTTTTTCCTACCTGCTTGCAATCAGGTGACCAATGGAGCCCAAGACTCCACTAATCAGGAACACCCTGGACTTCTCCTTAAGCAAGAAATGGACTTTTCATGTGTTTAAGACACTGTACATTTATGTGTCAATTTGTTACAAACCCAGCATTATCCTAACAAATACACAACCTGAAAGAAAGATTACTTTTCAAAAACAAAGTTTCCTGCTGCTTCATTCCATGTGTGGTACTCCAAAATGGTCCATCAATAGAAAGCAAATTTTAAAACTTACTCTGAACAATATCTATGATTTTAAAAAGTAGCTAAGACGAAAGTTTCTTACGTTTCTAAAGCAGAAGGGAGGTGCTTCTTCCGCCCCGTGCTGCTTATGATAATCCGCCCAGTCAAAGTCCTGGCCGGAGTAACCTGTGAATGATGAAACACAGAGAGCCAATGTTAGCTGAGCCAAATCCCAGGCGAATGCTGAACCTTAGCATGGGTCAGTGGTTGAAATCATAAGAGGAGCAAGTCTAAGTCCTGAAGGATGAGTCCTCAAGCCTCACAGCATCAGATTTCATGAGGCTCAAATGAAATATTTTGGAAAATGCAAAACATCTAATATAGGCAAGGAGTGCCATCATCATATTGCAGGACCTGAAACCAGCTGAAGAAGGGGGAACTTACCTGCTGACAGGTACAGAACAGCAGAGAGAAGGAATGTCACAGAACATTCTTACGATCCATTTTGCAGAAACAGACAAAGACACCTCCCTTCTATAAATGCCAAGACCACAGCAACTTTACTTTCAGTATCTTCAAAGAAATAATGAGCATTTATTGGGGAAAAATACAGTTGGGAGATGGTTCTTAGAAGAATAAATGAAGAAAGAGCAGAAGACAAACAAGGAGTCAAAACCCTCAAAGACAAAGGAAGAGGAAGAATATAAACCACGCCGTGGAACTGAACTGCAAGGACGAAGGAAAGAGAGAATTGGGAAAGATGGGCCTCTCTGGCTTGAAGCTTTGGGGAGAAATTGGAGATTCTAAGGAAAGGGTTTGAGAAATGACTATTCACATGCACTAAATTTAATTAAATGCAGTGTGATTTTTCTTTCTTTTACTGACTTCATTTCTGGAGGAGAGGAGATTGCAATTACACAGTATAAATCCATCATGGCAACCACAGAAGACACGGGAGGAGATGAGGGGAAACAGCACCGGCTCATAAATGAGAAAGACACACAGAGAGGAAAAGCCTCCAAGTCAAGCCAATGAGCCAAAGCCAAGGAAAAGGGGTGAGGTGCTTAAACTTCTCCAGTTAACAATGGACGGAGGTGGGAAGTACAGACCAACAGTGGTTAAACTACAATGTGATCAATGTCACTGTCACACACTTGGTTCGGTGTGCTTTCTTTATTAGTTGAAGTATGTGCAAGATAAATCCATTAGGGACTTCTGAAGTATACTTTTGACACTAGTCCCCCAATTTCTCATATACATAGTGTCATAACCTCCACTACTGTAGATTCACTTCATGTTGGGACTTTAAGTTACTAAATCCCCACAGATGCAGAGATTCATTAATTACAGAAATTATTAAAGGAACTCAAGATATGGATGCCAAAACAAAAAAGATATGCTCCCAAAACAAAAGTGTTATTTTCATTAGCTAAGTTCAATTTACTGTCCACCCCCCCACCCAGGATTGCAGGAAGAGCTATTAACCAAGAAAATAGCTCTCCTCTGGTTCCAAAGACTGACCTCTGACCCACCCATGCCCCACTGACCAGCAGTGGCAGGAATGTCCTCCTTTTTCTTAAGACATCTATTTCATTCTACAAAGACTGACAACTCATTTCTTTCCACAAAGTGACATGATACTTCCAAATACTATATTCTCTTTTCAGGTAATTTCAAAGTGGTTCCTGAAGCTCTTCTGCCTGTCTTTCCACTAACCTTTCTCTTCAGGGCTATCCCTCCTGCTAAATGGCTCTTGCATCAGAGGTTTCTGGAAGGACAAAACTAAGGTACTTCAAATATTTTCACACAAAACAAAGAATGCCTTAAATAAGGTAATGGAATTCGAGTTTGTTTTACAATTGATAGAACACTGCACTGTGAGCACAGTTTGGAATTGTTTTGGAGCCAATCTGCATGTTCATGTATTAGAGTACAAGGGACCGTGAGCCTCAAGACACTTGGTCTGGTCACAAGTTTCTTGACAGCACAGAAGGCACTGAACCAGAAAAGAGGAGGGCTAGTTTTAGCTTCAGCTCTGTGGGTCACAGGGTGGACCACGGTGAAAATAAACACATGCCTGACTTTCTGCATCTATGAGGCCACAAAATAAAGAGCAAAGCTTCAAGGCTCCCTCTGGCTGACATACTCTATGACTCAGAGCTGCCATTTCTAATGATTTTACTCTTGCTACTTAGGATTTTCTTTCCATCTCTTTGTGATTAATTTTCTTTTCTTCTACTAGGACAAGAGTGTAATAGGATTAGAAACATCCCAACTCAATCCATGAAGACCAGGTGAATGCCCACAACACCAGGATCCCATCTGCCTGGCAGGCTGGCTTTGTAAGGGTCAAGACCTCCTTCTGTGTCTCCTCACTGGACCTCTGTTCCTTCCTTAGTTAATTTAGTGAGCTTATGAGATCGTGGGTGCTAAACAGATACAAAGCAAAACATTTTCTGATACTGATACAACACCGCATTTGGATATTCTGTACAATAAATATCTATTCAGATAAAACTATCCAACTTTCTGTCATTCTATTTCTTAAATGTGGACATTTAGCTGGGTTTTCTACAACCAGCTTCTAATGGATTTCAACCCACTCCACACAATGTCATGTTCCATGTTTGCCTGGGTCTACATTCAACCCTGCATATGCCCAGGCCCCCACAGTGACTGTGGGGAGCCATTTTTAATCAAATAATTTCTAGATATAATCAAGTCTTGCTGGGTACAGTTTAAGCAATAATTAGTGATTCTGCCCCCAAAACTCACTATTTTTCTTGAACATTGGAAAGGCTTAGACTTTTCCTCCTCCTCCTCCTCCTCTTAGGGACATTTATTCACTTCATCACTTAAAATTCTTTTCCTTTGAGCTGATAATGAGCTCTCTTTGTAAGGCATTTTTTGTGACAGCTCAGAAAATAACTGCTACATAAAAACAAATTGCTGTGGATCGTATAATAGAGACAACAGGGGTCAATTATGCTCATTAATCAACAAAGACAGAACAAGAAGTACTGGGGCTTAACTATAGCCAGGAAAACATGTTTTAAACCTGGAGGGAGGGAGGAAAATAGCAGAGGGGAGAAGAAAATAAAAGGAAATATACCCTCTTAGGCTATTAAAATTTGCAACAAGCTGCCAGGGGAGACTGTTGAACCACAACCATTAGAGTTATTTTAGCCTTTATCAGTGTTTATTCTAAATGAAGTTCCAACTGTTCCAGGTCCAAAAGGGATAAGGCAGATGACCCATTTTCACATGATATAAATGAATGGTCATAAACCAGCTCCACTTACAAACATTACCATCGACTGTGCAAATGGACAATTCTTTTGAAAAACTATTTGATAACATCAGTAAAAATATCCAAGCCCTTTGACAGAACAAATTCACTTCTGAGAATTTATCCCATAAATGGGATCCTAAAACCTGAGAAAGGGTGATACATTAAGATACTTATGGGATTATGTAATGACTTTCCATTCAACAACAAGAAATGATGTGAGACTTATCCAAATGCACAGGATGTCACGCAGGCATGAAAGTTCAAAGAGTATATTGAAAAAAAAATATTTAATGAAAAAATGGTTGTTATGCGTTAGATGTGAACACTGCTGCAAGCTTACATTGAATTATTATATTTATATAAAAATATGCTGAGGAAAAGTCCAGTAAAAGTGTTGAGAAAAACTTTAAAAAAATAAATATCAAAAATAATTGTTTTAGGGCTGGGGATATAGCTCAGTTGGTAGAGTGCCTACCTTGTGTGCATAAGGCCCTGGGTTCGATCTCCAGCACCACAAAAAAAAAAAAAAAAATTGTTTTGGACTCTTGTTTACTTTTTTTCTTTAACCTTTTTGTGTTTTCCCAGTTTGCAATAATGATTATGAAATTATTTCAGTAAAAAAAGTCAGATGAAAACATGGCATCTTTGCTCACTTTCATCAGATAATCAGGACACAGGTCAATCAGTGGAAGGGTCTATTCAGCATGTGAAAGACCCCAGGACTGCCTTTCCACAGCCATCTGTCTTTGGATTTGCTAACAGAATCCAGTTTTTTCTCTGGCATTGGTCAGGCCCCTCCTTGACACCTGGAAGTGAATCTTGGCTATCCAGAGACCATCACGGTGGCCTCATGCCCCTGGCCTGTGGCTTGGGATAGGAGTTTGGAAAAAGTTTATGGAAAGATTTCTTTCTCTAATAAAGGAGACATACGGGACTAAAATTCTTGTACCAGGTGGCTATAAAAGTAAAATGTGCAATTGTAATAGAAAATAGGAAAAGAGTATCATTTTTGCCAACTACTGGTTTCGCAAAATGAAAAACATTAATAAGACATCACTGGAGGTTGCTGGGAAAGAGGCCTCTGTAAGCATTTCTTCTTGGAGAACAACTCAAAACATGGAGACAGGTGTCAATTTCATTAGGTGTCATGGGTCAGAATCTTCAAGAATATGCCCACCTCCAGCCTACACAGCTGCTCCCTCACATGGTCCTTTATTCAAATCTATGGACCTGGCACATGCTATGTGCAAGGCAGGTGTTAATACTTGGGATACAGAAGTGAACAAAATGACAAAACCCCTCCCCTAGCAGGGCTCACCTGCAGTGAGGGGAGACACAACAAGCTTCAGTTTAAAAACCCAGATGCTCCCAAATAGTAAGAGACTAAGTGCAGAGAGCACACGGAGATGGCCACTCCTGTTACAGAGCAGTCAAGGAGGCTCCCTGATAAGGTGAATGGTGGCACGGGTGTCCTGGGGCGGAGGAAGGAGGCATGCAGCTCTTTGGGGAAGAGGGGATGCCAGACCCCAGATTTACTGAGCGCAAAAGCCCAGGAGCAAGTCTGGAGTGTTCATGGATCAGCAAGAAAGATGGGGAGGCTGAAGCAGAGGGAGGAGGTGAGAACAGCCATCCTATGTTGGGGTCAAAGGGGACAACTGTGCAAGAGTTTTGTATATAAAGACAACAACTTAAAACAAGAGCAACAGGGAAGTATTTGAACGATTCACCTACAGATTTTGGGATGCGCCATATTTCAAGTCATCAATATTTTGGCATGACACAGCTTAACCAATGACAAAAGCAAAGTGTGAACACATAGTTAATGTATGATGTGTAAAATAATGAAGTAGGTATACAAAGTTGTATACCCAAGGAAACAGAAACTGGGAGGAATACATACCAAAAGTTATTCCATCAAGGTAGAATTATTAAAAAGAACAGATTATTAGACTTTTCTATTTTTCAAAGTTTGAAGGACGAATATGTATTAGTTTGTGATATAAGAATTCTTTTAAAAATGAACTGAAGTCCAACAAAGTAGTAACACTTCCTAAGAGAAGGAAATGTATTTTTTCAAGAATTCTTCAGCGTTTCTTATCCAGTTTGCTGAACTGGTTAATTGCTGTTTTGAGGAAGAATGCAAAGGGTATGGACCCTGACTTCTTGAGCCCCAGCAGCTCCGAGAGCAGGAGACTCCCCCTCTGACACCCATAGCACCAAGGAGCGAAAGCAAGGGTGGAGAGAGGCCTGGAGAGTGAGGAAGAAAGCTCTGAGGCATCTCACCCAGGAAGCTGAAGGGGGAATGGCCCCAAGGAGAGCTCTTCTACACTAGAGCAAGTTTCCTTTGTTAAATGTCAGAACTGTGAGTGTAAGTAACAAGTTTCCTTAGCTTGTAGCTCAACCTTCTTTTGAAAGGAAAAGTGATACAACCATCTTCAAATACCAGGACCCAGATACATAGACAAAAGCAGAACCCACCTTCTGGGAACAGGTTCCCAGTTTTGCTCAGAAAATCTCACCAACGCTGGGCACCTCCCTGCTCTATGCACCTCACTGACCAAAAGCTGATCTCTCTTCCTTACAAAGGCTTGGTTTGGAACAACCAATAGTCCCTGAATACTCCCTGAAGCAACATGCTCAATGGCAACAAGGACAAAAGGGAGAAAGATCATGCAGAACTTGCTGTCATCCGACTGTTTGCTAAATTTTATTTTCAGTTGTCAATGGACCTCTATTTTATTTATATCCAAACTGAGAATCAAACCTAGGGCCTCACACGTGCTAGGCAAGTGCTCTACCACGCAGCCACAACCCCAGCCCCTGGTTACTAAAACTTATAAGGCCCTCTTGAACTCTTCCAGCTATTTCCATATTCTTAGCTGACATTCAGTCTTAAGCCTTCCTGATGGGGCAGGTCTTAAACATCTACACATTCACTCATTTCCAATTGGGCTGTTCTTCCTTTTTATGTTTACAGAATAAAGCAGGGAGAAAAAAAAGAAAAAGGACAGTAAGCAGAGAGAAGGGAAACAATTAAATTTAGTAGAAATGGTAACCATGCTACTTCCTTATCTTTCAGAGAATTATGTTGAGAAGTATTTAATACAGGTGATGATGTGACACTTAATATCCTTCTCTCTCTGGGAGCAAGCACAACATGCTATTTTGAATTATAACCATAATGTTAAGAGATACAGATATGTCCCCAGGATAGAACTGAACATACAATAAGTATCAACTGTCACCAGAAAACGTCTTCAAAATACTGAAGAATGAAGAAGTGAAGAAGAGGGAATCAAGTTGTCAACAGCCAATAATATTTTCAGATACTAAAAATGATTCAAAGTTGTACTCTCCCGGCTCTTTTCAATTAAAGTGACTGTGTTTGCTTAGCACGTACAAGACCCTGTTTTCAATTCCCCACAACGAGGAAAAAAAAAACAAAACTTTTTCTGATCAGGAACAAATCAGAAATATAGACACAAGACCATATTTCAAGTCCAGTAACTAGCTGGGAAAATCTAAAAGTGTTCTCTCTACTGCCAGAAGAAATATAATTTTAAAAATTAATTACATAGCAAAACTCAAAAAATGAAAGAAAATCTGCAGATGCCAAAAAACTACAAGGACTCAGAAAGTCATAGCTGAGTAGCCCAGGAGCTTATGGGGGTTAGGGTGGAAGAAGATTGGGCTCAGGAAGAGAGCAGAAGGACCCCTTGCTGCAGAAACCACCCCAGCCCCAGGCAGCCTAATCACTGAAACAAGAAAGCAGCAGAGATTGCCACTACCTGCCTGCAGTTCTGATTAAGAGAGGGAGTCAAGAAGGAACCATGGTGTGCTCCTCCAAGGCAGCTGCACATGGGATGCCCTGTCTAATCTCACAATTCCACATGGTACATTCTGAGAGCTAGTGCAAGACTCGGCCATCCATGCTCAGAATAACCAGGGACATCTTTATGGAGCAGACACTGTCTCTGATGCTGGAGATACAGCAAGAAACAGAGATTCTAAAACATAAGTCTTCACCCTGTCCTTTCCCATGGGCAGATGGAGCAGGAAAAAATGTCACACAAAGTCCTCCAGAGTAGTGAAAATGCTGAAAAACTGGGCAGACAAATGGATTCTTCTCCCTACTTTCCTCCGAGAAAAGCGCTTTTTCTTTTGAAAATTTAAAGAACAGACAAAAATACAGTGATGATGTAGAACATTTGAACAATTTAATTAATAAGCTGGATCAAACCGAATGACCTGACAGTAAATTTAAAACAGCTAAAACAAACTCCACTGTTAAGTACATATCCATTACCCAGCCAGTCATACCCAGAAACGGTAGCCCCAGCGAAATCAATAACTGCTAAAGGAAGTAAATTCAAGCTCAATAAAAGACCAACAGCACCAGCTGCAGAGGGTTTTACAAGCTTGCTTTAGCAAATCTAAAGGAATCAGATCATCTATATCTTATACAAACATGCTCTTGAGAAAGCTTAGAAAGGTTGCTGGATATGAAATAAATATATAAAAATATGGGTAGTGACAGAAGGGGACAGAGCTTCAATTCATTTGATATTCAACAAGTATCTAGTAGGTGCCACATGCTATTCTAGCCACCGGGCGTGAGTGGGTGACCAAGAGGGGGAAAAATTTCTCTTTTGTGGAGCTTCATCTTAGTGGGGAAATAAAGAACAAGACAAAAAAGTCTACAAGTATATTCTTACTTGTATATTATATGGAAAGAAATTCTGTGGAAAAAAAAGAAGTACAGGGAAGGAGATAAAAATGGTGGGGGTAGCAATTTGCTATCAATATCCTATAAGGCAGCCCATAAAGACAATACCAAGAAGGTGCAACACTAAGTCAAGACTGAAGGAGGAGGAGTGAGCCAGGAAGCTGGGGAGAGCATTTGAGCAGAAGGTAAAGTAAGTGCCAGGGTTTAAGGAGGGACTGTGCCACCATGACATAGGAATGGCAAAGAGGCTGGGGACTAGATGGGCAATGGACATTGCAACAGCTAGGAGGTGCTACCTGTTGTCACAGTCATGACCTGGACTCACAGTGAGCCTGAAGACAGTGCAGAGTCCACGCAGAGAAGGGATGTGTGTGACTGATATTCTGACATGATCCGTCTGTTGAAGAAAACCAGGGGCCACTGCAGTAACCACGTGAGACCCAATGGTGACTTGGGCCAGGTGATCACACAGCCCACAGCCTAAATGCTCAAAATGGTGACAGGATTCACCAGGTAACTTGATTCAGGATGTGATAAGTGGGGGAGTCAAGGAGGACTCCGTCTTCAACTTTATCAATAATGCTTTATTCTACTTTATAAAAATCTGAATCATACACGGCAAAACGTTAGCACCTTTTCAAAGGAGTAGGGCCATGAGTATCTACATTTTTTTTCTGTTCCCTTTCTGAATAAAATGAATGACAAAATGGACTAAGTCCATCAGTAAGTGACTGAAGCTTTTCTTTAGGAAAAGAGTACACGAATTAGCATTCGATGCTTTGTATTCTGATAATAATTAAGCACCTTGACTTCCTAAATTCCACTAACAGTTTATGTGTCCATTAAATGATCAACCTAACAGTTATATATGAAAGTGCTAAAATGAGCCATTGACTTTAGCCTTTGCTCCAACATTTTACAACAGAAATTTAAAGGTTGAACATTTTCTACAAAAGATCCCCCTGGGTGGAACGTTTCTTCCTCTAATTCTACAACTAACCTTTGATATCACATACCATGAAGGTTAACGGAAAAAGTTAAACATAGCAATTCATGGTCGATGACCTATATACCTTTTGGCTTAGTTTATTTATGTATGTCCTTGTTTAATCACCTGTCATGTAATACCGACTTGGTGTTTACTGAGTTTAAGCTATTCAGATAAAATCTCCAAGGTTCTGTCCTTGTCTTAACAGGAAAGCACTTGCTGCAGAATGTCCCCTGGGAACTGGGAACTTCTGTCCACTCTACCTTAGATGTCCAGTCCCTCAGGCCTGGGGCAGGATGTCATATATATATATATATATATATATATATATATATATAAAAGTAGGAATAGAGTCAAAATAGTGCAATAAGTATCTGTGATCTTTATGCTTCTCTCTCATCTGCCACCAAATATCTTGCTTCCTCTGCTGCTTTCACTTCATACCTTTTGGAGATTAGGTATGTAAATCAACCCAACATATTCTAGATAGAAACCTCACAATTCAAGTTTAAAACAACAAACCTGCTTAAAAAGCTTCTACTTCCACACTTTAATAAAGCAAAGAAAGTTATCTGAAAAATTCCACAGCAAGCTTGCCAGGCCTCGTGTTGAGATAAGGTGGGTAATAAATTACCCCAAAAGGAAACCATTAAACCACACTACAAAATCTACCACCACTACCACCACCACCACCTCTAATTTCTTACTCACTTTAATTACAAAAATAAATATATTCCACTCTCATGAGAAGGGAAAGGAGCTCAATAAATAAAATCACAATTGTATCATAACTTACATCGGCATTTGGAAAATGAGTCCCTAGGATTATAATTTGCCAACTGCTTTGATTTATAGATTATTTCCATCATGTAAAAGTCATGGTCCATTAACATCTGTTAGTTGGGTTTAGGGCCACCAATTTTTAAATTCAGAAGATTAAAAATAATATCATAGTCCCTTGGTATCCATGGGGGATTGACTCCTGGACCCCAGACTGACATGAGAATCCATGGAAGCTCAAATCCCTATACTAATAATGGCAGCGTATTTGCGTATAGCCTGGCACATCCTCCTGCAAACTTTAAATTGTCTCTAGATTATTTATCATAACCAGTGCAATGTAAGTGAGATGCAAATAGTTGTTCTATTATATTATTTAGGGAATAATGACAAGTAAACAGTCTGTACATATTCAGTATAATTTTTCCTATATATTTTTGACCCACTGTTGGTTGTATCCACAAATACAGAGGACATGGATGTGAAAGGCCAGCTGCTCTCCATTAAAGTCCCACTCCTACCCTTGCTCCTTCTACCCACCTCCATTAGCCATAAGCCCACACAGAAACAACAGCTCTAGCTAGTTTACTGTGCAGTATTTAGGAGATTACTTACAAAAACATTGAGTAAGCATGGTAAAGTTCTCTTACTTAC
Organism: Urocitellus parryii; assembly: GCF_045843805.1. Lineage (NCBI taxonomy): Eukaryota > Metazoa > Chordata > Mammalia > Rodentia > Sciuridae > Urocitellus > Urocitellus parryii. Next base: position 73,188,110 of record NC_135539.1, on the reverse strand, counting down.
TTCTTCTCTAACAAACAAGAAAGATATTATGGTATACTGACAAAACTTTTATCATTCAGTGCGTTTTATAGAGCTTTCTATGCAAGTACATAGATTCCCTTCATTATTTCCAATAACTGCATAGTTTTCATTAGATGGATATCCAAAATTCACTTAACCAATATCCTACGGATGGACACTTGGATTTTCCTCCCTAGTCTTTTGCTATTAAAAATAATGTGGCAAAAAACTCTTTTATGCATACACTTTCTGTATAGTCTATTCCTCTAGGACAAATTTCCAGAAGTGAAACTTCTGAGTCAATGAGTAAACGCATCTCCTTCGCCACCTTCCACACAGTTGCACCACCTGCACCTGCACCTGCACCTGCACCTGCACAGTGACATTGGAGCATCTTTGGTAACCTGCACTTATCAAATCTCAATGCTTCTGTTCTTTATCCTTTGGACTTTTGCCTTCTCTGATAAATATATAGCATCTCCACATGATTTATACTTGTATTTCTCTTATTATATTGAGTTTTGCATATTAATCATTGATTCTTTTACCTAGTTTTAGTTTGTTCACATTGCTTGTCCATTTTTCTGTAAGTTTCTCGTCTTTTTGCACTGTTTATAAGTAAAAATTCTATTGTTTCAAGAGAACAGTCCCATGGCCTGAAAATTCCTGCATATTACCAGTGGATCCTGAACTAATTCTATGTATCACTTTTTAAATGCTTTAAGGGTTTAAAAGGTTATCCCTGAGATTTTTTAATTGGCATTCACTAATCAATCATACTGGATTTGCTAAAAATAACCTATCACATCCACAAAAAAAAATGTTCTTTTTCTTTGCAAATACAAAAGGCATACTTCATTTCCTATAGGGGAAGAAAGAGCTGGGAAGGCTGGATGAAGACAATTTCATCCTTGGATGACCGAGAAAAAAACTGGTAATGGTAGATATTTAGAGGCATAAAAAAGTTGAAGACATGGAAAATATTAGATTTTATAAATACATTTGTGCAGTCCTTCCACTGCATGTTTAGCAGTTCAATTACATTAATATACAACAATTTTCTTAATATCATAAAATTCAAGTATCCAGATAGGCACACCCATTTCTCTAGTAAATATCCAAGCTACATCACCAATCTGACTATATACAGTTCATAAGAATATATTTAAAGGGGCTGGAGTTGTGACCCAGCGGTAGAATACTTGCCTAGCACATGCAAGGCCCTGGGTTCGATCCTCAGTACCACATAAAAAAATAAAGTTATTGTGTCCAACTACAACTAAAAAATAAATACTAAAAAAAGAATGTATTTAAAAACATTGATAGCTATGAAGTCTATGCCACAATGGACGGATCAAACTGCCAAACACTGATATAAACACTTTCCCTTTTTAAATTCTTTAACAGATCCAATTCCAACTAACTAGGAATTTGCAAAGTCTAAACCAGCTGCATTTTAGATATCTAGAAAAAGTCTCCTTTGATGACAAGGGACCCCTCCCCACACATTGCACTGAGGAAGTTAGGAAAAAACAAAGATGGCCCTTAGGGGCTTTCCAACTTGGCAGGAGTACTTCTTATCTATTACTATACATCTCTGACAATAAGTGAGGTCACATTAAAGGATTATAAAAATACCTAGATTTTTATCATTTCTTTGACTCTGCAGAATACCTAGGGACTGCCAAAGGTACCCCTGGTGACAGTCTTGAAAACTGGGGACATGATCTGGCTCAAGTCCAAAAGGGCAACACACATGGCGGGTTCGTGGACTGGGGTCCTCCCTCAGCATCAAGCACAGACTCAGGGGCCAGGCCTCCTGCCTGCTGCCCACCACCTGAAGGCCCTTGGACGGCTGGTAAGCAGCATTTTGTGGAAGTTCACCATGTAATCACTAGACCACATGCCATGATTACGCATCTTTAATCTAACGGGTCAGCAGGAGAAACGGAAATATCCAGAGGCATCTCTCTCCTCCATGGGGATGAGTGTGGAGGAAAGAGGAGATAAAAGCCCAGAAAACACAGTTGTGCTACAGATAAGCTTGGCATAGCCCAATTAAATGATGCATACGGCACAAGACAGCCACAGGGCAACAGAAACTTACCATCCCAAAACAACTAACTAACACCGGAAGTAATCTGATCCCTAGGGATTCAAACATAAAACTTTTTTTAAAATCTGAAGCTGTCCATTAAAATCTCCCCCAAGAAAGTTTGTTTTCCTACTCTTTTCCCAGTTCTCTCCTATAACTTCCTTTACTTTCCTTCTCACACTGTCACGCTTCATTTTACTGTTGTCCTGCCTCGACGAACCTCAGACCTGAAGGGGAGACAACAAGCCATGTTACTAAATGAGAAAGGTACTACTTGGACAGATCAAAGTGTGGTTCTTGGATCCCAATCTAAAACTAATTTAATGCATCCTGACTCCCAAGCAAATGATTTTAATGTATTACAGCGACAAATTGATGTATATCTGAGAGCAACTAGGCCCTGGGGAAAATTTGATGGGTTGGAAATAAAAATCTAAAGAAATGCTTTATTAGCATTTTGTTGCACTTATAAAGCCACTTCTCAGACACTTTCAAGAGCGTAACTCAATCATTTAGCAACACCGCATCCTCCCTTTACCGCCACACAGGAGCAGCGAAGCTGCCGATGCAGGGTCACTGGTGGAAGAACTGCAGCTGACAGAAGTGGGCTGGGGAGCCCAAGGGCACACATCACAGCAGGGGACAGGCTGAGGGACACCTGCCTCAAGCTATCCAGGAAGAACACTCTACTTCCTCTGCACACAGGCTCTCTATAGGGCAAACTTCTCCAGGTGAACAACAGCATGGCTTCAATGACAAGACACCCTCAGGAGTCACCAATATCTTGTAAATTTTCACAGGATACAAACCTTTGGGAGGAGTGAGGTTGACTCCATTTTTAAGGCACCATTGTACTGGTAAAATCCCCAAAGAATCCGCATGGCACATCATTGAGAGTTTACTAGGTTCTGGTCTTAGGTCATCAATAGTCACTTGAAAAAAATGATTGTTAAAAACCTGAAACAAAACAAGAAGCAAAGGTTAATTCCTTGGTATTTCATATGTAATGCTGGCACTGCTTCCAAACAGATATGTCATCAAAGTGATGGCACAAAAGCTAAGACAGGTGCTGAAAAGACCAGCTGGTTTCTCAGCGTCCACAGCAGGCACCAAACTCCTCCCTTCGGATCATCCCAACATCGGTCAGATCTGGTCCATGAAATTTCTAGACTTACGCTGCATCAGGACCCTCCAGAGACCCCACCTGAAGCCCAGGGGGTGATCACTATCCGGAAGCCTGCTTCACAGACTATGACACCCCATCCACCTCACTAGTCTATTAAAACTTGCTGCGTTTTTCAAGGTGTAACTCAAATGTCAATGCTACTGGCCTGGCTGGAATAAACAGCCCCTGCTCTGTGCTCCCAGAGCATGAGACACAAACTCTGTACTGAGGATCCTGGTTTCTTTCCTGGGCTAATCACTTAACAGTCTCCACCAACAGATCCTAAGTTCTTTGAGAACACAATGAACTGATGGCTCTTTGACATTCATCAAAGTATTTCCAAATGCTTTGTATAGAGAAACTGAATAAATACCCAAGGAATATAAGAGAAAACATCAAAGATGAAAAAGGAACAAGTTGCTGATAAAACCAAGAAGAGGGCAAAAATCAGTCGGTCCCCCACACTGAAAACCATGGTGGGTTTAAATCCCTGTATGTAAAGCAGGATGGAAAAAAGAGTGCTTTCCCGACTCAACAGACATTGACTGGTCTTTCTTAGGGAACTTTAACATTTTTACTAAGCTATGGTACCTAGCTTATAAAGTATTTCCTGGGAGTAGCCAAGTTTAAAGTTAAACAGGAGCAGAAACTCGCTTTTCTGCTCCTCTTCGTTCATTCCAGTAAACAGTTCCAGTTCTAAGCCTTTGAAAAGAGCAAAGGATCCAACATGGCCAGCCTTCCCAGGGAGGCCATCCTGACAGTCCTATTTAAAATTACATTCTCCCTCCACCCGGATGCTCCATTAGCCCTTCCCTGATATGTTTTCCACCTCAGCAAGTAACCCGTAAACACTACATTTATTTATTCATTATTTTTGTTTATTGTCTGTTTTCCCTCTTAAAATATCAGACAATACCTATTGTCAGAACAGTGCCTATAAATGCTCAGTAAATATCTGCAAAAATATTCTATAATGTTCATACACTCACACGTTAAAACAAACAAGTAAATTTTGTGGCAGGATCTTTAGGCACACAAGACGGCAAAGGCATGCACCAAGAATCTCCAAAACCCATTAAAACCCATTAAAATGCAGGTTCATGTGGGCACACACATTGGTTTTCACATTCCCAAATGGTCGGAACTGCTGGTTTGAGTTCCATATGGTCCAGAATCCAAAGATCTCAGAACCAATGCTCAAGGGCAGTTAATCAAATTGCTCAAAACTGCACATCTCCAAGCTTACAGAAACAGAAACCCAAAACCAGATTGCAACTCCAGTGCCCTCTCCTCTCATCAATACAGTCCACGTCACAGGTGACACTATCTTCATCCTCTGTCGACATCTCACCGTTGTGGGGCACCAAAAAATCATAGTCCTGCTGGACTGCTGAAGGTTGGTCACTGAATACTGCATCTGCCACACGCTCATCCACATTCCTGTTTGTTTGCTTTAATACATCTACTCACATCTCCCACAGTCGTGCCATGAAGAAAAACCTCGAGGGGGAGGTAGGGAGATGAAATCTTCACTGTGATGAGTCATGACAGCATAGTGTGTTATAGTCTCAAACATAATATTCTAAAACATTTACCAGTGTTTTGAGAAAATAATCTTGTTGTAAATATCTTCTACACCAAGAATGCTCTGATACCACACTGCATGAAGAGCAGTCTTGGGCCTGGGAAGCTGTGTTTCAGGGTTCCAAGGGATGGCTCAGCACATGGCTCTATTTAGTTTATTCTGAAATGCCAGATAAAGTTGTCACTGTCACCTCTCAGAATAAGGGCAATGTGCCATGTATCCAGAGAATGAACATCAACCTCTGCAGCAATGAAGGCAAATTCTGGATAGGTTTCAACAAGGTACAACTCTTCAGCTTTGAAAAAATTTTGAAGACCACCAGTAAAGAACCCCAAAAGTCCATTTCCAATAATAAGGTTTTTAATGGATGATGCACAAATGGGAAGGCATTGTGTTTCAATCCCAAGATCTCCATAAAGCACAAGGCAATAATTTTTCCTTAAAGAACTCACCTTAACAGTTATAAAAACAATTTGTTCACTAAAGGAAACGATTAGAAAAGAGGAAAATAGCAACTTAGGATTGTAACCACTTTTCACATTCTATAAAATACCCACCACTGAATTCCTAAGATTCTACCAAATCATAAATTAAAAAAATAACGCAAATATGCTGAAACACTTATCATTCCATGAACAAATGAGGTTATTTCAAAAAACATTAAAATATAATTTATTTTTGAATCTTTAACTCCTCCTTCTGAAAAGGCCACGTATGGGCTAAGAATGCTAAGTTTGTTGGGTTTTCCCACCATTAGTAATGGAATATTTAAGGTAGAAACATACGATTTAAGTTTTATAGCAGGTGATGTCATGGAGAGATTTCTTATTAAGAAGAGATATTATAACCTTAAAGAATAATCAGATCATTAAAATGCCTCTACATGAGAAAGTCTTTCATTTTGGACCTGAAAGTTTCAGAAGCATGAGTTTTCCTTCAATCAGTGGAAGCAGATATGCAAAAGGAGGCAGAAACGCTGGCTCATGGGGAGCTGAGAATTTGCTTCCCAGCATTTTCAGGCATTTTCAAAATAGAAATAGATCCTATTCACTCCTACCCACACAGGAGAAGTGAGTTAACTCTTATGATGACGACAACACGCAACTCACCCGCAGACAACTAAGAGAAGGGAAATTCAAACTATCTCTTCTACAAAGAGGCACCTGATCAGAGTCACTGTGCCCCTAGGGATCGAAAGAGCTTCCAACAGAACTGGACTGGGGGGGGACGGCAATGTCCCTTTGGCTTATCTGGTCCTGCAGCACATTCTTGTGTTGAGTATATTCCATCTGCTTGGCATGGAGCCGATTCACTCTGGGGGTTAAGGCCAAGAACAGAAGAGCAAAACCCACCTTAGTCACTGATGCAGGACAGATATGAAAGGGCTCACTCATATTCACTGTCTCTAGCTTCATCCCAACTGTGAAGAAATGGCTTCGCAAGTCTGCATGATCCTGCAGGGAAGAAGACAAAAATATTGAAGGCACTGGTACTGTGAATACAGAGACCGTCTGGGTGCTATCCTTGAGCATTTTCTTGGGTTTTTGAAAGCTGATGGAAATAATTAACCCTCCCTGTTTCAAATTTCTAATTATTGCAAGATACTGAGGATTTAATTATTTCTGCAGGCTAAATTGCCTTTCTAAGGCATGCTGTGACCACGCTGAGATTTACACTAGGAAAAAAAAAAAACAACTCACGTTACATTGCTTTGATCTTCCTAGGTCCTCTCAACTGAAGCACAGCAGAGTAATGGAGGCAATCAGTCATCTTAAACACAGCAGGGGACTTTTCAGAAAACGTGGCCTCTTGCTAGGGGAGTTACATCACAGGGCATCAGTGATACCTGCTGGGAGATGGTCTGCCCCCCTCGTGTGCTCCTAACTCATAATGGCCTTAGCAGATACTGTTAGGGAGCCCATGATCTTGGAGCTATGTGTACAAATCCAAAGATGCCCTATAGGACCAGAACCTGACTCATATTTAATAAAGATGAGCAGCACCCCTTTGTAATAGATGCCTGGCAATTTTATGAGGCGCTTGCAGCAACCTGGTGTGTGAGAACTGGGGCTTCCCTGTCTTCTGTAGAAAGAAATTTCAATATCCACTTCAGCTACACAGAATAAATGAGGATGGCTGGACTCTGGATCCAAGAATTTATCTTGCTGAAATGGAGGTCACCTCTTAACTCATTCTGTATAAGTAGTAGTCAATAAATAAATGCATTTTCAGTCTGTCCCTGAGAAAACAGTGGCTGCATAAATCTTATTATTTCCAAACACATCAGTGATGTACAAAAATACCTGAGAAACTACTGCTGTCTTCTATCAAAAAATCCAAAGTGGGTTTTAATTAATTCATTGATGCCATTCTATACCCAGCTTTGAGGACAGTAGAGAGCCCATTTGTGCTATCCCTGCTCCCTCCATCCTCGACCCCAAAAGCTGGTCAATACTGTCATCCACTAGGAGACCAGGGAAGAGGAAATGTTCATAAAACTCTCCACTGCTTTATGCTTGGCCAGAGAAAGTACAGATTATAAACACCTACAGAACCACAAAGACCCTTTGACTTTTCATGTCCCTACAGCAGTCTGCAAAAATCTTTGTACATAAAGATGCACAATAAATGCTGGGTCTGAGTGAAACGATTAATGCCACATCCAGGGAGGGGGTTAATCAGAGCAAGAAGGGAGGTAGTTAAATACAAGAAAAAAATGAATCAAAGGAATGAGTGCATTCTACACCTTTACAAATTCCTTGAGAACTTATAATCAACACTTTATAAAAATTATATGCATAAGGAAAAAACACAAGGAAATATTCTTAGGTGCCCATAATGACTTTGTTTATGCTGCAACCTTTATAAATTCTTTAAGAGCTTACAATCAACACTTTATAAAAAGTTGTATGCATAAAGAAAAGCACGGGTGATATTCTTAGGTGCAGGTGATGACTTTCATTGTTTATGTTGCAAATAAAATCTTTCTTTTTGAAGGTGGCTGGTGAAGGCGGGTCAGAAAAGAAAAGGAATGGGAAGCCAGTCTAGGGAGTTAATACGTCTTAACACACACCAACCTTAATACCAAGGCAGGGCTATAAACCACAGGTGTAGAGGCATAAGAAGTAAATTGAAAATGACTAATTGATGTCTGAATTAAGAGATTAAAAGTTAAGCTCCTGTCGGGCATTGACAGCCCCAGTACCTACCAGTGGGAACTGAGTCACATGCTTGGGTTTTGCAGGTAATATATTTCCCTTTTGAAGCACAAAAACCTTTTAACCTTTTATTCTACAATTATAATATAAAAAAAAAAACTACCTGGGCCTACTCAACTAATTTAAGCAATCAGTATTACGCCATCTGATAATACAGAAATCCCTCGGGCACTAATGACACTGGTCCAGGTGAAGGTGAGTGGCTTCTCAGAAGCCCTTCTGTTTCTAGATCTGTGATGGGATATCCTGATGTCACTCTCTCTCAACACCCACAGCTACACACCTAAACTTGCTTCAGGTCACTACTCACAGGAATTGGTCCTAGCTCCTTGATGGCTTCCACTCCAAGGCTCTTCTTGGAACTTCTGCCTCTCACAAGTCCCCATTGGAGGGAGCCCCCACCCTTCTCGCACCAGCGATCGAGGCTTCTGGTCTACCTGTTGTCCTGCAGCAGGTCCCGTGTGCACACCTGCTCTACTTCATACACTTTTGCTTTGGCCTTTGCCCTCTGAGTGGAGTCAGCTTTCTGAACAGAACTGACCCACCGCCTGAGGCCCTTTCTCAACCCCAGCTCTCAGTTTGGCCTGGATCACTGATTTGAAGTCATTCGCATCCAAGCACAGGTATTGTAGGATGACCTTAAATGTTCACATATATCTGTACTATCCTATTAAATTTGAATTTCAAATTTCAGAAATTAATCCAGTAACTGTAAAGTACATTCTTGTATTTTCCAGTCCTCATTTTCACTTTCTTAAGGTCCTTTTTTTTAATCAACATTGAAAAAAAATCTTACTGGACCAGGTAGAAATCCCACCAGTTTCAAAGGTAAATCAACAAAATGGAAATTTAAAAAATTCAAGACTAAAGACAAATAATGCCTGAGAGTTTGACTATATCCTCTAATATTTTTGCTGTCCATGATCAATAATGCCAGGAACTTTTTACTGTGGAAGCAGGATTAATATTTTCTAAAGAGGCTCACCACTGAAACTTCTGGCCACTAGAGAACTTTGGAAAACATGGAAGACGGCCACGTCATTTGTGCAGTGCTTCTTGGCAGATGCCAAACTCTCATTTGTGGTGTGCTGTCCACCCAAGAAAGACCTCAATAAATATTTATTAAATTAAACTGCAGGTTGTGGGAAAAAAACAAGATGATCTCTTGACATCCACTCTAGTTCTGTGTTCTACCATTCGTTCATTATAAACCACTGGGGACCACAGAGTAGGCTACTAGGTGTTGGAATGGACACTCCAAAAACCTACATTTGTCCAAGAAGGAAAAGACAAGGAACAGCTAAGGAAGACCTAGGCCAGAAGAAATTTCAAAAGTAATTCTTTTACTTCTAGAATATGAAAACTAAATATCATTGTGATTATGACAGTCAAAGGACTTATGAGGGTGAATCTTAATTTGAACTGTGAAAAGCCTGTGACTCAGAATGATAAAGAGAAGACGCTGGGCCAGGCGCTACAGCACCTGCCTATAATACCAGCAGCTTGGGAGGCTGAGGCAGAAAGATCATAAGTTTAAAGCCAGCCTCAGCAACAGTGAGGCGCGAAGCAACTCAGTGAGCCCCTGTCTCTAAATAAAATACAAAATAGAACTGGGGATGTGGCTCAGTGGTTGAGTGTCCCTGAGTTCAATTCCCGGTACCCTTTCCAAAAAAAAAAAAAAAAAAAAAGATGCTGGAGAGGAAGCACAATAAATGCAATCAGGGAGGCTGGGACTTGTGTACCGGATGGAGGCATGCAACTGTGATGGAAAAGGCAAACGAAATCACTGGGCACTTCTAAGAAATAGCCACATTTATGACATCTGAAGAACTCAACACCAGTAAATTTCCAAATTAGTCAAGTTCTGTGTATGTGTCTAAGCATCCATATTTGTATGAGAAAAGGTGCAGATTTTCTCATTGAAAAACAAGTGTAATCATCGCCAGGCCCTCTACATTGGGCTGTTAATGCAGTGCGAAAACATGTGCTCATTTACACAAACACCCAGCTAATCATGTTCAACGAGAAGGAAAGAGGGTTTCTGGCTCCCAAAGATGAGTCTCAAAATCAATTATCTCCTGAGAGCTAATGGAAATTTCACTGTGGTTTAAAAGAGACATTCTGGTCTTTGCAAAGCTCTAGAGAATCATTCGTACCTCCCAATATCTGTATCACGGATGATATTCGTGATATGGGGACACATTACTAAACCCACAGTACATTTACAAATAGCCCATCACATTCAAGAGATACTGTTTGCTTACATGCACTGGAGTCCAGTTAAATTGCTTACTGAAAAACTACTTTCCTATCATAAATGCCAGCAATGCTATTCCCAGCTACGCTCAGGGCTACCCATTTTTATTTTTGCCCTAAAAGAGTTTTTATATTGATCAAAAGTAAAATGCCGTTCATTTTATTGGAGGGCTGTCTTAGTAAGCAACCTTACCAATCTTTCTTCAGGGAATTTGCCTTCAGTGGAATGACATGGTAGAAGAGAATCTGTTTACATAACTTCCTTTCTCACAGGGCTCTTTGGCCATACTCCCTTCAGGATCTAAGTGTTCTTCACTCTCCCCTGGGACGGTTCTGTGACTCAGCATTAAGACTAATTTGAATTGGTGTATAATATCAAGCCAGTGGGAGTGAGGATGGGGGACAGGCTGGACATACATACTGGCAAGCACTTACCCCATGGTATGATCTTCCCTTCACAAAGACTGTGGGGTACTACCATCTTATAGAGGAAATTAAGTAACAGAGAGGTTTAAGTTATCTATGCAAGGAGAGAGTCAAGGTTTGAACAAGCAGTCTGACTCTAAGTCTGTGATCTAGCCACCAGACTAAATCACAGACTGGGAGCAAGGAACAAATAAGGATTTTTTTTATTGGTAATTTAATAAACATAAAATTTCTACAGTCTATAGGCTCCTATAATCTTATTTCAAAGACATCTACTACCAAGTTGAAAAGTGGCAGCCCTCAATATACTAATCATTTACTTCGAACCTCCCTGTTTTGCTGTTAATTCATAACATTCTTCAATGGCTTCATAAAAAAGTATGTCAGAGGAAAGTCTGAAATAAGAAGTTATATCCCTAAAACATTTTTAAATGGCCAGTCACCAACAATTAGCAAATACCTTGCTGGGTGCAGTGGTGGCTCATGCCTGTAATCTCAATGGCCCAGGAGGCTGAGGTAGGAGGATTGCAAGCTCAAGACCAGCCTCAGCAACTTAGTGAGACCCTGTCTCAAATACTTAAAAAGGGGAGTGGGGTGGGGTGGGGCTGTGGCTCAGTGGTAAATGCTCTAGATTAATCCCCAGGACAAAACCAAAAATAAAACAAATTAACAAATATCTTTACTGCTTTCATATGCTGATATAGTAAGTAATAAAGACCAAAGCAACATGTGGAGGAAAATATCTCTGGCCCCTCATAGATCATTGCTTGCTGATGTGAATTTCCTCCTAAATTATCAATGATAGTCAAGAGAGCTCGATCTGATCTATGTGGCTAATCCCGTACGTGTGACTGGCTGCAATCCCCGACTAATCTCAATCTGTGTATTAAACATGGCACTGAATGAAGACAACACTAGATAATGTGCATCCTGACTTGCAGAAGTTTCAAATTTAAGCTTAGGAAATAACTGAGGAGTGAGAAATGTGAAGCATCTCCCTGGGTGAAGATATGGGCAAACCACTGGAGGTAGTGTTTGCGTTTCACAGTGCCAGCAGAGGTCTCGCCCTTCCCACATGAGAAAGGAGGTCAGGAGGCCCCCTCAGCTCCAAGCATGCCTTGGGTGTCCGAACTACACAAGGGTCACCGCTGCTATGAGCATCAGCCACAGGGACGTCTTTGCCTCTAAGGGGGCTGCCATCCCCAGTAAAGGATGCTCCCTGATTCTGCAGAATCCAGCAGCTATGCAGGAAACACGCCTGACATGGAGCCGCCCTGAGATTAGTGGTTGTGGGAAAATGGCTAGGTGCTCACCTGCGGGGGGCAATGAGGATTATTAACACAGAGAGAAGAAAGAGACCAAAGAGAAGAAGTACTTGTGTCCCACGCGCCCACTTGAACTTCACTCATCCCACTTCCTGCAGGGACTTGAAGAGCTGCAGTTCTGCTCTTAAAACGTAGTATGTGGCTATCACAGCCTCCAAAAATAGCTAATGCATCTACTCATCCCCACTTCATTAGACAAACATATCTCACGTGACACAATTAGGAAGAATGTGGCACAGGAGAGAACAAGTTCAAACTAATTAACACAACAAAATTAAAATGTACTCGATGAGGATTTTAATGTAAGAAAAACAGAAAAATCTTAGCTGTGCAAAGGCCAAAGTCTTAAACCTGACTTCCAGAATTGAAGGCTGCAGGCAATTTTCTTCCCAGTGGTAGCATCTGAATGTCAGTCTTTAATTCTTTGGTTGTCCCTTTTTGCTTATGTTGATAGGAAATAAAATGGACAAAGAAACAGATAGGCATTTCACACATCCCCAATTTTTCAAGGATGCAAATCTTGTGGCAGACTGTACTTACACAAAAATACTGCACAGTATTAATTTTTTCCAGTTCCAACATGCCAATTTGGGGAGTCTGCTGGGAACTCAAACATTGCACAGACTTCTTTCCAAGACCTCAATAATTTGCATAATTTCTAAGACTAGGCTTCAGTGAAGTCAAAGGAAGGTTTTAATTAGTATTACATTCAAATTGATATATAATGAACTACACTTTAATCCCTTTATTCACATCAGCATGATATGTCATGCTAAAAAAAAAATCAGTGCCATTTATCATACTGTTCCTCTTTATTCTACCAATGACCTAGTGCTCATATATTCATTAGAGAATTGCTCTCGTAATATTAATTTCATCAAAAAACAGACATTAAGATGCCAGCATTTATTAAATCAATAGTATTATTACATTTCAATTCCATCATGCTGATTTAAATTTAGCCAGTGAAATATTTACAACAAGAATGTAATAAAAAAATCTATAAGCTGAAAAGTAATAAGCTTTTCCATTTTTTACTTACAGCTGTAAATAGCAATTTTATCTACTTGTGGTAATTGAATGATGTTAAAAAATAGCAATGAGAAATACATTATGGTATTCTGTACTTCAACCTGAACCACACAATTTATAAAAGGTGATTAAGCAAGGCCTATTTCACAGTAAGTCCAAAGAAAAATGGTATCAAACTGTTTAAAGAAAAAAAACAAACAACCAGCAAAACAGGCAATGAGAATATCTTTCACTGATTAATGCTAAACATCTTTAGTAAATGGCAAGGAATCCACCCTTCTTTCCAGCAGGGCTCGGGAAATCCAGCGCCCACTTGGGCTGTGTGTGGGGGGACAGTGATTCTGCTGTCACCTCCTCCTCCCTCTTAACTGGCTTCCAACAGGCCATGGAGCCTCCTCAGGTTCCCACGGCAACACTCTAGGCAGCCTGTGGGCTGGAAGAGAGCAAAGCAGAAGCTGGGGGGCCAGCTGCACACCCCACTGGCAGAATGTGGTGGATGCAATTAGCCAGGGTCACCCCTTCTGCTGAAAGCCCTAACTGCAACCCCACTGTTGTCATGGAAATGGGACTCGGGGTCTGAGCTCCCTCCCTGTGTGCAGACACCACCTTCCAGAGAAAGAAGGAAGCCCCACTAAGCTGCCTGACTGCTCTGTCCCTTCCAGCCACTGAAGCTGTGGCTGGAGAACACAGGCACTCCTGGAGGATGCTCTGCTACAGACAGGGAGGACTCCAAATGGGAGGGACCCCAGGGCTAACAACAACTGCTAGGGTCTCCAGAGCCTCCCAGGGCACAGCTGCCCTGTGCTTCAACCTGCCAACCTGTTTCTGGTTTAGGAAAGTGTTCACTCCCTAGACCAGATTTCTCAGCACTGGTGCTAGTGGCATTTGGGGACCAGATTGTTCTTTGTTGAGGAGAACTGTCCTATGCATGGTGGGATATTTAGTTGAATCTATAGCCCACTAGCTGCTAGATGCCAACAGCACCCCCACTCTGAAAATCAAAGTGTCTCCAGACATTGTCACATATCTCCTGAAGGGCAGATGCTCTGTACCTGTCTTTAGAACCACTGCTGGCTGCAGTCTTGAGCTAGTCTTGAGCCCTTTCTCTGCAATTCTTTTTGCTGGAGGCAGTGGATTCCCTTATGGCTTACACCAGGTTGGGCAGGGGTGTCTGTCTTTACTTGTGAAGGCAAGGGGAGGAATGAAACGTTCCTCAGGGGCCACTCCCAGTCCAGATGGCTGCTCTGCTTGTTCATGGGTTGAGAAGGATGGCTTAGGCCTTGTGCATAAGGAACTCCTTGCTGTCATGAAGGATACCTGTCATGGAGTAATGTTTGCCTCACCACCACCATCATATGCACACTAAAGAGCCAGTAACATCAGAAATGAACCTGGTTCTTCCTGTCCTTCAACACCACTACTGTGACAGCTTTCCCAGTCCAGTCCCCTCATGGTCTCAAGATGGTTGCAGACATTCCAGGAGTCTCAGCCAGCCAAAATAAAGCACAGAGGAAGAAGAGAGAGCCACCTCTTCTCTGTTCCCCTTCTTAAAGATTTCAAATACCATCTGGCAAAGTGCCTCATCATTTTGCTGACTCAAATAGGCAACAGCCTCTGCCTAAACCAAATCACTGTCAAGAAGAATGGGGCATCTAATCCTGGCTTACACCAGTGGTTCTAACTTGGCGGAAGAGAACTGCTGCCTTCTACGGTACTGGTATCAGCACAGGGCAGAAACATTTGTAATTAGGACAATAAAGAATCATCCTGTTCAAAAGGCCCAGAGAGCCTCTGTTGAAAGCAAGGGAAGAATGAGTTGATGGACATATTCAAAATCAAATATGGTTTTGGACAGGCAGCACTTAATGCTCTCAGCATTCATCTTCTGGTTCTTTGTTACAGTAATAATTACTTTGCTCCATCTTTCAATATCCTAGTTTATTGTTGAACTCTAATAAAAAGCAAGAGAGAAAAAAAATAAAAATAAAAGGACCTTGGGGTTCAGCTAGGTCTGTGTTTGAATCCAAGTTCTATTTAGGAGCTCTCTCTGTAATAGGAAGGTCAAGAAATCAACTTCTTTTGAGCCTCAAATTCCCTCAACCTTTACAGTAAGAACTAAAACACCCACCAAGTCAGCTTATAGGAAGGACAGTGAGATAATGACATGGCAAGGGCCCAGCAATGTCTGTCACCCTCTTGGGGCTGCATGATAAGGAACGATCATCAATACCACCACAACACCCTAC
This sequence comes from Urocitellus parryii, assembly GCF_045843805.1. NCBI lineage: Eukaryota > Metazoa > Chordata > Mammalia > Rodentia > Sciuridae > Urocitellus > Urocitellus parryii. Next base: position 73,172,762 of record NC_135539.1, on the reverse strand, counting down.
GTCCCACTGGATAGTGATGGTGGCGTTCATGGAACCACACCTGGCTTCATGAACGTTTTCCTTCTGGGCCTCTGCTACCATGTCAAGGGGTCTGAAAGGGTTAACATACATTCCCAAGCTGGGTGACTTATCATGCAGGAAGCCGGGATTTGTAATGGCACAGCTGGGCCTTGCTCTGATTCCCTTGATACACACCTGCAGTCAAGATCACCAGTAAGAAGACAAACTTCTCCATATTCCTTTGCAGACTGGAGTTACATATGTTACATATGTAGGCATGGTTCAGGGGATTAGTCCTGCTGTGATCTGGAAATCCTGCAGGTGACCCCAAGTGGGGAATCTTGTTAAACATTAAGATGTTTTAAGTCAAGTTTCTGCTATCTAGAACCAATAAATATCCATGTTGAAGTTTATCTCGCCTCTTTAGGCTATACTTTTTGTTATAAAGGGGTCTGAAGACAAAAATCAGAGGCAGATTGGACCTTGCGCTTGACTTTATGACATTCAGTCAAGGAGACTCAAGCAGAATGGCTATGCGTGGGAGTGAGGAGAAAACCCAGGAGCAATGACTTCTGCACATCTCACACCCACTAAGCAGGCAACCACCAGGGTGCAAGAAGGAGCACACCGAAGGCCAGGTAAAGTCCACATTGCCCTGTGACATGAGGTCCTTATGTTCCATTAGATCGTAAGCCTTTGAAGACCTAAAGTCAAAAGGAGAAACTCAAACTTCTTTTCACACTGGTTCCCCTGCCCAAGACACTATTTACAATTGCCTACTCAAGAGAGGTATAAAGCACCTTAAAAAAAGCCTAATCTGCAAAGATCTGTATGCATATAATACATGCATATAATTTTTATTGTGGCTTAAATCCACAATAAAATCCTCCCTAGATTAAAGAATCGCAATATCTTCTTAATCATTCCTCTTAATAAAGAGGAGAGTTTCAATTTTAAAACATTGAAATGTGGCACAACCATCACTTGGAATGTTGCCTAGTTTAATAAACAGGAGGTTTTATTCCCCTGGCACCCCAACAACCCATAGGCCACTGTGGGAAGTTCATGCTAATATCACATCTCATGTAAATATCATATGGCGTCCTCCACAACCACAGAAACTGATCCAAGCCAGAATTACTGTGGTGAACAGAAGCCGCTGGGGAATGAAGAGCCCCAGAGTGGACAACAGAAAGTCGACTGCAGCCTCCAATCTGTAATGTTCAGAAGCAAAGGCAAGCCACCATCTGGGAGACAGCAGGCAGCAGCATTCAGCCTGTGGTCAAGTGATTGTCACAGTGAACTCTTTATATTCATAGATTTTGTGATCTTTATGTTTATTGTTTGACCAGATATGCCTCCTATAAGATTTTTTCCAATACCCATAAAATGAGATGGCCCACCATGGCCCTATTTTGCTATATAGTTCACATGCTGCAGTTCGAAACCCCAGAATAAGCACCAACTAGCTCCACCTTCCGCCCCTCTAAGTAGCAAAACACAGGCCTTAAAGAAACTCAATTTCTCTATCATCTCCCAGAGATTCTCTTCACATGCTTCTTGGAGTCGGTAAAGAAGTAAGAACGACAGAAGTGGGTCGTGTCTGGTAAGCCTTAAGGAACCCGAGCTTCTAGGCTCCACTAAAGAGAATCTAAAAGTTAAGTGCACCGCACTGGAGGGACAGCATCAGCCTGATGTCAGGTGAGTCACCTGTACCCTTCTTTAAGAGAATCACTGGGCCATAACTTGGTGAAGAGATACGGATCATGTGTCCCACAAACATTCCCAACTCAGTGATGTGGCCAAAGAAATGAAGTCCTGTCCCCAAATTCCAGAAGAGTCTAAGAACCCCACCTGAAGGCCAAGTTTACTATTGCTGTATTGAACTGCTGAACCAGAGAAAAGGAAAGCAGGCACCTATGAAACTGCAAGCTCATACTCCACTCACATTCTCCCCTGCCACTGGCTATACCTGACAGAGGGGAAAGAAAAACTTTCTCCCTTTGCCACACTTAACTCTCCCTGGCCTCAAACCCAGGTCTCAGATGCCAACATATAGAAGAGATTCCCTCCTCAGGGTTAAACCTACAATCATACTGACAAGTACATACTTCACAGCTGTAAAAAAAAAGAAAATGAGCCAGGCATGGTGGCACACACCTGTAATCCCAGCAGCAGGGGAGGCTGAGGCAGGAAGATCGCGAGTTCAAAGCCAGAAGCCAGCCTCAGCAACAGCGAGGTGCTAAGCAACTCAGTGAGACCCTGCCTCTAAATAAAATACAAAAAAAAAAAAGGGCTGAGGGCCCCTGAATTCAATCCCTGGTACACGCCCATACACATACAGAAAAAGAAAAAGAAAAAAAGAATGGAAATGCTGGGCTGAGGTTGTAGCTCAGTGATAGAGCACTTGCCTAGCATGTTTGAGGCACTGGGTTTGATCCTCATATAAATAAAGCACCACATATAAATAAAATAAAGGTAACTGTGTCCATATACAACTGAGAATATTTTTTTAAAAATGCTAAAGAAATCATAGCCTCGCTGTTGCTGAGGCTGGCTTCTGACTTTGAACTCGCCATCTTCCTGCCTCGGCCTCCCCTGCCTCTGAGATTACAGGCATGTGCCACCAGGGTCTTCAGCATGTTGTGAACAGACTAAACACCCTTTGCAGAGAATGACATTAATGTGGGTATTAAAAAAAAAAAAAAAAGTCCTTATCACACAGCATCTCCTTTCTCCAGCTAGCCTTCCCCAGGAGGCCCTTCTCTCTACTTGTGAAACATTAAGAACAGTGTGTCATAGGTGCAAACCTGAGTCACCTAACCACACTGCCATTAGGCCAAGCTCAAATATAGATTTTCAGGGCATCGTTTAACTCCTATCAGTTATAGAGATATGATTTTGGATCTGTTTAATAATTATGTCAAACATGACAAAAACTGAGCTAGCCCAGGACACCAACAGACTGGGCATATCATGGAGGTACAGTCAGACAATGTCAGCCACATGACAATGGACTGCATGTCGAGCACTGATCCCGGATCATGGTGGAGCTGAGCATCTTCTTCTGCCTCGGGACATCATAGCCATCGTAATGACAACATGCAACATTATGTCAAGGGGTCTGTTCCCATGCTGCTGTAAACAAACCCACTGTGCTGCCAGGCGTATAAAAGTATAGCGCGTAAGACTTGATAACGACGATGTTACTGACTTTATATATTTACTATATTATGCTTTTACCATTATTTTAGAGTCTACTACTTGTACATATAAAAAAAAAAAAAAAAGTCTCCTGGAAAACAGAATTCTGTGCTCCACCAGCAGCAGCAGCCCCACATGTCTCGTATTTACTGCAGCCCCTAATGGCAGGAGGAGGCCGCGTCAAGTGACCTGCACCACCTCAGACTGTGTAAATAATCAGCTGGCGACACACTGCCTAGACACACCCTCATCCCCAGGAGAGGAGTGACTCTACTTGCAGCTGGTACCTCGTCTTCTGTGAGTCTTGATGAATGCAAAGCCTCAGTCCCCAGGACCTCCCTGTAGCCACGTTACTGACTGGGAACTGGCCAGGGGGCCATAGTGGAAGGACTCTGAGCTCTAGTGCTGGGTGTACACATTACATCAAAACCACATCTCTCCTCAGCTTCAAATGAGAGGAAATTACCAGTAGCACCAGCCACATCTCATCCAGTCTGTTCTAATACATACCTGAGGAATGTGTCAGGTTAGGGAAGGAAAGCAAAACAGTGCAGAAAATAGTGGCTGGAGAGCGGAAACCAGTTACAGAGCACTATGTCACCCAAACCAAGTGCTGTATTGAACATATTACTAAAGCTTGTGCATCTCCACCACCTATCCAATGAGGAAACACACTATAATAACACATAATTAGCTTCGGAAAGACTCAAAAGCAATAATAAGGAATAGAGCCTTTAAAAAGAAAAAACTCTCACACAGGAGTCAATATGAAGTCCAATAGTCACCTTCAGCAAGATGCAAACCTGGACGAAACGAGCTGTGAGCAGTGGGATTCTCACACTGAGATGTTTTACCTCCAACCCCACCCTAACATGCTCCTCTGCATTTTCCACTCCTTCCCTTTCTGAGCCTGGGGTCTCTTTAGCTGATCATGAAGATGCAGCCGTCGCTGTGAAGTCACTGTATCCTAACTGTCATCTAACAACTGAGCCCTTTTCGTTTCCATGCAATCATTCAGAAGCACTCACGGCGGACTTAGTCCATTTAAATTATGCCAATGACCTCTGCAGCCCTTCTATTCTTCCTAGTTGTTTTTTTGGAGTTATTTCTTCAGTGATCTATTCAAGAATATTTATGTTCCAGGCACTATTCAAGGCAGCAGGGTAAAGCAACCATAAAAATAAACACTACAGCCTCTCGGAACTTATATTCTAACTTGGGGAAGCAGATTACATTTTAAAAGGTGCACATTAATATATAACAGGCGGAAGCAGGAGAACTATGAAGAGTAATAAAGTGGGGTGGCAGATACAGCTCGGCATGCTGTGGAGGTGGCACGGGGGCCTGTATCTCTGATTTTAAGCAGACCTGAGGAAAGTGACAGAAGGAGCCATGCAGAAATATAGGGGTTGACTTTTTGAGCAGATGGAGTATTAATACAAATGCCTGAGGCAGGAGCATGTGGGTATTAAAGGGACAGCAGGAAAGGGGCAAGGGGCAGCCCAAAGCCAGCACCTGAGAGCTGCAAGGACAGGGGACTCGGAGAGCAGTGGAGGTCACACATGGAATCCAGCACATCACACACCCCAGGAAGAGAAAAGCAAACGAGGGACAAGATCTGACTTCTGTTTCAAAGACTCGCTCTGGCTGCTTTGTCAAGAACAGGCTCTAGGGTATAATGACCAGAATCCAGGAAGTAAATTCTGAGACTGACATAACAGCCCAGGAGAGAGGTGGCAGCTGGGACCAGGCGAACGCGATGGAGCAGACAGGAGTGAGTTCAGGCCACTTTGAAGGGAGACTCAAGAGCATTTGCTGATGGATGGAACAGAGGGGGCCGAAGGCTTCTGTCCTTCAGAAGGACTGAAGACTGGTCCTTGGGGGACATCTGGGAATGTGGATGATAGTTTTATCCCTAAAAGGACATAGAATTTTTTCCTAAACACAAGAATGACTCACTGTGCCTAAGCTGCTTCTGCAAACAATAGACATTATTCTAAACACTGGGTTTCCTTCTGGGAGCTGTGAACTTAGGAAATATGCCAGGCAAAGTGTGCCTACGTGACCAGACCCTTGTAAGACACCCCCGTGCCCCCCAGTAGGACTCCAGGAGAATGAACTGGCTTTCTGGACTTCACTCCATGCACCTGCACCCTTCAGGGATTTACTGTGTATCCGATGACGTAGTAAAGTATAACTGTGAAGAAGTGACCTCGGGATCCCTAGAGTCCTGGTGGGTCATCAATGTGGGACAGGCATGGAGACCTCCCAGCAGGAGGGCCAGGAGGACTTCCAGGAGAGTGCCAGGGGTGTTGACCTCAAGCCTCAGTTGTCTTAATCTACAGTTCCCGGCACTCCACCGCAGATCTCAAAAAAGCTGATTTGGAATTTCAAACCCTCTAAAATCTTCAACACTTTTTAAACAAAAATCTTCAAGAACTTTCCCTTCTTTCAGGGATAAAAATGGATCACGGATTTCAGTGGCACCCCAAGGCTGGCACTTCCTTCCATCCTGAGGCCCAGTGATGAATGATGTTAGTGGCAAAACCTTTGCTTCCTTTATTTTTTCTAGTCTTGGAAAAACTACTTGGTTTCTGTTAACCGGGGAACGAGGTACTACTTTTGATTTATAGACCTGTTTGATGGATATGGGAGTTTCTCAGTGAAACCTGAATGATTTAGCAGAGGTAAACTTCGATTTAAAAGAACAGCAGAGAGCACAGAATTATAGCAGGATGTACTACTGAGTCTCCTGGATGCCGAGCACAGACGGAGCACAGCATCAATACCAACACTCTCTCTCCACTCCTTTGGTTTTATTTTTAAACTTACTAAGTTCCCTCGTACCTCTCAGTGGTATCTTAGTAGGCAAGTGTTTTGGAAAACTGAGGCCACAGAGACCCTGTTGACAAAAAAAGAAGCTGAATTGGGCCTTAATAACTTCATTGTTTGAAGACAGAAACAAACCTTGAGAGAAACTTTCTAGCAGCTCTTTACAAAAGACAAAAATAAAAAGCTCTTGCTGCAATGGGGGCATTTCACCTTAGCAGACAGTGATGAGTCAGGTTAATCACCTGATGGCTGAGGCTGCAGAACAGGTAGATATGACCGTGTTGAGGAAAAGTTCTGTCCACACTTGGATTCCTGAAACAGAGTCCCTGGAGGCCGATTCCTTGTGCTATGAAAGTTGATAATGACCCAGCTGTGCCCAGATGAGAATCCAGTGAGATCACGAAATGCACAGAGGGGTTGCCTCTATTTCCTTATTATTCATGAGTTAATACTACTATAGAGAATGGCTTTGGCAATCTTTTAGGTCTCTAAATAATGAGGCTGGTTCCTAGGGGGAACTCAGTATTTATTATTTTTAAAAAAACAGGTGTTCTCATCTCTGAGGGTTTTCTTTTTTAACCCATTTTATCAACTATTTTTCTTTCAATTAAGTGTATGCTTTAAAGATTATTTGCATTTTCTGGGTAAGATGAGTCAGAACTCCCTGAAAAATGCAGTGTCCAAAAGGTATTTGGAATGTTCTCTCCAATCAAAGGTAAATAACAGCAAAAATCCTAACTCTGAGCTTGTTTTTGCCCTATTTCTTTTTGTGTTCAGGTAGAAGGGGAAGGGTGCCCACCGATTTGATCTGATTTCACATAAACACGGATAAACACTCGTGAGCACAGCCCCCATGTCAGAAAATGCAACGTAATGAGATTCATTCCATCAAAACACCCGTCTTATCTAAAGTGTAAAAATAATAAAAAGAATTGCTTGGAAACACTGCTCGTTCCTAGCTATTAAATGTGCTTAGCTTTGACTTCTGTCTTATAAGAGCTGAACACTATGGCAATTTTCCATAACAACATGCATCTCAGATGATTCACTGCTGAATTCAAATGTATATATTCCTTCCACCATAATGAAGGAATAAGAAGTCTGTCTCCCTGTCCAGAAATACTGATGAGCAGTGATAAAAGAGAAAAAAATAAATAAAATTATATATGTGTGTACATATGTGTGTCTGTGTACTCTATTTTGGGACCCTACAGAGGAATACCACTTGCTAGAACTTGTAAAAAAGAGAGAGAATTTCTCTTTTGTTTATTCATAAATGAAGCAACTACAAACATAGTTTGATACAATTTCATGCAGTTTCTCTGAATTTAATTACCTTCTTATAAATACAGGAACCTAGTAGAGAATAGTAGCATCTGATTTCTTAAATTATTGAGCATAGATGCAATGCAGTGGAACTGGCTTGAAAGTGTCCCCTAAGAGTTTACATCCACCTGGAACCTGTGAATATGACTATGTTAGGAGACAGGGTCACAGGATGAGCATGGGCTAAAGGACTGCTATCCTGATAAGGGAAGGGAAATCTGGACAGGAACACAGAGAAGAGGAGGCCAGGTGACGATGGAGGCAGCACACAGAGTGAAGCTATACCAGCAAAATAATGCCAAGGGTTCGGAAGCCACCAGAAGCCAGGGCAGATTCCCGGGACTGTCTCGGGGGGGCCTGCAGGTTGAGTCCCTTCCAGCTGACACCTGGATCCCAACTGCAGCCTCCAGGGTACGGGAGAGTGAACTCCTGTTTTTCACATCACCCAGTCCACCGTCATTTGTTACAACAGCCTTAGGAAACTAAACGGTCATTCCCATGGCCTCCAAATTGAATATATAAACTTTCACTGCCCACTTCTCTTCCATAAAATCAGAATAAGAGAAATCATTTATAAAAGTATCTCACAAACTTTAAGAACACAAAATATCCAATGCAACCAAGTTTCATTTACATGCCTACAGCATACTCCATACACCCTGCCATGGGCTAGGCCCAAAAGTAATACTTAATATCTACTCTTTTGACAATGCTTAATTATGAACAAATATTGAATGAGATGATAATTTTCATGTACTCTATCAAAATAATTGTGTGAATTCTCATAGGTGAGAGAAGAAGGTAACTGTATTTTGGAAAATATGAACAAACTATTAAACCCTAGAATCAGGTCAACAGCACCTAACACTTTTTGCAAAGAATAGCTGCTTCATAAATATTCAATAAATTAGTTAATTATTAATTAGAGACATATCAAGATTATTAATGCTTGTACCTTTGCAGTCTTAGTATTCACACTTTTAAATAACTGCATACCCAATTAATCTATAACAACATTAACTCAGAATTTTTTAATTCAATGTATTAAGTCCATATGTCCATGTGTTCATTTATTTGATGAATCTTTACAAAGTACTATCAATGGCAAGGAATTATGTTTTAAACATTGGACAAAACAGATATGGTCCTTGTCTTACTGGCGCTTCAACGGGAAAGCAAGATGGGTATTACACAAGGAATCACAGGAACGACTGACCACATTACAACAGAACAGGAGGCCAAGAGGAGGCTCACGCTCATCAGGGTCCAGAGGCCCTGGAAAGGATTACTTTCTTTTATTTGTTTTGTCTACTGGCACCTTACAATCATACATAATAGTGGGCTTCACTGTCACATATTCCTACATGCATGTAACACAATTTGCCAATTTCAATTCTTTAAGAAACTTGTATTTGAGATAGAAGGCTGAGTAAGAGGAATTTAACATTTGAAGAACATTAAAAACAAACAAACAAAAAAACAATATGCCAGAGTGGAGGCAGCCTGGTACACTGACCAGAAGAGACACTCCATGACCCAAGACTACAGAGGAAGCACCATGAAACCACACCAGGCTTGGTAGGTCTGAGAGAGGTGTAGAAACTCCAGTTTGCTGTGTTCTAAATATGGCAGTGTCAAAAAAAAAAAAAGCCCATTTTATCTCTTTCTATACTCCAACCCAAACTATAACATATTTAAAAAAAATACACAAGCCAACTCAGCAACAACAAAGGTATGTAGAGCCAAACAGCTGATGACCAAGAAGGGACTAATTTAACATATTCAGCAAAACCAAATCGAGGCCTTCAGCAGAAAAGCTGAGAGCTGGCCCAATTAATATTGCAGAATCCTCAAAGGCTCAGGAGCCAGTTTCGCCAGCTAACAGAAGCTCATAAAATAAGAACAGAGAAACTGTGTGGGAACAGTCAGACCCCAGAGAGTCTCCCTGAGCCCACTCTAAAAGACCAACACCCTGTCCTCGTCCTCTCCAAGGAGGACAGAAACATGTAAATTTTAAGCACAGTTTTTAAAAAGGGTTAAGAACTTGGTGATCCATTGCAGTTGGGATGTTCCAGGCCCTTCGTCTCTGCACGTGCCTCCAAGAAAATTGTACCATCTGGAGAAACATCATTGTCAATGGTTTTTCCCAAATAAATGCTAAAATTAATCTTGCTGTATTTTCCTTCTGTTTCTTTGGTAAGGGGCAAGAAGATGAAAATGAGATGTACATTATAGAGAAAAACAGTAACTTAAACAATTTTACCAGCACCTTATAATACAGGTATTTAAGAAGATTGTTCTAAAAATAGCAAAAGGAAACACACAATTTTAAACATTCTAAATGCAAACTGGTCGAGAAGGTTGCACTTTTAACAGTGGGAAAGGGTTTGAGCGTACAGCACTCCTTCAACAGTTTGCACTTGAAAGGAGGAGCTCAGCTGCTGAGAACCCACGGCTTACCTTGAACACTTCCATTGGAAGAGGAAACTCTGCAGCAACAATAAGGGATTTTTCCAGAGCACATTTCCACTCAGAGGTCATCTTCAAAGGATAGATTTCTGTATCAACAGCAAACCACAGAAGAGTTTAAGGACTGGAATGTTCTGCCCGGTGGCTCTTTCCTGAGTTTATCAGGCCCCAGCACCCTCAGTCTGCCACAAACCGCCACCTGCTAAAGGGATTTTCCAAAATTAAATAGCAATTGAGGATTCTGCTATCAGAGATGAAGAATAAACTCAATAGGGCTCTTCCTCGGGGAACATTTGTACGCATTTTGTGTGCATTTTGTGCGCATTCTGTAAGTAATTTAATAGCATTAATCACATTAGCCAAACCTTTAGTCATTCGTGGCCCCCAAATTCCATATATCGCCAAAGATGTACTAACCACAGATGAAGAACTTATTATCTGATAAATTTCTAAACTCTTGTCAGGCTTTTGCAGTTATTACAACATATTTTTCAGTAAATCTCTAAGCTCTCATATGCTAAAAATAGTCCCTATAAGTCAGAAAATTATTAAAAGGTAAATTAAAATTTACCAACCAAGTTTCATATTTACACTTGAAATGTTGCTAACACACCACATGTTGCCCATATTTTCTCCCCAGGCAGTGGGGGAGAGAAAGATTTACGCACAGAGGTTACACAGTCTGAATGCAAAATTAAAAGGAAAAAATTGTTGAGCACTGTTTTTACCTATTGCTGAAACTGCAGAGGGATTTTTATGGCCTGATCTCAACAGATTTAAGACCTTATCAAAACAGGATTTGTAGGCACACTCACTGGAAGTAGATATGTTTATACCTTCACTATATCAACTCAGCTACTCCAGACAGACAGTTAGGATACGAATATGAATTTAAGCACAGTTAAAAGGCAACATTAAACCTTTGGGCTATATTTTTAATTTCTTGCATGTCTGCTTTTTAGCAATGGAGCCATATATTTGAACCCTCAGAGCCTCTGGACTCACCTTGAGCTCTAAACTTCTCTGTTTGAGCAGTTTATTTAGTCTTTTCAGGACATAATTATAGAACTCGACAAGTTATCAATGCCCTGTCCCCTGCCATTGTTCATTACACAGAGACACACAAAGGGTGCTGCTCTAGGACAAAAAATCCTCTACTTGTTTGCACTGTCCATAATCCTTTCTAGCACTTCCTAAAGACTTCCACCTCTGGCAGAAAGAAAAAAAAAAAAATTCCCAATTCGGCATTTCTGTGTCAGAACAAAAAACAGATGTGACTCCTCTTAATAGTATCTAACATATTTAAAGACAGATAGTGGAGCCTCAGCAAATACGTGAGTGCAGAGACCAAAAGAACCATACCCCACTGGTGAGAGGGACACTGGGGGAGATACCTGTGGCTTCTCACAGAGTCCCACAGAGTATGCCAAGGGACCAGTCCACAGAGCTCTGTGAATTGCTCCCTGAGGATGAGGAGGAGAGCCTCAAACCAGGGGTGCAGCATCAAAACCTTGGTACAGGGGAGGCAACGCAGAGGACTGCAGGAAGCAAAGGCCAGAGGACACCACTCAGCCATTCCAAGAGGGTCAGGAGAGAAATAGCACACAAGACACCAGCACCCCTTCCTTGGGCAAATTCACTTTTCCTGCCATCTGCAAGTAGGGTGATGGGGAATTCAGTCCACACGTGGTAGAAAAAAGGACCAGTTTTGAAAAACAAGGGGAATTTCCAAAGTCAAGAGCAAAGAAAGTCTGAGAACACAGAGGATGAATAAAAGGAAAAGTTCGGTCTACCACATTGGCACCCTTCACTCTCTTGCTCTGTAATCCTGTCCAGTTATGCCCCTTGACTGTGATCTCTGAGTGGGGAAGGGTGCCCTGGACACAAGAGAAGGCAGAAGAGTGGTTAAAAAAAAAAAAAAAAAGACACAAGGCTAATATAAAGGAAAACCCACTATGACCTGGGTTAGGTCCACACTACCAGAACTTGGTGCCAAGATGCAGCAGACACCAGCAGCGCTGTCACGCCCCTCTAATGCCAATCTTGCAGACTGGCACTGGAGGTCTGGCTGGCCAAGTCATCCACTCAAAGCTGACTCCTCCACCATGGGATGCCACCACTGTCCCTCCACAGCAGAGACACATAGAACAAGCAGCCCCAAGCAGTTCCCAAGATCTGTGCCTCTGTCCTACCAGCTCATGATTCTCCAAATTCTAAGCGTATTAGTCCTGAAATGGAATCTAACTCTAAAACCAGGCATCCTTCCTCTCTCAAAGGTGACCCTCAGCTGCAGTTCTGCCCGTCTGCACAACACCTGCAGAGTCAGACACCTTGGAGAAGCAGGAAGCAGAGAACTACGGTCCCTGTGCGCGCTTCACAAGATAGAGCCACTCTGGTTACACCAGCAAGTTTATGGACAATAAATAACACCATTAAAAGAACATAAAACATTTTCTTAAAATGATCATGCTGCAGGTAATTTAATGGAGTGCAGCATCCCAGTTCTGTTTGTGGGGAAGTCGTAAGCAATTAAAATGTGTCTGCACTCATCTGTAACTAAAAGCCTACAGGAAAACGGGGTGGTCTCCTTTGGTGCGAGTGTTTGGCAAGTTTTTTCCTAGTAAGCACTGTAGGAAGCAGGAATGCACAACATAACCATGAATAAATAAATAACCACAAATAAACTGAGGCCTTGAGGAGGAGGCCCATCTTGCCCGGGCCCACCTCAACCCCTCTCTCTTCCTTTCTCCTCTACCAGGTGCTGCCAGAGAGGAATAACCACTATTCGGTTGGTAAGAGAAAGCACCCATTGGGAAATATTATAAACTGAGTATCTGTCCCCCCAAAACTTTATACGTAGAAACCCTAATCCCCAATGTGACAGTATTTGGAGAATGAGCCCTTGGAAGGTGCTTAGGGTTTGGGGAGGTCATGTGGAAAGGGCCCCCAAGATGCAGTGTCCTAATAAAAAGGGACAGCAGAGCTCACTCTCAATCTACTATGTGAGGACCCAGCCAGTACCTGGCCATCTGCAAGCCTGGAAGAGAGCTCTCACCAGCCTGACCCCATTGGCACCTGATCTTAGATTTAGAGCCTCCGGAACTATGAGAAAATAAATGTCTGCTGTTTAAGGTGCACAGCCTGTGATATTTTGTTACGGCAGCCGCAACAGACCCAACAGACCTGTACTGAAAGCAACAACTCATTTTGGACTAAGAAACAACTTAGGCAAAAAGCATTTAAGTTATAATCAGAAACATCCTGACTCTGGGAACTATTTAAAGCAAAAATTTTTTAAAAATTTTTAAAGAAAGTTTAGAGAAGGCCTTGGAAAAAAATAAATACACAGAAAATTTCTAGCTTCTGCAAGAACATCTAAAACTCTTATCTTGCTTTCTAAACATTCAGAAAGAGAAAGGAGGTGGGGGGCCACCTAAGGGAACCCCGAACTCAATGACCTACCAAAACTTTCTGGAAAACCAAACTTCTGATCACAACAGGTATCTCAGAAAATGCCACTCAATGGATGTGCCTTATACGATTCAGCAGCCCAGCAAATGAATAACCATCCCCTGTCCCAAGCACTAGAATGCTACTTCCCCTGACTCAGGCCAGATAAGGAAAGGCTCAATGACATATATCCTCAGAGGTGAACACAGTGTATAAAATCCAGTACTTGTTCCTACAGAGTCTAAGAGTAACTTCCCGTTATCTGTTTCTACCACCTCTATTTGTACTGAACAGTTGAGAAATATTGTGCCCTTTAAAAAGTAAAACTAGGGGGAGGAGTCAGGATTATTTTTAACAACAGCAGTGGCATTGAGGGGGAATGAGGGTCCCTTAGAGCAGAATTCAGCCAGCACGGCCTGCCCTCCAAGTAGGGCCAAGAGCCACCCACCTGCCCCTGCCAGCACCCTTCCAACTCTGATCCTAACTGCCAGTTGATGCTGGAAGCTTAACAGTGTTTGGGAGTAACAAAATTATTCTAATATTTCCTATGCAAATCTGCAAATTTTAATCCTACCTATATTAAGGAAGTAGTGCTACACGTGAGTTGTACAAGTCCCATTGGGACCTGAAATTAATTGACGTAAATCCAAAGCATCAGGTTCTGTTCCCATGTGTAAAACCTAGGTAATAATTGTCTCTCTTCCCAGGGGTGTCATTTTGCTGAATGAAGCAACAGAATCTGGTTTTCATCTTGTAACTACAGTACGTGAGGAACTTAAAGTCCTATTTGGAATGTCTTTTCACCTCTTATTTTCTTTCCCCCATAGGTAAGCTTTCTTGTTGACAATTTACGTATTGAGGAAACCTGCTTCTGATGACGACTATCTTTTTTAGACTTTAGGGACCCTAGTGATCCCGGCATGATATGAAATGGACAACTGGTGTCCAGAAAATTCTAAGACAAATAAGCAAAATTTAGTTTTATATCCTAAAGACATGAAATTACCTAAAGAGGGAGAGCTCAGGAGCAAGTATTTCCTAATTTTCTACAAGGACATTTTCCATTCTAGTTTAAGTGTGAGTTCCAGGATTTCACAGGGAAAAAGCATGACAGAACACCAGAAGCTACCAGAAATTCTTTGCTTTGCTGTACATTTTTACACAGCCAGGCCATCTTTCCTCTATAATTTATAAAGCAATTAGGTCCTGAGCTGGAGTTTACACACACGCCTTTCCCCCCAAAGGAGATTTTCCTCCCAGCCTGTGAATCCCAAGGCAACCTGAGCTCAGATCTTTGCTCACGCTGTGGACAGGCCCTTCATCATCATACAAAATTACCCAGGATATAAAACTAGTTTTTGGCTGCCTCTCAAAACACTGAGGACAATACAAATATAATAAGATACTGGGTGAATGTCGACACACCTGTCAGATTTAACACAGAGGCAAACACAAGGGGTCCAGAACCAGGAATCTGTTGGTTAAAGCCCTTGAGTGACAGAAGAGGTAAAACACAACTCCTTGCCTTCCGGTCTTCAAGGCAACACCAGCAACTGCTAGAGGATAACAGTTTCCTGGCGATTCTAATCAAGCCAAGAGCTAAGTAGTTGCTTGGAATATGTAACACTGACCATAAGGAAGATCAGAAATACATATTTCTTCCTTGGGTATCTTTAATTGCACAATAAACCAACATTTTTATTCTGAGGTTTCCCATCAAAAGGTTGGGAAGACCAGTATGAGTCAGCAAGAGCATGAACTGGAATGAGCATAGAACCTGCTCCCTACAAGCTAGCAATCTTGGACAAGTTAACTCCGTCTCAATTTTCTCTGCTATGAAACTGATACTAAACATGCAATACTCTTTTGCAACCAAAATAAACAACACAGAAGATGTAAAATCACCTGGCCCAAAGTGAACACTCAAGAATGGTTATTTTTTAAATATTGAGATTTTTGATATAGTTAGATATGTCAGAAAGCATAATGCAAGATTCTATTCAATTAAGCCCATGAGATGTCATTTGACACTGTATTTAAAATTATCTAAAACTGATGATATGACAGGAAAATAGCATGATGATCCTCTTAATGCTATTTCCTGGTTGGAATGGATTGCATAATGATAAACAAGTAGTTTGGCTACTCAAACTGGGTGGATGGGTAGAAGGATGGATGGATGGATATGTATGAATAGACAGATGAGTTGATATGGATGGATGGATGATTAAAATAAAACCTAGGTAATAATTGTCTCTCTTCCCAGGGGTGTCATTTTGCTGAATGAAGCAACAGAATCTGGTTTTCATCTTGTAACTACCATAACTACAAGGATGGACGGACAGATTGACGGATTTAGGAAGATGACAGATGATGTGGAACCTACTTAGTCTCATCAAAATCCTTAAAGAAGAGAGGGGAGCACATACTCAATCCCAATTCATTGCATCTTTCATTTCTGAACCAGTGACTCCAAAGGAACTAGATCAACTTCCCTAGGGCGTCCAACATTACTTTCTTCTTTGAAAAAAAGTGCTAAACCCAGCAACAAAATCCACAAACAAGTAGAAAACAACAGTTTGTCTTAGGTTTTCACTGACTTGAGGTTTTAGATTTTATTCCCTGTAGAAAAGCATTCTGAAGTTGACATATTTAAAATTCACATGCTCAGATGTAAAAGATAGCACAGATCTCATATAAACGTTCCAGAGACACATCCCAGAAAACATCACAACTTCTCCTACAGCACTTCACAGCAGCAAAAGCTTTGGCCCTTACCTGAAGGTGGGTCCATTCTGTATTTATTCTCTTGACACCAACCAACTGGTCGAAGTCTGTAATCCAAGTAAAACAACCACTGGTCATAGGATTCAGTGTCCTCCAATCCCACATAGCGAAGGCGTAATCTTCCTCCAACATTTTCAATCACACTAACTATCCAGTACTGAAAAGGGTTCTGAGAATCCTGAAGTTCTATTAAGGAATCAACTGTAATGAGGTCTATAGGGCCTTTCCCTCGCAGAGGCTGTTTAAACAGAAGCAAAACTCCTTATTTTAAACTTTATTTTAAAGTTCTCATGGAAACAGATGACAGCAGAAGATAATATTTTTTCACACCATCATCCAAGCTATTGGCAAACAATCTGGTGTTTCCCTCCACCCCCATCCTCTGCACAGCCCTCACCCCCCCCCTTCCCTTTCCTCCTCACACACATCCATGTACCCAGTGCTGTACCCAGCAACAAAATCCACAAACAAATAGAAAACAACAGTTTGTCTTAGGTTTTCACCAAACAAATCACCCTTCACAGATAAAATTGCATTCACAAAAAATTACTGTGCTTTTAAGAAGAGTTATACTCAAATTTGCCTGGAGCTAGAAAAAACATGGTAGCAAAATGTCTACTTTTCAAATAGACAGATGTACCTCATAGGGGTCTATAAATTTTCACCATGACTTCTCAACAGAGTTGTCTTAAAATGGCCACTACTCTTAGCAGACAAGACCCTCTCCCACTTTGCTTAGGTGAGTGAGTGCAGCACCACGTGCAGAGGTGATATATCTAATTCACGTGATGGTCAGCTAAGTGCAACCATTATGTACAGTTATTTCTACATTTAACCACTTAACCTGATAATTAGCATACATTAACATATGAAAAGGGTGTTTGTTCAGTCAGCCTCACAGGCAGATACCTTAAAAAAAATTCACATAGTAAGACAATTTGCCCCTTGGAAAGGGCGAACAATCATCATTTTGATTTGTTCACCAAACAATTAAAATAGCCATTAAGATAAACAAATACATCAGGCAAAAAGAGTCACAAAACAAAACCTGCTAACTGTGTAGCAGTTCTACCAGCTTTTTTTTTTTTTTTTTTTTTGAGAAGGTGGAACATTAGGGTTGAAATAATAATAATGGCACTGTCAAAATCCATATTTAATTCCCAGTCATTCATTAAGTTTTCCCCCTTCCAGGGGCACTCTTAAAGCACATTTGGTAATTCAATAATTACTTATGACACAAAATCTTTCTCTTGCTGTTTCTTTATACATGATAAATATTAATGTTTCATCATAAAATTCTTTTCAAATGAACCATAAAGATTTCAGTTTAAATGTTTTCTTCAGCACCTTGAAATTACCTTAACTATATTTAAATATAGTCAGCCTTTTCTCCTTTCTTCCAATGAGGGAAGCTAACTCCATTATTTGTTAACATGGGCGTTCTCATCTTGGGGTTACATGTCTGAAGTGGAATACTGGATGGAACCACTGCTCAGTGTGCCCCAAGAGATTACACGAGAGCACACACATGCTTAAGCATCACCTATTCAACTATTCATCACTCTTGTGATTTTATTGACTTTAACTAATAAAGGAGAAAGGCTCAAACTTATAGGATAATGAGGAGGTATCCTAACATAAAAATGCATTCACATAGAGCTAATTTTCCACTCACTGACTGTACCACAGGGAACAGATTAGTCAACACCATTCAAATCCATCACCTAAGTAATTCAGCACAATACAGGAAGTAGGGCTATATGCATAAAGATATCTGTGTCTACGCATGGATCTGCAGAAGGATATATGCAGAGGTGCCATTTGGTCTGAGCTCATGGGACTGGATGCTTCAGAGATATAAGAGATGTATAATAACAATACATACACCTTCCAGCAGGTTGGCAGGTGCTGTCCGCGAACCAGTCAAATCATGTATGAGGAATTCGGTCCAGTCTGCGTACTTCTCTTTGATTGCTGGTAAGACAAGGGAGAATAAAAAAACACTTGAACACATCAGTAAAATATCAAGTAAACTTAAAATCAATGTAGTTTTCTGTATGTTGGTGTTATTTTGATATTCGTTATTTTGTTATTTTTTTTCTTAATTTTAAGCATTATGCTTAAGCAAAAAGTACTACAGTTGAAATCACAGAGTCTATCAGTAAGTAGTGACCTACCCAGCACACAACTGGTCATCTAAAAGATAAAAGAACCTGAGGTGCTGAAGTCTTTCAAGCTATTTAGAAATCTTAACTGACAACAAGATTCCAAGCAGAAAGAGGCCAACAAGAACTGGAGGAATTAGAGAAAATTACCATGGGAAAATAAAGCCAGGCCCTGAATTATGAAAAAGGTTGATGGGATAGGATAAAAAGGGTTCTTTGGACTGAGAGGAAACAACATATGCTAACAAGAGGGATAGAAATGAAACAGAAATGGAGAAAGAAAATACAGTTACTGGACCAACCACGGCACAGTCCAAGCCTGCAGGGCTGGGAAGCCAGTGGAATTGACAGCTGAGAAGTGACACTGACATCTGAGAAGCAGGACATCTCTAGAAATACCGTAAAGGTCTGAAAGGAAACAGAAGACTCTAAAAGCTGGGAAACTGAGGCTGCTGCTGTTATCTAAGTAGAAAAGTTACAGGATCCAAAACAGGGATGACAGCCTGTGAGCAAGGAAGGACTGCATTTGAGACATCTTTAAAAAAAAAAAAAAAACTATCAAACCCTGGAGGCTGACATCCTATAAGTGCTTAGAACCCAAATGTACCCTCCCGATGACTCTTCCACAGTACAGGTCTCCAGAGGCTTGGGAACACCCTCAGCCTTCATAGGGCAAGCAGAAGGGAGAGCAACGTGGTTCCCTGGATTCCACTGACTCATACCATGATACTGAACTTCCTGGGAGGAGGACATTGAGCCACAGGTGAGCTGCCTAGGATCCTCTCATTATTCAACTGAGCTTCTGGTAATGGTCCAGGGCTCAAGGAGCATTAGGTATGAGGTATCCCCCAAAAGCTCATGTGCAAAACAGTGCAAGAATATGCACAGGTGGGATGACTAGATTATCAAGGGTGAGACCTGATTGGTGGAGTGATCCACTGATATGAATTAACTGGGTGGGGACTATAGGCAGGCAGGGTGTGGCGGGAGGAAGTAGGTACTGGGGTTGTACCCTTGGAGTTTTTAGTCTGTCCCAGGTGAGCGGAGGGTTGCCTTGTTGCCAGCTTCTTTCCTCCACCATGCCCTTCCACCATGATGTCCTGCTCACCTCAGGCCTACAGCTATGCAGTTGGCCCACCATGGACTGAACCTCTGAAACTGTGAGACAAAATGAACTTTTCTTCCCTGCGTTGCTCTTGTGGTGTCTTTTGGCCACAGCAATACAAAGCTGACTAAAACAAGGTTTATGCATAGCCTAGGTCCTTCAAAGGCTTGATGAAACCTCTTCTAGCTCAAACCTACAGAAAGAGAGTTATTACAGAGGGTGGGGGTGCAGAGCTGGACTCCAAGGCAGGTTCTGCCAACACTGCATGTAGAACTTAGGGTAATTTCACTCCATTATTCTCATCAATAAATAGTGTTTATAGGCTGCTAAGAGGATTAAAGAAGAAACACACACAAACAAAATAAAACCATGCCCAGCAAACACTAAGCAATTAGTAAACATTTTATCTTGGTTTATTGTAAGTATGTATTAGATGATCACGTATTTCCACCATGTATTTATCACTCACTCCCATAATTCCCAATGGAAACCTTCCACAAGCTGAGGCAGGACTGTCATTAGAATGAGGCACAATGGCAGCACTAACATGCACCTCCATCAATATCTGCCCATCACCCAGGATGATCAGAGTCTGAGAGAGGCACCAACACAGAGGGTACTCCAGCAAACAAGGATGGAAAACAGAGCTTTACGTCACACAACAGTGTCCCACCCAGCCTCCACTTGTAAGAGCAATGGGTCCATTCATCCTTTTTTATCTCTAGGGTTTCTTTCCAAATAAAATACCACTGTCCTTATTTTAGACATACATACTGATATGGAAATAACTTTGGGGGCAAAAATATCACAACTTTATACTCTCTTCCATCAGTAGCAAATGTAGTAATCGTATTTCAATGTTATTCCCTTTTGTTTGGGGGGGGGCGTTGTTGTTGTTTTTTGAAGGGGAGCTACTAGGGATTGAACTAAGGGGTAACTCGACCACTGAGCCACATCCCCAGCCCTATTTTGTATTTTATTTAGAGACAGGGTCTCACTGTGTTGCTTAGTGCCTCACCATTGCTGAGGTTAGCTTTGAACTCGCAATCCTCCTGTCTCAGAGCTGCTGGGATTACAGGCATGGTTGGGATTTGTTATCCCCATTTAAATCCAGCCTTCTTGCATGACTAAGATTAAAACATCAAAAGCAAATAGGTACAAGATAAATTAATTAAAACTTACTTTATGCTTTACAAAGACCTTTCATTGACTTTATCTATTCTGACCCTGGTAACAAGGCTATGAGGTGGCTCTTCTTAACTAACTTGTAACCAAGTTCACAGAAAAATCTAGGGTCAGAGCCAGCCAAAAACCTCCAAGTATTTAGACCCTAATCTTACATGGAGTCTTTCCTCTAGAATTAATGACTCTCCAAAGTTTTTGCAATAAGTTAAATCAACAAAATGTAGGTATGATGGTGATACCATGAAAACAACTGTCTACCCATAAAGTTTCAAGACTGGGGCAAAATATACAACTGTACCCGATACATATTCATTTCACATCTCATTAGAAAAGTACAGGTCAAGCAATAAGTGGTCCTACGCAGACAGAATTTACATCTACATTCTGTATGAGAAGATCAACTCACCTCTTAAGAGTTGTTCCCATATGCACACAATTCAAGTTAACATTTAAGTTAAAAATTTCTTAATATGCAAGCAGCAAAGACACGGTGCAATGCTAAAATTTAAATTGTGAGAGTCCCAGCAAGACAGCACTGGAGATGGTCTGAAATTTACATCTTTCAAGCCCTAAGTTCCAGAGGTCCCATAACTTCCCCTTAATATGTTTCACCATAAGACTCTGAAGCAATCTTTTATGTGCCGTGGAATATCTAGACAAATTGCTCTCCATGGAAAATGTATCTATAAAGCTATAAAAATACACGGACCGTTTTAGGTTAAAAAATAAAGATGAAACAATCCTCAGAAATTTTGCTAATGATGAAAGAAAACCTGCTTCAGTCAATTTTAGTTCTCAGAGCTCAATTTTCAAACGTACAACAAACCTACTAAAATAAATATTATCCTAAAATGAAAACTAACAAAATTCTATTCACTTACATAAATAAAACGCTGTTTTATTTCACAAATACAACACATGAAAGAAACAATCATGACCTTGAAGTTGAGAAAAAGAAAACACATACATACACTTTTTGTGAGGATATTTGGAGATGGCTCCAAATTCCAAGACAACTTCATTGGGATTGGAAAGCTATATATACAGCCTTAAGGTTACTATCATTTTTCAGAACCTGAAAAAACATCACTAAGGTTGGACATCACCCCATCAAGCTAATGTCAACAGAGAGTCCAGTGATGTGTCACCTCTCAGTGATGTCCTCTTCTGCAGAGACTGTCTCATGGGTACGATGCCCATTCAAGCAGACCATGAACATGAGACCTGTGGGGGGTCAGGTGGACCTACATCAGCCCAGGCTCCTCAACGCCATGCCCCAGTGAAACAGAGAAGCCCACCACAAACGTGCCTTTGTACTTATTCTGAAGACAGTAAGGAGAGTGACAATGAAGAGCAAAGCCACTTTCACTGGAACACACTTCAGGCAACAGGAAAGGGGCTGCAGTCCACCCATCTTCTGGAGTTTAGACCTACAGGATTTTTCTTTTTGCTCTTCTCTCCAGGAGAGGTTCTCAACCTGCTGACTACAGGCATCCCATGAAACTGGGTGATTTTCAACCCACCTGGGACTGGGGCTCCCCACTTCCTGCTATTCAAAGTCACAAGCTTCAAGAGATCCCAAAGTGCCCCCTAAGCTGCAGCTCCCAAATCCTACTGGGTGGCAACTGTCCTCCACCCCCACCAATAATTTTACAGTCACCAAGTCCTCATTAGCTTTTAAGCTGCCAGAAATACTGAAATTTCTGTTCTATGCTGGTCCCCGTTTGACTCTGTGGGTTGCTGGTCTTTGCATTTTTCATTCCTTTACTCTCATGAGGAAAAGGAGATAAATAAAAGTACGCAGTTCATGGAGACTCCTGGTTTACAAGAGAACTGGATCCTACAAAGAGATGTCGGGCAGCAGCCTTTGGCTTGTCAGAAAAAAAACTTTTTAACACTGACCAGCTAAAGAAAGAGGAGGCAATGGTAGATCCTGAATTATAAATGGAAGCAATTCCTCCTACTATGAAGAAGGCTGCAGACTTCCTATGGAGACTTTTAAAGAAGAATATGTATTAATTTTTCATATTGTGCTAAAATTAAATTGTTCCTACAAACAGAATAAAAGGCCATACAATTATTTGATAGGATTGATAAGTTCCAATTATGTGCAATGGACATTGTGTATGTTGGTGTTTAATATACTACAAGTATTCCTATCTTTAATAATAAGTGTAAGTCAGAAAAAGATACAATTCCTTAGAACTTAACATACACAGATTGTTGGAGGAAAAGTTTCAAATCGATGTGTTAAGACTCATTCAGTTTTATAAACACAGTTATATGATTACAAAAAGGAATAGTAGCATTTAGTTCTAAAAAATTTGAATTTAACAAAGAATCTGAGAATTGTTGGAAGCAAGAAATAAATCTCATAGTGATAACCCTGTGGTGAAAGAGGAAAAATAAATGGTATAAAGGTCTCAGAATAATTGCACAATTTGAATATTAATATTTATGCCATAATCATTAAAATTTTGATCCATATTTACACAGACCCTTAAAAAAAAGTTTTGCAACCTCTACATTGCTTGAAGTTTCCCTGCATACTAGGAATGAGAGGTGCTTTTAGTTGAAATTAGCTTATTATGGGATTAGATATGACTTTTGATGACAACTACTTCATGGGGCCAAAGGATTAAACAAGAAAATAGACATAACTTCCTAACACTGTTCAGCTGGGCACTAAGTCTCAGGACTATAAAAAGTGAAGTATCACAAGTAATGTGATCAATCTTTCCCTCTTTAGTGCACCCAAATGTTTACAGGGCATACCAAGTTTTCTCTTAGTGGAGCAAATAAGAGGTGTTTTAGACTGATGTCTTCATTACAGGCTAACGATTTCTTGCAATCCAAAGTTAACTTTTAGTAAACCTATGCATGGGTCATGGTATAAAATTACATTCTGGAACATAAAATCATACAGCAATATTTCATCATTTTGAAAAACTATAATGAGACTCAGTAAAAAATTCCTTGCAGGGCATTCTAATCCCTTCTTTGCCCCTCCCTGACTTGTACACTAATGGTAATTTTGTCACCATGATCACATCTTCAAACAGTTGCAAACTGGTACCAAAATCAAGTATGTCTTATGGAAAATAATTCCATAAGACATACTGTCAGGGGAATCCAATTCATTTTAAGCTTCAATCTGCTTCTTCTTGTTATTATAAAATTTATCACCTGTTATATGGTGGAAAACACAGTCTCTGTGGCTAAACTTGGCAATTAATGCTCTTAACACAGTAGGATACACTATACACAAAGATGATTATTTCAGTTACTGACTGATGCTTTTTATGAAAACAGGATCAATGGAGAATAGATAATACAGTGCTCACATCAATATGAAAGTTTAGACACACAGTTACTTATTTACTTATTATTAAAATTTATACTACAGATCATTCTGCAGCTCCCGAAGTCTGGATGGACATTTTCCACATCCAAATAAAACTGTTCTTCTCTATGTTGTGCACAAGAGCACAGACAAACATGAAACGCAGGGTCTTAGAGATGGTCACAGAACTCAGTACTCACACCAGATTCCTACATTCCAACTGGGCAAGCAGAGGCTCTGGGGAATTCACTTCTCATCAGTTCTGTTATTCCTATAACTTGTGCAAATATCACACCTTAGTAAAAGTGAATCCATTCTAATGACTGTCTATTTCAACAAGCAAGTACCTCAATACACCCCTGTTTGCATCGATGTATTTGTGAAGGGAAGCGAGAGGCTGTGTAGCTTTTTTTTTTTTTGCCAGCTACTCTGCACTGGCTTCAGTGCCCTCTCTAGGAGCCGCAGCTGGGGCCAGTCCCCCTACCAGGGGACACAAAGTGAGGTCTCACTTCACCACCAGCACTAGTATTTTCAGCATCTTGCATCTTAGACATTGGCATAGTTATCAATGGGAAAGTTGCAGTTATATGAATGACAGGCACAGCCACCACAGAGAAGGAGCAGAATGACATAAGGCAGTGAAAGGACTGTTCCAACCACATGATTACTTGACCATGACCAGGCAAGAGACTGCTGAAACCACTCAGCCAAGAGCTCAGCAAACACAGGACCAGGAGATGAGAGTGTCTAGATTCTGCATTTAAGTCAACTCAGAGAAACGGTGACAAAGATGCATACCAGAGGCTGGGACTGATGCAGATCAAAAGGGTACAAAGTTTCCCTTAAAAAGGTGGAATACAGTTTCACCATCTACTGCACTGTTCGGTCACCACAGTTAGTATGGAAACCATTAACACTAATACACCGTACATTTCAAAATTGCTGGAAAAGTAGATTTTTAACATCTCACACACACACACACACAAAAAAAATTGTGGATAGATAAGGTGTAGGATACATTAATTGGCTTCATTTCATCTTTCTACAATGAATCCATCACATTGTACCCAAAAAATATATCCATTTATTATTTTTCAATTTAAAATTTTAATTAATTCTAAAAGCCATGAAAGTAAAGCCAATGACATTTGCTGATATGACAGATGAAAAGTAAGAGGTGAGGATGTCACCAAGGCTACCTGGTCAAGAGATGGGAGAGTGGAGTTTCCACTTACCTCGCAGGGCAAACTCGGGAGAAGCTTAAGTGCAGGGTCAGTTCTACATACGTTCAGGCCACAATGACCACAGGACATGGTGTCATAGCTGCTCAGCTGCTGTAACAAAGAAACCCAAACGCTCCAAGGTACAAACACAGTGCAAGTTTCACTCTCTCCATACACTGCCAAGGCAGGCAATCCAGCGTGACAGGCAGCTCGGCTTCAATAGGAGTGGTGGTGCCTGGGTCCCAGTGGTCCTACCGTCCTGATACAAGCAAGGGTAAAGCCAAGCTGCTCAACCCTTATTCCAGCCAGGAAGCGGGGAAGGAACCTAGCTGAAGGGTGAGCGCTTTCCACCTCATCAGTTGCACATAGATCACAAACAACACTTGCCCTGGTGTTCTGTCACCCAGATGAACAGCCATACTTAGCTAAGTGCAGGTCTAACTTGTAATATAAGAAAAGTCCCAAAGAAATGACAGGAGCTCTCTGGGATGGGGAGCAAGCTGGGTTGGACCCAGTGGGAGGAATGGGACCAAGTTTACTCATGTTTGCCATGCAATGATGCTTCCTCTTCCACCTGGGTCAAGATAGTGCCACAATAACTATTTCCCAGGCTTTTATTACAAGTGGGGAAAATCTACAACGTAGGAGGATCCCTCACCAAAGTGCCCACTCACACATTCAGCAATGCCTCTGAGAGAAGAATATGGGGACCCATGGGACCCCATCTTATAGGGGCCTTCTCTTCATAGATTCTCAGTCTATGCATATTTACCCTTTCCTCCAGTGAAAGTTCCTCCTAAACCTATAACATATGAGGTTATAAAACATATCCTAAAGCTTAGTGCACAACACAGAGACCTGATGGAACTCACTCTGCGGTATCCACATATGTACACCAGCGGCACGAAGTCCAGGTAAGTCGATTACCAACTGATGAGAGAACCTCAAGGAGGGAACGATCAACTTCGACAGAGGCTGCTGACAGATGAGTAACGTGAAGGTTGACATTAGGCTTTTTATTTTATAACCAAGCTCCTCCAGGATTCATTCCTAGGAGCAGAACTGCAAAGGATTTACCAGGTATTGACAAACTGCTCTTACCATTTATACTCTTTATCATCGGTACACAAAAATTCTCATTTCTGTCCATCTTACTAATATTTCATCTGATCAGACCTCTAAAATTTTCACCCATCTCAAGCATATGAAAATATCTGTGACTTTGGTTTTCATGTTATTAAAACAACTGATTTTCAGGAACTCTTCATAGATGTTAGTAATTCTTCATTGGATACAGCATGACTCTGACTTGGTCCAGTGTTGAGCATGAGCCTTTTACAAACAGAAATGAGATCATATCACTTGGTACTATTGTTTGGATCTCAGGTGAACCCCAAAGGCTCATAGTGAGACAATGCAAAAAGGTTCAGAGGAGAAATGATTAGGTTGTAAGAATCTTAACCCACTCGGTGATTTAATGGCAATAGGGATTAACTGAATGGTACCCTAAGTGATAGGGTGTGGCTGGAGGAGGTGGAAATTAGGGCATGGATTTGGTGTATAAAATTGTATCTGGAGAGTGGAGTCTCACTCTCTGCTTCCTAATCTCTTGTGAGCTGCTTCCCTCTGCCACACTCTGCCATGATGTTCAGCCTCACCTCAAGCCCCAAGGAATGGAGCCGGCCATCTATAGACTAAGACCTCTTAAACCGTGAGCCCTCAAAGAAACTTTTCCTTCTCTATAATTGTGCTGGTTTGGGTCCTTTGGTCACAGCTGGCTAAACAAGCCCTAAAAAACAAATGCCAAATGTCTTCTTTGATATAAAGAGAGCAACTAAGAACAGAACAGGAAGGAAGAGCATGAGGAAAAAACTAACAGTAAACAAAGACGAATTGGGGGAGAGAAAGGGAGAGAGAAGGGAAAGCATATGGAAATGGTAGGAGACCTTCAATGAAACACAAATTATAAGAGGTTATGAGGGGCAAGGGGGAGGGAAAAAAGGGAGAGAATTGAACAACAGCAGAGGAGGTAGAGAGGGAAGATGGGAGGGGAGGGGAGGGGAGGGGAGGGGGGATAGTAGGGGATAGGAAAGGTAGCAGAATACAACAGTCACTAATATGCCATTATGTAAAAATGTGAGTATGTAACAGATGTGACTTTGCAATCTGTATTTGGGGTAAAAATGGGAGTTCAAAACCCAATTGAGTCAAATGTATGAAAGATGATATATCATGAGCTCTGTAATGTTTTGAACAATCAATAAAAATAAATTTAAAAAAAGGACAATGAAAAACAGAAAAAAAAAAAAAAGGCTGGCTAAAATACTCAGCTACTGAATCTCGGAATAAATTTCAAACTCCAAAGACTGGCTCAATGTCCTTTGCGATGGGGCAGCTCTCCACTATTCCTCTTTGCTCTTGACCCTGAATTCCTCAAAGATCTTCTCTTCTAATGCATCTCCTAAGGGCTCTCCTGGAGCATCCCCCAGGCCCCCTTCACCCCTCCTCAGCTGAATCGGTACTTCCTTACTAGTCCTCCCTGATCCATGACACACATAGCATCTCCAACAGACCCAAATTCTTCCCCTTCTCAGACATATTCCAGGGTATAATTCCACATTTGTGCTCACTTGTCCACCATTTCCAGGGGTCAATACCAGGAAGCTACATACAATTCACTCCCATTGTGTGCAAAATTCTATGCTCAATTCCTGGAACAACAGGCATATGTAGGTAGTTATTGAATTTTGACACAACAAGGAAATCTAATCACCAACAATTAGTGACACAAGTTTGTCTAGGGTGATGAAGGCAGCACTGGGAACAGGTGACATCACAGAACCGACATCAGAGAAATGGACACCACTTCAACAAAACAAGCCAGAGATTGTACTGGGAGGGAGAAGCCACAGCTCCCAGCTGAGCCATTTACTTGCCGCCATAGCTGTAGAACTGATATTTCTTGAAGTAAGTTCCCTGAAAGCTCACTAGCATCCCAGTCATGCCTCTCTATCCTAGGAGTCCTTGCCTGGCCCCTTCCTAAGCCTGAGAAGGTAGTGTGACAGAACAGATCTACCTATCAACAGGGAGGAACATCACTGGGTTAGAACTGTATTTAAAATAGGGCGGAGGGTAGCAAACATCAAGAGTTAACCCAATATACGTATGAGATCTGGAACCTCACGACGAACTGAGGAACATGGGGAAGATGGGACATCTGTAAAAGCTTCAACAGGCCTCAGTCATAGGTAAGTGGATAATTCCAAGTCCATCACATATTGTCTGCTCAAAACAAGCCTGGCAAATAACCTCATGGCCCACCTTTGCAACTCACCTCCACTTTTCCACCTGCAGAGAGTGCCTTCATGATTCTGACCAAGATCATCTTACTTGTAAAGCAAGTCCATCTCCTTCTTTCCAATGTTCCTGCACAACTTTTAACCACATATGTTACTAGTTTGCTAATAAGCCTCTTCCTTGTCTACTCGGGTGGTTGAAATATTTCGGTAATAAATTCAGCTCTCATAGTTTGTATTTATCTTCAAGATTTATATTTATATTACTCCAGCCTTGGTACTTGCCTCAACAGGGATGCTACAGGAATCAATGAACAGTAACCAGTCATCCATAAGAGAGCAATGCCACTCCACGGGCTGAGTACCTCAGCAGGAGCTCACAGCACCAGAGCTGGCAGTGACTTGGACCCTGGACCCTTGACCCTTTGTATGACCCAGGTGAAGTTCCTGGCCAGGACAAACAAAGGTTGTCATGGCTATAATGTAAGGAGAGACACTTGGACAAATAAAGGGCTTGATTTTTGTTATTATGAGCAGGAAGGTCTACCAAGAGTGACCAATTATAAAGAACAATTCAAAGTAATGGAATTGTGATTCAAAACCATAAATCAGGTAAGTATTAGAGAAAAAAGTTCAGAAAGAATAGAAATTATGACCTGCCTTCCCACCCAGGTTAGGAAAAAGATGAGCAGCCATAGTGCCTAACTCAATAGCTGCATTTGGTTTGCAAGCTGTGGTTACAAGGAGAGGCAGTATATCTGAGTCTCTCTCTCCCCCTCCTTCGTTCCTGCCCGCCTGTCCCCCCCTCCATACACACACACACACACACACACACACACACACACACACACACACACGTGTATGTGTGTGTATGATAGATTTCTTTTTCTTCCTGCTAAAGAACTAACTGGAAATTTTGATTAGGTCCCTAAGGTTCTGTCTTCTGTGATTCTTAAAACAAAGCAAAATGCTACAACATTTTGTAATGTGTCACAGAATACAACTGAGTACATCACGTGATATTGCAACAAAAATTTTGCAAAAGGGCTAGAATATATAAAAGAATATGCCACTCTGGTGCTGTAATTCATTTTGAGTGTTGACTATAAATTCTGCCTGCTTTATTACATAAACAGAATTCATTTGGATTATTGCATGTGGCAGTTCTTGAAAAAGCCAGCTGTAAACAGAGCCTGGACAAATTCCCTGAATTTTCTCCTATCAATTACACGAGATCAAATTATGTTTGTAAAAATGAAGCTTTACTACTAACAATTATTTTTAAGCAATGAAATGTAACAGATATTAACTTATGGTTTTCTTCCTGTTAACACTAAGACCACATTAGATGAGATTTATAGCTGTTTAACAAAACAAAAACTATTATGTCAGGCTTGGAAGCAGTAATTCATCGACTTATATGGAGCAAACAATTCATGCCAGATGAGTGGAGAGGAATAAATTTCCTACTCATTTTGAAACCATTATTCCTTCTAACCCGGGGAAGATTGGGCAACCTCAGACTCAAAAAAAAAAAAAAAAAAAAAAAAGCAAAAATGGTGTACTAAAACAAGACCCTGCTTAGACATTTACTCTAAACACAGTCTAGAATATGCTGGCCCCAAAAATCAAGTTTTTGGCAACTTCTTTCAGCTTACCCAGTATTTCTATAACCCCATCACAATTAACCACTGAGATTTAAAACCAACCTCAAGTTGCAATAATATGGAAAAATATCTCTTTCCACAACCCCTCCTCATCAAACTTCTTATATATTTTTAGAATATTTTCTTCATGAATAGAAGGAAAAGAAACATAATTAGTCCCATCTCAATTATAAGTAGTGATATAAGCACAGTTGTACAGAAAAGTCAGACAGGAGCTGACCCTGCTGGACCACATGAGAAGTCAGATTGCATAGTGATGGAGAAAACAGAATTACTGCCTCCTTTTTCCACTTCAGTCATCTTTTATCATGTCACAGAGGCTTAAGGGGTGGTGCAGACAGAATGCAGACGTGGTTAGAGAAGTGTTCACTACATAGATAACGCAGGGCCCCAGCAATGGCTCATTTGTGGGGTCGGGCGAAAGAGTCCAAGCAAATCGCTCATGGATGGACTTGGTTTTCTCACTGCAGTTACAAAGAGGCTCTGCCTTAAACTGGTTTTGATCCAAGGGACCCTTAATAAATCAGTTTCAGAACTCCCTGACGCATTTCCACTAAAAGTAATGTTTCAGGAACACCCAGAGTCTACAAAAATAAAGTGGATAATATCAACTCTGCCTAACTATCCTGCGCACGCTATCCATCCCAAGGAACACTTCAATTCTGAATATTCAGGTCAGAAATCAATTCAGGAAAGGAGAACAGAACCTCTCTTACAGAACAGGGAAGAAGGACAGACACCCCCAGGTACCAGAGCATTACTAACCCTACCAAAAAAGGTGGTTCCCACCTTGGATGTGGGAAGGCAGCTCTCCATGACAGTCAGCTCCTAATTATGTAAGAAAAAGAAATTTGTACATTGCACCTCTGCAGGAACAGCTTCATGAGCGGCAAGAAAGAAGGCTAGATGGATAGAGTGATCCTCCTTGCTTTCCTTTTTAGGGATAAAAACAGGAGTGTCCACTGCTAGCTCAGATTCCCACTCTCTACACAAACAGAGCATCTATGTTCGTGAATAAGGTACTAAACTACAAGTTCTTTTAAAAAAGAAATTGCAAATACAAAAATTCTACACATTACTGAATCTCAAAAGGACAGCTTTAAGGAACTAAGCTTCAGTATTATAAATTTGTTTTATTTCATTTATTTACTAAATAACTTCACCGTGATTCATTTTCCCACTGACTTAGAAAGATGGTAAACTATTAAAATACAACTATATCTTAACATTTAAAAGATCCGAATTATGACCATAGGGGTCAAAAAGAAGCCAGTAGAACCAGATGAGCCACTGACAAGTTCCTGGAGTAAGTCTTAGCTAGAGTGTCACCCGGGACGTTGCACAGCAGCCTAGGCAAAGCACAGCTATGAGCGAAAGCCTCTCCACATACCTGAGTCTGCAGGGCCCAGAGGTGACCTACAATCAAGTGTCACCTACAATCCTAAATGGCTGAGAAAAATCACTACTTCGTGATATGTGAAAGTTATATGAAATTCAAATTTTAGTGTTCATGAATGACTGCCGATGGCTGCTCTGGTGCAGCCACAGTGCACTGGGCAGCTACAGCAGGACCAGATCACCCAAAATATTGACTCCAGCCTTTCAGAGGAAAAGCCTACTAATGCCTGCTATAAAGGTCCCAGAAGACACAGGCATTAGAAGGGTGGGAGACAGGGATCAGACAGTGCTCATGATTCATAAAATTAAGAAGTGTTTTAAAATAGTTATTATAATCCTCTACCAATACTCACCATGAATAGAAACTAACAGGAAAAAGAAGAAAATCATATATATATATATATATATATATATATATATATATATATATATATATAAAGTGAAGCCAAAAAGAAAGGAAGACAAAGAGAAAATGAGTACCATTGGAGACTAAGACTAAGGAGAAAAGAGAAACATTGTCATTGCTCCAATATACTCTGGACAATGCTATAAATTGCTAGATAGTCAGCATCTTATTACCCAGGTTGAAATTAAAAGTGCCTGTGTAATTTTTATTATGTAGGGGAAAACTAAACTAACTAAAATTACCAATCCTACATCCTCATGCATTGTATCCCAATGACAATGCATAGTGAATATGGAATACCCAAGGGCAAAATTTCCTTTAAGTCACAACTTATGTAAAAATATTCAAGCAAGCAAAACTCAGAAAAATGTAAATTTTAAAAGATAGCATCTGCATTAACTTTAAAAAGTAAAATATGAAAGTGCAACTCTTACAAAAGGTATAAGATCCTCACCAAGAAAACAACAATACTTTATAGAAATATATTAAAGAAGTTATAAATAAAGGAAATATATACTATGTTCATGGATTAGAGAATGCAATATTATAAAGATATTAACTTTTCTTAAAATTAATGTAGTCAAAGCTGTTCCTATCCAAATAAGTATCAAAACATTACTTTTATAGAACTAGATGAGACAATTTTAAAATTCATAGAGATGTAGTGTCTCAAGAATAGCCAAAACACTCTTTTAAGAAACAAAACACTCTTTTAAAAAACCAACAGGGTAGGGCTGGAGTTTTGGCTTAGTGGTAGAGAGCTCATCTAGCACGTGCGAGGCCCTGGCTTTGATCCTCAAGCACCACATAAAAATAAAAAATAAAGGTATTGTGTGTCCAACTACAACTAAAACTAAAATATTTTTTTAAAAAAAGGAAAAAAAACCAGGGCTGGCGTTGTGGCTCAGTGGTAGAGTGTTTGCATGGTACGTGTGAGGCACTGGATTCAATTCTCAGCACCACATATAAATAAATAAAAATAAAGGTCTGTTGACAACTAAAAAATATTAAAAAGCAACAACAACAATAAATGTGGGAACTTGCCATGCAGATAAAAAGTGGTGATACTATAATAATTCTAAAGGTGTGGTTTTGGTAAAGGGAATAGACATATCAATAAGACAAAGTAGAAATGGAGAAACATGATGGATGATTACATCTAGAGCCACAAATCAGGGGGGGGAGAGAACAGACTTTTTGATAAATGGTGCTGGGACAACCGCTTATCCATACGAGGAAAACTGAAATGACTCTTGTCCACATACTTTGCACAAAAACCATTTCCTGCTGAGCCAAGGACTCAAACATGAAAGGCAAGACCATAAAACTTCTGGTGGCAACAGTGGGAAATGCACTTATGCCGACCGTGTGGAGGAAGGAAGGAGTCCTTCCTGGAGATGCGAGGAGCACAAGGGGTTGACAAATTCAGTGTAGTCAAATTAGGAGTTTCCACTTAATAAAAAGTCACTAAGGAGACAGCAAAACTACAAGCCACAAACTATGAGAAGAAATGGGAATTTCTGCTATAATATCAAACGAAAGGCTCCCCATTTTGCAAAATTGTGACCGAGGTGGAGGGAATGGTGACAATAAGCACTTCCAGGACAAAGCCCAGGCCCAGCATCACCAAGATGAAGAACATGAGGTGAATGGTCAGTGTAAGAGTCCCAGCTTCCCCTGCAGCCAGCTCACTCCAGCTGTGGTCAGCTGCTTTACTTGGTGTAAAACATCGATATCTGGGAAAACAGCAGCAGAAGGAACCCACGTTTACACTGTGAGGACGCACGTGCCCTACTTACTGGTTACATGTGATTCTCACAATACAGAAGCCTGCACTCTCAATTAACTGCACCTGAAATATAGAACCAGTGCAGAATTAATTAAGAACTCTTGTGAACCAGTGGAAAGGGAAGAAACAAATGAGAAAATGGGCAAGATGCTTACACAAGCACTTCACAGAAAAGGGTGTGCAGATGGCTAGAAAATGTAAGAAAAGACCCTCGAGCACAATGGCCGTGACGCTCAATTTCATTTGTCAACTTGCCGGGGCCACTGATAACCATGTACGTTGCTCTGAGTCTTCCTGGAAGGGTGTTTCTAGACAAGATTAGCACTGGAATCTGCAGACCAAATAAAGCAAATGTCTTCCCAGCCCTAGTGTGGGTGGGCCTCTTCTAGCCAGCTGAAGACCCACCTAGAACAAATGGACAGCCTTCCCACAACAAGAGGCATCTCCTCCAGTCTTCCTACCTGAGCTGGGACATGTGTCTTCAATCTTATGAAGGAACTTCATGAACATGTGTTGACTAACCTATAACCACTCACATACTCCAGGTCTGGCCCTGCTGCTCAGATCTATGGTTTCATCAGCTACGTACCCCTGTCCCAGGTCTCCTGCATCAGGTTGAGGTCAGAGGACTGGTTCTTACCAATGAAAAGTGAAGCTGTGCTTTCTCCCAGCTCTTTCCCATCTTCCAGCTAAACGGAGAGCAGGAGATGGCCTTAAGATGGCAGAGCCACAGGATGAAAGCACTTGGGCCCAAGAAAGGTTGTCAGTTCACCCCAGACTGTGAGATGAGCAAGGCTACCGCTTGGAAGTGAATGTCCTCCAAAGGCTCATGTGTTAAAGGATAGGTCCCCAGAGTGGCACTAGGAGATGACGACCAGTGGGAGATCCTTAGGTAGTTGGGGGCGTACCCTCCAAGGTAAGGAGGCTCCGCCCCCTCCTGACTCTCTTTGGCTCAGGAGGTGAGCAGTTTGCTCTGCTTCATGCTCCTCCATGATGCGCCACCCTTCCCAGGGGCCCAAAGCAATGGGGACACTTAATCCTCAACTGGAATCTCCAGAATCACTGCCCTGGGTATTTCATCACAGGGATGTAAAGTTGACTAATACAAGCCTTAAGCTGAAATGCAATAGCCCCCGGGTACACTGAGACTGCAGGGTGGTCAGTTTCAATAGCCAGTTGGATTCCTGTAGGCTTCCCCTAGTTATCCACCCTCACACACTTGTATAGGAAATATACCACCACTATATTTTATTGCTAAAATAATAATTCATTAAAAGAACTACAGCCTCTTATATCCACATAATCATTTCAGCAAAGGGGGGTGGGGTATCTATAACCAGGAGAAACCAAAGCTCATTCAGGCAAGAAAATCAGTCAAGACCAAAAGAGC
The DNA here is from genome assembly GCF_045843805.1 of Urocitellus parryii. NCBI lineage: Eukaryota > Metazoa > Chordata > Mammalia > Rodentia > Sciuridae > Urocitellus > Urocitellus parryii. Next base: position 73,137,727 of record NC_135539.1, on the reverse strand, counting down.
TAAATAAGCCCTTTCAAACCCAGAGGTTTAGACCAGTTTCTCAACCCCAGCACTACTGACATTCTTTGTTGTGGGGGGCTCTTCTGTGCACTACAGATGCTCAGCAGAATCCCTGGACTCTACCCATGAATGCAATAACACCCTGTCCCACCAGTTGTGACAACAAAAACCATCTCCAGATATTGCCAAATGTAACCTGGCAGCAAAATCGTCCCAGTTGTCTAAACTAATGGTTTAGACAGAGCACCTGGTAAACAGTTTCAAAGGTACATGTTAATTTAATGACCTGAATCCCATCTAGCCACATGCCACAAGTACATTTGATCCATAGAAACATCTTTCCAAAAAGCACACAGCTCACTGCTGCAGGCCAGAGGGGAAATGCCCACTCTTGAACAAGATGCCAGGAGCTGAGACCTCAGTCATGAGATGACCATTCTAAGGGCTGCCCCACCTCGGGCCCATAGTTACCGTGCCCTCAGTAAATGCTCTTCAACTTCAAAGCACATCCACTTATGAACACTGTCCTCGCTGGCCAAGCAACAACCGCACCAGACAGTGACTAAGGGTCATTTACAAACATACAATTTGATATGCTAAACACTCTCAATCTAAGGAAAAACAACTAGTGATGAGACTGATGAAAAGGAGAGTTGAACCACCTGACTGTTGAAGAAAAAGATAAACTACCAAGTTTTTTACTATTTCACTCAGGAATCTCTGACATTTACCTTAGGCAAGGTCTGTCTGACTTTTTTTCCCCCCTCCTCAATGGATTTTCTTTAGAATTTTCTTTTCCTAAGGTTTAATATCGGGTTTCTGTACACTTCCTGATGCATTCTAGCTCTGGAGAGGAAAAAAAGTAGATTAGATTTTTTATGAGAAGGATGTCAGCCAGGTTACAAATTTTCCCTGGTCAAAAAAAAAAAACTAATATTTAATTCTAAATTAAGGCGGGGGGGACCTCATTACACAATCTGTGTAATTGTACACAGAACGAACTCTTCTTCCCCATCTATCATACGCCTAAATTACCAAGAACACAATTGCCCTCTTTGAACTTGAAAGAATTAATCTTGAGCTGAACATTTCTGGTGCCTATTTCTTGGTAGTTTATCTTTTTCTTCAACAGTGAAGTGGTTCAACTCTCCTTTGCAAACTAACTGATTCTTAGGCTGATGGTGACTAGTCATTTTTCTACCTGCAAATTCATCAGCTAAGAATGCAAAGTGATTTTTAAAACAAAATTTGGCTAATAAATCCATCATATCACCCCTCATCACCCAAGGGTGAGGAACCCACTCAGGTTTATCTTGATTGACTCACAACTCCTCCAGCAGTCACTCAGCTACACAGAGCAATAAATGATCTCCCTGCAAGCCGCTGTGACGAATCACCATCCTTCAGTTAGAGTCAATATCCCACTCACATCATGTTGACAACAAGAAAAATTCAGTAATAAGAAATGGCTTTGCTTTATCTGGGCTGAAGATATATAAATTACAATCAGATTATGTAGATAAAATACATGAGCTAAATCTATCTGCTGTAACTACACTTGTCATAGCACTTTTTAAAGCCTCTAAAAAAAAAAAAAAAGGATTTATGTTAGCAGACAGTTGAAGAAAAAGGCTAGTACAACTGCCACTGAAAAGATCATTTGTAACTCATCTGAATTCTTTTCACTGTAGAAATGACTAGTTTAAGACTTTTCATTGCCCTGGGTCAAAATTTTAAAAAAACTTACAAAACTTGGGCCATGCTTAAGACATAAGCAAGCTGCACAGTTTCCTTCCGGTCCTGACCAGATCATGGCACCAGTGGGGCCCTGGAAGGCCAAGGTTATGGTCATTTCCAGAGCAGCCCATCTGCTCCTGGGGAACAGAATGGGGACTCAGTGAATCGGGAGCCCATCATCCGCCTTTTTACAGGGTGTAGATAGGAGACAGTAGAGCAGCACAAGGGGGAGATGGGGGTTGTTCAAGCCAGGGGTAAAGTGGATTGTAGAGAGGAGAATGTGAGAAACTTTGCCCTAGATCCCCAAACCACACAATAGGGCAGAAATGACCTCCTGTGTGGGGCTTTCTCTATGCAAACTTACAGAAAGACACATGAATAATTAGCAAATCAACAGGCTGGAAATGCTTTGAACTGCCTTGCTCAGCTTAAGGTCACTTTGTTCATAGCTGATCAGGGTCCTCTCAAGGGGTGTAGCATATCAAAATGGCATTTACTAAACCTCCCAAAATAGAAAGTGATGCTGGGGTTATATTTCCCTATGGTTCATTATAAAGCCCTGAAAATGAGATTTTAACGACCTGCCAGGTCAATGCTCTATAAAACCTAATTCCAGAGGAAAAGGAAACACTGGACAGACTTACTGGAACAAAACCAAATGAGAGATTGGATTCTGTTCCCAAGTCGGACTTGAAGACACTACCACTCAACGTGTTACCCTCACAGAAACCACGCACCAAGTCTGGTACAGAGAAGTGTAAAACACTGAGAGTTCTCTCCGTAGCACCCGGTATGACAACAACCCAGGAGGGGCAAAGGCCGATGCTCACTAAATACACAACATGGCACATCCTGGATACTTAGTAGCAATGAAGGGAAATGAGGCCCACCCCAACTCCCAAGGTGGACAGCACCCTACAAGCCCCAGAGCCACGTGGGACAAGACCCTGCTTTTCTCACTTCAATTTCTAATGAAAAAGATCTTCACGAGACTATCTTTGTAGAAACAGGATAATATCCCCCCTGAAATGTACATCTTCTCAGCAGTTATTTCTGAGAACTCACTTCAAAGAGAGGAAAGGAAGGAGAACTTCTTACTTTACATATTTATCAACTGTTCTCATTTCAACCACTTATGCCATTTTTTTAAATTATAAAAAAAATAGGGCTAAACCCCCATCAAAATTATTAATCGTTGACGTAGTAACTTTCCTATGTCCATATCATATATGGACATAGGAAAGTTACTACGTCCATGATACAACAGTGAAATTCCACATCCTGTCATAAGAATGGGTTCCTAATTAGAATAAGTTATATTCCATGAATGCATAATCTGTCAAAATATACTCTACTGTCATGTATATCTAAAAAGAACAAATAAAAATTTAAAGAAGAAAAAAATGGGGCAAATTATTAGATTCAAATACGCATGTCAAAATGTTCAGTAAGACTAACGTGGAGTCGTCATCTGTTAGGTTTCTGTCTTACTCCCAAACTGTATTTGCCTCCAACAGAATAAAGAAGGGACAAGTCCCTCACTGAGAGGCACAGGGCCAATCAAAATGTCATAGTTAACAGTTTGTTTCACACTTTCTCAGCTGCAAAATGATGTCATCTGCTAACTATGTATCAGTTACAGAAAAATCCACACTACCAGCAGGAAGCTGCAGGACTGCCTCTACACTGTGGCAACTCCACTGTGCCCCACCTCCAGGCCCGAAAACAACCGGCAGGCCTGTGGATTTCTTAACGATTCTGTCATCTCGGACTTGGATCTCGAGCACACTCACCGTGAGACCTAAGTTAATTATCCCAGCCTTTCTCCAACTCTGGCACCCCAAAAAGGCAGGGGTGTTACACTACAGGATGCATGAAGAACCAGACCTAATTCACCGGCCCAAAAAAGTGATGTGGGGACACACTTTGAGGGCGATTGCGGGAGTCAACCTGGTCACAGTCAAACATTCTGGGTGTATCTGGTAAGACAAATGTTTGGTAGGTAGACTGGGTAAAGCAGATTGCCCTCCCTAATGTGGGTGGGCCTCATCCAATCAGTTGCAGGACTGAATACAACAAAAAGATCAGCCCTCCCCGAGTAAGGGAGACCCCTGGCACTGACTGCTCTCCATCTGTGACAGTGGCTTTTTCCTACCTTTGCATGGAAATGAAATACCATCTCGTCCAGGGTCTAGAACCTTTCAGACTGAACTACACTGTCCATCCTTCTGGTTCTCGAGCCTTCAGAGTAGAACACACACATCACTTCCCTGAGTCTCAGGTCCCCGCAGGTCTTGGGCTTGTAGCCCATAATCATAGGAGCAGATTCATTCTCACAATCTCTTTAAGCAACATCATTCTGCTTGTTCTGGTTCTCTGTAGAACACTGACTGATACACATCATGAGTGCTCTCCAACTGTTATGAACGCAGACTGCTCAAGACCAGGATGCACACATTCCTAGCTGCGTGACCGTCAGCAAGTTCCTTCGCTCCTCTGATCCTCAGCTTCCTGAGGGACAATAACAGCCCCCATGTCATAGGCTTGCTGTGAGGCTTAAAGTGAGACATTTAGATACCACTGCACAGAGTGTGAGCTCTAGGAAAATGTGTGTTGTAAGTAACAAGATGTTCGGGTGCAGGAGCACACAAACATGGATGACGTATAGCCGTGGAAAACTAGAAGCAACGAGAACTAGAACTTCCCCATTCTTGGGTAAACTGGAAGCTGTGTTTGGCCTACTTAATTACAGAGGGAAAGATACTCGGGAACATGCTGAGAACAGATGGTAAACCTCCTAGGGGTCCAAAATGCATGTCCTCCCTCGGCAAAACCCATGTTTATGCAATGCTCTAATTAGTGAATGGACCTGTTGAATTTTTATCAGAATGGCAAGAAAAATAGCAATGTTGATGGCTGGGGTAGGGCAGAGAGAAGAACTCAGAAGGATTGCATGCAGCCCAGAAAGAGGCCAGCAGGAAAGACTTTACCACTGGGGATCCAACCAGCACCCTGGGCCGGGGATAAGCAGTACTGGGGCAGGCAGAGGCTGGTCAGCCCAGCAAACCAGAGAAGGAAAACGCACCAAAGGGTTAGTGATGTCCTCGGACACTGGAAGGCAGACCAGGAAACACTCAGAGAGAGATGGCATAATTAAGGAGAGGAATCTGGGCTGGCCAGGAGGGTCCCACTGAAGGCCCATCGCCTTAGCACACCCTTCTCTCTGTGATTCTGCAGAGGAGGTTAAATCCTGCATCTGCCACATACTGAGTGAGGCACCTGAGCCCTTTACACAGTTCCAAGTTTTTTCTCTAAAGTATGAACGGTGTTCATGTGTAGATCAGCAAGAAACCCACGAAGGTCACCAACGCGGTGCCTAAGGTAGTGTAAATGACAAGCACACCCTTTGCTGCCTGCTTAGATACTGGCGGTCTGCCAAGGTCAAGGTCATGTGCCTCACTTCAAGGATTTCTCCACTGTCACTCCAAGACGGCTGCTCCCAGGCAATGCTCCCACGCACCTCTCTGGGTTCATGGTCATACTAGGGAGGCTGCTGATAAACCTGACAGACAGACACACACATACACACACCCCACACCACTAGCACACACGTGCCTGTAAATTCCTTAAACACAGGGAATATGTCAACTTGGTTTTCGACTGATAAACTTGGTTTCTACTGTATGGCACATGGAACTCCAACACTACTGTTAGATGAGCAAGTACTTCCTTCTACAATTCTGGTCCTGTAACCTCCATCCATTCTAGTCTTGATAGACCTTTGCCAATGGACAGGGTTGCTCTTCCAAGAGCGGGCTTTGTCCTGTTCCCCAGGGGACTTCTCCCGAGTCTGCTCAGGGGATTGACTCACATTAAACCTGGGGAACAACCCCTTGGGGCAGCTGTGGGAAGCCACAATCTCATGGTTAGAAAACAGAGATCACTGAACAAAACTAAACCTATGACATTTAAGATATTCATTGTCAACAGAAGCATCTCCTTTTGACACCAGGTAAAGCTGCATCAAATATGGAACAAACAAAAATGAGAACTAACACAGATTTCCTTAACTCTACAGACAAGTTCGTGTGTTCATTAGAGAAGAACAGGGATGAGGTACTCAGGTGGAAACACGACACATACTACGCAGCTCTGTGGGTGCCCGTCACGGCTGACTGTACTCAGGGCTTCCATATTTACTAATCCTCTAGAGCTAATTCAGATCATTGTTTGCTTTCCTAGAACACTTTCCCTTCTAGCAACAGCATTTGTTTCTAGGAAGTTTCAGTCATGATTCAGCTCATTTATTACGGCATAACAAATTACCCCCCAAATTTCATGGCTCAGCAACCAACATACCACTGTTTCACGTGGTTTCTGAGAACCAGAGATCTGTGAGCAGCTTAGTCTGTGCCCTGAACCAGGGTCTCTAAAGAGGCTGCAGGGACCTCCATCAGGTGCAGGGCCAGAGACTCCACTTCAAGGCCACTCACACAGAGGGCGGGAAGTCCAGGTTGCTCACTTACTGTTGACTGGAAGCTTCAGTCCATGGTCAAGTGAGTTTCTCCCTAGGGGTGGCCAACTGCACCCCACTCCCCAATACCTCATCAAGGCTGTTGGCTTCCCCCAAAGCACCAGATTTAAGAAAGAGGAAAAACAGGTACCCAAGACAGAAGCCATCAAGTTTTTATGACCAAATGTTAAAGGAACAAGTTTAAAGTGTTAAAGTAACCAAATGCTAAAGTGACCTCTGCCAAGTCAGTGAGTCCTGTCCACACCCCAGGGGACACTGGACAGAGTGTCAGCACCAGAGGGGACCCATGGGCCATCTTGGAGGCTCCTACCCCAGGTCTTAAAGCCTCTGCAAAAAAGGAAAGTCAAGCAAAGGGACTCTCTGAGTGACTGCCTTCCTCAGAACCAGAGTCCCCAGGCTGTGACTGCAGCCATGCAACCAGAGGGACCTATAATTTCAAAACTGGATCATAATCCACAGGCAGTCGAGGAATTCATCCACTCTGACCCGGCTGACTTTTATATGTTTTAAAAGGAACAGAAGGGAACAGAAAATGTCACTATGTACATTGGTCTGCGTGGGCTGCCATCACATAACCAGACCCACACTGGGCTCTGGCAGAGGGCACCAGGCAGTCTCAGACAGCGCATGAAGTGGATTATTTAAACAAAGAATAATTATTGGCACAGTCATGAGACTGTATCATTAGAAAACAAATAAAAATGCACATATAAGCAGTATTATAATTTCATGGCCATGCTGACCTTATCAACAGAGGAGGATGTGAGAGACCAGTGTCAGGTCCCCCAGTTAAGCAAAATACTAATTTGTGTATCAAAATGACATCATACATTAGATTTCAAGTCCTATTAAATTAACAAGGAAAGGAAAGAAGATCCCTGGTAAGAATGACGAGGACAAAAGTGTACCTCTGCACAGAAAAGACAATTGATTTTGTCACAAATTCCTGAGGATCAACTAGCAAGTCAAAGATCGCCACAATGCAATATCATCCTAATCACAAGTAGCGGATAATCCAACATCATAGCAGGACTTAAGAAAGACATGCACCAGCTAAAGAAAAAAGGCTTTGAGAATTACAATGAATACGGACTAGCTAAATATTGAATATTGCAAAACATAAGCGCATACTGGTGCTGTTACGTATAGGTCTGACTATTGAATTCTGGTTACTGCCAGGGAGGGAAACCTGCACTAGCAAATCCATGGGGTGCAGAGGTGACCTGCCAGAATGCTCTGGCTTGTTTCATGGATATTCTCTGCCCAGAGATCAGGGTTGATCAACTGTCTCTTTGCTCCCGTAAGAAGCTCTCTTGGACATTTCTTTCTGATGAAACTTGAAAACCACAGATATGCTACATATCTCTTTATGTCCTATGTTATACATCTGTGCTCTGCATATTTAAAAAGTATTATTTTTTTTGCACCTCTTTGGGGACCCCACTTGGAAATGCATGACCTGAATCCTTAGGATAACTAATGCCCAAGTACTGAGCTGGTACCGAGGCTGCCATACATTTTCTTGATAAGAAAGAGTTAAATAACATTTAATTTCCATCAGCAGGCACTAAACACAGTAACTCCATTAAAAATGTCTTGATCCACAATATGACACATCAATCCAAGAATATCTACTCAATCTTTCCTTCAACAAACAGCCTGGATTCTGCAGGAACAGCAATGAGAAGCGGTGAACGTTCTGGTCTCCACATCCTCCCATTCTGGGTTGTGGAGAGGAACAGCCAATTGCAAATATTTTTTATGTCAGACAGTGATAAATGCAAAAGAAAAAAAACAAAGGATGACTTTGCCAGACTGGGCAGATTGAACCTGTATATGATTCTTCAATGTCAGTGAAAAAGTGACACTTAAGCAGGGTCTTTAAGTGAGAGAAAGATGTGCAATTATTTAGAGAAAGGGTGTCCCAGATGGAAGGTACAGCCTGTGCAAAGGCCCTGGGGTATACATGAACTTGCATGTCTGAAAAATGGAAAGGCAGTCAAACCAACTACAATAGTCACAGTATGGATTCCAGCAGACAAAATCAGGTATGTGGGGGCAGAATAGGCATGGGGGATTCAAATGTCACAGAAAGACGTTTTCAAATTCAGCATCTCAGAATTCAAGGCACAATGATAAATATGTGAATTAAAAAAAAAACATAAATCTTCTCGTACAGAAGTTACCAAGCCAAAATCATTAAGCTCACAGTGGTCCCAGGATACAAACACAGAGCTAGGGACCATGTAGCTGCCTTTCTTCAAATCCTAGCAGTGATTATTTCCTCCGTGTCTGCCAAAGCCTTATTTTTTGCCCATTCAGGTAAGATAAATACAAAGTTTAAAATTTGACACAGTCACAATGCTGCAAACATGGGTCACAGGACCCTGCTTTACTTGACCTTGACCTTGGGAAAAACAAACATCCTCCCGGAAGCCAATCTGATTTCTGACTATCCTAAATCCCCAGAGTCACAGATAGCTGCTGAGGTACATTGTGAAGTTGTGTCCTGGGTGCTGTTGTGGGTTTATCCTTTGACAGTACATAAACTATAGGAATTAGGCTGGTGTGGAGAGACAGGGAGAGAAGAGAAGGAGATCAAAGCGGGACAACCCCAGGTCAGCATGATGAGCTGCCCTCGTGACTTGACTACATCCTCACACATGGAAATCCGTTCACAACCCTGGAACTTGTTTTCCTCTCCTGTCAAATCCAAAGTTTAAAAAAATTGTACAGAAAAACAGAAAAACACAAGTCGACTTGCCAAGGGCTGGGATCATGACGACACGTGGAATCTCTTTTCAGCCTCTTGAGCTGTTCAGATGAAGGCAGGGACTTGTGCTGAGTCTCTCCCAGTTCCTCAGGGGCTGAGGCACGGGGGTTCAATGCACAGGTTCAACACGTGCGTCCTTCTGATCACGAGGTCCTTGCTCCACTGTACCGGGCCAATTCCAAACACCATGCTTTACCAGGAGATTTAAATTACTGATTCTGTCACTGCAAACCGCCCTTTTATTAAAGAGTCGGCGATTCCCATTTGAGAGCATAATAGACCTGCCAAGCACCCAGTTCCTCCACTGGTTGGATAACGAAAGAAAACTAAATAAATCATCTACGAAGCAATCCTATTCAAAGTTTCATTGAACATGCTTCTCCATAACCGAGCTCCCTGGAGACCCAGAATGCATTCTTTTTAATTAAAAATATGACAAGTTTTATTACAGGACTACTCATATATAAAACAAATTAACAATTTTCTGATTAGAAAGGAGGCTCTCATTTTAAAAAGAAAATGTCTATCTCCCCGTTTAAAAGGACAGAGTGACCCAAAGTTTCACGATAGCATTTTTGAGCATCCTCTCGGTGGTTCAGAGTTAAACGGCGTGGGGAGGATAACGTCCAATTTCAAGGTGTTCAACAGAAACATCTGCAAAGGCCTGAGTAAGCGGGCATCCCTTCTTCCTTCGAATCCTCTAACATGAGCATTTGCGTATTTCTTAGGATAATCACAAATATTTTACCTCTAATTCCTTGTGGCTCTACCTTGTCCACTTCCAAAGACATGCTTTAAACTGTGACCTACTTGAAGGTAGGTTTTTACTCACCTGAAGCCCTTTCCAATACGTAGCACTCAGTCTCTGAAACTAAAATAGGGCAGCTCACATTTGCAAAGCTTTTCTTTTCTTTTTTTTTTAAGAAAAAGCAAACTGAACTCAATGTCTTAATAATTTCAATTCCCAAATTAATAATCAGTTCTATGCAACTCCAAAATCCCAGTGGGATTTTTCAGGGAGCATCACCAATTTCAGCTCTAAATCATGTGAAATGTCAAAGAACTGTGAATAGTTGGAACCAGTACTTTCCAAACTTTGTCACACCTGGGAAGTGGTCATGTTGGTACGAACATCATACCAGAGGAGGAAGGTTCTGGCTGAAAGGGATTAAAGCCTGAACAATCACCGCTGTCTACACAGGCATCATTTCCAGAGGAAATGGAGAACTTTAATAATTCTAGAAATTCTAGAAGAAATACATGAGAAAAAAATTTTATGAACTTGGAAAAGAGAAAAAATGACCATAAAAGACACACACAAAGAACACATAAACAGAACAGAGCTAAGGGAACTGTTAAAATGGGCATGAGGCAGTAACAAGGAGAAGGGCAACGGAAACCCATCAGGATCAAACACAGCCAAGAGACGCACATCCCACCAGGAATCAAGGAAAACAGAGAAAAGCTATAAGACACATTTCCCATCTACCTGATGGCAAGAACCAGGCTCCTGCAAGTGCATCCACTAGGGAAAACAACTGTCTATCGCCCTTGCAGAAATTCACATATAAAACAGAAGACCCACCCAAAAGTATGCTTTAAACTATTTTTTTATAATGTTAGACACTGGGGAAAAACTAAACCTTTACTATGAATAAAACTGGTAAGTTTCAATATAAGCATAGAAAGCAAATTGAAGAATTATTTGTGTCAACGGCATATGTAAAATCTTAAAACATGTAGAAACGATGCTATGCATTATTATGGGAAAATGTACCTGCAATATAAAACATGTATGGGAAAATGAACTCCAAATTCAGGGCATGTACCACTCAAGAGGATGAGACTAGACACACAGGGGCTCAACAACATTAATTTCTCCATGGGAAGTACATTGAAGTATCAGAATGTGATAGACCTGTACAGGAGCTACACAGATTTTGGTTTTTTGTTTTTTGGTGTGTGTGTGTGTGTGTGTGTGTGTGTGTGTGTGTGTGTGTTTTAACCTCTGTACTTCTTTACACTGCTATCTCTAGAAAGTTTTTTTTTTTTAAGGGTTTTAGGAAAAGATGCAAAACATTTTCTTGAAATGATATATACCCCAGACATATCAAAAATGTGCAAAAATTTACATGGAGATAGGTTTCTTTTTTTCTCCCCAAGTCCATCGAGTAGATCTTAATTCCTTCCACCCTAACATACACATACAACAGAATTCTATGTAGCTATTTACACTCTATGCTTCCATCCGTATTTATTGCCAAAGATATCCACACAAAGCTGTTGCAAAGCAGGTTCCTGAACAGTGACTCTGACTGGTCTCCATGAACCTAAAACTATGTGGTGTGTAAGTATGTATGTGGGGGGGGGCGTCCCAGCTTGCATATGCCTGGCTGTAAGGAAAGAAAATCCCCAAATGACAATAGTGGTGATCTCTGTCTGGTGATGTTTCCCTTTTCTCCTTTCCTGAATCACTGTACGTCTTACAATGAGTATGAATCATTACTATAACCACATACAAAAATATAGACATCTGGCTTTTTGTCTGTAGAAAAAGGTCTCTGCAGGATACTGAGTGGATCTGAAAATAAAGGTTTGCTAAAGAGCACAGTGAGTGAGGATGCAGTGTCGGAAAACAATAGAACGAGGACAGTAAGAAGTGACAGGGAAGCCGGTGCACGCCTGTAATCCCAGTGGCTCGGTAGGCTGAGGCAGGAGGATCTCAGGTTCAAAGCCAGCCTCGGCAATGGTGAGGCGCTAAGCAACTCAGTGAGACGCTGTCTCTAAAGACAACACAAAATAGGGCTGGGGGTGTGGTTCAGTGGTTGAATGCCCCTGAGTTCCCTGGTACCCAAAGAAAAAAAGAAGTGACAGTGAAGAGGAGAGGCCAGAGGAAAACCCAGTGCCTGAGCTCACGCTGCAGCAGAGGATTCCAGAAGCCATGCTCTACTGCTCTGCCTAGTTCTGAGGCACTTCTCCTAAGTGCTGAGTTCACCCAAAAGCAGACAAGGCCACTCTCAGTGCTGCTGATGTCCCTTGGAAGTGGCTGTTTTCATCACCTACAAGACACCCGTGGTCTAATGGTTTGCTTGGGTTGCTATAGAACACCACTGACTGAGTGGCTTTGACCACAGAAATCCACTTCCCCCAGCCTCCCAGGCCAGAAGTCCAAGATCAAGGGGGTGCTGGCAGGGCAGGTTTCACTCTGTGGCCTCCCTTGGTTGATGGGTGGCCCCACCTTGCCATGTGCTTACATGGCCGGGTCTTTGTGAGCTGGGGGCAGGTGAGGGTGGTTTCCAGTTCTTGTAAGAACAGTAATCCTCTGGGCTATCAGGACCACTCCTGTAACCTCATTTAACCTAACGACCTCCTTAGAGGCCCCAACTCCAAATACAGTCATGCTGGAGGTTAGGGCTGCAACTGAACTCAGGTGAGGTGAATAACCAGGCCCAGCATTCGGTAAAGCAGAAAATAATGCAATAAGGAGGTTTTCCTAGGAGACCACGAAACACACCAGGACCTCAAGCCTCAGTGTACCTCCGTCACCGACTTTTCTGTGAGGCTCTGCAACATCTTCCCACCCCATTGGAACCAAAGCCCTCTCCATATGGCACTTGCCAGTGTTCCCTGTGACTCCAAAATGACGGTCAGTGGGAACAAAACCTACCTTCACATAAATTTTGTCTAAATCAATAAAATGCCCTAACTTTGAGATACAAGAAAAAAATCAGAAAATGGTTTATAATAAAATAAAGTGTGTTTTGTCTATAAATGCTCAGGTTGGTGCCACTTAGCCAGAGGGCAGTGGGTGTGGTCTAAGTTACTTTCTACTTCCAGCAAACAAGTGACCCCACAGTAGCAAAATGGACACAGCTGGGAAGGACTGCTGCTGGGTGGGGCTTACTGCTCCAATGACAAAAATGTGCTCAAGTGGCTTTAGGTGACGGTTACACAACTTCATGAAATACTAAAACCTCTGAAGGGTTCACTTTAGACGGATGAATGGTGTGGTACATAAATCATATTTCAATAGACTAAGAACAAATACAGACAGTATTCAACTGAACATTTTTGTGCTGTTCTGAAGAGGAGGACAAGTGCAGCTGTATGTAGATTCTCTGGTAAGCGAGCACGGCAAATGCACACTGACACGTGTGTCGCATGTACTCAGGTATCAGTTGGGCACTGCGGTGAGTGGAAGATGGTTTGTTTTCCAGGAGAGACCGTTCTTGCTAAGATTACAAACAAAATAAGATCCATCTCTGCTCATCTTACCGGGCAGCTGTATTGCTGAAAACTTCACACTATACTGCACAAAGATGATTTAGAGTTGGGATTAAGTTTCAGGCTCTATTAGTTACATGAGGATTTCACCTTTTGGTGTAGCAGAACATTCCAAGATGACAAGCAACAATTCCTCATACACAACTGTCCTGGGCATTGCAGGACATTTGGCATCCTTAGCCTTGGCCCAAAGGAATGCACTAATTCCCACACACCCCAGTTATACTCCCAAGATGCAGTACCCCTGGGAATTGCTGCTACGTCTTGCTCCAAAGCTTCAGCTCTGAATTTGTCTCTGAAATCAGTTTGGGCAACTACAGTTCTTAACCCACAACAGTCCTGGAATGCCAGGTAAGTAGTTATGAGGACTAGTAACAGCCGTTTGCATTGTCGTAAAACAAGTCCTTCAAATCAGACTACTGAATTTCCCCATAATTTTCTCAGCACTGCATAGCAATTTATTTGTTCAACTCTGCTAGCCTGGGTTTTGAATGGTGTAGTCCAATCTCTACAAAGTGAACTGGAAAATGAAAACTTCACCTCTCTGCCTCTATGTAACCACTTTAAGTCAGGCCTTTGTCTTCCTTGCCTCAATGAACCAAACCCTCCTATTCTTCTCCAAATATGCTCCTAAAACTAAACCAAATCCCCTTTGGCTCTCCTCCCTGGTGAGGGGGCTTCATTCTCGTTTCTCCATGTAATTCTCTGGGTAAAACTTGAGAGGTAACTGGAAATACAGAAGCTTGGGAATGCTGCTGTGCCCTAGTGACTATGACAGGACAGTCACCTCCCTGCCATCCGTCACCTGGGGATACACAGTGCTTTCCTTTACCTCTCTGGATGTGGCCACCAGCGGCCAACGGGAAACCAGATTTTCCTTACAAGGAACTGTTCTCCACATGCCTCTCTGACATCAACCAAAGAAATCACCAGGACTGTCTCTTTGCTCTCTTTCCTGGTTTTTTTTTTTTTTGGTATTGTTATTTTATTATACAATAAAAACAACCTTTTGGGAATATAAAGTTCAATTCTTTTAACACATGTGTAGATACTACCAACACATCAGGATACAGAGAAATCCCATCATCCACCAAAAAGGAGCCTTCATATATCTCTCAAAGTCCCTACCTCCCTCTATTCCCAAACCCCTGACAACCACTGAACCTCAGTTTTTTGCCTGTGATCTGTTTTGAGTTAATTTTATATAATGTGAAGTGTACGTCCTCTTTCACTTGTCTGCGTACAGCCATCCCATGGCAGTATTTTAAATAAAGCAATTTCCTCTTTGATGAAGGAACTGCAGTGCTGAAATCCTAATGGTCCAGAGGAAACTCGCTTTCTGAGGTCTTCTTCCTTTTATGCTTAAAATACAAAGGCTTCTCCAAGCACAAAGACATATGTACCTTTTAAAAAAAAAAAATGTTGCCTTCACTGATGATTTAACCTAGAACCGAGCTCTTTGCATAGATTTGTGATTTTTCTGCCAAGCAACTTCTTTCTAACCTGTCATAGCAGGTGTCCCCTTTCTGAAGACCTCTGAAGTACCTCTGACCATCACACACATATGCCATGGGAGACCCAAACAGACCACGAGCCTTGGAAGAATGGAAGGCTTGTCTTATCTTTCTTTTCTTCCCCAAAGTGCCAGCTCTGCTCCTGAATTTACAATAGGCTAACAGGCATGGATCCATTCGATAGAACAGGGTTCAAAAAGTACAAAAAATGACCTCAAATAAAATAATCACAGTGGCAATCAGAGTGTCAAACACAATGGCCAAGACCAAAATGACAGTGGACAGAGTCAGACCAGCTGCTGCTGCTGGTTGGCTGTGCCTCCACCAAAGCTGTTAAGCAGGAAGTGATGTCCCTTCCCACAGGAAGGGCCTCAGGGGCCATGCTTACGCACTGGCATCCTGGCATGGAAGAATCCAAGGAACTGCTCACAGACCCAGGAGTAATGAGAAAGGTGAGAAAAAGTTGTAGCAGACATTCATGCTGCATAACAAGCAACTCCGCCATTTAGGACCCTTTAGTGCCCTCTGCTGCTGCTCACAGAGACCTCCATCAGAAGTTCTATCAGGGTACAGCAAGGCTGTCTCCACTCTGCTCCCTGGGAGGACTCTAAGGCTCTGAGTGACCTCAAGGCTGACCTGAGGTCACTGAAGGCTCATTCACCCCATGTCCAATTGGAAGACAGGAATACTGACCAGAGTACCTGGTATGACCTCCGCATGGCCTGGTGTCCTTGCAGTATGAAGTTGTATATATCAGGTGATAACTTAAGAGCACCAGGGGCAAGTGTCCAGAAAATAAGGTGACAACTGCATTGCCTTCTAACATGGTCTTGGAAATCAAATGTGGTCACTCAAGCTGGACACCACTGGTCTGGAAGTCACAAACCCACCCAGATGCAAGAACACAAGAAGCAGACCCCTCTGGAGCCACCCATTACCAGCACCAGGGCTGCCAGCTACTAAAGTCTGAGAAGCCCCTGGAGAAGCCGGTTTGGGGTTTTCAGGAGCTGACAGAGATCCCCTGTGGCAACCTATGTCCCGGGATCACCCTCCAGTGCTGCGATCTCTTCTCATTCTGCCCAAGGAGGGTTTGTGAAGGCCTGAGAAAAGGGGCAGCTCTTCACGGTCCCCTTAACAGCTGCATAGAAGCCCAGTCCTCAAGATTCTGCTTTTGAACAATCTGGTAGATAATTCAATACCCTCCAGCTCGCTTTATAACATTTTTCATTATTTTTAAAAATAACTAGTCCAGCTAGTTCCACAGCTGCTATTAGGAGACTCTCATTAAAACCTATAAGGCCCACCCTCACTTCAGCAGTACCCCACGACCAACTTGAACCGCACCACCTCACTTCTGAGGAGGCAACACTCATGCATTGAGTTAGTCCTGCACAGGGGCCTGTGCTGAGCACATCAGCACCCATGGCCTCGGGCCCACACAACCTCCACCCAGGGCCACCAGGAGGCCACCAGCATCATCCCGGAGGACGCACCATGTTAACCAGTACTCACCATAGCTAGGAGCCACCTTAGTTAGCCTAGGTCTCATCCCTCTCTCCCCTCCCTTCCCCCTCCATTGCCCATCTCTGTCTCCCTCCCTCCCTTCTCCCTCTTTCCATCTCTCTCTCTATATATCCATCTCTTCCTCTATATCTCTCTTTCTCCTTCTCTCCCTCTCCCCATCTCTGCCTCTCTGTCTCTATCCTCTACCCCTTTTCTTCTGTCTCCTTCTCTCTCTCTCTCTCTCTCTCTCTCTCTCTCTCTCTCTCTCTCCCTCTCTCTCTCTCTCTCCCCCCCCTTCCCCCCCATCCTCCTTCCCTAGTTAAATGGGCCCATTTATCTTTTCCTGCATCCACAATCTCTGACCCATCAGGGAACAGGGTAACAAGGACAAGGTCTCTGGCCTCTGACATCGGATGCCTTCTTCTCCATGGGACTCATTCTCCTGCAGAGTCCCCTGGGGGGGATTCCCGGCAGCAGCCTGAGGTCCTCTTTAAATCCAGCTACACCCAGTGCAGGATCAGCAAATCTTGAGAAAGCTCCTCTCTCTCCACGCCTGGCCTAGCGCAAGGTTAGGTATGCTTCCCTTCCTTAAAAACCTCCCTGGTTAACATTTCTGTGCGGCTTCTTTGCATTTGTACTCTGATACCAGAACTCCAGCCTATCCAATCTTCATGAGAAAGCACGTGAATGTGTAGAAGTAAAAGTGGCAAATCTTCCACAGCCAAAGTTCCTCACTCAGCCTCCACACAAAATGAATTCTCAACACACTGTCTAACCACACATCGGTGTCCATCGGTCACTGTTAATAGGGAAATTTACTGAAGTTATTTTCTACCTCACAAGTTCACAAGAAAACCTTGGAAAACCACCTTTAAATGTATTATCCAATTATGCCTCTGAATCGAAGGTCATGACCTTATCAATACAGAATGTCCAAATAGGAAAGTCATTTTATTTCATAAAATCCAGGCATTTTCCCAGGAGGAGACCGGAAAGGGTTCCCCACATGAAGCACTTTTTCAGAATAGCAGACATCTCACACATACCACCTCATCTACCCGATCTGTTGTGGTACTGTGTGGATCTTGTCTGGCAGGAGGGCATCTTTTTAAAAAGATCCTCTAATATTCCCAGCCCAACACTGGGAACTTATGATCCAGTGGAATCCTCCCACTTCACAAAAGTATTTAGAACCCAAAGAAGCAGGGCTTTGGATTCCTGTGGGACCCTGTGTGAGATCAGTGAAAAGAAGGGAGACCACAGACAGTGTTCCCAGGAGCTACACGTCACCTGTCTTCCCTGCAGAGAGGGGTCACTCCCGGTGGCTACCTGAACTGATTCTCCTTGCCAATGAACCATTAAGATGCTGTGTGTAATTACAGCTTTGCCCTGGGCTTGTAGAGCCGAGATTTTTACAGCTGATTCCGTTTCTTTCAAGTTTTTCCAGTGGATGAACTTTAGGGTAAGACTGGTCAAAAAGGCATTGAATCCACACTCAAATGTGTGAGAAGGGTGCGCCTATGACCTGTGTTATTAACAGACGGATGTTTACCCAGAAGCAAAACGAGACAAAAGAAATTCAAAGCAGTGTTATTCATAAGAAGAGCCATTTTAAAAAGTTCTACCATGTATGCTTATTTGCTTTGAACTGGGGAAAAAAGGTTAGAAAGTGTTCAATAAGTTCGCTTTTTAAATTAAACTTCTATTCATTCACCCTGGTAAAATAACAAATGTGTGAGAAATTTTAACAACCTTCACATCCCCCTGCTAACAAAAATGCTTTTATGAAACACAAGCCCAACTGAAAACAAGTCTACTAGGCCCACTGATTTAATTCCCCTGGGAGAGAAACCATTTCATTAGAACCTGAGCATTTCTATGAAGCTCTATCACAAAAATGTACCACACCCCCAAACAGAGAAAAGACCGGACTCTGATGTCACCACTCAGGACACACCACCGTGTTTTAACAACAGGAAGCCCTCAAGAAAACAACTCCAAAGGGGCCAAAGAGATATTGCGAAAGTGAACTAAAGAAAATAACTCTCTCTGCTTTAGATTTATGATAATGCTATCAACCTAGAGAAAAATAGAGAACTGGCAGAAATAAAGTATAGAGAGAAAAATTCAAGTACCATCTTCTAAACCCAATAACTGCTTCAAGTCAATCTTGCAGGACATAAAATATAACTTTCCCATGTACATATGTGAATCCCACCACCATCTACATCTGTAAGAATGGAACCCTAACCAGAATAAGATAAATCTCATGCTTGTATAATTATTTCAAAATGGATTCTGCTGCCACGTATAGCTAAAAGAAATAAATTTTTTTTAAAAAATTAAAAAGTAATACCTAGCACACAAAAGGCATCTATGAAATATCTAGTGAATGATAATAACTTTGGGACTTGTCAACAGGAGCTTCCAAAGCAGAGTGAAGTATCCATAATTAACACATCTAGAAGCTTCTCCAAAACAACTAACTTCCTCTCATGTGTGTCTTTCCATCTAGTCCACATCATGAGCTCTCTCCTCATCCTCTCTCCTCACTTTCCTTCCTTGCATTCCCTATCTGCTTTTCCTTTCTTTCTTTTCCTCTTTATGTCTCATCTTTAAGCCTGGAAGCAGGAAGTGCCGGTGTTGTGGAAACACTGGAAGGAAAGACATGGGTTTTGGAACAAACAAGCAAATCAAGTCTGAGAGAAGCACTCGTGAAAAGGACTCTTCACACTTTAGCTCTTTTGAAAATACACATTCTGTGTAATGATCCCGAGGAGGCAGTGGTAGAAACAGGCCTTCGTCCCCCAGGCTCTGAGGGCAGGTGGCTTCCTGCAGGAGGATCTGTGATGGAGGAGAGCAGGATCACCACAGTGATGCAAGGTGAGAGAAGAGGCGAGTGTGATCTCCAGCCCAGGCAGCTAGTCACCATCACACCTGCCTAGCCAGGAGGACCCAGCTCAGAGGTCCCCTCTGCCCAGTAGAATATCACTCAGCCATAAAGAAGAATGAAAATAAGGCATTTTCTGATAAATGGATGGAACTGGAGACTATCATGCTAAGTGAAATAAGCCAACCCCCCAAACCAAAGGCCAAATGTTCTGATATGTGGATGCTAACACACAATAAGGAGAGGGAATAGAAGTTCACTGGATTAGATAAAGGGGAATGAAGGGAATGGAAGGGGTATGGGAATAGGAAAGACAGTAGAATGAATTGGACAACTTCCTTATGTTCACATATGAATACATGACCAGTGTAACTCCACATCGTGTTCAAAGAATGGGCTTAGAGTAAGTCATACTCCATGAATGTAGAATATGTCAAAATACACTCCATTGTAATGTATATCTCAAAAGAACAAATTAAAAAGATACTCTTTAGGAAAAAAAAGAAAGAAAGAAATGAAAACCAGAGACAGAGCCAGAGTGTCCCCATCATCAGAGAGAAGAGAGGGAGGAACGGAGGCGGGAACATAAACCACCATGATCCCTTTTCAGATGTTCAAAAGAAACGGGGAAAAAAGGAACTGTACTTTGGAAGTTAGGCAAAGTTCAGGAGAGATGAATCCCTCTGCCTAGAGGAGTCAAGCTCAGAGAAACAGAGCAGAATGGGGCTGTCATGGAGGGAAGGGGAGAAACGGGGTGTGATGTTTAGTGAGTAGAAAGTTTCAGAGGGGTAAGATGAAAAGGTTGTAGAGCTCAGTGGTGGAGATCACAGCAATGTGACTTTTACATGACACTACTGGGCAGCACACTCAAAAAAGGGCCAAAATGTAAACTGAATGTTGTATATATTCTACAATTAAAAATTTTAGAAAAAAAATAACCCAACATCTTGCAATTCAACGAAATCCCACTGTCTTAGGAGATATAAAGACAGACACAGTTCAGAGGTACGACGTATAGAACAGCATCACTGGTGACTCTGCCATATGCTTCTAAGCATGACAGAGTAGCAACCTCAGGTTGCTATGGAAAACGTGCTGATCGCCACAATTAAAACCTCAAATAAACATCTCTTTCTTAAAAACATAACACCCTTAAAAGCATATTTAGAGATATAAATATTTATATAAGCTGCACAGAACATTGCACATGAACCTAGAAAAGGATCCCATCCTGTATAGGACTGTGGTATCCTGAACCAAAGCCTAACCCAACCTGGAAATGACACTTTTTGCACCTCAGGCACAGGATACTATATTCCTTGCACTAAAAAGTCGTGGAAGTTGGGGCTGGAGATGTGGCTCAAGTGGTAGGTAGCATGCTCGCCTGGCCTGTGTGCGGCCTGGGTTCCATCCCCAGCACCACATATAAACAAAGATGTTGTGTCCGCCGAAAACTAAAAAATAAATAATTCATTCTCTCTCTCTCTCTCTCTCTCTCTCTCTCTCTCTCTCTCTCAAAAAAAAAAAAAAAAAAAGTCATGGAAGTAATCTGAAAGCAAGTAGCTGGGAATCTGGGCTATGACCCTCCAACCTGCCTGCTTTTAGTTACCCTATCTGTACCCAAATTGTTTTGACCCTAATACTCTATGGCATGACACATACCCAGGTCTTTCCAACACACTCTAAGTTGCTAAAAATAAGATACCTCAAAGAAAGGTCAAATACCTCTTTAACAAATATTTCACCTGTGAGCATAAAATATCAGGCAGACATGTATAAAAATTGTAGTACTTAAAAATTCAACCCATCCTAACTCATTTCCAACAGTTTTTAAAATTCTAAATCACTTGTACGTTAAATATTGCCTTGAAATAATAAAACAGTGTAAAATATGTTAATTGAGTCATAAAAACCAACTTTCCTACATAATTATGTTTTACTTCTCGCTGGTTTCTTCACGCTAGAATTCGCTGAAGTTCCATCTGGACACATCTGGGTTCATGCAGGAGTTTTACAGAACATGAAGGTCCATAGCTGAATACCAGTGTCAGTGGCCTGGCTGACACGGGGACATATAGCAGAAGGAAAATAGACACTTGTGGGTCCTAATGGCAGAGCCATATCGCTGAACCCCAGAGAATGTGTTACTTTAAGTCATTTTATGTCAACCAATTGAAATGCCGGTGCTGTTGGGCAGGAGCAAAGGAAAGCTGGAAACCGGATGTAGAGATACCAGGACAGTCAATGATTGGGGAACTGAAAGAAGAGAGGTCAGGGATCTGATGAAGGAAGCCGTCAAATGACAAATGCAAGAGGTTGTGAGCAGGTGACAGGAAAAGACCACTGGACGCGGTACCTAGTGACCCAGAAGTGCAATTTCAGCACAACAAAATCGAATACCAAGCATAAGGTGGGTAAAAAGGAAATGGGAACACAATAGTCCAGGAGAAAAGTTCAAGACACCAAGACAAGACAATTCACCCTAAGATCCAACTATTTACAAGGCTGTTACTTTCTGTATCCATTAGAGTTAACCCCATAAAAAAGTCCATTTCTTCTCATGGATGAGGTATTCCATGATGTAACGTGTGCACTGACCTGGTATGTTCAGTGATTCATCTGAAAGCTTGGAAATATACAAAATGACCACTACTCAACTGTCCTACAACTTACAGATATCTGTTCAAAACTACTGTTATGAGGCTCACAGATACAAAAAGTAGGTGGCTCCCATTCATGAGGACAGGGTTGCTTTGCAAGGCCATCATTTTAATCTATTCCAAGGTCTAGCCTCCAGCAGAGCACCTGGGTTCAATCCTGTATGGCACCCTAGGTACCTGTCCTAGGAACACGCAGGTTTCAGTCTTTACACCTTTGAACACATTTGTTCATGTTTTCAGTTCATTTCATGCTACATCTTGAAAAGCTGCTTGGAATGTGAACCCTTGCCAGCGTGGAACCCCAAAACCTAGTTCTTCCTCATCTCACAGGGTTAAGATTGCACTCTGATCAGTTTCCCACAGAAGTTCTTAATGCTTTTATGTTTCCATGTCAAGGTCAACCCAGTCCTGCACACGTATGTCCTCCAAAACCAACTCAATTTCTCCCACCATCCAGCAATGGCAAATGTCAAGGAAAGGTAATGGAGACCTGTTCTGAGCTCATCCACCAAGCAAGAAAATCAATTCACCTCACAGAGACACTTACCCCAAGAGAAGCGTTCTCGAGAGAGTTCAACAATCAAGGAGTTCATGAACTCACTGGAATTACTCACTTTTCTAGTGCTCTACTTCCATTCCCCAACTCACATGGCTCACCACATCATTCTTACACCATTCTTCACCAACTGCTTTACTCTTGGAGTTCCAACCAACAGGCTCTTCTAGGAATTGCTGGATAGATGTGGTTCTAGCATAGGGATGTTTGCTTAATTTTCAATTCTCCATAAAGACTGAATGAGCTTTTTACTTCAGACTTACTTTTAATTCACTCAAAAAAGAGTTTGAGCTTTCGTTAATTCTCTTTAGGAAAACTAAACAGGCAGATTCTTGACTTTGGAAAAATTCAAGAGACTATTTCACTCCTCTTTAAAGCAACAGCAATTTGAGTGCAAAATAAAATTTCTTCCAACCAGAAATGTATTTTTTGATTGGCAGAATGGATAGGATTCTCTTTAATAGCTCTCGAGCCTGCTTTAATTCAGAGCAGTAATGCTCATTATCCTTACCCCTTGTCTCATATTCACCCCAAATGAGAACAGCTGGGTCCTTAAAAGTCACCAAACATAGAATTTGCAGGATCTGAAGTCAGTTAGGGCTGCATGCTGAAGCACCAGGTCACCCTCAGGAAAGTAGGCTTTATTGTTCAGGATGACCACTAGATAAATTGCCTCCAACTCATACTGATGTAAAAGGCTTCATGGCTTTCCACCAGCAAGAAATAAGGATTCGAGAACCCTCTATGCAAGATGCCCCAAGAGGTGTGAGGGGAACAGGTGAAAAGCAAAGGGAGATCCTAAGAGCCAAGGTAGGTGGGGTCAGTTGACAGAACTGGAGCAATGAAACAGCTGGGGGAAAGGTCTTCAAATGGTTCCTTGGGGAGAAGAGAGATAACTACACAGCAGAAGCTTCTGAGTAGCCAGAACATGAGGTGTCCTATTCTCAGGGGCCTACCTATGATCCCTGCTT
Source organism: Urocitellus parryii (assembly GCF_045843805.1). Lineage (NCBI taxonomy): Eukaryota > Metazoa > Chordata > Mammalia > Rodentia > Sciuridae > Urocitellus > Urocitellus parryii. The sequence goes on along the minus strand of NC_135539.1, from coordinate 73,114,305 downwards.
CAGGAGGAGCAAATGAGGCCATGCTACCCACATAGCATGAGGTACCCACAGTGAGTTATGGAAGGGAGGAAAGAAGAAGGGAGGGAGAGAAGGAAGGAAGGAATGAAGGTAGGTAGGTTAGCAAAATTACTGGGACAGAACTACCATATTCTTTGGGGCACACAGAGGCGAAAGGCAGGCACTGTGGACTGGCCTGGCTTGATGTAACATTCAATTCATTCTACTAGAAAAGCAAAGTCGGTGCAGATATCCAGGGCACATCCCAAACAAAGGCCAGGGCCCATGCCTCTGTGATAGGGTAAGCTCACCTTTTCTCCAGCAGGGACCTGACTGCTGGAACACCCCAGGGCGGTTCCATGTTTTCTACTCCTAAAAAATGCCTCTAAAGGAAAGCAGTTAAAAATAGCAACCCTAGTATGAGTAGGCCATCAACCCACCTAGGCAATGGATGAACGTCCTTCAGACTACCCTTGCTCACTCCAGGATCAGAGATGGCATGTCCCTTGGTGCACACTAAAGATCAGGGCCGACTCTCTTGGCCCCTTGGAAATGCAAAAGGTGGTGATCCTAGGCTGCTCAGCAACACAAAGTCATTCCAACAGCTCAGCCCACACTGACTGCGTTTCAATCTAATATTCATTCTGGGTCTACAGAAGAAAGAAACAAGCAAAGTCTCAGCCCCCAAGTCATTATTTAAAATACTGAAAGAAGAGGACTCCTTTTCGTTTGTTTTAGTTTTTGTCTGATTTTAGGGTGCTAATTTAATTTCAGTTTTTACTCATTCAAATGTATTTTTTTAGGAGGTGGAAGCCTGCACTGCAGCTGACTTCCACCAGGAAAGTATTTTCCCAATCAATTTTTGGTTCTAAGGCTTAAAAACCATTTTGCAAGCAAACAAAAAGATCCCTTTAAATACTGCAGCATTCTTGATTATTCTATACACACATGTGCAGAATAATCTTTTAGAGGCACATACTAAAATATTTACAGATGAAATGATATGATGTGGAAGAGCTGCCTCCAAACAGTATATTCAGGGACAGTGGGTGGGCACATTAACCAAACAAGGCTGGCTTTGAACCTATGGTGGGTAAAGATGGCAAGTGAGCATACAAGGTTCACAATGTGTTTATTCTATTATTGGATATGTTTGAATGTCTCATAGTAAAAAAAGTTTTCAAAGCAGGATGAGGGGCATTTTGCCATTCGTTAGGAAAAAGGAGAGCTGCAAAACACAGAACCATCCTGTTGAACCCCAGCGTAGCTGAACATGCCAACCCAGAGGTAAGCACTAGAAGACTTTCCGCATGAATTCCCTTTTTTTTTTTTTTCCTCCTTGAGTCCATGTGGTCCACAACTCACCACCTTGTTAGAAAATTTATCATGTGTTCACTGAGAACACTCCAAAGTCTCCAAATGAAACAACCCCAGACCGGCAACGTGGCACCCGTCAAAAGGGAACTGCAGTGCCTATGTGCCAGCCAGCACGTGATAAGCAGTCTGTACTATGTGGGGCTAGGTCACATGTATCAGCCAACTACCAATGTTAGACACAGAGATGCAAGTGTGACTCATGGCATGAAAGGAAAGGGACACCCCAACACCCTTCTAGAAGTTAATGGGAATGAGCCCATAAACTCAGGTTATCACTTCGGAATGAGTCTTTCAATTACAAAAGAAAATGTTTCTTTACCTAACTTTCCACCTAAAAACATGTAATCATAAATGTCCATGTTTCCTTTATTCAAAATATTAAGAAATAACTGCTTGAATGAGGTAAAAGTTTGGTGCAAAATTAAAATAAAAGCAATGACATGAACAATTACACGTCTTCCAAGGAAACTCAATTAGCCTTTCTTGAGGGGGGAGGGAGGGTCAGACTATGTCAGAGTCCAAAAAGACACTGGGTGGCACAGGAAAACCAACATTCACATGGGTGGTAGGGCCAATGATTCTCCCTTAGAAGCACACCATGGGGACCATGGGGACCATGGGGACCATGGGAACCACAGGGCCCATGGGGACCATGGGAACTAGGACTACAGGGATAAGAGGGCAGAAAACATGACTCTAGCCCACAACTTCTTCTCTGGCAGCTCCTCTGGGGAAGATAAACATCTTGGCAGGACTGTTGTCTGATATCTCCTGAGAGTTCAGGTTGAGATGAGAAAAGGTTCATCTTTACTGTTATTCTCATTCACTGGCCCAAAGATCATAGACCACACACAACTGTCCTGAAGGAAGCCACGGTAAGTTTTAATGTGACTAAATGAGTCTGGGGCCTTTCATGCCTCCCTCGTCTAATCTCTAGTCCTGTTTGTGCACACACTGAGCCACATCATGTGATAAAAGGAGAAATATTGTTTGTCTTCTTATCTCCTAATACTCAAATGTTAAGCATTTTCCCATTTTTATGGGTTAGGAACATGGGTTCCATGTACAGGGGGGCCACCGTAAAAGAAAACAAAGAATGGAGACAGTTCTCATTTGGTTGTCCTGTCTGTAACCTATAATTAATTTCTTATGAGCTGTGGCACATGGATAAAGATGATAAAAGCAGGCGGTGACGGGATTTCAAGAGATCAGTAGAAGAAGAATATCCAAAGGAGAGCAAAGGGCTTACAGAGAGGTAGAGCAGGAGACTGGAGGGAACAGAAACTGCTAAAGAAGAACCAGAAGACTTGAGGACCCCACTTCCTGCCCATGAGGAAACCAGGTGACTTCCCCAGAGGAGACACTAAAGAACATGCCAGGGTCTTACAGAAAACAAACTGCCCATTCCAGAGCCGTGGATTCAAATGACCTTTCTAAGAGTCTTCAAATCCCTTCAAGGTCATTCTTGACTATCTAATAGATAATCACCTCCCACAGAAATAAGAAAACTGCAGTTCAATGAACTAGTAATTTCAAAAGTCTTTTTTACATTCTACATTGCATGACAAAGTTTACAACTTCAGGACAGTCTAAGTGTCAACAAGGCAGCCACACCTATGGGATATAACTCTAACCTGATGTTCTGTCTTTTGCCTGAATGACATTCACCCTTCATCAGGGACACTTAAATCCTGTGGGAGCAGAGACTTCGTCTGTTTAGCTCACATTAGACTTCAAATGTCAAGAAAAGAGCCTGATACTATTAAATACTGAATCCATCACCCCTGCTCAGCTGAGCACATGGGTTCTACTATGTTTTAGGTAAAAATAAAGGCATCAAATGCCCCAAATTCACAGGAGCTTCTGGTCTAATCTTGAGCCTCATACTTGACCAAACACATATATTACACACCATGTAAGTTTTGCTTTTATCCCTTTTTGTGAAGTATTTGCCTAAAAATATTTTAGTTAACAGTCTCATCTATAAATTATGATGGGCTTTTTCCTCCCTTTTTGGACACTTTTAGGATATTTTTGTCCCCAGAGTTCTAGAATTTTATTGCTACACCTGGTAAGGGATTTTTTTGTTGTTGTTCTCTCATACTCATCTTAAAAAGCTACAACAGTTATAACAGTTACCTTTGAAAAAGAAGACATCATGTAGGGTGCGAGCAAGACACAATTTTTCAATGCGTCTTTTAGAACTGGCTCTTGCAAATATTGTGCACCTAAAACATTCATCTCTTTAGAAGCCAGAGGGGTGGGGACCTGCATCTTATATTTGATCAAGAGCTAGAGAAATTTAAAAAATCTAAAGTCTTCTATTAACTACAATGCATTTTGATTCCCAAATGAAAGGGGAAAGATTTTTACACATTTCCTTAAAATGTGTTCCAAGGATGAAATACTTATCCTAAATTTTTTCTTTTTTTTAACTAAATGAGTTTAGAGACACACGGTTCTTCAATGCTTTTGTTCCTGGTTTCCAAAAGCAGCCTCCCTAGCCCAAGGGGCTCACAACTAAGGAGAACAGCCCTAGCTCGGTCTTCCTATAACTAGGAATGGCTAGCTGGCAATCTTGCCAAAAGTGAGCAGCAGGCCCTGATACCCTGCGGAATGTGAAAGAGAATCAATTCCTACCCTGCAGGTAGGGAAGCGGCAGCAAAGGGCAATAATCCCCCCCAAATTAATGTGGGCCACAGGAATGTAGGGCCTTCAGGAACAGTAGTTGTAGCATAACACACAAACTACTCAATCCGAGCCCTAGAATCAGCTATAAGCTAAAAACCATAGGGGAAAGGGAAACTTTGTGAAAGAAAAATTAGAAAGAAGTACCAGGAAAAAAAGAGATCATTTAAATTTAGAAGAGGGGGGAAAAAAAAACTCAAAACTGACTACATCTTTTTATTTTTAAAAACCACTTAAAATCTCTACAATATCTGAGCACACGGCTTTCATCTGTATATAGAATAGAACTGTACTCCTCTAAATGTAAAACAGTTTCTTTTGTTAGTAGGAAAATGAGTTAACTTGGGAAACTAAGCAGGCAAGCCATCTCAAAAAAAAAAATTAAATTTGATCTAAACATACTGTACTTAAATGTTAGAGGACTGCTGCCAGCTATGTTAATAGAATTTTTAATTGACATTTATTTGCTGGTTGGATATTTATGTTAACATTCTCCCTGCATAATCCTTCACAGAAATCCACCCAAGAAGGGCACATAAATACATTTAACTGAAAGAGCCATTAGCCATACTTATGAATTTGAAGATCCATGTACATTAGGGATCTAAAATTAATTTTGATGTGCTAACAAATTGCACATTAGATGTACAGATGAAGAATGTAAAAATGAGCATGGCTTTCATTTCACAAAACAAATCTGATTAAATATTACTCCAAATGACACTAAACAGGGCATATAAATCATCCCTTTATCTCTACAGGACAAAGAAAAAACCATTTAAACAAGAAAAGAAGTTTTTAATACATTTTATTTTCTTGGGAGATTTTCAAAGAGTTTTGTTCTGCTTTTGTGGAGGACAAGAGGGGAAGTTAGGGTGGATTGGGGGAGTTGTTTTGCTTTGTAATGCTTCAAAAGATATTCACCACATAATTTTCTACAAAGCAAGCCGAACAGATGCTAATGGAACAACATAACTATCTATTGTGAAAAAAATAATAATTACAGATTATTTTAATGGCTATTACTTGCTCCTATAATCTATGATGGGCTTTTGGGGGGCTCTTAGTAACCATTGTGTAAATATGTCATTATGGGCTTTTTAAAAATTTACATTGTTTAATCAACTATGCTTAACAGCTCGTTGGTTGATAAGCGGTAATCAGAAAAATAATCATGAAAACCCTTAAAATCATACTTCTCTTCAATTCTTCGGCACTCCTGATTAAATCTCTTTAGAAAAATAGGCTGGCCACTGTGAATTCTTGCTACGTGCCCTCGGAGCATTTTAGGAAACACACTGTTGGGCATTCTGTATTCTTCTATCCTCGAAGCTATTGGGTGTAACTATGTTTGCCCTGCTCTTTGGAAAGAGGCATACTCTTTAAAAATGAGCACCATCCTCCCTTCAGAGGGAAGAGCAACTTCTCCAATACCAATGCCACTTGGGCTGGTCCCAGTTGAGCTCTCGGATTCATCTTCTGCATGGAAGATGCTGGACGTGGCCGTTTGTGCAGCCTCTGGACCTCAGGGTCTTCAAGTGCTCAGAAGGGGTAAGTACATCAGCGTCTCATCACCCTGAGAAGGAGATACCCACAAAGGAGCTTGTGACCTGAGAGGAAAAGAGCCTGGCAGCACATTCCACGGGCCAAGGGCAACTGCCAAGCCATTTGCCACCTCTGACCCCGCTTCCCCTCCAGCTCTGAGGTCCCAGGGATCTACCTCATGAAGCTCCCCATGCACTGGACAGTTCCCTCTCATGAAGTCACAGCAATGGTAAATACAGACCCCATACCTTAGCCCAGAGATCACAAATATGAAAATCATCTCAAACAAAATGATTCCCATTCAATAATTATGCCTCAATTTCCAAACACTCAGCACATCTTTCAATTGGCCCTGTAACTAATTCTGTGAACCCCAGAGTTTAATCCCCAAACAGCCCCAGCTCTGGTCCCAGAACCTCCTCTTCATGTTTCAGGTGTCCAGAGCACCACAGTGTTTGCAGGACGCTGCAGGACTCTCCTACAGTTCTTATTTTTTTTTCTTCCCACCTTTTACCTGCTGGTCTGGGACCTGCAAAGTTGACTCCACTGATGTCCACACTCAAGGACCACATATTATACTGCCAAAGCAACCATCACCCAGCTTCTAGGATGCCCTGTGGAAGCCACTTCTCAAAGAGGCAAGAAGGCCACATCACTACCTCGTGACTACATCCTGAAATTAAACAAGCCACCGAGACCCAGGACCTGGCAGTAACACAGGTGATCAGGGCAGACACCACCCAAGCTCTCTTTTCCGGCCTACTCCCGCTCCATGTGTTGAGGTTAGGGTACGCCTTGACTCCTCCCTAAGCTCTCCAGCCTAGAACTCATTCCAGTTCTCTGAGCTAGATCTTTTTCCTAGGGGGGCCATAACTTGCTGCTCAGGATCTTGTTTGTTCTCCCAGGCCTAGAGCGTGGGATGTGGATTCTTCATCTGGAGAAAACATCCACGTGATGGGACCCTCCCAGTTCAGCCTCCTTCCATGACCATGGCAGGCAGCTCTCCATCATTTGTCCCTCACCTGATACATGCCCTCTTCCCAAGAGGCTGTGAACCGACCAACAGCACACTAGATCTTGAAATACCAAAGATGAGTTACCTGTGTGCCTGGCCACTACCTCCAGGCTCACTTATGTTGACCTAGGGCTTTACCATGTTTAAAGAGCCATTATAAAGACTGTTTTATTATCCAAGCATCATAAAGAAGTTCCACCATAATTACAGTAATAAGGCATCTCAACTCCCAGAGCACCTAGCTTTCAAAACGTGATAGGTTTTTACAATCTTTTTTCTCCACATCATATTCCTCCATCCTGAAGGTAGCCTATTGAGCAGATATAAAATAAATTAGGAACTTTTTTGAGAATTCAGAATCATATAAACCTATTATTCTGCTTTACTAAGTAATAGCTCACCCCCTTTCCAGTCTTCTCTGTTCTCTCCTTCAATCAGCTGATGGCTATCATTTATTTGTGATACAAGTATGTTTGACTAACACCTGTCTTCCCTGCTTCTAATTTGCAGCATCAAATAAGAACTAGGTTTCAAAATCAGATAATAAGACTGTAGTATATGTACATGGTAAAATTAAAACATCCTCCAATACATGCCAGTGCTAACTGGTCTTTTAGTTGTTTTTTTTAGCTCAGAAGCTTTGTTCTTTATCCGTGTAACAACTGCTAAAAGGTGATGTGCAAGGCATAAGAAATTAAAAAGTGAATCAAATGCCACCTTTAGCCAGAATGAGGAAGAATGCTCTAAGGAGTTTGTACAAATTCCATTTAATACACAAAATGATCAGGGAACCACTGTCTTTATCCCTCATGAGAAGACCGAAGGTCACACAGTTTATGAATGCAGCTCCTAGTCCAAGTTCACACATTTCATTAAAGGGCAGCAGATCCAGTCTGTTCATAAAATGTTCATAAGACCCTACTTTTATTTTATAATCAGATGAGACTGTGTACCTATAAGCAAACATAACAAGGCAAAAATAATCATTTCAAAGGTGGTATGACCAAAGTTCTGAGACCTCCAGGAGAAATAAAAAGCAGTTCTTTGTCCATATTGTGGACGGCAGATGAGACTGAGTGAGGAGTCCAGCTACGGGAGGGCAGGTGCCGCCACAGCTCTCCTGGGCTCCCCCTTGCAGAGGGCAAGCGGCACTTCTGCTCACACACCCCTGTCTGTAAGGGCTGTAAGGGCTGCCAGGGTCCCTTACATTTAAAAAAAAAAAAAAAGGAAAAATGTGATGCTGTAGGTTCCTCCCACCTAATCCCACCTGGTCTAAACTTTGAGAATACTTACCATCAAAGTGAAGTCTCACCTTGTCATTGAGAGAGCAAGGCCAGGTATCAGCTGCTCACTGTAAAGATGAGAAGGGTGTCATGCAAAGAGACAAGTGGCTTTTCCAAGGTCGGTTCAGTGATCAGCAAAGCTGAGCCACCAGCCCAGGCTGCCTGATGCTCCAGAGCCCAGAAAAGCACTCTTACTGCACTGCAGGGAACTCAGTTCTAGAGACACCCGTGTTTAATTTAAGCATCAAGAGTGTAAAACCATGGGGACCTTTTAGTTTGGCCTCTGGGTGATCACTGTAGAAGTTAGGGCTCAGGGTTCCAGGAGCAGCCTAGTCTGCAGCTCTTGTAAATTTCCACAACAAGCAAACGGCCCTTTAGAAATGTTCAACATAAAGACATATTTTAAAAACTCAAGAGAAAAGAAGTGATGTCTCAGACAAGCTCCCATCCAGTCAAGGAGACAGTCCCATGTTCCCATAGATCAGAGTTTCAAAATGAGTTAATTCCGAAGCCTCTTGGTAAGACAGAGTGAGACAGGGGTGAGCCAAAGCAGAAATGACCATGAAATAAATCAGTCCAGTAGGAGCTGAGCATCCACATAAAACATCCATTTCCAAAACCAAGTCCATCATCACTTGAGTACCTGCCACAGACCAAAAGTTGACAGTATTACAAATGTGTTTCACTATATTAAGTGCTCAATAATGGCCATTTCATACAGTTTCACCAAAAAGCATCAGGTACACAGTAGGACCTCCGTAAATAATTCTCCATTAAGTGACATGAAAATGTTTCCATTTCTATAGCAACAGTAATAAAGTTTGCAGATCAAAACAGCCACTGGGAAGACTGAGATGTTATCTTGGTGGTAGATGCACATTTACCAAGTGCAAAGCACCAAAAAATATGAAAACAAAAACAGATGCTGGTAGCCATGGGAAAATTTCTACCCATCAACCTCTTTCTGCCAGCTCTAGTATTCCTATAAGCAAAGAAGGGGGAGGGATTGCAAATGTATTAGCAAAGGAATCCAATGACTTAAATAGAAAACTCGGCAAAAGCTCAATTATGATAAATCTTTTCAAAGCCCTGAGAACTTCTAGACATCTAAATTATAAGGAAAAAAAAGTTTTAATGGGTGAACAAGAAAAGCTTTTCTTGTTCACCCAAGAAAACTGGTCTCCAAACTTTCTTACTTACATGCCCCTTAAAAGAATTTTGAAAAACTAATACACCCCTTGTATTTTCAATCTTTTTCACTCATTTAAGTAGTTAAAAAGATGTAATTGCCTGCATATTGCAAATAAGACATTTTGAATGAAACTGCTGTTATCACTCCCACAAACATATACAAGGGAATGATGTGATACCCTCAACATGAGTTTTGAAATATGCGTCAACGGGCGCTACTTGATCATCAATCTGGAAGAAGTTCCTTGTTCTCCTTGAAATTCCAACCATGCCACATCCCCAGGCTCTTTTCCTCATGTCTATCCTTTTAGGTCCAACAGTCTTTTATGACTCATCCCGCCCTCCTCCGCAACAAAAACAACAAAAATATGTAGGGGGTGGAGATGTGGCACAGTGGTAGATCACTTCCTGGCAGGCATGAGGCCCCGGGTTCCATCTCCGGCACCGCAAAAGAAAAAGTAGGACAGAATGAAACTTTTCAAAAATTTCTTTACCATAAAGCAAAATTTTTCTTCCGGCTTTGATTATTAAAAGTATTGCTGTCTTCCTCAAAATAATACAAGCAACATGATGCGGCGTGATGATCAAATATATAAAGGTGAACTGATGTATCGCCAGGCTATGGGTGGGAGGGCAGGTGTGACACTGATTCTGTGTGTCAGTGACAGGGACCCAAAGGAGTTTACACCTCAGGGCAATGCACAGGGTAGCATTCTCACCATGGGAGAAGAAAAGACTGGGATCCAAGAACTTACAAACTGGTACAGCTGGAGGCAGATCAACCTGATGTAGCAAACAGAACAACAGAATGTAGAAATCAACCCCCCTACTCTACCCACACCTCAGGAACCACCTGAAACCCCTTAACAGGCCCTGCATTGTGATGGGGCAGGGGGCAAGTACCAATAAATTTATATAAGTAAAATAAGAACTTACATAATTCACAATTATATCTTTATTCTAAGAAATTTATTCACCTTGCCTTCAATTCAACAAATCATTATCTAGTTAAAAATCAAGATTTTCATATAATACATAGTAACAGAAATCACCTAAAGGATTAAAAGATTGTATTTATGCCTAGTGCACATCATCTTAATATTTTTTTCATCAAAAAATGTAAGCTGAAGAAAATGTAAATATCAAATGTTAAATCACTATTTTTTGAAAAACCTGTTTTCCTTATAAGTGTCCAACTATTTCAAATATTCTATTTCAGTATTTTAAATTACAGACTAAAATATATAAAATACAAACTGTAATTTGTGAATATCAAACTTTTGATCTAAAAACAAATAAAATCAAATATTTATGTAGTTTTATTTTCAGAATTTAACCTCATTAAATGTGTAAAAAAAAAATAAAAACAATGCACAATTCTAGCATTCAACATTCAGCCAGCTGCCAACATAAAAAAGCCACAATTGCACTTCATCCATATCATTCTGGAGCTATATCTATGCACATAAGAGCAATATGACTTAGTACTGTGAAGTGTTTTGTTCGATTTTGTAAAACAAAATTGAATTTTGTGTAATACTATAAAACATTCCCCAGCAAATATATACAACACATTTCTCACTAATAACTAAGTACCTCTGAAGTCTCAAGATGGAACTAAAAAAAAAAAGGTAACATGGCTCTCAGTACTATCACAGAAAGTTGTATGTATTTTGTAAAATAAATCTATTATATTTGTGCCCTCTTGGAGAAACGATTTGACCATTCATGATCTTTCACTCTGACAATGGTAATGCCACAACCCACAAAATTTATAGCCTTCAAACACAGCTGCCTTTGTTCCAAGGCACAAGAGATGCAGAGAATTGTGTCCCCTGAGCCTGAACAGTGTCAGTCACAGGAAAGCGGCTTCAGTGGTAAGCTGCCCTGGGCCAGCCCTGGGTGCAGATCTGAGCAAGGGAGCTCTGGGGACCTTAATGCACACAGCTGTCTGTGCTATGATTCACTGCACCTGGAAAAGGCAGGGTCCATACCAGAAGTCCCTACTGGCGCAGGTGTGGTGCTAACCTGAGGACCACCCACATGCTGTGACTTCTCAGGGTGGAGAAAAGGCCTCACTACGTTAAGGTGCTACCCTCCGAGCTCAAGGAGACCCACAATGAAGGTGCATTAGCGACTACCTTAATAAACACAAAGTCACAGACTCCATACACAGAAGATCACCTGCATTAGCATAACCTCTACTGAGAGGGGGTAGTAAGGGGCTATACAAGTCGACACTGAACTTGTGTAGGACCATCAACCTCTCATGACGGTCTCACTGGGAAGCAGGCAGTGAGCCTGTAAGTCAATGTCCCTGTCCCTTCTTCCCACCTGTTTCACATGGGCTTTCAAGAGAATCTGACCCAACACGTCACCTGCTATGTATGCTTTCCTAGACGTCAAAGACAGTCCATGCTCCTACTCTACAATCTCTCAGGTTTCTATCAGAACCTTCCATTCAGAGAATCAATATTCTGAAATATCAACTGAATGCTGATTTTCGATAAAATCTAGATGTGATGACAGGTATACACAGTCCTTTCCCACTCTCCAGAGTCAGCTCACCTGCTGACTCACGGAGTCCTCCTGTGATAGTTAAGTGGCTGTGTCAGCACGGCTGGGCCATGGTGCCTGGACAGTTACCTTGAGGGTGTCTTTGGATGACATACGTATTTAAATCAGCAGACTCTGAGTGAAACAGACTGCCCTCTCTAATGTGGGTGAACCTCCTCATTCTGCTGAAGGTCCAGGTAGAACAAAGGTTGACCTCCCCTACAAGAGAAAGCCACGGACTTCATCTGCAACTTCCACAATTCCTGCTTCGGATATAGCCAGACTTTGGGCTCACACTGAAATTCTTTCCTAATTCCCCGGCCTACTGAACTTCTCTGTCAGATTTCAGACTCACCACACCTCCACAATCACATAAGCCAATTTCATAAAATAAATTTCTTCTATATACCTACACATCCTACCAAGTCTTTCTAGGGAGAACCCTAACACAATATTGAACTCACCCCTGAATCACACCATGTTAGTGAAACTTAACAAACTTAAAAGTGATCTAGACTCAGGAATCACCTGTGTGCAAACCAATCATTCCCTTAGAGCTGATGTAAAAAGTAGACTCTCCCTGAGGACCAGCAAAACTGAGGGCTCAAGCTTAAGGAATGGGCCCTAGATATAGCCCAGAATGAAACTCAGCATGGCCCTAGAGTGGAGCCATGCCCTGGAAGGGAGGCATGGCCTGGGAATGAAGGCGTGGACCTGGGATGAAAACATGGACCTGGGATGGAGGCATGGTTCTACAGTGGGGGGCATAAACCTAGGATGGAAGCATGACCTGGAGTGAAGATATGACCTGGAGTGGAGGCATGGTGCTAAACTGGAGGCCTTCTCCTAGAGTGGGGGCATGGACCTGGGATACAGGCATGGACCTGGGATAGAGGCATGGACCTGGGATGGAGGCATGCTCCTAGAAAGGGGGGTATGGACCTGGGATAGAGGTATGGTCATAGAGTCGGGGCATGATCCTGGAATGGAGACATGGTCTAGAGTGGGGGCATGGGCCTGGTATGGAAATATGAACCTGGTGGACCTGGGATGGAGGCATGGTCCTAGACTGAAGGTATACACCTGAGATGGAGGCATGGACCTGGGATGGAGGCATGGTCCTAGAGTAGGGACATGGACCTGGGATGGAGGCATGGTCCTAGAGTAGGGACATGGACCTGGGATGGAGGCATGGTCCTAAACTGGAAGCATGGTCCTGGGATGGAGGCATGGTCCTAGAGTGGGGGCATGGTCCTGGGATGGAGGCATGGTCCTAGAGTGGGGGCATGGTCCTGGGATGGAGGCATGGTCCTAGAGTGGAAGCATGGTCCTGGGATGGAGGCATGGTCCTAGAGTGGAAGCATGGTCCTGGGATGGAGGCATGGTCCTAGAGTGGAAGCATGGATCTGGGATGGAGACATGGTCCTAGAGTGGAAGCATGGATCTGGGATGGAGACATGGTCCTAGAGTGGAAGCGTGGATCTGGGATGGAAACATAGTCCTAGAGTGGGGGGCACGGACCTGGGATGAAGTCATGATCCTAGAGTAGGGACATGGACCTGGGATGGAGACATGGTCCTAAACAAGAAGCATGGTACTGGGATGAAGACATGGTCCTAGAGTGGGGACATGGAACTGGGATGAAGACATGGTCCTAGAGTGAAGGCATGGACCTGGAATGGAGACATGGTCCTAGAGTGGAAGCATGGACCTGAGACACCAAGTCATAATGGCAGACTTATTAAGAAGTACTGGAGAGTCAGAATTGTGTTCAGAAGGTCAGAGAAGGAATGGTACTGGGAGCAGCTCAGGAGTCCATCAGACTAGAGGAAGGTGAGCAGCATGACAGAGAGTGGAGAAACTGAGCTGGGAACTCTAGGCTCAGAGTGAGAGAACAAAGGAGGACAACGAGGCAGAGTCAGGGATAGAACAGCCATGTGACCCAGAGGCTGAACAGTAGTGCCCACCAGGATTTGTTTATCCAAAAGTGACATGAGACTTCCCTTGCAGGCTGTACACAAGGATCACTCAGGATAGTCAAGGGTCCACCCAGAGCAGGAACTGGGACCAGATGGCAGCTGTGCCCTTCATGATGAACATGAGGCCACTGTCATCTCAGCAGGTTGGGCCGGGACTCTTCAACAGGGAATGAGGGATGCTCATGGGATGGAGAGGCTGGGTGTGACCTCACAATTGAGAAAACGAGAGTTAACAACAAGGAAAAGGTGTAGTCAAGAGGCCAAGAACACATCCAGAACAAACTCACCCTTCTAGTCCACACAAAATCAAACACATGCTTGATTTAAATTACATATGTTGCTGGTTTGAGAAGCAGGAGAAAATAAATTCATTTATGACTAGCACTAAAAAGGAAAATCTTCTAGTCACTGCTTTGTGCTTACAGTTTTCATGCAGCACAGGAAAACCCAAATAGCATCTGATACAATTTACATAACTTTACATAATTTCATGATTACCATTCGGCAAAGAAGTTCCAGACCACAGCTCTTCCGTTTATTTGCCGCCAAAAAAGACAAAATGGAAAACATTCTGGGCAAGCGGCTTTCTACCCTATTCTTAAAACTCACAAGAAGCCAATTCTACAACTTGTCTCTGTGACATGTTCCTAATAGAGCAAGTCTGCCCACTCTATCTAAAATCTTACTGACAGAATTTAATCAATAAACAAATACTGACTGTCCCTCCCCCCACACACATACACTCCTGTTCTCCAAACACTGATTTCAGGACTAGGAGAAATCGGCCTCAGTTTAAAATCTACTGCAGGTGGTCTATCCTGGCAACAGCCACATTTTTTTTCCGAATATAAAATAAAAAAGACCCAGCCACCTTACAAGGTTGTTCTGAGGAGAGCAGTAAATGAAGTACAGTAGGCACACGATAAAAGTTATTTTCCAGAGAAGTGTTTTAATTGGGGAACTATGGCACAAACGTAGCAAAATTCATGATCTGTTTATTCACTGTGCAACACAATGATAACAGGAGTGTGTGGAGTACAGAAATGTCAAAATAAATAAATAAATAAACACCAACCAGGGACTTACAGGAGAAAAGACTACAGTCCTCACATGCACACAAAGGGATGCAACCCAGGACCCTCTGCAGATGCCAAAATCCCTAGATGCTCAAGTCCTTATGTAAAATGGCATGGCTGTGTTTGAAATCACCTCCAGATCACAGCACTTTAAATCATTTTGAGATTGCCTGTGATGCTGTCAACAGTGGTCATACTATATTGAGTAGGGGATAATGACAAAGAAACAGAAGTCTGTTCACGTTCCGAACATATGCAACTTTTTAAAAAATATTTTCCATCTTTGGTTGGTTGAATCCAAAGATATGGCACCTGCACCAGAGACAGAAAGCAAACTGCATTCATTTTTTAACAAAAGATTATTCACCAGAGGTCTCTGATTTTATATGAGTACCACCAAATGTGCCTCTGTGTGTGTGTGAGTGTGTGTGTGGGTATGTGTGTGTGTGTGTGTGTGTGTGTTTTCTTTTTCCTTCCACAGCCTAAGACACAACTTCTTCAGCTTCTGTTCACAGGGCCTATTTATTTCAGAGCCTTGTCATAAATCTCATTCACTGCATGTGTTTGAGTTCTTACGTTCAGAATATTTTTGAGCCAATAGAGACCTTGGGGACAAGAGTGTTCATAGTAGAACAGGCCTCTGAATTCAGGGCTGGATGGAGCCCTAAGGTCACAAGCTCCGAGCTCCACAAGGGCAACCCTAATTCTCTTGGCTCCATGTCTGACACTCAGTGCAGAGCCCAAACAGATTTTAAAAAAAAAAAATGGAGAACAAATAGATGGCCATCAAATGAAGTGGCTGCTCCAGGAAGCAACACCGTGTGCAATTCAGATCCAATGTCTACACCTTCTCTTGTTTTCCAGAGATGCAAATAATCCAAATTTTTAAATAACTCATTTGAAAACAGAAGATACTGAAATTATTTCAGAGCATGTGCTTAGATCAAAACACACAAACATATACACATACATGCTCACCCACATGACCAGGTCCAGCTGGCCTACACCAGTGAATGTCCACATGGCCTCTCCACCAGATCAAAGAGGATTCAAAGACATGTGAATTGTTTCAAAAGATCCATTAAATGCCTACAGAGAGGGAATTATTGTGTTTTCCTTCTTGTACACACCACCGTTTTTTAAGAATGGCTTTCTGACAAAGGGGCAATAACTTTTTAAAATACATGACTTTGGGCTGGGGATGTGGCTCAAGCGGTAGCGCGCTCGCCTGGCATGCGTGCGGCCCGGGTTCGATCCTCAGCACCACATACAAAGATGTTGTGCCCGCTGAAAAACTAAAAAATAAATAAAATTCTCTTTTTTTCTCTCTCTCTCTCTCTCTCTCTCTCTCTCTCTCTCAACATAAATAAATAAAATAAAATACATGACTTTGGGTTACCAACTGTCATACTTGTCAGAAACACTCTACCCTTTCTTATACCAATGTTTTTGATTTTTTTTCTCTACATCAAATTATCTAATACTGAAGGAGTCTCTCTATTCTTCCCTAAGTGGTCAGTTAGGATTAAATCTGCTCTCCGAATTTTTAATATATACATTAAATTTTCTTCTTTTATATAATTCTAAGAGAATTATAACCTAAGACCTCCAAAGACAACAATGTGATGGTTTAAGTCTCATTAGTATTACTAAAGTGCCATTTAAATAATAAAATATAAATTCTATAAATCAATAGTCTCATAAATCACAAATTCTACTTCTCAGAGTCCACAGGTAAATAATGGTTGCAGACTGCTAAGTCCTGTTGTCTGGGGACTTTATGGTCTCAGGTACCACCTGCCAGTATCTCTCCCTTTACAGTCAACTATGGTAAAAACAGCAACTCCCAAAAACAGCCCCTGGACCAGGCTGCAGAAGTTGGCAGAATCTACCCACATAACATAAGGCCAATCTTCACACGTTCTCCTCACACTTCATGAATAAACATTCCTTTATTCAAATAAGTTATATATTAACTAACTCCAGTAATTGTGATTCAACTTTGAATGGTAAATAGAGTCATTCTGGCAAGACTGCAGAGTTTGCAATGCAAATTACAGAAATTTTAATAATGGCGAAAATAAAAATTAGTGGCATGATTCCTAAGGCACTGTAATTCCAATACTTTTACTGCAACAGTAGAAAGCGCACATAAATACTTCTCCATTTATAAGCCGAGGGGTTTTATTTGGATATGCATCATCACACAGATTTACCTGCACTCTCGTCTAGGAACATCGTTTCAGGGACTCAGGAGGCGCCAGCTAGAACTTCAAAGCTCCCCAACCCCTGACATTAAGGGGTAATGTTGCTACTTCTCGATAAATAACAATGAAACAGTCACTGGATTAAATGATTTCCTTGCATTATCACCATAAACAATAATTATTTGGCAGTTGCCCTTTGCAAGCTTTGCATGTGCTTATGAATAAATCAAGCCTTATTGATTTACTAAGTCAAAACGTTCTACATTTTGTTCCACTAATAAGAGCCATAATCCCCCACTGCACTTAGTGATGCTTTAATGTAAAATGTTCCTTAATACTTTTAATATGAAAGATTAGTGCCGATTAGCCCCCAGGCAGGAACACTGCTCTCTGAACAGCAGATTGGCCACTGAACCCAGTCGCTCTGAATATGTCCTTGTTAATGGAGTTCCCTGACTTGCTGATGGGAATCACATCGCAATGACATACACCGGCCCCACTGCTGTGCTATTTTTCCTTCCTCATAACGTTTAACATAATAATGACAACTCACATTAATTCAATCATGAAATTAATCTAAAATAGTGAGGCAAGAAAATATAGAACTGTAAAGGGTTCTATGTGCCCTGTAAAGTTAACACCTAAAATAATAAAAATCACTCTCAACACAGTGACTGCAGAAGACAGAAGGCCATGGTGGACATCCCAACCGGTCCTGAGGGTCTGGAGTCCACAATCTCAGTTGGGCAGGAAAGGTGTCCCCTCCCTTCTTGCATGTAGTATCCTCTGGGTTCCAAAAGGGGGTCCAAGTCTCTACTGAGGGAAATTCTACCCTGGCATTCGGGATAACTTTTATCCTAGTTAAAAGCTCCCAATCCTCGGTCAATAAAACTTCATCATCCCCCAAAGGAACACCCAAGAAACTTTATTTCTGGTGGTCTGGAAAGATGTGCATGGATCCTCAATGAAAAACGAACTCCATTCTTCAAGCATAAAATAGGAACACCAGCACCCACCCCTTCCTCCCTTCCTCCCTTCCCTCACAAGGATCATAAACCAAGGAATTTCATACTGGAAAGCTCTACAGAGATTATATACTACAACCCCTCATTTCAAAGATGAGGGCAAGCTAAGAGAGGTCAGGCAGGCAACACGGTGAGACCCCACCTCAATTTTAAAAATTTAAAAAGGTAAGAACTCTGGGTGTGGAGGATTCACCCACAGAGCTAAGTGAATGCAGAGCAAGAATTCACATCTCTGTTCCAACCACAGTGCCCCTTCCTTTAGGCCACTTTGATTCCTGGGATCTGTAGTGAACCTTCTCTATCACCATGGAGCCCTCCCAAGGAGAAGCAATAGATCAGAGATTGCTGTAACTCTTCGTATTCTGGGATGCCTTTCAGGTTTATCCACACAGAGACCAACTAGGTACAGCAGCAGAATCTACCACTATATTAGCTCTCTAAGAAAAACCACACAAACAAAAATCCCTGTTCAAAAAATAGATTCTCCTATTCCCTCTGGAACAACTGCTGCCTCTGGTTACAAAGCAATAATTATCCTGTCCTACAGCAATCAATAAAACCTCTTGCCCCATGAACCTGCTATTTCCTGACTTTGTTCTCTGTACTAAAGATTTCCAAGTCTCATTGATTATCTACTAAATTTTTTTTAAGTTCTTTCAGAAACAGCGCTGAAAGGAATCCTCTAGTTAGCATAAGTTGTTATTGTTTGAACAGTTTGGTCACATTAATGGTTTCCCTTTTTCCTGAGGTTTTCCATTTTTTTTTTTTCATTTTGAACTTGTAATTTTACAGGCATCCGCATCTTGACTAATAGCAGAACCTGTAGGATACAAATCTGGTGATGCTTCTGCGCTGTGGCTGCCACCACATTTTTCTTCCAAGAAAGAGAAGAATTGATGAATAAACTGTGTCTTCTCTCAAGCAACAACATGGATTTTGCTGAATGAGCCCATGAGCTCTTAACATTCAGTACCACTGAACTTCCACAATAGTCAGCAGAGCAACTGTTATACAATACAACCATCTTAGGTCCTTCCCAAGTGTCAAACTTTAAAAGCGCATCACAAATGAGATCAGCAACGAGGATGGGATATGGCAGGGCCGTGGCCAGGGGTCCAGCCTGCCTCTCAGGCCTCTTCTCCATGGTCTTCCTCTGAGCTTCTCTCCCCCCAGAGTACCCAAGTGCCCAGGATATACCCATATCTGTCTGTCCCTCCTGAGTGTGTAGGGCACAGCTACCTGGCATCTATGTGCAGAGCTAGAAGAGAGGACGGTCTCTAATTCTCTAACTAGAAGAAGTACTATCCCAATATCCATCGGTACAATTCATTCATTGAAACATTTATTCTACAACAGATGAGAAATCATTGGAAAAGTAAAGAAGCAAATGCAACATTGTAATCATCTCACCTCAATGGCAGTTTTACTTCAAAGCCAGATCTAAAAATGGCATTTATGACCAACTTAGGCTGGGTCTGGGGCTAAGTGCCTCCTTACCCCAGGATGTATGGGTGCAGAGATGGAATGAATGGGAGTTCAAAGCGAGACCAACAACCATTCTCCAGGGCTCCTGTGAAAGGTGCCCCTTGAGAGGGATGAAAGACTGGGCAGTACAAACTCAAAATGCAAGGAAGCAGGATTAGGCAGTCCGTGCACTCCCTGCCCGAGCAGTGACGGTGACACCTACAGAAGCAGCATCTCCACTTTCTTCAGGGGATCACTGCATTGCTCACTCAGCTGTCACTGAGAACTCCTCACAGGGCCACACAGGTGCTCACACCATGGGGCTTACTGTCCAGGGCCGTATGATGGCCTGGACAAAGAACCACACACTGGAAGGACAACTGGATCTAAACATCTACCAGCTGATGAAGGGAGAAACACAATGTGGTAGATCCACAATGGACTGCTATTCAGGCTTAAGTAGAACGGAAACCCTGATATGCTACAACAAGGGTGGACCTTGAGGAAACCAACCAAAAGAACTACTGTGACACAGCTCCACATATGTAAAATGTCAGCACAGGGAAAGTCCACAGAAACTGAAAGCAGATGAAGGGTTATGGGGAGAGGGGACGAGGAGTGACTGTGAGGGAGCAAGAATGTTCTGGAAGCAGATAATAACAATGGTTGCACAACCTTGTAAAGACACTAAAAATCACTCTGACTGGATTTTATGATATGTGGATTGTATTTCAAAATTGTACCCAAAAAAAGTGTGGTTGCAAAGTGATCAACACTAAGGGCTCCCCACAACCACGGGAGTACAGGTAGGGTCCAACCTCAGGGTCAGGAGAAGAGAGGGACGAGCTGATAGCTGCAGAGAAGGAGGAAGAAGGAGAAAATAAGTTCCAGGCACAGGGGAGAGCAGAGGCAAAAATCCAAGGCAAGGACAGGAGGAAGGCCCTTTCTCTTTTCTTCAGAGACAACAAAGGCTCCAGACATCAGCAAGGTCAGGTGATGGATTGAACCTTGACAATTGTCACAAATGTCTTTTAGATGCAACTCTTAAAAATTCCGGCCATTTTTACCACTCCCTCCTTAGCAGGCTAATGATTATGCAAAACAAAGGTGGTACAAATATCAAAAACAAAAAACTGACTGTTAACCCCAGGCAGTGGGGGGTAACAATGTATCATAACCTTAAGAAAAAAAAAAAGTTCAAATTGCTCTAAGAGCTGAGGCCACTGCTGATATCATGGTTACTTCTAAACCATATGTGTCACCTCAAAAGAAAAGCAAGTAGCAGGTACCAGGAGAACATGACACATACTGCAGAGGGGACTTCGAAAGACTTTGGCACAAGGGTCTGCCAGGAGTCTATAATGCAACGCAGAGAGGGGTGCACTAAAGGTCAGGTCCATGGCTGCACTCGGTTTTCACACCTACCCAACCAGGTGAGTTCCAAGGTCTCTGGGGCACACAGCCCAGGCTTCCCAGCAGGGTCTCTCAACCTCTGCACCACAGCAGGAAGGAGCTGACCCTGCTTGGTTGAGGGGCATCCTGGGCCTTGTAGGAGGGTTAGCAGCATTCCCTACTAGATGTCAGCAGCACCTCCCTCCCTCCTGCCAGATCCCCCAGCAAAACTGTTTCTGGATCTTGCATGTGTCCCCTGGGGGCAGAACTTCCCAGCAGGGAACAAGTGACCTCTGTCCTAGCCCTTGGAGGATGCCACTTCTCCAAATGCTTCACACCCTCAGGCCTCCCTCACAACCAAACCCATTTAAAACTCAGAGAAGAGTATGTAAGAGGCCTACAGTTGTGTTCAACCTGTGGACTCTCTGAAGCAGAAGGAATGCCAATCAGTAACCAGTCACTAACGAGAAAACATCCTTTCAGCTTTCTCCTCCCTCCAAAAGCAATTTGAGAATTAAGCTCCAATGTTTTCACCTTCTAAAGGCCACAGTTGGCTCAAGGGTCAGGACCAGTCCTCACAAGTGAAAACACACCACTTACCCTCACCCCAGTGGTCCACCCCCGCCCCATGAAACCCAAGAAGCAATTTTTTAAAAGCTAGTAGACTTTTACACTAAGTTCATTCAGGATTTTCTACCAAGTTTTCTGTGCCTCACAGTGACTTCGGCATCATGAAGGACAATCCCGTGTAAGACAAAGCCGTCCATATGTGGGCTCACCATCTGGGGGCATCAACACCTTGTTGTTCTGGGTGCACCACCCTACGGGGTGCAGATCTGCTATGACCACATCGCACCAGAAGTCAGCCCTGCGGTCCTCCCCATAACCGCAGTAGCGCAGAAGCAGCAGCTGCCCACAGGTGGTGATGATTGTGGCCACCCAGTAGGTGTCTGGATTGCTCTTATTAGCCACCTCCAATTTCATTCCCGGCTGGAAGTTGCTCTGAATGCTGATTTCAACCTTAAGGAGCAGAAACAGGAAAACCATTGTTAATGCTAGATACTCATTTCCAAAACATGACAAGAACTGCCAGAAAACAGAGCACTTGAACACAGTATTTCTGTTGCTGTAAAACAGGAATGTATTTGTCTAAAAGAAACATAATGCAAACTACAAATGTAATGCTAAATCTTCTAGGTGCCACGTTGGAGGAAAGAAATGATAAAACAAAACTAATTTCAGGGCTGGGCTTGTGGCTCAGTGGCAGAGTGCTTGGCTAGCATGTGTGAGGCATTGGGTTGATTCTCAGCACCACATATAAATAAATAAAACAATTAAATAAATAAAAAAATTAAAATAAAAAATTTTTACAAAAGTAATTTCAGAAATATTTAATTTCTCCTATGTCCAGCACATTATTGTTCAACATGTCATTAATACAAGAAAGGAGAATGAGGTATTCTTTTTTTTCAAATTGTTCAAATGAAGGGTCCCAAATCTGTTCTTATGTTCTACACATGGTCCACACCCAGATGTGGGCTACACACTTTTCCAATATTCAACAGTTCTGTGAGCCAGTGGATTCTGACGAACTGCCCCAGCCTAGAGAATACACTTACTTTTGTCTCCTTTTTTTTTTTTTTAAATAAAGGGTTATGCTGCACTGAAATACCAGCCTTTCTCCTCCTTCCTCCAAAAAGAGTTTTCCAGGCTTGGAGGTATCAATATTCCAAAGCTGACACATGTGCTGCTTTAAGCAACAGGCACTTAGAGGAGATGATACAATCAAAAATTTCTCCTCCGTGGGTCCGATGCTACTTTTCCCTTAAACCTGGCGCGCAGGTCTGGGGAAAGCCTGGACAGAGGCCCTCACTGCTGCCAGGACACTCCACTGTGACTGCAAGGAAGGGGAGAACTAATGAATCAAGGATGGGGGTGACTCCCAGAGAGGAATTGAGGCAGGCCCTCCTGGTACAGGAAGGAAGGGAACCCTGCCAACCAGCATCTCTGACCCCACTGCCTTAAGGAAACTGCCAAAGCACCCCAGCACCTCAAGGTACACGTGTTACCATGGCTTTTGCAGGACATTATCCACTCTATGCCAGGAAAGCTCTGGTCTTGTTATCTTTTAATATTTAGCTCTTGGGCCAGATGTGTTAGCGCACACCTGTAATCCCAGTAACTTGGGAGAATGAGACAGGAGGAGCAGGTGTTCAAAGACAGCCTCAAAAACTTAGCAAGGCCCTTAGCAACTCAGTGAGACCGTGTCTCAAAATAAAACATAAAAACGTCTAGGGATGTGGCTCAGTGTTCAAGCACTCCTGGGTTCAATCTTGTACCAAGAAAAAAGGAAAAAGAAAACAAAAATATTCAGCTGTTGGATTTCAGTAAATGGTCACCATCATAATCAACTACAATACGACAAGCCCAAAAAGAGAAACGGGAATGCATTGTCCCTTTATAAGGG
This sequence comes from Urocitellus parryii, assembly GCF_045843805.1. Lineage (NCBI taxonomy): Eukaryota > Metazoa > Chordata > Mammalia > Rodentia > Sciuridae > Urocitellus > Urocitellus parryii. The sequence goes on along the minus strand of NC_135539.1, from coordinate 73,091,043 downwards.
CACACAAATCCAGGAAGGTCTCAAAGTTCCTTTTCAAAAAAACTCTTCACCTCCAAAAAGAATTAAATGTTTTGTTAAAATAAAGAATCAAAGTTCTGGCTTTCTCATTCTGTCAGGAGCCAAAAAGAAAGTTAAAAAGTGCCCCAACCTGCTTCTGAATGTCAGGTGAATCTCTATCCTGAGCCCAGGGGAAAACAGATTTCTCAGAGTTAAATTTTCATTTACTAAGACAAGAGTCTTGCCTAAGAGCTTGGTTGGGTCTTAGAAATCTCATCTTTTCCTTGCTAATGATATTGAATCAGTATTTCACACCTAAGCAAAATTCTGATAGAAACTCAATTTTTTTTTTTTTTTAATTTCCTGGGACTTGTCCTCTGATGAACAGGCTATGTGCACTATTCAAAGAAATACTGTTAATGAGAATGATCTTCGGATTAGATTTAAATGCTTTCAGAATATTTATGGTTAGTCCTCTCTTTTGATTCATCTGCCCACAGATGGCTATTATATGCATGTGTCCTTTCAAAATCAAAATATCAGTTCAATAATACACACCATAATGGAGACATTATGAGTGCAACCTACTCGCCTGGTTTGGAACTTCCTCATCTCTTTCTTCCTAAGAAACCATGCCTGAATTTCCTCTTTTCCTTCTTCTTTGGATCAGTTCAGTACTTGGCCTTTGCCCTGCACAGCCCCCACCCCCCCCACCCCGGCCAGGTCACAGGAAACAGCTGCTTCACTTACATGCTTGAAGGATGTGTGAGGAGCCGCCCGAGCACCTGTCTCTTCCAGATATTCTCCCCAGTTAAAGCCGATTTCGTCCAAGCTTGAACCTTCTTCTGTGGGAGGAAAAAAAAAGGAGCATCAATACGAGGGTAGAGGATGGGAGGCACTGGCCTTTGACTGGGACCAGAAAACCAAGAGATAAACTCATTCAGTGGTTTAGGAGGACACTGCTGAATTCTTTGCAGAGCTCCAGTATGTTGACTGTGGAGAAGGTGACCAAGGAAGAAAACTGGCCAGATCCTGCTTTGACCCCACCCCCAAAGCCAAGAGTAACCTTGGTGTTCTCAGCAAATGAATGAGGCCTGTCTAAGGCTGATTTGCTACAAGGTACTGTATTTGTTTGAAATTAACCATGATAGACACCCCAGGCTTTGGGAAGGCTGGAGAACGGAGGAAGGGAACATTCAATCACTGAGTATACCAATGATACTGACACCAACCCTATCTGCCCCATGGCTGCATCCTGGAGATGCAACTCTCCTTGACTGTTAGTGCCATAAGGGATGTTAGAAACGGGGACTCCAGCAGGGCAGGGTGGCACATGCCTCCTAGCAACTCGGGAGGTTGAGGCAAGAGGATTACAAGTTCAAAGCCAGCCTCAGCAATCCAACAAGGCTCTAAGCAACTTAGCAAGACAGTATCTCAAAATAAAAAAATAAAAAGGGCTGAGGATGTGGCTCAGCGGTAGAGGAGCCCCTGGGTTCAATTCCCAGTACCAGAAGAAAAGAAAAGAAATAGTGACTCCAGTGACATTTGAGAAGGAAAAAAAAATGGAGGTCCGTGACTATGAGCCACCTGACAAGCCAGCAACAGAAATACAGCAGCTGCCAGACACTCCTGATACCCAGTTATGGACATGTCTCCAGCTGGGAGAGAGCTCTAAGGGCCACTCACACCAGTTTCTCCAATCACAAAAAAAAAAAAAAAAGGAAAACTACAGTCAAATGCACAACACAGGTCTTAAAATCATAACTTTTTTTTTTTTTTGTACTGGAGATTGAACCCCAGCCCTTTTCATTTTATATTTTAGGACCGAGTATTGCTAAGTTGCTGAGGCTAGCCTCAAACTTGCAATCCTCCTGCCTAAAACTTCCGGAGTCACTGGGATTACAGGCATGTGCCACCATGTCCTGCTAAAATCAAAACTACTTTTAATTTGCACAGATGTACAAGGTCAGGTGCTAACGGAAATCAAGCAATTCCCGAAACATTTGAGGCAGCATGTAAGACATCATTTGTATAATTGAAAAGCACCGAGTATTGCACTATAAGAAGTAGACGGCATAAATGTCACCCCAAAGAGCTCAGAAACTGTATACATTATTTGAATCTATTTGCAAGGCTATCATAAGGAAAGAACATACAATAATAAGAGCTGCCCAAATATGCAAACAAGAACTTCAAATGTATAGATTCTCTTCCACAACAATATTCAAGCGATGCTGATGTTCAATCCTTCTATCTTTTATAAACAAAAGCCAGTTTCACTGGCAAGGGTAAATACTGCTTTCAACATGCTGATTAGCATAATAGTACTATATCTAACAAGTGGCCACCCAAAGAGAGCACAGTTTTATTCTGGAAAACACCTCAGAGTGGCACCTGAAAACTCTGTCCACACTACCTTCTCCCCAAACAGTACTAGGCATCAATTACTCAATCTTGGAAAGCAGTTTCCAAGGCACTAATCAGATATCAACTCAGCACTATGGGATTTGCCAAAATGTCCTCGTGCAGTATCTGAGGACTGCAAACCTGCTGGAGACAAGAGTCCAGAACTTCTTCCCACACTACTTGTCTGACCTCAGTCACACCCTGCCTTCCTGCAGCCCCTGTGAGCTATGATCACAACACACTATGGGAACATCCTATGAGCCACAGTGGGCTTGGGTGTCCACACTAGGTAGGTGCCCAGTGTAGCATGAGCTCATAATCCTGCCAAGAACCTGACAGATGGCTACTTACAGAAGAGCTAACAGAAGCTCAGAAAGGTTAGGGAATCACCCAATCACAGGGGGAGCAGAGGCAGAGTCCAATGCAGGCCTCCTGATTAGGAAGCTGGAACTCTTAATAATTGTTAAGTGCCAAGTTTTCAATTCCATAAATAATGCAATGAAATTTGCACAGATGCATTAGAATACGTTGAAAAAAAATACCCTAGAGCTTGTATATCCTATATGTACATAGGATATATATATATACATACATATATATATATATATATATATATATATACACACACATATATACACACATATATATTCAAATGTTTTCATCACTCACCTATTTTCTCCAAAGAACAGAATTCTAAAAACATAACATTTATTTTTGAAAGGCACCATAAGTGGCAGATCTGTTGCCAAGTGAAGCTGTTACAGATGTGCCACATCTGAAACCACAGGACTTACTGGGTTAAGAGGCCTTCCCCTCATTCTTCTGCCTGCACTAGGCCTCAGAAGCCTCCACCACCACCTCTACCCATTTCTCTGATCTGTGGGACCCTCCAAGGCCAACCCGTCACCATGTTGGGGAGCATTAAAACATTCCACAACCAGATGACCCGATGCAGTAAGCAGGAGGCAGCAGCCACTGCAGGAGAAGCCAGGGGAGAGTCTGGCATTGCAGGTCCTGAATACAACAGCTGTGGAAAAGGGAAGGGGCTCTCCTGCTGGGCGGGCCAGGTCCTTCACATCAGGAACACTCACAGGGCAGTGGAGCTGCAGGTCCTGGCCACCGCCTACCCTGGAATCCGAAAGAGGCCTGGTGAACCTCAACAGGGTCTCAGGCCAAGAGTGGGTGATTTCACCACTTCAGATCAGGGGGTGCCAAGGCTGGTTTCTCCCTTCACCTTTGAGACCATTTGTCGCAGTGTTTTAGCCTTCATACCTTTCTAGTCTATGCTTCTTCGTATTTTACCAAAAATTTATTTTACCACCAAATTTTAATTTATTGCAAACTCCATTTCCAGTCCCTCCTCAGGTAGCCAGCTGTGTGCTCCTTGGTGCTTGCTGGTTCATTCAGTCAAGCTGCCCAGGAGGTTAGACAGTCCACTGTGTCTCCCCAGCAGCCAGGGAGGCACGGCCACTCTGCTGCCCTAGGGAAAACACTTTGTCAAATACCCTGAAAGTCAGACCTAGAATGGGACTTTAAAAATAAAAACCTTACACCCAGCACTGGTAACCTTAACCATGCTGTTTGAATAATAAAAGCCACATACAAAATTTAGGGTTAGTCATAATAGGGCCTTTAAAAAACTGTCCCACATAACCCTGAGGCCAGGGCTCCCCAAGCAGCTGATTCTCCAAAGACATTTCAATGAGCAATAGATAAACACACACTGTGTTTATGAGGAGAGGTCTCATAAACCCAGAGCAAATATTTACAGCTGATCCATAAACCTCTTAAACCCATAAACATTTTATCAAGGGAACTCTGACAATCTCCCTCCACCATAAATGAACCAGCAGGGAGGCACTTCCCATGATGTCATGAAAACCGTCTATGAAAAGCCACTAAGAAAATTTCACAATTAAAGAGAAAAAGCAGGCACATTCATTAGTGGTGATCCAGAGTTCTAGAAAACAGAAAACTATTTGTGGGACCAGAATATTCCATAATGAACATAAAAAGCCACATTAAAAACAGGAGAACAAGTGACCTTGGGATGCAAAATGCAAATAGCCCACACGTCTTTTTCTTAGGTGGTAAAATCTTGGGTTTGAACAATTTTACACTCTGAAATGAGGCTGACTTCACAAGGCTGAGTACTGAAGCCTGTAACCACCACCCAATGAAGAAACTGAGAGCTGGCACCTTCAGAATGAACAGAACCTTACTGAGGACATTCTTGGGTGGGGTGTGTGTGTGTGTGTGTTTTAATGTGGAGAGAGACAGGAAGAAGACATTAAATCTCTTTTTTTTTTTAAAAGAGAGAGACAGAGAGAGAGAGAGAGAGAGAGAGAGAGAGAGAGAGAGAGAATTTTTAATATTTATTTTTTAGTTTTCAGCGGACACAACATCTTTGTTTGTATGTGGTGCTGAGGATCGAACCCGGGCCGCACGCATGCCAGGCGAGGGTGCTACCACTTGAGCCACATCCCCAGCCCCTAAATCTCTTTTAATTCAAACACAACAGCCAGTTCATTTCATACTACATAAGGTATACAAAGTAGTGCAGCTGTGAGCAACTGTAGGAACCAAGGCCCCCTGCACCCCAGGAGGGACAGTCATCAGAATGCAAAGGTCCTTGTGGCTATCTCAGATGGCCACAGTTTATCTAGGAGGGAAGAAAGCAAAAATCCTCTTCCCTGGGGAAAGCAGAAACTCTTCAAAAGAGCAACTCTTTAGGAGACAGGGAACAATACTGCCAGGTCACAGACCTGGACCTCAGCATGGCAGTCCTGGCTTTCTCTGGGAATGCTGACTTCTTTTCTTCCCAAACACAAGAGCCTGTGGCTCTGCAGTTAGTATATTCCCAGCACCAAGGAGAAAACAAGACGGAGGCAAGCCCTCCAGTGCCCATCCTTCTGCTCTGAGGCTTGCCAAGTCTAAATATGCAGCCCACTTCATCCACAGACTCCACCAGGAAATTACACTTACCAGGCCTACAAAAATATGCCAGGGAATGTATTTATCACTATGTCTGCATATTGTTCTGCTTGCTGCTAGAGCAGCCACCAAAGTCACCTAGAGTTCCCACGATCAGGTTTCCGGTGCACTTTGCTCCTCCTACACCCAGGAGGAAGCTGTCCATCCTATCTGCTGGGAATGCCTGCAGTTCCTGGGATATTTCATCTACCTGTGCTTATTCCAGAGACATAATCCATGTCCCTGGGAGGAGAAGCAATTTTATATTGTGCCTATTGCATTTGCAGGACTTGAGTATCCGTTACTGATCCCAACCAGGATTTGAATTTTCCTTAGGAAAAAAAGTCAAAATTCATTTTTTGTTTGTTTAAAAAATGTCAGTTCAATGACAGCTGGGTGCAGACTGTGGGGAATTGAGCAACAGAAAAAAAAAAAAACCTGCTGAATAACCAAGTTAGGTCTTTTCATTCTTTGACCCCACACTTTCCTCAGAGAAGGTTGCAGTCACTTAAGTGCAGTCACTTGCTAGGAAGATGAAGCCCTGTGTCATACAACACAGGGAGAGGTCACAGGAGGAGTGGAAAAAAGAACCAGGAAGAATGTGGGCTATGCCTTGTCCCATGGGAGTGGGGAGCGGATTCCTGACTTATCTCTGCACAGAAAGCACAAGCCTATCCCACTAGCACTTCAGAACACCAACTCCACAGCCTGAGGATGCCTGAGGATGCCTGAGATGAAATCCTGCTTCCAACCACCACCTGAGGCTTCACCTGGACCAGTTTCCTCATCTGGGAACTGTGGACAGTCAATGCAGCCACTCCACTGCATGTCAAAGGAATAAGTGAACTAACACACACACAAAATGTTGAGTGTCTGCCTTATGGTCTGAAGGCAAGCTCACAAGGGATCGCTCCTCATTCCAAGTCCATGTGGAACCCATGGAAGAACTCTGTCCTTCCCTTCTCTTGGAACAGCTAGCCCACAAATCTCATCTGAAAATTCTTCTCAGGGATAGACCCTAAGCACTAAGACTATCCCCAGTGGGCCCCAGAATCAAATATCCCCACAACTGATTCTAGAATTGACAATATTTTATGTATGAACAGGTTGGCAAAAAAATAATAATAATAAAAACACATGGGGCTGAAGGTATAGCTCACTGACAGAAAGCTTGATTGCCTAGCATATGCGAGGCCCCAGGTTCAATCCTCAGTGCCACAAAAACATTAAATAAATAACTTGAAGACTTATACTTGACTCTGTTGTTCATGATTTAAATGCTCAAAACTAGATTTGAATTTCTAGAATGAATTCAGCCTCTGCACTCTACAAAGTTTCAGACCCTGGTTTTAAATTTGTAGCACCATTTAAAAGTTCTCCTTACCATGACCATACAAGAAAGTGCACACAGAAACTCCAAAAGCAAGTGACAGATTAGCCACACTGAGGGGCAACGGGAGTATGTGGTCAATGTCTGAAATATGTAATGATCATTTACAATTATTTAGAAATGCTGTTTTTATTAAACATATGAGCATCTTGTATGTTTTAGGTCATCCACCACACAAGAGCAAGCAACAAATTGGGAAGTAAGTATATATGACAGGCCTCCGGCCTGGAACCCCCTGGCCAATGATTCCATCCTCGCTCTAGACTTTCCATAGTTGGAACCATCCTCGAGGAAATGTCAGTACAAACAATTTTCTGACAGCAGATTATCATTGATGAGGTTCAGAATCTGCTCAGGCAAGAGAGAGTACAGAGAGATATTGAAGTTGCATGAAAATGAAAAGCCAATACATAGTTGGCTTTTAAACTGTTTTGAAAGCACACCACTGTCAATGGTTCAGCAACACATGTGATGTGTGCAGATGATATACTACGAAAAACCAGCGAAAGCTCAGGAATTCCAAGAATGGAAAATAACCTCACTCGGAAAATGTGAGACTTTTAAAAGGCACAAATGGCTAGGCACAGTGGCAACGCCTGTATATCCCAGTGGCTCAGGAGGCAGGAGGATCGCAAGTTCAAAGCCAGCTTCAGCAATTTAGAAAGGCGCTAAGCAACTCATCCAGGCTCTGTCTCTAAATAAAATACAAAATATGAGTGGGGATGTGTCTCGGTGATTGAGTGCCCCTGAGTTCAATCCCTGGTACTGCCACCCCGAAAAAAGGCACAAGTATATTTCAACAAAAGTAGAATAATTAGGATGAACTGTGGGGCCTGCCCTCTGAGAAGAAAACCTCACATTTACATTGGGAACAATGATTCAACTTTACCTGTAGAAGTTTTCTTACTCACATATTAAATAAAGAGGGCAACGGAGCTGACTTGGAAACAGACACTAGTATCTTTCATCCTGCCAAGGCATCCCCCTTATTTCAGGGGCCTCCAGGTTTTTTTCCAGGTAAAGATACAATTTGAGAAACTTAATTTAATAAATTCAATGACACCAAGCAATCTGTCATTTTGTCATTGACTTGTCCAATCAAACTGTGAAGACAAACTTCTTTAGGCAAATGGTCAAATCTCCCACTGAGTTGATGAGCAACATTATTTATGTGAATTCACCACGGCAGGTGTTTATGAATCACAGGGCTGAGCTGTCCATGGTTAATTTGCTGCTATGTATAAATAAAGTATCCTTTTCAAATAAGCCCTTTAGTGTGTAAGTACTTAGAAACAGACACATTTCTAAATCCACTAGTTAAATATTAAAATCCAATCAGAGGCTGTTTGGGGGTGTTAGTTTTTTGCCTTTTATCAGATTTCTTAAAGAAGGTAACACTGCCACAGAAAAAGCATATGCTGGGAATTTCTTTCCCATCACACACTGCAGCCTCAGGGATGCGCTCAACCTTCAGAGAGCCCTGTGTCTGGGCAGATCGGGTTCTCCTGTCCCTCTGTGGCTCGGGAACGGAATTCTATTTCCCAGCCTGCCTTCCTGGGGCACAAACATGGGACTAACTTCTAGTCGAAGGGTTCTGAGTAAAAGTGGTATCTGTCCCTTCTGAGCTAGAGCAATGAACTGCTGGCTCAAGACGCACACGCTCCACATGCCTCCATTGTGGCCAACCCTGGGTGTACTGCCACCCTGCGCACAAGGACTGGGTGGAACACTGCACCAGGATGTCTGCCAAAGACGGCGTCATGATTTAGGAACACTAGTGGCTGAAACCACTGAGATTAAGAAGGGGGCATCGCCCCCCTCCTGCCAGCCCGTTCTGCCTAGCACAGTTGAATTCACCTTCACCCCAAGTTTAACTTCAAAGCTGCTGCATCCTTAGGAACAGGAAGGCAAACCCCAGGAACAGGCAGAATTGTGGGCTCTAGAAATGCTGCCCCCATTGTTTCCAGAACATTTGGGGAAGATATTGGTCAAGAAACCAAAAGCCAGAAGGATGGAACAAGCAAAGTCTTACCTGAATCAAGATCTCCGCTGCCATTAGCTGAGCCAACGTGCTTTTCCGGGGGGGAAGATGAAGGGTCCTGCATGCTGGAAACTGGCAAATTGCTCTCCATTCCTGGTGAGTAAGTGTCCTCTTCCCTTAGTTCATTCTGCAGTGAGAATTATCTAAGAGCAACCAAAAACAAACAAACAAAAAAAAATCAGAGCACTTTAATTACATTAATTACATTGACTTGTTTCTAAGCTTTCCAAAAGTCTTATAATCCCATCAGAGTTGGAACCAACTTGCAACACTAGGATGCAATGTCATCTTGATAACAGAAAACACCAGGAATGCAGACTCATGAGTACATCCCTACCAAGCCAACAACAAAGGCCAGAGCACAGCAAAGCCATCAGTTTTCTAGAGGTCATACTAATAGGGACACATTTTCACCAACAAACAGAACCCACATTTCAATCCCCAGTCCACCATGGTGACTCTCCACTGCCCTCTTAATACTGTGAAGCAGGAGATGCCCCTCACCGCAGCATCCCATGTGTGGGTCCCACAACACAGTGTCTTCACTCATGTGTCATAAGTGCTCGGCCACCAAAACCAGTTCTGGTACCAACATTTGCAAACAGTGTGCTTTCTGCCAATCAGAAATGGGGACAAGTGGTTCCCTGTAATGGCACTGCCATTCCTCACTTGCATTCTGATATGACTGGCAGAAAAACAGAGAAAGTCATAGCCAGTTCCCACAGAATCCTACAGTCTAGCTCATTTATGATGCAGCCTAGGAGACTCCAGGAGCTGTCCCTACCAAGGAGCATCCCAGCCTGACTGGTGGTTAGACACAACCACGTGGGATTTTATGGCTTTTATTTTTCAATGTTCTCTATCATTTCTCCTGTAGATAAAATTTTAAATCAGAAAAAAGGCAAGAACAGATGAAAAAAAAAAAAAGAACATAGTATAAGGCATCTTTAAGAACGCCACACCCTTCTTAAGGCACACACACACACACACACACACACACACACGTCTTTGGTGCTATTTAGTTTACTTTCCTAGAAAATATTTTGAGGATGTATCAAAATCAAAGGTTCATAAGAGGGTTCATCATTTGGTGGCATGGCAAGGAAAAAGGTGAAAATTGCTGCCAGGAAGAGACTAGAATACTAGGAACCCAACCCTCGGATTTAGTTGCTTGCATGTTTAACTATCCACCCGCTGCATATAACCTACTACACCAGTCCAAGCATCTTCATTCTACAGAGGTAAGTTCATAATCACTCCAACGGAAGGTCAATCAAAGACATAGGGCACCTGTGAACAACCACACCCTCTGTGCATGGGGGCTGGCCATATTTTATCACTCTGAGATGAAGTCGGCATCAATAATATGTACCCAACTTAAATTAGGGCTGTCCAGGAACTGTGAGAGTATGGGTTAAAAGCAGAGCCTCAGGTGCAAAATGACTCCTTTGGCTTGCTTCAAAACCATCTGCAATAGGTAAACACCATGCCTAGGACCCACTGATACCACGGTGGCACCATGTGGGAGAAAGCAAGCTGGGACAGTCTTTGTCTCAGCTCTCTGGGAGCTTGTACTAAAATAGGGCCAAAAACTATAGTCTACACAGAAAAGACTTGAACCCAAATGGAAACTGGGTTTGCTGCTTAGTAAATTAGTAAATCAAAAACTAAAGTTAACTCCCACGAATCTACAGACAAGCTCAATTTCTGAAAGCTTACATAGAAACATCACTAAATACAGGAACCTACTGAATATTGAATATGGATGGGTTCTGAGATCATTTAAAAGAGAGGACACTGGAAAACAAGTCATTAATTCTTGAGACTGGCTCACTTCACCCTCTGGATATTGGCTTCCTAACATGACCCACACAAAGGTGGAGAGAACAGCGCACTGTCCCAGGAGCTTTCCTTCAAGACTCATCACGACAGGGACACACGCATCTATAGACAGCGACCCCCTCTTCCACAAAAATGAACCCATCTGAGCTGGACACAGTAGCACATGTCTATAATCCCAGTGGCTGGGGAGACTGACACAGGAGGATTGCAAATTTCAAAGCCAGTCTCAGCAACTTAGCAAGGCCCTAAGCATCTCAGAAAGACCATGTCTCAAAATGAACTTTTTTTTAAAAAAAGGGCTGGGGATGTGGCTCAATGGTAAAGCATCTCTGGGTTCAAATGCCCCCCCCAAAAAAAATTGAACCCACCTGAGAAGCAGGTACAGAGGGCAAACATTACCTAACACCAAATGCCAGTGCTTAAACCATCATGGAGGAGCCCATGTGCTACACCTTGTTTCAGATGCTTCCAGAGATCTCCTTCCATATGTCTGCACACGGCAGACCACTAGGGGAACAAGGGCTGCCAGGGGTACTCACAAGCTCTTATGTCCTGCCTGGATTTCACAGTGGGTGGCAGTTCCTACCAGTTTATCCCTATTGCCACTGACAATTAGGGAGCAGTCACGGATGAAATCTACAAAGCACTTGTCCTCCACATAAGCTGTCACCAGCCAAGAACTGCCCATGGGCTGGGGATGCAACTCAGAGGCAGAGCACTTGCCTGGCATGTGCAATGTCCTGGGTTCCATCCCCAGCACCACAAAATTAATTAATTAATTAATAATTACCTCCGGACAAGCAAGTGCTGGTAATAAACAACATGTGTGCCTTTAATAAAGCATCTTATAGATGCTGACACCACCTGGCTACCAGGACGGACATGATAGCAGTAGGCTGTTAGTTCCCAGGTCCAAGAAGAAAACCCAAGTCACTCGGAGTGGGCAGAGGGAAGGGGGGATATACTGAAGTAGAACAGAAAATCAGAGAGGAAAATGCTCAGAGCAACTAATGATATGAGGAAAAGAAAAAGTCAAGTAGGAGCCTAGGCTTAAGAGACTCAGAGAGTAGAAGATTCTAAACATAGGGCAAACAGTGTAGCAGGTCCTCCTAAAACATCCACAGGACTGTGTGGGCAAGCAGCATTCGTGCCATTCCCTCCAAATACTTGCTGCTCCCCTATCAATGACAGGCACCATTTTAGGCACAAGAAGACACACAGAACCAAACACACACAATAAAACAAAAACCCTGCCCTGGTGGATGTCTCATCCTAATTGAAAGAAAACGCCAATAAATGTTCTTAAAAATTAGTAAATTATATGATCTGTTGGAAGGTGGAAGAACTATAGGAAAATATAAGGCAGGAAAGGGGACCAACCGAAGGACACGGATCATGCACATGGCTGTCAGGCAGGACCTCAGGAAGTGATGCTCGAACAAAAACTACAGGGTGAGAACAGAGAAGTGGTTGAGCCCAGATGAGAAAAGTGCTTTCCAAAATAAGGACAGAAGCTGCAGGCCCTTCTGCAGGCAGGGGCAATCACTGCAGGATGTCACTGCAGGGAGGGAGAGGATCCCATCTATCTTAGAAGAATCACTCCTTCTCCAACAGCCACGTGCAAGACAGACAGACAGGGCAAGGCCGGAAGAATCAGAGGAAGCTAGGAAGTGCAGGCCAGGATTCAGACAGGGAGAAGAAAACACATGCAAGAAGCATCTGGACAGTGTCATCAACAGAACGTGAGGGAGGGCTGGGGATGTGGCTCAAGCGGTAGCGCGCTCGCCTGGCATGCGTGCGACCCAGGTTCGATCCTCAGCACCACATACAAAGATGTTGTGTCCGCCAAGAACTAAAAAATAAATATTAAAAATTCGAAAAAAAAAAATAATACTTACCTAAAAAAAAAAAAGAACGTGATGGAAACAAGCCTCACAGACAACACAGTCTCTTCCCAGCATGCAGCCACCGTCGCGGGAATAAATGACTTCACTTTCCACAGCCAGCTCTCAGCAGCTAATGGAACCATGGAAATAGGTAATTCCGGAGGAAACATATTAAATATGAGAATGACAAACCACTTCACAGAAATTTCTATTTACTCTCCTTTTTTGTAAATCCATTTACTTTAAATGGGATATGGTGGGGGCAAGTCTTACTGGTGACAATTGTTCCCTTAAGCTTTGAAAATAAAAACAGGGTACTTCAGCTTGGGGGTGCAGATCATTGGTAAAGCCTTTGACTAGCATGCATGAGGGCCTGGATTGGATCCCCAGTGTTGGGAGAAGAAACACACACACACACACACACACACACACACACACACACCCCTAAACATGATATTTTAAAGAGCAAATCCTTTTCCTAACAACATACCCCAAAAAGGCTACTTTCATTTTTTAAAGGCTATTTTTAAAAGATGTACATTTCCTTTTGATTGTGTGTGTGCTTGTGTGTGTGGTGCTGGGGAGTCACATGTTCTACACAAACACTCTACCAGCAAGCTACACCCAGGCCACCTATTAATTCATAAAATATACTACTGTGACCTCAAGACCAAAAGTAAATGTGTTTACTAATTAAAGCAGGATTTTTTTTTTCAAAGGCACACAGAGAAGGTTCAGAAGGATGGACTTCTAAAGGGTAGCTTCCTGCTTGGACACACAGTTGTGTAAACTGTACTACAACTGGCTCCTCTTGTCTCCAAGGCTGGTGAACAACAGAATTACAGCATCAGAACTTCTTACGAAAGTCACCTGGCCGAGTGAAATGAAGGGTACGCTTGAGAGCAAGGAGTCCCATGGCCACTACCTCGCTGTGTGACATAAACAAATTGCTTAGCCTCTCTTTTCCTCAAATTCCTTACCAGTTAAATAAGGAGGCTTGCTTAGACTCAATCAAAGGAATTTTTTAAATCTAAAATGCCTACAAGGTCTTGCTAGCACTCATTGTATAGTTTCTCCATCAGAACCATTTATCTGAACCAAATTTCATAGAGTAAGACTTCTCCCCTCTCCGTGCTAACCTGCCTCCTTCTTTCACCTGTGGTGTGTTTACAGAACACAAGTAATTTTTAGCAAAGACTAAGCAAAGCCTTGTTAGGAAGGAAAGGAGTGAGGAAGAATATTCAATGGATATTACTCTAAAATTAATCAGAAATTGTAGGGCTCTTATCATCTCTTAGCTTTCTATAACTGCATAGTTCAGTATGGGAACCACTAGCCATATGTAGCAACAAGCCACATGAAATTTAGCTAGTACAGTTAGTATCTGAATTTTCATTTTAATGAATTTAAGTCTAAATAGCCATATATGGCCAGTGTCTGCTGCACGGGTTGGTCCAGCTGCACCCTATATTGATGAGCCATTTTTGAGAGATGGTGACATGTCCTTAAGAATCATCAAGTTTTTACTCTCTTAAAATCTTTTAATTTTACTTAAGTCAACGTGGTCAGAAGAGAACATAGGAACTTAAAAACTGAACACACTTCCAAAGAAAATGTAGTTTCCCCCCAAATATTCCACCAATGATTTGTGACAAATTTCCTAGCATAATAGGCTTCTATTCCATGGGCTGTCCTTTCCTATCCACACAAGTTCAAGGGATTTGGAAGAATCTTAAAAGCTAAGTTGTGTGTGTTATACTAAGACTATTTCCTTTTCCCATTCATTTGTAAATTCAAGAAGAACAGTCCACCTGGAAAATGTCATTAGGCACAAAATTTTTCTGGAAGGGGGTGGGGGAGTCTATAAACATAACTATTAATAAATCAGTTGAGCATCAATGGCTTCTATGACACTTATGAAAAACAAGGGAAAAAAGTTTGCTAAAGTCTTTATGACTCCTTGATGATCCAACCCTTAATCCACCAGCATCTAACCAGATACTACCGAGAGGTCACCTGGGACCTCAAGTAAGACACTGATTCAAACGAACCTAATCCATCATTTTAAATAGAACTCAGGGGCGACAATACAAACACCACACAGAAAGCCACCTGAATGAGTGGCAGAGTGAAATCTCACATCACTCTTAAAAGAACAAGTGGCATTCCACTTCCACTCAGAGGCTTTCTGGATGTCCACCCAGGTGACTGTAAAAGTTGCTTATTTTGGCAAACGGCAGGGCACACTTCAGACTTTTTCAACAATGTTCACTTTTTCCTTCCTATAAAAGAGACAGCCTTGAAAGATATTCTGGGAACCTAAATTATACAAAGAAGTAAATTAAAATCACTCGGAACCCTAACAACCAGGAGAGTCACTTTTACAGCTATGATACCTCCTGATCATTTCTCTGTGCATAATTTTTATCAGTTCTCATAGCACTTTAGAATTCTAGATCTTTTCTTTGGGGTTTGGGGGTTTGAATCCAGGAACACTTAACACTGAGCTACATCCCCAGATCTTTTTATTTTTTATTTTGAGATGGGGTCTTGCTAAGTTGCTTAGAGCCTAAGTTGCTAAGGCTGACCTCAAACTTGTGTACCCCTGCCTCAGCCTCCTGAGTCACTGGGATTACAGGCAGGCGCACCATGTCCAGCTCTAATCCATTTTTCATCTAGCGTTACATAGAAAGCATTTCCTCATATTATCACAGTTCTTGGAGAACAGGCCTTGAAATGGGGGTATAATTTTTATTATGAGTAAGATAAATCTATTTGCCAGGCCTCTACTACTGACCATTACATGGTTTTGGTTTGGGTTTTAGTGGGGGCAGGTTAGTTTTCACCATTATCAACAGTACTGTGATCATTCTCCTTAGCCATAAATCCTACATCTTTGATGTTTCCTTAATATGAAATCCCAGGGAGATCCAACATGGCGGCGGGCACAGAGAGATCAAGTCTCTGACCTCTTCAGCTGCGCGGACATAGGGAGTCGTAAACCATCTAAATGCTGCTTGCTCCGGATCACTAGGCAATGCTGACCTGACGTGGATCTGGGGCGAACAGTCTGGGCCTCTCAGAACACACACCGAGCCCGGATCGGCTGAATTCAAGCTCCCGTTCGCCTGCTTCTCCCAGAAAAACTGCTATGACTCAGCACTAAATGATCCCGCTGAAACAACTGGTCGGCCCTTCTGAACCTACGGAGGCTAATGCCAACCGAGCCTTCAGAGGCAGTGGCCACAGGATTGAAATGGGGCTTGGGAGAGCCAGTCAGGACCCACCCGTTGCATTGGTCACCCGGCAAAGGGAACGAACTGTCGCCATTTGCATGGGATACCACCATGGCAGAGACCTGACGTCACCAGAACGCGGCGGAGGAGATAACTTCGTTGAAACCAGCGGCAACAGTGGTGTGATCCCCTAGCCCTCCCAGCTCTCCCATGAGCTCAATAGCCAGACCGAGGGAATCAGGAGTGGCGTGGGACCCGTGGCAAGGAACTCCCGGCTACCGCTTCCACCAGTGCTGACAACTGAGGTCTCTTGCACCAGCTACCGGGGATGTGGCAAGCAAAATTCTCTGAGGGTTCTCAGCCCCAAGCTCTACAAACTTAGGGTCTGAGGGAATGGCAAACAGGAAGAGTGTGCCCAGGCATTCATGAAAATAGGGCTCCCGGGAGCAGCAGACCTGGCGTGTAGCCAGTATTGGGGTGAGCATCACCGGTGAGCGGGGCCTGGCTTGAGGAAAAGTGGGGAAGTGACTAGACACAACAGAAGGCCCTAGGCACTCAGGATTGGAGACCCGCCCAGTCCGGGAGGAGGAGCTGCTGCACAGTGATTGGTTCCCGCATATTGAGAGGAGAAGCTTGGCCTGGTGGGCACAGCTAAACCTACTGGAAGAGAAGTTAATCAAACTCTAAGAATGCATTTATTAATTTCTTTTTTTTTAATTTGGGGTTTTTTTCCATTTTCATTTTTTGTTGTTTTTTAAATTCTTTTTTATTTTTTTATTATTTTTTTAACTTTTTTCTTTTTTTACTTTCTATTTTTTTCTTTTGTCTTTTCATTTCTTTTCAATTTCCTTATTCCCCCTTCCTTGAATTCTACCTGCTTACTCTCATTCTCTTTAGTGACTTCTTCCCTTCCCTTCTAATACCTTTCCTCCCAATCATCAAATAAATTTATAGGAGTAAACAGTAACTCAGCAGTCAAACAGAAAAAGAAGTAACATGAGCAGCATGAAAAAGCAAGGAAGAAAAGGAGTACAAACAATGCAGGACAGCCTACATATTCAGGAGGACATAGAGGCATCAGAAAAATGGTCAAATAAAGAACTCAAGGAATACCTTAGACAGATGGAATGGAACCTTAAAGAGGATATGAGACAGCAAATTCAAACAGTGAAAGAACACATTGAAAATGAATTACATAAAGAGATAAAAGAAGAAATTAAGCATCTTTATCAGGAGATAGAGACTATAAAAAAATTGAACAATAATTCTAGAAATGAAGGAAACTATAAACCAAACTAAAACCTCAAATGAGAGTATCACTAACAGAGTGGATCAAGTAGAAGCCAGAACGTCAGATAATGAAGACAAAATATATCATCTTGAAAAGAGTCTAGCCAACTCAGAAAGGCTGGTAAAAAATCACGAGAAAAATATGCAAGGGATATGGGATAAGATAAAAAAAACAAACATAAGAGTCATCGGGATAGAGGAAGGTATAGAGGTTCAAACCATGGGAATGAGCAACCTGCGGAATGAAATAATTACAGAAAACTTTCCAGAAATGAAAAAGGAAACGGATATACAAATTGTAGATGCATACAGGACACCATACAAAATCACAGTAGACCAAGTCCAAGACACATTGTTATGAAGATATCCAATATACAGAACAAAGAGAAAATATTAAAAGCTACAAGAGAAAGGAGGCAGATTACATTCAGGGGCAAACCAATAAGAATAACAACGGATTTTGCATCACAGACGCTGAAAGCGAGAAGATCCTGGAACAACGTATATCAAACACTGAAAGACAATGGATGCCAACCAAGAATTTTGTATCCAGCAAAATTAAGCTTCAGGTAAGACAATGAAATAAAAATCTTTCATGATAAACAAAAGTTAAAAGAATTTGCAGCCAGAAAATCAGCATTGCAAAGCATCTTGAGCAAAATACTACACGAGGAAAAAATGAAAAACAACAACCAAAACCATCAGTGGGAAGAGCCTCAGTAAAGACAGAGGGCGGGGGAAACCTAATCATGGAGAAACAAACTAAATTAAAAAAAAAAAGGATAAATAATCAAACATGGCTGGAAGTACAAACCATATATCAATAGTAACTCTAAACGTTAATGGCTTAAACTCTCCAATAAAGAGACATAGGCTGGTAACATGGATTAAAAGAACAAATCCAACAATATGCTGCCTCCAGGAGACACATCTGATTGGAAAAGACATACACAGGCTGAAGGTGAAAGGTTGGGAAAAATATACCACACACACGGTCCTCGTAAGCAAGCAGGGGTGGCCATCCTCATATCGAATAAATCGACTTCAAGACTAAGTTAATCAAAAGGGATAAGGAAGGACATTATATACTGTTAAAAGGAACCATTCACCAACAAGACATAACAATTATCAATATTTATGCACCAAATAATGGTGCTGTGACGTTCATATAACAAATTTTCCTCAAGTTCGAGAATCAAATAGACCACAACACAATAATTATGGGTGGGGCTGGGGATGTGGCTCAAAGCAGTAGCGCGCTCACCTGGCATGCGTGCGGCCCAGGTCCGATCCTCAGCACCACGTACAAAGATGTTGTGTCTGCCGATAACTAAAAAATTAATATTAAAAAATTCTCTCTGTCTCTCTCTCTCCCTCTCTCTCTCTCTTTCTCTGTCTCTCTCTTAAAAAAAGATTTAAAAAATAATAATAATTATGGGTGACTTCAACACACCTCTCTCACCATTGGACAGATCCTCCAAACAAAAGTTGAATAAAGAAACTATACAACTCAATATCACAATCAATAACCTAGACTTAACTGACATATACAGGATATATCAACCATCATCAAGTGGATATACTTTTTCCTCAGCAGCACATGGATTCTTCTCAAAAATAGACCATATATTATGCCACAGGGCAACCCTCAGTAAATATAAAGGTGTGGAGATAATACCATGCATTTCATCTGATCATAATGGAATGAAACTGGAAATCAATGATGAAAGAAGGAAGGAAAAATCCTTCATCACATGGAGAATGAACAATATGTTACTGAATGATCAATGGGTTACAGAAGACATAAAGGAGGAAATCAAAAAATTCTTAGAGATAAATGAAAATACAGACACAACATATTGGAATCTATGGGACACAATGAAAGCAGTTTTAAGAGGGAAATTCATCACCTGGAGGTCATTCCTCAAAAAAAGAAAAAACCAACAAATAAATGAGCTCACACTTCATCTCAAAGCCCTAGAAAAGGAAGAGCAAAACAACAGCAAATGTAGCAGAACGCAAGAAATAATTAAAATCAGAGCGGAAATCAACGAAATGGAAACAAAAGAAACTATTGAAAAAATTGACAAAACTAAAAGTTGGTTCTTCGAAAAAATAAATAAGATCGACAGACCCTTAGCCATGCTAACGAAGAGAAAAAGAGAACTCAAATTATTAACATACGGGATGAAAAAGGCAACATCACAACAGATACTACAGAAATACATAAGATAATTAGGAATTATTTTTTTTAAGAGAGAGTGAGAGAGGAGAGAGAGAGAGAGAGAGAGAGAGAGAGAGAGAGAATTTTTAATATTTTATTTTCTAGTTCTCGGCGGACACAACATCTTTGTTGGTATGTGGTGCTGAGGATCAAACCCGGGCCGCACGCATGCCAGGCAAGCGCGCTACCGCCTGAGCCACATCCCCAGCCCAATTAGGAATTATTTTGAAAACCTATATTCCAATAAAATAGAAGATAGTGAAGACATCGAGAAATTTCTTAAGTCATATGATTTGCCCAGACTGAGTCAAGAGGATACACACAATTTGAACAGACCAATATCAATGGATGAAATTGAAGAAGCCATCAAAAGACTACCAACCAAGAAAAGCCCAGGACCAGATGGGTATACAGCAGAGTTTTACAAAACCTTTAAAGAAGAATTAATACCAATACTTTTCAAGTTATTTCAGGAAATAGAAAAAGAGGGAGCTCTTCCAAATTCATTCTATGAGGCCAATACCACCCTGCTTCCGAAACCAGACAAAGACACTTCAAAGAAAGAAAACTACAGACCAATATCTCTAATGAACCTAGATGCAAAAATCCTCAATAAAATTCTAGCGAATCGAATACAAAAACACATCAAAAAATTGTGCACCATGATCAAGTAGGATTCATCCCTGGGATGCAAGGCTGGTTCAATATACGGCAATCAATAAATGTTATTCACCACATCAATAGACTTAAAGATAAGAATCATATGATCATCTCGATAGACGCAGAGAAAGCATTCGACAAAGTACAGCATCCCTTTATGTTCAAAACACTTGAAAAACTAGGGATAACAGGAACTTACCTTGACATTGTAAAAGCTATCTATGCTAAGCCTCAGGCTAGCATCATTCTGAATGGACAAAAGTTGAAGGCATTCCCTATAAAATCTGGAACAAGACAGGGATGCCCTCTATCACCACTTCTATTCAATATAGTTCTCGAAACGCTGGCCAGAGCAATTAGACAGACGAAAGAAATTAAAGGCATAAAAATAGGAAAAGAAGAACTTAAATTATCACTATTTGCAGATGACATGATTCTATACCTAGAAGACCCAAAAGGGTCTACAAAGAAACTACTAGAACTAATAAATGAATTCAGCAAAGTGGCAGGATATAAAATCAACACGCATAAATCAAAGGCATTTCTGTATATCAGCGACAAAACTTCTGAAACGGAAATGAGGAAAAACACTCCATTCACAATATCCTCCAAAAAAATAAAATACTTGGGAATCAACCTAACAAAAGAGGTGAAAGATTTATACAATGAAAACTACAGAACCCTAAAGAGAGAAGTAGAAGAAGATCTTAGAAGACGGAAAAATATACCCTGTTCATGGATAGGCAGAACTAACATCATCAAAATGGCGATATTACCAAACGTTCTCTATAGGTTTAATGCAACGCCAATCAAAATCCCAATGACATTTCTTGTATAAATAGATAAAGGAATCATGAAATTCATATGGAAAAATAAAAGACCCAGAATAGCAAAAGCAACTCTAAGCAGGAAGTGTGAATCAGGCAGTATAGCGATACCAGATTTCAAACTATATTACAGAGCAATAGTAACAAAAACAGCATGGTACTGGTACCAAAACAGGCGGGTGGACCAATGGTACAGAATAGAGGACACAGAGACTAATCCACAAAGTTACAACTATCTTATATTTGATAAAGGGGCTAAAAGCATGAAATGGAGGAAGGATAGCATCTTCAACAAATGGTGCTGGGAAAACTGGAAATCCATATGCAACAAAATGAAACTGAATCCCCTCCTCTCGCCATGCACAAAAGTTAACTCAAAATGGATCA
Organism: Urocitellus parryii; assembly: GCF_045843805.1. NCBI lineage: Eukaryota > Metazoa > Chordata > Mammalia > Rodentia > Sciuridae > Urocitellus > Urocitellus parryii. The sequence continues at coordinate 73,069,884 of NC_135539.1, read as the reverse complement.
AGGAGCTTGATATCAAATCAGAGACTCTGCATCTAAGAAAAAGTTGGCTCCGATCTACATATTGTGGGGTCGGGCTCCAAATTCCTTAATAGGACACCCACAGCACAAGAGTTAATAACAAATGGGACTTACTTAAACTAAAAAGTTTTTTCTCAGCAAGAGAAACAATAAGAGAGGTAAATAGGGAGCCTACATCCTGGGAACAAATTTTTACTCCTCACACTTCAGATAGAGCCCTAATATCCAGAGTATACAAAGAACTCAAAAAATTAGACAATAAGATAACAAATAACCCAATCAACAAATGGGCCAAGGACCTGAACAGACACTTCTCAGAGAAGGACATACAATCAATCAACAAGTACATGAAAAAATGCTCACCATCTCTAGCAGTCAGATAAATGCAAATCAAAACCACCCTAAGATACCATCTCACTCCAGTAAGATTGGCAGCCATTCTGAAGTCAAACAACAAGTGCTGGCGAGGATGTGGGGAAAAGGGTACTCTTGTACATTGCTGGTGGGACTGCAAATTGGTGAGGCCAATTTGGAAAGCAATATGGAGATTCCTGGGAAAGCTGGGAATGGAACCACCATTTGACCCTGCTATTGCCCTTCTCGGACTATTCCCTGAAGACCTTAAAAGAGCGTACTACAGGGATACTGCCACATTGATGTTCATAGCAGCACAATTCACAATAGCTAGACTGTGGAATCAACCCAGATGCCCTTCAATAGATGAATGGATAAAAAAAATGTGGCATTTATACACCATGGAGTATTACGCAGCACTAAAAAATGTCAAAATCATGGAATTTGCAGGGAAATGGATGGCACTAGAGCAGATTATGCTAAGTGAAGCTAGCCAATCCCTAAAAAACAAATGCCAAATGTCTTCTTTGATATAATGAGAGCAACTAAGAACAGAACAGGGAGGAAGAGCAGGAGGAAAAGATTAACATTAAACAGAGACATGAGGTGGGAGGGAAAGGGAGAGAAAAGGGAAATTGCATGGAAATGGAAGGAGACCCTCATTGTTATACAAAATTACATATAGGAGGTTGTGAGGGGAATGGGAAGAAAACAAGGGGAGAAATGAATTACAGTAGATGGGGTAGAGAGAGAAGATGGGAGGGGAGGGGGATAGTAGAGGATAGGAAAGGTAGCAGAATACAACAGTTACTAATAGGGCATTATGTTAAAATGTGGATGTGTAACCGATGTGATTCTGCAATCTGTATTTGGGGTAAAAATGGGAGTTCATAACCCACTTGAATCTAATGTATGAAATATGATATGTCAAGAGATTTGTAATGTTTTGAACAACCAATAAAAAAAAATATGAAATCCCAGAAGCTGGATATAGGATCACAACAGGGAACCGCAGTCAAGCCTTATGGCATATCCAGTGAGAAAGAGATGTCTACACCCAGTCTCTGGCCAGATTAAAAGATTATCTTTTAATCTGATATTTAAATGACAGCACCCTGACACTGCCATGTCAGATTACATGGTACCTCCTCACTCACCTCTGTGCTGCATTTTAACTTGAGGTCTATTTTACAGATTTTTATGAGTTATAGATATTTCATCTCACAAAACTATTGTCATCATTTCCCTGGAGTGGTCTCTTTTGACACAGAATGTTAGGTGTAGTTTTAACTTAGTCACATCCACCAGTTCACTTTATTTCCTCTAAAACTTAGATTCTTAAAAAAGTCCTCCCCAACCCTAAGGATATTAGAGACCTCACTCTTTGAGATTTCAGGCTTTACATATTTCTTTAAATACGAGGTGAATTTTATGCTTGCATATTTTTTAAGCTGCACCTCTGAGTTCCTCCTTTGCCCCGCCTCCCTATCCTGTTGGGTGTTTATATCCTGTCCTTATCAGACACTGCATTCTTACATATCCAGGGCTACATTCCAGGGCACCAAACATTCATGTAAGTATGAGAAAAGTCAGAGAAACAGAACTGTAACTAGCATATATAAACCCCTTCATTAAGCAATAATTAAATCTGGGGTCGTTTAAGGTAGGTTTTTAGAGGGACAATGATTTCTGCATAGCTGAGGAGGACAAGCCCTACCTAATACCTTTATCATCGCAGCACATTCTACTGTGAACAGAATATATCTCAAAGTGCACACAGGCAGAGTGTCAGAGACATTATCCCTTTTCTCCTAGGTCTCCAGTAAGGAGTCACTGGCTACCCAAAAGACACTTCCCAGCTTTCCTTGCATTTAGATGAGGTCAAGTCTTCTAAGCTCTAGTCAGCAGGAAGTTTGCAGGACTAACATGCTGGGCGGGGCCGCAGGGTGCAGGGGCAGCCCAGGGTACTCCTCCTACAGCAGAACCACCTGGAGAGCAAAATAGGTTGCTGCCCCCTAGATCTGGGGTGATGTCTGACTACCTGTATTTCTATCAGGTTGCCAGGAGATGCTGATGCTGATCCAGGGACTATACTTTAGAGAACCACGGCTTGCTACATGGACAGCAGAGTATATCAGGATTGTTAGAAAGATGAACGTGATTCTTCAATCACACGATAGCTACCACAAGTATACTAGAAAACATAGTATTTCTGCTAATTCACTTGAATATGAGGAAAGCAAGGTCAAATCTTCTAGAAATAGTTTTGCATAGGAGCCGCCTCATAGGATGCCAGTAATTTCAATATAACTGTTTTAGAAAGCTAGGCAGCTTCCCCCTGCTGTGCAAAAATTACCTGAGATGATCCATTTAAAAAGACGAAAGGTTTATTGTGGCTCATGAATTCAGAGGTTTCCGTCCACGGCCGCTTGGCCCTGTTGCTTTGGGCCTGTGGCAGCACAGTACACCATGGTGGGAGCAGCAGCCTCACTTCATGGCTGCCAGGAAGCAAAGAGAGAGATGGGAAGAGGCCAAGTCCCAGTATACCAATATGACCTCCAAGGGCACAGCCCCAGCAAACTAACTTCCTCTCACTAGGCCCACCAAACAATAGCCTAAACGAGCTTGTAAAGTTTCCATAAAAGTTCAGTAGAGTTACTGTGGTAAGAACTGATCATGTGATTCATGGCTAAGCCAGTCTCATAAGAGGTCTAAGTACATGAACAAGTTATTTTTCCCCCAGGCTTCAGTTGTCTCAAATGTAAAAGAAAAGGCATTAGGTAACTTCAAGGACTGTTTCTCATTATTCCCTTCATGGCTAGCAGATGATGTTTTTTAATATCCTACTTATATCTGCATATAATTTTAAAAGCCAAATAAGTCTAAGACTTGTACACTGACCCTCCCCCTCTGAAAAAAACCAAAAAAACTCCCTGCCCTTCTCTCCCTTCCCCCATTTCCCACTCCCTGAAGCAAATACCTCCCAACTCTCTTAACTCACTGCTTTGACCTTCATCTCCCTGACACTGAGTAACAGGGTACTTCTCAATTTCTTGGTCTCCAGGTGATGCCTCACTAGTCATGCCACCACCTCCCCTCCAACACCAGGCACCCTTCCCTCCTCCCAGATCTGACCACAGTTCCACATTGCTTGACGGGCCCCTGCGGAGCCATATACTGCAGTCACTCTTCCTGACTTACCCAACATTTCCCTGGAGCTCATAGATGGTTTGTTTTCCCACATCTTTGGTTTTCCACATGCTTATCACCCATTCAAAGCCAAATTTTCCATTAACTGTCTCAAGTTCCTATCCATGAATTGAAGTATATAGGTATTTTCTTCATTTCCATTTGAAGCAGCATCGACCAGGACCTCCTTCCTGCTCTAATCCAGACCAGAGCTTCCATGCCCAGAACACGGGGGTGTAATCTTGAGACTTCACTTCCCCTCTTTTTTATGGGATCTCCTATCTTCCTCCCTCTTGGGTCTCCCTCCTGTTAAAGCACATTCTCCAACAACAGTTTCCAAAGAAAGGAGGTATGTGCAGAACATGTGAGGCCCTGGTATGACTAAAAATGTCCTGGACCTACTTCCAAATTTTAACCAATAGTTAAGGTGGGTAAAGAAACCCTAAGTCAGAAATAGACCCTGCCTCAGAATTTGAAGGGCTTTCTCTCCATGCCCTCTAGCTTGCATGGTGACAAGTCTGATACCGTCCTAAGCGCTGCATTTTTTTTTTTTGATGGCCAGAAATCTTGGAAGGCTGTGTCTAGTGGCAATCTATTTGCTGGCTGGCAGGTGCTGATTGACTGACTCCTTTTAAACTGAAATGCACGTTCTTCCATGCTGGGGGATTTCACGAAGTTACTGCTGATTTCCTCATCTCTATTTTCTCTTTCATTCTGATATCCCTTCATTCAAATGCTGAGCCTCCTTAATTTCCCCTTGTGCTTTCTATCACTCTATCTTTTCACTCCATCATCTGCAGTACTTCCTCAACTTTCTCTCTGGCTCTGATGTTAATGTATTTTAATTTCCAAAGGCTCTTTTGAATTCTCACATCATCCTCCATCATACTATCCCACTCTTGTTAAGTGTCTATAAAATAGTCTAAGCCTCTTTCTCGAGGCTATGATTTTTTTTTTTTTTTAAGATTTTTCTTTTCTATAGGAAAAGCTGTTTTTCGCCCTTCATTAGTTTTGGTGCCCACCTTCTATGTGAGCCGCCTGCCTCAGCAACCAGTAATACTTCATTGTCGGCGTATGTTTCAGAGTAGGGAATGGAAAGGCTGAGAGAATCTTCACACACTGCATGGAAGTTGTTGATTATGGGAGCCACAGTTCAGAGGCCTGGAAACCCCAGTGACTTTAAGTCTCTACTCTTTGCATTGGGTACTTGATCAAAGTACCCAGAAAAGGACTGTCCCATATCCCAAAACAGAAGAACTGAAGGTCTTCCACCTACTGCTACTTTAGAATCAAGCATCCTGAAGGTTAACAAATACAGGTGAGAAGAAATCAGCCTCCCTCTGACATCCAAACCAATAAAGGCACAGCCAGCTCCAATTTCAGATCTGTGGGTCTAAGTCCATAAATGATCTTCTTTCTGTAACCCAGTTCTAATACATCACTGTTCCATCTTGATTTCTTCTCAGTAGACAAAAGTGTCAAATTATTATTCTTCAACTGGAATCATCCAAACTCAGGTGGAAAAGTGAACCACCATTGTCTGGTAAATAACAAAGCTACTTTATAGCATTAGAAATCACTCCAGTCTCCACTCATCAGGGCAGGTTCCCAAAGCCTTCCTGCCTGGGAAAGGCTCACTGCAGATATACCATGACACCAGCTTTCCAAACTGGTCTGCCTTTAAGTAGTGTGAGAAACTGGCACTTTTACTAATTAATAACATGCTCATAATTTCAGGCTTGCTACCTCACAGTTATTATTTTTCATTGACTCAGAAAAAAGATAATATTCTCCCAGTAGAAAATAAAAAGTGAAGTCTGAACTAAAAGCTTGTGAAATTCCAGACAGGCCTCTGGCTGCCCTTGGAAATCGAGCATGTCTAAATCACCCTGAAAGCTGCCTCATTTCACACTCCAGGAATTTCAAAATGAGCACAGGAAACCTCATCTAAGACCTTTCAAAATATTTCAATCAAAATGGAAAATCACAAAGGACTCAGAAGGATGCACAACCAAATTTTGAACCAAAAATGGATCCCGGAAAAATCATGACTTCCGTTTTCCTAAGAAGCACATGCAAAAGAGCAGGGAATCCCAAGAGTCTCCGAAAAACCAGATCTGAAAATAACTCTGAAGATAAGAAGCAGTGCTGAGTGCCAGGCACTGTTATCACAGGCTTCCTTCTCCCTTCACCTCTCAGGGATCACTCTGCTAATAACGCCTTAGTAAATCTCTCCGCCAGTTTCACCAGCCAACTTGGCCTTTCTAAGAAGAGACAGGTCCTGCCTCATTCCATCACCAGCTGAGATGAACTAATTGTTTGGGTGGAGGTTCCTGGAATTTTGCCATCCACCTTATGCTCAAAGCTTGATTTACCTTGATTAGGACAGCAATTGACTCACCATTTCTCAACCAGGCTCCAATGGTTTTCACTCAAAGTAGATTGAAATCCCACCACAAATTGCTGATGCTAATTTTTGATGATCAGATTCATACCTCAATAGCAGGAAATAAGATATGTTGGGGATAATAGGCATTTGACGAGTGAATACCACGGCTGGAGGGAGCACCTGTTCCAGCACATTCTGTATCCTCTAATCCATGGTTTTCACTGGCACCTCTTAATCTCCCCCTCAAACAGCATATATTACAGGGAGTGTAAGGTGAGTTCAATCAGTTGTTCACAAAAGTGCAAAATAAGAAAAATAAGAGCCTTTCACATTACTTACTCAAGAGAAAAAAAAAAGCCAAATGCAGACCAGCTGTGCACTACCTTCAAAGTGCATTTATTTATTGCTCATTTATCTGAAAGTTATTTATTTGCTATAAAGAAGAATGAGGCTGGGAAATACTCAACTAAATACTACTGCAGGTTAAGAAAACCATATTTGAAATGAGAGATAGTCCAAAGGCCAGAAGTGTTTCAAGTTTTGCATTTTTCTTTCAGATTTTGGAAGATTTGCATATTCATAATGAGTTATCTTAGAGGTGGGACCCAAATTTAAACATGAAATTCATTTATGTTTTACAGATAAAACACCTTACATATATATATAGCCTGAATGTGATTTTATATAATATATTTAATAATGTTTTACATGAAACACAATTTCAAGAGGAGGAATTTTTTCCATTTGTGGTATCACACTGGACACTCAAGAAGTTTCAGATTTTAGAGCATTTTGGACCTCATAGTTTTTAGATTAGGGATGCTTACAATGTGTACAGTATCAAAAGTAACCAAAGTAGCAATCTAGGGTTTCTTGTACTGGAAATTTCTTAGACCAGAAATTTACATCCAAATTTAAGTAAGCATAAGACAGCTCAGTCGTGGGATCTTATAAAAGGAGCATGAGTTTTAGAATTAGCACAGATGTCATCACCTGGGTTCTGTCATCTTGGATAACTCCAAACAGGATCTCCCCATTACCTACTTCGACTAAGAGGAACATTATAGCATCAACCCAAGCTAAGTAAACTTCATCCACAATAGATCTGTGTCTATTATGCACTATACATATCACATATAAGTCTTTTTGGTAAGCTAGACCATGTGTTATGTATATATGGTCAGGAGAACTCAAAATGTTGGGAAACTTACAAAGAAGTCTTCTATAAATTAGACAAGCATGGATAACGTCTAGTAATGAGCCGTGGTCAACTTTCTGGGTACATTTTATAAACTGATTGCTTCAAGACAAATACACAGAAATAGTGTACAAGATACCAAAAGAAGCACTTCCTCACTCAGTCACCCAAAACCACCAATGAGAGGTACCAACCTTCCTCTGCAGCAATGGCCAGAGAGCAGCCCTGGCCTGCAGAGGTCCAGAGTCTAGGTGGGAAGCCATACAACTAGAGGGCATTGCAGGTGTTTATTTTATGGAGGGCATTTCAGGCATTTATTTTAATGCAAAAAAAAAAAAAAGAACTTACATCAACTATAACACTTAAATGCATAGGAAGTTTACTCTCAGCAAACTTAAAATTTACGCAAAGTAAATAAAAACATTTGGAAAATGCATAGGACTTTGCGGGTGACAGCAAAGATAGAGTTACACAGTATGGTGACATCACTTACCATGCACCAGCATGAGCCCCTGGCCTTTTAACCAGGAGAAACACTGTTCTCAGCTGCACACCAGAGGGACTGTTCTGGAAGCTCTTTACATCTCACCTCCCATTCAAGCTCATCAGAGAATCTGGGTTCTCCATTCCCTTCCTCATTAAAACTCCATGTACAGGGTAAAGGGAAAGATGTATCACAGGGGCTCAGGAAGGGAATGTTCACCACGGCCCGAGCTGGATCACTAAACATTTCATGAAAGAGGTAGGTGTGAGCTCAGCCATGAGAAGACTACAGAGCTCCAACGTAGAAAGGTGGCATGAGGAGTCTGAAGTGCCCAGGCGAGGCAAGGGAGAGAGGTGAGGTCAGCCTCCAGGGTCCAGAGCCTCCACCCAGAATGGCCAGGAGACATCCAACAAAAAAAAGAGGACAGATGACAAATGGCTCTAAATGCCCAGGCTGGCTGTTGACAGACTTCATCTACTGGACTGTACAAACCCACTGTAGTTGATGGTGGCAGAGGTGGGAAAGGAGTGTCCGGCATTCGACAGCTAGTGGGAAGAATGCAGCACAGTTTTGAAGACAATGAAGGACAAGGACCCACCCAAGACTCCCAGGCGCTGTCACTACTCCACGTAGAGCCATCTCCTCCTGCTAGCAGAACATCAGCGCCTCCACTGGCGTGTTCCACTCCACACTCAGTTATTTTTCAATAATGGGGCTATAGAGAGTCAATGAGGGAAGAGACAAAGAGAAAAACAAAAGTTGCTCCACAGCCATCAAGTCCTATGAAAATGACGGCATCCAACTGTTCGCCTCTCCCCACTCAAAATTGGGGACGCACACTTGGCAGGGATTAGATACATGAGGGCAGGAGGCCTCAAAGGCTCTTGAAATCTGTCAGCTTCAATAGGAAACCACCAGCAGCTGCATTCTGCTGAACTCCTTTTTCTTTTTAATTAGCACATGGACATGAATGCTTCTCAGAAGAGCTGGCCTGGCTGAAGGCCGCCTCCTCCCTCGCTCCCTCCTCCACTCAGTTAAGCAAAGCCCTCTCCTTGGAAACTCGCCTGCCATCAAGTAAATGCCTCAAAAATCAACATCGCTGCCATCCCTTAAAACACCTAAGACCTAAGTCTCTTAAACACACACCTTTCTTACACTGTTGGGACTTTAAAAGATTTTTCTTCATTGGGCTGAATGGAAAAGTAAGGCCACAGGTTGCAAGTGAGACGAATAAGGACAAACCCTGCAGGATGAAGTCTGCACCTCCCAAACACTATATTCATGTTGACCTGTCAGTATAAATCCAAGCAAAGAAATCCAGGCAGCAGCGCTAGCACAACATGATCCACCTGACAGCTTTCAAGTGGCAGAGGTGAGCTTTAAACCTACCAATTGCTTAAAAATAAAAGAATATACATTAGGAAGAAATAACTATGGCTAAAGTATAAGCACATGAACTTTCACTTAGGGAGTCAATACCAACAACATTAATTAATAAAAGCAGCATGGTTGCCCTCTGAGTTTCTTATCCTTGTGACTATTCTTCACCTCTGCCTTCCTCTGCAGGTTAACCATCTCAGGATCAAGCCCCATTCTCACTCCATAACTCCTTCCTAAGACTCTGTCCCACTTCTCTGCCTTTAAAAAAGCTCAGCCAGTTTCTTACCTGCAGAAACAAATGCAACCATCACCCCAGTACAAGGTCAATTTGGGCAGTGTGCTTTTCGCTCTATCCTCTTTTTTTTTGGGGGGGGGGGTGGGGGACATCCTTCTGCAGCATTGCATATATGGTGGGCAGCAGGGTTGGGGGGAATTCTCCAAGTTCTCCCCATAAGCAATGCATCTCTTTCAGGCACAGTAACAACTTCTCGGCTGCTTAGAACAGTCTCCTGCAAACTTTAACTGAAGAGCTTTAACTGAAGAATTCTAAAATAAGCCACGCACCAACTGGTGCCATCTATATCCAGTGGCAAATCCGCTTTGCTGTTGCATGCCCAGTGAGTGGCTCTGATGGTACACAGGCCAGACAACTGCTACCAAATATGTAACATTAAAATCATACCCACTCAGAGGAGCAGCAGCTTATGGTGCAGCCACGGCCAAGTCCAAGAACCACACCATACACAACCAATCCCAAAAATGGCACAGAAATGGCATCAAGAAACCCCGATCACAAAGATATGAATCTCTTAAGGGGGCAGATCCCAACTTGCTGAGAAATATGCATTTTGCCAAGAAGCACAAGAAGGGCCTGAAAAAGATGCAGGCTAACAACGCCAAGGCCATGAGTCACATACTAAGGCTATCAAGACCCTTGTAAAGCTTAAGGAGGGCAAGCCCAAGAATGTCAAAGTATGATTGCCTTGCCTTGCTTTCCCATCACAAGTACAGGAAGCTTGCTTGTATCCACATGGCCAGGGATTGCAGGCACTGCCTGTCAAAGGCCAAAACCCAAACCCAAGCCAAGACCCAGCTGCAACTCCAACTCCAGAATCAGCTCCAGCTCCAGCTCCACTCCCAAAGGTGCCCAGGTCTCTGCAAAGGCTCAATATAAATGCCTCTGTGAATGTGAGGACCAAAGGACTGGTGTAACCCCTGAGTCCCTATCTACAGAGACTGGTGACCTCCTGTGTTGTTTGTATAAATAAACCCAGAGGCAGGAAGAAAAAAAAATACACACACACACACACACACCACACACACATCTCCATTCAGAAGAAAATGTCCTTTCCAATCTGGAGATGGAGAAAAAGAAAAATGCAAACTCAAATGTGGCTTCTGCAATCATTAAGCATATACCTTGAGTCAAAGAGATTTTTCTTTAATAAAAAGTGTATTTGTCACAAAGTTGTAAGAGTAAACATGACTTTTACCTTTTAAAGCAAGTTTTTAAGATATATATGCACCGACCAAGAATTCTATTAGGCCACTCATCACAAGGAAAATAAAAAATAGGGGATGTTTAAAATTAAAGTGACTTAGCTAGGGCCACACCAAAACACTCTGAACTCTTGCGCTTTCAGGATGTGGTTCATACTAACCATCAGGCCACAGTTTAGTGATAAGTTAGTGATTAGTGACTTAGTACACTTCCTAAAATAAGGTCAAAAGGTGACTTCGACAAAAATTCAGTCACTTGATTTGACATTGAATTTTTCCTCCAGTTTAAAGAAGTGAAATTAATTTCCATTCACAAAGAATAAAGGCCCTTCTATTCTCCAGCCTCATAGCCTCAGGACAATCAGGCCAGGAAAGGGGTCTACAACTCACCCACGAGACCAAAGGGCAGGCACAGGACTGGTGTTTACATGGGGCTCCCAAAAAGGACAGTGTGTGGTTTTTGTTTTCCGTTTTCTACATGAGAAATAATCCAATAAAAGGCCCAAAACTGCCACTGGATCAAAAAGATGGTCCCCGTCGGTGGCGATACTACTTATGGGAAAAACCCCAGCTCTCCTCCTAGGCCTGCTTGCAATTTCTCCACCTCCCCCAGACTTGTGGACTTCTAAAACTTATTCTTGCCCACATTTAGTGGGGAAAGAAATGGATTTATATTAATGCCACTTATTCTATAATCAAGATGCAATTTCAAAAATTCAACGCATTTCAAATCTTTAATGGTCGATCCTTCTGGAGATAAATGGCCTCTATCCTTACCCAGGGCACTGATTATTTTCAGTTCCTTTAAAAACAGTGATTTAAGCTTCATTTACTTAAGAGCTCCACTCTACCAGGATCATTTAAATTTAACACAAAAAGAAAATGCTCTAATCATATTCCATTTCAAAAATTAAACACTAATGACAAACTGTTTGTATGGCCCTATGTAACATATCCAAAGACTCAATTTCCTTATCAATAAAACAAATATCACAGCAACCACCCATAAAAAATTAAATGATTGAATGCCATTCACATTCTAGGTACAGTGTCTCACACATCAATCAAAGATGCCAGCCACCCTCTCAAGACAATGAAATACACCAGGATTGAGAGCCCAGCTCTCTCTTACTGGCTACATCCTCCTGGACAGGTTCCTCCAGCTCTCTAAAGCCTCAGCCTCCTCTATAAAATGGGGGTGATAAAATTCTCATTAGAAAGATGAAATACAGATATAAAGCAATAAGAAGAGTGGCAGACAAAGAGAAGGTATTTAAATAAGCAGCTGTTATTTATATTTCTGAAAGTATTTGAAGAAGGGCTAGGGTTGTGGCTCAGTGATAGAGAGCTTGCGAAAGCATGTGTGAGACACTGGGTTTGATTCTCAGCACCACGTAAAAATAAATAAATAAAATAAAGGCATTGTGTCCATCTACAACTAAAAACATTTAAAAAAAAAAGTATTTGAAGAAGCTGGGTACTCTGGCCCACACCTATCATTCCAGCAACTGGGGCAGCTAAGGCATGAGGATCACAAGGGCAGCTTAGTGAGACTCTGTCTCAGAATTTTAAAAAAAAAAATTGAAAAGGGCTGGGGAGGTAGCTCACTGGTAAAGGAGACTTTGAGGAACCTACACCTTGCATTTCACTCTTATAAAGTGGTTCAGTGCATATGTAAGTTTTGATTGAAGTGGAGAAAAAAAGAAGAAAAGTTGCTAAATTCAACAGGAAGCAGAGAAGGTACACTTTAATATCTTTTGTATATTTTTCTCAGCCATTAAAATGCAGCAAAAAATTCACTGGATAAAAACTGCCCCCTCCCCTCATCACACAAGCCCGACATGGCTCTTGTCTAATCACAGCTGCCAACATTATCTTCCCTACTTTGAACAATTCACCAAAGGCTTTAACAACAAGTGGCTATATCTACCAAAATGTGTCCTTTCTGTTTTTTCAGGGAGGAAAAAAAAAGAAGAAGAAGAAGAAACAGAAAAGCACAATGGATCCTTTCTTTAATCAATGTCCAAAACATCTATCTCATCACATGTGGGGAAGCCTATCAGTGTGGTCTCGTGGATAACACAAGGGACCCTAACTAGCAGTACATAGTGAAGCATTAGCACTCAAGAATTCACCACAGATGGGTAAAGTATGGTGGTGTCTTTTCTTTGAACACGGATGAACTGATAATGCAACACCAAATCTAAGAAATTTATTTGATAACCTTAGATGAATTATTTAACATTCCTCATTAATATGTAAGTTCTAACCAAAGCATCTTTCCTTATTAACAGCATACAGTATTGCCTAGTAAACATTCTTGTTTACACTAACTTAACACAGCCAACAGATATTTTCCTTAAGAAGTGTCCCAGGAAATTATTACTCTTAAAAAGAGAGAAAGTGCTACCCAGTGGCCAAATTCAAAGACATGAAACGGAAAACTTTGAGCTTCCCAGAGGCCTCTTTCTCTCCGAGGTTACCAATAGGCTACAGTCACCCACCTACACTATAACATTAACCAATGAGGTCCAAACATCTTCCTATCTGTGATGGTGGGCGCAGAGTGCTATTTGGAATGGGCCCTGCTAGACCCAGGGATTAAGAGTAGTCCAGTGAGATATTTTTTCATGGCTTGCATTCAAAGAGATGCCAGTTTAACTCAGCCCAGGCCACGAGGCCACCAGTCAGGTGTGAAGCTACACATGCACATGCCTCAATTTTCTTTCCAGCCCACCTTTTCCACAATACAAAGGAAAACGTGGCCTTGTGTGGAGCTTCCAGGACTTAATAATAACAGCACTTTCCTTCTGCAGTGAACTTCACCAGTTGCTTTCACAAGCATCATGTCACACAACTGTCACCTATGGCCAGTCGTATTTTCACTATACTCTGGGGACATGAGTCCAGAAGAAGTATCACAGGGGCATGAACATCAGCAGAAATGTACTGAATCACACAGGGTTTTGTCTGTTTGTTTCCCAAAGAGAAACATGGAATCACTGAGTGACATTCCAATCAAATCCAGTTCTTTTGTAAATAAGAATGCTGAAGCTGCGTTCAGTGGTGCACACCTGTAATCCCAAGGGCTCCAAACTAAGGCAGGATGATTACAAATTCAAAGCCAGCCCCAGTCTTAGGGAGGCGGTGCTAAGCAACTCAATGAGACCCCATCTCTAAATAAAATGCAAAATAGGGCCGAGGACGTGATTCAATGGTCCAGGTCCCTAAGTTCAATCCCTGATACCCCCAAAAAATGTTAAAAAGCTAAAACATCTGTCCCAGGTCACACAGCTAAACACACCACCTCTGAAACCAAAAGCCAGGCCTTCTGATGTTCCCCTCTCTTCCTTGTTGGATCCCCGTACCACCAATCAAATGCACACGTTGAATTTTTGGTTTGCTGTACCAAGGATAACTTCCCTAAATTTTTAAATTTGTAGAATGGAGACAATAAGTCGCTGCCAAAGTAATGCAGATTTTAAAATAGTTAGAAAAACCACAAAAATGTCTAATCAATTACAGATCCCAATATCATTTTGGTAAAAAAAAAAAAAAAAAAAACAACTTTAGGAGTTCCTAGGTTAGAGCAGAATAAAAACACCTCATGACCCCCTCACCATTACATGAACTCTAGAAATTCCAACTAGTAAAACACAAAGAGAGGAAATGTTGTCCAAACCTATTATGCCAAAACTGGAGGTCATTCAAATCTCACAGTGGACCTTTCTTGTTAAAATTACCTTTTTTAAAAGTCGAAAAAAACTTCACTCTGATGAAAAACTTATTAACCTAAAGTGTAAGCTCTGTAAAGTTTGAATTTTCATTACCTGGACTTCTTAGACCCTGTCAGCAGCCTGTATCAACTAAATAATCTCATGGACTTGCGCTTAAAGAGATGTCTCCATCACTTAATATTTCTTCTGAGTCCTTTAAGGGCATTGGCGTGTAAAGAAAAATGAAAAAAAAAAATGCCACCTTAGTGGACAGAAAAGGGATTTGATGAGAATTTAATACTTCCAGAGAAGTCTTACAAAAAGGAACAGGGAAGACTCAGGAACCTAGTCTGGTTTCCGCTCCACCTTCTTGTCAAGCTAGTCATTTATACCTACAAAGGCTTTTAAAAAATAAAAATAGTCCACCATTTCTGCAAGAACACTCGAAGAGGAAAAAATTCTCTGACCAATTACTCCCATCATTAGGGAAATCCATCTCCCCAGGGGTTGTGTGTTTGAGGATCAAGGTGCCAGTATTCCAACTGGAAATGGGAAATCTTCAGTTCTCATCTCAGCAGGTCTTGGCTAGCACTTATGGAGTGGCACACATCAAAACAGGGTAACAGGGTGCTTGACAGCTCCTTTCCCTAGGATGGGGGCTGCTGAGACCACCTGCCTCTGGGCAGTGTTTTACACTCGCTCAGGAATGGGTCCTTTAGGGCCTGGAGTCTTAGGGTCCGCAGGCATTTCTCCAGCCCCCCCAGCAGGCAGGCGGCTTGGTCCCAGCAAATGGGCTAAGATAAAGATCTGAGACGGTATTTATTTATGGCAGGGAGGAAGCAGTGTGTGTGCAAATTTAATGCTTAGTAGGGAAAAAGTAGCAGATCTCCTATCTCAAAAGAGAGCCTGGCCAACAATTCCTTCTGACCACCAAGGTCTCTTCCCTCTCCCTCCTCCTCCCCCTTACCCGCTCAGTCTCTCTCCTTACCCCCAAACGCCTCCCCAGGAAATGAGGCCGAATTTCTGAGCCTGTTTACGCTTTTCCTCCGACCTGGTGGAAACTGGATCCATTCACTCCGTGCAGACACGCCAATCGGTCCCCCCAAGTTCCCTGGCTATCGTGCAAGGGAAGAAGGGTGGGGGAGAGTGGTGGGTTGCGGTGATGGTTCCGGATCCAAGCGATGCGGGCCCTCGTCGAAAACGGTTTCCCACCACTCGGCTCCGGATCCGCCGCGGCTGCGCGGCAGAAGCCCTCCGAATGCGGCGCGGGGGGCGGCGCGCGGGCCGGGGAGTCCAAACCTTCACCCTGCTCGGCGAGATACAGGCAGGCGAAGCAAGGGGGCGCAGGGATGGGCGAGAAGTCCGAGGACCGCACGACGGGGCAGGGAACGTCGCCTTGCCTTCCCGGAATGCCACCCAACTCTAGAAACCCACAGATCCCGAAAATTCTGAAAGCGAAACTGCGAGCAGATCCCAGAAGTTTGGGAATGGTCTCCCAGGCTTCCTGGCGTCGTCTCTGGACTGCTGGACACTGAAAACGCAATCAAGGACGAGCACCAGTGGCAGTGGCCATCGCTCCGCACGGCGACCATTCACGTCCCCTAGTATTTTTTATCCCTAAAAGTCTCCAGCCCCAACTGATGGAGCACCACAAACCCCCTTGGTGCTGGGGCGGTGGTCGGCTGGGCTCCTGCAGCTTCTCAGTTCCTCCCTCCTCCCGCTCCTACCCACAAAAAAAGAAAACTTGGGCCCTTCGAGAATCCTGTGGAATGTTCTTTGTAATCGACTGTATACTCGCGTCCACCGCACGGCCCGGTGCAAAATCGTGGGTTTCGGGAGTTGGAGTGGATTGTGCCCTTGTCAGCGGCGACGTCAGGAGGACGAGGGGAGGGGTACGCAGCTGAAACTGCAGTTTACCAGGCAGAGCCATTTTTGTATGGTCTCCACCTCAGCGGAGCCCACGGAAGAGCTTGTCCCCGGGAGGACGCGCCAAAGCGCAGGCTGGAAGGGCCGGGGACGCGCCGCGCGCTCCGTCCCCGGGTGGGGGTAAGGGGGGTGCGTCTGGGTTCGCGCGTCGCCAATCGCTCAGCCTCACCGCCCAGGTGGGAGGGAAAACCTGCCTTGGGGTCTCCAATCCCCGTGCTGATTGCCCCTACCCGCCACCTCCCCTATACCGCTAGGGAACCAGACCCATCGACTCCCCAGCGTCCATCTAAGTGACCCTGTAGCGCACCCCCTCCTTGTGGGCCCCTTTAAATGCCCGGAGACCATGTTGCTGCGGTAACTGTAGACCTAGCCAACACTATCCTTTTAACCATATCATTTAAAAACGTCTCCCAGCTCTTGGCCACTGCACGATCGGAAGACGGTTCCCTGGACCTGCCCTCGCCTAGCTCTGGAGAAATCGTGCGACCACCGCGTGGCTCCCGCCCCCCTTCCCGGGTCTTTTCCGTTGGCACTGCCGCGCGTCCAGCGCACGGCCGCTGCGTCCTGGACACGGGCGACCCCTGTCGGGGACCTCTGTTCCTAACTAAAACGACGTTCCCGCATTCCGGGTGACTCTACTCAGAGCTCTTGCTAGCGTTCCTTAAGACTTCCCGAACTGGCTCTGGTTTTGTGTCCAAACTGCATTCCCAGATCCTCCCAGGCCCAGTAAGAGGGCTTTTCCAGAGCACTTCGCAGCCTATTTACACCCCAAGGATAAAGCCTTGCCCACGCTCCCGCCAGTACTGGAGGCGCCCCTCTTGGCTTGCCTTCGGTGCCCAACCTGAGCAAGGGACGATTTCCTCCCAGAACGCCGTCCCTCACCCCCCACGTTCCCTAAAGCGCCAAACCCAAAACTCAACAGGGCAAACCCTCACACTGACCCTAAAACGCCTTTCGGCTGAGGTCCGCGTGCCCCCACCCAAGTACTCCTGCACTTTCGTCCTCCGCACACCCGCAATGGTCCTTAACTTCCCACCCGAGCGCGAAGCAAAGGGAAGCAAGAGCCCACCACTAAATGCAGCCCACACAAAATCCCACTGACGTCTGCAGTCCCACTGCACCCAATACTCTGGACAGTCCTTTTAATAAGCACCTCCTTGCTCCATCTAATCGAGGGTTTACTCGCACAGGAGCACAGGATCCAGCACACTGAGGGAGAGAGCGAGCTTGTCTCCTAGAAAGCCAAAATAAATCATTCAGTCTGCCCTCATGTATTTTGCACCACGTGTCAGCAGTTTGTCACGTCAAATCGTGGCAGGGTCTGGTTCCGCGACGCACAAACATACATTTAGGGTGGATCTCTGTAACACCTCCCCCAGGCAACTGCACCTACAAGGTGTGTACACTAATCCACAGACACCCATGGCAGTTGCGCTTGGATGCCCTCGTCCCGGCCAGAGGCACCCCTCCACCCTTTACCCTCTAGCAATGGACTTGACACACAGACTCTAACCACGGAAAAAACTGGGGCAACTCGTTCCCTTTCTTTTTTCCCACTTAATTCGCTAAAGCGGATCCTGGGGTAACCAAAGAGAGTCGAAATTCAGGCGTGGCCACTTCAGTTGGGTTTTTTCCCACCTCAAAACCTTTATTTTCAGTTTTTAAAAGCCACCTTAGCCCGCCATATTGAAACCGGCACCGTGTCTAAAGACTCCTTCCCCGCTGTTGCTGCGCTTCCAAGAAACACAAGTACAAATGGGGCTCTGGGGGTGCATCTGGCCACCCGGATCAACCTCTTCCCACCCCAAAGAATCTCCCTCCCCTGGCTAATCCCCTTCCACCGCTTCGGGTCGAAATCAATAAATATATCTAGCAGTTCGTACAGTTGCTTTTTGGAGAATTTGAGCAAGACATATGCATATTTAAAAATAAACTCCAGAGCCTGATTGGGTAGTAATTTTGAGAAGAGGTCTAATAAGAGTAGACAACAGGAAAACCCCAAGTGACATGATATTACTTTAAGGGGGGGAAAAATGAACAAAAAGATCATCCTCGCTGGAGCACGCTCCGAAACTACTACTGACAATTTCATTTCAGTGACACAGGCAAATGCGATTCCAAATGTCTGAACGATGTTTTTCCCCTTTGCTTATCTCCAGTCTCCCCTCCCCACCACCTCCTTTCTCCCCACCTCCCCAAACCTCCAAACACACACCAAAAGGGGTCTCGTGTGCGGAAGAGACTCGGGAGCGCAGGGTAGTAGCAGAGACTGCTTCGTCGCTAAAATGAGTGCACAAACGAGAAGGGTGGGTGGCGGGAGGGGACAGGCTGCACTCGGAGGAAGGAGGACACTTTGCAACTCTGGACCGACTCCCGCAAGGCCGGGCTTTTCAGAGCCCAGGAGTCTCGGGGGAAGGCGACAGAGGAAGCAAAAAATGACAACCCTGAGCGCAGAGAGGAGTTTGAGGCTTCGCTCAAGTGCTGTCGCTTTCTTCTCCAGCCCTTCTCTTTGGCTGTTTTTCTCCTTCCTCCCCCAACACCCACCAGACTTGCTTAGTCTTCCCTTTTTTTCACCCCGCGAAGCTAGCAAAAAGACGCTGACCGGCGCACTCAACCTGCGGGCCGGAGGTCTGATCGCGGGCCGAGGACAGTAGCTGGAGCCGCGTCCTACCTGATGAAGTTTGTTCCGCCCTCGGCGGGGACCCTGGCCCCGGAAGTCTCCGGAAAAGGCGCCGGCCTCGCTCGCTCGCCCGCCCTCGCCTCCCTGGTTCACTCGCTCCCTGCCCGCCGCCTCCCTCGCGCGCCGGCTCGGGTCCCTCCAGCTCCCACTACAGCCTCATTCCAATATGGCATCCTCTCTGTGCGCATGCCCGGCACTCTTTTTTAAGATTTTTTTTTTTTTTTCTGTGCAGTGAACTCCTTCAACGACCTTTTCCAGCGCTTGCAAAATGTCTTAAGCCAATTAGCCTGCAATTTGTGATCAACTCCTTCCTCTGCCCCCGTCGCGACGTGCCCTCCGCTCTTAAGTACACAGACACCCTCCCACGCCAGCACAATTCAAGCCACGCGGCTCCCTCCAGCCCTCTCCCCTCCCTCCTTTCCTTTAGCTCCCTCCATACACGATCTGTAGAAAGTTCACATTGATAGCATTTCCGCACACCCATTTGCAGCGACAACTGTACAAACTCCACATTTCCTTGTCCGTTGTTTTGTTTTCTGGGTTTGCGATCCCTCTGTGGACCAAGTGCACAAACTTGCGCTTTATCCGCCCGAGATCGTTCAAAGTGGGGAGAAATGCAATCCCAAGAACCACTCGGCCCCGCCCGCTCCACCCTATCCTGCTATTAAATCAAGACTTTCTATAGGGATTTTAATGTTTCCTGACTTTTGGCGGAGGACAGGAGAGGACTGGGAAAGGTTTTCTAAGGGAACTTGCCCCAAGGGCCAGGAAATTAAGTTGGGGCTGTCCGAGAGATCTGCCTGGAGGGACGCTGGTAAAAGGGATCACCACGCGTCTTGTGGGGCACCTGGTCAGGACTGGTTCTCAACGGATGGGGGGGGGGGTGGCAAGAATCCCTGCCCGAGCCCGAGGTGGGGGAGGGGGAGAGTGGCCCTCGGCCATCGTCTGGAGTGCAGCCCGGTGTTGAGCTGAACGTCTGCGGGACTCGTGGACATTTTGTTCGGTACATGGTAGGAGAACATTGAGGAGCTCCCCAGGCCTTGGGCACAATAGATGGGCAAAGTCAGAACGAAATGTCCCCATGCGGAAAAGCTGGCAACACCCTGGTAGGCAAGACCGACAGTTTAGGACGAGGGCATGCCTTAACTGGGGGGCAGCTGGTAGATGCTGGTGTGGGGCTGGATTATATTCTCCTAGAAAATAGAGAACGGACACTTTTGCTCTGTAAAATTCCCCACTCTCCGAATTCCTAGTCCAACTATATCTCTAGAACTCCTCTCGCTGTAAAATCCCGCCCCTCCCCCAAACCAGAGAGTCTCCAAGGCACCCATAGATTTTCCTGCCTTTCCTAGCTCTGCCAACCCACTACGGTCCTGGGCCACCTCACCGTGGTCCCCTAAGAAGAGGTGGACTATCCAAAAGGCTGGAGATGGCCGGTGGAGTGAGGGAAACAGGGACTGATGGCTCAGTACCGGTCCCAAGTAAGTGCTCTCTCCGATGGCTGGACCTGAGCTGATCTAAAAGAACAACGGAGAGATGTGCCCAGAAATTACTCTCAACACTCTGCGACCCACCGGAGGACACTGCCAACAAAAAGATTGGAGGAACGGGGAGATCCAGGGCGGGCGGTAGCAGCCACGAGGGCCCACTCACCACCAATCTAGAGAAATCCCATCTCCTTACTTCTTAGAGAACTCTTTGTGACGTCTAAAGCGCCTTCCCTCCGCCTGTCACTCCTCCTTTTGACACAAGAGCCGCCTGAGACCTAAAAGAGAGCCACTAGGTTAAGGTTGCGTGCTGCGCGGCACAATTTAAACACCAACATTACTCCACCACCTCTGCAGCTTCCCACCGTCCAACTCTTTCTTGGAGACACCAAATCATATCCCTGAGCATTAGGCGCCTGAAGTTACCAAAGGCAAAGACTCCTCAAATCAACCGTCCCCGGTTCCTGCACATGAATCTTCCCACCTGCACCCCGGGAACAGCCTCCTTCAGAATCCCGAGGTGGTTCCGGTGGACCCTGATGTGAGCAACTTAAGAATCCACAGTGTAAGCTCCAGACACTCTACGGGACTCTAAACCCTGGCCAGGTCTCAGACACCCGTCATCTCTTCTCGTTTCTTCCACTCAGGAGGGAGAGAAGGGGGCGGGGAAGGGACAGTGTCATCCCTCAAGGACATACAGCATGGAAATCCCAGCCTGCAAACCAGCCTTGGAGACTCGTGTCACCGCCTTGTGCACAGCCCAAGCGCAAGGCGCGCCGCGGTAGTAATGGCCCCGAGCGCAGATCCTCTGCTCCAACTCCCTGGAGCTCAGGCTTGGGGCGGTCTGAGAGCGTCGCGAAGCTCCACTCCAGCAAGGGTCCCAGACCGCGGGCCTCGCTTCTGGCCCAAGGGCTGGATTCCTAGAGGGCTCCTGTTCGGAGGGAGATCGAGTTTATCCTCTCCACGAGCTGTGCGATTAGAGCTGCAACCAGCCATTGCGCGGTCTCCAGTCTTGTTTACCAGTTTTAAGTCATTGTTATGCACGGAACGTTATTTCATCAAAATAGACACAAATGCAGAACACCTGATCCCAAACTCAATGACTGTATAAACATTATTCTACCTGATTGCTTCAATGTAGTTGAGTAGTCTCTTTATACAGTTAGCACTCAGACCCCCGGAAAACTTTTCCTGTGGGTCTAGAAAATGTGGTGGAGGACGTTTGTTTATTTATTTTGACCTATCATGATTAAGAAATAAAATCTTGGAGCCACAGACACAATAGTTGTAGTGTCATCATAAAGCATATTTTGAACCGTCTCAGAGTTCACTTCCCATCTACTTTTTCATTGCGTTTTTTGCACGTGACTTTTTGAAGATTCCTTGGCTTTATGTTTTTCGACCTCCCTCCAATCTCCTTTATCCAAGGACACCAATGAGGCAAATGAAAGTTGGTTAGTAGATTCTCTGAGGCAATTAAAATGGCCCCTTCATCCCACTCCAATACTTTCTAACTTTTATTTTTATTTTAGAACCAGACACTTTAGGGACATATATAACCAGATGTGGGATCCACCTTTAATCTATTAAAAAACAAAAAAAAAAAACTACCATAGTCAAACAACAATAGAGCACTGGTAAAAACTGAATATTTTTGCAAAGTAAAGAATGCATAGGACACTCCAACTCAGAGGAGGTTAACCTTGTAAATCTCCTGATTAACATGAGATTTCTCTAGGTGTAGTTAACATTTGCTAAAAATATTTCCCTAAATAAGTCTTTGATCACACCAACTAATTATAAATATGATTACATTCCTAAATTGTGGTTAGATCCTGAATTTTATCACTTTCAAAATGCAGCTATAGATCTAATTTATGCCTTCAAAGGAACTTTATAATTCTTTTATATAAGTGAGACTAAATTATACAAAATATTGAAGTCATTTTGTTAATTGTCAAATATTTAGGTACTATTCCACTTGTTTGGTGATACACCATAAAATACGAAATTAGCAGTTGAAAAGTTTCTCATAATTTGTGT
This sequence comes from Urocitellus parryii, assembly GCF_045843805.1. Taxonomy (NCBI): domain Eukaryota; kingdom Metazoa; phylum Chordata; class Mammalia; order Rodentia; family Sciuridae; genus Urocitellus; species Urocitellus parryii. Next base: position 73,047,520 of record NC_135539.1, on the reverse strand, counting down.
ATTCCTAAGTATTAGATTATAAAAACTTGCAGAAAACTTGAAGAAATATATGTGTACTATTTATTTTATTTATATGAAAAATATGTGATTAGTTAAACCTTGTTGCATTATCTTTATGCTAAGAAAAAAAGGTTGTTCATGTGTTCATACACAGTCCATGTTTAAGTCATCACTTCCAACCAAGAAAAGCAAATTTCCTAAAAAAAAGATGAATCAGTGTAAAAGACTTGAATATAAAGACTCTCTACTGAGGTATTAGACATAGTAGCTTCACACAAAAGCAGGAAAGGGGGAAGGTCAAAAACAAATATTTGAAGAATTTGTGTAATCTTCTCTTTACTGGAGGCTTTAAACCAAAACTTGTTTTCTCTTAGTCTACATAAGATAGTATTTTTCTAAGGTCACTAAAAGTAATCTAAGCATACACATCTCTGTTATTTTTTTACCCTTTTTCCTTATCCCCTCTCCCCAAAGTCTTTGGCCAATGTAGGGGACTCCAATGACCTCTGTCACTTCTTCATCAGTAATGCCTGTGGTTTCTCTGACCTATTCCCCCCCACACCATGGGTGAAAGGGGGAATTGGACTAGATGTTCTACAAAGTCTTTTAAGATCCTAAAGGATGCTTAGCAATCTGCTCACTGAAGTCACAAATTACTTTCTATAATATTCTAACACTAACTCTGCCAATTCAATATAGCAAAAATGTAAACTCTGGGGTCACAGAGAGCAAAATAAAATCAAGTAAACAAATCTATAGAAAAAGGATGTTAGGGACTTCTTTACCCCACTGTCTGGCAGTGAAGATGTTGCTCAGGTTATATTTGTCCCTCATTTAGGTTACTGTTATGTCTTTGCATTTAATGTATGTCTTTTGAGTTGCCCATAAAAGTGTCTGGAGCTGAGTTGAAAATACCTGTGAGAGTCATTCTGAAAAAAACCTGAGGGAAAGATGGCTTGTTGATATGATTTCAAAGGTCTTAATGAGCCAGACAAGCTGATGCATGCCTATAATTCTAGCAACTCAGAGGCTGAGGCAAAGGATCACAAGTTCAAGGCCAGCCTAGGCAGTTTAGTGAGACCCTTAGTGACTTAGCAAAACACTGTCTCAAAATAGAAAACACAAAGGACTGGAGATGCAGCTCAGTGATAAAGCACCCTTGGGCCCAATTCTAAGTACCCAAAGAAAAATCATAGTTCTTAATGAGTGTGCTATACTCATGTCTTGTAGTCCACAAAAAAGAGAGACTTCTCATATGTTTCTAGAAATTTCAGAAATTCCCTATTGCTATTACTTCTCATAAGATTTGAAGGTGTTTTGGCTTTCCTTGGCAATAATGGGGAAAAAAACAGCATAAAGGGCATATTAAAAATGCATCATATCAACTCTTCTAGGACATTTATTCAAAGATGGTTTATTACAGATGCACCAGTTTTGACTAATGGCTTCTTTCTATACTAAGGAAGAACAAATGTCCTGACAAAAAGCACTCCCAACTTCTGTGGCTGCTGGCATGTGCATATGGGTGTCCAGTGGCATATACTTCACTGGAGAATTTTACTCTATATACAGCATAATATTTTATATATCTTGGAGCTTCCTTTCCAGCCCTTTTTCCAGCTGGAGTTCAGAGAGGTGAAATGACAGAGGTCATTAAATGGGTAGTGCAGTGTAAGGGCTGGCTTTAGCCTTTCCTTCCTCTCCTCTGTCAAAGACCAGTGAAAGAACAAGGTGGGAGGGGGGTCACTTAACACCTAATTTGCACCTAGACTTTATTCTAGGTGTATTTACATACATGATATCATTTAAATATTTCTAGTTTATAATACATATAATCTCCCTTTTAAATGGTGTGAAACTGTTTTAAACATATATTCCTTTATGCATAGGCTGAGTTCTTTACCCACTGCCACTGTCCCTGGAACATGGTGTGTCTTGTTTTTTGTTGTGAAGCTGGCATCGACTGGAGCCATTTACATTCTCTCATCAAATCCATCATGATCAAAGGTTATTGGTAAACACACACACCAGCAAATAAACACAGGCAGCTCAGGTTAAAGATGTGACTTGTGACTCTGGAACCATATTTCCTCTGTGTATGTTCACTGGCCTAGATGACCTAGTTGGCCTAGGTCAACTTTGGCAGAGTACAAAAGTATAAAGAGTTCCATAACTCTTTTTTTTTTTTTTTACTTATAAGGTAAAATAGACTAAATAAATTAAAACTAGCAACCGACATCTCATATCAAAAAGTCATTTATTTCATGTAGAAGAACAATGGGCAACCTATGTGCACTTTAGTAAATACCAAACTATGATATATGATGATGTATCAGTGTCGGGCACTGTGTAACTCCAGCCTCACTAGTTTCAAAATCCCCAACCTGTTTGTTTTCACTGTATAAATCACTATTTATTATCATGATCAAAAAAGTGACAGTTATTAGATCTATAAAGACTTGCTTTGCAGTGCCATCTACTGGAATCAAATACTGACTTGCTTTCAAATGTTTGTTTTTAATGAAAGCATTTTGGGAAACACCAATATCTCTGGGAAGGGAAGAATGAGGTCCGTACTGTATTTGATTACAGATGATGCATTGGAAGCTCTAATTATGAAAACGAAAAAACTTAAATATGATCATACAAAATCATTCATCCTTTGAATGGTAATTATAAAGACCCCTGGATCAGAACTCAAGGACAGGATAGTTTCTGAGCTTTGTCCTCTTCACAGTGTAACTGTGCTTTTTTTTTTTTTTTTTGAAGTCTTTCATCCAAGTAACTTGCATGTTCTTTGAAAAGTAAACTTTCTTAGCATTTTAAAAACCCATCATTTAGACTATTTTAATGGAGAGCTATGATTTTTTTTTTCGTATCCACTTTCAGGTGTCTTTGAAATGGATATAGGTTGATGAATTCTTGGAAGAGTTACCTTTATATTCATATCATGAAGAGGAGGAACTCAAAGATTTTTAACGGTTTTCCAAATCAATTTCTTGAAGAGGTAAAAGCTTCAAAATTAGATATAGCAGGAAATTAACTAATCAAAAATTAAAACAAACCTCTGCTTACATTTACTCACTCAACAAGTATTAACTGAGGACATCTTGTGTGTCAGACACTGTTTCAGGACCTGAAATACAGTGAACAAAAATACCAGAGCCCTGATCTCTAGTACTTACATTTCGTCAGGGAGAGACCAAAGATAAAGGACTATATAATGTGTCATGTGGGGCATTAGTATGATGAAAAATCGTACATCAAGAGAACACAATAAAACAGGGGAAGAAGTTCATTGGATTAGACAAAGGAGAAGGAAGGGAAGGGAGAGGGGATGGGAATAGGAAGACAGTACAATGAATCAGGCATAATTTCCCTATGTTCACATATAAATACACGACCAGTGTAATTCCACATCATGTACAACCACAGAATGGAAAATTATACTCTGTGTATGTATGATATGTCAAAATACATTCTACTGCCATGTATATCTAAAAGGAACAAATTATATATATATATATATATATATATATATATATATATATATATATATATATATATATATATTAATAGAGAAGGTAGAAAGTGACAGCAAAAAAGGGAAGGGGACTGGAAGGGAGTCCAGCCAGGGACGTTTGGGCAACATGCTCCAGGCAGAGGGAGAACAAGAACAATGGGACCAAGGCAAGGCTGTATTGGTTCCATGAGAAATGAAGGATAAATTATATACAAGCTTGACAATATTAATTTAACAGCATAAATTGAAACTGTTAACTTGAACTTCCAAATTAAATGAGGAGTACAGTACTCTCAATGGGAAATCACAAGCAAGTGATCAGTTGGAGACATTTACCGGATTACAACAAACTCAAGGGATCAAATCCCATTCCCCTGACTTTTATCAGATTTTTCAGTTGCATGGCTGTAAAGGTCATCTGGTCTACCATCTCCCTTGTGCCTGATTCCTCCCTGTTATTCCTCTGAGTAGTCATCCGGTTTCAGTTTAAACATCTCACTCCTTCCTCCCTCCAGAGAGAGCTCATTCCGTCTTTGGACTGCTCTGATTCAGCAAATTCATCTTTACATGGAACAGTTCCTCTGTTTTCTAATTTGGGAGACTTGTATGGCAATAGGGGGAGGTAGAACAGTCCCCTCTTCCCCCTTTTCACTGGACAGGTGACCATCATGATCAGGAGCCAAGCAACGGGGCTTTTTACACATGTCCTAGGACCTGTGGTCTTGTAGCTGACTCTGTAATGACTTTGCAGTGAGTGTCGGGTCTGGAAATGAATCCAACCATCGTCATTCATCACTGGTGTCACCTACATAGAAACTCAAGGGCAGATGGTTTCTGAGCCTTATCCTCATAACAGTGAAACTGTGTTTTTTTTTTTTTTTTGAAGTCTTTCAACAACAGCAATAGAGTAGTTCACTCAACTGAAAAACCTCAGAGTTTAGCCATCTTATCAACTTTCATTTTTTTCTTGGTTTATAATTATGCTGGATCAAAAAGTCAATTGCCAGGCTGGGGATAAATTTCAGTGGTAGAGCACTCACCCAGCATGCACAAGGCCCTGGGGGTTCAATCTCTAATACCACACATACACACACACACACACACAAAAAAAAAAAAAAAAAAAACAGTTAAAAATTTAAAAATCAATTGTTCAAGAGAGGTAGAAATGAAAAAAAATGTAGAAAATGTAGTTACAAACATATTCAAATAGACAATATAGTAATTTGCTAAAGGCAAACTTCCTTAGACTAAAGAATGAATAAAACACTGAACATTTATTGAACACATATTCTATACCAAGCTCAAAAGCTAAATATGTATTAACTCATTTAACCCTAGAGCAAGCCTATAGGGTGAACAATGTCATTGTCCCCACTTTACAGACGAAAAAACCAAGGGCCAAGAAAATTAAGCATCCTGCTTATGGGTGCATAGCTAGTGAAAATTAGTAACAGAATTAGAACATGGGCAGCCTGGCTTCATGCCTAAACTGCACTCCCATTATGAGAGTAGAGATCCTATAGACTAAGATGATCTATGCATTGGAAGACTGAAGGAACTTGGGTCATTTCTCAAGGGAAGAAAAGGCTAAAAATGAAAAAGAAGGCCAGGGGTAACTTCATGAGAACACCAAGTTGATTGTTTTTAATGGGTTGAAAATAGATGGAATTGTAACCAAGTCCTTAATGAAATAAAATTTGAGAATAGAAAGTGAAGAGGGTATCTGGAATGTGACAATAGTAAGAGTAATTTTTTAAAAAAAAATTAATTTCTAGTTTGCATATTGCACGCTAGGCTCTGTATTAATTTGTCTTAATTAATTATTCTAAAATCCTATGAGGTAGTAACTGTTATCATATCCATTTTACAGATGAGGAAACTACATCTTGTAGAATTCAAGTAAATGCTTAAGACAGTCAGCTGGTGAGTGGCAGAGCCATTATACAAATTGTAATACTCATGTTAGTTTAGAGCCAAAACAGTTGTGTTGATTGAAGTTTGGGCCACACTATGGCACTTCTAAAACTACTCATTATCTTTTTTTGTCAATGTCACCAGAGGCCTTTAAAAAATACCTGATTCTGTGGATTCCACATCTGTCCCTCAGGCAGTGTGATAAAAAAGCCAAGCTTGGAAGCCAGAAGGACTTGCTCTTAAATCCTTGTTTTGCCATCATTAGTCCTCCTGTTTCCTCTCCCTCCCTCTCTCAGGTTCTCTGGTGAGAATAACTATTCCTCAGTTATTATAAAAATTAAATTTCTGTCTCAGAGAGATAGCAGGACTGGCATATAATAGAGGATTAAAAACTATGGGTGCCAGAGGTTGTGACTCAGTGGTAGAACACTTGCCTAGCATGTGTGAGGCCCTGGGTTCAATTCTCAGCACCACATATAAATAAATGAATAAAGTAAATTTCCATCAACATCTAAAAAAAATCTCTTAAAAAATTACTTGTTCCAGTTTCTCCATCTCTCATCTGTTCATAAATTTTACTACAAGCTCATAACATTTTTGAATTTGTAATTCAGAATTATATGTAGAATGACTAAATCAGATTACATCCCAAATTTGTTTTATATATTAGTGTGGTCTTGTACCCTATGTGATTCTGATATTGGCCTTCTTACTTTCTTGCTATCTTCTCCCTGTGTTATTGCTCAGTAGCTTTATCTTTCTTAAAATGCAAATAAAATATTCCAAATCAAAAATGTGACTAATGACTGATTCATAGCATATTACAGGGCCTTAACTTATATTTTACTCATTGAAAACAAAGCCTTCATATATACCAATGCAAAATTACTTTTGGGAAACTAATCTTTGTTAATCCCTAGAAGCATAACTAATTTTAATGTTCAATTGGAAAAGCAGATGATGGCACCAACAGCATGTTCCTAAACTAATTGCTTTAAATCACATGAGATGGATAGCCATAGAATAATACTGTACCCCAAAGTAGTGGAGTAAAAAAGAAGAAAGAACAAAGAGACTTGAATTTGAATTCCAACCATGTTCCTAAAAAGATCTACCCTTTCTGAAACTGACATAACTTTAGTAGAATTGAGATGAAATTAGGGCAATATATAATGCCCCAGGGACTAGTGGAGACATTTGACTTAAAGTACTTAAAAAAAAATTTCCTTATTCTTCCTTTTTTGCTTAATAATAAGCTAAGTTTCAAATTCTAGTCCAAATCAGAATCAAAGAAAACCCCAGAAAAAGACTATCCTGGAATTCAGAAGTGGAAGAAGCTAATAAAAGTCCCAATAACCAAATTTAGTCTTGATTCATGTGAATTTGAGCAAACAACCTATTTTTGACTAAGATAGTCCCTGGGCAAAATGACATTGATAAAGGTACTTACATTGGTCCCTTCCCCCTTGGGCATGTTGCAAGGCACGACTTGTATACAGTCCAGGTCTTTGTATGTCATTGTTGGTTCTATTTCAGTTATTGTTTTAGGCACAATTTGCTGTCATAGGTGTACCCTTATGTCAAAATGCTTTCAAATCATAGAAAGAACAGAGCTACAAAATTTCAGTATGACTGATATTTTTTGCAAGTGTTTTGTTGGTGTGCCTTAATCTGCTTTAAAAAAAATAGAAAAGTAAAAGAAGAAAGAAAGTCTGTAAAACCAGGAAATTCTTAGAGACAGAAATACCTTCACGATTTTTTTATTCTTGATTCTAGGTAATAGCAGTCATGTTGAATAGGCTAATATTTTCCAGATTAAAAAAAAAAAACAGGTATTTTTTTCTTCGTTCCCTTAGTCAAGTCAGAGAAAATGTTTAGCAAAATTTTAGAAGTGAAAAAAAAATGCATTATCTAAAATCCTGAAGCTGAATTTGATACTTGTCACAGGAATTTGTTCATGAAGGGTGCGCAATGGGTGTTCATGGGATTAGTTCCTGGCTTTGGCAAAGAATGTAAGCTAGGCAGTGATAGGTCCCCTTTCCCCTGTGTAAATGAGTGTGATAACCATCACATGTATTCTTTGAAAGATCATATGAAAGTCATTACAGTTCTGTCCCTTTTTCAGCTTCTGGGAAGAAAAGGGACAGAGCAGATTTTGTTTTTTGAAAGCAAAGGTTGTTTACATAGCTCCTGAGTGACCCGTGTCCTCCACAAACTCACTGTTTGCTCTCTTGGGGTTTATTTGCCTGTGTCACTTCACTGTGAAGCAGGGGGAGGCATCCTGCTGGCGGGGCTCAGGGATGGGCTGATGGTGCTTTTCATCAAAAGCTATTTTCAGAAACTAGATCTTAGTGACATAACAATCTGGGGGGTGCTGAGGTCTGCTGCGTGACTCTCAAATGGGGAACACTCCTAGGAATAGAAGAGGAGACCACAGAGTCTTTTTCATGCCTGCATCTGCAGCAGCCCTTCGCCAGCTTCAAACAACAGTTCAAACATGGACCATTCGAGATGTCGTCTTTGCTCTCTGGAGCCTCAGCCCCAGCTCTTGTTGGGAGGACACTTGCTAGTGCGTTGGTAGCCACATCTCAAAGCAACTTGAGTGTGCTGCTTTATGAAATAAAATGTGCACCTTGCCTGGCATGTTTAACAGGAGCAGAGTTCAGAGGCAGGGGCTTTCCACTGGTTTTTCTTTTTCTTTTTTTTTTTTTTGCCCTAGAATGAGCGATGATGGATAGCGCCTCTTCATGATGTTTTCGTGTTCTTTCCTATTGTGGGATTCTTTAGCTTTCACCTGACATTCAACATGGTGACTCTAGCTCAAGAATTTTAATGGTAAGAAGGTCACATGCAGTCTTGGAGGGGAGCAGGAATAGCAAGGAACATAACAGTTTTATCATGAGAGAAGTTCATATCACACATTCATTCAACAATGGTGCACTCTTAGACCACTGGCTTGGGGTACAATCTAGAAGCAAATAAATGGTACCAGTGAACTTCCCACTCTTGCAAAAGTGTTAGTATAAGGGATTTAGGGAAGGCAGCTATCATTGCTAATTGTATGTGTCAACTTGGTTGGACCTTGGCACCTAAATGTTTAGTGAAACCTTATCCTGCATGTTTCTGTGAAGGTGTCTTTTGGATGAGATTGGCATTTAAATCCGTGGATTTGGAGTAAAGGAGATTGCCCTCCCTAATGAGGGTGGGCCTCCACCAATTAGTTGAAAGCTTTACTAGAACAAAAAAGGCTGACCTCTCCTAAGCAAGAAGGAAATATGCCAGTAAAGGCTTGGAACTTGAACTACAGCTCTATAGATTTCATGTGATCTGCACTTACTTCTATGTAAAGCAGGAACATGTTCAAGTGCAACATACCTTCCGAAGACTTAGTGAGAGAGGGAGGTGTTGGTTGTAGTCTAGTTTACAAGTACACAGGAGCTCATGAAAAACTGACACTTTGCCTTAGAAAAAAATTGTCTCATCCTTGCCATTGATACTTTAAAAATGGGGAGGGAGATTTGAAAGATTTGGGGGCAGAGTTGGAAATTGACTTCCTTTTCCCTCAATGTTTCCACATTTCAAAAAACAAACAACTTTAAAACACATTCTTCTCACTTTTCTTCTTTTGGCAGATTTCCGAGGATATTGCAGGCATTATCCCAGTCTAATCTCATTAATTACTTAATTGTTCTTTCTGATAATAAGGCCCCATTCATACACCAGACCTGTGTCCAACGAAAACTAAAAAATAAATATTAAAAAAATTCTCTCTCTCTCTCTCTCTCTCTCTCTCTCTCTCTCTCTCTCTTAAAAAAAAAAAGAGAGAGAGAGAGTGGATCATTTGAAAATCTCATGGGTTCTGTGAGTTCTGACACCCATAGGGGACATCAGAGCTGAGCTGGCTTTGGGTGTTCAGGTCTTCCCAGTAACTCTGCTCAGCAAGGGCTACTTGGTATATTACTCAGGAAAGCAGGATCCTAAATTTTAAAAAATTACAAACTTAAATACAAAAATTTGGCTTCTCATTCAACTCAGTTGGAAATATCTCCACATACATGTCAATATTCCCCCAGGGCAAGCCATTTTTCCTCACTCCAATTGTAGGTAAACAAAACTAGAGGGAACTAGAGCATTGAGTGCCCCAAAGGTAACTATTAAATAGCTTGTACATGTAACAATGGAATCTAATAATGGAAATTTCCCTGCTAGCCAATATCCAGTCATTAGTAAGTCTACATAATCATGAATTGGAATTATAATGTGAATAACACAGAATGTAAGTTTACATTCGTCATTCCGTTCAGTCTTTCACCAGTTATATGAGCTTAGATGAATGATTTACCCTCTTTCAGTCTACGTTTCCTCATGTTAAAAAAGAAAATCAAATACAGAAAACTGCCTGAGCCCTTCTAAATCTCATATTTGTCATTTCTCTCCTCTACTCGGGTGCAAGGTATCACTCAGGCTTAGAGATCTGAAGAGCTGTTCTGAACCCCTTCAAATTCTACCCTCTCACCATTAAATAAACATTAGCTATGTTAACATGAACTGGTTATGAATCCCTTAGCGGAAATAACTCTAAAGCGGCTTCAAAGATGAAGCAAGGCATTTCCTTTGGAAAAGCAGAGAAATAAAAGCAAAATTCAACCAGGAATGTCAATCGTGATTTTTTGCCAAGACCTAACTTCATCCCTCCTATTTCCCTACCTGGCATAGGACAGATGGTGCCACTGATGAAAGTCCCGCACTCTCTCCAGCTATGGGGAGGCAGGAGCGAATCTATCCTTTTGCACATCTACATTTTAACCACAGTACACTGCTCTTCCATGGAGGGAGAACTGGAGGAAATGCTCATTCTTTATTCAGACTATGCTCCTTTTAAATCTCAAATTTATGTGTATATCAGTGCTCAGCAGTTGAACTTCTAGTATAGTCTAAGAAAATAAAAGTTACATAAATATATGTATGCATAAAGGTGTTCAGCACAGAACTGTTGAAAACTCTCATCTGTAGAGGGTTGACCAGATGAACTAAGGTACCTGCACACAAATATAGACATTATAAGTGTTCTAGATTCATTTTTGACACTAAAGTTATTTTAAAAGCATTGTGTAAGTATGATCTCATTTTTGTAAACAAAATACATTTATAAATCCTTAGAATCATAGACTCTGAAAACATAAATATGAAAATGTAATATGATGACTAATTTTACTTTCTACTTTATAACTACATCGTGTAATGTATTAATGACATCATGCATCTTAATTTAGGGAAAAAAACATTTTAATAGACAATGCTTGCATATGGTATAAAATTTAAAAGATACCAGAATAAAAAATAAATAATGTTTCCCTCCTTTCCATACTCCCTCCCAAAATTGTCTTATTACGTCCGTCTTTCTTGATCTTTCTGAGATAGTCTATGCTTTTTCCTATATTATTTTTATTCGACAAGTTTATTCAATAAGTTTATTCAACTTTTATGATCACAAAAACAATAATACTAGCTCCACCTTGGAAAACAAAATTTTCAAGATTATAATTAAGTCTTTAGACAAAATGCATGAACTGAGTTATATAATATATCTCCTTGGTTTTCTTTCTTTCTTTCTTTCTTTCTTTCTTTCTTTCTTTCTTTCTCTATAGAGCAGTGGATAGGAAGAATCTAACATATTACCCAATTCTCTGTTAATTGTCTTTCTTTATTATATTGTGTTTCTTTAAGTACCTCTTTTTTCTTCCCCATAAGTGTACAATACAACAATTAGTGAACTATTCTAATTTCTAATACTTATAATTTATCAAGATTTTATAAGTTGTGAGGGTTTTATTAATGCTAGGGATTATCATGGCTGCTAAATAATGGCTTGTATACAACAAGCAGGAAGTACATTTGTTTCATTGACAAGTCAACGAATATGGTTCAAAACAAGATTTGACAGTTGAATCTTGAGCAGTAATGTTAGCCAATAGTTATTGTACTCACTGTACCAAGTAGAATTCTCAGCACTTGACAGGAATTACCTCACTTAGTCTTCTGAACAGTTCTATGAAAAATTTCCACTTTTTTTTTTTATAAATAAGGAAACCAAAGCACAGAAAGAGCAAGTAACCTGTCCAAGATCATTACATGGGATAAAGGGCTGAGCCAGGCTCCAGATCCATGCTCCAGAGCTGTGCTCCTTATATTGGTATGTTAGTGAGCTTTGCAACACTGTGACCAAAAAACCTGACAAGAACAACTTAAGGAGGAAAGGTTTATTTTGGCTCCCAATTCCAGAGGTTTAATTCAAGATGGGTCGAATTCACTGTTCTGGGCCCAAGGTGAGGCTGCACATCATGGTGGAAGGACATGGTGGAAGACCACTGCTTCTCTCACTGCAGCCAGGAAGTAAAGAGAGTAGGGAGAAGGGGCTGCAGGGAAGATGTGCCTTTCTAGGGTACACCCTCAGTGACCCACCTCCTCTCACCATACCCCACCTGCCTACAGTTACCACCCAGTGCATTCCAACTAGGAGAAGTGATGACGGTACAGCTCTCATAATCTAATCATTTTACCTCCAAATATTACTACATTGACACAGGAGCTTTTTGGAGATAGCTTAAATCATGACAGTTAGGAAGCCCATATTTTATAGAGGATAAAATAAACATGAACCCAGTACTTTCATAAGGCACAGAATGCTGTCCTAGGATAATTACCTTACCATCCCAGCAGAACTGACACTCAAAGCTCAGCTCTTGGGCTGGCCATCCAGACTACACTCCCTCACCTAAATACTTTAAGAGCTGCCTCATTTGCAGGTGACAAGTCCAAGAAACTGAAAGAAAATATAGCGAATATTTGTCATTTAATGAGGTGTTAATTGAGTAGTCAAAGACCATTAAAAAGTATCATAGGGAATGTGGCCGGGAAGTGAGGTAATTACATAAATCCCTGGGTCTGTGGTCTTCAACTGAGCTGAGTTGAATTTATTCTTTTCCCAGGTTGTGGTTTTTATTAAACTTGACTACATCCAACATCTGATAGACATTTCAAAGACACTATAAACCACTAAAAGCAAAACCTAAGCTGGGCCCTTTTCTAGGTCATGAAAGAAGACAAGATGAGAAGTAGTAATCTAACCCCCGTGAACAATGCAAGCAATCTTTGGGTCACCTAAAGAAGTATCTTACACAGAGGAGAAGGATGAATTACCATTACCCGAAATGTGGTCCTCACACCAGCATTACTGGCATCTCTGTGGAGCTGAGTAGAAATGCTGACCCTTAAGCCCCACCCCAGAGAACCCCTGAATGCAAACCAACATTTTAACAAGATCCCCAGAGGACTGGATTGCAAGTTAGAGTTGGAGAAGCACTAATCTAGTTTAATCCCCTTATTTTACAGGTGAAAAAAATGGGGTGATGTGACGGAGGGAGTCAAACTCACAGGGCTGATTCTTGATACTGATGAGATTAAAGTCTAAATGGGAGGGCTGGGGTTATACCTCAGTGGTAGAACTTGCCTAGCACATGTGAGGCACTGGGTTTAGTCTTCAGAACCACATATAAATAAATAAATAGTAAAAGTATTATGTCCATCTACAACTAAAAAAAAAAATTCTTAAATAATCCCCTAAATGGGACACTGTAAATAGACGATACAGTGCTGTTTTACATATTGTACACTGCTCTGTGTTAATTTTGTGGCTTTAAGTGGAATTACAGGTGATGCTGAACTGGGAAGAAACTTCCGATTTCATGTGCCCACTTGAACTCTGAAATTAACATACCAGCCTTAGACCTATAAACTCTTACTATTTCTTGGGTAGAATGTATTCTCTTCGTAAGAGTAGTTTTCCTAACATTAGTTTTTTTTCCCTCAGTTCTCAGGTGCAACCGCAGGGAAAAAAATTTTTTGAGGCTGTCTTCTCCATGATATGATAATTATTGCCATATTTAAAATGTAATCCCCTTCTAAAAATATAAATGTTAAATGCAACATCTTAGCTGTACACTATGATTACCCATCATTTCAATTTCTCAATTGATTTTCCAAACAGTTTCAAATCAGCTAGGTACTTGTTAGAATTTTTTTTCCTTTTGAAAGAAAGAAACATTTATATTTCCATCCTGGGACAGATCAAACAATTATAGATTATTTAAACAAGTCTGGTCTCCATTCTAAAGTCTTGGGAGGGGCTAATGATTCATTAGTATTTAGAAAGAGATTTTAAAAAAATGGAAATAGTTCCCTGGATGCTTAAAGATAGTTACAGGGTACATTAGTAAGCCTGAAAATTGTGATGCATGTTCCTTTGTATCAAGGCTGAATTTTTTTTAAAAAAATGTGGTTGATAATCTAATTTCAGCAGCCTGAATTCATATCCCAATTGTGTAAGAGAATCCTGTTGAATAGGCCTTTAGTGTGTGACAGTATTTTGTGCACATTTCCCTCTGTGCAAAGGATTCACCTGTTATTTTTTGAGCTCCTCCTGTGCACCCAGGACTTCCACTAACATTACCACACTGACAGTCCCATCAGCTTTGCCTCTTGAATTGCTCGTGAGTTTCAAGTTTCTAAAATTGATGATTCCTCCTCCAAGACTTATTTCAAATACAGTTTTTTTTTTTTGCTCACATGACGTATTATTTGAGAATCCCTAATTTTCTATTGTTACTGACCCCAGGTTTGGAAGTTCACCCCACAGGAAAACCAACATCTGAGAGAAGAGGGGAGTTTTGCACATATACCAGTTGTCAGCTACAGGAGCTGAGGGGACAGTTAAAGGATAGGGGCAATGGGGGAGAGGGAGAGGCTAATAAAAGGGGGGAATATTCACATCCCTTCTGAGAATGGGTGGAGACTTTCCAGGAACTCCATTACCATCTCTAATCATTGCTTTTAAGACCCAGTGTTTCCAGGCATGGTGGCATATAGGTGTTTTTACCCTTGAAGAGGGAGAGAGAAACTAGGCAAGTTCAGGTGAAGTCAGCCCTATAGTTCTGGACAAAACATTTCTCAAACGACCAACATGTTTACATGCAGAGCTGAGTAGAATCTGAGCCAACAGTCAAGGCAACAAAAGAGACAGACACAACATGAAGGCAGAGATGCCAAGCGTTTCCGCCCTGTCTCCATCTACAGGCCCAAGTGAAGAGTAGGGTTTTCTACAAAAGCAGCCTTCCAGTACCTGAGGGGACCATGATCTGTGATCTGCTGCAAAGTCAGTGGGGCGCCAGTCGTGTATTGCCCAGCTGTGTGACCTTCAAAATTGGTGATTTTTATTTTATTTGGTATCAGGGATGGAACCAAGGGGTGCTTAACCACTGAGCCACATCCCCCATCCCTTTTTACTTTATTATCTTGAGACAGGGCCTCACTCAATTGCTGAGGCTGGCTTTGAATTGGTGATCCTCCTGCCTCCGCCTCCTGAGCCTCCAGGATTACAGGTGTACACCACCAAGCCCAACTCCAAAATTGGTGATTTTTAGTCAACGAAGAGCAAGTAAAACTGGAGGGTTTACTTAGGATTTTCCTCAGTAACCCTATGGCTTAAAAATGATAAGGAGTGTTGGAAAAAATGCAAATCCTGAGGCATTTCTGGACACACACCCCCGTCCACCCCCACACAAACTTCCCTAGTGGGTCACTGTGCAAATCTATATTAAGAGGACGTATTCACGCCACTCCAGGCCATGTCATAAATCACATCAGAGCAGAGATTATCATCCAGCAGTGGAGCTTTCAGGGTCTCTCCTGGGAAAGAACCCTTTAACTTCAGTTAGTTGTTCTTCGACAGCATGAAATGTGATATTGCCCACTACCTCATCAAAGCTACAGGCGTTTCACACAAAGTGGGTGGTGTGTTTCTAAATACACCAAGTCATCTTGTGAGCAGGAGATACCAAGCACAGAGTGAAGCCAAGGGATGGGAAAGTTCGATTTAAACTGAAGACATGTAGACAAACCACCTAACTACCACCAAGGAGGGAACGGTGATGGTAAATCTGGCTGCTGGGATCTACAAGGAGATGAAACCAGAGTGCCTGAAGCAATAATTAAATGTCCCCTACGGTGTGGAAAAGAAATATTAGAGGCACAAAGAAAACACAGGACTGAACAGGTTTGGTGTTCATTATAGAAGCCTCAGTTTTAAGTTTCAATTGAACCTCTTTCCTCTTTCGTTCAGATTTGTGGTCTTATTTGATTGAGATTTTACAATACAAGTCTCAGTCTTGCTGATGGCCTGGGGCCTAAATCCCTCCAGGCTCCCTCCAACTCCCTTTTAATATCTCTTTCTTCACTGTATTGTAGTCTGTCTGGTGACATCTGTCCTTCTGAAGATAATCATATCCCTTTAGTATTTTTTTTTTATTATTCTTCAATAACTTTCGAAACGTTTGAAATCTCCAGTCACAGCTCTTTTTATCTCCAAGGCCTACGTTTTCTCTCTGGAAGTATTCTTTCATAGAGATCTTAACATTCCTTACAGATGTTAATGCATTCTCTCCTTAGGAAATGACTGTTCCTATTTTGCATCTTTGGGAAACTAAGGCAAAAGTTGCATGACATATTGTGAAACATCAAAGTTGTGTAAAAACTTGGCACCGGAAGCTATTTTCCATACATAATATTCCCAGAAAGAAATTGTATTCTGAACTGGAGATAAATAATGATGTTCCAAAAAAATCACATCGTCAAGCATAGAGGAGACCTGTGTAATTTTGCCTCGCTGATTACAAACCTGAAGAACAAGTTATTCTTAATGAAGATTTAACCACTAAGACTCATAGTAAAATTCATATTTGCCAAGATTTTATTGCCATGCATATAACCACACACAGCAGGACTTTTAGTATCCTACTATGAAGTGTTATTTGAAATCATTAAAACTAAACTGCACCTGTCAAAATAAATCAACCAATACATTTAGTGATTCAGAATCTATGGCTTTTTATCTCTTCTATAGACTCATTAATTCTTAATACTTTCTCCCATCATGACTGTTTAATTTTCCAAGAACTCCTGTCCTCTTAAAATAGTGCCTTAAAATGAAACTGGGTATTTAGTGCACAATTCTGTCTTTGGATTCAGCGAGGCTGGGCTTTGTCCCATAGTGTGAGCTTCTAGCCCTGCTATATGGTTTTCTCTCCTATAAAATGTTTTTACAGCTTTATGCTATAAAAGTCAATCCAGCTGACAAATCTTGGCTGTTGCCTTTATGTATGTCTGTTTGATTTAACATGCTTCTGATTAACAATGGAGTTTCCTGATGCTGTCAAAATAAGCAAGGTATTAAATGCCTTTCTAGAAATGACTGTTCCTTAAAAGAGAGATTAAGTAAACAAGCCATTCCTGCTGGTAAAATAATTGATTATGTTGTTGACTATTTAATATTATGTTTAGCCAGAACTCCCTAGGGACAGATTATTATATTAGCATAAACAAAGAGAGAGCAGTGGTACTCCATGAGGGAAGCACATGAAGAGAGAGAGAGAGAGGCAGATATTTGTGTTTGAAAAGAGGAGAACAAACGCTTTCCTTGTTGAAGTAACAGCAGATCAGATCATATGGAAACACGCCACTAGTTTTGGAAGCTTATCCTTGCTATATTTTAAAAAGGACCTAAGTGTTTTATAAATAGTTCCAATAGTTTTCCAATGAAGTATGCAATTAAGAAAATGTTTTGGTTAATAAAATTTAAAATCCTAAATCCAGGAGGTAGGAATCTGGCTGAGTTTTTTTTTTTTTTTTTTTTTTTACTTTATTTTACATCGTAACAGTCCAGTTTTATTTCCACATTCTGGTGACAGTCCGGAAAATCTATTAACGTGTTTTCCATGGGCTCCTTTGCTAAGAGCGTCATAAAGAGAAATCTATCTATCTCCAGGGTTCTCTGGCTGAGTTAGACAGAAAATATAGTACCAAAAGACTCTGGACTGGCCACTCCATGATACTCCGATTATATGGGTGTGATGTACGGATGGTTCTGAGGTTTTTTGAGCATATGTTTTCATTTTGGGATTAGGAGACATTTGTTTCTCCTTTTCCACTGGATTTTGAAATAAAGAAGCAAATGTGTTAAAAATCTACTATGTCCTCCTTGTCTATTTGTGAAAGCAAGGAGTTTTTATAAATATTCTTTTAATGAATTATCCCCCATAGCATGGGAAGAAATCAATCATCTGCATTTTTCAGCTGAAGAAGTAAACTGAGTAAGTTTTAGTCATTCACTGGAAGCTACACGAATAATAAGACTTTGCTGATGAACTTGCATCTCCTTGATGGCAAAGCCCTGGATGTTTCTGAGCACAGAAGATGCCAACTCTAAATGCAGACTGGAGTCCTCTGCTCCTAGTCTCCCTTCTTGGGGTACCCAGGTGGGAAGGCTGGCACTAAGGAGTAGGTAAGAAGGAGGGCTAAATGACAGGACACCCAGAAGTGACAGGAGCCAGCCTGTTGAAGAGTTCTCACACCCATCCATCTGTCCTGTTGAGATTATCATCCAGCACTTATTATGCCAATACCATCTTGATTCCTCCCATTTTACAAGGAGAACAGCTGGCTGAATATCAATTATCTCAATATAAAGGCCTACATTTCTTTTTATTTTCTTTTCTTTTATGATTTTTTAAATTTGTTTTAATTAGTTTTACATGACAGTAGAATGCATTGTTGCATATTAATTACACAGAATAGTAGGTGTGAGGTATCCCTCAAAAGCTCATATATGAAATAATAAGAGAAAGTTTAGAGGTGAAATGATTGGGTTATGAGAGCCTCAACCTAATTAGTGCGCTAATATCCTGATATCGATTAACCAGGGTGGTAACTATAGGCAGGTAGGGTGTGGCTGCAGGAGGTGGATCTTTGGGGGTGTGTTTTTAGAGTATATATTTTGTTCCTGATGATGGAAAGCTCTCTCTGCTTCCAGATTGTCATGTCCTGAATTACTTTCCTCCACCACACCCTTCTGCCATGTTCAGCCTTACCTTGGGCCCAGAGCTATGGAGCTGGCCATCTATGGACTGAGACCTCTGAAATCCTCAGTGCCAAATAAACTTTTTCTTTCTCTAAAATTGTTCTTGTCAGATCTTTTTGATCACAGCAATGAAGAGGCCAACTAAAACAGTGGGTTTCACTGGGGCACATTGGCACATGCATACAACATACTTTGATCAATGTCCCTCCAGATACCTCTCTGTATCCTCCCCCACCCATGCCTCCCCTTCTACCCTACTGGTCTCCCTTATACTTTCACAATGCCTCCCCCAACCCCCAAGAGTAACCCTTTTTTTAACTCCTCCAGGTTTAACTTTCTTCACTGAATTTTGGAGGCAACATCCCATCATTTCCAAGTCTGAGAACTG
The DNA here is from genome assembly GCF_045843805.1 of Urocitellus parryii. Classification (NCBI taxonomy): domain Eukaryota; kingdom Metazoa; phylum Chordata; class Mammalia; order Rodentia; family Sciuridae; genus Urocitellus; species Urocitellus parryii. The sequence continues at coordinate 73,028,725 of NC_135539.1, read as the reverse complement.
GCAAGCAGCAGTGGGATCTGCAGAGTGGTACCTGGTCAGAAGAAGTCTGGCTAGAGTAGAGGGGAGGGGAAAGGAAGCAGGTGAAATCAAGACCGGGATCTGAAATGAGAGAAAGGTGGATTGAACACTGAAATAAGTCTGTTGTGTAGCTGGGAAAATAGCTGTATCCCATCCATGTGGCAAGATGTGTTCCACAAGATGAGCCCAAGCAGACAAGGCCAGAACAGGGCACAAAGACGCTGCGTCAGAGTAGTGGCTTAAAGGGACATCAGTCCACTAGACAGCTGGGAGAATTAAAGTCAGCATGTGAAAGAAACTTACCCTGGTCTTATGGTAGACTCTCAACACTTCTTTCTGTTTTTCCTTCCCCTTTCTTTCCCTTTCTGCTTCCTATAAAGTAGAGGGGGGCAGTTGCTCATAAAACTGCTAAAAATCCCTCTGACCCAGCCGCATTGCTTTCAAATGATGAGTCAGTAAATCAGTGATATTTCTAGAGGGATGCTCTAAATCCAAATGCTGCCAGATGTCCCTTCTATTCAAAATGACTCGATGTTCATTTGTGCACATTTAAAATTTTTTAAAGTGATCTCATCTGTAATGATTTATTCAAGGATAGAAATCAAAGCTAGGTTAACTTTTTGACTCAGGAAGTCAACCTTTTAAGGAAATAGATGTTTAAACCATTATAAATCCCTACCATATTTTCTGAAATTCAGCTTATATCATGAAAAAAAAAAAGCTGAATTAAGTCATATGACTAAAGTTGAGCCCAACAGTATTTCTTGCCCTATTTTTCACTACATGTTATCATTTACGTCGATGACATGGTACAGGCCTTCTTGTTAATCCCTTTCTTGCCTACCTCTAGTACTAATAAATGACCCAAGATACAATATTACTTATCTTAGAAGCTAGCACCAAGGTTCTTATTAATAAACATGTAATTTTTAAATCTATGAATGAAGTGACCTTAACTTGAATTCCTAAAACCAGTGTTTGTTTGTTTTCCCAGACTGTATTTTTCTGGAATTCACTAATTCCAACTTTAGTAAGCTGTATCAAAAAGTAATGTTATGATGATGGTGGTGAGACCCATCCAGGGGAAGTAGAGGTGGCTTTGGGAAACTATAATAATCCATGCAATAAATGGCAGGGCAGAGTTTGGGACTGTCAACTCTACTTGGATTGTGACATAACCATTGAGAGTCATCCAAAACCAATATCACTGGCATGCAGCACTGATGTAATTCAATCTCTGGCTAAATTTTTAGTGGCTGTTGTCAGTTTGTTTCTAGAGAAATTATACTTAATTATGTGAATCGTGTAGCGGATATTTGTGTACACTTTTTTTTTTTTAATGGAAAATTGTTAAGTTAACTGAATGGGGCCTGGGATCATTACAGACCAAGAAGAAGACATGGTATGGAATAGGAGAAGGGGAACTTCCTATGAAAAATGAGAAGTTTAATGAGATGAAAATGGAATCAATGTGATGAAAAGCAGCACAAACCAGGAGATTAGGGGAAGTGCTGTTAGTTCCTTGTCTGTGTGCTGGAGGGTGTTAAGAATTATCATCAGTTGCATCCTGTAATATACTGGCTACTGGGGTCTAATGTCCACTTTAAGCAGTATCGAGAGCTGGAGCAATTGAAAGATAATAAGAGGAAAATGAGTAATGAATCCGTTTTATTGTATGCTGTAAATGGCCTCCATTGAAACAGACTGTGTTTAGACTGGTAATAAAAATGAGTGATGAAGGCAGATGTTTAACATGGAAATTGGTTCAAGCAAGGAACATATTTTTCTGTTTTAAAAAAACCTCACAAATAATTTGGGGTGTGGAGAAATTTCTTGCTTGGAAACTTTCTGCATCTACTGTACAGTTTTTATAAGCCTTGGCAAGGTGCGTGTGGGTTTTGGTTTTTGTTTGTGATTTTTTTAAAATTTTTGTGGCTTAAAACATTGGCAAAGGCTATAACAGTAGCTGAAGAATGTAAGATTTTATTTGTTAGTTTGTCAGCATTGGTGAGTTGGTCTCTCTGCTGGGCAAACACAGGAGAGTTAGGAAGGTTGGTATTCATAAAACAGGTGACATTTCTTAGGTGTCAAGGATCCTACCAATGTGGAGGCATGTTATTCAGATCTTCAAACTGTGGCTTGAGATTATTATTCCAAAAATGTATCAGCTCCTCCTTGCTCTCTCCCCAAAAAGAAAGAAATCTAAATATTGGAGTTGCTCATTTCTGGCAGTGATGGTACATGCCCAGCACCTTTAATAAGACACTGACAGTGACCCCACATTGTCAATCCTACCCGATAAGATAGGATTGCCTCCCATCTTCATTTTAGGGATCAGAAAACTAAGGCTTAGAGAAGCCTAATGACCTGCCTGCTAATGAGGAACAAAGCCTGGAATTCAAAGATGAATCTGATGAGTCCTGGAGGCTTATGTTCTTTCCACTGCTCTCCGCTACCTTTGGGAGTTCTGGTCATGCATGTCTCTAGTCTCTAACTAGAGATGGTGACAATGACAATAAAGAACATGCCTCCTGGCATATGAGTTGGTGAAGCTCTCTGAAGGAGGCTGGGAGTAGAGCAGACTGCCCTAGCATGCAACCCTAGATCTTTGTCCCTCCAAGGCTCAGACCTTCGCAGCGGCCTCTAAACACATTTCCTGGTTTGCTTTCATGGTGGAAAAGCTCTCCCATGTATTATAAAATAAACTGTTTGGGAAGTTAGAGAAGAGTTTGCAAAATGAGACAAAGGTAAAATTAGAACAGAAATGGGGAAAGGAGACTGTAGGGTCCCTCTCTCCATTTCTCCTCTGATCCATCAGTGCTTGACCAGTGTAATTTACACTTTCAATTCCTAGAAGCATCCCAAGAAAACAGAGGAGATGGCAGTCAGGAAGGATGATTCTTACTACTCCCGGGTTGCTCCCTTTTTTAAACCATGTATACAGTCTCCTTGGTTTACTCGTGCTTCTTGGACTCAGTAGCAGATTGGTGAGGGTATTCTGTTCAAGGTTGCCATTGCTTTGGGGCCTGAAGAGGCAGATCATAGTTCAAATCAGTAGTTTAAAAAAAAATGAATTCCCACTTCAAAGCAAAATTCAAAACAAAACCCAAATCCCCTCTGTTTTAGATATCTGCATTCCACTGAACACTTTACTATGTTAGAATTCAAAGGCTCCCCAAACCTCTGTAACCACTCCTACAGATCAACTGTGGCTTTCCAGCATTCTGAAAACGGCACTCACTCCAGGAATCCCCATAACGTGTAAAATATTAATAAGTCATAAACTGGAAATGAAATATAACCGCAACTGGGGACAATCAATCAGTCTACGATAGCCAAACAGTAAGCCTGCAAGGAGATTTATGGAGATGGATTACAGTCGAAATGTAAAAACCAGCAACAAAATCCTGAACATTTGATCTGACCTCGGGCTGACTGACAGTCAAGCTCCCTGTCTCGGAGCACCTCTTTCCATCTCACTGTATAATAGTGAGGTGACCTCAGCCCCACATTCCAGCTGGTGATCAGCGCCTTACTTCAAGGGATTTGATTTTCTTCTTGTTGATTTTGTTTTGCACCTGATTCTGCTGCCCAGTCTCCATATCCAGGAAATGGCTCGAGCTCCATTTATTCAAGATTCTCCAAAACAAACACAGCTTTGAGTTTGCAAGCAGGCTTGTCAAATGTTCTCCTGATTAAACTTGGTTAGTTTGCATCTCGAGCTGCTCTTGGACTTGGGATGTAAAGGAGTTGAGGTGAGAGGGATGGGGGAGGCATCGGCTGAGGACACTTAGTGAGGAGAGTCCAGCCTTCGGCTCAAAGGCTGCAAGTCAACCTGGAGAAGAGCTGGGTGCACGTGCAAGAAATAACTGGGGCCTCAATGCTCACACAGTAAAGTTTAAATCATGCTGTGTTTAAATCATGCATGTTTAAATCGACTGTCTAGTCGACTCTGCCCACGAGGACAGGGGTCAGCTCTTACAAAGGCCATCCATGGCTTTGCAACCCATTATTTATCTTCTTCCATAGCCTGAAGAAGTCAGAATTTAAATATAATGTTCAACCAAAAATTCGAACAACTTCTAGGAAAGATAAATGGAAGGCCAAGGTGTACCCTTCCCAGGTGCTGAGCCCTCCAGGATGTCCTCCATGGGAGAAAGAGAAGGTAGGAACCAGAGTCCTCAATTGGAGGATATTTCCATCCCAGAAAGTGAGGTACTTTCTTAAAACATTTTGTAAGAAGACCATCATGTAATCTGAAATATGACTTTGTTTAAATTCCTGTCCTTACTTTAAACATTTAGACTCATAACTTTCTTTGAATCTTTCTTTTTATTCCCTTTAAACTCTTAACTTTTGTTGTACTTGCTTTTTATATTTTTCAATTGAAACATTTCCTACATTTGCCTGGTTTACAGGTAATCACCTTATCATAATAGCCAGGATTTTCCTTGCCCCTTGGATGTAACTTTGTAAGTAGGAAGGAGCAAGTGGCAGAAATAAGCTATGATTCAGGCTGTAGGTTCTAAAGTAGTGGTCTATAAAATTTTTCATTGGATTATACCCCAGCCTGTAAAAGTAAATGAATAAAAATTGATGAAGTCTAAGGTTCCTATTAAGTGCATAATTATTTATTTTTAGAATATGACCATGCACTATTATGTTAATATGTTAGGAGCATAACAAAAGATCCAAGAAAAGGTGGGAGGTAGATTTTTTTTAAAGATGAAACAAAAATGAACTAGAATTTCTCATTTCTCCATATACACAATGTAATTTAATCAGAAGGTCCATTTTTGGGAAAACCATTGATCAAGTGAAAGGGAAAGATGACTTCATAAAAATATTATCTGTGTTTGGAAGGGGGAGTGGCTTTTCCACTTTTTTTGTTGCCAAAACACTCAAACAAGCCAAGAAAACAGAACTGCTCCCTGGGAAGCCAGTCTCAGCCCTTCTATCCTAAAATATAGTTAAGCCTGCCACGTTGCTACAGTTTTATTTTCTGTGGCAGAGAAAGCTGCCTTGGTTTACTGGTCTTGTCCCTTGGTGGTTTCTCTGCAGGATGGGGTTGGGGACAGATCAGCAGAGCATGAAGCGCTGCAGAAAAGCCCCGTTTCTAAGGAGATGCTGCCTGCACTTAATGCCAGCGCCAGCCCTTCCCTTCCCTCCATTTGTCTCTGCCTAATTGAACTCCCGTTGGCTCTGCTCCAGCACAGTTCTGTTTCACCTACTGATAAATGGTCTTTCACTGTCCAGTTTTAGAGCTAAACTAACCCCCGGAATGAGCCACTGTTCGTCTTCGCAGTGTCCCTAGTGCAGAGCCCCATGCAGCCGACAATCGATGCGTATCGCAGCAAATTGGTTGAGTTCAGTAGTTACGGGCTGGAGCATCAGAGACACAGATATGGAATGGCTTTTCTGACAATGGCATGGCCTTCCCCAGACTCACTGGGGAACCTTGTTTGAAGTTTTAAGAAAAAGAATGGGGCTTTATCGTAGCTCCTTGCCAAAGCTCAGGAGTGCTGAATCATGACCTGGGCAACCTCATCAGGTAAACCTCTCTCCACCTGAATGAATAAGATGACATTTGGCATAAAATTTAGGGTGTGCATTTATTGATCCATAGATAGTGGGTGAAACCATAAACATGCATTTAATGTATTTTTATGAGCCAGTATTTCTACTGCCAGTGATCATAGAAGCCAAAGCTTAGAGAAGCAGGAATTCCCTGGATGATCAACATCCAAGCTCAGATGAACCCAGGTCCGTAGACCAACTGGATCTCTCTGGCAAAATGAATAAGCATTAAGATTGTTATAAAAAATTAATAAGTCTAACATATTGAATGTGCTGCTTATTTTGCTTTTCCTTTTTAATTACATCATTTTAGAAGAATTAACAAACTTAAGCATCAGCATTTTACAAATAAGGCCCCAAAAGGAAAAATAAGTAATATAAGCCTCCACAGCAGTCAGTAAACAGAATCCATGTCTTGATTCCCAGAGCAAAGTTTCCTGATTCTCAAAATGCTGCTATAGTTTATAAGATAAGACATCCTTTCTTTCTTCTGGAATAACTGCTCAACCTCACCCAAAGACAAAAGTCCACTTACATTTTTTCCAAGCTTTTATGACTACTAGCTTTTTTTTTGCTGAAGTCAGCAACGTAAGTTATTATCTGATCATCTCTAAGAAAGAGGCTTGCTAAATTTATTAACATTGTGAGTTTATCAGAAGATTCTGCTAACTTGCATATCTCAAACAATAAATTGTCAATAAATTCAGTTTCATTTGTTAATTGATACACACATTGCTTATCCTTTGTAGCAGGCTCAGGAAGGATTTTCAAAAGGGAATATGAGATGTCTGGGAGAGAGCACCAGACAGTGTAAGTCAGTTAGTGATAAACATCACTCAATATCCTATTCCATAACAGAGCAAAACTTACTTCCTTCACTTATGAAAATAATAGTCTTTGATACTAAAAATTCAAATAATAATATGGTTTAAAATGAAAAGAAATCCCAGTCCCATCCCAAACTCCTAGTCCCACTCCTCAGCAGTTTCTTGTGTGCCATCTGGATATTAGCCCTATAGACACACATTCATATTTTTTTAAAATACAAATCAGAACATACAAATGATATTATTTTATGCCTTGATTTTTTACTACTGGTAACATACCTTAGTAATACACCTATATCAGCACATGTAGCTTTCTTAATTTCCTTCAAGAACATTCCACTGAGATGATACATTATAAATTTTTAATCAGCTTCTATTATAGATATTAAAATTATTTTCAGGTTTTGCTCTGGCAAACAATGTAACAATGGTTATGCTTTTACATACATTTTCAGCATATTTATAGTATGCATTCCTAGAATTGAAATTTCTGGGTCAAATGTTATATTAATTTTCTAATTTTGTTATACATCACCAAAAAACACTCTTAAGTTAACATGAAGCCAGCACTTCTAAGGCCATTATGTTAATTCACACTCTCATCCACTGTGCATATGAGCTTGGTTTCCAGAGCCTTGGTAGCTCTGAACTTTGTCAAATTGAAAGATTAAAAAAGTGTCTTAGTTTGATTTATAATTCTCAATTATCAGTGAGTTTGAACATCTTTTCATGTTGGTTCTCTGTTTATAATGATTTTTGTGTCAACTACTCACTTTTCTTAATTTTCCTTTTATATTATGTGTAAATATATCTTAGTTTTTTTTTATTGGTCGTTCATAACATTACATAGTTCTTAATACATCATATTACACGGTTTGATTCAAGTGGATTATGAACTCCCGCTTTTACCCCGTATACAAATTGCTGTATCACATCAGTTACCCTTCCATTGATTGACATAATGCCTTTCTAGTGTCTGATGTATTCTGCTGTCTGTCCTATTCTCTACTATCCCCCCTCCCCTCCCCTCCCCTCCCCTCCCCTTTTCTCTCTCTACCCCTTCTACTGTAAATCATTTCTTCCATTTGTATTATCTTGTCTTACCCCTCCTTTCCTCTTATATGACATTTTGTATAACCCTGAGGATCGCCTTCCATTTCCATGCAATTTCCCTTCTCACTCCCTTTCCCTCCCACCTCTCATCCCTGTTTAATGTAAATATTCTTCTCAAGCTCTTCGTCTCTACCCTGTCCTTGTTTACTCCCCTTATATCAAAGGAGTCATTTGGTATTTGTTTTTTAAAGATTGACTAGCTTCACTTAGCATAATCTGCTCTAATGCCATCCATTTCCCTCCAAATTCTATGATTTTGTCATTTTTTAATGCAGAGTAATACTCCATAGTGTATAAATGCCACATTTTTTTTTATCCATTCATCTATTGAAGGGCATCTAGGCTGGTTCCACAGTCTTGCTATCGTGAATTGAGCTGCTATGAACATCGATGTAGCAGTGTCCCTGTAGCATGCTCTTGTTAGGGCTTTAGGGAATAGACCGAGAAGGGGAATAGCTGGGTCAAATGGTGGTTCCATTCCCAGCTTTCCGAGAAATCTCCATACTGCTTTCCAAATTGGCTGCACCAATTTGCAGTCCCACCAGCAATGAACAAGAGTGCCCTTTTCCCCGCATCCTCTCCAGCACTTATTGTTGTTTGACTTCCTAATGGCTGCCAGTCTTACTGGAGTGAGATGGTATCTTAGGGTAGTTTTGATTTGCATTTCTCTGACTGCTAGCGATGGTGAGCATTTTTTCATGTACTTGTTGATTGATTGTATGTCCTCCTCTGAGAAGTGTCTGTTCAGGTCCTTGGCCCATTTATTGATTGGGTTATTTGTTATCTTATTGTCTAATTTTTTGAGTTCTTTGTATATTCTGGTTATTAGGGCTCTATCTGAAGTGTGTGGAGTAAAGATTTGTTCCCAGGATGTAGGCTCCCTGTTTATCTCTCTTATTGTTTCTTTTGCTGAGAAAAAACTTTTTAGTTTGAGTAAGTCCCATTTGTTGATTCTATTTGTTAACTCTAGCACTATGGGTGTCCTATTGAGGAATTTGGAGCCCGATCCCACAGCGTGTAGATCATAACCAACTTTTTCTTCTATCAGATGTCGTGTCTCTGATTTAATATCAAGCTCCTTGATCCATTTTGAGTTAACTTTTGTGCACGGCGAGAGATAGGGATTCAGATTCATTTTGGTGCAAATGGATTTCCAGTTTTCCCAGCACCATTTGTTGAAGATGCTATCTTTCCTCCATTGCATGCTTTTAGCCCCTTTATCAAATATAAGATAGTTGTAGTTTTGTGGATTGGTTACTGTGTCCTCTATTCTGTACCATTGGTCCACCCGCCTGTTTTGATACCAGTACCATGCTGTTTTTGTTACTATTGCTCTGTAGTATAGTTTGAAGTCTGGTATCGCTATACCGCCTGATTCACACTTCCTGCTTAGTATTGTTTTTGCTATTCTGGGTCTTTTATTATTCCATATGAATTTCATGATTCTTTTATCTATTTCTACAAGATATGCTGTTGGGATTTTGATTGGCATTGCATTGAACTTATAGAGAACTTTTGGTAATATTGCCATTTTGATGATGTTAGTTCTGCCTATCCATGAGCAGGGTATATTTTTCCATCTTCTAAGGTCTTCTTCTATGTCTTTCTTTAGGGTTCTGTAATTTTCATTGTATAAATCTTTCACCTCTTTTGTTAGGTTGATTCCCAAGTATTTTATTTTTTGGGGGGATATTGTGAATGGAGTAGTTGTCCTCATTTCCGTTTCAGAGGGTTTGTCGCTGATATACAGGAATGCCTTTGATTTATGCGTGTTGATCTTATATCCTGCCACTTTGCTGAATTCATTTATTAGCTCTAATAGCTTCTTTGTAGACCCTTTTGGGTCTGCTAGGTATAGAATCATATCATCTGCAAATAGTGATAATTTAAGTTCTTCTTTTCCTATTTTTATGCCTTTAATTTCTTTTGTCTGTCTAATTGCTCTGGCCAGTGTTTCAAGGACTATGTTGAACAGAAGTGGTGAGAGAGGGCATCCCTGTCTTGTACCAGATCTTAGAGGGAATGCCTTCAATTTTTCTCCATTCAGAATGATGCTGGCCTGTGGCTTATCATAGATTGCTTTTACAATGTTGAGGTATGATCCTGTTATCCCTAATTTTTCTAGCGTTTTGAACATAAAGGGATGCTGTACTTTGTCGAATGCTTTTTCTGCATCTATTGAGATGATCATATGGTTCTTATTTTTAAGTCTATTGATGTGGTGAATAACATTTATTGATTTCCGTATATTAAACCAGCCTTGCATCCCAGGGATGAATCCTACTTGATCATGATGTATAATTTTTTGATATGTATTTGAATCCGATTCGCCAGAATTTTATTGAGGATTTTTGCGTCAAGGTTCATTAGAGATATTGGTCTGTAGTTTTCCTTCTTTGAAGTGTCTTTGTCTGGTTTCGGAATCAGGGTGATGTTGGCCTCGTAGAATGAATTTGGAAGTTCTCCCTCTTTTTCTATTTCCTGAAATAGCTTGAAAAGTATTGGTGTTAGTTCCTCTTTAAAGGTTTTGTAAAACTCTGCTGTATACCCATCCGGTCCTGGGCTTTTCTTAGTTGGTAGTCTTTTGATGGTTTCTTCTATTTCCTCTATTGTTATTGGTCTGTTTAGGTTGTCTATATCCTCCTGGCTCAATCTGGGCAGATCATAGGACTCAAGGAATTTATCTATGCCTTCACTATCTTCTATTTTATTGGAGTATAAGGATTCAAAGTAATTTCTGATTATCTTCTGTATTTCTGAAGTGTCTGTTGTGATATTGCCTTTTTCATCCCGTATGCTAGTAATTTGGGTTCTCTCTCTTCTTCTCTTCGTTAGCATGGCTAAGGGTCTGTCAATTTTATTTATTTTTTCAAAGAACCAGCTTTTAGTTTTGTCAATTTTTTCAATTGTTTCTTTTGTTTCAATTTCATTAATTTCAGCTCTGATTTTAATTATTTCTTGCCTTCTACTTCTTTTGCTGTTGTTTTGCTCTTCTTTTTCTAGGATTTTGAGATGAAGTATGAGATCATTTATTTGTTGGTTTTTTCTTTTTTTGAGGAATGAACTCCAAGCAATGAATTTTCCTCTTAGAACTGCTTTCAATGTGTCCCATAGATTCCGATATGTTGTGTCTGTGTTTTCATTTAACTCTAGGAATTTTTTAATTTCCTCCTTGATGTCTTCTAAAACCCATTGATCACTCAGCAAGCTATTGTTCATTCTCCAGGTGATGCTTGATTTTTCCTTTCTTCTTTTATCATTGATTTTCAGTTTCATTCCATTATGATCAGATAAGATGCATGGTATTATCTCTACCCCTTTGTATTGTCTAAGAGTTGCCCTGTGACATAGTATATGGTCTATTTTTGAGAAGGTTCCATGTGCTGCTGAGAAAAAAGTGTAGCTACTTGATGTTGGGTGGTATAGTCTATATATGTCAATTAAGTCTAGGTTGTTAATTGTGTTATTGAGTTCTATAGTTTCCTTATTTAACTTTTGTTTGGAAGATCTGTCCAGTGGTGAGAGAGGTGTGTTGAAGTCTCCCATGATTATTGTATGGTGGTCTATTAGACTCTTGAACTTGAGAAGAGTTTGCTTGATGAACACAGCTGCACCATTATTTGGGGCATATATATTTATGATTGTTATGTCTTGTTGGTGTATGGTTCCCTTGAGCAGTATGAAGTGTCCTTCTATATCCCTTTTGATTAACTTTGGCTTGAAATCTATTTTATTAGATATGAGTATGGACACTCCTGCTTGTTTCCGCGGTCCATATGAGTGATATGATTTTTCCCAACCTTTCACCTTCAGTCTATGTATATCTTTTCCTATCAAATGCGTCTCCTGTAGACAGCATATTGTTGGGTCTTGTTTTTTGATCCATTCTACTAGCCTGTGTCTCTTAATTGGTGAGTTTAAGCCATTAACATTTAGGGTTATTATTGAGATATGGTTTGTTCTTCTATCCATATTTGTTTATTGATGTTACTAAACCTGATTTGTTATCCTCTTTGACTACTTTCCCCCCTTTACTGTCCTACCTCCCATTGTTGGTTTTCAATGTTATTTTCCATTTCCTCTTCCTGTAATGTTTTGCCAAGGATTTTTTGAAGAGATGGTTTTCTAGCTGCGAATTCTTTTAACTTTTGTTTATTGTGGAAGGTTTTAATTTCATCTTCTAACCTGAAGCTTAATTTCGCCGGATACACGATTCTTGGTTGGAGCCCATTGTCTTTCAGTGTTTGAAATATGTTATTCCAGGATCTTCTAGCTTTCAGAGTCTGTGTTGAGAGATCAGCTGTTATCCTGATTGGTTTACCCCTGAATGTAATCTGCTTTCTTTCTCTTGCAGCTTTTAAAATTCTCTCCTTATTCTGTATGTTGGACATCTTCATTATAATGTGTCTAGGTGTGGATCTCTTATGATTTTGCACACTCGGCGTCCTATAGGCTTCTAGGATTTGGGATTCTGTCTCATTCTTCAATTCTGGGAAGTTTTCTCATATTATTTCACTGAATAGACAGTTTATTCCTTTGGAATGGAGCTCTGTGCCTTCCTGTATCCCAAAGACTCTTAAATTTGGTCTTTTGATATTGTCCCATAATTCTTGGATGTTCTGCTCATGGTTTCTTAGCAGACTTGCTGAGCTGTCTATGTTCTTTTCCAGTTGAAATACTTTGTCTTCATTGTCTGATGTTCTCTCTTCTAAGTGATCTACTCTGCTGGTAGTATTCTCAATTGAGTTTTTAAGTTGGTTTATTGTTTCCTGCATTTCTAGAATTTCTAATTGTTTGTTTTTTATTACCTCTATCTCCCTGTGAAATTGATCTTTTACTTCCTGGATTTGTTTGTCAATGTGATCTTTCATTGTCTGATTTTGCTGTCTCATGTCTTCCTTGAGACTCCAGATCATCTGAAGCATATATATCCTGAACTCTTTATCTGATATTCCATCTGTTGCAGCTATTACCTCTTCTAAAGTTGAGTTGACCTGCATTGCTTGTGGTCCTTTCTTTCCTTGTCTTTTCATACTGCTCGCGTTTCTTTCTGCTTGGTGCAACTGTTGTGTTTTTGAAATTTACCCCCTATTTATTTATGTTGCTCTTGTATACTTGAAAAGTCTCCCTTGCAGGTGCGGGCGGCAGCTGTGCCCCTACTCCAATTGGGATGACGTGTCTACCACGCTGGCGGCTCTCTGGGCCTGTTCAGGGAGTGGAAGGCGGCTCTGCTCTGTCCCTATTCCAATTGGGGTGTCGTGACTACCATGCTGGCAGGTCGCTGGGCCTGTTCCGGGCGTGGGCGGTGGGCTTGGCTGGCGGGATTCCACCTAATGGCAGTCCCTAACCTCCCTGCTTGCTAATTAATGGCTTCTCTGAGGCGCCACGCCTTCTGTAGCTGCGGGGCAGGCCGCGCGAATCAGTTGGCCTGGATCTCCGGGGTCATGCTGCTGGCTGTTTTGATGTTGCAAGCTGTTGGAGAGTGGTGGTGTATCCTTCAGCTTTCCTGGATGGTGGCCACTGACTGCCTGGATGGAGTGTCCGCTGTTTTGATGTTGCACTCTGAAGGAGAGTGGCGGTGTATCCTTCAGCTTTCCCGGATGGTGGCCGCTGACTGCCTCGGTGGAGTGTCCGCTGTGGGGGATGGGACTGTACCGCTTCCTTCCCCTTCTGAGATCCCGTGCTCGGCCCAAGGGTCCGTGTGGGCTTGGCTGGCGGAATTCCACCTAATGGCAGTCCCTAACCTCCCTGCTTGCTAATTAATGGCTTCACTGAGGCGCCACGCCTTCTGTAGCCGCAGGGCAGGCCACGCGAATCAGTTGGCCTGGATCTCCCGGGTCCTGCTGCAGGCTGTTGGGATCCCTGACACTCTATCACTTTGATTTTTCCTGCTTGCCCCTCCCCCAGCGCTGGCTAGCCAGGTATATCTTAGTTTTTAAAAAGTACACTTTGTCTTATGTTTTGCAAGTATTTTTTCTCAGTTTGTCATTTGTTTTGATATTTGTACTATATTAAAATTATATATATATATATATATATATATATATATATATATACAGAGAGAGAGAGAGAGAGAGAGAGAGAGAGAGAGAAAGGAGAGAGAGGGAGAGAGAGGAAAAAAGAGAGATTGATTAAATCATTTTCTTACGAGTTTCCAAACTTTGGTCTTGCTTTGGAAGGACTTTCTCTACTCCAAAAGTATAAAAACAAATTCTTTATATAGTCTTTTAGTGATTTAAAAAAAATTAAATGTTTGATTCAGACATCACTTCAGAAGGGTATAAAAGACCTTTGTTTCCATGGTAACCTGGAAACCCCTAGAGAAAATAAAAATCACACTTTCCCAAGGGGTTAACAAAGATCAGGGAACAATGGAAGGCTTAATGAACTGATTCTCAGAGAAATGAGCTCGTCATTGGTCAAGAGACAGCCAGGAGAGCTAGGTTCCTGACTAGCTTTCTGATCTAGGTATGGCAGGGTTGTCCTCCTTAAAGGGGCTGATGGGAGGAGAAGAAATCAGCTGAGCTGCAGATGGCGGTGAAGACTGGAGGGGTGGTTTTGATTGTACAAGTGCTTCGGTTGTGACAACAAATTAGGCCAATAACTCACATCTGTAACTTACCCTCAAACTTTGACAAAAAAGTATGAGTCAAGAAGGGGCTAAAATGTAGAACAGAATTATGACGACAAAAGATTCCCACAATGCTTGGTTTTTAAAACCTCATCAAGTTTGTGCCAAAAAACCTAAAGGCATAAAATGAAAAGCCCACAAGCTTAAATACGGATAATAACCAAAAGACAGCAGCCGTGAGAGAGTAAGAATAGGTTTTCACAAACTGATAAAGCTTCTGCCCAGATCCAGGTCAGACTTGAGAAGAAATCAGGCAGAGGAAAAGGGCCTGCATTCTCTGAGAAATAAAATAAAAGTATTATCATATTTCAATCTTCATTGTATTTTCGTTCGCATAACCAAGAGGCAAAAAATTATGAAAAATGCAAAGAAACAGGAGATGCTGATTGATAATCACAAGAAAACATAGTCAATAGAAGCAGATCCAGTTAAACCCAGTTATTGGCATCAACGACAAGAATTTCTAAACAATGCTTCTAAGAATTTATAGGAAGAGGTGGGTAAAATGGGTAAACATAGAGATATTTCAGGAGAGAAAAAGGAACTCTAGAAGGGCAAAAATGGAAATTCTAGGACTATGAAATATAATATCTGAAATAAGAAATTCACTGATGGCATTAACAGTAGTGTAAATCTTCAAAAGAAAGTATTAGTAAATTGGAATTCAGGTTGACAGAAAATATTCCATTGAATCAGAGTTTTTAAAAAGGTTAAAAATCAAAGGAATTGTCAATAGTGGGAACAAGGACTGGCTTCTCATCACAAGTGATGCAAACCAGAGGACTTTGAAGATCTGAAAGAAAAATTATCATCACCCTTGAATTCTCTTGGCACAGATGGGCAAACCAGATATAAAACAGTCACAAGTGTCACCATCACAAGTAAAAAATGACAGATGTCCAGTTCTGAGGACACAAAAAGATGTCTGGTCCCCAGAGTTCCTGCTGGGTCTTTAGAGCTGGTGCTGTCTCCCAGCTGATAAGAAGTCATTGTTCTGGTTTTTTTTTGTTTGTTTGTTTCTTTTTTATTGAGTATCAGCTCTTCAGTGGCTGATGTATTTACCTGAGTCCTTTCTTTTATGTTTTGTTGTTGTTTTCTTTTACTTGTAATGACACCATCATCTAAAATATGTGAAAAATCTCTATATGCCTTGCAACTAGAAAGAGCAGAGTTGATATAATTCCTCTAGACTTCTTTTTTTTTAATCTTTAAATATATTTTTAGTTGTAGATGGACACAATACCTTTATTATTATTTATTTATTTTATGCAGTTCTGAGGATTGAACCTAGTGCTTCACATGTGCTAGGTGAGCACTCTACCACTCAGCCACAACCCCAGCCCCAAAGAAGTTTTCCAATCTAAGATTTGGATAATTTAACACTTGTAAATATTTTTAAAAAATTAACAAATGTCACATTTACTCAAGAATTTAACAAATGTTAATTGATAATTTAAGTGTTTAATTAAATGTTCACAAACATTTCATATTAAAGCACAGAGAAGAATCCAGTACAAAAGAGGAAAAGATCACTAGACCATATCCCAAGGTCTCAGACCCCTAGGAAACTATTTCTTCATTGCACATGATGACTAGCTAACTTTCAATTAAAATTGTGAAAAACTTCACGCACCCTCTTCAGGAAGAATCTATTTATTTAAAAAAATCAGAGAGAACAGATTGTTGGCTTTGATGAGACAGTCCAAACTTTTAAAATGTAGAATGTAGACAGGTGTCCTTAGGGGAAAGTCAGCATGCAGTCATAGAGAAAAGGGCAGTAAAGGAATTTTCACCAGCTTGTGCATTCTAAGCCAAAATGAGTTTATGAGAATCTTTTTTTAACTTACCATGAGTGCAATAAACTGACCCCTGGAAGTTATCATTTAGCAGTGAGCTTCATCCGTACCTTGTATTCAGCAAGTAGCAGTGTAGTTATTACTGGAAACTCACTGTAGGAGACATTACCCCCAATAACTCTGGAAGTGGTGGGATGTTCCTACTTATTTTTAGAACAATTTTTTTAAAATGTTGTTTAGACTTTACCTTCTGCCAAGAACTGGTGTAAAATTGGAAATCCTTCCTTTAGCTCTCAGACCTTCCTTTTACATACACAATAGCCAAGTACAAAGTTAAGGTAGTTTGGCTTCCTGTCTCTTGTCTCCTCCTCATCTCTGTATTGGTTTTGTCCTCGTGTTGACAGGTGTCAAGGTTGTCAGGTGGATAAAGCACTTCCAGGCACTACCCACAGACACAGCAGTGTCTAGAAGAATTTTTGCCACCTGCTATGCCTAAACCAATCCCAGCTGGAAGAACTGGACTTAGACAAACTAGAATCTACCACCTTAAAGTGGGGATAGGCATCTCTCCTAAAGTGTGTTTTTGTAGAGGAAAGTTTATTTCTCAATGAATTCTGGGCTCTGTAGGAAGAAGAAAGGTTAATGGATGTTAGGCAATTTAAAATACACTCTCCCAAGTATATTTTTAAAAATATTTTTTTAGTTGTCAATGAACATTTAATTATTAGTTAATTTATTTATATGTGTTGCTGAGAATTGAACTCAGTGCCTCACACATGCTAAGGGAGCGCTCTACCACTGAGCCACAACCCCAGCCCTCTCAGGTACATTTTTCAATAACTTATATTATTGCTTTTTAACTACAAGTTACAGTTTGTTCATTATTAATTTAGTTTGTTATGGATTGTTTTATTAAGTCTATAATATGTAGTCAAGCATATTTTCATCAGCAATATTTGAACTGCAGTTTTCTCATAACTAAACTTAAAGATATGTGAACACTAGGAACCTAGAGTCAATTTTCTATTTCTCATTGGTGGAGCAAATAAACTCACAATGCTCTCCACTGTCATGAATACCCTCCAACTTGCTTTTACCATGACCATTTTATTATTATCAGAATCTTTCCTATAAAGAGAGGAAAAACAGAAAGTGAATGACATGTTCCTCTGTGGTATGCTCTTCTGCCCACAAGGGCACAAAGGTTTTAGGCTCTCTGCTCTGCATAGGAACTCCTGTCAGCCTCTCTGTATCCTGCTGGGCCACGATGGTCTCACGCAGGATCATCTGTGCTTATTCTTGCCTTAGAGTGGAGGAGAACCAGCTTCTCAGTAGTGTCTTCTATCTGGAATTGACAGAAACAAGGTGGCTTTTTTCAGCTGACCTTTTCTCACTTCTGTAATGAAGTAGAAAGATGGAGACTGGGAGCTAAACATACAACCGTTCTGGCTGGAGTAATTCCAAGCTAATCAGTACTCTCATTAGGCATTAAATTAAAATATTGGCACTTCAACTGCACCTGCCACAAAGTTCAGGCCCTCATCACATCTTACTTAGGTTACTCCAACTGCTCCTGACTCTCCCTCCCTGACTTCTCCAGTAACATCCTGCACACCATCGCAGGGGGATCTTTCAGAAACATGGATCTGATCATGGCAACTCCCTGCCTTTGATCCTTAAGATGATTTTACCAGATGAGTGGGCACCTGCCCTTTGTGTGCTGGCTTCTGACTATCTCTCCAACCACCATGCTTGCTCCGGTACCCAGCAGGATTCCACAGGGCATTCCAGTCTCACAACCGGCCATCTCACGGGGTCTTCAACATGCCATGTGCTTCCTGGTGGAAGAGTCTTTGTACATATCTCCTCTTCTAGAATGTTCTTTCTCCTTTGTTTTTCTGTTAAATTCCTATTTATCCTTCCAAATCCCATCCAAACACCACATTCTCTAAAACCTGCCCTTAACCTACTAAGAAAAATATTTGCTTGTTTCTGATGCAATATTAGTACTATTTCAAACTGTGCATTTCAAAGTATCATTGAACCATATCCCCAGCCTTTTCGATATTTTTCTTGTTTGTTTGTTTATTTGTTTTTAAATTTTGAGACAGGGTCTCACTAAGTTGCTTAGTGCCTTGCTGAATCGCTGAGACTGGCTTTGAACTTGCAATTCTCCTGCCTCAGCCTCCCAAGCCGCCATACAGAATTTGAGATTTTATCCTATTTACAGACAGTCCAGTTAGCCTATGGCTGTTTCACAGATGCTGGCAGAGGACTTGAGATTTCTGGGTCAGAAGACTTTGTCACTTATAACAAAAGCAGCTTATTGATCTTCATTTGTCTGACTCCCCATGCCCCCAAGTCTTAAAAGTGCTGACCAAGGGCCCATCCTGGATGCATACACATGAAGTGGGCTGCATTTCAGGAAAGGAACACTGAGCTTGGAATAAACAAGCTTCCCTTTGCCCCGGGAGAGCTGTTACTGCAGCTCTTATGGTTTCTTGATCAAATACAATCCTAAGAAACAGCTGAAGAGCAGCCAGGGATCATGAAAGAACACTTGGGATTCATAGATTGCCTCTCCCAACAACCTTGGCCCTGTTATTTAACTTCTTGGTACCTCATTCTCCTTGTGTCTTCAATTAAGATGATGATGATGATGATGATGGTGATGATGATGATATAATATCTGCATGATAGGGACTTTTTAAGGACTAGAAGAGTTAATGCATGTTCAGTTCTTAGGTGAGTTCCATCTCAGCCTAGAATTAGTGATCATTGAGTACCAGTTATTCCCACTAATCCTCCAGTCTTCCCCTCCTAGCAGCCACATATCTTATTTATTTACACAAATACCTTCTTTCCTAAGACCTGAGAGCTCCTCGAGGAATATTCATCTTTGCATCCTAGATACCAGGACTGAAGAGGAAATTTTTGAATGAAGGAATAAGTGAATGGTTTTCCTGTATTTCAAGCAGTGTGATCTAAGTAGAGTCCCCTCTCTTTGGTCAAATTTGAGGACTCTGAGCTCTCCAATTATTTTGTAGGAAAAAAGCCATTCTTTTTTTGTATAGTACTCTTTTCTGAAGAATCACAGGGAATGGCCATGTGTCACCAATCCAAGAAGAACAAATGCTTCCTTCATTAAGTGGAAAACCATCTTTTCTCATCTGTTTCCATTTCTATCAAATGGGAATTACAATAGTGTCTACCTTGTAGTGCTGTTGGGAGAATTGAGTGCATTGGTGTGTGAAATATACTTAGAAGAGCACTTAGCACAGCACTTAGAACAAGTTAATTCTGTTTGCTCTTTATGCCTCATCAGACCCCATGTCCTCGTTGAATTATGGGAAATCATTGCTTAGAGGTATTTCAATCATTTATGATACAGAAAAAAAACAGAAATGAGTTTGCACTGTTATGGCTTTAATTCATAAACCAGGGTTATCTGGGGACAAGAGTTGGGTGGATCCTTGTTCCATAGGCTGCTACTCAGAGAACAATCCAGGTTAACCCACAATAGTGGATCAGACCTAATGAGCCCCTCTGTTCAGACAGAAGCAACCAAAAGAGGTGACCCAGCATTTAGCACAGATTCTAGTCTATGACAGGCAGTCAATAAATCTCTGAAGAATGATTTTTTAAAAAAGGAGTGCATGAATAAATGAAAGAGAAATGAAAAAGTCACTGAAACTATTGAACATGGTCATCAGTTCATGTACCTGATAGGAAATCAACTCCCAGTGATCTTTTTCTGAAATAAACTGGGCTCCAGATGGATGACTACTTCTATTATAACATCAAATGCTTTCAGCTGAGTTGCCTGAAATTATGGTCCTTCTCCCCACTTCTTTGACTGTGTAAACTTTGCTGAAAAAAAAAAAAAAAGACTTCCCTGTCCTTTGGCACCATGCACTGTTTTGTTAGCTAGAAAATTCAGACTTTTAATTGGTATGTGCTTTACTGGTCTCTGGTGTACAATAAATAGCCAAAGCCCCTCTCACCCGAGAAACATTAGAACTGAGAAATGCTTATGGCCCTGTGGGTGAGATGAGATTGACTACAGCTCTGTGCTTTCTTTGGATTTCCCAACAAGACCTGTGTTGTTTCTGCAACCACAGTCTTCTAGAATGGGGATTTCACCAGGGGCTGCTGCCAGCATTCCCTCAGCCCTGATGACACACACCTGCCTGCTGGCCTGAGAGCCACAGCGTTACTGCTCTTCTCAAGGGGAGGCGAGATAGTAAGACTGACAGAAAGGATCATTCAATTAACATGGAACATTCTGGAGTGGAAATTCTAGCCCAGTCTAAGCCTACCTGGCCTTGTTAAATAGGTCTAACGTGTGTGTGTGTGTGTGTGTGTGTGTGTAATGGTCTAGAACATCCCCCAAAGTCTTGTGTGTTGAAAGCATGGTCCCCAGTGCAGGAATGTACAGAGGTGGGGGTTTTAAGTAATGATTGGATCAGGAGAGCTCTAACCTCATCAGTGGATTAATCCATAATAACGTGGATGGACTATTGGGAGGTAGGACCTAGTTGTAGAAAGCAGGTCGCTGGCATCATGTCCTGGAAGGACTTCTCTTCTCCCAGGCCCCTTCCTTTCATTCTCTCTCTTCCTCTGCTTCCTGGCTGCCATGAGCCAAGCAGCTTTCCTCTGCCATAATGTCCTGCCTCCGCTCAGCCCTGGAGCAACAGAGCTGGTCAACCATGGACTGAAACCCCTGGAACGGAGCCAAACTTGTCCTCCTTTAAGTCGTTTATGCCAGGTCTTCTAGTCACAGAGACAAAACAGCTCATACGGTATTGTGTCTGTTATTTTAAAAAAGTAAACATATACAGCCATCCCTCCCTATTTATGGATTACGCATCTGTGGAGGTGACCAGCCAAAAAACACAAATGCTCAAACAATTTTTCTAGAAAGTTCTAAACATGTCTAGTACCCCATGTCTAGTACCACATGCTAAAAGTGGATAAAGTGAGGTATAGCCTTTGTATTATATATAATCTAGTAATCTAAAGATCGTTTAGTGTGTGGGAGAAAGTGCTAGGATGTGTATGTTATATACAGACACTGCACCATTTTATGTAAGGAACTTCAACATCTGTGGATTTGTTTATCTGAGAGGAGTCCTAGAACTAACTCTCCATGGACACTGAAGGGTTACTCTATGTTCCTTTAGGTTTCTCTCTCTCTCTCTCTCTCTCTCTATATATATATATATATATATACACACACACACACACACACACACACACACACACACACACCTACTTTCTATAACTATATATGTATGGTCACAGAATACATACAATAATAGATAAGTGCAACTAAAAGAGACTTTATTGTTTTCCAGATCAAGAAGCTAATATATCTAAAATTATAGAGTTCTTCAAAACTGGCCCAGAATTGGCTCTTGGTTGTTTTGATTTCATTTAGAGCTCTTGTCACACCCTAGCACAGATAGTGGATAGTTTCTCTTCCATGTTCCTTGTTATGGTTCAGATATGAGGTGTCCCCCAAAAGCTTATGTGTGAGACAATGAAAGAATGTTCAGAGGTGAGATGATTAGATTATGAGACTGTGATCTAATCCGTGTATTAATCTGCTGATGTAAATTAAGTGGATGGTAACTGTAGGCAGTTAAGGTGTGACTGGAGGAAGTAGGTCACTGGAGGTGGGTCTTTGGGGTTTGCATTTTGTCCTGTGAGCACAGGTCTCTCTCTTTCTGGTTGCCCTGTCCTGAGCTGCTTCCCTCTGCCATGATGCTCTTCTGCCTTATGTTTGGCCCAGAGCTATGGAGTCAGCTGACCATGGACTGAACCTCTGAACCAAAATAAACTTTTTCTTCTCTAACTTATTTTTATCAAGTCTTTTGGTCACAGTGATTTAAAAAAGCTGACTAAAACATACCTCAATGTTTAAAATTACATAGAATGAATTGCATCTGAAACAGTCTACATAAACAACTCAAGCGTATCTTCTGAAGAATACAGTCTGCACTGAGTACTAGATCTTCAGAGTCTGTGAGGTCACACAAGGAAACCAGAAGCTCATGAGAGCATTGCTAGAGGTTCATGAATTCCTTCCTCCTCTCCTTGGACATAAAGGAAGACTGCATTTCCAAAATGTGCAGTTGGTTGGGAACCCATGAATGAGTACTGGGGAATGGAATGCATGTCCAAGTGACCTCCTCTGCTAGCAGGGTGGGCCGCACAGCACCCATGTTGTATTCATCTTCTACAGCCTCTCCCCATCTGTATGCTGGGAGCAGAGGGCTCTGAGACGGGAGGACTACAAAGTGGACTGGATTTGAGGAAGAGATGCCCAGCAAATTTGTATAACATGCAAATGTATTTATTTCAGCAAAAGAGACAACATTAGTTTATAAAGCCATGGGGGATTTAGAGCTATTGCAGAAGCATACCCAACCTGTCAGTGCTCCCCCACCCATATCCTTCAGTCCACCTTAGGGGTCTCCTGCAGCTTCTGTCTGTGGCATCTTTACTTAAGCACCGGGTTTCTAACTTGGGGGCTTTCTCTGGCCATAGCAGGCTGCTTATCTTGCATGTACGACAGGAAGGAAGTGGTAGGAAATTAATGGCTTTAGGAGCAACACTTAACAAACATGGATGCTAGTTGGTGGGTAAGTATTTCAGCTTCCTTTCCCCTTGAGAGAACATTTGTCAAGTATGTTCTGCTTGTTCCCTCAGGGTCCTGACAGGACTGACCCCAGTGGGGACTTTCTCTTTGGTGCAAGCTTTATGTTTCCCTCCTTTCCCACTCCCCCCTCCCGATTTGGGGGTTCACTTCTCAGATAAATTCCCAACACTTAAGTCCTTGCCTCAGTGCTCTCTTCTGGGGAGGCCAAATCAATCCGTGGAAGATAGCATTAATTTTCCCCAGATTGGAAGAATGTAGTTGATTGAATAAAGCATGTGGTCTAACAAATTAGGATTATCGATTCTAACTCTGTCTATTGTTCTAATATACATAAGCCAGTAAGTTAGAGAAGTCTTCCTTATCTAATATTTGAGGGAAACTGCAAGGACTAAATTAATCTTGCGATTATTTGCAAATGTTATTTTTTAAAATAATCAGCTAAAATACATAGTTTTAAAGGAGCATTTTCTGATTACGAAAGCAAAACACATTCTGTGTTTAAAACTTAGAAAAATAGAAAAGCCCACAGAGAAAAGGAGAGAACTGATATTATCCCGTGATTGTTTTTAAAGTTTAATCGTACAGCTTTTGGGACATTTTTTTTTTCTGTACCTATGTGTTTGAACAAAATGAAATCACATTGTATGAATGGTATTGGGACTTGATTTCTCATTTCCTAAGGAAAAAATATGGCACTTTCAGTGGTCACCCAGGTGTACCTTAGGGAGTTCATGGCCATTAGTCTGCAGGAGACACGCCGCCTACCACATCAGCATTATGCTTTTTTCTATGCCAGGTCTACTTGGTACACTAAAATAAAAGCATTCAAAGATCAGAGAGAATCTTTATTTACTTAGCAAATTTGATGAGAACAGAGATTCTTTTTTTTTCCATTCTGTCATGTCCAGAGTTTAGAACAATGGTTGGCACAATAAACTTTTTGGTAAATATATATTGGATAAATGCATGAATAAACAAAGCATCTGACACCCACTAACTGACTAGATTAGATCAACATGAAGCAAAAATCAGTGTTAACTAACAAGCATTTTTTTATGAACACCAGGTTTCTGGGGTGACTGCTTATTGCATTTTGTCTACTTTTTTCCTTTATTCATATGCCAGACTTTCCTTATATCCACAACAATCAAACACTACTATTCCATAGCAACCAAATGCCCTGACCAGGGAGCTTTCATTTCCATTGCTGGACTCTCCCTTCTCACAATGATACATCCGTGTAAATCATTCACGCCAAGTTACATTTGTCAAGATGATCGGGAGCCCATTACAATGCTGTAGCCTAGATTTTTATCATGGAAACTTGCCCTGTTGCTGATCTGAATCTCCAATAACATGGCCACATGCCTGCCATTCAAGGGAGGCCATGGATCTACTGTCAAAGGGCTGATGGCCAACAGTGTCACCAGCTTTCCACATTCTGAAGTCATGAGAGGCATTGAAAAGAGTCTCCAGCCGGCTCTTTGTCTTCTCTGTGGTCCAGTCAAGGTCTTTAGGACTTATTGGCTGTTGGTTTCTGCCTGTTGAGAGGTGCTGGGAGACTTACCCCCTTGACCCCTCCAGTATCGTTGTCACCATCTGGTGATTTGGTGATTTTCAGATGCTACTGGTTGAGCTGGCTCCACATTGCGTCCGTGTCTCTGAAAGTTAGTTTAAAAATTTATATTTTAACTGAAGGACAAGTGGACATCCCATCTTTGGTAAATTGGCTGCACCAATGCAATGCTCCATGTCTGATGTGTTTCACACCAACCCACACCTTGTGCTGTGTTGGGGGCACACAATAGGTGTGCTCAGCTCCCATGCAGGCCCTGGAATACAATATGCCATCTTATTTTTAGGTGATATCTGCTATTTCTTTCTAGAAAAAAAATAACTTCACAGCATAAATTTAATGGTGGTAATCCATGGGGAAAGGCAGAAGGTACTTAGGAGAAGAAAAATCTATCAGCTGCTATGTCAATAATATAATCCCCATGACATCCATCTTTGTAGTTCCAAGGAGCTGTCACAGGGCCTTGTAATGGCCATTTATTTACTCAAAGTGAATTAAATTGAACTGAAGAGAATAAGCCATCCATGGATATATCCTTGTGGTTGGCTCTGTATTGTTTTGGAATAGGTGTAGCACACTATTAAAATCCACAACTACAACCCTGAAGAAACAAAGGAAAACAGTAATTTCTCACCTATCTGAATTGAGAAGTTCTTGGTAGTTACTCATGGAGCTGATCAGTGTCCACAGGTATAGTGTTCTGTATGGATTGCTAACTTGCAATACTCCAGCAGTGTGGAGCCACAGGAGGGACCCAGGAAGTGGAACAGAGATCAAGAGAGCAAAGCCAGGAGTCCGTGACCCCACCAACCACTGACACATCCCAGACCTCAGTTTCTTCATTCCTACAGTAACGCTAGATAACTTGCAGAAGAATTGTCAGGTTCTGAAACGTTCTGCGGAAACTAAACAGAGTAATAATATACTAAACTGAGACATTTAGAAGTAGGTAGTATACAGAAGCCAATCTTTAATAATAAATACATTTCATCAAAAAATATCCTTGCATTGATGTCATGACCTGGGGCAAACAGCTAACATAGATGAAATGCCGGTAAATAACAAATGATTTCCAGTATAATACAAAATGGGAAAGCATTTTTAAAATGATTTATGGCCTGCTCCTCCAAAAAAGCATAATGGGAAGAAGTGCTATCTGAAAATCTCTCTCAGTGAGACCATTTCCTGTGGAAGTGAATCTAGGTAGCAGCAAGGAGTCTGTGGCATATCATATCTGAATACCACACAGCAGGCCACTGCTACTGAACAATCTGCTGATGGCTTGGCTAGTTCTCTAAGCTGCTCCAGGACTAGCAGGATGGCTTCCAAGTTTTTTTTGTAGGACTTTAAAACAGATCATCCATCTCTTTGCCTACAAAATACTTCCTTAAAAGTACACTCTTGAAGTTTTGCAGGGTCTGGTAAAAGGGAAAGGACGTTGCTCTCTCTGGAAGAATCAGGGTACCTGGATCCAATCTCTCAACCAATATACCTTCAACATCTATCAGGTGCTATGGGAAGCCCCGTGTCATAAAGTGTGAGCAAAGGAAAACCCTGTGTGCACAGAAGGCACCATCCAGGATGTGAGGTTGGCAGGCGAATTACCCAAACCATGTCATGACCTGGGTAGGAAGAAGAGCCATAAGCATAGGGTGCTCTGTGCTTTATGGATTTGGGAGATTTTCACAGAAACTATTCCAGGGAAAGTGTCCGCCATACACAGAAGGACCAATGGAAGTTGGGGGGTGGGGTGGGAAGGGTCGGCCCCCTGAAAAAGTGTTCCAGGTAGTGCTACATAAGCAGAAGCCCAGAGGTAGTCAGGACATCCCTCTGACCCATGGCCAGATTGACCACACCCCTGGCCTCCATTTCCTTATGTGTCAAAAGAATTGAATGAGTAGATGATCCCTTCCAGATATGAGCTGATGAGAAATTTTAACACATATTCTGCATAGCCCTCCTTTGGAGAACTAATTCATTAAAATGTTTTCATATATATATATATATATATATATATATATATATATATATATATATCTCATATGTATATATATGTATATATAATTTATCTCTCATATATATATTAATATATATATGATCATTTACAGTGTGTACCTTAAGAATTAAAATTAGAATCACTCTAAAAGCTGATGTAGCAGGAGGGATTGGGAACGAGGTGCCTATGTGAAACAAAGTGATTCATCAGAGTGTAGAACACGTTGTTTGAATAAAGAAATGACACTTTAAAAAACTTTGTTTCACTTTATAGAACAGGGCATCTGCAAAATCATCAGACAAAATATTAACAAAGTGGCCAGAGAAAAGCTCTATAGAAATCCCCAGGGCTTTCAGCCACAGATTAGAAAGACTATGCAGCAGGCAATGTGTTGGTGTAGGATGAATGAGCTCTTCTTCCTACCCCGGAAGGTATGGCCTTGACTTCAAAATGGCTCCTTATAAAAGTGTCAGAGAGGCAGCAGAAAACCATAGTCGAAACTGTGTCGTGGGGCTCTCAGGGAGGAGAGGACAGTTCAGAAAAGGGAAGAGAAAATAGACTCGGCATTTGGGTACCCAAAGAGCGAAAACAGGACCACAGATAATGTGGGGTTTCCTCCCGCATTGGTGTCTTGCTTAAAAATACAGCAAGCCAGGCTGGAGTTGTGGATCAGTGGTAGAGCACTTAGCATGTGTGAGGCCCTGGGTTTGACCCTTAGCACTACATAAAAATAAATAAAGATAAAAGCATTGTGTTCATCTACAACTACAAAAATATATTAAAAATACAGCAAGTCTTCTTCAGACAACAATGAAGAACATCACGATAGAGCCTACAGAATAAGAGAAAATCTTTGCCACCTGAACCTCAGAGCATTAAACTCTAAGATATATAAAGAACTCAAAAAACTTAACATCAAGAATAAAACCCCAAATAATCAATAAATGGCCTAAGGAACCAAAGAGACAGTTCACAGAAGAAGAAATAAGAATGGTCAACAAATATATGAAAAAATGTTCATCAACATCCCCAGCAATTAGAGAAATGCAAATTAAAACTACACCAAGATTTCATCTCATTCCAGTCAGTATGGCAATTATCAAGAATACAAGTAACAATAAATATTGGTGAGGATATAGGGGAAAAAGTTCACTCATACATTGCTGGTAAAACTGCAAATGGGTGCAACACTCTGGAAAGTAGTATGGAGATTCCTCAGAAAACTTGAAATGGAACCAATTTGACCCAGTTATTGCATTTCTTGGCATATAACCAAAGGACTTAAACTCAGCACACTTCAGTGATGTGGCCACATCAATATTCATAGCAGTTCAGTTCACAATAGCTAACTTATGAAACCAACCTAGGTGCCCTTCAATAGATGAATGGATAAAGAAAATGAGGTACATACACACACAATGAAATATTAGTCATAAAGAAGAATGAAATTATGGCATCTGCAGGTAAATGGATGATACTGGAGACTATCATGCCAAGTGAAATAAGTCAGTCCTCAAAAATCAATGGCCAAATTTTCTCTCTGACTCTGATATGCAGATGTTGACTCACAATGTGGGGGGGTGGGAGTGGAGGTCTAACAGACTGGACAAGGGGGAATCTAGGGAAGAAAGTGTGGATGGAAATAGGAAAAACAATAGAATTAACTGGACATGACTTTCCTATGTTCATATACAGATACACAACCAGTGTAACTCCACATCATGTACAACCACAAGAAAGGGAAGTTATATTCCATGTATTTATGATATGTCAAAACACATTCTTGTGTCATGTATAACTAAAAAGAACAAATAAAAAGATACAGTAAGCTTGTGGCTCTAAAAGCCAGCAACAGAGGAAGACAAAACCACGATCTGGCCCTGGGGAATCTGTTCCTGGAGCACTGAGTTGTCCTGGATGGAAATTTTTGTTCTTGGGCCTTGAGACCCCTTTATACCAAAGATTTATGTTGATCTGCATGGTACAACTACAAATGTCAAGGTTTTTGTTATCCAGACTCCTTGAGAATGCTTGCACCACTGTGTTCCTTATAAAGCAATGGTTCTGTTTCACCTAAGCCCCTGGAGGAGAGAGCTGGTAGAAGGCATTCTGCTCAACCTCCAACCTCCAATGTACAAGCCTCACAGAAGTCTTCATCAGAGCGCTGCTCCTTTCTAACGTGAGTTACACACCATTTCCTTTCTTCACTTAACCTCGATCCATTGCAAACCTGCTCAGCAAAAGCGCTGTTTCAGTGAGTGGACAAAAACCTTTAAAATGTGTGCCCAATGCTCCTCGGGACTTCCTAACTATTCCTTTGAAGGGACTTCCTTGCCTGAAGCTCTTCAGTAACTAAGAAAGTCAGAGATCTGTGGATTTAGAGCATACTTTCCCCAGGGAAAGATTCTTGCCCTTGATCCCCTGGAAAGAAATTTCATACATATGATTCATTCTTATCATTACCCCACGAAAGAAAGGCTATTATGGAATAAGCCCAGTACAATCAAATAGCCTTTCACCTGTGATTATTTGTCACATTAACATATAGATTTTTTTCCCTCCAAATACATTTTATCATTTTCCCCATCTATAATTCTTACTCTCTTATCCATTATTAGTATAGATTTTTTAATATAATGATTCAGGCATTCAAAAAGTATAGAGGATAATATAATAAACACCACTGATTTGAAGAATAAAAACACTTTACAGATAAACTGAAGTCACCTGTGTACTCTCCACAGATCCTCTTTGCCTCCAAACGCTGTTCTGCTCAGTATGGCAAAATCATCCTCTTATGCTTCTCTTACTAATATATATTAGCAAAATATTATAATTATCTTGCATGAGTATTTGTTAAGATAAGATAAAACTGTCATAGCAACAGAAGCTAAAACATACCAGCTTAAATAAAAGGAAACTATTTCTGCTCCAAATGGTCCTTCAGATGCCTTCTATTTTTTTCTTTTGATACTCTGACAGCAACATCCCTGTTTGAAAGTAGCTCTTTCACAGGAAGGATGCCACAGGAGAATCCAGTGCATGCCGCTAATTGGAAGTTTCTATTTAAATCTATTTGCCTAATCTCGTCTATGTGGACACTCTAAATGCAGGGAAAGTAGGAAAAAGAAGAGAAAGGATTTAAGAGCTGTAAAAAAAAACTCATTTTGACCAAATCAACAACTTTATGGTACATGCATTAAAATGTCATTTAAATAATATCACTTTGTAGGTAGCTAGAGTAGACCAAACAATGGCCAAAGATAGCAGTTCCTGGAACCTGTAAATTCTGCCTTAGAAAAATGGGTCTTTGCAGATGTGATTAGGTTCAGGATCTGGAAATGGGGAGATCATCCTGGATTCCCTGCTAGACATTAAATGTAATCTCACGTATCCTTAAAGACGGTTTTACTCATCCTGAAGAGGAGGAGGCTGAGATGGGAGGAAAGCAGTCACAATGTGCAGAAGCAGAAGAGACAAGAACAAGAGCTTCCCTGGGGCCTTGGGAAGGAGTGCAGCCCCCAAACATCTTGACTTTGGCCCAGTGAAACTGTGGACTTCAGACCTCCAGAACCATAAGAGAATAAATTTCTGCTGCTTTAAGTCATCAGATGTGTGGTAAATTGTTACAGGAAACAAATACAGTCACTGGGGTTTTCTTCTTTACTCGTGTACTGATTCTGAAGCCTTTCCACGTCATTACATGTACTTATCATTCACATTCTTTCTACCCATAATGTGTTAATAGAGTCTCAGTTTTCCTCTGCTTATTATTATTTTTTTTAAAGGCATATAAAAATTCTTACACAAGTTGTCTGGTCTGTATGTGAAGGGTTCCTTAGGAATTTCAAGCCACATTGAGTTATAGGGTATGTGGAAATTGCCAAATTGCTCCCGAAAGCACTAATTTCCTCCCAGCTGTAGCATATGAGCACCCACCCAGAACCTGGACAACAATGGACATTAAAAGACTTTTCTATCATTGCCCATCTGATGGGCATAAATAGGTACCACATTGCTTTTTAAATTTTCATTTCCCTCAGCAAGGTAAAGAAGCTTTTCCTCTTGAGCCAAGCCAGTCCATAAAAACTGGCTCAGTTTTGAAGACTGGCATGCATGAGGTTTCTCTCACTTGGGTTTACTGCCAGTGGACAAACAATCAGGATGAAGCATCAGTGACAAGATCCACAGGGCATTGCTAGGAGGCAAGTCCTGATTGGGCCAAAGGTGCACACGCCTCACTAGAGCTGTCATGGCAGACGGCTAACAGGTTAATTGGCATAATTTTTTAAAAAAAATATAGATTTGAAATTTTTATTACTGACTTCGAACAAATGATTTTAGATGGTATGACATTTTTCACATTTTTACCATGAAAGATCCCCACTGGCAAATGTGTTTGAAATAGCAGGAACCTGAAAGGAAGTGGTCCTCAAAATAAGTGGTCCTCATGTTGAGCACAGTGCAGTATGTGTGATTAGGAAGACAGAGAAAGGCTGGGGGGTGTGGCTCCGTGGCGGAGAATGCATTCTCCGTGGTGGAGAATGAACATGCCTCGTTCAATCCCCAACACCACAAAAAAAATAAAATAAAAAGAAGAAGACAGATTTAAAAGGGGAAAAAAACTGAGAGGAAAGTCAAACACGATCTTACCATCTGTGATGATGACCAGAGCTGGTATTATTTTTAAAAGACAACATACTGATATTTTAACCATACTTGATCTTTATGAAAAGAAAAAGGGCAAGCATCTAAATCAATCATTGTGAGAGACAGAAAATGCTCAGTTATGCTCAGCTTGTAAGGAGGCCGATGTGTGGGAGAGAAGGAAGAATACCACAGGACACTCAGCACTCAATTTCCTTTTTTAAATTTGGAGTCCAAACATTCCTGAGGGATCTTTAAAATGTGGAAGGGATAGTGCAAGACTGAAGGCTTCCAGCACATTTTCATCTAATATCAGTATGACCCTCAAAAAGCCAGCTAGACCCTGGGGGATATCTGTGGACCATCACCACAGACTTAACTAAATTGTAAGTCAAATTGCAGCTGCTGGGCCAGCTGTGATATGTTTGTTAGAGTAGATTCCACAGTCCTGGGCACACGGTACACAGTTATTAACCTGAGCAGTGTACTCCTTTACATAGCTATCAGTACAGGAACCAAAAAACAGCTCATATTTGCATGGGATGGACAACAGTAAACAGTCTAGCCACAGGGTTCTGCCAATTTTTCTGCTTTTCATCATAACACAATTTAAAGGGCTGTGAACTGTCTGGACATGCCACAGATCATCCCATGGATCCACTATGTTGGTGTACTATGTCGACTGGCCCTCATGAGAAAGATGTAGTACTTTGCATAGTTCCATAAGAAATGTACACTATGGAGAAAGTGAGACTAGAAAAGACCCAGGGACCTGCCACATTTGGGAAGTGAGCATGAGTGTGTGGCCTGAGTCACGCTGGGTTGTCCTCTCTAAATTAAAGAACAAAATTTTGCATTTTGTCGCATGATCCAGTAAGTATAAAGCACAGTGCTTGGTAGGTACTTGAAAGCAATTTACTTTGTGCTTATAATACTGCTACAACCTTTTTATCCAGAGACATGCAAGGCAGATAGTTCTGAGTGGGGCAAGAACATTGATTTTGTAGCAAGTTCAAGCTGTAGTGCAAACATCCCTGATAGCAGTAGGATAATATGTAGTGGGGAAAGGAACGATACAGAGCTTTGACAAGCCCCTATAGGACAGTCACTGTGCACATCCTTAGAGTTTGGAACAAAGTCATACAATTTGCCTCAAGGACCCACACATCATTTACAAAGGAGTTGTGTGCTACTGAGCTCTGGTCAAAACTGAGCATCTAGCCAAGAGCTATCAAATGATCACACAGCCAGGATTTATCATCATGATCTGGGTGAGTCATTGGGTCACGTGATCCAACAGCAATGGGCATCACTATAAAATGAAAGTTGCACATGAGAAATGGAAGTTCTCGTGAGGAATACTAGGTTGGTTTAGCAGATGAAAATCAATCAATGTAACAAACTATATTAGGACAAAAACCACATGACTATTTCAATAAACGCAGTAAAAGTAGTTGCCAAAATATAGCATCTTTTCATGACAAAAACACTCAACAAACTAGCAACAGAAGGGAACTTTCTCAATCTGATAAAAGGTATCTATGAAAAGCCCACAGATAACATGCTTAATGGTAAAAAGATTAAACTCTTCCCCTGAAGAGCAGGATAACCTCATGACTTCTAGTCAACATCATACTGGAGGGTTTGTTCAGAATACTGAGGCAAGAAAAAGAAATAAAAGTCATCTGAATTGGAAAGGAAGAAGTAAAATCATCACTTTTCACAGATGAAATGATCTTGTATACAGAAAGTCCCAAGGAATCTACAAAAATCTATTAAAGCTACTAAATGAGTTTAGCAAAGTTGTATGATACAATATACAAAAATAGTTGTATTTCTCTACACTAGCAATGAACACTCTGAAAATGAAAATAAGAAAATCATTCCATTTATAATAATATTAGAAATATACTTCGGTTAAAGCTGGGCATGGTAGTGTGCATCTGTAGACCCAGCTACTCAGGAGGCTGAGGCAGGAGATTGCTTGAATCCAGGAGTGTGGAGCCAGTCTGGATCACATAGTGAGCCTGGTCTCAAAACAACAATGAAAAATAAAAATAAAAATAAAAATTTTACACTGGATAAATTTAACAAAAGAACTATAAAACTCATTTGGTAAAAACAAAAGAATATCTTCTAACTATACAAGAAAATCTAGATAAGTGAGAAGACAGCTTGTGTTCACAGATTGGCGACTTAATATTAACATGGAAATATTTCCCCAAATGATCTATAGATTCAAAACAACCCCAATTTTGAATGTTTTTTTACAAAAAAAAAATTGTTAAACTAACCCTAAACTCATGTAACAATTTAAGGGAGCAAAAATAATAAGACAATCTTGAAAAGAGAAGAAAAAGTGGCAGGACTCACACTCCCCATTTCAAAACTTGCTGCAAAGCTCCAATAATCAAGACAAGGTGGTACGTCCATAGGATACAGATCAATTTAATAGAATTTAGAATTTGAAAATAAATCCTTAAATTTATGCTCTACTGTTTTTTTTTTTTTTTTGTTTGTTTGCTCTACTGATTTTTGAGAAGTGTGCCCAGATAATCTGATGGGGAAAGAACAGTCTTTTTGACAAATGATTCTGAGATAGTTATCCAGATGCAAAATAAATAATAAGTAAAAAATAAAAAAATAAACTTGAGCCCACATTTCCCCCTGTATATAAATGAACATAAGAGTGGTCGAAGACCTAAAAGCACAAACTATAAAACTATAAAACTCTTAGAAAGAAACAAATGTAAGTCTGTGTGACTCAGTTCAGTCAATGTTTTCTTTCCTTCCAGAAATATGATTGACCTTCCAGCTGCCTGCGTCACACAGCTCTGAAACTCTGTTACACAGAGCTCCAGATGTCATCTTTGATATACAGCTAATGTGTGTACATCTGCTCAGATGGCAGGAAAGCACACGCATGCACAGGCATACCCACAAGTTGGTTGTGACCACTCACAAAACTTGGCTGTTTCTCCAAAGTCTGGGCTCTTATGGGGGCGGGGGGGGGGGATCCTATGCTTGCTTCAGTTTAGGTAGGGGAAGGAGGTGGTGGCCGGAAATGTAATCTCTCTGAGTAAATCAGAAACTGAAGAGTCATGCTGGTTTTCAGATTGTTTTAACTATGCCCTAGAGTATTTAAAACAGAAATGAAACTTGGTTTAAAGAACTACTAAAACCATGTGGCACAAACGTTCTGAGGGTCTCTTCAGAGACTGAAAGAAACAGAAAAGAACCAAGAGAGGATATGCAGCTGCAAAGGAGCCCTAGGGCTTTACCTGAGGGCTGCAATCTTGCAGCCCTGGAGCACAGGTTGGTGTTTAAGGGCTCAAAAGACCCATTCTCTGGATTTTAAACAATTGATAATGGCAGCGGCAGCCCAGCTACAGCAACATAGAATTCTCAAAGCACTTCTTCTCCCTAGCTCTAGTACTTGCTGATACATGCAACCACATATAAAATGAGCTACAATTTGTGAAAATGTTTACTGTGTGCCAGAGCCTGTTCTAACAGTGTTGCCTTCATTGACTCCCTTAATCCTTAAAATTATTTTATGAGATGGATCCACTTAACCAAAAATGTAATTTGAAATCCAAAAAAGTTAAGTAATTTACCCAGAGCATAGAGCTACTTAGTAGAGTTTGGATTCATTCAGGTTCTCTGATACCAGAGCTAGGTGTTTAACCCTCGCTCCCTAAAATGCAAATCACAAAATGAAATGATCTATTCCTGGGTATATTAATTTCTTACTGCTGCTACAACTAATTACCCAAAATTTGGTCGTTTAAACAACACAAATTTATTTTCTTACAGTGTCAAAGGTCAGAAGTCAGAAATGGGTTGCATGGACTAAAAATAACCTGTCAATAGAATTGCAGGTTCTTCTTGAGACTCTATGGGGAAAAATGTTTCTTTACCTTTTCCAGCTTTCAGAAGCTGCTTGCCTCCTTGGCTGGTGATCTGCCCCTCCATCCCCAAAGCACGTAACTTCAACCTCTGTTTCTATTGTCACATCTTTTTTCTCTCCTTGACCTTCCTATCTTCCTCTTATATGGAATCTTGGGGTAACACTGTGTCCCACAGGATAATCCAGGATCATCCTCCATCTCAAGATACTTAACTCAACCACATCAGCAAACCCCTTTTGCTGTACAAGGTAACATGTTGATAGGTTCTAGACACTGGATTGTGGGCATCTTTGCAAAGGGTCGGGGGACATTGTTCTAACACAGACAGGGATCTAATAAGCCCACAGTTTTATCTGCCTCATGATCCTTCAAAGAAGGAAAGGGAAGAGAAGAAGAACAACAACAACAAAAAAACCAGGTTAGGGTTGAAAGTGGAGCTCAGCTTGTATTTAGCACGGGTGCTGCCTCTGGTTGAATCCCCAGCACCAAAAACAAACAAATTAAAAAAACAACAAAAAGCTCCAAAGGTTCACAAGTTCAAGAAGAGACTATCAGTGGTTAGTACAGTCTATTGTCTTCTTCCTGGTGGGTTTGTGTCTGTTTCCTAGTAGATTTATGCAAAATTGATGAAACTGAAAATTTTTATTCTCTCACTGAGTTGGCTTTTATGATGAGTTGATTCAGAAGCTACTTTAGTCGATTCTATTTGTGTGAACAGTCATTTTATGAATAGTTAATCTTAACCATCTTTAGATCTGGAACTTCCTTATCACTTCTGGTTTTTATACCATTTACATTTTCCTTATATCAATTTCCTATATGATATTGAAATCATTCAAAGTATGGTTTATGACCACAATGTAATAAAACTAAGTTAATAACAGAAGATCTGTAAAATTCACATTCCTAAGTAACCGATAAGTCAAAGAAAAAAAAATCACAAGGGAAATTAGAGAATCTTTAGGGATGAATGAAACAGCTTACCAAAACATGGGATGTAGTACAAGCAGTTCTCTGGAGAAAATTTATAGCTATAAATGCCTATATTAAAAGAAGATTTTAAAAATATTAATTCAATAAACTCATTTTTAACCTTAAACAGAATTAGAAAAAGAGTAAACTAAACACAGAAGTCAAAAGGCAGGCAATTAATGAAGATTAGGATAGAGATAAATAGAGTATAGACAGATTAGAGAAATAGTTAACCAAAAAAGGAAAAAAAAAAGTGCTTGAGAAGATCAACAATATTGACCAAACTTTAGTTGGAGTGACCAAGAAAAAGCGGAGATGATTCAGTTACTGATGAAAGTAGAGACACAACTATTGACTTTACAGAAATTAAAAGATAATTTAAAAGTATACAATGAACTATTGTATGCTAACAAATTAGATAACCTGGATGAAACGGGCAAATTCCTATAGACACACAAACTACCAAAACTGATTCAAAAAGAAGTAAAAGATCTAAATAGATATGTAATATAAAAATATTAAATTAGTAAACAAAACAAAACAAAATAAAGTAGAAAAGCAACTTCCGATAATGCAAGGAGGATACTGCTATAACCCAAATCAATTTTCATATTCAATGCAATAGCTATTGAAATTCCAAATCTCCTTCTTAGTGAAACTGGACAAAGTAATTCTAAAACCCACGTGGAATTTCAAAGGACCACAAATAGCCAAGACAATCTGAAGAAGAAAAAAAAAAAGAAGAAGAAAGTGAGAGAATTCACACTTCCTAATTGCAAACTATAGAGTTATGGTAATCTGTTTATGAGAGATACACTGGTCTATAATTTAATTTTCTCATAAGGCCTTTAATCCTATTTTTGTATTAGGGTAATTCTGGCCTCATAGAATGAATCAGGAAGAACCCCCTGTTTCCATCATCTAAAAGAGATTGTAGAGTATTGGTGTAATTTCTTTCTTAATTTGGTAAACTTTACCAGGAAACCCATTTGGGCCTCGCTGGTACTTTCTGTTTTGAAATCTTACTAATTGCTGAAGGATTATTCAGACTGGGCAGTTCTTTTGATGTAATTTTTGGCAAATCATGTATTTCAAGGAATTGGTTTGTTTCATTGAGGTTATCAAATTTTTGTGCATAGTATTTCTTTTTTATTCTAATTTGTTATATATGATAATATAATGCATTAAAATTCATATTACACCTATAGAACACAATTTTTCATATCTCTGGTTGTACACAAAATATATTCACACCATTTGTGTCTTCATACATGTACCTAAGGTAATGATGTCCATCTCATTCCACCATCTTTTCTATCCCCATGCCCTCTCCCTTCCCCTCCTATCCCTCTACCCTATCTAGAGTTTGTCTAATCCTCCCATGTTCCCCCTCCCAACCCCACTAAGAATCAGCCTTCTTATATCAGAGAAAAAATTTGGCATTTGATTTTTTGAGATTGGATTACTTCACTAAGCATTATATTCTCTAACTCCATCCATTTACCTGCAAATGCCGTGATTTTGTTCTCTTTTATTGCTGAGTAATATTCCATTGTGTATATATACCACATTTTCTTTATCCATTCATCTACTGAAGGGCATCTAGGTTGGTTCCAGTTTAGTTATTGTGAATTGTGCTATAATAAATATTGACGTGGCTGTGTTGCTGTAGTATGCTGTTTTTAAATCCTTTGGGTATACACGGAGAAGTAGGATAGCTGGATCAAAAGGTGGTTCCATTCCCAATTTTCCAAGAAATCTCCATACTGCTTTCCATATTTGCTGCACTGTTTTGCAATCCCACCAGCAATGTATGAGTGTGTTAGTATTTCTTTATAATCCTTTTAATGTCCATGGGTTCTGTCGTGATATCCACACTTTCATTTCCCATATTAGAAACTGATTATTTTGTTTTTCTGATTACTTTGGATTCAGTTCACTCTTTTTTAAAAAATAACTTTATCTATCTATATATCTATTTATTTATTTATTAAGTGCTGAGGATTGAAACCCCGGCAAATACTCTACCACTGAGCCACAACCCCTAGTTCTCTAGTTCACTCTTCTTTTAGTTTCCTAAGGTGGAAACTTAGATTATGGATTTTAGATCTTTCTTCTTTTTTGACATAAGCATTCAATGCTATTAATTTCCCTCTAAGTACTACTCTTGTTGCATCTCATGAATTTTGATGCTTTATTTTCATTTTCTTGAAAGTACATTTAAGTTTCTCTTGAAGTTTCTTCTTTGGCTCATGTATTATATAAAAGTATGTTGTTTAATATCCATGTATTTGGGGATTTTCTATTTATCGTTCTGCTATTAATTTCTAATATAATTAATTCCTTTGTAGTCTGAGAGTGGACATTATATAAAGTGAAGAAAATATTTTTAAATTCTTTTACATTTGCTAAAGTGTGTATTATATGCCAGGATGTGGTCTGTCTTGATGAATGTTCCCTGTAGGCTGGAGAAGGGTGTATATTCCACTGTTGTTGACTGAAATAATCTGTAGATGTCAACTACATTAATTGATTGATGGTAGTGTTGTCTTCAACTATGTCTTTTCTGAGATGATTTCTGCTGGATTCATTTATCTCATTTATATACAGGGCATTGAATTCTCTAACTTCAATGATGGTGTCCATTCATGTATTTCTCTTTGTGGTTCTGTTTTTGCTCACCTACTGTGATGCTCTGTTATTAGTCACACACATGTTAAGGATTATTATAACTTCTTGGAGAATTGACCTCTTTATCATTGTGTAAATGTACTTCTTTATCCCTAATAATTTTTCCTGCTTTGGAAGCCTTCTCTTTCTGAAGTTAACATAGTGACCCTTACATTTTCTTAATGAGCATTAGCATGATGTATTTCTATTTACTAATTTACTTTTAACATATATATATATATATATATATATATATATATATATATATATGTCATTAATTGATCTGTTCTTGGACCTTTTAATCTCCATATGTATTAATTAATTAATTAATTAATCTATTTATTTATTTATATTTATTGCCATACTAAAGATTAAACCCAGGTACTCTACCACTGAGCTATATACCAAGACCTTTAAATTTTTTGAGACAGGGTCTCACTAAGTTGCCCAGGCTGGCCTTAAACATGATCCTCCTGCCTCAGCTTCCCCAGTACCTGGGATTACAGGTGTGCAGTGGTGCACCCAGTCATATATGTTTTTTAAAATACTTGGAATTTTTAATTTGATAGATCGAACTTACAGATTTCACAGTATTAAATCATCTCATCTACAAATATAGAATGCATATCCATTTACTTAGACCATCTGCATAGAAGTTTTATAAACAGTTGGTTAACTTGATCATTGTATATTTTATAGCTCTAAAACCATTATGCACAGTATTTTGTTTTTATTCCATTTCTAGAATGTTATTGCTGTTTAGAGAAATTCTACGTATTTAATTTGTTGTTAACTAATCATCATTTTAAAGCTGTTTTCTTGCTTCCAACTGTTGAGAAATCTCAAGCTATTCTGAATCCCAATCCTGTGTTACCAGTTCATTCTCTCTAGAAACTTGTAAAATCTTTCTCTCTCTTCCATCTATTCCTCTGGTAATTCTATCCATTCTTTAGGATCCCAATAACCTGATGATAACTCCTTCATGAAACCCTCTAGGATTTTCTTGCCTTCCTACTCCCCATATACATCCTCCACCACCACTTCATTACTCCCTCCACAGAAATTTGCATACTAATTATTTACTATAAGTGTTCTCATGGTAATGAATTAATCTTATTCTTATTTTATGTGTTAGTCAGCTTTGTGTTGCTATGACCAAAATACCTGACAAGTACAACTTAGAAGAGAAAAGTTTATTTTGGACTCAAGGCTTCAAAGATTCAGCCAACGGTTGGCCAGCTCCATTTCTCTGAGCCAGAGGTTAGACAGAACATTATGGTGGAAGGGCATGATGGAAGAGAGCTGCTCAGTTCATGGAAACCAGGAAGTAGAAAAACAGAGAGAGAGAGAGAGAGAGAGAGAGAGAGAGAGAGAGAGAGAGAGAGAGCACTCACAAGGAGCCAGGGACAAAAATTATAATCCCCAAGACATGTCCCCAGTGACCTAGCTCCTCCAGCCATGCCCCACCTGTTTATTGTTATAACCAGTAGTCAATTCAAATTATTAATCCATCAAATAGATTAATCCACCAATTAGGATACAGCTCTCATAATCTAATCATTTCACCTCCCTCATTAACACAAGGAGCTCCTGAGGGACCCCTCATAGCCAAACCATAATACTTAATAATTCCCAAAGGTCAGGAAGTGCTTGAAGACAAGAAGAAGCTCATTCTTTGGCACACTCATCACCCCATTGTGTGCTTTGCAATGCAGGTTAGAAGAGAAGAACACTATTTTATATATCTCTAGACTTAAACTGGACAACAAATATCTAAACATACATTCTAAATATATATTTAAATATATATTTAAATTTATATTATATATATAAATTTAAATATATATTCTTGTACTAGTGTGTAGAAATATTTCCCATATGGTTTAGTTTGATATCATAACTAGAAAGTAGTTCACCTCCCTAAGATTATACAATTAAGTATTTTTTTATTTTTAAATGGGCACACACATTCTAAAATTCAGCCAAACCAGAGCTGTGTGTTCTAGAGAGGCATTTCAGTGGTCTTAATCATGAACAGGTTTTTCCCTGGCTCTTATGAACCTAATTAGCCAAGAACTCAACTGGGGGCTAAAATCACAACAGGGAAAATAATTGTGGAGTTTGTCTTCACAGCAACAGGTTACAACTGCTGATTTATAACTCTTGGCAGGAACAATTGGTTCCATGCCAGGGGATAACACCTTGGCAGCCAAAGAGCCCATTGATGATCCCCAACCAGATCCACCTGACTCATCCCACTATAAGCATGTGCTCTGGGTCCCCAGCTGCTCTGGATTGGCATAAAAGGAGGTAATGGGAATCTCTAAAGAGTTAATGCAGAGATAAGGGTCACCTCTTGGGACCAGCCAGAGCCAGCCCTAAGCTAAATCAACACATCTGATATTTACCTCTCAACCTTTGCTCCCCAGTCTCTTTCCCAGAGCAGTTCTGCAGCCAAGTGTCTGGGGTTTCCTGCTGATCCCCGCCTGCTCTTCCTGGAGGTGGCTTGGCAGCCAGTCAACCCTCAGATTCCTTCCTTGTAAAAGCTGCCCATCTAGCCCTTGCCCTCAAGGAAGGGGACTGCAAACCATGTCCTGATAAAAGTATTCACATCAGAGTGTTTATGGGTATAGGTATCCTGAGGTCTCCTTTTAAATACTGGCTTCTGGGTACTGCCTTTATTTGGAAAAGTTATTTTTTTCATGGATATTTATTTTCTAGAAAAAAAAATTGGGGTGGGAGGAATGGAAGCTTTGGACATCTCTTGAAATTTTGTTTTTGAGGAAAACTTTCTTATAAAGCAAGGCTGTTTTTGCTGGCAAACTAAAATACAGGGATCACTTAAGAAGCAGATACTTGGGACAACATGGATAGTTCTGACCTGAGAGCAAACAGAGGACTGAGGGAGACCAAGGGGCGAGTTTTTCCTTCAGTAACAGAGATAATTCCCCCAGCAATCTTGCCCCAACTACTGGAGCACTTTAAAGTTGGCGTTGTCTTCTAAAATTACACATTTTCTCAAT
The DNA here is from genome assembly GCF_045843805.1 of Urocitellus parryii. Taxonomy (NCBI): domain Eukaryota; kingdom Metazoa; phylum Chordata; class Mammalia; order Rodentia; family Sciuridae; genus Urocitellus; species Urocitellus parryii. Next base: position 72,987,304 of record NC_135539.1, on the reverse strand, counting down.
GTTTTTTGGACAATTAATTCTGCTAGGCATATAAAGGTTTTAAAAACTTTTACCAGTATTGATAATTTCCCTGGAGATTAAATGTTTTTGATTCTTACTGCCCATCTTTACCAAGTAGAAACGAAATAAATTTGGGGGGAAAGATTTCCTGCTGTGAAATACACCCAGTATCACCTACTGTATTATTGTTGTCTGCCCAGTTAAAAACAGTCTCCCATGAACATTGGTGATAATTTTTGACAAATGTTAATTTAAGATCCTAGATCTTTCCTTTTCTCCCATTTAAAATCTGTGTCCTAGGACTGTGGTTGTGGCTCAGTGGTAGAGTGCTTGCCTAGCATGCGTGGGGCACTGGGTGTGATCCTCAGCACCACATAAAAATAAATAAAATAAAGGTATTGTGTCTATCTATAACTAAATGTATGTATTATATATATAAAATATGTGCCCTTATTATATTTATTTTTTCTTTATTAAAATATATTTTTCCTATTACTTACATCATGCTGGTAATTCCTATAATATATATATATTATATTTTAGAAGGTGGGTCCTTTGGGAGGTAATTAGGTCACAAGGATGGAGCCCCCATGAAAGAGGGGGCCATATGAGGACATAGCAGGAAGGCAACTATTTGCAAATCAGGAAGAGAGCCCTCACCAGACACCAGAACTCCTGACATCTTGACCATGGACTTCCTGTCTCCAGAACTGTAACAAATAAATTTCTTTTGTGTATAAATTGCCTGGTTCATGGTTTTCTTACAGCAGGCAAACCTGGCTAAGACACAATAAATAGATTGAGTCAGTTAGACTATGATAGAGGCCTTTGTACCAAAGGCTGATGTAGAATCTGGGCTGGGATAGGTAAAATCCAAAGAATATGCTCCCTACAGATGTCATTTATGAGTAGACCAAGAGAGCTGTTCTAAAATAGAAAGGAAGACAATAGAGTAGACCTGCACAGGAGGCAGGAACAAGAAAACACAGGCGTCTGTGGGGGGAAAACTGAGTAGCTCTGTGCATGATTTCCACTTCCAGCTCCCATGTGACCTGCGGGAGTTGGCATCTTTAGGTACATAGGAGTCTTGTTTTGACCCGTTAATAATCTGTTTTTCTTTACCCATTAAAGTGGATTTTACCACAGAGTATTGACTAAGATCTATAAGGTAATTTTTTACATTTATTTTTTTGTAGATGTAGATGGACAGCGTGCCTTTATTTTATTTATTTTTATGTGATGCTGAGGATGGAACTCAGTGCCTCACATGTGTAAGATAAGTGCTCTGCCACTAAGCTAAGCCCCAGCCCCATAATATCATTTTTAATAGTTGCAGTTTTCTATTACACAAATATACCACAATTAATTTCATTAAATCCTAATTAGATATGATATTGTTTATATTCCTTAACTTCTGAAGAACACTATAATAAATACAGTTGCAGCTAAATATTTACAAATATTAAGTTAAATCATTAGATGAGGAATAATGGACTAAAGGAAATTAGTATCATTTATACATTTCATTACCAATCATAGTATGTCTGAAAATTCCTGTTTCCCATATCCTTACCAATATTAAGTTGATCATTTTAAAAAAGGAACAATTTTGCCAATTAAAGTAGGTGCAAATGTTTTCTCCTAATATTAATTTAGATTTCTTTAATTCCTGGAATTTTACATACTTCCTTTTTCCCTATTTGGAAATTCTTGTTCATGTCTTTTACTCATTTTCTTCTATTAGAGTGTTCATTTACATACTCTTGATTTGTGAGCACTCTTTCTTATAAAATTAAGGATATTAAAATTTTGATCCTCACATATTGTAAAGTTACCTCCTCTTAGTTATTTGCCTCTTAATATATATATATATAGATGTATAATATAAATTTAAATATATATTCTTGTACTTGTGTGTAGAAATATTTCCCATATGGTTTAGTTTGATATCATAACTAGAAAGTAGTTCACCTCCCTAAGATTATACAATTACGTATTTTTTTATTTTTAAATGGGCACACTAAGAAAAAAAATAGTGAAATACCAGGACACTTAGAAATTAAAAACTTACATGGTATAAAATGAAGATACGAAGCAACATGTACTAAAATTAAAACAAAATCCATCATTGAACCATCTTTAAATTTTGGCATACTGAAAGTTACCAATTATGAAATCATTAGGAAAGGGAGACGATTTCATCTTAGCATAAAATGTATTCATCAAATGTTTCCACCCTGCCTGAGATTTGCCTGTATTATTTAAGTCATGAAATATTTCTAGGGGAAAATAAACCAAAATGATATTAAGTCATTCATGCAGCAAAGACTTTTAACTCTTTCTTTCTTTTCTGTGGGTAAAATTACAGAGGCAGGGATGAGAGAATTTGACTCCAGCCCTCCCACCCCATCTGACCCCCACTGGCTTTGTGTGGTGCCCTCAGGACCATTATCACCCGTATGTGAAATACTGTCAACTGGTGCATCATGGATGTGGCTCCTATCCTGCAAAGTCCCTGGAGAGTCTGAATTGTTGGTGGCAGAAGACACATGCAGCCTCTAATTTTTCTTATTATCTTCGGTCTTGTGGTTAGAGAAAGAAGTAAAACAATATACCATAGTTTGCAGGAGTTGTCCCTAATGAGATCCAGCAGGGACCCAGGATGGGCAGCAGGGAGGAGCCAGCAGGAGGGAGGCCAACATCCTGAGGGCATGTTGTGGACCAGCTGTTGGGAGCAGTTCTGCATCTGAAGTATTATTGTCTCCTTTCACAGACCAGGAAACAAGCTCAGCCAGGTCAAGCAGCTTCCCCTGGTCACACAGTGAGGGAAGGAGCTGAGAACTGGGAAACAGGATGCTGGAGATAACAGGAATTAGTTAAGACACTGTGAAGATCCAAAGGTCACCTGAACTGCATGGTAGGGAATAGCTTTCTAACTGATGGGTGGTTTGGCAGTCTCACTCTAATCCTGATGGACAGTGTCCAGAGGGGCAAGGATTCCAAGTGAGAGCTGAAGTCTTTCTACTGCAGTAGAAGAATGCAGGTCTGAATGAGAAGGCCTTCAACTCTTACATTCATTTCCACTTTGCAAGATGCTGTCAACTTAAGCAGTGTCAGTGTTTAACACTGACAACAATCCTAGGAGGTGTCCTGGGACGTATTATTAACTCTTTGCCTCAGAGTGAAATATGCTTGTTAATTGATTTTAGGTAAGAATTTATACAACTACATTGAAATGTTAGGGCTGGTGATGAAACAAGACCCAAGCCTAGTCAGGATCTTCCTTTATCCACAATGGAAAACTATCAGCCTCCTCAAGAATGTACATCTTTAGGCTATGGGTTCCTCTCTCCGAAGCACAGCATGCAAATGCCCCAAGCAGCTTTAGCTTATTTACTTATTTCTATTCAAAGCATCTGTTTGGCTTTTCTCCCAAAATAAATGCATTTCCAGGAGAGACAAACACAACCCTTTTGGGGGACTTCCTGTTACCAGAATGAGTGCTGCTGATTTAAAAACTGCACATAGCTGGGCGCAGTGGCATACGCCTGTAATCCCAGCAACTCAGGAGGCTGAGGCAGGAGGATTGCAAGTTTGTGCTTCATTGGATTTGAGTTCAGTTACTACAACTCACATGTGATCAAATATGCCCTTAATTCTTAGCTCAACACTTCTGTGCAACGTGCCGCTTCTGCCCTCTCTGGTCACACTGATCAAAGCAGCTCGAGTTGTCTTTCTCTTAGAAAAGGGGAAACAGGGTCCTTCCTTTTGTAAATTGCTGTACTCAAAGCACTACTTCCCTTGTTTACCTAGTAATTCGTATCTGAAATAGACACTCTGCCTCCGTCTGTGGCCATTTCCACTGGTGAAGTAATTCCCCTGGGTCTCTTGGCTATGGTAGGCAGAACTCTATTTGAATAAAATCTTTACGGGAAAGAGGATATGCCTGAGCTGACATTCCCCTCCCATCATCTGACGCTACAATCTGTGAAATGAATGTCACTTCCCCTAATACCCACTGAAAAGGAGAAATTACTTGACATGAAGACCATGTGGATTAATGATGGCAAATAGATGTGTGTGCGTGCCTGTGTGTGTGTGAGTGTGTGTGTCCAATATGTTGGGTGAATTTTCTGAATCTTGGCTAAATGAAAAAAATGCCACTGGAAACTTAATCCTGTTACTTTGTTTCTCTCAGTGGGTAGAGGGCTCCCCACTTGATGAACAAAGGGGCGGATGAAAAAGGACAAAGGGACAGGCTCTCTGGTGCACAGGGCCTTTCTCTGGCTCACTTTCCCTTATCTGTTCTCTTCCTTCTTTCTGGACTCCAGCCCACACTACTCTGGGACCCTGGGAGGCTGGTGATGAGGATTTGTTTTGGCCTTTCACCTCTCTGGGGCTTGATGGCATTATCATCCTTAATGACAGGATGTGGGAGTTTGCGTGATCTCAGTTTGTTAGACAAGGAATGCTGAGCTAAGACAGAGCAAGTGTTTTATCCGCAACCACCCACAGTGAACAAGTATCAGGGCCGGGGTAAGAAGGCTGGTCTTTGGACTTTGCCATTCCAGTGTTCTCTGTCCGCACCAACCATCCTGTGGACTCACACCCTGACGTCGGGGGCTCACTCTTGCTTCTGCAACATCATCCTCACTTTAGTGATACCTGTCACACAAAGTGGGCGGCAGTGTCGCCAGGCTCACAGACCAGCAGTTTCCAACCAGGGGTGATTTTGCACCCTTGGGGAGTTTGGGGCCCTGTCTGGAGATAATTTTGGTTGTCAGAACACGGGAGAAGGTGAGTGTTAATGGTAGATGCCAGGAACTCTACTCGAATCCTTCAGTGCACAGAACTTCATCCCTCTGCTCCTCTGCCACCAGCAAAGGCTCATCCAGCCCCAAATGCCAATGGTGCCCAGGTGGAGCAAAACCTGCCTTCTAACTACCCAGGCAAATCTGGAGCCAGATCTGTCCCTGGGGATCTGGTTTGGGCAGAAGTCTCTGTGGATTTGGGTGCACATGAGGAATCCTGAGGCTGTGTAGCAGGGTGGAGGGAGAGTGAGGATATCTGGGTTGGGGTCTTGGCTCGGATCTTAACCAATTCTGCACTTGAGAAGCCACTGTCTGTCTCAGTTCATAGACTTCCCTGGAGGGTCTCTCCTCTCAGCTTGGTCCTGACTGCAGAAATCTGAAGTCATTCCGATGGCCTGTGGGAAATGCTTTGGAAACACCTTACCTTGGGTGGGCCAAGGGTGGAATGGCACCCATGTTGTGACTGTTGGCTCACCAGGGCCAGTACCCAAGGGCACCCTGGATCAGCTCCTTGAGCTTCTTGTCCTCTCTCTCCTCCACCCCTTGCAGGATGCAGTCCCAGCTCTCCCCCTCAGCATTGCCCCAGTACTATTCCTTATTTCTGACCATTTGTTTTACCTCAATGCTCTTTTCTCAATCCCCCCAATTCCCTCTGTTTAGAATCACCATTAAAACTATTTCAGGTTATTCAGGACCACGCATTCTACGACAGCGGGTCCTTTTACTCTCTGACTAGCATTGGGGTAAATCCTCAAAGCCGTAATGGAAACCTTCCCAGGTACTGTGCTTCTGAACAATGCTGGCTTTTCTGACTAGGACGTTCACTACCCCATCTATCTCATGCCCTTATTTCACCAGATATCCTAAAACAACTCTTCTTGGAGGATTCTCAAGGTTCTTTGAGAATCATTGTTCAAAACAAGTTTTCTCCACTGGAAAACTTTCTGAGGCCCATAAACAGGTGTCTTATGCATAAGAGATGCTCAGCAAATACCTGCTAACTCAGTTTGATAATCAGCATCCCAACAAACGCCAGGGTGCCCCATTGCTCTACTATAATTGGCTTATGTCTCAACCATGAAGCAATTGTTAGTTTCCTTTCCATCACTGTGGACATAGAGAACCATTCCCCTTCCCCGTGACTGGTAGTTTCTTACCTTCTCATCAGAAACTCACAACAGAGAGGAAAAAAGAAAACAAAATTCAAAGATAAAGAAAGGATGGGGTGAGACCAGTAGAAACTTAGAGCTACCATTGACCTGAATTTTACAGAGCCTTACTCTGATCCAAAGTCAATATTTTTCTTCCCCCATTATCTATTGCTCAGCAACCCTAAGTTAAAAATTAAACAAAAGGACATTTGGCTCTTCTTTTATATATTTTAAAAATATACAGACATGGGCACATTTTTTGGAAGTCTAAAGTCTTTTAATTCAAAGGAGAATCAATTTCAGTGAATCACTGTAAACGCAAAAGCTATGAACCAGAGTCTGTTAACGCGCAGAGCCGTACTCTTCCATTATGTCTTTTCTTTTAACTGATAAATCTCCCCGGAGCAGAAACCTCGGCCACAAAATGTCACAGCAGAGAGTAAAACACTGTGGGCACTTAGTCATTCAGAAGTTGTCACACCTCCGCTCTGCAGTGGCAGCCGCAGATGCCTGCCCGTTGTAGCCTTGTCATTAATTGTGGGGACCCCTAGGATGGATTTTGATTTTGCAAGCTCTTCTGCGGAGCCTGCCTTCCTGTTTATCTATCTTGGTGTGCTCTTACAGCACATGCAATTCAGAACACAAGTGAATGTGTTTTACAATTCAAAACCAGAAAAGACCAGAATATTTTAAATTATATATATATATATATATATATATATATATATATATATATATATATATATAGAGAGAGAGAGAGAGAGAGAGAGAGAGAGAGAGAGAGAAGCTCAGGAAGATGCATTCCTCCATCACTTTTCTTTAGAAGACTGCAATTATACACATTTATGGAAGAACTGATCCTTGCAGTCACAGAAAATGGGGGAGTACAAACCCAATTACTTGGCAATCATCTTTGCCCCTACACTAAATGAAACTGCAAAGCTGTCTTTTGCCAGATGCCCAGGCACTGACAGGAAACTGCAGGACCTCGGCTTCATAGCCACTCCCCTGGGGCATGATTTAAACCCAGAAATCTGTTATCAGGAGGGATGTGGAGGACAGCTCCAGGAATAGCTCAAGAGAGAGGATGAAGGGCTCCTGCCTCTTTCACAATCCTGTAGCACTAAGTGAAACAGATCTCTGATTGATTATTAAACACTTGGCATTAAATGGCTGAGGGGTATCCTGCTCATTAAATCCACAATTCTTGGCCAAGCTATTTCTGCCTGATTATATTCCTGGGTGCAGGGAGGAGAGCACAGATAATGGGAAGGAAGTGATAGGAAGTTGGCAAAACTCCTGAGGAAATAAAAAAAAAAAATCCAGAAACTTCCATCAGGATCCTTGCCTGAGAAATGGGTGCCATTCTCTTCAAGATTAAGGTATCGGGTGAAACCTAAACCAATCGCCTTCAATATGGAAAGTGGTTACTCAGATTGATTGAGTGGAAGAATTGCGTCCACCGTCTTGTCTTTTATTTGGAAGCAGCACATGGATGGGACAAGGTTTCCCAGTCCCTTCAGGCCAATTCTTTACAGTAGTCATTCTAACAAAGGTTAATATGTTTCTCTTTATTTCCACCGTGAATTGCTAATTATTTCTGGCATCATTTATTCGTGCCTTTTAAAAGATCCTCCACACCAGTGTCTCACACTGTGGTATTTAATATAAATGAAGATTCCTTGGTCTGAACACAGGCTGGGACCCAGAGGGGTGGGTCCTGGACGTATCCCTGTATCTTTACTTCCTAGAGGTATTTTTCTTTCCATTTTTGTGGTTTTTATTTTTTGCCCCCCGTTTTGCTTGGAATAACATCATCTCCTGTCTATCTGGGGATAAAAGATGATTACCTTTTTGTTCAGAATCCACTAAACCAATACAGTTATTCTGTTTGTTGCTAAGCAACCGAGCTGGGTTACCCAGAAGGAGCCGACGCCATTCAGTTACTTCTTTCCTTTTTGATAATTGACCGTGGAGAGAGATGGCCTGGTAGAGAAGCAAGCACGTAATCAAGAGACTTGAGGGATAATTAGAAAAAAAAATTAACTGTCCCAAGAGTTGTCGGAAACTTTTATCTTAGATGATATTGCATGATGCAATAGAATACTAGTTAATACCGAAAGCATCACAGGTGCAACTCCAAAGCACGAGAAAAGAGCCAGACACAAAGGAAAACGTACTACTACGGATTTCACTTTGTTTTGATGAAACTCTAGAGAGAAGATAAATCTAATAATATAAAGCAACAGAAAGTGGTCTCAGAGGCTGATGCCTATGGCTGCAGGTCGGGACAGTCTGAGATAGGGTAAAGGGAGCTTTTGGGGACAATGGAAGCATCCCAGTATCTACAGCTTGGTTGTGTCAGAGGTTTCACAGATGCAAATCAAAATGCCATTTAATGAATGCATTTCATTGTATGCAAATTACACCTCAGTGAAGAAACCAAAGCCATTAGTGTGTATCCTAGTTTATGCAACTTTGACTTAGTTATATTATTTTTATGACTAGGAATTTCTTTTCCTGCTGAGAATCATTTTGTAACAGGGGAAAGAAATTCATGTCACATAAGTAAAATGCAGCTTCATTTTTTAAAAAAGAGTCTTGTTTATTTTTTTAAAAAAATGTTTCCTGGAGAAGTATTATAATTAATATTTCTCACTTGGCTGCTTTTTTCCTGTGATTTTAATTTTCATTAAAATTATACATGCAAATCATATAGAGTATACCCTACTCTGAAGAAACAACTACCATCAACCCTTTTAGCTGGTTTTTTTTTTTTTTTTTGAGTTAGTTTCACATTACCAGTAAAATGCTTTGACCGCTGCTTCCTGATTTTTCAGATTTCAATTCGTTTCCTACTCTGGAAATTTAGTATTTACTTACTATTCTCTTTCTGTCTCTTTTTCTCTTTCAATTTCCATTCCCCATCTTCCCAGTCTAGTTCTACCCTAATTTTGTTTGGATTTGATGTTAATCTAGTTATGACCACATACATACCATTCGATGCTGAGACAAGCAGTCAACTACAATCACCTTTTCTTTTCTGCATGACTTCTGTTTTCCCTGGAGTTGATAACAGCATTTTGTTTCACATTCCTTGCTAGTTTGCCTTCTTAGTTTGCTCCCATTAGGTCTTGCACTGTCCCGTCTCTGTCATCCCGGGATCTCCATCCATCCTCTTGCTGTGGATTCCCTTCACCTCTCACGGGACTGACGAGCCTGGATACAGGGTCACATGCTTCATGTAACTCCTTTTCCAAAAATAATAACAGGTCTGCCAGACTAGAAATGAAGGGACACGAAGACCAATAAAAAACTCACTATCATGAAGTAAGTTATTTGTGGGAGGCTACTGATATTAAAATCATGCCCTGGTTCTGCAATGGAGGACTCAAGGACAGAGATGCTTATAAGTGGATCCTGCCACAGAACAGATCACAGTATGCAGGTTCCATGTTCCATGAAAAGGCAGCTGGATGGTCCCTTAAGTGCTTACCTCTCCCCACATCTCTACACGTTGTTGCTGTTATATAATATACACAGCTGAAGGCAAAAAAATCCTAATGGCTACTTTAGAAGGTGAAATTCTGCAGGCCCAAGTCAGATGGGACCTAAGGTGAACCCAGTGCCTTTGCATGGGAAAACCTCTCCAGTATGAGACACTGTGTTTAGGCTAACACTGCATATAATAATGAATCTCCAAAACAACTAAAGTATCCAACAAGGAGACAATTTTTAAAAAATTCTTTTTTTACTTCAGACACATTTTTGGTTTTTTTTGGGGGGTGGGTACTGGGGATTGAACTCTGGGGCACTTGACCACTGAGCCACATCCCCAGCCCTATTTCGTATTTTATTTAGAGAAAGGGTCTCACTGAGTTGCTTAGCACCTCACTTTTGCTGAGGCTGACTTTGAACTTACGATCCTCCTGCCTTAGCCTCCCAAGCTGCTGGGATTACAGGTGTGCACCACTGAGCCTGGCAGACGCATATTTTTTATAAGCATTACAACAAACCCATGAAGTAAATGTTTGCATCAGCGGTTTACAAAAGAGAGAGAAGTGAGGCTCCAAGGGGTACCATGACTTGCCCAAAGCCATCTGGCAAGTCAAGGGTATAATTCTAAAGCCAGTACTTTTTTCCTGTCTAGTGCCACAAGGGAGGCAGGATTGTGTGTTTTTGTGACTTGCTCTGACTCACCCTCAATGCTTGTGTGCTAATTATTAGTATCCAGGGAAGCAAAGGCCCTGCAGCTTACCAGCCAGGGCTAAGCATTCACATAGGCAAGGGAGCGGATACTTAGAAAACCAAAGAAGAAGGGACCTCTGAGTTTCCAGGGCAGTGAGTGCCAAAGGTGAACAGCGCGAGTCTATTGGCAGGTGGCCACTGGCGCTGCCTGACCAACAGCACAAAGCTCAGAAGTCCGTGGCCTTGACTCTGAACCCCTGCAAAGCACCTTCTAAGTAACATTATTTTGAAACTTGAGAGGGACAGGAAATTTCAGATGACTCATCCCCAAGAGGATTTCCAAGATAAGAAAGACAATATAACAAGAGCTCCAATGTGGGGATTTTTCCATTAAAAAGTACAATATATAGCAATTTGTAGCACTTTTTTAAAAAACAAAAAAACCCAGCTGTTCCTTTGGCTGCTGATGCCATAATCTTGTTTTCTAACCGAGGCTCAGTGGAAGAGATTAATCTTCAAAGGCTTACTTTGAAATCAGTCTACACAGGGACCAAGACTAAAATCAGAGAAAACACAGAAGAGCTGGTAATTAGATGTCACCATTTCTGAAGCAATTAGACTGCAAAGAACTACGCAAACCAAGCGAGCACTGGTTTGAAGAATTCTCACTTTATGAAAGATTAAAGAAACCGAACCCATAAATAATCAGCCAGCCTTTGCAAAACTTATCCATATTATCAGTGATAAGGTGGAAATTAAAATTTCATAGCTTTGGCCCTGGGTTCAGTCCCCAGCACCAAAAAAAGTAAATTAAATCAAATAAAAAAAAATGCACAGTCTTGTTTATCATGAGTCTAAAGATAATTCACACTAAAATGTAAACTATTAAAAATCGTTAATATTCTGCTCTTCTCCTGCATATTTACATTTAAACCAGAAATGAAGATGAGAAAACATAAGGCACTGCTTTTTTTCTTTTCTTTTCTTTTCTTTTCTGCTGTGGCCAAAAGACCAGGCAAGAACAATTTTAAAGGAGGAAAAGTTTATTTGGGGGTCATGGTCTTAGAGGTCTCAGTCCATAGATGGCTAACTTCGTTCCTCTGGGCCCAAGGTGAAGCAGAACATATTGACAGAGGAGCCAACAGAGGAAGGAAGCTCAGGACACAGCAACATGGAAGCAAAGAGAGATCTCTGCTTACCAGGAAAAAATACAAATCCCAAAGGTGAAAGGAAAGTGACCACAACACTCAGAGTGACCAAAAGATCTTTATTGCAGCAGTGCAACAAAGAGAAAAGAAGGAAGGAAAGAGAGAGAGAGAGAGAGAGAGAGAGAGAGAGAGAGAGAGAGAGAGAGAAAGAAGAGATGAACAGGGAGAGAGCAAGAGCAAGAGAGAGACAGAGAGTGCACGCAAGAAAGATAAAGAGCAAGAGAGAGAGAGAGCAAGAGAGAAAGAGCAAGAGAAAGAGAGCAAGAGAGAGGGGAGCCTGGCAGGAGGGAGTTTTTATAGCCCAAATCTAATGGGGCCTCTGGGTCTGCAAGCTGCCTTGTTGGCCCAAGGGGGGTTGAGTGCTCAGCCTTGAGCGGGACTTGACACAAACAGGTGATAAAGGACCAGATAGAGGGGGGTTTGAGTGCATGGGCTATCTTGCAGCCAACATCTGTTCAGCCTGCCCTGCAGACAACACAGTTCAGCCTGCTCTGCACCCAACATTCCTCCCTTTTTGTTTTTCTAAGTGACATGGGGGACGGCGTAAAGTCCTCTGACTTCTTCCTGCTTAATGGTGGACGGCGTTAGACCTAGAAGGGGAAGTGGAGGAATGTTCGGGGGACAGGTCTGAGAACACCAGGGCAGCCAGAAATAACACTCAGTGGCTACAGACAACTACCATGGTAGGGGTAAAGACCATAAAAGTTCCTTGAAACCACAAGTCCTTGATGGCATCAAACCAGTCCTGGATGGAGGAGATTCTTGGTATCAGCCACTGGTCCTGTAGCAGGGACTCTAGGAAGTATTGGAGGTGGCTTGGTTGAATCCAGTAATGTTCAGGGTGACAGCCTGATTGTAGCCAGTGGAAGGGCAATCGCCTTGACCTATAAACTGAGAGTGGGTGGTGTCATCCTGGTGTCAAGTCACATTGATGTAGAAGCAGTATCTGTAGTTTGAGATAAAAACTTGAGAGAGAATAATGATTAGTAAAAGAAGAAGAGGGTTTTAGATGGGCACAGAGTCTCTGGAGCCAGAGGAGTTGGTCTCCATCTTGGGCATCAGGGCTGGTAGTCTTAAAGAAGTATTTGATTGACTGACTTGTGGGTGAATTTGTGTATCTGATCTTGCAGGAACTTCTGTAGGCAATTTAATAGACATGGTCCTATTAGGAGAAACATAGAGAGGACTAACAGGGGTCCTGTGAGGGGGAGGAGCCAAGGCCATACTTGACTGAACATTCCCCATGGAGCCTGTTGGCTAGTTGCTGTCTCCTCTTTTCTAGCTGTTCTTGTCCTTCATTACTCCCAGGAATGACTGTGTTTTTGCTTAACTGGTTTTGGTAGGTGTTTAAGATCAAGTTGGTCAAAATTGACTTTGTTTCTATCTATTGTTAAGAGTCAGCGGAGTCCCCATAGGGGTCACTCGTGGGGGAACTTGAGAGCAGCTTCTCAGTTCTGCTAGTGCTTTTGCGCTAGGATGGGTCCAGGTCTTGCTTGACCATGTGGCTTCCCTTGGAAGCATCAGGGATGTCTCCTGTCTCCAATGACCCTCCTCTTCATAGCAAATGCACTGATTGGCTTTCCATTCTCCAGTGGTCTCATTAATCTCCCTGATCAGGAGGTTATGTGGCCCAGAGTTGCAAAGCTCTTTAGAGAAGTTCCCTGTTCCCTGGATTCAGACTGACTCAGAGGGCCAGAGCCAAATATTGGTTTTCTTGGCCATTTTAATTTAACTTTAAATCTTGATCATAAACATCCAGCAAAGTCAGTTTCACCCTAAATTAAGAGTATTGGGCTTTAGCTGAAGTCTGGCCTACTTTGGAGTCATTCTGACATGTAGTAAGATGGGAGGCATAGCCTTATCTCAGGTAAGCCAGGGCTCTTTAAATCTTAGGTAAAGTGTTCTAGTATTGAAGCTGATCTTTTTTTTAAAATATTATTTTATAAAGTTTACATATATGTTGTTGCTTGATGTCACATGAATACTAGGTAACACAGTATATTACATTTAAATTGTACCCAGTGTATAGAACTTTATATTAATCTTATTGATAACAGGTCCAGTTATAAAACATTAAATGATATAAATAAATCTCCAATAAGTTATTTTTATAAGCCTAAAATAACCATGCAACCTTTTGGAGAACACCAGCTTGATATAGTTTTTAAAGTTTCTATCTTAATGACATATACCTGGAAAATATGAATGCATTTAATATACAAAGAAGAGTAATAGTACCACAATTACTATTGATGTTTTTATATTAATCAAGTCTAGCTTTTAAAGAAATAACATATTACAATATTGCAAAATAACAGTTGTTGTTTAACCATAGTTGTATACACAGACCTTCTTTAGCACTTACTTAAACCTATATAGCCAGCATACACAGACCTGCTTTATCACTTGCTTAAACCCTCTTATTTACTTAATAGACTCTCTTATCCAGAAACACATTTTCCTTGTATTAAATCCATACTTAGAACCTTCTAATTTCTCTTTCCTATCTGTTAACTCTTTTTTATTCACACTTTGAAACAATCCTTGTAAATTTCTGAATTTAGGCAAATTATTCCATTTTAACAAGAGATATTTTGTTATTTGCAACACACAATTAATCACATCTGTTGACCATCTCATGAAAACATGAAAATGTTTAGGTATATAGAATTGTAGGGAGAGACAAGGCAAGGCACCTAAGATAGCACCGAAGATAGGGAAATAGTCCTATTTGGTTGCAACCGGATTCAGAGGACATTGCTTCTGTTGTAATCAATTAATCTCCTGAACCCCAAGTTTAGGTTGTTTCAGAATTTTGTACCCAACATGTAAGGGAAGGGGCTCAGAAGTTCACAGTCTGCAGAAGTTCACAAAAAGCAGGTTTTTTTTTTTTTCTCTGTTCTGGTCAAGTTAACCCTTCAAGGACACTTGGAAGGGGGAGAGCTTTTTCTTCACTTTCTCTCCTCTTCTTTCCACCCTCCCCACCCCTGCCAGCTGTTATCATGGAGCCCAGTTGGTAACCTCCTTATCTTAGACATGTAGCCTTCTCTGTGAAGCACCAGCTCAAAGCCAGAGGCCTTGTTTTACATATTTTGTGAAAAACTAGTACGGGGTGTCTAGCTTTTTGAGTGCTGATTTTTTCAGTGACCAAGTAAAACAGGGCAACATGAAAATAGGAAGTTTATCTACATTAAAATTTTTTGTAGAGATTCTTTTGCTGAAAGTCCTAAAATCAGCCATGGTGAAGATTTCTGGAGAAGATCAGTTAAGCCTTTTCTGTGGGCCTGGGTAGGGAGGGGGAAGATGGGAAGGCGGGGCTGAGAGCAGCTTGGTGGATCTGAGAATGAGGAAGGAATGATGTAAAAGAATAGAATTTTCCCTAGCAAGGAAAACTTGAGCAGTAGAACAGGTAGAGCAGAGGGAAGGATGGGAGTGAATATCCCAAAAAGCCTGTAAGGGACAATTCTTAGTAACCTGTTTTCAGTGATGACAAAGCAACTTTAAAGGCCATTTTTACCAGATCTCTGATGGGGGTCCAAGGGCTCTCTTCAGCTTGTTTGAGCTTTGAGTTAGCTGGTAAGAGGACCTGGTGGGACCTGGTGTGGGTGCTGACAGAAGAAGAGAGGAGTGAGTGGGTGAAGGGATTCCTTCAGTACCTGCTACCTCAGAAAAGAGGCAATGGTTTGAGGAAAGGCGGTTGTTTAGTTTTTGATCTAGTGAGTGGAGAGGAGAAGTCAGGTTGTTCAGGTGGGGGAGACAGTGGAGGGGCTGGGGCAGAAGGTTGAGGGTGAGGACCTATTTGAGCCAGGCGATAGGGTGGAAATTCATCAGTAGGGTCAAAAGTAGTGGATGAGTCTGGAGGAGGAGAAGATTGGGGATCAGTGGTTGTGGGTTTTGGTTTGCAAGCTAGAAAAATTTGCAGAGGTCTGCAAGAGGTGCAGAGAGCACAAGCAAGAAGAAAGCTTTGATATAGCAGCTCTTTACCCATTTTTTCGAATGCTCACAGTAATTGTAGAGATCCCTTAGAATGGAGGGATCCAGGGACCCAAAAGGGAGGCCATCTGCTTTGGTTGTCTAAGGGATAAGTGGGCCAGGCCTGGGTGCTATATTTGATCAATTTGGGGGTTTTGATGTCTGGTGTCAAGGAGAGAGTTTTGAGGTTATCCAAGAGGCATTGTAGGGGAGAGTCGACTGGCAGAGAGGACACATTACCCATGTCGCAAAGTAGTATAAGGAGGAGGAAAGGGGACGCAAACTTGGTATAGAGGAGAAGGAAGGAGACGCAACTGTAGTATAAGAGAGAAGGAGGAAACTGATTTATTGGCAAAAGGGGCGTCCCCGCTAGAGCCAAAAATCAGGAGTGCCTTATTGGCAGGTTCGAGCTGCAGAGATTGGTCGTCACCGAATCCTGACAGTCGAGGCTCTCGTCCTGGACGGAGCCGTAGCAGTGGGAGACCTTGGCCAAGGCTTTTCTTTTCGGAACCCCTCCTGGAGAGGCCTGAGACTCGCAGGGCCGCAGGGCCGGAAAGAGGGGAAAGAAAGAGACAGGGGAAGAGGGAGGAAGGGGAGGGTAAGCATCTCTCTGGCGGCCGAGTCTTGAAGGTGTGAGGACTAGGATTTTAGGAGAGCCACCGAGGCCATGAAGGTCTGGGTGGGGTGTGATGTTCAGTTTTCTGTTTTGTGTCCCCGGAGGTTACACAGTCCTTTGAGGGAGACCTACAAAGCCTATGCTGGTAAACTACCAGCTGGGAGGGGAAGGGAATAATTTTGAACCCAGGAGTCTATTCTGCCCTAGGAAGGAGTCCCTGAGGGCCACCGTGGCCTTGAAGGCTGTGGTGGGGTGTTTTCCTCCCCGCAGGTGGGCAAAGAGGTTTGCCGGACAATCAACGGTCAAATCCTCCTGACACCACCTTTGGGTTTAGGACTCCAGGAAGGGGAAACTCACCAATCGAAGGTCGGTGGTGGATGGAGTTCTGGCAGTCGAGAAAATGGTTTCAGGCCTGGGTTCAGGCCATCCGGTGAGTGGCACTTCCGAAGGAAGAGGGACCCAAAAGTGGGTTTTAACCCTCTCCCGGGTTTCGGCACCAATGAAAGGAAAGTGACCACAACACTAGGAGTGACCAAAAGATCTTTATTGCAGCAGTGCAACAAAGAGAAAAGAAGGAAGGAAAGAGAGAGAGAGAAAGAGAGAGAGAGAGAGAGAGAGAGAGAGAGAGAGAGAGAGAAAGAAGAGAAGAGATGAACAGGGAGAGAGCAAGAGCAAGAGAGAGACAGAGAGTGCACGCAAGAAAGATAAAGAGCAAGAGAGAGAGAGAGCAAGAGAGAAAGAGCAAGAGAAAGAGAGCAAGAGAGAGGGGGGCCTGGCAGGAGGGAGTTTTTATAGCCCAAATCTAATGGGGCCTCTGGGTCTGCAAGCTGCCTTGTTGGCCCAAGGGGGGTTGAGTGCTCAGCCTTGAGCGGGACTTGACACAAACAGGTGATAAAGGACCAGATAGAGGGGGGTTTGAGTGCATGGGCTATCTTGCAGCCAACATCTGTTCAGCCTGCCCTGCAGACAACACAGTTCAGCCTGCTCTGCACCCAACAAAAGGCACATCCCCAGTGACCTGCTTCCTCCAGCCACACCCGACCTGCCTACAGTTAGCACCAGTGAATCCATTCAAGCCGGTGATGTTCTGGTTAGGTTAAGGCTCTCGTTACCCAATCATTTTACCTCAATAATTTACTTTATTGCACTGTCTCACACGTGAGCTTTTGGGGGACTCCTCATGTCTGAACCATAGCAGAATTTCTGATAGGAGAAAAAAGCAGCCATTGCCGAAGAGACCTGAGAGATGGCTCTGCTCCAGGTTCCTCACAGGACAGCCACCTTGCACGTGAACTTGCTAGTGATAGAATACAGATTACCCGACGTCCTGGGTCTGGGCTGTTTGCCCTTGGCCAGCTCATGTCTTTCTATGGCAGAGGGACCTATGGCATCACTGAACCACAGGTGCCTGGGGGTAAGTTCAAAAGTCATGTAGGGTTTGAGGGTGGTAAGAGGATTTGATAAACCTCAGAGAGAAATGTTAACACATTGTTCTGAGGACTCTGGTCTTCCACCCAATCTCCCACAAGAAAAGGCCAGGGTGAAGTCAAATCTTAGTTTTGACCTATGGGCACAAGAAAATCCTCCTCTGTGCCCTAGTGCTCTTGTTATTTTTTTTTTCTAATAATGATACAAAATAATCTGAAAATTATTAGTATGTAGGTTGTGTAAAGCACGATTAATTTCTGCCATGAGTGCTCTCTACGAGTTTAAAAACATCATATGTTCTTTTGGGGACAGGCATGATTCAGTGGACAGACTTCTTAATAAAACCCATGGTTGCCTGTTCTCTTTCCTCTTAGGCTCTTTCTTTTTTTTTTTGTTTTATTTTCTATTCTTTTTTAACTCATAAGTGTGGACTGTTATTGCTTGCAATGACAAGGACCTACCAATTAATCATTCCTACTTATTCCTGAGGAGGATTCAAATTTTTATCAAAGTCCAAAATAATTCATTCAATTGCAGAAGAATGTAATTGGAGGGAAGTTGTTGGGGAGGGGAAAGGTCAGCAACCCTGTTTTGCCTGAAGCATGAATATTTAAAGAAGGGAGGGGCTAGGGGTGTGGCTCAATGGCAGAGATCTTGCTTAGCAAGTGCAAATGTGAAGTCCTGGGTTTCACCCCTAGCACCACAAAGGAAAGGTAATGAAAGAAAGGAACGTTGTCTAGATAGTCATCCAAGTAGAATGAGTTCTCTCTGTTGAACAACCCGTTCTCAGTGGCACTTGTGGAAAGGCTTGGAGCATCATAGGTGGATTTTATGTGCATCTTTGTTCTGTGCCAAGGTGGTGGTCCCCCACTTTCACCCAGGTATCTCAGCATAAAGAGAAAAGCATAAAGACAGGCACCCATGTCTCCCCTATGCATCCCACCAGTAAGCCAGTGAATATGCAACCCCACCAGGAAAGGAGAGGCAGCGGAAGCAAACTCCAGGGGAAACTGGAGATTAACTTCATCTATTTGTAATTTTGGGGGATGCTGCCAAGTATCAATGCTTCCATTAACATTAAGACCAGTTGGGTGTGGTGGCACATGCCTGTAATCCCAGCAACACTCTGGAGGCTGAGGCAGGAGGATCCAGAGTTCAAAGCCAGCCTCAGCAGATTAGTGAGACACTTTGCCACTCAGCGAGACCACTTTGTCTTTAAATAAAATATAAAAAAGGACTGTGGATGTTACTCAGTGGTTAGGCACCCCTGAGTTCAATTCCTGGTTCAAAAAAAAAACACGTTAGGACCAGATTGGACAGTTGAAATATTTAAACAAATCCAGTTCAGTTCTGTACTCCTCTGCTTCTCAGGTGGAGAAAGTAAGGAGAGAGGAGGAAAGGGACACAGGGGACAAATGGGCAATGCTACGCTTCCTCCTTGTTATCAGGCCACTGTGTCAAGAAAAATGGTGAATGTTACAGAGGCTTTCCAGATAATCTCATGTTGGTGGGTCGGGTTCTCTCACAGGGATTGACCATGTCCCTGAGAAAAAGGGACATAAAGTGGCGCTCCCGCCCAATGTTGGTGGGCTCCATCCCGTCCACTGAGGGCCTAAGTAGAATAAAAGCTGAAGGAGGAAGGAAATGGCCCCTTTTCCTTTCTGATTCACGGCAGGAGCTGGGACCTCTCATCTCATCTTTGCCTGCCCTCAGTGAGTGATTGACACCGTTGTTCCGGGTTCTGAGGACCACACACCACCAGCACTCCTGGGCCTCCAGATTTTGCATGTGGGACTTCTCGGCTTCCATATGGAAGAATAAGAGAAAAGAAAAGGAAGACTTTGTCGTAGAGACTGCTAGTCATTACCCCCAATCCATTTGCCCTTAAAGACTAAACTTCTGTTTTCACCTGGGCACTAAACACTACATTTCCTGGCTTCTTGGTTTGACATGACCCTGTGAATAAGTTGTGGTCAACAAGATACAAATGAGTATGTCGACTGGGACTTGCAGGAAGTTTTCTTGAAAAGCAGGAAGAGTCCTTCTTGCACTAATGGACTACCTCTTTCTCTTTCTTTTCTTAAAGATGTGATGGCTGGAGCCCCAGAAGCTATTTTGGACTATAAAGTGGCTTTGGAAATGAAAGCCATAGGTGGACTGACTATGTTGGAGTGGAAAGATCAGAGCATGGGTTTGTAAGAATGTTACCAGCCCGTCCTGCCCATCTGCAGAGGTACAGATGGTATAGACCCCAGAGAAGTGAACTACCTTGCTTAAGCAACTACTATTTTATAATATTTTGTTCTATGTGTGACCAAATCTAATTCTAACTAACCAAGAAATCCTCCCTCTTTTGCCCTCCAAATGACCCCAAGTGAATGTCAACTGCTTTAACATTTACAGTTACTCATGAAGTGCGGTACCTGTTTGTGTATCACAAAGTAGACAAAGTCACTTCATTTTAAGGTTTACTCAGTTAAAATGCTCATTTCTTTTCCTTCATGCTCTTTGTAGTTTGCCATTCCAACTTCCAAGCCAAGGAAACGACTCCCAGGAGGAGTGTCACATGTGTGGCCTGACCCTGTACTCCTCCTCCTAATGTCACTTTCCCTTCTGCCCTCTGGCTCCTGGAGCTATGGCCGAGTGACTTCTGCTCCTGGTGCTGGTGAGGCAGGCAGCTTCCCTGGCCTGTGGTTCCCCATGCCGCAGTTGGCTCCAAATATGTCCTTTCCATCTATCTACACCAACACCCTGCCATATATTTCTCCCAACAAGGAGGTTTTGTGCTTTTAATATATTAAATAGCTTTATAGCAATTTTACTGAAAGAACTCTTCAAACATTTATTGGTTTTTTTCCATCATGGATGCCTTTCCTCGGAACCAAGGCTGAATTTCAAGCCCTCAGTAGGGAGGTTATGTCTTATTAATCTTGGCATTCATGGCACCTGGTGTAGTACTTGACACCTGGAAGGTATTTATTAAATCTTTTGCATGAACGGTGACTCCATGGATACTTACATTTATTCTCCCCTCAAACCCTAAACCATCATCCTGGCACCAAACCAGTGTGCTCCCATTCTCATCCTTACAGAGAAGCTCTTCCTGGTCACTCTTATTTACCTTTCAATACCAACAGGATTTCTCTCTGGACTCATCACATTGCATAGCATCTTAGAGGAAGGGGTTGCAGGGGTGGGGAAGGAGACAGCCTTTGTCTCTGTGACCTTCGTATGCCCTGTCATCCAATTTTCCCATTTGCCACAGTCTGGCTTGGCACAAAATAACCGAGCCACCACAAAGCCTTGTGGATTCAAACAGCAACTCTTTATTCCCGAACTCTCACCAACACTCTACCCACACTTCCCGTGAACACACTGCCTCTACCGGCTCCGTGCACCAGTTCTCTCAGAACCCCCGTGAGAACTCAGAGCGGATGCCTGAGGCAGCAGGATACGCCCTAATCCTGGAGCCGCCCTATTCCCAGCAGGATCCACCCTAAACCCGGAGCCACCCTAATCCCTGAGCAGGGTCACCTTTCAACCCCAAAATGCCATGTGTCATTCCTACTTGGCTATGGTTCTCAGCACCCACTTCTTCAGGTCCCACTAAAGGGCTCTACCTAGCAAATGGCCAGGTCAGCATTTAACCCTGAAAGAAGAAATCTAGTGTCACACAATCCTCAAGCTCCAAATTTCTCCATCCCCATCCTTCCAGTATTTTGTTAGTGATGAAGAAAAGGGGAGGCAATAGAATATGAGCATCATGTGGGATTTGGCAGATATAGGACTAGAAGATAGTTTTTAAGTGTTTTGGCTACACTCCTTAGTGGGACAACTTCTAGGTCACAGCGGGAGGACTCAGTCCCTTAGAATTGCCTGACTGGAGAGATCAAGATGGACACATAATTCAGCTCCTGATTCTGGCTGTAGGAATGAGGAGGGATCCCACTTGCTAACCTCTTCGCTGGCCACATAACAGGGGTGATAGTGTTACTGCATGAGATACCTATTATGAGTTTTTCCTAAGGAGGGTTGATTGGGAAGAGCCCCTAACACCACCACCTTTGAAGAGTGACAATACTCTTAGCCCCACTACATCACAGTGGGAGTGAATTTTTCCTGTTTCCTCATTATACACCTGGACATAGCACAATGCTTGTGTTAGGCATCTGATAAATATTTTTTTAAGCAAAAGTAAATGAATGCACATGTAACATAATTGCTGATCTGTGGCTTGAAAACAAACCTTTGGAAACATCACAAATAGTTAATAAAAGTGCCAATGCAACTCAGGAAAATTTGGTACATAAATGAGCATGTGCTTTTCATAAGGACCAAAGGATTTCCATACGGTCAGGAAGAAAGCTATAATACAGTATGAGCTGTTATGTCTGTGTCAGCCATAGAGGGTTAAATTTTCAGACTCATGCACAACCTTGAGACTTTCAGAAACTCTTTTCTCTGTTTCCTTCCAAGTTGGTTCTTTGCTCTGGTGAAGCAGGTTAACACTGAGATCCTGACTTCGAGGTTCAGTTCTGATAGTGTGGTGTGTGTGGGAGTGAATGTGGGGTTGACCTTGGTCACATGATCTCGACTCTCAACACCTCAGAGAAGAGGATTTTGGAGATGGAAATTCCTGCGCCACTGAATTCACAATTTCATGTGGTTATGGAATGGAGGAATTAGTTTGAAAAGCACTTTTAAAACACCAAAGTTTAAAATGCAATGTTATTTCCATCTCATAGTCTTTTCTGATTTTTTTCCTAATTTTTTACATCTTAACTCGTATCTTTTCTTTGTTATTTTCTAATGTTCTTTTAAAATTTTTCATTGTTATGTTTGGCATGGGTTTGTATACTTTTTAAAAATGCTGGATAAATACTTTTGACCCATGAGCTCCTTTCTGCTTTATCTGCCATGAAATTGAGCAAAGGACTTTTTATATATGCTCAGTGTGTCTCAGGGCACTGAGCAGGACTAGGCAAAGCCTTGGCTGAAGGCACAGGCCTGGGGCATGGAGGTGAGGAGGGTCATCTCGCCTGCCCGAGCTCAGGGGCTTTGTCAAGGTGGCAGTGGGCAGAGATAGGGCACATAGTTCCCAGCTTGGGAACTGTTTTCATAGCTCCATTAGGAATTCCCTGGTAAAATGTATGCAAAACTCTTTGCTTTTCTTTCCCCATCCCTCCGACATCCTCCTCAGGCAGTACTTGATTAATTGCAATTTGCAGTCTCTGTGGGAACTCCCATGAAGAAAAACAAAGCTGAAACCATAAATTCTACACCAGGACAAAGGAAAACATAAGCACAGGGTCTCAAAAAAAAAAAAAAAAAAAAAAAAAAGATGTCTTCAGTTTCCTTCGATACACACAAAATTTCATTTTGGTTGAAATTTCAACACTTTGAATTCTGAGAAGGTCATATCCCACTGCTATGGCTTGGATATGTTTTGACTTGTCCCCTAAATGTTCACGTGCTAAGGCCTGGTCCTCTGTGCAGCTGTGTTAAAGATGGTCCTTTTAAGAGGCAGAGTCTTGTGGTAGGCTATTAGGTCCCTGGGGTATTACCCTTAGAAGGGGTTCATGTCATTCTCATGGGATCCCGGTCAGTTCCTAAGAAAATGAATGGTTATAAAAGGAGAAATCCTGGCTCCTGAATCCTTCTGGCTTCCTGTCTTGCCATGGGACCTCTCCTCTCCTACATGCTTTTGTCACAGTGCCACTCACCATGTTGTGATGTAGCCAGAGGCCCTCACCAGAGCCCAGCAGATGCTGCTGCCGTGCTCACCCCAGAGGCTCCACTCCAGGACCATGAACTAGATACACCTCTGTCCTCTATGAGTATCCAGCCTCTGCTTTTATATATATATATATATATATATACCAACAAAAAGTGGGCTAATACACCAGCTGAGTGTCTCAGTGCAGTGATTAAGACCCTTCAGGGATAGGAGAGAAAGGCTGAGAAATTTCTCCTCTCTCAGTGTCCACCATTGGATGTTCCCCAGAACAATAATGAATAATCACAACACTAAACGTAGTACTGAACTTTCAAAATATGCACTTGGTACTATTATTAATGTCATCTGATCAAGAAAGAAACTGAGGTTGAAAGTAGATGAGCCACACACAGAAGGTCACCAACCAGAAGTGACAGAGCTGGAATTCTAGCTCAGTTTCCTAGTTCATCTTTACAGTTTTCTTTGCAGTGAATTTATAAATTTACTTAGCTTTATGATTGTGAAGCTACCATAGGAATAAAAGTTATGCTATTGATACTTCAGTGATATTATAATTAATACAAATGGGATCCATAAATATTTTTTTTCTGTAGAGTTTGTGTGAAGCTGTCTTGGTTGATCATACGAATGATTTGAATCCACATGTCATGAGACAGAGGCTAATTTGGGCTGCTAAGAATCTGGTATCCTAAGATATCTGCCTGGTCTATAATGCAGGCCTTGTGTATAAATGCAGTAATGAACACTGAAGTTCCTTAGTAACAGAAAGTTAATTTTTGCAAATTACAAGTTTTGATGAAGTTGATCAGAATGAGTTTAAAAATGCTATTTTACTGTAACTTACTATACAGAATCCAGAATAAAATTACAACAACAAAATCCATAATAACTGCTGTGGCCTTTAGCTGGTGGAATACTGGGAAATGTGTGCTTCGCTTCTTTGCAGCCTTCTTTTCAAAGTCCACAATTGTCATTTGCTCTGTACTACAGACAGCGAGCTACCCTTTTCACTTAATATCATGTTGCAGTTTCCCCCCATGTTGCCAAAAACCTTGCAAAACCATTTTTTCACATTTCAATATGCTATGACTTATTGCCCTGTTATTGGATATTTTGGTTATTTCCTTTTTAAAAAATAAAATGTCATAAATTTTTGTGCCAATTTTTGCTTAGTTAGTACCCATTCCCAAAATAGGCTCTTGGGTTAGATGGAAAGGCCTTTAAAAAGCATATGTTGAGGACTCCCTTATAATGGAGTCCTGGGTCTTCCTGCTGTCCTTTATGGATTCCCATGACTCTCGTGGTACCCCAGCACCCCTCTGTGATCAGCTCTTTTGTCCTTTCACCTCAGAGAGTACATTGGCTCTCTGTGAGTGATTTGGAGAAGGATGTCCCAAGACCCTTCAAATCTCTTGTTCCCAGTCTATGCACAGGCTTGGGTATTCTGGAGGCCCAGCGGTGTCTCCCCAACCTCCTTGTGAATCCACAGACTGTGCTTTCAGTGAACAAATGGAGCTACCCCTTCTATGTACCTGTCTTCTGCACAGGTGAATGCCAATCCCTAGGTCCCCACCCCCACTGCAACCATGGGATATGGTTGGACCCAGTGCCCTCTTGCAAGTAACTAGTACTTAACTAGTAAGTAACCAGTACTTGTAAGTAGAGAGCTTCAATGTACCTTCTTTGCTCTTAGGGGGACCCATTACTTTAAAATCTCCACTCTAGAGAAAGGGTCTATAAGGTCATTATGAGCTTGACCTAAACTTGGGCTTTTTGCTAACATGTTCCCCAAGTGCTTGGCAAGCTATTGGTTCCGATTAGTTTTAGGATTAGGAAGATAGTGAGGTGGCATTGGTGTGACCAGTATGTAGGGACAGTACAGTGCTGCTTGGCAAGTTTCCCTCTGATGGAGTTGTGGAGACTGGACAATGTAAGAACCAGCAGGAACTTGGCCCCTTTAGTTTTCCGGCAGAGGGAAGAGTGCTGACTCCTCTTCTAAAGTCTTGAAGCTACCAGCTGGCTCGTGATGTGAATAGAGAAATTACTATTGCCAGGAAACTCCTACCAAGGACCATGGGTTTGTGGTCCTTGGGTCAGTCCTAAACTGAGGGGATGATTTCCTTTGTAGAGAGGAGAGCCTTCCAGTTAGGTCAGGATGAATACATCTGATTGTGTTTGTTGTGGTGGGAATTTCTATCACTTGTTCTTAGACCCGTGATTTTCTAGGTCAATAACATTATTTCCCCAAGTTGTGAATAAAATCCAGTATTTCAAAAATAGGACTGAATGCCAGGGGCTTAATATGTATTGTCTCCCAGCCCATGATTATTAGTCCATCTGAGAGGTCTCTTGGAAAATTCAAGAAGTGCTTTTGATCTCCAGAGGCTAAATAGGTGACAAAATACTGGTTGGCTATAACTCAACTTTTCTAGAGATGAAGAGTAGTTTTGTCCTTTCATCAGAAATGGAAAAAAAGTGGCACAATGGTTTAGAAGCTAACTGTCCTGGAGTGGGAGACCAGCTGGATTCTAGCACCCTGAACACCACCTAAGAATGAAGACCAAGCAGGAA
The DNA here is from genome assembly GCF_045843805.1 of Urocitellus parryii. Lineage (NCBI taxonomy): Eukaryota > Metazoa > Chordata > Mammalia > Rodentia > Sciuridae > Urocitellus > Urocitellus parryii. Next base: position 72,961,622 of record NC_135539.1, on the reverse strand, counting down.
GCCGGGAAGACTGGGGTGACACCAGGGGGACAGTGGGCCTGGGATGCATGCTGGAGGGAAATGTGCTAAGGGACGCTGGCAAATGTGTCCTCGTGACTTTCACCTGCTCGCTTCTCAAAAGACTTTATTAAATGCTTAGTGTGGGAAATGAAAAACCTGTGACAACGGAAGGAACATTCCAAAAGAAAAGAAGAAAGAACTGACTCACCAGGGCACGGGCCTCTCTTTCTCTTATGTGATGAGTTGCATGACAGGTGATCATCGTATTCATCCTGAAAAATGTCAAAGCCACATGCCAGATTTTCCAGGCCTCCTGCCTGGGTCACCACTCTGAGGCCCTGGATTCAGAACAGGAAGCCGAGAGAGCAGCTGGGTATCGGACTGTGGGTGCAGAGTTGTTTTGAAGTTATAGAACCTTTCTGTTGACACCTGCTCTTTTAGTTAGCTTTTTCACTGCTGTGACTAAAAGACCCGACCAGTACAATTGTACAGGAGGAAAAGTTGTTTTAGGGGCTCATGGTTTCAGAGATCTTGGTCCATAGACAGCCGGCTCCATTCCTCAGGGCTCGAGGTGAGGAAGGACATCATGGTGAAAGACTGTGGCAGAGGGAAGCAGCTCACGTGATGATCAGAAAGCAGAGAGAGGGAGTCTACTCTCCAGATACAAAATATATACCCCATGGCCACACCCGCAATGCCGCATCTCCTCTAGCCACCTTCAGTCACCAATCAGTTAATTCTCATCAGAAGATTAATTCACTGATTGGGTTAAGACTCTCATAACCCAATCATTTCTCCTCTGAGCCTTCTTGCATTGTCTCATGCATGAGCTTTTGGGGGACACCTCACCTCCAAACCATAACACCTGTCTCAGGACAGGCATAGCCACCACACAGTACTGTTGGTGAGAACAGCACCATAATTCTGAACTGATTATTCAATGAAATAATGTATTTCCAACGTGTGATATCAGTTTTACTCATGTTGGACCCAGACCAGCTTCTGTTTGGCTTAAATCCATCTTCTTTTTGAGAAGATCCGCACTGACCTCATTTATGATTTATCTTGGGTTCAGTATGTTGCAAACTTTCCAAGGGCAGGATGCTGCTCTTGCTAGCACCAGCACGGAGCCTCCAGCATGAGCAGGAAGCTGGTGCTTCCTCCAGTTGCATAGTTTATCAGTTCATTGATGGCAGAAGCCATGGTGTCTCTTTTAATTTTTAATGACCAAGAGCAGCCAGCACAATGTAGTCTGTGGTGAGTAGAATACACTCTCCTGTCTCTCCAGTGTCAGAAAGCCTAGAAGATAGGAAACAGGCTACCGTGGGTCCACCCTTCCTCAGGGTAGGCCAATGGATCAAAGTGCAGAGGACCAAACTAAGGAGCCAGTGTCTTTTAACACTCAGCATTGTAGAAATGAGTCCCCCGACTCAGAATCAGAGTCCTGACTGTCTGTGGGGGAATTGAGGTTTCCTGGAGTCCACGGGGGGTTAATTCTGACAGGAGGAATGAAGTGGCAGAATAGCCCAGGGTGGGCCAGATCCTCCCATGGTAACGGTTCACATCCTCCTGGAGGTGAGTCCTAGGTAAGAACTTTTGGACCGGCTGATGGTGTCTTAAAGTGGTTCTCTGCATCCCCATAGCAACATTACAGCTAAACTGCACTTCTGTGTCCCTGTAGAAACATCTCTTCTGGGGGCAGCTGCTCTTTCTTGGCCATCCTGGTGTTGTGGCAGGGTCTATCTGTGTTTCAGAGGCTCAGCTAACACACATCTCCATCTTTTCTTAAAAATTTATTTATTTATTCTAATTTATTATACATGACAGCAGAATGCATTTCAATTCATAGTACACATATAGAGCACAATTTTTCATGTCTCTGGTTGTACACAAAGTAGAGTCACACCATTCTTGTCTTCATTTATGTACTTAGGGTAATGGGTTCCATCTCATTCCATCATCTTTCCTATCCCTCCCTTCCACTCCCTCCCCTTTGCCCTATCTAAACTTCCTCCATTCCTCCCATGCCCCCCCATCCCCATTATGGATCAGCATCCACATATCAGATAAAACATTCTGCATTTGGTTTTGGGGATTGGCTTACTTCACTTAGCATTATATTTTCCAACTCTATCCATTTACCTGCAAATGACATGATTTTATTCTCTTTTATTGCTGAGTGATATTCCATTGTGTGTATATACCACAGTTTCTGTATCCATTCATCTACCGAAGGGCATCTAGGTTGGTTCCACAATTTAGCTATTATTAATTGTGCTGCTATAAACACTGATGTGGCTGTGTCCCTTTAGTATGCTGTTTTTAAGTCCTTTGGGTATACTCTGAGGAGTGGGATAGCTAGGTCAAATGGTGGTTTCATTCCCAGTTTTCCAAGGAATCTCCATACTGCTTTCCAGATTGGTTGCACCAATTTGCAGTCCTACCATCCTTGCCAACACTTATTGTTGTTTCTCTTCATAATAGCTGCCATTCTGACTGGAGTGAGATGAAATCTTAGAGTGGTTTTTGATTTGCATTTCTCTAATTGCTAGAGATATTGAACATTTTTTCATATATTTGTTGATTGATTATATATCATCTTCTGAGAAGTGTCTGTTTTGTTCCTTGGTCTATTTATTGATTGGATTATTTGGGGGTTTTTTGGTATTAAAATTTTTGAGTTTTTTATATATCCTAGACATTAGTGATCTATCTGATGTGCGTGTGGTAAAAATTTGCTCCCATTCTATAGGCTGTCTATTCACCTCACCAATTGTTTCTTTTACTGAGAAGAAGCTTTTCATTTGAATCAGACCCATTTATTGATTCTTGATTTTATTTCTTGCACTATAGGAGCCTTATTAAGGAAGTTAAGGCCTAATCTGACATCATGAAGATTTGGACCTACTTTTTCTCCTATAAGGCCCAGGGTTTCTGGTTTAATTTCTAGATCCTTGATCCACTTTGAGTTGAGTTTTGTGCATGGTGAGAGATAGGGGCTTAATTTCATTTTGCTGCATACTGATTTCCAGTTTTCCCAGCACCATTTGTTGAAGAGGCTATCTTTTCTTCAAAATATGTTTTTGGTGCCTTTATTTAATATGAGATAACTAAATTTACATGGGTTTGTCTTTGTGTCCTCTATTCTGTACCATTGGTCTACAAGTCTATTTTGGTGCCAATACCATGCCATTTTTGGTATGTTTTTGTTACTCTGTAGTATAGTTTAAGGTCTGGTATAGTGATGCCACCTGCTTCACTCTTCTTGCTAAGAACTGCTTTAGCTATTCTGGGTCTCTTATTTTTCCAGATGAATTTCATGGTTGCTTTTTCTGTTTCTATGAGGAATGTTATTGGGATTTTAATTGGAATTGTATTAAATCTGTATAGTGCTTTTGGTAGTATGGTCATTTTGACAATATTAATTCTGCCTACCCAAGAACAAGGGAGATCTTTCCATCTCCTAAGGTCTTCTCTAATTTCTTCCTTTAGCATTCTGAGGTTTTCATTGTAGACATCTTTCAACTCTTTCATTGATTCCCAAGTATTTTTTTTTAGGCTATTGTAAATGGGGTAGTTTTCCTAGTTTCTCTTTCAAAGCATTTGTCACTGATGTACAGAAATGCCTTTGATTTATGGGTGTTGATTTTATATCCTGCTACTTTGATGAATTCATTTATTAGTTCTAGAAGTTTTCTGGTGGAATTTTTTGGATCCTCTAGGTATAGAATCATGTCCTTGGCAAATAGTGATAGTTCGAGTTCTTCTTTTCCTATCTGTATTCCTTTAATTTCTTTTGTCTGTCTAATTGCTCTAGCTAGAGTTTCAAGAACTATGTTATATAAAAGTGGTGAAAGAGGACATCCCTGTCTTGTTCCAGTTTTTAGAGGAAATGCTTTAAAATTTCTCCCCTCTTGTATTTGATTTTCCAATTCATTCCTCATGTTTGGAAAATTTTCTGGCATTATTTCATTGAACAGACTTTTCATTCCTTTGGTTTGAAACTCTATGCCTTCCTCCATCCCAAGAATTCTCAAATTTGGTCTTTCCATGTTATCCCATAATTCTTGAATGACCTGCTCATGGTTTCTTACATTTTCACTGTGTGGTCAACATTCTTTTCAAGCTTATATAGATTATATATTTGTCTTCATTATCTGAGGTCCTGTATTCCAAGTGATCTAATCTGTCAGTGGTGCTTACTATTGAGTTTTTAATTTGGTTTATTGTTTCTTTCATTTCAAGGATATCTGGGTTTTTTTTCCTCCAGAACCTCTATCTTCTTATTGAAGTGATCTTTTCCTTCTTGGATTTGCTCTCTTATGTCATGCTTTAATTCACAGAACATTTTAATTATGTATATTCTGAACTCTTTCTCCGTAATTTTTCCTGTTGTACTGGCCATGGATTCTAATAATGTATCTTGGTTTGTTTGGGGCACTTCCTTCCCTTGTTTTTTCATGTTGTCTGTGTGTTTTCCATTTTGGTACTGCAGATCCGAGGTGTTATAGTTTTTACCTTATAGCCTTATGGTGTCCCTGCAGGGTTCTAAAAATTCTCCTTTAAGGGGGAGAACAATATTAACAGATACAATACAAACAATATATAGCCTTAAGCCAAATAGCTTCTATTAAGATGTTCATGGTTTGTCACAATATACAGAAATGGTGAGTTCCATTATTATCTACAATATAAACAGTGGGTTTGCAAAAGGGTCTATAGTTTCTGATGATGGACAAAGAACCAGGGGTGAGGTGTAGGATGAGATGTTAAGGGGGTAGGAGGTGAGGATACCGAGTTATTAGATCTTAGAGTGCACGAAATAGCAATCTAAAGAAGTTGGTTAGTAGCAAGAGAAGAGAGAGAAAGTGATTTTCAGGAGACAAGTAAGTGGGAAGACAGTAGAGAGAGTACAAAAACCAAACATAAATAGCAAGAAAAATTTTAAAAATGTAACCATAGGAGATAAAAGAATATAGAACACAACTGTAATATATTATTCAGACATCCCAGTCCTCAGTACCCTAATTCATGAAAAGTACTTGGTTTTACAAACGTTGGGGGTGTGAGGGCAAGGGCAGGAGAAGAGAGAGAGAGAGAGAGAGAGAGAGAGAGAGAGAGAGAGAGAGAGAGAGAGAGAGGAGGTAAAAAGAAAAAAATCTCAAAGGAAGATATAAGGATTGTTTTTGTTGGCGACCAGTATCTTTCCTGCTTTCCTTCTCATCCAATAGGTGTTCTTGTCTGGTGTTTGCTGGTACCTCCATCCTCTGGATGTGAGGGTTATTGGGGTGGGAGGGTTGGTCTTGGGGGCAGAGCCCCTGGAGGTGGGGTATAGCACTTGCCTGTCCCTAATAGGTGCCTGCATGCCAAGGATCTCCTTGGGAGCCCAATCATGTGATGTGAGTGCCTGGTCCTATCTTCTTAGAGCACCTGTAGACCTCACAGTTTCTGGTCTCTAATTTAGTCTCTAAACTGTATCTCACTCACCTTCTCCCTTTCTACTTCCCAATCAGGAACTTCTCTTTCTGGAGGTCTTGTGGGCTACATTCTGGGGGCTGTGCACAGGTCGTGGAGAGCTGTTTTGTATTAGGTAGTTCAGGGCCAGGCTTTGGGAGCTGGATTAGCAGCTGAGGAGGAGTGTGTGTGTGTGTGGGGGGGGTGGAGTTGGGGACTATATGTACCTTGATATTGCTTCTAAACTCCGGCTGGTGTACCAAGCTGGGAGTTGCCCCGACTAAAGATGGTGACAAAGATGTCCCAAGATGGAGGTAGCTGCTTTCAGTGATGGGGTTAGGGTTGCACCCAGGCGGGCTGGGTGGTAGAGTGGGTGGCGTGCAGTATTGTGGCTGGTGGCTGTCTCAGACCCTGTGCGGTGTCCCTAGGTGCAGGCTACTGTGTATAGTGGACTATGACAGTGGTTGCTGTGTCCCAAGATGGAGGTGACCTCTGGGATCCCATGTTGGTAGATGGAGGTTCACATGGAAGTGGCAGCCAGAGGTCCTGCAGGGGGGCAGTGGTTGAGGTGTCCTGCATGGGAGTGGCAGCTGGGATTCCGGTGCTGGTGGGTGGCCAGGGATTCTACTGGGTGCTGAGGCCTGGAAACCTGCGGCGGGCACAGCAGCCGTGATCACTCGCAGAGAAACAGTATTCCCACTACTAGAATCCCAGGTCCCAGAGTGACACAGAATGCAGCCTTCCTCTAGCCCGCCATCTTGGATCCTCTGGTTCCATCTTTAACTCACCATAAAACAACGGTTTCCATATTCTCCCATCAATTCTCCCTTCCATCCTGCCAGCCGTGATTTCCTGTGGTCCTGCCTCAATCCCTGAGGATTAAACTAGATAAGATGGTTGAAGATGGGTGCCCTCCACCTAATGGTGACAGTAGGACATTGGGAACAACAGCCAGAACTTTGTCTTGAAAAATAAACAAATCACTGTGGGCTTTTGCTGTTTGAATCCTGCTCCTCCTTCCTCTAACCCTGAAGATCAGGGAATGCTTTCTCCCTGGCCTGTTACTTGTGTTTCTGTCTGCCAGACTTGCACATACAGGAACTGCAAGGACCTCAAAAAAGAGGTCCAGTAAGATCCAATAAGTTAGAGAAAATTTTCTGATCTGTTAACCAAAAACACAGGTGCAAACGGGGTTCTTATTTTCCTCAGAAGGCAGCTTCTGGATAGCTTTCTCAACGCTCATATCTTATTAGTCTACTGTCCTTAAACCTGAACTGTCTATAAATTCTTTATTTTCTATCATGTTTACCATCTCTGCTTCCTGACATTTAAAGACCACAAACCTCACATTCTTGCTTTGCTTACCCAAATACCCCTTGTAACTCACAATGAAGTGTCACTAGGAACTTCTATTCTCTGGGCCCTCTTGCTTCTGGCCCCCAGTGATTCTTCGGTATTCTCATCACTGACCCCATAAATCACACCTAGCAGCACCTCCCAGATCTTGGGTGAATCCTGAATCCTGGCTTCTGTGTCCTCACCATGCCCAGCAACACTCTCTCCTGGAGAGGAGGTCCAGTAGGAAGTCTTTTCTAATGGGCATGGACAGAGACAGCAGCCCTCCTGCACCCTTGGAAAAAAAAAATCACAAAAGTAAGATAGAAATAGATAGAAACCTAAAGGATTGACTACACAAAAATCAAGGAAGCACAGAAGGAATTTACAAGTGATCTTTTGTCTTTTGTTAGATCTAGGAAGGAGCTACATACTCAAAAAAGTAGCAGGGTGTCCAAATAAGGCTGACGTTTCAGTTAGGCTGAGTTCCAATAAGTACAACAACAACAACAACAACAACAACATGTATAAGAAAATTCAACTGACAAATTGGTCACAAAATGTTCAGAACCATTTATTAGTGTTCTACTCATATTATCAATGTGTTGATGATATAGATTTTACATCTTAATATTTTCATTTTTTATAATGTCCAAGGACTTGAGCTGACACTGTCTTTAAAAGGTAATTTTAAGAGTACTAGAAAAATTAGATTATTAATAATGAGGAAGAACTAAAATTAAGATAATTTTTTTAAAGAGAGAGTGAGAGAGGAGAGAGAGAGAGAGAGAGAGAATTTTTAAATATTTATTTTTTAGTTCTCAGCGGACACAACATCTTTGTTGGTATGTGGTGCTGAGGATCGAACCCGGGCCGCACGCATGCCAGGCGAGCGCGCTACCGCTTGAGCCACATCCCCAGCCCAAGATAAATTTTTAACTGTTTATTTTATAAACCAGACCATGGTATATAAAACAAAAGGGGTAAATATTATAATTGTGCTATTTTCTTAAATAGAATAGAATGAAATAAAGGAATAATTTGTTCCAATCTGGACTTTACCCATGTAATTTCTCCTTGTTATAATCTTATCTAAATGAGAATTTTGAATAGTTTTACTTCTAAAGGATTACAGATTTTGAATCCAAATGGATTCAAATTTGGTTTGTTTCCTGGGATCCTTACAAACCTTCAAATATGTGACTATCTCCATAGAAGCATCTCACCAGAAAGAGCAGTGGACTTCTGTTTGGGAGACCAAAGAGCCCCTAAAAATATCAACTTGAAAGTTGTTGAGGTTCATTTCTCCCTCGTGCAGTCATTCCAAAGTGACAGGTTCAGCCTGCTGAGGAGTCCCTCCTCTACACGGCCATTCATGCACATAGCTCTACCTGTGCTACTCCCCCACCTCTTGGGACAGGATTTAGGAAATGTTTGGTCTAAGCAGCCACATAGTATTTTCTGGCTTTGTAGGTCATATGGTCATCCTCAAAACAATCACTCAGCTTTGCTTTTGTAGCTGAATGACACATGCACTTGATTTGTAAGAATAATGCGTGGGTTGGCTTTGGCCTGCAGCCTGTAGTTTTCAATTCTCACCGCACAGTTCAAACTGGACCATAAGATGCTTCCCTATCCATGCTTCATACAGGAAGCCCCAGGACTGTAATGGCTCACATCACCTCTGCTCACCTCTTGTGAGGGAGAATCCATCACTCCTGCCTCTGAGAGAGGGTAGGTAATTCAGCTACTGTCTGGGCAGCCACATGCACAGTCTTGACCTTAGTGCTGTTAATAGAAAGGATACGTTTTCATTGATAATCAGCATTGCTACTACACTGGCCGACTTAATGAAGGAGTTATCCTCATTCGTTTTTTTTTTTTTTTTTAATTCTTGCATGCCCTGCACCTAGCACAGTGCCTGACCTACTGAAAAAATGCTAAAGTAAATACTTGACAAGTAAATGCATGAATTAAAACCAAAGCCAAGCTGCATGCTAAACTATCTGCTAAGTTCTCTTGCCAGCCAAGTGACTTGCTATAACACAATCACTTTCCTGTTCAGGGTATCCGGGAAAATAAAATTGAATGTTTGTCAAATATTTGCTAATTCTGTTAATACTAAAAGTGTCAAAAGTTTTATTTTATCTAAAAATAACATAATGATGCATTGACATGCAATGTCATTTGGTCATCACAGTCCCCTTGTGTGGAAAGTCACTGTACTTAACCACATTGTCACAGGTGAAGCAACTGGTGCTCTAATCAATTCAGACAAGAAGGAATTAGGATTCAAACCTAAAGGTAATGACCCAGATATTTTTATTATACTGCTAAAGAGTCTATTTAACTCATCTGGTGTCATTTCAATCATTTAAATTTTTTGTAATTTAGAGATAGCTATACCTGATTAATGCATATTAATTTCCTAATGTGACTTTTATAACATCTCAGCAAACTTATTTCTCACTAATATTTCACCAGCATATAAAGATTATCTTGCATGGCCAGCTTTGAGATAATAAACTGGATGCAGAATAACCTATTCTGAACAGATTATAAAATTTTTCTGAAAAGGGATTCATGGATATAATTGCTTGAAGGAGTACTATATACTGTAATTAGAAGGTACAGTGGTGACTCATCTGAGTGGTAATGAGATTAAAACTTCATAAATTCTTAGGGTTTCATGAGCTAAACGGTTAGTTAAAAGAGTATTTAAAATATTGATTTTTTAAATGACTTTTTTCTATACTTTGATATGCAAACTGTGTTTCAGAAACCACATAGCAATGAGAGATTGGTCTGGAAGGAATAGCAGGAGGCAGTGGGGATAGAAAAAGAAAAGGGAAGAGGAAGAGGCACAAATGCACTTGTCACCAGCTGTCACAGTCACCAGAGCGGATCCTGCTCCAAAGACCATTCTCATGAAATCTGGCAGGGATTCCAAAAGACTGAAGGCCTGAGAGTGAACCAGCGGACCACACCAGACAAACACGTCCCGGAGAGCTGGAGTTCCTTGGTGAGAAGCATGCCCAGCAGAGCCTTCCCAAGTCCCCAGCGTCCCACAGTGGTGTGACCTAAGAAGGATTGGTACCGTGGGCTTCTCTGCTGCACCACACATGCAGCCACAGGCTCATCTCAATCAACGTGGCCCTCAGTCTGTGTTTGGGACACTTCCTTTTTCTTACCTACGTTAAAGCCAAGGTTCTTAAATGGCTTTGGGGGACAGGGTCAGCAAGGAAACCTTCCTAGGAAGCTACCAATGCATGGTGGTCTCCTCCTCCTCCTTGCTCCTCCTCTTCCACCTCCTTCTCCACATCCTCCTCTTTGGTTTCATTGCTTTCTCTCTTTTCCACTTTTCTTTGAAAATCTTTCTCTTGAGATTATGCTAATCAGAGGAAGTAACTTCTCCCTCATCAGGGAAGCCGGGAGCCTGGGAGCCTTGTTTATTATCCTCATCTGGATTTACGGAGGATTGGCTGTGATCTTCACTTATCAGTTTCTGCCTTCCCTTCTTCCCCAGATTTCCTTCCCCCCCTTTCCCCTTTCCCTTACCAGGTACCCCTCCCAAATCACCACAAGGCTGTCTTCTTTTGCATGAATAGGCATGCCTCCTCTGTCCCTCCCAAATAGCTTCATCTTCTCCTTTTACATCTCCAGGAAGAGGAACCCGTCCAAAATTTTGTACTTCCTGACATGGTGGGAGAGATATCAAGCACATTCTATCAAACCTTTTCTTCATCTTGCCTCTGAGGGTCCCGAGGTATTTCCTGGAAGAGGAAACCTTTGTCTAACAACACCCTCTTCCACTGACAAAGAAGGATTGCAGGCACACACACTAGACACAGGTGTCCTGGTATCTAAGAGAAGCTGGAAAGGAAACAAAAGACAGCATTTGTGATGGTTGTGATTTCTGATTTTGCTTATTTGAGGCTTTCTTTGTTTTATTTTGTTATGAAATATAACACCTGGACATAAAATACATAAAACATAAATGTCTCATTTAATGAATTATGAAGCAAACTTCCATTTGGCTGCAATCTAAGACAAACACTAGAAATTGCCAGTATTGTTTTCTCCTTTACCATTGACCTGGTCATTCTTCATTGTCTGGTTATCTCTTAGTTTATTTTACAAATGTAGTTTTAAAACATTTTATTCAATTTATCATTGTTGATTTTTGTGGACAGGTTGATTAAGTTAGGTTGTCCATCATTCCTGAAGCGGGCTCTCCTCTGAGATCAAGAGATCTGAGCCAGGAAATGCTTCCCCAGGGAAATGATAGGCAGCTGAGATCTGAGGAGTGAGGGGGTCCAGGAAAAGAAAATGGGAAGCCCTGCCTAGCAGGGGAAATGGCGTGTGCTAAGGCGTGGGGCCCACCTGCAAGCCTGAAATCAAGGCTTGAAAATCAAGGCTGAAATCATGAAAAGTATTCAAGCCAAGTGAACTAGTATTCTGTGTAGATATGAAGTTTCCCTCTCCAAAGTTCCTGTGTTAATTCTCTGATGTCTGGAGGTGAATGATTAGATCATGAGAACTGTTTTAGTTCGTTTGTTTCACTCCGGTGACTAAAAGATCTGACCAGAACAATTTTTAAAATGGAAAACTTTATTTGAGGGCTCACAGTTTCAGAGGCCTTAGTCCATAGAAGGCCAGCTCCATTCCTCAGGGCTTGAGATGAGGAAGAACATTACGATGGAAGAGTGTGGCAGAGGGGAGCAGCTCACATGGTGATCAGGAAGCAGAGAGAAAGAATCTCTCCAGATGCAAAATATATACCCCATAGCCCTGCCCCCAATAAATCACTTCCTCCAGCCACACCCCACCTGCCTCTAGTTACCACTCAGATAATCCCATCAGGGATCAATTCACTCATGATGTGAAAGCTGTAACCCAGTCATTCCTTCTCCAAACCTTCCTGCATTAACTCATGTGAGATTTTGGGGGACACCTCACATCCAATCCATAACAAGCTGTAATTTTAATCAGTCCATCCTGGTTTGAATAACTAACTGGGTGGTAACTGTGGGCAGGTGGGGCATGGCTGGAGAAAGTGGGTTCCTGGGAACGTGCCCTGGAAGGGTTCCTCTTCCCTGTGACTCCTTCCCCTCACCTTTTTGGCCACCATGAGGAAAGCAGAACTCCTTCATCTTGCCCTTCTGCCATGATGTTCTGACTTACCGTGGGCACAGGAGTTGGCCCACCATGGGCTGAGCTTCTGAAACCATGAGCCAAAATCAACTTTTCCTCCCCTAAGTTGTTCTTATCAGGTATTTTGGTCACAGTGACAAAAAATTACTCACACAACAATGTGGTTCTATCCTGAGGGCAGCATAAAGCCACTGAAGTGCTTTAAGCAAGGAAGCCACAGAGAACATTTGTATTTCACGAAGCTTCGCTGGCCAGAGTGTGGTAGTAGGTGAACTTGAAGGAGGCCAGAGGGGAAAGAGAGAGAACAGACAAAAGGTTTGCACCACAGTAAACTCCTTAAGAGGTGATGGTGGCCCACACAGAGTTAGAGCAAGAGACATGGGGAAAAGAAAGTAAGTTTGAAAAATAGTCCAGACAATAAGATAACAAATAACCCAATCAATAAATGGGCCAAGGACCTGAACAGACACTTCTCAGAGGAGGACATACAATCAATCAATAAGTACATGAAAAAATGCTCACCATCGCTAGCAGTCAGAGAAATGCAAATCAAAACTACCCTAAGATACCATCTCACTCCAGTAAGACTGGCAGCCATTAGGAAGTCAAACAACAATAAGTGCTGGAGAGGATGCGGGGAAAAGGGCACTCTTGTTCATTGCTGGTGGGACTGCAAATTGGTGCAGCCAATTTGGAAAGCAGTATGGAGATTTCTTGGAAAGCTGGGAATGGAACCACCATTTGACCCAGCTATTCCCCTTCTCGGTCTATTCCCTAAAGACCTAATAAGAGCATGCTACAGGGACACTGCTACATCGATGTTCATAGCAGCTCAATTCACGATAGCAAGACTGTGGAATCAGCCTAGAAGCCCTTCAATAGATGAATGGATTAAAAAAATGTGGCATTTATACACTATGGAGTATTACTCTGCATTAAAAAATGTCAAAATCATAGAATTTGGAGGGAAATGGATGGCATTAGAGCAGATTATGCTAAGTGAAGCTAGTCAATCTTTAAAAAACAAATACCAAATGACTCCTTTGATATAAGGGGAGTAAACAAGGACAGGGTAGGGACGAAGAGCTTGAGAAGAAGAATTACATTAAACAGGGATGAGAGGTGGGAGGGAAAGGGAGTGAGAAGGGAAATTGCATGGAAATGGAAGGCGATCCTCAGGGTTATACAAAATGTCATATAAGAGGAAAGGAGGGGTAAGTCAAGAGAATACAAATGGAAGACATGATTTACAGTAGAAGGGGTAGAGAGAGAAAAGGGGAGGGGAGGGGAGGGGAGGGGGGATAGTAGACAATAGGACAGACAGCAGAATACATCAGACACTAGAAAGGCAATATGTCAATCAATGGAAGGGAAACTGATGTGATACAGCAATCTGTATACGGGGTAAAAGTGGGAGTTCATAACCCACTTGAATCAAACCGTGTAATATGATGTATTAAGAACTATGTAATGTTTTGAACGACCAATAATAAAATAAAAAAGAAAAGAAAAGAAAAGAAAAATAGTCCAGAGATAGAAGAGAGGGCTTGACAGTTACCTGGATAAGGATGCTGAGGTCAGTAGAGACAGGAGTCATGAATGATTTCCAGGTTTCTGGCTGAGAAGAGTGACTGGGAGTGCCGTTTATTGAGATGAAACATTGAAGGAAAAGGAGGAGTGTAGGGGAGTAAAGGGATGAGCTTGGTATTGTCTATTTGAGTTTGAGGGGGTCTCTGGGACACTCAACCAGGATTACCCAGGAGGCGGTTGGATATAAAAATGTAGAGCTCATAAGCGAGCTAGGTTGTATCAGGAGTCACCAGGATGGCCCTTGAAGGGCTGGGATTGATGGATTCTGAGAGTGTCTGTAGAAAGGAAAAGATGCTACTTAGATGGGCCCTAAAGGACACCAGTATTTAAGAAATAGATGAAGGCAGAAAACCTACCTGAGTTATTGAATAAAGATTTATAGAGCAGTTAGGGGGAAAAATCCCACAGTACGAGAAGCCAATAGAAAGTCATTTCTGGATAGGAGAAGGCAGTTTAACATTGTCACAGGGTGTACATCTGAGAGAAAAAGTAAGATTGGGGCTAGAAAATGCAGAGGTGGTCATTAACAACCTGAGCTAAAGAAGTTTCCGTGAAGTAGAGGGATAGTGGTTGGGAGGTTGGGGAAGAGGCCAGATTATGGAGGTCGGAGGGGGAGATAGTGGAGACATGGCCAGAGGCTTGTGGAGAGGGAAGAAGAAAGTGAACTGAGCATGGACACAGAGAGCGGGGTGGTGGACAGCCTAGAGGAGCAGAGAGGCACAGATCAGAACTGCACCGGGTTCTCTTCAATGGTGCTCAGCCCCATTGGGCAGGGAGCACAGGTATAAATGGTATATTAAAGCTCCTCCATGCATGTAGGGAAACTTTGCAGGTAGAAATACAGGCAAAGGCAGGGAGTTGTGAAAGAGAAGCTCAAGTGGCAGACGATGAAATCTACACTAGAAACCAAAGGACACGGAGAAGCCAGATGCCGTGGTATGTAGCCCCGGCAACTCAGGAGGCCGAAGCAGGAAGATCTCTTGAGCCCAGGAATTTAAGAGCAGCCAGGACAACAAAGTGAATCCCTGCCTCAAAACCAAACAAACAAACATAGAAAATGAAGAGAGAAAGGGGCTCAGAAATAAGAATAAAGCAAAGGTCTCAGCAGACTGCAGGTTCTGTTGATGCCAAAAAATTGAAAAGGATTTAAGGATATTCGCAATGAGGTCAAAGAAAGAAGAAAAAGAAATATAACAAAGGAGAAATAAACACAGGAAAGCAAGAGTAGAGAAAAAGCAAATCATCAGAGATACTTGATGTCCTGCTGTAATAAGGTGACTGGCGACGCACTTGGGTTTACCCTTCCTGTCACCAAGGAGCTGAAACATTTCGCTGACCATAAGACAAAGTGCCTAAGTTATCCCAGAGAGAAAACTCATTTTCCTGGTGTTGCATTTCAAAGAATTTCCACTGTAGGCTCTCTTTTCCTATGCCATGCAGTGGACTATGTCCCCACCTACTCTACTCTACTGTTAGTCACCGTGAGGTGGTGTCAGGTTTTGAGAAAAATATTATATTAAAGCCCCTCTGTTCAATTGAATCCACAAGGAATCAATGCCTTTGAAGCAGTCGTGGACTTTAAAGAGCAAACAGGCTCAGGGAGGTTAAAAACGAAGGACGCTGGTAAATGGCGGCTTGAGGGCTCAAACCAGAGCCCCCTGCCACGTGTTCCCAGCCCTGTCGATGTAGCTGCCCTCAGCTCCTGCCACAGGGATCATTTCAGCTCCTGTGTTTTCATTACCTTTCAAGGAGACTTTGGTTTTTAGAGCAGGTTAAGGCTCCCAGGAAAATGGAGTGGAATTGAGAGTTCTCACATCCTCTCCCCGCCACCCGAGAGGCATGGCCTCTCCCACTGTCAATGTCCTGCACCAGACATAGGTACATTTGTTACATTTGTCCCATGATCTACAGTGACACATTGTTATCAGATCAAGTTCATAATCTACATTAGGGTTCGCTGTTTCTTGGTTTTGTTTTTTTTTTTTGGTTCCAGGGATTGAACCCAGGGGTGTTTAACCACTGAGCCACATCCCCAGCCTGTTTTTCACTTTTTCTTTTAAGATGGGATCTTGCTAAGTTGCTTAGCCCCTTGCTAAATTCTTAAGGCTAGTTTTGAATTCACAGTCCTCCTGCCTCAGCCTCTTTAGCCTCTGGAATTATAGGTGTAGCACCAAGCCTGGTTAGGGTTCCCTCTTGGTGGTGTACATTCTTTGGATTTGCACAAATGGTCAATGACATACATCCACTGTTATAGTATCATACAGAATAATTTCCCTATGCTAAAAATCCTTTATGCTTTACCTATTCATTTCTCCCACCCCCTCTACCTCTGGCAACCACGAATCTTTTGACTGTTTCTGTAGCTTTGTCTTTTCCAGGATGTTTGACAGTTAGAATTATACAGTATGCAGTCTTTTCAGATAGGCTTCTTTCACTTAGTAATATGCATTTAAGTTTCCTCCATGTCTTTTGATGGCTTGAGATTCATTTCTTTATAGCACTGAGTCAACATTCCATTGTCTGATGTATCTCAGCTTTATCTATCCATCCATTCACTTACTGAAGGGCATGCTGACTGCTTCCATATTTTAGCAATTTTATAAAAAACTGCTATCATCATCCATATGCAGGTTTTTGTGTGGACATAAATTTTCAACTCATTTGCTAAATATAAAGTACAATTATGAGATTGTATGGTAAGTGTCCACTTAGCTGTGTATGAAAGTGTCACACTGTCTTCCAAAGTAGCGCCAGCATTTCACGTTCCCATCAGCAATGACTGAGAGTTTGCCAGCAGTTAATGTGGTCAGTATTAGGATTTGGGCCATTCTAATAGATCTAATAGATCTTTTCTTAATTTGTGTTTCTCTGATGACACACGATGTTGAATCTTTTTGTATTGTTCTTTGCCATCTGTGTTTCTCCTGGGTAGGTGTCTAGTAGGATTTTTTAGACCATTTTAAAATTTTGTTGTCAAATTACACAAATTATTTGAATATTTTGGATAATAGTTCTTTATCAGATGTGTTTTTACAAATAGTTTCTCTTTGTTTTCTTGTTATCTTTACAGTGTCTTTTCAAAACAAAAACTTTTAATTTTAATGAAGTCCAGCTTATTGGTTATTTCTTTCATAGATCATACTTTTGGTGTTGTATAAAAGTCATTGCTAAGCACAAGGTCATCTAGATTTTCTCCTGTGATTTTGGCTTTGCTTATTACATTTAGATCTATGATCCATTTTAATTTCATTTTTACAAGGGTTTAAATTACATAAATACGTGTGTACGCGCGCGCATGCGTGAGACATGAATTCTAGTTTCCAGTTGTTCAAGCACTGCCGCAGTCTGGCTGGGCACAAAATCACGAGCCACTCAAGCAGGAACAAACTTTATTTTTGAAACTGCGGCCAATGCCTGAACGCTCCCGGGAAGATTGCCGACCAACCCACGCCGCGTTCTCCCGGACCCCAACAGGAAGTCCCTCGAGAATTCCCTCCTACCGCACTTCCCCAACCAATGGGAACTCTCCAGGAGTCCCTTAGCAGGCTGAGGTGGACAGCAGGAGTCCAATATCCATATGAATGCAGATCCTAACATAATTATATCATCTCAATGGCTAGCTGGCCTCACCTTTCAACCAAAAATGCCATGCATCATATTACTTGGCTGTGGCTCTTAGCAAAGCACCATTTGTTGAGAAGACTAGTGAGGTGTTTGGTTGTTTTTAAGTAGCTTTTTCTGGAAGACTGTCTCCAGGTTATTCAAGAGCATAACACCAAAGCAAGATTCTGAAGGACTCTTTTCTGCCATGAAGCCAGTCTGTATGGTCTAATTATGCCTGAGATTCTGAGTCTGTCCTGTGATAAAATCTATAGCAGTAGTTTCCCAAACCCTTCAACTGGATTAAAAGCCTTTGACACAATTGCCTCTGGGTCCTGCTTCTGCATATGTCCAAGGACTGCTCACGGTTCAATGTCTTGAACATTGTCCACTTAGCCCAGTGACTTAGCTGCATCTCGACTCTAGGGCAATGCTTCTCTTCGTCATTCATGTGCCATGGGACTGTTAGAGGATACTAAAGCATCAACTCCTGACAAGTTGACTGTTTTCCCTACTCAACCATGTTTCTTGGTGGCAGAGACAATATCACTAGTTCTTTGTCTCACATTCTGTTTTTAGCACAGAACTTGACAGTTTAATAACTGCTTGTCCGTTAATTAATTAGAAAAGTTTTCATGAAAAAGAATGAGTAAGTAGGTGCTAACTTGTGAAAAAGCTCTCTAAGATCATGATCTTAAATACCACAGAAGAAACCATGACTTTATCAAAGCAATTGAATCCAAGTTCTATTTTTTTTAAAACTGGAAAATGCATTAACTTGGTAAATGTCAAATGTGCAAGTAGGAGGCTGTCCAATCAAATTGTGTTTGCTTCTGTGTGTGTGTGTGTGTGTGTGTAAATTGGTATGCCGACATGTACACATATAGCTGTATATATACAAATGTGTGTGTGTGTATTAATCCTTGCAACTGTTGATGTTTTCCTTGTACATAGCAATGATTTATAATTTAGTATAATTATCAAAATTAAACATATTAACAGTAATTGTTATCTTAATGGATACCATTCATTTACTCACAAATAATGAGCTTGGTACACAATCGTGAACAAAACTGGCACAGACCCCATTCTTAAGATCTACTTAAAGGATGCTGTTATTATAAAAATGTATCTGAAGCAATTAATGCAAAATCAAAGAAGGCACTTAGGTGCATCCCATCTATTCAGAAAGCCTGTCCACTGATTAAAAGAATTGCACGTCTACCATTCCTTCGCTGTTGTCTTCCCTTCTTGCCTAGCCAGGCATTGTTTCCCGGGTGGTAAACACATCCCTGGACTACCGGGCAGAGGCCCCTGCTGTCTTGTTTCCTGTGTGCAGATAAATGTACCTCTCTTTAGCAGCATGTTGTTGTAGCCTTAGAGATTTGCAGCTTCAACAATGTAAGTTGTTTCTCTTTTTCCTCATGTAGACAGGGACTGGATCAATAAAGTAAAAGTATAATCACTTTCCTGCTTTATTTTAGTAGGTGATCTGATACTGTTTGCTTTTTCAGTCTTAGTCAATATTGGTGTCTCCAGGGAGGTGGGTCTGATAACTCTTCCCCAAACCCATTGCTCCACAATCTTAAATAGAAAGCCAGCCAAGACAAAGGACACTGGCTGGTGCTGGGGGAGGGGGGGTTAATTGGTTCCGCAGGCGCAGGCGAAGGCAGCTTGGGCTAATTTCCATCATACACTGTCCTTGCTCTTCTGTGAGCTGGGGAACTCTCCCTCAAGAGCTCTCGGTGAGTTCAGAATGAGGACTCGGTTTTGAGGGTGAGAATCCCAGGGTCAGTTCTGAAACAGGAGGAAAAGAGATTCTCCCACTGCCACTCTGATGGGTCCCTCTGACTGTAAGAAGTTTTTTACACCTTGGGGTGCTGCACGTCCCCTTCTCACTCCTTTCCTCTCTTCCTCAAGCCTGATTTCTACAAATGCTATGTCAAAGGACTGAGACCTTTGGAGGAAATATAGCAGCCGCCTGCAATGACTGGGAAAATGAGATTCTCGTGGAGTAATTACCCTCAGACCTCAGTTTCCTCGGCTTCTGGGCTTCACATAGTCTTGGCTGGTTTGTGAGTGCTTCCTCCTCCTCCTCAGACTTTCATCGTACTCGGGACGGTGGTACCCAAAAAAGGCGTGCCAAGTGGCTTCTCATCAGCAATTAAAAGTGGAATTGTTTCCCAGTGAGCATCACAAGTTTTTCTTCGTGTATGAATTAACCTCATTCTATGACCCTGGTCATGGTCTAGGTTCTCATTTGGAAAGTGAGGCACAAAGAAATAGACATTGTTGAAAATTGACTACTTTGTATTTGGAATTCATTTCTCTGACCACTGCTATGAGCCAGGTCCAGTGTATCTGTGAGAACAGTACAGAAAACAAGGGCCACCTTGGATTTGAATCTCAGCTCTAACATCAGGTAGCTGAGCAAATTATTCTACGCTGCTTTTCTCATCTTTAATAAGAGGTTGATAAAGAAGAATGGATAAAGAAAATGTAGCACATACACACAATGGAATATTACTCAACTATAAAGAAGAATGAAATTGTGGCATTTGCTGGTAAATGGATGGAACTGGAGACTATCATGCTAAGTGAAATAAGCCAGCCCCAACAAACCAAAGACAGAATTGTCTCTCTGATTATGCAGATGCTAACACACACTAAGGTGGGGGAGGGAAGAATAAAAGTTCACTGGATTAGAAAAAGGGGAACGAAGGGAAGGGAAGGGGATAGGACTAGGAAAGAGAGTTCAATGAATTAGACATAAGTCTCCTATGTTCATGTATGAATACACGACCGCTGTAACTCTGTCTCATGCAGAGTCACAAAAATGGGATCCTAATTAGAATAAGTTATACTCTATGTATATATAATATGTCAAAATATGCTTTACTGTCATATATAGCTAAAAAGAATAAATAAATAAAAATTAAATTAAAAAAAAAAGAGAGATTGGTGGCAGACCACTTACCTAAGATGTGTGAAGCCCCAACACCAAAAAAAAAAAAGAGAGAGAGAGATTGAATTATATGAGTAGGGCTTTACATTGTTAAAATATTCTGATTTCTGGTCTCCTTTCCCACAGGACAAGCAGCATATATTTAAAATAAAACATTTTTTCTCCAAAAATGTTATAATTTGCAATAGGAGGAAAATGTAGGCTAAGTAGGTTTATAAGGAAAACTGTGTTGGGGTCACCGAAAAATATAGCCCTTGACAGCTTTACCGGCAAGCTCAGCATCTTTTGTTGAATTCGCATTTGGGACATGTGACCCTTCCATGCCTGTTTCATAGACATGAAATGAGAGAGGAAGAGGGTCGTTTTTTGGATGGCCCACTTTTAGCACGAGTCCTTCTAGTTTTTCAAGCTGTTATTTCCAAAACATTAAACATAAAGTGTTAAAATCTGAGCAGCTTCCTTTTTCGTGTTTATGAGACAGACATTCCCACTCATTTGTTCTGCCTCAAAAATCAAGTGATTCTATCTACCCAAAGACGAAAATTTAGCAAACTGGTTCTGGGATGAATAAATTAAATTAATTTTACTTTAAATACAATCTTCCCTCTCCTTCTTTGTGTTCAACTTTTGGTAAATTCTAAACAACAGAATAAAGCCTGGATTTTTTTTCTTCTTCCAGGATATTTCCAGAATAACATTTCTTTTTTTTTTTTTTAATATTTATTTTTTAGTTCTCGGCGGATACAACATCTTTGTTTGTATGCGGTGCTGGGGATCGAACCTGGGCCGCACGCATGCCAGGCAAGCGCGCTACCGCTTGAGCCACATCCCCAGCCCCAGAATAACATTTCTTAACTGAGGTTTATGGACTCCACCTAGGGAACTTATGATCACTCCTGAATAGTATAAAATGTTTTTGAATTCTCTGAATAGAGTTAAAAAGACTTAAGTAAGCCAATCCCCCAAAATCAAGTGCCAAATGTATTCTCTGATATGTGGATGCTGATCCATTATGGGGATGGGGGGGGCATGGGAGGAATGGAGGAACTTTAGATAGGGCAAAGGGGAGGGAGGGGAAGGGAGGGAGCATGGGGGTAGGAAAAAATGGTGGAGTGAGATGGACATCATGACCCTAGGTACATGTATGAAGACACAAATGGACTAGGTACATGTATGAAGTCACAGAGACATGAAAAATTGTGCTCTATATGTGTAGTATGAATTGAAATGCACTAAGCTTTCATGTGTAACAAATTAGAATTTTAAAAAAAAATTAAAAAGACTTCATGTTATGTAAATGCCTAGAATATTTTTACCTAGGCAGAAATTTCCAGGTTTTTTTTTTTCTCAGAAATTTTAAGGTATCCTATTCTTAGAGGACATCATAAATAAGAGTAGTGTCCAAAAGAACAAAAATTGCTCTTCTAGGTTTTAATTTATAGGGACTGATTTGTGAAGAATGTACCATTTCTTTCTTCTTCTTTTCCCCCTACTCTTTTAGATGGATTGTTTGAGTTGAGCTAAGGTCTTCATTTGAACTGCAGTATTCCTAGGTTTAGAAAAACACTCAAACTTCTGAAATGTCAACTTTGTACATTAGAACCTTTACCAGTCTCTGGAAACTCTAAGAGCTTTTGTACTAAGTGTCTCTTGTGACCCATTTGGCAGAAGTTACCATTAAGCTGCATTCACTGGTCTTCACTAAAATGAAGCTAGCCAAGACCAGGCACATAGGGGCCTTGAGCTCTCCTTTTTGAATTACTTGTTTTATGGGAACATAGTTACATGTTTCTTCTTTCTTGACCAAGCAAAGAAACAAAAATGCTATAAACCCTCCTCTTTCCAATCTGCAATGGAGCTACCAAATCTCATCTCTTTAGGGCAATATTTACAGTGTGTTCCTTTCTTTCTTTTCAGTATTGAATTTTGACTGAGGTTAAATGGATAAAATGTTGCAGAAATGTCAGCAGAAATTAACTAAGTAGAAAGACTTACAATGAAATAATCTGGCCTCTATAATGGAGCCTGTAATCTATCTCAGGAAGCTTCATCTTTTTCTAAAACCGGCGAAATCGGTCGTGCTTGGTATGACTGCATTAGTCAATTTGCACAATAACTTTTATATGGACTTCAAGTATATATTGGGATTTAATAATAGGATCCACTTGAAAAAAAATCAAGGTCAACATGTACAAATCATATTGATGGAAACATCGATTGGTTTCATTCTGTATTTATTAGTAATTTCCTAAATAAACAACACCGTGGGAAAGACCCAGTAAGAACATGTTGGAGAACTTGATCCTATGAACCTTTAATCACATTGAGTAGATGAGGTTTGTACCCATGAAACACCAAGAAAATAATACGTATACTATTCTGCTTTAAAACAACACTCAAGTAGATTTGCAGGAAGTCTGAAAAGGACCAAATTGGGGGCACAGAAACAGTCATTGACAAAATTCTATTTATTAATTTGTAGGCTGAGGATTGAACCCAGGAATGCTCTACACTGAGTTACATCCCCACCCCTTTTTATTTTTTCATTTTGAGACAGGGTTTTGCTAGGGTGCTGAGGCTAGCCTCCAACATGCAATCCTCCTGCCCCAGACTCCCAAGCAGCTGGGATTGCAGCCATTGTGCACAGCTATGGACAGATTTCTAAAAATGTAATTGGATGAGACTCAAGAGATGGAGAAGCTGGGGCAACAATGTAGCATGGTCTGTCCCAAGGACAGCCAGAGGCTACACAGGAAGGGATGGAATCCACCTGGAGGAGGCTGGGCAGGTGGTGGATAAGACTAGGGATATCGCAGCAGGGGCTGCATCTGGTCCTTGCTGTGTGGTGGCTGCTGACACACAGGACAGGGACGAGGCAGTCCCAGCAGGGGAGAGGACAGCCCTGACCCTCAGCTGCCTCCAGGGTCCACCAGCATCCAGGACTGACAGCAGATTTGGACAGGAGCAATGGCTAAGGGGCAACGGCCCAGAGGAAAGGGGAGAGGGAGAGAGAGAAACACGAGCGAATGGCCCTGTTTCATTCCATTAGCTGCTGTGACCAGGGCTTCCTGGAGCCACACCAGCTGGTGGCCTTTTTGCTTTATGAAAATTTCTCCGGTGGTGGGGGGGGCTCCCAGGTAACTAATGCAGCTCCACAATGGTACACGGACCCTCTTCACCAGGGTCCTCCCTGGGACGGAGGAATCCTTGACATAAACTCCTTTGCTCACTCCTGATCATTCAAGAGGTTACCGAGAAATACACAAATTAAACACAATCAGAGTTTCCCATCAGCATAACGTTTTTATTTTATTTGGTACCAGGGATTGAACCCAGGAGTACTTAACTACGGAGCCATGTCCCCAGCCCTTTTTGTATTTTATTTGGAGACAGGGTCTCACTGAGTTGCTTAGGACCTTGCTAAATTGCTGAGGCTGGCTTGGAATTCCAGATCCTCCTGCCTCAGCCTCCTGAGCTGCTGGGATCACAGGCGTGCACCACCTCGCCCAGCTCCATCCGTATAATTTATGCAGGATGACCATGGTCTTTTTCACATGGATTCCTTACCTCTGGTCCCCACAGACCTCCAAGTTCAATGACAATGTTCCAGGAGCCCCGCCCTCCTGACAGCCAAGGCGCCCCCCACTCAGCCTCTCTCTCGGAGTCTGATTCCGGGACCAAGCAGCTCCCCCGCAGCCCTATTAAGCAGTTAATTATTTCTCTTTGATACTGGCCTTTTTATCTTTTAATACAACAGTTTTACTGTCTCTGATCATGACTCTGTCTCAGATAACTCTTTCAGATCTAATGAGGCGTGGCAAGCTCTGCCTAACAAGGCAACGCATCATTAACTTCTTGCCTCTTTGTCATCTTATCACACTCAATTACTCTATCACCAGCCAGATACACAACCTGTCACTCGCCAGGCAGAGCAATGCGAGGTGACCCGCTGTCAGGCCGGTTAGCGTGGCGGTTAACGTGGGTACTTAATAAACGTCAAGGGCCACTCACCACCAGCATCTTATCCTGTCCACCGTCCTGGGGACCTCTAGATTCATTCACTCGGTTTCCACCTACCACGTTTTGATAAGTTCCGTAGACAGTGGCCTCTACTTTCTCTTCCCCTACCTATGGATCTTGTTATTCAGGGGTGGTAATGTCCTCAAAAGTCCCTTTCTATATAGAGGAGAAGAAAAAAAGGCCATGAGCAACCGAGTTTACTCAAAAGACTCAGGGTCAAGTCTAGCAAGCTCTTCAGCACCTGTGTGGCTTTGGGCAAACTGCTTAACCTCTCTGGACCTATTTTTTTATTTTATCAAAAGCAGCAGCAGTAACAACATATTTCCAAGGGTTGTCTTGAGAGTTAAATTGGTAATTACTATCTGTATCACAAGTCAGATTACCCTCAAAGAAAAGTTAAGGTAATTCCATTAATACACAGTTTTACGGTCTCTGATAATGATTCTGTCTCAGATAACTCTTTCAGATCTCATCTATTTTGGGGATGAGTCAAGGAATAAATAAATACAGGGTCGAGATGTCATTAAAAGATCCATTTCTTTAAGTCTCTTCTATCCCCCATACTCTGTATAACTATGTAAACTTCCTGTTGTGTTGCTCCCAAGAATTTTGAGAGTCTTTAGGATTCACGTTTTGGTATCTGCCCATGTTCCAGGCAGCCCGCTCAGTGGCCTAGGGATCAGGGATGGTGTCTGTCCTGGGGAGCTTTCATCCTGAAGAGCAGGGCAGCCACCAGCAAGCAAGTATGCC
This sequence comes from Urocitellus parryii, assembly GCF_045843805.1. NCBI lineage: Eukaryota > Metazoa > Chordata > Mammalia > Rodentia > Sciuridae > Urocitellus > Urocitellus parryii. The sequence goes on along the minus strand of NC_135539.1, from coordinate 72,936,754 downwards.
AGGAAGGACTGCGGACTGCGGCTCCATGCAGAGGGGAAGGAGACAGAAGCCAGCACTTGTCCCTTCTGTATTCTCACCACCCAGAACAGAGCTGGGCACATCCACAGTGGGTCAAGGTCAAGTCCTAAATACAGGCGGTCCTTACAGTGAGCAGGTGCAATGAGGGAGGAGAGTTACCACATACCTGAGAACGGCGTGTGGCGCGCTAGAGAGTGCAGATCTGGGCCCCAAGGCTGAGTTCAAGTTCAGGGCCCCTTGTCAGCACTGCCACTCAGTCTGTGGGCCACCTCTAACACAGATGGTCACTCCTGCACAGGGGGTCTGAGGAAGACATACCTGAAACATCTAAACACTGTAAACTGAGCATTACTTACTGGAAATGCAAATGCTGATTTTGGTCCAATTTCCCAACAGAATTACTAGTGATAGGAAGAGGTGCTTTTAAACAACCACAAAAAGAATTCTGTCTGAATGACGAGAAAAGCTGCACTTTCATGCAAAGACCCGTCCCTTCCTCTGACTTCCTTTCACACCTTGCCTCCTACCCTGCTGCCAAGCTCATAGCTAAGGCTGTTTCTATAGATGAACTTCAGAAGCAAAATCACAAGGAAAGCTTTCCAGCTCATCAGGATTAAAAGATAAAAAAGGCCAGTATCAAAGAGAAATAAAGTTTTGAAACTAACCTCAAGCCAGGTGTGGTAGCGCACATATTATCATGGCATCTTGGGAGGCTGGGGCAGGAGGACCGCAAGGTCAGGCTGAGCAACTTAGGAAGCACCTGTCTCAAGTAAATAAATAAATAAATAATAGGGAAGAGTATGCAGCTCAGTGATAGAGCAACCCTGGATTCCATCCTGTACTGTGAAGGAGAAAGAGATAGAGATAGAGGTCAGAGCGAGAGGAAGGAAGAAAGGAAATAAATCTCAAGTATATATATATATATATATATATATATATATATATATATATATATATATTTTTTTTTTTAAACAGGTCAATTTCAATCTGAGCACCACAGACCATATAAGGTCAAATCGTTTGTCACATATTTTTCAGGTTATCATCTTGTGAGTTCCAATCAGTTTTATCATGAATATTAATAAACTATGCCTCAAGAAATGGGAAGATCACTGGCTGGGAACCATCAAACTCCCTTTCTTATCCCAGACAGAGGACCACGAGGAGGGGGCCATGAACAGGAACACGGTGAGCAGGTGCAATGAGGAAAATGGAGAATATTGCTGAGCTGCCCAGATAAACCACATCTGTTTTTTGTTTGTTTGTTTGTTTGTTGTTGTTTGTTTGTTGGTTGGATTTTATTGCGACCTAAAGTATCCAAATGTTTTCCTGGAGTGCTTTTTTTCCTTGCCTGTTCCCTCCAACCTGGAAGTTTCTTTTCCTCATAGATGAAGAAAGTGAGAGGTGTGCGACCTGACCTGTCTCCCTGATGTTTATTTTTTTAGACAGATATAGCTAAGTTTCTGAGGCTGGCCTCAAACTTGGCAAGCCTCCTGCCCTGGCCTCCTGAATAGCTGGGATTATAAGCATCTGCCACCGTGCCTGGAGTTCTGCCCTCTTCTTGAGTGAGGATGCTCTGTTTGTCTGTGCTCACAATTTTGGTATATTTCCTTGTCCCCAGGACACTCACTTAAACAGAGCTGATTAGAAGGCCTTCTGACAGGTGCTATCTGGGGAGGTTCCCAGGAGCCCTCCTGCCTTCTATGATTGACCCTTTGGTGACCAGAGCCCCTTCTGTCCCCTTGTCCTGTAATTCACAGTGCTTAGCCTGGTACCTTGCACCAGGTAACACCCAGCGTGTATCTCGGCAGTGAATAAGACAGGTGCCGAGCCATCCCTCACCTGAGGACCTGGAGCTGTGCACCTGGCCTTTCTTCTCTACCCAGAAGGCCCTCATTCAGGATGCCCTTTAGGTGTTGACTAACGAGTGACCCTTGGTGCCCATGGCCAAGTTCCTCCTCAGCAGCCAGCCTGGCGTCTTCAACAAAGGCAGCCTCTGGTCCTTCTGATTGAATTCTTAGGTTCATTCACTAATCCATTTTTTTTTCAACAAAGGTTGCCAAGGACCTGCCACATGGCAGCTTTATTCTTCTTTCTAAAAATCCATAATACATTTACGTGACTCAGCTTTCCAAAATAGATAAGAGGGTATCAACGAAGTTCCCCCCATTGGTCGATGCTAGTATTCGATTTTGAATGAGAGCAGATTCCCCTCGTCTTCACTGCTCACTCCTGTCTTGGCCTGTTTTCTGTTACTATGACAATACCACAGACTGGGTCATTTATAATGAATGGAAGGTCTTTTCCCTCGTGGTTCTGGAAGCTGGGAAGTCCGAAATCAAGGGGCCCTATCGGGTAGGATCTTTGGGCTGTGTCATCCGGTGGAAGAAGGGTGGACAGTCAATCAAGAGCATCAAAAGAGCAAAGCACAAGGGGCCAGACTCTAAAACAACCTGCTTCACAAACAGCCTCAATCCACGCGTTAGGTGGAGCTCCTAATCCATGGCCTAATCACATTTTTTTTTTCCTTTGGTTCTGGGGATTGAACCCAGAGCTGCTTTGCCCCTGCAATACATCCACAGCCCTTTTTATTTTGAGACAAGTTCTCACTAATTTGCTTAGGGCCTCACTAAATTGCTTAGGCTGGCCTCCAATTTGTAATCCTCCTGCCTCAGCCTCCTGAGTCATTGTGATTACAGGCACGAACCATGACACTCAGGCCCTAATCACTTACTCTTTTTTTTTTTTTCCTCCAGGTGCTGGGGATCAAATTAGAACCAGCCCCACTAACCACTTCTTAAAGGCCCACCTCTTCATTCTGCTACAATTGCAATTAAATTTCAACAAGTTTCAGAGGGGACCTTCAAACCTTAGAACTTTGCAGCTGGGCTATAAAATTGTTGCAGTTTTCCTGTCTGGATGAGAAGAGCATCTCATCTGTTACTTTACTTCACAAAGAAAACAACTAATGCCATCTACTCAAATGATTGAGGCACCGTGAGTCAGATCCACAGTGGGCAGGTCTTTCTCAGGCGGAGCTGCTTGCCTTTCCATCCACGGCCTGCAGCTGGGCAGTCATTGGTCCTGTTTGCATTTCTGTGGCCCTAGCTGGTTGGGAGACTGGTTAACTAATTTTGGTCTATATTAGAAGCAGGTGATCTCTGGTCTTCTGTGTTCCCAGTGGGAATTGCAGGAAACATGAGAATTTGCTGCTTTGTAATTTTATCACAAATGGATGATTTTTCAAAATTGGTGAGAGGGTAATAATGAGTGTAATACATTCCACTATTGTCATGTAGGTTTAAAAAAAAAAAAAACGGTTAGAACTATATCATGTACTCTGAATGAGTGACAATAGGCTGCATTCTGAGCCCTCCTCTTTTATGGAGAGATGTCGTCAATGTACATGAAACAAATAAGTGAAATGGAAGATCTGTATTTGGTGGGGGGAAAAAAAATCTGTCGATTAGCGTTATGACCTGAAAGGGATCCATTGGGGATTAGTTTTTGTTTTAGTTGGGTGCCCTTTCACAATCTTCCACTAGATGGCGGTATTCACCCGCTTATCTGCCATTCTGCGGCTCTTGGGTTCTGTTAAACTCAATTTTGAGATCTGAAAGCTAGAGGGCAAGATTTCCTTAGAAATAACTTATCAAATTTAAAAGAAAAAACACTTCGTAAGTCCTGTTGAAGAAAAAAAAAAAACATTTATGAAATGAGGGGCAAGGCTCGGCTTGCAGCAAGGGAACCAGAGCTAGGAGAGGATTTTGTAAAACTCATGGGCAATGATTTCATCCAGGGGAGTCAGAAATCAAGGCAAGAAGTTTCTGTGGAAAATCCTCCAGAATTTTCAGGGTTCTGCTGTTGCCTGGGAAACACACCTTAGATCTGTGTGCTTTTGTTTCCACTGGTCGCCTTTGGTGAAGAGGGTTCCTGTGTGCAGTGGGGTCTCCTGTGTTCCCTCGGTGGGCGGGAGCAGAGGGAAGACCTACTCCTGCCAGTCTGGGAGAGACTCCGTCTGTCATCTGGAAGTCATAAAAGCCACTCTTGGAACCATTTGCTATTGTCACTTCTGGTGACTGGTGGTCGTGTTTCAAGGTCTCTCCTGGGGGTCTGAACTCGAGGGCTGGGGCTGACACAGTGAGTCAAGTGTTTCCATGGGCTGCTATCTGGGCAGCTGTGGCCTCCATGGAAAAACATGGCCCTTCTGTTGGTGACCTCCTGCTGGACCTGAGGCTGCGCCCTTCCATGCCTGTCTGCCTATGACTTTGTCCCCTTCCTCTATATCTAGCACTCACTAAAACCCATCTTGTGACCGCTGACCAGGACACTCTGGCTCTTCATAAATGAAGACTTTATAATCTTTATTTTGTGCCTTTCTAGCTTTCCTCTAAAATTTAAACAAATTCAAATATATATATATATATATATATATATATGGAGAGAGAGAGACAGAGAGAGACAGAGAGAGAGAATAGCTATTTCAGATTCACAGAGAACCAACTTGCTTCCCAGCATGTGGTGCCTAAAACCACCTTTAATCTGGATGTGGGGACAGGGAAGGCCACCAGGGCGGAGGAAGGGGGGCACCCTCGTCCTCTATACCAAGCTGATGAGATGCAGGTGACAACTTTCCCCAGACCACCCCAATGCATGTCAACTTGGATTAACATCAATGTTATGACAGCGATGCCTCTCAAGTCCTCAGGAAAGGGACTCGGGGCACATGGAGGAGAGGAATTCAGGTGAAGTTCCACCCACCCTTTCTTGTGTCGCCCCTTGGGAGAAGTCTGCCCTATGGAGCAGGCCCTCCTCGACCCTCTCTGCCTGCATCTATTCAAGGAGCCTTTAAATGTGCGTTACAACCACAAGGCACACTTGGCTCAAGCTAAGAGCACTCATTTAGGTTGCTTCCCAAAGTTGACTTAATTTTTTTTTTTTTAGGTCGAAGAGGGAAGGGTGTGGAGAAGTAGGAAGGATTCCATGCACCCTCTGAAATATGGGATGCAATTTTACAGCCTAAGTCATGGGAAGAGACAAGTCTGTTCATTTTATTTAACAAAACAGATGATAGATAGATAAATAGATGATAGGTGGATGAAAAACAGATGGTTGATGCATAGATAGATTCATAAACAGCTAGATGATAGATGATGATAGATTGATAGTTGATTGATAGATGGTAGATGATAGATGATAAAGAGATACACGATAATAGATGCTGCAAATGCATAATAGACACATAATAAAAGATAGATAGCAAATAGATAATAGGTGATGTAGCTAGACTTTACATTCCAGTTTCATAACCATAACTGTAAAAACAATTCAAAGAAAGGCAAACGTAATTTATAAGTTGGTTTCATAGAGAAATTCCATTAAAAGAAGAACAGTTTCCCGGAGTTTAGCAAAACAAGCTCACCTCTTCCTCCTGGCTGCCCCAGCCAGGTGCTACGCCCAGGTGGATGCATAGTGCTGGGTCAACAGAGCAGTTAATGGGAGAAGCAGGTGGCTGAGGAGAGCAGTTGGACTTTTCTCTGCAACTATTGCAACAAAGCAGGAACATAACTGCAGCATTTATATGGCAGAATCTGTCCTAAGAGACCTCCATGGGCCACTGTGCATCTCTCTTCCAAGGGATCCCTGGAGAGACAACTTTAATGTCATCATAACTCGAAGAGCCCCTTTGAGCAATGCTGACCCAAGAGCCCTCGGCCGGGCAGCTGACTATGGAGGGTAGATAGACTGCTTTGATGCAGGGTTGGCATAACTGATGATGTTTGGGTTCTTATGTTCACAAGTTAAAATACTCTACTAAGTCACATTAGACAATACTCTTGGTAAATTCTCCTCAAGGTCTTAGGTCTGTGATTTATGTAGCCCTAAGGTTTCTAGACTTGCTCTGAGTAAGCCACTTTAAAAAGGATGATGATTAATTAAGACTAGGTCCACTCGGCCCCCTCTGCTCTTTGAAAAGGATCCCCCAAACAACAGATTTGTTGTTTTATGGACTTGTTTAAATACAATGGGCTCACTTGATTACAATGCCACATGCTTCAAATATTTTTACTGAAACCGATCAGACCACAGGGAGAGCAGGCAACATGGGAGGCTGTGGAACAGCCCCTGGGGAGGAAAGAGAGCTTGCTTCAAAGGTTTCAGTCCTGTGATTAAGGAGAGGGAAAAAAGGCTCTACAGAGGTGCAGGGAATGGGTTCAGCTGGTTCTTTGTTACATCCTTCACTACCACTTTTTTCCATGGCAATAAATCTGAAAACATAATTGTGGGATTCTGATTTATCCTTATCCTTCTCTTTTAGTAAAATGTATTAAGGGACCAAAGGAAGAAAGAGATCCTTGGGGAATCTGGTTAGTTTTGACCACTTTTTCAATATCTGGAACTGAAGACGATGGAAAGGCTTTACCAGTTTCCAGAATTTCTTTCCCAGTGATGACTTGGGTCCAGTTGCTTGGGTCCGACAGTCCCAAACATGATACCTTTGGGGGGAGGAAGTGCCAATATTGTTTTAGATTATAAAATAGCCTTTAACACAAAATAAATTGTTCTGCTTCCTGTGACACACCACACAAGAAAGTCAAATGAGATAAACTTGGTGTTTACAAAAAGTATAAAACGATTTCAGCAATATTTACTTATTTTCTTTAGCTTCCACTTATTTATTTATTTATTTATTTTTGTAATGCCATTGGGTATACGAATGTTGCCCAAATTTCTGGCTTATCTAGAAAGTTTTCTTAAACCTTCTCCACCTCAATTTTCTCATCTTGTGCACATACAATGGCATTATGGTCAAAGTTATCATAAAAAAATTAAATAAAAAATATACTCCACAATTTACTTTCTCCAGAGAAGTCATTAGGATAGACAAAGCTCTTAACAGGTAGAGAAATGTAATGTGCATGTTTTAAGCCATTTCAGTCATCTCTAAAGGCTTGCCCCTGTGAGTGGCAAAAACTGAATGCACTTCAAGATATAGGACAGAGAATGGTAGAGTCATAGAATTAAAGCATTTAGAAACTGATTTCTAGGTTCTGTGAGACCTTGAAACTTCACCAGCATCCACCTGTCACCTCTATGGAAGTGTCTATAATCTCTTTCTGAAACATCCATTGCTTCTGTAACTAAAATTAAGTATGATTTCCATGTACATAAACATGTGTAATATATTTAATTTTCATTCATTACTATACAGCAGAAAATTGGCTCAAGGCAGCAATTAGCAGCACAGAGTGAATCTGTGATTGAAATTCAGCCTTTCCTTGGCACCATGGCACTTTCTAAGCAGGACACTCTGATGTCACTGTGATAAGCTTTTCCTTCTCTTAGACCCTTATTTGACTAATAGCATTTAATATTAAACGAACGTGTCTTTGGGAAAACAGCTCGATTCATTTTCACTGGCTAAGCTGTGTTCTGTTTTGCCTTTGATCTGTGAAAATGGAGGGGTCAGTTTCTTGCAAAGCGATTGGAGAAAGAGTTTTTATCAGAGACGAGACGAGCTGGCACCTGGCACTGGATTCAACACATTCTGATGGGTAACTGCCACTAGGTAGCAAATACTGTCCTCTGTGGGAAACAGAAAGTAATTCGTCTCTGACATCGTCTTCTGTCTTTGAGAAAACTACAGACGTTGGATGGTTCTGTCCTGTTGGATACTGGGCCCTGTCATTTTCTATATGTATTTGTATGTTGAGTTAATTCCTCAACTCTCTTCCTTTAAAAAATTCATTAATTAGTAGCCGGGCACGGTGGCACACACCTGTAATCCCAGTGGCTTGGGAGGCTAAGGCAGGAGAATTGTGAGTTCAAAGCCAACCTCAGCAAAAGTGAGGCACTAAGCAACTCCGTGAGATTCTGTTGCTAAATAAAATACAAAATAGGGCTGAGGATGTGGCTCTGTGGTCAAGTGCCCCTGAGTTTAATCCCCGGTATAAAAATAAATCATTAATTTAGTCACTCAATAAATCTCTGCTTAGAACCTACTATGTGCCTAGCACCGTGCTAGATTCCAGCTTGCATAAAACCATATGTGGCGATAACACACCTGGTTCCTGTTGTGGAATTTGTAGAGCAAGGGACAGATGCCACAATCAAGGAGTCATCATGCCCACATGTGAAATGGCCCCATGACAAGCTCGGTGCAGAAGAGACATGGGTGGGGGCCGTGTGTCCAGTGATGGTGCCTGGGGCAGGGGACAGCTGTGCCTGGGAGCTGAAGGGGAAGGAGGACTTTATCACCACAGAAGCACTCCCCACCTCCCAACTGAGAATGAGATCGTGAGCCAGGGCCGAGAAGATGGGACAAGAGAAGAAAGAGGAGCTGGAGTTGAACGGTGACAGGCCTGGAGTTCACCAGGTGAAGGGGCCAAATGCTCAGACTTTGGAAAATCTCTCTGGCAGCAAGGCTAGGGACACATAAAAGGACACCTTGCTGAAGGTTCTCTTTGCCCTGGGTGACTTTTGTCTTGCCTGTGGCTGCAGGAATGCTACTCATACAGTCTGGAGAGAAGTTAGTGTCCTGGGGAGGGGGTGTTGGGATTGTCCCTCCCTGGTGTGGCGGGTATGGTCAGGATCAGGAAATCCAGGATGGGTGACGTTAGCCTTTGTGTCACAGAAGGAGAGAGCGGTGTGGAGTTTCTATTTACTGGGGCTTCAGCTTGATTGCTCATGTGGTGGGACTTCATAGAAGGCCCTTTGTGGGATCACTGCCACCTCTTGCGTTCGGCTCACAATAGGAGCTTCAGGAGCTAAAATGACCAATGTGCTGGGCTGGTCAGGGTTCACTTGAGGAGAGTGGAGGCTGCTCTGACTAGTTTAAGCAGAGAAGGATTGATTACAGGTGCTCTGTGGCTTCGAGGGAGAAAACTAGAGAAACTCCAGGCTGAGTTTCCAGGAACTCCTCCCCAAGTAGCACTGCAGAAATGGGCCACCAAGGCATGGCAAATCTATCACCATCAGAAAGTGACCTGCCATTGCAGGTTCCACTCAGATGCCACTATTTCTGCTGTCTATATCTGTGCAATGGTTGGCTTGTTCCCTGCCTCTCTAAGTCAGTTCAGAATTCAAGTTGCAAGCAATTGCTTCTGATGGATGGAACACAAATCATGTCAGATACCCTGCCGTGAGTCAGGGTCCTCCAGAGAAATACAACCAATCCGAGGAGTGATGTATCTATTTATTAGAAGGAACTATATCAACTTGGCAAGTCCAAAATCTGCAGAGTGGATGGGCAGTCTGGAGACCCAAGAGAGCTGGTAGTCTGTTCCAGTCTGGAGGCCATCTGCTAGCACGGTCCTTTTCTTACTTGAAGGAACCAGTCTATTGTCTATTCAAGTCTTCAACTGATGGATGAAGTCTACTCACCATTTGGAAGGAAATCTGGTTCCTTCAAAGTCCACTGATTTAAATGTTAATCTCATCCAAAAACACTCTCCCAGAAATATCCCGAATGATGGTTGACCACATATCTGGGCACTGTGGCCCAGACAAATTGACTCATAAAACTGTCACATGTTCAGCAACAAGGAAGTCTAGCAAATGTCTCCCTCCCCGCCAACACACACCCAGTATGGGAAGTCACCACCGAGAGCATCTGCAGTAGCTGAGCTGAGCCTGCCTGCAGGGTCTGCCAAATGTCTACGGAGACATCCTGGGGAAATTAGAAAAACTATTCTAGAAACATTTATTTATGGAATCCTCTTGAAGACTGAAGTTCAAAAATAAAGTATCACTTGTAGTGTTTGTCTTTCCCATTGTTATGGATTTTGTTGTTGTTGAACATGATTTATGTTCTTGGTTTTGTTGTTGTTTTGCAATGCTAGGGATCAAACTCAGGGCCTTGCACATGCTAGGCAAACACCACCACTAAGCTACATCCCCAGCCTACCATAGGCTTTTCTTTAAAAATTTTATTCTGAGACAGTGTTTCTCTAAATTGTGGAGGCTGACTTTGAATTTGAGATCCTCCTACCTGAGCCTCCCCAGTAGCTGGGATTACAGTCATGTACCACCAGGTCCTGTTATTATGTAGCTTTTTTAAAAAAAAATATGTTTTAGTTGTAGATGGACATAATACCTTTATTTCTTTATCTTTATATGGTGCTGAGGATCAAACCCAGTGCCTCACCATGCTAGGTGAGTGCTCTACCACTGAGCCACAACCCCAGCCCCTATTATATAGTCTTAATAGAAGGGGAACCATTCAATTTAAGTTCTATCCTAGATGTGGGGAAAGAATATCTTCATCAAAAGCATGACTGCTTAGGCTTACAAAAGCAAGGTCATAGGCTAATCAAGATTATGATTCTGTGTTCCAATCTTTCCTTGTAAAGAATGCATAAATCTCATTATATCCATTTTCCAATATTAGTATAAAGTGTTCAACGTCCAACTTTCTCTCCAAATGTCAGCCAAATGTCTTTTAAGAAAGGACTTCAAGTCCTCCCACTAGAACTGAGCAAACCAACCCTTTGATAGTTCTCAGCCTTAGTTTGTAAAATCCCCTTTGAGGTAACTCCAAAGGATTGTGAACTTGGCCAAAAATTCATTTCAATTCATTCTTATTGAAAATTCATCTGAGATACACCCTCCTTCCGTTTTCCTGTTTCTCAGAGTCCCACAAGGGGGCAACAAGAGTTCTTGAAATGGCTTAAAAGTCTGGCACAGTCTTTTTTTTTTTTTTTTTTTTTTTTTTTTTAAGGACAGTTCACCAAACATTCTTTGTTTATAACCAGCCTAAGAAACAATAATTTTTAAGTTTCATAATAAAAAGTCAAGGAAAATTGCTATAGATTACTTGGTAAAAATTCTATAACCCACTAGTTAGAACTGATTTCCTATGAGGAGTATATGCTAGATGTACAAGTGATTCCCTCACCCCCATCTTCTCGTGTCTGTCCTGTTGTTGGTATTTTCTGGTATCACATTACGGTTAGGTCCCTTTAACGTTTATCTGGTCCTTTGCACCTTTTAACATGACCCACAGATAGGCCTTATGGCCTCCTGGATGGAACAACCCAACAACTAAGGTCAAATTAATGTGGAAAGCTCCTTTGAGGAAGGGGCCAACCTATATATTTCTTTTGTATTCCACATAAATGCTGCAAAATTGGATCATCTTAGTGCCTATGTGACAGAGGAGTTGTCCTCAAAATAGTTGCTCAAACACATGTGGAATAGAGACGAACGAATGAATGACGATCGCTCTACAGGAGAGTTGGAGCAGAAGGAACTTCCAGGGCCTTGAGTCCACTGGCCATTTCTGTGGAAGGTTTTTCACCCCAGGGTGCCTCTCCCACCGATGCTAGGCGCAGCCTGTTTCCTATCTTCCTGCCTCTGTGAACCTTCTTAGAGATCCTGAGACAGCCGCCAGCAGTCTGCAGCGTGAATCATCTCTGAAGCCTTAGAAAAGGTCAATGTCTGGGCCTGGTGGCTGGGGCCAGTGGCTCTGAAGTGGAGCAAGACCTCCCCAGGCTTCATGGCAGCCCCAATGCCACCAAACAACAAGAGCCTTTCCTAAGCCTGGAGGCCAAGAGGTCCACACTGCTCTGTTTCAAGGGCTTGAAAATCACTTGGTTTTCTCTGGTGGTGGTTCTTCTTTGCAATGAGCTTTGCACTGAGAGAGAAAGACGAGTTTATTCTTCACTTAATTCCCCAGCAAGGAGCACTGCCACCACACTTGTCCTAGCAAGAACTTTCGGAGAGTATTTCCAACTCTATCATCTGATTGGGACTCATCCCTGCGATATACAGATGCCCTCTTACCCCTCATCGCACTGGTTGAATGGGATATTAAAGTGAGCTTCTGGAAAGTTACCAAAGACCTAAAGAGATCTCAGTGGCTTCTTTCCAGTTTGAAATGATCGGTACTGACATCCACTGCAGCCCTGTGACGGTCATATGGTGTTTTCTCATTTAAACTGCACACAGTCCGGTGGGGGAAAGTTGTCTTATTCATGACTAAAGATGAAAGCAGGTGGGTTCTCCCAGGCTAGGAGATTCTGATGGCTGATGTCGTAACCTGATGATGTTATTGCCTTACATCATCATAAGAAAAGCTGTCATTTAAAAGAATCAACAAGGTCAAAGCTGCGGACAGGGCCAAGTGTCACAGAACCACTCATGATTGTTAATGACTGAAGACGGGGACTGGAAATCAACTCACATTTGGTGCTCACCTAATAAAGTAGCTAGAATTATGACCAGAATCCCCTTCCCTCTGGACAGACTTCCCAGCATGCAATTCACTCAGAGGCCTGGTCTCTTCCTCCGGAGACATGTCTACCACAACTGGCTTGTTGAACAGGCCACGACAGAAATGCAGAGCAGGCTCTAACCTTGCCACTCATCTCTGAGAACTGCAGGAAGAGGAAGGACCAGTTAGATGAGAAAAGCAGACCACTCTTCCTGAGGCAGCGTAAGTGGAAAGCTTAACCCGAGAGATAAGTTTATTGGTATCATCGAAATGAAAGGTGTTATGTATTCATAATGTCCCTCTAGCTGAATTTTCAGATACTCTGATTTCCTGCTGGAGTTTTAGTTGGACTATGTCAGAGGTTGATATGGAGCTGTTCTGTTTATCCATTTATCAAGTACTGTGTAACAAACCACTTCAAAATATAGAGGCTAGATCAAAACCAAACAAAAACATTTATTTTGCTCTTGAATCTGCAATTCACGCAGGGCCCAGCAGGCACAGCCTATCTCTGCTTCACTCCCCATCGAGGCATTTGAAGGCTGGGGATAGAATCATCTAGAAGCTCATTCACTCATATGGATGGTGATTCATTCTGGCTATTGGATGGAGCCTGAGCTGACTTGTCTGCCTAACAACCACATATGGCCTCACCATGAGGCTTGGTCTTCCTCACAACATGGCAGCTGGATTCCAGTGGTGAATGTCCTCCCAGGTGGACAGAAGTCATACCCTTGATACCCCTGTTTATGACCCAGCCTCAGGAGTCACACAGCATCATTTCCACCACACTCAGTAAGGCAACCACAATGGTCCACCCAAATTCAAGAGACTGGAAAGTAAACTCTGCCTCTTGATGAGAACAGTAAAAATATTCTAGAAAATCATGTAGGACTAGAAATATTGCTGTGCCCATTTTGGGGAAATAAAACCTGTATGGGAGTGGCCTCATTTCATGGTGAAATGGGCGCATCTGAAGACCAGATTACCTTTGGCACCATGATGGAATATCCTATAACTCTACAACACCAACAGCCCCTCTCTGTCTCAGGGAGGGCTATCTTCTCACATCTCATGGGGGTTGAGCATCCCTGTCCCCCCTCTAGGCTTCTGTTATCCACCCATCTTCCAAGGCCCAACCACACCATCCCCCATGGCTTCTCTGGCTATACTAGTTCACAGTAGCCCTTCCCCTCTCTGAACATTCACTCTCTATATCACTGACAGAGCCCTATGTATACTTTCTTCTATTACAAGGCAATTTTCTTGCACGCATCTTCACCTCTTGACTAAATAATAAGCCCTTGGCATCTCCCACAATGCTTTGCACAGAGTGGGCATTTGGTGCGTTGTTCTTGGTTAGAGTATACACCCATTACACCAGTGTGAGGTTAGCCTCCCTAGGTTACATAACAATACGGAAGAAAATCGTAGTCCCATGACCTCTTATAAAAGTGAGGCATCTCACTTGAATGCTCAGTTGCCCTTCAAAGATGGGAAAAATAAATAACAAATTTTGTCTTTTTTGGTTTTGATCTTATGTAATCATGGCTTTGTACCTCTGGGGGAGGGAAGAATTGGATCATTTAATAATTGCTTAGAGTTAAGTATAAAACACACGGTGGCATTTGGCTCTGGGGGTGGTAGAAAGGAAAGAAGCAGGGAAGGGTCAGAATGAATGGAATCTTGTTGGTTTGCTCCTCATTTTCTCCTTTGTGTGGGAGAAGAGCAGATGGTGGGAGGGTAGACGGAATGGATATTTCAAGTTGCTCCAAAAACTTGGAATGGGTGGGAATAAAGTCACTATCAGGTCAAATTAATATTGGTTGGAGTTAGCAAAGTGAATGAGGGTGAACCTTGGCATTTATTTCTTGGAAGGAGTTTAAAAGTCCTTCCAGCAAAGCCCTCCAGCTCTGTCTAATGCAATGCTTCTGATGTGTCACGGGCAATTTCCTCTGACTTACTGAGGCTCCGTTTTCTCTGTGGATTGAAGGGTATCTGTCTTTCTTATTCTGAACGGCCCAATGTGGAGAGAATTGGTTCTCCTCCCATTTCTTTGGTTCAGAACACTGCTCTCCGCTGGCCTCCCCCTGCCACTCTGAGAAGCAGAAGAACCTGCCCTGATGGCAATGCAGCTGTGGACCCCTGGAGAAAAATGGTTTACATATGGTGTGCCGATTTCATGTCAAGTTTTCCCTCTCAATTTGTGTTAGAGTTATTTGATGTAGACAATTTCTTTGCATTGTCTAAAGTCCATGCTAATTTGTAGCAATGAGATGTACTCTGGAATTCTGTTAGGTTTAGGAGAGATGCCAGTTTATACCACCAGTGATTGCCAATCAGGTATCTCTTCACAGATAACAGAATTGATTTGATTTGACTTTATTTTTTTGCGTCCTTCATTGGCAAATAACACCTATTCCAAGGGGAAGGATTTTTATTCCAGCGTGTTAGGTGCACCACTTCACTCCATACTGTCCCAACAAAGATTTGAAGTCCAAGGAGAAGCCTCATTTGGTATTCTGCACTTTGGAAGGTAAACTCTCCTTGAAGGCAGAGACAGTGGGTCTCTCAGAAGAAAATTCCCAGGCATGTCACACAGCACCATGCCTAGAGCAGGTGCTCAGGTGGTGAGGACTTAATACCGTCACATCCAAAGAACAAGATGAAAGTTTGAAATAAATTCTCTTCCTCATCCATGAATACATATTTTATTCATATGAAGATGGAACTAAAACAAACTACAGCTCCTATCCTTGTATTTCCCACAACTGTATCTACAGGGGTGACTCTTGGGATCTGCGGTGTCCATCCACTACCCAGAGGACATGGAGGACCACTCTTCGATAACACAGGTACATCCTGCCCGTGGCTGGTTCTCTGCAGCCACATCCTGGTGCATGGTTCTGCCAGCTGTGGATGTGGGGGTGTGCTTGAGGCCGTTGCTATGGCACCGAGCAGTGTTTCCATAACACAGCCTTCCCACATGCTCACAAGCCAACTTGGACTGGTGGCCCTGCATGATGCTAGTCAGGCTGGAAAGAGATCAAGGACCGTTTGGGATTGATATTCTGGTTTCTGTGTGTGAAAGTTTAACTCTGGCTAAAACCAAGCTTGTGCACAGCACCAGGCCCAAGATCTAAAAAGAAACGTTGAAGCATTCTACCTCCTTTCCTTTCTGTCGGGCTGTGCTGAACAGCTGGCCATTCTGATTGCTTGGGCCCCAGGGACTCTTGTGCCTGTGAGGTCTGAGTAGCTGTAGGGAGTGGAACAGAAGAGAGGAGGCATGAGCTCATGACAAGGGGACAGGCACAGGCTGACTTTTGTAGTTAAAGACTTAGAAAGTGTTCTGCAAATTTCCTTACTTTCCCGCCTCCCAAAGGATACACAAGAATTGGGCAATTTAATTTGAACTTGAATTTAAGGGGAGATCTTTCATTTCTTGGCAGTGGCATGTCACCCCGCTGCCCCATCTGGGTCATGTAGGTGTTATCTAAGAGCCTTCCCTCCTGCCTTGAGCCCAGTGGAGTAAGCCTGGCTTACCATCCATGCTGAGCTCATGCTTCACATTCACCAGCAGTTCTTTTGGAGTCCCAAATCATCAAGGGACAAAGTTCACTACTGTGCTTTACTTAGAGCCAGAAAACACCTTGACAGAGACAAGAACAGTCCTCAGGCTGCCTATGGATCCACCTGCAGGGTGGACAGGGCTTCTCCAAGCATGGGTCAGGGTACAGCTGGCTTCCCACTGCTGCTGTCTCAGCCATGCTACCCCTTCTCATGTGTGAGAGTGACATCTTCCCCTAACAGGCCCCTCTCTCCATTCCTCCCTCAGTTCAGGTTGACTCTGCCATCTAGCCCGATTCTTAAAACAGAGATGATTTTCATTTTTTTCCAAACTTTCCCATCTAATAAAGTCTAAAACAATTACATATTTACCTTTCTTGTCCCCCTCTCTCAAATGGTAAGTTCCTTGAGGGGAGATCTTTCATTTCTTGGCAGCGGACAGACATCACTCCTGCCTGTGTCTGTATCCCTTACCAGGTTCTAGACTTATATAATGAGTACACAGCAAGTGTGTATCTATTTCAACAGCATAAATTAAATATCTCAGTGTTTGCACAGTGGACATTTACCAACAAAGCATCAGCTCCTAGGCAATAATGCCATTTTGGAATTCCTTAACTTACCAGGAATTGGGGGTGGGGGCATACAGATGATATTTACTCTCATGACACTCAACTTGCTTCATATAATATATGGGACAATAATTTTTAAAATCTGTGATCCATGCTTAATTGGAGTGTTTGTAGGTTGAGTGAGGAGCTTGATTCCGGCCACCTAGTTGTGCTAGTGTGATCCCTATATGAGGGCTGACAAAGGGCCTGGAGCATGGTTGGGGTTCAGTAACTGCTACTACTTTTCCTCACCCGGCTGGTGGGCACCTAGTAGTAAGCACTGGCAGACGCTAAGCCTAAATCCTTGGTTATTGACCCTGAGGCTGCCAGCTTGCTTAGGGAGTCATCAGGAAATCTTCTGCTAGTTTCTTTTATCTGTTAGGAGGAAGTGATTGGTTATTTCTTTCATGGGGTTCAGACACTATTTTAAAATCACTTTGTGATCCCAGAAAAAAAAAAAGTGCTTGAAGATCCAGGACCATTTCTCTGTTATCAACAAAAGAAATGCATGTCTGATATATTTAGCAGACAGGCAGCAGCATGCCTGAGGAAACGAACAAACCAAATCCCAAACTAGCAGTATCGCCGTGTGTCATTTTTTGGACATCTGGCCCTTTGGGGCACACGGCCAACTGTGGGGTACTTCCCCCACTTCATGTGTCCTGCTTCCCTGTGGTTTTGGTGACTATGGATGTAGGAGAGCAGTCAGCCTTGGATCTTTTTGGTCTTTCAGTTGGAGTTCTGCAGTCTCAGTTTTCAGGGGGACATAAAGCATATGGTAGAGCTTATGAAGAGGAAGAGGTCTAGATAAAGTGTGGTCCAAGGACATCAGCAGGAGCCTTACCTGGGAGCTTCTTGGAAGTGGAGAATATCGATTCTATCCCCCCTGCCCCCAACTTTAACACAGTCTCCATGTGACTGTGAGCACTTCAACTCTTGAGAGGACTGGTGTGCAGAAAAGCCCAAGCAGCAGCTCAGATGTGTGTACTTGAACAAATCAGAGGCAGTTACCTGGCTCAGCCCCCACTGAAGACAGAAAATTCCAGAAGGATTTAGAAATAAGGGTATAGCAAGACCCTGTCTCAAAATAAAAAAAAAAAAAAATAAGACTGGGTATGTGACTCAGAAGTAAAGTGCCCCTAGGTTAAAACCCCAGCACCTCCCCCCAAAAAAATTAGGAAATCAAATTCTATCATATATAATAATATGGATAGAATTGAAGGACATTGTGTTAAATGAAATAACAAACACTGCTTGTGCTCCTTTGTAAGCAGTAAGTAGAAAAGTTAATCTCATAAACTAAGCAGTTTCATTGTAGAAACTACTGGTTCCTTCAGTTCCAAATTCTGTCAGATCCTGCCCTGGTGGGAGAATGTGTGGAAGGAAGGCAATGCTGGGTGGGAGACGGGGAAGGGAAAGGCACCAAATTATTTTCTTATTAATTTCAAAGTAATCCATATTTGTTATAAAATTGTAAACAGCACATAAGACAATAAAGCAAAACTTGGACATGAATCTTCCTCTAACATAGTAATAATCACAGAAAACTGATTATGGGCATAGATTCTGACCGAACTTCAGGCTCTCAACCCCAGCTCTAGCACTTACTAGCTGCGCAATCTTGGGAAAATTACTTAATTTCTCTCTGCTTCAGTTTCCTTGGCTGTAAAATGGAGATAATAAAGGAGTCATTGGGAGGTTTCAATTTTGAGTTGTATAAATTACTTTCAAACCATGACTGCAAGTAAGTTTTAAGTCTTGGCTATTATTCTAATAAGTTAATGATTTTTTTTTTTTATATTTGAGGTTAATGATTTAACTTTATGTTAGTGATTTTTCGTGTTTCAATACTTGGTCCAAGAAAACGTGGTACATACAACACAATAGAGTTTTATTCATCCATAAAAAGAATGAAATAATAGCATTTGCTGGCCAATGGATGGAATTGGGGACCATCATGCTAAGTGAAATAAGCCAGACTCGGAAAAATCCATCATTGAATGTTTTCTCTCATATGTAGAAGCTAGAGCAAAATAAGGGACAGTTAGTGGTGGTGGCTTGTGTGTGTGGGGGGAGGGATCAGATATAAAAATATAAAATAGATCAGAGGATTAGAGGAAGGAGAAGAAAGGGAAGAAAATGGCCCTGACACTGAGGTTCTTTCCACCATGATGCCCAAGTGCAGGATGTGACCTTTCAGCCACCATCTCTCTCCCTGAATGATGGAATTTTTTATAAAACTTAATGAGATGTGTTTGAGGATTAACTCCATCCACAGATAGAACTTTTACACTGTGCTGGTTCAAAATGAAGTCTTCGTTCTTTGGCTTAAGACAATGCTAATTTGTTTTTTTTTTTTTTAGCACTGTTGGTGGAGTTGGAAATGGAAAAAAAGTGCCAATGCCAGGTTCTATTTCACTTGAGCAAAGAAAATCAGATTAAAATAATGAATGACAACCCAGGAACTAGGAGGCTTCCTGGGGGAGACAATGGCAGTCCGCTGGGCCTTAGCATGAGACCTCCTCTGTGGCGTAAATAGGGATGCATTTCATAGCAGCTAAGCGTCAGGAAATGTGCTTTTAATTATTACTTAAGATGTAACCTGTCAGAGGTATTAGTATCACTTGTGTTTAATGAGAATTGATTTTCAGATTGCATTACCCAGGAAGCCGAGGATAATGGAAACCCTGGTTCTTTCCCGAGACCTTTAGTCACCACATGTCTCTCTGTGCTGATGCTCTCCCCCATCAGCAGCCACCAGATATCTGATCTGCCCACATGTGGCCTGGGCACCGGCCCGCTTAGCCTTGAAGCGATTTCTGATGAATGAGATTCCGTGGAGCTGAGCTGGGCTCATGAATTTCATTGCAAAGTGAGGAAGCCCCAGGGAAAACTAATTAGAGGTTGAGTTTTTCACCAAGGTCCACACATTGGCCTTGTCAATGCAAGGATATAGTGCAGAAAGATTGTGTTGATGGGAGAAGCATCAGAGGGAGCAATGCCCACCTCTTGTTTTGACCTTTCTCTGATGGTCAAGCAAGTCATGGAGCAGCAGGCCTGTGTGGGTATGCAGCAGGCAGGTCAGAGACCCAGAAGATGTCTGATTCTGCATATGTTCCCAAACTTAAATTATTCCTATTCCTCCTCCTCCTCTTCCTTTTCTTCTTCTTGCTTTAAATTTATATATACTACCTTGAAAATTATTTGCTTAATATTTTCCTCAATGGTTAACTTTGTAAGTTTATTTTGCAAAGGAGACTTTGCAAAATCACTGCAGTAAACCAATTAATCCTACTGGTTTGAAAACAGACCATCTTTCAGTTGTGATGAATTTTGTTGCCTGCTGATGGTTTTGAATTGCGGACCTCACAATTTCTTTGTTAAAGTGGATATTCAACAGATGCTAAGGCATAGAAACATGATGTGGGACTTTCTCTTTTTCCTTATCAGAATCCAAAGGATTGAAAAAGATTTGTACAGGGAATAATATTTTCACTGCAAGATCCACATTCTTAAGTCTGTATACGACTTAAGAAATGGTGCTGTGTACTTCACCATTTGGAAAACAACAATATAATCTATGCTATCTGGGGATTGTGCTGGAAGATTATGTAAAGGGAGGTTTGGGGAAGGTGGAGTAAGCAAGAGACAAAGAAGAAAGAGCAAGCAGGCCCCATGGATTGAAGCAGGGCTTCTGTATTGTCTGAGATGGTTTTTTAAAAGAAAAATGATGGTACTAAAGTCAGCTCAACGCCAGTCTCTTAGCCTTTCATTCAAGGTTACTCATCCATCAGATGCCTCTCATGTATCAGACACTGTATGATACACTAGAGCCATGGATGAATAATTGCTGTCTTTGGGGGTCTTGTCTAGTTCACAAGTTAAGACAGCAGGCAGATGGAGAGCTGTGGGGGCCCACGAGAAAGTCACTTGAATCAACTTCTGAGGCAGTAATGGAGACTTCTTAGATAAAGTACTTCCTGGGGCATTACCATACTGGAGTATTCTTATTCTCCAGGGAAGGAAAATCAATCACAATCCAAGCAGCACATTCGGGGAAGTAGTAAACGGTGTCAGAGCATGGCTGGCTTTCTAGACAAAGTGTCGTTCCCAACCTCACTATGTGTCGTGGACTATCAGAAGGGACCGTGCTCAGTAGGAGATGCTACTGATGGCTCAAGTTCCAAGGCCCAGAAGCAGGGATGTCTTAAGGACAAGTTGGGCTTTGACTCTCTAGACAGTTTCACTGAACAATGGACTATAACTCCTGTGGGTGGCCACAGAGTGGGTATTCACCCGTGATTCCCGCTGGGTGACTGCAAGCTCAATTAGTCAGGGTTTGAGAAGATGTCCACTGGCCTTGTTCTGCTTATCCCGGGCTCGGTCACAGCAAGAACATGGGTAACATTTCTGCCAATTCGGTAGGCTGATGTTCAAGAGGGCAGTGAGGTCTAGAGCCAGGAGAAGTGGATCTGGCCAGCTCTGGCAATGCAAGCACGGGTTTCGTGGTTTTAACCTGGCACTGACGTTTGAACTGTTTCTCTTGCCCTATTGGGAAACATAAGCCAATTCATATTGTTCATTGTGAAGCTGTTTTGGCTAAACACATATTAGAACAGAAAAGCAGAGCTCACCAGAGATCCCTGGGGTTAGGAGGATTTTTTTTTTTTTTTGTAGGCTTCAAGATATACCTCTGTAGTTTCATTATTGTGAAAAAAAATTGAGGATTTCCCTCTATTTCATTTCATTAACTGTCCCCAAAGCACCATTCCCCCATCCACCATACTTAATTTTGAACTCTATGCTTACAACTCATGTTCCCCTGGGTTTTCTGACAAGAGGATTTTAAGTCCACAGTGAGAGACTACCAACTGTTGAGGACCAAGAGCCCTGGATTGATTCTGTTGAGTGATGATTGTCCCCGTTCCTCACTGATTCAGGAGATTTTGTTGGACTACATCCTAGAACCTCAGCTGCAGCTGACCCTAGAGATGGGTAGCATGCCCTTCCCTGTTCCTGTGAGTGTGTTGAAAGGGGTTTCTAAGAACAAAATGGAGGACACAGCCAGGCACATGGACCAGGGCAGGAAAGTGGGCTTGGAGCTCTCTCAGAAGCTCAGCATGGGTTGGGGTAAAAAAAAAAAAAAAAATCCCTTTGCAAAGACCAGTTCTCTCAAGGATTTGATTTTCTTCAAGAAACCCTTGAAACAATAAAATAATATCCTTCAGGTGAAAAGAAAACCACTGGACACGTCCACGAGGTAGAGACCATGAAGGGTATCCCTCACATGTCCACACAGGAGCTTTGCTTTGCTTCTTTCTTCCCAGTATTCTCTTTGGGTCATATGTCTGTCCCAGTTTTCTGTGAATAATATGAGAACGAATGACTCTGAATGCTGTCCTGACACTTCCTGTCCTTCAGACTCGGCCTCCAAATAAAATAAAAGAGGCATGAAGGGAAGTTTAGACTACAAGACTAGGGGCTGTCGTTGGCTTGGTTCAGACAAAGGACAGGAAATGGAAAATAATCTGTATTTAAACCCCACATGCGTCAATTATAGGAAATGGAATGATCCCTCAGCTTCTCAGAATATTGAGATATTTTTGGTTCATGCTCTTTACCTGCCATCATCCCCACTATTCACAAGTAGTCCTCATCATAAACATTTCTCCCCATGCAGTGTCCTTACCTTCTCTAGCTCCTGGGCTCTTCCTTCAGCAGAGATCCATCATCACATGGCCAGGAACAAGTGATTTGGGAGCTTAGAAATAGGCCTGGAAATATGTTAGAGCCTAGAGATACACCCAGCAAAATTCCCCTTCTGTACCTCCTGCCCTTACCACGACTTTAGGATAGAAAACATGCTTTACTGCCTTTCACAATACATTTCAGGGTTTTATCAAGATCATTTTCTGTATATCATCATCATCATCATCATCATCATCATTATCATCTACAAGTCTTATTACCTTCTTGAATCCATCATGTTCTAAGTAATGGATAACTTGATCAAGAGGAAATGTACACAGAAGAGAAACAGTAGTGATAATCTTCAGAGCAGAGAAGAGGAGGACAGTCTACTAGTCATCAACCAAGAAGACTATCAGGAAGACTAGAGCATTGACCAACCTGAAACATGGTCCCTTAGGCTGAATCACTATGCATAAAGCTGTACATCTGGGTACAAAAGAGGTACAATCAAATCTATATCATTTATTACAGAAGACATATGTGTGTGAAAAAAAAAGAAAAGTCATCTATAACCCTAGCAGCCAGAGGTAATCACTATCAGTATTTTGGCACATTTCTTCCAGTCTTCTATTATTTTTATATCATTTTCTTTTCCAATCAGAATATATGAACATTTTCCCATATTGGTAAATATTCTCACATAATCAGATACTACCTGTCAATGCATATGCCATAATTAAAGTCCCCAGGCCTCTATGATTAGTTACTTGAGCTGTTTCCACTCTAGCTATATCCCTACACGAGCCTTTGGCCTACATCTTGAGGATACCTGGAGACTGCGTTCCTTGAGTCAGGACATAAGTAAGGAATACACACACTTTCAGACAGCACCAATATTCCCTCCACCATTTTGCTAGGTATGATTCTGTCTAATGGGTGCTTGAATATGATGTCCAGGGTGAGATGGAAGAGGCTTAGTAATGATGAGGAAGGCATATTTGCCCAAGTAATAAGTACTACTTTCCAAAATTAGATGAACCCAGTCTAGCAGTCAGGAGCCCTGTGTTCAAGTACGAGCCTAATAAGCTGGGTGATAAGCTTGAGCTAATTCACTTCTCTGGGCTTCACTTTCCCTTTCTAAAGAGTGAAGGGGTGAGTGATATAATCACTCAAACAATAAAAATTCCTGAAATTAAGCTTCCTGCTATCTAGTGGACCCACATTCATAGATGAGTGACAGCCAACATGTCGGCTCTCAGTGACAGATATTAAATTTTAGATGCCAGGTCCAGATTGCTAAAGAATGCATTCCCCCCCCTTAACTAATGGCACCAGATCTTTAGTAATAACCAACTTGTAGTCAGGGCTCATAAAATACTTATTGCCACAGTTGTAGTCTCCTCCCTGAGTGGAGGAAATCTTGTGGACCCTGTAGCATGGAGCCTACTTGAAGGATTTCTAGCTTTGGTGGACAAAACAAGAGTTCAAACTTCCTAGTTCCTAGATGAATGCTTCTTTCTATGGTTGGTTGCCTAAAATGCTGTCACTTGAGAATGCCATGAATTACATGGATTTAGGAATCAAGAGATGGATTTATAACCATTCAACAAAGTTAACCAGGAAGTCTCAGCATCCCATAAGAGAAAGAATCATGGGTTTCACAGAAGCTCCAGCTATAAGATCAAAACTAAGACAAAGCTCAGTGTCTTCCTTTATATAGTAAAAAGGGGTGAGGTCAAGAGGGTCCCAGGTTAGATGCAGGGTGCAGGGATGCAGTTCACCTCTGCATGCTCTGCTTCCTAGCCACTTCCTTCAATTAAAGCAAGTGTCAGGCTAGATTGGTTCCTTCTTTGCTGAGGATTGACAGACTGAGGGTCTATCTAATCCTATCACTGGATCTTGCTTTCTCCTGCTGATAGCAATATCATTTGGAACAAAGCGTGGGAATAAAGTATCTTTCGGAGAGCTCAGTGCAGTAGGGAAAAATTCATTCCCAACCTTACAAGAGGCACATCCTCACTCTTCTTGGCATATGGCACTTCCCGTCTAACACAGCAGAAAGATGGAAACCTGATGAGGTTCCCTTCACATACCCATGAGTCACACTGCTCTAGTGTCCCAAGAGTCTGATAGCCTGAGGCAAGTTAATGGCATGGGGTGGGGGGGAGGCAGTAAAAGGAAAAGAAAAAAGAGCATTCCAGAATTGAGCTTTCAGTATGCCACCTTTTTCAGAAAAGTAACTTAGCACCAGTATCTGAATCACCCTGAGGCTTTAGTGATCACTCAAGGGGTAGCTGACACAAATTCGGCTTCTAGGACATGTATTGAAAAGGCATCTTTTTACTTTTTTTTTTTTTTTTTGAGTACTTAGTACATGCTAGATACAGCACCAATTTCTCTCTTGGATTAGCTCATTGATTTTTCTCCTCATAGCATAGTCATGAGCAACTCCAGTTTGCAGATGAGGGTGCTTTTGAGGTGTTAAATTACTTTTCCAGGCCATATGGTGGGGTATTGCCCAGGTAGAATTAGGATGCTGGTCCTTTATTGCTCATTGAAACCTCTTGTCAACCGGAAACCATATTGTCTCTCCTGAGGATCAGTCAGGTGTTCACAGTGGAGAACAGGATCCAACTTTTTGTGATAAACAGAAAATTCAATATTACTGGACTCTTGGGATCAAATTATTTTTCTCAATTTTGGCTAATGTCCTGAATTAATGAAAATGGTTTTTTCCCTCCCTCCCTTCCTTCCTTCCTCCTCTCCTCTCCTCTCCTCTCCTCTCCTCTCCTCTCCTCTCCTCTCCTCTCCTCTCCTCTCCTCTCCTCTCCTTTCCTTTCCTTTCCCTGGCCTTGGAGATCACACCCAGGGCTTGTGCATGCTAGGCAAGCCATGAACTCCATCCCCAGCTCACAATCTCACTTCTGAGAATCTATTTCTTGATATTTACTGGTTTGGCTTACTCACATGGTAAAGTGGGGTGTTCTATTTCTGATAGGTAATCTTCTGGAAATAGGTCTCTATTGAAACTTTTCTTTTTTTCAAAGAGAAAGAGAGAAAGATCAAATTAAAAAGAAATCAATTCTTTGTGGTCTTCTGTATTTTCCAAGGTTTTATTTTCTTTAACAATGAATATGTATTATTTGGCCGTCAGATACAAACTGTGTTTTGTTTGTAACTGAAAACGGAGAGCTATCAGCCCGGCCTCCAGTGGGAGAGAAGAAGCATTTCAGAATTGGTTGTCCTCCCCCTCCATTTCTGGGGACGAATACTTCATAGAATGCTCAGGTAGGATGCTGACATTGATGCCATTTCTTCCAAACAAGGATCAAAACACTTTCACACACATTATCTCTTGTTGATTACTCACAAATGAAACCAAAGTCCTTTTCAATAGTTAGTAGTTAAAATGGTAAATTTTATGTTACATATATTTTACTACAATTTAATATTAGAATGGGAAGCCAAAAACATTTTTAGTATTACTTAAGAAGCAATTTGGGAATCAGCAATATCTTGTGATTCTCATTTCACAGACCTATGTCGATCCAGAACCCTCCTAGCTTGGAAAAAAAAAAAAGATGAAAATGATTAGAACAATGATCTGAACAGTGGTTCGTTTTGATTATTTTGAATTATGACAAATACCAATCATTCAAGTTTTTCATCCTGCTGTACAAGAGATTGGTCATGGTGTTGTGGTTGTAAGAAGAGGCCCAGGGACACCATGTCTTGTTCACATCAACACAAACACATGGAAACTGTGCTTTCACCCCAGTGTGGCAACCCAGTTGTACCCCTAAGACAGGATCAGAAAAGTGGAAATTTGAAACATGATGCGATAGGGCTTCTGTGCCAACAGCTGAGTGACTTAAGAAGGATGGGGGCAGCTGCTGCATGTGAACATTTCATAAGCAGCATAGCCTGTAAGGACCAAAAGGGTAGGAGCTCCCCTACCTGCCCTGGAGAGCAGTGAACATTTCCTTTTAGAATTACAAAAGTGTTTTTTCTCTGTGATCCATTTCTGCGTTTTTATTTTGTCCTCTACCCCTCAAGGAACTTTGTCTATAACATTTTCCTCTGTTTAAGACTCTAAGGAACCTAGAGTCCCCTTTTGCTCACAGATGGCCTAAGCAGTTGGTCTCCACCTTGTGCCAAGCCAAACCATGAGTCACCAACATCCCAGTAGCATGTGAAGCTCTGGGGACCATGCCCCCCCCCCCATCCTGCCATCCCACTGATGGAAGGAAGGGTCTGGAGAGTTCTGCAATCCTGCCTAGGACTTCCCAGGCTGTAAGGCCGACTGGTTTGGCCCCCGCTGCCCAGCTCACCCTTTTCACTCTGGGTCTTGATCAGCCCTTAAAGATTTTGGTGAGAGGGTAGAAGATTTTTTTTTTTAAATTGCAGTAAAATATACGTAACATAAAATTTACCATTTTAACTATTTTTTATATGTTATTCTTTTAATGTAGTTAGATTCTGTTAAAAATATCTAAAAATTTTGCCTCAATGTCCATGAGTTTTATCTGTAATTTTCTCTCATTGTGCAATTTTTCAAGCTTTATTGTCCCCTGTGCTTACTGCTGCGCCCCCCCCCACACACACTTTTTTTGCTTGGTAAAAACCACATAATGTAAAATGTACCATGGCTAAGCCATTTTCCAGCACACACTTCAGTGATAATTAAGGACCTTCAGTGTAGCCATGCAACAGATCTCCAGAACCTTTTCATCTTGAAACACTGAAGTCTGTTCCCCCTTGAGCTTCCCTCTTCCTCCCCACAATCCCTCCAACCACCACTCCCTTTTCTGTGTCTGTTGCTACCCTGGTACCTCTTATAAGTGGAGTCTACCATATGGATCTTTCTGAGACTGGCTCATTTCACTTAGCGTAAAGCACCCCCCACCCCGTCCACCGTGTTGTGTGTATCAGTGTCCTTCCTCCCTGAGGCTGCATGTACATATCACATTTGATTCATCCATTCGTCTCTCTGTGGACTTTGGGCTGCTTCCACCTTTGGTTGTTGGAATAATGCTGCTACGAACATGGATGTACGTCTCTCTTCAGGACACTGCTTTAACCTTCCTTAATTAAGCATGTGGTTGGGTGGCATTACCCACCTTCATTTCCTTGGACAGGATGAACCACAGAAGTCTGAATGCTACTGAGAAGGGTGGTTGCCCCAGGGTCCCGGACTGCGAGGGGATATGGGGGTATGTGTGAGCCGGCCTGGGTCCTCTCCAGCTGCTCTGGGAGGATGGTGCAGCCGACAATGTCCCAGAAAGGGGTCCACGTCCAGGTCGCGCCCTTAAGTGGCTCCATCCGCAGGGTCCTCGGGAGCCACGCACCCTCCGGTGCAGACCCCGTCATTGTCACCAGAACCAGGAGCATGGCCCGGCCTGGGGTCCGGAGGCAGCTCTCTCCCCTCTGCCGGCACCCTGCTCCGGCGCCCTCCCCTCTCCACCGGGTGCTAAAGTTTCCGGGCTGCACGGGGGTGCGGGAAAGCGCCTCTGGGTTTATCAGGGTTCATCGGACTGTCTAACAGCAGGCGCCGGGCTGCCAGCATCGCCCGGACTCGAATTTCAACCCGTTTTCTCTGCTTAACACCTCCCGGCCCCCCTCTCCACCTGCACATAATAAGCTCCTTTCTTCACCAGCAAGCGGGGCAGTGACAGCCACCCGGGACCCACCGTGTGGGGACAGGAATTGACTCTACTTAACTTGCGGGATTTTCTTTCTTCCTTTCGAACCAGTGCATTCAGCTGTAATCCTAGCAGGCTCCGGCCCAAGAGGGGCGCCAAGGCGTTTGCCTGGGGAGGAACCGACCCAAGCGAGCTGGGAGCAGTGACTCAGGCCCTGCTTTGCACTCACTGTGTGGTCACCCGCAGGTCACCGGGTGTGAAGCCCCACCGTGACCCTGTAAGCAAGAAAGAATAGGCTCTCCTTGCCCTGACCTCACAGAGAGGTCTTGGGAACTGCCTTGGTCTGAATGTTGAAGTGCAGGCGTGGGTATTGAAGAGCTGTAGGAGAGAGAAGACCAAAAGCAAAACAATCAAGCCTGGTGCCTAGAATTACACTCTGTTTGCTGAAAGGACCCAGCAATTGGGAGTCAACTGGATGGTGAGATCATTCAGGGACTCTCCAGAGGGATCATTCAGGGACTCTCCAGTACAGGGGCGTGGTGGGCTTAGAATGTCCCCAGAATACAGCTGCAAAGAACTTTCTGCTGAGGATGACTTTACTGAGAGATCTCATAGCTCATGGCCTTCATTTAGCTTCTGCTTCTTCTTCCTTTCTTTTCTCCTCCTCGTCTTCTCCTTTTCTTCTATGAGAAAATCCCGCGATTTCATTTTTCATCACCTGATCCAAGTGCACTGGGCAGAAAGGCATTAAGCAACATCTGGTGATCTTTCAAAGTCCCTTTGAGCTCCTGCTCTCTACTGACTAGTAAAGAGCTTCTTACTCTATTGCCCTTCTCTTTTCCCTCCAAACTCCAGGACTGAGGTACCAGGAGTGGAAATAGCCAGATATGCTGGACACAAATGAGTCAACCAGACTGAAGGATTGGACCGGAAGGGTCTCCTAGCCCAGGGTTATGAAAGGAAGGAGGAGGGGAGGGACAGAGAGCCCACCCACCTACACAGGAAACCAAGCTCAGGGACTTTCCAGCAGATCCTTGGGAACTGGCTATCTTTCCTAAATGTGGGTTTCCACTTTGACTTTGCATCATTCATCATAGTGAGCTTTGGTAGGCAAGGGCATTCAAGGACATTGGGCAATGACACAGGAAACTTTGTTTTTTCAAGTATTTTACCTTTGATTGTGGTACTCTTTGCCACACCCTCCCTGTTTCCCCTCCCTCCAGTTATTAGGAACTCATGCTCTCATTTGCCTGGGGCCCCCATCTCACGTTCATGTTCTCCTCCTTCCTTTCTTACTCCCTGCAGAACTCCTGGGACTTGCTGACTAGGCATCTCCCCATCGCTGCAGCTGGAGTCTGACAGAAAAAGGAAGTTCTTGCTGCTTCCACCTTAGCAGGATGCTCTTTGCCAGCCCATCCTGGCTCATTAATCACGTGTTCCCAAGAAGACAAGTGACATTTAAGAGCCCCTCAATATGCATATGAGTTTTCTTTTTACTTCTATGTATCTAACTCCCAGTCTGGCTCTCCACCGCCTGACTCAACTCCCCACATCCTTCCAACAGTGATTTGATTCAGAAGGTGTCTAATTGCAAAGGAAGCTTGGAATCATGTCCATGAATCAGAACTCCCTGTCCACTGCCACCCTGGCCAGTAGCAATGGCAGCAGGACAATTATGTACAATGGACACTGCTTTTAGATGGAAAAATACAATACGATTTTGAAATCACTGCCATTGGGAGGCATAAGCAAGACCCCTGCCATCTTTCTTATCCTCTCAGGCTTGTGATGCATTTGCTGGATACAGGTGGTCCCTGGTCTCATGGCCCAGCAGCTCATGGAATCACAGTAGAAGCTGCTTTGTGTGTCCATAGCGTCCCAGAATCCTAAAAAGAGGAAGAGCATTGCAGCCAGGCAGCCCGACCCCCAAGATTGACTCTGTGGCAAGAGCAGGTGATAACATTTCCCCAAAATTTTACTTCTAAACTATTTATTTCCCCCTTACTTATAGTGTTTTATGAAGAATAAATCAGTTGTTACATAAAATGCTTCCAGACATCTTCTTCCCCCTCTGAACCTGACCAGTCTTGTAAGATCTAAATCAAATGCCAGCTCTTCTTTTATCCCAGGTTGAAAACAATCTTTACCTTTTAAACCCCTATAGAACCCTCTTTTTAGCCCCTTGTTTTCTCTGAATGTCTGTAAGATAGACTGCTGTCTATTTTTTTTTTGTACTAATTACATAAAACATTATCTCCAGGGCTGCAGAGGAGGGATGCTATAGCCCTATACATATTTGGTGCTCACTAAACATTATTCTTAAATGAAAGAATAAGTACATGCATATATTTTGAAGCATTTCCTCTCTCTGATGGGCAAATTTCATGAACAATTTAGAAAACTGTCATTCAAT
Organism: Urocitellus parryii; assembly: GCF_045843805.1. Taxonomy (NCBI): domain Eukaryota; kingdom Metazoa; phylum Chordata; class Mammalia; order Rodentia; family Sciuridae; genus Urocitellus; species Urocitellus parryii. The sequence continues at coordinate 72,906,598 of NC_135539.1, read as the reverse complement.
AAAAGTACAAAGTTTATCCTATGTTTTCTTCATTACACATTCTCCAAGTATTCTACTTTAGTTTTCCAGGCACGCACATGAAGAGATTGAAAGGATAAGTAGTTACCTACAAGTTCTAGACCTTTCAGTTTCTAGAATATTCCTGGGCACGACCCTTCTTCACAATCAAATACACTTCGCTTTTGAACTGACTCACTGTTTTTGCCCTCCAGTGGAAGGCTAGTTTCCTCTGTAACTTTCCACATGGCCTTTGGAATAGAAACTGGACTTGACACTGTGTGATCTTGTTTTTTTAACATTTATAGAACTCATGCTAACTTCATGGCTGAAAGATCATAGAAAAGTAAGGCAAAATTCCAGATGGAAATTTAACAGGACAAATGTATATTTGTGTAGCATTCAGACCATCATTCACACTCAAGTATCTGGAGTATTGTATTTTATACATGGCTCTTATGTATTTCAAGTAAAATTTATTTTTAAAAGCATACTAAAATGTATTTACAACAAATTTTACACTCATGGTTCAATGAAGTCATGTAATGGGCATGTCAATAAACTTCACAACATGTGATTTTCAACTTATATAACCAGAAATTCCCAGTGAGCCATCAGAATATTGGATCTTTTCTTGCACAAACACAGCTGTTGTTTTGAGAAAATAATATGATTAACCAAGAAATTTCAGGAAGAATGCTGTGTCAATAAAAATTAATTTTGGTGTTTGCTTCCTTTCTACATTCTGTGATCTCTGTGAAATTCACCTAGCACATATATTTCAACCTTTATTTGCAACATCAAAAATAGCAAAGATGAAATTATTAAAATCAATAAAAATCATGCCTTTAAAAAATAGCTAAGATGGGGCTGGAATTTTTCCTTCCTTTTCTTCTAGATCTTCAATCCCCAAATACCCACCCATATGATGAATGTAGACACTTTGAAGATGAAATTTAGTTTAGCTGCAGAATAACTAAAGGGAAGGGAAGTCAGAAGAGAAGTTCACACTGCAGATTTATATTTGGGAGCCGTCTATGTATGCAGAGCCACCTGTGGGAACTGTGAAGTGCATGAGGTCACTCAGAGAGAGTGTAGGGGGCTGTGTTAGCCCGCTTCTCATTCCTGTGACCAATATAACTGACAAAGAACAACTCAGAGGAGGAAAAATTTATTTTGGCTCATGATCACTGGGCTCCATTGCTCTGGGCCTGAGGTGAGACATCATGGTGGAAAGGCTTGTGAGTTGCTCAGCATTTGTTGGCCAGGAAGCAAGGGGTGGGGCAGGGAGCACTCATGGAGGTGGCTGGGGAGAAGAGAAACCTTTCTAGGACATGGCTGTAGTGACCTATTCCTGCAAATAGGTCCCACCTCCCAGTAGTCCATTCAGTTCTGAATGGATCAGTCTGAAGCACACTGAAGAGGTCACAGCCCTCACTGTCCAATTGCTGCCTAAGCCCCACCTCTGAACTTCTGCACTGGGGCTCATGCTTTCCACAAGAGACTCTGGAGGACAATCCAGATCCAGGGACCATGGAAGAACCTCAGGGTAAGTCCACAGGTTGGTAGGAGGAAAGAAATTCATCAAATGAGGCTAGAAAAGATTTACATAAAAGAAGCAAAAGGACCCAGCATTTCAAAAAAAGGGGAAGAGGCCACCAGAGTCATGCTGAAGGTGCTGACGTTGGCATTGGAAGCAGGAAATGGTAACAGGATGTCTAAGGTACGGTTCCTGTACACGGTGACGACAGACGCTGAATCTGAGATTGAAGCAATGGACTAGGAGGTAAGAAAAAAGTGGTGTCAAGTACCATCCACCAGAGCAAAGTTGACCCAGAAATGTGAAACAAGATAGAAGCTGCAAGGGAGCCCAATCAAGGGACAATTGTTTCAGGGTAGAATGAAACTAATTTGGAATGGTGCAGGTTGAGCATCCTTGATCACAAAATCCCAAAACCTGAAATGCTCCAAAATCAGAAACTTCTCGAATGCTGACATGATGGTAAAGTCTATGCCAATAAGCAGAAATCCAAAACAACTCAGAAATCAGAAACCCTTCTGGTCCCAAGCATTTTGGAGAAGGATAGTCCACTTGCAATTTGAAATTGGGAGAGAGGGACCTGGTGGGGAACAAGAGTCTGGAGAGAATGGCTGAGGCAACCACCTAGAGGAAGTGAGAAGGTAAGGGACCCAGAACACAGGAGGGTGGTCACCCCTAGAATGAAGGGAGGTACCAAGATGAGGAAACCATGGGAAGAGACCCATGGTAGAGTTCTGGGACCTTCCCTAGGTGCTTTCTGCATTCCAGGAGTGGGAGTAAAGGAAACGGATGATGTGGACATGGTTGGAGACCCATGCATGGGGACAGGGTCCAGGGAGTAAGAAATCTAGGATTCCACCAAGCATTTTCTCTAGTGTGAGTTCTCAGAAGATCAACAGTGCTCTATTTGCACCTGAATGCATGCAGTGAGAAACTCACTTCCATTTGGAAGGTGCTCCCAGTTGCCTACCATTATAGAAAACAAGTCCTATGGGGTTGCTTTTTTAATATACTCCCCTTCCTGACAGCTTAGCTCAAAGCTCTGTCCCTGGAATAGTTTCCTGACCTCCCTCTTACCTTCAGAGTTGTCCCTCTACTATGCTCAGATAACAGCTCTCTGAAAAGTTCTCCTGCAGTATTCATTACACCTTTGCACTCTTTCTCCGTTCTCTGATCTCTGTGCAGGCAGGAACTTTGTTCTCTGGATCCCTGGGCCTGGTACACTGGAACTGCAAATTCTCTGGGGATACTGAATGAATACTTTCCTAACTTATCTTGTGGGGGTTCAGGAAGTTTTTTTTTTCATCTGAAGACAAAAGATAAAGATCAGATGATCTCAGAAGTTATCTCCTCTGTAACTATAAGAAGCTAAAGAAGCTAAAGCCCAAACAGGTTGACTTGAAGTCCTTGATAATCGATTGTTTGCTTGTTTTCTATTTGATGCAGTCTTCAGTGTTGTCTCCCTTGTGTCTCAGGGTTGTTTTGGCTTAAGTCAGGTACTGTTTTATTCAGAATTCAACATAGCTCAAACAGAATCTAATCAAGATGTGACAGGAGTGCTCAGAACTGGAGGTAAGATTAAGAAAAAGCTAGAAATGGTACCTAGGTTGGCAAAGTCCAAGCCAAATGGAAGAGCATCCACTGAGATGGTAGGCAAATGGTGCACAAATGAGAGAAGGTGATAGAGAGGGGTGCTGGTGTCCCCACACAGTAGTGCACTGGGGGCGGGGAGTAGGTTGGTTAAGACACCCCTAAGTCACAGTTTTAAAAGAGCACAGGAATGGCCACCATAAATTTGCTGTGTCTTTCTGTAGAATAACATGTTACTTTAACATTGTTCTTTCAATGTCACTATTCCATTCTCATATCATTTTACATACAGTCATTCATTGCTTAATGACAGGGTTACATTCTGAGAAATGTGCCACAGGCTACTCTGTCACTGTGAGAACATCATGAAGTACAGTCAAACAAGCCTAGATGGCATATTATTATGCACCTACTTGTGGTATATCTCATGCTCCTGGGCTACCGGCCTGAACAGCATGTTACCACTGAATGCTGTAAGCAAACAAAATGCAAAGTATTTATGCATATAAACACATCTAAAAGGTACAGCAAAAATATTAGACAGCAGAAAATTCTCAGCTCCATTAAACTCTTATGGGACTACTGTCCTAACGTGTCATCCACTGTTGACCAAAACATCATTATGTAGCTCATGACTACAATTCAGAAAGGCCTACATACAAGCAGCACTGTTAGGATCATTGCTTTATTCTCCCTAGTCCTGATCCTATTTTCCCTCAAAAAACAAACACCTCATTACTTATCTTTAGATTTCAATTTTTTTACAAATTTTTGTTTAAGAAAAAATGTTTCTTGAAATGTGAACTCTCTTGTACCCTCCTTATAATTGAAAATGGGTTGTTAAAATAAATATTTAAAACTGTATTTCTAAGTATTTGCTTAGTTGTGTTATTTTATTTGCTGTTTATTTTAGCTAGATGGTGTTCTTATGGTTCTAAGAGTATTTCAAATTTTAATAATAGCATTGTTTTCGTGCATTCTGGGTAGTTCAGAGAAAGGAAAAAGAATGCATAATGATTGCGTGTCTTCCTCAGCCTAGGCTGCTGTAACAAGATCACCATGGACTGGGTGGCTTCAACAGAAGCATCTATTTCTCAATAAATGCTTGAGGCTGGGAAGGCAGAGATCAAGGTGTCAGCAGATTTGGTGTCTGGTGAGGCTCAGCTTCCTGGTCTACAAACATTCTATTCTTACATGGCAGAGGCAAGAGAGATGATCTCCCTTGTCTCTTCTTAGAAGGGCTTTAATCCCATCCATGAGGGCTCTGTCCTCAGGACCTCATCACTTCTGAAAGAGCCCACCTCCAAGCACGATCACATTGAGAACTTCGGCTTCAACATACAAATTTTGGAAGAAAACAGGAATTTGTTCCACAGCATTCAGTGAGGCCAAAAGATAGAGAATCCTGTTCCTAATCCACCTACAAAGAAGACACGATTCAAGTAAATATTTAATGTTCCTCCTGATATGGGACCAAAAAGGAGTTCTCCCCAAGTCCCCTGCATCCTCTCTCACAGCTGGCCAGCTCGGATGGAGTGCGGTGCTGGTCTGTCCTCCCAAACACCTCACCCTCTAGCCTGCAGGGGAAAATCACACCCAACTCAGACAGAGGAAGACAAGGCACCAGAACTGGCAGGCAGGGAATGCTCAGCCCATTTTATTTGGGGGATATGAAACTTTAAATTAGTAGACCCTTAAAGATGACCCATTCAGAGGCCTCTGTCAGAGGAGGGAGGAGGTTGGAATCCAGAGATGTGGATTTGCTCAAGATCCATTATGACTCATTAACATGAGCTATTACGATAACAGTGAGATTTATCTCCTCTAACTTCAACATTTCTTCTCAGTTCCATTCAATTACTCATTTAATAACCTTCCAACTTTAAAAAAAAAAGCAGAAGGAAAATAAATGATTGACCAGATGGTGAAAAAAATGTCAAAGCTAACAAAATGGATTCAGGCAGTTTCAGCCTTCCCCTGCTCTAAGCCTTTTAGAAAAATCACTCAACTGCACCCTGCCTTAGTTTCTCTGTCTGACAAGAGAATTCCTCTTTTCTTTAAAGCATTTGCTTTAAAGAGCTTGTCATTTATAATACATGTGGCTAATTAAAAAAAAAAAACAGCACATTTTCCAACCAAATTAAAAAGTCCTACATATTATACTGGTGTGGGGTTTTGTACTCACAGATATGAATTTCCAGCTCCAACAGAAAATTCAATGATAAATACCTTCTGCAAATAAAGAATGATCTACAACTAAAGAAGAGAAACAGGACTGGTGTTTGTCTAAAGTAAAAACATAATTTTAAAAGCTCCTCTTTGATATAGTAATTTTTTTTTTTTGGTCTGAGCTGGACAGTAACTGCTGAATTTCTCATTGGAATATGTTTCTCTGCTGTAGTAGTGACCAGGCTTGCCTAATGACATCCTCCTCTCTCCAGTGTGAGGCCCACACCTGGAACAACAGACCATCGCTCCACGTGCAGCACAGGGGCCTGGGCCTCTTGGCACCAGGGCTGTCTGCTCAGCTGGGATTTATATAATGGAAGGTCCAGGGAATCTGACCAGGACGGCACTGGTCAGCCCTGGCTTGTGTCCCTCCTCTTTTTCTGAGCTTTAAAATATGGAAACCTCTGTCATATGTTTTCCGAATGTGGCAGGAAAACAGACAGCTGAGTTTGGTAAGACGGGAGCCAGATAAATAGCACAGCTGACGGGCCGTGGTCAGGTGGGTGGGTCAAGTGCAGAGAGAAGGAGGCCCTGAGAGGGACAGTTCCGCCACCTGGCGCCAGTTGGCTCCCAAAGCCAGTCTCTGATGGGAGCATGAGGATGTCATTTCACTGCACCGATGTTTCCCACAGGAAGGTAAATACGGTAAACAATTTTCTCTGCTCGGTGGTCTCTCAGGTGCTGTGCATGCCTTCCCATTTCATGCAGAGGCTGCCCTGGCATCAGGCTGGACGGAGGAAACCCCATGTGAGCCCGCACAAAACCCTTCACTCTGTCCCACATCAAAATATGCTGTTTCTCTGACCACAGTCTGTCTTTCTCTGCTGTTTGTCTCAGCTGCCCACTGGGTCTATCTGCTTCCAACCAGTGACTCCGAGAAGACCAAGCCCAGCAGAATGAGAAGTGCTATGGAGGGGGGCACAGAGGCTCTCGGCCCATCACACCTTGTTCCCCTTGGTGATATGCCCAGGCTTTATGGAGGGCATTCGGAAGGAAATGCCCCCCCCCCCTTTTTTTTTCAGCCTCTCTGATTTTAACATTTTCCTTTGGGGATCAGGTTTGCCCAAGTTCTGGAACCAACGCTCCCTGCTCATGCTGGTCTCCTGGTTTTTGCCCATCTAAGAAGTGGGAAGTCCATTTAGATTTTTTGACATGTGTGTCCTTCCTGCTGCCAGCATGCAAGCTGATTCTTCCTACACCTGGACTGTGGGCTCCCTCTGAGCCGGCTCTACCTCACAGCCAGCGCCCTCCATCAGCTCCTGGATGGTGAGGTCAAAAAATGGCCCAGAAATCCTGACAGACTGAAGAGTTCCAAGCTAACAATTCGCCTTTCAACTGGCCAACTCCCCAGCACCAAGACGGGCCAATAAACACCATCCACGTGGGGTTGACTGAAGAGTTCCAAGCTAACAATTCGCCTTTCAACTGGCCAACTCCCCAGCACCAAGACGGGCCAATAAACACCATCCACGTGGGGTTGTCCTGTTTATCAAAAGCACTCAGCTTATTGGAATAAATTGCACCAATATTCACCAGCAAAATCAAGTGGTTTATAAAGCTCTTTAAAAGGAAAGAGATTGGCGTCTGGGATGTACATGTTTCTACATTTAAAAAAATATTTTTAAATTTGTTTTTTAAAATTTTTAAAACAAAATTAATTTTTATGGGTAAGATTCCACAGCAGAGGAAAGTCCTCTCCTTAAAAAAAAAAAAAAAGATTTAATTATTTACAATGATCCAATGTATGTGCTGTCTGTATGGCCTGTGGCCCAGGGTCAATGGGGTTGTGGGTAGGGAAGAGATCTCTATGCATGAATATAAGGCAAAAAGCAAAGGGCCTGCACTTGGCTGTTTCTACAGAGAAAACAGTTTCAAGCAACCTCACATCATCAGAAAATATTACTGTAGGGTAGGCTACAAGATGGGAGAGCCAGATGGTATATGATACAAACTTTCTTGCTCTTAAATATGACCTTTCTCTCCTTGGCGCTACCATTTTCCTCTACTGTAGATGGGGGTGGGGCAGGGGGGAGAGGAAGGAGAAAGAAACAATATTTTCTCTAGCGCTTCCTGCCCCTGCCCCTTGCCCAAGCAGACACCAGAGCTCCACCCCAGCAGGGATAAGCTCTGGAGCGCAGCTCACTGTAAGAACCAGGTGTGCACAAGCAACAAGAAGAGCTGCCCCACTGTGGCCCCCAAAGTCATTTCACTTTCACGTGCTCTTATTAATTAAGGCTGCTGGTTTCGAATCCCAATGTCATCTCTGTGTCAAACGGATGAGATGCCAGGTAATCTTTATACTCCCCATCAATCAGTTTGGCGGCATTGTTCCTGGCAAACCAGCAGTCTATCTGTTCCTCCCCGTTGTAAATCTTCCTTTGTTTCCACACAACCGGGACTCGGTGCCCTTTCACCTTTAGGATGGTCTCAGAAGTCCCTCCTGCTGGCGGGAGTGGAGAATTGGTAAGATTCTTGCTGAGCCCTGCAGGCTCCTCTATGAGTTTGGCGTCCTGGTTCAGGAACTGACCTGAGAAGGCAAAAAATAAACAGATAGTAGATAAATAAATAAAAGCATCGATGCATGCTGAATGAAGACAACAGGTGCAATAGGTCTAAGTCAATGAGATGGGGGCAGGTTAACAGGACTACCAGTCCCTAGGTGGACTGCATTCACACCTGGTCCATAAAATGAAGAATAAAGAGCTAAGCTGCTCCTGTAGTGATGTGACACTTCTGGAAGCTGCCTGGTTGCTAACATTGAAACGTCGTCACCTAAACAATAAATGGGGACAAACACTCTCTGGTTGACCGGTGAGGACAAGAAGAGGGCTTTGGGCAAAGGGTCAGGTCTTCCCTCTTCCTTCCCTGTTATAGGTCCCCATTTGAACAAGACATGGCAAGTGCACCTGGGTGGGTATGGAAAGTAGTCGGCTCACTCCTGACACTTGTCCTCAGAATTCTCCAGGTCAGGTGAGGGTACTGCTGAGGCCAACGGGACCCAGATCTGCATTTGTGAGATGGGGAGTATGTTTGGCAGCCAGGCACGGCAAAATGCATCCAACTCAAGTGCCAGGAAATCCTGCTTTCTAAACAGAGCCCTGGCAATGGCTCGTCCTACATTTTTGGGCCAGGAGCCCACATGAAATTACACGTTGAAGGACACTGGCCAGAGTGGCCTGCCCGCTGCTCACAGCAGCAGTGTGGATGACTCCTATGAAATGCAAAACTCTCTCGTGCTGGGAGGGCTGTGGGCTGCCCTTTTTCTGTGTCTCCTTGCAGAGGAACAAGGAATCAGACCTAAATTGATTACCCTCCACTGCTTTGCTCTCCCAGAGACTAGCGAGAGCTGGTTTGTAACAGCCACTCCTATTCCAGAAAGTCATCAGGAGGCCCAAAATCCAATTTTCATATACACATACTCAGCACTCCATATCTATGGATTGCACATCTTTGGATTCAATCAACTGTGGATCAAACATTCAGAAAAAAATGCATCTGTATTGAACATATAGATACTTTTTTCCTTGCTTTTAGTCCTTACACAATTCAGAATACCGGCTATTCACACTGCATTCTATGAGGTATGATATAATTTAGAGATGATGTAAAGCACATGAGAGGATGGGTGTAGGTTTTACACAAGTACTATGCCATTTTATTTATTTATTGCTGTACTGGGAATACCATTGAACTATATCCCCAGACCTTTTGATTTTTTTTGTTTTTGTTTTTTTGGAGACAGTGTCTTACAGAGCTGCCCAGGCTGACCTTAAACTTGTGATCCTCCCTTGCCTTAGCCACCCGAGTGGCTGGGATTACAGGTGTGTGCCACCTCCACTGGCTTACTAGGCCATTTGAGGGACTTGAGCATCCTCAGATTTTGGTATCTCAGGGAATCCTGGAACCAGTCCCTGGTGGATGCCAAGGAATAGCCATGTACATAAGGACCACATTTTCTATTGGATTTCCCAATCAAGCTGAAGAGATTGGCAGTATGGGCTTCTCTTTGAGAATCTAATTCCATGCTCCGAGCCCAGCATGAAGATGAGCAGCTGCCTACCTAAGAGGCCATGGCAGTTGCTAGAAAGGCCCCTGCTGTTGGAGATGTAGAAGCCCAGGTGGTTTCTCTGGAAGGGCGCTGGGTTTTTGTAGAGGTGAATGAGGATGACAAAAGCAATGGTGCCCTGGATGGTGACAGTGACGTTGGCGTTGGCAGACACAGACACCTCCAGCCCCCGGCTCCCCACCACCACGCTCTGGTTGCAGGGGAGGACCAGCCTGTCGCTGCCATCCAGGATGACCCTGTTGGGTGTGATCTCCAGGTATGATCTCTCCGGCTTGTTGATGAGGATGGTGATGGTGCGGAAGTAGGTGCGCTGCTTCTTGTGACCACTAGGTGGGGCGGGGGCCCCGATTAACTCTCCATTCACCGTCACACCTTGAAGCCCAGGGGAAGAGAACAATGGTTAGAAACACAATCCCCAACCCCTAAAGGCCTCTGGTCAGAATTTCCTTCCTCCTTCCTGTTCTTTGTTTCTGCAGCAGGAATGACTCACTCATAGAGGCTGCTCAGTGATGGCTGAATGAGTGAATGGGTGAGGGATCACTGGTAGCCACGGGTGAGCTTTCTGCCCCATGTCTGACCAGCATCTTGGAACAAGGGAAGAAGGCTGAGGCTGGGATCAAGATCACAGAAGGGGACTGAATGGCTCATTTCAGCCTGCGTATAGAACAGAAAGATTTGGTGGTCCTGATAAATATTTTGTATCTACCAGTAGCCATAGATCCTAATTTCGAGACCATTGATGCCAGAATGTTTTTCAGTCCAAAAACTCAAGTTCGTCCATGTCCGAGGTGTTCATCCTTAAATAAGTCATTGGAAAAAGTTAGGCCTCAATTCCTTCATCATGTAAAATGGAGAAGATATAAACGCAAACTAAATTTTTGCAAGGATTGCAAAAGGAAGCATATGTATAAGCTGTCAACTGCCATCAAATATAACACCTGTTTTTTTTTTTTTCCTGTGCCACTAAGAACATAAGTGTTTCTGGACTTGAGTAAGGCTGGCAGCCAGCTCCCAGGGCTCCGTGCTGTCAGGCTGAATAAAAGACACACACAAGTGCACAGGAGATGCTTGCAGTGAATTAAGTGATGTGTGCTATGTGAGCTTTGCCCTCATGCCAAGAGGCAATTTTCAATAACAAAAGACTGGTATATAATTAACTCGAGTGTTCTCTACTTTGGGATCATCTCCCCAGTAAATCTTGACTGTAACTTCTTAGGTATTCAAGGAGAAAAGTGTCTTTCCTGGGACAAAGAGTGTGTGTGTGTGGGGGGGGGGCAGGGTGAGGATTGGAGAGATAGAATCCCTGTCTGAGCACAGCCATGCTCCAAGCACTTCCAGGCTGAGTTCCCGTCTTGGGCAGAATACGGAAACCATGGAATAGCTCCAAAGAGAGGGGATACTTCCAGAAAAGGCTGCAGTTGGGTCCCTATCTTATTCCTGCACCCTTTTAGATGAGAAACATTAGAAATATAGCTCTAAGACTAGAGAGACCCACAAAAGAACAATGTGATAGAGGAGACCCAGGGTTAAACTTTCCTTAATCTCAACATACCTACCACCTGGGACCTATGTCGACTGACCCTCCACAACTCTTATTGTCTCAGCACTTACAAATACCAGAAAGGCCCACTCCCAAGCTTGTCCTCACAAAGCCATGCTGTGTGGCTGACCACAGAGTTGGTCCCCAAGCATCGATACCAGCACTGAACTCCAAAAGTTTTTTCTGTGCCAACCTCTTTTACCCAGTCCTTCTCCCCAGCCCATGGGGACCAGAGGTCTCTTTACATCTGTGCTCACAGCACACAGGACTGTGTGGTTAACCTCTGGGCTTCTCATCTACGTCACCAAGGAACTGAGAGAGATGAGTTTGGGCCTCTGGCCTTTCCGCCATCACAGCTTCTCAATGAAAAGAAAATAATAACTTCGTGAGTTTCTTAAGCATTTATGAAGCCAACTTATGTCCATTATTTAGTTTAATCCATTTCATAACCGCCCTGTGGGACCAGCAGAGTATCACAATCTCTATTTTACAAGGGAGACAACGGCAGTCCAAGGCCACACAACACCGAAGTCATTAGAGTGGGTCCGAATGTTCGGCTCTCTGACTCCAAGTTCAAGAACAATGTCCACTGCCCTTCACTCATCAGCGGCACCCACTGAGCCTCTACCATGTGTCCCTGACATAAGTTGTCATTCATCCCAAGAACAGGGAGGGGTGCAGCCCCTCCCGGGCCCCTCCTTGCCTTGATGCCACCAGGGAGGGAGGGCAGCGCTCACCAGAGTGCGCGTGATCAGAGACGAGCCGGAGGATGTCCCCGGGCTGCCCATCGATGTTGAAGCAGACGGTGAGTTTGCTCAGGGGGAAGTCCACCACAAAATGAGGGTCACCATCCACTGCCAGGGCGGGAGAAAAAGGAGAGAGAAAGGCAGACATTTATCTGCTGTCTCCTCTCTAGTTTCTCACCAATCATTTCTTTGCTCCCCAGGACAAGCTGGAAGAACAGTTTTCCTCAATTTCCAAACAAGGGAGAGAAGTGACTCTCCAAAGTCTCCCAGTGAGCCCACGTAAAGTAGATATTGACTTCAGGCCTCCTAAGTCCAAATCCAGGGCTCCTTGCACCGTCAGTTAAGTGCAGAGAGCCAGGCCTGAGAGGCAGGAGGGGTAGGACAGGGAGGAGAAGTGCAGTCCCCAATGTCCTGGGTGGGTTTCCCCAGGTTACTTGCTTTTCCTCTCACTGCCCACCTGAAGAATGCAGCCTCAGGACTGGGTTGTGGCTCAGTGGTGGAGCACTTACCTCACATGTGTAAGGCACTGGGTTCGATCCTCAGCACCACATAAAAATAAATAAATAAAGATATTGTGTCTAAGAATGCAGCCTCTTCCTGTCTATGGCAAGAGTTCCTTGGCACTTCTCCCAGGAAGCCCCAGTCTGTCTCACAAACACTCCCAGTGCCAGCCGTCTGCGATCTTAGTGGGCAGGTCCTGAGAAGCCAAGCCCAATTTATGGGCAGTGACAGGTGAAGCAGAGGCACTAGGTTCGGCAGTGACAGCGATGAGGGCAGAAATCACTGACTTTACTGCTCTAAAATTTTTGTCCGCAGATGAAGCTCAGCTGGCCCCCGTTCCTGGTCCATTTCTCCTCCTTTTCACCTCTGCCAAAGATGAAGAGCCTGTGTCTTGCTGTACAGATCAAATATTTCCCAAGAGTCTACATCAATTCCCTTCTCTCACTGGACTGGAGATGTACTTTCTGACTTACACACCAGCAGACACAGCCTGTTTTGGAACCTCCCTCTCTGTTTCTCGTGTACGTGTATACATGCATGAGAATGTGCCTAGCTACAGTGGAGGTTTGGTTCAGGAGAAGTCTGGTCTTTTCAAGCTCTAAACAACTTCCCATCCTCCTTATACCTGCAGAAAAACTCTGTCTGCCTCCAGCATCACTCAGAAGAGCCCTTGAGAGAATCTGTCTACTCTCACTGTGAAGTGCCTCACTTCCCCTGTGAATGGCAACATATAAAGAAATACAAGGTATCTGTCTTCAGATGGTGGGTGGAGGGGAACGACACCCAGGGGAAACGAAAGTTCTCTCCCACATTTTTGGCACTCTCTGACAGTACTTTGAGACTTTCTGTACACACTACGACATCCACTTCTATTTAAATCATCCAAATCCCTTTACAAGGAAAGATTCTGCTTGTTCCAATAAAGAGGAGTCCAAAAGTGATTACTGCAGGCAGCATCCAAGAGGAAGGTTTTCTTGCATTCCACAAAGCACACGTGTTCAAGGAATTGCATTCCATCCACGGGAGACTATGCATTTCATCCCCATAGCTAATCTCAAGCACGTCCCTGGATTTAAGGACTTGCACGTACAGTACATCAGCAGAGGGATCGTGAGACTTAGAAGGGAAGACGTGTACGTTGGAAAATAAAAGCCCAGTGCCCCTAACGCTGCTCTTCCATTTTTATCATAATACCAAGAAGCGGCCAAAAGGAAACTCTATGATGTTTTTAATCTGTTCTTCCTTCTAAAGTTTGGGATTACAAATCAACGACAACAAAACCCTGCTTACCTCAACAGACATTTCTAAAATACCACTTCTGTATTCATGACACCAGGGGCTGGAAACACACACACTCCAGACCCCTGAAACCAATGCCTTTTAAGCACAGAAGATGTCTCTGTTATTCGACTCTTCTTCCACCAGGGCTGTTGCCAGGCTTTCCTGGGGACTGTGTGATCTCCAAGGTGTTTATGTAGTGGCTTAAAGATGGTCCTGTTCTCAGCATGCTCTCTGTGGGGCCTGAGCTAAACAAATACAGTCACGATGCCTCGTTCTATGAACTGCTAACTTAAATGTGTTCCTGGTGGCCCCTGTCCAGATTTCCCTTATTCCCAACTCACTCACCAAACCACCTCCTTCTCTTTACCTGATGTTTTAGAGATTTTGATTCTTGGGTCATATGGTTTCATGAGAGTGGGCCCTAAAAAGGAGAAGGAAGAGAACACTCTGGTTATTCATCAAAGAGGATCCTGTGAGAGGCCCTGGAGAAGCAGGCTGAGATGAGAAATATTCACCTTTCAGATACATTTGTAACCAAGAATTAGAAAAAAAAAAAAAAAACTGTTCAAAACATCATCTATTTTAAAGGGAAAGTCTGGCTTCCAAAGAAACAAGCAAGGATGGTGGATGATGGTATTGGTTTAGCATTTAGATAGTATTTTTCTTTTCTGTGGTCTCTGTTTACATAAAAGGGGGAAACAGTCTATCACACTTAAGATACAGTTCTGGGTAAAGGGAGACTAGGGGGTTATTGTTTAGGGAATACAGAGTTTCGGTTCCACCACATGAAAAACTTTCTGAAGCTGTATTTCACAACAATGAGAATAAAACCAGCACTACTGAACTGTACCCTTAGAACAGTTAAGATGGCAAAATTGTTTATGTTATGTAGTTTTTAGTGCAATAAAAACAAGAGAGACAGTTATATTCCAGGGTCCAGAGCTATGTGTGTAAGCTTAATTCAGAAAGCATTTTGAAACACCAAGGATTCAAAATGTACCTTAAAAAAATATTCAATTAAATGATAACCTAGAAGTAAATTAATTTCTATAAATAAAACCAATATCATATGGTGTATTAGCAAAATTACACTCCTCTTTACTCATTTTTACCCCTCCTAGAAATTAAAGGTCAACAGTGTTGGGGGGCGTAGCTCAGTGGCAGAGCACTTGCCTAGCATGCCCGAGGCCCTGGGTTCCATCCCCAAGACTTAAAAGGAAAAATAAAATTAAAGATCAAAATCTCTAAATGGGTTTTAAGTGCCCCTTCCTATTTCTGGTCCCTGGAGAGCATGACATGGGCAGAGAGAGAGATGGGCCAGGAAGGAGGGGGAAGTCCTTAGGCCAGATGATTGCTTGGAGAAGTGTCAGTTTCAACAGGCACTTAAAAAAATTAAAATTAAAATATCATCAGAGCATTAAGGACAGGAAGATTGTCTTACAGAATCACTAACGCTTCAGGAAAATCTTACTCCAAAAACTCTCCTTTGAACAATCAGTTGGTTATTTCCTCATCTGTGCTCCGGGTCCTTTGGGTCTTGGGTCATCTGCCTCTGATCTCTCCTGAAGCCACTGAGATTTGAGTGGTTTATGTAAGGTCTTTATTGCTCAAATAGCCATTTTTCTTGGATATGGGACTAGTCTCGTGTGTGCGAAGTGACAACATCCTGCAGCTTGACTTTTTATCAGAATGAAAACGGCCCTCGCTTCCCCAGACAGGCGCCAGTCTTTCTAACACAGCAACAGCGTGGTGTCGCCTGTCTGAAAGGGTCTGAGCTCCTCGATGAGCTTCTCACACCACGACGTGCCTCATGGAGAGGACGGCTAGGATCTGCAGAACACCGGTCCCATGCCCAGGACTCTCTGTGCTTAATCCTCACAGCAACCCTCGGGGAATCTGTCACCACCTCCAATTTCCCAGTAAGGAGATGGAGGCTCAGAGGGTCTGGAACCTGCCCGGGTCTCACAGCAGGTCAGGAGGTTGGTGGGTCCTAACTTCCTGCTCTCTCTGCCACACCCAGGTGCTTCTCAGAGCTCAGAGTGTGAGGAATAAAGGAGACAGCAGTTAACCAGGGCTCATGAACTTCAGTCCCCTTTCCTAGGGGATGGCAACCTGACAGTGGCCTCATCACAACACCACACCCAACCAATGTGCCACTTTCTGCCAGTGGACGTGATCTAGGCTGTGACCCCCTGATTTGGTTTTACCACTTTTCCTTTCTCCTGCTCCCATCTCTGCGAAGTCCCCCTTGTCCACTGACGCTGACTGGGCATGAGGCTTCTGTTGGATTTTGAGTGGCAGGTGTGTCCAGGGTGAATTCTCTCAAGATTCCCTAGCTTGGTTCTTCAAAAAACTTTCTCAAGAAAATGAAATTGATCCCACGCACACAATAATACAACTCGGATGTGTTTCGGGACATCGAAAGGCACTAAAACAGAACATAGCTGTGTGCTCATCTCGGGGCCTCCAGTACTGGGTGGCATGTGGTGGGCCCTCCACTGATTGATGATTGACTGATGGGCATTTCGTGCCTCATGCCATTTTTTCCTCATTTCTCAAGAGCCACAGTTTATAATGATACAAATATAAAAATCAAAGATACTCTTTGAAGAGTATTGCCATATGCAGGTTTCTGGTTTATTAAAAGAAACTATAGAAATCAAAAAATAAATAAACTTGCGGAGATCCCCACAGCCTCACCAGGAGCTCAGGTTTCTGGAGCTGCCTTACCTGGCTGCAGACCAGCTCCCCACAGGCTCTGCATCACTGTCTCAGGGCCTGTGGCAGCAGACATGCCATGGATGTCCTCCAGCCCACCAGTGTGGAGAGTCGGCCTCTTGAGCTTCATGGACGTGAAGGGAGTGAGGAAGTGATAGTTCACGGCCAGCGCCTGGGCCTTCTGCCTCAGCTGCTCCTTCTCCTGCTCATCATTACTCTGCACCCAAGAGCTCAGCAGCTCCTTCACGGTGAGGTAGCTCCAGAGACGCTCGATGTGGCTGGGGTCTCCCTGGCCATCACCTTTGGGCCTGGGGCTTCCTGGGACATCATTCCCCACTTTCTGGGGCTCCACGGGCACCTTCGTCTTCAGCACTACGAATTTCTTACTGTTGCTGGCGGTGACCTCCACGGGCAACTGCTCCACCTTCCTGTCCGCCAGCTTCCCGGCGATGATGATCTCTGAGCCGTTGAAATAGTTGGGGAACAGGGTTTTGGTGGCATGCTCCACTAGGCCAGGGGGATAGTCAATGCGGATGTCAGAAAGGAGGGGGGTCCTGATCTCATCGTAGAACCTGCAGCAGCGGCAGAAGAGAAAGAATGAGGCTCCAGCCCTGGCAAGGAGTCCACACCTCACGGGTGGATCTGACTCCAGGGGTGACCAAGTCCCACACTAGAGCCAGTACAGTATGCCCCACGGGAGGTCATTCAGCAGGAGCTTGAGCATTTCTGGCAAGACCACATTTGCTACCTCTCAAGGCTTCTAAGCCCCTTTACCTACTTGTTGATGATGAAGAAGACCCTCCTGAGAGTCGATCAAAATCATCCCCCTCAGGTTTCCAGCCAGAGGCCTCAGTTTTGCTTCTGGAGCAAGACAGAATTAGGGTAATCTATCCTCAACACAAAAGCCATTTAGATGCTCCAACGACTCTGCCCAGGGTTCCCTGCAGTCTTCACTTCATGCTCCCTAATCAACCACCAGATTTTTAAATTGGTGCCTATTAATTATACAGAGTGGTGAGTTTCACTGTGGCATATTTGAAGATGCCACAGCCAGCGTCCTCCTCCTCATGCACGATGCAATTTGAAAAACAAGGAACATTTCACAACTTTGGGTATCATCCTGGACAGGGGCCCTACTGATCTCTGGATGGTTCCGACCTTAGTATACCTGCTGTCAAAGTGAGCAGTTCTCATGAACCACTCTTCATGGGCGACAACTTCAAGGTCCTAAGCACTCCTGATAAATTCCTGATACACCCCTGAGTTTCTCAAAGAGCCACTTAAAATATTGTTCTTAAAACCAAATACACATTTCAGATGAATTTTAAGCAGCACATTAGACTTGAGAAATCTGGCCTTGACTTTAATGTGGTGCTTTTGTGTGATGCAACATTTGTTTCTATTAGGTTTTTTTTTTTTCTGTGTGTGTGTGTGTGTGTGTGTGTGTGTGTGGCGGGGTGGGGGTGGGGTCTGTTATATGGTTGCTTCTTGATAAAGCCACAATTAAAATCCCTTTTCCATAGGTGTAGAAAGAACAGGCTATAGAGCCACTTCCTTACTGTGTATCTTGGAACATGTGGCTTAACCTCTCTGACTTCAGTTTCTTCAGCCATAAAATTGGAATATTAACAGTACTACTTTGGTAGCCTACCAGCTGTCTCCCCAAGTCCGTTCTCCCCTTCTTTTATATTAACTGAGTTCTAAGTAGGCCTTTGTCCATCCTCCTACAAAAGCAATTTCCCAGCCTCCACTGGGGCCAATTATGGCCATGTGAACATGAGCTCACCAATGGAATATACATACAAGTGATTTGTGAAATTTCAAAGATAACTTGCTAAAAACAAAATAGCTTGTGTTGGCTTTCCTTCCTTTCTCCTTATCTGGGCAGGGAAAACAAATGATACTGGCTTAATTTCAACCTGGCAATTCAGGAAAACACCTATGAGGAACAAAGCCATAAAATGGAAGGATCCTGGGTCCCTGAATGGCTTCATGGAGCAGAATTGAGACTGTCCAGCTGACAGGTGGGAGAAATGAGCAGTTTTCTTAGTTGAGTCTTTGCATTTTCTCATCACTGTGTGGTCACTTGGCTTTTATGTAATATATCTATGTCCTAGAACTTCTGTGAGGATCACATGAGACAAGGCAGGTAGAGATGCCCAGCATGTTCTGAGTTCTGTGTAGATGTATCAATATTATTTTTAGTAGTGTGACAGTGCAGTTGATTTGTTTCAATGGGGTGGCTTTTGCTTATGAGCTCCTTACTAAATCCCTGTTGTTTTCAGAGCATTAGATATTCCTTCTTTTGAATCTAATGGTGAATACTTTTTTATAATGGTAGGAAGTAATCTGGGTTTTCATTTAAATCTTTCATAAAAATGCTGGGAAAAAATGGTAGCCAGTCCCAACCAACCACCTGTTTTTACTGCATACCTGAGAAATCGTCAGCAGGATTGATAAGGAATAAATTTCTTTGGGTATGGCTACTGAACAACTGTAAATCCACCTCAGTTTTCCTTTACCACATATGCCACAACACAGAGAAAGGTACTGTATAGGGACGCTGGGCATCTGAGTCACCAGCAAAGTCACATGCTCAGCTTGGCAACATGGCTTGAGGGAAGGTACTTCTGTGTTAGAAGACCTAAGATCTAGTTTCTTTTCCACCTCAATATAATAATCTGAGTATTGTACTTACCAGTTTTAATGATCACTTTGCTTCAAATTTAAAATATAACCACTTATAAAATAAACTCAAAATATCAAGAAGGCAATTGTAACTATAGGAGCTCATTGGACACCTCATATGTGACACTGCACCAACTTGCTTTCTCATTCCACTGTCAGCCAGCCATGACCCTCACTGTACAGATGAGGAAACAGTCATAAAGTCTTGCCTAAAGTCCCAAAGCAGGACCCCCAACCCGCCAGGTTTCAAAACCCAGTATCTGCCAGTACAAGGAGTTGTCGGCATCTCCAGCAGGTGTGAGATCACCCTCATTTCTAAATTTCAGAAGGAGTCCAACCCTGGGCCCCCTCAACCTCTCCTCATCCTGAGAAGACAGGCAACTGACCCGATGAGCTGCGAGCCAGCGTCCTCCTCCTCATGCACGCGCCGGGTGAGGCCACAGTTCTCCAGCGACAGTTTCTCCAGCAGTTTGAAGTCCACGTCATTCCCTATGCCGATGGTGAAGATACAGATCCGACCTCGGGCAGCCTCCTTGGTGTTGTTGAGAATCTTGAAGGTATGGGTCTCCCCAACGGTGGGCTTCCCATCCGTCAAGAAGATGATGAGGGACACACTCCGGTCCTCGATGTCGTTGTGGGTCACATAGTTGTTGAGCAGCCCGATGGCGGTCTGAAGGGCGCCGTTGATGTCTGTGCCTGTAAGGAGCAACACAGAACAGCTCACACCTCTGCACCCACCCGGACCCTGACACACGTGTAGAGCTGCAGAGAACTCAGCCACACAGGCATCAACCAGCAGGCCTGAGCTGCGGGGGAAAAAGAGGTCACCTGCATATGTGAGGTGGCTCAGCTTACAGATAAATCTAAATGGCATGGAGTTATCCCACTGTCAAACCTTTTCCCCAAGGTACCCGATGACACTTGGGCTTAGAAGTCCTTATCTTAGCATTAATGGCCGCTACATTCCTAGAACAGCATTGAAAAGAAGCAGAACATGTTAGATGCAGAGATTCGAAGAAAGAAAGTCAGAGAGGGAAGAAAGGACCACAGAATGAAAAGATGCGGGGGCGGGGCAGGCAACTGGAGACCATGTCAGATGGCTTCAAAGGCTGCCCAGGCTGGACGGTGCTGACTGAAGAAGTAACGAGTCATCTTCATTGTCCCTTTCCTTGCCTGCTGCCTCTTCAGGATTACCTCTGTTTGTTAGAAGCCACAAAGGAAAGAGGCATGGATACATATATATACCTCCTGATTCTGTAAACTCTCCTTTAGAAAGGTGCCCAGCAGCAGCAGTTCTGATTAAAGTCCGGGGGCAGGGTGTGTGGTAGGTACTAATATGTATTTGCTTGGTGGATGGAGAGAGATGGGCAATTTGGTTGGTTTAGGTTAAAACTATCAGCTAAAATGAGGTTTCTGGATTAGCCAGGAAGATCACTCAACTGAGCTACCACTGTTGAACCATCAAGGAAAATAGATTTCTTACTGTAGCATGACCATCTATTTCCTTTAGTTGTTGTTTTTTGAATGGTTTGAGCTAAAATTTCATACCAAAGAAATTTCCCATTCTAAGCACCCAATTCCTTATTTTTAGTCATAGATTTCTGTTCCAAACACCTTGCAAAATGTACCATGTTAAAGAAACTGATCATTTTCCCCACTGCTTTATACTCTCCAGAATTTCTGGCAAAAAGGAAAAATCTATGCCTGTGACAATTATGTTCATAATTCTTGCTAAGATGCACACCGAGTCCAAACAGAAGGGAGAGTTACAGCTGAAACCATCTTCAACACTTCTTTGGGATCATTAATTTGCCTTTCTTAACGCCCATCTAATTTCATGTGGCCTCTGGGTGTGTGGGTATGGGCTGACTGGCAGGTGTTTGTATGCTCTTTAATCGGCACTTAGCAATGATGCCAAGTCTCCCTCTCCACTTCAAAGCCAAAGAGAGCCAGGGCCAAGCCATCAATTTAGCCTTCCTGATTGCACCTGGGTGCCAAAGGAACCACAGGGCTTGGAATCAGGCCTACGTTAAAATGGGGCATCTCTTGTCCACTCAACAACCAAGAACTCACGGGACCCAAGCGCACCAGCAAGGGAGCTACTCAAGTGGGTAAAAATCATGGCCACATCTGATGCTTGAAGAGGACTTCCTGCATGCTGGGACTTTTCTATGCACTTTAAATATCTTAACTCATCTCACCCCAATAACCACCCCATTATTATCCCCGCTTTACAAAGAAACTGAGGCAGAGGAAAGTTCTTTGTCTAGTAGAGAGTGGAGCTGAATTCAAGTCCAGGCAGTATGGCTTCAGAATCTACGCTCCTAGTTCTGAGGTTGCATTCTCAGAGAGAAGCAGATTCATCCACTGTTGACCTGCAGAGGCTGAGGCAATGCAGGGTCAAGAGTAAGTAGAGGAGCTGGGGCCGTAGCTCAGTGGCAGAGCACTTGCCTAGCACATGTGAGGCACTGGGTTCGATTCTCAGTACCACATAAAAATAAAAACAAAAAATAAAAAAAATAAAAAGGCATGTGGTACATCTACTACTACAAAAATATTTAAAAAAAAGAATAAGTAGAGGAGCCAGGCATGATGGAGTGTGCCTATAATCCCAGTGGCTCAGGAGGCTGAGGCAGGAGGATCAAGAGTTCAAAGCCAGTGTCAGTAACTTAGAAAGATGCTAAACAACTCAAGAACACCCTGTATCTAAATAAAACACAAGAAAGGGCTGGGATGTGGCTCAGTGGATAAGTACCCCTGGGCTCAATCCCTAGTACTCTGTCCCCTATCAAAAAAAAAAATATATATATATATATATATATGTATGTATATGAAACTAACCAGATTTCTAAGGTTCAGATTCCAAAGGAACATAGTCCACAATTCAGCTGTTATCTGAAGTTGTTTATCACCTCCCTGCCAGACACACACACATCATTTGAAGAGTAAGTAGTGCCATTAAAATAAGTTTACTTAACAAATATTCACTGAGGATGCAGTACCTGTCAGGAACCACGCTGGGTACTAGGGGCCACAAGGACTTCACAGCCTTGTCAACTTCCTTCTGTGGACAAAAACTATCAAATTAAATCTATTCTTTTACCTTTGCCATCCAACACCAGAAAAGTTCTAGGACCACGATGCTATGGAGACTGGTAGAAAATGCCAGACTAAGTCAGACACTGGCCAAGCAAGGCCAAGCTCCAGGTGAGGCTCCTCTGGAAAATCAGGGCTTCGTCCTCGATGGGAAATTATGAATACATGAAAACTGGGAGAAGACTGAGTTGTTTCACGTGTTTCTAGATAACCAAAGTGGAATTAACCACAGTGACAACTTCATAAGATGGGTCTCTGTAAAGGGTCTTCAAGACAGGGAGCAGGGACAGCTCGGCCCCACAGAACACTCCAGCACTGAGCACCTCTTTATGTGTCCACAGTATTCATGACACAGCCCCTGTCCGGAGTTGAAAAAACTTACAGGTAGCACAGATGGGTAACATACCATTCTGATTCTCTGATCTCAGAACTCTATTTTTTGATTCTGGGGACTGAACTACTGAGCGGCATCCCCAGCCCTTTTTAAATTTTTCATATAGAGACAAGGTCTCAGAGTTGTTGAGGCTGCCCTTGAACTTGCTATCCACCTGCCTCAGCCTCCAGAGTCACAGGGATTACAGGTGTGGACCACTGCACCTGGCTTAGAATTCTCCTCTCTGAAAACTCTGCACATGGCGCCATGCTCAGGATGACCACGCAGTGACTCAGAGCCCAGCATCCTCCTTGGCCTGTTTCACATTCATAGCACTTCCCAGGCCATGGTGACCCACTCTGAAGACCCTGCCTTGAAGGCCACCAGTTCTGCAGAGCAGTGCCATCTTGGTGCTCAAGGTGCCCTCATCCAAACGGACCATTCACTGGGCTTCAACTCTCCACCCAAGAACAATTTACAAAAAGAGTTTCCTTGTCCAGGATCCATGAGAGAAGCCAGGAAAGCCTCCAACCACCTTTTAGGTTCTTTCTCCCTCTAAGTTGACCAACTTAGTTTGGGGACTGAGGGTGGAGAATTCACAAATTTGATGTTCTGAGAACCAAAAGCTCCCAAGAAAGCCCTCCCAGTTACCCTCTGTCATGTCAGCACCTTTAACTCTCAAATTCTTGTCTCTTGGCAGAAAATTAGCTTACGATCATCCTGCAGCTACTACTAAGGCAGGCAGGGATCATTCTTACCTCCACTGGGTGACATATGGTGAATGTGGATCTTGCCGTCCCTGATGTTGAGGGGAGTAACGGACAGCAAGTGGTCCTTCCACACTTTGATCCGGTTGGAAAACCCAATGATACTGAAGCGGTCTTGGGGCCGGAGGTCGTGGAGAATGGTGAAGAGGGCATCCTTGGTCTAGGAAACACAGAAGCCAAACCAGTCACTGGGATGGCATTAGTCCACTTCCTCCCTGGCTTGGAAACTGCCCACAAGGAACCATCCCAGGGTTCAGAGCGGTACCTTCCATGTAAAGGGCTCTTGGCTAAACAGAAGGAATTGTCACCTGGCTAAACAATGGCGTAACTGTATACAAGGCATGAGTCGGTGGTGAACATGTAACAGGTCACATGCTGCTACCAGTCAAGATGTGTCAGGCCCAAGGTATACCTTCATGATTGCCATTCTCTTAATGAAGCTGCTTTGTTCCCATCTTTCACCCAACAACCTCTACTCAGTATTCCAGACCCAGACAAGTGTGCGAAATTCTCTGTTTGAAACTTTTCCAAAGAGAGCTGATCATTCCCTCCTCTAGGCTGGCACTGTCCCCAGAACACTCCTGTCATAAAATGTCTGCTGCAGAGTGACGATGACTTGTCTTACGCCTCTTTCCCTTATTGGATTGGAAGCTGTTTGCAGGTGGCTCTCATTCACCCAGTAACACACAGGAGATGCTGGGGGTGGGTGAATGAAGGACGGAAGGAACATTTAATGAACCCTCAAATCAGACACAGTAAGTGCCACAGGAATTGAGTAGATCATGAAATCACCATGGACTGGAATGACATGAGAAGGTTCTATAAAGAAACAGAAATTTGAGTGTGGGGCTTAGAGGATTGGACAGCTGCAAGGAGTAGGAGGAGGACTCTGAAGAGCAGCGACCCTGAAGAAGCAGGGTGGGAGCCAAGGGAAGAGGGGAGAGGCGAGTGCGGGAGATGCCGGCTGGAACAGAGGTGTGCGCTCAGGTCTGACGTGGCCTGTGGAAAGGAGAAAGGAACCTCAGGAAGCAAAACCAGAAAAACGCTAGAGTCTGGACAGGAGTTTCTGGAGTCCACCACCAGACACCACCAAGAGGAAGCACAGCCCTCCCCGGACAGCAGGCTGGGCGCTTAGAGAGACTCAGCCTCTCAAGTTAGGGGCTTTCATGACACCATTGCCATGACAATGACACCAGCACCTTTTTTACAGCACTAAAGATCACAGACTTCAGAGCCAGGTGGTCTTCTGTGGGGGAGGATAGAATAAATGAGGACAGGCAGAGAGGAGAACAACAGGGAGGGGGGAACGAAAGGTGTGACTTTCACTCTAAGCAGCTCTGCCAATACTCTCATCGCTGCTCCCCACCCTGCATCCCTCCAGGCCTGAATTCTAGAAAACTCAGCATATTCTCAGTCTAGAGGATCAATGCCATGCACGCTGCTAGTTTAAATAATATGTTTTCTTTAGACAAAATAAAGCCAAAGGAGGCTGGGGGTGTGGTTCAGTGGGAGAGTGCTTGCCCGGCATGCACAAGACCCCAGGTTTGATCCCCAGTACTGCCAATAAATAAAAAAAAAAGCCAAGGGGGAAACAGTCTTACATGTTCACTATTTATGAAGATTCACTATTTAAAAGAAGGGGCCAAGGCCTGGGGATGTGGCGCAGTGGTAGAGCGCTTGCCTGGAATGCATGAGGCCCTGGGTTCAATCCCAGCACCCTCCCCTCACACACACACAAAGACAAAGTGCCCAAGACACCAAAAGTCTCACTCTGAGATGCCCACGCTCCTTTGGAGTGAGCCTCCTGCTCTGTGGCTAGCGTTCCTAAATAAAGGTCTTTGCTGTCTTAGATAAATCTTCGTGCTTCTTTTGACATCTCCTGAGATTCCTTTCTGTGGTGTAAGTCAAGAACCTGCCAGGGCTGAGTTGAGGCCCCCTCCTCCATTCTGGAGGACCTCCTCGGACCCCTTGCAGGTGACGGTGTGTACTTGAGGCTGGCCTCATCATCTCTCGTGGGCCCTATGCGGTGAGCGCCATCTTTCCTTTCTTCCTCTTTCCTATCTCACTGTGCCTGAGTCGCCCCATTGGGACAGTGACAACACCCACCCCATCAGCTTGACTCAAAGGTCAAATCAGGTATGAGATGAAAGGTTCTCAAACAGGGCCAGGCCGACAGTGAAAGGGACCTTGTATTCGCTGGTGGGAGGTAGAATTTAGGGAAGCAGGAAGTCTGGAGCGGCTATTTCCAGAATGACTGGCAGTAAAGAGCAATATGACACTCGGAAATATGAAGTAGGTCTTTCCCCAGATTTTATGACTCTGACTTTGCTTCATTCCCCAGATTCAGGCAGTATTACAGCTTCCACCTCTCTGTGTCAAATGACCAGTGTTTTTGTTTTTGTTTTTACATTTCCCCTTCTGAATTTCCTTCTTCCTCACTTGTCTGTCCTCCCCTTCAATCCTGTGTCCACCTGCTCACTGTAATATCCCATGGCCCAGCTCCGAATTTCATTGGAACCTCCAGCTCCACTTTATAATACTATTCTGGACGTGTCTACTTTTAAAATGGTACATTCCATTCTTTCCTGTGTGGCTTACTAAACCAGGAGGTTCTAGTCTGAGCAAGTGTTCACGTAATGTTCCCTGGTGATTCCTGCTGAACGTTAGTTCCTCATCTTTTACCATTTCTTCATTCCCAGATGGAGGAAGCAGCAGAGTTAATGATGATGATGATGGGGACAATAAATGTCATGCTGAGTGCAAACGCTTCCCTGTGTTGGGGTGACTGATTCTCCTAATCTTCACCACCCGCCTGAGGTAAAGTGACTATTAGTATTCCCATTATACAGATGAGGCAACTGAGGCACAGAGAGAGTAAATGCCATGCCCCACAGGAGCCTGGATTGGAATACAGGAGGACTGACACCAGGACCAACGCTCAACCCACAGCGGTGGGATCTGCAGCCCCCACCCTGCTGGGGCTGAGAATACTCTGACCTACAACCCTCACAGTCTGCAGCCCATTTTGGGATCCCTTCCAGTTCTGTTTCTGAGCTCTGTTTATTTCTTTGTTTCTTTCATTTCATTTCTGGCAGCAATTAATGGATTCATCTCCTATAACATCCTTACAGAAGGCACTGCATGAATTCCCCATCCACCCAGGGACGAGAACAATGACTGTATTTCATTAAATCCGTCTCCTCATCCTACAGAGGACTGCCTCCTACTCCCAGTTCTTCCAGGAGAAAAGAGGGCTGTGGAAGTGCTGTTTTCTCTCCTGGGGATGGGAAGCCTCCTCCATTCTCTCTGCACTCCTTCTGGTGTGGGCTTTCCCCTGGTGAGGGACACTCATTGGCAGCAGAGATTCCTGGTCCCTCACAGTCCTGACCCCCATTCCCAGGAAATGGGTCAAAGTGTCTTATGACCATAAACAGGATCCACACCCCAAATGGGCCAGCAGTTCTGGAAGACATTTAAGTGTGTGTGTGAGATGCTCTACCAAGATGGCGGCTTCCTCCTTCTTAAAACTCTTCTTGTTCTGGCTTTCCCCACACACCCTGGGTCTCCCCAAGCTGACTGGGGCTCCCCTGGGCTCTGCTAGGCCTCAGCCACCTTTCAATGAAAGAGTCACAGGGTGACAGTCTCAGCTGAGTCCCAGCTCCACACTCCTCCGCCAGTCTTTGTCTTGCCCACTTCCAACTCATCTCCAGAACTTGCTTGTCTCATTAGATCCAGAGCAACCCGACAACTATTCTCCCAGCATGTCCCACCAGCAGCTCAGACTCAACGCCATGAAGACTGGGACCTTCACCTTCTGACTCTCGCATGTGTCCCCTCTGCTGCTCCCTCTCCTGAGGAATGGCACCTTTGGCCACTCAAAGGTCCAGGTCAGAAACCTAGGCATCATGTCAGATCTTCTCTCCACCCCATCCCTGACCCTCATCTGCTCCAGCACCCAATCCCCAAATTCCAACGCCTCCCCAAAGATTCCCAGGACTATAATCTCAGCATTTTTTCTTTTGTTGTTGTTCTTAATTTTTTAAAAAATTATTATTGAAAAGATCAGAAAAAAATAAAATTCACATTATCCCACCACCTAGAGACAACCACTATCAAAATACTGGCACACCACATGCCCTTCAGGGGTTTTTGTGTGACTCTACCTGTGTGCACACGTGTGTATGTGTATATGTTTGATTTTAATGAAAATGGGATCTTATAAAATGTATATCATGCTGTAAAATTTTTATTTACTATATCATATACATTTTTCATGTCAATAAATGAATTAAAGTCATATAATTTTTTAACAGTAGCATAATACTCTGCTATATGTGTACCTATACTTTAATATTTCTGAGTATTGAAGCAGAATTGTTATGAAGCTCATTACTCACACATCTTTGTGTCTGACTACTTCCTTAAGATAAATTCCCAAGCATGGACTTGGAGTGATGAAGGACTTGCACCTTTGGAAAGATTGAGCATGTCCACATCTTGCTGTGGAGTTAGATTTTCACCCCTCTGTTAAAAACCTTTAGCTGAACAAAGTGGTGCACGCCTGAAATCCCAGCAGGTGGAAAGGCTGAGGCAGGACGATCAAGAGTTCAAAGCCAGTCTCAGCAAAAGCGAGGTGCTAAGCAACTCAGTGCAGTGAGACCCTGTCTCTAAATAAAATACAAAATAGGGCTGGGGATGTAGCTCAGTGGTGGAGTGCCCCTGAATTCATCCCCAGTACCAAAACAAACAAGCAAACAAACAAACAAAATCACTAATGGCTCTTCACTGCACTCAGCATAAAGTTTACTCTCTTTTTTGGATACAAGATCTTCCACAAAATATACGGACTCCATCCTCTAATTCTATCTGCTGCTGGTCCCATCCCCACTATCAACACTGAGGTCAACTCCACTCCACCCCCACCAAGCCCCTCCCTGCACACAACTTCCCTAAACACACCAGGCGTTTCCAAGACTTCTGCTGCTGCACAAGCTCCCCCTTCTCCTTTCCCCTATCTACCCTGGGAACCGTGGTCTGTCTGTCCTTCAGGACCCACCCACCATGCCCCTCCTTGGTGAAGCCATTCCTAACTCAGCCAAGAAGACAGGCAATGGCTCCTCCCCTGATCCTCCTCCATGGATTCACATGGAGCACTGTGGCACCTCCACATCATGGCGGTATTACTTCCTCATGCTCCTTCCTGCCTCAGGGCCTCCCCACCTGCTGTTCCTTCCCCTGGAATGCTCTTCCTCACAGTCCACACAGTGGCTAGTCCCTGTACTTCCTGTGCACATTCTCTCCCAAGAGAGCCCTCCCTCGCCCCCGCCCCCCCACAGGCTGCTCTCCAAGGCATGGCTCCGGTTCTTTCCATCACACTAAAGAGGACGCCGTTCTCTGTTTGCACGTTGATTATCTGTCCATTCCAATTCCCTGCTTTTGAATGCAGGAACTTTTTGGATTTTCTTCTTTCTATTTTTAATACCCAGGAACACCTGGCACATTAATGAATGCTTGATAACTGCTTCCTGAATAAGTGAGTGGTTGATAAATTGCCTGTCACACTTGATAGAGAGGAAGCTCCTCAAAACAGCTGTCCCCCTTCCCCTCCCCACTCCCAACAAGGTGTTTTGCACACTGTAGGATTTCAGTAAAGTACTAATATCTGTCGTATTAGAATTGTATGAGTATATTTTGTTTGTATGGGTAAACAAATGAGGGACAGAGAGGAGAAAGAAACAGAAGAGGAAAAGAGAGAGAGGAGAGAAGGGATCCTAGCTCTACTAGCCAATCAAGGAATGTGAGAGACTGCAGACTCCTCAAGACAGACAGAAATACCAACAACGGGAGGGCGGACGTGTGGGAGGTCAGAGTGGCCTGGTGGACCCTCTGCAGTGCAATCCTGCACCAACACGGTGGCTTCAGCCAGAGAGCTGGCAGCACGGGTTCCCCACCCTTCCTGCTACTCAGACCCAGCGCACACAGCAGGAGCATCAGATGGTCTTGCCATTAGACTTCTGGAAGGTCTGAAGGTCCGGGGCTGAGGGTGGCCTGTCTGTGAGAACAGAACCCACCTGCAAGGTCCCCAGGGCCCAGAGCTGGCTGGGCTGCACAGGGAGGGTAGGGGAGGGCATGCTTGTCAGAAAGGGCTGTTTGTTTAGCTGCTGGCCTCCTTAGGGACCCTTAAATAGTGTGCTAAAGTCATCGGGAGGGACCCAGAGGGACTGGCCTGGCTCCTTGGCTGGTATTTTCCCCATCGTGATGGATATCCTGCTGAGGAATGGTTGTTCAGTCTCTCCACTCCCTCAGCTCTGTGACTGCAGACTCCTTATGACCTTGTAAGGCCTCAGCTGCGATGTATCCTTGCGTGCACCGAGGGAAGGCGGCCAGAGGCTCGCAGTTGCTCCATTTCCAGTTGCAGTAGAGCTGTCTGGATGGCCTCTTGCCCTCCTCCCAGAGGGGCCTGGGCAGAAGCCATCTGCTACCTGCCTCCACCCTCCCTCAACCCTTGACTGGCTCTTCCCCTTTCTTTGGCCCCCGAGCTCTGCCTCCCATACAAAGCTTGGGAGGGAGGAGAAGGTGAGGTCCACAGAGCAGAGTTAAGGCGAGTGGGCTTACGCTGATCTTTCTGCACAGTGTTTACACGCTAAAGATTAACAGAGACCTAGTCAGGCTCTGTTCCAGAGTACAGTCCAGGGAACAGGGTTAGCACATTCCAGAAAGACCAGAGGAAGTCCAGAGAGGCAAAGAATGTGCAACCCAGGCTTTCTAAGGGCCTGAACTGCACTGCGTTGGATGAGGGGGTGGACCAGACCCCGTAGGATCCCTCCCAAACCTGAGATGGTAGGACGGTAACGAAGAAGAGCTGTAGACTCTTTCAGCACAGGTGTATGAGGAGGCAGGTGCACCTCCAGGCCCTTTCCAACTAACAGCCTGAATGAAGATCCTGCATACCTCCCGGGAAGTCATGCTCCTGGACTCCTTCTGTCCACAGCGCTCCCTCTACTGGCCTTACAGATTGGAGAGTCATCGACTAACCCCCAAATACATCACTTGGAATAATGATGTCCCCAAATTAATTTATTAATAGGTGACCACAGGAGACTGAAGAATGTCTTCCCTAGAGATCTTCTGAAATAGGCATATGAAGCTGATGTTTACATGTATTGCATAGAGTTTCCATGGAGATGAATACAGTGGGGGGTCCGGGTATGATGAGTGAGTGGGGGGTAACTGTCTGACATCAGAAAGTTACATTTGCTCTTTGGGGCCATTAAAATAGTTTCCAACAAGTCGCCATCCTCATTCATCATTATGTTCCCAGACAGAACAAGGGCTTATTTGGAGTGAAAACAGAAGAGAGGGAGGCTCAGGTCATGCATTAGCAACTGCTGGGTGCTGAGCCTGAAGAGGGGACAGTGGGCAACTGCAAAGAGGCAAGACACACAGATTAGAACCTAGAGAAATAAGGAATTCTTTAAAAGTGCTGAAGAGGAAACAGGGCTCTTCAGATCAACCAGCAAGAGAGCAGCAGATTTTCCCCCGAGAGCACCAATCCACAGTGAAAGACAGCCTTCTGTACCGACTATGAAAGTTCTTTAAAATTCCAGCTTGTGTTTGGACAAAAGGGCGCTATAGAGACATACAAATACAATAAATAAAGGAAAAGGACATATGCATTTCTTACTATTGTGCTGTGAAGATGTAACTTAGCCTGGATACAGGCATTAGATGAGATTCCTTCTAATCCTAGCTATTTAGAATCACAAAGGATAGGGATTACTCTGTGCTTCAAACTATTTTATGGTGATGAATTCCTCTTCTTATATGTACTTTTCTTGGATTAAAAGGAGAAAAAAAAAGTCTTTAAAAAACAGTCTTAAAAGTTCATTCCAGCTCTGCCTTCGGTTTACTATTAAGTAAGTCTTTTGATCTCCTCTGTTTAAATTCTTCCAAGCACAAGGCAGGACATAAATAAATAAAAGTAAACTCTGCTTCAGAATCTTGCTCCAGTGGATCTTCAGGAAAAGAAAATTATATAGTCCCCTCTGATGGTACCTGTAGAATGTAGAACTGAGTTCTTGGGCACTCAACCCCTTTCCGTTCTTCAAATCCAGGGAGGGCAGTGTCCAGAGGGCAGCCCTGTCCTGTGCACTGTGTGCCATGAACTGAGCCAACCCTTTCCTTCTCTTTCTCTCCATCTTCCTTATAAAGCTGCAGGCTCTTGGCATAGCCCTCAAAGGAGTGAGCATTCCACTGTGGAAATCACCACGCCATGAATGACAAGAGAATAGTTCCCAGAGAGAGAAACACTATCTAATAAGTCCCTCCGAGACAGAAGTCAGTGGAGCCCGTGACAAACCCAGCTGCTGCCCACCCCTCCCTCCTACTTCCATCAGGGTACCCATTAATGCAGTTCTTCTCAAATGCCTCTGTGTCTCCGTCAAACCATATGCGATGGAAACCAACTCCGACACAGAAGGCTTTTGTACCACAAACCCTAGGTTGTTGGGCATAAGACAACGGGAGCCCATGACATCACAGATGAATCTGAGGTCAAGGGAAGTAGTTATCAGCCATCCCATGTTTTTAGCACAATAATGGTGCTGTTCTCCTACCTAGTCCCATCACTTGCCTCATTCTAAAATATTTACCAAGGAGTTGACATATTCTCTTTCGTTGATCCACACAGTCCTTTTTAATGTACCCAAGGGAAAGATCTTCTAAGCTGCGTAACTTAAAATAATCTTACAAAGAGATCAAAGACTTTCTAAAAGTCCTGTTGGCTATGGAAGAGAATAGTGATCAGCAAATACTTGAAAATAGCCCTAAGATTCTGAGAATTTTAAAACAATATAACCAAGACAAACTGTGGCTACGGGTCACCTTTCAAAGGAGGGCAGAGATGACAGACTCTGTGGAGTTGAGAGAGGAAAGCAAGTCTGTATTGTCCTCTTGGTGGCCTATTAGTCCCTCCTCTTCTTCGAGACAGGAGGTCCTCAATACCGAGGACCTCCTCTCTTGGAAGGGGATGGCCAGTATGACCCTGTACTCATGTCATTAGAAGAGACAACAATAAAAAATAGCCTGCAATTCTATCAAAGTTTGTGATTCTTACCACAATCTTAAACTACTTGTCTATGACTACAATGAGGAGAAAGGAAATGTCCACCATCTCAGAAGAGCTCTCATCCCTCCATGCAACCCATAGGGACCCCTACAGCATTGCCTCAAGACATCTTGAAGTCAGGGTCATGGCAGAAATCAGAGTAGCCATGACTTGCCAGCAAATGTCGCTGGTCCATGGGTATAAAATATGCTTCAGTTAGGGTTTTCCAAGACCATGGTGATCACAAAAACTTAATCTGTAAAAGACAGCACCAACTTATTACACTCTGCAGGTCTTTCGATGATTTCAAGGAAAGTATTCCAAAATCTCGTCATAACAGGCCCCAAAACATTTATGTAATAAGGTCACTGAACATTTTCTAAAAATCTTTGCCAATAATCTCTTTGACTCTTCACGACATACGGGGCACTTTTGTCTTTCTTCCTTTCCCTTCCATTCCTTTCATTTCCCTTCCCTTTACTTTTCTTTCTTTTTTTCATACTGAGGATTTGACCCAGGGGCACTTTACCACTGAGCTATATCCCCAGTCCTTTTTTTATTTGGAGACAGGATCTCACTAAGTCGCTAGGGCTGGCTCAAACTTGAGATCCTCCTCCCTCAGCCACTCAGGTTGGGATTGTAGACCCAATGTGCCTGGCCACATCCATTTTTTCATACTTGATGTATAAACAACTGAAGGCTCAAAACACATTTGTGGGGCTGGGGATGTGGCTCAAGCGGTAACGCGCTCACCTGGCATGCGCGGGGCACTGGGTTCGATCCTCAGCACCACATATAAATAAAATAAAGATGTTGTGTCCACCGAAAACTAAAAAATAAATATTTTAAAAAATTCTCTCTCTAAAAACAAAACAAACAAACAAACAAAAAACACATTTGTTTTTATTCAAGTGGTAGATTATTATTATTCGAGTTTACAATCATTGTTGATCCTATAATTCTCACTCCAATCAAGAATATAACCTACCCTACAGTCTTGGTTACCTTACCAAGAACCTAGCCTACCTCTCTCTGTAGGTCATCCCTGGGTATGGCTTCCTGCACTTCTAGTAAATAAATAAGAGGGTGCTGACCAAAAGAAGCTCACCTCAGTGTACACATCCCCTTCTTAACTGGTGTCCTCCATCCAATGTTCTGACATGCTTACTGACTACGTGATTGGGCTCTTGGTCCCTTTGACCCATTCAACTTTCCCTTCAGTTCTCGTGATTCCTGTCTCCCTAGCTTACATCCATCCTATGACTCACTATGAATTCCCAGGACACAGATTGACAAATATCAAGAACATAAAACACAAATATGTGGACAGGCTGTGAAAAAGCCATGCTAAGTGCAGAACTGTGGAACAATTATGTGAAAAGTAAACACAATTTACCAACAAATGTAGATTGTATACACAAGAAAATGTTTAGAGGAAGTGGAGTTGCCCCTCCCCAGACAGGGAGTGTGATGATATTCCTGCTTCTCTTTCACTTTCCCATCATTGTAAAGTCACCATGAGACTGGAGAGGGAAATTTTTGTTGCAAGAGGGAAGGAATTATAAAAACAGATGAAGCTAATTGTTGGGCATAGGTTTCTTTCTCTTGTTCTCTTATTTGTGCACGAGGAGATTGGATCTAGAGCTAGAGGGTCCAGAGGGGAGAAGGCAGAGGTTTCCTCACATGGACGGGGAAGAAGGACTAAGGGAAATACTTCCATCCCTTCCTATGTAGTGTGGCTCAGCTGCCAGGGCAAGAAAAGCAAAATGAGCATCAAGGCAAAGTTCTGACTAATAATTAGACTGTATGCTGGCAGAAGTTTCAGATATGCTACATATTTCAAAAACCTAAGCTGTGGACGGAATGTAAAAGGGCAAATAATTCCAATACCCCTGACGTAATCTGAACTCTGAGATTCCATTCTCCCACCTGACCCCAAACTTGGTTCTGTTTTGTTATAGGTATTTTCTTCCAGTCTAGCACCTCCCTCAAACTACCTACTATCTTCTTCTGCATGGCTCAGAGTCCTCAGTCCCTATAGCTCCCTGCTCCTCTCAGCCAAGCACAGGCACAGAACACCAGAAATGAGCTCAGTCCCTCCTCCTGGCTGCCATCTTATTCACTCAGCCTTGTGCCTACAAGTCACAGATGTGCTGAGGACGGGTGTCTGGTAAACCACTCACTTGCTGACTTAGGTTTGGTTCATCAGATGGTTCTTCTGCAAGGTAAGAATTTGACATGGCACACCTGTGGATATGCAATGGACTAAATATTGGTGTCTCCCAAAAGCCACAGTTGAAATCCAGCATACCACTGTGACAGTATTAAGAGGTATTGGAGGTAGTTAGGTCATGAAAAGAGAGCCCTCATGATTGGAATTGGTGACCTTATAAGAAAGTCCAGAGAGCTAGCTATTCTCTTCTACCTTATGAGGACCTAGTGGGAAGGTGCTGTCCATGAACCTGGAAGTGGGCCCTCACCAGACACTAACTCCACCGCCACCTTGATCTTGGACTTCCTGGTTCCAAAACTGTGGGAAATAAACTTCTGTTGTTTACAACCACCTAATCCATGGTACTCTACAGCAGCTGGGACAGACTTGACAGATGCTTACACTATCGGATACAGCTCATCCATCTTTCTAACCTCAGTTGAGCAATGAGCAACTGTTGTCATTAGGAAGACTGGTGGAACTTGCATTGTGACCACATCCTAGCAAAAATGGAATTACGGAGAATTAGAAAAAGTGTCTCAGTCAGCAAACATGAGAACTTTCTTTCCTGTCACCCCAACTCAGAGAGATGGCTGGTCCCAGAGGGTCCTTGGAGGTCCAGGACACCAAATCCAAGAGTTCATTCAGAGGAACAATGGCTTCAAGAAGCAGACCCGCCTGAGTCGGAAACAAGAAAAACCCAACAAGTGCCAAATCATAACACAATGCCTCAGGAAGTGACTGAGACCTGGCCTTGACCCTCCCTGGCTCTCTGGCTTAAAGATGCAAGTCTGCTACCTGGAACTCCAAACAGCCTCTCTAACATTTTCTCCCTCCCATTCTCTACACCACACTGGTACAGTAGACAGATAGTATCAAGCAGGTCTCATGCTCCAAACTCTCTGCAACATGCAAAAACGGCTTCTGGAGGTCCTGGCAGGTGGTCACATGAATGAATGGTGGTCATCCCAAAATGGGGAATGCCACCCCACAGGCAGGCCACCACCACTGAAGGGCAGTTTCAATTGCTCAAAGGGACTTTGGTTTTTTGACCCTGACTGGTATCTCTTCATTCATTAGAGAACTGACTAGTCACAAGCCTATGACCCTCTTCCACCTCCAGGACATCTGGGGCTCAATCCTGCCTTCTCACCATCTCTGTCTTTCTTTCCCTCTCCCCAGCTCCTCCTATGAGGCCCAGTCTCTCCTCTGTCCCTAAAGGAATCTCATTCCTACTGTAGCTACAGCTCCCCTGGAGGTGTTTCCCAGGTCTACCTCTCCAGGACCGACTTCTCCCCAGGCTTTCCTTCCCCATGCCTCATCACCATCCCATCACTTCCAGTGTAACCTGCTGAAAACCCAGTGCATAATATTCTTTATCTCAAACCAGCTCCTCCTTTAGAATTCTGCACTTCTGTCCCCAGTTCTGCAATCCTAAGAATCTTTCTCATTACTCTCCTGCTCCTCAACATCCAGCGTGTGTCCGACTGCAGGGTTGTGAGCATCTCCTCAGAGAGGTTTTATCTAGGGGTATCCTGTGCAGCTTGACTCTCACCGTGTCCCTCCAGAAGCTTCTGCCAAGCGCCTCTGGGTTATCACTGTCTCACACTCCTTATGGGACAGTTCTTTGATTAGATGGTTGTATATTCAATCACCACCCTAAATGTCTTCTGTTCTATTTTATTTGAATCCCATATTTTGTAGGAAAGTCCTTCTCCCCACACCCCACTCAAGCCCATGGAGAGTTGGACAAACTTCCATGTTGCCTCCCCCCAGCAGTGAGTGAAGTTTCTTCTGCCTATTGTTTCACTGAGAGTGTGGTCCTTCAAAGGAACCAGCTCCAGGCAAGGGTCGAAGGCTCAAGTCCCCACTTCAGAAGGCCCAAGGCCTCATGGGCTGTTCCCATGTGGGCTTAAAGCCCCAGGCCTGGGATGTGGACACTGACACTCTCCTGGGGGGACATCACTAATATGGTGGTCAGCACTTGCTCTTCAGTGCCCTTTCCAATCTTAGACTCTGTCTTTACTTGTTACAGCTCAGCTCTGCTCTTAAAAGACTTCTTTCAAGGAATAAGGAAGCCAGACAAACTTTCACATTATCTAATCTAAAATATTATCCAAACCTTCAGAGATTCTAACATTCATTTTTTTTTTGGAGGGGAGGGGGGGGTTCCAGGAATTGTATTCAGGGGCACTCGACCACTGAGCCACATCCCCAGCCCTATTTCATATTTCATGTAGAGACAGGGTCTCACTGGGTTGCTTAGCGTCTCGCTTTCTGAGGCTGGCTCTGAACTTGCAATCCTCCTGCCTCAGCCTCCAGAGGCACTGGGCTTACAGGCATGTGCCACCATGTCCAGTTAAATTCATTCTGGTTTCAGCTCTTTCTTTATGTATTTCCTCAACCAAGAGCTCACTCATTCCCTTTCTGACAAGAAATCTGCATCTCATCTCCAAGGACTAGACCAGTTCCTACCTATTCCACCTCCATCATTTGTCTTTTGATATCTCAGCTCTTCCTCTTCCCTAAAATTCTTTACACTCTCTACATGACAGAACAGGTTTGAATAATTATGACTATTCTGGGTTTTCCCCAGAAAATCCTAAAGTCCTTTATTACAGTGAATCACCTTTCTTGAATATACTGCCTCTGTGTTTTATACATGCGCTCCCTCTGTCTACACTGACCCTTTCCCCACCCTCTCATCCCATCCACTTGACTAACTTCTGAGAGACCTTTGAGACTCACTCAACTATATTCCTCAAGAGACAGTCATCCCCACTCCCACCCCTAGAACTGGTCACCACCTCACTGCACAATGACTTGGCCTTCCACGTACCTCCATTATATGGAGTACTTTATATATAATTTTTGTCTGTCTCTAGACAAAAGGCTCTGTGTTATTTATCCTTGATTCCCCTATGCCTTGCACCTCGCCCACAGTACACAATCAATATTTGTCTCATTCTTGGAGAATCTGAAGTTCAGAGTCAAAGCCAAGCTGGAAAAAGTGGGGAGAGTTGGATGTCCTGGACAAGAAAAGAGGGTGGCTGTGCTTTCTGGCATTGGTAGCTCTCAAGAATTTCACCCAGTTGGAATTTCAATCAGCCTGCCAAGGGTATGCAATCCCCCGAACGACCAAGTGTCCCGACACTCCAATAAGCCCTTCCAGGTTTGTTATCTCATTTGATTCTCTTTGACTCATTGAGTTTATCTCATCTTTACTTGTAGCAAAGTTTCCTTTCAGCCTCTATCTAGGCTTTGACAGAAAAATTTGGCAATCCCAATTCGAGACGAGACTGCAAAATCAGGAAACCAGAAAGGGAGAACCCAGAAAATGCAAGAAAAACATTTACTGTCTCCATGCTTCAGATGGTTTCAAGGAGCCTGCAACCTGAGCAGGTGAAGTGCTGGAGCCCTTTGGCTCCGCACTGGTCTTCTCTGCATGACAGCTCACCTGGACAGCTTGTGTTCAGAGACACTCAGTGCTTTTTAAGCATGATCTCATTTAGGTACATCGTAATTACCTCGACCATTTTATTTTCAACAAAATTGGGTGCCTCAAGTTTATTTGAAATTATCTGTATCATCATCATTGTGGGAGGGCAATTTTTCCCTAAAGCTAAAGATTCAAGTTCTCACTGATGGTCTGGGGAAACAAAATTTTGCCCTCTGCTCATCATGTATTACTTCATGTTCTGAGTCAAAGACAAACATCACCAGTTTTCCCACCATCTTCTGCATCCTGCCCCAAGCCTCAGATCTCTATGTTTAATATATTTCTGAAACAATCATCAACAAATATCGTCAAAATATGGCGATATTTTTGACAAGGGTCACCTGGTAGACAGAATAAGTACTTTCCACTGAAACAACCTCTACCCACACGCCAGTTAGTCACTGCTCTGGACAAGGGTGAGCCAACTGTGGTCCAGGAGCAGAATCCAGGCTGCTGCTGTGTTTAACGAATAAAGTTTTACTGGTACACAGTCACGGCTCTTTCTTTGCAAATGATCTAGGGCGGCTCTTGTTGAGTTGAGTAGTTACAACAGAAACCGCCTTGCCTGCAAAGCCCTAAGAGGTTTACTATTGGTTACTTTATAGAAAGTTTGTCCAACCAGAAAGAGGGAAGCCTGACTTTTGTTATTCCCTGGGGCCATGTTTACAGATGTTTAAAACGGGGTCCAGGACCTGGACAGGCATTGCAGGAGCACCCAAAGCTTCCTGTTGACTTGTATTTGTATGACAACTGGCAGTGCTTATCCTCGAATGCCTCCACACTCGCATCCCTCAGGCCTTTTCTGAGAGACTCAATTTTTTCCTGAGAATTCTCCCCTCCGACCAGAGGCCCTTCTGGATTCCCCTGCCTGTGCCGAGCATTCCTCCTGCTACCAAGGGACACTTACCATCACATGAAAGCTACTTCCTGCACGTCCTCGTAGCATCAAGAATCTTCCCTTTCAGAATATGATGGGCCCACATGTTCTTGAAGAGGGCGGCTAGAATAATCCACACTATGGGACATCACTGGACTTCACCATCACCCCTAGTGATGGTACACTCTGTACCTCCGCTGTTCCCACACTTGGAGTCAATCTGTCCCATCCAAATTGTGAATGGGAAAGAAGCCTGTAAATGCCTAGGTGTGCTTAAATAATGCCCAGCATTTAAATAATAAAATGCTACTCACTAATTCTATGGATCAGAGCAGAACGGTTCCACTAGTTTTTTTTTTTTTTTTTTTTTTTCGCAACATGTTGCTGCTGCTGGCAGAAGACCCAGGATAGGTGACGTTGCGTGAGCTTACTGAGATGCACAGCATCATGCTCCTTGGCAACAAGAGTGGACGGAGCCTCTGAGCTTGAGAGATGGTCTGAGGTTTTGTAATGGTTCACATCTAATGTATGGCGAAGAGCTTTAGGGTGGAATTGACCTGCACTTGAATCCTAGCTTTCTACTTCATGTATCTTTGTGTATTTCAGCATAGCTACAACAACATCCTGACCATCACAAATAGAATGGAGATAGCAATGCCTACTTCACTGGGCTGCCAAAAGGTAACATGGGGAAAAAAAAAAAACATATAAAACCCTCACAGTGCTTGGTATGTACTGATAACTCATTTATGTTTACTGTGCAAGAAGAATTTAAAGTCTATGTGCTGGTATAGTCTCAGCAAATATCCTGATATGGTTATTCTGATAACAGGTTTAAATATTATAAATTGGTACAGCCTTTATAGAAAATGTATCTGTATTTCACCACTATGCATTAGGTGCTGTGCTAAGAGCTGGGAATACATAATACAATGATCAAAAAACATGATGACTCCTGACCCAAGAAGCTTGCAGACTATTCAACAGTACAAGTTAAAATGTCCAAATAGCCCTTAGAATCCCAATTTTGAACAGTAAAGTAGAAACTGTCCTAGAGATAAGGTGAATCCATGAATGACATACAAGCAGTACGCAGATCACCGTCCTCTACTCCATTAGTTCTTACTTACCTTCATTTTAATTTGGCAATGACAGATAAGAAGCACCATGCTTGGGACTGGGCCTGTGGCTCAGTGTTAAAGGGCCTGCTCAGCATGTGTGAGGCATTGGGTTCGATTCTCAGCACCGCATATAAGTAAATAAATAAAATAAAGCCCATCAACAACTAAAAATACTTATTAAAAATCTTTTTTTAAAAAAAAAAGAAACACTATGCTTGTTCTCTATCCTTTGATATTCTCAACCAAATTAAATGGACAAAGACAAATTTCCCAAAACTACTAGGGTTGGTACAGAATGGCAGAGTGTGGGAACAGGTTTGGAGAAAGTTACAACGTACAAAACCCCCAGTAAATGATCCATTAGTCACTGTGTGGTTACCAAAAAGGTTCCTTGGCCATGCTCCTTAATACGAAAACATGAGTAGTAGAAGTGATTACACAGGCTAAGGGAAGAAAAGAGAAAAAATGTGAGCTTTGGCCAAGGAAAAATGGACAGGATGTTATCCTTGATGTTCCAAAGGCCATGCATGTCAACAATGCCCGTGCCTTTAGCCTGCAACTAATGAGGGGAGAAGAGTCAACCCTGGTCACATGTCCCTCCTTTGTGCTGCTCTTCTCAGCTCCTGCTCTCCCTGAGTTTTTTTTTTAATTTATTTTTTTATTGTTCTTTATCAAGAACATTACATAGTTCTTGATATATCATATTTCACACTTTGATTCAAGTGGGTTATGAACTCCCATTTTTACCCCATATACAGCTTGCAGAATCACATCAGTTACACTTCCATTGATTTACATATTGACATACTCGTGTCTGTTGTATTCTGCTGTCTGTCCTATCCTCTACTATCCCCCCTCCCCTCCCCTCCCCTCTTCTCTCTCTACCCCCTCTACTATAATTCATTCCTCCCCCTTGTATTATTTTTCCCTTTCCCCTCACTTCCTCTTGTATGTAATTTTGTATAACCCTGAGGGTCTCCTTCCATTTCCATGCAATTTCCCTTCTCTCTCCCTTTCCCTCCCACCTCTCATCCTTGTTTAATGTTGGTCTTCTTCTCGTGCTCTTCTTCCCTAGTCTGTTCTTAGTTACTCTCCTTATATCAAAGAAGACATTTGGCATTTGTTTTTTAGGGCTTGGCTAGCTTCACTTAGCATAATCTGCTCTAATGCCATCCATTTCCCTCCAAATTCTATGATTTTGTCATTTTTTATTGCAGAGTAATACTCCATTGTGCCCTTCAATAGACAAATGGATAAAAAAAATGTGGCATTTATCTCCCTGAGTTTTACAAGCTCAAATAGGGAGACAGAAATCTTGCCTGACCCAGCACCAGAGCCATCACCTTTCAACAGATTCATCTGGAAAAACGTGGAACAGAAAAAACAAAGCCAAGTGCCATCAACCATGCCATGGCCG
The DNA here is from genome assembly GCF_045843805.1 of Urocitellus parryii. Lineage (NCBI taxonomy): Eukaryota > Metazoa > Chordata > Mammalia > Rodentia > Sciuridae > Urocitellus > Urocitellus parryii. The sequence continues at coordinate 72,865,234 of NC_135539.1, read as the reverse complement.
ACTGTCCCTGCTCTCCTGCTGGGGAAACCCTGGTTTCTAGACTCACTTTCCACTGGATTAGGACAGGAAGCAGAAAGTGCATGGCTTCAGGGGCTCCTAAGGGCTGCTATGGCTCTTACCCAGAGGATACATCAAGGTTAAGTGATCTTCCAATTTATAAGTCAATTTCTCATGTAATTATTCAATACCAACAATATGCCCTATATTGTGATAAGTACTTTAAAGTCAGTCAAGCCCATCAAACATGATGGAAGCCAAAACATCCAAAATCACAGTGAATGATTCTTAGTAAAATCCAAGGGGACGGTGACAAATGTCACACGTTGCCAAGTTTGTTGACACAGTATGAAAACTCTGTGCTTGGGGCAACTGTCCTCTGCTCTGAAGACACAGCATCATACGCAAGATGGTCGAGATGGTCAAAGAGGCAGCAGAGCTTTTCACTTAGTGCCGTGGCCTTAGAGAAGCTGAGAATTGCGAAAGTAGTAGTTTTCAAAACCACTCAATGCAGCAAGGGGCTTTAGGAATGGCTCAGACATGTGTTTGGCTGATCCAGGGTGATTCTCTTGGAAAGAAGCCAGGCTGCAGCTAAGAGCCAGCAAAGCACATGCCAGACTGTCAGTGACTAGCAGGGAATGGGGTTTTAACATCCAGGAATGAAGAAAGAGGGAGGATGACAAAGGGTCTGGTATGTGTCATCGTCGACTGCTGTTATAGAAAGTAGGAAATCCTGCCTGCTGCAGCCTTCTCAACCCGGTCTTGAAAGGGGACAGTGCCCTGACCTTGTACCTATGTGCACTTCTCGCTGCTGCACAAGACAGGGCTTACAACATGTTCCATGTCTAGAGGTGCCATGGCACCATTGGTTCATAGGCTTCAGAGTTGGATCTCAGAATGAGGCTGACCCTGCCACTCACCACCCATTATCTACCTGTGCTGAACCTCAGTTTCACCATAGATTCGATGGGGATGCAAATGGTTACAAAAATTAAATATCCCCTTATTACTTAATTCACATAAAACCACAGCATAATAAATAACATGTGAAAATGCTCCAGGATTTTTTTTAAAGAGGTGTTGAAACTATTTTATGAGTGACAATAAATTTAGGAGATGGTGATTTATCTCATGGGTTTGTTTGTTTGTTTTTTTTTGTACCAAGGATTAAACTCAAGGGCACCTAACCACTGAGCCATATCCCCAGCCTTTTTTATTTTTTTATTTTGAGACAGAATCTCACTAAATTGCTTAGGGCCTCACTAAGTTGCTGAGGCTAGCCTCAAACTTGCAATCCTCCTGTTTCAAGCCTCCAGAGTTGGATTACAGACCTGCACCACCACACATGGCTCATAGGTTTTCTCTGTATAATTGTGGGCAGGGATTATCTTTTGGGGAATTACTTAGTAAGAAGATTCTTGATCATTGTCCTGTCAGACGGGGAAGAAGATGGTTGTGTACTAGAATGAACTGGGTTTGGAGTCAGTCCCCGAAGTGACTCAAGCATGGGAGCCATGAGTGTTTCAAGCTGCTGCAGCCTGTGGGTAACTAATGGGCTCTGAGTGGAGGGACACTGGGACTGATCAGGAACCTCCCACTTTGGAACTACTTAATACTTTTTTGGGAAATAATCCAAATATTATCATTGTGTTGAGTTCTACACATGCATGCTATTGAAAGTGTCATTATTAATAATTTATACTATTTACAGTTTGAAACCATGAAGATAAAAACAGTATTTCTTTTTGTTTGCATGGCTTTAAGTACTAATATACTTGACCCTTTTTCCATGATCTTAGGGAATCCTCTTATCTTCTTCATAGATTGTTTCACATTCTTTGCTTATTTTCATGTGTAGGATTACCTTTTTGTGATCTGGAACAGCTCATTTATATTCATGATCAACTCCTTTGTCTTTCTCCTGCATACAACTTACCAATTTTTTATTGACTTTTTGTTTTTTAATTTACCACAATTTCCCAATCTTTTATTGACCATTGTTTTTAAAATTTACAACAGTTTAATATTTTTATGCAACGCAAGTTATTGGGGGTTTTTTCCTTATAATTAATTTCATTGTTTTTAGGCTTAAAAGTACCCCCCCATTTACAAATTAATTAAAAATATCCCTGTATTTTCATACATATCTTTGGGCATGGTTATTCTGATAACAGGTTTAAATGTTATAAATTGGTACAGCCTTTATAGAAAATGTATTTGTAATATGTATCAAAACCCACTAATAAGTTGGCATTCTTTGCCCCAGTAATTCCACTTCTAAGAATCTAACAAGAAAATGACTAGGCATTTGGTCAAGGATTTCTACACAAAGACACTCATCCCAGTGGTGTTTGTAATAGCAAAAAAATGAGAATAATTTAAAAGTCTTGCATGTGTGGGGTAAATATTATACAGCTACACTCTCCCATGTGGTAACCATTAGCTATTCAAGTTAAAACTTATTGAAATTAAATAAAATAAAAAATTCAGTTCCTTGGTTGCAGTAGCCACATTTCACATGTTCAACAGCTATATGTGATGAGTGGCTACCAGATTTGACAGCACAGGTGTGGAATATTTCTGTTCTCACAGAAGCTTCTGTTAAGTAGTACTACTCCATGACCATTAAAATCGGGTTTTTTAAAGAATATTTAATAACAAGATGCATTCAAGGATAGAGTGCCAGGGATCGCAAGAGCCTGCAGCAGGACCCGGGAGATCTAGGCCAACTGATTCGCGCGGCCTGCCCTGCAGCTACAGAAGGCGTGGCGCCTCAGTGAAGCCATTAATTAGCAAGCAGGGAGGTTAGGGACTGCCATTAGGTGGAATCCCACCAGCCAAGCCCACACGGACCCTTGGGCCGAGCACGGGATCTCAGAAGGGGAAGGAAGCAGTACAGTCCCGTCCCATCCCCCACAGCGGACACTCCATCCAGGCAGTCAGCGGCCACCATCCAGTAAAGCTGAAGGATACACCGCCACTCTCCTTCAGAGTTCAACATCAAAACAGGTTGGTGTCATTCAGCTCACCCCCCAGACAGCGGGAATTCGCATAAAAGCTCTCCTAGGCTTGCCGGGAGAGGGAGTATCAAGCTGAGCCTCCATAAAGACTAGGGGGAAACTAGAGACACCTGACCTCCAACCCCTCCTCCCAGTAGCAGCCAAAAGGAAACCTGGCTAGCCAGCGCTGGGGGAGGGGTAAGCAGAAAAAATCAAAGTGATAGAGTGCCAGGGATCCCAACAGCCTGCAGCAGGACCTGGGAGATCCAGGCCAACTGATTCGCGCGGCCTGCCCTGCGGCTACAGAAGGCGTGGCACCTCAGTGAAGCCATTAATTAGCAAGCAGGGAGGTTAGGGACTGCCTTTAGGTGGAATCCCGCCAGCCAAGCCCACATGGACCCTTGGGCCGAGTACGGGATTTCAGAAGGGGAAGGAAGCAGTACAGTCCCGTCCCATCCCCCACAGCGGACACTCCATCCAGGCAGTCAGCGGCCACCATCCGGGAAAGCTGAAGGATACACCACCACTCTCCAACAGCTTGCAACATCAAAACAGCCAGCAGCAGGACCCCGGAGATCCAGGCCAACTGATTCACGCGGCCTGCCCCGCAGCTACAGAAGGCGTGGCGCCTCAGAGAAGCCATTAATTAGCAAGCAGGGAGGTTAGGGACTGCCATTAGGTGGAATCCCGCCAGCCAAGCCCACCGCCCACGCCCGGAACAGGCCCAGCGACCTGCCAGCATTGTAGTCACGACACCCCAATTGGAATAGGGACAGAGCAGAGCCGCCTTCCACTCCCGGAACAGGCCCAGAGAGACGCCAGCATGGTAGACACGTCACCCCAATTGGAGTAGGGGCACAGCCGCCGCCCGCACCTGCAAGGGAGACTTTTCAACTATACAAGAGCAACATAAATAAATAGGGGGTAAATTTCAAAAACACAACAGTTGCACCAAGCAGAAAGAAACGCGAGCAGTATGAAAAGACAAGGAAAGAAAGGACCACAAGCAATGCAGGTCAACTCAACTTTAGAAGAGATAATAGCTGCAACAGATGGAATATCAGATAAAGAGTTCAGGATATATATGCTTCAGATGATCTGGAGTCTCAAGGAAGACATGAGACAGCAAAATCAGACAATGAAAGATCACATTGACAAACAAATCCAGGAAGTAAAAGATCAATTTCACAGGGAGATAGAGGTAATAAAAAACAAACAAATAGAAATTCTAGAAATGCAGGAAACAATAAACCAACTTAAAAACTCAATTGAGAATACTACCAGCAGAGTAGATCACTTAGAAGAGAGAACATCAGACAATGAAGACAAAGTATTTCAACTGGAAAAGAACATAGACAGCTCAGCAAGTCTGCTAAGAAACCATGAGCAGAACATCCAAGAATTATGGGACAATATCAAAAGACCAAATTTAAGAGTCATTGGGATACAGGAAGGCACAGAGCTCCATTCCAAAGGAATAAACAGTCTATTCAGTGAAATAATACGAGAAAACTTCCCAGAATTGAAGAATGAGACAGAATCCCAAATCCTAGAAGCCTACAGGACGCCGAATGTGCAAAATCATAAGAGATCCACACCTAGACACATTATAATGAAGATGTCCAACATACAGAATAAGGAGAGAATTTTAAAAGCTTCAAGAGAAAGAAAGCAGATTACATTTAGGGGTAAACCAATCAGGATAACAGCTGATCTCTCAACACAGACTCTGAAAGCTAGAAGATCCTGGAATAACATATTTCAAACACTGAAAGACAATGGGCTCCAACCAAGAATGGTGTATCCGGCGAAATTAAGCTTCAGGTTAGAAGATGAAATTAAAACCTTCCACAATAAACAAAAGTTAAAAGAATTCGCAGCTAGAAAACCATCTCTTCAAAAAATCCTTGGCAAAACATTACAGGAAGAGGAAATGGAAAATAACATTGAAAACCAACAATGGGAGGTAGGACAGTAAAGGGGGGAAAGTAGTCAAAGAGGATAACAAATCAGGTTTAGTAACATCAATAAACAAATATGGATAGAAGAACAAACCATATCTCAATAATAACCCTAAATGTTAATGGCTTAAACTCACCAATTAAGAGACACAGGCTAGTAGAATGGATCAAAAAACAAGACCCAACAATATGCTGTCTACAGGAGACGCATTTGATAGGAAAAGATATACATAGACTGAAGGTGAAAGGTTGGGAAAAATCATATCACTCATATGGACCGCGGAAACAAGCAGGAGTGTCCATACTCATATCTAATAAAATAGATTTCAAGCCAAAGCTAATCAAAAGGGATATAGAAGGACACTTCATACTGCTCAAGGGAACCATACACCAACAAGACATAACAATCATAAATATATATGCCCCAAATAATGGTGCAGCTGTGTTCATCAAGCAAACTCTTCTCAAGTTCAAGAGTCTAATAGACCACCATACAATAATCATGGGAGACTTCAACACACCTCTCTCACCACTGGACAGATCTTCCAAACAAAAGTAAGTAAGGAAACTATAGAACTCAATAACACAATTAACAACCTAGACTTAATTGACATATATAGACTATACCACCCAACATCAAGTAGCTACACTTTTTTCTCAGCAGCACATGGAACCTTCTCAAAAATAGACCATATACTATGTCACAGGGCAACTCTTAGACAATACAAAGGGGTAGAGATAATACCATGCATCTTATCTGATCATAATGGAATGAAACTGAAAATCAATGATAAAAGAAGAAAGGAAAAATCAAGCATCACCTGGAGAATGAACAATAGGTTGCTGAGTGATCAATGGGTTTTAGAAGACATCAAGGAGGAAATTAAAAAATTCCTAGAGTTAAATGAAAACACAGACACAACATATCGGAATCTATGGGACACATTGAAAGCAGTTCTAAGAGGAAAATTCATTGCTTGGAGTTCATTCCTCAAAAAAAGAAAAAACCAACAAATAAATGATCTCATACTTCATCTGAAAATCCTAGAAAAAGAAGAGCAAAACAACAGCAAAAGAAGTAGAAGGCAAGAAATAATTAAAATCAGAGCTGAAATTAATGAAATTGAAACAAAAGAAACAATTGAAAAAATTGACAAAACTAAAAGCTGGTTCTTTGAAAAAATAAATAAAATTGACAGACCCTTAGCCATGCTAACGAAGAGAAGAAGAGAGAGAACCCAAATTACTAACATACGGGATGAAAAAGGCAATATCACAACAGACACTTCAGAAATACAGAAGATAATCAGAAATTACTTTGAATCCTTATACTCCAATAAAATAGAAGATAGTGAAGGCATAGATAAATTCCTTGAGTCCTATGATCTGCCCAGATTGAGCCAGGAGGATATAGACAACCTAAACAGACCAATAACAATAGAGGAAATAGAAGAAACCATCAAAAGACTACCAACTAAGAAAAGCCCAGGACCGGATGGGTATACAGCAGAGTTTTACAAAACCTTTAAAAAGGAACTAACACCAATACTTTTCAAGCTATTTCAGGAAATAGAAAAAGAGGGAGAACTTCCAAATTCATTCTACGAGGCCAACATCACCCTGATTCCGAAACCAGACAAAGACACTTCAAAGAAGGAAAACTACAGACCAATATCTCTAATGAACCTTGACGCAAAAATCCTCAATAAAATTCTGGCGAATCGGATTCAAATACATATCAAAAAAATTATACATCATGATCAAGTAGGATTCATCCCTGGGATGCAAGGCTGGTTTAATATACGGAAATCAATAAATGTTATTCACCACATCAATAGACTTAAAAATAAGAACCATATGATCATCTCAATAGATGCAGAAAAAGCATTCGACAAAGTACAGCATCCCTTTATGTTCAAAACGCTAGAAAAATTAGGGATAACAGGATCATACCTCAACATTGTAAAAGCAATCTATGATAAGCCACAGGCCAGCATCATTCTGAATGGAGAAAAATTGAAGGCAATTCTCTCTAAGATCTGGTACAAGACAGGGATGCCCTCTCTCACCACTTCTGTTCAACATAGTCCTTGAAACACTGGCCAGAGCAATTAGACAGACAAAAGAAATTAAAGGCATAAAAATAGGAAAAGAAGAACTTAAATTATCACTATTTGCAGATGATATGATTCTATACCTAGCAGACCCAAAAGGGTCTACAAAGAAGCTATTAGAACTAATAAATGAATTCAACAAAGTGGCAGGATATAAGATCAACACACATAAATCAAAGGTATTCCTGTATATCAGCGACAAATCCTCTGAAACAGAAATGAGGACAACTACTCCATTCACAATATCCCCCCAAAAAATAAAATACTTGGGAATCAACCTAACAAAAGAGGTGAAAGATTTATACAATGAAAATTACAGAACCCTAAAGAAAGATATAGAAGAAGACCTTAGAAGATGGAAAAATATACCCTGCTCATGGATAGGCAGAACCAACATCATCAAGATGGCGATATTACCAAAAGTTCTCTATAAGTTTAATGCAATGCCAATCAAAATCCCAGCAGCATTTCTTGTAGAAATAGATAAAAGAATCATGAAATTCATATGGAATCATAAAAGACCCAGAATAGCAAAAACAATGCTAAGCAGGAAGTGTGAATCAGGCGGTATAGCGATACCAGACTTCAAACTATACTACAGAGCAATAGTAACTAAAACAGCATGGTACTGGTACCAAAACAGGCGGGTGGACCAATGGTACAGAATAGAGGACACAGTAACCAACCCACAAAACTACAACTATCTTATATTTGATAAAGGGGCTAAAAGCATGCAATGGAGGAAGGATAGCATCTTCAACAAATGGTGCTGGGAAAACTGGAAATCCATTTGCATCAAAATGAATCTGAATCCCTATCTCTCGCCATGCACAAAAGTTAACTCAAAATGGATCAAGGAGCTTGATATTAAATCAGAGACACGGCATCTGATAGAAGAAAAAGTAGGGTATGATCTACATACTGTGGGATCGGGCTCCAAATTCCTCAATAGGACACCCATAGCGCAAAAGTTAACAACTAGAATCAACAAATGGGACTTACTCAAACTAAAAAGTTTTTTCTCAGCAAAAGAAACAATAAGAGAGATAAACAGGGAGCCTACATCCTGGGAACAAATCTTTACTCCACACACTTCAGATAGAGCCCTAATAACCAGAATATACAAAGAACTCAAAAAATTAGACAATAAGATAACAAATAACCCAATCAATAAATGGGCCAATGACCTGAACAGACACTTCTCAGAGGAGGACATACAATCAATCAATAAGTACATGAAAAAATGCTCACCATCGCTAGCAGTCAGAGAAATGCAAATCAAAACTACCCTAAGTTACCATCTCACCCCAGTAAGATTGGCAGCCATTAGAAAGTCAAACAACAATAAGTGCTGGAGAGGATGCGGGGAAAAGGGCACTCTTGTTCATTGCTGGTGGGACTGCAAATTGGTGCAGCCAATTTGGAAAGCAGTATGGAGATTTCTTGGAAAGCTGGGAATGGAACCACCATTTGACCCAGCTATTCCCCTTCTCGGTCTATTCCCCAAAGACCTAACAAGAGCATGCTACAGGGACACTGCTACATCGATGTTCATAGCAGCACAATTCATGATAGCAAGATTGTGGAATCAGCCTAGATGCCCTTCAATAGATGAATGGATAAAAAAAATGTGGCATTTATACACAATGGAGTATTACTCTGCATTAAGAAATGACAAAATCATAGAATTTGGAGGGAAATGGATGGCATTAGAGCAGATTATGCTAAGTGAAGCTAGTCAATCTTTAAAAAACAAATACCAAATGACTCCTTTGATATAAGGGGAGTAAACAAGGACAGGGTAGGGACGAAAGTTTGAGAAGAAGATTTACATTAAACAGGGATGAGAGGTGGGAGGGAAAGGGAGTGAGAAGGGAAATTGCATGGAAATGGAAGGCGATCCTCAGGGTTATACAAAATGTCATATAAGAGGAAAGGAGGGGTAAGTCAAGAGAATACAAATGGAAGAAATGATTTACAGTAGAAGGGGTAGAGAGAGAAAAGGGGAGGGGAGGGGAGGGGAGGGGAGGGGGGATAGTAGACAATAGGACAGACAGCAGAATACATCAGACACTAGAAAGGCAATTTGTCAATCAATGGAAGGGTAACTGATGTGATACAGCAATCTGTATACGGGGTAAAATTGGGAGTTCATAACCCACTTGAATCAAACTGTGAAATATGATGTATTAAGAACTATGTAATGTTTTGAACGACCAACAATAAAAAAAAACCCTTGATTCTCAAAAAAAAAAAAGAAAAAAAAAGATGCATTCAAGATATGATGGTAAACAAAAGTATCAGAATACAAAATATATGGTGGTAACAGGGATTCAGATTGGTTTTAGTAACTTTCTTCATTAAGTTAAATTAGATCAGAGGAAATCCAAACCCTGTCCTTATGAAACTCATATTCTAAACAGAAAGAGAAAGAGGAAAGAAAATCCAAGACACATAGATGCTCAAGAATTAAGTGAAATGCAAGGAGAAATCTACCATATGACACCTACTTAGTAACTGTTTATTGACTGAAGATACAAGTGGGAACTGTCATGCTAGATTATACAAAACACCAATTAACACAGTATTCTGTGGCCAACAATAGCCTTGGTAGTCCCCCTATCAATGTTCATTATGTAGCCACCAAAGTCACAAAAACAATTTGGGCAGCAAATGGCACTTAAGAACTTATATAAAGCAAAAAAAACCTTTCAGAATAAAAGTACTTTTAGACAGAAGATCAAGAATGAGAAGTTATACACCATTCATGTATGATGTGTCTTTCTACATATGGAAAGACCAGGAAGCCTCTCAAAACATCAATTAATAATTACGCACTATGAAAGAGTACTTCACTACGGTGTGATTGAAACCTCAGGAAAAACTTGAGAAAACTATAGGCAATTTGGCCCCAATCTTCCCACTGAGAATAACTCAAAAGCAGAAAAAACATATATTTTTATTTAAATCTTGAAATCATGTCTCAGTAATCTCAAGCACTCCAACTTTGAGCCATCTGGATTCCCAGAAAAATCTTGAGCCCTGAATATGGTCTAAAGAATCCCAGATTACACACTTAACATAAACAAGACAAGACTTGCTCTAGAATAACACACCATCATACCAGGGCTCAATACAGTTTTACCAACAATTTCTAAAATTTAATGTCCATAATTCAATCAAAGATATCCAGTCACATAAGGCAAGAAGATGAGAGACAATAAAAACAGCCCCTAAGAGGTTCCAAAGTTTGGATTTATTAGACACACACATTTCTGTACTTGGGAAAATTTTTAAAACATTATAAAAAAAATTTTGTAAAACAACTGAAAATTCTTTTAAAAATGACTAGACAGATTTGAGAAATACTTGAAAACAAATAGGATTTCTAAAGCTAAAATGTACAATGACCAAAATAAGGGATGAATGAGTCTAACAATCACTTAGACATATATGAACAGAGTATTTGTGAATTGGAAGATAGGTATGAAATGAAGCATGGGTAAGTTGGAATATATAAAAGAGAATGTGGAAAACAGAGAGGAATAAAAACTCTAACATTGGAATCACACATGGAAAAGTGAACTTCAGAGATTATGACTGAGAACATAGCCATAAATCCACAAATTCAGGAGGTTCTATGAACTTCAGGCAGAATAAATAGAAAGAAATTCACCCTAGAATCACCATGTTAAAATGACAGAAAACTAAAGACAAAGGAAAAAGTAGTCAACAATTAAAATTCCCTTAGAGGAAAAACAGTTTAATTTTTTACTGACTTTTTCAATAGCAAAAATGGAAACCAGAAGAAAATGGAAGCCAAACTAAAATTCCATATCCAGTAAAAATACACTTAAAAAATGAAGGGAAGTAAATAATTTTCTGGCCAACAAAAACTGGGAGAATTCTTCACAAAAACCTACAATGTTAAAGATTTTAACATGATTAATGGATGTTCTTCAGACAAAAGAAAAGTACTTTTAGACAGAAGATCAAGAATGAGAAGTTATACACCATTCATGTATGATGTTTCAAAATGCATTCCACTGACATGTAGAATTAGAATAAAAAAAGATGCAAGAAAGAAGGAAAAGCAATAAAAATGGAAGAACTGGCAAAATGAACTTGAATGAGATGTGATGTTGAAGAGGAATACAGAGCTATTTTTCAGGGTGAGGATAACTTTTGCCTATATTAATTAGAACTTATATTTAGCTATACTCTGATGAAAAATATTTAAGCAATTTGGGGGGTAGAGGAAAACTAAATGCCATAAAAAAGATCTGTCAATCTTCTGTCAAAGATCTGCCAATTTACTGCATGGTTCTAAAAATACAAATGATCCAAGAAATCATTTATAAAGTAATAGTCAACTGAGAAAAATATTTGCAATACTTCATTAGCTGTAATAGAGTCCATTATATATGGAGTGGGATTTATGGTGGAAACAGATGGATATGGGTTCTTAAGAGCTTCAAGGTACTATTTAACACATCAGGTTGTGTATATACAATTAGTTAAAAAAATAGTTAATGAATTTAAAAAGAAAAGATAAAGACCTCACTCAATTTTTAATGAATGTAGAGTTATAAATGATCTGGCATCTTGTAGCTCTCAATTCACCTTATACAAGTTGTGGATATATTACAAATAGCCAAAATGATATTTATGATACCAAAGTAAGATAAGGAATCATCTTTTCTAATGATTTGTTTTAAAAAAATGTAAATAGTTGTATTTTCAGGATAACTTAATTTCTCAACAGAGTACATAGCCCCTTAATCCCTTTCAGCCCTGGAATTTTAAGATTCACTGCAAATTCTGTGAAAATATCAATCCTGAATTATGGAGACCTGAAATCCTTATTCTAAGGCTATGCCAAGGGGACTTCCAATGATTCTACTCTGTTATTCTCCAAGGAATCACCACCGAGCAGAATCATTCTGTGGACAATGGCTGTGTGGTTGAGTGGTCCTCTCAGTGTATTCCTTTGTCTCACGTGATCCACTCTGCCAGTGCCCTATGTCAAGGTGTTTCTACAGCATGTCCCTCTGCTCTCTTAAAAACCAACATGCTAGAACAATGGTTTCCATCAATGGCTTAAATTAATCAATTAGGAATGTTCTCTGTGGTTAGGAATAGCTGCATGATAAAGTAGATATCTGGCAGCAACTGAAATTTTATTCACGGGCTGGGGATGTGGCTCAAGCGGTAGCGCGCTCGCTTGGCATGCGTGCGGCCCGGGTTCGATCCTCAGCACCACATACCAACAAAGATGCTGTGTCTGCTGAGAACTAAGAAATAAATATTAAAAATTCTCTCTCTCTCTCTCTCTCTCTCTCTCTCTCTCTCTCTCTCTCTCTTTCTCCTCTCTCACTCTCTCTTTAAAAAAAAAAAAAGAAATTTTATTCACAAGGCAGATCACTGTCCCAGAAAACACCTGAGACGGGAAAAAATAGGCAGGTGGCATTCACTTACCTGCCGGAGTTTGGTTCCCACCATAGAGGCACTGGTGTCAAGAACAAAGACCACATTCTTGGGCAAAGGAGGAAGGTCTTTGGGAGCAAAGTAGTGCACAAAATAGCCATTTAGAACCTGGTAAGGAAAAAAAAAGTGAAAAATGGTAGTACCCAAAATAGTTAATCTATGGAGCTTTTAGAACTAAGATGAAATAGTCTAGGGTCACATTCCACACCCAGAGCAAAATTATCTGTGGTTCTGATCCTCCAAGGGAACTAGATGCTAATCGATCCATATAAGGATAGAATCATCCCTTTAAAATTTATTGATCAGTGGACTGGGAGTACAGAGTGCTTGTCTAGCATGAGTGAGACCCTGGGTTTAAATCCCCAGCACTGAAAAAAAGAAAGTATTGATCATGACAACCCATTCAACTTTAACTATCTGCCTCGTTCTGACCTTGCTACGTGTGAATCCTACTTTTTTCATTATCTAGTTTGTACCAAGCATTGTACGCATTGAGACATCAAGGTTGTCAACATTCTGGACGCACATTAATGTATTTTAATATTCCCACCCTGTCTCTGGAGCAATAAAACCTAAAGGGAAATAAGCTGTGGAACAGTCTCCTTTAATTAAAATTGAAGATGAACTAAAATTCCAACCTCATCTAAAACACCACAGGGAAAATTACATTTTAGATTTCATTAGCTGTCCAGATTACTGGAGCAGGAAATAGGTACCCTCAGCTTCTAGCAAGGATCATCTCTAGTTTCTCTGAAGACATATTTTGGGTAAAACAATTTTACAAAGAACCAAAAAGAGCTTTTGCCCTTAGCTAAATATCAAAATCTACAGTTCTGAGTCTAACAAAAAGTGTCAAGCTACCAACATGAAATAGCAACACAAAGCCTTGTACCTGGATGTCCCCAATGCTCTGTTCTCTATTGACATCATATCGAATGATGAAATCTCCCAAAATTCCATTCTGGGCAATCTTGGCTTGTTGTACCACAGTAGGCTTAAAAACGACCTTGGCAAAAGTTTCATTTTGGTTGATAACAGTAGAAGGAGGTGGCCCCAAATCATCTGCAGCTAACACATAAACATCATAAATAACAATATGAAAGTATTTTCCTAAAAAGAAGTAAGAATCAATATAGTATAAACAAAGAGGGTTAGACTTCATCTTACTGGCAGGTATACAGTTCATATAAACTTCTGAGACTTTGTGTTAATAACATATCACAATGTAAGATATATGCTATGGTATATTTCACTGTTATGGCTCCTTTCTGAACCTTTTATGAAAATTGTTAAAATGCACAAAAGTAGAAAGAATAGCAATATGAACCCCCATGTATCCATCACTCAACTGAAACAATTAGCAACATTCTGCCAATTGTTTGTATCTACTTTTATTTCACCTTGTTTCTGGATCATTTTATAACAAATCTCAGACATCATATTCCATCCAAATATTTCAGTAACATAAAAATGTTTTCCTATCAAAACTACAAAACCATTATCACAAGTAACAAAGGTAATGCTTGATGTCTTATTATTGTCTACTACTCAGTCTTAAAATTCTCTTAAAAATGTCATGGTGTGGTTGATTTGTCTGAATCAGGTTCAAAACAAAATCCCCACATCACATTTGGTTAATGTTTCTTAGAATATCTTTAAATCTCAAGTGTCCCTTCCCTCTATATCTCTTCTTTTTGAAATACGTGTGTGTGTGTGTGTGTGTGTGTGTGTGTGTGTGTGTTATGATGTTATGGTGTGGATATGAAGAACAGTCAGAGGTGAAATGACTGGATTATGAGAGCTATTCTATTTTGAAAGGATCAACTATAGGCAAGTGGGGCGTGGCTGGAGAAGGTCACTGGGGGCGTGTGCTGGAAAGGTGAATCTTCAGTGTAGCCCTTTGCCCCACCCCACCTCTCTGCTTCTTTGCTGCCTTTGAGGAGCAGCTTCCCTCCAGCACATCCTTTCCCTATGATGTGCTGCTTTATCTCAGGCTCAGAGCAATGGAGTTGGCTATCTATAGAATGAGACCTCTGAAACCAGGAGCCCCAAATGAGTTTTTCCTCAAGTTGTTCTTTCTGGGTATTTCAGTCACAGTGATGCCAAACCTAACTAAAACTATACACACACACACGTACATATATACATACATATACACCCTTGTCATTGAACTTGTTCCTCTCTTCTGCTGACAGTGTAATATTTGGAGGATCTATAAAAAATATTGATGCCCAGGCCCAGAGATTCTCATTAAATTTTTCTGAGATGAAGACTAGGCATTAGGTCTTTGAAAAACTGCTCATGTGACTCTAATGTGCAGTTAGGTGTGAGCACCACCGCTCAATCCCCTGTGTTCACTGGTGTTCTGGAAGTTAGAGATGGAAGCTTGACTAGATTCAGGTTTGATGCTACTGAACTACTTCATAGGAGATGAAGATTTCATAGGTGAAGAACCTTCACGGAACACTAGGTGATGGCAAGCTCTTTCTACTCCATCACATTAGATGGTACACAATATCTCCCTGTCTAGTTTTAGTGGTAGCAATAATGACAGCATGCAGGTGTTGTGGGCCTGACCCTCATCCCCTTAGAAAGTTCAGACATTTTACAGTGATAGTACAATTAATACTTTTATCAATGACTGATGAAAGCTAGGTCCACTAATTCATTAGATCTACAAAATGATGACTTCAAATTCTGTCATTTCTTCCATATGGAAGAATTAGTCCATAAAGAAAGCCTTTCCCTCATGAATCATTCAGTTGCCCTAACACACCCTTTGTCCAGGAAGCATATGGTTCTTTAAAAAAAGAATTGTTCAAAGTTTTCCCCAAAGTGAGTCTTAGGATACGAATTAGAATTACAAAAAGATTATCAGATGAATGAATTTTATGTAATTTATTAAAAACTAGCATAATGAGATACTAAGCAAAGAGAATCCTATTTTTACTTCTGAGCCTCAGTTCCTACTAGAACACGAGAACTATTTAGCAGACTACCACGGTTATAAGTGCAAACAACACTAGCCTATGTACTTAGCAATAAAAACCGATATTTTGAAATCTGAATGCATCATAAGTAGTATAAAAATTAAAATAAGATTTCCTAGTCAAAATAAAAATAAGAATTCTTAATCATAAGTATATGTGCAGGGATTTTTTTTGTTCATATACTGAATCAAAGCCAGGTTTAAATTGCTGCAAGTGTCTGATTATTTTTGTAAATCTATTCAAGTTGATACCATGGAAGAGGCTGACCACTAATTTCCATCTGCAATTAGCAGAATAAAAAAGGAAATGAAGCATAAATGGCCCCAGTAATTTGTACTTAAGAATAAACTTCCTTCTGCTAAGGGTTTATTAGACACTAAACTCAAAGGAAGTTTAAACACTTCCTTCAACAGAACAGACAGTTATTTTTCAGAGACAATTTAGGTGTAACCTTAACAGGAACCTCAGGACTAAACTGATTCTATTATTTGCATTTAATAAGGGCAGGGATTTTGGAAGTGATCAGAGAGTTTGAAAAATAGAATTTTTTTTAAAAGAAAAAGAAGTCACAGAAGAAACAAACTCCTTCCAATAAATCTTTTCATTTGAAGGAGTTGGAAAAAATCAAGGTGGCACATTGACAAGTGTCCCCATGCAGTTTACTGGCACAGCTGAAGAAGCCTCAGGATCATCGCACAATAGGAAGAAAAGAGGACTGAAAATGGAAAGGCCCTTGAAGAAAGGAAACTGTCGTTCTCGGGGATCAATGTCACCATGGTGACCACTGGTAAAGCACCAAGAATGAGAGGCATGTCATGCTAAGAACTCAGGGTCATCAGTCAGAAGATTATTAGCTGATTCCACTTCTTATTAGTTGTGAGACCTTGGGCACATTACCGAGCCTTAGTTTCTCATCTGTACAACAAATTAATAGGAGTGCCAATATAACATGATTGACCAGATGAAGGAACATAAGGTATTTGGCACCATTCTGGTTCATGTCATGACAGCTAACAACCTTAAACATACACAAAATAGAAAAAGGAATTAAATAGAAGACTGTAAGGTATGTCAAACTTGGGATACTACATAGCAATAAAAATGAAAGGCTCATTATTGCTATTGACAACATGGTTGAATCTCATGGTCATGTTGATTGAAAACACCAAGTACAAAACAGTGTATTTTCTACACATCCATTGACATGAAGTTTAAGAGCAAACACACTTGCTGGCTCACAGCAACTGAAGTACAGCAACTGTTCCTTTGGTGGATTGGTACTGACTGGAAAGAACACAAAGGAAATTCTGGGGTGGTGAAAATATCCTGAATCTTGACGTGGAAGGTAGATAGTTGTATGGATATGTATAATATACAATCACTCATCAAGCTGTACACAAAATATTAGTATACTTTATTCTGTTTCCCAGAATCTCTTACGGTTTGAATTTGGGAGCCAGATAGCAGAATTGACTTAACAGGCATGGAACCTATTATAATTGGCCAAACAAACCCCTATTTGTTCTTTCCCTTGGGTAAACATGTTAATGTAGGCATTTATATGGAGACTAGGTGCATCCAGAGAAATCCCAGTTGGCAGAAATTGGACCGGGCACAGAGTTGTGGGGCAGCACTTTTCAGCATGATACTAGCCAACTGTAAGATGTTTATTGGTGCAGGCAGCTCTCACCACTCAGCTCATTAGAAGTGTTCCAGAAAACCCTGCAGTAATCACCTGCAAGGACCGTGGTAGAGTGGCCCTAGTAGTGTGACCTTGCCCCAGCAGCAGCAGCACCACCTGGAAGCTGCCTAGAAGTGCCAGTTCTTGGACCCACCCTAGAAACTTCAAGTCTGAAGCTGGGAATGGGACTCAGCAATGTGTGTTTTTAACAAGCCCTCCAAATGATTCCAGTTTCTGCTTAGAAAATAGACATGTTCCTTACACTCAGTTGATGCGCCTTACATATAAAAAAATTGCCGATAAAATTTGTTGTATGTAATTAGGCAATGCTTAGATTATCTCTAAGATTCTGCAATAATTAGATTTGATTCTTCTTTATGCTGCCAGCATGTATCTACTTTGTCTTGCTTCAGATCTCTCTCATGAAAATGCTTCTTACAAGTACCCTGAATTAATACATTCATGGTCGAATGAAAGTACTGTGGATTAAAAAGTATAATTTCTCTCTTCATAATTCATTTGACTAGGCTCTTTGATATGGACCATGAGAAAGGATAGTGTATTATTATTTTCGTTTCCTATTGACCTTGGTGTTTGTTCATTCATGATGAAAATTCATGAGCTTCATCTAAATGGGCTTATTTTACATGATGAGTGGAGTGATTCTCGATCTGATTATGCACCAAGAAGCTGAGCTCCTGATGCATTTGCCCATTAAGCACCAGTCAGTAAAAGTGATCAAATGAATTTTCCATTACCTATTTTTTTAAAAAAAAAAATCTACAGAGAACAATTCCGGAGTCACATCTCTAGGAAGTAAAATCCCCTTTTGGGGGGGGGGGAAGGAAGATCTGCTAATTATGTTAGTATAGGTTCTTCTTAGAGCTACTGACCAAAACCCCAAAGCACAATAATGCTGCTTCGCCTTCTTTAGTGGGAACGGGGTTCACACTGCGGACAGCCACATGGCGTTTCCTGGGCACAATGGGCTGTATTAGCAGTGCACTTGGCATTCTGGGACATGTTCCACAGACAATGAGGAGCGCTGGGGAAAAGTGTGCAAGGCGAACAGAGGAGGGGAGCATCTGACCTACTTTTCTAATGAGTGTCCTGTCTTTTTCCTCCTCTTTGTTTCCTTTCCTTCTTGCCCACTTGCTTAGAGGAAGGAGCCAACTTTGGTGGCTGCTCCAATGGGGGAGGCTGAGTCTCATACCATCTTCCTGTTTTAATTTAGACGTTGGTGGTCTCTTGCAAGATAAACCCCGGGGCCCATGACTGCCTGCAGCAGGCCCTGATTTCTCCACCACTGGCTCCTCTCAGCCTCTCAGGCCACCAGTGTCCTGAGAGGCTCCCTTCCTATTGACAGCCTAGTCTTCCAGAAAGAAGCGAGGTGTCACCTTTGGAAAACACATTATACCAAAGTGGGCTTGAGAGTTGCCGACTCCAAATGACTGGCTTAATCCTTCTAAGCCTCTGTTCCACATCTGTTAAACTGGAGTTGTGCCACAATCATGGGATCATTGATAGGATTTAGTGAGATCACACAGGAAAGGTGCTGAGCCTGGTGCCTGGTACCATAATGGCTGCTCACTCCACGCACATCCCCATCCCATCCCCCAGAAGTCACTTCTTGTACTCTTGGTCTATCATCAAAAAGCAACTTATGGGGAAAAAAATACTCTTCGATGACATACAGTTTACATTTTACCATAACAATTTTCTCTTCATCATTAAAAGCTTGGTAAAAGCAATCAGTCAAGTCAGACACATCATAACAAACATTTGTAACAAAGAATTCAAGACTATTTATATGAAGAACAATCTTTATAAAATATGATAGTCAGATATGCCCTAAAGACACCTGAAACAATCTGCAGAATTTTGCATGTAGAAGCATATGTACAATTTTTTTTTTCTGAAGGGAGGATCCTTCGCTTTCACTATGTCTTCCAAAGAGTCCAAAGAAAGTTAGAAATCACAACTATAAGTGCTATTAAATATTCATCTCTCTTCTAGAATCTTCTCTGATTCTATCCTGTAATGACAAACCTTGCGTGTGCATGCTCGTTCTATCTATCTATCTATATATGGTACACACAAGGCAAGGTTTGTAGAGAACAAATTTATGCCCTTAGTTTTCTTCTAGACCAAGGATGTTATATACAAATATTTTCTTCCTAGACAATGATGGGGAATTAAAAGGGAGACAGTTGTTACGTAAACTATCTAAAGATTCCGGAGCCGAGAACCATGCTCAAGGACATTAGCTGGAAGCTACACGCTTTTGGGTCCACAGACAGAGGGATTTCCTGGCCTCTGTTTCCTGTGGGCTTGGGTTTGGCTACTCTCCGTGAAAAGCAGCCAACACCTGGGGCTTTTACAAAAGGATTTCCAAACAAACACTGCCTGCTCATTTCCCGCTGGAAAGAGGCTAAACTGTTTATGTTTGTTTATGTACCAGCTCACCTGGAATCCAACAAGGCAATTTCTTAAATTTAGGGCAGTCAAAAGTACTGTGTGTATTAGGTAACTATCTTTTGGTAGTGGCAATAAAGAGAAAATTCATGCAAATCAGCACAGTTTTGGAAGAGACACTAGTAACACTGAAGCAATATAGAGGGGGAAAAATTGGTTATTTCATAAATTTATTACATACAGTTCTCTTATTGGAAAGGACCCCTCCCCAATATTGATGATTGGTATTTTAAATGCTTTTGGAAAAACAGCATCATGTAGATATGATAGCAATATATGGAATAGAATAAAAATGCAATTTTACAGCTGACAGGATTCAAATTTGACTCATAATTAAGCAATGTTTGCCCAGATGTCTTAGGATATTAGCTTTCTTCACTATTTATTCAATGTACTTTCTTCCTAAATAACACATTATCAAGTTTCAGCTTCCATATTTGACCAACTTCCCAAGCCAGACTCTGCATGAAAACGTGCAAATCCTTCAGCAGATGCGCCTGTCCTAATGCCAGCTAATTCTCGAAATAGGCACTATCCCTGCCTGACAGCATCTTACGTCCACTGAGAATCTAATACCTGCTTGAAGGATTTCAAATGGAGTCACATGAAATCCTTCAAAAGCTGTGCTACAGCACCAAAGAAACATGAGATTAAGAGATTTCTGTTAAATTTCTTTACATTGTCCTCTCGCAGGCAGGCAGAACAGGGCTTAGTCATTGAGAAAAACTGGGTGACATTTTATAGATTCAATCATACAACAGTTTTGTTTTCTTATTATTCAAAACTACTAACTCTACACATGCATTAGGATGGCCACTATCCAAAGAAACAGAAATTAACAAGTGTTGAGGATATGAAGATGAGAGAACACTTGTGTACTATTCATGGGAATGAAAAATGGCGCAGGGGCTATAGAAAATGGTATGGTGGTCCCTCAAAACACCAAAAATAGAATTACCACATGATCTAGCACTTCCACTTATGGGTATGTCCAAAGGAATTGAAAGCAGGATCTCAAAAAGATGTCTGCATGCCCACATTCACTGCAGTATTACTCACAAGACCTACTGGCTGGGGGTGTAGCTCAGTGGTAGAGCACTTTCTTAGAATTCATGAAGCCCTGGGCTTGATCCCCACCACTGGGGAAAGAAAAAAAAAAAAGATCCAAGAAAATGGAAGAAAATCCAAGTGTCTGTTAACACAAATGGGCAAACAAAATATAATAAAAGAGAAAGAAATTTTGACCCCACATGGTTGAACACTGAGGACATGCCAAGTGAAATAAATCAACCACAGTAAGACAGATACTGTGAGATTCCACTTAAAAGAGGTATCTAAAGTTCAGAAAGACAGAAAGCAGAATGCGGGCTGCTGGGGGCTGCAGGGAGAGAGAATAGTCGTTGTTTAATGCACATGGAGCTTCCGTTTGGGAAAATGAAGACATCTAGGAGATCAACTGAACAACAACGGAAATGTACTGAGCACCAATGAAAGGCACACTGAGAACTGGTGAAGACAACGCATTTTATGTTATGTGCTTTTTTATCACAATGAAAAACTTAAAAAAAAAATCTATTACTGACTCTAGTTCTTCAAGGGCAGTGAACATGTCGTTTAGATTCTAGGCATCTGGTTCAGTGATGGGAACGCAGCAAGAGCTCAGGACAGGCCTGTTGGACAGTTAGCATGAAAAGGGCCAATACGTCAGCAAAGCAGCTGGGAAAATGGTCAGAGAAGCCCCTCAAGAGAATGGAAGCTTCATCGTGAAAGTGGGTGGCGATGCACTTGGTGACCAGTGTCACATTCCCTGGACCATCTCTGGCTCCAGCCACAGCTGTGGTCGTCAGTAACCACCTCACACACCAGGTCAAGATAACAGGAAACAGGAAGAAGCAAAGAGTGCAGTCTCATAGGGCTGGCCCCCTCCATCAGGCCAAAGAGAGGAGGCCCAAGTCCCTGTGACAATCTCCCAGGTCTCTCTGACCATCCTGCTCCCAGGTGTCCCTGACCAGTCTGCAGTGGATGTCAGAACCCACAAGATAATGTGGGCTTGCACACTGACATTACGGAACAAAACAAAACCAACTCTGGAGCCAAATGATTCATACCTGAATAATTTCTGTGCTGAACAATGTTGGAAACTCTCACATAACAACAAAATTGTTTCTTGGCAAATATACAGAGATTTTAGAGGCCAAACAGGGCCATGCCTTTCCAGCTGCTGCGTGGAGCCAGGGGAGGAATGTAGTACATGGGCCTTAATGGTGAATCACAATGCAGCCCTTTAATAGGGGAGAGAGGCCAGATTTAGAAAATCAAAATACAGGATGTCCAGTTACATCTGAATTTCAAATGATGAATAACTTTTTAGTATGTCCCAAATATTGCATGGCACATATTATTTATCTGAAATTCAAATGTAACAAGATATCCTGCATTTTATCTAGCAACCCCAGCAAAGTGGTATTTATCTAGATTTTTGGAACCAGAGTCTTCTGGAACAAAGGTGAATTATTAATTCTCTCCTCTAATGCCTCCTTCAAAACAAGATAAGAGTTAAGCCTAAAATGAAGCAAAATTCACCAAGGTAAGCCAGGAAAGTGTTGAAAACCCAGGAGCACTTTCATCGTCAATAATTATTTAGCCCTTGGTTCATTGAACAAATGTTTATTGAGCACCCACTGTATCCCAGACACAATCTTAGGGGTCTGAGACTACAGCCCCCAAAGAGCCCTGACAGCACAGAGCCATGGTGTAAAGGTATTAAAAAAAGACATAAGTAAAAGTTTGAAACAGATTCTATTCAACTCCTCATTAGGCATCTATGAAGTTCAAGACACTGTGTTCATCTCAGGTTAGCGGTGACTTGATCTTGCAGGGAAGTGTGGCCTGTTTTTCAGGACAGCTGTAGGGTCTTTACATTCACCTTCCAACATAAAGAGTAATGAAGCTGTTGCCAGTGCTTCCCTTCGTGCTCATTAAGCTTCCTCCGTGTTAAGGATTATGTGAAAAACAAAATTTTATAGACAGCGTACATCAGGGTGATATGATTAAAATGCAAGCCACACATCAAGTTCCACCTACTCTGATCATTTGCTTTCCCAGGCATGTAAATGACGCACAGCTAAGTGCCCAAGAGCACAGGAAACTGGCTTCCAGGGCACTGAGAGAGCAGGGTTATCACAATCTAGGATACAACCCTTTCCTTTAAACTCAGGTGAAGCTCACAGAACAACAACAACAAATAATAATAATAATAATCAATTTCAAGTGTACAATTCATAAATAATAATCAATTTCAAGTGTACAATTCGGTTTCATTTAGTACATTCACAAAACTGTACATTCAACACATCTATTAAGTTCCAGAACATTTCCACCATCACCAAAGAAATTCTGCGACCATTAAGCTATCATTCCCCATTCCTTCCTCCCTGCAGCCCTGGCAACCACCAATCTGCTTTTTGTGTGTGTGAATTTGCCTCCTCTGGACATTTCAAATAACTGGAATAGTACAGTCTGTGACCTTCTGAATCTGCTTCTTTCACTTCGCATAATGTTCTCAAGGTCCATGTTGTAACATAAATTTGTGTTTCCTTTCTTTTATGCCTGGATAATATTCCTCATGTCCATATTCCACATTTCATTTATCTGTATACCTGTTGATGCACCTGCAAAGGTACTAAAAAGCATTGAACCCTACACTTAAAATGGGCAAATGTTATAAAGGTCTATAAAGGATGGAGTCATTAGAACCATACCTGCATAGAGGCAGAAAAATATTCAGCATTATTCTTTTACTTTATGAATCACTAACAATTTTTAAAGTCCATATAAATTTTTAAGTTATTCTTGTAAAAGCAGAATTGCAACCTAAAAATACAGCTCCCTAGAAACTACCTCCCTCCCCGCCCCGACAACACTAATTCACCTAGCTAGAGTGGGCTTGGCCATCTGGATTTATTTTTCAACCTCTCAAGGTTACTATCAGAAAAAGTCAAGTTTGAGAGTCACTGATGTAAAGCCAAATGAAGACTAAAACAGGTAAGGTCTCTTACTTCTCACTTTATTTTATTCATCTTACCACTGGTCATTAGGATCTGTCATAGTGAAAATTTACACATGTATTAACTCTTTTAATAATCTTGAAATTATAATGCTTTAGTTTCCAAATTATCTCCACAATTGACTTTTACATTGAGAAAAGATTTGTTAATTTATAATTCAATAGATGTGGATCCAATTCTGATTCATCTAACAAGGAAACTGAGGCAAAGGTAGGTCATTTGCTGGTTTTTTAATATTTATTTTTTTAGTTGTAGTTGGACACAACAATTTTATTTATTTATTTTTATGTGGTGCTGAGGATCAAACCCAGGGCCTCACGCATAGTAGGTGAGTGCTCTACCGCTGAGCCACAATCCCAGCCCAATCTTCTTGCTTTTAACCTTAAAAAAAAATTTTAAATTTAACTGGGAAGAGATATGGAATTTGGATTCATGCCCCAGAAATTTAAAATATTCTGTTCAATGAGAAGGTAGTACAGTACAATGGCTAAGGGCATGAACTTGGAGTCAGATGGATCTGTTTACATTCGGTCTCCATTAATAATCAAATATGAGACACTGTCCACATTGCTGGACCACGTCAATCCTTAGTTTCTTCATAAATCAAGTGAGGATTAAAAGAACCTGACCCAAGAGGGTCTAAAAAAGACGGAATGAGCTAACATGTATGCCAAGTGCTTAGTCTAGTACCCCACACACAGTAACCCCTCCAGATGCAGCCTTCAAGATGAAGCCAGGTCCAGTGGTCACAGGTTTGCTTAGACAAATTGCAGAAGTGATTTCTTAACCACAACCAGATCTACCAGAATCATGTTCTGCCTTGGAGCACATTCACACAGTTACAGCTCAAGATCTGGTGCAGGCCCAACCCCCAGTTTGATCTCTACCCTGGATTTATTTTGGAAACATTCAACACTGTCCAGACAAAAATCACAACATCCTGTGTTTCACGCTGCTGGGGCTACCATTTTGCAAGAAAAATAACAGCTGAGCTCAAAAAGATAGGAATGAGGAACAGCAACAAGGGAATCACTCCACTGCACCTGGCTCTGAGATGCACTTGTGAAACCACCACGTTCTGGAAGGCAAAGTGTCTGCATGGGTATGAAGAGCTAAAAAAACAATTTTTTAAAAAAAAATAAACAGATCCCAAGAGATCAATGGTCTGGAAAAACTCCTGAATTCTAACAGGGCCTGAACATAAACAGTGAGCAATGTTTTAAACAACAACTGTAATTCATTAACCCCTCCAAGAATTACACACGTACAAATACCACAACATGTACACACACACACACACACACACATGCATGCGCATATACACCACAACACATCCATACACACACCACATTCATACACACATGTACACACATATGCAGCACAACACGTACACACACACATGCACACAACATGTACGCACATACACATATACATTACAAAATGTACACAGCTATGAAGAATCACAGTGGTTCAGAAAATTAGGCAAAAACACACTTTGCTGACTAGCACAACTTCCCTCAGAATCTCCTACAGACACATTCACTGACCCTGTGTCACCCAGAGCACTTCAGATACTCCGCTCCCTGTACAAGATCCTACCAACTCAGAGAGTTGTCTTCCCCCTAAAAAAATGCTTCTGTCATTTGGCCCTCTAAGTTATGATTAGAGAAATGAAATTTTAAAACATTCCTGGCTATTTGTTTGTTTTTTCTTCTCTGATTTGAACACTCAGTGATGTGCTATGTAAAAGGCACTGGGTTAAATCCCTCAAGGAGATGCACAGGCCTGCTCCAAGCCACCTATGAGCTTTAACAGGGGGGTAAGATGTGCAGAGAATGATAGTAAATATAAGGTGATCATAATAATGACAACAACAACAATCCAGTTACCAAGCTCTACTCTGGACCAGAGGCTGTACATACACTGCACCTCGCCATGGCCCACCGTATGGGTGTGCAAGCTGGCTTCCAGGGGTGCCATAGAGTCAAAAACTGAACTAAAATCCACTAACTACATGTCTACCACCAACATGACGAGAATGACTGCTGTATCTCAATCCATTTCTGAATGCCAGAGACCCTGGCAATGGCTTTGCTGTATCTGTGGGTGTCAAGTTCAGGGTTTGGAGTCAACACACAACAAGGACCTGAGTCTCCCAGAGCCAGGGAATGCACAGTCCCTGAGGGTGCATGACTTCTCAATATAAAGTCTTTAAACTGTGGGCTGGGGTGGGGAACGTACTTCCCTTCTGTTTGTTCTTCCATATACCAGCTCTAGGCCTTAAATAATTTTGAAAAATGTTAAATGCCTATATTCTTTTATTCCACTTATCTAGTCATTTCTCTTCTTACCCTCCAATGTCATTCACAATTTTCAATGTCATGACTTCCTGAAATCGTGTCATTCCAAATCTGTTAAAAAATTTTTTAATATATCTATCTCATCATCCAATTTGACAATAAACTTTACTGATATATTAACTACAGAGCTCAATGCAAGTAAATATCTAACATAGACTAATTTGTTGTAATTAATAGTGATTAAAATTAGACAATAATGATTCATAATATTTTCAATAAATGAAATGCATTTTCAAAAATAAGAATTTAAGAAGAACCTACACTGAATGATCCTGCTAATGAAATTGTCACCTACAGAACACATTTTTCATTATTTAATTGTAAAAAAATATATAATTGAATGATTAAAAATAGATTTTTAAAAACAACCCTACAATCCCATGTTCCTAACATAAAACTATTGTTTTTATAAAACTTTCTATTCAACTTTTATTTAATACAACTAACATATTCTACAATATGCACAATTTTGCATGTATAATTTTTTTTTCCTTTTTTCTTTTTCTTTTTTTTTTTTTTTTTTTTTTTTGGTGCTAGGGATTGAACCCAGAGGTACTTTACCACTGAGCCATATCCCCATCCCTTTTGATGATGTGACAGGATCTCACTAAGCTGCTTAGGACCTCGATAAATTGTTGAGGCTGGCCTTGAACTTGTGATCCTCCTGCCTAAGCCTCCAGAATTTCTGGGGTTAAGGTACACATCACCATGCCCAGAGGTGCTTATAAATTTATATGTACAGTTTTTTCTTTTCTCCCATCTCATGCTGAATCGTGATTAGCATCGTATTATACTAATATCTTCTTATCATTGAATATTTAGGCTGATGAAATGTTTTTGCTACAATAAATGTTACCACACAGATTCCTGCATGTGATTATGCCCAATAAAATCTTAGATGTTTTACTTAGCATAGATTCCCAAGAGTGGGATTATTGTGTCAAAAAAAAAAAAAAACAAACTTAAAACATCTTTTAATTTCCCGATAGAGACCACAGATCCTTAAAAAATAAAATGTACCAGCCATTGTCTTTGTTTTATTGCTATCTTTCCAATTTCCACAAAAATTCAAGACTTTGAGGAAGGGGTGCCATTCCTTCTCCAGACTTCTGTAGTGCCTAGTGGCAGCTCTGAGTTGACCCAGAAGATTTGAGCACAACCAGCAATTGTTACTCACCTTCCCCTCTCCCACTGCCCTTCTGCCTGCTGTTGTGAAGTGGGGGCACCTCCAAGGACGTGATGCCTGACCTCTCCAGAACATTCACTTCCACGTTCAGTCTCCCAACCAGCTGCTGGGGTCGCACACTGATGACGTGCTCATACTTCCCAAGCCTTCTCTGCAGAAGTTCTTCATAACTCAGGAGGAAGATGGCTTTGTCCTTGCTGGGAATCACTAGAGAAGCTCTGAACATATCAGCCCCCTTCTCCCTGTCAGGAAGGAAAATGAGGCCACAGGTAGGGTTCAGAATAGAAAAAGCCAGGTTTCCTCAATTCCCTCAGGACACCCGCCATACTCTTTTAATCAGGATGCCAAGAAGACCAGTGGGCACAGCAGGGTGAGTCCTTATACTGGAAAAATAAAAATGAGTCTTAAAAGAAGTTGAAGACTTGCCCAAAGGAAGGTTACCAAGGACAAACAAATCCTGAATAGAAGGGAATTCAAAAACTGACCTTTCCTACCTCTACCAGAGACAGACCTAAGTGGGCAAAGAGAAAGGGGACCTTTGAGTAGATAAACCACTACAAGGAGGAGCTTTTGGAGTCAAGTTGTGAATTTCACTGCTCTCTCTACAAGGATGGACAAATTAATTCATAATTAGTTTTTTTCGCTTTGATAAAGTTTGGTGGATGTGTTTAAGGCAAAATAAAGGACTGCAAAGTTTGTAAAAATACGAACTAATCCAAATTCTTTCAGTACTCGGAGTGAGGGTTCTCTGATTCAAGATGGCGGGTTGACCACCAGAGGATGGAGAGCAGGAGAGGTGAGTAGATAACGTATTTCAGAAGACTTGGGAGATTCAGTATAGAGTAAGGATTCTATAGCTCAGGACATACTGGAAGGGGCTGCACTAAAGGAAAAAAAGCAAAGATTTTGTTTGGCATAATCTCAGAGAGACTGCTGACTTTGAGTTCAAGAGAACCCAAGAGGATAAGACTAAGAAAGGGGATCAAATAAAGGGGAAATAATTCTAATTCATATAAGAATGAATGAATAAGCCGATAGACTTCTTGTACTCCTATTTCCCAGAGGTGAAAAGAGACAGAAATACGGAGATAGAAAAGTTCCACTGAACACTGGGCAGAATGAACAGAAAAGGATTGATAGCTAAACCCATTATGGTAAAATATCAGACTACCAGACAAAATGTTAAAGCAATGATACTAGATCACACCAAAGACAACAGCAATGATACTAGATGTTGAAGGCCTTGAAGCAATACCCCAGAGCTCAAAATGAAAATCACTGTGACCTTTGATTCCATACAATATTATAAAATATTACGAAGGCTCAGAAAATCTATCGCTCACACACTCATTCTGAGGAAGTTACTTCAGAATATATTTCAGCAAAGTAAAGGTGAAAACCAAGAAAGAAAAAAAATATTGGAATCCAAGAAATCACAAAACCAACCCACAAAAAAAATGAAAAGTGATTCCAGGGTAAATGTTTTGTAATGAGGCCGCAAAAGGAATAACAATATCCATGGATCTGGAGACAGCCATGTTTTCACAGCATGTTTTAACGGTTCTGAAATCGGAATGCCTCCCAATCAGTGATATCTTCCAGTTGCTGTTGGCCAGGCTTCTGGATGATGTAGATGTCATTGCTTCCATAAACTTGGTTACGGCTATTCATTTTGTCCTCATTTCAAATGAATTATGTGTCTTGCTCAATGTTAATAGTAACAAAATTAAGTTCTCTCTCATAAGAGGAAGGCAATTAGAAACTCCAGGAAAAAAAAGAACAAAAACAGAAACTTGTATGTTATGATCCAACTAAAGTAAGCTGTGGCTGACTCTGAACAAAATTGATAAAGACAACCTGGGAAGCAGCTGCAGAATACAAAGTGAGGTTTAATAATTTGCTGCAGCAAGACAGACCACATACCAGAGGCACTGCGAGGCATCTCACCAAACAAAGGCAGAAACTGGGTTATTATGGGATTGGGGGAAGGGTAGAGTGCAGGTAAAAAATCAATGAAGCCAAGTTTGGACAGGCACCAAGCAAAGGAGGGGTGCTTGTGAGGCCATTAACATCAGCATGGACTCAGAAGGAGACCCAAAGTTCTGTGTCCTTGGAAACTGTAACTTTTTTAAGATAAACGTGGAATTCTGCATGTGAAAATGCCTTATCTGAAGCTCTGAACCTCATTTGCTTTCAGTATCAAAATGACTTAGGTCTTTTAGACCAGAGCAAAATGTTCCATTCTTACAAACTGACTACAAAGGTTCTGACGGTCTTTGATTTTAAAGAACTAACTTTCTCAAAGCTGTGTCCTTTTATTAATGAGGAAAAAAAATCACGCTTACAAGTTTAGGCCATTTTAATCTAGGTACTTAGATCATTTCTCTGCAAAGGGAACAGAGGCCTTCACATTTGTCTGGTTGAGGGGGGAAATGTAATCTTATTAGTGTAGGCTGTTCTTCTGTTAATGTAGTTGATATAGTAATTGAAAGGCAAAGGCTATTTATTAGCTTTCAATAAATAGCTAATTTTCAATAAATACTTGTTTCCAAGTTTACAAAGAATACAAGTATCATTATAGATAAGAATTTAAACGTTAATGACATTAATGAAAATGTAACAAGTCAATGATTATGTGACAAAAGATGAGTTCAAGAAATGAATAAAGAGAGGTAGACTGAAGGGTAAGAAAAGGAATGTCATCATTTAGGAAGCAGCAACAGGGATGGGAATGTAGCTCAGTGCTCCCCCTGGGATGCATGACGTCCTGGGGTCAATCCCCACATAAAGATAGGAGGGAACGTCTAGGGGGGTGGAAACACTTCATCAGCAGCAGAAGAAAGAAAATAATAATATGGAAATGTTGAACGTAAAGAGAAAGTAGGACTGTTGTAAATTTGCTAAATCCTCCTTCTTCAGATAGTGTCTTTATTTTTATTAAGAAATCAAGAAAAAGCAACACTATCGTACACTTTAGAGTTAGGAGGTAACTACAAAGAAAACTCAGCACAGAAATATTAGAAGCAGATGTTCTAGGAAGTAAAAACCAAGGAACGGTGTAATAAAGTTATCTTTTTTATTACCAGTGTTCATCTACTATATTGTTAATCATGTGTACTTATTACTTTGATTAAAAAAAGAAAAAATATTTGGAAGACAGCAGGAAATAGACCAAGGGGTAGAAAACTTGACACTGTAGAACCGGATTTTTAATTCCTAATTAAACAATACTTACTCATTTTCTTCTGTGGTTGTATTCCTTTTCTCTTTTACCCTATCACCATTTTTCTTTTCTTTTTCTGTAATTTCACCCTGATACACCTTTTCTCCAATAATCCTGAAACATGAGAGACAGCTATGTTACCAGCTTGCAGTTCCAAGACAGACTCAAACATGGTTCTCAGAACCATGACAACCCTAGAAAATATTTTTATTTGCCTCTTAGATATTCAGATTAAATGCATTCCAGACGAGGGCATTAGCCTTAAACCACTCATTTCAATCAAGGGCAATTTTCAAAAGACCCAACCCAGGGTGTCTCTGATTCTCCAGGAGAAAATCATAACTGCTCAAACGTCCATGAAGATTCACCAACTTGATTCTTGCCCAGACCAAAATTAAACCCAACGCTTCCCCTGTTTTGCCATTTTTTACCTCTTGAGTCAGAAAACAACCTCAGCTAGTATGTCAGAGGTTTCCTACTGTCTCATTCAGGTCTCAGTCTAACCATGGCCCCTCTCACCTCCCTCCCTCATTTCCCTTCCTAAGGAAGCCCCTCTCAATCTTATTTGCCATCTTTAGACTACAACAATTCGCCACGGCCCAAGATGATGTCATTGACTGTTTATTTACTTGTTAATGGACTATTTCTCCCAGCTGGAATTTCTGGAGCAAGCAACATTGGCTTTTTTTTAGAAGTAAATCAATCACCCCTAAGACAGCCTGGCCCAGAGTGGACCAGGAGGGGGAAAGGGTGGGAAAGAAAGAGGAAGAAAAGGAAGGAGGGAAGGAAGGTAGAATGGAAGAGATGAAGGCAGTCAGGAAGGTGGGCAGGAAGGAACCAAAGAAGGAAAGAAGAAGGAGAACCAGCCCTCGGATCTAATGGGATGTAAATCCTTCCCCCACACAAATCTGGACCACCCCCACACAGAGCTCCATCTCTCGCCAGCATGCCACCTACATGGTGAAGTTGGTGATGAAAGCTGAAGCTGGAATCTGCATCTGGAACTCTGCATCCTGGTCCTCAGAAGCCCTGTTCAGCATCCTGCAGGAGACTGTAGTGAAGGCGTAACGAGAAATAATGGTGGACTTCACCGAGAATTCTGTCATCAAGGGCTTGGTTTTCTGTTGAAATTAAAACAACAGGATTCTTCCTGATGCATGGAAACATGGTGAAAACATTTTGGGGTAGATGTAGGCATTTTTCCATGAAGGGAAACAATATTCCATTTGAGAGCCTTTGGCATGTGATTCCTCCCTCTCTCCCTCTCTCTCTCTCTCTCTCTCTCTCTCTCTTTCCCTCTCACTCTCTCTCTCCCTCCCTCTCTCTCTCTCTCTCTCTTTCCCTCTCTCTCTCTCTCTCTCTCTCTCTCTCTCTCTCGTTGTCCCTATGTCCCCATTTTTAACTCACTTAATGTGTAAAAACAACCTTGACTGAATAATCAATTCACGACACAGAAGCAACAAGCAACTCTTTTAAACTAATCTGAACAAGAGAATATAGTGAAGATTTCCAACTTAACAGAAAAGACACATCGCTTCAATAGATCAATACTTATCAGAATTTTAGAAATATGTAACATATTTAATACTTTCATCAACTTGGAGATCACATTTACAGGATCACCAGCTTGTAACATCAGAACATGCCTGAAGATTCTCACATTTTCAAATTCCTTTCAATATCCATTTAGAGACACTATCTGCAAGGGCTTCCCCATCTGGACTGTAATTGTGGTATTATAAAATAAGAATCAATACTAAACTCAAGAGAGCTTTTGGGGAATTTTCCTAGAAAAAAAAATCTAAGATTGTGCTAATTAAATTTATCCCTAAAGCTTCTGATAAGAGTAGTTGCTAACAATGCAGATTTAAGATCCCCCCCCAACTCCAGTAAAACTATTCACTGTTTTTTCTAGTCTCTGCAATAGTGCTATGTCTTAAGACAGTTGGCAGCAGAAACCCAAAGAAGGAAGGAAATATCCATGAGAAAAGGTGTTACTAAGAGGGATTCTCTAACCCCAGGAACTGGCTGAGCAATTCACAAGTGTGTTATGAGCTGACTAGGTGCTGCCCTCAATTTATATGCGGAGACCCTAATCCCTAATGTGGTGATATTTGTAGGTGGCTCCTTTGAGAGGTAACCAAGGTTAGATTAGGTCATGAGTATAGGGCCTCGGGATGGATTAGTGCTCCTAGAAGAGGACACAGTGGAGAAGATGCCTCATACAAGGAGGAGACAGGATCTCTATTCCCTTCCTCTCTTTCTCTCTCTCCAAGTGCACACACCAAGAAAAGGCCATGATATAAGTGCACGGCAAGAAGTGGCCATTTACAAGCCATGATGAGAACCCTCACCATTGATGAAACCCTGCTAGATCTAGACTTTGATCTTGAAATTTCCAGTCTCCAGAAATATAAAAAAACAAATTCCTGCTGTGTAAGACATTCAGTCTATAGTTATGAAAGTCCAAGCAGACTAAGACATTGTGTAGTCTTGGGATAGACATGCAAAGGAGGTATTTTACTCTTGCTTTTATGGCAAAAACTTAAGCTTAATGAGGGAACATATTCGTCCAGACCAACAAGTAATAGAGATGACACTTGAACTGAATCCCACTTGCTCCAAAGTGCACCCCTGCTATCATCATGTGAGGCTGCCTGGCAGCTCTGTGTCGACGGGCCTACTCACCCTTGTGTGATCAAATCTCAGCCTGGTCTGTGACACACAGCAGGCCTCCATAAATGTTGAATGGAGTCAGCTTACTCTGATGGAACTGGACTCTGCTGTTGGGCAACATCTGAGCAATTCAATCCTCACCTGCTTTATTTACAGCCTAGCCTCACTTTCAAAATACATACAAGGGGGGCTGGGGATGTGGCTCAAGCGGTAGCGCACTCGCCTGGCATGCGTGCGGCCCGGGTTCGATCCTCAGCACCACATACCAACAAAGATGTTGTGTCCGCCGAGAACTAAAAAATAAATATTAAAAAAAATTCTCTCTCTCTCTCTCTCTCTCTCTCTCTCTCTCTCTATATATATATATATATATATATATATATATATATATATATATTTAAAAAAATACATACAAGGTTACAATCTGTTGATGCCAAGGCATATTATCCCTGTGGTAGGAAGGGCGATCATAAACCTGTTCTAAAGGATCACCACAGAAGGTAACTCTATTTGAAACAAGTGACTCGGAATCTTTGAGTAAAATCACAGCAAACCACAAAGAGCTTAAGAGATGTCTTCTGAGATGCACTAGAGAAGTGGGTATGCACATAAAGTGATCTGAGAATATATTCAAATACCCCCAGGGGGGCCAACTGCAAGCATCAGAGCCAAGATCAGGAGCAAGAACAGAGCAGTAGGGGTGCTCCACGTGAGCATGTCAGGAACATTGGTGTCTGTATTGGTTTATGGCACAGCTTCCAGTCTTGGAGAAGGAAAGACAAAATTGAAACAGCTTAGGGAAAATTCTGGGGCGACATGTGTGTCTTAGAAAGTTAGGGCGGATAACACATAGAGAACAGCTAAGTGAGGATGAGGTTAAAAAGTAAATAAATAAATAGCCTATTGAAATAATTTTAGCCTTTCCTATCCTCTACTATCCCCCCTCCCCTCCCCTCCCCTCCCCTCCCCTCTTCTCTCTCTACCCCCTCAAGAACTATGTAATGTTTTGAACAACCAATAAAAAAAAAAAAAGAAATAATTTTAGCTAAAACAGGAAAAGAAACTCCCCAGTTTGGTCTGGCAAAGAGTGATTTCAAAACACTGGTTCTCAAAGTGTAGCCACCAGACCAGCAGCAGCATCAACCCAGAAATGTGATTGAAAGGTAGAGTCTCAGATTCCATCCCAAGCCACAGAATCAGAAGCCCAGAGGATGGTTTCACAACCCGTGTTTTAACAAGCTGCCCAAGAGATCTTGAGGTATACTCAAGTTTGAGAATCACTGTTTTACAGTAATTTAACAAGGTAATCACCTTTGCATAGTTTTTCATCTGTAAATTGGGAAGGCTTGAATATGTCACTAGAATCACATCCACTTCTGGGATCCACAGAACTAAAGAAAAGCCAAAAGTGTGGAATAAACTTTGGGATTTAGGAAATAACTCCCGAATTCAGAAATAATTGGATGGTGCAACATTCTTTTACGAAACTCCAGTTTCTTTAGGACAAAGTCTGTCTCTCTACACAGATGTGATTTGAATTAAAAAGAGAGTCCATTAAGATTAACCAAATGTTTCTTTTAAATGATGTCATTAAAAACATTTAATACATTTCAGTAAAAACGACGGGTATTAGACTGGGGATGACAATGATAATGATCTTCATAGCTTAACAACCTGTTGGGTTTTTTAAATTAAAATTTATATCTCATGATCTTTCAAAAAAAGGGACCTAAGGTGAATTAAAACCATGAATTGAGATGAAGTGTTGACTTTGATTTGTGTTATTTCTGGAAGCAGATTTTCTTTCTAAATTATTCATGATTAAATATATTCTTTTATCTCTAAATCTGAGCTGGTGTACAAAAAAAAAAAAAAAAAAAAAAAAAGTCCCCGGTTGCACCCGTATGAATTTGTGAAGAGTCTAAAAATATACTGCACATAGTTCTGATTTCTGTAGATGCTAAGTTAATGGGAATCAGAAGCTTTAAAAAAAAAATCCTGTGAACTAAGAAAATTTTAACTTTATCCTTCTTGACTTTATTTAAAATTTAAACTAGTTCTTAAAAAATACCAAGTCACATAGACACATGGTAAAAACTTCAAATTACACTGAATGCCAAATGAAAAGTATGTATCTCCCTCCCACCTGGGATCCACATTTCCATTCCCCAGAGGCAGTATTTAACAGTTTGGGGAGTATCTTTCCATACAGATACTGTACTCATTTGTTTTAATTTCACCTGATGATATAGTAGTTTTTTCATCTTTCTTCCCCAATGTTCCAGTTATTTCATTATGCATAACAAATCACTCTAAAATGGTGACTTAAAACAATAGCAATCAGTATTTTCTCACATAGTTTCTGTGGGTCACAGATTCCAGAGGACTAGGTTGGGACCTGACCCTTTCACAGTCAAATGGTGGCTGGGGTTACGAAAATGAGATGGCTGGCATGGATTTTATCTTATCCCAGGGCCCCTCTATGTGATCCTTCTGAATGTGTTATGTGTAGGCTCACTCATTTGAGGGGCTCCCTCAGAATGTTTATGTAGAAGCTAGAGGCTTCACTAATCACATGGTTGTATTCCCAACAGAAAGGTGGACACTATTGTATGCCCCAGCCTCAAAATCACATAGGATTACTTCTGTTAAAATGTTGGCCATGACAGTCACAAAAGCACAATTTCAATGGCAAAGAGAACAGATCCTATCTTAACAGGAGAAGTGGCATGTCAAAGGGCTACCATTTTTTTTAAAAATATCATCTGCTGCTGAACAAAAAGGTCTGATTCGTTATTTTCTAAATAGTTGCATTACATTTTATTAATGTACTATATTTAATTAATCCCTCCCATCATCCACCAGTCCTTTGTAATGATCATGAGCTGGGGGTATAGCTCAGTGGTACAGCCCTTGCCTGATACACATATGGCTCTGGGTTTGATCCCCAGCAGCCCCCCAAAATATTAATAAAAATAAACAATAAAAATGATCACAAATCCTTTCTCCTCCCATGGAGAGATGAAGTTTGATTCATTTCCTTTTGAATCTGGGCCTTCGTGATTTACATGATCCATAGAACATTCTAGAAGTGGTGTTCTGGAACTACAAGACCAGGTCACGAGAAGCCTTGTCCATCCAGGTCTCTTGGAACACTCTCTCAAGGTCCTGAATGGCCCTGTAAGTTGTCCAGCCACGCCAATGCTTCCATGCTGCAAGGCCACATTCAGGCACTGCAGTGAATGGTGGCAGTGAGCCCAGCTTCAGACTCCCCTCCCACCAAGCCTAGCATTGAGTGAAGGCTTCCTGAACCCTCCAGATCAGCCCATCTGCCAGCTGAATACCACTGAGCAACCTCCATCCATGTTACTGGCCAAAAGAATCACTCCCATGAGCTCTGACCAAATTTCTACCCCACAAATCAAATAAAGCAATGGCTGTTGCTTTGAACCACTAAGTTTTGCAGATTTTTATGCAGCAAAAGAAAACAGGAACACTTTCCCAGTCTCTGTAGACATCTGAATGTACACTCCTACTTTAGTGTGACTTGCCAGTGAGTGGCATGAAGTCATTTTGTTAGTTGCTCCAAACTCTAAGCTATTTATGACCAGTAGGTGTTTCGTTTGCTATGTTTTGTAAAGATCAACAACACCCTTGGAATATTTTTGGAAGAATGTAGAGTATAAATTATAAAGTCAAAATATACAGAAAAATACTCTGTCACCTCAATCCCTTCACTTTACCAATACAGGATAAAGTCATTTACCATGTGGCTTTACCAGGTCACCCAGGTAGGAGGTAGCATATCCAGGATGACAGTCAAAAGTCCCTGATTTCCAATCCTGCCTCTCTCGTGAAAGGATTCCACATGCCACCTGGTTGCCAAAGGCTTTGACAACCATAGTTGTTAGATAACCAATGAAATACAGAACTCCAAAATACACTCAATAGAACGTGGTCTTTGTTGCTGATTCAAAAGTTACTTATGAACCTCAATTACCATCCACTAAATTATAAACACTGGAGAGAGGATGTTAAGCTGAATCTATGCTGAACTGCTGTCATATTCTGACATTCTCCAAAAATTCTTATCAACTGGTCACTGAACTCTTACATAAAAGTCGGGTACTCAGGGTTCAGAGGACATGCTAAGTTTACACCTTAGTTCAACAGAAGTTTATAACTCTAGCTACATAGCATTCTAAATAAAATTTAGCTCCTTCAGTGGAGTTCTTGCCCAGTGCTATTTTAAAAATAACTGAAAATCTGCTTCCCTTGATACGCTGTGACTATTTTTGATGTCATTTTGATGGGTTCCTATTTATGTGATAAGAAATAATTTTATTGAATTTAAAATGAGAAAACTAGAAGACATCGGACAAACATTGTTTATTACAGTACCTTCTTGGGCCTTAAATTAAGATTATGGATGTAGTAGAATGTTCCACAATATTCCATCAAGAATATGAGGCATAGTTTATGGGCCCAAGAGACAAGTTGAAAAGAGCTTAAGAAACTATTTTCGTCTTGCTGCCTTTGCCCAGTTACCATTTTCCCAGGAGTCCCTGCTGTTACTTACACACCACAGCCTTGCCCTCTTGGTTCTGCATGCTAGCTCTAGAGTCTGCAGGAATCAATTACGTGCATGTCTTTACCAGCTGCAGCTACCAGTCCCTACCCCACCCCTGCTACATTGTAAATGCATGAAGAACAGGAACTACTACTTCTTTCTTTTTCAATCCACAGCTCTCAGCAAGAGAGGACAACTTGGAAAAAAAAAAAAAACATTTATGGAACTGATTTGAATTTTCTGAACAATTAAAAAGAAAAATATATATCCACTAAAAAATGAAATGTAATAAACTAGTATGTATTAAGTACTGTTACAGATGGAATTGTATAAAGGTTTGGGAAGAAATACCACACATGGTTCCTTTTCTAAAGGCATGAGATGGGAGGAAAGCAACATAATAAGATATAGGGAAGGAGATGTATATATGTATCTTCAGATAGACAGAAACTTAACTGTAAAATATTCAAGAGTCTGAAGAAAGAAAGCTGTAGTGTACAGGGTATAGCTCCATGGTGGAGTGCTGCCTACCAAGCACAAGGCCCTGGGTTTGATCCCAGCACTACAAATGAACAAAAAAAATTATAAAAAGTAAGAAAAGGTTTTCAAACAGATGCAGAATTTGTATGTGAGAAAACAAAACAAAAAGAAAATTCTGGGATGGGGATATAGTTCAGTTGGTAGAGTGCTTTCCTTGCATGCACAAGGCCCTGAGTTCAGTTCCCAGCACCACTAAAAAAAGAAAGAAAGAAAATTCTAACAACACTAGACAGGGAAGTTGGAAGCAGCCATGAATACACTATGGAAAGTGTGTTGGGCAGGTAGGTGACAGAGGAAATGACATTAAAAAACAAACACAGAATGTCGAATGGCAGAGATTCATGAAAAATTTGTCATAAGAGGAAGGATATAAAACAGTTACCTCAAATTTTCCCAGTACACAGTATTTTAAAATCTAACATGTTTTCCATATTTATAATTAATAATTTTGTTTGGAGATGTCAACTGGAAAATTGGGGGGAGGGGCCACAAAAAAAATCTTCCTGTGACACAGTATAATCTCTTCATTATTTTTTCCTACAAAAGCAAAACAGATGGAAAAGTAGTTTGAGGCAGGGAGTGTCTTAATTAGCTGCCTAAGGGACCAAAGGTTTTCAGATGACTCATGTGAGTCTCTTAAAATCAAGCCACCCAGAGGATGTCCTGAATTACCCAAGCTGTCATCTGGAAATGCAATGGGAATGTGTGGGGTGGGAGCTGCCAACACCCAGGACCCGGTGCCTTTTCCTAGATTAACCTGTTTTCTTCTGGTCTAACATTCTTTAGTGTCCATTAGGAGAAATAATCTGAGGGGTTCTCTGCCCCCTCAGAAATCCTCTCACTCCACTCCCTCGCGTCTTCTAGAAGAGGAGGGTTTGCTGTGGCCGCTGGCTAACTCAGGGCCCAAAGGCCTTAACTAAACCTTCACGCCTCTCCTCTTGAGGAAAAGGACGAAGCACGCGCTGTTCTTAAGTGAAGCAGAATGACAAGGACCCTTTCCAGAATGCACGCTGTATGTACTGACCACCTTGGGAAATCATTTCACCCTTCTGCAGACACAAGGGCCATCAGCTCTGAGCCGCCTACATGCAGTAATGCATCATACTCTGCAGTATTTCCTTTTATTTAGATAGAAGAAACGTAACACGTAATTATCATCTTTGTAGGGGGAAAAACCCCATCCTATAATCTGCTGAAAAGGACACATCCTGAAGGCCAGAGTTGGGCACAGGGAGACAGACACAGGCCTAAGTAGCTTCCCTGAGGCAATGAGGCCCAGAATCGCGCTCCTTGCAGTGTTGTAGCCAACAATCAGTTTCTGTGTTCTTGATGTTCTGGCAGCTGGGGCTTTGATCCTGGAGGGACTGTCCCTCTCATTCCTAGAGAGGGCGGATGACTTCCCTACCCGCACACCTTCCACACAGAAACCAACAGTCCTGGGCCCACACCCAACCACCTCCTCTATCAAACTCTCACAGCAAGTCAATGCGCTCCCTATCCTGCATCACCCTGAGCAGGTACGGGACAACTGTTACAGCCCAGAATCATGCAAACTCTCCAGGCTTAAGCTCACTCAGCAGACCCACCAGGCCATGCCCATTTCTTCTGATGGAAACTCTAATAAGCACTCTGAGCCGTGCTGTCCCCTGCCCCTTCTGCCTCCTGACATACCATGGTACTTGCACATGTGACCCAGCATTGGTGCGCAGCCCCTGTTTCTAGAGACCCATGAGTACCGCCTTCTTCCTCTGTGAAAATCTCCTCTGCGTCTTCATATCTTATCATACCTGAATAACAGTTCCTGGTGACAAATTTTAGAATACCTGCTACAAAAATCCATGGAGACAGGGCCTCTGCTGTCTGAGGGTTCAATGTCAGCAGAGAATCATTTTAGGAAAACTAGGCCAGTATCCTAAAGCACCATGGAAACTCAGACACAAAGATAACCCCTGCTTTTCAAAATGTGTGTGTGTGTGTGTGTGTGTGTGTGTGTGTGTGTGTGTTGCCAGGGAGCTTCATAAAAAGGATACCTAATTAATTCAGAATAGAAATCCAGCAAATCCTTGCAGCCTGGCCATGGTGGGAGAAGACCAGCTGTTGCCGTTCACATTCTATTCATTAATTAAAGTGTGGAGCATTCAGGGAACTATAATTAATGTGAGATGGCTAGAGCACAGAATGTAAGGAGACTCAGAGAGGGAACTAAGACTCCAGACATGGGCAGGAGCCAGATCTCCTGGTCCTTGGAGTTTATCCCACACGTGATGTGGAGTCATCGAGGACATGCACGCACCAGCATGATATGCCAGGTCTGCTGCTGGAAAGATCGTTCTGGTTCCAGTTGGATGGGTATAGTTCATGATACAAAATTGATAACATGTGTGAAAATAAGACTGAAAACTCGAAGAAGTCTCCAAGAACATCTAAGAGATTTTCTGAAAAGTCTAAGCCAATGGATCAAGAAAGTCTTTGTTACCAAGAACAAAGACTAGAGGCTAAAGGAAAAAAATAAATTTATTTATTATTTTGGAACTTAAAACTTTTATATGACAAATATACCCTAAGCAAAATTAATAGGCAAATGGTAGTTTTACGGGGGAAAGGTTTAGAAGACAGAAGGTATCTGTGACATGCAAAAATCTCAGCTACATTGACAATTAAGGGGATAAAAACACAATAGAAAGGTGGGCAAAGGACCTGAAAAATGCAATTCAGAGAACTACTCTGAATGGCTATCAAACCTATTTTTAAATTTCCAAACTTGTACATTATTCAGAGAAACCAAAGGAACAACGAGATATCACTTTATATCTAAGAGACTGGCAAATCCAAAAGAGCAGTCGTATTGGTTATAAGAGGAATGTTCATATTCATCACTGGTGACAGAATAGAATAAATACAGATAGTATTAAGAGCAATAGTACTCAAAAGTAATCTGAAAACATCTGTCAAAATCAACGTACATCCACTTTGAATCAGCAATCTTCCTACTGAAAATGTAAGCCACAGAATTAAAGCACTGTGAATTACAGTATATAAAAAGGGGTTTTGTTGTTGTTGTTGTTGTTTTGTAGCACTATTTAGAAGAAACTAGAAATAAATTAAGAGTTCATCAATAGTAGACGGACTAATAAATTGTAATGTATCAATGACATTGGGTTTTAAATGGTGTTCACCATTTAAAAATGGGTAGAGCTATGCCAGGTAATGTATTATGGAGTGAAAATAATAAGGAATAGAAAATACATATAATTCAGAGAGTAGTTGGTGTATTAGTTAAGAGCATGGACTTAGAAGCTTCCAGATCATTGGGACTCAATCCTGGTCCTGCCACCTCTTCTCAGCCATGTAATCTTGAAAAAGTTACTCAATCTCTCTGATTCTCAGTTTTCTCATCTGTAAAGCGCTGCCCCCCAAAAACCATGATAAGAGTAATTGAGACAAGACACGAAGAACCGAAGAGGAATGACTGGCACACAGTAAGCTATCGGCCAACATCAGTGGTCATTGAAGGTCCCCACTGTTTTAAAGCAATGAGCAGAAATCTCATGGGTAGGTGTATATAAGGTCCCATCTTCCACTGCTCATCTTGTCAATGGGACTTGTCATCTTCCCAGTTACTAATATGCTGTTACTTTTATTTATTTTTTTATTTCAATTTTTAAAAAAATCTATTTCCACCCACTTTTAGAACTCAAGCTCTGTGGAAGGCAAGATATTTTATGCCTACAACAGTGCTGGGCAGGTAGCAGACGCTCAAAAAAATATTTGTTGAATGAATGAATGAATAACAGTAGGTAGGTACTGTTAGGATAGTATTCCCCATGAGTCACTGGAATTTCTGCACTTTTACCACTAGCTGACACTGGATGCTTTGTTCTGCACTATCTTTTCAAGGATATTTGTCTAGTGAATAGCCTTGGAAGATAGCAGAGGACAAGTTGGCTTAATGTCCAGAATAATAAAAAAGAGAATATTTTCCTGCAAGGGCAAAAAGTCAGGAAAGTTCAGAGGGCAGTTGGTGTATTATTAAATATGTTCCCTAAACTGAAGTTTGCTCTCATGTAACCAACTGCATGTGTAAGGGTCACCATATCCAGGGACTGGTGTCGAGGAATAGAGCAAATGTTATACTCCTGACCCAGGAGTCTCCTATTTCCTGCTAGCATTAATGAAATGGTAACAGGGAAAAATCTCAGATACTTCACAATCTTTGACATACTTAAGTACACATGTTAATCGATGGTATGTGCACATGGATAAAAACCTGGAAAAAAAATAAATA
This sequence comes from Urocitellus parryii, assembly GCF_045843805.1. Taxonomy (NCBI): domain Eukaryota; kingdom Metazoa; phylum Chordata; class Mammalia; order Rodentia; family Sciuridae; genus Urocitellus; species Urocitellus parryii. The sequence goes on along the minus strand of NC_135539.1, from coordinate 72,822,623 downwards.
CTAAGCTAACAAAATTGGGAATATGAGGAGGCAGAATTGGAAGGACCATGGGAAGGAAGGGGGAAGAGGAAGACAAGCAAAAAAGAAAATGCCAGGTGTGGTGGCACGTGCCTGAATCTCCAGCAACTCAGGAGGCTGGGGCAAGACGATTGCAAGTTCAAGGCCAGCCTCAGCAACTTGGTGAGAACTCATCTCCAAATAAAGTTAAAAGGGCTGAGGAGGTAGCTCAGTGGTAGAGCGCCCCTGGGTTCAATCCCCAAGTATCGAGAAAGAGAAAGACAGACAAAATCTCAGTCCAAACAAGGATGGTAATGGATGTGATACTGTTAATGATGAGACAATCTTAATCAATTCAAACACCAGCCAAAGAAAGGAAAGCCTCCCTGGAGCCTAAGACATGTCTCCTCGCTTTGATATTTCACCACATACACATTCATAAGGAAGAACTGAGATTGCTTCAAACAAGCTCTTGGAGTTTCTGAACTTTATTCAAGTTCTGACCTACTAGCCTCCATCAGGCAGTGAGAACTTGCCCAGCTTTCAACCAGCTGCCTTCATCTGTGAAAGTGAACTCTTTGGATGCCTTACCTGTTGACTTCACAACAAAGTATTTCTTTCCTGGGCAAGAATGCCATAAAAAAATGAATGTTATGCTTAGGTTCTTTTTAAAAGAAAGCCTTTGAAACTTCAGGCTTTGTTCTTAGAGTCCTACTGAAATAATCAAGTCTCTTTCAAGCAAGGAAAATCCACTTAAATTAGAAAACTTATAAAGGAATCAGCTATGAGACTCCTGTTAGAATTCTTCTGTGAGCAACCCCAGAAGCTATGGAGGTCCTGCATGCAAAGTGTGTGCCTGATTCAAAAGAACCAGCGGACTAAGGGAAGTGACTTTTGAGATGCACCAGGGTATACATACCAGCCTCTGCAGCAGCCTGAGTTGCCTTGGGACCCTGAGTCCAACCTACGTGGAAGAGGAGAAATGGAAAAACAAGATCATGAGGTGTCCTTAAATATGAGGGTTAAATTTCAGATTCACTCAAATTCACCAAAAGGACTGTCTATCTCAAAAGGTAGTTTTAACTTTATATCAGAGTTTGTTTCTAGGCCAGAACTGAAGCCAACAGATCTGGGCAGCTCTTAACCTGCCTGGTCACCTGAATGGTCTTTCCTGTAAGAGGACAGATGTTAGAATATCTGTACTCTGTTTCATTTTACTTTGGGCTTGACATTGAGCTCCCTGCTGTTGTACCTATTATGATCAGTGAAGGTACTCAGCCTTATTCTGATGGGCTCATTATGCAACTCAAAACTCCTAGAGGGCTGGAGATGTGACTCAGTTGGTAGAGTGCTTCCCTTGAATGCACAAGACCCGGGATTCAATCTCCAGCACCACACATACACACACAGACACACACAGACACACACACACACACAAAAACCCAACAAAAAACCTCCTAGAAACTCTGAAAGCAAAACTGAACTTACCCTGATTTTTTTTTCCTTACCATGAATTTTCTTATTGTGTTTTTCCTGGTTGATTTGTCATGTTTTCCCATGTACAGCAGAGGAACATAGAAAAGTGATAAAATCACCCTCTTTAAAAACCACAGTCATAATCAATGGACCCCTCTAGACTGATTTGAAAGTTGTAGCTAGATGCCAAATGTTACTTATGACAAATTTCTGTCTCAATAGTAGCAGTGTGAATGGTTATTGCTAAGAGTAATAAAGTTTTCTTTCTGGTGGGCAATTTGACAATGTAGATCAAAATCTTGAAAAATATGGCAGGGATTGTCTTCATAGTCTTTAAACAATGGTATGAAGTGTAATTTACATAAAATGAAATTTATCCCTTTCTGTGCACAAGTAAAAACATTTTTTTACCATATACAGAGTTGTGCAGATATGGCCATAATCAACTTGAACATTTTACTATTCTAGAAAGAAACCCTATTTCCTTTAGCCATCACCTCTGACTCTCTTCTTGTCTCCCACCCCTTTGCAACCACTAAATTACTTTGTCCCTATGGTTTTGCCCATTTCAGTCATTTCATATAAATGGAAACTTACAATATGTAGACTTTTATGTGTGACATTTTTCACTTAGCATGATTTTTTCCAAGGTTTGTCCATACTGCAGCAACCAGTACTTTTTTATATCTGAATGATATTCCATTGTATGGATATACCACGTTTCATTTGCTCGCCAGCTAATGGACATTTGGGCTGTTCTACTTTGTAGCTATTTTGAATGATTCTGAACTTGAATGAAGATTCACAGTCAATCCTTTATATTGGAGACATTCTTTTATTTTCCTATTACTGAAATTACTGGCAAATTTAACTTTTAAGAATCTGCCAAAACGTTTTTCCAAAATGACTATAACATTTTATATTCTCACCTGAATGCATGTCTTTTAATTTGAAAATTCTACTTAAAGAAAAGTATAATATACACAATGTAATATTACTTAGCATTAAAAGAGAATATAATCATGACATCTGCAGGTAAATGAATGGAATTGGAGAATATAATGTTAAGTGAAGTTAGCCAATCTCAAAAAACCAAAGGCTGAATGTTTTCTCTGAAATAAGAAGGCTGAATCATAGTGGGGTTGGGAGGGGGAGCATGGGAGGGTTAGACAAACTCTAGATAGGGCAGAGGGGTGGGAGGGGAAGGGAGGGGGCATAGGGGTAAAAAAGATGGTGGAATGAGATGGACATCATTACCCTAAGTACATGTATGAAGACACGAACGTGTGAATATACTTTGTGTACAACCAGAGATATGAAAAATTGTGCTCAATATGTGTAATATGAATTGTAATGCATTCTGCTGTCATATCTACAAATTAAAATAAAAAATAAATAAATTTTAAAAAATATCATAGGAGGAGAAATCAGTAGAAAAAATAGATACATAAGAAAATTCTTTGCAACTTTTAAAGCAATTGTTCATAATTGTAAATTGTCCAAAATATCCTTAAAAAGTGGTTCAATTACATATATCATGATACATTAATTACAACAGAGCTGTTGAGAATAATGATGTGGATCTATATTTACTGATATCAACAAATCCTCTTGTTACTAAACTTTAATGCTGTTCATCAAATATTTTTCTAGCTTTCCTCCTGAATGATTACTACCTTGGAAGGTAAGTGGATCCACATGATTAGCTGTGGCCAATAAGTTGTGAAGGCAAGTAATGTTTGTCACTTCTGGACCAAGAATTAAATTATAGACACTTGATCCTCCAGTATAGTAATTAGCAGTTTTTATTTTTTTTTTATTGGTCGTTCATAACATTACATAGTTCTTAATACATCATATTACATGGTTTGATTCAAGTGGATTATGAACTCCCGCTTTTACCCCGTATACAAATTGCTGTATCACATCAGTTACCCTTCCATTGATTGACATATTGCCTTTCTAGTGTCTGATGTATTCTGCTGTCTGTCCTATTGTCTACTATCCCCCCTCCCCTCCCCTTTTCTCTCTCTACCCCTTCTACTGTAAATCATGACTTCCATTTGTATTCTCTTGACTTACCCCTCCTTACCTCTTATATGACATTTTGTATAACCCTGAGGATCGCCTTCCATTTCCATGCAATTTCCCTTCTCACTCCCTTTCCCTCCCACCTCTCATCCCTGTTTACTGTAAATATTCTTCTAAAGCTCTTCGTCCCTACCCTGTCCTTGTTTACACCCCTTATATCAAAGGAGTCATTTGGTATTTGTTTTTTAAAGATTGACTAGCTTCACTTAGCATAATCTGCTCTAATGCCATCCATTTCCCTCCAAATTCTATAATTTTGTCATTTTTTAATGCAGAGTAATACTCCATAGTGTATAAATGCCACATTTTTTTTATCCATTCATCTATTGAAGGGCATCTAGGCTGGTTCCACAGATCGGTAGCTTCATCAGGTCCATGTTCACAAGGGACAACAATGTACATACACGCTCCACTGCCAACCAGGAACAGACAAGTTGCATAAGCAAGAAATAAATGAGGGGCTTGTTATCTAGTATAACCTAGCTTATCCTGACAGATAAATTCATGACACAATTTAAAGTATAAATATCAGGCAACAAAACACTACATTTAACATGATCCATTTTTACAAGTATAAGTGTTTTTATGTGTGGAACCCGTACCAAAATGCTAATGATGGTTACTTTGGGATGGTTGAATTCTTTCTCTTAACACTTTTCTGTATTTTCTTCAGTTTTGATAAACTATCAGGTATCCCTTCCATATAGAAAAAACAATAAAGATATTTCCTTTTGAAAACTGATTGTATTACAGAAATTGTTTAACCCCATCCTCTTCCTTATCCCAAGTGTGTGTGTGTGTGTGTGTTATAAGTTAAAACTAGAAGCTACTATATAGCTTCGTACTCAAAATTCAAGAACAGAAAGGAAACTACAGGATTTAGGTAGACAGCCACCCTGAATCCAAATGGGAACCAAACAATTCCTAGGTGGATGGTGATCTCTGATTTCTAAAAGGAGGTAAGATGTATCAGAAACCACTGGAAGGATCATGGGCAAGTTATTTGCCAGTTTTGCAGGTTCATCTGAGGCCTTCCCCTCCCTAACATTGCAGAATAGACTGGGGAACACTTAAAAATAACTATGGTCAGAAGGAAAGCCTAACCCCTCTAGATATTAAGTTCTCTGATTGATCTAAAGTATTTTCTTTGAAGTTTCCTCCTTTTTGAAATAGATTTTAAAAGGAAATAAGCAAGCTTTAAGGAGAACAAGAGAAATGGGTTTTCCATTTTTGAGATGACTATCTGATGTCTCAGGGGATCATGATGGCTACACTTCAGTCCAAGTTTAAACTCAGGTTGACCCAGAACCAAAACATCCCAGTACAGACAGATTCCCAGTGCCAGCTAGGACTGGAAGTACAAATGGCACCAATGTCATCATCATTGTTTTGAGTTAGGAATTCCTGATCCTTTTTATTGTTTGAGTAATTTTCCATTGTCTTATATAAGAATCTGGGGGTAGGAACTGGGAACAAAGAAGTTACTTATTTTCAGCTTCATGGAAAGAATTACCAAAAATAGTAATCTCAGAGCTCCCACCAACTTGCTTGCAACCTAAAGAGATGGATCAAGTAGGATTCTTTGGTTCTAGCAAGTAGAGTTTACTTCCCAGCATCAAATGTCCAAATCACAATATTTATTAAAAAAATATAAGCCATGATTTCTACCATCAAGGACTTACTATTTTATATATAGAATGGAAAAGGGCTGGGGATGGAGCTCAATGGTAGAGCACTTTCCTTGCATTTGTGAGGCTCTGGGTTCAATCCCCAGTCTCACAAAGGAAAAACAAAAACAAAAAAAGGAATGGGAAAAGGTCAAGTTCATTTTGTTCTTGAGTGACTATGGAGGGATATATGATAGAGGTACGACTAGACCTAGCTTTGTCTGTGTGGAATGGGATGAAAAGGAAGCAGGTTTAATACAGGTAACTAACGAGACAAGTTACCTTAGAGGTCTGCTGTAGAACTTGAACCCAAACCAAGGTCAGACATGGAAGTTCATTTAAGATGTTGTTTGTCACCAGTTGGAGAAGAGCCAGTGTGGGAGTATTTCCCTTTGGAAATACTCTATGTCACCTGCACAAAACTGTTCTTCCTTTGGGGTAAAGCTGCTGCAAGTTGTTCAGTTACTAACCACTTGCAATTCGGGGTATCTATAACTTCAGAAATGAAAGAAGAAACTTCAAATTTGGGCTAAAATTGCAAACAATTTCCTGGAAAATTTAAGAAAAAAAATCAGCTGGCCTTAAGGCAAGTCAATCTGTTTTGTTTCTTTGTGAAAAAATAAAAGAAATGGACCTTACTTATAGGAAAATAATGAGTGGTTCAGGACACACACTTGTCCCTGACCCTACCATTCCCACACACAAACATAAGCTCAGGTCTTCATCCCGCAGCCCCATCTTCCTGATTCAACCTTGCAGCTCCAGGGACACAGAAACATTACTCACATTCCCAACTGCAACTCCAACAGTACATTGAGCAAGATTCCTCAAACCTGAGCATCCAAGGCTTTGAGAAAGTGCTAATTAGAAACACAGAGTCACATACAACTCATCATACAGTGCTCAGGACTCCCACCCCTCCTTTCCACCCCCAAGAAATGAGATATGGCTGGCTTGGGAATGAGCACATCTCTGGAATTTCTCCCACAGCATCCTCCTTCCCCATTCAATTCTACAATTCCATTTCAGCAATCACATTCATGCACACAAGGGAGGCATTATTGAGGGGCCTGCAGTTTGCACAATCTAGGATTAGCTTTAGAAAGTTTGATATATTTACAGACACACACATACCACACATACATATGTATTTGTCTTCTCTGTTTTTCCCCCCAAATACAAAGATGTGACTGACTCTAAATGGAAATTTATAAGAAATTTCCAAATTAGGGGAATTGGAAATGTATTACAATAGATGCTAGAATTTGATCCACATTTATTGAACACTATTGATGTGCCAGGAGTACAAATGAATATTACACTTAAAAAAACTAAACTGTCCACATGAAAGGGGGCTGCTGCTTGGAGGAGTCAAGGCTAGCCCCAGCCTTGACCTCTGCACAGCTGGGTTCTGGTGTGGGCTCTGCCTGGTTAGCTTGGGTGCATCGCTTCTTCTGGTGGCCTTCCCTGGTTGTCCTTTGTAAATCAGGTCACTGAGACCTTGTCATGGAACTTGTGAAGATTTAACAAGGCTGGACATAAATGCTTAAAAACTGCTACTGTTACCTTAGGGTCTACTATAGGCAAATGCTTTGCCTAAATTAACTCTATCCTCACAATAACCATAAGAGCATACAATTTATCATCAAATTTATTATCAAACTGAGGGTTCTCCTTCATGCCAGGAAACCACAATTTATTACCATATTATTACGTTTAGACTATAAGTTTGGAGCTCCCTCCCTTGTAAGAGACCCCTAAAACTGGGTGATATTTGTGATGTTTTTCAGTTGTCATCTGTTGCAATTTATCACTCTAAATAAGAGGTCCCTTTAGAACCTAATTTTGTAGTCATAATTTGATATTCTTTCCCTTAAAAAAAGGGCTCTGCAAATTATCCTTTACTTTACTTTCATCCTCAAACCTCAATCCACCCCTGCCAATGAGGCAAGAACTATTATCAACTCTTTTTTGCAGATGATGAAACTGAGATACAGACAGTTTGTTACTCGCCCAAGTATACACAGTCAAGAAATAGTGGGGCCCAGATTTGAACCCATGCAGTATGACTATATTTGAAAGATTATTAATTATAACTTTATTGCTTTTGATGGGGAGGACAGTACTGGGGATACAACTCAGGGGCACTTAAACATGAAGCCTCATCCCCAGCCTTTTTAAAAATTCTTTAATTTTGAGACAGAGTTTCATTAAATTGCTTAGGGGCTTGCTAAATTGCTGAAACTGGCTTTGAACTTGCAATCCTCCCGCCTCAGCCTCCCAAGCTCCTGGGATTACAGACGTGTGCTGCCACACTTGGCTTCTGAGTTCTTTAACACAAAGTTCTTAACAAACTCTCTGAGAGACTGAAGACATTCAATAACTGGTGTCTATTATTATTTTGTGAAGATAAAACTGCTTTTCTAATCATAGGAATAGAGCCTATCTTTACTTAAATTTAAAACTTACAAAACATAAATCAGCAGACTGATTTTATACAAGAGACTTCCTCTTTAAGATAATTTTCTGAAAGAGTCTTTTAAAGTAGTAGTGTGGGGGTGGAGACAGGAATATGAATGAGGTTTTATTAGTCTATTTCTAATTAAAGGTAAATGACAAATAAGAATTGCATTGCAAGTTAATGGGCCTATACAGTTACATTAAGATTTGCATAAAATTCACATACCTGGATACAATTTTTAAATTAAGTTTACATGTAATTTTGAAAAGCATAATATTTGAGAATCGAGTACTGACAACATTTCCAGGTTCTGTTCTAAGGTCTAAATACATTAATTCTTTCACTCTTCAAAATTCATGTAATTAAGTAGTTTTGTCATCCTAATTGAGACATAAAGGCTCAGAAATGTTAAATAATCCCCTAGCAAGTGCCCAGCCAGGATGTGAACCCAGGAAGTCTGTGCTAGAACCTGTCTCTTAAATTCTTCTTCACAAAAAAAAAAGAAAAAAAGAAATAACTAAATTTTTTAAAAACAGCACTTATTCTATTTTTGAGCTTTACTCAAAGGTACAATTGCAAATTTTCATAGAACTTCATACTTTGAAAGGTTTTATTTTTATTTGCATTTTTTATTTAGTCATTTTCAACACAAATTATTACCACATATTAAAAATCACATGAAACCATTAAATGGGCCGAATCCATGTTTTTCTAAGAAGGAAAGTTTAGAGAGTGTTAAGCCTGCCTGGACTTGGGGACGTTTGAGCTGTAATCGGTCCTCCTAGTTCAGAGCACAATCTTCACTTCTGTCCTTCCCACACTGCCTTTCCTCCACCCCACAAAAAAAGTTACAAGATCTTTACTCTAAATTCCTTGTTTCTGCTCTCCTGCTACACAAGAGCAATTGCTAACATGCAGTGCCAACCCTGTTTTAAATACACAACTAATATTTTCCTATATTTTATGTAAGAGGAAATTGAGGCAATGCAATTCTTATTTGTCATTTACCTTTAATTAGAAACAGACTAATAACACCTCATTCAATTAATTAATTAATTAATCTGCCCAAGGTAACAGAGACAGTAAGTGACAGAATCAGGACTCAAACCCAGACAGCCACCGATCATGCCCTTTATTGCTTACTAAAACACCTTCCATGTACTGAGTGTCCACTGTATATACCAGGTCCCTACCACATGGTATCTAAGTCCTTGGCTGTATGCCCAAAAGGTACTGCACTGTAAATGGAAGAGATGGGACCAGCCTGTCTCTGGATCCAAAGTCTGCACTTGTTCTACACCAACACAAAAGCCTCTTGGGATTTGTATGGATTATTCCATCTGATGACCCCCAGAAAGAATGACCGCCACCCCGACTTGATTGATAAACACATTCATAAGACAGAGTCTGCATGAAATTAACCACTGACTGGGCAGATTGGTCTTCCAGATCTGCTCTTCAAAAGGAGGGACAGGAAAAAAGGGAAAAGAGGTACCCTGCTTATATCTTCCTCCCAACCTACAAACATGTTTTAAACTGAACAGTTTGTCACTAAAATGTTGTGTGCGCAAGCAGCTTGTCCACTTTAACTGTGACAGCCACTTCTCTCACAGGTCTCTACAGTGCCACTTGTGTGAAGCCGCTATATACTGCCCAAAGGGCTTTCCTCGTCGCAGGACACCAGATTGGGATTTCATATTTCCTGGTTTTATTCACCTGTGAGGCTAAGCCAGTTAAAACACAAGCTCTAGCGAACTTACTGAATATCAGTTAAGGGAGCTAAGACGCTTTGGTTCCGGGGGATTTTTAAACTGCTAACCCATTGCTGAGACCCGAATGGGAAAGTCGTGTGCTGATCTTCCAGGAGTCTGGAACTTTCCCAGGTTGTCCCTTCTACTTGGATCAACAACAATAACCACAAAGTCTTAGTAAAGATGAAATCTTGTGAGTATTGGGGACATGATTGTCGCCTCAGAAATTAACAAAGACCGCCCAAAACATGTCCAGATAACCCGAGGCCAAGAAGTTAACTTGGTCCCGAAGAACTTGGAGTCTCAGGCACAGTTCCGCGGGAGTCTCAGGGTCAGGTTGGCACCGCGGATGATGGAGAAGCGACCCACAAGTGACCAACAGGTGGGGAAGCTTTGGGGCAGAAAGTTGAGAAAGGAGAGGGAGGTGATGCCTCCCTGCCCCGCGTCCGAACTGCCCAAAGACTCCAGTCCAGAAGCCACGCGGCCCAGGCGGGCTGAGGGAGGGGACCGCAGCCGCGCCGGCCCCCGCCCACCCCTCCCTCCAGCTCTCCCGCTTACTTGCTCCGAAGTGTCATCCCAGCTCCGTGCCTCTTCCTGCGACCCCGCGCAGAGAGAAAGCCCCAAGCACAGCCCCCAAAGCAGGAGCATGGTGGGGCGAGAGCGCGGGGACCGCACTGGGACCGGGAGGGACACGCAGGGAGATCCCGGGACTCCGGCAGCTGCGGACGCGCCCTGGCCTGGGCCCCGCCCCCGCCCCCGCTGGCCCGTCCCCCGCGCCCCGCCTCCCCGAGCGTCCCCACTCGGGTCCTGCCTCCCTGAGAGCCCCTTTGGACACCCAGCCCCGCCTCTGGTGCGCTACCACCTCCTATCCCCGCCTCCCCTAGCCCGGGTCCAAGCAGAGTACCCTCTGCCTGAGTAGCCCGCCCACCCGGGCCACCTGTGCGCTGTCCAGTGGGTCCTCTCCCCTTGCTTGCCCTCCCATTCTGTACCTTGTGCCCTTTTAAGGACCAGATTCCGGTATAAAAACTTCTCCGTTTTCACCTTCCAGCACTCCACCCTAACACTTTCCTCCCTTTCTGTAAGGTGTGAGATGCCTCTGTGTGCCAAAGCAGAAGGAAAGGTCACCCTAACACTCAGTATAGTACCCACTCCCTCACCTGCTAGCCTTAGCCACAGAGCTTCCTCCTCTCTGTTCAGTAAACAGCACATTCTGCATCTGGCACTGATACTTAGAAGTCAAGATTAAGCGACGCTGGTAATATTGTTTCCCCTTTATGATGTTCTGGCACAAGGAGATAGAAAGGAGGAAGGTAGAATTGGCACTGTGTGAGAGTAGTTTTAATTTTTTTGCTATTAATCATGAAAATGAATGCCATGTTTACTTGTAAACTTTTAGTCGTATTTCCAACCAGAATTATCTACCAACAATTGTACCTGGTCTGTTAAAATCTGGGGCCATCTTTTTGTCCAGTAGATACATAATGTAGCTGGGGCTACCTGTTTATTTTCAAAAGGGCATTTCTCAAAGACATTTTCCATCTCTGGCAATGCCATCTAACCAGATGAGGTACACAATAGGGTTCTCTGGCCGAGAACAGGGAAATGACTACCACAGATAGTGGAGCATCAGACCTGTGGGTCATTAGGTGGCCGTTATAATCTGGAAGTCAGAGAAACATGGAAAATGCTCATAATGTAATAATCTAAAGGAAAAAAAATCAGATCACAAAACTGGATCAATAGTATGATTGTTATTAGGTAAAAATATATATGAATGGACATTACTGAAAAACAATGAAAAATGACAGCCAGTGTGCTCATTTGAGCAGTATCTCATAAAACATTTTATTTACTCTTGTTGAAATGCTGCTTGCTCAATAGAGAAATTAAAAGAGGTTAAAATAAACAAACTTGTTGCTTCTGTGCAATAAATGCAAGGAAAATCTTTCCCATTAGCAGATAATCATTTCATAACCTAACTACTGACTAATTAAAAAGCACATAACCAACAAGAACTAAAGTATCTAATGGAGTGGCAGTTTCTGCTTAGACCTTGTAGCAAACAAATCGCACACCCTGTCCTCATTTTTAACTGAAGAAAATAGTCCCAAATCTTCTCAAATCAGTTTGCCTATTTCTTCTCCTGAGGGAAAAATACTATCTGTGAACTGATGGTTGTGTTGGACAAAGCCAGGTTATTTGAAGGGGACAGTGACAGCTACTTTTATTTCAGTGCTGCAGCAGATCAAGGGCCCCATCTGGTCTTCCCTTTCCTCCCACCCCTCTGCCCTGCAGTGCCAGGAGGAACCATACTCGACTATTTTTTCTCTTATATCTGATCTTTTTTCCAGTTTTATAAGAACTGGGTTTTGTCGCAATAACATTAAGAAATGTGAGTTTTCTTTGTCCCGGATGACCCTGATTTTACTTTGGGCCATGGAACTAATGCATTGCTGTGTTTGTTTTGAGGCCAGTATCTCCAATGGGATCAGAAGTTCTTTGAGAACAAACACCTTTCTCTACTTCCAGCACTGTGTTAAATATATAGTTAGTCCCTAGGACCTTTTGATGAACAGAATTAGGAGACAAGAGGCATGGGACCGGAGGTCAAAGGCTGGCTGTGCTGGAAAGGGGCAGCTTGGGCTATCATCCAGTTGGCCACTGGGGAGCTACAAGACTTAGGAAAGTTTAGGAATTTTCTGTTACAGATGTTGCTGGATTTATGATGGTTTGACTTACAATGTTTCCAGTTTACAGTATATTCAGTAGAAAACATGCTTTCTAGAAAACATGTTCTAGAAAACATGCTTTGAGTTGTGATCTTTTCCTAGGCTATAATTTGTGGTGTGATACTCCTGTGATGCTGAGCCACAGAGGCAAGGGGTACTCCTAGTCAGCCACACCATGGTAAGGAGGGGAATGGGGAGAAGTCGGTACTGTACCATGTGTTGTGTTGCCAGCCGTTTTGATATTGTGTTTTGTGTGTTTAGATCTCATCATGTATACAAAACGCCCATCCATGTGTGCATACGTGAGATATTCAACACTTGATTATAAAATAGGCTTTGTGTTAGTTGATTTTGCCCAACAGTAGCTAATCTCAGTGTTCTGAGCATGTTTAAGGTAGGCCAGGCTGAGCTTTTCATGTAATATTCAATACATTAGCCATGTTAAAAATTTTTCAACTTAAAATTTTCAACTTATGATGATTTCATTATTTATTACTGTTTCTGTTCCCCTGCTGGCTCCCACTAAAACTGCTCTACAGTGAGTAGTGGAATATCAGTACTTTTAAAATCACATCGTGCTAAAGGTTCCCCAACCAGGGCTCATTCTGACTGACCTTGACACCAGTCCACAGGTGAAAAGCTCTATAGATTTATGTGATATGCCTAATTATGTAAAGCCAAAGAAATGTAAGCTTCTGGCAACAATCTCTGTCAAATCTATGCACGCATCTACAAATCCACTTCAGAGAATTTATAATACAAACAAACCCGCTCACATAACCAAGGTAGGTACAAGGTTATTCATTACAATATGAATTTGTTTGTCATGCCTAGAGATGGGAAACAACTTGAAAGTTCATTAATAGAGGTCTAGTTAAATATAATGTGTTACTATGAGGCTGTACAAAAGAACGAAGTAGATTTCTCTGTATCCATATAGGAAGATACCCTATATGGGGTACCTGTCTCATGAGAAGATCTCTCATGAGCTTGTTGGCTAAATACCTCCCCACTCCTACTTCACCTCTTGGACATCTTCCAACACACACACACACACACACACACACACACACACACACTCATAGGTAGCCATGCTCATCTACTTCTGGTTTCCTAATCACTCTGGTCCCCCTACTTGCTTGGATGCTTCTCTTTTCTGGAAGTCCATCTCTATCTCTTTACCCAACCCTGCAGATGTCACTTCCTCCGGGGTGTCTCCCAGATCACACAGGGATGAAAAGTGCTGTTTGTGACTCTGAGCTCTCTGCTCTGTGTTTACTTGTCTGTTTCTCCTACTAAACCAAGACCCAGCAGGGGACAGGCTCTTCTTTTCATGGTGTCCCTTGTCAGTACCTAGCCTGAAACCTGAGCTAGAGAAATGTGTGTTGAATGAATAAGGAAGACTCAGTTAGCTTGTCTGCTTTTTATGTTGTGCATCTCACTTGAAATTTCGACACCACCAGACTGTTCAGCCACTGACTACATGCAAGACCCTGCACAAAGTGTTTACTTCTCCGGAAGGCAGTATTTTCAAAGAGGAGCATAATATTGACAGCTCCCTTGCCAAAAATATGTTAGCAAGTGATTAGCCCACTTTATTTATGTATTCACTTTGTGGGAGTTATAATTCCAAGAACTGTGGGAAGACAAATGAGTTTGAGACCCTCAATATAATACTGTGTCAGAAGTTTGATCTTCTCTTAGAGTATTGTATTCCTCAGAGAACTGAATTCTGCATGGTAGGAGAAGTGAGTTCTAATCCATCCATTTCCTTCACACCTACCTCTATTTACCTATCTCTTCAAAGATTTCCCTCCAAAAACATCTGCTTTCAGAAATTACTATAACCTTCTCCAAACACATGTACTAAAAACATCTCTCTCATTATCAACTTTAAGGTTGATAATATATAGTAATATATTTTTTTAATCTTTTTTTTTAGTTGTAGATGGACACAATGCCTTTATTTTATTTATTTTTATGTAGTGCTGAGGATTGAACCCAGCTCTTCATGCATGCTAGGTGAGCACTGTACCAGTAGACTAAGCCACTACCCCAGCCCCATATATTTTTAATAAATGCCTTAGGTCATCAAAAGTCACCATTAACATTAATGTTGCTTTATTTCCCAAAGATGAACAGAAAAATTGAGTAAAGCCAGGGCTTCGCTCTTCAGCCTTTACTGTAGATAGCTATCGCTGCTATTCTGCATCTGCATTAAGGTGTAATTCAAAACCAGGCAAGTAGTTCTGTAGAAATATTTATCAGTTGAGCAATATTTGGTCCCTATAGAAATGCTCATTAAATACTGAAAAAAAAATCTTAGTCCAAGGTTAAGAATTATTTTCATTTTCGTTTGGAAAAATGCCTAGAGCAACAAGTGTGATGGCCTACTTTTCTGGGCTTTAACCTGGGCTCAGAGAAGACTTGGAACCACGCACAGCATTTGCTGGCACGTGGAATAAGATAAAGGATCAGTTCTACCTGCCTCCTTGCCCAGCATTGATTCCCCACCCGGTTCTTTCTTTGACTCCAGGGCATGAGGATTGAGAAGCTAGAAAAACCTGAAGCTGATCCACAGAGAGTGCTTTCAAACTGGAGATCTGCCAGATGCATTTAAGACAGATGTTGGGGGATCTCCAGGGAGTTTGCACTGAAAGCCCCAGGTGTGTCTTTGGGAGGGTTTTGGCTAAAACAAACTGGTGTTAGTTTTGTGGCTGATGCCAAGATACATATTTATGGTATTTGTTGAAACCAGGGTGGACAGTTCAGCGTCCTCCGGTCCTTCAGGCAGCGCTGACGGGCTCACTTCCTGGCTGAGAAGAAGCCTCTTCTCTATGCGGCACCTGCCACAGGTTTGAATGACACAGGTACAGACTTGCTGAGCAAAATATGCATCTTTCCTTTTACTACGTCTCACGGGTAGCTCCAGGCTGGGTTCCCATTCCCTGGAGAAAACAAGCTTTCCTCTTGCCAGTTCATGAGAAACCATTAGTGTGGAGTTTTTTAAAGACCAAATTATTGTTTTCTTTATCAATTTAGGATTCTTTGCCTTCCCACCTGTTGGATTGGTTCTAAGTTCCGTGATGCCATTAGGGAATGGGGCAGGGAGGGGAGGAATGTTCTTTCCTGCTATGCCTGATATTCTCCAGCAGCTTTGGATATATATGTGTGTGTTTGCATTTGTATGTATGCATTTACCTGATTGTGCGTGTGCTTGCATGAGTTTATATTTGTGTATGTGTGTGCTTATCTGATTGTGTGTGGGGGGAGGAGGTCATTTTATGCCTCCTCTCTACCATAACTATCAGTTTTATTTTTTATGTCTTATCCAAAATAAAGTCATTACTTCTAGGCTTCCTCTATCAATAAGGCACAATGTCTCTATCAGAGCAGGTTGTCCATCTTTGAGGTCCTAACCTATAGAGTTATTGTTCAATTCTGCCACCAATTATATAATTATCTTGTAATAGGGTCTCTCTGTTTTACTTAAACATTGCCAGGATTTTACTACCATTTCAATAGGAATACTAGTACATGCTTCCCTTCAATCAAGAGCCTTTCTATAATAACTTAGAAGCACAAGAGGGAAAGACAACTTGTTTACATATGATCACGTGTCAATACTCTGCTAAGTGTTTTACAAGATGTCTTATTCGCTCCTAAAGATAATTCAGACAGAACAGATAAAAATATGGCTTCCAAGCAGTTCAGCATCTTCTCCCAGGTGACAGTTGTAAACAAAGGAAGGAGGATTAAATAAATTTGTGATTATCTGAACCTAAAAATAACTCTGGAACTGTGACTTCGTCACAAGACTGATGTTCTTTTATTGACTTTTTCATCTGTGTTATAACTCATTCAAATCTTTAGAGTCACTGGATTCCTAAAAGTCACTAAATACATCATAGAAAATGCCACTGATTTTGTAATTTAAATTTGTAATGGAATATATTTTTAAAAATTTTCACTTTGCCATGGTTTTACCACCTTTTAAATAGGAATATCAATGTATGTCCCTGTTATATCAAGATTCTTGAGGGGCTGAGGCTGCATGTGTGAGGTCCTGGGTTCAATCCTCAGCACAAGAGAAGAAAAAAAGAGAAAGTCTTGCAAACATAATTTTATAATCAACAGGAAATATTATTACTATGACATAGTTCTGTTATATGTAAATGATGTCTTTATTAGTGCTAGAAGCCCAAGACATCGTCTGTATTTGCCCCCTGTTGCTGATGTAACCACCCACAAAGCTGGCAGCTTGGAGCATCACAGACTCCTCACCTCACAGCTCTGATGGCCTGCAGGCTACCCGGGTCAGTGAGGTTGGCCCCTTCCAGAGGCTCTGGGGCAGGATCCTTTCTTTGCCTATCCCAGCTTCTAGGCCACCTGCATTCTTGGCTCTTGCCCGTCACTCTAGCTTCTGCTTCCACCTTGGCATCTCCTCTGTGCCCCTCCTGCCCTCTCTCTTGCTTCTAGGGTTCCTTGTGATGACTTTGGGCCACCCAGATAACCCATTTCAAGATCCTTGACTTCACCACATCTGCAAAGTCCCTTTAGCCACGTAAAGTAGTGTACTCTGAGGTCCCAGCGTCAGGGGGAGTCATTTGCCCTAGTGCCATCTGAATGCTTGCATGGTGTCCTGCTCCAAAGCCTGTCCTTTGCACAGCTGAGGAGAGAGGACAGAGATGCATCTTCTACTCGGCCCCTTTCTGTGAATCCCAAATATCAAGGACAAAGTGGCACACCCCATGTCACAAAGGGTGCCATACCCACTCCCTGTGCAAGCGATGGGAAGGTATGCCCCCAAACCACTTCTGTGTCTCTTCATCCTTTCCTTCTCAAGGGTGGACACTGGAAGGACTGAGGTAAGAATCCCTTTGGAAAAAACTGCTGAATGTCCCAAGCACTGAATATTGCCAGATGGGGGTGGTTATCCTGGGGCTGGGGAGCTGGCATGGGACTACTTTATGTTCACCTAAGAGAACTGTGTCACAGCACTTGATGTGACCCTAAGAGATCCCAAAGGAGGGAGTAGATTGCAAGAGCCTAGTGGCTGGGGATGGTGCTCTGAGCCGCTGAAAGTCTGATAAGGCTGGATTGGCAGTTGGAGATTCCCCTACTGGGGAGAACAAAAATCAGCTCCCCATTTACAGGGTACCTGCAGGGGTGGGGTTTCTCCAGAGAAACATAATCAACAGGAGGTATGCATGTGTATGTGTGTGTGTGTGTGTGTGTGTGTGTGTATGTGTGCACTCGCATGCTGTTTTAAGGAATTGTTCATACTGGTCATCAGGCTGGAGATGCACAGAAGTCATTTTGAGTCCAAAGGCCCTATGCTAGAGAAGCAAGAAGAGCTGATGTTGTAGATGAAGTCCCAAGGTCCTCTGCTGGGAATTCTTTCTTGCTCAGGGAAGGTCAGTCCTTCATGGTTTTCAGATCTTCAACTGATTGGATAAAGCCCACCCACCGTGAGGAAGGCAGTCTGCTTTATACAAAGTTCACTGATTTAAATGTGAATCTCATCCCGAAACATCTTCACAGAATCCTCCATGGTTGAAGATTGGCCCACAAAATATGGTCAAATCAACGTAAAATTTACCATTCCAGCACATTTGCTGGGTTATGTCTTTATCCCTCCTGGCCCTCACTGTTCTTTATTCTCTGTGTACCCTACAGGACATAAACCTGGGGACTATGGGAGCCACCAAGACTTATTCTGAATTCTGTGTTCCACTTCTCCATTTACAACATGAGTGATAGTGGCACCCACCATACTGGGAAACTCTAAAGGTTACCAAGTCATTCACTTTAAAATGGTTAATTTTATATCATACAAATTCCACCTCAAGTAAGAAAAACAATCAAAATTAACTTCTCCCTATTCCAACAGCACTAATATGGTGAATTGATGCTGAAGGCAATTTGGAAATCATATATTTGCAACAAGTACATACTGGCATGCTTTTGTGCAATGTCAGAAAAGTTGTGACATTGCATAATCTTTTTTATATGACTATGTCCCTCATAATTCCTGTGCCAGTTGATTCTGTATAAATAAAGTTATATAATTAAATTCCTAGTAGAGGCCCTGTGCAGTGGCACTATTATAGTTAAAGCTTTGTCCCAGGGTTTCATAAACTGACTTCCAGACCACTCACGTATAATCGAATCAAGTCTTTATTGAAGCACACTGGTGGTGGCTAACCAGAACATAAAGCTCTTCCCTTGATCAGCCCCGAACAATTGCAAGGGCACTCCTTATAAGCCTGAAAACTGCAAAAGGGATGTTCGGGGGGTCTAGCCAATGCAAGCAAGCCAGGTTACAGAAGCAGGACAGTGCAGTCAGGTGGTGGGAAGCCTAACCAATCAGTTAGCCCAGTCACCCCAGTTACAGAAACAGAGCCTCATTACCCTAGTTACAGAAACAATATCCCATTAGGTAGTTTTGTGTTCTTAAAGGTTTCTATAGCAAAAGGAAAAGAACATCTTGCCCCAGTCATGACCCTTCTACTTGGCATAGTTGTTTTACAGGATGAAGTCATAAAACAAAATGGAGTCACATTTGCTCCAACTATCACAGCACACACCTGTCAGCCCAGCAGCTCTGGAGGCCATGTTCTCTTTCTGTGCTAATTCCTGGTTCATTCTCTTGCTTGTCACAGAAGGAGATCTCGAGAAAAAGTTACTCTTGCTTCAGGCATATCCCATGTTGGAGATGGGGAGAGTCTCCAAGTCCATCTGTCCATTCTTTGAGGAAAGCAAAAACTTCCTCAGAAGCCACCCAGCAGAGTAGCCACAGCCTGGCTCCAGGCTACAAGCAGTACAAGTCCAACTTGTGTCCGACACTAGTGAATGATCGTGACAGGCACTGGCCAGTTGTGATTTGGTCACCTGTATAAATAAAGTTATATAATTAAATTCCTAGTACAGGCTCAGGGCAGTGGCCCACACCTGTAAGCCCAGCAGCTCTGGAGGCTGAGGCTGGAGGTGCAAGTGGGCACCTGTCTCCAACAAAACTGGAGTGTGGTATCTAGGGAAGGAGAGATGGCCATGCTCTGAAGTCTCCAGTTCTGTGGTTCCTTCCAATAAGAATGCCTCCCCCCAGTGTCCACCATCAACCCTCCCCATCTTTGCCAGCTCTACCTCACTGCCCTTTCCTTTGAGGCAAATTATCAGTTACTACTATACTAGCTTCACCTGCTGGGCTTTTTCATGATTCAGTTACCCGTCAATCCCACCTCTCCTATGAAATTCCTTTATTTCATGAGTCAGGAGCCACACCTGACCCACTCTTGTAACTCTTTGTTTCTTTTTTTATTATTTATTTTTGACTGATACCTGACAACAAAAACTGAGCATACATATGGGGCATCATGAGGTGTTTTCATATCTATAAACACTATGTGATGCTCAAATCAGAACATTTATCATTTCTTCATTTTGAAAACATTCAAAATTCGTTCTTTTTCTCTTGTGAAATATTCAGTACATTATCATTCTCTATAGTCAACATACTACAGCCTGGAACTTCTTGTTCCTATCGTGTCTAACTGTAACCTCTACTCATTGTCTACCTTTCCTACCCCTAATCTCCCCATCCTTGGGCAAACACCATTCTACTCTCAATTTGCATGAGAACAACCTTGTTCATTCCACATATGAGAGATCTGTAGTCCTTGTCTTTCTGTGCCTGGCTTTTTTCTTTAACATAATGATCTCCAGTTCCTTTTATCTACCCAATGTCCTTCATAGTACTTAGGACATAAGAGGTACTTGAGAAATCTTTGCCCAGCTGAGCCTCACAGTGAGCTCCTTTGTGAATGAAGAATCTTGCTATAGTAATAATGATGACTTACCCTTGTGTAATAGGCAATATTTGAAATGCCTTACAAAGATGAACTCTCTACAATAGCCTGTGAAGTAGACATTATTTATCTGTACTTTACAAATAAGGAAACTGAGACACAGTGAAGGAACATGTTGTGGGTCATATTTAATAATTGGTTAGAAAATCAGGCTCTTTGGACCCAACACTGTGCTCTTAACCAATCGGCAGACTGCCTTGTGTGCCATATATATCTAACAATGTGCCTTGCATATTCAGTGAATATCAATTGATTGGCTGATTAGTTTACTGGAAATAATTATCTACATCTGTTTTTGAAAGTAGAGTTTTTGAATAATACTTTGTAAGTGATTGACCCTTATATATTAAATATATATATATATATATATATATATACACACACACACATATGTATATGTTCAATATATATATATATATATATATGTTTCACGTGTCGGAATCTATTTTAATAGCTTTAATATGTGATTATTTAAATGTTAAATGTTTGGGGGCAAGAGGAAAAGACTATGAATTGACCCTAGAGATATTAGGTGTGCAATTATTTAATGCAACTGCAGTACAACCCTTATCCCATTATTCCAGTATGACATGGCCCTTTATTCACTAACCGCATGTCCATCAGCCCCAGCATGAGACCCTATTTTACTTTCAAGTTCCTCCTCTCTTCCTTAGCACAAGTCCATTACATCAGCTCCAAATTGATAAGCGCTTTGCGCCACCTAGTGGAGATATGTTTCTGAAAACATTTCAAGCGAATATCAACCACCAGAGTCTGTATCAATGCCATTCAAAAGCCACTGGCAGATCTATGAATGAAAACAACGGAAACTGAGTAAAACTGGAACCTTTCCCCAATACGCAGCTGCTCTAACACTATCCTTCCAAACTCTCCCTGATTGTTACACCTTGTTCCTGATTCTGCTCAACTGCTTCCTACTGAAAACACCCTTGGTGCTTCTCAAAGTCCACTAGGCTGATCTGTTGACTACAGAGATTTGTGTTCCTACCAGTATGAGGAAGGGGCTCCTGGCAGAGTCCATGTTTCTGGTTGGATACAAGCCAGAAAGGGTGCCATCTGTACCATTCAGGACCCTCCCTCAGCTCCAACTCCCCTCCCCTCCTTGTGCATGTGCTTGTGTAAATCGAACATGCCAGTCCATGCTTGATGGCTTGTTCAAGGGCCTGGCTGTGATTCTTTCAAACTCTGGAACTTGTTCTCATGGACATGTTGACTTTCCTTCATGTTCAACTCCCTATCAGTAGGGATTTCCTCTGGGGACAGCTACACCAAGATCCAGGTTCTTTCTACTTGCAGGCAGGGGAGAGATGGTATGTGCAAGAAGTAAAAAAAAAAAAAAAACTTTGGTTTGTTTTAAGCCACTGAGATTTGGGCTTTGTTACCTCAACATACCCTAGCCTATACTGACTGACTACACTTCCCAATGTTTGTATGTGTGGTTCTGTCTCTTGACTCCATTGATCTGACCATGGAATATGGTTCCCTCTTTAATTCTCCAAAATACCTCTCCCTAAAAGTTTCTGTAACTATAGGAAACGTTTTTAAACTAAACATCCATTCTTTCAAGGGTGCAGTTGGATAGGAGGCATAACTTTTAATGTTCTACAGCACCTCGCCCCACTCAGTTATTTCTTCTCTATTTTGTAATTCAAATTTCCTAGCATAATCAATTTCCATGACTTTGCTGTACTTTCATCTTTATCACCTATTCTGATGTTCAGTCATTCACTTTTGGAAAGCATCATGATAAGGAAGATACAGCACACACTTTCTGCCTATATGTGAACTCAAGGGCAGACACACAGTGACCTTCACAGAAAGCCTGGAAAGGAATCTTTGTTCTTGGTTACTCATCATGATCCTCTATTATTACATGTGACTTATGGACTGAGGAGCTGGAAGCCAGGCTTATGCTTTGTGTAGTTCCCCTTACTGATGTGCTCTGATGCCAAAATTTTGAGCCGTGCTCTGGAGGTCTAGAGTTATTTAACTAAATGATGGCCACTGAAATCCATGCATGGGGAACAAAGAATATCTAGCATATTCCGTATACACAATCACATGTTCTAAAGAGAAAGTACAGTACTCCCCTAGAGATAAAAGTGGCTTCAATCAGTTGGAATTTGAAGGATCATTTTCCCCATCCACATACATAGGAATACTCAGGAAGTAGGAGCCTCCTGTACCAATGAACAAACTGACAACCTTGTTTCCATTTAGAAAAAGTAAAGCTATAGAAAGTTTGTTTATATAAATGAGATCCTATATGAAGTCAGGCCATACATGTAGCGGTGTGTGTATAGTGTGTGTGTGTGTGTGTGTGTGTGTGTGTGTGTGTGTGTGTTTGGTGGCACTGGGGATTGAACCTGGGCCTCATGCATGCTAGGCAAGTGCCCCACCACTGAGCTACCTCTCCAGTTCCCTACACGTAAATAGATATTTTAAAAGGCCAACTTTTTGCTTATTTGTTTGCTTTAACTTGAACAATGCCAGAACCCCACTGATCGGAAATACTTCTCTTTTATGTCTGTGTTTGTATGTTGCCTGCACTCTTTCAAAAACTAATCTCTAGAGGATTCCCTCTAAATAAGAAAAGGAAGAAGCTAGATGGGAGGAGGAGGATGCTCTAAGACATGTGGGAAATGGGAGGCTGGATTTTTTTTTAGCTTTCTGTGGAGACATGGGATCTTCACGTTCCCTTAGCATTCATCTCCCAAAGGCTTACTCTCCCAGTGCAGGAATCCTCTGTGCCCTTCCCCAAATCTGGACTTGCTGCCCATTTAGTTTAGGCACTTCAATATCAGGCACAGAATTAAAAATAACATTGATATTAATAGCAGCTGCTGTGTAATGGGACTTGGCTACATCCTGGTTAGGATGAAGATCTTTACAGTCCTTATCCTATTGATCTTCATGATAACCTCCATAAGCAGTCTTTCCATTTTTGAGTCAAAACCTCCAAAACTTTGATCCCTTATATCACCCCTCCATTTTCCTTGTGATGGTTTAAAGATGCTTCCAAAGTCCTTATCACTCTTCTATTTAGAGGTGGAATTTATATTCCCTCCCCTGGAGTTAGGGGTGTCCCTGAGACTGATTTATCCAATAGTACATGAAAGAACTATGTAACTATGTAAAATCTAAGCGCGGGACTTAGGAGCTCCACCACCTCCATGTTTGTACCTTTCGAATGCCCATCTTGAGACCCAGCTTGTCATGCGAGTCACATCATGTGGGGACAGTCTAGCGAGAGCCCTTACTGAGCTCCCAGCCCACAGCCAGGGCCGATCCCCAGGTTTTGGTGAGTAATTTGGATGTTGTTACCCATGGACTGAGGGCCCAGCCCACACCACACAGAGCAAAAGAAAGAACCAGTTAGCCCACAGACTCAGGAGAGAGATTCCACTGTGGTTTTGAAACACGAAGTTATGCAGCTGTAGAAAACTGGAACATTCCAGGTACCACCCTCTGGAAATACAGGAATGAAGCTCACTCGGCATAGTTTGGTCCAACTGACAACCATGACCTGGCCCATGAACACAGCCAAACCACACCTCAGAGAACTGTGCCGGCAGGTGCTCAGGGTTCATGGGACACGTTCCAGAGGGCCTCGTTCCATCCATTGAACTCCCTCTGCTCTCAGCCTTCTCTGTGGGCTGTTGGCCCTGCTCATTCTTCGGCCCCATAGACTGGCCACCTGCCCGGCTTCTTCCAGCTTTTGATTTCCTTTCCTGGATTCTGACTTTGTTCCTCCATTCTGGCATGGAGTCTCTATAGAATAATAACTCCTTAAATAACCTACTCTTTGGCCTCATGCATGGATGGCTGTCATGTTCACTCCAGCTTCTCATTTTCAAAGGGTTTTTTTTTTTTCCTTGAACTGTGTATTTAGTTTTATATCTTCATAAGACACAGTTTTCAAATCTCTAACTATCCTACTAGGCTCCAGTGGTTTACCTCTAATTTATCAAAATCCTTCATAGTATTTCATTTGGAACTGAGTGCAACATTCCAAGCCCGCATTAAAGAAAGCACCTAGGATTTACTGCTTCCAAAATTTGTTAAGTCTTGTCTTCCTTTTCATCATTCAAGTACATTTCAAGAAGATTTTATTCAAACAGGTTCGGTGAATTACCTTGTTTCTCACCACTAAATTCATTCCTTCAAGTTAACATCAATTTATCTATGAAAGCTTTTCTGGTTGGCTTTGTTCAAACAACTGGTTCTGCAATTCACCAGATGAAAACTCATTCCATTTTCAGTTTCCACCTCACTCATGATAAGTATGTTGTAATCGATCCAGGTTTCTATCCAATTAGGGTCTTCCAGTTTAGAAACACTATGGGGAAAAGAAGTCAAATTAATTCAATGTTGATAGTCAATCGTCCACTATGATCACTTAATTCTTTAGATGATAAATGGCCTTGTGCCATCTTCAATCAAAGGGAAGAGTTTGGCTCTGATACGTGGACGGTGTTTACAGGCTTTGTGTGTCACCAGCCCTTGGTCTGCCAACAAGTCACTTTGCTGTTCAGTGCTTGGTGGGGATGGGCCACATCACTGGTTGGACATAAGCCCAGCCTCATCTCCATCTGATGTTGGTATAATTCCCCTGCTTCCTGACTCTTTCCTACTCTTTCTGCTTGGTTTGGCGTTTCCAAACTCCCTTCTGCTTCTTGGCAATTCTCTCCTGGGCTCCAGGGCCCAGGCTGTCTCCTACTGCCATCCTTATTCTATCTCCAACCCCAGTGGATCCTCACCCCTCGGCTTCCCTCTCATCCCTACCCCATATCTAGTGGGCCTTGGTCATCAGAGCCCTCCATCTCCCAAACACACATGCCCCTTTGTCAAATTGCTTCCTCTTCCAAAGATTCTCAAACCATCTTTTTAATAGTTTCATGACATTTATTTTTCAAAAACAGCTAAACTTCAAGCTCCCCAAACTATAATTTACAGAATCTAAATGTTCTCCCTTTTTAACACTGAAGTAAGCTAATAGCCCAAACTGGCAAGTTCCTTCAATTCAGAACTTCTTTCAGTGCCCTGGGGTGTAATTGATCTGGGAAGTGATTCACTTAAAACGAGTTCAGTGCTGTCTTACTGTCTGTATTTCTCTCAGGTTTTATTTCCCCCTTTTCCATTGCTTGTGCTATTCTTTCTAGGTTGATGGCCATAATCCAATGAAAAACCAAGGTAAATAAACTATTAGTTGATATGAACCCATTTCTTACTGGCTGAAGACCCACTTTTTTCCCTAACTTTGTCCCACGCGTCCCAAACACAGTTTCTAAAGTGCATTTTGATGTGTCTGTCACAAGCCTCAGTCCGTTGCCTCTTCTGGATTTCCAGTACTGTTCTTACAAGTGGAACTGCCCCTCCTGGGGATGTCCCTCCACTCCACCTCTCCTCATAGGGTGTTGTCAGTCTCCTCTTATGAGAAGGAAGGGGCAGAGGGGGTTCCACTGTGTGACACTGAACTGCAGGGGGTTGTTCAGCTCCTTGGTACCGCCTTTCTCCTTGGCTAGGTCCATTCCATTTGCAGTGCCCTGAAGACACTGTGAGGAGACGGGAGGAGACAGAAGAAGACGTGAAGTCAAAACAGCTCAGAGTACTCAGAGATCAGAATGCTTTGGACTTCTTGCTTTAATACTGCTAATGATACTTACTCACACTGAATAAGCACCTAATGTGTTCCAGGCAGTGCCCAAAGTCCATTATACACATCCATAAATGAGCACTTCTTGTTGTCCCCTGTTTTTCAGATGATGACATAGAGGCATACAGATTGGCCCCAGTGGTAAAGGTCTTAGTGAGTTGGAGAGGCAGGCCAGGGTTGTGACTGAGAGTGAGACTCTAGAACCTGTTGGTTCAGACCCCACTGCCACCACCTCCCTGTGCCCCTCACCCCAGCTCTATACCACTTCTCCACCCCCCATCAGCTGGGTGACTCTGGCCACATGACTTACCCACTGTAAGTCACTCCATCATCTTTTAATGTAGAGAATTCAGTAGATGACCTCCAACATTCCTCATGGCGCAGATACCCAGATATGCCCCTCACACTTTTTCTACCTTGGAGATGGCCCCAGTACTCATGCCAAGGCGCTGCCTGCCTGGATTGGAAACACCAGGGCTGGATCTTGTTGTTTGGGCCTCCAGATTCGGCCCCATCCTTGCCAGAAATACCCAGATCCCCTGGGAAGAATACAGGGAGCCGTTATTCTGGGATTGACCTATCCGGATTGAGGCTTGTCACTCAGGTAATGGGTATGAAGTCAAACTTCAGACACAGGGGAACACAATCACTGCGGCTCAACAAAAGAACAGCAATCACTCAACCCAAGAGCTAATGAGACAATTAGCTCCACCCTCTCTATGTCATGTTTTTGGCTTGTGATATGTCTATTCTATTTTAAACAAAAAATATCTTTTTTAAAACTTTTTTTTAGTAGTAGGTGACCACAATACCTTTTATTTTACTTATCTGTATGAGGTGCTGAGGATTAAACTCAAAGCCTCTCATGTGCTAGGCAAGCACTCCACCACTGAGCCACAACCTGGCCCCCAACACACACCCTGCAAATCTTTATGATCTGGCTACATCTGATAATAAACCATACCTGTCACTACAGGAAGAGAAAAGATACAGCAGAGAAGTAGAATGTCTTCTTGAAAATTCTAACAGCTTTTTGTTGTTTTCTTTTTTAATCTTTTAAGTTCTGGGCATTGAACCTGGGGCCTTTTATATGCTAGGATAATGCTCTATCACTGAGTAATGTCCCCAGTTCTTTTTATTCTATTTTGACAGTTGCTGAGGCTGACCTCAAATTTGCAATCCTTCTATTTCAGCCTACTGAGTAGCTGAGATTACAGGCATGTGCCAATATGCTGACGGTCTTTAAAGATCCTATTAAACACTTTACCATGGGAAGGAAAGGCATCTGAGCCCACAATGTGTAGAAAACAGACACTCTCCATATTATGCTTCATCTGACCCAATGAACAAGAAGGGAAAAGTCAGAGATAGATATTTGTATGTTAGCTCAGCCTCATTTTGAAATTTTAAAAATACGCTTTCACAATGATAGGACTAGAACTGAACTTTTTAAAATGTGTGCTTGCTATAGCTATTCTGTTAGCTAAATCACAGTGACATTTAGAGTGATGAATCTCAAGTTTATTGATATTTGTCAGAAAGCTCAATGCGTACTCAATAACTTGTTAGTTTGTTCAAACATCATGAAATATTGTGACATTTTTTCTTGTAGATTTTCTACTGATGTTCACATTCATGAAAGTAGATATTCTCAGTCGACCTTCTCAGTAGTGACTTCCATCCTTATAAGTCGAGAACATTTAAAGCAGAAAATACTTTTGGTCTACATAACAGCTGCCTGGGCCTGGGAAAGGCAGGGTGGAAGGGCCACAGGTTCAGGACCTGTGACCTGAACACATAGCCTACCCTGATGGGAGCCCCTGTGCTTCTGAAGATCAAGAGAGAGCAAACAGAGTGTTTTTCCTGAGACCTTGGGATTTGCATACAAGCTATTGACATGAAAAGGGGAGAATGACCCAGGCTGCCCTTAGTTTAGATTCGTCCATACTACTTCTGAATGTTAGATTAAAACCACTGAAGATGAGATGATCAATGGAAAGGTATATAATGTTGAAGAACACAGTTATTTTAAAAAAATGCACCCAAAAGCACTATCTCAGTGGAGGATGCCAAGCTGTGGCTCTATAGTTCTGTGAGGGTGTGGCTAAGGCCCCCACAGGCTTGAGCAGGTACCCACCCAGCCCAGCCTAGACAGGGGAGGGGAGGGTCTATTTCTTCCCTTCTATTGTTCCAGAAGTTGTTTTCCCACAGATTCACTGCTGTGCAACTTCAGAGGGTGAAGACAAAGCCTCCATAGAAAAATAGACAGGTCTCAGTTATAAACCCAGTGAATTGGGCTTCAAATGTAGTAGGGAGCTGCAGGACACCAGAAGTTGGCCCAGACTACCTGTCCCTGAGCATGAGACAGCTTCCCTTGGTCACTGTTCTGCCCAGGGTGTGAGACTGACTATTGCAGCACCGAGTACTAGCGGCTCCAGAACTTGTTTGTTGCAAGGAAAATAAAATTCCTCCAAGATTGGCTAATACATAAAATTCCTTCACTGTATTTGAAATGTTGGAACAGTCTTACAGGGAGAGTTTGATAATAAACAACATGCAAGATCAAAAGGATATGAAATCTACTAAAATGATTAACCTGTTTAAAAGAAAAAAAAAGATGGGAGGAGAGTAGAACAATATAATCTATGATGGAAATGATAAATCATTGGGCAGACTTTAATTCGCCATCTACAATTTGCAGAAAAATACACTGGTAGGTCCTGATTAAGATTTATTGTCAAAAATCAGAAAAACAGAAGTAATTTTATGGATAAAAATGGCTAGTAAGTATTAAGCTCTATTTTTATGTGCCCTGTTTTCACATAGAAATCTGCTTTCTTCTTTAATGATAAAGTTAATTGTGACTAATATATATTAAGCACTTAGTGTATGCCAAATATTTTACATGTGTTACCTTATTTAATGCTTATAAAACCCCCTCCAACAGTAGGTGGGCATCTTAGCTCAGGCTGCTGTAACGCAACACCACAGACTGAGTGGCTCAAACAACAGAAATTTATTTTCTTACAGTTCTGGAGACTGGGAAGTCCAAGATTAGGCAAGATCCAAGTGCCAGCCGGTTTCATTTCTAATACAGGCTCTCTCCTGGTTTGTAGACCACTGCCTTCTCATTATGTCCTCATACCACAGAAAGAAAGAAAGAGAGAAAAAACATGTGTGTGTGTATGTGTTCTGGTGTCTCATGAGCACATTAATCAAATCAAGGCTCATACTTTGACCCCATTTAACCTTAATTACTTCTTTTTAAAAAAATTTTTAGTTGTAGATAAACACAATTCCTTTATTTTATTTATGTGTTGCTGAAGATTGAACCTAGTTCCCTGGGCATGTGAGGCGAGCACTCCACCGCTGAGCCACAACCCCAGCCTTTAATTACCTCTTTACTCCAAATATAACCACACTGGGAGTTATGGCCTCAGCAAAAAAGTTTGGAAAGGGAACAATTCAGTCCACAGCAATGGGAGATCATTCTCATTGCACAAATAAGGCTCTCAGAGATGAAGGAGACCACGTGGATTCTTACAACTAGTAAGCAGAAGGAGCAGGACCATGAACCTCTGATGACCGACTCCTAAACCCAGTGACCTTAGCCACCACCTTGAAGAAGAAGGCACAAAGTGCCCGTGAGCCCACCACCCGGACAGCATCTTCATCACCACGAGTTCTTGGTTATTTGTCAATCTGCGTATTTTTCTTACAGCTGTAAACGTCTGCCCTCATTAATCTGCATGCTGCTATCATTACTTAGCAACAGTCTGCACCTACACATCTATATATCAAAAGTAAATACTTGCTTTTTCCACTAGCACCTGGTATTTGATGTGAACACCACGTGAACCCATCATCTCAAGCCATCCTCACTCCACGGCCTCCATCTAGGACCTTATGCTATCTCAACAGGACTGTCAGCATCTCTTAAATAGTTCCTTGGCTTCTTCTCCTGCCTCTTCCATCACCTGAGCTGAACCCACTGTGATCTGTATACAATATGAGTGCTTGTCTGTCAGGCTTCTCCCCTTCCAGTCCTGAGTCCCCACTGCCTAGAGTGCAGAGTTCAGGTTGCCCTGGACTGCTGTATTCCGTGCTCTGTGGCCCTCTACCCCTCTGCCAGCTCCCTTCGCCCTCCCTCCAACTCCTGCCATACCAACCTACCTCTGTTTCCCTGGGTGTTCCGCCAGCCCTGCACTCTCATCTCACGCCCTGAATTAAAACCATCTGCCATCAGCCTGGAGAAACCCCACCCATCTTCCCAGACCTGACAGATGATACCCTGTCTGCCCTGTGAACATGCCTACATCTCTCCGAGTGAGTGTAGCCCACTTTCCTTGTGGCAACTATACACCGGACATGGCTCTCATTATCCCTCATCCTGGTGAACTGTCCATCCTTCTCCACGACTATATGGGGACACTGGCAGGTCACTCCTTGCGATTCACTTTTATGTATTCAGCTCCTAGTGCATGTAATAAGTCTCCATCGATGTTTATGGCACACGAACTGATTCATAAACTAACTCAATTATTTGCTTAGCCATTTGTCAATGTGCTTGTGTCTATCTTTCACGGATATAAACTTTTCCATACATTCTTTTTCTTTTTGTATTATTTCCTGGGCATTCGTTTCCCATGTTAAAATAATGTGGTGACCATTTTAAAGTTCCTAGTTGATATTTTTACTGTATGACTCACTAGAATGATGGCACCAACTCCTAGTGCCACCTGGAAAGTCATGATCAAGGGGCAGGAAGAATGGACACTTAGCTTTATGGAAGACATTTACCCTGAAGAGTGAGTCTTAATATCTGTATCACCTTGCTCAGTTTTTTTATATATAATAGGTATTCAGTATCAGAGAGGGGGGAAACATTAACTATGAATTCTCTGCCCAGAAAACCATTGTGTTTCTCCCATAGCCTTTTTTTTTCTTTTCTTCTCCTGCGTTAATCTTAGTGAAAGAATTTTGTTTTCAGAAACTTTTCACTTTTACTTTTCTCTCTGGATCTATCTCTTGGTATAGTTCCTAATTGGGTCCCTTAAATAAGATGGAAATTATCTTTAGGTTTCTCTGACTTTATCAATAGAAGTCAGCAAAAGAAAAAAAAAAAAGTCTGACCCCGAGCCTGACCCTGACTTGTCCCATGGCCCAGCAACTGCTTCTGGCTTTGCTGTTTGGATAACCTCTGCGTGTCTTTCCACCCCCACAGATCAAGTTGGAGCTCCCAAACAAATATTTGTCCCGATTTTGAGCACAGTTAGAGAGCTTCCTTCTCTTTCTCCTTTTATTTTTGACAGGAACTGTGAGCCTCTGTTGTTCCTTTGAACTTGATTCAGGACGAAGGAGTGGAATTCTCTCCAGGCCATCTGCTCTGGAGAGCTTGGCAAAGCAGTCCGGCAAAATGAAAGGACTCACGTGCTTTCTCATCTGGTTATTTCTTTTGGAAACACAAGCCTTTGAGATCCCCATAAATGGACTTCCTGAAGTAAGTACATCTAGAGGGCTCCTTGCTGCTGTTCTGAACGTAAATAGCAGATTGCAATTGCTATTCAATGATCTCGCTCTGTGTAGAAAGGAAATTTGTAGAACAATCATCAGAGTACAAGCATTTACCATTATAATTACTGGAATATGTATTTACCTCTTAAAGCATCAGTGGGTTTTGCATGAGAAATAAGTCAAGTTCAGTGGTCAGGCATCATTGTGTAGCAGTTATGGAGCAGAGCCTGTAGTTCCCTATCTAAAAAGGCCAAAAGATTGGTATAAAATTCAATGCTGTGTGTAAGCTGCCTGCCACAGTTCATGGACTAGCAAGTGTTAACAATTATTAGCTATTACTATTAAGAAATGTCATTATCACTGTTTTCCCTAGGAGTCATTATCAAAGCACCATTGCTTTTTGTACTAAGTGAACTATGATTTTTGTGTAAGGACTCTTTAAGCTTTCCTATTAAAAGGGAATATGGAAAGTGAGCTGGCAAAGTGCAGGAATAGTTCCCATGGATTCAAGGTCTTTATTCGGGATCCTTGGTCATCTCATGTAAGGAAAGTCTTGAACTGAATCTTTCTGAAATTCATGTAGGAGTTACTGTTATGCCAGAAAAGCAAAATGTGTTATGGGACTATCCTAGCAAATGCAGAGGTCTTGCTTGAAGAAGAATACGATGGCGTATTTGCAGGGGGAGATTGCTCTGCTTAGAAATCATTGCATTTTCTAACACTTTGAAAACCATCAAATGTGTCAGAAATCTTAAACTGAAGTCAAGACACCCAAATGTGTTTGTGATTTTTCAGTCATTTCTAAAACTGGCTTTCCTTTCCTACCTACATTTTTAACTCAGGAAGATGAATTGATCATATCTGTCTAGCCCACCATGCTAAGGCCCTGAGGTCTATCCAAATACTTCCCCGAGTACCCACCTAATCACTGGGTCACTTTGGCCATTACATGTCTGTCCAATCATCTCCACACAAACTAAAAAATGAAGTCCCACCTCCAACAAATTTATAGATGTTAATTTCCTTTTACTCACCTCTGAGACCAAACAAGAAAACAAAATAGATTGAAAAAAAATCATGGTATAAAATAATGAGATGGTCCAGAGGCAGAGGAAAAGGAATATGAAATCATATTATGACTGCTCCAGCTGCCTCTATTGCTCTAGATATTTTTAATAGATATAAACATCCTAAATTCTTTTTTTAAGTTTGCAGAATATGGTGATCTGGTGGAACTGGCCCCAGGAAAATTTCAATTTGTGCCAGAGAACCGGAGGTATCAGGTACAGTAAGCTTTACTTCCAAAGGGAAAATAGGAGAAAGAGCTCATGGGTGGAGAGGTGAAACAGGTACGATGGTGCCTCTGGCTAGATTTTCTCAAGATCTCACTTCTTAGTCAGTTTAGTGGTTTTGCATCTAGGTGGAAACACTGTCAAGGTTAAATAAAGTGAGACCTCCATATAGCTCTCCAGGGGCAGTCAGTCATAACGATCCCCTTAGTTCCCTAAAGAATACATGGCTGTGAGTTTTCTTCAAAATTAAAGATTCTGGAAATATCTTATTGCCTTATAAGAAGTGCCTCTTAGGAAGGATTTTCTTAATCCAGTGGTGACACTTCTCATTGTGACCATGCATTCTCCTTCCTCTGGTCACTCTGCCCTGGGAAGCTGCTCAGAAAGTACCATGGAAGGAGAAATATCATGCTGGAGGCCACAGACGCAGCCTAGATAAAATCCTCTAATTAATGGGGGTGAGCTCAGCAATGCCAGGAGGCTTTTCCCACACAGAGCCCACTGCTAAGAAAGAAGGTCTTTATGGAAGCAACACTAAGCTGACTGATGACTTAGTTTGTGTGGGTATCAATGTTTGACGTTTCTAAAGTCCAGGTTTTTTTGTAGATCAATAATATTAAAACCCAACCAGCGAGACTTCATTTAACCATGGGGGAGAAAACGTAACCATCAAACTTTCCATTCAAAAAGTCTGAAAGAAAGCAACTATTGACTTCACCTTGTCATATAGCACCTGCTAAAGCCTGGGTTCAACCCAAATCAGGCAAGCTGAGCTTACATCCAAAACTTGTCTTATTTTACAACCCATCAGGTATTCAATTTCCACCCATCAATCCTAAGCCATTCGCCTTTCGAAGGCAAGATGATTTCCATGTGGAGAACCCCATAGCATGATGTTGAGAGCACAAAAGTTTCCAGGTGCCAGTCACTGTGTTTGGTTTCAAGGCTAATCATGGAGGAAGTACATCAAAGTCCCTGCTGGCATGTAGCTTAGTTTAGAAGGAGACAGAACCTAGGAAACTGACCCCTCATGTGAAATGGATAAGAGGTAGATGTTGTGAGTGTAGGAAAGAGCTCCTTGGAAAATACTTACCTGACTCATTGGGGGAGGGGGCATGGTCAGAGAATTTCAAAGAAAATTCTGCCAAAGCTGAGATGGGAAGGATGGCTAGGACGTCATTATGGTGGGCTGGGGGCATTGCAGATGGAGGGGGACTGGCAGCAAGAGTGTTTTTGACAGTGGGAACAGAGTGTCCAAAGTCCCAAGGCAGAATGGAGCACCCCAATCACCACTCAATTGAAGAAAAAGCAAACCAGACAGAGTGAAGAAAATCTATGCTGCTCAGGATAAGTCTGGCTGGACATTTTCACTTAAAAATATTCATTTTAGCATTATGTCACAGAGGGGTGTGCCCGCAACCAAAAATGGCTGAGAAACTTGTTCAGAGAAACTCACCAGTGGGAAAAGAGTTTCTGAGAATATTTGAGATTCATGTCTCAGCTCTAATGAAGGAACTACAGCTTAGTACTGAAGGGGAAAAAATGTTTTTGACGGAGAGACCCGTTTTGCCCTTGAGATAATAAATGCCATGCAGTTGAAGGATGATTGTCTAACTTCCTTCCACAGAGAAGCCTTTCTGGAGAATCCGGAGAAGTGATGGTAAGTTTGCTTTGATTTTGTTATAAGTTGATGTGTGAATGATTTTCCTGTTAACCATTATCTGGAAATCAAGCCAGGTGTCTCCTTGGTCTTTGTCACTGAGAGTATTGACCTGAATTTTGAAATACCCCTTTGCCCAATTCTGTTTGTAAATCTTTCCAAAATTCTGCACTAGAGTGTCCAGTATTTGTAGACAGGACAGTTGCCACCAAGGAATTAAAGTGTTCTTTATTTTCTAAAGTTTCACCAAAAACATAAGTTTCATCCTACCATATGCATTTATTGCTACTTAACAGTTTTGATTTAAAACATGACATCTGACAGCTTTGGAGAATAAAAGAGTGGCCATGGGAAGGAACTCTTATTAGACGTGAAATGGCCAAGTTCCCTCAGACGGTCAAAGTAGACCTCTGTGTGGCCAGAAAATGCCCAAAGTTTACATTGTGCTTCCTGCTCTGAGCTCTCAGAAACTGTGGGAAGATCACATTGAAGGGGGAAGAAAAGCAAGGAAATCAGTCTGGATTTTTATCTTAGCTTGAGATGAACTGGGTATTAACTAATTACAGGTTTAATCTTTAATAAAGGTTGGGTGTCGAAACCTAGGTTTGAAATAAATAACTCGTCTTGGAGTTAAAAGCAAAATCTAATGTGTCACATACTGGCCGTGTCTTTGCCAAGGTTTGCACACTGACATACAGTGATTTTTACATCAGGGCTACCGCAGATAAATCCATTTATGGGTAGAAGGATGGGTTTTGGACCAATATTTGCATCAAAATTCCCTATCCGTGGTATTCTACTCGCCACCCACACCCGACATTGTTCTCAATGATTTATTGTTCTCAAAGTTTTATTTTGAGGGAAAATATGAGAACTGACTAGGAAATCATAATAGATGATACCAAAAAAGACATGTAGCAGCATTGGAGGCTGCTGCATGCCCTTCAGCCCATACCACCCTGATTATATCCCATTCTGAAGGCACAGCCAGGACCCCCTTCCAACCTTGGGATCCTGCCTCCTTTCACTAACTATGTTCTTTGAAGTTATTTCCTGGACTTTTTCAATCCAATTTTGCTCCCACAACCATTTTCTACTTGGATTTAAAAAAATTCATAAACTCAGAGAGCTAAACAGCATGGGAAAATATCTCAAAACAAAGGCCAACTTCTTCTTGTGGGATACTCTGAGAAGTTAGGAGACTGCTTAACAGTTGCGAAGTTACATATTTACGAATGCTTTAGAACTGGTCATAACAAATAAAATATACTGCTGGTCATGGCATATACATAGTTCCATTCAGAATGATTTTACTATGACGCCTTCTTGACCATTTCAGGAGAATGTTGATCAAGTAACTCTTTATAGCTATAAAGTCCAGTCCACCATTACTTCTCGTATGGCCAATACCATCATCCAGAGCAAGCTGGTGAACAACTCCCCGCAGCCTCAGAATGTCGTGTTTGATGTTCAGATTCCCAAAGGGGCCTTTATCTCCAACTTTACCATGTGAGTACTTCTGGGAAGAGCCAGATATTGCATGGTTCAAAAGCCCTCCTAGTTAAAATGTAACTCTTCTGGAGGTTTCCGCTTTCTGAGCTGTGGATCTGCTGGATGTTTAGAGTCCTTGTGGGGTGGATCTCAACAATTCATTCCTGTCCAAAGTATCGGAATTTGTGAAGGATTTGCTTTTCTTTCTAATGAATTAAAGCAAACTTCAGGTTATCTCTACGGCAACCACATCCACTTACTTGCATTTTAATATGCTTTCTTTGGAGAAGAAACACATATGGAGTTGTCCTTACTTGTAGGAAACCACATATGAGTATGTGAGCCATAAATCAGTGTCATCTACCATATGTGTCTCTATGAGGAAAAAAAAAATAGTTGAGAACTGCTGATTAAATCCAATCATTTATTCGGTGCTAGAATTCCTCCATTATATCACTGACAAGTGGGTTATCTGGGCTTGACTTGACTCTTTCCTTAATGATAAACTCACCACTTCCCAAGGCAATCAACTCAATGGTTGACAGCTCTGTTATAATGATTTCTTATACTTAATTTAAATATTTTCCATTTTCTACCCAATGACTCTAGGGCTACACACATAGAATTTTTAAAAAATTCTCTACAAAATATATTTTGAAGTGCTCATGGGTGAAATGATATGCTGTCTGAGATTGGCTTCAAAATAATTGAGGTGGAAAGTGTGGGAGTATAGATGAATTAAGATTGGCAGGGTATTGATATTGGTGTAGCTGGGTGATGGTTTCATGGAGATGGATCATATTTTTTCCTCTCAATTTTTCATATATTTGAAAATTTCCATAATTAAAACAATTTAAACTTCACCAATATCTTTTAAAAAGTTAAGGCCAGTTACCCCGTTGGATATGACTTTCTAACCCTTCCCTGCACATTCAGATGACCATCCCCAGAGAATGCTCCCCCTGGTCAGCTCCCCCTGTTCCCTCTGGAACAGACCTGCATGTGGTCTATTTTCTCATTAAGGCATTAGGTCACTTCTTATTTGCTTTGTCTTTCATAACCCAAGATTTAATCATTGATAATTGTGAATGAACAAAGGGTTCAATTAGCAAGTATTGTGGCTGTCAAAAACTGCAGATTCATGTTAATTGTATTTTCAAGAAAAAGAAAGTAGGAGGGGAAAAAAAGAATTATGTGAATTGGTGCCCTTTGATGGTTGGCTTAAAAATTTACAACCTTTTTTTTTTTTTTAAGTCAGCCATCCCTAGAAGGCAAAGGGAAGGAGGAAGCTTTTGGTAGTGGTATTATATGACACCATGTCTAGAAATCACATTTAAAACTATTTAAATACATTCCTATGTTTAAACCACATAATCGGAACTCATTCTAGTTATCTCTTCTCTTTCCCTTCATTCTTTTTTTTCTTCTTCCTCTTCTCATCCCATAAAATATTTGAAGTGACAAGACAGAATTGTGAAATGTACATTTATTTTAATCCTCTCTGTTCAAAGCTGAATTTATAAGACCTGGGAAAATAGCTGTTTCACCATCAGTGTTTAAAATGAGCTCATACCAGCCAAAACATGTCTTCTACTCTTTTATCAAAGGTCCGAATAGTCTGCTCTGGAAGAGAGGTCTCTTTGCCTTGAAGACCTCTCAGGGTTTTGAGCTTCACTGCAATGTGGTGGGAGAGCATTGGCCTAGACTTGTGGATTCTCATCTCACTTTGGTTCTGACTGGCTGTGGGACCTTGAGTATGCTCCTTGTCACCTTGGATCTGATTTCTCCCATCTAAAGGGGAAGACCTAGAAATGTAGGGCAGAAAGTTCTTTAGCTGTGTCACACATCATGGGCTGTCTGGTGTTCTTGGTCTCCTCCAATAAATGCCAGAGCACATTCCAGTCACCATAACAATCAGAAACTTTTCCACACATTTTTAAATGCCTCCTTGGGAAAGAACTGACCATTTAAGTGCTCTAAAGTTCCCATTTGCTCTTAAAATTCTGTAATTCTACTCCTTTAACCAACCATTACTTGGCAGGAATTAGGTACTAGCCAGCTAAAAGATGGGTAGAGACAGGGATGCAAATAGAAGGCAGAGATCCCCAAGGGAGATGTTAGAGAGACAAACACAAACTTTGTGAAGGAATTGCCTGCACCTTCCTCCATCTTTTTGTAATCTTTTCCACCGTTTGCAAGAAAGCAGCTAGCATTGCTTTAACAAAGTACCATAGACTTGGTGGACTTAAACAACAAAAACTTACTTCTCATAGTTTTAGAGACAGCAAAATCTAAGATTCAAGACAATGGCAGATTACATGCCTAGAGAAGATTCATAGATTGCCGCAGCCCAGCTGGCTGGGCAAACTAATGGGGGGGGGGGTGACA
This sequence comes from Urocitellus parryii, assembly GCF_045843805.1. Taxonomy (NCBI): domain Eukaryota; kingdom Metazoa; phylum Chordata; class Mammalia; order Rodentia; family Sciuridae; genus Urocitellus; species Urocitellus parryii. The sequence continues at coordinate 72,784,561 of NC_135539.1, read as the reverse complement.
AGAAACTTGTGAAGGTTGATGCAGCAGGAGTGGGAGAGCCGTTTATTGTAAGACAGGAGGGGTCTATATACATTACACACAGCTTATCTTAATTAACATAAACTAGATATAGCAGTCAACCAATAAGGAATCTCCATGGCTCCATGGCATTACTTCACAAACCACTCCCTCTGCAAAATGCCAGGCGCCATCTTGAATTGTTTACAGACTCTAACAATAGATGGCCATCTCTTTGCTGTTCTCACATGGTAGAAAAGGGCAAGAGAACTCTTGAGGTTCTCTTTTATGAGGGCCCTAATCCTATTCATGAGGGCTTCACTCTTAGGATCTAATGATCTCTTAAAGGACCCACTGTTTAGCATCATCTTATTGAGAGGTGGGATCAACCTGTGAGTTTTGGTGGGACATAAATATTCCAGTTCATTGCAAACCCCCAGGATTTCCTAATTCTTAACTCCCAGAAGAATGATCTGATGAACCAAATGTATGTCGGATAATTAGCGATTTATCAGTCATCTCTCCTAGTCACATTTGTCGCTCATACTTCCAAAGAGAGCAATGCTTCATCTGGAGGATAAAATGTGGCTATGAAAAAGTTCAAACCCAAACAACAGTACATGAAGGAAAAGCTTTAGGGTGAGTGTTAGCTAGCCCCTCACAAGATAAAGGGAGTGACTCAAATCTCTCTCTTCTTGTTTCTTATAGATACAAAATGATCATTTCCCACATTCACTAAATCAACCTTAATAAATGGGTTGCTTGTTGTTTGTTAGTTTTGCTAAGACTACTACACTGATCAACCCATTGCCTCCTGTCATTTTCTAGGACTGTAGATGGCACGACGTTCACCAGTTCCATTAAGGAGAAAACTGTGGGCCGAGCTCTCTACTCACAGGCGAGAGCAAAAGGCAAGACGGCTGGACTGGTGAGGTGAGAGGACTGGGCCACGGTGCTTCCTCTCCCATCCCATTTCCCCAAGGCCAACCATCCTCCAGAAAGGCACCAGATTAAACAGACGAAACTCTAAAAGTTAGATGGTAAAATTAGACAGCACAATTTCTATTTCCCTGCAGGCCTCTCTTCCACCTATAAGATTTGGGAGATCTCACTTAGGTTATGCTTATATTGATTGTCTTATATAGATACTCTATAAATCAACACTGTTTTTTAAAATAAATTTATTTTTTAATTTTAATTAGGTATATATGACAGCAGAGTGCAGTACTGTCTTTTTTTCTTTGCTAAAGAGTGCAGAAAGGAACTATATGTATTGATGATTTTATCAACAAAACTTACTGTATGTACAAAAGGAAAATTTTAGAATTGGTTTTAATGATTTTTCTGCCTTATGTTTACAGCATAGAGCCTTTTAGAGCATCAAGAACTAAGCTTAGATTCTGGGGATATTTTTTTTCCCTCTGTAGTCTTACATAAGACACTGGTTATGCCAAATCACCTCAAAAAAGCAACCTTTCAAGCAAACAGCTCCAAAGGAATCTTCAACGTATCACTCTTCACACTGCACACCTCTCTGCCACATTGTTTTCATCTTCATTTACTCTTCTTCGTTCCTAAATGTACCTCTAGTTGAAATTCTTTCATGTCACTCATGCATTTGTTTATTCAGAAAAAAAAAAAGCATCCAGTGTCAACTCTGTACCCAGCTCTGTTAGAAGCAGCAGTAACACAAAAACAAATACTGTCAGGCTTGTGGAAGAGACAGACAAGGAGAGTGGCTATCCTGTGGATAATGGGCAATGCTGATGCAGGGGGGATCCTGAGTACCAAGCATGCAATTCTGTTTGGAGGGTCCAGAAAATATTCAGAGACTGATGTTACAGCCGAGCCCAAACAGATACATGTAATTCAGCCAGGAAGAGAAAGGAGAGAAGAAATTTGAAGACAGGGAACATATCCAGCTTCCCTGCGGGTTAATTAGTTCTTTGACTTCATGAATCACTTTGCCAGCTTTGCACATAGACTACATCATCCATTCATTTATTCATCCCACATACTCGAGATTCAGCGGAGAACATAGAGCTCTCCTTCTAATCCACTTCTCAGATAAATATGGCCTCTTCCAACATATTCTGCCTCAAAGCTTTGCACTAGACCATGTTTGCCTTTTTCTTCCACTACCCAGTATCCCAAGCTGACTGCCTTCAGTACTTCCCTGAAACTAAATGTGCTGATTATGCATAAGTTCACCTTGTTTAAAAGCCATTCATTGTTACAGGGAATGGTGGTCCACTCCTGTAATCCTGGTGATTCAGGAGGCTGAGGCAGGAGGATTGTAAGTTTGAGGCTGGCTCAGCAATTTAGCACAAGCCTGACTCAAAATAAAATGGGTTGGCATAGCTCAATGATAGAGCACTCCCCAGTTACAGAGAGAGAGAAAGAGAGAGAGAGAGAGAGAGAGAGAGAGAGAGAGAGAGAGAGAGAGAGAATGTCATTTGTTGTTAATTCTGATATTGGAATCATCCTCGCTGGATAATTCTGATGTTTATTCCTTAAAACCATAAACACTTCAAGATCAATGATCACATAGAACTCAATATGTTCGGTGACTAAATACACAGCACACCTTATATCGAAAGTATGTATTCAATTTGATAAAATAATTTTCCTTGAATACCTTCAAAAATATAAAGAATTCCTAGAATAGGTCTTGAAATGCATTGTAGGAAATATTCGCTGTCTCTGGAGGCAACTAAACTTGGGTTTGAGTCTTGGAACTACAGTTGACCAGCTGTGGGATCCTGAGTAGATTACCTATCTACATGAGCCTCACTTTTTATCATCTAAAAAATGAGGGTAAGTTGCAGAACTGCTGTGTCAGAGATGAAATACGTCAAGTTCCTGGCACAGGCGAGGGTGACTTGGCAAACAAATTCACATCAGAAGTTCTAGAAGCCACAGATCAGGGAGGAGAGGAGAGGAAACGGAAATGCTTGGTAGGATTAAATTTATCCAGAAGTTGCACTTTTCTCTTTCATACCTATTTCATAAGCAACTGAGCAGGTCTGATCTCCCAGGACAAGACTAGATGCTCGCTGGCTAGATTCTGGGCCTCACAGTTCAATCACGTGCGTGATGACTTATGTTTGGGGGCTCCTGCATTTAGGAGCAGAGCTGTTGATATGGAGAACTTCAAAACGGAAGTAAACGTCCTCCCTGGAGTCAAGGTGCAGTTTGAACTTCATTACCAAGAAGTGAATTGGAGGAAGCTGGGATCCTATGAGCACAGACTTTATCTGCAGCCTGGACGACTGGCCAAACACCTGGAGGTGAGTGGGGCTGGTGGCAAGTGCCTTCTCTTATGATGTCTATCCCTGATCGTCACTACTCTTGTATTTGGTGCATTTGGCTCTGCAGTACACTGTGGTGTGCCAAAAAGATTTGAGCTTGGAATCAGCCACATGAATGCCTGATAGATTTTGAAAGCAGCTCAGCTGCTTTGTAGCTGTATTAGTTTTTTAGGGTGCTGTAACAAATCACCACAAATTGTGTGGCCTGAAATAACACAAGTGTACTCTCTCCACTTCCGGAGGACAGGAGTCTGAGATGAAGGTGTCAGCAGAGTTACACTCCCTCTGGAGGCTCTGGGGAAATTCTACTCCTTGCTTCTTCTGGTGTTTGCAGCTGCTATTTCTTGACTTGTGACCTGTGGCCGTGACACTCTGAATTTCTTCCCCAAGGTCATATTCACTTTCTCCTCTGGGCATCTCAAGTCTCCCTCTACCTTTTTCTTATAAGAACACTTGTCATTGGATTTAGGGCTCACCAGGTAGAACAAAATCATCTCACCTCAAGATCCTTAACAGCATCCGTAAAAACCATTTTGCAAATAAGCCACATTCACAGGTTTCGGGGGTTTGAGGTAGCATATCTTTCATGGAGGCTGCCCTGAAACCCATACCATGATCTTCATGGTCAAGTTATCCTGAGTCTCCACTCTTTCATATTTAAAAAGGCTGATAGAACATACTTGCATTTCTTAGTTACAAGTGAGATAAACTTACAAAAGTAGGTGGAAATAATTGTAAGTTAGATGAATTCATGGAAATAGTAGCTCCCCCCAACGCCATCATCTCAAGAGAGCCAGGCCTTTGGCATTGAATAATCCACTTGAACTTGACTTTGCTTTAAAAATGGAAATGCTCTTTTCTTTGCTTAATTCTCTGTGACATCATATGAAAATTTTATGTGAGAGGCAGTGACATAAGAGGAGACCTAGGAGAGTGCACAACACGTGTTTCCCCTTGACAGATGGGAAAGTGAAGCCAACAGGTTGCAAATTGCCCATACACATAGGAGATAAAAGGTGAAGAATTCACTGTGGTGAAATTTTGATCTTAATTTGGAAATCTGCATATCTGATAAACAATATTCACAGTTTGCTCTCAGCTCCCTATCAGGGCGTGTGACAATGATTTTGGGAAAATTAGAAGAAGATGCCTGTTCCTCCAGGCAAAAGCAACAGTATGCCAGGGCATGTGACTTGGCAAGTAGGTGCCAGGATGGCCTACCCAACTAATGTGTGATCCTGATTATTTTTCCAGTAGGGACATAGATGGGAGCCCATCACCTACATTCTTTTACTCAATACTAAGAATCTCATAGAAATACTATGAGGCAGCACTTAACGTCTGATAAGCACTAAGCCACTAATGAGGCCATTGTTGAGGTTGTTGGGTTTTTGTTGTTTTTTTTTTTTTTTTTTTGGTACTGGGGATTGAACTCAGAGACCCTCAACCACTGAGTCATATCCCCAACCCTATTTTGTATTCTATTTAGAGACAGAGTCTCACTGAGTTGTTTAGTGCCTTGCCATTGCTGTGGCTGGCTTTAAACTCTCGATCCTCCTGCCTCAGCCTCACGAGCCCCTGGGAATAACAGACCTGTGCCACCAGGCCTGGAGATTGTTAATAATAAAAATTATATTAACACTCAGCACCACGTACAAACAAAGATGTTGTGTCTGCTGAAAACTAAAAAATAAATATTAAAATTCTCTCTCTTAAAAAAAAAAACAACTATGTAAATGATATGAAAACACATGTCCTGTATAATATTGGGGGGAAGGTATTTAGACCTCTGCTGTCATTAAATCCTCACCACAATTTATGAGAGAAATGTCATTACCCTTCCTTGACAGATAAGGAAACAGAGATTCAGATGAATAACTTGCCTACGGTCACAGAGCTAAGAAAAAGTTAACTGCATTCTGTGCTATAAATCCCAAAATTTAAGATTTTAAGTTTGGTTCCATGTAGATAATGATTCTTAAAGCATATATCAAGTAGCACATAAAAATTTCTTACATTTTGGGAATTTTTATTCACTCTTAAATTTTCTATGCTCTGAGGAATTCCTCCCTTTTAAGATGAGACAGAGGGGGTTTGCTATATTAGAAAGAGTTATACAGAGGCAAGTTGACTGATTTCTGGCCCCAAATAGGCAGGCACTAACTAGATGTGGGATCTGGGCTTTAAGTTAATTTAACTTAAAATTCTCTGGCCTTTTTTTTGTCATCTGGGACACGAGAGGGTTAGACTAGACAATATTTAAAGTACTTTCCAGCTCTAACATTCTATGACCTTGTCCATTTCCCAAGAGATTTAATCTTATCCAGAGATAAGCTAAGGAGAAAACAAAGATGACAGACCTTCTCCTAGTCTTGATTCCAGAAGAGCTGTTCCAATCACCATCAGAAGGGCCACTGAACTGGAAATGCATTTCCCCACAGAAATCAAAGAGGATAAGATTTCTCTTTAAAAACAAACAAACAAAAAACCAACTCTATTGGTGTATCAAATTTGGGGAATGGTTTTATTCCAACACTTGGTTCCTTAGAGTGAGACCAATAACTATGATGCGTGATTCAGGATCACCATGGGCTGGTCCTGACCTCTCAGCAGAACCAGTCGTAGGGCCTCAGACACATACCCCCAATGCTCAGTGGCCTAGTGGTCCTATTAGATTTTAGAGCTGTGTCTACATCAAGTGAGACATAGGCTTGCTAAGCATTTCTGCAATCCTAGGAGAAAGTCCTCCTTCCATTTCCCCTCCTCTCATGGAGAGAGCTAGCCTTGTCCTGAGGGCCCCAGGTTCTATTATAGGTAGGAACTTATGGAAGAATAAAGCAGAGGCCCCAGTTCTCTGCAACTTCCCTGGACTTTTTTCCCCAAGAGCTTCTCCATTATCTACCAGTGATGGCTACTCAGACTGTCCTGAGCCATCTGGTCCCCCTGATTCTGCTAGAAGGCTCATGCCAACATGGAGAACCAGTTGATTTTCTTGGAGGCAATAAGCTAAGTTCACACCTTATTTGTAATAAGCAAGAAAGAAAATATGGAAACTGCTCACACTGGTTTCCATGACTTTAGGAAAGCAATTTTTCCCATATTTTTATTGGTACATTATAGTTGTACATAATGCTATGGTTTGTTGTTACATGCTCTTGCATGCACACAATATAACAAAATAATTTGGTCAGTGTCACTCACCAGTATTTCCCCTCTCCCTCCTCTTCGTTCATTTCCTCTACAGATCTCCCCTGGGGTTTCATCACACAACCTTTTCCTTTTTCCTCTCTAATTTCCACACATGAGAGAAATCATATGACTCTTGACCTTCTGAGCTTGACTTATTTTGCTTAATATCATGGTCTTTAGTTCCATCCATTTTCCTGCAATTGACATAATTTCATTTTCCTTTATGACCGAATAAAACTCCATTGTGTGTATATATACCACATTTTCTTTATCCATTCAGCCATTGTTGGAAACCTAGACAGGTTTCATAGTTTGGCTATTGTGAATTGTGCTGTTATTAACATGGGTATGCATGTATCTCTTAGTATGATGACTTTGATTCTTCAGGATAAATACCAAGGGGTGTCATAACTGAGCCATCTGATGGTTTCAATCCTAGTCTTTAGCATAACCTCTATATTGATTTCCATATGGTTGTATTAATTTACAATCCCCCAACAGTGTTCCTTTTTCTTCATATCCTCTCTCACATATATTATTATTTTTAAAATTTTTTTAGTCGTAGATAGATACAATACCTTTAATTAATTAATCAATTTATTTATTTAGTTATTTTTATGCAGTGCTTAGGATTGAACCTAGGGCCTCACATGTGCTAGACAAATGCTCAAACACAGAGCCAAAACCCCAGCCCCTAGCATTTATTATTGTTCATATTCTTGATGGTTGCCACTCTGACGGGAGTGAGAGGAAATCTCAATGTAGTTTTGATTTGCATTTCCCTGAGTAGGAAAGCACATTTTAGAAAACAGTTTTTTTGAGAGAAGAAAAGCAGACATGGTTCCAAAGTAAGGACTTCCAAAGGGAAGTAGTTCATTGCTTTTGCAAATGATCCCAAATGAGAAAGAAGTAGTAAGTAAAGCAATGTGCGTACCAGGCACTGCCTGATGACTTCATATCTCAATGAGTGAGTGTATGTATATAAAAGATGGAGGCTACTCATGAAAAAAAAAAAAAAGAAAAAGAAGAAGAAATAGAATGGTGTAACACAGGGGCCTAAAGAATAATGCAGCAATGTTGATTGAAAGGCAGACTTGGGGCCAGCTGCAGTGAACACAGGTGTAATGCCAGCAACTGGGAGGCTGGGGCAGGAGCATTGCAAGTTCAAGGTCAGCCTCAGAAACTTTGCCAGATCCTGTCACAAAATAAAAAATAAGAACTGAGGACTGAGGATGTAACCTAGGTGGTAAGGCAACTCAGTATGCTTTCAATTACCTCATTCCCCTAGGACTGATTCCTCATTGCTACAGTCAGATGTGGTTTGAGTGTGTCCCCAAGTACTAGGTTTAATCCCCAGTACTAACAAAAAAAAAAAAAATAGATGGAGCTGGGGCTGTTAGAAGTTAAGAAGTTGTATACAATGTGTTAAGAGCTCAGGCCCAGGGTTGGAAGCCTGGTTCTGCCACTTATCAGCTGCATCAAATAAAAAATAATAATAACAATAATAATATTGATGAGAGTGCAATAAATCAACACATGTGAAGTGACTTGCACTATGCTTAAAAATATAATAATCATTCTGGAAATACAGCTTTAGCTATGGTTTTGTCAAGAATCACCAAAAGTATTTCTCCCTGCTGAGCTCTTTCAAAGAAGAAGACAGAAAAGAAATAAAAAGGCCCAAGATACAGGGAAAATTGTCTTTTTTAGACAAATCTATGGAGTAAGTGCAGACTAATTTAATAATAACTTTCCTTTTTCTCTGACAAAGTGAAGGTGTTATAAATAACAATAGTAGAATAGAATGAATAAAGGTAGAGTTCTACATTTTGTGTGAGTAAACCCAATACCTGAGGTTGGATACTTTATAAGCAAAGAGGGTTATTTGGGTGCTGCTGGTGTCTGGAGGCTCCAAACAACCAGAATCCCAGCAAGGGCCCCTGGTTGCATCAGGTCATGTCAGGGAAATAGAAAGACAACCAGCTGTGTGCAGACAGACAAAGCACAGGTGTAACCTTGCTTCCTAACAACTCCTCCCAGCAACACCACAGACCAGTCCCTTCTGAGACTCCCATCACCTAATCACCTCGAAGGAGGCCCCACCTCTTAAAGGTCCCACCACTTCAACACTGTCACACTTGGGACCAAGTTTCCAGCGTGTGAATCTTGGGGGACACACTCAAACCACATCTGACTGTAGCAATGGGGAATCAGTCCTAGGGGAGTGAGGCAATTGAAAACATACTGAGTTGCTAAAAAGGGGCAAAGCCTCCATGTGAGATGAATCCCATCCCAGGAAACTGGAAGAACTTTTAGAAGTGATAATAGAACCAGCATGGAAAACTTGCAGATTGCAAAAGAATCATCGCATTCATTGGAAATTTCACTTCTTGCTTAAAAATTCTTTAAGAACTTGTAATGCTGCAATTTCTTTCTCTTCTTTAGGTGGACGTGTGGATTATTGAGCCTCAGGGACTTAAATTTGTTCATGTTCCTGATACATTTGAAGGCCACTTCGTTGGTGTTCCAGTCTTATCTAAAGGACCCCAGAAGGTAACATAACCACTGCCTGTCGCCAGCCATATAAGTGGCCACTAGTTCCTGGGTCCCATCCTCTTCCTGTGCTCTGGAGAACGAAAAGTGGTCTGGTGTTGGGCTTCGGGCACTACGTGAAGGAACAATGAGTCTAGGTGTTTCTTTCAAGTACATCAAACAAAACTTCCAATTGTTTCATTCCATTTTGACCAGTGACGGTCCCTTTCTAGGTCTCATTTTTCACAGTTTTGACATAATATATTTTGGATTTTCATGATCAGGGTCCAGAAATCCCCAGCTTAATTCTATCTCAATGGCCAATGATAAGCAACTACGAAGAGGTCAAACTCTTCTTCTAAGAACCTTCACAAACTCTTTCCCAAGCTGGTAGCCATCTTCTCCATGGTGGATGAGGGAAATTCCGTGAAGGTCTTTTTAAAATACAAATGGAAGAAATGATTTACAGTAGAAGGGGTAGAGAGAGAAAAGGGGAGGGGAGGGGAGGGGAGGGGGGATAGTGGAGAATTGGACAGACAGCAGAATACATCAGACACTAGAAAGGCAATATGTCAATCAATGGAAGGGTAACTGATGTGATACAGCAATCTGTATACGGGGTAAAAGTGGGAGTTCATAACCCACTTGAATCAAACTGTGAAATATGATGTATTAAGAACTATGTAATGTTTTGAACGACCAACAATAAAAAAAATAAAAAATAAAATAAAATAAAATAAAAGGCCAGAAACCTGGCAAACAGAACTCTAGTCGGCAGACACTCCCCGCCAAAGCCCTGGCTCTGTCCCTTCCACCTGTCGCAGGCCTGCCGATGCTGGGTGCACTGTGGCCACTGGGCAACACCCCTCATCTGTGTGCACAAGCAGGTGCAGCTGTCAAGCCCTCCCCTTGAAGGGGCTGGAGAAGAAACCCGGTTCTGATGTCACTGTTCCTTCCAGGCACATGTTTCCTTCAAGCCCACAGTAGCACAGCAAAGAAAATGCTCCAACTGTTCTGAGACTGCCGTGGATGGAGAGCTGGTGGTGATGTATGATGTGAACCGAGAAGAGAAGGCTGGCGAGCTTGAGGTGAGTGCAGACAGACTCCATGGGACTGCCAATCTCCAGTCAAGGAGCTCCTCAGCCTGTGGGTATTTTCTAGCTATGAAGGCGAGTGTCGAGGCTGCCGAGAAGGGACTAAAATCTTATTTCTCCAAAATGCCATAAGCATTATCTTTTACTTAGTTTTTATTTGTTTCCTTAATCATTTAGTTATTTATTATTTGTCTTATTTTGTTTTTATGTCATTAGACTAAAGGTTCACTGGGCCTTTATTAGCCTGCTTTCTACTACTATAACAAAATACCTGAGATAATTAACTTTTAAAGAGCAAAGCGTTGTTTTGGCTCATGATTTTGGAGGGTCTAGTCCATGATCAAGTAGACTCATTGCTTTTAGACCTCTGGTGGCGGTGTGTACGCAAACCGCAGTGTACACAGTGGAGCAAACTGTTCACCTCATGGCCAGAAAACAAAAGAGTGGGAGAGGAAGGGACCAGGTTCTCACAGTCCTCCTGGAGAGTACCCTTTCCGTGACCTAAGGACCTCCCATATGACCCCCACCTCGTAAAGGTCCACAGAACCTCCCAGTAGAGCCACCTTAAGGGACAAGCCTTTAACACATGGCTGTTTGGGGACACTTCACATATTCAAATCATAGCAGGTGTCATGCCCTAGTCCAGGAAGACTATGTTCAAGCCTCCTATAAAAAATAATAGAAGATTACAAAGTGGGTATTTTGGATACCTCCCAAGACTTGCAATTAGATGATCAAAGATTATAGGATGAGGAGGAAAGCATAACCAAAGCCCAGAGAAAGATCCAGAGCTAATGGTGAATTCTAGGGACCATATTTATCTCAAGATTCCTTGAAAAATTTCCCTTCCTCTTTTGACACATCTTAGATGTGTGTCTCTATATTGCTTGTGCTAAGGTAAGAACTCCTAGGGAATATAAAAAAGGTCGTGAGTCTCTCTCTAGTTGGAGGGTAGAGAAGTATATTGGCAACCACAGCTAAACACCCTGCAGCTAAGAACTATGCAACCAGATGTCAGGGGATAGAGAACTGGGCAAGACAGTCATCAGAAGACAAAGAAGGTTGGCAAGAATCTCGTTGCCTCCCACTAACTTCAAGAAATATCCAAATTCTCTGAAGTGGCACATGAAGGTGCTCCGTGACCTGTTCTGCTGACTCTCCACCTAATTTCTTGGATTCTTGCATCTATGGCCCTGTCTTGCTGGACCACTAATGGAGCCCCAAGTGCGTCATGCTCTGTCCATCACTGTCTGGAATTCTTCTCCCCACTTTCCACCCCAACCCAGCCCAACTCCCACAATGCAGGATTAATTCCAGCCTCATCCCAGCTCTCAGGGCACATGCCAGCTCTTTGGAAAAGGCTCCCCCATCTGAGTCTCAGAGCCCTTTAATTTCCTAGTCGTGGCACCTTACACCCTGCACTGCAAATCCTCTTCACCTGTCTGCACCCTCTGGTGTCTGTGAACCCCCGAGGGCAGGTGCTCCATCTGACTCACCGTTGGTTAACAGGGCTCTGGAACAGAGGCCTGAGGGTGAAGTGCTGTACAGTGGAACTCTGCCAAGAAGGTTTGGACCCTCATGGGAGAAGAACAGCAGCAGGAGCAGGAGATGGATGTGACCTGAGTCACCTCTGCTCTGGTCTTCATGAGTGCCATGCCGCCTTCTCCTGTCGCCCACCTTTCTTCTCTAGAACTCAGACCCCCCAGTGCCTACCTTCTCGATATTGGTCATGATCTGACTCACATTTATGTTCTATTTTGCAGGTGTTTAATGGATATTTTGTCCACTTCTTTGCTCCTGAGAACCTGGACCCAATTCCCAAAAACATCCTTTTTGTTATTGACGTTAGCGGCTCAATGTGGGGGATTAAGATGAAACAAGTAAGTGCCCCCTTGTTCACAGTGGCAGGCAGAACTGCCTATCTTCTATGATCCCCTCTGAATGCAATAGTTCATTGGCCCCTCCACTCCTTCCTTTGGGCTAAAACTCAGAAACTCTTGTTACTGAGAGTGTGAGCTCTTCCCAAGGGTTTGAGATTATCATCTGTTCCCTGGACATGCTCCAGTCATTCATTCCTTGTGAATTTCTCTTCCATCTCCCTGTTTTCTGCTTCCTCTTCCCTTTCTTTTTTTTTAATTGTCCAGTATTTCCTTGAAAAATTATCTTGAAACTCAGCTCTTTGAAAAGTTTCCCTCTTCAGGGCCTCTTCTCACTCTGGTCACTTTTCTGCATCATCTTTCAGTTCTTCTGCATATAGTTGAACAGCAGAGCATTCCAGTATCAAAGAATTGGGGAGGAAGAGGAAAAGTCAGTGATGGAGACTAATTAAAAAAAAAATCAGTAAATAGAGGGGGAGAAAAACCCAATGAGGAAAACAAATGAGGAAATTGTTCTAAGGAGGGAGTGAGTGGTTGGATCAAATACCAATGATAGAATGAGTCTGATGAGAAATGAGGATGGTCCATTGGATTTAGCAACATCAAGGTCATTGGTGACCTTGACAAGGGGAGCTTTGGTGGAGTAATGAAGATGAACATCTGGATGGAGTGTGCTCGGGAAAATGGGAAGAGAAGATCGGGGAATAGAGTGGTTACACATTCCTTTTGTTGAAAGGGGAGATGATGAATGGAGAAAGCAGGTGCTGATGAGGTTTTTAAAGGGGTGAGAAATACATGTTTTTATGTTTCTGGAAGTGTATCGATAGAGGAGAGAGATTCAAGAGGCAAAGGGCAATTGCTGGAGCTGTGGTCTTCAGCAGATGAGACAGAAAGAAATCTAGTTTGCAGTAGGGGAATTTGCAGTTGGTAGAAATACTGAGGGTTGCTCCCGGCTCCGAGGCAGGAGGGAGAAGTATGAAGGTACAAATATTGCTGGTTGGGTTTAATACGCGTAGGAGTCTATAGAAATTTTCTTCTGATTGCTTCAGTTATCAGTGAAGCAAGAATCAGGCTAAGACAGAGGAAGAGGCAGATGTGGTTGATTCAAAGAGAAAGAAGATGAGAAATAGATGTTTAAAAGGGAATAGATGGACATGAGAAATATATGTGATTTTGTGATCCTTAACTTAAACTAGGACTAGTCAAACTTGTTGTGCATAACAAATAAGACAGTAAAGATGCAAGTATTCACAAACTTTAATACTTAAAATTGAATGCATGTTATAAATACACAAGGACTAGGCCTGTGTTGACTGAGGTGGGTTAAAGAGGTTTTCTTGGAGAAGTTGAGATTGAGTGAGGACTTGAAGGTTGACGATGATTGGTCTCCTAGTTTCTTAAGCTTAGGATTTATTTAGTAAACCCCCCCTTTATTCTTTTCTGGAATAGACTGTGGAAGCAATGAAGACCATACTGGATGACCTAAGAGCTGAAGACCAATTCTCTGTGGTCGATTTCAATCACAATGTTCGAACCTGGAGAAATGATTTAGTTTCAGCTACTAAAGCACAGGTTGCAGATGCCAAGAAATACATTGAGAAAATCCAGCCCAATGGAGGTGAGTGGGTTTGACCTAAAGCCCTGTGTGAAACCTCCCTTTGTTGTTGTTCTTTTTAATTATACATGACAGTAGAATTTACTTTGATATAATTGTACAAGCATGAAATATATCTTATTCTAACTAGGACCTCATTCTTATGGATGTACATTATGGTGGGATTCACTATGGTGAATTCATATAGCTACATAGGAAAAATATTCTGGATTCATTTGCTTTACTTAAGAATCATTATCCTCCACTGCAGTGGTCTTTACCCAATTTTCAATGGTCTGCCCTAAATTAAATTTATTTATTGGTAAATGATAAATACTATTTGTGACTAAGGTATAAGACATAATCCAGCCTGATGAGTTTTTTAAAATTCCAACCTTTCACAAAAAAAAAAAAGATTCAATAAGTGATGCTAGCTTTCGTTTGCATATGGTAAAATGTAAGTCTCCAGTGCAGCTGATTCACAAGCCTTAAATTGGGTGTTTTACAAAAATAATAGACTGGTGCTTTGAAGGGCTTATTTATCTCTAGGGGGATAGTTTAAGTTTTTTTTTCTATATTTTTATTGGCACATTATAGTTGTACATAATGGTGGGATTTGTTGTTATGTATTTGTATGTGCACACACAAAAATATAACAATATAATTTGGCCAATATCATTGCCCAATACTTCCCCTTTCTCTCTTCCCCTCCCTCCCCCTCTTCTCTTTTCTCTACTCTTACTGATCTCCCTTCAGGGAACAGTTTATTTTAAAGTAAATAATTTACTGCACTATGGGACCTTGACCAGGCAGAGCTAAATTTGTGTCGCTTGGAAAGCAATCAAGTTATTATTTAATTTTGAATAATTAGCAAATAATTATTCAAATATTATATTAATATTATTAATTATTATTAAAGAATTGTTGGTTAGTTAATGGTTATTAATAATTTTAAAAATAATTATTTAATATAAAATACATGATGCATAAGAAATCACTAGACAGATGAACCTGAATCCAAGATGTGATTTTAGTGTGTGTGAAAAGAAAGTGCTTACAACGGCATAATCCCATTACTTTACCAGGCACAAACATCAATGAAGCACTCCTGCGGGCGATCTTTATTTTGAATGAAGCCAATAATTTGGGATTGTTGGATCCCAACTCGGTCTCTCTGATCATTCTGGTTTCTGATGGAGACCCAACAGTAGGCAAGTATCGCTTCAATTTTCTCATGACAAACATTTTCACTGCTGTTGCTTGAGAATGTGATTTGCCCTGCATGAGAAGTCTAATTACATGGGCCTGAGTTTCTAAAACACTTCTAATCCTTGCTTCCTAAAGGCACCCACCCTGAAGCACTCATCCCATCAGCCAGTCCTCAGATATGTTTAGTGGTGCTCTTGAATGCCTCAGTTTCCCTTTCATGCTAGGGAGAGAGTTGAGTTTGAATTCTAATAGTATATTGTGAAGATTTGCTGATGCATTCTAGTGAAATGCATTTATTTCCTCCATTTTTAGACAATGAAAGATGGTGTGTGAGTTGTAACTGGTGAATACTGACCCCGGCTCTTGAAATAGTACCTCCAAAGGCCACAGTAACATATTCTCTATTTTCCACACTCCTCCCAGTTGCAACTGGAGAGAAGACGGCTCTGTTACAATATTTAAATTAATCATTTTTCTTATCCACAAGATGGCTCCAACATCTCCCAACTTCTATGGCCTATTTTTATTTCATTTTTTTTTTAACCTGTGTATCTACACTGACAAACTTAAAGAATAGTGAATGCCAGATTGTGTTGCTTAGGTGTGTTGCCATGTGAACAAGCACCAGTAGTGAGACTAAACGTGATTAGTTGTTATGTCTTTGTTGTAGATTCAATGTTTCCCCTCACCTCAAATTTTAAAATTCAAGTTTTGGATAAACTCATAAGAGAGGAGAGGAAATGCAATTAAAAAAAAAAGTCTATTTCTTACTCCTATCCCTTAACCATCTAGTCAGTCACTGGCTACCAGTTCCCAGAGATATTTCATGCAAATCATATTACTATAAGTACATATTTGGAAACATAGATTATATGTTCGTGTAGGTATACAAGTGCATCCTACATACTGCCTTATTTACCTTAATTTTTTTCCCTATTTAAAAAAGTTGTCTGTTTAATAGCTGCATGATTTTTCACTGTTTAAATGTACCATAATTTAACCACTCACCCTTATTGGTGTACATTTAATTTTTTTCCAATATGTTTGTCATTCCTCAATAATGCCATGTACTATTACCCATACTTCATTTTGACACATATGGGTGCATCTGTAAGAAAATTTTCTACAAGTTTGAATTACTAATTCAAAGATTAAGTGCATTTTTTAATTTTGATAAATCTCACTAAATTACCTTGCCTGGATTTTCCAAAAACTTTTAAACATTGATTCCTTCTTCTTTTCTTTCTTGTCATCACCAACTTCAGGTGAGATAAAACTGTCAAAAATCCAGAAAAACGTGAAGCAGAACATTCAAGACAATGTCTCCTTGTTCAGTTTGGGGATAGGATTTGATGTTGACTATGATTTTTTGAAAAGACTATCCAATGAAAATCGTGGGATTGCTCAAAGGATTTATGGAAACCAGGACACATCCTCCCAGCTCAAGGTAACACTGTTTTCTGTCCCCCATCCCCTGGAAATCATCCAACTACCCATATCTGATGCCTAAACAAAGATAGTTGCACTTAATTTGAAATTGTCATTATTTGGTTGCAAGAATCAGAGAAGGACCCCTTCAGGAACTGAACACTTCGTTCAATTTCCTCCTTACAGTCCCTTCCACCCATGTACTTAATGGTGAGATAGGAACACACACTTCCCTATCCCCTGAATGGGAAAGATCTCCTGAGGCCAAGAGCTTTTGCTGGCCCTTGAGGCCCATTGAGCAATGGCCCTTCCTATCATGGGGGCCACTGTTTTTCCTTTGAAGTGCTTTGACACCTCGAATGTCAGTTCTTTAATATGTAAAACAGGTCCAACTGAGGCCTCAAAGTTTCCTTAAATACAAAAGATAAAAATTACTTGTTTATTTTACTAAATGGCCAAGAAAATATGTCAGTGCCAGGCACTGAAAATAGGAAAGGTTTAGGGTTCTAATTTGGGAGTATTGACTCAGCTGACATTTGTTATTATGAGAATACATGAGGTTTTTTTTTTAATGCTGATCATACCAGAAAAATGGGAGAAATCTGGGTTCTTAAATATTGATAGTGCTTCTAACAAATCTTATTGTCTCCACATCTCAGTTTTCTTTTTTTTCACCAAATAATCCTGCCAAGCGAGGTGGCACACACCTGTAATCCCTGAGGCTAGGGAGGTTGAGGCAGGAGGATCAAGAGTTCAAAGCCAGCCTCAGCAAAACCAAGGCTTTAAGCAACTCAGTGAGACCCTGTCTCTAAATAAAATACATAATAGGGCGGAGGATGTGGCTCAGTGGTCGAAGTGCCTCTGAATTGAATCCTGGGGTACCAAAAAAAAAGAAAAAAAAATCATGAGTATGTTTACTTGTCCCAGAGATACATGAGATAACTTAAGAAGTATCTACTAAGCATGAGAAAAAGCTCAGAGAAAAATGCTTTAAATAATTATTTATCTGGTCTTTTTTTTTCTCCTTCTTCTTTCTCTTTTTACAAACTGTAGAAATTCTACAATCAGGTCTCAACTCCATTGCTCCGGAATGTCCAGTTCAACTATCCTCACCCGTCAGTAACAGACGTCACTCAGAACAGTTTCCACAACTATTTTGGAGGTTCAGAGATTGTTGTGGCAGGAAAATTTGACCCTGATAAGTTGGAGCAAGTACAGAGCATTATCACCGCGACTTCGGTACATCTTCTTTTCTGCTTATTCGAAGATACTAACTGGTCCCCTGGAGACAATCAATCCTGTGTGTGAACAAGCTAATAGTCTGCATTCCCAGAATCCTGTGTGTAGAACAGCAGTAGTAACTAAAGAGAGGGCATGAGAAAAGCTCTGCCACCTTCCCGACTATTCAGTCAATCTTCATGTTTTCATCCAAGTCCACGCCCAGCCCCTGGAAGGGTGCACTTACTCCCCAACAGAGGCATCTTCCATTTCTTTTGTATACCCTCCAAATGCCTAGTGCCCTGATTCACTCAAGGTGATTTAATTAACTCTAATTCTGCTCCCTTCAAATGAACCCTCTGTCCTCTAGGCTAACACAGAGTTGGTCTTGGAAACCCTGGCCCAGATGGATGACCTGGAGGATTTCCTATCAAAAGACAAGCATGCAGATCCTGATTTCACCAAGAAATTGTGGGCCTATCTAACAATCAATCAACTGCTAGTGGAGCGGTAAGGAGGGAAGAGTCCACACTAGAGTGATTTGTAAAAGTGAAATGTTCACCCACAATGTTTGAGTTCATGCACAAAAGGTTTGCAACCAAGAAAGGCAGCAAATTAATATAAGGTTGTGTTATTAACTTCCAGGGGTTCCCATTACTACAACTAAAGCTGGATTAACTTTCTTTCTTTCCTTTTTTTTTTTTTGGTACCAGGGGTTGAACTCAGGGGCATTCAACCACTGAGCCGCATCCCCAGCCTTATTTTGTATTTTATTTAGAGACAGGGTCTCACTGAATTGCTTAGTGCCTCCCTGTTTCTGGCTGGCTTTGAACTCACGATGCTCCCACCTCAGCCTCCTGAGCCACTGGGATTACAGACGTGTGTCACCACATCTGTCTAACTTTCTTTTTGATTAAGGTATAATATACATAGAGTATGTGAAGTGCATTCATTTTAAGTGTGCAGTTTAATGAATTTTTATATATATTGCCCATGTAATCACCACCCAGATCCAGAAATAGAACCAGTGAGGGTTCCTTTATTCTCTTTCTTTCATCTCCAGTGGAAACCATTTAGTCTGATTTCTGTCACCATCAATTAGTTTTGCCTGTTCTAAGTGTCACATAACCATGCTATCTGTTTCTAGCTTCTTTCACTCAGTATGATATCTATGAGATTCATCTGTGTTGCTGTGTATATGAGTAATTAATTTACATTTGCTCTTGAAAGCAGGTTATTGTCTAAAGAGAAATATATGATTATAAGATTACAATGTCCCCCAGGAAGGGCTCCCTGATACTCATCTACGTCACCCCTGGCTTCTCAGTCGAGCTGCATCATAACCCTCCAACATAAAAACTTATCTATCACTAGAGTAGTGTACAGTTCTTTGACCACCTGCATCAGAATTACATGGGATGTTTGATAAAAATTACCGTTCCCAAGCCCACTCCACCTGTTAGATCAGATTCCCAAGAAGATGAAATAGGGTGATCTAAACTAGGCTGGGAAAATGAAATACTATTATATAGCTGGATTTGCAGAGAAAATCCCTGATGTCGATAAGATTATAAAAAAATAAATAAATAAACAGGCTGTAAGCTATTTGAGAAACATCCCTGCCCCTTGGGTAGAAGCACACTGAATATATTTAAAGGTATAGAGCAAACTGCTGCTGAAGTTAAATATCGATTAAAAAAAACAATCTCAAATCAGTGGTTGCCACTGATCTGGTTCAGGGAAGCAAAGAATATATGGAGCGCAGAACATTTTTAGGACAGTGAAAATTATTCTGTATGATATTACAGTGGAGGATACATATTGTTCATTTGTTCAAACCATAGCATAAAACAACATCCAGAGTAAATCCTAATGTAAACTATTGACCTATGACTTAAGTTACAATTGATGGATGTCTATTCATCAATTGTAACAAATGTACAACTCTGGTGGAAGATGTCCAGAGCTGGACAGGGGGCCCACAGGTAATATCTTAGTACTTTCTGCTTGATTTCACTGTGAACCTAAAGCTTCTCTGAAAAATAGCTTATGTAAACAATCCCTTGGACTACATAGCTAGATAAAATACATAGTAGCTTCATGAAGCCATTTAGTTCTGTTTCCCTCTGCCTTGTGCACCGTGGCCCCCTGCCCAGGCCCTGGCTGGACATCAGTAGTGGAGGTGGGTGGGAATGGGATCTGAGTTCCCCCTTCAAATACCTGTAATGCTTCTATTTCCTGGATGCAGAAGCCTGGCTCCTACAGCTGCAGCCAAAAGGAAGATTACAAAAACAATCCTGCAGATGTCTCTAGAACATCATATTGTGACCCCACTGACTGCGATGGTGATTGAGAATGAAGCTGGGGACGAGCGCATGCTGGCCGACTCCCCTCCACATGATCACTCTTGCTGTTCAGGTCAGTGTTTTCATCTGGTGAAGTAATGTCAGGGCAGCTTTCTTGTTCTATGCTGAGGTCTAGGGCCTCTGCTCTGTCCTGTCCCTAACCCACCTCTTGCTCCCAGCTCATGTCCCTGCCTGCCTGAGATTGCATATTAAACTTACTTTAATATGGATGGTTTATCATTATGGTCTTTGAACATTTTTACTCATATTCTCCCAAAGGAATTATGAAGACCACTGAACCCCCACACTCATTTTTTTAATTTTAAATTTATTTATTTATTCTAATTTGTTATACATGACAGCAAAATGCATTTCAATTCATAGTATATATATAGAGCACAATTCCCACACTTATTTTTTAAATCAACATTTAATTTTTTTTCATCCTATTTAAATCATGGAGACAAATATATTTCTGGCATATCGTAAACATTGACTCTGTAAAATAAAATGATGCCACTGTTTTGAACATATCTAATGAGACAGAACACTTATTGTGATACTCACCATCATCCATCTAAAACATGCATGAATAAATTCTATTTTAATTACTAAAATGTTTATATTTGTTCTTTTTTTTCTAGTTGAACTTGTGTTTATTTCCATTCCACTTTCTCCTCACAAAATATGCTAATGTAATCTATTTTTATGCATCAAAGTCTTATTAATCACCTTGCTTCCCTGCAAGAAAAATGTTTGCTTATTTTGCTCTCTCTCTCTCTCTCTTTCTCTCTCTTGCTTATATTTGTTTAACTTTCAAATTTAAGAGTTGTACCATTGTTGTAGGGACAGATGAGGCAAGGCACCAAAGATAGCAGGAAATAGTTTTATTTAGTTGCAGCCAGGTTCAGAGGGCACAGCTTTTGCTGTAATCAATCAATCCCCTGAACCCCGAGTTCAGGGAGTTTCAGAGTTTTATACCCAGCATGTAAGGGGAAGGGCTCAGAAGTTCACAGTCTGCAGAAGTTCACATAAAAGCAGCTTTTTCTTTCATTGTTTTGGGCAAGTTAATTCTTCAAGGACAACTCCTGAGAAGGGGAGAGCTTCTTCTCCCCTTTCTTTCCTCCCCCTGCCAGCTGTTACCATGGAGACCAATTGATAACTTATCTTAAAAATGAAGACATCTCTGTGAAGCCCAGCTCAAAGCCTTGTTTGCACATTTCTATAAACTACTATACTGGATATATTTGTGAAAAACTAGTAAGGGGGTGTCCAGCACCTGGAGTGCTGGTATCTTCCCTGCCAGTGACCAAGTAAATCAGGGCAACTCGAAAATAGGAAGTTTATCTACATTGAACTCTTTTGCATAGACTCTTTTGCCGACAGTCCTAAAATCAGCCATGGTGAAGATTTCTAGAGAAGCCCAGTTAAGACTTTTCTGTGAAGAAAGGGAGTGCCACTTCACCATAAGATTCTAACCATTCAAATTTTTCTTCTGGATTATATTTTATTAAAATTACTACAGTGTTAGTAGACATTGATCAAAATAACATTAATATGATATAAATTTTGAAATACATAAGAAGTAAAATTTGATTGAAGTAAAATCATCTCCTAATGAGAAAAAATGTGGCTGAGTCTTCCTTCAAGTATTCATGGTAAGTACTGTTTATGGATAGACTGAAAGATACAGGATTCAGCTTCAATTCTATGTTTAAAAAATAAAAATAAAAAAACAGCTTTACAGGCTTAAGTACTGATAAACATTGTTGACACAGATAAGTTAGATAGGAATGAAAGAGAAAGAGCTTGTTATTAGAAATGTCACTTGCTTGTCTGAATTCCACCACAGTTATATGCCCAAACTCTCAAATTCAAGCATTCAAAACTTCAATGATTTGTCAGCTGACAATGTGAACCCTTCTCAATTTTACTGAAAGTAAAGAATGAGTAACCATCTGACTTGTCACCAGTCATTGGAGTCACTGAGTTTTAAAGGCTGTACCTACATTCAAATGGACGCTTTGATTCCTGGGGACTTTAGATGAGGGAGGGCAGGAGAATCAACTGCCTTCCATTTATACTCTAGGAGAAAGGGGTCTTAGGAAAAGTATATGTGGAAGCTCTGAATCTACAAATGGCCTTAAATGCTCTCCTTGCCCTCTGTGTCCTGTAAAAAGTCTCCAGGTAGCCCCTGGGGTACATAACCGAGGCTAGAAGGGCTTCCAGTTTACTAGATCCTTTCCCTCTTTCTTAGAGACCTTGTCTTGAGAATGAGCTGCATCCATTGGAGGGATTGCTTTCTGCATTTTTAATTGTGCTCAAGTGGGATGCCAAGTTTATTGCACTGGTCCAGGGTTTGTGGAACTCTGACTTCTGACATCCCTGATTACAACAGATCGAGGCCCTCACACCTAAACTGATCTAGGGAAAAACTAAGGCTGGGAAATTGCCTGTGTTTCTCAAAGCAGGGAGAATGACTGAATATCAGAATCCTTCTTGTGTAACACAGTCTCTCTCTTGGATAGGGACCTCTTCAGAAAGTGAAATGGATTCAGCTTGTTGTTTGGCGAGTTCTAGAAAGATTTGTAGTCATCAGTTCCTCCTACTGCAGATCCTTCCTCAGCTTCTGGACCCTGGGAGAACTCTAGCACAGCCTCTCCTCCTGGGATGCCAGTGGGAGAGCAGAGATCTCTGGAATAAAAAGGGGGAAAGAGGGCCAGGCATGGTGGCGCATACCTGTAATCCCAGTGGCTCAGGAGGCTGAGGCAGGAGGATTGTGAGTTCAAAGCCAGCCTCAGCAAAAGTGAGGCACTAAGCAACTCAGGGAGACCCTGTCTCTAATTAAAATACAAAATAGGGCTGGGGGTGTGGCTCAGTGGTTAAGTAAGTGCTCCTGAGTTCAAACTCTGGTAGTTATCACCTCGCAAAAAAAAAAAAAAAAAAAAAATGGGGGAAGGGGCTGAAGGTGTTTTTCAGTGGTACAGCACTAGCCTAGCATGTATTAGGCCCTGGATTCAATCCCTAGAACTGGAAAAAAAAAAATGGGGAGATAAAACTTCCACCAAGAGCCTCTGGGGGCTGCTAAAAGAGAAAGAAAGAATGAATGAAAAAGGATTCTTGAAATTTCTATGGAAACTAACGGATACAGTTTTTTTTTCCTGCACAGGTGCCTTGTATTATGGCAGCAAAGTTGCTCCAGGTTCCATCCCATCTTGGGCCAAGCCTTCTCCAACACCAGTGATGGCCATGCCTGTGATAGGGGGACAGCTGCTTGAGTCCACGCCCCCTCCACATGTGATAAGAGGTAACAGAGCTTCAATGCACACTCTTCCACCTTCTCACTTGTGGTGCACTTCTGTGCCTGAATAAAATCACTGTGTGCTGGGGAAGTAGGCATCTTTGACTTCCGTTGAAAGAAGACAAGTCCCAAGCTGCTGGAACAAAATATCAGACTGGGGCATCTAAATCACAGACATTCATTTATCTCAATTCTGGTGGCTGGAAGTCCAAGATCAAAGGGCCAGAAAGGTGGATTGCATTCTGAGGACTCTTCCTTATCTTGTGTGCGGCTGTCATGTAGCTGGGTGCTCCTGGGTTCTGTTCTCTAGACGAAGGTCCCAAGTACCTGCCTAACGTGGTTTTTTTTGAATTGTTCATGGAAGGGTCTTTCCTATTGTTCCTAGAAAGAGCAGCTGTCTAGATTCCCTAGAATGTAGACTCTTCTATCAATCAAGAGATCCTCAGAAGGAACTTCTCAAGAAACACATCAGACATTGTTCTGCGACAGAGGAAACTTAGCCAGGGCTTTGGTGGATATTTCAAGTGACCTCATTTCACTTCTGTGACTTATCTATTTTATGTCTCCTTTATTTTTCTTTACTGCATATGAATACATCTCTATTTTACTTAAAAAATGTCTATAGAGTGTGTGTTTCTTACCTGTATTTGTTATATATATGGGTTTCTCATACATGTATGTTTCTTATTCCTTTTATCTTTTGATTTAATTTTATCTCCAGTATTTAGCCTAGTACATATGTAAGAGGTACAAAATAAATATCCACTATATTTATTAAAAAACATAAATACTGATAGATGATCCAAGACAAAGGGTCAAGAGGGTATGGACCACTGGATACCCAGGCCTAAAACAGAACCTGATCAATAATGGAAGCACAGTAGATACTTTTTCTGATTAAATTAAAGGTGTTCAGCAATAAAATACTGTTCAAAATAATTTCTTTTAATGATCTTGTTTTCATTTTCCTTGTATGTTTTCCAGTTGAAAATGACCCCCATTTCATCATTTATCTGCCAAAAAGCCAAAAGAATATTTGCTTTAATATTGACTCAGAACCTGGAAAAATCCTCAATCTGGTTTCTGATCCAGAATCAGGTAAAATAAAAGGATCTTATTTTTGAATTAGAAAATTAGGGCTGGGGATGTGGCTCAAGCGGTAGCGTGCTCGCCTGGCATGCGTGCGGCCCGGGTTCGATCCTCAGCACCACATACCAACAAAGATGTTGTGTCTGTGGAGAACTAAAAAATAAGTATTAAAAATTCTCTCTCTCTCTCTCTCCTCTCTCACTCTATCTTTAAAAAAAAAAAAAAAGATAATTGCCACGCTTCCCTGTCACTACCTGGGATTTCTCTGTGTCTCTTCTAAATAGAAATTCTATACTTTTAGAAATCTGATAATCAGTGAAAAATTAAATTATAATAAATATATTCTGAAGAGTCTGGAACAATCATAATTCAAAACCTACATTGAAAGGATAAACTAGCTTATCTTATTATGATATAATTACTTCATAATAAAACATATCAGTTATAAAATGAAATTTTTAAAAAAACAAATTCTGAAGCAAAATAATATTATTATTCTCAAATTGTCAAGTTTTATAAAATTTGAATTATGGTGCCCAGACATACATTAAAAAAAAAAGGGCCCACAAGAAAAAAAAAAGATTTTTTTCTTCTACAGGGATTTTAGTGAATGGTCAGCTTATTGGTGCAAAGAAGCCTCAGAATGGAAAGCTAAGAACCTATTTTGGAAAACTGGGATTTTACTTCCAAAATGAAGACCTGAAAATAGAAATCAGCACTGAGACCATCACCCTGAGTCGTGGTTCTCATACATCCATCTTGTCCTGGTCTGACACAGCTCACATCATTAATCAGAGGCAAGTATTACTCCATCTGAATGGATTCCTGTCTTTGAGGCATGGCTGCACAAATAAATCCAAACATCAACATCAACACAGAATTTAAAATAATCAGTTTAAGCATAAGGAAGCCAAGGCTCAAGAAAGTTGTTCTTACCTACCATACTCTTCCAGGTAGCTTTTTGGTCACTACTATGTCTCAGTGCCTGGCCTAATACATGCGTTGGATCAGTAAACAAACTCATCAACCGAAATCCCCAGCTGACTCTGTCAGGGAGCCTGCTCCAAGCCCCATGTGTCTTACCAATTAGTATCTGTTAATTGATGGTTTACCTATAAACATGCAAATTGACAGAATTTTAGAGCTGGGAGTTAAAAGAACAGCATTCTGAGGGCTGGGAATATAGTTCAGTTGGTAGAGTGCTTGACTCACATGCACAAGACCCTGGGTTCAATCCCCAGCACCACAAAAACAAACAAACAAACAACAACAACAACAACAAAACCTCCAGCATTCTGTAGCAAAAACATGGGAAAGCTCTTAAAACACAAGGGGAATTGTACTGGGAGGTATGGAGAGTATATATTGGGGGTGAGAATGACTTGCTAAAGAAGTCTCTTCTGGAATCCTTTCCTTTCTTGTTGACTTTCACACTAGGGTGCTTGTCTCTGTGAAGAAAGAAAAAACTGTGACTGTGACCCTGGATAAGGAGATATCCTTTTCTGTTCTACTGCATCGTGTTTGGAAGAAGCATCCAATCAACGTAGACTTTCTGGGGATCTACATTCCCCCCACAAACAAGTTTTCCCCTAATGTGCATGGACTTTTAGGTAAATTGTCTCTCAACCATGGGGCATATGCAGGGCCACTCTGTCTTTAGTGACTTGGATGAGGGTCGTTAGAAGTTTCGGGAAGACAGCACAATTCACAATAGCTAGACTGTGGAACCAACCTAGATGCCCTTCAATAGATGAATGGATAAAAAAAATGTGGCATTTATACACAATGGAATATTACTCAGCACTAAAAAATAACAAGATCATGGCATTTGCAGGGAAATGGATGGCATTAGAGCAGATTGTGCTAAGTGAAGTTAGCCAATCCCTAAAAAACAAATGCTGAATGTCTTCTCTGATATAAGAGGGGTGACTCAAAATGGGATAGGGAGGAAGAGCATGAGAAGAAGATTACCACTAAATAGGGAAGACAGGTGGGAGGGAATGGGAGGGAGAAGGGGAATTGCAGGGAAGATGGAAGGAGACCCTCATCGTTATACAGAATACATGTATGATGTTGTGAGGAGAAAAAAAAAAGAAGTGTGTCACATTAGATTGGGTAGAGAAATGTAATGGGAGGGGAAAGGAGGGGAAGGGGGGATAGGAAGGGCACCAAAATAAAATAGACATTATTATTGCTGTATGTATACAGGTGACTGTATGACCAATGTGATTCTGCAACTTGTACAATCAGAAAAATGAGAAATTATACCCCACTTGATTCAAATGTATGAATTGTCAAGATCATTGTACTGTCATGTGTAACTAATAATAAAAAAAAGAAGTTGGGAAGAGAGCAGAAGTGGACTCAGGGGTAGAGGACCCATACAATGTGGTGACTCAGGAATAAGATGGCCAGGAGCATTCATCTTTCCAGACAGGGGCTTCTAGGGCCAGGGTTTCAGCATCACAAATGGGGCAAGTTAAGAGAAGACTGTTTTGTAGTGGAAGGGAGGTGAACTGGTTTAGGAAGTCTTTGATAACAAGTAGAACATCCAGGGACTACATTCCCTGGTATTTTAAGAGTTCAAATGTACATCACAGACATGTTCCTATGGTTTGACCTGTGCTCTCCAATGCCGACCTCACCCCTGTCCTCACCATCACTTGGGTGGTTTTACTAATAGTCCAGTGGGTCAGCCTCATGTATAAAAAATGATCATGGGAAATCATTTTCAGGAAGAACCCTTCCCTCCCTTTGCTGCTCCTTTTACCTCTCAATATGTCTTTCTACCCTAGAAATTCTGGAAGGAGGACCAAAATGTCACTTGGATCCAATGAAACTTTGGATTACATGTAAATAAATGTCTGGATTTTGTTTTACTAGGCCAGTTCATGCACGAGCCAAAGATACACATCTTCAATGAGAGACCAGGAAAGGACCCTGAGAAGCCAGAGGCAAGCATGCAAGTGAAAGGACAGAAGCTGACTGTCACCAGGTAGGCCTTGGATGCTTATGCAGTGATGAAAAGGGTTCCCTGTTGGATTGGACTTATGCAGCAAAAGAAAGAGCAAGAAAAGCTGTCAAACTCAACAATGCATCAGGAATAGACACATAAATACATGTCATTTCCATAAGGACACTTCGATGGCCTACCTTAAGTGTCAATAATGACTATAAGTGTGCATTAGGAAATGCCAAGATTAATGAATCTATTGTTCTCATCTTCATACATTGGAAGCTCTCTGCTCACAAGTTGGATAACTGAAAAAGTTAACCAAAGGAAGAAATCATAAAAATACCCATGAGCCACAGTGTAGAGAACGAAAGTATATTTTTATGTGAGCCTTCTTTTTGAGTATGGATTTACTGAATTCATTTTTGTGTAGCTATTCTTACACAAATCATATCCATATGCTTCAATTTGAAGTGAGAACTTATAAAACATTCTGAGTGTTACAAGTTATAAAACTTGTAAAATCTTTATAAATTTTCCCCAGTCTTCTCATCCATGCCTAATTTGATACCATTTTAAAGCAGTTTTTGTCTTTTTAGAGTTATTATAAAGCAGCCAACTTTGCTTTATTAAAAATGACTCTTCCTAGCTGGGTGCTGTGTACATGCCTATAATCCCAGTTACTTGGGAGACTGAGGCAGGAAGATGGCAAGTTCGCTGCCAACCTGGGCAACTTAGCCAGATTCTGTCTCGAAATAAAAAAAATAAAATAAAAAGCTGGAGATGCAGATCAGTGGTAGAACACCATTGGGTCCAATCCTCAGTAGGAGAGAGAGAGAAAAAAAAAAGACTATTCCTGCACACAAATGTTATTGGCTTTCACATACTCAATCAAATCATAACATTGCAATAATTAGGCCATAAAATTATAAGTGCCACCACAAAACTAAATTTGTGAACCAAACAGGGATTCTTGGTTTGGACTACTCAACTTGTTTTGGTTCATTAGATAGAGAACAGTGAGTTCCCAGTGGGCAGCAGCAAGCGTGATGGCCAAGGGGTAAGCACCACAGCAATCAATCACATGAAGCTCGGTAAAAGAGCATCTATTCTACAAGAGGCTGGTGCTGGGCCTCAGCTTCCCCTACTGAAAGTATCTCATGATTCATAATTGAAGTAGAGTTGACCTGTGGGCTTTTAAGGCTCATTAATAGCAATGTGTTGTATACCTTTCCAAATCATTGGCTTTTTTTGTCCTTCAAGTGAAGGACACAAATTTACTCAAACAGCAGGTATCACTCTCAAATAAAACATTTATCCTTAAGTCCGAGGTCCCTCAGAGTTAATGTGAGGTTAGTCTACAACTTTTTGGGATTGTATTCCTGTCTTTCCACTTGGATTAAATGACTGCTCTCTACTTTGCCTGAAGGGTTCACAGGGGTCAACCTCTGTAAGGATTCCTTGAATAGTAAAGACACACTGCTTAATCTCTGTCCTTCTAACAGCCATGTCCAGACTTGACATGTCATACAACTCGGGGGAGCAGGGATACGGTAGGGGTGGGCAAGATAATGGTAATAAAAAAGCACAACAAACAGCATGGAAAAGAGGGTGTCTTGTTTCTTGCTATGCCTGACTGGAGTGCCTGGTCTGTTCCCTAATCGTGTGTACTATTTTCCTTACAGAGGATTCCAGAAAGACTACAGAACAGATATAGTGTTTGGAACAGATGTTCCCTGTTGGTTTGTGCACAACAGTGGCAAAGGTTTCATCGATGGACATTACAAGGACTACTTTGTGCCTCATCTCTATAGCATTCTTAAATGGCCTTAAAGGTTTATAGTTTTGAAAATTCTACATATAAATATACATTTTTTCCCTGCCACTTTTGCAGTCATTCCTCAGTTGAATAGTTAAAAAACCGCAGGTGCCATGGAGGTTTATAAAGCCTGTTCAACACATCTGAATAAAATAAATATTTTGCAATGAAGCCTTATGATGCTGTTGCATTTTTCAGATGCTAAGGTGTATTAATTGAGTGATGCAAAGTACTGTGCTTTGGCAAGTCAGGGTGGCATCTAGACAGAGCCCTAGATTTGGCATTTACTGTGATAATTTCACTAGTGTTGAATGTCAGGTCCTTGACCTTGCAGATGGAGAATATTTTTTACACTGTTAATCACATAGGAAGTTCAATTACGAGGTTATTTGTGAACATGGAAAATGAATATGGGAAGTTGCTTGATCTTAGTTGCTTTGTGGAGATTTATACTAAAAACCTGTCACTCTTGGTAGGGACAATTTTATCAAGGGAGCTGAGATGACCTGATGTACTTTGTTAGGATTCCCTTCATGGTGTTGGCCCTTAACATCCTTTCCAGTTCATGAGGACTGGATATCTTGGCATTCTAGAGAAAAATAAAACCTATAGAAATTTATTTTTAAAAACTGGCTTAACCATCTTTAGGACTTATGTAACCTATAGTCAAAGCTTTTCCTAAATATCAATCACACAGTCACCATAAAAATAATTAAATATATGTCTTACTGTCAGGAAAATGCAAGCCTTATGTTTAAGAAAAAACAGAGTAATGGTTCAGATCATAACCTTGGTCACAGTTTGTTTCCTTGTTGTTTTACACAATATCTTTATTTTATTTATCTATTTTTATGAGGATCGAACCCAGCACCTCGCATGTGCTAGGCTAGTGCTCTACCGCTGAGCCACAGTCCCAGTCCCAAGTTTGTTTGTTTTTAAATTAGCTTTAAATTACTGTGCTTTTTAATTACTGAAATTTAAACAATTTTTTTAGGGTTGGAAACAGTCCATTCAAAGAAATGAATAAATTAACACAATTCAAAAGCATCACAGTCAACATGTAGAAAAATGAACTAAGAATCAGGAGTGATTTTGGCGTCTGCTGGTTTATGTGAGTCACACTACATACTCTTAAGGATCACTAATACATGAAGTGGCATCTTTTAGCTAGCCTTATCCTATGGAAGGAGATACAAGTAACTCCAAAGATCCAGTAAAAATCAAGGAAAAAATTTCCCGGTTGCCTAGAAACATGCAGATGCTTATGTGCTATTAAAAACTTCATATTTTTCCATATTTTTATTTGTGCATTATAGTTGTAATAATTGTGGGATTTACTGTTATATATTTATACATGCACACAATATGACAATATGATTTGGCCAATATCCATTCTCCATTCCCCAAGTATTTTTTTTTTCTTAAAACTTCTTTTTTACTGGCCAAATTTATTTGGTAAATTTTTCTGAAATATCCACATAAGAAAAAGAAAAAACAAAGATGCTTCTCTTTAATGGCATAATGACTTAATTATACAGCTAATATTTCTGGGGTCACTTTGGTCAACCTAATGACTAATTTACAATCAAGGCTGATTCATACTCTAACCCTGTGCTTCCATTTTACTGGTATCAGTGAATAGTCTCTTAGGGCCTAGCAAAGTCATGGCAGATTTTTAACTAAGTACTTCACATTATGGAGTTGCTTACTATGGGCTTATTATTACTTCATTTGAGTACCAATGAACACTCTGAATTTCTATACAATATGCACCTTGGGTTGATACCTGCTTCTCATTCTTACATATCATTCTTACAGACTAGAGGTACTCAGTAAATGTTTACTTAATGAATGTGACTCTGTTCTGTCAGCAAAAACTGATAGGTGGTTGGGGCTGGAAGAGGACACCAGAAGACAAAGGGGAAATCAGCAAATAAGGTAATGGAATTTAATGGTATTCTAGTAAACAAAATTCTGGCATTTTATCTCCCAGGGTAGCAATGCTAAAACTTTCATATAATCTCAGGAACACTGATGAGAAAAAAAAAAAAAAGAGAGAGAGAGAGAAAACAAAGCCACTGTTTGGAGAAAATATTTACAAAAGACATATATGATAAAAAACCCTTATTAAAAAAAATTCTTAAAACACAACAGGAGAATGAATGGTCCAGTTTACAAATGAGCAAAGGCCTGAAAAAAGATATTTCACCAAAGATAAACAGATGGCAAATAAGGAGATGAAAAGATGCTCAGCATCATGTCATTAAGGGATTGCAAATTAACACAATGAGATACCTACATATACATTAGGAGAGCCCAAACCCAGAACATGAATGGACATGGCCAAATGTTGGTAAAGATGTGAAGTGGTGGAAATGCAAAATAGTAAAACCACTTTGGAAGAGAGTTTGGTAGTCTCTTACAAACAAAACATACTCTTATTTCAAACAAAGGGAACAAATTAATGGGAACAGTTGGAAAGAAACAACTACCACACTAGCTGCCTATTGATTAGCTTTCGAAAATATTTGCTTCTCAGAAATATAGAAAAATGAGCTGTATCTGCACAAAAACCTGCACCCAGGATGTTGACAGCAGCTTTATTCATAACTGTCAAAACTTGGAAGCAACCAAGGTATCCTTCAGTAGTTGAATGGGTAAATTATGGAAGATCCAGACAATCAAGATTATTATTCAGCCTTAAAAAGAAATGAGGGGGCTGGGGTTGTGGCTCAGTGGTAAAGCATTTGCCTAGCACATATGAGGCACTGGGTTCAATCCTCAGCACCACATAAAAATAAATAAATAAAGACACTGTGTTCATCTACAACTTAAAAAAATTAAAAAAAAAAAAGAAATGAGATATCAAGCCATGAAAAGACACAGGGGAATCTTAAATGTGTATTATGTGAAAGAAAAAGGCTACAGCCTATGATTTCAACTATATGACATTCTGGAAAAGGCAAAACTATGGAGATAGTGAAAAGAACAGGAATTTGAGGGATGAAGAGGGATGAATAGGCAGAGCACGGAGGCTTCCTAGGACAGTGAAAGTACTATGTATGACACCGTAATAGTGGACACACAGTATACATTTGTCAAAACCTATAGAAACGCTTTAAAGTCTGTTTTTTTTTTTTAAAGGAAAAGAATAGCTTATGATCTTTTATAAAGAAAAGCCAATGTAAGACCTGATTTGGGGTGTCTGCTGTCCTACTGCTTAATGTAACCACTATTGGCCTAAGACCTTAGAGGATAAAAATATTTCTGTACTTTAGGATCACATTTTTGTGCTTCAGATATTTTTTTAATGAATTTAACTTGAAGCACACTACTTTATTTCATTCCAAGATAAGTTCAGGAAGATGTTGAGAGGAAAAAAATGACAGAGGTAAGAAAGAATCATTTCTCTCTGAAGAAAATCACTGAGTTTATTCCAAAATTAAGGATTTCAAGGAAGTAGATCTAATTTGGCACACTTTTCAGTTACACTATTATTAAGAACTTCTCCTTACTGAAATTCTTTGGATCAGATTCATGCTGGGGCTGGCTTCAAATGCTTGATTATATTTACTGACACTACTACTCACTGACATTTCCAAACAGCTACTATGTGCCAAGCTTTATGTCTGACACTTTATATGTATTTTCTGTCTCTTTTAAGATACCTGTTTAAGTTGTAGATGGACACAACATGTTTATTTTATTTATTCATTTGTATGTGGTGCTGAGATTTGAACCCAGTGCCCCACACATGCTAGCCAAGGGTTCTACCATTGAGCTACAACCCTGGCCCCTCTTTTTCTTTTTTTTTAATCTTAATTCTCTGCAGTTCTAACATCAGCTCTGCATGGACACATTATTTTTGAAAACTTACACATTGAAATTATTATGATTCACAAACATTAACTTTCTAAGATTATATAGGCAGAGAATAGATTAGCTAACATTTTCAACCTTACATCTGTCCAGCCCCAAGACCCAGTTGTTTTCCATGATACCACACTGTCAAGTTATTTTGGAAAGATTTTTAACCCATCCCTAAATACTTTCTGTAAAGGTACTAATATCTTCTTGTCACTATTTCTTATCTTGCCTCTTATGTTTCTACTTTTAGCATATATTCTCCCATCATCTGATAACAGAAATTCTCAGCCCTCCTCTACTTTCATTCCAAGCAAGATGGCCCAGGGGCTGGCATACAACGCTGGTCTGGACAGTCAGCATATTCCATCCTTTTCTTTGGAATGACTTTACCAGGTATGGTCTAATAAGACTAATGCAGGCCTTCCATAAGAATCAATATAGAAGATAGTCTTTTTTTTTTTCTTTCTTTCTTTTTTAACTGGTGCTACTGAAAGTAAGATGTAAACTGGAGACATTGGGAATCATCTTGTTCTTTTAAGAATGCCTGAGAATGGAACCAACGAAGAGAACAAGCCCCAATAAGACCATTCATACTTGGATTTCACTGCATCTGCTCATGCTCAATGATGTGAACCATACATTTCCTGTTTTGGTGGGGAGGTGAGCATAGGCAAGTATGAGGAGGGTTTCCAGTCTTCTGCATTCCCAAATAATATGATGCTCTATTTATTTAAAAATGGATAGTTCACCATTGCTGGTGTGATGCAGTTGCTTTGTAAAACTGTTCAGTTCCTCAAAAATATTAAACAGGATATAAACTCTAATGTGACTATGCAAGTCTACTCCTAGGAATTGAAAACATACATCTACACAAGTGTCAGAGTAGCGTTATCCATAATAACTGAAAAACAGAGATAGCCAAATGCCTATCAACTGATGAATGGATGAACAAATGTAGTCTATCCACGCAGTGAATTTTATTTGGCAATAAAAAGAAATGAAGCACTGCAACATTTATAAATCTTGAAATTATTTAGCAAAGTATTAAGAAGCCAGTCTTAAAAGACCACATGTTAGGTTACTCCATTTATTTAAAACGTCTAGACTAGGCAAATCCGTAAAGACAGAAAGTAGATTAATGGTTGCCAGAAACTGGGAGTGACTGGGAGGAATAAAGATTGTGTACAGGCTTTCCTTCCAAGGTGATAAAAATATCCTAAAAAAATTAGATATGGAAATGGTTGCACAACTCTATAAATATAGGAAACCATTGAAGTGTACATTTTAAATGTGTAAATTATATCACAATAAAGCTACTATTATATTTGTAGCTTTGCTTTTTAAAATTTATACTTAGAGTTCAATTTTACTATTCTACTATGGAAAATATAAATTTAGAGTACATGAAAGATTTTCTCTGATTATATGATTCTAAATTATCCAATATAAAACACTCTCCAATAACGTTCTTTAATGAAAATAAAAAATCAAGGAAATATTACAAAAAAAAGAAAAAACAAGGAAAAATTACATAGTCTTGATACTTCAGTAGACATAATTAGATTTTTCTATAAGTTTCACAACAACTATACAGTAATATTTAAATAAATCTATTTGTTTTATATAAAAGAAATACCCTAACACAGTAGAGTCTCATAATGTCTTGGCAAACACCAATTTGATGCTTTAGAATTTTAATGTATTGTTAACAAATTTTCAAACTCAGGCAAGTTTAGAAATGTCTTCATATTGAATTCCTTCAACTCTGCGTCCTTTTAAAGGGCCCTACAAATTAAAATAATTTAGAGAAGGTTAAAAACACATGTATTTAAAAGGGGAAAAAAATGACACCACACTTATGGACAAAATTTACCTTTTCCATATCCCTAGAATATCATGAGGTAGCTAATATTTCTGTACATCTGTGCATTTAAAAAATAATCTATGGCATTCTAATTAATGTAATCAGCAGACATAGTGACAGAGACTTCCCAGCTGTGCAGCATCTTCTCAGTTTCCCTAATAAGCAGCTGTACTTCCTGATTCCCTTGGTGGGTTGATGTGGCCATAAATGGAGCTCCAGCCCATAGGCATGAGCAGAAGCTATGATCCAGCCACACCAGCTGCCTACCTGCAATCTGTCATGCTCCTCTGTGTTCTGCCTGACATGGCACCTGCAGGTGCCACTTCTTAAAATGGCAGAGCCACTAATAGGAATGACCTGGCTCTACAAATTACAACTCAGAAAAGAACTCTTCCGTGATGAAGAATACCCCTTTTAAACTTCATACATATCTATCTTGTTTGTGCCATTATCCATTGAGGTTTCTTTTACCTTTTCCAAATATTATTAAAAGCAATATAACAACTCTCATGTATCAAGTGAGTTGTGATAGTTTGGGCTGGTCTTATTACAGAATATGGGTCCATCTTTAAACATATTTTCTTCCTTTCTTCATATCAACAAAAAGGAAAAGGGGAAAACTTCAAAGGTAGATACAATCTGGGAATAAAGGAGCTAAGAATATGGGCTCCTAGGGCTGGGGATGTGGCTAAAGTGGTACCACACTCGCCTAGCATGCGTGAAGCACTGGGTTCGATCCTCAGCACCACATAAAAATAAAAATAAAGATATTGTGTCCCCCCGAAACTAAAAAATAAATATTAAAAGAAAAAAAAAGAATATGGACTCCTATCCTAGACTGCCAAGTTCAACTCCCACCTAGAGCAAGCAATTTAACCTCTGCTCTTCAGTTTCCCACTCTTGTCTCTGTTCTGGTATCCCCAGGTGGTATAACAGCAGTGCCTCCACTTTTGAGTTGTTGGAAAACATATATTATTAAATGCCCAGAATAATACTTAGAACTTTAAATGGATATATGCACAATACTTATCAATACTTATTATTGAAACCCTCCCCTTTACAAAGTATAGCACTAACATGATGATAACAATGACAATCACAACTCTAACCATGGACTGAGACTTTTGGGGCGGGGGATGGGGAGGTACTGGGAATTGAACCCAGAGGTGCTTAACCACTGGGCCATATCCCTAGCCCTTTTTAATATTTTATTTAGAGACAAGGTCATGCTAAGTTGCTTAGGGCCTCACTAAGTTGCTGGGGCTGGCTTTGAACTCACGATCCTCCTGCCCCAAGTTGCTGGAATTACAGGTGAGTGCCACCACACTCAGTGAGACTTCAATATTTTTCAACAAAGAACCATAACTTGTGTTAAAAATGCTTTTCAAAATGTCAGTTTTTAAAAATATAATAATGATTATATTTAAAGGAAATAAGTTTCCAGATGAAGCATGACCCAGATCGAATCTTTCATTACTGCATTTAAGGGTCTATGGTCAATTAAACTTGTCTGATAAGAACTGCACATCTGGAGAGTAAGAAGGGAACCAGATATTTGGGTTCATTAGACAAATAGCTAAAAAAGATTAGGCTATATTTAGGTATACATTATCAGCTATTAAAAATCTGTTCTCTAAAGTAATAAAAATAGCAGGAGAAACAACTTGAAAAGTGATTCAAGGAAAACATGGGGACATAAGAGACAAACATGCATATACATGTGCAGCCTTTTTTGTTGTTGTTTAAATGTGGACATGCTGAAAAAAAAATGAGAAACAAAAACTAAAAGTGAATTTCCTCTTTTGGAAGCATGTGTTGCTTTGTAACCAACCTGAAAAGCTATACTGTGGTTTTGCTCCTAGACCCTATCTCAAAAACAACCCTGTGAACAACCAACCCACCAAAAAGAAGAGAGAAGTGTGGGTTTATGGGGAAGGAGGGAAGAAATTAGCTTTTGATGAAAATTATATCAACTGTGATCAAGATATCAGGACACAACCTAAAATATCCTCAATAGGTTGTTCTGTGTTTCCTAAGGATGGAAACATGAAGTAGGCTCTACAGTGGACAGGACTATGAAATTAAAAAGTAAAGGACAATCAGTCTGTCAAGGAAATGTGGGATTTCCCATCATTTCATACTGATTGAGTAAGAAAGAAAAACTTTTAAAAAACCCAAATCTGTAAATTTAGTCAGACTGATATTCCTCAATGCC
The DNA here is from genome assembly GCF_045843805.1 of Urocitellus parryii. Classification (NCBI taxonomy): domain Eukaryota; kingdom Metazoa; phylum Chordata; class Mammalia; order Rodentia; family Sciuridae; genus Urocitellus; species Urocitellus parryii. The sequence continues at coordinate 72,747,659 of NC_135539.1, read as the reverse complement.
AGGCAAGAGTTCCTTTTTAACATTTATTCCCTTACATTTATGTTAGTGAATGATAGTTTCTACTTTAGTATTGTCATGACACTTTTTTTTTCTCCCTTAATTTACTGAAGTAAGTGTGAGTTCTCTTAAATAAGGATCTAAGTGGTTTTACCAGAATGTCTTTCTGAGACAAATATTTTCTCACAGGTCCATGGGTTTAGAGAGCCTATGACTTCCCAAAGAGAAAACATAAAATTTGGCAATTAGGTATAATTTTTTTGAAAAATGAAGCCAAACTTTCATCAGATTCTCTAAGGGGTCTATCACCCCATCCCAAACTAAAACCTACTGTACTGGAGATGAAATTTCTTTTGTTTATAGAAAGATATGGCAGTAGTTTAGAGTTCTAAGAAGAATTTTAATTTTAAGAAATCTCAGATCTCACCCAAAGACCTGTTAGTAAACTTATAGTTTAAAGTTGACAAATAATTTTATTTATATATCAGAGTTCTTGAAATAACTGGGTTGATTTCTGCTACTTTATGTTCCTTAATAAAGGAGGGGGACATTTTGAAAATTTATTGATACCTGTGGCTCCTTTTCCATCAACTATGATTACATTTTCCAATTAATTTTAATATTATATTACATTAGATGTGTGGGAAAAAAGTTAGGATATAAAATTGTCCATCTTGTATATGATTTTACAAAATGCAAAGGCTGAAAAGGAACAGACTAAAATATTAATAGGGGTTATCTTTGGAATTATGAGCATTTTTTTTAGAATTACTTAAATTGTATTTTTCAGATTTTTATATAATGAATACCCATTTCTTTTGTAATGAGAAAATAAAATGCTTCATAAAGGACAAAGTCACTAGAGAAAAATAAGCTTACAGATTTCTATATAGGAAGGAAGGCAAACAAAAAAAACGCATACTCTAATTAAAACAAAGTTCAATTCAATTAAAAAGAACTAAGATACATTTTTACAGCATTTTCAAATTTTTATCTATTTGTAAACAAACTTACAGTTTCAATGACTATCGTAGCTGAGAATGTTTTCTCATTGATGGATTCTAGGGTACCTTCATTTCCTCTGTACCCTCCATTTAAAACCAGAATTCTTTTCCCTATAATAGAAATGTGTATAAAACTTAATGCAAAGAAACTGTCTACTTTTTTCCTACCTTGTTACAACAAAATGTGTTACAATGAATATAATAAAAACAAAAAACTTCTCTTAGAGGTTCTTAATCATGTTAAGAACTATGTGGTGTTCTTAAGTGTAGTTTATAAATACTTTGATTACTCTAACGTTATAAAACCCCTCATTGTTTTCAATTATTTCTTAAATGGATGTTTTAATTTTAGATCACAAGGTGTATAGGGTACATAGAGAAAATGTTCAGAGTCCAGAAGTATAAGAAAATTTACTTACATTGTCTTTTTTTTAAATTAATAAGATGGTTTGGCAGTTTTATAAAAATTTAAACTTATGTCTACCATGTGACAACCATTTGAAGTATTTACCCAAAAGAAATCATACACCCATACAAAGATTTGTACATGAATGTTCACAGTTTTATCTGTATCTGTAAAAAATTTTAAACAACCCATATGTCCATCCACAGGTGTTTGGATAAATTGCGGTATATCAACATACTGACATATTCCTCAGCAATACAAAAAAATGGACTATAGATTCACATGTATGAATCTAAAATAATTATGTTAACTGAAAGAAGTGAGACCCAACAACAATGTCAAAATAACCTAAATTAAACAACCACAAAACTAAGACACCAGTATGATTTCATTTATATAAAATTCTGTAAAAATGTAAACTAATCTTCAATGACAGAAAGCAGGTCTGATGTTGTTTAGGAAGACAGAGGAAGCAAGAGTAGGGGATCAAGTGGAAGGATTAGAAAGGAAAATAAAGGGAAGTGTTCATTGTCTTCATTTTAGTGATGGTTTCATAGCAGTACTCACATTAAAATTGCTTATATTTTTGATAAATGTGCAATTTATTGTTCATCAATTATACATTGATAAAGCCAATCTATAGGAAGAGTTTCATTTGAGGGAGAAAAATAAAGGATATGATACGTGGAAGTTCCTAAGATCAACATTATCAATGTACCCTCAGTGATATGTTCAAGAAGATTTTGAGTCAGAGACAATCTAACCCCACTGGTGTTTATAGTTAGATATGAATAAGGACCCAAAAGACAAAGATAGTTAAGGGGAAAAAAAGCAATAAGTAAAACAGACTTTTACTTGACTATTTCAGATAGCTAAACAAATATGTTAACAATAAAAGCCTAATATGATTAATTTTATTGATATATGTCTGTGTTTTGTTTCAGAAGGAAAAAAAAAGTTTTCCAGAAAGGGAAAATTCATTCATGCCACAAAACAGCTTTATCAAAGGACTAGTCAAGTATTGTGACACCTGAAGTCAAATGGGGATCAGTTATATTGGCAGTTAATATTTCTGAAAATGAAACACATCTGTAACTATCAATTAATGCCAAAAAAACAAGGTCTTTAAGAATGGAATCACTTATTTTGATGGGATATATATAAGTGGTCTGAAAAAAGTTTACCTGGTGCTGGAATTACTGTCTCTAAATGAGTCTGGTCAAGTTTCAGCTTGTCTCCAGAATCAATCATCTTTACAACAGCTGTATATTTGTCAATTACCTCCTGTCATGTAAAATGAACACCTTTATCATAGAAGAATATGTGAATACTAAGTGAAAAGAATATAAATAAAATAAAAAGAAATGAAATTCAATTGAAAGATACAAGTAACTCTTATAAGTAATATTATTTTCCAGATCCCATACATGATTTTTCTGTTAATGGTGCTCAGTATAGAACTCAATTCAAAGCTTAGCTAAGGTTTTCACCTGGAAAGAATATGAGACTAGTGATCTTCGAATAAGACTGAGAAATCCAGCAGGAAGGGCCATTTGCCTAGCTTAGACTACAGAAAAAAAGGCAATTTACATAAGGCTGGGTGCTAGAATGAAACTATATTTAGGAAAGGCAGAAAAGGACTGGAATTTCAAAACCCTAGAGCAGCCAGTCTCCTAGGCAATACACAAGGAAAGTCCTTGTGAGACCTCTGGGGCATAATTATACTATCCATCATTAACAAGAAAACGTATCACTGGTTAATGGGCAAGGCATGCACAACTGAGATTTTTAAGCAACAGTAATGGGATTTCTTTAATACTATTTGTTCCAGTAAGAAAACAGACCAAGGTTAAATATAAACTATGGTTGGAAAAAAAGTATTTCGCCAACTATTATGAATTCAGATTTCATCTTATGGAATAATTGGAATCTTAGACACAATAATACTTCTGCTACAAGGATTTAATTTTCAAGAAATACCAAAATAGCTTCACTGGGTAACCAGTAGCTTTTTTCACAATTTCCATGCATAACTTCATATCCTTACCTTAACGATACCCTTTTTCTTGTGATACTTCTCTCCAAGTTTTTTGGTTATAATTTTCACAATGATTTCCTGGAAAATAACAACAAAAAATAAAGATAAAGGAAAAGATAGAAATTATCTTTTCTAAGGGCTGGGATTGTGGCTCAGCGGTGGAGTGCTCACCTAGCACGTGCAAGGCTCTGGGTTCAATCCTCAACACCACATAAAAATAAATAAATAAAATAAAGGTATTGTGTCCATCAACAACTAAAAAATAAATACATAAAGAAATAAAAACAATAACAGAAAGTAATTCTATTTTCTATTTTTCTTAGTTAAAAAAACAAAAGAAGAAATTAGTGAGTTATAATCCTTCCCAGCACTGGCTGAATATTTCATTAGTAATCTTTTATTCTTATTTCTCTTTTTTGTCCAACATGGTTACTAAGAGGAAAAAGTATATACAAAATCATTGATCTCCACAGTGAAGATTTCTTAAGATCTAGGACTTTTATTTGTAAATCTCAAATTCTATTAGTTCTTATCTTTCGTAGATCACTTTTCTTTCCAATAAAAACAGTGAAAGTGAGGATATTATATTGTTGGTATTCCCTGATGATAAAAACAGATTTCAATAGTCTTACCAGGAATTGAAAGGAACTGAGTCATTGATATTATGCGTGAAACTTTCACAATGTTCTTTTCTCATTAGGTTGCTATGAGCATTTTGTCTTTCTCTGTCAGTCTCTCTTTTTTTTCCTTCTTTTTTCAGTACTAGGATAGAACTAAGGCCTTGCACCTGCTAGGCAAGTATTGAGCTACACTATCAGCTCTTTTTATTTAATTCTGAGTCAGGATCTTGCTAAATTGCCCAGGCTGGCCTTGAACTTGTGATCTTTCTGCCTCAGCTTCTCAAGTTGCTGGATTATAGGCAGGCACCACCGCATTGGCCTGCTTTGAACTTTTTGACATACATAGCATTATTCAGTTCAGCTCTAGCTAAGAGTATCTTTCTTTTAAGTATCTCATCTCAAATGGGAAAGAAATCCAAGCTCACTTCATATTAATGAATTCTGAGTTTACTGCTTTATCATTCTTCTTTTGTGCTTTGGATGAGCTGCTCAAAAGCTGATAATGAAAATTAAACTGGGCTAAGGTTGTGGCTCAGCGGTATAGCACTTGCCTAGCATGTTCACGCACGGTCTGGGTTCGATCCTCAGCACCACATAAAAATAAATAAATAAAATAAAGATATTGTGTTTAACTACAACTAAAAAATAAATATTAAAAAAGAAAAACTGTCTGATTGCTATATTCACTGCAGTGATGTTACATTTCCTACTTCAAGTTAATGTAACAAATAGATGGTCATAAACACTTCATAAAGCCATAGTAAGAATTATATAGACAAAATTTTGTTAGAACTTTAGGAGGAGAATATTTAATAGTAGAAAGACATGTTTAAGAGAAAACGTGAATGGTCTTATTCGTAAGCCTCTCTTCTACTAAGGCTTTCTACATGAAGCCAATTAATGCCAAAACATCTTTTCTGATTTAGCTATAATATTTCTAAGTTAAATTTCTTAAAAGCCCTCATGGGATCATATTCTAGTGATCTGAAGACAATTCATTAAATTATTGTACTTTTTTTACCCTTAGCTTATACCGATCTGTTCAATACATTTCTAAATCTAAAAAATATAGTCCTGACGGGTGTGATGGCACACACCTGTAATCCCATTGATTTGTGAAGCTGACGAAGGAAGATCCCAAGTTCAAAGCCAGCCTCAGCAACTTAGTGAGGTCCTAAACAATTTAATGATACTGTCTCAAAAATTAAAAAAGCGGGGGAGGGTTGGAGATGGAGCTCAGTGGTAAAGTACCCCTAGGTTCAATCCTCAGTACCCAAAACAGCAAAAAACAAAAACAAAACATAGAAGTTAAGTAATTTCCATGCCAGTGAGAGAATGAGTATGAAGACTTGAATTAGAATTCTGAACTCAACTTTCAAGGATATTTTCTCAAATCAGAAATTAATCTAAGTCATACTTTACTTTCACTACCCTATTATTGGTCAAACCAGTTTCTAAAAGAATAAATATGGTACTCTGAAACTTTTAGGAAAATTCTACATCTCAGTAAGTTCAAAATAGAGCATCAATAAATAAGAAGAAACTTTTAAAATATTTAAATTACTTTAAATTATTATTCAAAAATAATAAGCAATAATTAGTAAGCAATTAAATATAAACCTTCCTTGAGTTTGTAAAATTAAAACTTGCTTTTTTTCTACAAAGTACCTAAATGAGTATTTTCATAAGATATAAATTGAAAACAAATACTTCCATATTTATAATTCTACTACATGTAAACATGGAAGTTAAGAAGCTAGAGTTGATACTTACAGGCTGTAGCCAGTAATCTGTTCGGGCTGTTCGTTTCTTTTCCTCTTCAATCTACAGAACACACAAGACATCCATAAAACTATCTCTTTAAAATCATCAATTTATTTCAAAATACCATTCTAGTTAGCAAAATATCACCATAAAATCCACATTGCACCAAAGACCAATGATACAATATGTAAGCTCTGATAAATACAAATAAACATTATTTCTAACTAGTTTTTAATTTTAAAAAACCTTGGATTTGTGATAAAGCAAGTGAAGTGACTAAGAAACTCAGTAACAACCCCTAGTTAGTCAATACTACAAGGCCATCCTCCAGCAAGCACTATAGTACCCTCTCCAGGTGTCCTCTAATGACTGTCATGAATTGGAACAGGTGGTTTTGTCATGTGGCAAAAATAACTCGTAGACCAAACCTGCACAGCATGGTTAGGGAGGCAGTCTAACAGCAAAAAGGAGGCTTCTGGTGTGAGTGATAATAAAACTCATGAATGAAAGAAAAGTACCATCAAGAGAGATGTAAATAAAAGAAAAAGCAACCAAAAGGAAAAAGGTGACGTGTGACCTTTATGGCTACACAGTACATCTTTTTCTTTCTCAGTGGCTTAAAGTTAACCCTATGACCAACTTTCAAAGGGATCCAAAATTGTAATTCTTTGGTTGATTCTAAACCTCATTTTAAATCTTCAATTATCAAATATGAACAAAGAACATTCTAAATTTAGTATGTATTGTATTTAAAATAGGTAGATCTGGCTTTCCATTTTCTTTTAAATTAAACTAAATTCAAAAATTCCTTGTCAATGGCATGTGTGACCTCTGCAGTGTTGCCCCTACTTCTCTAATCTAAAATGTACCACCCATGCTCTTGCTATGCTCCAGCCATGTGAGCTGAAATCTCTGTTGCCGTAGGAAACTTTCACAAGTGTTCTCCCCACTCCTCACCTTCATTCCTCCTCTGCACTCAGTCACTTAGTATTTACAGGTCTGTTTCTTTACTGAATGGCTCCCTCACTACAATGAAAGTCCCATGACAAATAAGGACATATTTCTGTCCCTATCATTCAGACCCAGAACTTTGTATAAAGTCCAGCACATAACAGCAACTCAATATTTACTAAATGGTAGAATAACATTTCATGGTATGTTCATATTATATTTTATGCTTTTTAGATTGCCCTGTACTGTGTGAGAGCTAGTAGCAGAGAAGACTAAACAATTATCTCCTTTTCATTTGCAAATGAAAGATGGGAAGACTACAGGAAATAATATTAAAGGAAAAAAAGTGAAGCTTCTTGTATCTATTTATTATTCTTTCCTCCCATTCTTCCTCTTCTCCTCTTCCATTTGTTTTATAAATTCATTGATAAGGTAAGGTCATGAGTAAAAAAGGAAGAAGGATATTTAGGAATACATTAAGAACCTACTGCAAATTTCTCAAGATCATGATTCATCATATAAATTTATGATTTAAATGATTCATCATATAAATTTAGCCCTCATGTTAAATCAAGCATGTCAAACATATCACAGCTTTCTCCTACTATCAAGGAGGCAAACAATGGAAGCCAGAGGCAACAGGAGAGTACAAGTTGGAGGAGGCAGAATATCCATAAAGGATCCCAGTTTTGATTATTACTAAAGCTCTTATAACTGAACTCTACTGTGCTCACTGCATGGAGGGTTTCAAAGACTGCACTTGAGGCAAGAAAATAAACATGGTAGATGGGGTTCCAACTCTGTTCAGATGAATGGCAACTAGGATTCTTTGCCCTAACCCTGAATGGAAAGTTTTTCAAATTTTATATTATTCTAATAAATGGTGACATATTTAACTTTCCTTAGGCTTGAATTACATCTTCCTTCTGATTGCTATAGCATCCATAAGTAATTCATAAACTGTACCTCCATGATTTCATCGAGTGCAGATTTCTTCTTCTTCTTTTCTTTAGATTGAGCTGAGCTCTGGGAAGATTCTTTTCGTTTCACTGAAGCTGTACTCCCTAGTGTCTTGAGTGCACTTGGTCCTAAAGAACTGAAGAAAAGAACCATGCTTGTTCATAAAAACTATATACCAAAAAATGCTTTCTTTGTGCAGGATCAACAATACAGAATAAATGTTACATGGTTAATTTAGAGATCAGTCAAAACAATGAAGAGCCTATGTGCATCTTGTGCACGACTATTGGCATTATGACAACATTTATGCTGTCCTGTCTTAGCTCCCCCTACTATTTTCTTGCCCTTTTAGTTAGTGCTACTACAAAGTGGAGCCAGTACAGGCCTCAGTGGTGGGCAGATCAGGGTTTGAGGGTATTTCTCTTAGGACCTTTAAAATTCAATAATTTAAGGCTCAGATCCACATATATACATGGGGATAATAATAGGACCCAAGTCCTTGCTCTACTGCAAAGATTAAATGAGATGTTTTGACACTATTAGCATAAGTCTAGCACATTACTGTTGAAAGCAAGGTTTTTTTTAAGGGCAAAATTTCAACATATCACTTAAATAGTTTTTACTATTCCTAATTGCCTAAGTGTTTAAGTCTACATTTTAAATTCTTGACTGCCAATATTCACTTATCAAAAGAATACCACTTCAATAACTATCCTTTGACTTCTTATGTGCACATCAGTCATTCTGATCAATTTGCTAGCAACTGGGCCATGCTCTGTGCTTCATGTCACTGAAAATTTGCACATGCTTCATTTTATACCTAAAATAATCTCTAAAAATTCTTCATGGGGGTTCTTGAATCTTCCAGCTTTCTCACCTGACCTAGCACTTAATGGAGCAAATCACACTCTACCCTGCATTATATATAATCAGTTGTATTCTATGATGCCACTCTTATACTGTATTTTTTCTGCTTTAAAGTAACAGAACTACCTTGTAACTCACATAAAAGATACTTAATATCTGCTAACTAAATGAATCTTACCAATCTCATCATTTAATGCGTCATAATTACACAAAGCTACCATGGAAACAAAAAAGGGAAAAAGTGTGGTTGATAGAGGATACAAGAGAATTATTACTTTCCTTTATTTGGGCTTTTTAAAAAATGCTTTTAAAAACAACATTAAAATTATTAGAAAGCCAGAACACTTTAAGGACTCATATTCAGCTTGAAGTCAACTAAAATTCCTACATCTTTTCTAGAAAATTATAGTGTAAGACTCCTCCACAGTCTTTATAGAAATTGTTTTCTCCTTACTTAACTGTAAGGCTTACATTTGCCTCTGTAAAATTTCACTTACTGGGTTTGTCTTGTAATTCAATCCAGTGAACATATTTTAAAATTCTGATTTCCAGGTCTGTGACAGCTGTACATAATGTGCATTAGTTCTGAAAAGATCATGTCCATAAAAAGAGAAATTACTTAACCTGTTACTTCAAACACTCTTTAGATTTAAATGTACCTTGCTTGAGCTATGAATTCAACCAGAATGAATTTAGGCTTCATTCTGATTGTAATCAACTATAATATGTCTATAAAATAGGAACTAAGAAAGCTAGCAAAGAGAAAATTGGGAATAAGTAGCTATTTTTGGCTCTGGTAGTAACAACTTTCTCCTTCAACATTCACCAACCACCTATTTCCTATTGTAATCAGTCAGAAAAGCTTGTTAGTCTATTGTTTTCTAAAGATTTTTCTCTAGTTTTTGAAAATACATTTGCTCAATTTTTCTGCCTTCTTACTCCCAGCTTCCACAATTCCTCAATAATGAGTTCTCCAGATGCATCCAGAAATTACTTCAGTATTTTGATCTCAGCTTGGAAACTTTATTTTATTTATGGTTGTCACGTATTCTTTTTAAAACTAAACACAATTTTAATGAAAAAATAAGCAAAAAACTTGAATAGACTTTTTCCCAAATATATACATGTGGCAAATAAGCACATGAAAAGATGCTCAGTGTCACTAATCATTCAGGAAATAGAAATCAAAATTACAACAAAATACCACTTCACACTCATGAGGATGGCCAAAACAAAATCAGAAAATAACAAGTGTTAGCAAGGATGTGGAGAAACTGCTGGTAGAAATTTAAAATATTGTGGCTGTCGTAGGAAAACAATAGGGCAATGCCTCAAAAACAAAACAAAAAACCCTAAAACTAAATGACCATATGATCCAGCAATTTCACTTAATGTGCCTATATGTAAAACAACTGAAAGCAGGAGCTCAAAACAGGTCTGTATACACCAGTGTTCGTAGTAGTATTATGTATAATAGCCATAAGTTGGAAATAATTCAAATGTTCATCATTGGATAAACAGATAAACAAAATGTAGAATATCCTTATAACAAGATATAAGCCTTAAAAAGGAATGAAATTCTGACCTTAGCTACAATATGGACAAACTCTGAAGACACAATGCTAAGTGAAATAACCATATGCAAAAGAAAAAATATTGCATAATTCCACTCATATGGATTACCTAGAGCAGTCAAATTCATACAGAAGAAAAATGGAATGGTGGTACCAAGGGCTGCAGAGAGGTAGATTTGGGAATTGTTTAATGGGCTTCATTTGGGATGATGCAAAAGTTCTAGAGATAGATGGTGGTGATTGTTGTATAAAAGTGTGGATTTATTTAATGTGATTGAAGTGCATACTTAAAATGGTTAAAATGAGCTGGGTGTGGTGATGCATACCTATAATCCCAGTAACAAGGGAGGTTGAGGAAAGAGGATCACAGGTTAAGGGACAGCCTCAGCAACTAAAGGAGGCAGGCCCTAAGCAACTTAGTGTGAACCTGTACCAAGGTAAAGAGGCCTGGGGACATAGCTCAGTGGAAAGGCACCCTTGGGTTCAATCCTCACTATCTCTCTCTCTCTCTCTCTCTCTCTCTCTCTCTCTCTCTCTCTCACACACACACACACACACACACACACACACACACACGAGTAAAGGTTAAAATGACTAATTCTGAGTTATGTGTGTATTTTTTTTTTCTTTCCAGAGAAACAGGCATGCACCACCATGCCCAGCTCATTCTAGGTTTTACATATAACAGTTTTAAGCCAGCAGAAAAACAAATTTCTGCCCATATAAACACAAAGCATAACTTCAGAGAAAAAAAGTTTAGGTGAGTTCTTTTAATTGTACTTTCTGCAACTCTATATACATATTCATATAGATAATTCAAACAATTTACCGAACTTAATAAAACATTTTTCCTACTAATATTAAGGCTTGACATTAGGGTGCCTATAGACACCCAAAGATATCAGGTCCTTATCTCTGGAATATATAAATGTTATCTTATTTAGAAAAAAGGATATTTGCAAATCAGATGAAGTAAAACATTTTATGATGTAGAGATTATCCCACCTGAGTGGGCCTAAAGTGTAATTACCCCTGTTATTTTAAGAGGGATACACAGGGAGGCTTAATCTGTAAAGGAAAAAGTTATGTTAAGAACGAGAAGAGATGTGTGAAGATATGGTCTTGAAGACTAGAAGGGTGCAACCACAAACCAAGGAAGGCTAGCAGCCACCACAAACTAAAAGAGGCAAGGACTATGTTCTTCTCTAGAGCCTTCTCTACAATCCTCTAAACATTGATTTCAGCACAGTAATGCAGATGCCAGAATTCTGACCTCCAAAGATGGACACACTTCTGTTGTTTCAAGTCTCCCTGTTTGTTCCAACAGCCACAGGAAACTAACAAGAGTGATGGATTTCATTGCCAGTTGAACAACCATAACATTCATCAATATCTCAGAATAAAAAATAATAAAAGGAAATGTGAAGTGGAAAGTCATCAAAATCAAAATGGAGGCAATGTGTCAACCCTCACCAATAAATAAATAAATCTACGAATGAATGAATGAATGAATCTGGGAGGTTATAAAAGGTTCCTGATAATAATTATCACAAAAAAACTCTTCTAGAATCATGATCTTGCACAAAGGGTATTGCAACCTTATACAAAAAAAAAAAAAAAAAAAAAATTCCTACAAGGAACTCTGCCCAATGATTACAAATCCTTGGATTGGTGCCACCTTTGCTATTAATCCATACAATCACAGATTTCAATATATTTTATAATCACAATTTTCAATATATTTTATACAATCTGCCTCATTGTTGCCTTTAACAACTTCCCCCTGCTTCAAGCTCCTTGAATACTCTTACTGTTTACTATGGCAACTGTATGCCCATTAACCTACCACTATTTTATTCTTAAATATCATTATTCTTTAGGAACTTATACTGCACTGGGCAATAAGGAGACAGACTGAGAATTTAGTCTCTATTTTCAGAAAATCACACTATAGCAAGTAAAATAGAAAATGTACATCCCAGTCTACATTTAAACTGTGGGAAATGGGTAGGAAAATATACAGTACAACAGTAAAGCAGAAGGGCTGGGGATGTGGCTCAAGCGGCAGCATGCTCGCCTGGCATGCATGCGGCTCGGGTTCAATCCTCAGCACCACATAGAAACAAAGATGTTGTGTCCGCTGAAAACTAAAAAATAAATATTAAAAAAAAATTCTCTCTCTTTAAAAACAAAGAATAAAAAGCAAACAAACAAACAAAAACAGTAAAGCAGAAGGAACCATAAAACGGAGAAAGATTCACAGAGAACCACAAATCTATCTATTGAAGCATTTTATCCAAATGAGCATTTCCTAGTCCAGCACAGTGGCACAGGCCTTTAGTTCCAGACTCTCAGGAAGCTGAGGCAGCAAGACCACTTGAACTGAGTGAATAACACAGCAAGACACCATCACATTCAAAAATAAAATGAAATGAGCCTTTTCTCAAACAAAAGAATCATCTTATCACAGGGAAATGAGAAAAGAACAACTGCTGAAAAATAATAAACAAACCAAAATGAAAACTGCAATGAGAAAAAACATGACTCACAATACTTGAAAATGTAGTAACCGACATGATATTTCATGAAACTTGTAAAGTGTTCAGATCTGTAACTGTAGCTCACCCTGATTTGGAAGATGTTGCTCCTGCTGAGCTACATGCTCCTTTATTCAGGTTAAATGTGACTAGAAGAAAAAAAAAAAAGGTTATTTCATATACATATGTATGTAGAGTTCAGGAAAATTATAATACAAGTTTTCAGACAAGATTCCACAGGCGTTCACATAAGAAATCATGAACATGCTAATAAATGAAGCTAAAATGTTCCTCTCCAGAAAATGATGCTTGTCCTACATGATGCTTGTAGAGATGGGAAGGACCTTACATGCCACGTTGCTGTGGCAATTGACGCTGGCTGCTGTGACATTCCATCCCCCAACCCTCCTTTTCCTTGCTCATAGCACCCCAACTTTGAGTGTCATATCTCTTGGCCATGGTTCTAGGGACAGAACACTATCTGCAGCTCTAGAGTAAATTCTGTTGGTCTAAACCAGTCAGTACAATTCCCTCTGGACTACTTTTAATTCTGGCCAGCAATATTCAAAAGGAAGTTCACTGGTGGGCTTCTAGGAAGTTTCCTTACTCCTAAGGGAACTCCAGAAGAGATTCTCTGTCATCCTTTAGAAAATGCCAGGTCTGGATGTGATGACTGGAATGCTGGCAGCTACTTTGTGTGTTCGAATGGCATGCAGAATCATCACCACTGAGATTCTTATCATGGAAAGATATCTCCTTATTGTTTAAGCTTATTTTATTCAATTTTGTTACTGTTGACTGAAGGCATCCTATCCAATTCATAGCATATAACCTTTTCATTTTATAGACAAGAACAACGCAACCCTGACAAATCAAATGTCTTGTTCACAGACATGTTACTTTTTAAAAAATATGTTTTTTTAGCTGTAGATGGATAAAATATCTTTATTTTTATTTGTTTGTTTTTAAGTGGTGCTGGGGATTGAACCCAGGGCCTCATCTGTGTGAGGCAAGTGCTCTACCACTGAGCTACAACCCCAGCCCAAGACATGTTACTTTTAGCAAAGTCAGTACAAAAGAATCCATGGTTAACAAAGAAGAAAGAAAAGTTAAAACTACCTTTTTCTTCATCATTTTCTCTGCTTAATTCTGTAAAAACAGGGACCTCCTTGAAAGAGAGAGAGAGAGAGAGAGAGAGAAATAATTTAGAGTGCATTTACTATAAATATTCAATAGCTTACACCATGACTTGCTACCTATGGTACAAACAGCTCAAAGATAAAACTCTTAGATTATAATTCTAAAAAAGTAGACTTCTGTACCAAGCTACCTATATTTTTATTTCCATAATAATCTACACAGAATATAACAGAAATGTGAGGCAATAAACTTTAGGAACATGAACTAGAGGATTACTTTGAAAAGCAAAACCTTTCTATATTGTGTGGTAGCTTAATGTAACGATTAAGAGCCTTACATTAAACAAACAAAACTGTGTATCGAATTCTCCTCTGTAACCTATCAGCTTTGTAACCTCTTGTCAGTCTCATCACCTTTCCTAAGCCTTAGCTCTTCTATCTTTAAAACAGAGAATGCACATTAAGTGTTATTAGAAGTGTTAAATAGGATAATATGGAAAAAAAAAAAACAGCACAGTGCTTGCCACTGTAAGTGTGCCATAAATATTAATTATTGATTTTACTAATAAAAAGAAGACATTTTTGAGATCTAGCTAAAATATTCTTTTCTCAGGTAGTACTCACATAAGCTTTCACATAGTGAGGCAAAAGAACATTTTTAAAATCTTCCCTATAAAATGAGGATGGGCTTTCTTATATAATGAGGATGGGCTGATCAGTAGAATTTCTCCTGCCTTTTAAGATAAAATACTATTTGTATCTGAAAAGAACAAATAACTTGAAGGTTTTAGCAGTATTAAACCAAAATGCTAACAAACAATAATATTATTCTAAAAACTAAACTATTTTTCTTACTTTCCTCTGGACAAGAAGATGTGATTCTTATTAATTTTCACAATATGAAATTTTATTTTTTCTACTGCAAACTGAGGTTTAAATTATAAAAAGATGAAAGAAATTAAAAAATAAAGAAATTGAGCACAGTGGCACATGCTTGTAATCCCAGAGGCTTGTAAGGCTAAGGCAGAAGTACTGAAAGTTCAAAGCCAGCTTCAGCAATTTAGGAAGGCCCTAAGCAACTTAATGAGACCCTGTCTCAAAATAAAAAAGGGCTGGGGACGTAGCTCAGTGGTTAAGTGTCCCTGGGTCCAAGTACAAAAAAGAAAAAAAAATGCTGATCCATAATACTGGTCCTTATCAATGTCTTAAGTTCTATGGCCTGCAACTTCCTGCATTACTTTTCAGGTAATGCTCATACTTTAACCACTGAGCTACTCTTCAAAATAGCCTGAAATTTAAATATGTCAAATGTTCCTCAGCAGAATAACAGTGTTATGATCGTAAAATGGGCTACTATATCTTATTAAATAATAATAATTTAGGGACATGTTTAACCCGATTATACAATGTATCCATGTATTAAAACATCACATGGCACCCATTAATACAATTTTGTGCTTTTATAATTTTAAAAATTCATTAAAAGAATGAAACACTGATAGAAAGAACATGAAGGAAATCACAACAGTATGTTTGAATTTTAAAAGTCACTCAGGAGGCACCCACAAATGTTTGTTGAAGTAAGTACCTTGATCTAGTGATCCTAACACCTGGACCCCTTCCCTTTACCTTCCTTGCCCGTTCACTGGCTTTCCCCACTGATTCTTTGAAACCCCTCAGCTCAGGGTTTCTATCCACCTTCAAACATTCTTTGCCCTTTTGGGAATGGAATAAGAGTCCATCCTCATGCTGTGTTTATCTCCAGCAGTGCATTAATCACACAGTTATAATTTTTAGCTGAAATGATCTATTTACATGTCTTCCCGTTAGGTACTATTTCAATTTTAGGCATAAGGAGACTGAGGTTTACAGATTCTATGATTACTCAAGATCATGAAGTTAGGAAGGAATACACTGAGATTTCTCTCAACTCCAATGCCTGTGCTTTTACACCCCATCATGCTCTTTCTCCCGTAACTAAGAAACACCACCTAAAAATCTTAATTTGCTGTTTGAGAAAACAAGCCATTTTACGTTTTTAGATTTTTTACATCGCCTCTCTGGATGATACTGTTGGTCACCTGTTCTTTTCCTTCTAGACCTCTTCTCACTTGTTCTTCAATAAATTTGGCAGTTTTTTCCTCATCATCGAGGTCTTGCTTCTTCTTTTTCTCTAGTTCCAGTTGGCGGCGGATAGTTTCGGGGTCTCTATCTATATACTGAATATACCAGCCTTTTGGTGTCTCATCCACTTTGCACAAGCCTTAAAAAAAACAACCAACACCATAAATTTGCATGTAATCAAGCAAAATGTAAATATAAATGTGTTTCTTCTCTGCATATTTACTCAATCATTCAAATACATTCATACACATTAAAATACAGAAATTCATGAAGCATATGAATTTTTCATATTTTCACTTAATGAAATTCAGATATAAGTGGAATCTTTTATCTCTTTAAATAGAAAAAAACTATTATTTTGATTTTTATATAGCTACAATGAAGCAAAATATGTAAACAAGGGAAACATATGAAAAAAGTATTATTTTGCATGAAAATTATTCAGCGATATCTAAGAATCTAATATTCAAAAATATATGATTCTCTGTAAAAATAACACACTGAATAAGCAACTTGATGCTATAAAATCTTTTTCTCTTTCCTTCCTAAAAAAAAAAAAAAAAAAAGCAAATTAGTCGGGTGCAGTAATGCACGCCTGTAATCCCAGAGGCTCTCGAGGCTGAGGCAGGAGGATCACAAATTCAAGACCAGCCTTAGCAACTTAGTGAGGCCCTAAGCAACTTAGCTAGACCCTCTCTCAAAATTTAAAAAAAGAAAAGGGGGGGGGGTGGTGGAGGGCTGGAGATTGAGCTCAGTGTTTAAGCACCCATGGGTTCAGGCCCCACTACCCCCATTCGCCAAAAAAAGAAAAGCAAATTTTAAAAAATCACCTTCAGTGACAAATCTTAGCACTGTCAAATGAACTTAGTCTAGATGTTAGTATTCAACTATAATAAACAAAACCTATCCTAGAATAGTATACTCCTCTCCTCCAGTTTTCAAATTGCCTCATACATCCTCTTTGCCATGAATTTGGAGAGAAAATGATAATTCTTTCTCTCTAGTCAGTGATGTCATAATAACAATGTAAATAACCTCTTCTTCTCACCTTCTCTGCCCAGCCACTTGGTAAAATCAGTCAGTGTTTCCCACTGAGTGGCATTCATGTGGATGTGCTCTCGGTGGCTGATGTATTCATTGTAGACAATGTTGTTGTGGACTCTCTTAGTGCCTGAGAACAAAAGATAACACTGTTGATCCTAAGAAGTTTATAAGATTATAAAGCTATTATTTACATAATACTTAAGATGTTTACCAAAGCGTCTTCTGAGAAGTTCTAGAAAGTCATTTCGGAATTCCCTGGTTAAGAAAGAAAGGAAAATATTAAGGTACTTTCTATAAATATATAGCATATCTTCCTGACATTTAAGCAATCATACACTTTTAATGTTCAGACTATCTGTTAGAATCTTTTACAAGCTGAACAAAGAAGGAACTCCAAAAGATAGAGCTTTCAAGGATCAAAGTTAAAAGTCAGTTTGGAGTTAAAATGTTGTTTTGGTAAAGCAACCATAGGAAAAGTTACCACATATCTTTGGAGAGGGTCCTTTACAAAGTCTCCTAGTGCTACTAAATGTGGTATTATATCCCCATTTTATTTATCATAACAAAAACGCCTTTATTCCAGATGAAATTGACACTTAGCAGGTCCCATTTAAGTAGGTACACTGTATTAAGTGCTAGGAAAACACAAGTGAACAAAATACAAATTTTGATCTTTAAGGAGTTTACAATTTAGCATAACAATCATAACCAAAGTTAAACTAAAAAAGTAAATGGAATGAAATATCATAAAAAAAGGGCAGGGTGTCACACCTGCATACAATCCCAGAGATTTGGGAGGCTGAGGCAGAAGGATGGAGAGTTCAAAGCCAGCCTCAGCAATGGCAAGGTGCTAAGCAACTCAGTGAGACTCTGTCTCTATATAAAATGAAAATAGGGCTGGGGATGTGGCTCCATGGTTGAGTGCCCTGAGTTAAATTTTACAAATAAATAAATAAATAAATAAATAAATAAATAAATAAATAAATAAATAAATAAACGAACTGAAGGAGATGCCCAGAGGTGATTTTAATATGAACAGTGAAATATAAATGTATAAATGGACTTTCATAGGTAAAAAGGAGGTCATTTACAGCTAGCAGAGAGCTATAAAAACATCACGTTTGAGAGATGACACTTATGCTACTTTAGGTAAATTTTAAGGCAGAGAAAAATGAGGATGAGACTGGAGGTAGAATAGAATAAGGGGAGGTGAATAATAATAATACTAATAAGGTTAAAATTAATTTTAAGAAAATTAGTTGTTTGGACTAATTTTTTTAAGTACCTTGAATGTCACGCTAAATAGATCAAGTTTTATGCAGGCATTAGAAAAGTACTAAATAATTTAGTTTGGGAAGTATATTGTTAAAATCTACAAAGATAATTGTGGTGAATAGTAGAGAACAAAAATTCTCAAATGAGGCTCCCCAAACCATCAGCATTACCATTACCATCACCTGAGAACTAGATAAAAATGCAAAATCTCTAGCCCATTCCAGATCTACTTAATCAGAAGTTGGGTGTGCCATTCTGTTAAGCCCACCAGCTGACTCTGATACACACAGTGGTCTGAGAACCACTGGTATAAAACAGGTACAGGAGAGGTCATAGTTGAAGGTTAGTTAGCTGGGTGAGGTAGTGCATGTCTATAATTCCAGCTACTTGGGAGGCTGAAGCAAGAGGATTGTTAAGTTTGAGCTCAGCCTGGGCAATTTAGTGAGACCTAGTTTCAAAATAAAATTTGAAAAGATCTGTGGGTATAGCCCAGTGGCATTCAATCCCTAGTACCAACCTGCCCTACACACACATACACACACAAGAGCTAAAGGTTGGGAGATTAGTGAGCAAGTCACTGAAAATATTCAGGTGAGAGATGCTAAGAAATACTACTAAAATTCAAGGATATTATGTAGAAGAATTGACAAGTAGGGATTCCAACAGAACTTGAGGTTTACAGTTTGGAACTCTAAGCAAATAGCAACTGGTCAAAACAGATCAGAAGGCAGGTTTGATACACAGGATAGTGAGTTCAGTTTTAAAAATGCTGCCTCTGGGACTGGGGATTAGCTCCTTTGGTAGAGTGCTTGCCTTCCATGTACACGGCCTTGGGTTCAATCTCCAGCACCACAAAAAAACAAAAACAAAAACCTGACTCTGACTGAGACAGCCTTCAGAAATAAAAATTAGAGTTATCAAGGGGGAAAAAAATCTGTAAATTGAGACAGATGTTAGTAATGAACTTCAAGATTTGGGAGGCATCTAAATATAAAAATAACAGTTAAAAAGAATAAGGTGACTCATGGAGACTATTGACTGAATTGAGTGTGAAAGTCAAAGGGCACCTTGAAGAACTTTCCTGCATTTGCAGAGCTGAGAGGAAAAGAGTAGATACTGAAGGAAAAAAGTACTAAAGGCTTTTGGTGGACACAATATCTTTATTTTTATGTGGTGCTGAGGATCGAACTCAGTTCCTTGGGCATACCAGGTCAGCGTGCTACCACTTGAGCCACATCCCCAGCCCCAGAACAAAGGTTTTAATGAAGAATTATAAGTACTGAAGAAAGATCGAGGAAGATAACGATGAGAAAAGGCACAAGCAACTCTTCAGGAGACTCAAGAGGCACAAGTGAGCCACAGCAGACAGCAGAACAGCCAATGTAGACCGCTCTTGCCAGGAGGGCGTTTCCCAAAGTGTAGCACTTGTCCTGGCCATGTTCAAGATAGTTTTAGGTAACTCACAGAACAGCAATTTTGCCTTTGTGACTATGTTATTTGCACTGATGGCATACAAGCAATGGAGGAAAAACCTGCTAGCAACTTAGCACTCAAGCCAGGCAGGGGGGCAGTGATGTCAAACCACACTAGCAGCCAGTGTATTCTTCACATCATGAGCTCACAGTTAAAACCAGGGTGAGTTTCATCTACTATGTCTTGGAGGAAACAGTAAAATTTATTAGATGTATTAAATCTCAACTCTCTCATATGGTTTTAGAGCTATGAGGTGAAACACTTTTTCACAGGACATTATTTTTTCTTGAAAGAACCCTGACATGTAAAGTATCACTATTCCAAATTGGAACTTTGGAATACATTTTCTTAAATATACACAAAGTGAACCTGTCATGTGGAGGAAAAGAACTGATAGTATTTGTGGCCAATAATGAAATTTGACCTTTCAAGCAACAAGTAGAATTTTGGTGAATTAGTACCTGCTGCTGTGGGCTTGACATGCTTCCTGACACTTAGGGATGTTCTGGTGACATCAATGTTGATATTAACCCAAGAAGTCCCAAGTTTCCAATTCTGCAAATATTTCAACACAATTGACACAGGTGTATTAAAATAAGTTGGAAATCAGAATCGAGAACATATGTGTATATATATGCATGTGTATGTGTATATATTTTTTTTCTCAAATGTTCTAATCATTCATCTATGAACAAAACATAATAAATTATTTGAAAAACAAAAATAATAATTATTTGAAAGTTATCACAAGTGGTATATTTATCGACTTTAAAGTTATTACAAGTAGTATATTTGTTGATCAATTTAAGTTTTGATAGGTATTCAGCATCTGGGACAATGGGACAAATGGGTTAATATGATTTGATGACATTACAGAATATAATATGCCATGATTTGCAAGATCTGTGTCATGTAGTAAACTGATACTTTTCAAATGTCTAACACATGTTACAAAATCATGCACAGACATAAGATCCACACAAAAGATAAATCAATTAATTTTAATTTAACAGTACAAAAACTTCACTAATCTCAGAGTCTACATTATTACTAAGCTTTAAGAAACTGCCACATATTTTAATTGATGTAGTATCTAAGAAGAATATCTAAAATTATCTAAAAAGATTACTAAAATATTTCTCCCCTTCTAATTATACATTTATGTAAATACTGGATATTCATGTGCTTCAAACAAAACATTCATGACAGACTAAATGCAGAAGGAGATGTGAGAACCCAACTGCCTTCTATTAAGTCAACATTGTTTGCAAAAACAAAACATTAATGCTTTTTATTTGGAAAATATACTCTTTCATTTTAAAATGTTATTTAACATTTAATAAGTATGTTGCTATTTTTAAATGAACTAAAAATAGTATTTTAAAATTTCTCAGTTTTAAGTTTTCTTTCTTTCCTCCTCCTCCTTTTTTCCCCCCCTTTTTTGCAGTGCATGGACTTGAACCTCGGCCCTCACACAAGCTTGGCAAATGCTCTACCACTGAATACAGCCCCAGTCTTCACAGTTTTAATTTCTAACTGTTGATACATAAAACCCACATAAACAAAAGCTCTATGTGGCCTTCAATCATTTTTAAACATGTAAAGGGGTCTTCAGGTCAAAAGGAAGTTTGGAAACAAGAATATGGAAACAAGCAAGACTAAGTATTAATAGAATAATAATAATTAATAGCAAATCCTAACTGAGTACCAAGTACTCTTGAGAGCATGTGAAATATGAACTCACTTATTTTCCTATAAGCCTTATGAAGGGAAAACAATACTTGGAAGAGGGTGCTATTGTTAGTGTCATCTTAACAGATAAGGAAACTGAAGCTAGAAAACCTTGAGAGACATTCAGAGGCACCGCCCTCCACAGCTCCTAAGTAGACAAGGTCTTGAGGTCAGGAAGCTGGGAGCATAGCACCGTTCTAGTCAGAAATGTGTTAGAATGAAAGTAGTTTCATGTTTAAAATGGAAGGAAGGAAAGTCTAATAATTGTGAGAAAACTGTGGTAAATTTTCAAAAAAGAAAATTAAAAGCTGAGCAGAGAGAGAATACAGCTATCATGTTAACATATAAGGAATAACAGACTTCCAATATATAAAATACTAAGCACCTATTAAGTATTCAACTGAATAAGCTTATGAGGTAAGGATGTCTTTGAGTTACTTACTCTGAAAAATAATCCATAAACTGCTGAGGATTTTCGGAAGCAAGTAATAGCTGTCTCTGATGAGATTCAGACATACAATGACACTTGAAGCCATTCTACAAAAAATGCAAAAGCAGTAGTGAACTTCTGATTTAGGTCATCGAAATAGACTCTAAATAGACATACTGCATTGAGCTCTAAAAATCTGCTTTTTAGTGGTAATCATAAAAAATAGTCTTATCACCAGTCTAAAGTTTTAAAATTAAATTTGGAGAATTAAAAATCCTAATAAGCGGGCTGGGGTTGAGGCTCAGGGGGAAAGTGCTTGCCTCACATATGTGAGGCACTGGGTTCAATCCTCATTGCCACATAAAAATAATAAACAAAATAAAGATATTGTGCCCATGGATAACTAAAATTAAATATATTAAAAAATTCTGATAACCCACAGTACAATTTTTAGAAACTAATTTGTAAGATATTTTATTGGTGGATATGTGTCATTATGCACTTGTCAAAATCATAGAATGGTGTGACTGTTGGAGGTTAAAAAAAAAAAACAAGCATAAAATATGCAACATCAAGAATGAACCACAATGTAAACTGGACTTTGGGTATTAATATGTTGAAGCAGGTTCATCTATCATAACAAGTGCACCACTCTGCTGCAGGATGTTGGGGTCAGCCTTGCATGTGGGAGGAAGAGGTACTGGGCAATCTCTGTACCGTCCAGTTGCTTTTTCCTGTGAAGCTAAGACTGCTCTAAAAATCAAGGTCTATTAAAAAGAACAAAAAGTCCCAATAATCAAATCCTATTCATGACTTTTGGCCTTAGTTTGAAAAAATTGCTTTAAAAAACACAGGACAACTGAAAAAATATGAAATGTGTTATTAGATGATATATGGGGATTCTTAATAATTTTGTCACATTAGTGACTTATTGACATATATTGTGGTTATACAGAAAATCATCCTGAAATTTTGAGATATATATTTAAGTATTAGAGGTAAAATACCCTGATGTTTATAATTTAAAATATTTCCAAAAAAAGAAAACGTGGCAAAACACTTTTGTTACATTTGTGTGTTACAGAATGTATACTTGTTGTCCCCCAGAATTTATATATTGAAACTCTAATCCCCAATAGGATGGCCTTAAATTTAGATTAGATAGTGAGGGTAAAGCCCCATGATGGTATTAGTTCCTTTATAAGAGCCTAGAGCTGGCCCTGTCTGCCCAAAGATACAGAGGGAAGACTGCTGTTTACTAAACAGGAACACAGCTCTTACTAGAACTGCAACCATTCCAGCCTCCTGATCTTGAACTTCCCAGCCCCCAGAACTGTGAGAAACATATTTCTATTGTTTAAAGCACTCAGTCTATTGCATTCTATTATAATAGCCCAAGAAGACTAAGACACTGGGTATGGATATAAGGATATTCGTTGTACTAGTCCCTAGTTTTCTGTGTGAGAATTTCACCTTCACTTACATAGAAAGAAGGAAATGGAAATGAAATAACTATCAATGTCATTCTATGAGGCCTACTTAAACTATCTTATCCCTCTCAGAAGCCCTGGATCAGATTATTCCTGTTGCCTCAGTGTTCTTTCATTCCCTTCTAATCTGATCTCCAAAGAAAAATGTCACACCATTAGCTGCTCTCAATTCTTCAGTGGACCCCCACCATCCACCTCAATATGGGGGAAAGCATAAACTCTGTAGCACAATATACAAGACTTTTCAAGATCTCTGTGATTCTCTTTAGCCACTTTACCTACAATTCACTTATTTAAACTCAACAACAATCTTACAAGTAGGAACAGTTATTATTCCCACTTTACGGAGGAATAAAGAGGTATAGAGAATGATAAGTGGCTTGTCCAAGAGAATATGCTAGTAAGTAATGCTGTCTGACTTCATAATTTTGATATCTGGTCCTAGTTCATTTAGGTGTTTAATAAATGCTTGTTAGATGAATTGTGAGAAAGAGCTTTGTTTTCCTTATTTCCTTTGAATCACAAAGAAGTGTAAATCCTAATTGTCCTGTTTGAGAGCCAAGTCAGAGATGGTTATTATTACTGTTATCGCCCGGACGTCCTGCACTGCATTCATTATCCACGCCCCTTCAAGAACCGCAAAATCAGTGGATTTAATTTCTTTTGGGGGAGAGGGAGGGTGCAGAATGGGGAGGAATGAGGTGTCAAGGACCACTGGTGCCCCGCTAGGTCTGGAGACTGCATGGAAGAGCAGCTCTCCTGGGCTGAGTTGACTAGCCCAGTGCAGACCCCAAAAGCCTCGCAGCCGGGAACCCGAGCCCTGTGCTCTCATCGGCGTCTGAACTTGAACCTGGATATTCAGCGGGGCCCTCTGGGGAATACGGAGCCATACCAGGCCCACTTACCTCGTCCCGGCACTGCTTCTGGCACATCTGGCAATACCAACGCAGCTTCTGAAGTCCTTTGGATTTGATCCGGTTGGCGATGGCTTTGGGGGTAAGAAAATCTGACTTCCCCATCGTGACCACCGCAGCAACCACTTTTTGGAGCACAGAATCCGTCCAACCGGAAGCGGAACTGGGCTGGATGGAGTAGGCGGGGCAAAGCTGACAGTCGAAAATAGGTGGAGCCTGGGAGGACCGGCCCCCAACGCTCGCGAGACTCCTCTTTCTGGAGCGAGGAAGCGAGACTGAAGGACCAAACGGAGTGGGCAGGGCGCGTGGGGAAGCTTCCGCGCGTGCGCAGTAAGGCCTGTCTGCCCGACCTTCAAGCAAGGCCGGTACCACCATGTTCTCTCGGGCGAGCGTCGCTGGGCTGTCTGGCCGCGCCTTGCAGTCGCAATGGTATGGCAGATTGCGGGAGGACTGCGAATATTGGAGGGAGGGAAGAACTCGGTCAAATGGGATGGAGGTGGAGCGCAGGTGGGGTGCGTAGGACCGACCTGGGGCCGCTGGGCCCAGTTAGGCCCTGGGTTCTGCAGAAGTCTCGCAGCTCGGGCAGCAGGAAGCTGCTCCGAAGCGGAGATGGCGCGCGCGAAGGCTGGAGGTGGGTCAAAGAGAGCAAGGTCACGCCACGTCCCCTGAGGCTGGAAGGGTCATCTGGGACCTCGGGACTGAGACCTTAGTCCGAATTAATGACGGGGCGACCTGGAATTCATTCAGCTCATAAATATCCAGCTTCTGTTACAAACGAGGCGCAGAGTCTCGGGAAGCTGTTGGCAGGGTCCACTAGGTGAAGGGAGGACCCTAGGAAAAGCCTCGGGCAAGGTTGCGTTGTGCTTTATGTCCTTGACGCGTGTTCAAAGACTCCAGTGCTGGGCAGAGTGACCCTTGGAGAGCTATCGTCTCAGTGAGCACCCACAGTGTAGCTGGCGCTTTGCTAGGTACTGAAGAAACGAAGGTGAAAAAAAATTAGTGCTGTCGTGGCAGATGGGCGTCTTGGTGCATAAGAGACTTTAAAGATCTGACTATTGACGAAGTAGGGAAAGATATATAGCACCACCTTCAGAAGATTATGTCGAAGCATTAACCCGCAAGGTCATGAAATTGTCCAAAGGTCCTGAGAGGAGGCGATTGTGTGTGTGTGTGTGTGTGTGTGTGTGTAATTACAAATATCTTTATTCATTTTTAAAATTCTAATTTGTTATACATGACAGAATGCATTTCAATTTCATAGTACACATATGGAGCACAATTTTACATTTCTCTGGTTGTACACAAAGTAGAGTCACATCATTCGTGTCTTCATACATGTACCTAGGATAATGATGTTCATCTCATTCCACCATCTTTCCTACCTCCATTCCCCCTACCATCCCCTCTCTCCTCTTTGCCCTATGCAAAGTTCCTCCATTTATCCCATGCTCCCCCTGCCACAACCCCATTATGGATCAGTATCCACTTATCAGAGAAAACATTGGGCCTTTGGTTTTTTTGGGGATTGGCTTACTTAGCATGATACTCTCCAACTCCATCCATTTACCTGCAAATGCCATGATTTTATTCTCTTTTAATGCTGAGTAATATTCCATTGTGGATGTATACCAGTTTCTTTATCTGTTCATCTACTGAAGGGCATCTAGATTTTTTCCACAATTTAGCTATTTTGAATTGTGGCTATAAATATTGATGTGGTTGCATTGCTGTAGTATGCTGTTTTTAAGTCCTTTGGGTATAAACAGAGGAGTGGGATAGCTGGGTCAAATGGTTCCATTCCAAGTTTTCCAAGGAATCTCCATAAAAGGTGCTGTATGTTTGGACAATTTTTAAAATTCTCTAGGGTGAAAAATACAAATCAGAAGGCCTAGTAATAGATGATAAAAATTGTTATATGGTTGGCATTGTATAATGGTATGAAATGTTTTGAAGCTAGGCAATTTTATACAAAGTGCTGAGGGGATTATTAGCTACAGGCTGTGTCCTAGTAATTCCCTTGTTTTATAGTATGGTGAATCTCTAAGGAGCTACAGCACTTAACTAGATTTTTGTATCCTAATTTATGAGAAGAGTCTATTAAGCATTGATTGAGAGAGATTGGTCTTTTCATTAAACCAAGAGTTTATAGCAATATACAAGAGTTTCAGGATAATGAGTAAGTTCAGTATAGTATGAATTATCTACATAAAATTTTTGGTGGATTAGCCTCAGAAGTTGGATTTTTCTTCTGTTCTGAAAAAGAACATTCAAGGGAATTAAGTCACAGTAATTAAATTCTCAGTTGTATAGATTTTCCCATTTATTAACTGCTAAGCAAATATTTGTGGAGTGCCTACCCTACATCAGTTGGCACCGTGGAAAGTGCTAAAATGTAGTGGCAAACAAAAGGAATATCACCCATTGAGGTTCCTGGCGTGACTGTTTTTGGTGTGCTGTAGTGCTGGGCAAACATCAACTCTTTTTCTTCCTATCTTGCTGTTCATTAATGTAATCTTGTCGGTATTTTTAGAAACTTAAGCAGTGTTCACATTCTTTAAAAAGTGGAGAGGCGCTGGAGATTTAGCTCAGTTGATAGAATGCTTGCCTTGCAGGCACCAGGCCTTGGGTTCAATCTCCAGCACCACATACACAACACACAAAAAGTGGAAAGAGCTCAGTGCAGTGGACTACACCTGTAATGTAGTGACTCTGGAGGCTGAGGCAGGATTCTGTATCAAAACAATATAAAGGGCTGTGAAGTTAAAACAATATGTTTTTTTGTTTGTTTTTTAATATTTTTGTTAGTTATTGATCGATCTTTATTTGTTTATTTTCTTATATGTGGTGCTGAGACTTGAACCCATGCTAGGCAAGTGCTGTACTACTGAGCCTCAACCCTAGCCCCTGTTTGTTTTTGTGGCTCTGGGGATTTAACTCAGGGCTTTGTACATGCAAGGCAAGCACTCTACCAACTGGGCTACATCCCCAGCCCAGAAACAATATGTTTAGACAAAATTTTAAAAATAACTTTTATTAAAACAACTACAAGGGCTGGGGATGTGGCTCAAGCAGTAGCGCGCTCGCCTGGCATGCGTGTGGCCCGGGTTCGATCCTCAGCACCACATACCAACAAGAATGTTGTGTCCGCCAAGAACTAGAAAATAAATATTGAAAATTCTCTCTCTCTCTCTCTCTCCCCTCTCTCTTTAAAAAAAAAATAATAAAAAAAATAAAACAACTACAAGATAATTTGAAAATATTTTAATAAAGGTTTGCTTTAAATAAGGGCTCTCAGAGGCAACTACTTTGAGGAACCTAAATTAGAACTTCAATCAGCATATAAAGGTCATAGTCCTGACCTTTGCGAATGTTGGTTTAACAGGTAGATTATGACTCTTCATCAAACATCAGTGCTTCAAACTGGTCATGGTGGCACATGACTTTAGTTCCAATGATTCGAGGAGGCTGAGGCAGGAGGATCATAAACACGAGGCCAGCACCAGCAACTTAGCAAGTCTTTAAGTAATTTAATGAAACCCTGTCTTAAAAATGAAAGAAAAAGGGCTAGGGATCTAGCTCAGTGATAAAGCACCTCTGGGTTCATCATCCAATACCCTTGTCCCCAAAGGTGTAAGGAGGTTATCATATCTGCCAAGAGGATAAGATTCTGGGTGAGGGTTGAAGTGTGAGGTACTACTTCTTGGTGTAGAGTTGGTGATGGACTTTTACACTGGCATTCTGTTTTAGAATTAGACACACTTCATATTTTCCCTGGAGAATTAGTTAATGCTGCTCTTAATTTTTGTAACATAAATCATTATATGTTTTTTTTTTAAAAAGTCTCAAATTGCAATTTCATTGAACAATGAGCCAGTCATGATTCCCTCCTCTGTTGTGTTCAGGTTATCTAACAATGCTATATGATTATAGTAGCCACTGGTGATCCTGCCTGATATGATTCTCCATCCAGTGTATTTGATATATTTCAAGTTTCACAAATAATCTCCTGAGGCTTTCTCAGAACATGATGCAGTAACTCAGAACTTGTCCTCTCAGTGCAAAATCTTCTTAGCACAAAATTCAGTAAATCAAGCCATTCCCTCAAAATAGTTCATGGCTATTTTGATGGTAAAAAACAAAATAACAAAAAACATAAAAGTCATCTTTAGAGCTAAATGAAGGCTAAATATGAGATTGTTTCAAGACACATGAAATCATAGCATGTGCACAGTATAACGGATTACAGAAATGTTTCCTCTTCATTCCTTTCACTTGGAATACTTAGGAAAACGAAAATAGTGTATTCATCCAAATGTGGCATGGAGTTCAAATTTGTTCCATACAGTATTCTCTAATGAGAAACTTGTGTCAGTTAAATTGAAATGTCTGCCTAAAACCATAATATCCAAATGTCATTTGCAACAGCCCATAAATTTAAGTGTTTGGAGTGAAAAAGTCATTATACTGAAAAAAGAAAGCCAGCCAAAAATGGTATTACTTTTCAGATGCCATTATGAGCAACATTGTTAATAGAACAATTGTTATGTCCCTAGTCTGTACTCTGTCAGACTTTGTCAGTATTTTTCAGTTTTTAATCTTTTAGTATATCCATTCTCATACTAAATGTGTAAAACCTCCTATTTTACATATAGTCTGCTTCCTCTTTTCTTTATGAATGAGTAATACTAGTATTATGGTGGATAAGTCAAGACTTTTAAAACAAATTGTTTGGTTTTGACCTTCCATATTTATTTTTATGCACATAAACACAATCACAAGAATGAGACCATAGAACACATATCATTTCATACCTGCATTTAAAAATAACTATTGATAAAACATCATTTTTTTTTAGTAGAGTTTTAGATATGTAAGAAAGTTGAACATTTAGTATGGAAATTTTATGTACCCATCTACCACTCTGAAGAGTTTCCCATACTGCTAATATCTTATAGTGGTATAAGTGCTACAATTAACAAACCATTATTGATACTATTATTAACTGAACCTATAGTTTCATTAAGGTTCATTCTTTCTCTTAAACAGACCAATGGGTTTTGACAAGTGCACAATGACATATATTTGCTATTACACTATCATGCAGAACAGTTTCACTGCCCTAAAAATTCCTCCTCCCCTGTCCTCAAAACCCTGGTAATCACTGATCTCTTTACTGTTGCTGTGGTCATTTCTAGCACAATATACAGCTTTTTGTAGATTGTCTTCTTTCATATAGTAAATATGCACTTAAGGTCTCTCCCTTTCTCTATGGCTTGGTAGCTCATTTATTCTTATTACTAATACTTCACTGTGCAGATGTACCAGAGTTCGGTTATCAATTCAGTCACATATTGATGTCCTTCAGGTTTTGACAATTATGAATAAATGCTGTAAACATTTGTGTGTGAGTTTTGTGTGAACATGTTTTCAGGTCAGTTGGGTAAATACCTATGAGCATGATTGTGTAATTAGATATTATAGCTTTATGAGAAACTGCAAAACCACCTCTCCCAAAGCGACTATAGCATTTTGCACTCACACTGGCCGTCAATGTGAGTTCCTCTTGCTCCACAAACTTGTTATCATTTTTTAAAATTTTTTTAGTTATATAAGAACACAATACCTTTATTTTATTTAATTTCATGTGGTGCTGAAGATTGAACCCAGTGCCTCATATATGTGAGGCAAGCGCTCTACCACTGAGCCACAAACCCTGCCCTTGCTATTTTTTTAATGGATTCTTCTAAGTATATAGTGGGTATCTTATTTTGATTTGCAATTCCCTAATAAGTATATGTGCTTATTTGCCATCTAAATCTTTGGTGAGGTGTGGAAATCTTTTGCCTGTTTTTTTATTCGGTTGGTTTGTTATTTTTGTGTTTTTAAGAGTTTTATATTTGGGGTCCAGGTCCTTTATCAGAAATATGTTTTGCAAATATTTTCTCCCAGTTTGTGGCTTGTCTTCGTTCTCTTAATAGTGTTTTTCACAGATCCAAAATTTTAGATTTTGATAGTTAAATGTACTTTTTTTTTAATCATGGAGCATGCATTTGTTGAGTCTAAAATCTCATTGTGAAACCCAGGTACCTAGATTTTCTCCGTGGTATCTTCTGGAAATTTTATACTTTTGCATTTTACAAAAGACCTGTGATTGACTTTGAGCTAATTTTGTGAAAGTGTCTAATTGTTCCAGCATTCTATGTTGTAAATAGTATTATTTTTCTGTTGGATTGGTTTTGCTCCATTGTCAAAGATGTTGTTTGGTCTAGATTTTTGCCTTTCCATATTAAATTTAAAATTAGTGGATTGATGTCCACAAAGTAACTTGCTAAAATTTTTATTTTATTTTGTATTTTTGGTACTGGGGATTGAACCCAGGGGCACTCAGCCACTTAGCCACATCCCCAACCCCTTTTTCATAGAAACAGGGTCTCACTGAGTTGCTTAGTGCCTCGCTTTTGCTGAGGCTGACTTTGAACTCTAAATCCTCCTGCCTCAGCCTCCCAAGCTGCTTAGATTATAGGCATGCGCCACTCACTGCTCCTGGCAGTTTTTACTTTTAGCATCAACTAGTTATAGTTTTTTAATCTATATCTCAACTCTCAAAACATTGAGACAGTTCCACCTTGTCCCCTAGTCTTTTTAACTGCTTCTTTTTCAAAACTCACTATCTCCAGCGTGTTAATCCCAACTCAGTTTTTCTATATTGATTATGACAGCATCATGCACTCAGGTCTTCAAATTATAAACTTTTGTCAGTCTTACTGTTTTCCTTGTCACTAAGAATTTGTTCCTAAGTCCAGTCTCATTGCTTTGCCCATTCCTTAGTCCAGATTCTTGCTGTCTCTTGTCTGGAAGCTGCAGCAGCCCATGTCTCCATAGTATGAATATTCATCCATATTTCTGCCTCATTTCATGCTTGTCACTGCTATGTGAAAACTCAACTGATTCATCTTTTCTGTACTATCTCCAAAATAGTATTCACACTGCTTTACTTTCTAATTTTTAAAAATATTAAATATTTAAAATAACATTTAAACAAAACTCGTGTCTCCTGCTTCCCCTGTTGCATACCTAGCCCATGATATCGTCTTTCAAAACTGCATCCAGTTCTGAGAATGTCCACCTTTGGCCTGGCTTTATGCATAATTTACTGATTCTTCAGTTCTCCCATGTAGCTTTGTTGGCCAACATGACTACTTTGTGTGAATTCAAAGGCTTAAAGATAATAATTTATAACATGTTGTCTTTCTGCTGGGGTAAGGATCCTCTTATTCATCTTTCACTAACTTTCAATCAAGTCTAATCATTTTTACCTTTGTGCATTGGCATTTTAATATTCAAGATAGTGAATATTTGATTAAATTTGATGTAAAACTTGAGTTGATAATACGTTTCTGGTGGTCAGAAACCATATCTTATTTACTGGAACATAGAAGGTTATTTCATTGAATTTAAAAAGGTAAAATAATTTTAAATAAATGTACTTCCATCCATGTGGTCATGTTAGGCTCTGTGATTGATAACTATTATATATTTTTATATTAATATTATAGTTGTTATTGCTACTGGTGGTTGAACCCATGGGCACGTTACCACTGAGCCACATCCCCAGCCCTTTTTAATTTATTTTTAGATAAGGTCTCACTAAGTTGCTGAGACTGGCTTTGAATTGTAATCCTCCTGCCTTACCCTCCCAGCTCACTGGGATTCAGATGTGTACCACTGCACTGGATTTGATGCTCAGTGTTACTTTAAAACATTGCTTTGCCCTAATTAAGTCAAGGGTTGCTTTTTAGGTGTGTCTGGCCTTGATTTTAAGTAATTAGCCTAATGAGGGAAAAAGACTTTTCTATCCTGGAAGTAATATAAGCAAAGATGGAGATGGGAATGGAGAATTTTTGATTACCATTGAGACTAAAGCAAACAGTTTATGTTATAGTTAGGCCAAATAAAACAAGGTTTTGGTACAGGCCTTGGTTATTACTATTGGGAATTTAAGTCTGTGTCTTTTCATGTACATTCAGACTACCGTGTTTGACAGATTGTTTCTCATGGATATTTAAACATTAACTCTGAATATTTTTTTTAGATAGTGGAGCTATATTTCAGAAAACTAAACTGTTTTTAAAACTTTTATTCTCAGGATCCAAGTTCGAAATATGGCAACTCTGAAAGATAGTAAGTATGTTGTATGTCTCAATATATGAATTACGGAAAACTAAATTTTGACAAATAAAAATACTTTCAAAATATACCACTTGAGCCCATAATTGGCAAAATGAATCTATATTATGTATGTGAGATGTTGGACGTGTTTTAGAAAAGTATAAGGTGGTATGAAAAATTTTTATTCCATGTCTTTAGAGTAATAATGATATAACTAGAAAAATTTATAATGTTTGCATATACATAATGTTATAAAATATGTGGTTAAGGCTATTTTTAGTGTCATTTAATGTTTTAAATATATAATGTACTATTTTCTCTTAGGTTGCCATTTGCATATTCTGTCCAAATAACAGCTAGTCATGCCCTTTATTAGTACTAATTTTAACTGAAGACTAGTTTAATATCATGGCGATTATTGATGATCTAAGTGCTAATTATTCTTCCTTGCACTTTAGAAAAAATGTCAGTGAATTCACAAATGAAATTATACTGTAACTCCTTTAAATTTTCAGTTACCAGGCGACTAAAGTCAATCAAAAACATCCAGAAAATTACCAAGTCTATGAAAATGGTAGCAGCAGCAAAATATGCCCGAGCTGAGAGGGAATTGAAACCAGCTCGAGTGTATGGAATAGGATCTTTGGGTAAGAGAAGAATTTGATTCACAAATTATGAAGAACTGTTTAAACATAAAAGTTATTTATGACTTTTCTTTAGTGCTCTCTGTAATACTGGGCCTATTCTGAATACTTGACATGTACTCATTTTTCACGTACAGACATTCTACACAGACTCATAGCAACCCTGCGATAGGAACTGTTAGGGTCCCTGCATATCAAAGTTAAGTAACTTGCCCAAGGTCACATATAAATGGGCAAGAAGTGACTGTGTAACCACTATATATGGAACCTTAAATATTCTGAAGTCTTTCCTGTATTATTAAATATACTATCAAAAGCACTTGAAAATATAGTACATGAGACAGAGAGATGCTTGATTGCATCGTGTTACCTTTGATATGGTATTTTAGGACTGTAGGGTGAGGGGATTGAGGGTGCAAAGGTGGTGCCCTGCAAAGGAGAGCTGACTTGTAATGGTGTTTTGAGAATCTCTGTGATGTAGAAACAAGGAAAATAGCTGAAAAACCTTCATTTTTATGACACTTAATCACAATTCTTATCCTTTCAAAAGCATTAACACATTTTTCTTTACTAATTTTATGTAGTCCATTCTTGATTATTCTTCCTAATGGAAAAAAAAGTGACATGATAATTTCAAAAAGAATTTATATTTTAGATGCATTTATACTTATTTGATTATTGATTTGTCTCAGAAATAAGCAAAATTGGATAGAACTGGAAAGTTCCCACCATGACCTGTAACCGTTTTCTTTGAACTCTTGCATTTTTCTGTGTCATTGACATAAGCCTACCTCAAAAGAATTTTTAACTTCTTATCATAAAACGTTTCTTTTTTTTTTTTTTATTTTTGTAATTGAACCCATGGTGCTTAACCACTGAACCACATCCTTTTTATATATTTTTAAAATTTAGACACAGGGTCTTACTGAATTGTTTAGGGCCTCACTAAGTTGCTGAGGCTGGTTTTCAACTCGCCATCTTCCTGCCTCAGCCTCCTGAGCCACTGTGTCACCGTTGACTTCTTATTATGAATGCTTGGGTCCTCACTAAGTTGCTGAGGCTGGCTTTGAACTTGCAATCTTCCTGCCTTAGCCTCCTGAGCCTTTGTGCCACTGTGCCTGACTTTTTATTATGAAACTTATATAAATTTGAAAGTGAAGAAAATCATATAGGAAGCCTCCATTTATCTGCCACTTAGCCTAAAAAAAGTCTCAGCTCAGGATCATCCAAATTCTTAAATTTGGGGCTCATATCTTTCCAAAAGAATATTTTTCATTTTAAAGAAGATAGTCCCTACTGCTGTTCTTAAAGCCTTCCAATTGGCATCTTTACTTCTGCTTTTGCCACTTTCCACTTTTTCTGCATTCCACAGCCAGAATGATTAGGTTGTGAAGCAGTTCATGCTGACCCCTGCCCTAAAATCTCTTTACAGTTAGCATAAAAGTGTTGTTACCATGGGCTTCAAGTCTTTACATGATTCTGTACCTCCCACATACTTCCCTGCACCCACACTGCTGTTTTAATTTCCTCTGCTCAAAATGCTCCTCCTCTTCATTTCATGCAGGCCTTCTTAAACCACCTTATCCTGAATCATCTCTGCAGTACTTCATGTATTTGGATTATGCTTCTTTATTTCCTTCTTTCTACATGACACTACCTGTTCTTGATTACTTGTTTTATTATTTGACTCCCCAACTTAAGTAGAAGCTTCATTCCCAGCACCTAGAACAGTCATTGTTCAGTAAAGGTACAAGTGAATAGGACTAAAGGAAAATGATTCTTCCCAACAGAATGTTTTAACAAGCAAATGTTTAAATATGAACTTAGAAGGCAAAGTTTGCTATTTCCAAATGGAAGATAATATATATTTGCATTATCTGCAAATTATATATAAAGTATATCTATGCATTAGATGTAGAATTGCCTTCTGCAGTAATTTTTTGTACTCTTCTGTACCTTTTTAAACATACATTTATCCTGCAAAAGAAAATTTTATGTAAGAAAATAGAACAGGTCTCAGATGAAATGGCCTCTCACTTTAATATTTAGTACAGAGGAGAGTTGGTAGGTTAACTATCCAGTCATTTCAAACCCACTAACTCTCATAAGACTCATTCTCAGGTTGGTTGTGATGCTCATTTCTAGCCTAGAGTAGGTCAGTGATTTCCAGTTTATATAGGATTATGTCTTACTCATATTATTGGATACCTAACTTTTAAGTAGAATTTGTGGCATAGTGGGCATTCAATAATTCTAACTCCACAGTCTGTCTGTCTGTCTGTCTGTCTGTCTCTCTCTCTCTCTCTCTCTCTCTCTCTCTTTTTTCTTTTACTTTTTTCTGGTGCCAGGGATCAAAACGGTCCTCGTACATGCTACGCAAGATTCTACCACTGAGTTGTACCCCTGGCCCTTCAGATGTAGTATATTAATTACTGCATTTTCATACCAAGTTTCTCAAGCCAAAACTAAGGCCAGGTTAACTTTGGCAAACAGAAGAGTTCATTTAAAAATTATTCTTTGACTTATTTATATATAAAAAAAGTCACTGAACTATTTACCTTTCTTGTTAATAAATATAATAATGTTCCCCCCAAAAGTTCATAGCCACAAAATACTCATTTAATAAAGGAGAAACCAGGGGCTGTGGATGTGACTCAGTACTGGAGCTCTTAGCTGGTGTGCATGAGGCCCTGGGTTCAATCCCCAGAACCACTAAATAAATAAGAAACTGGTTCAGATGGCTGAATAGAGTTATTTGCAGTATAAAAATGAAAATTTAAGTCAAGGCTGCCATTCAGTTTCTGTGCCCTTTAAACTAAAAAGGTATGAACTGCTAGGTATGAAATGGTTAAAAGTTTTAAATATTGGGCTGGGGCTGTAGCTCAGTGGCAACGCGCTTGCCTCACATGTGTGAGGCACTGGGTTCAATCCTCAGCACTGCATAGAAATAGATAAATAAAATAAAGGCATACTCTCCATCTACGACTACAAAGACAAAAATTAAACCAATTTTTAAAAATATGTTAAAGATTTTAAAATAGACATTTTATACTGTGCAAAACATTTTTTAAAGAACTTAAAAGAAGTATTCTTCCCACTCTGTAAAGTTGAGTATTTACTTCTTTCTATTCTTTATGGGAGATCCTGTGATTGTTTTATACTAAAGAGGAAAATAGCAGGAATTTTCTTGAAGTGGGTAAATGTGCTCTGTTCTTTTTTTTTCCCCCCTGTGGTGCTAGGGATTAACCCAGGGCCTTGTTATTTGGGAGGCCTAAATGCTAAGTGCTCTGTTCCTTGTTTTTGTTGCTGTTGAAGTGGGTGAATGTAATGATTGCAAAATGTACCTTGCAACTGTAGGGAGTGCCAGCTGTTAAAACCCTGTTTGGTCAAGCCATCCTTCCCAAGGGCTGCTTCTAGCCAGTGACTGAGTATAGGCAGTTGGGAAAGCGGGTCTGGTTTAGGGAGACTTGGGGCTCCCAGCAGCCTTAAACTGCCAGTAGTGAAGAACTCTGCTACCTAGCCTTTCCTCCTTTCCTTCCTGCAGGTTAGGCTTGCATCATGGTAGATGGCTCTTCAGTCTCTTGACTTCTTCCTGTTTTCTCTCACAAGTATTTTCATAGTAAAATAGTGTATCTTTAATCCCATTTAATCTCATTTGCCTTTGTTTCTTGGAAGACTAGTCCAACACAGTTGATAAATAATACCAAAAATAAATTGTCTTTCATTACTTCAAAATTAGTAGTTTTTTGTAAGAACTTGATATGTAGATTATATAAGCAGCTTAGTAAATATTTGTTTCCTGCTCTTCCTGAAAGAGCAGGAAGTTTGCATTCTGTAGAAGTCTGGTATCTAGACAAGTAGGTGTCTCTATAATTCTGTGCTCTTTACAAGTTTTTAATTGTACTAGAGATTTCTTTTAGTCAATATTTAAGAAAATTGGCCATTAATTGACCCTTAGGAAACTTTCTTACATACAGATTTAAAACTTTCTGGTTTTCAGCCTAGTTGTAAATAAAGTACCTACACAGACACTTGTCAAGTGTCACTTAAATTTAATTGCATATTGTGAAAACAGCATGTGTTGGTAAACTAGGGATTATTGCTATCTTATTATAAATTGCATTTTTTTTTTCAAGCTCTGTATGAGAAAGCTGATATTAAGGTACCTGAAGACAAGAAGAAACACCTCCTTATTGGTGTATCCTCAGATCGAGGACTTTGTGGTGCTATTCATTCCTCGGTTGCCAAACAGATGAAAAGTGAGGTGGCTACACTCACGGCAGCTGGAAAAGAAGTTATGCTTGTTGGAGTTGGTGATAAAATCAGAGGCATACTTCATAGGTACATTAAATGTCTGTTGTTCATGTTCAGAATGATGAAATGGAAGTTTCTTTGATAGTTTAATCAAATATCGTTTTTAGTTACCTTTTTTGGCATACTCACAAAGAGATTTTATTTTTTATTTTTTTTTTTCAGGATATATTGGAATATATATTTCCCCTTCCCCTTTTTTACTTACTTTCCCGTTTGTCCCTCATCTGTACCATAAGTTGAATACAATGGGAATGTCCAAAGTTTTTGGCAGTAAGCCAAACAAAGAACTTTAGGAGCTGTCACAGCCTGGAAATGTGAGAAAGGAACAATAGTTTATTAGGATTAAAAGAGATATAAAGGCAAAGAGAATATAAAATAAGAAATCTGGGATTTTTAGTCCAAACTTTGCAGGTACTTAAGGAAAGGAGTAATAATATGTACAACATATTATAACAACATATCATGAAATACGCACAACAACTTAACTCAGAGCCATCACCACTCATATTTCCCTAAACACTTGTTCCCTGGTGATAATTTTTTTTCTTTTTCCATGTGTTCTTTCAACACAAATATTCTATTAAACTATTATATGTGATCTGTAGGACGCATTCGGATCAGTTTTTGGTGACATTCAAAGACGTGGGAAGAAAGCCCCCTACTTTTGGAGATGCATCGGTCATTGCTCTTGAATTACTAAATTCTGGATATGAGTTTGATGAAGGCTCTATCATCTTTAATCGATTCAGGCAAGAAACAATTAGAATTCAAAGTTCTTTTCTATTCATGTTTTCAAATAACTAAATGTCTTACATTAAAAATCATTGAGATTTATATTTGCTTTAATGATTTCTAGGTCTGTAATCTCCTATAAGACAGAAGAAAAGCCCATCTTTTCTCTTAATACTATTGCAAGTGCTGGTAAGTAGTTTTTATATGGAAAGTATTTTTAAATATGGAATGGAGAGAGTTGTACACTAAGGAACGTAGTATTTGTCCAGAATGACCTGTTACAAACCTGGTGCAGTGATAACACCTCAGCTCAGAAGGCTGAGGCAGAAAGACTGCAAGCTCAAAACCAGCCTCAGCAATTAAAGCAAGGCCCTAAGCAACTTAGGAAGACCCTGTCCCAAAATAAAAAGGGCTGGAGGTGCTGGGGATGTGGCTCAGTTGTACAGAACTTGCCTCACACGAGTGGGGCACTGGGTTTAATCCAGAGCACTGCATAAAAATAAATAAAGGTCGGGCTGGGGGTGTGGCTCAAGCGGTAGCACGCTCGCCTGGCATGCGTGCGGCCCAGGTTCGATCCTCAGCACCACATACCAACAAAGATGTTGTGTCCGCCGAGAACTAAAAAATAAATATTAAAAAAATAAATAAATAAATAAATAAATAAATAAAGGTATTGTATCCACTTACAATTGAAAATATATTTAAAAGAAAAAAGTGGAGGTGGGTTGGGGATGTGGCTTAGTGGTTAAACACTCCTGGGTTCAACCCAGGGAAATGGGCTAGTAAGTTTTTACAACATTAAAACTGAAATTCATATCAGCTTTTAGTTCTCCCATTCTTTCTTATGCTTAGAAAGATTCTTTCATTTAGTTTTCCAGATTGACATTTATATTTCTTCAATAATTAAATGGCTAACTTGAAATTATTGTATCACACTATAGTGGCTGGTGAGGGAAGTAATTGTTTTATTGGAAAAAAAAAATTGAGTTCTTGCTGGATTTGTGGTACTCTGGTTGGTGCTATCCAGAGAACTTAACAACCATGAAGTTTAGTAATTGTTTTGAATGTCAGCTTCTTTGTATTTAAATTTCTGAAATAGAGTATCAAAGGCTTTGTTTACATATTATATTGCTGAAAATGTGCTATGATATGTAGTACAGAAATAAATGAAATTATTAGAACAGATTTATTTAACCTTAAAATGTCTATAAAGGATTTTTATACTATTAAGCTGTTTTGATGAATTTAGTCTTTGGTCTGTATAATTTCAAAGAAATGCATCACTTATTTTAACAGAGAGCATGAGCATCTATGATGATATTGATGCTGATGTGCTGCAAAATTACCAAGAATACAATCTGGCCAACATCATCTACTACTCCCTGAAGGAGTCTACCACCAGCGAGCAAAGTGCTAGAATGACAGCTATGGACAATGCCAGCAAAAACGCTTGTAAGCTCACAATAAGGACAGAACTAGCAGTAATGTTTGTGAGCCCAGGGTGTACCTCTGCTGATGTTGCCCAGAGTAGCATCAAAAAATAGTAGCCAGGTGTGGTGGTTCATGCCTATAAACCGAGGCTGAAGCAGTAGAATCCCAAGTTTGAAGTGAACTTAGTAAGACTCTTTCTCAAAATAAAAATACAGAAGTACTGGGGATGTAGTTCAGTGTTAAAGTGCCCCTAGATTCAATCTCCAGTACCATAAGTGGGCAGGGGGGTCAGGGGGACACCATTAACAATATATTCTCTGCCTCAGAGGGAAGTGCATCTTACTTGATAGATTTGCAAATACTGTGCAAGGTAGCCTATGGAAGATATAAAAATGCCTTCAGAAAATTTTTTTTGAGAAGTCAGTTTGGAAATCCAGGAAGAAACAATCTCTTGAGCTGGATCTGTAGTTCAGTGGTAAAGCGCTAGCCTCGAATGTGTGAGGCACTAGGTTTGATCCTCAGCACCACATAAGAATAAATAAAGATACTGTGTGTTCATCCACAACTTAAAAAAAAAAAAAAAAAAAGAGAGACAATCTTTTGTTTTTAAAATGAGCAAGAGGCTAATTAACTAATTATTCTTGTTTGGGTTTATTATCTTTTTTTTTTTTTTTGGTAGCTGAGATGATTGATAAATTGACTTTGACATTCAACCGCACCCGACAAGCTGTCATCACAAAAGAGTTGATTGAAATTATCTCTGGTGCTGCAGCTCTGTAAGTAATTACAGATTGTTCCCTCAGAGGGATTTTTCTGACTCTTCACCTTGCATGTGGTTGTTTAGTCTTGGCTGCTTAAAAGTTTTGTGTTTTGTTTTCTCTATTAAGGTTGAAATGATTCATTGCTTAATCTTTTGTCCTTACTCTTAGGATATAATGATTTGATGGAAATGAGATCTCTAAATTTATTGTTTCAGTTGAAACAGTCAGGCTTAGTTTCTTCTGTTCAGGGATCATGGGAAGGAGGATATGAATGATTATCATTTGTAAAATCTGTCTTTGACTGTTAAAGCATTATAAGCCATGCTTTGTGAGTTATAGGACTGGTTTTGCATAACTATAAACCATTGAATAGAGGTAGAGTTCAGGAATTCTTTTTAATTGTTGTTTTCTATTTGAGTGCCATAAGATAGCATACTGCCTTCCTCAAGAAAATTGGTTGAGAAAATTTAGTGATTGTGAAACAAAGGATAAGATAATGGGAATTTTGTTAAAAAATTATTAAGTTGAACATCTACAATGTGCAAAGTACAATGCTAGGCACAGTGTTAAGGATGTGATCCTCTTTCAAGACATTTATATTTTAATAGGATAAGAAAAATATATGTGTGACAAAAGATGAAATGTATAGCAAAATAACTTTGACTTATTCCATCTTAACCTCCTACTAATTGCTTACCAAATTCTGTAAGTTTTACCTTTTAAATACCTATGTAATATTTTAGGCCCATCTAACATAGATTTCGCTCCTGAATTTAAAAAGGGTTGAGCTGGGACAGTGGTGTACACCTGTAATCCCAATGACTTGAGAGGCTGAGGCAGGAGAATTGCAAGTTAGAGGCCAGCCTCAGCAACTTGACAAGACCCTGTTTCAAAATAAAAAGGGTTGGGGATGTAGCTCATTGGTAAAGTGCCCAGTACTAACCCTTCTCAAGAAAATGTGGGGAATAAGGTTTTTGTATTTGCTTCTATTTTAAGACAGGGTCTCGCTATGTTGTCTAGGCTGACCTTGAACTCCTGGGTTCAAGCAATTTTCCCATTTCAGCCTCTCAAGTAACTGGGACTACAGGTGTATACCACTACACCTGACCCTTCACAGGCACTTAAAAGAAACAAACAGAAACTGTTTGTAGCATGCGTGGTAAAGTCTTAACAGAGAAAACAGATGTTGAATAGAACACAGGGATTAGCAAACTGTGGCCCATAACTACATTTTTAAAGGATTATAAAAAAAGTCAGACAATATATGATTCACAGAAAAAATTTGATCTTTAGTACATTATTAAGAAAATAACAGAATCCATTCTTTATAATATAATCATTCTGTATTACTATAAGGGATCCTATGTATTCTGGCCATCAACACTCTTTCCAGTCTAATTATTTCTTACTTGCTTGAACCTCAGTCACTTTGATCTCTTTTCAGGTCTTCAAATGCATCATTCTCTTTCTCACCTCCAAAGAGGTGGTTTGTGCTTTTGCCTAAAATGTCATTCTTATCTTCACCTTGATCTTTGGATTCTTTATCTAATTGCTTCCTGTTTATCCTTACCTATTGGGCTAGGGGAATCCTCTCTTCATACTCTGTGACTCACCTTTGTCATCTATAAAATTGGTCTAATAAAGGGATTAAATGATTTGTCATTATTCTCCTGGTCATATGTCCTGTGTTGATTCTAAGCTGATTTTTTCTTGGAAGTTAACTGTGAGAAGGCCCGGGTAGGGGGAGAGGGGGCTGCATTTTGAAGGCCTGGGTGCTGTGTGAGATCACCCAGAGGACTCAAAAGTACTTTTTTGCTCTTGAAGAGATGATGTTATGAACTGTGATGATAAAACTTGTGCAAAAATGAGAATCAGGCTCTTGATGGAAATGAGGAATGGGGGATTGGGACATAAAACTAAGAATTTAAGGGGGGAAAAATCTAGATAATTGGAACTTGACTGTTACTTTTTTACTCTAGAAGTGTTATCTAAATCTTTATTTTAAAAGTTAGCTGTGCGGTCCCAAAGTTGGATTGTTTATATGACTGGACTTGCATGTTCTATAACTCATCAGTTATGATTCAAAATTGTAAT
The DNA here is from genome assembly GCF_045843805.1 of Urocitellus parryii. Classification (NCBI taxonomy): domain Eukaryota; kingdom Metazoa; phylum Chordata; class Mammalia; order Rodentia; family Sciuridae; genus Urocitellus; species Urocitellus parryii. Next base: position 72,705,176 of record NC_135539.1, on the reverse strand, counting down.
ACGTAATTACAAACACATTGACTACTTAGAAATAAAATTAAATGCGTGAATAAACCATAATATTTGAGGTGGCAATTTGCAAGCTTAAACTATAGAAAAAATAGTAACTTAAATTTATATATTCAGTCTTGCCTCCTTGCATGAACATGTTTTTTTTTGCTTCTAATCACAGTGAAATCTATAGCTTTTTATATCATTTAGTTGTTTTTAAAGGAATATGTGGGTTAGTGTTTATATAATATACTCAAGGTAGCATGTAAAGAAATGGACTGTGATTAACTAGCATGGATTGCTTTTTAACGTGCTTGTTTTGTGTTTGTCTTTTTCTTCTAATATAATAACCAGGGATTAATGATCAAGTTCCATCCCCAGATGAGAGGTAAAGTGCACTTGCTCTTCCATATTCCTTCAGAAAAGAAACCTAGCCAGATAAAACTAAAGCCAGTTTATCAATAACAAAACTGCTTCTCTAAGAGATTTTAGGTGAGCAGGGCAATTTGTAGTAGTAGCCAATTTATGGAAGCTAGTGGGCTTTGGGGCTTTTTTTTTTTTTTTACATTAATTTTTTTTAATAAATTGGTTGGTCATAGAAAAGTATATGGAAGGAAATAAACTTTAAGGATTTTTTAAATAAATTGGTTGATTATAGAAAAGTATATGGAAGGAAATAAACTTTAAGAATTGAGAATTAACATTATTTTGAGATATTATGTGTAGGTTAGTGAAGAGTGGTTCTCAAAATTTATGGTCAAAGAACACCTTAATGTCCGATTAACAGAAGACAGCTAGATTTTCATCTGGCTTTGTATTCATTTTGTTGTGATGTCATGCATCATGTAGCCTCTGAAAAATCATGATACACTCTATGAATAAAATGAGAATAAAACAAAAAATAACAGTAGTATGAAAATAGTTTTGCCCTTATAAAAAGTTTCCACAGACCAAAATTTGAGGACCACTGGAATAGTTTATAAATTCAGTTCTTTATGTTCCAATTAAAATGTTATCTCTTGACATCATTATTTTCCAAAAAAAATACTATATGGTTTTTACTTGTTTTTTACTTTTCTTTTTCAGATAAAGAAGGAAAATTCTGTGAGCTGATTTTATTTTTAGCTTACTGCTGTCTGTCAGAAGAAATGTGGTTCATTGTTTGAATTACTAAAGACAGCAAGATGTTTGTAAATTATCTTACAATAAACAACTTAAGAAAATCATTGTCCCTTGTCTCTTAAGGAAAAGTGACTACACCTTTCAAAATGAGGCGTTAAAACATTTAAAAATATTAGTATGATACTATGAAATTATTTTTTGGAAGAAATTTAAGAAGCTCTTCTAATTTTACCCGCCTTAAAAAGTCTAGTTTCTTTAGGGCCAGCTTTCTAGGGGTTGCACATCACACCTTCAACCCTGGCTGCCATTCTTTTTGAAAAAATTTCCTTTTGCAGTCTTTCAGCAAAATGCTACTGGAGGCATTTGGTTTTCCTCATACATGGGATACAGAATTCTAGGCATATACTCACTCTATTTATTTAGTTCCAGTGCTGGTGGGAATCAACCTAGGCCTTTTATATGCTAAGCAAGTGCTCTACCACTGAGCTACATCCCTGACCCCAAATAAATTTTCTAATAAAATCCTTTTGCAAACATTAGGAAAATATTTAAGTATGATATTCACATTCATATAACCATCAGATTGGATGTCTGAATTGAGACTATGTGCCATGTTGGCTTTGTAGGGCACTTATTTTGTAATAAAAAAAATATATGTGAATTCCAAAAGATATAAACTATATAAAAACATAAAACCCATTCTCAAATATTTAACAGTTGACGTATATAACTTTTAAAAACCATTAAAAATGTAAGTGTATATATTTAGAAAGGATTCAAGCATTTTAAAAAAAAATCACTTAGCAAGTGCAAACCTGTAAAGAAATCAGTACTGTACTGCTTCCAACAAAAAGGCTCCCAAGATCTTAAGACCTGTGCCTTAAAATGTCTATTCTATTTGCACATTTAGAAGTATTTGCTAGGGTAAAGATTCTAGGTTTGAAATTGATTTCCTTCTGAATTTTTAAAGGGATTTGGCTTTTTCATCTTCCTGCCTCCATGTGACACTTCAAAAGTTTTTAAATCATTTGATATCTGAACTTTGGGATGCTTGTTTTTCTTCTCTGTTGTTGGTTTTTGGTGCTGGAAACCCAGGGCTTAGATCATGTTAACTGAACACATGGTCTGCCATTAGGCTACACCCTCAATACTCATCCAGTCCCAAAAACTTTTAGATATCTTTGTCCTCGTTATTGTGAAAGTTTAAAATGATCTTGGTAAGGAGTCCTTTTGTACACTGTATTGAATACTTTTGACTCAAATTATGTAAATTTTCAGTTACTAATTGTGCCTTGGGTAAACCTCATTGGCTATGATACTGCTAGTACTATGCAAAGTACAAACTGTACATTTTAAAACAAACACTGCCAGACTGCTCTCAAAATAACTGTAAAGTTGAATCAACAGTGCATAGGATAGGTTCCCCCTACTCTAAAACTGTGCTTTCTAATCTTAACAATCCGACAAGTGAAAAGCTAGTAATAGCCCATTCATTCATTGCTTATTTTTGAAATTGAGTGTTTTTAATTGAAATACAAAATCTTTCCATCTTAGTAACATCAACTTTTTCATTTGTGTTGCAACTTTAAAGTAAGAAAATTTACATAATTGCTGTTCATATGAACACACCATCAATTTTTTTTTACTCTACTTTTAAACACCAGCTAATTAACTATGTATAAAGGAAAGCAATACCCATCGGAAATGGCACTTTTATTAGAAATTCTGCATTTCTCTTAACTAGACCCAACATAGGATCATGAGGAAAAAAACTGAACATGGCTTCAATATGCTTTGCCAACTATACACAAGAAGATAGTTTTTTCTGCATATAGTAGTAGTGGTGAGGAACATAACTTGTGCCCTACTAAGCTGTCTACAGTTACTTGGATTCCATTGCCCTTAAAGAAAGCAGCTCTCTATTTCACTGCAATAACTCTTGCAGTAGGTTCCTGTTTCCTGGCTTTCACACTTACTGCTTCTAATTTTTTTATTTGAAAATAAGTTTCATTGAGATATAATTCATCTTGCATAAACTTTGTCCTTCTAAAGTGTACAGTTCAGTGTTTTATTATCTTTAGAGTTGTGTTTACTCCATTTTATACATTACTGCAAGATGAATTATTCTAAAAAGCTTTTATTTATTTGAATACTGACTACCTGCTAGGTACTGTGCTATATACTGGGTACTTAACAGTGAATGAGATGAACACAGCTCCCACTTTCTGAAGAACACAGAGAAAGAACAATGAGTTTACTTTGGGTATCCACCAAACATTAATTATATTAAGGTATATACAGGAAATCCAGGCAGACCTTGGTCATTAGATGTAGTCAGCCACACCAGTATGGCATTCAGGAAAAATGTGAAATAAAGTGTTATATTAAGGTATCAGCTTTATAAAGCCAATGATTAAAACCACTGGGGTGAGTCATGAAAAGAAAACAGACTAACAAGCAGGCAGAGGCATTATAGGATAAAGGAACCTTTTGATATTACTGAAGCCAGAGTTCTCCCTTTGAGAGAAGGAAGATATAAAGCTGACAAGGAAGGAGGAAAGGAACTTGCTGTTTTAGATTTCAATTAGTTATATCAATATGCACTCAGGACACTAAATACAACATATGTTCCATCCTTCAAGGTCCCCAAAGCAAAAATGTCACTGTGCTAATGGAGGTCTGTTAGCACTCACATCTTTGTTCTAGATACTATTCCTCACTAGAAAGAACCAGGCCCCCTTAAAGAGATGAGGCCCTTCCAAGGGGAGCCTAGAAATCAAGTAAGGAAATGCCCAATGAATGATAGTGCCACGGTACAAGAATATGGCAGTGGTGCTGGGTGTGGTGACGCATACTGTTAATCCCAGGGACTAAGGAGGCTGAGACATGAGGATTGCAGTTTGAGGCTAGCCTCAGCCACTTAAATTTGAGACCCTGTCTCAAAATAAATAAATGAAAAGAACTGGGGATGTAGTTAAGTTTTACAGTGCCCCTGTGTTCAATTTCTGGTATGGAATAAAACAGAAAAACCAATACCATGGCTTGTATAGGCTCCCACTGGTCAAATAGGGGATGATTTAATCATCAAAATAAAGAACTGTGATAGATTAGAACACATTCATATTGAATTAAAAAAAAGAATTTCTGACCACATAGTGATATTAGAAAAGGTAGGAGAACTTTTCTTTATAGAAGACTGCCTGGTAATAAATGGAAAAGAAATGATCAACACTTAGAAAAATCAACACTTTGCAAAAGAGATCAGAAAGGTGCCATAAAAAAGGTGTTAAAAGTCATAAAGAAGCAGGTTTTGGTCTTCTTTTCTGGTACTGGGGACTGAACCCAGGGGTCCTTAACTACTGAGCCAAATCCCAGCCCTTTTTTAATTTTTATTTTGAGACAAGGTTTCACTAAATTGCTTAGGGACTTGCTAAGTTGCTAAGGCTGGCTTTGAATTTGTGATCCTCCTGCCTCAGCTTCCCAAGTGGCTGGAATTACAACTGTGAGGCACCATGCCCAGCAGAAGCAGGTTTTTCAGTCTGAAAGTATCACTTTACAGATTAATTTCAAAGTAAGAAAAGGTGTCTCTACAATGGTGAGATTTGGCAGGCAAAAATTACAAGTGATCGAATTTTGTTACTAATAACGGGGCAATGTGACTTCCCTGATGTGGAATAGCCCACTTTCAATGCCTGGTCAATGTAAGTGGCTAACGTCCATGTCCCTTTGCCTGACTCAGGACAACTTCAAAGTGCCATTTTAACTCTATAGCTCTCTGTGGGATTGGTTTGAGTGTGTGCTATACATAGCCCATGGTCTCCCTACCCGCCCAAATCTTGCTTCTTCCTTTCTGTTCTCATTCTTACATTCCAGTCCTCATTCTTCTTTCCTTTCCTCCCATCCTACATCCTGCCCTCCTTCCTCCCTTTCCATTTCCTAAGTGGTGACTCCAAAGGTGTCTCTGCAGGTTAATCTACATCTCAAAGACTGCCTCCAGGGCTGTCCAACTTGGGACAATTTGTACTTGGGGGGCCTAAGAGAGCAAGTATTAAGATGGGATTTTGAAGCTGGCTCACCCACCTGGCTGGCTCTAAAGATTTCAGCACTGGTGAGGGATGGAGCACAGATACTCCTTGCATAACAGCAGTTCCCAAACGAACTTTCACCAGTGATGAACTGGTATCATTTAACAATGAAACTAGCTGGTAATGATGTTTCAATGCACTAGATATTCTAGAAATGTGGGAATCACAAGATCCTAAAATTCTGCCGGGTGTGGTGGCACACACCTGTAATCCCAGTGGCTCTGGAGGATGAGACAAGAGGATCTTGAGTTCAAAGCCAGCCTCAGCAATGGCAAGGCACTAAGCAACTCAGTGAGACCCTGTCTCTAAAACAAAATACAAGATAGGCCTGAAAATATGGCTCAGTAATTGCCCCTGAGTTCAATCCCTGGTACCCTCCAAGCCTGCCCTTCAAAAAAATGATCCTAAAATTCTAAAGATCAGGTCACAGAGCTGAATTGCTTACTGGTTAAGTCAGGTGAATGCAATTATCATGATATTAAAAATAGGAGGTAGGGGGCTGGGGTTGTGGCTCAGTGGTAGAGTGCTGACCTTGTATGTTCGAGGCCTGGGTTCGATCCTCAACACCACATAAAAATTAATAAATAAAACAAAGGTATTGTGTCCGACTACAACTAAAAAAATATTTTAAAACAAAAAACAAGGAGGTAGGGCTGGGCACATGGCTCAGTGGCTAAATGACCCTGGGTTCAATCTCAGTATGCACCCCCTTCCAAAAAAACCATATATATATATATATATATACACACACACACACACACACACATATATATACATATATACAAATGTATGTAATGAATATATGAGCTGGGCTTGCCCAAGGAGTTATAGAGATGGTTAATGGACAAAGAATGCCCAGGTGAAATAGACAGCAAATAGTAGGCTACTTGATCTGCATAATCAAAATAATTTAAGAATGGATAATCAGGTAGCTCACAGCAGTCACACCAATAGCCATGATCCCTTATATTGTTTCAAGATCCAAGTCACTTTTCATCCTGAAACTCTATGACCAAAGGAGAGGATCTTCAGGGGGAAGGACACTGCAACACCAAATGGATAAGGTAACAAATGATTCCCCGACACCTTGCCCAAAGAACTGGTAGCCATTTTTTCAGGTCACCAACCACTGGAGGGAGTACCCACATGTTCTGCAGACTGCTGAACACAGGGATTAAGGTAAGAATGAAATTAGGCTATGCAGATTCTTTGTGGACCCCACCTGCCCTTCTTTTGTAATGGGGACATTTGAAGTCAAACAATCCCTGGAATCTTGGCTCAATCCCAGCTCACATTGGATCTCCTGGGTTTAAGGACCCACTCAGTGGCCAATTCCCTGATTTCTGAATGCATCAATTCTGAATGAATCATTCCCTGATTTCTGAATGCATCAGATGTATGGGATGTTGGCATAACCACCCATGGTGGTTCTTGACCTGTAGGGCAAGACGTATGAGAATTGAAGGGCTGAGCACATGCCTTTTGGTCTTGCATACAGTATACATTTTGGTCTTGCCTTGGATCTGTGTTAATTCCCCTACTCTCTGTTGCCATATAGTCAATGGGTTTTCTATTGGTTGGATGAGCATAAAACATCATCTATCTTCACTGACATGATCATGTTAATCATACTAGAAAAATAAGAAGTGGCTAGTACTTTAAAGGCTACAATAAAAAGCATGTGTTTCAGAAGGTGGGTGAGAAACTCTATGATAAAGATTCAGGGGGTGCTGGGGCAATGGCTCAGTGGTAGAGTGTTCACCTAGCATGTTTGAGGCTCTGAGTTCGATCCTCATCATCACATAAAACAATAATTTAAAAACATTATTTTAAAAAATAAAAGATTCAGGGGACCATCACCTTAGTAACATTTTTAGAGGCCTAGTGACTCTCTTTGATAAAGTGCACTATGTCCCCCCAAATGTGTAATCCCAGCTGCACCTCAGAATTTGACTGTATTTAGAGTTAAGGCTTTTAAAGAGGTAAAGTTAAATAAAGTCATAAGGGTGGGGCCCTGACCTAATGGATTAGTTGTCTTATAAGGAGAAGAACAGATATGAGAGGTGTGAACACAGAGAAAAGGCCTCATGAGCCACTGAAAAGGTAGCCTTCTACCAAAGGGGAAGGCATCAGAAGAAACCAAAACCACCAGCACCTTGATCTCAAACTGCTAGCCTCTAGAACTGTGAGGTACATGTTGTTTAAGCCACCCTACTTGTGGCATTGTGCTTTAGAATCCCCCCTCCCCAATTCTTTAATACTTTCCAAGAAGACCAAGTTGACCATACAGGGCCTCTTTGATCCTGGAAAAAACAGCCATTTGTTTCAGTAAGTAACAGACACATATTCTGAGTTTGGATGTGCCTTTCCTGCTTGGAGTATCTGACCAAATGGTGTCTCATCTCATGCTACATCAGCCCAAGGGACCCATTTTATAACAAAGGAGGTATGGGAGTAGGCACAAGGCAATGAAGTCCACTGGTGATGTCATACTGCACCACAAAAGCTATGGGCCTAGTAGTGCAATGGAGTGTTATTTTGCAGACATAACTAAAGCAGCAGCCCACAGGCAGTACCTCATGAGGTGGGCTACGATCCTCCAGGATGCTGTGTACACTTTAAGTCAATGACTTTTCTGTGGTATGGGAATCTCAACAGGGAGATGACAGGGGCGGAAGCTGGAGTTTCAAAGTGACCTACTTGGGAAATTGTTCCTGTTCTTGCAACTCTGGGTTCTCCAGGTTTACAGATGCTGTTTCCAAAAGTGACAATGCTTTTACTAGGGAACACAGAAACAGTCCTGTTGAAATATTAGCTACAGTTGTTTCTTGGGTACCTTTAGCCAAAAGATAGCAGAAAAGGTAGAAGTCATCATCCAGGTAGGAGTGATTGACACTGGTTAATTAGAAGGCTCAGCTGCTTTATACTACAGGAGGCCAAGGAGGAATGTTTAGCATGCAAGGGGTGTGTCTGTGTGCCTTTTGGGACTCTTCAACTTTGAAGGTATATTGACAAGTTTAGCAGCCACAGTCTGAAAAGGACATTGAAACCACGGACTTACACACCTACACATGAAGGTCTAGGTTATGCCCAGCTAAGCCACTGAGACCAGAAGTGAGAGAAATCTAGAATGAAGGGTAGAGGGAAAAGCCATGAGTATCAACTAAGGCCTATCTGTAGCAGTAAGAGCTGTAACTTATCTCCCGACCTTCCACTTTAACAGTTTCCCCAAAAGCCCCACCCCAATCCTGGGAGAGGAGTTCCTCAAATTTATACCAGGAAGTGGACCTGAGGGAAGATTATGGTGCATATCATCATGACTTGCTCAGCATCCTCAGGTCTGAAGGATTTCAACCTCCCTTGGAACGGACTCAGTTCCATCAGCAACTTGGCCTCAGATCACAAACTCTTTTCCCTCAAGCAGTAATCTAACAACATGGGAATATTAAGGTACTTGTCCGGACTCAAGACAACTCTGAAGGGTCACCTGAGCTTCAGCACTCACTCTAGGACCAGCTAAGGTCTTCCTGACAACACAAGGCAGTCCTGCTTCCATCCCTTCCCTCCCACAGGTGGATGCCAGAGCACTCTTAGACACACCCAGGCTTACCTCTCTGAGTTGGCTTCCTGGAGAACCAAATGTGCTGCATAGAGTCATACATATGGTTATACAGGGGACTATACTTGTTTTGGGAGAGATACGTGCTGAAATATTTCAGGGTTAAGTGTCCTGAAGTTTGTGACTTACTTTCAACTTTTTCTGGGGAAAAGGTTTTGTACATATAAGTACAAAAATATATACTAAATGTGGCAAAAATGTTAACTGGTGAATCTAGATGAAGTGTATACCTGTGTTTATAGTTAGTTTCAAAATTAAGGAATTGTTCAACATTATCAAATAACTACAAAATGGTCAAGTAAGTCTAGGACTGAAAAGGATCCCAAAGATTTGACATTAAAAAGGTCCCTGACAATCTTGGGGACAGAAGTGTGAATGGTGGAGTTTAAGGTCAACATTATGCTACCTCATACCTTGATCCTTCTATGAAGATTGTCATTTGGATAAAGTACCATGTTTTCATAACTGGTGGGTTTTCAAGACTTCTAAAAACTGAAATATTGCTGGGTGTGGTGGGGGCATGCCTGTAATCTCAGTGACTCAAGAGGCTGAGGCAGGGGAATCAAAGTTGAGGCCAGTTTCAGCAACTTTGTAAGACCCTTACTCAAAAAAATAAAAAGGACTGGGGATATAGCTCAGTGGTAAAGCACCTCTGGGTTCAATCTCCAGTACCAAATAAATAAATAAAATAATTAACAAATAAAAACTTGACTATCCATTATGTTCAAGGTTCTGGAATAGTTCCTGTAGAAGCTATATGGAACTATTCAGAAACAATTTATTGAGGGAAGCTACAAAAACTCATACTAAATATTGTGTGATACAGAAGGGAATATTTAAGAAACCAAGTAGATCAGCCATTACAAAGTGGCTACTCACAGGCTAAATCCAATTTAGCTCTGGGATTAGTTTTAGGCTGGCAAATTAACACTTTAAACTGCATCCTAAATAGGCTGAGCCTGTTGGTGGGCACCTGCAGTAAGAAGTTCCAGGTACTTAGGCAGCGGAGGCTGAGGATCATTTGTGCCTAAGTGTTTGAGGATATCCTGGACAACACAGAGATACCCCAATTCAAATAAAACAAAATTTTTGTTTTCAATATTTAAAAATCAAGCTATTTATTTCAACACCCCCATTTCCAGCATCTTGGAATGATCCAGCAATTACTCAGCTGGGGCTGGAAGAAGGCTCTGGAGGCAACCATTCCCAGCACACTGCCTACATCATGCATTTATGGTACTGCTTTGTCCTTTGTAGGAAACCTATCTAAACCCTAGGTAGGTCACAGAGCCCGGGGATCCTCAAACTGGCAAACCCCCCGCCCACTAGCGGCTCACCTGTTTTTGCGTGCTTGTAGCTGCGAAGCTGTATCGGAAACAGAATTGGGATCACAATGAGGTGAATGAGGACAGGAGTTTTAGGGATGAGATTCCATTTTTAAAAAGAAGAAATAATAATAAAATATTGCTTATCTTGTCACTGCTTTTGTGGCGTCCCCATTAGTTGGGCACAGAGCGTGCTGAACAGTATGTACTTTATTCAAACCGCAGAGTGGCAAGCACCACTTGTATTTATTTTATGTTTTAGCAAAGGCAAGACCAGGTTAGATCTGCGTATGGGTAGCACCTTAAATTCCCACGTCCCTAACTTTTAACACTGAACTCTCTAATATCAACACCATGAGTATCAAATGTCTAACATTCCAACGTCCTATACCAGCTCCCTCGCTTGCCCCTTAGAACACCAACATTCCCTCTTCCTCCTAGCCAGACCCCCAGAAACCCCCCAACACCTGCTGTCCCGGGGCGCATCCTCCACCTTCTCTCAACACGTCCGCTTCCGGCCGACTTTCAGGCCCGAGAGTCGATAACGAGCCCATCGCTCTGCTCCCACGGGGCGGAGCTTTCTCATCGACGCTACCGGCATTCGTCTCGTGCTGCCTCGCCCCGGCGGCCGTCCAGCGGGAGGCGGAGCGAGCCCAAAATGGCGGCTCTCAGGCTGGCGCGCTCCGTGCTGCTGGGGCTTTGAGGTGGTCGCCGGGGGTCGGGGGGACGATTTCCCCGCCGCGGGGGCCCCAGAGAATGAATCGGGGGCTCTGCTAAGGTCAGGCGGCGGGGCTGGAGAGAAGTGGCAGCAAGGGCTGCGGTGGCGTCCACGCAGCGGGATGTGCGAGAGTTACTCCAGGTCGTTGTTGAGGGTCTCGGTGGCGCAGATCTGCCAGGCGCTGGGCTGGGATTCGGTGCAGCTCAGCGCCTGCCACCTCCTCACGGACGTGCTGCAGCGATATCTGCAGCAGCTGGGCCGGGGCTGCCATCGGTACTCTGAACTCTGTGAGTACCGGGCTGGGTGCGGGAGGGCTGCCCCGGCAAGTCACGAGTGACACCTCAGCCTCCCCGTCCCTCTCTCGGCGTCCCCGGGGTTCGCGTTCTGCACCCGGCCCCGAGATGTGCCACCTTCTCGGCCTCCGATGCCCCTGGGCTTCCCCTGCCCCTGCAAACTCAAGTCATCGCTTGGGTGTCTCTTCCTCATCCGCTAACTTCCCGCCACCAGCCGGGGAGCCGGTCTCCGCTCCCAGCTCCACACCCCTTACCTTGCTTGGCTCTGAAGTGTGCCTCGCTCTTTCTCATTGTCTCCTGTTTGCTGTGAGTAGAACCATCCCCAGAATGCCATACACCACCTCTTACCTTGGTCCTTTTCCTCCTTTGCCCGCAAACTACTACAACTAGTTGTCACAGGCGCTCCGTCTACCGGCCGTTTCTTACAAGACTGGCCATTCTTGAGCTCCTAACTACAGACTCGTTGACAGCTCTTCTACGTTAGGGACACTGCCTCTTCTTTCTGTATCTGTCCCTTTCACAGACAACATCTCCACTTATTACTTCCCAAGACCGACTTTGTCGTTTTCTCTAGTAAGATTAACTTTTATAGCTCAGTTATCCATTGGCTTCCTCCTTTCTGTTTCTGTCAGTGATTATCAAAGTGTGGTAGAGGGATCATAGGTTATTTGAGAGCTTCTCAAGGTAATCTGGAATACAATATTTATGTCTTTTAAGTGAATGTCTGGAAGTATCTGGAGCTGGTGTCATTAATTTGGAATCATTTTGTTGATGTGTGAAGCATGCATATGAATACATCTGTTGGAGGAGCACTCATTTACATATCAGGTTATGATTATTAACGTGGCAAATTGGAGAACTAGATGAAGTGTTTCAGTGAATATTTTGTTACCATTAAACAATTAAGACCTGTAGATATGCTGTACTTCTGAGGCCCCAAGTTTGATTCTTATTTCCATGGTGCTGTCTATAACACAAATCTGATACTATCATTCTTCTTATAAATACTAAAGTTGCACTCCACTGATTACAGGTTAAAAATCTAAACTCTTAATATCACATAGTACTTTTTTGAGAGCCAACATTTCTCTTATCTTCTGCCACACCACCATACTAATCTGCAACCATGCTGAGCTACCTGCCTTTTCTGAAACATTTTAAGCTATCCACTCTTTTATGCATGTTGTTTTGCTAGAGCGTCCTTCCCACCCTTGTCCATCAGTAATACTACTGAGATTTTAAGGTTCACTTATCACTTGTTCTAGGAAACTTATGTTATCTGCTCTCATAATTCTGTGCATATTTCTGTTGAGTTTATTTAAACTCTTGTCTTGTAAATGTCTGAATATATCTCCCCTTTTCCAGAAACAAATTGATTGTATTTGTATTCTGTAACCTAGTATAGTGCCAATATATAATAGGCACCCAGAAAATATTTGTGGAATAAATTAACGAATGAACGCTCCATTATCATAATAGCTATTGTGGATTTCACCTTTTGAATTAGTAAAATTTTTATTTTTTTGAATGCTTGATTTCACCAGTACTTCTAAACTGGGATCTGCAAACATTCATTGTTGTCTTGTAAGTATAATACCAGTATAGTGCCAATATATAATAGGCACCCAGAAAATATTTGTGGAATAAATTAACGAATGAACGCTCCATTATCATAATAGCTATTGTGGATTTCACCTTTTGAATTTGTAAAATTTTTATTTTTTTGAATGCTTGATTTCACCAGTACTTCTAAACTGGGATCTGCAAACATTCATTGTTGTCTTGTAAGTATAATACCAGTAGATACTCTACTGACCTTCGCTTCTTTCCTTTCAGGACCCCCTCCATGATCCTTGAGTATACTGTTACCATTGGGGCAGGTCCAGATTGTGTTTTTGCTACCAAGTTTGCTATATAAGGACAGATGTTATACTTTTAGGTACTCAAATATTCTCTGAATACATAGTTACCTTTCGTGATTTATATACAGAACTAGAATATGCACTGGCATTTCATGTTATTAGGTGTTCTAAAGTCATTGAGGATCATTGTAACACTGTAATATGAACCTTATTCCTAATTATTCATTTTTTTTCCTAGTCTTTTTTCTTCATTTTAGTGAGAATATGATTATCAGGCTCATTATTCCCCATTGTGGTTTGGTGACTTTAAAAATGCTTATTCAGATATATGTACTAGACAGACATTTTTAGGTTCTTTTTTCATTATTATTCTTATTTAAAATAGAATTTGTAACCTTAAGTTACCACTGGGCAATCTTGTATTCTACCTTACTTTAAATCCTTTTTCTTTTTGACAAACATTGATTGACTACTACTATGAACTAAGCCTTGTACTTTGTGTTGGAAACAGATTATAAGACATAATCTCTAACATGTCAACTGAAACAAACTGATAGTACATCTTCCTTAAAAAAAAAAAGTTCTCAAGTTAAAGCAAGAAGTGGAAGTTATGAATTCAACAAATAATTTTTAAATTTTCCTAAGGTGACAGTTTCTCCAAGTATTCAGGAGCAGATTTTTTTATGTATTATGTTATGTGTGAAATATGTGTACAGGCACCGAAAGCAGGTGCTAAATTTTAAAAAATGACTTCAACACTAGTACTCTTAATTATTGCATAGTATAGACAGTAAATGCAAAAGGAGTAGGAGAAAGTAGAGGTATTTGTGGGCTATGGATTCACAGAAAAGATGAGATTTGAGTTGAGCTATGTGTGGTTATATAAAGGTACAGAAAATTCTGGGTTGGAGAATAGCATAAAATAAGATGTACAAGTGAGATTAATAACAGCACTCACTAAGGTGACCAGCTTGACATATGCAGCTAGTCATTTGGAGAATGTTCAGGGAAAATAGCCAAAAGAGTGAAGTTGGGTTAGAGAGGGACTTAAAAGCTTTATAAGAGAAGTAAAACATGGTAGAAAATGTTGCATACTTTAAATTGGGTGGGGGTGGGGGGTACTGCGTTAAAAGTGATATTTTAACAGAATCATTCTGGAGATGCAGTGCAGAAGATATTCAGGTGGGCAGAATTTGAAGATATAGCAGTGCTTCCCTTATCTGTATTTTTACTTTTTGTGATTTTAGGTACTCAGGGTCTGAAAATATTAAGTGGAATATTCTAGAAATAACAATTTGTAAGTTTTAAATAACTTATCAGACTATCTAGTTATAATTGTTTTAATTAGTTATTGTTTTAACCTCTTTTAGTGCCTAATACACAAATTAAACTTTATCATACGTATGTATGTATAGGAAAAAGTAGTATATATGGTATACAGTATTATATGAGGCTTTAGCATCTACCAGGAATCTGGAATGTATACCCATGGATAAAAATCTGACATCTATGGCAAGAAGAAGGGAGAGGGAAACACCAGAAGTTCTTGAGCTGAAGCTACACAGCATGTGGAGGAAATTATGATTCTATTTTTTTGAATGAGAGTAATAATGACTTTAATAAGGAAGTGAAGTGCATGTCTACATTCAGTAAGAATAATGATATTTATATTTTACTTTTTACACATGACAAAAGTAACCCATATTGTAGAAAAATTCGGACTGCAGGTGTTTGAATTTAGGAATAACTCTTCTGCTGGGCACAATGGCTCACCCCTGTAATCGCAGTGGCCCGGGAGGCTGAGATGGGAAGGTTTTGAGTTCAAAGCCAGCCTCAGCAATGGCGAGGTGCTAAGCAACTCAGTGAAATCTGTCTCCAAGTAAAATACAAAATAGGACTGAGGATGTGGTTCGGTGGATGAATTCCCCTGAATTCAATCCCTAGTACCAAAAAAAAAAAAAGAAATAAGTCTTCTACTTCAACCATGCTATTCCTCTTGCTGCAGCTTCTACCTTTTTGAATTGTTAACCCTCGACTGGATGTCTTTTCAGACTTTCCTGTGTCCTGTGAGCACTTGTTTGTCTACTTCTTGTCAAATTTTGATTCTTCTTTTCCACTTTACAATGTGATTTAATCTTGGATATATTGAGTTTGAGATATTCATAAAAGATCTCAGGTAAAAAATATTCTTTGGGGTCTTTGGAAATTGAGAACTGGAATTTTCCTAGAAGTTTTAAAAGAATTAGGAACCTTCAGTTCTGCTAAGGTAGGAAAAAAGTTCTGCTATTGGCATAGGAAAAAACTGCTTTTGTAAAGAAACTATTATCTAACTTTTATCTTTTTGTTCCTATCCATTTTATGTAATGTCTTTGATTTATACTTGAAAATTTATATATAAATTACCTTTATGATCTAAGTCCTTTCTTATAAATATTCTTGGACTTAAAAAATTGAACTGGGCACAGCGGTGCATACCTATAATCCCAGCAACTCAGGAGGGTGAGGCAGGAGGATCATAAATTCAAGGCCAGCTTCAGCAGCTTAGCAAGACCCTGTCTCAAAATAAATAATAATAATAATAATAATAATAAGGGTTGGGGATGTAGCTCAGTAGTATAGCACCTCTGGATTAAATCCCTAGTACCTTTCCCCCAATAAAATAAAAATTTTCAGTGATTTAATTCAACACATATTTATTGACTACCTATCATGTACCAGCCATTGTTTTAGGTTCCAGAGATGCCTCAGTGAATAATAGAGAAAATGTTATAGGTATTTGCTTAGTCAACATAGCATATTAGCTATTTCATGATAAAAATAATAATAGCAATATTTATTGTACATTGACTTTGTGTCAGCCACTGTTCTAGACGCTTTCAACCATCTGTAAATTACTTTTCTTTTTTTCTTGTGGTATTAAGAATCCAACTTGGGTCTTGCACATGCCAGGCAAGCACTCTACCATTGAGCTACATCTCTGGCCTTGTAAATTACTTTTTCTTTTTTTTTTTTTTTTTAATATTGGGAATTGAATCCAGAGGTACTTTATCACTGAGTACATCCCCAGTCCTTTTTATTTTGAGACAGGGTCTTGCTAAGTTGCTGAGTCTCTTGCTAAATTACTGAGGTTGGGAACTTGCCATCTTTCTGCTCAGTCTCCTGAGTTTCTGGGATTTTAGGTATATACCACTACACTCAGTTTGTAAATTACTTTTTATGTTTTTGTCCGCTATTTGTGTAATTTTCGGTAATACTTTGGTTGTTAAATTACATTTAAAATTCACTTTTTAAGAATCAGATTTTTTATTATTTAAATAATGTATTGTTCTGCTTAAAAATCTATTAATTTTTTACAGTAATTAGGTTTTAAATACTTAATATATTTGACTCTGAGCTATATATGTACTTAATACATTTTTATTAATATTTTTAGAAATGTTTATGTAGTTTAAAAAAACTAATTTGATTTGCTTTTTACTTTGTTTCAGATGGTCGAACAGATCCTATTTTGGATGATGTTGGTGAAGCTTTCCAACTCATGGGAGTTAGTCTACATGAACTAGAAGACTATATTCATAATATTGAACCTGTTACTTTCCCACATCAAATCCCTTCATTTCCTGTTAGCAAGAACAATGTACTTCAGTTTCCTCAACCTGGAAGTAAAGATGCAGAGGAAAGAAAAGAATACATTCCTGATTACATGCCACCCATTGTGTCTTCTCAAGAAGGTTTGTGGTTGTTTGTTCCTTATATATTAGTGACTATATTAATGAATTTTTAATCTTTTTAACTTTATATGCTATGCTACATATAAATTCTAAAAATGCAATCAAAATATTTTAGCATTATTTATAAATTATTCTAACCCTTAAACTAAGAAACATGGCGCTTGGCATCCCAAGTTTTCTCTTTCCTTCCCCCTGGCCCCTAGCGCTTTTATTTAGAGCATTGGTATAATCAAGGTTATGTCTAATTAGGCATCTTTTGCCTTTGTAAATATTAAGTAGGGGAGAAAAAAATTGACCACAGAGGGACTTTCAATAGACGTTTTAAATTGAGAATGGAATGTTAAGTAAATTAGAGAACCTTTAAAACAAAAAGAAAAATTTCCTACCCCCTTATTATTTTTTCCATATTTTCATTGGTATATTATAATTATACATAATGGCAATATTTATTGTTACGTATTTGTAGATACACACAATGTAACAATATAATTTGGCCAGTATCATTCCCCAGTGTTTCCTCTTTCTCTCCCCCTTGTCCCCTGGCCATTTGTACTATTCACTCTACTGATCTGCCTTCAATTTTCATGAGACCCATACCTTCAACTTTCTTTTTCTTTTTCCTTCTAAGCTTCCGCATATGGAAGAAAACATATAATCTTGATTTTGAATTTGGCTTATTTGACTTAATATAATGTTTCACGTTCCTTTCATTTTTCTGAAAATGACATAACTTCATTCTTCTTTACAGCTGAATAAAACATCATTGTGTATATATACCATATTTTCTTTACCTATGAATCCACTGCTGGACCCCTAGGCTGGTACCATAGTTTGACTGTTGTGAATTGAGCTTCTACAAACAGGGGCATGCATGTATCACTATAATGTGTCAATTAATTCTTTAGGATAAATATCAAGGAGTGGTGTAGCTGGATCATATGGTTATTCCATTCCTAGTCTTTTGAGGAACCTCCATACTGATTTCCATAGTAGTTGTACCAATTTATTATCCTATTAGCAGTGTAAAAGTGTTGCTTTTTCTCCGAATCCTCTTTAGTATTTGTTATTGTTTGCATTCTTCATAGTTGCCATTCTGACTGGAGTGAGATGAAGTCAGTGTAGTTTTTATTTGCATTTTCCTAATTTCTAAGAGTAAACATTTTTTCCTATATTTGTTGGCCATTTGTATTTTTTATTTTGAGAAGTGTCCATTTAGTTCATTTGCCCATTTATTAATTGGGTTATTTTTTCTTCAGTGTTAATTTTTTTAGTTCTTTATGTATCCTGGATATTAATTCTCTGTCAGAAGAATAGCTAGCAAATATTTTCTCCCATTCTGAAGGTTTTCTCTTCACATTCTTTATTGATTCTTTTGCTGTGCAGAAGCTTTTTAACTTGATAGCATTCCATTTATTAATTCTTGATTATTCCTTAGCTCTAGGAGTCCTATTGAGAAAGCCCTTGCCTGCACTTGTATGTTGGAGTGTTGACCCTGTTTTCTTCTAGGAGTTGCATAGTTTCTGGTCTTATTCCTAGGTCTTTGATCCATTGTGAGTTGACTTTTGTGCAGGGTGAGAGATAGGATCTAGTCTCATTCTTCTACATATAGATAACCAGTTTTCCCATCAGTATTTGTCAAAAGGATTATCTTTTTTTCATCTTTGTCAAGGATCAGATGATTGTATCTGTGTTTGTCTCTGTGTCTTCTGTTCTGTATTATTGGTCTATGTATGTGTTTTTTTTTTTCTTTTTTTTTTTTTTTTTTAAAGAGAGAGTGAGAGAGGAGAGACAGAGAGAGAGAAATTTTAATATTTATTTTTTAGTTCTCGGCGGACACAACATCTTTGTTGGTATGTGGTGCTGAGGATCAAACCCGGGCCGCACGCATGCCAGGCGAGCGCGCTACCGCTGAGCCACATCTCCAGCCCTATGTATGTGTTTTTATGCCAACATTATGCAGTTTTTCTTACTATAGCTCTGTAGTGTAATTTGAAATCAGGTATTGTGATGCTTCCAGCATTGTTTTTTTGGCTTAAAATTATTTTGACTCTTCTGGGTCTTTTGTTTTTCCAAATGAATTTTAGGACTTTTTTTTTTTTTTTTTTTTTTTGTAGTTTTGTGAAGAAAGTCTTTGGTGTTTTATTAGTAATGTAAGTTCAATGCCATTATTGTTTACTAGGAACAACTAATGAGTTGTGAATATTCACTGATACTATACAGACTAATCTCTTTTTTTGATGGGTATAAATGTTTATTGTTTTGTCAGATAGAATTGCTGAATATAAAATATTGTGTGACACTGTATAATCATCATCGCTGCATTAATGGATGTTCACAAGTATTAAGTGCATCCTAATCTTGCATGAAAGACAGTTTAGTAATAAATGATGTTTAAATAATACCAGCACATTAAAAAAAAAAAAAGAACAGCTCCAGATAATGATACACCCACTTTTTTTGAAAAAAAAAAAATTGGCATAGAATCTCAACAATTTTCCTAAAATATGGTAATAGGTAATCAGTCTTAGTGGTCAATCCCATTGCATAGTTCAGTTCTTCCTGCATGATTTTTCATCATGTTGATCATTAAGTTCACTTAGCTTCTAAAAGAGTTACCTAAGAAATTTGTCGTCTCCAACTTTTTTTTTATGTGTACATATATCTTTTTGTAAAAAAAAAAAAAAATGAAAAAGTTGCAATTTCTTTCCATTTTAAAAATTCTAGAATCACATGTATACTTCACTAATGTAAATGATAATAGAAATAAATCTTACTTATGACTTTTTTATTGTGATAAAATACAAAACTGACCATTTTAACAATTTTCAGTTGTATCATTCTGTGACTTTAAGTACATTCACACATTCTTGTTGCAATCATTACCTCCATCTATCTTCAATACTTTTTATCTACTCAGACTGTCCTCCTTCAACATAAATCCCCATTCCCAACTTTTCTCAGGCCCTGGAAACTGTCGTTTATTTTCTGTCTCTATAAATCAATCAATCTCTCTCTCTCTCTTTCTCTCTCTCTCTCTCTCTCTCTCTCTTATAGTATTGGGGATGAAACTATGGGGTACTCTCCATTGAGCTACATTCCCAGCTCATTCTATTTATTTTATTATTATTTTTTGGTATCAGGAATTGAACTTGGGGCATTAGTGGTTACTGAGCCACATCCCTATCCCTTTTTGTTTTTTATTTTGACACAGGGTTTCTCTAAGTTGCTTAGGGCTTCACTGAATTGCTGAGGCTGGCCTTGAACTTGTGATCTCTCCTGCCTCAGCTTCCCAAATCCCTGGGATTTCAGGCATGTACCACCACACCTGGTCTTCTTATGTTTTATTTTGTATTTTGAGACAGGGTCTTGTTAAATTACCTGTGCTGGCCTGGAATTTGCAATCCTCCTGCTTCAACCTTCTGAGTTTCTGGGCTTATAGGCGTGTACCATCATGCCCTGAAGTATTTTTCTTTTTGTGCCTGGTTTATTTCACTTAGCAGCATGTCTTTAGGGCTCATTGTGTTGTAGCATGTATCAGAATGATCTACCTTTTTAAGGCAGAATCATACTATGATATAAATGTATTCCACATTTATTTATATAGTCATCTGTTGATGGACATTGGTTGATTCTACGTTTTGGCTTTTGTGGAATAATGCTGCTATGAGTGTTGATGTACAAATATCTGTTCACATTCCTGCTTCCAATTCTTTTGAGTTGTTAGATCACATAGTAATTCTACATCTAATTTTTTTTTGTTTGTTTTGGTCCTGGGAATTAAACCCAGTACCTTGTGCATACTAAGCACATGATCTACCATTGAACTGCACCCTTAGCCCCATATCTAATTTTCAGGGAACCACTATAGAGTTCTCCACAGCAGCTGCACCATTTTACCTTTCTACCAGAAATGCCCAAAGGTTGCAGTTTCTTGCAATTCATTTTTTATAATTTCTTGTTCCACTTAACTAGCAGTTTGAAGTGTTACCTAAATTTGTTTCACTGATTTGATTTAAATTTGCTTAAAATTGTTTTACAGTCTATGTATCCATGTTGCCTCATCTGAGAAACTGAGAAAATATTGGACCTAAATTATAGAGCTTTATTGTGGATTGTTGGATCTTAGGCTCAGTGGACTGGACTGAATAGTACTAGTGCTGTAATTCAGTCTACTGAAAGTGAACCTTACCCATGCTTGTTAATAGCCATGGGAGATACAGAAAGAGCTCATTATACCTTTTGGAATATTACTGTAGTTTTCTAGTTTAAGCTCTTGGGAAATAGATGCTTCTCAATACCTTCGATTTCTCCACTTTAGGTTTTTGACTGAAGCCAGGAATTAGTACCCCTCAATAAATGTTTTTGAACTGAGTTAGACACTGTGGTTCCTGCTTACAGAAATTCCTTGCTTCTCCTCCTATTCAGTCCTATTGGAAATCTAAGATACTCCTAAGTCATCCCTCAACTACCTTTAGTAACTGCTTAAAATTCTGCTTCCTCTCTGAATTTATTTGTATTTATAGCCTCTGTTACTGTTATCTTTGAGAAAATCTTACTGTTTAAATTCTCCTATGTAAAGTTGTTCCCTTAAAACCCCCCACTACTTAATGTTTTGATCTTAGAAACCTTTTGTTACAACTTCTAAAATTGAAATTTATTTACTTTAAAAATGTGAGGAGGGCTGGGAATGTAGCTCAGTGGTAGAGCACTTGCCACATGTGCGTAAGACCCTGGGTTCAATCCCCAGCACTGCGATAACAACAATAACAACAGCAACAAAATAAAATTAAAATGTAATGAATGCATTTAAAAACCAGTATTATCAAAGGAGGATTTCTTGAGCAGAGGTATGGTAGTAGGTGGATTGAAAATAACTAATTTTTTCTCTTTTAGAAGGCCATGTATGTCAAGTGGTCTTCGAATTTCCTTCTTTGTTGCTGCTGTTAAATGTGATTTATTAAGCATTCTGTATCTCTTAATAAAAGGAGTGCTAAGTTATCAGTCTATTGATACATCCTGTTGTACTTTGAGATTTAATCTTGTATGGCTCTGAATATTTTTGCTGGAAGGCCACTTATTAGTACCCAATATTTGTAATTTCGCTAAAAAGAGATGAAATCGAATGCTAAGAAGAAACTTGAAGCATAATAGAAGAAATTTAAGAAAAGATACTTATAAGTAATTGTTACGTCAGTGATTTTTAGAATGGTATGAGATCATGGATTTTGTATCAGTGAATTAGGGCAGAGGTTGTGGTTCAGTGGTAGAGCTCTTGCCTAGCACATGCAAGGCACTAGGTTTAATCCTCAGCACTATATAAAAATAAATAAATAAATTGTGTGTGTGTGTGTGTGTGTGTGTGTCTGTCTAGTTTAACAACTAAGACTTCTGTGTGTCATCAAATGACATGATTCAGAACTTTGCCTTCTTCAAGTTAAAAATTTTATTCCACATTCTCTGTGCCTTTTGGAGCCTTCTAAATCTATTTTGTGGTTTGCTTATCTTACTATCTACTATTTAATAGTTACATTGTTAATATTTGGGGTTCTGGGTGCTTTTTTTTTTCTGGCTTCTTAAAAAAACCTGCACTCGTGGGTGGGAGGATAGCCAATAGTAAAGCACTTGCCTAAGAAGCACAAGGCTCTGGGTTCAGTCCCCATTGTGCATGTATGCACAAGTATGTGTGTGCACGCGCACACATACACACACACACACACACACACACACAAAGAATTGGATTTAGATGGACAACATTGGATTAATTCTTGTTGTTTTTTGGCACTGAGGATTGAACCCCAGAGTGTCATGCATGATAAGCACATATTCTGCCACTGAGGTATAACCCCAGCTCCTAGATTAATCTTAGTCTTTGTTTCATGATACATTCATCATTGGTCCATGCATAACCTGCACTTGTTTACTAACAGAGTTAAGTAAGTATTTTTAATACTGTATTAAACCCTATCAAACTGACCATCCAAAACCAAAGAAAACTCTTAGATAATAATTTACTCATAATCACTTGGCTCTTCTTGTTTTACTTTCATAGCATGCAAGTATTACACAATAAAATTCTCATAAGGTTAGGGTTATCACATTTAAATGCTGCCGAGGTAATGTAACTATTATGTTGGATAGTGAGTGAATGTGAGAAACAGTTTAAGATTTTAGATATAGACTTGTGGGCTGAAATTATTATACTACAGTAAATTTAGGGGTTTCTTTTTTGTATTATTTGAAGCAAAAGAAGAATCTTATCTAGATTTTATGTTGTCAGACACAGTGGTGCATACCTGCAATCCCACCAGTTTGGGAGGCTGAGGTAAGAGGATTGCAAGTTTAAGGTCAGCCTGGGCAACTTTGTGAGACCCTGTCTCAAAATACAAAATAAAAAAATAAAAAGGACTGGGTTAATAGTTCTATGGTAGAGCAACTCTGGATTTCAAAAAATAATAAAGTTTTTATGCAATATACATTGTAATTACTTTAAAGGAGGAATAATATAAGCTTGATAACACTGTTTTCTTTCCTTCCTTTCTCTCTGTCTCTTTCTTTTCTCTTTCTCTTTTATTTTCTCTCCCTTTCCTCCTCACTTCTCTTTTCATTTTCTATTTGTAAAATGGGGTCTTATGTTGCCCAGACAGGTCTCAAACTCCTGGCTCAAATGATCCTCCCTCCTCAACCTCCTGAGTCCTGGGGCTACAGATGAGTGCCACCCTACTCAGTCTGATTTTGTTATTTCAGCTAACACTTATGGATGATCTAAGGAGCAAAAATATTGCTGATTCATAAGATATACATGTGGTTTAGAAGGATACAATAAGTAGAAGGCAGTACAATAAGATGCTTATCAAAACCTTTTTCCTATTCTTGGGGAAAAGATATAAAATGCAACCTTGTGGTTACCATTTTTTAATATAGCCACACAAATCAATTTAATAAATCATTTACAATCTGAGTTTTTTTTTGTGGGTACAGCATGTTAGAAAGTTCCTAGTATTCTGATCAGTGGTGCAAAGGGTGATATGTACAGAGGTGAACAACTTTGACAATGACATGGTTCACCAAGTTCTTTATTTTCCTTTTATTTCCTTACGGGTCACAGGCAGGGCCAAATTTGCTCATAAAATATTATTAGTAGAGTGCTGTCATGGGACTACCCTCTTATCAATCATTCAAGTTGATTCATGTAAAAAAAAAGTGTGCTCAGCCCTGTGAATGCAGTGGTGAGTATGCAGGAACAGAGGCCTGGAGGGGCAGCGCGCTGTGGCAGAAAGACCTGGACCTCACAGAGTCTTTCACACGTGACTCAACTTGTTGTTGAGTTTCTGGTTTTCCCAAGTAACTCTATTTTTCTGACTTTATATTTATCATCTATATTATGGTAGGCGCTGGGGGAGAGATATTTTGTGAGACATTTATTTAAATACACAAAACACTTAATGGTGAATGTTAATGCTTTTCCCATTTTTCCATCCTTACTCTTAAGTAAATTAGCCTCTGAGTTGAAATATAATATATTTTTCTCAAGGCACTCTACAATAAATATAAATGTAAAACAGTGTTGACGTCACATACTTATGAGTCAGGGGACCACTAAACAACTGGGCTGGTGTAGCTGTTCAAGGAGCTGTTTGATTATCAGCAATGTGAAGAGAATAGAGTAGGAGATGATTAGAAGAAGTTCTTGCCTACTGTATCCTATTATATGTTCAGAAATGAGACCTTTCACAAATATTTTATACATGTATTTGTTGCTTGCACTGTTAAGAGTTCTCATGGCTGGTACCCAATGTGAAGAACCAGCTTTCCATACATCTTTTCAGATTCATACCAGTACCACCTTTTTGTTTATTTATTTATTTTTTTGCTTCCTATTATATTGTGCTGAAGAATGTCTGAAAATAGCATACTATGTCAAAGCCATTGTTTGATTCTCAAAGTATGATTGGTAGGCCCTGGTCATTGAGGGTCTCTCTGGTGGTCTGTTGATTGCTTTATAATACTTGCTTGAGAAAGAAAACACAGAAATAGAAATCATGTTTTACTTATTGCAGGAAACTTAACAACCTTAACTTAAACTTGGTAAAAATACAATAATGTTTAAGGCTTTTATTTAAAAAAATGAAAATAAAAGGATTTTTACAACAGTTTTTAGATCACAGAAAGAGTGAGACAATAATATGTTTCTTTATATTCTGTACTCAGAGTATAATATTATTAATATCTTACATGAGTATGATGTATTTGTTATAATTAATGAACCAATATTGATATATTATTTTTAATAAAAGTCCATATATTATTCACCTATCCTTAGTTTTTACATAACGTCCTTTTTAGGTTCCTGGATCCCATTCAAAATATAGTTTTTCAGACTTTCTGGTTTTTGTTAACCTTGACAGTTTTGAAGATTATGGGTCACATATACTATAAGATGCCCCTCTATTAGAGTTTTTTTTTTTGGTGTTTTTGTCATGATTAGACTGGAAGTATGAGCCTCATGTCAAGGACATAATATTCCCTGTCAATCAGTGTGATTTGTCTCTGTTGAAGTTGACCTTGTTCACTTGGCCAAAGTAGTATTCTCCTCATTGAAGTGACTCTTTCCGCTCTTTCCATACTGTGCTCTTTGGAAGAAGTCACAATGTATTTATTACCCACTCTTAAGGAATGGGGATACTCTCCCACTTTGAATGTGAAATATTACATAAATTATTTGGAAATCTTTTGCATGGGTATTTGTCTCATTTCTGCCAGAAGTTTCTGTTTTTATTATGAAGCCCTTTAAAAAGTAAACATTTACAGATTTGAGAAAAATAAACACATACAAGCTTCTTGAAAAAAATATATTCCCCAAGTATATTAAGCTTAAAATGAATGGTTTTTTCTCTTTCCTCATGTTCTCATTTTCTCATTTCCAAGATTAATCCTTTTTAATAGGTGTGAATCCTTCTAGATCTTTTCATGTGAAACTTTCAAACTCTTTAGACTCAAAACTCTGTTCACTTCATTGCCTATTATTTTATTGGATTGCTGCTGTAATCCAACTTTTGCTCCTCTCCTTTTCTTTTCCAAGTATTTTGTTGTAGCAACAGACCATCCTTTTCTCAACAGTGCTCACTGAGATCACAAATTACTATCTAATTAATTGGCTGATCTAATGAATATTTAATACCTTTTAAACTGTATCCCAGTTTAAGAAACAGAACTTTACCATTTATCTCAGAAGTCCCTCCATGTGTTCAGCCCCATTCATAGCCCTCCTCCACCCCTCCAAAAATAACCACTCTCTTGGCTTAATAGGAATTATTTCTTTCTCTGAGAGTTTTATCAGTCAAATGTGTATTCCCTAGACTCATTAAGTTATGTTCTTCACCTTCCCTCCATTTTTGTTTCATATTTTTTAAAGTCTTTTTTAATTTGCAAGTTTCTCCCCACCCCCAGCCCCTGTTTCTTTCTTTGTCTTATGATTTATTTGTTGAAAAACCTGGGCCATTTGACACACTAGAATTTTCCACAGTTGTTTTTCATTGATTGCGTATTCAGTGCAGTTCAATGTATATGTCTCAAAATCGGCAGTGAAATCTGAGACTTGATCAGACTCTGGTTTGATACTTTTGGCATGATACAGGTAGTGTTGTGTTCATCCAGAAGTTAATAATGTGTGGTTTTCACTTTTTTTGATATTAGCAGTATTGATGCTCAGTAATGTGATCATTAGGGGATCATTCATTAGGGGTTATGAAATAGTGATATCTATCATTTTGTTTTTACTTTATTCTTCATTTGGAGTACTTTCATAAGAAAATCCTTAACCTGTCCACTGTTTAGTAACTTAGTGGTCTAGTTCTTATAGGAAAAGCAAAATAAGTACCTGTTTTCTTCATGTTGTATACCTAGTTTTCAACAAACTGGTCCCTTGTCATCCTTAGAGAGTGACTAGTTTTTTAAACAAAATCATCATGAAATCTTTTTGATCTCTAGCCTTAGCCTCCTGCTTAGCTGGGTGTATAGATGTATGCCACCACACCCAGATCATTTTATTTTCTAATTTTAGTTATTAGTTTTGTGGTGCTGGGATTGAACCCAGGGCCTGCTAAGGATGTGTTCCACTATTAAGCTGTACCCCTGGCCCAATTTTTATTTTTAAAATTGTAACTTGACAAATTATAGTTGTATATATTTATGAAGTATAAAGTGATGTTATGGTTTATGAATACAGTATGGAATGATTGAATCAAGTTAAGAAGATATCCATTTTTGTGGTAAGAATATTTAAAATTTATTAGTATATGTATAGTAATAATATATGCAATATATATAACAATATAATATGATAATGTGTAAACATTCTCAGTGCTTTTGAAATGTATAAACATTATTATTCACTGTATTAACATTGTGCACTATATCCCAAAGAAAAGAAAACTTTCCCCCTAATTAAGGCTTTATGCCCTGAAGCCTCTTCTTGTTCCCTCTTTCCTTCTCCAACCAGCTTTTGGTGACATTCTACACTGTGTTTCTTTGAGTTTGTTTTAGATTTTACTTAGAATAGTGTTTCCAATTCTATTCATGTTGTTGCAGGTGACAGGATTTCTTTTTAAGGCTGAATAATATTTCACTGTGTGAAAATGCTGCCTTTACTTTGCCTGTTGGTCTGTGGATAGACAACTTATTTAGGTTGAGTTCATAACTTGGTTGTTGTGCATATGCTTCAGTGAACAAGGGAGAGCAGACAATTCTTTGACTTAGTGATTTCAAATCTTTTGAGTAAATACCTAAAGTGGAATTGCTAGATTCTATGATAGTTCTAGTTTTAATTTTCTGAGAAAATACCATAACAGTTTTCTATTATGGCTATGCTAATTTACATTTCTATCAACAGTGTAAAAGCTGCTTTTTCTCTACATCCTTGCTTTTGTTTTTGTTTTTGTTTGGTATCATGGATGGTTGAACCCAGGGATGCTTAACCACTGAGTCACTCTAGCCCTTGTTTGTTTTTGAGACAGAGTCTCACTAAATTGCTCAAGGTCTTGCTAAGTTGCTTAGGCTAGCTTTGAACTTGGGATCTTTCTACCTCAGCCTCCCAAGCTGCTGGGAATATAGGCATACATCACTCTGCCTGACCTACTTATCTTTTTTTTTTTTTTTTAATAACAGCCCTTCTAACAGGTGTGAGGTGATAGCTTACCCTAGTGATTAGTGATGCTGAGATTTTTTCCATATATCTGTTGGCCATTTGTTTGTCTTCCTTTGAGAAATATCCATTTAGGTCATATAGATATTTCCAGTTCAAATTCAGGACTACAGAATTTTTACTTTTCAAATTATGTAAGTAATACTTTTGTCTATACCAAGAATTCTGGTTCTCAGGGATAAAGAAGATCATGACATTAGAATATTCTGTAATTGCTCATTCGCTTTATCCCATATTACATGTACAATATTGAAAATATCACTTATGATTACTAAAACAAGTGGATTTTTTTGTTTTGCTTATGCTCTCCTATTACCCCAATTTTCTAAAATTATTCTATAAATACATTGTTAGATATAGCTGCTTCTTGAGTTCTATCTCCTTATTTCTGAGTTTTTTCTAATTGTGATTTGTATTCTCTTATGTCTTTTAGATCATTTTAAAGTAGAACATATTAGCACATTTTCTATTGCTGTAATAAAATGCCTGAGGCTAAGTACTTTATAAAGTAAGAGGTTTATTTAGTTCATGGTTTTGAAGGCTACAAGTCCAAGATTGAGTTCCATTGATTTGTCCTCTGATGAGGGCCTTATGGTAGATGACATCATAGTGGGAGTACCTACGAAAGGGAGAGAACACATGGCCAGACAGGAATCCAGAAAGTGGGGATGGGTCTACTTTATTTGTTTTATAACAACCATCCAGTGTCCCATAAGAAGTACATTAATTTCTTCCCAGAGCAGTGCCTCAAATGACCTCCCCTCCCACTAGTCCCTGTGGCCTAACATTCACAACACTGGGGACCAAGTTTTCAATACATGAGCCCTTGGGGGACAAACCACATCTAAACCATGGCACAATATTACAGTGTTCATTTGTTTTTGGAGAATGAGTTTCTATTTTTTAGTTTCATTGTCTGCAGGGATATTATTTTGGTATTTAATCTGCTTTTCCTTATGAAAATTGTTGTGTGGAAAAAAAAAAAGAAATTGCTCTGTGACTTTAGAATTCCTTGATTTGCAGTGGAGCCATGTCCCGATAACCTCCTTGTAAGTTGAAAATGCATTTAGCACAGCTCATTTGCCAAATATCCTAGCTTAGCACACACTACACTGTAAAGCATTGGTTGTGTCCCCTTGTGATCTAGTGGCAGACCACAAGCTATGCCTTGCTGTCCCTGTGCAGCACTCAAGGGATTATCATACCACTTCTCAAAATGGAACAGTTCAAAATTCGAAGTACAATTTCTACTGAATTTGTATCACTTTCTCACCATAATAAGTCAAAAAATTATAAGCTGAACCATCATTGAGCTGGGGACTCTGTTTAATTTTTCTTGAAGTTTAGAAGGAAGTTCAAGTAGTCTTTCTAATTTTGCAGTGCTCCCTCTTCTGTTGTTTTTTGTGTAATGTTCAAAAGTGTGGTAGCTCACTTGGTGACTTTTTTTTTTTTTTTTTTAAAGAGAGAGAGAGAGAGAGAGAGAATTTATTTATTTAGTTTTCGGCGGACACAACATCTTTGTTTGTATGTGGTGCTGAGGATTGAACCCGGGCCGCACGCATGCCAGGCGAGCTCGCTACCGCTTGAGCCACATCCCCAGTGACATTTTTAACCTCTTGTTTTCCTCTACTACTTTTACATGGATCTTTTCCCTTTATCTCATTTCAGCTTTCCTAATGTCTACAAGCCTCTTGAGAAAAGATCAGACTATTGTTTATATATTATTTTAAATTATAATTTGGGCTATTTAAGGGAAAGTAGAGTAGGCAGTCAAATTCTAAGTATCAGAGGTTTCTAATATAGTATGCTATAAAGAGTGATGAAATCAATGTTTTTTGTGTTTTTTTTTTTTTTTTTTTTTTAGTATGGGGGTGGAGATGATTCCCTTAATAAATTCTAGTGGTAATGACAAGGATGGACTTCAGGGAGGAGATGCCACTGAAAGACTTGATAGAGTTTGTTACAGCTCTTATCCAGGGAAGAGCTCATAGAAAGGAGCGTATGGGGGAAGTATTTAATGGACAGGATTTGGTGATGGAAGAGTTGTAGAGGTGATACCAAGAGGAGCCAAGGTTCAAGCTGGGGAGACTGTGTAGGTAACCAAAATCTAAACATCCAGATCTTAAGCAGATTGGTCAGATCTGGAGTCAGAATTTACAGTGGAACTCATATCCCTCAGGGAGTGCTCTAGCAGCATTTTATTTATTTTTTAAAAATAGGAATCAGGGCTGGGGTTGGAGCTCTAGAGCACTTGCCTAGCATGTGTGAGGCACTGGGTTCAATCCTCAGCACTACATAAAAATAAGTAAATAAATAAAAACAGGAATCAGGTAGAATTCAAGACTACCTAATGAGACTAGAACCTGAGACCCAGAGTGCACTTGGTTGCTTGTGAAGGGCAGCAGGTGCACTTGGTTTACAGCAGGTGGGCAATGGTCTGGGTAGTGAGTAAGCGCCTCCCTGTACCAGGCACCGAGCCTCACGCTTGAGACAGAGGCTCACTAGCTCGTCTTTAGACTCTTTGAACATAAATTGCTAAAAACCTAAAATAAGTTTTATTACAAAAGATTAAACAATCCTTAGTTTTTTGGATTAGGGCTTTAAGTTAAATCACTAACAACATCTGTACAGTGATGCATAATATCTACCGTTGTCATATGTTTGACTACTAAAGATGTATAACTTGACATTTCATTGATGTGTGACAGTTTAAAGTCTTTTAAAAATTTTTAGTTGTAGATGGACACAATAATTTTATTTATCTATTTTTTTAATGTGGTGCTGAGGATCAAAGTCAGTGCTTCAGGCATGTGAGGCAAGCACCCTACCACTGAGCCACAACCCCAGCCTTAAAGTCATTTTTTTAACTCTACCCCAAATATGGTATGTCTGTTATTTCCTATATCAAGTGCCATTTTCCTCATTTGTAAAATGGGAATTATTACCTCCCTAGAATTGTTGTTATAATTGAATGAGATATAAATGTAGCCTATTATTATAGGTGTTAGATATGATCTTCTGAGGACAGCCTTACATTTACAATTTGTTCCTGAAAGTCTCAGTACTAAGTTTAATGGTTGACATACCATATGTCTTGGAAAAACAGTACAATAAATATCCCAGACCTGTACTATTGTCTACTCTGATTCATTCTGGGCTGGACATCCTGTGTGCTGTGTAAAGTGCTGTGGCACATAGTAGGACTTGGCTGTGCCTGTTGATGGGATTTTCCCACATTCTGTTTAAGGGGGTTTTCCTCTGTTTCCCACAGAAACTATTTCCCACAATATAATTCAGTCTTGGAAAAGGGATTAGCTGTGAAAAAAATAAAATGAAGATATATGTGGATCTTTACGAATTATCTTTTCAGTTCTATATTTGCCTTCATTGTTTCTTAATGCTGTACTTGAATTTTATTGGTATGCTTTAGTAAGATTTTTTTGAAGTCTTACACATATTTAAGATTTTTAATTTTAAATAATACTTAAATGTAGTTATTTATTTGCATCTCATTTTACCACAGGAAAAAAGTAAAGCTTCCTCTCTTCCCCTGTCCTGCTGCCTTTCTCACCTCCTCTTTTCCCTCTGCCATCTCTTTTTTACTGTGAACACAGTGATAAAGTTATGTTTCAGTGTTAATTAATTGATGATATTTTGTGCTTATTACAGTGCCATGTGCATAATTAACGCACATGAATTGATAATTTTTCTTATAGTCAGATTTAGTTTCAATTTACAATTTATTTCTTTTAAATGTTATGTACTCAGAATGTAACATTTAAATGCACTCTTCTGTTGTTAGCAATATTTTATTATCATGTACTTTATTCTTGGTAGAAACTTAAAATTCTGTAGTATGAATAAGAAAATCAATTTCTTTTTTACTTGAAAAGAGATTATAATTCAGTAGGTGGCACTCTTTCCTTTGTTAAGTGTTAGTGAATATCCAATTAAATGCCAAAGAATCTTTTCAATTTTTTTGAGAAAAAACATACAACTTAAAAATCAATCATGGCTAGTTTTAGAAAGGGTAATGACAATTTTGTCTATAATTGGCTTTTGTGGAACTTCCTTAGGATGATTACATATGAACATGCTTAATATTTATTTGCCTTAAGGAGACTTTTATATGTAGAACAGAATTCCTTTCAGCAAAGGCCTAATATCATCCTTTCTGAAATTCTAGATGTTCTTTTCAAAATTTGAAATTATTATCCATTATTATCTACTTTGCTTCCATGTTTTGATTTTCAACATCAGAAGATACTTTAGAAATTAACACAGTTCCCTTATTCTAACACAGCAGCTTTCCTTATTTTTAGTGTATCCATCTCTTTTTCTGGTATGAATAGAATATTTGGCTAGTCGAACCAATTAATCCGATTTGTAGTTTTGTTCTTTGTATTCACATTATGTTCTTTATCAAAAACATATTTGTTATGGTGTTTCCCAGTTCCTGTGTATTTTATTTCCTATTTTTTTAAAAAAGAATATACCATAATTTACTAAGCTATTCTCGTATTGTTAGCATTTTTTATTATTTTAAAGTAGTATAGCATCATCAGATATCCTTGTGCCTGTTTTTCTTTTATTTTATTTCCTTACGATAAATTCCCAGGAGTTTTTAGGTCAGAGGTATAAACACATTTATGTTTTTTGACACATATTACACATTGCTTTCCAAAAGAATTGTATCAGTTTACAATGCCATAATGAATGTGTGATTATACTGGTATCCTAGAAATCCCACTGGAATTAATTTCAAAGTATAATTTTTTTACTAGTTTAGATTAAACATTTGGAGGGTTGTTTTTATTTTAAAGTTTGTACTTGAAATGTGGGAACTACAAAAATATTCCCAGTGGAATATAACCTCTGATACTATTTTGATGTAGTCCTCTAAGTCTTTGTGTTTGTATGTGTATATTTCATGTGTGTGCTTAGTACCTATTGTAGCATAGAATAATTACAGTATATAATTTTATGTACTGTTTCATTTGATTAACTCACTCCAGCCATTAACTCATTTCTTTTTGCTAGACAGAATTAAGTTTAGGGGTAAACAGGAAATGTATCAAATGAACGGAAATGATTTGGTTTGGGTAGTTCTCTCAATTATGATAGGGTGTGCAGAAGCAAGAATACATTCGGGAGATTGGCATTATGAAGTTATGCAAACTTGTTAGATATCTGTCAGAATGCTAAGTGAATATCTATGAATGTATACTTATAGGAGTAAGCTGTTAATTTTTTTTTTTTTTTTTTGAGACGAGGTCTATATTGTTCAAGCTGGTCTTGAACTCGGGGCTCAAACAGTTGACCTACCTCAACCTCCCTAGTAGCTGGGGTTACAGGTGTGCACCACTGCACCTGGCTAGACATTTAGATATAAAGACTGAGAGATCTCATCTGAGGTGAAGAATTTATTCCATGTTGCTGTATAATTTTTATAACTATCATTTCAAATGACTTTATGGTAGGCTATCCCTAAGTATTAAATATTTAGATCTCCTCTAATTTTTAATTTATTCAAGTACCAATACAGTAAGTATTTTTATTCACATAGCATTCTCAATATTGTGAATTCTTATGATTTATTGAAAAAGTTTGAATACTAAGTTTAAAAGTATGATGTTTTCAAAAGTAATTTTTGGTAAATTCCTTTTAAAGTATTTTATTATGTTACCATTAGTAATATAGAATACCTATTTTATTCCATCTTTGCTCTTGAAATAATGTGTCTAATTTAATAGATGTTCTATTCCCATTTTTTACTTTTAGTTCTTTTGGCACTAACATTTAACATAATTTGAGAAAAAGTGTTTTTAACCCTTGATGCACTATTAGGATCCATTGACTCTAATTTTTTTTTTTTTTGACTATTTGAAAAGATGAACATTTCATCATTTTTATTCTTCCTTGGAAGCTATCAAAAAAGAGAAGTTTACTATTTACAATACTGAATAAAACTCATTTTGTCTTGTCATTACCATATGTCCACTAGGCTATGATATTAGGTATTAACCTAATATATAATTGGATTTGGGAGAATGTATTTTCTTGCATCTTAAAATATTTTGCTATTTTCCCATCATAGAATTGTTTTATTGTTTAATGATTAGTCCCAGTTATGCTTAAAAAACTCAAATGGTAAGAAGTTGAAGAAATGGTTAAATTTTCCAGAGAAAGATGATCCAATAGTGATATAAATTATTATCCTTCATTTTTATTATTTTGGGGCTCAGAATATTTTAAAAAGGATCAGAATATCATCTTTTTAGTCTACTTTTAGTTTTCACTTGAATACAATTGAAAGTTTTAGTATTTTAAATTTTAGTTTTATGTTAAATGTTAGTTCTTTTGACACTATTGGAAAAGAGAAAAATTGATATGCTCAGTGTTGTTTAAAAAGTCAAAATAAATGTAAAGATTCTAATATTTAATGATGACAGAGAAGAAATTGATCATATAAGTGAAACTCTACACTGTGGATCTTCAGATGACAACAACCTGAATGATTTTTTTATTTTAATTTAGACTTGATATATTCTAAAAGCAAAGAAGACATATCAGTCTCATGTAGTCAGTCATTTACTAGGAAAGTCTTCATCATGTAGTAATAAGTTTGTGATAAGAACCTAAATCATTTCTCTTTTGGAAGGAAATATGATAGTATTTTAAAATACTAAGATTTAAAGGATTTGGTATATTTAAGTTCATATTTAAATTTCTAATAAAATTGTCTTCACTCATACTTCTATAAATTATGCATAAAACGACTTTAAAATATAAAGATTTCAGTGTTATTTGTTAAATGTTAATGGCAATTCTTCCTGATATACTGAGTGTTAAGGTAAAAAAAAAATATTTGTCAGATCTAATGGCATTATTACATTTTAACACCTTCCTTGAGTGTACAACCCTAATTGTGGCTGACAGATACAATTGGGAATAGTTAGAAAGAAATAGTAGTTGTGGACCAATCAGCAGCGGAATGAATAACTCAGGAAGTCCCAGTGCCATGGTAAAGAAGAAAAACCCATTTTTCATTTCCTTTCATGTACACTGTGTTCAGATTAACTTTAAAGGAGAGTGAGAGGTAGGTCAGAAGATTTTGTCTACAATTGAGTATTACCTGTGTGTGGAGCCCATCTCAGCAGGCATCCAGTCATCAGCTAACAGCCCTTTCCAGTTCCCTTGACAGCTGCCAGATATCCTGTTGCAAATTAAATATGAAACAGGGATGGACTTAGTTTTGCATTTAAAGGATTTCATAAGGTTCAACTTCAAATGAAGTAGTTAGTGCATTAGTTTTTATTAAAGCTGACTTTTTTGGGAAGGAGAGGATAGCTAGAACTGTTTGTGTACTATTAAGAAAAGTGCTTTGGAAAAATGAAGTGAGTGGCATAAAATTGTTCCTTTACATATCTATATGATGCATATCATAACTCTATTTGTAAATACTGCAGGTTTGTGAAGCCTTCAAGAGTGGTATTTAACCTGTTGTGTCAGTGCAGCCTGCTAGTAAACATTTGTTTAGAGTTTGACAAACGTTGTTTTATGGCGAGATTGTTTTGACATTTTCCTTTTTCAACTTTGTCTTTCTAAGTTTTGGTAACAAAAGAAAATAAAATGTGGTGAATTTAGATCATACTTTGAGGGATCAGAGGCAAAATTCTGGATTTGATGAAACTTAGTATCTAAAGCAGCCCCTTAGTACCTACAACAGCCTAGGTACCACATCCTGATCTAAGGGCTTTGCACATATTAGCTGATTTAATCTTCATAATAACCACAGAAAGTAACTGCTGTTGTTATGTTTATTTTATAGATTAGCAAAATAAGATGAGGGGGGTTTGATTCATTGATTAATTGTTGAGATGGGGTCTCACTGCATAGCCCAGGCTGGTCTCAAACACTTGGCTGAGACTCTAGGCACAAACCACCTTGCTCCACTGGATGATAACTTTTAAGGTTAAATTTTAGTAACTCAGGAAAAGTGAAATTCCATTAACAAGGCAATATCCTGAAGATTCAGAGATCCAGAAAAGAAATTTGGGCTACATTATGCCACTTGTTTAATCCTATAGATAGGCCTTGGATGTTTTAAAAGATCAGGGTTATTTCATAGAATGTCTATAGACCATGTTTTAAAAAAACATATACACATAACTATATTTTAAATATATACAACAGTTGTGGTTCATAAAATACAGTTTCATTCAGTATTGCTTAGTCATGACTTTTTGCTGTTGCTATGTATTTTGCAAATTAGTATATACCAAAATTTAACAATTATTGGGGGGTTATGAAAATTTCTTGTATAAAAATGGAAGAGACCATGTTATTTATTAAAAATGGTCAAAATCCATTGAGTGGCAAACTATAGACTTTTTTTCAAATGTGGATCTCCAATTTCTGATATATTCTCTCTCTCTCTCTGGGCCATAGTAAATTGCTCAGCCAACATCTGTGAAAGTTAGCTGTAGTTTCTATTTTCAGTGATGTACCTATAAATTAAATCTTTACTACATTTTAATTAAGAAATAAATTGGATGGTTACTACTCTTTTTCATTGATCTCTCATAATTGAGAAAATGCTGCATTCAGTTTATTCTGGGATTGATGAGATAATTCATGCTGTCAATTTGGGAAAATCTTATGTAGTAGGCAAAATCCATACCATATATAAAGTTAAACACTAATACTATGTAAAATATCAGCCTTGCAATACATATCCTAGTATTGAAAACAAATTTATCTCTAGGGTTTTAGATTTATTTTCTAATTTCCCCAGACTTCTAAGTTAGTTTTAGAGTCCTCTCTGTTGTTATGGTAGTTTGCACATATTTTTTTATGGTATTCTATGATTAGGGTATGTTTAGAATACGTCCCATAAAGGTTCATGTGTTGGAAGTTGGTTCCACTGTGGTGATGTGGGAGAGTTGGTGAGACTTTCGGAGATGAGGCCTAGTGGGAGGTCCTTAGGTCATTGGGGTCACTGCCCTCAAAAGGGATCAAGGTACCTCTCATGGGACTCCTGAGCTCTTGTGAGAGTGAGTTGTTATGAGTGAGCCTGGCCACTGAATCTCTCTCTGGCTTCCTGTTTCAAGATGTAATCTCTTCCTCCCACACATGCTCCCACCCTTGTGATACCAGATGCCATTAAGGATCTCACTAGAGGCTGAACCAATGCCCCTACTTCCACTCTCCACCAAATCTTGGACTTTGAACCTCTAGTATTGTGAGCTAAATAAACTGCTTTTCTTTATAAAATTAGCCTCTGTCAGGTTATTTCATTATAATAGCAAAATAAATGGTATCTATATTGTTTTCTGGTTGTATGGACCAAGTACTTTTGTGAACATAGAAGATGTATGTGTGAACAAGACAGACAAAAATCTCTGCTGTGTTTACACTTTAGGGGGTGGAACAGACAGGAAATAATAAACAACAAATAAATTGCATGGTGTTTTTTTTAAACAAAATATTTTATTATACATGTTAATTCTCAAATATTTAAAATTAGAATTCAAGGAACTAGACAACTGCTATTCAGAACATCTATGAAATTGTATTACTATCTTGTTTTTTTATAGTTGCTGAAAATAAGGGAGAAAAATCTATTCTGGTTTTCAGTAGTAAAGCTCAAAAAGATTCTAGAAATGGGATTAAATTTACTATTAGCCCTGAAAACTAAAAATAATAATTTACCAGGTTCTTTATCTTTCATCATCCCCTGGTAAGATTTTTAGAGGTTCAGAATCTGTTCCAACATAGAAGTAAGGCCACCTGGTTTTGGTAGAAGAATCACTGAAACTATACAGGAGAGACCTGTCATCCACATTATAAAAGGAAATCTCATCCAATTCAATCCTCCCTTCCCCCAAAAAAATGCCAAACTTACTGAATTTTGGTACTGGCAGAAGCAGGGGGTTTTTTAGGACCAAACACAACATAACCACTCTCAATATATCGCCCCATTGTCGAGAAGCCACTTAGGACTGATGGCCGATTCCTCTAGTTCCTAGGAAGTTAGTCTTGACACATACCCAATGTCCACTGAGGTTTGTTCCCTACGTCTATCTCCTAGTAATGTATACCAGAATACTGTGGAGGAAGACGGAAACCATATTTCTTTAACCCACATGAAGAAAGTTCAGGGAATTTTAGGTTTCGATATCTCTGGCGTATACTCTTAACATGCTTCAGTAATGCCAGGTTTGACTGCACACACTTGCTCTCTATTTCCTTCATTGAGTGTTTTTTAATGTGGAAGCATGACCTGAAAAAGTTACAAGGTTTTCATTAAGTTTTGATGAAATGTTCAACTCTTCATCTTGTATCTGCTTAAGCAGAGCCTCTTGCTCATTCTGAAAAACAATCTA
This sequence comes from Urocitellus parryii, assembly GCF_045843805.1. Taxonomy (NCBI): domain Eukaryota; kingdom Metazoa; phylum Chordata; class Mammalia; order Rodentia; family Sciuridae; genus Urocitellus; species Urocitellus parryii. The sequence continues at coordinate 72,666,842 of NC_135539.1, read as the reverse complement.
ATTTGCTCAAATTCAGAATTTATTTCTTTTCTATATTCTACCCTCTTTCTCAGCTCAAGGAATTTCCTGCCTTTCAGAATTAGCACTTTTTCAACTCGTTTCACATTATTCTTCAATGGCTGAATGCTAGATTCTAGAATTCTTCTGTGGTAGGTGGCAGCTTTCTTAATGGGCAAAATGTAGGACCTATGATTTTCAGCAGAGAAACTGCACTGAATACATAAAATCAGTAGATCCTTCATGCAGAAAAGGATCTGAAATTAATTGTATTTCTCATATATAGCATTTTCTTCTTGTCTCTTCCTCTTGCTCTTCCTCTTGCTCTTCCTGATCTGGAGTAGTTTAGCAATTTCAGTCCAATTATAGAGCTGGGGCTTCCTCCTGAACTTGCTTTGTGGAAACCAAAATTGGTAGACAGGGTAGGGAAAGGAATCCTTTAGATCCTTCCAGGACAGATTGAGGTAGTCAAAACAGAAATTATGCCCACAGTTAATGGTCACTGGGTCTTTCAAGTAATACAGACAGATGGGACAACTGCACTCTCCCTGGAGGTCTGCCAGGGTGGTCACAAACTCCATTGAGCTAAGAGTAAAGGTGGTGCACAAGGTAACACTCCCTTCATAAACCTGCCTCCCTAGAGCTCAGGTCTAAATGTGAAGTATGAAAGTAGATAGCCCTCCAAGTCCATGCACACAGACTAGATGTAGGTTTCACTGGCCTAGCTTGTTGGTAGATGTTACTTAAGGTCTTGTTTAGACCTCTGCACCTAGCTCAGAGGATAAGAAGAATTCACAGCTTATAGCTCTATAACAGATTAGCCCATCTGCACTTAAGTTTTATGACTTTCTTTAAGAAAGCAGCCACCGACCTAATGGATTAATCATTCCTTTACAATGTAGAGATCTAAGAATGCCACCATAACAAATGATGGGGAAAACTGATGACCTTAAAGGGATACAGTGTAGGGCTGGAGATGTAGCTCAGTGATGCAGCATTGGACTGGCATCTGTGAGGCCAAGGATTCGATTCATAACAATGTACAGCCTTCAGATCCTATTTCAAAATGCTCCACATGTATTCTGTTCCCTCCCTTTGGTAAAACTTTCCTTAACTGGATTAGGTAGAACAACAGCTCTCCACCAACACTGTGAGGCACTCAAGAGCACCCGCCCACTCTCACCTAGTGTTTTTGAAAGGGCATAAGTGCTATGAAAAAAATGTAGAGCCTTATATGGGGAAATGAAAATGCTGGATGTGGAGAAGAAAAATACAATTAAAAATATAATGGTCAGGGAAATATTGTGAAAAGGGCATTTGAACAGACTTAAAGGAGATAAGGGTAGGATGCCTGGGGAAAGAGCACTTAAAGCAGGTAGATGGCCAGTGCAAGGCCCACAGGAGAGCACATGGCGAGGGAGTTTGCGGGACTGCTTGGGGTCAGTGTGACTGGAGCAGGATGGTGGTGAAGGCAGTGTTAGAGGAGGGGTCAGGAGATATATCAGAGATCCTTACTGGAGGCCTGCAGTAGGAGTTTGACTTTTACTGTCAGTTAAATGGATAGAATCATTTTAATATTTCAAAGCATTTTCTATTATAGAAAAAGTTCAACACAAAAAAGTAAATGGACTAGAATAATTAACGTTCATGTCTGTCACCCAGCTTCAACAATATCTGTTCATGGTCAGTTTTATTTCATCAAGACTCCCATTTACTGCTTCTTCTTTCCTACTATCTTAAGGAACTCTCCAATATCGTATTATTTCATCATAAATGTATCTCTCTCTGAAAGATCAAAAACTATTTTTGGCATGATTACAATAGTATTATCATACCTTTAAATTAATAATCCTTTAATATCATGAGATAATGAGACCTTTTTCAAATTTTTACTTTTCTCAGAAATATCAGAAATTGGTTTATTTTTTACTGTTTGTTTGAATTAGAATCCAAATAGTAGTATCCACACAATGGGAGTGGTTGATTTTTCTCTCTTTCCCTCTCATTCAGCAATTTTTAAAATAATGAGTTGGCTTCGTAGCTTTGTCTAATAGTGACCAATTACTTGTGTATTTTTTTGAAGTATTGTTATGAACCATTGGTTTAAACAAATTTGATGACTGCTGGTCCAGTGACACCCATCCACTGATGTTCACATTGTCCCATCTTTAGCGTCCAGTGGCTTGCTGGAGTTAGCTCCGTTTGTGAGAGCTGACTGCTAAATATTGTTAAATATGCAAGAAGTTTGTGAACTGGTTGTGAAACACAGCCCTTATTAAAAATTAAATCATATGAACTTACAATCAAATAAGTTGTATTAAAATCAAATAGCTTGATTTATTGTTTTATTGATTTTCTAGATTTAGAAAGTAATGTTGAAAATGTGTATTAAACTTCAAAATGTATAGAGTCTTTAGCTACTTCATAGTAAGTAGTATCAAAAATGATAACATATTCTTCCAGTACTTTAAAACTGTTACACAATTAAACAAAGAAACAGTTTACATAATTGACAAGCAAAATTCTGACATACATCTTCCTTGTTTTGCTGTGGAGTAAACCAGAGGTCAGCAGACTGTGCCTGTCCAGCAGCCTGATTCTGTTAATAAAATTTAATTGGAACCTCACTCTGTACATTTATTTACATGGTGTCTACAGCTGCTTTGATGCTGCATTGGCAGAGATGAGTAGATGTGACATAGACTGTATATGTCACAAGCCTAAGATATTTATCATCCAGTCCTTATTTAGTTTGCTGTCCTCTGGTCTAAACTGACATTCATGTCAGAACTACATTCGTTTAACAGTTACAAACATAGTTTGGCAACTAACATATAAGTTTGGCAAATATCAATGAAAACATTTTGTAAAAATTAAATGGTTTTATGGAATTTATAATAAGTAATACTATGTATTATTTTAAATTATGTTCTATACATGCTTCATATCTATAAAACTGAAACATACACACATATCCCAGTCTGAAAGCATTATTTTAGCGTTTACATTTACCAGCACACTGCTTGATCCAGTTGAACTGCTCTAGCAAAAGGAGCCAGTAACTGATTTCATTACTAAAATCACTCTGCCCTTTGAATGAGGGATATGGAAATTAAGTAAAAGCAAGAACCATCAGGTTTATAGGGAAAATGTATCTGAGGCTTATCAGGAGTAGTTAGTGTGGCACAGAAATTCTTACCAATGTATATTTAGAAACATTTGTAGAGTTTATATTTAAGTTTGTTATTGATTTTGTATGCAGTAGTCTCTAAACTGCCTCCAGAAGATAATTGGAGGGAAACATGTGCCCCCTGCAAACAAATCCTTTGTGCCCACTCTTATGCCAGGTACAAGAAGATACACAAATTTAAACATTCTTAAAGAATGTTTTTGTTAATTTTTATTGAATTCTCATATCTGTAATGAAACCAGTGTTATAACTGAAAAAGTGTAGTTCCAACTTGAATGTTGGTTGATATTTTCCTTTATATCAATGAGGAAGACAAAAAGTGAAACAACAGACATAGGTTGAAACTTCATTTGGGAATGAAGAGTGAGTTTTTTGTTGTTTTTTTCCGAGTTGGATTGTAGTCTTTATAGTTCCTCAGGTTTGTTTTTTTGTTTTTTGCTATTCACATGGATTGGCTACATACACGGTACACTTTAATCTGAATTTTCAACATTTTCTCCATGACTTTCTTACATCTTGATAATCAATACAACAGTAGGACATTCTGTGTTTTGTAGCATATGTTGATTTCCATGTACATACTGTCACCATGGGCAATTTCAAGTCCTCAATGGGATGCCAGTGAATGTGGTATTGGAAGAGAAATGTAGCTTACAATGTGTACAGTGCTTCCATCATACAAGATGGGAGTAGTCGCAGAATAACATGCTTAAGAGTGGTGAGTTTTATTTTGTTTTCAATGTAACTGAATTTTGAGTTTATATGATTTAATTTTAAATGTAATTTTAAACTATTTACCTACTCTAGCACACCATGGGTGGATCTCACTGTTTGCAGTAGATGTGGATCTGGAAAAGTTGATACTACTCAAAATTTTAAAAATAGAACTTAAAAGTGAAGACAGATGCTCTCTACTTAAACTTGCCCTGAGTCCTTCGTGAAATGATGGGTTCTTCTATAAAACAGTTATCTCCCAATTTCAGATTAGTTTTTGGAGGAACACCTATTCATGACTAAGAGCACAAAAACCAAGGAATTAATGGTGATTTTTTTTTCTCTCTGTGATAATGATGTTTTAGTTTTAACCCCAAAGAGTACCTTGGGGACTATAAATTCCCTAGCTAATGTTCTGAAATTTCTTTTGAATTTACTTCTTAAAGGAATCAAAACACTTCTTTTTGTTTGAGTAACAATTAGTACAAGTAGGCACTTGTTTCTAAGGTGATATAACTTGATGATCATGCTGATGCCTAAAATGAAGGAAGAGGGAGGAATAAAACAATGATAACTGAAGTAAAATGCAGGATCTTAAACAAATTTTCTTTCTGAAAGTTTGTCTTTCCTATCACAGGTACATGGTTTTTATACTATTAGCAAGTTAGAGCTGTTTCTTACCACTGCTCCCTCAGATGATTTGTCCCAGAGAAAGTTCTCTGGAATTGGAGGAGAAGTTGGCAGGATGCCTGTAGAATAGCAATGGGTATTCCCAGAGAGTGAGAGTTGGTGCCAGCAAGTCTTTGGAACATTAAAGTAGACACGGATAGTGTATTATTTGGTGGACTGTCACAGGACTCTACTCAGACTGGTTCTAAGGTTTTAAAAGGCATTTTGATTTTATGTTGCTTGAATTCTTCATCCTATTTGTGAGTTTTTTCGTGAAAGGGTAATTGTATTTTGATTTGAGGGAAATAATGACTTTTTTCTTTCACACGGATATAAATATCTAAAAAAGCTCTTAGCTTTCTTTTAGCTTTTCTACATGATTATTTACCTCAGTATCTTAAGTGATGTTTTTGTTAAGGTCAAAAAAGAAAAAGGGAGAAGAAAATAAGAGAAGTTATGGAACTACTCTTAGCTCTCTATATTCACTGGGGGAAAAATAATTTTCAGTTATATCATACCTCACAGTCATTTCAGAGTTTCTGAAATATGTATGTGTGTGTGTATGTGTGTACACATACATATATATGTACATATATCTATATCTATCTATCTATATATGTATATGTGTATATATATGTAATGTGTATATATATATTTAATTACAAACCTTAGGGATTTCTCAGAAACTTTATCTGTCAATGGAATTATTTGGGGGAGATAGGAGTAGGAAAGTGGAATTTGAGAATTTATGGGGTTGACAGATTACAAATAGGTTTGAATTACTTCATAGCATATTAATGCTTGAGCTCTGTTCTGTTACAGATAGGGACATGAAATCATATTATTTTCCTTTATATCTGATAGTGAAAGAACTACTTTTTCAAAGTAATAATTGGCCTGGTTGTTAGAGGTTGCTCGCTGATTTTTCTCAAAGAATTTTGATAGGAGAATAATAAAATTTTAATCTTTATTCTAAAGCTACTTATTTATAAATCAAATAAATGAGCGATATTGCAAGTGATTTTTTAGTAATTTTGTATTATATGGATTTGGGTTCTGGCTGTTTTGCCTTATTTTATATTTCTTTTTTTTTTTTTTTTTTTTTTTTGCATTTGATTCTTTGGAACCTCCTAGATGACATAATCCCAGAGGTCAGTGAGGCTATAGTTATCACTGACAGGGGTCATTTGTTCTCAAATATTCTTAGTTTTTCACCAGTTCTGTGTCTGACTGATTAGTTAGAACACTCCAGGCTTTCTTATTCTACTGACCTGGGAGGCAGAGAAATCTAAAATTGATTCCTAAGTTCTTAGCTGTGTCATGGGTGAGCAGTGTCTTAATTCATTAATTGTGGTCTTATTTATTTTGAATCTCAGTGCATCAGTTGTTAATGAGAACTTACCTTAGGGTTATTGTGGAATTTAATTTATTCATGCTCACACATACATAAACACAACAATATACTTAGAGTAGTGTCCAGATATGTCAAGAGCAGCGGCTATTAATTGTTTTAATGTTGCCATCATCATCATCTCCAGATCCACTGGTACATGATAGGGTTTTTGTTGTTGTTGTTGTTGTTTTTCCTTTTTTGGTGTGTTTTCTGATTTTTTTTTTGTGTGTGTGTGTGGTGCTGGATTTAAAGAAAGGTCAAGAAAAAAAAAACGGTAGAAGAAAATAAGAGAAGTTATGGAACTACTTGTGCATGCAAGGCAAGCACTCTACCAACTGGCTATGTCTCTAGTCCTGTTTCTGATTTTTGTTCATCCAAGAAACCATTTTTCCTATCAATGAGAAAAACGAGAAAATGCTCATAGATTATACTCTTGACTCTGCTACTTATCTGAACCCAGTTCTCCTCAAAATGGGTACGAGGTAGAAAACTGAGCACCCTCAAATGGGAAAGAAATGAGAAATAAACAATCTATTCCTTCTTCTGCCTTCCACATTCATTAAAATGAGTTGCTCTTATTAATATTATAAAGAAACAATTCAACCTTTTCCCTCCTTTATGTTTTCATTGACAGTGCTATCCAACCATAAATGACAAATCCCTTTTAGCCCTCTTGTTATAAGAAGTATGGTATGTCAAATACAGTATATTAAAGGCCAGTATAAGCACACAAAAATTTATGCTCTTGTTGTAATAAAACTGTGACCTACAGTGTCTTCAGACATTACTTGATTTTGAAGACCTGATATCAAATTTCAAACAGATACAGCACTTGACACTGTTTTATGGCCTTTGATATCAGCTTTGTCAGTGGGCCTGAGACTTGATGAGGATGACATCAGTGTCTTTACTGCTTGCTTCTTCACTTTCTTCAGGTCTCTATTCATATGTCATCTTCTCATTGATGCTTTTCTGGGACACCTTATTGAAAAGGTGTTCTATATATATACATCCTGTTTTCAAATCCTGCTATGTGAGTTCTAAGTTCCAGAGGACGGCACTGATTTCCAAAATAATCTGACTTGGACTTTTTTGCTAGCCCATTTCAGATTGGGCTAGAGATTAGTGAGGACCCATATTCCAATAACCCCAATTCCTGAAATCATGTTGGAGATGGGATTTTCCACTGTTTACTTACCTGATCTCACTTCTTTTATCCCTGCCTCCTCGTCTTTGCCCTTAATAAAGAACACTTTGGATCATCCTCCATTTGAGAATGGGACAAGGAAATAAAAAAGGATTCATTTGCTAATTGTGTTCATTCTTTTCCCCACTATGGTACATTATGGCTGCACTTTAATTTACTCATTTAGTTTGTTTTCCCTCTCTACTAGAATGTAACCTGTGAGAAAGTACTCTTATCCATCTTATTTATTGTTTCTTTTTTTTTTTCCTTTCTCTCTCATTCCTAGCACTTACATGTAATGTCTAGCAGGTGCTCATTAAATGTGGATTAAACATATGGCTCCTAGAGAATTTATTTCATGACACTTATTATACATAATGTCTTAGCATCCTTGATTTGTGTATCTCAGTTTATCTCATACTAAAAATGGCTACAATGGCAGTTAAATAGTTTGAAATTCACTCTTTGAAATTTGTTTTCTTTTTTTTTTTTTTTTTTAGAGAGAGTGAGAGAGGAGAGAGAGAGAATTTTTTTTTTTAATATTTATTTTTTAGTTATTGGCGGACACAACATCTTTGTTGGTATGTGGTGCTGAGGATCGAACCCGGGCCACACGCATGCCAGGCGAGCGCGCTACCGCTTGAGCCACATCCCCAGCCCGAAATTTGTTTTCAAAAAATGAATTCTTATCGGTTGCAATGGCACATGCCTGTAATCCCAGTGGCTCGGGAGGCTGAGGCAAGAGGATCAAGAGTTCAAAGCCAACCTCAGCAATGGATAGGCACTAATCACTGGGTGAGACCCTGTCTCTAAATAAAATACAAAATAGGGCTGGGGATGTGGCTCAATGGTTTGAGTGCCCCTGGTACCCAAAAAAGAAAAAAATAAATGAATCCTTAAATATTTGAATTTTTATTTGAAAAATACATTTAAAAAAATTGTGTGAATAAGGATTGGTGATCCCATAAGGTAGTACTTGTTTAAAAAACATGACTGTATTATCTTTAAAATATGATTTAATTCATATAGCTAATTGATAACTTAAGAGTAAGCACACAGTGGATTAGTTTTACCATTCAAAAAAAACTTTTTGTTGAGTCTATCTTGCGTGACACAGTGAACTCACAGGGGTGCCATAGGAAATTTTAAAGACATTTTAATAACAAAATGTTTTCCCTTGAAAATTTAAAATCCCAGTACTTGCATACTAGGATTAAGGATTGTGCCACTGTGCCTGGCCACCTTGCTGATATTTTTAAGTTTAAAGTTTCTAACTACCTAATTTGAAAATAATCTTTAATCTTTAAAAATGAGAAATAGAAATTATCTATTAGTTTTTTTGCCCCATCACAATTATAGTCTCTTCCTCCCTCTGAAAGTGATCCCTATACTTTTGGTTTACACATTGGGATCATTTTATACAAAGAGACACTTTTCCGGCCTGGGGTTATAGCCCAGTGGCAGAGCACTTGCCTGGCATGTGTGAGGCACTGAGTTCAATTCTCAGCACCACATAAAAATAAACCAATAAAATTAAAGGCATTCTATCCATCTACAACTACAGAAAAAAAATGAGAGAGAGAAAGAGAGAGAGAGACTGACTTTCAGTCTTGTTTTATTTGGTTATTTTACCATGAGATTTGTTCTTATAATTCCATTTCTTTCCTGAAATTGCCAGTAAGCTATTTTCTTTAATGTTTTGAATGTAGTAATAATAGCTTCTTGTAATATTTTTAGTATTGGTCTTGATTGTTTTTTTCTGGTATACAGATCAGATTTTCCTGTTTCTTTCTATGCCTAATAATTTTTTTATTATATTCTTGACATTCTTATTGGTATTTTGTAGGGACTATAGATTCTGTTAACTTTTCTCTAATGAATATTATTTGTTTCAGCAGGAAGTTAATTTTGCTCAGCACAAACTCATCATTATCTCTTACATTGGGCAACTGCTGAAATCTGTTTAGGTTTTGATTTGGGGATGTATTTGCATGTGTGTGTGTGTGTGTGTTTTGAACTATTATCAATTTTTCAGTCTTAATTGATGTCTGATTGATGTTCAGTAAACTCTACATACTTAAAGTGTAAAATTTGATAAAGTTTTTCACATATGGACATACTTCTGAAACCCTTAAAATAGTCAAAATAATGAATATCCATTATTCCAGAAAGTTTCCTCATGCCTCTTCCCTCCTTTTCAGCTCTGTACCCAGGCAATCACTGACATGTTTTTTGTCAACATAAATTGGCTTACATTTGTTGAATTTTATATAAATGAAATTGTAGAATGTAATTAGCATATCTATTTGTTCAGGAAAGTCTGAAGGAATTTTTATTGGATTGCATGAAATCTATAGACTAATTTAGAGAGAATGGATGTCTTAACAATATTAAGTTTTCCAATTAATGAACATAGTATATCTCTCCATTTCTTTACATCTTCTATAATTTCAGCAGAGTTTTGTAGTTTTCAGTGCATCTCTTGTACATAATTTATAAACTTACCCATACATATTTCATATTTTGTTTTTATATGACATCATGTTTTTAAGAGCAGTTTTTTAGAGCAGTTTTTGGTTCACAACAAAATAGAACAAAAAGTAAAGAGAGCTCCCATATGTTTTTCTTCCACTGTCAGCATCCTAAACTAGAGTGTAACTTTGATGAATCTACACTGGCACATTGTTATTACCCAGAGTCTATAGTCTACATTAGGATTCATTCTTGTATATTCTGTGGATTTTGACAAATGTGTAATGTTGAATATTCACTATTATAGTATCATACAGAATAGTTGCGCTGCCCTGAAAACTCTCTTGTGCTCTGCCTATTCATCTCTCCTTCCCTCCCTCCAAATTGCTGACCACAATTGATCTTTTTACTATCTCCATAGTTTTACCTTTTCCAGAATGTCATTTTCAGATTAACTTTTTATACAGTATATGTTTAGGATATATTTAGTAATTATGTTTAGGATTTCTCTGTCTTTCTATGGCTTAAAAGCTCATTTCTTTTTAGCACAGAATAATATTCTGTTGTGTTAAAGTACTACAGTTTATTTATCCATTCACCTCTTGAAGAACTTTTTTAGTTTCTTTCAAGTTTTGGCAAATATGAATAAATCTATTACAAATATCCATGTACAGGTTTTTGTGTAGGCATGTTTTCAACTCATTTGGAAACTATGCAGTTTTTTAATCCTTAGCTTAACTCATGGAGTCTGTTCTGCACATAGTTCCAAGGTCAGTCTGAGATTTGGGCAGAATTTATAAGCAAAAACTCTGGGCTCCCTTTTGTGGCTCTGTTGTTCATAGGATTCAGCTATAAATTCCCACACTCTGGCCTCTGATTTCTCAAGACAGTAAAACTACAGGTTTTTATTTGAGCTCTAGTGATTTTGCAAAGCACAGACCAGGGCCTACCTTCAGTCAGAAAGCCACAGAAATGGGAAATTCTCCAGTATTATTCCTTTTCCAAGCTGTGACTCCCTTTCAGTTTTACATGCATTTTGTTGCTTTCTAGTACCTTCAACCAGTTGTTTTTCATATTTTATTCAGAGTTCCTAGTTATCTTGAGAAAGGCTTGCTCTGATGTAAAGTTCTCTGCCATTAGTGGAAACTGAACACTCCAGTCAATAGCTTCTCTTTTGGGAACTGACATTTCAGTACCATCATCTGGGTGCCAGAATACTCATTGCTGTTAGTTGGGTCTGTTTGGAGATTTTTTTCTTTCCCTTGTAAGTCACAGTTCTTTTTACTCTTTCCATGCTCAAATGATTTTCCCCACTTTCTCTGAAAAGTCTACTGATTTTATCAGAATATCTTGGTATTCGTTGTTCCGAGTTGATATTTTTCAGGTACATTGTGTCCTCTTTTAAAAAGTAGTTTAAAAGTTTTTTTCAAGAAAACTTTACAAAAGTATTGTCTTAGAATTTGTTCTTTATGTTGTTATCTTTACTTGGCTTTCTTTTCTCTTTCTTTCTTTCTTTCTTTCTTTCTTTCTTTCTTTCTTTCTTTCTTTCTTTCTTTCTTTAACTTCTGTTAACCAATATGTTGGGGCTTCTTCACTTTTCATCATATTTACCATTTCTTTTGACTATTTTCTTGCCTCTTAATTTATTTCTGTTTTTTTAAAGCATCTTTTCAACTTTTGTGTCTCTTAAGACATTATTATATTTATTCACAATTGTGTTCTTTTCTAGTTTAGTCATTGTTTCAAAGATGATTTTTAAAAATTTCTAATTATTTTGCTTCTGTAACCTTATTTGTGAGTTTTACTAATTCAATTTTTTTATACTTTATATAATTTTTAAATATTCCTCAACTTGTTTTGGAATAGCAGGTGTCAGTATGGAACTGTGCCTTTCATTTTCAGTGTGATGTTAGTCTGTTGCTTCTTTTTTTATTTTTACAGTAATTTTTTGGGGCGGTGGTGGGTATTGAGCTTGATGCTTTTCTGATGCTCGTTTTATTGAGATTATTTTTCTTGAACTTTTAGAATGCTTGGCGCAGATAGCTTTTCTAACTTCCTAGAGCTCCCTCTTTTGGTTTTCATGTAGTGTTAAAAATATGGCAGCTGAATTTCTGAAAATTTCTGGCCATGTCATCATTCCCTACTGTATATGACCTCTCTCTTTCTTGCCCTCAGTTTTGAAAGTTCATCAGCCACTTAAATTTCTCTCAGGATCTGGGTGTTCATCTGGTGCCAGAATGGTCAGAACCCCTTCTGGTTTCAGCCACTCTTCTCACTGGCCCCTGCTCTTTCTGGTAAATGCCTGATGGTTGTTATAGGGTCCTTTTGTTCTCAGGTTAATTCAAACGGTGTGCTTTTCTCTACTTTTTACAGAACAGATGTTGATAATAGGTGTTTCTTGGTCATTTGTCTGTACCTACATGTAGTATTGGTGGGGTTACCTATTTCACTCCTTTAATTGTAAATATTATCACTTATTTTATTATGTTTATTGTTTCATTTTATGGGGAGGTTTATGAAGTCCTAAAAGCAACGCTGCTACCACCATTACTTCATAGATCCAAGATCTCAAAGATGTTCTCGTATGTTTTCTTCTAGAAGTTTCTTAATTTTAGATGTTACATTTAGGTCTATGATCCATTTTGAGTTGATATTTGTGTAGTTTCAGAATAGGTTGATGTGCTTTTTTTCCCCTCCTTTCTCCCCCACCCCCTCTCTTTTTGCAGGTAGATATTAAATGATTCCTGTACCAGTTGAACAGCCCCAGTTCCTTTGTGAACAATTAAGAATATGTCTTTTAAAAAGTGAATTTAACAAGACAGTGCAGACAACACATCTAGAAAACTTGTTCTGAAACTTAGCTGTGCATGAGAATAGTGAGACTGGTGAGTAGCTTAGATAGTGGCTGGATAGGAAGAGCCCTGAGAAGATTTTGGATGGGGAGGGGCAGTACTAGGGATTGCAGAGACACTTTACCAATAAACTATATCCCTGGCCCTTTTTTTGTTTATTTTGAGATAGGGTCTCATTAAGTGGCTGAAATCAGCCTTGAACTTATGAACCTCTTGCCTCAGCCTCCCAAGTCAGTGGGATTACAAGCCAGCAAACCTGGCAACATTTTGTATTTTTTAAAGATTAAAGATTTTTTTTAAAGGTTAATGAAAACAGCCTCTTTGAATGCTAATAATGGAAAGAATCTGGCTGAGGTTTCTAAGATGCTATAGATGATATAGAATATGGAACACATAAAGAGAGACTAGACTGTTCTGTGTTTTTTTTAAGTTGGGTTCATTGAATTGTAATATATATACAGTAATAGTCACACCTCATAGATATAGAGTTCTATGGGTTGTAACAAGCATATACAGCTATGCAATAAACACTCCGACCCAGAATATAGAATATTTCTGTCACCTCAGTAAGTTCTCTCATGCCCGTTTATATTCAGTCCTCTTGCCCCCATTTACTTTTTCTAGAATATTGCATAAATAGAATAATTTTGTATTTAACCTTATTGGTCTTTTCTCACTTAGCTCAATGCTTTTGAGATTCATCAATATTGTGTGTATCAGCAGTCATTACCTTTTATTGCTGAGTCAAATTCCTTATTTTGAATATGCCACAACTTGCATATCTATTTACCAGTTGATAGACATTTCTTTGAAAGTTTTTTGCCAACTAAGAGTAGGGCAGTTATGAATATTTACATACAGGTTTTTGTATAGGTTTGTGTTTTCATTTTTCTTGAGTAAATAAATGCCCAGGAGTAGAATGTTGGGGTTATGTGTCTGATTTGTATTTTATGTTCTAAGAAATCTTTGCCAAATCCAAGATCTTGAAGATTTTCTCTTATGTTTTCTTCTAGAAATTTCTTAGTTTTATATGTTACTTTTAAGTCTATGATCCATTTTGAGTTAATATTTTTGTAGTGTCAGAATAGTGCTTTTTTTCCCTCCTTTCTCCCCTACCCCGTCTCTTTTTGCAGGTAGATATTAAATGATTCTGTACCAATTGAACAGCCCCGGTTCCTTTGTGGACAATTAATTGACCATGTATGTGTGGAGAGATTTTCTTTGATAAGACATTTTTCCATTGTTATGGGAGGATTTCCACAAAGATTCATACACTTAGTGGTGTCTTTAGGAAGTTCCTAGTCTCTGCCTTCTGACTGAAATGATTCAGAGTGATATACCGGGGATGTACATCAGGGTAGAATATTTGCCTTATATGTACAAGGCCCTAGGTTTAGTCCTCAGCAACACAACACAGAATAAAACAGTGCTGTACTGGGAGTAAAGTTAGTGGGGGATAGGAGTCAGAATTCAAGAAGAGTGGGGAAGGTGAAATAGTGGTTTGCAAAGTAGGAAAGCAAGAAGCTAAGAATGTACAGCTTGCTGAGCTGTGTTAAGGCCTAGAGGAAGTCAGTGATAGTAACAGGCCTGCTTCTGTGACTTCTCTTCAGTAGCACCTGCCAATTTGGGTGCGGGTATGTAGAAAGTGGCAGTTGGTAAAAGTATTTGCCTTGAATGGGCAATATTTTAATTTTGATCAAAAATCAAAACAGCATTAAGGTTTCTGCCACACTTCCTTTCCATTTCATTCCCTGTACTTGCTCCTTTGTTTTTCTTACATAGTGTTGGTTTTTATTTATGCAGATAAAAGCAACTGTATTTTCTTTCTACCTTCATTTCTTACCTAGACTATCACACAACATATAGTGTTCTTCACTTTGAGTTTTTATTTTACTTAACAGTATATTCTGTCAATCTTTGCCCATAGGTAGGTAATTAAGAATATTTGAGAGGCTGGGGGTATAGCTCAGTTGGTAGAGTCAGTGCTTTTCTTGCAAGCCCAAGGCCCTGGGTTCAATCCCCAGCACCAAATATTTATATATATTTATACATACACTTATATACATATATATATTTGAGAGTCTTTTTTAGTAATGGGTACATGGAAATATTAATAATTTTTCTTAGATTGTGAAATAATTTTAAAATACTCTTTTTTTATGAGTTCCTTCATTGTGCATTATGTTATTTTTATGATTAATAAACTTAAAAAGTTAAATTTCATTCTTTGAATACATACCTACTCTGTGCCATCACTTGTAAGCACTGGGATGTAGCAATAAAGGGCAGGTGCTTCTTTCAGGTACTTGCATTCTAATGTGGACTAATTGTCACCAAATAAGAAAAGAGCAAATGATGCTAATGTTCCATATGTAGAGAATGTAAATAAGGGCATGCAATGCCAACTGCCCGTGGAATTTCAGGGCAAGCCTCCTCTGAGAAGGGGGCACATAAGCCGATATCTCAGTGACACGACAAAGAGCCAGTCATGAAGATCAACAAAGGAGAGTGTGCTAGACAAAAGAAGAGCTAGTGCAAAAGCTCTGGAGTAAGATTAAACTTGATGTGTTCAAGGAACAGCCTGCGTGTCTAGGATCTGCTTCAAGGGAGAGTGGTATAAGACGAAGCAGGGGTCAGTCCTTATCTGGTAATCAGGGAGAAGAATGAGGATTTTAAGTGCCATGGGACATCACTGAAGAGTTTCAAGTTATTAGAAAGAAGATAGAGCGATCTGAAAAGCTGAAGTTGCCAGATGAAAGAGAAAACCTAGAAAACCCGATTTAAAGTAAGTTTCAAGAACACCCTGAGGTGTTGAGTGTGTCCAGTTAATGCTGAGTTTGAGGACCAAAAGGAGGTTTATAAATTTGTTTTTAGAATACACTAAAATGTAATTTACCTGAAATGGTTCTCCAAACTTAAAAGGTAAATTAAATTTTAGGGGTAAGGGTGTTGCTCAGTGATAGAGCACTGGTCTAGCACACACAAGGCCCTGGGTTCAATTTTCAGCAGTCAAAAACAAAATTTTTTTAAAATTTAGATCAATATGCAGTTAAAATTTCAAAATTAAAAACAGTTTTTAAAGATGTGATTTCAAGTACACAAAACTGTTTTATATGTAGGGGAAGGAATTATTACTTATTAATTCTCTCATTTCTTTTAGATTCATAGTGCTGATGTTGAAGCTTCCAGAAATCATTTAAATTAGAGCTCAAAACCAAATATTTCTTCAGGGCTGGGGCTGGAGCTCAGAGGTAGTGTACTTGCCTGGCATGTGTGAGGCACTGGGTTTGATTATTAGCACTGCATATAAATAAATAAAATAAAGGTCTATTAACAACTAAAAAAATTTTTTAAAAAAACCCTAAAACAAAACACAAATATTTCTTGACTTGTTTAAAAATCACACTCTAGCTCTGAATGAGCCAAATTGCCTGTATTTTACCATTAGTATATTCCACAGTGTACTATAGTATTTGTAGACTTTGAGGAAAGTATATACTCATTTCATTTGTTATTTGAATATGGAGGAGCAGTTGGCTCCTGGAAGTTTAAGAATGAGGAGTATAGTATAGATTTCCATAGGTTTTTTTTTTTTTAATTGGTACTGGGGATTGGACCCAGGGATGCTTAACCACTGATCCACACCCCCAGCATCACCACACACACCCTGTTTTTTGTTTTTTGTTTTTTAATTTAGAGACAGGGTCTTGCTGAGTTATGAAGAGTCTTGCTAAGTGGCTGAGGCTGGCTTTGAACTTGGGATCCTCATACCTCAACCTCCCAGCCACTGGGAATAAAGGCGTGTGCCACTGCACCCAGCTTGCATAGGTTTTAATAGGAAGTAAGATTGGCCTATTTGTTAGCCAAAATTAAAAGTTACATTTTTATTGTTTGACAAAGGAAATGTTCTAAAGTAAGGACAGTAGAAAATCATCATCCAATTACACAACAAGAACAACGCTGGTACAACTATAGTGACATTTTAGGAGTGGAGGCTGTATATCATGGTGGTTAAAACTTTAAACCTAATAGGTACACAAGGCCTTGTTGGGTTTGAATTCTGAGTAACATTTTAGTAGCCATGTTTTATTGGAGGTCTTCTTAAACATTCTGTCTCATTTCCTCATACATAAATTATAAATCACAAGTGGTACCTCACATGTAGCTAGAAAGATGCAATAATACTCTATGAAGTTCTTAGTGCAATGTTTTCTTTTTAAAATTTTTTTTGGCTTTAATTTTTAAATACATGACAGCGGTATGCATCACAATTCTTATTACACATATAGAACACAATTTTTTCATATCTCTGTATATAAAGTATGTTCATACCAATTCATATCTTAATACATGAACTTTGGATAATGATATCTATCACATTCCACCATTATTGCTAACCCCCTGCCCCCTCCCTTTCTTTCCCACCCTTCTGCCCTATCTAGAATTTGTTTATTCTTCCAGTGCTCCCTCTCTCTGCTGCACTATGAGTCAGTCACCTTATATCAGAGAAAACATTCGCCATTTGTTTTTTTGGATTGGCTAACTTCATCTAGCATTATCTTCTCCAACTACATCCGTTTACCTGCAAATGCCATGATTTTATTTTCTTTTATTGCTGAGTAATAGTCCATTGCATATGTATGCCACATTTTTTAATCCATTCATCTACTGAAGGGCATCTAGGTTGGTTCCACAGTTTAGCTATTGTGAATCATGCTGCTATAAACATTGATGTAGCTATGGCCCTGTAGTATGCTGTTTTTAAGTCCTTTGGGTATAGACCGAGGAGAGGGACAGCTGGGTCAACTGGTGGTTCCATTCCAAGTGTTCCAAGGAATCTCCATACTGCTTTCCATATTGGCTGCACCAATTAGTGCAATGTCTTTTGACACCTAGAAAGAATGAACAAAGATAAGAACAACATTTAGTATCATAATTATTATGGTTTTGGTTTTGTTTAAATTCTTTTTTTTATTGATTGTTCAAAACATTACAAAGCTCTTGACATATCATATTTCATACATTAGAATCAAGTTGGTTATGAACTCCCAATTTTACCCCAAATACAGATTGCAGAATCACATCGGTTACACATCCACATTTTTACATAATGCCCTATTAGTAATTGTTGTATTCTGCTACCTTTCCTATCCTCTACTATCCCCCCTCCCATCTTCTCTCTCTACCCCACCTACTGTAATTCATTTCTCTCCTTGTTTATTTTCCCATTCCCCTCACAACCTCTTATATGTAATTTTGTATAACAATGAGGGTCTCCCTCCATTACCATGCAATTTCCCTTTTCTCTCCACCCCAGAGGCAAGTGTTAATAGCTGGATTTTTCAGATGGAAAACAGAGAACCTTAAGCTTTCCTTAGATTGCACAGCTAGGAAATACATGAAGATCTGACTCCAAAATTCATGCTTTGAATTATAACTCCATATAGCCTTCTAAAAAGTTCCTTCTAGGGGCTGAAGTTGTAGCTTAGTGGTAGAGGACACTGGGTTCTATCCTCAGTACCACATAAAAAGAGAAAAAGAAAGAATAAGTTTTTTTTTTTTTTTTTTTTAAGTTTCTTCTAGGATTGGGACTCAGATCACAGAGTTAAGGGTATTGAGTATAAACCAACACATCATAGAATATGTCCTGATTTTTTTGGTTGTTGTTTTATCTGAAGATTTCAAATACTAATATACTTTCATGTACTATTTTTACTTTAAAGATAAAAACTTTATTAAGAAAAATATAATTTTGGAAAAATTTTAAAATTTTACAGATAAAAGAATGACATCTTATAATCCCACTACACATTGGGATATCTATCTATCTATCTATCTATCTATCTACTGGCTCTCACACACACACACACACACACGTACATGTTGATTTCACATATAATGTGAGATCATACCATACATCCTATGTTCTGATTCAGGTCTCGCAGCATAGCTTATATCATATAGGTATGTCATGATTCATTTACCTAGTTTGCTGTTGTGTCATTTAGATTTTTCCAAATTTTCCCCTGTTTTAACAGTGCTTTTGTTGACATACTTAATCCAAAAATCTATTTGTATTTTCTAGTAATTTCAGTAAGAGAAATTTCTAGAAGTAGAATTGCTGGATTGATTATAGGGTTTTCACATTTTTAAGGCTTTTGATGCATACTCCAAATGGCCCCCCAGCAAGGTTATACAGTGCACTCCTGTAGCAGCATGGGGACAGCGCCTTTTCCCGCGTCTCTTTCTCTGATGGGTGTTATTGTTTTGATCTTTGCTGGACTGATTGGTGAAAAATAGTTATGTCTTACATGCCGTTGATTACCAATGAATATGTTTATGAAGTATTAGTATTTTTCTATTGTAAATTGCGCGTGC
Source organism: Urocitellus parryii (assembly GCF_045843805.1). Lineage (NCBI taxonomy): Eukaryota > Metazoa > Chordata > Mammalia > Rodentia > Sciuridae > Urocitellus > Urocitellus parryii. The sequence goes on along the minus strand of NC_135539.1, from coordinate 72,647,991 downwards.
GCACACACACACACACACACACACACACACACCTTTTGCCCCTTTTATTGTACCCAACTCTTAAATTTTGCCAGAAAATAAATAGTTTTTATGGATTTAAGTTCTTTGTGGACTGCTTTTAATCTCATTTTTTGCTCATTTCAATGTAGGCATGCATTTAAAAAAAAAGAATTAAAAAATTAGGAGAAAGAAAAGATGGCCTAGAATATTGTACACATAGTAATGTAGATATCAGCCTTAGATATCAGCCTTAAAAAATCGTGCTCTAAGAACTTGTCTTTGTCTTTTTCCTTATATGTTGAATAGATATACAAGTTTAACTCATTTTATAAATAGGAAATAAAATTGATCCCAAGAATGTTCCCTTGGACCTTTTCCTTTTTGTAATCCATCACTCCTGTACATTTGAAATTCTCATCAGTCATTGTGCTTTAGAATTACTGTATTTCAAAAACCAGTCCTGGCACTTATGGAAAGTATTTCCATTAAAAAAAAAACAGACAAAAACTTCATATCCATCAGGGTATGATTATATTCTCTCCATTTTTACTTCTGTTGTAATTTTCTGCTCCTTTCAGAATTAGTTTTGTTCTCTGGTTTTCTTCTAGTGGTTATTTGGAATATGATTTCTTTACATGGTTATTGTCTCCTAATAGAAGATACTTTCAGGCAGGTTCACAAAATAAAATTTTCAATGTAAGTTTCATTTTTCTATTGATGTTTTGTATAAAATTGGAAATGTAACTGTTGGTGAGAAATGGGGGTCTTTTGGTAAAGAAGAGTCAGGTTAATAAGTTACTAAACCTTCAACAAACTTTTCTCACTTAAGTTTTTAGCCCCAGCCAAGCCACAGAACTTGACACACTTCTGGTTAGATTTGAGCTTCCTTCTCTTTTTCTTAAAGTCCTTTCCCAGCCACCCTCTGCCCTAAGACTTTATCCTCTTACCAGAAAACTTCTTGCTATGTTAGCTTTGTTCTTGATCCTATCCTTCTCCTGTCCTCCCCAGCCCATTCCCCTTACTTAAAATACTAAAGGAATATATTCTAGCATTATTTTTTTTAATATTTATTTTTTAGTTTTTGGCAGACACAACATCTTTGTTTGTATGTGGTGCTGAGGATCGAACCCAGACAGCACGCATGCCAGGCGAGCGCGCTACTGCTTGAGCCACATCCCCAGCCCCTAGCATTACTTTTCAAGTTTGGTTTCATGTTATGTAAAACAAATTGGTTTCTTATACAGTTATGAAGTTCTTGTATTGCTTCTAAAAATAAAATTTCTGTGACTTAGATCGTGTGCCTCTCAGAAATAATCTGTTTAAGGGATAAGACTACCGTCTGTAGTTTTAAGCATACCAAGTAGTAATTCATTTGAGATGTTTAATATGCTTGTTCATAAAGTTTATAAGTTCAGTGTTTTGGAAGAAGTGGTTACTAGGGATTAAACCCTGGGGGCACTTTACCACTGAGGTTCATCCCCAGCCCTTTTTATTTTTTATTTGGGGGCAGGGTGTTACTAAATTGCCAAGGCTGGCCTCAAACTTGTGATCTCCTGCTTCAGCCTCTCAAGTCCCTGGGATTACAGGTGTCCACTACTAAGCCTGGCAGTTAGTTTAATTTTTTTAAATTTTCTGTCTTACAGTATAAAATTCAAAGATGTCCAAGGTGCATGTCATTTTAATTCTTGTCTTTTGATTACTAATAAATCCAAGCGTGATAGAGTTTTTATTTCAACAAAGGAAGTATATTGGCAATGATGGCTATTTTGCTGTTGGTATTTGTGTGCTAATTGATAATTATTGCTGAAACAAAGGATATTCTTACAAAAATATTTATTGGTTTAAAGAATATAGAATGAAACAGACATTATTATTACTGTGTATATATATATGAATGCATGACCAATGTGATTCTGCAACCTGTACACTCAGAAAAATGAGATATTATATCCCATCTGATTCAAATGTATAATATGTCAAAGTCATTGTACTGTCATGTGTAACTAATTAAAACAAATAAAAAATAAAAATAATAAAAAAGAAATACATGCTATAAGAGAAATAAGTAGAGAAGTAAATTTTCTTTAAATCTAAATTGATTCCACCTTTTAAAAATTAATTATCTTAATTAGGTATATATGACAACAGAATGCATTTTGATTTGTTGTGTACAATTGCCACACAACTTTTCATTTCTCTGATTGTACATGATGTAGCATCGTGCCATATGTGTAGTCATACATTTTATTATAATAGGCTAAGAGGTAAAAATTCATACATTTGCTGGACATGGTGATACACACCTGTAATAACACCTACTTGGAAGCTGAGGCTGGAGAGATGACAAGTTCACTGCCAACTTGAGCAGCTTAGCTAGACCATGTCTCAAAACAAAACAAAACAAAAACATTTAATGACAAAACAAAAACATTTAATGAATGAGATTTTAGTTTCTCTTATGAAGTATCTGAATCTTAGATTAAGAAATATTGAATTATCCATATATTTCTATTATTTGTTCATCACTTAAACGTGATTTTGTCTCTTAGGTATATGGTTGGAAACCAATTTCTCAACTTCTATTTATTTCAAAACTATAAATTTAATCAGGAAGCTCTTCAGATGTAAAGTTAAATATTTATTTAGGTTTTAAAGTGACACAAGTTGAATTTCATTATTTACATTAAAGAAAGGAAGCAAATTTTCCATAATTAAAGTTTTTTCTTCCTGGCTTTATTTTCTAGAATGTCATTTCTTAACCTACAAAGTGCTATACTTGCCAGAAGATGGCACTGTTGTAACATGATAGAATTGTTCGATTGCTTCTCATAGTTTGTCTTTGCAGTTTAGAAAGTGTTTTTAAAAGCAATGTTCGCTGTGTAATTAAAATCAGTTCCCTGTATAATTAGCAATCGAGCCTTATTCTTTGTGGCAGAGTTTGTGGATGGTGTTATTTTTTAGTCTGTGCTCATCTATAGCCAGTGCCCAAACTTGCCTATTAAAATATAGAAAGTTTTATTGCTGTTTATCAGCACTAAGCAATACTATAGATGGAAATATGTAAAATTACAGTATGTTTCATTTAGGTGCATTGAGCAGATTATTCAATAGGGAACGTTTAAAATTCTTGGTTCTATCTTGAGAAACAGGAGAGTTAATGTGCCATAATAATAATATCTTGTGTTCAGGTGCCCTGAATAATAATAGAAGACAACTAATTCTTGCAGGGTTTTAAAAAATGTATCTGAATTAGTGCATTGCTTAAGGAACCACTCATCTACTTAGCAAATTCTCTATATAATTTCTTTTTCATGCGTCCTTAAAATCTCACAATATTTATATGGATATCAAACTACTAAAATAGTGAATATTAAGGCAAATTAAGGTTATATCTCTCAAAAGACACAAATGTTACATGAAATAATATTAAATGTACATTCATTGCTTGGCTATCTTGGGAAATGTTTGGGGGCAGTGAGGTTAGACAGTATCCAACCCTGAATTTTTTATTGTCAGAGGTATAATTCATGAAGTTATAATTTATCCATAAATCTCAAAGTCTTCATAAGTAGTTTAAAACAAACAGGAATCTTATTTCCAAATCATGTTATAAATTATTTGTTGTATGATTTGGGACTGAAAAAATCATAACAATTCAGTGTGTTCTAAATTAATTTCATTCTGTGTTTTAATATTCACCAAAGAAAATTATTTGACATTACAAAAATTATTTGAGAATCAGAAATCTTAGTGATTTTTTTTTTTTTTTTACTCTTTATTGATGACCATGTAAAATTAGGGAATGGGCCTTTTTAAATAAATAAATAAAGTAGTTGTTTTTTTAACTTTATGAATTACTTTTAGGTAGAGGTCCAGTTGACTCTGATATTGCTAATTCTGTATCTCAAAATATGCTTTTATTTAATAAAAGGTAGAAAAGGACTCTCATTGGCTAACTTTGTATATTACAGACTTAGGAAAGCAGAATAGGTAATTTAACTTTACTTAGCTATTGCTTTGATAATAAAAATGTAGGGGTAAAATAAGAGAGTCAGGTATAAGATCATTTAGGGATGCTATCATGTAACATAAAGAAAACATTTAGAAATATCTTTTATGTATTAGTTGCTATGGGAATAATTTTAGAATATTTTAGTGAAATTGGAATAAAATGTGAGCTGAGAATTTAAGTGCACCTTATGAAAGCTCTGTTGTTTTTTTTCTAAGTTTCTCTAATGTTATAGCTGTCCCCAAAGAAAGACATTCTAGTTTTTCCCCCTACTCGTTATGCTTTAGGGTACATCAGGAGACAGATGAGGCCAGGTGTTTTGGAGAACCAGCCAAATAACAGAGGACTACTACAGAGGCTGTACTGATTTTTTGATTAAAATATGTTTGGGTGAATTAAAGACAATAACTTAAGGCTTACTCATTTATAGATTTAAAACTATTGTTTTCTCATTCCTTATTATCAAAGTGAGAATAAAACGAATTTCCATTTTGTTTAAGCATTTGTATTGAGCACAGTTCCCTCTATCATCTTGGTAACTATTATCGCTGTGTTTTCCCCCAGAGAGGCCATCACAGATTTTAGTCTAGGCTATTTGTATTCAGCAAGGTCAAGATAAGTTTTATCTCTACAGATAAGTCAAGTGCATCGGGATCGATAGGTAATAGTAAAATGTACGGAAAATATTATTGCCAAACTCTTAATGAATTTTTAAGGCTGTGAGCTTATCAAATAAAATACACCTCTTATTGCTTTTATTTATTTGAATGGAGCTTAGGAATACAATTAATTTTATAGACATCTTAAGAGTAAAGAAACAGCAGATTTAAGTGACATTTTTGGAAATTATTAATTACTCTAGATTTAAACCTGTACTGTTAAAGTCTTAGGGGGTAGTTTTTTTTCTTTCTTTCTTTCTTTTTTTTAAAGAATAAATATTAGGAGGCATTTATAAATTACAAACCTAAGTTGAGATTACTTATTAAGATAATCATTTTTTGACATTATATAGATATGTATCTTACCCATAGGCCTTGATGCATGAATCAGATTTCTGCTTCCTTAGTTTGGGAATGGTGGTTATAAAAACGACATCTCACACATACCAAGAGATGATGATGAGACATTTTCATTATTTTAGAATTTCTGTTCTGAACTGATTATATAAAGACAAAAAAGGCATCCTAAACATTTTCATTGACATTTTTAACTAAAGATATTGGGTATTGAACTCACATTATTTCCCTTTTTTATTATTACTATTAAAAAGAAAACCTTCTAAACTTTATAGTTTGGAATTTTTCTGTGCCTGTCTGTATTTGTGCTTCTTACTCTCCAGAAATGGATTTGTTCCTCAGTGTTCACTAAGATCAGTTTGTAGGTATTCCTTATTTTATATGAAGTTTTCTTATTATAGTTGATAATTGAATAAAGGAGACTGAAACCAGTCTTCACATTGCTTTTTAGGTGTTATGTATCAGTCATTTGCATGATAGTAAATAATAGACTCTGTTGCTGTCATAATCATCCCTCCTGTTTTTTCCCTCAGTTTCTCACCACTTTATATGTTGTTTATTTTACCATTCAAATTGAAAGTAATATAAACATTTGGCACCATTTCTGGAAAATAGTAAATGTTTCCCATAAGTGATGCTCTTTGAGGCTTACTTTTATTAATCTTTATAATATGAGGCTATATTTCCCCTTACTTAGCCATTTCTTTTTCTGCCTGAGGAATGACAATTTTTCCTCAACATTAGGTCGGTTTATTTTATTGCTGGATTAGATAGACTTTGCTGTAAGAAAGAGAAACCCACAGGTAAGGGAAGCGCTGGAGGCCTCCACTGAGCCCGCCTGTGCTGGAGCGGGCAGGCATGAAGGGTGCGGGGCGGCCAGTGCAGAAGTGGTGTGACAGAGGCAGACTGTCTCTCTTCAAAAGTTATCTTTGTGTGGTGGGTCTAATGCAATATGAAGAAAATTAGAGCTTTAAAAGTAGAACAATGGTCCTTTTAGATATATTCAGTTTAGCGAATTTACCCCCCAGAGTCTCTGGTGTCTAATTACTCAAAAAAGAAAAGAAAAAGGAGAAATCTTTATCTACTTTTAGAAAAATACAGTGCAAAAACAAGCAAGCTTCATGGAGAACATTTTAATTCTACTTTAATTAGGGCAATAAAAGAAGCAAATTTTAAAAATTCTTTATTTCTCATGAGGTTAATTTTACTGACAGAATATACTCAAACTGTGAACAAGTGATAGAAACCTTATATTACTATTCAACTTTCAAATTTATGTTTATAAAAATGAAGTTTGTTTTTCCTTATTTATGATTTGACCTTTCTGCATAATAAAGGGAGATACCTAATGACCTAAAGAAAAAATTTTACATATGGTAAATTAGTTTGTGCAGTCTTTATGTTTTGCTTTTCTTTGTTCTTGAGTAGTCATGATATATAAAATTCTAATAAGAGAAAAATGAGACCATTGTTTACGGTTAACTTCCTAAAATAATGTAAGGTGCTTCTTAAAAAAATTTTTTTAAAAAGATTGAGTATTGCCTGAAAACAATACTTTAGTTTCGTTCTTAGGGTCCCTGTATTTCAGACCGTGGATCTGGCTTTCTCTCAATTTAATTAGGAACTCATTTGATTTTGAGTGAAATGGGCGGTATACAAGTATTTTACTGTATGTATTATTTTCTAAAAAATTGCCTGTTGATTTTATATGAATTAAACGTAAAAAAACAACTTGTTTATTGCAACATTAGCTACTAAAGTTAGCTGTTATTAGAAATGAACTTATTGTCCACATAGGAGAAAGAAGTCTTACAAACTCACATGTGAGAGCTGTATAGAAAGTCATGGTGTCAATTATTATATCATATTTTGTTTATTTACTCAGCTTGTTTGAAAATAATACTAATAGTTGTGAGAATTCTTTGGGTTAATTATGTTTATCTTTGGAGAATAGCTAAAATCATTATTTCTATTGAAATCTTCATAGATGCTTTAAATTTTCTTCCACGTAGCAAAACTGTTTTCCCCCTCCTCAGATGGATTACCAAAACTTTGGGAAGTACATGATTCTTCCTCCAGACTTTTTTCTTTTACTGGAAATAGGACAATGCGAAACCTATCACTTTTACTTTGATTTGCTTCCTTTATCTTTGGCAAATCTAAATAAAACTGTCATCCTGATTTTTAAATCTCTCTTTAAACTTCTTTAACCTAAATTGCTCACTTTTCTATCTGCTCACTACTCTTTTTTAAAATAAAGATTCCACATCTGACATTTATTTCTTACTGTTATTGTACTATCTGGATTTTTAAATTATTTTATTTTATAACTCAACTTTTACCTCTCTCTTGTAACCACACATATAATTGAGAATCTTATAGAATTCCTGAGCAAATAAATTACTAGTCTTTGTGAGTCTTTAGTGTCATTAATACTGATTTCATAATTTTTTGAAAGGTACTTGAATTTGCAACTTTGGGAATCATCATTAGGAATTGAAGTGTTGGAGGTAGGAATATGGATACCTAGGACCATTTGTTTTCCTTTCATATTTGAATGTGTTTCACATAATTAGTTTCTCAGTATTTTCAAAATTTTGAGTAAAATAAGTAGCCATATTTCTTAGCCCAATCTCAAAGCTGGAATTTCTTTATTACTTCTTTTAAGATACTTAGAAAAACTATTATGAAAATATTTATTTAATTTCTAAACATTTTCAACATGAATGGGAATATAATGAGAGTATGGCATAATACATTATTGAAATTTTCAAATGCTGTTTTCAGTAAAATCAAAAACAGTGCTGAGGTAACCTCTGAGATTATAACCCTACTATTTAAAAAATAAAGCAGCTGAAACTCAGTGATGAAATGACTTAACCAAGGTCATAAAAGCTATAAAAGCTAGTTTGTAACAGAAATAGACTAAGGTCTCTTAGTATTTACATATTTTAACCCATATAACAAATGCCCCTATCTCTCTTTTGAGTATTACTTTCACATCGTTTGTTATTTTGAGAAGGGAAGGAGTGGCTAGAGAGATAGTTCCTGTACTGTAATGCTAATTCAAATCTAAAATACATTGCAGCTAATGTTTCTGTGTGGTGGTTCTAATGCAATATGAAGGAAATTAGAGCTTTAAAAGTAGAACAATGGTCCTTTTAGATATATTCAGTTTAGCGAATTTACCCCCCAGAGTGTACTTTGTAGTTTGGTATGTTTGTGTACACATATATATTTACATACTATTTCCCACTGGTGTGCATAATGATAGATAACAAATAATGTGCATCTGACTTTCTCATGCTATCAATTATTCTAAAACATTATTTCAAAAAGGATATAAGAGCCCTGCCTGTGAGACCAGCTGCTGGGGAGGCTGAGGCAGGAGGATCCCAAATTCAAGGCCATCATCATCAACTTAGTGAGGCTCTAAGCAACTTAATGAGACCCCATCTCAAAGTAAAAAAGGACTGAGAATGTGGTTCAGTGGTTAAAATGCCTCCAGGTTTAATTCCTGGTACCAAGAGAAAAAAAAAAAAGAGAAAAAAAAAGATGTCAGATATTTAATCATATGATTGTACCTAGGAGCAGATCTTGATTTTGTGAGGCCTAAAGCTTTTACAATTTTGGTAGCCTCTTTAAAGAAAGTAATAAAAATATTGCAAATACAAAAGTGGATTTAAAGGCCAGTCAACATTAGAATGGATGGATGTGTGTGTGTGTGTGTGTGTGTGTGTGTGTGTGTGTGTGTAGACAGATAGAAATATACTTAATATATACATTAAACCATTATTGGCAATGAAAAAGGATCTTTGGCTTCACACAGTGTGAAAAAAATCCCTCAAACATCGAATTGACTGAAAGAATCCAGGTGGAAGCAGCACTTCTGCCCCTGAAAGACTGGTGGTTGCTGTGAGGGTAGTGGGGATTGGAAAAGAGAGGACTGCTGGTGAAGCTCTCTGTCTTGATCTTGGTGTGATCAGTGTGTGAAAAATTTTCAAGCTGCATATGTAGAATGGATGTACTTTGTGTGTGTGTGTCTTGTACTTAGTAAAAAGTTTTTAGAATAAAGTATGTAGTCTTGGAAGGGGCTCATCAAAGTAAAGAACCCAGAGGATGCTAGCTTCTCTAAATACACTATAATTAATGCAACTGATTTATGGTCATTAGACATTTAGGTTGTTTCCAGTACTATCCAGAAATTCTTTGGGATGTGATAAGTTTAAAAATTCATAATTTTATGAAGTGTTTAATATGTCCATGTGTAGGATTTTTTAAGTACTGTTTTCTGATAGCAATGAGGCATCTTTTTTTTTTTAATTTCTCTTTTTTGCCCTTTTTATTGTAAAAGGTTATTTTTTGCTGGGCACTGTGGTGCATACCTATAATCCCAGCAACTCTGGAGGCTGAGGCAGGAGGATCACAAATTCAAAGCGAGTCTCGGCAACTTAGTAAGGCCCTAAGCAACTTAATGAAGGCTTGTCTCAAAAATAAAAACAAATAAAATGGGCACTGGAGATGTTGCTGAATGGTTAAGCACCCCTGAGTTTGGTCGCTAGTACAAAAAGAAAAAAATATTATTACTTTATAAGAAATTATCTTTACCAATTATAATTAAACTATATGGTACGGTATTAGTTATCAACTTACGTATAAGAGCGTTTTGGAATTATACATAATTAATGAAATGCAGTTTTGGATTTCAGTTGGTAACATACTCATACATACTGTATTTGATTATACATTATCTCATGATTTTGAATCAGAACTACTGTTTTTATGTATGAAATGAAATAATTGTACTTTCATCTTTTCACAAGGTTAAAATGAACAATAAAAAGAAAACTGTTAATTTTGGAAAATGACATGATAATTTAGAAAACATTTAGAAATGTATTATATTAATAAGCCCTAAAACGAACTACTAAAATAAAAGTTGTAATTACAGGCTCTATTTGTGAGGTAATTCAGACAGCATTGAAAATATTGAGAAATGTTTTTAAGATTCTTAGTTTTTCTTCTCTACTTATTGGGTAAGTCATTTTGTTTATCTAACAGGTCACAGTTTTTATCTTTATAGATTCATGTGTGACTTTTAAAATATTGTTTAGACTTTGGCATTCTTTTGTTATTGTTTTTTTTTGGGGGGGGGTACCAAGGATTGACCTTAGGGACACTGAACCACTAAGCCACATCCCCAGCCCTATTTTGTATTTTATTTAGAGACAGGGTTTTACTGAGTTACTTAGCGCTGCTTTTGCTAAGGCTGGCTTTGAACTCACAATCTTCCTTCTATGGGAGAGGGGTGTTAAGGTGATCGAATTAACTTTGGAAAGGGATAAACAAAGAACATTTATCTCTCAAACACAAAATAGTAAGTTTAAGTATAAAATTTAGGAATAAAGCATGAATTTGATAATTTGTTCTTTATATCAAGTAAATATTTATAGATATTTTACAAACAAGGAGAGCAAGAGAGCTTTAATTTCTCGAGGCCCCCTCAAGATAAGATAGGATAACAATTGTGCAGTTAAGGGTATTGAAAACATTGTCCTAGAGGGAACAGTTTAATACTGTTGGCAAAGTGATAGATTAGAAGGAACTCTGACAGAGTTGCTTTAAGACTTGAGTTCTCTTCCAGCTTTATTATTTCGTGTTGCTGGGGCTCAGACTCAGGTCCTGATGAGTGCTAAAGCATGTGCCTTGTGACTGGACTACAATCTCTAGCCCTATTCCAATATGAAATCTACTTCACTGTGTAATTTTGGATAAGTTGCCTACCTTCTGTTTACCCTAGTTGACTTTTTTAAAGAAAAAACAAGAAGAATGAAATACAACTTTAATTTGTGACCAGAGGATGTTTATTAGATGCTGATCAGCTAGCATAATGGCCCTTTCTGTAAATTCATAGGTGTGTACTGGAATAAATAATGTAAGGAAGTAGAAAGTTCTGTTAAACAGGTATTAATTGGGTACCTCCAGAGGGCTCAAAACTGTAAACCAAGCAGGTTTGATTTATGTACAAGTTTTCACAAACAGCTGTTTCCTGAAGTGATACACTAAATATTTTATTGGATTATGGGGAAACCATTAGTAATATAAAGGTGTTTCTTATTCAAATTTTGGAAGGTATTTTAATCTGTAGCATAGTGCAGAGATCTGCATATTGGAGATGATGAATATTAATCTTCACAAGTTAGATTTGGAAGTTTGGTCCGTCACAACATGCGTATTCTTCATTTTCAGCGTGTTAGTGTGAGTCATGCATATACTCCTCAAGCCTTACCTCTTTAGAAACCGTCTCATGACAAGATCTTAGAGGTCACCTGGTTCATCGACCCCATTTTATAGTAGAGGAAGTAACATTGTTATAAGGATGAGTAAAGGAATCTTCAGAAGCAAGAAATGAGAACAGGAAGGCTGGCCTTTAAAAAAAAAAAAAAGTATTACAATTAAACCTTAAGGGAGGAGCTGGGGATATAGCTCAGTTGGTAGAGTGCTTGCCTTGCATGCACAAGATGGTAAGTTCAATGCCAGCATCAAAAAAAAAAAAAAAAAGAACCTTAAGGATGATGGAAACTCAATACTTTAACCACTTTAACCATAGGAAAAGGCAGGGAGGTTTGATGATTGCAAAATATACTGAGAAAGATTTAGACTCAATATAAATTCTCTAAAATCACAGTGTCTAAAGGTTATGAGTAGTCAGATAGCCACTGGTGTTGTTTGTGCAAGCCTTGCTTAGGTGATGGCTCAATGGATTCCTTGCAGAACGTATTAAGCAATGACTGGGTTAATATAATGATTTTATTTACTTTTGTTTTTTTATAATTGCAGACAAAACGTTGGAAGAGTAGCACAAAGAATTTCCCAAATGTTAACACTTACCTCTTAACTTTTTGTAAAGTTCACAAAAAGTGAACTTTATTGTTCTATTTCTGCATGTGTACGCTCTTTTAAATTTCTGAGTTTTGTTTGGTAGGTTGCAGATATGATGCTCTTTCCCTTAAGCATTTCAGTGTGCATTTTGTAAAAATATAGAGTTTCTCATATATAACAGTATAGTTATCAAAACAAGGAAATTAATAGTGATATGATACTATAATCTGCAGACCATATCAGTTGTCCTAATAATATTCTCAGTAACGAAAGTGAAAATTTATCTGGTGCAGTGGTCAGTTAGGAATCCCAGGTTGGGTATTTCTTTAGTTCTTTAATTGTTGCTCAGTCTGTCTTTGCCCTTCATGACCTTGCAAGAGAACAAGATTATTTTGTAGAATGTCCATCAATTTGGGTTGGTCTAATATTTCCTCATAAAATTCAAATTAATTTTTGTCAAAAACACCATAGAAGAGATTGTGTGTTCTACTACCTGATATGAAGATCTCCATGGTGCTGATTTGATGGTAATTTTACTTGGGCAAGGTGGTATCTGCCATGTTTCTCTGCTGTCAAGTTATCATTTTCCTTTTTGTCATTGATATCCATCTGGGAGAAAATGCTTTGAGACTATGTAAATATCCTGTGTTTTTTTTTTTTTTAATCAACTGTTACCCACTAGTTTCAGTATCCCTTCATGATTTTTACTCAAGTTAATAATTACAAATAGTTGCTGAGTGGTAAATTTCTAATGCCATCCTTCCTTCTACATTAATTAGTTGGCATTCTACTATAAGGAAGATTTTTCCCTTGGGCTGTGGTTTGGATGTGTGCTCAGTATCTCCCAAAGGGTCATTGTGATTAGAGGTTCGTCCCCTGCATGGTGCTGAAGTGGTAGGACTTTTGGGAGGCGAGCCCTGAGGAGGTTCTTAGGTTGTTGGGGGAGTGAATTGGTTTGCGTGAGGCCCCTTGAGTTCTCACTAAAAGGTTGTCATAAAAGAAGCAAGGTGGACCCTGCTTGTTCTTTCCTCGTTTTTTGTTGTTGTTTGTTTTTGTTTTTTAGAGAGAGAGAATTTATATCTATCTCTCTATATATAGATAGATAGATAGATATAGATATATTTTCGTTTTCGGTGGACACAACATCTTTTTTAAACTTTGTTTTTAAAGAGAGAGAGAGAGAGAGAATTTCTTTTTTTTAGAGAGAGAGAATTTTTTAATATTTATTTTTCAGTTATTGGCGGACACAACATCTTTGTTTGTGGTGCTGAGGATCGAACCCGGGCCGCACCCATGCCAGGCGAGTGCGCTACCGCTTGAGCCACATCCCCAGCCCCGAGAATTTTTAAATATTTATTTTTATTTATTTTTTAGTTTTCGGCGGACACAACATCTTTTCTTTGTGGTGGTGCTGAGAATTGAACCCGGGCCGCACGCATGCCAGGCGAGCACGCTGCTGCTTGAGCCACATCCCCAGCCCCTTGTTCTTTCCTCTTTAACATGTGTTAGTGTGCTCCTTTCTGGACTCCCATTACGGTATGCCACTGTCCTCTGCCCCAGAGGGGAAACTAATGACCTTGCCAGCCCCTCTCCCTACCCCAACCCCGTCTTAGACTTTGAAGCTCCAAAACTGGGAGCTAACTAAACTTTTCCCTCTTTTTAAGTTAGCTGTCTCTAGTATCTAGTTGTTGTAGCTCAAAGCTAACATACCACCTTTATGGTTTTTTATTCATGTATTAATATCAGTGTTCACCTTTAGATTCTTATTTGAGTCCATGTATTATAGCTCATTACTGTCTTTATTTATTTAACCTGGAATTGAACCCCCAGGGTGCTTAACCCCTTAGCCACATCGGCAGCCCTTTTTTATATTTTATTTAGATACAATGTCTCACTGAGTTGCTTATGGCCTAGATAAGTTGCTGAGGTTGGCTTTGAAATCAGGATCCTCCTGCCTACATACGCCTCCCAAGCTTCTGGTATTACAGGCATGCTCTACATCTTCTGGCCATTACTGTCATTATTTATTTTGGTGCTTAAATTGTGCCTGATTCTGACCACAGAAACCTGTCAAGCTCCCTCCTATGTCCTTTGACATGTTCTCATTTTTCTTTGTGCATTTCCTTATTTCTGGCCCAACAAGGCCATCCAGGCTTTTTTACTTCTCAGTTCTACTCCTGGAATCAGTCATTTCTCCAAAGAGCTCTGGTTCTTGGGTTGTTTGTTTGTTTGTTTGTTTGCAGTACTGAGGATTGGACCTGGCCCTTTTCATTTCTGATTTTTGAGATAGGATCTCTCCAGGTTGCCCAGGCTGTCCTCAAATTTGAAATCCTCCTACTTTAGCCTCTCAAGTTGCTGGGATTACAGGCATGTGCCACTGTGCCTACCTGATTCCTCTTTTTGAAGAATAAAAATTCGATTACAAAATCAGAATACTAGGATTAGTTATTACTGCAACAGTGCCATTGCTTTAGTTCCTCTTAGCAGAGGTATGAAATACACACACACACACAGACACACACACACACACACACACACACATCTATGTCCATTTCTATAATTATCTCTAATTAAAAGCATACTGGTAATTCCAGTTCTATTTATTTTTTAGTTTTAGATGGACACAATATCTTTATTTTGTTTTTATGTGGTGCTGATAATCGAACCCAGTGCCTCACACATGCTAGGCAAGCACGCTACCACTTGAGTCACATCTCCAGCCCCTCCAGTTCTAATTTAGTACTACAGTTTTTTCTTGTGTATTTGTTTAATTTAGAATTTATAGAAATCAGTTTTAGAATTGCTAACCCAAGCTAATGTATATAGGGTTCAAATTTTGTTTGCAACTTTTTTTTGTTTAATCAGTAGTTTGAAAGTAGATAGCAGCACTCCCTTATCTGCAGGGAATACATTTCAAGTGGATACCTTAAAAAGCAGATGGTACTGAACCCTATAATTCAATGTCTTTTCCATTTTACCAAAGGATTTTTCATGAATTGTGGCCTTAATATTTGTAGTTTGAGGTACAACAACAAAACAGGCATGAGTTTCTTTTTCTTTCTTCACAATTTCATTGGTAGAAAAAAATTGTTCATACCATAAGTTTTAGCAGCTTCAGCATATGATTTTGTTTTCTTGACAACTTTCACCTTTTTAATTAAAGGAGGCACATTATAGCTGCTCTTTGGTATATCTGAATTGCCAGCATCACTATTCTCATGCTTTGGGGCTGTTATTAAGAAAATAAAAGTGACTTGAGCACAAGCAATGTGATACACTGCAGTGGATCTGATAACTGACTAGGCGACTAGATGACTAATGGACATGAGTAGTAGCCACTCAGGAACCAGTGGGTGAGTAGTGTATATAGCATGGCTATGCTAGACAAAGGAACGATTTATGTCCTGAGCATGATGGGATGGGATGGTACAAGATTTCATCACCATACCCAGAGCAATGCACAATTTAAAACTTGTGCGTTGTGTATTATTTATCCAATTTATATTTTTGGACTACAGTTGACTACAGATAACTGAGACCATGGAAGGCAAGACTATTCTACATCCAGAATTTTGTGTTCTAAATTACTTGAAAAGGCTTGAGGGGATAGAGGAGTATGGGGAGTTATTGCATAGATTTTGCTACAAGATACAAAAAACTTATTTGAGTTAGTTCCTTTTCCTCTACCCCCAGTGTAGTTACATTATTCGTTTGAAATATAGCTAGATTAAATGTAGTTAGATTAATTTCTTTATATTTCTTTTTTAAGCTTTTTTTTCATTGTCGATTTTTTTCTTGTATAAAATTTTAACGTGGTATGAAAAAGAGTGTACAAAAAAGGCATACTCAGAGAAGTGTCCCTTTCTTATTTTATCTACATTATTGTGTGTCTACCTACCCTTGTAGGTAGCCAGTCTCATCAGTTTTGGATTTATTCTTCCTGTCTCTTAGAATTATTTTTTCCTTTGCTTCTATATTTGATTATAATTGTCTTTAATTCAAATATTTCTTTTTGTTTCCTTAATCTTAGTTTTTCCTACACAGTCTTCGCTCTCCCCCAGATAATTAGTCTTTCCTCCTACAAGAATAAACATGCGTATTTTCTCACCTGTTAGTAAACAAGTTAGCATCACCATCATCTTTTCTCTAAATGGAGGTTCATGGTGCTGAACACTTCCTTCATGTTCACAGTTTTGATTACCTATTATGGGGTTTTAGGTTTGTAGAGCCCTGTGTAAGCCACATGTTCCCTGTATTGATGCTTTTAGACTAGCCTGCCATGTTAGACATAATCTCCACTCCCTAATCCGGTACCAACTGTTTCATTCCCTTTTAAAATACTGGGTCCTTCTCCTGTCCCTCTTCTAGATGGTCTTTGTTTTATTTCTACCACATTTCTACCTATTACAATCCTTATTAATCCTTCTATATTAATTTTTTTAATCCTGAATATGTACCTACTATCATTTTTCTTACAATATATAATAAACAAGGAAACTATAGGCTTGATGTTCTCTTTTATATATGGAATACAAGCTTGTTAAGAAAGTATTAAGAAAATTGAATCTAAAGCAGTCTATCAGCTGGTACTGCTGTTAAAGGGATTGCCAAGGGAAATTAGGAGACACCAGAACTTGACATTTTATGTAAAATGGTTTAGCTATGACCCCAGTTTAAAATTTTGCTTGTGAAATTTTTGTCAGCACAGAGAGAATTTTTTGTGTTCACAAAGTCAAGAAAGGCTTTATCTTCACAATGAAGAGACTTCATGTGTAGCTCTTCTCTCTTTCTCTATTCCTCTTTTTCTTTCCCCACTTCTGCTGCTTATGGGGAAAGGAAGCAGGAGATCAGAGAGCAGAGTAGATGAAAATGCAACATAAGACTTTCCCAGTGATAACTGCAGACTGTTTAGGCAAGATGAATTGACTGCCTGGGACTGAAACAGATAAGAACCCCAGGAGTGTTTTGATGCTGAATCATCTGAAGTCTGAGGAAAATGCTTTTCAATCCAAGCTAAAATTGGGGGTGATAAAGGAAAAGTTAAGGATTAGAGAGAAAGATACCTGATTGTACCTTTTAGGTGATTACAGTTCTTTATAATTATAATTGGCCACTTAATAAAGAATAGCAACATAAATTATAGAGTTGAAAAAGTGAAGCATTGGAAACTTTATCTGAGCTGTAGGCCAATGGTTCCAGCTTCATTCCACGGACCAGCAATATCAGAATAATTTGAGGAGCTTTTTTTTTTTTTTTTTTTTTTTTTATTGGAGCTTCCAGGCCTCTGAGTCTATATTTTAAAATACCCCCTCCACCTCTGCCATCACAGTGAGTGTGACCATCTATCTAGTTTAAGGTCTATTGCTCTCATTCCCAGTTCTTTCTCTCCATTGGCTCTTTGCTGTCACCTGCAAACATGCTCGGTCTCTCTCATCTTAACAAAAATGTTTAAAGCCTTTTTAAAAATTCTGTCTTTCTTTAGCCAAGATCTATACCTCTTTTTTTTACAGCCAAGCTTCTGAAACTCTGTTCAAACACATTTTGTTACTTTTTAATTTTTTTAAGAGAGAGAATTTTTTAATATTTATTTTTCAGTTTTTGGTAGACACAACATCTTTATTTTATTTTATGTGGTACTGAGGATGGAACCTCAGCAATGGTACTGAGGATGGAACTCGCCCGTGCATGCCAGGTGAGCACGTTACCGCTTGAGCCATATCTCCAGCCCCATTTTGTTACTTTTTACCTCTTAACCTCTTTAACTATATCTTCACTCTTCAACATTCTTAATAGTAGTTTCCAAAATGGAGCACATAGATGAGTTATTGGGACACAGGAGAAAATGTTTAACTTCTATTTATTTTTATATACAGGTATTTTAAACCTTATTAATATTCAATACACTTCGATACATTGAACTTATTTACATTGAATACATTTAAACATCAATGAGTCTTATTCCATCAATAATAGGCACAAGTCACATAATATGCATAAGGTCTCTTAAAGAAGACTGGGAAGGCCTCTGTGTCCATCAGTGGATGAGTAGATCAAAAAAATGTAATATATATATATACATATATATATACATATATATATATATATATATATATAGAATGGAGTTTTATTGAGCCATAAAGAAGAATGAAATTATGTCATGTATAGGAAAATGAGTGGAATTTGAGAAGATTATATTAAGTGAAATAAGCCAAACTGAGAAAAGCAAGGGTTATGTTTTCTCTCATATGTGGAAGCTAGAGAAGAAAAAGAAAGGCAGGGGCTCTCTTGAAAATTGAAGGGAGATCAGTAGAGAAAAGGGATCAAGTGGAGGAAGGAGGGGAAGGAAAGGGCAGATACTGGGGAATGATATTGTTCAAATTATATCATTATATCATATACATGTATGAGTCCCACTATTATGTATAATTATAATGCACCAATAAAAATATGGAGAAAAAAAGACCAGAAAGTCTGCAATATGGAAGGGTTGACTATGGTCATTGACTTGCTTTTAGTATATAGCAATGTGTGGCAGTTTATGTATACCCAGTAAGGTACACTTATGGATTATATAGATACCCTCAAAAAAGGGAAAGCTTTCTTAGAAAGATGCTAGTCTAAAAGCCTTTCATTAAATACACAGTACTAATTATAATATATGCATACTCAAACATGGCAGAACTTGGATGTCTACTCTTGGTCTAAGCCTGTTGCTAGCTAGCCACATTATGCTTTTAAAAGTCTAATAAGAGGGGCTGGGGTTGTGGCTCAGCGGTGGAGCGCTTGCCTACCATGGGAGAGGCTCTGGTTTCGGTCCTCAGCACCACATAAAAACAAATAAATAAAATAAAGGTATTGTGTCCAACTACAACTAAAAAATAAATTAAAAAAATAAAAATAAAAATCTAATAAGAATTTAGCCCCCAAGATTAAAAGTTCTTAATAAATTATTTGAATTAGATTTTCCTCTTCTCTGTTGTCAATGTACAAAAACTCCCAGAAATGTATATTGTTTCTTAAGAAAGAAGCACATGATGACAGAATAGGTATACAAATTTATAAAGTATATGGATAGGGGGCTGGGGATATAGCTCAGTTGGTAGAGTGCCTGCCTAGCATTCACAAGGCCCTAGGTTCAATCCCTAGCACCACCAAAAATTAATTAATTAATTAATTGAATAAAGTACATGGATAGGATAGGTAAGATGCATATTTATTTTTTTTACTCGTGCATACAATTTTAAGTTTGGGGATCATCCTGTGGAAACTGTTTTTATCAAAATCTCCAGTGATTTCTTCATTCTCTGTCCTAATCCATCTTCCCTGACCTTTATGTACTTTATATCTATCTTCATGGCCTCAATATTACTGACTTTTTTCTTTTTCTGAAAATATATTTTCTTGGCTTCTATAATAGTCCTCTCCCCACTTCTGCCTCTGCCCTCTCTCCCTCTTCTAACTCTTAAATTTTACTGTTTCTGCAATTTCATCTTTGGTTCTTTTCTCACTGTCCATGTTTGGGGGATGATTCAGTCATTAAAAAAAAACTTTGGTTACAATAGTAACAAAACTAATATATAGTGGCATACACTACATGCCAGGCCCTTATTTAATCTTCACAGTGACCTTGAGGTAAGTACTATTCTTATTTCTTTGTAACAGATGAGCAAGCATAAGCAAAGAAAGGATAAGTAATTTGCCCACAGACTTAGAGATAGTATGTGACAGAGTAGAGTCACTCTCAGTCTGGCTCCAGGAAACATACTTTTAACCATTCTTGTGCATGGCTTATGTATACCTCCTATTTCTTCCTGAAACCTTTACCTCTTGTGAGGAGCAGACTCATATTCAGTGGCCTACTGGCAAACATTACTTCATAGTCCTTATTTCCAAGACAGAATTAATTCTTTCTTCCATTGATTTGGTTCTCCCCAGTATCCATATCTTGTTAAATGATTTCATTGTGTATCTTGGTTCTTATGGCAAAAGCATTAGGGGTCTTTCTTATTGATTCTTTCACATTGTTCCTATCTACTTTCTAATTCCTGTTCAGTTCTGTCTCCATATTATTTTCCAAACCCATGGGCCCTGTTCTACTTTGGATTGCTAGTTTTACAGTTAGTCATTCTTCCATTTTTATCTTCTTCTCTCCTCTGTTCTGTCTTCCGTGCTGTGGCTAGAGCCTGAAACAGAAATCCATTTGGTTACTGCTGCACTTAAAATTGTCCAAATTATTTTGCCTTCCTGATAAAGTAATCAAACTTTTCTGTTTCAAGTAAGACCCTTCACGAACTAGCTTTTGCTCCGCTATGATTTCAGTCATGTTCCTTGAACTTCACTCTTGGCATCCTAAACTGCAGCCAACTGAAGTTCACCATGGTTTCTTACTTGCCTGCCTTTGTTTTCTGTGCCTGGAATGACCCCCTATTTATCTGCCTGCTAATCTTGTATATCCCATTTAAGATTCATTTCATGTCATATTTTTCTTAACCTCTCCGTGCTACCAAAGCTTACTGGGATGCTCTTAGCATCCTGTTCATATTTCTTTCATTAGCACTTTATCATGCTGAATTGAGTCACCTACTAGTTAGTGAACAACTGTGTTTGTGTTCTGGGTTTCAACATAAGGGACTAGAAGCCTCTTGTCCTATTATAACTTGTTAGTTAATCACAGAAAAGGAGTTTAAGTAGGAATAAGTTTCACATGTGAAAACATAAGCATTTTAAGATAAGACATATTCATATCCATCCAGTCTATCTTGAAGTGTGCTCCCGTCTCTTTGTTGGTTCTCCAAGTGGAATTTAATGTTGTCTTTTTTGAATAAAACATAACCTTACATATCAAACATGATCTCCAGTTTCAGTTTCTTTAAGGTGAAGCTTGAACTTTAAGAACAAAGTAATTAGTGCAGAATTCTTTAAACTTTAATGCTTAGACCTTCTAGCTTGTGGTTTAATTCTCACTTGCACCTGCATCAGAAAGGCATTGTTTTCCCCGTGATTAGTCTATATTGAGTCTTTCTGAAGCATTTGATTTGGTTTTTCATTAGAAACAAGTCTCCTTTACACTCATATTTTCATGGTTAATATTTAATTTAGTAACATAACTACAGTAACAAGTACAACAGGCAAAAACTAGTTTGAGAACAGCACAACTGGTTTTGGGTACGTGTGTAGCTGAGCTAGTGGATGCCAGTATATTTGAAACTATTGGAGCGTGGCTCCACCCTCTGCTAGCTGCAAACTTGCTGCAGACAGTGAGGGTAAAGAGAGGGAGAGAGAGAGAGAGCATTGGGTTAAGCTAGGGAGCCAGATAAATGGATGTTGCAAGTTTTTAATGAAGCTATCTTCCATTGTTCATTTACTGGGTGTAATTTGTTTTAGTTGATTATACCAAAACGGGTAAAAATTGTATAAAGTAATAATTTTGTGAATCAGTTTTAATTTTTCATCTTTTTTGGGGAGAGGGTACTGAGATTGAATTCAGGAGTACTTGACCACTGAGCTACATTCCCAGCCCTATTTTGTATTTTATTTAGAGACAGGGTCTCATTTAGTTGCTTAGCACCTGCCATTGCTGAGACTGACTTTGAACTCGTGATCCTCCTGTCTTAGCCTCCCAAGCCACTGGGATTACAGCCATGAGCCACTTTGCCCAGCTAACTTTTCATCTTTTATTGAAATATTTTTTATTTGTACCTCCAGTTACTTTCAAGAAAAAAAAAGTTGAAAATGCTTGTAGTAAAAGATACAGATAAAAGTTAAATTTTGTACATGACAACAGTTTAAGAAAAACTTATAAATTATTTCAGTTTCTAAAAGCTTGATATAAAAATTTTAATTATATATTAGTGTGCTAACTTTCACCAAGGTTCAAATTAACCAGTACTGTAAGTATATCAAAAGGCATGGCTATTTCCTTTGTTATACATTGAAGAAGTTTATTTAAAACATTTTTTTCTAAAAATAATAGTAAGCTTCTTTATGTTTTATTTATCTTCTCTCTTCACTTCTCTATATTTTTGTTAGGAAAATTTTTTTAAGATATTTGATTATGGTATAAGACAGCTAATTTAGGCATCTGTTTATCACTACCTGGCTAGACTGAATGTAAAATTTCAATTGAATTACCTCCCAAGAGAGCTTTGAGCTCTTAGGGTAAAACACATCATTTTCTCTTCTCTCCCCTGGGATTGTCAGCAGAAAGAATTCATCTAAATAGTTTACATGCATTTTGAAAATATTGTATCTACCGGACTTAGCTTTGTTGTGTATGGAGCATTGCCAATATAAATGCAGTATCTACTTTGCTTGTTAATACAAGTACAATAGTGTTATATGGTATTACATTATGCATATAAGTTGTAACAGTAAATGATTTTTGTTGATAGTTAACTTATAACCAATTTTCATATTAACAAATATGATATTTTCCTGCATTAAATTTTTAATTCCAAAACTCAGGTGTTTAATCATTCATTCATTCATTAAATATTTATTCCCAATTACTGTGTATGCAACTTTGTATGTTACAAAATCAAGACATACATTGTGAAAACTTATTTTGCCCAACAGTGTCATTAAGAATCCAGATTTCTCTTCTATCTTTCTTCTGTTTCCCTTGGTAGGTGGCACACTCTTTCCCTCTTTTATTGGATTCCTTTACAACATACAAAAGCAGAAAGATAGACGAGGACTTGCCTTAAGTGGTTTTTCTTTTCTTTTTTTTTTTTTCCCCCTTTTAATTGGGAAGAAAGTCTTTTCTCAGAATTCCAGTGGTATAGTTACCCTTACAGAACTAGGTTATATAGCCACTCACTCCTAAGCTGACTACATCAGTCCCTGACTGCTGTTCTCATTCCTTTATACAACTTGGCAGATTTAGCCTGTCTACAAATAATACGTATGCTGTTCTTTTGTTATTATCATACACCAATGACAGATATAGTAGGTTGGACTCACTTCCAGAACTTATATGTTAAATTAAGTGCTACTGCTTGCTTAAAGGAACCTCTTGTGGTTATATAGTGAGTATATTAGATTTGGATGAGTATGTAAGAGACTTGGTAAACTCCCAGCTTGGGTTTTGCATGGAAGACTTCGTTCTAGAAATTCAGAACACCACTTATCCAGGCATGTCTCTGTGGGAACTGGGGAGGCTCAAGAAACTGTGCTTATGAAGACCCTGCTGCTTGATGTTCTCTGGGCTCCTTTATTGACAGTGTCTTGTTGTGAAAATTATAAGCCTCACATGAAATGTTCATTTTTGTCAAATTGCCAATCCAGCCTGCCTTCACTTTTGAGTTGTTTCTAGAAAGCAGACTCCTTTTTCCATGGGAGAAGGCAGAAGAAATAGCTTTTGGGTAAATAAACAATAAGACTACCACAATATATGTTCATTGTTGTGTCCCTTCCCCTTATTTTGTTCTGAGGATTTCTGTGCATTTTCTTTCTTTCATTCTTTCTTTTTTTTTGGGGGGGGGAGGACACAGTACTTTTATTTTTATGTGGTGCTGAGGATTGAACTCAGCGCCTTCCTTGCATGTGCTAGGCAAGCGCTGTACCACTAAGCCACAGTTCCAGCTCTTCTGTGCACTTTCTTATTGTGTCATGCAAGGTTTTGTTTTCTCTTTATTCTGAGAAGAGTGGTTATATTTTGCATAAATTTTCTTCTACTCCTTGAATTATCTTTGTTTCCTCTGAGTTAGATTTTCTTTATTTTGGTGGAAATTATCTCAAATGTTTTGTGATTTCTGTTTGTGCTTCAGTATTTGACAGTGACATACTTAAAAATTGAGTGAAGGTTTTATGTATCTAGTAGGGATTATTGTTAATGGACTGAACTTTAGAGTGATTAGGAATTGGCTTTTTCTCTGAGAAAAATTAAATGTAGGTCCCTATGAGGTTTCATTTTCCAAGTAAAATTCTCCCCCATCTATTGAGAGGAGAATTATTATGAATCAGCTGCCAGCATTTTATTTTTTATTTATTTTTTTATTGGTTGTTCAAAACATTACAAAGCTCTTGATATATCATATTTCATACATTAGATTCAAGTGGGTTATGAACTCCCATTTTTACCCCAAATACAGATTGCAGAATCACATCGGTTACACATCCACATTTTTCATAATGCCATATTAGTAACTGTTGTATTCTGCTACCTTTCCTATCCTCTACTATCCCCCCTCCCCTCCCCTTCCCTCCCATCTTCTCTCTCTACCCCATCTACTGTAATTCATTTCTCTCCTTGTTCTTTTTTTCCCATTCCCCTCACAACCTCTTAAATGTAATTTTGTATAACAATGAGGGTCTCCTTCCATTTCCATGCAATTTCCCTTTCAGCATTTTATTTATTTGTTTGTTTGTTTGTTTGGTGCTGGTTTAACCCAAGGCCTGTGCATGCTAGACAAGCACTCTCCCAACTGAACCATATCCCCAGTCCCAGCTGCTAGCATTTTTAAGAGAACGTTTAAGAGAGTAGCATAAGAAGGATGATGTTAATCAGTCAGACTGAAACTTTTACTTATAAGCTTGATCATTGTGAATCCAAAAATCCGAAATCCACAATGCTCCCAAATCCAAAATGTTTGAGTGCCAACATGACACCACAAGTGGGAAATTCCACACTTGCCCTCATGTGACAGGTTGTAGGCACACTAAAACTGTGGCTCATCCCTTATCTGAAACACCAGAAGTGTTTCGGATTTTGAATTTGTTCATATTTGGCAATATTTGCATCGCCATAATGAGATATCTTAATGACGCAACCCAAGTCTAAATACAGAATTCATCTATGTTTCATATACATCTTAAACACGTAGGCTGAAGGTAATTTTACATAATAGTGTTCTATAGCAGTTATTGATATATTACAGTCATCCCTCAATTATCCATAGAGGATTGATTCCAAACCCCCCCCCCAAGAGATACAAAAACCTGTAGATGCTCAATTCTATTGCATAAAATGGCGTGTTATTTGCATATAGCCCAAGCAATCCTTCTATATATGTTAAATAATCTGTGGATTACTTATTATACCTGATATCATATAAATGCTGTTAAGCATTTAGGGAATTAAAAAAAAAAAGTCTGTATGTGTTCAATACAGATGTGGGTTTTTGTTTTTTCTTATTCTTTTTGGTTTTGTTTTTTCAAATATTTCCAGTCTATGATTGGTTGAATCCAATGTGGAACCCATGGCTATGGAGGGCTGACTGTATACTTTTTTGTTTGTTTGTTTTGGTACCAAGGATTGAACTCAGGGGCATTTAATCCCTGAGTCACATTCATAGACTGTTTTGTTGTTGTTGTTGTTTATTTTGTTTGTTTGTTTTGATTTGTTTTAGAGACAGGGTTTTTATACTAAGTTACTTCAGGCCTCAGCCTCTCAAGCTGCTGGGATTACAGGCATGTGCCACCACATCCGGTTAATGGCAGCATTTGTCAAAATCATTTTAGTGAAGAAATAAATAGGATACTATATCATTTCTTGGGTTTTAGTTGTTTGAGGGTAGTTAAAAATTGCAGATAAAATTGGTTCCTGTTTTATATATGACTGTAGTTGATGGGTAGATGGCTAAAGGGAGGCCAGAGAGCTGCTAGTATTTTGTGACCCTGAAAGGAACCAAAAAAACAAGCACAAACATTGTGATGCTAGCATAATTAAGAACTTTTATGTTCCTGTAATGTGAAATTTGAAATCCCAGTTTCAGAAAATAGAAAGTAGAAGGTTATGAAATGATTCTGATTTTCTTAGCAACTACAGAAAAACTATAGAAAATTTTTAATTTGTAAGAGACATTTAAGTAGCAATTTCCCCAATTTGGGGGAGGTTACCTAATGAAGATAGAGGATAGGGTTTTAGTCATTCAATTTTATATAACTTATAACTTTTTGCTCTATAGGATTCATATTAAGAAAACAAAGATTTTAATTGAAATCAGGTTAATTTCATTCCAAGTTAGTAGAGATCATAAAACCTTTTTTAATCATATGTTTGTCACCAAATGTACCATATTGGGACTGGGATATAGCTCAGCTGGTAGAGTGCCTGCCTCACATGTACAAGGCCCTGGGTTCAATCCCCAGCAACACACATACACACACAGAATCATATCATAAACTTGTATTTTATGAGGATTTATCTAATTATGTACTGTCACTGATATTTGTAATTGAGTTTAAATACTATAACACTATCATGAATATTTTTAGATTAAAAAAAACTATAAAAAGAAAAATTTTAAAACAGATAAATGTATTTTTGGAGTGTTTCCAAACCTCAGCATAGTTCATGCCACAAAAGTAAGGAGTCTTTCTTGAATGAAGTTAATTACCCACAGGGTGCATGTTGGTCACCCTTTAAAATTCTTATAAAAACAAAGAAATTAATTATCCAGTATAAAAACGAGTCTTACTCTTTTTGGCAAACATTCAATTAACTTTTTAGTGCTTGCTATTTAATGTTGTTTTTGACCAACCAACCATTGAAAACTACTTTCCTTTGAAATTGGGCTTGAATAGAAACAATACTGTGTGTAACTGTTTAGATGGTCAGTTTCATTTGGTCATCAGATTTTTTTCCCCCATGATCTTTGAATTCAATTTCTTATTATATTTTAGACTCACTATGAGATGTGTCATGAGCAGAGTTACTTTGTATATGCAGTGTTTAACAGAATTAACACCTTATATCTATTAGGAATAATCAGAAAAATTGAGACACTTCAAAAATATTACATTTAAAATTTTTTATAAGTGATTAAGACCTGTGACAGTCACATGTAAATAATTTCTTTTCAGAAAATAGGTGTTTGTGCATCTTTTCTTTCTAGTATTTTAACTGATAGCTCCTATCTACATTTTGGAAGATATATAACAAATTTGATAATTCTGTCATTTTATCCCATTGGCTTTCTCTTCCTTTGAACACATAGATGCATATGTGTACACATACACACACCCAAACTTCATATTTTCTAAACTACCGAAGAGTTATCACAGACATTGTGACACTTATCCATGTGTACTTCAGCTCACATTTCCTAAGAACAAGGACAGTTCTGTATAATCAAAGATTAGGAAATTTAACATCCATGCAGTATTATTGTCCAATATTCAGTTTCTCCCATTTCCCTGTGTTGTTATTTGTAGCTTTATTTTTACCCCTCAGTTCAGGATCCAGTCAAAAATCATTTAAGGTATTGTGTCTTTTTAGTCTTTAATAATCTTTCAACTTCTATTTTTTTAAAAATCTTTTATCATAGTATCATTATTGACAAGTACATGCCAATGTGGTGTGTATGATCGTTTCCCCATGATTAAACTCCAGTAAAAAACTTTGGCAGGGACACTTTGTAGGTGTTATTGTTTCCCTTTTGGTGCATTATATCAGGAAGTATATAATGTTGGTTTATCAGTCTTTTTGGTGATGATTATTTAGTTAGTTCAAGTAGTGTTTACCAAAGTTTTTCATTGTAAAGTTAACATTTTCCCTTCATAATTAGTGGCTAACATGGTAAACAATATTTTGAAGAGTAATGACAAGAAAACTGCCATCTGTACTTTTTAAAAGAAATTTTATATATATATATATTTAATTTTTTTAGTTGTAGTTAGACACAATATTTTATTTATGTATTTTATATGGTGCTGAGGATCGAACCTAGGGCCTCACTCATGCTAGATGAGTACTCTACCACTGAGTCACAACACCATGTCTGTACTTTTTATGTTTGAACATTCTTTTAGCATTCATTGATGATTTTTGTTTAAATTATGAATTATAATGGTGGTTGTAAAATATTGACATTCTTTTGCTTTTTATTTCTTCTACTCTGGAATTATATTAAAAAAGAAAAGATTGTCTCTGTCCCACTCCATACCCTCTTTTTATTTATTGACATTAGATTTTTTCCCAATTTTATTTCAGATAAATTATTCAATATTTTCTCCCTTCGAGAGATAATTCATTTATTTTTTTGTGCACTGTGAAAACAAAAGTTGTCCTTGGTATCCAAATGTATTAATTTTTTTCAGTTTGGTTAACCAGAGCTCTGGTACAATTATAGGTCAAGAGGTAAAAATATTGCAAAGCAATAGTATTCCTTTACAAAACTTAAAGTTGTACTTGGGATAGTAGATGACCCTATGAAAAGATTCTTCTTTTGATGCTTGAGAATGTAAGAATGCATTTGTGATGTTTGACACTTAACCTAATTCTTCCCCCACAACTGTCCTTTGATTTTTTTTCCTACTAAAGCTTTAGTTTCATAGTATTTTATCTTTAATTTCAATATTGTATGGTAATATTGCTCTGTTATTGGTACTTCTTTCTAACTAAGAGGTAAAACAAGCAAGATACCTGATCATGCCCACATTTAAATGAAGCAGTTCTGGATTATTCAACATCTATTGCTCAGTGTCAGTGCTATCAGAAGCACATGGCAATTACAGCTACACTCTGGTTCAAAGGAAAAACCCAGTGTATGTAGGAAGGACAATTTGCTGATTAAGATTATTATTCTGTATCATGCTAAGTGAAATAAGCCAATCCCAAAGAACCAAAGGCCGAATGTTTTCTCTGATACACAGATGCTAATTCCCAATAGCCGGGTGGCTGGGAAGAACAGAGGTGCTTTGGATTAGACAGAGGGGAGTAAAGGGAAGGGAGGAATGATAGTCGAATGAATTGGACGTTATTACCCTATGTGCATATTTGATTACACAGCATGTGCAACCAGAAAAATGAGAAGTTATACTCCATTTATGTATGATGTTTCAAAATACATTCTACTATCATGTCTAACTAATTAGAACAAAAAAATTATTTTTAAGATTTTATTCTAAAGCACTCTTCTTTTAGAGAAAAATCCAGAAAAAAATATGGATTTAGAAAGGTGGCTGTTTTTTCATAAAACTTTGGTGGCTTCTGCTTATTTGCTACACTACTTTGTATTTTGGAGTAAAAAGGCACTGTGCTCTTTTGTTGGTCTCTTGTAGCCTCATGGCATCCCTAACCCAGTAGCATGTTTTTACCTGAGACCTTTGCATATAAAGTCTAACCTTTCTGTGATACTTTACTTTCTCCTATGCATTTTGGGCTGACATTAAGTGACTGTCTTTTTTGGTGAAGTTTCTGTTGAGCTAAGAGGCTTAGCTTTCTAGTTGTGAATAATTTGACTAACTTTTAGCAATTTTTTGTGCAAATCAGACTTTAGTCTGGCACAAAGGGAATGACACCACTGCATACTGAGTTCTTTAAAGATAAAAACATGGGCATATTCATCTCCAGTTGACACATTGTGCCTCAGTGGCCTTTTTTGAATCTACAGCCCTTCAGGACAGTTGTCATTGAGACTGGACCTAGGTCTTAAGTTGTAATGCTACATGAAGTCATTGAAATTCAATATTTCCCAAAGTATGATGTGCATTTCTCTGTTGGCAAGTGAGGTCATTTTAAGTGAAAAAATGAACACTTAGATGTGTGTGTTTGTGTGTGTGTGTGTGTATGTAATGAATGTAAGAATGCATTTGTGATGTTTGACACTTAACCTAATTATGTTTTTCTAATATATATATATATATATATATTAGAAAAATATAATTGCCACATGGATCCTGTGATTTCACAGGTACTGCTTAGAACAAGGGTAAAGTGGGCATATAGTTATTACTAGCTAATTTAAGAGAAAAGAGATAAAAATGATTCAAATGTTATGCTGATATTGCAAAAAATTATGAAGATAATAAACAAATGCCAGAAGTTTGGAAAATACTGATTTAGTCTAACCACAGACAGAAATGGCTTTCCCGGTGTTAGATAGGTGATTTGTACTTTATCTGTCATCCTGTACATTTTAATTTTTATCTCCTAGGTAAACTTTTTCTTCAGAAGAAAGTTTTGTGTATTTGAAAGCTACTATTATAATAATGTAGAGCTATGAAAGGTTTTCACAAGTGGGCAAAATGGTTAGATTTGTATTTTAAAAAGTTTACTTTGAAGCAGTAGAGGTTGGCCTGATGTTGGAAGAGACTATAGGACAGAATCAGTAAAACAAACTCCACAGTGATCAGAAGAAAGCGGTGAGGACCTGAACTAAAGCAGTGGTGGCAGGAATAGAAAGAAGGGGATTGTTGTTGTTTTTTTTTTTTTTTAATACCTTATTTTTTAATTTATATTTATGTGGTGCTGAGGATCGAACCCAGTGCTAGGGGAGTGCTCTACTGCTGAGCCACAATCCCAGCCCATAGAGGGGATCCTTTTTAGAGGTATTTATAGCCAGGTATGCTGGTGCACACTTGTAATCCCAGTGATTGGGAATCTGAGGCAGGAGAATCATGAGTTCAAAGCCAGACTCAGCAACTTAGTAAGGCCCTAAGCAACTTAGTGAGTCTCTAAAAATATAAAAAGGCCTGGGGATATGGCTCAGTGGTTAAGCACCCGTGGGTTCAATACCTGATACCAAAAAAAAAGAAAAGAAAAAAGAGGTATTCACAAATAGCTGATTTACAAAGTGACCTATAGAAGTTGCTGATTTACAAAAGTGACCTATAGAAGTTGCTGATTTACAAAGCGACCCAAAGAAGTTATAGTGGCAAGTAATTCCCCGTCAAAGCCTTTATTCTGCATTTCTAATTTGCTTTAATTGCACTATCCCCTTCCTTCTCCATTCCATCCCTTCTTGAATAAACATAGATATATCCTCTTTTTTCTTTTCTTTTTAAATAAAGGAAGCATCACAAAATTCAGTACCATTCAGAACCAGGTATTAATGAAAATGATAAAGGGGGACTAGTGGTGGGGATCTTTGAACTGCAGAATGCTTTTACTGTCTATGGTAGACGTAGCTGCTTTTTGGCTTTAGCTATTTCCATGTTGACAGTTTGTCTTAAAAACAGAAACCAGAAATTCAGATTCTTAATTCAGATATCCTGATTTTTAGATATTTGACAGCTTACTTGTAATTCTAATAATAGCTGTTTCATGGGATGACTATAAAGAGTAAATAGGTTAATAAATGCAAAAATCTTAGACCAGTA
The DNA here is from genome assembly GCF_045843805.1 of Urocitellus parryii. NCBI lineage: Eukaryota > Metazoa > Chordata > Mammalia > Rodentia > Sciuridae > Urocitellus > Urocitellus parryii. The sequence goes on along the minus strand of NC_135539.1, from coordinate 72,617,040 downwards.
CATAACACCTTTAAAGGTCATCTGTCATTATATGATATTGTCATTTCTATTCTTATCCTTAACATACTGTTTTTTCCTTCTAAACCTGGGTCACAGAGATCTGGTTGAGAAAAGTAACAAGACTTTTTCTAAGATATAAAGCATCCAGGTTATTCCATGCTGCCAGAGCCACAAAGCACAAAATGAGACAGAAGCTAATATCAAACATTTTTCAAGCTATAGAACCCTTTCTTCAACAAACACTTACAGGGAAACTTGATATGTAAGAAAGATTAATTTGGATCTGCTCTGTTTGAAGTGGTCATGGGTAGTTGAATCTCTACTAGATCAGGGGATTTCAAACTTTAGCTTGCATCAGAATTATTTAGAGGACTTATATTAAAGCACAGATTTCTGGATCTAGCTGAGTTTCTGAGTTAGTGGGTCTGGAATGGGTCCCTCAAGTGTGCATTTCTGACAAGTTCCAGGTGATGCTGCTGCTTTTGCTACTGCTGGGGTGAGGACTGGCGGGGGGGGGGGTGGGGGGGTGGGGGGGTGCGGCAGAAAGAACCATAATTGAGATCTGTGTTGCTAGAGGTTAGCAGTTTTTATATCCAAAAAGTCTTGATTTCAAAACCAGAGAATTGAAGATGACGTTTTACATGTCCACTATACCTTGTGACTATTTCTTCTTCCTTGGAGGTCCATTGTCTAAATGTGTTTGGCAGTCTGGTCAGGGGTGGTCCACTGACCAGCAGCATCTGCTAGTGCTTGTTTCAAATGCAAGTTCATAGGCCCCATTCTTTATCTATTGGATCAGAACCTCTGGGGACCCAGGATCTGTTGTTTAGAGCTAGCTCTAATTATCACTCTTATTCATGCTGAAGTTTGGCCTGAACATGTGCTAATCAGAAGTTAAGGGATAACTTAAGAAACTTCCCATGGGTAAAACTATACTCAACCATTTTCAGGGCTTGACCTCTACCACTGTCTACCCTCAGATCAGTATTTTCACCAAATTCTACCAGAAGTTTCTCTGGCCTTCACTGTACTGGTATAATTAGATAAAGTGCTATATCATTTAACAACTTAATTTCAAAAGATGATGCAAGGTAAAGAAAATGAAAGAAGAAATGGGAGGATGAACCCATTTTTTGTTTTTTATTTGGGAAGGAGGACAAATTAAATTTTGTAAGTAATTGTGTTTCATAGCAATAAATACAGAACAAAAAGAAACTAACAGTAATAGTCTAACATATGCCAGATACTTTCCTAGGCCCTATTTAATTCTCAATACAATGTAGAGAATTACCACTGCAAAGTAGGTAAAAATGTCTTCATTTTCAGAATAGGAATCATTCGGGAATTGGCAGAACTAGGATTTGAATCCAGGTCTATATAATACTGAATCTTTAGTCTGCTACTCGATGGTAGTGATTCTTATTTCCCTGAACTCACAGAGTCCTTTAATCTCCTCCTCATTGAGCACTGAAATATTTCTGCTTTCATTTTAAAGACCTACTGTCTAGTCTGATGTATTTCAAATGGACAACACTAACTACAATATACAAATTCCTAAATATTTAATATTTGAAAATATTAAAAAATTATTTTTTCAGTGATATTAACCTAACCACTAGATAAATAAAAGCTAGCAATAATTTGGTGAACAGACCCAGATCAGAAAAACATTGTTTAATAGTCTAATATATGCCAGATACTTTCCTAGGTCCCATTTAATTCTCATAGCAGTAAGAAATAATGCATACTTTTAAGTTGTTGAAAAGGAACAAAACTAGAACAAATATTATTTGACCCAAAATGATGTTTTACCAGATATGTAGAACTTCTAATCTTAACTAGCTTCTTAACCTTAGCTTTTAAGTATTTTTTATTTTTAATTTGCCACATTCTCAGTACTATATGATATATTTGGAGATGCGTATGGTATTTTGACTTTGATTTTATGAATTTTGGGGAAAAATTCAAATCTGAAAGTTTAGTCTTACTCTACTAGATTTTTTAAATGAAGGTGCTTTGAGTCTATAAATGTGTGTTAATTATTGACATGCCCAAAACATATTTCTTTAGAAAACTGGAATGATAATAGGCAAGACTGTAGAATCCCTTGAGTATTCAAACCCTAAAGGTATTCTGATTACATACTGTTAGAAACTTAATCTGGCCTAGTCTGACACAGTAATTATTATCATTTAAGGAAGTATATTTAGATTTTTAAGACACAATACTTACTGAAATTTGTGTACAAAAACAAATATATTTCCTCATGAATTTCACAGATTACTTTACATGAGACATAAATAAAATATACCAATGTATTTTAACAAGTGGCATTATTGTACTTAGTATGACAGTACAGACCTAGTGTAATATTGTTTTCTTAAAAATATTTACAAAATACTGTGTAGCTTTGTTTAGTAGATTGCAGCAGCTGGCAGCAGGAGGACAGTTACCAGAGTTTGTAACTTGGGTAGAGTATGGGGCCCAATTTTCATCCTTGTAAGTATGTTTAGTTTGTCTCCCATAGTGTATTTTAAAGCTTTGATTTTATTGCCACTATTTTTAAAATGGATAAATTTTACATACCAAATAACCACTTTTTGGATTTTTCTCTAAAATTAGAAGATTTGGGAACATGGAGCTTTATTTCCATAATGGCCACAATTAACTAAAGCTGGGAATCACCATTGAGTTTTGCCATTACGACCCCGTCTACTTTTCGTAATGTACCCAGCCTGCTTTCTTTACTACATTTTTTGGGGGGGGTGGGGAGGGGGTACTGGGGATTGAACTCAAGGGTACTCAACCACTGAGCCACATCCCCAGCCCTATTTTGTATTTTATTTACAGACAAGTTGCTTCCCCATTGTTGAGACTGGCTTTGAACTTACAATTCTCCTATCTCAGTCTCCTGAGTCACTGTGATTACAGGTGTGGGCCACCATGCCTGGCTTCTTTACTACACCTTTCTGGTTCTTAAGGGCATGTGGATTTAGGACCCTTACTTTTCACAAGGAGTCATATTTACTTTAAAATGTTTATTATCCAGAATTCTGAAATCGTATGATTATTCATACGATTAATATGTAAGAAGGTGGCCATCTGCAAGCCAAGGAAAGAAACCTAAGGAGAAACCAAATCTGCTGACACCTTGATTTTAGGCTTCCAGCTTCCAGAATTATGAGAAACAAATTTCTGTTGTTTAAGCACTTGGTGGCATTTTGTTGCAGCAGCCCAAGCAGACAAACACACCATCTAAAAACCAAATTGGTGAAAGTAACTGGTAGAGGCAATTTGGGGATACACATGATAAAAAAGGAAAGCACTATAACGTACATACCTCAAATAGTTTTTCTACAGCTACAGTGCCTGGGTCAACAGATTAAGTCACAGGCAACTAAGCATTGAGTTGCTTGGATTACAGTTATGTATCACCATGCCCAGCCATTTATTTTCAGTTTTAAGACAGGGTTTGGTTAAATTGCCGAGACTGGCCTCCGTTTGCAATTCTCCTGCCTCATCCTCCTGAGTCACTGGAATTATGGGTATGCTCCACTATGCCCAGCTCCCTGCTCTCTCCAGGCAATATTCTATATCTTTTCTACTTCTTTCTTTTTATTTTTTTAATTAATTTTTTTATTTATATGTGACAGCGGAATGCATTACAATTCTTATTACACACATAGAGCACAATTTCTCATATCTCTGATTTTATACAAAGTATATTCACACCAATTTGTGTCTTCATACATGTACTTTGGATAATAATGTACATCTTGGGAGCAAATCTTTACCCCTCACACATCAGATAGAGCACTAATCTCTAGGGTTTATAAGAACTCAAAACAAAAAACTAAACACCAAAAAAACCCCACAAATAACCCAATCAATAAATGGGCCAATGACTTGAACAGACACTTCTCAGAAGATGATATACAATCAGTCACTCAACAAATATATGAAAAAATGTTCATCATCACTAGCAATTAGAGAAATGCAAATCAAAACTACTCTAAGATTTCATCTCACTCCAGTCAGAATGGCAGCTATTATGAAGACAAACAACAATAAGTGTTGTCGAGGATGTGGGGAAAAAGGTGCACTCATACACCGCTGGTGGGACTGCAAATTGGTGCAACCAATCTGGAAAGCAGTATGGAGATTTCTTGGAAAATTGGGAATGGAACCACCATTTGACCCAGCTAACCCTCTCCTCGGTCTATATCCAAAGGACATTTTTTTACTTCTTTATCTCATAAAACACAGACACTAGAAACTTAATCCTGCTTCTAAAATATTGTCAACTCAACTATACCATAGTGTTTTAAGATTAATTTTAAAAAATCTTTTTAGGTGGGAAACTCAACATCCAATTTACAAACCTGACCTGTGTCCCAGCTTCATTGGTATCCTTTATCTTCTGAATAATCCCTGTTGCAGGACATGCATTGTTGTCTACTGTACTGGGGACACACTTTTGTCCCAGTTGACATATCTTGATCTCACTAAAAGTGGGATAGCCAGACATTTGTGGCACTAATGTGACACAGTAAGAAGAACGCTGCATCACCTAGGAGTGTTCTTGTCAAAGAACTCTACCCTGAGTCAAATTACCTGTTAATAGGAAATATAGAGGATAGAGGTCAAATGATACAATGAGAAAGAAGCAACTAAACCTGGAATGTGACCCTCAGCCAAACAAATGACCCAATTTCTTAAGCAAATAAATGGCATGAAAAAAGACAGGAGGGGGAAATAATCTTTGCTTAAAAGAGACTTATGTGACATATCAACCAATTGCAATATGTGGTTCTATTTTAGATACTGATTCAAAGAACTAAACTAAAATGTTATTTACTTGTGAAATCATATGATATCAGAGATTTGTGTTAAAATACACTGGAGGGCTGGGGATGTGGCTCAAGTGGTAGCGCGCTAGCCTGGCATGCGTGCGGCCCGGGTTCGATCCTCAGCACCACATACCAACAAAGATGTTGTGTCCGCCAAAAACTAAAAAATAAATATTAAAAAATTCTCTCTCTCTCTCTCTCTGTCTCTCTCTTAAAAAAAAATATACTGGAGATAAGAGAATGCTCAGTTCCTTAGTCTTCACACCGTCACTATTTTACCCATTTGGCAGAGTGAGGGAGATCCTTGTCCAGAGCAGATATTTGTCCCATCCCATAAAATTTGGTCATTTCACACTGTTGGTTTATTTCACAGCATTTATCATACATGAGTTGTGGATAAGAGTTTTGTGCATATTTAATTATTGCATTTTTTTACCCTAGGTTATATAAACTCCAGGAGGACAGGGACCATCACTGGTCAGTCAGTTTATACTCAGAGCTTGACCCACTGTATGGCATGTGGCAGGCTTTCAGTAAATACATATCAAAAGAGTGAGTGAGAGGGAATTTGATTTCATATAATGTTTGCACGTTAGTGTTTCCAGAGTTGGAGTTTCACTGTAAAAGTCCTCTTAAATCTATTGTAAATGTCAACACTTCTTATCTTGCCGAGTTGTTTTTGAGGGGATGAGACATTAAGTGCTGCTTGGGCTTTTGTGCTTGAGAACTCAAACACGAAACATTTTAAATAGTAATTTCTTTAATAGTTGGTGCTTGTTAGTGTGAAGGTAGAGTAAAAATGTTATTGCTAAATAATTGACCACTGGGCTTTGCTTTATGGGATTAGACATATCCTTAAAACAGGTCCCTGTCTTACCTCTGTGCCTATCACAAGCTAGTTTTCCTGTTCCCAGTATGTTTAGGAAAAGCGGCTGTTCTTTCTTCCCTTTGCTTTCACTAGGAAAGGGTGAATTCTTGTTAGGGCAAGGACTTTCTAGCCTTAAAGAATATGTCAACCTCAGTTTATTAATGTCATATAGCTTTTAAAGCCCCAGTCTTGTTAAGAGTCTGAATAGTCTATTGTATCTATTATGTCAAAATGAGTGAACGGACTGTAAATTGTTTTGGTGTAGCCCCTCCACTTTACCCAAAAGTGTTTGGTTCAGATGCTACACAGTAGTTACTTACTAAGGTACTATACAAAACAGAAACTTTACTTTCTGTAACTAGACTTTGTTATGGTTGTCTTTGTTTTAACCTTCTTTGGGTTATTAATGTATGTATTCCTAATTTTGACCACATTCTTAAGTTGCAAACACACATACAAACTATTATATGCAATAGTAAAATAGTAATATATCCCATCACCCACCTTTAACTCATCATCATACATATTATCTGAGCTAAGAAATGTGATAAACATAAGAACTCAGTTTCAAGAAATGTGAGAACTCAGTTCTGAAATATGTCAATATATCTGTTTATACCTACATGCATAATTTTAGTATACTTTATTATAATAGCTGACACCATGTCTAGCATACAGTTTTCTATTTAATGAAACATGAAAGATGGATACATTTGTCAAAGGCATGTTTCTTATAATAGCTGAGTTTTTTAAATTAAAGTGTGTATATATATTTAATTTGTAGATCAAATCCTAGTTTAGTTGCTCCAGTGTGACTTTGATATTTAAAGAAGTCTTAAAAATCAGTCTTATTTTTGTGTTTATATACCTTGTTGCCTTAAACCAACCCAGTTTTTTTCTTTCCAGAATGATGCTTTTCTATTTTGAGGCATAGTCTTTATATAATAAATTCTTTATACTTTTGAAGTAAGCTAATTGACTAACAAAAAGAAATTTAACTGGGTTCAGACTCAGTTATCTCTTTTTTTTCTTCCATAAATATCAATAATACAATATGTCATGTACTGGAAGGAACACAGGCGTTGGAACCAGGGACCTGGCTTCAAGCCTCACCTCTACTTTTGAGGCTCACTCATTCAGCACTTGAGTACTTCTCATGTGCTCACAAGTGTAAGCATGTTTTTTGACATAGAAGATGCTTCAGTAAATGAAAGAAGGTCCTTTTCCTCAGTGTCTACATTTTAGTTGGGAAAACAGAATATAAAAACAACTAACTAGACATTTGGTAAAATTTCAGGCAATATTAAGTGCTGAGAGAAAAGAAAAGCAAGGAGGGAAAAGAAGGAGGATGAGGGTGAGGAGAGGACCTGCTTTGAGAGAGTGCAGGATGGCCTTTGAGCAAACCTAGGAAAGCCATGGGGATCTCTGAGGTCACCAGATTTCAAGCAGAGGGTAAACAAGTACAGATGCTCTCTCACAGAAGCAAGCTCTGTGTTTTCTGGGAATGACAGGGTGGTCTTTGTGGTGGAACAGAGGCTGGACACAATGCAGTAGATAAATGTGGGGAGGTGGTGGATTTAAGAGAGAGGCAGGGGCCAGTTCCTAGAGAGCCTTGTAGGCCCAAGTGTGGAATGGAGTTTTGGTTAGGGGATTGACATGATCTAATTTATGTTTTAGCAACAGTGTGGAAGATCGAAGGTAGGGGTTGGATTAGGAGGTTGTTATCAGGCTGGTGGCACAGTTGCTTTGCCCTACAGAGGTGGCAATGAAGGACTAACAAGTAGACTTGCTACTGGATTGGATATGGAGAAATCCTGGGAGCTAATGAGGAGAAAGGGTATTAAGAAGGAAATACTTTTGAGAAGTTATGAAAGGTAAAGACTAAGGTAAAGGTAAAGACAAATAGTTGAGCAACACAGAGGCCATCAATGACCTTGAAGAGCAATTTCAAAAGAGAGTTGGGAGTGAAAGTCTGGTTGGAAAAGATTGATTAGAGAAAGAATGCAATGTTAGGAAGTAGAGATGAGTCCCCATAGGCAATGTTCAAGTGTTTAGACATAGACAGATGGGAATGTAGCTGTATTGGGAGGGTTTTTTGTTTTGTTCTTAGGATTGGGTGAGTACAGCATGCTTATATGCTGATGGGAAAGATCTGGTTGTGAAGGGTCAATTGGTTAAGATGGGAATAAATAGAAGAGCAAAGGCCTTGGGTAAATTGGTCAATTTGGGAAGCATATGTGGTTCTAGTTGCTTCTGCTGGTAAAATGAGTAAAACAAGACGCAGTAATGGCTGAGAGTGGGAAAGAAAGGGGGTGTGAAGGCTTGAAGAGAGAAAAGGTGCAAAATAGTCTTCATGAAGGTTGGGAGAGAATGTTATCTAGAGAAGTGGAGAATTGCTGGGCAGTGTTGTGGCTTTTCCCCAAATGTGTTTCCATGTCATTGTGTGTTTTCTCTGACCAAATTTAGCTTGCTGGGTGTAGGCATGGAGTAAGTGAAGAGCTGGGTTTAGCTAGGATTGGGATTTGGCCAAGTGAATGTGATGATGAGAAGGAGGAACAAAGGAATTGAGACCATGAAAGGGAGGTTCAAGTTTGACTTGTAGATCCTGGGCTGGACAAGAGAACCAAGAGCACAAGGGGACTCTTGTGTACAGAGTGTGTGGCTGGGTCAGATTCCGTGGTTATCCTCCTGTTGCAGATGAGGAAGCAGAGTCACAGGGGAACAAGGTAAAAGGCAAGCCAACAGGGGTAGAATGGGAGCTCAGATGTGGGCACTCAGCCTCTTACGCTGTTATATTCTCTGTATGTAGACTATATTGCATTCTATTGCCTAGGTCCATTGAGTAGCAATGGAGAGAGCAGTAAACCAAGTATTTGAAATCTCTACAAAATAAAAGGAGTAACCCCTTTGGCCCAAAGATGACCGGTACAAGGAAGAATAGTAGATGGTATTATCTTATTGCATATGCTTCAAAGAATTGCAGAAGGAGGGAGGGAAAACAGTCTAAAAGCAATGAGAGGAGCAGGGAGGGACTTACCTCACCTCCAGACAGTTTGTTGGATATATGGAAGAAAGAATCAATTGCCACCAATCGAGGGGGCTACAATGGAAGTAGTATCCTCACTGGTTTAACAGGAAGGTGAAAGAAGCATTTTGAGGAATAAAGGAGAGTTTGCCAATGATAGATTGGAGTTTGGGTGGTCACAGAGTGTGGGAAGGATGAGAGATTGAGCCAGACTCGGCTGTAGTACCACAGTGGATCAGAACTCAATTGATGACGGAAAGGTATGTCCTAGGAGGCTGAGGTAAAGGAGGTGCAGCATCAGTCTCCTGTGGGGAAGTGGTAGTCTGTTCTACATAGGCCCCTCTGGGTCATGGTCTCTTAAGCAGTTTGTGGTAGTGAAGTAGACAGTATTGAGCTCATAGAAGAGGTGATCAGACCAAGAATTTGGCAGTCTTTGCTTAAATCTCTCAATGTGCTGTCTTGGTGTTGCAAAGATTGATCATACATATGAGCAAACCATGTGCCTTCCCAAGCCTCAGTGTTTTCACCTCTAAAATGGAGATAAATCTAATCTTGCAGGTATTTAAAAGACTTAAGAAATAATACATACACAAAATCCCAATAGGGACTGGGCTATTTTTGCCAAATGACATTTTTTTTTCCTTGACATACATAGAAAATCATTTTATACATTTGTAGTTGCTCCTTGTATTCCATAATTGTTTGTTCAGTTGTTAATACTAACTTCAAAAATTGTTCAAATTTATAAACATTTATATGTAAATGGTTCATTTGTTGGTTTAGATTAATGCTATGAGTGAGTTTGTGTGATTCTAATCGTTGTTTATAATGTTGAGCTTTTCATGCTATGCTTTTGTTCTGATACATAAATGATAAAATGTATTTCTAGCTATCTTACTCCAAATAAAGTCATATTGATTTTTGTATAACATAATGAAATAGAAAATAATCTCCTAGTGTCTATTCTGTATTATTCACATAAATGGTTTCTAAAGAACAAACCTGAATTTGTACAATATAGATGCCTTATCTTGTTTATTTGATACAAACTGGCATTTTTAAAGTCAGAATGGAGATAAAAATCACAGTTAATTGTTTTCATTTTTTAAAATAATGCAATGAAACCTGAAAAGAGCTTTTTCATTTGCAGTTAAAACATTTTTGAAATAATAAAAACTTATCTTCTTACCAAATATTTTAAGGAGATTTGGTAGCATTGAAATCAAGTGAGACTGTTTTTGTCAATTTAGAAAGTTAATAATTTTTTACAGTGATTTATGCTGTGGCTAAAAAGCCATTGCTAGTTTCCCAAATCTTAAAGCTAACTGACCTTCCATTTGAACCCAGCTGTAATGTAAACATTTTCTTGAGATGGTAGGGGTTGGGCCAGCCAATCTGGAGGATATTAGTGGTGCTTTCTTTGAAGGAAGTTGGAATCCCTGGATAATTCTCGGGAGCTCTTTTCTAGGCCAAAAACTGTCTTAGATGTTATGTATTTCTTAATTCTTCCTTGGTTTTGTTAATAATACCTACTATGCCTCTTGGAAATCTAATTAGTAAAAGACATAATTAACTTTACTTTGAAGTCAAAGGTAAGGCTAGTTTTATTTGGTAGTTTTTCTATTCTTTCCACTCTAGTTACTAAAATATATTATGTCACATTCAGGCTACAAGAGTTGAGGGTATTGTCCTACTTCCTTTAGAAAGTCTTTTTTTTTTTTTTTTTTTTTAGCTGTAGCTGTCTATTATTCAAATTATTTTTGTTCAAAACTAAGCTAAGTACTCCATCAACTCCCTTTGACACCTCCCCCTCCAGACTTTCTGAGATGTACTGTGCAGTGTTTTTCAAATTTCAGGTCATGACCCATTAATGGTTGTTAAATCAGTTTAGTGGGTTAAAAATCAGCATTTAAAAAAGATTAAAATAGAATACATCACTCATAGTAAGGGCAAAACATTGTTTCATGATGCTTTTGTCGTACTTCTACAGATATATTTCCATGAGTCTACACATAGGTATGAAAGATGTAACATACTTTTTATGTGGGTCACAATCACATAAATTATTTGAAAACTGTTACTATGGAGAATATTTCATGTAAAGATTTTATAAAATAAACATTTGCATTTTAAAAATCTTGAGCTTTCAGTTTATATGGCTGATACCATTGTTAGTTGAATATTTTAGAAGAAAATTTATAGATTTAAGTTTTTTTAAAGAAGCTGTATGTTTTTTAAGAAGTGCTTTTCTTTTCCAGTTTTGACATTGTCGTATGATCAAACACTGAAATGTCAGAGCTAAGCAAAAATCACACTTCTCTTAATTCATTAAAAATTTAAGAATATTATGCTAGTGGATAGGTGTATTGAAATATGGAAGGTACTACTCCATCTTCACAGTAAAATTCTTGTCAGGCCTGTGTTGAAATGTATCGTGTTCATTTTTGTTTTGCTTTTGTCCCCTTAAAAACAGTGACCTATTCACTCATTATTCACACTCAAAAGAAATTTTTATTTATTTTTACTTATTTTTTTTCCTTAGTACAGGGATTGAACCCAGGGGCACTTTAACACTGAGCCATATCCCCGCCTCCCCTTTTACTTTTTATTTTGAGACAGCGTCTCACTAAGTTACTGACGCTGGTCTTGAACTTTTGATCCTCCTGCCTCGGTCTCCCAATTTGCTGGAAATACAGGCATGCACCCACCACGCTCAGATAAAATGTTTGCCCCTTTTCCATGAATATTGTCTGATTTCTCAAGCCTATAATTGAGTACTTCTTCCTATTTGAATTGTTTTTGCTTATTAACTAAACAAATCATCATTGAACCGATTGTTAATTATTGAAAGGTTTTGGACTAGATTTGTATTTGGTTGCTAGTAAGATAGATATATTTTTTGTTCCTGAAATCAAGGAAGATCAGTTAGTGAGTTTTAAACTTTTGGGATTTTTTTTCCATTGTGAAATTTGTACTTTGATAATTCCATCTCTTAATTTCTCCCAATCTCTTTCTGTTCTGTAAAACATAAATAATAACCCAGTCACATTCCAAATATCAAACAGTGCCTCAATATCTTTTTTATATCCTCAAGACATTGCAAGTCATAATGCGCCATTGAATAATGTGACCCATGATGTTTTTCTGTTAAGTATCGATGGAATAAAAATACAACATACTGAAACTACTTACTTGGTGCTTAAAACTTGATTGTTGATTCAAAACAAGGAAGTACTGTGTTCTCACTAAAATGGTAAGTTTTTAAAACAGATGGTTAGCAATCCCTTGATGATAGTTTATTACTTAGTTATTGGTGTTTTGACTACCAAATGCCAGTTTTACATCCTGGTACATATAAAAAGTGTTCTATTTTTAAGTTACAGAGTAATAATGCTACTCCTTGAAACATTTAGAAACTACTTGGAATTCATTTTATCTTAGTTATATCACTTTAGAGATAACAAAAGTAGGTTAAGATGTATAATTGAAGTGCTGCTTTGTATCTCCCAACTTACACATTTAAGCCACCTAATGTCATTAGTTTCTCTCCATGTGTATAAATCATTTATGTAGGATGTCTGGCCTGCCTAAAAGTTAATTTTCTCATAGTATCTTTATTATGTTTTGTCTTGCTACATGAGAAATAAGAGTTGTCAAAATATGATCAACTATATTTAAATACTACTACAGAAATTATAATTCAAAGTGAAGGCTGACATGATATCCTTGATTTCATAGTGTGTGAGTTAGGAGTCAGATGTAATTAAAAATGTTTTATGTCACCTCTTAAATAATGATATAAATAGAATATGTGTATCTTAATCATTTGTTACAGATTGTGTGTTTGTGAGAGAGTGTGTGTGTGTGATGAAAATAGACTCTTGTGTATTTTAGGGTGGGAATGGAACTTTTATCTGCATTCTGTGATTATTTGCCAGTGTGTTTAAAATGTTTCAAAATGAACTAAATCATTTTTTTCAGGCTTCCATTTTATTTTTGAAGTTAATGTTATCATGTTTACTACATAGCCAAAAAAATAATAATAGTAATAATAGCCTTTCCCCCCACCCCTTCAGTTTTTTGGTGCTCATCCTGAATTAAATAGACTAGTTGATGCATGATGAGAAAACTTCATGTTAAATACAAACAAAATATGCTTTAAATACAAACAAAATAAGGACTCCCTTCCTCAATTATTTTTATTTTTTATTCACTATACAAATATTGCTGTAGTTGTTCATCCATTGTACTGGAATAAATGGGGGAAGAATTGAATTTTTGCATACATGATTAACTTTTTATAAAAACCGAGGCTAGATATCTTGAAAGAGAAATTTGTATAGTGTTAGCATTTGATATAAAGTAATAACAAAACTGTTTATTTTCATTTTGAAAATAAAAGCATTGTAAAGTATGAAGTTTATAATATTTGATAGAGAAAAACTATGACAGTTGAACTATGCAGTTGACAGTATTTAGGCAATTATTTTTTAATAAACAAAATGCTTTTTGCTTACTCTGATGTCATTAAAAAGAAAGTATTCATTGTCTTTTCTGTCAGCATGGTGTATATATCATTTTAGATTTGCTCTTTTAGTATTTAGTAAATACTATTTTAGTATTGACTCTTTCGCACTTGGTACTGGGACATTTGGAAAAGTTTGAGGGAGAGGTGGAAAGTCAAAACTTCTTTTTGGTAGAGTATACCAAATTTTATTTTGTGCTAATCTGATGAGAAAGTCAATTAGTATAAAAACTCTTGACTCCACATAGAACCATTGAAGTCTTCCATAAATGTAGAGGAGCTTGGTAGATACTCAGAGATTAGCTCACTGTCCCCTCCCTTCCCTAGATGAGCATTCTCACTTTTGAGTTTGGTGTTCAGGGAATTACAACCATCACTACCAATTCCTTCCTGCCTACCTTCTGTGAGCTCCTGTGACATTTGCCAGCTGAGGGATCCCGGGGAGGACAGGTTCCACCCACAAGCCATTTACTGGATCATGGAGCGAGCTTGAATCTGCCTGTCTGACCCCCTCACTTATCTTATTTCTTCACAGCAGCCAGCACCCCTTTCCTACCTGCCTGCCCTCTGTCCTCAATAAAATATGAATGGTAGGGAAAAAGAAAAAAAAAAACTAAAAAAAAGCCAAGTTCTCTGCTAGGGAGTTTGAAATTACCTGTGAAATCCAGTGATGTGCCTGTTCAACAATAACAAATAGAGAAGCCAACAGTTAGGTCATTTCCACATCCTTATAGGTATACACCGACCATTTTCTTTACCCTCTCTCAACACTAAATTAATTTCTTTTGATAAAGGTTGGAAGTTCACTATTTTGATTGCGATCCTTTAGGTGAACAAATATTCTTTTTGATTTTTAAATATGCATATTACAGAAAAATTGCGAAATAGAAAAGAATAGTCTGCCTCGGAATCACAGGGATGATATTTTCTCTAAATTTGGGCATTATTTTTTCTTGTTACCTTTTTTTCTGATTTTTTAAAAAAATATTTCTTTAATTGTTGATAGACCTTTATTTTATTTATTTATACACAGTTCTGAGGATCAAACCCAGTGCTTCACACATGCCAAGCAAGTGCACTACCACTGAGCTCCAGCCCCTCTGATTACTTTTTGAAATGAAGAATTACTTGTTTTACTGCCTCCAACATTTTATTTTAAAAAATGCTGATCAAACCTTGATATTAAAACAAAGGATTAGGAACTCCTTTATTGATGCTTGTTTTAGATGTTTAGATGGTATAAAAACACTAACCTTCTACAATAAGAAGACACATAGAAATACGTACTACTTTTATGTTTTATCTATTTCCACCGGAATCTATGTGCTATATGGACTGGCATTTTTGTGTTGTATTCTCTTCTGTGTCCCAGGACTTAGTACCTAATGGTATTCAAGTTTTTGTTGAATACCATTCAAGTTTTTGTGGAGTAATTAAAATAGTTAAACTACAACAAAATTACCTTTATCCTGCATCATCAGGTAACTGGCATAGGGAGTTTCATAAGTGAATTTTCCACAAAAGTTTACCTTTTGTGTCAAAAATGATATTTTAATGTATTTATAGAAATTTTCTCATTAACTATAGTACTCCAAACATCCTTTGTCATGCTTTTTCTATTCCAGTTGCCAGTCTTCTGCCTTTCTACCCCCAGTCACCTAGGTAGTAGCACAAGACTGTTTTTTTTTTTTACCAAGTAATTCAGATGGTGTTTTTGGTAGATAGTTACCTTTTAGTAACTTTTGTTTTCAGGTTCAGAGAACTGGGTTCTAGAATATGGAGATTTCTTGGTGCCTTACCGCTGAAGAAGTAGGCATATTATAAAATAAGTTACACTGCATAGTTGAAAGCATGTGTTTATGGCAAAATTTTCATGTCCAAAGCAGATTATTTTTCAGTGTTCTACATTTGCTTGCTCTGTTGGAAATGGCATGTTGAAGAGATTATTACTCTTTAGTTTCTATCAAAGCAAAATTCTCAGAAACTTGAATTATAATGTAATAACTGTATTTGTTCTGAAATGCATAGTTGTGGTCTAGGGAAGTTTTGCCTTCTAGATTCTTCTCTTTCAGCTCTTTATTCCATTCAGGAGAATTTAATTTCTAAACATTAGAAAATGTTTTTAAACAGAGACAAGTCTCATTACCTTTAACTAGAATTATAGGAATCTCTTCATTTGTATTGGGAAATATTTTTTTCTGCGTTTGATAACAGAATTATAATATCTATGCTACTGTTAACCAATTTAGTCCTTTCCACTTAAGGAATGATTGTGAATGAAGGTAAGCACAGGAGTCAGTACCTCTGGGTGTTAGGACTACATAGGTTTTCTTAATGTTCACATAGCTTACGTTATGTTTTCTATTTTTTAAAATAAGACAGTATCAGGGCTGGAGTCGTGGCTCAGTGGTTAGAGTGCTTGCCTAGCACGTGTGAGGCACTGGGTTTGATCCCCAGTACCACATAAAAATAAATGAATTTTTTTAAAAAAAAGGTTAAAAAATAAGACAGAATCCTTTATTCAATATGTTAACTAATAAATACAAAGATATAGAATACTGTTTATGTTCATTTAAGGATTAAATTTTATTCTAATTTAACATGGTTCTAAAGTAGTAAGAAGCAAATAAAAAAATTAAACATCCAGACCAGGCTGGGGATGGACCTCAGTGGTAGAATGTTTACTTAACATCCATAAAGCCCTGGAGTTCTATCCCCTAGCACTGCAAAACATAAATAAAATAAAAATATAGATGTGACAAAAGTAGAGAACAGTAAGTCAGTGAGCCCAGGTAAGAAATTACATGTCTGTATAAGTATTAAAGATTCAGACTAAGAGAAATTCTAAAAGGCCAATAGTTACATAGGCAAGATATGTGTGTAGGTAGGAGGAGGGTAGATAGAAAGGGACAGAAAGGCAATATGCATGTTTCGCCCCCAGTATCTGCAGAAGGTTGGTTCTAGGTCCTCCCTTCTCCTGTAGATACCAAAATTTTCAGATGCTCAAGTTCCTTACCATAAAATGGTGTAATTTTTGTGTATAGCTTACATATATCCTTCCATGTTCTTTAAGTCATCTCTAGATTACTTATTATACCCAACACAATGTAAATTATGTAAATAATTGTTACATGTATTGTTCAGGGAATGATCACAAGAAAAAAAAAGATGCAATTTTTTCCAAATATTTTTTTTACTTACAATTCATTGAATCTATGGATGTGGAGCTCATGGATACAGAGGATGGTCTATACTTACTTGAATTATGTGTAACTGATTCTTCATCATCCATGAGTAGGTTATTAATGGATAATGCTAACTGCCAGGCCACACTTTTCCAGCCTTGTTCCAGATTAGGGAGTGCAAATTGATTTTTCTATTCAACTAACATAATTATCTGGAACAAAAGGTAAGTGTGTGTGTGTGTGTGTGTGTGTGTGTGTGTGTGTGTGTGTTTTCAGTGCATTTCTAAAGCCATAGTAATGTATTAAATTGTCTACATACAAGATCCCTCCTTTGGCTTAGTTGATGGGGACTTAATTCAATATCATTGTTCAGCAGTCAAATTTATTTTTTCTAGGACACTAAGGGAAAAGGAGAAAGTACTTGAGTATAGTCATCACCATTTTTAAGTACAATGTGACAAAAGGTCAAGTATTCCATAAGAAACAGAATTTGAGAAATTAATTTTGAGTAACTAATTTTTGTGGTCAGCAGTACTATAGATGTGCTTATGAGCCACTTTTTTCTATTATTATAAAATTAACGTGGGAAAATATAAAGATTTATATTTTTATAGCACATATATATGAAAATCTCTAGAGGAGAAACAATCTTTATTCATCCCTCAACTTTTTCTTTCCAGAATTATATCTAGCAATCTGTGGTACCCATTGTAAATTTAATAAGAACTTAATTTGAACCTATTCTACTGATTAAGTCTGTTCATTGCTATCTAATGCCAGTAAGAGCATTTAATAGTAATAATAAGGTTGCTTAGTGTTTTTCAGACTGATTTTGCTTTTGCTTTATTTGGATATTTTACTTGATTCAACCACCTTACAAACTGCATAATCATAAAAATGTTTTATATGTATCATATTATCTCAATTCACTGCTCACAGTAACTCAGGGTCAGTTTTATTATTATCCTCATTTTACTGATGGTGCATGAGATTAAAAAAGTCAACTAACATCTTCCTCTGCTGCTTCTCATCAGTGGCATATTGTGAACCCCAACGACTCTGTTCTTAACTGCTATACTGCATTCATATTCATGTTCACCTTGAAGTTCATTTACTAAAGAGATTCTTGTCTTTTCATCTGAGGGTAGATTTTGCATGGATCTTCAAAATTCTGGTTAACTATGGGCTTGGGTCCCCAGAAATATAAGCCCACAATTCAAATTTGGTAGACCCTAAAGACAGGCCCTCAGTTATTTTTTATTTTTGACACAACAAGATTTTATAAATAAATAAAATACGGATTTTCATGTAGGGTCTAAAAAGTAAGATAATAGATAATTGTTTCTTGATTATTTTAAAATTGATATCTTAGATATTAAATCATGTTTCCAAATTTTAGATTATGATAGCATAGAATGTTAAGTAACTTTTATAAGTTAGTTCTAGGCAGTCAGTCAACAAGTATAAATACTGAGTGCTTGTTACATTAGTTCCACAAATATTTATGGGCAGTTTATATATACCAGTACTGAATACACAGAAATGATTATGATATTCCTGTCTTCTCAGAGTATTGTTGTGTTCAGCCTAATAGATAAGACAAAAACAAATGAATTGTTTATAATACAATGTGATAGGTGAAATAACACTTGTACACAGTGTCTTTGAGAAGTATAAAGTGCCACAAATAAGAAATCAGAATATATTTTCCATGTAAGTTATCGTTGCTCAAGAAAATAATTATGCTACTCTGTGGAGATACAAAAATGAAGATCCTCTGCGGGTTTATGTTTTAGTTACATTTTGGGGAAAAATGATTCTTAGAAATTTAAACTAGTGCCATATTCAAAGCCAGAGTTATAGTTGATATTTTTTTAAGAAATAAAATGAAATGAACATCAGTTAACTGCAATGTTAACCTGATTCTCACTTGTTTTTCTTATTAATCTCATTTTCTTTTGACTTTCCTTTCTTTCTCTTCCCTCCATGTCCATGTGTACTCTTAGAAAGGAAAAAGCACCCTTCTCAGTCAGTGTGATAATTGATCCTGTTTAGAATAGTATAAGAAGTAGATCTGTGCCCTAAAGAATGGTATCAATTTTCACCTGAAAAAAACACAAAAGCCCATTGAATACTGAGTGCACTAGGCACACTTGCATTCAGTTCACCAGAGTGACTGGCATCCCCACTACTTGCTAATCCATCAGATAGCACATATTGTGGCATATTGTGAACCTGCACCAAATATCAAAAAGTTGAGAGACAGACAGAAGGAGTGGGGAAAGGAGAGAGATTGATTATGAGTCTGAGTTTATGTGTCTTAAAAGAGCATTCATAATCACTAATAAAACAAAAAAAAATTCTGTATTCTGTAGCTCAAGGTAATCCCAAATGTAAACACCAGTTGTGTCAACCCATTCTTAAAAAGCCCAAAATACACATTTAGCTAACTAACATTGAGTTATATTCTGCTAAATGTTAAATAAGCAAAATTAGAAGTAAACCCAATTTAGATAGCCTTGCTGTGTAAAAGGGGTAGGGGTATTAATAAGGCAAACCAAAATAACCAATTACTTTGAAATAAATGGATATTATGTTTTCTTTAAGGTTATACCTTCATGTTTTTGAAACACTGCTTCTTAAAATGTACACAGAAATTTACTCTGAGAACCTAAACACCATGGCATTTTGCTTTATAAAATATCAACTCACCAAAAATACAAGTGGTTACATGAAATAAATTCCAGATCAGACACACACATGGTAAGCATTGATCTCATCCTGCTCTTGTTATACATTTTTTCAGTGCAGCACCTACCTAAGGAATGGAGATACCCAGCATAGAGACAAACGCTGCCTTGCAGGCTCTGATTCAGTCTTTGATGAGACCTCCCTTGGGCTACTGAAGAGCTGATCTGTGACAGTGACTTTTCCAGCAGTGATAATATCTTCAAGAGACTCTCTGTGCTGGGTTCCCTTCCTCTCCTCTGTCTTGTGCTCTTCCTTCCTCTTAAATTCAATTAGAAAGAAAATAGGACATTATCCATAACGATAAAGTGATAGTAAAAACTTTCCTCAGCATTTACATGTACACATCAGTGCCATCTTTTATAGGTCTGACAGATGATTCTTCTAGCTATAATTCTTAAGTGGGGGAACACACATGAAATAAATATGTAGTACAAACAATAAAATTGTGGAAGATATCTGAAACCTGTTATATATTGGAGAAAACACGTTTATGGATTCTTAGATGCACATGTTTTTTCCTGTCTTAACATTTCTGAAATCCACATGCATCTTACAGTCATTGCCTGGCAGCTGTCATGACACAGTTGTCATCACCTGCACACATGCACCAAAACTTGCAGAATGAGTGTCAGTGGCTTGTAAGAAAATCTAAGAGATGTTCTTTTTGAGCTTAAAATGCTGTCTTTCTAACATTTTTGCTGACATTGAGATTGATACTGTGTGGTAAAGCATAGATTTTGACAATTGGTGTTGAAAAATAACTCAGAAGAATTAGACACTGAAAATAACGAGGTTTTAGGACTACTTCATCTAACTTCACTTCTTAATGTATGGATAAGTGACATACTAAGAAGATCTAAGAAAGTCTAGAATACCTTGTCTAATTAACGTAAAATAAAATTCCTAAGTGGTAAAAATGCATTGTCTTAATTTAATTGACAGGGTTATTTCCTTAATAGTGCATAAAATAAATGTGTCTTATAATTAATGACATCTTATATTCAAGGAAGTGGAGTGAGTAGTCCTTCCCTCCTTACATGTGATATTTCCCTCCTTACATGTGATATTTCTTGAGAAGAAGTCACTGATGCTGTTAAACACCAAATGCTATCAGTTTGCCACTTGACCTATTCATTCATTTTACAAATATTCCGGAGTGCCAACCATGGTACAGACACTATTTCTGGGATCTGTAAATCTATCAGTGAACAAAACCAAAGTTTGCTGTCACAAAGCTTATGTTCTAGGAATAAAACATTAAATATTAAGGACAAGTGAAAAATACTAAAAAGAAAAATAAAGGTTGAACTAGGTAGAGAAGCAGAGAATTCTGAGAGTTACTGTTTTAGATAGGTTATTTCTGAAAGATCTCTCTGGCAGATGAGAATTGCATGGGAGATGCCATGCCATTCATTGGTTCAAAGAAGAAGGACACTAGTGAACTTGGATCTGCATGAGTGAGATGAGTGTGAAAAAGCCTAGGGGTGGGGAGCTGGGAAGTTGGTGCCCATAGACAGGATGTCTGCTTGGGAGAGCACTGAGAGATGGAAGCCCTGGAGGCTGTGCGTGGGAGGAGTAACTTGCTCTTGAATCTCAGCCTGGCTGCCACCTTCAAGGGACACAAGGAAGGAAGCAGCAAGACATAGTAAGAGGCTGTGGGAGTAACATAGGAGAGTGATAGTAGTGTTTTGGATGGATTTGACAGTTTGTTAAAATGAAAAGATGTTGTGATTCTGTGGTATTGAAATTATAAATAAACCCAACAAAAGACATCAAAGTAAGATGGATTCTGTAAACATAATGTTGATTATGTGCTCATTCCTTTAAAGACTTGAGGAATGTAACCTTACAAATTAATGTTTTCCTAAAAATAAAACAAGCCTTGCCTGCTTGCCTTCCTACCTGCTTGCCTTCCTGCCTTCCTCCTGCCCTTCCTCCCTAATTTACTAGGCATTGTGGGAATCTATCAAAAGCTATAAAATATCATTCTTGGGAGCTTCTAGTTAAGGAGATAAGCAATATATATATTTTTTCTGTAAGATGTATATATACACACACATATACACACACACATATATATATAAAAGAGAGAGATAAACAATATGTATGTTTTATATATATATAAAAGAGAGAGAGATAAACAATATGTATGTTTTTCAAAGTATATATATTTCTGTAGAAATAGAAGGTATTGTATGATTAAGGATCAAATGTCAGCAAGTTCTTTTAGAGTTGAGAAAAAGTGGAGATTTCTGTGGACTGGCATATCAGAAAAGGCTTCACAGAAGAGGTAGGACTTGAGCTGCATTTTTCTTTTACTTTATTTTTTAGAGAAACTTTAGGATCACAGCAAAACTGAGCAAAAAGTAGAGTCCTCATACAACCACTGCTAACTGCCCCTCCCCCACTATCAGTATCCTACAACCACTGCTAACTGCCCCTCCCCCACTATCAGTATCCTGACCAGAGTGGTATGTTTATTATAACTGATGAACCTACATTGACACATAATCACCTAGTGTCCATAGTTTACATTAGGGCTCATTCTAGTGTATATATTATGAGTTTTGACAAATGCATAATGGCATATATCTATCCTCATAGGAACATGTACAATTATTTTCACTGCCCTAAAAATCCTCTTTGCTCTTCCTCTTTTCACTACACTCCCCAACCCAACTTTTCAAAAATTGTTTCCTTAGCTGTACCTTTTCTAGAATATCATGTAATCAAAATGTTACAGTATAATGTTTTAGTTTCTTTCACTTAGCAATATGCATTTAAGGTTTCTCCATACCATATTATGGCTTGAGAGCTCATTTATTTTTAATGCTAAATAATGCTGCAATGTCTGAATATACCACAGTTTATTTATCCATTCACCAGCAGAAGGATATCTTGGTTGATCCCAGATTTGGGCAATTATAAATAAAGCTGTAATAAATATCCTCATGTTAGTTTTTGTGTGAAAATAAGTTTCAACTCATTTGTGTGAACACCAAGAAGTGCAGTTGCTTGATCCTATAGTAAGTGTATTTTAGTTTTGCAAGAAACTGCCAAATTGTCTTTCTTTCAAAGTGGCTGTACCATCTCCCATTCTCAGCAGGGAATGAGAGCTGCTACTGCTCTATATCCTACAGCATTCGCTGTTGCCAGTGTTCCAGACTTGGGCCATTCTAATAGGTGTTTAATGGTATCTCACTGTTGTTTTAACTTGCACTTCCCTCAGGACATAAGTGGTAGAACATCTTTTCATCTGCTTATTTGCCATTGTAGTATTCTTTGGTGAGATGTGTTCAGGTCATTTCTCCATTGTCTAATTGGATTATCTTCTTGTTGAATTTTTAAAGCTTTTTATGTATTTTGGGTAAGAATCCTTTTATCAGATACATCTTTGGCAAATACTTTTTTCCCCATTCTGTGGCTTGCCTTCTCTTTTTTTGATGAAGCTCCATCCTAAAGGATGATTAAATAGACAAGGAAGTGAATAGCATACACAAGACACCAGGGAAGAAGAATAATAATGACAGATAAAATTTAAAAGGCACTTACAGTTGATCAGGCCCTGTGCTTACCACTTTTCCATGCATTAACTTATTTGCTCTTAGCTAAGGTGCTCTTTTCACCCTGTTTTAAAGCCATGTCAGCTAAGACACAATAAGACTGCGTTGCTGCCCACGTTTGCATAGCTTGGAAAGAATGGAGCCCACATTTAACCCTAGTTAGTCTGATTCCAGGACCATAGACCAGTTAGTAGGAGAATTGCTTCCTTAGAAATTAGGGTTTATCCTAAGAACTAGTAAGAGGTGATTTTATGGTAAATGGTGGCCCATTTGTTTATTATTTAGATACGGGTGTTTTTACTACTAAAACATTTTCTCAACAAAATAAGATTTAGAAATTTAGGATTTAAAACAATAAACACATTTTCTAGGAAAGTTAAATCATTTGTGACATCCCTGACTATTCATTCATGGAGTTTAAATATCACTAACCTCAGGCAGTGAGGAGCACTGGGAACTTCTATGTGGCAAGGAGGAGAAGGGATGTTGTGATGAAGGGGAGTAGTAACAGAATGTGGGGGCAACAACCTCAGGAACAGTGGAGTTAAAGCTTAAAGGAGTTGAGATTTCTGTTAAAACATAGCAGGTTGACTTCATAAGTTCATTTGTGCATCTTTCTACATCCTAAAAATGGGAGTGGTTTAAAAAAATTTTAAAAACTAAAAGTAAATGCATGAAGCTGTAAGGCCTGGAGAGCAAAGGAAGATACGGGAAGTGGTAAATGCCTTAGTAGAGTACAAGAAGCTGAGACCTGCTGGCCTGCAGAGGAGACTACCAAGCTGACTGATCCCCAGAAAAGTCCAAGAGTTACAGGTGTCAGGAGGAATGCCAGAAGGCAGGGGTGCAGAAGTGTGTGTGTTTATTGGCAGGACTGAGTGACCGAAACACCACAGAGTCAAGACTTGGTACTGAAAATAGAGTTGAGATTAAAATATAATATACTGAAAGGTAGAACTCTACCTCCTCCTTCTCCATCAAATTCCTGCTATGCAGAAAATTGGAGGATCTTCCCTGAAAAAGCTGAGCTGTCTCAAGGAAAATACTTACAGATGATAATATTTTAGAGCTAGATTATCTTACAGTGAAGTCCATGGTCGGCGAAGTCCTAATCATTCCACAAAGAGTGTCTGGTGACTCACTCTTAAATAGCTAATAACTACCCAACATGAAAAGTATCCAACGTGAAAAGCAGTATTCAGAACTTTAGATAGAGACAATACAGGAAATAGAAGAAAACTTTACACAGATACCTATGCACATGCCTTTAGGAAGAAAAGAACAGACTGTAAAAGAGGAACAAGTAAACAAAGAGCAAGAAAAGTTATTAGACATTAAAAATGTAATAAGAAAAAGAAAATTTCTATGAACTAGGCAGAGTAGGAGTCATTGAGAGATTTCCTTAGGAGAGTTGTTTTTTTAAGAGGATAAATGTTACAAATGGACCATGTTTTGCCTGCTAGACAGAACTCCTTGGCAGATGAATTGTGAATTGAAAATTATAATACACTTATTCAGCCAAAGTATTTTAAAATATATTTACATATTTTTATGATATTGCTTTGTGGGTAACAGTACTATAAGACTTTCTTGCTCATGTGCCTACAAAACCATAAGCTTTGCTTTCTGAAAGTAAAGGTAAAACTGCTGGTTTTTCCAGAGAAAACATTTGGGGAATCCAAGCAGGTCTTAGATCATTGCTCACTGAGAGAACCCTGGGTAGATCCATTAATGGCTTTCCCATAGGAATTACAAACCCAGATCCCGGGAGAAGCTGGTGACATATGCCCCAGCTCATATGGGCAGCTTTCCTCCACTCTAGTCCACTGTAGCTGCAGGGGAATATAGGCATACAGTTCTAGGTCTAATGTTTTATTGAAAGCAAGAAATTTACATTGTAAATTTGTTTTGTAGTTTCTGGATTCTTCTTGGCAGCTAATTCAAAATGTTAAAAAACGTTGTACAGTCCGAAAAATAAAAGTCCTATTTGCAGGCCAGATTCAACAATCAGGTTGCCTGCTTCGATTTTCCATTTTTAATGGGACTTTGATTACCTCCCTCTGGTTCAAGCAGTCATTTTTCTCCTAAGCCGTTAACATTTGCCTCTCATCTTCTCTCTTTATCCACTTTTGTTTGTTCCCAAAAGGCAGTTCTTAACCCAGTAGCTATTGTGATCCTATTCAAATCCAGCTAGTCAACTCCCACCCTTCCCAGTAGCTCTGGGAGACCACAGGGATCTCTGTGCAGCCCTCAATATTGTCACAGGGAGCAAAGCAGGCAGCTGCATGTAAGGTGCACCCCACTTGGGTTCTCCCATTCCATCTTCTTCTGGATCTTGGTCCTACAAATCTCACTCCCATGGTAATTCTCTGATACCTTCAAAGAGACGGAGAGAAAGTGGAAATGGAGAGAGATAGTTTTTAGCTCTTCTAGTTGTTCCCCATAGGAGGGCTCATTTGGAGCAGTGGGGCAATGTGGGCTAGAAATAGAACTCCTCGAAGGTTCTATTTATACCACTAGGAAACAGAAATCACATGTCTGAAGCCTAGTGGCTTTCCATAGGGAAGAAAATCCGAGAGAAGAGATGTCTATCATAAACCCAGCAACTATTGTAATTCTGCTCACATCAAATGAGTATCAAATAAAATGTCAATTAGACTAAATCAAACATAAGAGATGTGGTTGGTAATTCAGGAAAGATGAATTCTAACATCCTCTCTTGATAAAAGAAAGAAAATTTTACACGATAGAGAACCAAGAAGAGTACCATAATGGAACGTATTGCGTGAAAATTATTGTATATAAAAACTGCCATTTACCATCCTGTTTAAAGTCCCCAAGATAACCATATTGAAAGTATTGCTTACTCAACAAATAAGATCTCAGTGTCTTCTTTCTTTTATCAAATGGTGAGAAATACTTGTGGCATTTTTATAAAGAGGATGCTCCCACTTGCTGTAGAAAATAAGTACTTTGAGAAAGTACAAAATAATATAAAGTAGAAGACAGGAGAGTTAGTTGAAAATAGATAGGTACTTCCCTCCCACCCTCATACTCACTGAATTTTTGCTATGTTGTTTAGCCAAAGCATTGTTTCAAATATAAAATCTATAGTAACATTTTAAAGTACGTATAATTAAAATTAGTGATAAACGACTAGAAAAGAGAGATTTGAAAACAATGACCTTTTTTGACTATATTAGGTCTTATACAAAGAACGAATTATAGGAGTATTTTATTAGTATAGGATAGGCTCCAGATTCCCTTTCTACTTTATTGTCTAATTATTAAAATACCACACAAGCCAGGCGTGGTGGCACACACCTGTAATCCCAGCAGTTGGGGAGGCTGAGGCAAGAGGATCTCGAATTCAAAGCCAACCTCAGCAATGGCGAGGTGCTGAGCAACTCAGTGAGACCCTGTCTCTAAATAAAATACAAAATATGGCTGGGGATGTGGCTCAGTGGCCAAGTACTTCTGAGTTTAACCTCAGTACCCTGCCCCATCCCCACCCCCGACAAAAAAAACACCACACAAGTACAAGTATACAACACATAAACATAGCCTCTGCCATACATGGGTAAATCATCCTTATCCTGGTTTTGCCATTCAACACAGCACAGCCTCATTGTTCTCTGGTCTCTTCACTCTGCTTTAGTTTGCAGCTCATATATTTGACAAAGTCTTGATTTTGTTATTCTCTATGCCAAAGAAGGCAGGAACTCTTTCCACTGTGTTCTACTGTACCCCTGGTGCCTGGAGAAGTACCAGGCACACAGTAGGCATTCACAAAATTGTTGATTGATTTTTATAACACCAGAGCTTAACTGAAATACACTATACAATACACCTATTTAAAGTGTACAATTCAATGGTTTTTAGTATATTCACAGTGTTAAGACACCATCATTACAAACCATTTTAGAACATTCTTATCCTGCTAGCAGTCACTCCCCCACCCCCCAGCTCCTTCTAGCCCTAGGTAACTACTAAAGATTCCTGCTTATTCTGGATGTTTCATATAAATTGAATCAGGTGTTTGGTCTTTTGTGACTGGTTTCTTTCACTTAGCACAATGTTTTTTTACATTTTAATTTTAAAAAAAAATTTGTGGTACTGAGAATGAACCTAGAGGTGCTTTACCACTGAACTCCATCTCCAACCCTCTTTATTTTTTATTTAGAGACAGGGTCTTGGTAATACCGTTTCCCAGGCTGACTTTGAACTTTCAATATTCTTGCCTCAGCCTCACAAATTGTTAGGATTACAGGGTCATCCATGTTGTAGCATATGACAGAATATCATTCCATCTTATTGCTAAGTAATATCCCATTCTTTGGCTATACCACATTTAATTGAATGATTTGAAATTTTAATAGCAAATATAATACTGCCAGTTGTTACTCCCTACCCACAAAGCATATTTCTGACCAATATACCCCACCCTCAATCCTCTCTACTAAAGCCTCGACAAATACAGTTTCATTTTTACATTTATGTAAAATAGAAATAATTAGATGTAATAAGTCCTGGAAACGTGTGATTTTTTTTTTTTCAACTCAGCAAAGATTTGTTAATACTGTCGGTGATCAGGGCTTCAGAATGAGTAAGTCAGGTTCCCTGCCCATAAGAGACTAAGAGGAGAACCAACATTGTGAACACTTATCTCTTATTAAATGAGAAAGGAAAAGGAAAGAAGCTAACTATCAAGTGCCTTCTGTTTGTTAGGAAGTAGCAGGGCTTTTACCATAAACCTATAGTGTATAAGTTAGAAGAAAACTGAAACCCTTGGGGGTTAAGTGTTTTGCCTGAAGTCACAGAGCTAATACATGTCAGAATCAGGATTCTAATCTTGGCCAATCTGATTCTAGGACTCTTGTCTATTGTTGTGCTTCATGGGAGGGAAACAGAAGAAAACCAGAATCATGTGAGAGTTTTCCTGAATTCTTAAGATGTGTACTAATTTTTTTTCTCTTGAAAAGTATTCTGTAATAAGGAGGGCATTAAATGCTATCAATTTTCTTCTGTGCCAAAGACGGTATGAAGAGTTGTATGGTCAAAGGCAGAGAGTTGTAAAAGCCATTGAAGATTTTTAAGTGGAAGTGTAGACACGATCAATGTCAGATTTCAGAAACTAGTTCTGATGGCAGAGTAGATGACTGAATTGAGATAGTAAGAAATTGGAAACCTGAGGACCAACTAGTATTCCATTTTAATAATCCAGGCCAAAGATGATAAAGATCTGGACTATAGCATTAGTTATAACAGCTACCATTTATTGAACACTTTGAGTATAAGAGATGTCACACCAAGTGCTTTGGTAACATTGACAAACTGTATCTTCACATGAGTCCAATAACAGACATTACAGACAGTCCCTGACTTAACTGTCATTCAACTTACAGTTTTTTAACTTTATGATAGCTCAAAAGCAATATGCATTCAGATTCAGTAGAAATCATACTTCAGATTTTGAATCTTACCTTTTCCTTGACTAGTGATATGCCATACTATATCTTCTTGAAATACTGGGCGACAGCAGCAAGCAATCAGACACAAAATCACAAGGGCAAACAATTGATTCTGCTCAGCAGGGTGCTGTGTTGCTAAGCTTTGATGTTCAGTTAGGTTTGTTTAATTAAATGCATTTCTGACTTAGGTATTTTCATCTGACAACAGTTTTCTCAGACCTAACAACAGGTTTCTCAGAATTAACCCCATTGTAAATTGAGGAACATCTTTATTCTTATCATCCCATTTTTTTTTTTTTCATATGAGGCTAGAGACCTCCCCAAATTCACACAGCTTGCAAGTGGTAAAGTGGTAAAGGCAAGATTTGAAGTCAAGCGGCCTGAGTCCTACTAAGCTACATAGTTAATTAACCACTGCTTTCTGGCAACCAGACAGAAGAATGAAGCAAAGTTAGCTATATTGAGAAGGGAGCACATGAGTAGAGGATTTTAAATCTACTCTTGATTGAACCCTGACATTTAGGGAATGACAGATCATGGTTCTGGAGTACCACATTTCTGAATCCTTCTGTCCCCAGCATTTGTTGCTGGTGCTTAGTATACTATAGACCATTAATAAGTTAGTTCCTTCTTGCTCTTTTCTCCTCTTCTTTATAAACTTGATTTTTCTGTAACTATTTCTGGTGCTGCTGCTCTGGTTTTCTCATCATTGCACATAGTCAGCTACAGATTCAGTGTTTTTCACCCTGCTTCTTAATTACCCCTTGATCCATACCTTGAAATGTTCTCCTGGTCTCCAACCTAAGTTTTCCTAGTTTAGTTCTAGACCTTCTTTTCCAGCATAGTGCCTATGAATTGGTGTCTAGAGCACCTCAAATGTGCTCATCTGAGAAAATGAACATTATTTTATTTTATTTTACTTATTTTAAATTTAAAATGAGGGCTGGGATTGTGGCTCAGTGGTAAAGCGCTCGCCTAGCATGTGCGAGACCCGGGTTCGATCCTCAGCACCACATAAAAATAAAGACATTGTGTTGTGTCCATCTATACTTAAAAAATAAATAAATAAATATTTTTAAAAAAATTTAAAATGAATAATTTATTCACTATAAATTTGAAATGTACTTTAAGTATAAAATGCACTTCAGATTTCAAAAAATTGGTATGAAAATAAAATAAAATATCTCACTAATAATTATTTTCACTTTGATTTCATGTTAAAAATACTTTTGATATATTAAGTTAAATATATTAGTAAAATTAATTTTGCCTATTTTAATATTTCAATGTAGCTACTGGGCAATCTAAGCTTACGTTATATGGCTCATGTTATATTTTCATTGCCTAATGGAAATATAGTCCTCTTAAAATCAGTCCTCTTAAAATTTATTCCTAATATGCGTATCACTCTGCTTACTCATTATTGCAAACTATCACAGTTTACATAATAACTGAAAATTTCTTGTAGGTGAGCATCTAGCACCCAGCACATCATAGATGTACAGCAAACAGTACCGAATGGAAGTCTTACTCTTACCAGCATTTTCTTCCTGGCTTCCAAACCTTACACTATACTTCATTGTACTTGCCAGTTTCATTCTAACCACCAAAGTTAGACACTTCTAGACATAAAGTTAACATGAGCTTGAAGAATAAATACTTTTCCTTTTTCTCTGAGCTCAAGGACAGCAGATGATAAGTGCTAGGTAAACCTTAAATACATGGTTTGTGCCTCTCGCTTTTCACTTCTGTGCTAACTAAATAGAGTTCTAGGAGTAGCTAAAGTAAGCAAAAAATAGTTATGTTGGGTTTTAATTTTTTATTAGCGGTATCCAAAAGCAATTACTAATGAATTTAGAACTGTCATCACTAACATTTCATCTATTAGCAGAGACGGTCAAGAATTGATGTAAATGATTTGCTTATTTGGAGGACAAGTGGGTTTTTAAAATATCATTACCTCTTAGTAAACCAAATTTGAGTCAGCTGATTATCATAGGATTCTTTATACATTGAAAAAGGAGTAAGTTTTCTTGTTCTTTCTGCAGCTGATATGAATAAGAGAAGGAATGCAAAATCATGAATCCATTTATGAAGTGTACTTTTGAAATTATTTATCCATATCTTAAAATATTCATGCATGTGTATGCCTGCATGTGTTTGTGTGTGTGTTGGGGGAGTTAGAGGTAGAGAGAGTAACTCGTTAAGCATGATTGTTAATTTTCTTTTAGTTTTCTGTCTACTTATTGCTTTGGATAAGCATACTGGAACACAGCCAAAAATTCAGGTGGCTGAATACTAATTTTGCTGAAATTAGATGCAACAGCCATCCCTGCCAATTTTCTATCTAAATTATGCAGAAATTTGACTCTTGTAAAACATAAATCTGGTCAAAAATAGAGTTCTAATTTTCTAGTTAGTCAGTAAGACCTTCAACAGACTAATTATTCTTGTTTTAGTTTTTACTGTTTATTTAGAAAAAGAAAAAAAAATTTAAATACAGTAAAAGTCTTAATTGCTTTTTCTCGTGTAACCCAAATGTCGATTTTCCAGGACTAAAGGATGTAATATTTATAACTTTTTCTGATATAAAGCAGGCATGAGCCTTAGAAAACAATTAGTGCATCTTTCAAACTACTATAGTTATTGAATAATTACTCAAATAATGGTCAGTAATGGAATACAAAGGGTTATCTCTTAGCTAATCCCCAAGTAATGGAATTGGTATATCTCTGATTTTTCTCTTAGCCTTCCAGGGTTTAGAAGAATGAGACAAAAGTGATTATGGGAACTAGAGGGAGCCACTGGAGGCCACAACGAAAAGGAGACCTTATCTTAAGCAATTAATCAAGAAACTCATATTGTGGGACAATTATTCAGAGTTAATTCTAAAATAGCTTTAGAGCCCCGGGTCTTGAGATATTTTTTTCCAGAATTTTGTCAAGGTCATTTAGAGCACTGGGACAGTCTTAAATTAGAATAAAGGTTTGGTTTAAGTATATGTATTATTCTACACCTATAAGTGTATGCAATATGAAATGCAGTGTTGAAGAGCCTACATGTAGTTGGAACTTTTTATTTTCATTTGTATGTAAATGCACAAAATAGAATAAAATGTAGTTCTAAAGATAAAGAGCCTTTTTTTTTTCTTTTTTCTTTTTTTATTAGAGCTTTATAGTTGTACATAGTAGTTGTGTTCTCTCAGTGCCTGGGCAGAGCAGAGGCCAAGCCTCAAGTCACCCATCCTGCAGGCCCCTCTGCCCCTCCAAGCATGGCCTTCTCCAGCTGCTGCTCTGTCTGCCACCAGCTGATGATCATGTCATAGCCTTTGCCCCTGTTCTCTTTTCTCCCTGAAATGCTTATTCAAGGTGTCATCACAAGGCTACATCTTTTCTCGGGGATCAAGTCTTAGCTGAAATGTCACTTCCTCCTTGGTGACTATCTCAAGTAACCCCTCCCCTTCTTCACACATTTTCCTATTTCTATTGTCTTCTAAGCACTTAATCACTGTGAATTATCTTTTTTTAATTTGTTGCCAATAGTGGAATGCATTATGTAAGAAATAAATTTAAAAAAAGAAATAGACAACTGAAAATCAACAAACTTAATGTTTGCTAAGTGGTAGCTAAAATGACCAAGAAAAAAAAGAGAAGACTCAAATTACTAAATCACATAAAAATAAACAAATAAAATTTAAAAAATTATCGCCTATTTGATTTGCTAGTAAAATCCATGAGAAAGAAACCTTGTCTTTTGGTTACCTACCTCTAAATTGCCTAGAAAGTAGAATATTTTACCATCAATGCTAATCTGGAAAAGATAAGAATTTAAAATTCAAAGTTCAGTTTCTAGTGAACACCTGTTGCTTTCATACCATAAGATTGAAAAATAAACTATCATAAAGAAGGACCATCTGTATTTATCATCAGCCTTTAATGGTTCCTAGCTTAAATGCAGACTTAGCTCTGTCTCAGGCTTTGTCAGAGAAACAGACCAAAAAGGTATTAAGGATCAAGCTGTTACAAATTGTAATTCTTTATTTTGGGGATATAGAACAAATGACCAGAGAATACTTCTTCAAAAAGACGATGTTTAGCTTAAGCTTTACAGAGTAAGAGATAGAGGGAGAAGCATGGGTATAGCTGAGTGAAGAGTGTTTCTACAGGAGAAGAGCAGAATATGTGGGCATAAAGACCTTGAGGAGGGAAAGACCTTGACTTGTCTTAGAAATTCAGGGAATGAGCATGTGGTTTGAACAGAATGTTCAATACATGGATAGTTCTTTGAATTAAATTAAAACATGTCCCAGCTTGGATTTAGAAAAATGTTTGCCTAAGTATAGTCAAAAACAATTTAATCAGTAGTCCATAAAGTATTCAATGCAGATGAGTTTATATCCATACAGTCTATACAGATGATCTTCTTTATGTGCAGATTTTGCTTGTGGGACTTTGCCTGCTTCCTAGCATGTATTTGTAGCCCCAAATGCTCACAAAACTCCCACAGAACTTTCCCACATGTACAAAGTGGCAAAAAACTGAGTCACTCAATGTTCCTGTTCCCAGATGAGGTTGAATAAGGTGACACTGTCTTGGTTTCAGCTCTCATACTGTAAACAAGTGTCATTTTTGTGGTCTGTGTAGTACCATATGTTTTATATTTTTGTGCTTTTTGTTGGTGATTTTGTATTTAAAGCAGCCTCGAGCATAGTGGTGTAGTGCCGTCTGCTGTTCTAAAGCACAAGAGACTATGATGTAGCATAAGCTTCCTCAGACATGAGTTATACTGCTGTTAGTTAGTAGTTCAATATTAATGAGTCCACACTAGATGTTAAACAAGGCATCTTTAAATAGAAACATATGAAACAAGGTTATGAACTAATCATTTGATGAAAATGTTGTGACCAGAGACTCACAGGAACCTACCCCCGCATTTCCCTAAGGAGTAGTGGATCAATGTTCATAGTTAGGTGTTCACAGCAACTTTATATATGATAACTATCATAAATAACAAGAACTAATCATACCTGTATATGTAAATACATAGTTAATATTGACGTGTAGCAATTCATCACAACATTTAGTAGTTTAAAACAGCAACTCCCTGCTTTGAACGTGTGAGGTTCTATCCTGAGCAACACATAAAAATAAATAAAGATATTGTATCCATCTCCAACTAAAAAAATTAAATTTAAACAGCAACTGTTTAGTAGCTCACATTTCTGTGGGTTGATATTTTTTATCTTTTTTTTTATTGGTTGTTCACAACATTACAAAGCTCTTGACATATCATTTTCCTACATTAGATTGAAGTGGGTTATGAACTCCCAATTTTACCCCAAATGCAGATTGCAGAATCACATCGGTTACACATCCACAATTTTACATAATGCCCTATTAGTAATTGTTGTATTCTGCTACCTTTCCTATCCCCTACTATCCCCCCTCCCCTTCCCTCACATCTTCTCTCTGTACCCCATCTACTGTAATTCATTTCTCTCCTTGTTTATTTTCCCATTCCCCTCACAACCTCTTATATGTAATTTTGTATAGCAATGAGGGTCTCCCTTCATTTCCATGCAATTTCCCTTTTCTCTCGTGGGTTGATAGTTTGTGTTGACTCCACCGTGCAGTTTTCTGCTGGACATGGCAGGATTCAGAATATATTTGTGATTGCCTAGTGGGCAGTGCCCTCATTTAATGTGTCTGATGTTTGGCTGGGGGTCTGGGCTACACTCTTCTCTTCAAGCATGCTAACTTGAACTGACTTCCATGTTGATGCTTGTAAGTTTCGCAGGGGCTTCCCAAATTCTGTTAGCACTGCACCAGCCTTTTGAAAGGACACAGATTCAGGGAAGGGAATACTTTCTGTTCTTTCTTAGTGTAATTCATATATTAAACCTTGGCCGAGTTCTTTACATACTTTTGCTTGCTGTTACTCAAAAGCCAAAGAAGTAGAACTTCTTGCTCAGGTTGGCATAAAAGAAAATTGAAGTTCAGAAAGATTAAATGACCACTTAGCCAGTAATTGGCAGAGGCACATCATATATGTGTGTGTGATTGCAAGTTTTTTTTTTCTCCACTATTTTGCCTTCTGAGAGATAAATTGCTAACTTTTCTTATTCTAGGACAAGGGGGAACAACAATAAGATTAGTATTATCAACACAGGAAAGAAACAACTGCCATTGTTTGTCTTGGAAAAGAAACTGTGTCCTGTGCACAGTCTTCCTATTGTAGTAAGTTTAAGAAAATCATGATAGTAGTGATTTGTGAATATGTGGTGCTTGATTATAAATTCGATTTGCACCAAGGGCTTACATCTTGGATATGGAATCTTAGTTGTTATGGAATTTATTTTGAAAGACTTAAAGGAAGATGATTAAAATATTAGAGATATTGACATTGTCTGAAGAGATCTACTTGTATTTATTTCTTGTAAAAAAAATCCACAATATTACCATAGCTAGGTCCTATTATGCTATTGTAATCATAGTTGAACCAAGAAGAGTGATTAACGATAGCAATTTATTGTATGTGAGGAGGAGAGAAAATAGGAGATGTTGTCGTTATCATAAATCATATCATAAATAACCAAAAAGAAGCACTCAGAATGCTTGTGTGGTGTCAGCAGCCAGCCCTTTCAGGCACGTTGGCCCAGCATGTAGCCATAGAAACCCCAAAGTCATATTGTTATCTTAGTCTTGCTGCAGTTATGTGATACAACAGTATTAACATATAGATTAGGCCATTTATAATACTAGGTGTCACTTCAGGTTGGCTTGCTTATATAGCATTTTAGTTTTTTATTGTACAGAATGTTAGTGAAATAGTGCTTTTTTTTTTTTAAACAGGTCAATGTGTATCGGTATTTATAACACATCATCTTCTCTCCACTATTAATATATTGTGTTATTGATTGGTTTTACTATGTGAATTGTCATTGCCTAATTGTCTTGTTTTTGCTAGTAATTTCATTTTTTAAGTAAATTAGTTTATTTAAAAATACATACTCAATTGTATATGTTGAGCTGTGTTTTGAGGTTCTGATTACTGTTACATTATAGACAGGACAATTTAAAAATATTTTATGAGGAGATATAGATGGAATTAATTTTTTTAGCCTCATTTAGAACTAAAAGATAAAATGTTGAGTGAATTGCAGTTGATTTAGATATTGCTGCTTCTCCTTCCCCTTCCACACATCCAGTCTCTCTTCTTGTTATTTGCCAACTCTCCCAAGCTCCCACTCAACAGCATCCCACCTGAGCCTGAGCCTGACCTTCCTGGCAGTACCCTTTGTTCCAAACCCATTTCATCTCCAGTAATCCATCAAGTCATTTCACTTATGTTCCATTTTTCTCAGTCTTCTCTCCCAAAATTAAGCTAGTTTCATTTTTAGCCTCACTGTCTTAAAAGTGCTTTGAAACAACATTTTAAAGATATTACCTTTATCCAAAGTCATAAATCTAGTGGCCAGACAGCACTGTCACATATTTTTCATTGAGATATTTAGGGTCAGGAATAACTTGTTCTTGCCCTAATTTAGATCATCCCACACACATGGTCAATTACATGTAAAGATGTCCCTAATAATAAAGACCTTTAGCTCTTAGAAATAGGAAGTCAGATATAAATATTTATGTTTTGTAAATGAGAAATCTTAGGTCTTAGTAGACTAACTGAGCTGTGTTAGGTTGAACTGTGGGTCTGGGAATAGATTCCAGCCGTATTTCAGTCTAGCTTCGTTTCTAGTAATTTCCATTTCTTTCCTCATATCTGTCCTACTTGTGTACCTTGTGCAGATCCCTGCTCTACCACTTGAATTGATGACTGGCCACGAAATGTTGTTGATTCTTAAAGATAGGAAATTACCATAGTTGCATTCAGTAAGTGAATGAGTGAATGAATGAGTACTTGGAGCATTGAGTCACCTCAAGGAGCTGGTTATGATAAATATACCCAATATCCAGATGAATATAAAGGTATTTTTAAGGAAATAAATTTAAATATTCCTTTCACTACTTATTAATAAAAAAAGGATCTGATAAAACAGGATGTATAGATGAATAGAAAAATAATAAAGTTTGTGTCATCTTTGTAGAAATTGTTTCTGCATGTATTTAAAAGTGAGAAATCTAGCTTTAAATACACTTAATTTGGGGGAAAATATATACATACAGCATTTTATTGTGCCTTTATTTAAAGTTTAAATAGGAAGTGTATTTTCTGCTTAGTTTGAGAACATGCCACTGAATTTTAGAAGTTGCATGCATCTGTGTAGTTAATGAGATAAAAAGCTTTCATGCCATGTGCAAACAATTTCCTTTTTTTTCCTAATGTCTATGAGCTTTTTAGATTATAGTGTTTCTTTAAAGGCATTTACTATTCTAGTTAAAAAGATATTTTGTTCTAAGTCAATATTTATAGTGGCTTGGAATTAACCTCCCTGAAATCCTTGTGGTTTGTTCAGATCTTATTGCCTTGTTTTGTTTTTGTTTGAGAAGTTTGGTAAAGAGGCATGTTTTTCTCATTATTCCTCAAGGAAATGTAGGGAGTGTGGATTATTTATTTGTGTCATTAATGAAGGACAATTGGAATGGAGTTTGTAGTGCCTTGCCCCCATCAACATTTGTGAAATTTTTTAAAGATGGACATTAATATGAATACATTTTATTTATTTTATGTGATTAAAAGAGAATTTGACTGTTGTTGTAAGTCACACATTGATGCCTTTAGGATAAAGGACCATCTACTACTTATTCTTAAACAGTTATCAAAAATTATAGTAAATTTTATTATACAAAGTTAAGTATAATTATTGCATAATTATAAGTCATTTAAATAATAAGTGAATCTAGGTGAAGACTATTCCTGAGTTCTTTTGTTGTTGTTTTGGTTTTTTGGTGGTATGGTGGTATTTCATTTTGAAACTGGGTTTTGCTGACTTGCCAAAGCTATCCTCCTGCCTCAGCCTCTAAGAACAGTGGGGTTACAGGTGTACTCCACTTCACTGAGCTATTCATGGGTTCTTTGTAGTTATTTATATTATGATAAGCTTTCCTGCTATCGTTAAATACCTGTATTTTTAACTGTGGTGATGAATACAAATTCTGAGTCATTCATATTATTTCACATTGTTTTCTTTTTTTGACCAATGAAAAAACATACTCTATGTGTTAGTCTACTTTCTGTCACTATAACAACTACCTGAGACAATCAATTTATGAAGAAAACTTTATTTTGACCCATATTTTCAGAGGTTTCCATCAGTGATTGGTCAGCCCTGTTGCTTTGAGACTGTAGCAAAGCAGCACATCATAGCAGGAGCCCATGGTGGAGCAAAACCTCTCACATGAACCTTTGGAGGACATTTAAGATCCAAACTCCTACATGCAAAACCACTTGGAAGAATGAAAAGTTCTTCCTTATTGAGGCAATTTTTCTATGATTGAACTGTAACATTCATATTTTAGTGCATCTATATGAAAAGTAGGGTATTGATAGTAGACATGACTTAAATCAGTAAGTTAAAATTTTTTTGAAAATAGAGATTCCCACACTGGTTTAGGTGTGATTCTGCTTATGTCCTTTTGTTGTTGGTGGTGGTGTTTTAATTTTTCTCCTCAAGAAGTAGAGGGCTTATTTAATAATTTATGGTGTTCTCCAGTGAATGATAATGATTATAATCATAACAAATATCATAATTTGAACAAATTCTCACCAGGAGGAAAAACATTAAAAGTCATATCACAGGGCTGGGGTTGTGGCTCAGTGGTAGAGCACTTGCCTAGCATGTGTGAGGCACTGGGTTCAATCCCCAGCACCACATAAAACTAAATAAACAAAAATAAAGGTATTATGTCCGTCTACAATTAAAAATATTTTTAAAGGGACCTGGGGTTGTGGCTCAGTGGTACAGCAGTTGCCTAGCATATGTGAGGCACTGGGTTCAATTCTCAGCACCACATATGAATGGCTGAATAAAATAAAGGTCCATCAACAACTATAAATATATATATATATATATATTTTTTTTAAGTCATATCATTGTTAACTTTGGCCAACTTTTAACCCAAGCAGAAAGAAGGCACTTGTTTTGTAACTCCTTACTCCCCCATAGCAACATGAGTATGAAGACTTATCAAGCAGGTGGCTTCCTTAACTGGAATAGCCACCATCTTAAGTCTCTGCAACAACTCTCTACTGTTTTCATTGCAGAACAGAGTTGTCAGGGCAGATGGTTGAGGAGATTGGTACCGTTTGACCCACGAGTGCTAACTCTCGTCTTGTGCTCTTTTTTTTTTTTTTTTTAATATTTATTTTTCAGTTATTGGCGGACACAACATCTTTGTCTGTATGTGGTGCTGAGGATCGAACCCGGGCCGCACGCATGCCAGGCGAGCGTGCTACCTCTTGAGCCACGTCCCCAGCCCCCGTCTTGTGCTCTTTTGTGTTTCGTGGTTTTACAGTAATGATAGAGATTGCTTTTTGTTTTTTAATCTTTTTCAAAAGTGTTGTAAGGTTGACTTTACAATGCGTATATCTGCTATTGACCAGTATTATTATTTAGAAGCTTGAGTACTTACCTCTAATTATTGCTTACTTTTTACTGTTCTCTCAAGGAACGTGATGCTAATATCCACATCTGCTGAGTCGAGAAAGAAAGCACTAAGAAGTTGAAGATGTTGCTTAAATTTCACAATGAACAATCAGTTTTTCATGAACTAGGGTTTTATTAATACTTATTTATCACATATATACAGAAGAATCCTTTCCTCCAGTTTCAAAAATTTGAAACAATAGAAATATCTCATATCATCAGATATAATATTTAATTTCTTTTGGACAAATTGTTCAGTTTTGTAATCAAACTGTTTTCCCAGATGAGCATTAGAAAATATTAAGACACTTGTAGGATGTTTTATAATTATTCATAAATAGTGCTCATTTTTCACATACTTTACCCATAGTAAAAGGTAAACCATTCAGTAGCCATCACGTATTTATCTTATTGAAAAATCTTAGAAAATAGAATTTAAATTATCCATGTAATAAAAAGTCAGAAACTTACTATGCATAACCATCAACTAAGTTTGTGTTGGAGTAGGCATTAGCTAGATGAACTTATTTCAGTTGGTAATATTTCTAGAATAAAATACATTCACTCCAGTAGGAAAAACTCCCTACCCAGGAGAATGGATAATTAAGTGTAGAACATTTCGGCAACAGTGCAAATGAATGAACTGTACTATATAGTACCTGCATCAACCTAGGTAAATGTCAGAAATCATATTGGATAGAAAAAAGCAAAAGAACATTACATAGTATGAAATTTATGTAAAGTTCAAAAACAAGAAAGCTACATTCAAATGTGGTGAAACTATAATGGAAATGGGGACTGGTGGATTTTTTAAAATCTTGACTTTATTTTTGTCAACAGGAGTTATCCAGAGACTGGAATAGGGTAGCGAAAGCAGGGGTTAGTGGGAAAGGAGCCAAAGTCAGGAAAATGACATTGCTAATATGCTGTTTCTGAAATTAGGTTATGGTTTTACAGTATTTATTCATTATCATGCATTATACCTTATGTATACACTGTGGTGTTTGTAGGTATCAGATAATTACTCATTTAAAAGATTATTTAAAATGCCTTCATACTTTCTGCTGTTCTTATTAAAATTATAAGGCTTTCTTTTCCAGCAAAGTTCTTTGCCCATTTTGATTGATTTTGATACTACAATTAAAGTTTTCTTATAAGATTTTAAAAAGTGAATAGGAAATTATAAATTAAACTAATAACCTTGATTCTTTAAAAAAAACTATTTTCAAACCTTTTTATTTTAGGTATTCTTAAAATCAACATTTGTGATAATGTAGTATTGTAATTAATATCTATACTTTAAATCACATAAAACCTCTAGATTAATATGTTGGCAACAGGGACTTGAAATTTATAGAAATAAATTAGCAACACCAGAATATAATCCTGGCTAGTTTTTGTGTAGTCCTACTTTGAAACAAGTTTTATGCCAATTTTTTTCTTTCATTTAACAACCAATATTAGTTTTTTATTATTTTTATGAGTTATTTTAACTCTAAAAACAAACCAATGAATTTTCTAAGTTATTTATATGAAGCTATTAATTTTCTTCCTAGCCAAACCAGACATACTTTCTTCAGTTCAAATATCTATCTGGCAGCCATCTTGCCAATTCCAATCTGATAAAATTGCACTAATAAAATAATACAATTTCAAGCATACTATGTTCAGAATACAATTTTTCAAGCTGTTCTGCTTAAAAACCAGTTGTTGCATCTGGAGGACTCAAAATTATCTTACTAGTATAATAGTCCTTGGGTAACCCCTTTCTAGAGACTGTTTAAGTTAGAGCATTTCCCAATATCTTGCTAAGGAGCTCTCTAGAGGACTCATATTCAAAAGTAAGACAGATTGAAATTAGCCTCCAGAATTAGAACAAAGTGCACCTTTCCCCCGTTTTTTCCAATCAGTGTGTCTTTCTTTCTCTTTCTCTTTTCTTCTTTCTTTCCTTCTTTTTTTTTTTTTCTTTTTCTTTTCTTGTACTGTGGATCAAACCAGGGTCAGTTAACCACTGATCTATATCCCTATCCCTTTTTATATTTTGAGGCAGGGTCTTGCTACATTGCTTAAAAGATCTAGCTCAGTTGCTCAGGCTGGCCTTGAACTTGGAACCTTCCTGCCTCTCATCTTCTCATGTTGCTTTGGATTTCAGGCCTGCACCACCTATGTGGTCAGAGTTCGTTTTAATACATTATTGCTGCCAAACCTTTATCTTTCTGCCTTGGCATCTTTGGGATTTATGAATCACTATAGAGTAAAAGGAAATTCTTTGAAATTTAGAAATATAATATTAATAAGTATTCTAAAAAATTTCATTCACTTTGATAATATCCTAAAGTT
The DNA here is from genome assembly GCF_045843805.1 of Urocitellus parryii. Classification (NCBI taxonomy): domain Eukaryota; kingdom Metazoa; phylum Chordata; class Mammalia; order Rodentia; family Sciuridae; genus Urocitellus; species Urocitellus parryii. Next base: position 72,575,865 of record NC_135539.1, on the reverse strand, counting down.
TCTTCTTTCCGATTTTTCATGTTTACCAGTTGAGCAAATTCATTCTCATAAGAGTAAGGAGGGAATGAAATATTCACATGATCTGAATATGGTAGTTCTAGGACATGGATTATTTGGTCCTTTAAAGGGCCAAATAATAAATCCCTTAGGCATTCTTTGTTACATACGTAACTGTAATACAGTTATACATGCAGCAAAGAGGGTGAGTGGCCATTTCCAGTTTCTAAGGAAAAGCATTACAGAAGGGGGGACATTTGGTGGGAGTCTTAGAAAAAATAGCCACTAGTGTGTCAGGAAGGCAAAGACATTTCAGGCAAAGGGAGTTTCTTGAGCAGAGGCACTGAAGTGTGGCAGAGCCCTGTGTATCTGGGGAACTGCACAGAAGTGTGTCTGGAATGGGTGGAGCACTTCGGCCCACTGTGAATGAAGCTACTTACCATACTGGATCATGGAGCACCTTTCTTAGTCATGCCAGAGAAACTGGATTTTTATATTTTAGAGTGATGATTTTTTCTAACATGTTTTAGTCTAACAACAAAGCTTTTGTGGAAGCTCAGCATGTAAACCATACCTTTGGAGGTAACTCCCCCATTTAATAGAGAATAGGAGAACTCATCTCTACTGAGTAGTAGTCTCAGAACGAATTCCAGAAAATCCTCATCAACTCCAAGGGATGCCTTTTGCAAACTACTTCTGATGGAACCAGTGAAAAGATAAGATGGGGAGCCACACCTCAGATGTGCACACACAGAAAGTCATGTGTAAAAGATGGTTCTGAGGAAGGTGCCACTGAGGCCGAGACCAGATAGAGACTTGTTACAGTTGCAGAGAAGAGGCTTTAGGGCTTGGGACTAAGCAGACAGTAATGGCGGCAAAACATATTAAAGGAAATAGAATAGAAAACTTGTATTCACGGTACAGATTGGAAGGGGACATAGGGAAGGAAGTAATCTGCTATGACTCCTGCGTTTCTGTTCCAGGTACTAGATGGATGATGGTGTCATTATCAAGTAACAGCAGCAAGTATATGCTAAAGTCGCCTTGTTCTTTACAGTTTGCAGAATGCTTCCCATCTGTCGCCTCATCCATGTCCTGTGATCTCCCCTTAATGCTTTTATAGCCTGACTTTTGGTGCTATTATTCTTCATCCTTTTCTCTGTTCTGTTTCTCTAATCTATCTACCTACCTACCTATATCTATCTATCTGTCCAACTTTGGGAAATGAGATCTCACTGTGTTGCTCAGGCCAGTCTTGAATTCACAATCCTCCTTCCTCTGCCTCTTGGGTAGCTGGAATTATGAGAGCACACCCCTACCCCCACCTCTCCTTCATTCTCATTGGCCTCATGAGTCCTGACTTGATTCTCTAGGCTTCCTTTTTAAAATTCTTGCTCCACTGGTCTCCTTGACATCCGATCCTCTGTATTTCTTTAATTCTTCTTCCCCTTATCTTTATATGTAGTTATTCTTCAAAATATTTGAACCTGCTGCCTCTTATTTCACCCTTGCTCATACATCTATTATTATGATTTCAATCATCTCAAGAAAGAGCCTTCTCTCACACACCCTGACCTATTTTCTGAACTTCGGAATTATGTTTTTAGCTGCCTACAAGACATTGCTGACTAAATGTTTATCAAACTCTGTGTCTAGGCATCGAAGTAATCACTGTCCTCTTTTTCCTTATTTCCTGTTTCTATTAATGACTACATTTATCACTCTCTAGGCCTCAAAGTGTTGAAATTGTATTTGAACCCTTTCTCAACTTTTGTACTTCATTGCTGTTAGGTTCTATCCATTCTGTCTTCAGAACATCATTTACCTCTGTGCTTCCTATTTGTTACCACTATTCTAGTTTAGACTTTCATTGCCTTTTACCTATATCATTTCAGTAACCCTATAACTTGTCCCCTTTCCTTTAGTATCTATTTAGTCTCCCATCCCACTCACCCATATTTCTGCCAGTGTAAGTTTTCTAATACATATCCCAGTCATCTTCTCTGTTTGTCTCCATTTTTGTCCATTGTTGGTTCCAGTAGGCCTCCCTGTCCAGATTACCAGTAGAATAAAGGTCATATTCCTTTTTCTGGAATTCAAAAGTTCTATGATCTGGATACAATTTTACTAAATTTTATTTCCACTGCTTCTCATTTTGCACCCTACTTTCCAAACAAATGAAATTATTCCCTAGTTCTTATATGCTTACTGTTTTCTACTTCTGTCTCTGTCATCTGATCCTTCATCCTGGACTTTGCCACTCCCAATTCCAGATATTCCAAACATTGTATAATTACTAAGTTTTCCCCACGATTAACATTGCTGTGATCTGTTTTCCTCTGAATTTTATAGCACTTTGTCTATGGTACTTATCACTTTCTGTGTGCTATACACATTAGCATTATTTTCCCACTAAATTTTGAGCTCTTTTAAGTTATGAATTCTCCCTGAGCTCTTTCAGTCTATTTTATGCTAAATTAATATATAAAGAAAGAAATAATCTGATGTTGCAACCCTGTCAAGTAGGTAGAGCAAGTAGCATTGGTCCCTTTTGAAAGGTCAGGAAGCAGCCTCCTTGAGGTTGACAGATTGCCCAAGGCTGGTTGCTCTGTAGTGCCAGAACTCTAGCTGAAACATCATCTTTCCAAAGTCTGAACAAAATATATTGTATTATACATACTGCCTCTCAAACAGCTGACATCAAAAAAAATAAGTTATAAGTAGGAAAATAATTATATTCAGAAAATTGAAATTTATTCCAGAAATTTTTTAAAAAGCATGCCTTTCTGTTGCTTCTGAGGATGGTAGTCATATAATAACCCATCTCTTGATTTCTAGAGGGGTGTGTGTATATGTGTGGGGTGGGGCATGGGAAGGACATGGAAATTGATAGACAGTATTTACTCAGGTTAGGAAAAGAGCTCCTTAAGGAAGCAGCAGAAGAAAAACTGGAAATACTTAGCAAAGTCTAGATCCTGAAATTAGAGCCAGGTAACCTGAGAGGAAAACAATTAGTTTATACATCTGCCATCACTGACTATTGCTCTTAAACGAAGGATGGCACACAGGTAGGGAAGAGCCTTGGGAACTTTCAGCTTTACTCTCCAAACAGTTTCATTTCTTTCCTAGAAATTGTCTTTGAAGCATTGTTTTTATTAGCTTTTGTTACATTCTAATAATACTTCTTTTTTCTTTTTTTATCAGAGGAAGAAGAAGAGCAGGTACCCACTGATGGGGGCACATCAGCAGAAGCCATGCAAGTTCCCTTGGAAGAAGATGATGAATTGGAGGAGGAGGAAATTATTAATGATGAAAATTTCTTGGGTAAAAGACCATTGGACAGTCCTGAAGCTGAAGAAATACCTGCCATGAAACGACCTCGGCTATTAAACACTAAAGGGGACACACTAGATGTAGTATTATTGGAAGCTCGAGAACCACTCAGCTCAATAAATACACAAAAGATCCCTCCAATGCTCTCTCCAGTCCATGTACAGGACAATACAGACCTCGCACCTCCATCACCAGAGCCACCCATGTTGGCTCCAGTGGCAAAATCACAAATGCCGACTGCAAAGCCATTAGAAACCAAGTCATTTCCACCCAAAACAAAGACCAAAACCAGTTCTCCAGGACAGAAAACTAAGTCACCTAAAACTACCCAGTCACCAGCAATGGTTGGAAGTCCTATTCGTTCCCCAAAAACTGTCTCCAAAGAAAAGAAATCACCTGGACGTTCTAAAAGCCCCAAAAGCCCCAAAAGCCCCAAGATTATGTCTCATATTCCCCAACCACCTATCAGACCTGAAACACCAAATAGGACTCCTTCAGCCACAGTAAGTGAAAAAATTAGTAAAGACACCATCCAGATAAAACAAACACAAACTCCCCCCGATGCTGGGAAACTGAACAATGAGACTCAGCCGAGAAAGGCTGTGGTGACGGACAAAACGATCGATGACTCTATTGATGCTGTGATTGCTCGAGCCTGTGCTGAACGGGAGCCAGATCCTTTCGAATTTTCTTCTGGATCAGAATCTGAAGGAGATATTTTTACCAGCCCTAAGAGAATTTCAGGTTCGGAGTGTATCACTCCAAAAGCTTCCACTTCTTCGAACAATTTCACCAAGTCAGGATCCACTCCTCTTCCTCTTTCAGGGGGAACTTCAAGTTCTGATAACTCATGGACGATGGATGCCTCCATTGACGAGGTAGTGCGGAAGGCGAAACTAGGAACCCCTGCCAGTGTACCTCCCAGCTTCCCTTATATCTCTTCTCCCTCCATTTCTCCTCCCACTCCTGAACCTCTCCACACTGTGTATGAGGAGAAAACCAAGCTGCCTTCATCAGTGGAGGTAAAGAAGAAGTTGAAAAAAGAACTGAAGACTAAATTAAAAAAGAAAGAAAAGCAGAGGGATAAGGAGAGGGAAAAAGACAGAAGCAAAGAAAAAAGTAAAGAGAAAGATAAAATTAAAGAGAAGGAGAAAGAAAGGGAAGTTGGCAAGGAAACGAAGTACCCATGGAAGGAGTTTCTGAAAGATGAAGAATCAGATCCCTATAAGTTTAAAATAAAAGAATTCGAAGACATTGATCCAAAAGTGAGATTGAAAGATGGAATTGTGAGGAAGGAGAAAGAAAAGCATAAAGATAAGAAGAAAGATAGAGAAAAGGGCAAGAAAGATAAAGATAAGAGAGAAAAGGAAAAACTTAAAGATAAAGGTAGAGAAGAGAAGATGAAGGCCCCACCCGCACCACTGGTATTGCCCCCCAAAGAAATGGCTCTGCCCTTGTTCAGCCCTAGTGCAGCAGTGCGGGTTCCCTCCATGCTGCCTGCCTTGTCACCAATGCTCCCCGAAAAACTATTTGAGGAGAAAGAGAAACCTAAAGAGAAAGAAAGGAAAAAAGACAAAAAGGAGAAGAAGAAAAAGAAAGAGAAAGAGAAGGAGAAGGAGAAGAAAGAGAAGGAAAGGGAGAAAGAGAAAAGAGAGAGAGAGAAGAGAGAGAAAGACAAGGAGAAACACAAGCATGAAAAAGTAAGCAGTTTATCATTTTCGGCACTATCTGAACAAAGTCCTAGTGAAAAACACAGGTAAACAAAGCCAGCAATTCTATCTGTGTTCTGGATGTAAATCACCCATAACTTAACTGGAAATCCATTTGTAATAAGGTTGAAAGTTTAATTTTAATTCTGGAAGCCATAAGCTTGTAATCAAGCCCAACCCATGTACACTTGAAGATGTTAAAAGTTCTTAGCTTAAATTCTGTATTAACTGTGCTAATCTCTGGCAGGTTTTTTTTTTTTTTTTTTGGTTTGTTTTTAGAAATCTGTAATTTTAAAGAGTGAATGATATTTGTGTTAATTATCAAGTATACTGCATAATATTTTGCACTATTAGATACCTGGGAAAAACAGAACCCATTTTTCTAAGCACATACAAAATCATATCTCTGCTTTAAGAGGATAGCAAGGCCCAGGGAAGGACTTCTGACTTGGGTTTCTTTCTGGAGAGCCATTCTGGCATTTATTCAGGGTTCTGACTGTCTACAGTATTTTGAGTAGCATCTCTTATTCCTTCCATTTTCTACATTAACAAGATTAGAACTTGTTCTGAGGCTCTTAGCCTGAGCCTCTAGGCTGGTCTGGCAGTCTGACTTGTGAGCAGAAAGTAATTCCACATAGCAGAGATGTTTACCTTGTCAGTAAACAGAGTTCATCCAGAGAAACTGAAAGATCCTGCTATTTTGTAGGAGCCAGGACCTCCATCCTGTTGGCACAGGACATGGCCTCTGCCCATATGACTTTGTTCTTTCTCCATGGCTCTTGGGATTATTATACTTGTTGACTGGTTGATTTCAAAATTTTGTTTAAAGTTTCTAAAATAGCAACTTTCTATTCAGAGTGCCATCCATACAATCCCTCAGAGATCCTTTCCCTAACCTATAAAAGTGATCTTCTCTGTTTGAACTTGACTTCAAATAATAGTGAGTAATTTTTTTCAACATAATAAATATAAATTTGACCTATAGCAGATCTATTACCAATAACTTTGCAGTATTTTTAACTTCAGACTTATCTAGAAAACTTAATTTGAGTGAAAATGGTAATGGCAGCTCTCACATCTTTCTGCCTAACTTTATTCTTTCTTTGTCCCCCTTGGCCATTCTAAAATAGAAAGACATAGAATGGAAATGCTGATATCAATAACCAAGTATTGGGGCTGGGGGTGTGGCTCAGTGGTAGAGCTCTTACCTAGCACATGTGAGGCACTGGGTTCAATCCTCAGCACCACATAAAAATAAATAAATAAAGACATTGAGTCCACCTATAACTAAAAAAATTTTTTTAAATAACTGAATATTGGCAATTTAAGTATATACAAAAATTCAATTCTTTATTTACATTTTTAAAATTATTTATTATTAAATTATTTATTCTTATGTACAACTTGACAGGTTTGAAAGCACTTCCACATACTTTATTTTCTCCCTCTAACACACCAGTGAAATAGATCCAGCAGGTATTATTATCAGCCTTGAATGAGAAACTGACCCTCAGAGAGTAATATTGTCCAAGCTTGAGATCATGAGAGTAGCAAACAAGCCAAGTCACTTATGCCACAGATATATTTCATATTTTGAAATGTTTATTGTTAGAGATATTGTCGGACAGCAATTAGTCATTTTTCCATCATGTACTAGTAACTTGGCAGCTGAGCCCTCAATCATTCATGGTACTCTTTGCTTTCATTACCATCTTGACTTTGGAAATTCAGTGTCATTGTGTCAGTAATCATTATGAATTTGAGAGAAGCTCATCAGATTAGGTTTGTAACAGCAGTCCATACCTTTCCACAGCATCTACCTGACTTGAAGAAAGAACAGCCCCCAGACCACCTCTGGCAGGCTCAGTTACTTGTCACAGATTTCATCTGACAGAAAGACACACGTTCTTATGCCAGTTTTGATGGATTATGGATCAGAGATATGACAAAAGAAACATTTGTCAAAGTCAGCTATTTTATAAGAAATTTAAAAATAACAAAAATTGCTTTTAGAGTCAGACCTGAATTCAAATCCCAACCCTTGTGAAATTAGGCATGTTCCTTATATTAGATTTAAATGAGATGTAGGATATGCAGAGTACTATAGCTGCACCTAAGTAAATGCCATCTCAATAAACAGAGGTGATGGTGGTGGTGTTATTCCATTTTTAATCTATTTATAAGACTGTAGAGAAAAAAGGGGAGGGGCTGGGGATGTAGCTCAGTCAGTGGAGTGTTTTCCTCGCATGCACAAGGTCCTTGGTTCAATCCCCAGCACCGCAAAAAAAAAAAAAAAAAAAAAGAGTGTAGAAGCCTCTGGGTTTGCTACCTCATTGGACCATACTTGCCAACCTGATAGTACAAGTGGTCAATCAACTATTGTTATGCTTTGAACAAATCATTTCTGCTTTGTTAGCATTCATTTAAATTTTAGTTCTTTATATAGATATGAAAGGATAAAGGCCACTGCAACTCATGGAAATGCCTTGACAATAAGTAGAAATTGAGATATTAATATAAACTTTAAAACTTTTCTTTCTTCAACCCCACTTAAGTAAAATGAGTAATTGAAAGTAGACCTGAAATGGAGTTACATATGATCTATGAATTCTTACATGTTCACAGAATTAAGGCAACAAGGATAAATTTTAAAATCTCCCATTTTTGTTGCCTACTTACACAGATTTTACCAGCCTTGTCCACATTTATCAATACCAGTGGCCAACTAAGACATCATTAATTAAACAAGAATTGCTTAGTGAGTGGAAGTAGCTTTGGTCTTTGGAATTCAGCATAAGATCCCGAATAAAGTGTTTTAGCTTCTTTAATCCTTACATATTTCATATTTAGTATAGAAATAATGATAACACTAAAAATAGCAAAATAGTAATAGTTAATGTTTAATTACATATTCCGAACACCATAGTGAGAACTTTGTATAATCATAAGTCCTTACCAAACCCTCTGAGGTAGGCACTGTAGTGATTATCACTTAAAGATGAAAAATTGAGTTTTAGAAAGATGAATAAGCTTGTCCAAGATAACACACTTAGTAAGTGAGTGACAGGAGCCTGAATTAGCAAGGTGAATTGATGTTCCTAACCACTGTGTTTTCCTACATTAAGTTAAAAATGGGGTGAGTGAAATAATATATGCAAACTTTTAGTGCCCCTTTATGAACAATAATAGGCATTAGTTAGTCAAGGTTAGGAGTCTGGTGTGTCACTTATTTAAAATGGAACCATACTAACTTTGTAAGAAAAACCCATTAAGAGCAATTATGTTGACCAGCCATATAGCATAATAGCATTAGCAAAAAGAAGTGGTCAACCTAACAGTATATTTCAGAGCCGTTTAAAATGTTTATTGAAATTTTGGTTTCTGTATCAGTATATGTAATGCTTGATTATTTAAAGTAATGAATCTTTGGGGTTTATATAAATGTATAGGATCATAAGATTACTTTAATTAAAATTTACTCTTGGTATTTTAAGTGTTTTTCGGAGGAAGGATCATTGTAAGAAAACTCCTTGCTATTTATGTTAGTAGAATTGGAAAGTTGTATCTACGTGTGTGTGTGCGCATGCGGGCAGGTACGAGCACACTGCTGGGGATCGAACCCAGTGCCTGTCACGTGCTAGCCAGGGGCTTTACCACTGAGCTCCACCTCCAGCTCCACCTATAATCTTAAATACAAGATAAGCCAAAATCCATCTGTCAAACTGAGGAATGTGTTTTTACACTTGAATGTATTCTTATTTAAATATGATCCTGATGGCCCAGTAGAGTGTTGCCCTAAAAGATGACATCACCATCTGTAAATAAATATGCCCAGTGCTGGCCCACAACTAGCACCGAACATGAGCTTTGGCAATCACACTAATCTTGATTGAGATTCCAGCCCTGCAAGGTGTTTTCTAGCTTCTCATGAGCCTCTCTTAACCTCTTGGACCTCTGCTTCCTTCACTCTGTCTCTGCCCTTCATTCAATACCAAGAAGAGACAGCATCATTGTGTAGTTTACCTCTGTTTAAATATAATAGTTTCATGCCTTCTCTAAGAATATGTTGGCATAAAATGTCTCTCCTTCTTTCTCATAGAAAACACTAAGTGAAGACCAGTTTGTGTCATTTAAGATGAATAGATGACTAACAATTCAGAATTTTCTTAGTGTTGATAACAAATCCATGGATAAGTAAGTGAAAGTTGTATGTAATGGAAAGTCCATAGACTTTATAAAGGATTCCGTAAACTTTAACCTACTGACTGATGAATTGTTTCATTTGAGTTAACATTAGCTATTGAATGAACTAACCTGGATAGCAGATAATTTTAACAACTGTCACTTATTGAGTACATTTGAGTGCCAGACCTGGGCAGAACTCCATTATTTAATCCTCCAAACACCTCTGGGAGTTTGGCATTGCTCTTCCTGTCTTACAATTGGAAAAACTACGCAGAAAGGTTGGATGATTGCTGCAGCACTGGGTGGAAGAGCTGTGGTTGGCCAGGTCTGTCTGCCCGAAGCCTGGGTACCTGTCTTCTCAGGCCCCTCCCTCTGTCTGCTCTGGTATGTCTGAGTAAGGGGAAGCTAGTGGGACAGGGATGGGTAAGAAGGGTCAACACTCTGGAGCAGAGTGACATCATAACTCGATAAAATTCTAGTCCTCGAGGAAACCTTAGCGAGTTCCTGTTCAACTGCCACATTATAAAGACAGGACAGGGATATGTTCCAAGCCTTAATGACTTTAGTAATCAGAACAATTTAAAGTTTTAATGTTTCTTTAATCTATCCACAAATCCTTTAGGGTTTGCCCCTAAATAAGTTTTTATTAAACAGTTTATTCTTTAGAGAATGATAAATAGTCTTAATTTTTTTCCCTTTAACAAAAGACTTTCATCTTGTATTTAAAGTAAAATAGTTTCATTTCTGGTGTTTTTTTCATAAGCTGTTATAACTTGTGAAATAAAGGGGTTTTCAGTAAATAAAATAGTACAGTAAATGGGGGAAATTCTCCCTTTTTATTTCTTATAACTACCTATTCCAAGACAAAACCAGTAACTTAATGTTTAAATAAGCATGTTTAATTATAGAAGTTACCAAAAGTCGCCCTCCGAGCCCTTGCTGAAGCAGGCACAGGTTGTTTGAGTGTCAGCATTGGGTGCCACTCATTATGCTCAACCACAGTCGTGCATCTTCTTCTGTCTTCTTAATATTTTAGATAGCTTATCAGTGTTTAGTTAGACTCTGTTTCAGAAGTATGTAAAGACTCTAATTGCTAAGAAAGACAACAAAAAGGTTACCAGTCAGTAGTGTCCAAATGTTAGGTGATTAAACTTGGCTTTTTGTGAGAAGTATTTATGGATTTTTCCTAACTTATTAGCATAGATGGGAATCTGAACTCGTGCTTGCTGAACTTACTGCTACCACAGCTAGTACACATATATGGTGTTTTTTTTTTTTAATGAAAGGAGTTTAACATTAAAAAAATAAACTTGGACAGATTATATTGACAAAGCTGCCCATTACCTTTGTAGAAAGTCCCTGTCAAAAGATAAACTTTAAAGCTGGAATGCATGAAAGAGTTCCAAGATAGAATTTAAATTTAAACTGATTCTTTATAGATAAGCTTTTTAAAAATCCACCTCTTTGCTTCAAGTCAGGATTTTAAAAATAAATTTCCCCTTTAAATCTCTTGAGCGATTTTCATTTTTTGCAAGGCCGCACTGCTGGTGTCCTGGAAAAATGGAGAGTTAGAGCTTTATCAGTTGGTGCCCTGAGGTATGTGGCAAAGAAGCTAAATCCTTGAAGATTAGCAAAAAAAATGCAGCACATGGCAATAAGGGGCTTATATGACTACTAGTATTAGTTCAGGTGAAAGAAGTATTGCTTATACATAAAACTGGACAAATCCACTGACAATGTATTTTTAGTTAGCTACAAAGGAGTCTTATATTGCTGGACTTTACCTCTTTGGTGAATTGGGAAGCTTAGTAATCCACTGTAAATGCTCTTCTGCTTGCCCCAATTCTCAGCATTACTCCAAAGTGCTGTTCTTTTATTTTAACCCTTAAAAGCTCATGTTGTCCCCAGATTTTGGCTCCATGCCATTAAAAGATGGCATTCGTCATTTTGTTTAAGTAATCAAAGTTGTTTTTATTGAGTTTGTTGTTTCTTAGGAAGTAAGCATGAGAAATTATTTTATAATTATAAGAAGTATCTCTTTTCTTTCAATAAACATTCAGTTAAAGTTGATAAAAGCAAAAATATGGGAAGAAAATTTTGTTTAGAAATTATATTGTCTATATCTATATTAGCATCCTCATTAGTCTTTCTCTTTTAAAAGTTTATTGATCTTGGGCTGGGGTTGTGGCTCAGTGGTGGAGCACTTGCCTAGCGCGTGTGAGGCCCTGGGTTCAATCCTCAGCACTGCATAAAAATAAATAAATAAAGTAAAGGTATTGTGTATAACTACAACTAAAAAAATAAATATTTAAAAAAGTTTATTGATCTTTTTCTATATCTTGAATTTAACTTCTTTGAGAAAAAATGTGTGTAAGTAGTTTATAGTTGTCCTATTTGGGACAATCCCAGTTTGCATCTGTTTTATGGTATAATTAAATCTCCCTTTCACTATCAGAGATGTCTCTGGATAACATGGGCACAATAATTACAGATAAAACTGAGCTGACGAAGCAAAATCATTCATTAATTCAACTAGTTGACTGAATACCTGTTGCCTTTAGGACCCATTCGTACCATTTTTAATCTGACTTATAAAATGGGTCACCATTTTTGTTTGCTTATTCTTCCATGTTATTTTTTATTTTTTATAAGAGGTCATAAATAGATGATATCTTGATTTGTTTGCCCTGTAAGCCATTTAAGACAGTGTCAAAAACCCAAGCTACTTTAGTCAAATGGAGGTGAAGCCAAAGTTAATCTCAATTTCCATATAAATTAGTTATCCTTTCATAGAGAAAAATACATTTTATAACTAACCCTAGCCATCTCACAAGTATGTCATTTATCATAGGAAACCTTGGCTAAGAAAGTGAACCGTTCCATGCAGGACGTCAGCATTATCAGAAAAAGAGCTCAAAATGTGTCAGAGAGCCTAGGAGATGTATGGTAGAACAGGAGATGAATTTGGTGTCAGGAGGATTTAGGCCATTTATATTTACTGACTTTTATATTTACTGGCAAACCAGTTACTCTTTCTGAGCCCTTCATTACATGGGCATAATAATAGCTCCTAGAGCACTTGCTGAATTTGAGATCAAGTTCATAATGTATATAGGGATTTCGTGTAATAGTGTACAAGGATATTATTGTACGATTATTGTTTAGTAAAGAGTAAAAAACTGGGCTGAACACACAATGCAAAGCATAATAATAAGCCAGAATTTTTTTAAGGTAGGGAAAACCACTTTCTTTTTTTAATAAAACTTTAGAAAAAGTTATTTGTTTAAATAATAGTGTTGTGGGTTGAAGGAATGAGGAATAAGAAATATTACTCACTGAACAAGAAGTTCTGCTGTGCTGTTTCACAGATAGCAATAAGGTACTGCACATTTCAGAAAGCTAGAAGAAAGGATTTCGAGAGTTTTTACTTTAAGGAAATGGTAATTATTTGAGGAAATAGATGTGTTTAACCTGATGTAAAAATTACACAACACATTCATGGCAACAAATGGAAAAGAAAGAAAAAATGGTTGTCCCATATAGGATCTATTTATCCATAAAACAGAACCCAGGGCTGGAGTTGTAGCTCAGTGGTAGAGCACTGCCTTGCCCGTGTGAGGCACCAGGTTCGACCCTCAGCACCACATAAAAATAAATAAATAAAATAAAGGTATTGTGTCTACTGACAACTAAAATATTTTTTGAAAACTTATTAAAAATAAGTTGATTTTTAAAAAACAGAACCCATAATATCTACTCCATGTAGTTGTTAAAAATCCTTAAGGAGAACATCTGGAAAATAACTAGGCACAATGCCTTGTCAAGTTGTAAGTGACTTGTAAATGTTTATATATTTTGGTTATATTTATTTATTTACATAAAGTGGGAAGGTGCAAAAAGTATGGAAGTCTTAACAGTTCACAAAATAAAGACTGAATCTATGGTTTTCAGATTTATTTAGATATGAGCTTTTCATTTAAAAAAAATGTTTTTGAAGAAAGAACACAAACCCTAGGTAGTTATATATGGGTCTTGCTCTACCCCATCATAGTGACCCTTGATCCTCTGGGACCTTCAGGAAAACCACTGTTCTGTTCTGTCTGCAGAGCTGGACAGATGAAGGACAGCAGCCAAAAGTGAGAGCGAGTGTGTTTTGGGGGTGACATTGGTAAATTAAGATTTGGATGTTATGAGATGAAATGCATGATATTTAGTTGGAATTTTTCAATACACAAGCTTCTGTCTTGGTCTTAGGTTCAAGCAATCAGTGTTAGTATAGAAGGGGAAAGTTTGAAGACATGACAGTGGAAACTGAGGACATTGATGAGATCACTAAAGAAGAAACTGGAATGACAAGAGGAGAGGAACAAGCAATGTTGGGCAAAAGCAGGGGCTGTATAAAGAGGGTAGAGGCTTACTAAGGCCTGTAATGGAGAAAAATATTGGAACATTTGCCAGTAGTTAATGTCTGCAAAGAGTGGTTTTAGGGCTGGGTTTGTGGCTCAGTGGTAGAGTGCTCACCTAGCATGCACTGGGTTCAATCCTCAGCACCACAAAAATAGAATAAAGGTATTGTGTCCATCTATAACTAAAAAGCAAAAAAAAAAAAAAAGTGGTTTTAGTGGTGAGGTTGGGGCAGAAACCAGAGTGGGTCAAGGAAAGAATAAGAGATGAACAGACAGCAAAGCCAATAAAAGAGACAACAAATTGAAGACTGAAAAATGTGAGAAGTTGTTAGCCAGATGTTGAGGAGAAGGTAAAAAAAAAAAAATTTAAAGGTAGAATTGAGTATATTTAAAAGATAGACAGGGGCTATGGTTGTAGCTCAGTGGTAGAACACTTGCATAGCTTGTGTGAGGTACTGGGTTTGATCCTCAGCACCACATAAAAATAAATAATATAAAGTTCTAAAAAAAATACAGTAACATAAAAAACAACTTAAAATAAATAAAACCTAGATTAAAATAATTAGTGGAATGGAGAGGCTGAGGAAGAAGACTCAAAGCTAACATAGGTGGACTGTAGGTTATGGTTAGGGTGCAGAGACGTTTATACATTTATGGGGAGTTGAAGGAGTTTTCCTGTCATTGGTCGCAATGCTTTTTCCTATGGAGTTTGCTAATGGGGGGAGGGGGGTTAGGAAGGGACTTGAAAGAGATAAAGGTTTGAAATCATTGCTTTATATTCATGCTTGAAATGTGTCTTAAGCATGTGTCACTGTGATAGACACCAGGAAATAGCAACAAACAAAATAGATGTGGTGTCTGCCCGGCTGGAAATCCAAATAAACAGATAGTATTGAAGGCATAGATGAAGGTAGTTCTTTTAAGATTTTCTTTGATATCACTCAGTGCCTGGAGGATAATTTTAGGTTGGTCCTAGTTGAACAGCAGAATACCCAAGAGGCAAGAGACTTGGGGATATGTTCAAGATAAGTTGTTAATTTAACAAATGTTTGTTGACCTGCCAGGCATTGTCAAAGAGAATGGTCAGAGCAGATCTTGATGTGATGATAGATTTTTTTAAAAATGATGATAGTAAACTTCCTAGAAACAAATAAATACATAGGAAAAAAAACACTAGATTTGGTCCATGTGCAAGTCACTGTATGATATGATATATTGAGCAGTATTTAAAATATGCATTTCTCCTTAGAACCACTCCACTCTTCTGTCAATTCCTGAACTGAAAAATAAAATCAGTGGTTTGCAGCTAGGTGTCAGGGACCTGCTATGAACTATTGGCATATGATATTTCAGGTCCACAGCTATTAAACATCTGGCATGGCTGGGGAGAGTCTCTTATAACAAAGAATTATACCACCAAAAGTGCAAACTTCCACTGAAAAATTCTGATATAGATAACTATTTGAAACTACAGAGTTTTGTTTTAGTTTGTTTATTAAGAATACTTACCAAATCATGATCTTCAAATCAAAAATTGTGAAGAGACCCTTTAATGTGATACTCAATTTGTGTATATTTTTAAATATAGTTCTTAGCTTTTTCAGCAGTCATTGCCTTCACAGTAAATCCTTTCTAAAAAAAAAATAAATCAGCTTTTTTTTTTCTTTTACAGCATTTCAGATCTTTTTACTATTAACCAAAAATAGAATAGTTTAATGCTGTAATGAACACTTGACAATTCAGCTTTTTCATATAATAAAACAATGAGTTTAATGTTTATCAAATTCTACAAATAGAGGCATTTTATCTTATAAAGAAAATTCCATTGCAAGTTTTTCCTTGTATGTTAAATCTAACAATCATATAAATGCTCTACCAAATGCACTAGATAACAATTTTGTTTAAAAATTCTAATATAATAAAACCCAAGAAATTAATCTAAACATTAAAAAATCCAGAAATAAGAGCCATATTTACATAATGTGATTAAAGTTCATAAAATTTCTTATCATATCAGCTAGCCTTTAGATGTCGCAACCAGATTATCTTTTAGTCTATCATCTTAGCCACATTTGTGACTTAAACATGTTTATTAAGTTTGTAGAGGTAGGAAAGTAGAAGAGGTAGAAGCTACTTTTGTAGAAAAAAGTAAAACTGAACTGTAATGTACTAACTTCCACAGATAAAAGTGGAACCAGTCGTTCCAGCCCCGAGTCCAGTTATCCCCAGATTGACTCTTCGAGTTGGCGCTGGCCAAGACAAGATGTAAGTATAAACCTTTGAATTAGAGTGAAGCAATTGAAACTTGACCTCTTCTACCCTGACCTGATAGATTTAGGACTCTTCGAACCTTTTGCAGGTATGAACATGTAGGGTCAAACTGTTTTGAGAACTCTCCATTTTCAAGTTTTTATTGGTTTCTTCTATAAGTAAATGCTTTTTGCTTTGTTTAATATGCAGGATCCTTTTTTTTTTTCTTGTTCTTTTTCTCTTTTTTTATTAAAAAGATTAGCACATGACATTGTTTCTGCATAGTGTTTAAGGTCTTAGTTATCTGGAAAATAAGAAATGGTATTGGGTGGGCTTACTGCTATATTTCACTCAGGAAGATGTAATGTTAAACTGTCTCATGTATGGCACATGGTTTTATTCTGTGCTTGTGAAACAAAGATACTGTTAGAGACTAAATGAAACAGTATACAGTGGTAATAACTAATTTTTTAGTTGTCCAGCATTTTTCATTTGTATGTTTTAAAAACTTACAAATGCAGAACTGGGGGTATAGTTCAGTGATAGAATGTTTGCCTAGCATGTACAAGGTTCTGGGTTAAAAAAGGAAAAAAAAAATGTTAAAACTAGAAATGTAGGGGCTGGGGATATAGCTCAGTTGATAGAGGGCTTGCCTCACATGCATAAGGTCCTGGGTTCAATCCTCAGCACCACAAAACAAAAAACAAAAACAAAAACAAAACCTAGAAATGTAAACCCTGTGCTGCTGTCAGTCTTAATCTTCCCTGAACCATTATATTAATCCATTTTTAAAGTAAATTAGTTGAACATTTTTTTTTAGTCGTCTTTTAATTTGAGCCATGAAAGTAAGAGTAGGACCTATGAATTTAGTAGTAGATAGAGTAGAAACAGAAAATTTGCTTTGGGTTCTCAATGGTTCATTTAATTGTTGTATATGTTTATTCTGCTGCTTCTGTCAACTAAGAATATGGTGTAGTAAAGAAGCCTCGTATGATTTTGAGGCAGACATGATCTTCCAGCAGAGTGTACCCTCCTCTGAAGATTTTAAGCACAGGATCCAAATGATTCATATTTTCTTACCTAAATTCTCCAGGAAATTTTCACATTATTCTTCCTGATTGTACCGGTAAAGACCTGGACAGTGGGTGGTAGTAGTGTCAACAAGCTTAGAAAATGTTAACAAAAATATCATGTATTCAGCCCTTTTTAAACCAGTTACTGATATATCTGGTACCCTCAGTCCACCTGCAGAGATTTGAATGATGTCCTCATCTCTCAACCAGCAAAGGACAGAGGAGACCCGCCCAATAACTCTCCACACCATCTCCTTGGAAATTCTGAATATTGTCTAATTTTTCTATTCTTATTCTTATTCATCACTCAAAAAAATACTTCTCTCCTGCCAATTAATATTTAATTCTGTTTTCTGAGTTGCTCACCAGTACTTAGTCTCAACTCCCACATGAAAGTTTTGCCAGCTTACTCCCTTTGGAGAATTAAGGTTTGTAAAAAGGCTTTGATAGTTATATTTATCTCCTTGCCCTTGTGCATCTTTCAGTCATTCTGTTAACTATTTTATTCTATTTCCTCCTTTCAGTAAATAACTCATACACCTAAGATATTGGAAGATGTGAGAAACAGATATTATTATTCTGGAACAAAATGTTCAGTTTGACAGAAATTATAATAAGCAGAGATTCTAGACAAATACCCTGGAAAGAGTTCAATGTTATATAAGATATAAACTTTCAGATATTTGGTAAATAACCCCAGTGTTTATGACAGATTAATCATTTGACCAAGGCAAATGCAAAAAAAATCCTTACACTGAGCAAAAAGATTAAGTAAAATACATTACATTTTAAATTAAAAATAAGAGAGAGAAGCTTCAGTCAAATAGAAAAATAGAATTTTATGTGAAATAGAGCTTAGACAAGTGGAGTTTTTTGGGTGGAGGAGGGTGGTCTAAATCAGGAGTCTATAAACTACAGCCCACTGCCTGGTTTTGATTAACCTACAAACTTAAATGTCTTTTGCATTTCTAAATAGCTGAAATTTTTTTAATATTTTATGATATATGAAAACTATATGACATTTAAATCGCAATAATCCTTAATAGTTGTAACATAAGGATGTATGGTTTATTCCATGACTGTAATAATGGAAAAGTGGTGAAAGATTCCTACAAGTTGTGCCTTTAATGACTTAGTTTGTACACACTTAGGGGGTGAACTCATATTCTTTAAAAGTGAAATAAATGAACAGATGGGGTTCAAAAGCAAAGGGGATTGAATAGTCCAGGGATAGGGAGAAGTGTTTATTGCTAAAGGACAGGCAAAAAGTAGACTCTTGAAATTATGGGAAAAAGAAAAAGCTTTACAAGGTTCAAATTATACCCTCTCTTTGGAAATCTTTAAACCAATGTTTAATTTCTAAGTCTTAAAGAAGTTATGTCTTTTGCCCTTGATCCAGAAAAGTACTTTGAGGTTAGATTGTTTCCTCTGTTCTCTATTATTGCTCTTTGAAACAAAACAGAGGTAACTTATTTTTCCCTTGCTTTTACATTCCTGAAAACTGTTCTAAAATGATGTATGCTGAGGTCAGTACCTCTTTCTGACAGTGTTAAAATTCAAGATGACTTTCCAAAGACCTCAAATTCCTTTAACATGTCTTCCAGTGATGGATATCCCAAGTTCCCTATAGTCTATATTGAAGAAGAAACTAAAATCCAGCCTTAAAACTGTAGTTTCTACACACATAAAGTAGGAATAGGGAACATTCAAGGTAATTGTCTGAGTCCAGCCTCATAATCAAGTTGTTCTTTGATACCAAAACAGCAAGTAGGCTTTGGCTTGCCCAGGCACAGCTGCCTGGAACTCTGTTGATCAGGATCCTGGGGTCCCACCTGGACTCAGTGGCAGAGTATGGTGAGTGGAATGTCTGTGCCAGGATGGGTCAGTGGTGGCACAGTTGTGATTTGTCATTCTGATCTTATTTTTTTTTTTAATCTAGCTCTTTTTGAGCTAGTGTAGAAGAAGTTGGCAATTTAACAGCATTCTTTTTTTTTATTATTATTCATTTCTATGAAGAAAACAGAGCAGAGAAATGTGATAAAATTTGTTGCAGACAGGGACTATTGAGAGAGAATTATCAAGGAAAACATGGCAGAACAGGACCTACATCTTTTCTAAGTTTAAATGGCACTCAAAATTCTATTAAAGGAGCCTCATATAAAATGTTAATTTTACATATTTGTAAAGCATTAAGAGAAAATGTGATATAAATTTGCATAAAATTTTGAGAAATAATGATTGGAGTAGGGAATAAGCATTCTTTACATTTCTCAAGTGTCCACTAGTGCTGTCCTCTCACATGTCCCTTAGAGGAAGCTGCTGCTCTTTTCTATCCATTTACCCATGCTTCTCCTTGGGCCAGAGGTTCTTCTGCCCAGCCATGCTGCTCATGCTGGTATCCCAGGATATAGTAAAAGGAAATTATGACTCCTCTGCTCTGAGGATGTTCCTGTCTGTATTCCGGGAGCTCACCAGAGAAGGTGATAACTAATAAAGCCCCTCTAGATGTTCTAAAATGCGTGGTCAATTTTTTCTTAATAGTTAATAATGTATTTGATCTGGTAATCATTTATGATGACTTTCAGGGAACAGTATTCTTGGTGATGATTCTAAATGCTTTTGAGAGTTCATGATAGGTGTTCTGTTTAACAATTTAACCCAGTTTTCAAAATACTCAAGTTATGTTGAGATATTTTTCAGGCACTGTTTTACTGGTGACAATTATTTTCTTTTTGCTAATGTTTTAATTTCCAGTGGCAACTAGATTGATTTCCTAAATTCATGAAATTTTTCTTTTCATGTCATTCTTTTTTTTTTTTTTTTTTTTGGCCACAGTTCATCAAATGTAGCTTATGCCTAATGAAGAGTTTTTTGATAGTTGTAGTTTCTAAATTATTTCTATATACTGTGAAAATGGGAGCAAAAGCTTTGCTTATTAATTTTGAAGAACATAATACAACAGACAGTAGTATGGCTGTATGTATAAACGTGACTGTATAACAAATGTGATCCTGCAATCTGTACCTGTGGAAAAATAAGAATTCATACCCCATTTGAACCAATTATATGATATGTCAAGATCATTGTATTGTCTTGAGCAACTAATTAAAAAAAGAAAGAAAATAAATCATTTAGAAACCAAAAGAAAAAAAAACATAAGGGGTTTAATCTTTTAAGACATAAAATAAGTACAGATATTTATTGTCTTTATATGTTCTAAGCTTTTTGACAATGGAAACAGAATAATCATGGGCATTCTTAAAGATAATAATTTAGAGCATTTTTAAGGAAAATAAGCATTTTTATATTTTAAAATGCAGTTTAGCCAAAACATATTTAATAGAGTGAAAAATGTATAGTAGCATTTTAGTGATAAATTCTTTGGAGAAATAATAGTAAATGGTTTTTATTCTACTTTCTGCATTTTCCTTTCAATACTTGAAGTGTTTTTTCCAGTCAAAATTCAGGATAACAGTAAAGTAGGAAATAGAAATAGCAAACTGAGATAAAGAGAAGAAAAAGAAACAAATGATTGTGCATCAAATATTATTATAGCTTTCTAGCAATAAGGTCAAAAATGGAAATAATATTTTTGCATGAGGGATGCTGGGGATTGAACTCAGGGCCATAAGCATGCTAAGCATGTACTCTACCACTGAAACAGATGCCCAGCCTCACAAAATACTTTTTTAAGACGAAAAGAGTGGGGGTAAGATGACTCAGTTTCTCAGAACGGGTCAAAGATTTTCAAGGCACTAGATTTAAAAATTAATTTCCATATGGAACCAGATGACAAGGACAATGTCCTCCTTAGCAGTTTTTACTGCTGGCACAAAGGCATTTTTTATTGACTGTTTCTCTAACCCACCATAATCTAAGGGAAAGCCTAAAAGCACAGCTCAATGAAAATGTCTCTTTAAAGGGCTGTCAAACCTCTAGTTGAGACATGCTTATTTACTTTTGGGTATTTTGTGTTTACTCAGAATTCTAGTTGTAAGTAGCAGAAATCCTAATCAAACTACCTTAGAGCAGGAAAATAAAAAGAGGTGTATTTGACTTTAGGTGGGCAGTATTGAGGGTTCGTAAGGCATTATTAGAGTATGACTCTGCTCATTTTCCTTTTCTCCATCTTGCCTCTGTGTGGAGAGAGATATGGCCCAAGTCATTCCAGATTAATGTGGTTCTTCATGCTCAAAGTTCCTACCAATTCCCATCAAAAACTCTAATTCACCAGCCCCTGTGGTAGGGAGACACCCTGTCAGAAAGGGAAATAGTAGGTTCCATTAGGAAAAGAGTATCTGTCACCAGAACAAGATGGAGGAGGCAAGCAGAAATAGCTAATATATTTTATTTTAGCTAGGGAAAGGCAGCCAGATTTTGTGTAAAAGCAAGCCAAGGAACAGGGCAAGACAGCCATGGCAGAATGGTACCTACCACTGGTTTAAAAATGATACTAAAGAAATCAAATTTAGGAGCATTTCAGAGGACCATCCTCTGAAATGGAAGGCCTTTTGCTTTTCTAATTTTGTTTCCTATCCAATAAAAC
Organism: Urocitellus parryii; assembly: GCF_045843805.1. Lineage (NCBI taxonomy): Eukaryota > Metazoa > Chordata > Mammalia > Rodentia > Sciuridae > Urocitellus > Urocitellus parryii. The sequence goes on along the minus strand of NC_135539.1, from coordinate 72,554,366 downwards.
TATCTGCTTTCAATTTATTTTTATTATTATTATTATTATTATTATTATTATTATTATTATTGAAAAGTATTGATAGTTTTCTTTGTTTTGCCCTGGTTAACTTGTTACTGAAACAAACATTTCATAGGAATTTGCCTATGTTAGAAGAGAAATATCAAGAGCAAAAACAAGGAAAGAATCTTAAGAGTCACTATATTTAAACTTTATAATTGGTGTTTACATTTTAAATGACTACATATATATTTGAAATTTAAAATAACCTATTTTTAATGCTAGTGAAAGGCACAAATATTACTAATGAAGTTTCCTGGTTGCTGAACAACTGGAACATAGAAGTCGAGATTGTGTACCTTAGCTTTACTACCTTACTGTGCTTATAAATTCAGTGGTACCAAAGCCATTTATCTCAGCCATAATTCTGACCCACCTCCAAAAGGAAGCAGGTAGTTAAAATTTTTCTTCAGCCAGAATGTGTCTTCAGCCAGAATTCTGGTTTTTCCAAACAAGGAGTTCCTGATTTCCTTAATAATCCCTTTATTTTTACTGAACTAGAATTATAAAGTCTGAATTTAATTTTTCCCATCACACATTGTAATTTGTTCATTATCACTAAATATGCAGTATGTTCAAAAGGAAAAACTAGTATACTGTCAGAAAAACTAGCTTTAGGTTTTGGGAAATGCTTTTACAACACAGTAAAACAAGTGGAAAGATTATATCAAAGCATTTCCATCTTACTTGTAAACAATTACAGCAGTTCTTACATGGATACCACATTAGAAGACTTGGGAAAATTTACTGGATTCCATTCTAATGCAATTAGAGCTAATTTTGTTCTTTAAATGAATAAAAGGTCAGCTTATAAATCTAGCTTATCTTGAGTCCAGACTTCAATAAATTGTTTTATTTAATTTGTTGTAAAAGATCTTATCCTTAATGGGTCTAGGTCTTATTAGTTCACTTAGGTTTTAAAATATTTATGACCACCTTTTTAGATATGATTTGAATGATAGTTGGAAAGTTTCTCTCTGCAGCGTTATCAAGGCACAAGATCACTAATTGAGTGAATATAGGAAGGTACTTAAGATTTGTTATCTGGAAAAAGCTGATGTGAACTTCCAGAATTTAAATGTTCTTTAACCTGTGACAGGCAGATATAATTTAACTGTATCATAGTAACCTTTGGATACTATCTGATTATAATTTCCCCTAAAGATCACACTTCTGGTGTTTATAAAGAACATGTGCCTACTGAGGAAACACTTAAACACAATCACAAAGAAAATTTAAATTTTCCATATTCTCTTCTTTGCTGTTGCTTTATGGGCCTCTGGTGGATTCAGATACTCATGGAAAGACTAGATGAGTGGTAATGTTTCTTCTTCTCCTGTGCCCACCTCTGTAGCTTAGAGAGTGGATCTCGTGTCACTGCAGGATATCTCCGATTTACAGTTTCCAAAACCTTTTTCTTATAATCACAGCCAAGGAAGGTCTCAGCGCCTGGAACCGTGTAGCCACATTCTCCTGGGCTATTTGGATATGTACTTTGGGGTTCTGGAGCTGAATGTACCCTCAAAGCTTATCCCACAGGCTCTGCAACGTCCCTCCTTGATTCCAAATCCAATCTCCCTTTAGCCTCTTTCATTCCACCTTTTGTGCCTGCTGTGGAGCTTCCCTCCCTCTCTTTTCTGCTTTCCTCAGTATTTTCCTCTCTTCCTTTCCCTCAAATCTTTCCTTCAGCCTTATATTCTTCTACCTTAATCCTTCTCACCTTCACCAAGCCTTCCCTGTACATGAGAAAGAAGCTGTATAACTTCTTATTTCTGGCTTCTCAAAACTAAATCTTTAGATTCACCTTCTTCCAGTTTTGGAAGCATATTGCATTCTGTTCTTTGCCCCAGAAACTTTTCTGTTAATTCCTTATTAAGATCATCAAATATATCCCAATTCTGAAATGCAGAGAACATGCCACAGTCTTTAGTATAGTATTGATCCTTTATGCTGTATTAGATCCTGCTTCCCCTGAGCCCGTTCTGAGACATTTTGTTGTTTTTAAGTCTACACTTGTCTGAATCTCTCCTCCTCTCACCATCTCTTTTTATTTTTCTTTCATAGGCTGTTTTTCTTTACCTTTTTTCCTTTCTTGCCTCTAGCCTACTTATTCTTTTTTTTTTCACTTCCCAAATCTTCATTTCCAGCTCAGATTCCCACCCCCCCCGCCATAATTCATACTATTCTGCCCAGTTACCTTCTAGAAAGTTTTGCTCAGGTGAACAGTGGCACTTAAACATATCATATCCAAAACTGTGCTCCCTATTAAGTCTTCCAAGCTGGTTCTTCTAATGCTTCTTACATGTTGATGATAAGACCAGTGCTATATTTTCAAGCCCTTGGTAGGCTTTTGGGGATCTTGAAGAAAGCAAAGGCTATCTAACTAATAGGACTAGATGTTTTATGTTGTAATACCAGACTGGACATCCTGAAAAATAAGATATGAATATCTTTCTAGCTCCAAAATTTCCCAAACTGAACAAAACAGGGGAACAAGAAAAGACCCTGTCCTTGGGTCTTCATTTGAAACCTCAGCATCTTGTGATTTCCACTCATTGTCTTCAGATTGGAGTCACTCCTTTTCTAGACACAAGTGGTCCAGCAGTACCAGATATCCATAGCCTTATGCATGGGAATCTGTACCTCATCCCAAGCAAAGGTGGTTTTAGCTGGGGCCGGGGGGGGGGGGGCGGATCAGGGAGGCTATATGTAGCTAGGATTTTTTTTCCCCAAAAAATAAGAGACAGGGTCTCACTCTGTTACCTCAGCTGGCCAGAACTCAGACCCTCCTGCCTCAGCCTCCCTAATATCTGGGACTACAGGCATGCATTACTACACCCAGCAGTAGCTAGAATTTTAATAAATGAGGATTATACAAATGGGAAACAAAACCTGAAAAACCTGATTAGGATATAATAGACCTTCAATAAATGTTAGCTATTTATTTTTCTTCTTTTAATACTGCCTATGAGTGTTTACTTTTGTAAAAATTCCTTTGTGTTTGTTTGATAAAATCTGGTATAGAAAACAAAGGGGCTTTTAAAAAAAAAACATTTTAAATAAGCGCTACTAAATGTGGAACTACTTGGCTTTGTTTTTAAGTTTGCTTGTTTTCCTGTTTACAAAAATAATGGCATAGTCATTTTCAGGGGGAAAAAATTAAGTATTTGGAAGTGTGTTACTTAAAAAGCAAAGGTTTTCCCACACAAAATACACCCTTTCCTCAAGATAATCACTGCTAACTGTTCAGTGTGCATTTCGATAATTTTTGGGACAGCAAATTGGGATTCCCTTTCATATAGTGTTCTATAGCTTGTCTCCTTTCTGACTAACAATCAGATCTTGGACATTTTCCATGTCTGTATGACATGGTATTTCATTTTACTATTGAATCATAATTTATTTATCCTTTTAGTCCCAATTTGGAGATATGTGAGTTCTTCCAGATTTTGCTATAACAAATAAAGAACATTCTCATATGGATTTTGCTTTTTTCAAATGTTGTAGGTCAAAGAAATTTTAAAATTTTTAAGAGATTATTGTATCAAATTATCATTCAAAAGACTATACCCATTAAAATTCCCACCAACAGACTGCAGATTAGCATAGCCACTCTGGAAATCAATGGAGATTCCTTAAAAAACTAGGGATTAGAACCACCATACCCTCATCTATCCCACTCCTGGTATTTTTCCAAAAAGGTCTAAAATTGGCATATTATAGTGGTACAGCCACTTCAATGATTATAGCAGTATAATTCACAATAGCTAAATTATAAAATCAACCCAGGTGCCTATCGATAGGTGAATAGACTAAGAAATTGTGGTATGTATGTACAATGATATTCTACTCTGCCATAAAAAAGAATGAAATTACGGCATTTGCCAGTAAGTTGATGGAAATGGAGAGTATCATGCTAAGAGAAGTAAACCAGACTCAGAAAATCAAAGATCAAATGTTTTCTCTCATATGTGGAAGCTAGAGTTAAATAAAGGAAAGGAGGAGAGAAGGATAGGATAACATAAAGAACCAATAAAATATAAACTAATAGGTGGGGGCTAGGGATGTGGCTCAAGCCGTAGCGCGCTCGCCTGGCATGTGTGCGGCCCAGGTTCGATCCTCAGTACCACATAGAAACAAAGATGTTGTGTCCACCAAAAACTAAAAAAATAAATGTTAAAATTCTCTAAAAAAAATAAAAATAAAAAAATAAACTAATAGGTGAATGAAAGGAAGTCTAGTAGAGGAAGGGGAAGGGGAGTGGGGAGGGAGAACAGGAAGGAAAGGGGAGGATCATAAACTGATCCTTGCATATATGAGTTTGTTGGGATGAACCCTACAACAAAGAACTATAAAGCTCTAACAAAAAATCCCGTCAACAGAAAATGAGAATTAAATGACCCTATGATTTAGTCAACTTTTTCACTGCTGTGACTAAAGGACCCAACCGAAATAAATTGTAGGGGAGGAGGAGTTTTATTTGAGGGCTCACAGTTTTAGAGGTCTCAATCCGTAGACAGCAGTCTCCATTGCTCAGGACTCACGGTGGGTAGAACATCATAGCCCAAGGGTATAGTGGAGGAAAGCAGCTCATCTGTTGATCAGGAAACAGGGTGTCTCCACTCTCCAGATATAAAATATATACCCCACAGTCACCCCCAATGAGCCACTTCCTCCAGCCACCTGCCTCCAGTCAGCACCCAGTTAATCCCATCAGGGATTAATTCACTAATGACCTTAAGGTTATAACCTAATAATTTCTCTTTCGAACCTTCTTGCTTTGTCTCACATGTGAGCTTTTGGGGGACACTTCACATCCAAACAATAACATTCTACCCTCGCTCCCAAAAGCTCACACTCATCTGAGAATGCAAAATATATTTAGTCTATTCCTAAGAGTCCCCCACAGTCTCAACAGTTGCAAGATTTCTGACAGTTCAAGTCCAAAGTCTTCTCTGAGGCTCAAGGCAGTCTCTCATTGTGAGCTCCTTTAAAATTAAAAGCAATTTACAAATATCCAATATGTAATGATACAGAGCAAACATTTCCTTTCACAAAATTAGGCATATAGAAAAAAAGGATGGGACCAAAGCAAGACCAAAATCCAGCTGGGCAAACAAGTCCTGTAGCTCTTGTTCAGAATGTGGAGCACATGGCATGATGTCCTCTCAAGAGCTTGTATAGCTCTGCCTCTGTGGCCTTGTTGGTTGCAGCCCAAGAGGCCTTTCTGTTGGCTTATCTCTGTTCAATTCCTGTAGCTTTCCTAGGACAATATCCGACATTACTGGCATTTCTTAATCTTGGGGTTCTCCATTGCGGCTTCCGCTTCCTCCTCAAATCTTTACAGCTTACCTTCTCAGGGAGAGCCCACAGGGAGTTTGACCCTGCTAAACTTTGCCTGGCTTCCAAGGCCTTTCTTTGAAATCTTGATGGAAGCTTCCATGATCCTCAAACTCCAGCATCCTGGATTCCTGCAGAACCAGCACCGAGGTCTGCCATCATCTTGAGCAGTAGCCAAGCGTCCAGGGACCCTTCCTGCAGCAGCCTCTGAGTGCCTGGGTGGCTGAGCACGTTAAGAAAATTTCCTAGGCTCCCTGTGCAAGAAGGACCCCCCACTGGTCTCTTCTGAACAGAATTTTCACTTTTATTCCCTTGAGCCTGAGATGGATGTGGTCTTGCCAGCTCTTGAGATGCCCTCAAGCCATCTTTCTTATTGTCTCTGGGCAAAATCTAGCATTTCTTTAGAGGCATAATTTCTTTAACAATGGCAACTTCCTTAGCCCCAATTTTACTCCTACCTTTTGAGTCCAAGTTTTTCAAATCTTTCTGCTCCTAATTATCATAATAAATTTGGTTAAAAACCATCAAAAATATCCATGCTACCACCTGAATATTATGCTGCCTAGACATTTCTTCTATTGGGTTAAGAAGTTCATCGCTTTTAAAATCAACTTCAGAGAAACTCTCAGGACATGGGCAAAATGTAGACAACTTCTCAGCCAGAACATAACATGAATAGCCTCTACTCCAAATTCCAATAGAGTCCTCCTTCTCTGAACCTTCTTGAGCCTGGTCTTCACTGTCCACAGTCCTATTGGCATTCCAATCTTTGGGCTCCCACCAGAATTAGCCACTAAGTTCTACTTTTAACAATCTAAAGTATTTCCAGCTTGTTCTGCTAAGCATCTCAAAATTTCTCCCACCAATTCCAAAAAAGCTTCTGAACCACATGATCAGGTTAGTCATAGCAACAAGCTTACTTTTCCAGCCCAATTTCTACTTTACCCGATATGTTGAAAGAATTGATTAAATCTGATCATTCTAAACTTTTGGGAAACTAATAATAATTTTAAATGAAAATCGAGATCCATCGAAAATCTTTTCTTCTCTGCTGGGAGCTTTTGTTTAAGAATAGTTGATATGTTTAAGTAATCATATTCCCAAATAGGCTGTTCCCAAATATCTTCTGAAATACATAGGTCCTTGGCTGTGTCACCATCTTAGCTGGATTTTTCTTCACTGAGTGCCTTACTTATGTAAAATATAATGCTACAGATAATTTCTTTCTTTGTAATAATGTCTGTACTTTAGAATTCATGTATCAAATTAATCTGGGAAACAGACATGATAAATATAGTGAATTTATTCATGTTTCTAAGGCCAATATATATTTGTTGTCACTATTAAATCAGTGTTACCAAGTAAGCATTTTTATCTGGTACTTTAGATAGTACTCTTATTAAAAACTTTTTATCTATATAAGTTCATGTGTGTAAGAGAGACAGACAGAGAGAGAGATTGAGAGATTGAACCCAGAGTCTCATGCACGCTCCTGTGAATTTCAGGAATGGTATGCTGTTTTGTGCTCTACACTTTAAAGTTTATTTATTGGTTTTGTTTGGAGGTTGTGTTATTGTTTTTGCAATTTGCAGTGCTGGGAATCAAACTCAGAGCCTCATGGATGCTAGGCAAGCACTTTACCACTAAGCCATATCCTCAACACAAATAGTATTTTTAGATGAATAGCACAATAAAAAATTTATCTAGAAAATTTTTTTAAAGGTCAGAATTCTATTTATTGCTTACATATTAGTTACTGTACAGTTTTTCTAGACACTTTGAAGAATATGTGATATTGAGCATTGAGCTTCGCTTTGCCCCACTTGGTACCTATTGCAATTTCAAGCACATATTCCACCAGTATTTTAACCCAGTGGAAATAGGCTCAGAAGTCCCAGAGCAGCCTTTCAGTGACCCAGCTAATATCATGTGTCCAGCCCCGAACAATCACTGTAGTCATGGAGTCTGATGCTCTAATTGGCCTGGTTCATGTGTCTGGCTTGGAACTAAGGGCAGAGTAAAGCCTATCCCAACCAAATGGACTAAAAGGAGAAGGGGGAGGGCTGGAGGAAGAAGGGCCAATGGGTGCTGCACAGAAATAGGCCAGCACAGCAGGTACCCGTTCTACAGTGTAGAGATTTAATTTGTAAGTTCTTTATTCTATTTTGTTTAGATTTTCTGGTATGCTAAATATTAAAAGCCATTAAATTAAATATATATTTTTTTTCATGGTGCTATGAACCATCTGTTAGTATCATTTATTTGTCAAGTGTGAAATATGGTATTAGGCACTATGAAGTTGCTTAGTCAAATTTAATATTCTTGAGTTTGAATTTTCAATTTATATAAATTTTGTTGGTAATATTAACAAGCTTTTTGAAGGAATTTTTTTAAGAGTTTTCCCATATGTTATAAATACTAAATTAAATCTTACTTGGTAGAAACTATAAAATATGTGTTGTATTACTATATACTATATGAGTGTCTTTAAAAATATGACATCCTAGTTTCCAATCTTGGTAGGATACCAGTAATACTTACCATGTGAGGAGTTGTAATCTCCAGCATTTCTTTTTATAATAGTTCATCATTTGAAACAAAACCCTTCAGTTCCAGATGCAGGTAATATTAACTGAGAAAAATAGGATAATAATTGGTACTGATCCATGACCCAAAGTTTGAAAATATTCCTGGCATATATGCATAAACTATGTCTGTAGTTTTGTTTTTGTTTTGTTCTTAAAATTGTGCTACAGCTTAAGTGTAATATTTTTATAAACTTTATTATAGGGCTGGGGATGTGGCTCAAGCGATAGCGCGCTCGCCTGGCATGCGTGCGGCCCGGGTTCGATTCTCAGCACCACATACCAACAAAGATGTTGTGTCTGCCGAAAACTAAAAAAAATAAATATTAAAAATTCTCTCTCTCTCTCTCTCTCTCTCTCTCTCACTCACTCACTCTCTTTAAAAAAAAAAAACTTTATTATAATTAAAAAGAACTTCAAAATTCCCACTGGAATTTTATTTTTTCTAGACTCACTTACAATTAACCATATGTCTATTGAAGGAATTGTTGTAGTTTTTATTTTAATCAGAAGAAAAGTTCCGGATAATGTTGGATGTTAACCTGTTTGGGAAGATAACTCTAATGTATATTATGACCCAATTGAGAAATACTGATTCATCTTTATAGGAACACATGAATTCTGGTAAAACACAAAGGAACACGGAGAGTAATTGATGCTAATAGGCTAATTTGTTTGGAACTAAGATGAACAGAGTGGGCAAATCACAACTGTAAGCAGTAAATGGCTGTGTTCTGTTTTTCTGTTCATCAAACGATTCAAAGCCAAATGACTAAGGCAGAATGTTTTGCTACTTTTTATCATTTTCATTGTTTTATTTATTTGGCTCACAATAAATGCAAGGAAATTCACATTTGCCTTATAAATTTAGGCCACTTTAAAAGAATGCTGATAACATAGACTTTGAATTCCCCTGCTGCTTCACTGCTTTTTTTCTGGGTTTTCTAGCATGAACCATTTTTCTGTATGCATGCTTATATCTGTCAGTCAATACTTATGCTTAAAATATTGTCAGTATTTAATTTTAAAAAATTAGAAGAAGAGCAAGCTCATTAATAGGGAATACATTTTCAGACTCTCTGGCATTTGGCTATTCTGCTTATTTGTGCTCCTTATAATAAACACACAAATTAAAACATTTCAAAGATTACCAGTCAGTTCAAATTCTTTGCCACTGCAGGGCCCACGTGGCTGGTGCAGGCAGGAGTGGGAGGGTAAAGAAGGAAGAGCCTCAGAAGGGTTTTAGAGTCCCGTCTGAGCTCCTTTGCTGGGCATCACTTGCGCCAGGGTCCCCCAAAAGGAAACAGTGCAGCTGACTTCCGTCCTCTCCTAACTGTTTCTGTGGCTAAGTTTGAAGCTTTTCTTTCCCTTCGAGATCATCGTTAGAGGATACTAGGAAAAATTGAGAACCAAAATCTAAAGCAGCTCTCTAAAACTCAAATGAATCCTTGAATCAGACCTTTAGGTGTTTAAGAGCTGTGGTGACCTTTTCTTTTCTTTACTTTTTTTTTTCTTTTCTATCTTTCTTTTAGGATGATCTTAACTTGAATGTGAATCTGAGATCAGTAGAATAATTTCAAGTCTTTTCTTGCCTTATAGAAAATTTTAGAAATTTTATTATATATATATATATATATATATATTTATAAATGTGTATTTGTGTGTAGGTATATAGAGAGATTTTTTTTTTTGCTTCAAATTGCCTTGGACATTTTTTAAATAAATATTCTTTTTGTTTGTAAAATTTCTTTAAATCCCAAAACAATCCAAGTGATTGTTCATTGAATATTTTGTTAATGTTTATTCTTTTTCTTTCCCTAAATACTTTTCAGTTGTAGATGGATGCAATATCTTTATTTTTATTTACTTAATTTTTTATGTGGTGCTGAGGATCGAACCCAGGGCCTCACATGTGTGAGGCAAGCACTCTGCCACTGAGCTACAACCCCAGCCCTTGTTAATGTTTATTCTAACAAATTTATTTATTTTGGAGTGTGGAAAAATATATCCTTATTCTAATATTTACAGCTTAACCATTGCATACATTCTTTTCCAAATCAGTCACTAAAATTCTCTTCATTCTCATTTTATAACATCACTTGTTATTATCAAAAATATAATATTTTTTAATAGCTTTATTTTGTTTATTTAGTTTTTTCTTTTTTATGTGGTGCTGGGGATCGAACCCAGTGCCTCATGCATGAGAGGCAAGCACTCTACCACTGAGCCACAACCCCAACCCCTCAAAAATATAATATTAAAGAGACAGTCTAAGAAAAGAATGACACTGCAAGGGTCAAGAGTATGCAAACACACACACACACACACACACATCATATCTAGTCCGTGAGCTATATATGTGTACATATCATACATTGCCCACACTCACGTATGTATATATATCATACATAGTCATTTATGACTTATGTTAGCCACACAGATAAGAGTGTGTTTGTGTGTGTGTGTGTGTGTGTGTGTGTGTGTGTGCTGTCTGTCTGTCTGTCTGTCTTACATGGCATAAATATTTATATATGTTTTTTCCTTGCTGTAACAAAGGAAGATAAGAATTCATGTAAAACATGGTGATTTTTTATGAAAACCAGCTATTTTTAAATTTTAATATATTTTGAAGTGGTAATGTTGGATTTTTCCAAGCATGACTTTTTGATGACTGAATTTTATAACTCTCCAGAAAGATACAAATCTTAATCACAATCTTGTTCATTTTTCAAGTTCACTGGATATAATCTTATTGCTTTTAATGTCTTCAAATAACTTGAAATGTTATTTGATTCTTTAAAAAAACAGACAAGGTTTGTGTTTTATGGTTAACTTACAACTTTAAAATGTTTTTACATAAAATCATCTTTTACTAAGTTATTACTCATCCTTCTCTGTTAACAGTAGGCTCAGGGACTATTGAAAGTAAAGTTTCATCCATGTTGAATGTTCAGTTTTATTTGACTTTGCTTTTCCTTACCAATAGCCTTTTTTTGACTGCAGAGAAGCAAAAGCTTTCTGAAATCACAACATCTTTTAGAAGTTTTGACCCCTGAGAATTGGAGTTTTTGAAAAACTCTTTGAAGTGCCCTCACACAATACTGTTTATATTTTTTTAAATATGTATTTATATTTTTCTTAAGTTCATATTTTTAAAACTTGATCTGCATTTAACAAATATTAATTTTATTATATACATAGTACAGACTATATCAGAGGAGATAGACATGAATATGAAAGATTTGAATCAGATGTCCATTCTCAGGTACATAAAGTAAATATCAAAATAGAAGGTAAAAAGTATAAAATGCTAGAAGAGGTAATTCAAACTCACATAGAAGTTCAGGTAATTATTCCAGGTAGAAAGTGTTGGAAAGATGTGGAGAAAGTTGAATTTGAGTAGAGCCCTACAGGGCAAATAAAATGTTGAAAAGGAGAAAATCACAGAGGAAAAATAAAAGCAAGGATGTATTAACTCAAGTAATTAATCACATTAATAACATTTTACCCCAAGAAGTTTCCATAGTATCCTATTGATATAGTAATACATATGCACTGTAGCTTTATTATATTTTATGATCCTAAATAATTCTGGATAGTATACATATTACCAACTTCTTTTTAAACTTTTAACATTTTTAAATGAACATTTTTAAACATGAGAAACTAAAATGATATATTTTAACATACTCATCACCTTGAATAGATTTGATTTAAATTCTTGTCACACTTGCTTGATCTTGTTCTTCTTTTTTGTCATAAAGCATTTCCAAGCAAATCCAGACCTATTTCATTCCACTTCTGTACACTTCAGTCTGAAGCTCTAAAAACATGCCTATTGCTGGGCACAGTGGAACAGGCCTATAATCCCTGATACTCTGTAGGTAAAGGCAGGAGAATGGCAAGTTCAAGGCCAGGCTTGGCAATTTAGCAAGACCCAGTTTCAAAATAAAAGGATTGGGGATGTGGTTCTGTGGTAGAGCATACCTGAGTTCAATCTGAAGTACCACAAGATAATAATAAATAAATAAAAATATGACTATTTTCTCTGGGTTCAGTAGCAATCATCTGTAGTCCCAATGACCCAGGAGGCAGGAGGATCACAAGTTTGAGGGCAACTTAGTGAGATCCTGTTTCAAAATAAAATTAGAAAAAGGGTGGGGATGTAGTTCAGTGGTTAAAGCATCTCAGGATTCAATCCCCATCACCACAAAGAATAAAAAAAGCTGTTTTCTTATGTAATCATGTTATTGTCCTATAATACATAGATATCTTCCTTTTATTATCTAATACAGAGTCCATATTCAGATTTCTCCATTTGTCTCAAAAATTCTTTTTTTTTTTCAAAAATTATTTTGACTTAACGCCTTTTTAGTCCTTTTGATCTAGAGTTATTATTTCTACTGAACATTCCTCCCTCTTCCTCCTTTTTGCTCTCCAGTTGACTTGATAAAGAAACCAGATTGAGGCTGGGGTGGTGGCTCAGTGGTAGAGCACTTGCCTAGCATGTGTGAGGCACTGGGTTCAAATCTCAGCACTGCGTATAAATAAATAAAATAAGGGTCAATTGACAATTAAAAGATATTTAAAAAAAAAACAGATCATTTATACAGTACAGTGTTTAACTTTCTGATTTTTTCAAAGGCAATTTCTAAAAATTTTCTGAATATATAAATCATTTACCTGACTCCAAAGTTGAAACCTGTGACAAGATACATCTAGAAAAATCTGGCTTTCATCTCTCCCTATACCTATTACATTCCTTACCTTATAAATTACCATTTCAATTTCTTTTATTTTAATTATTATTACTGTTCATATATGTATCTTTGCAAATATGAGGAAATGGGCCTTATACATTGCTTGTGTGAGTATTCATGCGCTTTAAAGATATTTTACAGATTTTGAATATTTGACAATAATAAAATAATTTGGGCCTCTCCCTTGGAAACGAAGATTCTGTAATGTCTGTTTTTCTCTAATTACTTCATGCAATTTGTTTCATTTTTCAAATAGGTCATGCCTGCATTAAAAGATAAAATGTTTGCTACTTGATGTGTACTTGGGCTATGACAAGATAAAATATCCATTTTATGAGATGATGTAAATATTCAAGAGGCAAACCATGAGCTTGAGGAATTAAATCCATTTTAGTTGTGTTATAATTATATGAATGTTAAAATTTGAGCTGTGAGGATCAAGAAGAATGAGGAATAATGATTGATTTGAAGAATCAACATAAAACTGATTCTCATAATTGTCTTTGTATATTTGATCAATATGAAATATGGAAATGACTGTGTTACAGTTTGGCATCTTAACTACTGATACTCGAAATTATAATTTCTCCCAAATTTTGAATATTTATTTATATACCTAAGTTAGAGAGAGTGAATAATTGGTACATTAGTTTTCAATTTTTATATAACAAATGATCCCAAAACTTAGCAATTTAAAGCAATGTGTGTTACTTCCTAATTTCTTCAGGGGGTTGAGTGATTCTGGCTCAGATTTCTGGTCCAGTTGCTTGCTGGGACTGCAGTCACCTGAAGGCCTCAGTGAGGCTGGACAATGTGCTCCAGCTCACATACAGGGCTGTGAGCACAAGGCCTTGTGGGCTTCTCCATGAGGGAGCTTTCAACATCCTCACAACCTGGAATCTGGCTCCCCCAGAGCAAGTGATGCAAAAGGGAGCAAGGTTAAAAATTCAGTGCACTCTGTGGCCTAGTCCTGGATGTCACATAGAGTCATCTTCACAGTATCCTTTCCATCTATTCAGTCTGTGAGGGTGTGAAGGTCAGAGGCTGACTTCCTAACTTGGGTGCTTGGTATTTCTGGGCTTAGAAGAAGACTGACCAATAGTAATATGACTCGTGAAATCTCAAGTGATTTTTTTTTTCTTCCATTTGTTGTGAGAAGGGGTTAGTTTAAAATACATCATAGGAATCTGTTCTAAACGCAGATGGTATTTCAGAGAGTGATTAAAAAATGTGATCTTAGAAAAGTAAGTTATGATATAAGGAACTTTTTTTTTAATCAGTGTAGTTTTTCTCTATTGAAGGATTTCCCTATTCAGAGGATTATGTAAAATTCATGGACGTGATTACCATAGTTTTTACCTATAGTATCATTTTAGTACCATTTCAAAATGGCTGCTCACTTTTAGGGGTAATAAGTAAGCCATTGTGAGGGAACTTTTGAACTTCATGTGCAGTTTAGTAGCCAGTTATTCGGACTTTGATAATTTAGATTACTGGTTTCATAGTGTTTGCCCACAATAGCTGAATAATGAGGATCATTAAACTCCCTGTGCAGAACATATCCAAATTGTGTTTGCCTCTAACCTTGGAGGCTCTATGGGGCTGGGGAGGCCAGGATTGGCTCTTTATTGACTTGTCAAGCTGTGAGTTTGCATTACAGGCCAAGCAGCTCATGACCCATTCTATTTGTTTCACTGTTTTGTGGTGGGGAAACAGGTAAAGAAATCCTGCCTGAAGTCCCTCCTTGTGCACATCGGTATGAATAACCCCAGTGTTTACAGCAGTTAGGGTACTGTGACCAAATCCTCCAAAAGATGTAATGTTAGCAGCACGGCACCATTGTGGGACACAGCTGTGGGAGGCGGCATTGCTTTCTCTGTGAGGCACTGTACATTCAACAGAAAGCTTTGGAGGAGATTTGCTGTGCAACAAATAGCAGGGAAAAAGTGATACTTCAGGGAGAAACTTTATAGAAGCAAAACACTCTCTACAAGTATGAAACAATAAAAAGTGGCACTGGAGACATCCAGCTGGAAGCCAAAATTATATTTACAATAGTCAGATTAAGTGTTGATAGCTTTTCTCACCAGGGGTGAGAAACTGTATTATGTTATAGTGCTACGTATTTTTATATAATACTAATAAAAAAATAATTAAAAGATTGCCTTTAAAATTATGTTCAATTACCACAAGTCACTGAGAAAGTAAAATCAAAATAGTTCAATCTCTAGTGAACTTTCTCTTAAACATCCAGAGTTAAGAAATATGGCTCATTTTAGTGCCTGTATTGTACAGTGAATCCCTTGAAAAGGGATAGTTTGGCTTATCAACACTGATCACCCACTTCAGTTTTTTCCTTTTATTACTCACACTTGAGTGAGAACTATATATGAATGTATAACCCCCCACCCCCTTAAAGACTGCACCACCTCCCATATCACACCCAGGACCCAGCACAGAACACATGAACCTTCTAGGACAGACCACACCCAACCCTTAGCAATATCTAAGGCCTGTTCAAGTGGATTTTAATTATGTAAAAACAATGGCATTGTTACATGTATTCTCTTTCTGTGTCCCTCCCTTGACCCTTTTGTTTTTGATTGCTATTAATGAGGATGCCATCAATTTAGGTATACTGAATTGTACAGCCATTTTATTTAGCTTAGGGATTTTATGCTCATTCTTGTTTGCTTTTTTTTTTCCTTATAAAACTTATATTCTGGGCTGGGGATGTGGCTCAAGCGGTAGCGCATGCGTGCGACCCGGGTTCGATCCTCAGCACCACATACCAACAAAGATGTTGTGTCCGCCGAGAACTAAAAAAAAAATAAATATTAAAAAAATTCTCTCTCTCTCTCCTCTCTCACTCTCTCTTTAAAAAAAAAAAAGTAAATAAATAAATAAAGTTATTGTGTCCAACTAAAAAAAATATTTAAAAAAAAATAAAACTTATATTCTATTATACCTATTATCCACAACTCTTTTTTGGGATTAACATATCACACATACATATGCATATGTATGTATGTGCATGCGTGTGTGTATGTTTTCTTTGTGTGTCTTTGTGTGTGTGCGTGTGTCACCACTTCAAATAACAAGATGCCATTTTGGACATAATGTTTACCCAATACTCTGTTTAAGGGTTTTTTAGATTACAGTCATTTTAATTTATTATTATTATTTTGCAGTAATAAACTGAGTTACAAATGTTACTGTTTATCCTGTATCTTTGCATAATTATCTAAGTATTTCCTCAGGATAAATTTCTATAAGTAGAATTTTTGGTCAAGCGCTTATACATTTTTGCCAGGTATGGTAGCACACACCTGTAATCTCAGTGGCTTAGGAGGCTAAGACAGGAGGATCATGAGTTCAAAGCCAGCCTCAGCAAAAGCAAGGCACTCAGCAACTCGGTGAGACCCTGTCTCTAAATAAAATACAAAATAAGGATGGGGATGTGGCTCAGTGGTCAAGTGCCCCTGAGTTCAGTCCCCTATACTCATAAAAGAAAGAGCTTATACATTTTTAAAGTGTCATAATCATTCAGAAATTCCATCCAACCACCTTCGCATTCCCCCAGTTTGACAGAACCAAGTGTTGTTCATTTTTTTTAATCTTTATTTTTTAAAGGCATTTTATTGTTGTATGTGTCTTTGATCACCATACAGAACATATTTTCCCGCCTATTGCTAATTGTTGTTGCTTTTTTAATTCTATTTTACCTTTGCCCCTTTGTTCATGTTTGAATGTTAGGTTTTGGGTTTTTTTTTTTTTTTAAGAATTCTTTATATAAGTAAGAATTGAACCTTGTTCATATATTTTGCAGATTATTTTCTTCATTTTTTTTTGCCTTTTAACTTTGCTTATTGGTATTTTATGCCATATAAAACAGTTGTGCATTCAAGTCAGTTTTTGAAAAACCTATGATTTAAAAAATCTTTATGGTTTTTGCTTGTAGTGAGGTGCTTACATAATCTTTTCCTGCCCCAAGATTAAAAACATCTCCATTTGCTTAGTTTTGAAGGGGTCTTCTTATTGTTTTGCTTCACCTAACCTTAAAACTTTCTTGGATTTTTGTCTTTTGAGAATGTAATTTGAAGGTTTTCCCCCTAATTTTATATATATATATATATGAGAGATCACCTTATCCAGCGCAATAGCTAACAAATAGTAAAGTCGAAACAAAATGGGAAATGAGCATGGATATAATGAAAGTATATTATTTGCATGTACAAATATGCCTTTATTCTGTATCATTAAAATGCAGTAATTGAGTGTGTGTGTGTGTGTGTGTGTGTGTGTGTGTGTATCAATCCTGTTGTCTCCCTTGTATCTCTTTTTGTTGTTATATAATTGTTAGTGGGCAAATGATATATCCAAAGTAGTGGGCTGGAGTCGTGGCTCAGTGGTAGAGCACTTGCCTGGCATGTGTGAGGCACTGGGTTCAATTCTCAGCACTGCATATAAATAAATAAAAAAGGTTCATCAACAAATTTTTTTAAATGATATATCCATAGTAGTAGGCAAAACTGGGTATGGTGGATCATGCTTGTAGTCTTGTGAGAGGGGAGGATCACTTCAGCTCAGGAGTTCAAATCCAACCTGGACATCTGGGGAGACCCTATTTCAAATTGCTAGACAGATGAATGAATTTTAGTGTAACTGAATAGGAGAAGCTTGTTATGTGATTTCAAATTGCAATTAATTTTAAAAATACTACCATTTGTTGCATTTTAGTGAGGTATCAGAGATGAATTTACGCTATTATCTAAAAAGGATTTTAAAATACTCCTCCTTTTTCCATTTATATATGCATGCACTAAAGAATATTTGCAAAAATATACAATATTGCCAGTCTTCACAAAATTTTTTTCTCCTTGAAAATATAATCATTTTCATACATAACAAAAATAAGATGTTATCTGATAATGTGTAATGGTTCATTTTTGTTACTTTTATCTGTCTCATTTGTTGTTGTTGCAATCCTGGGGATCAAAACTAGGGCCTCACACACATGAGGCAAGCACTTTCAGTGAATTACATCCCTACACTGTTATTTTTAGACGAATTATTAAAGAAATATTTTTAAATTTCTTTATAATGTTTAATATGGCAAATATTGAAAAGTACAGTGCACATTTTAAAAGCTTCTTAATTTTGAAGAATGTAAAGAGACTTTAGGGCCAAAATACTTAGGATTTCTCCTTTGTGTTCTTTTAGTAAGGGACTTCAGGTGGCAAGTCCTTAGCTTCCACCCCCTTGTTTCTGAAATATGTTTTCAAAGACAACTTATTTTTCTTTAGCAAATTGAAGATTTTATTCCACTGTCTAATAGATTTCATTATGGCTGGTTGAGAAGTCACCTATCATCTGTTTGTTCTTTCACAGTAATTTTTATCCCCCTTTGACTGCTATTCAGATTTTTCTGGTCAGTAAAGTTTTATAGCTTTGTTTTGTTATGCCTTTATATAGGTGTTATTTTATTTATCTTGCCTGGGTTTTGTTGAGCTTCTTAAATCTGCAGATTAGTATCTTTCATCAGTTCTGTAAAAGTTTTAGATATTCTTTGTTAACATTTGTCTCTGCCCCATTTTTCCTGCAGAGGTGTGATCAAACATGTATTAATTAGATCTTTCTGTTGTATTATCTTTGCTTCTCCAGGTTATACTCTAGAAAGTTTCTTGTGTTCTACTACTCAGTTTATAATTCTGTTTTTATTTCTAATCTACTTTTAAATCTACCAAATGAGTTTTAAATCTGTTACTGTAGTTTTTCATTCCTAAGTCTGTGTGGGCCTTTTCAAATTTGCTGGGTTACTCATCATAACTTTCTGCCACCTGCAGATATTTTCAAGCTTTGACTTTTTTTTCTTAACATTTAAGCAGAGTTATTTTAAAATTGTTAATTCTATTAACTGTGGTCTTTATATAAGTCTCTGTTTACTGGCTGTTATATCTCCTTGTTCTCCCTGATGTTTCCTCACATCCATATGTGTCTGATTTTCTTTATTTATGTATTGCTTTTTTTCTTAAATATTTACCTGTATTAATAATATGAGGCCTATATTTTAACTAAATTCCTTTCAGGATGATTGGTGCTGGGTACTTTTATGCATTATAAATCCAGATTACTTTAAATATAAAATCCTAGAACATGAGAGGTGTACATTAGATTCTGATTCATTCTCACCTTGTTTCATAGCCCTTTGGACACCCTTAATATGAATAAAGATTTCTGGTAGACTTTCTACTTTTTACAGGTCCTGGGCTTTGATATATCTTCTTTATCAAAACAAAAATTATATTTGCCTAATGTGTAAATTCCCTCAGGACAGAAACATCTGTTCTGATCTCTCTGGGTTCTTGCTTTTCCCTTTAGTTTTGATTCCAGAATCCATGTATTAAACTATTATGGATAAGAGCATTCAGAAAAAGTATGTTTTAGAATTTTAGAGAATTCCTCCCCTCTAGACATAAATGCATAGCAATAACTTTGCATTCCTATTTTGTATGTAAGGCAAACCTTATTAGCAAGCACTGAGAGGCAGTGTAGGATACCTGTTAAGGTCAGACAACCTAGTTTAAATCCTGCCTTTTCACATAGTAATCTATATAAATTTATTTACTCTCTCTGCCTTTGTTTCTCATATGCACAAAAAGAATAATAGCTTACCTTATTTATCATGAGTATCAAATGAGGTAAAGCAAGTAAACATTTAGCACAGTGCCTAGCCCAGAATTGGCTTTCTGGTGGTTAGAGAATCTGGGCACATAGTAAATGCTCAGTAAATATTCACTATTAATTATATTATGCATTTATCAAGTGTCTCCTGCAAAACAGACCTGTTAAGTTATCTTAGCCTTAGCCCCATCCAAATTAGGAAGGTAATCATACTTGTAGGAAATAAGCAGGAAGCAATTAGACAGCAATAATTGAGGGTTTTGTTGGTGGTGGTATTATTTGGATGTTAAGGATTAAACACAGAGCCTCAAGCATGCCAGTCACATGCTCTACCACTGAGCTGCACCTCCAGCTCTAGTAATTGGTTATTTACTTAAATAATGGTGGACTTACTGGAATGATTTAATATTTAAAGTCTTTACCTATATTGAAATTCTCTCTACATCCCTCTGAGGCAACTGTTTATTTTCACTTTGAAAAAAAAAAAGCAGGGAGGGCCTTGGAAGTTGTTTTAGTTAGCAGAGAGGAAAAGTTTATTTTGACTCACAGTTTCAGAGGTTCAGTCCATGGTTGGCTGACTTCATAGCTCTGGGCCCAAGATAAGGCCCATATCATGGCAGAAGGATGTGGCAGAAGAAAGCCAGGACATGACAGGAAGCAGAGAGAGAGCTCCACTCACCAGGAACAAAATAAAGGCACACCCCCAGTGGCCTGCTTCCTCCAACCACACCCTGTCTGCCTACAGTTACCACCCAGTTAATCCATTATCAGTGGCTTAATCCACACTCAAGTTACAGCTCTTAGAACCTAATTATTTCACCTCTGAACATACCTGGATCATCTCACACCTGAACTTTTGGGGAACACTATATCTTAAGTGTGGAATAACAGTGAGAGATTAGTGCAGTGGCTTTGTTTGTTTGACTATTTGACTATTTTTGTGGTGCTGAGGGATGAAAACCAGGGCCTTACACATGCTAAGCAGGTGCTTTGCCACTGAGCTACATATAGTTATTCCTGTTTTGTGTTGTTTTGTGTGGTGGTACTAGGGATTGAACCCAGGAGCACTTTACTACTGAGCCATATCCCCAGCCCATTTTATTTTTTATTTTAAGACAAGGTCTCAGTAAGTTGCTTAGGGCCTTGCTGAGTCACTGAGACTAGCCTCAAATTTGTGATCCTCCTGCCTCAGCCTCCAGAGTTACTTGAATTACAGGCATGCACCACTGCACCCAGTGTTACAGTCATTTTAGAAAGCAGCTTAGTGATGGTGAGGAGTGGCAGTTTGTGGCCCAGCAACTTTATTTCTTGAGGTAAAGCTTAGGGAAATTCTTAAGCATAATTACAAGCTAACATGTAACATTTACAAGTGAATATGTTCTACCTTTAGTAGGATGGTAGACCAAAAAAAAAGTCAGCTTTTTCATACCATGGAATATTATATAGTAATTTAAATAAATAAATCATATAGATCTATGTATATCAACATGTATTAATTAAGAGACATGAGTAAGTGGGAGCTAGGTGTGAAGGTGCATGCCTACAATCCCAGCTGCTCAGGAGGCTGAGGCAAGAAGATCACAAGTTGAAGACCAGCCTGAGCAACTTAACAAGGCCCTGTCTCAAAATTTAAAAAGGGCTTGATAGAGCATCCCTGGGTTTGATTCCCCAGAATTGCAAAAAATTAAAATTAAAAAACTTAAGTGGGAGGGCTGGGGCTGTAGCTCAGTGGTAGAGCACCTACCTCGCACACGTGAGGCACTGGGTTCAATCCTCAGCACCACATAAAAATAAATATATTGTGTCCATCTACAACTAAAAAATATTAAAACTAAGTGGGAAAAACTGGTTACCAAAGGATAAATATAGTGAAGTGCTGTTTCCATATACCTTAAAACACATCAAATATAACACTGTGAATTGTTTCTGGATATCTACAAAGGCAGAATTACAAAGAACAAAAATTTAAAAACACACCTGAGGAGGAGTGACTACAGGAGGACAGAGGGAGACTCATCTGAAACAAACTTAAGGCCAGGAATGTTCTCAAAGAGGCATGTCACTCACAGTTGCCTTCACTGACCACAAGGGTTACATTGCCAAACCTGAAGCCAACAGAGAGTGTATGGTTCAGCCACAGGAAACGACAATCCACCTATTATATTTCGATGAAAAAGCCATGTGTATTGTGTACAAAAAAAAAAAAAAACCTGAATAATGAACCATTGGGGGACAATTTAGGAAGATAAAAATCAGTCTGAACAAGTTGAGGTAAATTGATAAAGGCCTTGAAATCTGAGTTTTTTAACTGTCTCTGGACTCCTAAAAACATATTTTGCTACTAAAGGAAGAAAGTTACTTTGTGATAATTTTTTTTAAATATGTGGTTTGATTTAATTATCCCATTTTGATTTTTTATTTTCTCTTTTGTCAACAGTGTCATCAGCAAAGTGGTTCCAGCCCCCGAGGCTAAGCCAGCCCCTTCTCTGAATAGACCTAAAACCCCACCACCAAACCCAGCCCCTGTACCTGTGCATGTCAGCCCTACGCCCCTACCATTGCCACTCCTGGCCCAAGCCACAGCGTGCCCAGCTCTGATGCCATCTCCATCCCCTGCCATCTCTGGAGCAGGAAGCTCCAAAGCCCCTGTGCGAAGTGTGGTGACTGAGACGGTCAGCACCTATGTGGTATGTATGTGTACTTCATTTTCATAGTAGTGAAGAGAGCATTACTTGAGAACCTGTCATGAGTGATATGTATATGTCATCATTGAATCTTGGAGGCAACTCTTCAGGACCAGAAAAGTATTTTCATTGCATTTTTGAGCTTTTGGTTAAAAAGCATTATGTTTGCATATTCAGTCTCCATGAATAATTTCAAAGTATTGTTTTTCATTCCTTTGTATTATTTTGGAATATGACCATATTCCTATATACAGTAATCTCAATGTGGAAATTATATAGATGAATAATGAAATTTAAATTCCATGTTGAATTTCTTGATCAAACAATTAAATTATTCACTTAAGAATATAATTTATGTAATATACATAGATTTCATGAGCCAGCTGGTATTTCTGAGTTACAGCACTAATTATATTTTATTGGCAAGATCCAGAATATTAAATGGAAATGAACTTTTTAAGACACAGAGCTTCCTGAGTATCCAGGAAGCTTTAGATGTAAAACCCACCATGTTGAATGAATCCACATTGTCCCAGGATTCTTTTTAGGTGTTTTCCCCATACTCAACAGTATCAGATTTTATTCAAACCCTTAATCCAATCTAGTAATAAAGTATTTATGAAGTTAAATTCTTAGAACTAGAGATGTAGCTCAGAGGTCAATTGCCTGCCTCACTTGTCCCTAGGTTCAATCCAGTACCGCCAAAAAAAAAAAAAGAGAGAAGTTAAAAAAATGGAAATAAGATAAGTTTTGTGGGCACTGTAGAGTACACACACACACAATAAATGTTTTTGATGGATTGAAGCATTGACATTGTATGGCTCCAGCTATGGAGGCTGGGATGCATAGCCTAATGATGGATGGCATTGTGGGAAGTGGTCGGGGGACTCATAGCATCTCTTGCTATGAACCATGAAACATTACATGCTTCAAGGAGTTAAGGTAATTTCAGCAAATCATTAAATATTTGAAACTCTCCAATGAAACAAAGAAATATAAAAAAGAAAATATTAACTATATTCAGAGAGAATACAGTATGAAAAATTTATGTAAGTATTGCCAATTCAAGACAAAATAGAACATGTGATATAAAAAAAATTGTGATCATCAGATTAAGTAATTCAAGGACCAATTGCTATAGGTATTTAATCAAGGCAACATCATTCCACGTGTATTGATTGGGAAAGATTTTATACTTGATATCCTCAACCTCCATTTGTTTATAGTGGATGTTTGAGCTACTCTGTGGAGATGGGTCTGATTGGAATAGATAGTGTGGTTCAAAAGCCTTCTAACTCCTATAGAGACACTTTGTAGACAGAATGTGTGATTAGGGCAAAAAGGCTGATTTTGTTACTGCCTAATAGTATGATGTTAGAGATGTTACCTAAATTCCGATAGTTTTGGTTTTTTCATTCTTAACTTATCCAAAGCTTGTTTTACAACGATTAAACAAAGTAGTAGTATACATTTGAAAGAACTTAGTAAACTGTGAAGTAATAGATGTAATTATGGATGCTATGCTAAATTTCTTATGTAGCACAGTCTCAGCTTGATGATTGCAAGAAAGGCCAATCAACAGCAGGACTGGCCATGCACGAGAGCTTGAGGGCCTAGGATGCTAGAGCAGTGTCAGCCACTGGAGAGCTGGTGTAGGGTGTCTGTGGATTCTCTCCCTGATAGTTTCCCCTGAAATTAAAGAGGGCTAGGTCAGAGCTACTTACAAGTTTCTTTAGGAAGTTTTTATATCAGTGTAATTGGCCTTCTAGAGATTTAAAAAAAAAAATAGTTGAATTTAGCTGGGTGCAATGTCACAGTCCTGTAATTCTGATGACTCAGCAGGTTGAGGCAGGAGGATCCCAAATTCAAGGCCAGTCTCAGCAATTTAGCGAGGCCCTAAGCAACTTAAAGAGACCCTGTCTCAAAATTAAAAATTAAAAAATGGGATGAAGATATGGCTTGGTGATCAGGTGCCCCTGGGTTCAATCCCCAGCACAATAAATAAATAAATACAGGATTTTAAGATTTAGCTTTTACTTATTGCCTTTATGCCCATATTGTAGAAGTATTTTCCCCAGATTCATTTTGATAATGTGAAATTTGAGGAAGTAGTAAAATTAAGGACGCTTCCTATTTAGAATGCTAAATTAATAAAGTAAATTAGGACCTTCAATATGTATAGCAAAATCATGTTTAAATGTGTAGCTCTTTGGCCTCCTGAGCCCCTTATTTATTTCATTTGCCCTTTAGTTGATTGTACTTTTCTAAAAATGTCATAAAGGGAATGGAAAGTTACTTAGTAACCACTCTTTTATATCCTTGATCTTATCATCTAGTTCAGGGGAAGGGTTTGGCTAATGAGTAATAAGGGGACACCTGCACATGGGCCGTATATATTAATCCCATGCTTAGGAATGTGATTGGGGAAACTACACACAGTTGAGCTCTGTAGGTTTCAAAAATATTGTTACTGCCATAAAGACCCTAATTGTTAAAAATTTGTGGTAAAGGGTTTTTTTTCAGATGAAGATTACAGGTCATATGCTCATAGATACTATATAAATACTTTGTTTCTTTATGACTCAGAAAACAGAGTTTAGGATATTCATTAGAAATTGATCACTTAGCTATTTTCTTTTTCACACAATTCCAGAACACTGATGATCATGATCATGGCTTTGGAAAGTGCTAATTTGTCAGCTTATTAGGCTTACAAGGATAATGTCATAATTCTTATCTGGTCTCTTTTCGGTTCTTCTTCCCCACTCCCTGTCTTTGTTCCTTTCCCTTGTGATAACGTCAGATCCGAGACGAGTGGGGCAATCAGATCTGGATCTGTCCTGGGTGTAACAAACCTGACGATGGGAGTCCGATGATCGGCTGTGATGACTGTGACGACTGGTACCACTGGTGAGTGTCTCAGAGCACCTCCAGCCACACTTGGTGGCTGCTGTTTAGTCAGGACAGCACAGGACACTCCTGAGAAGTGTTTTGCAGAGTAGCTTAGTGCCTTCAGGCCACCCTCAGAGCAGTACTTAAAGTAAAATCATGGAGCACAGAAAATGATATGAAGTTCAAAAACCAAGAGTACTATTGTTATTCAGCCTCAATTCTGGGTATTTTGCTTATCTGTCCTTTTTGTGAAAGTAAATTCGAGGAGAAACACCATGCGTTTCTCCATCAGCCAGGAAGGATAGTGGTGTGGAGGACAGTAACTGCTATGACTTCTGCCATGACTTTTATGAAACCTCAGATGCAGGGTCTTCTGGCCAATCATCTGTGGTTTTCTATTATTGGAGCTTTCATGGTCATCCTAGGGTTGCAGCTCTCTGTAGTTTGTGACTGAACTAAGAAAGAAGGTATGTGGAGATTTCTTAAGAAATTATGATTCCATAGAAGATCTTGAAGAGATGAAGAGGGCTGGTGTTTTTCAGAGTGTAAAGTGATTTTTGGAATATAAAGAATTTTTTTGGAGTGAATTCCTTAGAAGTTTGTAACTGACTTATGCTCCTGAACTATAAAACATGAATATGTGGGCTTAGGAGTAGTTTTTCTTAGTGAATAAACAAGTAACAAATGCTGTGAGGGAAAAAAAATGAGAGGAAGCCAAGTGTGGGTGGGTGCACACCTATACTCCCAGTGAGGCTACAATAGTAGCATCACAAGGTCCAGGCCAGCCTCAGAAATTTAGTAAAATCCTTTCTCAAAATAAAAAGGGCTGGGCATATGGTTCAGTGTACAAGATTCTGTGTTCAATCCTCAGTACCACAAAAAAAAAAAATGAAAAATAAAAAATAAAATGTAAGGAGACATGGTGTTTCCCTTTCCTTCCTCTCCACTAATGTTCTGTAAGAGCTACGGTACCTGAAAAATCCCATTAAAAGGTGACCCCTTAGTAAACTTGGTACAAACTGGAGAAATAAAGACAGCTTATGTGTTTTTTAAACCTCAAAACTGAAGAAATGTGACCAAAATATTTACAATCTTCTTAATTTATCTTTGAGGTATCAGATTTTAAAAGATGTCTGTTCAGTTATGATGTATTATATCTATAAAATAAAAACAAAGCCACTGCTCAGAAGAATTACACTATTCCTGGCTGAAAGAATGAACAAACTGGGCTGGGGATGTGGCTCAAGCGGTAGCGCGCTCGCCTGGCATGCGTGCGGCCCGGGTTCGATTCTCAGCACCAATACAAACAAAGATGTTGTGTCCACCGATAACTAAAAAATAAATATTAAAATTTAAAAGAAAAAAGAAAAAAGAATGAACAAACTAATTAAGCCCTCCATTGGGGCCTATAAAAGAGGCACTATAAAGTATAATCAAGTGCCCAACAATAGTGCTGCATAAATTCAAGCCATTTGACTTTGATTTCTGGTAAATATTTCATAGATTTAAAGAATTATTATAAAACGTTGAAAGAAAAAGAATAAGCATATATAAAACTTGTTTCTTTGGATGTGTCTTTAACATCAGGCCCTGTGTGGGAATAATGGCTGCACCGCCAGAAGAAATGCAGTGGTTCTGCCCCAAGTGTGCCAACAAGAAGAAGGACAAAAAGCACAAGAAGAGGAAGCACCGAGCACACTGACCTCTCCATGTGGACTGGACCAAGCAGTGTCAGCTCAGGCTTTGTCCCTGGCATCTCTGGAGGGGAGCTGGCGCAGTTCCGCATCACGTGCCCCAGTCTCCGTAGACAGTGAATCTGGGAAGACTGAGGACAGCAACGCGCCATCCACTCTTGATCTTCCCTTCTGAACACACTGGCCTGTGGTTCGGTGGTGGTGTGGCAGGAAGAACTCTACAGTAGAAGCGTGGCCTCAGGGCTGCCACCTCCATTTTTCTATTACCAGTGACAAGTATTATTAATAAAAAGACCATACATCTTCCCTTTTGATTTCCTTCATTCTCTCCAGGGCCTTTTCATTAAGGTATTAGACGAGAAGATAATGTGTAAACTGCCTTGACTGTAATTTAAGGATGATATCATTAGTCTATATACAGTTTTCAACTTCTCTCCCTCTATAGTAAGATAATCAGAATAACATAAAAGAAAACTCCAGTTGGAGTACTGGTAAATATTTTTGTGATGAGAATATATGAAGCTTCCCCCAACCCCATTTTTAGTACTAACATGTAAAATGTTCAGGCTTTTGTGAAATACCTTATATTTTTTAAGAAAAAGGTTTCTATCATGTCCTGTTTGCTTCTGCGCAAATTATTTTTGTTTAACGTATTTTATATCTCTGTTGCATTCTAATTTTGCCCTTTAAACTGCCGGAGTCACTTCTCACTGCTTGTACATTTCACCAACTTGTATAAAAAACTCTTCATACTAAAAAATTTCCCTTAATGTAAATAATAAATATTTATGAAGTAGTTATTTTTTAAATTTTTATCGTGTTTAATTCTGGCTTTCTCTGAAATCCACTGTGATTTCAGCCATGTCTGTAATTACTGCTGTATATAAATAAGCAAAGAGACTAGAGAAAAAGAGCCATAGTTCAGAGTAATTTACCTTGAGTTGAATGGACCCGTGCAGTGCCCAAAACATTGTGGGGGAAAAAGGACCCTAGCAGTTGGAAGGAAAACAAAGCAATTTAAATCTAGAGTTTATGATTTGAAATTGTTTTGTTTGTTACCTGTTTTGGTTTTGTAAATTTCTTTGATATTAAAAGGACATGTAGGTTCCATGAAAGTAAAAAAAAAAAAAAAAATACTGTAGCATTTTGTGTTTATATTGTTTTATTTCTACAAATTTGTTCATTGATATTGTGCTTTAAGGCTGAAATGAAGTATATTATGAATTTTTTTTAAAAGAAATCTCATCAAATTTCAGGGTATCACAAAACTTTATTATATTACTATACTGCCCACTATTTATTATATGTTATAGATATCTGAAAGGTAAACCAAATATTTTATTTTTAATGTAAAAACATCAAATTTAACTTTATCAGCATATTTTAGCAACTTTGAAATAAATATGGACTTTTACTTGATTTTGAAATAATCCCAATTTGGGCCGTGTAATGGATATCTTGAATATTAGATATGGGCTTTGAACCTAATACAAATATATTAATAGAAAATGTGATTTTTTTATTGCCAAATCAATTGATATTAATGTGTGAATTAGTCATATTTTAAAACATTATGTGATTACAGAAATGTGGTTTTTCTGCCATGAATGTTAAACTGCAAATCAGTGGAAATGGAGTAGACCTTTTAAGAGTGCAGGATATCATTACCCTCCTTGTTCTAGAGGCCAGAATTTTTCTATCCCTTAAAAACAACAAAGCATCTATGTTGAGATATGTGTTTTTTGTTTTATTAATTTGAGATCATTCTAAATACTTTATACAGTATTTTCACATGCACAAATATACCCATTAGTGCTTTTTGGAGAAGGATGAGGGGTGGGGGAAGTGCGAAATAAAGATTATTGGCTATTTCATAGTTTGCTTTTCCATTTTCTTTATTTAGGATTTAGTTCCTTGAGGCATGGTCAGTGGGTCTAAAGTTGCCACGTTTAAGTGAGCAGGTCATGCTACTGAAATAATAACGGAGGTGCCTAGATAGAACTTTTCCCCCAATCCTACTGTCTGAGAGACTTCAGCCCGCACTACATTTAAGGAATTTCAATCAGTTTGTTGTCCCTTGCTATTTCATGGTTGCTTTCCTAAATCCAGTTCATGATTTTATAAATGGTCTTTGCAATAATAAAACCAAAGAATCATTTTCAGGGGGCTGGATGGCTCAAGGGATTAGTAATGGAATACAGAGCCTTTCACCTCTAGGTCAGTGAGTCGAATCCAGTCCAGGTCACTAGAGACCAAAAGTTGTCACCATCTTATGACTGTTCAGTGGCCTGTGTGAAATGAACTGGTGGTCTCAGTCTCTACTGGATGGCTGTCTGTGACACCAACCAAAGGAAGTTCAAGAAACTGACAAAAAGAAATGTGGATTAGAAAATAAAACATCTGTGTAACAAAGAAAAGTTAGAAAGTCGGTCATAGTCGATCTCCAGAAAGGAATAAAGAAGAAAAAGAGA
Organism: Urocitellus parryii; assembly: GCF_045843805.1. NCBI lineage: Eukaryota > Metazoa > Chordata > Mammalia > Rodentia > Sciuridae > Urocitellus > Urocitellus parryii. The sequence goes on along the minus strand of NC_135539.1, from coordinate 72,525,205 downwards.
GCAACTTATACATCACAAACATTACAGTGAGAATGGAGATTGCTTTACTTTCCTTAAATAAAGTCCAACAAAACAGGAAAAGAAAAGGCCTGTATTGGCTGAGAGAGGACAGGAATAAACTAGGGTGCATGACTTGATCATGGGAAAAACTGTAGGAAGCCGGAACAATTAGTAAAAACGGGTTTAACTTTTGAGGGAGAAGAAAGGCTCAAGCAGCAGGAATGGGAGGAGCCTCTGTGGCATGACAGAACTAGATGCGGAGGAATGAGAGGTATTTCCCTTTGGAGGGTTAAAGGTTTCCCCGTTGTGAGTAAAATGTGACCTGTTTTCATTTATCAGAGCACTGTCATTTTAGTGGCATCCATACTTCATAAAGAGAGGCAGACAGGAAAAGAGCTTACCTGGCTAGTGATTTTATTGGAGGTGATGTTATTTAAGAAATAGACACTCACAGGAAACTGAGCTGCTCCTCTGGTGCGATAATCTGCCTTTGGGGCCAGGTGTAACTGGCAAAGCAGAATTTCTGTAGCCAACAAGGTGTTTCTCTTCCAAAGGTGTCTGGCGTTAAGTACAGTGTGGATCTTTATCCTCCGTCTGATGTGTGGTTCCAAATGTCCTGAAGAAAATCAGAGGCTATCAGAGTATTCTGACTTTGTCGGGCTTTTTTCAAGAGATAAAATATAGTGCATTACTGTGTCACCTAAACCACTTTTGTTCTCCTTTCAATAGGATGATTAAACAAAGACCTACTAACCAAATTAAAGTATAAAATGAACACTGAGATATGGAAACCTTGCCACTGAGAATGCTAATGAATGAAGTTCACTGGAGGCATGTTGGCTAAGTTTTCAATACAAATAGTTTTATGGCCAATCTCTTTAGATCATAGCAGTGTTCTTTAGAAGTGTAAGTCTAAAAGTAGATGAGTTACCTTGACTGAAGAATGAAATAGATAATGTCCTGAATAACATCTCTTTCCACAATGGTATCAGTCATTTCTGCTAGGAAACAATTTCTTTTGAGAATTTTGCATTAGTTATAGCCTAAAAAGTATAAAGTAGCTATTAATCCATGTGTGCAGGCCAGTGGAGGACATTGAAATTAGATATTTAGATGGATTGCTGGACAGTTTATTCTTCATTTCATGCGAATACAGGAAAACAATTTGTCCGGCAGTGTAGTTCAGTGGTAGAACATGTACTTAGTATACACAAGGCCTAGGGTTTGAACCCAGAGCCTAAATAAATAAATAAAACATTTAGCATACATAAGAGTTATTAAAATGGCTAGTTGCTTTTTTATCCTGGACAACTAAGTTTTTTATTTAGTTTGTAGAAGAACGCTGATAAACATTTTCATTCGCTTTCAACGTTTACTAGGAATGCTTCCTGGAAAAGATGTGTCAACCACCTCTGGCTCCAGGGGTGTGGTTTTCTGAGCCGCTGCTGTCTTCCCTAGAACATCTGCAGTTGTTCCTGCAGTTTTCCATATTAGAAGGAAGGCTGGGGTTGTGGCTCAGTGGTAGAGCTCTGACCTAGTATGTTGTGAGGCCCTGAGTTCAATCCCAGTACTGGAAATAAATAAAATACATTACACACATACATACATATATTACATCAAGTCCTAAGCATATTCCATACTTGTTCTTTTCCCATTTTTCTATATACAATCTTTCTAAAACTACAACTAGTTTTTATTTTTATTTTGGGGGTACTAGGGATTGAACTCAGGAGCACTCAGCCACTGAGCCACATCCCCAGCCCTATTTTGTATTTTATTTATAGACAGGGTCTTACTGAGTTGCTTAGAGCCTCACTTATGCTGAGGCTGGCTTTGAACTCGAGATCTTCCTGTCTCAGACTCCTGAGCTGCTGGGATTACAGGTGTGCACCACTGCACCTAGCTTTGTTTTTTATTATTAATGTAGCTTTTTGCTTATAAATGTTTATATTTACACAAAATAATTAAAAACTTAGCAAATGTTTGATTAAACTATCCTAAGAATTAGCAAAATAGATATTACATGAAAAATATATAGGTATAAAAATAGATATCCTTTACAAGATGCAAACATGTTGGACTTTCATGACAGAAGCATATTTTAGGTGCTTATGCTAGGCAATGATTTCCTACTACATCCTTGGAATCTAGCATTTATTAGCCCTTTGAAGTCTTGTGGATTTTTTTTGGTTTGGTCCTGGGTTTTTTTTGTTTGTTTTGTTTCATTGTTGCTGTTTGTTTTGGTACCATGGATTGAACCCAGGGGTGTTCAACCACTGAATCACTTTCCCAGCCCCTTTTATTTGTTATTTTGAGACAGGGTCTCAGTAAGTTTCTTAGGGCCTCACTAAATGGCTGAAGCTGACTTTGAATTTGCCATCCTCCTGCCTCAGTCTCCTAAGCCTCTGGAAATACAGGCATGTGCCACTGCACCCAGCTGGTCTTGTTTCTGATTAATGAAATATTTAGAATAAAACTATCAAGCAAAACAACAAAGACCTGAGGAATGTCACTGATATTGTCCTTAATGAGTTAACTATTACCAAGTTCAATGGTTTGAAGAAAAGGTTTGTGTTAGTTTTAGTTAACTCATTGAGAGCTATTCAAGTACTTACCAAAGGATGTTCATGTCATCCAACAATATTATCCAGTTATATTCTGATTATTTCTTATACTTTGTGGGATGGTGATAAAACTTTTTTTTCTGCTAGCTTTTAAGAAAGTAGCGTCTGTGTAATTGAATTTCTATATACCTAATAATTTCTCATCTTTACTTCATTCTATTAATTTTTTACATGGCTATTTATAACATTCACAAAAACAAATATGAGGAGCTGGGCATGTAGCTCAGTGGTAGAGTGCTTAACTACCATGTACAAGGCCCTGGGCTCCATCTCCAGCAGTGGGGAAAGAAAAAAAATGACTGGAATGTTCTGCACTCAACCATATCCAGACATTTCTCAAAAAAATGTCCATTAGTCATCTGCCTGGGCAAGGCACATTGTGTAGTGTGACGATACAAAGATGAAAGAGATAGCATGTCCCCAGTGTCCCAGAGAGCTCTTAACAGGTAATATGTCAAAAAGGGAATATATACCTCTCAAAACCAGGTACAAAGCCGGGCTTGGTGGTACGCACCTATAGTCCCAGTCAGCACCCAGGAGGCGGAGACGGGGGATCCCAAGCTTGAAGTCTGCTTCAGCAATTTAGCAAGACCAAGGGAGACAATGCGATGCTGTATCAATACATGGTGCTACTTAGATATAACAGTGGTGGCAAAGCAAGGACTTGGTCCTGAGCAGGAGTCAGAGTTACTTCTTTAAGAACAGGGAGTTTTGATGAAGAAAGAATAAGAAAGCTCAGGGCTGCTTCTAGGAAAACCGGCAATGTCATATTGCTTGATGTGGGCAACCATTAAGAGGAATCTCTATTGCATGTTAAAGCTGTGTATGTAAGTGTTAGTCATTTTCCCTGCTTATTATTATCTACATTGAAAGAAGCAAGAGGTATAGTTCAATGGTAGAGGAGGATGTGTTTAACAATTGCTAGTCCCTGGTCAAGGAAGTTTATAAAACTATAGCTGCTCTGCCCAGTAATACTTAATGGACCTGATGCTGAATTGGGGCGGGGGAAGGCCTCTCTGGGAAGATATATCTATTTATTTATTTCAGTAGAAGCATTCCTAATGTAATCATAAACTTTTTTTTTTTTTTTTGTATGAGGGATTGAACCCAGGAGCATTCAACCACTGAACCACATCTCCAGGACTCCTGTGTTTTTGTTGTTTGGGGGTTTTGTTTGTTTTAGACAGGGTTTCACTAATTTGCTTAGGACCTTGCTACCTTGCTGAGGATGCTTTCGAATTTGTGAGCCTCCTACCTCAGCCTCCCAAGCTGCTGGGATTACAGGCATGTGCCACCATGTCTGGCATAAACCAAATTTTTGTAAATGCACCCATGTAAATGCCTGGGGAGAGTTTCTATTTGTTCAGGGTTTTGTTTGTTTGTTTTGGTACTGGGGATTGAACCCAGGGTCGCTCTACCACTGTACCACTGAGCCAGACTTTTTTTTTTTGAGTCTCTGTCTTGCTAAACTGCCCAGTCTGGGCTCAAACTTGCAATCCTCCTGCCTCAGATTGCAGAGCTCCTGGGATTACAGGCATGTGCCCCCAAGTCTGGCTGAGGAAAGAATTTTGTAAAACTAAATGAAATTATACATAAAACATTTAACAAATGATAAAAGCTCAATAAATGGTAGCTATTGTGGCTTTTTGAAAGCCTAATCCATTAATAAGTATTATTTTACTCTTTCAGTAAAATGATTTTTCAGTGCTTTTATAAATTCTGGGTTTTCTGTGAGACTTGGATTCTAAGCTTCAATACCCCCTCCTGAGGAGTGATCTTGTATTACAATCTAGGTTTGAAAAATTGGACATGACATTAACTAGGCAGTTTTTATTATTATTAATTATTATATATTATTAATTTTATTATTATTAATTTAATTATGTCAATTTCATTATTTGGCCAGGAGAGAGACTGAGAGGCACCTTCCCAGTGCACTTTTGCTCCAGCTCAGTTTTACACCTGTGTGTGTCACGAACAGAAGTGGAAAGTAGGGGGATAATTACCACTCAGTGCCAGACCCAAGAAGCACATGCATTATTAGCTGCACAGCACTGCCAATGTTGATATGCAGCAAGCTCATGTGCAATTGACTTGGCATTGGCATTTTTTAATTATTACCCTAAGCCATCTCAGAGAGCAAAATGCAAGGGCCAATCTCAGAGGAAAAGACAGTGAGGTTTCTTCTACATTCAACAGGTCCATGGCTACACATCTATTCTTGATGAACCCCAGGCCTCAGTGTAAAATAGATATCAGATAAATCGAGAACCCAGCTTACACTTGAAATGAACAGTGATTTCTCAAAGCATTCTAAATGCAGTCCAGGTATAGGGAAGCCTTGATTTATAGAGTGTCCATGAGTGGAAAAGTGATCAATACACTCCTCTATAAATTTAGGAATCTGTTTGGTATACAAATATTTGTGTTCTTCAATCATCATACCCAATCTAGGGGCTCAGGCTATTCAATGAATAGAACTTTTTGGATGATGAAAGTGTTCTTTTATCTCTATGCTGTCCAATACAGTAGCCACTGTCAGACATGACTATTGAGTACTTGAAGTGTAGCTGCTGCAACCAAGAAGCTGAATTTTAATTCATTTGATTTTAAATGTTTTTAATTTGAAGATCTGCCAGGGACTGGGAGCTTCCTACTGCACAGTGTAGATCTGCAGTATCCACAAGTGCAGGCCTTCTCTGCTACTTCATTGTGTCATCCCAGCCCTCCATAAGGCCAGGAAGGAGAAGGAGGGAGGCAGCACACCACGCAGGCCACACCTCCTAACCAGCGGCTCCACCCTTCCAATATGGTCAGTTCTTACTTCCAGAAGCCAAAAGGTTGCATGGGATCTCTGTGCTCTTGTAGTTCTAGCATTCTGTGTATGAGATTTGAACAATTAAATAACTTCTGTTTAAGAGACACAGACACCTACCCAAGAGTGGTAGCCCACACCTGTAATCCCTGTGACTTGGGAGGCTGAGGGAGGAGGATCACAAGTTTGAGGTCAACCTGGGGAACTTAGGGAAACCCTGTCTTGAAATTAGAAAATTAAAAGGGGTTGGGGATGCAGCTCAGTGATAAAGCACCCTTGGGTTCTCTCTCTCTCTCTCTCTCTCTCACACACACACACACACACACACACACACACACACACACGACTCAGCCCTGTTGCATTGCTAATCAATCAATGTATGAAGGGAACTCATACTAGTTCCTGGATTCCATTCCCAGTGCTGGGGAAAAAACAAAAATGTGGAATGGAACTCACACCTACTACTAACACTTCACATTTTTTGAAATGTGGATTTGGTTAAATTAGCATAAAAGGGTTAAATCAAAAAAGTAAGAAAATGAGGGTACAAAAAATAGACAGCTGAGCCTGGTGGTGCCTGCCTATAATTCCAGTGATGCAGGAGGCTGAGGCAGGAGGAGCACAAGTTCAAGGCCAGCCTTGGCAACATAATGAGGCTCTGTCTCAAAATAAAAAATAAAAAGAGCTGGGCATGTGGCTCAGATGTGTCATCATTTTCAGGCACCTCTTTCTTGCAAGAGCAAAAGGGGAAAGGAATAGGAGAAATTTTCTCCGGACATTTCTTCAGCTGTAGAAATGGCTCCTAGGGGCAATGGCATGAATTGGGAGCATGAATGCCTTTACCAACATTTCTCTGCCAGTGTCTCTTTAATTACAAGAGGTTGAGCAGCACAGCACAGAGGTATGTATATTGCTTTATTGCCGATAAAATGGAAGAAGGCAAGTGGACAGAGTTTGATATTTTCATCTTATTAATTTTCATTAAGTACATATCTTATGTATCCATGAATCTGTATAGAGCATCAATTGTCAGTAGTTTTCAAAAAATATTTTGAATGACAATTTCTCACTGTGTTAATGTAGCCGTTAATAAAAACATGGGATATACTACTTGTTCACATATATACATGGAAACCATGGTTGTTTTACCTGCTTACGTTCGGTTTCTAGCATCCACCAGGTAACCTAAAACCCTTTCAATTTCTACTCCATTTCTGGGATGGCTAGTTACTTTTCAAAATGTTTTTATTTACAAACCATTATCACTAAATTTTGTTTCAAATTACTGAAAACAATAGAGAAAGTCCTCTTGTGGATACAAAATACTAAAACCTGCTTGAGAGTTTCAAATGACCAGGCTACCAAAACAAAGCTAGCCCCAGGTTTCAGTTTGTAGTCACAGACAATACAGCAATTTAATGCAGCATTAGATCCTGGCTGAATTGAAAAGATGGTATTTAGGCATAAGAGGTTATTTACTTACTTTCTCCTTGGTTTATGTTGATGTTTCACAGTTGTGCACTCTGTCTTTGAGAAGCATCTCTAAGTTTATGTGTATCGGTTGGCATGAAAGATGGTTATATAAAAATATGGGGTATTCCATTCAGCTCGTAATACTTCATATCCATATACATTCAGGTATGTTTTTTACAGTTGTATAGTTTAGATACAAAATAACATTAAGTGGCTATAAATTATGCATGATGCATTTGGAAACAGGAATATGAATGATAAGAGTTTGCAAGGTCCTATTTTTCATGCAGTTGGCAATCATGTTTCATTAGTTGCTCAAACATCAGGAGAAAAAGAAAATATTTGAAGCACAAGTAAGGAAAAGCTCAGATGAGCTTTTTCCCCCATCTGCCCTTCAGTTACTGCCCAGGTGTGAGGATATCCATGTCACTGAAACAAACCAACCTTAACCTCCTTTTGCTTGTCTTCCCTGGCATTATCTGATTCTTTCCTTTGCTTCCCTCCTTCCTTCTTTCATTCTTCCTTCCTTCCTTCCTTCTTTCCTTTTTTTTTTTAACAAGAAAAGCTCGTCTTTCATATTAAATGGGATACTCTCCCAATTAGACAAACAGTGTGTACAAAGGTGAATGGAAATGGTACACTTTATATAAAGAATTGGCATAAGCTGATTTTTTTTTAATGTTCTAGAATCTCAGTAATTGACTGTTGATAGACTTGGGGAAGGGCACTAGCTCTTAAAGCCAAAAAAGGAAAGAAAAAAAAGAAGAAGAAAGAAAGAAAGAAAGAAAGAAAGAAAGAAAGAAAGAAAGAAAGAAAGAAAGAAAAGAAACATCCCCAAAATGAAACCTTAATCATCTTGTACCTAAGCCAATCCACTAATCAGTAATACAAAATATAGAGTGCTAAGATATTAAGACACTATAGCCGCTGAATACTGAACATGAAAGTAAACATCCCCAGTTCCCTAGCCCTCTCGCACCTAATCTGATGGAGCCACCCAATGGCTTTGCATAAGGTAAATGGAGCTGGCTGCCCTCCGCAGTCTATCGCAGGCTCCTAAATGGATTTCTATGAAAAACCTGAGTTGATGTATCTCCTGGGATCAGTGTGGCATTTAGTTGCTGGCTGGCCCCACTAAGTTTCAGCCACCCCTGCAGTAAACCCCCACTGTTATGGAAAGCACCACGTGATGGTCAGGGTCCACCCCTGGCTCTGTTTTCAAGGTCTTTCCTGAAAGTTGGCCACAGAGATAACCTGGTTTCCATGCTATTTATTGCCTAGGAAGGAGAAAGGGTTGAGCCCAACCCCTTTGGGATGTGAACTTGTGGTTCCAGGGAGTCTAGGAAGTCAAATCTGATGCTTTCAGAACTAAGCTTCCCGGTGTAGTGAATCAAACTGAAGTTTTTCTCTGAGAAGCAAAAGGGAACTGAATTACGATAGCTCTTTCTTATTTACAACACATTTAAAACAAAGAAGAAGGAGAAAAAAAAAAAAAACAGCTCTTTTCTACCTCCCCTAGTTCTTTCGAACATATTTAACCTGTGGCTTTTGCAAATAGTAATTTTTCTCCATTAAGAATGCATTCCTTTTAACATTCTTTTTATTAACTCAAAAATCATTTCACCCAGGGCTTCCATTTACTGGTGGTGAATCTGGTTAACTTCGGAGGACCTAATATCACTTCTTCCATCAAAATTGATTAGTCTGCAGGTTAGGGAAGATTATAAGGTCGGGTCAACCCCCCTTCCTTCCTCCCAAGCGTTTTAGCAAAGATAAAATTCAAATGATGTTTTTACTAAAAATGATTGCCTTCTTTTAAAAGATGGCACTAAAGATAGCAGTGTAATAATACTTTTTTCAACAGAGAAAAGTTTGCTCTCTTTGTAACTGGATTTATGAAACAGCTGGCTGGAAAGGATCTAAGGTTTTCATCTGGGGTGGGTTCTGAGCATAGCATTACTCTGAAACTCCATTTCTTTAAATGAATGAGATGCCTTATAGACAAGACAGCATTTAAAGACTTAAAAAAAAAAGTCCTCAACTTTTAAAAATGAATGCTTATTCAGCAACCACTTTTGGATAAGACTTTACAACTTTCAACATGTTGTGAGAACAAGCATCTCTGGCTACCATATAACTTATAAATATTAGAAAGGAGATATTGGCCCATTGGCTCGGTGGTAGGATGCTTGCCTAGCATGTGCAAAGCCCTGGGTTTGATTCCCAGTAACTCTCTCTCTCTCTCTCTCTCACACACACACACACACACACACACACACACGCATACATTTCCTGTTTCTAGCTGTTAGCAAAATGCATGCATTAATTTCTCAAGATTCTACTAGTCCTTTGAAGACTTGTTTGTGAAATCCAGTGCCTCAGACTTGTTCAGATTCCATATGATCAGAACGTAACACACCCTGAAAAAGTACAGGGGGTTAATCCAGTTCAGAGATTCAGGTGGTTTAAAATTATTTCAATGGTACTATGTATATTGTATGAATGAATACACATGTACAGTCATATTCAGAAAATCCTTCCTTTTCATTTAGAAGAGTGAAAAATGTAGGCCCCATTTCTAGCCCTCTAAATAAAATCCCTGTTCCAGGATTATTTATCATGGGTATGGATGCCATCAGTCATGAAAAGTTAACAAAGACCTATTGGGTTTATCTATAGGCTGGAAACAAACATATCTTGCTCCTCCGTTATCTTCTTGTTAACAAAGCCCTATCAGGATGTTCTAAACATCAGCATTTACTGCCCAGTGGCCCTTTATCTGTGATGATATAGAGAGTCCAGTCAATTAGTGGGAGGGTTTGTAGATACCTGCCATATATTCCTGACTGTGGCATCTCTCTGCTCTCCTTCTCTCTCCCAACACAAAACACTTAACAGTCTAGTTCTCTAAGTGGTGTCCCTGCTTTCATACTGGGCTTTGGTCCATCTCTGTTGGAGTAGTGAAACTCCCAGCGAATAAAGGCTACTGCCACGAAGCCAACGACCAGCTGTTCTCAACAGTGGCATAACCCTTAGGACCAAGTCCCACACAGCTGTCTTGAAAAAACAGGAACAAACACCAGCTTTAGTCTAATGTTGCTTTTCACCTAAGCATTTTACAAAAACAATGTTACTAACGCCTATTCCTTAAAAATGGAAAACCTTTTTGATCCTGGGTGTGTGAGTGTGGGCCGGTGAAGCTAGTAGCCACTATGGCATCTAGAATCTATAACCTCTTCACCCATTGTGATCACTTTGCAACTGCAAGCAAAGCTGTCCCTGGCTCCCTAGAGTCCACAGGTTACAGCCACTTAGCTTGGTATGTAAGATGCTTCACTGGGCCACACACCTACTTCTCTCCCCATCCTCCTGCTTGGGCACATCACATTTCTCATGGTTTGTTGAAACTTTCACGCCCTTTCCCAGCCCTGTGCCACAGAGCCTGTCTTTCCCTTCTGGAGTCCTTTTGTACCTCCTCTGCTCCTGAAGCACCTAAGTGTCCTTGTGAGAGAGTCAGATCAAGCTGGCCTCTTTGATAGATCATGGGTAGGCTCTGTCTCTAGATTCCCCCACCATATGGTCATGCTTTTCCTATAGTTATTTATTCCATCTGGAATGATCTATCAGTGTGCCTTTCTCCCCACTCACCTCGTGGGCATCTTTAAAAAAAAATTGTAGTTGTAGATGGACAGAATGCCTTTACCTTGTTTATTTTTATGTGGTGCTGAGGATCGAACCCAGTGCCTCACACGTGCTAGGCAAGTGCTCTGCCTCTAAGCCATGACCCAAGCCCAATCTGTGGGCATCTTGAGGACTAAAAAAGTTTCTTACTTGGCAGTCTTGGAGGTTAGCAGGATGCCCATTAGGAAAGAATGAATGATGAATGGATAGATATAAATGTTTTCAATTGTATTGACACACCTTAGTAAATACTGAGATCTGCTGGAAGGGAAGAAGGAAATCCAAGGAGCAGCAGAAAGCATGAGAACTGGAGTTGTGGTTAGATGAACAGTCACTTGTCCCAAAGGGATCAACTCATCTTAGAGGAATGTTCCATACATTTAATGAGGCAATGCTTGAAATCTGTTTAGTTTACAATGGATTCAATTTCTGTTATTCTACAATAATATGTTTATACTCTTTGGTACAAAGATCTATCTTTCCATTAATTTGGGCAGCATTTGTTCTTGCACAGAATCTCCATCTGTTTGGTTGACCCCAAGACAGCTCACTGTGGTGAAGGGATAAGTAGCATGTGGTGCCTTAAAACACAAAGGCCGACTACACCTTAGGCAGACAGGGAAGATTCTGGGTGGTATAAGTACTACAGTTATTTCCATAAGTCCGAAGTTGCCACCAGTTGGACATTGCAGTGAGAACACCTACTTGGGCTGTGGCCTTTCTCCAGTGGTTACTCACCCAGAACCCAGTCTCCCTCCTCTCCTGGCTAAAGTCTAGTCAACAGTCAGGATCTTGACATTTTTTTGACCCTCTGAACCTTAGAACCTTCACTGGGAGAGTCTGGGATAAGAACTATCTGCTTCTTCAGGTTCCCACTTCCAGCTCCTAATCTGCACTCCAGGAGCTTGGAGTTTCTTTTTCAAAAAGCTGGTTAGCCCTCCCACCCCCACTCCCACCCCCACACACCACTAGTCCCTGCTGGCAGTGCAGCCAGCCCAGCCCCATCTCCCTTCTCGGTCCCTATCCTGCCCCAGCCATAAGCCTTTCATGTTATTTTGCTGAAAAGTGTCCTAGATATAAGAAGGAGAGAGACCACAAAATCAACCCGCTGACTCCCATCCTTCCCGGGACTCCCCCTGCCTAGGGATCCATTGTCCCTGGGGTGGAAGTCTGCTAGGGGTCTAGCAGAACCAGGTTAGTCTGCTAGGGGTCTCTGAACCAGGTTAGTTCCCCCGCAGGCAGGCAATGTCGTCTGGTGGTTAAATAAGTCCCAGCGCTCTGGGAGTAGGATGATGGTGGGATCCCCCCCTGCACGGAGCATCCTGCTCCGCTGGGTGCCATCTGAGAGGTCAGGACAGCTCAGAGGACCCGCAAACCTGAGCTTGGGGAAAGAAGTTAACCAATGAAATCTTTGGGAGCGCCTTCCACTTGCCACCGAGGAGTCTGGCCATTCCCAACTCGGATCCCCACCAGTATTCGTGGAGCTGCTCCACGACCTGGTCCTGACTCGCGCTTGCCCTCGACACACACGATCCAGGTGGCCTGGAGAGGGCTCCTTTGTAGCGTGCCGCTGGCTCTCGGATGGATGGTCCCAGAAGAGGGCGCTACCAGGGCTGCAACGTCCTTTACTGGTCAGGTTCAGAGACCACAGGGCCTCAGTGGGTCTGCGGCTTCCATTAAAAAAGAGGGGGAGTAAGGGGAGGAGGTGGAGAAAAGAAGAAGGGGCGGGATCGGAAAGGGAAAGGGTTAGACCAACTGTTTGGTGGAGCACTGTTCTAATCACTGCTACGGAAGGCTGAGGCAGGAAGATCTCCAGTTGGTTAGGCCCTGTCTTGCAATAAAATATAAAAAGGTCTGGGGATGTAACTCACTGGCACAGGGGGTGGGAAAGATGGTAGAGAGGGACAAGGTGTGGAAAGGAAGAAAAGAAAAAGGGAGAGAGGAACGGAGGGAAGAAGAAATTGGGGGACCCTGGAGGGCAAATAGAGGCCTTGGTCAAGTGGCCTTCAAAACATCTCTTAGATTTTTGGTGACCTTGCAGGTTAGGAATAGAAATTTGCCATGTCTGCTTTAATGCAGACTGGTCTCTGGTGGTGTCCTTGACCGACTGTCCTTTGATGCTACCATTTTTTCACATAGCCCACTCCCCAGCCACATTCCCTTCGCAGAGAAGCCGGAGACCAAATTCATCCGTTTCCCCCCAGCACCCGCGACCCGCCGGAGGATTGCTCAGGAACCCGCACCACTGGCAGGCGGTGTTTCCTGACCAAACTGGAGAAGGAAACCTAAGACCCGCGCTCTCCTGGCAGGTGGCTTTCTCCCCAGCCAGGGCGGCCCGCGCGGCCAGGCGGCGCCGCCGGACTCCGTCGGCCTGCTGCCGGCGCCCCGAGGCCCCTGCGGATCCCAAGGAGGGGAGAAGAATAGGGAAGTTGAGCGGGGAGGAGGGGGGAAGGTGTACTCGGAGAAAGTGGGACAAAAGGTGATTTTATTTGGGAAGATACATAGACAAGGACCCCAACCACCCCACCCCTACCCCAGTTATCCAAATCTTGGAAGCAGAGGTGGTGAGGCCCGAGAAGTGGGTTCTGACTCCTTTTCCTGTAGGTCCAGAGACGGTAAAAAAACGACCCCATGGACGAATGGGGCAGTGGACCTACCGTTCGCCCCACAGCAGGAGTGGGGTGGAGACCGCCTGCTGTGTCAGTATGTAAACGAGCCAGCGTCCATGTGGGGCCCATGCACTCCAGGGCAGTTGTTACCAATACAGAACAGGACAATGATACCCCCCAGTACAAGTGCAAACTAGTTTCTGTGTTGGGGGAAAAAAAGAGAATAAAAGTTTAATAAACGTGTGCTGTGTTGTGGATGACTTTGTGACGACCTCTGTTGCAAATGGCCTATGCATGCGGAATAATGGTCTCCTTGCAGAGAGGGAAATAGCTTAGTGCTATCATCGTTGCCTCGGTAACCATCAGAGTCCCCATCTAGCAAGAGAGAAATGAGTTATGAAAAGGCTTGAGTGAAGAAGGGATTAACACATGATCCCAGGGACAGTATGTCAATCAAAATCAACTGAGAAATTACACTGCTCTATTTGAGAATTTCTCCGGAACCCGAATGGTAGAGGAGTTGGGTGGGTCCCTCTCTCTCTCTCTCTCTCTCTCTCTCCCTCCTTCCCTCCCCCCCACACTTTTTAATTTGAGAAAAAAGGGGGAAAGCAGTACCATGATTAGTCTTCATGATCATCATCGAAAATCACACTGAAGGGAGGGAAAGCTCACAAAAGGGGGTGATTTAAGAAGACAGGAGCACCCTCACCCACCCACGGCACGTCTGAGCACCTCGATCTTATGCTCCCCTCTGTCGCTACCCCTTCTGACTGGAGCACGGACCCTCACTCCACCGCTCCAGTCCATCCCGACTGAGAATCCTGGGCCTGGCGCTCTCCCGCTTGATTCTGGACAGCCCCGCAACTGCGCAGGGCGGGGCAGGGAGGAGGATGGACCGTGTGGGCTTGGGTCCCAGCCTTAGGGGACAGTAGCTTTCGAAGCATCGTCTCGCTGGCGGCCCGCTGCCTGGACTCGATTTTCCGCCCAGTGTTCTGGGAAACAAAGCGAGTCGGGTGCACATCCCACCCACCCAAGCCGTGAAACCCCCTCCCCCTGTAGGAACACACGCCCACGCGCAGATCTTGCGCACGTGACATTCAAGTCTCAAGACAGAAGCGGGGATGGGGGTGGGGAAGACCCCCATACAAAGAGAAGCAGCGGACTTTCCTTAATGGACTTCAAACCCAGCGTGTGGTGCGGTTGAACTAGCCCCTCGGCCCAGAGATTGCGCCTGCTTGGACTTCCGCTCTGGAGCTTGAGTCAGGAATTTTGAAATAAACCATAGTGTGTTCTCCACTCCCCACCCCTCAAAGAGAATGCTCTCTTTGGGAAACATTTGAGAGGCACAGGATATTGAGGAGGGAACGACAAAGAATTTTGGTCTGTTGCAATCTGGGAAGTGGGTCTTCTGCAGATGTGGAGCCCAGAATAATCGCCAGTGCTCCTGGTTATAATTACTGGAGTTTGGGTAACGACTTTATAAGTTCTAGAGCGTTCTGTGGCTCTCTTACGAGGGTCTTTCTGGATAGTGCCTGCAGGCTGGCGGTAGTACCAAGAGATCCGATTGCGACTTCGGAGCTCCGCACCCCCACCCCCACCCCCACATACCAATTTCCGCTGTAGGGAGTTTGGACACCATCTGACCCAACTCCATAATTAGCAGATGGGGAAACTGAGACCTAGAAATGTTACACTTATTAAAGCCTCACATTGACAGGGCTGGAACCAGAGCCCAGTTTTCTGAACTTTGGTTTAGAAAAGTGGCCCCATTTAAAATTAAAAAAAAAAAAAAAAAAAAAAAGGAAGGAAGCTAGTGCTGTGGTCTGGGCTGTCTCCTGGCTCGGACCCGGTGACCCCTTCGCTTCGAGCTGAATGCTTCCCGCCATCACTTCATTCATTCATTCATCCGCCCTTCCTCCGGACGCCTCTCCTCCCCCGCGGAGTCCCACACAAGTTTCGAGTCCTGGGCGCCCCAATGGTTAACTAAATCGCCTTGACCCCGGCGCTATTTGATATTTGCCTCCTTGACACTCATTTAGGAGCTCGCAGCGGTAACGCAGACATTGGACAAGTCCAGCCTGAAACCGAAGCCTTGTGAAAGGGGGGAGATGGGGAGAACCTGATAGCTGGAAACTCGTTTTCTCCAAAGGCTTTCGGGACATTTTAGCCCGGCTCCAGGTCCGCGGAGCGCCAGGGCGCCGCCAGTGCGGGTGTAAACGTTAAATGTTAGCTATTTGTTCCGATGATTGGCATGAAATCGACTCTTTCTTGTCTTCTTTTTTTCCTCCTTCTCCCTCTTTCCTTTCCTTTCTCTCTTTCCCCCTCTGGATTCCCACAAAAACTAACCCAACCAGTGGCTCCAGTAATCTGCGTCCCTTCTACAGCCAACACTCAAGTCAGAAAACTCCCAGTTTGGAGAAAAGTAACAATAACAACCAGGACAAGGCCGGGGGCCGGGTAACTTTTCTGGTTTGGCTCCACTTCTGGAGGTGACACTATATGTCTGCCACCGACTCACTGTCTCTTCTTCTTCTGGGTTCCTTGTATCATATCTGTCTCTCTCTCTCCCTCCCTCCCTCCCTTCTCCTCCTCCCCCCTGCCTCTTTTGAACGGGGCTGAAAAGAATGAAAAGTGTCCCTAGCATATTAGTAATTCAGGAGTGCTGTGCTCTCTATGAACAAGAGACAAACAGATGGACAGATAAGGGAGTCACCTGATTTCAAAAGTTCTAGTTTCTGCTTAAGGGGAGCAAAACGACAGAGACATCTTACTCAGAGCAATTACTGCCTCTCCAGAAAGGAAAGGAAGAGTCCACAGTTGAAGCTAGCCACTAACCACACTCCCTACACCCCATCCAGTTTTTGGTTTCCCTTAATCCCACATTGTCTAAATAACAACACATTTCTTATAGACTCTTCTATTCTGAGAGAGGTGGGTCCTGAAGCTTCCCACCCCCACTGCATCCTAATTCCCCATTCATCTTATTTGTTCTGTCACTACCTATACCTTCTTCCAGTGTAACCTTTTCAAACTCTGATTAGTGAAAGCTTCATTCTTCTCACTGATGATTTCCCCCAAACTCCCTCCCCTCCTTCTCTCCCTCCTTCTTAAAAGATTTTGGAGCCGGGAAGATAAGATATGCAATCCTCTATCGGGAGTCCTGTGATATTAAAGATCAAACGTGGCATCAATGGAAGACCAAATGCAGGGGGGAAACAAAAGGGGGAGGCTGGGAGATGCTCATCAGCTAATTACAGCTGCAAATATTATGCAAATTTATCTTGGCACAGAAATGGAGAAAGCGAGTTTAAGTGCGGAGATAATGCCGGAAAATTGAATGTTCATCTGGGCATGGGAAACGGCCCAGTAGGCTCCATTGGTCTGTCTCATCTAGGGAAGCTCCGTTTTTATACTCCTATCAGATCATCTGCACTTCACTGGTTGGGGCTGAGAAATTAATATTACTTATAATTGATACTTGAAATTCTTGGAGTGATGTGTCATAAGGAGGAGGAAGATGCGAATGGAGGAAAAGGGAGAAGGGGAAAGGGAGAAAGGAGGAGGAGGAGAAGGAAACCATGCAACATCATTCAATATACAGAATTGGAAGGAGAAGTCTGAAGTTCATTGTAATAAGGACAAAGTGATCTGAAAGATAAAGGGGAAACATTTTAGAAAATTAGGTGTCTCCCTCTACTACCATCTAAAGCCTGATGTATCTTTATAATAAAAATTCAAATGAAAAAAATCTGTAATTAGTTGGCTATATCTTTTCCTTGAGAAGGTAAGATAGGCTTAGAAATGGAGACTTAACTGGAGATGGGAACTTTGGGTATCACCAGGAAAGGAAAACTTCAGAATGGGAAGGCATGACCACTCTAGGACTCTTTGGTAGACCTAAGCACAGAGAGGAAGGGTGCTTTGTCTCTAGTAGAAACTCATCCCTGCCTCCTCCCCTAGTCACACCTCCATTTCCTCCATTTTTATTGGCCCAAGTCAACATTCTTCAGTCTACTCAAGAACTGTCTGGGAAATCACAGTCCCAGGAAACAGAACTCCAGATCCTCATACTTCAAGAAGAAAACATTCTTACATCTAGGGGAGAAGGGAAAAAATAGAAAATACAGTGAACAGAAAGTAATTATGGAGGAGGAGGAGGAGGAGAAGAAGGATAAGAATCAGAATCAGAATCCACCTTCCAGTACAAAATCTACCACAATCTTAAAAAAAAAATGTGGAGAATTTCAGACAAGCAGTATTCGGGTGCAAGCCATCCAATTACTGAGAAATTATGATCTGACGTCAGGAAGAACAATTGGAGAGCGAATATGTATGAATCTCCTCTCACTAGTTTGCATATTCACAACGATTGTTTAATCCAAGCAACCAGAAAGTAATCAACAGGCACAAAAAGCTTAAAGAGCAAATTACCAAGGACTCCTGCCCCTTCTCCTTCCCTAAACTGGGACATTGCTAGTGTTGTCAGACTCTGGGAGGGGAGTGCAGGGTTAGCCTTAGATTCTGAAATCTGTCCTCTAAGAGACCAGTAAAGCCTGTTGCTTTTAGATGTCTTTTGTTCTTTTGGTATTAGGACGAAAGACAAAAGAAACAAAAATGCCAATTATTGAAACTAATTAGCCATTAAATGAGATGTGTGTCCTCTTCTAACTCAAAAATGGAAGGAAGTTGATGAGAGTAGGTGGGAGCCATCTGGGAGAACCCACCCACCCTTTTTATCTAAAAAAAAAATTAATTCTATGTATATTCTTCATGTATCAACAAAGGAGAGCTGGAATATATATATATATATACATATATATATGATGCACTTTTATAAACAAGAGTAATGAATATTCAGCAAACTGGAATTGATTTTTTTCTTATTTACTAGGAATGGGGCTTGAGTGGGTAACTGAAAGAGGAGTTGTGGCTGGGGGTGGGGGGAGAGAGAAAATCTCAGAAAAATTAACATTATTGGTATCTTTCTATATAAAGATGCAAATGGCATTTTATCTTAACTTGGCCCTGTGCTTTAGACAGTGTTTATGATTAATTATCTCCTTTTTCATAAAAATAAATCGTGTTAAAAATTAGGATCTCGGCACTGGGGAGAAACGAAGCGCTGGTTTCAGGTCGATCTTGTTAATTTCAGCCTGAAATTGACACACTAATTAAAGAGCAGCGTGGTAAAGCACAAGCAAGGCAAGATGATACCCAGCTCTTTTTTTTTTTTTTATCAGATCTACCTTATATTTTCCCAATTAAAAACTGCAAAAAGCAGTTTCATTGCCCCGGGATAAAAAAAAATAAGGGCCCCCTTTTCACAACGTTGGCCATCACTTTCTACCATCAGATTCATTGTGATGTATTAGATGCAATAAATTATCCCATGTAACAAAACATTGGGAGCTGAAAGGCAGATAATCTGGAAAGCAGAGATAAGGATTCATTATTCCAAATCATTATGAATCCAACGTTGCCTCTGACTTCTTTCTTAATCAGCTCCTCTGATCCTGGATATGTGAGCAGCACAGATAAGGAAAGAGTCGTTTATAATTCTCCACCTCGTCTAATATTTTAAAATAAAGTCAGAGGCAAGAAAACGCCATAAAACACTGGTGAGCAGGCAAGCGCCGAATGAAAAATCACTTCCATGTTATTATATCCACAGTAAGATTTAATTAAAATTCTCCACATCCACGTGCTTTATTTTCAGATAGGATTTTTTTCCCATCACGTAATAATTGATAGGAATTTGCAAACGGGCTATTTATTTAGGGCGCCTGGGTGGAATAGGTCTGATTTTTTTTTTTAAATTTCCAGTCATTGCTTTTGAAACTTTCATTTGAGATGTCCACAATTCCATATTACCCAAGCCCCCCACTGCCACCTGCCCCCAATCAGGCCATAGTTCTTGATTAGGAAAACATAGTCACAGTCCTGAGAGTTGAGTTTAATAAAAATGTTCTGTTAAAAGGAAAAAAGGAAGAAGGGGGGGGGGAATGAAAGAATTGGATTCTATGCCTTAGCTCCTTTAAGCCTCCCCAATCCCCCTCCCCCTGCATATTTATAATAAATATCTATGAATGGGATTGAAAGATTAGAACTTTGGAACCAAGGCTAATATTTGAGTATGTTCTCATCCGGCAGAGTGCACTTTAAAGACTCCAATCAATCTGAGAATATATGAGGAAGGTTTTAAAAATTGAAAAAGGGGATGATGCTGATGACTGATGGGAAGAAAGAAAGGTATTTCCAGTGTTTTAGGAAAAAATAAATGGGATATCAGGAGCTTGGAAGAACAAATACAAATACATTACAAATACGGGTCCCCCCAACTGTATGTAGAACACTGGACGTTGTGGCCCCACATATTTAGAAAGACAGGAAATTCTGCCAGTGTTTATTTCTTCGTATGGGTTCTCCTTTTCCTTTATCTAACAGGTGAACTTTATATCTCCATGGCCATCGCAAAGATCTGGACAGAGTGCTTCTATTATCTATTAGTTATTTACTGATCCATCTTCTACCTGCATAAGCCCAGTGACTTTATTTTTAAAGTCCAATTAAATGCCTTAGCTTGTGGCCTGGGAAAACTTGCTGAACACACCAGAGGGATTTAAAGCAGTTGCTGTTAGTGCCAGTTAAGATGATAGTGCCTGCAGGAAGAGTCTCAAAGCCATGTTCTGTTTCCAGGCCCAGGAGACTCAGTCTGTCTCCCCAGGTGGGTCAACTCTGAATCTGTCTGAGATGGATGATTGCTGAGCCAGGGGTAAGTGGTTAAAAGGCCAGCAGTAGGTGCTCCACAGAGGGGAAATGGAGTCTGGGAGATCCCAAGCAGGATATATGGATGTGGAGTAAAGGAAAAGGTGATTAGCACAGCAGCCTCCGAGTCTGCGTGGCCAAGAGCTGTGTCTGTGCCTTGGGCTGGTTCTTCAGGTGTCCTCTAAACACAAATCTCCTCAGTGAAAAGATTCACTAAAATCCTGGAAGTGGAACCACCATGTCCGCTCAGAGGGGTTAAATTAGTGCCACCTCTGAGTCACTCAATTCTCCATTGCCCAAATACCGGAGTGTCAGTTTTTCTTCCCGGGTTCTCTCTCTCTCACCCACAGGTGTATGTATGCACAGACAGACTTGAATCACGAATCAGCAAGCCAGAGTGGGAGCTTTTAAAATTCAGAAAGCGACTTATAGCTTCATTAAAGCAATATCTTTGCAGTGTGCCAGGCGGATGTCCACGGATCCCGAATAAATCTTCAGTCCCTCTGCCCAGGAAGTGTGACTAAGCGACTGGAGCGGGTCCCTCACTTTGTTTACTTCTCAGAATAAATTCTCTCCTTTTTCTATCCCACTTCCTCCCTACCCTCAAATCTCCCCAAATTCTTCTGGAATAATCCTTCCCAATTAGCAGCATTTCCACCCTTAAGTCCACCAAGATAGCAAGACATGTCCAGCTGGCTGAATCTTACCCCTGTCTGACCATTACATTGAAAAGCAATTCTAATTTTATGAAGTCCTTTGGATTTTCTTCTTAAAGCCTGAGTTTCTCTGGCAGTAAAAGGTAGAATTGGGGTGGCAGGGGAGCCGTGTGCATGCGGTCACATTTCGCAACCCCTTACCACTTTAGACCTGGAGACAAGAAAGTGCCCGCATCAGCAGAAAAGGAACTGGGAGCAAGGCCGCCAGACCGACGGGAACCAGCGGAGGAAAGATCGCCGGTCCGTGGGGGTGAGGACGGAGGGAGGGGACTAGGTGGCCAGGGTAGTATGGAAAGGGTAGGAGGGGAAAGAAGGAAGTCCTCCTTGGGTCTGAGAAGATGCAGTCGCGGGACCTAGATTCTAAGGGGGAAAGGGCTTTACCGTTGGAGGCTAATCAGGGGGATAAGGAGAAAGTAGGAGGAGTGGGAGAATGAGAAACTTGAAGGGGACAAGAAACCAAAGGGGATAGCTTGGAGAAAGATATAAATGACCGCACCGGCTTAGTGGACGGCGTGTTGAAGGAGAGCTAACACCCGCACCAAAGAGATAATTGTCGCCACCTGGGTGACAGATCAGTCCCTCCCTGAGTCTCTACCCTAATTCCCACCAAGCAGCTTGCTACAAGGAAAGTGGTGGTGTCATGACCTTCTAGGGATGGGGATGCCAGCGACACTCTTCTTCCGGGGGGGGGGGGGCGAGCCCTTCCTGGCACTGTCCCGGGAGCCCCCGAGGTGCGCCGGGGCAACAGGTTGAGTGCAAGCTGTCGGAGAGAGTGGACTTCTTTCTCTGTCCTCGGAACCGCTGAAGAACGTGGCTCTGCCACTTAGTGGCGGAAGGCGGGAGGGACAGAGTAGGAACACGGAGGAGGGGCTGTGTTCGTGAAGACGGGTGGGCAGAGAGGGTGCTCCCTTAAGGGCAGGGAGGCCCCCTTCTCCTGGCCAGCTTAGCAAGGGACACACTGCACTCGCCCACTCTGGGCTTAAATCTGCCCCGAGGACGCTGCCGTCTAGCTGGTGGAGAGTGTTAGTGGACGGGATTTCAGGATTATGGGGCTAGTAACAGGCTTCGATCCCAACTAAAGGGGACAAGAATGCCCATCGCGGACAGCTGCTGGCCACTCTCCAAAAGTGGCATCGCCCCTTACTGGTTCTCTCCTCCCGATCCCGGGCACTTGCCCTTGCACGACTCCTGGCTCCCTTCGGCCCTCCCAGCTTTCCTTCCTCTGGCCTCTGCCCACCTCCATCCACACCACCAATTCTCCCAGAGCCGCTGACCAATTGCCTTGTCCTTCTGACATGGAATGGCCATCCCCAAACACGTTGCCCTATGAAACTGGGCATCTCCTTCTTACCCAATCGGTTGGAGCACTAGAAACCTCTGGACTTCCTGACCCAGCCATGGACAAATTTTGTTTTATTTCTCCCCAAAGATTGATTTATTTTTAAAGTCAGTCTCCATATTCTTATTGTATAAATATTGTGAAGGGAAAACTCTACCTGTCAAAACAAATGGACCCTGACCTTTCTACCCCAATGTTTATAGAGTTTCATTTTACTCTTGCTGAAACTTATTCATGACAGATTCTCTCCTTGGATGATTTTGACCTCCTCGCAACTGGGGTAGGGATAGTAAAGGGGTGGGGGCGGGGCTTGAAGGAAAGGATTGAAGTATACTGGGCTCTGGGTAGTCACACAGGGTGATTTTCCTTCAAACATTTTATCTCTGGACGCTGCTGATTCATGCTCCCTTATCTGATTATCCTTGAATGTAGCTTTCCCCCCTAGAACTCTTCTTAAAAAGAGTTGGGACCCCTAGGGAGGTTCCTCCCCAAATCTCTAGCTCCTGTGCCCATGGATATCCCTACTTCTAAATATTCTTCTGTCCACCAAGGAAAGGGTCAGGGTAGCAGCCAGGCCAAGTCTCAAAAAGGTCCTGCTTCTAACTTTTATTAACCAACTGCGACTAAAGAGAGATGAAGGTAGAATAGGCATTTGGAGGCATCAGTATCAACAGAAACATGGATGGGAGCCGGAAAGTCCTATGAGGCAGAAGCATTAGTTTGCTGGCCTTGCTAATGATTGTCACCAGCTGCAGCCTAGTAGTTTTCACTGGGTCCCCACTTACTCCAAAGGTGGAAAGAAAATGCCCAAAATGTGTTTATATCTTTGATAATGACCCAGTCAATGCTACTGATGACATATATAGTGTTAATTGCAACCTTGCCAGAAGACAGTGGGCTGGCTTTGTAGGCGCCAGGGGCAGGTCGCATTTCAGGCAGTCTTTCTTGGCCCCCCCACCCCCATCTCTCTCGGTTTCACACACCCCTGATGTGCGGTTTGCATGTTTGCAAAAGGGGGTGAAATTCATTCCCTCCTTCTTTCTTCTTCCCTCCCTCCTTTTCCCCCTTCGCAACCCGGAAGAGCTCCGCTCTCTACAGTGAGCATGGGAAGGCGGAGGGGAGGGGGCTCCTAGGAAGGGTGCACATTACCCAGGTTTTACCTCTCGCTGGAAGCCCGTCTGAGATGCGGTAAGCAGTTCCAGCGGCGAGGGAGGCTGCGGCGGCCACTGTAGCGAACTCTGCCTGTCATTTCTGCCTTCAGATCTCCTGCAAGTGGGGGAAAAAAATAAAAAACAGCTGGCTCTCAGGAACAAGCTGCCCAGGTCAGTGGATATAGCTCTCTACCCTCTCTAACTCTCTATTCCCTTTCCCTGCTCCACGTGGAGAGAATTAGGAGGAGGTCCTGGAAGAAAGTGAACTAGACCCCAGTCCTTATTGTTCTTTCTAGTCACTGGAAATGTTGGGCTTTCTGCGGTGACCTTGGACGAGCATGATGTGTGTGTGTGTGTGTGTGTGTGTGTGTGTGTGTATGTGTGTCCTTGTTTGGAGAAAAGAGTTAGTAGAACTAGGAATGCAAAGAAAAACTGAACAGAAAAATAAGAGCGGGTGGGAATGGTTTTCCTCTGCAGGGAGGGCAGAGGATTGGAGAAAAGCCATTTTGCTCAGGAACCTTCTCCCAAGGTGGCTGCAGTGTCCAAGTGTCAATTTCGTGTTTATTTTCCTCTGCTTACAAGTGTATGTTGAGCTCATTGTCTCTGCATATAATTAAAGGAACAGATGTGCACTCCACGATAAAGTTGGAGCCCAGATGTGTCAGAATCTGGCCTCATCTCTAGGAGCTGGTGGTTGGGAGGCACCTTTGCTTTCAGAAGCATCCTCAGGTGGGGAGAAAACCGCAGCTTCCTGGAGGGAGTAACCAGGGTTGTGAGGAGCAGAAGGGGCATCTGGGACAAGATTTCGACTTTCTCCCAGGACCCTAGACCAAGAGACCTGCAAGACATCTCTCATAGTTAGTTCCCCACAAAGACAGATAATGGTAAAATAAAGGGAAGACTAGTGAATCTGGGCAAGGCAGTTGCTTTTATAAATGTAATTTCTTACTCTTGAATACTGCAGGGTGCTTGAAGAAACCGACACTGGTGATTCTGTCCAGGGCACGGGGTAGAAGTGAGTCTAACTGCAGCATCTCCCCTCAGTTTGGGTTTGGTTCCCATGTTTTCTGGTCCTTTTCTCCTCTCCCATAGCCCACATTCACTAGAACCCTGGGGTAATGAATGGGAGACTGAGAACTTTGAAGAGACAAACACTGAAGTAGCATTTCAGAGGTCCTTCTATCCTTTTTCTGTTGCTGTGGAAAAGGTTGTGGTGGTGGCTTATTCTTCCGATTGACAGACTGCAGACCACGGAGTACCAGCCAGGCAGGTTGAGTCCATCCAGGTGTTTCTAAGTGAGATGCTTTCAGATTGGGGGTCCAAATTGCTGTTTATGGGGAGGGTGTTTACTATTAAATTGTGTGCCATTCAGAAGAATAGAATTGTTTCCTGCTGGTTTGAACCCAGGTTGGGATGTGGTGTCAGTGCAGACAGTCCAAGACCCAAGTGGGTGTCGGGTCTCATGGGCTTTGCTTATTGACTGATTCTCACAGTGGAATCAAACAGAAGGCCTAATTTCTAGGTTTATTCAAGCCAGTCATTCTGCAAGGTCTAAAGTTCTTGGCCTGAGAAGGTAGCTGGGTTTGGAGGATGTGAATGAGTGGCAGCGGTCCACAGCTTACCCTCCATCCTACCAAGCTGCCTCTGCCAGCATTGGGGGGAAACAGTGCTGGAGCTATTCTGTTCCCCACCGAAAACCTGGACACGGGGCAGAGTGCACTTTCCTCTATTTAATATTTTCACTCCACCTTCTTGCATAAGAAGTGAATGGAGGGAGGGTGCTGGGGTTGTAGCTTAGTGGTAGAGCACTTGTCTTGCAATGCATGAGGCCCTGGGTTCGATCCTCAGCACCACATAAAAATAAATAAATAAAAATAGATATTGTGTCCATATACAACTAAAAAAAAATTTAAAAAGAAAGAAGTGAATGATGTCAGGCAGAAGTACAGTGAAGGGAGGAGAGCCGTGCTCCCAGACCCTCATTGATAGAGTCCTTCTTTTGGGATGTCCAGCAGCCCAGGGTTACACTGAGAAACTGGGGAAAGGGAAGATATATAGGAGCCAAATGGTGTGTCCAGAAACTGTAGAAGGTGGTAAAGAATTGGGGATCCTGATAGCTCTTGTGGGGGCAAATAAGAAGGCTTCTATGTTCTCTAGTACTGGGTTATTTTTAACCTTTTCTAAGATGCACTGCAATATTAGATGCTTGGTGGTTGAGCCATTTTACACCTAAGTATACATTTGTGTTCTGCTTTTGTCTTTATGTGCAAATCAAACATTACTGATCTTTTTTCTTAATGATTGTTATAAGCAGAAAGAGGCTTTGCAACAAGGAGGGGGCAAGCCACGGGAGACCCCATGCTTGGCTGCTGGGCCATCTGGGACTGGAGGTGTGGTTGCTTGGGTGCGGCTTTCAGAAAGGATAAGGAAAAAAAAAAAAAAAACAGTTGCCAAGTCTCCTGGCCATAATCCCCATATTGCACGTAGCTGAAGGTCTATAGCGCAGTGAAGAATAGGAGCATGTGTCTAGTTGGTGTTTTATTTTATATAACAAATTGCTGGAGGTCCACGAGGTGGCAGGCAGCAGAGAGTCGACCTCGAGCTGGGGCCTGGCTGGAAGAGACCGCCGGCAGAGGACAGCTGCTGACCAGGCGAGGGCCAGGTGAAGGGACCCATCAAATTTTTTTTTTTTTTTTTTTTTTTTTTTGCACCTCTGAGCTGGGTGGATTCATGGATTTTACTAAGGGATCTTCAGCACTCCGGAGATAGGAACGATTAGTGGTTTTAAAAGCCTGCCTCCAGTGTCCCCGGGATCTGTACCAATCACCCTCCCCATTTCCCCTACCCCTGCTGTGAACACTGCCCCCCACCTTCACGCCCGTGGTCGATTGTCTCGAAACAATCACACTCTAGTTCCTCAGGCTAATCTAGAAAAGAAGAAGAAGAAGAAGAAATCCGCACAATAACCCTAGATAAAGCCCACCTGCAATGCCAAACCAGAGCGGTCCAAGGGAAGTCAGTCGAGTCTAGCAGAGGGTTATGGCTGACTAGTGGCTTTGAAGGTGGGTGATCGCAAAGTCGTGGGCGACCAGCTGGGAACGCTGAGAGGCCAAGGGGAGTGGGACAGGTCTAAGCCCCATGAGCACCCCTTTTCACCCGAAAAATGCTACGACCGGGTATCCCAGGCGCTCAAATGGTGCATCCCACCGTCAGGTTCGCCTTTTCGGGGCTCTGGGGCCGGAGTTGGGTGCTTCAGCGGTTCGGCCAGAGGGTCGTCTTGGGAGGAGAGTCAGGATCTAAAAGCAGCGAGTCCCTGGCTGGAATCAGTGACGCCGTGGGCGGCAGGGTAAGCGGCCTGTGGCCGAGGAGACAGGCGTCGCCACGCTGGGACACCCCCATCCTTCCTCTTCTCCTGGGGCTACCACCTGTCCTCCAAACTAACAAGGCCTAGAGGCTGGACGAGCTGGGACATTCACCATTCCTCCAGGGTGACTCGAATTCCTTTCAAATTACCCTTAAGGGAAGGTCTTTCTCTCCTACCCAACCTCGGGGTTCCCCTCACGCGTGCATTGTTAAACCCGAAAGCAGAAATCCCCGGGTCTTCTCCCGGCCGGTGTTCCCTTTCCGCTACATCCCTACCTACCCAAATTTTATCTAGCTACAATCAGGGGTTTTCTCAACCCGTGAAAAGGTGGTAGTGGCGGAGGGAGGTCCAGGGTCCCTTGAAGCTGGAGGCCCCTGCCAAAGCTGGGGCTGGGGCTAGGGGCGGAGGGCAAGGGGGACATCTCTGAGTACAGCTCTTCTCTCTTTGGCTCTCCACAGCTCGCTCGCTGCTCCTCCGGGTCTGGGCGGGTTTCCTTCCGAGCTTAAAATGGTGATAGATGAATTAAAAAACAAAAACGAAAACAAAAAACAGTAAATCGAACCACACACACCCCGAAATTGATGGCTCATTTCACAGGGAATGTAGACACCAGGCCCTGGGCGGGTGGGCGTGGGAGCCAGAAAGAGCTGCGCATGCAGAAATCTTTTGCCCGAATTCCTATGGGTTTCCCTCTTGGACCCTTCTATCTCCAGTGTTTGCCCGTTGCAAACACTGTTTTGGGTCCTTTTCTACATTCTAAAGTCTCCGGCTTCCTGGGGTTTATTCGGCTTCCTGGGGTTTATTCGAAAAGGGTTAACATTGCCGAAGCGGAATCCTCAGCTAGTTTTGTCCACTGTCTGTTGCTTTCTCGTCACATTTTGATTTTGTTTCCCACTCTGCATTTCAGCTTATGCGGGAAAGAGAAAGGGAGTCTGGGTGGGAACTGCAATGACATATAATATGTATTTAACCTGTGCGGTCGTCGGGCGCCGCGCCGGAGCAGGCTCCCCAGCGGTTTCGCCAGTGCAGCCTGGCCCGGCAGTGGCGCCTTGGGCAGTGTCCCCGGCGTAACCCTCCTGCCCGGCAGCCGGAGAGCTGTTTATACAGCTTTACCTGTGCTATTCTCGTATCCAGTAAAAATCCTCGCCCGGCCAAGGTAACCTAATCCGGGGGCCAAGTCGGAGGAGGGGGGCAGTGAGACCGGCTCCGGTGAGGAGGGAGGTGTGTACCTCGCCACGAGCAGGGGTTTCTCCTTTGCTCCTCCCCCTCCCATAGGGAAGAAAATTCGGCCGTGGTTCGGGTGACCGAGGAGGGAATCCAAGGCAAAGGGGAAAGGAAATCGGCTTCCACAGTTCAGTCTTCCTGGCTCTTCTCTAACAGGCTTTGGGGATCCGCGCGCGGCGGCTGCAGCGGGGACGCGCGCTGCCAGAAGGCACTGCGGTCTTAAGGGCTCCTGGCAAGAGCTAGCGAGGCTGGGGACCGGCTTCCCGCGTGGCCTGGCTCAGGTTACTCTTGCCCCAGTCTCCTCTTTATACTTCCACGGCTGAGATAAAACAGGCAGGAAAAAGGAACCCGCACCTCCCCAACCAGACCTTCCCTCCTAGGCAGCCTGGCCAATCTTCCCGAGCACCCTGGTTTTGGCGGCAGCCCGCACAGGGAATCAAATAAAATGCCTCTTGGTGCTTATTGTTGCTTGCTAATTGTTCCAACAATGGACACTGTTAAAATTGAGACACCCAATTAAAGGCCCCGCCAGGCCGCCCGCAGTTCCTGGCAAAGCACTGGGCCCGGGCCTGAGTTTGCAGACTGCGGGGCCGCGAACCCGGCTGGTGAGGGGCGCCGGCGCCGGCCTCAACACCTCTGGCCTCCACTTCCTCTCCAGACTCTCAGCGACCACGGCCGCTTCACACCATTTTTATTGACTGATCGTAGCCTGGAAGATTGATCGAGCTGGAATGGGCAGGGACTGCTCCCCCAGCTCTCCGGCTCGCCAGGGCCAGGACTGCGCTCCAGTTTTTGGTGTTTGGTACCGCTCTGCGCCGTCCCCGCCCCCCACGCCCCCACCCCCCACTCCGCAGCCTAGCAGGTTCCCGGCTTCTTTTCTGTCTTTAACACCGCGGTCGGGTCCGCCCAAGCCGGCGCCGCGGCTCCAGGGGGAGGGACGCGGCGGCGCGGCCCGGCTCCGCTTCTTTCTCCCTCCTGCAAATATTTGCTGCCTCGCTGGAAATCCGACTATTTCGCGCGCGCTCGGCTTGCAAAGTCCTTAAGTAAACACGCTCAAATGACCGCCCCGGGCGGTCTGAGGCACGCTCACTACCTCAGCGCGGGATTAGTAACTTTAGGACTTCGACCCCGAGGCTTGGCTCTGCCGATTACCCTCGGTGGGCAGCGCTCCCGCCCCTGGGCTGTTTCTTCCCGCATCTCGGCCCCGCGGAGCTCGCCCGGACGCGCCAGTAGCCAGGCTCGGGTGTTTGCGTGGATTTCCGTTTTGGGGGTCCGCAACCTCAGGGCTGAGGTCACGGAACCCGCTCCACTTGCTTGCGCCTGGGCCTTCGCTTCTGTGGGAGACCGGGATTCTCCACTTCCACACAGACAGGGTCTCTGCGCCCCTAAGAGGGCGGGTGGGAGGAACTTGCATATGGACATGTGTTGGTGGGGGGTGTCCCGGTTTACCCCAACCAAGAAGAGATAGTCAGACTCCATTTCTTACCCTTTCCCCAAGAGGGCACACATACCCTGCTCAACTTGACGCCTAAAGCAGCCGCCTTGAGGCCTGGGGTTTCAGATAGGACAACCTGGCTCCCGCCGACTCACGCACCGCACCAGGACCAGGCTCTTCCGAGGGCGGTGGATGCTCTGTCGCCTGCTTGGCTCCAGGATGCTGGGTTACATGCATCCAGGCCGTTCGCCAGCCCCTTACCCTAGTGAGGAAGGCCTCGTGCACTACGGGACCCAGGGACCCTACAGCAACGGCAGCGGCAGTGTTCTCCTAGGTCGTCTCCTCTTTCCTCCAACGGAGCTCCGCCGGCCGCTCTCCGGGAGGACCGGACACTCTCTAGACCTGGCCGGAGCCCGGGTGCCTGGAGAGAGGGGTTCGGCAGGTCTACAGGAGGGCTGTGATGCGTCTCCATAGGCGGCAGGGATCGGCTTTGTGGGCTCTGGCAACAAGAGAATCAGGACCACCTTTCCCTCCTTCCCCCCGGCTTTGAGCCCCCTCCCCTCCCCCGCCCGCCCGGGGAGGAGGAAGCCCGGCCTGCTTTTGCCGGCGAGGCGGGTCAGGCCGGCGCCTGGTCTGGTCCAGACCCCCGCAGCCTTGCTCTCTGCCTCAGGCCACGCGCCGCAGCCTCTCCGGTCTCGCTCCCTTCCCCCTTCCTTCCCCGTGGGTCCCCGGGCCGACCTCGGCCCTCCCTCTCTGGTATCCCCCTCCCCGCCTTTTCCCTCCCCCCGTTCTGTGCTCCTGACTCTAGGGCTGGGCCCGTGACGTCAAACCCAGTGTGGCGTCGGCGAGACTGGCCGGCGCGGGCCATCAAAAGAGCAACGTCCTCTTTCCCAATTACCCACTGTCAGTCCGGGAACAGGGGCGGACCGGCTGGGAATTACATGTTAAATACCCCCTACAGGCTGGCTCCATTTCCCCGGGCATCCATCCCTAGGCCCCCCACCATTCTCGGCCAGCCGCACACCATCTAGACCTAGAAGGGTCTTCGAGATCTTTTATTTTTCCAAGGATGTGGAAGGGGAAGAGGTTGCCCTTCTTCATCCCAGTTCAGTCCGACTTGGTGCTAGTGATGAAATTAAAACGAATACCCCCCACACTCCCACTGCAGAACCCCTACACCGGAAGGCCTCCTTGCAAAAATTTCCTTTTTGTCTTTTAACATTTTCCGTAGGCTCGGAAATTAGCATTTCAAGTCCTGCTGTGAGAAGCTGTGTGTGTGTGTGTGTGTGTGTGTGTGTGTGTGTGTGTGTGTAGGTCGGTTCCCTATTGCCCTTTATCGGGCTTCACGGTATCAGTGCCCAGGACCAAAGATACACTTGGCTTTTCTGAGAGACTCCGAACTTGAGGCTGTTTGACACCCACGTCTTGACTGACTCGCAAACAAGCTCTTTTCACTTTTTTCTTTTAACTTCCATCTTAATCCTGGGCCTTTTAGCAAAAATGTGTATGCGTTCTCTCTCCTTGTTTATGGAGTGGTTTCCGGTGAATGTTAGACAGCAACTAAATAATTAAAAGGTTTTGAAAGCGCCGTGAGCTGGAAGAGATGCTGGCAGTTTGACTGGCCCAGGAGAGACAAGTGGTCAAGAGTGAAAGGAAAATCGATGCTCCTTACTAGGCCGCCCTAATAAACGGGAGACCAAGGTGGGCGCAAAGAAAGGCAAGAGGGTTTGTGTTTTTTAACTTAGAAATTTTCTTCCTGTTCTATATTAGAATTTCAACCCCGGTTTCAAACAAATATCAGGTTTGAGAAGGTGAGGATGCAAAAGAAGGTCCAGATCCAAGACCGCGAGGACCCACTCTTCCAAATTTTACTAATCTTCCTATAAGGATTGTGTTTAAACAGAGCATTCCCCATACACCAAATTGAAGCTGAATGTTGATGTTTTTCCTTCATCCTGAAAAGAATACTTCAGGACTTACTTTTGGGGGATGACCTCTTCTAAACTGATTGTTTGTATTTATGGGAAATTTTACAGGGTAGAGAATTGAAGATGGAATCAGGTCTTCAATTCAAATAGACCAAATAGTCCCACCCAATTAAACCTCTCAGCTCAGACGGTGAGAAGGCCAGCAGGGGAACCCACACTTTTTCCTGGCATACTTTGCTCTGGGGTGGACCTGGGTGGAGTCTTCTTTTCCCGCCTGACCCTGCTCTCCGGGGCAGCTGCTTCGGGCGGTTGCAGCAGCCTTAGCGCCACTAGGGGATGCAGTGGCTCAAAGGACCGAATGGGGCCGGAGAGGTTGGAGCCCGCCGGGCGGGCCAATTGCGGCCCGGCCAAAGTCTCGCCCGCTGATTGGCCCTTTTCAGGCCCCGCCCCATAAAGCCCCGCCCCTACTACCGGGCGTCTGGAAGTCGCGCTCCCTCCGCCCGCAGCTGCTCACTGGGCTGACCGAGGCCGGGAGACCCGCAGAGCCCTGGCTAGGTTGTTGCTGAGTTCCGTCCGGGAGGCCGGGATTTGGGTCGGTGTAGGGGGCCGGTTTTCTCGGCCGGGGGAGAAACGCTGGAGCCGGGAGTAAGTAGAGCGGAGGGTGAAGTTTGGTAATTGGAGCTAAGAGTTTTGTCTACTCGAACTGTTCTTGGAGGACCAACCACCCCCCTTTTTCACCCATCATTATTGTCACTTAGGCAGAAGCACACATCGATTACAAATATTGGGTCTGGAAAGGACAGCTACAACAGCTGAAGCATTTTCATTGGAGAGGCTTGTGAAAGCAAAAGGCCGGGAAGTACAATGACAATGACAACAAAAGTAACACGTTCAATCAAATCCATATTCCCTTTACTTGATTCCTCAGTCTCTTAGGAAATTGACCCAAGAAGCAAATCTTAAAAGTACGTTCACCTTAAACATTATTTTCCCTGATCGGTTTTACGTGCACATAGCTCCAAATTGATAAATTCTCAGAAATACACTATACTGAATAATAAAGTTGTCCATGAAAAAAAAAGTCTGAAAAAGAAAAGTCGAAATTAACTTTATGAATGGAGCAGGCGGGTTTCAACGGGTCGGAATAATCTACCGAGCCGGTAGGAGCTGAAGCTACATTTAAAGGGCCAGAGAGCGAAATCTCCTCTGCCCGCCCCCTCCGCCACAAATCCCGGCCGGCCTCGCCCACCCTGCCTGCAGCCCCTCCGCCCGAGGCAGCCCTCCTTGGCGCCCCTTTCCGGTCAGTGCAGGGTGGGAGGAGGGGCGGCGGTGTGCGAGGGGTGGGGGTGAAGTCCTGGAGCAGGTTTGGGTTGCAGTT
The DNA here is from genome assembly GCF_045843805.1 of Urocitellus parryii. Classification (NCBI taxonomy): domain Eukaryota; kingdom Metazoa; phylum Chordata; class Mammalia; order Rodentia; family Sciuridae; genus Urocitellus; species Urocitellus parryii. The sequence goes on along the minus strand of NC_135539.1, from coordinate 72,492,703 downwards.
TCCTTGTGCTGGGGATCCTGTCCCCTCCTCGCCAGCGCCAGGCTCCTCCCCTCGGCGCGGATGACACTAGAACCTCCTTAAGTTGCGTCGCGCCACAGCTGTCTGCGAACACTGAGCTGCCTGGCGCCGTCTTGATACTTTCAGAAAGAATGCATTCCCTGTAAAAAAAAAAAAAAAAAAAAAAAAATAGAGAGAGAGAGAGGGAGAGGGAGAGGAAAGAGAGGGACGGAGAGAGAGCGAGACAGAGCGAACTACGCAATCTGACCGAGCAGGTCACACGCCTCCTCCTCCTCCTCCTCTTTGCTCCTGCTACCCAGGTTGGTACTGTAACTTTTTTTTTTTTAAGTTTGATTTACTACCATCCACTTGGGAGGACTTTTTAAAAAATTAAAATTCAGCTCTCCTTTCTGGGAGGGTTTCGTGTGGCTGGAAAGAAGTTCTCGGGACCGCTGTCCCCAAGGGAGGGACTTGTCCTCCAAATTGTAACCAGTCAGTTCGGGGCTCCAGCGAACCTGGCAGCTGGGGATGTCCTTGGGAGCCTTGCTTCCTTCCAGCTGTGTCCCCGCGAGCGTGTACGTGTCCCGGGTGCGTCGGCCTGCCGTGGGGATCTAGTACCCTTCAGAAATTCAGGTGCTAAAATATTTACCGACTCACGCGGGTCTCCTCTTTTCTCCCTTGCAGGTGACCTGAGGAAAAACTGAGCGCTGAGGAACCCCGGTGCAGAGGAGCCTCACTTGCAGAATTCCAGCGTCCGTGCCCCTCCTCTTACAATTCAGCCCCCTTTTATCCGGCCGTACCAAGTTTTTGGATCGTTTTTTCTTTTCCTTTTTGCCACACTATCTTTCAAAGATTTTCCCCGCCCCCCAACCCTCTCATTTGCTCACCTTTCCTTCCCAGTCTTCCCATTCTCCCATTGAAACCAACCATTAAACGACTCTCCAGCTCTCGGACAGCAGGAGTCCGCGGACCTCCCAGGCCGACCGCCCTCCCTCTTCGCGCGCGGGTTCCGGGCCCGGCGAGAGGGCGCGAGCGCAGCCGAGGACATGGAGGTGACCGCGGACCAGCCGCGCTGGGTGAGCCACCACCACCCCGCGGTCCTCAACGGACAGCACCCGGACACGCACCACCCTGGCCTCGGCCACTCCTACATGGATCCAGCGCAGTACCCCCTGCCCGAGGAGGTGGATGTACTTTTTAACATCGACGGTCAAGGGAACCACGTCCCGTCCTACTACGGAAACTCAGTCAGGGCCACGGTGCAGAGGTACCCTCCGACCCACCACGGTGAGTCCGCTTGGAGTGCTGGAACCCTCTCCAGCCGTGCCGCTTTGGTCGGGAGGAGGGGGACTGAGCAGAAGCCCCTAAGTGCCGTTACTGGTGCATTTTTCAAAAAAGAAAAAAGAGGAAAAAAAAAAAAGAAAGAAAGAGAAGAAAAAGAGAGAAAGAAAATTGGGGCCCGGAAATGGGCGAGGAAGCCGTTTCACTGGTTGTGAAAGTGTGTTTTAAAAAAGGGTAGCAGCAGGCGTCTCTCCTAGCTGGTGTCCCTTGGGCCTAGCGCTCACCTGGCGGGCGCCGAGTTGCAGCTCTCTCCCCCAGCGGCTGCAGGTTAGGGGGCCCTCGGTCCCAGGCGCGGGATGCCGAGGCTCTGCTTCCTTCCCGCCGAGCAAGGATCCCGGGGCGGGTCAGCCAGCGCTAGCCAGACCGGCTAGGAACTCGAGTCTTTTCACAGGGCTTCCCTGTTATCTAGTAGGTCTCCTAAGGGGCGCTTCTGCCAGCGACCCTCAATGTGTTTCTCGGGGCACATTTTGATAAAGGCCCAAGAGACGTACTTATTCCCACTCCTCTCTTTTTTAAGCTTTCCCCAAAGTTATTGCATTTGGTTTTTAGGCATATCTTCCCACTCGTGGCTTAGGAAACGGCATTCTGGTGCTTCACCAGTCTAGGGGGAAAAACTACTGCCTTGATGTGAGGGATTCTAGATTCCCGGCTGCACAGAATTTTCCTGCGTCTTTGCTTTCAGGTTGCCTCATTGCCTGCAACGTTGGCCTCATTCTCTCCTGCGGCCTACAGTAGTCCCCTTAGGCTCCTACAGGAAATTTAGGATCCAACAGGGTTTCTTTTTAAGTAGGAAGAATTCCAGTTGTCTCCCTCCCCCCTTTTCCCCTTGAGAAGTTTGGGAGAGTTCTGAAAAACAGGTCCAGCCCAGGGTAGTGAGGGGAAGAAAGCTCTAAAACTTTCCAGCTGTAAGTTTATTCCTAAAGAATAAATAGGAGCAAAAATTCAGGGTGAGAAAACATGAGGCTTTCTCAGTTGAGCCAGACGGGTCGGCCTTAGTCCCCCTACTCAGAGCGGGCTTTGGCGCCGTTGACATAGCCCCTCCGGCAGCAGGCGTCCTCTGCCCTGCCGCCACCAGGTTTTAAACAATCATTTCTGCGGATGGGGCGCTCTTTGCCCATGTTCTGTGCAGATCAGCAGTTAAATGGAAATGCGGTACATGCAGACTTAATGTTATTTACTATACTACTTCCTGCATAATGTGAATCTTAACCCTTAGTGTTCAGAGAACTCTGTGCCCCTAGACTCCCCTCCCTTTCCTCTCAAGATTTTAGTTTCAGTATTGTTCTTAATGGTTGAGAATAATGTCAAATGGTGAGGCAGGTCCTGTATTAAAAGATCAATAAGTGTGTGGATTTGCACTAGCAGTTTAAATGTTTCCCTCTTGGAGAGTGTGTGCTTATATAAGTTATGGCTACCTTAGAATTGTATATTTTAAATGAAAGCTAAATATGCTCTGTGTATGAGTCATCCTTAGTTTAAAATACACATAAACTGGAATTTTGTGTCTTGGGGGCTCAGGTGAAAATCCAGATACTGCACTGGTGGAATCACAGCTTTGAGGGTATATGAGGCTTGTTTTAGTTTCTTCTTCTATAGGATTTGGGAGGTTGAGAAAAGCAGAAAAAACTGCCATCCCAGGGTCCAGCCTTGGAAACTTTCAACAGCTTGAGCAATGAAAATTTCCTTGCAAATCCCATTTCAGACCCATTGGAAGCAGCCTTGCCAATTCTGAGCAAGTGCTGCATTGGAGTTAGCCCTAAAACATCCCTGTCTTCTTCCCTAAGCCTTTTCCCTGCATGCCGCATGGGGACTGGGCCTCTGTTTAGGGTCCAGGGTTTCTCTTGGTGTCGAGGAGTGGTGTGACCAGGCTCTATCCTTCAGGCTCATCATTCACAGCTGACTCTCTTATCAGGCTGACCGGGATTAAGTCTGGGATTGGGGAATCCCAGCCATTGAAAGAAGCCAATAAATCTAGTCAGGTTCTAGAGAGGGGCCTCAGGGAATGTGATTTAGACAGTGTACCTAGAGAGGCCAAATAAGCCAAGGGACCTTGCTCCATTCCTTCCAAGCATCAGTCAGGCACTGAGCCCTTAGTTCTGCCGAATTTGATGAGATATGGGTGTGGGAGAGAGGGGAGTCTTCCTGCACCCAAGGCATGTTGGTCAGGTCCTCCTGGGACCACAGAGCTTAGAGAGTAGGCCTGAACCCAGCTCCGGGTAGATGTTGGGAGTTTCAACTGGGAGCCTGGGGTTCCATGGGGATAGTCCCCACGTGTGTCTGAGAGCCACACTCATAGGCATTTCTCCCTTCTGTCCCTTTCCCACCACTGCGTAGGGAGCCAGGTGTGCCGCCCGCCTCTGCTGCACGGATCCCTGCCCTGGCTGGACGGCGGCAAAGCCCTGGGCAGCCACCACACTGCTTCACCCTGGAACCTCAGCCCCTTTTCCAAGACGTCCATCCACCACGGCTCCCCTGGGCCACTTTCCGTCTACCCGCCGGCCTCGTCCTCTTCCCTGGCGGCGGGTCATTCCAGCCCGCACCTTTTCACCTTTCCGCCTACTCCGCCGAAGGATGTCTCCCCGGACCCGTCCCTCTCCACCCCTGGCTCAGCTGGCTCGGCCCGGCAGGACGAGAAAGAGTGCCTCAAGTACCAGGTGCCACTGCCCGACAGCATGAAACTGGAGGCGTCGCACTCCCGCGGCAGCATGACCACCCTGGGAGGGGCCTCCTCGTCGGCCCACCATCCGATCACCACCTACCCGCCCTACGTGCCCGAGTACAGCTCCGGACTCTTCCCCCCAAGCAGCCTGCTGGGGGGCTCCCCCACTGGCTTCGGATGTAAGTCGAGGCCCAAGGCGAGATCCAGCACAGGTAGGAGCCACCTCTGCCTTAGAATTCCTTTCTCTTGTTTCCGCCTCTAACTGCTTCCCTTTCCTAAATCCAGAGCCAGGCAAAAGAGACCACCAAAGGGGCCCCTCAGGGGAGCTGGGGGTGCTCCTAGCCCTTCTGAGACGATCACCTTTATTCCCATTCTTCCAGAAGAATGAGAAGAATGAGGTGTGTCCTCCTATCTCTTGTCTTGGAAAGTAGGGGAAGTGGGATCTGATTTAAAACCCCCCAGTGAGATGGGAAAAGAAAAAGCAAACAAAAACAAAGTAGTGCCCTGTGCTGCCAGTCTAGGGACTTCTGGATTCTGCGGTAACCTTTAGCCGGTTTCCAAGACCAAATGGAAGGTCGGGGAAAATAAATCTTTAGTGTTTAATGCTAAAACGAAACCTCCTCAAACCTAAACAAACACAGGTCCCTCCTATGACCCCTTTGGCCTCTGTCAGTCTGATTGTTACTCTGTGCTCAACTCAAAGGGGGTCATTCTGTCTATAGCAGAGGACAGTCCTTTATAGGGACATGTATAAATAAATGTGGGGGAGGGGTGGAGGAAAGAGGAGAGATAGATAGAAAGATATGTTTTGGGGAGGAGGCAGGAACCTGGCAAAAGCAGCGAATATACCTTTGCTGGAAAAGGGACTCTAGAACCAACTTCTAGGAGCTGGAGGTGGCTTCCCTTTGGGGAAGTAGAGTTGAATGAAAATTAAATGTCCAGTGGCCCAGTTAGTTACCTGTAAGGTGGCTTAGAACTCTCAATGTGGGCAGGGGCAGGAAGCTGTCTCAGGACATATTCCTCTGTTGATCAGAAGCCAGAGAAAGTTAAAAAAAAAAAAAAAGGCGAAAAAAGATTCTCCAGGTGTCTGTGTATCCGCTAACACTGCTTATTCTCTTTCCAAAAATCAAACCCTGTTTAGAAGCATGCTGCATAGTTAGTCTATTGGTGTAGTCGCTTGCGTTAAAACAAAAACAGGAGCAGCACACGTAGAAACAGATTTGCGCTTTGAGAATAAAATCATCCATCACCAATTCTGTATCTAATTGAAGCAGTTTAGTCAAAACAGAGACAGGGATTCTTTTAGACATGATTTCGAGATGATTGTCATGTCTCCAAAGGAGTGTTCATTTCAGGGTGGGCATCTATCCTGTGGTCTGCTCTAACTGTCTTTGCCACTGCTGTCTATCTGTACAGATTATATATATATATATATATATATATATATATATATATATATATATGAAGCGGTGGTGAAAATCACTTGTCATGTAAGGGTGAGATGAGCAGTCTCCAAATGGGTGCTCCCCAGGCTCTGGTTTGGAAAACTTCAGAGGGAGGTTCTGGGAGCCCAGTGACTATGAGATCAGTTTTCAGGGTTTTTTTCCAGGGTGACATTCACTCCGACTGCCTGAGCAGGACTGTCTCTATTTAGTTGATATGTTTTAGCTAATCCAATTATTTTCAGACTGCTGCACGCGACAGTTGCATTGTTTATCCCGAGCCAGGAACTTTAATAGAGTCCGGATGCGGTTAGGCTGACAGAAAAACTCAGACCTGCATGTTCAGTACATGAAAGTAGGCAGGAGAGAGAGGGAGGTTGGCTAGCTGGGGAGTCAAAAAGAAAGCAAGAGTTAGGGAGAGTCGCAGAGCATAGTGGCCCTCCAGGCTTGGGGGTTTAAGTGGAGGGCTGGGGAGAAATGGGGTTACAGCTTTGCTCAGAACAAGGGGCTGGACAGCAAGTCTGTGTATTTTGAGGTTGTAATGGGATTTTTTTTTAAAAAAAGTTCTTTTTACTGGTAGGGCTGTGAGGTTGGGGGAAGATCGTGGTCTCTGAGGCTGGTGCGGTGGTTTGTTGGGGGAGGGGGACAGAGTGACTTTTCCAAAAGACTCTGGTTTCTTTGCCCTCGTTTCTGTGTTTGATTTCCACCCCTTCGACTGTGCACACTTTCTGTCTTCAGTTTGCTCCGTTCCTTTCTGTCATTTCATTCCTTAAGGTTGTGAGTGTGGAAGAGGAAAAAAAAAAAAAAAAAAGAGCTGGAGTTTCCCTCTACCAAACCTAGGGATACCTGCATAGCTATTTTATTTTTTCAGTGAAGGGGAGAGGAGGCCATTGCAATTTGGGTCTTTACTTCCTCCTTATTCCTTTCTCACAGACACAGAAACCAAGAATGGTGCACCTGGCCAGCGAAGGAGCTGGGACTTTTGGAGTGTGGAGGGGAAGTTTCCAGAAGCCCTCTGTGTGCAGAGGGTGGACTGGTGGGAATTCTGGAGGAGGGAATTCTCTTGGGTTTAGTGTTTTCTTCCTTCTTCCCTCTTCTCTCTTTTCCTCTTCTTTGCAAAAGCATTCACTGAATGAGGAGGCAAAGAGAGAGTTGTCAGGGTTGTTTGCTGCATTTTGGAAAAAAAAACGGTTGAAGCTGTGGTTAGGCACCTATTGCTTTCTTAACGCCTGGGCTTTCAGTCCTTGGATATGTCTTTGCAAACAAAAGACAAAGCCTCTTTGCAGAGGACCATTTCTCAGCTTCCCCAAACACCTTTTGACCGTGGGCATCTCCACCTTCCTCTGAAAAATCTCCTGCCCTCTTCCTACCAGCTTCACAGCCCAGTTTCAGTCCGAAGCCCAAGGGGTGTTTGAAAATGGCTGTTGAATGTCAAGAGGCCTCACAGTTCTGTGGTTCTTGTCACCTAAGAAAGAGGTGTCTGCCCGAGCAGCTCACTATAGGCAGGGGGCGAGGAAAGGGGAAGACAGAAAGCAGGAGACAGTCAGGGCCTCCATTAGGAAAATTGGCTGTGTGCTGAAGTCACAGACTAGAGGCAACAAGGAAAAAAAGAAAAAAGAAAAGCCCTCACGAGGCAATCACAAACTTGCCGAGTGAATCAAGACAGAAAATTGCTCTAGTGTGCAGAGCCCTGCCGAAGAGCAGAGCAACCGTTGCTTGCTTTCAAGGGCCTTCTGAAAAGGAAGCTGTCATCCTCCCTCCTGCCTGACAAAGGAAAGGAAATCAGACTGGTCATGTCAGGCCAGGAGACCCCTCCAACTCCCCCACCCTCCACCAGTGCCGGGGTGCCTAGGAGCAGGGCAGCGGACCACATAGCTCACCTCAGCAACTACCCTACTGGAGCCCAGCCCCCCTGCTGGTGCAGGAAGCCTGGACCCCCCCTCCCCCAACCTCCTAGCTCTGCCCTTCTGCCTAGAGTCCCTAAGTGGCCCCTGTCTGGACATCATAGGGAGTGGGCCTGGCAGCCCAGCCCTGACCCCAGAAAGGGGCTGACCCAGCCTCACTTGGGACACGGAAGCAGCAGGGCCTGCAGCCTCCTGGCGAGGGCTGCTGGCACCTCCTCGCCCACTCGCCCTTTCCTCTTTCCTTCACACCTCCCCCACATCTAGTCTGCCACCTCCCCCAGGCTCATGATCCAAATGAAAGGTACCTGGGTGTGAGGCACTCCAAAGCCTTCTTACAAGACTGAGAGGAGCTGTTGAGTACCTAGAAAAGTGCCTTTGGCCTCCAGTGCAAGGTTTTTGTGTATAATCACAGGTGCTCCTGGACACAGAGAGGGCTCTCTGTAGATCCCAGATTAAGAACCTTTTTTGGAATCTAGAGCAAAAGAGAGAGAGAAAAAAAGAAACTGCTCAAAGATTTATTGAAAGTACAAATAAGACAAAAACTACTTGCATCATCCCTGACCAACAGAAAAGGGGACCAGATTCACTTTCTTTTGCCCAAATTTTTAATTTTTCTGCAGATTTGTCCCTGGAGAACACTGCAGGCCTCCAGGTGTGAACACCCACCCATAGTTCCCTTGTTCTTGATCTGGGGGTTTCCAAAGGCCCAGTAGATCCCAGGGCTGCCAAGGCAGATTTTTCCTCCTTTTAGGGGAGTCAAAATTCCTAAGTGCCTGTCTGGATTTCTTCTCCAACTTCAGTCTTCTTCTTGGTAGGCTGGCATTAACTGATGAATTTCTCAAGACAAAGCAATCTTAAGGGCTCATCTTTCTCTCCTGCCCACCCTGCATGTGTCTCTCCCAGCACCTGGGCCTAACTCTGTGGGACCCACTTGAGTTGAGCTGCTTGTTCCTGCAGGAAATTCAGGTCCCAGCTCCCTCCTGGGTACTAAAAAAACTTATCACTATGGGCCATCCCTTGGCCCCCTAAAAGTGAAGGAGATACTCTTAGAAAGTATCCTCCTTTTCCTCCTGTACAGTTGAAAAGAAATCAGCAAACTCTCCTAGGTCTTACAATGGTAATTTAAGGGAGTGTCCCACAGAACTTTGTTCGTAGAGGGTGAGTTTGAAGGACCTGGGAATGAATGCCCCTGGATCAACCTGGCCTGGCTGAGTTTTCTTGTTTGTTTGTGTTTTTGGAGAAAGAGAAACTGCAGGTAAGCCTTGGATAGTGAGCTGACCAAGGGGCACCCACTCCTGGGCTAACTCCAAATCTGCATTTGATCCTCATTCTGTCTCTTACAACCTTTTTTTTTCTGCCCTTCTCCCCACTTCCCCCTCTTCTAGATTCCTTACCTTAAGTTTGAACCGTGTTTCCCTCTAGCAAGCCTAGCTGGCTGGGCTAGGGCCATAGTTCAACTTCAATTCCTGTAATAGTGACTGGAAAGCTGAGAAAAATCTTGGCATTTACTAGGGAGAAAAAAAGAGAATGAGAAATGAATGGACCTTGTTGGGTCTTAATCTATTACTTTGCAACCAGGGACATTTACAATTTTATTGGAGGTAAAATCTAAAGCCACAGCTCTCTAATAAGTTATCCAATTGATCAATCTATACATCTATTTATTATCTGCTCATCTATCTAGCCATTGATTAATCTTTCCTTTTTCCCTATTCTAATCTTCATTATTTAATCAATCTACATAGACAGACCTACTGATGATAATGGTCACCTTTGTTTTCCTTTGAGGAAAATGAATGAAATGCTTTGCTTTTGCCACAGTCCAGGGCTCAGAATTTTCTCAGGGAAGTATTTAGAGTTGAAATCTGCCTTCCTTCTTTTTCCTACCTGATCTTCCCCATCAGGTCGAGCAGGCCAAGGACAAGGTTCTGTGGCTATTTATTCATCTGCCATTTCTTTGGACATGATCTGTTTGAGCACAGGGAATGGTTATGCCATCAACAGAGGGCAGTAAATCTGGGCCACTTTGGAGCACTTAGAAGGAGATGGGGGTGGGAATTCTTCCCCAAAAGAAGGGGAAGAAAGAAAAAGTTTTCAGTTTCACTTTTTCCTCCTAATTCTGAATGTTGTCTGCCTTTCTGTGTGTTTTCCTTCCATAAGTGACTTATCTGTGATCTTGTTTTCAGAAGGCAGGGAGTGTGTGAATTGTGGGGCTACCTCCACCCCACTGTGGCGGCGAGATGGCACCGGTCACTACCTTTGCAACGCCTGTGGGCTCTACCACAAAATGAATGGACAGAACCGGCCCCTTATCAAGCCCAAACGAAGGCTGGTGAGTTCTCCCTGGAAGGACAAATCCCACACTAAACCATTTTATGTTTTCCATTTCTTCTCTCTAGGAAGGGGAACTTTCTACAGGAATTTGGTTAGGATAGCTCAAAGTCATGTCAGCTTGCTTAGGACAGTTTTCTTTTTTTTTTTTTTCCAAATTAGATATAGAGGGCTGGGGATGTGGCTCAAGTGGTAGCACGCCCATCTGGCATGCGTGCGGCCTGGGTTCGATCCTCAGCACCACATACAAACAAAGATGTTGTGTCCGCCAAAAACTAAGAAATAAAATATTAAAATTCTCTCTCTCTCTCTCTCTCTCTCTCTCTCCTTACTCTCTTTTTTAAATAAATAAATAAATAAATAAATAAATTAAAAAAAAAAACAAATTAGATGTAGAGAAAAATTCTATATATATTTTTCCCACCATGTTTTTAAAGTCACCTGTTTCCAGGATATTGACTTCTGAGTTATCGAATCTGAAATGTATTCTCCAATAGGATACTTGTGTTAAACAGCACCCGGAGAACTGATTTAAAAATGCATAGGAAATCACCAGGTCACAGACAGAAAAATTGAATCTGAGGATAGGCTATTCCAGAAATCATCCAGAACATGCTCCTGAAGTAGTAGAAGGAGAGCTCTCGGGAAGTAATCACAGACTGGGTGCTGTGGGTGAATCTCTTGTGCTCTTGCTTTAAGGTTGAGGGGGCCAATTAGCTGAATTTCAGAAGCAACAGACATTGAGCTTATTATACTTTTGTCTCCCTTCTTGGTCTTAGAAATTGAGGATTTTTCCTCAGGTAATTCCTGTGGGAAAAGTTTTGTGATTCCTGTCTTGCCTCTTGGTCTCAACTAGCATTTGGTGTTGTTTTCTCTTTGAACTACTATCAATAGGGTGATGACGACCCCTCCCCCACCCCCCCTTTTTTTTTTTACTTTGTTTTTAACTTTTTTATTATTAGTATTACTGAAGAAAACCTGATACTGTCAAGCATTTATGAAAACTTCCAGGAGGGGTTTGTTTGTAAGCTTGCCTTTGGAACCTTATATTGAATAGAGAGTATATGTAACAGAGACAAGTAAAAGCAGACTTGGCAGATGCCAACTAACCACACTCAAGAGATCAAAATGCTTTTTATGGTGCTGAAATTCACCAAGTGGAGAAGGAAGGAAGGGATTTCCCAATGCAGATTAATGGATGAATTGGCATCCATCAAATTCTAAGGGACAAACAAGCAAACAAAACCCTACAAAAACCCAAACAAAACAACAGCAGCAGCAAAAACCCTCTGTGTCTTTTTTTTAAAGCATTATTCGTCCTCCCATCAGATTGTAGAACACCTTTCACGTCCCCTTTAGGAAAAGGAAAAGCTTTCTAGGGATGGAAGCGCCCACAACTTCAATTTTTGGCAGGCTCAGGTCTCTAGGCTTTATTCTTTCTGATCTTTGCCCCCATCTCCTACTTTCTCAACCTCCCCCGGCTTCTCTTCATGCAGTTTGGTATTTTTTTTCCCCTTGCTCTCATGTGCAAAGCTAACTTCCTAGGAAAAAGCTGCCGGATATCTGAGCACTAGAGATAACTCATAAACAACAACTCAGCTTCCCCAACCTAAACATCAAGATGTTTGGACGGATCAGAACAAGAAGTGTTTGAAAAAAAATGGCTGGAGGTGTTAGCACAGAATGAATGTGATCACACCACAAAAGAATGTTCTGAATCACTCAAAACCTGGCCTTAGTGGAAGAGAGAGAGACAGAGAGAGAGAGAGAGAGAGAAAGAAAACGAAAACTAACAAAAACCCTCTTGTTAATATAAGGCATGGTTTTATAGGGTTTTTTTTGTTTGTTTGTTTGTTGGTTCAAGGTAAAGAAGGAAAAAGGTGAAAAGGTCTCCTACTAGAGGCTGCTGATGAGCAAAAAAGTTTATTCGACATTTTCTTCTGTCTGCAAAGATTGCAGAGGAGGGGGGTCTACTTCCATTTTTCATAATTTGGTCTTTACTCACCTTTCATAGGAAATCTATAGAACTCTGAGTAATAATTGTTTTTAATTTTAGAGTTCATTGGTTGTCACATTTTAAGCTGTCTTTTCTATCTTCATCATCTGCCCAGGGTTGTTTGATATTTCTAGTTCCATAGAATTCATATAGTATAGGGAGACATTCAGAAGACATTCAGAATTTTTGTTGGTTTGTTTTTGCGCTTTTTGATGTATTTGGCTTTTGTATACTTAGAACCTTTTATTTTCTTTTTTAATCTTTGGAGCTGGGGATGGAAGCTGGGATCTTATACATGCTAAGTGCTTGTACCACTGGTAAAGCATGTGCTGAGCATGTTCGCTACCCCTGCCCAGAACCTTTCAGTTTCTTCTTTCCTATATTTCCTGTTCCTTCACACATTGGCAGATTCACTGAAGACCACCCAGCCCATAATGTAGCTAGCTATTCCGTGAGATGCATATCTAATATACCGAATAAACTAATGCAGAAAATAGAAGAAATAACTGAAGTGAAGATCCATAGATTTTTTTTCTCCTTCCTGATGTTTTCATGTCTCACAAGTAGCAAAAAGCTGAGAAGCCTGCTTTATTAATATACTCTGCTTCTGCTAGCAAACCAAACAGTGTGGCTTTGAGAAACTCTCTAGGTTTGCATGAAGTCTGTAGAATTAGAGAAGTACCCTGAGCCTGCTTATATTTGTGTTATTTTCTATATCCTGCCAAATATTGCATACTGAACTTTGTTGTTTGAAACTGTGATTTCCCAGTTGGCATTATGTGTTTGTATTATAAATTCACAGTTGTCTGGCTGGGCAGTCTGGGTTATCTGACTATTTCTTTTAAAGAAGAAAAAATATAAGACGATGATAATGATTGCATGTAACATACTTGTCAAAAATCATTAAGCACTAGTTTCACATAGGACTTTCTTCCCAAGAGTACACAAATGAAATAGTTATTTATTAAATTAGCACATGTCATAAAAGCAGGTGGGCATAGGCATGTGGAATTAAAAATCAGCCTTCTTGGACCTTGATGAATTATGTTCAAAATGGACGGCAAAAAAGTAGCGCTTTCTCCGCTTTGATAGAGAAGGGCTGTTTTTAATTTCCAATTTCTTAGACTACAAAAAAGAAAGAATAATTAAAGAAAAAAAAAAAGTCAGAGCTCTGTTATTTAAAGCCCATAGGAACATATCTGAGGAACAATTTAGTGGCTTTGAAAGGAAAAGAATTAGTCTGGTTAATTCAAAATTGCCACTGGGTTTTCCATATCTGGCCGCTTCCTGTGCTTTGCCTAACTTTTTGCTTGATAAAATATTGATAGAAGCCAGGCGTGGTAGTACAGGCTTGTTAATCCCAGGAACTGAGAGGTGAGACAGGAGGATTGAAAATTTGAGGCCAGCCTGGGCAGCCTGGGGAGATAGTCCCAAAATAACATATATTTATTAAAAAAAAAAAAAAAAAAAAAAGGAAAGGGCTGGGATATATTTCTTTGGTAGAACACTTACTTGCCTAACACGTGTGAGTCTCTGTTCCACAGGGAGGACAATGTAGAAAAGAGCATCGAGATCTCTGTAGATTTCATTCCATGTTCTTTAAAACCATAGCAGAGTTTTCCTTCTTTTTCTCTCGTTCTTTCCTTTTTCGAGCTGGGTATTCAACCTGGGGCTTTGTGCATGCTAAATAAGTGCTCTACCCTTGAGCTACAGCTTGAGTCTCCATATCAGAATTTCCTTGATCACAGATAAAGAGTAAATGTATTCTTCCTCCTTCTCTTGCCTTTTCTTTAATAATATTGAGTCTAGGAGCAGGAATAGTTTTGCAGTGCAGTTTTGTTTTCATTATGGGAGGTGAGGAGAAGGAGAGGAATATTTTAGAAGTGACCCAAGTTCGTATTTTTTTCAATAGTTTTAATAGCTTAATTTTTTAAAAAGAAAGTGTGGACATAGAAAATAGTCACCTGATAAGTTTAAATGCATCCGAAAGTGAAAGAAGCTGGGCTCCATGGTGCATGCCTGTAATCTCAGCAACTTGAGAATCTAAGGCAGGAGAATCACAAGTTCAAAGCCAGCCTGGGCAACTTAGTGAGACCCTGTCTAAAATAAAATAAAAAGGGCTGGAGGAGTTGAAGCTATAGCTCAATGGTAGAGAGCTCATATAGCACAAGTGAGGCACTGGGTTCGATCCTAAGCACCACATAAAAAATAAATAAATAAAATAAAGGTTTTGTGTTCATCTGCAATTAAAAAAAAAAAAGGCAGAGGGAGGGGTTCTGGGGATGTAGCTCACTGGTAGAGCACCCCTGGGTTCAATTCCCTGTGCCACAAAAAAAGAAGAAAAAAAAGTGAAAGAAGCTGCATGTTCTGGAAAATGAAGGTAGCAATGTAAGCAAAGAATTAAAATTCAAGTTCAGGTTGCCATGTAACCTGCCACGTTTCTGGGTGAACAATAAATTTTATGAAGTTGTCATGGGAGCAAGAGAGGGGTCCAGGGTTCCTACTGAATAGCAAAATTACTTGTTCGTTCTTTTCATTTTGTCTCAATAAATGATGGCCACCTAAAGAGGTTGAGGGCGGTTGTCTTAGGAGTGGCAGGTGACCAGGTCCCAAAGTGTTGCTTATGTAGAATTACACATGAACATGTTGACTTCAGTCGTGATGCCCACAGGGGCCTGCCACACACGTACACAGTTATCCTCTTGGGGAATGAGTTTCCTGGGTGCTGTTTGCATTCTGTTCTCTTCCTCTGCAATCTAGCATTTCTTGATTTAGGATCTGTCAAATGCTTGGGTTTGCTCTTCCTTTTACTGTTCGTGTGTCCTAGATGGCTAGTCGCCTATTTGAGGACTAATGTGTGGGAGTTGTGCTTGAGAAAGACCTCTTGTGGGTCTGGGCTTGGTGACTAGGAGCATTGAAAGCCTGGTGCCAAAATAGTTGCTAACTCAAAATTGCTTCCCTTAAAGATGTGTTTTGTGGGGGGGGGGGGGGGTAGAGGAAGGGGATGTTGTTCTCAGGGAGAACATGCTGGAGAACAGCAGGAAAATTCATGTTACTATAAGTCCCAGACTCTCTTATCCAGTGGATTGGCTTTATTTTTCTTCTCGAGGCAGATTTGGGGATCTTTATAACTTTCATGTGGGCCACTTGCTAGTTTTGATTTCAATGATAATGTCTGACTTTTTTTTTTTTTCTCAAGCTTGTCTCAGTAGTACTTCTGACAACACGTTTAACATTTGTTTTGATTTTACCCACTCCTCTTTCCCCACCCTCAGTCGGCAGCAAGGAGAGCAGGGACATCCTGTGCAAACTGTCAGACCACCACAACCACTCTCTGGAGGAGAAATGCCAATGGAGACCCTGTCTGCAATGCCTGTGGACTCTACTATAAGCTGCACAATGTAAGTGGAACTGGACCAACAGGAACAGGCTCCCTCTGGCAATGTCTGATGACAGCATCACCACTGTCCCAGGCAGACCCCATGATAGATTTGTGTTACTGTTCTTTGGGTCAAGTAATGGGCCTCAGATAATTGATATAGTAGGACCCGATGATTTTGTTGCTGTGTGCAGTGGCGCATACCTGTAATCCCAGCAACTACAGAGGCTAAGGCAGGAGGATCGCAAGTTCAGGGCCAACTTGGACAACTTAGTGAGACCCTGCTTAAAAAAAAAAAAAGGGGGGCTGAGGGCATAACTCAGTGGTGGAGCACCCCTGGGTTCAATTCCTGGAACCAAAAAAAGGATAATAAAAAATGACTTTGTCGTAGCCTTGCTGAGATGGAAAGGTTTTAAAGACAGACAACAGCACAAACCCGCTTAGTATTATTGAATACACTATATGTGATGCAGCAATCTGATATGCTTTGTGGGCTTGTCTGAATTTTTAGGGGGAAAAATATTCTCCTTAGAAAACACAAGGAGTCACCAGTTCTATTTTGATGTTTCCTTGCATTTTAAACTTTTTGCAAAAAGAGAAGACGCGGGTGTGCCTAAGGGAGAGAGTGAAAGAGAAAGGTAAATAGAATTGTAATGCGTAGCACAGCAACTCCTGAAACTAAGAAGACTGCTTCAGTTACTGAAGGGTAAAAAGTCTTGGCTAAACCTGTGCTGTGAATTTCAAATGGGTTCTCTGTATAAACGACACGCAGTGAAATCGTCTGTGAGATTTCATCTGATGTCTTTGTCCCAAACAGCTTTCCCATGCAGAGAACTCCTGAGCCCAGTGCTCCATGAGGTTGTCACACCAGGAAAAGAAAATGTTTTTTTTTTCTCCTTCTTATATCATATTATCAAAATGATAACTGCTAGTGGCTTGGGTTTAGCTTTTCTAATCTTTTAATTTAGGATCCTCCCATTTTGTAATATCTTTACCTTAATTTTTTTCAGGTTTTTTTTTCTTTAGTTATAGATAGACACAGTACATTTACTTATGTGTGCCAGTTGAGCTCTATCACCAAGCCATAACCCTAGCCCTTTTTCAGGTTTTTTTTTTTTTTTTTTGTCCTGAAATAACACTGGTTGACAGGCCATGACCCAAATGAGGCCTTTTTTTTTTTTTTTTTTTTTTTGTACTGAGCCCTATTTTGTATTTTATTTAGAGAGAGAGTCTCACTGAGTTACTTAGCTTCTTGCCATTGCTGAGGCTGGTTTTGAACTCCTGATCCTCCTGTCTCAGCCTCCCGAGATGCTGGGATTACAGGCATATGCCACCATGCTCAGTCAGGCCTAAATTTTCAATGATTTTAAAGAAAAAAATGTCATGGTGCTGTCTCTCTCTTTCCCCTCTTTGGCTTTTTCTGATTCTCCTAAAGTCTCTTTGCTAGACTGAACTGGGAAGAGGTGGGAATTTTTGCTTGGGGCTGTTCTGGCAGCAAATTCATTTTATCCAGGAATACCCGGCAATTGGGGCGGAAGCTTTTCTAGTTAGACTGTTTTGAATCACAGAGAATTTCTCAGGGTACCCTATCCTTTTTTCAATTTTGGGGAACAAGTTGCTCAGATTCCCAGGGTGCCCTATAAAGTCCTCTCCTTGCTTTCGATGTCACATTGTCTCTTGACATGTCTCCAGGTAGTGCCCACTACTAACGGACTAGAGTCTTGCCTGCTACAGGTGATCTGCTATTCTCCCTCTGACGCTGAGGCTGTTGGCATATATACGTTTATCAACAATTAAACCCAAGTTCTGGTTTCACTTTGGGGAATTTACTTAGTCAGTGCAGTGGAGACAGAAAGATTTGTGATAAAAATCTGGCAAATTTGGGGCATTAGTGTTTATTAGCGATTTAGTCATTTGCACAACCTGTGAAGTCATTTTTTGAGTTGTCACTTATGACTTTTCAAGAACTTTCATGTTTCTTGAGTACATTTGAGCCTCAAATAGTCCTGTGATGTAGACAGGGCAGAAATTCTTTTTATTTCAGTTTTACTTGAAGAGGTTATGACTCAGTAAAGCAAGTGGCTTGAGCAAGGTAAAATGACTGAAGCAGAGAGGATCCTGGCAGATTTCAGGGCATCAGAAGGCCTTTCTGGGAGGTGGTGGCATGAGGATCGATAGGAGAGCCTTGGAAAGCCAACGCTCTCTTATTCTCAAATATAACAGAATTCTCATGAATTGTGTGCCTACATCTGTTCTTTTCCTATTTCCATGCAAGTATAGGAATTATGGGAAATTATAAACTTTGATAATTAGTCATGATGAGCTATTAATCTCACTTGTAGCCCATATGTATCTATATATGATATGCATGTGTGTGTGTATGTGTATTTCTGAAAAATACTAATTTTTTTCTAGCTGTGGTGGGTCTTAAGCATGCTAGGCAAGTGTTCTACCACTGAGCTATACCCCTAACCCACTTAATTTTCCAAATAAAGAAAATCCAAGGACACTTCTTCACTACTTACTGCTACCCTGTTTGTATGTACCCTGGAAGGAATCCAGGGCTTTGTGAGTGCTAGGCACCACCACTGAGCTATACCCCCGGCCCCTGCTACTTATTCTTAATTGGCTCTGTCTTTATTGCTGGGCACCAGTGGGGGAGAAAGACATTTCCTCATCCACAGGTATGTATTTTTATGTCTTCTCTAGTTTCTTAGGGATTCATCGAAGGAGGTGATGTATGGGTATTTAGCAGAGATAATAATCTATTACCATTTCATCGCAGAGCTTTTTGTTCTGCCCATGCAGATATCTACATACTATGCCACGAGTGGCCTCCTCCTTATCTGGGTATTTAGATAACTGCCTATCTCAGCATATCTCAGTGGTGTTGGGACTAGTTATCTGAGGCTGTGTGGCCATCTGGTAACTAGA
The DNA here is from genome assembly GCF_045843805.1 of Urocitellus parryii. Lineage (NCBI taxonomy): Eukaryota > Metazoa > Chordata > Mammalia > Rodentia > Sciuridae > Urocitellus > Urocitellus parryii. The sequence continues at coordinate 72,474,720 of NC_135539.1, read as the reverse complement.
TATTATATTCAGATACCTGGCTATGTGTATCTAGATACAGAGCAGTGTATCTAGACGTTATCTCTAGACGTGGAGATTTGATGTGGGAGTAGATTCCTGTCATCTCTGTAGGCTGCATCTTTATCTTGATGATAACTTGAAGAAGGAACCCTGAAACATTTTTCTGGCTATGACCTTTCTTGGCTCTTCTGCCTTCACTCACTCTGCCTGTCCTGGCACAGGGGTGGGGAAATAAGGCCTCAGAGGGCTCCATCCCCCTTTCAGGTGACTTCTGCTAGCTCCAGGGAGCTGCATGTTTGCTGTGCCAAGCGGATTGATCCCTCTTGTCCAGTTGGATCCTCTCTTCCTTAACTGTCATTTTCTAGCTTCGGTAGCAGATAGGTACTAGATCCTGAAGGTGGAGAACCTCTGTCTCCACACTGGCAGATGGGGCATCCTCCCTGACAGTCCTTGAGTTTCTTTGTCACATTTCCCGGGGAACTTGTCCAGATGTGTAGCTGGCTCTTGTGCTGTTGGGATCTTCCTGATGCTGACTCTCGGGGGTTTTGCCTCATACAGTAACCCATCTTGATTCTGGGCCCCCAAAGCCAACAATTAAGGTTTTTCAGCAAGCAAGGGTGGGTAGGCTGTTGTGGAGAGTGACACTTAGGGATCCTTAGAGTAGAGTCTTGCCGTGGTCTCTTTACTCTGGTTTGTTCTTGGTCTGTCGTTTTTAGATGAGCGCACCTTTGTGCTAATGGAGTGCCTTGGATTCCATAGGTGGATATTAAAGACTTGTTGATTGGTTGCTTAGCTGTTTGTCTAGTCAGAAGTGGACAGTCAGTACCAGGGAGAAGTAACTGGGGATAGAACCCAGAGCTGTGTGTGTGTACACTCTACCAGCGAGCTACAGCCTCAGCCCTTAATCTAAGAAACTCTGGAGAAATAAGACCAATTATATTCTATTTCTTTTACCAAAGAAATAGAATTCTACTAGGTGAGCCCCTGGACATGCATAGTTCCTGGAGGAAAAATTTCTTCCAAATTATTTATATTGATGATTTTAATTGATAAGCAGTGCTTGGAGAACCTCTCCTGTGGTCTCTGGTCTCTGAGAGCCATAGGAGCTGATAGTTAGGAGCCCTTCCCCTGCTTTGGGTCCCTGAAAAGGACTCCAAACTGAAACAGATCCCCTGACTGGCAGCCAGTGGAACCTGTGTCCTTGTGCGAAAGCGTGTGCCGTTTCAAAGGCAGCAAAAAAGTAAAAAAAAAAAAAAAAATTGATCTTTGTTTAGATTAACAGACCCCTGACTATGAAGAAGGAAGGCATCCAGACCAGAAACCGAAAAATGTCTAGCAAATCCAAAAAGTGCAAAAAGGTGCATGACACGCTGGAGGACTTCCCCAAGACCAGCTCCTTCAACCCGGCTGCCCTCTCCAGACACATGTCCTCCCTGAGCCACATCTCCCCTTTCAGCCACTCCAGCCACATGCTGACCACGCCCACGCCGATGCACCCGCCTTCCGGTCTCTCCTTCGGACCTCACCATCCTTCCAGTATGGTCACCGCCATGGGTTAGAGCCCTGCTTGATGTGCACAGGTCTCCAAGCGAGAGAGAGTCCCTTCAACCCCCCTTCTACTTGCGTTTTTGCAGGAGCAGTATCATGAAGCCTAAAAGTGATGGATATATATGTTTTTGAAGGCAGAAAGCAAAATGATGTTTGCCACTTTTGCAAAGGAGCTCACTGTGGTGTCTGTGTTCCAACCACTGAATCTGGATCCCATTTGTGAATAAGCCATTCAGACTCATATTCCCTATTTAACAGGGTCTCTAGTGCTGTGAAAAATTGCTGAACATTGCATATAACTTATATTGTAAGAAATACTGTACATTTGAGGAAGACTTTATTGCACCTGGGTAGCTGTAAGAAAGGCATGAAGGACGCCAAGATTTTTAAGGAGTATGGGGAAAAAATAAAGTATGGAAATTCAGAAGAAACTAGGTCCGATATCTAAATGGACAAACTGCCAGTTTTGTTTCCTTTCACTGGCCACAGTTGTTTGATGCATTAAAAGAAAAAGAAAAAAAAAAGAAAATTAAAAAAAAAAGAAAAATATATATTAAAAAAAAAGAAAAAAAAAGTTGTAGGCAAATCATTTGTTCAAAGCTGTGGGCCTCTGCAAAGGAAATACCAGTTCTGGGCAATTGCTGTTAAAGTCACAAATTGCCATCGAGGGTTTCAGAGTGTCATTTCTAGGCCTACATGCTTTGTGAACAAGTCTCTGTAATTGTTGTTTGTATGTATAATTCAAAGCACCAAAATAAGAAAAGATGTAGATTTATTTCATCATATTATACAGACTAAATTGTTGTATAAATTTATTTACTGCTAGTGTTAAGAACTACTTTTTTTTTTTCCTTTTTCGGTTTTAAATATTTTTCTTCTCTCTCAATTTTTGGTTGAATAAACTAGATTACATTCAGTTGACCTAAGGTGGTTGTGCTCTGGAGGGTTTCTTTTTTCCTTTTTGTTTTTTGGATGATATTTATTAAATAGCTTCTAAGGGTACAGCAGTATCTGTCTCCTCACTCATTCCTCCTGCGGCCTGAGCTACAAGGGTGGCAGTGTATGAGCTACCCGCTTGCATGTCAGCCTCCCGAACGGGACAGGCCACATCCTGAGAGAAGCCTGGCTGACTGTCATGTCCCGTGTTAGTGATCACTGTCTTTAAACAGTCTGTTAATAATGCTATAAAAATAACAATAAAGTTAAAATATTTTAAAAAACCAAAATGACATCGTATCAAAGTGGTGGCCAAGCTCTTAGAGAAACTGGTAGCTCTTGCTAATTTAAGAATAAGGAGTCTTTAACCCAGACATGATCACATGTTCACTGGGAGACAATACTGACCCCAGATGGGCAACACCTATTCCTTTGGGAAGCTGGGAGTATTTGGAATTTTGCTGGAGCCCAGATGAATTTGCCCTGCAGCTGGAACAACTTCTGGGGTCCCCTAGTGAGCTGCAGTTTCTCTGCCTGCTCTCCTGGTGTACCTAACTGATAATCTCAAGGAGAAGTGGGAAGGTTTCCAGCTGAGATTCGCAGGTAAAAGTGGCAGCCACTGCATGTAAGCTAGCTCGGCTGCTCTTAGTTCATTTCTGATTTGCTTTTCTACTGTTGAACTGAATAACACCACAGTGGAGGGTTTATTGGGATGTTTGGGAAAACTGAAATAACCATTTTGTAACTGACGCTGTATAGTTTCCTTTTTCTCTGTCGACAGAATGTGTAACTATGGCACACATTTAAATATCTCTGTTAATCGCCTCTCTGCTTTCTTAGCAAATATTTTAAACCTAAAGCTAAATGTTGAAATAAAGGAGTAGAGAATCACTGAGATGCAAATGGAGATCTCACTGGCTCCTGATTAATGACCAAAGTCTGAATGTTGTTTCCGATTACCTTTGAAGCACTAAGCGAAATGATCATGGATCGCTGCGTTAAACTTGGGAGATTTTATTGTAGAGTTCCAAGTCCCAGGGTTTGCCACTTTCTTTTCTTCATGAGCAGATTTGAGTTAATGCCCTTTCACCTTAGGATCTGGGAGTTCAAATTCTTGACATTCTTGGAGTGGGAAGGGGTGGGTGGGGGCACAGAAAAATCAGAGTCAGTACCTCTGCTACGTTTTGTTTTAGGTACTATAGTGTTACTGGCCTGTTTCCTCCTAGTCCTTCTTCAGTGAGATGCCATTTCATGTTTGTGTACATTGATTTAATCTAAGATGTTCCTAGAAGATGATGCAAAAGCTTTAAAACATATATAATACATATATATCTATATGATAACAATGATTCAGTTTCTTTAGAATGTTATCATGTTTTCATGGCTTCAATGATTTTTGTCTATATAAGACACTGAAAGAGCAAGAGTGGCCAGGTTTTAATCTAGAAAAAACAGAGCAAGATTGTGCATCTAAAATATATTAAATTGTACCCTTAATTAGTTTTCATTCAGGTTTTCCTCACTTGTTAACAATGCTTTTATTAATGCATTATAGTTATACATCATAGTGGAGTTCATTTTGACATGATCATACATGCATGGAATATAATTTGTTTTATTTCAGTCCTGTTTTGCTTTACTTTTGAAATAGTTGCATTAGCTCATCCATTAGAGAAATATTTGAAAAATATGTGCTTTTTTTGTTGTTTTGGAAATAACTTGTGGTTTTGTTTAGTTCTTTAAAACATTTTTAAAAATACACTAACTTATGTATAGAAAAAAAAGAATAAACTGCAGTTTGGTATTTCTAAACTCCTCAAATACCTAACAGTGGAAGTTTATAAGTAAAGATTCTGGATTTAAGCACTTCTTTCATTTATTCAACAAATACCTAGTGAGTGTCTAGGTTGAAGTTCATTTAAAACTACCTTTTTAACAATATGCTTTAAAAAAATCAGACCAAGAAACAGAGAAACAAGACTCCAATGATGTCATTCTTGCTTTGTGACATTTACCTTGTTATTCCCCTTTACAATGAACTACATGAACTGTGGTGAGGCTCCTGACTGGGCCTCGGGGTTAGTCCCCAAGCAGAGTTGTGGTAGAGCTGGGGTACCCAGAGCCAGCCTTCTGAGATCAGTATCTATATCTAAGGTTTAAAAAGACCTTTTAATGCTTAGCTCTCATTACAATATTACATTTTAGTATTTCATAAGTCGAATTATGCAAAGGGATCAAATGCTTCCCAGTCTCTGCACCCCTGACTTGAGTTTTGTAAAGTACCCCCTTACAACATCTCACAAACTCACAGACTCACAAACTCACATGCAGTCCATTGTCTGCCTCTGATATTTTCCTCACAATGATGAATTGTCCTATGGGCATTTCAAAGAGTTAAAGGTGTTATTACTCTCTTTTCTATTTTGTTCCATTCCCCTGTCCCATATCCTTCCCCCCGCCCTCCAGCAAACCCCCTCTCCTAGAGCTATATTTGTGATCCTTCCTGGACAAAAGTCATTCTTGACCCCTCTGTAATTTCCAAGCAAAGAAGAGATGAAAAGGCCCAAAGAAAACATTCGAAGGATGGCATACAGTTTAATTTACAGGACAAAAGTTGTAGCTATTGTCTAGATCAACTGAGCAGCATAGCAACCCCTCTCCCGCATTTCTAAATGAAGCGAGCTCTGAGAAGCATTTTCACTTTTGTTTATACCACCCAGCTGAACAAGGCAAACACTTTCTTGGATTTGACTTTGTCCAAGGGTCCTAGATACCCTTAGGAAAGAGTCCAGGGAAGGGAAAACCCTGGAATTCAGAGAAACTCATTGATTCTTTGAACGTGTTTTGAACTATCCTAGGAGTGTGGAAAGTTGGGCTTCAGTCCTGACTCTGCCACTAATTAGCAGAATGCTCTGAGGCCATTTGTTTGATTTTTCTGGGAGTGGACTTCTTATCTAGGTAATCTCTAATCTCTTAGACATCTCTAAGACCCATTTAAAAGGAGGAAAAATACCATGATTCCATAGGAGATTATATATATATATATATATATATATATATATATATATATATATATATATAAAACTATTCTTTATTATTAAATTTTGAAATTTTGGAAAATGTGCTTGAAAAGCCTGGTGACGGCCCTTCCACTTTCTGGTGAAACACAAATTAACTTGTATTTTATGATTGTCAACCCAGGACAAGAGTCAGCGTCTCCATCTTTGGATTCTCTGCTTTCTGAAATGTGTCCAGGCTCCTCTCGAGCTGAATACACAGGACTTGCTAGTGCTGCTGATTTTGGCAGCCTGGTCCATAGTTCTCTCATCCATTGTGTAAAGAAATTCTGCCTGAATTGCTTACAGCCTATTCTCGGGATACAGCCAGAGTCCAATCTTTCTTTTTCCTTGTCCTCCCTCTCTTTCCTTTGGGAGAAGAGGATAAACAGTCAGTAGATCAATGTGGGGGAATTAAAAAAAAAAAAAAAAAAGGTAGATCCTTTCAGGGTGCTTGGTCCAGATTCTGATATCCCTGGTCCCTTCCTGGCTAGCCCTTGAGCTCCTTTGCAGGGGATCCTGGTACATTAGCTACATTGTCTGTGGTGCATTTTTACAATCCCCTGTCATGTCTGTGTGCAGTTTGGCAGGCTGCACATTGGAGTGGGGATTTGGAGAGTGGAGCCGTTCACCCCGCCCTGCCTCCCCCAGGTCTTCCAGCTAAGCAAAACCCTTGTGCTATGGAACACTCATCTTACTGCCCTTGGTGAGGGTCCCTGGTCCCCAGTAAGAGCCCAAGAGGTGTGTAGACACCTGGAGAGGAGTTTGTGCTTCTACAGAAGCAACTTGGGGCCTAGAATTGTATAATTTAGGAGAGTAAAGTGAAGATACAAAGCCACCTCAGAGATTTGATCTTTATAGTGCCTGAACTATAAGGTAGTCTACAAAAAAACCAGGTGAACTGTTTTTTTTGGGGGGTGAGGGTGGAGGCCAGGATAGGGAAACTGTGAGGATAAAAAATTTTTAGAAAATGAAGATTCTAGGGCTGGGGATGTGGCTCAAGCGGTAGCGCGCTTGCCTGGCATGCGTGCGGCCTGGGTTCGATCCTCAGCACCACATACCAACAAAGATGTTGTGTCCGCCGAGAACTAGAAAATAAATATTAAAAATTATCTTTCTCTCTCTCTCTCCTCTTTCACTCTCTCTTTAAAAAAAAAAAAAAGAAAATGAAGATTCTGTTTTTCTCTAATGAGAAAATATTAGTTAATACTTACTGACCAAGTTCGTAAATACCCAAAACATTTTTTTAAAGAAGCAGAAGAAATAGGCTTTTCATCATCGCTTTTGAATTGACCATGAGCAGTCTTTTGAACAGTTTAGTTTGAATGCCTTCATGAGTCTTATAGATTCCTGCGGTGGGGTTGCAGGGAACTCGAGTTTGGTGTTTTCTTTTCTTGTGAGCAGTTTTGGGGATTGAAACTTGCTAAGCAATACTTTACCACTGAGCTACATCCCCAGCTCCAGTGTTTGCATTTAAAACTACATTTCATGAATGTGAAGATGTTGGTAATAGAAGCCACCTTAGGAAAGGTGGCCCCTCTTTCTTCTTGTCAGGAGAGGCTCTGCCATTCTTTTTTGGCCACTGTCTCATAGCCATGTCTAGGGAAGTTTGCATGCTGATTGAATTCCTACCCTGCCTGTCACTTTTAACGTCTCTGTGTGTATATATGTGTCGTGCTGGGAATTGAACCCAGGACCTTGTGCATGCTGGGCTAGTGCTCTAGTGCTGAGCTGCAGCCCCAGCTCCATTCTGGAACATCTTCAGGGCTCTCTTGTTGCCTCCGAGTAACTTGAGTAGCCTTTAAAGCATGCTGGGTCTCTTTTGGGGAGTCCTACATTTTCTGGTAGGCCACTGGTTAGATTCAAAGACTTTGGAACATCTGATGACTGCCTAGACTCGAAGTGGTCTCCTAGAAAGACCAGGTAACTGTTCAGTTCAGCCTTGGGGACTTGCTTAGACTGGCCTATGAGAGGACTCGGACTGAAAAATAGGCAGCGAGGCTGTTCCTAGGCAGCACAGAGGTTAACACAAAAAGCTTATAACTTGTCAAATTGCTGACGAAGGAAAACCAATGTGCTGAGTGCAGTGGCACATGCCTGTAATTCCAGCAGCTTGGGAGGCTGAAGCAGGAGGATCTCCAGTTCAAAGCTAGCTTCAGTAATTTAGTGAGGCCTTAAGCAACTCAGTGAGACCCTGTCTCTAAAATACAAAAGAAGGGCTGGGATATGGCCCAGTAGTTAAGTACTCCTGGGTTCGATGCCTGCTACAAGAAAAGAAGAAGAAAAAGGAGGAGGAAGAGAGGAGTTGGAGGAGGAGGAGAAGTAGTAGTAGTAGGAGGAGAAGTAGGAGGAGGGGGAGGAGGAGGGGAAAAGCCAGCATTTCCATCTAGCATATCCTTGGGGTCAGGAGCAGTGCTGAGTTAAGTGGATTTCTCACTTGATTTTCAGAAAAGCTCTGAGGAGTAGAATCATCATCAGCTGCAATAAACGGATGAGGAAATTATGGGGTAGAAAGGGCAAGTAACTTGCCCAAAGTCACACATCTGTCAAATGGAACTGCAGAGACTTGGACCCCAGCTGAGCCTAAAACCTTCTCCGGCTGGTAGGCTCAATGGCACGAGGAGAACAAGCAGGTCTCTTCCCAATCACTACAGCCTGTGAGGAGCACAGTGCCTACCTTATAAAGTGAACTTGATACATTTTGTTAATACACAAATGCCAACATTGAACTGCTTTGATCACAAATAGGACCCTTTCTCAGAGGAGAAATGAAATTACCTACCAGTGTACTATTAGGGTATAATGGCTTCCAACCTGACCCAGTTCTCTTGGGTAGTACATAGTAGGGGGATGTGAGGCAGATGGAGTGTGTTTGAAGGTTCTTAGGGGCTGAGTAACAGATCCATAGGAACACTGAGATCTTCTGCTCCTAGAGGATTCTTCAGGAATATCAAGTCCCACAGCTCTGTGACACCAACAGCTGTATTAGTATCCTCTTGCTGCTGTAACAAAGCACCACTGGTTTGGTTCAACAGCATAAATTTACAGCTCTGAGGGTCAGAAGCCTGCAATAAGTTTCATTGGGCTAAAGTCATGATGGTGGCTGGGTCAATTTCCTCTGGAGGCTTTAGGTGGAATCTCTTTCCTTACCGTTCCTAGCTGGGAGTCGCCTTTGTTCCTTGTCTCATTACCCTTTGTTACATCATTCCAACCTCTCGCATCCATCATCACATCTTCTACACATCTTTTGTCAAAAAATAGGAGCTGTCCTTTGCCCTGGAGACAGATATGGTTGAGAGGTTACAGTAGGGAAGGGATCTGATTCCCTCCCTCCCTGTGTCGAGTGTGCAGGGTGAAGCTGGGAAGCTTTTCTACTCTGCAAAATTAACAAGACCCAACTGGGGATGGAGCCCACCATTTCATCTTATTTTCCTCGGGCACAAATCAACTGAAGTCGGCATCAGACTGTAGGTCTACCTGAGACCAAGCTACTGGTTAAGAAAACCAGGAAATGAAGAAATGCCTTACCTAAGCCCCAGGCAGTTTTATATATGGCTTCTCACACGGGATGACTCTGGTTCCCTGGATCTCCAGCTGAGGTGGGAGTGTGATGTTCTTCACTTTACGACAAATACTTTGAGACATGTTGACACCATGACTTCATGCAAGATGTCTCAGTAGGGCAAGGAGGAAAACCGTCTCTCGGTGACTTCTTGCTACTTTGGGCCTTTCTGTAATGATAGGGACCTCCATTATGCTTCCCTTTGTCATTTTGTTGTAAATGAAGGCATTTTTGTGACAGGATTTTGCCCAAAGGAAAGGGTGTTTTGTTTTGTTTTAGGATGGAATTTCTGAGACCATAATGGGTGAGAAGCGGGAGGTTTCTGGGTGGGAGACAGTCTTCTCTCAGCTCCCAATAAATTACACCAAGAAAGTGAGCATCTAATCCAGCCATGTATGGAGTCAACCCTTCCCTTAAGAGGTTTGTGTCTCTATGGGGCAACAAGATGTGCCCAAGAACAATCAAATTGTGAAGAAGGCTCTGGCTCACTGGCAAGCAAGTTTGGATGTTCAATCCTGTGCTCACAGAAGGAGACGGGAGGTCTTTGTCTCCCTAATTGGATCAGGGGGCCTGCAGTTGCTACTTGGGCTCTACGTGTGATGGTAGGTGCCATGAACAGCTGCAGCCTGGAACTTACTTCAGTGCATCACGGCCCTTGCTGGCACTTCTATCCCATCAGAGGCTGACTATCCAGTTCATGGATTAGATAGGCCTTTATGGTTCTCCATCTTTCTCCTCTACTACACTCCAGACCTGGCCCAACCCTCTGCTTCCAAGCGTGTCCATGGACAGGGGCAAGGAGAGGCCACAGCACCCTGCCAGCCTGCTTTATAACACTAGCAGCTCTGATGAAGGTGGAGGTTTTAAACTACAGTCCTGTCTAAGATGAGGTTCGGGGATTAGGTGTCTGCTTTCCATTACCCTAGATAGAAGAGCCTGGCAGAATGTCTGCCCCCATGGCCAGCTGGCCGGCCCAAGGCGAAAGGAGAGGAGGGAGAAAAGAGGCATGTGTCAATCCCCTTTTTCCATCAGCTTGGCCTTCTAAGGTAGACTACTGGCCTGTGTTTTCTCTCTGTCACGACCTGGGAAACTGAAGCTCTGGGGATGTACCTGAGCTACCCAAGGACACAGAAAGCCCCATCTCCAAGGGCCCGACCTAGATTGTGGGAGTGCTGGTATGTCTTCTTAGTGCTAACAGTAAACGTAGAAAAGAAAAACCCACATGTAAGTCTTAAGTTTAAGGGAAATACTGCCTTGGCTTGCCACTGAGAAGATGTTTGATACCCAGATAAAGGTACCCCTAGTGGAAATCGTCACCCTGTCTTCTTCTTTCAAAAAAAAAAAAAGAATCTCTATTCTTGTCAATGAAAAGTCCCATGACATGTCTTCCAGATGTGCTTTGTACCTACCAGCCATGGAACGTAAAGTCTCTGGTGGGTGTGACAAGAATGGGTCCCAGCTTGATCCTAGAATCGGGATGACGAACATGAATTTTCGCTGGAGAGAGAAAGCTGCCGTTTAGTGAGAAGAGATGCCCACGTTGGGCTGGAGTCTGCAAATGAATACAATGTGTTGGCTTGCTGGGAGCCGCCCTCATTTTGTTAAGGATTACATTTCTACATGGTTTGCAGACTAGATGTTAATCAGTGACTGTTGGCCAGAGAGGGCAAACCTTACCAGCAAATAAATGCATTTAAGATGTTAGGGAATGACCAAAGAGGACGATGTATGCGGGGACCTAAAAAACATGAAACCACTTAAGAACGTAAAGGTCATTTTGTTCAGGGCAAAATTCTTGTGCATGGTGCTGACAGTTTGCCCTCTGGGTGTTTTCAGAGCTTAAAGGATCAAACTCGTTCACAAGAAATATGGAATGTCTAATACAGAACACGCACCCCTCCAGCCCAACCTTCCTGCTTGATCCTCAGCACGGCTCCAGCTTCGGGTTGAATACCACCCTGCCTAGAACCGTGGCATGAGCACAGCCTTGCTCAAGCTGTTGGCTGGCACATCTAGAGGACACTTTAGAGCAGTCTTAAGTAATAAACAGAATAGAATACGTAACACTCCATAGCCTGTCCGAAGCCACGCGAAGGAGGGAGGGTTATCTTTCTTCACCTCTGAGATCAGTTCCCAATGATAATGGAGCTTTTTGCCACTGTGCAGAAATCCCACCAAGGTTTCTCATGCCACCCTAAGAGGTGGGTGAACTATCATCTTCCACCTAAAAAAGAGCCTTTATTTTCCAGTAGGTTGATGGGATATATATAGTAGGTGTTTATATCATAGGAGGTAGCCTAAAGAACTGGAGCCATGCCAAAAGATGGATTATATGAAGAAGTGACTAACTCAAGAAAGCCAAGTTGGCTTTGGATCTGCTTCTGCTCTCGCTTCTGCTCCCTTTGGTATGTTGTCCCTGTGATGCTGAGCCCCTGGTACTACTCCTCGTTTAGCTGCTGGGCTGCTTTGCAAGTAGAGCCTGTATTCCAGGATGATGCCAATTGCTCCTTCGCTGTCTGAGAAAAATCTGAGCTGGGCTCAGAGTCCTACTCCATGCAAAGTCTGAGCTGCGTATTCTTTTGGAGCTAAAGTATTGATGACTCTTACCGGCTTAATGTTATCCTTCTCTGTTGAGCTTTGCATGTTAAAGAAGCCTTTAACACCTTCCAACTTGAACTAAGCAAGTGAGTCCTGTGGGAATTCTTGGTACTAGGGGAAATATAATATTTTGGGGCAAAAGGGCCTTTAGCTGTCTTTCAACAGCAAACACAGTGCAACTTGTTGAATAATAATGACCAGCTCATGTTCCGAGTGGCCCCTAGGTATGGAAACAGAAATTAATATCAATAGACCGTTTATGTTCTCTCCTGTTGACCACTCAACCTTGAACACTTACTATGTGCTTTACACATATAGTCTCTCTTAATTCTCCCAAAACCCTATGACATGGGTGTTATTATCCTGTTTTCATGAAGACAGAGGTTTAGGGATGCTAACTTGATTAATAACTCATAGCTTGTCTCTGGACCTCTGTTTGGTACCACAAGAGACTATGTACACAGTTCTTTCCTCAATCAAAAAGAGAAGCTTTGGGCTGGGGCTGGGGCTGGGGCTCAGTGGCAGAGCGCTTGCCTTGTACATATGGGTTCGATCCTAAGCACCACATAAAAATAAATAAATAAAATAAAGGTATTGTGTCCATCTACAACTAAAAATATTTTTTAAAAATAGAAGCTTAAGAAAGGATCTTGAGACCCTGGATTTTTTTTTTCTTAGAATGCTTTCCATTAATTCTTTCTGTTGGGTGATTTTCATGCAGTCTCTCCCAGCCTAATCATTCCACTCTCCCTCCTTTAAAAGGTTAAGTTACGTGCCCAACATCTCATGGCAGGCAAAGGTCAATACTGGGGTGAAAGCTCACAACCACAGTGCTCAGGGCTGGGTGTCCCTGGGGGAGTGTTCTTGGCAGAGGCAGGTTATGTTTAGATTTGATTGCTTGGTGGTCATTAGCAGTTTTCGGGAATCCAGCATAATCTCCAGCATTGATGCTCTTATCTTAAAATCCCCTTCCAAGACAGAAGGAGGATCTGCTTTTTCTATTGGGCCACTTTCAATGAAGGGTCCTTTTCCTTCAGATTGCTGGCCTACCCACACACTCGATAGATAACGGGATTCCAGGCGCCACGTGGAGACCTGCTGCCCTTAATTATGCCCTGCTGGTAAAATCCAACCAAACTAATCACAAAGCACTTGTCCAATAAAAGAACCCTCTTTTTATAATGGAGAAATTAACTGGGCTTGAGCAGTAGAGAGGTTAGGGAAGCTGCCATAAAATATAATTATAATAATAATAATATTAACAGTAGTATACTCTACATGGCCTCTTGCCTTTCATCCCAGATCTGAGAATGACTGGCTAATGCTAATTAATAGGGTTTGGCCCTGTTGGAACTACACATGAGGCTAGAAAATAAAGCATGGGGTTTTGTTTATTTGATTTTTATTTGGGGCCCTATCCTGCTTCTCTGCCTGGGGGGTGGAGGTGGTGGGCTTAACATTTCCATCCTTCTCATCAGGTTGAACAGAAGGAACATTCTGGACAGCTCTCCAGAAGCCTGTGTCTGCCTTAAGGGTGCTGCATACTTGGCCGTAGTGTTTTCATTTACAAGGCTGGCTGGACTTGGCCATGAAGAGGTTGAAATGGGCTCTTAGGGACCCAGACTGTGGATGCTGTCACCTTGAGAAGGAGAATGAAGGCAAGGGGCAGACCCAGAAGGTGTAACTCCTTTAGAAAGGGATGTGTCAGGCTGTATTTCTTTTAATCTTCATGAATATGGAGCATTTATGGTGAATCTACAGCTAGAAGACACTCTCCAGAAATAAGGATTGGGAGGCCCAATATATGTTCTTGAGCCATAATCTGGACTTCCAAGGTCAAGGTCAGCCGTGGGTCGGGCAGACATATGTCACTTCACCTTTCTAGCTGTAGCATAGTAGTAAAGACCACGGATTCTGTAATCAGGTGGTCTGGATAAAGATGCTGGCTCTGTCACTTAGTAGCAAATGAAATGACCTCTCTAGGCTTCATTTGTTTCATCTGAAATACAGGGCTATTTCATGCATGTGGTCATTGTGGAGTTAAGGGAAATACTGTATGCAATGTCTTGGGACCCCAGTGGGTGTCAACTCAGCTCACAGTATCAAAGTGTTGTTATTATCTTCTTCACCACTCATGTCTTTCCATTGTTTGGTTACCAGTGGGTTACCTAGCAAGAATTATTTAAAACCAGGCTATGGAAAGGTATCCTGAAAGGTCTGGGATCATTGGATAGAGAGAGTGGAGAAGCCCAAGACATGTTTACCTTGTTCTGGCTCTGCCTTTGGAAATCTGGTTTGAGGTCTTCCAGTGGTCCTTGAACAGGGGACTTAAAAACTGCTCTCACACATTTGTGGATAACGGTGGGAGTGGGAATGTGAGATGCCAAAAGATCCAAGAACCAGTGCTCTGGTGAATGATTCCAAGCAATTTATTTAAGATAAACATCCCACATTGGGAGAAACTTCTAGAGTAAGCATAGAAGATGAAATCATGAAGGATAGGTGGATACAATGCTGGAAGGAAAACTTGAGAATGGATTGGGAGGGAGCTCCCGAGGAGACTGGGCTATTGTATTTCTGCACCACTCCACATGTGTGAAGTGGGAATTCTTAATTGAAGGCTGGTCTTTCAGGAGAGGAGGGCAACCATTTTGTGTTTTTAGGGGTTGAGAAGGAGAATAATTACTATCTGTGATATACAAGATAAGGATGGCTAAAATGATTCACTCGTGTGCATTATTCTTTTTCCATATTTTTTATTGGTGGATTATAATTATACATAAGAGTACTATTCTTTGTTACTACTGGGCATTACTCTTGAAACCAGGGTATTGGCAAAACCAAACAATTCCCATTGCATTGAAGAGGTGGCTGCACCTGACATTGCCACATATGACCTCCATTAAGGGACATCAGAACAAACTGAGACATTCGTCACAATCCTGAACTACATGAAAATCAGAACTTGCCTTCCTCAAGGTAGCTCCTGGACTTAAAGAAGACAGTTACTGGACAATGAAAGGATCAGTTGTACAGCGGCAATAAATAGGATTATGGAAGCTGTTGTTACCAGGAATTGGTCAATAAACTCAAATTTTAAAATGTCTGATGCTTGAAATTCTTTTTTTTTTTCCCCTTTCTTAAATCCATTGAGTTCTAGGGGTTGATATAGCAATGGTAAGTACAATTCAGGTTTTCATTTTTTTTTCCTCCATCAGTGCTATAAAAGGCAAGAATGAAAATCATCAGTATGGAGAGACATGGATATCTGCCAAGGGCTTGGATTCGATCCTTTGACTTCTCTTTTCTTCCTCTTGGAATCAAGGTTTATGAAAGAAAGTGATGAAAAATACGTAGAGTATTAGATTCTTAATCTTTGTCCTAACTTTCACTTGTTACTTGATAGCAGACAAGGGGCTCACTTTCCTTAGGCTCCAGTTTCCTCATTTCAAGACCACAGAACATGATGGTCATTATTGCTTACGGGTCCTTTGGTGAAGGGTGTATCAATAAGAAACTGTTGTTAGCTCCACTGTGGCCTATTTTGTTACTCCCAAGGCTTGTTAGTCCAGCCCAGAATGAGGTCAAGTAGTTGGACAATATTGGAAAATGTTATAATACAATATGCTATTTGACCTAATGTCTCAATGTACTCTTGGCATCCAAGGTAAAATATTGGCAAGTACTGACATTGGACTGGACATGTGCCCTGCATGTATTCATGAGGGGATCCTCAGAAAAGGAAAAAGTTAATAAAGCTTAACACGATCTGGGTAGTGACCTCCAGTAATAGGGTCACATTAAAATCATCTGGAGGATGGTCACAAAAGTGGGTATTTATGTCTGGAAAAACGGGTGTCGGCATCTTTCTCAATGGATGTGCCTGGGTTTACATGTTTGTGCTTTCATGTTGCCATGCCATTCCAAATTCACCTGCTAGTTAGTTTAGGTTAATTCATCATCATGAAATATCTGTTTTTTTTTTTCTTCTTCTATTAGGGCAGATATCAGAAACTCAGTGTTTGAGTAGGGAAGAAAATCCTGTTTAGGGATTCCTTCTCATTAAGTAGGACTAATCTTGCTGGAGGAAAAGGATAGCCAGAGGCACTCTGATTTTCTTGCGTTTGGATTGGGGACCTGTTGTGACAAAGACTCAGGGCCCTATTCTCCATCAGTGAGGGAGTCATAGGGGATGTGCTGATCTCTTCACAGATAGCTTTCTGCTGTGCTGAGTTTCTGCTTCATGTGGAGCCCAGAGACTGGGAAGGGTCCTTTTGGCTTAGTTCAAGGGCTGATCATCCCCTGAACTCTTATCCAAATCAGTTTCTTAAAGCCTTCGGGTAAGGGCTGCAGTCAGCCATCATGCAGGACTCTGACTCTCCCAAACATGGAAGTCTTAGGATCCTGGAAGGGAAGAGGAGAACAGTTTCTCTTCTGCCCTTTGGCAGATGTGTTTCCATGTGAACAGGGCAAAATTGCGTGGATATGCATGACAGGTGTGTATGCACAATCCTTCGATTACATACTGAAAGCAAGACAATTCCATAGAAGTCTTAAATGCTCACTATGTCCCAGACCTGCTGCAGTGCCTGGTGATCCGATGGTAGGAAAGACGCATAAAACTTGAATCCTGAGAAAGAAATGATTCAGACACACTAAGACAAACAGGTTTGACTGCTTCTGCCGCTGATATGGTATTGACTTGTGGCTAAGAGCTGATTAATAGCCGTGGCAAATTCCAGACGAGTGGCTCTTCATAAAGAGAATTAGTGGCTGTATAAACTCAGATATTCTTAAAATTAGGCACCCAGGCTAATTGCCATTGAACTTCCCCAGCTTCCAGAGCTTAAGTAGAGTTCATAAGGCTGGAGTGGGAGTGGAGAATCAATGAATCACACATTCTTAGAAATTTTCTCATCTGTTAAATGTAGGTTTCTACGAAGATTAAATAAGGTGACAATTAGCCTCATGCATGGCATAGAGTACATAGGTGTTCAACAGATGGTGACTATTATTCTTAGAAAGGCCCAGCTATGACTATAGCACCTACTGCCTTTGAAAATGGGGCTGCTGCTGCAATGTAAATTTCCTCAAAACAAAGATGTCAGGTGTCTGTGACCAAGATGTTCATGTCAAGGATTCTGCAGATGTAGTTAATGATAGCAACACTTTCTAGCTGTAGAGTCAACAATGCCTACCTAGAGACAGCATGGCGGAAGACGATGCCAGGAGGCAAGCCCGGAAATGAAAGGCTTGGCTCTTACCTTTGAAAAGCTTAGAATCTACCAGGAAAAGTGAATCACATTATAAATAACAGTACTGTTCAGTGTGATAAGGGAGGTGCCAACTCAAAGATAGTGTAGAACAGCGAGGCCAAGGAAGATATGGGTGTCATTGGACTTGGATTTTGGTAGGATGATGTTGGGTAGAGTGACATGAAGAGAACGTGCTTTGCGTGCTGAGGAAATGGTATGAACCAAACATGGGAGCAGGAAAGGAGAAGACCCTGGCTCAGCAGTGTCCAGATTTGTAAGATTATAGATGCAAAATCTAAAACAAAGCTGGGGCTCGATTATGAATGCAGGTTAGAGAGCTGGGACATTCTCTATTGCTCAGGATGAAGTCACTAAATATATTCCAGCAGAGGAGTGACATCTGTACATTGACAACCAATACAGGAAGGGTTAGGAAACAGAAAAACAGGAAGAAGAGAAATTAACCAGGAGCCCAGATAGGGCCTGGGTTTTGGGACAGTGGAAATGTCTCCAGAATCTTCACTCATTTCTCTTTCCCTAACACCCCTGGGGCCACTTCTGAGTACATGTCAAGTCCCAGGAGGCTGTGATTTAAGAAAAGAGGGAAAAACCAGCTTCAAATATATTGACTCATTGGTGGTGGATCTTGACAAAGTTGTTCACCAGGTGAAGGTTGGAGCTGGGGAGAGATAATCATGTGGGGTGATCTGTGTAGAATTCCCCTTGCCAATATGGTGAAGCTGGGAGATGACAGAGAGCATGAGGTCCAGAATATCGATTTGTGAATGGGGACAAAACCTTGAAGTTCATCACCATCTCAGAGGTGGAAGACAGAAGGAACAGGTAGAAAAGGCTTGTTGGTGAGAGTGGAATCTAGGAAAAGTGCCTCCTGGAAGCCAAGAGAGGAGATGCTTCAAGAAGGAATGTGAAGTGCTGAAGGTGATCTCTTAGCCTTACCATGACTACAATGGGAATTCTTTCTAGACTGCCATATGTTTACCATCTGCTTTTTTTTCCATCCACTTTGCTGAAAAACTGTCTATCTGCTTTCTTGATTTCATGCCACAGAGCAGCCAGGAAAGCGACCTTCTTCTGTATTCTGCCATCTTGAAAAACTTACCATGTCCATCTTTTCCTGAGTTCAATCTTAGTCTGCTGTCTTCAGTGGTAGAGCACCTGCCCATCCTACATGAGGCCCTGGGTTCAATCCCCAATACTATAAGGAAAAAAGAAAAAGGAAAGAGGAGAAAGAAGAAAAGGAGGAGGAAGAAGAAACATTGGTTGGAAGAAAGACGGAAGCTGAAGACATTCAGACTTGTTCTTGGAGATCTTTTTTTTTTTTTAATATTTTTTAGATGTTGATTGACCTTTATTTTGTTTTTATTCATTTATTTATATATGGTGCTGAGAATCGAACTCAGGGCCTCTCACACACTAGGCAAGCACTCTACCACTGAGCCACAACTCCAACCCTCTTGGAGATCTTTGTAGGAGTAAAACTGGAGTATTGAACTGGGGGTGGGTGAGAGGGTTGCAGTTCAGAATTTTAAGTGGAAAGAGACCAATCAGGTTATTTAGCAGAAGAGAAGCAGTAATTGGAAGAAGACAAGATTAAAGGTGCAAGACATATGGGGCTGGAGATAGGGCTACAGGATGTGGGGGAGAGAGAGGGTTCAGGAACCAAGGCCTTGGGAATGGAGGTAGAGTCAGGCTTTTCTTGAAAAGAGAAAAAAAGAGGAGATGGAAAAAGATTCAAAATTTGGAAGACAGGGTAGAGAAGATAGTGTCACCCTGAAGATGTGGCATCTCTGGTTGTTTGAGGTTATGATGGACAGGGAAGTCAAGCGAGGTCATAGCAGGAACCATGTTCTTAGTGTGGTAAGGAGTCAGGTTGTCCAGGACAGCAGGGCAGGCAGGTTGGAGGTTCCAAGGAATCCTCTTGGGAACTGTTTGAAACCCCCATAGGCAATGTAGTAGAGAATCCATATGAAAAAACTACAGGTTTGAGAAGTGGTAGGACAGGCCTGGGTGAAGTTAGGGTCTTTTTACAGCAATACTCAGAAATCTGGGCACCAGAATGAGGAAATTAGATTGAGATTGTACATTGGCTTGGAACCCGGAGCCAGCTGTCCTGGGACTGAGGGATTCCCATCTTCAAGGGCAGTAAATAATGCAAACTAGCAATGTGATAAGAATTCAGAAGAAAAAAAATAAATAAGTAAAATACCGATAAAAAAAAAGAATTAAAAAGAAATGAAATTGTTTTCCACTTCTCAACTTAAGGCAGGAATATGGGCACTAAAGTAGGGGTAAGCATTTATGGTTAGCTGCCTTTCTGAACCCCCCCACCTATCTCTAGGACCTCTTTAGTTTATTCTGCTAGATTCTCATTGCATGTTTTTTTTTTTTTTTCTTTTTTTCTCTGAAAGACGAGAGAGCGACTCCCCTGAGAGACAGGAAAATCTGGCCCATTGTTTGTGCTCCACTCTGCTCATCCACGAAGGATGTCTGGCTTCTTTATGGCTCCTTTAATAGGCAATGTTTAATCATCACTGTCAGGCCATGAGGGGCAGCCATCAGCAGCAATGGCCTCGTAGCAGTTTATAGTCCCAGGGCCATATGTCCCGGAGTGACATTTGGGGTTGCAAAGCTATAATGACAGCAACAACGGCAACAGCATGAACCATGACTGATGGACATCTTCAGGCTATTTTGCATGAACAGAGTTGACCCTGACATACATGGTAAGTGCACTTGTGTTCAGATTGAAAGCTGTGGTCAGCATCAAGTGTTCTGAGTCACCTTCAGGAAGCCCACCAGAAGTTCAGTGGAACCTATTAGAAAGAAAAAGGGAAAGGGCAGGAGTGCTAAATGTGGATTAAAAACCCACTGTGGTTGGACTCAAAAGAGCTGAGTTCAAATGCACGGATTGACCTCTGGACTTTAGACTCATCAACTGTAAAGTGTGGGTGCATTAATATCTACCTTGTAGCTTTATTGGGAAGATATATGAGATAATCTGCAAAAAGGTGATTGTAACATGCCTCGAAGAAGTTATGTGATGTCACCATTGTTTTAATATTTGTCACCCCAACTAGACTATAACATCCCAGACAGCAGAGACCTCAGAGGTATGCTGGTTTTCCATAAATAATTGGTGAATGAATGAGTTGCCGCACATTAAACAATTAGCATTCACTGAGTGTTTATCTTCCAGGTTTTGTACAAGGATCATCTCGTTGAATCTGCATAACAACTTTATGAGAGAAATATTGTTATTATCTACAGATCCATGGATAGAGAGGCAGAAAGAGGTTAAATTGCTGGCATAGGTTCACACAGGTAGTTAGTGAGTAGTGGAGTGACCTCCTACCCACTCTTCTGAACTAAGTCCTGAGCGAAACACAGGGCAGGGAAATGTCCTCAGAGTCTCATCTCAGGGGAACCTCTGTCAGCCACTGTGCACCCAAAATGGGGAAGAGGCCTGACCAGGAGCTTTCCTCTCTGATTCTTCAGGTTGTCTCTCCTACTGGAACGGTGCAGAGCTAAGGCCCCGGAGCCTGCCATGCAGCTTATATCCTATGCACAAAAAATTTTCAAAACTCTTCACCCAAATGCACATCCATCTGGGTCAAGACAATGGGTGGGGAGATTCCACTAGGGAAGTGGTAACGACTGGTGGGGCTCGTGGGTCCAAAGACCTGGAATGCCTGCCCTGAAGTTTCCTGCTCCAAGCTGGCTGCTCTCATGATTAATGGGACAGTGGAAAATTCCTCTCTTGGTTTATTTTTTTCCCTGAACTGAGAACTCGATTTAGGAGCCGTGAGTGCCCCAGGGTGATGCTTTCCCATTTGTCAGTGCTTTGGAGTACTCCACCCTCACCTGGACGGGTGTCTCATGTTGCAGAAGGGCAAGCTGGAGACTGGGCCAGGCGGTAGCTCCCTGGGGTTAGGCCCCATTGCTGTGGGGCGAAGGGGCCCTGGGAAGGTGGAGTGGCTGTTTTCCAGGACCCTAAGCTTTAGCCATCTTACCAGATGGAATGCAAAGTCTCCTAAGGCAGAAACTAGAACTTAGCACCATGAGTTCTTTGATAGGAAAAGAAAGTGTCCTGTCCCTCCACAAGTCCTTGTTTATGCCATTTCAAAAAAAGCAAGGGATGTTTTGTGTCTTCAAAGAGTTCTGGAACTTACCCTCAAATGGACAGTGGTTACCTGTGTGTTGGGGTTATGGGATTAGACTTATCCTTTTCAGATTTTCTACAATGAACCTGTCTTGCTGTAGTCATCAGAGGTCAGGAGGAAAACTCTAGCATAACATTTGCCTTCCTTTTTGCTCACTGGATTCCTCCCTGCGGTTCTTGGGGAATAGTGAGGAACTGGCTGTCTTATTCCCATGGAGATGCCTATCTCACTGAATCCTTGAAGCAATCCTGGGTCCTTTAATTTTTCTTTATATTTCCACTTAAAACAAACAAGAAACAATACAATCAACCAAACCAGCCAGCTGACTAATCAATGGTTTTGACCATCTATCTAAAAATATTTGACTCTTATGAATCTCTTAACCAATGTATGACTTCCATTTCATCTTTTATGCATACATCTTGGATCTGCCGTCTTATGCCTTCCGTTTGGAATTATGCTGCCCCAGAGTTCCAAAATGTTTGCCTTTTGATACCCTCTACTTTTCACTATAAGACATGTTTCCTTTTATATTCTATTAATAAATATTTTTTTTTCTCCCATAAAATTTTTCCAAAGTCTTAATTTGGGGGCATTGTGACTGGAGCTTTGCTCTGGTGAAAAGATACCTAGAAGAAGATGAGAGAAATGAAGAAAGACGTGAGTTTACCTGATTCATCTCCTGAATCTGCTCCTACTCAAATCTTTCTCCCAAAGCTGCTTCCTAAGTAATGCCCTTTATGGAATCTGAGGTGTGCTCAGAATAATATAAGGATTAGCTTTCAGTGCAGACGCACACTTCTGTTTAAGTAAAACTGATTTATGAACATCAGGAAGAATTATTGGCTTTACCAAAAGATGCTTTGCTAATAAAATGGATGCACCATAGGATTAGTTTATATTGTTAACTCACCCTGAATTCAAATGTTATCATGACAAAAATTCAATATAAACTCAATAATACAGAATTCTTCTCAGGAAGCAAGACATACCAGCACTGTCTATATCATTATGAACCCCAGTGTCACATTTCCTTTTTTTTTTTGGTACTGGGGATTGAATTCTGGGGTGCTTTACCACTAAGCCACATCTTCAGCCCCTTTTATTTTTTATTTAGAGACAGGGTCTCACTAAGTTGCTTAGGGCCTTGCTAAGTTGCTGAGACTAGTCTCAAACTTGTGATTCTCCTGCCACAGCCTCCCAAGTTGTTGGGATCACAGGTGTGTGCCACTGTGTCCAGTCCCAATGTCATATTTTCTTTTGAGACTTTGGGACCTCTGACTTTGTACCTCAAAAGTGATGATGTTTATAGTATTAAATAACTCAAATTGTGGTGGTGTGAAGTTAAGACTAATAAATACTATGTGTCAGAAGAGAGAGAACCCAGATTACTAGCATACGGGATGAAAAAGGCAATATCACAACAGACACTTCAGAAATACAGAAGATAATCAGAGACTATTTTGAAGCCTTATACTCCAATAAAATAGAAGATAGTGAAGGCATAGATAAATTCCTTAAGTCTTACGATCTGCCCAGATTGAACCAGGAGGATATAGACAACCTAAACAGACCAATAACAATAGAAGAAATAGAAGAAACCATCAAAAGACTACCAACTAAGAAAAGCCCAGGACCGGATGGGTATACAGCAGAGTTTTACAAAACCTTTAAAGAGGAACTAACACCAATACTTTTCAAGCTATTTCAGGAAATAGAAAAAGAGGGAGAACTTCCAAATTCATTCTACGAGGCCAACATCACCCTGATTCCGAAACCAGACAAAGACACTTCAAAGAAAGAAAACTACAGACCAATATCTCTAATGAACCTTGACGCAAAAATTCTCAATAAAATTCTGGCGAACCGGATTCAAATACATATCAAAAAAATTATACACCATGATCAAGTAGGATTCATCCATGGGATGCAAGGCTGGTTCAATATACGGAAATCAATAAATGTTATCCACCACATCAATAGACTAAAAAATAAGAACCATATGATAGTCTCGATAGACGCAGAAAAAGCATTCGACAAAGTACAGCATCCCTTTATGTTCAAAACTCTAGAAAAATTAGGGATAACAGGATCATACCTCAACATTGTAAAAGCAATATATGATAAGCCACAGGCCAGCATCATTCTGAATGGAGAAAAATTGAAGGCATTCCCTCTAAGATCTGGTACAAGACAGGGATGCCCTCTCTCACCACTTCTGTTCAACATAGTCCTCGAAACACTGGCAAGAGCAATTAGACAGACGAAAGAAATTAAAGGGATAAAAATTGGAAAAGAAGAACTTAAATTATCACTATTTGCAGATGATATGATTCTATACCTAGCAGACCCAAAAGGGTCTACAGAGAAGCTATTAGAGCTAATAAATGAATTCAGCAAAGTGGCAGGATATAAAATCAACACGCATAAATCAAAGGCATTCCTGTATATCAGCGACAAATCCTCTGAAACGGAAATGAGGACAACTACTCCATTCACAATATCCCCCCAAAAAATAAAATACTTGGGAATCAACCTAACAAAAGAGGTGAAAGATTTATACAATGAAAATTACAAAACCCTAAAGAAAGACATAGAAGAAGACCTTAGAAGATGGAAAAATATACCCTGCTCATGGATAGGCAGATCCAACATCATCAAAATGGCGATATTACCAAAAGTTCTCTATAAGTTCAATGCAATGCCAATCAAAATCCCAGCTGCATTTCTTGTAGAAATAGATAAAAGAATCATGAAATTCATATGGAATAATAAAAGACCCAGAATAGCAAAAACAATACTAAGCAGGAAGTGTGAATCAGGCGGTATAGCGATACCAGACTTCAAACTATACTACAGAGCAATAGTAACGAAAACAGCATGGTACTGGTACCAAAACAGGCGGGTGGACCAATGGTATAGAATAGAGGACACAGTAACCAATCCACAAAACTACAACTATCTTATATTTGATAAAGGGGCTAAAAGCATGCAATGGAGGAAGGATAGCATCTTCAACAAATGGTGCTGGGAAAACTGGAAATCCATTTGCATCAAAATGAATCTGAATCCCTATCTCTCGCCTTGCACAAAAGTTAACTCAAAATGGATCAAGGAGCTTGATATTAAATCAGAGACACGGCATCTGATAGAAGAAAAAGTTGGTTATGATCTACATACTGTGGGAGCAGGCTCCAAATTCCTCAATAGGACACCCATAGCGCAAGAGTTAACAACTAGAATCAACAAATGGGACTTACTCAAACTAAAAAGTTTTTTCTCAGCAAAAGAAACAATAAGAGAGATAAACAGGGAGCCTACATCCTGGGAACAAATCTTTACTCCACACACTTCAGATAGAGCCCTAATAACCAGAATATACAAAGAACTCAAAAAATTAGATAATAAGACAACAAGTAACCCAATCAATAAATGGGCAAAGGACCTGAACAGACACTTCTCAGAAGAGGACATACAATCAATCAATAAGTACATGAAAAAATGCTCACCATCGCTAGCAGTCAGAGAAATGCAAATCAAAACTACCCTAAGATACCATCTCACTCCAGTAAGATTGGCAGCCATTAGGAAGTCAAACAACAATAAGTGCTGGAGAGGATGTGGGGAAAAGGGCACTCTTGTTCATTGCTGGTGGGACTGCAAATTGGTGCAGCCAATTTGGAAAGCAGTATGGAGATTTCTTGGAAAGCTGGGAATGGAACCACCATTTGATCCAGCTATTCCCCTTCTCGGTCTATTCCCTAAAGACCTAATAAGAGCATGCTACAGGGACACTGCTACATCGATGTTCATAGCAGCACAATTCACGATAGCAAGATTGTGGAATCAGCCTAGATGCCCTTCAATAGATGAATGGATTAAAAAAATGTGGCATTTATACACAATGGAGTATTACTCTGCATTTAAAAATGATAAAATCATAGAATTTGGAGGGAAATGGATGGCATTAGAGCAGATTATGCTAAGTGAAGCTAGTCAATCTTTAAAAAACAAATACCAAATGACTCCTCTGATATAAGGGGAGGAAACAAGGACAGGGTAGGGACGAAGAGCTTGAGACGAAGATTTTCATTAACAGGGTTGAGAGGTGGGAGGGAAAGGAAACGAGAAGGGGAATCGCATGGAAATGGAAGGCGATCCTCAGGGTTATACAAAATGACATATAAGAGGAAAGGAGGGGTAAGACAAGATAATTCAAATGGAAGAAGTGATTTACAGTAGAAGGGGTAGAGAGAGAAAAGGGGAGGGGAGGGGAGGGGAGGGGGGATAGTAGAGAATAATACAGACAGCAGAATACATCAGACACTAGAAAGGCAATATGTCAATCAATGGAAGGGTAACTGATGTGATACAGCAATCTGTATACGGGATAAAATTGGGAGTTCATAACTCATTTGAATCAAACTGTGAAATATGATGTATGAGGAACTATGTAATGTTTTGAATGACCAACAATAAAAAAAAAAGAGGTAAAAAAAAAAAAAAAACAAACGCAAAAAAAAATAAATAAATAAATAAATAAATAAATACTATGTGTCTTACTCTTTATAAGCCAGAATCAAGATGCTTCATATTTATGATGATTTAAAAATAAATAATAAAAGGTTTAATAAGGCATATTCTGTCAAGTCAGACACCAAAGAATTAAATCCTTAACAAGCGTTTGCAGGTGTCTTCTGGGTGTCAGTCACCTTGAAAGGCTTTTTACCCTGATATTGCTGCTTTTGCTCTAAAAATAATGCACTTTGGCTAACAATTTCACCCTCTAGTTCTCTCAAAAGTCTTGAGGATTTGCTTACAGTTTCCAGATTTTCTTGTGATTTTATTATTTTTGTTAATTTATTTATTTTAATTAGGTATATAAGATAGTGAAATGCATTTTGATTCATTGTACAAATTTTAGCACAACTTTACATTTCTATGGTTGTACATGATGTAGCATCACACCATATGTCTGATCCACATGTATGTAGGGTAATGATGCCCATCTCATTTCACCATCTTTCCTACCCCCAGGTATCCTCCCCACCCCACCCTCCCCTTTGCCCCATCAAAGTTCTTCCATTTTTCCCATGTTCCCCCTATTATGGATCAGCATCCACTTATCAGAGAGAACATTCGGCCTTTGGTTTTTGAGGATAGGCTTACTTCACTTAGCATGATATTCTTTAACTCCATCCATTTACCTGCAAATGCCATAATTTTATTCTCTTTTAATTCTGAGTAATATTCCATTGTGCATATATACCACAGTTTCTTTATCCATTCATCTATTGAAGGGCATCTAGTTTACTTCCACAGTTTAGCTGTTGTGAATTGAGCTGCTATAAACACTGATGTGGCACATCGCTGTAATGTGCTATTTTTAAGTCCTTTGGATATAAACCGAGGAGTGAGATAGCTGGGTCAAATGGTGGTTCCATTCCACGTTTTCTAAGGAATCTCCATACTGCTTTTCAGATTGGTTACACCAATTTGCAGTCCCACCAGCAATGTATAAGTATGTCTTTTCCCCCACATCCTCACCAACATTTATTGTTGTTGTATTCTTGATAACTGCCATTCTGACTGGAGTGAGATAAAATCTTGGAGTATTTTGATTTTCCTTTCTCTAATTACTAGAGATGTTGAATTTATATATATATATATATTGATCAAATGTATATCTTCTTCTGGGAAATGGCTGTTCAGCTCCTTAGCCCATTTATTGATTGGGTTGTTTGTTTTTTCATGTTAAATTTTTTGAGTGTTTTATATATCTTGGAGATTAGTGCTCTGAAATGTGTGTGGCAAAAATTTGTTCCCCAAATGTAGGCTTTCTCTTCACCTCATTGATTATTTCTTGTGCTGAGAAAAAGTTTTTTAGTTTGAGTCCATCTCATTTATTAATTCTTGATTTTATTTCTTGCTAATTTCTTTTGTCGAACTGCAAGTCAAGAGCCTGGGATTATGTGCTGGTTTTGTTGATTCCTAGTGTTCTTGGACCCTCGGATATCTTTGGTTCATCTGTCTGATCAGAGTTAGGGCATGAACAGCCTCTGAAGGCCTTAAGACTAATGCACTTTGATCTCATTCAGCTATGTAGATAAAAGCTAGGTTAGGAGTTTCACAAGAGATTTTGGAATTTTGCTTCATCTGATGGTAGTTCTACTGCTTTTAAGGAATTTCATGGGAAGTAACAGAGGTAAGAAACAACATGTTTGGAGGTTACAGACTTTTGGGAAGGATATTAAAAATTCAGTTTGTATTGTTCCAAGATGAGTGATAGAATGTCATAGACCTTTCCATTCTATTTACCGGTGGTAGAGGGAATGGAAGCTGTAGCTCCCCAGAACACTCCAGACTCCTGGAGATGAGGAATCATCTTCACTATGATTCCCCCATCCTCCCCAAAATGCACTGCTTCTCTTTTGGTACCTCATTTCCCCTATCTTAAAATGGTAGATTTGTCAGTTGTCAACCTGACTCCTGTAGCATTTATGTGCAGAAGACGATGATCAACTGCCCTGGGTTGAGGAAGATGCACTGGATGGAAAGAAAGAGAAGGAGACTCCACTTTTTTTTTTTTTTTTTTTGGTAATAGGAATTGAACCCAGGGGCGCTTAACTACTGAGCCCCATCCCCAGCCTCTTTTATATTTTATTTAGAGACAGGGTCCTGTTGAGTTGCTTAGGTCCTTGCTAAATTGCTGAGGCTGGCTTTGAATTTGTGATACCCCTGCCTCAGCCTCCACAGCCCCTGGAATTACAGGTTTGTGCCACGGTGTCCCACAATACTCCACTTTGATAATGGTGTAATTCCAGGTGTCTTGGTGGTAGATCTTGGAGGAAGAGATGCAGCAGGGTTTAATAATGAGTGTCTTCAAGAATACTTTCTAGGGGCTGGGATTGTGGCTCAGTGGTAGAGCGCTCGCCTAGCACAAACAAGGCCCTGGGTTCGATCCTCAGCACCACATAAAAAGAAATAAAATAAAGATATTGTGTCCAACTACAACTAAAAAATAAATATTGAAAAAAAAAAAAGAATACTTTCCAAATTCCCAGTTGTCTCCTTGACCCACGTGTCTAGTGACTAGATTTTCAGCAGATAGGAGCTAGGCCTCTCAGCTCAAGCTCGAAGAACTGACTGAGGTTTGAGCTTGTGCTTACCCAGAATGGAAGAGATATAGACCATGCCATTCCGATTGTCTGTCCATTTTTCTTCTATGTCCCATTTTCTGCTCTCATCCCTGTCCTGTCTGGGTCTGTGGCTCCCATTTCTGCTCCTGGGTCCTTCCTTTTCCTTTTCTTCCATTTGTGCCTGGTCAGTCAGGACACAGGCCCAGCAGGGAGGGCTAAAATGTTGCCCATCTGCTGGGCGTGGTGGCATAAATTTGTAATCCCAGCAACTTGGGAGACTGAGGCAGGAGGATTGCAAATTTAAGGCCAGCTTGCAAATTAGTAAGATTCAATAAATAAGTAAATAAAGCTGGGGATGTAGCTCAGTGGTACAGTGCCCCTGGGTTCAATCTCCAGTGCTGCCAACTCCCCCAAAAAACAAACAAACAAACAAACAAACAAACAAACAAACAAACATAACTTTGAAGGTTTTGGGTCCTTTCTGGGAGTAGATTTTCTAGGGTGGGCCATTTTTGCCATCACTACAAATCTCTTCTCATCTTCCTGTCCCCTCTTTAGCCACACGTCACTGCCATCCTCCTCTGGGTAGGCTTTCCTTGGCATTTTCTCACTTCTGTTCTTCCTCTCCTCTGCAGGATTCTCTCCAAGACAGATGTGGGAGGTCTGGATGTTTGGGTGCTCTTTCCCTTGAGCACTACTTCCTCTAATGGCATTTTTTTTTTTTAAATGATGCTTCCTGGAAGCATCACCTCTGTGTCCCACAGCAGTAAACTCTTGGTGGCAGAGTTGAGATGATAAGAGTTTACCTCTGTTTACTCTGTTCCTCTGAATCAAAAAGGAGGCAAGGGTCTGGTAATGCATGGTGGCCCTTTCTTGAGTGGTCCTTCTGTGTTCCACTTACTCATTCTCCTGCCTTCGCCCTCAGACACACACGTCCAGGTGGAAGATTCAGATATATGCGTAGAAGGTTCTGGACTGCAAGTTATTTTGATGGTAAGCACTGAGGAAAGATCTGTTTACCATCCTCCACCCTTGACCTGTGTCTCCTTGAGGAGTTCCCTTACCTTCTTCCCTGCATGGAGACCAGAAGTGGAAGCAAGAGTTTATTCTCCCAGCTTTGGATTTTACAAGCTGGAGCACTAGGGTGGGGTGTGACTCGAACTACTGAGAGCTCCTGGGACAGGCAGCTTCTAGAGACAGGCTGCCTGCTGCTGGTGCTGCTTGGGCCCTGCTGCCAGGCAAGTGCTGAGTATGGGAACCATGTCAGCCAGATCTAGTGACAGGCTGGTGGGGTGTACAACTCAGGATCCAGGGAGAATTCCAGAACTACGTGGTAGTAAGGATGAACCTTAAAGTGGAAGGGTTGGTGGGAAAGCAGTGAGGGAGGGTGTGGTTTGGATTAAGGATTCCAGCCTTCTGCTCTGAGAAAGGAGTTGGTAGCAGAGGATCCTCCCTGAGCCACCAGCCCTGGGGGGCCAGAGGGAGTGGCTGGGCACCTCCCTAGCCACCCACTCCCACTAGCAGGAAAAAGGGAGTGGCAAGAGGCACCTGCATCTGCCTCTTGCCCCAGGAGAAAAGCCAGAGACACCTGCTGGGGCTGTCTCCTCCTCCCTGGGGAAGAGGGAGGGAACTGCTATCTCGAGCTGCTGCATGCCCGCTGAAGCGGGAGGGGGAGCTGGGAACAGGGAGATGCTTGCTAAGGTTTCCAGAAGCTGAGAGTAGATCTTAGGGTGGTGGTTATTTCCCTGGAGAAGCTTGTGCAGATTTTCTAAGCCCTTGGGACTGTCCCTCATTTTTCTGTCCATAGTGCAGAATGGGAAAGAATGCCATTCTGGAAAAAAAAAGATCTAGATGCCGAAGGATCCCATCCTTCCCTGTGTTGGATTCATGCCTGTTGGAATTTGCCCTGTGGTCTAGCTTGTTCTCTCTCCCACCCCAGCTGCATTTTTAGTAGTTGTTGTTAGCGGTGGGGAACAGAAACCTGAGGATCTATCCAGTTTGCGCTGCCTAACCTTCCCGACCACTCCAAAGGCAGCCACCACGTACTAGGGAAAAACCAGGTCCCTGGATTGGAGAGAGTCCCCTAGTTCTACCTATTGTAGTTTGGGTGAGGACATTCCAAAGCAGCAGGATGACTCTGGCTGGTATTTGATGCCCTATTTACACAGTGTACCCTACCTTGGCTTATCAGACCAAGTCAGCTGATCTTGTTTTCATATGTAAGTTATCGATTGTTCTTAGGTGTGAGTGTGTGTGCACTTGTGTGTGTGTGTGTATTTGCGTTCTATAGAATTTTTTTTCTTTGTCTAGAAGTTTTGGACTTGGAATGAGCCCCTTTCCATCCCACAATAATAGCTGCAAACAACTGTACAGTCAGTCTCACATGTCAAAGAAGAGGGAAAAGGGTTACGTACTAAAGTCTATTTTCTTCTTATGGTTCCCAAATCAGGCTGAAAGTTTGGGGACTTTTTTGTGACTCAACAAGTAAGGTGACAGGCTTAGTTCCCTGGCTAGGTTTTTTGTGCCACCAACCATTACCTCCCTCCCTCCTGAGGGCTGGCCAACTTCTAGTTACCTGTGGGAGATGGAAATAGAGGCTTCTAGTCTGGCCAACTCATAAAT
The DNA here is from genome assembly GCF_045843805.1 of Urocitellus parryii. Taxonomy (NCBI): domain Eukaryota; kingdom Metazoa; phylum Chordata; class Mammalia; order Rodentia; family Sciuridae; genus Urocitellus; species Urocitellus parryii. Next base: position 72,443,823 of record NC_135539.1, on the reverse strand, counting down.
ATTTGTGATTGAATATTAAATAGGGTATCGAGTTGTCCCCCTAGGTCACATGATGGTGAGCTAGTTAGCAAGAGTCACTAAAGGAACAGAAATTCTGTTTGATGGTCCTTCAAGAGGAAGAACCCAGAGAAGCTTCTATAAGTCAGTCTTAGCAATAATTCACCATTAGTTTCTTAAAAAAAAAAAAAACGGACCCCTATTTGGTGGCCAAAGATTTGTGTCCTTAGCATATACAAAGAGAAAGGCTTTATCTTGATATTTGTTTTAGAAAATGGTGTGGTCAACTTCCTTGCAGACCCTGGGAAAGAGGCTGCTGGACGTGGAGCCTCCATGGTAGGGGCGATTGCTAAGGACTGCAAGAGTCAAAACAGAGCCAGGCAAGGTACAGAGTTGGCTAGAAGCAAGTAGTCACCTCTGAAGACTCCTTCTTATCCCCAGGAGAATCTCAGACATCAAAGAGAACTCACATTAAGAGGGAATCAGATGCCTACCTGGGATCAAATACTGGAGGAGTTTCCAGCCCGGGTAGCTGAAACTTATCATCTAGCCATTATCTGATGCTGGCAAGGGGCAGCCTGAGTTGATTCCCCTGAGAATGACCAGGGGCACTCCCCACGTTCTCGCTCTGGCTCTGGGAATTTATAACATGCTGAATGTGCAGTTTGGACTTTGTGCAAATAATAATCATCGTCATTGGCCATGGCAGCCACTGTCACCCCAGGCGCCCACAGTCATGATGTCCTTTCTCTGTAACCCTAGATCTGCACCATCGAAGAGGAAGGAAGCAGAACTCTGACAATTCCCCAAAACTCTGATCTGCGGAGATAACTTCCTCAATTCATCACACTCAGGTGTGGCTTAGAAGGAATCAAAGCCAAGATGAAAGTTGTTCAATTGAGTCGCAGTGTTTTAGATGCTCCTGTTGTCTCTGTACCTCCTGCTGCCCTAGGCTTGTTTTATCTAGAAACCTAAGTTCAAAAACACCCACACACAGAGCAATAAGCTCCTGCCCTCTTCGTTGCTCTTGGCTTTGAACTGTAACCTGGGCAAGCACTCCCTGGTGATGGCCACTTCCCTCCTGGCCTTCTCCTTGCTCCAGCAAGAACATGAGGAGACTCTCAGAGGAAGGCAACTTTCTGAGTGACAGGGAGATTCCTACACCAGCCATGGGAGCCCTGAGGGATGGACCCTGTCTCAGGTGGAGCCTTGGGGAAGTCAAGTGGTGTGTGCTTTCTTCCTGGGTGGGCTTGTCATGAAACCTAAACCAGGATCCCAGGCCACAACCCAGCTACCTGCCCTCCTACCATTCAAGCACTGGATGCTGCAAGGAAATGCCTGGCCATTCTCAGTGACATCTAGTTTTGGTGATCACAAGAAACTTTGGTTCCCAGGTTTCCAGAGGGGCTACTGCCCAAATCTCAGGCTCAGGATCACACCTGGGGCAGAGGGAAGCATTTTAATTAAGTACAGAGTTATTTTAGGGTCAGACAGGTGATCTCTGGCAAGTCACTGGACCTCAGGTAACTTCAATTGCCTCCTCTGAAAATGTAGACAACAATATACAAGAGCTGACTTCACATGGTGCATGCCTCTAATCTCAGCTATTCAGGAGGCTGAGGCAGGAGGATCAAAGCCAACCTGGGCCACTTAGTGAGCCTTTGACTCAAAATAAAAAAGAAGGGCTGGGGTTGTAGCTCAGTGGGTGCATCCCTACCTTCAATCCCCAGTTAAAAAAAAAAAATACAAACACCCCATCCCCCAAGAGAACAACATTTCACAGGATTTTGCAGAAACCAAAGGCATCCATGAGGTTCAGTTCTTTATGAAGCACTTGGCATTTAATAAACACTTAAGAAATAGCAGCTCAGCCTTAATTCCCACTCCCATTGCAACCAAACCTACCCACCTCCTATGTCTGCCAGCCCTGGGCACTACTGTGACAGGTTCTCCAGGCCACAGGTTGGTAGGGAAAGGCTGAGTGGAATCCAGATACTGGCTGGGGGGTGAGGAACAGAGAATATTCACTGCCTCTCTTTTTTACGTATGTTTTGCTCTTTCCCTCACATTCCCTTGAAACCTGGTAACTTTACATACCAACGTGTTTTCTAAAGGGAAGAGAGGTTGAAATTAAATCCTTGATGGCTGTTTCCTTTTTTTAAAATTACTTTTTAATTTTTGTCAAAATTACGTAAGTACACAGAAGAAAAATTCCAAGATTACTACTTAAGAAGAAGAGCAGTCCTCTGCCTGAAATTTTCTCCACCATCAATTCCTATTTCCCAGAGGAAATGATTTAAACCCTATTTGTGTGTGTGTGTGTGTGTGTGTGTGTGTGTGTGTGTGTGTGTGATGACCTTCATGTCTGAACAGTATGCTTATGTCCCTATCTGTTGATTTTTCACTTTTATACACTGTGAACATTTTTTTTTAAAATTTGGATAGGAACAGGATTGCCAGATTTAGCAAATAAAAATTACAGAATGCTCAGTTAAATTTGCATTTCAGATAAAAGATGATACTATTTTAGCATAAGTATGTCCTGTGCAATATTTGGGACATACTTACACTAAAGGATTGTTCATTGCTTGTCTGAAATTCAAGTTTGACTGGGAGTCCAACATTTTGTCTGGCAACCTAGCCATGAAGGATAAGATTTTAGGTTTTCCATGCCCAAGTGACCTCTTATACTGTCTCCCAGACATTTTGTTCCATAGAGGAAGCTCACAGGCACATGTGCTTCATGTATATCTCGCCTCTGTCTTATTCTCTCAAGTCTCTTATCTCATCCTTTTTAATCTTTGTTCGGGGCTATGCAATGAAAAAGGCCAAGTTCAGGAACTGTAAGCACAGTCCAAAGTCTTCAAGTCAGTCGGAGGAGGTTCAGTCCCCCTTTTGGAGCCATCCTGTATCCATCTCCTGGCCTCTTTTACCCTCTGTAACAGAGTTCAGGCCCATATATAAGTGGGATCTGAAATACAGCTTGAACCTACCTGCTTCAAGCCTGGGCCATTAGAATAATCAAGAACTGTTACGCTAATAGCATTTAATTGCTTTAATTCTGATAGTTAATTCAATAAGAACAAAACAAAACAATCTAAATTCAACCCCTTGGTCTGCACGAAAACTTTTCATGGATGTCTGAGGAAGAACTTTGTGACTTAAATATTTAGGATTTTATTTTCTCCTGGTGTTTGTGTTGGGATCAGAGTTAGATGGACCCTCCATTGGGGAGGTCTTGATTTTGTCCTAGATCATGTTCTCTGTTTTCAGCCATCTTGTAAGTAGCATGAGATAAATTACTTAGCTTCCCAGGGAATTATAAGTGGAAATGTTTATAAGTTGTAAACATTAATTGCTTGGTGTTCATTAAATATATATATATATTTTTTATTTTCTTGTTTTGTGGTGCTGGCTATCAAGCCCAGGGCTTTACTCATGCTAAACAATGCTCTACCACTGAACCACACCCACAGCTCCAAGATTTTCTTCACTCATAAAATGTATTTTCTCTCTTTTTTTTAAAGCACAAAAAAATGTGTACTTTATGGGGTTTAGATTGGGGGTGCTTGCTATTATTTCAGATTCACCCTCCCTCCAAGAAACCTTATATAAAGGTTACCATGATTCAGAATCCAGAAAACTGTCTTATTTAAAAATCAATGGGCATACCTTCCCTCACTCATTCCTTTCTTTTACCACGTCCCTGACCCCTCCTTCTTCCTTATCTCTGTGTCTTCCTGCATGCTAAGTAAGGAATGTTACTGGGTGTGATGGCTCATGCCTAGAATTCCAGTGATTCTGCAGGCTGAGGCAGGAAGATCTCGAGTTCAAGACCAGCTAGGGAAATGGAGTAAGATCTTGTATCAGAAAATACAAAGGGCTTGGGGTGTAACTCAGTGGTAAAGTGCCCCTGAGTACTGCAAAAACCAAACCAAATAAAAACCACAAACAAACAAAAGTGTAGAATGTCCTCACTTTTTTCTTTCTCTTTGTTAAATTTCAATCAGCAAGGGAGCTGATGAGAGGGCCAGAGGGGGCAATAATATTTAATAGGCTCTAAAATCCCACATGCATTTTACATATGCTCAAAACCCATGTATAATGGACAAGTGTGTTCTTAAGAAAACAAAACCCCGCGAATGCCAGCAATTCCAATTGACTCAGGAGGCTGAGGCAGGAGGATTGCAAGTTCAAGGCCAGACTCAGCAACTAAGTGAGGTCCTAAGCAATTTAGGGAGACTCTGTCTCAAAATTAAAAAAAAAAAAAAAAAAAAGGAGGAGGGTGCAGGGGATGTGGCTCAGTGTTAAAGTGCCTCTGGGTACAATCCCTAGTACAAAAAAAAGAAAAAAAAAAAAAAAAAAAAACTAAAAGCAAAAAAAAAAAAAAAATCAAAACCGGATGGCAAATCCATATTTTTGTATGTGTGCTTTTTGTTTGTTTGTTACCCCTGTCTGAGGTTTGTTACCTGTCTGAGAGTTTCAAAAGTATCAAATGAGAGAATTCAACTCATCTCTAAAAAAACAGTTCAGCCAAAGACCTAGCCACCCACTCACAGGAAACATTTATTTAGAATAAGAAGGGTATGCAGTATAGCGGTTTAAATAAAGAATTATGCACCTGTGACTTCTGTCACTGGCCCAGAAGGTGACTCTGGCCTGTGGCAGCAACCTCAATACCTGCCTCAGTTTCCCCATCTGTCAAGTGCGAATTATAACTGTAGTCACTAGGGCAGGGCTATGCCTTAATTAGTTAATGATTCTAAAAGGCTTTGAAGAGGCTCATAGAAGCGGCAGTTTAAGGGTAAATATTATTATTATGTGAACCACCCCATCAAGCAGCCAGCCCTGCAGAGACTAACTATGGGTTTGGAGTCATCTCTCAACATTCACAGAGGTTGTGCTTCAAAACACCAGGGCCCTGGGGAAGAGTGACACACGAAGGCACCTGGTTAGACAGAGATCAGCACAAAGCAGCTTGTTCTCTCTCTAGAACAACAAGAAATGGTGCTGAGTCCTGGCAGGGACATGAGGGGGACTCTGGGGCCAGGCAGATGGCTGGAGCTGAACAGGGCAAGACCACAGGGAGGTCTACATGACAATGACATTCATCCAAGTCTACATGACAATGACATTCACATTCAACAGAGGCTTAGGAAACACTGAGGGGCTAGAAAGAGGAAAGAGCCTCAGTTTCTGGCCCCAAGGATTTTATAGTGGCACTTGATGTCATGGCAAAAATATCGACCCCCATCCCCTGCACACCCCCCCCCACCCCCGCAAAAAAAAAAAAAAAAAGGAGGAGGAGGTAAGTTTTAGAAGGCTGGAAACTTTGGAGTGCTCTCCAAAGGGAATGGAGAAGTCAAGGGAATGGAGCATGTGCTGAGAGCAAGGATAAGATACAGTAGAGATGTTTCCAAATCTTGCTTTTCTCCCAGTTGATGGAATAATGGAATAATCCTGGTCCAAGATGAACCCTTGCTATTGATAGCCTTGTTGCATTTTTTTTTTTTAAGTACTGGGGACTGAACTCAGGGGTGCTTCATCACTGAGCTACATCCCAACCTTTAAATTTTTTTCTTTTAAAAAAATCAGTTCTTTTTAGTTATACCTAACATTAGGATTCATTTTGACATAATTTTAAAACATGGAATATAGTTAGCTCTAATTCAGCCCCCAGAATTGCCCCCTTCCCTCTCTTCTTCTTTCCCTCTATTTCCTTCTCTCTACTGATCTTTCTTCTGTTTACTTACAGTATTTTAATTGGGTGTCTTGTCCATATACATAAAAGCGAGGTTCACTGTGGTCTATCCATATATGTACATAAGAAAGATAGATGGGGTTCATTCATTTTGATTTTGATGCAGGGTCTCACTAAGTTGTTGAGGTTAACCTTGAACTTGCCCAGGCTGGTCCTTGGATTTGTGATCCTCCTGCCTCAGCCCTGCTGAGTAGCTGGGATTATAGGAGTGCCTGCTTGCACCTGGTGCCCAGTTGATTTTGAATCTTAAGAACAATACATTTGGTATTGGTAGCCACAGGTTTTTGTTTTATTTTTAAATAATTAATTTTTTAAAAAAAATTTTAAGAGTACTAAGGTTTAATTTAGTAATTTAAAAAGAAATATAAGAGCAGATGTGGTGGGACATGCCAGCTACTCAGGAGGCTGAGACCAGAAGATCCCTTGAGCCCAGGAGTTTAAGGGCAGCATGGGCAACATAGTAAGACCCCATCTCAAAATAACAACAAAAAGCACAGAGGAAATATAGGGAGAAAATGGCCCATAATTCTACTAACCTGATATTACTGTCAAAAATTTCAACATATTGCCTTTCAGTTTCTTTTTTCTCCAAGTAAACCTTAAATTTTGAGCATCAACTGAATTATTTCCCTTTGGACAGAGCTTGCTTTCCCAACCTCCTGAGTTCAGGGAATGCTTCTCCAGGGGAAATGTTTGTCCTGTGGTTCACAGAGACCCCAAGGGGAGGTGGTGGGATGGGAGCTGGCCTCAGGAGGCTTAATCTGCCCCGTGGGTGAGGCTCCTTTCTAGCCCCAAGAGCGGAGTTATTGAACTCATCTTTCTCTCTATTCATTTGTTCCTTAGCTGCTTCTTCTGGGGGGCGGGGGGGGGGCTTCCTTTTCCTCCTTATTTGCCCAGAAAATATTCCTCTCCAGCTGTGCTCTGGCCTAGGAGGGTGCCCTCCTTGAGGAGAGTGGCCCTGCTGTCCATCAAGCTCCCTTCTTGGGAGGCGGAGACCTCGGGAAGCCCATTGACATACCTCCCCAGGACCAGCCAGGGAAACGCATCCCATTCATTTTTATCCCTCTGCCATTTTACTGCCCCAGTTCCATCTTGGAATTCTTTTTTCTCTTTTTCTTCTTGTCTTCTCAGATGCCATTTCCCTCCGACCCCCAACCCCGTTCTGTAATCTCTTCTTTTCTTCAATGCTTAGCTCTATCGACATTCTGACCCATTTACCCCACGTCAGAGGCTAATGTCAATGCTTCCATGTGACTCTTAAGGGTGAATTTTAAGGCATTACACTTATTATTAATGATAAATTCTTACAAAGAAATGTATTGACACAAGTCATGCACACACACGAAACCATTTTATTCTTTCAGTTGATATTTATTTCTGCCAGTTCTACTTTTAGATTAAAAACCCATGGAGGGCTGGGGATGTGGCTCAAGTGGTAGCGCGCTCGCCTAGCATGTGTGCGGCCCGGGTTCGATCCTCAGCACCACATACAAACAAAGATGTTGTGTCTGCCAAATACTGAAAAATAAATATTAAAATTCTCGCTCTTAAAAAAAAAAAAAAAAAAAAAAACCCATGGAGGACAGGGACTCTCTCTCTCTCTCTTTTTCATCACCTTGGTTGTCACAATGTTCAGGCACCAATGTATTTCGTTTCCCATAAGTTTCATGAGGCAGATGATTTTCTTTTTCTTTTCTTTTTTTTTTCTTTTCTTTTCCCTCCTTTTTTATGGTGCTGGGGCTTGAAGCCAGGGCCTCCTACCTGCTAGGTAGGCTGTACCAGAGAACTAGAGAAGATTGCCCAGAGCATATAGCTATTAAGGAATAGGGCCAGGATTCAACCAGGTCCAGGCCCATGGCTGCCCCTATCTCTGGAATCTGAGGAATCCTTTAGTTCTGCCTCATTGTTCAGATAACAAAGGGTCTCAAGAAATAAGTGGCTCTTCTGAGTTCCACTGCAAGTTTTGCACTTAGCCAGGATGGCAGACTCGATGACAAGATCATCCAGGGGTCTACCCACAGCTGGTGACTGGCCCCACGTCCGACACCCTTCTACCTTGCATAGGGTCACCAATAATATGTCTGCTGCAGTGAGTCCCCAGCCTAATTACTTTTAGTCATCGCTCTTTGTTCCAAGCAGTCCCTTTAACGTGAGATGGCGGAACAAATAATGACCTCTTTTCCACGTAATGATATGATCCTTTGATTCATTATCTTTAATAATAGACAGTCACACAGAGACATCACCCCTATAGAGGGAACACTGGTTCTAACTTTTCCTTCTTTGGGATTCCTGAAAGCCCAGAGGCTGAGCCTCCCTGTGGGACACCAGCTTGAAGTCTGTGGGCTCCACAGGTTTCCTCTGGGCACTGCTTGACATGGCATGGAATAGGCTATTGGTGAAGGTAGACACTGAACATGACTGTCCCTTGGGAACATGGCCTTTCCGGTTTGGGGGTTGGGAGGTCATGCTTGAGCATCAGGTGATAGCGTCCTGACAGTCATGGGACACTCTCCAGTTTGGGTTTTTCTTTTCCTACTTCCTTTTTTCACTTGAGAACAATTAGCCTCTCTCTTCTTCCACACCAGGAAGGCAAATAAAGCCTTTGAAGGGAGCATGGGTCCCTGTGTCCTCTACCTGGCCTGCTTCATTGAATACACAGAGGACCTTTTGCGTTTTGAGTTTTTTTTTTTTTTTTTTTAATTTAACTTTATGGGGCACAAGTTTCTCCCCCCTCCCTGTTGTTATCACCACCTTGATAACTGCCAAGTCACTTCACGGGTTAATTCTCTTCATTCCTAAAGTTCTTCTCAGGCCCTTCCCTGTGGCCAGAAGGAATGAGTCAGTTCAGGCCCCTGACAAAGAGAAGCTTCCCCTTCTCTTCCTTCTCTTTTAACCACCCCGGAGGAGTAGCTATCCTTCCTAGACTCATAAAGAGGAGGCCTCGGAGGTGATTTGGTTCTGTCTGCCTTGGCCAATGCAAGATGGTTCCCAGCCAATATTTTCTAGGGATTTGCATAGACCACTCCCAGATATCCCCAGTCCACTCACTGAAACACTAATAGTTGCATCTGCCCAGTACCCTGCATGCACAAGGCGTTGGTTTGTGGCATTGAACATATTATTTCATTTAGCCTTCATCATACATTCTGGAAGGATAGTTCCTACTGTCTGTTAAAGGAAGGGCAGACTTGGGAAGATTAAGCAACTTGCTCAAAGTCACTCAATAAACAACAGACCACGCTTCCATTTTCCCTGGCTTGGTAGCAGATACCTCTCCCATGAGGCCAAATGCATGACCCCACTGACTGATCTGTGTGCTCTTTCAAATGAATGAGAAGGTCCTATGGGGGGGGGCAGTGGCTTCACATCTGGATCCCCTTGGGGTGGTAACAGCACTGGCCTGCCCACAATACCAGTTCCATTTGTTCTGAATTCAGCGAATGGTGCCTTGGGACCATTTTTGATGAGGCCCTTGATGTACTTTCAAGGGGGAGAGAAAGAATTTGTTCTTGAGCTTGAATGGATGAGTTTGAATGTCAGGGAATTTTCAGAGTCTGTAGTAGATTAACCCCAACCCAGCTTTCTTCTCCAGTGGAATTAGCAGTGTTACCTTATTGAGTTTCTAAGTGCTCTGGATTATCATGGTGGCACTCATTTGGAGTGTCCTTTGGGTGAGAGAGCAAGGAATTTTCTCTCTGGGAGATTCAGAGAGAATCCTAAATTGGACAGGGCTTCACAGGTGTTCCCATGGAATATCCTCATTTTACAAATGAGGAAATGGAGAACCAGGAAGTTAAATGACTTGCCTGAGTTCATAACAGCAATGATTGGTAAAGGCAGGAGCATCTGGGGACATCAGGGCCCTGGGGCCTTCTGTCAATCTTCTTGGGCTTATGTTTACCTTTTTTTTGTTACTTGGACAGTCTATTTAACTTTAAGATTGTTTAATTAAAAAAGTAAACCTATTTTGGTAGCAAAATCAACCTCAAAGTATCAGATAAGGTGTTAAGAAAAAAAAAAAGTTCTGATTAAGCTAGGATTCTAGAAACAGTCCTGTGCAAAAATGAACCACCTAAACCTGAGCAGAACAAGGTAAATGCACAGCAGGGGCACCAGGGCAGGGTGGGCAGGGGAGCAGTGGCTACTATTCCTGCTGCTTTGGGAAAAACAAAATTATTTCCTCATCTCCTTAGACTTGCACACAAACAGATACCCTTCTTTCATTTACAAAAGGGAGAGCTAGAGAAGAGATAAGAGGTAAAACTCCCGGGGGCAATGTGGAAGACTTCCCTAACCACAAGTTTAGCTGACCAGCAGCCACTCCCCCAGCTGGCCTGATAACAGAGCTCTTGCTGTCCCTGGCATCCTTTATTATAACAGATGATCATTGCCCTGTGGATCATTTAATTTTATTTTTTTTAAAAAAATCTGATTCAGGATGGAGCTGGATGTTGTTTGGATTTCTCCAACAGCCTGGTGCTGATGTCTCTTGTTAAGTGTGTGTGCCCATCCTGGGCATGTCAGGTGTGGCCTGCTGTTTCCATATTGCCCAGCTCATCATCTCTTGTTCTCTGAATTCCAGCTCAAGATCCAGGGCCATCTTTACAGGGTGTGCAGATCCCAGGGACACTCATGCTATGTGTTGATCCCCTTCACCAGACATTTTTTTTAAAAGGTCATGTTAGAAGAAGCACAGAGAGGATTTTGCAGGGGACAGACCTAACAGGGGAGGCCTGAAGAGTGCCTCCCTGTCCTGGATTGGAGCATAGGGTTGGAGGTTGAGATTGGGAACATGGGGCTGGGGATGTGGCTCAAGCGGTAGCGCGCTTGCCTGGCGTGCGGCCTGGTTCGATCCTCAGCACCACATACCAACAAAGATGTTGTGTCCGCCGAGAACTGAAAAATAAATATTAAAATTCCCTCTCTCTCTCTCTCTCTCTCTCTCTCTCTCCCTCTCTCACTCTCTCTTTAAAAAAAAAAAAAGAGAGATTGGGGACAGCCATGGGTCTTTTTTTTTTTTTTTTTTTTTTTTACCTTGGAGGTGAATTCATCATGAGCCAAAATGAACCTCAAGTGTTTTCTTTCAAGACAGAGATATCTCTTCAAGTACAATCTCCTTAGAAATGATCCACTCTGTAGAGCCAGCTTAAGGCTTGGTTGAAGACATTTGGTAAGATCTATGTAAATTGTGGCCACCTTCCATTCTTTATAGAATGTCTCTGGTCCTCTGGTTATTGGCACCTTCAAGGAAACCTTATTTAACCCTATTTAATTTTTGATGACCAGTGTCCTTTAATTTTTACCTGATGACTTAGGAATTTAGCACTCTGGCTGGCTGAGGATGCACGTGGGGTTGAGTTTGTAAATTTTTTTTTTCAGTATGTAATAATATGAATTATGTGGAAAAATGGAAGAATGGGAATGGAAGATTGTTAGGTTGCTAGGTCTGGGGAAGAAGATCATCCAAGAAGGACGAAGTTCTTTTCATTTAGATATGGGCAGAGTTCATTGACTTAGTGCCCAGGTATGTCATAGCCTTTAATTATTGTCCTAAATCTGGACATGAGGACAGACAGTTGACCAAATGGGGCAATGAGCTGGGCACTGGCGAATGACTTATTGCTACATTGTAAAATGATAAAGTTCCTATTTTGCAACACAGTATGAGCCAATTTGATTCTTCCTTGAGCTTTGGATTATGAAAACAACATTATTGGAAAACTAATCCAAGCCAAATATATAGTACTACACCCAAATGTTTGATCACCAGTTTATTTCCAATGTACATGAAAAATAAAATTATTTCATCACTGCTTAAAAGTAGATTGAAAAGTAAATCACTTAACCCATCAAAGGCTTGGGCTTATTTATTTATTTATCTATGTATTTAATTTACTACCACAGAAATGGAATTAAATGCTTGTTTTGGCTGTAAATAGACTCATCCTAGGGACCACACCACCTGCAGTCAATATTCTAGCAGGGATAATCACTCCTGAGTGGAAAATTGCCATGTTAGAAATTATTGCAGAAAGAAAAAAAAAAAGTTGTTGAAAGACCACACTTGAGACTCTTCAATTCTGTGTCCTTTCAAAGCTTCTGGATGGGAGTTCATTTATGTGGAGAAAAGTCCTTTCGAGAAACGTTTGAAATAACAAACATCAATTAGACCGTGGGCTCATGGGGTGTCTTTCATCTTCAGACCTGAGAGTGCTCGACAAACACTCATTAATCCTTCCAAACGCTGCTGCCAGGTAGGTATTAGAATCTTCCTTCCCATTGAGAAGGAAGCAAAGGTGTCAGAAAACATTTCTTTCTCCTGACTCTTTCACCTTTGTGTGGGTCATCATTTCACAGGTACAATTTCCAAACAAGAGTCGGATATAGACATTTTGGTAAAATGAGTACAGATTGAGCTGGAAGAACTCCTTAAAACTGATGAGTGGGGACCTTAGAAAATGTGCACACTTAGCTGTGTCTTGTGGCACATGCTGGTAATCCCAGTGACTCGGGAGGCTGAGGCAGGAGGACTGTAAGTTTCAGGCCAACCTCAGCAATTTAGCCAGATCCTGCCTCAAAATAAAAAAATAAAAAGGGCTGAGGATGTCCTTCGTGGTAGAGTGCCCCTGGGTTCAACCCCTGGCACTGGGGGGGCGGGGGGGGGGACTGTGCTCTATGTGTGATCCCAGTCACTTGGGAGGCTGAGACGAAGGGGTTGCTTGTGCCCAGAAATTTGAGGCTAGTCTGGGCAAGAGTAAGATTCTGTCTCAAAAAAGAAAAGAAAAAAACAGTACTAACCAGTATTAAATTTAATACATTTACTTTACGACCTGTTTTTTTTTTTCTTAATTATTTGTACCTTGGCTGTATACCTAGAGAAGATACAAATTTGGCTTTATTTCTTCAAGGACATTAGTGAATTTGGAATCCAACCTCTGTAAACATTTGTAAGCTCAGAGTGAAGGCCAACATCTCCCAGGAAAACCCTTCTTCTTTCAAAACTTTCATACTCCTTCACTTCAGAGATTTCTTTTAAAGTGTCTTGACTATGGGGGTGCTAGTTGACTGTTAAAATGTCTTTGTGATTCCCACCCTTTGGAAAAAGAAGGCGTTCATCCAAATAGCCTGAGAGGAGTGGACTTGGATTAGCTACTGAGGCAGCATTTCCCTGAGGCTTGCTGAGGCTATGAGAGAGGATCATGTGGAGGTCAGCAAGAGCTGCAGGCAGAATAAAGAAACCGTATTTCCTTATTTTAGTGAGTGGCACTGTGAGCCATCCTGCTACCCAAACTCAGAGACTGGCAGTAGTCCATGATTCCTCCTTGTTCACTTCTAATTGCTCATAAAACCCTGTTGGTGTGACCCGAAGAACTACCTTCAAGGAGTTAATTCAAGCCTTCATCATTTTTTTTTCCAACCTGAATTTTTGCAACAATGCCCAAACAAGTCTTCCCATCTCTCATCTCAGTCCACTTCAAGGATCTCCATATTGCTGCCAAAGTGAGCTTTCAACCATGCAAATAGGTCTATGGCCCTCTTCTGTTTAGGAACTTTCACGTGTTCCCAATTGTCTTCTTGATAATCACCAAACTTCACAGACGCCCAAAAGACATCATCTAGCTGAACCAAAGTTTTCAGCCCCTTTTCTCCTGATTCACCTGAGATCCATGTTTTAGCCTCTCAAACTGTTACTCATTGACTTGTGCCTCTGCTGAGCTCTCTGCTGAATTTGGTTGTTACCTCTTCTAAAAAGCCTTTCCCCAAACTAAGTCCTTGCCTCACATCTGGAAGAAAGACTGCTTCTATTTGCTCTAGAAATAATCAATGATTATTTCTTTTTTTTTTTTTTTGAGAGAGAATTTTAACATTTATTTCTTAGTTTTTGGCGGACACAACATCTTTGTTTGTATGTGGTGCTGAGGATCGAACCCAGGCAGCACGCATGCCAGGCGAGCGCGCTACCACTTGAGCCACATCCCCAGCCCAATGATTATTTCTATCAAGGCATTTATCAAATATTTATCACAACCTTTTCCTTTCCTATTAGACTGGGGTCCTCTCTGAGGGCCAAGAATGACTCTCATCCCTAAATCCCCACATACAACTAAGTATACCATGGTGCCAAATAAAAGTTTGCAAAATTAATCCAGGCAGGGTGGTGCACACCTGTAATCCCAGCAATTTGGGAGGCTGAAGCAGGAGGACCTGAAGTTCAAGGCCAGCCTGAGCAACTTAGAGAGACCCTGTTCCAAATAAGAAATTAAAAGAGCTGGGGATGTAGCTCAGCAGAATAGCACCACTGTGTTCAATCCTCAGAATTGGTGGAAAAAGTTTGCAAAAGTAATGAATTACAAATTCAGAATTATATTTCATTGTTTATAGGAAATGGCCTAGAAATTGTTCTTATTACCTATTGTTTGAATAATGAATTGGCACAAATATTTATGGATACTTCAGAATTCCCAAATACATTTCAATAAGTTGTTTTGCTTGGTAGTATAGTTTTTGATTATGGGAATTGCAGAAGAGAAAAAATGAATTTAAAAGGTAGATTTTTCTAAGGAAACTTCAAAAACAAAAGGCTCCTGATTTGCATTTACGATCATCATTATTATTATTGTTATTTTGGTACCAGGGATTGAACTCAGGTCCATATACCCACTGAGCAATATCCCCAGTCTTTTTTAAAATTTTTATTAGAGACAGGGTCCTGCTTAGGGCCTTGCTAAGTTGCCGAGGCTGACGTTGAACTTGTGATCCTCCTGGCTCAGCCTCCTGAGCGGCTGGGATTACAGGCATGTGCCACTGTGCCCAGCCAAAATCATTATTATTTAAGTTGACTCCCCCTCTTGATGGAATCATTTCCCTTTTGGTGGAAATGATTTTTTTCCTGTAGCTACTCTGCATGTTTCCAGGTGTGCCTGATGTACACTATGGACGGAGGAGAAAGAACTCATTGGAATCCATGCTGGTTTGACCCATTCTACCCTCTGGTTAATTGACAGGAACATGGACTTCCCTGGCTTCCCTTGGGAGTGGGCAGTAGACAAAGGCACTTCTTTCTTCCATGGCCCCCCTACTAGACCACATTCTTGGCAACATTTTCATGGTCATTGACTGAGATTTCCAATGGTGAAATCAAGGGACAGATGTTATTAGGGGGCTAGTGACAGTTAATACATTTACAGAGTCGTAGTTTTCATTTTATTAGACCTTCATTTAGTTTATTTATTTTAATACATTTACAGAGTCGTAGTTTTCATTTTATTAGACCTTCATTTAATTTATTTTTATGCGGTGCTGAAGATTGAACCCAGTGCCTCACACATGCTAGGTGAGCGCTCCACCACTAAGCTCCAACCCTAGCCCTAGAGTCTTAGTTTTTAAATGGAAACAAGGTGCTTTGATGGTATTTACCTGCTATCTGGAGTTGCTTTAGGGTATAGTGAATAGCTCCCCATATGCCATCCTCCAGCCTGCCCCAACTTTTGCATCTGCTTCACTATTCTCGAAAGGTTGCTTTTCTTTGCATTAACAACATTTACTAAGAAGGGGCCTCAGGGCTCACTTTCTTATGTTTCCAGTAGATATGAAACAAGTTAGGCCATATGAATACAAAATATGAATTTTCTATGACACGTCCTTCTATTTATATCTTTAGAACAAAGCTTTGAGACAGCGAAAGGGGTCTCATTCAGAGTTCCCGCCAGACAGAATGTTTGTGTGATGATAGAGCTGTATTTTCCAAAGTCTGTGGGAATCTCATTTGCTTTTTCTCCTTTTAAAAAAATTTTTAAAATTTTTTAATTTATTATTTTATTTTTTAGTTGTAGATGGACACAATGCTTTTGGCTCTGAGGATCCAACCCAGTGCCTCACACATGCCACTGAACCACAGTCCCAGCCCCTCCTTTTCCTCTCCTCCTCCTCCTCCTCCTCCTCCTCCTCCTCCTCCTCCTCCTCCTCCTCCTCCTCCTCCTCCTTCTCTTCTTCTTCTTTTTTTAATGCCAGGGATTGAACTCAAGAACCCTTAACCACTGAGCCATATCCCTAGCTCTTTTTATTTATTTATTTATTTTTAAACTTTTGAGACAGGATCTCACTAGTTTACTTACAGCCTCACTAAGTTGTTCAGACTGGCTTTGAACCTTCGATCCTCCTGCCTCAGCCTCCCAAGTTGCTGGGATTACAGGCCTCATTTGGTTCTAAGTACTCCTACCCTGAAATCCAAGCATGAAATGTGCTGGATCACAATAACCGGAGATGAAAATCTTATCTCATTTTTGCTTTTTTTGTAGGTATTGCCTAAATTACACGTAAACTGACCAGGCAAGTTTGATTCTAAAATCAATCTCAGGATTCTGGTGTTGCAGGACTCAGTCTGTGCTAAATGGCCCAGTGAACGGCGGATCTTCATTCAGATGAATTACTGAGACCGGGCTCTATTGTGTTTCAGTCAACTGAGTGATTCCAGTTGTTTTATTGAGTGAATCAAATGACCCCATGTGTTAGGATTGTTTGATTGCTAGTCAGTCTGTAAAGTGTCACTCTTGTAGTACATTAAAGGGACATACACGTACTTAACTGAAACTGGGTAACAGGCAAACTAAACAGGCGTAATATTTCAAATAAGGAGTTTGGAGACTGCAATGTGATTTTTCACAAACTCTATCAAGTAACGTTACATTGGAATTTTGAAAATTGCTTTAAAATGGACACACCACCAAACACAAATGTTTATCTGTTGAAAATGCAAACTTTCTGTGTTAAATAAGAGAGGTCATGAGGTTTTCCAAGTCACATATAGAAGTTTTTTACCTTCATAGGTTCAGAAATATTAGAACTCACTCTATTTGACTAGGGATTTGGGTATAATAGTCTTGCTAAGACTCCTATTTATTACCCTTGGGTGGGTACTACCTATGCAAAAGGAAAGAATAGAAAATCAAAGAAGTCTATTCTACCTCCCAACCTTCATTTTCTAAATATTTTAGTATTTCAGGCAAAACATTTTGCTTGAGCAAATGGGTAGATGGGGGTTTCATTTAATAAGGTGGTAACTTAGGAAGATATTCTAGGAAAGGAAAATCAAGAGTTGTCATTGGAACACATTTATTTGTGGCCCTCTTTGAGATATCCAAGGGGAAATGTTAAGTTTCTGTTGGATCTATGGGTCCAGAGCCTTCCTGAGGAGAAACCTACTATGTATGTGATTCCTAAACCTATGGTTCTCTATGAAATATGGCCAACGGAGGAGCATCCATGACTTCTCTGACTTAGATTTGTTTCTTTAAATAGAATAACCGCCCCACTGCTGTACTACAAGGACCCAAGATTGAGCAATACACTTCTAGAGGACTGCGTTGATTATGACCTTCCCCTAGCTGTTTAGAAGTATTTGTGAGAGCAGGCACAAAATTAAATCTGAATTTTTTTTTCTTTTGCTACCAGAAATTGAATTCAGGAGGATTCAAACACTAAGCCATATCCCCAGCCCTCTTTTGTATTTTATAGAAACAGTGTCTCACTGAGTTGCTGAGCGCCTCACCATTGCTGAGGTGGGCTTTGAACTTGCCATCCTCCTGCCTCAGCCTCCCAAGCCGCTGGGATTATAGGCATGTGCCACTGCACCTGGCTAAATCTCCAATTTTATTAATGACAGTTGGCTGTTTTTGGATAGCAGAATCCTATGGGAAGAAAGAGGAGGGAGAGTCAACAGGCAGAAAAGTACTAGGTTGGGCTGCTGTGTGGCCAAGAGGAAGTCAATGAACCCAGGGAGACAATCCCAGCATGCTCAGAGCAGCCTGGACTCTGGTTCTCCCTTACCAACCTGGACAGTGGTAGTGGGTGCTAGAGTCATGAGCAGACCAGTAGTCGTCCACTGGATATTGACTTATTTATTGAGTAATTGGTCCAGGCTCTTGCAGAGGAGTCCTGAGAACACAATAGACGACGTTATTCTCACTTTGGGAGAGGGGCGAGGTGGGTTGAGATTGAGATTCAGTTCTTGAATATTTCGTGTGATTCACGTTATCCTAGAGTTGGAGAAGTTTCAGAGAAAGGACAAGCACAGGGCTGGGGATGTGGCTCAAGCGGTAGCGCGCTCGCCTGGCATGCGTGCGGCCCGGGTTCGATCCTCAGCACCACATACCAACAAAGATGTTGTGTCCGCCGAGAACTACAAAATAAATATTAAAAATTCTCTCTCTCTCTCCCCTCTCTCACTCTCTCTTTAAAAAAAAAAAAAAAAGGACAAGCACAAATACTGAGGTTACTTTTGGTTTTATTTGCTGTAGTAATCATGAGGATATGTTCCTGATGTTTGGGGGCACCAACATGCAGATATATTGCTGTTTTTTTCCTCTTAAAAGACAAATTGGGAATCTTTTGTTATTTGTAACTAATAAAGAACTATTAAGATCATTATTAGGATCAAACCCTCCAACACTTGTCTGTTCATCAAGCTCATTTTGCTAGTTTCTTTTGGGCACATAGTAGGTGCTCAATACACGTTGGTTGGGTAAATTAATGAGTTAGCTGTGTAGGTAGAAATTATTTTGTCTTTGCCCAAAAAAATAGAAAATATAATAACAGTGGAAGGGAGCAGTTTTAAAGAAAAGAGTAGAAAAGAGCACAGATATATGTAAAGACTTTGTCAAATGAACTGAACTTTTTGATAAATAGCTGTCATGTTAAGTCTTAGCCCAGGGGAAACTGCAGACTGTACTGTGGTGAATCCTGAAGAGTGTAATTTGCGGGAGTTTCCTAGCTAGTTTCCAACGAGGCAGGGAAATCTCCCCAGAGCGGTTCAGATTTTAGGAGCGTCTTGAGTAAACATCCAGTTCATATTATTTTAATTTCTAGTGACTGATTTCCAAGAATGAGGTCAGGTTGTCCTGCCACCGGCTCTTTGCGTTGAACACACACATTCCTGTTTCCTCTCCTGGTTCTTCTGTTGATCAGATGAACACCCCTGTTTCCACTCTAATCACCAATCTTGGATTTCTGCTCTCCTCATGGCCTGTATCCTGTTTTCACCTTATGATTACCAGTTCTTTATTGGTCAGTGGCCATTGGGTTTCGTGTGTGCTAAAATGCGGTAATAACACCAGTTGAAATTTACATAGTCCCTATCTCAGAGGAGATCAAAGCACTTTTACAGACAGTATCTTGCTAATCTTCCATACTTGGTTGTAGAGTAAATAGGAAACAGCTATTATTGTCCTTATTTTACACATGAGGAAATGGGATCTCAGAGCAGTTAAATGATTGGCTTCGTATTACAGTTTGCAGGCCGCTCAGAGTAGAACCAAGAGGGTTCCTGGTTCAATTGTCAGGGTCTTATGACTTCCTATGTAGATATTCTTTTTTGATACAGCTATGTCGAAAGACAAAAATAGTAAATTATTTTCCTTTTCTATTTCCCCACTAGGTTTGTACTGCATTTCTTTCTTTCTATTTCTTTTTTCCTTCTTTCTTTTCTTT
Organism: Urocitellus parryii; assembly: GCF_045843805.1. Lineage (NCBI taxonomy): Eukaryota > Metazoa > Chordata > Mammalia > Rodentia > Sciuridae > Urocitellus > Urocitellus parryii. Next base: position 72,424,577 of record NC_135539.1, on the reverse strand, counting down.
TCTTTTTTTAAAGTAATCGTTGGCCTTTTGCCTTAGGTGGTGTTTATTTTTCAGTCGGGTTGTTTACAGATTGGACTTGGACTTGAATGCTGTTGATACTTTAGTCAGTTGCATGTCAGAATAGAGTACGTGGCTAAAGCTTCTTTGTGGTTTGGGAGATCTCTGAGGAAAAGTTACCCTTGATCAGAAGGTGATTCCATCGTGGCAGGGATGGGAGTAATCGCCAATAATTCCTTGCATTTTTGCATTTTTTTTGTGTGTGTGTGTGCCGGGTATTGAACCAGGGGTGCTTAACTCACGGAGCTACATCCCCAGCCCTTATTATTTTTTTATTTTGAGACAGGGTCTCACTAAGTTGCTTAGAGCCTCACTAAATTGCTGAGACTAGCTTTGAACTTGTGATCGTCCTACCTCAGCCTCCTGAGCTCCTGGGATTATAGGCATGTGCCACGACTCCCAGCTCCTTGCATGATATTTATTTATTTTTATTTATATTTTGCAGCACCAAGGATTAATCCCAGGGTTGCTCTACCACTGAGTCACATCTCCAGCTCTTTTTAATTTTTAATTTGAGACAAGATTATGCTCAGTTGCCCAGGCTAGCCTCCAACTTGGTATCCTCCTGCCTCAACCTTCCAAGTGTCTGGGATTATAGGTGTGCACCACTGTGCTTAGTGATTGCCAGCTTCTTTATGCTTCTTGGACTAGTAGCAGTACTCTGTGGGGACTTTCAGTGGGTGAATCCCATGTGACTCAGTTTATAGAAAACTGTGTTCCTGAGATTTCTGTTGGCCACTGACTGTGGCTTATCAAATCACTTGCTTGTTTGTTATGGCTGCTGAATTATGTTTTTGGAGGAATTTAAGAACTGCTTTGCCTGAGGACTTCAGAAACAGTGCTCAAAGTCAAGGGAGGTTTATCTTGAAAGGTTTTATTGGTCCTTCTGAAACTCCCTTATGCAAGAATGATGAAGGCCAGGTATGCACAGGGTAAGGTGTGGTCTTCATGCAGTTGCCAAGTGAGACTTGCATTTTTCTTTTTTAAGTTTTGTTGAGACTTGGGCAATCATAATTTGGGTATTCTCCAGGCCTATCTGCAATGTGCTCCCTCAATAATTTTGTAGGCTCTTTGGGCTGTGTCATTTTACTTGGGCTGTGTAGAACCAGCAGGCTGTTCAGACTGAGCCCAGTAGACGGGCTTCGTAATGCATTCCAAAAGATCTATGGGCATTGCACTTGTCCTTTGGGGAATTGGGGAAGCTCAGTTGTTCAAGCCTTGCATGAACTGTTTGGGATTACAGATTTGTTACAATTCTGGGATCATGTCATCTGGATTTCCGATTACTGGATTGATTATCTAGTAGCACAGGTAAAAACTGAATCAAGCTGGGGAGATGAGTGTGTCAGGGCGGCTCTCTGATGGACTATGTAAGGATAGACCAACAGAAAGAGAAAATTCTCCTAGTTTTGCCACTGTCCTGAACAAGCTACTCAGGTTCCAAAGCCTTCATTTCTTCTTTCATATGGTAGAGATCCTTGTCCCACTCCCACCCTACCCCACCCCTCATTTACTGAGCAATGTGAAGATAAGATGATTTAGTATACATAAAACCCTTTTTAAACTGGCAAAGCTCACTGGGTGTGGTGCATGCCTATAAACCCAGCAACTAGGGAGGCTGAGGCAGGAGGATCACAAGTTTGAGGCAGCCTCAGCAATTTAGCAAGACCCTCAGCAACTAGGGAGATCCTATCTCAAAATAAAAATTAAAAAGGTATAGGGATGTCGGCGGTTTGGGCTGTGAGTATAGTGTCCCTGAGTCCAATTTCCAATACCCCCAAACCAAAATGAAACAAAATAGGTACAACTCTAGGGCAATCATTGAAGATATCTGTAAAACAGGGATAAAGATATCCAATTTGTAGTGTTGCAAAGACTGAATGAGCTGACGTAGGAAAGGTTCCATATATATATATATATATATATATATATATATATATATATATATATATATTTTCACGCATGGCAATCAATGAAATAAAATGTAGTCCTTTCTCATTTACTTTTCTACCCAAGATTCTGATGTAATTCTTCTCACCGTCACTTGCTCCTCTTTTGACCTATAAGAGAAGTTTGAATTTAAGTTCTTATGTTGGGTTTTCTTTCTTTCCCTCCCTCCCTCCCTCCCTTCCTTCCTTCCTTCCTTCCTTCCTTCCTTCCTTCCTTCCTCCCTCCCTCCCTCCCTCCCTCCCTTCCTTCCTTCCTTCCTTCCTTCCTTCCTTCCTTCCTTCCTTCCAGAGTGAAAGGAGTAGGATTTATTTAAACAAAATTCTTGCAGGGACAGGAAGGGACCCCAATAGGGGTTATCTGGGGTTGTTTTTTCTATGAGATTATTTCCTCTGGTTGCCCACATTGATTAGGACTTAACTCTCTCTTTGGTAGTTATATATTTCTTTTTAGTGGTGCTTTTTAGTTATACAGAATGATGGGTCTCCTTGTGGCACATTTGTATAGGTGAATAACATACTTTGGTCATATCCATACCCCTCTCCCCAACGCCCTGCTTACCCTCCTCATTCAGGTCTTCAGGTCCCATGATCCTGGAACTCCCTAACCCAGAGGGTCCTGGTCAGAGGCCTTCACCCCTCCTCAAGGTCCCCCGAGCACTCACTGATGTCCATCACTCTTTCTTCTACAATCCTTCAAATGCATACAGAGGTTTTCAAAATTTAGCCCTCATTTTATCCTGCCTAACCTATGTATTTGCCTCTCAAACCCATGTCTGGGACCGTGTTTATTTATTTCTGAATACTATACAGCATCTAGCTCAGTTTCTGGCAAATTGTAGGCATGCAGGGAAAATGAACAAACATGAGTGAATGAGACTACCAAGTGTCAGCTACCCCTGGGCTTATAGATGCTACTCTCCAGGCTCTTCTGCTAACACCAGGGTTCGACTCCATTTTTCAGTTATAAGCCTCTCCTGAAACAGTGGTATTTTGATTACCTGCTATTTTGAATATTTTCCTATTACTTCTGTTCCAGTGACTCAGTGTGACTTCATCTTCTCAGGGCCAGTAGTCTGTTTAGTTTCTTCAGCTGAAAAAAAAAAAAATTAGTCCCTTTGGTGACTCAGGCCGGTCCAATTAATTGTTTGTATGTAGGCGAAACAAACTGGTTGACTGGGTTTTCTGCATCTGAACTGGTTGTTTTTGTCATGGTGTAGGTAGGTTCTGTATAATGTAGAGGGGCATGGGGTGGCTCATGCTGCCTGGTGGTCAGAGGTAGGATTGGCAAGCAGCATCAAGAGGTTGGCACTGGACTTCCAACTCAGTTACCGTGTGGCCTCAGGCAAGTCACACAAATTTCCCTGTCAGGTATTTCCTGAAATCAAAAAAGGGAAGTAGTGGATGGGATATTGGTGATAATTCTGAGAATCTGTGCCCCATTGTGGTATGAGGTGTACCTGTCGCTTAGGGAGATGGTAGAGTACTTTGAAATGCCGAGGTGACATGGGAGTGAACAGCTTTCTGTTTATTATATCTCTTTCACTCCTCCTAGTCTCTTCTCCTGCACTGGTCACTGTCAATAAGTTCCAAGACCACTGGAATAAGAAAAGAATTTAGAATGATATATATTATTAATTTAGAAGGATATTATTTGTATTATGTTATTCTTATTTAAAAGGTATAAATGCAATAGAGTGGTATTAAGCCCTGATTTAGGCAGGGAAGGAATATGATTATTTGAGAGCTTTTAGTTTCTAATCTGCCATCTTTGCAGCAGGTACACCAGGGTAATCTGCTCATGATACTGAGTGCTCAGATCTGGATTTAATGAATCCTTGTCCACAGAGGGCTAACAGTTAAAGCTGTAGAGTTAGGAGATTGCTTGAGAAAGAAAAGAAGCAAGGGAAGCAAAAACTGAGATTCAGCAAAGCTCTCGTTCCTTGGGCTTTTTGAGTTCTGAGTTTTCATTTGCGACTAAGCCGCTCAGACGTTCTCCCCAGCCTTGGTCTCCTCTCCCCTTCTCCATCTCTCATTTTCCCTTCCACTCTGTTTCTTCCCTCCTCTTGTTCCACTCTTGCCGTCTTTTCCTTTCCCTCCTCTTGGGGTAACTGGAGAGGGAGGATGTGGTCAGAATTGATGAGGTGAGAACTATCCCAGTTCCCTTTCCCTCCACCTCAAACCCTTAGCAGATGTGAGGCTTAATCAGATCATCTCAGCCCAGACCACGAATGGAAACTCCAGAAACCTCAGTCTAGGGACATCATGGCCACAACCACACTCACAGTAGCAGAATAATTCTAGAAAGAGTTCTGACCAAAACCGTCAGTCACACTGGTTAGAAAGGAAGCACCACGAGAATCTGCCAGTGTCTGTCAATCACATCAACGTGTAAATGTACCATTCTGACTTGATAGAGGAGCAGAGCCTTCAAAGATCAGAATGTCATGGTGTTATTTATTTATTTTTTTTACTACTGTTTATGCTCACTTCTGTCTTTCTAGCCGAGTGTCTCTGTATGATGCTGTCCAGGGGAACTTATCTGCTGGAGAATGTACTGGTCTTAAGTAATGGATATTCCAAAGGTGCCATAATGTGGGTGTTGTCTTACATCCTAGGAGCTTGGAGAAGATGATGATTAATGTTATTGCATCCAAGTCTCTAATTAATCAAGAGGAAGAAGACAAAGATCAAAAGCTGAGAGATGTGTCTGTGTAACAGAGATGTGAGTTCATTTTCAACACTTCTGTTTAGTGGACATTTATACTGGCCTTGAAGTTCAGAGGAGCTTGCACTCAGTTCCCAAAGGGAGAACTGCTTGCAATGCTACCATGTCCACAAACAAGAAATTGATCCCTTAAAACTTTCTCAGAGAAGTTTAATTGTTGGAAAGTTCATTTTAATATGGGATGATCTGGGCATTAATATGTTAATTTGAGTCAGAGGACTGCTGTGTAATTTGCTTCTGAAGAGAACTCAGGTGAAATATGGCGAAACACTTTTTTTTTTATTGTTTTTTCATTTTTTACCGAGGATTGAACCCAAGAGTGCTTACCCACTGAGCCACACCCCAGCCTTTTTTACTTTTTATTTCAAGACAAGAGTCTCTCAATGTTGCTGAGGCTGATCTCAAGCTTGCCATTCTCCTGCTTCAACCTCCTGAGTTGCTGGGTTTATAGGTATCCACCACCATACCTGGCCAAAAGATGTTCTTCAGAATGATTTGCCTTTTGCTTCTGAAAGCCAGCTAGAGATCGATGGCCAGGTTTCAAATTTCATGAAACAAGAAATGTGCAATAGATCAGGTTATTTCCAACTGTAGATGGTGAATTGAATTTAACATACCCAGCATTAAAGTACTGGAATAGAGCAGAATATGAGATATGGAGTTTATCCCAGGTAATAAGGATATGCCACTCTTCCTTGAGATCTTCCATGCAGTCACCTACATACCTAGATGTGTGTGTTGGATTGCTGTAAAATTTCACAGTATGGAAAAAGATTGCAAGTCATTATAGATGTTGCTTCATTCCTGCTCGGATCATTAGAGTCATGATTGAGACAACTTCAGTTAGAGGAGGATTCTGTGTATAGGATTTATTTAGTACAATGTGTTTCTTCTACAGTAGAGAAGCAGCATTTAAAAATAACTTTCTTTTTTCAAAGGAAATACATGCTTATTTTAGAAACCATAGAAAATATAGATAAGCACAAAGAAAAATAAATTAAAATTTGTTCTCACTGTGTAGAGATAACCACTCACTATATTGATGTTGATGCCTTCATTCTTTAGGATATATATGTGTGCCTGTGTTAAATGGGATTGTAGTACATAAAATTTTGTAACATATTCTTTTCAAATAACCATGTATTATGAGCATATTAACTATTTTCCTAAAATGTCATTTAAAGAGGCAGGACTGCATTCAACGTAATCACCATTTATAAGTTATTAAAAAGGGGACAATTGAGACAAGGACTGTCTACACCTTCAGCTAGTGTGGCGTTTGGTTATTTGCAGATGGAAAAAGTTAAGAAGGGTCTAACTGCCACGACCTGGGTGCTTTTAGTGAGAGGAAAATATACTAGGATAATGAAAATCCAAGACCCTGTAATTGGAATGAAAGAGAGAACTCTTATTGTTCCTTCAAACTTTGACATAGAAGGACCCATAAGATCAAGAGGTGCAAAGATGTTTATTTTCAGTCAGGCTGGACACAAAATTGGACTCAAAGGATGTTAACAATTTACTTCAAACAGGTTAAAAGTTGTAACTAGTTTTTAAGAATTTTCTTAGGTTCTTTGCCACCTGGATGGGTTCCATAGGGATTTTCAATTTTTTCCAAGTTCTTTGCAATTGATGATCTCATTTGGATTTCACGATAGCACTGTGTGGAGTAGGATAGCTATGCTTGCTGCATTTTCAGACAGGTAAACTGAGTCTTGGTGAGATGGACAGTTCTCCCAGGGACACAGGGATGCAGCTACACTAAATGACTCTGGATCCACGTTCTCGGTTCCTGGGGTGTGTTTCTTGATCTGGCAAAGCCCACCCAACCCGTTTTCTCCACCTTTCTGTAAAAGCCATGTGTGTCTGAATTGTGATGTCTGGCCCTTCAGGTGAGAGGGGCTTAGTTGAATGACACCATGGCCTCTTGTTTGTAGGTGCTTCTAACCTGAGAAGTAGGAATATGATTATGCAGAAAATGGCCAGTGAAGATGTCTTAGCCAGCTTTTGGAACGGAGCTGAGAGCAAAGGAAATGAATGACATTTTTTAATACAGCTTGGCGCTTGTCTGTGTGTTGGTGGAAGCTTCCCTCTGAGGGGGACTCCTGGATACCTGGCCAAATGCGACACAACCCTAGGGGAGGGACTCCAGCCGGATGTATCTTCTAAAAGGTGTTTCCACTGTCGGGTTTGATAGTTGCATGAAGAGACCGGTCTGCTTATTTAAGGACTGTCCTCAACACGTCTAGAGAAATGAAGAGAATGTGGAAACTCCATCAGAAAAATGCCTTCTGCTTCTCTCAGACTTGCAACGTGCTGACTTGCTTTTCTTGGTTTCTCAAACAGTGCCATCTGATATTGCAGCAGCTTCCTGTTTGGGGGGTTAATTATTTCTTTTTATGCCTATATTTAAGATGCTTAAATTTGTGATTCATTCTTTATAATTAGATATAATGCTTAGAATATATCCATGTATATCACATTAACGTCTTTTCTTTGAGGGCTATTATTTTTCCTTCTGAGCCATTGCCAGTGGACGTAGACCATGGAAATAGGATGATACATGCAACAGTGTCAGAGAAACCTTCAATTTGCATTGGCCATGGCCTTGAGTCAGGAGCGCCCCGGTGGTGGAGACTCCACACTCCCGCAAGGCTGGTACAGATGGGAAAATGTATGCCTTTCGAGTTTGAACGAGGGCTCTTTTCTAGTCCACTGGCCCCATATTTTTGGCTTCTTTGCTTCTCGAGAGTGAAAGCAAGAAATGACTTCTGGGGCGGGAGGGGAGTCAGTGAGAGGTGGAGAGTGGAAAAATGAAATCTCACTCGTGTGAGGCAAGGGTGGGGAATAGTTTGAAGTTCATTTGAGGTGGCAAAAAACCATTTTTTTCCCCTTTCCCCTTCCTTGGCTTTGTTCAGATAAGTAGAAGCTTCAGCAAATTCTCAGAACTGAGCCCATTTCTCTTCCATCAGTGTCTCCTGTGCAAGAAGAAATAAGTCCAGAATTGAAACTGAGAAAGTGGCAGCTAGACCCTGGTGAGGGAAGGAGGGGAGGAGAAAGGGAAGAAGCTTGAGTTAGATGGGGGGGGGGTGGTGGTGGAGAGGAGTAAGGAAATGAGAAAGAGGGCAAAGACAGGAAAAGAGCCAAAAAGAAGAGGGGCAGTGTGCCTCTTATAGAACTCGCCTCCTTGCTTTTCCAACAGCTCATGGCTGTCACTTTAGCACCTGGGACTTCCTCTTTCCCAGACCCACTGAGCTGGTGTTTCACTGGTAACAATAAGTTAATTGAATAGCCTGTCGACAGACAGGCACGCTGTGGCTCTGAGCTCCGGTCTCTTTTGTTATATTTGTGTGTGAGAAAGTCTGAAATAGCACCTATCTTTTAAGAGAACACACAGACACACTCACACACGCACGTGTTCACGCACACACCACTGACTTTTGAAGAGTGCCTCCCCCAAGCTCCACCTCCTGAGCCCAGGCTTTCCACAATCCAGCCTTCTAAATGGCTTCAGAAGTTAAGAGAGTATTTTGAAGAGTGGGTATTTGAGTTGTTAGGCTACTGTGTCAGGGATAAAGACTCAGGATTTGTGCCATGATCTGGTTATAAAAGAGACAAATGCATGTACTGCTGAAATGAATTAATTAAATCCAGAGGCTTAAATCCATCTCTTTTCAGATACTTTCATGTCTTTCATTCACTGTACAGAGCGAAGGTGTAAACCTGTTTTTCTTTTTGGATATACGATGTGCCCCTTGAGCCACTTCTTATTTTCACTGCATAGCAATTCCCAGGCAAGTTCCATCCTTTTGCAGGTGTGAATGGACTGAGGGCTTTGGGCACTGGGTAGCACAGACTGCTGTACCTGGTCTCCATATCTTTCCTTATTGGACTGCATGATGGTAAAGCCAGTTTCCAGGCTGGGTCTGTGTGCATTACCAGCCTGATTAATTTGACCGAATGGACTGGTTAACCACTCTGGCATCATAATTGTGAGCCAAAGGAATTAGTCTGTGGAAAACATGACAATCAAGTAGATTATTAACACTGAATAAATGGGGTCCCGTCCTCTTGCCTCCTCTTCCCTACTCTTACCCTGATCTAGAAGATTCAGGTAGTGTGGTCCATGAGGCTCCGCTCTCTCCACACCTGTGCAGCTTGTCTCATCTGTGCAGGGGCCAGAGATGCCACCGTGCTCCTGCCAGGGTCTCAGGTAAATGTAATGGGAGATGTAATGAGAGTTGCTTGCTCACATGCCTCTGTGATTGCCTTGAGAGAGGACTTGAAGTTACACGAGAAGTTCAGGGCAGAATTACCTCATTAGAATAGTTAGTAGGAGGCCATCAGTGTACACTAGATGAATAGACCCTTGGTCCTTCATATCTGTGGGTTCTCCATTGGTGGATTCAGCCAAGTGTGGATAGAATGTATTTGGAAAAAATAACTACATCTGCACTGAACACAAACAGACTTTTTTCTTGTCATTATTCCCTAACCAGTTCAGTGTAACCACCATTCACATAGCAGTTACACTGTGTTAAGTGTTATTGATATAAGTAATCTAGCAATGACTTAAACTATATGAGAGGATGTGTGTAGGTTATATGCAAATACTGTGTTATTTTATACGAGGGATCTGAGCATCTGCAGATTTCAGTTTCTTCAGAGGGCCCTGGATCAAATCCCTGGGGCCAGATGTGGTTGCTCAGGGATTTACAACCATTTCCATTCATAGTTATCCTTCAATCCAAGGTCACTCTTTTCCTACTAGGCAAGTTAAAATGCAGTTGAATTAGTGATTCAATATCTCCAGTGCACTTTGGGCTCATCTTGGAGGACTGGGAAAGATGCAGTCCCAGAACGCTACCCAATTTGACATTATTTTTTTGTTTTGTTTTTGTTTTGGGGATTAATCCCAGGGGTACTCTATCACTGAGCTACATCCATAGATCTATTTATTTTTTATTTTGAGACAGGGTCTTGTTAAGTTGCTGAGGCTGACCTCAAGGTTGTGATCCTCCTGTCTTAGCCTTCTGAATTCAGGGATTACAGGTGTGCCTTCTGAATCAGCAGCTCTGGGGTGGGGCTGAAGAACCTTCATTTTAAGCAAGGACTCTAGGAGATGTAGGTGGACACAAGATTTTATTTTGGGAAGCATTGGAAAGAGGATTCATTCTCAGAACTCACCGTTCCTTCTATTTGAAAAGTAGCAAATCCTCAATGCAATGATCCCCACCAGAGAAAGGTCAAGAAATCCACACTCGGGCTGGGGATGTGGCTCAAGCGGTAGCGCGCTCTCCTGGCATGCATGCAGCCGGGGTTCGATCCTCAGCACCACATACCAACAAAGATGTTGTGTCCGCCGAAAACTAAAAAATAAATATTAAAAAATTCTCTCTCTAAAAAAAAAAAAAAAAAGAAATCCGCACTCCACTCTCTGTGCTCTGGGAGGTGGCCACTGTAAGGGTCTGTGTAGCCCCCACGGGGTGGCAGAGGAGGACAGGAGGGGTTAAAGGCAGCTTGCAAGTCAAGTAGGGGAGTGTGGGAGGCAATAAGGTGTCCCACTGATCCTGGTCCACTGAGACTTGGAACTGAATTCAAGATCGACTAAGCTCTGACTTGCTTGGTACCATTCATGTGGTGAAATAGTGAATTAATTATTTGATGACTCGTTAGGTATCTAGAGAACTTTATCACTGCCTAAAGGGGAAAGTAAGACAGGCTTTGAAGACAGGGGACTTTCTGGGCAGATAATTTTCTCTCCTCTGGATGACTCCAAGTGTAGAGTTGGGTGAGGGGTGGGATAGGGACCCAGTTCCTTTGGTATTAGCATAGGGGTTCCTCCTCAGGGAGTCTGGGTTTTTTTCCTAGTTGCTTCCAAAAGGGACACTGGAGCCCTAGGCAAAGTGTCATCCAGGTAGTGGATCAGTGTCCTGGCTTGAGGGAGGAGAGAGAAGCTGGGTGTGGGGAGAAAGGAGGTGATTGGGGGTGGGAGAAGCCACAGCTCCTGGAGGAAGGCCAAGGCCAGGTCCTCCCTTTGGAGTCAGGGATGGGTGGGAAGCAGGTCACTGTTGGCATCAAGGCGTGGAGGCCTGGGTGGGCCCCGGGAGGGCAAGACGCTGGGAGAGTGCATCCCTGTAGGATGGTAGAAAATGCTGCTGGAGAAGAGGCAGGAGCAGAGATCTGACTTGCTTCAGAGCTTCTGGGGGATGAGGGACAGGGCGAAAGTGATAGCTGAGAGTGCGAAAGCTCTAGACTTAACAACAAGCCTTATTTGTACCCACGGAAGCTCCGTTTGAGGGACTGGCTGGGCTGACGGCCACTTCTGGGCATGTAGAGAAGGGAGATGCCCTGGATAGCTGGGGAGGTGCCGGAGTCTCCTGGTTCCTGGGATCTTTGTAGAGCTGTGCCTGACATTTGCTTCATCTCTCCAGAGCTGCTACAAAAAGACGGAGACAAAGTCCTACCAGTTTCTTGTTAGAGATCCCCTCTGATCACCTGCACCCAGGCCAGGCAGGGCCACCTTTGGAGCAGAAGGCACTTTCTTAAAGAAACAGACACAAACTAGGTCAGTTTCAGGGGTGGAGTACCACTGTGTTGCCAGGGAGAGAGGAGGTGGGTGTTGCCTCCAGGGACAGCCAAATGGGTTGTGACAGAATGCCCCCCCCCCAGCCCCACTTTCTCCTGTTTCCCATCAGATCTAACCAAGGCATCTCATTTGTTTTTACTTCTTCTTCTTCTTCTTTTTTTTTTTTGTCTTAAAAAGTGAGAATTCTTCTTCCCTCTGAGTCTATTTTTATTTGGTTCTCAGGAGTAGTTTGGGGTTTAGCAGAAAGGATCTCTCTTTTCTTTTCAACGAGTGCATTATAATCATATGTAACACTGAAATTCATTGCACACACACACAATATAGCAATATAGTTTGGTCAGTTTTGTTCCCCAGAGCAGCAAGTTTCTCTAAACCCTGGGGAGTCTCATGCCATGCCTTCAGATGGTGATTTAAAGTGAAGGAAACATAAATTGCTCAGGCTGCAAAGAAACCTCGGAGATCGCCCTTGACTGGTGATGGCATGGCTGGAATGGAGGTTTGCCTGTGGTCTGGGAATGAGGTCTCTGCCTCTATATGAAACTAATTCAGAAAAATGACTACAGACATCTGAAAAACCTCCAGAGAGATTCCATCGTTCTTTGTGGCAATAGGTTTCAGTGTTACCATGGCTGAGAATTGGAGTATGATTTTTATCACTTTTTAAAAAAAATTTTATTTATTCTTTGCCAACTGTCAGTAGGGTGGTGGGTAAAGGAGTGTGTTGTTCCAGAATAATTTTTGGGAGATTTAACATTGCCATCCTTTCAACTGAGGAGCTGGGGCCTGTGACGTGTGTCCAAAGGCCAGGCTTTATTTTACTGGAAACTTCCTGATCCTTTCGGGTTTGAGCCTGGGGGGACTCAGAGCTGTTTGTACATGGAACATGTAACAAGCTTTATAACCATGTCTGAAGTTGTAGAAAGGTTCACCAGCAGCATATTATCTTTTCATTATCTAAATGTGCTTTGTATTTTACCTGTATTTCTTTGGTGGCACTTGCGATGTTAGCTCTTGTGCCATGACAGCATATCCCCAGAACTGTACTCTAAGAGCTCCGAAGGTGCGAGGTGTGTCTGGCTAACCCAGGACTTGCGCTTCATGGGGACTCAGAGCGCCATGGCTGGGCTAACGAAGTTCCCCATAATGATGGAGCCATCCTCTGTGAGTACGTTTGCGCCTGCTCACCAATTCACCTGACATCCACCGGTGATGGATGAACCTCATTTGGAGGTTGTGGTTCTCTTTTGTTGTTATTTAGCTTCTTTCATGTCTCTTTGCATAGAAAATGTAACTTGAAAAAATATAAATGAATGGTAGCATTTTTCTCTTGAGTTTTTTTTTTTTTTTTTGTGGGAGTATATCCCAAAAATTTGTGTTAACAGGTGACCCTTCAGACCACCAGTGTCAAGGTGTAAGATTTTAGTTGTACAAAACACAGAAAATGTGTGTGTCCTTGCCCGTGGAAGGCTGTCTTGAAAGTGTGGGGCTGGTTTTGAAGTTCACTTGGCTGATGGCATGGTATCCTGGAGGCACATTCCCAGGAGACATACAGCCCTAATTGCTTTCAGAGCTTGGATCCAGAGAATCTGCCCATTGGCATGATAGGTTTGAAACCTGTGGGGGCTCTGGGGGAACTGTGATCTGTCAACATATTCTTTCTACCCTTGTTCATCTGATGCTTTATTGTAAGCCATGAAATTGGCAAGGGATATTTTAGTGTTTCCTTTCAGGAAGAAGAGGTAGAATTTCAGCTGTGGGAGTGAATCCTTTGAGCTGGCCTCTGACCAGCCACTGAATTAAAAATGTATCTATGTTTTTTTAAATGACCGAGTGAGCTATCCCCGCATTTTCAAAATGGTACCCATTGGGCAGTCAGGTAAGCTGGGGAGATAGTACCCCAGTGAATAGGTTCAACAGGAGGACTGGAGGGGATTCAAATAGGATGAAACATTGAGATTAGCTTCTAAGTCTGTAGGTGCTTTTGGCTTCTAGAATCCTGGCTGGTGCTTATAGTTTTGGAAATCCCAGATATAGGCTCACTGACCACACCTGGCCCCAGTGACCTACATCTATCTCTTCAGTGTCAGGAGCTCCAACAGTATATCTGTTTGCTTTGGAAGAGAAGGTTTGGTTAGAGGTGGGGAGTTGATGGAAAATAAAGAGTGAGAAGACAATTATCCTTCAATTTCTAATGTAATAATAAGTTATTTGAGAGTGAATTATTGGAAAAAGCAAATATTCTAAAGTCTTAAAGCAATAGGGATTATTGAAGGATCATTAGATCTGCCTCTATTCTGCTACAGAAAAAGGGATTATGGAGAAATGTCCGTTTGTGGCCTTTCACAGACTATGGAACATTTGGAAGTTGCTGGAGTTTGTAGGGAGATTGCTGTTGGAGCAAGCTGCAGCTCCTATAGGCTTTTTTTTTTTTTTTTTAGGCAAAGGAGGATCTTCTGCTGAGATCTAGTTCTGTATTTCTCAAAGTCCTCTGCAGGCATTGACAGATGCTTTATTAGTTCCATATTGTTAAAATTGAGGAAAAGCAAAAGCAAAGTGACCTAATTTTTTTTTTTGTAACAAAACACTAGTCCTTACTGCTATTATTATTTCTAACCATGCAACATCATGCTGATTCTTGATAAAATGCCACAATTACATAGTGTGGTTTGTTCTATTGCTGAAAGTGCTTGAAATCATTTATACCTCAGAGCCCTGAAATACTTGAGTGGGCTAGATAGGTGAGGAAAATAACAGAAGCAGATTTTTTTTTTCTTATTCGTTGACTGGAATAGTCAATGCAGTTTGATTCTTGAATTCAAGGTCAGAGTCAGCCTTCCTTCTGTCAGTAACTTGTTATAAAGAGACCTTTTTTTTTTTTTTTTTTTTTTTTTTGGTGGTGTTTGAGAAGGAGGCAACACTGGCAGAATATGCTATTTTGTTATGTTTTCGTGATACTTGACCTGGATCTGCCCCTAAACACCTTCAGTCCCCTCCCTCCACAAGAAATTTGTTTGTAAATCCAACAAGTATCCATCAGGTTTCAGGTCGTAGGTTGTCTTTTTTTTTTTTTTTTTTGTACCAGGGATTGAATCCAGAGGTGCTTAACTACTGAGCAACATCCCCAGCCCTTTTAATATTTTATTTAGAGACAGGGTCTTGCTGAGTTGCTTAGGGTCTCGATAAGTTCCTGAGGTTGGCTTTGAACTCGAGATCTTCCCAAGCTCCTGAGATTACAGGCGTGAGCCACCAAGCCCTGTAGATTGTACATAGTCTTGTGTTATTAAATGCACAGTGCAAAATGCAAAGCATAGAACAAGCCCCACCCTCTAGCTTCTTCTGGGGAGCAGGGTTCCCACACTAGAAAAGTGAAACAGTCAGAGAGGACAGGAGCCACCATCTATACTGTGGACTAAATGAATGACGGAAAACAGAGTTCAGAGGAGGAAAGTTGCAGTGCGGTGGGCTGGTTTCCCAGGAGCCTTGGCTGGGATGGAAGGAAGGTCACCATCTAGATCATGAGGACCACAGGTGTCATGCTCCTTCTTCTGCTTCATTTCCTTCTCTTCTTTTCTTTGAATCTGTCAGCATAAATGGTGCCTTTGGCCGTAGCCAACCTTCCCTTGCAGTGCACATTAGGAAACAGAAGGATCTGCCTTGGCTATTTTTGAGTAAATGTAGCCTTAGCAAGAAAACAGATATGTTCCTAGGCATTTCGGAGGACAGGTCTAAATGGCACATGGAAAATCAAGTGTCAAAATCATTTAGGGGGATAATAAAGAGCGAACATAGTCCACAGCCTTCTACTTCTATCTCTGCAGCATATTGGCAGTTAAATTTAAAGCGTGTAAATTTTTCCTTCATGTTTGAAAAACATCAATGACAAAAGTCTAAACAAAACAATATCTTGTTGATTGTTCTAAGGATTAGAAAGATTACAATTCTTATTATCCTCAAAAAACTTTTTTGAGTTATATGTATATAGATGTACATATATTCTGTTTGTGTACATATATATTCGTATATTCATAACAAATATATAATATACATTAATGTGCACCAGGGTTTGAACTCAGGGGCACTTAACCATTGAGGACATATTCAGCCCTTTAAAAAAATATATTTTACTTAGAGACAAGGCCTTGCTCAGTTGCTGAGGCTAGCTTTGAAGTTGTAATCCTCCTGCCTCAGCCTCCGGAGCCCCTGGGATCACAGGTTTACACCACCGTGCCTGGCTTATATATTTTTTTGACAATGCTGGTGATCCCATTAATTTTTTTGTCAATCATTTTTTTGTAAAATGAGGAGAGTTTGGGGATGAGACCGTTTGTGTTTGTATCCTGGGTCTTTCACTTAAAGACAACATGAACTCAGGTGAGTCATTTGTACTTGAGGACCCTGTGTTCAAGTCCAGATGGAAGTAAATATGTCTACTTTTGAGGACTGATGAAAGAGTAAATGAGATTAAAATTTGTCAGGTGCATCACAGAGCCCTGGTGGGTGTCAAGGACTCAGCAGATGATATTATTTGGGCTTAAGAATTTGGTTCTTGGTTGTGACCAGTTTTAAGAAATTCACACAAGCCGTGAAGAAAAGCAGGGACATTGTCCCCCACCTCTGCATTATGTCTCCTCTGCATTTCTTGTTGGGTATTGGCCACACTCTGATTTCATGCTGGCTTTGGAGAGCTTGTTTTATCTTACCTACAAGCTGACATGGTCTGACTACAAAAGATAAACCTGGGACACAAAGAATCCACAATGGTGACCCTGGACCATGCTGTTGGAGTTGGGCGGTAGAGCCTCATCCCATACCATCCTACATTTGACATTCTTTGGGATTTTTCTGTTTTTGTTTTTGTATCAGGGATTGAACTTAGGGGTGCTTAACTACTGAGCCACATCCCTAGTATTTTTTAAAAAATATTTTATTTAGAGACAGGGTTGCATAGGGCCACGCTAAGATGCTGAGCCTGGCTTTGAACTCACCATCCTCCTGCCTCAACCTCCTGAGCCTCTGGAATTATAGGCATGCGCTACCACACCCGGCTTTGGGATGTTTTGCTCAGCAGTCTCAAGGGAGAAGTGGGGAATAAGGACTTGCTAGTCAGGGTGGCACTGCATGGCGAAGAGTACAGGTAATGGACTCAGGATCTCTGTGCCTGCTCCTGACTCCAATCATCTCACCTCTAAAATGAGGAGAAAAGTGGTATCTATTTCATTAGGTTGCAGTTGGATTAAAAGACTTGCAATACACATAGAGCAAGAAGCAGCTTCTGGCACATAGTAAGAACTCAATAAAAATGGTAACTGTTTTAATTTATTTTCTGACCCTCTTAAGAGGTTAAGAAGAATTATGGTCTGAGTTCTCAGAGGAAGGCAGTTTCTCTTCTGCCTCCATGGGTCTTGGTTATTACAAACTTTAATAAAGATACAATCCTTGCCCTTGTACTAGACTTCGTCACATCGTTACGGCTTCCTGCGGTTGACACATCATTGCAGACATTAGTAGGTGTAGGAAAAATGTTGTGGTCTGGTCTACGTAGCAAAAATATTTTGTGGGAGGCCCCTCTGATTAGCTTTATTATTGCTTTTAATGTGCTGCACATGGGCAGGCCAACATGTTTGGAAGGAGACCATATTGGTTTTAAAGACAGATGATCTAAAGCTAACTTTCAATTCAATTGTGGATTCAAGGAATTTCAGCTAATGTTCCTAAGAACGGCTACCAAATATTTGGTGGTATTCTCCCTGTGACCACCAATATTCTTTATACCCTCCCCACCCTCCATACCCTGCCCCTGATCTCTAAATGAGGCAGACATAAAATAATGTCTGACTTTTAATATTTTAGATTTTATTTTTATCACAGTTGCACATGAACATAGTATAAAGAGTCAGATTACAAAGTTTATAATGGAAAATGGCAGGCCCGTGCCCAATACCCTCCCACTCTTTCCTAACCCAGAGAAATCACTTTCCACTGTTTTAACTGTTGCTTTTGATATTAACCTCCATTAAATCTAGATAGCATTTTTTAGAGCTATTTCTTTAATTTCACCTTTAGGCATTTTCTATTTTCTTTCCACTCTTGGGGATGAAACTTACTTTCTCTTTCACCAATCCTGTATCTCACTTACCTTCCATGATCTCTCTCAGCCTGCAATCCCTGCCCACATTCTTCCAAAATGGTTAGGTAGCAGATGTGGTGATATTATTTTGACTATGTAAATGTTAATCATGACTGAGAGGTTTGTGACAGTATTATGACTTTGCTTTCTTACAGAACGATTTCATTTTCCTGGAGTTTATAATTGTCTTGTTTTTATTTTTTACTTTTAAAAATTATCACGAATCCCCAAACTTTCTTCTACTAGTTTAATCTCTTCTCAGTATGTTTGAATTCATCAGGTGTGCCATGAATTCATGTTCTGGAAAGCTCTCTGCTTTTCATGGACCATCTAGGGGAGCCCTGTCCGAGGGATCCCTGGGGTCCCTCTAAGGAGCTGGAACCCTGTTTCCTGATCACTGTGGCTACATGTCTTCCCCTCCTTCCTTTGCTTCCTTACAAAGGGTTCATGCAGGTGCGTGCTCTGAGGTCTTGAGTTTCTGAAGACAATTGATAAGCCTTGGGTAAAATTCTCAGTAGTAAGTAGTTTTCCCCAAGACATTTTAGGACATCACTCCATGGTTTTGTAACTTTCAAAACGGGCACTGAGAAGCCTGAGATTGTTCTGATTTTTGACCTTTTGTATGAAACTTTTCCCTTCTTTCCTCAATATTTTATGATGAGAACCTCACCAGGGATATATCTTGATGTTGGTCTCCTTTTATCTATTCTACTGGGTTCTTTTTTTTTTTTTTTTTTTTGTTAACTGGGGATTGAACCCATAGGTGCTCTAACTATTTATACATGTATGTATGTATGTATGTATCTATCTATCTATGTATCTGTTTATTTATTTATTTATTTTTGCTTATTTCTGGGATTGAACTCAGGGGTGCTCTGCACTGAGCTACATCCCTAATCTTTTTATTTTTAATTTTGAGACAGAGTCTCACTAAGTTGCTTAGTGCCTCACTAAATTGCTGAGGCTGTCCTTGAACTTGTGATCCTCCTGCCTCCGCTTCCTGAGCCACTGTACCTGGCTCTGGCTTTCTTTACTTTTATTTTTATTGCGGTTTCAGAAAGATATTCTAGAACATTACATGGTTTCTATTTTGCAGTTACAGGGGATTGAACCCAGGGGTGTTTCACCACACAGCGACATCCCAGCCCTTTGCATTTGTAATTTTGGGACAGGGTCTGGCTAACTTGCCCAGACTGACATTGAACTTGCAATTCTCCTGTCTCAGACTCCACAGTTGCTACAGCTACAGGCATGTACCTGTAGGCCGCATCTTTTGAACCACCATTGTTATTGGAAACCATGTTTGAGGATTTCTTTTTGGGAAATAAAATCTGGAGTGCTGACACATGAGTATTCTGTTATTTCAAGTGGTCATCTCTGTGGGCTATAATATATGCTTATTTTAAGTAAACTGTCATTGGCTAACACAATTTTCTGAATCCTCCATTGGAACTGTTTTCATGGCCCCTACTTTTGAACTTAGGCAAAGTTGGAAAATTTTACTTTTTTATTTCATTTTCTTAACAGTGCACCCAAATGCCACACGGATTCTAGGCTTTTTAAATTAAAAAAAAAAAGAAAGAAAGTTGAGACAAACTTTGGCTTTCATTTAGAAAACAATCTCACTGGCTCTGTAATGGCCAAGATAAAGTCAGACGCTGATTTCTTGAGAGTAGTATAGATTGGGGAAGATACTTTCTCCCTTCCCTTCCTTTCTCCTTGCTGTTCTGAAGATCAAACCCAGGGCCTTGTGCCTGGTAGGCAAGTGCTCTACCACTGAGCTACACCACCAGCCTGGCAGGGGGGGATATTTTTCAATTGCTCAAGACCAAATTTTGACTGATAGTTTTTAAATTTTTTTTAAATTTTATTTTTATTAGTTTTAATCAGTTATGCATGACAGCTGAAAGATCTTTGATTCATTATATACAGATGGAATATAATTTTTCACTTCTCTGTACATGAAGTAGAGTCACACCATCATGCTATCTTACATGTACCTAGGGTAATGATAATCCATCTTATTCCACCATCTTTCCTATACTCATGCACCCTCCCTCCCCCTTTGTCCCATCCAAAGTTCCACCATTCATCCTATGTACCCCCCATTATGGATTAGCATCTACTTATCAGAGAAAACATTGGGCCCCTGGGTTTTTAGGATTGGCTTACTTTGCTTAGTCTGATATTCTCCAGTTCCATCCATTTCCCTGCAAATGCTATAATTTTATTATTTTTTATTATTGAATAATATTCCATCATGTACTGAAGGACATCTAGATTGGTTCCACTATTTAGCTATTGTGAATTGTGCAGCTATAAACATTCATGTTTGGAACATCATGGAATATCATTCATGTTTGGATATCATGACTGGAATAATTCGTAGTAGTCTCTTAATAGTAATGTCATCTTACTTTCCTAAGCATGGATTTCCTTTCTCTTTTTATTAAGGATCAATTTTATATTTTGGTCATTCAGTTAGATTATGTTTCTCCAGTCAGAATGCTGTCAGCTATGTTTGAAAAGTTAAATTAAAATTCCTACTTGGAGGTGATATTTCTATTTATCTGAGCAACCTCTGCAAGTGGACAGGTATTCAAGACATAAACATACAGCAGCCAGTTCAGGGATGACGTAGTCTCTTCCCTTTAACTGTTTACTTTTTTCAGTTGAAAAGAGAAGAATGTAAACAGGAAGAAAATTATATATAAAAATTGAATGCGAGTTGGGGTGGTGGCTAAGTGGTAGAGCGCTTAACTAGCACACAGAGACACTGGGTTCGATCCTCAGCACCATATTAAAAAAATAAATAAATAACATGTTTAAAAATTGTTTTAAAAAAGGAATGCAATTTTGTAACAAGGAAAAAATGAACAGGAAAAATGAAAAGATAAACATTGCTGGGGGGCAGATGTTTTCACCTTAAATTTATATCTCTGTGTTAGTCAGCTGTTACTCTAACAAAATACTTGATGTCAACTTAAGAAGAAGAAAGGTTTATTGAATCTCACTGTTTTGGAATGTTCAGTCTGAGGTGGGTTTGCCCATTGCTTTTGGGCTTGTGACAGGGTAACATATCATGGTGGGAACCCTGGGGCCAAAGAAGCCCTCACCTTATGGCCAGAATTGAAAAAAGACAAAGACAAGGAGAACAGAGTGATAGAATTCCTTTCAAGGGCCTGGCTCCAATGACCTAAAGCTTCCCACCAGCTCCCACTTTTTAAGGGATCTGCCACCTCCCAGGGATACCTTGGGCTGGGGACCAAGCCATTAACACATGGCCTTTGGGGGACATTTTTGATCCGAACTACAGCAATTGGCAAGGTTCATCTTTTTGGGAATTTCAAGACAATTTCCAAAGGCTGTTGTGTGCAATACCTTGAGAAGCAGGAGCCCAGTTTGGGTGAAGAAAGAAGAGGCTTGATTGATTGTACCATTATGAGGTTCAGATGGAAACCATTCCTGCCTTCCTTCTGATTCAGCTGGACGACAGCACGTTCTCTGACATGGAGGAGGGGAGAAAAACTGTGGCCTCCTTCAGCACCGGAGAGGGACCTGTGAGGGCAGATTTCCTGTAGGGGGTTGTGATGCTCCTGCCTCCTGCCTGAGATCCCTAGAACCAGTGAAACCACACAGATGCCCATTGCAGACCAACCCCCATTGGTAGTGGGTCTGAAGCAACCTGTAGCCTGACAGCCAAGGTGACTCACACAGACTGTGAATAGAAATGACAGGTGTAGTAGGTTGACCAAACAATCAGTATGATTGGGAAAAAGAAGTTAAGTTTGATTGACACAGTCTATTCACGAACCTGGTCATAGCCTGTGGGACACAACCCAGTCTCACTATTTCTAGTATCTCAGCAGGGATGGCTTTGATTTGCATAAAATAAGAAAAAAAAAAAGAAGCAGAGGAAAATGCATTTGGTTCTGTGTCTCTACATGAGCTGTTAACAAATTAGCACAAGGGAAGCTTTTGCAAATTAGATTAAATTTTCTTGTTTTTATGGGAAATCTCCCTTGGTCTCCATCAGCAGATGTTCTATAACATTCTTTCTATGTTGGGCTGGCTTTCAGTTCACTTCTTATTTTTATTTCTTTTGTTCTTGCTATTAGTCTTCAGTGACCATCTCTCTGGGAGGGGATAGATAAACACTCTTGTCTGGGCTTAGGTAGGCTTCCTGGGGGTGGAATGGAGAATGCCAGATAAAATCCAGCATGCTGTATTCAATTTGAATTTCAAATAAATAACACACAGCTTTTTAAAAGTATCAGTATGTCCCAAATTTTGCTCGGGATATACTTATATTAAAAAATATTTCTTGTTTTCTGAAATCCAAATGGAACTGTGTGTGATATGTTTTCATTCACTAGATCTGGGCAATCTCAGAATTTCCTCTGCTGTGTGGAGGAAGAACATTTGGACCTGAGACATTCCCAGGGCTATAGGAAGGAGCTGCTTTGTCCACACTCTTCCTCTTTGTCTGGGACAGAATAGCTTTTGACTCTTAGCTGAGAAACTTGGTTTCCTTGAGGGTTGGGGCCAGGGTGGGAAGAGTGAGGCATCTGCCTTGGGCAAAAAACCTAGCAATCCAATTAAAGAATATTTTAATGAAATATTAAAAAAAATTAAAAAATGAACAAAATGAGTGAGTATTCTTGTCTTTACTAACAGTTTTAATATTTTGTCCATCATGTTTTTTTTTTATTTTGCCATTAATTTGTTTTAAAAATTTTTTTTTTTTTTTTTTTAAACTTAATATTTATTTTTTAGTTCTCGGCGGACACAACATCTTTTGTTGGTATGTGGTGCTGAGGATCGAACCCGGGCCGCACGCATGCCAGGCGAGCGTGCTACCGCTTGAGCCACATCCCCAGCCCATGTTTTAAAAATATTACATTTAAACATTGTCTTGATTACTGAAATCTTTATTTTTTTTGACACCCCTTAAATCTTACATCCGAGATGGCGGTATGGTGGGGAATGTTTAAAGAACAATGCCAGATTTTTCTACTTAGGATTAAAATAGGTTTTTTTTTTTTTTTTTTTTAATAGCTTTATTTGGCTCCTGTTTACATATCCATTTGAAGAAGTCTGGGGTCTCCCTGCATTAGTTTTTATATAGAGTGGCAACTCTGAGCTCCAGTGCACTTTCCTACCTCCACTGCCCCAACCTTTGTCCCATTTCTTTCATTGCATTAGACCCAAGGATAACATCTGAAGATATGACCCTAACTTTGTCCAGTCAGAATCTTCCCGAAGAACCTTAGAGACCAGTGGGCTCAGATGGTGAGGGCTAAGACTGATTACTCTTAAACTTTAATATCATTTTAAAAATATCGTTTTATTGAGGACTGAAAAATGATATTTGTGTGTTACTGTTTTAGTCAGCTCTTTTGTCATTGTGACCAAAAGTCCTGACAAGAACAATGTAGAGAACGGAAAGTTTATTTGGGGCTCATAGTTTTAGAGGTCTTAGTTCACAGATGGCGGATTCCATTGCTCTGGGTCCAAGGTGAGGGAGCACATCATGGTGGAAAGGCATGATGGAGGAAGGCAGCTCAGGACATGACAATACCAAAGCAAAGAGAGAGCTCTGTTCATTAGGGACAACATATAAACCCCAAAGGATGCCCCAGTGACCTATCTCCTCCAGCCCCATCCTACCTGCCTTCAGTTACCACTCACTTAATCCGCATGAGTGGATTAATCCTCTGATTAGGTCAAAACTCTCATAATCACTTCACTTCTAAAAATTCTTACATTGTCTCACACATGAGCTTTTGGGGAACAACTTATATTTAAACCCTAACAGTCACTATTCAAAAAATGTTCCAAGGTCACATTTAGTTGCTTGTCATAGGTGCTTGAGATAACTACTATATAGCAAAACAAATGATTGGCATCCTTAGAGGGACAGTCTGTTGGTGTGTGTGTTCTTCGGTCATCTAGGAACCCTGGGTAACTGCGGCTTGGGCAACACATGGTTGGTGCATGGAAACCTGGTGTTTTAGACTTGCAGCATGGAAAAATATAATCAAATGTTACTTCTATCACCATTTGACTGAGGAAGTCGTGAATTGTTTACACTATTATCACATGTACCTGTTTGCAAGTACATGTGCAGACACATACACATGTATACACTTTCCCCCATCTTTCCCTCCAATACATAACCATTTAAAAGCAGAATTTATTAGACATTAAAAAAATACAGAAATGAGGAAGGCTATAAGCATATGGACATTAGCTTACAGAAAGAATGAATGAGTGAGTGAACAAGACATTCTGGGGATACAGTGATGCATGCTACAAGGAATGGGACATGGGAGAAAATAATGGGAGGTGGGCAGGGATCTCTTCTCATCAGCCTCTGTTGGTGGTGGAGGCTGAAGTTCTCCTGACTCCTGGTCTGATGCCCTTGAAGTGATGAGTAACTTAGGTTCCAGTTCCTGCCTATTAATATTTAACCATTGCTTTCACTTTTGCATCATTTGATATCTCTTCAATATTCAGAACATGAATGAATCAACTGGCCTATTTAGAAGATAGAACTATCTTAAAAATAAATCTTATGTACAGAATTTTAAGGAGTCATTCATTGAATTTATGAGTTTGTAAATGAGCAACAGAAGTATGACGATGCTCCTTGATTGAGCAGTTTTGCTTCCTGGGTTTATCTCAAGAAATTTAATCTTTTATTTAGGCAAACAGTAATTGACATTGATGTTTACTGTAGAGTTGTTTATAATAGCAAAACATTGTCCACTACTTCCATACAATAATTGATGAATTGTTAAATAAATTATGGATCACTAATTTATTTTTTGGACTACATTTATTCCAAGTGACAAGTCTAAAACATTGGGTTTTTGTCCACCAAACAAACTTGGGTTGCACCAGCCACGTTACTCAGGAGTCCTAGATCCCACAGAGTGTACAAACCAAAGGAATCATCGCATGGAGGATGCAGCTATTTGTACTTCTACTTAGCAGTTATCTAGTGCACCTAAAATAATCACTAAATATGACACTGAACATGTCACATGTAGGATTAAATTGTTTGCACCCACCTAAAACTCATATTACAAAAGAATACTTAACAACATGGGGTAATGTCCATTTTGTGGGATTGTTAGACAAAAAGAGAAGCTCTGGAGGCTGAGTCAGGAGGATAGTGAGTTCAAAGTCAGCCTCAGCAAAAGTGAAGCATTAAGCAACTCAGTGAGACCCTGTCTTTAAATAAAATACAAAATAGGGCTGGGGATGTGGCTCAGTGGCCGAGAGTCCTTGAGTTCAATCTCCTATACCTCCCGCCAAATAGTTATTGTCTTCAGTTTATCTTTAAGCTTAGTATGAAATTTATTTGGACCTTTTAAATGACAGTATCAAAGGGCTGTGAATCAAGAATGGCGAACCACACTGCTCGGTGTGCTTGCATAAATGCCTTCCAGTGTTGAATGGATGAATATGAAAGATGAATGAAGACTACGTCCCCCCATGGTTGAGACAAGGGTTCACTCTTGATGTTGTACATTTTATGGGTTTTGATAAATGCCTGATGACATGTATCCTCCATTGTAGCATCAGACAGAATAATTTTATTGCCCTAAAAAATCCCCATGTACTTTATTATCCCTCCCTCTCCCCCTGCCCTGGAAACCACGGATCTTTTACTGTCTCTCTACTTTTGCTTTTTCCGGAATGTCATGTAATTAGAATGATATGATATGCAGCCTTTTCCAGACTGGCTTCTTTCACTAAGTAATAAGCGCTGAATTTTTCTTCATGCTGTTTGAGGTTTGAAAGCTTCTTTCCTTCTTTTTCTTTCTCCTTCCTGCCACCTTGGGGATTGAACATAGGGGGGCTTTACCACTGAGCTACTGAGCTTTAACCCCAGCCCTTTTTAATTTTTATTTTGAGACAAGGTCTTGCTAAGTTGCTGAGGTTGGACTTTAACTTGAGATCCCCCTCATCCTCCCGAGTCCCTGTGATGACAAGTGTATGCCACCATACCTGCTCATTTTTTTTTTTTTTTGTAACAGTGAATAATATTCTATTGTCTGGACACATCACAGTTTGTTTATGCATTCACCTACTGAAGAATATCTTGGTTGTTGGCTTGTTTTCAGGCTCAGCAATTAAGAATAAAGCTGCTATAAGGATTGGTGTGTAGTTTTTCGGGTAGATGTGTTTTCAACTCCTTTGTTTAGGTCAATGCCTGGAGCACATGTGCTACATCATATGATAAGACAGTCTTTTGCCTTGTAAAGAATCTGCTAAACGGGCTTCCCCAGGGAATGCGAGTCCCTGTTGCCCCTTGTCTTTGCTGGCATGGGGTGGTGTCAGCATTCTCCAGTTTGGTCATTCTTATAGGTGTATGATGGTATCTCATGGTTGTTGTAATTTGCATTTCCCTGGTGACATATAAATCAGAGCATCTTGTCCTCTGCTTATTTGTCAACTTTATGTTTTATCTGGTAAATTGTCTGTTCATATTTTTTTTCCCATTTAAAAATTGGGCTCTTTTTTTTTTTTAAGAACTACTTTTGGTTATAATGTGCCACGTGTAATAGGCAATGAGTTCCAATGTGTAGTGAGCTAAAGGTGCAATTGTCCTACAGTGGCCTGGGTAGAGGTGACACTGTCCATCATTGATACAGATAGAAGTGACACCACCTGACACTAACCCAGATTGAGGTAACATTGTCCATTACGAATCCAGGTAGGGAGTGACACAGCCTATCAAAGATCCAGGTAGAGCTGACACTGTCTACCACCAGTCCAAATAAAGGTGACACTGTTGTTGACCCAGAAAACATGAACCTGTCCATTGCTGAGCCAAATGGAGTAACACTGTTAAGGACCTGCTGAGAATGACAACTTGTACAAAATCATTTATGTCCCCCCCCCCACCCCCGCCATCCATTGCTGACTTATTTGCTTGGCCAATTCACACTCAGGAACTCCGTCATGCTTTCTTCTCAACACCATCTGAACTCCCCCCCACAGCCTTCCTGCATCAAGTCTGTCTCCTCTGCAGTCTCAGGGTCAGTAGTCACCAGAAATAGGCGAGGTTCTGGTGTTCTGTCTTAACTTTTTGGATCCTCAGTGTCTTGTGTGAAATTAATGAGTTAAATGAATTCATTTGTTCTACAAAAATTTATTTGTGCAGCTGTGTTTACTGTGGGTTAGGCATTTTCTATTAACTTTGTACATCTCCACAAACAAAATAGACAAGGTTCCTACCCACTAGGGACATATATTCTCATGGGAAAGAATAACTGTTCAAATAGATGAGTATGAGTTAAAGCTCTAGAGAGAGGAGAAGGATCCCTATGTTCATTTATTCAAAATATTAACAAGAATTTGCAGTACTGAAAATGTAGTCTTTGTGCCTCTTTGTGGCTTGAGAGTTTATTTCCTTTTAGTGCTGATACATATATAAAAAGAAAAAAATTTCAAGCCTGTAATCCCAGCTACTCTGGAGGCTGAGGTAGGAGGATTGCAAGTTAGAAACTAGCCTGGGCAACTTAGTGAGATCCTCAAAAAAATTAAAAAGGTAGGGGTGTAGCTCAGTGGTAGAGTATATACCTAGGTTGCATATGGCTCTAGGTTCAATCCACAGACACTAAAAAAAAAAAAAAAAAAAAAAAAAAAAAAAGAAAGAAAGAAAGAAAGAAAGAAAGAAAGAAAGAAAAAAAGAAAAAAAGAAAAACAAAACAAAAAAACAACTTTTGTACTTTCCCATTTTCTGATCTCTGGCTGCCCAAGGTGGAAGTGAGAAGATGACAGCCAGACCCAACCACCCGCGAGACTTGGATTGAGATACCATGGAGGCTGGTCATAGGGCATGGGTTCTATCTCTCTAGAGAGTGGTAGAGGATCAAGGACACTGGGCATCTGTCTGTCCAGTGTTCTGGGACTGGACCTGCAGCAGATTGGAGGTCAGTAACTTGGGGATGACTCTTGGCTAGATAGCTTTCAAATTATCTACCTATTGCTTGGCCCTCCAGAAGCTTCCAAATAGCCTTTAATAACTTTTCTCTTAGGCCAATTAGAGTGTGTGCAACAATGGGTGCTGGCCAGACTCATCTCTCTCCTGGGTGTCCAGCAGCCCGTCTCTCCCTGCACCCTGCGGTAGTTAGCCAGGTATGGCTGGGCAGAGATGACCTCAACCAGCCTTGGATTCTGCCAGGAGTTTGTGGGAATTAGAGATCTCGCAGTCCTGAAGGGCAGCAGCTGCAGGAAGAAGGGTGATACATACATTGAGATTGGGCTGAAATCCAAATTTTTGTATGTGTAATTATGCCAGAATTCAGGTCAACCTCTGAGCTGGATTGACTTATATTCCAAGATACAGAGGAAGCAAAACATTTGAATTGCCATTGTGGTGTGTCCCCCCATGCCCCCACCCTTTGACATGCCTTTTAAATTAATTAATTATTATTATTTTTTTTTTTTTGGAAATTTTTTGTGCCTTTTACTTGTACTGTTTTTACTGAACTGTAATTTTTTTCTGCCCTTCCTGAGAATGAAATACCCCCAATGGCTAGGAGTGAAGGATGATAATTAAATCATGGAATGGAAGTTTCTCTAAGAAAAAAAAAAATACAAATAAAATGAACTAAGTTATTGACATCAGGAAAAAAAAATCATGGAATGGTGTTGTGGGCACTTTGAGAAGGTCTAGAGTTGATGCTTTTGCCAAACAAGCTCAAAGATTCAAACTATTAAAAACTTGAGGAGGCCAGATTCGTTTACCATACCTCAAGGTCACCTAACAAGATGATGACTACATCCTAGCCAGGAAAACATTGGTGCTAGTGTTTTTGTTGGTCCTCTGTTTTCAGCAATGAAGACTTCCTTGCCCTGTTCTCTCTCCTTTCCTGATTTTCTAAGGTTATCAAACCCAGGGACTGGGATGGATAGTTGAATTCTCCTACTTACCGCATCAGAAATACCAAGTAGGGGGAGAAAATATACATTAAATTAACATAAATTCAGGTGATTATACATGGAGGCCAAAATACCTTCTGCTACCAGATTCTGCCATTGTTTGTTTGTTTACCTCACTCATGGTGGATGGAGACACAGGACCGTTCTTGGCAGTTCTCTATTCTTTGCTTTGGACAATTTGACTTTTGGGTCTCATTTTCCTTAAAGTTCACTTCTGTTGCTCTTGATTTTATTCCTTCTAAATCTTAGTCCATTCTCCCATCTGTGGCTCACCCTCCATTACCTTTGGGGCTCCTGAGGTTACTTTGAAAATTAACTCACACTTTATAACTTAATAGAGGGGGAAAAGATCACAGTCAATACTTTTACTTGTTGTGGCACTGACTTTTACTCCTCTGACTTTTCCCCTCAGTCCTTCTACCCCATCAATCAAGGGTCTTTCCTCCCCTCACCCCATGGAACTTCCTGTGTTATCCAAAATCCCATGCCAGGGACAAGTTATGGCTCAATTGTTGACTTGTTAATTTAATTATAGCAGAGTTTAATTATACCTGAATTATATTAGTCATTAAGAGCTCTAGGGTCAGAAAGTGAGTTTGCATAAACTCTCTGAGAGTTCAATTTACGAGTTTTTTTTTTTTTTTTTTTTTTTTGTGGTGCTGGGGATTGAACCCAGGCTCCACACATGCACTTTTCCCACTGAGCTATACTTCTGGCCCTACTAACAGTTCTTTATTTTTGTACAAAGGATTGAACTTGGGGAGCACTTTACCATGAGCTACATTCCCAGTTGTTATTTTTTATTTTAAAAAATTTATTTTTTAGTTGCAGGTGGACACACAATATCTTCATTTCATTTTTATGTGGTGCTGAGGGTAGAACCCAGTGCCTCACACGTGCTAGGTGAGCACACTACCACTGAGCCACAACTGCAGCCGGTTATTTTTTATTTTGAGAAAGGGTCTCAGTAAATTGCTGAGAGTCTCATTAAGTTGCAGAGGCTGGCCTCAAACTTGCCATCCTTCTCCTTCAGCCTCCCGAGTTACTGAGATTACAGACTTGGGCCACCACACCCAGCTAGAAGCAAGTTTTTGAGGAGTGGCTTAGTGCTTAGATACCTGCTACTGTCTCACGCTTCTATAATGCCCATGTGACCCAGATTCTCTGTGCAATTTAGAAGCCTTGACCATGTCAAGGGTCATGGTTAAGCATGTAGGTAGATAAGCATCCCAAGAAAGCAGGTCCCATCCAATAGGGATCCAGAGGAGGAGATGGAGACATAAGAGGACCTTATGTTGAATAAATTTTGTTGACTGAATGAGGTGGCTTTCTTGTAAGGTGAAGCAGCCTACCTGTCCAATGTGTAGGTGCTTTCTGTTTCAAAAGATGGGGCTTCATCAAGTCCCTAAGGTGTCAGTCCCTCTGCCTGCCAATATGAACATATCCCTACTTCAATCTGCATAAAGTATGTAATTAAATACCCATGGACAGCCGGGTGCGGTGGCTCATGGGTTGTAATCCCAGCTACTCAGGAGGCTGAGGCAGGAGGATCACAAATTCAAGCCAGCCTCAGCAACATAGCAAGGCCCTAAGCAACTTAACAAGACCCTGTCCCAAAATAAAAAAAAGGACTGGGGATGTGCCTCATTGCTTAAGCACCCCTGAGTTCAATCCCTGGTTAAAAAAGAAAAGAAAAAAAAAAATTGCCAGGGACAGTCAGAATGCTTTTTGAAAAAGAGAAAGATATCATATTTCTGATTTAGCTTATCTCTAGGCTCTGTTGGACTGGATATTATAAAATATTCACTTAGAAAAGGTAAAATTATTATGTTCTATATAATGCATAAGAACTTTAGTAACCTCTCTGGTGACTACAGATACTGTAACTTGCTTTCTCCTGACTGGACATTCGTACTTGCAGGCCAAATCCAACCAATCAGGACCCAGGATAACCTTGACCCTTGCGGGGTTGCTCTCAAGATTGTTTATGCAGCCAGCAGACTGCTGTAAATAAACTGCAGAGCATCCATGCGGCCCTGTGTCAACAGCACGCCTCGGAGCTCAGCAACCCTCAGGAGCATCTGCAACCTTCTCTTACGGAGTTATGTGGCGCATCTCCTTCCCATCTCTGCTGCTGTTCCGTACCTTTACTGTTTGTTCCACCTTCTAAACTTCAGAACAAGCATGTCTAAGCCAAGGGATTATCCAAATGATAAAAATGGGCTGATCACCAGTTAATAATAGTAACAAGGGGAGGGAGTGTGTAGCTCAGTGGTGCAGGATGTGTTTAGCAGATTCAATATCCAGTACCAAAAGCAACAGAAAAATAATAAAATAATAATTTTTACTATAAAACTATATGCACATGTAAGTATACATATATATATATATATTTGTATGTGTATATATATATATATATAAATATATACACATGCATGTGTGCAAATACATATATATTTATTTATGGGAGAGAATTTGAAAAGGGCAGAAAAGTAATTGGGTCCTGCATAAAGGGCAGAAACAGGAGACTCCGAGAACTCAGCTTCCCTCCAGTGAGTCTTGCCTGGAGCCTTGCCAGCTCTTGATCTGTTTGCGTGTGTTTTCTTTCCTCTCTAATCTCCCAAGGATGCTGCTTCATGCTCTGGACAAGAAAGGGACAAGCATCAGGGTGAATGTCAAAGACAGCCAGAAAGGAGAAGGAGTTCTTTCAAGTCAACACATAATGGGCTTACACACAAAGGAAAGGAAGGCTCCCCGTGACCATTAAAAAGATTATTTCACACCACGTTTAACCACCAAAGGGGCCACGCGAAAGCTGGTGTTGGTGCAGTTGTGAGTTGGTTCTGCTTTTATTTATACAAATTTCCAAATCCTGCTTCATTCTCTTTCCTCCTGGGTCCAGGGTTAGCTGCCAGGATGTGACTGACTGTGTGGGTGACCTTAATATTTCTCTAAGTGAAAAATGTTTCTGTTTTTGACGTTTTCTTTGAAGCAGCAGGACTGCGAGTGATGCAGACACAAACACAGATCAATACAGTTGACATCCGCCTATTGGCTTTTCAGTGTGATCTAACTTGTCTTTTTGGAAAACAGTGCAACTGCATTTTTTGGTGGTGGTGGGGGGTCTCCATATGAGTTTTCCTCTTTACAGATTTACCAACTCGTGTTTTTTGGTGTCCTTGAGCTTCTCCAATGTTCTCCTACCATGTCACTAGTGGTTCAAAAGATAGGGCTTTATCAAGTCCCTAAGGTGTCAGTCCCTCTGCCTGCTAAGTCCATCTCTTCCTTCCTTGTTACTATGCCATAACGCTGATTTTTCAAATTTCACCTTCTAAAAACTTCAGTTCGACCCATATAAGCTAAAGGGGTTACCCCGAGGTCTCGGTTTATTACCCTTTCATTTTCTTGTTTGTTTGTTTTTTGAAGGATTATCCTTGAGGTCAACCAATGAGCCAATTGCAGGTCCCAATGAGAGATAAGTGCCGAGTGGCCCCCCCCCGAAAGAAAGCAGAATATTCAAAAGGTGCCTGGGTTCCTGGAAATCTGGTGGCCGGATGTGACAAGTTGGTGCCTCTTTTGTTTGCTGCCCTGCAACAGAGAACTGTCCTCACTGAAGCCACTGGGAGTGTACTTGAGAGGATTTTAAATAAATGCCATCATGAGGCCAATGTGTGCGAACTGTCAATTTGTATTTATATGATGTGTGAGTGTGCTGAAGCAGGCGTCATGAATCACTGAGGATTACCCTTGTGGAGAGCCTCTCATTCTGCCCGAAGGATTAGGGAAGCAGGGTTCAAATGCCATTCATCAGCCCTGTCTCGCAGAGAGCACTAGTAAAGCCATACTGTGCCTGACCTGCAGTTGAAGCGCTCCATTTCCAAGTCTCAGAGAAAGGTCACCTAAAGGTAATGGAATATTTTTGCCAAGGTAGCATAGACCTGTTCCCTAAGCTGGCTTGGGGAAGCGCTTGCAGGGGTATAAGTGAAGGGAGGAGGGGAAACTTCTAGAACCCAGAAGAGGGAGTTGGTTCAGTGCCCTGGGCATTTCTAAAAGACATCTTCCTCAATCATCACTCTTAATGTCACTTTTAAGAATAATCCTACTGAAATGCAGCTTTAAGATTTTCCCAAAGGAGTGTATGTTCAGGAACACCGTGTGGATGCCGAGCAGATGAATAAGGAAGGAGTATTTCCTCAAGTGGTTTGGAATTACCTTCCTTCTCTATCTTCTGACTTCAACTGTTTGAACAATATCTGGGTCTCCTGGGTGTTCAGAACTGTATGCTTATTATTTTCTGTTAAGCTCTCTGTGGGGTTTTGGTTTACAGCGAACCAGACTTTTATAGAATTGGGACTTTATTGGATCATTAAGAATGAGAATAAGAAATTCCATGTAAAGAACCAAATAGCCCCAATTTAGGGTCTTTTAGCTGATGGTTGGCTTCAGTCATTGGTGCCAATTATCCTGAAATTGTTGGAAGCTATTGTCTTCACTGAGGAGTCACTTAGACCTTTCCAACCAGTTGGTCACTCCTTGGAGTACCTTCTTTTCATGACATATCAGTCTGGATACTTATTCCCAGTCTCCCTGGCTGCTTCTTCCATATTCCCTAACTTCTGCCTGTTGGGGTACCCTAAGCCTCTTTTCTTGTTCTCTCTCTGTTCTTGTGCCCTCTGCGATGTCACCATATCTCTTGGCTTTAAGCATCATCTATGTACTGATGACTCTCAAATTTATAATTCCAGTCAGAACCTCATCTTTGAGTGCCAAATTCATATTTCTGCCTCCCTGCTCAAGATTCCTACTTGCTTTCTCAAACTGAACAGGTGTAAAACTGAGTTCCAAATTATCACCTCTCTAAACCTACTCCTATCACTACCTTTCCCTAAGCGCATGGCAGTTCTTTCAACTTTGTCTCTTAAGACATACCCCTAGCACAGATCTCTTTCATCAACTCCAGATTTGAATACCTAGTTGTCAACTTGACATCTCTACCTGAATGTCCCATGGACGCTGCAAACTTATATCCAAGCCTAGTTCCTCCAAATCAGCAGCGTCTCTCATGTTGGTTGGTAGTGATTCTACCTCTTTAATTGCTTAGCTAAATATTATGGAGTGTTTCTTGTCTCCTGTCTTTCTTTCATACCCATGGCCAATCTGTCAGCAAATCCTGTTGGCTTAACCTTAGGCTGTATCTATGGTTGGATCACTTCTTGCTTTATCCTGCCTCTACCCTCATCACCTCTTCCTTAGATTATTGCCAATAGATCCAAACTGGCCCCTCGTTCCCCTGCACTCTATTCTCCATATAATAGCAAAAGCGATTCTCTTAAAACTTACATCACATCTCTCCTCTACTCAGAAACCTTCCAATGGCTTCCCACTAGCATCCTTGCATAGCCCACCCTATAGTTTTGAGCTCACCAATGCACACCGAAGCCTCTCAGCTGCTTCTTAAACTGGTGGCCTTCGTGTACTTCCCTTTGGATGCTTACACCTGTGCCCTCCAAGGCTCCTCCCTGGCATCTTGAAGGCCACTTCCTTCCTCCACTGCACTTTGTTAATGTCTGCTAAATGCTTTCTGTGAGATGGGATCCTGGCTGGGACTGTGCCACCATTTCATATGGTCCTTACAACTACTGTCCAAAAGGGAGGATTTCCACATGACAGTGCATGTAACATTTTTGAAATATTGAATATTTAAACATTTCAAAATAATTAATGTATTGTCATTCCTGGAAATCTCTTAAAATTTCCTGGTTCCTCAGAGCTTCACCTATTTTTGTTTATTACTAGAGATTGAACCCAGGGCTTCATACATGCTCTACTACTCTACTACTACTATCTCCAGCTCCAGCTTCGCCTATTTCTCTTGAGACGTGACTCACTTTAGGGGAAGGGTACGTATACATAGATGAAGACAGATGGCTTCATTCAGCCTTCAGTTTGGAAATGAAACTTTTTAAATCACTAGCTGGACCATAGTATAAAAACAAATGTTTGTGATTTACAAAATCCAGGTGGTATAGAGTGAGGAAAAGCTCTTTTTGATCTTCCCAGGTTGGGTTGGAGGTTGTTCAACTTAATCCAAGGTAGTGTTTCACTTCCCAGGCATAATGTGGGGAGACGACAAGCTTCTTGGAGAAGTCAACCTTTGGCATGACACCAAAGTCCTAACGGCTTGGGACTAGTATAGTTAGATCTGAGACCCTCTGTCCTCTGGATAAGGTGGTCAAAGAAATTTTGAGAGAAATAGTAACACTCATGACAGGACACCCTTGATTCAAAACACTTTCTTGTGTCATAGGTTCCGCTTGCCATAGGTGAGATCTGCTTCCCCAAGTATATCATGTAGTAAGATCCATGGTTCCATTATTGTACTGAAGGCCTAGGACACTGGAGTCCTCAGCAGCTCTGACACAAGCAGTAAAACAGGATTGATGCACTGAGTGGTATCAGAGTTCTGGTATGGTACGGGTAACTTCATGGGAAGCAAAGACCAAGACAGGTATTCTGCCCTCCCAATAGAAAAGCAAAATTGCCTCAATATCTGTTCATTTTGTTGTTATTATTATGATTTATACCTAATGGCCATCTTTGTGAATAAGTCTTGGTTTGCATTTCAGATTCTTATTTTAGGAATAGAGTCCTTGAAGCAAAGATTCCAAGTCAAAACACTTCAGTTTACTAATTTTTTTTTTAACCTGTGTCTACTCTGCTGTTATAACTACCTTTTGTTTTGACTTTAATTATTATTTTTATTTCTAAAAAGGTCTGTTTGGTTACTTTTCAAATCTGTTTAAAACTGCTTTATGCCACTTCAGTCCCTCCAAATATTTTCAACTCTATTGCAAACGATGTTTAATATTCTGCATTTGATAATTCCAAAAATCTAAAATCTCTAGTGGTCTATTTATTCTGACTGTTGTGTCTTCTGGGTTTTCCTTCTGTATTCGATGACTTTCCCTATGAGCTGCTCATTTTCCCTGGAATTTTATTTTGATAATTCTGTAAGGTATGAAATGAAGGTGAGTCTCTTCAGAGAGAGTTTATATTTGCTTCTTGTGACTTACTGGGCTTCAGATTACCTTACTTTCTTAATTTAAGACTTTTTTCTTTTTAAAAGTTTCTTTCTGTCCCTCTCCCCAGATACAATGAATTAAAGCTACTGCAAATCCTTATTAGGGCTAGCTTGTGACTAAAAATTCTCAGAAACCTTGTTCCCATGCTTCCTTCTGCCTATTCTGAGGAAAGGCTATTTTTGCCTTTCATAGACCCTTGGGGAAAGATCACGATTTATTTCAAGCTTATGCTACATTGAGGGTGCAGCCCTTTGAGGTTACCTCTATAGATGCCCAAGAGCCCACCTTGGGTTCTGACCTGTACCTCCTATCCTTTCTACCTATGTAGCTTGGCCGGGTCATTGATGCTTTTAAGTAGATTACATTTGTTTTTACCCCAAATTTTAGCTGTTTTGAACAGGAGCGTTATTTTAGGACACTAGCACACCATGTTTCCAGAGTTTTTCTGAATAGTGGCAATTATAAGACATTATAACTCTTTTAGAGCTTTTATTCTATTGTGTAAAAAAATATTTCTTACCATATCTGTTTCAGTTAGATATATACACTTTTAGTCTTTGCCCTAGATGCAGTGAGAACGGATTATGTAGATACAAACTCCTTGTGAATACTGATGAAGTGTTCAGTTCAGCAAATATTTATGATATGATACTTATGGAGTCCCTTACTAGTGATTAGGATGGACAGAAAACAGTCATTGATATAATTCCTGCTTTCCAGAAGCTCCAAATCTAGTATTGGAGATGGACATTTCTTTTTACACTAGCAAATTTCATGATGAATGCAATAGAGGAAGATGTACAGCAAACAACTATGAGACTATAGGCATGGAACAGATTGTGTAGGGAGTGGGGGGAGAGAGGGCATTTATAAGAGAAGTCATAAAGAGCAATGGAATTGGCTCAGGTGACTGTGGAGATTCCTGAGTTCAAAACGTGATGGAGGCCAGCAGACTGGAGAGGACCATCCACTGCAGGGCAAGGGAGAGCTGATGCTGCCAATGGAGCCCAAACGCTGCCTCTTGCTTGGGGGAAGTCAGGCTTTTTGTTCTTCTATTTGGGCCTTTGATGGGAGGAGGCCTAGCCAACCATACTAGGGAGGGCAATCTGCTTCACTCATAATCCATTGATTTGTTTTCATAGTTTACTGTTCTTTTTTTCAAAGATGATTTCTGATTTATTTAGAATCCAGAAATAAAATGAAAGTGGCCTTTTTTAAAAAAAATTTTTTTTAAATTTTAATTTGTTATACATGGCAGCAGAATGCATTATAATTCATACTGCACATATAGAGCACAGTTTTTCATATCTCTGGTTGTACACAAAATAGAGTCACACCATTCTTATCTTCATACATGTACTTAGGGTAATGACATCCATCTCATTCCACCATCTTTCCTACCTCTATACCTCCATAACTTCCCCCCTCCCTCCCCTTTGCCCTATCTAGAGTTCATCTAATTCTCCCATGACCCCCCCCACCCCAACCTCATTATAAATCAGCATCCTTAAATCAGAGAAAACATTTGGTTTTTTTTTTTTTTTTGGATTACTAACTTCACTTAACATTATATTCTCTAACTCCATCCACTTACCTGCAAATGCCATGATTTTATTCTCTTTTAATGCTGAATAATATTCCATTGCATAGTCCACTGATTTAAATGTCAATCTCACCCCAAAGTCCTTTGCATAAACATCCAGAATAATGTTTGATGAAATATCTGTTGGACTATGGTCTGACCAAGTAAGTGGACACATAAGAGTGGCCATCACAAGTAGGTTGGACAAAATAATAAAGGGGTTTAAACGTCACAATGAGGAGATGGGACTCCTCTTTTCACTTGAAAGATGGAAACATTTTGAGAAGAAAGACAACTCTGATTAAAGTATGAGGGGGTGGAGTAACATAAACCAGGAAGACCCTGCACTAGGGCAAGGATTAAATGGATTCTATCTACTATTGGTTTTGTAACTATAGGTGACTTTCTTAAAGCTAAAGTTTAGTTTTGTTGTTTGCAAAACAAGACCCAAAACAGGATATTCCATGTAGTGCTGGGAACATCTAATGGAATAAGGTGTGCTCATAGCTATGCTCAATGCTTATTCCCTGGTCAGTTAGCAGACAGCTAATGGAGGATTTCCTCAGTGTGGGTCCCAGTGGTCCCTGCTGCCTTGTGTTCATATCATACTCTTGTATAATCTCCCTCCCTGCTGCCATTGTGCTGGGGTTGGTGTGGCTAACCAACAGTGTTTGGCAGAAGTAATATATCACTATGGAGATTAGTTGTTAATGACTGTAGCTTCTGTCTTGGGCAATATCGTACACACTGACTCTCCATCTCCATTAGGTCACTTGCCTTGGGGAAAGCAACCTGCTATAGTGTCCACAGCCCTATGGAGACCTTCATGTGAAAAACCTAAGTCTTCAGAACCAACAGCCGGAGAGGATCTTAGACCTGCCAACAGCCAGGTGAGTGCGTTTGGAAGTCCCTTAGAATTTTCACGTGACTGCCCGTACTGATTGACTGCTTAATTCTTAGCATGAGTGACCTAGCACAGCTGTTTCTGGATTCTGGATTCACAGAAGAAAAATCTCTGTTGAAACAAACAAACAAAAAAATGTTTAAAATGTTTTGTTGCATTAAAGCAATTGAATTTTGAACAATTCAATATGCATCAGTTGATAAGTAACAAAACAACATTGTCATCCCACAAGTGATTGTTGTTAGGGCTTAAATGTGTCCCCTAAAAGGTCATGGGTTGGAAACTTAATCCCCAGATATGTATTTTGGTGCTATTTGGGAGGTAACTACTAGATGAGGTCATCAGGGAAGGGTCCCTGACAGGATTAGTGGCTTTAAATCAAGAGGACAAGCAACCTGAGCGGGCAGGTGATACCCTCGCCATGTTGTGATGCAGCAAGAAGGTCTCACCGGAGGCTGGTATCCTGAAGTTGGGCATCCCAGTCTCTGCCATGGTAAGAAATAAGTTTCTTTTCTTTATAAATTACCTGGTTTGTAGTATACTTTTTGTAGCAGCAGAAAACAGATGAAGACATCTGTGATTTTGGAGTTGTGTATAATGTATTGGCATTTTCTTATTCTCTGCAGAGGATTGGTATAAGTTGGGAAATAATAGGAAATCAAATAGAGGTAGAGCTTAAGAGAAAAGAAAAATCAAGAAGAAAAAGAGGAGGGAGAATAGGGAAGAAATATCCTGATGACCTGGAGAACATTTGTGAGAAATGTAATTGAAATCTGAGGAAGTGAGGCTGCACTCTTTGCAAGGTGCAAATGGATGTGACACCTGGGCCAGGTATGCAGGGCCCTTGGGCAGCCCTCCCGTCACACACAAATCACACACACATGCACACCGTTTGGACAGCTATCCTGGGCTTCCACTAGTCTGTACTGAACCTTTGTGTGAGCTAGAGTAGTTTTTTTTTTTCCCCCTAGATGGACAATTTAGAGTAAGGAGCCACCTCTGGTATCCTCAAGCCTGTGGGCACATGGCTTGGAAAGCAGGCGACACTTTTGTGTGGAGGAAAAGGCATCTCTTCTTCCACATGGACACAAGCCAGTGCCAGGGCTTAGGGATTGGCAAGCAAAACATGGGCTGGATCTCAGTCCACACTTCCCCCTGGGGTCAGCTTACTTGTGCAATGTGTGGGCCACCCCTCTGAACTGGTGCTCGCAACTACTGGAACCTTCCTGTAAAAAGCGGCAGAATGCTCAGGTGGAATTAGTTTGGGGCAGAGAGAAGATCTAGGGGGTTCTAGAATCAATAAAGAGGAATTCTACTTCATGGGGTTGTGGCTCTTTAGGGGCTCAGTAAGGAATAGCCACACCCCGATCGTTACTCATTTTTAACAACCATCTTGATTTTCTAACTTCTGAGAATAACAAATGAGATAGGTAGGGCTTTATCGAGATCTGCCACCTGGGTATGCATACATAGTGGCCAAATGTCACACCAGCGTAGACTCTTTCCTTGCAGAAATACAAGATTCCTTTCCATTTTTAAAAAGGAAAGAGCAACTTTCTGTTCTTAACTCTCCTGCAAATTCCTAAGTTTTATATAATTAAAGGAACTTTTAATGTCTTTATAACCTAAAACCCAACCAACCCATAAATATAAAGGCCAAAAGCCATCATGACACTGGGTTCCTCGAAGGTCAAGTATCTGGTGCATGGTCATATAACATTTGGTGACAGAAGTGCCAATGTAACCTGAGACTTGTGCTCATTCATTCAACATGGACCAAGCAAATCACGTGTCATGCCTAGTGGGGAAGATGAATATATAAAATAGATATTTCTAATATAAAGTCTTATAGAAAAGTTTTCTAATATGTCTTAGCTCCTACAAAAGCATGATGGGTCCTGAGGAAAAAAGAAGAAATAATTTTCTTCTTTCAAAAGCAATGCATTAACCTCTTTTATATTTGTAATCATCTGGCAGCTAGCATCTTGGGTGAGGCCAGCAGGTTTATGAAAGATGAGCAATAAAGGAAATGTATTAAAAGGAATTCATGCAGATTTTCACTTTGTGGTGACTGGTTAAGAAAAAAAAAAATCCCAAACTATAAATAGTAGTAAAAATCCTGGGACTCAAATCCTATTTTTAGAGTCTTTTGAATTAATGTACAGATAAATGATTTGAACCAGTGTGACTGGGTGGTAGTGAAATATAGAAATTGGCATTGAGGACAAAGGAGAGTCAAAGCCATACACAGATGGAGAGCAACAGCAAACTTTGAGTCACTTTGAGAATTTTGCAAGGAAATGTAAAGTAGTGGCCCTGAGGAGGGGATTAAATGCAATCATCCTAGTTTGTGGAAGGGTAAATAGCAAAGACACAGCTGAGGCAAAATAGGCCGATGTCCTGTATTATGCACATCAGCTGAAGTCATATTTATAAGCCAGGAAAAATGGATGACAAGACTTGGGAGGGGAAATGTAACAAAACCCCAAATCAACAGCAAATTATTTTGTCATGTGGATTTGATGCACCATGCAAAATGGATGAGCAGGCTGCACTTCCTGTTGAGGTTGTGTAGAACATGCAGCCTGCTACCAAGTACTTTCCCAGGAGGATGAGTAGCTTTAGGTTGCATTCAGGGCTGGACAAATGCAGAGACCACTGGGGTGTTCTCAGCCAGGGGAGGCAGGAGTGGACCAGGGAGAGAGGCCTGTGGCCTGGAGATTGTCGGGACTCTTTGGAGGCGAGTTGATACTTGGTTATGCTGGGGAGTGTGCTGTCCTGGGATGATTCATTATTTGCACTTGAAAGTTTGTTCATCATAAGGGTGATAACTCTGACATTTATCTTCGCCACTTTTATGAAGTTAGGTAAAATCATTTGGTAGGGAGGGGGGGCTTTTGCTGAGCACAAAGTTAGCTGGTCACCAAAATGCAAGACCTGCTTTTGATCCTGTGTTTCTGCTTAGTTGGAGATTCTTCTGGTGGCTCCAGGTCTGGGATGGTCTACATTTAATGCCATGATTTCTGGACCTTCTTCAACACACATATGCACATGCACACGCACATATATAGTAATTAGGAAACTTTTAAAGAAAACAAAAACTACATTTTTCTCATTAACCATTATGTGGATCAGTCATGGTTTCATCTAATCCTATTTCCCGCCTTAACAAAAGCAGCTCTTTCAGCCTCTGCTCTGAATTCATATTCTGGAAATGAGGACAGGCGAACCTGCTGCTCAGATCTCCATTGGGACTTGTCTGTTGACTTCTGGTCCTTCATTGGCCTCAGTCTCAGGCTCTCCATTGCCTTGGTTATTGTAAGGACCAGACTTAGCCAGGGTAGCTTTTCAGCATCTTCATCAGAAATAAAATTTTACCTACTTTTGATGTCTTTTTTCTTAATGCAGCTGAGGAAGCAAAGCAGAGAGACAGAGAGTGCTGTGTAAAGCTGAGCTTTTACTCCTTCCTGCAACCTCCTCCTGATGAATTTTTCTTGAATTGAAAAGTGTCTTGTTTGGATAGATTGAATCTATATTATTTTGTTTTTCTTTCCATTGTACACAGTAGATTAGGGAGAGAGCAGGTATGCACTGAAAAACAATGGAATTTATATATGGAGATAATAATTAAAATATTAATGCATTACTTGACCTTTATGAGGGGGCATTTTGAGGAAGAGGAACTAGGCCTTTTGTTTTTAGTGTTACACTGAAAATATAAAGAGAATTAAACAAACTCTACATTATTCTTTTAACATGGCATAGTTATTAGCCAGTTTTCTGTTACTGTAACAAAATACATGAGGTAATAAACTTAAAAAGAGAAAGGGTTTATTTTGGATCATGATTTTGGAGGTTCCAGTCCATGATCAGCTGGCCATGTTGCTTTTAGGCTTATGGTAAGGCTATACATCATGTGGGAGGAAGGGATGGAGCAAAACTACTTAGCTCATGGCTAGAAAGTGAGAGAAAACGGGATGTGTGTGTGTGTGTGTGTGTGTGTGTGTGTGTGTGTGTCCCACAAACTCTTCTGGAAGTATACTCTCAATGACCTAAAGAACTTCTACTAGGCCACAATCTCTTGAATTTTTCCATGACCTCCCAATCATGCCATGAACTGGGGACCAAGACTCATCACATGGACTTTGGGAGGATATTTAAGGTCCACACTCTAGGAGGTAGTCTCTAAGCCAGTGGTTCTAGGCAGTGACTGTACATTGGAGTTTGCCCGAGAAGCGTAGTGGTCTTACCCAATTAAATCAGATGTGGCTTTCTTTAAATTTATGATGCTTGGAGTCCATTGAGCCGTTTTAATCTATGGATGGATGTCTTTCATCAGTTTTAGAAAATTCTCTGCCATGATTTATTCAAATACTGCTTCTTCCCCATCTTCCCTTCTGTGTTTGGGATTGCAATTATACATTTATTAGATCATTTGACTATGACTCACATGTCTTTTATGTTTTGTGCTTTTTTCCCCACCTCATTATTTTGAATACTTTAAAATTTGTCTGTTTTTGAGTTTGCCAAGCTTGTCTTCTGACCAACCAGCCTAACGTTAAATCCAACCAATGCTTTATACCTTCAAT
The DNA here is from genome assembly GCF_045843805.1 of Urocitellus parryii. Taxonomy (NCBI): domain Eukaryota; kingdom Metazoa; phylum Chordata; class Mammalia; order Rodentia; family Sciuridae; genus Urocitellus; species Urocitellus parryii. Next base: position 72,382,011 of record NC_135539.1, on the reverse strand, counting down.
TTTATTTTATTCACTTTTAAAATTTATTTATTTATTTATTTATTTTACAGTAGAATGCATTTTGACCTATTGCACACAAATGGAGCACAACTTCTCATGCCTCTGGCTGTACATGGCTCAGAGTCACTCCACTAGTGTACTCCTCCATGTACCTAGGTTAATAATATCTGTCTCCTTGTACCATCTTTCCCTTCAATTTTAGAGTGTCGTTGGGTTCATTTTCAAAGATTTCAACTCCCTGTTGAGATGTTCCATATTTTCACCACTGTCTGTCTTTCCTTTATTTACTTTGACATACTAATAACAGATATTTATTTATTTATTTTTTAAAATATTTATTTTTTTATTTTTTAGTTTTCGGCAGACACAACATCTTTGTTGGTATGTGGTGCTGAGGATTGAACCCTGGTCGCACGCATGCCAGGCGAGCGCTCTACACTTGAGCCACATCCCCAGCCCCAATAACAGATATTTAAAGACCTTGTCTGCTAATTCTAATGTGGATCCTCTCTCTGTCTCAAATGGCAGCTGATTTTCCTCCCGTGATTCCTGCTTCTTCTCACGTCTTGTTAACATTTTAATTTGTGCTACATTGTGTATGAAAGTTCAGCAGAGAATGAAGTCTTTATTACTTGGGCCCAGAGAGAATGTCCCTTGATGATTTAATCAGGGATGGGGCTTTGGTCAAACTCAGTCCATCTTGGCTTTTTTTTTTTTTTCAGGGTAGGGGGATCCCCTAGAGCTTGGCAGGCCCAGCCCCCAGTAGGTCTCTGCTCTCCTGGTTTTTGCCTACAAAACAACAAACGTAGTCTGTAGACATTTTAGCAGTTTTAAACTTTGCCTTCTATTCTCAAATCTCATGCATCTCTCATATTGGAAAACATCTTAAGGAGGAGACTGGCTACATATTTGAAGAAGATATCTGCTGGGAGAGGGATTTTGTCTGCTCAGCACCGTGACCCTCCAGTGTATTTCAGTCTCTTTATTTTAAAGAAGATCTCTAGCCTGCCATTTGCCCATTGACTCAGCAAATGAAGCACTGGGGGAATGGCCTTGTGCATTGAGGACTCCTGAGTTTTCCAAATTGTCATTCCAACCCCACGCCACCTTCAGTAGCTTTGACAGTTTCTTTTTTCTCAGAGCAATGTCCTTGTATGTAGGCCAAGCTCAAGCCTCGTCTTGCACTCAGGATTGGCAAATATTCCCAGGGTAGAGTGCAGCCAGTGGCCGCCTACTCAAACTGGAAGGGCTCTTCTGTCTTTGCTTGAGTTCATTTAGTTCTTTTTGCTTCTATAGCTTTCTGATGTCTTGGACAATATGATTTTAGCAACTTTACCTGTTTTCACAATTTTTGTAGCTAGAGAGCAGCATTCTGTGGCTTCTTACTGCATTTTTTCTGGGACCCCAGTCCAGTTAACCCAGGTATTCTTTGTCAGCATTCAGATTGATAGCTAGATCTTATAAAAATGATAGTGAATCACAGGAGATCAATAAAAGGTGTTATGATATAAGGACTATGATACTTGAAAGAGTAAGTTCTCTTACCTTCTAAAAAAAGACACCACTCAGATTTATTCTTATTCTCTGTGTCTATTCAATAGGCCAGTGAGGGAGATGTCTTCATTCCAATCCAACTGACTACCTGTCTTGTAGGAACAGAACACATGAGAGAAGAGTTATTGTTGAAGAGCCTGCAAGTGACAACTCTGAAAATATACAGCCATATTGAATATATAAGAAGGTTCCATGGCATTAATTTACATCATACGCTATCTTCTGACATACATTTTCCTTTCTCCCCTTTTAAACTCCTGCCTACTGGGTTACAGGTACATATGATGAACAGAATATGTACACTTTTTATGTTAGTCCTGTGTTCTCAAAAATATACAATTAGCTTCTTTGAACATGGACCAAACATGAGAGTAGTGCTGTACAGATTTTTTTTTTGATTAATTGACATTTTTTAAAATTAGCACTGAGGATTGAATCCAGTAGCAATGTACCCTGAACCACATCCTCAGCCATTTTAATGTGTTTCTTTTTTTTTTTTTTTTTTTTTTTTGAGACAGAGTCTTGCTAAGTTCTTAAGGGATTCCCTGATAATTTGTTGAAGCTGGCCTTGAACTGTGATCCTCTTGCCTCAGCCTCCCAAGTTACTAGGATTATGGGTAAACACCACTGTGCCTTGCTTGATTTTGATCGATTGATATTTCCTAATGGCATTTGGTTAATCCATTTGAGCAAAGAGAAAAATGTATGTTTGAGTTATAGGTCTTAAGTATGTGTGGTGAATTTAGAGCAAAGACATAGACAAATTATAATCAATCACTAGAAATAATTGTACAAAAGACTCAGAAATGTTGCTCATTTGTTTTATAGTATCAAAAATGATTAAAATTGGACAAGTAGGTGGTAGAATGTTTCTGAGAAGGTGTTTGGATGTAGGATAAGTGTTTACAAGTCATAAATTAGTCACTGGTTCTATTGGAGAGCAATGATGTAAATTGATTCATCTTACAGAGACTTTCCTCTCTCACACCCTTGCTTCTTCATTTAACCAAATTATACAAAGGCCAAGTAGAGCTAAGAATAGAGCCATATATGAGTAGAGAATGGGCTCTGACGTGGCTTATGTGACCTTTGAATCATATTCAATCCAATCATATACAAACATGAAACATGAAGAAAAAATGTACAGAATTGGAGACCTAGAAAGACAAGAATCCACAGTCTAAAGGTCCCTTGAGTCATTTGCATTAAATATATATATATATATATATATATATATATATATATATATATATTTACACAGAGCATGCCTATGGTGATTTTTTTTTTTTTGGTACTAGGGATTGAACCCAGGAGCTCTATACCACTGAACTACATCTCTAACCCCCTTTTATTTTAAGACAGGGTCCCTCTAAGTTGCCCAGGCTGGCCTCAAACTTGCAATTCTCTTGCTTCATCCTCCTAAATTGCTGAGATTACAGTTATGTACCAACATTCTTGGTCTAAATTTTGAAATTCAAACTTAATCTAGGTCTGAAGAGCATAATGTCTCATAGGATGTGTGTGTGTGTATGTGTGTGTGTGGTGCTGGGACCACACACACACATACACACACACATACCCGGGACCTTGTGCATATGAAGCAAGCACTCTATCAACTGAGCTATATCCCGAGCCCTCTCATAGGATTTTACCTCTGGATGGTGGATCATTTCTGTGTTGAACTCATGAAACATGTCATTATTTATGAGTAAATGTGCATGAAGATATATGAAAGCCACTGTGAATAATTTGAAGACAATCCATTAATTTGTGATTAACTGGAGAATTCATTCTCCTTGGTGGATAGAACACCAAAGGGAACTTTCTACTCAACACGCATGTATATTTCTTAGATTCTCATTAGCTCTTTATACTTTTAAGCAGTTATCTACTGTAGATAGGACACACGGAGGCGTCTACGTGTGACTGTAGTTTAGATAAAGTGCAAATTATTTATGAAGGAAAGTGTTCACCCATCACAGAGTATATTGAATCCCAGAAATCTTATTCTACTATGTAAATTAAAATACTGAAAGAATGCTTCCTTGTTCTTTAACAGCCCATTTCTCCTTTTGGCCAGAACTCTTCTGGCCCATTTGATGCCATTAATTAAAAAGAGCAACTCCATCTCAGATGGCTGCATCCTAAGTGATCTCTTTGCAGAGACTTTCAGTTGACATTATTGCTTGCAATTGCCCTCATGTTGGTTCTTCTGCCTGGTGGGTATTTAGATTGTAACTGGAAGTTGGTAAGTCCCATGCTGTCACCTGATCATCTTGAGGAGTTTTTGAATTCTAGTGTTGTGTTAATAAAGCTCTCTCTTTTTGCTGAAAAGCAACTTGTTCAGTGCTTCGCAGCTTATTGTTGGTAGAGTTAAGTTTAAGAAGATGTGGATGGTGTCCTGGCCCTGCTTATTTATGTGACCTTTTGACCTACAACTTCATAGGTTTGACTCAATCTAGCTTTCCAATGTTGAATTGTTGATATTGATACAATTATTTATGCAATCAGCTCCAGAAGAGCTCGTGCAGGTTGATAATAACAATAAGCACCCTCTGTAAAGAAGAAGGTCACTCTTCCATGGAATCACAACAGGTGGGACAACAAGCCCTTCCAAAAGTGCCTTTCATTGGTAAAGTGACACTCCCCATTTTACTTGCTTTAAATTGTTCAGCTAAAATCTTGACCTATGAACATATAACGTGTCAAGTGGCTAGAAAAACAGCAGGGGGAGAATCAGCCTTATTGCATTTTCTGTTAGGAGAATATCCTTAAATTATATCGAATTCTTACCTTATAAAGCACCATATGGCTCTTTGGCTCTAGCAGTGGCGGCTTCAACCATGCACACTACTTGAAAAGTAATTAAATTGAACAGACACTGTCCTTGATTTAAAGTCAGAGGGGGAAGCAGTTAATTGAATAGAAATGACAGTTCTTTTCTTGCTTTCTTTTTTAAAGGCTAGGCCAAGTTTAGAGAAAACGTAAATATTAAAATGGAACTGCCCTAAACAGCGAAGGCGAATGACTTGCTTGGTGAATGCAATTTATTTTCTTTCACATGAACCTTCCTTTCCAGGCCAGGAACAGTTGGACTTTGTGATTCCTTGTCACCTTGGTGCAGAGGCTCTCAGACCTTTTCTCCCTGGGATTTTCAGGTCCGTTTTCAGGTTGAAGGGGCGTGTGGGACAGAAGCTGGGGGATGAAAGATAGGATTGTTTTCTTGTCATCCTGTACCCTTGCCACCTGGCGACCGTGTTTCTGATGACTGGAGACACATAATGGCTATCTCAATGCAACATGCTCCTTTATTTCCTGGGGGTCAGGCACCAGGAGGACCAGGAGGGCAGAAGATCTGTTGAAATGTGACCTTATTTGGAGTAGGGGTAAGAGTCCCAGAGCATGCAGAGGGGTCGAAGGAAATGACTTCAAGGGAAAGTTCATCGAGTTCTGAAATCAATAGTTAAAAGTCAAAATGCATATTTCAAAGAACAAAGTATAATTTAAATGCTATAATTTAAATGCTCTTTGCAGGGTATGGAGAGAGGTTGATCAATGGTGATGAAGACATAGTTAGTAGAAAAGTTGTGGGGTAGGATGAACAGCAGGGCCACTTACATGATGAGAGTGCACTATATATTTAAAAAAGCTAGAAGAAAGGAGTTCAAATTTTTTCACCAAAATGAAAAGATAAATATTTGAGGAGATAGTTATGTTGAACTGGATTTTAATATTTCACCATGTATACATGTATGAAAACATTACATAGTTCTCTATAAATATGTACAATGTTTATGTGTCAGTTAAAAATAAATTTAAAATAAAAAAATAATAAACAATTATCACCCTTCCACGTCAGAAAATAAATACTCCCTGGGGTGAATGAAGGGAAGGGATTTTTTTTTTAATAAAAAAATAGATACAAAATAAAAATCTCAGGTGAAAAGAAAATCAATGCTAACGTCTGTGAACTGGAACTCTTAAGACACATATTGAAAGTCGTCATAGCTTGCCCCACTCAATTAGATTTTGCCTTTAATTGCTTTTCTTTTCATCTCCAGCCAGATTCTTAAGCTTATTCACATCACAGGAGGGATTGCCTGTGCAGAGAAGACCCAGGTGGGATATTGGTGAAGAAACACATGTTTTTCCACCTTCCCTTTATTCTTCTAGAACTGTTATGAGTGGAAATCTTTTCACCTTTGCACCTGGAATAGAGCAACCCTGCGTGAACAATTACTTGGCTTCTGTACACTCTTTGGTAAGCAGGTACTTCTGCCATGGAGTCCAGTTTTCTAGTGTGCAGGTCAGGGAACAGGTTTGCATAACCCTGGGGAAGGTGAAGGCAGAGGTGGAGGGCTGAGAAGCAGCCAGGAGAGACTTGGGTTAAGTGCTGGCCTGGTTGCTACCTGTCCTTTACGGGATGCCAGCTTCCCTCTTTGGGCTATAGTTCCCTGATTGCTACAAAATGAAGGGAATACAGTAGATGATCCCTAAATTTCTTTAATCTCCCCTTGACTGCATGCCAACTTATTCCCATAACCTCCCAGTGCATTTTAATGGAGGACTCAGGTAAATTCAAACAACCAGTCATTGTCCAATTGGAGGGCAGGATCTGGAATGGACCTTAATTTAGCCTGGAAATATGTGTATTCAACATGGGTGAACTATTTTTCTGTAGCTCCTATATTTTAGGAAAGGGTGTATTAGATAAGGGAAGTTTTCTCTGCAAAAGGGAAACTGATCAGCAATTTACGAAGAGTAGGAAAATTTAATATTTTTGCTGGGGAGGGATTGTTAACTCTCCCATGCAAAACTCGTACAGATTATTATCTTTCCAGATTTCTCTTAAGATACAAGAATTGGGCTGGGGTTCTGAAGCCCCATTTCCCAGTGTGTACCATATGGAGAAGTCTCCAGAACTAAGTTCTGAAAGTATGTGTGTTGAGAGAGGGGTGAGCAAAGGACTCTGCAGTGCATCATTTAAACCTGCACTTCTCAAAATTTTTAGTAGGTTGCAAGTACATTTTGTATTTTTATCATTATCATCACCTTAAGTGACTGGTGTTCTGAGGACGGTTTGGGGAGTCTGTACTTCTACTGTTCACTTATTCTCTAGAAGAAATCTTCCCTTTGTATGGCAGCAAAGTAGAATCAAATTAGATGCATTGAAGAAATTTTCTTCATGAAAATATGCTGCAGTTGAGTGAGGAAGGGTTTTGGAATGTGCTTGGCATGACACTGAGGCCCTGGGTTCAGTCCCTAGTGCTCATGTGGATAGACACACACACACACACAACCATTTTTTTTTCAGGTTCCCATTTGATCAGGGCTTTCATAAGAATTCTTGCCCAAAACACTGATTTGTGAATGAAAAAAAAAAAAAATAAGAATCAAACTTTCAAATGAAGAGCTAGCAATTAGAAAAAGTGAAATAAACCCTTTTGTCAACTCACTCGTGGTTTTGTACAACTTTTGGGAGTAATATTTTGAAGTTGTATTCTTCCCTTTTACTTGGGATAGTGGCCAAGGACTCAATATTAGCATTTACATGCAATCTGTGGGTGGTGTTGCTTATCTCCACTGTTATGTAATCCTCATTGCTCATTAGGATGCGGTGTTCTTGTTGTTAGCCTCAAACATTTCTCAGGCAACTAATTACACGTGGGATTTGGTCGTGCAGTGTTCAGGTTGGCTAAAAAGTTTTCACGTTTATGCAATAAAGAAGCATGGGCTGCTTTCACTGAGCTGTGTTAAAAGTTTTCTTCTGTTTTGGCAGGTTTCAGTTGTAAAGAACCTCCTGGTTTGGAGAATGTAGGTTAGCATACCACTGAGGAAAGTCCCTCCCTGAAGCACAGTAGTCAAGCAGGAAGCCAAAGGTGGCCAGCACAGATTGCTACCACAGCCTCTCTCTCACCCATCTCCTGCATCTCTGCCACCTGGTGTGAAAAACATGGTGGACAGAGAGTGACCATGGTTGAACTGTCCATGTTCTACTTGGATTCTAGATCAGGATAATTCTTACTACAAGTATCACTTGGTATCCATTCTTATTCCTGAGAGTACAGTTTTGTTCTACCTTGTGATTAGAACTCTAGCCACAGAGGTGGTGCGCTTCATTCATTCATTCATTCATTCATTCATTCATTCTGTGGTCCTGGAGATTGAACCCAGGGAAATTTTACCACTGAACTACATCCTGAGGCTTTTTGTTTGTTTGTTTCTGTTTTTAAATTGGAGATTGGATCTCCTCAAGTTGCACAGGCTGGCCTCAAACTTGCTATCCTCCTGCCTTGGCTTCCTGAGTCACAGGACCACAGCACTATATTCAGCTCCAATATTTATTTTTCAATGAATGAATGAATGGATTACTCTAAGCTTGGTATCGTGGAAAGATGTGTAGGAGAAGTCCGGCTCCATCCATAACCAGCTGCCTGACCCTAGAGAGGTCAACCTTCCAGACTGTGGTTTCCCAATGGATGTAGGTTTGGGCCTCTCACCTGGTATAGTTGGCTCTGCTTCTCACAGAATATAGTAGAGACTCGCAGGGTGAAGAGTCAGTTTCTGGGCTATTCTTGTTCCTTCCCTTTCCCTGGATTTGTTAGAATTTCCAGCAGCCAGACGAACGAAACTCATTTGGCACCTTCTTTTTATTACAAAGAACATCTACTCTGATTCTAGTCTATTCCTCCTTGGCTGCCATGTACCTCACTCCTCTCACCCTCACCATCAAAAGATCTTAGATAGCAAAACCATTAAAGATTATATAACAATAAAAAATTATATAAACAAGTATTGTAAATAATTTATGAAGCGCTTACTACATTCCAAGAAATTTTCATACTCTGTTTTGCTGAATCCACACACAACCGTGTTATCATTATTATTCCCCATTTCATAAATGAGGCTAAAGAGGGTTGTCGTTTATGTAAATCCACATCTCTAGAAAGTGTCAAAGCCAGAATTAGCACCCAAGGCTCTTTGTCTCCCAAACCTTTTTTGTGTCCTCATAAAAATTGTGAGAGCCTTGGGACAAGTCCCTTCTAGGGCTCCTTCCAGCTCTGTAATTCAGTGGGTCTGTGTTGGCCTTTTTTTTTTTTTTTCTTTCCAGTGTCCCTAATTTCGTGCTTCAGTTTCCCTAATTTTGAAGCCACAGAGCAGTCCTTGGTTCTGGTGTGGCAAATACTGGGAAGCATGCTCTTTAAGCCTGGGTGTGAGCAAATGTCACCGTGGTGGTTTTTTTTTTTTTTTTTTTCACTTCCTCTAAGTTGGAGACCATGTTTTATTCACCTTTTTCCGTATACAAGGACCATGAGGTCAGTTTTGTTATTAATTGCCATTTTACAGGTAAAGACGTGGAGAAAAAGAAGGGTCACATAGTTCCTAAATAACAAAGCCAATCTTCAATTCAAACCTTTATTCCAGAAGTCAAGAGCAAATTTCTTTCAATGGTGACACATAGCAGGCATTTTAAAAAACTTTCCATGGAATAAATGAATGACAGCATGACATCTCAATTCCTTTCCTGTGTTCTTAAACACAAGGTGTTAAATGGCTCATGTGCAAATACCATCTCTGTGGATCTGCTATATCAGGAAGCCCAGATGTTTGTATGAAAAATTCAAAAGAAAAATGAAGAGAGGGAAACACCTTAGACTTTGGCACTCACTGGCAAACGAGAATCTGCTTGATACAGTTCTGGGGGTGCATGGGAGTCTGAAGCTGTTGCTACCATAGAGTCATCAGCCAAGGTCAAATGGTAGAACCAGGAGAAAGAAAACTGGGACATTACTAAAGTTTGCAAAGAAAGATGAGCACTCTTGGGATAAATGAAATCATCACCAAAGACTATTTTGCTCATTTAGAAAACCTTCTCAAAGCGATCACAGTCCTTCCTAATGATCTCTCTTTCCCTGTTGGCAACCATCTCCTACATCTTTCAAAGTTGAGAAGGGATTCTTATGTAAGGAGGAAAGTAAAAGCTCAGAGTGATGAGGTGATGTTAATCAGAACAGAGACTTGGATGCTATTTGCAAGAATAATAATCCTTAAGCAATGGTTGAAAGAAAAGGTCCTCACCAAAGTGTTTCGTTTCAGCACTTAAATATCTTTTCAGATATTAATTTAACATGGAGCTTAGATATGGTAATACTGGATGTGGCTTTATGCATATTCTTCCTCTAATCTCAGTAATGATGTGCTGTATTTCACATGCTTTATCACCTTGAGCTCTATCTTCCTATGATTATTTAGTTATTGGCTGTTAAGAAAACACAGGTACTTAGTGATGATTTTTCTTTTCCTACTGGTCTGTACCAATATGAACACATTTATTTTTCTACCTTCTTTGCCCGCCCTTCCTTCCTTCCTTCCTTCCTTCCTTCCTTCCTTCCTTCCTTCCTTCCTTCCTTCCTTCCCTCCTTCCTTCCTTCTGCCCTCCCACTCTCTCTCTCTCCCCCTCCCTCCTTCCCTTCATTCCTTGTCTCTTTCTCTCTTCTTGTGGTGCTGGGGTTCAAACCCAGGGTTCATACATGCTAGGAAAGTCCTATACCACTGAGCAACATGCCCAGCCATATTTATTGACCTGTAGGGTGTCTATGGAATCATGAGAGAGCCACTGAATTCTATCCTTAATATTCTTCCCCCAAAAATGGAGAATAAGAGTAACTGTCACATGAGAAAATGTACATACATTGTAAAAGGAACCAAAATGTTGTTCTTATTATTTTGTACTCATTCTTCTCTGATAAGAAATACTTAGGTAATGTGGTTTGCATTTTGAGTAGTTTTTTCCAGTAGAGAGTAAAGAGGGAATTTCCTTGGTTCATCTCTAGTCATTGCCATCATCATGGTCATTATTATTATCAGGAAACACTTACTGAGCACTTGTCACTTGTAGGGCAGGTGTAGGACCTGCTGAGAAGAGAAGAAAGCATAAGATGGCAACTTTGTAGCAGAGAGATTTATAAATGAATTTGGAAGACCACATATGCCCATGAATTAAACCACAATGCAAAGTATCCTAAGATGAATGCAGAGTGAACACTACGGCTACTAAGACCCATGAGAAGTCAGAGGAGAGACCAGAGAGGAGACGGCTCATACAACAGGATGCATGAGGTAGCTCAGAAGGATGGGCAGGTAGCACTTGGGGATCAATGGCTCAATGGTGTATCAATGTTAGGGGCCCACATGGGCCATATGGGAAAGAGAGATGGTGCTGGGCCCAGATTGGTATTTTGCCTTATTCTGTCTTCTGGCCCCCTGAACTAACCAGTGACAGCATATTATCACTCTGGGTTTTGAATTTCTCTGCCTTTTTTTTTTTTTAGATCCAGGAGATATTGATAATATAAAGGACTAAAGCAGTTTGTTAAAATGTTATATATCATAATTCTTATAATTATTGAAATTGGGCTAGATGCTGGAGGTACACACATCTTTATATCAACAGAAGTTGAAGAGAAAATCAGTTTGGGTTTTTATAATCTTGAAAATGGCAGCCAGCAAAATAAGATTCATCTGTCATCTCTAGAACTACTCATATCTGACTTCTGATTCACAGTGTGTGCCTTGTCTCTCGACCCACTCACTGTCCTTGGTAATGAATGACTCCCACGCTTTACATCTGGTGGACAGTTCTGCTGGCTGCTCTTCTTAAGGTTGCAAACTGACCAGTTTGCACAGGTCCTCTGCAATGTCACCTTGACTCTGCAGATTAATTAGCTTTGGGACTTGGTGCAAATCACTTTCTGTGTGCAGGACTTTGTCTCTCGATTTACATTATGAAATCCTTGGGCTAGTAGGCTAATATGTTTCAAACCTCTTTCAGCAGGTGAGATTATTTCCTCCAGCAGAATTCTGTGGAATCACAACTTATACAAATAGAGTTTTCTGATAAAGAAGGAGGTGATGTGGGGATTGAAAATCCAAAATAAGACCACCGGGCTCTTCCCAATGATTTTGGTCACTAGCGCACTGGGGAAACCAGGTTGGATGCCACTGAATCGAAGGACTTTTAAAGTCTCCTCTAGTGGTGATTTTTGTTATTCCAATTCTGTTAAAAGAAATCTTTTTTTTTTTTTGGGGGGGGGGCAGATATGGGATTGAATTTAGGAGCACTTGGCCACCGAGCTACATCCCCAGCCCTATTTTGTATTTTATTTAGAGACAGGATCTCACTGAGTTGCTCAGCACCTTGCTTTTGCTGAGGCTGGCTTTGAACTTACGATCCTCTTGACTCAGCCTCCCGAGCTGCTGGGGTTACAGGTGTGTGCAGAAGAGAAGAAATCTTAATGGGATCATCTCAGTGTACTGGCATGCCATTGAAATGGATTGCCATGTAGGGTCTTTGGAAAAATTCCGTGTCACATGGATACTAAGGGACTTGGTTTAATCTGGGAGATTAAAACCTCCTATAAGGTTTCCTGAGGAAATAGTTGAGTTTGATTAGATTGCATGTATTTGTATTTTTTATTAGCTGAAGGCATGGTTAAAAATCTGAAGGAAGGTAAGATAACAGGGAGGGTAGGAATTGAAGGTGAGTGGTGTGGAATGTAGCTGCAGGTGGATGTCCAGGCCTATCCCGCAGGCTGTTCAGGTTGTGCTGGAGATTTGGGCCTTCATTCTCAGAGCAATGGGAAGACATTGGAAGGTTTCTGAGGAGGTGTATGTGACACAAGATCAGGGTTGAGCTTTTCAGTATGCAGCATAGCTTGGAACAGGGAGAGGGGTGGGCAGGGGTAAGTGTGGAGAGAAGAGTTACAATCTAAGCCTGTAAAGGAATGTGGTAGACCTGGAAGACTTAGGAAGTGACATGGATGGTGCTGGGTGAAGGACTGGATATGGGTGGGAAGGGACAGAGGGAACAAAGAGGATTCCTGAGTTTCTGCCTTTAGCAACTAGATGCATATTTTTTTTGCTGTTCTTGAGACATGGAACAGGACCAGGTCTTGGGAGGAAAATCTGATTTTGAGTGAGATCTTGGAAACAGTAAGGCTAAAATGTGTAATCATTGGATGTATGATTTGATTGATGTATGGATCCAGAGTTCAGAGAAGAGATTGGGCTGGAGATAGAATTTTGGGAGTCACAGACTAACTGATATTCGTCTTAGAAACAAATCACCAGCATGGGTGAGATGGCCTGGGGAGAGTGTAGGTGAGTGGGGTACACTGACTGGCGAGGGAGATTGGCAAGATGGCGGCAGAGGGGAAGAACAGGGAGAGGGCGGAGTCACTGCTTGGAGTGCTTTGGAGGGAGAAGGGGAGTACTAAACAATATCCAGGGATCTTCTAAGGTGGGATTCGCATTGGTACTTTCTCGAGAGCCATTCCTATGGAGGAATGGGAATGGAACCCATGGGCAGGAATGGGACAAAATGTGAGTGGGAACAGGACACAGAGGCAGTAAGGTTAAGAAAGGAAAAAGGCAATGCCATAGTATCTAGAGGAGATGTGGAACGAAGGCACAGCTTCTTTTAAATATCTACATCTGTATGATACATTGAGATGACAAAGAAACTCAAATGTAAATCTGATGGAAAGACCCAGAAGAATGGGAGAAGTGGGCTCTAAAAGATAGAAGAGGTTTCAACACTTCCTGAGAAGGAAGGAGAGAAGGGGATCCAAGCTACAAATGCAGAATGGAACTTACGTCTAGACTCTCATTATGATCATTATTGGCTGTCCTAGCACCTGGGCACACTCAGTTCTTGGCAAGTAAACTGGCACTATATCTCAGTTGTTCAATCAGTATCCAAACACATTGGTTAAACACTTGTGTACTAGTATGTGTTAGCAACAGGGCTGTGAAGATGAATATGATGCAAGTCCCTCCAAGTTAGTGGGAGAGGGATGCCCAGAGATAACTATGACTGCAAGCTGGGACAGGGAGCCCCAGGAGTACCATGGGTAGCAGCCTGGTGTGCTCTGGGGCTTAGTTCTGTGAGGTCTGCCAATGGTCGCTCCCTGGTTCCAGACAAAATCCCCCTGGACTCATTTTCCCCACCTGAAATAAATCATTTAAAATCTCAGTGCCTCAGTTTCCTCCTCTCTGAGGAGAATAATAGTGGCTGATGTCAGAGGGAAGTAGTGAGAAAAGTCAATAATATGATGGGACTGTAAATGGCAAAAGGTTTACTAACAATTAGTGCCACTTGAATGCTGAATTATAAACCAGGATTACATCTTTGTCAAAGAGCTGGGCAACGAGCTAGCATTCTATGAGGGCATGGTAGCTTGCCTTTGAGATGTACCTAGGGTAAAAGCTTTTCCCCTTAATAAGAGTGTTTCAAAATGCATATTTTAAAAATCTAAAAGGCAGAAGTTGCCTGAATCTTTTGGTCCTACTATGCTTAATTGTTCCATGTAGATAAAAATTTTATTTCCTTTTTTTAAAGGTATTGAAGTAAAGGGGAGAGTGGAGACTCTCCAGTGTCTTCATATATTTAATCATTCATTAATTCAACAAATGTTATTTATTGAACTTGAGCATGCTCCACCAATCTTGGATATTTCTTAGGAGTCCATGGCCAAGGACTCTTCGACTTGCAGTTTTTTTTTTTTTTGATTCTTAATTGACTTTATTTTACATAAATAATTTTGGAGACTTCGACTTGCAGTTTTTATAAGTGAGAAATGGATCTTTTTTTAAAAAAATATTATTTGTATAACTCAGAAAGAGAGTAATGAGATTTTAAAGTACATTTTCATATTCAACAATTTATTTAAATCTAATCCATCTGGTTAAACAAATACTAGTAACAAGAACTTTAAAAAACATCTCTTAGAGAAAAAGAGTAACTATTTTGTGGGGGCCTATAACTTTATACACAGTCCACTCTGCATCTGTGGATTCAGCCAGAAATGGGAAAAAAAAATGCTCTATAGTGAAGATGTACAGATATTTTTCTTGTCATTATTCCCTAAACAATACAGTATAACAACTATATAGCATTTACACTGTATTAGGTTTTTATATGTGATCTGGGGACATTTAAAATATACAAAAGGATATGTGTACAGGTTGCATGCAAATACTGTGCCATGACAAATGCCCTCACATTTTGTATAAGGGACTATCTGCAAATTTTGGTATCCTGGAGTGGGGGAGGGGTTACTGGAATCAGTCCCCTTGCAGATATGAGAGGTCACTACCTATCTAATCTTATTTAACTCTCCCAGAAACTCTGTAAGATAGACATCAGTATCTCCATTTTACAGATAACCAAAACTGAGGTTTTGAGAGATGAAGAAATGTGGTTCTGTTTACACATTCAATAAGGAGTGGAACTGAGTTATTCACACATCACTATCTGCTTCCAGAATTCTCTCCTGTTCTCTACTGCCTCTCCAACTGTAAGGACCTGGGTCTCCTTTCCCACCCTCCAGGCAAACAAAACATTTGGTATGTTTGTATGAATTATCAGTACTTGCTGACCTTAAAAAAAAAAAAATCAATGAAAGTGTGTTTATCTAATTGTGGCAGTACTCTGTAATTCTAAGGCCAAGAATAATAATTTATGTAAATCTAAGAAATCTATTTGTATTAAGGGATTGTTGTTAATTTTTTATGCTGTTGTGGCTATACTTTGCAAAGGGGTCCTTGTCTTTTGGAAATAAATGCTCAGAAATGTTCATGGTTAAAATGACAGAATGTCTAATTATCCACTTCAAGAATGAGAAGGTGAAAACGGACAGTTTCATTGGTCAGAGTTGGACAAAGGGATGGTGCTTGATGTGTCCATGAGGGCGCATGGTATTCTTTTCTCTTGTTTTTGTATACAGATAAGATTTTTTGTTATAGGAAAAAGTTAAAAAATTAATAGGTTTCGGTATGACTAAATAAATAAATAAAAGGAGGAAATGTTACTGCAGGGATGACTACTATGGTTCTTTAGTTTTTGTTTTGGTACTGGGAATTGAGCCCAGGGCCCCTCTACCACTGAACTATGTCCCCAGTACTTTTTATTTTGAGACAGGGTCTCCCTAAGTTGCTGAGGGTCTCACTAAACTGCTGCAGCTGGCCTTGAACTTGCGATCCTCCTGCCTTGGCCTCCTGAGTTGCTGGGATTACAGGCAGACACCACTTGTGCCCAGCGAAGTTTTTGGTTTTAGTGATGATTTTCTTACTTTCACCAAACTGATTCCAAAACACTGGGGAGGGTATTTTGAAATAGCATTTGTTTTTTAAAAGATCACCTTCTGCCTGGTGCAATGGTGCATGCCTGTAATCCCAGCGGCTGAGACAGGAGACTCGTGAGTTCAAAGCCAGCCTTAGTAATGACACTAAGCAACTCAGTGTGACCCTATCTCTAAATAAAACACAAAATAGAGCTCACTTTCTTCATACAGACTAAAGGTCGATTCCTCTAATTTATGGTGTGAACTTGAGTCAGTGATAGCTTTTGTACCTGGGGGTTTCTCATCTGGAAATGAGAGAACCAGTCTAGACAATATCTGAGATTCTTTCCATTTCTAAAATTCTGTAACTGCACCTAGCGTCACCTCTCTGCTATGTAGTCATTAGCACCCATATTCATGGAGGGACACAGCATGAAGATTCCTGACACACCCTGAACACTTATCGGGGGATAAGACCACCTAAATCAAAAACTGCCTTCAGGGCAAAGCACACACCTAGATAGTCCTCCAGAATACTAGCACCTAGTTGACACCTAGAGCTTTTCACCCTTGGCTGTAGGTAGGTTTGAAACACAAATTATTGGTTTTCTTGAAGAAGATTCCTGTTTCCTGGGAGAGAGAACTAAACTGTAATACAACAGAAATTAAAAAGTCTTCCTTTCAGAACACTATCCTTATGCTTAAATCTCAACAGCCTTTTTAGTAACTCCAACTCCATGATGAACAAGTACACGTTTTATTTAGATGCAATCTTGTGAAAGCCAAATCTGGTTTAAGGAAGATGCAGGGTACAGAGTTGAGCAACAACGTTCCTGTGGACTCATCAGCCAGCAGAGCCTCCCATGAGCTGATGTGACTTGACAAGCTGTGTCCTCAAATGTACTTCATTTGTGCATTTATCAGCTGTGTCCCCACCCACACAGGAGTACCACAGAAGAAACCTGTATCAGAAGCTTGCTTTAGTTGAATTGGGACTTCAGATTTTTCTAGATTTCACATCTATTTAGGGAAGTGGGTTTTTTAAGGTTTACCATATATCCCATATTGAAAATAATACGATGGGTTACTGTTTACAAATACTAAAACTTTTCCAACTTATTATCTTTTCTCATGTCTGAGCTGTAATTCTGACTCTTAGATTCACTGCAGATTTGATATTAAATAAGATACATTTCAGAAACCTCTAGAGACTTCCTTTTTGGAGCAATTCCTTTAATTCACACAGTTCTTTCTGGAGTTGCAGTTCCTTTGGTCCAAGGAATGACTTTGGCTCTTAAATCTGGATCTTTCTTCAAGTCCCCACCGGTTTACAGTTTCCCCTTTTCCTTATGTCATTCCTGAGGGAATTTCCTCCCAATGAGGAGGAAAAGTGGCACGGGGCAAGGAGAGTTTCCAGTTCCCCTGGACTCTCAAAATAGACCTGGAAGGTAGGTTAAAAGATGAGAAGGGAAGGGGACAGAGCAGCAGTCAAGGTGAGGACCCAAGAGGGGCATGAGTTGGCTGGGGAGAGTGAGCAGCAGGCTGGGTGCAGCTGTAGATGACGTCAGCAGGAAAAACTGAAGTGAGGATTTGGTTGTCACATGGATAGTCGGGGTTGGCTGTGACTTGTCACCTTGAAAACATCTAAGCGGCAGCCAGCATGTGAGGAACCTCTTTTGTCAGGCTACAGAGAGGGGGACTGAAAATTCAGAAAAGCTAGAAGCCCCTCATTTCTGCACATGGCTTCTAAATCCACATTCAAAACCCCCCTCCTCCTGCAGCTCAAGGGGTCCTGAGGACTAGGGGCCCCGCACCAGGCAGATGTCATATCTTCATGAGATGGAGCTAAAAAAGACATTTAATAAAAATATATATTCTTAAAAATACATAAAAAACACATTCTTTACAGGTTTATAGCATAAAGACTACAGATGCATTAAGATAAAGTTTAAAAATCTGTAATCCTTTAATAGAGAAACAACCTATAGGTGGATATTTGTGCGTGTGCGTGTTTGTGTAACTGATGTTGTCTAAAGAACTAGCATGTGAAACACTAGTCAATTTCTGTACATTACGCAACACATAGTCCCCACTCAACAAACTCACTTTTTTCTTTTTTGATTTTCAGTTTTTCTCTCTTCACCTTTAGTTCATTGAGTTTTCATACTCAATTTCTCTAGCTTCCCAGTCTATTGCCCTACCATATAGGGCAACTAAGCTACTTCAGTTGAATTCATTGCTCAATTTTGGGGGGCCCTGTTTATAAAGTGCCAAATAGACAATGTTTCTACTGGATATATGGTCAACTTTTGTTTCTTATACTTGAAAGCCAGTAGGACAGTAAAGGAGTTAGTAAATACTTATTAAAATGGTCATGGGAGGGCTGGGGATGTGGCTCAAGCGGTAGCGCGCTCGCCTGGCATGCGTGCGGCCCGGGTTCGATCCTCAGCACCACATACAGACAAAGATGTTGTGTCCGCCGAAAACTAAAAAATAAATATTAAAAAATTAAAAAAAAAATAAAAATAAAATGGTCATGGGAGACCCTCTTCATCCCAGAGAAAATAAGGGGCTTTTTAGGATTAATTTTGACTACACTTGAGAAGAACCAAAGTTCTCATTTAACAATGAGGATAAGAGACACAAGTATGCAAATTTCAACAAATGGAGTGAAAATTACAGAGATTCCTCATTTGAGCCATATGTAAAATGTAACCCACCTGGAAAAGAATGAACAAATTGTAATAATGCAAATTAAAATTTCACCATAATGACATTGGTTTAAAAGCAATACTATTACCTTTGCTGTTGAATATCAAATTCTTATACCAGCAGTGTTCTTGCTCTGATGTTAGCATATTTTAAATGTATTTATGAGATGGGCAGAAAAATAACTTTAAAACAGTACAACCCTAATGAAATGGCCTACAATAGAACTTTAAAAGAGCTTAAGAATGAATTTGAACTTGTAAAAAGGTAATAAAAGGTAACCTGATGCCTGATCCCTTTTGAAGGAATTTGCACTTGATGGATACCGAGCTCTCTCTCTCTCTCTGTATATACATAGCTATATGCATATATATTCATATTCACAGATACATCTGTGATATAAATTTAATTATTAATAATCTACAGTTATAAGATCTAAATTATTTTCTGATCTTAATGATATACATTGTTTCTATGCTTCCTTCTGAAAAATTAAATTGCAATTTTTCCACATGATTTCCCCAAACTTAATAGTCTTCTTTGGGGGTTTATTAACTTTGAAATTCCTTCAATAATTTAGTGATGTCACCTTCAGTAGTGATTGAGTGGAATGCAAACCAAAACAAAAATTTGATAGCATTGTACTACTACAAAATGGGCAAAGCTATTAAAGCAACGAGACTATCTTGGCAACAATGGGAGAAATCAAAGATTTCACAGCAGGCAGGAGTAGAAATGTACACAGCGTTTTGGTACAGCAGGTTAGCACTAAGACTCAAAAGCCTTAGAAAAGTTTATTGCACAAATCTAGCAATTCTGCTCCTAAGAATTGATCCTCGAGAGACAGAGATGGGGAGAGGATACATATACAAAAGATACAATTATAATTGTGAAGTCCTAGAAACAATGTCAATGTTTAACAAGAATGCCAGCATATCCATATAAAAGGCTTCTATGCAGCTAGCAAAAATAATTTTGGGGGAGAATTTTTCCAAATGAAGAAAGGAATATGTTACTTAGCGACACTAGCAAATTATAATACACTGTTTACTGTATGGTTATAAACATACAAACAAATGGAAAATATCAAGTGCTTATTTCTGGTTAGGATATCACTTGTGGCTTTTCTTCTTATTTTAGAATTTTCCATAATTTCTCCAATAGGGACATATTATTTTGGAGGAAAATACACTTATGAAAATTAAAGTTTGTCAGAAATTGAAATTTATTAATTTTTAAATAAAATGTTCATTATATTGATTTTTGTGAATGCAATAAACACTGCTCATAATAACACTAAGAAGAAGGAGAAGGAGGAGGGAGAAGCAGCAAACCTTACTATTAATATCATTATAAGCATAGTTATTAGTATTATATATAAATATTATATAGCTGTACATAGTATCTCTATTTGTGATCCATTCATTTATTCATTAGTTAGATATGATGTGATGCTTTAATGCTTTCCAGCTTCTAACGGGCCTTTTTTTAATATTTATTTTTTAGTTGTAGTTGAACACAATATCTTTTATTTATTTATGTTTATGTGGTGCTGAGGTTTGAACCCAGGGCCTCGAATGTGCGAGGGGAGTGGTATACCACTGAGCCCCAACTCCAACCCTGTAAAGGGCCTTTTTAGGGATGATTTTATTTAGTTAGGTAGATATAAAAGGTATTTTTCCATTTTATGGAAGGAAAAAAAGAGGCTCGAAAACTTCAAAAACCAACTCAAAGTTTCCAAACTCCTCAGGTCCCCTGACATCTGGACCTTGGCGGCTATTTCTAAGTCATCCAATCCGGTTTGCATTATGAAGCTGTGTTCAGGAACATGTAGCAGGCAAGATAACCTAGTCTGCCAAGTGCATGCTAGAACTTCAGAACTGTTGTAGAATGTGGAGTAGGACAGTGGTTCTCTTTGGTTACAGTTAACTAGAGCTGGGAGTGGTGGCACATGCCTGTAATCCCAGAGGCTTGGAAGGCTAAGGGAGGAGGATCACCGGTTCAAAACCAGCCTTAGTAACTCAGAAAGTCCCTGGGCAATTTAGCAAGACTCTGTCTCGAAAGAAAATATAAAAAAAAGGGCTGCGGATGTTGCTCAGTGGTTAAGCATCCCTGGGTTCAATCCCTGGAATGCCCCCACTCTCCAAAAAAATTTATCCAGAGGGTCAGTTACTTTTCTGCAAACTTTACTTTTGCAGTTTGTATCCTAGACTTTCACTTTTAAACCTTTACTCTCCTTTGAATTTGGAGAAGTTTGTGAACATCATAGTTTGGGTCAGTTAATTAATGCAAATGAAGAAATTCTCACAGTCCTCCCTTGCCTTTGGTCAGAGCGCTCCAGGAAGAGCAGTGCATAGCAGCAGCAGGGTCAGAGTGATGGAATCCCAAGGGCAAGTTCAAAGTCAGGGGCCGAAGATTTAGGGTCCTGCTATCAGCGGTATTTTCCTATCCAGGGGTTTTCTTTTTAGAGATAAAGCCCAAATTTTGGCATGCATTAATATCCCTGGAGGGCTAGTCTGTACTCCACCCACTTCCCACTCTCAGCAGAGTTCCTGTGAGTCAAGTAGGTCTAGGGTGGAGCCTGAAAATGTTCATTTCTGACAAGTTTGCAGGTGATACAGTTAAATCAGGTGATGCTGTTGGTCTTGGGACCACAGTTGGAGGGATAATGGTTCCAGGATGTATTTCTCTTAAAAGGAACAGTGTTAAGTGTGTAAGGATACAGAGATGAATGGGTGATTGTAATTACAGAACAATGCAGCAACTCTGGAAGAAACGTGTGGTGGGAGGTTGTGAATCTTGGGGGGAATCTATGAATGCTTACAGAAGTAATATCTGGAGGGAGAGGAGAGAGCTCCAAGCAGAGCAAACAGGATAAGCAAATACAAAGGACTGTGGATACAGTATGCTCAGCATTAAGTTCTACCTAATGGATGGCTTGATATTACCTGTGTGTTTGTTGAATCTTTTTAACAATATATCATGCACCCAGAACTGTTGATCTGCTTTTCTTCACGCAATGGCATCGACTCTTTTCACTCAGTTTTAATCTGAATTTGTTCTTTCTGGAAGGCAGAAGAAAAATTATGAGCACAAATGGCCTTGATCTCAAACATGGAATGATTAATTACAATCTTTAATATGCATTACACATCCTGTGAAACTAACATATGTCTACATGCTACCCAAGCACCTAATTGAAAAGTTGAGCAAATTCACTCATTTGCACCATGTAATTGAAAAAACAGTCTTTAATTTTCAAAATTCTCTCCTTTTTTAAATGCTGAATTTAGTCAAATTGAGACAAAACTATGCCATTATTTTTTTTTAACTTCCAAACTTCCAAACTGAGGTTTTTACAATGAAAAATTGCTGATAGGTAAAATATATTATTGTGATATGAATTCTGAAGCAATTTCAGAAAAAATTCCTTATATGACCTATTTATGTTGCTTCCTATAAATATGACATTCATACTTTATAATAATTAAATATGCAGCAACCTATCTCTTAAATGTTCCAACTTAGATACCTGATTAAAAATACTGATTTTGGTTGGTTTCTTGTTTAGTCAACTGATTGAAAGATAGGATGGTTTTCTTAGGAACAACACCAGGTGAGAGTTAGAGATTCTGGCTCTGCTGGGAAAAGGGTGAATTTCCTGGCAAGAAAACCCAATATGAATAATTCAATCTCTTCTAGCTGGCTGATGAGTTTATGTGCACATTTTTTAAAATATGGGATTCAGGGACTGTATACTTTAATCTGAATACTCTGAGGACCTCACTTGTGAGGTATTTCGATAGCTCAGTTAGAATTGATTTCATAATTGCAAAATGGAGTTTGTAAAAGGTAAGGCATTTGTCATCTGTGAAAATCATGAGGTAATTGCTTTGTTAAGCAAAGAGTGTATATGATATGAAATTTAACGTCCATTTCAACACTAAGATTTTTTTTTAACCTTATGATTAATCAAGCACTTTAAATGTAAAGTTTTCTTTAAAAAACCTGGTGGTGCCAGGTGGATCCCAGGCTGGGTTCAAAGCCAGCCTCAGCAACTTAGTGGGGACCTAAGCAACTTATTGAGACCTGTCTCTAAATAAAATATAAAAAGGGCTGAGGATGTGGCTCAGTGGTTAGGCACCCCTGGGTTCAATCCCTGATGTTGTATCTACCATCTAATCCAGTATTGTATTACAATATTGTAATACAGTAGTATCTACCATACTGCTTAATACCACAGATGACACATAGTAAGTGTTTAATATGTGTGAAGAAAAATTAAATCCTGTATCAATCAACCACGTATTAAACACCTACTATGTATCATCTGTGGTATTGAACAGTATGGTAGATACAAGATTGAGACAGGATTTACTTTTTCTTCATAGCTTGCTATGATGCTAATGTTTCTGATGAAAATGAAAATTTCATTGATGTTCCTTGGAAGCTATGAACTGAATCCCTCTTCAAACAATTTGGAAAGTCAACTACTATGGCACATTATATCCACATATTTCAGGCCCTGAAATGATTTCTTTCTGAACCCTTCCTACAATTGTTTCAGTTCCTTTTGTGAAAAAGTTTCAGCCAAATAAACCTTGGCTGTCCATTCCAGAAAAGTTTCCCTTCATAAGAGAGTGGAGCTCCATGATTGACTTATTGTGCCTATGTCAATGTAATGAGTGAGGGGAAGGAAGACAGGCAGGTCACCCTAGTGGCTTTTGACATGACTCTTCTTTCCCTTGGCTCGACAGAGATGAAGAGCTTTGCCGATTCTTGCCCATGAGCGTGTGTCATTGAGCCAGGCCCAGTGGTATATAGTTGAAAGACCAGCAACTTGGGAGAGGAGGCATAGGCAGGAGGATCACAAGTTTGAGGCCAGCCTGGGCAACTTAGTGAGATCCTGCCTCAAAATAAAAAATAAAAAGGGGCTGGGGTTGGGGATGTATTCAGAGGCAGAGCACCTCTGGGTTCAATCTCTAGAACCACAAGGTGTGTTATGTATGTGGGAGAAAGTCCAGCATGCTGAGATTTGAGGGAACTCTCTCAAACAATAGAAAATCTGTGGTGTTCAGATCCACTAGGTCAGGCCATTTGTGGGAGTGTTCCAGAACTGGAAGTCATCTCACTGAAGGCCTTTGATAGCATCAGTCATCAAAGATGTGAGCTATCTATGATAGTTATGTAGTTTCCAAGGGTCGTGAGGAATATCATTGGGAACAAGAAACGATTCCTGTTTTGGGGTCAGTCTTTAGTTAAGATTTACTTTACTCAAACTCCCAAGGCTCTCTTCTCACTGTGAATTTGGCACAGGGAATCACTTCCAACCATATACACAGATGAAATTGCTTCTGGGTTTTAAAGCAAGACCAAGGACCCTCACAGTATTATTTTTTTCTATATTTTTTTATTGGTGCATTATCATTCTGCATAATGGTGGGATTTATTGTCACCTATTCATACAACTCATAGTATTACTTAATGATTACCCTGAGAGAAGAAAAAAGGAGACAGAAAAGGAGAAGGAGGAGGAAAAATAGAGAAAGCCAAGAGAAAAAGGAAGAGTAAAAAAGGAATACAATTGAATGTCATCTGATATTTTAAATTAACCATTGTTTCTATGGAAAACTACCTAAAACAATGAGAGTCATCTTGTACAGAAGATGATATGAATGAGGCTTACTGTCTGTCATTTCTTTTCATCTTAACAATTGTGGCATTAAAATTCAGGTAACAAAGAAGTGACCCATACATATTTACCACCAAGCCAAATATACATATGCATATTAACCAATAAGACTTATTCTCCCTCCTCTACGACTGGTCTTCCTTTGGCTCCTTTATTTATTTACTTTTGATTGGTACTTCCTACATACGCACAAAGGTGAAATTCCCTTTGCTACATTGGTATATAACATGATTTTTGCCAAATTCATTCCATATTTCTTCCCCTTTCGCTTCTTTCCTCCCTCTCTCTCATTCTCCTTCTATGCCACTGATCTTCCTTATATCCTTAGGATATCCTAGCACCCTTGCATGGCCTTCTTTCCCCTTACTTTTCTCTAGCTTCCACATGTGCAAGGGAACATGCAGTCCTTGATTTTTCTTAGTCTGTCTTATTTCACTTAGCACAATATTCTCCATTTTCATCCGATTACTGGCAAATGCCATTATTTCATTCATTATGGCTGAGTGAAAGTGTGTTGTGTATGTATACACACATTTTCTTGACCCATTCAACTATTGATGGGCATCTGGGTTGATTTCATAATTTGGCTGTCATAAACACTGAAGTGACTTGCATTGCGATAGTATGCTCATTTTAGTTCTTTTGGATAAATCCCAAGGAGTGGCATAGCTGGGTCATATGGTGATTCCATCCTTATTTATTTATTTATTTATTTATTTATTTATTTATTTATTTATTTATTTTTAGGAATAGCCATACTGCTTTCCAGAGTGGTTATACTAGGTTGCAGTCCCACCAACTGCATACAAGTGCACCTTTTCCCCCACAACTGTGTCAGCATTTACTATTATTTGTATTCTTGATTATTGCCATTCTGACTGGAGTTGAGATGAAATCTTAGTGTAATTTTGATTTGCATTTCTCTGATTGCTGGAGATGTTGAACATTTTTTTTTCATATATTTGTTGGCTATTTGTGTTTAGCTCATTTGGCCATTTATTGATTGCCTTTTTTTGGCATTTGAGTTTTTTAAGTTCTTTATGTATTTTGGATATTAATCCTTTGTCAGAGGAGTAGTTGGTAACAATTTTCTCCTATTCTGTAGGTTCTCTCTTAATACTAATTGTTTCCTTTGCAGAAGCTTTTTAATTTGATGTCATCCCACTATGTTGATTCTTGATTTTATTTCTCGAGCTTTAGGGGTC
Organism: Urocitellus parryii; assembly: GCF_045843805.1. Classification (NCBI taxonomy): domain Eukaryota; kingdom Metazoa; phylum Chordata; class Mammalia; order Rodentia; family Sciuridae; genus Urocitellus; species Urocitellus parryii. Next base: position 72,356,728 of record NC_135539.1, on the reverse strand, counting down.
TTTTTGGAGAAGACAATTGCCTACACCAACCTGATGGAGTGAAAACCCTATGTTTTCTTAAAGCAGTTGCAAGGTTTCTCATCTAATTCCTAAGTCTTTGATCCATTTCGATTTGACATTTGTGCAGATAAGAAATAGGGATCTAGTTTCATTCTTCTACTGTGAATATAGTTTTCCCAGAATCATTTGTTAAAAAGGCTGATAGACTGTTTTCTTAATAAAACGAAACACACAAATATATAGCAAATCATGAGCAGGACTTATTTCTCTAATAATGTAAAACAAAATTGTAGCTATAGCCAATTAGAATTTGCTAATTGTCCACTATCTATTTATAAAATGATCAACCATCTCTGGACATTTAAAGAGATTCATTGGATTTATTTGCAGGGTGTAGCAATACAAAGGTTTTCTGAAGAGGTGGTCATCTTCATGCAATATTTCTTTCTGTCCTAGCAACGAACTGGCACAAACAGACTATGTTTTAGTTGGATCATCTTCCAAACTTGAACGGAGTGTGAAACTTGTTCTCAGAGTGCTGTTCCTTGTATTTCCTGTTTGTTTTATCATAGATTTTTTTCTTGACTTCCTAATATTCTTGGATTAAGACAACTGGCTACTTCTGTCTTGGAGGACAATGTGCAATGAGAGGTTATGTCACAAGTTATTTGTAATGGCCAGGTGTGTGTGAAATGTGCTAATATTACTTGAAGTTAGAAACCAGTGTTTTAATTTGTTCCTCTGGGATTAAAAAGAGCATTGATTTTCATGGTCAAGAACAAAGAGTCACACACTTCACAAAGCCCTCCAAAGAAACAATTCAGTCCCTATTTTAAATGAAAGAGTCAATTTTCCTAGGAAAGTATGGCGTTTCTCTTGGATGTATTCAAGAGACATCCTTCCACCTTTATAATCTAAATCCATGAAGATATTGTGTGCATTACATGTTATGAATCTACTACAGCCCAAATATCTCCTAGGACTCGGCAGAGAGGACATCTGCCTTGGTCTTTCTGTACTTACATGACACTTTGAGCATATGATGTTCTCAATCCTTGTTCATTTGTTGTGATCTAATCTGCTGAATTAGTGAGATTCCTGTATCAATGTGAGTTGATAAAACATGAAACCAAGCCGGGTGTGGTGGCGCACGCCTGTAATCCTAGCAGCTTGGGAGGCTGAGGCAGGAGGATCGCGAGTTCAAAGCCAGCCTCAGCAAAGGTGAGGCAGTAAGCAACTCAGTGAGATACTGGCTCTAAGTAAAATACAAAATAGGGCTAGAGATGTGGCTCAGTGGTTGAGTGCCCCTGAGTTCAGTCCCCCGGGACAAAAAACAAAACAAAACAAACACAAAAAACATAAAACCAAGGTGAAAAGAAAATAGGTTTAAGAAACATCAGACTACTTGGAACAATATTGGAAAATTTAATTAGAATGGATATATCAGTAGTTCTCAGCCTTTTTAATGTCAGGACCCTTTGTCTTCTTACAAACTATGAAGGCCCTCAAAGTGCTTTGGTTTGTGTGTGTTATATCTGTGATATTTATCCTATGAGAAATGAAAAATGGGAAACTTTAAAAATGTTTATTTTATTTATTTAGTTTTTTGGTACCGGGCATTGAACCCAGGAGGGATTAATCACTGAGTCACATCCCAGCCTTTTTTAATTTTTAATTTGGATTCAGGGTCTTGCCAAGTTGCTTAAGACCTTGCTAAATTTTTGAGGCTGGTCTCAAACTTGTGACCCTTCTGCCTCTGCCTCCCAAGTCACTGGGATTACAAGTGTGTACCACCACGCCCAGCAAAAAAATGCTTATTTTAAAATTTGCTTAAATGTCACCATAATAAATCCATTACACGTTAACAGAACAGAACTAACATTTTACGTGAAAATTAATTGTATTTTCCAAAGTACTACAAGCAAACGAGAAGAGTGGCCTTATTTTATGATTTGAACATATCTCTTTACAGTTTGGATTAAGAGAAAACGGCAGGAATCTCATGCATGAGTTCAGTCTGCTCACACTTACATGGAAGTGGAATGAAGAAGTCCTCTGATACCCCTGAAAAGATTTCAGGGATCCCCCAGGACTTGTCAGACCACACTTCAAGAATGGCTGGCCTATTTAATACCAGAATTACAACTAGGGACTCTGTTGAGAAAATACTCAAAACTTGATCTACTCGTCCACAGGGCTGTATGACCTTCACAGGAAAATAGAATTTTGTACAATTATATGATTCTCCTGGACAGCTCCTGGGAGGTTTTATTTTGTTTTTCGTTGCATTCATTTTACAGGTTGATTTTGTAAATCACTTGTTATGCAGTTAAAGGGACAGTCGGATCCTTCAAAGCTCTTACCATCTGCACTTATTATGTTGTCACCCTCAATCTCCAGAAATATTTATTAGTCTGTCATTTAAAGAAGTGAAAAAACTATGTTGGTTCCCTAGGATTTTCCTGCCCTGTAAGATTGACACCTCTGCCTTGATGAGATCGTCCTGATCTGGTCCACTCTTTGCCTAGATAGAGGGACGGATAACATGTGGGTTGATAAGTAGGTGTATCTGGTTCCATGATCAGCATGGTGGAACTCTTCTGGTTAAATAGAATGTTTTATGAAGATACTTTTCAGAATTCTGCTAGTGCCCCCAGGCCTTTTTTATATTTTATTTAGAGACAGGGTCTTGATAAGTTGCCCAGACTGGCCTTGAACTTGTGATCCTCCTGGCTCAGCCTCCAGAGCTACATGCACCTCTGTGCCTAGCTACTGTGCCCAGCCAGGCTGAAGATCTTACAGTGATTTCTGTCAACATTCACTGATGCAGATTATTTTCCTTAATTTCCCTACGTCTAGGCTTCTGATAGAAAAATCTTACAGAATATATACATATGCACTTTTCAGTGTTGGAAATGCTAAAACAATTTAGAAAATGGAAAAGCATAAAAGAGAATAAAATATTGGTCTGCATTCATTACCTTTTCTGTATCTATTTTCCTTTATACCCTGCTGTTATGAACTAAGTCCAATTTTGGATGGCTGACATAAGCAGTGACAATCTGGCTTTTGAATTCATACGGTTGAATCTTAGGTATTCGATCTGTATTTTTTGAACAAATGAATGCACTAATGAATTAATCAGAGATAAATTGAGGTTTTTCTTATCCTACAGAGCCCAGGATGGTGGAAATACAGTGGGTCCATAACTATTATAGTTCATGAGTTTGTGTTTCGCCTGTCCTTTTAAGTCAGAAATATTATTTAGTGGAGATTCTATGGACAGCTATTTCTTTTTATGAATGTTTCATAGTGGCAACTTCTTTGTCTTTCGACTGACAAAAGTTATTGAGTAGATTTCCACTGAATATGTATCAAGTGCCAGACTTTGCTTTAGAGCTGTCAGTATCAAGAGAAGTCCAGTTCCTGGTGATGCTCAGGGTCTAACCATGGAGAAGTGCTATAAAGAACACGGGCATAAGGCACTCTGGGAAAAGAGAAGAGGCCTTGTTTGTCTTTCCCTGGAAGTTCAAAGAAGGCTTTCTAGAGGAGGAAATGTGAGAACTGAATCTTGGCTGGGAGGAGTTTGGCTGGCAGCATGGATGGATCTGCAGGTAACACAGGCTCAGAGTGGAGCAATGCATGTGAACCATCAATCAGAGGAACTTGATTGTAATTGACAGGAGCTCAACACGACCTGGTTTGAGCCAAAAGTCGACATACACTTTGGAAGTCTGGTTTCAGGAAGAACTTAAATTTAGTGTTTTCTACAGGATCATCGGCTTATTCCTTCTTTCTCCTTTTGGCTCTGCTTGTACTTAGAGTTGCCCTCATTCTCTTCTACTGCAGATAGGTTTGGGGCTTGTAATAGGGAAGAAAACCACCAATAGTCCCTGGTTTATATCTCTCCACCTCTGGGCCAGTTTAAGCAATCTTAGGGAGAAACCCCTGCTGTCCATTCTCGTGAAGGAGGTACAGAGTACCTGGGAAGTCACCTCACCAAAGTTAAATTGGACCAGAGAAAGAGGAGTTCCCTCATTAGTAGCTGGACAGCAGGTTGTTAAACACATGAAGAGAATAGTGGTCCACAAAAGTAGGTGAATTGGAATCAATTGCCATGAATTTGACCAAAGTCTTTCTCAACATCAGGACTGATTTCCCCCTCAAAGTTCATGTAGGTATTTATCCTAAGAAGTTTTATATCTTTCTCAGCTTTTTTTTTTTTTAAAGTGGGATTTTGTCTTATTTCAGAAAATACAACCTTCTCAAAGAAGGCAATAGCTAAGAACTTTCTTTGGGACTTGCATAAATCATAGCTTTCTCCCTATCCTTTATTTCAGACAAGGTTTTACCAGGTTGCCTAGGCTGGCCTTGAACTCCCGGCTCAAGAGATTCTTCTGCCTCAGCCTCCCAAGTAGCTGAGACTATGGATATGGGCCTCGGTGTCTGGCTAGAGACCCTTTTTATATTTTGAACTTTTTTTTTTTTTTTTTCCCAGCAAAGTTTTGGTCAAGTCAAGATTAAAAAAAAAAAAAAAAAGACAGGAGGGCAGAATATGTGAAGTGGGAGAGCGGCACTACATTGTTCCTTGGTGACAACAAGAAGGGTACTGTGAACTTTTGATGTGAACTTTTGATGACTGGGGACTTGTTTCACCCAAAGCCCAAAACGTGTGTCATGAATTACTCAAGTAGTGAGGATGGAGGATATGAGAGAGAGGGAGGTGGAGGGAGGGAGGGAGGGAGGGAGGGAGAGAGAGAGAGAGAGAGAGAGAGAGAGAGAGAGAGAGAGAGAGAGAAAGAAACAAGTTAACAATCACCGGGAATTTGATAAGATGGAAACTGTTTTACAGATGTCATCTCAGAATGTGATACTGTTTAGAAGATGGTTGAGGTAAGGGCCAGTTTTAGCTGGTAACTAAACCTCCTTCTAAGTGATGGGTCTGATTAAGTCCTTGCCTTTGCACTTGCTCAATGGCCTGTGAATCTGGAGGCTGAAGAGTCCACAGTGCTCAGCTTCTCACCTAGATGAACACTGAACAAAAGCTTACAGAATATGGCTTAGGGCAGTGGATCAATAACTCTTCTAGAGCAATTACATAGTTTATGCAAACATGTGCAGTTCTTGTCCAGAGCAATTTCTCTTTGGGCGTCATTTGTGAACTAATCATCACCAATGCAATGGCTATGGATCCCTTATTTACCAGGCAACCAATCCTTTGGTAAATTCTGGGAAACAAATGGGGTCTACCCTATCAGGCATTTTCATTAAAAGTTACCGGCAGTATACTTTGACTTGTGACTTTGGAAAACAACAGAAGTAATTACTTGCAAAGAATAAAAACAACACAAAGCAGTAACTGTTAATTTAGGCATATAAACACAACTAATTACATGTGACTTTTGCATGCATGGTCTTGTTTAACTGCTGATCCTTTCTCCCTAGGTGGCACCGCGCATAGATGGCTCATCAGAATTGTAGTCTTCCTGCTTTCCTGAAATCCTTGCAGATTGGCGGTGTTCCTTCTTGGGTACCACCTGATCCTTGTGCCTCGTTCTCAAGTGTCATATCTTCTCTAAGTCACCATGAATTCAGGTTAATTAGGACAGAATAAAGTTTTGTCCTCTTCTTCCCCAATACTCACCCATTATTGCTACTCCTGCAGCTTGATGTGCATTCCAAGGTGGTGGAGTTTGCTTACCTTATATTTGACTTCAATTTTCTTTGGCTCATGTTTTGTTTTGAATTATTCTGCTGTTTTCCAGTCTGCATTTTCTTTTTGGTGACCTATGATAATGGCTGTTCTTAGACTTTTTGAAACTGCTAAGTGGTTTGTCAAACTTTCTTGACCACAACCCACAGAAAGAAATTCGTTTTATGTTGTGCCCAGCACACACACACACACACACACACACACATACACACATATAACTGACACAGAAGTTTCTTGAAACAATACCATGTTTATTGCACAGAATAGAGCTGATCTTCCTACTCTTCTCTATTCTAATTTTTCCATTCCATTCCTTTCCTATAAACACACTGATTTCTCAATTCATTTATGGGTAGAGATCCACAGTTTGAAAAATATTGCTCTAAGGCTAATCCCTTTGCAAGGTGCTCAAAGGATAAAATCATCTCTAGTCACATTCCTGGTCTTTTAAGAACACATTTCATCTAGCCCAAGGATGAATGACAAGGCTAGGTGACATCATTTCCTCTGGTAAGCTCACAATATCTGTGATCTCAGTGAGTCAACTGACTCTGCTCTAATCACCAGACTGGATGGAACTATTTATATATTCATTTGGAGAAAATGATTAAATTTATCAGAGAAACTATTTGGAAGATAGTATTCATAGAAAACTAGGACTCGACAGATTATTTCCCTTCCAATTTTTTTTTCCTGGTCCTTAAGCCCACCGGTTCCCTTTTACAGTCAAATGTGATTTTTTTCAATGTTATTTTAATAATCCTTAGTACATCTCATGATCATTAAAATTTAGTGTATCAGTTTCTTACAAAACTATTATTAAAATCAACAAAAATCTGATTCTAAGCAGGTAGTCAGCAAATAATTCTCTGTCCTATTTGCCTCTACCCAGATTTATAAATTTGATAAATTTTGGGAAGTTTGTATGCCTTTCTTCTTCAGCTTTCTCCTACTCTTCAAAGGTCAATGTTATCAGCTGCTGAACTTCATTTTATCTAAGGTGAGTGGAGACACTTTCCAGATCTCTCCTGACAGAAACTGCCATTGCCCACCCAAAGTGCATCCTGCCTTTTTCCTTGGTAAAAGAATCTGATTTTGTTCAGATAAGCAAGGGAGTAGCAAGAGAGTCTTCCTTGTCTCAGGGTTGGTCATGTGACATCCATAGTTCTTGCCAACGAGAAGTGAGCTGAGGGTTTCTGGCTAGGCCTTTGCTTTATAGAAACAGGAACAGCTATTATCTGGACATTCAGCAACCATTTTGCCACCACTAGGTAGCAAATGTGAGGATGAGGATCTATTAGCTTAAAGTCATTGAGCCGATATATGGAAAGTGTCTAGATCCCACTTGGCAGAACAGAACAACATCAGCGATGGCTAGTTCACCAGGGATTCCTGGTTATAGAAGGGAAACACTATGCCCCTAACTTTTTACACTAAAATTTTCCTTGACCTGTAAACAAACAAATACACAACTGATTCCCCTTCCACTTTTTGAATTCCTGTATCTGTTGTATTCTTTGATGGAACTTTGATAACTACAAACTACCATGATGATCACTCCAAGTGTCACTAATTAGAATCAAAGCTATTTTAGAGTAATTACTGATGAAAGTGTACATTGATGTTATTCCATACGACATCCAAGTATGAGAAGCTCCTTCCCCAAACTCTCCCAACAAATGTTTTGAGAATTACCCTTCTGTCATTTCTTCCACATGGTCCAAGGATTGTATACCCATGACTGAGTAGACAGCAGTGCTGATACAAGGGATGTTCTGGCTCAGGAATGACAGTTTTGGTCTTTAATGACAGTTTTGGTCTCATTTCAGATTGGCTCTTCACCTTCCGGTATAGATAGGTATTGCAATGTCCTGGATCTGAGAAGACAAGCTAGACCTTTTGTAAAATTGCTCTTGTCTTGATTTGGAGGCTCCTTCTGATTTTTTTTTAAGGGTAAGGAGAACCATTTTGACAATAGTTTTCCTTAGAACATTTAAGAAACTGCTTCTTCTTGGAAGGAAGAAGTTTCAATGAGTGCAAATGTAAGAAGGCTCCATAGTCAAAATTTTTATTCTCCTATTTGCACTTTGGGATTTCCCAGTAAAAATGGTATTTTCCAGAAAAAATTTACCCCTCTAATGCATTTATTTTCTGTGTGTAAGGATAACCAAGTTAGACAGTCTGTAACAGTGCTATCCAATAGAAATATGATGAGACACATGTGTAATTTAAATATTCTAATAATCACATTAAAAACGTGAAGTGGAACATTTTATTTAAAAGAACATAGTCAACATAATTTTTTATTAAAAAATTACATATTGTTTATTTTAAGTTACAATATCATATGCTGAATATGAACTCTTTTTTTAAATTTTAAAATTTGTTTTAATTAGTTATATATGACAGTAGAATGCATTTATGCCATTTGATATATCATACATAAATGACATATAATTTCTCATTTTTCTCATTGTGCATGTTGTAGAATCACATCTGTCATGTAGTCATGTATGTACATAAGGTAATAATGTCTGTTTCATTCTACTATCCTTCCTATCCCCATATCCCCTCCCCTCTCTTCATTCCCCCTCTATCTAATCTAAAATAACTCTATTCTTCCTTATTGTGAATTAGTATTCGAATATCAGAGAAAACATTTGGCCTGTGGTTTTTTTGAGATTGGCTTATTTCACTTAACATGATATTCTCCAACTCCATCTATTTACCAGTAAATGCCAGAATTTCATTCTTCTTTAAAGCTGAGTAACTTTCCATTGATCATATACACCACATTTTCTTTATCCATTCATCTATTGAGGGGCACCTAGGTTGGTTCCAGGGTTTAGCTATTGTGAATTGAGTTGCTATAAAAACAATTTTAACACATAATGTAAAAACTATTAATGAATTATTTGCATTCTTTTTTTAAATGCAAAATACAGCATACATTTTATACTTATAGCATACCTTACTTTGATTAACCACATTCCAAATGTTCAAAGTAGCCATAGGTGGCTAGTCACTGCCATGCTGGGTGATGCTTAACTTTCCTTCTCTATGTCTTCTCCATGGGTTGTCACCATTCCACTGCTGTCCTGGCTGTTATTGCTCTCCTTACCTACTCCCACCCTGGGCTACCCTCAAAGGACTGACTCCTCTTTACCTAGAACTAATTGTGGTGGGAGGTGAAATTCCCCTACAACAGGAAGACATTCTGAAAACCTACATGGATGACCTTTTTCCTGCATTACCTCCACTTTTTTTTTTTTTTAATCTATGCCAGAGAGATTACAACAAGAATGAGAGGTGTTATGAACCAGAGGCTGAAAAAGTCCCGTTGGCAGAAATCAGGAAGGGAACTAAAGGTATTATGAGTATATGCCATACTTAAAAGTAGAAGAGAAAACGAAGGAAATCAAGATGTCTGTGAAGTGACAGTTACACAATTGATGAGCATGTCATTTCCCACGAGAAGGAATTCCAGTTAAAGTGAAAGCCTAGGGTGAGTGCGTTTGAGAGTTCCCATCTGTGAAGATAATCATTGTACCCTGGAATCCCCGTTGCTTAGTATGCTTCTATGATGGATTGTCTTATAAAACATGGCGGTTCCTTTCCTGTTCATGTACTATCTTCATTTTCCTTGCAGTATAGTTAAGATTGTGCCTACAGTCTTTCTAAAATTGGTGAGATATTGTCTTTATCCCTTTGGCCAATCATTTTCTGTGCTTGTGGAAAATCAAGCCACTTTACCCTTTAAAAAAGAGAGGAAATAATTTTGGAGCACATCCCAATGACTATTATATTTATTTTTTTGAGACTGAATATTTGAAGTCACATGAAAGAGGAGATGTTTAAAAGTCAGGTAAAACCCACTGCCTATTAAATTCTACATCTATAAGGCAGAAACTGTCAACCTTTTAAAAACTTTTTTTCTCCGCTTTGCAGGGTATGAAAACTTGAGAGAAACTCAAAGCACTTTCCACGTAAGTTATAGCTATACTGCAGGGGGCCGAGAGCCACTTGGGGCATAAATGTGATGGATGTCTCTTACAGAAGAAATTCAGTGCCTTTGAATCCTTATGAAGTAGTACATTTCAAGTGCCAGGGCCTGGAGGAGGGTCTCCATCAGAGGGAGGTGGGCTTACAGAACAGGGTGAACAGAGACTACAACTTTAACTCTAGCTCTAGCTTTCAGTAGCTGTGTGGCTAGGGGCAAGCCCTTCAACCCTCTTCATCTCAAATGAAGAGATGAATAACTTTCTTTCACCCAAAGGTGGAGAGTGAAACTTCAGGGGATAGAGACCACCTTTCCCTTATATTTATATCCTTCACATGTACTTGAATAGCCATGGCCTGGCAGGTACTTACTGAATGAATATATCTACCCAAATGATTTATGTGGAATTACTTGTCAACTGCATAACAGTACACTGCAAAACCTTTTTCTATTTCTATTTCTATTTTTAATTTTTATTTTTTTATTTGCTCATTTAAGATATACATGGCAGTAGAGTGTGTGTTGACATATGCACGTGGGCACGTGGAGTGGAGTATAATTTATTCTAATTAGGATCCCATCCTTGTGGTTGTACATGATGTGGAGTGATACTAGTCATGTATTCATATATGAACATAGGAAAGTTATGTCCAATTCATTCTACTGTTTTGCAAAATGTTTTTCTTATGCTGTGTCTCACTAAGGTTACTCCTCTGCTGCAAGTTTACTTAAATATTTTTTTAATTTTTTTTTCTCTTAAGAACATATCTTGAAGAGAGAAACAGGGAGAATAAATGATTTTGAAGTTGGGGTTATTTTATTACCTAAGCCTCTGATAGCAACAGTATGGAGAGTGATCTGGGGGTAAAGAATATGGTTTGTGGTTGTATTTCATAGAGCGAGGAGAAAGGGTTTTCATTTCAGTGTATGTGTGCTTTTATTTAAAAACTACACGAGAAAGAGACTTATTGGAAGAAATGCCTTTTTATTACATTTACGTAACAACCAATCTAGAAACCCAACTTAAGCTGGCAATATGGCCTATTAGAAGTCCTTGGGGGACCCACATTAATGAGCAGATAAGAGTGATTTGTTGTTAGCACATTCATTGTTTCCATTCTACACTGGACATCAGTCATTTGGCCCATTTTTCAAAGACCCATTTGAATTGTCTGAACCTATGAACTTCCTGAAAGTCTAGCCACCAAACTCCATTAGGAGAGTCAATGATTACTCAAATAAAGGGCATTTATTTTATTCCCTGCATCAGTGTAAGAGTCTCCCCAAACCAAGACTGGCAGTGGTTGTATTTCCTTCCAAGGGGCTGTAAACAAGAACATTTCATCCCATCCTGAGATAATGTTTCTCATTGGTTAAAAATCACTTTGGAATTTGTTTGTCTTATTGGTACAGAGGCCAGAGTAGAGATTTATTAAGAAAAATGTGTTTAAAAGAAAAACTTTTAAGGAGATAACTAAGTCCATTTGCTTGGCTGTGGTAATCATCCCATATGTATATTGGAATATCACATTGTATGCATGGAATGTATACAGTGTTCAGTTGTCAAATCATACCTTATAGAGCTGGGGTAAAAAAGAATAATAAAAAAAAAGAAAAGGAAAAATGTGTTAGAATTCAGATAGGAACCTGGGTGAAACATGCCTTTGCATAACAAACTCTGCATAGATCAGCAAATCTACAATGTGAATGTGGAGACAAGCTTGTTTCCTGTGCTTAAAGCACCGTGAAAGTGGCCCCACAGAATGAGGAGCAATTGGCAGACTAACTGTAAATCTCTCCATTTGTTGGTTAAAACAGGCTTCCCCTAGGGACTGGTAGCGGACATCATCCCAGCTTAGTCCAATTGCCTTGTGAACTTGAAATAAATAAAAATGCACTTCAAAAAATTACTCATAGAAGAAATCCATAATTTTTGATTATTTCTTGATATACTATGGAATTGATCCAAATTAAGGCTTTATTGCTCTGTTTTATTGCAAGATACTGGAGAGAGAGGCCAAAGATAAAGACTACCTCACTCTCCCTTCTTCTATCCCTCTTTTTTTAAAAAAAATTATTTTATTTATTCATTTATTTTATTTTCATGTGGTGCTAAGGATCAAACCCAGTGCCTCATATATGCAAGGCAAGCTCTCTGCCACTGAGCTACAGACCCAGCCCCCTCTTCTTTTTTTTTTTTTCAAAAGAAACAGGGTCTCATTATATTGTCCAGCCTGACCCTGAACTCCCAGACTCAACCATCATTCCATCTCAACCTCCTGGGTATTTGAGTCTGCAAGTGCATACACTACAGGTGCACAACACTGCACCTGGCAAAAAGACCATCTTAACACATCCCTGTATGTAGATCTACTCTACAAAGTTTGCCAACCTAGGCTTCTTATTGTATAGGTAGAATAGCAACAGTTGTGAGTTAGTAGCTATTTTCTGCCTGTTGGTGATTGATGTGCACAAGGATGATGAGGGTGGTGGTTACCATCTATTGAGTGTATAGCGGGTATCACTATCTCACCAAATATGGCAAGAACCATTTAAGGCAGTAATAATTATTACCATTTTATAGATGAAGGGAGGCTTGGTGGGCCATTCACTGTCCAAAATCAGCATCTAGTGAATGATGGAATTGGAATTAATCAAGGTTAATTCTAAGATTTAGTAATATTCTGCAGAGATGTCACACAGGTAGAGTTCATTCTTTCCTTTCCTTGAACTCAATAAGTTTATATAATTCAGATGTAACAGTTCTTCATCTCCTTATCCCTCATTTTGAAGTAACCTTCAGTTTAACTTGAAACTGATTCTGTGTTTACTGCAATATTCAGAGCATGAAACAATACCTGGTCCATAGATGTTGCACAAAATACTTGTTAAGCGAGCATTCTGCAACTCCCTCTGTTTTTTTTTTTTTTTTTTTTTTTTTTTCTCCTTTTGGTAGTGGCCAGGCCTTGTTGGAAAGAATGTGGACTGGAGTCTGCCAGGAACATGTATCAAAATTTAAAGTAAACTTTTTCCATTATTTTAAATAATCCGTGGCATTTCCTGAGGAAGGCCTGCTTAAGAAAAGGGCAAATTGCAAATATCATTAGGAAAGTGTTGATAGTAAGCAAAAGAATATACTTAAGAAATGAGCATGGCTGTGTGTTTTCCCATTTGGTGATAGACAAAAATCAGTATTTAGGCTTCTCATTTAGAATTCACTGAAATGAAAACTTAATCCAAGTTAATTACTGTTCCCTAAGGTATCTGGTTGCACAATGTTTTATAAAATTAAAACCTATTAAGCGCCCATGGGAAGGAAGAAAAAAACTTACTTTAGATGCAAAACACTTTTAAAAAAGAGAGAAAATGAAGAAGGGAAAATAAAATAACTGAAACCTAGTTACCACCTTGAATTCTTGTCATTGTGTCTGAATAACCGGGGCCAATTGATCTGATGAGAGTTTGGGAGTATTAGAAAATCTCTTGGGAATGATTTTCACCCAGAATCTGAACAGGGCAAGAGGAACCAAAGGACAAGGCTCTGGGGTCCAGCTCAGCGTCAGTCTCTGTCAATACACCTTCAGGAAGAGCCACCTGATGGAGACACAATTGTAACTTCAATCTGATCAGACAAGGATTCTTCTAAGTCTTCTTCTTTCAGAGTTATTCCTCTGGGGAAGGAAACTGTGTATTATGGGTATATGAGTTAGATCCAGTTAACCATCCTAACAAGAATGACCTTATAACTGTGGGAAAGCCAAACGTTAGTTTGGTTTTTTCTGAACAACATGTGTGTCTGCATACCAATCTTTCTCTTTAGTTTCTCATAGTTCTAAGTCAAGATGTACTCACAGAAGATGAAACAGGGATTTGGGATGAGTATATCCCATCTAGGCCTTGTCTGAATATTCAGAAGCTGGGTACTTAACTTAGTCAAGCACCAATTCAACTCAGTGAGATCAGTGCAAATGAACAGGCCTGAATTTTTCCTACATCCAATCAGATGTAGGAAAAAATTTGAAGATATTGTTTTAGGTAGCAGACAGGAGGTGAGTCCAAAAGCCTTTCTTGAATTTCAGTTTTGCACAGGACTTGCTGGCTTGGTGATGATGGCTAAGTCAATCTCTCTAAGTCTTGTCTCCTTTTTGTAGAGCATCTGGGACTGGACAATATCTAGGGTCATTTCCAAACACTATCATGTGATGGCTGTAGATCACTGATACACATCCCATGAAAAAATTGGGAAGGTTGCTAGGATACACGGTGGCCCATGAGACAAAGTGATTCACCATTGAAAAAATTCTCCAAATGACCTTCTTTGGGACTACTATTATTTGTGTATTTTCACTAGTTGTGTGGGAGGGAGAGCTGTTCATTGATTGAAGAAACAAAGATATGGGTATATGTTTTTACCAAGAATTCTTAATGATTAGGAGTTTTTTTTTTTTTTACTCATATCAGCTTTATATATGTGTGAATGTAATAAGATCCCAATACTGAATCACTGCACCTTTCCTATAGTTCTAGCACATTCTGTGGCAACGAAGCAGAGGCTTCTCTGTGGTCCTCATCCTGGCATTTGAAGACTCCCACTGTCTCTCTTTCCATGACTCACAGAGGGGAGGCCCAAAACTTTATTGCCAGATGGTACTTTGACTTCTCTTTCCACCTATTGCTAATTTTGTCCCCCCCCCCATCTTAAATGTTTATACTGATGCTCAACAATTTGGTTGTGAGGATTAAATGAAACAATGGCCATGGAAGATGGTCAACATATTTTAGCTCTTACTCCACCTCTTCCCTTGGAATTCTTTCTCTCACAACTTCCTAGTTTTCATCAACTGTCAGTGGAGATACTGGGTTCTGGTTAACAATTCTGTTTTGTGATCTCTGGTACTGCATATTATGCTTTTCACATTCTTCTCTGTGAATATCAGAGGGTATATTTGGGCAAAACTGTTCTAGAAAGACTTCTCTGGTTTGAATCCTTTGCGATCCATTTTATCCACTATTTGCCAATTTTGTCTGCAAATTGGCATTTGATTAAACATCAATTTGCAATGTTTTCCAGGAACTTTTTACCTCTGTGTGTTCTGTATTCCTGACTCCTTTTTCAAGAAAAAGCTCTGCTTTGTTATAGCCAGGCTAAACAGGGAATGTTGAGTTAGTTCAGGGCTCTTTAACTGATAGGGGTATATACATTGGAGTGCATGCAAGGGGACCAGTTAGGATTGTGAGGGGATTGGAAACGATTTTCATAGAAGAAACAGTTGAAAAGCTGGGGCCATTTATCTTGGAGAAGAAGAAAATTGGCATGAGTATAACATAAACTTTATCTACACACAGTTGAAGAGCTACCATGTGGAAGAGGTATTGAAAATTTTCCAACGTAAGGCCAACAACTTGATAAGAAATCCAATAAAAGGAACTCTCTAATAGACACAATTGTCCAAATACAAGCTCTCTGGCTTCAAAAGTTCATGGACATGGGCTGAAAAGTCATTTATTTGGAAAATGGCATAAAACACTGAAGCATCAGATGGGCGATGCGATTGGAGGTGCTCCAGGGTTCCTCCCAACTCTGATATTGTTTTTTTGTTTCAGACAAAACAGTGCTTCTCAACTATGTTGTGACTTCTTGCACGAATGGTATTCCTCACGCAGCAAGCCCTTGGCTAGTGTTAGCCAACTAGCATGTTCTAGAAGCTAATAAGTACTCAGTGCTTATGAATGTATTTTAAAAAAATTCTTTCAAAGACATATAATAAGCCACAGTCTGTTGCCTTGTAAACATGGTCTTCGGTAGGTCTTTATGGAACTATCCAGTTGACAATATTTGTCTTCCTAAGCATATATGAAAGAAGAATTAAACCAAAACTTGGCTTTGACTTTCTCGGCAGAGTAAAAATGAAGAATAGAGAAGTGACACATTAAAAAAGAATTGGTTGTGTCCAAATCATTGTTTCGCCATAAAATCTGCCTGACTCTCAAGAAGTTATTTAGCTGGGTGTAATAGTGCATGCCTATAATCTCAGCCTCTCGAGAGGCTGAGGCAAGAGGATCAAGAGTTCAAAGCCAGCATCAGCAACTTAGTGAAGCCCTAAGTAACTCAGTGAGATCCTATCTCTAAATAAAATACAAAAATGGGCTGGGGATGTGGTCAGTGGTTAAGAGTCCCTCGATTCACTCTCAGTACTCCCCTACCCCCAAAAAAATGATTCACAGGAACTCCAGTTTTTTCATTTGGAAAAACTGAGATTATAATAGCAGAACTCATGATGGATTATTCGAAGCAAAGATCAATCAGAACGAGTGAAGTCTGACTCTGACCAGCTCTACTGGACCTCAGCCTGCTCTTTGAGCCAGAGGACCAGCCGAATGTCCCCTTTAGTTGTGAGGATTAAATACTAGTAGAAATGCCTTGCATGGTGTCTAGTACATAGAAAGTTCAGGGTAAATGTTCATCCTCTCCCATCATTGAGAAGCTGAGATTGCTGTGATGTGTGACAGGAATCACCCACAACTTCCCATGGGATTCAGAATCAGTTTGAATAGCTATGACAATATTATTCCTAGTCCTATTAGTTTAGCTTCAGTTGGTCTTAACTTGTTATTTTGAAAGCTATTTATTTCCTGTGGTGCTCATTTGGCTTGGCATATAGGTCACAAAAGAATGCACAAGTCTGAGACTATCCTTCTGATGAAATTTGGGCAAGTGTTTCTCTTTAGATTCTTGATTCTCCAGATTAAAGTGCTGAGATAACGAAGGTAAGACACTTTGACTTGGGGGTAGGAAATGAGCCATATTCATAAAAAAAAAAAAGAGATTGCTTTATTACTCCCTGTTTTCTGGATTAAATTTATCTGACCCCTTCCACTCTGCTTGAATCAGGACTGAGGGCACACCTGCGTTCCACAGGATACTTGACTAGATTATATAAGTGCCTAGAACTAGTCTGGAGTATTTGTTTTCTCAGGGTGCTCTTGCATTTTATTTAGTTATCTAAGTAGCTTCTTTTCTTTAATCAAAGGAAACTAATGAATTTGATGTAAAAACATGTTCAGTGTTCTGTCGTGCTATTATCAGCCAAGTCATTTCTTTCAGGAATCGAATCTATGATTTGCTTTCTTGGGATGGACAGTGAGCCGGGGAAACCTCAGAACATATGAAGGAGCTTCCTGGACAGCCATCTCCCTCTTTCTCACCCAAGGGTTCATTTCTGCCTTTCAATAGCCCCAGTGAAATCCTGGTATTTTCAAAAGTTTCTTCCCTTCTCCTTCCCTTCCTTCCACTCCCCTCCCCTCCTCTTTTTTCCCCTCCCCTCCCCTCCCTCCCCTTCCTTCCTTTTCCTCCCTTCCTCCCTCCCTCCCTCCCTTCCTTCCTTCCCTCCCTCTCTCCCTCTCTCCCTCTAACTCCCTCCCCTCTCTTTCCCCCTCCCCTTCACCTCCCTTCCCTTCCCTCTTTCTTGGCTTGCAGTCCAGAGCCTTGTGCATGCTAGGCAAGGGCTCTACTTGAGCTACATCTCCAGCCCTCAGACTTTTTCTACAAGTTGTACTTATCTTGAAAAAAAAAAAAAAACAAAAACTTTAACTTAGGTAATTTGTAAAAGTGAGAAATTGAAGTCTTTTCTCAACAAATGCAATAATATTTAAAGCAAGGCATCTGACAAAAACCAGAAAGTAGCTTTATGAATAAGTAGATAAAGTGTAGTCCCAGCTAGCTTTGTTGTGGCCTACCTAGAAACATTACCCAACTGGTACAATTAAGGAAATGATGATGATGATGACGATGATGATGATTTGTTTTCTTTGCACCACTTTCTCCTTTAAAGGAACAGGGGAAAATGGTTTCCAATGATGTTTTAATCCCTAGTGATAAACCAGTTTAGAGATGTTCCCCATCTTTCCATGTTAGGCCACCTTCCAGCGGCCTGGGAGCCAGGAGTCCAGAGTTCTTTTTTGGACCTATAATGCTTCCAGAATTCATCTTTGAGGACTTGCACGGGCCATCTTTTAAATGTTTTCAAAACTCTAATGGAATTGCTGAGAGATACAATCAGTAACCTTTCTCTCATGACCCTAAAATCTATGTGATTGGTTCCTCTAATTTTTGTAGGCCCTCTGCCCAACTCCTTCTGTGTATGAAATCATGGATCCTGGCAGAAGAACCATTGGGAAAGTTACATCTGTTCCAGAGCTGTTAGTGATAAATTTGCCTGCAGGAAAGAGTATTAGCAGGTGGGTGCTAACACTTTCACTAACATCATACACACATACACACACACACACACACACACACACACACACACACCCTCCTTTCCTTCTCACCTTCCAAGCACTGCATGGAGAGAACATTTAATAAATCAATGTATTAGGGCCACAAATGGGATGGTGTGTGAGCAGCCCGGATAGACTCAATGGTATCTAGTTGCAAATCATGCCGTGCTGCAAGGGTTTGGTGGCTCAAGACAAAGGAATTGGCTTTTCTGTCATTTGTGCTCATTGGCCTTCTCATACAAAACTGAGAAAGATGATAAACAAGTCAGCAGACACTCTGTCTGCCGGTCTGAGGGGGATTTCTCTGTGCTGCAGAGTTCAGCCATGACAGGAGGCCACAGGCTTTCTTTGGAGCAGCTAGAATTTAGACAAGATCTGCAGTGCTTTCTCAGTTTGTTAGATACTGGGGTGAGGAAGGAACAGGACTTGGGAGCCCTTTCCCCTGGAGGATACCCTGAGTACACACACACCTGTTGGGGTCAACTCTTTGGCAGTGCCAAATGCAGGTGGGACTCTGGGATCCTGCTCAGGCCCTGCTAGCCCTTGGCTTTGGTGGTCTCCTCTCCTTTGCTCTGGTGGTGGGACCATTAATGACTGGGGGAGGGCAGGAAAGCGTTGCAGATGAGAGCTGAGGCTCTTCCTGTGAATTCCTTTGGGAAGAGTTAGGACAAGTCCAGCCTGGGCTTCCTAAAGTGGAGGAAGCTGACGTCTCAGGATCCTTTCCAAGACAGTTCACTGGGGTTCCTGCTTCTCTGAGCCAGTTGTGGACCTGACTGTTCTGATTCTAACTCCGAAGCGTCTGAAGCTCTGTTGGGTCCCCTCTGGAGTGGCCCACAGTGCTGTTGGTGAGTCATCTTGGCCCAACGTGGTGTTGACTCCCTTCTAAGAGTTTTGTCTTATGAAACGTCTGTGATGACAAACTGTTTACTGTATCCTATTTTCCATCACCTTGAGTTCCTGCGAGATCATTTGCCTATTAATATGATGTATCTGTCTATTTAACATTTATCCATCAGGCTATCTATCTGTTTCCAAAGGGCCCATCAGATAGGCCCTGAGCACTCTGAACTTGTGCCCAACAGGCATGCCAGAACTTGTACTGGGCTGAGAGTCCTAGTTCTTGATCTAGTTTTATTGAGAGCAATTAGCATAAAGGGAACAGGTTTATAGGCAGCACTCATACTTTAAAATGTTTCATATGCATCGTAATCAAGCTCTTAAAAACACAACTGTGCAAGAAACTGATTAAACGTCCTTTCCTCTCTTTCTCAGCCTACCCATGTTTGCAGTTGAGGAGACTCTCTGGGAAGATAAGCTCCCTGGTCTAACGGTAGATGTACCCCTGCCCATTTAACCATTCATTTTTTTTTTCTGGAAATCTTTCAGGTCAGCCTAGTGGACCAGAGCAACACGGCCTTTGCAACAGGCATGTCCTTAGGGCCCGTCCAATCCCACACATGGCGTTCTTCATGTCTGCTGAAGCTAGCGGGCGGCAGGAGTGAAGGGGAGTCTGAGATAGAACAGCCACCATGGAAAGGGACAACTTTTCCTAGCAGGACAAGGCACGCTTGCTGATGAAGGCGCAGAAATTAATTCCACTCATTTTCATCTATGCTTAGCCCTCTGGGACATGTGCTCGTCACCGAATGAGCAACACTGTCAAGAGTGGCCTACTGGCTCTTGAGACGGTGGTTCTAGGATATCTCAATTTTTGTCGGCCACTTAAATACAATCAGACAGGATGCAGGACAACCACTCGTTTGCCTTGATTGATTTAAAGGAGAGGGGAGCATGTGCATCTTCCCCTTTCTCGAGGCCCCTGTCCCTGTATCTGGATCACTTGCACACCAGCAGAGTGTGATAATCCAATTTCTGGCACGATAACAAATACCTCAGACAATCACTTTATAAAGAGAAAAGGTCACAGTTTTAGAGATTTCAGGCCATGGTCAGGTGGATCCATTGCTTTCAGGCCTTTCAGTGGGGGTGCTGGGTGGCAATGGTGGGGAGCAAAACTGGTCACCTCATGGACAGAGAATAAAAAAGAGTGGGGCAAGGACCAGGGTCCCACAAAGCCCTTGAAGAGCATGCCCCCAATGACCTAAACACCTCCCCGTAGACCCCGCCTCTTCCAGTTTCTTCCACCAGTCGCCCCAAGCTGGGGACACATGAGCCATCGGGGGATATTTAAGATCCAAACTACAACAGAGGGCTTTATGTGTCCCTACCCTTTACTTCTCTCAATCTCACACATTCTTGGTGGCCCCAATGAGAACCTGCACCTATCAACACTTTTTCCCAGGGATTTCCTTCCTCTGAATTCTCTTGACCTTAGTATACACCTGTTCAGTCACTTCCCCCTTTTATTCTTTATCAACCATACAACTTTCTTTTATTTGGCTTTCAGATCAGTCTCAAGTTGCTTTGTGAAATCTTTGATCTTGTCTCTCAAACACCTGATAACCTCATTTCAGGCAGAAGCCCACGCTTGATCTTCTTTGCTTTAGCACAGTGTTTTGCTCTCGCAGAAGCTGAAGAACTGTGGGTGATTTTAATTTTAACATAATTTTGTAAAGACTGATGGCAAGTGCAGATCATTTTGTGTCTCTTGTCTTCTGCTTGGACTTGAAGCCTTGAGTGTCCATTAAGTACTAAAAAAAAAAAATAAGCCCAAGGTTTGCCAGGAAAGAGGAAATGTTTATCAAGGAAATATTTACCAAATGCTGTAGAAAACATAATTTTTTTCTTTTTTTTTTTCTATTTTGTGTGCGTTGAAAGTTAAAAGAAATTAGGTACCTATAGATTTTTTTCTTCTTCCCATATTAGATTTTCTCATTCTAAACAAGACCTTAAAATCATTTTTAATCTCCTTCTTAACTTTTGGAATTTTCAGGTTATTCCTCCAAGACACAAATAAAGAGTGGTCATATTCTAGTGTTTAAAACCTTGAACATGCAATTGACACACAACCCTACCTTATTATAACATTTAGGTAATAGGCCCTTCTGTTACGTTAATGGAATTATAATAACCAAGGGAAATTGAGGCAGGAATGAGAGGCGCTGCTTTATAAGGCCATAAATCACAGGTTAAGCCTGGTCATATTGGTTAAACTTGTACCACTGAAATAAAATTATTACTTTAGTTCAGGAAATTGCTGCTGTAGTTCTGGCAGAGGGATGAACAAGACAGCACAGGTGAGCAGTAATTTTTTTTGACACATAGGTTAATTTTATTATGTGCTTTATGTATTTTCAATAAAATATATAGGTAATTAAAAATTGAACTGTGGTGCTTTTTTTGGATTTATAATAATTAGCACATGCATTGCACTTTATATTTTCAAAAGCTTTATACATCGTTAATTAACTGTGAGTGAGGCAGTAGGTATGATTATACCCATTTTACAGACGAAGGGAGCTGAACCATGGAGTGCTTAAATAAATTGCCTCAGGGCGCCCAGCAAACGAGGGCAGAAGACAGGTTGAACTGCAGAGGCTGTGGCACCAGCCCTGCTTGGCCTCTCCCTGGACCAGTAATAGTCCTATACTACTTTTACTCATGAATAGAACTAGGCAAATGTAGTAAAAAACACCTATCTTTTTTTTCCTTTTGTTTTGGGAGGATTTTCAGTAACACTCGATTTTAATACAAAGACCTCACAGTTCTTCATTATGTTGGGTGACCATACCTCTTGGAGGAGGGTGAATGTGTATTATTCTCTATCCTTTACAGGTGGGTAAATGGAAACAGAATGGCAGCCCAAGAGGCAGTGAATCAGTGGCAGATCCTAAAAGATAATACCAAAGGTGCTGCAAGCTACACCTGGCCTCTGCCTCCATCCTTCCCCTCTCACATCTCTGTGGGCCCTGGGAAGGACTGAAACTGTGTATAACGATGGCATCAGAAGAAACCCAGTCAGCATTTACTTCTTTGACAACCCCACAAGTCACCGTCATCAAGTCTTCCAAAGTACAAAAGCAATCCCAATTCTATTCACTGTTCTTCTTTTGCCAAGATGAAGAAATCTTCCTTTCTCTTAATCATAGATTCTGCTCACTGCCTCCTATCCCATCCCCAAATACAGGAGTTATGGAATGTACTAGCTTTATTCTCTTTTTAAATGTGACATCTCCAGGGCTGGGGTTGTGGCTCAGTGGTAGAGCGCTTACCTCGCACATGTGAAACAGCTGGGTTCAATCCTCAGCACCACAAAATAAATAAATAAATAAATAAAAGAAAGGTGTTGTGTCCATTTACAACTAAAAAAATAATAATAATTAATAAAAAATTTTTAAAAGTGTAACATCTCCATAAAGGGTTCATCTTCTCCTTTACTTCTAGTGCTCAACAAAGATCAAGAGTTATATTTTCAATAAAATAGAAATCTCATTTTTCTATGCTTACTTCTCTAGGTGTAAGTACCAAGTGGGAGAGTTAAATGCTAGACAACTAACTATTCCATAAACCAATGGTCTCAACATCTCTTTTTCTGGAAAAGGATTTGGTTGTTTGCAGGCAGAATTACTAAAATTACAAAATTAATAAAAATAAAATAAAAGGAAATGGTACTTATCATCTGTTAAGGCTTTTTTATCCACCAGTTTGCTCAATCCTTATGAGAGCTCTGTGTCTCATTTTCCAGAGGAAGAAACTGAGATTTAGAGATGTTAGCTGCTCCACAGCTCATGGCTGCTAAGGGAAAGAGCTCCAATTGGACCCCAGTCCATTTGATTCTGGTTCTCTTATTGCTTTACTTGTGAAACTTTGGAGGAAGGAGAGAATCAGACAAGCTGGATTGACACCTTAGTGTCTGGCACTGAGTAAATTCTCAGTCACAGTTATGACTTGTAGTAATTGTTAACTAGTGTCCTATAGTAACCAGCTCCTTTTGATCTTGCTGCATTGACTAAAACCAATAGCATAGGATCAAGCCATCCCAGATTTTCCTATTTAGGATGCGTTGCTCTGGGCATTTCCTATTCTTGTGGTGCTGATTTACCCTTCTCTAATGATTTCAGCCACATACAGAGGTGGTGATTTCTCTACACCCACAGGTTTGTTTAACACTCTGCCCTAGCCATGCTTACCATCTCTCTGGGATCAGCAAGGTGGGAAGGAAGGATGTAGGCCATCTGTCTTATCTTCTCCACTAAAATTTTATTTGGCTTCCATTGGATGGTTTGGTTGGTGCAGGTGACACGTGTAATATTTGCCACTTAAGATGCCTGTGTTCTTTGTGCCCAAAGGCAGACTTTAGCAAATGATATAAACAATGTAATCTTAAATTACTCATTTTGGAAATGCATATGCAAACAAACACAGATTTTAGGCCTCATTTGGGAGACAAGAACATTGAGAATCATGTTCCTTTGATTTTTATCAGTAAATTATCAGATTGAGGAAATTAGTGGAATTTATTTAGCAATGGAAAGATGCAGCTGGCATTTTATTCTGGCCTCTGTTGAATAAATCATTTCACATCTTTCCACCTAATTCTTCATATCTGTAAAGCTAGCCTGCCTTAGGATATAACTCACAGACTTTTTTTTTTTTTTTTTTTTGGTACTTTGCAGGGACAATACAGGAAGATTAAGAGAACCCTGGTTTAGGAATAAGGAAAAAATTACTGTCAAATGTTTGGGCTAGTCTTGCTTGAGGTCTTCAGTCAGTAGATAAGGCTGTCTCCACTGCTGTTGAGCCAGTGGTTGGGAAGCTATAGGAAAAAACATATAGGTTTGTGCATCCAATAGTAGTTTGGGGTCCACAATATATTCCCTATCAATATTGACTCCCCCAAAAACACATTAGGGGGAGCAGCATGGGAAAGGCTGACTAACTGGTCTGTAGCTCTTTTGATTTTTGTTATTCCAAAAAATATGTATCCTGGGCTGAGGTTGTGGCTCAGGGGTAGAGCGCTCGCCTAGCATGCACGAGGCACTGGGTTCGATTCTCAGCACCACATAAATGTAAAATAAAGATATTGTGTCCACTTAAAACTTAAAGAGTAAATATTTTTTAAAAAATATGTATCCTGTTGTTCCAGCCAGTTCACCTGTATCATTCCTGCCTCTGGAGATGGTCTCAGTGGACTGTGAATTATCTAGAGAAGCATGTTTCAGATGTGGCTGCAAGAGAACTTCTTCAAAATCAAAGGGACTTCTGGAGCCATGTTCTCTCTGCTGGAAGGTGGAGGCTTAGTTTGCATCCTGGGGGTGACTATGTTTCAATGACAGAAATGCATTTATTTAAGTAAAAGATTTTATAAATGCAAAGTTATACTCATTGTGCTTCAATGCTGGTTCTGCTTTTTGTTGTGGAGACCTATCATGTAACATTAATGTCTTTGCATAGCTCCAAAATTCAGGTCCCAAGTTACTATTTGGAAACTGGCTGATCATTACCTGGAATCCTAGCTCCTATGAAGCAAATTGAGAAGAAAACAAAGGAAAAAAGGAAAGAAGGCTAAGAAAAAAATATGGGGGGGGGTGGGCGACTGCATGATGTACCTCTCCAAGTATCATGAAGGTGGATTGCTTCTTAGTGTTAGAATGTCACCATTTGTGCTGGGCTTTTGAGCAAATAAGTCATCCATCCTATGGAGATGAGTTCGTTGTAGATGTAGGTCCATTCTGCTTCGGTATCCTGCCACCAGCAGAGGCAAAGAGAGTTCATCCATGTAATAAATGAATCCTTATTTCAGATTCTCACCGTTTACCTTGGGCTGTGACTAAAACGAACTCTCAGGGGCTTACCACCAGGAGAAAGTGATTGCAGCCTAAGAAGAATTAAAAGACAACAGCACAGTCTCAGAATTTAAAAATAAGTTTTTGGCTGTGCTTCTGGACTCTCTATTCTGAGCCAAACATTGCAACACTTAGTGTAGTGTAGCTTGTTTTTCTGCTGCATTTGAAGGCCTGAGAGCGGCTGGGAGTCCGTTGAAGATTGCACATGGAAACGCCTCTCTGCAGCACTGGTTGGAGGAGACCATAAAAGAAGTGAGAAGCTAATTTTACTCATTGCAAAGATTGTGCCGCGTCAGCATCGGCATTGTCTGTGTTAATGCAGGCCTTGGCCAGGGTCCTGTGAACCATTAATTAATATCATGGGGTAGTTGTCAGCAGATAAACAGGTGTGCTGAACTTCACCCTTCCTCCGCGATGTTCAGCTGTGGATTTAGAATCATTTCCTAATGAAGATCAAGACTGAGTATCTTTCCTTTGGAGGTACACAGCTCTGTGGGTTACATGGATGTCTACACTGTTTCCCTGACCTTGAACCAATCCAAGTCCCTATCAAAATGAGTCCTAGGTTTTGCTCTCTCCTGCAACTGTTAACTCACTGGGTATTTTACTGAGCTTCTTCAGGGCCCATGTCCTTCAGTTTCTGATGTTGGATGTTAAAACTATCTTCTGCTTTAAGGCCTGTTTGGACCATCTGTGCCAAGCATATTGGGAAATCGGTCTCTTTTCATAAAGTCCATATGAGATGCTTCAAATCATCCAGCACTGGAGAGTGTAAAAAGTTTTCATGATTTACTCCCCACTAGGGAATTTCAAAGTCAACGCACTAAAATTACTCTGAAGTCTGAATCTACCTCCTAAATTCCCTCAGAGATCCTTTTAACTGCCTGGTGCAGAAAATGGAGGTAATTTTAGATTTTGGGACCAGAAGGGTCTACCTCATTAAATTTTTACCACTGAAATCTCTATTGTTTCTTCCAGCTCTCTCGTTTATGGGGCTGACATCACCCAGAGATGAGAGAGACGTTTTTGTGGCAGTGTTTCAAAAGCCAAAACACCTCTCAGTTAGTCACTAAGTTAATAACAACACAAGAACTGTTAAAGATGTACCAAGCTCGCTAGAACTGGAATTACAACAGAACAACTTCTTGCTGTGCCCAGGGGGGGAATATCTGAAGAAACAAGCACTTCAAGCCAGGTCAGAAGCTGGTAGGAATGACAGCTGAGAACCGAGATGGCTTCGTGGAAACCCATGCAGGAGGTGTCCACGGTGGGATGGCAAACGTTGGGAGGTTCTTTTTACTGCCTAGCAAATTGCATCTCTACTCATTGCTAGCTTGGTTCAATGTCAGGGTGGCGTGGACATTCTCCTTACCATTGGCTGGTCACAGCTTCTTTTAAATTTCCTCCCTCGTTTGCATTGGTGCAAATGGCAACGATTTTTACCTGGAGTCAAACTGGAAACTAAGCAACAAAAATTTCAACTTATTTTCAACCCACTCCATCTCCAACTCCTGATCACCAACTCCTCCTGGTTCCCCTCCTCTGGTAACTTCACAGTATTTACCCTAGTAGGTATCAATATTGCAAAAGAAGACAATGACATCAAACAAAATGATAAAGATGATCTTCTTTTTACTGTTCACATTTTATATAGTTCTTCTATTTTGAATCTGTCTACCAGGTTCCCCTCCACCGCCCCCGCCCCACCGCCAAACGAGTTGCTCTAAAAATCTGAGAGAGATATTTTATGTTTTTGCAGCTGTAATGGCTTTAAGAGAGGCTCAGAATCATTTATTGGCATTTCTGACTGAACTTTCTGTTTTTATAGGTGTCTAAATGTGTTATCGAAGATATTTTGGCATTTACCAAAGACTCAAGTTTGTAGGTTTTAGTTAAGGACACGAACTACTTTTTTCTTCTGCCTTCTTGAAAAAGAAGAAACGGTGGAGTTGACAGGTGCTCTGGATTTCTGCACCAAGTCTTTGACTAAATTTATTTTGCTTGAGGTTGTTTGCGCTAAAAAGCTAAAATTCCAGCACTCAGGACAAGATTTTTTGGTTCCTTTCCCCTCCCCTCTGGCCAAGTCATGTCAGTGTTTTATGTGAATGTCACTAGTTCTTTTCCATTTCTTCTGAAGCATCATTTTCACATTGGTTCAAATTTCTCTGACCAAACATAAGCAATGATCTCCAAACTTGGTTATGCATCAGAGTTATGTGAGGAGAGATTTTTTTTTTTTTTTAAATCTCTGAGAGGGGACTTAGATACCTTTTCTTTAAAATCTCACCAGCCAGACCTGGTACTGAGCTGCCTTGGGAAGCACAGAGGTCGAGAAGGTCAGTATGAAAGAAGATAGATGGGATAGGAAGAGTGGGCCTTGTGTACCAGGGCTGATCCCTTGTGGGTAGGTTAAACAAACACTTATTGAATACCCACTATGTGCTGGCTCCATGCCAAAATGAATGCTATCCAGTTCTGCCCTTGATGTTCTCAGAGTCTAGAGAGACAGAAGTGTAGACAGATGCTTCCATTTCTTGGGGTCATGCGGTGACTGAGTTAAGCCCCTCGTTCTGGGAGATCCCCCGATGAGAGTAGGGCTCCAGGGGAAGCTTCCTGAAGACAATGAAGACTGCTCTAGTGACCCTGAGAAGCAGCAAGAACCTGTGCATGGGAGAACCCCGAGGAACAGCTTGAGCAAGCAGGGCCAGGTGGGAATGACGGGCAGCCAGGTTGGTGGGCACAAGTCACCAGGGGCATTTGTACTTGAAGTTTATGACGTGCTCCATCAGGGCAGACCTTGGTGCAATCTGTTGGAGATGGTGATCTCCCTATCTCCCCATGTTTCCAGAGACTTGGAGCATTAGTGTCCTAAAGCACGTGTCTCCCCTTTTCTTTTTTTTTCTTTTTTTGTTTTTGTTTTTTGGTACCAGGGATTAAACTCAGGGGTAATTAACCACTGAGACCCATCTTCATCCCCTTAATTTTTTATTTCGAGGCAGGGTCTCACTAAGTTGCTTAGGGTCTTTCTAAGTTGCTGAGGCTGGCCTTAAACTTTCCATCCTCCTGCCTCAGCCCCCTGAGATGCTGGGATTACAAGTGTGTGCCGCTGCCCCTGGCTCCTCTTGTATCCTGGGCAAGACTGGTGTTCTCATAAAGGACAGATGAATAAGCCTGGCCTGAGGTGATCAGTCCCAATCTTGGAGCTTGTCCCTGGGCCTCTTCTAGAGCCATTGAAGAGATTTTTGTAGATACTCAATTCCCTGCATTTAAACTCTTTCTGCTTACCACATCATAACAGAAATGTCAATTATAACAGTGATACAAATGATTGTATAAAAATGTCTCATTTAGCTATAACTAAATTATAAGGCTAATACCTTTGTAACCATACTGATAAAGAAGAAAAAAATCCATTCATCCCCGAAGCTTCCCACACTCTCAAAGTAACCATTATTCTATCTTTTATATATTCCCAAACTTTTATTTAAAGTTTCATCCCCCCAATAGCTTTTTAAAAAAATTATAAGAGTCTTTTAAATTGTGTGGGACTTTCAGAGTCCATTGAGATGACCACAGGGAATAGTGACATTGGGGGACAGACTCAGGGGTGGTACTGATGTGCAAGGGAAGCCTACACTGGTCTGGGGGTCTCCTGCCAGGCAGAAGCGAATGCCCCCCACTGCCCCATCCATCATCAGCGGTCAGTTGAGAGAAGAGAAGTGCTGGCCAAGTTCATTACCACGGCTGCAAGGACGGGTGCAGGGGAGGCCCCTGGAAGCCCATGAAGACATTTGCTGCTGGCTGAGAAGGCCCTGTGGACTTCTGTGACATGCTGACGTGCCATTTTGGTCTTTCAGTCTTTCTCATCCTTGTAACTACCAACCACAGAGCCTTCAGGGTGAGGGTGGAGGGACGTAGAACGGGCCAGCCCTCACCTTTCCTGTGGAAGGAAAGATGTGAAAACAGAAGAGGGGAGAGAGAATTTAGCAAAATATAAGAAAAAAACAAAGTACAAGCCAAAGCATCCCTGGTCCCCAAACCCAAATGCACTTTTCTGGTGGCCCTAGTGTCTCTAACGAAAGCACAGGGCAAAGGTACTGAGGCTGGGATTTGTAGAAGGCCGGAGAGACTAAGCTCTGCCCTTCGGTCGGAGCCTGCAACGTTTCAACGTTCATTTCTTTTCTTTAAAAAAAAATGTTTCTGGCAATGGCTGAGCTCCATGGCTCAGAAAGGGAGTGAGTTCCAGCCCGAGAGGGAAAAAGGAAAGTACCCCTCCAAGAACCAGGCTTGTGTTCTCTCTGTGTGGGCAGAAGCTTTTATTTTTATTATTTTTTATTTCATACATCATTAAAATGGTTTGGCATTTCCCCCTAAAGTCAGAGTGCTTTAAAAAAATTAATGAGGAAGGAAAACACTAAAACATAAAATACGATTCTGATTATTTGTGGGGAGGTGCTATGAAAAGCACGGGTCAGGGACATTCCCTATCAGTGCTGTGTTTTGGCGGGGCGGTGGCTCCTGCAGGAAGACTTCACCTTTCCCCAGGAGTGAGAGCTTTAGAGTGTGCAATTGGAAGTCAGAGAGCATTCGAGATTCTGAGAACACATCCTTTCTGGGGCCTAGGGCAAGGCACTTCACCTCTGGGTGCCTCAGTTTCCCCCTCTGCAAAATGGGGATAATGATACTTAATTGCTTCACCATGCTGAGGTAAGGATTAATTAGCTGATGTTTGTAAATGGCTTTGAAGCCTGAAAATGCTACAACAGAGTGAAGCATTATTATTAATAATACATTTCAACTGAGTTAATAATTGCATGTGCTGTCTCAAATTTCCCTGGCAGTTTCATCTGGTGAATGTTTTTTTTTTTTTTTTTTTTTTCTTTTCAGCTTCCCTCGTTAAAAAGAAAACAAAAGTAGCACTGCTGCCAGAGGCTGACTCTGGTCTGCACACAGGGATGACTCTGTATCTGCCACAGGTGGAAGGATCTCTGTTCCCTGGGCATTCAATGGGAGGTTCTGTCGAACGTCCCATGTCACAGAGGGTGCCGTTACTACTAAGCAGCCCTAAAAATGAAGGAAATTCTGGTCAAAAACGTACATGGTGAGAACCGAGCCGACCTGGGAGGTAACCACTTCCCAGAGTTGATTCAATTCCTATGGTCTGGACCTAACCACAGAGTAGTTTATCTGTTGTCTGCCCTGGGTTGTTTTTTTTCTCTTAGGTCCCTTTTTCCGGCCTCCACCCCTTCCTGTGCTAGGTCACTTCAGGGTGTGTTGGCGTGTATGTGTGTGTGTGTGTGTGTGTGTGTGTGTGTGTGTGTGTGTGTTTAAAATCTCTTATGAGATCCATGTTCATCTCTTCCTTTCCTTTATGTCGGATCAGAGAAGCATTTGTTTGCATCATTTAACTTTGACCCATCAAAATGAGATGAAAATTTCAGTGGGAGGATATCATGACAGGGGGCCCATGGCAGAAGTTCAAGACTTATTTGTCTATTTGAGCTGGTTCTTGGAGAGGTCCCGAGTTCCTAATGTTGAACACCTAGAAGAATGATGTAATACCTAATAGACTGTGATATACAGCTTCACTGAAAGCTGATGCTCCTGGCAGCCTTTGGTGGGGTGTGCATGTTGCATGGTTGTATTAGCCCATTTTCCGTTACTGTGTCAAAGCAGGAGGCTGGGAACTTTCTAAAGAAAAAGGGTTTATTTAGCTCACAGTTCTGCAAGTTCAAGGTCTAATGACGAATGGCATTATAATGTCAGGAGTGGTCCAAGAGAGGGAGATCACATTGAGAGACAGGAGGCCAGAGTGAGGCAAGGGGCTAAGTGTCCCTCTCTTTATAACAACCTGTTTGCAAAAATTAACTTGGGGTCCTGTGAGAACTACTTTAATCCCCTTTTGAGAACAGTGTCCTCAGTGACCCAATGACTTCCCACTGGGTCCCACCACCTCTTAACATCACCCAGGAGACTAAGCTTCCAACATGTGATTCTTTGGTGAGATAGATACTTAGACCACACTGAAACCCTAGTAATGACCTTCTCAAAAGGAGTGTTGGGCTTTCTTATTATCTAACCATACTCTAATTCAGAGGTTCTCAAAGTAAAGTCCCCAGACCAACACCACTGACATCACCCAGGAACTATTTGGAAATGCAGAATCTCAGGTCTCAGATTTGAGAACCCCAGTTCCAGTTGAGTGACAAATTCTGTAGTCAACAGTCATTCCTTTGAGCAATGGGACAACAAAACACTGGCTCAGGCTCTTACTTTGTGGTGAAAGTGTGCCTGGAAAATCTGAAGTATCTTGCAGGGGATAGGGAGTTGAGAAGCAAGACTTGGGGTGCTTCTCCAACTTTCCCAGAACTTCTACCTATATGCTTCTTGACCCATATCCTTCCAAGGCCGTTCCTCGTTGTCAACAGTGCTCCTCAAATAAGTACTTATATGCGCTCGGTATTTTGTGAGGTTGCCGTCATTTGACTTCTCAAGTGGGTTGGATGATCCATGAGGACAGATACCAAGTCTTCCTGTCACTGACTTCTCACTGCAACCCTCATGGTAGTGTGAGCTCAGGGGACCTTTAAAGTTGTTTCCCACAGGCCCATGAGCTACAGCTCACCAACATTTCCAAATGGAAAGGTGCACAGCATCAGGATGTGGTGATAAGGGTGGAGGTATTTGTGGAGGCTCATCTTTACTATAGACAAGTATGTTTGGATGTTGGATCCAAGGTCATCACCTGCTCAGTCAGAACGATAAAATTTTTTTAAGTTCAGTAATTGCTAAATGGGAGGCACCGAAAAGTTTCTTTCTTTCTTTCTTTTTTGGTACTGAGGATTGAACCTAGGGGTGCTTAACCACTAAGCCACATCCCCAGCCCTTTTTATTTTTATTTTTTTATTTTGAGACAGGGTCTTGCTGAATTGTTTAGGTTCTTGCCAAGTTTCTGAGGCTGACCTTGAACTAGAGATCTTTCTGTCTCAGCATCCTGAGTTGCTGAGATTTCAGGCATGTACCACTGTGCCCAGCAAAAATGTCTTGATGTATTGCATCCTCTTGGCGACCTGAAATTGAGGTCTCCTCCTTTTTATTTTGTATTTCATCTGAATTATGCATAAAGCAGGCATTAGCACTGGCTGGTCGAACTTGGGCTACATGCTAAGATTTTCTGAATCTGACTTGCTGGCCGCTAGAAGCCCTCAGCTGAAGTCCCATGTCCCAGACTTGGTGAAAGGCTGGGGTTTGAGTGTGAGAACCCTCAGTTTCCTTCAGCAGATTCTAGACTTGATTTGAGTAATTTGTCTTTGAGTAATTCAGGCCTAAGGGCTTGATACTGCCCTTTGAGAACAATAAATAACAACAACCACGGCAGGATTGGCACCTAGACCTCCGTATCTCATCGTTGGCAGGACTCTCAGGTGCCCTGCAATCTTGAACTGATGTTCTAGGGATAACAGTAATTAGAGTCTTCAAAGCACTTGGCAAACATTCATTAGCAGCTCTCAGGGAGGAAGACAGAGAAAAGAGGAAGAAATGACAGGGGAATGTTTCCATTCTGCAGACCTGGGAAATCAAGGCAAAAAATTAGATGCCTTGCCTAAAACTACATTCTAAAAACTGAATTTAAAATAGAGGTGGCTTACTTTCCCCTAAATCTGGAGGGGTCCCTAGAAAGATTCATACTTTCCATTGTGCATCGGGGTTTCCCAACCTTTATACCTTTGACACTTAGGGATAGAATATTCTTTGTGTGTGTGTGTGTGTGTGTGTGTGTGTGTGTGTGTAAAATGTGTTGGGGGACCATCCTGTGCACTATAAGATGTTTAGCAGCATCTCTGATCTTGACCCAGTAGATACCAAAAGTGTTCTCTACTCTAGTTGTGACAAGCAAAAAAAAAAAAAAAAAAAATGTCCCAGACATTGCCAAATATTCCCCTGTGGTGATAAGAGGGCAAAATGGCTCAGGCTGTGAACCATTCTTTTATACTCAATATGTGAAATTAACCTTTGGTATGGTTAACTGCTTATGGTCCCTATAATTTCCTGAGTCTTGGCATTGACCGAGCAAGTATCAGAATGACTTTTCTAGATGGCTCACTTCCTCGGTGAGATGCTCAAGCACGTACAGAGCAGATCAGAGAAACTACCAAATGGCAAAATCTATAGTCTCCCATGGTTGTGCTTGGATTT
Source organism: Urocitellus parryii (assembly GCF_045843805.1). Taxonomy (NCBI): domain Eukaryota; kingdom Metazoa; phylum Chordata; class Mammalia; order Rodentia; family Sciuridae; genus Urocitellus; species Urocitellus parryii. The sequence continues at coordinate 72,323,796 of NC_135539.1, read as the reverse complement.
AGGACTGAGAATCTTACACTTCCCCCACCTCACTAAAAGAGAGAGCCACAATTTTAGAGGACTCAAGACATATGAGAAGTGCCACAACTCTTTGTCCTTGGGCATGAATTACATGGTCCACATTTGGGCTTGATTTGGAAGCTTAAGTTGCAAGAAAGCCTAATATCCTGAATGGCAAATTGGCTTCCTTCACCTGGGATAAGACCTGTGTCAAAACGTCTCATTGCCTTGTGATAGCTGAGGTTCTTCTGGGGCTAGCTGGGGATGGGAGTCTAGAATATCAAGAGGTGAAAGGAGGTTATTGTGGTAACCCCAGGGGGGCCAGAAAGGCTATCTGGCTTTGAGATGCAAGAGTTAATGTTAATGCAGATTCATCTGAGAATGCATGGGGCTGGTAGCTGCTGGCAAACCCCCCGAGGTTAAGTGCATAAGTCAAATGACTTGTAGCTAACCCACTGCGTGTCACAGACTGGCATTTTCCTGGGGAGCCCCTCTTGAGTAAGAGACAGCTTGGTAAGCAGGGGGCTTTCCTATGAAGTAAGAAGGATAAACCTCCCCAGGATGGGCCCTGGGGGACTCTATCTGCCTAGGTGTCTCTCCCTCCTCTCACTAGATTGACCCCTCCTCTGCAGTCTAGACTAAACCCACTCGGAAGGTCCATTACTCAGTTCAGGTAAATTCCTGCTGAAGACTGGTTTCTGTGGTGTGCATGGGGCTGTGGGCTTCTTTGCAAAAAGGAAAAGAACATTTGCCTGGAGAGAAGATGTCATAGGAGACTGAACCTTAGAATCTAAAAATATGGGTGATCTGTTCTCCTGCTGTCCAACTGGACTTGGGGATGAGGAGTACAGAGGTAGAGAGACCAGATTTCTCAGCATGGAACTATTCAGAATTCTAGAAGTGACATGGAACCTGACTTCCCCAAATGCTTAGTGAATCTATCATTATTGGCAGATGGCAGATTTTGTCTCTCCAATTCAAATAGGGAAACAATCACACCTTTAACAGGAGTTATAACTGACATGCAATAAATTGTACATGTTTAGATGTGCAATTTGATGTTTTGACAGATTTGGACACTCGTGAAACCATCACTGCTATCAAGATGGTGAATCTCCCCAACCCAAAGTTTCCTCGGACCCTTTTGTTACCCTCCTTCCTTCTGCCCCTCCCCTCTCCTTCCACCCATGCTCAGGTAACCAGGGATCTGTTTTCTGTCACTATAGATTAGCTTCTGGAGTTTTGAGAACAGTATTGTATTTATTTTTCTCTGGCTTTGCTCACCCAGTTGGATTTTTCTGAGATACTTCAGTATGATAATTCATTTGTTCAATAACTCAGTTATTCATTTTTCTTTATTGCTGAGTGATGCTTCATTCGATGGATATATCACATTTTTGTAACTCATTCCCCTGTAGATAGACATTTGAGTTGTATCTGGGTTTTGGCTGTTATAAACAAAGTTGCTACAAACATTCACATACAAGTCTTTATATGTTCATATGCTTTCATCTGGGTAAATATTTTTATCTGGGTGAATATCTGTGAGTGGAGTAGATGGTTCAGAAGGTGGGTGTTTATTTAACCTCTGCAAGAAACTGCCAAATCATTTTCCAAAGTGTCGGGACCATCTTATATTCAGGGATGGCTTCTTAATCTTAATTTTTATTTTTGGAAAGCAAAGCATCAGAGAATCTAACACTGTGGCCTCTCCACCAGATAATCAAAAGGACTGGTTGAACTGGAGTGTAACTACAACAACAGCTATTGGGAGTACGCCATGATGTCTATGGCAGTACTTAGGTCACTAGCCAAGTTTCCTGTTTGTATCCCATTTAGGAACGAGTATATATTATGGCACTTATTTTTGTCGGAAGAAATGGTCACAATAATCAGCAAGTACTCCTAAAATTTCACTAGAGTGAACCATCCCCCTTGGGAGGCAAAATTCTTTGAGTGGGGGTTAGAGACATTCACTTCCTTATTTGACACATGGAAATTGACCTGATTGAACCATTCAAATCTATGTCAGTATGTTAGTTATCTCCCCCAATTTCATACAGAACATTAGAACTCTGACATCAGGAAAAAAAAAAAAAGGCAAGTCATGATCAAAATTAAATATATTTTCCTAAGTGACAGTATGACTCTCTTCACATTCCCAAGTGAGCCAATAATTGCAAAATCTTGCTTTGTCTTTGTATTGTAGCCATCAGGGCTCAGGTAAATGAGGCCATGCTGTTGGGAGTGTTCATTGATCTCTAGCTACGACTGATCAAACTCAGTGTCCTTGAACATTGACAAGGGCACCAGGATTGGGTCTGGACACACAACATGATCTCACCCCTCCTAGGTCACACTTGGTGGTAGAGATTCCAGGAGACACATAAGCCAAGCAAGGTCAGCTGGGGAGCTTAGCTTGGGATGGGGCAAGGGTTTTCCATGCAGTCATGGAAGGCTGATTGTTTGGCCTGCACTCAGCTGCAGGGCTGTGTTTTTCAGGGAAAAGAAGAAGCAAGTTGAATTCTTCTGTCAGTATGTTAGTTATCTCCCCCAATTTCATACTGAACCAACATTTTGGCTTAGCTTTGGTTCTGAGTGGTGCAGGAACTGGATTTTAGATAAAGAAGAGATGTTTCTGCTACCTTGCAAGGCAGGAAATGGTTTTTTGGTCCTGGGATTCCTCTTCTGAGTGTGTAGGTGGTCATGACTTCCTGTTTCTTTCTTTCTTTTTTTTTCTTTAAGCTTTTACACTTAGAAAACATATGCAATGCCCTGAATTTATTTTGGCAAATTCCAATACATAAATCAAAATGAGACTTCATTCTCTGGGTCTTGGAGTGATCACTTGAATCTGCTTTTTGTTTAGCATGATGCTTAGGGAAGGCAGAAGGCTTTTTCCTAGGAGGAGATCAGAGTTGTCAGGCTGTTCTAACTGACTGCTAAAGTAAACATAGAGTTTGACACCTCTGGTTTACTTTTTACTAATTCCACAAAGAAAAATAAGTGATAGACATCAAATCATCATCATCATATTATTATTTAATTTTTTTTTTCTAGGAATTACCAAATTATGCCCTTTAAAATTTCTTTCTTTTTTTCCTGTAAACACTAGTTTGATTTATCTTTTATTTTTTAAAAAGTAAAATAATTCTTTTTTTAAAATTTGTTTTTGTTGTAGATAAACACACAGTATCTTTATTTATTTTTATGTGGTTCTGAGGCTCAAACACAGTGCCTCACACATGCAAGGCAAGTGCTTTGGCACTGAGCTAAAGCCTCAGCCCCAAATAATTCTTACTTAATTTTTAAATGTAACAATATTGAGTTGGGAGTTTCATCTTGGGACAGCAAGATTCCCATCAGTGTTTGGAGGGCTTATTTAAACTCCCATCTGGGGCTGGGGATGTGATTAATACTTGCCTAATATATTTAAGACCCTAGGTTCCATCCTCAGTGCTAAAGAAAACCCCCAAAACAGAAAACAAAAAACAAACAAACAAAAAAATCCCCACTTCAGATCTCTGATCCCACCTCAGTAATTTCTGATTAGTAGATCTGGGGTGGGAACTGATAATTTGCATTTTTTCCTACATTTTTATTGGTGCTTTATACTTGTACATAATGGTAGGATTTGTTGTTACATATTTATACATGCACACAATATAATTTGGCCAATACCACCCCCTAAATATTTGATAATTTGTATTTCTAGCAAATTCCCCATGATGCTGATGGTGCTGGTCCAAGGCTTAGCCTTGCAGAAAAAGTAGTCCAACCTAAAGACAATCATAGTGGATATCAGGAGTTCTAGGTTCTAGACTCCCAGTGTTGTAAAAATTTAAAAAAAAATCATTGACTTATTATAATTATATATATTAGTGGGATTCATTATAGTATATTCATACATGCAGGACTGTGAAAATTTAAAACCTGATGATTCCTTGGAGATTACTGAGTCCTGGGGTTGGCAGGCAAACTTCTGTCAGGAGCCAGATAGTAAATATTATAAGCTTTGCTGGCCACACAGTTTCTGTTGAAACTACTCAACTTCTATCCCATTCCACGGTTGTAGTTTGAAAGCAGCCAGAGACATATGCAGACAAAGGGTCACGGCAATATTCCAATAAAATGTCATCTACAGAGACTGGCAGCAGCCAGATGAGGTCCCTCTTGTTTGCCACCCCCTGATCTAGTTTAAGCTTTCATTTCGCAGGTGAGGAGATGGACTGCCAGAAAGGGTAGTTGACCATGACAATCACACAGGTGGTTCCATCCATGCCACTTGACTACCCACCAGCTAGCTAGTGGTCATGAGATGAGATGCTTTACCATACCATGGATAAAGTAAGAAGATGTGGTAGTCGTTGGCATCAGTTGGCTAGGGCTGCTGTAACAGGACACCAGAAACTGGGTGCTTAAACAATAGAAATTTATACCTTCACAATAGAGAGTGATATTGGCCAAATCATATTACATTCTGTGCATGTATGAAGAGGTAAAACAATTCTGGAGGCTGGAAGTCCAAGATCAAGGTGGCAGCAGGGTGGGTTTCTCTCCGGGCTTCTCTCCTTGGCATGCAGATGCTGCCTTCTTGAGTTCTCTCATGGCTATTTCCCTGTGTGCACATGTCCCGGGGTCACTGACTTTTATAAGGACACTAGTCAGATGAGAGTAAGGCTCATGCTAATGGCCTCATTTTATCTTAACTGCCTCTCCAAATACAGTCATGTCCTGATGTGTCCTGGAGGTAGGCATGCACTTTATGAATTCTGGGTGAGAAAAGGACATAATTCAGCCCATAATATTATCTGTTGTTATATTACAACTCAGTGGCTTAAAAACAATAAAAACCCTCATTAACTCACAGCTTGTTTCTGTGGTCCTAAATCCAGGAGAAGCTTAGCTGGATATCTTTGGCCCACGTGCTCTCAAGTATTTGCAGTAAAGCTGTCAATCAAGGCCAGTTCAACAGGGAAAGGGTCTGGGTTTGTTCATGTGGTTCTTGGGAGAATTCTGTTCTTTGGGGGATGTTGGACTGAGGGCCTCAGTTCCCTGCTGGTGGCTGGTGGAGTCCAGCCTCAGTCCCTCACCACCTGGGTCTCTTCCTAGGGAAGCTCACAGTGTAACAGCTGTCTTTTTTTTTTTTTTTTTTTGGTTTACCACCAGGAATTGATTTATTTATTTTTTATTGGTTGTTCACAACATTACAAAGTTCTTGACATATCATATTTCATACATTAGATTGAAGTGGGTTATGAACTCCCAATTTTACCCCAAATGCAGATTGCAGAATCACGTCGGTTACACATCCACAATTTTACATAATGCCCTATTAGTAATTGTTGTATTCTGCTACCTTTCCCATCCCCTACTGTAACAGCTGTCTTTCAGGCAGAGGAAGAGAGTGAGGCGGGGAAGCAAGCCTGTTTGTAATCCAACCTTGAGAGTGACATTCCATTCATATTGCTATACACTGTTTGTGGGAAGGAAGCCACAAATCCAGGCTTCAGTCCATGGTGGGGAGATGGCACAAGGTTGTTCTAGAGTTGGATCTTGCATGTTCAAGTGGTAAAGGCTTGGTCCCAGGCTGTAGCATTTTGGTCTTGAAGAGATGAGGCCTAGTGGAAGATCCTAGGTCACGGGGGTTGTGCCCTCAAAGAGGGCTCTGTGACCTGGTCTCTTCCTCTGTATCACATTCTGGCTTCAAGGTGAACATTTTGCTTCTCCACAAACTCCCACCATGACATGCTGCCTCATCACAGGCTCCAGACCAGCAGGGCCAACTGGCGAGGGATGGAAACCCGCAGAACTGTGAGCCAAAATAATCCTTTTCTTTTTATAAGTTGATTCTCTCAGGTATCTGTTACCAGTACTGCACATTGACTAACACAGCTGTGAATATCAGAGAAAGTTAGCCACGTGATCCGATGCCACCTACTCTTAAAATGGAAAAGGTTTTCTGCTGCTGTGTGGTGTGTCTGCAATCCTAGCTATGCGGGAGGCTGAGGCGGATCACGAGTTTAAGGCGAGCCTGGTAGAGCACTTGCCTAGCATGCATGAAGCCCTTAGTTCAATCTCCACTCCTGAAAAACAAACAAAAAACAAAAGTGAAAACAAAACAAAGAAATTAATCCTTTCTCAGGTTCTTTCCAGCCCTGTGATGTCTGGCTTCTCCATTGATTGGTCTTTTGAGCTATTTTGCTTAAGTTTAGAGAACTTCTTTGTTTTCACAGTTACTAATGAGTCTTTGGAACACAGAGAATATCTGTAGTAGTTCTTAAGATTTGGCAATTATGGATTTTTGGCTTTTGCCAATTTAGATATGAATTTGAAGGAATTTACATCTCTCTGTATGATGGAGTGTATTCCAGAGGTAGTCGACATCAATATATATCCCATCATACTTTTTTTGTTTTTTAGAAAGTAACATTGACACTCCTCCATTGAGAAATCTGTGCTTCTTCCCCTTGAATCTGGGCCGGTTTGGGGCTGTGCTGGGAGTATTCCAGTGTGACTTGGGGGGTTAGGACAGATAGACAGTGCAGGCCAGGAGTTGGGTGTGGTGGTGCATGCCTTGTAATCCCAGTGACAGAGAGGCTGAAGTAGGAGAATCACAAATTCAAAGCCAGACTCAGCATCTTAGTGACACTGTCTTTAAAACAACAAAACAAAACAACAGTTCAGAGAATGCTTGTCAGCTCCTTGTTTTTTTTTTTTTCTCTTAGGATGTTTATCTTTTAATACCGTCTGCGCAGAGAGGAAGCCCAAATTAACCTCTAAAGGAAGACTGTGTGGAAAGATCCACAGGATTCCCAGTCCAAAGACAGCCTCAACTGCAGATATGTGTTTGAACAGGACTTTAGACAATTCAAGCCCCATCTTTGAGCTATCCCGGTTGATATCAAGTGGAGAGAGGAGCTGTTCCCCTGAAGTCTTGTCTGAATTTTGGATTCATTAGCAAAATAAATGTGCTGTTGTAAGGAGCCTCTAGTTTGGAGAAGTTTGCTATGCCGTAGTAGAAAACTGGAACTTGGAACTCATACACTTTAAGTTTTTATACGATTGGCATCAGAAAGGTTTTTCCACGATGTTACATGTCTTTCAAACCTTGATTTAATAATAATGCCACTTTCTCCACTATTGGCTTGAGTTTGTGTTGCAAGCATATAATAGGTGCTTATAAGGCAACATCAAGGACATTCCAGGGTCTTAGTGCAATTGATGACAGCAGTATATATTGTCCTTATTTGCTTCAAGGACTCCCTTGGACTGTGATGTCTGTTTTACATCAGGCAGCTGTGCTTTACAAGCTAGCTGACTTCTATATTTGATATTAAATTTGGTCAAACTCACAAAGTTGTAAATAAGCACTGATGTTTATTGCTATCTGGTCATTTAAGAAAAGATGAACACTGAGCTAGAAGCAGAAGTCACATACTCATGAAACTCATGACAAGAGAAATGGTTACGTCAGTGATGGGCAAATGTGAATTTTAAAGCTGATCTGAAAGAAAGAGAGAAATTACTGCGTCTGGTCTGAGATATTCTGTTGCTTTCCCAAGAAGTCCATCGACTTCCAAATCAATGAGGCAGGTGGAGTGCCATCCTTCCCTGCACAAATGCCAGCAGCTTCTGTGAATCCTGCAGCCTTCCAGGAGGTGCTGTGCTAAGTGTGACACATTCATGGGATTATTACTCTTATTCAGTGTTGTTTTGAGACTTGTACTACATACAGCCACTCAGCACACAAAGCTTTATTGAGCGTCTATTGTCAGGCTTTCCTATGCACTGTGGATAAAAATTAATCACACATAATTCCTGTCTTCAAGGAGTTCAGGCTTTTTAGGGGATTATGGTTCTCTCGGGGATCTTACATATTTCCCACTGTCTGACCATTCCTGATCCCCACACATCAGCTCCAGTAGTCTTAGTTTCTTTCAGGGGACTATGTTTTTTTTTTCATATGAAATGTTATCTGTTGATATAAGAACAATCCAATTGTAAATTGGCTCTGGGCATTCGATAATTTGTGTGGTATTTGTTAATGGCTCCCTTCAAGAGGTTAGCATCTTGAATATTCTGCTTAGAGATTTGATAGACTTGAAAGATTAAGGAAATGTAGAATGTAGTTCTGGCTTCACCATTTCCCAACTCTATTACTTTGGGCAAGTTACTGTGGCATCTGATTCCTCATTTGTATAATTAGCTTGTTTGAAAGAACATTTCTGCATCAAGGTTTTTATGTTTCTCAATTTGATGACTATAAATAAGATCCACAGCTCTGGGAGTATGTGAATAGATGTGCATACGGTGTCTCTTGTCATACACAGCAGCCTGCTACGGAGGGTGGTCCCTGATGGCTTAGGATGTCCCCTTGGGGATGTATACCAGATGCGAGCAGTTTTCTGCTGGGCCTTATGTCATTTTTAATGGGAAGATCTGACTCTCATAAAAGTCGACATCAGTTGTAGCTGGGGAGGGGTTTCTTCTGGACTGCAAAACATGAAGTTGTCAATCAGAGAGGGATGTCTTAAGTAGGTTGCAGTGTACTAACAAAGGAGGGTGTGATTGCCAACTCTGATATTATATCATTCTTAATTTAAAGTTGTTGAGATAAAAACATAATTTATTGGTATTCAACTTGCGATGCCACCCATGGAAAGACTTCATTATCAGTGATACTTCATTATCAGTACACTAGTTGGAACCTTTTCCAGCTTGCTCATGTCTCTTCATCAACTGATTGTGGTAATGACTCCGGAATACAACCACTGGATATCCTTTGGGAAGACATTTTTGGTGTGATCTATAGGATGATGACGGAAATCAGTCAATTTAGGAAAAGGCAATCCTCTTTGCTTTGGTACCTCTGAGTCGACTACCCTAGTCTTCCCTGTATGACATCTCTCACATTGGTATTTTAATTTGGTGTTGGCTTGTCTTTTTATCATGTGATGGACTCTATTTCTTTAGCTAGGAATGATTTTGTAGTCACATTTGCATTCCCATTAGAGTTTTGGTACATAATAAATGCTCAGTCATATATGTATGTGTACATATATGTGTGTTTGTAAGTGTATATATGTATACACACATATGTTTTGAGTGATTATTAAAAGAACTTCTTATAAATAACTTAGTATAAAGGGTTACTTTATTGACTACCTACCATATTGATAAGACTGCTAAAAGTCTATAATCTGCAGCAAATGATCACACTATACAAGTTCATCTGAAGTCAATATGGCAATACTGTCAAGAGCTGGACAGTAAAGAGTCATGGCTACTTATTCCCTTATATTAAAAGAGTCAAATGAACTTGCAGCTTAAATGGGTGTGGTGAAGCTTTCTTGTGGCAGGGTGCTATTTTGTTCCAAAGCCAAGTCGCTTTTCTGAAATCAGGGAGTGCCCATGATTTATGCTTTGCTTCCTCCCTCGTCTACGTGGAGCACCAAGTGATGAAGCAGGCCAGGCATTTTTTGAGTTATTTGCATTTTTTGATTTCAGGTATAAGAAATTGGGTGGGAATGTGTTGCTTTTCAGGTACCTAAAGTTTAGTTGGTTTTTTTTTTTTTTTTTTTTTTTTTCCCGTGTAGTACTAAAGTAGTTCTAGATTTTGGGAATAGTTTTGGACCTAATGTCTTTGGCATTTAAAAAATACACTTAAATGACATGACAATACATTTCCAAAATGGCAGCTGGTAGAATAAGGCTGGACTTAAGTTGCTTACTTAGCATGTATCTCTTATTTTCTCCATAAGTTTATGGAATAGAGAGGAAATGAAAAATAATTATGAATACACTTTTAGAGAAAGATGGTACAACTAATAAAAAAATATTATCTGTGTAGGGGCTTTTTATCTATGATGGTTAACTTTATGCATCAAGTAGATTGATGAGATGTCCAGATATTTCAGACAAATATATTTCTGGATATTTCTATGAGAGTGTATTTGGATGAGATTGACTTTTAAATTGCTTAATTTGCATGAAGCAGATAGCTCTCCTTTATCTAGGTGAGCCTCATCCAATCAGCAGGTGTTCTCATTAGATAAAAACCCTGGCTTTCTCCCCAAGCAAGAGAGGAGTCTTGCTGGATTCTGTGCTGCACACCTGGAATCACAGAGATCTGGGAGGCTGAGGCAGGAAGATTGCTAGTTTGAGGCCAGCTTCAGCAATTTAGTGAGGCCCTTAAAAACTTAGCAAGACTCTTGTCTCACAATAAAAAATAAATAAATAAATAAATAAAGGGCTGGGGATGTGACTCAGTGATAAGACTCCCTAGGTTAAATCCTTAGTACTGAGAGAGAGAGAAATAAGGGGGGAGGCAGGGAGGGAGGCTGGGGAGAAGGGTTGGAGGGAAGGGGATATCCAGCTGACTGCCTTTGGTCTGCATCTGCCTTCCTGGGTTTGGACTTGAACTGGAACCTCACTCCCTTGGTCCTCCAGCCTGCCAGCCTTTGGACTGAAACAGCACACTGGGTCTCCTGGGTGGGGCTGCTGGCTCACCCTGCAGATTTCACACTTACCAACTTCTAATCAGGGGAGCCAATTCCTTATTATGAATCTCTTTATGTACCTATATAAATTATAGTATTTTCTAGAAATAGTATACTCATACTTCACCTGATCTTGCCTGAATTCAACACTCAAAAGATTGTTTCCATGAGTTCCAACACCTGTTATGTGGAAAGGAGAACAGAAACATGCAGAGAAGAGAGTTCAAGGAGGTTCTGTGGGTTGGAGGTTAAGGGTAGGGTAAAGGTCCTGAAGCATCCATCACAGGAAGTACAAAGATCAGACAGCATCAGAACTTAATTTCATTTAACCATTTTTCTCTTATACCCCTTGGTTGAGTTTATCAATTTCTGACCAGGAATATCTCCATGAGACTTAAAGATGTTCTGTTCCTATCCCTCCTACCATGCAAATAATTTATATGTCCTTCCTCACCACTTACCCGTTCACTTTGTCTCACATCCCCCAAGATTCTTTTTTTCCCCCTAGGGCCAGGGAAGACACTGGGGATTGAACCCAGGGGTGCTTAACCACTGAGCTACCTCCTCAGCCCTTTTTATTTATTTATTTTTTTAATTTTGAGACAGGGTCTTGCTAATTTTCTCAGGCCTTCACTAAGTTGCTGAGGTGGGCCTCAAACTTGCACTCCTGCTGTCTGAGCCTCCTGAGCTGCTGGAATTATAGGTGTGTGTTATTGTACCTGACTTTCCCCAGGGTTCTTGAAGCCTGGATCAAACACCATGCTTGTCACTTAGAGAGAACTCAATAAATCTGTACTGAATACATAAATAAATAGATGAATGCAGGTTTTGGTCTTAGCAAACTATCTTCCAGGTTGAGGACATTCTGTAAACTGTTTCTTCTGATCACATCAAAAGACCTTTATAAATTTGGTAGTGCTGTCTTTTTTACCCAAGATGAATGACGTTTGGAGAGCTTAAAATAAATTACTAGTTGCATTTTAGTGACTCTTTGTAAATCAACTGTGGGAAAGACAATGGTAATTAGTAAAGGTTTTGAATGGTTACCTTTAGAACTTACTGTGCTACTTCCCTAATCTCAGAAGAATCATTACATCGGTTTGTTCCCACTGAGTTCCAGCATCTTTCTGGCCTTAGGTAGACAACAGGGGAAAGAAAAGTCTGGATGGCAGGATGGGTGGTGGGGAGGAGAAGCTGAGACCCCCAGGAAGAGTTGGGTGGGAAGAAGTTAATGACGTTAGGTAGCTTTCCTTCCTGAAGATTTTAGTTATATTACACTTTTTATTATTTCATTCTCAGTTTTAACTGTTGATGATATTGGCTTCATTTGCTCATAAGGTTCACACAGAGAGAGAGAGAGAGAGAGAGAGAGAGAGAGAGAGAGAGCGCAAGTGACAGCAGAATGGGTGCACCAGCATAGGTGCCTAAAACTTTAGGAAGAAAGAAACTTTCTCTGCCTAACTTAATATTTCTCATGTCCCAGAAGAGAAGTTAGCCAAATATTCTGAGAAGGAGTCACATCTCATAGTAATAATTTCCACCTGCTCTTGTGTAGACTCGGATTATGCATACAGGTGGTGGTTTTATTTTTTTCCATCCAAGAATCTTAAGGTACCTCAGAAACATTAATTAGGCCCTGGACCTCTTTGAAGTTGATCCTATCCCCATATACACATGATGAAATGCAGAAGGGGAGAGGTTAATTGAGTAAGACCAAGACCACACAGAAATTCCATACGAGAGCCAGGAGAGGATGGCTTCCCAGTCTGGGGCCAGAAGAAGGAAATACTGAGAAGAGATGCCTGCTTGCCAGGTGCTTGAAGCTCACCTGGAATTTCCATCCCCTATTTCATTTATGAGTTAGCTCCCCTCTGCTCTACAACACCCTGCACAAAGAAACCCTAAATAACGCCGAGGTAATTATGATCACTCTCAGGGTGTGTTACCCTGTAGCCTACAGAACTGCATGGTGCTCTGGGAACAGCAGTCAGAGATACACCAGCCTTTCAGTTCTCAGGAAGAGTACATGTTCATATTTAGGATGGTACACACACACACACACACACACACACACACACACACACACTTTATTTTTAATTGAGATCTTCCAGTTATCTTCCCACAATTAAATCCAGGTAGGAGAATATAAAGTTCACCAAAATGATTCAGCACAAGGGTTGCTCCTTCCTCCCACTTAAATTGTGCAGAGATTAGTCACTCTCAGTCTCTGAGAAGGCAAATATAATAGGTATCCAGTGAGAAAGGAAGAAATGGAAGGTCTAGGAGTTAGAAACTTCAGTGAGAGTGAGGAAAGAGGATCTCAATGAAAACACTACCTTTTAGGTTCTTGCATTTTTTTCCTCCCTTTTTTTTTAAAAAAAAAATGTTTTTGCATTTCTATTATACTTTTCAGTCATATCTCTTTTTTCCAATCCATTCTGATAGGTCCTTGAAGGAGGAGTGTGGGCAGGGAGTCTTTCTGCCTTCGCCTGACCACCTCATGGCCAGTCACATTTTGGGAGGAGACCAATGTGATTCTGCAACCTATATACTCAGAAAAATGAGAAATTATACCCTATCTGATTCAAATGTATGATATGTCAAGATCATTGTACTGCCATGTGTGACTAATTAAAACAAATTAAAAAATTTAAAATAAAATAAAATAAAATAAAATCTCTTAACCAGAGCTGCTCAAGGAAGGCTCTTGTGCATCTCTAAGAGAAAACAGGAACACTGATTTCCCAGAGGGGCAAGACTCTCCAGGAATGACAGGAAACTCAGTAAGCACTTGTAAGACTCATTAGTCAAAGTCATGGTCTCCCGGACATTTGGAAGGAAGCAGGATGGCCTTGTGTGCATGAGAGGACCAGGAGAATCAGACAAGTGGCTCAGGGATGCTATAGGAGGGGGGCAGCTGGGAATGCAGTGAGAAAAGTAAAACCCAGGTCGCAAGTTGTTTTGAGAGTGAGGAAGGGTTTACACAGATAAAGAACAAGAAGGGAAAATGGAAGAAAGCAGGCCAGATTGAGAACAAAGATGACATTTTTTTTTTTTAATGGAGCAGGAGAAAAATGTGCCATAAATAGAGGAAAATCTTTTCTTCTTAAAGAACAGCCTTCAAGAAATACAGGTTCCAGAATCCCTGGCAAGGGTCCAGCTAATATGTTTATTTTGTAGATTGATTTTGATGAGAAGAACCTGCAAAGGCTCTAAAATATGGCAGGCTTAGAAGTAGTAGATCACTTGACGCTCCTTTTGCCCTGAGCTGAAGTCGCCCTTCCTCCTGGGGGTTTAATGCCACCACCCTTTGCCTCGCCTGTCTCCGCACCCCAGTCCTTCTTTGCACAGAGAAAGGTAGGTGCCACTGCCCGGCAGCCACACAAGCACTCTGCAGCTTCAGGGAGGGACAGAGTGCCATTTTGGCTGGAGCTAGACGAAGTATCTGCCAATTTCCTCCAAGTTTGCCCTCTCTTTCAAAATTCCCAATAACAGCACACAAACATCTCAACTCCTCCTGGCTGCATTCCCCTTCTGGAGAAATTAGCTGAAATGCACATTATATTCTCACCTCATCCTGAGTTTCCATGGAGTTACCTCTGCCCTCCCTTAACCAGAACAAGAACAGGGACCCTGGTTTCTCGTTCCTAGAAGGAGGGTGTTTGGCTTCTCTGGGAGCATATGGATATGGGAATGGCCCTTTGTTTCCAGTTTGGATCTACCCATGGCTTTGACCTGGTCCTCTCTCTCTGGGTATTCTCAGTCTTCCTGGTTATAAAATAAGGGAATCCTTTTCAGAGGGCTCTCCAGAGGAGCGGTGATGTGCAGCGTGGTGGAGAGGCAAAAGGGAAGGCAAATATGGAGAGCCTGGAAGTTCTGCAGAGGGATTTGGAATTACTTTAACAAACAATGAGGGGCAATCATAGTTTTAAAGCAGAAATATGACCTAATGACAGCAATATTAATTAGGTGAGATGGTGGCCAGGGGGTGTCCGGACTCAGGATTGGAGACAAGATAGCCAGCCAAGGACATGCCATGGTATTCCAAATTTGTGGTCATGAGGGCTGGACTTTGGTTTTGGGTCTGGAAATGGAAGAAAGAGTAGTTACCAGAGGTCGGTCCTTTGATAGCACTTACTGGCATTCTCAGAGTGTCCCACAAACTTCCTTGCTCAGAAACTCTAGGGTAGGGCCCAGCCATCAGTGTCTTAAAATAAGCTCTCCTAGTAATTTTGATAGAAGCTAGTTTGAAAAACACTGTGGTACTGTGGTGGTCAGATCATGCACATAGGGATTAAGATACGTGGGTTTTACTTCTGATTCCAAATAAATAGTTAAATTGGCTTAAATACATCACTTAACCTTTAGGGGTTCTCAGTTTCTTATCTCTAAAACGTAGTGCATCAATAAGGAGTTGTGTTTTTGTTCATCTATAAGAAAAATTCAAATAACAATGGTGCAAAAACCAAAGGCCATATTCTTTCACATAAAAGATGTCTAGAGTGAAGTCATCCAAGGCTGGTGTGGCAGCTCCACAGTCATCAGGGACCTGGGCTCTCTTCATCTTTTTTGCTCTGCTACCCTTAGTACTGGTGTATGAGTTTTCTATTGCTGCTATAACAAGTGACCACAAACTCAGTTCAGAACAGCATACATTTATTATTCTATAGTTAGAAGTCAGGGGTTCAAAATGGGTTATAATCAAGGGGTCAGCAGTCCTACATTCCTGCTGGGGCCCCTAAGAGGGCATCTGTTTCTTTGCCTTTTGTAGCTTCTAGAGGCTGCCAACATTGCTTGGCCTGTGATCCCTCACCCATCTTCACAGAGCACTGTGTTGGCTCATCTCACAGTCTGCCATCTCTCTGCTTTCCTATTGTCTTCCTCTTCCACTGTTAAGAACTCTTGGGATTAACTGAACCCATTTTGGTAATCCATGCTAATCTCCCATTTTATAATCAGTTTATTAGTAATGTTTATTCCGAACTGGGTGTGGTGGGCACAGACCTATACCTGTGACTCAAGAGGCTGAGGTAGGAGGATTGTAAGTTCGAGTCCAGCCTCAGCAAGTTAGCAAAACCTGTCTCAAATAAAAAATAAATAAATAAAAAGAGCTGGGGATGCAACTCATTGGGTTCAATCCCCGGTACTGGGGGGAGAAAGAAGTAACGTTGAGTTCATCTGTGACCTTAATTTCCCTTTGTCAGGTAATGTGGCTTATCCACGGGTTCCACAGTGGACATCTTTGCAGGAAGTGGGGATGGGCATGATTCTGCCCTCCATCCTGAAGCTGACTCATGGTCCTTAATAGCTACAGTTCCTGCTGCCATGTCAGATTGCCAGGCAGCCAAAAAGCAGAATTGGGAAGGGTGAAGGTGATGCTTGCCAGCTTAGTTGGAGCCAACTCACTTCTGCCAACCTCTCCTTGGCCAGAACTTAGTCACCTGGCCACACCTGGCTGCAAGGGAGACTGGGAAGTGTGGTCTTTTCTTCCTGGTGATAAAGTACTCAGCTGCAGGTAAGATTCTGTTGCTCTGCAGGAAGGGAGAATGGCCCTGGGACCCGGGTCTTGGTTTCTCCTAGGTTTTTCCATCTTCTGAAGAGTCCCTGACCCCCTCTGGATCTAAATAGAAATGAGGTAGAAAGGAGATGTTGGAACACACGGAAAAAGAACATCATGGTCTTCCACCTTTTTCTTCTTTTCTTCCAGGGTGATTGGGTTCGCTTTTGTAGAATTGAACATCTTAAGGAACTAGACGTGTCACATACACTTACCATTACCCACAATATGCAAAAGCAGCCTTTTTGGTGGCTTAATCCTCTTTCAGCTCTATTAAAAATGTTTTATTATTGAGTGAATAACTTGCTATTTTTACTTGCAATTAAAAATTGGAGAAACACATCATCCCAGCCCTTCCCGAGGTGAAGCTGCCATTGTAACTGCTCCGTCCTAGTGACCAAGACATATGGAGATGCTTAAAATCTTGCCTTCCAAGAACCATCTTCTCTAAGGACAGGGATGCTGTCTTGTTCAACAAACATTGCTTGGTATAGTCCTAAGGACAGACAAGATCAAGCTTGCAACTTTTTTTTTTAATGTAGTCCATTGATATATTACTTTAATGTGCTTATGATTTGAAATGATTCAAAACTAACCTATAAGTCTTGCTGAAGAATCAGATTGCTACTTTTCCACTGTGGGGTATTGTGTCTATGGGTCTGTCGGCAGACACTGTATTGGGGTGGGGAAGATACTTGAAAACACTGTCCATATGTTTTCCACTGGGCATATTCCTTTACATCCTGAAGATGCAGCTCAGAGGACAGAAGAGCCCCATGGATGTGCGGCACTTGAGCTGCTGGGGACAGTGGGCCTGTCTGATTTCTCTCCCTTTTTCTTTCTTAAAGTGGAAGACCCTGCCTGATAGGACTGTTCCAAGCCAGGAGTCTGTTTGTTGGAGAGGTGAGCGTCCTCCCTGATGAGAATGCAGAGGACAGGCAGCGAAGGGATCCCTTCCACAGGAACAGTCTCATATAAACAATAATAACCATAATAATAATCCGGGCTTTCATGGGAGCTTTCATGGAGGAACCAAAAACACATTACGAGCATTAACTCATTAATCTTCACAACGCCCCTGTGAGGGAGAATTAAGTATAAGTAATCATAATTATTACTGTCATTATCCTTCAAACAATTCCCAGATGTTCTGTGGCCGAACTGGCATACTCTGGGGATTTTTATTTTATTTTATTTTTTTTATAGAGACCCTACATTTTTGGCAGGAGTTCATATTTTTTTTTCTTTGCTCACTCTTGACTTATTGAATAAATATGTAATTTTTTTGATGTGTGGGGTCCCTGGAAGGAATGGGTGGGAAATCATTTCTAAGATATGGTGGTCTCACTCGTCTTCTCTCCTGCCTGTTGAAAGTTTGGGCAGCGATCATGGATCCAGACTCAGGTTCCTGGAACTGTTTACAGATTTCATTTTTCAACTGGGTATGAGGTCTATGATTTCAGCCTTATCTCTTCAGGTAAGGACTTGAGAAGTTTCATTCTACATGTAGCATCCTGTTTACTCTGATACCATTTAAATTAGAACAGTGTCCTTAGCATGAAGCATCAGAGGCTTCCGCACAATTGGCAGTATCCTCTGCGTGTGGCTACAAGTCCCCTGGGAGACACAGACGTGCCTTAGCTATGGGTGCAATCCTCCCTCTGCACCTGTGCAGCCACCTCATGCCCTGTTCTTGGGAAAACAGATCACCTCGGAGTTTCAGGGTAATCACAAGAAAAATAGAAGCCCTCAGAGAAAGCACACCTGATTATTCCATAGCGACAGTGGACAGGTGGACTGATGGGGAGTGCCAAATGGATGTGTTGCCAGTGTGGTTTGATATCTTCTGAATCTTCTGCATTATTTTGTTATCATACAAGTAGTGTGGTTGATAGAGAATTTGAAAGTGTTGGATAGGATAGAGAAACACAGAGTCACCTATAAATCTGGTACTAAGAGTTAACATTTCTGATGAAGTTTCTCTGGTACTTTTAGCGTTGATGTTCAAGTTCGTATTACAAAATGTGGACACTCTATGGATATTTATGTTGTTTATAAATAGATTATGACATATATATCTGGAAAAGAGAATGAAGAAGAATCATTCAGAATCTGTGTCATGGAGCACCAGGTCAGGAGGACCATGAGCCCAGTACAGTAGCTGGCAGTCAGGAGAGGACCTAGAAAGATTTGCTTCAGAAATCATGAGAGAAGCCAGGCAATCAACACATGTGGAAAGAAGGGCTTCACTATCAACAGCAATCGCTCCTGTGGATTCAGCCAGGTACTTTCCATGAACCATTCCTCAACTTCATGACAACCTCTCCAGGCTGATGTGGAGGATTCCAGCTGACTGCTGAGAAAGCTGAAATTCAAGAGATGTCACATGACTTCTCCACCATTGCTCATCAATCGAGTGGCAGAACTGGACTGCAAACACAGGCTGGTTTTACCTGTAAAGCCCATGCCGTCCTTCCCCCTTCCCTGAAATCCCACAGTGCCTTGCCATGGTGCCCAACACGATGACACAGTTGTGACGGATGAGAGAAATAAGAAAGGGCTGGAGGATTTTTCATGAGCTGGTGACTGTGTGGGAAATGTCAGCTCCAGGGAGAGTGGCTAAAGAGGGATGTGGTGTTTCTCAGAGGGTAGGAAATGGAGAACCTTCCAAGAGGAGGGTTATCAAAAGATGGTGTGTGGAGCAGAGTTCTGGGCAAATGACTCTTAAAGTAGAAGATTGCTTTGATGGTAGAAAGAAATTCCTGTGTAGTAATAAGCTTACCATTTTCATGGCTTGAAAAGCCAGCAGGGAAGGAGGTAATGAGTCAGAGGAGAGAGAAGAGTGTGTTTTAATGGAATTAGTTCTGAAGGAGATGTGACAAGAAACACGGAAAGGAGCTAGGATAAGATACTGATTCCTTCAGCAAATGTATATTGTTCTCACCTTCTGAGAAACACCAAAACCTCCAAAAATTAGACTGAAGGAGAAGACACAGGTTAACTGGAGCTATTTTGTGGTGAGAATGTTAAGGTGGTATTCTAGGCATTGTCATTCTTCAAAATATGGTGGAGATGAGATTGGAAGTGTAATAAGGGAGAATCCAAAGACTGGGAACATTCTCTCTGGAACAGAACAGGGAGCCTACAAAGCTGGTCCTTGGATTGGGGAAGAGTGGGGGCCTCCTCAGGGATGAAACCCTCTGGTTCAGCACTCAATGGGTTTCACCTCCTGGTTTCTGCTGCAAGGTTTTGCAGCCTGGGATTCACATGTGACTGAAGAAACAGAGTTGGGACAGCTGCCAGTGGGATTGGCTCCGAAGTCCTGGTTGAGTAAAGGGAGCTAGGAGTCATTACCGTCAATCTTTACATGGTTGGCGGCAGGATTCTGACCAGGCAGGGTCACAAGTGCAGGCAGAAGGCTACTCATGGCTGATGGGAAAGGGAGGAAAGGAGCTAGGGCCAGTTTAAGGGAGTAAAGACCAGATGTGGTGAAGGAGAGGGAACAAGGGCTGGGAAAGGAGAAGGTTTTGGTTCCCAGCAGGGCTGAGATCAGACTTTTGGGAAAAGGTCTCATGATGAAGAGACCCAAGCAGTGACAATATTGGGGATTGGGGGGTAGCTGAAATGAAAATGCCCTTGAGGCTGAAAAGACTGTGGGGCCAGCTTCTCATTGCTTTTTTGTCTGCGACATTCAAACAGCTAATGGCGGAAGCAGAAGGACATTGATGTTTTGCAATTGTGGTTAGCCGATGTCAGTAAAAAGGACAGGCCTTCTTCTTTGATTTCTGGAATGGATAAACCATGGATGTGTTTGGGAACACTCAGCTTTGAAACCTGGGTGACACCTACTGTAGGTGTGGGTGGGCTGAGCCCAGTGGACACTGGCTAGCAGAAGGTAGTGCAGTCTTGTCATCTTGCACTGTCTACTGTCAGCCTCCTGGCTTCCTGTCCCCCCAGGGGCTCACCATGCTCCTGCAATACTGCCTTTTCTTTTGTTCCTTAAATTCACTAAACTTGCTCCTGCCATAAGAACTTGGAATTTTCCATTCTCATCTTCTGGCAGACTCTTTATTTGGGTCCTCTCCTGGCTTTCTGTTCACATGAGTAACTTCTTCCTATTATCCAGATCTGGGCTTAAATGGTCACTTCCTCAGATAAGTCACCTCCATACACTCTATCTAAAGAAGATGCCTTTCTCTCTGGTCAATGTCTACTACTTTGCCCCGTTTGATTTTCCTCACAGAATGTGTAATACTCTTTATATATTTTGCTAGCTTTCTGTCAATGTAATGAATTACGAGATAAGAAATTTATAGGGAAGAAAGATTTATTTTGGTTCACAGATTTCAGAGGTTTCAACACATGGTTGTTTGGCACTGTTTGCTTTTGAGTCTGTGGCAAGGCAGAATGTGATGGTGGGAAGTGCAGGAAAGCTGGTAGCTGGCTTGCAAGCAAAGAGTGAGAGGAAGGGGCCAGGATTCCAATGTCCTCTTCAAGGACACATGCTCAATGACCTCACTTCCTTCCACTATGCTCCACCTCCTAAAAGTTCTGCCATCTCCCAACAGTGCCTTCCGCTGGGGACCGAAGCTTTGACCATGAACTTTTGGTGCACGTTTAAGATTGAAACAAAACACTTATTATTATTGCTGTTTTACTCATATATTTTGTGCTGTCTGTCTGTCCCCATTTGCAAGCTCCTTAAGGGTAGTGACCTTGGCTCTGTTTTCTTCTCTTAATCTCCATATCCATAGCAGTGCCTGACACAGAGTAGGTGTTCAATAAAAATTGCAGTATTTGAATAAAAAAAAAAAGAAGACACAAAAAGATGAAGGCCTGGGAGAGATGTCAAGAGAGATCAACACACAAAGATTAAAACTACAGGGCAGGGAATTAAAAAGAAGTGTAAATCAAGGACCCGATTATAAAACAGTCATTTTGGCATCCAGAGGCAGGAACCATGTGGAATTTTAAGAAAGAAAAAAACAAAGAAGTGAAGGTACAATATATTTTAGCAGCTCACATGTACATCTAAAAGACAGAGATGAACCACCAGCCATAAAAATTGGAGATAGGGAAGTTGAATTTTGGGTTATATCTTAAAAATCCATTTCTGAAAGTAAGGAATAGAAGCATAATACAAACATAGCAAAATACAGATGAGCAAAGGAAAATAGCTGAATGGTCATTGTTGAATCAGGACTTGATGGAGATGGAATGACACATTCAGTCCTGCAGGTGTTTAGAACATGGAGGGAGAGATCGAGGTTGGTAAGGAGGGAGGAGAGGGAGGGGTGAGAATTCTCCCCATAAAGCAACAATTTTCTCTTTGAAGATATTGACAAGATCTCTGGTGAAGATGGAGAAGAAGGAAGGTGGATAAGGAAGCCTTTAAAGGTCTGAAGCAGAGAGAGTCCTGTTGGGCTGTAGGCGGAGGATTCAATCAGACGGGCTATTTAGCAAGGAGAATAGCAGAATGAAAGAGAGAAATTCATTGAGGTTTAGTAATTACAGTGCACGCAGGAGAAGATAAATATCTTCTCTATATATTACATCATTGTTAAATCTCAATAATTTTAAATATAATTAACCTTTAATGATGCTTTAAATTTAATAATATAGTTATTGCATGGGAATTGTCTACAAGCCATTATAAATCTATTTGTTTAGGTTTACCAACCAGGTAATAAAGTGTATGTGAAGCTCAGGGGGTGAGTTTCAGAGTCTAATGTGCTTATTAAGTGTCTCACTCAATGTAATTGATTGTAAAATCCACCTCAAATCACACCAAAGAAAGGACGTCTTACAAATCAATTAAAATAAAAATTTCTCTTTTGGGTTATTATTTCCTGATTTTTCTGTCTTTGCTCTAAATGACTACCCCAAGGGACATTTCCCCCATAAGTTTTACTACATCAGGAATTCTAAAATCTGATCTGTTTCAGCAATCATCTTTTCCCCCCTAAATCCTAAGACACTTGGTTATAACTTATCACAGAGATTAAAAAAAAAATCAGCTTTAAAGGAAAAGCTCATTTTCCCTGTGTTTTCCTCCTCCTCCCCCTCCTCCTCCTCCTCCTCCTCCTCCTCCTCCTCTTTTTTGAAGGGGAAAGGGAGAAGGAGGCTCCTTAAATGGTTTTCTTTAATATTTTTTTGACCCCAATACCTG
Organism: Urocitellus parryii; assembly: GCF_045843805.1. NCBI lineage: Eukaryota > Metazoa > Chordata > Mammalia > Rodentia > Sciuridae > Urocitellus > Urocitellus parryii. The sequence continues at coordinate 72,301,568 of NC_135539.1, read as the reverse complement.
CAAACTCAAAAGCATACTCAGTTATCAATACAAGTAGACTTAAGTTCTTATTCTCTGTTTCCAATTATCGTATCTAAATAAAACACCTTCTCCCCCTTTACAATTGATCAAAATATTCCTATATTTGTAGCACAAATAAAATGACCAAGCATTGAAAAACTTCTCTAAGTGACAGCATGCTGACTAGTTTCTCTTTAGAAGGCTTTAATATATTATTATAAGCATTAAATTTAAAGTCTGAAAAACAAAATCTACTATCCATGACTTAGATGGAATTATGTTCTTGGTTCAATGTCATACAACAGGTCTTAGTTCTCTGCAAAGGACAAAAACAAAGTTCCTGTGAATGCCCAGTCTTTTGTTGTTTTTTGACTTTGCATTTGCACAAAGTTCAGTAATGCCATAAGGAATGGCTTCTCTAGAAACTGTATTCTAAATGTGCACATTGTCAGTCCCCTGGATTTTTGCATTATTATCAGATATTTAGTAAATTGCTCGTATTGCATTACTTTAGTTCTGAAAGTGTGAGGCATTTAGCCAGAATGGGGTTTGGTGGTCCTCACTAAGGTTTTAATATATATTGGAGAAATGTTGGAGCAATAGTCCTTAACATATGTAGTTTGAATATGAGCTCAAATGAGCAGGAGCTGTGATCTATTCATTTCTACAGTCCCATGGTCTAGCGCAATGCTTGGTATATGGTGGGTGTTCTATGAATCTTTAATGAATAAACGATTGAACAACAATAGTCTTATGATTTGTTTTGTGCCTCATAGAGCAAAGTTTAATAATCTGGCTGAGACAGTCTAGTCAGTGGCAAATATGAGCTGAACAGCAAATAAAAAGTTTGTTTTCTCTTGTTCTCTCTCTTAATCACACATACAATAAAACTTCAAAATAAACCTACAACAATAGTAACAAATGAAACCACAAAATCCAGCAAAAATAAAAAATAATTCTTAATGCTTACAATAGTCCCGGGTCCATTCACTCCCCTTCTTGCCACATGGATGGAGGTGTGGTGTCTCCATCAAACATCAGTGAAGTGTGCCCTGATGCCTGTTTAAAATTACAGCTCCCAATTTCAGACAGTCTCCATGCCTGGCTCCATAGCACATATCTTTTACAACACTTTATACTAATTTATTCACTAGATTGGTTATTTTTTACTTGAATGTGTACTCCTTGAGGACAGATATATAAGTTCTTAGTTCAGTGGGCATCTACTAAGCACTCAAGTATATGTGTATATGTGGTAGTGGGAATTGAACCCTGGGGTGCTCTAGGGCTGAGCTACATCCACAGCCCTTTTTATTTTATTTTGAAACAGGTTCTCACTAAGCTGCCCAGGCTGGTCTGCAGCCTGTGATCCTCCTGCCTCAGCCTCCTGAGTAACTGAGATCATAGGTGTGTGCCACCGGGATCAGGGGGTAAAATTGTTTTTAAAGGTGTCAGAGAGTTTGAAAGAGGGAAGTGCCTGCTTTTATTAAAAGAAAAAAAAGAACTTTTGACATGGATTTTGCCAAACCTTAAAACAACTTGATATCTACTATGAATATTTAATTTTAATATTTAATGCCAAACATGATCTACTTTAAGATTATTATAAGGTCTTTATTAATTTGCAGATTTATTACATACGTGTGCATTGTGTATGAGTGTATCATGTTATTCCAAAAAAGATTGTATGGGCTGCACTACTCTTGAATGCTTTGTTTTAGGGCACCCGGATCTGTAGTACATTGACTGAGTGTGAGAAATGAGTTTAGACAGTAATTCTTACTGTGATTTCAACAGCAAGAGGCACCTTTGCAGTGTTCTCCATTGTTACTTGTTCCTGAGATAGTAAGTGGAGATTTGCAAGCTGAACTATTGCTGATTTTGTCCATAGAGTCATCTTTTCCCTGTTGAATTGCCCCAGGTGGCTTTATGCCCAAATCAAGCAACTTCCTTATTTATTCAGGCACAACTACTTGCTCTCAAATCCATAAAAATTTAATTGAATGTATTCTTCAAAGTTACCTGCAAGTTTCTGCTTACTAGTCAATTTCTGCAAAACAAACAAACACGTTTTTGAAACCAATATTCATAGAAAATAACAACAAAAAAACGTCTATTTTAAGCATTCATCTGTTTTGCTGAATGGTTTCAAGAATGAAAAACCTTTACTACTTTTCAGTAGAGTCGAACTTGAAGAAAATCACAATTTATGACTTGATCCTTGCCAGGCAAAAAGGTTCGACTAATTGTGTTAATGTGCTCAATACTGGATTCCTCTCATCACAGATTTGCCATGTGAGAATCTATTTTAATAGTCTAAATATTATCACCTAATAAGAATCCCTTACCACCATATCCATTTATTCTTTTCCTGCATGTAACTTTTAGTGCCAGCAGGAACTGCAAAAGGGAACTATTGGAAATCAAAGCAAATTATCACCATCCTGGTCCTTAGGGAAGAAAGCCCAAAGAAGCATAATAACAAATTTTGTATTGAGTAAAAAGTTAAATTAAACCACACGGCACAATGGGAACCCGCTGAATTTATAATCAGACATCTTCCCTCCGAACAGCTCTGAGATGCTGGGCAAGATGCCTTCTCTCTCTGGCCTTTGTCTTTCTAAACCAGACGTACCTGGATGTTTTTTTTCCATACCTGACCCTCCAGCGTATGTGGTTACCTCTCAGCCCCTCTGCCTGGCCTCATTTTGGAGTGTGACCTCTGATGACATCACTGTGTTTTCTTCTCACTATCCTCATGTTGCCTCACCTCCTATTCTTCCCTCTTCCTGGAAGAAAAGGGAGTTTGATGTTTGTTTTGGGCAATTCCCCAGCTTCCTTAAGCGATTCCCTTCCTTATTCTGAGATAAAAGAGCACTGACTTCCTGTGAATAAATTCTGTGGCTGGTGGTTGTCTGCCTCACTCCTCCTCATTGTCCAAGAGTCAGTCCAGGAGGTCCTCAAGAAGCCTTTTCATATCCACCCCCATCCTTCACGTTGGGATTGGAAGTCCTGGTTGATGTTCCCCTAATGCCTCCTCTAGATCCTTATTAATTCCATAATAATTGAATAATAATTCAATTATTATTATAATAATTCAATAATAATTGACCACACCAGATTATTAGTGTCTGCTCATGTATGTCTACTTCATCTATTACCATAGCTCAGCCAACTACGTAGCCCTTAATTCATCTTAGTCAAGTAGCTATTATTTAATGCAATTTGGTTAGTTCTCTGACATGAGTTCTTTTTCCCAAGGAGGCTCCTTCCTCTCCAAGTTATAAAAATCAGTAGTTGGGCTGAAATATCCCTTTCCATTTGGAGTTATACAAAATAAATATGGTCCCTTCCTCACGTGACAGTCTGAAAGACATTTTAAGGCCCTGTCAGAACTCTTGAGAGTTAGGCCAAATGTCCTCATTTCCTTTTAACTACACTTTTTTTTTAACCTTTAGGGTTGAAAGTCATTATAGCTTTTAGTAACTTTCAGCAAATGATTGTATGGTCCCAGAACAATTTAGGATAGGGATGGAGGGACATTGTTGTATTGCTGGATGTGAGTGAATTACTTTAGTTCTATTAACGCATCACCCTTCTAAGTTACTAGTTTTGTTGTAAGGGTTAAATGATATACTACATATGCCTCGCACAAAGCGGGTGGTCCATAGATGTTCAATATGATCCTATGTTAGTTCCTCTTCTGGTCTGTATTTTATCATCACAACCGACAGCAGACATTGACTTTCAAGTGAATGAGTAATCACAAAATCTTCTCATTCACTATCTTTTAAGCTTTGGCATCAATGAAGCTTTAGAAAACTCATAGTCATTGGAGATGCCATATGCTAAGGTGATTTATTCCCTGAAATAAACTTCCTGGGTAACTTTCATTCATGAAAGATGCACAATGTAGGACATGTGGTCCTGAAGGGGATTTTTCCTCCTCTGGTGGTGAAGGCTCAAAGACCTTCAGTGATCTTTTGATTCATCCTCTACCTGTAACCAAAGAACTCATAGTTTTATCATGCTTGGTAGAATTATGAATTCTGTTTGTAGGTACAGAGCAAAACCATTTCTTTTTAAAAAGACAACCACTCTTCAAACTTCTTGGCTTTATGCTGTCATGACGATGCCAACTGGCCGGGTCCGAAACTCTTTTTGGATATGGTTTAACTTTTGCCCCATAGAAATTTAATTCTGTATTCAAATAATAGCATTATGTATTGTTACAATCTAACAAATGCCACGAGAAAGCCTTAGAAAAGGGAATGAGTATAAAAGAGACACTGGTACAAAAAGTTGATACATCTGAGAGGTTGCATTGGAATTGATGCATTTGAGTGTGAACCTGATAGCAATTAAGCAATTAATAGCATCACAGCAAACGGTGGTACATATACACAATATAATATTACTCATCCATAAAGAATGAAATTATGGTATTTGCCAGTAAATGGATGGAATTGGAGACTATCATGCTAAGTGAAACAAGCCAAAGTCTGAATGTTCTCTCTGATATGTGGCTGCTGACTCACGATAGGCGGCAGGGGACTGGAAGAGGGAGTGGAGGTTCATCAGATTGAACAAAAGGGAGTTGGGGGGAAGGGAAGGGGAATGGAAATGGGAAGGGTAAAGACCATAGGATGAACTGGACATAACTTTCCTATGTTCATATATGAATATACAACCAGTATAACTCTACACCATGTACAACCACAAGAATGGGAAGGTATAGTCCAAGTATGAGATGTCAAAATACATTCTGTCAGGTCCAATTAAAAAGAACAAATTAAAAATTAAAAAGAAGAAAAAGAAAAAGTGAAGGACTGGACTGAAATCCAGGAGAGGCCAAAGCCTCGTGGTTCAGAGAAGTTACCTGTAGACAACACACAGGGAGCAAGAGAAGAAGCCCCGAAGGACAAACAGCTGCCGTGTATAATAGAGGGAGGAATAGACAGGGTTGATCTTAGTGCTTGAGGAGACCCCAGAGCCAGGGAAGGATAGGAGAGCTTCTGACCTTGGGCATGTTCTAGAAGCACAGAGCAAATCCTGGAGGGAAAGAACATGGTTCAGGAAGTCGAAACAGAACAGCAAAAAATAAGAGAAACAGGGGACTTCAGCTGAGTAGCTTGTAGCATAAATTCATTTCTACGTTTTTAGAAAAATCCCCCTGACTGAGAAGCTGTCAGAACTGCCCTCGATTTCCTGCAAAGTGTTGCCACGTCGCTGCAGGTGAGTGTGTAGAAATGTTGGCTGAAGTGTTCAAAGCGGTGGAAGTTTGAATCTTGCATAATTCAATTTAAAATGTGTATTTTAGTGATAACTGAATCAGAAACAAATACAAAGCAAACATGAGAAGGGGCGAAGAAGAATGAAGGACTGTGTGCCCACTGGGAAGGAATTTCCTGGGTGATAAATAGGGCGTCCACGAGACCAGGTTGTTTATGGGGGTGTCTTCTGAGTGGCTGTCTGTCATCAGCCCCATATTGCTAGGAAGGACCACTCATCTGGGAAACAGGAACATGGTGTACTCTCCTCACACGTCCCTCAGGAGACAGATGATGCTGGTGGATGCTTTTGTTCTAACTGTAACTGCTGAAGACTAAGGGAGCTACCTCCAGGCAGCCCCCAAATTGTGCTTCCTGCTGCTTCATGATTTCTCTCTGGTTCTCAGCTTCCTTGATCTTTCCTGCTATTCTTGTGTCAGGTTCCTTCACGACAGCTCTCAACTGAAAAGCCTGTTTTGCTTGCTTCTGCCAGCAAAACTCATTCATTCTATAAAGAAACACCAAGACCCTGGGAACTGACGCATCAGATTTGAAGACCAGGGGATTTTTGTAATATAGATTGTCCTTCCCAGAAAGGAATCCATTACATAGCAAAGCAATCTAAAAAGAGCTCTTGGGTTTTATTTGGTAATTAAAATCTTAGGAGAATGTTAACACAGTGAAAAACTGTGAGATCTAGAGACTCCCTGTGATGAGCAACTTCTATGGTCAAGTCCAATCAAATTGACCTCCTAGTTTCTTCTTATCCATCTTTAGATTGCAGTTATAATGGCATGGGACTTGTGAAGTACTGTGAGTATCTGAAAAGCCCTTTGAAGATAAGAGAATTCTTTTAATTAAAATGAAGATATTATCATCTTTAATTATGTTTCTTTGATCTTCGTGGACCACGGCATGCTGGGACTTGTAGTTTGTGGTCGTTCCTTCTCTCTGTTTGATAAGTCAAGAGAAGCTCTTTAGCTTTCCGAAGATACTGAGATCAATGAGACCCTGCACCATACATGATGGTCAACCATTAATCTATTGCTAATATACTTTTCTTCATTTATCTTTTTTTTTTCCTTAATGCTATCATTTTGAGTGGGTGAGTGGTAAAGGAACCTGAAAATTAAGACTGTCATCAAACAAATTATTTACATTGGTGTAGGTGACAATTAGTTCCTGAATCTGGCTTTCTGTTCCACCCTCTGCCAAGGTGTGGTTTCTCAAAGGCAATCTTGTCTTGCCTTAGATCCTGCATCCGCACATGCTTCTTAAAGTCTAGAACAATTAAAAGAATATTTGCACAAAAAAGGGAGCATTGGAATGGGGGGAGAAATCATGGTTCATGTGTCTATAATTTACTTCTGAAACCAAGACAAAGGAAAACCAGATTGGGTAAAGAATCTGCTGAGTAGATAAGATTTGGGGATAAATCATTTAGCTCCCTGATCTTGTCTTCCTAACTTTTTAGGATGAATTGACAATTTCTTCCAGTGTAAGAATTGGTTCTCTCTGGGCACAGTGGTGCACACCTGAAATCCTGGGGGCTCAGGAAGAGCCAGCCTCAGCAACGTTAGTGAGGCTCTAAGCAATTCAATGAGACTCTGTCTCTAAATAAAATACCAAAAAGGGCTGGGAGTGTGCTCAGTGGCTTAGCACCCCTGAGTTTAATCCTTGGTACCAACTAAAAAACAAAAACAAAAACAAAAACAAAACTTTGTTTTTATTTAAATGCAGATAAATTTGAAAACCTTGCAAAAATGAAAACAAACTTCTTAATAAATTTCTACTTAATGCATAATGAAAGATATAATTTGGGATTCTGACATGAGCATATGAGGTTCATTTCATCCAACAAGGAAAAAAAATTGCTACCAGTGAGGGAGCCACGGAGGCCATAGACCACAGGAGAACTGAGACTTGGTTCCTGATTCTTAATGCCATTTGGTATTTGGATGCTGTGCTTTATTTATATTTTTGCCAAAAATTATCCACCAAAAGTATGGCACCAATTTGAGACTCTGTCTAAACTGCATCAGGCCATGGAAATGATAGATCCTCAATGGGAGTTGGGAGGTCCCACGTTCAACTCCTGCACTTTATAGAGAAGGAAACAATGTGCTCAGTCTCAGTGTTTGTGGTTGAACCTGAATTAGAAATGCCAGGCCTTCTGTCTCTTAGGCCAGTGTTGCCTTTGCAGTGGGACCTCACATATGCAAGGGTGGGCTCTCCTGATGCTGCTCTGAGTGAAGGCCATTTGATTGTTCATGATGCTTGGATATCCTGCTGAGATACAGGATTTTCCAGAAAATACAAGAAGTGAGGAGAAGGGTTCCTTGTTGGCAGCAGATTCCCTGGCTTCCTCTCTCCTCAAGAGGCTAACTTTACTGGTTGCTCGGCAAAGAACATGGTTCCAGCAGCTCAGGAGGCTGAGACAGGAGGATTGTGAGTTCAAAGCCAGATTCAGCAACTTAGCAAGGCACTTAGCAACTTAGTGAGACCCTGTCTCTAAATAAAATATTTTAAAAGGGGCTGGGGATGTGTCTCAGTAGTTAAACGTTACCCTGGGTTCAAGCCCCAGTACAAAAAAAAAAAAAAAAGTCAGTAGACATTTAGAACAGATACTGTTTAATTTCATGGTTTCAGCATAGCAGGAAGGACAGAGGTTTGTATAATATGCAGCAAGAAAGGGCATACATTAATGCTAAAAATATTAGCCATTACCTTGAATTTATTGTAGAATAGGTGGTATTTCTGAAAAATTTCCAAAAATGGATTACTCTCCAATATTTAAATTTATTATTGCAGCATATTATATAATGCTTTCAAAGATAATTCTCTATTTGAATTTGCTGAGTGAAAAGTTAATCAAAAGTTTTTAGTACATATGTAGATAATTCAGATACTATTATTTGTTGAATCTTCTCTCAGTCCTATTTTTTTTCTTTCTTTCTTTTCCTTTTTTTTTTTTTTTTGGTACCAGGGATTAAACTCAGGGGCACTGGACCAGCCTCAGCTTCCTGAGCCGCTGGGATTACAGGCGTGTGCCACTGTGCCGGGCTCAGTCCTATTTCTTTAGGTTAAAAATTATTATAAGTACTAGGGACTTTAAGATTCTGCACAGGAATCAAACTGAAAGTGGGAAGGTTTGCTAAGGCATAGGTGGTAAGGAAGACTTCTCGATGGGAAAGATATTGTTAGGCAGTCCATGCAACAGAACTGAGCCTCAATTTGAAAGCCAACAGGCATGGAGGAGAACTAGGGTGGTGCTTTCCCACTCTCTCTTCTTTATTTTATTTATTTATGTGGTGCTGAGGATCAAACCCAGTGCCTCACATGTGCTAGGCAAGCGCTCTACCACTGAGCTCCAACCCCAGCCCGCCTCCACTCTCTCCTCTTAAGTATCCATATTAAGAGAAATAGGTAAACTTCACTTAGCATTCACTAGATCCCAGGCACTGAGTCTTCCGTGTAGTAGTACCCGCATTCAACCCCTACATCAGCAGGGCAAGACCTGTGTAATTACCATTTCTGTTTTCTAAAGAGGACCCAGGCTTTGCATTTGAATTCAGAAGGTCTGATTGTAGGCACAGGAAAAGAGCTTCTAAGAGAAGTTTCTTAAACCTTCTAAATGGCAGCCATCTAAAGCTGACCAGCAGGACTAGCTGAAATGATGAGAATGTTCTACATCTGCTCTGTTGGATGGTCAGCCAGTAGCACTTGTGGCTGTGGAATATAAGCACACAAAATGGCTAGCCGAGAAACTGGATATTCACATGTGCTAGTGGCTACCATATTTGGACATCGCTGTACACAAAGAGACTCTCCTGTTGATTCTAGATAATTTTTATCTTGGATTGTTTGCCTACATGAGCTTTTGAGCTCAAAGACACTAACGTTAAAGCAAAAACAAATGAAAATTAGAAAAAAAAAAAGTAACACAGAACAGAGGAAAGGAGGGGGAGAGGAGGAAGGGAAGAAGAAAAGAACCTTCACTCTTTTAGAAAAACTTGAGCCTCAGAGCTTAGAGACCAAGGTTACTGACCTGAAGGCCTGATTGGGTTCTGTATTTGGAGCTCTTTAAAGTTTCGCCCCAAAGTTGTGTTGATTGGTACTGTATTATAAATATTCGGGTCCACTTAAAACTCAACCAAACTCAATTTCTCAGCCTACTTTGAATTTTATCAAGGTATGGTGACTTTAACTTAAAAAAAATTACTTAAAAATTGTTTCATATTGCAGCTTGAAAATCTTAATTCCTTAGAACTAAAATCGATGTGAAATGGATAACTCACATCCCAGTTACGAATCTCTTTGCTGTATCTGAACTTTATTTGTAACATAGAATATCTTAGCGCCGGGAAAAATGTGATTGGTCATTTCTTTCAACATTTTGTCAGAAAGAAAGGTAAAGGCCAGAAAAACCAAAAAAACTTGCCCCAGGTGGTTCAGGTCTTAGATGGTGGGGCCTGTCGCCAGTTCCTGAACCCCCAGGCTAGCATTAGCTGGGGCTCCTTGGAACAGTCTTTGAATTCTGGTTTTGAAGGAACCATGTTGAGGATTTCATAATAACAACTCTGAGGAGCCTCTCCAGAAATCTCCCAATCTGCGATCTTCCCAAATAGCTGACAGGGACACTTTTCCCGTGTCCCTGTCCTTCATTATTCACATGAGGTTCGATAAGCCAGAGACTAAAAAAGAGAGTTCTTGATATAAACTCTAGGATGAAATAATGTCTTCTAAAATCCTTATGCAGAGATTTGGCAATACTCTTTGGAGTCTTCAATTTTGTAGCAAACAAAAGAAAATAAAACAACAAAAAACAAACTTTTTGAAGAGCTGGCATTGATAGCTTGTCAGTAACTTCGGCTGTCTCTGAGATTCCAAGAGGGTAAGAATGAACCTTCTCTAGAACTTGTTCAAAAGGGAGAAAAAGAAAAGTCCTGTAATACTCACTCAGACTTTTTTTTTAAGAGTGAGAGAGAGAAGAGAGAGGAGAGAGAATTTTCTTTTTTTTTTTTAATATTTATTTTTCAGTTTTTGGTAGACACAACATCTTTATTTTATTTGTATGTGGTGCTGAGGATCGAACCCAGAGCCCCGCACATGCCAGGCGAGCATGTTACCGCTTGAGCCACATCCCCAGCCCCCTACTGTAAGTTTTAAAGGGAAAAAGACCACTGCTTTTTAGGAGACCCATCATGATAAATTCTGGAAAACAACGCGCTAAAGGAGAAGTGTAAAATTCGAGTCTATTTAAGGAGATTAAAAAAAAAATAAAGAATTATAAATTTAAGAATTTTAAATTATTTTTACAGCATTATCCTATTAGTCTGCAAATTTCTCTGTGAAGAGGATTTCCAAGCTGGATATGAGCTGAGATGAGAGAGCCTCATGTAGGAAGAAGAGACAAATCAGAACCAATTGTGATCAATGGAGCAGGGTGGGTAGTGTTGGGCACAGAGTCAGCACAAGTAGAGAATGGTGGCCTATGGAATATTTCTTGGATGGTTAATGTTGTGTTTAGTGGGGTTAAATTGGAAGGAATAAGCAGAGCAACAAGAACTTGAACAGTGGCCATCTGAGGGGCCAGGAACCTCAGATATGCTGTTTTCCTCAAATTTTGAGTTTCCTTTTGTGTTTTATCTCTTCAACTCAATTCCCCGAGGGCACATCCTTGCCTTATATATTTCTTTTATTCCTTTAAGCATAATCCCCAGGATTATGCAATACGTGTTTGCGGGGAGACGGGTCTGTTTAAAAACTGAAATTCATAAGATTGTTTTCCATTGTGATTTATCAAGGAAATAAATTTTGAGATGCAGAGAGAAATTCCAAGGAAAATAAAGAAGAAAAGAAGGAATACGGAGGGTGAAGGTGGGGAAAGATTGAAGACAGCTTGAGGACTCTTGTCGGGTGACAAGAGCACTCAAAGTTCAAAATAAACGATGTTTAGGTACTTTAGACTTATAAGAAAGCCAACTATGAGAGTTGGTGCCCGAGATTGTGACATAGGAGATCTGAGTGGGTCTGGTATCATCTGACTGCAGAATGATACTCAGAGAGTTGGCTGGTCCTGGTGGAAGATCCAGTTGGCAGAAGCATTAATATCAGAGCTAGGGAATTTAAAGAAGTCCCAGCTGAGAAGGCCCTTGTCCTCAGGCACAGGGTGGCATCTACTGCACCCAACCCCCACCTCCCTTCCATCCTGTGTCTTTACTTCAGAGCTTTCTCCCAATTTTATATCTTTTTCTTCAGCCCCTGAATTAAAATCACAGTCTTCTCTGCAATCGCTTCCTGTTTATTTTTCCTCTAGAAGTTGCCATATTTTGTGATATAATTTCTTCCAGAGAACATGAAGGAAATGTTTGGATTTTTGTCTTAAACTCATGACTTGAATTAAGTGTGTCCATGTTTTGTTTTTTTCCTTTTTAATATAAAGTTTGTCTAGCACACGAGTAAAGAGATTTGGATGCTAGGATAAGGCAGCCTGGGTTAAATCCCAACTTCTCAGCTTCCTGACCTCAGCCTCTTTGGCTTCAGCCAAGAACACAGAAAGTATCTGCTTCCTGGGGTATTTTTCATGATGAAATGAAATGCTATGTTCCTGGTATCATGACATTACGTCAGATCCTTGGGCTTGGCGTTACAGTGAGGATGTTCTAGTCCTAGTTCTACCAGGGGTTAATCATCTTGATATTTTTGAGTTTAATTTTTTTCTTTTTCCAAACGGGAAACAAAATGATCTATTTCTTCTCCACTTTGTAGGACTCTTTTGAAAATCCCTGGTATCAAAATAACAAAATTATGTTGCGATCGATTTTGGAGCCACTAGCATCTTAGTTGGCAAAAGGCAAAAATGTAACCCTTGACATCATATGGCCAAAGGGTTTGTCCTGAGAGGAGCTGAGCCTGGGGGCCACCGCTTTCGTTTCAATGTCCTTTCATGCCTGGCTTTGTCTTCCGGGGACATTCAGAGATAAATAAGGAATTTAGGGACACAATTAGTGGGAGCAGGAAAAGAGAGTTTTCAGTTCATAAAAGTAACCACTGCTAAGAGTTTATATTAATGAACAATAAGAAAAGTAATAGGTTCTTAGGGAAGAGCCATGTTATAATTAATCAGAACAATTCAGTTATCTCCAAGTATGAAACAGTAGATAGAACTTCTCTGCTTGAGAGTCCTACTTCAATCTTCCACAAATCTGCATTAATGGTATTTTCTGCAATCTAATGGCAGGGCAGGCACCTGCTACTGGAGAATGACTTGGTATCATGGGGTAGCTGTGTGCAGTGATACAAATGGAAAAAAGTGCTCGAGGGCTTCACAGAGTATTGGTGGGCTTGCTGCTTCCGTCTGTCCTTATTCCATGGAGTCTGTTCGTTGCTACATAGGTAAAATGGGCACTTTCCTTTGGATCCCACCATAACAGTTGGGTGCTTTTGTGGAAGGAACATGATGTCCTTTTCTTTCTCTCTTCACACAACCTGAGATTTTAAACAAAGACCCTTTCTTTATGACCACTCTCTTAACTTTGCTGGGGTTTGTTCATTGCAACAGGCTCGGGCAGCTGTTTGAATGTACTGGAAGAAACGCCTGCATACCGATTCTTAAAGCACGTTCGCAGATGAGAAAGAAGATGCTGGGTCTCCTCCCCAGCTTGGATGGTCGGCTCCCTTTGGCCTGATCTTGGGATTCCAGGTCATTCCTTGCTTATCAATCTCTACCTCACCCTCCCAACCTGGCTCCAGATGGAAAGTCACCTGAGCCAAGAATGACTGGTTGCGTCTTCCCGGGCTTCTTGCCCAACACTTCTTTATCGAATCTATCCTATGCAGAAATGCTTCTTTGTTGTTGGAAAAAATTTCCCTTCGGGTGCTATTTGGTCTTTTCTTGCTGACTTGTTTTCCATCTGTTCCACATTCCTTTGGCTGTTTCTACAATCCCACCATCCTGATGGGATCATCTGTTGTCTCCTTGGCTGTTGGAGGATCTCATCTCACCTGGTACATCAGTGTTGCTTTCAGTTAGTTTGGGTGAAAAATCGGCCTGAGTGTGCCCCTGATCTCCATGTACTCCCAACCTCATTGAAGGCGGACACTGATTCTTCTTAGGGTCTCTATACTTTCTCTATTCCAGCATCAGGTTGGCCTAGAACAATTTATAATTGTTCAGGAAAATAACTTTTATTTCATTCTATCCTTCCTTGACCTTGTTTACCTTTTTATATTTGAGAACAAGAATTTCTGTTGGTTTTGTTTCCTCTGCTTTTTGTCAGGCTGATCCACAGTAGATGCTCAGTTAGTGTTGGTTGAACGAATGCAGGAATAACTTCAGCAATGGACCCCTGAAGGTCTCATTCATAAACTTTGTCTCTCTATCCTCTCATTAGCATTGTTAGCATCTGTAAGACCCGCCCCCCCCACCACATAGTCAGCATTTTAAGTGGGAATCTTCCATTCCTAATTGCCCACCCCTACGCATTCTAAGATCTGTCAGGGGAACTCTCAAGATTCCATTTTCCTTGAACACAGCCAGTATCCCAGGTAGTGCCACAGCCAGTCAGCTAAGGAGGTGAGGTTGGGAGCGCTTGTAATGATGGATGGCCCTGCAGAGGCTGGCTGGAGCTGATTTGCTGTGATGAATTTGTTTTCGTTGTTACAAAGCAAGTAATCGCAGTCAAGCCAAGGTATCATGGGACCACTGGTCTCTGTCCCTGAAAAGGGGGTTCACTGTTCACATGTAAGTCCTTTGTGCAACTTGTACGTTCCTCTTGATTACCAGCTACCTGCACGGATGGGGTGGGGACCATCTTCCAAGAATCCCCAGACCTGTTGTCTTCAAATGCTTTTAGGGTTGAAGTTGTACAGGATCTTTAACGGAAATTTTTATTTTATTTTATTTTTTTTGCACATGCTACTGAGTGAGTCTATCATCACCTCCAACAGGAAGTTGCAGTGCTGGAGAGAAAGGGTTCTGACTTATAATTAGTAATGGAGGGTATGAAACTTATAATAGTGCTTTGGTACACTTCAGGATGAAAGGTGCTCCGTAAATGTAAGCCGTGATTATTTCTTGACAGCTAAATATAAAATTTCCCCTAAATACTACTTAACGATGTTGCTTTAAAGATATTAATTGGGCCTTTCAACTGTACAATGCAATTATCAGTCTAATTGAAAATAATTGGTCGAGGAGGAGGAAGAAAAGTACCTTCAACAATCCGTAAGCAAAACATTTAAGAAAGTTAAGACTCTACTCAGTTAAAAGTTTAGTTTAGTTAAAAAAAAAAAAAAAAAAGCCCATCAGCCTTCTTTGTCTTGGTGGGTAAACATTGAAGAGAAGTGTGAGATTCAGGCAAACCTATAATTAATCCTGAATACAATGGTTGATAGGGGCGAGAGACTTGGTGAGTGAGCTTACACATCCCTACTGGAGCTTTCCATCAAAAATCTTTTCTCCAGCTTTGTAAATGCCATTTTGACATTATTTCTATGGAATAAATCAAATGCGTCAACCACCCGGCCCCCTTGTTGTTGGGGGAAAAGAGGTTTCAGCTTTAGAAAACACTTTCTGTTGTTGTTGTTGTTGTTCTCCTCGGCTCCCAGAATAACAAAGCTCAGTGAATTTTTTTTTTTCTTGAAAGAAAGAAGAAGGGGGTGGGTGGGGGGACACGAGCAGCAGATTGTGGCAAGCTTTACAAATTGGCACAGGCTTATCAACAGCATTTCATGGTTTTCTGGAATCCTTTCAAAGCAGTCTTTCCTTTGTAAGAGACCGTTTAAGCTTTATATTATTTAAAGCTATATTTGAGAGTTTATGGAAATCGCTTTTTAGTTTTCTAGACTCCAAAAGCATTGATACTGATGTTTGCTTATTGTGAATCTATTCTCTTGCTCGCAGGGCGGGCGGTGCCCTGAGCTTTCCGTTTTGCTTTCCTGTCACTTTCCTCCCTTGTGTTGCACTGGAGCATCCTGGGATGGGATCACTTAGGGCTCCTGCCAACTTTCTCTCTCCATTTAAGGAGGGACTGCATGCCAACCCCTATGGCCAGGGACCGGCTTCTCTTCTGTAAGGTGACTGTCAGATTCACTCACCAGAGACAGAGGAATAGATTTTTTTCCCCCCTTTATTTCCAGGACACTAGGAAACCCCTCCCCACTTCTGTTCTTTCTTCCACCCTCTATGAGGGCCAGGGCCATGTCTCTCCTATATTGTTTTTATTTATTTATTTTATTTATTTTTAATATTTATTTTCTAGTTCACGGCGGACACAACATCTTTGTTGGTATGTGGTGCTGAGGATCGAACCCAGGCCGCACGCATGCCAGGCAAGCGCGCTACCGCTTGAGCCACATCCCCAGCCCTCCTATATTGTTTTTAGATCTGGGCACACTGGGATACATGCTGCGATTTCCACACCGCATGACCAATCCTGTTGAAGAATATAATTAAAATGAACACTCTTTCTAATTAAACAAAACAAAACACCTTCAGCCATGACCAGTGAGTCACTTATTAAAATAATATTGGATAGCACAGAGTTCTACAATCACAAAATTTAGAAATCACTGGAGTAGGATTTTACCTAGTAAAATCCTGGATACTTTTGTCCTCAAAGTCAAGATGCTATTGCCAAGAAAACTGAATTTAGAAAAGTTTATTTATTTATTTATTTTTCCTTGGGGGCAGGAGTATCAGGGATTGAATTCACGGGCACCTGACCACTGAGCCGTATCCCCAGCCTTTTTTTATATTTTACTTAGAGACGGGGTCTCACTGAGTTGCTTAGCGCCTTGCTGTTGCTGAGGCTGGCTTTGAACTCGAGATCCTCCTGTCTCAGTCTCCCAAGCCACTGGGATGATAGAGGAGCATCAGTGTACCTGGCTCATTTGGTTTTAAGGTATATACCACGATGCCAAATGGGTTCTAAATAGGAGAAGAGAGTTGCCTTTTACTGAAATCCTTCAAAGAACTGGTTATGTAGTAGAAAATGTTCTCTTTGGGGACTCAAGGATCAGGGGTTTATTCTACTAGACAAGGAGGGAGACTATGGGTAAATAAAGTAAATGATGAGGATTAATTCTCCCTAATCTATAAAATATTATCCCTGCCATGCTTTTATTCATTCATTCATTCATTCATTCATTCATATATATTTCAATCAATATCATCTATCCATAATTTATGAAGACGACATGCTTTGGGGACTAGTACAGTAACATTGTCACTACGAAATAATATATGAAAGAGGAACTGTTTTAGGCTGAACTGAAAAGTAGTGATTCAAAGAGAATGGAAGGGTAAACTGGGAACCCAGGGGGCAGAGAGCTGTCTACAAATGGCTTGGGACAAGAGGGGAGCCTGCCACACTGGAAGTAGTAATTTTTTTAAAAAATGAAGGTTTTGCTAAATATGGCATTAGGATGGATGTGTATGCCAATGAACAAGCTTTTTTAATTATGAGAGAAATTAGTTACTGTTTTAATTACTTAGAAAGTGATTATACTGAAGCACGGCCTGACCCCCATCACCTTGTAGGTTGCTTGAACAATTTACTGTGCTCAAGAACACGTTCAGAAAATAGTTTCTTTAAAAACAAAGCTCAGTTTCAGGAAAGCAAAATCCTTGCTCTTCTCCCACACAACAAATACCCATTAATACCCGTTTCTGTCAAAGACAGTGTTGCCTCAGCTTCACCTTCAATGTTGTGAGTAAAAAGGGAATTTTAATATTTGGGTTAAAATTGTGCACAAGGCCAGGGAAATGATCAGTAATAACAGTGATGTGTTTTGGCTGTTTTTGAACTTCTGAACAAGGACAATTTGAGATTTTTTTTTTTTTTTTTTGAGTTAAAGGAAGCTCAAGATCTAGAAAACTTGTTAGCAATTGTGGAGATACAGAATGTGCGTTTTGTAGCATCACTCCTGAGAGACTCTCAAAGGAGAGAAAAACCAGCCCTGTCGATGTATATGTCCAGGCAAAGGATTCCAAACACACAGCAGTGTCCACTGTCATGACTTTAATTGCCAAGAACTGTTCCTCTGCCTTGTGCCTAATCTACTTTTTCCCTTCTGTTCAGTTTCCTCCCATCAACTTTCATACATGTGACCTAAAAAATCATCCTTAAAATCCAAATCCACCCATTGCCCAACAGTTGCCTTGGAGGCCTTTACTGTAAGATCATGAGGTTGTAAATAGCAAAGGCAATTCCTTGAGAATTCCAAGGAAGCCTCCTCATGTGGATAAAATGGGAATGTCAGTGCTGGAAGCTAAAAATCACCCAAGGACCTTGCTTGTTAAATATTTGGGGGCTGAGACTTGACCCCATAAG
This sequence comes from Urocitellus parryii, assembly GCF_045843805.1. Taxonomy (NCBI): domain Eukaryota; kingdom Metazoa; phylum Chordata; class Mammalia; order Rodentia; family Sciuridae; genus Urocitellus; species Urocitellus parryii. Next base: position 72,283,960 of record NC_135539.1, on the reverse strand, counting down.
GGGCGCCCACCACAAGGGAGGTATTTTGGCCATTTGATATTCATGAGACTAGAAGGTTTAAGAGAGGGAAGGACTAAAATACTCGGGGGGTTTGGCTTTCTAATGTAAACACCATTATCATTTGGAAATCAATTAGCTCTTTGCTTGGAGGGAAGGAGAAGTCCAAGCTCAGAACTGCCATTGTGAGCAGGGCTATTTGCTTTAATTAAGAGGAGACAGAGTGGATTATTGTCTCAAACCAGGAGTTGGGAAGAGTCAGAAAATTACACCTTACCCTGGTGAACCACAAAACCCAAGCAAGAGACAGGCTCCACATAGGGGTTTAAAGCAAATTAGCTTTTAATTTGGAAACTTTTTGAGTAAAGACGCCTGAACCTAACAGAAAAAAAATGCAAAGCAGTGGCCCTTCTAAAGCCCAAAGTCGCCTGGGGAGCCGGCCCTGTGTCCACATTAGGAAGATCTGACTGATAAGTGGTCTTTTGCTCCCTACTTGTCTGAAATCTAGAACTTAGGGTAAAAAATAAATCGGATCTTCAATGCAAAAAAAAAAAAAAAAATGGTAGTAGCACTAATGCAAAATCGAGGCACTAGGGGCTGGGGATGTGGCTGGCCTGGCATGCGTGAAGCCCGGGTTTGATCCTCAGCACCACATACAAACAAAGATGTTGTGTCCACCGAAAACTAAAAAAAATAAATATTAAAAAAAAATTCTCTCTCTCTCTTAAAAAAAAATCGTGGCACTAAAACTTGAATAAAAATTAATACGTTTCTTGATTAGTTAAAAAAAAATTTGGTAAACTTGTTATCTACTACAGCATCTGACAGGGTGCCCATGATCCTTTCTCTTGTAGGAACTGTCCTGTGTTCAACAGAGACACTGAAGAGTGGCAATTCTTTATCACATTCATTCATTCCTCCAACTACTTAATAAACAAACATTAAGGCCAGCCAAGTGTCACCGTCCTAGGTTCTGAAAGACCCCTGGGGATAAGATGCAGCGGTATTTCCTTGGGGGAGGGAGAGAGGTAAAGGGGGGGGGGCTGTGCTGAGATGTGGGAGAAAGGCCCTGTCATTGGGAAATCTCTGAATCCTGAAGGGGAGGTAGAAATGGCTGCACTGAGAGTCTCCCCAGAGGAAATCACTGGCAAAGACAAAAGGTGAGAGAGGTTCAGGCGGGGGTGGGGGGGGTGGGGGGGTGGCTGGCAGTGGAGCAGTGGGAGAGCAGAAACACGGAAGGCTAGAGGTAGACAGAAGCCAGACAGAGTGGGGTTTGACTGGCAGGCAAAGGGAACCCTTGATGCAAGCCAGTTCAGTCATTCCAGACACAGATGTATGTGTGTGTGTGTGTGTGTGTGTGTGTGTGTGTGTGTGTGTGTGTGTGTTTGTACCGGGGATTGAACCCAGACTGAGCCACATCCCCAGCCCTTTTTAATATTTTATTTAGAGACAGGATCTCTCTGAGTTGCTTAGGCCTTGCTAAATTGCTGAGGCTGGTTTTGAACTCACGATCCTCCTGCTTCAGCCTCCCCTGCCACACAGATGTGTTTTAAAAAAATTATTCTGATAGAAAATGGTTTGGGAAGGACAAGAGTGGAGGCAGGCAAACTTCAGGCTTGTCCTGAATAATTCAGGTGACAGATGTCGGAAGCCTGGGCTGGAGTATTGGCAGTGAGGATGAAGGGGCGGGGGAGAGGGCCGCCTGGTATTGACAGAGAGAGGAATTGATACAATTTGGCATAAAATAGAAGGAGAGATGATGGGGCTAGGGATGTTGAGCTCTTGCCCAGCATGTACCAGGCCCTAGGTTAGATCCTCAGCACTGCCAAAGCAAAACCACCTGAAAAAGGTAGTTTGGTGAAGAAGATGAAGTCAAAGATGATTCTTTCCTTGAGTTACTTAGCATTTCCTGAGAAAAAGGATCCGGGAAGAGGGGCAGGTGTGCTTGGCTGGGGTTAGATGCTAACAGGATGCAGTTTTATTACAGTGGAGGTTGTGAGCATGTGTGTGGGTGGGTGGTTTAGTTTTGCAAGAGGATAGAAAGACAGCAACTTAAAGGGGGTAGAAGACACAATTACCCTTATGTCACTATAGCCACAGTCAATGTTCTGTTTTCGAATGTTTGAGATTTTACATACACACATGTAAAATACCATTTAATATTAATTGAGAGAGGAAGCATAGTTCCAAAGGACTACCTGCAGTTTAGGAAGTATTATTAGGTCAATAATTCCCTAAAGATGAACAAAAATAATTCCCAGATGACTGATTGGTTTTACAAAGAATTTAATGATTTCCATTTATTATTTTTCCATTTATTGACATATTTTTTTCCTTCTTTTTTTGTGAAAAATACTCAGAATTTATCGTATTTTTTATTTTTTCCTTTTAGATATACATGGTAGTGTATTTTGACATATGTGGCCTATATGTACAGTGGAGTATTACTCAGTCTTAAAAAGGAAGGAAGTTCCGGCACATGCTGTGACGCGGAGGAAACCGAAGGAGACGATGCTAAGTGAAGTCATCCAAAAGGGCAGATGCAGGAGCCACTTATGTGTAATTAGAGTCAAAAGAACATCATTATCCAAAGTACATGTATGAAGACATGAATTGGGTGTCAACTTACTTTATATACAAACAGAGATATGAAAAATTGTGGTATATATGTGTAATAAGAATTGTAATGCAAATAAAACCCAAAGTACATGTATAAAGGCATGAAATGACATGAACATATCTATATACAAAGATATGAAAAATTGTGCTCTGTATGTGTAATAAGAATTGAGATGCATTCTGCTGTCATGTATTTTAAAAAAATAAAATCAATTAAAAAAAAAAAAGAACAAATTTGGGAAGTAGAACAGTGATTGCCAGGTCCTGGCAGGAAGGGAGAATGGAGAATCATTCTTTACTAGGCAAAGAGGAAAGTAGTACTGAGCAGCATCCTTCCTGGGGAAGAATGGCAGAGATGGTTGCACAGTATGTATCAAAGCACTTCATGCCTCTCTATTATGCTCACAGAATGTGGAAAATCCTTGTGGGAAACAGTCAACCCTTGATTGTTGAGAAATGTAGCAAAGTTGAATCTAAGGTGGAAGTGAATAAATAACATTTATTCATTTAAACAATTTAATGTTTATTGAGCTCTTACCCTAGTCTTGGCAATGTGGGATTTCATTCAGTCCTCCTACTACTCCTACAGTTGGGATCATAGATATTATAATTGGCCCCATCTTATGGATGAGAAAACTGAGGCTAGAAAAGATAAGTACTTTGTCCAAGGTCAATCATCCAATAAAGGATGCAGTTGGCCTTTAAACCCAAGTCAGCATGACTTAAAACCCCAGCATGTGCTTTTAACCATCTGCGTGATACCTAACGGAAGATGTGAGCCACTTCAGTTTCGAAGGGCCTGTGAGGGTTGGTCTCCATGTGTGATCTAGAAAAAATTCCCCTTGTCACAGTTATGCCTGTGCTGCTGTTTCCCCATCTGGAGTAGATACAGAAGGAACATCATTTGAGGCACAGATTGGAGCATCCTCTGGAGCGATTCATATCTGCTTGCTCTTTGCTGCTACCTTGTGCATCCTAGTGCTGATATTCTTGACCAAAGGGAACCTCTGCAAATGCAGTGCTTTGAGCCAGGGCTCCCTGGGCCCCTGGCCACTGCAATAAATTTCTCATCTCTCATCTCTGCACAATTAAATCTGCCCCACTGGCCACTTTCCTACTCTGTCATGAAAACACAGGACTTATTTGACGCTTATCCTATGTTACTGAGCAAATAAGGAGCCTTTGGACCCTTTTCTATCACTTAATTCCTTAACACACATCTTAAATCTAAAGAGCATAATCATTCCTAATTAAGGAAAATCAATCAATATTCATATTTATGGATGTCGTAGAGTATAAAATAATAGCACAAGAGGCTTCCCCTGTTTAAAAATATTAATATATCCAGGCATGATGGCATATGTCTGTAATCGCAGCTACTCAGGGGGTAGAGGCAGGAGAATCATCAGTTTGAGGTCAGCCTGAGCTACTGAGTGAGAGTCCGTTAAAAAAAAAAAAAAAGACTGGGGATCAGGGGCTGGGAATGTAGCGCAGTGGTACAGAATCTCTGGGTTCAGTTCCCAGTACAAAAAGCAAGAAAACAAAAATCAATGTTAACCGTTACTCTAACGCTACCTGTTGTTCATGGATACCTGTCTACTGCTTTGAATTCTTGCCATATATAAAACAGCTACAGTCAATGACCATGGGCAAATCCAAGAGCTTTATCCAATTTAGGCTTTGGTAGACTGATACTACCTTCTGGCGACTAATTTCTTTTTTCCTCAATTCATGCTAGATATATACTTTTGTAAAACACAATAAAGGTGCTGCTATAATGGCAAATAGCTATGGAAGTTTCTAAGCTCTCTTTGGTTTCCCTTGCTGCCTGCTGGTTCAGTTCATGGCAACAGGCCCTTAGCTATTATTCTGCAGCTGTCTTATAAGCAAGTGACAAGTTTCACTATTAATATACTTCTTTCACATCTGGGTCTTCTAAGACATCTCAGCAAAGTCACAGTCAAGGAGGGGACATGGCTGAAAGGTGCTCTCCACCTCACATTGGCTTCAGGTTTTCTATTGTTTCCAGAAAACAAGGAGGATGAGGTTTCATTTCCTTTAAGACAAACACTGAACTAAACATTATTCTCGTCATATCCAAGAGAAGTCAGCCATCCTTTGCAAAGATAATCACAGCCCCCCCCTTCCCACCAGGGTCCCTCACTTCTCAGGGAAGCTTTTGCTACTTCGGTTGCTGCAATATCTAAATACAGATTTTATAAAGTGCTGGAGTTTCTCTTGGTTTAAAAGCACAGACTTGAGTCCTTCTGTGGTTTGGGGGCTTCATTTGGCATGATCATGTTAGTAGGAGGGGGCACGGACAAGAAATAGCATCAGGACGTTAGCTTAAAAAGCAGAAGCCTAAAACGTGTATTAGTTAGCATAAAAATGTTTCTTTGATAATTTTTTTTGGAATTTACCCTAAGAACATATCCGAGAAGAAAAATGCTAAACAATAATGATTTTCGTTGAATTGCCATTTGAAAATAATAATGATAAAGAAATGAAAACCATCTGAAGATCCAAGTTATGGAAATGATGTATGTAGTCCAGTGGGGTCCAGATATATAACAGAAGGATGCACATAGCCATCTAAGATAATGTTAAGTGAAAAAAATTCCACATAATGCTTTGGCTTACGGTTAGGAATACTCGGCCCTTATTTAGCTTGCTTTTTGTCTTTTGAGCTCTGCTCAGAATGACCAGGGATGCTGACCCCTGCAGGTTGCCACCTGTTTCCTGGATTTCATCAACAGGAGAAGCTGGCAATTTCCATTCTTCTCTACCATGCTAAGTGTTCAAGGTTCCTGCTCCTACACACAAACACATCCCCATGATGACTCCAGGTTCTCCTGGTGACTGTGGCCCCTCCATTTGAGAACATTGTGCCTTCCTTGTGTTATGCAATGAAAAATCCCAGTGTAGGAAAATGAGTGAGCAGAGTGTCTAGGGCTTAGTGGTGGTGGGTATGGGGAGAAGACCACCTTGGATTTGGAACTGGGAAAGAGTGAAATGTATTTAAAGTTCTATATCCCTTGTTCCTCACCTGGGAAAATAGAATATGTGGGAAACTGGAACAATGGTGTGGGCTCTGTGGATCCCACTGGTGGATTTGTGTGACTGTACCATATACAGGTGTGACGGGCAGCTCCCAAGATGACTGGTGTTCCTGTCCTTACCTGAGCCCCTCACTATGAGATAGGACCCACCTGCGTTGCCTGGGAGGTACTATTGAAATGTCAATGTGTGACTTCTGAGACTGGGCATAAAAGATGGTGGCTTTCATGTTGGATCACTTGCTCTGGGTAAAGGCAGCTGCCTTGTCATGAGGAAGAAGCTCTATAATAAGATGTTAGTGTGGTAGGACATTGGGTCCTTCTACTAACAACCAGCACTAATTGGCCAGGCATCTGAGGGAACCACCTTGAACGTGGATCCTCCCAGCCCAGTCAGATGCTTGACTGTAACTTTGTGAGAAAATCTGAGTCAGAAGGGTCCTGCTCAGCCACTCTCTAATTCTTGACCCAAGACTGTTGGGGTGGGGTAGTGGCTCAGTGGTAAAGGGCTTGCCTAGCAAGTGTGAGATACTAGGTTTGATCCTCAGCACCACATAAAAATAAAATGAAAGTATTGTGTCCATCTCCAACTAAAAACAATTTACAAAATGCACCAGTATTTTATGCTGCTAAATTTTGGAGTCATTGATTAAGCAGCAATAAATAACTAATATGTATCCCATATATTTGGTTAACCAAGATATTACAATCAGGCAGCACACAAGCCCTAAGTTTTATGTTCTTTCCCCCCATGTAACTTGTGATATACTTTTTGCTATAAATCCACAGCTTAAATTAAAGATCTGTTCCAAACTTCTTGGCATTTTTACCTTTTAACCTGAAGGTTAAAACTAGCTGAAGGTTCAACTAGTCTTTAGATTTTTTTTTCAAAGCTCTGACTGATTCCCTTCAGCTGCCGAACGCTTTAATTTCCATCAGCACATCGTTAAGACTCCAGCGAAGCAGGGCTGATTCTCAATCAGGAAGCGACCCTGCATTCACCAAGACCATTCAAAGGTATGGGAAAGGCAGTCGGGGCTGACAGGCCAGCGTCTGCTCAGGCCCCATCAATGCCGCCTTGCTTTTGATTAGCTGCTCCTGTATTTCCTCTCCTGCTGTCCCCATCGGAAAATCCATAACCACAACTTTTCCCAGCCTTTAATCTGCCTCTGGAGAGTCAGGGAAGCCACTGGGATCATTGTTCACCCGGCAACGGTGCTGCCCTTCAGGGCACAGAAGCTTGGTGGGCGTCGGTTGGCTCTGGAGCCCGCGAGCAGGGGAAGCGGTGGCATTGTGCCTGGTGCCAAAGGTTAGCGGCTGCCCCTCCCCGGGGAGGCTGGGTCTGGGATCATTTCTGTGCGCAGCGCGCTACATGCCACCTTGGCATGCAATCAGCAGAGAAAATATTCATTATTGCCTGAGTGTCTGCGGAAGACAATTTCAATTATTCTGGCATTTCCATGGATGAAGAAGCCCTTTAGGCTGGCCCTGGAGATTAGCCTTAAAGGCTCTGTAAATTAGGGAAGTTACAATCAGTATGTTATCTGGCAGGCAGCTGCGGAATACTCCAGAGCAGGCAAAGAGAGACAAATTGCTATATTCCGCTTGTGGTTTTGATATATCAATTTACAAGTTGAACATACACATTTGTGAAAGAATGATTTTTGCCTTTCTTAAATCACTTTTAACTGCCTGCACTCCAAGTTTCTGAACCTGTAACTTGAATCGTCGGCCTGCATGGCTGACGTTTTGTTTTAAAGCCCAATTTCAGCTGGGAAAAAATATTGCCAGGGACAGAGCTTGGGAATTAATCTTTCCTAAAGTTATTCAAATAATATAATATATGGCAGTTAATCAGAAAATTCTATTTGCAGAAATGTGAATAATGTCCCATATAAAGGCTTTTTCTTTAATAGGATGTTTTTCATGTCTTTGCCCCTGCCCCCAGATTCACTCTGTTATAATTAAATATATATATACACACACACATACACACACATATGCATGCACACACATACAAACACACACATACTTGTATATTCACACACATACATATACATATGTACAAATTATTTTACCAAACTGTCCTGATAAGTGAAAATGGAATTCATAACTGTAATTATATATCTAACACTTTACAAACAGTTGCATAAATAAGGTCCACTGATAAACAGGTTTTTTTGTGTGTGTGATCTTAAAGTTTTTCTCTAAAGATTTCTGATATCTTAGAACTCACATATCTTTCAAACAAATTTTTTTTTGAAACTTAAAAACAAGTCTTTTACAATGTTTTTGATGCTGATTAACACTTGTATCTATGTCTGAAATAATTTGACATTACCTGGGTGAGTTTAAGCTTTTTCTATTTTATTTTTAAAGAAAAAATGTTTAATATGAAAAATATTTTGGTTCTGTGTTAGATGGCTCAAGTGAAGAAAGTTTAAATTTTGAAACTTACATTCTTTAGGAAACATTAAGTATCATCAATAAATAGCAAAATACACATGTTTTCAAAAAAAGTTTTATAAACAGCATAGGTCTCTGATTTCTTCCAAATAACTGAGATGATTTTCCATTGTTCACCTATGAAATTCAAAACAAGGTCTATAAATATAGCTCAGTGGTAGGCCATTCACCTAGTCAACTAGTATATTCAAGGTCCTGGGTTCAATCCCCAGTACCATCAAAAAAGATTAAAAAATAATTTTTTTTCCACAGGAAAATTCTTTTGTTTTTTTTTGAAATCTTTACATTTATTGGAAAAAGCAGATGGACTGGTTTGGATTTATCTTTATTCTCAATTTAGTTAAAAGATTTTTAGAATTTTAACTTAAAAATTATTCTGGACATTTACTTGAAGGTCAAAGATTACATTCTAGTAAGATGTATCCAAATAGCATTGACTGAAACCCTGGCTGGAATTGTGGAGTTTAACAGTTCTTCTATCACACTGTCCCCGCAGACCTTGTTGGAAAGGTGTTTATCAATCAATAACATGGAATTCATTTTTTTTTCTTTTCGTGTTTACAAAACTGGATTACCCACGAGGGACAGCTTCTTGTCTTTGACAATACCCAGCAAGTGTCCTTCGTGACAAACACTCAAGTTTGACTGTGGCCTTGTGCTGACATGGTTTCTCCTGGGAACTGGTGGGCAGGTTCGGGCAAGCATCTGCAATTCTTAAACGGACAATTTCAGGCTGGAGAATTTAAGAGACAACCAAATAGAGTTTTAATGCCCTGTAAGATAATAATGAAAGACATTTATGAAAAAAAAAATTCCAGTTAGTTTGAAGGCCAAGGCCCACACTCCGCATTTTGACAGCAGATGGATGGCTAGCTTGACTAATCCTGGTTTACTTTCCGACTCGGATTTGTCTCACTGGTCCAGTGAGATTGTGAGGGCTTCCTCCAATCTGGTTAATGTTCAGAACCAATGTTTGAGTTTTAGACTAATTATGGGCCAACTACTGACATTTTTTCTATAATGTGAAGACTGGTGCCAGCAGTAACTCAGTGAGATTTAACATAAAAGCAAGATAAAACAATTAATGTAGAAGAATATTTGATTAAGTGGATCGCTGATTTATAGTGAGGTAAATTGAAATTGAAAGGAGAGTGAACTTTTTATGGCAATCATATATTATGTTCATTATCAGAGACTCTGGGCCCTTTGTGCTTTTTTGATTTAAGAAGAAAAAAACCAGTTTAAGGGGAGTAATCCTGGCAGGCATCATTTTTGTCTTCTCTTGAGTTATAGTTTCTTTTCATTGCAAAAGTTAAATAAATCATATTTGAGAAAACTCCTTGCATAGCATGCAATCAACATTTGAATGGATAAAAAAGTGTAGTAACAAGGTTGCACTCGGCAAACTCATGCACACTTTTGTTTTGGTGGATGGAGCTTGACAGACACTTCGACCATCATTTATTTGACATTTGCAGAAATGGTAACCATGGCAACATCCCTTAAGGGGTCTTGGGCCTGTTGTCTAGAGGAGCCATGAATGTGGGATCAGACCCGGGCATCTTGTGCAACAGCTTCGATCTACATGCCTCCTCTTGCTCTCTGACTGGCTTCACTGAACTGCTCACCCTTCCCTAGGAGTTAGATAGTGTCTGAAGCTGGCTTTAGTAGGTGCTCCCGATGTCCCATCCACAAAATATCTGGCACTTTCGTTTGTATAAGCCAAGATATTTTATGCAGTACAGGTGTTACTTTGCATCAGAAAGATGAACATCCTGGTCTGTTGCTCTATCAGGAGAGAGGTCAGCAGAGGTGAGCTGAAGAAGGGAGGAGTGGAGATGGATGATGATTTGGGAAATTCAAAGAGCTTTTAAAAAAGAAAGTTAAAAGAACCAATAGTTTGATTTTTTTTCCCCCCACCTATGGTGTAGAAGATTGTAGAAGGAGATGCCTGTAGGTGACAGTGACTCTCAGAGGGATCAAGTGACTAGGAGATCCCTCCAGTCCACTCCTTTACCCTGTAGGTGCTCTCATACAGAGCTTAAAGGGACAGAGGAAATCAAAAGGGAAAATACTGAGCTGAGCGCACCCAGAGAAAAAGCAGTTCACCAAATGGTTCCGTTATAGCCTTCCCCTCCACGGCATTTCTAAATTGCATTCACTAACTTTTACTCTAATGTTATTTTATTGCTATTTTAATTTTTTCTTCCTTCCTTCCTTCCTTCCTTCCTTCCTTCCTTCCTTCCTTCCTTCCTTCCTTCCTCCCTTCCTCCCTTCCTCCCTTCCTCCCTTCCCCCCCCCCTCTCTCTCTTTCTTCTTCTTCTTCCTTTTTTTTTTTTTTTTAGTATAGAAAGGGAGCCACCCAAACAACTAAGGATCCAAAGAACTCCAAGCCGAGTTCTGGCCCTGACACAGCCCTCTCCAGGTGTGTGGCCCTGGGCGAATCTTGCATTTCTCTCTGGTCTCTGGCTTCTCTGTGTGGTTCAATACCTCTCAGCTTGTTATTTCAAGTAGGGTAAAGAGGTCTGCACTGTCCTTACAACTTGCTTTACATTTCTTCACCCTCCCACCACCCCCTGATGAGATGAATAAAAAACTGGATGCTGATGGGCAATTAGTGTATGTTAAGGAAGGGATTTTCCACTTTCCAAAGGAAGCAGTGGCTGAGATTCCTGTAACCACGTCGTAAACAAACACACAATAGAGATCTTGTTTTTGTTGTTGTCAACAGAGTGAGCAAAAACACTGACTCCAATTTTGTCAGATTGCTTTTCTAAGAGTCTCCATGATGGCGTTAAGGTCTCCACCATGGCATTAAGGTCTTCACCATGACATTAAGGTGCCATCTACTCATTCTTTCAAGACACTGGTGTTTCTCCCCTTAGTACCCCTTCTCAAGGCACCTGCCTTAACATCATCCTAAACCAAGAGGATGATTTAGAGATGACATGCTGAAAAAAGTGGGGCAGACTGGAGAGGCTTCAGTGCCGGAGGAGAGTGAGGAAAAGGTTGGCATGGCATAGATGGTATCTGTTATTGATATTCCATAACTTTCCCCCAAATGGCCTTTTCTAAAGCTTTTTTTTTTTTTTTGCCTCAATACTGTTAGATCATGAACCTTTTTAAGCCTATCAGATGCAAACCTTAATAACACCTTCAGATTGCTGAAGGTGCTGTAAAGAAAGACATAATGGCCGGGCACGGTGACTCATGTCTGTGATCCTGAGGCTTGGGAGTCTGAGGCAGGAGGATCCCAAGTTCAAAGCTAGCCTCAGAACTTAATGAGGCCCTAAGCAATGTAGTGAGACCCTGTCTCAAAATAAATAGATAGATAGGTAGATAAATAAACAAAGGACTGGGGATGTGACTCAGTGGTTAAGCACCCAATCCCTGGTACCAGAAAAAAAAAAAAAGAAAAAAAAAAGAAATATATAATGTATTGATGAGCAGGACCTGCTTAATTAATTAATTAATCAAGTTCATGTACTCCATTAGCTCAACTATGTTATGCTTCCTTCCACTCCTTGAATTTTTCTGTGCGGCTCACAGAGGTGGTAGCAGAGACAACTTAACCACATCTCCTGAGAGGAACTATGGGCCTCGACCAGCCACTTCACTTCTCATAGTAGGTAAATCTGAGTGGTAAAGCAATAGTGGGTTGGAATGAGGTGATGAGGGGGAGGAGATAGTCTACATTATAAACTATGGTGTGCAAATGGTATAAAGCTATTTTTTCAGACAGACGTGTTCTTAATATTGCTTCATTCCATGGAGCTATTGAAAGAGATATTCCAGAAACTAACCAAGGAAGCCAAGAAAGAAGAGGACCAGGAAATGGGGACATAGCCAAGAGAGAAGTGACAGAATCCCTCTGAATGTTGGTGAAGGGAGAAGTTATCATATCAGCTGTGGTGTGAGGAACTACCATATTGGATCAGGAAGACTAAGTGCTCAGGAGGAATATCCATGAGAGAAAGAAACTCATGTTATCAGATGTGCTAGAAGATTATGAGAAAAAGTTTGAGATTTTCCAAGACAGTTAAAGTAGTGATAGTTTCATATTTCATAGAAAACTAAGCAAAAAAAAAAAAAAGGCAACAATTAACCCTAGGAAAAACAAAAAGTTAAATTAAAAAAAAGGAAATGCAATGGCATTACATCATACAATTGGATCTTGAACATTTTTGCCTAAGGATAAGGTAAAATTAATTGATTCAAAATAATTTTGTGGTACTGGGGATTGAACCCAGTACCACCAGGCATGTGCCACCACTCACCAAACTATATCCCCAGCCTTTTTTATTTTTTCATTTTGAGATAGATCTTGGTAATATGCCCAGATTGGCTTCAAACTTGTAATCTTCCTGCTTCAGTCCTCCTAAATTGCTGGGGATCATGGGTGTGTATCACCATGTCTAGCAATGTAAGATGAAATTCTGATTTAGTTGAAATCATAATGTGTTGGATGGATAAGGGAGGAAAAAAAGTAGTTTTGGGAGAAACTTTTCAGAATAGGAAGTCAAAACAGATGACTAACAAGAAAAAATAAAGAACAACATATTATTGATGAATGTGAAAGTAAATACTATCAATGACAGCAAAAGAGTTACAAAATTTTAAGTGACTGGCTTGAGAGAGAAGAACTCATTCATTGAAAGGTTGGGACAGGATTGCTGCTTATTTTTCTGGGTTTTACAGTAGTGTTTAACTTCAGAAAAAAATATATAACTTTGATAAAATAGTAGACATTTTAAAATCCATTTCTTGAAAGGTCAGCCCCCAGGGAACTGATTATTGGCTTTAGCAAGTGTGACTGCATAGAGATGGTGGGTTGAGGCCCTAGGGCCTCTGAGTACCCAGAAGTTTGAGGCCCCTTGGTTACCAAGGTTCATCTTTGGGAGGATAACACAGCCTATCAGCGGCATATTCAGTATACTTGTCTGGAATTCAAACTCTACTTTCCCTGTTTAAATGATATAAAATCCCCCTTTGCTTAAGAATATTGTCTTTATAAAGGGAATTTTGGTCTGGAAAGCCACCCAACTCTTCCTTCTTCTCCTCCAATAATTTTATATCCAGATAAGTGGAACAAATAGAACTCTGTGTGTGGGTGGGGTGGGGTGCTGGGGATGGAACCCAGGGCCTTGCCCATGCCAGGTGAGCCCTCTACCATGGGGCCACATTCTTGGTCCAAATGGACGGTGTTTAGAGTCAGACCCTATCACACAGAGGTGGTGATGCTTTCGTCCACAGGTGTAGTACAGCGTCTGGCATAGAGTAAGTGCTCAATAAAAACACACAGAATGAATAAATAAATCAAGGGCAGACACAGAACACTGCAGATGTCCTCAGACTCCCTAAAACGTGTATCACATCTGTCTTTCCCCCATCCTCTCATATGTTTCTTTTTCAGAGACAGAACAGTCATTTCCAAATCTCACCCCGATCAGGCTGGCTCTTGGCTTAAAACATTCAATAGATCCCCATTGCTGTTGGCCAAGGACAGGCTTCTTGAGGTGCCACCCAGGCCCTGTGCGGTTAGCACCTGTCTCTCCAAGTTCACCCATTTCACTTTCTCCCTTGAATTTATGCCTTCTTCTCCCACTGCACTCCAGCCTGGGGGTCTTTAGTGGTCTTCTCTAAAGCTCAACATCATCTTTCCTTCTCCCTCGTTTCACTGCTACTCACCTTCGGGTGAGCATCTCATCTTCAGGGAATGTCACCCACCCTTCAGCTGAAGCCTTCTCTCTGGGTCTCCATGGCAACATTCCCCTCGGTGGTGTTTTGTCACCACCGCAGTGCTGCAGCACAGTGATGTGATCTCGTGATTAGAATCTGCCTCCCCCATTAGAATAGAAGCGCCTTGAGGGCAGGAACCATGTCCCAACAAGAATCTTCATCCCTTGTCCTGCGGATGATGTAAAGTAGCCGCTCACTCTGTAAGAAGACAGGAATGAGAAGGACAATGTGCGTCCTTAGAGACAGCATCCAAATGGGGGTGTATTCAGTCATGGGTTAAATAGTGGCGATGATGGTGGTTTGTGGGCCAGCTATGTGTACAGAATACGTAGATGCTTCTAGAACAGGCCGATAAGCCATTCTGTTTCATCTTTGCTTCTCTGAGTCACGGCCCTTTATGAGCAGTTCAGGGTATGCGTCTGTGTGTGCAGACGTACAAAACCACCCATCCACCCACACACACCCACACACAAACCCACCCACCCACATACACCCTCACGTACTCCAAACGCCGGGCTCCCGCAGTTCCCACATGACATTAGCGGTGACTCAGCTTATCCCACGGTTCCAAGCATTCTTGTCACAATCAGTTTTCTGTGAACAAGGACAAGAAGAAATCTGCCAGGGCAGGAGTTTGGGGTGGAAGGGTGAGGGGGCTGAGAGACCCAGAAGTCAACACTTCCACAGCATCTTACAGGTTCAAGTATTTTAATACATAATTCAAATTCTTGAGATAATAAGCCACAAGCTTACAAAGGTGGTCAGTCTTCAAAGTTTGGGTGCTGGACGATTTGATTTCTGGCTATTAAAAGGCTATGTGCTACTTTTGAAATGTGTCTATTGTGGGTAAAATACTGACTCATACTTTTAACATTGCAAAGGGCCATTCCATCAGAGCAGCTGTGACAGCGGCCAGGGACATCCTCATAGGAATGAACACATTAACCTATGAAAAATCAAGTTGTTGATGAAGCTCGTCTATAAACACAGACCTTTCCTCATGCCAGCTATAGAGCAACGATTCTCCCCTCCAGGTTCAAAGGGAAGGTATTTTGTTTAGCATCGCTTTCAGTACGGTTTGCAGTCAAGACGTGTGATTCAGTGTTAATGAGCTTGCTGTGATTAATATGGAAACAATAATTCATTCCTATTGAAAATGGGTGGCTCACAGCTGTAATCCCAGAGGTTCCGGAGGCTGAGGCAGGAGGGTCGCAAGTTCAAAGCCAGCCTCAGCAACTTAGTGAGACCCTATCTCAAAACAAAAAAATAAAAAGGGGCTGAGGCTGGGGCTCAGTGGTTAAGCACCCCTGGGCTCAATACCCAGTAACTAAAAAGGAAGAAAATATGTGATCATGTTTTTTCAAAGTTATATGTAAAAATCCAGAGAATCAAGTGGGCTCAAGCTTTGGATGTAGAAGAACCTAGAATAAGAGAATATCATAGTACATTCTTCCTCCTCTTGTCCCAGCTCAAACCATCCTTGATGCCTTTATCTAAGAAGGCTTTTAACCCACATATCCTTGGTCTGCAGTGTCATCCCTCTGCCCATGTGGTGGCTCCATCTGTCTCTGCAATCCCAGTATTGTCAACTGTGGGGGAAATCATTCCCTCCTGTCAACCTGGCACAGCTGAAGAGCTCTTGCCCCACCATCAGTCCCACTACATGTTCCTTTTAGGCATACTAGAATTTCAGTTCTTATGTTCTGGATCTTTCTTTCATTATATTGATCATGGGATTATTGATGATGGTTATACATATGGCCAACCAATACTGAGTTCTTGTCCTACTTCAGAGTATGAAGCAAACCTAGGAAGTAGATGTTGTTATTCTCCCATTTTAACTGATGAGGAAACTGAGGCTTTAGAAAGGCCACACAACTTGGTGGTGAGTGAAGGTGGGGCTCCGGTGCCTCATGGTGCTGGATAGTACTTAGTGTTTTCCTAACCGCATCCCTTGTTTCCAATCCTCCTCCTTTGGATGACCAGGAGGCTCAAAATTCTGTGTTTGACTCACTTCTGGCCCACCTAGACCCTTTCCTGGTCCAGAGGTGCACCTTGGAGGCAGGAAGTGTGTCTGATTCATTTGTATCTGATTCATTTTTATACCCTTGGTCTTCATTCTGTGTCCACCACAGAGTGGGTGCTTTATCAGCACTTGACATGTGAATAAATGGGAGTGCCAGGGAGAAAAGGTGGAGTCTCACAGTCTCGGATCTCCTTTTGAAACAGACACTGGTTTCTTCTACTTGTGAAGGGACGCTTGGATTCTGCTCTCTTGTTTGTCATACACACATAGAAAGTGACAAAACACGGTTAGGTTGCAGTAACCAAGCTCTTACACTTAAGGAAGAGCGATAGTGCAGAACACATTGGGAATTTTGGAAAGAAATGAACCTCTCCCTGAATGGCTTTGGACACTCTCTGCTGGTCCAGTATGGGCGTTCCATGAGGGTAGATGGGTGATGGGTGGATGGGTTGCAAGCATATTTGGGTTGGATAACCTTTCCCAAATTCTTGAATAGTTATCTTCATTCAAAGCCTTGACTTAGGGACTTAAAAGTGCCGTGACAGCCGGGCATGGTGGTGCATGATGGAAATCGCTGCAGTTCAGGAGGCCGAGGC
The DNA here is from genome assembly GCF_045843805.1 of Urocitellus parryii. Lineage (NCBI taxonomy): Eukaryota > Metazoa > Chordata > Mammalia > Rodentia > Sciuridae > Urocitellus > Urocitellus parryii. The sequence goes on along the minus strand of NC_135539.1, from coordinate 72,267,461 downwards.
AGAAGGATTGAAAGTTCAAAGCCAGCCTCGGCAACTTTGTGAGGCTTTAACCAACTTAGTAAGACCTTGTTTCAAAATAAAAAATAAACAAGGGCTGGGGATGTGGCTTGGTGGCTTAGGGTCCCTTGGTTCAATCCCTGGTACCAAACTAAACCAAACAAAAAGTGCCAATGACTTTTAGAAAGAAATAGAACTGTGCATTCAGTTGGAATCCAGTAGACAGAGAGTCTCTCTGATCCTGCAGTAATTTTCATTGAGGTAAAATCATGGTAAAGTACTCACTGGGACATTGACTAGGCTGTTACTTGGAGCACAGATCATAAATTAAAATTCACCACCTTGGGTATAAAGAAAAGGGGGTTGGTTTCCACCTCTCTCCTGCTTTGCAAGGAACTTGAACACGGGCCTAACCTTATCAAGGTCACGTCCTAGAGCCTCTGGCCATCTATCCCTTTGGTGATTTCCACTCGGCCTGTGTGTTGTTTCTATGCTTCTGTGACCCTCCCCACCCGGGCTCACTACTCTCCTGGGCTTGTTTTAACTAGCCTCTCAGGCAGGGAACTGGGGGCTCTTCCAGTCAAACACACATTTCCATTCCACAGGCAATGAAACAGGATCAGAGGAGTGGAGAGACTTGCCCAAAGCTGCAGAGCAAGTAAGGGAAAGGGCCAAGGTTAGGATTCAGGTCAGACCCAAATCCCTCATCCTTTTTATCTTTTTCAGTACTGGGGATGGAACCCAGAGCCTCCTACATGCTAGGCCAGCATTTTACCACTGAGCTGTAAGTCCAGCCCTTTTAAGTTAATTTTGAGACAGGCTCTTGCGAAATTGCAGGTTGGCCTCAAATTTGTGATTCCTCCTGCTTCAGCCTCCCAAATTGTTGAGATTGCAGGCTACCACACCCAGTTCCCCAATCCTTCCTTACAAAATCGACTTTACCATTTACTAAGTCTGCCTATCATTTTATTTCATATTTGTATTCTCCTCTGGTTATTCTAGACTCTTTTTTTTTTTTTCAGAGTAGAAATTAGAAGTTTATTAAAGGACAGCAGAAAAGACTTCTCCCGGAGGAAGAAGGGGACCCAGAAGGTGGAATCCTATTCTAGACTCTTAATATGAAACAAGTACAAGGCAAATGATTTGATTCAAATTTAAATTCATAACTATAATATTTGGATAAGTAAAAATAGGTCTTAGTGACACTCTAATATATACTAATTTACTTATATATTCCTATTTGTTATTTTTGTAGGTATACATTACTTATTATTTATAAATTTACATTATTTGCACACAAATTTCCCCTGATCTTACCTTTGAAAAAACATACTTTTAATATTTTAAGAAAATGAAAGTCATAGGTATTAACTCTTCATGTATTTGTTATGGGTGGCAGAGGCTACATCAGACTATTTCAAAATTTCATCCCTTTATGTCCTAAATTACAAGGTTCAATTTTAGTGTTATACATAGCCATCTAGTATAAACACTGTGTTTTTCAATCTCCATTGTAACTTTCTGTGGCTATATGTAAGTTCTCACAAATAAGCCCTGTTAGGAAGTATCAGAAACTCTTCTACTCCTTCCTTATTCTTTCTGATTGGAATGCAGATATAAAGGCTGGTGTTTGGCAGCCATTTAACATCATTTGACAACATGTTAAAGATAGGACAGAAAAGTAGAAGAAGGTTGGGACATTAGTGACTGGAGAGGCACAGTACTAGTCTCGGTTAGTCTACTTTCAGACTTATTTTATGTCAGAAAACAATAAATTGTGTTTTGTTAAAACTACCACTTTTTATTAACATTACATATAGCCAAACAAATCTAACGGATGCAATATTCTGTGTATTAGAATCATTAACTTAGAATTAAAAAGAATTAGAGAATTCATTAGCAGATGATTTTACAGATGGAGAAATTGGACCTGCAAATGGTGAATACCTGAAGTTTTTCTAACTTTTGCAATGGTGTAATTATGTAATGGGTTTAGTTAAATAATCAAACGACAAAATGCTTCAAAGAAAATTTAAAAAAAAATTCTTGTTTGCTTTAATTTTATCTCTCAAAGAAAGCATGTGTTAAAACGAAACACAAATTATGCTCTGGTCACTGAGACCTTTTGAAGGTTTGAATTAAGACTGAAACTCTAAATACCGAGAGTGAAAGAGGACATTCTTATTTCCCTGTAAAGGAATCTACGAGAATACTGTTATGGTAACTTAATAACACAGTCCGTATCTTTATCTAATGATGACTGGTTGGAGCGGCATTGAAATCCCTGTGTTCTAACATACTCCCGTTATCAGCTACTACTAGTTTCTCATTTCTGCCTTTATTGGAGCAGTTCTTTCAATGCAGCCAGTGGAGATGACAGCCAGAGATCCCCAGTGATCCTCACCAAGCTTCCGAGCCAGAGAAACTCCACTTGCCAATGTCAAAACTTAAAAATAACTCCCAGGTTGAGGTCAGTCTCTATTTTGGTATGTGATGGGGGACAATCCATTGGACCAACGAAATCATCTTCATTGTGTTGGACTGAAGTGGGGCGCACAGATCTCCTTCCTGGAGGGTGGTAGTGTTCCTGGGGTCTCCTGCAAGATTAGGGAACCTTTCAGACTCTCTGTAAGGCGGAGCCTGGGACCCACAGCTCTGGTGAAGATATCAAGGGAACGTGATGACCCACAGGTGGGACAGTGGGTTCCACTCAGCACCGGGGACCCCACGCCCCCTTCACTTCTCCCATGGCTGCGGTGGCGAGGACGATCTCTCGGCTTGTTTTGTGCATTCACTTCTAAGCAAATTACATCTCACTGGACGGATGACTTGGTTTTCTTAGTCTGGTTTATGAATTATTGAGAAGCCTGTGAACTCTGAGTTGATGTTCTGACCAGATCAATGAAGTCCTTCCTCTGAAGGATTATATTCCTAGACTCTCATGGAGGGGGTGTACGTGCACGGGAGGGAGTGTGTTTGCCCTTGGACCAGAACTCCAAAATCTTGAGGCCCTTTAAAACAATCGAAATGAAAGAATGGAAAGGATTTGCTCCTTTCTGAAGCTTGCTAGTTATATCTTTTATTATTGCAGAGTCAAGGTCTTTTTATAGGACCACATTACAAAGACATTAACCCCCGGGAGTTGATGTGGAAATTCACTTCCCCCTTGGAAGGATTTGAGTACTTTTAGTCAATTGACCTTAGAGTTGAGATAAACCACCCACTTCCTCTCCTGGCTTATCAAAATGGAAAATAATATGGTTTTCTAGAAAAAGCTCACAAACTATGTGATTCCTACCAGCCATATGCAAATGCTTTGTTGGTTGTAATGTGGGAGGGAGAGAGAAGCCATAGGGCTTTACAGTTTCCTAATTTTTCAAAGCAGGGAGGCAAGTCAAGCCGGTAAACAAACACCAGTCTGCTCCAGTGTATTATCTTATCCCTTGCCATGTTCTACTTTCAGAGGCTGCACTGTTAGTCACCAGGAAGAAGCAATCCATGTATCAGGAGCAGTCATTACTCAACAACTGAATCTACATAACCTCCCCACACCCTCCAGTTAACCATTTGAGACTCGTGCAAGATCGCATTTCACCTGTTGCAATTAAGCCCAACAGGGCCCTGCGATGCTTTGATAGCCACTGGCACTCCTCTTCCAGACTGGATTCTTCTAAGTCATTTCTTGGTTATTTACAACAGCTCAACTATTTTTGTTGAAGGGTTATAAAGATTGACATCTATGGCATTCTTCTTTCTCCTGGGGAGATTTTGCTTTCAGCTTTCCTGGCTTGCCTTGATTTAATAAGCAGCTATGTTCAATGGGGTCGCCAGCTGGTGGAAATGGTGGCTTGAGTTTCCCTGGGAGTACAATGCCCCCCACCCAGGCTCTGATCAGTCCCCAACAGCTGTGACTGAATGGGCGCGAGCCCATTTATTCTCTTGGAGGTACAGTAAGGACTTCTCTTTATCCCCGTTGTCTGTGCATCAAAAGGGCAGCCTTGTAATGTGCTTGCGATCCAGCCACAATGGTCATGTTGAGGGGCAGGGCGTCCGGTGGGTGATCCATCAGCTGCCCTCACATAAAGTGGGTGGTGAAGCTGGCAGGGAGGCAGCAAGGCAGTTTCTACGTTGTTGCTAGGGATGCCACATTGAATATCCCATTGCTCTGTGCTCGAAATGAGGAAAAAGTGACATTCTGCCTTCCCCTGCGAGAGTGGAATACGTGATTCACAGACCTTCTGCAGCATTCATCAGGCCTTGTTTACATGGACGGGAGCCAAAAGAGCTAGAAGCCAAAGAGGTGTGTTTGGAAAGCCGAGGGATGATGTCATCTGTCAGAGCAGCCGCAGCAAGCCACTTAACTGGCTTAGATGCCTCCTATTTAGCTGTGGAGCAAATCCCAGTTTAAGTGTCGCAGGAGCACCACGGTGTTTGGCCCTGTTCTTGGGATTTACATGGTTTTACTATGGTTTGTTTGTTAAATAGTGTAACATCATCATTTGTTATTATCTCAAGGGAGAAACAGCCTCATCTACTGGTAAAATGGCAAGAAGAATGCTTTACCCTATATCAAATGCACGTGTGTGTGTCTGTGTGTGCACATGCACACACAGACACACACACACACACACACACACCCCACAGGAAACATAAATCTGCAATACTATTGGTCCTGGCAATGCACCAGTCATATTCCTTCACCGAGCACATGCTCATCCTCAAATGAAATGGTTTAAATTTTCGGTGGAACTCAGATGTCATGAGAAGTAGCCTGTCCACTGCACCTTTAGGGGTTTTGAACCAAATACAATGATGATTGAGAAACGCATGTGTTCTTCATTACCACGTTATTTCAAAACAACTCAATAAACAATTGCTTCCTTTCCGGGGGAGAGGTGGAGCTGAGATCTTCAAAGACAACTGAGAAGAACTTTGGTTTTGGATGCCAATGGAATTCAACAAATATTTCTATTTTCTCAGCATTCACGCATGACCTTTGGCTGTACACTCTGCCCCCTGGTTAGTATTAGGAGCCCACTCCTCAGCTTCACCCCTGGTGTGGTAGAATCTGTCCTTGTGAGGTTCTGTAAGGCTCATCTGTGAGCAAAGCACTGAACTCAGTGGTGGGAGGTGGGCGTGGTGCTTGTCAGGGCAGAACTTGGTTATGTCAATCAGACAGCATGATAATTTCTTAGAGCACCATAGTGTAATTTGGGCATTTTAATGTAATCATATCAATACACAAATTACAAACTTTGCTTTTTGAGGGGAGACTCTTCACATTAGTTCTTCTAGATAAAACCATTTATGTCCATATTAGAGTTTTTGTCTATTTTTTAAGGATTCTAAGATGATTAAGATGAAAGGTGTTCTTTCAAAAAAAGCAAACCACCACCACTAAGAACAAAACTGAAGGTCAGGTTAATCTAGACACTAGCAAGTCATCCTCCAATAATTAATCAATTTTGCTCTACTTTATATATAAAGACTTCAAATATTTTATAAAAAGTGAACAAAGAGAAAGATTTGGACTTATTTGGCCAATAACTCAAATAGATCCAATAACTCAATATATTGTATTGCTTTTATCTCTAGTGTTATGTGAGCAGTTTAGCAGTTTCCTCGTGATTCTCTTGGGGTTAGGCTGGGGCAATCAGTAGGGTAAGCATTTAAAGAAAATAATGAAACAGCCTATCAAGAACAATAGGAGTGCAAGGGTCCTTGTAAGAGAATTTTTGGAAAAAAGATGGCTTTCAGGATTCGACAAATGACAAGGTGATAACAGTAGGCTTGAGATGGCCTGACTTCTTGGAAGCAGAGATTCTACTTTCTGATAGGAATTGACACCACACTTAATCTTCTGGGACTGAAAAAAATGGAGTTTCCTGCATTCAGGAGACTTTCAGAATAGTTATTTAACACTAGGGCCTCCTGGCTTTGCCTCTGGATGCCTCTCCATGCTGACTTGGGCTCTGGCTTGGTATCTTCAGGATTCACCCTCCACATTGTCCTCCATGTCCTGGGAAATTTCATCTTTGCATGATTTTTCAGTTCCCTGGGGACATAGCATGGGGAGTGAGCCCTATTCCTTCAATAAGAAAGTGGGTGATGTTGAAAATGTTTTGGACACCCAAGAAGTATCCAGTATTTTGATAGAGAAAGAAATGATTCGTTCAGGGATCTTAATGTAATGCTGCTTCATAAAATCCATGTGATTGTATGAGAACATATTCCTTTGCTTTCTATTGCCAGAAAATATCAATGGTCATCCGTGTAGACTGAAGAAAGTTGAAAATTGTGGTAGCTAACCACTTAAGCCTCAGACACTTTTTGGTTTGCTTGTTTCAGGTACCGTATTTTATCCTTCCTTTATCTTTGATGTTCAAAATGGGTCCACTTTGCCCAAATTGAAGTGGAGGTTTGGTTATTAGCCATATAACTGAATTAACAAAGATGGTAAAATCATTAACCATAAAATGCAAAGAGAAACTTTTTAGTTTGTGTATAAAATTGAAGGGAAAACTGTTAAATCTTTTCCACTTTGGGCTACAGTAGGCATGGTCATATAACGTTTTTTTAAGGAAGAGGTTGTTTTTCATTTATGGAACAACAAATAATATTATGAGTACAATCAGGAGTCAGAAATGCCAAATTCATCTGTATAATTGTAAAAGAAGGAAAAAGAGTCTCTTTTGCTTAGATGTAATTATGGAGTAGGCAGTTGACTTAACTTTGAAATCCTTTTAATGTCACTAGGGAAATGTTTGAATGACTGTTATGGAGTCTTTCAAATCGTGCCATGTGACTTCTTCAAAGAGCCCTATGAATAGAGCATGCTTTCAGTCACGCACCCTTAAGATGCCGGTTTCCTGTAGTTGAGGGAAAGTTTTGGTTTTTTTGATGGTTTAAGAGTTGCTCAGTTTGGAAACCTAGGCAAGACTTACAGATTCAAGACAATACTGAGCCAAATTAGAATTTCTCCAAATATTTCCCAAGCATTCATAGTTCCTCTTATTGCTTTCGAAACACCACACAGAGGCAAAGGGACCAGCTACAGCAGGAGAGGAGTCCCCAATCCCAGGCACAAACTATCTAAACAATTGAACCCAAATTTCCCTGCACACATAGAGATATTTGAAACAAGTTCTTTCCCAGGTTCTTGCTTAGCTGACTCCTGTTAGCTTCCAAGTACCAATGTGGGGGATGAACAGGGGCAGGGTTTGGGGCAAAGTCTTTAGACCATATTGTCCTGTGGCATGAGAGTGACAATGATATTAATGTTTTGTAAGCCTCAAATTAACGAATAGCAAGAAAATAGCCAGAAATGCTGCATCTAGGCTGATCTGAACAACGAAGGTGAAAGTGTTTCGCACCGTCGAGTTTTGGTTTGTTCAGAGATAGCTTAGATCACAGTATGAGTAGCTGGTGTTGAATGTGAAGTAGCAGTCCTGTTCTTTCCTCTTCTGGTTTTGGGTGTGTATGTGTGTGTGTGTGTGTGTGTGTGTGTGTGTGTGTCAGGCCGGGGAAAGACTCATTCCATTTTTAAAAATACCCCATTTCCCCATTTTGTGCCTTTCTGTTTTGGGGAATGGGTTGGGAGTAACACCCCCCACCCCCAAAGCCTATTCCACTCCAGCATTTGAATCAGGCCGACTCTGTCTTGGCATCTCCAGAAGGCCAGGGCTCAGGACGAGGATCAGGCAGAGAAGGGTAAACTGCTTCCAGAAGGGCAGTGGCCTTGGTGGAACTGTCCCCACATTATTTGGAAACTATAGGTAAAAGGTTCCTTCTCTTGAAATTTGTATATCTTTTGAGTCCTCCAAATTAAACTTAGGATAGCAGTTGTATCAAGCCAAACTTCCATCTGTACGAAACTCCAGGAATGTTTCAAAATGAATGGAAAAGAATGAACAGAAGGGAAAACTGAAGGATGCTTTTTTTTTTTTTTTTTTTTTTTTAGCACTTGCATCTAAAATGTTAAATCATGTTGTCAAGGTCACAAACTATCCTGTGTGGATTTTTTTTTGTCATGATTCATTTTTCATTTTTTATTAATAGAAAATAACAATTATTCCAGTTGTTATATTTGAAGTTCCTAATTTTTAAAAAACAAATTTAACATTAATCACTTAATATTCCTAGTCTGAATAAGATAATGAAAACTGTGGCTTGAAAAAAAAATCTATTCAGCACCATTTGCTTATAGGTCTTTGAGAATTTGTTCTTAAAGTGTCTGGGAACCATCCTGTCGGCTAAGTGCAGGAACTGCTGAGCTGCCTGAGAAAGCCTTTCTGGGACAGCCAATGGGAAGCTAAGCCACCATCAAAAGAGGAGTCAGTGTACTTCAGCAAGGTAACTCTGGGTATCCAACAGTCCCCTCCCTACACAGCCCAGGTGGGACATGCTTCTAAGCACTGAGGTATGAGAAGTCAAGATTGTTATTTGGTGTTAGAATTGATCTTTCCAGCTAATAACAGTAAATCTCTGGCACAGAAGCAATTGGTTCTTAATGTCTGTGATTTTAGGAAATTCTGTAAATAATTTGGATTTAGTTTACTCAGAAATTACATATTTAATAAGGTTCACTGCTTTGGCAGAGTAAGGGTCTGCCAGTGTAGTGTCCTTATGAACTATATACAATGTACAGGCAAATCATACTCTTACACCATACTTTAAAATACTGCATTACTTAAACAAGTATTTTAACAAAATGTCTATACTTTGAAGCAGCTGATGAAATTAATCCAAAGTATGACAATGGATATTCACTCTCACTTAAGCTATGTTGCTTAGAGAACTTTAAAAACCATGTACCCTTCAAGCCATTCAAGGAGAGGTAACAGGCCCCACTCCTCATTCTTTACTATGGAATCCCAACTGAAGTTGGGCCAGAAATTAGCACTTTCAGATACTTCAGGAAAGTCCACAGAAGTGTTAAAAAGACTTTTAAGCAAAAGAATGTCTAATGCCTGTCTCTATGCATCCATGAGAAATTGTGCTCCTCAGAATTTCCTAATGACACAAAGACAAAACACAAAGACAAGTCTATATACTTAATCAGATGTCAAAGGATTGAGGTACACTATTTTGTCAGAGTATCTGCTGCCTTTTTTCCTATATTCTGTTCCATCAATGTGAATAAAGTGGACTTTTGATTGCCAGGACCTCTTTTGGGCATTTCTTCCTAAGTGGAATACACAACAGATATGGGAGTAGCGGAGATAATACAGGGAAGCTACTCTTTCCAGCTCAGGAGGAGTTGAAGCTCATATATGCATTCAAGAAGCCCATGGGATCCTCTAACTGGGGGTAGTGGCTAATGTGGTCAGCCAGAATCCACACTGTGGACTGCGGTAGCGTTTTCCTGTTCAGCTCCAAAAACTCTGGGTAGGGATTTATAGGATCCAATGGCCCATAAATAAAATGAATGGGAAGTTACAGAGGCAAGAGCTCCCAGCCAGTGTCTTCTAAACTTCTTCCTCTGATTGATATCCTGTAAGAGACTGTCAATCACCAAGTTCCCTTCATTGTTTCGGATCCCTGCCCACATATCCCACAGCTCACTCTTGGGAGGGTCGAGTGTATGGTCTAAAGACTGGGGTAAGACCTCGAGAAAATACAAAGAAGTTCATCAACCTCGTGAGGATGGGTGACAGCTTCAGGAGAAGCTACTTTATGGTAAGCTGGCCAGATCGATTTTGCTTGTACCTATACAGCAGCTCCTGAGCGACAATGTCTCTATAGTCTTGAGACAGCAGGTCTCAAGACGAGGATCAGGCAGAGATCCTATGGTTCTGAAGTCCTAGATGGTGCAAAAGCACCTTCACAATGCTGGCCTGCTCAATTATGGAATAGCGGTGTGGTCTCGGTTTGTCACTAAAGCCAAAGCCTAAGAAGTCAAGGGCGATCACTCAATGAAACCTCAAGATCAGACCTTCCCAAATCTTGTACCAGTCATAGTTGGAAGTTGGAAAGCCATGCAAAAGCACAACTATCTCAGGACTGCCAACTGCACCCACAGAGTCCTGGTAGAAGATGCGTAGTCCCTTGTAGGTGAAAAACTTGACAGAAGTCTTCCATGAGTGCAGAGCAGGAGAGAGCTGAGGGGGTGGGATGTGCAGGTACTCAGCCAGCAGGGGCACGGCCAGTAGCCCCACCTGGACCCACCACTCCCTCATCCTGACTCAGGTAAGACTTGGGCTATAGGACTCCATGTTTGAGGGACCAGCTGGATTTTTTTTATTGCTATAATTTGAATTCCATATATCCATTAATTTGAGGAAAAAATAAAATTGCTATAATATTGAACTGAAGATTGAACTCAGGGCCTCATACATTCTAGGCAAGTGCTCTACCACTGAGCTGCATCCCTAGCCTATCTTCCAATTCTTCAACATATACTCACCCATTTATTTGAGTCTTTAAAAGTTTTTAAAATAATGGTCTTTACATATACAAGCACAAAAATGGGAACCTAATTAGAATCAGTTAAACTCCATGCATCTATAATATGTCAAAACACACTCTACTGTCATGTACATCTAAAAAGAACAAATTAAAAATAAAGAATTATTCCACTGCACTTTTTGTGTGTGTGTGTGTGTGTGTGTGTGCTATTATTGAGTAGCTTTAAAATTTAATTTCTCAATTGTTTGTTTTTGGTATAAGGAAATGTCCTTGTTGGGTTTTGGCATCAAATTTGTACTATGCTTTTGGAAAGCTGTCTATTTTCTTGGAAATTTGAGTAGATTTCATCTTTTTTCTTCTTTTTGAGTGGTGTACCTGGGCCTGACATTTTTTTTTTTTTTTAATGAAGGACCCTTTATTATGGATTCTGTTTTACAACAGGACAATTCACATCTTCTATTTCTTTTTTTGTCAGCTTTGGGTAAGTTTATTTTTTCTAGGATTTTGTCTATTTTGCCTATACTTTCAAACTCATTGGCATGAAGTTGCTCTTCATATCATCTTCTTGTCCTTTCAATGTGCAGAATTTGTAGTGTTGTCTCCTATTTTTGTGACTTCTCTTTTTTCTTGATCATTTTCACCAGATTTTATTGAATTTATTTTTCTTTTCAAAAAACTTTTGTTTTTCTTTTATATACTTATTCCCATTTTTTTTAAAAAAGAGAGTGAGAGAGGAGAGAGAGAATTTTTTTTTAATATTTATTTTTTAGTTCTTGGCGGACACAACATCTTTGTTGGTATGTGGTGCTGAGGATCGAACCCGGGCCGCACACATGCCAGGCGAGCACGCTACCGCTTGAGCCACATCCCCAGCCCTCTTATTCCCATTTTTTAAAATTCTTTTATCTTTATTTCATTTTTTCTAAGTTATCTTTTTTTTTTTCTGTGCTGGATATTGAACCTAGGATCTCACACACGTTAGGCAAGTACTCAATCACTGAGCTATATCTCTAACCTTTCTCAATTTTATGTGCTTTTGAATTTATTTGATTTTCTTCTAGCTTTTTGAAATGTGTCGGTCATTGAACTTTCATCCTTTTTTTCTTTCCTAACACATTTATTTAAATTTTAAAATTTTCTGTAAGTCTGAGTTTTGACTTCATTCCAATATAAAATGTTTTCTAATTTCTTTTTTTGTGTTATTTTATGATTTTCACACACATAATATAAAATATTTTATATTTTATTTTATTTTATAAAGAATCATACAGAAAAATACAAAATTGAAAAGCAAAATTCTTTCTCTATTCCCTCCTCCAGTCGTCTGAGGTGATCATTGTTTTCTTACTCCACCCCACAGCCTTACTAAGGTGTAATTGATTAATAAATTGTTTATATTTAACATATACAATATGACGACTGGATAGATATACAAATAGTATATATGATGAAATGTTTGAAATAAGTCTATAATCTCAAGTAGTAGTCATTTGTATGTGTTGAGAACAAGTAACCTAGCACATTTCAAGTATATAACACATCATTAACTAAATCCACCATGTGATACATTTAATCTTGGGAGCTTACCTACCTCACTTGTACTTCTTGACCAATATCTTCCAGTTTCTTCCATGTTACCCCAACCCTAGCCCCTGATAACCACCATTTTATTGTCTGTTTCCACAAATCCAACTTTTTTAGATCTCAGGTCTAATTGAAATCATGCAGTATTTGAGCAAAGTCATGTGCCTCATAGCAACATTTTAGTCATCAAAGTATCCCATAAGATACTAACAGAGGAGCAGGGGTGTGGCTCAGTTGTAGCGGGCTTACCTAGCATGCACAAGGCCCTGGAGTCAATCCCCAGAGGTGCCAAAAAAAAAAAAAAAATCGATAAAGATGATTATGGAGCTAAAATAAATTCCTAATATCTAGTGACATTGTAGTCATTCTAATATTGTAGTGCAATGCATTATCAGTAGGTTTCTTTAGCACTTGCAATTATGAGCAATAAATAATACTTGGCATTGATTCTATATGACTATTTTACTGTTTTATGTGTTGTCTATACTATATGTTTTATCATTATTAAAAAAAAGTCTATTATAAAACAGTCCTCTTTGTTAGGACAGCATTAGCCCTATAATCTTGTCACTTAACTGAAGTGCAAGGCTTTATCAATGACTGACCTATGTCACCTAGGTTTGTGTAAATACACTCTACCACGTTCACACTAAGACCAAAATTACCTCATGATACATTTCTCAGAACAAATCTCTGTTGTTAAGTTATGCATATCTGTATTTGTCTTACTGTACCTGGCTTATCTCAATTTAACAATGTGCTCCAGGTTTAGCCATGTGATTATAAATGACCTTTGCAAAGGCTCTGTCATCTGATGATGGATACTTAAGCTGTTTCCATAACTTAACTTTTGTGAATAATCCTGTGGTGGACAGAGGAGTGCAGAGATCACCTCAGGATTCTGATTTCATTTCCTTTGGACATATACCTAGACATTGGATTGCTGGATTATAAGATAGTACCATTTTTAATTTTTTGAGGAGCCTGCATATTGTCTTCCATAATGGCTGTACCAATTTACATTCCCAACAACAGTGTGCAAGAGTTTCCTTTTCTTTATATCTTCATCAACACTTATCCTTCATCTTTTTGATAATAGCCATCCCAACAGAAGTGAGGTGATATGTATCTCATTGTGGTATTGGTTTGTATTTTCCTGATGATTAGTGATGTTGAACATTTTTTCATGTCTATGTTGACCATTTCTCTGTATTCTTGGGAACAAAGTCTATTCAGGTGCTTTGTTCATTTCAAAATCAGATTTTTATTATTTCTTGTTTATTTTGCTTTTGAATTGCATGAGTTACTTATATATTTTGGATAGTAACACCTTCTCAGATACATGTTTTCCATGTATTTTCTTTTATTCCATAGGTTGCCTTGTTATTTTGTTGATTGTTTCCTGTGATGTGTAGAAGCTTTTCAATTTGATGGAGTACCAATTGTTTACCTTTGCTTCTGGTGCATGAGATTTTGATGTTATATCCAAAACATCATTACTAATGTCAAGGAGATTTTCTCTTACATTTTCTTCTAGAAATTTTATGGTTTTAGAGTTTGGAGGAGGCAGGTACCAGAGATTGAACTCAGGGACTCTCAAACACTGAGCCACAGTGTTTACAGACAGGGTCTCGCTGAATTGTTTAGCCCCTCGCTTTTGCTGAAGCTGGCTTTGAACTCACAATCCTCCTGCCTCAGCCTCCTGAGCTGTTAAAATTACAGGAGTGTGTGCTCAGCTGGCTTTAGATCTTACATTTAAATATTTAATCCATTTAGATTGATCTTTTTTGTGTGAATAGTGTAAGATAAGGTCCCTCCCTCCCTCCCTCCCTCCCTCCCTCCATTCCTTCCTTTTTGCATGTGGATATCCAGTTTTCCCCAACATTATTTATTGAAGAAACTGTCTTTGCCCCATTGTGTGTTCCTGGCACCCTTACCAAGCATTAGTTCATTATCTAAGTAAGGGTTTGATTCTTATCTATATATTCCATTGGTCTAGGTGTCTGTTTTTATGCCAGCACCATACTGTTTCAATTACTATAATTTTAAAATAAAGCTTGAAGTCAGAAAACATGAGGCCTCTAGATTTGTTCTTTCTCAAAATTTCTTTGACTATTTTCTGTGACTTCATATGAATTTTAAGATTTTTCTTTTCTAGTTCTGTGAAAAATGTCATTGGAATTTTGGTAGGGATTGCCTTGAATCTGTAAATTGCTTAAAGTAGTAAAACCTTGTCAGATACATGGTTTCCAAATATTTTCTTTTATTCTTCAAGTTGCCTTTTTGTTTTGTGGATTGTTTCCTGTGTTGCGCAGAAACTTTTCAATTTGATGAAGTACCAGAAGCCTTCGCTTCTGGTGCATGTGCTTTTGATGCTGTATCCCAAAAATCATTACTCAAGACAAGGAGCTTTTCTCTCTCATTTTCTTATAGGAGTTTTATGGCTTTAGATCTTACGTTTAAAAACGTAATCCATGTAGTGTGAATATTTTAGCAATGTTCTCTCAATTCACTAATATAGTTTGTACTTGCATTTCAGAGATAAATTCCCATCAATTATGGCGTATCACCCTTTCAATATGATGTGGTCGTTTGTATTTTGTTGAGGACATTTGCATCGTCAGGAGTATTGACCTGTAATTTTCTTTACTTGTATTGTCCTTATCTGGATTCAGTATCAGCTTGTAATTTTTTTTTTAGCCACAAGTTATTTGTAAATAGATTTCTTGATTTCCAAATAACGTTTGTTTCCAATTAACGTGCAAGGATTTTTTTTTTTTTTTTTTTGGTTTTTGGTGATTGAATTCTAGTCTAACTACATTGTGGTCAGAAATATACTCTATACAATTTCTATGTATTTAAACGTACTGAGACTTGCTTTACAGTTCAGCATATGGTCAGTTTTAATAAAAGTTCTATAGATACTTAGAAAAAATGTATTTTATGGTTACGGAGTAAACCATCCTCTATATGTCCATTGGATTAAATTTGTAACTTACGTTGTTCAAATCATGGATGTTCTTACTGCTTAATCTTTGTCTGCTTATTCTGTCCACTACTGAGAAAGGTTTGTTAAAAATCTCTTAAAATGTTTGTGAATTGTCCAAATATGCTGTAGTTCTGTCGATTTTTGTTTTGCTTTAAAGTAATATTTGGAAATTCACTTACACTAACACTAACACCACACTACTACTTTCAGTAATACTGAATCAAATAATCTTAAATAACCTTTGGGAGACTAAAATTGGACTGATTTTTAAAAAAGACATCATATTATAGTGAACATCAGTTTCATAAGTGTGAAATTGTTCTTTATCAGTATGGACAGAATAATCTTGAGGGTGTTATACACAGCCTGCTTATCTTCTACATATGTTTGCCAACTAATAATCAATTCAAATATTTTTTGATCATTTGCTATATACCCAGTACATCAGCTATATAGAGATATAAGAGCTAAATACCGAATTTTCAGTCTCCAAAGTAATTGTGGGGCTAAGCCAGGCAGTCGTACCTACATAGGTAACAAATGAATATCCTAGACCTGTGCTGTTGAATATAGAAGCTGTTCACCACCTGTGTGAGGCTACCAAGGACCTGGAAAGGGGCTAGCACAAACCGAATTGGGCTGTAAGTATAAGATACATACACACCAGATTCTGACGAGTGGGTACAAAGAGAACATAAAATATCTCATGAATACATTTTATATTGATAACACAATTTTACTATGAAGTAAAAGCCATGGCTTGACGATCAATCTTCTGATGCTGAGTTAGACTGTCTTAGTAACCTCAGCCATTCTAAAAGACAGTGTTTTCCTGCTCTATTTCACCTGTTTTGCCTTGTGCATGCTCTTCTCTGTTTCTAGGATGTCTTCTTAGCCTGGTGAGCACTTTTTTTTTCTCCTTTAAAAGTACTCTCTGGGGGGCCCTTCTAGAAAGCCTCCTCCGACACTTCCCACATTAGTCAGCAGCCCCGCCACAGCATATTGTTTTAGTGACCTCCCATTATCGATTGTATTGTAAAGATTTGATTACTTTGCTATCTTCACAATTAGACTGGAAGCTCAATGACATGATTTTAAGTCTCTGTATCTCCTGTACCTATAATGTGCCTGGCATATTATATACAGGTGGTTAATACTATTTTCTGAATAAAGGAACACTTTGTGGTTTATAATGTATCTTAAACAAGCTCTACAAATCCATGTAGTTAGCTCAAAATTGGAAAGTCAAGAGATTCTGTTTATTTTTTATTTATTTTTTTGTGGTCCTGGGGATTGAACGAAATGCTAGGCTCTGTCACTGAGTCACAATCCTAGCCCTGTTAAGAGACAATCATGCCTGGTCTTACTGCTTTCTAGCTGTGGAACTTTAAAACTGTTCCCCTTAGGTCTGAAAGAGATGATTGGCATTATCTATCTTACGTATTGTGACGACAATTAAGTAAAATGATTCAGATAAAGTATTTAGCACAGCGCCTATCATGTAGTGAGCACTTGAAAATATTATTTTTGATGAAGAAAGAAATCCTTCCTTCTGTGATGTCATTTTGATATTACATTTCCTTACCTGAGTCCCCCCCGCCCCCGATGAACAGTTGTCTAAAATAGAGTGGGATTATAACTAGTGCCAGAAAAGTATTATTTTTCTTTCTTTTTCTCCTCAGATATACAGAAGCAGCTCCTCTTTGTTCATAACTAAACATTTCTCTCCACAAAGCGTTTTTTCATAACCCTGGCTCCTAGCTGGCCCTGTCCCTCTTGAATTCCTTTAGCATTTCTGACTATCATCATTGTTTGGTACTTAGCATGTGTCTTCTTTGGCTCAAGTACTCATCACTGCACAGATGAGAGTCTTGCATCTTAGATCCAAGTCTCCCTATGAGCTCTAATTACATCTAATTACATCATTATATCTGCAGTGACAACATTTTATTTACATTGAATTCAATAAATATTTGTTGATTGGTTAATCATACAGCTAGAAAATTGATTCCTAGTTAAGTCTAAATATATGCCCAAATGCTTTTATATTTTCACTTTAATTGGTTGATCAATTTTCATTTAAATAATTGATACATACCATGAAAGCTGTATATATTTTGATATGAAAGTGGAAGTTTGCAATGATATCTTCTCTAAATCATTCCCTTGTCTCTATACACAATTAATGCACAATGATCATTCTATATTAGAATGTCTAAGGCTCAGTCAGAGAGCACTTGCCTAAGTAGGATACTTATTTATTTATTTATTTATTTATGATCATATGATTTTTCTTAGTTTGTTGATATGATGGATTGCACCAACTGATTTTTTTTTAAAGAGAGAGCGAGAGATAGAGAGAATTTTAATATTTTATTTTTTAGTTATTGGCGGACACAACATCTTTGTTGGTATGTGGTGCTGAGGATCGAACCCGGGCCGCACGCATGCCAGGCGAGCGCGCTACCGCTTGAGCCACGTCCTCAGCCCAGGATATTTATTTATTTCTTTGTTATTTATTTTTCAGGAACTGGGGATTGAACCCATGAGCACTCTTTCACTGAGCAATATCCTTAGCCCTTTTTTTTTTTTTAAATTTTGAGACAGGGTCTCCTTAAGTTATTGATCCTGGCCTCAAACTTGTGATCCTCCTGCCTCAGCCTCCTGAGTTGCTGGGATCAGAGGTGTGTTGCCACCATGCCCAGAGAAGGCCTTTATTTTTAAAATAAAAATGTCATTAAAAACAGTCTAGAGTTAGCTAGATTAAAATTTGTTCTGCTCTACATGAGTGTCTTTACTGAGCCCGTTGCTCATGTTTGAAGATGATACCACTGGGTGTGGGTCTTTTATGTAGGTGAGAATGCAGTGCCCTGTGTAGTTCCCAGCTGTTGTTTTCACCCTGTGCCCATGTGAGGACTTTCCTTTGGTTTGTGGTTATAACCAGAGAGCATAGAGACTGTTTGTGGTGCTTTACCTTATGGACTGTACGAAGCACCAGCTCTAAATAGCCATCTCATCTTCAATGGTGGCTTGCTAGCGTAGCCCGACAGTTGCTTCTGTTATTTCTTATTACTGTAGAGCTAGTTAATTGGTTTGGAGTTATGAAAAGTTGATCCTGAGTCCTCTTTTAAAAGACATTTAGACCCAACAGAATTCAGGGGATGCCCATGATGTGCCATGAGATTTGTAAAATATTTCATTGTATTCCCAATCTGCAGATGAGAAAACTGAGGTTCAGAGAGGCTCAAAGGGTCTAGGGAAGCCGGGTGCAGTGGTGCATGCCTGTAACCCCAGTGGCCCGGGGGGCTGAGGCAGGAGGATCACAAGTTCAAAGCCAGACTGGGCAACTTAGTGGGGCCCTAAGCAATTCAGTGAGACTCTGTCTCTAAATAAAATATAAAAGAGGGCTGGGGATGTGGCTCAGTGGTTAAGCACACCTGAGTTCAAATCCTGGTACCAACAAAAAGTTTAGCTAAGCTAGAAATGGAGGATCCAGGATTACATCCAAGTTTGCTCACATATTGTATTCTTTCCACCAGGTGACACATTCACTCTCAGTATTAATTGCATTTTTGTCTCAGTTTTACATGAGCACAACATTAAAAAAAAACAAACACATCACATAATTTACTTTTATGTATGTGACTTTTATTTAATGGCATCTAATTAATGACCAGTTCCAAAGTTCTATTTTTTGGGGGGGATGGTGGTGGTGGTGGTAATGGGGATTGAACTCAGGGGCACTCAACCACAGGGCCACATCCCCAGCCCTATTTTGTATTTTATCACTGAATTGCTTAACACCTTGCTTTTGCTGAGGCTGGCTTTGAACTCATGATCCTCCTGCTTCAGCCTCCAGAGTCTCCAGGGTGACAGGTGTGCGTCACTGCCCCCATCTTAAAGCTCTATTTCTTTACTGTCTTTCTTCTTGAATTTCTTTTAGCTGCATTGTGATAACTTTTTTTTTTTTTGCACTAGTAACTTACTATCTGTACCATACATATTCCCTCCTGACCTCACAGGATGCTCCAACTTAAGGTGCTTTAAGGATTTCCATCGACTAGTAGAAGAAATGTAGGTTTCCTAGTGGAGCGCATCCAATTCTTTACAGTTTTCTCTAGTCTTCTTGCTGTGATGGCCTCTTTTATACCCAAATTAACCATGCAATTTCATATCTGTGGGTTTTTACCTCTCCATCTTTTATGGCTCTATTCCCTCCTGTTTAGAATTCTGTTAGAGCACCCAGGATATTGAGGAGCACTTTATTTATTTATTTACTATCACTTCGTAAATATCAGAGAGTTTCTGTCTTTATTTCTTGGGCTTTAAACCCCTTGAGAGTGCAGTTGATGCCATAAGTATCTTTCTATGGTTTGTGTTTAGCAGAGAACTTGTATGTGGGCTTTTAATAAATGTTGGCTGGAATATTTCATTAACTTTAAAAAAAAAAACCCAAAACTTTATAAATATTGAAAACAATTCTTTACATCTCAGAGAAAAATGCTTTTTGGGGAAGTAAAACAAAACAAAGCCAAAAATAATTATTGAATATTTGGTATTTAAAGTTTAGTATTTTTAGTTTACTAAAAATTAAGAGGAGAAGGTGATGATTGAATGAGGGTTAGTAAGGGAGGGATAGTAAGTTCAAGATGCTTGAGTTTTCAAATGAGGGGGAAGAGAAAGTCAAGAAAAAGAGGGGGATCTGGCGTGGCAACCCGGTTTAATGTAACATAAGTTGAGTAATCAAAAGTAGTTATTTTGTTTTTGATCATTTCTATAGTCAACAAGAGCATGCAAAACCATGAGGGTTAATCTTTTGGTGTGGAACATGGGGAGTGGGTGGGGACGAGCTCATGTGTGTTGGAGAGAAGTTACTGGAGTGAGTGAAATTATCTTAAAATAATTCTGGAATGTTCTAGAATATCAAGACTAGGAATTCTTTTTTTCTTTCTAAGAAGGTGTTCAAAAAGTAAGAATGAAAATAAATCTTTCAACGACACTTCCAATCCATTATTTTTTGGATCTGATTAATAATTTAGTTAATTTACTAATTATTTACTTCTTAGGAAATCCAGTAACATTTCCATTGCTTTCTAGGTTTTCATCTGCTGCGTGTTTGGCTTTCATGAAATATTTCTCAAATTCGCTACAATTAACTTAATTAATTGTATTTTATGACTTTGGGTCAGAATGCCAGAATTTCTGTGCCAATTTCATTGTCCTCATTGAAACCTCAAGAGTATATTTCAGATATTGGCTTTCAGACCTTTCTTTTTGAATACATTGCTATTTACTTACTATGTGCCAAAGCCACCATGTCAGTGTAATTGAAAACAAGCAAGAAGGAGACTGGATGGCTCAGATGAATGGAAACGTGATACAGACCCTTCTACCCACAGCCCACTGGCTGGAGTCCAGGCGAGGCTGATGGGACTAAAAGTAATTACCATCTGATGGCTGGACAATGGTGTGTGTGAAATGAGCTGGTTATCTCAAGTCTAGTTCCTCATGGACAGGTGTTCATATTGCAGCTTCCACGTTCAGTGACAGCAGCCCAGAATCCGAATGAGTCAGAGAGACCAAAACTACCTTCTCTCTTATTTGAGATGGATGCCCACTTGTGATACAAAGAAACCCAGATAAGCAGAGAACGTGACTTCGAATGACTAATACCACTTAAAAAGAAAATTCCATGAGTATTAAAATCAGATGTAAAATAAGAACAAATGTTAGGCATTTTCATTTGTCCACTTAATTATAATTTATGCTGTGTTACCTAAAGAAAAAGGCAATATGGAAAAAATGAGAGCAATATGAATTTTTTAGCACTCTAATAATTTGCCCTGAGACCTTAAAATTCCAGTCCTGCTTTAAAAACCACTGAAGAATAATAATGAGAGCCGAGTCCCCACATCTGTTATAAAAATCATAGGAAACAACCAAATTCACTATCAATATTATTATCCATTCTGCCAAGGCTGAAGATTATTTCCCCTATTCATTTAGCAAAAGATTTTTCCAAACTTTATAAATATTGTTATGTCTCTCCAATGCATTACCTCACAGGTCTCTTCTGAAAGGTATCCAAATTCTACATTAAGGCACTTGTGGGAAAAGTAGAAAAAATAAATGGTTTACTTTAAATGGGATTTGGAAAGGGTATGATTACGGTCTGAAATGTATCGCACTGACATAGTAAAACTGAACTTCCTAATGGATTCTTAAATTTTGAGTAAGCATTAAATCCATTTATTGAACTCCTTTCTGTATGTCTAAAAGTTACAATAAATACATATATTTTTTCCCTGATGGATTTTCTGCAGTGAAAGGACGTCATACATTAGTTGTACAGGCTGTGCTTGAAAAATGCTGAGAGCACATAGCTGGATATCCAAGCTGAGTGTTAGGGGAGAGTCAAAATATTTTTCTGAGTGAACAATTAAGTATGTGAATAGAGAAAGATTTGCTTGGCAACTTCAAGAAGAATTGCTAAAATACGCAAAGCAAAACGTCCTTCAATGGCCTTGCAGATGGAAGCTCTCTATCATCGGTGTGTTTTGGTCTGATCAGGTAACCAGAGATGCATCCAGAAACACAGGAGATCCTACCCTTTGGTGGTGCCACACAGACAAGCATACAGAAAGACACAATAGCAAAATTCAAACATGAATAGACAGCTGGATTTTCTTTGTTTGCTCACAATACCTCCTGGGTAGAAGGAAGGAAATAGGTTGTATTGATTGCCTAATAACTTGAAATGCTCCCGAGAAAGAAAAACAGACGGGAGCCTCATTTTGGTGGGACACTCACTCAGGAGGCCAGCAGTTCCTGGTGATAAGTTTGTCAAGGGGTATTTTGCAGACCTTGCTCAAAGTCTGAAGCCATAAATCATTCACGTGGTCCGTGAGTCTGTCTAGCTGAGAGGACCCGAGGGTATGATTGACAATCTCTGCCAGGGAGAAAGCGCCATGGGAAAGTTTGCTGATAAGCTGCCTATGAAAGAGACCAAGGATGGAAACATGGTGACAAGCTATTGTTTCCTTGCTTGATTAGTTCAATAGGGGGAAAAAATGTATTTCTGAGCTTGTAAAAGTTATATTTGTGCTCTTGGCAAAAATTCCAATAGGGATAAATTTACATTTTGGCATTTGGTCAATAAGAGCAATAAAGCCAGAACTTTTAAGATAAAGGCGAGTTGAAGTCATGTAACCCAAAGCATGCAGACAGGCAGATAAAGGCTAACTTGATGCCCAGAAAGTGAAACACTGCCTTAGAAAGCTTCTCCCTGCCCTGGATGACAAACTGAAGCAAGATCATGTAGGAGGAGAATTCAGGAATTGTTGCAAATTGCCTGTTTTCCAATGTTGTATAATGTCAGTCTTATTTTTATCTAATTAATGTTTAAAAAAATGACACCATTCTAATTCTCATATTTTTTCTTGGATGTGCCCACTCTGCTGTCCGCCCCTCTACCCCCATAGTTTGCCTGACAGACAGAGGGGCTGGGTTGGTTTCAGGAAAGGCCCACTAACTCCTGTGTGAGAGCACTGACTGCTGTTTCTCTGTTAATACCCTCTATGTCCTCATTTGAGCACACAGTTTTTGAGTGAATAAACTGCCAGATAATGTGTTAGGTGATAAACATGTACCCACATTTGCAAAATATACAATATATGCATACATAAAACAAGCACAGGACCTTCCTGGGATCCTTGTTTAGTTTTTAATATTAAATTCTTTAAAAATAGAAAAAAAAATAAGGCAAGAGATCCTTGAATAGCCACCATGCAGTAGCTCTTTTAAATTTTTTTATTGGTGCATATTAATTATACAGAATGGTGGATTTCATTGTGGCATATTAACACATATGTATGGTCTACTTTGATCGATTTCACTCCCCAGTACCTCCCTTGCTCACCTTTCCTCCCTCCCCTTGATATCCTTACCTTGCCCTAATGGTCTCCCTTCTGTTTTCAGGAAATCCCCCTTTTTTATCCTTTTACCCTTTTTTCTCTTTAGCTTCCACATGAGAGGAAGCCATGCAAGTAGCTCTTTCTAGTAATGAGTTCTGATTTTTTTTTTTTACAACTGACATAGGCTTTAATTTGTTAATTGTATGATATTTCATTCACCCCAAGATCAGACACAAGAACAATACCTTGCATACCATTTTTCTATGAGTCATTTCAGAAATCATTAATGTCATTTGTAGACTTTGTATCCTAATTAAATCTTAAGTGACTGAATTTTCTAAATGTTCAAGTGCTCTATGGGGATCATTTATATCAATGTTTTGAACTACATATGCACATAAAATACCAATGGAGGGATAATAGCTGACAGATAAGCAATCAGAATGTGTTATGCGTGCGTATGTACACATAGGATATTGATTTATGGGCACTAAAAGAGACACCATTAATCTGATGATAGACCCCAAAAAATCAATTCTTTCTACTGTTTTACCTACTTAAAGAATTCTAATTGATTTGCTCACTGTTTTCTATTGTTTTTAATCTTCATAAAAGAGTCCTTTATTTATTTATTTATTTTAGTTTTTACTGCCTTGAGGTTGATAGTTGGAAGGGGAAAAATAAGTGATTCAGTGCCCTGTTCATTCTTAGGCAAAAGTCAAATCGAGCCCTTCTGAGGAAAGGCTTTGTATTATTTTCAAAATGAGTAAGAGTCTTGAATCTTTCATTTAAATTAGCTCTGTTTTATCTATGGTCTCGAAAATATCTTACCTTCCACCCACACCCACACCTAACACCCCACACCCATCTACCACATTTCCAGCTTGAATTTGATTTCTTCAATTTACAAATGTGTATAAAAATTGTAAGGCACCTGAGTTGAGAGAAACAGAGGGCTCGCTAGTTGCCCATCGTGCACAAGTCGGACTGATCGCAGTCCCACCTTGGGACACCCACCCTCTGAAGCAACCCTAAGACTTTTGCACAGAAGAGGTGGACACATTGTCACGACCATATCTTACAACGTAGGAAAGAACCACCAGGTTAATGCAAAATAAAGAGGCTGAAGAAATTCATATACTATTTGAGAAAAGTGATTGATAAAGCTTAATATTTCAACACTTTTAAACTTAGATAGGGAATACTTCTAATGGCGTCTGAGAAAAGCAATGCCTGGGGCCATATAAATATTGCTAGATGCAGCTCTTCCATGAAATTATAACACCTTTTTAATGTAATCAAGGGAAGAGACATAAAAGTGTCCATCAACACACTTTTCCATAACCTCACTAAATAGGGAGGGAAAGGGAGAGAGAAGGGAAATTGCATGGAAATAGAAGGAGACCCTCATTGTTATACAAAATTACATATAAGAGGAAGTGAGGGGAAAGGGGAAAAAAACAAGGGGGAGAAATGAATTACAGTAGATGGGGTAGAGAGAGAAGATGGGAGGGGAGGGGGGATAGTAGAGGATAGGAAAGGCAGCAGAATACAACAGACACTAGTATGGCAGTATGTAAAAAAGTGGATGTGTAACCGATGTGATTCTGCAATCTGTATACGGGGTAAAAATGGGAGTTCATAACCCACTTGAATCAAATGTATGAAATATGATATGTCAAGAACTATGTAATGTTTTGAACAACTAATAATAAAAATTAAAAAAAAATAACCTCACTAAATAGTGTTCTTTCTCTGGTTGGAAATACAAAATTTAATGGTTTAACTTCCATATGCTTTAAAAATATCTTGTTTTTTTGGGGGGGTGGTGGTGGTGGTGGTGATTACCCATGAACCACCTTCCCTTTCATTCACTGTGCACTCGACCCCCGACTGTTCCTAAACCAGGAGGCACAAGGCACAGGTTTGCTTAAAACTCTAGGATCTGTCTGGTGAGATGAAGACACTGAGGTCTTCTCAGATGGTGGCAGAGGCAGGGATCACGGAGCATGGGGTCCTGAGGTCAGTCGGCCAGAGGAAGGGAAGTGTGCCTACCAACAGTGTCCAAGGGCAACTGATTATCTACCATCATTTCAGGCACCTAAAAGTGGCATGATGCGTGGGGAGTGTGGTATCATTTCCAAGGGGAGTCAGCCAGAGAACTGCCAGGGGCAATCTAGTGGTTTCACCAGCAAAGGGCTGCCCCCACCCCACCGCCAGGCACCATGACCTATGTGTAGGCTACTTTCTTATAATTCTGATTTAACCGCCATCGGGATCCTGTCTCAACCTTGCCTTATGGTGGATGTCACCCTCTCCCTTGTCTCCTCTGCTTCACTTTTCCCTCCCCCACCTCCTCTTTAGAGGAAACCCTTGGAGGATAAGAATCTAGCCTGGTGTTCATAAGCTCTTTTTCTATTGGTGCCAATCTTGAAAAATGAGAATCAGAAGAGGCTAGATGAGAACCCAAAGCTCTAGCGAGGAGAGATGAGGGAGAGGGGCAGGGAGGGAAGCCAGATGAAACCCATACTGCTCAGATGTCTCCCATTTTTCCATATTCAGGAGGGGGCCTGCGAGCTGAGCTGAAAAAGCACGATATTGTGATTAGGGAAAAAAAAATAACAGATAATACCTCCTCTATGAAAGCAGCTTTGTTCTTTGGTGTAATATAAAAAGCAATCAAACAAATGAATTTACTATGGAATTTTTCCACCTTTCGAGTTGTCTGGATGGATCCAGGGGATAGAAATTGGCCAGAAGGTTTTAGCAAGTGGCAGTGCGCTCCAATTAGAGGTTGTAATGGGGTTAAATAAAAATACCCTGGAGGTCAGAAAAAATAATAAGAAATGCAATCACTTGTTTCATCAAAAGATGATGTAATAAATAAACAGGAAATGATTAAGAATGGTATCACCAAAGAACATCCTGCAGATGCTGTGTCTTATAAAAAACACAGTCATATTCTAAAACTTATAAAGTTTATAATTATAATGATTTGTTATAAAGCAATATGTAGCTCTGCTCATACCATCTAATGACTGGTCACTCCATACCTGTTTACAAGCTAAGATTCTTGTGAACTCGCCATCTGTCCCAAAGTAGGCTCTTAGGCACACTTCATTCTCACTGGTTTCATTGAAACAGCCTCAGCTGCCCTGGGAATGGCCTCAGAACCCAACCAGGCACCACTACAGGGGCTGATTGCTCCTCTGGGCTAATTTTCCTATGGTGTATCTGCAGTATTCCCCAGGAGGGTCATCGATGGAGGAAAATGGAACCCAAAACACTCTTCACCATGCGTCACATGAAGAATCCCAGCTCTTTAATATTCTAACTCAAACTTTCGGGGAACTTAAGGGTTTAACCCAACAATGAAAAGTTAGGAAAAAACCAGCAACAGCAGAAGACTTCACTTAAGAGATTTGGTTTTGTTTTGGAGCTTTCGTGAATCTGTTCCATAGCATTGAAGATTTTCATCTTTAAGATGCTTTCTGCTTTGAGATGCAAAAAGGAGTGCTATATTGGCAGCTGTAGATGGCACTTGGAGTGATTCTGTCTTTTTGCATGTAGGGTGACACGAAGCCATTTCCTTCCCATCTAACTAGACATCAGGCTTCTCTCCTGGGCCTCCTGGCAGTCTTCACATTAAATGAAAATTGTGCCTTACCTTCTGGCACTGAGGAGGTACATACTGCACTGTGACTTCACAGGCATGTACAGATAGAAAATGACTTCCAAAAAGATAAAAAATTTTTTTTTTTTAAAAACTAGCCTACCAATTTTTCAAAGCTGCCTAAAGCACAGGTCCAAACAGCAGGCAAGATAACAGTCATTGTGAGACAGTTGTGCATTTTGATTGTGTGGAGATGGTCAATCGCCTCTTCTGTTTGCCTCTCCATTTGGGAGGACATTTATATGGCAGAAGATTGGTGGAACATCTCCTAGCGACATTGCCTTCTGGGGCTAAGCATATTCACACAGCACACATAATTGAACAATGCATTCTTTCACTGGACAGGTATCTTTCTAGATTGTATTAAGCAATAATTTGTTCCGTTATTGTTTCCTCAGAGCCATTACTTCCTACGGCAACTACATTGTACTGAAAGGCATCTGGAATAAGTCCGCACTTTAGTTTTCTGTAAGAACGCAAGAGTAAGCACAATTCGGGAATCATAGGGGGAAAGACGGAGAATGGGAACTCAGAATACAAAAGAACAGGAAGCCATACATCATCACACAAAGTAACTTTCTGACAGTGGTCTTGGTAGGAACTTCTACAGTGCCATGGGCCCAAAATATTGCAAGAGCCTCAACCTGGAAGCT
Organism: Urocitellus parryii; assembly: GCF_045843805.1. Taxonomy (NCBI): domain Eukaryota; kingdom Metazoa; phylum Chordata; class Mammalia; order Rodentia; family Sciuridae; genus Urocitellus; species Urocitellus parryii. The sequence goes on along the minus strand of NC_135539.1, from coordinate 72,240,245 downwards.
GACTGAGTCTGCCTTGAATGGCCCTGGACACTCTGGCCTTTGTTTATGTAAGTCTTTGTTTTCCTTTGACAGTACCAGGAACCTAACATTTTCCTACTCTGAGTATAGTCCTGTATTCATTGTCCCTGCGATGCTAGGTTACATTGATTGGTTGACAGCTTGGCTGCCTGAAAGAAAGATTCTCTTCCTTGTTCTTTTTCTCGGCCTATTAAGTTGAATACAGTTCTATTTTTTCTGGCCAACTCTGTCCAAGGCTACTCCCTCTAGGAAGTAACAGAGAACTGAGCTTGGTCTAGGCAACTAGACTAAATTTTGTGGTGAGTCAGGAATATTACCTTAGGACCAGAGTCACAGTGGCCTGGCTTGAGACAGAGTTCCTTGGTATCAATCCCAACTCTTCTGAAAGCTTGCTGTGTGACTTTGGGAGTAAGTCATAACCTTTCTGTTTTTAGTTTTTCTGAAAAGTAGAGATAAAGCTGCAGTGCTTTTCATCCATCTCCTCATAGGAGTCCTGTGAAGGTTAGTTAATTAATTGTCAAGACTGCTGCACATGGGTGTGCTAAGGAAATGTCAGAAAGTGGGACACACCAGGCAAGGGAGGCCAAAAGGAGTGATTGTGAAATAATTGCTAATTTTTCAAAATCTTTCAATTTCTAGGACAGTTGTCAGGTAAAGTTCCCAAATTTATTCAGATGTCAGGCTGGTTATTTTTAGCTTCATTTCCTTCTACAGGGTTTTATGTAGGAGTCTGTTGGTTTTAAAATTTTTATTTAAGTCTCTCTCAAACAAAGCAAGCTTTGGAGGGACTTTTGCCTATAAATATAAGTTGCATTTTATCATTTCCAAAGGATAATTTCAATCAATGTCCATGCAAAAGAAAAGATGCGATTATTTTCTTTGTGAGTCTTCCGCCTGCAGCCAGACTGGTCAAGGTAGACAGAAAATTGTAGCTGGAACAATAAAAGCAACCACTTCTTAAGCACTTAATAAGGTCCAGGAATCTCATTTACATTATCTCATATATCCAAAAAGCAACCCAAAGAGGGGGAATGATGGCAATCAACTTGTACCTCTCCACAGCCATGGCCAGTGACAGGTGTACCATGGGCCTGAAAGGCATCAATTGGCTCATAGGGATGCAAACCTGTGAACCATTCTGACCAAGTTAGTATCAGGCTTTGATCACCTGCCCCTACTGATAGAGGAACCTACGAAACATAATTAAGCATTTAAGTTCATATAAATGACTCACCTGTCTGCTGACCTGATGGCTCTAGAATTTCATTATTAGAAGATAGCATGTATAATTTAGTTTTGAACATGTAAATATTCATTTAATAGGAGACATAGTGTGTGTGTGGGGGGGCGGCAGGGAGAAAAGTATGGAATTGTAAAACTGCTAGAGCAACCTGTGTCTCCATTCACAGACAGGATTCATGGAACTGGGAAAAATGGAGAAGGAAAAAAAGTGGTTGTATGGAGGGGCGGGTGTTTGGTGGGGGCACATCACTTTTGCTTATTTATTTTGCTCACATTTGGACAAATTGAGGGCAAGTATGGACCAGAAACCTGTGTGCTTTCTAATGTTCAAAATAACTAAAGATCTTGTGTGTTCCTAGGTGCTGCACTGGCCAACACCCTGGAACTAGACTGGGGTGATCATGTCATTCCACCTCCAGGGAGATGGAGACTTCTAGAGTGCTCTTTGTGCCCACAGAGTGAGCTGATGGTTTAGCTACAAATAGAAACTCTTGATACCCAAAGGACCATCTCCCAAAAGTAAAAATAATTTTCTTTACCAAATGGCTGGGGGAAGTGAAAGGCAGTTTGTAGAAAAGGTAGGGGAGCTACCTTAAGCTACAGGTATAGAATCAATTTACAGATTTAAGAGTTACCAAACCCAAGGTTAGTGTATTTATGGACACAGAGGAGTAAAAGCACCAAAGAAGGATGTTTTCTTCCTTCTATAAATACCCAGCATCTCTTCAAGGCATTTAGGAGGGAGGTCTCTATCCAGAGATGACAGTGTGGGCGGAACACATCCAGCGCCTGCGAAGTTCACACAAAAATAACAACAAGGCACACACGCACCGCGCAGAAAGGCATTTCTTGTCGCACACACACAAGTTGTGGAAAATGTCTGCGGGGGCAGCGGCCTTCGAACACTTATGTGGGAGTCAGAGTCGCCTGGATTGCGCGGTGCCAGGCAAGCGTAGGTAACCTCGCCAGAAAGCCACACGCGCCCATCTATTTATAGCTCCCCGTGGTGAAAAAGTAAAACCAAAGTGCAGCTTCTACCTGCTGCTCCCAACTGAAGCTAGCAGAAAACGGATAAGACCTCCTTTTGGTCGCCTTTGTAGTTTCAACTGACACACATACAAAAGTGATGACTTAGCGGCTCCCCGCTTCCCGACCCCCTCCAACAGGTGAGAAAGGCAGGCAGACCCTCCAACGTTCAGTCTCCTGCCGCGTCCGGAAATGTATGTGTTCAGTCCCTGGCCACGTGAAATGCTGTGGATTTTTTTTTTTTCTTAAAGAAAATTCATTGCTCTCTCTCTCTCTCTCTCTCTCTCTCTCTCTCTCTCTCTCTCTCTCTCTCTTTCTGGAGAGTTGATGATTTACTTCAAGAACTTTTCTCTTTCAAAATCATCCCCATTTCTAACAAAGTGCTATGTAAAGCATTTATCTTTCAGATCTCTTTTCCCTCCTCCAGTTTATGTGCAAGGTTAGTGCGCATACACACACACACACACACACACACACACAGAGAGAGAGAGAGAGAGAGAGAGAGAGAGAGAGAGAGAGAAAGAAATATGAATTTTCTTCACCAAAGAACCACAAACACAACAAGTACCAGAGCAGAATCCTGCTCTATAAACAAGATCTAATTGTTAGGGAAGCATGAAGCCACACCTTGCTCAAGTTCACAGGCATCCTAGCCTCCCTGGATCCAGGTAACTGGCCTTGAATGCGCTCATTAGAATCTCAGGTTTTAAGGCTTTGTTTTCTTAGGGACCTCTGCAATGAAAGCTTCTTACTGTTAGAAACTGTTGACAAGAGCTTATGATCTTTGAAAGGGGAAAATCTCTTAAAAGAGTCAGGACCCTGGGTGGCGGAGGCGGAGGGGGGTGGAGGGGCGGGGGCACTGCTGCACGGCTCGGCCCCCTGCAGGGCCAGGGTTGGCAGCGCCCCAGGCGGTACGCGGTAAGCAGGAAGCTGCGGCCAGGCTGAGTCGCTGAAAAGTTACTGGAGCTAATAGATTGTGGTCGTGAGGAGAGCGGCAGCATCTCGGTAGTGATGGGAACACTCAAATGCAACGTCAAAACAGTTGCAGAAACATGCTGAGCTCTACACTCCTGAGCCGGTGCCCTTTGCAGCCCTCTTGGAGTTTGCTGGAAGCAGCTGCAGCCCTCGTCCACAGTCATATCCAGCTGCATCCAGCCTCACATAGCCCCAGGGTGCGCCCAGCAAGACAAGGGTGCTGCAAAATGTTGCACGCACCCGGTGGAGGGCAGAAGCGCAAGTTGGTTGTGGAATCCCCTCACCCGTGGACCCTGGCGGATGGGCAATGTTTGCTTCTCGCCCTGCTACCGATCCGCTTCCATCTCCATTAGAAATGCGCTTTCCCCCTGATGCGAATAGGTTGGATGGTAACTTTAGGCTTCCGAAGCATTGAAATGTAAAGTCTACTGGGGACATTGTCCCTTCCTGTTGATGATATTCTGGCTCAGAACTTTTGGAGTGTTACAAAAGGCAGCTAGGGCAGGAGCATTTATTTCAAGCTACCCTCCAGCCCTTCTGCATTTCTGTTTTCTCTCTCCTGTTCTTTATTAGCTGAGTGTTAGAATTACTCACCAAACTAAAGGGCATCAAGAAAGCACCTGGCCGAGTAATTGAGAGGTGATGTTCGTGGAGATGACACTGGAGGGTGGGACCAAGGGGCCCCTCAAGCCTCAAAGACAGGGTTAGCTCTCTGTGCCCCCTGACCCTCAAAGTGTTGCCTGGCACTTCACTGATGGCTGGGAGCCCTCCCTGTCCCCTTGCAAAAGGCAAAGACAGTTCACAGGAGAAAAACCGGATAGTGGTAACTGTCAGCTATGTGAGAAGCCTAGTGGCCTTGGGGTTGGCCAAGCCTTTCTTAATATCATGAAACTTTTATTTTATGATTTTATTCTTATTATTTATCTTATTATTTTTTCTCTTAGTTGTTTGAGAAATAAATTTTGCCATCTTAACCCATTTTTAAGCATACAGTTCAGTAGTCTTAAGTTCATTGACATTGTTTCACAGGGTCTCTTTAAATAGCATTGGGGAGAAAAAGTGCTTAGTTCTATTTTCATTTGAATGCCTATAATCTGCCCGGTGAGGTGGTGCATGCCTGTAATCCCAGAGGTTGAGGCAGGAGGATTGCTAAATTTAAGGCCAGCCTCAGCAATTTAGTGAGACCCTAAGCAATTTAGCAAGAACTTACCTCAAAATTTTTAAAAAGGACTGGGGATATCACTCAGTGGCAAAATGCCTCTGGTTCAATCCTGGTGTATATTCTTTCTAGCTTGGTTCTGTACTTTCCACCTTCTCCCCACAAAAATTAGGATCCTTTAGTCAGTCTGCAATCTGACCCTCTTTCCCCTCCCTAAGATTTAGAGCATGTTCCAAGATGAGGATCTCTCTCTTTCTCTCTCTCTCTCTCTCTTTTTTTTTTTTGTACTAGGGATAGAACTCAGGGGCACTCAATACCTAGCCACATCCCCAGTCTTTTTTAAGTTTTTATTTAGAGACAGGGTCTCACTGAGTTGCTTAGAGCCTCGATTTTGCTGAAGCTGGGTTTGAACTCACGTCCTCCTGCCTCAGCCTTGGGAACCATTGGGATAACAGGCATGTGCCACTGTGCCTGGCCCAAGATGGGGATCTTAATGAAGTCATTTCATTTGCAGTGTGAACAGAATAGTCCAGGATTCTCCTTTCTGTCAACATCTTGAATCCTTTCAGACACAAGTAATTGGTTGAGCTGACATCCTGGATGTGTCTTGCTCTTGTGTCAAGGGAAATCAAGTCAATAGAAGATGTCCAAGCCCTGATCCAAGTATTAAGTGAATCAGAGCTCAGCAAAACTCTGCCGTTAATCCCTGTTCCCACCTTAATCATGGCCCAGAAGACTCACCTGTAGAAGTAACTGTTCTGACCACTGGAAATGGAGAAATCGAGAAGGGAGATTGAAGTACTAACTTTTTTTTTTTAAATCCTTTTTTGAAAAGAGAGGAAGATAGCAAAGTTTGAAGGTGTATGAATTTGAAGTTTGCATAGAGATCAATGAATTTAGTTAAAATCACTGGGTTTTTCAAGCTTGGGAAGGGTTCAGAGACCCTCTAGTACAAACTTCTTCAGTTTATAGAGAAATGGTTGCTGAGGACCAGAGAAGCTCCAAAACAGTCTTCATTCATTTGGGTAGTGAATGTTTACTGAGCACTTACTATGTGCCAGCCATTGTTTCTTGCTCTTGTTTACCCAGAAGTGGAAAAAACAGGCAAAGATCTTTGCCCCCATTTAGCTTATTGTATGTCAGACGCTGTTTTGATTCTCTTCCATATACAATTTGCCTCTCAAGAACCCTAAGAGTTATATGATATTTTTCACATTTTATAGGAAGTTGAGGCAAAGGAAGGAAATTGTAAAATTTAAATTCAGAATGAACAACCCAACTCAGGAACTCATTCTCTAAATTATATATATTGCTTGTGTGTGTGTGTGTGTGTGTGTGTGTGTGTGTATTCTTATAATTATATTCCAAAGTGGGTCTCCTGAAACCGTATCCCAAAACTCTTTGTATTACAATGTACCATCTCATTTGTCTTGAAAAAGTTAGCTTGGATCAGGCTAGACATCTTCTGATAGGTACTTCTTATTGCAAATCTACTTCCTGCAGTCGATGGGTCTCACCAAACAAGTAGTTTAGCTTTCAGTTGTATGGTTGGAGTTTTACCAAATATTTTCATAGACTTTTCTTGAGCCTCGTCATGGTCCTTTGAAGTCAGTATCATTGCCTCCACTTCACAGATGAACACACAGAGCCCCAGAAAAGTGAAGTGACTTTCCCAATGTTACTCAGCAAAGCTGGGACCCATGCCTGGGCCTTCTGCTTCCAAGGCTAGAAGCTTCTCTCTTGCTAGTGGCAGAGGCTCAGTTAATCCAAAGAGAAATAAATTGGCCCATCCTGGATGAAGGCAGCGTGATCCATTTGGAGGCTATCAGATGTCTAACTAGGTAAGGACAATGTGTTGCTGTCCCTCATGCCACTTAATAGTGTGATTCCCGAGCTTTTTCTTATTCTCATTACTGGGATTGAAGCCACCTTCTCAGGGAGTGTCTGAGCCTGCTTTTTCCTTCATTTCTATAGAAGTCAGAGTTTTAGGGAATGGATGGAGCATGCTTCTGAATGTGTATTCCTGCATTAACAAATTTATAGAAAAAAATGTGTAAAAAGTGATGGGATTAATGCCATGTTGAAATATGCTCCTGCTGAGGTACAGGCAGCCATTGACTTTCTGGAAACACATTTGCTAGCTTCTGTGCAGATCTGTCATGACCTCTTCCTTCTCCCTCCGCCTTTCTATTTTCCTTCCAATTATTTTCTCTTACAAGGGCCACTTCAGAGAAAATGTTTGATGTTGTTTCCTTTTTTTTTTTTTTACCCATTTAAAATAAGAATAGATTTATTAAGTCTCAGGGACCTGCATTTCTATTGTCATAATTTTTTATTATGTAATACGTATTCTTGTAGCTATCTCCTTGGTGACGATGACATCAGGGAGAAATTTGGACAGCTTTTTGTACCTAGACACGTTACCTTTATTTATTTATTTGTATGTGGTGCTGGGGATCGACCCCAGGGCTTTACATATGCCGGGTGAGTGCTCTACTACTGAGCCACAACCCCAGCCCAGCTTTTTGTATCTAGGCATCATGAGAAATAACAACATGGAGCTACAGACTTATCATCCTAAAATAGAGCACAGGCTGTTTTGGGAACTGCTACCCTCCACATGACCTCACTCCAGCAATGGAAAAGGGGGAACTCAGGGCAGACATTAGCCTTTGCCTAGGGATCCCTTGGTCCACGGTCTTTTATTCTGTAGCTTGTTTGCCAGTGTTGACTTTCAGTTACAGTTTGTGTGTAGAAATAGTTCCACCTGTGACCTTGCAGCAGAAAAGCATACCTCTTTGAGAACCATCTAGAACACTTCAGGACCGTAAGACCTATGGCCTTTGACATTAAGTCAACAGTACTAAGCAAACCTTTCTGTGAGCGATAGGAACTCAGATTGTTTTCCAGACCCTTCAAACTGACCTGAGCCCAGTTCTCAAAGCACAAATGTTCCCCTGGTACCTTCAAACGGATGCCATTGTTTCTTTTGCTAAACTTAATCACCAGTACAAGTAATTTAGTTTTTTAAAAGAATTATGGGGAAACCCCCACATAACATGAGATCTGCCCTCCTAATAAATGTCTAAGTGTATGTAACGGTACTGTTCACTACAGGCACGGTGTGGCAAGTTGATCTCTAGAATTTTTTTTTTTTTTTTTTTTTTTTTTGTCTTGCTTTGACTGAAAGCAGGACACATTAAACAGCACCTCCCTCTTCTCTGTCCTGCCAGTCCAGGCAACCACCATCTACTGCCTGCTTTTATGAGTCTGATTGCTTTGGAGTCCTCGTGGAATACTGTAAAACCACTGGATCATCCAGCAATTCCACCTCTGGGTATTTATCTTGTACTAGACATTTAACATCTGTATTGTTGGTGAGCAGCTCTTCACACAACCCTGCTCACTTTCAGGAGATTCAGGATGGCCTTTGCAGGGCTGATGGGTCCATTTGCAGGGAGGTAAACAATTTCACAGTGTGGACTTAAGAAGTGAAACCCCCTTTAAGTCATTTTACGAGGTTTTTTTTTTTTTTTTTTTTTTTTTTTTCTTAATGGAAAGGGAAAGTACTGTTTCAACATGAGCATTCTTATAGCCAATAAAACAGAGAGTGGAAAATAATGAAACGGGCATTTGTGGCATGGGTTCTCACTAAGGAAAAATAAACTGGAAATCAAATTTTTTAAAATGTATGATATTTTCGGTCCCATTCATCAATGTTTTTGATGGACTTTCTCTGGGCTTCTGAGGGACACTAGCTGAGATCATATTGGTATTTATGTTAAAAGTCATACCCAGCAGGCCCAACCTCCATCACCCTATAGTATGAGTAGTGTATTCCTGTCCAGGCTTCAAAGATGGGTCTGAAAAGGAAAGAAAATGTATGGGTTTTACATATATTTGTAAAAGTAGAAGAGAAAGGCATTTTTAATTTTTTTTTAACCATTTTCCACAGAAAAATGATGTATGTGCCCTCTCTGCACACCTGAGCTGCCATAGTCATGTGGACATTTATCACGTTACAGCTTGGCTTCTATGAGTATTGTCTCAGGAAGAGAGACTTGACTTTTACTGGTGCTTTCCATTTGTAAGTTTTCTCTTTAATTTCCTTAGAGTCATTTTCAGAGTCATAAATTACTGTTCGATCCTTTCATGTTCTTGTGCCACCCCCTGTTTAGAACATAAGGCTTCTCCATAGCACACTACAGTTTCTCGACTGTCTTCTATCCCCCCATCTGCTGCTCACTAGCTGTGTGGCTTTGGATAAATTGTTCCATCTTTTTGGGACTCTTGTTTTCTCATTTCTGAACTATGAGTGTTAGGCTAGAAAGACCAGGTCTAAGTTCCTGGGAAATCTCAAAATTGTTATGGTGGGGTGGGACCCGGTGTTCATTAGAGCTGGTTGGTGATTTGCACCTAGTACCCAGGATGCAACTATCACAAGATTTTATTTCAACAGCTGCAACTCTCCATTAAGTTTGTAAGAGAAAAACTGAGGGAGAGGGTGAGATTGGCAGGCTTCTTGAGAGAAGAATCCAGTCTTAACTCTTAATGTCTTAGGGTAGTATTTTAACACCATCACATAAAACAAGTATTCTTGATCTTGTTTTCTTTTACAATTTTATAAAAGTAGAGACCAATTGTTCTGAAATCTGGATGTGTCTATATGAAGATATGTTGAAGAGGAGATCCCTCAGACAGTGTTCAAGAGGAGTTGAGAGTCCTCTCCTTAATTGAGAGTGTGCTTACAAACATAGCATATTACAAACATCTCTCTGGAGACTCTCCTCCATCATTTCTGAATCCCACGGCCAGTGTCATTGCTCCAGATAGTAAGACTGGGCAGTGAATAGAGATTTTTTGACTTACATCAATATAGTCTCATCTGTTTTCCTTAAAAACCCATGAAGACCTAGCAGTCACCTTTATTTAGAGTGGAGGGAGAAAGGGAAGTTGTGATAGTGGCAGGATACATGACAATTCATTGTCATTCCTTAGTTTGAGTTTATTAAAATATCAAACCAATTGTTTATGACTCTGTGAAAGCAACGACCAACTTCAGTGCATTGCAGAGTCAGGTCAGTACTTGAGAAATTATTGGGTAGAATTCAGTTTATAGACTCTTCTGCTTAAAAGTAGATAATGTCAGAGAATATAATGAAGTTTGATTAATTCTGTAGTCTCAAGCAGAGTGCACCTAAGCTAGCCTGCTATTCAAGTAGAGACTTAGATAACTTCTGGTGCAGCTGGCTTGACACTTCTTTGGGATTGGTATTGGCTTCATACATAGTTTAATTCTGCTTGGAAGAGAAGTAAAAAAGGCAGGGTTGAACAAGTGCAGGCTCTTGCTCTGACTTTATGCAGTAATTAATGAACCTCATCTTCTGTCTTTGCTTTGTAAAATGGATGTAATATTTATCACACAAAGTATGGTGAAAATAAATTTCTAATTTATGTATTTGCTCAAAATACATTATACCCTTCACTCTCCTTTTAATAGGGAAGGAGGATTGGGTAACATCTACAAACCAGAAATCAAGCACTGAGATAATCTGTCTTTGCTTGTCAGTTTATTTGAGACTTTATTCTCTGGTGTTGCAAACAAAAGTCAAATGATGGAGCAAATTGGTAAACATTAATGTCACTGACTTTAAATGGGCTGTTGTACTTCTGTCATCCCAATATGTTTCCTGGGTCAGCAAGTTCTTCCAATTTTCCACAATGTCTATTTCAAATGCCCTTCACCTTTAAAACCTCTGCTCTCTCTTCCTCTTGTCCTATCCCAGCTTGGTCTTTCTATTTCAGCTAATGACCTTGGATCTATGTCATAAATTAAATTAAAGCTTATCAGAAGGGGACTTTTTCAGCGTCCTGGTATGCAAATATTCACACATGAAAACATTTTAAAAACTTGTCTTCCTTCCTCCTGTTAGACTAGAGGATCCCCCATCTTTCCTTGCCATCTCCTCCTCTCCTCTTGAGAAACTTATGTTACTGACAATCCCTTCGTTCCCTATATATTCAGAATCTCTTTCCCTAAAAGGTTCTTTCTGTTGGTATTGGATACATTGACCTCCCCCATAATTTCAAAATGTTTTCTTTGAACCTCCCTCTTTCATTCTCCCCTTTCTTTGACTATTTTCTTTAGAAGGTTCTTCATACTCAATATCTCCATTTCCCACCTCCTACTCACTTAACAATATCTCATTGCTTCACTGAGTCAGCGTTCCTTCAAGTTACCCTATATTGCCAGGTTGTAGATGATCACATTTTTTTTTTTTTTGTCATCTCTACCTGAATATCTTGAAGGTACTTGGAATTCAACATGTCTAAAATTGAATCTGGGGTTTTCTCCTCTGAACCTAATAATCATTTGTCCCCAAATACTTCTTTCCTTAACTTATTCTTTGCATATGGCACCAGTTGCACTTAATTCTTCTCTGTTTCTAACCCTTCTCTACATCGGCATCATCATTGCCTTTGGTTTCACCTTCCATATATCACTTGGATCCATCCATCACTTCCAGAGTCTATAGACTCCTCATTATCCTCCTAAGCTGGTCTTCATGCACTTTCTAAGCTGTTCTCAACAGTGGAAACTAAGTGATCTTTCTGAGGTGTAGGTTTCTTCGTGATACTCTCTTACTTAAGACACAACATCTTTTCATTGCTCTTGGGCTGCAGGAACGTGTTGCATCCTCTGCCTCAGATATTCTTTTCCCTTTATGCTCTTTCAATCGATTCTTTTCAATGATCACTTCACATATGACTTAGCTGAGCCCTTCTGGCATCGCCTAACCAAATCTCTTATCACTGTGGTAATTTTGCATTTGCACGCTCAATAGATTTATCTAGACAGATATTATCTTCTGAAAGGCAGTTCATGTCTTTGACTCATCAGTGAATCTTTCGTGAAAGAACAAATAAATGAATGAATAATATATTTCTTGAAAACGGTACCCATTTTTAGGACAGAGGAGAAAGAGAATAGAAACATCTACGTATAACTCATTTACCAGAATGGAGAAATTTGCCTCCCACGGTAGGCACAACTAGCTGTTCACCACAAGCTCATGTTTCTCTTTGATCATTTGGAATGATTGCTGAGAGGTCACTACCTTGCCAGAGACCACATCTCCCAGCTCCTTTGCACTGATGTATGGGCATGTGATTGACTGTTGCCAATAAGACACAAATGAAAGTTGCATGTTTAATTTCTAGTTCAGAGCAGCTGTGTCTCTTCCCTGATAACCCCTAAAGTAGAGGTTTTTGAGATTCTGGGCGGGGGGGGGGGAAGGCAGACACCCAAATGAGAAGTAATGTGAACCTACCCATCCCTTCAAAGAGAAAAGATGCCCCAAAACCAAGGGCATGATGGGCAGTAAGTGTGAATTTGGCTCTTCATCAACTTTTGGCTCTTCATCAACTCCCAATAAAGTTTTATTGGGACACAGCTAGGCCCATTATTTACATATTATCTATGGCTGATTTTGTACTGCAAAATAATCAACTTGAGTAGTTCCACAGACTGTATAACCCTTGGTGACTGAAATATTTATTATCTTGTCTTTTTACTGAAAAAGTTTTCTAACACATGATCTATTAGGTTAAACAACTGTAAATTAGGGGTTTAATTGTTATAACAAAGAGCATTTACCCTAACTAGTATATAGAACATAAATATTGCGCGTCTTTGCATTCTTTAATTTGTCAGAGCATTCTTTCAACAAGTATTTATCAATACCTCTTATGTTCTTGGTGTCAGAATAGTCAAATCTTAAGAGATATGGCTCTTGCTATCTAGAATCTTATGGTTTCCATGGGGAGAGAGATGAATGAATCGGCAATTAAAACACTGGTGTAGTGGTAGGAAATGCTAAGAAGGCAACTCTGAAATGAGGATGAATGTTTAAGAAGTTTATCTTGGTGTGCCCTCGGGCTCAGCAACTGCAGGAGAAACAAAGGGAGCAGCAGCAACAGGCAGAGGGAGAAGTTACAACAAAGCAGCGCTTTTACAACAAAGTCCTTAGCCAAACTCGGGGTGCTCTCCAGAGTTGGGGTGTGGGGCTGGGAGCTCCCGTGTCAACCAGACAGGCTGTAGGCCATCATGGGAAGGAAGGGGTGTGAACTGGTGTGAGGAGGTTCTCTTCAGCTTAGTACAGGTCCACAAGAGTTCTCTCAGGAGCTGGGGAATATGTTCTTCATTGCAGTGGGGCCATTTAGATGGCGTTTAGGCCACCGTAGGAGGGTCTGCAACAGATCCCTGAAGAGGAGTTACATAAATGGTGAAATCTGAACTTTGAGCAGGGAATTTCACCTTGTGAAAGGAAAGGGCAGGAATCAGTAGTGGAGAGTGCCCGAGGCAGAGGGAATAATATTTTCTAGTCGCTGAAAATGAAAGAGTGAGTTCAGAAAGATCAGAAGCTGAAATTCCACCCCGACTGACCAGTGTGGTTTTCCATGCGGGTACTTTCTACCTGGGTCAGACTGAAGGAGACAGGGAAGCTGTCCATGCACATGACCCGAGTTGATTAGTGATTGCAGAATACCTACATTCCAAGAAGCTCCAGGTCATCGTTAAAATTATCTTACATTGTTTGAACTAAGTATCCTCCATATTGGTACAATTTAGCTAAGCCTGCCATCTGGGAACAGCCTTCCAAGATCTGTATTAAGAATGTGATATCTTATTCTCACATAGTGTGAGTTAATTATCTCAAGACAGTGGTTCCTCATCCAAATCGTGATTTCTCTATTCCCTGGAATTCTCTATTCTGCTCAGAAACCTATGTGCTACTTACCAAGCAACTTTGATTGACTGGTGCAGATGTGAGGAGAATAGTCAAATCCCCTACCCCAATGGAAAACAACCGTTAAATGATTTATAAACACAGACATAGGCTGCATTTGAACAATTAGACAGGGTGAATGGTAAAATGATTGGGCTTATAGTTCAAAACACCTAAAATGCTGTTCAGAAATCTAAAACAGCTGAGAGAATAGCCTCTACTGCAAAAATACTTCACAAAATACCCAGGAAGGATCTATGTATATTTTAAATTCCACATTTTAAAGCTTTATGTTCCTAATTATATTGCTTATTAGATTCCTTGAGTTGATAAATTGTGACTTTATTTTTAAATTTCTGGCTATCATCATCCATCTTTTTATTAGTTATTAGATTGATGTGGTGTGGTGTGTTTTGTTATACTATACTGCATTGTAGTTCATGATTGTTCAGTTTAGGTCAAGATTGAAATTTCAAAGTCATATGTGACAGTGTGTTTATGAACAGAGTATTTAACACCATGTAATAAACATGGGCAGCCATTTTTATAAAATGTTGACTGTGTGCTGTTTGTTTAGTAACTGAAATGTGATTAAGAAGCACAGTATTTAAAAAAGCATCTTCTAACTACTCACTCACCTGACGACTAGGATATTGGAAACTTAAGCATACCTGTATGCTGCTACCTGATCCCATTGCTATTCTAAGAACAGTAGCCCTGCCAATCTACCATGATGTGCATGGTACTCGTTAGTTTCACAATACTCTTTAAGGATGGATAATTTGAAGGTATGGGTATTAATATTCAAGATACTAAGTGTCTTTCTAAATGACATGAGTTCTTAGAGCCAGAACCAGGTTAAACCTCAGATTTCTGACTCCTACATAATCCCACCTACTCAGGAGGCTGAGGCAAGAGCATTGCAAGTTTGGGGCCAGCCTGGGCAAGTTAGTGAGACCTTGTCTCAAAATAAAAACTCAAAAGGACTGGGGAAATAGCTCAGTGGCAGAGCAACCCTGGATTTCATCTCTAGTATACATATAAGAGTTACATCTCATCCTTGAATGTTATAAAACTAGAAAACATTGCTTCAAAAAACCCCCCAGGGAAGAAGATTTCTTTTTTTCCTTTACATTTTTTTAATTGGTGCATTGTAATTGTGCATAATGTTGGGATTTTGTTGTTACGTATTTGAACATATACACATTATAACATTATAATTTGGCCAATATCATCCCCTAGTGTTTCTTCATTCCTTCCCCTTCTTTCTCCCCCTAGTTCCTTTCCCCTATTGCACTGATCTCCTTTAATTTTCATAAGATTCCCCCAACCTTTCTTTTCCTTTTTCTTCTCTAGTTTCCACATGAGAGAAAACATATGGCCCTTCACCTTCTGAGTGTGGCTTATTTCATTTAACATGATGTTCTCAAGTTCCATCTATTTTCCTGCAAATGATGCAATTTCATTTTTCTTTCAATAAAACTCCATTGGTTATACATACCACATTTTCTTTATCCATTCATCCTCTGATGGACATCAAGGCTGGTTGCACAGTTTGGCTATTGTGAATTGTGCTGCTGTAAACATGGGTGTGCATGTATCACTGTAATCAGATGGCTTTAATTCTTCAAGCTAAATACTGAGAGTGGTGTAGCTGGGTCACATGGTGGTTCCACTCCAGGGAAGATTATTTCAAAGGTTCCTGGGAAGCTCTCTTAGGACCTACTACTTCCTCTACTTCTTCCGTAACTGCTTCCTTTGCTTGCCTTGATTTCTTCTGCTGAGGTCTATGTTCATTTCTCCAACTTTTCCTCCTTCTCCATGTCCGGGAGTGTTCACCTTTCTCTCTCTCACATACCTCCTTCTTTCCATGACGATCGCTTCTGAGCTTATTCAATGTCATTTCATGTACTTTGATTTAATGAAAGACTGTTGAGATCCTACTTGGTGCCTTGAAGACCTCTTCTGCAGACTAAATACATTCTGTTCACTGTGATGCCACTGAAGATATTATTCTCTAAGCTTATGAGCCATTGTCTGTCACTCTTTTGTGACTGTACTCTAGGATTTCTGCACTTCACACAAGTTTAGAGAAGTCTTTTTGTGGAACTGAGAAATCAAGTCTTTTTGAAAATAGGTTTTCTTAATCCTAGAAAGAGCCAGGAGACTACCCTCATCTCTGAGCCAGCCATCTTTTCTATACTGTGTTTAATTAGTTAACCAGGGCTTATTGACTCCTTCCTATTTTTCTCTTTTCTTTTTTTTTTTTAAATGGAATAGACATTTAAGTAGAGCGGATGGAGCCAATCAGAAGAAGGCTAATGATTTCAGTATCTATAAATATGTACCACTTTAAAGAAACAGGATAAAGACATTCTAGCAAATTCTAGAATGTCTAAGACTAAGTTCTAACACTTAGTCTTGTAAATATGTCCATATTTGAAAGCTGTGACAGCAACAACAATATCAACAAACACCCCTCAAACCAACAACCTTGAACAGCTTGTCAAACAAATTATCTTAGTTTGGGTAAAAAGTCCAAAGAAATTCACCCATCTAACATTCTACCATTCCTGCTCATAGTAATGTCTGTGTTTTTCATGTACTTGTTAAATTCAATTATAAGTTGAGTGTATCTAGCTAGTTACACAGGTGATATACTTGTGCTGAATTAAATATTGTTTTCTCCCTTAAAAATCAGTTTTATGTAGGATTTCTGGAATTAACCAGATTACTCCTATTTAAAAAAAAAAATTGTTGGGAGCATTTTGCTTTGCTTACATTGCTTACATTGCTTCCTGCATTTCTAGACAGATTTTCAAATTTCCTCCACCCCCTGCTGCCTGGCATCACAATAGGTTTTATTGTCAAGTGTGCTGGGGTGTCAGGCTACTAATGCCAGAACTGGAGCCTCTGGGGATCTGTTTCTGAGGACATGGGTGTTCTTGAATCTGGTTGCCTCCCTTGCTGCCCGCCCCCAGACTTTGAAAAGCAAGTACTGTACAAACTTAATCAGGCAGATCATTAGTCAAGCGTCACTCTGGGTGCAAAGGCGCTGAAGGTCATTGTGCTTAGTATTAAGGAACACCTCCTTTTAATAGTTTTGGCATCCCCAAATTAAAAAAATATCAGCATGAAATTCAGAGACTTACTGAAAGTGCAGTGACAACCATTTAGTTGCAAATAACACAGAGAGGGATGTAAAGAAGAAATAGAAATGGACATATACAAAAAGAGTCTAATGGAGAAGATTATCTGGGGAAACAAGGGAAGATGACTCATATCCTTCTCGTTTGAAGACTGCATGTTTTCTTAGATCCAATACTACTGTTTAAGCTTCCATTAGTGTGCTGGTGAGACCAGCACATTGTTTTCTCAAAGCATCTGGCCTCCGGAATGGAGTATTGATGGAGATGCAGAAGCTGGGAAGGTCTATCTAAGAGGTGACATCTGAACAAGTCTCAGGGGGCATGTAGATTTGGAATGTGAAGGGATAGGGCTATGAAAAGAAGAAAATGTGCAACTGTGTTCAAGGGCACAGACTCAGACTTCATGGAGCACACATGGGATAAGTAGAGCAGGGCTTTTGGTTTGGATAGAAAGTGGGCTCCCTATTTGGCATAGGTCAGAGACTGAAGTTAGATGGTGGGTGACCTGGACTTGGTTTGGGAGGCAGTAGGGAGACACCACTAGTGATACCAGCTTGATTTCAGAAAGACCGAGGGAGAGAGGTTTTGGCACACAGACTTACTAACTTTCGCAAAGACCAATCTAAAACTTTAAAAAAAACTATGAGGTAGGTGGCCTTCTTCCTTCTAGTCTTGGGCACTAGACAGCTTGGCTGATGAGACCTGGATGTCGATGGTGGAGGTCAGCTTAACTGGGTAAGAGAAACTTCTTGGTCCTCCATAGAGTTCTGGCTGTTCTTGACCTCTGTCCTTAACCTCCTAAAACTGATCTTACATGGAGTCTGTTGTCAGCTCTTCCTGTAAAGCTCAGACAACTTAACTCCCCTGTTACCTTTCAGTTTAATCTGACCTTTCTGAGTATGGCCGTTTAAAAAAATTTTAACTTTGTTTTTGAATTCTGATCCTAGCTTGGCTATGTTTATTATTCATGACACTTAAGAATTCCTCTTCTGCTGTCTTGCATACTGACAGTGGCTGCTCACTTTTGGATTATGGGTCTTTATCCCAGGTGCCATTTTTTCTTCTTGGTGGACAGCTCTGATCTCTGACAACCATTTGCTGTGTGTATCCCTTTAAAAAAAAGAACTGGAAATTTCCTTACGTGACTTTTTCTCGGATCCATTATTTATGTTAACTTTGAATTTGTTCTACATCCGTTAAAAATGCTTACTTTGACTTTTAGCATATAGCCAATTGGCATCATCTAACCCTGGGGGAAAATAATCATATACACACAAGAATTTTTAAAAGGCCTTATTTATTATATTGGGCTTAATACCATATTCTTTAGGAAGTAGCCAAGTGTTATATATTATTCACTTCCCAGGTCTGTGAGTGGGAGAATCAACAAGCCATTTTACCCTATATACACTTTAGTCAAAACGAAAAGCACTTCGAAGAAAGTGTCACAGGCTCTAGGGTCCTCAGTCCTCCTGCTGCCTCCTCTGGAAACCTAAGCATTTGGCCTTTACCTTTGAGATGGGTGATTAAAATCCTGACTTAGATGTAATCGCCTTCTTCAAGTTTTGTGCATTGACTGTCTTGCTCTTTGGGGGTTTTCCTCCGTGTTTCCATTTAAGTTACACATCTGTACCTCCTCTTTGACCTCTGTACACTGGAAAGAAGTAAAACATCCTGCGTTAGCATAACTTCCAAACCTGACAGGTAGTATTTAGGCATTGATTTATGGTCTCTAGCCTACATTACTTTCCATCCCCTTCCACACATCATGGAGACCCTGTGTGCCCTGTTGATGTTCGATGTTTTTAATGGATGTGAACTTAACCATTAATGTAACATCTCTGGTTTAATGCAGATACTTTTGTTAAATGACAATATAATTACTAGTCATCGGCAGACCTCAAAAAGATTGGGAGGTTTGGTTCATTTGAACACCCGAGAGCTCAGATGCTTATCTGAAGTTTACCCCTAGAGTTTGGCAAGTCCAGGCTGGAAAACTCTCAAGATCCATCTAACACATGAGATTTCAGTCAGCAATTCTGTGGTTCTCTTTCTCAATATCGGTACCCCGATTTTTCAGTCTTGGTCTATAAAGTACCCTACAAAATGCCACATTGAAAGATAAAGAAAAATCTCATCCCTGTCACGCACGTTGAGCTGAATATATTTTCAAAAAATGAAGAAAACAACTGGATAAAAATTTTGTGTTAGAAGAGAAATGCTACCTTCTTGTGCTGTTAAGAACCATTGTGTCTTCCTTCCCTTTCCAAATTCTTGTTTACTGCTGCAATTTTCTAGTAGCTTCTCCCTGACATCTGCTTTGAGGTGAAGGGGAATTGAGGAAGATGACTCAGAATAATCCTGTTTGAAAACAAGTTTGTTTTTTTTCCTAGAAAAAGTGTTAATATTTAAACTTCTTTCAGAATGTGCCGGCAAGCCAGCAAGCTATGTACTTAAAAAAAATAATTAAGATACTTTCAACACTGAGTGTTTTGTGTTTAGTTTAGGAGTAATGTTGTATCTATGGTGGTTTTTCCTGTTTTGCATTCCTTTAAATTACTCTTTTGTTTTTCTCTTGTTTTCTGTTTCAAGTGTATGTGTGCATGCTTGCGGGTATATGTATGGTATGGGCTTGGAACCTGGGGCCTCATGAATGTTAGGCAAGCTCTCTACCTCTGAGCCACATCCTCAGCTTCACAAGACAGTTTTGAAATGAGAAAAACAAACTTAAAAACAAAACAAAACAAAACAACAACAACAAAAAATAAACAAACAAAACTTTACCTTCCCCCTGCCCAAACTAAAAAACCTGTGATTTAGAGAAATGACATTGTCAGCTATGGTCATTTGATGATTTTTAGTTCCTGAAGGAAAGCGAGACTTTGGAGTCAATATGGGCACAGAGCTACTAGGAGTCATGTAGCACTTGATCCTCGGTAAGCAAACCTGAAGTTTTGCACTTTTGAGGTGCTACTATGATGCTTATAATGAGAGTTAAATACTTCTTAAAAAATTAATGTAGAAATGTTGGCATCATCTCAGAGAAATTTTGGTCTGTATGAAATTCCAGTTTTGGTGTTAGTTTTAGCTCAGGGAAAAGTTACACTGCCTTTGTTTTGAGCAAGATTTTTGGAAAGGTATATAGATTAAAAAGAAAAATTAAAGTAATTGATTACCATTGAAACCCATATGAACCTACAGCCCAATGGTATCATTTTGATCTCAGTAGAAACTTTTGATGGAAATCCTTAAATAAACACAGTGATTAATCCCCTATCAGAGTGTCAAGCACATGAAGTTATGATTGTTATACAAGTATTATCTCCTATTTTCTAGGCACCAGAGCTTGGTTTCTAGAAGCTCGAACTCTGTTTTAGTTCTGCACCTTTTGTTGATCTGGGATATGCTGGCCTCTGGTCCCTTTTTGGGAATGACCTATTTCTATGGCACTAGACTAGTAGGGCAACAGTGACTGGAGAGTTTGCCCTCTGCCTTGCTGTGTGCAAAGTTCATAAAGTCATTGAAGATATGTTAATTAGTCATGCATTTCAATAAGCCCTACACACAATATTTTCAGAGGCTTGCCTGGCCTGATCCACGAGCTGCATAAAATCTTTATTAACCAGAAGATAAACAACAAGCTCCTTTGGACCTCAAGCACACTCTACCAGATTAGTTAATGGGGATTTTCGCCACCAAAGATAGGACAAACCAGAGACCATAGGCCATTACGGGGCTCCTTGACACTATTATGATACATAAGCCTCATTCTCTTGGGTTAGGCAATAAATTAGGACGAGGTGAGCCTGGTTTCTTTTCTGGTGGGGCATCTTTGTTTTCTGTGGCAGGCTTTAAAAGGGTATTATTCAGTAATGCAACCACGGAGGGTTTTTCCATCATTTAAAAAGGGCTCATTAGACTCTGCAAATTGATGCAGTACAAACAACATTGAGAGGGTCTGGGTTCCCACATAAATTAGCTCAGTTTGTGCAAGATGAAAAATGCTTTGGCCCTAACTGCCGGCACTACAAACACAGCCCGCTTGGAAAAAAACAAGGTGTGCCCACTGAGCCTCTTACATCACCAGCAGGCAGAAAAGTGCTGTAATTAAAACTTAGCTGACAATTTGCTTAATGATGTGCGAGGCAGAGGAGAACCCAAGCAGAGGGCCCCCACGTTTGGTCGCTTGTAGTTTCTGCCATTCCAGGGCAGCGGCCCCAGCGGTGGCCACGGTGAGACTCTTCCATGCTTGAGAAAATGGTGACTCATGGGAGAGACAGTGGAGAGGACTGGGATGCCAGGCTGGCTGTCCTTAAATCATCAAGACCATGTTCATCATAATGAGTTTGTGTGAGTGAGAAGGTACTTAAGGTGTTTTGGAATCATCCGTTTATAATTAGCCAGGTAGAATTTAAGAAAATTAAACTATTCCCCACAATATAACTTAGACCAATTAACAATTTTAATTAGTTCACCATAATAATATGAGGTAGGATTTCCAATTCCATCTTCTCACCTCAGGATTACTGTTATTATAGAAGAAAAGAATCTTTTTAAAGTTTGTGAGACATGAAGGCTCAATTGGAACTAACACAATGCCGCACATCCAGATCTCTGGATAAGCTCTTTAATCCAGGGTCTGCCACATATTCCTCTGTGACCCTTGACCAGGCACTTGACCCCATCATTGCCTGATCCGTAAAATTAGGAGCCCACTGCCACATACAGATGATTTAGATTGGATCCTGATAAGCATTGGATGTTTGGAAAGTTTGGAAACTTCTAAGTAAATCTAGCATATTCTCTAGATGCTTAATTATTGGGATAAACCACATTAACTGACATGTCTTGAGTTATTCTTTAATAATTTAAAGAGGCATTTCCGTAAGTGTTCTCATGATTAAAAAAAAAAAGAAAAAAAAAACTGAGCAGTAAACATCGGTAGATGTTTTCCTGACATGTTAAACATTTCAGCTAAAAAGTTTATCCTCCTGCCACTTCTAAAGACTAACCTACCATTAATTCACAGAAAAACATTCTGTCTGCGTGTTTGTAAACATCTAAATCAGAGAACCACTTCAGGTAATGCTGCTGTCTACCTCAAATGCCCAGAGAGTAGGTGAATCTGAAATACCAATCAGACCTTACTACTTAGGGAAGTTTAAAAGTTACAATCTGTATTGAAAAATAGAAAGAGATAAACAGGAGACAGTTCTTGGAATCTGACATTTATCACCCCCCCCCCAACTGAAATTTCTAAACAGTGTTACAGTATTTGTTTATCAAAACTATTTTGAGGGCTGGGGATGTGGCTCAAACGGTAGTGCGCTCGCCTGGCATGCATGCGGCCCAGGTTCGATCCTCAGCACCACATACAAAAACAAACAAACAAAGATGTTGTGTCTGCCGAAAACTAGAAAAAAAATCAAAAAACTATTTTGACTCAAAACTGCAGAAATGCTTATTTAGTTGTTTCTTGTGGATTTCCTAGGGACATCTGTTGGACATCGAAAGCTCATGAACACTCTTCTTGTGGCTTCTGAGATAACACGTGTCCCCTTGATCTATGGGGTTTCCACTGGAAAGCCTTGGGTAAATGTAATATGACTAAGGCAGTTAACCTGGTTCTGTCCTTGCAAATCAGCTATCTAGTTGAGTGGGGAAATAAAATGGAATTTCATTCAGCCCAAGAGCAGGAACCATATCTCTTGAGATTCAAAAACAGCATATGTGTTAATATCAGATACTTCCAAACATGTTTTACATACCATCGTTGGGACTTTTTTGAGACCAGTGGTAAATGCTACATTTAGGATAGGGTAAAAACTACATCAAACTTGAGGATACCACTTGAGGGCACATATTTTAATAGCTCCTGTGTGTAACACACTGTCTTCATTACATTTCTATTGAATTGCTATGGTTTGTAACTTTCTTACCCGATTAATCCTTGCTTTGGATATTTTTGGTCTTTTATTTGTAACACTAGGGCAACTCATTTAATAAATAGGCTTGAAATAGAACAAGTATCCCACAATTACGACTCCACAGGATGATGGCCAGTTGAAACTAAGGCCAAGGAAGAAAGTAAATTCTGGAGTCAGAAAATCATGAATAAACTCTAGTTCTGCTCTTTGTTTGTAGAATGGCTTAGGTAAGTTATTTAACTTCTATGTACTTTTAACTTTCTTATCAACTAAGCAGGAGTAACAAAATATCTAGCTCCTAATTTTGTGAAAAGGAAGTAATCTATGGTGAATATAAGATGCCTCATATAGAATATGTCACATCCCACACCCTCACTATACTACGGAACGTTATGCTGTAGGCGACTCCATGATGTTGCAGTTTTATTAGTTCATTATAGTCATACATAATATTGAGGTTCATTTTACAGAAGCATGGAATATAATTAGCTCCAATTAAGTATACAGTACTTCCCCTTTTCTCTCCTCCGTCCTCTCCCTGTGCTCGTTCCTCTACTCTACTGGTCTTCTATTTATTTATAATCTTTTTAAAAATTAGTGCATTACAGGTACACATAAAGATGAAATCACTGAGGTATAATACTTTATGCACATAGGATAGTTTGGTCAGTTTTATTCCACCTTTCCTTCCTTTTTCTGTCCCTCCTCCCCTCCCTCTCCCTCAGTTTCCTTCTTCTGCTTCCCTGATGTCTCTTCTATTTTCAACTCCATGGTATTTCTTATTCAACTTTGTATATCTAATGGTCAGCTTCTTTCTTAGTGCATAGTAAGCACTAAAAATGGGCCTGTAATCCCTGCGGCTCAGGAGGCTGAAGCAGGAAGACGGCAAGTTGAAAGCCAGCCTCAGGAATTTAGCAAGGCCCTAAGCAACTTGTGAGACTTTATCTCAAAATACAAAATAGAAAAAAGGGCTGGGGATGTGGCTAAGTGGTTACGCACCCCTGGGTCCAATCCCTGGTACCAAAAAAAAAAAAGAGAGAGAGAGAGAGAGAGAGAGAGAGAGAGAGAGAGAGAGAGAGAGAGAGCGCATGATTAAATAAATAATGTCTTTAAAAAAACTGGATCTTAACTGATTAGAGAGGAATCATATGTGTAATCTAATGTAACAATAAGATATTAGAAGTTTAAGGAAATGGCCAAAACTCAATTAAAAAAAAATATATGACTTGAAGATATCAGTAGGTTTCCTAAAAAGTTTTCTTTGGTTCAATTCTGAAAGTTAACTGAGGCCATTTCCTTTCTAATTGGGATTCTTCAAATATAACATATTTCTTCATATAAGTTGATTTAAAGAATCAGTAAACATTGTGAATATCTTGAGAGTTTTAAGACAATTCACCAGACTGACTTGTTGGCACTGATGGGACAGTCTATTAAGACAGCTACCTCCCCGAGAAAAGCCCTGCCTCTCCATATTGCTCTCACAGCTGTCAGACCAAAGGTCTGTAACCACAGTCAGTTTTTCAGGCCAATGGTGTTAATGAAAAAGGAAATGGTTTATTCTCAGCAAACTTGTTATTGGCTCCAGGGACCACCCTTTAATTCCCGACATTCACCAACGATTTCCTGAGCTATGCCTCAGTGCATCAAACATACAAGGCTTAGAGTGGATGAAGTGTTGAGCGTGAAATGCCTTCATGACCAGCGCTTTGGGGTACTGTTTCATGCTAATCAGACTCCCCTGCACCTTATCTGGAAGGTAGCACTGGCCCTCATTTACTCAGATCATGTTGTTCTTTTTCAAGGTTTTTATTGGCACATTATAATCATACACACTGGTGGGATTCACGGTGACATATTCATAGACGCACGTAATAATTGGATCAGTCTCTTTCCCCAGTGCCTCCCTTTCCCTGTCTTCCTCCACCCCCCTGATCCCCATCCTATTCTCTACCCTTCTAGATTTTTTTTAAATTAGTGCATTACAATTTTACATAAAAGTGGGATTCTTTGTGGTTTATTTGCATAATGGGGTAATTTTTGATGAATATGTTGGAGATGACTAGTTTGCCTGTTTGTATGGCCATGGAAATGTTGGTGGTGAGGGAAGTGGCCATGAGAGGGGGAGAGGTGAATTAAAAATGGGGAGGCAGGAAGGCCTGTTTCAAAGCTTTTCAGTCCCAGAAATCATTTTAGATCAGTCTAAATTCTCAAAATTTCTGAAGCATTCAAGTATCTTATGTTTGATTGGCTCTTTAGAACTACTTCCTGAGAGCTGGGGATGTGTCTGTGGTGGGTGCTTGCCCAGCATGCATGAGGCCCTGGGTTGGACCCCAGCCACAAAATAGAACAGGAAAACAGCAACTGCTTCTATGAGAGTAGAAAAGGAATTGATAAACTATGATCATTATTTTACCTATACAAAAACTTGGAGCATGTTTGTGACATGTCCACTCCACACCCTCTCTTGTCCCAGGTGGAGTGTGGAGAGGGGCAGTGGTCGGGCTACAAGGCAGGCAAAACACCCTCTGCCCATAGTTAATGCAGCTTCTAGAATTTTCACTCTTGAGCTGTGGGATCTTCATCCAAAACCCACTCAAGGGCTTTGACTTTTTCCCCTGCCTTGTAGTTCAACTGTCCACTTAGTCATTCGATTTCCCAGCCGCACTACTAAAAATAAATGGATGAAAAGAAAACTTTTCTTGGCAAGCTCTTTGACGGTTGTCTCCTTGAAGGTCCCTCCTGATGTGCTTACTGAGAAATGGCATCAGCAGAGCTGGCCTCTGTTGAGCCTCTCTCTTCGCGGACGTCCCACTCCCTCGGTACCTAATATTTAATTTAAGTAGATGATCATAAGAGAAGCACAGGCTGTGGCTTAGTGGGGAAAAACACATTTGTTTCTGTCATGACTGCTGAAAGGAGAGTATTTTGAGAGATTAACAGGAATCAATTGATTCTCTTTACTGTTTTTATATATAACTTAAGAAGGAAAGCCTTACACGGGGTCTGGATTTTGTGATCTGTGGGGGATTTGTTGATTGAATTAAAAGGACCTAGAAATGAAAGGTATGGTTTTTCCACCTTGTTAGTCCTTTATAGAAGGAAATTCAGATTTAAAAATCCAGGGTCAGGCTGGGTGTGGTGGCATGTGCCTGTAATTCCAGAGGCTTGGGCAGCTGAGGCAGGAGGACCGTGAGTTCAAAGCCAACCTCAGCAAAAGTGAGGTGCTAAGCAACTCAGTGAGACCCTGTCTCTAAATAAAAAAATACAAAATAGGGCTGGGGATGTGGCTCAGTGGTTGAGGGCCCTGAGTTAATTCCTCCTTCCTTCCTATCCTCATCTCTTTCCCATGTAATATATTTTCATTCAAATTTCATTTATGTGGGGCTGAAGGGGTCAGGAATGATTGTAGTCTTCTAATAAAACCCTTTGGAAATATTTCCATCAAGTCATCTATGTCTCAAAAGGTCTCTGGACTCCATTTTTAGAACCTTGCAATTATTTCAACTTAATCTATTTCTCTCTGACCTTCATCAGAGTTTACTCCTCTCCCCCAGCAAAAGAACCCTTGGAAGTTTCAGTGATCTGTATTGGCTGGCATTTGTCTAGGTATGAAGGGTGAAATATTTTTTCATGTTTGGAAAATCAATAAGAAATTATATTTGACAATAGGGAAACTTCTGCCTTAAATCCTATTCATGTATTCTTTGTATCAGGTTTCTCAAAGGAAAAGAAAAATTCTGCTAGAACCCACATGATTGTCCTTCATCTTTTGTTTTCTTCAGGGACGTCCAGTGAAGCCCTGGTGGGAGTTGCTTTTGCATTTCTTTGGGGGGTTTGGTGAGGTCACAGAACAGGGAAGAACTGCTTCTGATGAGATGTGTTGAGCCGGTTTTGTGTGGCTGCTGAGGAAAATCCACTTGCTCATCAGGTGAGAAGCATCCTAGGACACATGGAATGAGTCAGAGTGAAAAAATGACTTTGGAAGCCAAGTAAGAGATGGGATTAAAGCCCTCAGGTTCTCTCAGGACAAAGGCAACATAGGTAAAATGCCACCCAGGGAGTTCTCAGTCAGCGTGTTGGCGTAGCGTAGGGGGTTCAGGAACCTTCTATGGGAGAGCAGCATCTAAAGATTATGGGTTAGGGGACCAATTCCTGGGGGTTAATTATATTTGGACACCTCTAGCTTTAAATGTAAGACACCACTCAGGAAGACTCTTCTTGCAGGGAGTGCATCTTTCATCTTTTACCTGGGCTGTGGTCTAGGAAAGCTGGAAGCTCATGGAAGAGGAGCACTGTGAAGCTGGGGTCATTCCACTCGTTCAACTCCTCAGCAGCCCTCTGCAGAGCTCTGACCAGTCTCTTCAGTGGGAATGCATGTGCGTGTGTGTGGTCACTTACCTTATCATTCAAGATAAGTGATAAATAAAAGCACTTGTCTTTCTGTGTTTTACCTGGATCCTTAGCGTGGAGACTTGGACCCAAGGATGAGGTAGCTTTACCTTTGGGGCTTCCTGTGAGTCCTTTATCAAAAAGCAGAAAAGAAGGGTTGTGGGTGTGGCTCAGTGAGAGAGTGCTTGCCTGGCATGCCAAGGCCCTGGGATCAATCCCAGCTGCTCCCCCGCCAAAAAAATGCACAGAGAAAGTATAAATGCTCATTATAGAATTAATAAATGTAGAACTTTCCATACTTAAAAGGGGGAAAAATCACTATGGAAAAGAGAACTTTGACCACAGACCTAAATAAATGAGATTCTGATTATCATAGTCTTTCTAAAGCAAAATTAAAGAATAAACAACAAACTAAAAACATGAATAACCAGTCACATATTCAGAATTCTAATATATAATATTCTGTACACAAATCGATTTGGAGAAGAGTAAGAGCTCAATAGATAAATGGATAAATAATATGTTTTAAAAAGGAAAAATAGTTTACGAACATGAAGACCTTAATAAGAAATGTAAATGAGAATAAAATAAAATACTTTTTAAAAAAGTCAATCCAAATTATTTATGCTGTTGATGCTGAGTAGCCATATAAGAAGAAAGTGATTTCTAATGAGAAATTCTGTTGAGACAAAATTTTTAGAATATTTAAAACAAATATACTTGGATGTAGGGATGCAGGAGCTTATTTTTTTCAATATATATATATATATATATATATATATAGTGTGTGTGTGTGTTTGTGTGTGTGTGTATGTGGTGGGGTTGAACCCTGGGACCTTGGGCATGCTAAGCATGCCCTTTACCACTGAGCTACATCCCTAGTCCATATTTGTATTTTAAAGTAAAAAAGTATCTTTTTCCAAAAGCAACAAAATCACAAGCCCCCCTTTAAAAATCATTTTTTTTTTCCCAATATCAGTCTCAAGAAGACATTTTTTTTTACATGTGACTTTTGGTTTTCATGCAATGCCTAACATTAGCTTCTCTTGCTATTTATTGAATATGAGTTGATTGATTTTATCTGTGAAGCTGTAATTGAACATTCCTTAGTACATTCTATATAGACTTTTATGTAACTCTGCCCAGTAGCTACAGTATGTATTGGAGGCTATACCCAAAATAAGTCCCTAATTCTTTTTGTGTCCCAGACTCTATCCCATACCTTTTCTGTTTCAGGTTTCTTATTAAAAAAATATCTTATTTAATAATATTCATAAAAGAATATTATTAAAAGTAATCAAATGCATTGACTCCATGGAGCTCAAAAAGAATAAAGTGTTCTAAAAGTGTTTAATAATAAAGGACTAAGGGGATAAAGAATTTCACTCCAGGGCTGTTAATCCAGCACCTTTTATAAGCATTACATTTATTTAAGCTAAATAAAAATAGCACACGACAGACTGTATTTGTATGGGAAATCACAGAGAAAACAGCAAAGACATTGGAAAATTGCATTTTTTTTTTAGATAATTAAAGGTCATACTATTTAGCCAAACCATAATCCATCACAACAAGCAAGGCATTGATTACTGCTCTGACCACATTCATTTTTAATTCCATTAGTGAAATAAATGACAGCCTTTGAATTTTGCCACTGTCTTGATACACAACAATAAGAAGGGCGAATTACTCTAGAATCTAGAATAGCTGAACAGAGAAGCTTCTTTCTTCCTCTTTGCCATTCTAAACTACAAAGTTGTAAGTAGCAATAAATGCAATAACCATCTTCTCCAGGGTGTGGTAATGGCAACTCTTTGGAGATCTGAGAATGTTCAAAGGAGGGCTATTCTCCACCATTTACCCACGGTGAGTGGCAGGAATGAACCACTCCATCCCCATTCTCCCTGGCCAGAGGTTGGTTTTCTCCAGGGCCCTGAAGCTAAGGGCTGTAATTCAAATGACAGCACAAGTGTCTTGAAAACCGGCTGAATTATATTCCTAGGTACATGTGTTGTAATGGCTGTCAAAGAGAAACACTTCAGCAGGTTATCTGGCTTCCCGATCTTCTTCAGGTGTAATGTAGTCATTCATTTTGTTAACTCTCTCTTTATATTTCAACCCAGAGGAGACCACAAACTGAAAAGTACACACGGGTCTATTTTTGCTTTCTGTTGGTATGTTTGTGGGAGTTTCATGCTCAAGTGAAACATAAATGAGCTTATGTTTGTATAAGAACTTTTAAGAGAACAGAGAGACAGTTTTCTTTATCTGTTAGGGGATGGGGACTCTATATGTTGTAGGAATTGTCTGTATGAGTGCATTTGCCGAATTGTTCATACAGAATTTCACTCTAATCCTTGAATGGCAGGATAGATGGGGGTATGGTGTTTGGGGTTAGATTTCACTGAATTTATTTTCATCTGGGCCCCTTACTAGTAAGCCTACTTTGAGGTTGACTTCTACCTTTTTCAAGTATTTACAGTACTGATTTGCATAACTAATTCTCTCTTACCAACTCAATACACACACACAGACACACACACATAACCATATGCAGTATACACTAAAATTCCCAATTCATTAGCATGAAGACTTTTTGGGACAGGCGAACTTCCATGTGTCAGTCTGATTGCAATTTTTCTTTTAAAATCTTTCTATAAAGCACAGGACACAGTTTTATGTGTTTTTAATTATTGACATTTTCTTTTTCAACCATTCTCATAAGAGGCAGGCAAATAAGTTTCTTTTGAGGCAACTCATGGGTTTTTCATGCCACTGAACACTGAGTATCTGTCACCAAGGTCTCCAGAAAAATATTCTATAACTGAATGAAATGCTATTGGCATAAGGCTTTTCTATGTGGTTAACCAGAACGTGTGGTATTTCGACAGCATGGAAAAAAAATATTGCTGACTAGTCCCCCGATAAGGAGTGTAGCTTGGTAAACTGAGATAATGATAAGGGTAATCGCTTATCTAGCTTGAAGGCATAGGTGAAGGCTCCTGGAGTCAGGGAGGAATTTCTTCCTCCAGCAGAACAATGTTGAGCAAGAAGCTAAGTTCTTCAAGGAGTCTGGAAGTCTCCAAGTTCTTGCCTGGAGCAGGAAGTCTTGCATGGGACACTCAAGAGTTTAGCCGGAGGATCTTCTGTCCCTTTGTACTTTCTGAGCATGCAGGCAGATTTCTATCTTGTCCTTTGTGCTGGGGAGGGCTGTGTCATTGTTTCCCTGCTTGGGCTGCTCATTGGTCTTACTCAAAAGTTGATAAAAGTAGTGATGAAAAGCACTGTGTCACTCAGGCTGGTACTCTTTAGCTTTCAACCCCATGTTCATTTATATGAAATGCCATTTTTCAAACAAGGGCAGACGCTACCTAGCATTTTTCATTATTCTTAGGAAAGGAGAAGGGATATGGTGCTATCTTAATGGTCAGTATCCTGTTCCTTTTTGAGTGCTTGGGTGTCTATACAAATATAAATATATACTCACACAGAGATAAACATAAATACATACACATACATACCCTATATACATAAATATGTGCATTTGTACATAGGTCTGTATTTACATATTTCCTTTCCTCCCATAAGTAAGTGCTGAATAATCCTGTAGATTTGATTCTTATCCTCAATCCTTTCTACCTTAAACCTTTCCTCCACAAGGCTTCTTCATCTGTGGACAGAATACATGAAACTGTTTGAAGACTACTTTCTAAATTTTTGTAAGGATGGTAAGTGATTAAGACCTTTCTAAATGTGTTGGAGAGAAGTTAACTCATGACATAAAAGGATGCCTGTGGGAAACTGCAAGGCTGGAGCCTACTGCAGAGTCCTGGGCAAATTCTGTCCTTCCTGTCTCCTTGGCCTGTTTTCCTGTCATCAGTGGAATCATTGAAGTATTTAGAACTCAGGCTCCCGTTTGTTCCTGGTTGACTCAGGACTACAGTTTATAGTTCATATTTTCTGAATAATGGCTCATCCTGCCATTGCAACCATTCCCTACCTGTTTACCTTTATTGACACTCAACCTGTCTCATTTCCTGAGATCTTGTTCTCCATGCTAGCAGGATCTTATCAGTAAAGGGAGATTGTATTAATTATTGAAAGTAAAACCCTCTGTAGAAGGTCACTCCATGCTTGATCTACATGCTTGATTGTTTCATTAGGACTAAATAAACTGTAGATTTTAGTGATTTGGGGAGTCTGGTAGAAAAGAAATATCATGTATTTAATTAACATTTATTAAATGTATAAGGCGGATGCTAGGCACTGCAATACAGAGATGACGAGAACAAGATTCATGTTTCCATGTTTTTTACAGTCAAGTTAGAAAGAGGAATGAGCAAATAGAAACAGTTTGCAGACCACAAGATGAAAACTCTTCCCCAAATCCATGAGAAATCACAAAAGGATTTATAGAAGTGCTATGGCCAGGTCAGTTCAATGGCTGTAAGACAGATGGCTGGGTGGGGTCATGACTGCATGCCCCTAAAGCTGACGGACTGTTTGGGAAGTATTAATTAGAAGTACCTAGAAGAATTACCTAGATAAGGGAAACCATGAGAACATGACTAAACCTTGAATAAAAAGGAAAAGAAAAATTAGAATGCATATAGATTAGTTTAGGCTATAGATTGATGAATGACTCATTAGAATTGAGTATTGAGAAAGAGGAAGGGGTAAAGATGACTCATGGATTTCTGGTCTTGGATGGTCTCAAAGGATATGGTGGAGCTGTTGATGAGAAGGGAAACCCCCGGAACAAGAGTTCAGAGGAAAGAACATGAGTTCCATCTTGAGTATGTTGAATTGGAGGAGCCACACCATCTTCTGCTGGAAATAATGGGTCATAAAACTCTGGCCTTCAGAAAGGAGATTTGTGTTGGGGATATAAATTTGGGAGTCATCAATATCCAAATCATAGCTGTTGATGAGATAGTCAAAGAAGAGTAAATAGAGAAGAAAAAAAAGATGTGAAAGATATCCTGAGGGAGACATTTGTGACACTGCGGAGTGGCCAGAGTCAGGCTCTGCAGGCAGAATATCCAGCATTGCGTGCCTCTGATCCTTTGTGACTGCAGGAAGAGTACTTGGAGTGGCACAAGGAGGTAGAAACCAGAAAACAGAGAGCCGAGCTGTGAGTGGCTGACGAAAACACAGCAGCAGAGAATTCCACCACTTTGTTTTCAAGAAAGAAAAGGCACTCATGTCAGCAAATGTCTGGCCCCTTACACTGCATATAATATTAGCTTTCGAAGGAGACATCTTCAATAGATTACCTGGCTCCTACCTTTTATCCATAGCCAGTCCAGGAATCTGGGGCCTGAGCAGAACTGTGTTGGCCCCACACTCTCAGGGATCAGTTTTTAGAAAGTTATTATTTATGGAACTTCCATAATTGTCAGCCTGTAACTTCCATCCATTGCTTCTCTTTAACCATCTTCAGCCAAAAAACACAATTGTTACTTTCATTTTCATGAGCCTAAGAGAGGGGGAAGAAACCCAGCATCAACAAAAACAAGCAAACATATAAAGCAAAGATTGAGTAAGGAAATGATTACTCTGATAGTAATGATTCCCTGGATAGTTGCATCCCTTATTCTGTTTGTTTCTTAAAACTATATAAATTAAATTAGTTTGATACATACTGTCAACTAAAAATATTGTCTGGTAATCTCCAGCAAGTTGATGATAAATTTAGGAAGTGGGAATATTTTCAGGTAATCTGAAATTGAATCCCAAAACATACTTCCTCTGAGAATCTTTAGGAATGCAGAGGAAAATCACTATAAAATTGTGCTTATTGAAACTAATTTCTTCAATTAAGACCCAAAAAAAGTAATTTTATAAGCAAAATAAAACAATGTATTTTTCTCTCTTCCCCTCAACTATTTTTTGTTTCAATTTGGGAAGAAAAATAAGCAAATTTATAATAAAAAATGTTTGATTTTGGTAGGTAAAGTTTTAAGCATAATGGAGATAGCTAATTATTCTTAACCAGTGATATTTATTTAGTTGACTATTAACAATTTAAAGATAGTGATTTATTTGATTTAATATTAGATATGTTACTATAATTTTAATAATGGATAATTTATGCTATCTCTTTAAATCAAAGTTTGTGGAGTTATTATAATAACTTAGCTTTCAATATTGATTGCTTGCCTGGACTCATGAGATTAAAGATCCTTTGAGATCTGCCACTTGAGAAGTAGAAACTAAAAGATCCATTTTGATCTGTAAATATATCCGTTTATCATGTTAAAATGATACATCTAAAGCACAGGCTTAAAACAAAGTGTTTAAAAAAAGTTTGGTCTGGTTGTCGACATGATTTATAATGGCAGCTGTCTATATTTTTATAAAATCCAGTCTTTGCTGCCCTAGAAACAGGTAAATGAACATGTGGTTAAGTTCTAACCACAACTCTTACAAGGCCCAATTTCCCAGGCCTGTTCCATTTTACATTTTTTTTTTCCTTGCAGTTTCTTGTTTGTGGCCACAAAACTGCATTGGCACTAATGCTCATCATCAGAGAGGAGGGGTTTCACGAGAAGTCTCCAAGAGCTGGGTTATGTGCTGTAGGAGCCTTCAGCTGCCTGGGAGACTCATGATTCACACCCCCAAGGGTACTTTCTGCAGGCTGAGGGCGGGGGCTGTCTCTGCCTGCTCCCATCCCTGACGCAGATTCAGGAGCCGAGTGCCTCCTGGCCCACCCATTTAGCCAGGAGGTTCAGAATCCTGTTCTGATGTGGTTTGGAAAGAGCAGAAGGTGGGATTCCTTGTGGCTGGCTCACCACTTTGCTCTGTGACCCTTGATCACTTTTCTCCTGGGTCTGAACTGGTCAAACCCTTTTTCCCTAACTCTTGAGGGGAAAGCCATGCCTTATATGTTCTTGGTGAAGTAAGTAAAGTATTGATTCAGTCTGGCCACTTCATGGAGATGTCTGCTCTGCAGATCTCAGTGCTAAGGATCAGAATGGAGTGAATTTAGTCATTCACTTCGGTTATGTGTCGGGGATGTGGTGGGCGCTCAGGAGGCCAGAGTAAGAAAACAGCATCTGCTCTTCAGCTGGTCACAGCTTAGTATAGAGGGCAACCTGCTTAGAACCATTAATTAAAGAACATTCTTTGTAGGATGTGAAAGAGATACAAGTAAGGCCCTGCAGGAGGGAGAGGTGTGTTTGGAGAAGCATCATGGCTGAGGTTGGGGAATGAGAGAAGGCTCCCAGGAGGAGGTGACATTTGAGCTGGTCTTCGCAGGATGCACAGAGCTGTATTGGCAAACCAGCTCTTCAGGTTTTCTCAGAAAACAGAAAATGTCACTACAGCATAGGGTGTGAGGAGAGGAGTGAGCAGGTGAATTTGATAGTTGACATCTTTCTTAGATTTGGGTGAGCAACTGATGTCTAGAAGAAAGTTCTCTTGCTTTTGACCGTCAAATGTCACCTTCATATGTCAACTGACATCCCACTTGAGGGAATTCTTGATGTTTAAACCTAATTTTTCAACTTCTCATTTAATTCTCA
The DNA here is from genome assembly GCF_045843805.1 of Urocitellus parryii. Taxonomy (NCBI): domain Eukaryota; kingdom Metazoa; phylum Chordata; class Mammalia; order Rodentia; family Sciuridae; genus Urocitellus; species Urocitellus parryii. The sequence goes on along the minus strand of NC_135539.1, from coordinate 72,206,042 downwards.
ACCATCTCAAACCAGCTTTTTTTTTTTCCTCTTCTTTTTAAGAAAGCTGCCTAATAAGGTTCTGTACTACAAGATGGAGGATATAGAATAGAGCACATAGAAATTGCTAGATAATAAGTGTACCTGAACCAATAGGTATAACACCACCAGATTCTGACAGAAACACAAAGTGAGCTCCAGTCTATGCCCCCAAGATCTGCCGAAAAGCAAGCACTGGGAAATTGGGCATGTGTATTTCACCGAGGGCAGATCGATTGTCTTATGAAATGATGGAATTGCTGATTTTGAGGAACCCAGAATCTCATCCATTATTGATCTTTGGGCCTAAACAAAACCATGGATACCATAGTCAACATCTGCATGTTATTTTACTAGCATATTAAGAAGATCTCCATCATACACATAACACAGGACTGAGGTTAGTTTCTAGAGCAAGCCATAGATTTGATGTGTGGAAATTTTGAAGACAGGATTGATGGCCATCTGGGTAAGTGTGGTTCTGCCTGGGTCCAAGTGTTTATTGAGGTGACATATAGCCTCTTACCTCCCTTGTGTCCCATATGTTCCCTATAACCTTCCTTCGTCACCAAAGCCTTTGCTTGATTACTTAACCCAGTCCCTTCTCTTGAGAACACTTTTCAACAATAGTACAGACATGGCTTGAGCCACAGATCATGTTAATTGTGACCTCATTTATTTGACAGTTATCAAAAAAAAGTCCTACAAAGGAGGTGAGGGAGAGGGAAAAGGAAAACTTTAATTTTACTCCTTTCCCTAACAGATCAGGACCCCCCACTCCCACCCCAAGCAAAGCAGGAAGTTGTTACAGCACTGGATTTGCAGCTAGTCTGAGGCTTTAATCCTCATTTCCACAACTTACTTGGACTTGGAACAATTTCTGCAAAGCTGTTGTTTCCTCATCTGCAAAATAAGGAGAAAAATGATAGTGATCCTTCTACCAAGATGGTTGGGAAGATTAACTAAGATAATAAATTTATCTTTTCTGGTAGATAGTAAGCTCTCAATAAGTGGTAGCCCCTAGGGAGTAAAGCAGACCCAGCTACTGCTACTTTCAGATTCCTAAACTTCCCAATTTCTGTTTTTTTTTCTTTTCTAAATATCTAACATGACCCTGAAAGATGCAAAAGGAATAATGTTAGTCTTATACTGGCTTTAAGGAGATTTCTCCGGAAGTGAATAAAGTAAGAAGTCAGAGCTCAGAATTATTGGAGTCAGTAGCTTTGTGGGAAACAAAACAAAACAACAACAACAACAACAACAAAAACCAAAAACAAAAACAAAAAGACTGAACATACAGAAGGTCCAGTCTAGAAATGTAGAATGCATTGGTAAGTACATTATTAGAGGATTGATTCAAGTTGGATATTGATTGATGGAGCCCAACATGAATAAAACTGCAAGGGCAAGTGGAAGATTGGCAGGTGTATGGGACATTGACATTTTTTATAGAACTGAAGTGAAGAAGAATAATTGGGGACTAATTTGGGTAGTCAGGCTTTTTATTTTGCTTTTAATTTTTTGTGGCTTTGACTTCCAGAATAAGAGTATAAAGTGTCTTAGAGTTACTATAACAAATTACCCACAAACCAGGTGGCTTAAAACAAGAAAAATGTATTCTTTCACAGTTTTGGAGTTTGAAAGTGTAATGAGGTGCTGGCTTGTTGTTTCCTTCTGAAGCTTCTGGGGGACAGTTTCTTGTCTCTTCTGGCTTCTGATAGGCCTGGAATTCCCTGGCTTGTGGCTCCATTGCCTGCCTTCATGTTCCATGACTGTCTTCCTTCTGCATCTCTGTCTTTACACAACATTTTCCCTGTAAGTCTGTCCACTTTCCCATTTTTAATAAGGATACAGTCATATTGGGTTAGGGCCAATCTCTCTAATTACCCCATTGTAACTTGATTATATCTGCAAAGACTCTTTTCCAAATCAGGTCATATTGGTAGATACCAGGGCTTAGGACTTCAACAGATCTTTTGTGGGAAGACAGTTCAACCCATAACAGAGAGTTTAGCCTACAAGCAGTGGGAGTGGTTGAGTATATATGACAGAAGATATATGCTAATTGAACGTCTGAGTGGGTGGACATAATGGAAATCAAGGGACAGTTCTAGAAGAGATCAGCTTCCAAAAAAGAAATGAAAACCCTGAGAGGATATGTGATTGCCTCTAGAATTGAAGAGGGGTGGAAAGAGGGCCATGCATGGAATCTTGGGGACTTCATTTAGGAGCTGAGTAATTACTGGGGGCTCATTACAGCGTTCTAGGAGCTGCTGTTGGTGCTGGTTATGCAGTGGTGAGCTCATAAGGAAGCTCCTGATCCCAGGAGCTCACAGGCCAGAGCAGGGGGCAGGGGACACTAGGAAAGAAAGGACAGGAGGATGCAGGAAAATCAGAGGACAGTGGTCCACAATGGTAGACACCAGCAGAAACCCAAAGGCCATTCGATTTAGCAGCAGAAGGATCAAGTGTGATTTTTTGAGTCTGTAGCAGAATGTTGGCAGTGGGAGCTGGAATGCCTGGGTCTAGAAGTGGGTGGCTTAGGACAGAGGAAGAGCCTATTTCGAGATGGGAGGTCTTTGAACATTAGTATCTATGGAGCTAAAACTTTTCCAAGGAGAAAAATATTAAAAGGAAGAGAGAGAGAGAGAGAGAGAGAGAGATTGATTGAGAGAGCTGATCAGTGATGGAGAGAGGTCCCTGCCCAGGAGTTCGGGGAGTGGAGGAAGAATGAGGGAGCTTCAGACAGGAGGACCACAGGGCTGCAGGAGGAAGTGTCATGCAGATGGCTGCTGCCGAGGTGTGGATATGGTTTGAATGTGTCCCCTAGGGGTTAACGTGTTAGAAGTTTGGTCCCCAATGTGAAGGTATTAAGAGGTGATAAAACTTTTAAGAGGTGAGGCCTGGTGGAAAGTAATTAGATCACTGGGGGCATGCCCTTGGAAAAGATTAATGTAGCTCTCGAGGGACCCTGAGTTGGTTGCAAGAGCAAGTTGTTATAAAAAAGTAGGCCTGTCCCATGGTCCCACTTTTGCTTCTTGTTTCACCAGATCACTGCTCCTGCCATTGTGATATCATTTGCCATGTGGTCTTTATCAGAGGCTGAATTGATGGAGCTTCCCAATCTTGGACTTTCAGCTTCTAAGACTGTGGGTTAAATAAATCTGTCTTCTTTATATAAAGCACTGGCCTCAGGCATTTTGTTATGGCAATGGACAGTGGACTAATATAGCTGTAAGTGTTACAAATTCATAGGTGAAGAAGGTAGGAAATTCTTCCCACTTTCAGGTCACCATGAAAATACTGTTTTGCATAAAGTCTAGATGGGGAGTTCTGGAAAGTGCTGCTTGCCTTGGCCCTTTTGTAGCATCTGCCTTCTTGGCTTCTCCCTGGGAACACTCATCTGCTACTTCTTTGTCCATGGCCTTCTGACTGACTACTGATGGCCTTGCCTGCAATGTCACTGAAGCATTCTGTGGGGGGTGACAAAGGCTCTGTGGGCCCTAGTCCTAGTTTTGCCTCCTACCACATGATCTTGGGCAAGTCATTTGGCTTCTTTTGTCTTCGCTTTTCTTTTCCCGTAGAAGTCAGCAGCAAGACTAAGTGCTCCAAGCCAGCAACATTTAGCTTGAAGGATAAATCTAGCCCATGTTTATTTTAGTATACAAAGTTACATTGGATGATACGGACTGAATAATGTCCGACCCCAATTCACATGTTAAAGTCCTACCCAATTATTAGAGATCTAGAAAGGCGAAAAATTAAAAGAAATAGCTAGGGCTGTATAGTGGTTTAACTGTGTCCTCTCAAATTCATGTGTTGAAGTACTAACACCCCAGTACCTCAGTACGTGATTGTATTTGGAGCTAGAGTCTTTAAGAAAGTAACTAAGTTAAAATGAGACCTCAGGGTGGGGCCTAATCCAATATGACTGGTATCCTGTTATGGTTTGCATGTGTGGTGTCCCTCACAAACTCACGTGGGACAATGCAAGAATTTTCAGAAGTGAAATGATTAGATTACCAAAATGCCACCTCATCAGTGAATCAATCCACCAATATGGATTAACTGAGTGGTAATCACAGGCAGGTAGGGTGTGGCGGGAGGAAGTGGGTCACTGTGACTTTGGGGTTTATATTTTGTCCTTGGTGAATGGAACGCTCTCTCTCTCTCTCTCTCTCTCTCTCTCTCTCTCTCTCCTTCCTGTTGCCATGTCCTGAGCTGCTTTCCTCTGCCACACCCTTCCGTCATGATGTTCTGTCTCATTTTGGGCCCAAAGCAATGGAGTTGGCCATTCATGGATTGAGACCTCTGAAACCAGGAGCCAAAATAAACCTTTTTCTCCTGTACATGGTTCTAGTCAGGTCTTTTGATCACAGTGATGAAAAAGCTGGCTAAAACATATCCTTATAAAAAGAGGAAATTAGGGCACACATTCACAAGGGATAGGAACACAGAGAAAAAGACCACGTGAGCCTACAGAAGGTAGCATTTGCAAATTAGGAAGGGGACTGGGAAGGAGCCAGCCATCCTGACACATTGATTCTGGACTTCCAGCTTCCAGAACTCTGAGAGAATCCATTTCTCTTGTTTAAACCATCTAGTTTGTGGGATTCTATTGTCATACCCCATAAGCTCATTTGTTGGAACCTGGCCTCCTGGTGTGGTGAAAAGTGTTGCAGGGAACATGGAGAAGCAGATATGTTTGACACACTGGTTGAGAGACTGCGGGTCATAGGATAATTCTATTTTTAATGTTTTGAGGAACTTCCACCATGTGGAAGTATCCATGATGGGTATACCAATTTACCTTCCCGCCAAGAACGTTTGAGGGTTCTTTTTTCTCCATATCTGCAGAGAATATTTCTTGACTAAACCCCTAGCTTCCCAATATGGTAACCTTTCTAACTATAAATATATAGTGAGCATCAACTATAGACCGGGCCCTGTACTGGGCTCGGGGGATGCAAAAATGAGCAAATAGACATCATTGCCTGCTCTTGCAGTTTACTAGTAGAGAACTGGTTCTGTGTCTTTCGGTGGCTTTACCTCACTGACCAACGCTTGCCCTGGCCTGATCCTGTGCTCTCGAGGTGGCAGAGGCTCAGCTAAACAGCAGCCAGTTCTGAGAGCCGTACCTGGGAGACTGAAAATGACCAGAAGGTCTTTTTGCATCATCTAAAAAGTACCTCCAAATCCACTTACCCTTTGTCATGGCCCCTCTCATTGCAGAAAAAGACGGCTTTGATCCCTTGCAGTTCCTGTTCTCACAGGCACCTTATCTATTTGGATGCACTGGGATCTCCATGTTGCAAAACTGAGTCTTTGATGGGAATGTGATCTCCGACTCTCCAACAGCCCTTTAGGCTTGTGGGGGTAAGGGCTCAACTGATGCCAATCTCTTTTTCCAAATCAATAATTTTCTTTCTTAATAGGTAAAACGGAGAGTGAAAAAGAATATTGGGGGACTTTCTAAAACTTCTCAGTAGTTTCACTGAAATCAAATTAGACGTTGTGGCCCAGTTGAACACCTAGGCTTAGTCTGATGTGGGGGCAATCACCACATCTTGTGGCCTGTGGCCATTCAGCTCTGGAGCGTTACACGCAGCCATGAAACTTGTCTCTGGGACTTATCTGACCTTTAGCTGGTAAGCCAGAATTGCTTAACGTCTGGCTTCCACCAGACTAATAGCACTTTTAAGTCTAGCTTAGGTTATCATTTGACGTCCCTGAAATCCATTTCTAAGGTAAAAAGGAAGCCTAATTGAGAAAAAAAAATCCATTTCTAATGAAACAAGTCTCCAAAAAAACCTGATGTCAGGTTTTATTATGCCATCTCCATTCGTGTGTTGGCCATAGGGCTAGCTACCTCACTGCCAAAAAAGGTGCATATGGCTCTCCTATCTGTTTCTGGGTTTTCTGGAATAATTGTGTAGTGACTTATGGAGGTAGTGACACAGTGACTCTGATATATACTAGTGAGTTATTTCTTTTGGCAACTCCTTTTTTTAACCTGTAAAATTAAGGCACTAATCTAAATACTGTAGAAGCTTTCATAAAACACATCATTTTCTGTATTCACTAAAATCTGAAGGAAGCCCTTATAAGTCCATACAGATAATGGAGCTTTAGGACATTGGACTCTGCCTTCTGACACCTGTTATAGCACCTGCAAGAGCTGTGGGATTCTCTTTAACCCGAGGAAGGTATTCAATTAGCCGAGGCTTAAGGTCTAGACTTTTGGTGAGGGCTACCATGGCTCAAACTCTGGGCAGCACTCTGCTGGTAGTGGGCATCTAGATTCTGGGTCAGTGAATCCATCCTTCATCTTTTGTGAAATAATGGGAGACGAAGCTATTTGAGGGGCTTCCATCCCCAGCCTGCCCAGGAAAACAATCTTGGAATCCATGGCTCTCAGGGTTACTAGGACTGCTGGATTCCCTATTATACCTCCTTGGGGCTGGCTTGATTGTTGGCACATGGCAATAATAGAAAGGGTAAGGAAAAGGTCTTGCTGGCTAGTGATTTAAAATGACAAGAGAAGAAAATACACTCAACAACTTCTGAACAATGCCACATATTTCTAAGGTTTTGATTCATAACTAGTATCAGAATGAATGTTTTTCCTCTCAAAAAATATTCTGCGAATCAGCAGTACCAAGTTGAGCTATTCTGTCCGAGCCACTGATAGCATATCAGCTCACACAACTGGCAATTTGAAAGCATCCTAATTTTTATCTTGTGATTTAGCATAGCATTTACCTTGAAGATAGAAAAAGCTAAAACCGAGTTGCATTTCTGAAAGAGGCTCTGTACCATCTTTCAAAATAGCCTCAAAAGATTTTGAAGATGAAATGAGGTTTTGTTATGTAAATCTACTTTTAGGCTCTGGCTCCTATTAAAACCAAAACAAGACAAAAGAACAACAACTGGGAATTTTGGAAAAGATCCATAAAAACAATTTAAGTTTATTGAGAAAATAAATAGTAGACAGTTAAAAATTCTCTGTGGGGATCATTGAGAAAGTGACTTAAAGAATTAGCATTGGAGGAGGCTGATCTTATTACAGCTCTCGGGGGGGATGGTTCTCTTGTTTTCTATCCTTCTGGATTCAAGGTCAGATGACAAAAACACTAATAATAAATGTTTATGTACAGTACCTTCCTTTAAGCCCTGTTATGACCTGTGAATGGGGGAGACACGGGGCGTTCATATTTAATGATGCTCTTGTTGGTATTAAAACCTCCTCAGAGCCACCCATGTTTGATGAGGAGATCAAAGGGTGTACCAAAGACATTTGATCAAGTAGAACAAGTCTAGTGTCCTGATATGTCCTGAAGGTAGCTTCTCTCTGATCCATAGGGGGTTTGAAGGAAAGAAACCACAAAGTTTATTTTATTTTATTTTTTGGGTTAACAAGGCCATTTTGCTTTTTGAAAATATCTATCTATCTATCTATCTACATATATATGTATATATAAATATGAATGGAATAAATTATGAGTATATATCATGTTAAATATTTAAAGTCATACTGCCTTTTTAATCGCGGTTCCTTATTCTGTCCTTCCCAACCTGCATGTGAGTGGTTTCCTTGGAGAGGAATAAACGATCAAGGTTGTCATCATGCTGAGGAGCCTGTTGGCTAACTCTCCAGCCTTAGGTCACAGATATCAGCCCTGTCCACTTTTAGAATTTAGATAGATTTTTCCCACGTGATCCCTGATCTGTGACATGTCCCCAGCGTGTGAGGGTTGCTCTTCAGGGAATTCAGGACATAGACCCATTCCAAGGGCAAATGAGACCAATAGAAAGAAGGCTTTAATGGCAGAAGGTACGGTCAAGAGAAAAGTGGGCGGTGGATTAGTAGCCTCTAAAAGGAAAGGCTATAAGGGAATTTGCTCACTTTAAATGAGTGACTGTGAAAAACCAGACAAAGCAGAGCAGGAGCCTTTGGTCATTTCACCCTCTGAATGCTATGATAACTAAATTCTGTTTGGCCATGCACATGGCTGTAGGAGTTTTGTTTGCATTTTTCCAAACTGCCTACCTTTACTCTCTGGACAGTAGCAGGAAGAAGTACAATATACTTTGCTGTTTACTCTAGGAGGATGGTGCTTTTGTCCCTCCTGCATGTTTAGGCTTCTATATGTTTTTAAGGCTAATTTTTCACTAGAGTCATCGTCACTTACTAAGTAAAGGGATTTCCATTTCCATCGGGGTTAGTCACTGCTGAAATGGTGGGACTTTTTGTTGTAAAAGCGGGGAACACACAGAAGTGGCTGGTCCTGGCCCATCAGAAGAAGAATAGTGCAGCCCCTGGCCATGACCGAATTCAGGGGACTCAGAACGTCCCTGTGTCATTTAATTATCTCAAGGCCCAAGCTACTCACTCAGCTACGCTCTGTGCTTCTCCACACGGGGACTTCCTCTGGGTCTTGGCTAACGCACAGGAATTTGATGTTTAGAAAGTCACTTTCCTGTTCTTATAAACAATTCCATCATAATAACCTGGCTTCTGGCACCACAGGTTCATTTAAATTTTGCTCAGCTTGGTTTACAATTAAGATTTAATTAGTAAACTCCTTACAAAGACAGGAAATCTCCGACTTTCCCCTAATTCTCTTGTAGGCCTTTGCAGGGACCCAGCCTGTCCCTCTGCCTTTTGGACATTTGCAGAAAGTTCTCTCTAAACATTGTTATTTATATTACTGGAACTCTAAGATAAAGCACCGTTCTTTGCTTTTGGAAAATAGATGGAAGTAACTCAAGTCACTTAGAATTTAGGGTTTCTAGTTCTTTATGTAGAAAATAAGCCCTGTTCATATCTTTAAGACTAGCTAGACTCTGAGTTTGTTTGGATCCTCCCAACTCTTCTCAAACCTAGTTTCTAAAACTGGGGGACGGATGGAGAAAGGGGACGAGGGGCATTAGAGAGGAGGACCATTGATACATGGTGACATTCTTGAAAGATTCCTGACAATAGGCTGTTTCCCTGCTGAGTCGAGCCCTCGAAAGAGAGATGGCAGAACTCTCTTCCTGGGAACTCAGGTGAAAGGATTCCTATTTTTCTGGTAAAGAACAACAGGAAGACATTTGTCAAAGAGCTCAGAAGGACGAGGAGTAAAACATAGGCACCCTTAGCACAGAGCTTTCCAGTGCTGGAAGCCCAGAACTGAAACATTTTAGCCGGTCACATTTTTTTTATTGGACAAAAGCGAAATCTATTCATCCTGAGAAAATGAGGTTCCTGAGGGAAAAGGCTAGAAACTTTTGGATCAGAGCTTAAGTGTTGTTGATACGCTTGATGCAGTAGGACTCACATTAAAACATTTACTTTGACCTCACAATGATGATAAAACATTTAGAAGAGGGATTTCCTCTTCCTTTGCAATTTGTTTTGTTTCGGATTGCATCCTGCAATAAGCCGGAGCACTTCATGCGATCTTTGATCCTGAAGGAAAATTTGTCTGGATAGATGAATGACTCCTTTTTCAACAATTCAGTCTTCTAAAACTTGTTTACAAGCCATAAGTTGTCTCTGATTTTAGATACATGTATACTCAGAGAGTTAAAGGATTAATTTTTTTTTAATCAATCTAACTTAGTCCATGTTGATGTCTATGATCTTACTGTTTTAGGCCTAACAGAAGATGAAAGTCTGGATCAGAAAGATTAAGTGCTTTTCCTGAGGTCACACAGCAAACTTGGAGGCAGTGGTGACACATGGCTTGTTTGTTTGTGTTTATTGGAATTGTGTGCGGCATTCTGGGCCAACTCAAAGGGAGAGGTCATTAGAAGCTGTAAAAATCAAGCTCATGATACTTGATGGGTGCTTCTCTTGGGCAGTCTCTGTACTTGATGCCCTTGACAGCTTTTATGAGGCTTTGGAATGTGTCAGTAGATAACGCTGTGACCCTGAAGAGAGGGCAAACCAACCCTTTCCTCTGGGAAGCCTCATCCCCTGTTCTGCAGCAAGTTTTCAGTCACAGGAGGATGTTCAAACTTTACATTCCAAATGGCTCTGAAGAGTTTGGAGAGCATTGAAGAAGTTGCTGGTCCAAGGAAAGAGGGCTGTGCCAGTGGTCCTGCAGCTTAGCTGCACCATTTCTGATAATCTGGAAGCCCCAGAAAAAGACTTTCTCTCCACGACTATTTGACTGGGGGTTTGGACCAGGACCTAGTGACATAGTGAGGTTCCCATTCTTGCTCGAGATGCTGAGTGCAGTGCTCTGGCCCTAGGACCCATCTCTTGAGAGCTCTGGTGACAGGAGTCCAGGAATCAGAAAAGGAGAGCAGTGAGGAGGGAGAGGGAGGAAGGAGTTCTGAAATAGTGAGGAAAAGAAAGCAGAACGAAGGAGGAGACAAAGGAACACAGACGTGCCAGAGACAGCCAACGGCTCCCAGAGGACTATTTCCAATTGAGATCTCACTTAACGGCAGCACAACCATTAGAAACCACAACAGATGTCCCTCTGTGTCGCCCGAAGAGTAGGAAAAGCCAACACAAAGATCTGTCCACGAGTCCCTTAATTTCTCTGGATTAGAAATGCTACTTGAGGAAGAATTATTAAAAAAAATATGTATATATTTTAATAATTTTTTTCTCAAGTAGCATTTCTAATCCAGAGAAATATATATATATATATATATATAGTTTTTTTTTTTCTACCAAAAGAACCAAATGCAATGCCTGAAACTTGAATAAATCCTGTCTGGAAAATAGTAGCTATTTAAAAAAATATATCCTGGTACAACAAGGGATATTAAATATGGAGTAGATATTTTTAACAGATTATGTTATGGGATTATACATTATCCTGGTGTGCTTATGTTGTAAGTAGTACACAACCTTTATGCTTAGGCAATGTATCCTAAAGCTGGGTTGAAACACAGTAGTGTCCAAAACAGAAAAAATATATGATCATAAGGAAAATAAACGCCAAAGCTGGAAAACACACGCACCTATACACACAAATAACAAAACTTAGAAAAAAATATGTGTGTATTGTGTGCACATGTGTGTGTGTGTGCATACAAACATATTTAAATAGAGGCTGATTGAAAAACTAACAGAATCACCAGGCTTCTAAGAAAAGAACTTGTTAATTTCCTGGCCATTTGATATTACTAACAGTAAATAAGAGTAGCAAACACTCATAGAGGGTTTGCTCTGTGCCAGGCACACCCCCAAAGGCTTCTCTGTGTGTAATATGCCATTTCACGTCACATCTAACCCAAGTTCCCCTAATACCTACACAATTCGAATCAGAATTTGGATCCCAACATCTGCTGGCAGAATCTTGCTTTTAAGCGGAATATGGCATTTCCTCTCTGTTTTCCTACGTACAAGTGACCAAAGCATAAATGTTGCGTTGATTGGATCAAGTTTTAGAATTTAATGAGCAGTTCCAATTTGGAACCTCAGGGAGGACCTGTGTCCAGAGCAACTAAAGAAATACAGTGGGACCTACACTCACACAGGGCATGTTTCCTGTGGGTGTAACGTTTCATCAGTTTCTAGCCAAGCTGGGCAGAGTCAAGTTACCACCACCCTTAGAGAAGAAGCAGGAATAGATCCCTAAAGACATAACTAGGATTAAAGTGTTCTGTCAAAACATACATCCCAAATCAAGGCAGTAGACGCGCTTTCACAATACCCTCTGTGTGTGTGTGTGTGTGTGTGTTTTAAGAATAATGTATTCATATTAGCTGTCTTAAAAATTCTGCTGGAAGCCCCCCAAAGAGAGCCCTTGGCTTTTCCCTGGGGGCATGTCCAGCACATGGTTTACATAAGCTGCAAGAGCTTTGTCTTTAGGTTCTGTCTAGGTTTGCACATCATTGTATTGACTTCCTTTGTCTTATTGTATGTCCAAACATACAAATCCCTCAACTCTTGACCTTTTCCTTTCTTTCTTTTTTTTTTCCCTCTCTTTATATTTTAAGTGGAGTAGAGACTTAGGAAGATTTGTCACTCTTTTTTTGTTTGTTTAAGCTCCAGAGTTAGAAGAGTAGTTAGAAGCTACTCAAACATGGAGAGGCACAATAAAACTTAAAACTTGAGATGCTTAGCAAAAGTTGCAAAGGCCCTTCTTCCATCTTCCTGGGTACTATCTGGTCCAGCATCCTGGCAGGGTACTCTGTGACCACCGCTGTCAGCACAACAGGGAGGTTCCCAGCATCCCCTGGGAGGCCATGCACACATGCATCCTCTCACGTAATGCTTGACCTCAAGCGTGGTTTGCAGAGAGTACATTGGAGGTGATGTTTGATTCTTATTACACTTGGACCCAACAGGAACAATGGGTACTTTTGTAGAGCATTTCTGTTCCATACTTACTTTGATGCTCATAACTGTTCAATGAATTATGAAAAAAACCACTATTCTTTCTGCAGATTATAATTCTACTCTCCTACATATTTTCTGTGGTGGGGGGGCGGAGTAGATATGGTACTTTACCACAAATAAGCTCTCCCAAATTTTTGTTGCTTGTTTAATTAGACAATTATCTGTGGTTTTGTCAATCAGCAAATCAAATACTTATTTGATGTCCTAATGAATGTGATTTAAAGTACTATGGAGGATAAAAAAAGTAAAAATGAAATAGGTGCTGGCTTCAATGAGCTTATGGTATATGCAGTTAGAAAGACAATGTGTGGTCTTGAAGACAATGAATAAAATAGATTGTATAAGGTAAGTGGCAAATCATACATATTTTAACCAATCTCTCAAATACCTGTTATAGTCCAGGCACTATTCCAAGTCTTAGGAATTTAAGAGTGAGTAAGAGGGAAAAAAAAAGCCTCCCCTATTAAAACCAACCTCCTCGATGGCAGGAAAGACAATAGACAAAATAATTTAGTAAAACAGATTTTTCTGTTTTATGAAAATTATAATATTTGTTCATGAAAAGTACAATAAAGGAAAACAGAGAAGGAAGAAGGGCTAGCAACTTCTGAGGCTGGCAGTGATTTAAGGATTCCTAGACAGGCCTTGTTAAACACAGGGCCCTTTCAATAACAACTCAAGGGAGGGAGGAGTTAGTTATGCAGCGGCTCCGGGGAAGAGCATTTCAGGCAGAGGGAACAGCCAATGTAAAGGCCACAAGGGGAGCATTTCGGATGTGTGGAGAAGTTGCAGTTGATGTGGCTGAGGGGGTGGGTGAGGGAAGGAGCAGAAAGAGAGGAAATCTGAGACACAATGCAAGTCTTGCTGATCATGGCAAGGACTTTGGATTTTGCTGTGATTGAGATGAGGCGTGTTGAGATGATTTTGAGCAGTGCAGCAGCTTAATGTGACTTGAACAGATACAGAGTAGAAGCAAGGTTGGGGCATGGAGAGGCACAATCAAACTTAAAACTGAGATGCTTAGCAAAAGTTGCAAAGACCCTTCTTCCCTGCAGAGATGCCTGGAGGTGCTCAGGGAGGACTTTGTGGATTGGAAGCAGGCATGGGAGTAGAGCACGAGCAAGCAAATGCAGATAGTGTTTGTGCAAGTTAGGGGTCCGAGTAAGTTTAAGAATGGGTTGACATTGGCTGACAAGAGAGACTGCCAAAAGAACAGACTTGGGGGCAGATAGCAAGAGCTTAGTGCTGCACATGGTAAGTGTGGAATGCTTGCTGGGATTCTGAGAGGAAGCACACAGGAAGGTGGATATATGAGTCTGTATTCCAAGACAAGGTCTGGATTAGAATTATAAAACCATAAAACTAAAGGAGTTCAGCCTGAGATTGTGTCCCAATAGGAGGGAAAGTCCAAAGATTGGGCTCTAGCGTACCCCGCCATTTATGGGTTAGGTAATGAGAAAAATCTATAAGAAGATTGAGAAGCATAGTGAAACCTAAATACGAGGATGCCAAGGGAAGGAAAGCGTTCAAGAAGAGAGTAATTAACTGTGCCAAATGCCACCAATAGGTCAGAAAGATGAGGTCCAAAGACGGATGATTGGGTTTAGCAATATGAGAGTCTAGTGACCCAGATGAAGTAGAGTCAGGACCAGGTTGGGTGAGAACATGCTCGAAGGAGTTCAAGAGAAAAAGGATGGGGAGAATTTGTAGACCAAGAACACAGGATATCAAGAAATTTTCCAAAAAAGGAAAAAGAAATGGGGAGAGAGCTAGAGGTAGAAGTGAGGCCAAGAGCAAGTTCATCATCATTTTGCTTTATTAAAGCAAAAGAAATAGCACATCTGTATGTTGATTTAATAATGCAGGGAATTTTAATAATTTATGGAAGAGAGGAGAGATTTGAAGCAGCAATGTCCTTAGGTAGGTGTGAGAGAATCTACTGCCCAGGTGAGGGGTTAACCTTGGGTGGGAGCACAGAGTTCAACTCTTGTAACAGCAAAGAAGGTGGAATATAGGGGTACATCTGCAGGTGCAGATTGGTGGGTACATGTGGGAGTGTCTGCAGGTGGCAGGATTGAGGCCCCATTCAATATTACTGATTACTGATTTTAAATCAATGCATTCCCTTAGCTGTGTTTTTCTCCAATATGCTCAGCTGCGTGGGTTCCGTGGGAGAGAGATGGACTAGTCAGGATTGGATTCTTCTGAGTGAGCAGGAAGCAGAGAACTGAACAAAGAGTGGTCCTCTGCACTTGTGAGGGAGTGATTTATTTTTTTTTGTACTGAGGATTAAACTAAGGGGTGCTTTGCCACTGAGCTATGTTCTCAGTTCTTTTTACTTTGTATTTTGAGACAGAGTATAGATAAGCTGCTGAATGTCTTGCTAAATTGCCCAAGTTGGCCTGGAACTTGGAATTGTCCTATATTATCTTCCCTGTCACTGGGATTACAGGTGTGTGCCACTATTCTTGGCAGCAATTTTAATGAGTGTCCAAGGAACTCACACCGAAAAGGACAGAAGTGTCTGAAGAGGATAAGGAAAATAAACAGGTGTAGAATCAGTAACAGTAAGACCCCATCTGAGTTCAAAGGGTGTTGGAGTTGAAGTATCGGAAGGAGGGGATTAGAAAGGGAGGGTAGTGGAGAAAGGAGTGTCAGAAATTACAAGAATTGTGAAGGGATGTTGGTTATGATATACTAAAGGGATATGGTTAGAGGCATGGGGAGGACCTGCAACTGGAGCACAAGAGGAAAGGAATTAAGAATGGGAAGATCAGTAGATACTGGAATCACTCAGAATTAGAGCAGGAGTTTGTTAGGGAGGGTGGGAGCTGAAATCTTTGAACAATTGGTAGTGATGGTGGTGAGCCAGGAGCAGGCTTGAGTGGTTGGCTGCTCCCGGAGGGTAATTGGTGGTAGAATTTTTAGACAGGAAGGCAGAAGAGTGGCTTAGAAACAGCCCTGAAGAGTCAGGGAAGGTGTTACATGCTGCCTCCGAGTCCAGCTCCCCTGCTTCATGATCACTTGGCAAAACTGCCATCCAGGCAGCCCATCTCTCCCGCCAGGACACCCATGTGGCAGAGTGAGCAGGATGCAGCCTCAGCAAGATATGAGGAGTCACGTTCCCATCATAGCACAAGCTTAGGGACATGGAAGTGTTTGCAGATGGTCAAATGTAGTACCAGAGGCATAGTGAAGGGGTTTCAAAAGATGAGGGGCTGTCATAGATGGGCTTAGAGAAGGCCATGCATAAACTAAATGTGAATTAGAGTCTGGGAACAAGGGACAACCTGATTCTGAGTTCCCTACCTGACCTGGTCACATACTCAGAGACAGGTTTTGTGTGTTGAGGGAAGGAAGAGTAAAGGGATAGATTCCAGGAGCCTGGAACATTCCAAGGTTCTCACCTGACTCCCCCTCAGTTCCTTTAGATGGAGACGGGGAGTCTAGGCGATAGTCTTGCCCAGCTCAGGACCACTGTCTTCATTCCTCCCAGCAGTGGACAACATGGAGATTCCCTAACCCTCAGCTCCTAGACAAACGCTTGTCCTTGTATGGTGTATGCATCCTTGAGTCTGATATTAGTCAATCATCCCTTTCGCACGGAGGCTGCCCCAGTTCCCAAGGGCTGGCCCTGTGCCGAGTGTACAAAGATGAAGCAGGTGAGTTCCTGTCCAGTCGCCACCATTAGCATCCCAAATGACACAGAGCACATTTTCCACCTTTTCATAGCAAACACTGTTGAAATGACATCTTACCTAGAAACTCTCAATGCAAGTTTTTGAAAGAATTTTATCTCTTCCAGACACACATAGCATCTTTGGCCCCTTTGAACTCCAGAGCTGAGTGATCTGACATGACCAATAGGAGACAGTGGGAGCATATGGGGTGTCACCCTGTTCTGTGACCTCCTCAGTGGTGCTGCTGCTGCTAATGCTTGGACAGACAGAGCCAACTTCCCAGAGTCAAGAGGGCTATTTTTTTTTTTGTTCAAGGATCTCTAAGTGGCCGAATGTAAGCTTTTAAGTCCATTTGCAGGAAGTAATAATTCATTTCCTCATTTTTATTATTCAAAGGAATTAAAATTGAATGTACAATAATGAGAGCAAACAGTGTTTGGCAAACAGCAATGACAATAAGAAATAGTAAACTAATTTATTCAATAACATGGTTAATGGCTTTAGTTATATTGTGTATTTTCTTCAAAAGGAGCACAACTCTTGCTAAGAGGCTCTTTGAACTATTGAATAGAGTCATCAAATTCCCATTAAGATTTTTGGAATTCAAAGACCCCCCAGCTAGGGAGTCCATGTGGTATCATTAAAATATATAAATGAAATGCCTCTGAGTTCCCTACCATTACCAAAGAATAGATCCTCAGATTATTTTTTCAAACATTTTTTTATTGGTGCATTATAATTGTACATAATGATGGGATTTGTTGTTACATATTCCTACATGCACACAATATAACAATGCAATTTGGCTAATATCACTCCCTAGCATTCACTTCCTCTCTCTCCTCTTTCCCCTCTATTGATCTCCCTTTGATTTTCCTGAGATCCCAGTCCTCCCCTATGATTCTTTCCCTTTTTCCTTTTTAGCTTCCACACATCTGAGAGAAAATATTTAACCTTTGATCTTCTGGGTTTGGCTTAGTTTGCTTAACATAATGGTCTCCCGTTCCATCCATTTTCTTGCCAATGACATAATTTCATTTTTCTTTATGACTGAACAAAACTCCATCATGTCTATATCTATATAACACATTTTTTTTTTATCCATTCATCCATTGATGGGCACCTAGGCTGGTTTCAGTTTGGCTACTGTGAATTGTGCTGCTATAAATATGCATGTATCACTGTAGTAAGTTGGCTTTAATTCTTTAGGATAAATATGGAGAGTATAGCTGGGTCATATGGTGACTCCATTCCTAATCTTTTGAGGAACCTCCATACTGGTTTCTATAATAGTTGTACTACTTTACAATCTAACCAACAAAAGTGTTCCATTTTGCTCCACATCCTCTCCAGCTCTTATTTATTTTTTAGAAAAATATCGCCTAGTTGTCAATGGATCTTTATTTACTTATATGTGGTGCTGAGAATCGAACCTAGTGCCTCATGCATGCTAGGTAAGTGCTCTGCCACTATACCACAACCCCAGCCCTCTAGCATTTGTTGTTTGTATTCTTGATAACTGCCATTCTGACTGGAGTGAGATGGAATCTCAGTGATTTGCATTTTCCTAATTGCTAATGATGTTAAACATTTTTTTCATGTACTTATTGGCCATTTGTATTTCTTCTTCTGAGAAGTATTTTTAAATTTATTTACCTACTTGTTAATTGGGTTATTTAGTATTTTGATGTTAAGTTTTTTGAGTTCTTTATATATTTCTAGATAAAAATCCTGTCAAGAGTCACTAGCAAAGATTTTTTTCCCCATTCTCTAGGCTCTCTCTTTGCATTTCTAATTGTTTCTTTTGTTGTGCAGAAGCTTTTAAATTTAATGCTATCCCTTTTATTAACTTATGGTATTGTTTTCTGATCTTTAGGAGCCCTATTGAGAAAGTCGTTGCATGTGCTTGTAATACTTGGGAATCAACTTAAAAAGAGGTGAAAGACCTCTACAGTGAAGATATTTAGATTCTTAATTGCCCTGAAGAGTTGAAGAAACTAGGGGTCTGACTAAGATACAGAGGTGTGTGTATTTTGGGGGCTTGGAAGGGAAAGGGATATCACGAGAATATTAAGTCATTAAGTGTATGCTTAAGGCTACTGAGATTGACACCACTTACTAAAATGGCAGATGAGCCATGAATTTCATTCATTTTGTTATTTGCAGTCAAGTAACCCTTTTTTATGCATAGATGTGGAAACCAACAGAAAACCTACAGGATTTACCAATTGCTCTCAAATTGTCACCCAAATCATAATTTGTGCTTTTTTGCCCCCCTTCATGAATTTAAACATTTCAGAAGTATTGTTAGACCCCTAAGATCATCCTTAGGAAATGTGGGCACCTTTCAAGAGCAATAATCCAAGGAGAATTTCTAGCTCAGACTGGGTCAATGCTATCTTAGTAGAATATTCAGTTGGAAAATACATTTACTCCTTTTTGTTCTAAGGTTTATTGAAAAATGACTTATAGACTAAAAATCAACATGTTTAATGTATACGATTTGATGAGCATGAATATATATACATATACCCATGATCATGGCCTCACAATCAAAGTACTGAATATATCCATCATCTACAAATGTTTCCTCCTGTCTTTTTAAATTTGATTTGATTTTGGTAAGGATTTTTAACCTGAGATTCACCCTCTTAACAAAATTTAAATACATGATGCTATGTTGTTAAGGTAGGTGCCATGCTGTATAGCAGATCTCTAGAACTCGTCTTTCTCATCTTTCATAACTGAAAACTTTATACCCGTCAACTAATTCCCCATCTCCCTTTTCCCAGCCCATGACAATCACTGTTCTGTTTTCTGCTTCTAAGAGCCTTTAGATACTTCAGTAAGTGGATTCATTTTCAGAGATTGGCTCATTTCACTTAGCATGATGTCCTCTAAATTCATTGATGGTGTTGCAAAAAGTAGGATTTCATTCTTTTTTAAGCCTAAATAATGTTTCTTTGTATGGATTGACTAATTTTTTTTCACCCATTAATGTCTTGAAGGACATCTGGGTTGTTTTCACGTCTTGGCTATTGTGAATAGTACTACAGTGATAACAGAGCGCAGTTATCTCTTCAATTCTTTTGGACATGTGCTCAGAAGTGATATTGCTGGAGTATATGGTACTCATTTTATTTTGTTTTTGTGATGCTAGGGATCAAATCCAGGGCTTCAATGCATGCTAGGCAAATACTCTACCACTAAGATTAAATCCTAAATTCTATCTTTAACATTTTGAAGACCCTCTAGATAGTTTTCCATGGGGCTGCACCATTTTGCATTCCCACCAACAATGTATAATGATTCCAGTTCCTTTGCATTCTCATCAATACTTGTTATCTTTTAGGAAAGCATTTACTCCCCCCCTTTTTTTTTTGGTACTGGAGATTGAACCCAGGGGTGCTTTGCCACTGAGCCATATCTCCAACCCCTTTTTATACTTGTCTCTAAATAGAGACGGGGTCTCTCTAAGTTGCTTAGGACCTTGCTAAGTTCGTGAGGCTGACTTTGAACTCAAAGTCCTTCTTCCTCAGCCTTCCAAGCTACTGGGATTATAGGCATGTGCCGCCGTGCCCTCCAAAGCATTTACTTTTAACGCATAATCTCTTATTTGATAATAACTTAAAAAATGTTGTAGCACAAAGTAAGTCTTTAGGAAATTGATTTGGTCTGAGGAAGTGATTCTCCATCTTGAGGACATACTTTCCATGGAGTGGAGTACCAGAATCTCAGCAGAGGGAAGTAGGAAACTTTTAGTTTTTATTGAAAGAGGGCCAGAGTTTTCAAAAAGCTGAACAAAATAGACCTAGGGCACAACAATGTTTCCCAGCAGAACATTTAAGAATTGGTTAAAAAACAAAACAGTTGTAGTCTATCTTGCTTATGGGCAAGATGAAACAAGGGCAGACCATTTTGAGGGACTTAAAAGATCACAGTATCAAAGTCTGAGCATTTTCTGAGAGTAGAATAAGTCCTTACAACTGACATACTTCATCAGTTTGTCAGTTCCTTTGAAGCAACACAACTCTTTCGAAGCATAAGATTTAATTCATGGGCTAGTTGGTGTCAAGATTTTCAAATAAAAAACATATTCTGCCTTTTCCTTGATTTTTTTTCAGTGTTTGCCAGTGACTCAAGCATGTTCAGCCTTAAATTAAACTTGATTTTTCAAACTGCATATGCTTGTGTCATATACAGCTCTGGAAAGAACTTTCAGGATCTTGCATCTAGATGCATTTGGGCTAGGTCCCATAGAGAGCTTGCTTTGCTTCATCTCTCGGTCTCTTTGTTTTATTTTACATTTACTTTCAGGAACACTAAGAGTATAATTGAAAAAAAAAATAGCAACAACAACAAAAAACCCTGCTTCCCACCCCAGTTGTTCTCAACGTTGTTTAGAAATTTAAATGAAATCCCTCGATGATATAGAACTCTTTCAGCACTGATCATGAATAACTGTATAAATATGCAGTTTCTGTGTTACTCTCAGTTAAGGATGAATACAATTTGAGTCAAGGAGAAAGAAATCCCCATCCAAAAAATTGGGGTGGAGGGAAATTGAGATTTCCTAAATTTGCTGCCTAACCAAGTCCTCATCTCAGGGACTCTGGTTCCCCTTGGATATGGGGCTAACTCACCGACAAAACAACTCGTGCTTAGAGTTTCACAGCAAACAATGACTGCCCCGGCCAGTCTCCTGATGACTTTTGTCTCCTAAACCTAATCCCGTGATAAACCTCTTGTTTCCTATGCTTGACGTGCCCCTCTTTTACTGGTCCCAAACCCATCAGAGGCATTGTGGTTGGCTCATTGTGAACAAACAGAACTGACAGTTTCCTTCCGCAAAGTAAACAGCGCTGGCACTTAGACACAGTTCAAAGGGTTTATCACCCCAATGTGGCTGTTCTTTTTAGGTGAGCAAGTAGGGTCAGCTCTAACTTCTAATTAAATGACTTTATTCTCTACCGGCATCCCTAATTTTTACTAGTAGTAAAATACTGTATAATTACTGAACCAGTGGCCTGTGCTCACAGCCCACATTTTTTTCCTGTTTTTCTCCCCCGCACCCTTCCCTGCAATAACCATTAACCCCTCATTCGGGTTTAATTTTGTTGCCATTTATGAACACAACATGGCCCAGTTAATGGAATGGGTGGCCCCATTTATGCCACTCTGGTGTTAGATTTCTCTCTGCTTTAACTCTGGGTAAATGACTCCTAATCCAGTCTCCATGGCTTTCATTCTCTTGGTTACCATGATGTGAGTTCCCTGGAAGAAAGGCCCAGAATGCAGGGGCCTCCTGTGGCAGAACAGAACATCAATGGTGTATGATATCATGCCCACGTCTGGGAAAGCACTGTCCCCCCCGTAAGGGGGGGTCCCACAGCTGCCCTCGTGGGGATGAGTCTTCCTGGTCTCCAGAGGAACCCATTCAGATGTCCTATTGTTCCACCCGGCACTTACTTCCTTCTGTTTATTTCAGCTTTAATAAACCAATGAGTCATGCTGCTTACTTGTGAGTCCAAGTGACTTCCCACCTCAGGGTCATTCCAGAAGGAGCCCAGTCAGAGATCTGAGCAGTTTTTGAGGCCCGACTTGGTTTTATAATTGCTTTATGGAAAAACATCGGAGGCCAAGGGCTTCAAGAACCTTTTGCTTCCTTGATAGCAAACTTCTCAAGACCACTGGACCAACTCCCACCTCCCCACGGCTTCAGATCTCTCAGCATCATGGTCGGGGTCACTGGCTGATCATTAGTTTACTCTGCTGGGGGGATTTTCCTAACATGTCCATTATTAAAAATGGCCCTCTGGTGTCCTTTAGGTAATTGAGGTAAACAGCCAGGAGAGGGGAGTGTACTTTAGGAAGAGAACCAGACTCCAGGGACCAGGATGATCCCACTCCCTCCCAGTCTCCCTTCCTGTAGGACAGGGTGTGAACAGAGGACTCTGCTGAAAGGGGCTTTAAGAGTCTCCAGGAGAGAGTTTGGGCTGTTGTAGGAGCTTTTATTTTTTACCTTATTGGTTTATAAGGAGAGATTCTTCTACAGAGAGCAACAGGTAGAAGGAAACCGGAAGGTAATATCTTGTAAGCAGTATAGTAAGTAAAAATAAAAGATTTCATTTTTGGAAAAGCATAGCCCCCCTCCACGGGTACAAAGGATTTATGCATGTTGATGTTTAACTTAGTGAGGGGAGCATCACATTGTTAGTGGGATTGAGCTTTGAGATGAAGTTCAGGAAAGGCAGCAGCAGAGGGCTTCCCATTTCACACCCCTGTCTTTCCCCCATGCCACATCCCAGCCTAGCCCTCCTCCAATATTGAAACCTTGTTTGGGAACAGAGCTTCTGTAAAGACCTTTCTATTATAGATCAGGACATCTGGGGTTTTCTCTTGTCACTAACCTTGGGAAAACCATGTCTCTCTGTACATGTGACCACAAGGGAACAAAAGCTGAAGGTGTGACATTTGAATTGGTGCTGAAGGATGAGTACACCTTAGCCACAGGAAGGGTTGGGCAGGAGGGGAGGAGATAAGCCAGGAGGATTCCCAGCCCAGCCTGCGTAGGAATGAAGACTGTGAACAGAAAGGCGGAAAGGCGTTCTAAGTATTCAAGGACATGAAGGAGGGCCACTGGCTGCAGCTCTGGTGGCTGTGGGGGCAGGGGGAGACCAGGCAGGACCAAAGCAGACCAGGGAGACAGAAACCAGAACTGAACCTGCCTTGTTGAGTATTTTAATATTAACCTAATAACAACGAGGAGCCCATAAAGTGTTTTAGTAGAAAATTGACTGACAGTGTAGTGTGACCCCACCCTCAACGTGGTGACGTCAGAGGAGGTTAACTGAGACATACAGAACTGGGGACTCATGGACCTAACACAATTTTTTTTTAATTGCTGGGGAACATATAATGTTGTTATTTCTTTTAAAAAAATCACCAAACAAGTCATTAATAGAAATGATAACAAAGTATCATCATTATCATGATTGTAAAAAAGGATGGGATATTTTAACACCAAAGGGAAGAAAAAGGACAATATCAGAATAAAGGCAATTATCTAAACAGTTTATGAAGAAAAATAACATTGTTGTTGTTTTGTTCTTGTTATTCTGTCTTGGACCTGGGAAAAACTTCTCACTGTGGCTTTTGTGGTTGTACTGGCACTTGGAAACTCTGGTCAAGATAATGAGTTTTGTGGATAATGAGAGAAAATTCCAGGAGTACTTTATGGGAGAGGAGATGCTCTGCTGGAGGTGGTTAGAGATAAAGGGAAAGACTGGAAATGAAAGCCCCTTGCAAATGCTTGCAAAAGAGCAAGGACTCCATCAACACCAGTTGAGGCTTAAGTGGAATACGGTAATAGCAGCAACAGCTAATCTATATAATGAACAATTTCGCATCTGCTGTTTAGGTGTGTACCATTTGAGAGGTAGGAAAGAGAGGTATTATTCATCCCATGCTTTAGGTGAAGAAGCCATTTAAAGGGTTCCATGACTTGCTCATGCTTACCCATAAAAGCAAAGTTTGAACTCTGATGCACTGACATTAAGGAGAAGGAAGGAGAGAAATGTCATAGTGAAAGATGAGTACATAGGGATGCAAAAGAAAAAGGGAATGAGCAGGGATTTAGGCTAGAGTAGAATACAGAGAGAAAAAAAAGATGCAGGGGTTTAAAAAGCGTGTTTTGCTTTGTTTTGTCTGTTATTTCCCTACTGCTTTTTAAAAATGCAGTACTAAGGACTGAATCCAGGGCCTTATGCAAGCTAGGTATAATACTCTACCACAGAGCTACACTCCCAGCCCCTCCCTACTGATTGATTATTCAGGATAGAAAGGGCTGAGTTTTGAATGGCAAAGTAAGATTTGTCAGCATTATGAACATCTACAAGATGGTGTAAACAGATCCTTCTGAGATTAAGCTAGTTTTGCTATATTTCAATTATCTATTGCATATCTTGTCCCCAATTGACACTCCGAGCAACACCAGTTTTCTAGCTCCTTCTGCATACACGCCAGCTATCTCCTATCATGCTTTCTGAATAAACCAGCATGTATCAAAAACTAATTTTAATATGAGCATAAACATACATGAGCAGATCGGCACATCTGCCATGAACAAATTACATGATGGATTCCAAAGTTAAGATGAGCTCTTTGTTGGCACTCAATTGTGGTATGGCATTGTGAAAAGAGCACTGGTTTTGGAGCCGGGCAGTCCTGGGACTGGATTCTGCCACTCTTAGCTCTATAACCCTGGGTAAGATACTTAGTTTATTTCAAACTCTGAACTTATAGGGTTGCTGAAATAATTACAGAAAATTCAACAAACTTGGCTTATTCTACAAACGTTTATTAAATGTTTACAGCTTGCTGAGCACATTCAAAGCACTAGAAATGTTAATAATTAAAAAAAAAATAGATGAATTGTCTACCCTCAGAGAGTTTGCGTTCTGCAGTGACAATTGCCATGGGCCAGGGACATGCCTGACATATTGCAGATACCTAGCCGGTGTTTTCATCTGATGACGCCACTCCGTGAGCACTCCTGAGAGGGCTGACAATCTTGTGCTGCACGTCACTCGTTGGAATGACTTTAACTTCTAAACTTGCGCCGGCCAAGGCAGTAAACACTAGCTACATGTGACTTTTGAGCACTTGAAATGTGTCTAGTGTGTTTGAGGACCTGACTTTTTAGTTGCATTTGTTTATTCACTTATATTTAGATTTAAAATCTAAAGGAGCATAAAATATTTTTATGGCAAACACATCTTTTTTTTTTTGATTGTTTAAATAGGACTATACTTTAGTTAAACCATTGGAAATTTAGTTTCTAAATTGATATGTGCTGTAAGTACATCTAAGATATAGATCTAACTTATGAGTGTGAAAAATGTAAAATATCCCAATCATCTTTTATATGGATGTTATATGGACATGATATTAACATTGTATTGTCAGTATGTTGTTGATGTTAATTTCATTTGTTTTCTTTTTTCACGTAGCTATTATTTCTTTTTAAATTGCATTTGAGGCTACCATTATATGTTTCTTGGACAGCACTGCTAGAGACCCTATTGAAAATATTTCTTTTTAGGGGTCAAAGCTATATCACCATGGGTCATACTTACAAAGTCACTTCAAAGACTTCCAGGCATGTGAGATAACCAACTTTGCTGCATTTTGTCAATGAAATTGGAATAAAATGATGTTTTAATTATGCATAGAACCTCTCTTATGAGCATCTGTTGAAACAACGTAGAAAAAAAGAAATAACAAGATCACAATGTCAAAAAGCGAAAAGGAAGAATTACAAAGATCATCAGTGTTTTAATGATTATGGCTGGAACTGGGGATGTTAGAGAAAGTGACAAATGAGTTCTGTCTTTTAATGTGGGAGAGTTGGTTGATATTGTATTCTAATTAATTCTCTATGTTCCAGATACTGGCTAGAAATTAATACATTTCTTTTGTGACCTTTATATTTGATACATAGCAAATTACTTCTTCATCAATTAAAAAAAAACAAAGTTGACATACACATTAGCTTCCATATCTAATTTATCATGGTGTTGACAATAAGCAATCCATCTAATTAATTATTTTTCATTAAGAATGCTCAAGAAACTCCAGACACAAGTTCATTTCTTTGTACTCAGTGTCCCTATTCAGAAATGGTTTGGAGAAATACGTTCATTTGTGCAAATTTAGACCTTAAGCACCAAATTCTTTGGAAAGACCCCATCTGGGCATGCAGTAAGTGCATGGATCCTCACTTTGTTTTTGATGTTCAGACAGAGCTGGTAAGGAGAAAAAAGATTACAAACCAAGATGTTGATGAAACTTTGAAATTCTAAGGAATTATTTCTTAACTAAAGTGAACATTTTTGCTGCCTTGCTGAACTCCTTATATTAAGGCCATAGTAGTGCAATGTCCTATATATGTGTATATAAGATGTGTATATGAGCCTCTATTCTGTGGGTTCTAGATCTGTGGATTCAACCAACCATGAATAAAAAAAATAATATGACAATAAAAAGAATGGGAATAAAAGTACAACCATGAACAAGTCATATAGAAAGAATTTGAAGTATATAAGAGGATGTGTGTAGGTTAAACAAAAATACCATGCCATTCATATAAGGGACTTGAGCATCCTTATTCTGCATATTCATAGGAGTACTGGAACCAGTCCTCTGTGGACAATATAGCAGATCCATACTACAGTAATAGTATAATGTGCCTTATGCCCATGATTGGCATGAAGATTTTTCAGAAGGACCCTTGGCCCACTCCGTCTGACATCTTCTTTCTGTCTGCTGGTCACCACTCCTGAGTAGCATGAACATCTCTGCTGCATCAAGACCATTCACAACAGGGCCCAAGTGGCTCCTGATCTGCATTTTACACCTTCTGAAAAAGTGTGATCTGAAGTAGCAATGAGTCAAATATCATAGTGAAATGGAAGAGTCACTGTCATCCACCCACATTGTGCCACTTGAGCTGGCTTCCTCGAGGTCATCTGTCACTAAACCCAATGGATTCTTTCCATTCCTCATCTCACTTAATTTTCCTCCTGCATTTGTCACTCTCCACCCCTCCTTCCATGAGAACTTTTCTCCCATCTCTGGATGCTCCTTCTTAGTCCCCCCTGCTCACTCCTCTTCTTCCTATACCTTAGTGTTGCCCAGATTCTACCTGGATTGTCTTCTCACTGTCCATGTGAGTTTTCTTGAGAAGCATATGCACTAGATTATTGCTAGTATAGATTCCTCTCCTGAGTTCCAGACTAACAGATATAACTGACAACTAGATCATTTCATATATTCTAGGACCCCAAATTCAAAAGCCCAAACTGTGGATGGGATGGGTAGCTCCATGGTAGATTATTTTCTAAGCATGTGCTGGCCTTGGGTTTGGTTGCCAAAAACAACACAAAAAAAAAACAAGAAAAAAACATTAAACTGCTTCCATTTCTTCCTTTCTTTCCTCTCCTTTTATTCTTCCCTGGTGAATGGCCCTGTGATCATCAAAACAGAAGTCTTCCAGTCATTCTTGATTTATCCATTTCTTCCCATAAGCATACATCTACCCAGTTCTGCTAATTCCATTTGAAATACAGGTACCTCAGATTTACTCTGCTCCTTTCCTCTGATTTCATGCCTCCAATCTCTTCTTACTGTTATCAAAAGGTGGTTTCTTGAGCAGAAATTTGATTATATCATTCTGTTGTTTAAAGTCTTAACCCGTTTAGGAACTAATTTCAACTCTTTGACAGTTCCTTCACAAATTGGCCTGTTCTTGCTTACCTCTCATGTGCCATTTTTGACTATTTAAATTCTCTCCCCCGTCCTTTGATAACCATCCCATGCCACTTATGATCTTTTATGTTTTTCCTCTTTGCTTCCAAATGCCTCTTGCTTCCTCTTTATGACTTCAGCTATGGCATGGACAATTCACACTTGTCTTTTAAAAGTTATCTCAGCACAAGGCCCTGGGTTCAATCCCCAGCACCCCCGCCCCCCACATACAAATTTATCTCAGCTATCAATGCCCCTGAGACCTCATTCCTCAGCTCTCTTACCTTAAGTTAGGCACTCCTGCTCCTCCTTTGGGTTCTCTGATACCCTGTGGACATCTTGATGCTCAATGATAAATATTAGTCTTCTCAATCCACAAGCCCACCGAGGCCATCTTTGAGTCTTTATCACACAACCAGAGCACAAGACGTACAACACATGGTCAAAAAATGTCCACTAAAGGAATAAATGGTGGGCAGCCTGGCAGATCTAGCATATATGCAGATGTAGTTGGGGAAGGAGAAGAGATCTGAAAGAAACAAGTAAATCTCCTCTTTTGTACTGATCAGGAATTTGGGAAGGGCCCTCTGTTCTATTCTGCCAAATCCATGGAAAGTGTTGCTCAGCAGTGCGTTCTGTTAGGTCTGAAGGATAGTTAAGGGGAATGACTTAGTTTGAGGTATTATCCTATACTACCCGGGGTGCTCTGGGTTTGGTTATTTCTGAGACTCTTGGGAGTCCATTCCGGGTGGAATTCTGTTTCTTAACTTTGTCCTGACATTATCCACTTCCTCCAGAGTTATCTGTGATTGACCTAGGGCAGGGTTCAGGGATGTCCAAATAGATTCTGAAGAAAGTCCACATAAGTTCAAATTGTGTGTGTGTGTGTGTGTGTGTGTGTGTGTGTGTACACAGAGACAGCTTAATCTCTTTTCATTCTCCTTCCTTCACACTGTCTTTTTCTCTTTTCCATATACTGAGTGCTCATTAAATGCCAGGCACTTTGCTAAATTCTTTATATGCATTATTTTATTGCACATATACTATTAAATCATATTTATCACACATATTTAATCCTCACAAAAGCTTTAGACTAAGGTCCAGAATATTGACGTAGTTTTATTGGCCCATAGCTAGTACACTGCAGACCTGGATTGGAATTCCAGTCCTTCTGACTCTTTCTGTTACCTTTGTATGAGCTTTTAGATTAAACTGTGTGCCAAGATCCAGCTTGAAAACAATTGCTTCATGAATGCCATTTTCTTTTTCTTCCTTTTACCTGTAAAGAGTGGGATGGATGAGCAGCATGATGTGTTGTCCACAAATAAATTAGTGTCAGTTTAAGTGTCAGCTAAGTGCCAATAAGTTAAGTGCCACGTTTTGTTTGGGGAAGAATATAATGCTGTCTTGGGGTAGGACTAATTCTTGCCAACGAACGCTGTGGGAACTGAGACCATGTATTTTATTTTATTTATTTCTTTGCTCCGAACCAAACCTGGCTAATAAATATTAACTCTCAAAAAAGACACTTATGCTATTAAGTCATCTTTCCTCTTTCTCAGCCTCTCTTCTCTCACCCTCGCCACTCTTTCTATATCTCATTTTTCTTGTTCCTTTTATCTTTATGAGACTATCTGGTGGAAATTTGCTACTGAGGACTAAAAATTGGTCCAGAGGGATGGGCTTGGGTTTACTCCTCTGGGTGTGAGATGTGACAGGAGCTATAGGAAGGGTTTGGGAGTGGGAGGGGAACAGGCAGTAAGAGGGGCTTTGCACAAAGGCCTGCAGGTGGGGTCACTTAGCTGTGACCGGACTCTCTGTTTGAGACTGTTGAGAAGATGTAAATACCAGTGTTCCTCAGATGAATTACAGGGTGCCCAATTATCCAGGATCCTAAACAAAATGTGTGGCCTTTGCTCTTCGCAGTCTTGGGGGCAATGACCAACTTCCCTCTTTTGTGTTCCTTTAGGCCTTTAGTTAGAGGTAAGTCACGTCTTGGCTCATGTAACCTCTGGTGGAAAAACAGGATAGAGTCTAAAGACATTCCAAATGCCTGAGCTGTTTGCTGGAGGTAAGAAGAAGATGAAAAACTGCCCCTGTTTTCACAATTCTGTTTTGGTTTCTTTTGAATCACTGGAATCCCTTCTTATAAACATATTTGTTATGTAAATGCATCATCTCCTTCACCCCACAGTGCTCTCCAAGCCCCTCCAAAATTCCTAAACTAGCAGGTAAACGGTAGTTACAAACCGCCTAGAGCCATTGACCTGTATCATTCTCATACCGAACCATGATATATGTGATAATTTTATTTTATTTATTTATTTATTTTTTTTAGTAAAAAACGAGACATTTCATGCTCCAGTGTTTGGAAAAGTCTCCTTTGAGTTTTCTAGTTCAGACTTGAATCAGTGAGGATTGACCAACTGCTTGCTTACCTGAGTATGCAGTTGAGAAGCAAAGGAAAGAATCACAAAATATCTTCACCCTCCAGGCGCTTTGGAGTCAAGCTGTCTACCCCCCAGACCCCAGACCCTGACCTAGGCAAAATTTGGATCTTTGATTTCTCAGTACCTACGGAGTCTGCCACCTGCTGTGTACTCAGGATACAGTGACTGAGGGATAAACAGCCTCCATCACAGAAAAATAACAATCTATGCCAACTGCCAAACAAGAGAAGCCTTCCAGAGATGCTGTAGAAAAGGAAGCAGGCTTGGTTGAGTGACAGGAGAGGGCTTCTGGGAGGATTTGAGCTACTTCTTGCAAGAGGAAAAGATTAAAAAGAGTAATGAGGGTTTGAGAATCTACCAGTCTGCACTTCAGAGAGTTTAGTTTGTGGGGAAGGGTCAATTAGGAAAAAAAAACATAAAAATCAGAAAACACCTAAGGAGTACCACTTGACTTAGGAGCATTGTGATAATTATTATTTTTCTTTCTGTTGAAGATCAAGAGGGGAGTGGGATCAATTCCCACTGCTGTTCTTATTTACACATTGGAGCTGGCATGATTCCAGGTCTAGGAGATCTTCCTTTGGTTCAGAGGTACAGAGAATGCACATGATTTAATCAAGGCCACGGCTATTACCAGGGAGCACAGAAGCTCCTATTTTGCTGGGAATGTGAGGGCAGAGTCCTTTCCTTGAAGGGTAGCATGTTCTCCCTTCTAAGTGTTTTACTAAATATTTGAGCGTATTCCTTTCTCTCTCTCTCTCTCTCTCTCTCTCTCTCTCTCTTAATGGCTGACTCAGTTGAAGAGTTCATTTGGTCAGTATGTGCAATAGGATGTGGGTATTTTCACATCCTTAACTCGTAAAGCCATCTTGGAGCAGTGTTCACCTCAGTTTCAAAGGTGTGAATCTGCAGCACAGAGAAAGGTAACAAAAAGCCTACTGCCTTTTTCTCTCCCTAGTGCCCAGTGTCACCCCAGAATGGACAACTGGACTTCCAAAACATTGTCACTGAGTCTCATCACCCCATCCCCCCTCACCTGTTCACACAGAATGTTTGGAGAAACCATGAACCAGATACAAATAAAAAATAAAAAATCAGGAGCAAGGGAAAATTCCAAGCCAATCCCTGCTTCCACGGAGTTTATGACTGAGGATCCAGTATAAGACTACACAGGGAAGGAAAAAAATAAATCCGTGTTTCTAATGGAGCAATACGGACATCTATACAAATCAATGAGCTGCAAATGAAGCATGTGATTTCTGAATCACACAGGGGGAAGGGAGTGAAGTGTGTGCTCACCTCAAGGGAAAAACATCCCAAACAGGAGATGGCCTGAATGGATGCATCTTTGCCAGTAGTTTGAAGAGTGGAAAGTGAATAATTTTTGTCTGAGCGGAGGATAAGTTACATTCACCTAACCAGCTAGGGCCCTGAGCTAGAGGGAGCAGGAAGTAAGTCATATGCTTGCTGTGCAGAACTCCTTTGCAGTAACACAGAAGGATTTGCATTAAGCTTTACTTTTCCATTTTGTTGGCTGCTTTCAGTAATGTTCGATGAATCAGTCATGCCAACCTTTAAAAGTTAGGGAGAAAAAGATTTGAAGAAAAAGCAGAGGTATTTTACCAGCTCCACTGAAGCTCTGTGGATTAGAAGAGCTTCGCTGATAATAGTATTTCTTATTTAGCTGCTGTGACATCTTCCAGGGAGTGCAAGGCATTTTGGAGACACTATCTCATTAATTCCATCAGTATCCTAGCGAGGGAGGTGGTACCAAAGGTAACTTTGTTACCACCGTGTGGATTTGGAAATGGAACGAGGTCACTTTTAACAAAATGATTATGACATTGGGCTGTTTTAAGAAAGTAACCTGGGCTTTGTTGTTGTCTGTTGTTGTTTGTTTGCTTTTGTCCATTTCTAGAGGCTTCTTGCTGAATCCTCATCTTCTTCTGTCTCTTGAATTCTTCTGTCTCTAAGACACTAACAAGAAAAAGAATAAACACATTTTTTGACAGATTATGATCTTAGGTTTTCAGTTCAGGGCTTCGTTTGTTCTTGAATACTTGCGTGGAAAATCGCTAATCTTCAAAAAATTGACTGGATCATTCTAAAACCTGGTATTTGTGAGCTAATTTTTTTTTGCAAGTTTTGGCACCCAGGTTTCACATCTCCATTGAAATTTTTTTTCTTCTCAATATTGCCCTTCTCTATTTCTTGATTATCTTGTGAGCTACAGGAGTGCAGAAATTGTGGGATCTCACTTTTATGTCTCCTGGTACCCACAGGGTGTCCTCAAAAGGTGGGCCCTCAATAAATATGGGTTGAACGCAGGAGAGTCTGTGCTTGCTAAAGGCAGAAAGTAGCTGCAAAAGATCTTGGGTTACAGTTATTTAACTTCAATCTTTTTAATTCTGTCCTAGCAAAAGTTTGTGGGTGTAGGTTCACGAAAGAGCAGCAGTTGCCCTCTTGACACTGTTATAGCTTGGAGGAGTTTTTGGAGGCTTATCTTAAGAATTGAAGGTTTAGGGCAGGGGTATAGCTCAGTGGTGAAATACCTGACTAGCATGTGCAATGCCCTGAGTTGGACCCCCAGCACTGAAAAAAAAAAAAAAAAAGAGTCAAAAGATTGCAGAGTTGAAAAACAAGTTTAATTTCTGGTTTGAACTGAGACATCCTGGCCACCACCAAATTGGTCCTATAATAGATATGAGTTCAGATAGGACATCCAGAGCTTCTCTGGGATCCCCAATCCCCCAATCCATCTGAGGCTATTTAATTTAGTTGCTATTATCTAGATCTGGCCAGTGGATAGTCTGTCCCTGGGAAACTCCCACTTTGGAGTTGGTCTTTCTGGGTTTTCCTGAGTACTAATGGCTGAAAACAGGTCTTTCTGTGGTTTGTCTAGAACACTGACTGTAACACAGTGATGAAAAATAAAATGGACTTTTAACCACAAAATCAGCAAGCTGAAAATCTCTCTTAGACACTTCTGTTCAGATCACAGATGACCCTTGGCCCGGTTAGACCTTCTGGACCCTCCTGTGGTGGGACTGGGACTGGACTTCTTCCAGTACACAGGACAGCTGTGCCTTCAAAGAGCCAGGAACCAGTAGGGTGGGATGGGGTGGAGGGTGAAGCACTGCCCCTCAGGGATTCCTGGGGGATTTAGCCCGGGGGGGGGGGGGAATGGGGTGTTACCTCTTGCCTATTCTGTTCCTTTAATGGACACACTAAACCAGTTTACTCTCTAGCCTAGGGATCAACAGTAGAATTAAATAGGTGAGGGGAAAAAAGATGGATGGAGAAGCACTTTCTATCTTTTAATTTCTGAATGCTCCTGGCCTCCTGAAGAAACATCTAAAACTTTAAAGAAGCTCCTGTGAGATTAACATGCAGAACACCTACTGCCTGTTTTTTCCACTGGGCATGTGAGATTCAAATTCCTTCCCACCGTATGGAAAAGTTGGTTGGTTTTAGCTGGTCCCTCCAGGAAACTCAATTAAATCATACTAGGTAGTATTTTTCTATTTTGTCGGCAATTTCATTCGTGGGTTTGTAGTTGAGGGACTGGCCCTATGGGGAACATGGATACTAGAATAATCTTTTGCTTCATATGAAGTCAAAACCCTTTATTATTTTTTATGACATTATTATTATTTTTTTAATCTGTACCATAGACTTTACCCTTTCTAGAATATTTTTGAAACTTTTAGTTTCACTTTGGAATCTACCTCTCGAGCTACCTTCATTTCCCTTGGCTCCTTGTGGTTGGTAATAGGTTTGTGGCTGGGATGTCACTCTAGTCACCTTGGCAATGTGAAATATTTGCACAAAATAAACAACCCTCTCACTTTCTTTGTACCTTGATGCAAAAAGATTAATTTAGAAAGATTAATTTAGTATATACCCGTCAAAACCAGAAATGGATTCTTTTTTTGTTTTTTTTTCTTATCCTGCCCAAAGGCAATGAATTGTCTCCGGCTGCTTTTACTCCTTCAAAATAACAGTAAAGGCTTGTCTTTGTCTTTTGATTCTAATGTAAGTCAGAGGTTTCTCCCCTCCCCTCCCTTCCTCTCTCCTTTGCCCTCTTTTCTTGCAGTTCAAACCAATTGTTGTCATCCAACCTCAGCAAGAATGGGCAGAAGCAGGGACTTTTTTTTTTTGATTAGTGAAGACCTACAAATGGATCTATGATCAAGTGTTTCGTATACATTCTGGAGCAAGAACAATCTGAATTCTGATTCTGCCTCTTGCTGGACGTGTGCTCAGGACTTAGCTTCCCTGAGTCTGTTTCCTGTTCTATAAAAAGGGGATCTAGTAGGAACTGTGGTCTGGGGTCCTTGGAAAGGTTAAATGAGATACGATGTGAAGTGTGCAGTGCCTGGTGCTCCCTGAGAGCTTAAGCGGGTGTCATTGCTACTTCAATGACTCTGAAGAACGTCAGTCTGATGAGACACTCTTTGACATTTGAATGATAAGGTTCTGCATTTCCCAAAATTATGTGACTAAGGAAGCCCTTTTTTTTTCTCTTTACTAGCGTTCCTCGGAACACACTTGAGCAGATGCTGAAGCAGTGTGATATTGAACCCTCTGCATCCTCCTCCCTACAGAAGTTTGCACTCATCCTCTGTGGAACTGATTCCATAGGTGTGTAATACATAAGTTTGACATTTTAAGTAGAAGCATTTATCAACTTGATAAACACAGGGAATATATGTTGGAATGTGGGATATGTTCATTGGTCCCAAATGAGCCTTTTTTCCCTCTTCCTTCTAGTGAAAATAATCAGTTTATTTCAAACTACATATGCCTAGAGTGAATATCCAGTTCTTACCAATCTTTGCAACTTGATAAGACCTATGAACAAGTCTCAAGGCACTGGAAGTAAAAGCATGAACTATATAAACAAGGTGACCTTTATAGAAGATTCAGAAGTATTTAAATAGCCAGCAAAGCTAACAAAGTGCATGGACCTCTATAACAATGTTGTGCTGTGACCAGATGAAAATGTGTCAAAGCATTGTGACTATCATAAGGATGGAACCATTGTTCTCTCAAGTCAAACATTCTGTTTGATGCATCCAGTGGTACCTAGAGAAAGACATAGTGGGGTCTTCCTGATGCTTTTGAACATACTTTTATCTATTGATTTGGATGCTTGGCCCAAGAATAAGACAAACACTTTTCTTGGAAAGGTCTTTGTCATTCTGCAGTTAGGAAACCCATAAATACTGTCTCTGGAAAGGTTTGGGATAAAAGCTGGGAGGTAAAAGCTAGAGGAGAGGAAGCATGGGCTCTGAACCAAGATTAGATTTTTAACAAAGCCTGGTAGCACATGCCTGTCATCCCAACTCAGGAGGCTGAAAGAGGAGGACTGCAAGTTTGAAGCCAGCCTCAGCAATTTAACAAGGCCTTAGGTGACATAGCAAGACACTATTGTAAAATAAAAAGATAAAAAAATAAAAAACATAAAAAGGACTGGGGACGTAGCTCAGTGGTAAAGCATCCCTAGGTTCAATTGCCAGTACAAAAAAAAAAAAAAAAAAAAAAAGGAAAAGGGATTAGATTTGGGATGGGTGTGTGGCTGATGAGCCAGAAAAATCCAGGCATTCTGCAGAAGGCAGCTGGCCTGGGCTGTGATCCTGCATAGCCAGTGTCAGGATGGATTTCCTCGGGGTGTTTTCTGTTCCAGGCTTGTTTCTGAGTCACCACGGAGCAAAGAGTAGGGTCTAGTTTTGTTTCTGGGATGGTCCATATTTTAAATATTGAGCTTCATTGTCTCTACCCTTTTGAATCTATTAGAATCACACTCTGATGTTAAATGAAGGCCATGGTGATTCATAGCCCCTGGTCAAGAGCCAGGAAACCCAGTTTTGTAACACACAGGCTGTGTCGCATCAGGTATTTATTTCTTCTCTGAGCCTCAGTTTGTTCCTATATAAAAGGCGCACTTGGACTAGATCATTTCTTTGGCCTCTTCTAGAACAAAGTTTTTGGCGCTGTGTGTGTGGGTAGAAAGTGTTAGATTACATCTATCTTCAGGTCATTCACTTCTACAGAGGAATCATTATTATCTGCTAGGTGTTCCCTGCTTCCTCTAAGGTGATTTTTAATTTTCAAAATGACATGTATTAATTTAGAGCTCAAAGCCCCACCCTTCATGATGACAGCTGCCACTAGCTGATTGGGTGATTTTTAACAACTTATGCTGGAAGTTGCTATAGTAATTACCCCTTGTTTAGTCAATAGCAGAGTTAGTAGTAAAAATGTCAAAAATTTAAGAACCCACCAGGTTCTTTTTCTAAGCTGCCCTAAAGGCAGACACAGCCAAGTGCTATCAGCTCAGATCTTTCATCTGAACCTAATTCCTGTGTTAGAACAGGGCCTGTGTTTGCATCTGACTGCAGGATGCTTGGGGGGGCGGGGGACCATGCAGCCTTTTGTCAAAATGGGCCAGACCTTGGGAGATAATATAAGGAGCTTTATTCCCCCCCCCCCCCCACTCCTCCATCACTGTGTGAAGTTTTGTTTGTCCTGAAGAACAGCAAATAAATGCTGGGCAAAGGCTCATGTAAATGAGGACCCCGTGTTCCTTCCAGGGAGTTTGCAAACAGAATCCTTAAGACAAAACAGGCATTCTCTGGAGCCATTATGGGTGGGTGGGTACCTGTGAATTCCACCACAAGAGCACCTTGAGCCCTAAGATTTGGATGCCTTCAAGGTTCATCTTCCACTCTAGAAGGGAGATTTCTTATCTCTGGTCCAAAGTAATAATTGATTAAATATTCCACTTCCCAAGGTCTAAAATCTGGGTGAGACTCACAGCCTAGTTAGGGTGCTTGTGTACTTGAAGGACTGAAGGGTAAGTTCAACTTTCTAAATCCATGCTTTCCAAGACTTTCAGAGAGTTATTTCCATTAGAAAAGCCACATACAGTAATTAAAATTTTTTTTTGTTTAGTTGTAGATGGACACAATACCTTTATTTTATTTATTTATTTTTATATGGTGCTGAGGATCAAACCCAGTGCCTCATAAGTGCGAGGCAAGTGCTTGGCCACTGAGCTACAACCCCAGCCCCCAAATACAGTATTTTTGTCACATCCCTCAGAAAGGTTTGAATGTAGTAGATGGTAAAGTAGCCATTGACTGAGTACATGAATGGGGGCAAGGAGGGGTGAGTGGATAAACACCTATGGAATGAGATCAGTCTGGTGCAGTGTCCCAGAAACCAAAATCTTAGCTGGTTGTCATGGCACAACCCTGTAATCCCAGCAACTCAGGAGGCTGAAGCAGGAGGATCACAAGTTCAAAGCCAGCCTCAGCAACTTAGCAAGATCCTAAGCAACTTTGTGAGACCCTATTTCAAAATAAAAACATAAAAAGAGCTGGGGATATGGTACCATGGTTAAACACCCCTGGGTTCAATCCCTGGTACCCCCGCCTCCTGCAAAAAAAAAAAAAAAAAAAAAAAAAGAAAAAGAAAGAAAGGAACCAAAAATCTTGATATATTTATTTTGCCCTGCCACTCTCCCTGCAGCACCTGACCCATGTCTACTCTGTATGCAGTGGTGATCATGAGTACTCTTTGGCTTCTGAACCCTAAGGGCAGCCAATGATTTTTCTATTTATTTCTCCCAATTTCAAAATATTCCTTAAAAAATGCAACCCAGAGTGGCATAAAAAAAGATACAAATGGCACACTTTTTGTTTCTTTCAGTCTTTCTGTCATGCCTTTCCCTAGGATGTGGCCTGATTCTGGTTTGCCCCTGGCCACGTCATCCAGCATGCTTTATTATGATTGGACTCAGCAAGTTTTCTCTGTACTCCAAGAGTCTCTTACTTTGGTTTCAGTTCTTCATGAAAACAGGAGTGTTCAAGTCACCACAGTGGGAGAGTAATATTTAATTCCGTATTTGTCTTGAAATCATCATTTAATTTAGGAAATAATTTCTGTGACTCCTAAAGCTTGGCGGGACACTAAGAAAGAAAATGTGTCTTCTCAGTGTGCTCAGGATCCATACGTGTATTATAAGAGAATCTTATGTATATGGGAGACTGAAGATTTTGGAGGGCAGGAATCAGATCTATAATAGGCACTCAATTAATGCTTGCTGTACAAATAAGTGAATGAAAACATTCTAGATAATTTGTTTGGATTTATCTTGGTTCATCTAGGTTCAATATTTAAGCATTTAACTACTTTTATTTGAACTTTATCTTTTAATTTAAATTATTTTTGACCTCAGTCAGCAAACATTTTTCGAACCCATACTATGTACCGCGTTCTATGATCAGTGCTGGGTTCACCGTGGACAGCAAAACAGATGAACTCCTGTCCTTCTTATTACTATGATTTATGGCAGAAATTGGCATTAAATTGTATCTGAAAATATAATTTTAAAATGTGCAAAGTCTTATGAAGGAGAAGGGGAGGGGCAGGGTCATACTTGAGATTAGCTACTCAAGGGGGGTGCCTGGGGATGCCACATGTCAACAGAGGTCTTGAGGAGGTGGGGAAAGTTAGGAGAGCAGAATGGACATTGTAGGCCTCAAGGAAGGGCATCGAAAGGCTGAGAAGAGGGAAGAGTTTGGGCATTCGGGGAGCTGGAAGGGATCCACTGTGGCTGAATTGTAAAAAAACAAGAGGCGGAGAGATCACCAAAGGAGGTCAGAGACGCCAAGCAAAACACACAGGAGCGGCCTTAGGGCTAGGCCAGGGAGCAATGCAAGCCAATGGAGGGTTTTGGCATTGGTGAGTCACAGGATCTAATTCATGTTCAAATAATTTTCAGTGTATTTCTTGGCTGCTATGCTGGGGATGAATTAGAGATGAGCAAGACCTGGAGAAGGAAGACCACAGAGGAGGCTGTGGCAGAAACCTGCCTCCGAGCTTCCTGTGTGAGCAAAGAATGGCGGTGGACCACATCTCAGTGACAGCGAATAGAGAGGCGAGGGCACAAGAGAACGGTCCAGTTCTGATTCAGATCACTTACAGATGCGTCGATGAATCACCTCCGCTAATCACTTGACAAGGGCTCTCTTTGAAAACAATAAAAACAGTCTCAGATTTTGTGAAGTTTAAATTGCCTTGGTGCAGGCGAAATGCTTCCTACGACGCCCGCCTCTCATTGCCTCTGATTCTGCTGACAGACTCCAGGCTTGCTCTTGGTGGTTAGCTCATCACCTTCTGTAGGATCTTCTCTGATCACTGAATAGTCGTTGATGTCACCGAATCACTCCAAGCCCCGGAAATAATGGAAGAGCATAAAATTCACTTTGTTCATTTTTTTTTATTGTTGCTGATTTTGGAATATAAATTGCATTTACTCTCTTAGAAAGCTTTGCTTTGAAATTGTTATGGAAAGAAAGCATTGCATATTCATTTTGATAAAGTAATACCTCTCTCTATAAGCACTTCATTGGTGAATCTTGTTCATATACCTTATGTTCCTGATCATTCAGAGGGGAGATCATTGTTCTTTGTCTATCTGACATTTATTTTAATGCTCTGTGATATGTTTATTTTGGGAATAGTGCTCCATTATTCTTTCTCAAGACATTGTTTAAAAAGAATGCATGAACTGAGGCAAGGAATAGAATCTTGGGTAGTAGCAAGGAGGGACCCTGGAATTTGATTTATAATTATGTAATTATGGCTCTTTTAAAAGTTTCTACTAATATCATTCCTCAGCACCTATCTTAAGTCCTTAAATTTTTACAAGACTTTATGTGGCTAAAATTCTATTAAAATCTGTTGAGCCATAGAATTGTGTCTGGGGATGTTTTAGCTTAACAGAAGACTGTGCATTCTAGATACCACTGGAAGATAGGTTTGAACCCAGGGATGCTTAATCACTGAGCCAAGTCCCCAGCCCTTTTTTATTTTAAGACACGGTATCACTAAGTTGCATAGGGCCTTGTTAAGTTGCTGAGGCTGGCCTTGAACTTGCGATCCTTCTGTCTCAGCCTTTCGAGTCACTGGGTTTACAGGTTTACATGCCTGGCTCAGGTGAAATATTTTTTATCATGATTTTTCAGCTTTTATTAACTAGGATCCAGGACAATAAATGATGTGTCCAAAACTACATAGCTGGTTAATATTCTATTTATTGAACCAATGCTACTCAACCCGAACAGCAGAATATTTAAAACTCCTAAAGTCTTATAAAATTTATTTAAGAAGTAATTTAAAAGAATATTTTTACTTAGATATTTTTATTCGCATATAACAGAAGGAAAGACGAAATCATATTGATCACATCAAATGAGACTGAGATTCAATTTGTGAAGACAGAGTTTATTAAATTCTCGAGCATAGGCAGTAAGTGCTTCTGGTAGTAAAATGTAGCAGACGTGTGAGAAGCTGACACAAACCAGATGAAGTCTCTGAACAATAATTGGATTATATTATTTCATAAGAGAACCGAATGCAGCACTTAAAAAAAAGTCATATTATGACTCTAGGCTAACAAAGATGGAGGATTTGATTTCTTCATAGGCTACCTGGCTAAGACAGGGGGTAGGAGCTCGATGACAGGCAATGGGGACAGTAGCCATATACAATATGTGGTCAAGGAGGAGTGTCCCCTGGTCAGAGATGGCGGATGGGCAGACAGAAGAAAAGAGCACACTGAGACTTGAAGCAGGGAACAGGTGTAACTAACAAGGACTCAGGGCTTAGAACCTTGAGATACTAGGTTTAGCCAAAATAAAATGGCATGGGAAGAAAAATGAGCCAGGCACAGTGGCATGTGCCTATAATCCCAGCAGTTTAGGAGGCTGAGGCAGGAGGACTGCAAGTTCAAAGCCAGCCTCAGCAACTTAGTGAAACTGTGTCTCTAAATGGGGTAGGGATGTGGCTCAGTGGTTGAGTGCTGGCCAGGGGACACTCCTCCTTGACCACATATTGTATAGGACTACTGTCCGCATGGCCTGTCATCGAGCTCCTGCCCCCTGTCTTAGCAAGGTGGCCTGTGAAAAATTCTGGGTCTACA
Organism: Urocitellus parryii; assembly: GCF_045843805.1. Lineage (NCBI taxonomy): Eukaryota > Metazoa > Chordata > Mammalia > Rodentia > Sciuridae > Urocitellus > Urocitellus parryii. Next base: position 72,165,245 of record NC_135539.1, on the reverse strand, counting down.
TTTCTTATCAGCTCTGATTTGAAAGGCAGGAAGATGTTGAGATACTGAGATAAAAAGACAAGGAATTCAGTCCAGAGTTCTGAGTTCTTACAATGTGCAGAACCATGGAAACCGTTAAATCAAAAGAAAGGTCTGGTTGTTATTCCTTTGGAGCCCATGGTTTGGGGACATGTGTGCAGTGGCAGCCCTAAGTTACCACACTGCATTCTCGCCTGGAGTGGAGGTGGCTTGGAAGCACAAGCTGTCACCTTTCCTTCTTGGGGATTGGATGAGATTCGTGGAAGATTAAAGGCTGGACACCACAGGGTTTTCTAGATTTTGTCTTTAATGTCTCTCAAGTTTAATTGCCTGCTGAAGAAGGTCCACTGGACTTCCCACAAGAGAGTTTGAGATAAGGGAAGTGAAGTGCTGGCCAGAGACAAGTGCTCACCCCTGTCAGCTCAGCATCTAAGAGCCCCTCTGCAGGAAGCCCTGGGCTCGACTTCTATCTAGAAAGTGGCCCCCACATCGTCACTTTGGTTTCAATTGGTTTTGAAGTGTCCTGAAAGAATCCTTTTGTTTTTGCTCTGAGCTGGCTGGTTTGCACTGTAATTATATCTGCTTTTCTACATCTCTGTTTGACACTGGGTTGACCCCTGCTTACCTCATACTTGCTAAAAAGAAACATATCTACTACCATCCACTTCTGTGATAAGAAGAAGAGAAAACAAACAGTGGAAAGATTCTTCAGAAGTGGATGACCTACTGTTAGCTGTGGGAGGCTGGTGACATCCTGGGCTTGTCACCTGGAGGGAGGAGAGTCTTGGGGAGTTGGAACTTTGTTTGGAGCAGAGTTCTAGGCCAGGCTGTGGCGACAGTTTGCCCTGTGGACATGGTAAAGTGCAAAGTCATTTCTTGCCTGTGAGTTTGTTTCCAACCATAATTTCCACACTGTGCCTGGGATCAGGTGACCTCAACCCCATGGGTAGGCCAAGTCATTAGAATACACAGTCTCCAGGGATATCCTCAGTTACTATCCATTTTCACTCTCATCTCCAACTCTCTTGTCCTTTCCTTGGTTCAAAACAAACTTCTTGCTTGTTCTAGGAATAGGATTTTAGATCATCTCCACTATGTGAGATTCAAATAAAGTGACAGAGGGGCTGGGTTTGTAGCTCAGTGGTAGAGCACTTGCCTGGCACGTGTGAGACACTGGGCTCCAACCTCAGCACCACGTAAAAAATAAATAAACAAAATAAAGATATTGTGTCCATTTACAACTAAAATGTTATTAAAAAAATAGAGTGACAGAGAAATGTGAAACACCTACAACGTTTTTGGAAAAGGATAATTTGTGGTGATTTTCTTTAACTTTCACCTGCATAAATACCATTGTATTCAATCTGAATAGAAAAGGAGATTGCAAAATAACTTAACATTTTAGGAAATTAAAGCCTTTATTTTATATATATATATACATATATATGTATATATATATATACACAATATTGTTATTATATATTATGTGTATTATATATATAAAATAATGTTATTATATATATATCATAACAAATTAACCTGCAAAATGATTGAGCTTAAAGACTTTTGAAATGGTTTTAGTTTGGAAATTCAAATATGAGAATCTGTGAATACTTTGAAGAAAATAATGGTCAGGGAAGAAAATGAAAAATGACTGCAAAAATAAAAATATCCAGAAGGAGGCTAGAGAAATGTAGATTCCTCACATAAATAAGATTTTTAGGTGCAGGGAAGTCTCTGGATTCCTATCTGCACCTCTGCCCTGCTCCCAGATTAGACTCAAACACACAAACAAAAACCAAACTGACTTCAAATCCTGGTTCTAATACTTCTAAACTGTGTGCTCTTAAGCAAATATATTTTCATTCCACTTTTCTTAAAAACCTGACCATTACTTCCACCTATAAACCTCGAATATTTTACCATATTGCTATTTTTCTCCTGAAGCAACTTATACCTCAGATTTATTAAACATTTCTGTTGTTTCAAAGCCAACATGTTCATCTATTCTCCTCAATATTTTCTGCCTTCCCTGCAGTCCAAGTCACCTTGGACATTACCTGGATTTAGGCACTAACCTCCCAGACACCTACTTTTCTCTCTTATCCTTACAAAACTTGCAAATCACACATAAATCAGATTCTATCATTTCTTTGTTTCAAACCCATTCACCAAACTCTGGTGCTTGGAATAAATTGCACACTCTTTCCAGAGTTTCAGGCTTCTCCAGGGGTCAGCCTTTGCCTACCTCCTTGATCTTGCTTCCCAGGACTGATGGTCACTTCTTGGACTTCCACATCCATGAGTTCATTTAACAACTATTTAGTGCAGTGCTTTTGATTTCCTTAGCACTCTTGTAGGCTCTTGGGATAGACACAGAAATTTCCCTCACTCCCATGGATGTTGACCTTGTTGCTAGGTATTAGGTACTTAAACGTTATCTTGTCTCATAGGGACATGGACATGGATAGAAGAATTCTGTGAGTAGAATTCTATGTATGAATAGGTTAGGCTTGAAGAAGAGTAATTGTAGGCTCATGTAAGAATTTTAGCTTTTACTCATTGTGAGATGGGCAGCTATTCAGGGTAATTGAGCTGGGGGGTGACATGATTGATTATCACTTAAAAAGGATCCTTGTGGCTGCTGTGTGGGGAATAGACTGTAGAGGTCAAGGGCTAATGCAGGAGAGTTTGGAGGTTGGGCAATAATAGGGTAAGGAGGAGAGTGAAGACTAAGGTATCCCATAGGATGCAGAATGTAAGATGGGCCTCACAGGTGACAGCGCCTCCTTAACGTCCACAGCCCAGGGGCTGATCTTTCCTCACCTGTACTAACTACCTCTGTGTAATCTTCTGGGTTGGAGATAACAATTCTTTGTACTGGGAGGCACTGAGATGAGGTCATGTTCTGGGTTTACTGGAGATGCAGTATCCTGGTTTTCTGGCAGATTAGACTCACACACACACACAAAAACCAAACTGACTTCAAATCCTGGTTCTAATACTTCTAAACTGTGTGCTTTTAAGCAAATTCCTTGATTTCGTTGATTCTTTTTATCTATAAAACTGAAGACTAATCATCTTATATAAAATCATAGGCATTAGAGAATAAGATGTATGTTAAATTAGATAGGTTTTAGGTGCTTAAATGTTACATATGTGACAGTTGGTTTGCAAATTTCCAAGTGTTTTCAGTTGTATGAGTTTCCTAAAAATACGAATTCCAATGGCATATAATCCATTGTATTCATCTAAATACTACATGAAAAGAAGCCTTTTTGAGTTGGTTAGAATGATTTTAGCTGCAGGTGCAAGAATGCTCAGTTAAATTAACTGAAGAAAGGAGGAGAAATCATCTCAATTCACAAGAAAAGCCATGTGGGAGGGCTGCAGGCTTGGCTTGATGGATTCCTGGAGGACCCAGGGACTTTCTATCTTTTCACTTCCTTGAGCCAGGTCTTTTGGCTCCGAGTCTCATCATTCCAAGATGGCCTCTCTGGTTCTAAAGATCACAGCTGTGCACAGTCTGGGGCATGTTAGAGAGGCTGGTCTGTACTGGAAAGCTTCTGTAGAACTTCCCATTGTATGCCTTTGGCCAGCACCAGATTTCATATCTAGGAACAACCATACTCCTGATAAAGGGAAAAAGAATTAACATCCATTTCTTAGATTCACCATTTTTTTTTCTGCTGGGGAGAGAGGGCACCACAAATATATAACCCCTCATCCCCCGGGGCACCTGGACAAAAATAGTGATCTGCTAGCAAGGAAGAAATAGGGGGAGGAAATGGTTGTGGTGGAGGTAACCAACAGTGTTTTCACACCTTCTTTATCTGTTTTGAAGGGAGGAGGGAGTTTGTGGTGTTTGAAAAACTCAGAATAAGAGGATGTCATGATGGCCAAAAGGTTTGGAATGACAGTCACGTGGGCACAATGTTTGGGCATTGACTCTGCTTTTTTTTTTTTTTTTAATGTCATTGGTGATATAGCCAAAATATATAAGAAGACCATTAAAACCCAACATTGGACAAATAGCTGAATCATTCATCTGTTTTTGTTTTTTGTTTGTTTTAGACAAACCTATTTGTCATGCAAATTTGATTGACTAGACAGAAAAATAAGATCTTGATTTATGGAAGGAGAGAAAATTTAATCTTGAAAGCAGGAACTACAGAGGAAGTAGGGTAGGAAATAAACGCATTAGTAGATAGGGCCAAGAGACTTTAAGGGATTTTTTTTTTTTTCAGAGTAACTACAGTAGGAAAAAACTGGGCAGAGAAGATTTTTCTGAGATGTTTCCTGTTACCTTCTGCCATTTTTCTATACTTCAAATATTAGTCTGATTCTTTCAGCAGTACTTCATTTTATATCTGAAGAAAATCTTGTGTTTTATTCGTTTGATGTTTTTTAATGGTGTTTTAATCATGGCATACAATCTTGCAGTGCCCCAAGCACATTGGCTGGAAAACGATTTACAAATAAAATTATTGTTATTATTGTTATCTGTATCTCTTGTAACAATACTCATTATATTAAGATTATATCTAGGCTAGAAATAGTTCAACATATGTGATTATATGTAATCAGTCTATTTTTTTCTGCTTTTTTATTAACTCTCTTGCTTGCACTCAATTTTGTTCTTATCATTAAACAAACCATTGTTTTTAAGTTGTGGGTGACTCTGATTTGCTTTGAAGACTAATTATTTACAGGTTTCAACAAGAGTTTGCTCCTGGTAGGACTGGGATCCAAAGAAACTCCTTGTTCCCAGTGGACATATATCGATAGCTGCTTACAATGGTACGTGGAACACAGATTGCCAGAATTTTCTCCTAAAGTCCAGAACCTGGAGTGTTTCCAGAGGACCAAACAATGATTAATAAGATGAACTACTTGGGAGGCCTGTTTTAGCTGGATAATATTGTAGCTTTATAAATATTGCAAGTGTCTGAGTATAGAGTTGTGGCCCTGTGAGGCTAAGGGGTCCCCACGGTGGCAGGTGTTCTACATGACTGCAGGACCACTTCTTTGGGATAGTGCAAAGATTGTTCAGATATTCAATAATGGCAATGAACTCCAGGGTGGTTTTCAGTGAACTCTCTGGTGGCTTCCCTTGCTAAATTCAATGTAGATCAAAGTGCCTTAGCTTGTCCCTGTGACTGTGCATCGAGATCATAGGCTCATTCATCTAGTGTCCAAGGGTGGAGGGAGGTGCTCTCTCTATTCAGCATACTCTGATGTTATACAGGAACATCAAGATATTTATCTGTCTTAAAGGGAATCGTTGTTTGGAGGTGATAGCTGGTTTGTTTTCAGGGCTAGAGGCTCAACTTTAGGAGCTCATGGTGTTACCTATCTGATTCTTTATGTAGGTCAAAGCATTTCCCTCTTTGCATATTAGCTGATCGACAGGATTTAAAAATTTTGTTAGGTAGAAATTTATAGTGATTGAAAGTACTATTATTAAGGCCACAGCATGTGCTTTCTTCGCATGATGGATGGGTCTTTGTAACAGCATGCTGTTGGTCTCCAAAGTGACCAGGTAGGAGCATCCACAGATGCAGACAGACCATGCAGAGTGGTACAGTGTAGAGGTGATATATTAAGGATGACTTAGTGTATATGGGAAATCTGAAGCCAAACAATTTGGTTACGAATGATTTATTTACTTTACTGATGTTAAACTCCTACAGTTTTAATTACTTAAAAAAATCAAAACGTACATTTTTCAGTTATTTTTGCAATTATCAAATTATACAAAGGGATATATATGTAAATATGTATATATGTGTGTGTGTGTATATACACAAAGGAATATATTTATATGTGTGTGTGTGTGTGTGTATACATATATATTTAAATACCCAGGTAAATGCCTTCTGGCTTTCTGTATATGTGAAAAAAAAAAACAAAAAAACCCCCCAGAATTCTATCACTCTCATTTGAGTGTGCTTACCTATTTGAGACGCAGTCTGCTAAAGTCTACTGACCCTGAGGTTCTAATCGTTTATGACACTTGTCTTCCTTGCAAGGCTGGTGTTGTCTGGGCGAGTCTTAGAAAGGCTCCCAGTGTGCCACATGGCTGTCTTCTTTTGTGGATCTTCGTTTTTCAGGTCTAGTTGAGAAATGACAGCTGCTGAGAGCATCCACCTCAAGTGTTTGATCATAAGCCAGGCAACTGTTCTGTTTTCCAGTTGAGTATAAGTGTGCAAATAAGGAATAACTTTGTGCCAGGTAGTGCTCAGCAGCTGACACGCATCTCTGTGAGATGTGGCTTTGGCAGGTATGCGATCTGAAGAGCCCGTCCTCCCAACGTGGGCCAGCAGCAGGCAATGAGGAGGGCAAAGGACCTTCCCTCCACAGGTCTTCTGCATTAATTTTTTCTGTTGTTGTTGTTCCGCTTGATAGATGGGGAAATATGGGCGACAGAACAAAACCCCTGGGTTTAGTGCAACGCCATTGCATGAATCCTAGAACTTCTTGGATTTGGTTTATAATCTTTCACTTAACTGCAGAGTGTCAGGAAAGTTGGAGTCACAAGCCATTCCCCTTCCAGTCACAGTCTCTTACATCTGAGCAGCCAGGGCGTATCTCCATAGCCCGAATCAGCTTTGCCTGGTCAAAGACTTTTCCAAGGGAATCCAGAAGCTTCATTTCACTGGACTGAAGGTTCTATTTACTGAAAAGTTCTTGCATCTACTGGTGGAGAGCAATTCTAAGGACTAAATTTAGTCAAACAAGGTGGAAAGAATCAGATACAAATTTCTAACTACTGTTCAAGCTTGAGGTTTGGCAAATATGTTTTATAATTTTGCTGGGCTATAAGAAATGTTTTTTTTTCCCATTCAAATGGATCTTCTCATTTTTTAAAAATTTAATAGATTTAAAATAATACTGATAAGTATTCACTGGCTTAATTTCCCCCAAAGCCAATTAATCATAATTATTACATTTGTTACTATCACTAAATTTTAAATTTCCTCAAAATGGTTACATTTAACATAAACATTAACTTGCTCATTTTAATATTTAGTCCAGTGCATGTTTTATTAATTTTCTTGTTCGTTTTCTGCATTGTGTTTAAATTTTCATAGTGTGTTCTTCCTATTTAGATGCTATCACCTGCCATACCTCTTTGAATTTCCTACTGTAACTCAATGTGGCAGGCACATCACATGTCTGTTGGTGGGTTCATTGATAAAAATATCTAGGCTAATAAGTTGTGGAATATTTTCAGAATCTCTGTTGTCTGCCATTGGTGATTATTCCCACATTTGTCTGTTTGAACAGCCTGTAAAGATGAAGTAATAATTGAAGCATTGGGACATTCTCTGGTGGAGTTTTAAAAACTCAAAAACTACTTCGTGGAAAAAAATTAAAAGTTCCAATCTCATTCCATTCTCTGTGACAGGATTTATTGATCTTGGCAATGTTGCCATTTGGTCCAGGTAATTCCCCATGTGGAGGGCTGCCTGTGGTGGGAGGGGTCTAGCAGCATCCCTGGGTTCCACATACTAGATGCCAATATCAGTTGTGATGACCCAAAATGGGTCAGAAGTTGTCACCCGTCACATGTCACTGGAATAGGTTGGGATGAGGGGCAGAGCCACCCTACTTGAGAACCACTGTTCTTGAGCAGTGTCTACACTGGAAGCATGTTGTAGTTAAAACCTGGAACTGGATGCCTTAAAGGCGGCATGTTGGCTTGCTGAGTAGTTGGATCCAAAGGAAACTGGAAGACTTCAGAAGCAACCAGAAGCAAAGCCTCTCTCTGACCTTCCCCTACCTTGTTTGTTCCTCCTCTTTCTCTCCTAAACACATCATAGAAACCAGAATTCCTCTTCAGGTGAGTCAGAAAGTAGAAGTCCTGTTTCCCCAAACAGGTCACAAATCCCAGAAATATTATTCCAACCTACCCCAGCGTTTCTGTATAGGAGCTGGCCATAAAGAAATTCTCTGATCTACCTTGTCCAGTAGTGGGTCATAAGACCCTCATTCCTGAGGGGTCCTGCCCATTCTCAGGAGGAAGGAATGCTGTACAGGGAAGCCAAGAAGAATCCGAACAGACGGGCCTTGCTGGGTTTCTCTCCTCCATCTACGGGGTCAGAACATACCCTGTGTGTCCAATCACCTGTCTAATTGGTGTCCATTCTTCATGGGACCTAAGCATAAAAACAGAGGATTTTCTCTGGGTCTTTGGCTCTTCATTTCTGAAGTCTCCTATATCATGAAAAACATTGATTAAATACATGGCTATGCTTTTCTTCTGTTGGCCTTTTATTCCAGGAGTGTTGGCAGGAACACTTATGATGGGCAAGGATAATATGAAATCTTCTTGCACCTACAATATAAAGATTTAATTATGGGGGGAGGGGCTCTGGCAGTTATGAAGTCCAAGGCTTCCACTCCTCTAGAAAATGATGTAAGGTTTTCTATCTTCCAGATTATATTCCAGAGTGTCCTCAGCTGGCCCGGTAGGAAATCCATAGGAAGTACAGAGGTTCAGGCTGCCAGGAGTAAGTTCCCCAGGCCGACGAGAAGAATACTTGCAGGCTGCATGAATTCCCAATGGTGGGACAAATGAATGCGGCTCTCTGAAGTGTCAGCCATGTTTCCTGTTCCTCTACTCAGAGCCAGCACCCAGAAGTCTTTCTTGGAGAGCATCTTCCCCAGAGCTGCCCACGGTTACTAAAGGCCTGGGTCCTCTGTGGATCCCAGGAGGGGCTTTTTCTGGTTATTTATTTATTTTTCCCCCTGGGTTTGTGCCAGAGCAGACTGCTTTCTCCAGAGCTGGCCCTGGGGATTTGGGTCTGGGGGCTCTTCTATGGGAAAGCATCCTGAAGTCATCTTGTTGTGTCATGAAAGTATGGAAGACAACCCAAGAAATACAACATCAAAGCCACCAAGAGCATCAGAGTATTCTGGCCTGACAGATTCTACTTTTCTTCTTTTTCTCCCCAAATGCTATTACGGGTGAGGTAACCATCTAACTCTTGGTCGGTGGTGATATTGCAGGACACTAGAAGAAACCACTTCTCAGTGACCATCTCTAAAATAAGCCTGGAATTAGGGGCTGGGTGTGGAAGGCTGTATTAAGTTTTCAGCTGAAATTCTGAGGGGAGCTGTCAATCAAGGTCGCTGAAGCAATTGACCCAGATATTCTGCAATCTTCACAGCTTTATCTTCTAAGACAATGTTGACTAACAGCTCTTCTTTCACTCTGGTTTCTGTTCTAACAGAATAACAAATAAGCTTAATTCTTCACCAAATCTTCAGCAAATGCCTTTTAATCCCACACAATGGTAGTTATTTTAAGAAGGTTGGCAGAGGATGACCGCAGTTTTTTCTATTTTTCATTCTGTTTTTTTTTTCCCTTGTCCAGAAGTACTCAATCACATTTCATCTTGGCTTGCACCAAGCCACGGAAACTTTGTTGGCACAGAACTGATATAACTGCCTTTAGCACGGTCTAGTCTCTTTTTCATCTCCCCAGGAAGCCTTACAATTTAAATAACAGATTAAAAACATCCACACACAGGAGATTCATAGATAGCATGTGTCTTTGCTCACCGTGACTTCTGGGACTTGATTCCATACCCAAGCTGTGTTTGTGGAAGGAAGAGCAGTCGTGCTCATCAAAGCACTGTGTATGAATGGAGAGAAAGAGTAGAAGTGAGTACCTAATGAATGAATGAAAGTGCTCTCAGGAAGGCCATTGGCCAAGGATGAGCCACTGTGTGCAGAATTAGTAAGATCTTCTTTGCCCAGCAGAGGTGTTGAGGAATCTGTGTTCTCTGGATATAAGAGCCATCTAGAGATTTTTCATTTATGTTACCAAAGGGATGGGTGGGGCTTCCTCTGGTTATTAGTTGGCAGGTAAGACCACAAGTTTGAGACCAGCTCCTGAGGCCCCTAGTTGATCCTGCCCACCTCCCAGCCCACCACTAAAAAAATAATAGTCTTTATATTTTAAAAACATTTTAGATAAAGAGAAAAGTTAACAGGAGACTCTTGTATGCCCCACCGCATTTTCTTAACATCTCATAGTGCTTTGGAACTTTGACCCTATTATTATTATTATTATTCCTTTTTGGTACCAAGGATTGAACCCAGAGGCACTTAACCATTGAGCCACATCTCTTTTTATTATTATTATTTTTTTTTATTTTGAGAGAGGGTCTCGCTGAGTTGCTTAGGGCCTCACAAAGTTATTATTATTATATTTTTAGGTACAGGGCCTTGTTAAGTTGCTGAGACTGGCTTTGAACTTGTGATCCCCCTGCCTCAGCCTCCCAGGCTGCTGGGATTACAGGCATGCACCAGTCTTCCCGACCTCTCACCCTATTTGAAAAGTTCACTTCCCCCTTCATTCTGAAGGAAGCTGTTGGATGGCCTACAATTCCTGTAATCCTTAGGGTAAATAAGATGCTTAGAATTTTGCCAATTGTTTAATAATCTCCAACTGGGTCTTGCTCCGTTTTTCATTTTAAGTAGTAAAATTGTGCATTCAAACTTATCTTTGAACTAAAATGTCCAGGAGTGAAATGAGTTTCTTCGTGATGTGTGTAAGCAGGAATTAGAACACTCCTCAGTCACGTCTCTGCTTTAGATTTGGGGCAATAATGAATCAGGCCAACTCTACAGCCTGAAATCTTAGTGTTTTTCTTTAGTGCATGGCCGGTATATTTCAGATTTTCTTCTTTACCTCAAATATGCATCCCTGAGTATAGTAAATGATTGAATGGAATTAGCAGGACTCTTCCACAAAATGACGTCTGTAACATATTAGAGAAAGAAGCAATAGGAAGAGCGTAAAACTTTGGCTAGTGTCTGGCACCCAATTGGTCAAAATAATTCTTTGTCAGGATCTCTTTTTGAAAGTAGGCGTAAGTCTGGAAAATTTTAAGCAGCAGATTTATTTTACTAACAAAATTAAGGGATTATAAGGAATTAGAAAAGACTGAACTTCAGAAGTCCTCTCTGCTACGGAGGGACTCCGAGAAGATGCCTCGTCTATATTTGTCTTCTTGAGATAGAGGAAATAAAGGTTCAGATGACAGATGGCAATTACAGACAATGTCCCCTCTCTCCAAATTATGGAGTATTTGGAGGAAAATCACAGAGGTGTTCAGGATGACTCTGGGTCAGGGACACTTTCAACTTTTATCTGAGCCATTCTCCATTTCAGATTGGAGTTCTAAGCCTCAGATGCGTGGTGGACTCTGGAATTTGCCTACCTATGCACAGCTTGCCTGGGGGCATCGTACTGCCCCTTTCTCACCTCTATGTCCAACTTCCCATCCTCTGCCCACTCTCTGAAAGATCTTGCTGGGCTGTTTGTCTAGGAAAAACTACCAATGAAATAAGATTATGCTGCTAAGAAGGAAAAGTGAAATTATGGGTATCTGGTGGATTTGGATTTTCTCCGTTACCCTTCCACTGGAGTAAACAAAAGGATTGTTTCCTCTAATCCCAGGTGGAAAACTTAAATTAATGGAAATAGTTTGCAGACACTGACCACATACATAGTCTCTTGCCACAACCTTGTCACACTTTAAGAGTGGGACCAATGTACTGTGGACATTTGTGTTTTTTTTAAAAAAAAAATCACTATTATGATCTAGCTTAAATTAGCTTATTATTCCTTTCAATGAGCCTTCAGTGAGGAATAAATTTTGATGGAAGATTCCCATATTTATGTCACTTGATGAAATTATCACATGGCTCTTATGGGATATAAAAATCATGGGGAAAACAAAAATTAATATGGTAGTGAAACCTACCACACCAACACAAAATGAAAGAGTTAGACATTAACTTATTTATTTATTTGGTACCAGAGATTAACCCGGGGTGCTTAACCACTAAGCCACATCCTAGCGCTTTTAATTTTTTATTTTGAGACAGGGTCTTGCTAAATTGCTGAGTCTGGTCTCAAATTTACAATCCTCCTTCCTCAGTCTCCTAAATTGCTAGGATTTCAGGTGTGCATGTAATCCCTACCATGCCTGGAAGACACTAATTTATGAATTAGGGTTGTTACCTAAAATGGAGAATTTACTTTCTAAGGTGGGGTTTGTTCCCAAAGGATCAGATTGACCTTTCCTCAGGTGAAATGTGCTCTGTTTCTGCCAGCTGTCCATTCCAGTTTCTGTGTTGTCAATGAGGGACCATGACCTCAGGCTAGCTCTCTGTTTTAGCTTTTGCCAGCGTCTTCCAGTACCCTCTGGTTTAAACCCTCTATGGTCTGTTGCCAGCTGTTCCTAGACCACACTTCATCCTCTGACACTGCGGCGTTGGGACCAGCCATTTCATCTGGGTCACTATGGTTATCATCATAGTGCAGTTTGAATACTGGTGCTACTGGTTAGCCTGGGATAGAATTCAAGTGTTGTAACACTAATGGAGACTCACGTCTTGGCTTGTTAGGTGGTGGGTAGTGGGGTTGCTTAACACAGCACTTCAGTTCAAAGTGAAGGCAAGAGGGAGTGGAGATCGTAGATCATAGATCACAGAGCAGATGTTAACCGAGAAGTGCCAGAGTTGTTTGGTCGTGGAGCAAACTTGCAGGCACACGAATTATTGATAGAACTCACCAACGTGTGCGGGGGGTGGGGGGTGGGTGGGAGAAAGCCAACAGAGCCACTGGAGGAATCCATCCAACTAATGAGCAGCTTATAGCTCTTTGGCAATTTGTTGAACCTGGGACTTATTGCAAAGCCAGAAAGGTATTGGGCCCTGGGGATATTGGCAGCACGGTTGGGAGTCTCCAACTATTAAAAGCAAGCTTTGCCAATGGGATTTTTTTTTTTCTTCTTCAGGTGTTCAATGTTGAGTTTTGCAGGCAAGGCCAAGACTTCTGGAGAAAGCAACATTAATCACATTGGTATGTTAGGTTAATATAGCTGATAGGTACCCAGACTCCTTGCACGTAGGGAGGCTAAGGTCTTGCCATTGGAATCATTAAACCCATTCATTCATTTACTCATTCAACAAATGCTTTCTGAGGTCCTCCCAGGTGTCAGGAGCCACATCAGCTCTGAGAAAGACAAACCCAGCTAGGATCTCTCTTCTCAACTCTCAGGTCACATGTCCTGAACTGTCCACATTCTAAATCTATGACTCTCTCACATCCTGTTCTTAACTCGTGACTCTGGAATTCTCTTTTGAAAGGAAGGTAGGGGTCAAAAATCTCACAAGGATCGAGTGAAAGTATTTTGTGATTTATTTATTTAATCTTTTAGAACATATTCATTGAGTGAAAATAGACTCTCCAGAGGAAATTTCTGCCTATCTACATTCCTCATAAGAAACCATACCATAGTCCCATAAAGATACTTGGGCTTTATGGGAATAATAATGAATTCCAGTTCATTGACCAGAGTCCCAGAGAAATGTGAATTTGTAAGATTTTCAGACTTTAGAGGACAGGAAAAAATTCAGAAAACTAACTCTCTTTACTTATGAATCTGAGAGGTCAGGCAGAAGCAAATGATTGTGGCTTGGCAGTGGTCCCTCCCCAGGGACTAAACTCATTCTCCAAGTTCCTTCTCCTTACCTTCCCCACCAGATCCCAGATCCCAGCTCTCTCTGTCCTCTTCACCTCTCCCCCTGACATGCCCCACCGTGGGCCTGGGGATCAAGCCCAGGGCCTCGCAGTGCCCAGCAACTGCTCTATCACCGAGCTACACTCTACACCTTCATCATGCTTTTTCACACACACCTTCCCTTCCTTTCTTTTGGGCTGCCATAGCTTCAGTGGGAAAGCCTTATAACTTCTGCATAAATATCTCTACCAAAGGATTGTGGTCAAAGATCCCCTTATCTCCAATCTTTCCCAACTCTAAACCATTTTCCGCACTGCTGCCAGATTTATCTGCTGGGTTGAATTAGTCCTTTCCTTAAAAAAAAACAACACACTTTAATATTGCCGCTTGAGTTAAACATGCATTTCCCAGCAGAATATCAAGTAAACCAGCGTGATTGTTAAGAGCATGGATTCTGGAATCAGAAACATTCTGTTCAAAATTCCAGCTTGACCCATTAAACCTCAGTATTCTAACCTAAAAAATGGGGATGATACTTATATCCCAGGTGGCAATGAGAGATAAGAGGGGACATTTGGTATTCTTAGCACACTGAGTAGGCTTTTGATAAGTCAGATTAATAATCATATTGGTACTAGTAATTATTATATTTTACAACTCCAGCCTAATTTTGCATATGCTCTCCCAAAATGGCTTTATTTTTCTCACCTTTGTTCAAGTAGTTTTTTCTGTGAAGATTGCTCTTTTTTCTTACTCTCTCTCTCCCCTCCAATAATCTCCAGTTGGATATTTGAGAAGGCTTTAGAAGACAAACACTTTTCTTCCCTTAATGAACCCCCTGCTTGCATCTCTTGATCCTTCTTTATGTACCTTTTATATTTATTGTACCTGGACTGGCAAGTCAGGGCGTCCCTAACTCTGCTTTGTCTTATCCTATTACTTTTGGGCTATGGGTTCTCCACAGAGATGGAATCTTGACTTTCCTTCTCCTAGCACACAGTCTTGCACTAGACTATTTTGGAATTGTTTTCTTTACTTGTCAGAAGGTTGACATGAATTCCTGGTGGCTGGTGAGAACCTGGGTGGAACAGCCACCAGTCTCTGTGGCCCTGCACCTTCGCTGAGAGCAGGGGCCAGTGTGTGTAGCAACCCACTCTCAGAAATCACCAGTGCCCTCAGAAACATCTTGGCTCTCGACATTCCTGGTTTTCAGGATTTCTTGGATTGTTATCAAATTATTGCTTTCAGAGTTATAGAAGGCTGGATAGACATGGAAATCCTTTGTCACCCGTTCGTGTCTCATGTGACGGAACGGGCTCCACTGAGCTGCCCCTTTCTTGGAGAAACATTCCCTAATACCGGTTGTGGGTGGAGTGATGACTTCATTCCCTCGGAGCTTCCTAAGGCACTGTGTGTACTCCTGCAGAAGTACAGCTCCCTGGACATGCAGGTGTTTGAAGCTGTCCCACAACAAAGCAATGGCTTGGTTTTCTTTCTGTCTTCAGTGTTCCATACAAAAGTCCAGTATGAAATGTCAGTAAGTATGGGCTGAGCTGGATGAACCCCAAAGAGTTTAAGAGACTGACTCATTGCTGGCCATCTCTCAGTCCCCAGGCCCATGACTGTTTTTAGCCACCAGGCTGGTCTTCCTCACCAAATTTCTACCATCCCCCTTCTAGTAGTCTAAGAAAAATGCCGGTTGATATTGATCATTAAAACCTTACTATTGACTCTTGAAAGTGCAATCGTTTTAAGCAGGAAAAATCACTTACCTTTGGCAGAAAAACACATCAAGATCAAGCGTGATTACATTGCTTACATTGGTACGTGGCAGAAGCCACATGAGACGTATACAGGTGCTCTAACAGTTTTTCCTTCCGAATTATCAGCTGTGTGGTATTAGAGAGGCGAGGGAGGCCTGGCCTCTGCTGTATCCTGAAGGCAGTGGTTAGCATCACTCGCGCTTAATGAAGATGGTTGAAATGGAGCTTCCGTTGGTGGTTAACCCCTGCCTTCTGCAGGTTTGTGTGAAACACCTGACTGGCGACGGGCACTGTGCTTCTGATGTGTCCACGTCTATCAACCCTGCGAGGGGTCTGTCTACTCTGGGACACACAGGTGAGGACAGATTCACAGTGAGTGGCTTCTTCCATCTTGTACAATTTAGAACCAGCAATGTATGTGAATAGGGGCTGCCCTGGATGTGAAGTGCCAAAGATAGATCAAATATAGGAACTCTGTCAATCAGAGGAGGGGACAGTCACTGAAGCTGTGGGGAAACAAGTTCAGATTTTTAGCTCTAGTCTGGCCCGAGTCTGAATAAACCATCCTGGTTTTCCCGGGACTTCCCTTTGTGAAGTGGGTGACATCCTTGGTATCTGATGCTTCTTACCAAACCCCAGGGCTTGGGACACTTTAGAATCAGGACCACATAATGGCCAGAGGCCAGAGAATCATGGAAAGGCATTCTGTTTGCCCCTGAGGTCAAATGTTGACAAAGGACATTCCTAAAAAATTTCAAATGCCTCACCTGGACGAAATGACTTGTAGGAGCCCCTGGTAGTCTTAGGATACAATGGATTCAGAGGGAAGAAAGACCTAGATTTGAATAATGGCTCATTTTTTTTTCTTTTTTTTTTTTTACTGTGAGGGAAGTCAGTGTGGTAGTTCCCAGGGGGTTCCTGCAGAAGGTATGCTTTCCTCAATGGGCAACTGTGAAAAGCACTTTATATGCTCCATGGGGTTCTCCAGGGAAGCAGAACAGATAGGGTGTAATGTATACGCACAGGGAAATTTATTTTTAAGGAACTGACCCATAAGACTGTGAGTGTTGGCAAGTCTGTAAGGCAGGCCAGTAGGTTGGCCAGGGAAACTTGGGCAGAGTTTTTTTGTACCAGGGATTGAACCCAGGAGTGCTTGCCATAGAGCCATATCCTCAGCCCTTTTTAATATTTAACTTAGAGACGGGGTCTTGCTGAGTTGCTTAGGGCCTCGCTAAGTTGCTCAGGGTGCCTTTGAACTTTACAATCCTCTTGCCTCAGCCTCCTGAGCTGCTGGGATTACAGTTGTGCACCCAAATCTCCGGCTGAGTTTTTATGTTGCTGTCTGGGGGAAGAATTTCTCCTACTTGGGGAGAAACTCAGTTTTTAATTTCCAAGGCTTTCATCTGACAGGGTGAGGCCCACCCTCACTAGGGAAGGTATTGTGCTTCATTCAAAGCCTAACTTGTTTAAATATTTAAATTGCATGTACAAAATACTTCCACAGAAACATCTAGACTGGTGTTTGACCAAGCAATCAGGTACTGTAGCTTAGCCAAGTTGATACATAAATTTAAAGTGACTTATACAGAGCAGAAGATGCCTGAGAATCCTCACCCTCTCTGGATTCTCAATCTATCTCTCCCCCCCAAAAAAATTCATCCCAGTATTTTAGGTTCACCTGCTTGATCTCAGTAGCTCCTTTACTCTCATTTTCACCTCCTTTTCCTTTTCTGCTTGCATCCTCTGGGTCCCACTCCTTGTACAACTTGGGTCCTCTGTATCCTCTTAAAAAGACTCACATAATCCTCCTACCTTTACTCTGACAGCCCGACTCCCTGTGCCTTCAGCCTTGAACAGCTCTTTCTTTTCTATCCTGGACCTCTACGTTGTGACAGAAGCTCCAGGGACCTGGGTTGGTTCCATGCTAGGGGGAGTCCCCTCTCTCGGACATGATGAGTTCCCCAATACCCTGGTCAAGCCCAAGCCCACTGCAAGCTGCCATTCTGCATGGCCACCCTGGGGTGAGGAGCAGGGAAGCCACACTGCTGGCGGGCTTCACTGCCTGCACCTGCAGCCCTCTTAACCAGTGCCCACACCTGGTCACGGTCCTGGTGTGTGAGAGGAGCCACCGAGGGCCCCTGCAGATCATGAGCAGAAAGGAACCCCAAGGGGCAGAAGGGATGTGTATTCCCCAAAGGGCTGCCACCAGGAAGTCCACACAGACTTTCAAGGGCTGCCCTTTTAGAGGTTTGGATGGTCCTTATCTAATTGCACCTTCCAAGGGACCCTGATGCTGAAAGAACTGGGAGCAGCTATTCCAGGTCTGGACATGTCTGGAGAAGCTTTTGAGCCCAAGGAAGACATATTCAGATGAAGAATTGGAAAAAAACTAGTTCCAAGTCATACAGCTAGTTTTGCCAGGGCACAGACTAGTACTGTGTCCCCTGACTTCCTCCATCCCGCCCCCCCCCCCCCGTAGTCTCAGTGTTTTTCTCAAGGAGAGGCAGAAGATGGATGTGTCTGGTGGCCAGGGAAGAATTCCACGAGTAAGTCCTTGTTTCTCACTCTTCTGGGTTCAGTTGTGCATAAAAAGTGCAAACATTCTTTTAAGGAGAGGGACCGTGTTGCTTGGTGCTCAAAATCTAGGGCTACCTTTGAAGGGCTCTATGTTCTGTCTCCAGAAACTCCATGAATTATCAGGATAGCATCTTAGTGACAGGTTTCAGAGGGCAGGGATGGCCATCCATCTCTTTAAATCAGAAATTATCTCACCCTATTTTATAGTATAGAATGTAACAGTCGTCCATTAAAAAGTAGCTTAGACCATCTCTTGTTTTCTCAGAATAATTATTAATACATATATATTAATAATATATATTTTTTACCCTTTCTCCCCAGGCATTTATCCACAGAAGGTCACCAGAGCTATAAGAATTTCTCTTGAGACTACATTTTCATCTTAACCCTTTCCCCTGCTCCCAGGCCTCCATGAGCAGCTTCAGCACCCACTCAGGTTGCAGAGAGAATATTACTCCTGTTACCTACCAGTGCCCTTGTCTCACTTGCAAAAATTCCCAGAAAAGTCTAATAAAAACAATAAAACACCCTCCAAAACATTATTTTTGGTCAAATTCCTTCAGTCTTTTTGCTTGATTTTACCTAGGTTTGTCTAAATGATAGGTTGGCAAGGTTATTTAATGAAACTATAAAACTTCAAGCTCTGCAGTTCTAAATATTTGTTTCTTTAGAAACTCTAGACTTTCATTTTATTTTAAAGGCCCACTTTCTGTGTTTTTTCTATAAACATCTAATTACGACTCTAGCTGCCTCTCCCACTGAGATCATGAGCTCCACGTGCAGAGATTAGGTATAATTCCATTTATTTGGCTGCTCCTATTTTATGATTGGAAATGAATTAATGTATCACAATAACACAGATCAACTACAACAATCATAGCAACAAGGTTGGTGTCCAGTGCATATTATGGAATCAAGATTTCACATCTATTTACATTCATTTTCATTATGACCCTGAGCTGTGCGCTATGGCACATGCCTGTAATTCTAGCTACTTGGGAGGCTGAAGCCTCCTGCTGAAGCAGGAGGATGGCAAATTCAAGGCTAGTCTCAGTAACCGAGAGAGATCCTGTTTTAAAATAAAAAATTTAAAAAAAATAAAATAAAATAAAAGGGACTCAAGCAGGAAAGAGGAGGGGGTAGAAAATAATAGCTCATGGTAAAGTACTCTTGGTTCAGTCCTGACTACTGCCCAAACCCAAACCAAACCAACCCAAAAGAGCCATACTGAGAAGATATGATGATTCTCACCCTTAGACAAAAAGACTAAGCTCAGAGAGCTGCTATTGGCCAGTTCCACACCTAGGATGGGACTCTCCCTTGGATCCCAGGTTCACCATGGACCCGGACCCAGGTTCTTTGTCTAACACTGCACTAGACAGTGATCACCATCACCATGAAGGGCCAAGTTGTGCCCAATTATGTGTGTGTTCCTTTATGGTGTAACACTTCTTCTGAGGTTTGCTTCAGCAGGGGAGGGAAAGGTAAAGGCAAAAAAATATGATGAAGGGCCTGGACCTCATATTTGGTCTGATCATGCCTAGTGGTGAATGTCTCACTTGGAATCTCCTATTATCATCACACATCAAGCCAATTCTAGGGGAGGAAACTCAAAAGATATCTACAGAGCAGAAGGACTTTGAAAAAAAGAAGTCTGATTGCATTTTTTTTTTTTTTGCTTTCCTTAAAGAACACTCTGTTCCAGTTATTGATTGCTGGGTAATAAACCACCCCAAATGGAATGGTTTAAAACAATATTTTATTATTATCTGTTGTGGTTCTGGGTTCAGGTTGATGGTTCTGGCTTGCGGTCCCTTACACTGAGGCTCTGTCACTTATGTGTTTGACTCATTAGATGGGGAAAAACATTTGGTCTACTTGATTCTCATTACAAAATGGAAAGTAGGGGTCACATGCCAGGAAACAGCTGAGCAGTGGAGTCTCAGTCTCTGGTCTCTCTAGTTTTCTGGTTTCCAGAAAACTAGAAGTTTTACGTGATAGCTCAGAGCTCCAAAGATGTGTGGAATGAAAAGAAAAGAGACAGATAAAGAGCTTTGAATACCATACTGCCTATTATCACCTGTCCTCAGCTATGATGCACATTATTTCTGTTGTCTTCTTTGGTTGAGGGGAAATAGACCCCACTTCTTGACAGAGATGTGCCAACATTGTGAAAGACCAGACAGCAGCAGAAATGCTAACATTTTTGAAAAATATAATCATCTTGTGGCTCACCTGGGCTCTGTTTTCCATTTAGTAAGTAGAATGGGTTAGACCAGATGATCTCTAAGGTCTCTGTAGAGCATGCCCTGGTGACTAAAGTGAGTCAACTCCTCTGGTACACCATGAACACCCGACCTCTGTCCCCAACAGAGTCTATGGACACCATGTTTATAGTGTCTGCTCTACAACTCTAGTCTCTTTGACATGGTTGGTTCAACAACAGTTTTCTGGTTCCTTGGAGATCTCTAGTGCCTATTGCTAGGGAAGGGGGAGCTTGTTCGAATCAGTTCCTTTAAAGAGGGAAGAATCATGGTCATAGCATCCTAGTCTAAGTCAACCAATTCACGGATGAGGAAATCAAGCTTCAGTGAACGTGCAGAGCACTCCAGGCTAACAGAGAGGTTCGAAATCGAGAAGGAGGCAATTAAGATGGTGAATGATGTAAAAGTCTTTCCAAGAGGAGTGGTTAAAGGGATCTAGCCAGGAAAAAAGAAGACACACAGGTATCATATTAAAATATTTGCAGGAACTTTTGGAAAGAAAAGATTAAAATTGCTTGGTGTATGTAAAGATTAGCAAAGTTGATCAACATTGTAAGGGGTCTAATTCCCTTCATACCATGAAGGAAAGAGGTAGTTCAAAAACAGTGACCTGTTTGATTAAAGTAACATATGCCAGAAAGTGTTTGAGTTGTAGAGGGCTAGGGTTGTGGCTCAGTGGCAGAGCACTTGCCTGGCAGGTGTGAGGCACTGAGTTCGACCTCAGCACCACATATAAATAAAAAAAGTAAATAAATAAAGGTACATTAACAACTAAAAAATATTTTTAAAAAAGAATGAGTTGTAGAAAAGTTCAGTTCTATGTTGGGCAAGGAATTGGACTCTGAAGTCCCTCTATGTGTTAAAATTATCTGATGCCATACAGTAACTGCATGGCATAATGATAGCTATCTTGTTCTAAATACTAAGAAAGAGTGCAATGGTCATGATGTCCAAAGAGCTAACTCACCAGACAGCCTTGAAAGTGGATCTTATTTACTTAATCCAAAAATTGAATTAAAAATAAGTTTGAAATGTAGACTACCTGTGGAGCCCAACTTTATTTTCAGTGATTCTCTGTGTTAGCTGCGCCTATAGTGTATACTCAAAAAGTTTTAGCAAGTGAGCCATGTAATATTTAAATATGGAAAGGGTGGGAGAAGTGTCTCACATATCTCGAACTCCCTTTTAGAACCAAAGAATGATCTGAGCACTCACTAGACAAATCAACGTGGATCGATTGACACTTGTTGAATATTGATTGCTACTTCTTGTTGATGCCTATTGTTTGGAACCTGTACAACAGTGCCTAAGCAAATGGGATGGTAGCCTTTAGCTTACCTAGATGTCCTCTGTTTTGAATGGGCATTTTCCCAGATTAACAGAAATCTTAGCCTTGTTTTCTCTAGTAGCAGAAAGCTTCCCCACTGCTTTCAGGCATTTCCCAGTGCTCATCTCAGGAAAGATGCTCATCTCAGGAAAGATGCTCATGGCTGCTGGGAAGGACGTGCATAGGAAGGACTGGTCTTACCCCAAATCAAGACTTGCTAATTCAATTCCATATGCTCCATGGAGCTTGCAAGACCCTGGGAGGGGATGTGCAAGGGCATAGGGCTGCTAATAAGTGTTTTTGGACCTTAGTTCCTGAGCAGGACTTCCTAGAGCAACCTCCTAATGCTGGTGACTGCCTGGTGTGGTAACTCCCGCATTTTCACAGCAGAGAGAAGGCAGAAAACTCACATGTGGTTAACTGGATACAATCAGGACACCTTCAGCTTTCCAAGCCCATGGTGACTCCTGAAACACGATTTTATTTGACCTGTTAATCATCCTCAATTCTCCTGGGGCTGCAGGCATTTCTAGCACTGGGGACTCAGGCTGTCCTGGTCATTCTCTGCACAGCAGTCTCTGTACTGAACTGCAATGATTTTTAATTCTCCATAGCACAGTTTAGTACTGGCTGACAGATGCAGGCAGCAGTCTTCCTGCTGTGACTCTGCTTATAGGTGGTGCAGCTGCTGCCCCCCTAAGGAGCAGCGCAGGAGAGAGCTCAGCAGGGTCCCTGAGCTATCCTGCCAGTACTAGATATGGTCACGGGGAGTGGGGTCTCCATCCTCAGCTGAGATCTTCCTCTTCCTTGCTAGACCTGGAGTTTAATGAAAGATACACCTGCCAACTGTGAAAAACTAGATAACCTGCGTGTGTCTCAATAAACCAATGATCAAGGTAATCTTGCAAAGATAAAGTATTTTGTCATTTATGGTGCTCATCAAAACCATTGTCACCACCCTTCTATTAAGTGTTAATATAATGACACAAAGATTAAGGAAAAGTGGACAGTACCGCAGCCACATTTAAACTGGTCCTGTTTTGTTGCAATTCACCAGACTCCTCAAAGGGACAATTGAAGAATAACATAACCCTGGATTATCCCATCTCTCCTCTGTCCCCAGACAGTCATTTTGGTAAATTAATTTACAAAAGGCTTATTTGAGTTGAAATTTTGGGCAGAGTAGTCGTTGACTACATGTTTGACTTTGCTTCTTGCAGGGTTGACATAAGGTAGTTGTAATCCAAAACTCAAGTTGGAGCTTCTTAATGTGGTGAAAATTACAGTGATTTAATTCTTATGCTACTTCCAATTTGCCAGCCATATTTTATGGGCACACTAGTGGGATACACTCTGCTGACTGTATGTTAAAACCATATTTTGTTAATTAGAGGCCTGTAATAAATAAATCACTCATTTTTATGGCATATAAGTCCACTCTTGACTCACAAAGTTTGGCATCTGGCAATGATTATGTCTCCTGGGGTGGCTATGAAAATTCCCTCAAGCCCCTTTCTTCACCTGTTTGGGGAGAATTATGATGGAAACTTTACTTTTGCCGAGGAAAAGTAAGAAGGGAGACTGATTTTTGTAAGCAGAGTTATTCCGAATGAAAACGGCAAGCTAGACCAGTATCCATGGTATCACAGTCTTGGGAAGGACTTGTACAATTTGCGAGATTTTTGCTGTATTTTTTACCCCTTTTGAGGAAAATGTTAAACTATAAGCCTCTTCAAATTCTTTCTAGAATACAAAGAGTATAAATAAGTAAAGTTATTATTAATATAGAAAGTTTGGGAAAATATTTTATTTTAAGGAGGTTTAATCATAGTAATAAATTGCATTTTATATACTGAACTTCTTTGGCCTTTGTTCAAAGGTAAATTGATTTTTATTTGACCTGTTAATCATCCTCAATTCTCCTGGAGCTGTAGGCATTTCCAGTGCTGGGGACTCAGGCTGTCCTGGTCAGAACACACATGATTACATTTGGGCAGCTCCAGAGAAGAAGTGCAGATCTGTGACCTTTAGGTTTGTTTGACCTCTGGGTGCCTCAGATTACCTGTCTGCAAACTGGGGTGGGGGATGCTCATTGCTTGTAGAAAATGGTTCTTTGTTTGAAGCTTGTCAGTGTGTGTTTGTCGATCTCAAAATGAAAAGATCTGTTGTTATTTTGGAGAATAAGAACAGGCTATTTTCCTGTTGAGGTTGGGGAAACCTTTAAAAACTTGTCTCCCAATATACACAAATACTTTACAAAGATACTAGGAAGCTTCATCTGTTCATTTATTTTTAAAATTAACTGAGTATCTATTTAGCACTGCTAAGTGCAGGGCTCTGTGCTCAGTGTGAGGATGAGCAACTTGCTGGATAACAGTGTCGTAACTCCCAGAGGCTTTTAGCCTGCTCAATGCAACTTCCAGGCAGAAGGGGCAATAATGTGACAGGCTACGTCCTACAGGATTTTGCCTCAGTGTGATTCAGCAAGTATTTATTAGGCATTTCGCTAGGCTCTGGAGATTTGAAAATTATTATGAGATCTGTATTGTAAGAGCTGAAGACGTGGTGAGGGAGATAGGATGAACCAGAACCCAGAGCACGAACTGCTCAGACAGGAGCCGAAAGCAAACTCAATGGTCTCTAAATGGTCTCTCTTTACCTTCCCAACCTCATGGGGGCGCTAGTGAGACCCCTACTTCTTTTTTTTTTTTTTTTGGTCCATTTACTCACCCACTGTCTTAGATACTGTATTTCACATCTTCTCTTTTATCTAACACAACTCTGGTGACCTTGCCTTCAATTCATTAAGGAAATCATAAGAGAACTTTCTAATGTTCCTACTGTAGTTACCCTGCCATAGCACCTTCTGTCTGGACAAGAGGGATGACCTGGTCCTTTTCGCCTCAAGCCAGACCCTCCTTTGTGCACTAGATTGTTCCCCGTGACCTGCTGAAGATCCCCTTCAATGTCTCTCTTCTGCACCATCACATTCCTCTCCCTTGTATCACCCAACTCACTGAAATATCACTTGTCTAAACATTTCTTCCATGGACCCCACTCTGTTTCCCTGCACGCCTCTGTAGTCAGACTCCTTAAAGGGGTTCTTTACAATCACTGTCTTCACTTCCTACCATTTCATTCTTTCTTGAACTGATCCTAATTAGGATTTGTCTCTACCATGGGCCCAAAAGCTTAGCTAAGATTATTGATGAACTTCATGCTGCTAAATGGTCTACTCTGAGTTCTCTCTGACTCCCAGACCTACAGGTACATTTTACAGAGTTGATCCTTCTTTTTGAAATATCTGCTTCACATGATTCTAAGACACTGTGCACGTTTCCTATTTATTAACCCAAACTTTAAATACTGAAGTATCCCAGGGCTCAGTTTTTGGATCAGTTCTGTAGATGCTCACTTCCTGAGTGATTTCATTCAATCTTATGGAAAAGAGACTTTTTCCCCTAAACTCCAGCTGCCTAATTCTTATCTCCATTAAAATGTCTACAGCTATCTCAAGACATCATGTATAAAAATGGACTGATCCTCCCTTCCTCAGCCTGCCCCTCCCAGTCTTCTTTGTCTCAATAAATAGCACCATCGTTCTCCATGTTAACCCAGCACAGCATCTTGGGGGCATCTTTTACCCTTTATCTTCCTCCCTGCGCCGAACACATTAGCCAGAACTAGCAGCTCCATCTGTCAAGTGTGTCTCAAGTCTGGTACTTTCCATCCTCTCCACCCTTCTCTCCTTTATTTGAATGGCCAGGTCTTCTCACCTGTGGGATGGAAGCAGCCTCCTACTTCAGGGGCAACCCTGCATCCACCAATGCTTCTCTTCCTCCTGTTCTCCAGAATGTAGCTCTTTAATGCAAATTTCATCATGTCACTCTTCTGCTCAAAGCACCACAAAGCTTTTTCATTAAAAGAAAGAAAGGAAGAAAGAAAGAAAGAAAGAAAGAAAGAAAGAAAGAAAGAAAGAAAGAAAGAAAGAACAAAATCCTGGTTTATTGTGAAAGGCTTTGTCTTATCTTGTCTGTAGTCACCTCTCCAGTCCCTTCTGTCACTTTCCCCCTAGTTTGCCCCACTCTGCCCTTTGCCCACTAGAGGGTTTTGAGCAGGTTGAGACAGACCTGTGTTTTACAGCCCCCATGCCATCCCTCGGCTCTTGTTAGTCCCTTTAGAGACTTCACATTTCTCTGTAGCACTCATTGCCCTCTGATACATATTTTTGTATGTATTTTTATTGCTTATTTCCTGCCACTCAGATACAAGCTCCATAAAGGTAGGGACTTTATAGATTTTGATGATGTATCCACAGTGTCTAGAACAGTGTGTGGCCCATGGTAGATGTTCAATGCATAGCTATTAAATGCATGAATAAATGAGTGGATAAGGTACTGGAGGAATACACAGAACCCGGTGTATATTTTTTTTTTTCTGTCTGGAAGGTATTATTGTAAAGGCTTCATAGAAAAGGCGATTGAGGAATAGGACTTTAACAGTTTCCAAAGAGGTGGGAGGAGGTGTTTCCTTCGTGGTCCATAGGGAGGAAGGTCAAAAACAAATCAAGACAAGGGCTCTGGAGAAATATCGGTAGACCATGATCTCTGCTAAGAACAAGGGACATTCCAGTAGGCAACAGAAGCCACCAGACTCCCTATTTCTGCAGAGCAGTGAGGTGACCTAATTTACATTCAGAAGGTCATTGTGAAGGTTGGGATGGTGCCATAATGGGATGATGGTGCATGGAGGAGACTGGGGATGTGGAGAATGGGAAAATATTAGGAGACTAACACAATTGTTCAGGAAAAAATACATTAAAGCATCACTCTAGCTTTTTATGTCCCATGTATGTGCTAAAAATAGCTCTGCTGGAGGGTAACAGTTATACCTCAGCCAAAGTGTTTAACTACTTGGGGTGTGGAAGTGCAGGTTAAAGCCAGAGTATTCTGATATTCTGCCACCCAGGTAGGCAAGTCTGGAATTAACATTGGATAAAGTTTGGGACCAAACTAAGTTCTTCCTAATTGTAAAGGGGATGGTGGTGTGGTAGTTGTGGGAGGTAGTTACTGGTAGAGTTTGCTGGGAAAGTATATTCCTTTTGACATATTTTCGAGCATGGCCAAATTCTGAATCTTGGGTTGAATGGAACCTTAGATGATTCAATATGGTACTCTGTATGGTGTTTTTTTTTTTTTTTTGATCTCTATTTTTTTTTTATTCTGATGTTCCAACTTTCTAAATTATAATTGAGCCAATTTATACTTCTTTGGACAGTATCCTGGTAATATCTTTTACTTCCACCATAGATTGCCACACTAATAAGATCACCTGTCTGCTTTGGTGATTGATGGTGATCCCCATTGTAGAATTGCCAGGTGCTTATCTGCATTGATCCCTAAAAGGCTCAAATTGCTGGCCCAGCTGGGACACAGTCTTATTCATAAAAAAGAAAAAAAAATCCGTTTGAGTTGCAAATCTTTGGATAAAAACATAATCAAATTTGAGTTCTTATTACATTTCTATCAAGGAAAATAAGTTTAGTACAGTTTTGAATAGTAGAAAGTCATTCCACAGATTTTATTCCCAAAATTTCACAGGAAGTAACATGGTCACCAATATAAAAGGAAAAAAAGAAAAAGGTAAATATGCCTGGCTTAGAAAAGATAGTTTTTTCCCCCCCCAACATGATAAAACTGAAATTTCTGTCAACCCATTAGAATACAAAGTGTGGTTTATCCATAGTCAAATGATTAGTATGGTTGGTTTGTCATATGGTAACCAGTTAGCATCTTTTTCTTAGTCTACTTTTCCTTGAAGTCAGTGCAAGACTGTCTTCCACTTAAATCTGGAAGTCAAGAACCAGCCTTCACATTTCCTTTTATTTTTATTTAGCAAGGAAGGATTTTTTTCCCCATTAACTTCCTGGTTTTGACAGTTTTCCTCTGTGGCAAAAAGGAACTTTCTTCAGTGATTCAAGCTGCTAGTTACCTTGTGGGTGGCTGTGTTCTTGTGGCTCCTAACTGATTTTCCTTTCCTTGGATCAACTTGGCTTCTTTATTTTCATTTTATCTTGGCTTAGAAAATTGGCCTTTCAGTCTCACATATTTTTGCTTTTATTGTCTTCTTCCTGTTTTCCTTTTTATTCAGAAAAAAATATCTCATTCATGGAGGAAATACTTAAAGCAAAATGATGTTTCCCCCACACCTTTTCTTTTCTTAGGTTGCTGCCATTCCTATATATGCCTGAAGTACTGGAAACAAAATGTAATTCTGGAGCTGAGATGTGCCTTTCAATACAGTTCCAAAAAAGGAAAACCTACCTGATTGTTTCCTGCTGAGACGAAAGCTGGGTTTCAGGGGGAGGCATCCGCTCTCAGCAAAATATTTCTCTTGAAAATATTCCACAAATATCCAAGCAGTACCCAAGCCCCAGCCAGCGAACACAACCTAGTGGCCAAGAGCTTGATTCTAAAACCAGAATGCTGGGTTGGGAAGCCTGCTCTGCTATTGACCAACTGCATAACCTTGGGCTTGTCATTGAACCTCTCTGAACCTCACTTTTCTAAACTGTGAAATGGCAATTGCCATACCTACTTAATATTACTATTGTGGAGGTTGAGTTAATATACATGATACACACTGGAAAAAGTGTTTGATGTTATCCTCCCTCTTTAGCTCTAATGTTGCTCTTGGAATCCCAAAGGCTTTGCAACTTGCTCCCAGTTCCAATAGGTTCCAGGGGTCACATCCTAGTCTCTCTTCCTTCTGCCACCCTCTGTAGGTCAGTTGTCCTCTTTCCTTTGTATCTCGCTCTGACTCTTTCTTTTTCTGTAGTACTGAGGATTGAGCCTTGGGGTGCCCTACCACAGAGCTACATACCCAACCCTTTTAAAATTTTCTTTTGGGACAGGGTTTTGCTGTGTTTCTCAGGCTGGTCCAGAATGTGCAATGCTCCTGCCTTGGTCTCCTGAGAAGCTGGGATAACAAGTGTGTGCCATTGTGCCTGGCCTCATGTGTTCTTTCTCATTCTCATTCTCTCCATGCAGCCTCTTCTGCCTGTTGGGCCAGCTAGCTCCTGATGCTGACTCTGCTTTTCCATTTGTTGACATGTCCAGTGCTGGGTGTTGGCCCTTTTCATGGGTGTCCTGCTACACGGAGATCTGAGGGAGAGGTATATTACTGGTGTTTGAGACACGGTGTTACCTTTCCCCACCCTTTCTTTACACATGATTTGTTCCTTCTCTGAATCTTTCATTAATTACTTGGCCAATTCCTTTCTATAGCACTTATTCTACCTCGTATTAGTTATTTGCCAGTTCTTTCCTAACATATTATAAATTTCATGAGGCTACAGAGTGTCTTAGATTCTACATATTCCTTAATACCTCAAATATTGTGGACACTATAAATTCCATGACATCTATGAACCTCCTTTTCTGAGAATGTTAGACTTTGTAGGCCAACATAATATCTGACCACAGTAGCTATCAATCCAGAACCTAAATATTCATTGTTGACTTTCAATGTGATCCTGAGAATTTGCTTGTAAAATATCAAAACCAAGGTTGTGATAATTCTCTCCTGAAACTGTCACATGTTGGACTCTTCAACTTAAAAGTAAACAAACAACAACAAAAAAAAAAAAAGAAAAAGAAGTGTAGTGTTAAAGAAATGAGGTAGCAATGACTCAAACATTGGGAAATCAGATTATTAAATAAACGTGAATGAATGAGAATTGTTTATATCAAAAAAATTAGGGGCTGGGGATATAGCTTAGTTGGTAGAGTGCTTTCCTTGCCTGCACAAGGCCCTGGGTTCAATCCTCAGCACCACACACACACACAAACACACACACAAAAAAATAAAATAAAAAGAGAAAGAGAAAGAAAGAAAGAAAGAAAGAAAGAAAGAAAGAAAGAAAGAAAGAAAGACTAAAGCCAGGAACAGTGGTGCACATCTGTAATACCAGTGACTAGGGAGGTTGAGGCATGAGGATGGCAAGTTCAAGGCCAGCCTCTGCAACTTAGTAAGGACCTAAGAAACTTCACAAGAACCTATCTCAAAGTAAAATAAAAATGACTGGGGATGTAGTCCAGTGGTAAAGTGCCCATGGGTTCAATCCCCAGTATTCAAACAAACAACAACAACAATAACAACAACAACAACAACAACAACAAAACAAACTACTGCAAACTCACGTAGCTCCACAGAACTGAAAGCATGAGAATATGTTGCAGTATAGAAGTCTTTGGACAAAATCCCCACCATCTCTATTGAAAACAAGTAATGAAATAGGGTTGAATTAAAATCAGTTTCAAAGCCAAACACTAGCAATAAGTGACAATAATTATTATATGTGTAGCTGGTAGAGGGAAACAAATAGCTAGCTTATCAGACTGACCCACAATGTAGAAGTCCAGCTCTGACGTGGTGTAAGGACAGTATTCCTCAGCAACAGAATAAATGGAATAGATAAGATGAATTTTGGAGGTTGCTTTCAATCCCGTTTTCATTGATTTTTTGTCAGAGTCTTCGTATAAATTCACAGGTGAGAAAACACCCGGCCTTTGGGTCCACCACTTCTGGACTGGCTTTGAAGGGCCATGAGTATTCTAAGAGTGTGCTAACTTTTGGACAAACTGCTCAGCCACCAGGATGTATAAGATCATTGGGCTCTGTTTTTTTTTGGGGGGATGGGTACTGGGGACTGAACTCAGGGGCACTCAATCACTGAGTCACATCCCCAGCCCTATTTTGTATTTTATTTAGAGACAAGGTCTCACTGAGTTAGTTGCTTAGTGCCTCCCCATTGCAGAGGCTGGCTTTGAACTCGAGATCCTCCTGCCTCAGCCTCCGAGTTTACAGGGGTGCACCACTGTGCCCCAGCACTGGGCTCTGTTTTAATACCTCACCAGCAACACTTTTCTACTAACCATCTTTATGATAAAGAATCGTTCTCAGAGCTCTTTTAATATAATGACATCCTCTGCTCTTGGACATCTCCTCTTTTAAACCAGCCAAACAAGCAACTAAGCAGCAAGTAAACCAAAAACCTACCCCAGGCTTCGGATGACTAGTGCAGTTTAGTGTTGAAGCATAAAATAAGTTCTTTAGATGAATCAGGTCACAAAGTGCTGAATAAAGTACTGCAGAAGGTCTCATTCAAAGCATGCATTTAACGTTTTTCCTGGTTTGACTTTGGGTGATTTTCCTAACTCTCGTCTTAAATGCTGTATTCTTTTGCACTGGACTGATGGTCTAAAGTTATGACATAAGCCATGTGTGAGACCGGTGACTTGCCAATCAGTGAATTAGTTAGATTTCCGTTGAGGAAGAAGAGATGAATGGTGATGTGTAGCTTTTAATGCTTGCTTTGGTTCACACTACGTTTCGGTCAGTTAGAGTTTCAGCCACTTGAGGTATCTTCCACCATAATGGGGAAACAAGTTTTCTCAATGGATATGAAGTTAGAGGGTTACAAGTGGGAATGTTTCTCATAATATAGAGGCTATGTTTTAACAATTCCTTCCGATATCTGAGAGTTTTAATTATAGAAGTGAGGAAAACACAAAGTCTAAGGGGTATCAGAAAGGGGAGGAAATGATGGTAAAATTTCTAATTTAATACAGTCTTAAATACACCAATTAGGGCTACAATAGGTAGTTCTGGAAGCCTGATGACAAAGAAAGGACTTAAAAGCAAAAGCAGATGGTGAAAAGAGGAGAGTTGAGAGGACTCCCTGGAGGGTGCTGGGTACTCTCAGTGGGGATGTCAAGCCAGACACAACACACTTCCGGCCTGGAATAACTTAACAAAAGACCAACTGGAGCCACTCAGAATCCAAAATGACTCACTCAGAGGAAAGAGGAGACACTGTAGGTGGTTCCTTCTAAGTTTTCTTTTCCCTCAAACTCCCTAAAAATAAAATGAGTCCACCTTAAAAGATAGGATTATATCTACTGTCTTGGTGTATTTTTTTTTGTTGTTGTTGCTATAACAAAATACCTGAGGAAGGGTACTTGGTAAAGGGATTTATTTGGCTGTCAGTTCTGGTGGCTGAGGAACAAAGCAACATGGAACTGGTATCCTAGGGAAGCTTTCTGGCTACTTCCCAGTGACATGACAGAGAAATCAAAAGAGAAGTGGCCATGTGAACAAGAATTGCATAGAAGACAAGAAACTGGAGATTCAGAAGCCAGATTTATCTTTCTATAACCTCCTCTTATGGAAACTGAGAACCACATTAATTCTTTCTGAGGGCAGCATCCTCCTTGACTTCATCAACTTCTAGTAGGCCCCACCTCTCACCATCACTATGCTGGGGACCTGGATGTCTGAAGGATTCACTCAGACCACATTCAAACCAGAGCACCTGCGAGAACTCATTACTCAGGGTGGTGCTAACTTTACTAACGCCTTTCAGATTCCTTATTTCATGGCCTTCCAGGTTTCTCTCTCTACAAAGCATAAAATAAGCATTCGAGGAGAGAGGTGTTATGTAACTTGGACAAATTAAGAATGAGACTAATTCGCAGCTAGTTAATATACTTAACAACGAGTTGAGGATGAGGCTGGGATTAGAGTCCAGGCCTTCAGATTCATCACACATTCCTCCTTGCTTGGTGTGTCCCCTGACCTTTAGTGGTCATGACAGGTTAGTGCATAATTCAAGAGAAGAATCACTGGGACTGCTGATATAGCTCAGTGGTGAAGTGCTTGCCCAGCATGTGGAAGGCCCTGAGTTCCATCCCTGCTACCATTAAAAAAAAAAAAAAAAAAAGAAGGATATGGGGGAGGAGAGGGGGAGAGGGAGAATAAATTATCTGGATTTGTGAGCCAAAAATTAAGCATAGAATAAATTAGAAATTCGTTTTTTATGTGTTTAGTATCTTTATCATCCAAGAGTAAAAAATGTGAACTTTGCAATTGCTGGCCAATCATCATTGTGGAGACTAGAGAGAGTCAATGAATTTCAATTTAAATCCAAAACCACCTTGAGTGCTGGGCTAGGTCCTAGAATTAATAGAGTGAATGGTGGTTGACTTACAAGCAAAATATGCCTTACTTTTTTTTAGGACGTGAAAAGATGCGTTATCAATTCATATCAGTAAAATAATATAGACACACTTCATGAACATGACTCCTGTAAGAGATGAAAGTAAGGGAAATTGGAGGAAGCTCATCCAATAAGAAGGCTGTCGGTGATACAGATCTAACTACCTTTAACTGCACTGTGGGGGTGGCCTTAATATCCAGACAATGGGCACTGGGAGGATGCTGGTGGGAAGTCTTCCTTAGCTGATCCATGGGTTATGGAAAATGAGACAGTTTTGCCAGGTCTTTGAAAGTTCTCAGTGATACACTTGAGTCTCAGAGGCAATCTGAATTTTTCATCCAAACTCCCTCTCTTAGCTATGTTTCATCCTGCAAGGTACCAACAAAATACAAACGTGGTCATGTCTATCCCACAAAGAGTACCACAATTCTGCTCCCAGTTTGTGTAGGAAAACTCGAAGATCTTTCCAGGTAAGCTACAACTATGTCAGAGGCATTCCCTATTCTTCGAAATAGGTCTCGGTTTCCAAATTGGATTTCATTGTTGGGGGAATTTTAATGTCTGACACATGAAGCATGGGATTCATTCCTATATTGATAACAGTCTTAAAACACTAGGTAATGGAAAAAAACATAGCAAATGAAGAAAGAAATCAAACTTCTGTCGAGATAAGCTAGATGATCTGAAATTAATTCATTTTCCTGTCCTTCAGGAACTCATGTTGGCACAAAAATGTGAAATATATAAAAAGGAGAAAGGAAGAAAAAAGCAAAACAAAATTCCATGCAGTTCCTTCACACAGAGATAATATCATGTTTATTGCCTTTTAACACTTTACCTCCCTCTATTATTTTAAAATCCCATGTTTTGCATAAAAGAATATGAGTTGATAATAAAATCATTCCAATTCAGACTAACCACATTCAGGCTCAAAACCATCACATTTTGAACGTGCAGGAACATCTTTGGGATGTCTAGATTCTTCTCATACTATCAATTTTAAGGGGACACAGGGCCACCAGCAATTTCTAAGACTTAAGGGACTCATTAGGGAACTATCAACTAGTATCTAGTAGTCTTCTGTAGAACATCAATAGAAGCAACAGTAAGTTGGATGATTATTACAAGACCACTAGTGTTTGATGGCTTGATGGGTGTCCTCTTTCTGAATTCTCATTAAAAAAAAAATAAATAAAATAGGTGCCAAATGTTTCATCTGAAGTAACTGGGTTCAGAGACATTAAGAAACTTGTATAAAGTCACACAGCTAGTAAGTGGCAGATTTGCACACAGGCCATCTGACTCCTGAGTCTGTATTCCATAAAAGCTATGTACGATTGCAGCTGAGGATATCTAAGGGGCATTCCAAACAAGCTCTTCAGAACTTTTATGTTTCCATTTGAGGGGGAGTCCTGACATACCTATTTTTAAGTGCCACCTCCATATTTATAGGTGGTGTCAAAAGTGCTTTCGATTTAGTCCGCTTTGTTTAATCTCAGTAAACCCCCAAATGTGTTCATAGACAAACTTGACTACCCACATTATATTGCAATAAAAATCTTAACCCTTTTAACCATTTTCATTGATTCACCCCCTATGACAACCTCCTCCCTGACGGGGAGTACTTCAAGTCTCTTTACTTTTGTCCCCAATGTGTCACTGGAGGAAGAACACTAAACACATGTAGAGATTCAGGAGCTCCTGCTCTGAGCCTGCGCTTCTAGAAGGGAGCGCTTTCTATGTTACTCTTCTTTGCCTAGACTCTCATGCTTCTGAGAAATAAAAAAAAAAAAAAAAAAAAAAACAATTGCCTCAATTTTTTCCCCCAACCATTTATTGCTAAAATTGCACCCCTTGGGGACTAGTTTCTATTCTGACATCTCCTTTGCATTTTATCATAGTTTCATTTTTTCCTTTAGTCCTTATAATATAAAGATGTGTCCCAATTCCTGTATGTCTCAAAGCGCATAATTACACCTCTGACTTTTCCACAATTATTGAACGTTATTCAAGGCAATGAAAATGCAGATAAACAACCCAGATTCAGTCCTTAATGATCTAGTGGGACAGAGGGAAAGTCATGGATAGAATTCTAAAGGCAGTTCCAGTGATCTA
Organism: Urocitellus parryii; assembly: GCF_045843805.1. Taxonomy (NCBI): domain Eukaryota; kingdom Metazoa; phylum Chordata; class Mammalia; order Rodentia; family Sciuridae; genus Urocitellus; species Urocitellus parryii. The sequence goes on along the minus strand of NC_135539.1, from coordinate 72,130,575 downwards.
AGCATGGTGCAAGGAGTGGGCTCTCAATTGTGGGTGGTGCAGAAAGCTGATTTCTGTGGGTGAAAAAACTCACTGCATGAATTTTTATTCCTAGCCTGACTTCCGCTTCTCTTCCCGAAATCTTTTACTCCCAAGCACCGTAACCTCAGTGACAATAGCACACACGCCAGGAAAACGCAGAGGGGATTGAAAACTGTGCTCCAGAAAAGCAATTCAGTGTTTCTTTTGAGAAATAATGAAAAGAAATTCATCCCCCAACTCAGCAGAATACATTTTATTAATAGGAACCACCATCTACAATCCTGAGTGATTCGCTATCAAAAAGAAAGAAAGAAACAAAAAAAAAAATCCTACAAAGATCTGACATCACAAAGAGATAATCATTTTCCCTGGTCTGCATGCCCTGACAAGTTCAAATTGAAATGAAAACACGGATGCACCCCGTTTGCGGGAGTGACCGGGTGCCCTTCTCGTCAGGTGCTGGGCCTCGGGGTAATGTCATGTTGTGAGGCATTGCGTGGGCCATCTTCAGAGCAGGTTTTTTGCTTTGTACAGAAACCCCAGTAGAAACTGTCCTTCTGGAAACTTTTCCCAGGAGGAGCATTCCAGAGCGACTTCATGTAACGGCAGTGAACTGTAAAATTAATTCCAAACAACTAATACTTGCCGTTTACCCTATAAATGTTCAAATCACAAAGTGCTCAAATCATGTGCTTTGTCATATTATATATGCTTAGTGGGTCTTGGCTGTCTTTCACCCAGACTGGAGTTTCACTCAAGCGAGGGAGCTGAACTTTTCTTAATTTTTTTTAGCTTTTATTGACCGTATTTTGAGGATGCATTATCTTTCCAAGACTCACTTATTCCAGAGCATTGCTCTCTCTTGATTCCTGCTCCTCTGACTTCAGTGGAAGGAGAAGCTTTTGAAGTCAGCCAGAGTCACAGAACCTGGGTCCGCAGAACTGGCCGTACGTAGGTGGTTGCAGTGGAAATGGGTGTCAACACCAGTCTCTTTTCCTAGGTGTTCTTGATTCCATTGCCAACATCAAATGCAGTTCATAATTTACTTGCTGGGGTTAGTCATCTGGCCTCTAACTTCAGCCTGTTTAAATTCTTAACAAGGCACCTTTTGACAGTGGCTTTTATATTTACCTTATTAGGCAGTTAAGCAGGATTTGGGTAAGCAGAGGGGAGAGTGGAGGAGACTTAAAACATGATGATGAAATAAAGAAAGACATGATTATATGGAGTATCTAGGGGTATGATTTGAAGAGTGGAGTATGGACTGTGTGTCTTTTTTTTTTTTGCATTTTATTTTTAAAATTTTTTTTGCTGGATGTTGTGTCTTGAAAGAAGGTTTAGTTTAGAAGTCTTTAGAAGTGATCGAAGGTAAGGGATTATGAAGGATCCATAAATAGGAGAGTGACAAGCTCACACCAGTTGTGCCTGTGATGTGTAAAGGACAATGGAGAGGGCACACACCAGTTGTGCCTGTCATGTATAAATGACAATGGAGAGGGCCCCAGGGTGGGGGGGAGGCAGAGAACAAGGTGGATGACATTCACTCATTCACCTTTGGAAAAGAAAGAGAATCTCATCAGTCAGTACAGTTGGAGATGGAGAGAAAAGCGTGGACAGCACAAGATCTGTGCAGGGAAAAATTCACACTGTGCCGTTTCTGCCTTGAAACAAGGCAAGGGACCCAAAGGGACACCAGGCTTCGAGTTTGGACAGAAAAAGATATTGTGCTGCTCCTCTTGGAGATGATGGTATTATCAATTTGAGGTAACTGAGTGTGATTAGGGAACAATTTCAGCTCTGGACATACAGGGTAGGTGGCTCAATGGGATACCAGAATGTAAGGACCACCAGCAGGTTGACAGATGGTCGGTCCATCCGTGTAGACAAGCAGCAAAATGAGGAGGATCAAAAAATCCTGTCTCTCCCCCTTGAGCAAGAGTTCAAAGAAAATCGAAGTCCTGACATCTCTTTTTCTTTTCTTTTCTTTCTTTTTTTTTTTCTTGAGACCTGACATTTCTGAATCTAAAAATTCTGAGGAACAAATGAATTATTGAAGTTTCCTCCCACAGTTACCTGATCTATTCTTGATCTGAGTTTATGTAGGGTATCATGTTTACCTGGTCTAAGAACACAGGTTGATTCAGAAAGCCCTGACCCAAAGATGGACACCATCCCTCTCTCTCCTCCTTCACAATCTCAGGGTCAACTCTAGCCATTTGCATTGGGTTTTCATACCACCCAGGGTCTTGCTGGGATTTTTCAGTCTACATGTTGCATGATGAAGACTCCATGACTTCAGGGTTGCTATAGTTTTGATCTGAAATGTCCCCCAGACTATGTGATAAAGGTCTGGTTCCCAGCTTGATGCTATTGGAGGTGGTGGAAACTAACAGGTGAAGCCTCGTGGGAGATCTCCAGTCATTGGGAGCGTGCCCATGAATGGGACAGAGGGACCTCAGGGCCTTTGTCTTCTTTTTTGTAACCTGACTGTTGGGTGAGTGGTTTTGCTCCCCATGTGCCCCTGGCCATGATGTGCCTCATCGTCACAGACCCCAAATCATAGGGACTAATGGACACGAACTGGAACCCCTGAAACTGTGAGCCAAAACAACCCTTTTCTTTTTATAAGTTGATTATCTCAGATATTTGTTAGGGTCATTGAAAACTGACTAACGTAAGAGAGGAATACGGACTTAGTACAAATAATTGTTTCCAGTCAAGATTGATCAAGGTTGCCTATTAGAAGGACAGGAAAGGTTGTTTTTCTTTTTTTTTTTTTAATACCAGGATTGAACCAGGGGCACCTAACCACTGAGCCACATCCCGAGCCCTTTTTAAAATATTTTATTTAGAAATGGGATCCCGTTAAATTGCTTAGTGCCTTGGTAAGTTGTTGAGGCTGGATTTGAACTTGAGATCATCCTGCTTCAGCCTCCTGAGCCACTGGGATTATAGGTGTGCACCACCTTGCCGGGCTAGAAATTTTTTAAGCATTGCTGATTCCAGACCAGTGGAATCAGTTTCCAAGAGCTGCATCTAGGCATTCGTGTTCAGTAAAATCTCCCCAGGTGGTTCTAATTTTGATGCAGCATTGAATCCATAAGAAAAATGGAAACAATGATTCTGATCCTTAGGTGCACACTGGACCCACAGTGGAAGACTTCTATAGAGTCAATGCCTTAGTCCACCCCAGAGATCATAGGAATCAGGACTTCAGAAAGATTTCCAGGTGGTTTTATTGTGCAGCCAGAGTTGAGCTGGTTCATCTAGTCTCTCTGATCATCTTAGGACTAAGCCACTTCACTGTCCTCTCCCACTGTCCTCTGCAGTGCTGGGGATTGAACCCAGGGCCGCCCCTGAGTTACAGCCCCAGCCCCCACTTCACTTTCTTAAACAAATGTTTCCCCAGGCGTTCAAGGGCAGAACCAGTGCAGCAGGGAGAGCATGCAGTGAGTATTTTTGCTGTGGATACAAGTGAACTCAAGTGTCCTCTCAGTTGTTGCAGGATCTTTCAGTAATAATGATGGAGGACGCAGAAAAATATCACTAGGCTTTTTTGGATCTCACAGTGCATGTACATTATTGGTCATTGGGAAATTCATATTTTAACTTGTACAACTGAACTTAATTTTGAACTCCTGTCATGGAGATGATTAATGTCCCCTACAGGTGTTTGGGGAAAAACTGTTCCCAAAGCTCTGGGACAAAATGAAATAAACACATCTGCAAATCATAGACGGCACGAAATTCCAGTTTACTACACGAAATCTGGGCTCTTGTGAGAGTTCTCCTCTGAGAGTAGAAAACGAGGGCTACCTCTGACTCCAGTTGTCCCACAATCATTTTTCTAGTTTACACAGGTACCTAATTTCCTTTGCTCCCCATTTATGATTAGATTTAATCTGAATATCTCTTAGAAAGGCAATCGAAGCATTTGTTTTTCTTAAGTTGTTGTTTTTTTCCTTAAATCTGCTCTTATCTAGAACTGGTTTAATATACTATTAATCAATGAATCAATGTGATTCAAAAGCAAATACTGTGTCCCTTGCATTACGATGCTATGTCTTATGTGGGTCTGTTCAAGTCACAACTGGCCTGTGAAATCTCCCTGCAGTAGAAAGTTCTCCTTCCTTCAAATCTGTACAGTTCTTCTCTGCTCCTTTCACTTATCACATGTCATAAAAGCCTTTATCTGGTATTTCTTTTCAACCAGGTTGGACACTCCTGGAGAACATAGGTGAAGTATGGCCAATTTTATATATTCTCACCTAGCAAAATGCCCTCTACATGGTAGATGCTCAGTTAATTGGTGTTGGTTGGTGATGGATTACCTGGCTTTGTTTTGTGATTTGGGGCTGGTTCCTTAACCTCTCTAAAATGAGTTTCCTTATCTGTAAGGTAGAGATATACACGGTCTAGTGCTGTTCTGAGGATTTAGAGAGAGAATGTGCATGAATTAATTAGCACAGTCTTGTACATAGGAAGCATTTGATAAGTGATTTCTGGCTCTTAAATAAGTTGAAAACAACTAAGGCTGTCAAGTTTCTCTGTCGGCAATGCAGAGAGGGTGGGCAAGGAGTGCTAGGCAGGGATGGAAAAGGGGAGTCCATTACTTTGAATGAGTAGTTAGGAAAGACCAAGGAGAGTAATTTCATCTGAGAAGGGATCAGAATGCAAAGACAGAGCTGAATCAGCTGATCAGATGAGGGAGCAGCAAGTGCCAAGGTTCCGAGAGAGAAATGTGGTTGGCACATTCCACAGAAGGTGTGAAGACAAATGAGAAAATGTCAGAAGAGTCTCAGATCCTTGGAGGACTTCAGTGGAGAAGAACCATCTGAAATGTGCAGTGTATAAAGTGCCTCTTTTACTATAGATTAAACTATAAATTTTGAGAATGGGGACTAAAAAAAAAAAATGTCTTGTGAATGTAGACACTTTTCTAAGTGATAGTAGCCAGGGTAGGTGCCTGTGAGGGCAATCTGACAGCAGTGTCACCATGACAATGGCCACAGTAGATGTGGCTGATTTTGGTCTACTCTATGCCTGGGTCTCCTTCTACTCCCCTGATACTTATTTTATTCTTCTGGAAACTGTGTCCTACCTTAAGGATGATAGTTTCACCAAAAAAAAAAAAAAAAAAAAGTGTATTTGAATTGAGAGCTTTTCCCCCTGAGCTCTAACTTCCAAATAAGCTTTCCTAATCCAGGTGAGTTAGGCAGAGCTGCTGTCATCCTCTCTGCTTTACCGATATTTCATATTTCTTCCAAGTCAATCCAGGTATAAAATATCTTGCATAAGTGATCCACAGAGGAGTTATTATAGGTGAGGCCACCTATAGGAATTATAGGTGAGGCCACTGAAGCTTTTTTGGTGGGATTTTATTATTTCAAGGCAAAAGGAAAGAAAGAAAGAAAGAAAGGAGGAAAATAAAGAACCAATAAAAACCCTTTCCGTGTTATTTAGACTATTAAAACATTGTCCCTTTAGGGTCTTTTTAAAGATGCCCTGTCAAAACTCAAATTTGAAGATGGCCTATGGTAAATATGACAATCGTTTGAGAAAAGAGTTACAAAACTGTAGTGGGTCAGAATATATATTATTCAGAAGAACAATGTTTTAAGGTAGGTAATGTGATATATCTTTTTTGTTTGTTTGTTTTGGTACCTGGGATTGAACCCAGGGGATGCTTAACCACTAAGCCACATCTCCCATCCCTTTTTGTTAGATTTTATTTAGTGACAGGGTTTTACTAAGTTGCTTAGGACCTTACTAAGTTGCTGAGTCTGGCTTGGAACTTGTAATTTTCCTGCCTCAGCCACCCGAGTTGCTGGAATTACAGGTGTGAGCCACCACAGCTGTAATAAATCACATTATGATTTATCTTAATTGTGCCACCAGTAGAGGGCTAATTGTCTCAATTTAGTTACTATATTCTTTCAAAAGTAATGGAAACTTTTATTTTATTTTATTTTTGGTACCAGGGATTGAACTCAGGGGCACTCGACCACTGAGCAACATTTCCAGCCCCACTTAGTAGTTTTGCAACTCCCTGAGTTGCTTAGCATCTTGCTTTTGCTGAGGCTGTCTTTGAATTCCTGATCCTCCTGCCTCAGCCTCCTGAGCCCACTTGGATTACAGGCATGAGCCACCATGCCCAGCTTGGAACCTTTATTTTTAAAGCCCCGCCAGGTATATTTATGTTTCTCACCCAAAGGATCAGAGCCAGAGACCATCTCAGCACCCACAGGTATGCCAAGAATTGTAATTACTGAATCAGAGGCACAACATCGAGGCTTCCTGGTAAACCTTCTGATCATCTCTCCAGGTCTCCATATCTGTGGGCTCGGTAGAGCCTATGTAGTTTAGCAATTATATATTCAAACAACAATTAAAAATCTTAACATCTCTACTGAGTATGTGTAGACTTTTTTCTTGTTATTGTTCCCTAAACAATATAGTGTAACAAGCATTTACATAGTATCTACATTTGATTAGATATTTTAAGTAACCTAGAAATTATTTTAAGGACAAGGGAGGATGGTTGTATATGTTATGTGCAAATACGACACTGGTTTGTAATAGGAACAGACTGGTGTCCTCAGGGGTTCCTGAAATCTAACCTCTGCAGGGACTCAGGAACAACTGTATTTGCAAAGTTCAATCCTGCCCCTCTCAAAAAACTGGGTTACTATCCCTGATAGATTCGATTTTTCCTCAGGGATTTACTAAAGCCCTATTATCCAAAATAATGAATTTTAGGGACTTTGGGGTTCTTTTATGAAAAGCAACATATTCTACTTATCCATGTTACTTGCATTTTTTAAATGCAGTTCAGTTATTTCTTATTTTTGGAATAAATATGAACCTCTGTTTCTCTTGCTGAAAAAAAACTGGTAGCCTGGGAGAAGTGGACGGCCCCATTGAGACTATATGGGGCACTTTGGGATTATGGAGACTTACAGAAGACAGAGAAGAAAGCAGGACAGAAACACCCTTAGTCCAGCCAGCTTCCATCAGCTGTCCTGGGGACTCTTCAGTGACTGAAGCAGGGACCACATTCACCATCCTTAACAGTGAGGGAAGCAACCACAGGATTCCGAGTCTGCACTGAATTTTATGTAAAGACTAAATCATTGTTTTCCTAATATATTTTCAATAAAGTCTAGTACTTTATGAACTTTTTTTTTTTTTTTTTTTTTTGGTCTGCAGTCATAGCTAAAACTTTTCTTTTAAAAAGGTTTACAGTGATTCCTATATTTCTATGGCAGATGCAAGCCATATATTCTGGAATATTTTTCTTAGTTATTTATTATAATCTACGTTGAGGGAGAATTGTGGTATAGTCTTATTGGGGAAGACCACAAAATAACTCAATAATAATTATTTAAAATTAATTCAATAGCCAAATATATTAATACGATCTCAAAGTTGATGGCCAAAATGATGTTAACGTGATCATTAGTTGTGTGGAAGATTCCAGCTCTCTGGGTGATAATGCAGTGGCACTAGGCATTCTGAAATTGACTGTGCTCATTTCTCTCTGTTCACCTGCCAATAAGTTCCATCACCTAAACAATGTCCTGGGGCCAAACTCCCCACCTGGGGAGGAAAAGTACAGAGGCTTGATGTTGTCATTCTCTCCAGGAAACTTCATCCAGAAGTTCTAAAGCCAATAATCCATCTGACTACTCCTCCCTCCCCAGCTGCTCCCCACATAGGCACTCCCTGAATTAATAGGGACACAAAACAAAAACATCACTCACAAGTTTAGCAATAGTAAAACACAGACATGTGCGTATAAACAAAAGGACTTATTTATTATATTAGCAAGGTGACGAGAACTTTCTCTAAAGAAAATAATTCCAAAACGTCACCATCCAAACCAATGTTCACCTGGATTCAATCACAACTTCCTGTGGTTGTTAATTCTAAACAAAATCCACATTTTATATTCTCTGGTCCAAATAACATCTTATGCATTTTTTTTTTTTAATGGCTACTAGGGGATGTGTAAGCACAAAGAGAGAAAAACTTAGTGGCTGAGAGGCTGGGTTTGTATTAAGATGACCTGGGTTTGTATCTGTTTTCATAGTTTACTTTCTATGTGATCTTGGAAAAATGATTTAATGTCTCTTTTTCTCAGTTCCTCATTCATAAAACAAAAATTTGAAAAACAGTTTCCCTCAGGGGTGAACTTCTGTCAAACAGCAGATGGAAAGAAACTATATATCCATTATCCTCTTTTTTATGCAAGAAATTGTGATCAATTGGTGGATGAATTCAATGAAAGAGAAGGAAATGTTGGAAAGAGGTTCATCTTTAACCAAATTGTTTCAGCAGATCTATTCAGATGGATCGAATGCTTTGAAATGTGCCATAACCAAATTATTTATGGAGTCTGATGGCATGTTTTTGAGTACTTATTGGTTCCAAGTAGGTAAAAGGAAAGTTGAATTCAATCCTCCTGGAGATATGAGGTGGAAAAAAATTACTAAAAGAATTTATTTTCTATTAGTATATAAAAAAGGATTGTCAAGTGGATTTCAGCAAATAACATAAGGTGATTGAATAGTACCTAATTAAATAATCTATGGCTGTTGGCTAGTATTATATGTTGCTATACTCATATGTTTATATAAATATATTTTATCATATGATACATATAAACTTATTTTGTGTAATTATTTATTCATTAATGTGTTTATTTTATTTTTTGCAAATATACTGGAAAATACACACTTAAGGGTGTACTGTATTATATAGAGACAGTGTCAAAACTTGTGCAAATGGTACTCAAGTCATGATCAAATACAGATGTGCTCTCCTTAGATCTTTGATGCAGCTGGAGGAAAGTGCCAGAGGATACTATTGTTTTCACAGTATGGAGCAAGAAAGTGTCAGAGATGATCCCCACAACACAGCTGGAACTCACTCTGGATCCAAAGGGAAGAACGCCACCTACTGCACACCAAATTTCAAAATTTATCTCTTCATCATGAGAACTTAATGATCATAATAAACTTAATAAGATGTAACACCTTCTAATCATTAATTAGATAATCTGCTAAACATCTTTGTGAAGTAGGAAAGGGTCATTACCCTATGATTGTTTATTACTCATAGGATTCATAGATAAGGCAGTGGAGGCTTAGGCCAGGTCTACCCAATGGTGAGTGCTCAACTTCCTTGAGTGACTCAGGAGATGTTTCATGTGGTCATAAACACTGGAATTCAGTGTTTGAGATGAAATCGTCCAGTATCTCACTGCATTTCCCATTCTCTGATTTTATCTGCTTGGAGATCTGTAGATACACTACTCTCCGTTCAGACCGGGCTCTTCAATCAATTTCTGCCAAGAGAAATAGAACACCACAGGAACCAACATCTTCCTTTCTATTGTTTGCCTGGATAATGCAAGAAATGATGAACACCTTCAGATGGCTTTTGCTTATTTTCCTGCATTGATGAACATAATACATCTCCTACTTTCTCTGAAGGGAAAAATAATTTGATCAGTTTTCAGATTCCTTGATATCTGGCCAAAATTCACTATAATAAAAACAAGTTTTTTTCTGGATTACTTTACTTTTGGTTTCAGATGTTCCTCTTCTAACAAGTCTAACTTGGAGGACTTGAAGTACTTGTTCCTAACAGGGTGCGCTGGTACGCATCTGTAGTCCCAGTTACTCAGGAGGCTGAACCCAGGAATTTGAGGCCAGCCTGAGCAACTAAGTGCTATCTGCCTCAGGAACAAAACAAAAAAGCAAAACACTTATTTCCATTCCTGTGTCTTCATTTGTGCCTTTACATGTTTCATCAAATAATTGTTTGGCCCTTGAATTTTTGCACTGGTTTTGATAACATTGTAGGTTTTATTATAATCCCTGACTAACCTTCTCTAAATTACTTTTAAGTTTAAATTTTAAGGCAGTTTTTACATGACCGAAATCAAAGCAGAAACATTTAGAATTAAAGTATATTTAGTAAGTTTAAGATATCCTAGTTTTTCCTCATTCAGTTTATTCTCAATTATTCACTCACTCAATAAATCTATATTAAAGGCGTTGGTGCCAAAATATGTATAAAATATGCACAAAAAATTGTTCAGCTTGCAAATACTTTGAGAAGGGTAAGAGACAGTTTGGGATGGATAGAGCAAAGTAGTGATTAAGAAAACTGGCTTAAGATTTAGAGTCTAAATTCAAATCTTTGCTGCATATCAGGTGTGTCAAACTGGAAAAGTTGTTTTACCCTTTAAAGTTTGCCCATCCGTTTAATTAAGCTCTCTGTCACACTGCCATTAGACAAATAAAATAATAAATGCAAAGCAATTAATGTATTATTTGAAACACTGCACCATTAATGAAATTTAGCTGTTTTTATTTGTTTTGTTTTAATGAGGGATTTCCTTCAGGTTAAATCTTCCTTAGTATATCTTCAAGTCTAGATCTTCAAGCTCCCTTTCTACCTATTATCCAGGACATTTTTTTTTCTAAAAAGAGTTTTTTGTATATTGACAAGATAGCTTCCTGAAACCCAGAGATGTCCTCTTCACCTCTTGGAAGGGTTGCATCTAAGTTCAGCCGAGGTCCCTCCTTAGGCAAAGGCACCGTGAAGCCATATTTTCCCTATAGACTTCAGGTGCTGGGCAGTTGGAATTGCCAGACAAATCCAGAAAACAGGCTGTTCTTCCAACTCTCCATTGCTTGTGTCCAGGCTACCTATGCATTGACCCACTGACAAACTGCTTTCTCATATTTGCCCTATAGAATGTTCTAATGGCAGGCCATTAGTGGAACACAGACCTGTACCTCAAAACCAAAGCCATCTGGACCTTGAGTAACTCTCCTGTGGGAAAATGGAAGAGTCAGAGGATGTCTGCCGGTTCTTTTCTTTCTGATTTGACTTTGTAAGTTTTCCTTTTCCCAGTAAAGACCATGTCAGGGGATGGTGTGGATTTCGTGGTGAACCCAGAAGGGACTCACCTGACAATACGTCCACATTCCAGTTCCTCATGGATTCCTTCTTAGTTTCCTAAGATTCCCAAAGGGAATGATAACAACTAGTAGCAATCCTGGGTTCAACCACTGTGGATTTTACTACTAGAGCAAATCCTTCTGTCCTCCTTGGAAGAAGAATAATGATGATGATAATAATAAAGCCAATGCATCAACTATTATCAATATAATGTTTAGTAAAATGAAACATATATTTTTCTCACAAAAAGTTTATTGATTCATCTATGATGGAGCCTCTTGATTAAAAAAAATGCAAATAGTTTAGTAGATTTAGTTCTGCTCATAGTTCATAGTTCTGTTATTTCTGTAGTATTGTAAAAACTTATTCTTGCCTCATTGTCATTATGAGTAAAATGCAAAGTTTGATTTTAATGGAGCTATTTTGTTAGGAGACATAAATAATGAATGGTATATATAATATATTTGTGTTGTATTACAGGGTTAAAAACAATAGTCCCTCTAATGTGATGAAATAAATTTCTTGTGTGTTTACACATGCTTTCTTAGGCATGTATGAGAAACAATATAGCAGAGTCTAAAGAGCACAGACCTGGAGCTACAGTGCAGAGATGCAAATTCTGTCTTCACCAGTTTCCAGCTGTATGAACTTTGGAAAGTAACTTAGTCTCCCTTTGCCCCATTTTCTTTGTCAATAAAATGGGGACTAAAAAAATGTTGTGAGAATTATGTAAGTAACATATGTAAACTGCTTAAAATCAATGCTGTATGTTATAAAAAATGAATATAATTTAGAATTTGAATTCTAATTATCTATTTTAAATTGGAACATCAAGTTCTATACATTCTTTCCTTGGTATTACTAGGAAAGCAGTCAATACTTGTGTATTTTATTACTAGTCATTTAAAAAAACTTTCTTAGTAACTTTTATAATTTTTATGTTGATTCTTTTAGTTTTTCTAGAGAAATCTGTGAACAATGGTATGTTTAATCTCATCATAAATTTTAAAATTATTCATTTTTCTTATCTTATTACAGTGTCTAGAGAGTCCATATTAGATTAGATCACAGTAGTATGAGGCATGTGGCACACTCTACATATTTACTGCTTTTGCATAGGTATAATTACACTTTTCTTCCCATATTAATGTCAGACTTGGCCATATGATGGCCCTGGTCATGATATGTGACACACTTTTTGAACATTCAAAAGCCAGGCTTGATTCTCCTGTTCTCTTTTTCCTTCCTCAAGTGGCTGGCAATAATCAGACCAAAGCTATTGCTGTAGCCTGAAGTCAAGTGGAGCAGAACTACTGCTGACTACCAAGGTGTGTAGCATGGACAATAAGTCAACCTTTGTTACTCTAAGCCATTGAGATTTGGAGTCACTTGTCATCACAGCATACATCCTTGATTTACTTTTTTCTTTTTAGCAATCTCATTTTTATATTCCTTAGTACCTTAACCAGTGCTTTTATTGAATTTCTTCTTTTCTTCCAGATTAAATTATATTACTCTTAAATCATGATGCAAATGCAGTACCTTTTTTTTTTTCTTTTTTGTGGCACTGGGTATTGAACCCAGGGCCTCCCACATGCTAGGCAAGCTTTCTACCACTGAGCTACATCCTTAGCCTGCTCTATCATTCTTCTTTAGAGCAGTAGGACACAATTGACAAGGTAAGAGGGTTGAGGGTCATATATCATAAAATTAAAGTCCTCTGAGCATAAAGAAAGAATTATGCTCTGTCTCAAACTTATGTTTTCATCTAAATTAGGAAAGTCAAGTTAGAGAATCATTGCAGTAGAACCAGTAGGATCTGTGGTCACTGTTTAGACATCTTGACTGTACTGCTTCTAAAGAGATTTTAAAAAATCAGTGGTTATCTTTGAGAGGAATAAGTAGAGGATTTAAAAATTTATTTTTCTTTATGCTATAGTATAATTTTCAAATTTCCTATGAATGCATATATTACTTTCTTAATTAGACTTTTAAAATCTTTCAAAATGGCACCAATGAGAGATGGGTATGAGGTGGATAGTAGGGTGGGGTTTGAGGTACCAAGGTTAAAACAGGAATGGTTAGGAAGGTAGAGAGACAGATTGTGAGCTAAAACAGTGGCAGTAGGAACCACAGTATGAGCAGGAGTGGGGGCACAGAGTGAATTGACAGGTGCTCTGGAGGTCGAATCAACTTGGACAGAATTTAGTGAACATGGGGCTCTTAGTAAGAGTTTAGATAAAGAGCTTAAGGTGGAAGAGGAACTTAAAATTACACCCATTGTTTTGATAGTGGTTACCAGGTAGATATCATCACTAAGAAAAGGAGAGAGAAATGCAAAGAAGGAAAGAATTGCCAGTTCATGATGGATGGACAATTTTAGACTGAGATGCATGTGGGAAATATGGAAGGCAACATGGCTCAATTTGCTCATTGTTGGTTTACTTGGTAGAACCTCGGTGGGGGATGGACTGTGGCTGAACCTTGCATTCAACAACAGCTTTGTGGAAACTGGAGTTTATTCTTACAGGACATTTCTGAATATTTTTTTTTTTTTTTTTTTTTTTGCTGGGCGTGGGGGATAATTTTCCTGTCATTGAGTCTGCTCAAAAAAGATTAGTTTTACATCTCAATAGGCTGAATTAGTAGCAGTCAAACACAGACCTCTGAGCATATTTTATTATTTCATCATTTCATTGACATGGGAATAAGGAGGAAATTGGGATTTATTGGTTGTTGGGCTTGGGCCCTGTGTTTACTTTGGCCATTTGTCCAATTCCATCAGCTTTTTCCTATTCACAGCAGTGATCCCACCCTTCATTTTACAATATCCAAGGGTGTTTCCCTCTAGTTTTTTGGGGGTATGGTAGAGTTTAAAATGTGTAGAAATAAAGTTATTTTAATTCATTCATTCTTAAGAATAAAGTTCTGTATAGCATAGATTTAAAACATAATAAAGTATTTTTTTGAAGTATTTAAAATCTAATAAAACTTTTTTTTCTGGCTTGGCTTGATAATCAGAGTGTAAAAGTCATAAAATGCAGTTATTGATGTAAAGCCTCATACTTTGACTCAGTGTGAGTAGAGAAAGCAGGGAATGAAAGCTCTCTTCCTGGGCCATTTACTTAATAAAGTGTTAGCTTTTCAGTTCTTTTTCTGAGTGTGTGTGAGTGTGTGTGTGTGTGTGTGTGTGTGTGAGAGAGAGAGAGAGAGAAAGAGAGAGAGAGAGAGAGAGAGAGAGAGAGAGAGAGAGAGAGAGAAAGAAGGAGGGAGATTGATTTGCCCTCCCCAACGCAAGCCTATATAAATGGGATTACATATGTGAAACTGTCTAAAAGCTTCGAAGTATCACATACAAATGCTAATAATTCACATCATTTCCTAATTATCTCCTTATTTCTTTCTCTCACACTGAAACAGTGTTCAGTAGGTATAGGAATTTGCTTGCTGAAATGAAAAAAAAAAATACCACCTGACCATAGAGAAAATTAGGGAACAAGAGAAATGTATTTCTGTTACTGGCTCAGGTAGCTTATGTAGCAATTAAGTATCCAGTTAAAATCAGAGCTCAACAAAAGCATTGTTCATGAATTTGGGTAAAGAAGATGAATTTTATTGCTTACGTGATGGAGGAAGTATATTTCTTATCTGAATCCTTGAGGATCATCCTAAATAAAAGAATCCAGGATTTAGAATTTATGCATTTTTAAAATGTTTAATCTAACACCTGTAATTCTTCTACCCAGTAAAAACCTTTGTAATTGTTTGGCATAGAATGTATAGTCTGAGACTTTTTCAAAACACATTATTTTTCTAAAACATAAATTACAGACTTTTTTTCTAAAGTGTATGGGGATAATATTATATTTATTATTTAGTAATATAAAAATATTTTGCAATTAATTACATTTCCCAGTTATTAAGTGTGAGGAATAGGGTTGCAAGAAACTACAAAGTATAGCTGAGTGATTATTTAATCAAATTTCTAGTGTGAGAAATTTAGGTCATTCCTAAATTTCATATAAATTTGTTACTGTATATGTGATTATATGTATTGTTTAAAAATATATACACATACTGCTGCCAGACCTCTTTGCTATTCAAATTTTACTTGGACTGTTGACGTATTAAACAGATACAAGTTCATCTGCTGTGGTGACACTGAACAATCACACAGTTTCTTCATCCCTTGCACCTTGTTCATGGTGGCTTTGGAAAGAGATTGGAAATATCACTTCAACTTTGTTATTCGTGAGTTTTTGAATACAGGATTCTGTCCTTGGGATGCACATGCATATATCATCAATTTGCCAGCCAGACTGTACCCATTCTCAACAGCAGTGCACAAAACACTTATTTTCTGCCCTACATTAGCTTTAAAAATTCTTTGCCAACTTGAAAACAAATGATAATATGCTATTATGTTTTGATTTGCATTTGACAGTTACCCAAACATTCTTTGTCTTGGTAGTTTTTATTCTTTTGTGAATTGCTTCTTAATGTTATGATTTGTAATTTCTCTTTGGAAAGCATTTCTTTGAACTTTAAAACTCTTTATATATTGACATTTTAAACCCACATATTTAAAAAATATCTTATTATTTAGTTATATTTTCACTTATTTTCTTCATAGGGCTTTCAAATATGCAGGAATTTACATTTTTTATGATTTGGCTTTTTCCTTAGAATTATTGCTTTGCTCAGATGTTTAGCACTCCTTCCCTGAACCAAGATTATACAAATACTTATCTCTATTATTTAAAGGAAGTTTTTCTATTTTGCATTAACAAGTTTAAGTCTTCTGGAATTAATTTTGATTTAAAATATACTAAAAATATCTACTTTTCTCAAATAATTAAAGCATTTTTCCAAGGATAATTTTTAATACTTACAGATTTTTTATATAGATTTTTAATATAATTTTTAAATATTTTTGTTTAACACCCTCATCCACTGGGCTTAGAACTCTCCCCAATTTCCCCACTACACCACACTTCTCAGCACTGGGTGTTATGTGGGACATCTTATCTGCTGTATGTGTTGCTCAACTGACTGTAAATTCCATGAGGGGAGGGACTTGTTTGTTCAGTGACACTCAGTGCTTTGACAAGTGTGACCCTTCATATAAAAAACACTTCACATATAGTCAATGAACAAATAAATCTTAAGTTCAATTTAATTTTTTTGTCTTTTATGCTAGCTGACCTACAGTGGATATTTTATCAAGATGGAATAAATGACTTATTTTGTGCTGTCTCTGCTTTTTGAGTAACTGAATTCAATTTGTGCTTATGGTAAAAGCTCCGAAGACGTTGCCTATCTCGGTAAATTTGGACAGGCTATTCTGTTTCTGTAGCTTGGTAAAGTGAGTGAGGTTACACAACTTGCTTTATTGTTTTAGATACTCTTAAGAAAATAAAAGCAGCAAACCCATTGATTCTTCTGTAAAAGAAAGTTGAGCTTATTTATCAGTTTTGGTCTTTTCAAGCTCCTTGTAATGTAGTAGTATTCAAAATGGGCATGGTCTTATTTATTTTTAATTTATTTTTCATAGAGACCATCCTTAGAAACAATTTGGCAGTCAATGGCATTTCCCCCCCCCCTGCCTTTCACATGCATGTAAAATCATGGTAGAGGAAAAGAAGGAAATTGGTTTGATGGTCCCTGTGATGTTCACTGGCTGCTAAGTGGACACCTAAATCTATCCGGGTTTCATAGGCTGTAAAGAGTGTGCAATTGGAATTCCATTTCACTGCTGTCTAAGGCTAATTGGCTTTATATTATCATAGAGCTCTATGTTCCCTTCTGAAGGCACTTAGGAAAGGTGGGATCACAATGTTGCCATGAGCTCTATGTAACTAGATCTAAGATCTAAGATCTAAGCACCAGTTCCATCAACCTTTTCAATTCTCTTCTGGGTTGTTTGAGGACTGAATCTGTGATTCATTTTAGTAATGAATGGATTTAGTTTAACTGTTAGAAGTTTAGAGTTTGTGCAGGAGCCCAGAGACATTAAGGCAATGTACATGTCAGAAACCAATCATAATCATGAGTCAATGTTACATTTTGAACAGCCAGTCTTCTTGTACTTCCCATTGCCTATGGTCTCTTTAAAATAAAGTGATGGGCCAGGCACTGTGTTGCACACTTGTAATCCTAGTGACCGAAGAGGTTTAGGCAGGAAGATCAGCCTTAATAACTTAGTGAGACCCAGTCTCAAAATAAAATAATAAAAAGGACTGGAGATACAGCTCAGTGGTAAAACACCCTGGGTTCAATCCTCAATTCCCAATACAAAAAAAAAAAAAAAAAAAAAAGAAAGAAAAGATGGTGGATGGTGGTTATAGCAGGAGTGGTTCATGTCTTCTCTCCCCAAAATGATCCCCTGCCTTAAAGTAAGTGCTGACCAGATCACTGGCAAATCTAAAAACTTGCTTTTCCTCTTTTTTTTTCTTTCTTTTTAATGTTTTCACCTTGCAGTGGCAAGTTTTGACCAATGTTCATAATTCTTGTCCCATTTCCTCACTGGCATGCAGCCAAAGAAATGGAGAAAGGCTTTATTGTGGAGAGTCACCAAGCTTTGAATTCAGGAGCAATGAAATTCCTTTTCATGAGTAAGATTTGGGAGCCCATCAGCATTTCCTGCACTGTGGATGCCAACGCTCATCTCTTGTGGGGCACTGCAGAAATCACCCTAAAAAGCTGAGTCGGAAGCCAGGATATAATTGGGACAGAGGGGCCTCCACAAGGTAGACTGAGGCTAATTCCCAAGAAAACAGGACCCGTGGCACATTGCTCAGAGCTGACGTTTGCTATTGCACCTTCAGCAGGCACTTTGGGGAAGAGCTATGCCAAGTTCCTTTGGAGGCAGGGTTTGAAAAAGGAAGAAGAAGATAGGGGAAAACTCAGTTGTCTCTTTTCCTCCCTCCTCCTATGTCTGAGCCACTTTTTACTTCAGAAGGAAAGTAACTAATGGAAAGAGACGTTGTAAACGGGGAATATTCCATCACTCAGAAGAAAGGGAAGGATGAAGCTCTTCCAGAGCTGGACATTTGCTTATGGTACTCTTTATTGTGGCTCTCAGGTCACTGGAGACATGTCCAGTTGCCATTTGGGGGAGTTGAAAAGGGAAAGGAGAAAAGTATGTTTGCATAGATCAGATGCTTAATCTGTATTGCTGGCTGAGTGACCCTGTTTGACTCAGGCTCCTTTAGCTTTCTGGAGTGGTGGGGGGCACAAGTGACTCATGTTTAGGGAAATTAAGTTCCTAAGATAAGTTAGCAAAAATAATTCCCTTAGTGATAAAGTTAAATTAAGCAAACTTTAGAAATTTGAAATTTAGAAAGTGCTGAATAAATATTTTGGTGTACAGTTCTATGAGTTTTAATACGTGCACAGATTCTCATAACAGAATACTGCCCCTCAATTCCCTCATGTTGACCCTTTGTAGATAGATGCTTCTCCCCAACTTTAATCCTTGGATTTGGCAGAGCTCTTAGATACAATGCCAGAAATGTTCTTCATAAAAGAAAAAAAAAATTGATTAAGTAATTTCATTCTAGTAAAAAAAAATCCTTGAAAAACACACTTAAGAGAATAAAAAGATAAGCTACAGAGGAGCTAAAAATATTGTAAACATACAAGGCACTTTGAGAGAAGGAAAATGGAATAACGAAGGCACAATGGCCCCTTTCTACAAAACAAACAAACAAAAAACAACAACAACAACAAAACACCCAAAGACACACAAAAAAAGAAACTATAGTTGAATACAGACAGAGATCAATATGTAATAATTGTAAAGGAATGGTATTATACCAATAATGCAGGATGTTTTATTCCTTCTTGTGGAATCAAGAATGGCATTGAGGGACCTGGTGTCCTGGAGCATACTTGTAATACTAGAGACTCTGGAAGCTGAGGCAGGAGGACTGCAAGTTCAAAGCCAGCCTCAGCAATTTAGTGAGGCCCTAGGCAACTCAGTGAGACTCTATCTCTAAATAAAATACAAAAAGGCCTGGGGATGTGGGTCAGTGGTTGAGTGCCCCTTAGTTCTATCCTAGAAACCAAAAAAAAAAAAAAAAGATGTGTTTGAGGGACACAGAAATGAGGGAGAAAGTATGTCCCAGGAGAGGAAATCACCAAAGAAAAGCCATGGAAGTGGAAAAATTTGGATCATAAATAGGTGAATGCAAGGAGTCACTCCACTACTCTGCTACTCTCAGTCCATTTCTGCATTGTTGATAGAAGGATAAGAATGAATATGTGCACAAATCCACATTTCCATATTTGTACCTTCCAGGGACCCCTAGGGATAAAAAGAGAAGGTTGCCCCCTACAATAGACTCCCTCCTAGTACTGAAACAGAGAAAACCATTAAGGCTCATTTAAAACCAACTGAAATGTCAGGTTGGTCCATTGGAAATGTAAATGTTAGCTGCTTGTGATAAGCACAAGAAACAAAACAATGAAACCAATTAGAAAGTACTTTTGAGGCCTTCAGGCTTTGATTAGCTACAAAGGCATAGAAAGAAGACCAGGTTGTTTGATCTCCTTTATCTGTAGGTGGAGTCAATAATCTGAATAGTCTTGAATGGTCCTAAATGGTTTGGGGCACTTAGACTCCTGCCATGGGCTCATTTGTTAGGCAATCTGCAAGTGAACAGGACAGTACAAGTCATTTATTCCGAGTAGCATCATGCCCAGATGCAAATGAAATGCTGTCATGCAAGATACTTAAGCATCTTCTTTACTGGGAAAATTTCTGAAATTATTATTTTTTCTTTCATTTTTGGTCAGCTGTTGGAATTATCATATGTTTTATACTTAAATAATATTAAAAATGAAGAGTGTCAGAATAGACACTTGTAGATATGTCAGAGTTGAGAGTTTCTTTTTTTCTTATTTTATATTTTCTTTAATAAAAATAAAATTTTGTGCATTGGAAAGTTCTGGTTCATTTCATGTTATGATAATCTCCCCACCCTCCAGGTATAGATGTGAAATAGGTTTTTAAAGGATTTACATTTACATGTTTTGGTGTTTAGTTCAGTACATTTTAACACGTGCATAGATTCTTATAGCTACCACCATAAATAGGAAATAGGACACAAAGTAGATCCAACACCCCCAAAGGATTTTCTCATCCTGACCTTTTGTAGAAATCTTCCCACCACAAGGGAAAAATTGATAAGTTGGATTTTATCAAATTTTTTCCTCTTTAAACAATACACTTAAGAAACTATATTAGTGAATTTCATCCTAGTAAAAAAAAAATCCTTGAAAAACACACTTAAGAGAATAAAAAGGTGGGAGAAAATGTTAGTAAATCATCCATTGGTTAAAGAACTTATATTCAGAAAATGGAACTTATGAAGGCCAATGGGAACAAGCAGTCCAATTAAAAAATAGGCCAAAGAAATTGAATAAGGTCTTCCCAAGGAGGAAAAGACAAGGAACAAGCAAATGAGCAGATGAAAAAAGGGAAAGTGATTAGGACAAATTAGCATCCCAGTGACATACCATCAGGTACCTGTTAGCGTGGTTAATACCAAAAGATGAGGGATGTGGAACAAATGGATCACTCCTGCTTGGCTCATGGCAACACAAAATGATATAGCTACTTTGGGAATTAGTCTGAGAATTTCTTAAAAAGTAAAGATACACATCTAGGAATGTTCATCCCAGGCTTAGAAATACATTTTAGATAAATTAAAATAGGCACATGAATGTTTTTTGCAATGTTATTTGCAATCCTCTAAACGTGGAAACAACTCAAATGTTTGGGCGAATGGGTAATGGAATTATGGAATGTCCAGAGAGTGGGATACAGGGAATAGCATGGTGGAGGCTCAGAGTGATTAAGCTGAGTCAAAGAAGTTAGGGCTGGGTTGTATAAGAAAAAAATTATATTCTATTTAGTACTAATGAGCAACAATGTATCCCTTTCTGCTTAAGAAGTATCTTTTTTTCTTGTTGTTCTCAAAGGTCTCAAATGGCCCTACCTTCCTTCCATTTCACTTTTATTCCTTAAATCTCTTTTGCAATATGACAATAAACCACCCCCAAATTTAGTGGCATAAAACAACTACCATTTTGGGAGGTTGAGGTAGGAAGATCAAGAGTTCAAAGCCAGCCTCAGCAACTTAGCGAGGCCCTAAGCAACTCAGCAAGACCCTGTCTCTAATAAAATATAAAAAAGGGCTGGGGATGTGGCTCAGTGGTTAAATACCCCTGGGTTCCATCCCTGGTGCTCCCACCCCCTGAAAAACCCAAACAAACCCCAAACAAAACCCCCACCATTTTATAATTTTCCTGGATTTGTAGGTTAACAATCATATTCCCTCTGTGAACAAATTTTCTGACAACATCTTGATTTTTTTTTTTTTGTGGTGCTGGGATTGAACCCAGGTCCTTGTGCATGTGAGGTAAGCACTCTACCAATTGAGCTATATCCCGAGCCCAACACCTTGAATTTTGTCTTTGCATTTCTTATTTTGAGGACACTTTGTCTTCTGTTATTTCACCTTGAATTTATTAACTGTTACATTTACTCCTATTCATGTTTGCTCCAAATTATAGGAAAATAACAGATCATTCTTAAGTTTATCGCTCACCCTCTCAGTTCATTTTAGGATGCTAACAGCTAGGTGACCCTTCAACACTCTTTCTAAAATTCTCTTTAACATTCTGATTGAGTTCAACTTCGTTTTCGATTTGACTCACTGCTGCTCCGTAATGGTGTCCCTTCTCTCTAACTTCCATAAACACTATCTGGGCTTTTCTTTCATCCCCTACTGACAGCATCATTAGATTCTTGTCTGTCATTGGGTTCCAAAATCAATACCACACGTTTCAGATTTTGTGAAGTCAGAACCCTTTTCCAGGTACCAAACTCAGCTAGTTCTTGCGGTCTATCAAGCAACACTAACTCGAAACTCATGAAGCATCAACGATTTAGTTGGAAAATAATCAGCCATTAGGCTTTTGTATTCTGTGGGTCAGGAATTCAAACAGGGTGTAGAAGGGCTATCTTCCATCTCTTCCATGTTTCCATGGGGCTTCATTAAGAATGTGTCAAGAGGCTGGGATATGATCCCAACAATGGGAGGCTTACATGTCCAGGTCTTTGGTTTGGATGATTCAAAGGTGGATCTCATCTGAGATTCCACCAGAGTACCTGCATTTGAGATCTCTGGGTGTCTGGAGTTTCTCACAGCCTGACAACTGGGGGTACCTGGAGAGCGAGGATGCCAGTAGAAGCAGGAGAGGTGCCAAAACTTTTATGACACAGCCTTAGACATTACCCAGTGTTACCCCCAGCCATGTTGAGACATTCTTCCCCTACAGACGTTATGTTCTTTCCTTCAAAATAGATACAGACACTGACCGACTCATGGATATGAGACTTCCATCTCACCTCTCAAGGGAAGGAATGTCAAAGAATTAGAGGTGGTGTTTCAGAACTCCCACAAGCCATGGCTACACCTGCTGCAACGCCAGCATCTTTGCACCCAGGTCTATGCCTCTAGCCCCAACTTTTCTCCTGAACGCTGGCTTCACAATTCACATGTCTAATAAATGTTTTGCTTGAACTCATCAGCATCAAAATTGGAAACTGACCTACCCAGAATCCTATTTCTGAGCATCTACCTACCCTAAGAAGGACACATGAAATTAGACAACACAAGTTGATTTTAAATAGCAAAAACTGGTGAGAGAGCTTACTGCTCAACCACAGAAGAAACGGCTCAATCAATCCTATCCCCTTGGTGGGGGTGAAAAGTATTTGTGAAAAATGACAAGTACTTAGCAAAGTATTTAAACTATCATACTATAAAGACAAAAAAAAATATCACGGGATGCTCACTTCCGCTTCATTCGTAAGCCAAGAAATGTATATGAAATATTGAAGAATAATGAATGCCACTGTCGTGTGTAACAATGTTGAAGACAAAAATTAAAAATCGTTGTGCTGAAATGGTGACATTATTAGTAATTTATTATTCCTCTTCTCTCAATTTTCAATGTATTACATAACTGTAATAGATATATAAAGTATATATTATATATATTACAATTATATAAATTTACTAAAGTATATATCATATATAATAACTAATAACATTTATATACTTTAAAATTACTTTTCCAACCTAAAAATAGATTTAAAATAAGCAAAAACAGAACAAACCATTTAAAACTTGCAATTTTACACCTTTTGCTAATCTTTTGTTTCTTTTGTTTCTTTTCTGAACTCTAGTCAAAGGAACTATCATCCTCTTAAGTGATCCAAGCTAAGAAACTTCAGAATCTATACTCTTTTTCTTCTATTTGTTTTAGCAGTTTTTATGTAGAGTCAACTTTTGGATATCCTGAATTCTACGTTTCCAATATCTCTGCAATGAGTAATTGTTAAATAATTAATGGAATAGATGTAAAATAACTTTAAAAATTATATGGAACTGTGCTAATGTCTTCCAGAATCCATTTACTGCTTTGCGTGGTATCTAACTTGACCAGGGCAAGTTTTGCCATCATTCTGGATGTCACTTTTCTCACCTGAAGCATGGGATGAGCACCCTGACCTTGGGTGTAATTTTGTGAAGATTAAATATGCTATAGATATAATACCGAATACAGTGCCTGGGATATAGTAGGCATTTAATAAATGGTAATTATTATATGGAATAGAAAAAGTGTTTGGATTAAATCATTTACATTTGTACTTCTTTTTAGCCCTTCAATAAGAAAACCCCACAAACCTACACAAAAATTTAAAGACAGGATACTGTATTGAAATATTTTAATTTAAATATATTCTCCAAAGCAATGGAAGATAAACAAACCAGTCTCAGGTGGCTGCAAAACAAGTTTATAATCAGAAATAAGATGCAGAGAAAAATCGATGGCCTTGTGTTCAATATTAATCTCCCATCAATCAAGGGCCATATCTTTCACTCTCTATGGTAATTGCCCCAGTGATCTGCTTAAAGTGCTTAAAGTACTTAGAGGGGCCTGCTGATAGCATCTTATCAGAGCTCTGGGCAGCAAGTCAGGAGCACCCAGGAGCTGGGCCTGGTTCTGCCAAATGTGCCGTTTCACTTGACAAATGGTTTTTGGGTGTCTCAGACACGAGACTGTGTTTGCCAATGGCTTTGCCACTGGGCCTGCCTTCCCTCCTGCCATCTGGATGAGGGTGGCTATCTTTTCCTTCTCCAAGGCTTTAAAGGTTCACTGAAACAAAATAGGCCTGGGTCTGCTCACCACTTAAGCCAGGGTGATTAGGGATTTCATTGTATGTGGTCTAGGAGGCCTTTTGACATTAAACAAATTACTCTGCTGGCGGCAAAATAGACCCCTGCTCTCCTCATAAATCTATTAATATGCACATTTAGAGTTTATGGGCATTGAGGGCTGTTGTCCAAAGTGCCCAATTTCACTTCCAATAAAAGCCCACTCTTCCCATAGAAATTTTACTTCCATCAAGTGACTTGTATTGTTTGTCATATTAACACAAAGTTTAGGAATTTATAGTCACTGTCAGAAGGTTGATATTGGTTCAAGATGCTTTGCAAGTATGAAGCCGTGGCCTGTGAAGGGTGATAGTCTCCTCCCCCCACCCCAAGCCCTGTTGCTCCCTGTCTTTCTCTACAGCCCATTCCCACCCCCACCTCCGTGCCATCTAGAGCACTTTGGAAGCAGTGCTGAGTGCTTCCAGTGAAGGAGAAAAATCACACTTATTTTTGAATCTGAGAACACACAGGACGGATTTGTAATTGAATGATAATGCCCCCAAGTTCAGCATGCATACACGCACACACCTGCAAGAAGGTAATGTCGAATGCACTTGCTTATTTTCATAATTGTCCTTTGTAATTCGAAATTTACAAAATACTTCCCTTTCTGTCTGCCCATATTCTATTTCAGTTAGTCGACCACATCCTTTTTAATATTTTACCCAAACCTTCCCAAGTAGCACATGCTGTTTGAAATCATAATGACAGACATCACTTTGATCTTACTTTTTATTCTTAACTTAGCCATCATTCACAGCTGCTTCCGCTTCAATTGAACGAGGCACTTAAAAAAGAGAAGATATTATATAAATTAAATTTTCATTGCTCTGTAACATATCAAAAGATTGCACCATTTCTGATTTACAGTTAGGATTGGAAATTAACTTCAAAAGGCAAGAAATGGAAAAGTGGAGGCATATTCTTTCATGGCTTATTACTAAAAAGGAAGGAAGTGATGCAATGATAACAAAAAGGTTTCTCTTCTGGAACAAAAGAAGGAATATCCATTCCTCTTATACCTGTGTGTTTCTATCCATTTATAATCTCTATTTAGCACTTAACCCTTTGGACTTGTAACTATTATAGAAAAAAACTTCTACCTAAGACTGTGCCCAGGATAGATGTGTGAAATGTCAGTAATTAGAGTTTGAAGATATATCGAGGAATCAAAAATAGTTAATTGCTCTCAGGCGAACATAGTGTTATAGAACTATTTCTAGACATTCCAGAGAATTGACCTGTTCACTGTAGGCTGGTGAATGGTAAAGGGACCCTGCAACCCCTAGTTCAACTCTTTCCTTTCAACTGCTACCCAGGACCCTGGTTTTGCAATAGCCATGTAGCAGAGCTCTTTGGGGAATATGTGATTTGGTGCTCCTAAATTTTGAGAGCCTCTGGATTCTTTGACAATCAGATGGTTTTCTCTGCACCTACAGTTCCTTTACCTTATCACACTGAATCATGGGCTCCCGTCAGCCTGAGCGTCTTTCCATAACGTTTTCACAAGGCTCCTCTCAGTTTCTAAGATCTTGCATTTGTGTCTCCCCAGCTCCAGCCACACCCACTGTTATTGCACCCACTTCCATTTCTCTGTACTTATGAACTTATTTTTTGCTTTTACTCTACTTTGTTTCCTATCAATCCTCTTCTATTGTCTAGGTCATTCTATTGTCAACCACTCATGAAATACCCTCAGTAAAATGCTAGGAGTCTCTCCTGTTTTTTCTTGATACATTACTTTTATCCTTGGATCACTGAAGCTACTGCCTTTGCTTTCTGCAAGTGAACGTCCTGTCACTTTCAGGGACCCCAGAGAATTTTGTCTTTGTGGATCCCTTCCTGCAGAAAATAGTGAAAAATTGTGTCTTATTCCAGCTTTGGTATAAAGATAAACGAAATCAGTTCATTTCCCCCCTCTGTAGTCATAACATGAACTAAAACATTTTTCTGAGCCCCTCAAATTATTGTAGTCATGGGCTGTGTGCCTA
Source organism: Urocitellus parryii (assembly GCF_045843805.1). NCBI lineage: Eukaryota > Metazoa > Chordata > Mammalia > Rodentia > Sciuridae > Urocitellus > Urocitellus parryii. The sequence continues at coordinate 72,104,291 of NC_135539.1, read as the reverse complement.
CTCCATTTGATGGAGAAGTTGTCCCTGGGGTCAAGGCACAGAAAGGTACAGATTTCACCTCACTTAGAATTAACTTCAACTACTTTGAGAGCAGCTCAGTGATCATGTGCTTATATCGTAGTGCTATTGTTATCTCATACTTCTCCATCTTCCCTGTGTGAGTGTGTGTCTGAGTGTGCTCCCAGAGCATCATTCACCTAGAGTTTTTTTCTTTTCCAGAGAATATTAAATTCACTTTCCTCCTTTCTTCCTTTCTACCCTTTTCTCCTTCCTCTCTTCCTTCCTTTTTCTTTTCCTGCAGTATTTGGGATTGAACCCAGGGCCTTGTGCAATGAACTACACCTCAGCCCATTTTATTTTATTTTGAGACAGGGTCTCTCTAAGTTGCCAGGGCTGGCCTTGAACTTGTTATCCTCCTGCCTCAGTCTCCGGAAGAGCTGAGATGCAGGTATATGCCACCATGCTCAGCTACATCTTAGCTACCTGTTTTGCCAAGGAGAAGGTAGAAGACATGTCTTTAATTTTTTTTCCTAAGTCAATCCTGACACTTGAGCCTATGTGCCTTCCTTGCTATCCCCTAGTTAGAATCCTTTTCCTCTTTATTCTCTTATTCATCAGCTCTTCCCCCTCTGCCCTTAGACCATTATAGGTCCTTCTCTGCTGAAAGAAATTTCCTTTGAGCCTACTACCTCCTCATATTTCTTCTCTATGCCTTTCTTTTATATTCATGGTTAAAATTCTGGTTTAATCCATTGATTTTTAGGGCCTCTTTACCACTTCTTGGAAGTAAATGTATTAATTGAAAAAGTCATAAAATACATGATTATAAAACTCAGAAAGTAAAACGAAAAATCAGATTCCCTGTTGTTTCATAATCACATACTCTCTTGAACCCTCTGCAACTTTGTTTCATTCCTTATCACTTGATTCATAATTATTTTCAAAGTCAGCTTGGACCCTTTGTTTCCTAAGAAAAAAAGAGACTGATGGACATTTTTTGTCTTTTTTTTTTCCAACTAGTGTTCATTTTGGCTGAGTACATTGTTAAAAAAAATATGGACTAGAAGTAGATCAGAAAGACAAGATACTGAGAGGTCCTCTCTGTTACACTGATTTAACTGTCTCTCTCATTGATATGACTACTTGCCCCACCCACTCTGTTTTCCAAGCTCTCTTCCCTTGATTTGCTGATTGGAAAGCCCCATTGTGATTTCTCCAGACAGTAAGTTCTGCCTTCATCTTCTACCATCAACAGAGCAATTTCTGTTCTGAGTCCCAGTTCATACTTATTCTTGAGAAAGAGGATCAGATCCACTCAATGCACCTTTTTCTTCTCTTTATCCCTTGCTGGGCGCCTGGGGAGGGGAAGGCCCAAGTCACCTTGCGAGTGTTGGGATCCTTTTTACACTCTGATCCTCCTGTACCCTTCTGTGGGGTTGACCCCAGACTCAGTCATTGGGACTCTCCCATTTCTTCTTCTTACTCCTTTGCATTCATTCAGTGACTTCTAATCTCACATTTGCAGTTCTCCCAATCATCTTCTGGACAATGGGGTGGAACTATCATTCTCAAGGTGCCCAAACTTGAAACTTGAGAGTCATCAAAAGATGACTCCTTTATGATGATCTTTTTTCTTATCAGTATCTCTGACATTTCTGTCTCTCACGAGTACAAATACATATTCAGAATTCAGGGAATGATAGAACTAGCAGAGGAAACCAGCAGTAAATGCATTAATTTTCAGTACTTAGCAAGTGAGCGTGTCCAATTCTTCATGGCTTAGTAGCAGGTTTTTGATTTTGGTTTTGATTTTAGTCCTGAGTTTCTTATTAACTAATTGGATAACTGTGGGGATGTCACATTCTCTCTCTGGGCCTCAGTTTTATTGTCTGCAAAATAAGCCCAATCATACCTTCTTTGCCTAGAAGATAAAGCATAAGAAACAATATTTTGAAAATCCATCAAAGGCCAACATCATCTGATAACAATTAGTGAGTAAGTGACTGTCTTTAACTTATCCGTACTATTAATTTCAAGATTATCACTTGAAAATATATCTTTTCCCTACAATGTCACTTATAGAACTAATTATAATTATATTTCTAATATGGGACTATATATAGTTCCATATACATGTACATGTGTAAATACTCATACATACCTTTATAAAATATGTAAAATATATGTATACATATATTTTATGAAGACACTTTTTGGGTGTGGGTCTTGTACTAAGTTTTGGGTCACACTATACATTTTTAAATTGTTAAATCTATTAAACAACAAATATTGGGAGGGTGTGACTAAAGTTGAATTTAGAGCAGTTTAAAAAATGTGATCTTTGTTGGTCATGGTGGCTCATGACTGTAAACCTAGCAGCAATGAAGGCAGAGGCAGGAGGATGAGGAGTTCAAAGCCAGCCACAGCAAAAGTGAGGAGCTGAGTAACTCAGTGAGACCCTGTTGCTAAATAAAATAAAAATAAAATACAAAATAGGGCTGGGAATGTGACTCAGGGGTCGAGTGCCCCTGAGTTCAATCCCTGATACTAAAAAAAGAAAAAAAAAAAGGGATCTTTATCAAAATCCTGGGTCAATTATAATAGGTCAAATCCGATTATTATTGAAGGTAAATTTTCTATAATTTGGAGCTCACTTAGAGGAACATTTATTAAGTATCTACTATGTATAAAGTACTTTCTAGTTACTGATCTTAAAAGTTGAGTAAAAAAATTTCTAGAAGAAAGACAAGATGCAAATGACTATGAAACAAGACTAAATTAAGTAAACACACAAAGGGAAAGAATGGAGAGGGTTCAAGGTTTGGAGAAAGCCCATTCTTTTGAAAGTATCAGTAAAGATAGGCAAGTTTCTGCTGATTTCTGGTGAAAAATTCCATTCACATCTATTGCAAGGAATATATACTTAAAACATATTGTCAAAAGTCCTTCCTAACAGAGTTATATTCCTTTGCATGCCTGTTGCTTATCCTGGAATTGTCAAGTTCTGCATTGTGTCAGTCAACTTGCTGTAACTGTGACAAAATACCTGAGATAATCAACTTGTAAGGGGGAGGGTTTATTTTGGCTCATGGTTTCAGAGACTTCTGGCCGTGGTAGCTTGGCTCTGTTGTTTTTGGAAGTGTGGTGATACAGAACCTCATCGGAAGGAGTGCTAGGGGGAGCAAAGCAGCTGCTTGCTTGTGGCAGTCATAAAGCAAAGAGGATGAGGAAAGAAGAGGCCAGGAGGCCCATGTCCCCTTCAAGGGCCTGCCCCCCTCTGGTGATGTAAATTTAAGTGGGCCCCACCTCCTAAAGGGTGGAGACCAAGCCTTTTAGCAACTGGCCTTTGGGGGACACTTATGACCTAAACCATAGCATTCATACTCTGTTGAAATTGGCAACTACCAAATTAAAAAAAAATCAGGTGATACCATAACTGGATAGAAGAAAAACAGTATATTGGTTTCATCTTTAAATATATTTATTAGTATATTCAATTTTATATGTGTTAGGTAGTTGTTTCTTCTTTTACAAATTGCCCGCTCATGATTATTTTGTCCATTTTATTATTGGAATACTGGTATTTTATTTATTGATTGATGAATACTATACTGAAGTTTCCATCATGAATGAAAATTCTGTCTCTGATAGTTTGAATTGGTATCTATGTCCTATATGACAGCTAAGATACATATTTTTAAAGAGCAGCCATACTAAAGTTTTTTTATTTTTTTTAATAGTTCTTTTTTTAGTTCATTCTGGATAGAAAGGCTTACATGTCTAAATAGTAATCTGATCTTTTCATCTGTCATATATATATATATATATATATATATTCATCATATATATTATATACATATATTTTTTTTCATTGATTTTTAACCCAATTTACTCGTCACAAACTTTTGAAAAAATATTAATGGTCACTCACTCAAGAATTTTTCCAAAATTACAACATTCAGTATGTTAAAGAAATTTTCTTTTATTCATATATAATATCCTAAATAGATACTAATTTTAACTAAGTATCTTTCCAGCATTTATTCACAGTAGAACAATATGTAAAAGAAGGCAGGAATATAAAATGCTATGTAAATGATTATCTATGTATTTTATTTATTGATTTTTGTCTTTATTTTCATGTAATTAATAAGTATTGTGTCAATGAAGACATATTGCAGGCATTTCTCAGGTTTTAAAATATTAAGTGACTTTTTTCTGAATTATGCAATTCTATCACCTGTATTTCAATTAATCTAAGAATTTGACTACTAATAAATATTGAGCCCTTTTTCCCTTAGTATAAATAAAGCTGCAGTGAACATCCTTATACATAAAGATTTATGCACAGTACTGATTCTTTCCTTAGGACAAGTTCTCAGAAAGATTTTACTAGGGAAAGAAGTATAAATCTTTCAAGACTGACCAGACACATTCACCAAATTCCCTTCCAGAATGCTATAAATTTACATTCCTACCAGCAATATATGAGGATACCTGCTTCATTTCACCTTTGCCCATGTAGAAATTTTTTTGAAAAATTATTCCTCCAAATTTTGGGGAACTAATGAGTAGAAATAATTTCTTATAATCATTTATTTGGCTCTTGTTTCATTTTTAGTAATATTAATCAGTTTCATGCTTATTGTCCCCAAATCCCTGTTTTCTCCTGAATTTCTCAATCATGTTCTTGGAATTTTTCTTTGATTTTATTGTTTGTAAGTTACTTTCTTTCCCTCGCCTGCAAAAAAAACAAAACAAACAAACAAAAAAAAAAAAACAAAAAAAACCAAAAAAACTCCAAAACAACAACAACAAAAACCAATCCCATACATTGTATTATGGTTTTGTTTCTTAGGCTGGTTTGTTTCAATGAGTGGTTGGGATTTTTATAGGTAGATAGAGTGATATAAATAAAGGATCGCTCTCCAGGAGGAAGACCATAACAAGAAAGCAACATGTGGTAACATATAAGATACTTGGGGACAAAAAAAATCATATGCCAAATTGTACGTGGAGGTACCAGCTGATACTGAGAAAGGACGTGTACATGAGAAAAGAAATTCACTGGCATTTAGCATAAAGGAAGATGTTTTAGATATTTCTAGTGAGTTTCTGATTCTCCACTATGCACCTGTTACTGTCATGTGGCTGTCTCACTTGATACTTGTATTAACACACGCTTATTCACACTGACACTCATGTTCAACATGATCCAAACTGACAATGTTCCATCCTCTTGCCTCAGTGCCCTCCTCCAAAGCCTATGTTTCCTGTATCAGCAACAGTATCTACAACTATTGCCTAAGCCCAAACCACATTGCTGTGCTGGAATCTTGCCTGCGTGGCCCACGTTATTCACAGTACAATCCTGTCAACTCCACCTCTCTGGTGGCTCTTGTCACTGTCCCTTCTTACCATGGCACTTTCCTTTCTCACTTGAATTAAGGCAACCCTCTCCAACCTGCTTTGTCTTGAGTCTTATTCTTTTCCATTCTTCTTGGAGTAGCCAGGGTGATTTTCAACTTCAGGAATCTGATCAATTTTTTTTTACCTTCTCTAGTTTTTTCCAATTTTCTGTAGGATAAAAAAATCTGTTAGGTCCTTTCTCTTCATCCAGTCTAAGATAGTCTTTATGTCCTTTTAGTTTCTCTGTAGTACTTATTTCCATTTTACATGGTTTTCTCATTTACACAACTTTGGTATCTCTTCACTAAAATGTAAAGTTAGTGAAGGCAAATTTCTTGTCCATAAGAACGCCCTGGCATGGAGAAAGGGGTCTGGCACATAGAAGATGCTCATGAATATTTATTGAGCACTTTGAATTCACTGAGCAGTCCTGGTTATTTAAATGTATTAGGACTTATTTTTGTTCCTGCTTCCCCTAACCCTACCATCTCTACTCTATTTAGCTTAGCTGTTGATTCTACAGGAGTCAGTTCTGAGGTTACATCAGTAGGAATCCTGACCTGATTGTCTTCTCATCTGTCAATGTGTCTCTGGTATTTGCTTTTGTAAGGCATTGAGCACTCTATGTCTTATAAGAGTCTACCTCTTGGTAAGTTACCTGAAGACAGAATCTGAGTCTTACTTATCATTACTGGGACTTTGCAATGTGTTTGAAACATCAAAGATGCTCCATTCCTATTTATTTTTTAAAATAAACTATAACATACACTATTTATATTATCATTATTTAATATTTGTAAAAGTATTTGTAATATTTAGAATATCCCATAAATGTCCATTATGAGCAACGGAAACAAAAATGGCTAAGTAAAGAAGATTTTTAAAAAGAAAGTAAAAGACTACAAGTAATTCTAACTCTAATGTGAGATGTTTAAAATAACAAGAACTATAAGGGGATGGTTTTCAACTACCCAGAAATTTCCTTGATACAAGAATTTTTTTTTTTTTTTGAAATTTCTGGGAGAAAAGGCTATATCCAAGAAATGCTTCACTATTGGAAAGATATCTTCTTACTGCTAATATCGAACATGATTTTGTGCATTTTGTGATTTAGCTGTTTGTATAATTTAGCTGTAGCCTTGTTCTAACTCTAGATGTATTTTGGAAACTTAAGGTCTTTCTAGTGGGTGAAATTTGGTGATGTGCATTTAGTGAACCAAATCACATCGGTATTATTCAGCTCCCTTTGATTTCTGCTTTGTGTTGGTCAATAAAACCTTTCCTCGTGGGGCGGGCAGGCTGAGTAGGATGTTCACTTGGATCTCTGGGTGACCTTCATGGTGGCATGGAATTGTAGTTCATGGCTCTAGGTAACAACACAGTGACAACAGAGACGAGTCTAACAGCAGTCATCACACAACTCATAAAGATATAACCACCAATGAGCTGGTTTGTAAAGACACATAAAAATCCCTATAGGCTACATCCTTGACTTCTTGGAGAGGTCTTTCATCCACCTTTGGCATAGGCTGAAAATCTTGGCTTACCTCAAGCTTTGTTGTTCAGAATAATTAATTTGCCTTCTCTCTCAACAAAGGAGAATGCTTCACCCCAAGAGATACTTCTTTATTGACAAATTTACTTATTGGGAAACTTAAATGCTTCTTGCGTGTGACTCTGCATTTGATATAAGAAGTAGTATCAGGGCCCGAGATAGATAAATAGATTGATACCATCTTTTTAAAATAATAATTGCAGTCATCAAAGTTAATATATTTTGACAGGTTGGTATATTAAAAGCCATTAAAAAAAAAAAAAACAGCTGTTTAGCTGTAGGGAATTTCACTCTTAGGCCAAATCCAAAGATACGTGTTGGTATTTATTCAGTAATCAATCACAGAAAGAAAAGACCTCGAATTTTAGTTGGAAGTTTTTTATTTTTATCCTTTTCCTTCCTCCTGGTCTTTAAACCTGCTCTGAGGAGAGCTCTACATGCCAGGCTAGTGCTCATCAAAAGCGAGCAATCACAGCTAAATCAGCATGCAAAATGCCACTCAACCTTGGGCCTTTATTAAAATTTGCTGGGACTCAATTTGAGATAGCGATCATTCTTATTAAAAAGCAAAATGTAAGATAGTTTTTTTATATAAATCTCTGGATGGAATGGAATTGTTAATCAGCATAGGCTGATGTGATTTCTCTGTTGCAAATCCTGCCGAGGGCTCAGAAGTGGCACATTACCATAATTCGTAGGCTAGAGCTGGCAGCTTGAAAAAGACCTGCAAGAATCTTTAAAATGCTTAAGCAAAGCTGCAAGTCACAGCAAAACAACACAGCGAGAGCTGCTACCCGATGTTTCTCCTGTTATATAAGGAAGTTTTAGCCTCTTCCCCATCACTTGCTTTTCTGGATGCTCCCCTTGTTTATATTGCTGGGTGTTGTTTATAAACAACCTCTCAACATAGCGTTGCTACACGGTAAAATCTGTCCATTTACCATGTTTTTGGTTCAGCATGGAGGGTGAAAGAAAGGGCTTGCATTTTTCTTATAGTACAGAAAGTGGAGCCAATCAATTAACCACATGCTCTTAATGCATCGTTTGTCTCCCCTACCATATCCTCTCTCTCTGCTTGACATCGCTCTCTATAATTTCTGCACTTTCAAAAAAATAGAGTAGCTTCCAAAAGATATAGAACTCTTGTTGGATGCACAATGGCCTGGTTATGTAATGCCTATTTTTCACCTCAAGAAAAGATTGTTAGATTTGGGGACCAACCCTTAAATTGAGTAAAGTCAGAAACTTACATCATTTTTTCCCCACCGAGGGAGGATCCCATTTGCTCCTTCACTGGGAGATTCATGGCACATCCACTAGGAGATGTCAACAGAAACTGGAATGAGTGTGACCCAGGATGTGGTAGAAGAAATCACTGACAAAGGCACTCTGCTTCATGGGTGACTAAGGGCAATCTGATCTAATTGGAAGAAGAACTTACAAGAAATGTATGTGTTCATGTATATAACAAGATGGGGCACATGTTTTTCTTAGGAATAGCCCAAGTAGTGTGGTCATTTGGAAGCTAAAGGGTGATCAGTTATGCTGTCTGCCTGTCTGAGGAAGAGACCCAGCTGCTCCAGGTTCTGAGACATGGGGATGTCATGTGGGATGGAGGAATCTTTCCATCTTTTGGATTATAGTTTTGAAACAATCATGTGCATTTTAATGAGTAACATTCTTTGTTTATTTCCCAGGATTCAAGTTGTGTTGCTTTGACCAGAGACCTCAGTTATACTCAGAACTTACTAGCTTTTGATGTAGCAGGTGATTTATGAAGTTCCATTGGAAAATCTGAATTCTGTCAAGTTTGAACAGATGTCAGTTAAATGGGCTAGGAAATTTATCAACTAGTGGTCAGGAAATCCAGTGGGCAGATTTGAACCTTCACACATTTAAAGTGGATCCAACAGGACTCAGAAAGGAGATGGGAGTCAGAGTCAAGCGACTGATTCTACCTGATGCTTTCTTTTGACCTCCTCCTGAATGCCTCGTTAAAGCCGGGGAGCTGGAAATAGTTTTCTAGTTTAAAACGGTAATTAGATGAAACAGATTAGATGATGTGCATTTCTTAAAAATCTAAAAATATATTAGGAAGGCATTGTTTCCCAGCCTGGGTGCCGGGGGCCCTGACACACCGCTGAGGTCCCTCAGCCTCCTCTTCCCCATTCCTCCTCCAAACGACGACTGTGATTGCTGAGTGTCAGCCTGCACAGCTGGACCTCACATTCCCATTTGCAGCGGATGCTTCATCTGAAATGCTGGTAGTATTTGTCAGCCTGGAAGTGTCTCGAGGCTGCTTCTGAGAGATACAAGGAGGCAACTGATAAGGAGCGCATCAGAAGGGTAGTTAATTGCCTCCAGTCTCTCGGTGCTGGGAATATTTAAAATCTATGGGATTAAAGGCAGATTAAAAACTGTGGAAGCAGGGGCCCAATAGCGCTGAAAGATCACAATCAGCAAGGGTAATGGCAGAGAAAAAATGAATGTGGCAAATAAAATGACAGATAGGAAATTCAGATCCGCTTCTAATGCTCCAAGTTCCATCTTGTAAGCACAATTCATCTACGTGTAAATCATTTTTTGGCTTCAAGCTTATCAGCCAATCGGTGAATTAAAAATGCTCTTTCCTTGGAGGATTAAAGAGGTTGATTGAAGTCAGTGTGAAAACTGGCTAATAAGTCTGGAAATGTCAGGAGGGGGCTTCGGAGGAACTCGGCATACTTTTTCCCCCCTTCTTTTCCTCTCTCTCCCTCCATGCTCTGAAGTAGGAAGTTTGCAAGGCTGTGGAGTTCTATTGCTGTGAGAAGTGATTTTGTGTTTTCCAGGGCTGACAAAAGTGTCAGGATGGAGTGTTTGGATTTGCAAGGTGAACATGGGGTATTTACAATTAGGGCACACGGGGAGGGAGATGTGGAAGGAAACAATTGCTACTTGCAGAATTGGTTCTTGAACCCTGTTAGAGAAGGTGCTAGAAATCTGGGGCCTGTAAATGGGTATTAAGTATCTATTTTAAGCTGCAACACTGTGGCAGGGAGTATTTAGATCTTGAGCCCATCAATTTAATGGGACAGTTGGTGTTTATTTGGGTTCTTGGACTAAATATATTATACTTTAAACTGTTTGAAAAAAAAATTACCTCTAGTGCCTTATTTCTCAAAGCAATGAAATACTAGAGATGCAATAAATGTTCCCTGTGTTAGAGACTGGTTTTCTGGGGCATGTGTCATTTTCAAATATGGAGGCATCTGTTCTTTGATTTACCCTTTTCTACAAGGTGGTTTGGGTAGGAGACTCCATATTAGTTTTTTTTTTTCTTATATTTTATTTTTTAGTTCTCGGCGGACACAACATCTTTGTTGGTATGTGGTGCTGAGGATCGAACCCGGGCCGCACGCATGCCAGGCGAGCGCGCTACCGCTTGAGCCACATCCCCAGCCCTCCATATTAGTTTTGAAATTTAACACAATCTCAGCATAGGTGACTCTGGTAATCACAATGGGAGAATTGCTCAGGAGGGCAGAGGGCTCCTGGAATTTAGATTATTTTCTTTTTGTTCCAAAGTCCTAGTTGAACAAGGAAGTTCTCGGCAGGAGCACTTTTCTACAGTTTTAAAATTTGAACTTTCACCAAGAATTGGGCACTTACTCTGTGCTAACCCTTATATCAAGTGTTTTCTATCCCATGTCTAGAGTCCTCTAGTAGTATTAGGAGGTACGTTTTAGGCCTGGTGTTTTATAGACAAGGTAGTAGAGATGCAGGGAAGTTAAGAGACTTGTTCAAAGTGATCCAGGAAGAAAAAGGGATTCCAACCCAATTCGGTCTATGGTGCCTGTGATCTTTCCTCTCACTATGCCACAATCTCTTCCTTTTACATATGGAAGAAAAGGTCACACACACACACACACACACACATGAGCACCTGTCCAACCTACTAACATAGTCTCAAGATGAAGAGTGACTGATTTGCGGAATCCAGGTATATCTGAAGTTGACAAATCCATTGCTGTATATAAAGACTACCAGCAAAGTTAATTAGGTGTCCCTGTGTTAGCTTTATGTTACTGTAACAAATACCCAAGATGATCAACTTATAAAGAGAAAAGGTTTATTTTGGCTTGCAGTTTTAAAGGTTTCAATCCATGGTTGCTTAGCCTCATTGCTTTTGGGTCTGTAGAGGCCCATCATAGAAGGAGTATACGGCAGAGCAAAACCACTGAATTCATGGTTGGGGAGGCAAAAAAGAGAAAGGAAGAGACCAGGGTCCCACTAACCCTTTCCAGGGCATTCCCTCAATGATGACTTAAAGACTTCCTCCTGGGTCTCCCCTCTTAAAGATTCCACCAGCTCCCAAAAGCAAGACTCTTGGGACTAGGCCTTCAACATATGGGCCTTTGGGAGACTTTTACTATCTAGGCTACAGCAGGCCCTTCTACCCTTGACTTTGACTTAGAAAGCCATCATTCGCAGTTGTTGCATGGGGCTGAGAGTTTCCTATAAAGAGAGCACTACTTAAAAATGCTGCTCTCTCTCTCTCTCAGGAACTCAACCTCTTGTGATCCTGATACCTTAATGTGACCACATTTGTTATATGGGGTCAGAAGTGGAAAGGAGTGTTGAAGAGACGATAGGCAGATCTTGTCCCCACCTTCCCTCTGCCACCAAAGTAGTCACCAAAGACAGGCTTTGCTGGGTTTTATTCATGGATCTGGAGTCCCTTGCTGTATTGACCAGTCTTAACTTCCTTGCTGTCGAGTGGGTTTCTAGTCCTTCCTTTTATTTCCATGCTGGTCCTTCTGTTTTGAATGTGTGCATCAGGTTGACTGCGGGTAGACGGGGGTAGTAGGTGGACCTGCGTCTGCTCTCCTATGAATGGAAGTTCATGTACAGAATTCATCTCTTAGCATCTGGAGAGGTTTCTTCTAGATGTTTTCTTTCTTAGCTCCCATTAAAAAAAACAAAAAAAACCCATTAACCTTTTTTAGTCTTTATAGACCTGATTTGGGAATTGATTGGTTCTAGCTATGGGCAGACAAAGAGTATTGAAATCAATACTTTTTTTTTAACTTAATTCCTTGCCCAAATCCTGACTTCTCTGTTTTCTGACTGGAAGGCTATGACTTCATTCCTCTGTACAATAGTTAATGTTTTCTTCCATTTTAAAAACAATAGATGTTTGTTCTTGGAGAATTTAAAAATTTATAAAGATACACTGAAAAAATTTAGAGTACCCACAGTCCATCACTAGGATTGGTCACAGTTAGCACTTTTAGAATGTGTACATTGCGCTGTTTATAGTCATGGAAATATTTTTAGTAAATGAGAAATTAAAGTTTACTCAATGTTTTTCTTAATTTTTATATCCATATTGAGAATATTTTATGCCAATAAACATTTTTCAACAATGTATTTTTTTTAATTGTAGGTACATAATTCTATTATATGGTTGAAACATACTTTGTTGAGCTAATCCCTATTAATGGATGCTGTTTTCTACTTCCAGGCTTTTGTTATTATAAATAAAACACAAATAATCATTCTTTTACATAAAGCATTAATTAGTCTTTTGTAAATTGTTTTGGTCAAACTAATCATATTCATTGTAGGTAATTTAGAAAACATATAAAGGAAAAACACTTTTAAAAAAATCAGCCATAATTTCTACCACTGAGCAACATTAATATTCATCATGTAGTTTTTCAATCTTTTTCTACAGGTATGTGTATGTGTGTGTGTGTAGTTAAAAAATGGGACTTCGTGGTTAATTATGGATTCTTGATGCTGATAATAGCTCATAATTAGTCTATATTCTAAGTGCTGCACATAGATCAATTTATTAAATTCTTTCAATATTCCTCTGAAATAATACTTTTTGAGTTCCCATTTTATAGATAAGGCTGCTGAGTCATAGAAAGGTTATTATCCAAAGTGTCAGAACCAAGATTCATGGGGGCTTTGGACAGCAGGCTGAGTCTTCTGGAGTTCACACCATACTAAGGGTGTCCTGCCTGGAAGAAATTCTTGGGTCCTCTCTCCCCATTCTATCCCCATTCTCTGAGAAGAGAGAGTTTAGCCCCTTGCCCTGTTACATTTACCTGTTCTGTTTCCTTCCCTAGGGCTATGCACAGCTAATCTGAGAACTAATCTGAGTTAAAGCTCAGTAATGGGCTAAAGTGCAGACCCTCTAGGGCAAAAACATATTTGCATGTTAAAAGGGTCTTTCTGGAGACTTTTCAGTTACTCAAATACTTGAGAAAAAGGGGAGAGAGATTTTGAGGCTGGGTTGTGTAAGTGAGGGTTCAGTGGTGAAATAGCACCATTTAACTGACAAATCTCTCCAAAGCCTGCCCCTCGTGTACACAAATAGAAGATTATATTAACATGTACACTGCCCTTTAAGATAGGCAGTCTTTGAATGGCTCACATAGGTGAGGGTTTTTTTTTTTTTTTTTTTTTTTGATGAAAGGAGTTAGCAAATGTTCCCAATAACTGGAAGCGGTATCTTAATAGCAGAAGAGTTTATGCTTAGGAATCTTAACAATGGGTTCAAAGTTGAAAAGCATGAGTGGACAATCTGAGGGGTGCCAAGAACCTGCTGGAACCCAAGACTATGAAAACAAACACAGCACATATTAGATTTTCTTCAAAAAAAAAAAATAGAGCCTAGGAAATAAGGACTCCTTGCTCATCTTCTTCCTCAATGCTTGTAAGAGATCCATATGGTTATTTCTATTGGACGATTTATAGTTATGAGCTACTCTTTACACAGGTAAATAGGGACTATTTTTCTCTAATGATGGATGTGGCCATTTTATTTAGGTAAGATTGATAAGAAAGGAGCAGTGTAAACTCCCATCAGTTCTCTCTATTCTCACGTGTACATTTCAAGATGCGTTTTGAACAACCCTGAACATTATATTTGTAAATGAGATTACAGAATGACCCTCCAGTGAATTGTTCTCCCAGCCAACATTATCTTGCTTTTTATTGTCTTTAACTATAACCTGAGGTGAAAGGGCAGGTCTTGCCAGGGCCAAAAATTCTTTAATGTTTTTCATTAACAAAATCTCAGTATCAACTGGGTGTGGTGGCCTATGCTTATAACCCCAGCAGCTCAGGAAGCTGAGACAGGAGGATCAAGAGTTCAAAGCCAGCCTCAGCAACAGAAAGGCACTAAGCAACCCAGTGAGACCCTGTCTCTAAAACAAAATACAAAATAGGGCTGGGGGTATGGCTCAGTGTTCGAGTGCCCCTGAGTTTAATCCTGGGTACCCCCTACCAAAATAATCATCATCATCATCATCATCATCATCATCAAGATCATCATCTCAGTAATTTAGGAAATTCTCCTTCACATTTGTTTATTTGCATTTTGGTAAGTTAGCTTCTGCTACACCCCCAGAGAACAATGTCATTTATTTCTTTTGGTCCCAAAGGAAATAAACCTCAACATGTATTGGTTCTCAAAGAATGGAGAAATAGCATTCAGAGCACAAAGTTGGCTGAAACACATTCCTTTTTGAGTTAAGCAACCTCAAATTCTTCGATTCCAAGGGGACAGCCCTCTCATCTTAATAAATGCATATCTTGAAGTGAAGAAAAGGATGAACTAGGACTTCCAAAGAGTGCTCTTGAGGTTCAGTCATTGTTCTCCAAATCCAAACTGTTGGAGGTACTGCCATGTTGCTCAGACAGACACCTGGTGAATCTGCTGTGTAGGTTAAAATAAGTCCACTGTTAGTGCGTGAATTTCTCAGCACTGTAAACTCCCAAAGACGCAGATTGTTTTCTCTCAGCTAAATCAGAGTGCTTATCCTCATCCCTTCTCTCACTCCCTGAACCCAAATGGAGAATTTCAGGTGCTGAGAAATCTCCCATGCGTTTCTCCAATTCCTTGCAAGTTGCCGGCTCAATCAGATGCCCTGTGATCCCAGGACTGGCTCCAATGATGATGGGAATGAGGCATCTGGCTGCTCCATCTGAGTACATGGCAGGCTGTGCACCACCTGTCTGCCCTTTTTTACTTGCAAAATGGAAATCTCTCTAAGCTCTATCATCTTTGACATTGCTGTAAAAAAACAGTTTTAGTGATAAGATGAAGCAAGCAGAATGGCAGGCAGCATGGAATGTGTGGCAGGGATATATTTTTGACCCCATATTTTAAAACTTTGGATGCAGCAGACATATCTAGGTAAAGTTGTGCCTTGCCTGCTAAAGGGAAGATTAATATCCAATAAATTACTTCCCCAAGTCCTTAGTCCTGAATTTCAGTTCTTAATGCACAAAACTATACTCCAACATGGAAACTCAATCCATCTTCTTATTCCATTTCTTCCTCATTTTGTCTTTTTGATTAATGTGTTTGTATTTTCACGAGTCTCAAAGGTCCTTGCATACTATAACATTTTAAATATATCATTAATATTTGAATCTTATTTATTGATTTATCTATTTTACCAAAAAAAAAAAAACCCACAGAATTTTCCTCTCTGAATATTTAAAAGTAGAACAGCATAGGGATTATGGTTTGAGAATTATTTTGATCCAATCCTTTCTGGAGGCAGTAGAATTAATTTGACCTCTAAATTTATGTCTACTTCAACCTGTGCTTCTCAAAAAACACAATCTGAATCAGGTAAGGGAGAACAAAATCTTCGATAAAAATCTGACCAAATGCATGTAGTAGGTACTTACTTGAAAGACAAAATAATATTAATTTTAAAATGTATCAGCAGATAAAAATTAAGAGATATTTGCTTTTCCTATTTTCATATTCTTCCATTTAGGGCCTAGAAATGAATACATTCTAGAGTTGGCTGACAAGATGAACATTATTTTCTAACTTGGGTTTTATTATAAAATTCTAAGACATACTCTGGGTTGTATGCCTCATTTCTTTATCTGTAAATGTAAGGCATTTATTCTTTTTACCCTTGAAGGTAGTATAACACAGAGAAAATAACTTGCATTTTGAAGTCAGGAATGTCTGCATTCAAGATTCACTTTGTTTTTTAAATGTTAATATCTAGGTAACTAGGAAAACTCTTTAATACTCAGAACTTTGTTTTACTCACCTATAAAGTGAAAGAATCATATTATAATCTTAGTTTTTTTTTTTTTGTGTGTGTGTGTGAGGATTTAGTGGGATCAAAACATCTGGATGGAATGAAGTAGATACTCAGCAAGTGTCAATTTCTTCCATTTTTCCTTTCTTCTCTTAGACTTCGGCCTCTGATAAGAGTTTTGGATATTGCAATCACAGAACACTTAGAAGATGTTGGGGAATCTGCCAAGCATTTTATATATTTTATCAACTAATTCAATCCTCATAATGACCTTTTGAAATGGATGATATATTATGAGTTTTATAGATGAAGGAATTGAAGGATAGGGAAGTTAAACTACATGACTAAAAGCACAAAGCCAAGAAACGGGAAACTCCACATCTGAACCCAGATTGTCTGTCTGTGAGGTTTCACTTTCCAATGCTACACTGTAGGACCCCCATAAGCAATCCTGGTTTGCCCTGTTGGGTAAGGCTGAAAAATTTTGGAAAAATTTTGTCTAGGATTTTGAACACAAATAGGATTTTTCACAAAATATGTTTGGGCAACACTAAACAATTAAATTGGTATTTGTTGAAAAATGTTATTAGAATATCTCAAGAAGACAATCAATATGCTAATGTTTTGCTAATTTCCAAGTGGGAGTGTGTGTGTGTGTGTGTGTGTGTGTGTGTGTGTATGCTGTGTTGTTTAAGTCAGTGATTCCTAAAAAATTCTTTGTCCACATAAATCTATTTAAAGGAACCCTTGGTAACATGTCTCAGAAGCACATTTTAATTCATATACATGTAATCCAAGTGTCTCATGTTACAGATGAGAAAATGGATGTCCAGGCATAGAATGGAACTTTCTCAAATGGCAGCCAGTTAATTGGTGGTAAAGTTGAGATAAGACCCAGGCCTTCAGCCTCCAAATGGACTGCTCTCACCACTCCATCATGTAATAATTTCCTAGATAATAGCACTCGAGATAAAGAATCATAGCATTATTTTTCCAGAGCTCCTGTCTAATTCATTTAATACACTGAATGGAACTAACTTGTGCCCTTATATTTTAATATTTTAGTTTTCAAAAAAAAAAAAAAAGAGACTATGCTACTTCTAAGTGCATAATGAATATAGCCCATGATGGCCTTCTTTCCATGTCACCCTTGCTTCTGGGGCTGTGTGTGGTATTCTTCAAAGCCAGACATCAGCCTTAGGGCTGGCTCTGGGTTGGTTATTGTGCTTTCAAATGCCTGAGATCACATCTCTAAAGTGCTCTTCAGATGAGTGGGTCTAATGGACAACACAGCTTTGGAACACAATTCTACAACCTAGGAGATATTTTTCTCTCTACCAGAGCTTTGAGTATCGTATCCAATAATCTAACAGACACAAGCCACCATGTTAAAAGTAACAAATGAATCCTGGGAAGGGAGTGGAGTGGAAAATGTGAGCAGGTCAAACATGAAGAATGTGAACAGAATCACAGTGATGTTCATAATTTTCTAAATCCAACTTCTTAGTACTAAAAAATAAGAAAGGATGTCATTTGAGTCAGTAGCACCCATTCGCCTGTTCCTGATTTAGGGGGAAATTGTTTCAAGGAAAGATAAATTGAATTAATGCATCAGAGTAGGGGCATTGTAACAATTGCACCCAATTCTCTGTAATGACAATGTATTTGAGCCTGACTCGAGCTACCACTAGGATTGGCTGAAGTGTCCTTAGTGGTGAGGTCTGGTTTGGATGAAAAGAAATTCATAGTTTAGGAGTTGGGGCATCCTGTGTTGCCATTTTAATTTTGGAAGAAAAGTAAATATATAAAGAAGTAAGTAGGTAAATAATAAATCAAATGTAGGGAAATGGGATACTTCAAAGATCTTGATTTCTGGAGGAGAGTCTGAATAGAAGAGTAGGGTAATTCCAGGGCCCCATTCTTCTGCTGTAATCACCCTGGGTTTACAGATGTTTCTCTGCAGCTCCAGTGGGCAACTGGTTCTTGCGCTGTCTGCAGGCCTGCCTGTGAGCAGCCTGCTTACAATGATATATTTGATATGCAAATGACAAGGCATAAAACGGAACTGGCTGATAAGACTCAAGACAAATTTCAAGTGAGGGTCACAGTGGGGGGAAACACAATGATCAAATTCATGAATTAGACTTCTGTTTCCCCTTCCTTTGTCAAAACAAAATATTTATTAATTAAACCAAAGAAGGCTAGTGTGTACCGATGAGCAAATTAGCACATCAAAACCTTGATAAGAGTGGGTGAGAATAGTGAGTGGGCCAGGCGAGAAACCTGGGAAAAGCAAAAGAAACCAGAATTTACCACTTATTTTTCTTTCAAATATTTTTTTTTAGATGTCGATAGACCTTTATTTTATTCATTTACTTATATGAGGTGCTTACAATAGAACCCAGTGTCTACCACTGAGCCACAACTCCAGCCACATCACTTATTTTGCTGTTAGTCAAATAATCGTCAAGTGATCTGTTAAATCAAAGGCAAGAAATTTGTGTAAAATTTGTGTAAATTCGCTGTCAATCAGTTAAATCATTATTTTAACTTTATTTTCTTTTATTTTCAGGAAGGATGACTTCACAAAAATATAGAAAATGATGACAAGCAGTTTGTAGCCACCAGACTGTAACTATTTCTGTCTCACCAAACCCTCATAAGATTATGTGCAAATTACAATAACATTGTACATAAATGCAATAAAAATAATCATGAAAATGGTTAAGATGGTGGGCATTCCTTATTTTTATCTTCTTACTTAGGTAGTTCTGGAATTTCAGGTTTGGTCACTTGCCTGGCTTCTCCCAAACTTCAAACTTTTAGGAAGAAGTTGCACAGAGCTATTTTTCCCAAGCAAGCTTGCTGGTACACACACAGCCCGGTGAGAAGGGATTTAAGTAGGATTTACGTTTTCACAATCCTCACCCTGGGCAGGCAGCAAAGCCTCTCCCTGCTTCTAGTAGCCCTCCACCCCTCACTCCTCGCTGCCTTGCTCCTCTTCACAATAATTTTATTTTAAATTATTTACTATTTCTTGTTGCTTATGGACAGCCTTTTCCTTTGCTTCCCGATTGCCTATCAGGTAGGGAGGAGGCAGTACACCTTACACTGAAGTTCTGATTTCCTCCTCAGTGGACACCATCAGTCTGTGACTCTCAACTCTAACTCCACTTTCAGGATCTTCCCAGGATCTTAGAAGCAACAACAACAACAACACCCTAAGCCCCCAGGAATTCTGATCCCATTGTTTTGGGGTGGAGCCTAGGCACTGATATTTTTTATTTTTAAAGTTCTGATTTTGATTTATGGCTCAGACAGAGCCCCACTGCCTTTCTAACTCCTGATTCTTGAATTGCTGCAAAGAATACCTGGTCTCGGACCACACTTCTAAATCAATTTATATATCTTCACTGCAGTATTTAAAACATTCCCTGAGTTATTGGGAAAATTATACATATGTATTCATGATTGGTAACAAATCCTAAATTTAAAATATCAAGATATTTCCCTTATTCAAAAAGCTGTCATTTTCCCAAATAACATTTTTCCCCAAACTGTAAAAAAATTTGATACCTGATTTTCCCCCCAGCCCCCATACTTGAAGAAATTCTCATTTCCCTTCAATTTGTTCCCCTGTGCTATGTGATTCTAGAACAACAACAACAACAACAGTTTGAAAGAAGACAGTGAAAAATTTGTATAACAAGTTCTTAGAGAAACATTTTTTTTTGAACATGAAGGTTCAAGTGCAGCATGTGGAGAGGGTAGCAACTGCAGGAAATGAATACTGGACCTGAAGTGTAAGAAGAGAGAAGAATAAGTGAGTTCTTATTCTGTCTGAAGTACAATTGGAAGAATCTGAATTTCCTCAGTAGTTATCCTGGCAACTGAGGAGAAAAATGCAAATCTTTGAGCAAATTTGTAAGACGAAATTATTTTATAACTGCACGTGTGTGTGTTTTTCATGTACTTGTCTAGAACTCTGGGATATCTAGAAGAAATTTCAAATGAGGAGTGAAAACTCAGTTTCTATAATTACTCTTATCAGATCTTAAGAAGATTGAGGACCAAAAGCTTTACTTTATTTTTGAAAAAATAAAAAACTGGCTAAATGTTACAAGCGGAGGGAGGGCTATGACTCAGTCAATATTTATTTGTTTGTTTGTTTGCTTCTTTCTTTATTTTACTGGGGATTGAACTGAGGTGCTTAACCCCTGAGCCACATCCCCAGCCCTTTTTATTTTTTATTTTGAGACAAGCCCTTGCTAAATTGCCTACTCTGGCCTTGAACTTGTGATCCTCCTGCCTCAGCCTCCCAAGCTACTGGGATTACAAGCACGCACCACAGTGCCCAGCTTCAAGTCAACATTTAAATCTTAATCTTTTAAGTCTTAAATGCACTTGTACATGAACTCTGGGGTTAGTATTAAAATGAACATTAATTACATTGATTACTGTAAAAAGATATGCTTGCAAAAGTTAGCATAAGAAACTGTGTGGTTTGGTCTTACAGTAGGCAGAAAAAATGAACTCCCCAAATTGTACTCACTTCCTAATGCTCAGAACCTGTGAGTATTAGCTTATTTAGAAAAAGATGTGACTAAGGATTTTGAGAAAAAGAGCCCTGAATCATCTAAGGGGTCTTAGTTGTGTTTTTCCTTATGAGAGAGGCAGAGGGAGATTAAATAGAGACCCACCCAGAGGAGAAGGCTGTGGGAAGATGGAGGCCAGGATTGGAGTGACATGGCCATGAGCCAGATAATGCCTACAGCCACCAAAAGTCTGAAGAGGCAGAGAATCTCTGCCCTAGAGCCTGTGGAGCAGAGTGGGTCCTAAATCGTGTCCATCAATCAATTGTTGTGTACAACAATCAAGCTGTTGAGCTTGATTTTAGACCTCCGTTTCTGTGACCTGTGAGATCATACCTTTCTGTGTTTTTTAAATCACCAAGTGGGTGGTAACTTATTATAGCAACTGCAGGAAATGAATACTGGACCTGAAGTGTAAGAAGAGAGAAGAATAAGTGAGTTCTTATTCTGTCTGAAGTACAATTGGAAGAATCTGAATTTCCTCAGTAGTTATTTGCAGCCATTACTTCTCAGCCAATGGCCTTCACACATACTCAGTATTACCCCCATGCACTTGGTGGATGGTGAGCTGAGACTTGATTAGAGGGAGCAGCTTCAGTCAAGGTTATGAGATTATGAAGATACAAACAAACAAACAGAAAATATGACCAAAAGTCCATTGGGGATTCTAAATCCCAGCAAAAACTGTAAATCCAGGACATGTTTCTGTGCAGTTGTCTGGGGGCTTCACAGAGAGAGTGACGTCCATTTTACTTTTCTCTTCTGTGTGCCACAGCTCCCAAAGGAGTTTCCTTCATGAAAGACTTAAGTTGCTGGCAAAATCACAATAAAAGTGAGTTGTCTAAAGTGGTTGATTCTGTCCTCTAGTTCTTGGCCTACCACCAGCCACCTCTCGAACTGAAGATGGACACAATTTAGAGGAAGAGAAAACCACGAGGTTGCTGGGGAAGGGATCCCTGAGACTGTTAACACCCCCAACCTGGCGCTGCCTTCTTGACCCCATAGGGAGTGTGGGTGTATGCCCTGCCCTGGCCTGTTTTCCTCTCCCCTACTCCTTCTTGGAATCCCAGACAGCATCCGTGGAGAATCTCCTCAGGTTTTGGTAATACACAAGCTTCCTATAATACATAAGCTCTTCCTTTCAGTAGAATTCATTTCCAGGGCCATCCTCTGTAGTCAGATCACCCTGTTATGGGAGTGAGCATCTGGGATCCACTTCATTCCTTTACCCCATTTTCCTAGGGTAGAAATACCACTTCACTGGGTGGAAGATAATTTCTCCCACCGTTCCCCCTTCCTGCACTGAGAAGATAATATGATTCTGAGGTTCAGGGCAATCACCAATTATCCAGTTATGTGTATGATCCAGTTCTGTGTATTAATTTGCTACAGCTGCTCCGACAAAGTACCACAGACTGGGTGGCTTAGCCAACAGAAATTCAGCATCTCACAGTTCTAGAGGCTGGAAACCCAAGACCAAGGTGTTGGTTCCTTCTGAGGACTCTGAGGGAAGGCTCTGCTCCAGCTGTCTACCTGGATTTGTAACCCACCATCTTCTCCCTGTCTCCCAGCTGTCTCTGTGGCCCAGTTTTTCCTTTTTGTTAACACAAGCAGTTATATTGGATTAGAGTCTATCCTAACAGCTGTGTTTTAACTTGATTGCTTCTATACAGACACTATGTCCATTCTGAAGTACTGGGATTAGGACTTTAACATATCTTTTTTTTTCTCTTTTTCTCTCTTTTTTTTTTTTTTTTGAGGGGGACACAGTCCAACTGTAACACCTGATAAACTAAAGAAGACTGAAATCCTGCTCTTTACTCCTCCTCCTCCTGCCTTCTTCTCCGAGCTCTTTGGTGCACACAGGATTTATTTTCTCTTCTTGCTTGGCCTCCAGTGGGTCTGGCCTCCAGTGGATCTGGCCTTGAGTGCAGTTGGCCTTATTGGCCAATTAGGTCATACTCACCATTAGACAGATGGCAGCAGAAGCTTACCCTACCTGGGCATACTAATGGCCCACTAAAAGACTTTAGCATTTTCTGGATGTTTTAAGTTATTTTGGAGAAGCAGAGAAGACTGATAAAAGGTGACTGGTGATTTTATAGCTATTGGGTAAAGCAATATATCTGTGTTTTTAGGAGGAGGAGGTGGGGAATTACATAAGAAAACCTGTCAAGCCAAGGCTTCATATTCAGTAAACACAAGAAGAGAAAAGGCTGGGGCTATGAGGAAAGAGCCTATTCAGCTTGTTAAAACTCCTCACTTTTCCCCAGGAGAAGAAAGGAAGAATGTAGTGCCCTTATTAGTACCCTCCTGGTAAACCAAATGTTTTTTGTTCATTGTGCAATATTTTTCTAACATTACTTTGAGGTCTTTAGAGGGTTTCTACTCTAAAGACTGATGGAATAGTGATTGATTTTACAAACACAAGTCTAGTTGGAAGAGAAAAGCCATTGAAGCAGGAATGTGGTGGAGAAAAAAAATCCAAGCAGGGAAAGAAAGCCTCAAGCAAAGATCTCTGTGGTTACTTGAGGAGTTTCAGAGATCCACAGTATCACTCAGCTTCATGGACCAGTGTGAAAATTCCCTCATCAGAAGTCATTTGGGCTTTATCAGGTGTAGTGACAAGCAATATACAACAGGGTAAGAGTCAGGCACACTGAGGTTGGAATACTGAAACTGGCATTTATTAGCTATGTGATCTTAGGAAATGTATTTAAGCTCTAAAAAGTGACATTTAGGTCTGCCAGAAAAGGTCTTTGTCAAGGTTAGAAAAAAAATATCTCTATAAATACACTTTAGCAGTGCCTGTTTCATAGTGGGACATTGGTGCATTCAGGTATCCATCTATGTCCCCAGTTCACCAGGAGGTGGCCACTGGGGTCCAGAAATTTTAAATTACCAATGTTCTACAGGAAGTAACAGGTTGTTTTAGTCAGCTTTTGTATTGTTGTGAACAAAATACTTGATGAGAACAACCTAAGGAGAGAAAGTTTATTTGGGGCCCTCAGTTTTTAAGATCTCAGTCCATAGATGACCAACTCCATTGCTCTAGTTCTAAGGTAAAGCAGGACATCTTGGACAAAGGGCCCAGCAGAGAAAAGCTGCTTTTAGCTCATTGTTGGGTCAGGGAGCAGGGACAAGGGCAGGGCTTCAGAGAAGACACATCTTCTAGGGCATGGTCCTAGGAACCCATCTCCTGCTGCCATGTTTGCCTGCCTATAGTTACCACCCATCCAGTCTATTCAAAGTAGGATGGATGGATTAAGTTATAGCTCTCATAATCCAATCATTCACCTCTGATTATTCCTATATTAATAGGAGTTTGGAGAAGATACCTCTTTTCCAAACCATAACACATATTAATGCAATGATACCTTAGTAATGGCCTGAAATAGTCCTGGGTTGTGCAAGTTTTTCTTCTGATTGGAGAGGGCCAAGGTAATATGAAGGCATCAGCAGATGGAGTAAGGACAGTGGTAGGAGGGTGGGAGAGGATGCCTTGGGCTTTAGCAAGGAGAACTCATCTGGATTAAAAGGGTCCTAGAGGAGGGCTACTTTTGTATTTTCCTTTGGGATCAAAATAATCTTATCACTTTAAATGTCCCATGATGTCATTCTTAAGTGGGTTGTTGCTTCATTTTGCTTAATGAAGTTGAAGAAAAAAAAGTGAAACTATTGATTTTATTAAACCCAATGATTTTGTAAGCAAGAAATTAAGATTGTTTCTATTCAAATATTGTTAAAGTTGATTGAAAAATTAAGGTCTAATTTGTGATAGTTTACATAAGGCTCAAAATACCTAGTGACACCTCGAGGCATGAGACCTGCTATTTTGGCATTGATATAGAAAGTTAGCAAATTGGATCACTTTGATCTTTGATCTAATTCATCCTCAGTTGTGAAAGCTTAGTCTCAGGTTGCAGTGTATCAATATTATTAATGCATATGTTAATTTTTCTAGGCTCAAGTCTATGATATTTGTGGTAATAGTTTTGGCTTTGGTCAAGGCTTTTATGATACAGAAATACAGTTTCTGGGAGTGGCTCCTGAAATTAAAGTATAACAGATTTTCATATGAAGGTCTCTTCAATGAATAGAGTTATTACACTAGTCATAAATTTGTCTTGAAAACAGAAAATTTAAAGCTTTACTGTCTTACTCTGAGGTTCTACTACAATAAATATTTCATATTCAACAGAATCTGAGGGTATAGAAATGATTGTGTGTTTTATGTGTTTGGTCAACTTTCAGTTTAACAATATCAGACAGCGTGGTGGTATCACAGGAAGTCTCAGAGATTTGGCCTCAGTGGACAATTGGGTGCTGCACTTGTGCATGTAGCACCTAGTTGTGACCATCTCGGCTCTGCAAAGGACAGGAAAGACACATTCTTAGGAAGAGCAGGAAAACTACACTCCCACTTTATAGCAGGGGAGGAAATGAATCATGGGAAAGTCCTCCAATGACATCATAGGTAACTCCTTTCCTAATCATCTTAGTGAGTTTAGACCCGGCTTTCTTCTTCATGCCTCAAGATGCAATTTGAATAGGATATTTGATACGTTGATTTTCTGAGGCGATCACAGGCAATTCTCTTTTGGCCATAGGTGGTTGGCTGGTAGGTTTTACATCTCATCATCAGGCACTTAATTCAGGGCTGACTCAGTTGAAAGTATCAGTTACCTAGAGGGAATTTCCTAAAGCCCTTTTGGGTTCTTTAATTCAAGTGTTGGCCAGGAACGAATTTATTTATCTAGTAATGCTAAATATAGCAGCTTAGTATTAAGCGACAGACATCAGAAGCAGTTTACTTTGAGATTATCAGCTGTTTATTATAATCGGGTAAGTAATGAGAGGAATTTCAAGAAATGTCTCAAGGAAGATTTCCCTTGGATTTTCTTTCTCTTCTCCACATGCAGGACTAGTCAGCCTGCTTTGCACAGCTCAACTCCCAGAGTTCCAAAGCTCTTTTCAGAGCAAAAGTGAGGCAATTTTCTTTTCTTTATTTTTTTATTTTTGGGTGGATTTAGAAACTCCATTTTTTTTTTTTTTCTAGAGCTTTCCCTACATGTGGGCCTAGGTATTATAGCCTTTCTTCTGCTCTCTATTTAAACCTTAGCATAACAGTTATGGTAATGACTGTCACTTTATTAATATTCCAGGGATCTTTTTATTTTAGTAGGGAACCTTTATGGACCAAAGGGATGAATTTTTAACAGTGTCATCTCAGGCATTAACAAATGAACTGGATGGTAAGTTTTGGCAGTTGGGCAAATGGCCTGTCTCTTAAACCACTTCAGACTTACTTGCAATGCAAACTTAAATTAAAATCAAAGTAGTTGCAAAATTTATGATAGTACAAAGAAACTATAGTGAGATATTCATTTGGTGGCTTAAATGTGTAGTGGCCACTAGACCCATTATTTTCCAGGACAGATTTAATTTAAACGTTCAATCTCATTTTCCCCTGAAACCATCTCAGCATCCAGGGACTGGGGTTGTGGCTCAGTGGCAGAGTGCTTACCTAGCACCTGTGAAGCACTGGGTTCGATCCTCAATACCACATAAAAATAAATAAAATAAAGGTATTTTGTCCATCTACATTTAAAATATTTTTAAAAAATATATATATTTTTTAAATCTCAATATCCAATAAATCAGAATTTAAAATTAATTTGATTGCAAAATCTTATATAACCATGCCCAAGAAATAAAAGTCCATTGGCAGATTATATTTTCCAACTAAGGATTCAGAAAATACTGGTACCATGAATCTTTCCCTAATAATTAGCAAATATATTTTTATGGTGGATTGAAACTATGAGCCGGTTTTATCTTCAAGGCCTGTGTCGATTTTTCAAGAAGTCCACACGTTAGTTGAAATCTACATATTTAGGAGGAGACATGCTTTCAACTTGAAGTGAGGTATGTCCCAGTTCAAGTTTTTTATTCAGGGTTCGTCAGAATGCATTTGCCCAATGGAAGCAGATACTTTTGGAAGTCTTTTGCTAATGTTAGTGTTACGGTATGTATAAGTGCATTTCTTCTTTTTCCTTCTCACACTGTGCATTTGAGAATGGACATTCCTGGTAAAAATGTAAACAAAAAACAAAGCAAAACAACAACAAAAATACTATGAACAAAGAGAGGGGAAAAGATTATGAGACTCATATCATTCTTTTATTTTTTTATTTATTTTTTAGTTCTCGGTGGACACAACATCTTTGTTGGTATGTGGTGCTGAGGATCGAACCCGGGCCGCACGCATGCCAGGCGAGCGCGCTACCGCTTGAGCCACATCCCCAGCCCCTCATATCATTCTTAAATTAGAATTTTATGGATTAGTTTATCACATTGATCAGGTATTCCAGCACTGTATAAATCTGACTTTGGATGTCATTCATTAAATACCTACTGAACATTGGCCATGTGTCTAACATTCAAGTCAAATACTGAGGAAAATGAAACTACCCCCCCCCCCCCCCCGAAATGTCTCTGTTTTCAAACATAGAGTCCAGTGGAGGAGAGGCAGATAAATAGGCAGCACACAGTGTGTCCAGTATGATTTAGTTACGGGAGTCTGGAAGACAGGGCCTGGCTTCCTCTTGGGCTGAGGTCAGAGGAGGTTCTGATGATGTGTTCAAGGGTCACTCTTTCTACTGGACCATGGTGCCATGAAAGAAGGGATACCGATTTTCACCTCTGGAACATAATAGGTGCTCAAATGACATATACTGATTGATTGATTGAATTGAAAAAAATGAATTAGTAAGTAAATAAGTAAGTGCCAGGCCCTTGTATGAGAGTGGGCTGTGAAACTGATAGAGTCTATGCTCTTGTGGACCTTAATGAACAACCAACATTCACCAAACAATTAATGGAAATTGTCACACACACACTTTGAGAAAAAGATCAGGGTACTATGGAAAAGGAAAACAGGAAAAAAACTGAGGGATCAGAAGGGATCAGAAATCTAATGTCTGACTTGCAGACATTTCAGCTGAGATAGGAAGGCCAAGTAGGAGTTAGGTAAGGAATTAGAGGCAGAGTCCACCATGCTGAAGGACAGCTTGTCAACAAGGGCAATATGTTGTAGAGTTTAGGATGAAGAAAATGCTTCAGAGTGGCGTGCTGTGATTTACCTATGCCTAGATAGTACAAGTTTTTGAATGTACTGGTTGGTTTAAACTTCAATTCTAGGAGCTGTCAGTTGTTCTAGATAAGCATTCACATCCTCAGAGGGTGGCTAGAAAGGTCACACTCCAGGAGCAACCAATGCCGTGTGATTTTGTCATCAATATTTCAGTCAGGACCTGAGTTTGCCTATTCAGTCAAGTAAACACTGAAGATAGGCTTTATTCAGGAATTATGGGCAAGATGAATGTTAGAAATGGGCTTATTGGTAGGCTGGGGTTGTGGCTCAGCGGTAGAGGGATCACCAAGCACGTGCGAGGCACTGGGTTGGATCCTCAGCACCACATCTAAGTAAATAAATAAAGGTCAATCAACAACTAAAAAAAAAAAAAAAAAACTTAAAAGAAATGGGCTTATTGTTGAAATTATGGAATTTTTTTAGTCATAAAGAAAAATTAAATAATGGAATTTGTAGGAAAATAAATGGAGCTAGAGACTATCATATTAAGTGAGATAAGTCAAACTTAGAAGGTCAAGAGTCTTATGTTTTCTCTCATATGTGGAAGCTAAAGAAAAAAAAAGAAAAGGTGGGAGGATCTCCTAAAAATCAAAGGGAGATAAGTAGAGGAAAGGGACCAAGGGGTGAAGGTGGGGGATCATGAAAGTGATACTAGTCAAATAATATTGTTATTTATTTGACTAGTATCACTTTGTTATGCATGTACAAATATGTAACATCAAATCCCATCAGTACATACAACTATAATGCATCAATAAAATGTGGAAAAAAATATGTGAATTGGCTAAAATAGTTTTGATGCTCTTCATACTGATGTAAATAGGCTTAGAACCCAACAAAGTCTAGATTTTATCATTGGATGCTCTTCATGACTGGAGTTACTAAGTTATTCTGTGTGCATCTATTTGTTAAGAAGATTTATCGTTATCTAGTGGCAACAATAGGGCAGAAAGTGGCCTCTGCAGTATTTTTGTGTCAGCTGAAATGGGTCAACCAAGCAGTAAGCTCAGAGTATATAAAAGGAGAGTGAGTTAGAACCTAGCAAGATTGCATGATAAGATGTATTCACCATTCTTCTGCTTGCTGTTATGGGCTGAGTGTGCCCTCAGCAGATTCATATGCTGAAGTTCTAACCTCCTGTCCCTCTGGGACTGTGCTTGGTCATAGGGCCTATAGAAGTAGTTAAGATAAAACAGGGTCATATCTAGACAGAAAATGTGATCCATGTCCTTGTTAAAAGAGATTAGAAGGGACTACCATGTAAGGACACACAACAAAGATGGCCATCTGCAAGCCAAGTAAAGAGGCCTCAGAGTAAATTCAACACACTGACACCTTGATCTCAGGTTTCAAGCTTCCAGAACTATAAGATTCAAATTTTTTTCTTTTTTTTTTGTGTGTGTGACCGGGGATTGAACCCAGGGCCTTTTGCATGCTAGGCAAGCACTCTACCAAATGAGCTATATCCCCAGCTCCTAAGATATGATTTTTTATTGGTTAAGTCACCTAGTCTGTGGCATTTTAAAACGACAGTCCTAGAAAATGAATGCATTGCTAATTTAAAAATATGTAACAAATAACTATAGGTGTTGACGATCACAGCCTTAGACTTATTTGACTTATTTTCGTGTGACTCTAGTAGAAAGGTTATGGGTAGTAGCAAAAATCACTCACTTCAAAATGTTTGAGTGCTCTGTTTTTTACCAAAATGAACATGTTGACAGTACACATACACACAAAACAAAGCAAAACAAAACAAAACAAAACAAACAAACAAACAAAAACCCCTCTTGGTTTAGGTCTGTTAACAATAATGACAATAGCAAAATAATGACTCAAGATGAGCCTGGGGGCATCAGCAGGGCACCAGATCAGGAGGGACATCTTGAAAATGTAATCTATTTTTTTTTTCAAATGGAAAGTTATTCTAGGTTTATGATAAAAAAAACACTAACATAATCAGATTATGCTTTATAAGATTACTCTGGTTGCTGCATGGAGCATGAATAAATTGGATATGGTCAAGATGGAGGCGAGAAGACAACAGTGAATGCTGTTGTTAGGCTCTAGGAAGGGAGGGTGGAGGTGAGCATAGGATGGTTTAGGTGGAGATGGGGAGCAAATTATAAACGCATTCGGGAGGTAGAGTTGTCAGGAATTGATAATGAGTTGAATGAGGGAGTTGAAAGGTAGTAAATGTCAAGAATACTCCCAGGTTTGTGGCCAGAGGAAATGGATGGATGAAACAGCTCTCTACTTAGATGACAAGTCAGGCAGAATGGACATGAAGAACAAGCATTCCTGTATGGATCTCTAAAGTTTAAAATACCTGATTTATACCCAAATGGACCTGTCAAGCATGTGTTTGGCTATGTGACTCTGAATCTCAGTAAAGAGGTCTGAATTGGAAGTCAAGATTTGAGAGTCGTATAAGAGAGTATCAAAATCATGGGAGCTGATGAGATTTCCCAGGAAAGATATCCATTTAGGAGACATTGAAGATAAAACTTGATTAGGAGATAGAGTGGTAGTTGCCGTTGCTTTTGGCTAGAGAATCTAAACCATATCTTGTGTTTGGGGAATTCTACTTTTTATGAGACTTGGTAGGAGACAGACTTCACTGGGTATGTATATTATCATAAATATCCCATGCCTGTGTTTGCAACCTCTCAAGCAGGTAGGGAGTATAGAACAGAATCACCAACCTGTAGCCCTTGGTCTGGATCTAGATTCTAGAATAAGTTGAGGAAGTAGAGATTTATCTTAGTAGAAAAATCCATGGACACCAAGCCTTGTGCTGAGTGGGACACATGTAAATGTGACCAGAGCTGTCCTTCAAAGCTGTGCTAAAGTCATATGGACCTTGGGTAGTATCATGATAAATGCCTGCTCTAAGACTTGCTGTCATTGTCCTGACTTTCAAGATGAAAGTATGGTGACTGCCCAGTTCAAAAGAATTCAAATTTCAGGGTATCTTACTCCAAATGTTGTGTTGTCTCAAGGCTGGCATACAGAATCCCCAAGGTCAATGTATTTTACAACACTTCACCAAGTTATCACCGATACTGACAGTCCCCCAGAAACATCAACAAACAGTGTGGTAGGATTTATAGATCAGTCTCAATCAGAATACACAATGTGTGGAATCTGAAAACAGGATCTACGAACATTTTGATGAAAATACATATATGAGCACTAACATATGTTTCTCTCTTTTGCTTTAATTCTCTTTGGAAAGACCTAGAGATTCCTGATTGCCTCTCCTCAGTCCAAGTCTCCAAAGAGCAAGAAAACCCTTTTTTCTGAGACCCATAAGTCTGTCAAAAGCCCATTGCCCCAGGCATCATTTCATTTGCCCAGCTCCTTGGCGATGTCTCAGAATAAGTCTGACTTTCCAGAGATATCCTGCCTGATTCCCAGTGTGAAGGGGTTTATAGCTCTATGACAAGCTGCTGAACCTATTTCTACAGCCGACTCGGTTTGCATACTAAGAGTCCTTTGGGATTTTGTTAGGGCTAGCTGTCCTGAGCATGTGTAGTGGCTGCTATTCCAAATGAAAGAACTAGTTTGTTTGTTTTTTAATTATCTCTTCTTACAAGATCTACCCAGCAGTATTGCTCCACACGGCTTGAAAGAATTTAATTAAACAAACTAAAAAAAAAAAAAAGCCCTTGCTTTTGTTGTTGTTGTTGTCGTTGTTGGTTGCTGGAATGAAATCAGACTATGATTGTGCCAGTGCGTGGAGATTTTTTTTTTCTTCTTGTTCTTATGAAGAAACTGCTATCAAGACTAAGGATATAAATACTTAGAAACACAATACATTTTTTTTTTGGTACTGTATGGAGGGTTACCCTCTTTGCAATGGGCCAGAGAACACAAATTCTGAGAGAAGAGCTCTCTTGCTTTCCAGAGAAAGCTCCAGAAACTCTGTAATAGAGCTAGAGGATTTATGGGAAATTTTAGTGCATTTTTTTTTTTTTTAGTTCTCCAGAAAGGCTACATAAATATAAAAGAGGATGGCTACTATGGCAAAGAATATCAGGTCTGGAAATACCCCTTGGACCATGTAGTGCAGCTATGGGAAGGGACTGTGGAGGGAAGGGACAGATAGAGAGCAGTTAGCAGCCAATAGTGGCATGAGACTTTATTAACAAATGAACATATTACTTTATTCTTAAATGTAGTTCAGATTTATTGTAGAAAAAAATTAGAAAACAGATGAACAAGACCTGAAGATTCCTCAAATGCTCGCGTATCATCGAAATACCTAGAAGACCATATTATCGGAATGTTTCTCTTTTGGTCTCATCATCTTTTATCTCTTTTTCTCGTTTTTTCTGAGCCCTGGCAGAGGAAGAAAGACTAGATAAAAATCAAAGGAGAATCTGATGCTCATCAGCAGTTTTAAAAAAAAATGTCTGCTACAGAGGAGGATAAAAAGAAGAGTCTTTATTCCTAAGAAGAATCCAACGTAAAATGCTTTATACATGTTGCATTTAAATAAAGTGTTTTCTGAAATATTTTGTTAAGTATCAAAAAAAAAAAAAAGAAAGAAAGAAAGAATGAGAAATTGTATCTGACTGCCTTCAAGGCACTTACAATCTAGGTGGCTAAATTGATGATGTGCTGCATATTTTTTAAATACTGATTTTTTTTTCATATTTGAGGGAAAGGAGATGTTGAGTGAGACAGAAAAGTCAAGCTTTCTTTCAGTTTCAAGCTGTACATGGTATTTCAAAGTCAGAAGAATTGCTGTTGGGTATTTCTTTTAGTTGTTTCCCTATGACTTTGGAACTTCCCCTCTCTGTCCCCTTGTTCTACACACCAAAATACAGATAATCCTTTTCTTATTGCCATCAATATTTTCTTCTTTTTTAGTTATGAAAATCTGTTTGAGGGTCACTTATTATTAAGGCTTTGAAGATTGATAAAGAAGTATTTGAAATGTTTACCCATTCATTTATCAATTCACTCGCTGGATATTGAGTACCTACAATGTTTTAGGTGCCAGATGTTTAGCAGAGAACGAAACAATACAGCCCTGCAGTCATGTAACTTATATTTTATGACAGATTTTCTACTTAGGTGTAGAACAGTTGAAAAGTTATTCAGGCCTGTTAATTACTGAAAAAGTGGGCTGTTCCTATGTGAATGTTCCATGAAGGGTACTTTTAGAATTTTTATGAAAAAAACACCTATATGGCTGCATTAAATCCCATCCATTTTACTTTTATCAAAGATAGGCCAAAAAATTTTACAGTCCACAATTGAGACAGCCTACAATTTAAGATCAGCAGCCATCAGGAAGTCAGTGCATACATGCCCAGTACATCTTTTCCAACTCAATAGGTGGCTCTGGGTCAATCAGTTGTTCAAGGGGTGTGTGCTGACTGAAAGGTGATGCTGCAGAGCAAGGACCAGGAGAGTAGGAGAGCTTAGAACTAGGGCAAGGTGAATGGGCAACATGCAAAGGGGAAGCCAGGTGGCACTGAGCAGAGGGAGAAGGAGGTGCGATGGGAGGAAGCGTGCTACTGGGATAAACTCAACTACATTCAGAGTTTTATGGTTGGCTGGCCTTGATCCTTTCAGGCTTCTTGGTCAGGATTCTCCACCATTGTCTGATCAGGGGGACTGCTGCAGATCCTTCAAGAGGAAACGGTAGCTGACTGGTTGATCTAGAGTTACAGTTATAAGAAGAATGTGACAGGTCTATCACTGCATAGGAAGGTGCAGCTTCTACCTTGTTCTCAAAATACATGTTAAAGTATTGACCCATTTTGCAGTCCCTTAGCGTAATCCCATTTAGACTTTCAGCTCTAACTACCTTACTTTTAAACCCCAGCATGACATTCTTGCTAGGACTTTGAGATATAGTTTAGAAGCACAAAATGCAATGTCTGCAGGATATAATTGTCTTATACCTAGGAAGGTCAATCACAAGTATCTTGGAAAAATTTAAATAAATCAAAACATGGACCCGGGAATCACTACCCCACTTTCCACGTTTGAAGCTGGAGAGTTATTTTGTTAAGACCGTGCACACACCCCTGGAAGCACGGGGTTATAATTGAAATGTTGACACAACCTTAAAGCATCGCAGCGTGAGCAGTGTTGTTCTAATAAATCTTGTCCCTAATCCTCAGAGAGAACCTAAAGAAGAGATTCACTTTCTATATCAGGTTTCATTTACTGAAAGGCTTCTGAAGATAAAGCTCATAAACTATGAAGGGACAGATACAATGTGGGCTAAAGGGTTAAAGGGCTGGAGAAAGCTCTGTAATTCTCAGAAATGGGAAACAGATGTTGTTTGACATTTTGAAGCACAGTTTCCTTCTCCTTTACGCACTTTTCTGCTATCACAGTTTTCAAAGCAAAGATGTATTACTGTAAATGAGAATTGCTCAGCAATGAGTTTCCTGCTTACAGAACAGTGGGACCTAATATTAAGACTAATTTTTATTTAATACAGTGTCTTTTCATATAACAGAATCACAAATTGTGTTTGAAAACCGAATGGCATTGGTAGAGTTTATCACGAAACGCAGGGAATTAAATAACACCTTATGAAAATGAGTAAATATAATTGGAAAGAAACATTGCTTGAGCCTGGGTCTCTCCTTCATATTAATTTTTGTTGCTAGGGCAACTGCTCTGATTTGCACTGACTTCTGGTAACCTCTGTATAGATAAACACCTGCAGGTACAAGGAGGACTCCGGACTTGGTATTATGATTCAAGAAAGAGGTGAGAAGAATAGTGTAACAGGAGATGATGTGCATGGGGGTAGAGCATTCTAGGAGGCAGGATCCAAAATGAAACAGTGGGCAGAAAAAGCCACAGGTGATCAACAGCCTCCACCAAATGGTAGCTTCAAGAGCAGGGGAGACTTCTATTCCAGATTGGATGGCAGGGAGGAACCGAATTGAGCCACTTAATGAGCAGAAAGAACTGAGACAGTGCTTGCAGTTTACAAGCTGGGGAAAGTAAACCTCTTTTGGTCTATTTAATGTGTATCTCTGCTACCAGTAGAGGTATCTATTTCAGCTTCTTGAGAGATAAAGCATGGGCCATTGCTAGGTTGCCTCTTTCCAGTGGTTGCTGGGAAGTCTTTTAGTTACAGAGAAGTGTCAGATCAGAGAGAAAGTTACTGAGATGGACCGAAGCGTGGGAAGCACTGGCAGCTTGGGCTGGATGTTTCCCACGGCTCCAGCATCGAATTTATAAAGATATGAATTGTGTGTGTCTCATGAAGTCTAATGAGTGAGACCATGCTTACTATATAACATTTAATATTTAGGGAGCTAAAATAATCAGCAAAAGCAACACTATAAGCACTGGCCTTAGTTTTCTGGATAAATCCAGCTGAAGCTGCCACAGCAGGTGGCTTAAAAAATGCAAAAATTAAAGAAAAAGAAAAAAAAAGAAATCATAGCTTTATTTTGGGAAATGGGGCAAGACGCCAAATTTCATTTGCTCTGCATTCCATTGGCAATGAAATAAAGGCATTCCCGTAGGAGTCTCACCTCCTTCCTGCAGAGGTCCCAACTGCCAGGCCCACCAAGCTCGTCTCTCAGACATCATCATCCACAACATCCACTCAATCAGAATATTGCCAAAATGAAGTGTAAGATGAAACAACACGAAAAATAAATAACAAGACAAAACAAAAAACACACACCAAAAAAAAAAAAACATAGTGAAGAAAATGAGTAAAAAAGAAATGAAAAAAGTGCTAGCAACAAAAGGTCAATACTTGTGCTTTATCTCAGAGAACAGATTTGGATAAATCAATAATGAATACTCAGTTTAAATATTAGAAGCACACATATGCAAATACTAAGATGTAACAATTCTAAGATCCTTTGTATACTTCTTATAGCTGTTTAGGGAAAATTTTAGAAGTGATACAATCACTTGAAAAAATCAGAAGTGATAACATTCTCTTGGAAGATTAATGCTCTCATATAAGGTTTTTATTTATTCATTTATTTATGTATTTATTTGGAATCTTCTTCAAAGCTTTGTTTCTTGGTACTCCTCTTTAATACCATTTCTCTCCCTCACCCCTTTCTTTTTCTCTCTCATTAGACCCAATTTATTTTCAACACTTTCTTCTTTGGTACTTTCTTGAATTCACAGTGAATTCTGTACATTGAGATTTGCTTGATACTCGGTTTGCACTTCAAGATCATGGTCTTTATGGAATATAATGTAGGATTGGGTCAACCTTTTTAGCTCTTCTCTTTCAGTATCACTTATACTGGTTTCCAGGCTTCTCTGCTTGCTGAATCTCTGAACCTTTTTTGACAGTCACCTTGAACTCACCCACTTTAAATTTCTTTCATAAAATTAAGAAATTCTTTTAGTAAGAAAAGTTATCACAGAGTGAAATCACTTGTAGAAGACAAAAGGTAAAAGTCACCTATTCCCCACGTCCTCCCTGATTCCATCTCCCAAGAATTTCTATTCAACCATGTTTAAAATGAAAGCCAAACTTAAAACAAGTAAAGGGTACAACATACAAGAAAAAGTATTTCTACAGAAATAATCTTTCATACAATGTTTCATTTATCTCAGTGGAATTACAATGGATTATTAGAAAGCATTCAAAGCAATAATAATCTCATGGTATCTCTCTATGGTCTTTAAACTTGTTTTTTGATTCTCATTTCTTCCCACTTGTGTGAATTTCACAATGAACTACCCTGGCTTCAGAGTCTCCAATTTGTAAACGAACTAGAAAATCACTGAAGTCCATTGAGCCTCTACTGCTCTGAGCAGACGAACCATCTCTGTGGCAGTTAGTATGGGTTTTATGTCTTGTAATAGCCATACCTGTCCCAGGACCTTGTATGCAATTAAACATCAATCAACATGTATTCATGATGCTAACAATATTCATATTCATAGTGAAATGAACACTTAGTAGATACAGAAAAACCTAATATGTGTAACGTTCCCATTTAGGACAAGCACATGATGGCAAAGGATGGCTTGAGAAGGCAAGCCAGCCTGCACCAGATCCTTAGATGCACCGATTGTTTCTCTCTGGGCCATCATTGCACGTCTTTAGGCCCACTATCAGGAGTTAATGTGCAATGGCTACACAATATTCTGGGGCCTGAGGCAGAGCTAATAAATATAGGAATAACATTTTTTTTTCTACAGAGAAAATAAAAGCCTTTGTTTTTATGGCATGAAAACATACATCCAACTGAGAGTCCTGCAAGGTGGTAATCTGAAAATTGCTAAAAGAATAGGCTGTGCCGTGGTGTTTCTTCATGCTAATATCCTCGTCATCAGATTTCTGCTCGTTGCCAGGATTTTGGTTTCTACAAGCTGGTAATGCTGCCTTGGGCTTTCCTGTGGCCTAATGAGAATGAAGTAATGTGGAAGAGCTTACAGCCCCCAGGGGTAGAACACCACCTATGCTGGGGCCACTGTTAGGCCTAAGTTTGGAGAGGATGGAAAGGCAACTGAGATGAGCTCTCGAGCTGGAAGACATCTGAGGGCTTGTGTCTTGCAAGGGTCAAAAAAACATAACACAGAGCATATGTTGCCTGATTATTTCTTCTGCCCATTCCTTTGTGGATGTATCAGAGATTTGTTAAGAGAATCCTGAAAGAAAGATTGAGTAATAAGATTGTACACACATTTACCTAGAATCAGGAATTCTTTTACATATACATATACATATCGCCCCCGCCCCCCACACAAAGTACTGGCAGTGTTGGGGATTGAACCCAGGTGCTCAACCACGGAGCTACTCTACCAGCCCCTGAATTTGGCATTCTTAGTGAAGGACAATCCCTGATTATTCACCTCTGG
This sequence comes from Urocitellus parryii, assembly GCF_045843805.1. Classification (NCBI taxonomy): domain Eukaryota; kingdom Metazoa; phylum Chordata; class Mammalia; order Rodentia; family Sciuridae; genus Urocitellus; species Urocitellus parryii. The sequence goes on along the minus strand of NC_135539.1, from coordinate 72,066,686 downwards.
TAAACTTAAGGTGTGTTATAATGATTGATACTGAAAGCTACATACATTTCAAGTTTCATAGTCAATCACCTGTGTGGACCTGGTCAAGAGAATTCATTTCTCAGGGTCAAGTTCTATAAAATGGAAGAGGTAGGTTAGATGAACTAGAAGACTCTTGCCAGGTAAAATTCGTGGTAATTGTTATTTTAAGGGGAATATTGCTTGCAACTTCCCAGGTCTCCCCTGGTGGTTCCTGATATGCATGCATGGAAAGACGTCCATCAGAGCAAGGATTATTGAATAGCTCTTTGCTCTGCAGTGACTTGTCACAGTGAGTATTAGACAATGCTCAATGAGAATCTTAGTGCCTTATTATCATGCTACCTCTTTTGCCAGAAGATGCTTTTCCCCAAGAAAGAAATGACTTACTCCTTTACTGACTCCAGGTTTTTGTTCAGATGTTGCCTTTTTAAGGGAGTTTTCATAACATTCCTAGGATAATAGAAACCCACCCTCACCACCTCACTTCCTATCTCCTCTTTGTGACTTTATTATTTTTTTTCCCATGGTACTATCGCCATCAGATATTGTATCAGGCAGGTCCATGCAAGAAACAGAAACCACATAATTAATTTAACAGAGAGTAGAAATTTAGTAGAAAAAGAGGTGTATTTCACCAAGGTCATAATAATTTATTATTATTATGACCTTGGTGAAATAATTTCAGGAGACCTCTAGAGCTGCTGATGTTATGAGCCATGTTGGTGTCTCACCAAATTTGTATGTTGAAGTCTTCACCCCTGATACCTCAGAAGGTGACTGAATTTGGAGGTATGGTCTCTAAAGAGGTGACTAAGGTAAAATGAGTTTGTACAAGTGGGTCATAATCCCATCTGATTTGAGTCCTTATTTAGACAAGGAGGAGATTAGGAAAACACACACAGAAGGATGATCATGTGAGGGTGCTGTGAGAAGGTGGGCAATTACAAGCCAAAAGGAGGATGAAGAAACAAACCCAGCTGAAGCCGCCATGTTGAATTCCCAGCTTTCACGATTGGGAGAGAATAAATGGCTCAGGCTGTGGTTTGTTAGGGCCACCATGGAAAATTAATACAGTTGGGAGAGAAATAAAAGAGATTGGGATTATTGAAATTTAGACCCTGAAGGAGGGATTCCTCCAAACTGAAATGAAGACATCTGAGGACTCTCAGGGCAAGGTTTGTTTGGGATAGGAGTCTCTAAGGGAGGGATAATAAGGATGGTTCTCCTAGTATGGAAAACCCAAAAATCAAAACCACCTACTGCTTTCAGAATCAACCATTGCTGCTGGGAGAAGAGTTGTGGCTGGGAAGCTATCAGAGGAAACAGGAAACCAATGTCAAGGAGCAGCTTCCTTCTTCCTCCCTGACTCTTGAAGTCTTCCTCCAGCATCCTCTGTTGGCAAAAACCTAAGAGAGAGTAGCTGGCAAAGTAGAGATACTGTAGGGCTCTAGCATCATTCCAATGTGGATTCGAAAGACTAAAGATTTCTGTAGCTTTGCAAAGGCTAAAGTTTATTAAATGGTGCCCTCAGACTCTCTTCTGTATCTCAGAATATCATCTTCATAAGGGCAGTGATTTTTCATGGTTAACTTCTCTATCTCAAATGCGTAGAATAGCAACTGGGATGTAATAGGCACCTAAGAAGTAAGAAAATAATTAATTTAAATCTTGTCAATTTTGTCATTTGTTAAAGTGGTTCTTGGAATGTGAGCTGAATGTCCATGATGCAGACAGGAGAAGAGGAAAGACAGATGCCATGAATAATAATAGCTACTCTTTTACTATATATTTTACAGTTTACTATATGCCCGAGTTTGCTAAACATTTTATGCAAATGTAATTCCTTATTACTCCAGCAACACTGAGGTAGGTAACCCTAAAGCTTCACAAGTAAGGAGTTAAGGCTCAGAGGAATTATGTAAGTTGTTTAGGAACATTGAAGTAATCAATTCAGGATTCATCCCTAGGTTTCATTATAAACCTGTACTTTCTCCCTGGACCACAATCACTGTGTACTTGATCTGTGTGAAGCAGGCTGGAGAATATTGTCCTGTGGCCTCTTTAGTCCCAAATGAGATCTACCATATACTTCTCAAATATCTTGCATTTGTATAAACTTTGTTTTGCATTATAAAATTATTCTAACATGAATTAGTTCATTTTCTGTTGTACATGCTAGAGTTCATTGGTCTAAAAAGCATCTAAGTCTTCTGATTAGATAAGAAATATTCATTCGAGGCTTAGTTAATATCTAAGAGAGCTATTTTTTTTCTCTCCTAGCTCTGACCTTTAAACTCCTCATTTTGTCAGTGTGTTGAGTCCGGAACTTTCAATGAAATCTGTAACTGGTGAGGAGTAAAAAGTGAATGATAGAAAAAAAAAAAGAGGCAATCAATGCTTAAACAATGGTCACCATGGGCAAAGGAAATCCCCTGGTGCTTCAGATGTCTTTGTGTGGGAGAAGCCAGAGAGACCACAATCATAAGCTGATTCTTCTCTTTTAAATCCATCTTGGCAAATTAGCTACTCTGGTGGCTTTCAAATGCATCTGGGCAGCTTGTAGCTGTAATGACTGACAGACTGGGGAAATCTGGACCTCTGTGGAATAATGGTCTTAGAGGAGAGAAAAGAAAACGCTCAGATTAGATGTCATTGAAGCCTTTATTTGAACTATTCACAACACCAAATTATAGGATACCATCCTGACCTAGTTTATTAAAAGGGCTTATACATGCCCAGGAACGACAAAGCAGCCTCTTGTATAACTAAGCCTAACGTGGTTTCCATCCCAGTTGGGTTGAGTGTGGAGATGTTAAGTTTGTATTTAGGATTGAGCAGACACTAGCCCTGTTTCCAAAGCCCTCAGAGAATTCCTGAAGAGTCTCAACTCCAGATATCTCTTATTATTTTTTTATTGACAATTTTCATTATATGTCCTTTTTAATAAACTTAAAACATCTCTTTTTTTCCCAGCCAAATATTTGGAGAAAATGGACATTGAAACTTAAATAGTTTTATCTCTTTATAATAGGAAATGACATTTGAAAAGTATTCTACACGTTATTACAAATATTCCAACCTGATAGGGAAATATTTTGAGACCAGTGCAGGAATCCTATTTGACCTCCTCTCCTGGGACATAAAAGGTTATTACAGAACAGAATGCTAGCGATGTTTTTATTTCAGTTTAGGCATATTTTGTTTCATCATCTAGGCAGTAACCATGGTTGACTGCAAATATTTTTGTACTTAGCTATGCAAGTATTTCTTCATATGGCCTTGCTTAATAGAATCTGCATTATTATCCAGCTGAAATGGTGCTACTTCAGCAAGGATAATAACACACTTTAAAAAAATAATGGTTCAGAAAATACCACATGCTAGTTGTCACCTCACAAACTTGAATTGAAAACGTTTTCAGTTAATATGTTAGTGTTTCTTAGATATTTTGTTTTTCCACAATCATAATGTGGCAGATAACAAATACATGGTATAATGATGTATAATGATTTTCTTCAGCATTTAGAGATTGCAAACCATTTTTGCATGAGTCCCAATTTACAGATGAGAAAACCACGGTTGATGGGGTGAGTAATTTATCTAAAATGATAACGCTGGAAAGAAGGCACAATTCAAACCAGGAGTCCAGCCCTTCTAGCACTGTGTACTGCCCATAGACAGTGGGGATCAAGTTTGGCAGAGAGCCAGAAAACACAGGCCAGGGGCCACTGGATGCAGGCCATTTCTCTGCCTTTCTACGTAGGAATCAAGAAGCAGGATCCTGTTCACTTCTAAATTAAACATAGAGAAGAAAGAAGTTTATTCATAGATGAACCTCACTTGAATAATGTGTTATTCCTTTTCTTTTTGAATCTTTTTCTCTCTCTAATTAAAACTGGGAAGAAAAGGTCTTACCTCTTGTGTTTCCAGTAAAGATTCAGACTTTTATGGATAAATCCCTTCAGAGTTTCTCAGGGCTCCCTGGTTTCTCAATGAAAGTCACAGAGCATCTCCTTTGTTACCATCAAGTGGCATGCTTATAGTGATAGATAAGTCATAAAATTATAGGTTTGAGCTATAATTACCTTTGCTTTCTAAACCACAGTGTAATATACTTATGGCACTTCCTTTTGAGTATGATAGAGTTAATTGTTATTACTATGCTATCGTGTAGCATTAGCTAACAAACCCCGCTCAGCTACCTAGTAATTCAGGAGTCCTTGCATAACCCAGAACCTGGTGACTTAAATTGCGATAAGCATTCATGAAATGTGCCCACTGCCATCATCATAGCTGTAACCTATCAAGTTGTTGCCACTCGCATTCAGCTCGGGATTATAGCTCTCATAAAACCCTTAGGGCTGGTTTAGTGGCCTCAGCCTGAGGTTTTGAAATACCTGGAACTTCACGTAGGTTCAAAGCCCTAGCATGGTTGACTGAACAAATGTAATGTCACTCACTGTGCTGTTGGTGTGTACTTAGGGAGAGAACTGAGAACTGGATTTCTGTGTGCACATAAATGCACTCGGGGCATTTGGAGAAGGAGTAGGAGTATATTTATGTTCAATCGACAGGCAAGCCAGTTCAACTGGTAAATGTGGTGGAGCAATGGTTTGGAAAAAGTGAGAACTCTGGTTCTTCCCACTCACTCTCTGACCTATCACCCAGTTGTGAGAAATGTCTGGAGCCAAAGTTTGGAACATTTTCTCCTTCCTTGTAATGCACAATTGGAGTTCTGGAATAACAAGTCAGTATATCTTCCAATTATACATTGTACCTGGATCTATGAGTCCATGTACCTTGGTATCAGTCTATCTGTGTATCTTTATATCTATGTATATGTCTATTTGTGAACTGGTGTATCTCCTTTTTTTATCTTTATGGGACATGCTGGCATGAATAGGCCCAGATTACTAACTCCAGTCTGGAGTTCATGGATAACAAGAGGAAACTCGAAAAGGGCCTAAACTGTTTACAGCCTGAGGCCCTCTAGCTTTCCAGAATCCTGCAACAGTTTTTTCCGTCAACTTGTTGCTTCTATGATGCCTCTCACATCTGCTGCTCTTATTACTACCAGGCTAGCTTGGTTCTTTAACAGCTAGACTCTTACAGCTAGTTCATAAGCAGGATTCCTATCCTTTCCAACCACCCTAAGTCACATATCCCATCTCATGATCAGATAGATATGCCTGATGGTTTCCTACAGCTTAGTTTGCTGTTCAAATCCTGCCTTCTAGTTATCTTTCTGCACCTCTTCCTCATTAGGATTTGGCCAGCATCCTTTATTTAAGTCTTGCTGGAAAAATGGCTGCTTTTGAGACGTTATGTATAACAACTTCCTTGTTATGTGCCTCTCCTTGCTTCTTACTAAAATACTCTTTCCCCACTTGAGCGGTTGGGCACATCTTGAATAGCATTCTGATAGGAAAAAGTTGATCCCTGCCTCCAAAGAAGTTCCCTCAAGTAGGTCTTATATCCTCTGACTGATTGTAATCTTCTTACAATCAGGGACTCTCCCAATGTTACAGTTCTAACTAGCTCTCGAATTTGGATCCTCCTCTCCACCCCCCATGCCATCGCTTCTGCTGAGGAAGTCTATTTTCCCTAACCGTCTAATGGTATTTGTTATCTCTGATCTTCCATCAATCATCCGCCCATGCTGCTGCCCCAGTGATCTGTTTACAATACCAAGGTAATAATTACTCATTACCTCTCTGCTTAAAACCTGTCATAAAAGGAGAAAGTTTAGGTAGATAGGGGAGGGGAACTATTACTTTTTTTAAAAAAATAAGTGCACAAATTCTTTTTATAATAAAAATAAACCTCTTTAATGTCCCTTACAACTTCTTCACTGAAAACCCTTTCCACATGACAAGGAAAGCCCTTCACAATGGAGCTGGTGATCTTGTTGGAAGTTCAGGTTTCATTGTATCCCAACCCCCAAGATATACTTGGACTCTTGACATTTGCATTTATTTGAATATTCCAGAATATCTTCTGGCACTCCTTTGTTAGCCCAGGCAGCCCTCCCCCTGCCAGAATGCTTTCAGTGTGGAGGGTCCTCTACCACCACCCTCTGCTCATGTCACCCCCTCTGAGAAGTTTTAGTATCTCCCCAGCATAGTTGGGTCCCTAAGTGCACCTTTACCATAGGACTCACCATGTGGCCCTGTATTCTTTACTGTCATTTACTTTTGGCTGCATAGAGCCAAAAAAAGATTTAAGGCAGAGTTTTACATATATCCAAATCCAGGAATCTGGTACTTTTAATTTTGTGTCCTGCTGTGTTAGGGTTCTTCAGAAAAACAGAATAGGAGAAATGCAAATTTGTTATGAGACATTGGCTCATACAACTGTGGAGAAGCCCTACAATCTATCATCTGCAAGCTGGAGGCTCAAGGAGGCCAATGCTATAGTTCAAAGTCCTGACAGCTGGAAAGATAATGGTATGGACTCCAGTCTGGGTCTTAAGACCTGAGAAGCAGTGTACAGGAGATGGACATTTCAGTTCGAAGAGTCAGACAGAGAGTGAGTGAATTCCTTCTTCCTTCACTTTTTGTTCTCTTCAAGTCTTCCACTCATTGGATGATGCCCACCCACGTGGGTGAGGGTGATCTGCTTTACTCTACTGATAGGAATACTAATCTCTTCTAGAAACACTTTACAGACACTCTTAATATTTAGTCAGCTCTCTGGGCGTCCCTTAGCCCAGCCAAGTTGACATTTTTAAAATTAATCATCACATCAAATCACATAGGTCAATGATCAAGTAGGATTCATCCCTGGTACGCAAGGCTGGTTCAATATACAGAAATCAATAAATGTTATTCACCACATCAATAGACTTAAAAATAAGAACCATATGATCATCTCGATAGATGCGGAAAAAGCATTCCACAAAGTACAACATCCCTTTATGTTCAAAACTCTCGAAAAACTAGGGATAACAGGAGCATACCTCAACATTGTAAAAGCAGTCTATGCTAAGCCTCAGGCTAGCATCATTCTGAATGGAGAAAAATTGAAGGCATTCCCTCTAAAATCTGGAACAAGACAGGGATGCCCTCTCTCACCACTTCTGTTCAACATAGTTCTTGAAACACTGGCCAGAGCAATTAGACAGACGAAAGAAATTAAAGGCATAAAAATAGGAAAAGAAGAATTTAAATTATCACTATTTGCAGATGACATGATTCTATACCTAGCAGAACCAAAAGGGTCTACAAAGAAACTATTAGAGCTAATAAATGAATTCAGCAAAGTGGCAGGATATAAAATCAATACGCATAAATCAAAGGCATTCCTGTATATCAGCGACAAATCCTCTGAAATGGAAATGGGGAAAAACACTCCATTCACAATATCCTCAAAAAAAATAAAATACTTGGGAATCAACCTAACAAAAGAGGTGAAAGACTTATTCAATGAAAACTACAGAACCCTAAAGAGAGATATAGAAGAAGACCTTAGAAGATGGAAAAATATACCCTGTTCATGGATAGGCAGAACTAACATCATCAAAATGGCGATATTACCAAAAGTTCTCTATAAGTTCAATGCAATGCCAATCAAAATCCCAACAGCATTTCTTATAGAAATAGATAAAACAATCATGAAATTCATATGGAAAAATAAAAGACCCAGAATAGCAAAAACAATGCTAAGCAGGAAGTGTGAATCAGGCGGGATAGCGAATCAGACTTCAAACTATTCTATAGAGCAATAGTAACAAAAACAGCATGGTACTGGTACCCAAACAGGCGGGTGGACCAATGGTACAGAATAGAGGACACAGAAACCAATCCACAAAATTACAACTATCTTATATTTGATAAAGGGGCTAAAAGCATGCAATGGAGGAAGGATAGCATCTTCAACAAATGGTGCTGGGAAAACTTGAAATCCATATGCAACAAAATGAAATTGAATCCCTTTCTCTCACCATGCACAAAAGTTAACTCAAAATGGATCAAGGAGCTTGATATTAAATCAGAGACGCGGCATCTGATAGAAGAAAAAGTTGGCTATGATCTACATACTGTGGGGTCGGGCTCCAAATTCCTCAATAGGACACCCATAGCGCAAGAGTTAACAACTAGAATCATCAAATGGGACTTACTCAAACTAAAAAGTTTTTTCTCAGCAAAAGAAACAATAAGAGAGGTAAAAAGGGAGCCTACATCCTGGGAACAAATTTTTACTCCTCACACTTCAAATAGAACCCTAATATCCAGAGTATACAAAGAACTCAAAAAATTTGACAATAAGATAACAAATAACCCAATCAACAAATGGGCTAAGGACCTGAACAGACACTTCTCAGAGGAGGACATACAATCAATCAATAAGTACATGAAAAAATGCTCACCATCGCTAGCAGTCAGAGAAATGCAAATCAAAACCACCCTAAGATACCATCTTACTCCAGTAAGATTGGCAGCCATTAGGAAGTCCAACAACAACAAGTGCTGGAGAGGATGTGGGGAAAAGGGTACGCTTGTTCACTGTTGGTGGGACTGCAAATTGGTGCAGCCAATTGGTGCAGTATGGAGATTTCTTGGAAAGTTGGGAATGGAACCACCATTTGACCCAGCTATTCCCCTTCTCGATCTATTCCCTAAAGACCTAATAAGAGCATGTTACAGGGACACTGCTACATCGATGTTCATAGCAGCACAATTCACAATAGCAAGATTGTGGAACCAGCCTAGATGCCCTTCAATAGATGAATGGATAAAAAAAATGTGGCATTTATACACAATGGAGTATTACTCTGCATTAAGAAATGACAAAATCATAGAATTTGGAGGGAAATGGATGGCATTGGAGCAGATTATGCTAAGTGAAGCTAGCCAGTCCTTAAAAAACAAATGCCAAATGACTTCATTGATATAAGGGGAGTAACTAAGGACAGGGTAGGGACGAAGAGCTAGAGAAGAAGATTAACATTAAACAGGGATGAGAGGTGGGAGGGAAAGGGAGAGAGAAGGGAAATTGCATGAAAATGGAAGTTGATCCTCAGGGTTATACAAAATTACATATAAGAGGAAAGGAGGGGTAAGAGAAGAATAATACAAGTGGAAGAAATGATTTACAGTAGAGGGGGTAGAGAGAGAAGAGGGGAGGGGAGGGGAGGGGAGGGGAGGGGGGATAGTAGAGAATAGGATAGACAGCTGAATACATCAGACACTAGAATGGCAATATGTAAATCAATGGAAGGGTAACTGATGTGATACAGCAATCTGTATACGGGGTAAAATGGGAGTTCATAACCCACTTGAATCAAACTGTGAAATATGATATATTAAGAACTGTGTAATGTTTTGAACTACCAACAATAAAAAAATCACATAGGTCATACCAAATTAGAAAGATTATTAAATATTATTATTTATTATTATAATATTAAGGATTGTGGACTAGTAAAAAGTAAAATCCATAAGACTTGGAACTGGAAGAGTAAGCGCAGATCATTCATATGAACCTTGTGTTCTGCAACTGAAGAATCTAATGTCTTAGCATCCAACACAATGTCTCTTATTTAGAAGATTTTATTTAGTTTTGCTGATATTAGAAATAATTAGTGACTGTTTTTCTTAAGGATTTGTCTGTTTCTGTTTGCAAGTCTGTCAATTGTTGCTTGATACATTTTGAAACTCTGTTCTTAGGTATATAAATATTTAGGATTTTTATGTGCTGAATGCATTGATCCCTTTATCTTTATGAAATTGCTTTCCTTATGCCTGGTAATATTCTTTTCTCTGAAATCCACTTTTTCTGATGCTGATATAGTCATGTAGCTTCCTTCTGATTACTGTTAGCATGAAATATCTTTTTCCTATCGGTTGCTTTTTAACCTATATTTGTCTTTATGTTTGAAGTAGGCAGTATATAGTTGAAACTTTTTAAAATTCAATTTTGTAATATTTGCCTAAGAGTGAAATAGTATTTATAATGGTATTTGCCTTTTAATGAAACAGTGTTCAGACCATTTTCATTTAACATGAGTAGTGACTTACTTATGTTTAAATACTTTTTATTACAATTTTTCTTTTATTTGTTCAGTCTGTTCTTTGTTCTCTCTTATAACCTTTTCTGGTTTCTTTTGGATTAACTAAATATTTTTTATTATTTTATTTTACCTTTATTGTGGGATTATAATTATACATCTGTCTTTTGTTGGTTTAATAATTGCTTTAGGACTTTGTGCATCTCTAACTTCATACAATCTGTCCTTAGGTGATCATATACCACTTCACATACAGTAAAAGATTGCTACAATAGTTTGTTTCTATTTCTCTCCCTACCCATCTTTATGCTATTGTTGTAATACATTTAATGTTTAGACAGGTTATAAGTGCCATACAATATTGACATGATTTTCACTTAGTTGATTATATCTTACAGACATTTAAATAAGGAAAAAAGATTCTTGTATGTTTACTCCATAATGATCTTTTCTGATGCTTTTCATTATCTTCTGTAGATTCACATTTTTATCTATTCTTATTTTCCTTCTGTATGAAGGACTTCCTCTAGTATTCGATGTGTGAGTCTATAGATAATGATTTCTTTCAGTCTTTTTATATATAAAAATATTTATTTTAACTTTGTTTTTGAGAGATACTTTTGTTGGGTATAGGACTCTGCATTGATAATTTTTCTTTCTTTTTCAATATTTCAAAGATGGTCTATATTGCCTTTGTTTAGATTATTTCTGAGAAGAGATCTATTGCAACCTGTACCTTTGTTTTTTTGTATGTAATGTGTCTTTTTCCTCTGGCTCCTCTGACAATTTTCTGTCTATCACACCTTTTGAACAATTTGATTATATGTGTATTCTTGTACTTTTCTGCATGAATCTGGTGCTTGAAATTTGTGGCACTTCTAGGACCTATGGGTTTATACCTTTCAACAAATGTGCAAAAATTTCAGTCACAATTTCTTCAAATAATTTTTTTCCTTCTTCCTCTCCTTTGGAGACTCCAATTGCATATATCTTTGACATCTTGAAGTTTTTTCACAGTTCAGGATGAACTGTCTTCTATTTATCTTTTAGTTCTCTTTTCTCTGTGTTTTGTTTTATATTCTATGTATTTAAGTTTATGAATTTTCCCCATAATATCTAATTTGCCATAAATTCCATTTAGTGAGAGTTTTGTTTTAAACTAATTTAGTGTTTTAATCTCTAGAAGTTAAACATGGGTGTTTTTTACATGATCATTTTTTTCTATGTAACTTTTGGAACAAATAGAATATTTTTATAATAATAATTTTAATTTTTTTAAGGTGTAATGTTCATGTGTGTCTTGGTTCTGACTAATGGATATTTTCTGTCTTCTTTGCATTCCTGGTGCTTTTTGATTGGATGCCTGAATGTGAAGTTTATCTTGTTGGGTGCTGGGTAGTTTTTTTTCATTTCTACAATAATCTTAAAATTTGTTTTGTATTATGATGCTTAGGTTAGAATTAAGTCTAATTACCCCATATCCTTATAATATTTTTACCTTCTTCACTTCTCACCTACACAAAGGATGATGACAACTTGCTAAAGCAAAGTGAGTCTTCTGAATAATAAAGCCTTCTCTACTTCATTCCACCAGTTATTATTCCTATTAAAGAGTTTTAATGCTGGTCTGCAAATGTCCTCGACAGGGTATGATTGTGCTGCCTTATTTACATCTATTGCATCATTATATCAGATGACGTTTTATTACGGTGTTTATGCAGATTGTCGTCTCACCCCTTTTACGCCTTATATTGGTATTCAGACCAATACTTACATGAGTGCCACCCTTGAATAATTAGAAATCTAATATCTAATATTTGAAGCTAGTGGATAATGTTACTACTGTCTTCCCTACTTGACTGTTTTCTATTCCTTCCTATTACCTGATACTTGACGTTAAATTATGTCAACTGCATCCCTATGAAATTCTTATCGGTTCTTCTGCATTTCTGCTTGCTAGTTAGGCACCAGTAAAATATCACTCGAAATGTTCTTATAATCTCTCCCTCCAACCAATCCCCATCCCCACCCCATGCATACCCAACATTCACCAAACTGTATGGAATATAGTACGGAATATATTCTTCATATGGAATATATTCTTTGTTTTAGGAAGTGCTGAGGGCTGATTTGGGATGGACCAATCTTACTTAGTCAAAAATTCAATGTCTACTCTCTATGTGTGCAAAACCCTTAAAGAATTCTTTCTCTAAGAAAATAAAATTTAAATGCCTTTGTAAGATAGACTGAATATTTCTATAGCATGCATTTATTGAATCAAAGAGCTTTTGATTCTCTTTGTACATCAAACATTTTCTTTGCTTTGCTAAACTTTGATAAAACGTGCATTTTTTTTCCTTCCTCAAGGTCTAAGTCAAAAACTTCTTTACCACACAACCTAATTTGATCATCTCCAAATGGAGGATTCTTTTTTTCTCATGGCTCCTCCCATTTTTTACCTTACATTCTTCCTTCCTTCCTTCTTCTTTTCATCTTTCTTCCCTCTCTTTCTCTCCTTTCTTTCTCTTGCTTCTTTCCTCCTTTTAAAATTTTATTCTAATTTCTTATACATGACAGCAGAATGAATTTAAATTCATAGCACACATATAGAGCACAATTTTTCATGTCTCTGGTTGTTCAAGAAGTAGAGTCACATCATCATGTCTTCATACACATACTTAGGTTAATATGTCCATCTCATTCCACTGTCTTTTCTACCCCCTTCCCCCTCCTCTCCTTCCCTCCCCTTTTCTTCTGTTCCTCCCATGTGCTCCTGCTCCATCCTCAATATGAATCAACATTCTTATATCAGAGAAAATACTCGGCATTTGTTTTTTTGGGATTGGCTAACTTCACTTAGCATTATATTCTCCACTCCATCCATTTACTTGCAAATGCCATGATTTTATTCTCTTTTAATGCTAAGTAATATCCTCCTTTTTATTCTTTCTCTGATTCTCTCAATTGACAAGTAATAATTGTGTATATTTATGGGATACAGTGTGATGCTTTGATCTGTGTATAATTGCAGAAAAATTAAACCACGATAATTAACACATTCAGTTGTTCTACAGATTATCATTTTTTTTTTGGTGGTAAGAACATTAAAAGCCTATTTTTAAGAAATTTTGGAAATTTTGAAATATATCACAAAAACTTATTTCTCCTGTCTAACTGAAATATTGTACAATTTAACCAAACTTTCTTTTTTCCCATCTTTCTCCCTTGTCCACAGCCATGTTGCTACTATTTCTATGAAATTAACTATTTTAGATTTGAGGTATAAGTGCGATTATACACTGTATCTTTCTGCACATGGCTTATCTCAATAAGCACAATGTCCTCTATTACTATCCATGTTGTTGTCAATGACAAAATTTCCTTCTTTATTATATATCTTCTTTCCCTCATTAATTATAAGACTGAAAGGAAGGGTTAGAATGGGGCTTATCTCTCTATTTTCTGATCTGCTTTGCACTAAATCATCAGTGTTCAATAAAAGCTTGAAGACTGGAGGAATAAATGTGGATGGTAAATCACTTAAATCAATTTTATCAAAATAATTCTAAGTAAACCCAAAACTTCAGGAATATTTTATCTGATGCCTCCTTATGACCACATATAGAGAAAAATGCAACTCATGTCTCACTATGTTGGTTAGGAAGAATAGGGTCATGTGAGTTATTTTTTAAAATGATTTCTTCTTGAGCATATGAATATTACTATATTAATCATTCAACATCAAAATACGTGGCATAGTGGATTTTAGTTCAGTTTAGTGTTCTGCACAGCCTTATCCTTTAAGACCTATCATTTCAGATGTTGGCTTGGTAACAAATGGAGACCTTTGCTTGACATATTGTAATGAACTTCTCTCCTAATATAAAGGTTATCACTGGGTGCCTTGAGTTCATGTAAATGGGAAATATTGAAAATATTTTGGAAACCTTCAAATTTCATTTAATAAATGAACTCCAAGCACTACCACTTTCTAGTTATATAATCTTGAGAAAACAACTTAGCCTAAGTCTCCATTTTCTCATCTGTAAAATGGAAGTAATGAACTATAAAGTTGTGGGAATAAATTAGCTATAAATAAATTTGAGCAGTTCTGAGAATGGCACTCTTCATTATTCTAGAAGAGGCTATACAAGTTTTAACTGTTACCATTATTACGTACAACAACAACAAAATAGTTACATTTGCTTTTTTCCCTTGCTTGATTGTAGGTTACATGAGATAATTTATCCCTCTTGCTTACTACACTGTTTGCATATTGGAAGTGCTCAAACTGTATTTGTTTATTAAATGAGTATGTCTAGGTTTTTTGTGGTGCTAAGCAACTGTTAAAACCTTGTCATGGGGAAGCTTAGATTGGAAAGCATTCCATGACAGTGAGTGACATGACACACCACCATGAGAAGAAATATGAAGAGGAAACTTTTCACTGAGGGTTTTCGGGATTAGGATAGTAATTCTCTGGAATTAGAACGGTCTGTGTTATTTTGGACAGAACTGTGTTAGAAGCAATTCAGATGAGAGTATAAACAAGCTTTTTCTCTTTTATCATTCATTCATTCAAAATTGCAAATATCAATGGTCCAACATTGTGGACAACATTACCTTTTAGAATACCATCCTTATCCAAGCTGTGTGCTTCAGAGAAGATTGAGTAAATACCTTTAGGGTGTGACATTTGCTAGATGCTTTCAATCCAATATTCCAAGCATCAGGCTGTACTTACTTTCAATACCTGAAATATAAGCCATGAACTTGCAAAAAAAAAAGTGTAAAAAATACATAGGAGATCATTTAAGTGCTAAGACACCCACTGTCTTGCTCAGCCCAGTGTTAGAGTGCTCTAACACTCTACCATAGATGGGAGGGCTGAAACCAGAGATATTTGTTTCTCACAATTCTGGAGGTTGGAAAGTCCAAGATCAAGATGCTGGTAGATGCAGTGTATAGTAAAACCCACTTCCTTAGTTTGCACTGGTCTTCTTGTATTGACCAAGTATGGCAGGGTGCAGGCATGAGGTAGAGAGAGGAAGGCAGGGAAGAGGAAGAGAGAGAGGGAAAGTTCTTTGGTGTCTCTAATAAGGACAGTAACTCATCATGAAGGCTCAAGTCTCATGACCTAATCGTCCCCCATAGATCCCACCTGCTCATCCCATCTCTCTGAGGGATTAGGAGTTTAACACAGTCATTCTGGCAGGGAGGACAATTCAGTCCATAGTACCATCTTTTATCAAATATATTTCTTTCTAGTTGCACAATGTCT
The DNA here is from genome assembly GCF_045843805.1 of Urocitellus parryii. Lineage (NCBI taxonomy): Eukaryota > Metazoa > Chordata > Mammalia > Rodentia > Sciuridae > Urocitellus > Urocitellus parryii. The sequence continues at coordinate 72,051,375 of NC_135539.1, read as the reverse complement.
GGATCACTATCTTTATAAATCCATTCTTTGTGGGATAACCCATGGAATGGGAGTTATCTGTCCCCTTTGATTGCCTAAAGAGGGCACATGAAGTCCTAGAACCAGATCTTCAAGATATTTTCTTGACCGTAAGAGATGAGAATAGAGGTTGGATTGGGTGCTAATTTTACATGGAATGAGGAGAAGCCAGACACCACCTGGGTAGAGAGCACGGGGCCTTTGTGAGGGGAAGCCAGAGTGAGGTCATAGTGATTCATTGAAGTGTGGCTTAGACGGCCAGAGTGTGGGTTTGGTGGCAGATAAAAGTAGAAATAGGCCTAGCAAGATTCTGGAGTGAAAAAAAAAAAGATTCTGGAGTGAGACATCTCTGGTTTCTTGTCTTTCTTAAGGCCACGACATGCATATTTCAGATGAAATATGACTTCTAACCTTTCAGCTCCACCCTGGTGAGAAGAAAAAGAGATTTGGGGTGCTTGTAGGTGGGGTAAGTACCTGGATCACAGCTACTGTCAAAGTAGAGGAAGCACTCATAAGCCCTCCTTGCACACTTTTGACCTTCTTGTCTATGACTGGAGGTTGAAATCCTGACTATGTACTATCTAAGGTCTGTTCCAAGAGATAGCATGTTTGGATTCTATAAATGGTTCTCCAAATAGTTTTCTTCCACGTAGATGTGGTTAGTTCATCAAATTGAAACTTAATGAACATGACTATTTTCAGCATTTAAAACCACCATATGGGTGTCTGCACACATGATGTGATAAATTGAGTCAATTTTAAACACGACTCTGGAAAAACAATGACACAAATTTAGCATTTCTCGATCACTTAGCTCTTTATTTCAAGGACCAGAGGGTTTAGGATCTGAATTATTTACATGGATTGTCTCAGCATTTCCTTTCGATTTCTATATGGAGATAACTCAAAATTATGACCAACAATCTTTTTTTTGTCTTCAAGATAATAAAACATCCCTTAATAACTTAGAAAAAGAATTTGGAGATGCCCTTTTCACTTTGACCATATAGGTGGAGAAATTGTAAATAACAGATCCTTTGACACTCTTCAGAAATAAAATGTGATGAAGAGTTCAGTTGTCTGATTAAATTCTCCCAATAAAATCTCACCTAGTCTCTTCTTACCCCTGGGAGAAGGGCCGCACGCACAATGGACATTATTTTTCTTTTGAACCTACTCGTATCTTGTCAAGATGTCATCAATACAAATACTTTGACATTTTTAGTGCAACGATTGGGAAGCAGGTTGAATTTTTCAATCCTCCCAGCCAATATAAGTCAGTCTGCGATACTTAATTTCTATTTGAGATCCTTCGTTTCTATTATAAACAGATCCCGTGGTGGGAGATAAATTTCATGGTAACAGTTTGGACTTTTTTATGAACCACCTGCAAGTTTTCAGCAAACAACATGTTTTATGGGAGCTCAAGGCAATGTTCACCCATCAAGACCTGACAGGAAGGGGAGGATGGATGAGGCCTTATCTCAGGCACACACGTAACCTTCCCTGTCCCCTGGCCTGACCTCCCTCTGCACTCATTTATGAAAATGATTCATCTTTAAAGAGCTTCCTCGCTCTGCCTGCAGGCTGTAGATCTTTTTGCACTGGACTTGTGTAGGCTGAGGTTATAAACTTCGGTGTGGAAGCCATTTGGAGGGGCTTAATTTTGAATATTGGAAAAAGAAAAGTGTACAATACATGTTCTTCCTTAAAGGAACAGTCTCATCCTCGGACTTTCTTCTATAGAAGGCTGTTCCTGTGGGGTTTCATTGACAAGCATCATTGGGATTCAACTTGCATTCATTTTGCTAAAGCTGTGCTGAATTTAGCACACTTCAGGAGAGGCTTCAAGTAGTGCTAGCGCTGTGCTGGAATCATCACGTCTGGGTTGCTCTAGGTGGAGAAAGAGACCGTGCAGTGCATGTTTCTTATCATACCGGGCACTGCAAAAGGTGTCAAGTGTGACAGGACTCGTGGGAATCGCTAGGTTCCTTTGGAATAGGCCTTTGAACAGAAATGCCTCCAAAGGAAAAGAATAGGGACTAGGAATGGAGAGAAAACAGTCCTCAACAAGAGTAGAAGGTGGAGGAAAGTGAGGAGAAAACATGAATTGGCTCATCCTTTTGGGTTGAGTTTGTGGAATGCATGAGCAAGCTTTAGTTCCACAGTTCCTGGGGATTACATCTCACATTGGACATATGGCAAGGAAATGCATGTGTAGGAGACTTTGGAGTTAAGAAAAAGAAAGGAGACGACAGAAAATCTTGACAGAATTGCTTGTGAAATTCAAATATTTGTACAAAGCAATTTAAGTAGAAATGAGAGAAATGAGATATTCTAGGCAAACTTTTTTTTTTTTTGGTAAAATGCCTATTAATCTATTAATTTCTTTTTTACCTATGTTCTCTGTTGGCTATTCAATGCTGCCACTGCAGCATGAAATAACTGGGCATGATGTAGTTGACAGGCAAATAACTGGGCATGACTGTGTTTTGATGAAACTTTATTTATAATAACAGTAGGGGGTCTGGATTTGGCCCAGAGGTGGTACTTTAAAAACTTTTGTCCAAATGGCTTTGTTCGAACATCAAACCTCAAATAAGCTTGGACCTGTTTCCATGTCCCTAGATTGTGGCCCATGACAATAACTAGAGTCACATTTTGTAGCAAAAGAGCAGTAAGAGTAGTAAAAAATGAGTTCAGTGAAAGCAAATTTCCTGCAAGATGCTGATTAATTGGGGTTAATTTGGCAGATATGGCTTCATGGAACTTTTTGCTTTTAAAATGCATGGAGAGGGCTGGGGATGTGGCTCAAGCGGTAGCGCGCTCGCCTGGCATGCGTGCGGCCCGGGTTCGATCCTCAGCACCACATACAAAGATGTTGTGTCCGCCAAATACTAAAAAATAAATATTAAAATTCTCTCTTTCTCTCTCTCCCTCTCTCTTTAAAAAAAAAAATGCATGGAGAATCTCAAAGGGAGGATATAGGAGGCAATATTTATAAGCCTGTTTTTCATACTATTTATTTTGTATTGTACCTTTTTTGGGACACTATAATTCTGGGCCTCTGGTGGTTGTGCTGAATTCTAATAATGGGGAGCATAGGGAAAGCAAACTGCTCACCTTGGAGCTAGGAAGCAAAAGATAAAAGGAAGAAGAAGAGACTGGGGTCCCATAGTCCCCTTTAGGCCATGTTTCTATTGATCTAAGAACCTTCCACAAGGCCCCCCTTCCCAGTGGCTCACAGCATTTCCCAAAAGTGCTACCCTGGAGACCAAGTCTTCAACACATAAACCTCTAGGGGACACTTATCCAAACTCTGGTGGTCTCCTATTCTGGTAAATATTTTCCTTATGCCATTGTCCTTCCCTAATAGGTGTTTAGTTACATGTTCCATTGACTTTTTGGATAACTGCAAAATGGCAGCAATAGAAGTTAGTTATTTCACTCCACATGAGCTCTTTTAAAATTCTGCTTATTTAACAAAATCCCTATAGAGACTTGCCTTCTAGTAATCCCTGAAGCTGTCCATCCTGTTTCTAGGAAGTATGTCCTAAAGTTGTTCCTTAAAGTGAATTTGCTCATGCTCATGGACAGCAGCGATCGAATCTGGTGGCTTTGGCAATTCATAAAGGATGACAGTTGTTCTCTGGAGTGCTGAGTAATGCAGTTTGTCTCTGCTGAGTACCCTCCATGTTCTATGGCACAGAGTCATGAAATGAATATAACAAATAAGGTACTGTTCTTTCTTGGAAGAGATTAAAATTATATAGGGGTTAAAGGAGTACAGCAGTGCAGTGGTTTTCAAATCGGGGACTCTAGAGAGTCCCATAAGGAGTGAGAGATGGTAGTCTGTGAGATCTCTCGATCCCTCTTCCCCATTTCAATCAGAATAGTGCTGATGTCATCTATTTTATCTAGAAAAATAATAGGCACAGGAGTCAGAATGACACATCTCAGAAATGCTGTGGTGCTGCTTAATCTTTCTGAGCCCGTTTACTTATCTATTGAAGGTGGATAACACCTATGCTTCACAGATTTGCTCTGAAGGTATAATGAATGAATGCATATGTAGTACCCAGACCAGTTCCTGGCACATAGCAATGCCCCATTAAAGGACAGTTACCACCTTGGAGCATAATGTGATACAAATCACAAGAAAACTACAAAGTACCTTGTATTTCACCTTATAATAGCTGGACCGAAAGTATTTGCTGAACGAAATTAAGTTATGCAAAATGAATGAGTGAGAGAAGGGATGGGTGACATCTGGGTCAGGGAACTTGGAAAGCCTCGCAGGAATGTGAGCATTTGAGCTGCACTGTCACTCCAGATCCTAAGGAGTCCCTGGCAACCCGGTGACTTGAGGATGAGAGAGGAATCCTGGACCACTTCAGAATCTTTGAAAAGTCATCCTTAGACAATTAGAGTGGTCAGGTTCTATTATGGAAAGATCTTCCTAGAGAAAGATGGGAGGGATAGGTGAGCGAGAAGGCTGGGGAGTGAAAAAGAAGCTGTGGTTCTAATGCATAGCACCAGTCATATGGAAGGCATTTCTAATTCCGTTGCAATTTTCCTTCTAAGCAAGAGCAGCACATTCACTCTGATTCTCTACTCCATTAACATAAGTAGGTCTACAATTATATTTTATAGTCATCAGACTTCTTGATCAGTCTTGCTAAAATGTAAATTATGATTTGAAATAGTTTTGAAGTAGAGACTAAGTTAATCCTCAATCCTCAATCACTCTGTGGCTATCTGAATGGACTCTGCTCATCATATGCATGGGAAAAAAATTTCCGGGTGCTATAGCATCTGATGAGGCAGCTGGACCGAGGCAAAGCTAGCAAATGAATGGTGAAGTCAGTCTCTAGGTTCTAAATAGAGGCATAGGTATTGCTAGGGTTCATTGCTGTTTCCTGTACTGAGAAATAGAGAAGGTGTTTTGCGGTTTTCTTTCCCATATTTACTCACATGAGATATACCTTCCGGTCTCCAATACTGGTGCAGTGGATTAGATTAATAATTATAGCTCTTTTCCTATGATTTCCTCTGTGAAAATAATAGTACCATTGCAATCTTGTGAATTTAAAAAACATCACAATAATTTCAAATGGAATTTTGTGGGTTCACATTCCTGTTTCCTTTTTAATCTCCTGGATCAATGCCTCCCATCTCTCCCCTGTTAGAACTAGAAGTTTCCATTTCATGTGAACACACAATATAGCCCATTTGTACTCCTTCCTTGGAGCCAGAGAATTTATGTTTTCTATCCAGCTTCAGTCTGTCCTGGGACTGGGCATCACTTGTTCACTGGGTCCCTGGCACTACCTTAGTGTTCTGTGGCTGGGTTTTGCCATGGTAGTGGGTTACGTGAAATGGTTTCACCAAGGCCGTACAGGAAATGCTGCCATTTCTCTATCAAAGCAGATCTACCATGTCCTTGAGGGCTCAGACCATTATAGAAAACCCCTTTCCACTTGAGGTGTTACATTCCATAGGTTGATATGGTTATCACAGGAGCAAGGTGACAGGCACACCCAAGTACCACGCGCGGAGCTGTGTCAGACTCACTTGCTTCTTTATAACTAAGCCTTTGCAACTGGGCTTGGAGTTTGCATGATGATCCTGCTCTCTCTAAGAAAAAAAATCCTCAGTGAGACTTTATATTTTTTCCATTTATTAATTTTCTTGTTGCACCCAGGCAGGGGTGTTATTGAATGACAGGCATAGTTTAAACTCAATCTAAGAATCTCACTCTTTATATAAAGATGAAGGAGATAATAATTGCACCACCACTAGTGGTCTTCTTGCTTTATGTTATATTTCTTTATAAATTAGAGAATGGAAAGACAAATATTAGTCATTTCTAGGTTCAAAAATAGCTATTTTACTCTGGAGGCTGAGGCAGGAGGATTGAGAGTTCAAAGCCAGCCTCAGCAAAGTGAGGCGCTAAGCAACTCAGTGAGATTCTGTCTCTAAATAAAATACAAAATAGGGCTGGGGATGTGGCTCAGTGGTCAGTACCCCTGAGTTCAATCCTTGGTACTGTCCCCCCCTCCAAAAAAAAGCTATTTTAATTTTAAATGAAAGACAGCAAAAGACTTTCCCTCAAATCTCTGTATCTTCTGTCAGGAAATGAGAATTGCATTTCAATTATCTGTCACTTCCTTGGAAGAGTTCAGAAAGCTCTGTTTATAGTAATCACAATGTCTCCTCTGACACCCTCAAAATCTGGTAATGGACTGTGAACAAAATCATGTAGATAGAGGAAGTCAGGAGGCATTGGTACAAAGCGAGGGATCCTCAGAAGGATTTTATCTCACTATCTTGTTATGAATGTGTGAGCTGCTGCTACTAGGTAGGAATTGCTTGGTATTAAGTATTATTAATTTTAAAGAAAACTCTAGCATTTTCTTGTCTGTGTTGACTAGGAGGAACCTGGAATCATGGGGGGCATTCCCAGGGAAGCAGGAATGAGGAAGTGCAGTGCTTCATAGTGTTAGTGGTCCAGGTGTGTCAAAAGTGACCTCTGCCTACTTCACCTTTTGGTTTAAGATCTATCTTCTACAAAACAAATGGTAGAGAGGAGAGAGAGAAGAGGGATAGAGATAGAGGGAGAGAGAGAGAATATGAATATTCTGGGTGTAATGGTCTCTCTATTCATTCTTTATTCATTATTTTTTTTCTTCATTTCAGGGCTTGAACCCAGGGGTGCTTAACCACTGAGTCATATCCACACCCCTCTTTATTTGGAGAAATGTTCTCACTAAATTACTGAGGGCCTTGCTAAGTTGTTGAGCCTGGCTTTGAGCTTGCGACCCTCCTGCCTCAGCCTCCTGAGCTGCTGGGATTGGAGGAGTGCATCACTGTGCCTGGCAGAATGCCTAACTTTTTAACCCTATCAAGCAATTAGGTAGGTCACTAGGATTATAACCAATGTTTAATTCATGGGATAAATTTGTGCTTCTAGGGAAAAAAATAAATAAAATGTTTCATAGCAGAGTTGTCCTATGTATATTAACTGGTTAGGGGAGAAGAAAAGATTCTTACTTAATTAACCAATAAGCAAAATTTTAGAGAAGATATTTGAAAAGATAAGATCAACCCTAGCAAGGAGGCTGAGGTTTCGTCTGCTGATATGTACAGAATAATCTGGACATGCGCCAAACATCTCCCATGGAGATATTTAATTGTCATCTTAACAAGATAATGTGAACCATGACAATTTCCTTCTATATGGCCACATTTTCAAAATTACTAAGGCTATTTCTTTCTCAAAAAAAAGAATTCTTCTTGCTATTCAAGATCATCGGTGCTGACTTTTGGCTCCTGTGACATGGAAGCTCAAGATGACGAGGTAGGCAATTGCTGGGAACCATCACTCACTCCCCTTTCTGGTGAATTGTCATGCTCTTCTGAGAACAACCCGTGGGTCCCTGCAATAGAGGGTCAGATAACCAAGTCATGCTCAGCTGATTGGCCCACAGATAAAGGATGAACTTTACCAATGGTACCTGCCCACAAGTCTTTTGAGAAGAAAACAGAGTTTGAGATAATAAGAGAACCTGATGACTTTTAGCATGGTCATGGTTTTCCTTGGCCCACACAGGGACAGAGGTAATTTCCCTGTCTTCATCAGCAACCTCTTTGCATATCTCCTCGATAGTGGCATATGCCGCGCTAACAGAAATGATTAGAGAACTCCACCATGCCAGAGACGCAGTCAATGTTCAACGAATGTTAGAGAAGGGGGCCAACAGTGATCATGAGCGCCGTTCTCAGTGATTCAACAGCACCTTGCTATCAACCCAAAGAAGTAGTCTCCACATACATGGCCTGATTAAATAAGATAAAAAATGTGGTCATTATAGAAAGGTTCATTTTGAAGGTTTTGTGTTCCTTATTGTGACCCACGAACCTCACAAATAAGTATCCCCCCCCAAAAAAAAGCTAAGGACAGGAGTGACTTATTGGTGACTGTTGCAGATTAGCATGTAGCTGGCTGGGAAGGGGAGAACAGGCTGGGGACAAGAAGCAAGAAAGCTGTTAGGTGATGTGCATCGATTTCTTTTTCTAGAATGGGAAGAAAACAGAGTAAGGTGACAATTTTTTCCCCCTCTGTGGCTATATTCAGATAGAGTGATAGTATAATGGGAATCACGGGAAAGAGACTTTTTAATTTATCTTCTAGGTAGAGAATCTGTCAACAGAATATTGCAGAAGAGAACTTCAGGGGATGTGCCGTTCTAATTTTCTTATCTAGGGTGATGGTGATGTCTATAATGATAGTACTAATAATACTAGTAGTAATGAGTTAATATTTATTGAGCGTTTACAATGCGCTGGGCAGCTGTGATAATTGGTTGAGGTGTATCATTTAATTAAATGCCTACAACAAACAACCTGTCAGATAACTACTTTATTACAATGACGAAGCTGTGGCTTAGAGTTAAGTAAACTGCCCAAGGCCACGCAGCCTGTTAAATGTGGAGATTAGACCTAGATTCTAGAGTGAGGCTAAGTGACATTAGGTGAGCAAGAGGAAGGATGGACAGTCATTTTCAGATTGAAATAAATACAATGTGAAAGTGGCAGAAAAATAACATTGTGATTGATATTTCTCCTCCAGTGTCCTTGTTTCAATATCCTTCAAACCTTTAGATCAAGGGTCAGCAAACTAGCCTGTGGACCCACTCTGGACCGACACTTGTTTTCATATGGACTGTGAGCTAAGAAGGGTTTGTATATTTTTAAATGGTTGGAAAAAAATCAAAAGAATATTTGCAGATAAGTGAAAAGGAACCATTGATCTGAAATTCAAACTCCAGTGTTCATAAATAAAGTTTTATTGGAACACAGTGAAGCCCACTAATTTAAATATTGTCTACAGGTGCTGTTGGTCTACAGTGGCAAAGTGGAGTACTCATGACAGGAACCACATGATGTGCTAAGCCGGAAACATTTGCATGTGACTCCTTAGGGAGGAAGCTTACCAATCCCTGCTACCCATTATTGATAGAAAGTGGCCAAGAGCAAAAGCTTTGAAGTCAGATTTCTGGATGTGTCTTTTGTTTCCCTCACTTGCTATGTAAATGTGGGTAGGGTTGTTTAACTTTTCTACACTTGAGTTGCCACATCTGTAAAATGGAAATAACAATATCAAACTCCAAGAATTGCAGTAAGGACAATAAATGAGAAAATCCATGTAAGGAGTTTGGAAGGATACCTGGCACATGGTGTTAACTACCATTGCTCTTATCATGCTGAGTTTTGCCTCTACTGAACATCTTGTACCTCCATCACTGATTAGCTCATTGAAGGAAGGTGGGTGTCTTTACCTGCACTGCCTCTTTCCATATCAGAACTGGAACATTTTTCCTTGGATCCTCTTGCCTCAGGTGAGGAGCAGGCAAGACACAGATAACAAATCCACATGCCCATCTCCTCATGTACAGCCAAGCTGTATCCTCATTATCATTGGCCTTGGGCTTGTGTGGTCAGAGTAATTATTTGGGTGGGTGTGGGAAAACCCTGTGAACTTGGAGACTGAAGCAAGACCTGGGAAATGTGTTCATGATCCCTAAAGGCTGAATGGCTTAGGAGACTTATCTTGGGTATATACATAGTACTGAAGAACATGGGTGTCTTATGAGTGAGTGGAATGTTTCTATAGACTATGACAACTCTACTGACCTTCATTATACCTCCAGGGATTCATCACTTCATTAATATGAAGGGGGCAGAGATGAGGTGGGGGAAGTGGATACCAGGAAAAGAGATACAGTGCCAAAATCCAGCTTTGCCTAGAGTGTTGGAGGGGACAACTCCAATTATGATATCAGCATAGTATGAAGAGAGTATGAGCTGCAGTGAAGCTGATTTCTTCCTTCTTAGAGCCATCGAGCCAGATCCTTCTTGAATACTGTGGATCTGACCCTAATGCAGGGTAAGAATCTGATATGAGTATTTCTATACCAATGAACTAGCCACAGTAACAGAACCTGCTTATGATCACAAAGCAATAGAGAATCACTCTAGTTCATTACTCAAAAACCACCAACATGTATCCCATGTGTTATTCCTGCGTGTGTGTTTGTGTGTGTCTATATGTGTGAGTGTGTGTATGTGTGTGTTGTGCTGGGGATTGAACCCAGGGCCTTGTACATTCGAGACAAGCACGCTACCAACTGAGCTATATCCCTAGCTCATGCTTTATTCCATCTTCTATTTTGTTTATCTTTGTTTGCTTCTTGGGAACTTGCCCTAGAATGAAATTTCCAGGCATAGGCTTACAGGGTTGTAAACTTCCAATTCAGTTTCTAACCTTCAACATGACTTGGAATTTTTGAGATTTTTCAGTTCATCTTTCCTTGAATTTTAAAGAGAAAAGGGATGTATTCAGAGACCTTGTGGTTAAAGGCAAGGATTCTAGGTTTGAATTCAGTTTACTCAATTCATATCTTCAAGATCTTAAATCAAGACATAACTCTTTCTAGTGTCTCTGTGAAACAGACATGTTGGTAGTATCACTCTTGTAAGGTTGTTGAGAAGAAAGATCAAATGCGCTAGCTAATTTAGATGGAAAGTTTGGAATGGGAAATGTTATGTGGTTGTTTACTATGGTTGCTACTATTATCTCCCAAGGAGGTAATTCTGTTTGGTATTGAACATATTGTAATGAATCTCATAGCTATTCTCTAAGAGAAAAATCATCCCAATAGACAGAATCGTGTCTTGGTGACATTGAATGACTTGTTTATAATCGCATCACTAAAAAGCAAGAGGGCAGAGATGCAAAGCCAGTCTCCTTCCCTGAAGAGCCCGTGCACTTTCTGTGAGATCCCAGTTCTCACAATCATTGATTCTCTTAGACTTGACCTAACAGTGCATGATATCTTAATTATTTGAATAATTATTAATGTATCCCTCTACCACTTGACTGTTTTCATGTAAAGTATTTGCCTTATATTCTTCTTATTAGGGAGTCAAATAGCGTAGGCAGTTTAAGATGAAGCTATATGACTTTTAGTAGGGCCAGGTGTGAATGCTTTCTACCACCCGGCACTCAATAAAAGGGCGGTGGATGTTTTCTTCCTTATCTGTCCTGTGAGTGCCAAGCCAATGAAGCTTACACAGGCTTGTAACCCGGGGAGAGTGTGTGGCCGTGTGGAACATGTGATCATACCGGTGGAGGTGGGAGTGGAAAAGGGGAACATAATTAATTGTTACCAGAGGGAAAAGTTGGGCTGGGTGGAGGTTGAGGATGATTCACCTGGATCTTTGACTCAGTGGCTTAATGAGTTTCTACAACGCCTTCTGATAAAAGTTTGGTCACGGAGACTGTATCTTGGCCAGGGTGTGACTTGTGACTACCCCAAGTTTTGATGGCTGTGTAGAAGCAGCAACTGTTGTTTTGTGAAAATGATGATTCAAGGATTGAAGAGTAAAGGAGAAAATTGACTGGATTTTTGGTTCAGGATTCCACATGGTGTGGCCTTCAGCTGATTAACCAATCAAGAAACAAATACATTTTAAAAATATTAGAGGCTAAACTGTGTTTCAAGAGTGGAGCAACATAGCCCCCAAAGGGTAGAAAAATGGGTCAAATAGGGGAAACACACTCTTGCCAGAAAATTATCCAAACCAAGCAATTAAACAGGGGTGTGGACAATAGGAAAGTTGCCTTTCTGTCAAAATATTGGAGTCAAGGAACGTGTGTGAGTTCCCAACATTTTATTTTATTAAAGAGAGAGAGAATTTTTTTTTAATATGTATTTTTTTTTTTTTTTTAGTTTTGTGGTGAATACAACATCTTTGTTTGTACCTGGTGCTGAGGATCGAACCCGGGCTGCATGCATGCCAGGCGAGTGCTCTACCACTTGAGCCACATCCCCAGCCCACCAACAAGGTATTTTAAATCGCTATGCATCCTGATGTAATTGTGACCACCTCTTTGGAATCCTGAACTTGGGGCGTTTAACCTTTCTTCCATGTTTGGGGAGTTGACATCTTTTTCTCTCTTAAAAATATATTGTAATGCAGCCTGCAGCAGGGCCCGGAGAGCCAGGCCAACTGATTCGCGTGGCCTGCCCTGCGGCTACAGAAGGCGTGGCGCCTCAGTGAAGCCATTAATTGGCAAGCAGGGAGGTTAGGGAAGGCCATTAGGTGGAATCCCACCAGCCAAGCCCACACGGACCCTTGGGCCGAGCACGGGTTCTCAGAAGGGGAAGGAAGCGGTACAGTCCCATCCCCCACAGCGGACACTCCGCCGAGCCAGTCAGCGGCCACCATCCGGGAAAGCTGAAGGATACACCGCCACTCTCTTTCAGAGTGCAACATCAAAACAGCGGACACTCCATCCAGGCAGTCAGTGGCCACCATCCGGGAAAGCTGAAGAATACACCACCACTCTCCAACAGCTTGTAACATCAAAACAGCCAGCAGCAGGACCCCGGAGATCCAGGCCAACTGATTCGCGCGGCCTGCCCCGCAGCTACAGAAGGCGTGGCGCCTCAGAGAAGCCATTAATTAGCAAGCAGGGAGGTTAGGGACTGCCATTAGGTGGAATCCCACCAGCCAAGCCCACCGCCCACGCCCGGAAGAGGCCCAGCGATCTGCCAGCATTGTAGTCACGACACCCCAATTGGAATAGGGACAGAGCAGAGCCGCCTTCCACTCCCGGAACAGGCCCAGAGAGCCGCCAGCGTGATAGACACGTCACCCCAATTGGAGTAGGGGCACAGCCGCCGCCCGCACCTGCAAGGGAGACTTTTCAAGTATACAAGAGCAACATAAATAAATAGGGGGTAAATTTCAAAACACAACAGTTGCACCAAGCAGAAAGAAACGCGGGCAGTATGAAAAGACAAGGAAAGAAAGGACCACAAGCAATGCAGGTCAACTCAACTTTAGAAGAGGTAATAGCTGCAACAGATGGAATATCAGATAAAGAGTTCAGGATATATATGCTTCAGATGATCTGGAGTCTCAAGGAAGACATGAGACAGCAAAATCAGACAATGAAAGATCACATTGACAAACAAATCCAGGAAGTCAAAGATCAATTTCACAGGGAGATAGAGGTAATAAAAAACAAACAAATTGAAATTCTAGAAATGCAGGAAACAATAAACCAACTTAAAAACTCAATTGAGAATACTACCAGCAGAGTAGATCACTTAGAAGAGAGAACATCAGACAATGAAGACAAAGTATTTCAACTGGAAAAGAACTTAGACAGCTCAGCAAGTCTGCTAAGAAACCATGAGCAGAACATCCAAGAATTATGGGACAATATCAAAAGACCAAATTTAAGAGTCATTGGGATACAGGAAGGCACAGAGCTCCATTCCAAAGGAATAAACAGTCTATTCAGTGAAATAATACGAGAAAACTTCCCAGAATTGAAGATTGAGACAGAATCCCAAATCCTAGAAGCCTACAGGACGCCGAATGTGCAAAATCATAAGAGATCCACACCTAGACACATTATAATGAAGATGTCCAACATACAGAATAAGGAGAGAATTTTAAAAGCTGCAAGAGAAAGAAAGCAGATTACATTTAGGGGTAAACCAATCAGGATAACAGCTGATCTCTCAACACAGACTCTGAAAGCTAGAAGATCCTGGAATAACATATTTCAAACACTGAAAGACAATGGGCTCCAACCAAGAATCGTGTATCCGGCGAAATTAAGCTTCAGGTTAGAAGATGAAATTAAAACCTTCCACAATAAACAAAAGTTAAAAGAATTCGCAGCTAGAAAACCATCTCTTCAAAAAATCCTTGGCAAAACATTACAGGAAGAGGAAATGGAAAACAACATTGAAAACCAACAATGGGAGGTAGGACAGTAAAGGGGGGAAAGTAGTCAAAGAGGATAACAAATCAGGTTTAGTAACATCAATAAACAAATATGGCTAGAAGAACAAACCATATCTCAATAATAACCCTAAATGTTAATGGCTTAAACTCACCAATTAAGAGACACAGGCTAGTAGAATGGATCACAAAACAAGACCCAACAATATGCTGTCTACAGGAGACGCATTTGATAGGAAAAGATATACATAGACTGAAGGTGAAAGGTTGGGAAAAATCATATCACTCATATGGACCGCGGAAACAAGCAGGAGTGTCCATACTCATATCTAATAAAATAGATTTCAAGCCAAAGCTAATCAAAAGGGATATAGAAGGACACTTCATACTGCTCAAGGGAACCATACACCAACAAGACATAACAATCATAAATATATATGCCCCAAATAATGGTGCAGCTGTATTCATCAAGCAAACTCTTCTCAAGTTCAAGAGTCTAATAGACCAACATACAATAATCATGGGAGACTTCAACACACCTCTCTCACCACTGGACAGATCTTCCAAACAAAAGTTAAATAAGGAAACTATAGAACTCAATAACACAATTAACAACCTAGACTTAATTGACATATATAGACTATACCACCCAACATCAAGTAGCTACTCTTTTTTCTCAGCAGCACATGGAACCTTCTCAAAAATAGACCATATACTATGTCACAGGGCAACTCTTAGACAATACAAAGGGGTAGAGATAATACCATGCATCTTATCTGATCATAATGGAATGAAACTGAAAATCAATGATAAAAGAAGAAAGGAAAAAGCAAGCATCACCTGGAGAATGAACAATAGGTTGCTGAGTGATCAATGGGTTTTAGAAGACATCAAGGAGGAAATTAAAAAATTCCTAGAGTTAAATGAAAACACAGACACAACATATCGGAATCTATGGGACACATTGAAAGCAGTTCTAAGAGGAAAATTCATTGCTTGGAGTTCATTCCTCAAAAAAAGAAAAAACCAACAAATAAATGATCTCATACTTCATCTCAAAATCCTAGAAAAAGAAGAGCAAAACAACAGCAAAAGAAGTAGAAGGCAAGAAATAATTAAAATCAGAGCTGAAATTAATGAAATTGAAACAAAAGAAACAATTGAAAAAATTGACAAAACTAAAAGCTGGTTCTTTGAAAAAATAAATAAAATTGACAGACCCTTAGCCATGCTAACGAAGAGAAGAAGAGAGAGAACCCAAATTACTAGCATACGGGATGAAAAAGGCAATATCACAACAGACACTTCAGAAATACAGAAGATAATCAGAAATTACTTTGAATCCTTATACTCCAATAAAATAGAAGATAGTGAAGGCATAGATAAATTCCTTGAGTCCTATGATCTGCCCAGATTGAGCCAGGAGGATATAGACAACCTAAACAGACCAATAGCAATAGAGGAAATAGAAGAAACCATCAAAAGACTACCAACTAAGAAAAGCCCAGGACCGGATGGGTATACAGCAGAGTTTTACAAAACCTTTAAAGAGGAACTAACACCAATACTTTTCAAGCTATTTCAGGAAATAGAAAAAGAGGGAGAACTTCCAAATTCATTCTACGACGCCAACATCACCCTGATTCCGAAACCAGACAAAGACACATCAAAGAAGGAAAACTACAGACCAATATCTCTAATGAACCTTGACGCAAAAATCCTCAATAAAATTCTGGCGAATCGGATTCAAATACATATCAAAAAAATTATACATCATGATCAAGTAGGATTCATCCCTGGGATGCAAGGCTGGTTTAATATACGGAAATCAATAAATGTTATTCACCACATCAATAGACTTAAAAATAAGAACCATATGATCATCTCAATAGATGCAGAAAAAGCATTCGACAAAGTACAGCATCCCTTTATGTTCAAAACGCTAGAAAAATTAGGGATAACAGGATCATACCTCAACATTGTAAAAGCAATCTATGATAAGCCACAGGCCAGCATCATTCTGAATGGAGAAAAATTGAAGGCATTCCCTCTAAGATCTGGTACAAGACAGGGATGCCCTCTCTCACCACTTCTGTTCAACATAGTCCTCGAAACACTGGCCAGAGCAATTAGACAGTCAAAAGAAATTAAAGGCATAAAAATAGGAAAAGAAGAACTTAAATTATCACTATTTGCAGATGATATGATTCTATACCTAGCAGACCCAAAAGGGTCTACAAAGAAGCTATTAGAGCTAATAAATGAATTCAGCAAAGTGGCAGGATATAAGATCAACACGCATAAATCAAAGGCGTTCCTGTATATGAGCGACAAATCCTCTGAAACGGAAATGAGGACAACTACTCCATTCACAATATCCCCCCAAAAAATAAAATACTTGGGAATCAACCTAACAAAAGAGGTGAAAGATTTATACAATGAAAATTACAGAACCCTAAAGAAAGACATAGAAGAAGACCTTAGAAGATGGAAAAACATACCCTGCTCATGGATAGGCAGAACTAACATCATCAAAATGGCGATATTACCAAAAGTTCTCTATAAGTTCAATGCAATGCCAATCAAAATCCCAACAGCATATCTTGTAGAAATAGATAAAAGAATCATGAAATTCATATGGAATAATAAAAGACCCAGAATAGCAAAAACAATACTAAGCAGGAAGTGTGAATCAGGCGGTATAGCGATACCAGACTTCAAGCTATACTACAGAGCAATAGTAACAAAAACAGCATGGTACTGGTACCAAAACAGGCGGGTGGACCAATGGTACAGAATAGAGGACACAGTAACTAATCCACAAAACTACAACTATCTTATTTTTGATAAAGGGGCTAAAAGCATGCAATGGAGGAAGGATAGCATCTTCAACAAATGGTGCTGGGAAAACTGGAAATCCATTTGCACCAAAATGAATCTGAATCCCTATCTCTCGCCGTGCACAAAAGTTAACTCAAAATGGATCAAGGAGCTTGATATTAAATCAGAGACACGGCATCTGATAGAAGAAAAAGTTGGTTATGATCTACACGCTGTGGGATCGGGCTCCAAATTCCTCAATAGGACACCCATAGCGCTAGAGTTAACAAATAGAATCAACAAATGGGACTTACTCAAACTAAAAAGTTTTTTCTCAGCAAAAGAAACAATAAGAGAGATAAATAGGGAGCCTACATCCTGGGAACAAATCTTTACTCCACACACTTCAGATAGAGCCCTAATAACCAGAATATACAAAGAACTCAAAAAATTAGACAATAAGATAACAAATAACCCAATCAATAAATGGGCCAAGGACCTGAACAGACACTTCTCAGAGGAGGACATACAATCAATCAACAAGTACATGAAAAAATGCTCACCATCGCTAGCAGTCAGAGAAATGCAAATCAAAACTACCCTAAGATACCATCTCACTCCAGTAAGACTGGCAGCCATTAGGAAGTCAAACAACAATAAGTGCTGGAGAGGATGCGGGGAAAAGGGCACTCTTGTTCATTGCTGGTGGGACTGCAAATTGGTGCAGCCAATTTGGAAAGCAGTATGGAGATTTCTCGGAAAGCTGGGAATGGAACCACCATTTGACCCAGCTATTCCCCTTCTCGGTCTATTCCCTAAAGCCCTAACAAGAGCATGCTACAGGGACACTGCTACATCGATGTTCATAGCAGCTCAATTCACGATAGCAAGACTGTGGAACCAGCCTAGATGCCCTTCAATAGATGAATGGATAAAAAAAATGTGGCATTTATACACTATGGAGTATTACTCTGCATTAAAAAATGACAAAATTATAGAATTTGGAGGGAAATGGATGGCATTAGAGCAGATTATGCTAAGTGAAGCTAGTCAATCTTTAAAAAACAAATACCAAATGACTCCTTTGATATAAGGGGTGTAAACAAGGACAGGGTAGGGACGAAGAGCTTGAGAAGAATATTTACAGTAAACAGGGATGAGAGATGGGAGGGAAAGGGAGTGAGAAGGGAAATTGCATGGAAATGGAAGGCGATCCTCAGGGTTATACAAAATGTCATATAAGAGGTAAGGAGGGGTAAGTCAAGAGAATACAAATGGAAGACATGATTTACAGTAGAAGGGGTAGAGAGAGAAAAGGGGAGGGGAGGGGAGGGGAGGGGAGGGGGGATATAGACAATAGGACAGACAGCAGAATACATCAGACACTAGAAAGGCAATATGTCAATCAATGGAAGGGTAACTGATGTGATACAGCAATTTGTATACGGGGTAAAAGCGGGAGTTCATAATCCACTTGAATCAAACCGTGTAATATGATGTATTAAGAACTATGTAATGTTATGAACGACCAATAAAAAAAAAAAAAAAAAAGAAAAAAAAAATATTGTAATAATGACCCTCTGTGCTTTAGGACAAGTTTTTTAAAAGTAAAGTGACTGGAGGGCTGGGGATGTGGCTCAAACGGTAGCGCACTCGCCTGGCATGCATGCGGCCCGGGTTAGATCTTCAGCACCACATACAAAAACAAAGATGTTGTGTCCGCTGATAACTAAAAATTAAATATTAAAATTATCTTTCTCTCTCTCTCTCTCTCTCTCTTAAAAAAAAAGTAAAGTGACTGGATTAAAGTTTCAATACTTTCATGCCTTTGGTACACATACAAGTTGCTATCTATGAAGGGTGACCAACTTCCATGTCCCCCAGAAGCACATAATGACCAGAATGCTTAAGATCTGTCTTAACTCTAGGTCTCGTTCTTAAAAAATAAAAATAACAGAAAGAAAAAAATTATTTTGCAAACCAAAGTGTTTTCATATTTATTTTTCTGTGTAGCAGTTAAGCCAAAGTTATCTTTCTGTGACTAATGGGTATTTGTATTCTTTCATTTATGATTTGGGTTTTCTGGCCATTTGCCTGTTTTCCATTACACATTGTACACTGCTCTATTGTAGCACTTGAATAAAAAGATCTATGAAGCTCTTATTCTAGATACTCTGCATTGATTCTTTCTCCTAATAACACCGTAAGTAGGCACTATTGCCTGCACCATTTTAAAGATCATAAGGGACTAAAAGGTAAATAATTGTGTCAGGTCAATAATATATAAGGGATACGAACAAGATACAAATTCTAATGCCTTTATTCTTCATGTATTATCTATCTATATATTTATTAAAGTCAGGTGTGTCGATGGACATTCATAGTTAGTTTCAACTCACATTTTTTAGGTATGCAGATCTGTGCATTTTGACAATATACAATAATCAAGATACAGAAGACCTTTATCCACCCACCCATATTTTATCAACTTCATTATTACTGACACATTACTAAAATAAGATTAAAAGACATTTTTGTGGGGCTGGGGACATAACTTGGTGGGAGAGTGTTTGCCTACCATATGTGAGGTCCCAAGTTTAATCCTAAGCTCTGGAAAAAAAGAAAAAAGGAGAAATTTCTTTGTGGCAGTTGTAGTTAATCAAGTGATAGTGCTGATATTATGTAGATAGTGATGCTGGAACAAAGAAACATTTGGAACACAAATTCAGGTCAATCTCCAACACACACATCATAATCATCTTCAATATTATGTTTTAATTTCTGGACTTTTTCTTATGGGTTGTTTAGATGAATTCAATAAATATGGATTTTTTTTATCCAAAAATAAATAGAAAACACAATAGGGATAAACCTTTCTATGAAAGGTTTCATGCTTGGCTCAAGACTTGTTTCCTGTTTGATTCCAGCTCTTCCCTGCTCTTGGAAGGCTGTGTGAGTTTGGCAAGTGTCTGCCAACTCGGATTTCTGCTGCTGGGAAGCACAGGGCTGATATCACCTAGGAAAATTCGTGCTGAGGGCACAGGCAGCATGAAAGTGAAACTAAACTATTTGGAGCTCTGGCTCCATCCTCCCTGTCTCTTTTTCAAAACGTGTTTTGAACATTTGGGAGAGATTTTCTTCTGGTGGTAACTCAATTTTTATTCTCATGGGAGGACATGAGGTGAACCATTTTTCTTGGTGATGAGCATTTTTGTGATGTACCCCCGAATAAAGCAGGTAGAAATCATGCAGCCCTTCACCTGGCAGATGAAAAAGGTAGTGTTGAAATTACCATCCACTAAAAAAAGAAAAGAGCCTGAGAGCAGGAAGAAAGCACAGCTTTGGTCTTTGGTCTTGTCTGCCCCAGCTCCTTGCTCAATGGAAATGTAAGGAAGAGTAGTGGTGTTCGAGGGTGAGGAGGGAAGGGGCAGATGAACTGGGATTCACTGGAGTTTGGGATGTGAAAACTGGGTGGGATGAACCATCCTACATAACCTTTAGTAAGCACAGTCCACCTGATGGTGAAGGTCAAAGTCAGGGGTGGTCGGCGAGTGAAGGAGTAGATTGCCTACCTATGGAGTTTAGAGTTGCTGTTAACAGATACCATGTACATTATTTATCTACAACAGTTAAAAAAACTGCTAAACAATACACATTTGTTTAGTAAATACAACAAAGAGGGTACAGAGAAAAGACAGGTTGTGGCAGTTTCATTTAGGAAGATTTTCTGAAATGCACATGTTTTATGATATCCAATACAGCAGAAGGGGTAGCATATTTCAGGATGAAGAAGTGCATGCGTGGAGGAAAGAAAGGTAAGTTTTTATTTATTGAGAGTGTGTCATGTGCTAGGCATCATAGATAGAGCTTGGGGATCCAGGGCAACTGAGACAAGCTGGTTAAAAATAAATAAGGTGCTGTTTTGAAGGTGGTTTCAAGGTACTGGGTGCTTAGAGCACTAAAAGGAAATTATTATTTTTTTAAAATTTTTATTTGTTCTTTTTGGTTATATATGACAGTAGAATGTATTTTGGCATGCTATATATACATGGAATATAACTTATTCTAATTAGGATCCTATTCTTGTGATTGTATATGATGTGGAGTTACACTGTTTGTGTATTCAAATACAAAGCTAGGAACGTTATGTCTGATTAATTCTACTGTTCCTCCTATTCCCCTCCCCATCCCTTTCTTTTTTTCCCCTTTGTCTAATCCAATGAACTTCTATTTTTCCCCTCTCCACCCTCCCGTGATACACATATCAGAGAGAACCTTCAGACTTTGGTTTTTTGGGGGTTGGCTTATTTCACTTAGCATGATATTCTCCAGTTCCATCCATTTACCAGCATATGCCATAATTTCATTCTTCTTTATGGCTGAGTAATATTTCAGTAGGCATATATACCACATTTTCTTTATCCATTCATCCTTTGAAAGACACCTAGGTTGGTTCCATAGCTTGGCTATTGTGAATTGAGATGCTAAAAAACATTGATGTGTATGTATCACTGTAATATGTTGACCAAGGAGTCCTTTGGGTATAGACCAAGGAGTAGAAGGGAGTTATAAGAGTGTAGAAGAATGTTCATCAGGATGGGAGGTCTCAGCTACCCCATGGAGGAATTTGGATGTATGGTTGACCTCACATCCCCACACCAGAGAGAAATGGAGAATCCACAAAAGATTCTAAGCCAGAAACCAATAGGATTAAACTTGTATCCTACAAGAATTTCTCTGCTTACAGAATGGACAGTGGATTGGAAGGATAAAAACAAAAGGTGAGGAGTAGAGTTAGAAGATGGTTGGAGAAATCCAAGCAACTAATGTGCTCAATTAGGTCACTAGCATGGAGATGCAGAGATAGTGCATGAACTGATGAAAGGGGAAGGGGGCAGAACTCTCAGCAATTAGTAAGGCCCGAGGGAGAGTGAAGCCCAGGGTGACTGCCCGGTTTCTGGTGCTGGCAATTGGATGGATGGTCAGGTGCATCCTGAGAGACAAAACGAATTGCAGGTTTCAGGATGGGACTGAAGCGGGGAGGGGTGACAAGTTTAGTTCTCTTTTTCATATCTTGAGATTCTTGTGGAACACTCAGGTAGAGGTATTTCATAGAAAGTTAACAAAGAAATGGTGAAGATTTGAGTTTATGAACAACTGGTGCAGGTGTAAGGAGGACAGGAAGGGTAAGGGAAGACTTTGAAGAGCTCTGAGTCAAAAGATGGATTCAGGGATGTTATTTATGCTAATATAGGAAGTTGTAACTAAGAGATTGATGGTTTGGGTGTGATATTTTCTTTTTACATATATATTTTAATATTTTTTTTAGTTGTAGTTGGATACCATGTTTTTGTTTTATTTATTTATTTTTATGTGGTGCTGAGGGTCCAACCCAGTGCCTCTCATGTGCTAGGCGAGCGCTCTCCTGCTGAGCCCCAGCCCCAGCCCCTGGGTGTCATGTTTTCTATTTATCCATAAGAATCAGAACTTTAATGGTGCTTGAATAAAAGTTCAGAAAGAGGCAATAGATGTGGTCCGATGAAGCTCAAAGCTACCAATGAGAGCAAGGCAAGCATTTCACTGTGGTGCTGTCATTAATTTTAATTTAACCATTTGTTTCTAGAGAACATCAAACTTTCATTTTAAGGTGAGGCTAATAATCTGATCCATACTATTATTTAAAGTCAATCATGATATATCTTAAAGCTTTCACCAATCTTGATAATTTTAGGAGTTGTTAACTACATTATGTGTAGAATTTCTTTCTTTTCTTTTCCTTTTTTTTTTTTTTTTGGTACTGGGGGATTGAACTCTGGGGGCCTTAACCACTGAGCCACATCCCCAGCCTTTTTTATTTTTTTATTGTGAGACAGGGTCTTGCTAAGTTGCTAAGGCTGGCCCTGAACCTGCAATCCTCCTACCTTAGCCTCCTGAGCTGCTGGGATTACAGGTATGTGCCACCACACCAGGCTATGTATAAGATTTCTAAGAGCAATGTTTCTTTTGCCTAATTATGATCATTCATACCTCTTAGGTAGTAAACTTTGTACAAACACTTTCAAAGACATTACATCATTCGACTCTCACAGTAATCTAGTGAAGTGGGTGGGAGAGTCCTTATTTTTCTTTCCATTTTACAGATGAAAAACCTGCAGCTACAGGAGGTGAAACGATTTATCCAAGTCACTATCTAGTAAGTGGCAGATTCAAAAATCTATTTCAGGTATCTGGGCCATGGATTTGATTATAAGTTTTACACGCTTTCCCTAGTAGTCCATCGTTTTATCTCTGGGTTAAGACTAAAGAATTTAACTAGATCAGTTAATCTATTCAGATGAGCTAATGTATTAGATGTCAGCCACGTGCCAGACATTGTGTGAGGTGCTGGAGTGACATAAATACGCAACACCTTTGGGATCTGAAAGTCTCCATGAGGCCTATAAATTAGAAATGCATGGTCAAGTCAAAAATAGTCATAGAGAGACAAAGTGATAGCAATAATATAAGAGTACCATAAAATGTAGAAATGGAAACCAATACTCTTGGGATTCAGGAAAGAAGTCCTATGCAAAAACTTCATGGAGTAAGTATAACTTGAACTTAACCTAGGATATGGCCAGAGAAAACACTGAAAGGATTTCAGGCCAGGACATGGAATGAACAAAGACAAAGCGAAAAGAAGGCCCAGATGTGCTCAGCATACATTCCTTGCCAAGCCAGCAGGAATAGATTTTTCATGCAATATTGTAATGTCAAAAATTCTGTATAGGCAAAGCGGGCAGATGTTGTAGACTCAGTAAAGTATTTTTTAATCTAAATAATTTTTATCTGATTAGTTTAAAAATCAGAGATGGTTAAGTCAGTAAAAACTTTCTGAAATTTCACTTCACTGATGGATTGATTTGTTAAAAATTGGATCCCTTTTTTGTTCAGTCTCCTAATCATAGTTTGAGAAGGCACCTGGCAGAGATCAACTGCATTTAAGTGATAAATATTTAAACAGAATTTACATCTTTTGTTTTGACTAAAGTATTATGATTTTCCAAAAGCAATTTGCTGAGGTCCTTTGGACAATGGTTTCTCCGCTGATGGAGACACAACCTTCAGACTGCTCTTGGGACTCCCCGAGAATTTCCTTGAGGTTAGCGCTCATCACATTCAAGATCAAGGGCAAACATATTGAAAAGGCAACTTTTTCCAACAAGGGAAAGCAAATGTCAAAAGTCAACAAAGTCAGAAGGCATGGCAAGGTTTTGGCCTGCAGTTAAGTAAGATTATAACATCTGACTTATAGAGCAATGTGTTTTAAGTGTATGTGAGTGTGTGACATATCTGAGGCTAAATTCACACGCCTATAGTTAAGGAAGTTGAACTTGAGGCTACTTTAAATCTTATCAAAACCACTATCAAGAAAAGATGACAAAAAATACTGTATGTTTACTGATAGCTCTAGTCTCTTAATGTCTGACAAATTATATAGCCAGTAGACAACTTTGGATTATCTCCTGGAGATATCAGTGATATTGCGACATTGAAGATGGCTTAGCGTGAGCAGCGACAAGAACTTAAAAAACCTCTGTCCTTGCAGCTGATTGTGTAATGCTCAAGGTGTGCCAAAACCTTCTAATCAGGATGAGAGTTCTGAACAAGAGGAAGGAAAACACATCATCCACGCTCAAGCATGCTCTGAACATCATTGCTTTTGGAAAATCACAATAGTCAAAAATAAGATGTAAATTCTGTTTAAATATTTATCACTTAAATGCAGTTGATCTCTGCCAGATGTCTTCTCAAACTATGATTATATGGAGGGGCTCCTAGGAGGGAGTTCTGTAGCTCTCACAGTGAAGAGCTTTTCCCAGTTTAACAAAGTTTTCATTGAAACTGAGTCAGGTGCAATTTTGCAAATAAACCAAAAGAGATATTCCTGTGTACAAATGGCTGATCTTTCTGATTTCATGGAAAAGACAGTTTCCACTTCTGCAACACAGGTGGACTCTTCAGAAGGACCAATTTTATTTTGCTCCAGCACGAGGTGAAATTGAATCCTGTAGAATAGCCAAGTTTGGGAGATTGTGCCTTTATAACACTACCATCATTCTTTTCTAAGAAAATTCTTAACAAAAACAGATTTGTGTCCTATGATACAGGGTGCTAAAAAGATTTTGACTTGGGTTATGTAAATAATTTTTTGGACTATAACTGATCAGCAGTAATTATGAATGAAAACATTTATTTTGTGATATCATGATAACATGGTGGATCATTACTGGCTTTCAGGATAACTTTTAGCATATTTTCATCATTTGTAACTTGGCACCTTTGGTATCTGGACTCTAGAATTTTGGTAGTTGTCTGTGTTTGCTCTTAGAAGCTCAGTCACCACACCCCCAAAGGCACAGTTAGCTCAGATACAGCAAGACTCAGGTGCTAGGCATCAAACAATAAAGCAAAAACGTACATCTTGGGCTAGTTTGCAGCCCCTGAACTAGTTGTGTTTATCTAATCATAATTCATTAGTGGCAGAGGTGTTCAAAAGCAGGTTCTCCTGTTTCTAGCCTTATGTTTCCCGAGCATACCATGATCTCAATTTTATTTAATATAGTCCTTCTCTATCAAATGGATCTGTCCATCTGTTTTTTCTTTTTAAGAAAATCAAGTCTGTCCACATTCCAAATTGATTCCTATCCATAAAACTTGGTTTTAAAAGAATGCTCATCATTTTTCTTATATTTTGTACAAAAAGTTGAAAGATATTATGCTTGACTCTAAGTTGAGGTAATGGAGTCATGAAAGAAAGAAAGACAACTTATGACAATATGACTTTGCTTACTGTCTTCACAATTTTTATTCCAATGACTACCCGAAAACGAAATGGTTGAGGTAAGGGAAATGCAGGTACATTAAAAATGCAAATGCCATTTAAATTATTCAGTAGTGAGTTTTTAGCTACCCGGCACCTCTTCCTGTGCTCTTTCATAAAGATCCTAGTCCTGTAGGCATTCACCCCTCCCTCAGGTGAACAAAGATGCTTATACTTCATTCCCCATGATAGGAATATATACTGCTTCATCTAAAGCAATAGGTGCAGACATTTCTGTCTCTTCTGATTGGGCTAGGGATAGGTCAGTGATATGAGCAGACCCAGCAGATAAATGAGGAACTCACCCTGAAGGTGTGTGTGGGGGAAGAACAGAGAGTACATAGTTCCCACTGCCATTGGTAGACACCTGATGACCACTACGGAAACTGACCTTGAGATGAAATTGGTCCTTGAAGAGTCAGAGAGGATCAAAGTCTTTTTTGACATCATTGTGCTGCTGATTGTACTGTGGCTAGAAGCCCTCCTTCCCCATTCTGGATCTGAAGTTATGTGAGAGAGTAAATTTCCTTGTTATTGATGCCAGTTTGTGATGGGCTTTCTTTTACCTGCTGCTGAAAACAGGATCCCAGGTGTCCTATCAGTGCTAGAAGGCAACGAGGAAGGGTATATCCCCTTGTTGCTCTTGTCTGTCATGTTCCAGTGGCACTGTGCAGCAAGGTTAAGTGGCCTTGCAGGAAGAAGCTGGATTTCAGTCCTAGTTTAATGAATTTATGGGCTGTGTGACACTGGAAAAGCCATTTGCTAAAACTGGCTTTCCTCTTTCTCTTTTGAATTGACACAATACCTTCCATGGCAACCTAACAATATTTTTGTTAGAATGAAAAAAGGTTAAGTAGGTAAAACTGCCTTGAAGACATGCCCAATATAAGGTATTTTAAGTGTTAATCACTCACTTCTATGAGTCAGGTTCTTTAAATGAAGTCCCACATCATTCTTTCCAGCAAATCCTGTGGTAAATGGTGGACTGATAACATATAAACGGGAGCAGCTGGGCCTCAGAAAGCTTATAAAATGTGCCCAAGATCACACATATGGTAAGTGATGGAAAGGGATTCTCCTTTGAACCTATCTTACTCCAAACCTATACTTCACCCATCCTGGATTCAATGTGTGTGTTGAGCTCTGTTTGAGAAGACATGTCAAAATCCTATGTGCAATTAAAACAGGCACCAGAAATTGCTAATGCATCTTCAGCACCTCCTCTATACTGGCACTCTGCTCCTCTCCCATGATCTCATTTACTGTCCTCGACAGCTCTGGGAAGTGAGGTGCTATTATTCACACTTTATGGATGGGAAAATGATGCACAGAGAAGCTACAATGTTTTGTCCAAAGTTGCTTAGCTGGCAGATGGCGTAGGCAGGATTCAACCTTATTCTAGGTCTGCTTACGTCCTAATTCCTGAACGTATCACCTCTGAGGTTGGAAAAGGAGCCAGGTGATGCAAGGGCCAAGGAAAGAGACCACTTTGTTGAGATGTAAACATGAACGTGGAAGGAATTTGAGGTCCAGCTTATCTAGGTAGGCATTGCTACATAGTCTGTATGGGCTACTTGTCTTGATATTCTCAAGCCCTATGTTCATCTCTCTGATGGGAGACAAGAATTCTTGACAGCCCTACCCCATTCTGCACAGTGCCCAAGGATTCAAGCTAGGAGGGACATAGGTGGGCCAGCCCATTTGGGCAGAGTCTTGACCAGTAGTGTTATTTTGTACACCAGGAAACGGATCAGAAAACCGATAGTTAAATGCTTACAAGTTTTTATAGAAATTGTTTTACTATTGGTCACTGCCTTGAGCCACTTACTAAATGTGATTAAACATTTTTAATGACTTGGAGTCATGGTCATGCACACGGACTTTATACTGTGATAACAATTATTTACTCTCTCTTTCCCTAATCTCAGACTGTTGGCAATCACTCTTGCTCACCAGGTGTTTTTCTTCCGACATGCTTTTTCCTTCCTAATTTGGGCATCTAATTTGCTGTAGTCTAAGAAATCAGATAAACATGGTAGTAAGCATTGCATGTAAAACAGGAATCAATAAGGCCTCAGTGTGGTGGATGAGCTTTCACAAGTAAGAGCTGAGGAGAGCTCTTCCTGACTGCAGAGGTTTCAGGATCTTGGGATATTAGCTGCATTCCAGATGATGGAATTTTCCTGAAGAGAAAATTCCTTAGGTCACCTAGTATAACCCTCTCATACTCTCAGTGAGGAAACTGTGACTCAGAACTAATAACAAGAGCTAATATTTATTGAGTACTTACTATGGTCCAAACAATACTTTCTACAGATTATCTCATTTGCCCCTCACCACAGCTCTATGAACTGGAAACTCTTATTATCCTCATTTTATAGATGAAAAAACTGAGGTGTGAGAAGGTTGCCCAAAGTTACATTGCTGTTAAGTGGTTGAGTGCCGCAATCTGGCTGGGCACAAAATAACCGAGCCGCCACACAGCCTTGTAGGTTCAAAACAGGAACTCCTTTACTCTCCGCACTCCGGCAAACGCCACGTACGCGGCCTTCTCCGGGGACCCACCACACACCAACCGGAAATCCCTCCTCCAGCACTTCCCCAACCAATGCGAACTCTCCAGGAATCCTCGCGAGAACTCCAAAGTAGCATGAGAACTCCAAAGTAGAGGGCTGAGGCGGACAGTAAAGGTCTAGTATACAATTGAGTCAATCCAGCATCATCTTAATGGCTTGCCTCTCAACCAATACTATTGGCAAAATGCCAGGGGCCATTCTGACTCGGCTGTGGCTCTCAGCAGTTGAGAAATGACTCAAAGAGCACAGCTGGAGAGAGGAGGGTCCTTGCAAGCGCCATGGATGTTGACTAGAATGATATGCCTGAGGCCAATCAGGAAATCAGTGAAGGGTAAAGATGAGAATTCAGGACATATGATTATCAGCTTAGGCTTTGTAAACTATGCCTTTATGGGTATATCCACTGTAACTACTCTCTCTCATCCATTTTACAAACTTTTCCAGTTATCCTTCAAATCCCCTATTTTTTCCTCTCTCTTCACACTCACTTATAATATTAATACTGGTGGATATAAGGATGGTATGGGAATTTGGATTGTTGAGGATTCCTCTGTTTTGTGGAATTGTCTTGAGGATAATGATAGTAGGTATTGTATAAGTTTAGAAGACAAATACCTGGAAGAACCATTCTAAGTTTCCTAAGGAGAGATGAAAATTAATGTGCAGTTTTTCATGAAATGCTAAATTCAAATATTTTAAAGAGGCTATTTCTAATCAAACATCTATCAACATCTAATTTAAGACCTTTCAGTCTTTTCCAAAGCTTTGTGATTGGAGGCCTCTGAAGTTATCACTTTATTCCATCATATTTTCAAAAGTCAAGGTAGTGTTGGTACCAAGATATCTCCTCTTTTTGAGGTTGTCAGCAGTAGTCCTAAGTATCTGCTGGCTTGCTATGTCAAATTAAATCTTATTTCTAAAAGTAAGTGGCACAGGCCAAAGATCTCAACTGACACCTCACCAAAGAAGATATACAGATGGCCCATAAGCATATGGAAAGATGTTCCACATCCCAAGTCGTTGAGGAAATGCAAATTAAAACACCAATGAGAAACCCCTACACATCTATTAGAATGGATACAATCTCAAACATTAATAGTACGAAATGCTGAGGGTCCTGTGGAGCCACAGGAACTCTCACTCAGTGGAAGGCAAAATGGTGTAAGTACTTTGGAGGACAGTTTGGCAGTTTCTTACAAAATTAAGCACACTCTCACCATAGGGTCCAGTTTTTGTTCTCCTTGTGTTTACCCAAAGGAACGGAGAATTCATGTCTACACAAAAACTTGCATAGGATGCTAATAGCTGTTTTATTCATAAGTGCCACAACTTAAAAGCAATCAAGATGTCATTCAGTAGGTAATGTATAAGTTGTGGCACATCCAGAGAATATAAAATTATTCAATGCTAAAAAATGAATTATTAAGTTATGAAAAGACATGGAAACTTAAATGCATATTACTAAGTATAAGAAGCCAATCGGAAGAAGCTACATACGGTGTGATTTCTACCATATGATAGGCTAGAAAAGACAAAACTGTCAAGATAGGAAAAAGATCCGTCATTGCCTGGGGTTGAGGGGAGAGATGAACAGAGAAATCACAAGGAAATTTTAAGGCAATAAAAATATTTTATATGCAACTGCAATGGTGGATACATGTTGTTGTACATTTGTCCAAAACTATAGAATGTACACTATCAAGAGTAAACCCTAATGTAAGTTGTGGGCTCTGGATAATAGTGATGTGTCCATGGTGGGCCATTCATTGCAACAAAGGTACCGCTGTGGTGGGGGATATTGTTAATGGGACAGGCTGTGTACTTGCGCAGCAGGGGAATGTGGGAAATCTCTTTATTCTTTGCTCAATTTTGCTGTGAATGTCAAGTGCCCCGAAAAGTAAAATCTATTTTTTTTAAAGTAAATAATAGTTAACCACTGTCTACATCTTTTTCAGGATAACTAAATTTTTTATTTGTTGGTTTTAGATATATACCTGACAATAGAGTGAATTTTGACATACAATACATACACGGAGTATGACTTCCCATTCTTTTGATTGTACTTGGTGTGGAGTTACACTGGTTGTGTATTCCTGTGTATTCATTTAAGAGCAAAGGAATGTTATGTCCAAATCATTCTACTGTCTTTCATATTCCCATTCCCTCTCCCTTCCCTTCATTCCTCTTTGTATAATCCAATGAACTTCTATTTTTACCTCCTCACCTAGTATATTTTATTAATAGCTTCAGAAAGTCTCTACACCACAAGATAATCGTTGCTGTTGCTAAAAATTCCATTTGAATTTGTAAATCTTCAGGGCTTCATTCTGTTAACTCAATATTTTGCATTGGTCTCATGCATATTTCCTCATCCTTCATTGACCAGAGTTATAATTTTACAAAGATTTCTGGTAAAATATTTATTGGGCTACATTTAAAAAGTAGAAAGGATTCATGTGTTTGGTATTTCTCACCTCAAATATTATTTTTTTATATTAGAAAATTCCAGCTTGATTAAGGAATTAATGCCTGCTTTGGAAAAACAGGGTCAGTGAAACTTCTGATTAAATAAAAAATTAAGGAACATAGTTCTTCTGTTGGCCTTTCCTATAGGATGAGTTATGGGAGCGAGGAGGGAGAAACTTTTCCTCTGATTTCGTCAGGCATTGTCTTTTTTAGGTGAGAGCTTCCATAGCTTCCAACAAGATACTTTCATACATCAGTTGAAAAGTTTGCAAGAAAGTACAAGATTTTGCCATGGCCAGGAGCAGCTTAGATGAGGCGTAGTAGCAAACCCGACAAAAAAATAGGTCCTGGGCTGTTTCAGGTGAGGCTCATCCATTTCTCTTTTCCCCCTTTTGTCTTTCTCTACCTTGGAGCCACGTTTATATCCATATATAATCCAAATGTTCATAGGGCCTGGTCTTTTAAACTGAAACTTTGTGTTCTAGAATGCATTTGCATTTATTTCTGCATAATGACTCTTAAGTAGACACACAGGCACATACCGACACACGCATAACATAAAACCATGACACATACGTAGATCCACATAGAGCAGACTTACACAATCCACCAGGATATAACTGAAAAGAGGTACACACAGATGCCCAGACAGGTACACCTCCCACTAAACACACACAGATCAACATGTATGTATGTATACACACAAATACACACTCAAGACAAAGACACACATGTGTGTGCCTGCTTTCTAAAGCTGTTGTGGTCACAGACTAAATACAAATTTGTCTCATTTATAGGGAATGATGGTAGCAGACAGAAATTAGGATGAGTGAATGAGGTAATGTGTAAGTTTTCACCTGTGAACAGTAATTAATTTTATACTGTATACATCAATGGAATGTGAAACACTCTCTGATTGTCTTTGGAACCCAAAATCTGTGACCAATGATGGTGGGTCTCCAACTCCACTTCAGAAACAGAGGCAGAGTTGGGGCCAGAGCACTGGGACAAATACCTGTCAACATGAGCAACTGGCTCAGACCTGGCACCTTCTTAAATACATCTGGGAATCACACGCCTTCACACGTCTTGACTACCTACTCTCCTTTTCTAAAGGTGTGAGAAAGAATCAGGCTACAGAAGAAGAATACTGGGTAGAAGTACACTCCCATGCTTTCCCAAACATAGAGTTCAGTTACTGAATCAGACCTTTATTCAGAGGAGACTTATCTAATTATAACTACATGGCTGTAACTTTCTTCTTTCAGTCAATGCATCTATCCAAGTTTCCATCTCTGTATCTGCTGTAACAGATCTTTCTCAAATAACTTTCACCATCATATGTAAGTGCTTCCTTTGAAACCTGATTATTAAGTCCAGGGAGTACTAGCTTCTGTGTTTGCTATTTCCCAATTGGAGTTCTGTTCAAGATATCAATTCACAGCATTGCGGTTGGTTTGGATGGGTGAGTTGGAACACTTATTTACTTTCTGAACTGAGAGGAGACACCTAAATGCCAGATAGATCTGATAAGGATGAACACAGGGGGAAAAATCCAATAACAGCTATAAATAGTAGCTACCATTTGTCGATCACCTACCGTACATCAAACCCCATGCCATGGGCTTTGCATATATTAACTTAATCCTCTCAAGAACTCTTTGCAGCAGGACAGTTTTATTTCCAGCCTATGGATGAGGAAACTGGGGAATCAATCCTTCTTAGATATGAAATAAATGTTTTTCAAATGAGGTGTTAGAGATAGAAAATTCCATACATGGATTCAGATTCTCAGAATTTAATATGGACGTTGGGAAATCACTCCTCAACCCTATTTTTTTTCCCCCATGAATTTTGTATTTAGAGTTTTTACTTGATCAGGCTTTACAGATGTGCCAAATGCAGCAGAACTTAACCAAGTAGTGTTCCTTTATTGTTTTTTTAAGGGAGCACACGGTTTAAGTGTATAGATCTGAAGCCAGGTTGGCTGGATCTCAATTCTGATTATGCCATTTACCAGCTATGTGACCTTGGGCAAATCAATTAACTTTTCTCTGCCTTAATGTTCTGCTCTGTAAAATGGGGGTAATTATAGCACCTACCTCATTGAACTATAATGAGTATTAAATGAGTCAACATGGGCAACATTCTCTGAGCTGTGTTTGACACCTGGTAAGCAACATATTAGGTCAGTTATTATTTTAATTTTTGTTCACAGCTTTGGTTTCACAAGCTTTGGTTCCTTACCATTTTCTGTACTGTCCATTTTCCCCCATGCATACAAGGAAAAACATATCTTTCATGCTATGTCTCGGAGGGTTGAATGCTAATCGAGAACTTATCCTTTTATTATGAAAGAAAGGACTCAAGAAAATAAGAGTTTGTGGTCCTCAAGGGCCCCTCAATCCCAGACATAGCTGATGAACTAGATCATCTGGAAAAGCCTGTGAGAGTCATGGCAGCAACAGGAGTGTTTAGGGCCATTTCATTACCTTTGTTAAATAGGATGAAAGTTGACCAACTAGTTGCCTATGGCAATAGGTTAGTCAAACTGAGACTTGACTAAGAGGCCGATCATAACAAGGTAACGAGAAAAAACGAGCAAGGCATTTGAATGGCAGGGTGAGTGGGTGGCAGGCTTGTTGTTGGGGTAACTGATGTTATAACTTTATTGCTCTGTTATTTCAGTCAAGTGAAATATCTCTGTGACAAGCCAAGACAGAGCTCCATAACAATACATGCATACTGTTCTTTTCTTCTTTTTTTCCTTTCTCTCTCCTTTCTCAGCCTCCCTCTGCCCTTTCCCAGCCTTCCTTCCCCCTCCCCTACCTCTCTGTCTTCTTGTGGAAGGTCACTTGCTGACAAATCCCTGCAATGACCTTGGTGACCCATAGTGGTAGCAGCTAGGAAGGTGTCGGTTTCCATCTGCCACAGGGGTGGAAGGGATGTCCCTGTCAGCATGGAATTTTGAGAAACATATGGTAGATAAATTGTCTGAGCACATGAAGTCAGTGGAGGTAACAAGTATAGAACGGTAGAGGGAGTTCGGGTTAAGATGGCCGCCAATAACAAAGGAACTTAAAAAAAAAAATGACAAGCTGAATGTAGTCTTCACTTCTTCATTAACTCTGTTTTTATGAATCTGTGCTGACTTGTCAGAACAACCAGGACTGTAATATTGGAATGGTGTACAAAGAAAAACAGTGTAATTATTCAGTGTGTGCAGAGATCTCTGAAACACCCTACCTCACCCTTCCCAGGGCAGTTGGTGAATTTCGCACTAAACATTTTGACAGGGAAGGAATAAGTCAAAGCAGGCAAAATACAAGGGCTCACAAGACAAAGATATTTTTTCATGTTTATTTCTATTGCCCCTTTCTCTGTGATGATGATCTCACTTCTCAGTTCTTTTCTTTGGTTAGAGAGTATTTTAAATGAAATAAGGAGAGTCGGCAACAGAAGGTGTTAGAGCAAACTCTTACATCAGAAATCACGATTGTGCCACCTCCAAACTCCCTCACATCCTGAGCTGCTTGAAATCTATCCTAGCCATCTCTGTAGAGTGTTATCTTACCTGTCTCCAAAATCCTATAGGATGTATTTATTCCTGTATTATTACTTGAGTTGTAAACACCCTTGTGGCTTTTTTTTTTTTTTGCAAGATTTCTCATGTTAAATCTCATTTACCCATGGAGATTATAAACTCCTTGAAGGCTGGACTCTATCTTATACTGATATTTATCCTGTGACAGGCTCCTACCTGTAATAATATGTTCTCCATAAGTGCTCGCCCACTGATTGACAGCTTACTTGGACCCTCTTTCCATGTGGGTTTGTACCCAGCACAGCAGGATGGATTTCTCTTTTACAGGGGCCCTGTGGTTGCCAGCAACTGGACTTTCCTTCTGTAAACAAAAAGAGGAGAAGACCTGGAGCACCTTTCTAATCCAGCCTTCCCTTCGCCCTAAGTGGAGCTATCCGTTGCGCTTCCAGGTTTGTTTAATTTGTGAGTCAAGGATAAACTACTCTCTTGTCTATAAGCTCTCACTGGATTTAAGCCTTGCCTTAGTCACTCTGGGGCATGGTGGGGGTGAGGATGGGAAGATGAGACGTGGAAGGAGGATAAGCACCTTGTATTGTTGGCTGGTATTGCTTCTCACTTTCTTACAGCCAACTCCAGGGAAGTGAGAAAGACATAGCTTGAGGGTGAAACTCTAGAATGAGCAAGCTCCCTGGAGGAGGTCTGCAAACGTTCTCCTTCTCAGTGACTAGAAGGAAAAAAAAAATGGAAAATCTGTTAGTCTCCTTTAATCTCCACCTGAAAGCACAATTAAGACGTTACCATTGACTCTAGCCTGTGAGTATCACTTGAGCGATTGTCCAGGCTCTCACTTTTAATTTTAAGACCGATCTTTTGAGTGGGAAGGTTCAGTCATGACACGCAGGTGACAAATAAGCAAACAGGCAAGGCTGAACGTATCTCTGGGTTTTCAGGTCATCTGCTAACTGTTCCAGGCGTCTGATTCCAAAGCAAACATATCATATATCTATTAGGATCCCCTGAGGCATTTAAGTGAAGTAAAAGGGCAAGCAAGGATCTGTCTCAGGGACTGCCACTGCAGTCCAAGTCACTCCAGTCTCTGGAGGTGCAAATGTCACTTTGTTACTTTTGCATTAAATGATCCAGAACGACTTTTCCCTTGTGACGTTTTATGGAGACTTTTTAACTGAATGGACTGATAAAACTAATAATTGTAGTAATTGCTCTTCTCTCCATAATTGTCACTGTGTCTTTCTGGGATATTTACCAGCTTCAGTCATCTGAAAATAGCTTAAAACTCCATCGATCATGATCAGCTTCTGTAGCCTCAGTGTCTTCATTTGGAATGAGGTGATATGAAGCTTATTAAATATCACTTTTTTGATCCAAAAAAACAGAATGTTACTATGATAAGTGGTAGGAATTTATTCAGGAGAGTTCTCTGGATAAAAGATCTAGAATATTAATTCCATGTTGATCTACAAACTTGTTCATCTATATATCAGTACTTCCATTTAAGTGTATTTGGTGGAGATGGGGAGTAGGACATTGACCTAAAAAGAGATATTAGGTCAGAGGAGCTGGTATTATATATTCTCTGTACAAATGGACCTACCTGAGCTGATGCTTTTTAAGACTTGTTTGTTATGCAAATGAATGCTTAACAGACCTGGATGACTTCATATTCTCTATAAAAAATCAGAGTTACTAATCACTGTGGTGTGCGGTGGAGTTGGGTGCAGTTTTGTTAATCAAAAGGTAAAACAAAAATAATTTCATATGCTATGTTTATTGCCATTTCCTGGCTTTATAATGAATATTATTTTCTGTACAGAAGTAATAATCTTGAAATAAAGCACTATATTTATGTGACATGTTATTCCATCTCACTCAAGTTACCATACTATATCATAAGCTTTTATCTCAGAGGCTGCATTCTTGGAAGACTATTCTACACAGATATAATTTGCTTAGGTTCAAATCTATGTGACATATTAAATTCATTTTACTGGGATGAATTCTAATGAAATGCCAAGTGGTTATTGGATAATACTTAGGTGACTGAATAATTTTTCTGTTTAATTTAACATCATTTATCAATTGCTTCACTATGTTTTGGCTATGTTTGAGTTTCTTTAGGTATAGTTTTTGCCCTACATACCTCCCCTAAATTTTTTGAGACAACTTTGAAAAATGTTTGTGTATATGTGTGTGTTTGTGTTCAAGTTGGACACCAATTACTTATTTTTCTGCTATCTCTAAATCGACATAGCATATCTCAGGAAGCCTCTGAGATAAAAGATCACAGTGTCTCTTGAAGCTGTTTTTATTCTTGTAGGGCTTATGTGCATGCTGAAAACATAACCTGAGCTGTGTGCATATTAAGCATGCAATTCTACCACTGAGCTGCACTCCTAGCCCCAGAATTTTGCTTATTCAGAATTGAATCTATTCAAATTAAAGTGGAATTCTCCATCTTAAATTGGATTTTTCAAACTTTCTTCATCATAAGTATTTCCTTAGGTGCCGAAACAAAAAGAAAAATGGAATACTTAAAAATTTTGTATGTTCAGGAACTTCTTTAGAGATTTTGATTCCTTTGGTCTAGGACAGGACTCAGGAGATACTTAGGATTAAGTAAATTTGAGAACAGTGCTGCTTAGTCCAGATCAGAGTCAGAAAAGCATTCTCATGCAGAATTAGCCAATTAATTGAGTTAACCTAAAATAATTTTAAAAGAAAATATAAAATATTTCACATGTATTTCATAAAACTGGAAAAATCTTTTTCTGTCCTTTTGGTCTTTGTCAAACCATAACTGTTTAAAAGCACATTTATCCACAGTATCAGGAACCATTAGACCCTGCAACTTTGATTCTCTTTACAGTTGCTATTGACAAAACAGCCCAAGACCAATTGTTGAAATGAACACATTTACTTTTTCATTTGCCTTATGGGCCAGATGTCAGGCAGAAATAGACCCAATGACCATCTAGCTTCTTTTTATGGCATTCACCCTTAGTTTAGTGTTGAGAATATGAATGGTACCTGGGAGATTGGTGAGTAGAATGTACAACAACCACTTGTGAAATTCAAGATTGCAGTGGGTGAGGGTGGAAATGACTATGCCTTCCCAGGTGACTTACTGGCGATGGGACTGCTGTTTTTGACTCTCCTTAGCAATCCATTATGAAATAATGGCCAAGCTTGTTTTTCTTGCTTGAGTTTACCACAGCCAAGCCCACGTGGCTAGAGACTAAACCAACTTCCTTAAAGCACACAAAAAAGTTTACTGTGGGCTTTCTCCTCAATTTTCGCAATTTTATTAGTCGTTAATAAGCATTTTCTCAGAGCTTGGCAGTTTCCAAATGTTTTAAAATCATTTTTTATTGGCCGTTTCCACAACACACCTGTGCAATAGGTCTGTGCTTTTAGCCATATATATATATTTTTTTTTATGGGATATACGTGAGCAAAAATGCAAAGAGGAGAGACAGAATTTCACTTTTAAGGTTTGTTCCTTCCTCTGCACCACAGGGAGAAAAGGTAGGGCTTGCTTGCCTATTTATGTTTGGTCTTCTATCAAAAGTGCAAGTGATGTGGTTCCAATACACAGGTGCTTTCGTTTCATTTTGCTTTCATAAAGAAAGCTCCCCAGAAATAAGATTTATGGGAAGTTCGGGAAAGCAGATTCTCCAACTAATGAGAATAAATGTATGGCTTAAAGACAAAACTAAACAACAGCAACTATAACCTTAAAAAATTACCCTGTAACCCTAGTGTTTGAAATGAATTCCTCCGTAGGATTTTTCAGTGCAATCATACAACTGATGAGCGTAATGATATAATGACTAGTGTATATATTTTCATGGAGGGTGTTTAATTTACCAAAATGTAAGCTCATGATTAAGGTTTAAGAATTTTCATTAATATTGTTCTGATTCAATTCACTAGAACCAACTTTTACATGTAGCCAATAGGCACACTCACAAAATCTCAATTCCAAATGAGTTCTGAATATTTCATTAATCCTTCTCTAACACAAAGACCTCCTTTAATCACTTAATTGTGTCATCTGTTGGTCATTTAAAAATTTGAGTTTAAAGGCCTAATAACTCCCTTACTTACTCCTTTCTTGGATGCACACTTGTTAGGAAACGGAGCCATTAACATCGAATTAATAAAGAGTGCAATGTATATAATTATGGAAGGTACAGAAGTTTTTTCAGCTCTAAACAATATTTAAATTAATTAGTAGCCATTCCTTGCTTATTAAAAAAATGTTTTCTCTAAGACACAATGTTTTCATAAGTAGAGTAGAACACTCAAATTACATACAGATTTAAAAATTATTATCATTACCATGTATATTTACATACTTACTTTATATGTATATGTTTTTCTGAAAAATCGTGTTATTTTTGTGACATTAAATGTTGAATTTATTTCTACCTTAGTGGACTGTATTTAAAGCTGCTTCTTATAATTTACTTGCTATGTATAAGGTTAGAAAACACAGAGTCCAGTAAATGGAAGCCCAAAATTAATAAAAAATCTTCAAAACTTGTAATTAATAAAAATGGAAATATGTATTTATAGCTAATTACTTGTTAATTGAGGAAACTAATTTCATTATCAACACCGAAATAAAAATTCCTATTTAGAAAAATTTAGTTTCTCGTTTCCTAGTCATTGAGTCTACAGATCTGAACAAAGCAAGACATGTATTTTTGAGAAATGTAAAATTATATGCCTGTATTTGTGTTTTTTTTATGAATGGTCAATTGCATGATAAAATAGGCTAAAGGAATTCTTAAAATTTTCAATGCAATTTAAAAAATTATCATGTTTAATTTGTTTTTACTCTGTGCTGAAAATGTTTTTGTTTACACATTATAAAAATGTTTCACACTCATCTCAAATGATGGATTTCAGAGTGATGAAATTAAATCTATATTTTAGTGGTATAGAATGACTGGTGGTGATATTATAAGATGTGATAGCTCTGAAGAAATATGAATGAACCAAAATGTCTTAGGTCGAGGTGGGAGAGACATATAAATTCAATAGAGGCAAGATCGTTCCATGTTCAAGTACATTGCACTCAGATTAATTGTTCTTAACTCTTATGTCTCACTTTTAGTTAATATTAATCATCATTATTATTCAAAAATTGATGTTTCTAGTGCACTGTGTTTTCACAGAACTTTCCGTGTACATCAGTGGATGAGCCTCGGGTGCCAGTGACCTATTTTATTGCTACAATCTCTTCATACACAGAGTGTCCTGGGCTCTCACGGGTTTGACTCATGGTTAAAAACCTGCCACTCTGCATTTTCTTACGTGGTTGAACTTTTGAACTTACGTTTTAACAGTAAACACCCAAATAAGAGGTGATATTTCTTTCTGTCCAATTGAGTGGGGAAAGACTGAGAGAAAGGAAAAATGTAAGTAAAGTCTACCTTGTAGAAAATTGATAAGTTCCCTGGAACTTTATTATCTTTCATACTAGTCTGCTTCTGAGCCCTTCACTCTATGGGGAAGGAAAGGATTCATTTGCTTTAAGTTACAGCTCTCTCCTGCTATCATAGGCTCTAATAGTTTAATGCATCATTCAAGAACAACAATGATAAAATACAGTTACTCTTCATCCTAATGAAGGTTACTGGACGTTGTTCTAGTAAGCGTATCTGTTTTTAAATGTCTTTGAAAGGCAGTCTGGTCTTAAGAGGCAGTTGCAGGCAGATCTTTAGAATGCGTGATCATTTCCTAAGACAAAGGGATCAGACTTGGAGAGTTAATTTACCTGCAATAATAAACCTGATGGGGCAAATCCAAAGTGCTAACCACATTTCCAAGAAGCCCAGAATGGAAAGTGTAACTGAGATAGATCTGGTAGCAGCGACTCAACACACACATCAACAGCACTACCCCACAGAGAAACACGTTGAACCCTTCCAAAAATTCACTCTCAAGGCATGCACATAGAAAAAAACAGAACCCCGAGACTCACAGTTCATTTGAATTCACAAGGGAAAATTTTCGGGATGAATGTTGCTTTGACGTTGTCTTACTGATGCAGAGGGAAGCCAAACCTGTTTTTAATTGCAAAACCAAATGGTTTATGCATGGGCTCTGCCATGCTTGTGTGAACATGTTGCTTTTATAGCCCCCTCCCCCCTCTACAAACACGAGACGAGGCTTGCCAACATTGTGTTTGAGCATGGTCACATTTAAAATGAGAAGCCTTGCGGGATTTTTTTGAAGGTGGGGGGTGTCGATGTCAATCTGTCAGAGATGTCGCCATGAGTGGATCTATCTGCCTATCTGTTACCACTTGCTAATTATGGATCGGGGTGATAATTGTCATAAACTTTGCCACAAAATGTGCAATAAAATGTATTTTCTCGGGGCAAAAGGTGATGTATAGAGAGGATGGCGCTCGATTATGAGGGCTTCTAATCAACAGATCGCAAACTTTTGCTGTAGAATTGTCTCACTGTTCGACGTTCCAATGAATACATATATTGTTGCGTGTGTCGGGTGGCTGCAGGCAACATTGCTGGCATTCCATTATAGGAAAGGTGAGTGCACACAGAACTGTCTGTAGAGAGGTCTCTCTTCATATGGTCAAAACGTGCCGTAAGGAATATTCTGCCTAACACTGAACAAATGAGTAGTAAGAGAAGGAGCTTCCTTGTGCTTGTAAGCAGCAGACTAATTGCAGCAAATTCAGATCCTAGAAACATTTTGAGATGAGTCTTAAATACCTGTTGTTCTAAAGATTACTTACAGATCAGGAAGCCCACCATCTCTCCTCTTCTGCAAAGGGTTGGCAATAAAACGTGAAACTAAAAACACTTTCTGATTCTGTGTCCAGTCCTGAAACCATTGCCACCACCAGCTGCTGGTTCACTCACTGCCACTGTCACCCGAACTCCATTCTTTCTCACTGGCTTGCACCTGCACACATCACACACATATAGAGCCTTTGGCTTTAAATATTAATTTCATACACTTTGGTAATGTGAGTCCAAATGTCAAGTTTAAGAAGTCCATTGTCTCCTCAGGGAATCAAATTGGCATCTTGTTCTGACATTGCATGAAGGAATGTGAGTTTTCTTATGGGCAGAAATGTTGACTTACTTATCTGTCTATCCTTAATGTTAGGGCTCACTAAATGTTGAAGAAGAAAGGATTCCTTCAAAAAATGCCTCCCTCTGAGACCTAGAATTTTCAAGTGGGAGAAGCTGAGAGCCATT
The DNA here is from genome assembly GCF_045843805.1 of Urocitellus parryii. Classification (NCBI taxonomy): domain Eukaryota; kingdom Metazoa; phylum Chordata; class Mammalia; order Rodentia; family Sciuridae; genus Urocitellus; species Urocitellus parryii. The sequence continues at coordinate 72,010,002 of NC_135539.1, read as the reverse complement.
GGGAGAGCAGGAGACCAGGATTGCAGGTAGTCACTGATGCTGACCAGTCTTTGATGTAGTCAAGCAAGAAACTCTTGGCTTATTTGAGAAAAACAAACATTCAATAGAGGAATTGGTATCTACCTGTAAGTAGAATAGGCTCAGATTCTGACCACAGAGTTTAACATATGCAAAATTCTCTATCAACACATGCAGGCAGGATTCATTAGCTGAGGCTTAGAAGTGACTGGTCCATCCAAGTCCTGAAGAGTCTGAGTCTAGAGTATTTCAGCCCAGACCTGAATACAAAATATTTCTCAGTTACTCATCCTTTGCCCACTGTCGACACCTGCACATAGATTGGCATAACCAGGAACATGAAAACAGTCATGTGCACATTTGCTTACATTTTCCTCCCATCATAGAATGCCTACCCCTTACTTCTCATCATAGACCAGTGTTGTTTATTTTAGGGTCCAGATCATACCTTGAATCTTGTCAATAAGTGAATCAGGTACATAGTAATAGTGCTTGCACCTGAAGCAGGTGTTTGGTAGTCTTCTCTGGTCTTGCCTGTTTCCTCTAAACTATGTATTCAGAAAAGGTAGCACCAATGGAGAACCTAAATTATAGTGGGAACTGCTTCAAGGTGGGAACAACATTTTTTAAAATTAGTTATGTGTCATGCATCAACAAACTATATGGAAGATACGACAGAAATCACATTCATATATAACAAGAAATTGCCAAAGATACTAAGATCATACCTGTTTAATAAAATGAGGAAATTGAGTCTCAGATAGCTTGAGTGATTTGGCTAGAGGCATTTGGTAGACATCAAACTGGTCATCAAATTCTGGTCTTTAAAACTCCATACTGTCATTTATGTCTTCCATTTCACTTTGATACGGTTGGCATGATTGACAAAAGGATGCATGCATCTTAGGTAGAATCAGAGTCACAGGACAATTCAAAGACAATAAAACAGTTTTTTTCCTTTACAACTAGGGGATAGAGGAGACGGGATTTTACTTTATGTGTGTGGAAGTGTACGAGGTATGGGTGGGAGGTGGCATTGGGAGGAGAAGATGCCATTCAGTTTGTAACTGACATCTACATGGCCCCATGTTCAAGGGCTGGACATAATAAGATGAATGGCACAGGATACTTGTCTTCACCACCCAAGAGTTACTCAACAGTCCAGGGAGGAAGAGAAAATGTAGGAATAAAGTCAAAAGGGAGTAATAAGCACTCTAGTGAAGCTCATGGAAGACTGAGGGAATCCGGAAGAGGTGAGTTAGTGCAGCAGAGGTGAGGAAGGTGTGGATGAGGGAACAGGTACGGTGGCTCCAGTGGCTTCCAAGCAGTGGGAGTAGAACTGGCCTCGCCTTTCCAAACACACCAGAAGTTCCCTGGGCAAAGTAGTGACTCAGGATATGTGGGAATGAACTCAAACAAGAAACACCCTTGCTCTCAGGCACGTGGAACCAGTCAACCAGGGCTGGCGACATCATTAGCAGATCCAATGTAAAAAAAAAAAAAAAAAAAAAAAGAAAGAAAGAAAAAAGAAAATCTCCCAAAACAAAACAAACAAACAACAACAACAACAACAAAGCCCTTTTTTTTTTTCTTTCCCTGAAGCTGGTCTCTTGTTCAAAATTAGGAAAGAAATGTTAAAAGTCTTAAATATAAAGCTTTTTATTTTCTTTCTTTTTTTATTATTATTATTATTTTTTCTCTCTTGAATGGTCTTGGTGCTTCAAATATTTTATTTAATTTCATTCTAGGTAAAGAAAACAAAAATTTTAAAAATGAGCATGATTTTATCATTTATCTTTACATGGTGCAATTCTAGTTTTCAATAAAAATTAAGAATATTTAACATTATTTTTTAGTATGCAAAATGACCCAAATCACATGATGCTTATTTCATGGCTTATATATGCTCATGTAATTTATTCTTACCAGAATATTTAAGGTACTGAGTGCTGCACAAAAATAACTCAATTTTTTTTTCTTTTCCTTTTGGTAGTGCTGGGGATTGAACCCAGGGCCTTGAACATGCTAAGATGGGCTCTACCACTGAGCTTCAGTCTTGGTTCACACAACTGCTGATAAAAGCATCATTTCTTGATACATGCACTTTCTACCAATGCCACATGATTGTCTTCTGTTCTCCTTGCATCTCTGAGACCCTCTCCCTGCTGGGTCACAGGGTATTACAAGCACTCTATCTGAATGGGGCAAACAAGGAGGCCACGAAACAAATATCATGTGCATTTTCTTCGCTCATTCATACTGTTCAACACTTCATTGGATGTCACTTACAAAAAATCAGATCAAAGATAAGTTTGTTAAGAATTTCTTTTTCTTTTTTTGTTAATAATTTCAAGACAGCCACAGCAGAGCACTAACTCAGGGGCAGGGTCTTTCTGAGCATGAAGTCTGGTGTGAGGGCACAGGTTGCAAGCCCATGAAGCTGACCTTGCTGTCAGCACAACTTCATCTTTGACAACGAAGCAAGGGCAAAAGATCAAACAGGAATTCTCTGCTCTCTGACCCTTGGGCTGAGACATCAACCATCCTTCATCTTGCAAAAGTGCAGACTGGGAATTCCAAACTGATGATTCCAAGGAAGGATAAATCATCTCCCAGTATGTATGAGCGTGACCTGAATGGGCTAGCTGGGTGCACACACCTTGATCTGATGTCTCTGTCCATCCTTCAGGTTCTCCTCACTGGATAGCTTAAACTTTCCTCCTCATGAGCAATAGGGTAAGGAGAGAATAAAGGACTTTTGATTGTCTCTTTCTTTTTTTGGAATTCAGAGAACAAGATGAGGACAGTGAGTGTGATAACAAGAGGGATCCTAGAAGTACATGATATTGCTTTCTTTTGTATACACACACAAACACACACACACACACACACACACACACACACACGGTTAAGTTGGTTTTTCGGTTGGACTAGACTTCTCACCACTACTGGTCAATCTTCCCTTTTAATTTTATGCCCCAATATTCTGTATACATTTTGCCTGAGCATTACAACTCTAAGGTGCTCAAATATAAGTTGTTATTTTTGAAAATTTCTCATTTTAATAGTTATTCTATTTTAATGAAATTTTTCTAGAACAGTGGTCATTCTGGTTTTGTTTTTCACAGCTTCATATTCCAAGTTTTAAGGGGCAAAATGTATATTATTATTAACAACACAATGGATACTATTTATTAAATGTTTATTATGTGCCAGGCACAGTTCTAAGTGTTTTGTGTACATCAACTCATTTTGATGTTCACATTAAGTCTGCGAGGTTGGTATTATTGTTAAAGCTATTTTAGGAGCATTGGTTCTTTAGCCAGGGTTTGAATCCTGCTTCAGCCATTTGCTACCAGGGATGCTGTGGACCACTCAACCTCCCTGTGTCTTGGTTTCTTCCACGATGAAATGGTGGTTTCCTCGTAGAGCTGACTGGGCACTCAAGGAGGTTATGGAGGTATAGATTTAGCACAGTGATGACCACATAGTAGCATTCAATAAAGATGAGCTATTGTTACTCCTTCTTCTCTATGGAGGGATTTCTGTTTAGTTGCTGTGTGCCCTGGGGATGTCTATTTGATCTCTCTGATCCTCCTTTTGCTCATCACCAAGGCTGTGCCAATATGAGATTTGGGTGAAAATTAAATGAAATAGTCCATGAAAAGGACTGAGCAAAGTGCTGGACACACTCAGTTCTTGGCAGTGATCATGAGCATTTCATTAAGGAGTTTCTGCCTCATTCTCACACTTTTCTTGATTCTCGACAAAATGTTATGTTTCTTTCTCTTTCATCTTTAAAACATCAATAGCATCCTGCATGCAGTCTCATGCCCAACACCTCCGTCTCCTTTTTGACTGGGGCCTGACCTCTGCCCGGTCTTTTCTTTCTCTGTTGTCGATTCTCCTTTCTCTGCAGTGAATTGTACTTGTGCTTTTACAGCACTTTTTTTTTTTTTCTGGCATCTTCATAACTTGGATTCTCTGTGCCACTGTTTCTATGTGGGCCCAATCAGTCACCTACGTTTTGCAATCAAGAGGGGCCTCAGGGCTTTGGTAGTTTGGCTGCCCTTCCAAGAATGGACCAGGGAGCTTGCTAAGGGATGGGAACCGCACACTGAAGCGAACATTTCAGACTACCCAAGTGCAGCCATCATCGCAGAGTTTTCAACTTCTGCCTTGAACAGATTTTCTGCTCATATTTGGATGTAAAAAATACAATGGAAGCTGCTAACCTGTTTGTCGCTTCCTTCCTTCATATTGGTTATTTCCTTTAGTTTTTTTTACTCCAAGTTCAAATTTTCACCTCTTTTTAAAATTTTTTTTTTAAAAAAATTGTTCTAATTAGTTATACATGACAGCAGAATGCCTTTTGATTTATTGTACATAAATGGAGCACAACTTTTCATTTCTCTGGTTGTACTCGATGCAGAGTCGTACCACATGCACAGTTATACATGTACCTAGGGTAAAGATGTTCATCTCATTTCGCCATCTTTCCTGCCCCTAACCCCCCTTCCCTCTCTCCCCTTTGCCCAAAGTTTCTCCCTTCTTTTAATAAGTGAAGAAAAATAAATCTCATTAAGTAGTTTCCTTGACATTTCTTTGTGTGCTAAATAGATATTTATTTCTGTCCCTTGAATATGATCACTAATCGGTAACTCATATTTAATAAATTTAAAATGGTAACTCTTTACAGTCTGCTTTAGGCTATTTGCCACTTTAAACTCAGTTTTCCTTGGAGTAAAATGGCATAATAACACTTTGTAACTTGGGTATGACTGAAATGAATTGATTCAGGTCTAAAGAGTGAATTAAATTCAAGTGGACCACTTGAAAGTTACTTTGAATGAATCTACTGCTGTATTTTACAACTTGAAATAAAACTCTCCCTCCAGAGCCAGTCAATTCTGGCTAATAATTTCAAGTTCCGGTCTTTGTTCTTCACCTCCTCAGCCTCAACTTGACTCATCCCTCACCATCTCAAGACCTCATTTGCTCAGGCTTCACTAGCAAGGGCTTGTTGAGTCATCTACTCAAATGACAGAAAATCACTTTTTCCACCCCCTCATATTCATATTACTAAGAGTTCATAAATATTCAATTTATTACAAATGAACTTTTAGACTTTACAAGTTGCCTCCTGAGAGATATTATACTGAGAACCTCCATTCAAGATATATCAACAGTAGGGTTCTCTCCTAGGAACCAGAGGTCTTGGTTTAGGTACCAGGTCAATCAATATGCCATTATGTGACCTCACATTGATGACCTTTTTTTTTTTTTTTCTCCCTCTGTGAAATGGAAAGAGTACTATTGCCTCTATTTATTTTTCAGGGACAGTGGGAATCCAAGAAGATAGAATATGTGGGGAAAATTCTGAACTCACAAATCACAATCCTACTATAGGTGCTGTTCAGATCACCTGCTGTTATCTACATGTACAAAGCCAATTGAAGACATGAAGGAGTTAGCCCTGTTTTTCTGCAATTTAAAATACTGAAATATCAGAAGCATCAGATGTCTAGAATTAAGGGTTTTCCAAAGATTTTTGGCTTGTGCATCTCACTCTTCTATTTCACCACTTCTGGCCCTAGTGCTATCTGAGGGATTAGCTGTAGGAGTCTAGCTTGACTGTTTTCACAAAGAAAACAAACTAGAAATGAATTCTGAAGTGATCTTACACAAAATCTAACTCTCTGTTGTTGTTTTTTTTTTAACAAAATGTAAATTCTATTTAGTTGTTTAGTTTGCTCTTTCCAGAAGGGACACTTAATCTAATTGGCCAGTTTAGAGTTAAGATTCATTCCCCAGAGAGCAGAACAGACTGTTCTTTATCTACAGATGATAAAAATCACAGCAGGACACCTGCTGTGGGGCTTTTCATGGACCCTGAAGGACAGTCATCTTTTAATAATATTAATAATAGTAATAATAATTATATCACTTAATTGTTGTGTGTTGCTTCATAATTTTATGGGTTTTATATATATTATTTCATTGATTCCAATGACTACCCGAAACCAAATGGTTTGGTTAAGGAAAATGCAGGTGCATTAAAAATGCAAAATGCTTAGTTAGATAATAACCTGTTGTACAGTTGACAAATCAGACTCAGAAAATTTAAATGACTTTCCTAAAATTAAAGAACTACCGTATTGGTGAATTTTATGACTTCAAATTAAGTGCCTTGTCTAGTCTGACCCCCTGTACTCCTGATGGACCGTTCTTACCTGAATCTGCAAACCCGATCCTCACATTCTTCTATTTTCTGCTTCTCTTCAGTGACCCACTGCAAGAAGCCAAATCTGTCCTACATCATTTTTCAGGCACCATGTCCCAACCCACTGAACTATCTGTTTACATAAAATCCTAGTGAGCCTGATGATCACTGGTGTGTCTCATCACTAAATTTTATTTCCTAACTTCTTTATTATTTGGAGTTTCCATTCACTTTATCTCACCCAGCTCAGGATATTGAGTAGGAGAAGAGACCATGGGCAAGAACATGTGCCCAGATGCTATGATTGGAGGTCAATGAAATAAGACCACATGGGAAGAGTAAGGGTGGCTGGAGCTGCAGGGATCATGTAGCATACTGGGGAAAGGACAGTAGAAGATGGGACAGTCCACATGACTCAGAATTAACAGAGGATAGAAGCAGATACCAGAGCACTGATGAGCAGAGATTTCATTCAGGAAAACAGTAAAGGCAGTGGTGGTGTTTGTGTTGTTAGAACCGTTCTGAGGGAACTATGATAGACTTAGGACTGAAATTGTTGGGGAAAGCCATCTCTTCAGGATGAAAACAGGTCATTCACAAAATATTTATTTTTTTTTACTGATCCACTTTTTTTTTATACCAAGTAATTCTGTGCTGCAGCACTCCTCTGATTCCAAAGGTATCCATAGCTCTTGCTATGTAAATATAACCCTTGGTTGCATGTGTGCCCATACTTATACTTTCACTTTTCATTTGACTATAAAATATATGAGCCTAGGCCCCTCCAACAACTATCAGCAGTAATGTTCTCCTGAGTTAATGCTAGGCCATTGACAACTGCTCTCTGGCTGCCTCTGTCCAGTGGGGTGTGCATCCTGAGTAGCTGTGTGGTTTAGATTAGATCTCCCCAGTTTGTTGATGAGAATGTCAGGTAGGACAGAATCAAAGGCTTACAGAAGTCTAGAGAGATTACATCTATTGCATCCTTTTTATCTACAAGGCCTGTCACTCCATCATAGAAGGAAATTAAATTGGTCTGGCATGATTTGTTCCTCTAAAAGCCATGTTGGTTGCTACCCAGTCTGTTACGCTTTTCTGGGTGATTGCAAATTGATCATTCTGATGATTTATCTTAGTAACTTCCCTGGCACTGTGTTTTAGGCTGACCAATATTTCTTTTCCTTCCTTTAAAAATGGACATTGTATTTACCTTTTCTTCTTCTTTAAGGATTTTCCCTGATGTGCATGATTCTGATTTTTTTTATTATAACTATATATTCCCAAATATTTCTTTTCAGAGGGTTATAGGCTCTCTTTTGAATAATTTTCACAAATCGACTTATTTTAGCCCCCATTTCTTCATTCCCTCGATCCTTTTATTTTGTCACGTATACAACACTTATTGAAACCTAGGAGCTGTGAAAACAATAAATAGATAAGCAATGAATGAATACATCTCTTGAGAGACTAATAGTTAAGTACAGGGAACATGCAAATAAAGAGAGACTTGTGAGAGAGTGTTGAAAGTGCTGTATTGGGGTGACTCAGATGCACACCCAGAACAAGTATTTACATCAATCATAGGTACTCGGGAAGGCTTCCCAGATGAGGTGATGGGTAAGATGAGTTCTCATGGTGGAGTGTGAGTTAGCAGGTGTCAAACAGGGAAAGTGATGGGGAAAGAGTAAGACAGAGAAGAAGGCATTCAAGGTAGTGGGAAAAGATTTTACAAATGTAGAGCTCTGAGAGTAAAATGAATTAGGGGACAGCACCACATTAAAGTAGAAGTTGAGCAGAGATTTTTCTGTGGGACACTGGGGGAGCCCACTGTAATACACATAGTAGGAGAGATGATAGTGGCCGACCAGGACGATTTTGAATGCCAGTAAAATAAGTTTTGTTTCTTCATGGATGCAAAAGGAGTGTTCAACCCTCATTGATATATATGTATATATATATATGTGTGTATATATATATATATATATATATATATATATATATATATATATAAATTGAATTCTTATCATTTCAATAGCCTGATGGTCTTAAGTATCAGAAGAAGACAGAAAGAATTTAGGTCATAATCACATTCTCAAAGTACCTTGTAGACTACTAAAGGAGTAGGATTTGCAAACATAAAATAATTAAATTGCAATCTAAGTAGTTTAGGTAAGGGACAAATAAGTTTCTCAGAGTAAAGTTACGGGCGGGTCAGAGATAGCAATCTTTGAAGTTGTGTTTTAGGTATTTTATTTAAATCAAGGATAAGATAAGAAACACGTAGTTGCAGTTCACTGGGCAGATTCCAAATAACATATGCTCAAATTATAAACCGTCCTTATATCCCAACATCAGCCAATACCAGTCACACACGTAGTTTTCCAAAGCTCCAAGTCCCCGCTGTCATTGGAATGATTGTTAAATATGAAAGCAAGAGAGGAAAAAGTTACTTCATTTTTCTGATAATAACAGATTAAATAACCAAATTAACTATTGGAGTGAGAAAAATTAGACTAACTACAAAAATATTTTTAAAAGTTTGCTTGAATATACTGGAGAAATGAAGAATTAGAGATAAGCCACTTGGCCAAGAACTAAGGGGGAGGATAGAACTTTCAGGTAATGACTCTACTATTTGGGTTGTTTTCCCCTTTCCTCCCAAATATGGAGAGATTGTGCTTCACTTTTGACAACCTCAGAGGGCTACGGCAACAGGTACTAATAATGAGAATGAGTAGGTCTCACTCAATCCCTGGTCACTTCTACTTTAATAGACCATGAGGGCTGCATCCTAGGCTTATGGATGAACCATGAGCAGGTCCTTTTCTACAACTAGAGAAGCTGGGGTTGGTACCATCTCAATCTATAACGTTAGAATAAGATTTTCCTAGAATATTAGTGCCTCCAGGCACCTTGGAGACCCAAATATATATACAGGTCACTTCTGGAAGAAGATAACCCCAACTTTGGTCTTGAGTTACTTCTAGAATAATCTAAACATGAAGGGATAAGACAACATGAAGGAAAACCTGCAGAAATATCAGATAACTGAAGCAGAACTATAGGAATTCCCGTGACTGGAGTAGTCAAGCTGACATTAAAGGAGCTGTACTTGCTATGTTCAAACAGATAAAAGTGAATTGAGAACATTTTTAGAGAACTGGACAGCATAATAAGAACACAAATAAAAATTGTAGTATTGAAATAAAACAACTGAAAATGTGTTCACATGGTTTTAATAAAAAATTAGATTTACATTAAATAGTGGATTTAAAAAAGGTACAACTGAGAAAAAAATGATTCAAAAAACCCTATGAACTGTAAGGAAGATAATTAAAAAGAAAACTATACTTAGTTATACCACAAAACCTTTTAGTCAACAGCCAGAAGAGGGGTAAAAAAGACCCATTGCTTTTATAAAAATAATAATGAGATTGATAACTGAGTTCTCAGTAAGAAAAAAAAGTCAGAAGACAATAGAAAGACATTGTTAAAGTACTCGAAAAAATATAACTACCCCTAACTTCTCTAAGTAGTGAAAATACCCTTTAAGAATAAAACATGTTTTCAAACAAAAATTGAAATAATTCAATATTAGCTATACAGCACTAATGAAAATACTAAATATTATCCTTCAAGTAAATAGAGAATGATTCTAGGGTGAGCATCAGCCATTAAGGGACAAAGGAAGCAAATGTGATTAAAATAATAATGTCTTGTGAGCATCAAAATATACATAGAAATAAAATATTATGAGAGCAATGTCACATAATTGGGGAGGGAGTTAGAGTTTGAAATGTTTTAAGGTCATTACATTGTCCAGAAAGAACTCTAGAAAGGCCAATTAGGCTTAGATAAGTCAATCCATGCAGAGCAGAATCTCTAACCACTAGAAGAGATGAAAAACAGAATAAAACTAGGTAAACTTGAAACCATACCCAGAGAAACTATCAAATATAAAATTCAGAGATTAAGATCTGAAAAAAATGAATAGAGGGCCAAGAGTCAATGGGACAAGTCAAAAGAAGCTCATGTATATCTATCCAGAGTCTCCTAAGTAGGGGAAGAGAAAGGGAAGGAAAATACTTAAAAAATAATGGTTAACTTTTTTTTTGTTTTTCTAATTTGATGAAAACTGTAAACTCTAATTATAAGAAACATGAGGAAAACAACACCAAACCACATCATATTCAGTTTGCTCAAAAGCAGTGATAAAAATAAAATCTTCCTAGGTGCCCACCAATGGATGGATGTGGTGTATATATATATATATATATATATATATATATATATATATATATATATAATGAAGATTTATTCAGCCATAAGGAAGAATAAAATGATGTCATTTGCAGGAAAATGGATGGAAGTTGAAAGCATTATGTCAAGTGAAATGTCAAACTCAGAAGGTCAAAGTTGTATGTTTTCTCTCTTATGTGAAAGTTGGGGAGGAAAATCTCATGAAAATAGAAAGGAGATCAGTAGAGTCAAAGGAGGGGTTGGAGGAGAGAAAGCAGAGGTGCAGGGGAACAGAAATGAACAATTATATTGTTACAGTTTGTGCATATATAACAATGAATTCCACTATTATGTATAATTATAATGTACCACTAATATAAAAAAAGTTAAGAAACAGGAGAGATAGTGTCCTCCATTGGAGGAAACATTGAGAAAGCATCCATCTACACACCAGAACCAAAATGGCCAGAACCCTGGTCCTGGAATTCCCAGTCTCTAGAACAGGAGAAATAAATAACTGCTGTTTTTTTTCTTTTTATTTTTTTTAAATAAAATCTTAAAAGCAACCAGAGGGGGAAAATGTACATTATTTATATGCAGAGGAACAAGGGTAAGAATGATGGCAAAGTTCTTGTTAGAAACAATCCAGGTAGGAAGATCTTCAATTATTGAAAGAAAAAAAATCTGAAGAAATCCATCAACTTGGAATTCTATGCCCAGCAAAAATATATTTCTAAAACAAAGGCAGAATGATTATTTTTTTTCTAGACATACAAAATCTATAAGACTTTAGTACCATCACATCTGTACTATCATAAAGACTAAAAGTTATCATACCAACAAAGAAAAAATGATACCAGTCAAAAATCTGGATCTGTGTGTCCCTCCCTTACACATATGCACAAGGGAAGAGCACCTTAAGGGTCAGCTCTGGGTTAAATATAAAGACAGTGTTCTTATTATTTAACCATCTTTAAGAGATCATTGAGTGTTTAAAGAAAATGTCATGTGTTGTAGGATTGTAACATAGGTAGAAGTGAGTAATAGCAAAAAATCCAGAAATGAAAGAACACTAGTAATATTCTTGTATTTTAAGTATTTCTTGAATTTAGACTGTGATAAGATAAATAGTTATGCTATAAACTATAGAACCATCACTAAAATAAAATGTTGAAGAGTTTTTTTTTGCCAATAAATCAACAAAGGCAAAAAAATGGAGGTAAGAAGTACTTGGTTAATCCAAAAGAAGGCAAAAAGATAAAGAAAAATCAGTAATAAATAATAAATGGCACAAAGAGAAAATAAATAGAAAAATAGAAGACTCAATCTCACCCTAACAACAACCACATGAAATGTGATATAAATACTATAATGAATAGGCAGAGATTGGCAAATTGGATTAAAAACGACAAGCCCCAAATATATTGTGCTTACAAGAAGTAGATTTTAAATGTAAAGATACAAATAGACTAAAATAAAAGAATAAAAGAACTATTTTTAATGCTAACATTCTAACAACAATCACAAAAGCTGGAATGACTATATTTATATAAGAAAAAGCAAATACCAGAAGAAAAAATAAAGATTTAAAGAACCATTTCATAAAGACAAAGAGGTCAATTGTCAAGAGGACATAACATTTTAAATATTTTTGCACTTTTTGACAGATCTTCAAATTCTGTAAAGTAAAAACAGACTTTTAAAGAGAAGTAGACAATCTCTTATGGTCAGGTTCATATCACTGATAGAACAAGTAGACAGAAAATCAGTAAAATTATAGACTTTTACAATGCTATCAACCAATCTACTTTATATTTCCAGAAATACTTTGAGTCCACCTTGTTGACATTTTCAGAAAACTCTACCAAACAGCAAGAGAATACACATTATTTTCCAGGGGCCATGGAACATTTATCAGAATAAAACAGATTTTAAAAAGTGTAAAAGGATTATAGTCACACAAGTGTGTTCTTTGACTGCAATGAAACTAAATTAGAAATCGACAGAAAGATCTTTAGAAAATTCTCCATTATTTGGAAACCAAAGAATACATTTGTAATTAAACTTTGGGTCAAATAAGAAATAAAAAAGGGAATAGAAGACATTTTGAATTGAATTAAATTGAAAACACAGATATATTAAACAACAAATTAGGAAAGAGGAAATAAAGAAGAAAGACATCAAATCAATGACTACAGTTTAGAATTTAAGAAAATGGTAAAGGAAATAAAAATGAAATTTAAATTAAGCTCAAGGTATAAAATAAATTAATACAATTTATAAATTAATACAATTAATACAATTTAGGAAAAAAGCAATAAAATCAAAATTTATCCTTTGATAAGATTAATAACATTTATACGAACTTCTTTCCATACTGATCAGGCAATAAAGACAGGCAGAAATACCAACATCAAGAACGAGAAAAGAACATTTCTGTAGGTTCTATACATATTAAAAAATATTGGAACCTTATGTACTATATATTAAAATATTAAATTTAACAATTAGGCAAAAGGATACATTTTTTAAAGACAAACTGCTGAAGTTCACTAAGGGAGAAATAAATAATATTCACACACCTTTATTAATAAAATTGAATTTGTAGTTTAAAAAACTTATTATTTAAATTCCTATAGATGACATATACTAATAATGGTCAACACTGATTGCTTTTTTCTTGAAGATAAAGTACAAGGCAAGAATTTCCAGTCTTACCATGTTGAAAATGGTACATGAACAAGTTCTAGACAATGCAGTAGGCAAGGAAAAGAAAAAATGATTCAGATTGGAAGGAAAGAAGAAAAGTTGTATTTATTTGCAAACAACATTGTCATTTGTGTGGAAATTTTAATCTACAAAAACCTATTAGAAATAATGGGTAAATTTAGCAAGGCTGTGAAATACAAAATCAGTACACAAAGAGAGTAGCTGCAATTGGACAGGCTGGTGGAAACATGAAGCCTTGGGAACTCCTACACACTACTTGGGATTACAAAATAGTGCTAATAGGCAAGAACAGCTTGATGAATTTTTAAAAAGTTAAACATCTACCTACCATATAATTTAGTTATTTCACTTATAGATATTTATACATGAAAAATGAAGGCATAGGTCCATAGGAAGACCATACACATGAATGTGCATTGTAGCTATATTTACAATGCCCCCAAATGAAAGCAACTCAGTAATGCCTATCAATAGATAAATGGATAAAGAAATTGTGAAATGTAAAACAGAATACCCCTCAAAAACAAAATGAATGATGTTGAACATGTGAACATAGCATAGATAAACCTCAAAATAAATATGGTGAGTAAAAGGAGCCAGACCAAAATGTACATATGTATACCTCCACTCTTAAGAGAATTCTAGAAAACGCAACTAATATACAGTTCAAACAGAAATTAGTGCTCAACTAGGGGCAAGAGGTCATGGGGAAGGGTTAGGAGGGTTACAGATGGGCATGAGGAAACTTTGGGGAGTGATGGATATGTTCACTATCTTGATTTTGTGATGGTCTCTTGGATGTATACAAATGTCAATACTTATCAAATTATACATTTAAATACATGTAGTTTATTGTATGTGAATTATATTTTAATAAAGCTGTTAAAATCAATTTGCATTTATTTTTTGTCAGATTCAAAATACCTATTTCTAAAATAGCGCTGTGAAAAGTATAATCGATATACAATAAACTGCACCTATTTAAAGAATACAACTGGATGAGTTTGGACATATGCTTATACTCATGAAACCATTGCTACAATAAAAATGATGGACATGTTTATTGTCTCCAGAAGTTTCCTTGTGTCCCTTTATTTCCCTCTCTCTCTCTTTTTCTCTCTCTCTCTCTTTCTTTTTGTTAATGGTAGTAACACAATAAAAAGTCTATCTACTCTCTTAAAAATGTTCAATATAATAATATTGATTTAGAGTCACTTGAACTAATTGGTAAGAGGAACTTGCATTCCTGTATGTGAGAAACTATAAAATCTGTAAACTATCTATTTTGTAATAGCATGAGTATCATTATATATACTAAAGCATATTCTCACTGGAAACTCAAACAATTACTGAGAAAAATTATGACCTACATACATTTAGGGACATACTATGAAAACACTCAACATTATAGAATAAAGTCTCATCTGTCTCAATTCTTATCAACGCACATACTTGTGTGTGTATGTGTGTGTGTGTGTGTGTGTGTGTGTGTGAGAGAGAGAGAGAGAGAGAGAGAGAGAGAGAGAGAGAGAAAGAGAGAGAGTCCAAATAATTTATAAAAATAAAAGAAAGATAATTAACACAAGAAACTATTTGAAGAAGCAGCAGTAGGAGGTCTTGTTGTAATAAACATGGAGATATGTTTATAAAGTTACAATGATTAAAAGTCTAGTATTGTCATAGCGTTATAGAGTGAAATGTAATTGAGAGCTCAGATTTAGATACATGAGTATTTGGCAATGCTGAACTGTGGAGTAGTGGGGATAAGGAAGTCTTTTCAAAACTATGCAGGGTCAATTGGTTAACCTTATGAACAGCAACAAAAAATGTCACATTTAATCCCTGTCTTTCATCATATGCAAACATATATTGCTGATAGGTAGTACTGAGCTATAAATTCTGGAAGATCGTGTAGGAAAATATTTTCATGATATGTAGATATTTCTTAAACTATATAACACTTACTTCCCATAAAGGAAAAGTTTGAGAATTTAGGCTACATTAAATTTAAGAGCTTCTACTCATCAAAAGACACTAGAAAGTGAAAATTCAAACCACATAGGAGAACAAGATTTTGCAGCACAAATGACAGACAAATGCTCAATATATAACAAACTCCAACAAATCAAATGCATAAGGGCATATAACTCAATAGCTAAGTAGTCAAAAGACTTTGGTTCTTTTTAAACAAGCCTATCCAGCTGTGTGGGAAACATAAAATGTGTTCAACCTCATCAGTAATCATGGAACTGCTGATTAAAACCATAGTGATAAAACACCACCCATCCATCAGAATGGCTAAGATGAAAACCGGCTCCCAAGTGTCATAGCCAAAGATAGAGGTCCTGGAACTCCAAAACCTTGTTGGAGTGAAATTGGATTAACCACTTTGGAAACCATTTTGGCAGCATCTACTATAAGTATTTACATTTATGGTGATCTGCAATTGCATTTCTTTTTTTTTTCTTTTTTTTATTGGTTGTTCAAAACATTACAAAGCTCTTGACATATCATTTCATACATTTGATTCAAGTGGGTTATGAACTCCCATTTTTACCCCGTATACAGATTGCAGAATCACATCGGTTACACAACCACTTTTTTACATACTGCCATACTAGTGTATGTTGTATTCTGCTGCCTTTCCTATCCTCTACTATCCCCCCTCCCCTCCCCTCCCCTCCCCTCCCATCTTCTATTTCTACCCCATCTACTGTAATTCATTTCTCTCCCTTGATTTTTTCCCTTTCCCCTCACATCCTCTTTTTTTTTTTTAAAGAGAGGGTGAGAGAGAGAGTGAGAGAGAGAGAGAGAGAATTTTTTTTTAATATTTATTTTTTAGTTTTCGGCGGACATAACATCTTTGTTGGTATGTGGTGCTGAGGATCTAACCCGGGCCAAACGCACGCATGCCAGGCGAGCGCGCTACCGCTTGAGCCACATCCCCAGCCCCCCTCACATCCTCTTATATGTAATTTTGTATAACAATGAGGGTCACCTTCCATTTCCATGCAATTTCCCTTCTCTCTCCCTTTCCCTCCCACCTCTCGTCCCTGTTTAATGTTAATCTTTTTCTCATGCTCTTCCTCCCTGCTCTGTTTTTAGTTGCTCTCCTTATATCAAAGAAGACATTTGGCATTTGTTTTTAAGGGATTGGCTAGCTTCACTTAGCATAATCTGCTCTAATGCCATCCATTTCCCTGCAAATTCCATGATTTTGTCATTTTTTAGTGCTGAGCAATACTCCATTGTGTATAAATGCCACATTTTTTAAATCCATTCATCTATTGATTGGTAAATATCCACTGAAAATGTGTAATCTTCTACAAACAAGAACATTCACGTCAGGATCCTTTTTCCAAGTTAGCGTGAACTTGACTCCCAAGTCCTTGACCTATAATAAATGAACCCATTCCCTGCAATTTATTTTGCAAGGAAAACAGGTGAATTAATGCTTTGCTCAGAAACAAAGCTGAATGTCACAGACGTAATATTTAGCCAAAAGGAACTAGCCTTAAAAAAATGCTTAATGAGTGATTCTATTTGTGTATAATTTAATAAATAGGCAAAACTTTATTAAAGAATTTGGGGATGTATGCATAGGTAGTAAAGACAAAAAGAAGAGAGTTTTTTTATAATTTATAAATGTAGGCAAAAAATCATCTTCTTTGGTGGGTCAGCAGGGGGTTTAGGTGAGAGGTGGCTGAGGGGGAGCGGCACCAGGAGTACACTTTGAAAGGTTAGCAATGTTTTGTTTTCTGAACCCTGAGGCATTTACACTGACTTTCAATATGGTAATCCATTATTTGTATATTTATATGTCAAGTACTTTGCTATCTATATGCTATGATTTTATATATATATACATGTACATATACATATATTATATATATACATATACATATATTATATATATATATATATATTTTTTTTTTTTTCAAGTAGGGAAAGAAAGTAAGCTATGAAACTCAGGAGTATCTTATGTGGAAATGACCATGCTGGTGGGTTTCTAGGAAGCCTGATTCCTTCTCCTCGCTGGCTATTTGTTTTCCACTGTTTTCTAAAATACTCCACGCATTTTCACCAATTATAGCTTCATCCTGGCATACTAAGCACCTTTTGTAAAAATGCAAATACCTCTGGTAGTTTGAAGGGCTGTCATCACAGGTTTCTTGTTTCCAGATCCCAGAATTCTGTCTAGCAAGTCTGCAATGATTCATTTACACTATGGGTTAAACTGTCTTTCCTGAGCGAGGCAGGAATTTGACTGCCATTTATAACATTGTTTCTACAGGGATTAAATTCAGATTTCAAAACAAAGCATAGGAATATGATCTATTTGTCATTTGGGGAATGCCTGTACAGTGACTAGCACTATGTAAGGAAGAGTTGACAGGGTTTACTTTCTGACCAACTGTGCTCAAGTTTTTGGTTGACAGATTATTCGTTACTTTGCTGGAAGAAAATTGTTATGTCTTTTTATTGACTCAGTTTTCTAATTCATAAATGTGGTTCAAAATATCTACCCCCAAAAGATGTTAGGGGCTTGAATGAGATAAAATGTTATATAAATATAGAAAATAATGACTTCAAATTCACAAGTCAGAATAAAGTTGGGTATAGGAGATAAGGCACACTAATAAGACTATCCTATGGGACAAAATCATTGTTGCCTTAAGTGATATTTCGTTTCTCACAGTGTTTGGGTTTTGAGCAACTCCTTCATAATTAAATTCCATTCCATCGTTTCCATGGGCTCAGAAGATATTCATAGAGCACTTCTAACTTAAGTTTTATAAAGCTTTGTGAATTGACATCCATATTTTCATCTGAATGCCTTATCCGTAAGTAATTCCCATAAGTATAGAGATGGGAGTCTGGCATATAGTCACCAATAAAATATTTGTTCGTTTATATTTATTCAAACTGTTCTTGAATCTTTATGGTCTAAATCACATCTTTAGCTGGAATGTTCTTAGGTAGCCTATCTATGATCTAATGTGTGCATTATCTAATGTATTATCTAATGCAGCTTTGTCCTATGATTATTTTGTGTAGACTTGTGAGTACTTTCCCTAGATTTAGGCTGTAAGGAAAATGACCCCCAGAATCTGAAGTTACACTGGACCTTAGGAAAGATTCTGAGATGTTTCCTTTAAAGTTTTCAAGCATGAGTCAACCCGTGATTGATCTAGACAGCATATAGATCATTAGGTATTTTTTTCTAGAAAAGAGAAAATATTGACATATCAAAGTCTTTTCATAGAGCCTCCATGGAATTATAAAAAATAATGACAGTTTTCCATTGTATTTGTCCAGATTTATGCCTATCCTTGGGACACTCAGTGACTCCTTGCCATGATTTGAGGGTGCACTACATGGACGGTCATTGCACCAGAGTCACAGCTGTCAGACAAACATGGCATGCACTTACAACTTTGTCCTTGTTAGCTCCATACCAGCCAAACCTACGGGTCTTGCAGAAGAGATTTAGTAGCAGGGGAAAAGCCTTACACATGCTCTATTAGTCACAATGAAACATCCTTTATTTAAAGAGTAGCAGTTCTACAACCTTGTGTTTCCAAATTGGGGAGAAAAAAAGGTTAGCTTTTCCATTCCTTTAAAACTTCTATTTCAACGTTCCTAATGCAAATCACCTAACTTATACATACGGGTCATTGAGCTGGCTCAGGTCACTCTTCTTACAGCCACTGGGTGGAAGAATGGTGTCAGTCCACTATGGCCCAGGATGTCTGGAGGGGAGATAACATCAGAGATTGAATTAGCTGTTGTGTAGGCTCTTGGGCTTTGGTCTGATGAACCATTTGGACACATAGAAAATAGAACATTTCAAGTGGCCCGTCCTCCTGGGAGTCATGCAGCTGCCTCTGTAAAGCTCTTTGTGAGAGTTTTCAATAAGCTATTAAATTGATTATTTAAATTTGAATCAAAGGGGGATATTGGCCAAATTAATCCGAAGCAAAGAAATGTTGCATTCTGTGGATCTCTTAAATTTACGAACATTTATCTTCTCATTATCCAATCTTAGGGGGAAAATTTTTGTTGATTAATTATTACTCTCTCTACCGTGGATGCCTTGCCTTTTAGTGAAGGAATAAGGAGCTGAGAACAGGGAAAAGGAGCTGCCTCTTGATGGTCCCGGGTTTTTGTATCTTTCCTGGAGATTTTATTTTTCCATTATTGTTTACGCTGACAGATCACCTCATTGTGGTTCTGTTGCTCATGGTCCGCAGGAACAGGAGAGCTCATAGACAGGAGCATGGCTGGTTTCATGGTGACCCAAACCTAGCCTGGACTTCAAAGAACTTCCTCTTCTCTCTGCATGAAGAGCTCTTTAAAGAAGTCCTTTTTTCCTTTTACAAGGTGAATGCTTCAAAGCTTGTGGGAGAAGTACTTCCTGTTCTCTGTTTACCTTCCCAAGGTGAGGAGTTCACAGACATTTCTCTGTTTGTACAGTAGAATCTAGGCGCTGGCTTTGAGGCGAGGGCTCTCCTCCATCCTCTTCTGTCAGGAGCTTCCCGGGCTCATTTTTCACTTACTGATGCACTAAAGAAGCTGTGCCAGGAACCAAAAAAAGCTGCATTAAATTCCTCTGGAGTATATTTCTGTCAACATTGTGTATCACTCAAGAAAAGAACTCGATCCTGTTTTCAAAGCCTTCTTTTCTTTTACAGGTTACAAAAAAATGTTCACAGAATGGCCAGAAATGACAGGCAAAGCGGAGGAGTGGGAAAGTGCAGTTATTTTCTCACTCCACGTGGAGGAGGAGTGACTGTTAAACAAGGGGACAGATTTCTAACCTATGCACTGGGAGCTGTACGTCCATTTGAAGATCAGCCCTCAGTTCAGACAACTTTGGGATGCTCCCTAAGTATCGGGCTATGTGCAAGAAGATGCAGACATGGTTCTGGAGACATTCTGAAATTGTGTTCAGAACGGGCAGGGCATCATTTTATACCATTTGTAAGAATCTTTTATCTGCCCTGGGAAGCTCTGTGAGGCTGCAGGCAGGCACTGTACCTTGGTAGTCTGGAAACTTCCTTTGAGGAATAGAATGGCGATTGGTAGTTTTTAAGAATTTTTAAAAAAATGGTTCATGCATTAATACAGAAACTCTTTTAAGTGAAATTTGATAGGGAAAGAGCTAAAATACATTTGGAGTTGCATCTGTTAAGATGCTTTCTCCATCTCATTTAGCCAAATCTGCAGATAAATAAATTAATGGCGAGATTTACATATATACTATGGTCAGGGGTAATACAAGAACATCACACCTATTGGAAGCCAAATGAAAGAAAATAGACCAAAATATCAGTGTCAGTGATTGAATTATGAATTTTTTTTAATACATTGAGAGTCGTCAAAGTAAATTCATGTTCTAAAATGTAACAAAGCAGAATTTCTTTTGCAAGGAATACGAAGTCTGAGCCTGAGAAAAAATTATAAGCAAGATCAAAAATATTTTAAGCAGTGCAACCATGACAAATACATTATAAGATAAAGATAGCTGCCTTTCATTGACAGTTTCCTTTATGCTAAGCATAGCGTTCCACGCGTCATGCAAATGATCTCTAAAATGATCTCTAATCGACAAAATGCCTTGCAAAGTGAATGTTTTAATTCTCATGTCAAGTTTACAGAAACTGAAGTGTCCTGAGATCAGGTCACTTTCTGGAGGTCACCCTTGATGAATGAGTTGGAGGGTAGGCCTTTTGGACTCTGAAGCCTTTGCTCCTTCAATGATACTGAAGGCCTCCGCAGGTGTCTGTTCAGTCTTCCCATTAGCTCAGGGCCAATGCGGTGGCATCAGTGACTTGTTACAATGTGACTTGAACAACCTGAGACCTCCTGGACTCCTCAGAAGCGGGTCAGGCACGCCCTCTTCCCAGGCTCTCCATGCACAGTCCCCATGTCCATCCACACTCTCTGCCTGCCCCTCCCTTCCTGCCTGCAGAGTTCCCTGTCCCAACTTTTCCACTCTTGCAGAGGCAATCCCAGGTCTCCAATGCCACAGTGACTCCTGGGCTTCTCTAGTTGTGAAGTCCTCTGCCCCATTTTTTGACCTCCCTATCTACCTGATACCTGCTTTTATTTATTTATTTTTATGTGGTGCTGAGGATCGAACCCAGGGCCTCGCACGTGCTTGGCGAGTGCTTTACCGCTAAGCCACAACCCCAGCCCTGGCACCTGTTTTTTTGACAACTCGTAGTTTTCAGGTCACAATTTGATATTTTTTTGCATATATGGTTTTCTCTCTGAAACTCGAATCTTCTTTTGTTGAGGTCAAGAGTGTGTAATTTATTTAGTTTTTGCATTTATTGTGGCACAGCACAGTGGAGAAAGGAACAGAATGTAAAGTTAGTGAGTCATTGGCTCTACTACTTTTGAACTCTGTGACCATTTATAGGTTATTTACTTTCCTTACCTTGTAGTTTCCTCTTCTGTAATTTGAGGCTAATGATACTAACTATATCATAGATTTCTTAGTGGAATTAGAGACATAATATCTGTATTTTTTTAAAAAAAACTTTGGTGGTGCTGGGGATTGAACCCAGAGTCTCATACACTCTAGGCAAATGCTCTACCACTGAGCCACCATCTCCAATCCTGCAATAACTATACAGCTTGGTACCTTTATGGGACATTGAGATCTCCCAATAAATATTCTTCTTAGTAGTGCTCTTATTATCATTGCTGGTCGTATGCTCCTGAACAAACAATAAAATTGGTAATTGGCCAAATTCTATTGTTATATTGTGTGCATCTATGAATATGTAACAACAAATCCCACCATTATGTAAAACTAAAATGCACCAGTAAAACTCTCTGTGTGTGTGTGTGTGTGTGTGTGTGTGAGTGTGTGTGTGTTAGGGGAAACAAAGAATAAACCTGGTAAACTATATCATAAAAAGAGAGGAAACAGAATTAAAAAAAAAACTCACCCTACAAATCTTTTCACTTTGGAATCTTTTTAACATGCATACATATCCATTTTTATTTAGAAATAATTTGCATTTACCTTCAACATCCATGATACTTTTTAGAGAGCTAACTATTCAGAAAACACTCGATATACATTTGCAGAATGCATGAGAATAAATATGGCCACCCTTAAATAACAGCTAGAGAGAGAAGAAAATTTTTAAAAAATCCAAGAAAAAGAAACAAAAGAGCTAGCTAAGGAGAATTTTCAAAATAATATTTTGGTTGGTACAAAAACACAGATGGGTTTAAGAACTCAGGTGGACTGTGCAAATAATCCTGATAGGTGGGGGAATGTTGAGTGCTGTGGTCTTTTCATACGAGTGGTTACTTCACCCTGGAGTGATTCACAAGGAAACAGGTGAGACTCACAATGGACTCCCTGCTCATGTTAGCCGTGGTCAGTGACTCACACATGGATCACAGCATTTGTCTCTCATAGCATGATTATTAGTAAAATATGACTAATACTTCCAAGCTAAATGGTGATTCTAAAACATTTCCCAAAGAACCAAATGCTTAGTTATGCAAGTCCCTGTCTTAGGAACCTTATCAGACAAAATAAATGATCTCATCACACTTCTCTCCTATGTGCTCTCAAAGCAGTGTCCTTGGAGTTAGGATTCAATTTCACCCTCAGAATTTTCCAGTCACAGCTAAACCTGCTTCTTTCCTACTGACACCAGGGCAAGGCTGCCTAGCATTACAAGAAGACAAGAAAATAGCTGTGGAATTTCTAGGCCTTCGGCTCTCACCTGGAGTTTGTCCTGGGTGGGTTTGCTGTGCATGGGGCTTAAGCCTTAGGTTTTACTCCTGTGAATGGCAGAAGGAAGGTGACAAGTTTAGGTCACAACAATGAGTAATGAGGGCCATCAATCAACTGTCCTCTCGATTACTGGAAAGGGTCGAGTCTTGAAAATACCAATCTGAAGGACAAGGGTTCTTCCAATGATAGGCTTACAAGGAACCCGAATCCTCTGTGCCTTAAAACCTGGGTGTGTTTGGAGCAATATCAGAGTCCCACAATGTCCTTCAGATGTTAAATTATTTTTCAAAACTGCTTCCACTCTTCCTGTTGATGAGCAGAACACCCGTAACCTAATTTATGAAACATGCAATGACACACACATTGGTTCAGTAAAGAAAAACTCAACGAAAAATCTCTTCCCCTCTGCCCACCCTCACCCACACACTCAGCCCACCTCTTCTCCACTCAGCTCACCACCTGGAAATCTCCAATGTACCATGTTCTGGCTCTTCTCCAGAACTCAGCCTTGATGTCCCCTCAGTGACAGCTAGTGCTCCTGACCCCATCCCTAGTTCCTGTGGCCAGTGTCCTCAGGTGTCACCTTGGGTGATATCACCTTTCCAAAGCCTTTCCTGAACATTCCTTCCTCCCAGGAATAATTGAGATTTTGCTTTCAGATATTCTTGCAGCTCACAGTTCACCCCGGCTCCCAGGAGAACCCCTAGTGCACAGTCATCCATCTGCCTGTGGCTTGTGGGTCTTCCCCCCAGACTTGACATTGCCTAAGGGAGTGGCTGTGTTACTAGTGGAAGAGTTCAATCATTAAATCCTAAATATGATCATTTTTTTTGTTTGTTTTATGGACGAGGAAACTTGAGCATAGTAAGACTAAATAATTTGTTCCAAATGATGCATTGACACAATGGCAAATCTCGAACAGGATTTAAACAAGATTTCTTTGAATCCAAAACCCACTGGATGTTAGTGTGCCACTAAAGTTTTTAGTGACCTCTAAGTTAAGGGAGATGACGACAGAATCCCTGAATGGTCATTATTAGTTTCACTCGGATTCTCTGTCTTATTTTGAGTTACCCAAGAACTGGACTTCTTATTTTCCTTTTTTTCTTTTTACAATGTCCTATTGCTTCCAACTAATCTCTTTCTTTTGCTTGGAATTTGACTAAAAGTTTCATCTTCATGAAACAAATTTTTTAAAAAGTTTATTGCTACAGCTCTCCCTTCTCTCTTCCGATGTTTCTTATTAGACAGAGTACGTAAGAGCTAGGTATGTGAAGGAGAGAGGGTTGGGTCTTTGGAGATACAAAGATGGAAGTGAAATGCCTTTTATTTAAGTGTCACCGTGCATTTCAGCTTGGGGGATAAGCTAGAACTCTGCAGTGGGGATATGGGAGCAATGGTGGACTAAAGAGAGAGGGCATCTCCTTAAGTGGAAGCAGCCAGCGGAAAGAAGGGAGCGCAGGAAATCCACAGCTATCCTTTTCCCCTTCCTCTACCCTGACCCTACAGAGAGGATTCTGGGCTGTTAGTAGGGTATAGAATGGATATTGTGGGAGTTCCCAAACAGTAAAGGAGTTTTCAGTGACAAAGAGGAAAGAGAAATGAGTTTAAGAGAAAAATTCCATTCTATGGCAGGGGAGAAAATTGGGACATTTCCATGAGAGCCACTTCCTTGTGTTGGCGTTTTCTGGAGTCTTCTAGGTGAGGATATTAATGAATGGGTTATCATGTTCCCATCCCTTGATGGCTAGAAGGTAATTAAAATGAATATTCCCAGACATTAACCTTAAAGTTTTTGTTTTGACCGATCAGCATGGTCTAAGAATCTGAATTTTAAAAACACACTAAATAATTTAAAAATAGGTGTTTTGTTTGCCAGACCTTAAAACCCATTGGCTGTCCTGTTCCTGAGATTCAGAACTTACTTTGTGACCTAAAATAGTCATATGACCTCATGGTTTTTCTTTAATGCATAGAGTTACAGTCTATTAATTAAACAATAGCATTTAATTTAAAGTATATACCGAGAACAAAAGACCTCGTTTTTGTACATCTAAAGCAGATATCATTTATCTTATTGTTGGAAGTTCTGTGGTAATGTTGTGCTTTTTCTCCAAATAATTGGCATTGTGACATTCTTCTATCTTCATTTTTTAATGGTTTAATATGATTTCCCTCCCTGTTTCAGCTTCCTATTTAATCTGCAACTGCCTGTTAAATCAGCTTCCGTTTCCAGCAAAGACTGAGGCTGCTTTTGTTAAGATTAAACATTCTTCTTCTTCTTCTTCTTCTTCTTTTTTTTTTTTTTTTTTATCTGACCCAGCTTTCAGCTTCATCTACTTAGTTATATCATTGCTTGGGTAGCAGAAATTGCCAGGTTGTCACCCAGGGGGGAAATCAATTCAGGAAAGCAGGCCAAGGCTGTGCCTTTGACTACAGAGCATCTCTTTTCTTTTTCCAAGCCTATCTGTCTCAGCACACCTGGGTATTCCTCCCCAGGGCTCAGAAGAAGTTTGAATTGCCCTGCTCTTAATTAGCCACATCCCTTGCCCCTTCTATTACAGGTGAACATGATTCATTCTCTTGTATATATTCCTAGGAGAGAGACTCACTGAAAAAAAAAAAAGGACACATCATTGTAAAATAAAGATGAGGCTAGTGGTGAAGTGCTTGAAAGATAATTCCCCTCTATTGTTCTAGAAAGCTGTTAAAGAAAATGTTTCTCGTGACATAATCCAACATCCAAGGCTGAGCTAGGATTGCTCGTCTTCCTCAAATTTACACGTTTCAAAGTACATCACCCACCCCACCCGTGTCATGTAGCATTCTTCTGCTTTTGGCTTGAACTTGATTGTTCTGAATCCCCATGTACAATCTCTTACGGAGAGCACAGCATGTAGAGGCTTCCCTGGGGCTGTAGAATTCCCATATTGGATGAGAATTTGTGGGTACCTATGTACATTTTTCGGAGGATATTTTTCTTAGATTGAGCTCCTTTATGAAGCATGATACTGAAAAGATTAAGAACTATTGAAGTCATGGTCCAACACTATAAAAAATTAGCATGGCCTTGCAACAGTAGTATTTTTCCACGGGACTCAGGGTTGTTTTTCCATAGGAAACAAAATCTTTAAGTTAAGGTTCTTCTTCAGGAGAACTCTTGTTTTAGAAGGAACTGCAATATGACCACCCCCCCCTCCTACCAGCCCACCCCTTGAGCCTTAGGGGCCATCTATCTCCAAGTTAGCTTTTGTGATCATTCACATGGACCAAGGGCAGGGTACTTAGTTTTAATTAACTCTCACACCCCATTCTAAAGTATCCATTTTTAAAGGCATCCTGATTCCAGATCTTTTTTTTTTTTTTTAAGGATGGAGAAAGAGACCCTAGATAGTTGGAAGACACAGCACATAAAAATATCCTCTCCCCTTTCCTATGCTATGAAGACTTTCGAGACAAAGATTCTTTATTTTAAAAATAATGCTGTGGTCAAAAGGGCAGGTCAGTGGCTCTTTTGTAAAGGGATCAAATTCCAGATGGGCGTTGAAAAGAGATGGGGGATCTTAATGATCCCTTAAAATGTTTTCATTATTATTAACTACCTGAGAGTGTACTAAGTCTCACTTTAAGACACAGCAGCATAACCTACAGAATTTAGTTTATATCAAAATCAAGTGCTTTCTTTTCTCACCTTTAAAATAGAAACAGTGAGACTACCTTTCGCATTCAATGTAATTACAGAAGCAAAATGTTTACTTAGAACTGAGCCAGATAAACATTCAAAACACATTTGCTAGGTTTATTCTTACAATATCTGTTGAATAAAAATAAAGAAATACAAAAATGGGATGCTTCTATCCACAGTTATCTTTTTGTTGTTGTTGTTTAGTCTTATTTGGTCTGAGTTCTTAACACTTTGCTGGGATAATTATCTAGACAACAGGGTCATATCCTTTTTAAAAAATTTACCTGTTTTATTTATTATTTACCTATTTCCTTTTTGATAGCCTCATGTTGATACCATATTTTCCTGGATCTCTTACTTAATCTAAGAAATATATCTGTCCTCTATTCAATTTCCTCAGGATTCTATGCCTTATGACTAAGGACTTTCAAAAAAAAGCTGCTAAATATTTCATGCTGCTATGAAATCTAAAATAGATTTTATATCTTTATGATACTATTTTCATTTAATTAGGGCTTCTTTGGAAATTGTGTCTTAGAGGGAGTGGCCCTAGTAATAGAAATTTGCGGCATGTTGGAGAAGATATTTTCAAGACCAATATAATTTTCAACTTGAGAACTTTGTGGAAATACTGCTCTGCCCATCCATGGGTAAGACGACCCTACGTTAAAGTCAGTCTCAGGCATAATTAAAGACACCTAAAATTTTTTTAAAACATTATATATTGTGCTTGTTTTTCAAGAATGTATTGGGAGTATTAGGATCATGTTTTAATATCTAAAAAATTTTCCCATTTCATCAAAATAGGCAACAAATAGATGTATTGCCACTCCAAGAAACTGGTATTAGACAAGCAGCTAATGGGCCATAGATCTCAAGCATTATGAACACTAGGAACAAGAGCAAGCCCACCCAGTTCCATGGAACATTTTATTAGATTTAAACACAACTACAGACAATTTCTTTAATTCCCAGGTTTCTCTTCCAATACGTTTCTCTGTATATGTTAAAGAGATGAGTAAAGACAAATTTCTTGTTCAACACATTAATTCAAGTCATTAAAACCACCTACTTATATGAACACCGAACCACATTCCAAATTTATGTCTTATCACAACCTCCAAACACCTCTATTCCTAAGTGTCCCATTATCTCCTTGTTAAGAGTACAGAACACCTTTTTTTCCCCCCTTATATCCATGAGCTAGTGAACCAGGTTGTTTCGGTCTTGCCTTTTAGCAATTTGTAATTCACCTGTGGAACCTGCGATGGTATGGTATTTTTCCGCTGGCTCACAGCATAGCATGTTCCTAACAGGGATTAAATATTTATATATGAAAAAGAAGAACATTTGTGGTTGCTTGACTTTGGATAAAATTACAGGTCTATCAATCTTAGGGCTGCTGAGCATGAAATCAGGAAGTATTTTTCCGTCCACAGAATATATTGTATTGCAAAGTTTGGTGTATTTTAGGAGCAATGCTTGTGTTGGAGAGGGAAAGGTGGAAAGCAAAACAGACTAACTACAGTAAATTCAATCCGCCTCCCAGTTGTGATCTCTGTGTTAGCTCCTATCATGAGGTTTTCATCTCTGCCCGTGGGCACTGGGCTTGATGAATCACACCTCACTCTTTCCCACTGCTCCCATGTGGCTATCATTCAAGTTGTTGACAAGTATCTCTATGACGCGGCAGAGGTACCCAGGCCATGATTGCAAGACAACTGGGAGAGGTTCTTGTTGTTATTTGCTTTCTTGAGAGGGAAGAAAAGGATGGAATGAGTGATTTCTGTGGCTATCCTTTCAGTCAAGTATTTTGGCTAGTGTGGAAGATTGAACCTTCTTACTAGAACTAAACTGGGAGATTAGATTTTTTTTTTCCCTATTTGAATGGTTGTTGAAGTTGCTGAGTTATTGCTTCATGGTTGGCCATCTCTTGGCAATGGGAACTATCTACAATTAGATACACTATCAATCTGCCTTTGAGAATAATTTTTGTTGATGCTACTTAGAAGGTAGCCAGTTGCCCCACATGACTGTTGAGCACTTGAAATGTGGCTTGTTCAAAATTGCATGTGTTTAAGCATGAGATTTCATAGACTTCATATGAAAGCTTAGTAATTTTTGTTTATTGAAACATTGAAATGATAATAGTTTAGAAATACTGTCTTTAAAATATTATGAAAAACAAGGTCATTTTTTTCTATTTAAATGTGGTAATAAAAAATTTAAAATCACACATGTGGCTTGCATTATATTCCTATTGGACAGTAGTGTTGTATACCAAATCATTTGATCCTTTGGATCAAAGTTCCAGGTTAACAATCTTAAGAGTAAGTGTTAAACCCCACTGCTCATCATAAGTACAAGTCAAAACATCATTTGTATTCTTGTAGCTGGAAAGGAAAAAAATAACTTTTTTTTTGGTAAAACTACTTCATATTTTCCAAATGTCACTTGTTCAATAGGCACATAATCACAAAGACAACTTTAAAAAAAGAAACAATTAAGATTCTCTAAGCAACATAGTTCTGTTTTGTGAAGACATGCATTCTACCCAACAACCTGACACAATGCCATCTTCTTGAAAATCTTCAATAGATCAAAACAAAGGATTTCTTCCTTTGGTCTTGGTGCTAAAAGGAGCTTTTCAAAGTG
The DNA here is from genome assembly GCF_045843805.1 of Urocitellus parryii. NCBI lineage: Eukaryota > Metazoa > Chordata > Mammalia > Rodentia > Sciuridae > Urocitellus > Urocitellus parryii. Next base: position 71,980,683 of record NC_135539.1, on the reverse strand, counting down.
ACAAAAAGAGAGACAATTCAAGACCTATTTAAAAGATGAACAGTAAAAAGTGGGAGGATGAGGGCTGGGGTTGTGGCTCAGTGGTAGGGCGCTCACCTAGTACATGTGAGGCCCTGGGTTCCATCTTCAGCACCACATAAAGATAAATAAACAAATGTATTATTTCCATCTACAACTAAAAAACATTTTTTTTAAAGCAGGAGGATGAGTGAGACTGGGGCATCAAGACTGATCCCCAGATTTCTATCATGAGCAAGATTGTAAGTACAAAAGAAGAAAATTTTTAGAAAAAAAAGAAAAGATAAATTTAAAAAAAGAGAAAGAAAAAAAATGTTTAGGAAGGGGGAGATTCCTATTTAGAAGTTGGTGAATTGAAGTGTTTGTAGAACATTCAAAGAGAATAGCTGGTCCAGTAGGAGTGCATATGTCAGAGCACTTAATAAACCATAAGTCAAGGCTTTATAGGATGCACTGCCTTTTAGCATAAAGAGAAAGGCCCGGGACCTTCATACATTGCATCATTATAAAATGATTTCATCATTTTGGATAATAGTTTGTCTATTCCTCTAAAAGTTAAATGTAGAATTAATATATGATTCAGAAATTCCATTCTTATGTATACATATCTCCAAGAAAATGAAAACATGTATTCACACAAAATCATGTCAACAAACGTTTAGAGAAGCATTACTCATAATACTTAGAAAATGTCCATTAACATTGGATAACAAAATGTAATTCATCTGTGCAATGGAATCTCATGAATATTATTCAATAGTAAAAAGGAACAAAGTGCTGATATATGCCACAAAAACATGAACCTTGTGAACAAGCGAATGAAGAAGTCATAAAAGGCCACATATTGCACAATTCCATTTATATGAAACAATCAGAATAGGAAAATCAAAGTTGATTAGTGGTTACTTTTGTCTGGAGGAAGAGGGAAGGGGGAATGAATGGTAGTGGGTACGGTTTCTTATCAGTGTGTGTGTGGTGATAAAGGTGTTCTGAAAATGACTGTGGTAATAATGCTACAAGTATGTGAATTATGCTGAACCCACTAAATCATAATCATTAAGGGTGAGTTTTATGGCATATGAAATATTGCTCAGTGGATCTGTTGAAAACAAAAGTCTATTGGGCCGGCAGGTCAGTGAGCACTTCCATTTCCACCGTATTTTGTCCATGCAATAAGAATAGGAGGCTTTGCTCTTGGCAGAATGATAGTACAAAGTAATAGATAAATATTTCAATAACAATGTAGAGGTACTGATAAAATAGAGTAAAACACTTTTAAGATGCCACCTTCACCTTCAGGAAAGAGTGATTCCCTAGTGCCAGATATTGGGGCAGCAAACACTCTTGAAGCAGGTGAACAACCTGGGGGAGTCAATGGGTTGGTTTCAATTTTAGCCAAGGGGCTGAGCTAACTGTCCCAACTGGCAGGTAAGATCTTGTGAGGAGGGAGCTGAAATGGAAACCCCAGCTAAAGCCAGAGTTCTGAAGGGCTATCCACTCAGCAAAAGGAAACTAAAATAAACCTGGCCACCAACAAGAAAATACTAAAAAAAAGGCTCATTTCCTTTTGGCTTTCAGGCAGAGCCAAGTTTTCTTATAAGAAATTAGAATCCTAGTCTTGTTTCTTAAGTAGGGTTGGAATCAAAATTTCTTACTAAGAAATTAAATTAGTCCAGAGACATTAATATTTTTGGACTCTTTGGAAGACCCAAAGTAACTTCAGAGGGTCTTCTTTCAACCAGGGTATTTTGAAATTACCATCAAAAAAAGGAAAAAAATAAATCATACTAAAGATGAGCTCACCATCATACACTGAAAAAAAGACACAAAGAACAATTGAAAGAATCAAAAGCCTGCATATTTCAACAGACCACAATATTATCCTTTATCTCCAAAACTTAGCAAAATTAAATCTGGAGGAGATTATAAAGTAAACATTTTATTAAGACATGAAGTATGAGGCAGTCTGAAGCCATGAAGTAGCCATGTTTGTTAAATGGAAAGGACTTTTTAGAGTGTTGAGTTAAAGAAAAAATGACTTCTCTAGAAAAATAGAATTTATATGTAGAAAAAGGGAATAGAAATGGGAATTGGGATTAAGAGATAAATAAAATAAAATAATAATAGGGTCCTGTATGGGCTGACGAGGCCAGCAGGCTGTGATCTGAGGATATGTCCCGATAACATAGCAGGGAGGTACAAACAGAGCCAAATGGCTTCTACTGAAATCCCAGAGCTGCAACCTCATCATCTGGGCCACTCTGGTTAGGCAAGTTACTTAATCACTCTCTGTCTCAGTTTCCTCATTTCTTAATTACTGTTTACTATATAGTACCTAGCTCATAGGAGTGTTGAGAAAATATAGTGTGCTGGGCATATAATTTGATCTTTTGTAGTGGCTCCTATAATGCGCTGCCTAGAGTCTCTTCAGGATGGAAGGAGCTACTCCTCCAGCTCCTAGAAGTGCTGAGGGCAGAGGGCTCTTGGCGGTCAGTCCCTTTTGAGAATTCCCTATCTGACACAGCTGTCTCACCCAAAGCTACTCCCCCTTTCTGGGTGAGATGACAGAGGCCTGACCTCTTGTCCCTGCTGAAGATTCCTCCAAAGGAGCATCCTATCCATGCTTCTTAAGGAACTTGGCACAGCTCAGCATCTCTCTGCTCAATATTGCTTTTTTTTTTCTTCCCTTCCACAGATGTTGAACCCAAGAACAATTCCTAATACAGTCCCAGTAGTCCAAGCTCTGTCTCAGAGTCTGCTTTCCAACAGGTGACAGCTGCTATTGTTATTATATGAGACATATGGTTAATTCAATTTTATGTACATAGAGTTCAAATTAAAAAAAAATATATGTATACATATATATAAAGTGATGGGAGAGAGATAAAAAAAAAAGAACATGGGAAGAATGAGTTACTAGGAAAATAAACAGATTGGAATAAGAACCGAATAGAACTTTTGCCATGGACAATAATCAGAGAAGTTCAAACCAAACGGATGAAATAAATAGCAGCTTAGATGCAGTTGAAGAAAGAAATAACTAGAAGAGAGATATGAACAAACGACCCAGAATGAAGCCCTCAGAGAGAGGGAGAAATTAGAAAATCTGAAGAAGTTTCAGATACATGAAAACAGAAAAAAAGTCTCACCTAAGTCAATAGGAAAAGAAATGTCAAAAGGAAAGAACAGAGAAAGAAAGAAGAAATAGGAATGGCTGCTAATTTTTCAAAAGAGATGAGGAGTACAAAACTTCAGAAGGAAGAAAAGCATCAAGTCCCAGAAAGATATCTAAAATCCCCTTAGCCATCTAATAGGTAAGCTGCAGAACACCAAAAATAGCTCCTAAGCCAGTGAAGGAAAAGAAGTAGCTAAAAAAGGAACAAATCAGCCTGACAGGAGACATCGTAAAAGCAATAGTCTATAAAACATCAGAATAACATATTTCAGTGGAGGGAAAATCACTGTCAGTTGCAAATTCTACATCCAGTCATTCTATTATTCAAGAGTGAATAAGAATAAAGAATTTCCCAGACTGGAAGAGTACTCCAAAGCCACCTGAAAGATCTATTATAATGATTTTAGGAAGAAATGTAAAGCAGATGATACTTGTGGGCTAGCATGCATACAGTAAATCATTTTGGCCACAGACATTGATATTTATTTGGATAAATTTAAATAAGCATTGATGAGGAAACCAATAATAATAATGATAATATCAGAAGATAGCAGGTTCAGCAATGATTAATTTCAGAAGGTTAAAATAATGAATAGACAAATAGATCAATGTAAGAAAAAAGAGAAAAGCTGGTAACAGTTGATATGGACATATATGTAAATGAATGAGTATTTGGTATCTGACCCGAAAACCATTACAAATCAGTGAGGGGCAAGGAGACAATTCAATAACCAGTTCTAGAACAAGCAGCTGTCCCATAAAAGGAAAATCTGAGGACCTAAATATGAGAAACAAAGAAGCTTTCAGAAAACTTGGATAAGAATATATTTATGACATTAGATAAGGGAACAATTTCCTAAATTAAGATTTGAAAAGCAAATCTGAAGCCTTTGACTCATTCTTCATGCTACGAACTTAAAGATACAGGCATAGTCTAAGTAAGAGGGAAATGAATAACCAAAAAGCACATGAAAAAGTCCTTGACCTCTACACTAACCAGAAAAATTTAGAATGAAAGAAGGTGAGACCATGCTGAATAGAAGTCTGGTGATAGCAGGTGTGTAGGTGGTGAAACAGGCTTTCTTGTCATATTGGAGGGGGCTGAACATCAGCAGAAACATTCTGGATAACAATTCTGAACTAATTCCACTAGCTAAGTGGAATATGAAAAAATATATATTCATATATGTACATATATATTCATATATGTACATATATATATATATATACATATACATATGTATATATCCTTAAATTCTACTGCTAGTTTCTCAAAGAGGGGTTATTGGAAATGTGCAGAAGAAAATAAAAAATCATGTATTTTTGCAAAATCATGTATTTATCAGAATTATTAGCAATAGTAAAAAAATTTCTAAACGTTTAACTATCCATCAATGGTAGAAGTTTTGGTTTGCAATGTTACATGGTGTGACAAACAAGTCTACTAAATCTACATGAGTTATTGTAGGTGAATGTTGAAAACATGATTTCAAGGGAAAAAACAAGTCTTGGAAAAGAATGTGTATGATAAGAATGTGCTTATAAAATTTTAAGTTGGATATGTGAGTAAATTTAATTAGTAAGCCATTTCCTTTGCCACTTATGAATATATAACTTCCTAAAAACCAAAAGAATGAGATAATCCACTGTTATGGTTATGTCTACCTAGGAACAGAGGAAAATGCATGGGTTTTGAGTAGGGATCTTCTGCTGTAACCTTCTTTATTGAAAAAAAAAAGAGAGAGAGAGAGAGAGAGAGAAAGAAGAAAAAAATAAAAAATAAATAAGAAAGCCAAAGCAAGCATGACAAGATGTTGGGTGAAAAAGGTTTCCTGTTTTTAATTCACTCACATATTTTTCAAGTGTCTCATAATTTAACATAAGTGAAAGAAAATATGAGACATGGCCTTCATGAATCTGGGTTGCCTGTATTAGTCTGCCACCATGACAATGTTTCCATGAATTTTAATCCTCATCTCAGTGGCCTTTCACTTTCAAGATGGGAGATCTCTGTGACTACACCTTTGTCATGCACACCCGATCATACTTCCTTTCTAGTTGATCTTTTCCCTTTAGACAGATAGCAACACTAAATTCCCCTTTTGAACACATGAATATCATGTTCAATTGCTTCCCATATTCTATAGGATGTCCACGCACCTTTCCTGACAAATTCCCTACCATCATCACCTGTTCAGACACAGTTCTTCAGCTTGGCTGCCCTTTATCCATATCAGCCACATTGTCATAGAACCTGTTTTTAATTTTGTTTGGAACCTGCATTTCTTGCTGTTATTCACCTCAAATACATTTTAATGCTCTTTGAGAGTTGCTGAGATGGCATTTCCCAACTGTTCATTGTGAAATAAATCCCTTTTGGTAGACAGTATGCTTGCCATTAACTCATAATTTTACCTTGGGAAAAGACCCTCAAACTATATATACTGGACTCCTTCCCCCCCCTTTAAATATAAGTTAATTTAGCAAATGAAATGTTGATTACTACTCTACTGTAGGCTTGACTAATTATTAAAAACTCCATCTTTTCTGCAATCAGGCTTTCTGAGTAACAAGAAACTCAGATACTACCCATGCCCTTAGGTCTCTGTTTCTTGACCCAAACATCAAAGTCTCTGAGATATGCTGTAGATATTTCATGACTATATCATTTGTTCCTACATGAATCAGCAGAGTGGGTAGTGATCATTGATTATTTCTGGAAGGTTGTTAGTTGTGACATGCATACGTGCTTCAGAAAGGTGGCATACCTCCCAATTTGCTTCATCAGAACCATAATATATTCATCTCCCTTTGCACTCGGTAGGGTGTTACCACCTACAGATTCTTTTTTTCCAGCCTGGGATACCAAACCCTTTTTCATAATTGCTAACCCCTGTGGAACTGAGTGTTCAATGGAACAACGTGTGGTATGCCTTTAGAATGTCAAAGTGATCCATAAGAAAGGTGACAGGATCAATTAATTAGAAAGAATATTGGACAGAAAATCAGAAAACCAGGATTGGTTTCCATTCTTTCATTATGGAGAATGAGAAATCAATATCATTTCAAGATAAAATCCCAACTTTTAAAGAAATTTTAACTTTTGTGTTAGCTTTTCATCACTATGACAAAGACCAGAGAAAAACAACTTAGAGGAGGAAAGATGTACTTTGACACATGGTTTTGGAGGTTTTAGTCCATGGTCAGCAGGTGAGGCCAGATACCATGGCAGAAGGAAATGATGCAGGAAATATTCTCAGCTCATGACAGCCAGCAAGCAGGAAGAGAGAGAGGGGGTTTGCAGAGACAAGCTATAGTCCCCAAGGGCATGCCCCCAGTGATCTACTTCCTCAAGCAACAACCCACCTGTCTACAGTCCATTCAGCTATCCATGGATTAATCCACTGAAGAGATCAGAACCCTCATGATCCAATCACTTCCCCAAATCCCCACCTCTGAACATGACTGCAGTGGGGATCAGCCTTCAACACGTGAGTCTCTGAGGGACATTTCATATTCAAACCATAACAGCCTTTCTGGCATCTCATGTAGGTGATGCCTATTTATCCCTCTCTTCCTGTGTGTTCTTGGCACATGAGCTGAATTTCCTTTGCTCTAAGGAATACTTTGCTGGAGGGAAGGAGCATTGATGTATGTAAATTGTTCTATAAATTGTAAAACTGCATGATATAAGTTAATATGAATATTTTAATTGAAAGTGTCCTTCCAAATAGGAAAACATTTTCTTGTTTCTTTTTGCTGTGTACCAACCTTCCAACCCGCCCACAGATTGGCATCCTTCCTTCACTGCCTTGGAAACTTTCTTGTACTGGCTTTCTTCCTAGAATTCTCCCCCTTCTTGTCTAAGGATCCTTCATTGTAGTTCATAATCTGGAGTGATGAAAGGCATTATTTAAGCCCCGTTCCTCACTCTTTAGCAGAAGATGAGCTTGAACTTGTGACAGGTAGAGTTAGTTGCTCTTCACCTCAGGAAGAAGACAAGGACATTCCCTGTCTTTGCAGGCCACTGCATCTGTGCTTAGTGTCTTTTTGTGTCACCAAGTAAACTAAGAATTTTTTGGATTCCCCATAGGCTCTCCAGCAAATCTGTTTACCATTCTATAGGTAAAAAGTTCTTACTCCTTGAGAATTAGGCTCCAGAGACAAATTTCAGTTTGCTGGGAGAAAACATAGATTGAAGTCTAGAGGCTTTAGGATAGTTCATAAAAACCAGATGGGTGAATCTGAATGCATTAATTCATAAAGCCAAACTTGCTCTCTTGACTTGGTACAAGGACCAGCTATCTTTTACTTTTTGAACAAGGCCATGATCATTTTCAATGAGACAGCAGTTTATGCGTTCATTGATGGGCAGACACTGATCTAGTTGTTTATGATATTTAAAACAGAGAGAAAAAGGTTTTTGTCTGTTTTAAAAGTAATTTCTACTGGTAGAAATTTTGGAATATACAGGAAAGTCTGGGGATGAAAATGAAAGTCATCTGTAACTCTGTTCTCCCTCCCACAAAAGTAACTGTACCTTTAACCATAAGATAATTGTTTTAGTCAGCTTTCTGGCTTCTGTGATTGAAAGACTTGACAAGAACAATTTTAGGGGAGGAAAAGTTTATTTCAGGGCTCACAGTTTCTGAGGTATAACTCCATAGAAGGCCAGCTCCATTCCTCAGGGCTTGAGGTGAGTCAGAACATCACAGGAGAAGAGTGTGGTAGAGGGACAGCTCACATGATGATCAGAAAGCAGAGAGAGAGACTTCACATTTTCCAGGTACAAAATATATGTCCCAAAGCTATGCCTCCAGGGACCCACTCCTCCAGCCACACCCTATCTGCCTTCAGTTTCACTCAATTAATCCTGTCAGAGAATTAATTCACTGATTGGGTTAAGGTTCTTATGAGCCAATCATTTCTTCTCACTTTGTCTCACACATGAGCTTTTGGGAGACACTTAATATCTAAACTATTACAAGAACAATGAGAGGTAATAGAGATTGTCAACTTTATGTCAGGCATTGTATAGCTATCTCATGGGTTAGATGACATGCCAATCAGGCAGTCTGATCACACAGTCTCCATATGGCTCCCAACTGCCAATATTCTCTCATATATCTGCCCCAAGGGTCCTCAAATAATCTTATGCTAATAGCAAAGATGCATTACCTTAATTAATTCCTATAATAATCCTATGTGGTAGATGCTATCAATTACTTCCATTTTCTAGAGGAGAAAATTGGGTGTGATAGACTTATCCATGATCAAGTTTACACAACTAGTGAACAGGGCTGCTGGGTTTTGAAATAGGTCTTTTGACCAGAATATTTACTCTTGGGTATTGTCATGAACATGTTGCTTTCCTGAACTATTAGATTTAGAAGAGGTCTTAGTAGTCCTCTTTGCCAAATTGCTTATTTTATAGAAGTGATCATTGAGAACCAGAGACATAAAGAAATTTGCTGAAGGAAATAGAATCAGGCAATGGCCGTGATTAGCATCCAGATCTCCTGGCTCCCACTATTACTCTTTCTGTTGAGCTGGGCTACCTGGGAGAAGTGGGAAGGGTGTTTCTGATCCCAGATCAGTTTTTTTTCAGGGGAACTATGATTTCTTTTCCTTTTTTTTTTCTTTAGAAAAATGCAACTTTATTAGCAACATGAAGATTCTTGAAGAGTTGAACTTACACTATTTTCTAGAATTATTTTTTTTAAATGGCTACATGCCTTGATAGATCTCTGCTTTCTTGAAACTCATAAAACCTTTCAATTTCCTGTGTTTTTGACATCTGGTATTACAATACAATATACATAATTCTCAGTTTGCTGTTATTACATCTTTTTTCCTTTCAAAAATTTAACTTTTATTTTTAATAGGTATATAATAATTGTACATATTTTGAGGTACAGTATGATAATTTTATACAGGTATAAAATGTGTAACGATCAAATCAGTGTAATTAGAATTTTCATTTCTTTAAATATTTATCATTTCTTCGTGTTGGGAAACTTTGGATTTCTCTTTTCTAGTTCTTTATAAAATATGGAATATATTGCTATAAATTATAGTCACCCTACTATGCTTCTGAGCTGGATGACTTATTCCTCTAAATTATTTTAGTGCCTATTATCCAACCTCCTTTCCTATAGCTACCCTCCAGTGACCACTGCTCTCCACTTTACTTCTATTAAATCAACATTTTTTGGCTTTCATGGGAACTATTTTATATCATTCCCTAAACATCATTTCCTACATAATTTTCTTGGGTCATCCTCTTTCTCTGTCACACACACACACACACACACACATTCACATGTTTCAATTATTTTTTCACATGATACGAAGTCACCCAAGAAGAGTGCAGCTCATCTTTGAGGGTGTTAAATTCCAATTCCAAGAAACTTGAGGCAATGTCTGAAAGCCAAAATTCCAATCCCATTTAAGTCATGAGATGGACTTTTGACTCTCTAATTCCCATGTTAGTATATTGCTCATGTAAGAGGATGGATCCAAAAAAGGAGAAATTAGCCAAAAAACTGTGCCCCATACTGTGGGCAGGCAGCCTTTCTGTTGGCACATAGATGAAAGGCAATGGGCATTTTCACCTCAGCTCTGGTGGGAGAGACCCAGGTGTAGTGTCTTTGTCCTTTGGCCACACAACTCTATTCTATTTTCTATCCATTTTTCGATCAACAGAAACTCCCCCTGGATGAAGAGGAGAGCAAAACACAAAGGCCAAGGAATGAGGCAGTAACTGAAATATTGAAGGTCACAAGGTGAATGAGTCTCAGAAGCCAAGAAAAGAATTCCACAGGAATCAGCTGCAAGAAACAATGGACTGTGTCTTCTCCAAGCAGTGCTTGGAATGGACAAGCTCACATTGGGCAATCTCACTGCTTTCTATTGAACTGCTTGTTCTGTGTCCCATCTCTTTCTCTCACCCTTTTACCTCTTACACAACATATTTTTTTTAACTCTATGTTCACATTGGAGAGTAGGGGAAAGGCACACGAAATCGGTGGCTCACTGGAATTTTTGCAAAATGAGTCAGGACAGCCAAATATTCTCATTGACTGGGTTACCTACCATTCAAGTATGCATTATTCAATGTTATCAGTCTATTTTCTGGGTGTACCACATGGACGTAGCCTTCTGCTTATACCTAAACATGACTAAGGGGCGGAAAACATCTCCCCAGGGTTTTCTTCGCCCTAGAATTCCTTGTCTCACTTTTCCTTTTAAGTTACAAATCACCTGCTATATGTGTGTTTTTTTTTATTACACATGTTTTTAGAGACATTTCAGGAGTAGTTCAACTTTCTTTTTTTAACAAATGTAGAAAAAGTAACCCCCGATTACATCACCAAAAGTGTCAGGCTTGTACTTAAAGGTTAGAAATGTTTTGTAGTTGGAAGAGACTCTATCAGCCAAACCCAGATCACATTTCAAGTTATGTCAGTTCCTTGATTTTTAACAAAGGAGAGTCATCTGGCAGTTGATAATACTTGCCAATGACTACAATAATATTTACTTTATAGATCAATTTACTTGGCTTATTGGAAAATTGGATAGGTGAAGAGAAAACCTGTAATAGTAAAAGCTGAAGCTCTGCTTAAAGGAATAGCCAGGAGATTCACTTTAAAGACCTTGGTTTGTGGTAGTGTGATTTTTCCAGCTCTCAGGTCATTTTTACAAGTTTGGCACAAAGTAAGGCATTAAACTTTAAATGTCCCTAGGGTACTAAGGGACACTGTGCCATTTTGAACATCTGATAGTGGGTAGTTTAAAGAAATATAACAGACTTGCTTTTTACCCCACAAGAGTTTATCAATTCTACTACCATTTAACTAAGCAGAGAGGCCTCCTTAATGGCCTAAACTTCCTGAGGAATTATAGATAAACATCATCAATAAGTATTTATTGAGCACCCTCTTTATTGGTAAGAGACTGTGCCAGGCACTCTACAAAATCTGATTACAGCCCCACACTACTGCCCAAAGGGGCTTGCAATTGAATTATAGACAACCCAGATGAGGACAGATGAAAGCTCTGGCTGGGAAAGCCCACGTGGTTCATCTAAGAGATAGAAAGAGAAAAAGATAGTGCACTTTATTGGGTTAAAAAATTGTCTTTCTCTCTCCTCTTATCTTTGGTATTTATTTTAAACTGGGTAAATAAAAATAAGTTTGAATCTGGGTAGATTTTGATATCCACGAGGTCTTATCTGGGGACAATGAAATTGGGGGCATACTTCATATTTTTCTTGTCCTCTCCCTGCTTTTCCTTTTTTCTGTGTCCCCAGGGTTTGGGCATCACTTAATGCCATTTAAAGCAGGAACAACGGGTTTCCAAGGAGTTGCTTCTTCAGTATCAACAGGGTTTATGGCCTTCGGTATGTTTTGAATCACCAAGAGAGTGGAGAGAGTCAGGTGAAAATCAGAACAATGAGGGAGTTTAATGAATGGTCTTATATTCCACATCAGCAGTTCTCAAAGAGAAGTTCCTGGGCCACAGCACCAGCATCATCTGGGAACTTGTTGGAAATGCATTCCCCAGGTCCCACCCCAGACCTGCTGGATGAGAACCTTCCATGGGGTTCAATGCATGGGGCTTTAGCTAGGGCCCGAGGTGATTCTGGGCCACACTCCAGCTGAGAACTGTGGCTATATATGTGCAGCAATCATAATAGTTCCTAGGCAGTTCTGTTGCTGCTCCAGTCTATTGCCAAATGGTACCATTGCAAGCAAAGATGCTCTTGGATTGCTGTTTGTCTGGAATCTAAAAAAATGTTTTCATGAATTCAAGATAATCAGGCTTAAGACTTTAATAAGGAAGGACTGAACAAATTTGTAGGGTGTGGAAGACCACAGACTTTTTGAAGTGACTTGTTCCTCAGTGATCTTTATAAGTTTATTTTGGAAGAGTCTGAGTTAGTAAGCACAGAGAGGGAAGCTTCTGTCATCATTACAATGTCACTGGGTTCCATCAAAGTCTTCATCAGTCATAGAAACCACTACCAAGTGTATTGACCCCAGTGACTGATTGACTCATTGATCCATCAATGAAGACCTTGTGAGTAGGGATTATTTCAGATATAGGAAAGGTTTGTCCTTCACTAGGTGATGCCAGGCATTGCAAAGTTGGAGGTCTTGAATTTTGAAAACCAAAACCAAAACCAAAACCAAAACAAAACAAAAAAATAAAAACAGAAGCCCCCAAATAAACTTTTCCTCCACTAAAATTGTTTTTTTAGGTCTTTGGATTGCAGTGGTGAAAAAGCTGCCTGAAACATACCATATATAGGTTTAAAACTTGATTATCCAGGGAAAGAATTAAAAGAAGAGAAAGAAAAGTTCAAAGTTTAATGAGAATATTGAAAGCCGTCAAGGGAGTGATAACAACTTCATGGACATTATGTCATTTAATACTCAGACTCATGGGTGCTGGGTGACTGGAACAAAGTTCCTCCAGCTTGTAAATATGGAGTCAGGAACTGGGTTCAGTCTATTTGACTCCAAACCCTGTAGAATCCTGACGTGTATAAAATCCCATTATAGGCAAGGCACCAAGCTAAGACTTGGAGATGCTTACTTCACAGAATTTCACAATGACCCTCTTTGTGGTGTGATTATCTCTCCCAGGTTAGGAAAGTGGCCAAGAGAGAAGAAACAGCTTTGCTAACAGTAATGGGGTTACTGGAGCAGAGTTCCCTGCTTCCACCTTCAGCTCTGACTTGGTGCGGGGATCAGACCTCCAGAAATGTAAAAGCAATGATCAATTTCAAGGGGGAACCACATGGGCCTGAATGAAGGTGTTTTATGCTAAAAGTGTGAAACCACACTATTTTTTCTTTGTTGGGGAGAGCACTTATCTCATTCTGGAAAGATTTCCGGAATCCGAAGAATGATCCTACCATTAATGTCTCATGAGGATGATGGGTGAGAGACTAGTGGAGACTGAGGTCTCCCACTCAAGACAGCAGGGTATGTACAGAGGCTGGTCTTGCCCTTTCCAGAGTTTAGAACTCAAGTGGCCACTTTCCATAGAGAAAAGACTGGCAGGGAAACTGCTAGTGACAGAAGTAACGAGGATAAAGAATCCTGTTGAATGAGGGTCTCGAGGATTCCTATTGCTTCAAACTCGGAGCATCCTCAGAGCACTCTGTACAGGACTCAGGAAGGGTGAGCCAACTGAGAGCTCTGACTCTTTGCCTCTCAAATTTCTTTTCAAGAATAATTTCTGAAGAGATGGGAAGAACTTCTGGAAATAAAGGATTTGAAATAACTAAAGGCCTTCTATTAAGAACTAGCTAAAAATTTCAGAAGAATATATGAAGTTAATTTCAATTCAAATTAATAGCCACATATTATTTTACATTGGTGTTACTAGCATTCTCAATAAGAACAACATTTAATCCTAAAATGAATGTAAAAGCTTCCCCCTCCTAATGTTTTATATAATGTAGTTAAAAAAGAATTCATTTAGCTATAATGTGCACATATATTCTTTAATATAATTATGTATGTATGCCAGAGCTATTCATTTATAGAATTAACTATGTATAATTTTACAGGTATAAGCATATACAAATAATATATTTAAAGTGACTTATTAAATATTCACATGCATCTGTATGTATTATTAATATGAAGATATTGAATGTGTTATTTTCAGTTTATGCTTTGTTGTATTTCATGAAAGTGACACTTTATAGACTTTTTTGTTTTAAAATGCCCCAGTAAATTTATCAATATAAGGCTTCAGGTTTTTCTTTTTTTTTGATAAAGAATGATGCCATTTAAAGAAATACTGGGCCATTATGTCCTAATGACAAGCATAATTAACAATGTCTGTCTCCAAATTTCACAAGAATAGAGAAAAAGTTGTTCAGCATAGCCAGATCATACTCTCCCCCTCCTCTGAGTAACTTAAGCCCAGGCTGAATTGGGACAGGGACAGGTGTAATTGGCCTAGTCTCTGCTACTTCCAGCCTTGCAATTACATTAATAAGGTTGTCTATAGAGAGGTCAGAAGCTAACGGCCAGTTTGGCTGTAGCCTTCTAAGACTGTCATCGCATGGGAACAAGGAGTCCATTCGTTCAGAAGAAAAAGCTAAATAGATGTTGGTAATTGGTCTAGTGACAGGAGGATCTGCTAGAAGACAACAGAAATAGGCAGTAGCACTGACAGATGAAGTAGCAACAATGATGTAGTAATGTAGATGAATGGCTTCACTGAATTTATAATTGTATCATAAATAAGGCTGGGGGAGGTGCTGTTAGAGGGCAGATGATATATGAAAAAATATTGTGTATTGACTAAATTCATTAACACATGGAGACATGTACCTATAATCAGTCCTCCTGATTTACCCACAGTGTCCAGGTTCTCATGGTAATTTCCACAGAAGAGACAGACATACCAGTTGAGTTACAAAGTGTCAAGGAATAATGTACAAGTTTCACCATGGACCTCTTAGAAGACAGCTACTTAGAATGAGATTCAACAGGAGGTTCTTTTTAAGGTCAGAAGATTTTACTTTTCTAAAGCATAACACTGATGACACTGGGATCCAGAGTTAATTTTCATAGTGCATTCACAGTGCCCAAGGATGGGACTCCTGCAGACTTGACTCTCATTCTGTCTTCTTTGGATCTGCAGGAAAATCACACGGTCACCACCTTTTCCATCATAGGTTTGTCCACATCTGTTGCTTTGGGCTCAGTCTACTTTGTGAATGAAAACAGCTTGAAGACGTCTTCAATGAGGCTTCTAACCTACTTTGTCACTCCTGTCTCCTATTGATAATGAATTCAAGTTCAACAAGGATTGTCCTCACGGTGCTCCTTTTTGATAACTCTGTAAAGATGAACAATAGTGGCTATCATAAAATTCAGTTCAATGAGTCTTCAAGTGTACTGCTGTGAATTTCCAGGAGTAGGGTCTCCAAAGTCCCTTGTACACTAGGAAAAAAGAAATGTAGTAAAGAAGGGGAGAGGCTCTGGTGACTCTGAATTTGGCTTTGTTGGGTGTAGAAACCACTTCATCTCTGCTGTAGCATCCATACTCGATTTCCCTATTTTATACAATGTTATGCAATGTGTTAGAGTAGCCCCTTCTTATCTGCACTTTGGCTTTCCATGTATGACCTGTGATCAATCGTGCTCTGACAATATTGAAAGGAAAATTCTAGAAATAAATAATTCATGAGTTTAAAATCACATGCTGTATTGAGAAGTATGTTAAAAATCTCTTTCCAAATCCATCCACTCAAAACAGGAGTCATCCCTTTGTTCAGTGTATACATGCTGTATACACTACCTTCTCGTTAGTCTCTTAGTAACCAGTTATCAGGTTATCAGATCAGCAGTTGCAACATCACAGTGCTTATATTCAAGGAATCCTTCCATGGCTTCAAAGCTCAAGAAGAGTGATGCTGGCCATTTGGATATGCCAAAAAGAAGCCTCAAAGGGCTTCCTTTAAGTAAAAAGGTAAAAGGATAATAAAATATGCTGAGAGAAATGAAGAAAGAGAGAGGGGAAATAGAGATCACATTCACATAACTTTTATTAGTTTATTGTCATAATTGTTTTATTTTTACCATAGTTATTGTTCATCTCTTTCTATTCCAAACTTGTAAATCAAACTCTATCACAGATATGTATATGTAGGAAAATACATGTGCCACATTATGTCACTTTGGTCAATAATGGACTACATATATGACAGTGATTGTCTATAATTATGTTGCCTAGTGATATCATAGTCATCTCAGTTCATGTAAGTACATTCTTATAATATACACACAAGAAGGAAATCACATAAAGATAGATTTCTCTGAAAGTATCCCTGCTGTTATGTGATACACAACTGTATCGGGTTTAGTACTATTAGTGGTTTCAGACCTCTACTGGGGGTCTTGAAATGTACATCCTACAGGTAATGGAATAGGGCTGGGGATGTAGCTAAGTTGGTAGAGTGCTCACCTTGCATGCACAAAGCCCTGAGTTCCATCCTCAGCACCACAAATATATATGTATATATTTATATGTGTATACACACACATACATATGAGTATTACTGTATATTTTTGTGGAGAAGATTGTTGGCTGATTAGATAAATCTAATACAGTACAATAAGTACTAAAATTATGTGTGTGTGAATATATGCACACAGCACCATAGGAGCATGAAAAAGAGTCACTTTGTCCAGCCAGGTGCACTGTTAAGTGGGAGACAAAAAGATAGGCCTTATATAAGCTTGAAATGAGCAAGAAACAAATGAATTAGGAAGGGATTTCTGGGTGAGGTGAAACCTTGGGCAGAGGCACAGGATGTAAATAGGAAAAAGGGAAGGTAGGAAGAGGTGGAGGATGTTGTCAAAGGGCCAGAGAACAGTGGCCTCATGAAAGGATTTGGGAACACGTAGATGAATTAAAACTGGAACTGAGCACTTATAGGATGTTGTTTGATAATTTAAAGATACACTATTTATGATTCCTTTGTGTAACTCCAGTGTACGGTTGCCAGATTTAGATAAAATCAAAAAATGAGAGGGTGCTCAGTTAAATTTGAATATCAGACATATAAAGGATGTTTAGGTATGTGACACACCTGTAATAAAAAGTTATTTGTTGTTGATCTGAGGTTGAAATTTTACTGGATTTCTTTCATTTTCTCTGCAACCTTATTCCAGTGGCAGTGTGCATGAGGAGGTGAGGCACCTTACAAAGGAGGTGAAGAAACCATTTAGGTGGGTAGTGAATGGCTTGCGCTAGGGCAGGGGATATGAGAATGTGAGAGGAAACTGAAGCTTAGACTATGAAGAAGTCTCTTTATCCCAAAGAACTCCAGCTAGGCAGAACTGAGAAAGATTCTGTGTCTCAACTTGAAAACCCATGCTCTTATTTCCCATGGTCACTCCTCCATTAAGTCTCACTCACCCTCTTTCCTCATTAAAACCACAGAGTCCAACGTATCCAAAGATTACAATCACAATTATGCAAAACCTCTTCTGTGGATGCCAACCAAACACAAGGATTGAGTGTCCCTAGGTAAGGTTATAACACCTTTTGCTCATGGTCAACCTAGGGTACTGGTCTCAATAGACCCTGCAAGCACAACAGATTCTGTGAGGTGAAGCATAACCCAGGAATAAAAATGGAAGATGTTATGATAGGGTAACTGTTTACTGTGGTTTTTTTCTTCTCTCCACTGCTAATTGTTATTGACTTAATATGTTCTTGACATATGTAGTGCTGTTCAATTTTCATACCAACCATAGGAGATAATTTCATTATTATTTTTGATTTGCAAAGGAGAACTCAGAAATACAAGTAGATTAGGTAATTGCCCCAAATAAAGAAGTTCATGTAACTTCTAAAGAGTAATCACAAGTGTTGAATGTAGAAAGATGGAATTGAGAAACGTTTAAGGTCATTTAAAGTTATCCCCAAACCTAAAAGTAATCATGGGGTTAGTTCTCCCAAAATACAGAGACACAGATCCATCCTGGAAAGAGTTTCTAATCAGCTGTATGAGTAGTAGCAGGTGCCTAAACACAGAATTGTAAAAGTGGGAAAATCCTCTTTTAACAGGCTATTTATGAGGAAAGCATATTCTTAATAATCCAAAGAAAAGTTTTAAAAAAGTAGTTAGTGCATAATTTTGGAATTATATTCTCTAACTTGATGGAACTTTCCCATACAAGAGCCAAATAACCTCTTCAAAATTTGAAACCTTTGGTTCTATTAAATATGCAATTATTATGAGGTAATTAACATACTCTGTGGATTAAGGGACTCAGTAAAATATTTTATTACATAGTATCTTCTAATACCATTCTTAGTTATTTTTTATTATGTTTTTGTAAGGTGAAACCTGTTTTCAGGTTCATCTTCTTGGATTTTATCTAAAGAGATTTAGCTTTTGAGTAAAAATGCTGTCATCAAGCACACTCTTCACCATTCAAAGTACCCCCCCTAACAACACGAGCTATAAAGACTTTGTGTGAGGCTTTGATTTTCTTTTGCTTGTAATAAGAGATATTTGCTAGATTGATGTAATGGATTAAAAACAATTAAACAGATTAAAGTTATATTTTATGAAATGACCAAATTGGTCAAGCTATGCATATTTTATATGCTGCTTAACTGAATGATCCAATTCAATTAGATTACTCATATCACGAGGTCACATAGTGTAGTACATGCAGTATTGTGTTGACACTAACTAAAGCTCAGGAAGGCAAAAACTAAAATCTCTCAAATATCTTCACCTTTATATACTTCTGTTGTATTTCTGTATTTTAACATTTCAATGACTCAAAATTTTCTAAATAAATGATTAATTTTTCTTTTTCTTTTTCTTTTCTTCTTTTTTAAGCACAACTCAGAATTCTTACTAGCAATTACTAGCAACTGTTCAAATATTGCTTCTTGGAATTTTTTTTCCTTAGAAGTATGTATTTGCTTTAGAACAATTTTATAGTCAGTTAGGAGTGGGAATACACCTTTTTTGTCTGTTTCTTTGGAAATGTGTAAAGAGCCTAAAAAATAAGGCAAAAATGACAGTGCTATTTTATTTTATCTGAAAATAAGCTTCAGATCTTAGGGTGGAAGGCTGGTAGTTCTGTTATTTTAAGCTTGGTTACAAATATAAGTAATTTAATAAGACAATTTGTTTCCAGTTTTCCTGGACAATATTGTCCCTGTCCTTCCCCTTCCCTGTACTCATTCAGAGGCCAAACTTGGGTCAAATTTGCAGGACAAGAGCTCCTGATAGAAATATGTGATGCTGGGTGATGTTAAGAATGGAGTGTGAGGTCCATGATCTGCCCTCTGGCTTTTTATTTCTTCATTTTTGAGAGAGAATGTTGATTGAAGTCTCTAAAAGCATTTTAGGCTGGCATGCTTTCAATTCCTCAGCCCAAGTGGCAATTATCTGGAGAAAAGTAGTTGATTGCATCAATATAAGAGTTCTCATCTGGGTTTGCCAAGGCATTTTTATTAATATGAATTAATTAACTTTACGAACGTTAAAGGTAGAATAGCATTTTTATTATGCTTAATGGAAGGATTAGGCTATGTATCTGGGAGGCTGGATGGCATAATTTGAGATGCGGTTGGAGGCATCTTCAGTGGCTGTGTTCCTAGTGTCCAGAACAGCTTGAAGGCTTGAAGACTAGTTCAAGACAAAGTCAAGACAGGAAGGAGTCACATAAGTGATTTACCTACCATCACTTCCTTTCTCCCCATTTCCATGTCTAAAACCTATCCCTGGAAACCTTCCTTCTCTATGGATGGAGATGTAGAACCCCACCATAAACGTACATTGACCAAATCCGGCCTCATCTTACACATTTTCCCAATCTGCTGTAATTTGTGATATGTTCAAATGTGTTTGCTTTGAGTATTCTGATGTTTTCGTTGATTTTTTAAATTGTGATGGCTATGGATCTTTTATGGATAATTAAAAGACTTTCTACTCAGATTTTAAATATACTCTGTTGATTCTATAGCTTACTTTTCTAATTGGGTGCACATCAAAATGAGTTTGCATGACTAAATAAATATTAAATTATAAAAGGAAGATTGGCATGTTGGGGACAAAGTGAGAATTTTGAAAAATCTTGTTTTTAGGTCATTAGTAAATTGTTTAAGCTGTGTGGAGAAATGTTGATTCTATTTTCCCTACCTTGGACACCAGGATATTAAAGGGAGACATTGATGCATTATCATCAAGCCATTATATGGGCTCCTATAGATTGCCAATTCTCTGTTCCTGATTAATTTTTATCAATTTTATTTTCTAAAAGTGAAAAAAAGAAATATTAGGGCTGAATTAAAAAAAATAAGGGAACATATTATTTGAGAAAGTTATTTATAAATAAATAATACGTGACATGCTTAACATGTTTAATAGTGATGTTCAGTACGCTTCCTGGAAAATTTAATACAATTATTTACACATCCATTTTGAGGAAATATATCTGATCTAGTATTGGTGGTATTGTGATTCTTCATCAAAAGGTACAGTCATTATGAATTGCAAAGGTGTATTGAAGGGACATTCTACTTATTTTAAACAGTTTTTGCAAACTCTTTTGTCATTTGAGGATTTAGTTCTTGATTGTCTTAAGAAGACCACAAACTTATCAGAGTTTTTCATCCAGTGTCTTCTGACCTACAGACAAAGATCTGTCATTTGATTTGATGTATTTTTTAAGTTAACAGTTCAATGGGTCATGTTTCCTGGTACCCAATTTTAATGATAAAGTTTGGGGCTCATAGCTTTCTTTTTAAAAATTTGAGTTCTATCCCTAGCTCAGGGTAGCCATTAGGGAATTTGTTATTCATTTACAAGCATGTGGTATATTCAATGATGATTTTTTGGTTATCTTTCTTTGGTTATCTTTCAGACAAGTCACATCTGAAATTCTAAATTTGATTACCTTATGCAATTTATGTACACCTTTTAAAAATTTGCATAAAATCTCTCATGGGCAACAACTTGGTTAGTTGATGGTTATGTTTTGGTTTCCTGATCTGGAATTGGTCCTAAACCCTCCTGCTTTGCAATCCCTTTGGTTTCTGAATTAAAACAGGAAATGCTGAAGCAGATTAAAATGGAAACAGCCACAAAGTGGTATTTTCCAAACACACACAGAAAATATTGGTTTAAAGTGGAGGGAATTTCCATGACCAAAAACTTTTTTCAATTCCCCAACTCTGTAAGAATTGTTTTCCCAATCTGGAATTGTGATATTTTACTGACAGGCACTGTTGAAAGATGAGCTAGAGATAAAGAGATACCTCAGGAAGGAATGAAGCCAGAGGTGCACACCCAGGGGAAGGGCAGAGCACACCTGAAGACTGCTCAGGTGCCATGGGGCTTAATGTACAGGGTTTTTTTGTCTTGTTTTTAAAGAATATCTCCACTTTGCCACATATCTGTGGCTTCATGCCTATGCTCAGTACATGGATTTGATAGATAAAGTTCCTACTCGATTGGTCTTGAAGGCCCAACATCTGGAGCCAGATTTTGCAATGCAATCTTGATATCACCAGTGAAGAACTGTTCTCTGCAAATATGCAGTAAACTGAATAATGTTTATTCATAGCATGAATAGTTGACCTGGACGTTCTGTTGATCTGGCATTTTTCTCTGTAATACTTTTCATTCTGGATGAAGTGAAAATAAGTTCTTTTTTTTTAAAAAAAATATGTTTATTAGGGTAATATAGTTATACATAATACTAGTAGTTCATTTTGATATTCATAAATGAATATAACATAGTTTACTTTGTTTCAATTCCCAGTCCTTCCTCTTTCCCTCTCTCCCCCTGGTCCTCTTCCTTTACTCTGTTGGTCTTCCTTCTATTTATCTTTTTTTAATTGGTTTGTTATAGTTATATATAAAATTAGAATACATTGTGAGATACTCATACAGGCACATAGCATAATTTGGTTAACTTCATTCCCCATTTCTTCCCCCTTTTTCCTCTCCTCCTTCCCTTTGGTCCCTTACCTGCACTCTACTAAAAAAGATACTGTCCTCTAGGAAGCTCCTTCTTCTAAAGTCTAAGAGTTTAGTAGTGTTTAAATGGTTTGATATGTTTTAAAATATATGGTTAAATATTTCATTAAAAAATAAAGACATTTATTCTGGAAGTCATATGTGTTTCTCCTTAATATCAAAAAGTCTCTGTGAAGTGCTACCTAGTAAAGGTTTCTTTTGGTAAATGTGAAACCCATTGGTGGAGTTGAGAGTTCAAGAGAGATGGTTCCAGATATTCTCTCACTTAAACACTGATAATCAAGAGAGGACTTATAGATTTATTTACCAATGATTTATGTCTTTATCCTATGGAGTAACTGAACGAATGGCCAGTTCCGGGTATTTTGTATGGCCACGGAGGGCAATGATGTCTTTGTACAGAAACTGGCAGGAGGCTGGTTTTGTGTTTTTCACTTGCCAGTTCCTTTCCCTTGTTGAAGCAGACAAGACTGGTGAAAGCTCTCTGGTTCCTATGCAGAACATAAAAGCTGTGAGATGCACATGGCCAGAGGGTTATTTGGATTCCATCTGGTCTTTCAATGAGTTAATCGAATGAAATACTGTATGTGAAAACCCTTTGATAAGCATGCAGTTCTAAATACATGTGCAGTGTCACTCAAATTGCACCCTTTCCAGGGGAGGATGCACTAGGTCCCTGATGCCCAACTCCTAAGCTGATTCATTTCAAGATAAAGCTACCCAGAAGAGCTCTGGCTTCTTCCCTTCTCTTGTCTTTAATCCCACACTGAGCAGAT
Organism: Urocitellus parryii; assembly: GCF_045843805.1. NCBI lineage: Eukaryota > Metazoa > Chordata > Mammalia > Rodentia > Sciuridae > Urocitellus > Urocitellus parryii. The sequence continues at coordinate 71,958,167 of NC_135539.1, read as the reverse complement.
TGCCTTTGTAGCAAATTTATTATACTCATTGGCCCAAGTCTAGACAAGGAGAGCAAAACTACAGAGGTAATTACTGGGGATAGCTTATTAAATTAATACTGCAATAACACATGCCCTTTTAGCTGGCATGATTTTAAGAGGATTCACCTGCCTTGTGCCCATAAATGAGAAATGCCTTAGGTTAGACCCATTCCTGGCAATCAAATACCACTTTTTTTTTCAAATATAATGAGATATGATACTAGATCATACTGCATGTTACCACTGTGTAAAAGCAAGAAGTTCAATCTTACACTCTAAGAGTGCCTCGTTCTGTCTCTATAGCTTTGAAAAGAAGATCAGCACAATATGCACTACTCAAGAGGAAAATTCATGTGATGCTTCTGTAGTTATATACAGTTATATAGCTCATGACTTCCTTAACATTTAAGTACATTTACTACAAAGGAATACTATTATTTTTGTTTCAGAATAAATAAAGTTGAAGTAAATAGGAGTAGTGGCTGCAAGTATCAACATCAAAAGATAATTTTTTTTTTTTTGTAGCAGATATACTTGATCTTGTTGTTTGCCTCACATTTAAACATTTATTTAGAACCCGTAGGGGCAAAGTTCTTTGAATAAGAAAATACCACAACCCCAAGTAACAAATAATGCAGAGGAACATAAAGAAAAATATGACTAGGCCTATAATGAGTTTCATGCTGGGGTGCCAATCTGCACAGTATCCTTGGGACTCTGGGAATTAGCTCAGGACCCTGGAGACGCTACATGTGTGAGAACCCTGTAGTTCTCCTGGATGGAACAATGAAGATACTATTTGTCACTATTTGCCAGGTCAAAGGGGAAAAGGGACTTCAAATACAAGAACCAAGGAAGTCTTTTTGAAGTACACTTAGAAAGGGGAGAATTCAACTTAAAAGTAGAAGCTTTGGGCCTGGGGCTGGGTCACTGGTGTAAAAGCAGGAGTGACATTCTGAAGGCACTTGGTGCCTCAGTGTCCCCGTCCTTGTCTACTTGGCAAACTCTACTGTTTCCCATGCTATTGAAGTGTCCTATTCTTCTTAGCCAGACGGATTTTTCAGTTTTCTTGCTAATTTCAATTAGTTCTCCAGGTTAGCTGAAATGTCACTTGTTCCAGGAAGCCTCCTTTGACCCCTGAGGGCTATGAAAAGGGGATCTTTTCATACATCCCCTTGAGCATACGGCTTCTTCCCTATCAGAGATGCTCATCACACGGCACACACACTCACTGGACCGGAAACATCATGACATCAGGGGATGGATCTCTGTTTCCTCATTTCTTACCATTCTGAGTCATATTTGCCCTCTCCTCTCCAAAACTGTCAAGCCCTTTGCACTTCTTTGAACTCCTCAAGCTCTCTCACCTCTTGCACTTTGCCCACTCTGCTCCCAGGTCAGCATTGCCACACTCACCCCTCTCCCACCTTGAGGCTGCATCCAGAAAACCCCTCTGCAGTCTTGAGAACACACCTTCAACTCCTGTTGCTTCTCAAGGCTGGATGAGTTGCTTTTCTAGGTCTCCTAATGTCACCCTGTGTTTATCCCTGCACTATAATACATACCTTATTGGAAATATGAAGGGCTCCTCTACATGCATTTTCTAGAACTTTTTATTGAGATGTTAATCTTTGTTTTTCAAAATTCTTATTAATTTATTTTATACATAATAATATATATGCTTATTAGTTTTTTAAAAAAGCAAGTGGTAGATAACACAAAGAACAATGAATCATCACAAATCCCACCACCCTAAGTAAATAGCACTGATGTTTCATGAACATACTTCAGTTATCTCTCTGAAGCTAGGGGATTCATATTGCTGCAGAAGAGAATAGGAATATTGTCAACCTTGACAAAGGAGAATGAAAAGATCAACAGATATCTAGAAGGGATTTTATAGCAATGGAATCATAACCTGTGTGCTCTTTTCAAAATAGCTAAGTATTCAATTGTACTTTAATTGAATTACATGAAGAAATTTTTAAAACTCAGATTTATTTCACAAGGAATATTAGTGCCTATAATGTTCATTTAAGATTTAACAATAAATATAGAAAAATTAAAAGCCATGATATTTTAAAATTATCTTGTTTCAGTTTACATGTTAATTGAGCACTTAAAAGACTATAATTGTGTTGTTTATTTTATTACATTCAGTTTCATTATACGTATGCATATGTAAGTATAATATTTGCCTCTTGCTTTGCAATAATAGGAGTTTGGTCTCAAAGGTAGTTGTGATTGTGTTTGTGTTCATGGCAGGGCAAAGGGTGGCTAGTGGATACACTGAAAACATTTTTTATAGGATTTCATGTGGATAGAGAATCTTATGATCAATAAGTTTTCTGAGTATGTATTACATTTCATCATTGGAATAATATTCCTGCCCAATATTTTCCTTTTTCCTTTGTTATGACAGAAAAATTACTTTTGTAAAAAAATTGAAATGATAATTATGTAAATACAATTTATTTTGTTTTAGCCAATACATTGTTGCTGTTTTTGTTTTTCCCATGTTCAGCTCCATGGTACTACCATAGATAATAATGAAGTCATAGGCCAACACTGACTTCAGTTAGGTGTATTTATCTGTACCACTAATTAGTATATGCTTTTCTATTTATATACTATAACTTCTTTTGGATAATATAAGTGGGGCTAATGTAAACATTAATTTATTAAATATTATAATTTAGAATACTTTGAAAATATAAATAACAATTCAGCTCATTTTTATATGGCTGTTATTTACATTGGTTGTCTGCTACCTTATAACTGCTTGCTATAGATGAAGCTTTTCTCTGATTTGAAAACAAAACAAAACAAAACAAATAAAAAAACCCCTCCTATTCCACATTATCTGATCATCAAACTGTACTGGGAAATAGATAAAATTGTAAAGGGTTTGATACTTCAGAGAGCTTTTGCATCAAAATCTCTCCCAAAAACCTTTTCTCACTTATGAATATCTTTCCTTTTTTCCCCTCACTCATCATCTATCTTTTTCCTACATTTGATTATGAAGCTGATTCAAAATTATGATATTGGCCTTCATCCTTACCACTTTGTCTTATGATTTTCTTCTATAAGAAGCAGAAAGGAAAAAAAAAGCTATATTCTTGGATTATACTTGAGCAATATAAATGTCTATTTTCTATTAAGGTACAAGGATTTCCATATTTTTACTTGTTCATGTCTTTATCTTCCTCTATTGTTATTTCTTATTTTTTAAAGATGATTTCTTCTGCCTTTCTGATAGTTCCTCACTACTAATTATTTGCGGTTTGTGCATAAACTCTTCAAATCTTCTCTGGCAGCATCCTCATTAACATTACAGCTTTGTGTCCTTCAAAGGGACCATATTCCTTTTTTGATTACTGTTGCAGTTTTCAACTGTCCCAGTTATAAGGGACAAGGCATCAACTAAATTTTTCTTCAAAATTTCAAACCATTACACCATTTTGCATTTTAACAAAATAATCAGACATATGTACCAAAAGGCATGTTCAAGGATGTATGTTTTAGAGCTATTTTAAAAACTGGAAATAATTTGACTGTCCAACAATTAAAAAATGCTCACCACATGTTGGCAAACCATGTTATGGAATATAACATGTACATTCAAGTTATACCAGGGAACTGTTAAGTACACGTAAAGTGTTTACAATAATTGGCTAAGCAAAGACATTTGATCACATCTTTGTGAAAGATGCCATCGCACCCAGCCCAGCGTGGCTCACTTCTGAAATTGTAGCCTTCTCCTGAATAAATGGACATCCATTTCACTCACTAATAAAGGCATTACTAAGGGAGGCAACTTAGATTATTCTTTATGTATATTCTCTTTCAAACATTCTGTACAAAGAAAGAATAAGGTATGAGAGTCATCCAATTGAAAAAAAATCAAAGAATATTTTGAAGCTAGAGTTGAACTTAAAGGCAGTTTAGTTTCAGGCCCTACTCCTACAGAGGATGAACCTGAACTCAGAAATAGGAAGCGCATATCACAGAGCAAGTTGGTGAAGAACAGGACCAAATCAGGGACTGCTGGGCTGGTGCCTCATCACATGTCCAAATGTACATATATATTTCCCCCCCTTTTTTTTCTTGCATGGTCAAATATGACTGAAGGGAATGCCTTCTCTGGTTTCTGGCAAGTGATCGTGAGCTATCACTAGCTTTAGCAATGGGAACTTTTTGTTCTATAGTTATATACTTACAAAAATGTAAGATTGGGCAAGCAGATAAACCTTTTGTGTGCATAATTAATAACTCACACTTGAATTTCTGTATCTTATTAGAGGCAGTTGTCTCACCTTTAACTAGAGAAGACAAGCTTTATTTTTGTCGTGCTCTGCCCTATTATGTTCAACAATAATAATTCACAGTGACAGATGTAATCCACCAAACTCATTATTTTCAACCCCAATCCATTTATTTTGCATTACCAATATAGTGTTGATGCCTATCGTTCCCTAGATTGGAGTGCTTGATGAAATGTTTTATTGCAATATGTCAGAGTCTAAATAATTAACAGCAGGAATAAGGTTGAAGCCTTCCAAAGTTACTGTGTGTATTATAAAATAGTATGCAATGCACCTTGTACTCATAAGAATAGGTCTTAGAGATGTGGTTTTGATTAGATGATTACATTTGGTGCAAGAATGGAATATATCTCCAATAGAGGGCCACATCTCTTCAAATATATATATATATTTATTTTTTTCCCCCCATGCAATCCATCAAAGAGAAAAGTAAACAGGAGCAGAATCTATTTCTTTTGCGGAGTTAAAAATCTCCACGATCTATTGTCAAACATCCCACTCATAATATAACATATTCTACTGCAAAGCAGTTTGTTTTTCTTGATTTATATTCCATCCAAATCCTGGGGTGGGACAGAGGATCCAGTCATCTGATAGGCAATGTAGGGGGCTATCTGACTTTCTTTGACTTTAAAGGAATCACAGGGAAGTTTCAATTGCAACTATTCAAACTTGAAGGGAGAGAAACTAAATGAAACACCTGTTTTTCTGATTACTGTGCCACAAGGCCTTTTAATTAGTTTGTGGAAATAGAAGTTTTAGTTATTGAAGCATATGGTTATTTTCCCCCAAGAAAATGGACATGTGACTACACACCATTAATTTGTGATTATTATTAAACTAAGAATGCAATTTAAAAAGATTTTATATTAATTGATATATTCCCTAGACTAGAAAAGAACCGGGGAATAAAGCAGTAGAAAAAAAATCCATATATAAATTTCAGTCTTTTACACCAGCACCACTGATTGTTTCCATAATTGTGCTCAGAGTATGTGTTTAGTTCCTTAGAACTTCAATTGGATATGCTGGGTAAAAATGTTGCATCTATTTTTATGGATATTGATTCTTTTAATCTCATGGAAATCCTCTCTCAAAAAGTTGGAAAGCAAGAAATCAGGGTATGAAGCAGTTTGGTGCCCAGGCAATGGTCAAGGTCCCAGGAACATTTCCTCTATGTTCTTTTTGTAGTGTAGAGGTGGAGGGTTCTTGCGATAAGTTCCAGTGTTTACATGTAGAAGCTAAGATAATTCTAGTGGACTGTTAGGCAATCCTTCCACTCAGCTAGGTGTCCTTCTCAAGTCATCTTAAGGACCTTGGCTCCCTCAAGTCATTGTCAAGGAAAGAGAGACATGCCGCTTGTTTCTGAATGTTTCTTAGACACCTCTGCAAGCCAGTTGGGAGAACAATGTGTCCGTTGGGGACATTTAGGGCATCAAACTTTTGACATATCATGAGTTGCACTTCATAGGCATTAATTAAAATCAGAAAACCCTGACTTTGGATGGGAGATGAATGAGATCTCAGCAATTTCTTGGTCAAGCCTTGTATTGTGGGTCTTCTAGTCCACCCCATGCTTTGTGCAAAATGGACATTTGATAAGTACTTCGGGTTAAGTCACTCTGTGAAAAGCTGCTCTTGAATTCTTGCTTATTGATGGATAAAATAAGCCAGGCTAACATGTCAGTAGTATAATAATTTAAATGCAAGAAAGATTTCAAATCAGAGACCATCTTTACTATTAAAATCATGAGAAACTACAAATAAACTACAAGTGTTCACAGTGGCAGAAATGACTCAACTGTTGTGAAATTTGAATTTCTCTCATTGTTTATATCTAAATATGAAGCATACCTGGCAACGGCATGAGACAGAACATGCCTCCTCATTTTTCCATATAGTTTACACCACGAGTTCGGCCAAAAGTGCCGATTACAAAACCTGACTGCAATTGTATAGCATGGCAAAATGGATTTCCACACCTATGGCATAAGGGTTGGTTTGTTTTGATTAAAGACATAATTGTGATCCAATTTCATAACGTTGATCACAATTTCATCACCTGTGCCTGGAAGGAGAGGAAAATATATGAGGGGCATAGCAAAGTGCAAACTCATTAAAAATTGTCTGCAAGGAATTATGATCATTACATTTAAACTGAAGTGTGGTATTGTGCTTAATTAAATGAACTTTGTAAAGTGTTTTGTGAACTTTGCTTAGATGGTACAAACTTGGGCAAAGCCATTTTATTCAACCTTGTGTTTAATGGAGTATTTTAAGAACATATAACTTTGAGAGGAAGTAGATAATTTATTATAAAAATGTCCTGCATAATATTTTGTTTAGCAAAAAGATCTTTTTTCCAAGATTGAATAGAACAGTATGTCTATTCGATTCTTGAATGGCACAATTAACATATCTGTTCATAAGATGTTTATCAAAACAAAAACAAAAATCAATGTTTTTCCTTAACCCCAAAATAGATTTGTAGAATATAATTTAATATTTCAGTAACAAGTTTTTTTAAAAAAATTTAATGATGTTATTACAATGTAGGCTTAGTCTCAGGTACTTTTTAAAAAGTTAATAAATGAAGATGAATGCTAGGAAAACATTGTCAAACTTCAGTAAACTGCTACTCCCCCACTTTTACTCATTCTTTAAATGAAGCTTTATATGATGCTAAAGATAAGGCAGAGCAAACCACATACCCTTTCTCTCTCAATTAAAATCTTTGGCCTGAAAATTATATCCAAGTACATGAGGAAAACCTAACTGCCTCTTTTTACAAGCACTGTTTTAAGAAGCATCTCCATCCAAGTTTGGATTGAGGTTTGTCATTCAAGTTTGCTTGGAACCCTTTTTAAGCAAATTCAGCAGATCAGCTGTACAGCACATTTTACTCTCTTCCGTTCATTAACTAGAGCTATTCATGTCAAACAGATACAAACAGTCCAAAAGCGAAAATTTGAGTTTTAATTTGAAAGTGTACATCTATCTACTTAATATAAATATTTTGATATAAAGTTTCAATTTTAAAAATTAAATCCAACAAAGTCATTTTTCAATAGTTCCATGTCTTACAAAGAAGCATCTCATGTCAACAGGCTTGAAAGAGGGAGAGGTGAAAAAGGAACATTAGTCACATGAAAGGGGAAAGGACAGCAGGCTGAACAGCAAAACAAAGATCAACATGAGATGGAAGGAAATACAGCATGTTTGATGCATGCACGGGACCTGTGAGTTGTGACTTCAGGTGCCATGATCAATGGGACATGCAGTTTCTCATGTGGAACTTACCTTGTGGTTGGGGAGGTGATAAATGCTAACATATAATAATATCTATCAGGGCTGGGGATGTGGCTCAAGCGGTAGCGCGCTCGCCTGGCATGCGTGAGGCCCGGGTTCGATCCTCAGCACCACAAACCAACAAAGATGTTGTGTCCACCGAGAACTAAAAAATAAATATTAAAAATTCTCTCTCTCTCTCTCCTCTCTCATTCTCTCTTTAAAAAAAAATAATATCTATCATGTAAGACCCAACAATGAATTTGAAATGAAGAAAAACAATTAGTACATTACAGAAGTTTGGAGTTGGAAGTTCAATGTTGAAAGACCCAGTTGGAGAGCTCAGAAAAGATGCCCAGAGAAGGTTGAATCGGAGTTGTTCTCTAAAAATGCATCCATTATAATAGGTTGAGGAGAGGATCTTTATGCACAATGATACAGTTGTAAGAGAGAGGCAAATACAAGTAGATTAACCTACAAAAATTATACTTTGGAGCTTGAGAACACATTGCAATTTACAGAACACTTTCACAAGCAGTATCTCATGCAATTCTTATAGGAGGCCTGAGAAGTCAGGAAGCAGTTATTATGACAGTTTTGCAGATGTGAGAACTGGTTCAGCAGAACTCTTACAGGTACTAGAGTTGAATCTCAAACTTGATGCACTTGATATCTTTTAGCTTTCTGGCTTGTACAATGGCTAGTGGATAGTGTATAGAATGACATAGTGGATAAGGTTAAATGGGAACAGCTGACCATCAGAGTTGCTAAAATAAGCCCACATTCACACAAAAGTGGAAGATCTCCATATATTTTATTTCTGAAAAATAACCTGAACAAAAAAGAGCAAGACAAATACAGCACAAATAAAAATAAAAAATCCAGGAAAACCTATCAATCAATGCTTAGCTTGGAGTTCTCTGGGATTTGTATTTCCAAACCTTTACAATCTGAGTATTGGAGCTCACCTGTTGTAATTCAACAGACTCCATTCATTACGGAGCAGAACACTACCCATGTACATTTTATCATGAACATGTGTGACCTTGATGACTGTACACGAGTCAGCAAGCATAAGGCCATCTTTCCAATATGTCAACAGAAAGAGATCATTTAAGCAGAGTGGCATATTTTTTGAGGCCAATTTGCCTACAAACATTAGTTTGCCTATCTCAGAACAACATACAGAGAGGAAAGAGTTTAAAATGAATGAAAAATATATTCAATCCATAATCAAAAGAATATGATTTGGGAATGGTGCCAGAAAGCATTCCTGAATTAGACATTCTTCAGCACCTAAATTTAGCCATCTGGCCTTATATTTTAAGAACCACTTAAATTTCTGAAATGAAGGAATGGCCTTTTGATGAAGAAAACATAATTTTCATTGTAAATATGGAACATGATGTCCTTGACTGAATGTTCTAAATACCATATGATAAAAAGGCGACATCATTATTTACCTGTTTCTTAACCAATAGTGAGGAAAAAATTGTCAACTAAAAAGACATTATTCCAGAATATCAATAATTGTCATAGTAAAATCTATTGTTTAAAAAATCATCCAAATTTGTTATTAAGGGCCAAATAATTAACAAATATAAGCAGTGTACCATAAGAATGTTCTAAAACTCTGGTTTACTGTGCAAAGAGGTAAAAATTCTATTAAAGAATATAGTGTTATTATATTTTACTTCCATAAAGGTTAAAAAACCATACTTTTAGTAGCATTTGCTATTAATTACAGTATCTGACAATAATAGAAATATTTTAAAAGCTGAGATACTTGAAGGTCAGTTTAACACTACCAAAGACAGTAGTAACTAAAATTTCTTCAAGAATATTATTATATGTCATTTAGCTCTCATTTATTTAATGGTTATTATTTTTTAATTGTCATATGTCAGATATTATTATAGGTGTTGAAGCTATAATCAAATAAGAGGAACACAGTATCTACCCCACCAAAGTTTATAATCCAAAGGAAATTACAATGAAATGAATGAGCAGAAAATACAGAATGGCAATAAGGTCTGGCACAGTGAGCTTGAAAGGTGAATTTGTAAGAACATAGGCTTCAGACGAAATTCAACAAACTACTAGGAATTGTTCTAATTCTCTATAATTCTAATAATGCTTACTGTTTGTCAACTTCCTCGGCTGGCTGTTGGTCAGTGGTCTGAGTTTCTCACTGTACATGTCTCTCTAGCAGCTGCTTATGGTCTAAAGGCTAGCTTCCCCAGAGCAAATGATGAGAGAATGTGTGACAAAGCAGAAGCTTCTTACAGGCTTTCCAGAATTCCTGGCTCATGTTTGTAGTCCCCTCTCTTCAAAGCCTGTAAGAGTGAATTTAGTTCTTCTCACTTGAAATCTCTCTTGCTTCATTTTCTATCATGGCATTCTCTCTGACTGACTGTAGGCAGAGAAAACTTTTTGTTATTATGTGTTCCTGTGATTAGATGGGATCCATGTAGATAATCCAGGGTGTGCTCCCTATCTCAAAGTCCATACTCTTAATCACATCTGCAAATTTCCTCTAAAACAAAAGGGTGTCACAAGTTCTGGGGGTTAGAATGTGGATGTCCTTGGAGAGCCATTATTCTACCAACCACAATACTCAGTAACTTCTGAGTTCTCTCCATATCTCCTTCGTTTATAGCATCAGTTCAACAGTGGTAACTGGGACTCGTTGGCCCATCACAGTTCTGAAATACAACTGGACAAGTTTCAACTTATGTACAGGGCTCATCCTCCATTTCTACTCCTGCTCAAGACCTATTTCCTGACTCTTAGCTCCTCCTTCTCAGCTTTTGCCTTCTCCATCTGAGTCATTTCCACTCTCCTTCCCCAAGGAAAATTGCTTTGGTGAAAACATCCTTTCAAATCTCTTGCTTCTTATTTTTTTTCCCTTTGGAAGGAAGAGTTGTTTGCTTTCTTTTTATAGAGTTTTGATAATTTTTATATATCTTAAGAAAAGTATTTTTCAGACATTTGTCTTGCAATATTTTCTCCCAATCTGGAGATTGATTTGTTTTTATTCGCATAGCAGTGAATTTTAAAAGTAGAGATTTCAAATTTTAAGCAACTCCAAGTTATTAATTTGTTATTTTTTTTTTGTATTGTGTCTTTGTTCTAAGAAAACCTTTTGGTGAATGTAAGAAATCATGAAGATTTCTTCCTGTGTTTCCTTTTTGCAGTTTTCTAGTCTTTATTTTTATATCAAAGTTTATTATCTACTATGGTTCGAATAGAGTCTGTCCCCTCTGAACTCATGTTTAAATTAGATGGTGTTGAAAGGTAGTGGGGCCTGTAAGAGGTGATTAGGTCATGGGGACACTGTCCTCATTAAAGGATTGATGCCATTCTTGCAGGACTGGCTGAGTTACTGTGCGAGGGGGTTGTTATGATGTGAGGGGGCCCTTCGTGTTCATTCTTTTCCTTCTGCTTCTCCACCTTGTCAAGATGCCTACACCCTTGTCAGTTGTGGTCACATAGTATTGGACTTCCACACTCTGGAACTGTGAGCAAAATAAAGTTCTTTCTTTTATAAATTATTCAGCCTCTGATATTTTGGCTTAGAAGAGAAAACAAACTGAGATGTGGTCCATTTTAAGATAATTTTTATATATGATGCAAGGTAGGGATCCAAGTGTGTTTTCTTCACCATATGCATATCCAGCTGATGTAACACTGTGGGTTAAAAATACCACCCCAACCCTAACAAACTCCCCAAGCTGCTGTAGCTTCTGTTCATTGCCCACTTCCAAATCCATTCCCCTATTCGTCACAGCCAAACTGTTCTACTTTCAGGTAACTAAATCAATAGTGGGTATCTATTGCTGTTTAATATATTTTTCTAGAGTTCCACAATTTAAATCAACAAATATTTATTACCTCACATAGTTTTTGTAGATCAGAAACCCAAAACAATATAACTGGTGATCCTGGCTCAGATTATCTCATGACATTACAGTCAAGATGTCTAGGGCTGCAGCATCTGGAGACTTGACTAGGTTTGAGACTCTGCTGCCCAAATCCCTCACATGACTGTTGGCTGGAAGCCACTAATTCTTCTCCAGATTCAATATGGTAGCTGTCTTTTCAAAAGAGAAAGAGAGAGAGAGAGAGAGAGAGAGAGAGAGAGAGAGAGAGAGAGAGAGAAGAGTGAGAGCACACATGTAACAAGACAGAAGCTGCAATGGTTTTGATAACTTAAACTTGGAAATAACATAGCAGCTCATCTTTTGTGTTCTTTTGGGCATACAGCCCAACTCTAGTACAACATGAAGCAGGGTAACACTACACAACTGTCTGTATTCAAGGAGGCAGAGATCACTGGAGGACATCTTGGATGCTGGATATCCCAATTCTTTGGAAAACAATGTGTTTCAGGTTATAGTTCTTTAAGGAATTGTGAATATTATCTCAGTAACCAGCAATCACAAAATTATAGTTGAAATGAGTTTACTTCCTAGTTTTAAAACTTAGTAAGTTACATGTAATATTTTAATAATTTTTAAAGTAAGTGAATTTATATGTAACATTTTACATGATTTATGATGGGATTTTCATAGCTACCCTTTATACATGAAAAACCTGGCACAAGAAAGGCATGTTATAGTATTGGGATTTTAAACATGCTATAATGTAAAGCTTTATGAAAAATACTAATGAATTATAGAAATTAGTTTAGTTAATCTAACTTTGGCAAACACATTGGGTAACTTCTAATTTTGACCTGTTTGATTCTTTTGCATACTCCTTAGATTTAATCTACTATAGAATACTTTCCTGACAGAAATAACTTTATTTGTATTCTCCCATCATTCATGAATGACTCCCTATTTAGGCAGCAAAAAGTCCGAAGTTACTCAATAGTCTCCATTTCCATATTCCCTTTCCAATAATTCTACCCAGGAGATAGTGACAATCACTTTGAATTTGCTTTAAAAAACTGTACATTCCCCTGGTACAGTGATGGATGACCATAAACCAGAGGCTCTGGAGGCTGAGGCAGGAGAATCCTGAGTTCAAAGCCAGACTCAGCAAAATTGAGGCACTAAGCAACTCAGTGAGACCCTGTCTCTAAATAAAATACAAAATAGGGCTGGGGATGTGGCTCAGTGGTTGAGTGCCCCTGAGTTCAATCCCCAGTACCAAATAATAATGATGATAATAATGAAATTAGAAAAAGAAAACCAGCACAGTAGTTTCACTTGAATGATGGATTCTCTGTGACAATGAATAATGAAATGATGAATGAATATGGGCAATTAATATGGAGGCTAAGCCATAGACAATCACCTAGAGATCATAAAAGAGAAAACCAATCTGATCTTGAATCACTTTGTTGTATTGCATCTGTATTTTAATACCTCTGAAAACACTAGTTAATCGAGAGCACCAGTTATTATTTTTCTTGGATGAGTCAGAGTCTTTTTTGAGAATGTCTTGAAAGCTTTGAAAGAATGGACCACCATTCCCCACAATATGGACAAATATGCAAACATATTCATATAATTTCAAGCAGTTCATGAGTGTCCTGAAGCCATAAGTAGAGTTTATAAATGAACTTCAATATGTCATGGATTTTAATCTGAAAGTTATTAGTTTAGTTTGAAGAGGAATATTTATGGTAATATCAGTTCTTTATTGATACTAAGGTTAAGAGATAATTTTTTTTTCAAGGCCAAAATGTGTCAGAACATTATTTGCAATAAAACTTAATCTTTATATGGAGTATGTAATATTAAATTGAGCAATAGATTATGGAACACCAAATGTTTTATATTTTCTTGGCCTGAAAACCTAATTTTTAAATTTTCAATGTGTACACTGTTACTCCTTTAATGCCACCACGCATGAACACTAATTATACAGTTTATTCAATAAATGTAGGGATTAGGCTGGGCAGATTAAGTCAAAGTTCTTTAGAGGTTTTATTAATAGCTCAGCCATAAATTTCCAGAATTCAAGTACGCTTTTCCCTAGATGCATCTTATCTGATGGGCAGCATGGGAAACGACAACAAAAAAAAGTTGGTATATAATGTAAAAAATTTATAGATTCAGTCATAATGGTGTTAGCTTTTGAGAGAAAATGAGCCTTGGAACAAAAGTGCAGCATAAAGCAAGACAAGCCAGGGCAAAATGTTGCACATTCCACTGGAAGTTTTCAGGCCATCCCCTGCATGGATGTACCCTTAAAGGATGTGACCCAGGTGAGACTCACCTGCTGAAGGCAACTAATCCACAATGAGCAAATTATCCTGCCCCGGGGGGAAATCATAATGACAGCCACATGCTTCAGGAAGAGAGAATCATGTGTTCCTAGAGGAGGAGGAAACTGGCAGCTAGCAGAGACTTGCCTGGAAATGGAACTGAAATATAAGCTGAGAAGTTTTCATTGATTTAGAAGAAGATGGTGTTCCAATTAGGTTACTAAAGGTTTCTGACAGGCAACAGATTCTAATAAGGTACAACAGTGGCATCACACAGAAAGGAATGTAACAAACGTTGGCATCTTAATATGCCCTAGGGGATGAATGATAAAGAAGAACTTCAAATGTGGGTGTTCATTTGATTTCATTTGTAGACATCCATAAAGAATAATGACCATCTAGTAGAAAATATTTTTTCTTCATTCCTTTCCAATCACTTTCCCCTTTCTACACATGTATATACGTATGTGCATATACATGTGACCCCCCAACCCCATTCGTGAACTGCCATTAATTCATAGAAGCAGAACTGGGCTGAGAATTTTACAAGAAAGCCTAAGAATGTCACAAGAACAAATAAATAAATAAATAAATAAATAACTTTCCAGCTACTGAATCCAAAACAGGTCTGACACTTCCATGTGATAGTTGTGTTTATGTATAACAAGAATGAAATTGAACCATTTTATAATATTATTTAATATCTTCATAAGCATAGGAGTATACAAGCAAAGTCAAAAGAGGGAATTTGCATCTAGTAAATTTAAAATGCTATTATGTAGCTGTAATAATCAGATAATGTGAAGGAAATTGTCAAATACGTAGAAATGTCATTTTTAAAAAATTAGACACCGTCATTGATATTTCTGGTTTTATTTGTTTTTTATCAGAGTTCAAGCTATTATTTAAAACCAGTGTGTCTATGTCAAAGAGATGACAGGTATGGGATCATGTTTTAAGCATAACATTCCAGCTATGTTTGGATACTGTTGAGTATAAACCACAAATGGCTCGAGTGTAATGCTCATGTGGCTGACCTTTACATCAACTTTTTGCTCTATGTTTACTTGGCATAACTGTATACTCTCTTAAAGAATGATTAGTCATTTAAAGAGCAGGTATGGCAGAAAGAAAAACATGGCAATAGAATTAACTCATTAGTTTGAAATCACTAAAACAGTTGCTTTGGATAAATTATATCTTCACTCTAATTTAGTCCATTAATTCCCTTACTATTTTCAAAGAGCAGGTAGGTTCAAGATGACAAGAGACATGTCAACTCAGATGTAGATTACAAACACATACACACACACAGATATGCACATGTATATATAAATATGCACATAGAGTGATTAAAAGATATATAGAATATTTATATTTATTTTACTTAATGTTTAAATATTTAATTATTTGTAAAATCCAGAAGATATTCATTAGAAGGTTCAATATAAGGAAAATATATATGAATAAGTTCTACTTTTGATTATGTTTTTATACTTTATTTAATTTTGTAAATTAAAATGTCCACATGTAAATATTTTAATTTTCTTATATTCTTTCTTTATTGAACTTTGGAGTCACCTAGTTTATTTACCAAGACTCCTCTTAAATGTGGGTTTCCTATGTATCAAATTATATACTAGAGAAAAGTTCTGTTTGAAACCTCTTCAAGATAGCCTCTTGTTTCCTTTGGCTTTGAATCAGGGTTCTTGGGACTGTTGGTTCAGATCAGAGGAACTTAGTCACTGCCTCCGGTCTTTCTGAGGTCTTTATCTTTTCAGGGCAAGAACTTCCAGCTTTACCCTTGATTTAATATTGACCTTGAGGCCACATTTTATTGGCAGTTTTCTACTTTTCAATTTTCTTTGAAGTTTGTTTATTTATTTATTTATTTATTTATTTTGAGGATCTTTTGCTGGCATTCCTGGGTGCTCTATATTTTCATTAAATTCTGATTTAAAAAAATCTAAGCAGTTCTTTGTTTTGCTGTATTTCTCTCTTGCAATACCTTATACAATGCTATAAGAAGACAACTGGGGTTTTCCACATTCCCTCCTGAAATTTCCTTAGTTAAATCCACATATTTTTGAGGATAATTTTATGCATTTTGAGTTAAGTGAACAGCAGTTTTACTAATTTTTCATCTACTACATAACACTGATACTGTTTTTCCAGCCTCCAAAGTGATTTCCTCAGTATATTTTTGGTCTCCACTAAACAGTTGCCTTTCAGATCTCTTTCTGATTCCCACTTTTAAAGCCACTAGCACAACTTTTAGGAGCACATCATTTCTGTGAATTTTGGGGAGGAGATGCATAGCTAATTCACTATAGTGGAGATGGGTACACAGCCCTGAAGGTACTAGAATCTACTGAATAAAAGGATAGATTTTATGGTGTGTCAATTATATCTCAATAGAGTTGTTATAAAAAGTAATTTTACCTATTAAACTTTTTCTTTAAAAGTGGTTACTACAAAACATGAAATTATATATATGGCCTTCATTATATTTCTATTGAAGAAGTGTTGTTTCCAGTGATCAAAAGGCAAGTCTTCGTGGAAGTGAGTGACCATATTTGTTTTATCTAAATATGGGGACAGTTTGCTTGAGCATGTTGACAGGTTTTTCAATATTTAAGTGTTTCCAAAATCTCCAAAGTGTAAACCAAAAATGAAATGTTACAAGTAAACACTTATTATAAGCCAGTCCTTAAAATTAAAGAAAACTTTAGTGTCTATTTTGGTTTATATTTATAAGTGACTTTGGTTGCAAAGATTAATTAAATTTTCATTTTCTTTGACCTATATATTATTTTTAAAAAATACACTGAAATAACCTAAAGTATGAAACTTATAACAAAACAGGTAATTCTGAGAGATGCCTCATATAACATGAACAATGTATCAATTTTAAGTCACAGGTACAAAAAAATCATTGTTAAATACTTGTAAAGGAACTCCTTTTTTAATCAATATATTTGAAACCACATTGCCATCTTTAGGTTTTAAAGATGCAATGAAATAACCATTCAGCTTCTCCATAGTGATTTTCACAGGGCAGGGTGGGAAAGGGGTAAGATGCTTTGTACCTAACAGTGTAAAAAAAAAAAAAAAAAGAAGTAATAATACATATTTTTTTCTACCTTTAAAATATTTTCCCCCTTTTCACACTTTGAAACATTTTTCTCATATCTTTTAGCTTAATGGAAAGGTTCAAAAATTTAGATTAATTTTGTGAAGGTGAGTGATCCCTTTGGTTTCAAAATACTTGCCACTGAGTAAACATGGATGGAAACTTGGAGGGAGACCAGTGGAGTAGAGGAAGGGACAATGGGAAGTGGGGAGGGGAGGTCCTGGGGAATGAAATTCATCAAACTGTTATGAGCCTGTAGAAATATGTGACAAATCCCCTGATTATGTATAATTATATTGTAGTAATAAGAAAATTTTAAAAGAAGCATTGACATGCTATCAACTCTACTTTGTGTTTACTTATCTTAAAAATAGATTTTTAAGAATTATTGTGATAGTCCATATCATTTAGTCAGGGGTGTAAATTTTTTTGGCTTTTAGTAATGCATTCCATGGAAAAGGATTTCTACAGAAACTGGAATTGTTTCATTAACCGTCTCATGTTTCCATTTCACTTTGCTATACCTCTAGTTGCCCTGACAATAGCAAGCCTTGACGAAGTGTCAGCTTTTACAGAGATGCACAAACCTTTGTACTTGTAATATTTCACTCAGGTCTGGATTTGCCCCACATACAAAAAAAGCTCTTTAAACAATCTGAGAAGAAAAAATTCTTTTAAAGAATTACAGATGATAGCAATTATGAAAAATTTCATTTTACCTAACTTTTAAAAATATGATATATAATTTCCTCTGTGTTTACTTGATTTTGAAGCATTGGGAGCATTTATGTATGTACTGAAGAATATTTACTTATGGTAATTAATCATTGAAAAGAATATGTCTCAAAGTAAAATTCAATGACAGCATGAAATGAAGTATTTACAATAGTCCATGGATATGTTTATGGAATCTGCTTAAAGAAAATATCAGTAAAATGAATCCCTTATATAAAAATAGTGTCATAGCTATTTCACAGTACTCTAGTTGTTTTAAACAATGATAGTCCAGAATATTTTCTAAGGCAATATTAATAATCCCAGTTTTCATTTGAACAGAATGGCCTCATTCTTGAGATTAATAAAAATGAGAACTGACATTTTTGGCAGTCATAATGGTTTACACTGAAATATTGATGGTGCATTTTAATATATATTACCTTATCTATATAGGTATATAACTATTTCAATTTGCTCAGCTTCACAATTTTTTAATCAACTGTGATAAGGACTAGAAAGACTTTTTATAGAACTCTGTGTATGACAAATGGAATATTCCTGGTCTATGCAGATCACTGGTGCTATTAATCAATCAAGTGGAGAAACAGCTCAAATTAAAACTTTGCCAAGATGTAAGAAAATTCCCTGGCTTTGATAAATCATGAAACTCCTACAATCCTGCCCAAGTCCAAAGTGCATTATCAGAACTTACATCACAACTCACTGGGAGAGCTATGAACATCATCCTTTCTTCCCGAATCACCTCTAGTCAAGGACAGACAGTGCAGAGTGAACCCTGGGTTCTACCTTTGAGCTCTAGACTCTTTCTGAAAGCTGAGGAATTAAAAAAAAAATTCTGTAAAATGCATGAGCTATGGTGATGATTTCATAAAGATATTGATTAGATCAAGTTCCTCCTTTCCCTTCTTCCCATACTTTTCCTACAGTGACTTGATAATTCCATGCTCAATTCTTCTGGATATGGAAGCACAGGCAGAAGAAGCCTCATGGAAAGCATACTTTGGTTGAGGACCAAGAGGAAGGTAAACAGCTTTTTACTTTATTATGTGACACCCTTTTAAGAATCTGATTTGGGTTTCTATTTTCTTCTATGCCCATATTGCCTATAAATATGCTACAGAGACAAATAGAGAATTAAGAAATTCAAATCATTATATCTTGAATGTCAAAACACAGATCTAGCCATAAAGTGGAAAAAAATACAAAGAGTTGTTTTTCTTCTTTCAGACTTGTTAAAGATTTCCAAGAAGGGGAAGAAGGAGAAAAATCTAATGGGAGAAAGAGAACATAGATGCCCAGCTTTCAAGCCGAGGTGTTCTGTCCATTTCTTTCTACTCTGCCAAGTTCATGATGGGTAAAGGGTTGGATGACAGAGTCCTGTGGCTAGTTGAAGGATCTGAGAGCAGAAAGAATCTTTGTGCCCCATTTAAATAGGAACCAGAACGACAAGACTGTGAAAGGAAACAGAAATGTGTTCAGTGTGTTTTAGAGAGAGTTGCAAAGAGCTCTCAGGAGGCTTTAATATGGGGTCAGCTGAAAAGAATAAATTTTGGGGCTGGGGATGTGGCTCAAGCGGTAGTGCGCTCGCCTGGCATGCGTGTGGCCCGGGTTCGATCCTCAGCACCACATACCAACAAAGATGTTGTGTCCGCCGCAAACTAAAGAAAATATATATTAAAATTCTCTCTCTCTTTTTTTAAAAAAAGAATAAATTTCTCCTCCACCTCCCTGAGAAAAGCACAGAAATAGAAAAAAATTTTTTTTTTCAGCAGCCCCAATGTGCTTTCCTCAATACCTCAGTGGCTTGGAATTCAACTAAGAGACCTGGGGCCCCCATGAGCTCTGAGTCAGCAGGAGGAGAGAATTTTCTGCTCCAAGGGAGTATGAACACATTCCTAGATACCTGTATGAATACACAGTTATTCCAGAAAGTCTTGTTAGAGCTTTGGGTATAATTTTCCAAGTTTACGTCTGGTTATTACTATCATGAGGTGTTTCCTGTAGGCATCAATATCTCCTGGGATCATCTTCATACTATTTCCTGCTTTGAGATATGAGAAATATCAGAATTTCCACTCCTCCTCCATGCTACCAAAAGCTCTACTTGGGTATATGGTACAATTCTAGCCAATAAAATCGAAGGGGAACAGTAGAGGGCTTTTCAAAAAAGTTTGTTCACTCCTAAAAAAAGAATCATGGCAAGGATGTACCCTCTTTCCTCCTTTTAAAATTCGAAACTCTTTAATCATGTGAGTTGCTGTGGCAATTTGTTTGACCATGAGGGGATGAGCCCCAGGGTGGAGATAATAAACAAGTAGATGTAAAGAATTTTGTTCTCCTCTGACATTGCTCAACAACTGGCTTAATGGACTCTAGAACCTCCATATCTTGGGATATGTTGTTATGTGAGGTGCAACATTTTCCTTATTGTTTTATCTACCTGAGTCAGGTTTTCTCTCCATTACTGCCAAAAGCATGACAACTATTATACATGGTCAGAGGGTGAACCTGTTAAGTCATTCAGTCTACAGTGTGGTCTTAGTCCAATTATGGTCTCTCCCAAGAGCATTTATTTTAGGTCTTCTTTTTGTGAATATAATGCATGTGTCCTGATAAAGGCTTTTGAAACATCAGAATAGAAGTAGAGAATTACATGGTGGTGATATTGTGCCCCTGTGCATGTACAAGGGAGAGGGTGGCTTAGAGAGGAACTTTTAGGCAATTTTAAGAGTTATTCTCTGTCATTAAGCATTTTCAGAGATGAATTCTACATCTAGGGTACTTTATATTGCTACTGTACAAAACTCCTTATAACGTTTTATTTTGAAAAATCAAAAGCAATGCTGGTTATTCGAAAAAAAAATTTTCTCATTATTTTGGTAGAAAGAGAACAGACAAAAATTATGTTAAAGATTACCATCCCCAACTTTCTGGAAGAAAGCACTTTAAGAAATATCTTCATTGATCTGTGGGAGTCCAACTAGGTATCCCAATACACTGATCCCAAACAGACTGAGAGGGACCACCCACTGATGGGAAGATAAATATGTCTTCCCACAGGAGTAAGGATGGATCAGCAAGACAAGACTGGTGGCAATCCGTATATTTCTCTCCGCCCCAGGCAGGGGAGGAGTGGAAAATGGTTGGAAATGCTTGACTCTCAGAAGACACCTGTGGCAGAATGGCATAATTTATAAAACAATCAGGTATATGTTTTGACTGGTATTTTTGGATATATAAGTCTGTCAGCTGTCAAAAAGGGAGCATTTTTCTCATTAGTTTAAATAAAGAACAATCTAATTTTCTAGTAAGTGAGTGGATTCCCGCATAATCAGCAGGGACCTGGTGTTATCCATTGCATGTTCACGCAGTTAGATCCACCTTCCAGGTAGTCCACAGGGGTACAGAAATTCTGTCCAAAAATGTGCTGACCCATAGTTGCTCATTGTATGCAATCGTTTAGAGTCATATTTAGGGACACACCATCCCTTTCTGAGAGCAACCCTTGCTAAATCTGAAGAGTTGATCCAAACTGTCTAGGACAGATTTAGAACTCTAACCCCACCCACTGTGAAGAATATGCCTTGAGAGCATTTGCAGATGACCTACAATAAACATGACCTACAATGAACACTTCAATTATCTGCCTTGCAGCAATATTGGGGTCTGTCTTTACACTTTGCTCTAAGGCTGTGATCGTGTGCCCCAGGGAGGTAGAGGGCTGCATACCAGGGGTTTGGAAAACTTGGGGATAGGTCTTCTGAAATCCCTGGAACTTTCAATTTACTCTAAGAGTTGGCTAGACATATCTTTAAAACATCAGATTGGCTGAAAACATTGAATATGTCATAGGCTGGCATATAAAATACACATGAATTTTTAAAATAAAATTTCATACTTCAAATATATATGTTGGTCTCAGATGGTTGCAGTACTTTTATGTCTCAGAATAAGAGTTTATTCTTTTACCAGAAGTAGAAAACCCTGAAATCGCTTTGGAGAACTTGGTTCCATTAACTAAGTGCAGCCACTAGTGTGTCTAGTTTGGTTATCCCTACAAGGCAGTTAAGTAGCCAGTACTCACTTACAACTTAAAGTTATTTGTCCACAATAAACTTTTTGGTCGTCACATTTTCATTTCTGTTTAATTTGTGCTACACTATCTTTTTTAATATCTTATTTTTTAGTTATAGGTGGACACAATATCTTTTTTATTTTTATGGGGTGCTGAGGATGGAACCTGGTGCCTCATGTATGGTAGGCGAGCACTCTACCTCTGGGCCATAACCCCGGCCCCAACACTATCTTTTTATAGGCTATTCTCAGAATGTCTCTACATTATTTTCTGTAATTATTGTCATCTAAGACTCATAACTACTTTCGCATCTTTGACAATATGCTCCATCACCACCATCCCTCAAACCACTTACAACCCAAATGAACTTCTTTCTTCCTGTCTGTGACCTTCTAGCAATCTCTTGTTTCGTCATTTGATTCTAGGTACCGTGCTGTGTGTTGGATGTTCTCTATCTCATCTAATACTCAAAACCAATTTGAGAAGCAGATACTGGAAATTTTGTTTCAGGGAACAGTGAGTGGGTAAGAGATGAAAAATCTGAACCCAAAGCCAATGGCTATACCAGGTTTTTTAAATAGAAATTGGGGGAGCAGAGTGGAAGGGTGGAGAAGAAAATGAGTTGGTTTACTTACTGTGGTAAAGAAAAAGAAACACACCAGAATGATTGACATCCTATACATTCAACAAACTAATTGAATTTATCACTTTTAACATGATGCCTAAAGTGTCAAGAAACTCGACCATGTGAGGTTGACTGATTTTTGCCATGATAATAAAACTTGAAGATGCTTGTATACAGAGTGCAGATGTCAAGGGAAAGTTACAACGGGGCTCCTTTGTTCAGTGTAGAATTCCATTCCATATGACTTCATGGTAATTTCAGAATAAGTGACCTTGAGCTAGGTCAACCGGATACAATGTCAGAGAAACCCAAATAATATGGATATCAGGACACTTGAACAACATGTGGGTTTAGGCTTCCATTGTTCAGGAATGATAGTGATAAGAGGGCATTTGGACATTTTTCTAAGAAATTTGGGAAGAAAACTCATTGTTTTGATACTTGTTCTTTACTACTCTATAAATACTTTGTAGAAATTCATGCCTGAGGTCTGAGTACTTAGATTCTCTAATGATATGGATTAATAGAATATACCCAATTGTTATCAAAGAAAAGCGTAAGAAAACTTTCTTATTAAGCTTCTAGTGGGAATTATGTACTGTAAGAGGTATGTATCCTTCCTCCCCCATTATGGATTACATCAATTAGTTAAAGGTGGGTCTAAGGTATATCAGAAGTTCATATATCAGTCAGTGATAGAGTGCTTGCCTAGCATATGCAAGGTCCTGTGTTCAGTCCCAGCACCACAAAACCCTACCACCAACAAAAATTAGGTAGGTGTTCATACATATGTCAGTGTGTGTATATACAGTGGGGTATAACTCAGGTTTAGGAATCACGAGCGACATTCCCAGAGCTTCAGTTAGCAGCAGAAGATGCTGCAATCTGTTATTATCTATGATATAGTCACAAGTAGAAAGCTGTTTGTCCGAGTTCTAACTGCATAATCATATGTTTTATAAATTATATAATGTGGCCACTAAATTAATCGAAAAGTATCCAACATTACTGTGAGTTCTACAGAATTGTAAATTGAAGAAAACTTACAGAACAGTCAAACTTTCAGTGTTATTCCAAATAATAATGCAGAGGACAGCAAAGTAACAGACTCATTTGGGGTTGTACAATGTGCCCAGGATACTTCTAGGTACTTTACACATACTAATTTATACTAACCCCTTTATTCCCCACAAAATTCCTCTTTGACACGCAAGACAGAGTTAGTTTTAGTAACTCTTGATAGTCACAGAGATAACTCTGGCCCATCCTGTGAGTCATATCTGCTCAGATCTGATTATTAAGTTGCATGAAATTCCTTAAATCTGTAAAATTGTTTTTTTTAGTATCTAAAAATAAACTACATATGTAGATATTTTTCATGGTAGATAGGGAAACTATACATAAATTCCTTTTGATAGGCTCAGCCTGGGAAGGTTTTTTTTTTTTTTTCCTAATGGCCCAAAACTGAGATTGAAAATATTTATGATTCATAGACTATTTTTAAGACCCCACACCAAAAACACCAATATTATTTGTAGTGTATTTTAGGAGTAATAATAATAATAATAAATACAAATATGGTTACTTCCCCTCACCCATGTTATTGCAACACTGCTTAATGTTTCTGTAATTTCTGCAGTATGGAGATATAAATAAATCCACAATTTGTTTCCACTGGGATTTCTCTCCCATCATTTCCCCTATCCCAGGGCAAGAAACTAATTTGGACTCTTGTTCCTTTATCTGACCCCAGTGATAAAGTAAACAATGGAAAAAGGTTTAAAATATAACAAAATCCTGTTCTTATACCAGAGGCCAATGTACTTGAAGAAGGAAAGCAGGCTCTTTAACTCAGAATTTTGTATTGTGAAAGGACTAATTTTACAGTAGTATCATATTGAATAACAGGCAATAAGCCTAATTGAATTACAGTCATTATGGGTTGGAAAAGGAACAGTGAGTAGCTTGTTTCAGCAAACGCTATGCGATTTACTCCATGCCTATTCAGACTTGCTGCATAGACCCAGGTCAATTACTATGATTCTTTAGCCACTTAACAACCTCTTCATTGAGGAAAACTTAACATGGACCTGAGAATAAGGGCTTGTTTTGGTTAAGCAACTATTGAATCAGTCTTTGGTGACACTTGCTATTCAAAATAATTAAATTTATCAATAGACATCCAACTAAATGTGTGAAATAAGGTGTATGTTTAGCATGAACATTTCTCTTTATGGGAGGTTTGGTAGAGTAGTAGACATTTTATCACAAGCTCCTTTACCTGAATAGAAACACACTAAATGCAAAGGGAAAAATTAATGATGTTCCTGGGTATGCAAGCATCTTCATTCAGAAATGTATCAAAGTAGAATGATTCAGAGAGGATGAAGTCAGAGAATTTTACAGATAGAAAATACAAACATACCAAAGAAGAAGTTCAAAATCAATATTTCCACAGTATCATGAAACAGAATTTAGCTAATACATTCTGTTTAAAAGGAATAATTGGTTATAACGGCATTCAAACAACTGATCAACATACAAAAACCAAACTCTTTTTTGTTATTTTGTGTGATACAATGAATACCTATTTGATTGAACATTTTTATTTTTTTACATTTTTTATTGTGCTGGCATCCACTAGACAGTTTTCCTGAAAAAAAAAAAAAGAATACCCAGACTTCAGTGTGTAGAGCTCTATTTTTTAAATTAATTTATACGTCAGTGAGAAGTTTGGGACCAAGAAAGAACTTTCTCAGAGAAAGAGTGGCTAGCTCTTTAGGGTGATCCACAGCAGTGGACCTTGTATAAATGTGCGGAAATAGAAATGGAAACTTAGTCATCCTGATTTCCACTAAAATCAGTACTTGGTGCTTGCCTTCAGCTGGGAATCCCTAGTCCTAGATTCTGGAGCCCTTGATGAGCATTTCTTCATAGAAACCCCAGAATCTCCTGAACCTTTGCTTTAAAAATTGCTAGTGAGTTGACTGAGAGGAAAGTCTGAACAGTCTCGAAGAGTGAGAAACTGAAGGCAGAGAAAGGACCAAGTGGGTGACCAGTGGCTTTAATAAAGAAAGACGAGGAGGCTCTACAGTACCTGGCTCTATGTATGGGAGCCTGAGGTGAAAGGAAAATGTGCACCCCAAAATATTACAAAAATATCCTCTCATATTTTGAACAGCATAGAAATACTTATATAATTTCTACAATTAAAATGAGTATGCAGAAAGCTCTGTGTTGCCAATCTCTTCATTTGCCAACCTTAATAAACCCACACTAGGATTGCAATGGCCTCCATTTCAATCACTTCTCCAGAGCTGGTTGGAAATGATCGTCCCCACTGTATAATCATGCAAAACTCTGAAACAGACAGCAATATGTCTTTACTGCATCAGATTTAAATATTTCTATCACTGATTACTGATTTTTTTTGCACCTTCTTAAACTCTGTGCCCAAGTAATTTCCTCCTCGCTTCCTCTAAATCCAGGCCCTGGTGCCATTTATATGGAAATGGATTCCCAGGCAGAGAAAACCACACTTAGAAATGTTTTGAGATCTTTCATATCAACCAACTTTTATGAAATAAGGAGAATGAAGGGGAGAAGCAAGAGAAGGAGGGGGAAAGGTGAAAATTTGTCTAAGGGTTGTATTGTTATAAAACCTACTGGAAGCAAGCGAGAGTTTCATTTAGAGAATTCAGAGATGGAACCAAATCCTCCAAAGAGTGTTGGCAGGACAGAATTTAAATCAGCATTTCTAAGGTATCTTTAATGCAATTCATTTCTAAAACAAAATTATACTCTAAGGAAAGTGAGCACACGTGACATGTAGAATTAGACATGACTAAAAGCCTTGGCTATACTTTCTGAGTGTGACCTGGAAATGTCAGTCCCACAGCAGGAGCTGTGTGAAACTCATGGGGAGAAATGAGAATGTATAGACATTGGCCACATTTAACTGTTTCTCCACAGACCAAGCCATAGGGACAAACAGGAAATAGTAAAAAATAGTATTTATGCTTCTTATAATCAGCAAAAGTTATTTATGAAAGGTCTAGTTACAAAAGGCAAAGTTGTAAGTTGTTTTTTTTTTTTTTTTTTTAAACAAATATGGGTATCCAGTCTCTGCTGGTGAATTCCAAATTTTAAACACAGGTAACTGTCTGGCAACAATGTATTTCAATAATTGGCCTATAAACAAACAAAACTTTTTAAAAAGACTAAAGTATGTGAAGTTAAACAAAAATAGCATATATGACCTTGTATGCAATGACCATGGCAAGTCTTGAATTTATTGAAAAAAGTCCAGTTTTCAAGTTTTATTTTCCATTGTTTCCATATTTACCTTTTTCAGACCAAATGAGCACTTTAATACGTCAAATCACTTATTTGAAAAGTCAGCATTATCTACCTGGCATATTTTAAGGTGTTCTAAGAAAAACATTCTTCAAAATAACTTTTCCCTTAGGGCTGGGGATGTGGCTCAAGCGGTAGCTCGCTCACCTGGTCTGCACACGTTGCTGGGTTCGATCCTCAGCACCACATACAAAAAATAAAGATGTTGTGTCCATTGAAAACTAAAGAATAAAAAAAATTTAAAAATTCTCTCTCTCTCTCTCTCTCTCTCTCTCTCTTAAAAAAATAACTTTTCCACTTTCTTCATCTCAAAATGTGGTCAATGTGGCAGTACTTTAATTCTGGGACTGTTGTGAGGATTAAATTTATGCCTAACTTTGGTGGACATCCCATTGTTCACCAAATATTTTATGTCAGAGACCAAATGCTTCCAGATCAAGGAAGATGAGAAACCTAGGTAATCTGGGAGAGAAAAACTTTATAAGACAACCTTTGGTGAAATTTTAAATAGTTTCTCTTTCTCAAAATTCCATGACCTGGAAGTGGGTTGAAAGAGGTAGGAGTCCTCAAGAATTACTATTCTCTGATGCTCACTTCATATATGACCAAGTTGCAGAAGGGAAAGGAAGGACTCTTCAATAGGATGGAGGCGGGGAAACAGGAATGGACCTACTGGAGGTACTTTTTCCTCAGGTTAGGAGGCCTTTCAACATTCACCATTTTAGAATTGCCATGATCTGCAGACCAAGATGACCATGTCGTGACTTCGGCTTTTCTCCTTTTGCTGTGGGAGTGTCCTCTGTGGTTATCCTGTTGCCTTTTCTTTATGGGTTTCTAAGTGTGAAAGTGTGGGGAAAAGCTTTAGTTCACACATTTCCAGCTCAAGAAGAATCGTGTCTACATTCAGTGAAGAGAACATTAAAGCATGGTCTAGGCCTTGGTGAGTTTGGTGCTGTGAATGGCTGGGATTTAGAATTATCTCTTTTTTTTTATTTATTGTTGGTGAATTATCTCTTTTTAAAATTTATTTCTTACATACATGACAATAGCCATTACATTCATAATTATCCTTTTGAGAATATCCTTTTGGGAGAGAAAAACTTTATAAGACAAATGAAATTTGACTCCTACCTCTTTCAACCCACTTCCAGATCATGGAATTTTGAGAAAGAGAAACTATTTCAAATTTCATTGTTGAGTGGTTTTTTTTTGTGTAGGAAGAAAGGAGGAACAGATGACCAAAGGAGCTGAGATTGTAATTGCTAAGTAAACAGCCTCATGCTACCCATGTTTCCTGACCTTCCTTGTCATTGAATGGAGGTGTGGTCCTGACCTATCCCAGGGAGCACAGAGGATGAGTCTGGAGTCAGTTAAGAGCCAACATGACAGCTCCACCTTTCTCCTTCCCTATACCTTGGGGCTCCAAATGCATGTCATTCGTGAAAGAAAAACAATTCTTTGGAATTATTTTACAAGGACACATTCTTTCATTTCAAAATTTAAAAGTCAAATACTTCAGGGAGAGGGAATATATGAACCTAAATTTAAATTTCTCTGCTAGTGACAAAGACAGATTATTTCTTGATATCTTGTTCTGTTCCTGCAAGGGCAGTGGATATTTAAAACTAAACAGAAAAAGCATAGAAAAAACACCAGGGAAGAGAAATAAAATAAAAAGATAAAAATGTTGATAAAATATTATGACACATTTTGCCTATTTAATGTAACTTTGGACTGTCATATAATGTGGGAATAAGGGACAAAAATGTCATAATTGGAGTCTTTATAATTGAAAAGAAGAAAGGCTGTGATACACATAGGTGTTCTAAGTCTAAATAGGGCATTTGAAAGGGAAGATCTGAAAGAGCTTTGTAAAGGCATCCCTTTCTGGAGATTAGCATGCTTAGTTATATCATGATATATTAATATAGAGAGGAAGTTCCTAACATTTTACAGAAAAATAAAAACTAAAAGAAATAGGCATTAATCCAAAATTAAGACAATTTAGTTATAGATAGTGTAGCAAGCAATTCTCTTGCATGAAAAGAGGGATTTTAGCCTTTTGAGGTCTTTCAAAACAGACCTGACAAATGTATTATTTTTGAATCACTTAGGATATGTGTAGTTATTTTAGTATTGTGCATAATGAAAGTTTAGTTGTACAAAACTGAAATAGTGAAGTGTTAAGATATTTCACCAGGATTAAGCTAATCCTTCTCTAACACAGGGGAAAATAGTTGCCAACAAACTCTATTTTTAACAGCCACTTGAGAGAGACAAGATGGGACTTATAAAAATCCCTTTCAAGAAGTTTTCCAGTACAATAACAGTTTACACCCAACACACACATAAATACATTTCAAAAACTTTGCCTGTGCCAAGTTACAAAGTCTGACTTGTCAGAGTTACATCATGTTTTTAAAGCATGTTTGAAATGAAGCTTGTCATACATCAGACTTCAGTGAATCTAGGAGGATTGTCTTTTTAATTTTTTTTTAAAGAAACTCAATGGGCTGCATTTCCTTTGAGTTTTACAAAGAATTATTTCAGTATCAAAATTCCACATGTGGGAGGAAAACCAATTTTATTTTACCTCTTTTGGAAGATATTGTTTTTATTCATTTTGCATATACAATAGGCTTTCCTTCCCCACCAGGCTTTACAATGTGGATGTCAGTATGCAGAGATGCAAACCACTATAGAGAGGCAGCTTATGATGTGGCCCCTTAAATATGTGCTTTCTGTATTACAGTATCAAGGCCAGGTCATGGACTGAGTCTGGGTTCCAGAGTTTGCTTATGGTAAAAAAAAAAAAAAAAAAAAAAAAGTTGAAAGGGGAGGGGAAAGGACCAGGGAATAGATAAATATGTAACAGCAGACCCAATGGCAAGACTTACTTTTGAAAGCAAGAGACCTATCTAAAAAAAAACATTTAAAATTCCATTCTATGCAGATTTATTTTGGGATTGTGTATTTTACTAAGGGAGCTGTAATCACTCCCATTGTTATATGTGATCTTAAATTATATTTCCAACTATCCTGAGTCCCTTGCTTAATATTTTTATATAATATTTATGTAATATGTGTTTATAAAGTAGTACACTATATAATATGTAATATTATATATTATAATGTTTTATTATTTTTATAATCTAAACACTTCTTCAGAGAAATTATCATTATCTGTGATTATATGGTAGGTGTGAGTATTACATTTCTGCTTATCATTTCTGTTTCCATGAAAGCTTGGTGAATGTGGGTTTTCTGGCTGTTTAGCTCACCATCATATTATCACTGCCTTTCCCAGTGTCTGGGATTTTGTTGACACCCAGTAGAAGAATGTTGAATGAATGAGGGAGATTTTCTAATACCCCATCTTTACAGAAGGGGTATGTGTGACATCAGGGTGTTCTGATTGGTTATAGCACTAGGCTGCCCAAGTGATCTTTCTGAATTTTTCAGAAAAAAAATATTTCCTGAAATTCAAGTACTCAATCTGTCTGTGCTTAGCAACTCACCCTGTTCTATTGGGCATTGCTCACGTTTGTTTTTGTGATTCCTCTTCTTTTGCTTTAGGAACTGAGTGACACCTTTGTGTCCATATGTTCTTTCCATTGGCATGTCAATGGATATCATCCATTCATTATCTAAGCTTACTGGCCTGGAATTCATTTTATCTTCTTAAGGGTGACTTTGGATATTTTTATTGAATTCGTTAAATTTAAATTTTGAAGTTTGTTTCTCAAATGACATTTCCAATTACTCCAGAGAGAGAAATGGGTATTTCAACCTATCCCCTGCTTGCAGACAATACCAGTGGATCTATCTTTATTATGGCTATAGATCTATTTGTGGTGAAACATACAACAATTGTGTATAATTGAATGTAGTAAATAACATATGCTATTATACTAGGGCTGTATGAATGATGAAGAATGATGCAGAGTAATTTAAAAGCAGGTTTGTTCCACAGGCAGCAATACCATTTTGTTTCTCAGGACGTATTTCCCATCAAAAAGATGGTGAGTTTCTAGATGTTATAATACGATCTTAGTAAAAAGCTACTAAGTGAAGGCTAAATTGAGACAGAATGAAATGTTCCTAAGCTAGCAAGAAAAGCTTAGCATGACAAACATTTTTAATTGATTCTTCTACTTTCATTCTCTTTTCAGCATCAGTCTTCTAGTTCTCAATTTCAATTTCAAACATATCAGTCTTAGATTATCCAGTCTATGATGTATGCACGCAGAAGCAAGTTGCACTGTCTCAAGACCTTTATTTGATAGCTATGTCTGAATGGACAATTTCTTTACCTTTGTTACTAAGCTGATTAGGCAAATGAGAAGGTTGGAACTCCCTGTGTTCTGGTTTATCTTGACAAGATATTTGTAATAGATGTGACTTAAGACTTTTTTTGAATGCCTAAATTACATAGTGATTACCACACAAAGTTAGTAATGATGGGTTTTTAAATAAATCAGTCTGCAATTGCAAAATGATCCAGTTTTTGACAATCTATCTGCAAGCTTTATATGAAAACTGCAACAGAGATCACTTTTTATTTTATTTTATTTTTCATTTTCAGGAAAACTAACAACATTGAAGGAGTTTTTACTTTGATAGTTTAGAGGTAATTTTTTGAAAACCATACTAGTGATGCAATTTTTACTATATTATCTTGAAGTTTGTGGTTCCAATTTTGTTTATTGCTGAGCAAGCTCCAAATGGATTGACTCTCTTGCAGATAACTATATAGTTCAGATAAAACACATCTCTCCAACAAATGCAAAACCCAAAAACCTATATGAGAGTGCTGGACAGAGGCCCAAGCAGGCAATCTGGGAGCTGGCAGAATCTGGTACTGGGAGAAGGAATCTGCCTGGTGTGAGTTTCTTTCTTCTGTAGCATCAAGATTGCTGACAGGCCTTAGTCTATGGCATATGGAAATGCTGAGCAGTCAAAATTCAGTGGAAAACTCTCAGATTTTCTGACTTGAACAATCAGAGTTCAGATTTTGGGCAACCACAGCTTCTGGGAGGTAAGAGAATAAAGAAGAGAGTAAGAGGAGGGAGCCCAGAGTTTTGTGTACAATCTTATAGTTTGTTATTAACACTAATGACTCTTATAAAACTAGTCATGTATCTACAGGAAATACATGCTGAATTCAAATAAAGGTAAAAATTGTAAGTTGGTTGTTATAGTTTATTATGAGGTATTCCCCTAAAAGCTCACATGTAAAACAATGCAAGAATCTCTAGAGGTAAAATGATTTGGTTACAAAAGCTTTAACCCAATCAATGAATAGATCCTCTGATGAGATTAACTGAGTATAACTGAAGGCAGGTAGATGTGGCTGGAGGAGGTGGGCCATGGGGGTGTGCCTTTGGGGTATATTTTGGATCTGGCCAGTGGAATCTCTCTCTGCTTACAATCATCATGTGAGACGCTTCCCTCTGCCACGCTCTTCCACCCTGACGTTCAGCCTCACCTTGAGCCCCCTAAAATGGAGCCAGCCATCTACAGTGTGTAATTAATAATTATGAACTGAAACCCTTGAAACCATGAGACATCAAATAATCTTTTCCTCCTCTAAAATTGCTTTTGTTAGTTTTTTTGTCCACAGCAGCAAAAAAGCTGGCTAAAACATTAACCTAATTTGAAATAAATGCCATATTGATGATTGTCTAAAAGCATGCGTCTATAAGACTTTATATGCTGAGAGAAGTAGAGGTCCCTTCTCCCAAAATACAAATGATGCATGAATGGTTAAGATTTTAGAAGCAGACATTTAATATCCATACTATATAAAGAACTCAAAAAACTTAACCAAAATAAATAGCACAAGCACTAAATGGAAAAAAAGAATTAACCAGACATTTCTTAAAAGAAGAAATACAAATGACCAACAAATACATGAAAAAATGTTCAACATCCCCTAGGAATTAGGGAAATGCAAGTGAAAACTACATTATTTCATTGCTATTCATTGTCAGAATGGCAATCATCAAGAATACAAATAACAATAAATTCAGGTGAGGGTGTCAAGGAAAAGGTGCATTCATACATTGTTGGTGGTACTTCAAGTTAGTGTGACCACTTTGGGAAACGGTATGGAGATTCCTGAAAATACTAGGATGGAAACTACCATATGATCCATCTATTCCAGTCCTTAGTATGTCTCTGAAAAAACTAAAATCAGCCTACTCCAGTGATAATGAGACATCAATGTTTATAGCAGTGCAATTCATAATAGCTAAGTTATGAAACCAGCCCAGGTGCCTGTCAACAAATGAATTGGTAAAGAAATATACACAATGGAGCTTTACTCAGTCATTAAAAAGAATAAAATTATAGCAGTCGCTGGTAAATGAATGGAAATGGAAAACATCAATAAGTGAAATAAGCCAGACACAGAAGTCAAGGGTCAACTTTTTTTTTTTTTTCACATGCAGAAGCTAGAAAAAAATAAGAAGTGAGGAGGGAGGTATATCCTATGAAAATAAAGGGTGAATCAGTGGAATAGAGGAGGGGGATGGAGTGAGAAAGAGGAGGGATAGGAAAAGGGAGGAACCATGGAATGAAACTGACAAAATCATGCTCTGTACATATATGAATATATCACAGTGAATTTCACCTTTCTGTATATCCATAAAGAACCAATATAAAACAAAAAGTTTTAGGAGTAGTCTTGTGACTTTCTAAGTATAATTAATGCTTCTCTGCCTACTAGAAAATCCTGGAAACATCTGTTTCACTGGGCATATTTTAGGGTAGTCATAATAAATTATTGACTAGTGAAACAATTTTACTTATGACTTTAAGAAGGAGATATCCCTTTTTAAATTCTTTTCCTTTTAGTTGTATATGACAGTAGAATGTATTTTGACATATTATACATACATGGAGTATAACTTCCCATTCTTCTGGTTGTACACGGTATGTGGAGCTATACCAGTTGTGTATTCATATATGAACACAGGAATGTTATATCTGATTTATTCTATGACTTTCCTATTCCCATCCACTCTCTTTCTTTCATTTTCCTTTGTCTAATGCAATAAAAAGAAGGAGATATTTCTTATCATTACATTTTCTTTGTATTGTTAATATGAACACACTAATCCTGGTTGAGAAATTGTTTTGAATTTCTATCATGAGTTCCCCATTGGTCTTGACTTTTTCACCTACTACGTACCTTGTCCAATAAATTTGCTACCTGGCACTCATCTGTCTAGCTGAACTGCTTCTCTGCTTTCTAACTTGATTTAATAACATATCTTCTTGTAGCTTCTCTATTTCCCACAAATCAATTTAGAATTTGTGGGTGAAGCGAATACACAAAATCAACCTCATCTGTTAGATTGCATCCACTGGAACCTAGCCTAGTGTTCAGTGAATAATAGATGCTTAATAGTTGTTGAATCAATGAATGCATAGCAAAATGTCCCAGAGAAGAGTAGGATAGTGTTCAAGAGATCAGAAAAGTAGTGATTCAGAGTCAGAAATCTCTTTATTAGAACCAGATACTGGACTTTGCTCTTTGACAGTTAGTCAGAAGAGTTATTCCTTATTTCTTTGGAAAGTAGTATTTAGCTTTCAGGAGGATGGCAATAACAGAAACTTAGTCCTCCTCCTACTGTGCTGTCTGGAGAAAACATACTCTGAAGTAGATAGACTGGAGGTTAGATTTTTGTTCTGCCTGTTGTTAACCATGTAACCCATGCAAGTAGTTGCTCCTGCCTAAGTCTGCTATCTGCATCTGTGAAGTGAATGCATTGCTCTCTGGATGAAGCAACATAGAGCTGAGAAGTCTCTAGTAAAAGAGTAAAATTACTTCTTGGTACATAGTAATGATTATCACAGTTTTATTGAGTTTTGTTCTGTATTTATGTGCTACTTCTGATAATTGCCACCACTGGTAGGTACTGATAGTCAGTTCACTTTACAGACGAATGAAAATCTAGGGCAAAAGGGTGGTGAACTTATTTGTCATTTTGAAGTCATTGTGATTCTCCTGTCCCCACCCCAAAGTTTGTTCCTTTAGACTTCTCTATGCTGCCTCTTTGAAGGTAGTTGGGGAAAAAGAAGCAGCTATTTACTTCTTTTCATCCTTCATCCTGAGGTCCTCCCCCCCCACCTCACCACCTTCTCCTCCTCCTTCATTACATTGAGTATCTTACTCATGAAACAGTAACAGTTATTCTTATTTTAAAATGTGGCTATAAGGAACTTCAGAGGATTTGAAGGACTGGAAGTTAGGAGATGGTGAAATGTTTCATTAAAAAAGATCTCTGTGTCACTACATCTTCATGAAGATCACATTTCATATTAAACAAGTCCAAGAATAGTTTGTTTCCCTCAAGTACTGCTTTTGTAAACAGCCTGCTAATTTATAAGAATTTAACTCTCTGTGTGTCATAAAGATGTTTAGAATATGCCTTGATTTATCCTTATTAATTTATAATGACAAATTTTCAGTTGAGTAGATTATTTTCAGTGGAGTAACCATATTCAGAAGATATTTTTTTTCCTTTTTTAAAATTGGTTGTTTGTTTTTTAAAGATCTCATCTAAAACATACTGTCAGCCTCAGAGCAGTGTCAACTTGGAAACCTTAGATGTTGGGTCAGTAATGCTAATATTTGAGATCTTGGTTCCAGGAAGTCTAGTTTTATCTGACACACTGGCCACTCCAGTAAGGGTGGCCCTTACACTTACTTCACCCTTGCTTGGCAATTGCATATGAAAGGGAATATCCTGAAAAGTGACATTTTTTAGAGACATTACTGTTCCTTGTCTCTAAGGATTACTTGGTAGAAGACAAGCTCATGCCCTTTAACTCTGCCTCTGTGCTCTAAGGCTGGGTCCATCAATTTTCTCTTTCCATAAAGATGTCGTGGCTGTCTCTTGAACTAATTTATGCTGCTGTTTTTATTTGGCAATTTACTTTCCTGGTTTAACATGCCAAACAAACAAAAGCAGCTCTTGTGGGAATCCTTCACTAACCTTATTTTATAGCGTTTCTTAAAAGTTTGCATTGTAGACCTGAATATTTTGTACCTCTTTATCAAATGATCAAATGCACCTCAGTTTTGAATGTGCTGTGGTGGAACTTTTTCCTGTTATCATTAAAAGCTCAGTATTTTTTTTTAGTGCTTTTCATGCTTTAAGTCTAAAAATTGAAAATGTTATGGCTATAAAAAGTCTTGTAACCTTGGATTTCTAAAAACAAATACTAATAACTCAAAGTCACTAAAAGGTCAAGATTATGCTAATGTTTTTCACAGTATTGATTTTAAATTCAGAAAGAAATTTTTGACTGGTTTCTAAGTGGTGAATTTCCATTTTCATTTTATATATATGTATATATATATATATATATATATATATGCACACACAATGTATACATTTTTGTTAACTTTACACTGTTATTTTATCTAGTTATGTGTAAGTCTAGTTAAGAGACATTAAAAATATCATAAGAAATCTGAATTTTAATCTCGTATTATACAAATGGTATATGATAGGGTAGAAATTTGTGAGAAACTAAACAGTGTTTTAATAATTCTAGTTTTTACTTCTGCATCATGACCTTACTGTAGTATGGCTACATCTTAATAGTTTTTTTTACAATTAAAAAAAATATTTTAGTTGTAGATGGACACAATACCTTTATTTTATTGATTGATGTGGTCCTGAGGCTCAAACCTAGTGCCTCACACATGTGAGGCAAGCACTCTACTACTGAGCTATAGTCCCATCCCCCTCAATAGGTTTTTAAGAGGAAAGTGAATTGGTATTTTTCTATTGCAAAAGATTTCAAACATGGGACAAATGAATCCTGAGGCTTACTCTGAGGTTTTTTATTTTACTTTGCTATGGAATAATTATTTCAGATTTCACTAGATTTAAAATGTTTATCTCTATCCTAAGACTAAAGTCTATGATGTATAATACTGTGGGTGGGTAGAAAGTTTCTTCTTTCCTTCCCAGGATCTGATTGAAATAGTGGAAAAAAAAAACTGGACCCCCAAGACCAAAAGACAGAAAACAATAAAATGGCTCAGATTTTCTAAAGTAGTGAAACTGGGTTTGGGAGAATCATGACTGAGGAACATGTGCCTTTAGTCCCTATTTCCTGGGCACCCCTGGGCCTCTCCCTGTTTTCCTCATTAACTTTGGAGGTACACATTGGTGGTTGTACTTAACTGGTCCAGTGATGGACTCTGGAGTTCATCTATGCCAATTGTTGTCTTTCCCTAGGATTTTCTAACCTGGATCCAGAACAAGAAAAACCAGGCAGACAGGGAGGGAGAAGGAGAGACACAGAGATGGGGGGGGGGAGAAGGAGAGAGAGAGAGAGAGAGAGAGAGAGAGAGAGAGAGAGAGAATGAATTTATTCTGCATCAGTAATCAAAACTTTAAATGTGTGCCATTCACATGGTGTTAATGGAGTTAGCAGCTGTGGCAGATAGACTTTATGGTGGCCCCCACCTCCCTATCTCTGGTGTACATGAGTTTGTATACTTCCCTTCCTTTGCAAGTGGGCAGAGCTTATAAGCTTATAACTTGTTTTTTTTTTTTTTTTTTGTACCACGTATTGAACTCTGAGGTGCTGAACCACTGAGCCACATCCCCAACACTTTTTATTTTTTGAAACAAGGTCTCCCTAAATTGCTGAGGCTGGATTTGAACTTGTGATCCACCTGATTCATCTTCCTGAGCTGCTGAGATTACAGATGTGCACTACTGCGCTCAACTGTAACTTGCTTCTAACCCATAGAGTATGGCAAAGGTGATAGACGAGACTTGTGATTGCATTAATTATATAATACTCACACCTTGGGCTGACGTTGAAACTTGAATTTGTGGTATTAGACATTGGCTAAGTTTAAAAACAACAATATCTAAAACTTTGGCTGTGCCCACTTGACTTAATTTAGTATCATTTAATTTAGTAATTTTGGAGATTGTCAAGTATAAGAGTCATGGAAAGACTACTGTCTATACAGTTTTAATTTGGACACAATTGCCAAATTTACTGCATCGTCTTCACCAAGTAAATAGCAATAGTCTTTTTGTTAAAAAAAAAAAAAAACAAAACTTCCTAAATGTCTTTCCCAGTTTCCTCAGACACAGGGGATGATAGAAATACTGTGAAATGCAAACCCATACATAATATCAGTATAAACTACACAACTTCAGCTTGATTTTGTTCAAAATAGCTTAATAACATTATAGGCTTGTTTTTAATTTTATGCTTCTTATTTCTTTTATTCGGGTCACATTAGTGTCGGTGCATCTGGTCATTTCAGCTCTTTCAGCTCACTTTTCTGCTTTTGTGACAACAGAATGTTTGAAGTTGACTACTCACAATCTTGGTTTGGTGGTGCTAATATCCGTGTTATTCTAAAAAGAAAAATCTGTGCTGAAAACAAAATCGCAACCAAAACTTCCTCCTCAATAGCACCGCATAGAGAACATCAACAGGTGTTCTCAGACTGGGAAGGGTGGGACTTAGAAGGCTTCTCACCCACATTATCTCCTGGGTGAGACTTTCTTTTGTGAAGTTTTTTCTTCAAGATGATGAGAAAAGAGCACATTGTTGGAAAATTGGTGTCATTTGTTGATTTGGAGATTGCATCAATAAATGGTAAACAGATATATGAATTAACTGCTAAGTAAATACTATTTGATGACAAAAAAATGGAAGTATAGAAGAATTGAAATTCATGAATGCATGGAGACACTACAAACAGAATATCAGGCAGGCAGGCATTATTTTGCAGTTTATGAGATCAATGGATGCTTCGACTCATAATGATATAGTTGTTGTTCCTACCA
Organism: Urocitellus parryii; assembly: GCF_045843805.1. NCBI lineage: Eukaryota > Metazoa > Chordata > Mammalia > Rodentia > Sciuridae > Urocitellus > Urocitellus parryii. Next base: position 71,919,540 of record NC_135539.1, on the reverse strand, counting down.
GATCATTGAAGACATACTTTATTGCTACTTTAACAGATATAAAGACAAAAAAATATAAGTGTTGAGAAGGTCTTCCCAGGTCACATCTTCTCAAATTATATTCCCTGAACAACATTTATCTGGTATCTCAGTGAGTGATCTGGGAACATAGTGTTCCATGAGCAAGTAAGCTTGGAAATTGCCTCTTGTACTGTTAGACAAGGAGAATAAGCTTTCCGACTCTACTACCCTGAATGGAGATTGTGAAGATAATATGTGGCATATTTCAAATTTACTGAAAGAGTAGACTTTAAGTGTTTTCACCACAAAAAATGAGGTGATCGATTTCTCAGCCTAATTTAATCATTCCATATTGTGAAAACATCACACTGTGCCCTATAAATATGTACAATTATGATTTATCAATAAAATAAAAATGCAAATGCTCTTCATGGAATTTAATAATAAATATTAACATAGAGGTTTTTAGAAACTCTCATATATAGAATGAGACAAGGGAAAGATAGAGAAAGGAAAGAAGGTGAAAGAAAGAAACCTGTTTAAAGACTAAATGAGTCCTCACCTATATCAAAGCAGACTTCCTCAACATTGCAATTCACTGGCCCCTGCCTGCAAACTCCCCCTCCCTACTCCATTCCCAAAGCTTTTCTCTGAGCAGCCTTAAGAGAAGCCACATCTGCAGTCATTCATTAACTACCATAAGCAAAAATCTATTGGACTTCTGCTCCATGCCAGTCACAATGGTAAGTGTCAGAAATTTGATGTTTTTTTTTTTATTGTTGGTCGTTCAAAACATTACATAGTTCTTAATACATCATATTTCACAGTTTGATTCAAGTGGGTTATGAACTCCCAATTTTACCCCGTATACAGATTGCTGTATCACATCAGTTACCCTTTCATTGATTGACATATTGCCTTTCTAGTGTCTGATGTATTCTGCTGTCTGTCTTATTCTCTACTATCCCCCCTCCCCTCCCCTCCCCTCCCCTCCCCTTTTCTCTCTCTACCCCTTCTACTGTAAATCATTTCTTTCATTTGTGTTATCTTGTCTTACCCCTCCTTTGGGAAATCGCATGGAAATGGAAGGCGATCCTCAGGGTTATACAAAATGACATATAAGAGAAATTTGATGTTGAGCTGAAAACATGGATCCTGCCTACCTTGTGTCAGAAGGGATTAGTACCAAAATAAGCACACAATTGCAATAAAATTTGTTACAGATCACAATCAGGGAAAAGGAAAGAGCTTAATAAAGCACAATAATGGGGAGTAAACTAAGACTGCTGAGTGGTGACGGGCATGGAAAACTTCCTGGAGGAGGTGATATTCAAACTACAGCCTGAGGAGTCAGTTGCTGTTTACCAGGTGGAAATAGAGGAGAGGTGTCTGTTACAAGAGTGACACCACTGCAGGGTAGAAAGCCTGGGGGAGATTCTTCAAAAATGACTACAGTGCCCCTAAGGATGTTGTTTAAGAGATCTGGAGAGATGGGCAGAGACCAAGGTTCCAAAGGCCTTGAAAAATCTTTTTTTTTTTTCATTTGAAAGAAATTGTTTCTTCCCTGTGTTACTAATTTAAGGGTTTCTTTTCTCCTATAGACTAGAAGCACCCACGTACATAACTAATAGAGCTATTAGCTTCAGAGGTAAGACAGTATTCGTGGTGTTGAATACTATACATCAACTGAGTCTACTGAGGGTGAATCTTCAGGTTAGTTTTAAAGATTTTATTTCATCCTAAAATTTTATCAAACTTTTATTTAGCATCTTTCCACTTAAGCCAACTTTTATTTAGCATCTTTCCACCTAATTACTGGTGGATCCCAGTATTGTCAAATATCTAGCCCAGAGATGCCTGAATTTTTGTCCAGCTTTTGCTAGACTTGGAAATATTATATGATTGTTCAAATGGCAGCAGGCTCTGCATAAGAAAATATTACAACATAGGCTTGATATTTTTTTCAATTAAATTTTAAATGAATGCAGAAATCTGAGCGCTTACTCCTTTTAAATGGTTTAAATTTAACAATACATTCTGCATTGCGCAATAAAGAAGCAGCTGTAAATGCAATGAATATTTGTTTATGATGTCTTGGTGGTAATTGGGTTTAGCAAGGCATGCACCGAACAGCTTTCTTCAAATGACTTATTGGGAATGTGAAAGGACGATGAGTCTCTTTCTACAGCCAAGCTTCCTTTCTTCAATCCCTGAGATGGTATTACGAATAAATTGCAGAACAGATTTAATACCAAGCATAAAAGACCCTTGTCCCAGATGCATGGACATAACTTATAATTACTATACTATGTAAAGTATGCTATTACTATTTGACTTACATTTGCTATAATTACTGGGTATTATTCTTCAAGTAGCTGGGAATAAATGATCATTAACAGATGATGTCCTTTGTAATTCTGATATATGATAACCAGTACAATTTTATTCTTCCCTCTGGAGGTAAAGTGCTTAGCTTATAATAACAATTTAAGAATTGGGAGGGGTGGGGTGGGTATTGGAGTCTGCTTCCTGGAGGATCACTGAAATTTTTTTGCTGCTTCTGTAAAACGCCATGAGTTTATTTGTTTTCCTTTAACATGTTTATTTTTGAACCAAGCTGTGTTTTTCTAGTTAAGAATAATCATCCATCAGAACCTACTATGCCTTAACTATGGTTCTTTTTTTTTTTTAAATTGCTGTAGGAAGACATGCAGGGGATAAGACACAATTGTCTTTAGAGATTTCACCCATGACATTAAGGATGCTTTTTTTTCCAGTGACTGAATTTTCACCTTCAAATCTTAAAGGTCACACAAAGGTAATGTTTTTCTTAAAACATACCTATTAAAGTGACCAAAACCTTAACATAAACACAATCTTTTAAAATGCAAACACCTGAAAAATCCAGGATTTCAATCCTGGCCTCAATCTTTGAATATGAAAAGAAGAACAAGGCATACTGAAATTCCTCTGAAGCAAGATCTCAACCCTAATTTTAAAGAAATAGCCTGATACTTTGGTTTCTTTCCCCCTACAAAACATCCTTAGTTGAAAATTTCTTTTCTTACTGTGGGGGAAAAATACATTGACCAAGAGTAAATGCCACATAACAAGTTGTCATCTCATACAGTCTTTTAAGTGGTATTTCTATGGTGTAAACTATTAAGTCATTAAAAAAATAAAAAGGAAGAAAAGAATTAATGTTTGTGATCTAAAATTTCCCCAATAATATCACGGTGGCAATGCAACCCTTTCTACTTTTCTGACGATTTGCCTCAGCTATAAAAGTTGATGGATGCATGTTGTTTTAAGATATAATTAAAATAAATAAGGAAGGGAAATAGATAATATTGTGCATTAAATGCCTATTGCGTGTTGAATATGTTTATGGAAATATCTGTTAGTCATTCTGTTTTTTGAGACAAGGGTTTAGAAAGCCGGCACTATTTTTTAGTCCTATTTCATATGTGACTTGTGGTTTCCTGAACTTTGCAAGGTTCTTGCAATCTACCTTGTAAATTTGCCCAAGGGCTGTGTGTCTCTGCAGCTAGAGCTGCCCAGACATGAAAGCCATGGAACCATAAAAGCAGGATAGCCTGATTCATTGCAGGTTACCTTAGAGATGGAACCTGAGCTTCCTGTTCCTGTATGGGAGACCAACTACAGGAGAAGTGGATTTAAATGATTCTCATGATCTAAAATCATTCTGTTTCATTTTTATAGTATGGGCTTTCAGTCCATAAACAGGAACTAATAATCTGAAAGTGCATTCCTGCAATGGAAAGAAATATCATAATGACCTTTTCCTGATATCACTTGAAAGAAGGGTCAACCAAATATGTGGAGGGAATTGCCTTATTGTTGTGTCTTAATTTCAAAAACTTTCTTTCTGATTGTAAAATTAAAACTTGTTCAGGTTAGAAAGCATAAAAAAACACAAGAAAATAAAACAAAAATTAAACATAATGCTATCAATGGGAAGTAGTCACACTTATTTAGGTCTAGATATAAATATGTACCTTCAAATTAGGAAGAGAAAGGAGCATCCGCAAATTCAGACTTCGGGTGTCTGAGGTCCAGAAAGCCAGGCATGCAGGCTAGACTGGAGAGTGAACCTGAGCTCGAAGTGCCAAGAGATGTGCAGAAAACCTACAGAAAGATAAAGATACAGTGTACACCAAGAAAACAAGAAGCAGAAGTCATTGGGACAGTGAAGATATTTAGCAAAGAAATTTAAGAAGGAAAAATGTAATAAAGTTAGTATAGTGATAAATTTTTAGTATAATTTTTGATACCAGTATAAAAGCGAACTCTGTAAATAATAATATGGGTGTGTTTAAGGGAAGAAAGAATTTTCCGGCTCTGATTTGTCTTTAGAACCCTGTAAGGGGTCCGCAGTAGGCATTGCTGGCCAGTTTCTGAGTGGTAAGGATTTACGTCTGGGGCAGGTGGGCAAAGCATGTTTCTTCCATATTGCAGAATAAAATTGGAATCATAATGCAAGCAGATCTACTTTAAAAACTTAGTTTGCCTGCATCCTTCTTAGATTTTCTTTCCCTGCACAATTAGGAAAAAAATTTCAAAAGTTTGAAATGGAAAGACATGGTCCCAGAGGCAGACTCTTAAAATTTGTTTATTTTTTTCGGTTACTGAGAAGATTTTCCAGTGTTCTTAAATATATTTGAAAACATGACTTCTCATGTGTTAAGTCCTATGGAGGTAGCACAGTTTATTTAAACATTTATATAAACACCCCTCTATTGTTGGAGCTTTCATTTGAAACTGTTATTTTGTCATCAGTGACTCTTGGAATGTCCATGAAGTAATTTCTGGTCAAGTTCATTGCTATGTCATAGGGTCTAACATATGGACTAGCACAGAGGAAATGATCCATCAGAAAGTTTTCAGTTAATTAGTACTTACTTTGAATCTCTTTTAATTTCCTTGAGACATATTTCTAGAAGTGGAATTACAGGGTCAAAGTTAAGGAACATCTTTAAGGCTCTCTCATAGGGAACTGTGTTTCCTATGAGCATCACCCCTCATTGGCAGTTGCTTTATTCCTCCTGAAACTTTCCATTCAACAGGAGCATATGCATTGTGTACCATAAACATGACCTCAAGATCCTGGGTACAACACTAAAAACCTTCTGATCTTCAAATCGTACTTGTTAGATAACAACTAACTCAGTTTCACCTCCTTTAAAGAAATTTACTTCAATGCTTAACTTTTGGTTTCTCTTGAACTTAAAATTTTTCATAATGGTAGCAGAATATTTCCATTCTAATTCATTGTTTAGTCGTATTAACATTTTTCTGCATGTGTTTTAATTTTGGTTTTTGGTGGATTGATTTATTTTTGGCCAGCATTTCATGTAGCTTTGCCTTGTTTCTTTAACTAGATTATAGACTCATTGAAGATTGAAAATTATAGTGATTTGGGAACACAGCCTTTTGGGTCCCTTTGATATTGCTGAAACACATTGGCTCTGTGACTTTGTACAAGTGACTTAATTCAGCTTTCTCACCTATCAGCAGGGTTAATGACACCTCCTTCTCATGATTGTTTTAACTATTAAATGAGAAAAAGGTATCTAAAGTGCTTAGCGCAGAGCTGGGAAAGTATTAGGAGCTCAATAAATTTTATGATCTTGTGATTTTCTCGGAGAATATAGGCATCATTTTTGAAATTCCACTCAGTCAACTGGAAATGTGATCTGTGGGTGGTATTCACTGTTCTTTCAGGAAGCAATGAGTGGGAAGGGGATGCTGTGCTTCTGGGATTTACATTTTCTAGAATGTGCCCTACTATCATGACAGACTTATCCAGACATATTTTAGGTACTAAAATGATAATCATTAGTCAGAAAAATTGGAAGTGCTTTTAAATGAATTCTACAAATATCTCTGAATGTTTACCTCGGATCAAAGCCCCAACATAGGATCAAAGCCCCAACATAGGAACAGATCTGAATGTGGTTTGAAACCACTCTTTCACTGGGAAAAACAACTTGTTGCCTTTCCTTGACTTTTTTTTTTTTTTCAAACCACTGTGACTACACACATGCTCACTTTGCAGTATGGTTTTGCTAAAACCTGTTTGCCAAGATCTCATTTAATGAAGCTTTAGGAAAGATTTATTGGCCATGAGAATCCTGTTTTCCACTCTTTGTATTTGTTGTCAAAGAAAATTCCACTCAAGAAGGAGGTCCACTTTAAAGCTCACTCAGGCCGCATCCCTGTAAGCCTTTTATTCCTACCCAGAATATAGAAACCAAACACGTGGCATGGAAAGCCACATGGCTTTGCAGGGTAAGATCCATGATTTTTTTTTTTTTTTTTGGTCCCCTTGAACTAGCAAGTGGTGTTTGGAATGTGGAAAGGCCATTTGACAAAATAAAACAAGTGGTCTTTAAAATTGTGTTTTAATTCTAAAAAGTAATTTTCAGGGAAAAAAAAGTATCTTTGGTATTAAAAATGATAGAAACCAAGGGGTACAAAAATGACCAAAGTATCTAAAGATAAGTTTTTAAAGTTACAATCCACAGGATAACAAAGGATCATCAAGGTGAGAAGTCAAACCTTGGATTTTTTGCTTTTCTATATTTTGCTTGGTGGCAAGAATGAAAAGCTTGAGCAAGGTGAACTGTATTAACGGTCTGCATTTTTTTTTCTATTAGTTTCAAGTAATTTTTCTCCAGTAGAAATTAGTGACGAAGTGCATCGAGTTTTCTTATGATGGAGTCACAGCAAAATCCTCTTAGACCAACAGATTTTGAGAGCTGTAGGAGTGGCTGAATTTCTAGAAGAGAAAACCCCAGGGGAATCTTCCAGATAGGGGATTAAGGTTGACTTCAATCCCCTAGCCATACCTGTACTTTCCCCATTTCAATTCTCCTTTTAATTTCTTCTGTAAAAAGTAGCATCACAAAGGCAAAAGCCAATTTATTAGAAATTGAGGGAACATTGAGTTGAGAACAAATTTTGCCTGAGGGCAGGGAGTGTAGCATAGTAGGGAAAACTCTTAGCTTACTTTCTCTCTTTTTCTTTTCTTTTATTTCTTTCTTTTTTTTTTAGGTAAGCATATTATTATTGACAAAAGCTGTTCTTCTGAAGGAGAAATCTTTATAAGAAAATAAAACATCAAAGTGATACAACAGTTAAAGCATTCTTGAAACATTTGCTTCCCTGTCCGGGAGAAAGGAGAATTGCTGTATGAGGTTGGAGAAAATCTGGAAAGAGATGTTGGCTACATTTATCAGAGACCTCTTTGCATTTGTGGACTTGGTTATGAAGGGCTTTGTTAAAACAGCCGTGGTAATAGGCAATGTCACTGTTCTTCCATTTGTAGGATCATTTCCAAATGTTCAGAGAGAATAAGGTGGAACATATCATATGGTGCTATTGAGCCTCATATGTATAGACAGCCTACAATCCTTAAAGTATGACCAAGCTTAAAATTCTAGATATTAAATTTAAAAGGTGCAGCAGCTAGTGTTGCAGTTTGGCATCTACCCCACTTTAGAGACTCTATGGTGATTTGAATTTTGTAGCTTCTTTGGTCTTAAGGGGAGCTTCAGTACTGCTAGTCTTTTCCTTCACCTATTTCCCAGACCTATTTCTCAGGTCAAGAGAAGCAGAAGACTGAAATCAAAAAAATAACTCTTATTATTGAGGTGGAACTAATCTGAATTCTCCGAAAACCTGTTTTGGAGGCAGATGGGTTCAGGCTTGGATATTTTCTCCGCCATTTGTGCAATCTTAGGAAAGATGCTTACTGCTCCAGATCTGTTCCCTTTTCTGTGAAATGAAACAGGAAGGAATTTCTCCTTAGAGTTGTTTTAAGGAGCAAATGAAATTTACTTGGGACGTATGTGAAGTATTCCCTTAGTGTCAATTATGTAACAGACACTCAAAAGATGGTGCCAATGTAATATAGTAGTTCCTTAGTATTAACAGGTCCTGGGACTGAAGATGTCTGAAGACACATCCTTGCTTCTTTCGTGATATTGTTATGCTTTATAAAATGGTACATGGTACTTTAAACCTGAGGAAAGTCTACCATGACCATGATTTCTTGGGTTTGCTACCATTTTTCTACATTTTCAATGTAAAGAATTTTCTCAGGTAGGAACAGACACTATATTTTGCTGTTGGCTTATCATGGATGATAAATTAGAGAATGGATGGACATTGGATGATAACACCAGGCTAGGGAACCTGCCCACACAGCATTTATCAGAAAGACTTCTGTGTGTTCAACATGCATGATCAGGGGCCTTCGGATCACAAGACCTGCTTATTGGGGAGGATATCAGTTTACAACTATTATAGAGAAGCTTCAGTATACCAAAAGTAACTTTGAAATTACTTTCTTTTGAAATATCAAAGGTACTGTCCTACACTGTTGTCAAAAACCATGCCTATATAACCTACTATGAGAAGCAGAAAGAAAGGAGAAAACAGTGAATTTTTTCATACTTTTAAATTATTGAATCTATTTACATCATTGTATCATCCTCCTCTTAGGTTTGTTAATCATTTTGGATTTGATTACCCTAAACATTCATAAAATTCACATTTCAAGTGCCATTTTTATAAGTATCTGTTTAGTTTACAACCACAAATAAAGCTTAGGAAAAAAATCTTTCTAATAGCTGCTATAATTTTTTTTTTACAGGATAGAATAATGTTGCTTGCACTTATAGTGACATCAAGTGATTGGTATTTATTTTCTCTGTACCACAAGCCAGAGCAACGTGAAATTTCACTTTCTGGATTTGAGACTTACCATTGTCCATAAGATTAAGTTCAAATTTCTTGAACCTGTTTCTTTCTTCCAAAGAATTGATCATACTGTTCTTTGTAATCTCTTCATACCCTGTGAAGAGGTTTATATTGCATCTACACAGGTTTATTATGTGAATTTTCATATGTCTTTATCTGTCCTCCCACCCCCAATTTCCTTTACTTCTTTTCTTTCTTCCTTATGTTCAGTTCATCAATTTTTACAAAGGACTACTTATCTCTTAAAACCTGTATGTCCTAAATGCCTTCATAGCCTTTGAAAAAATCCCAGTGTTTGATTCCTGATAAAGTTGGAAGTTTGTAAATACTTAGTGAGTGAATTCTGTGGTTCCACATAAATTGTGATCCAACCAGGGGTACGGATGAAAGAGAATTTCTTTTTACCTTTCCAGTGTCGAGTATTGCACCTGATACATAATAGATGCAGAAATTTCATTTTAGTTAAATAAGTAAGCAAATACACTATACATATGTAGAATATATATTATATCATCTATAACATATCATATTATTACATATTGTACATTGTACTATATATAATATATATTATATAATATTATATAATATATAATATGAAAATGTATATTATGTATTTTTATAATGTACTTTTGGGTTATTTGGATAAAACAGATTTCTCACTAGGATTTGTAAAGAAGGTGAAAATAGCAATTCAAAATTGGAATTCAGTAGTCTGTTCTCTTAACGTGCAATCTCTTGTCAAAAATTAATTGCTTATAAATGCAAGGATTCACTTCTGAAAAATCAGTTCCAATCCTCAGTCCAGTACCACACTGTCTTGATTACTACAGCTTTGTAGTAGCTTTTGAAATAAGGATATGTGAATTTTCCAAGTTTCTTCATTTTTAAGATTTTTGTTTATTTTGCTGTTCTGGTTTCCTCGAATTTCGATATGGATTTTAGAATAATGATCCACTTCTGCACAGAAGCTAACCTACATTTTGATAAGAATTATGTTGAATATATAGCTCACTCTGGGGGAATTACTTTATCAATATTACATTTTCTAATCCACAAACACAGAATGTCTTCCCATTTCTTCAGGTTTTCCTTAATTTCTTTCTGCAATATTTTATAGTTTTCAGTCTATAAGGCTTATACTGAAATGAAATTTATTTCTGTTTTCTTCTTTTTGATACTAGATTGGTAATTGCTAGTGTATAAAAATACAATTGGTTTGAACTTTGATTTTTTTCGACTTTTTTAAATGGTACATTATAGTTGTACATAATTATGGGATTTGTTGTTACATATTTGTACATGCACACAATATAACAATATAATTTGGTCCATATCACTTCTCAGCACTACCCCCTTCCCTCCTGAACACTGATTTTTGCATTCTGTAAAGTTGCAAGACTCATTTATTTGATTTAACAGTTTTTGCTGGATTTCTTAGCATTTTCTATATATGTAACAATGTCCTTTGTGAATCAAGATAGTTTTACTTTTTTTTTCCAATTTGTTTGCTTTTAATTTCCTTTCCTTGCCTAACTACTAAAAATAATTTTGAAAAGTAGGTTGAATATTGAAAAAAATACATTCTTTGTTCTGTGCAAAAATTACAGGACTTGTAGCTTATTATTTTCCGAAAGGTAAGAAGTGTTATCCTAGTTAACATCGTCCAGTCCTCAAGAATACTGTTTTCATGTGCTTATTGGATGTTTATGCTTTAGTCAATTTCTATTATATCACTTATCCACATGTGCTATTTGTGTTGTTTGTATTAATTTGTGAGATTTCTTTGTATGTTAAGAATAACAACTCTTTGGCTGTGAAATACATGGTAACTATAGATCCTAAGTTTGCCTTAATTTAATGCATTCTGCTTTGTTAATATGGGGATGCTGTTATATTTATACGTAATTATACATAGTCATTATTCTGTTCCTGGGTTCTGCCAAGAGGCTACAGATGTCTTTTCCCTGCACCCCTAAGATTATGTAACTATCCACCTATTTTTTCATGTTCTTTTGTGAATACCTTACTTTTGAATGTATGTAGTTGAAAACCATTAAAACATTGTAGATGTGAATCTGTAAACCTTTATGATAAATGCAGTGGACTTCTACTACTTAAAAAAAATGAGTTATCAGATGACACTTGGGGATTTATTTCCTCTAGCCACCCTTTCCTGTGGCAATAGCTTAAATTTTTTTTTCCAGATGGCTCCTCAGCAGCTTGCCTTGTAGTCAATTTCCTCTGAGAGAATGCCACCTCTGCTGACTCTAATCACAAATACAATCCAATTAAAAGCTATTATGTTAATGTGAATAGAGAGGGAGATAAAACAAGACAGTGAAATGTTTCATTTAGGCCCCAATGAGTTGATTTCTCAGGGCATAAAGCATCCCCATTAGGTTGGTTGCTGCAGTGACACAAGAAACATGCAAACCAAGCTACTGATTAGAATCTGGGAAAGAGAGATAAAGGTTTATCAGCCTGACAAGGGCTGGTTGATGGACTATTAGATGACACATTTGTATGTTTGCTTTAAAACCTTTTCGGCTTCTGTCATGCATTGTCATTGAGAAAACTGCTTCTTTCCATTAAGTTTGGATAGTGTTTATCTGGAAAACAAAATTGATGTACAGTGTCAGGAAAATGGCAGTATCATTTCTCTGTGCACATAACATCCTGTGTATTTGATGAAGGTGGCCTAAAGGAGAAAGTTATAGCAATCAAGAAAGTTGATGCCTCTTTCAGGATTATTAAACTCTGTGATGCAGTATTAATTTGAGAAAGTAAAATCTGCATGGAAGAATAGAAAACCTGGACTTTGGATGGTTACTTCTTTCTCCCCTTTACATTTTATAACATATAGCTATTGGTTTGAAGGAAATATTCTGAAGTTTTTATAACCGACTTCTAAGGGAATCAATTAAATCCAGTTGTTACTTCTGAAATAATTCATTTTGGGGTGTATATCTCACCTTAATTCCATATAAGATTACCATTCCCAGTAGATTGATAGATTCGTCACATGAAATCTGCTTTATGTATAGCATTTAGAGCAGACTTCCTATATATTTCCTTCTTCCTGTATGAGTCCATAAATACAGTAGCTGGCATTTTGGTGCGGACTACACTTGTCCACCCAAATCCATTTTGCCCTTTCTTCCATTTGTAATATAAGTGCCTCGCATATGGAGGGAGCTTAGAAGGTTTTCCTTTGCAGCAGGTGAGTCCATGTGACCAAGTTCTAGGCAACCAAAGGGAAAGTGAGAGGGAATACCGTGTGCTTCCTCCAGGTCAGATCCATGTGTCATGTCATCTTCCATGCTCTGTCCCGTTCTGTGTGACTGAGATGTTTTACTCCATGGTGATTGTGGAAGCTGATAATGAGGAAGGAAGAGCCACTGTCAACCTGGGATGTGAACAAACATTTGGAGGAGGGTACTCTGTTCACTCAACCACATCCCCCCCCCAGTCCATCCCAAGAGCATAAAATGAGCTTCTGTGGTTTCTGAATATTTCATGTTTTGGTTGTTTGTTATTACTAAAACTCATATGACATTACTGCCAATTTATAAATCAGTCAACAAGAGGAAAGGGATACTGTGACTTGCCTTATGTCCCAGAGAGCTCTTTCCTATCTTTGAACATATTATTTCTGAATATCCTGCAACTCATAAATTTTTAGCTCTAATGAAACAAGTATAATGATGTATACTGTTGTGGTTTGAATATGAGGTGTCCCCTCAAAGTTCCTGTATTAAAACAGAATGTTCAGAGGTGAAATGATCAGATTATGAGAGCTGTAGCTTAATCAGTGAATGAATTCATTTGATGGATTAATAACTCGAATGGATGAACTGGGTGGTCACTGTAGGCAGGTGGACTGTGGCCAGATGAAGTAGGTCACTGAGGGCATGGCCTTGGGGTTATATTTTATTATATTTTGTTTCTGGCTCCCCCTCCTCCCCCCCCCTCTCTCTCCTTTTTCCTCTGCTTCCTGGCTGCCATGGGCTGAGCAGTTTTCTACCATGTCCTTCTGCCATGATACTCTGCCTCACCTCAGAGCAATGGAGGTGGCCGACCAGCGACTGAACCTCTGAAACTGTGAGCCCAAAATAAACTTTTCCTCCTCTAAATTGTTCACGTTCAGATATTTTTGTCACCGTGATGAAAAGCTAACACATGTAAGATGATGTTTGAATAAATTATGGTTCATTCATCTTCATGGCTAACATTCCTATTATCCTTGACAGAACAGTGACTCACTTTATTTTTAAAGTTAAAGTTCTGATAAAAAATTATTAAATATATTAAGAAAAAGTATTCTGACAACATCTATGTGACAACTAAATCATTTTGTATATGGAAGTATATATTCTTTGACTTGTACAAAAGAGTATAATTTATTGTTTTAGCTTTTTCGCTGCTGTGACTAAAGGAACCGACAAGAACAATTTTAGAGGAGAAAAAGTTTACTGGGCAGGGTGGGGTGGGTGAGGGTTGCTCACGGTTTCAGAAGTCTCCATCCATAGAAGACCAGCTGCATTCCTCAGGGGTCAAGGTGAGGCATAACATCATGGCTGAAGAATGTAATGAAGGGAAGCAGCTCACGTGATGATCAAGAAGCAGAGAGACTTGATAGATACAAAATTAATATATATCCCAAAGCCATTGCCCAATGCCCCACCTCCTCCAGCCACACCCTACCTGCCTTTAGTTACCACTCAATTAATTCCATCAGGTGATTAATTTGCTGATTGGGTTAAGGCTCTCACAACCCAATCATTTCTCCTCTGAACTTTCTTGTATTGTCTCTCATGTGAGCTTTTTGGGGACACCTTACCTCCAAACCATAACATTGACTTTGCTCGTAAGTGCTAAAATGACAAAACACTCATAGATTTGCCCCAACTTTAAGATCTCTTAAAGTCATGTTTTCTTGATTTTTTTTAAACAGAACCCTGTGTTTCATGTCACAGCTTGTTATCAAAGATCTCATTCTTATTTTTGAAATATTTGTATTTAGAACTATACTTTAAGCACAAATGTAACTATTTTTTCAAGTCTTTCAACACCTATAAACTGAATTAGTAAGTCATGGATCTTCATTTCACTTTTATAGCATGCCAAATCTTAGGAAAATAAATACTCTCAACATTATTGATAGAAATGATCATAACAGTCACAGATACTAAATTTGTTCCTTCACTCATTTAGCAAGTATTTCTTGGGTACTTTCTATACCAGGCACTGTTCTAGGCAACGTGGTATTTCTCAATATCTCATTGTTGATGGAAACAGACTGCTTTGTGAAAGTGCCTTTCTTAGGAACAAAACTAATTTGGGTCATGTACTGATATTCAGGAGAGCAGAAGGAAAGGTTAGCATCTGACAGAGCTTGAAGGTTCTAATGTGTTTCTGAGCCTCTGTGGTGTCAGGTGAGGCCACAGGACTATATTCTAGACAGACATGTGTTAGAACGTGATGGCCCCTTCCACTCCAGAGCATTCAGATCTCCCATTACCATTTGGTCCCCTGTGTCAAGACTTGGCAATTCTGTTGAAGACCTATAGAAAGGATCAATTGTGACTTCTGACCACAGTAAAGGAAATCACATGGAAAGTGATAAGAAAAGTGATGATAAGGAACAAGAACAGGTTCAAACAGCAGCAGCAACAGCAACAGCAACAGTGAAAACTCACTAAAAATTCTACCAGATAAACATAAATCATTTAAAAATATCTTATATCAAGTGATAGTGTAATTGGTTCTACCCCTGTTCCAAAATAGACAAAAAAAAAAAAAGAACCCTACCAAAAAATAAAAAAAAATAAGATAAAAACAGATTAAGATTTGGAAAGGCTTCTTGTTGATTGGTAGATAAAAAGAGAGGTGAAAGGGTTTTTGAAAGGTCATCTTCAAAGACACTTCTCAAATCGTGCCCAGTGTCACATAGTACGTCCACACAGGTTATTTAAAAGTTTTTCTGCTTCTGAATTTCTTTTTTTTCAATTTACTGAGGTATAATTGACAATACAATCAAATATATTTGAAGTGTACCTTGTGATTATTTGATGTAGGAATTGTGAAATGATTGTAATCCAATTCATTAATTTGATTAGCTTCCAGTTAACTTCACATTTCTACTTTTTTTCTCCAGTGAGAATATTTAAAATCTACTCTTTTTCACATTTTAAGAATTTTTCTCTCTTTCTCTTTGTTTTAGTAATTGGAGTTACCATTCTCCTCACTAGAGATTCAGAATTGACTCACAACTGGATATTGTAGGCTTCAACCCCCATCTCTCCTCTCCCTCCACCCCTTAGTCCCAGGCTGTAACCATTGCACTCTTGGGCTCTGTGAGAGGGAGACGTGAATATGTGTAGAAATGTGTTACATGTCATATTTTCCTTTTTTCTTCATCCATCAATGGGCACTAAAATTGTTTCCATATCTCAGCTATTATGAATAATGCGGCAGTGAATGTGGAAATGCAAATGGCTCACTGAGAAGCTGATTTGTTTCCCTCAGATGTGCACCCAGAAGTGGGATTGCTGGATCAAATGGCAGTTTTATTTACTGTGTTTTGAGGAACATCCCTACTGTCTCCATGTGGCTGGTATTCATTTACAGTCGCACCAATAGCATACGATTGTTCCCTTTTCTCTAGATCCTTACTAGCACTTGTAATCTCTGTCCTTTTTGATCCTATTAGGTGATGTCACATTGTGGTTTTGATTTGCATATCCCTGATGATTAGTAATTTCATGTGCCTCTTCATACACCTGTTGGCTATTTGTCTACTTGGAAAAATATCTCTTCAGGTCTATTGTGGTTTAGAATGAGGTGTTCCCCAAAAGCTCATGTGTCAAACAATGAGAGAATTTTCAGAGGTGAAAGGGTTGGATTATGAGAGGAGCAACCTAATTAGTGGATTAATCCACTGGTATGGATTAACTGGGGAGTAACTGTAGATAGGTAAGGTGTGGTTGGAGGATGTAGATTAGCGGAGGCATGACTTTAGGGTTTATATTTTTTTTGTCCTTGGTAAGTGGAACTCTCTCCATTTTCTGACTGCCATGTATCTGAGCTGCTTTCCTCTACTACATGCTTGTGCCATAATGTTCTGTCTCATGTCGGGCCCAGAGCTATGGAGTTGGCTGACTGTGGATTGAAGCAATGAAACCGTGAGCCAAAATAAACTTTTCCTCCTCTGAATTGTTTTTGTCAAGTATTTTGTTCACAGAAATGAAAAGTTGACTGAAATTTGGTCCTTTGTCCTATTTAGTAGGATGAAGATAATGTTGATGATAAAGATGCTGATAGCTATTGAGTTGTGCAAATTTGTATATATTTTGGATATTCACCCACTGTCAGATACTTGGTTTGCAAATATTTCCTCCCATTCTGTAGTTTTATTATTATTATTATTGTTTTCTGAGCTGTGTGGAAGGTTTTTAGTTTTTAACAACCCACTGTCTTATTTTTGCTCATGTTTATTTATTTACTTTTTAGTTTTGGATCTGTTGTTTCTTTGTCCTATTTATACAAGGAGATAAAAATGGTGAAGATGGTGAAAGGGGACCATTTGAAGTTCACAAAGTTAATCCTGAATGTCTTGAATACAACCACCCATATCTAGGCAGCAAACATTTAAATTAAAGATAAGCAAGAATACTTAAGGATCTTGATTATCTCTTCTTTTTTAAGTTCATCCCAATTTGTTTCTTTTATTAATACAAAACATTTATATATTTTTATGGATATTTATATTTACTTTTGTTATGTGTGCTTTTAGTATCAGATATAAAAAGCTCACTTCTAAGAACAATGACAAGTTTTTTTTTCCTGGAAGTTTTATTTATTTATTTATTTTTATTGGTTGTTCAAAACATTACAAAGCTCATGATATATCATCTTTCATACATTTGACTCAAGTGGGTTATGAACTCCCATTTTTACCCCAAATACAAATTGCAGAATCACATTGGTTACACATTCACATTTTTACATAATGGCATATTAGTGACTGTTGTATTCTGCTACCTTTCCTATCCTCTACTATCCCCCCTCCCCTCCACTCCCATCTTCCCTCTCTACCTCATCTGCTGTTGTTCAATTCTCTCCCTTGTCCCCCTGCCCTTTCCCCTCACAACCTCTTATATGTAATTTTGTGTAACATTGAGGGTCTCCTACCATTTCCATACGATTTCCCGTCTCTCTCCCTTTCTCTCTCCCCACTCGTCTCTGTTTAATGTTAATCTTTTCCTCATGCTCTTCCTCCCTGTTCTGTTCTTAGTTGCTCTCTTTATATCAAAGAAGACATTTGGCATTTGTTTTTTAAGGATTGGCTAGCTTCACTTAGCATAATCTGCTCTAATGCCATCCATTTCCCTGCAAATTCCATGATTTTGTCATTTTTTAGTGCTGCGTAATACTCCATTATGTATAAATGCCACATTTTTTTTTATCCATTCATCTATTGAAGGTCATTTAGGTTGGTTCCACAGTCTAGCTATTGTGAATTGTGCTGCTATGATTATTGATGTGGTAGTATCCCTATAGTACGCTCTTTTAAGATCCTCAGGGAATAGTCCAAGAAGGGCGATAGCTGGGTCAAATTGTGGATCCATTCCCAGCTTTCCCAGGAATCTCCATACTGCTTTCCAAATTGGCCTCACCAATTTGCAGTCCCACCAGCAATGTACAAGTGTACCCTTTTCCCCACATCCTCGCCAGCACTTATTGTTGTTTGATTTCATAATGGCTGCCAATCTTACTGGAGTAAGATGGTATCTTAGGGTGGTTTTGATTTGCATTTCTCTGACTGCTAGAGATGGTGAGCATTTTTTCATGTACTTGTTGATTGATTGTATGTCCTCCTCTGAGAAGTGTATGTTCAGGTCCTTGGCCCATTTGTTGATTGGGTTATTTGTTATCTTATTGTTTAATTTTTTGAGTTCTTTGTATATTCTGGATATTAGGGCTCTATCTGAAGTGTGAGGGGTAAAAATTTGTTCCCAGGATGTAGGCTCTCTATTTACCTCTCTTATTGTTTCTCTTGCTGAGAAAAAACTTTTTAGTTTAAGTAAGTCCCATTTGTTTATTTTTGTTATTAACTCTTGGGCTATGGACGTCCTATTAAGGAATTTGGAGCCCGACCCCACTATATGTAGATCAGAGCCAACTTTTTCTTCTATCAGGCACAGAGTCTCTGATTTGATATCAAGCTCTTTGATCCATTTTGAGTTAACTTTTGTGCACGGCAAGAGAAAGGGGTTCAGCTTCATTTTGTTGCATATGGATTTCCAGTTTTCCCAGCACCATTTTTTGAAGATGCTATCCTTCCTCCATTGCATGCTTTTAGCCCCTTTATCAAATATAAGAAAGTTGTAATTTTGTGGATTGGTCTCTGTGTCCTCTATTCTGTACCATTGGTCCACCTGCCTGTTTTGGTACCAGTACCATGCTGTTTTTGTTACTATTGCTCTGTAGTACAATTTGAAATCTGGTATTGCTATACCTCCAGATTCACACTTCCTGCTTAGAATTGCTTTAGCTATTCTGGGTCTTTTGTTTTTCCATATGAATTTCATGATTGCTTTCTCTATTTCTACAAGAAATGCCTTTGGGATTTTGATTGGCATTGCATTAAACCTGTAGAGAACTTTGGGTAATATCGCCATTTTGATAATGTTAGTTCTGCCTATCCATGAACAGGGTACATTTTTCTATCTTCTAAGATCTTCTTCTATCTCTCTCTTTAGGGTTCTGTAGTTTTCATTGTATAAATCTTTCACCTCTTTTGTTAGGTTGATTCCCAAGTATCTTATTTTCTTTGAGGATATTGTGAATGGAGTGGTTTTCCTCATTTCCATTTCAGAAGTTTTGTTGCTGATATACAGGAATGCCTTTGATTTATGCGTGTTGATTTTATATCCTGCCACTTTGCTGAATTCATTTATTAACTCTAGCAGTTTCTTTGTAGACCCTTTTGGGTCTGTTAGATATATTATCATATCATACGCGAATAGTGATAATTTAAGTTCTTCTTTTCCTATTTTTATGCCTTTAATTTCTTTTGTCTGTCTAATTGCTCTGGCTAGTATTTCAAGAACTAAATTGAATAGAAGTGGTGAGAGAGGGTATCCCTGTCTTGTTCCAGATTTTAGAGGGAATACCTTCAGTTTTTCTCCATTTAGGATGATGCTAGCCTGAGGTTTAGCATAGATAGCTTTTACAATGTTGAGGTAAGTTCCTGTTATCCCTAGTTTTTCTAGTGTTTGGAACATAAAGGGATGCTGTACTTTGTCAAATGCTTTTTCTGCATCTATCGAGATGATCATATGGGTCTTGTCTTTAAGTCTAGTGATGTGGTGAATAGCATTTATTGATTTCCATATATTGAACCAGCCTTGCATCCCAGGGATAAATCCTACTTGATCATGGTGCACAATTTTTTTTGATATGCTTTTGTATTGGATTCGCCAGGATTTTATTGAGAATTTTTGCATCCAAGTTTATTAGAGATATTGGTCTGTCCTAGAAGTTTTATATACTTAGGTCTTACAAGTCGTTTACTCATTTAAACTTAATTTTGAAAGTGTATAAACTAAGGATCCAGTTTTATATTCTTATGTATTTGGATATCCAGTTTTCCAAATACCACTTATTGAAAAGTCTATCTTTCCCCTATGTTGTGTTTTTAAAGCACATGCCAGAGATAAAGTGACTGTTTTTGTCTGAGCTTATTTTCAATTTCTCTGTTCTGTTCCATTTGTCTAGGCATCTGCATTTATATTGGTACCGTGCTGTGTTGAGTATAATAATATATAATATAGCTTTATAATATAGTTTGAAATCAGGAAGTGTGGTGCTTCTAACTTTTTTTTTTTTTTTGTAATCTTCTTTCTTGATATAGCTCTGGATCTTCAGGGTCTTTCATGGTTCCATACAAATTTTAGAGTTGTTTTTCCTAATTCTGTGGAAAGTAATCACAGGAATTTTGATAGACATTGAACTGAATCTATAGATTGCTTTGGCTAAGGCTTCCAATCCAAAGGGCTTCAATAGTTGAATAAGAAAGAGCTAAAGAGGTTAGAAAAACGAGGGCTTATATCTGGTTGACCATGATGGTTGATACATGTAGAAATAAATGTATTATAATAGATACTCTGAGGATGTTCTCAATAGACCACACAGGGACTAAGGGGGACTATAAACATACATACCTTTCCCCCTTGTCCTCACTGCATGGTTACAACCTGGGAGAATATCACTGTAAAGCTTCTACTCACCTCCTGAGCGTAGTATAAAATAGTGGGATATTTCATTTTGTACTTGCCAAGAAATTGATAAGCCAGGAAAATACTTCACTTTGCACAAGATCCCTTCACTCTAATGTCTGGCTAATATTTGTCATTTCATAATATTGGCAGATATTCCATATTATATGATATGCCTATCACTCTAGGGTGCCTGTGAATGCTGTATGTACTTGTGACCTTCTTTATCAGAGTCCGTGGCACTACCATGTTGGCTTGGCAACCAACCCAGAAGTCTTGAGGAACTGTGGGCATCAGAACCACACATGCAAAGCCTGCTCTGAAAGGTCCTGAAAGAATGTGAGTTAGGTACAACTGCCGCTGCCTTTGAGTCTTCTAATCACATAATAACAGGGCATAGTAAGTTTTAAGGGTGGAACACGATACTTGCAAATTGCTTCACAAAAGGCCAATTGTCTCCTTTGGGATTTGGGCCACTGTTTGAACAAGTTTGAGTTGATCTGCCTTCTGAGCTCCTTGCCACAGAGAGCTAATCCCACTCCACCACTGAAGGAAGAAGCAGTTTGGTAATTTGGATCAAGATGGGAAATCACTGTGCACTTTCTTTTTGTGGCTCACTGTACTGCCAAATGGATGGGGGAATTTGTGGATTTCCTAGAAACTCTATGTGTGGAAAGGAAAAAGACAAGGCCACAAACTGCCAAGAAGTGTCACAATACATTTGATGACAGTGCAGAGGAAAATAAACATGAGGCAGGTAGAGAAAGAAACCTAAACTGTCTCAAATTTCCACTGAGTGTTTAAGGCAGGGAATGAACAGCAAAGAGACCCAGAAGGGTGACACCATATAAATGAAGAGGTGAATTTCCTCATGCACCCATCACTTGGTTTTCACCTTGAGAGTCAGTCCTGCTCTTAGCTAAGGATGTCCATGATAATCTCTGCATTCTGCAGAGTCTTTATTGCTTTTGGAAAGTCATGGAGTATCAGACATGGAGGAGACCTTGGGGGTCCCTGGGGGAAAAGTTTCAGTAAGAGGTGGTGAAGGCAGTCAGTTCTCTTTGGGCCCAAGTCATTGTGGAAGCTTTCTAGGGTCATCTGGAGGTCCTGGAACTTGGGGACTTCTCTCAGGTCCTTTGCACCCTTGCAGACCCTGACCTGTTTCTGTTCTTCTCCTGCCAAACTACAGAGACCAGGAGAGCCTCTGGGAGACATTTTCCTCCTCCACCAAGTGTTCTTCCAATAATGCTCCTAGGAATGGAGGCACTACTGATAGAGCATCCTTAAACCTCGAAAGAGGCCTGGTAACTGCCTCTATGTGGTTTGGAAGACGTCAAAGATTTTTCTTAGTCATTTTACCAGAATGTTCCCTGATTTCTAGGTGACTCATTCTCTCCCAAGACCATGGAATAATTGTCTTTTTCAGAGTAGAAAAATGGGTTCTTATACTATCAACTGTATTTCTCACATCTATTATTTACTATTTACGGTATCAACTTCAGTTTTCCCACTACGATAGGATTTTATGATTCAAAAGATTTATTCTCAAATCATTATTTCCACTTTTCAAAAGCCCAGTTTGAAACTTGAGAGCTGAGAATTGATTCTTCTTTTACCATTCCCTGAGGTGGAAAATAGAGGATGGCTTGACTAATATGGGGAGACCAGAAACACAGGGGTTCACATTTCCATGTTCTATCCACTAGAATTTATTGTGTTATATTATTGTTTAGAGTAGATTAAATGCTCACATCTTCTCTGTAAATAAGAGCACAATAAGTTAAGATGATAAAGGCAGAGAAGGGATATAGACTGGAAAGATTGAGGGCACAGGTTGATTAAATATTTGCTTCCTTTTTCCCCATGCCCCCTGAATTCATTACAAATCACCACAAATTGAGCATCTTATATAACACAAATTTCTCACAAATTTTCATTGCATAAGATTCTGCATATAGTTTAACTGGGTCTTCTCCCCCACTTCCTCAGGCACCCAGCTCTGGGTCCCCTTCTCTGCGGAGAATTTTATCTCTGTTTTGTCCTTTAAATAAAACTTTCTTTCTACACTTGCCTCTGCATTTCTTGGGTGTTCAATCTTCCCGTCTCAGGAAATGGAACTTGGCCCTGATTGATTCTCATCACTGGTGATATTGCTCTTCCCAGGAGAGGGAACCTGGGCTATGGTCTCAGATGGACTTTTAAGACCTGTGGCTGTGGGACAAATTTAGTTCCTTGATTATAGGACTGATATCATTGGTGATTAAAGGTCACTGATCTCACCGTACTATTTGCCCTCTCCTGAGACAGAAATTTGCTTCACCAAATCTCAACAAGATCAATCTTCGAATTTTCTTCTTCCTCTTCCTCCTCCTCCTCCTCCTTCTTCTCTTCCTTCTCTTCCTCCTTTTCTCCTCCCTCTGCCCTTCGTCTTTCTCCTTCTTCTTATTTGTACTGGGAATTTAACCCAGGAGCACTTTAACACTGAACAACATTTCTAGCCTTTTTTATTTTTTATTTGGAGTTAGGATCTCACTAAATTGCTTAGGGCCTTGTTAAGTTGCTGAGTCTGGCCTTGAACTTGTGATCCTCCTGCCTCAGTCTCCCAAGTCATGGGGATTACAGGAGTGTGTCACCATGCCTGGCTAACATCTTGCAACTTCTATCTCTGGTTCCTAGACCTTTTTTTTTTTTTTTTAAATTAATTACCTACTTAGGTCAGGCCCATCCAGGATAATTTTTTGATGAACTTAAAGTCAACTGCTCAGGAACTTGAATCTTATTTCCCTAAATTCCCTCACTTTTGCCATATTACAATCTAATAATGGTAGTGATATGCCATTATATTCACAGGTCCTGCCTAACACTCAAGGTGAAGAGATTCTATGAAGTGGGCACTTAAGGTGTAGGAATTTTAAAAGGTCATCTTCGAATTTTGCTCACTGCCCTTTTCTGAGTCTTCTCCTTGCCCATGCATGTTAACTTTGTCCTTCATTCTTTTCTCCATATTCACCCCACCATGGCCCAGCAGAAGCAGCTGTATGAGAAAACTCTTCCTTGAAGAACAACTAAGTGGTGAGCTGATTATTTTCTTGGTCATATATTTTCCCTACAACAGAGAAGAATTATAATAGAGAGAAAGAGAGAGAGAGAACATTTTTGTTGCACTTTGGGGACACCCTGAGAATAGAGATTATATTTAGCCAAAAGCCTAAGGTGGATTTCAAAAGGGAAAAAGAGACCACACTTGCCTTGAGTTTAAAGACACCAAAGGATAGAGCAGTTTTGCATATGACCTTGTCTTACTACATGTGCGTGATCCTATTGGGCCAAGTTGTCATTAGACTGCACCTTATTTGTGTATCTTTGGTTGCACACTGACTAAGCAAACGAATGCATTGTCAGAATGTCCACTGGGTTCCACATTTGGAGGTTGAGCTCTTGACACTCCACAAAGTTCATGACCGATTCTCAGCAAGTTTCCCAGTAGAAACCTTCTGAACTCCTGAAACTCATTCTCGAGAAATGTAAATGCTCTGTCAAACAGTTTTGGATCGTGTCATGGTTGTCAGTGGGGTATGGGATTCATCCAGTATGACAATCTTGAAACATGCTCTGCTTCACCTGTTTCTGACTAGTGTGGTTTGCCCTGATGTCACAGAGAGACCAGATATCTTTTAGAGCTGGGAAAGCGATACATTCCTGTCTCAAATTGAGAATGGAGTGTATGAATAGATGAGTTGAACTTTAAATTTCTTATGGGACTGAAAGCTTTATCTAAAATTATGCCCTCGTAGATACAAAATTGTTCATGTCCTGGAAGAAATTATGGTTGTGTCATGACGCTAAACCATCTGGTGTGAAAAAAAAAAAAAAAAAAAGATCAGACTGCTGTTTGAAAATTTTGTTTATAGCACATCAAATGCTTCAATATTGTAAAATATCTTTGTTTACATCTGTGCTAGTATCTGTTATCGGCCTAAAATGTCTCATAGACAAAGTATCACTTGAGTTGCTTAGGTCACAGTTTGGATGGGAACTAGCAGATTCTTTGGAGCCAAGAAGATTTCAAGGAAAAAAAATGGCTCCTAATGCTCACATGTGGTCTCCCAAACATATTTTTTTCCTTTATCAGCTGGGTGCATGATCACTGCCAGCAGAAGTGCTCTTTGCTGCCAAGGTAAGTTCAACAAATGTAGCTGCCTAGCTCATTCTTTCTTTTGAGATTGCCTTAGTGGTGAAATATATGAAGGGAACATCGATTAATTCTCTAGCCCTAAAATAGTCAATTACCTACTTCTAAGATTAATATGTTTCTTCTTTTCAATGAGAAGAACTTGAATTTTGTGACTGTGTATAGCTGACATTACATCCAAATAAATTATCAAAAAAAAAAAATCCCAGCCCTATGAACAAAATGTGTTTGTCTGTATTAACTAGAATAGTGGCCTTGACAATACCTAAATTCTGGAACACCATCTAGATCTCTTTCCCTGGCCAATCATAGCTTGAATATTTTTCACTGATAAAATTATTCATTTAGATTTAAAACGACTCTCATCTTTCCTCTATCATCTATGAAGGGTGGTGAAACAGAATTTTTCAAAATATTATATTCTATTTATGTCTCAGATTTAGAAGATTTTATTACTATAAATGCAATGTGTACTCAATATAAAAATTTCAAAACAGTAAGATGCAGAAAAAAATGGTTCCTATATCTCAAATACCACTGTCCCACTACCCAGAGGCAGCAAAGTTTAATACATTTTGTATTTCTTTGCAGAAGTAAAGACAATTTTGTCTCTTTCTTTCTCTAGGATAATATGTTTCCAAATCTAAACTCATCAGATATAAGCTGTCCCTCTTTATGATTCTTTTAAATGTTCCACCAAAATTAGATGCTATAAAAATCTTAGAATTTCTTAACTTCATTTTATTCTGGGATAGAATATAGGTATATATATATATATATATATATATATATATATATATATATATATATTTTTTTTCTTTCAGTGAAAGAAGTAGAACCATCAGATGATTATCCTTCAAGTTGGGATATTTCAAAAGCACAAGTGTAAACTCTCAAATGTAGATCATGTGCACAGTTTGTCTTTCAACAATTAATAATGCCTTCCTGGTTACAAAATATTGTTATCAATAATTTCAGTCTGCCAAAATATCCAACAAGTGAAATTATTTTTAAATTTTGCTTAAAGATTTACAACTGTTTTTGGACAAAATGTAACCAAAGTTAGCTGATTCTTTTACAAAAAATTCAATACAATTGTAGAACACTTAGGTTGATTTAGAAAGTGATTTTTTTTTATAGGAACCAAATATTTTGATAATCACAGAATGATGACAACAGCATACATCAAGGGCTAACTGGCATGAAAAAGTGTGTGTGTGTGTGTGTGTGTGTGTGTGTGTGTGTGTGTTTCAACGTTGGCTTCACCAGGAAAAAAAATTGTTATGATAAAAGTCTGTAAATTTTGGGTTGGGGTTGTGGCTTAGTGGTAGAGCACTTGCCTGGCATAAGGGTGCACTGAGTTCGATTCTCAGCACCGCATATAAATAAATAAAATAAAGGTCCATCAACATTTTTTTAAAAAAATTTAAAAGTCTGTAAATTTTAGGAAGTATGGGTTACATTTCCTTTGGTAGAATGTCACTGATACTCCTAACTTAAGATATAGTATTCGTAGTTATAGATTTCTTAAACTTAATAAGAATATTACTATTACCATGATTCTATCCTTCACCAAAATTTATATTTATATTATCACCTTCAAAACAAAAAGCTTGATCTTTAGTTTTGAATTTTCCAATTAAATTTATAGGAACACTTAGAATATTAGCCAACTGGTCACCATTAGTAAAATAAATTTTCCCTTCTAATTGGGATGAAAAATGGAACCAATTTTCAAAGTAAATGATTGTATTTGAACATTTGATGACACTAGTCTAAACAAAATTTTATTGCTTAAGTTTGATCAAGAAGTTTTTGTTAACACTGTGAAAGTATTACAATATTTTCCTGCATATGTCCAAGCAAATTTGAATTCAAAATGAGCACAGTGAACTTAGAATTGCAGTTGGTGTGATCTTGGTGAGAAGTCACACTTTTCGCCTCCTGCAAGAGCACACCATGGGCCTTGGTTTTGCATAGTTCTTCCCCCATTTCCACCAACTTTTGAAATAACCACTGATAATTCTTCCCAAGATGGTCTCCTTCATTCTCCTGTGGCATTTCACAGTGATGTCCCTCTGGCATTCGGTGGATGGCAAAGTCCTTGGAACACTTTGTGCCAGTTACACAGTCCTCATAATTTTTTTTTTCTGTCTGAAACAAATGCACTACCATTAAGGATATTAGGGCAATAGGCATGACCCAGGCCTGTCATGGACAAACTGAATTGTACAGTCACCAGACCCACAAAGGACATCTATTAATTTGCTTTTTGATTATCATTTTTTCTTCTTTTAATGATAGTGCTTTAACTTTTTTTCTTCAGAGAACCATACTCTTCCACTCAAAGTCCACATGGTTTAGGTGGTGATAATCCTATTCAATGACTTCGGGGATATGGATGTGATCTAAGAGGTGGCCAATCCAAACAGCGCATCCTTTAACCACAATGATCACTATGAAGACAGGAATATGACTATGGCCAGGCCAATCAAGTGCCCTTAGGTAGGGAGTGTTTGGCCAGAACCCTGAGGAAGGGGACACTCCCATTTGCTGGGCCTGTGGTTGCCAAAGAACAGGAAACCTAGGACTTCTGCAGCTGTATGTGTAACTCAATGAGAAGAGGCTACCTAAGAATAAAGCCAAGGCAGAGCCAAGAAGAGACTGAGAGATGAGGAATAAAAGGTAACACAGATGACATTAATCGAATTCCTGAACTCAGCAGTTGTGAAAACAGGTTTTCTTTTAATCACCCTAGTTATATTATAGTCAGTTAGCTCCACCTACTTCTCCTTTCACTAGTTTGCTTTTTCTTTATTATTTGGAACCAAACCAGTAGACTATACAGTCTGATATAAAACTCAAGGTGGCTCTTTTGATGTCATACATATAAAAATAATCAAGTCATATAGTATGTATTCATGACAAAACTACTATTCAGTCATCCTAGGCAGAAGGAGGTGGGAGCGGAAGACTGCCTTGTGGTGCAGGGGTTGAGAGATTTGGCAAATCCAATTATATGATAGGACTCTGTGTCACAGGGCTGATATGTGATAAGACTCACTATTTCATTATGGTGATTTTTATCCTAAAAGAATGGCTTAGTGATGTAGTACCATGTGTTTAAATTGAGAGTGGATTATTTTTGAAACATAAATTAAAGAAAAATAAATAACTAAAAGATATCTTCCAAAAGCAAAGGAGTGTAGTCAGCAACAATGGGAAAAAGTAGATTTATTGCTGGTTTTCAGTTAAGATGTGCTGCGGTTCATACAGGTGGCAATATAATAGCCAGTTCTTTCCTACTGAGCTTCAGGGGCAGATGGTGGGTTTGGTTTCTTGAGAGTTTTCTCTTAGAGGATGGAGAAGAAAAGGTGTGAGGGGAGTTTCCTTGTAAGTGAAGAGCAGCCCTCCACATTAAAAAACTTAGAGAAAGTTAGCTGTAGCACTGGCAAATATTTTTTTAAATGTTATTTTATATCTGTGATCCTTAAGGTGAGGAAATGTGGGAAATGGTATAAATGTTGAACCCTCCATAGAATACCAAAAACATACATATATACATATATATATGCACACACACACACACACATATATATGTGTATATATATATATATATATATATATATATATGGATGAAAAGTTAATGACAAAGCAGATGTATATAAGATGATGCTAAATAAAAATAATTAGGTCCAAAATGTGTAAACACATTTGATTCTCATGAGAACCATATATTTTTGTTTCCCTAATTGTGATTTTTTTTGATGCTTGCCTTGTATGTGTGAGGCCCTGGGTTCAATTCCCAGCACTACATAAAAATAAATAAAGATACTGTGTATAAATATTCCATATTTTTCACAATAATGAAAAAACCCAACTGTTTAAAAATTTTCTGATGAAGTCTTATTTTTAAATGTTTCTAAGGAAAGCATGTAGCTATGTTTTTCATAGCTCATCCCAAGTGCGTTTTGATATCCTAATCTGGTGGGGAAGAGGCAATAAGAATTTCAGAGTACCTTTATGTGCAAAATGAAGGGACAAATTGAGACCAGGATGAGTTAATCAAGCTAAAGATGGCTACTCTGAGTCACACTCAGAGTAAGTCCCCTTTGTTACTCAAAGTGTGGTCCAGGGACCAAAAGCTTTGTGCTCTCCTGGAACTGACTCTCTGGCCCCAAGTCTACCCAACTGAATCAGAATATGCATTTTAACGATATCCCCAAGTGATTTGTAAAACAATACATTTGGAGACCACTGAGGTAGAACTTTGGGATGTGGGAATTTTAGTTGGCCTGTTTATGATGCCCTTGGGGTTCCATTGTTGGGACAGGCACTTAAGTCAGAGCTATTTCATTTTGTCTACCCACTAGTGAGGATTAAAAAAAAGTACCGGTGATTATTTCTCAATTCCTCTCTAGTCTAAGACCTATTCCCAATTGAATGTTCATAATTTCAAACTATATCCTTCAGAATGTTATTGGAAAAAAATATTACTAGTCATTTACAGTCTTCATTCCAACAGATTTCCCCCCTCCCACTTTTTAATTCTGTCATGAAATGAAGAACTTTGTAGAAGGCGAAACAAAACGACTCGAAAGGCTTCCATACTCCTCTGCTCTCTTGATCTCACAGGTTGCAATACCTGTGATGCTGTCCACGTGATTGTTTTATTGTTGTTACAGAAGCATGTCTTTTTTTTTTTTTATCTTATTTTGCTTTGTTTTTGCCCCAACCTGAACACAAGGTCAGGTTATAGTGGCAGTTGATATAATAGCTAATTACACCCCTATTTGGCCAAGGATGTGGGTTAAAGAATAAATCAGGGTCTTGATGGTTCAGTTCATGCCACTCCTGGTTATTAGACGTGTGTCAATGAGCAAAGTTCTGATCAAAGCCTGTGGGAGGCAGCGAGGGGTCGTGGAGCATGCCCATGCCTAATTGCGGGCCTGCGTAGTAAAGGAAGTTTGTAATAAAAGGCCATTAACTACTAGCCTTTCCGATCAGTGAAGCACGAATATGGAGAAATTATGTTTATCAACTGACAACTTGAAGGAAAAGACTCCATGTAAATGATTTTCACTCTTTCTATCCCTCAATTCAAAACAAAAAGCAAAACAATCCAAAAGTCCACAGGACATGCAACCAGTTTAATCTAAGATACTACAATATTCACAAAATCTACCTTTGGAAGTCATTATTAAAGGATTTTGTAAAAGTCCAATTTATTTAAAACATGAATATGTGAAGAAAAAGCTTGTTATTATATTTATTTTAAAATGTACTTCTTAGAGAAGAAATTAATTTTATAAATCATCTCTCATTAATTATATATAACTTATTTTGGCCATTAATATTCTTTTATTGATAAGCTTTCCATCATGCTCCTCAACTCCTCAATATCATTGGGAAAAAAGTAAATAGAAATGTGACTTTGGAATATTCTATGGTCATATTGTTATCTACCATCATGGTTATTAAGTGTGAGATCACTGTGAGACTGTTCTAGATATAGACAACCAGCTGTGCCTGCTGAACTTTAGATGGGGCAATGGTGGCTACCATTTTGTTATTTGCCTCTCCATACTTACTCCTGAATTCTGAGAGGGTTTGTACCATGGATTAAAATGATAGATTCTCTTCTTAAAAACAAAACAAAACTAAACACATTCACTGTACATGCATGCCTAGTTTTGTTACCAATTTTAGGGGTTTGTGATCTGACCTCCTAAAGCTCTTCTGTAAAGTCCATGAACTATGAATAACCCCTGAATTAGAAGGAAGACTTTGATGTGGGATCCTGGGACATGTACCCACAGACATATTTTCCTGCTTATATAGCTTCATATTTACACTTGTTTTAAAACATTTATTCAAAAAATAAATAATCAGTCTATCTTTATTTTTATCTACCTTGTCACATTGTCCATTTCACTACAGGGCTCTGGCTGGGTACAGTAACCAGCAATGATGTGCAAAATGTCACTCTAGCTGAAATTCTACTTTGATTCCACAAAGGCAATTTATTACAGAAGGAATAGATGATGGCATTAGTGCCCTAAAAGTTGAAGCATTATTCAATGGTGAAAGCAGTTTGACACAGGAAATACACAATCTAATGCATTAACTGAAAACATTTCTTAATGTCTTTCTGCATTATTTGAATTTTTGCTAATTTTGAACATTTACATGGTAGAACATGCTGGTGGGTTTCCTGGTAGATTCTTTTCTAGTTTGGAAGTAAGCTTGTGTTCCCACCATGGAAGACTTAGAAGGTAAGAAGTTCACTATCTAATGACTATGTCGTGGGCTTAGAATTAAGCATACATATAAAATGTAATGTAATGTGTATAATTCCTTCAGGTTAAGTTTTTATTAGAATCAATCAGTCTAACCTTGATGGTATTTCTTCTGCCTTCCTTTCAACTTTCTCTGCCCTTCTTTTCCAGTCTCAACTTAGGAAGAATAATGCACACACACCCCAAAAGAACAAATAAGAAAGTAATTCTGTCATTGGTTTTTATGAAGTATTTTACCTATTCCTTTTAAAGGTGTCAAACAACTTTTAAAGGTGTTTAAATGTTTAAACTCTGATGTGACTGAATGTATCTCTTTTTTGATCCAGAAAGTCTCTCTGTTGCTTGTTTATAGATGCAATATATAGTTTTAGCCACAGTATCTGTGAGTCTAGCATCTATGAATTCAGCTAAAGATAGAAAATATTCTAAAAAAATTATATTTGTACTGAAAATGTACAGAATTTTTTTCTTCTTATTAATCCCTAAACAACACAATATAATAGCTATTTATATGCAATTTATGTTGTAGTAGGTATTATACACAATCTAGAGATGATTCTAAGTATTTGGGAAGATATGTGTAGATTATATGCAAATAGCACATTATTTGGTAAAAAAGATTTTAAAATCTCTAGATTTTAGTATTCTCGGGGTTTCTGGAGCCAGTACCCCTTAGATACCAAAGAACCAATCTACAGGTCTTGAAGAAGGTAACTACATTTTTCAATTGAAGAGAATAATTATCATGATTAATGGGTGACTTTCAGGAACAAATTGCTCAAAGCCCACCAGAAGAAATATGGAATGTGAAAAGAGTGCTAGGTTATACTGACTGGCTAAGACCAGTGCTCTGTCATTTACTGGCCATGATCTTGAGCAAGACATTTAAACTTAGTAGGTCTTCTTTCCTTCAGCCAAGTGTGAGAGATAAATCACCCTGCCTCACAGGTTGTAATGAGGACTGGAAACAGTGAGTATTCATAACTTAAAACATGTGTCATGATCACTTATGTTAGTCATCCCTGTTATGGTGTGTTTGGGATTTGGGTCATGTTCCTTTATAACCATGTTTAACACCTTCTTTGAAAGTTGATATATTGAATTTGACCATTGTTCCTCTGAATGGCCTTAAAAAATTAAAAACTTAAAAAATCATCTTTAAAAAATAAAGGTACGACTTTTGTGCTATTTTTATGTCTTAGGTTTTAATGATTTTAAAAGAACTGAGTAATTGCATAAGCCATGAGATCAAAATAACTAGAACTTGTTTTAAGGGTTAAGTCTGTAGACAAGTTTGGGAGTAGACATAGAGATTAAAATTTCCACTTTACTACTGTTCAAGTGACTTAAAAAAGTTTTCATCATTGAGGAAACCAAGTAGAATAAACATAGTCTCTTGATGTTGTTGCAAAAATGAAAGAAAAGGTTGGTTTGCATCCTACTGGGAAATAGTTAAATTGTGATGTCTTCAAGTGTGTATGATTGTTTTTTCTACCCTTTCGTGTTTTAAGAACTTCATATGTAACATGTTTTCAGTTAAATCATGTCAAATATATTTAAGATTCTTTGATGAGAAATATTTGCTCATGTACCAAAGAGCTAACAGCTAGTTTAAAAAGGCATATTTATCTTTGACATAAATGGTAAGCAGACCAATAAAGTACTCGTGTGCAAAATTGAAAAGTCAATTATAGTGTCAGAATAATCTGTTTTAAATAAAAAGGCAATTAGAAAAATACTTATCTATTTGTACAAATTGGTGTACATGTATTTAATTTTCTTACACATCTATATTGGCATTCTAAGTACAAGTTACTGATGTTATATTTTCACATTTAATAATACACAGCAGGTTGTTGTTTTGTGTTGGTGTGTTTGTGAGCATCATGGGGTCAAAGTTTGACTTCAGTTTTTTTACAGATGTATACCCACAGAATTTTACTAGAGGGAAACATCTATTTTGTCTTAAAGCAACTTAAAGTAAATGTGATTTTTGATAACATGAAAGGTATGTCTTTATCCTCCAAGAATACATATTTTAAGGTTGTCAGCAATAAAGATAAATTAGTTATTCTGAATTTCTGTTCCCTCATCATCTAAAAAATTTCAGAATAACTGAAGTGAGTGAGAGTATATTCCTCATCAAAGAATAAAGAATTTCCCATTTATTTTAAATTGAATTTATAGACTTAGTTCGGAGCTGTCCCAAAGTTATTTTATTGCTACCCAGATGAGATCAGATAATGTGTATGATCATATTATTATGAACTGACAGTTGTTCATAATAGTAATATTCTAATAGCCAATTTAATTCAATTTGTGAATATGAAAATGCCTTTATACCATGAATTTTCAGTAACAAAAAAATGGAGGATGGAAAGAAAGAAGAAAAATAAAGGACAAAAGGAAAAATGAGAAAAGACTAGTCTTATTTTAATCATTTAGTCATACAACTGTTAGAGGGCATTTCATAGTAAATAAGGGTGTAAAAGAAGAAGGAAATGAGACAACTTATGCCGTTTAAAACTTATTTCAAGTGACTTTTAGCTTTTATAATTCAAAAATGTACTATAATTCTCAAAGAAATAACTCAGGAGAGCTACTTTCTCTGAAATGAAAATTTATAGTTGAAGCATTAGGGTACATTAAATAATTTTCATGAAATTTTCAGAAAATGCTCTGAAAAAACATAATTGTCAAATTAATCTGTATGTATCAGTGGCACACACAATTGTATTTGCATACAACAGCTATAGCTATTACCTTTTGAATATTTAATGTAGAGACTTTTATGTTTGGGAACATTTTAAATTTTAATTACTGATTTGTGGGTACAGTATTGCTTTAGGTAAAAGGAAGAAAGAACAACGAATAGGGCAAAAAATATTTAATTCAGGTTAAGGACTATTTTACTTCAGCACTTAGGGCCATAAAATTGAAGAACTAAAAAAGAAAAGAAAAGGAATTAGGGAAAATTCCTTGAGACCTGTCACCAGCAGAAGGGACCAACAGTGGAAAAGCCTCCTTTCCTGGGTTCCATGGTTCTTTTCATGTCAATAATTGTATGGTCAAGTTAAAAGGTGTCTCTGGGCAAATTATGATTTAGTTTACATTCTATTATTACTGATTTTTATGGTCCAATTTTGTGGGATTCATTTTATATTATGGTTTAAAAACTATGGTTTGTACCACCAATGAATTCTGTTAAAATAATTTTTGGAATACAAACTGATATTTCTAGTTAATTGCATTTGTATGGTATCTCTGTGATTTGGTTTCTCGTCTGCAAAATGGGAATAATACTTTGTGGAAATGTAAAGAAGTAATGAGGGGCTGAGGTTGTGGCTCAGTGGTAAGAGCACTTGCCTAGCATGTGCGAGAACATGGGTTTGATCCTTAGCACCAGATAAAAATAAATAAATGATATAAAGGTATTGTGTCCAACTACAACTAAAAAATAAAAATATTTTTTAAAAAAGAAGTAATGAGAGAAGTGAAGTGCTGAGTTTAACTTCTGGCATACAGTAGGTTGATAATATGCTGTGCTAATTGTTATTGTCAACATTGAGTAAATAGGGACTTATTTATTAATTCACTGCACCTAAAAATAAAATTTTAAATTAAGAATAGTACATAAAATCTGTCTGTATATAATCCAGAAGCTTCTCAAAACCAGAGTATTATCCTCTTCTGGATTTTACAGGTTTTTAAAAGAAGTAGAGGAAACATGTTAAAAGTTAGTACAGTGTGTTTAAGATTCTCATGGTTTTTCATTTATTTATTCATCATACAGAATTAAATAAGGATTTGTATAATTGGACAATATCAAAGTATATGAAAAACTAGATGGGTTTTAATAACTTAAAATAGGGTTTGGAAATAATTTTGTAACAAAAGGAAAATGATTCTTACAAAATACCAAATGAGATTTTCATTATAACTGAAAAATAGATTTAGTTTTGTTTCTAAATTTTATTAGTGTCAAAAGGAAAACATTTACTGGTGGAAGAACTCTCCAAAACATAGCT
The DNA here is from genome assembly GCF_045843805.1 of Urocitellus parryii. Classification (NCBI taxonomy): domain Eukaryota; kingdom Metazoa; phylum Chordata; class Mammalia; order Rodentia; family Sciuridae; genus Urocitellus; species Urocitellus parryii. Next base: position 71,884,952 of record NC_135539.1, on the reverse strand, counting down.
ATATGTTGTGGTTACTTTGTGAAGCATTTAGAGACCTTCTCTTTGAAATGTTTTGCCATTATATTTGGAGCTGGCTCTAACTTTATTCTTTACTGTTTTCTGTCATGTCAAGCAGCATCTAGCTGAGCTATCTATGGGTTACATTCAGATGGAGTAGAAAGGGCCACATTGGTTGAGGTGATTTTCCCCACTATACAGAGAGCTGATTTTAGCAATATGAGGCTACCACACCACTGTCTGCTGTAGAGTCCAGCCATGAACTACAGATGGAATGTGGCCACTCACTTTCACTTCCTACTCACAACCATTGGGTAAAGGACCTTATTATAGGTCATAGATGGCAAAACCCCAAACCAAACCCAACCATCCATCCATCCATCTAACCAACCAACCAAACAAACAAACAAACCACCAACCAACCATCCGTCCAACCAACCAACCAAGAAAACACAAACCAAAAATATGTTGAATTGAATTGAAAATTTAAGAAAATGCTTAGGGAAATAATTTAACACTATTTATTTATGTTAATGTTCTCAGGAGTTGAAAGTTCTCATAGTGGCGACAACTATTTCCTTTTGATAGCTCACTTGCTTGAGTAATTAAAGTAAGTTTGGATTTTGCCTTACTAGTTACTATGTGACCTTGGACAAGTTTCTTAAACTTATTCAATCCAGTTTGCTCACCCATAAAATCTGAAAAATAATATTATCTGCCTCAAGAATTCAGTTCAGTTCAATGTGATAATTTATGTAAAGTGTTTAACATAGCCTGAAGACCTAGTAAATAATCAATAAATTTTATTTCTACTATGGCCAACTGAATGTTTGATCAAATCTGTTATTGAAGTCATGTTTTCTTTAGATTGACCACTTAAAGATTTAGACCAAGTGAATATATCATATTGGCATAATGGAAAAGTATATGATGTATAAAGATTTATATGGTACAGACATATTACTGAAGGTTTGAATTTTAGTATCCTCAATAGTGAAAAGAGGGTTAGGATTCAGTAATTATCAAGTAGCTAATATTTAAATTCAATGTAATTCAATCCTTCAGTTTAGAAATTAAATAAAATTTTTATATTTACAATGATATTCAAGTTAGGTACCTGAATTGTTACTTAGACTGATCCAAATATTCAACCTAATGCAAAAGCTATTTTATCTGGGTAGAACATAAAACATGTACTGGGGAAATTTTAAAATGAGTTTTCATGAACACTGCGAAAACCTTGCTTGATGTTTGTTTCCAAACATCTTTTAACTGTACCACTGTGCTTCTTTCATTATAGTGGGAAAAAAGGAAGCCAATGTAGCAACATATAATGATCAAGACACTGGAACTCTGGCCAGAGAAATTCTTATTGGAAGATTTGCAACCTGATTTCTAGGCTTGGATTGTTCAGATGGAGTCAGATAAACTTCAGAGAAATGGCTGAACTTTATAGCATTTTTCTGAAACACCAAAACCATTGGCCATTCTCCCATTCTTCTCTCTTCTGCAAAGTGAGTGTGTAAGCATTATATCTTTCACCCTAACAGCAAATTTCTGGCTTTCCATTTCCTAACAATTCCAAAATTACACACCACACAATTCTATTCAAGATGAATTGAAAGTCAAACATTTGTCTGCTTGTTTATTCTCCAACACCCAATCTAGGGCAAATCCCTCCCTCTTTGGGCTATCCTCAAATTGCCCAACAGATGCCCAAATTCTCTATTAAGTCGATCTTTTTAAAGTATGAAGCAAGGTTTATTTATTTAATCTTTCGGACAAATTATGATTATACATAATTATAGGGTACAAAGTGATGTTATGACACAGGTATGCAGTGTGGAAGATTGAATCTAGGCAATTGACACACCCATCCTATTTAATACTTATCATTTATTTCTCCTAGTGCAACCTTGTACCCTTTGACCAAAACCTCCCCATCACTCCCTCTTCCTGGGCTCTAGCAACCACTCTTCTACTTTTTGCTTCTATAGGTTCAATTGTTTTGTATTCCACATGCAACTGAGAATATGCAGTGTTTGTCTTTTGATGCCTGGCTTACTTCACTTAGCAAAATGTCCTCCAATTTCATTCATGTTGTCACAAATGACAAGGTTTTCTCCTTTTTTTAAAAAAGACTAAGTAGTTTTCCATAGTGTTTTGACACCACATTTTCTTTATTGATGGACACTTAATTTACTTCCATGTTTTGGCTATTATAAATAATACTGCAGTGAACATAGAAGTGCAGATAACTTTTCAATACTATACTGGTTTTAAGTACTTAAGACATATATTCAGAAGTGGGATTGCTGGAACTAATGTCTTTTTAACATCCTTGCACTCAAACTCTACATTGTTCCCTATAGTCTGTGTTCCTCACTGCAATGATAATCTCAGCTAGTTTGATGACAGGGTGATTCCTCATGGTCTTTGGTTGAAGGATATTGACAATTGTTTTTGTTGGGAAGATGTAGTGATTTTCTTTACATGACACAGTTAAGGAGTGGAGAGACCCAGGCTCCTATCTCATCTGAGTGGCGGTTGATGCAGTGGAAAACTTTGGCTTCACCAGGGATAAAATGCACATTATTATGAGATGGAGCCACAAGAGGAAACTCTAGGAAGTACACAAATTTAAGGAAAGTTTAGGGTTTGACAACTCAACAAAAGAGTCTGAGAGCAAAGAATAGAAGTTGTAGGAGGATAAAGTATGGCGAAACCGATATTGGAAAACCCAAGTGTCAAAGGTTGCAGAGATGTCTACTAAAATAAAATTGTGGAGAAAAAACCTATTGGATTTCTGTGAAAGAAGGACAGGAGAAAGTCAGCACACGTGGAGGGTGAGGAGCTTGTGGAAGGTGACAGTATGGAGTGTAATATCCATAAATAAAGAGGGGGACAGAGATGAGCTAGAAATGACATGAGCAGAAAGCAAGGCTTTTATTTCTATGTTTCTAATAGAAGAGAAACTTGAGAATGTACACAGATCATAGAGGGAGGAAAGAAGGGAAGTGAAGCTGAAGATATAAGTCATGGTGCAGACAAGAGTGAAGATCTGAAGAGAGAGAGGCAAATCAATCTAGGACATGCATGGAAGAAGAAGCCTTCTGACCAGGAGAGCCAGCCTTTCCACTTGGGTCTGAAGAGGCCATGACTCTGAACACAGGTCTTTTGATTGAGCTCCAGAAGGAAGGAACAGGTAGGAAGATGAGGAAATTCTCATCTGAGACTATTGGGGAATATAGGGATTCAGGGCAGTAGGAGAGTGGCAGAGACTTTTTAGCAAAGACTTAGCCTTCTCTTCCCAATTGTGTATTTTCTTTCTTTATTCATAGATTTTGCTTAGCAGGTATCATATTTATCTAAAATGAGTCATATTTATCTAAAATCATATTTATCTAAAATACTTATTTATCTAAAATGAAATTATGTAACAATCTATGTCCACACGTGGTTATACCCCGCTCAATAACTTTAATTGAAAATCCAGGAGAATGTGTTGCCTACCTGTTCTCTTAGGTAATAAAAGGATGAGAAAAAGATCTCAGGAATAAAGTTTCCTAAAGTTGCTAGAATGAAGCTTACTAAAATCAACCTATTACAAAACTCTATTGACAGTGCAAACTCTGAGAGTGTCAATATTCATGTTGGTTACAAGCACATGGCCACTTTAAGACTTGACCTTGAGCTCTCAAGACCTCTTTGGGTGCCACCAGAGCTTCCAAGCAGTCTCTGCAGTGACTTGCAGAGCCATGAAGAGACTTGGAGCCGACCCACAGTGGAAAACAATTTCCAAGGTCTTCTAAAGATTCCCAGGAGTAAAAAATACAGAGACAGAAAAATGCATAGTAATGTGCAAAGCATTAATAAATCATCTAATTTAACTCACCAAAACGTGATATTATGGAAATTACATGAAGTTACTATAATATACCAATATCACCACCTTATTCATATATATTTATCTAAAATGAAATTATGTAACAAGATATGTCCACACATGATTATACCCTTAATAACTTTAATAGAAAACCTATGAAAATGTGTTGCCTACTTGTTCTCTTAGGTAATAAAAGGATGAAAAAAAGGTGTTAGGAACAAAGTTTCCCTCCATGTTCAATTCAAGCTATTGATAACCGTAGTTAAACTGATTTCGATTTATGTTGAAAACCACCTAGTATCATCTGACAAAATTTAGTACACCCAATTAAATTTGAATTTCACACAAATAAATAATAGTTTTTAGCATAAACTTGTCCTAAATATCACACAGGGCATACTTATACTATTAATATAATTGTGTTATGTTAAATCCAAATTTAATTGAGCATCCCATATTTTTATTTGCTAGACATGATAACTGACATCTTTATTCCTCAATAACTAAGCTGCTTTGGTGGAGAGAAGTTTGTGTAAAGTTCTGTTATTAATACCAAGCTGGACATTCTGAAAGAAAAATACAAGGGCTTAATCAGTTTATGAAAACATGAACCCATCACTGTGATTTTCCTTTTTAAAAGATTCCACTGTTAGTAAAACATTGAATTGGAATATTTTGGATTCTTATTTTGTTTCTGTATTTGTTTGGACCATCTCCAATTTGAGATACCTGAGTAAACAGATTATATCGAAAGGAGAATTCACAGCATTAGCAATAGCAAATATGATTATTTATTAAGATATTATGCTGTGCTGCAGCTGAAGCCACAGTAACTTATTAAGAGGAAGATTCAATCTTTCCATTCACTTGCCTGTGCACTCAGTACCATGATTATTTTAGAGTGAAAGTGTTCTGTTTGTTTGGTCTCACTAACACACACACACACACACAACTAGGGAATTGTGACTTTAAATTTGTTTTTTAAATACACAATCTAGGCTCTGAAGCAATATGTCCTAAAAAAAAAGCACTTTGCTCCCACTTTATAACTTTTTTAAAAAAATAGATAATTCTAACTTTTTGCCAGAAGAGCAGGTATGTTATCTTATGATCCTGACATGCTAATCATAATTAGAGTCCTTATGGCCAAGTCATCTCCACTCTTTGTTTATATCATATGGGCAGCAGAGTTTTCCTTTTCCAGAATTATGACATAAGTTTATTTTTCTGTTTTCTGTATATACTCATCTTTTGCATCTCCTTTCTTCCATTTTGATGGAGATCATGTGACTCCCCTTACTGCCTCTTTTCCTGAAACCAAAACTTTCATTCTCCTCACTCATATCCACATGTACTCCCAGAAGAAGAATCCCCTTTACTCAGTTGTGAGTACGTGGTAGAGCTTAAAATGGCAATTTATTTTCATACTTTTCCCCAAACAGACCTAACGAAAGAAAGAAACCCTAAATCTGAAGAAGGCATCCATTTGCAGCTGGCTGCGGTTGGTGGTGGGAATGAACTACAGGGAGGAAAAGTCTCACAAGGACTCTGTAGACATTATTCAGATGGCTCCATTTTCTCTTTCTATATAATACGGGTGCAGACCCAGTGTCTTCAGTAAACACACATTCCAGACAGACATATGCTCAGCTGTTGATAGTTTGACCTGTTCTATTCCTATGTAAATGGCCATATCATAGCTGAGGGTAGAAATGCCTGATAACCAGTAGATTATTTCAGATACTCAAACTCTGATACCTAGATGGCAAGACCAGAAAGTACTAAAAGGGACTTAGTCAACCACCCCCAAGATCCTGACATGCTGAGACTCATAAAACCACTGTTAGGGTCACAGAACCAACAAGATGAAACATCTTTAATTTCCTAAAGAGAAAACCAAGATCTAGAAACAATAAATGACTTGTCCAAAGTCATGACTAGTTAACATGAGAAATGAAAATAAAATATAGATTTCCTAATTGTCTTATTTAGTTCTTACTTAAAGACTAACCCATCTCACATGTACCTGAATGAGTACCAAAAAGCACAAGGAATTAAAAAGGTTTTAAAACACAACTGAAATAATGTAGAATAAAAATACTGTCAAGGCAATAAAAGGAAAGCCTTTGAAATACTATTTTAGTTTGGTTGGAAATACAACTCTTTAAATCAATGCAATAATTACAGATAATATTACAATTAAAACTTATCTTTGAGTAATAATGACCAAACCTTGGCAATAAAGATTAGGGTCCAGGCAATTAGACTCATATTTAAAGAAATGTTCAGATTTGTTATTCATTTAGTTAAAATTATTACAAAGACTTTTTCTTTTCTCTTTGTGATGATTCAGAATGGCATGTTGCTCAGAGCTAAGGAATGAAGAGCAGGTATGTTGTCTTATGATTAGAGAGGAAGACTTGGAGCCAGAACTTGTGAGCCTAATTAGAGAATTTTGTAAAGTGCTTTGAAGATGAAAAGAACTATGAAATCCCAAAGAATATTGATATTTCCAGTCTCACTCTTAGTTCTGACTTGCTGTGTGGTCTTGAGAGAGAGAGAGACAGACAGAGAGAGAGAGAGAGAGAGAGAGAGAGAGAGAGAGAACAAGATCAAGCAATTGCTAACTTTGAACACAAAGACTCAAGGATGTATTTTGCCTCAGTTTGCTTGTTGGTAAAAATATCTATATTTTTATTTTAAATATAAACCTAAAAAGCTAATCAAATAGAGATGAAATAAGTTTAACAAGTTTAAAATACATTACAGTAGGTTTTAATCTTTATATGCATTTTTTTCTTGAAAATTCCAACTACACTTCATTTTGCTCCCACTTTATAATGTTTTTACAAATGTAGATAGTTCAAACTTTTTGCCACAAAATGCATCTTGCTGACCCATGAAGTGTTTTACAGAAATTCTCTGCTTATTAAAAAACACAAACGTTAGAGCTCTGCTAATATAACTATCGCAGTTTAAGAAATACTGTAGTAGAGACACATCTTTAAGTTAAATGCCAAAAGTAACCATGTCACTTCAACTAAATCCAGATGGGCACTTCTGTTGTCCTTCATCTGCTTGAAGGGTGCTTGACTTTTGAATGCTTGAACAATGGCAGTGTTCTTATTTACCCTGAGACAACTTTTAAAAATAGAAATTGTTTCAGTAAAAGGTCCTTTTACCTTAAACTTTCTGAATACCTAAAATAGTTAGCTACCCTCTATGGACATATCAAATATGTGAATGAATTTTGATGTTTTCTTATATTTCTTACTCATCCTTGACATTTTTAAAATCAGGTCTTATGTCCACATGCAGTAGAGAAAAAGCCTTCAAACTCTAGCCAACTCTCTTGCAGGTGACTTCAAGTCTTTCAAAGAGGTGATCAAAAAATTGATGAAAAAAGTGATGTGGAAGAAACAATTTTTGATGGAAATATGTATTTTAAAGATTATAGCCTGTTTGAGGTGGGTCAGCAGCATCCAAATATAAAGGTCATCACTCATCAGCAAATTGAAACCAATGTGCTAAGACATCTATCCTCATGGATTGAAAACTGGCTCTGAAACTATAAGTAAAACCCTATATTTCAGAGACTACAAGCTCCTCAGTTTACAGGGCACCTATTGTCGCAACTGAGAGGTGTGAAGTTCACAAGCTGCACAGAAAGCAATTTTGCTTTCATACCTGGTGTTCTCTGTGCATCCAGACTAGAGGAATCTAAGCGCATGAGTTGTAATCTTTCCAAGAGCAGTAGGTTGATATCAAAGACTCTTCAGTGGAGCAGGGAATTGTGGCAGTACTTCAAGGAGTGACACTGCAATTAACTCTTAAATACAAACTGAAGAAATGTCCTGCTTGGTTGCTGCAGGCTTTGCTCGTGCTTCAGAGGTGAGAGAATGTAAAGCAAAGAGCATGCAGAGATGACAGGCTGCAGAAAGTGAGGGCAAGAAAAGAGTTAGGGAGACGATCAGAACATGTACGCATTGCACATTGAGATGTACTTTAAAAGAGGTCATTGGAAATATGGAAGTATCATAAACAAGATAAAGCAGGGTCAAAAAACCCTGGTTCTTATTTTCCTTGAGTGAATGTATGTGTGCATGCAGAAGGAGCTTTTTTGTAAAGAGGGAGAACAGGAGAGAAAGTAGAATGTTCTTCTGGTGATAAGGTGACATTGGCTCTGTTACAGATAGGTAGCAAGTTTTCTATAAACATTACCCTATCTAAAACCTTGGTAGTGATTTTCTTTAGTATAAAGTGAGAATAGTGGCAAAAGATTGTGGGGACTATTGAGTCCTACAATAGAAGAGAATTAAGCTAAGGAAAATACTGTCCAATAGGAAATGCTTTCCCTTACGTCTTGGGGAATGGGGATAACCACAACATGGAGGGTTATTCTTCCATGAAGAGATTCCAATTTGATAAAGAGTGCTTTCCTAAATTTATTGCAGGAACGGAATCCTTTCAAAAAGCAAATTGATTGCATATAATCAACTTACTTTCTTACTTAGTAACTGTTTAGAAAAGCCACTTGGTAGATATAAACAGCTTTGTATGTCACTTTCTCTCACCATTTGCAATTTTTAACCTCCACAATATCATCCAGTTCCCTGTAAGATCTTGTGCTTCACTGTCTTCTGATGCTTGGTAAGAAATGGAAGGTAATTGATAAATAATAGCTTCATTTGAGAGTGTTCTATTAATTGAAGTGCCTGTGGGTTTTGACCATTTTCTGTGCTAAGGCTTCTGCTTCTAGCTTTAGCTAGAAATGGCTTTAGGTAAAGCCATTCTGTGGATGAATATATATATCTGGATACCTGCATATGCAGTTGAGAGTAAATCACCCTGGGTGGTAATTCCACTAACATATTCAGGTGGAAAAAAACCGTAAATCTCATCTAGAAAAGAAAAAAAAAATAGAAATGGAAATATTACCAAAGTTATCTTGTTTTCTGTATGGTATGATATGTAGACAGAGTGAGTACATTTTCTAACCAGCCATTGGATGGTATGAAAAGCTGGAAAATATCAAATAACTTGGAGACAGCATATTTGTGTTTTGAAAATACTCTAAGTATAGAAAATATCTTAAGTATGTTCACTGAATGTGTAAAAAAAAAGGGAAGGTGTTTCATTTATTTATTTATTTATTTGTTTCAAACTAATGTGATAGTTTTCTGAGAACATTTTTGTTTCCAAAGTTGGCGAATCTGTCTCTTTTTCTCTGCTGGCAGATTCTGCAGTTCTAGTAACTGTTGTCTGAAGCATACTTGTCCTCTCGGAACCACTCTGCTTCCTACTAAGTTTATCAGCAGACTGATGATCCATACTCCAGGAACAGTGTTCTGACTCTGGTATTGGCAGTTAGGATTGTGCTCGGTTCCACAGTTATAGAGACTCAAGTATAAAGGATAAAATAGTGCTGAGGTTTATTGTTTCCCATACAGGAGAAGTCCAGAGAGAATAATCATGTAAATTTAAACAGAAGAACCAATTTATAGATAAAAATTTAAAGCTACTAGAAAGAAAGAAAGACAGACAGACAGAAAGAAAGAAAGAAAGAAAAGAACAAGAGAGAAAGAAAAGTAATAACTATTTCAAGGTATTGGAAAGAGACCAAAAGCAAGCAGCAACTAGAAAATGGAGGGAGTCAATTATTGAAAGATGCAAACCACATTGGGATATAACCACATTCATGTTGGTTTTCACTAAGAGGACTCTCCAGGCGTTGAGTTGCAGCATCTTGAACTCAGAAAGTACAGTTCTACTGGTTTGAAATGTCCAGAGAATAAAATTCAGAGCATCCATAATGTTCGTAAATGATGGGGTAATCATAAATAAAAAAGAAAAACAGGAGAGTTTAAAAATTTACATTAAAATATATTACAAATCTTGCATTCTGGGGGAATATAAGAGCTGTGGAAAGCAACATTTGGAAACCTCAAGAATTGAGCAGAGATTTCAGGTCTTATTCACCTCAGGAGAGTTTGAGTCCTGACAAGTTAAAATGGCTTGGTAAACACCTCAGAAACTCATGGAACTTCCAAAAGGGTCATTTATAAGGAAAAAGGTCTTTGTCTCAGGTTTAAAGTCTTTCTTTGGAACAAGGGCAAAATCAATAAGCCATGTAAGCAAAGTTAAGACCATCTTCCCACAAGTACAATATTACCCAGAAATTTAACTTCCTGGTAGGCCCCAAATCACCACTTCTGAGGAATCTGCAGTCACTATAATTCCTAGAGTACCATCCACAATTATAAGAATAAAATAAATAAATTACTAGATATGTGAATAAAAAGGAAAATATGATCCATAGTCGAGAGAGAAAAATCAACCAGTAGACTTTAAGGAGGCTAAGATGTTGGAATTCGATGGAGTTTCAAGGAGTTAAAGGAAAAATAATCACAATTAGTCAATAGATGGTGACTTTACGCATAGATATAAAAATATTTTAAAAATGAAATAAAAATTTTAAAAGTAAAAAGTCTAGAATTTTAAATGAAAAATGTACTTAATGAACTATCACCTCTCCATTCTCTCCTTTAGCATGTGACAAAATTGCTTCCAGAATCAAGATTCTAGGACCATGTAGGGAGGGATCTTTGATCTAAGGTATCCTGGTCTTTATGTCATTGACACATTTTAGTTTTTTTAATGCTAGGCAACCTGACCTTTGATCCATTGGAACTAAGCTTTCCTCACTAGACATTTCTGAAACATTATATTCAATATGAAACTATATATTAAATAGCTTTTAAAAATTTGGCATTTCATAGAATTTAAGAAGTGGGTTTGGATAAAAGAAACCTAACTCAAAAGCTATGGTTATAAGAATGTTACCATTTTGTTTGTTAACACACAAACTCTGCTACTTTTCCCAAACATCACTCACAAACAAACATACTTCATATTTAGTAATTAAATGTACTCAAATTTAGAAGGTGTAAAATCAACTCACATATTAGTACCATGTTTTGATGGAGTAAGCAAAAGTTGAATCTAAGAATGTGAGAGTTTGTATACTTGAGTCAAAAGTATAAAATCAGGAAGTAAAGACATTGTGGAAAAGGAAAGCATTTTGTAAATAAAGGCATTTTCTGATTCCATTTCCCTTTTATGTTTTTAAGAAATATTAGTGCTTTTACTTCCCCCTCAGGGATATATAAACTGAAGTGTGATTATTGAAGGGCAGAGTACTCCTTAGTGTTAAAATTGTTATACAATTCTTTACTTGCAGATAGTAGTAGCAGAGCAGGATAAAGAATGAAAAATATATTTTGATGCCTTAATTATAAGATTGCTATAATCTTGGCATGAGAATTAAAAGCCATGACAATCTTTTTATCCTTTGAACTAGAAATGAAATGCAGTATATCCAAGAATGATTGAAGAAGGAGTGAAACTAACATGATGTAATGTCTTCAGTGTCTCTGAAAACAGGAGAAATAATTTTAAAAATGGTGGACAACTTGAATCATAATTTTAGTTCTGTTAATGACCAGCTGGATTCCTTGAACTATTTGTGCTTATCCTCTTCTCCTCTGTAAAAGGAAGCAAGAAGTTTCAGTAGAAACATCTCAAAATTCTTTGAATGCTTTGTTACTCTCACAGAATTTTCACAAAAATAGTGATTATCCAAGGATGAGAGATCCAGGTGTTAAGTGAACTGTTTTTTATTTATATAAAAATTTAGTCAAGGAGAGTTCTAGTCACCAATCAAATTAAAGAGAGTAGATTGGGTTAATATTCTACTCATGCCAGTTATTGCCTGTAAGTTTACAAAGCCCGTGGTGGTATTTTTCAATAGGAATATATGAATATATAGCACATTGGAGTTGAATGGTAAGAGTACTCAGATTGTACAGAATCTGGCCTAAACTTAGTACAGAGCCAGATGATATTCATGCCTCCCCTTAAGGTTTATGGTTTCTGTGGAAAAAAAATTGAATAATAAGCACAGGTGAACTCACACTAAGGTTCAAATGATGTAATTTTATATTGGAGGAGGATATGGAATGGCTAATGAGCACTGAGTAAAAGAAATCATAGGATCTAGTTTCATCCACTACTAACTTTCAGACTTAGAGTTTTATTTTCTTTATCTGTAAGACAAAGAACCTGAATCATCTCAGTTTTAAATCACTTTGGTTCTACCACTATCAAGATTTTGCTCCATTTCAATTTAAGTTGTCAGCTTAGCAATGATTTCTTGTTGCAACTTACAATAAAATATCTGACCCAAATATTAAGGATTTGTGAACACCAAATAAAAGAATCATAAAGATAATGAAAGTGGGACAGTATTCTAAAGGGTGTTACAGAGTTTTCCCTAGATACAAATTCTGAAAGAAAAATTAAGCTGAATATAGATTTTATATACTTATCTACAACATCAACTAGAAGCCTGGTATTAATGTCTCATGGGAAGTGCTTATTTCCTACTTTTGTGGGATGATTTTTATCATGTCCATGAAATTTATGTTCATGTTGTGTACACTAAAGTAAAATAATCTGATTAAATGTCGGGGGAGGGGGAATGTATCATATTTCCATGACAACAATTTCATGAATGAAAAATTTAAAAAACATTATGAGAAGTCAATAGGTTATAGCTGCCTTATTTTGCAGTATCTTTGTTAACCTTTAGTTAGGAAGTTCTTTCTCAAATAAGCTGTTTAACTTTCATAGGTGTAGATAAAGAGATAGAAGAAACCTTACTTACCTTAAAGACATTGGGGCAGGATCTCTACAGAGGGGTGAATAATTGGATTCTTGTAATTAAATCCATTTGATTTGTCATTGGTTATGGTGTTTTAACTTTGAATCTTTTTCCTACCTAATGCAGGAATGACTCACTTGGATGCAATGCAGGAATCAATTGTCCTATTGCAAAATTAGGTTGTGGTTGTTCGTTCATGGGAAATCATTATGCACATTTAGAAAATGTAATTTGCAGGTGAACAATTGTTTCTTGTTTGGATGGTTGTGAGTAAGTCTGGGGAAATTAGATTGGGATTTTCCATTTTACTACTTTGGCTTTTTCCTGCATGATCTTTTTACTTATTGCTCAAAAAGAGCTTGCCCTTTTCAAACCCTATCATTCTATCTTGATATATACATATGCATACACACACACATATTCCTTTCAAATATCAGGATATCTAAGTAATGGACACACTGGACTAGAAGTTTCTCCTGTAGAATCAGAGATGGCTTTACTTTGATAGTTGAAATGACCTCACCAAAACACAGACTATGAGCACAATACTTATTGATTAGTTTGTTGCCTCCAAGACAACAAATGTGATGTGTTCAAGTGAGGTAGATTTCAGTTCCTGAGATGAGGCACCATAGGAGCCTAGACTTGCTTTCTGTTTTGCTGAGCACAATTGAACACTGAGGAAATCCCAAAAGCATGTTCTTAAGTGCCATAATCATTTGGTAAGAAAGCTTGGAGGGTTAATGCTAAGGATGTTATAGACTTGAGGAATCCAGTTAACTTAAATTTTAGTTTCCATTGCTGTTTGGGGCTGGAAGACAATTGGATAAAACCCAGGGCGCTCTCAATGGAGAAAGTTTGAAAAGAGGTCTCTTACAATTAATAGGTACTCCCAGTCTAATGAAGTAAAACATAAACTTACCACTCCTCCCATTAGTGGGTGTGAAATTAAAACGACTATGCTAATAACTTGGAGTAGGAAAAACATCTTTCTTAAGAATAAATTACTACAAGCTAGCCTTGCCACAAGTTTGCCAACACCAACACATACTAGTTGACTGTTGCCCCCCCACCCCCAACACTCTCTCTCTCTGTCTCTGTCTCTCTCAACTTAAATGGTCCTGGGCTTACCTCAATTCAAGCCTCAAAGAATTTCACTCACTTGCAAGACACATAAGCTCTGAAGCAAAACTTTTGATAGACACACACATACACAAAAAGGCAATAGTGAAGCAAAGAGAAAAATTATACCCAATGATAGTTCAGTCATTTTAATTATGATAAATTTGCAATTCTCTAACATAAATCATGCAAGTATAATATAATTAAAGAACCAAAAAGGCATTGGCATTATTAGTGGCAATTAACATTAATAAAAATTAGGAAGTATGTGAAATGCAAAACATAATAACTGACATGTAAATATCAATGAAAATATTTGACAGAATTATTTCACTAATGTGAAAGTTAGTGAATAGGAAGTTAGATCTGAGAAACGGTGGAAAATATGAGAGAGATATGATAACTACAACTTTTAAATAATATTCCAGGGGAAAGAGAGAATTAAAAACAAAGTAGAAGCAATTTTTGAAATAATGATAGTTGATAAATTTCCAGAATTAATGATTGATATCATCTATAGAAGAATCACGGTTACATCAGAAAGATCTCAATGTTCATAAAAATTCTGGATTGCTATATTAATAGCAGGCAATATGATCCTCATTATAAATTATCTCACTTTATGGGCAATAGCGCACTTTCTTTTGAGTCAAGAAGAAATCATAATAAAAAATATGAAGACTCCTGATAACAGATGGAGTAGAGAGAGAAGATGGGAGGGGAGGGGAGGAGGGGGGGATAGGAAGGGGATAGGAAAGGCAGCAGAATACAACAGACACTCGTATGGCAGTATGTAAAAATGTGGATGTGTAACGGATGTGATTCTGCAATCTGTATACGGGGTAAAAAATGGGAGTTCATAACCCACTTGAATCAAATGTATGAAATATGATATGTCAAATGCTATGTAATGTTTTGAACAACTAATAAAAAAGATAAATAAAAAACAAACACAAGTGATATCATCTTAAAAATACAAAGATGAGAAACAGACTACCTTTAGAGGAGGAATGGAGGTTCTGATGGTAAATGACTCAACTTAAATGATCGAAGCCAGAAGAACATGGTGTGGACACTTATAACAATGAAATAAATGACCGCTATCCAGGAGTACATTCTCGGCATAAATATTCTTCAAAACTGAAGTAAGGTAATAAAAAATAATTATGTGTGTACAATTCTTCAAAGAAAAAAGATTTCAGATTGACTCATAAAAATTCAGGAGGATGAGTAAATATATAAATAGCAAAAATTGAATACTGACCATAACAACAATAATTGTAATGCCAAGTTCAGAAAAAGTTTGACCAATCTCAGTCTTGAAATCAAGATGCAAAAATGCAATAAAATTTTGCCAAGTCAAGATTAATACTTAGAATATATTAGTTGGGTCCATTCATCAATCAAATTTGGTTGAAAGTTAGAAAATCAATTGATAATGGTAGCAAGGTGTTTTGCTTCTTGACAGATTTATACTTACTTCTTCAGGTCAGTGAACCACAGAATATTTCCCATTTGAATGAGTTTTGTCCAAGAGAGAATGAGAGAGATTGGTGTGACTGAATTCCAAGCCTGACCTACAAAACCTCCCATATGTGTTTCTCCAGGTTTCATGGATCACAGTGGTGACAGATAGCACCTAACAGATGGTGGAGACAAAATGTAGAAGATTAAAAGGTTGCTGTCCTACTGACTCTAAATGACTTTATGGGGGAGAGCAGAGCCTCCCACAACCTAATTATCTAATCTAACTGTAACTTCTATTATGTTTGAACTATTGCATGTTTGATTAATTAGAAATTAACATCCTCTAATTCACCACACTTGCAGACTAAAAGAGAATGTCAAATACTGACAAAAGTTTAACATCTAGGGAGAGTAACAAAATTGGCAAACCAAAACCAGAGGGGCACTGTCCTACTTTTATAAATGGCACATATATTTCCCTTTTCCCCAAATCTGAAACCAACATCATACTTCATGAATATAAGGTTGAACTTGAGTGCATAATAAGGAAGGGGGGGGTAAATGAAATGATATTTGAAAAGGATGAAATAAAAAATACAGTATTTTCTAATTATTAAAGAATTGATGGATAATTGAAGTTTACAAAAGCCTTTATTGCATCTAAATTATAAATCAATATTTAAAATTATTTGTATTTTTATGCTCTGAAAGGAAGCAAGAAACATATTTGTCATCATTTTGAATTGATCTAGATATGAAAATAATCTAGGAATAAATATTAAAAAATGTTTTTGACATGCTTTAGGACACTTTATGGAAAGATATAATGAAAAAGAAAGTCTTAACAACCATGGCAGTTTCAATCAAAATTGATATAAAAATTCAATGCAAACTTAATCAGAAAAGGTTTGTACAAGCTGTGTGTAAGAATTTCACAAGCCAGTTCTTACATTGATAAGGATGAGCACAAGGCTAAAGATGGTGCAGAGAGTCCTGAAGAATGAAAAGGTGAGATTTGTTTACCCTTCAGATACCAAGATTACTCTTAAAGCTATAGTAATGAAGCCTGTATGATATTGACTAGGGAATAGATTAGTTGAACAATAGGACAATATACAGAGCTCACATATAGGCTCATAAATATGGACTTGATTGATGGCAAAGCTGTCACAGATGAGTACAGACCAGTAGCCCTTTCATTAAGTGAGTTTGGGAGAATTAAATGTTACTATAAAAAAAAACTGGCTCTCTACCTCACATTTCACAAAATGTGTTTCCAGGGGAATAAAAGACCAAAGCATGAAAGTTAGAGCAATAAAACTTTAATAAATATATTTGATAAATATAAAAAAATCAAATGAATTTATGATCATGAAGTAGGAACTGATTTATTACACTAGATGCAAAATATAACAATAAAGAAATGCTAATAAATTTTGACACATAAAAAAGAACACCTATATATCAAATGAAACCATAAATGGAATAACAAGATAAGGTACCACATCAAAGACAATATCTGTAACGTATAAAACTCACAAAGGATTAGCATTTAGAATGTATGTCTATTTTTACATTCTGAATACTAAAGTATAGGCATTATGCAATACAATATAATCTATTAAAAAATCTGAATGAAAATGTCAACAGGTATTTTCCAAAAGAAGAGTTAAGAATGGCTAATTAATATAGAAGAAAAAAAGCTGAACTGAATTAGTAATTGAAAAAGTGAAAATTGAAATTTCTTTCAATGAGTTAAATAGCTTAGTCTCCCAGATTTGCAAAAATTTAAGTCATACAACATTGAATCCTTGTGAATGTATAGGTACCTAGAATACGTTTGACTTCTGGCAAGTAAGGAAATTGACACAATTGATTTGGAAAACCTTTTGATATTATTAATACACTTAGATATGACTATATTTTATGGCCTAGCAACTCCATTCCAAGGTATACATCCAAGAAAAATATCTTTTGTAAGTATACCAAAAGATACAAATGGGACTATTTACAATGATATTTTTTAAATAGTGGAAAACTAGAAACACATCAAATATCTATAGCATTGGCTAGTAAAATAAACTGAGGGCTGGGGATGTGGTTCAAGCCATAGCATGCTCATCTGGCATGCACGCGGCACTGGGTTCGACCCTCAGCACTACATAAAAATAAAATAAAGATATTGTGTCCACCGAAAACTAAAAAATAAATATTAAAAAATTTTCTCTCTCTCTTAAAAAAATAAAATAAACTGAATTATAATAATACAAGGGAATATTATAGAGGAACAAAATTTTAAAAAGTTCTATCTACACATGGATGAATCTCAGAAAAATCTCATGTCAAAGAGGAAGATCCAAGACCTCTTAAAATGTAAGCAGTCAATTTAAATAAAGTTTGTAAATGTGTAAAATCTAGAAGTACAGTTTGGGGGGCATGTCACTTCAAATGGTCTCCAATGTGATAGACAATGCCAGTACCAGAGCCATCTGGACCAAGGACATCTTGCCTTCATCTGTAATTTCCCAATGTTGTCCTGGAGGACAGATGTATTTCAATTTATCTTGTCTCATTAGCCCCATCTACAACCAAAGATAACGAGCAAAACCTTCTAAATTCACTATGAATCTCAGATATGAAGAAAGAGAATTTTTTGCAGGGATCCAAGGAGGGACCCTAGTATTCAAATTCATGGTCCTGGGACTTGGATGACACTTTCTCAACTTTGGTACTTTTGACATTTGTGTTAAAATCAATCTCTGTTTTGGGGTCTGTTATTTTTAACATAGAGCCTTGAGCAGCTTTTTTTTCGCCTGTACTCCAGACATCATCAGATACCCTCCCAGGATGGTTGGGTGATGGCAAAGTTGCCCATGGTTGAGAATACTTCTCATGCCTTCTCTCCGAAATTAGTGTAGACCTTATATGCTTGATTGTGTAAGCCTGAAATACAGATGTAGGAAAAACCTGTTGTGTTAGCAGAAGTACAGGTTGTGCATTACACAGGGTTGGGGGGGGGGTTCCCAATAGGTTGGACAGACTTTACTGTTATGCACAGACATGTCCTTTGGTCAGGCCCAGTCAACTGCAGTGGAAAAGTTTATGTGGTGTACCTTTAAAACATTCAGAGCTCACCTCCATTCCCAGGAGGTCAGACAGGTCCTTGCAATGTTCATACAAGATCCAATTCAAGTATGGATACTTCCATCCTGTTCTCTGGGTCAGTGTCTTTCATCCTAAGAAGACCTGGGGCTGATGCCTCCTACATTTTGGACTGATATTAGAAATTTCATGGTCTAGGATAGCACATTTTCTCTTCCCTCCCTCCCTCCCTTCTTCCCTCCATTCCTTCAACCTCCCTCCCTTCCTTTCTTCCTCCTTCCTTCTCTCCCTCCCTGACTTTTCCGCTTCTTTCCCTTCTTCTCTCCTCCACTTTCGTTTCTTTTCTCTCTCCCTCTCAGCCATTCTCCTTCCTTCCCACAAAATCCTATTTCTAAACTGATATAAAATGTACGAATTTCTACATATTTAAGAAGAATAGGAGTGGGCAAAGCCTCCTCTGATCAGCTCCACCCATCTGATCTCTCCCACTGGGGTCCCTGAAATGCCTTCAACACTAGGATTCTACGTCACCCACTTTGAAGCAGTGCCTCAGTGGGAAGGAATGTGTACATGAGACACACACATGTAGAGAACTCTCAAGAATATTTAAAATGAATGAGAGACAGGGTTTTGCTCAGAAAAATGGAGAACAGATATGGAGGTAACTTTATGTTTATTTTCACACATAATGCATCAATGGAAATAGAACTTTCAATATTCTAGTATTTGACTCGAATTACCTGTTATGGTTGGAATTCACAGGAGGGCAGGAAGGCCATGCTGTGCTGTGGAAAAAAAATTGGTTCCAAAACATCTGGTTTGGTCCAAGGAGAGTCAGCCACCTGCCTCAGTTTCCTGAGCTAAGTGCCATGCCCACCTCAGAAAACAATTCAAAAAATTACATGTAATTACAAATTACATATATTTGAAAGTCTTTTTTTTTTTTTGCTGAGCACTATGCCAGAGAATGCTGAGTAGAACAGATTTGTCTAATACTCATTTTATCCTACTTAGAAACTGCTGGAAAGGCAAAGGTTGAGCCTCTCTTTTTCTTGAGTATGTACTAAAAAATTAGATTCAAAGTTATACTGTCTTTGAAATTTATGAACTTCTCATTCAACATAGAGTATCAAATTGAGAGGGACAGATGCATTTTGTCATGAAAGCAGTCCAAGTTTGAATCAAACACCTTTATTTTTCTGTGGTGCTAACCTGCAGCATTGTAACATGCCTGGGGTTCGTTTTAGTTGGTGGAAACCGGCAGGGTTCTCTAAAAATGATTTATATACAAATTGTGGCTGTTCTGAAAGTAGGGCAACTGATATCTTGGGCTTCATCTTCTCAGTACTTTAGACCTGGTCCTGATGTAAGTGTTCATGTATTAAAGATTGGTTTTGGGCCTTCCGAATGTCAATGTATGCGGATGGATGGCCTTAGGTCCTTAACCACAAACGTTAATGCTGAAAATGATGATTTTTTTTTTTTTTTTTTTGTCACTAGATACACTGAAATTGAAAACAGCAGGAAGGTATAAACAAGATATGTTTACTTTTTTTTTCTTTTGAGATTGAGAAGTTTTGAAATGCAAATGGAAAAGATTAAGGAAATGTTACAGGTTGAAATGGTGGAAACTTGCTTTCCTGAGTCTTGGAATGGTTCCTCTTGGTAAGATGCCCCTGATCTTATTTTTAAAAAACAAGGCTCCAGGGAATTTAGGACTATACAATAAGCTCTAAAGAAATTTTTTTCCTCAGGTAGCAGTTTTGATTTTTAAGTTTATTTTCAGATGAAATTGTTTAAAGACTTTTCTTTTTTTAGAACATGAAATTGAACAAATGTTTTATTGAAGGTTAGTAAATAGAATATTGAATTTATTCTATTGAATATTAATATTCTTCTACTGCTAGTTTAAATGTGTGAGGATGTTTCTGGACAATTTATAAACTTCCAGATGCAACAGATATTATTATATGCAAACTATTTTCTCCATTATCTTTATACCAAATACACCCAATAATACCTGTTTTGTGTAATCCATGCTCTGACAAACTGTTACATTATTGTAGCAATCTTATAAAAGCAAAGTTTAAAATGCTGTATATTTTCTGTTTTCACATGATTTTTTCTCTAATTTTAATTAATTCTTTAACAACCACATGTACAACAAAGAATTCTCTTATGATTGACGTGCACCCAGCAATTTTCATTTGAATTCAGGAAAAAAGTCAATTTATGGTGTTTATATACTGTGGCTCTATCTTCATGAGTTAATTATGTTAAGCTTTAAATTGGCAAAAATAGCATATGATAAAGATGAGAACTGAAAAGACTAACTAATTTTTTTCCAATGTAATGTTTCAAAGAATTTGGAATGGTTTCTTGTCATACTGATTGGCCTTTTAGAATATTAATCCAAACTCACAAAAAATAAATAAAGTGGGAATGGCACCATAAACATGTAAGATTTAAGTTCCTTTTACTTTGCTTTAACCCTTTAACTATGAGGTCAGCTAGGGGCTACCTTCAGGAAATTCCTAGCTGAATGCCTGCATAACAGGCTTTCATTTGATGCAATTTTGAAGCTATTTTGTCAACATTCACTGAGCACAAATTATATTGTTTTTAAAACAAATATATCCATTCTAACTCTCACCTTCCCCTTTGTTATTACATTCCCTAAAATAACTTTATTTTTCTATTATATTATTGACTGGCATTCAAATTTCAGTTTACAGAAAGTTGGTCATTTGAAAGGTTTTTTCTTTTCTTTTCTTTTCTTTTCTTTTCTTTTCTTTTCTTTCTTTTTCGTGGTTTTTTGTTTTGTTTTGTTTTTATTTTTTGTTTTTGTTTCTTTGCTATGAGATTCAGGGTAAATTGAGATAGAAGAACTTGATTATCTCTTCTTTGGAGATAGAAATCCATTATCATTACAATATCTCCTATCAGTGGTCACTCTCTGGGCTAAGCTTACAGTACAGGTTTGTTTCTCCTTTCAGCTGAAATTTGAAAATACTTGCTGAATCTCAAATTAATGAACATATTCACCCCCACAGAAAGTCTAAATTCTTAGCAAACATTTTGCTTTTATTTTGTTCCTTTATTTCAACTGGATATAGATATTTTTGCTTTCCTACTAGTGGAAGTAAATTTTTAGAGTCCAATCTCCATATATATTCTCAGTCTCTATAGAAGCTTTCTATCACATTCTTATATCAGGTAAGATTCTACAAGAAATCTGAAAATCAGTTTGAGGTACTTAAAATCTTGGAGTATTAGAATTGGACAGGTCTTGACACTATATGTATATATATTGTTGTTGTTTACTCCCTTAGTTGGATAGGTCCTGAAACATCACCTAGCACAGAGACTGCAAACCTAATGCCCCACCAGACAAGAACTGTACACTGTACATGCTGCTATAAGAAAGAAGGAAAGGAAAGCTGGGACACCACCGGCCCCGGTCCAGTGAGCATTGCTCAGACCCAAGTTGACTAGCTCAGTCCACCTGCCACCAGAGGAGAAAAATGACATGTGCAAAGTCATACTATTACTCGGTGCCAGAACTCTGGCCTGTCTTCCTGTTCTTAATGGATCTTTGGAAGGCAGAAAAAGTTATTGTAAGTCTGTGGCCTCATGCACTGATTATGTATTTATGAATTTTTGAGAGGTATGTCAGTGCAGGAGAAGATACACTATCTAATTATTTTAAGGATGTAAATGGAAGGTACTATGTAATTATTTTTTTATGAAAAAAATAACCTAGATACCATGTACTGAATAGATTTGCAAAATAGTCCTTAAACTCTAGTAGAATTTCTTTTTTAGGACAGAGACTTTAGTCTTAGTTTTTTTTTTTTTTTTCGTTTGCAAATTTAACCATAAATATAGACTCATTTTCTACAGAATTGAAGGCAACAAATAAGTAGTAAAACACAATATGTTTCCAAAATGGTTTTTGAGAAAAGGAACCTAGTATGTTATTTAAATTGGTTATGATTTGTTGTACAAGGTAACAGTTAGGAAATTTAATATGTTATCTGTTGTACAAGGTAACAGTTAGGAAATCTAATATATGTTATCTTTAAAAAAAATCAGGCATTTTTAGAAGTTCATAAAAGTATGTAAAATATTCACTAAAATTTCTATCAGT
The DNA here is from genome assembly GCF_045843805.1 of Urocitellus parryii. Lineage (NCBI taxonomy): Eukaryota > Metazoa > Chordata > Mammalia > Rodentia > Sciuridae > Urocitellus > Urocitellus parryii. Next base: position 71,862,506 of record NC_135539.1, on the reverse strand, counting down.
TTTTATTTATGCCAGTGAAGATAACACCTTATGTCACTTGAGGTCATTGGATCTTACATAGGTCATGCCTCAGGGGATTAGCTAGAATCTAAAATGTCAACGAAATAATGCTTACATATAATGTTATAGTATGAAATCACCCTCAATGCACATGTTCATAAAAGTCACTTAGTGGTGGGATGGCTTTGCTTAAAAACAAACCGCCCAAATTCTCAATTTAGGAAAATAAAAGATCTAAAGGAAATGTCTCATCTGTTAAATATCTACAGAGGTTTAAAAAAAAAAAAAGCTGTGATCATCTGGCAAGAAACTCCAGAGAATGCTCACTTTGATGAAAGTTTATGAACCTGAAAGGTTGCCTTCCTTACCTCAGTCGACTTTAAGCAAATCTCCGGGAATAGTCAGAGAGATGAGGTTTTGTTGTAATTGATCCAAGGCTCTGATAAGTCATGAAACACAATCCTTAATCTGTACACATTTGAATTTGTACGTAGAATATGAAAGAAGAGGACCTCACTGTAGACTGCAAGTGTCCCTCACACGTCTGCACAGGACACCATCTGATTTCCAGAACTTATCTGCCAGAATGCACAGAGAGAAGACCACCTGTCAATAGCCAGTGAAACTTGTTCTGGAAATACCTGTGGCCCACACGTGGTACTTAGTTGAATATTCTAAGATTGACTCAAAAACAAACAAAATCCCGAAATAGTACAACCCATTTCAATAAAATAAGCCCTTTGTCATAAAGTTGGTTTGTAGGAGCCTGTACATAGAACAGGACTCAATCATGGGACTCAATCACACAAACAGAAGAGTCCTGAACTTAAAAACGGGATGTCAGTGCATACACACAATTATTATAGTAAAAGTGAGGCCAATCAACTGCTACTGCCTGTTGGTATTTTCCTTGTTCATATATTCCAGGATCATTTCATGGGGTGGGGACGGAGTTTCCAATCGATGTGATTAACCTTGGCTGTTGCCTACTACTCCAAACTTGTGTGTGTGTGTGTGTGTGTGTGTGTGTGTGTGTGTGTAAGAGACACTGACATTGCCATTGAAACAGCCCATTAGTTTAAAGTATTTAGCATGGTGTCTATCTCACAGAAAGGGTTCAATACTGAACAGATATGTTTCTTTTTTTTTTTCTTAGTTCCACTTGGTTAAAAAAAAATAAAGACTTTTATTCTATCCTCTTAAAGACCTTGCACATATATTGCAATAACTGATATTTATAATTGTAAAACCTCTGAAATTAATTTTACAAATTAGTTATGTCTCAGAATTTCAGAGCCCAAATAGGTTCCATAAATACAAGGGAAATGAAGTTGTGCACCAGTGCAAGATTGGTACTTAACATCTTAGCCTGGCTGATTTCACTATGAATTCTCACACTTCTTGTAGAGGGGTGTTGAAAACATGTGGCAAACTAGCAAAGACACTTTGCCATCAGGAAACTATGCTTACCTGGTGACAGATAGACCCCCAAAATGAGGGAAACAGATAATCCAGTTATTTTCAAATATCAGCATTGGTGAACATCAGCAAAATAATTCCTTTTCACTCCTGGTTGTTCTAGATTAAACCATGTTCTCAATGATGTTGCTTCTAAGGGCCAAAATACTCTTAAGATTTTTTTTATTTAAAAATTATTAACATATACTTTTAAGAAAAAAATTGTCCTTTTATTCTGCATGACCCAATCAAAATTTTCAGAGCTACATTCAAGACTGGTGAAATAAACTACTTATTTATAGAATTAGGAAATTGAATCCTGCAAATTAAAGAGTATATTATATAAAAAGAGGTAAGACCCAGCTTAACTTTAGAAACTGCCAGATATACATAGTACTTATCACTCTTATATTAAATGTGTTAAGTAAAAAAGTACATGGTTTGAAGCAAAATATCTGACTGTGTATCTGTAAATAAACTTGCTTTTAAATCATAGCATTTACAAAGTTGCTCTTTGCTTATCTGTCAGGAATCACATTTAATGTTCTTCTTGCTCCACTGGATAACGTCCAAAGCAACATAGCCATTGGAAGGTACTTCACTTTCTCTGCTGGTTGAGGTGATAGTGGCCTCATCAACTCCTGCGAGGGAAACTGGATAACTTAAAACCCAGCTATTTCCAGAAGGAAAGAAAAAAATAATTTTAAGTCACTGCATGGTAATTTGTTTTTATTTATTTCACATTTGTGCTTTTTGCAAATTAAAGTATGCTTGTGCAAAGAGCTCTGGGATTTCACTGTCAGTAGCATGTCTGTTTCACAAGAAAGTGTAAGTCACAGGAGAACGGAATGGTTAATATGTATGAAGAACTGTGTTTCCCTTTTGTAGTTTCTATGATGCAGTGAAAACCTACATACCACTGAAAGCAGGTCTTCTTTTAGCTACGGAATTCTTTGTGTCAGTCTTAAACATATTTGAACTTCTCATAATCTGAGTAAAAATAGTCTGTATCTGTTCAAAGGAAAAGAATTGGTGATTTTTGCATATAGCCACAGTATACCAGAAGGTAGCATTATACTAGATGAATTGTGAAGAAATAGAGAGTAGCTTACAATGCCTCAGAGAAGAGACAGGAGAGGCAGCAACAGCCATACCAAGCACGCCAGCTGCTTCCAGCTAGAGAAACATTTTAAACTTTCCACCCACCACCCATAGCTTAGTAGACAGTTTCAAAATATTAATTCACTATCTAATATGAGGGGAAAACAGCATTATTTGTGGAACCTACTTTATTTGTAAGTTAAAAGGTATCACAGAAATTAAAATTCTGTCTTCCTGAATTCTTAGTTAATTAAGTGAATGATTAATTTTTAACACTTTTACAATCTGATCTGTTTGGGACCCAAATGTTGAAGCTGTGGTGAATGAAACTTGATTTTTGTATAGCCTGTGTCTTATTCAGGCAAGAGACAGAGAGTAAAACAGCAATACTAAATTTTACTTCTCTATTAACAATCGGTAAAGAGAGAGTTGATCCTCACCAATTGAAAATAGAAAAAAATGTTTCTTAACATGAGGTATCCTCAAAATGTCAAACATTCTGATCAACTGCAGCAGTCTTTTCCCTAGGTATTTGGGTCTGAAAAATATTCGGGGCCCGTTTATACTTTTGCAATTACTGTGTGGCTGGATTTCCTATTCTCCAACTGACTTCTCAGAGAAGAGTTTTCTAAAAACTTCTTTCCTCAAATGCATTCATATTTCCACAATGATGTATTTATGCAACAAGAGAACAGCTTAGAAGTGACAAAAAGCATCTTCAGTATTTAGCAGAGGCTTATCAGAGCATCCGAATGTGCCCAAAATTGAAGGCAAGTGTAGAAAAGTGGAGAATGACAACTTCTGAATGATTCTAAGCCGCTGCCTGTAAAAAGTCCTATTAATTTAATTCTCTGATGGCCCCAAACTTAGGAGAACAGCTATGTTAATGCTCATAGGGCAAAAGAAGTGTTAACATTCCTGTGTTCTCTGGACATTGATGAAGCATACAACTCAGGGAAAGTAACTTCTGTTTATTGTGTGTTGGGGGGTGTCATTTAGTATGTATGTGAAACAGGGATAATAGCCCTGTTGGAAAATCACTTTGAAAACTCATATGTACGTATGAAGGAGAATTGCTTAATTATGCTGTAGGCTTTGGTAAATGTACTGCAAACCATGTAAATAACTGATCTTAGGAAGGTACACAAATAAATCTGCTTCTATAGGGAACTCCTATATCCATTTATTAAAATGCAATTCCCTATCATTAAATTTCATGTTGGGCAGCTTTCCTTTTAACTCTGGGGCTTCACTAAATCTTTGACCTTTGCTTTTGAGGAGACTACTCATATTCATTTGCATGCTTTGGCTCTGAAAACATCACAGATGTAAAAATCAATTCTACATACTGTGTGCAATGTAATGACTATAATTTAGAAATTAAAAATGAGAATCTCTTAGATGTTCATCTTTTAAGTTTTCTTCTAAAAAAAGAAGTTGTTCATGTTTATTAGATTTGTCCTTCATCTCTTTCCAAGAATTTTCAGAACAAATGGAAGATAAGTAAATTTTTTATTAAGTGCACATGTTTAAAGTAATTTTTCACATTAAATGACAAAAAATATAAGGGAAGACTATTGGTGTTTGGAAATAAATAATTAAGTGTGAATTTAAAAATCCTTAATGATGTATGTCAAGGATCTCAAATTTAAAACTGGATAGCTAGTTTATTTTTTATTTACTTTTGAATTATTCTTATTACCTATTAGAGATAGGTAAGATTTTCATATTCCTTGATTATAATAAGAATCTTTAATTTCACAAATAATATAAACTCATCTATTTAAATCTTTAAGGATATGATTTCTTTTTCCTACTATGAGATCATTATTTCAAAGGAAAAACATGTGAAGCTAATTTCACATAAAAATTTTAATTTCTCTTAAGCCAATATTTCTTAGCAGACACAGACACTGACAATTACTCTCTTCCATGTTATATGAGAACACAGTCTTCCCCCACACACACATTTTAATGATTTTTTTTTTTGCAAGCAAAATATCATTCTCCAAAGCTAAAAGCAAAGCTGTATTTATTGGGTACTTACTAAGGATAGGTACTATTCTAAGTATCTAACATAAGTTCTCTTGCTGAAACTCATACAAACTCTTAGGAATTTATCATATTCCTTTTAGTGAGGAGAAACCTAACCATTGAGAGTTCAAATAACTTGCCCAAGGTTATACAGCCAACACATAGACAAACATTTTAACCTGCTTGTCCATCTGAGTCTAATGTTAAAGTTCTCTATGAACTTTATAGATATCCCTGATAAAGTTCTTAAGGGGTTAATCTAACTGCTTTACACATCATATAAACATTTCAAAAACAAATAATTTGATATTTGTGGAACATTAGAAGGGAGAGAAATAGATATTCCTTAGTTAGCATAAACAGTGCAATTTGTAAAATATTTTGTTTTTCCAGAATGAGCCCTTCAAACAAAGGTGAAATTTTTTCTTCCAATTATTAGTTCCTAGAAATAAATGATGATTATTTAAATTTCTGAAAATGTAGTTGAAATGAATATGTTTTGCAGCTCATAGCAGAGGCATGAGGATAATCAACTTTCTAGTCTAGCTGCATGTGTCATCAATCCATAACAACTTAATCAAGGGAATAAATGGCCTCTATGTAGCTTAAATTGAACTTTGGTTCATGAATTTGGTCATCTTTCTCATAAGTCTTACACACCACTAAAAATAAATGGTTAAAATTAATCCTCAGAAGATCTCCTGAGGATTCCATCACAGTGACTGAAGTCACTCTATCAAGTATCTTTGCCTCTTCGGTTTTCCTTCAATTGGTCTTCCATATTGTTTCCCATTAAGATTTTTAATCAACTTTCATATGTTTGTTTTAAATTCTCTATTTGTTCTTACCTGATTTTATTGTTCAGTTTAGACTTCCAAGAGTCCTCAATATTTTGATCTTAGCCTTCCTTTCTAGAAGGATCTGTCATCACATCTCTATACAATATCTAGTTGAGCCCTTCTGACTTCTTCATAGCTTTAGATGCCATATTCTGTGTGCTGGCCCCAGACTTGGAATAAACTTCTCTTGCACTGTGATTCTTGTAATATCTATTTCAAGCATCACTGTTTCTTAGAAGTTCTTCAAAAAAGTCAAATGTCCTTCCAAACTTTTTTTAACACCTTAGGCATGCTTTTAATATAAATAAATCACACAATATTTTGATTATTGTTTCACTTCTCAATTTCCCTTAGAATATTCAGATATTCTTGAGGGCAGGACTCTATTCTGATATTGATTGAATGATGGGAAAAACACTTAGTTCTATGAATTCACAAGTACCTTATAAATGTCACAAGAATAGCTCCTGTTGAGTTTTTAAATTTATTGCATCCTTACAGCAATTCTATCATTTTATTTTATTCCAACTTTGTATCATTTAATATGTAGCAGTTGCTCAATAAATATTCAGTGACTTTAATACAGTCACAGGAATAGACAATAATATAAAAATCAAAATAGTACTCCCCCAGGGATAAATATTTAAGTCTCCATCGTGTCATTTGTTCCTTTAAAAGTATTTATAATGTTTACAAAATAGTTTGAACAGTATAGAAATCTACATGAGTCTATATTAAAAAATATACATAGGAATAATGTTCTCCAACAAGAATTTTGCCCATTGTCACTAATTCCCTTTTCCTTTACTCATAATAATTCAAGTTTAATTTAAAGGCATAGCTCACTTCTTTCTTAGTCATCTCCTCCATGCAGAACATTGCTTCAGAAGCTACTGCAAATGACCTTCTTGCAAAATAAAGTATTCCATATTTCATTATGAAATTGGAGGATGCTCTGCTCTTTGAGTAGCTGCTATATTTGGGGAGATACCTCAGAAATTTCAGGGGTTAATGTCTAATCTATTAATTCCCTCAGCATGATAGCAGCGAACAAGTTTTCAAGGGCTTCCTGAGTATAAAATCTGGACCCTGATCTCGAGCTCTATAATTTCATCAGCAGGAAGTGCCTTTTGCAGCCCTGACTGTGGGTCTGATAAAGCCACTGATTCTGCTGCTGTTGATAAACTCCCTACATTAAAGTCTTCAACCTTCGACAATTTTCAATTCCAAGCAAAACCTAACAATTTTATTTTCTGCGTGCTTCTCATTTACCCAGAGTAATATGCTGCCCTTTCCCACAGCATATCAGGTTAGCTCAGCTCATGATGGTGAGAAAAGTTTCCTAGGCTCATTTTCCAGAACACTAGCCGCTTCACATTGACTGGATTGAAACTCTCCTTTCTGCAAAGTAATAATAAAGGTGCCTTTACATTTTCACCCAGGGTGGTAAGGAAAAGCTCAGATGGACAGCTAACTTACAGTTGAACTTTCTTTCTGGTTTAAGGATTTTCAGAAAAAAAAAAAAAAAAAGCTTCTCTATGAAATTTTCCTAGGACTTTAAGAGTGAAAAACAAAAACAACAGAGAGACACCTCTGAATTCTTACTCAATTTTTTTTTTTTTCTGTGAAGGAAATCTAGACGACATATTCAGGGCTTCATTAAACATGATTGATGGCTTTTAAGATAGGTCTTTTTTTTTTCCATAACAAGAGCAGAAGCTGTGTCAAACTGTTTTTGCAAAGAAGCTAATCAATGGCTGTTGGCACATTTCAGCAATGAAGCTCAGCTAAAACTTCTGTGTGTTGGCAACCTATCCGAGTGGGCATGTTGGCTTTCACAGTGTAGGAAGGTAGATGCTGGTATCCAGTGAAATCTGAACTCAGATGCAAAAGAAAATTTTGAGTCTGACCTCTGGCATCAAAGTCAGCTGCCAGAGGACCTCCAGAGCAAGTAAGCATCAAATGCAAAGATAAGCCAAGGTCAGGGAGCCATTTCAGATCACTGGAAATGGGGACGACGAAGAGATTTGTGTATGTCTGCTCCTATTTACTAATAGAAATTCTGCATAGTGAGGCTGTAAAATGAACCCTATAGACAGGTTAGGCAGGCAGTTGTTTTACTTATTGGTCAGTGTTCTTTGAGTGAAAGATGTGGCATGAATGGGCATTTTGGGGGTGGTGGTGAAGATATCCATGACTTTCACCTGTGCCTAAAGTCACAGTCACATCAATACCAAGTATCCCATAGATGTAACCATACCCTAGATTAAAAAAATGGGTGTGGAGTGGGTCCAATCGTATGTATGGTGGCACTGCCATTGGCGTCTACCTCCAACCTGAAGGCCTTCAGAACAGAGAATGTGAGAGAGGGTGTGTTTGAGCAGGGTGCTAGCATTACTCTTTTATTTTCAAGATACATGCTTTAAAAGACCAGGGGTTTGTCAGGTCCCAGTATGACTTTAGATTGGAAAGGACAGATCAACTTAGTCATTTGCTTAGAAACCCAGAACAGAAGCTAATATTTGACTAGATGTTCTGACACCATTTATGTAAAAAATGCCATTGGAGTTGGTCTGGTTCTTCCCATAAAGGCTGAGGTGGGTTATAGTGGGGGTCAGCAGTTGGCCTGCTCAAGCTAACAAAGAGTCACATCCCTTTTTCTTCACCATCCTAGTGACTTAATATTCCACATAGCTCTTTATGCACTAAAGTCATTTCAGCTTAAAACCAAATACATTTTCCAGAGTTTTGTTCAGATCTGACGTTTTATGCTGCTCAATCCTGGCTAAGGATCCAACCAAAAAGAATATGCAAGGATGGAAACATTTTTCAATAAAATGTATAGCAATTAAATTTATAATGATCCCTAATGGAGAATAAGAGCTTAAAAATGAAACCTCAAGAAATGTAATTAGTAAAAACAACCACACATGAATATTTTCATTTTAGGAAGCAATGCTTGATTTCAAAAAGTAAAATCTTTATATGAGAAGACTTGGGGAAAATAAAATCAGCTGTCCAACAGTGTAGGTCCACAAAACTTTTTGCATATTTCCTCTTAGGTACCCTTGAATATTTTCTTAGAATTAATTTTTATTCATTATGCAGGGCTAATAATTACTGACCCAGTTCAATTTTTTTAAGACTAAAAAGGGGAAATAATATCTTCTGAAAAATTCCTTAAGTAAGAATGATACTTTCTTTGTACTCATTGTAAAAATGTAGCAATAAAAAATAACTTAGAAGAAATATAAATCTTTATGATTTTACTATTCCAACACCAAATTGTTTTCTGGTTTTCACATTTTCTTCTAGTTCTTTGCCAGTCTACTGGGTGACTCTTACAGGTACCACTGTGCTCTTCTTATGGACTGCTTTCCCATAATTTCCTCTACTGAAATTGATCTTTTCAGAGTCAGATAAATCCCTGCATTTTTTGATGAGCCATCATTCCTGTAACTTGAGTTTTCAAAATTCCCTTAGCTCAAATGACCCCCTTATCCACCATTTGCGTCTTAATCCTGCCATTGGCTTCTATTTGTTTACCATCTTCCACCATTATAGGTCAAAAAAAGAAAAAAAAGACTGTTAACTTAAGCAATTTAGATGTGCATGGTCTATTTGGGACAGTAAGTAATAACCATTTTTCATGGCAGAATAAAAAAAAAACAATGTCCAGAATATAATGCTATATTAAGAAGTCACAGAATGTTCAGTAAATTTCCATTTTAGTTATTCTTAAATTTCTTACGGAATACATATTTCTTTCGGAAACTATTTCCTAAAAACAAACTGTGTTAACTATTTTTTTTTAAGTCCTGCTTTATTTCAAAGTAAGATATGATCAATTGTAAATATACAGTATTTATTTGCTGTATCCTAAGTTAAAATTATGATGACAAACCATAATGAATTGCAAAATTTCTTCATTCCAGGGATGAAGAAATTGATGCCCAGAGGGGTTGGGCGACTGGCTTGAAGCATCATTCCTAATGTCTGTGGAGTTGACAGAAGTTGAATACTGTGACTATTCACTGTTTGTTTTTTGTAAGCAGTTCTAATTGAGATATGCATACATAATTTTCTTTATAATTGAGACCTAAAAAGCAGTGAATTCATATATATGTATTATATGACAGTGTTGACTTTAAAAAGCATAAGAATAGATTTAAAACTTGAATTTATCTTCTTTTTTTTAATAAGAAAGAAGTATAGTAAGAAGGCATCAAATCCACCCCAAGGAAGATTATTCTGACTATTCTTGCAATGGAGAAACTGGAAGACTTCTCAGCTGAATTTTTAAAGAAAAGATAATTTAAAAAAATCTTTCTGAGTTAGTTTAAGTGTGTATGGTAAAGATGACAGAAGACAGCTTTTTGAGGCCTTTCTGTGCAGATAATTTTAATAGTGAATATTTCTGTTGCATGATTCCATTCAAACACAGGTAATCTCAGTGTTTACCTCTCTGCCCAAGGCCTATTGTGTCACTGTTGCAAGCATGGACTGTAATTGTTCACATACACTTGAAACCAAAGGATGAGCTTCTAAATTCCATATGGAAAAGCATGTAAATAGAAATAACAGATTTTTCTTGTTTAGCACCTCAGTAAAACAAATAATCCATAGCAAACTATTTCAAATAAGAGAGATACAACTGCAAGGAGCCCTAATAGCACCATCAGAGGGTTTTACAATTCATCAAATAAAAATCATAATTTGACTTTTGGACAGTCAATTGCCCTTGCATTTCCCCCTCAAGTTCAGTCTTGTTGTGCTTACTTCAGTTATCTCCTTTTGCCAAGAACAGGCGGCAAAATTTAACGCCATAGCATATAGAAAAATACATTCGAAGCTTAGCCAGGGCCACTTTGGGTATTTCCAGAAAAATAAATATAAACTTTATTTTAGTTGATGGGATAAAGGAGGCATGCATAAAAGATAAGTAAATGCATTTTCATGACAACGATAATGGACTGGCATAGAAACAGGCTTTTGGATTTCAGAAGTTAGAAAGAGATACAACTCTGCCTTGCTCCTTTTACCTACCACCCTTGCCTTAAGAACAGAAAGAGAAAAATGAAGAGAGATACATTTCCTTGGAGTTCAATAGGATGAGCGTCTAGAGAACTTAATAGAACTCTGAGGTTTCCTGTAGGAATCACTTGGAGGCCAAGTGACATTTTGACAAAGTTGGCTGTAATTAACCTGTTTCGTCTATGGGGCGTTCTTGATGCTGGACACATTTGTCCACACTACCTTCATTTCCACTTCAGGTTTTTGAGAAAGAACAGAAGATCAGACAAACAAACTTAGAACACCTTTCTAAATTTTTGGATAAAATTACACTTAATGTAATTATGGCGCCAGTTTCATGCATAGGAGGGTACAGTTCAAAATATGTTTATATAATGTAACTGCGTGCCTCTGGGATCTTTTAAATTCTTTCCTGAGAGCCTCAGTCACTCAATGATCACTCATCCAAAACCCTTCATATTCTCAAATATCTCAGTTAGTTTCATTGTAAAAACCAAATATTGGAGAGTAGAAATAGAATAGATGGGAATATTTCACAAGTTCTATTTCCCTCAACTCTCAAAGACTAAACTGGAGATACTTTTAACACAATAAATGTGATATTCCCAAATATGTAACTTTTAATTTCACTTTACTTCACAAAACCATAGAGGTTGATTAGTGCATTGGAAATCATAATTAAAAAAAAATAATAATTTAGCTTTAAAAAAGGCTTTGTCCTCATCTGTATTTTGTCACTGAAGAAATGAAGACTTAAAGCCCTCAGGTTTTTTAATTTATCCACAATCAGGTAGAACGGGAATCCAGTCATTGTTATTTCAAGTTCAGTGCTCTTTGCACTACATAATGTCATCTCTCTGTTTACTACAAGTTCAAATCTCGCCTGGAGTCACAAGTATGAATATTCCTTGTCACCTAGCTGTTCAACAAGCATTGTAAATGAGTTATATTCTTGCTAGGTATTGATTTCATCCTGAAAATCATTCAATTGATAACAATTAGCAGTTTTAGATGAGTGGATGAGGACCATAGACTGAGGACTGAAGTTAATTAATGCGGAATTCTGGGAAGCCGTGTTCTTCCTTTCCTGTTGGATGGTTAGACATTAAACCTTGGGGTTGTCAAATGAGCAACACCTTTGCATCAGTATTAAATTCACACACAAAGAAAATTAATTACAGGAAAGCTGTCTCAAACGCACTTTGTCAACTCTCTCGGCAGGAAATTCTTAGGCAGGAAAAGTCAAGAACCGCTGTCTTAAAATATCCTTGTTTTTATAAGCTTGCTCTCATTTTTTATTTTCTTCTGAAGGAGAAATAATGATGTAGAAGTTTTGATTTTTGGATTTTAGGGAGATAAACAAAACTGTTTCAAAGATGGAGGTTTAGCAAGATAACAAACCAGACCTTGAACTAATTCCCATGAGACTGTCACCAAGTGGTGTCCCCACTAATAAACTGTGTGTAAGAAATCCAACTCATATGTTGTCCTCGGCATTGAATACATACTTATATGAAAGTTGGATCATGGAAAGAGTCACATGTTTCTTATTTTAGAAAATGCCTAGCAATATACCGCCTACATCCTACCAGGGGTGATGGAAATGTACTGATTTGCTGAAGTCACGCTCGTTCATCTAATTTTCATTTGGAAACTTCAATTATAACATAATTACACTTAATTTTTCCTTTTCTGATAAATATACCAAGTGATTTCATTCTTAAATCTAATTCTCAACTCTAGTTACTTGAATGAAATTCCCTCAAAAAAGTAAACAGACTCCGTGTTGGACCAAAAATTATTTTGAAATTGGGAGCTTTGATACCCTTGGAAAGGACATGGATAATAGTTGTTATCAAGTTCTTGCTTGGGATTCTCATGATATTATGAGAAAATGCCCCTAGGAATCTCTTTGATGATTTAATTTTATTTTCTGTATTATATTCCTTATCCAACTTTCCAAGGGAGTTCTATTATTTCTCATTTACTATTGAAAATAGATATATGGATGTTGGTTCTTTTAGATTTCTGAGCAAAAAATATATGGCATGCTATGGTATTCTCACATTTCAAAAATCCACCGACACAGATCATGCATAGACTTGACTGAAAATAAGTGACATATCTATTCATAGCTGAAAGTTGTTTCAGACATTAAATTTTGCTTTTTTTCTGAGACTAATAGTGTTAAGTGAATGGATCATGGAGTTTTCAACTCTTCAACCTATAAATCCATTTTGCTTATAACAGTAGTTGTTGCATAAATCCAAAATACTATCTAATAAACTATGTTGATGAAGACTAGAAGTACTATAATAGATGACAAAAGCTAAATGTGTATTTATAATATTTTAGGCTAAATTTTAAGGTCATATCTGACTGTGTTATTGTATGCAAAATAATGAAAGTTATTGTATAACTAACAAGCCAATTGTCATCAAACAATTGGCTTGTTAGTTTTATAAATGAATGAATTGTATAAAGTTAAAAATTAGAAACTAGTCATGGAAGGTATTTTTATATAAAAAACTTGTTCTGGTAAATTATGAACCATTTGGAAAAAGAACAAACACATTTTCTCTTATCACTCTGTAGTAATTTACTTCATCAAATATTTATTGAATACGGACTTTACGCAAGTGTGATAATTGGGGTACAAAAGTGAGAATCAAGGAGGGTCAGGCAGAAAGAAAGAAGGTAATTAGGAAGGTTTGAAAAGATGTGATACTTTCCATCTTCTAAAATATCATTCATTGATATACATATAGAAATACCTCTGGTGCACAGCATAAAAAGTGAAAGATAAAATACATGTCATTTTTTTTTTGTAGCATGAATGAGAAAGAAGGGAGTAAAATGAATAATCAAAGGTTGGAGACAAAGGATAACTCTCCAAAGGTAAGGCAGTGCTGGCATTAGCCTTGAACTTGAAAGATCACCAGGTTCTGATGCACCAGGGGCTGAGTTTTGATAGACTGTGCATGGAGGACAGGAGAAAACTTGTGTGCCAGACACAGTGAGCCCAAATCAAAGACTCTTCCACTCTTCCACTAAGCAAGGTCTTACATCTATAGCAAGTTCAGAAAGTAGCATAAGAATGACATCTGTTAACCTCTGTCCTCACAGAAGTAGAAACACTTAATGTCCGTAACTGAAGCTGTGGATATGATTCACATTATTTGTGAGGCCACAAAATATCATACTTAATTTATAGTCGTGCCCGGTTGGAAGCACCCAAGAGGCTATAAAATATAAACACAAAGTCTCTACAGTGGAATTTATTGTACATTAACCCTCAAATTATGGTAACTGGTAAAATTCCCAAGAAATTAGCCCTCAATTGGAAAAGTTGTTAAGCTTTTGAAAAACTACTTTATTAATACGTGTTCAAAGGAATGTTAATCTTAGCTCTCAGATCTGCAAATACTTCAGATATTGAAAATATAACATACAGAAAATAAAATAATTTTATTTTGGTTATTAAAGAAATAAAAGAAAGGTCTGAAAAAGTCATAAATAAAAGACCTAAACATTTCCCAAGCAGATTTTAAAAAGTATCAAATTGAACATCTGGATTTGAAAAATAATTGTAAATGAAATTTTAAAACTGATTGATGACCTCTACTTCCTAGAATATGGCACATTAGGTAATTTGGACTTAACCAACCCCTGAAAATAGTTTCAAACACTGAATAGAAATATTTTTTTAATTATTAAAAATAATCCAAATAGCAAGAAATTATCATTTCAAAACCTAGGGTAATCCAAGAAGGTTGTCAGAGCGCTCAACCTCTCTCACCCCTTATGTAATTTGATAATCTAAGAAATATGGACTATATTTCAGATAGGCCTTACAGATGAGAATTAAGTGAAAGCAGAGTATTGTTTTCATTTTTAATTGAGACCTTATATAGCTACAAATTTAGGGATAGTGTGAATGAGAAATAAACCTTTCCTGTCTGCCCCTAGTTAGGAGTCACAAGAAACCTTGCTTTTGCATTGAACAGAAGAGTAGGGGAAAATATTGTTTCCTAGTTTCTTTATGCATTTTCAGTTTAAATTTGCATTCAAGAAATTACCAACTCTGAATTTAATTTAGGCTATTCCCTTGAATGGTAGAGATACTGTGTGTGTTCCCAAAGAAAATGCAAGAAGTAAAAATTTATTTCCCTGGAAGAAACATTCACTTTCACCACAGTTCTCAAGACCCCACAATAATTTTCAAAGACAACAAAAGAACATAATCAGAAAAGAAATAAATATAGAAGGAAATAAGGAGCCATGGCAGTAAGCCATAGAGAAAGAAGATAAGATAAAATGGAGAGCCAAAGTAGACCTGTAAAGATGTCAAATGTTGGAAACATCTAACAAGGATAGTAAAACAACTCTGTTTACTATTAGTGAGGGTTCTCTAGTGAAACAGACCCAAGAGGAGATATACATCTAGCAATAGTTTATTATAAAATATTAACTCATGCAATTATGGAGGCTGAGCAGTCTTATGATCTGCATTCTACAAGCTGGAGACTCAGCACAGTTGGTGCTCTAGTTCAGAGTCTGCAAGCCAATGAGCCATTTGTGTAGATTCCCATTTGAGTTTGAAGGACTGAGAATTATGAGTGCCAAAGGCAGGAGATGGTCAATGTCCTAACTCAAGCAGTCAGGCAGAGTTGATTAACATTCTTCCACTTTTTGTTCTATTTAGGCCAAGAGTGGATTAGATGATGCCTCACCTGCTTTGAGAAGATCCATCTTCTTTACTCAGTTTCTCAGTTTAAGGGCTATAGACGCACTAAGAAATAATGTTTAGTTAGCTATCTGGGTATCTCATGGCCCAGTGAAGTTAATGTATAAAGTTAATCATCACACTTAGTATACCTAAAAATTGTTAATACTGAAAGTAACTATGTGTAACAAGCAGTGTAAAGTGACCTATTATATTTGAATATCAACCAAACAGATCTTCTAGAAAAAATAATCACAAAAATTAAAAATTTAATAGATGTTAATGACAGATAAAATTAATAAATTTTTACATATGTCATTATTTAGATGTAACATAGAGACCCCGAAAATTATCTCTCACTCTAAAATTTAGAAGAGAATACCTCACTCAGTTGCAAAAAAAGAGACACATAAAATTTTGTTTACTATAGCTTTACCTATAATAACATATGAAAATCCAAATATAAAGTGAAATAGATAAAAAATAAGCATTGTAAAACAATTATGTAGAATAATTAAAATCATTAATCTTGGGTTCACATATCAATACGGAAAAACCTGGGAAAATTTTAGTGAAAATATTTCAGAATGACATGAAAATGTGATATGAATTAAGTAATTTTTAGAACATGCAAGTAGTTCTAACTATTACTTATAGATACGTATAAAATCAACATGGAAAAATATGTACCAAATTCAGAATAGTGGTTAGCTCTTTAAAAGCCCCTGTATCAGAGAGATCAAAGTATTTTCTCAAGTTTACATAAAATTTTTACTTTTACGTTTGTAATGTTTAAACTGTGAAATACGTGACAGAAGCATTATGGCGATACAGAGAACTGAGGAGTTGGGAAGGAGAGTCCATAGGGGTGGGGGACAGTTGAAGGGAATCATAGAGGCATGCTTTCCGTCCAGAGTTGTCCCTGGCATCCTCTCTGTAAGAAGATATGGAAGTAAATGGATGAGAACAGGAATCCTAATTACAACTTCATCTATATTCCTTGCCAGATTACTAAAACACCACAAATCTCACTACATTTGTGTATAGATTTTTTCCTCCTTTCAAAGCACTTTAACACATATGATTTACCGTGTGCAAAGATGTTAGGGTGGGAAGTAGTTTTCTGGTATCACTATTAGGAACCTGTGGACCCCAAAAGTTAAATGACTTACCCGGGTTAATACAGTTGGCTAATGAGACAATTCAAGGTGGGATTTCTTTCTGTTTTAGAATTATAGTTTTTTTTTTTCATTTGTCAACCCTATCCCTCACCCTCTGTTGATCTAAGTCCCATTCAAAGAATATAACATACATTTTTATGTAACACAGCTTGTTTTTATGTGCAGGGAAACTTTGAATAGAAAGAATAGTGATGCATTCTATTGATATGGAAACCCAGCAAAGGAAGTTCATAAATCAAGCTGGCAGTAAATCTTCAGTGGTATGTAAACTAGGGAATGAGTAAAAGTATAGCTTACATTACTAGGCTGATGATACCTGTAAAAAATGCTGCAGAGTGGTGTGGTGATGTTATGGCACACCTGTAAAGTGCCAGAAAAAAAAAAAGAGAGAATCTATTTGATCTCCATTACTGCAAGAAAAAGATCACTCTACATGTCCTCGCTTGGAGCCTGTGTCTTGAGAAAATGAGCCTCTCTTATTTGAAGAGTAATCCTTGCCAATCTCTCTTTCAGAGATTAAGCTTTTGGCATCAAGTGACTGTAGTTTTATATTTATAATTATATTTATTATGATCAAATAAATGCTGAGTTGGTAAATTAATTTATAGGGAGACAGCCATATTGAATTTAAGCCTCATCTGAGAAGTTAGTTATGATATATTCTTTCATCCCTGATATAAATTCTCTGAGTCTTTTCAATCTTTTGTTTTTGGTATACATGAATATTTGTCAATTTTTCCAACTTTCAACAACAACAAAATCAACTTTTGGTGCACAGATTTGTTTTTTCATCACTTTTTCCCTGTTTATTTCATTGACTTTTACTTTGATATTTATTAATTCCTTTCTTTTACTTTCTTTGAGTGGATATTGAGGATGCTCTTCAGCCTCATTCTTGTGCAAGAATATTGACTTCTAGAATACCAGTAAATATGTGGAGACTTATCTTGGACCATGTTACCCTTTCTCCTCCCTGCTTTTACTGTTAAATTTCTGGGTAGGCTGTCAATCTGATATTTTCCCCAAGTCTCAAACTGGTTGAGACACTGGACTTCATTTGATGCTAAAGTCACTCTCTTTCTCTCTCTGAGGAGGCCCACGAGTACAGAGTTTATTTGTAGCCTGCTCCAGATCTAGTCAGCATTATCCAGCAGCAAAGCTTCTGGTCTTTGTGTCTTAACTCACTGATATGATTGCCATGTTGAATGAACTTGGTGAGGGGCTGAGAGAAGTCAGAGATGCCTACCACTTATACCAGAGGTTCAGTAGTTTTTCGTTGATCATCTTCTCAGTCTGTTGTTTTATGCCTTTGATTAATTTCCTGACACTTGAAACAGTTGTTTTGGAAAATTTTGCCCAGTTGTACCCTGTTTTTTTTTTTTTGGAGAAAATTTTCTGAGGCCTTACCCTGAAAGTCAAGGTTGTTGTCTTAAGCTATTAGGCTTTGGAGTAATTCGTTACATAGCCATAGAAAATTGAAATAGTATGTTCTTATATGTACTAAGTATACATGGTGAACATTTAAGATTCCTTCTCTCAACGACAAAAAACACAAAGGAAAATAAGAAGTCAGAGGAGAAGAAACTAAAACCAATGTTATTAATAATATGATCTGTTTTCTAAAAATCATATTAACAAAGTTAATGCATGTTTGAATTGACATTAAAAAGAAATCTGCTTTAGTGTGTGCTTGTGATTCTACATATAGACACATGTCTTTGAATTGTCATTCCAAGCACTTATATGTTAAAATATATTTTTAAATATTTTTTTTAGTTGTAGTTGGACATAATACCTTTATTTTACTTATTTATTTTTATGCGGTGCTGAGGATCAACCCCAGGGACTCACACATGCTAGGTGAGTGCTCTACTGCTGAGCCACAACCCTGGCCCATAAAATATATTTTATTATACATCACTTTTCTTTATTTTACTTTAGTGTTGCATATAAAATATTATTTAGATGTTTTGGCTCTGCTGATATGAAGCATTATAACTTATATAAACTTTGGTGTAATAAAGAATTATAAGATATTTGTTCAGACAAGGAGTATTGAGATTAGAGGTGAGAACCACACTACTAGATAATCTCTAAAAACCTTTCTATGTTAAAATAATACTAGAATTGTTAAAATATTTTAAATTAATTTCTCTTCAATCTAACCCTGGAGTGTAACAGGAACTTTCAAATATATCCTATTCTATTTGTACTATGCAAATTTTCTACTTGATAAAGTGCAATATTTAAAATAGAGCATTTAAAATGTTTAATATATTTTTCTACTTGATACACTATGCATTTTTTTGTTTCTAATTGTCTTTGTATTAAGGAGCAGAAAATATACCTTGTTGGATCAGTTATACTGAGTTTTATATGAAATTTTATATTTGCACACACACAAAGATTGGTATAAAATATTTTTGATTTATATAAATAGATGGATAATATGTTGAAGAAGTCATAAAGATAAAGGAATACCCAAAGACACAGTCACATCTATCACAAACTTCTTTATCATATACTGTTTTTATAAAATTTATGTATTTATTTTAATTAGTTATATATAACAGCAGAATGCATTTTGATTCATTGTACACAATTGCAACACAATTTTACATTTATACGGTTGTACACAATGTAGCATCACACCCTATGTGCAGTCATACATGTATCTAGGGTAATGGTGTTCATCTCATTCTACCATCTTTCCTGCCCCCTTGCACTCTCGCTAGCCTCCCTCCCCTTTGCCCAGTCAAAGTTCCTCCATTTTTCCCATGCCTCCTCCCTCCCCATTATAGACCAGCATCCCCTTATCAGAGAGAACATTCAGCCTTTGGTTTTTTAGCATAGGCTTAGTTCACTTAGCGTGATGTCCTCCAACTCCATCCATTTTCCTGCAAATGCCATAATTTTATTTTCTTTTAATGCTGAGTAATATTCCATTGTGTATATATACCACAGTTTTTTATCCATTCATCTATTGAAGGGCATCTAAGTTACTTCCACAGTTTAGTTATCATGAATTGAATTGAGCTGCTATATACATTGATGGGGCTGTGTTATAATAGTATGCTGACTTTAAGTCCTTTGGGTATAGAACAAGGAGTGGGATATCTGAATCAAATGGTAGTTCCATTCTAAGTTTTCTAAGGAATCTCCATACTGCTTTCCAGATTTGTTGCACCAATTTGCACTCCTACCAGCAATGAATGAGTGTGCCTTTTCCCCCACACCCATGCCAACATTTTCATTGTCTGTATTCTTGATAATTGCCATTCTGTCTGGCATGAGATGAAATATTAGAGCAGTTTTGATTTGCAGTTCTCAAAATACTGGAGATGTTGAGCATTTTTTTTATGTATTTGGTGATTGCGTGTACATCTTCTGAGAAGTGTCTGTTCAGCTCCTTAGCCCATTTATTGATTGGGTTGTTTGTTTTTTTGATGTTAAAGTCTTTAATTCTTTATATTTCCTGGAGATTAGTGCTCTATCTAATGTGTGCATGGCAAAAATTTAATTATAATATACTATTTTAAAAGTAAAAGCACAAGACAAAAAAAAAATTTCCTCAACTCAAGGAGTTCTGCAAAGGGGCTTCTCCTAGAGTTGGCCCTATCTTCAACTTGCTACATAAATTTTGGCTATGTTATTTGGATTTAGTGTCTTTTATATCAAAAGATTAAATAAATGAATGATAAGTAATGTGTGGCAGAAGATTAATTTCTTTACATGTAGTTTCAAGAAGCAGACTTCTGATTGTAAAATGCTTTAAAAATGGCTTGTGCTCCTCCATAGATGTGTATCTTCATTTGTTTTCATATAAAACAGATTCCATCAAAAGAGACAATTACTACTTGAAACTAGATGTTGCTTTCCCGATCACCCCTGAATTGAAATCCTTGTGTGAGTGCATAGTAGACACTAGAGGGAAGATTAAAGACTCAGACTTCTATCAGAGGCTCTAATTCAATCACATGGAGAATCATCACAAAATTTGCTGCTCCAAAACCATCCCAGAGGTTTTTTTTTTTTTCTAAAAAGCCCAGCCAGCAAAACTGAAAAAAAAAAAATGACTCTGCATTTTGGTGACATGCATATGACACAGTTTAATTTTGTCAGCTACTGATTGGTGTGAATAGCTCTGATAAGATCCGTGATTATAACATCTTTGGAAATGAGATCTGCAAAAGATCACAAGAATGGGAAATCCCTCGGTGGCACCAGGTCTTCAACACTGTACATAATTCGTCAGCAAAGTACAATGACCTTTAATGAAGGAAGCGTAGGATGGAATCCTCACGTCTGACATTGTTTTTGTTGTTGTGTTTGATCTATGGGAACATGACAGCCACAGGTGCCAGAGCTGGTTCAGTGAAGTTTCCCCCGAATGATCTTGCTTGATCTGGAAGTGATACAGGATTTATTGTCCAAAGCCCATTCAAAAATCATTCTATGAACCGAGGTACCTAAATCAAAACTCTAATTTGTTTCAGATTAAATGGGTGGAATCTCAGATAGATGTCATCAATATTTTAGGGCAGTTTCAAACTCATAGCATAAAAAGTAGTCATTCTCTGTTTCTGATGATACGCTTGCATTTCATTCATTGCAAATGAGCTAATAATTTGAGGAAAACATTCATTCTTCTAGTTAATATGGTTTACTTATTTTTAGACTTTCATAAAGTTTTGTTTTAAAAACTTGATATTAGAGCATGACATACATATAGAAACAGGGACACCTCACAGGGGAACAGTTCAATGAATTTTCATGAAGTGAACATGCATGTGTGACCAGCACGGTGATAAAGACATTTAAAAAACCCACAAAAATTCCAGAAGGCTTTCTCTGATCCCTCCCAGTTACTATTTCCTTCAAAGCATAATACTATTTGACTTCTGGCCACTGCATATTAATGTTTGAACTTCATATATATGAATTATGTAGTATATATTTTTATGTCTGGCTGCATTTCCTTAATGTATAACTAACCCAAGCTGTGTTACTTCTCAGTGAACACAATATTGTATTGCATGAACATATCACAATTTATTTTTTCATTCTACTGATGATGGACATTGTGCTAATTCTAATTTTTGGACATTATTAATAATATTACTACAAAATCCTTGCCTGTGTCTTTTGGTGAATACATGTGCATCTTGATGAAGTACAGGGTTAGGACTGGGTTGCTGGGAGGTAGGTTAAGCAAATGCCCTACTTTAGTAGATACTGACATAGCTTCCAGAGGGAGGTAAGTTCCCTCTTCCACTGGTTCAAATACAGGCGCTAAAAACACATCTGAAATGAAGATCAGGTTTTGCTTTGTAGCAGGTTGAGTTTATACTTTAATTTGTGACAAACTGAGGAGCATAGAGTTGTTCCCACCACCATACCCCAGCGTATCTTGCACTATGAAACAAATTTGTGTCTTTTTCTAATGTTTCTGCGTTCTGCTATTGAAATTCCACTGCTGTTGTTTATTTATTTTTGACTGTTTAAAGTTAACTTTGAATGTCTACCTAGAAAAACTTATTTGCTTTAGTGGCAGAAAATGAGGGCAGTGTGGTCATGGTTCTATCACAGTATTTAGAATTGTTTTATTGTGGCTGTTAAATCAGTTCTACAGCTTTATTTTCATATGTAAAACAATCATTGAAGGGCACACTGGGGCACGCCTATAATCCCAGTAGCTTGAAAGGCTGATGTAGGAGGATCGCAGTTCAAAGCCAGCCTCTGCAATTTAGTGAGGCCCTAAGCCACTAATGAGACTCTGTCTCTAAATAAAATATACAAAGTGCTGGGTATCTGGCTCAGTGGTCAAGCACTCCTGGCTTCAATCCCCTCAATTCCAGTACCAAAAAAAAAAAAAAAAAGAAAGAAAGAAAGAAAAAAAGTCACGTTGATCTCTCAGAGATTAAAAAAGGAGAAAAGATTTTAATTTACATGAAAAAAAATGAAGAGGTAAGAGTAACTTTCTGTCATTATCTGTATAAGTACAGGGGGATGTACTTGTAGGGAAAGCCCTATAAGTGCTTCAGCTCAAGGGAGGAAGAGATTTTCCACTGTGTAGATGAGGGAAGAGAAAGCCACACAGCCCCTGGGAGGGGACAAAGTTGATGGGATAGAGTTTAGAACTCTGCAGAGAATTTGCAGGGCTGAGAACTGGAAAAACTTTGATTCATAAAGTGAGTAAATTTTAGAAACATGTTGAAAACTTCCTTGAACCTTTGGCTGCATATTCTTGTATGTGTGTGCTTAAGGAAACTGAGGGTGGAGTAGGATTTGTTGGAAAGTATAGGTGAGACCATCACTGCAGCCCCCATGGGGCTGGTAATGTTTTGTGTTCCTGCTAGACACAATGAAGAGCTCTTAATACATGGGGGATTGTGGAGTGTCCTCTTGGCCTTCTTAGTTGTGCCAAGTTAGGCCAACACTATACAATGTACTGAACTCACGTAAGTAAAGCTTAAAATTAATATTGGAAAGAGTAAAACCAACCTAAGTAACACAGCTACATCACAGCAAAAATCCCAAAAACTAGTTGAAAAAAATTCAGCATCCAGAAATGCATTTTTAAAAACATTTCTGATATTCAATCAAAAATTAACGATCATGTAAGGAAATAGGAAAATATAACCTATGACTAAGAAAATCTTCAATCAATAGAAATGAAGCCAAAAATAGAAAAGATGATGATTTGTAGAAAAAGATGTTAAAACAATAATTATAAATATAGTCCATATGTTTGAGAAGGTAGAGAAAAGAAAGAACACTGTGAAGAGAAAGGATATAAAAAAACTATAAATTCAACATATAAAGATTAAAAAATATATATCTGAAAGGAAAATAAAACCAGATGGGATTAATAGCAAGTTAGAAACTGCAGAACAAATTAGTCAACTTGAAGACATAATAATACACAGCATCCAAAAATGAACTACAGGAAGAAGAAGAGAACAAAAAAGTGAAGAGTGTTAGTGCTTGGGTGGCACCACGTAATTCAAACATATGTGTAACTGGAGTCTCAAAATGAGAAGGAAGAGGTAAAAGGGAAAAACAAAAATTTGAGAAAGAAACATGAAGAAATGTCAAATTTGATAAAAACTATACTTTCATGGATCCAAGAAGCTTGATGGACTCCAAGCAGAAGAAATGAAGAAAGCTGTGTCAAGACATATGAAAATCTAACAGCTGAAAACCAATGACAAAGAGGATTCTTTAAATTACAAGGGAAAGGAATACTTTTGTGTCAGTTTTCTGTGGCTATATAATGAATTTTGATAAACTTAATAGCTTAAAACAAGTTCCACTTATTATTTCACTGTACTATAAGTAAAAAATCTAGTCAAATGCATATGGGATCTCTGCACATGGTCTCACAATCATAAAATCAAGATGGTAGCCTGGGGTTCTATTTGAGGGCTCTATGGAAGAGTTATGTTTTAAACCCATTCTGGTTGTTGGCAGGCATTTCTGTATATCAGTGATAAATCCTCAGAAATGGAAATGAGAAAAAACTACCCCATTTACAATAGCCTCAAAAAAACAACAACTTGGGAATCAACAAAAGAGGTGAAAGATCTATATAATGAAAATTACAGAACCCTAAAGAAAGACGTCAAAGAAGACCTTAGAAGATAGAAAGATCTACCTTGCTCTTAGATATGCAGAATTAATATTATCAAAATGACCACACTTCCAAAAGCACTATACAGATTTAATGCAATTTTGATCAAAATGCCAATGACATTCTTCCTTGAAATATAAAAAGCAATCATGAGATTCATCTGGAAAAATTAAAGACCCAGAATAGTTAAAGAAGTCATTAGCAGGAAAGTTGAAGCAGATGGCATCACTATACCACACCTTAAATTATACTACATAGCAATAGTAACAAAAACAGCATGGTATTGGCACCAAAACAGACTGGTATACCAATGGTACAGAATAGAGGACACAGAGAATAACCCACAAAATTACAATTACCTTATATTAGACAAAGGTGACAAAAACATGCATTGGAGAAAAGATAGACTCTTCAACAAATGGTGCTGGGAAAACTGGAAATTCATATGCAACAAAATGAAATTAAATCCCTATCTCTCACCATGCACAAAACTCAACTCAAAATGGATCAAAGATTTTAGGAATAAAACCGGAGACCCTGCGTCTAAAGGAAGAAAAAGTAGGCCCTAATATCCTTTGTGTGGGATTAGGCCCCAATTTCCTTAATAAGACTTCTTTGGTGCAAGAATTAAAACCAAGAATCAATAAATGTGATGGACTCAAGGTAAAAAGTTTCTTTTCAGCAAAAGAAACAATCTGTAAGGTGAATAGACAGCCTACATCTTGGGAGCAAATCTTTACCCCTCCACACACAAGATAGAGCACTAATTTCTAGGGTATATAAACAACTCAAAAAGAAACAAAGAAACAAATAACCCATTCAATAAACAGGCCAAGGACCTGAACAGACACTTCTCAGATGATAATATACAATCAATCAACAAATATATGAAAAAATGGTTATCATCACTAGCAATTAGAGAAATGCAAATCAAAACCACTGTAAGATTTCATCTCACTCCAGTCAGAATGACAGCTATTAAGAAGACAAACAACAATAAGTGTTGGCAAGGATGTGGGGAAAAAGATATACTCACACATTGCTGGTGGGACTGCAAACTAGTGCAGCCAATATGGAGATTCCTTGGAAAATTGGGAATGGAACCACCATTTGACCCAGCTATCCCTCTCCTGGGTCTGTACCCAAAGGACTTAAAGTCAGCATACTATAGTAATGCAGTCACATCAATGTTTATAGCAGCACAATTCACAATAGCTAAACTGTGGAACCAACTTATGCCCTTCAATAAATAAATGGATAAAAAATGTGGCATATATGTAAAACGGAATATTACTCAGCAATAAAAGAGAATAAAATCATGGCATTTGCAGGTAAATTGATGTAGTTAGATAAGATAATGTTAAGTGAAGTTAGCTTATCCCAAATAACCAAATGCTGAATGTTTTCTTTGATATAAAGAGGCTGATTCATAGTGGAATAGGGAGAGGGAGCATGAGAGGAATAGATGAACTTTAGATAGGGCAGAGGGATTGGAGGGGAAGGGAGATGGTATGGGGTTAGAAATCATGGTGGAATGTGATGATCATTATTATCCAAAGTACATTCATGAAGACATGAATTGGTGTGAATATACTTTGTATACAACCAGAGATATGAAAAATTGTGCTCTATATGTTTAATAAGTATTGTTAATGCATTCTTCAGTCATATATAAATAAATAACAAAAAATTCAAATACACTGATTAATAGGATATGAGTTTCTTAAGTCTTTTGCTCTTATCCATATATTTTACTATTATATTTCATATTGGAAAGATTGCACAGTATTTATAAAATAGTTAACAATTATTTAGGCTTTCTTTGTTAATCTATAAATTTTAATGCCAGAAATTTTAAAAAGTACCTTTTCAACAACAAAAAAATTGAATTACTTAGGTGTAAATTCTGCAAAATATGTGCAAGCCCTGTATATCAAATACTACAAAACATTGCAAAAAAAATCCTAAATTAATGGAGAAATGTGCCACACTTATCAATTAATCTATACCTCCAATGGTTCCTTCAATCTGTACCATTGAAGGTAGCACAATCAGTATCATGGTAAGATTTTATCATGCAAAAAAATGGATTAAATTTATTTGGAACTGCTTTTCTATAGAAAACTTTTGTTGGAATAAAATTTTTGATGGAAATGCAAATAAGCTAGACAAAATAGTTTTAAGAAAGAACAAACTTGAAGATCAACTATTTACTTTTATGATTCTTAAAACTGCAGTAGTCAAATCAATGTACTGTTGACATAAGAATAAAGTCAGAAACAGAGGGAAGAGAATAGAAATTCCAGAGATAGACCCAGTCATGTATGACAAATTGACATAAAAATGGGTGAAGTATCTGAATATATACTTTGCCAATGAAGATATACAAAGAGCCTGTGGTTTTAAACTGAAACTTTCTCATAAATAATGAAGCCAAGCATCTTTTACTGTGTTCATTTGCCAACTATATATCTTCATTGGTGAATATTTCCTGTGCCAACATGGAGGAAGTTTATAGCCATATACAATTAAAATTTATCAAATTGTTGGATTGTTGAATTTTAGATTAAATAAAATATACTTTCATAATGTTGACTCAGAAAACCAAAATATAGTTTGAGATGATTAGTAACAAAAATATGTGCTAAATGCCTGAAGGGTGGATGCTCTGGAGCAGTGCAGTCAAGTGTCCAGTGATGAGGAAAACAGAGGCCATGAATGAGACACACTTCCTAATCTGAAGTAGCCCTGAGTAGAGAGGTAGGGTGGGGTCAGATCTGATATGTCAGATGTCAGATAGCTATAAGTAGTAGCAGAAAATGATAACTGAAAAAAAACAGTACAAATAGACATAGAAATAGTTGGTATAAGTATATGCTGTGCTACTAAGATGTTAGATAGCTATAAGTAGTAGCAGAAAATGATAACTGAAAAAAAGCAGTACAAATAGACATAGAAATAGTTGGTATAAGTATATGCTGTGCCACTAGATAATAAATTCTAGGAGGACTGTGCATTTCCTCGTCCACTACTGTTCATGGTGAACAACAATTCATGTGTTTCTACTTTTGGAATAAAACAATGAGTAACGTAGGTGAATTGACAGGAAGATGGCACTGACAAATGGATCATCCATGATGGTAGGTGATGGGTATATCCATGAAGACAGGCAATGTAGTCACATCTGAAAGCTCACCATCTAGCTCAGGACCACACTTTCATGGAGGACAATCATATAGGGAGATACAGGGAAGGAATCAGTGCAATATCTAATTGTATACTGTGCTAAATTATCTTTATAATCATTTTCTCAATCTTCATAACAACTATGTGATATAAACATTATTTTATTCCCCCCTATGATTGAGGATATTAAATGTATTTTATTTTTTAATTGACAAATAGATAAATGTGAATCATCTCTTTGTCCAGTGTATTCACGCTGTATACACTACCTGCCCATTTGTCACTTTGTGCCCATCTGGTTATCAGATCAACTCTTGTTGGATTGCATTTCCTATGTTCAAGAAACTGGGGATGTGGCTCAAGCGGTAGAGAGCTCGCCTGGCATGTGTGCGGCCCGGGTTCGATCCTCAGCACCACATACCAACAAAGATGTTGTGTCCGCCGAGAACTAAAAAATAAATATTAAAAAATTCTCTCTCTCTCTCTCTCTCTCTCTCTCTCTCTCTCTCTCCTCTCTCTCTCTCTCTCCTCTCTCACTCTCTCTTTAAAAAAAAAAAAGAAACTGATTTTCCTGACTCATGGCCACAAAGCACAAGATTCATGATGCTGACAATACAGATCTGCACAAAGTAAGCTGTAAAGTACTTCCTTAAATTGAAAAGTTGAAAGCATGATAAAAACATTTTTAAAGATAGAAAAAGCACACACATAACTCTACTTCATGTAGCACATTATTATAATTTTTGTATCTCATTATTAGTTATAATTGCTAATATATTACTATGATTACTATGATTAGTTTATAAATTAAATTATGTTAAGGTTCTATTATAGGAAAAGGCATGGTATATGGAGGGTTTGTTATGGCATCTGCTGGGGGTCTTAGACTGCATCCTCCATGGGTAAGGAGGGACTGTAGTATGTGATATCAGACTATTTATTGAGTCAAAAGAAATTTATTACACGTGTGTTACTCTTCTGAATGCCATTATTTACCTTTTTCCTATCAAGTGCAAATCATTTCATGCTAAGATAGTACTTCTCACTTACTGCAGACTGTGTAATGCTGTTCAGAGACTCCTCTTCATATTCATTTTACCTGTGTTTTTCTGACTAGCATGGTACTGGGAAAACTGGGTTCCTCTTAGATCAGCCACCACTGTCACCTGTCCTGCAGAGGTAGTATGAACTAGAGGGGAGGATGTTGATGTGACAGAGCATCAAGCACTCATGTTGCGTTTTGGGGTCAATGAGAGCAGGTTGATAATACTTTTCTACCCATGGACAAATAATCAATTTTTAGCACCTCAAGTCAGATAATTAGATTGGAAAATAATCTTCCATTTGTTGGAAGATTATGATGTGCGAAGGAAGTCTGAATCCATAATTGCACCAAAGGAATTTTAGGATGCAAGTTGAAAAAACCACTTGTAAATATTAGTATTTGAAGGAGTTTGTAAACTTTTACAAAGAGAAGGTTTATCATGTTTAGAATTGGTGGGTGTGTTGGATTTTGGGGTCCAAGTAGAGAGGTCATTAGAGAGACAGGCTGTCAGAAGACAGTGGTTCAGTTGTTGCATAAAGGACGTTTTTAATATGATTTTAGAGCTATAGGAGACACTTCAAAATGTGGTACACCTATTGGTACTTTTATAGATCTTTTCCTTATGGTTAGAAACCCTTTCAAAAGTTAATGAGAATAATTTTAGTTATTGTTACACATTGGATCACTGCTACTATAAACAAAATAGGTTAGAGATGGAATCTATACAGGATTCCATTGGTGGGTGGATGGGTAAAGAGTATGTGGTTCATATAGATGGCCATAAAGAAGGAATAAAATCCTGTCCTTGAAGACAACTTGGATGGAACTGAAGGACACCGCATTAAGTGAAGTAATTCAGGCACAGGAAGACAGAGACCACTGGTTCTCACTCATAGGGGGATACTAAAAACACTGATCTTACAAAAAAGCAGGGGAGAATATGATTACAAGGGACTAGAAAGTGGTTGAGATGTGGGGTTAGAGGAAGGTCAGATGACAGTCACCAAAATACAGTTACATAGGAGGAATAAATTGTGGTATCGTTTAGTGACTGCAGTGTGACTACATTTAGTTCATGAAAATTACATATTTTATAGAGAACCAGAAGAGAAGAGTTTGTAGAGTCTAAACAAAGAGATGAAAACTGTTTAAAGAGGAGAAAATGCTAATTACCCTGAATTATTTCCCATTGTGTTCAAGGATCAAATTATTACATTTTAACCTATAAATATGTACAATGATTATCAGTGGAAAAATAAGTAAATTAAGTAAAAGTGCAGAGATGGTGCATAGTCTTAACCAATTTCTCCCAAAGATCAGGTCTTGAAAAACTATAGCACAAGGTCACATCCAAGGCATCGAAATTAGCAAAGTTAAGACCCACTATTTCCGTCATCAGGAGAATTGCTCATGCTACTTTTAATAGCCACACTCACTCTTCCATACCCCCTCCTTAAACAGCAGTATCCTCTAATCCATTCTCATTTTACCAATTTCATCATTTCAATAATGTCAAATAAATGGAATTATAGGATAAAAAAGTATACCATAAACATCAATGTATACTATCATTGTGTTATTTATTTAAAATGAGCGTGTTAATAAAAAAGAATGTATGTCTCACACGTATTTACATATGTTCGTGGAAAATGGAATAAACATGAGACAAATACAAAGCAGTTTTTTTTTTTAATAAGCCAATTCACCTACTAAGTGTTTATTGGAATTGGGCACAATTATCTTTGGTTTTCAATCAGACCGAGCTGTATGTTGGAGTCTATATTTGTGGAGATACTGGTGCATTTCTCTTTAAGTTAGACAATCTCTAATGTAATGTAGAAGTCAAAGCACATGAACATTAGCCACAAAATCAAAAAATACAAAATCAAACAGAGGAGTGGCTCTTCTGGTCAGAATTGACGAATGGTCTAGAATATCCCTTTAGCTATTTTTGCTGCTGACGTGTATGATGGATGGTATCACGCTGATGGGGTTCTGGACCAGACAAGTAGCTGCCTGCACACTGGAGCCTGCATCCATCATACATATATTAATTGATTCATTAATGAGTTACACAAGTTTTTTCCCCTTCTCCTTGCCACGTTTAGACTTGTCGCAAACAGAAATAAAAATATCTTGTTTAAAAAAGCTAGTAGAAACTGCCTTAAGCAAAAGCAAGCAGTCTGGAAAAAATTTAAGCAATACTTTTTCTGTTTTTTCATTTTTAAAATGAATTCCTGTATTTCCTCCTTTACCCTCCATGTGTAATATAAAACACAAGATTCAAAATCAGATGGGAATATACATGGTTTTCTGCAACACTCTTTCTAAACAGGATATTATTATTCTCGGTATCTTTGAAATTAAATAATAAACAGTGCCTTGTGGAATGCTTTCCTCAGGCAATTAAAATCTGGTTATTGAGTGTATATTAAACATGGTTAGCATGCAATTGACCATGTCCCTGATACACAAGAAGCAAAGGACAGAGCCTTTGCCCTCAAAATGACAGAGGTGGAGAGACAAGAGACAAAGTCATCAAGATGGTAAAAGACTAATCCATAATATTCACATTTCTGCATTTACAATAAGCTACAAAACACAGAATTTATTTTTCAATTTTCATTTTTTATGAGAGCAGCAAGCAGTTAAGGGTTTTCATTTCACCTAGGGCTCCTATTGTCCATGAAATAAATTTCAAATTATTTCTGTGAAAATGTTAAACAAAGAATTAATGATAAATTATGTGGTGTGCTAAGGGATGGACTGGGGCAACAGTGTTAGATTGTAAACATGAGGGCAACGCAATCTCAGCTAGATATGGGTGTTCCTTTCTACTGGATTAATCTCACTTAGTCTGCTTTGCAGAAAAATCTACTGTTAGAATCTGAATGTTGGTGAATTCCCTAGATTCTTAGGTGATTCCTTTTGGGGAGGAATCAAAACATGAGATCCTCACTCCCACAAGCGGGACAGATATATTATGCACATGCCAGAGTAAATGTAGTATGATGTGAATGGGTGTTAGGTATTTTCAGTTCTATAAGAATTGAAAGAATAAAGTGAATGTGTTTCCCAACTTTCATGTTAATAAGAAACATGTGTTCCTATTAATCTGTACAAGAAAAACTCAGCGGAAGGAGTTGGATGAATTAACTTTTTCAAAAGAGAAATTTTATTAGTATATCAGAAAGTAAGATTTATAGTAAAATAAGAGTAAGAATCTCATTTAATACTGCCCCCCCACCTGCCCCGGCAACCCTGCAATATCTAGCAAACAGGAAAGGCTTTCTTCCTTCTAAATTAGGTTGGATCTGGGTACACAGGTTGAACTTGAGTACATTTTAGTTTAGGAAAATTCTTTTAAGCTACATATGAACCGGATGTAGATAATATTTTTGAAATTCAATCAGAAAAAAATAAGCTGGAAAACACCAAAAAAACCAAATAGCCCAATTAATAAATGGGCCAAGGAACTAACAGACAGCTCCCAGAAGATAATATACAATGAATCAACAAATACATGAAAAAATGCTAAACATCTCTAGCAACTAGAGAAATGCAAATCAAAACTACTCTAATAATTTCATCTCACTCCAGTCAAAATGGCAGCTATTAAGAACACAAACAACGATAATTGTTGATGAGGATGGGGGGGAAAAGGCACACTCATACATTGCTGATGGGACTGCAAATTGGTGTAGCCAACATGGAAAGCAGTATAGAGATTCCTTGGAAAGCTGGAAATGGAACCACCATTTGACCCAGTTATTCCACTCTTTGGTCTATATCCAAAGGACTTAAAAACAGCATACTGCAGGGTCACAGTCACATCAATTTTAATAGCAGCACAATTCACAATAGCTAAAATGTAGAACCAAACTAGATGCTCTTCATAGGATGAATCATAAAGAAACTGTGGTATATATACACAATGGAATATTACTCAGCAATAAAAGAGAACAAAATCATGGCATTTGCAGGTAAATGGATGGAGTTGGAGAATAAGTGAAGTCAGCCGATCCCAAAACACCAAATGCCAAATGTTTTCTCTGATATAAGGAGGCTGATTCATAGTGGGGTTGGAAGGAGGACCATGGGAGGATTAGATAAACTCTAGATACGGCAAAGGGATGGGAGGGGAAAAAAGGAGGCATTGGGGTAAAAAACATGGTGGAATGAGATGGACATCATTACCCTGAATACATGTATGAAGACACGAATGGTGTCAATATACAATACGTATAACCAGAGAT
This sequence comes from Urocitellus parryii, assembly GCF_045843805.1. Lineage (NCBI taxonomy): Eukaryota > Metazoa > Chordata > Mammalia > Rodentia > Sciuridae > Urocitellus > Urocitellus parryii. The sequence continues at coordinate 71,830,013 of NC_135539.1, read as the reverse complement.
ATGAAAAGTTGTGCTCTATATGTGTAATGTGAATTGTAATGCATTCTCCTGTCACATATAACAAATTAGAATTAAAACAGAGAAAAAATAAGCTGGAGCAATTATACTGGATGATGAATGGCATCTTACTTGTTAAAATACACTAACTAGCTTAAGGTTATTTTAATAATTATCCTCAAATATTTAGTAATTGTTATGAAGAGAAGCTAAATTGTCTGTTAAAGAATAATTTAAGGAGAACTTAGATTGAGGCAAATACAAAATAAAAATAAAATGTTAGATGGGAGGAATAACTACTTCATGTCCATGATAAAGTAGTGTGGGTAGTTAAAAAAAACTGAAAAAAATATTGCATGATTATCTCTGATTTACATGTGGAATAAGTGCCTATTAAACTTTTCCCAACATCTATTATTAAAATATTTCTAGGATAAGTCTAGTTATTGAAGTATGTGGGAGCCAAGAACTGATACTAATTGCTGTAATCAAGTCTGAAATATTAAAAAGAGTTTGATGAGATGTTCAGTCTAAACATCATACTTAGGGTTAATAACACTCTTGAAGCAAATTTAACACTTTTGAAAGCAAAAGTATCATGCATGGTGTGTGCTTTTCTTTTTAGAGGCATCCTGTTTAGTGGGATGATTATGGAAAGATACATGGACCACTGAGGGACCCCTGTGTATTGTGAAATGGCAACCATGAAAATAGGTAGTGAAAATTACTTCAATTTTTGTTTCCCTGGCAATACCAAATATTTTGCAGTGTCCCATAACTAAGCATTCCCATTATAAGTTTCAGTATGTTCCTTGTTCTTGAGAAGCTTATTGAATGTTTGGGTAAAGAGAATCTCTTTTATGCCATCTTTCTATCTATCTACGTATGAATTTGTCTATCCCTTGCATGTAATGAAAGTTCAAGGACGTTATAAATATGGTACAAAGAGAGCTAACATGAGAAATTGTTAGGATGTAGAAGAATAACTTGGTTACTCTCAAAATTTTCAAAGCAAAGGAAGTATTTGATCATGGATCTGAAAATTAGAACAAGAATTGAAGTAAATGTATGATAAATTCTTGGATTCTTCAGTTCTTGAGTTCTTGGTTCTGCTATTTATTTGCTTATTTATATTCAGGGATTGAATTCAGGGACACTCAACCACTGAGCCACACCCCAAGCCCTATTTTATACTTTATTTGCAGACAGGATCTCACTGAGTTGCTTAGCGCCTCACAGTTGCTGAGGCTGGCTTTGAACTCTCCATCCTCCTGCCTCAGCCTCCTAAGTTACTGGTATTACAGGCATGTGCCACCTTGCCCAGCATAGCCCTGCTATCTGGTTGTGCTCTTAAACTTTCTAAATTTAATTTTATTTATCCATAAAATATTAAAAATTGCAATTTCTATTTCTTGCATACCTATGGCCATAGAAACTACAAGGAGAATATTATTTAGTTACAGTTTAAATATTTGGATGTGGAAGTTTACAAATGTTAAGCAATTTCTCCATATTTACAAAGATAACACATGGATTCACCCTAGGCCTTCCTGATTTATTTTCCCTCTACAACTTGCTTATTTTTCTTCCAGACTGTCCTGAAGAGTATATAAACTATAAAATTCTACAGAAATGTGATGTATATATGTATTAATATGAAGGTGATTATGATAAGAATTGTTTTGCCCTGGAGTGGGGGGCATTCCAATCAGAATACATCACATTGTAAACAACTAATTTAAATCATTATATGTTCATTATAATCATAATATTTGGCCAGAAAATCATTTAAATAAAATAACTTCTTTTTTTTGTTATGATTTTTATTATCTAGCAACTTGTTAATTGTCAGCTTATTATCAGCATGCTGCCTCGAGAAATTTCTAGAACCTTTCCTCTAGTTTACCAATGAAGATTTTACATCTCCTCTGAAAACCCTATTGCATAAACCCTGGCTCTCACCACCAAATGCTTTGGAGCTGGTTATTTCTTCAGCAAAGGAGATTCTCAGTTACCTTTTAAAGATGTCATGTCCCCTGAGGTATGCACTGCTGGTGTGTGTCTCAATGCGGAACAGGACAGCTATTAACACAGTGTTTACCTACTGCTCCATCTCAAATCAACCACTACAGAGTCCAAAAGGGAGGTCAATTATAAATATTTTTAAAAGGTGCTGATTTCTAGCATTGCTTTTAAATACAGAAATTCACATTTTTAGTTTGGTTTCTGTTAGGATTTGAGAAAGTGCTAATTAATTATTCTAGAGTGTTGTGTCCATTGTTCTTAAACATGGTGTCTTCCTGAACTGTGCAATTTAAAAAAATAATAAAAATGCAGTTTTTACTTTTCAATAACTTTTCAAGGTTTTGTTTGGATTAATTATAACTGGCCCCTGAAAATGAATAAACTAATATCTGATGAGAGCCCTTTGGTCAGTGGTCTTAAATATACCATGCCCACTTGTGCGCAGAGGTACATTTCTGGAAGAAATAAAATTGCTTCAGTGATGTCACTTAGGGCAAAAGGCCTTTTGTCACAGGGAGTCACCTCCACTGATGGTCTCTCCAAAGTGAATCAGCTAAAGGCAGGAATGCTTATGTGCAAGCTCAAGTCTCCTCAATCAGATGTAGACATAGGAGTAACCAGCAAACCTAGGAAACAACAGGTCAGAGAACTGAATGACTTTTGGATTTCATAGCTGGACACAGTTGGTCTTCACATGAATTGTAACATAGAAGTACTACATGCGCAGGGATGAATTTTATTATTTCTTCAAGAACAATGACCTAAGGACACCTTTATCTAAATATCACTTTAAACATTTACTCTTGGATTATTGCCTATTGGTGGGAGCATGCAGAACACATGGGTAGCTCCTTTGCTAGGATTTGACTCTTAACACAGAATAATGGGTCCCTTCTGTTTTTCTTTTCTTCTTTTTTTTTCAGTATTACAAATATTATGTAACACTCTTACAGCAAAATTATATTTCTGTCATCACCTAATTCAGAAAAATAATTGCTTTCAAATTATGAAATATTACTCTCTCCTTAAAGCAATTTGAAAAATTGCATTGAAATCATTTGTATGATTTTTAACCGTATAGACTTAGGCAGTTGGAATAAATCTGGGTAAGGAAGATAGGTCATAAAAATTGCCTTTTTAAAAGAGATGCTCAGTCTTTTCACATTTTCTCATAGAAACAGATCCATCTGTAAGGAGGAACAACATGTAAGTATCCACTCTCAGAATTCACAAAAATAGGGCACTTAAAGAGGTGCAATGTTCTGAATTATCTCCTCCTAAAGGATCTCTTTTTTTGTCTCTCATTTTAAATACCAGAGATTATAAATAAAATTAGGGCATGCATAAAATAAATCAGATTGTAGTTTTTTTCTCTCCAAAGGAACTCATATTAGCTGGTAGCTATATTCTTTATCAAAGGCAGACTACACTTTTAATGAATAATAATTTCTTTTATTTTATAATTTTTAAAGGAGTTTTATTATTCATAGAAATTTATATTACTTATATTCCTACTCTGATAATATACAGAATTAAAATATTAGTGATTTAAGTATATTAGAGGCCATCTAACTTTACTCTTCAATTTTCCAAAGGAAGTCTGATGTGCATGATGGTCGTTCCTTGGGGTGACAGAGATTCTTTAAAACAGAGGGGATGTGGAGGCTAAGTACTGTTCACATTCTATTTTAATTTCCTGGTGTCATTGGTCTGTCTGCTTTGTTTAGAGATTTCTAAAACTTTGTTATGGTATTGAAAGTCCACACAGAGTACATCAGAAGAACACATTCTTTGTCCCTTCATCTTCCATCCTTTCTTAATTAAAAATGCTCATCATTTAGCTACTTTGAAGCAACTCTTATTCACAAACGCCTGGCCCTGGATGTGTATGGTGTTTAGCAGCTCACTTCAGGGATGGTAGGCTTACAAGGGAGCTTTATATTGAATACTTTTTTTCTAGCCCTTTAATGGAAGATTTGAATTCTTGAGTTTGAGCGGAGGATACACTCAAGTGAAAACTCAGACCTTTCTCTGAATTTTGTATAAATTTTCTCTTTTCCAACTGTTCTTAAGACGCAAAGATATTTTTTGATTAAGTTTCTTAATTTTCAGTATATAAATTTATCCCTGAGCTATTTATGACATTATTATTTCTTCAGGTGACTGAACTTTAGGACACAGCTGCACCATTGTTCTGGCCAACATGATTGTTTGGGAAGCTGGGGGAAACATTTGCAGTTGAGTACATTTTGGGAAACTTTGTGTAACACACTAGTATAAATGAGCTCTCTATGCGTGACTCACTGCCATATCTTTGCAGACAGACCCAGAAAAGGCAATAAAACTGCATTTTGGTAATTCAAAACAACTTGCAAATACATAGGAAAGCATTTCAAATTTTGATTTAAATGGGAATGTGTTAAATTGGATGAATAATTGGAGTTTTATATTCAGATGTTAACAAGCAGAGACTATTTGATACTTTACAAAACAGTTCCTAATATATAAATTGGTGAAGCCAAAGCTACTAATCTATTGGTCAGATAAAGGCTAGTAAGTTGAATTGACTAGTGTATAAGCTGAGATTCAGCAGGTTTAAGATTTGATTGGCAGACATTGATCATGATACTGATAAAATATATGAATCAACTTGTGATGAAATCACATCCATGTCTTAGTCTGAAAAATTTAAAAAGCTTTCTCTTTTCATTCTATATCTTCACAGTCTTGCTAGACTTCAAAGTATGACAGGGTTCTTTGAAACATGTTCTGTTCACAATAATTTTGTTGCTAGACAATTGTGTAGACTACAAACTGGGTTTTTAGTAGTTTAAACTTTAACTCCCATAGATAGAAATTCATATATAGATAAAATCCCACCAAAAGACATGAGAAAATCTTCAAGACTCAAGACTCACTTGTTTCAGGCAATATGTATTTCATGCTACTTTTCAAATTGCATAAAATCTGCTAATTATAGAACAATCTACATAATTAAATGCAGGATGATTTTAAAAGAAGAGCAAACACAAAATACACATTTCCTATCAGCATATCTCTACAACGTGTAGCAGCCCATATACTGAAAAGGGCAATATTTCTGCATGCATTGTGGGAAAATATCTTCTCTCTTCATCCAGGAAGACACAATTTAAAGGGATACCCATCCAGATCACATTCTGTCTTTGAAAAAAAGGTGGGAGAGGTTCTGCTCACTTCCACAATTCAAAGAGCTTCATGTATAGAAAAGGATGGAGAAAGAGGCTGCCCCTCCAGGAGGAAGCTTAGATAAACAGAGAGGGTTCGTGTGTGCAATATCTACATCATTTTCAAATATTTTCTTCAACAAATGGCTTCATACAGTCATTGCAAAAGATCTTGAAATTATTACTATGGGATTCTGTTCCCAGGTTGACTCAGTTGAAACATGCAGGTGTATAGCTTGGCAAAGATCGTACTCACTCTTTTTTTTTCCCCTCCATTCTTGTTATTTGAGTCACCAATTTGAAGTGCACCATTACCACCAAATAACTATTTAGCAGTATACAATCACACGATTGTGTGAAGAGACAAACATAATGAAGGACACCTGGGAAAGAGGATCCTTTATTCAGGGCACCTAACCTGCACTGAAATGATGGAGGGTTCGGTAGCTTTTGTAACAGAGTATCCTCTCAACAATTACCTTCAACTAATGGTATGCTAAACTGCACAGGAAATCAAGTCTTGGAATGAATAGATCCATTGGTCCAAGTGACAGAGAGCCCAGGGCAGTTTTAACATTACCTCAAAAGAGCCAATGTTCTCGTTCTATAATTATAGCTTGACTAAATTAAAGAATATGATTATCTTCTCTGAATATATATTATTGCTTTTCAAATACATTGTTAGTTAATGACATATTTTATTTCTTATGTATGTGAAGTTAACTATTTGGCCTTTTTCTTTTCCATTCTAACATCCTTCTTTTTTGTTTCCTGGCTCACATGGTATTTGTAGGCTAATACAAAACTTAAGGTAACCATTCATAAAATATTTTACCATCTCTGTGTAAACTTATTTTTAAATTTGAAGTCATTCTCTTTGCATGCTTCTAGAAATAATACTTTAGAAGAATCTTACAAAAGGACTCAAAAAATTTAATATAAAGTAATGAAGATCAATAAGTTGAAGAATTTATAGTTAAGGCATTACTTTTTTTAATCTAATCAGAGTTTAACTGTATTTAGTTTTCAGGAGTGTCTTTTTTTTTTTTAATTTTCAAGTCAAATGAAATCATCTGTCCTTTCTTCTAGATCAGCAGTTAGAATTTTTTTGCCTTCTCTGCCTCCAGAGTGTATGTTGCTATGCTTGAGAAATTATATGGGAGAATTGCATAAGTCAGATTACCCTCATGCATTTTCCTAATAAATTTTGGATAGTCTAATTTGACTGGTCAAAAAAATAATTATTCTTAGAAAAATCCCATTTTGGAGCACCATTATTCAACTTAAAAAAAAACAAAACTCCTTTAGTTCTAGATTGAAAGGTTTTAGAGAACTCTCATAAATTGTTCTAAAACATGCTTTTTAAAATTATTTTCCCCAGTCCACTGTTCTTTCATAGAGAGATGGGACAGATATGTGAGGTGAGATGCCCACTATAACTGACGAGTACAGATGGCACAAAATCTAAGAAGAAAGCACATTAATAGGAATTGAGTTGGCTATGCAGATTCTAACAGAAAAAAATCTAACATTTTAATCTAATAATTTAAATATAATTTCATTAAACCTTACAAAACTTCCACATTTATGTCAATAAAATAGATAATAAAATTTTATATATCAATTTGTAGAGTGTCATGACGCTATTAAAAAGAAGTGAATGAGATCTATGTAACCCAAAGAATACTCATATGTGTTATGAAATTTTAATATACTACATACATAATCAATTTGTAAAGAGCACTAAGTACACATGATTGTATATGTTTACATAATCCTGGGAAACATAGAAAGATAGACTTTAGTCTTTTTATTTCACTGGTTGTGATGAACCAATTTCAGTAATTGGAACAGTATTTTTAAATTAAAAAAACTCATAATTGAAACTTTTCTCAAACATTTATGTGAATTTTTTTTTCTATGACTGCATTCTCTTATTAGAAGCTAATTAAGTCTGATTGGCCTGTTTCTTAACTTCTGTAGGACTCTTCTTCATAAAGACTGCTGCCCATTACACTGGGATGTGCACCTAAAAAGGCGATACAGTATCCTTGCAACATGAGAATGAATCTCATTCCTGATTATTATGAAAATAAATTTGAAATTAACAATTAAAAGAAGAAGAAAACCTGGTATACTTGAAACATATAAGACACAGTTAAAAGGAAATCACAATGGAACTTATTAGATATTTTAAACAAGATGAGTAAGAAAACATATGGGAGACAACTTATTAGATGAATTGAAACTTATATTTAGAAATAATTAGCAGCCTTCTAAATATTAAAAATATTAAAAATAAATATGTCTAATTATGAAAATTCACCATATGAAAGAAGGTATGCTATAAAGAATAAAACATAAGAAAAGAAATTGATAAAATAGAAAACAAAGAGATATTAGAACTCATTAATCAATTCAAAAATTTTTGAATTATTAGAAATAAATAAATATATACCATGTTCATTAATAAGTAAGCCCCAAGTCTCATATTGAACATTCTAGTTGAAATATTCTACAATTATAACAAAGATTCTAAGATAAGTTTTTATGACATTTAGTGAATTTAGCAAAATTGATATGGTAACTGGCAAGCACAACTTTAAAGATGGAAGGAGAAACAAAACTAAGGATGATGTGCTCTTCTGAATATCAAGACCTGCCATAATGTTATAACAGATAGAGTAAGATGGTCACTTTATACTTCCACCCAAATATAGATGGGAAGTCCACGCACAACATGACATAGGTGGACTCACTGAGGTATTACCCATCTGTACTTATGCTCCTGTTTGCCTTGTGGGTCCCTTAACAAGGTAAGAAAACTTATGGAATATTACTTATACTGCCTTACAATGTTTTGATTTACATTACTTTGGACAAAGAAGAAAATTTCTGGAATGTGAACTTGATTTCAAATCTCTGGCAAGCCTCATTTATTAACAGCACCATGTAAAAGAAAGACAAGTGAGTCAAATTGCATTGTCTACCCCCTTTCTCTTCCTTTGCTCTTCATTGAAACCATTGGTTCTTTATCTTTCTCAAGTTGAACTGATTGTTAAGTTAGAAAAATTGGGTACAAAGACCAGTATCAATGAGTGAGTACCTTTCTCAATGTATATGTTCTTTCTTTTAATTGGAGATTCTGGGACGTGTTAGAAGAACATGTTAGAAGGACATGATGACATCGAGGAAAACAATGGCATATTTTCTTGACATTCTCATGCAAGAGGTTGTATGATTGATAAAGTGACTCAAAGTTTAGCATTGTTAGAAATTAGCCTAGAGTTGCTCACAACATCAAAATATAAGAAAAGTTTCTTCAGAAACTTAATTGTCTGTAATTAGTGATTAATTAAGGTATAGATCTGCCTGTGGGACTATTTTATATATTTCCACACTCACAGGCTTCCCTCGTTTAAATCAGAGCTTGCATTTTCAAGACACTTTCTTAAAAAGCTCCTTAAAATGTAGCTCAGTGACTAGATTGTTTCTTAGTGCTTCAGTGAAAGAAAGGAGATCCTTCAATACCAAGTGAGTCTCAAGGCTGGTAAGCCTGGGAACTGATGGATTAGATCATTAGGTAAAATGCCTCCATAAGTAAGATTTGCCAAGTTTCTAATGTTACTAATCTTTAGCGTACCGTAAAAATTGCTGTGGATTTACATGGAGCAATTATTTTGAGTACAAGGAAGAAAACCTCATTACTCAGAGTTATTACTAATAATCACCATCATTAACATTACTGGCAAGAGGGCAGTTATATGGCAAGTTATACTAGGTAAGTACCAGAGACAGAAAACAGAAAAAACCTCCCCTGAGGGCCTGTAGTCAGTGTACAATTTACATAGACAGTCTGCAGTAATGAGCTGTCTGTTAGAAGGTCTGAAGTTCTGTTAGCAGCTCTTCAAAGAGAATTCCCCATGAATTTTACAGTTGCTGTCTTGAAGCACCTCTGAAGTCTTAGCTCTGGGTAAATGCTATTGTATCTTTATGATTGAGGTGTTTTAATTTATGTGAAATTTCATCCTCAAATCAAAGTGGGGACACTCTGTAAGCTATTTATGGGAAATGCATTGTGAAGAGAGAAAACGTAATAACAAGGACTAGCTTAGCTTACAAACGTATGAACCAGACCATTTTCCAGAAAACTCTGTTCAAGGTAAATATTATTGTTTACAGACACATTCGTGCAAAATCCTTCATGAGAAAGCCCAATAACCAAGAAAGAAAGGTTGCACTTGAATCACACTTCAATTGAAATACAAATTGTACTAAGAATTGACAGGGCAATCTAATAAAATTTGCGTCTTTTCCTGCCTTCTTTCAGTAGATGATACAATTGATTCAAACTACAGTAAAAGGTATATTTTGCTGTGGACCCAACCATGAATTTCACAGATTTAGATTTGATAGGGTAGCTTACCAGTGTGATTCAATTTCTAGTTTTTTTGTTTAGACTAAATTTTAAACCTTGAAGAGTTTTACACATTGCCTGGGACCTATGACTGGAGTGTCAGAAGACTTTAGTTTTGACATCTTAGCATGTACATGATCAGATGAAAGAAAAGAAATGTACTAAACACAAAGATGTTGAACTGAGATTAAAACCACCAAAGGCTAGCATGTACTCCGTGCACGATAACTATCTTTATAAGAATCCCAAGAAAAGAAATGCCTACGTCAGAAAGATGAGTTTGATAAAATATAAATATGAGGTAAAAACCAATTTGTGGGTTAATTTCAAAGAATTGTACTGTGAACTGAGAATTATCTAGAATCTCTTACTTATTGGGTAATACACTTAGAAATACTGATGACATAGATTTTCTTAATTAAAAGGTATGTAAGCAAAGCTTTTAAAAATGTGTATGTGAGTATGTATATACAATTTTAGTTTGTTTTTCTAAAGGATTAGGATGCTTATATTTTCTTTTAGTTTCATTCCTGGAATGAAAATATTGTAAGATAAAAAACTTGTCAGATAAAAATAACAATTCTACTATCATAAAATGTGAGATGAAAAATATTAATTACATTCTCATTCTCTCATAGAATACTCATGGATAAATACTCACTGGTCTTTTATATTATTTTTGTACTTATGGATTTTCATCCTTGGCTATACATAATTATATTATTAATCATTAATAATATTAGCAAAATATTTCCCAATGTTTAGATTATTGGGTTCAGTGTCATCTTGTTTATTGATCTCACATTATTTTATTATTTCTGATTTGCTTATTTTAAAATGCTCGTTTAGATTTCTGTATCAAGAGAGAAGTAGAAGAGCCTATGATTTTCTAAGTTATGTTCTTGGAGACCTAATTGTTGAAGTCCAGTTTGGTAACTTTATTATCCAAAAAACCATTTAATAATAGAACTAATCTTATAAGTTTGCTTAAAGGGTAAGTTGAGATCATGCATGTAAGTACTTGACAGATAATAAACACAATTATTTCCAGTCATCATTAGTCTCAGTAAGAAAAGGACTTTCTTCAGTAAGAACGTGCAAGAGGTGGGAGGGCGGTGTGTGTTGGGACTCATCTGGCTGCAGGTGTGCCATAAAAGCAGCCTGTCTGCACATGGGCTTGGGCATCTGGAGCCCCTGGGTGATGTCTTGTGCAATGCTGACTTATAATGTACCTCAAAGTTATGATTTCTAAATTCATGTTTTCATATGAAAGAGATTGAAATATTTTGACTAAAGAAATACTGATGACAAATGTATACATTGAAAACTTGAAGTAGAAAAATGGGCAGAGACATTATCCATACTTGGGAATTTTTCTTCTACAGAGATAAAGTTTTTTGTAAACCCTTAGGTTTCTTGATTTCCTTGGTGGGATTAGTCACCTTCTCATTTTCTTTCTTAATATTCACCTACCTCTTAGTGAAATTATCAAAATAGGAGCTACAATGAGCTTATGTAGGAAGATCTCTGTTTTCTGCTTCCCTTATTTCTATTCATATTTTGTTTTGTATGATAACTTCAAAATCTTAGAAAGAAATTGTAGTCCGAAACTTTCAATGCTCTACATGGAAAATGAAGCTGTTATTCAATTTAATTTCTGATTAGATGTATATACATTTTTCATCAAGAATCTTAGAAATATTGTGAAATATTTTCTTTTAAAGTATTTCAAAAATTTTTCTCAAAGACTTAAACCTGGGATGCAAAATGTTAAGGGCAGAGCCAGTGGGTGGATTCTGCTGCCTGCTCTCCAGTTCATGCAAAGTGCATAAGCTGCACCCACACTGTGTAGGGAAAGTGAATGTAACTTTCACAAAATTACTATAATTGAATATATGACTTACGTTAAGCCAGATGCATCCCTTTAAAACCGAAATCTAATGTAGATACATCACCAAAGGTTGAAGAAAAATTTATGAGAAAAAATATTGAAAATCTGTATCCATTATCTTCTTACTACTGATTCCATAAGTGGTTTATTTGGGCAGATTGTCTCAGTCCAATGGATAGAGCACAGATGTTCCTGTGAAGTACAGTTAGAGAGGTCCTGAAATAGAAAATTTACTAGATGATATAGATCATAAAAGCAATTTGCTGCCATTATTATTTTTTATGGAAATGATGTCAGAGAGTTTGAAAAATGAATAATTTACATAATTTCTTCAGTTAACACGGTTTTACTTAGTAGGTTTCTCTATAGTTTTAATAATCTCTTTTTGAGCCTCATATGCCATTTCAGTTTGATTTTGAGTCTATATTTTTTAGTCAAATAAACATAGAAAAATGGGTAATTGAACTCTTATTAATTTATTTGGTGTTGGGGATTGAACTCAGGGCCTCACACGCACTGAACACATGTTCTGCAGCTGAGCAACATGCAGAGTTCTGTGGTTGAACTTCTCCATGGAAGCACACCACTGGGGCCTGCAGACAACGTGTTTCTGAAGGGCAGATGAACTTCTGTTTTCTTGAGAGTGTTTTACTCATCTAGATATCAGGTAAGAAGTGTATTGTAGCTAAAGACAAGAAAGTACAGGACAAATGCAAAACCATGTTGCCGTTGCAGTAGTGTGATAAAGTTCTATTAGGCAGAAACATAATTCTAGGAGACTCAAGCGCTAGAAAATAAAGGAATTTTCTGTTCTGTCCCCCTGTTGGAACATGCCCACTACAGAATAGATTCTGTCGCCCATTTCCCTTCAGTACAACATGCACTTCGATTGTTATTGGGAGTTTGAGGGAGAATCTTTTCCCTTCATGTGGTCTGTGGTAATATTTTAGCTTTGACATTATTTATGCATGTTTAATGTAAATTATTTAAAGGCAAGTAAAGCGTTTTTTAAAGTGGGCATGGAAATTTGCCAGGCTCTCCCTTATGATACATGTGAATTGACATAAAAGCTCTCCTAGTTGTTGAGAGTTTCTTTTTCTTTTTCTTTTTCTTTCTTTTTTCTTTTTTCTTTTTTTTTTTTTTTGCCCAGAGCTCCAACAATTATACTTTCCTCTTGACACCTGTGTTCAAACCTTTCATTTTGCACTTGAGTGACTCTTCAGATCTCAAAGTTAGCTACTTCTGGAAACTTCTTCCCCATGAAAGACAGCTAAATCCATTGTCATGGCATAGTAACCCCTGTGATTATTGTTTACCTTCCTATCTTATTATTTGATTGCTTTAAAAATAATTATAGTAATTATCTAATTTACAGTTTCAGAAAAGTATAGACCCATGTTCTCTTGCTTTGACGTTCCTTTAGTTTCTTATCGGCATTTCTTAAACTACCATGGATTCATTTTTACTTCTTTATATTCTTGTGGATCACAAAAATTTTTAATGGCACAAATATTCATTAGCCATTTCTGAAAGTTTCTAGGAAGAACAGGTGGGGTTAGACTTTTTTTTTTGTATTTTTGTTTTCCTTCTCAGTTTCATTGATTAAGACTGAGTAAAGTTAAGTTTAAGGTGATCACTGCTATGTTCAGAATAAATGGTATTTACTTCAAATTCTTGTACTATAGTTGAAGTAGACACATGCTTTAGTTTCTCATTAGGAGATTATTTAAGATTGTTTATCTTATACCTAAGGTTGTTAAAATAATGTCACTCAGTGATTAAATTGTGCAATAACCAAGGATTAAGGGTTTAATAGCTTTTTAAAGTAATGATGGATGCTTCATTATTGTTTACTTGCTTAATACATGCTAGTTTATAGCATTGTATCTAACCTGCACATTTTCTTGAACTTTGCACTATGTAATAGTCTTCTAAATAATTCTCATTTGTCCATTAATGTCCTCAACTAACAGCTTCCATAACTCTCCGTTTCATCACAGGAAAGTTATGCAACCTGCTAGGAGCTAAGTTTCTACTTCTGCAAAAATGAAGTTACTCTTCTATTACAGATACAGTTATAGTTATTGGATAACTACAGATATAATTATAGTTATAGTTTAAAGTAGGTGACATTTGTAAAATTCCCAGCAGACAAAAAGCAGTCAGAAACATCAGAGTAGTTTATAATACAAATTTTTCTTGTGTTGCTAAAGAAAATGAAAGAAGAGAACATGAGGGCAAAATGTAGAAAAATGGTCTAAAAAGTTCACTGTGCTTGGTGCCTTTGCTCCTTCTTTGGTGGATTTCTTTTTGGATGAGTACCTCCCATTCAGATTACAGTTCTTACCCCTACCCTGTGCTCCTTCTGACCTCACTGTATGTCTTTGGCTGAGGGCCCATGGTGTTTGATCATGGGGGATGCATACTAGAGGCCAAACACTTGGAACATGGATTAAAAGTGGACTTGGCAGTAGGATGATATTGAAAAGATGTGATAAGAGTGGTAGAACTGAGCACACCTTCAGAGCAAGATGACAGAGACAAGTGTGATGAGTGAGAATGTGACAATAAGACAGAACATATAACCTTGATTACTAATAGTCCTTTTCAGTGTATTTTTTCCTCACTATGAATCATGTCCTATTAGTAAGTCATGGAATCAATTTAGTGGGCAATGTCAGAATTTTTTCTTCCCACTAAAGTAAAATAAATAGAGAATAAAATGTATAGTTGTGTGATTGTGTGTGTGTGTGTGTGTTACTGTACTGTTTCATTTAATAAAAGTTGTGGTGAAAGAAAAATGGAAAACCATTTACCTCATTTGCTAGACTTGGTCAGCTGAAATCTGGTGTGAGTTGAGCACCTTGGATAGCTCCAAAATAAGAAAGAAGCATTGGCCAATTGAAGCACTGGCTATTTTATCTGAAGTTGGCCTAAGTCTACAAGGTATAACATCCTCTTCAAGTAGACCCATGTTAATCTTAGAGATAGAACTAAGTGTGTCAGGGCTTTGCCTTTATCCTTGGAGATCTTCTTAGACTTATTTTTCATGGTTGTCAATTTGTATTTCCTGTGGATAGTAATTTAGATATATCCAAGGAGATACTTAGGTCAAAGTTGCATAAGTGGGTGTGTTGGTGTTATCCACTGCATTCTTGAGTTGCCTTTGAAAGGTATTTATCTCTTCTAGAGTACTTTCAGGAATCAAAGTACTGAAAAATATCATCTTGATGATGATAATTCAAATGCCTTATGTTTAAATATTTATCCCTGTGAGTGGTTAGGCAAAGGTGGATTCTTCACTCCACCAACTTTAACTCCTGTTTCTTCTCAGTTATCTATGGAAGGGAAGAGAGAAGGACATTTTTCTGGGTGACAGTTACACTGGTGTCCAGGTTTGCATTTTCCCATCTGCTTCTGCTGCATTCCCTCTGCCATATCCATAATTATAATATGTCCTCCATATTGGTGACCTGTGTAATGTATGCTGATTAGATTCTTTTGCTGCCTGCCATTTTGAAGCCTTTCTCAGTTGAATGCTGCTCAGTTCTTTTCACGTCCCTCTTGGACATGCATACAAAATTTCCAGAGGCTCACTCATTGCACATAGGGTGCATAGATCCCCAGGCCCTCTAGCCTCTCCTCGGGTCTACTCTCTCTTATCTCAGTCATTGCTATTCTAATGCTGGGCCCAATATCAGTATTTTTTATAGAGGCTACCACTCAGAAAATAAGACACAAGCCATTCTGTTCTTTTATTTCTTCTCCGGGTGCCTTAGGTTTTGTTGCTTTAACTTCCCTTAGGATTTAGTCCAAAGCAGGGGCTGCAGATCGGGAAGAGAAAGTAGTCCTACCCCAGCCTTTGACTCTTCTCCAATCTGAGATTTATCTGTTCTCTCTCCCCAAGCCAGATACAGTTATGTTCTCTCAGCGTAGGACAAACACTCTTATTTCCTTGTGCATTCTCTTCACTGTTTAGCTTATGATATAAACTCTATAAGTCTTCCGGCATTTAACAGTTAAAACAAAAAGCAAGCTTTTGAAATACAAAAATGTCCTTTTGTCCCTCAAGCCATTGGCTGCCTGATTTTTTTCTCCTTGACCCCTGTGTGAATTTTGACAAGTTGCTTAGAATCCTAATCTTTTGGAAACAGGGATAGCAAGGGTATTTAACCTAAGAATTATTTTAAGGAGTGAACAAAAGACATAAAGCTTTAAGTAGAGTTTTTGACTGTAGTAAAATATGAGTAATGATTTGTAGTTGACTTTGATACATTTCATATTCTTGAGGGGTATCCACTAGCAGTAGTACCATTGGACAAGTTTACAAATAATTTTGAACTGAAAATTTTCAATGGTGAAAGAAAAAGACTAAAAATTCCTGGTATTTAAATGTATACAATTTTAATTTGTGAAAAGTGACTGGGGCATGATATGATTTACAATTTTACATAGCCATGAATTGAAATGTTCCAGCTAAAGTAAAGTGACTATGAGAGAGTTGCTTAGATGATTCACTGAACTTGAATGAGTGGTGCTCAATCTCAGCACCCCAGTATAACCTTTTATGCATCATCACATTTGGTATGTTGGGGACTCATTAGTGCTCTCAAAATATATATACACATGTCTAGTGTAATGACATAGGTTGGCCTGTGTTAGCCACTGATCTGCTCTGTAAAATTGTAGGCAATTTTCTCCTCTTTGACTCAGTTTAGCAAGATCATAACAGGAAGAAAGGGAAATGCTGCCTTATTGCAGAGTTAATTGGCAATAGAAAATGCATTAAGATGCTTGGATATAATGTTTAAAAATAATTAAAAAGAAATTATCGCATTAATATATTTCTATAACAATGTTCCTTGATTATCCTTAACTAACTCTTGCTTTTGATGGTGATTTAAATATACATTCATGATATAAAGCATGATTATATTATCCTGGAGTTTGTTTCCATTATCTTCTTATCCACTGCATTTTTGCTAATTAAACTTTTTATTGCATTTTCATTACCCAGACATAAAAATAATTTTATAATATCGTGCCATTTAATTACAATATAAGAATTCTTGAATTATGATTTACCTAAAACACCTTTGCAGCTGTCTTTCTAACCTATAATTACTTAACTATAGAGCTGATTTCAATACATAAGCCATAAATGATAATTGCTTTATTCTTCAAAATTTAATTTTCCTCCATTTTCCACATAATTAAATAAAAAGGAGAGATGGTACTTTTATCCTTGGTTTTAGTCACCAAATTGGAACTTTCCATACTGCATATTAGTGCATCATCAATGCAGGTGCTCACTAAAAGTGAGATTGGTAAATATATCAACAGAAAAAGGTGGAATGACTCAAGAGGTAGTAATTAAATGTAATTATATGAAGTAACATGTTTTTTTTTTTGCTTTTGACCCTCCAACTTGTATCACATTTTTAACAATTTAATTGAGAAATATATCATTATTCAATAGAGAATATAAAATAAAATTTAAAGATTATAGAATATTCTTCATGTGCATGATTTAGATTAAGAATTAAAATATTTTGAGTATTTTAGAAATATTTTTATTTTCCTTTCAACACAAGAGGATCACTTGCTTTGCATAGTGTGCTAATTATGCCCTTACTTTTCTTTAAAATTTTACCATCAATGTACATATGTGTGAATGATATTTGTTTAATTTTTAAAAAATGAATAGAAAGCAAAAATATAGCTATATAAAATAAATTAATATTGTAATATATCTAGCTTTAGAGTCTCAGAAGAAAGTTTCCTGTACTCTGATTTTGGCTGTTTTGAAGCTATAAGAGCCCCTCTCTGATGGAAAGCTTACATGTGAGTCTTGGGTTGGAGAATGGGCAGAATTTGTCTGGCTGTGGTTTTTGATGTTAGACCAAGTACTGGAAGTCCTATAAACACACAATTTCATTGTTCTCCTTATAAACTTACTCTGCAATTTCTATCTTTAACTCTTAGGAGTAGGTCAAAGTAATACATTTCTGGAATGGTGTGGAAAGAAATGTTTTTTTTTTTTTTTTCAACTCTCCATGCCCAAGGAGAAAGGCATGGAGACAGGAGCAAGAAACTCATCAGCACAGGATGAAGATGAATTGAAAAATAATAAGGACGTGGGCCAGGATCACCTACATATGTTGTTATAAGATTCATAGCAATGAAATTCTTAGTGATAGAAGTTTGACAGTTGTGTCTTGAGTCAAACTGCTACGGGGTCTTCATTCTCTTTTCAAACTTTACCATCCTTTCACATCCCAACATTTTATCTAAATCTGGTGTTCAAGCTCTTGTTTCTGTATCTCCTTATTTTTAAATTTATTTTATTATTTTGAACTAGTATATTCCGTTTGTAAAGGAACAATTGCTAGAAAGATACCAATATTAGAAAATACCTTATTTTATACTGACAAGCAAATGATAATTTGGCTGGCTATAAAATCCCAAATTGGAAATATTTCCCCTCTGGAATTCTGCAGGCATTGTTCCACTTATTGTTGTTTCTGGTATTTCGGTTAAAATTTCTGAAGAGAAATAAGCTGATTCCTGCTCCTCTCTCAGGAGATTTGCAGAATATCCTCTTTGTCTACCATGTTCTGATATTTCATCCCCTGGTGTTGGTTTAATCTCATTGCTTTTACTGGGCACTCAATTCTTTCACACTAGCAATTCATTTTCAGAATTTTTCTCTAACTATTTCCAGATCTTTCTATTTATTTCACTTCTCTTTCCTCTTTCAGGTTTCCCTGCAATATGTATGTTAGACTGTCTCACTATTTTTCTTACCTTTTTTTCTCTTTTGTTCTCCTTTTATTCTCTTTTGATCTTTCTTAGTTTTCTTTTACTGCTATTTTCCTTTTTGTTTTCAATTTCATCATCCTGTCTTTTATGTAGTTTTTATTTTTAAGTGAAATCTAACATACAAATTCGCTAAGAAATGCTGAGAGTGCAGCTATATGGCAAAGCAGCAGGACCACGGCCCTTTTCTTGGGAACTGCCTTTTTCCTTTTGAAGCAGCAAATGAAATTATAAAACCCTAAAACTCTGGGTAAAGCTGCTTCAAGATCATTGGCCTATCCTATTTCCTCCTACTTAGTAAAATGAGAGTATATACAAATTAACAGGACTTTAGATTTAGACTCCTAATTTTTCTATTAATACTGACATTTACATGAGTAATTTTTAAGATATTTTCCTAACAAATCACAAAGAAAAACCATCAATAAGAAACAAACCAAATGGCATAGCAGTATAATTTGTAGAAAAGCAGGAGAATAAAATGAAGAAAAATATGAAAATGAGATAAAGCAACCACAGTGATAGAAATAAATAAATAAACAAACAAATAAATAAAATAATAAAATTGAGAACCAAAATTAAAATGCCCATTCTCACCTTTTCTTCCTTTCGTTTCTAAGAGTCTCCATGTTTCTTTTTTATCAGTTTAATCTTGCTTCATAACTACCATTTTTTTATTGATGGGGGTTATTTGTTCCTCTGTATTCCTGAATATTTAAAAATACTTGTTTTGAAACTCTTGGGAGATGCTGATATTATCTATAGTTTTTTAATGGTGATTTCTTTTATTTATTGAGTCTGTCCACTTACATTCCTGATGCCAGCACATCTCACGTATTTTCAGATGGTTGTGAACTCACCTTTCATGACAGTTTCTTTCCATTGGTCACCCTTTGTATAGGGTTGCTTTAGGAGAGGTTTATAATAGTCTCTGTCTAGGTCATGAGTGCTACAGAGATTTAAAATTCTATTTTAATGTTATAGATCAACAAGGAGTCCCTATACTATTACAAAATGAATCTGATTCTTTTTTTTTAAAGAGAGAGGGAGAGAGAGAGAGAGAGAGAGAATTTTTAATATTTATTTTTTTTTAGTTCTCGGCGGACACAACATCTTTGTTTGTATGTGGTGCTGAGGATCGAACCCGGGCCGCACGCATGCCAGGCGAGCGCCGCTTGAGCCACATCCCCAGCCCTGAATCTGATTCTTATAGATTAAATAAGATGAATCCAAGTCCAACTCACTGTAAAGACACATTCTTGGCTTTTGAGCCATTAAACCTTGACCTAGGACTCTTGGTTGAAGACATTCTAAATTCTTCTAAAAAATTAAAACAAAATAAAATAGTAGGTTTTGTATTCCAGACTTATAAATGGAGATGAATTCCTCTTCCTTATCTCATGTTAAACCTATGGCTTTAGTTCCAAAACCTTCCACCCAATGATCTTAGGCTCTCCATGGGTCACAAAGACTTTTTTACTTTATGACATTTTATTATCAAATTATGACTCCTGAAATTTTTTCTTCTTTTGAACTAATTTATTTGTTTTAAGTATGCATATATAAATTTATTTTTATTGATAAATATTTATAAAACTGTACATTTCTGTGTTTTGGGAAAGCAAGAAGAGTATCTATAAATGCTTAATTAATCTCCTTATCCAAGGAATGCTGACATGAATTTTTCTTATATGTTTATTCTAAGGAAAAACTCAAACTAGAATTCCATTCACTTAATTTCACTTTTTCAGCATCTAATTGCCTTGTGACTTTGTAAGAAATTGACTACAATTTTCATAAAACTGAAGTTCAAGAAGATTAGGATGTTCACATGTCACAACATGGATGAATCTGGAAGACATCATTCTACATAAAATATGCAACATGCATGGTCTCACCTCTGAAAAGTTAAATTCTTAAAGCAGAGACTAGAATGGCTGTTACCAGGGGGTGATATACAAAGTTTCATTTATAAAGAATAAGCTCTGGAATCCTTTGCAGAGCATAGTGACAATAGTTAATTATATCGTGTATTTGAAATTTGCTAAGAGGACAGATTTTAAATATTATTCACACACAAAAAATGATAGGTAAATTGATGGATATGTTAATTAGCTTGCACTGTACACATATATACATATATATAATTTTAATTGTCAGTTATGAAGTACAAAATTTATTTTTTATTTTAAACTATAACATTTTGTGGCATTGCTGTAATGTCATCTAAAAGTGAAATTTGTATAATTTGTAAACAAATTTATGCGATTCAAAATGATCACATTTTGGGGCTGGTGGTAGGTTCTTAATCTTCCTCATTGTAAACTTTTAGATACACTTGGATCATGTCTACTTCAGGAAGGCAGTTATTAATAAATTAAATACACAACATGGTTGTATTTAGATTGACTCTCTAAACTGTACAGATGATTGCTGGAGCCTCTGAACTACAGACAGTTTGGACGTTTGTGATAGCATATTTTATTGCCTATTTCTGAGAGATTAAAGTCCTGACTTCTCTGCTTCAGATGTTATCTTACTTGATTATCTTAGAGGTCTGTTCTCACCAACCTGAATTGACCATAAGTTTCAAGGAATATAGAAGAAATCAGGGAATACTTTTATTATCTCCTAAATACTGCAGAAATATGAGCACAATTTCCTCATGTATGGTTTTGAGAAGATAAAAAATTGCAATATCAACCTCCTTTATTGGGAAATTCCTAATATTTACGTGATATGAAAAAAGAAAGCAAAAAATAAAAAAGCAACACTTTCTCACATAGGATATGTTGTCCCCATTCAGTGGTCATGGTATCCCATTCAATTAAAAAAAATCTGGGAAAAACAGGATACTCAAAAAAGTGGATAATGTATATTTGATTCACATTTGCAACATTTAGATACATATATAGCATTTAGACTAGCATATATATCCCCGAGTTTATTTTAACAAGTTCAGAAAGGTAGGAAGCCGTTCCTTCCTCCTCCCTCTTCATATAATCTGCCATCTGTGCTTCAGGCTCTTGAGTATCCAAGTAGCCCGTTCCTCAGTCACTTTCTGTGACTGACCCTGTCCATCACTTTCTTCCAGAATTTAATATTGCAAACTTTTGCAAAATTTCTACCAACCCATCTACCTTAAGATACTACTAAAGGATACTCTTTAAGTGCTCTGAGGTTTTTATGTTTAAAAAGATATTTGCCAAAACAAAATCTGTTTTGATCTTCATTCCAGCAGTGGGAGAGCCAGCTTCCACCTACGGGTCTCACCTCCAGTTGGATGCCAGCCCTCTCCAGAACTCCCCACAGAGGCTCTTGGAGAAAACCTGCCTCTTCCTGTATATGCACCAGCCTGCAGAATACCAGGGGAGGAGGCAGTAATCACACTGCCCTGTAACCCTCACCTCAGAATGTCAGTTCAGTGTAGTGGCACACACACACCTATGGCTACAGTCTTTACTTCCAATTCTCTGGCTTTCAAAAGTTGTTTCTCTGAAAACATTTCATATTGTGTCATTGAATGGGTCAATTCTTAAGGCTGTTCCTTCTTAGACTGATGTAGATTTAGATTTCTCTTATTCAGGTTTGGTTGAAGACCAGGTAAGGGAAGGAATGTAAATTGACATTCATTTCTTTTATCTCCAAACCCTCTGAAAAGTGGATTTTGCCAATTTTAGCTGTGCTAATGATTCAACGTGTGAGCTTCTTCTAAGAAGTAAACATAAGTTAACATAAGAAAAATATTTGTTCTTAGATTTTTTTTTTCCTCTATTCATTTTATTTTAGGAAACATATATGGAATTTTGGTTAATTACTTGTGGAACATCCAAAAAAATCATACTTCAGAATTTCCTGCACAGTTGAAATGGGCTTCTGACTTCTACATGGTTCTAGAAGACATTCATTTGCTTCTGGTAGTCTATGTTTTTGGTAGAATCAGACACTTCATTTATTTCTAATTCTAACATGCTTGCCATTTTATTAGCCTGTTTTCTCTCCACTCTGTTCTCTTCTCTGGAGAGACCAGAGCCAAACTGGTTTGGTTTGGGAATATTATCATTTGTTAATAATGCGTTTAAGTTTTTCTCACATGATTTAAGAAGGTAATTATAACATATCATCTCAAGGTAATAAAAATGTACAATGCACATTAAGTCAAGTTTTATTCAAGTCTTTAGCAGCCTTGAATTCCTTCCAGGTCTTTTTAGGGGAAATTTTCACCCCCAGGGGCTGGGGAACTTGGCACAGAACACCCATTAAGTGCGACGAAGGCTCAATTCCCAGTGTATAGCAGTGAGATCTTGCCCTTCAAAAATTCTCTTTGATTTTCCTTCAACAGATGGAAAAAAAAAAGTCTGTACTTTTTGTTTTGTCCTGAATTTATGATTGGATGAGTCACAGAATATTCATACCCTAGGCACTTTATATTAATCAGTTAGTTTGTCTTTGTCCCACGATGCTGTGTCCCCCACATTTTGTGAAGTGGCATAAATATATAACACGAGTTAAAGAAAAATGTGACCAACATTCCCTTGTAGTCAGTTATGACAGACCTGATAGCCTCCTGCCCCGTGGGTAAGTGGAGCTAATCTCCCTGAAGGCCATGCAGTCAGAGAAGGAGGAGGAGCCTGCTGAAGGAGCTGGTGTTTTCTACTCTACACACTGAAGTTCATTTTAGGCAGCAAGTTTGTCCTATCAGGCTCATTATTGGCATATTTGAAATAAATGGATATGTCTGTATTCTAAAATCATACATCGGATTTTAAGTGGCTGCTGGAAACTCTGAGAATAGTGACTGACCCTGTCAGTCACTGGAAGAGGCTTAATCCAAGGAAGGTCTGTGGCATACCTTTGCTTGGCCCTCTGTGGTGAACCAAAGGTGCTCTGTGTCTACATGATCCTATATTCGTACTGTGTTAAATCCTCTGTTTTTAAAACTATTACATGGTGACCAGTGTTCTCAGAAATGCCCATAATCAAAGCCATGTAATGAAACCTTGAATCTGAATAGTACTTTTAAAAAAAAAAAAAAAAGACAAAGCATCAGAATTTTCTTTTGATTGTTATGATATGGGAGTTTGTCAAAATGTCTACATATGTCTGGAAATGTAAGGACTAGAAAATAAAAGGCCAGAGAAAGAGAGCAAGAGATAGCAAGCACATACAAGCTAGAGTCCCTCCCTTGACATCGTTTCCTATCAAGCTTTTGGATTTTTAAAGAAAAGAATACCTAAATAATTAGTATGGTACTCAAGGAAGTGAAGTCAAATAATATTTTAAATTTATACCTATATAAGCAAGTAAAAAGAGTGTTGAGTGTTTCCATGTTGAAAATATTTTCCCATATATTGTTGGTGTCTGAAATTATACCTTGAAATATACGTCTGTTGGCTCAGAGAATTTGGTCTTACACCCAAATGTAAATGTACCTGCTGTAGAAAAGGAAAAGATCTTCCATGAATTTTTTTTACCATAACGGATCACATCTACTCCTTCTTCTGTATTTTGACAATGTGCTAAAATTCCCTGAAATGTGAGAAGTGAAGTTGGTTGGATACTCTAAAAATAAAGGAAATGACAAATTTCAAGCCAGAGGTAAGATTCTAGCTTGGCAGAGCAGAAGGACTCCTGGAGTCCGAGGCATTGGAATTTGTCACCAGAAAAAAAGAAGCAAAAGAAGAGGATAATATACAGAGCATAAGAAACCTGGGGACAAAATTGGCCTAATTCACAATTTTGTCTAGAACTGTTGAAGGTATTATTTTATCAGCAGGTTCAAGACTGTGTTTGGGGGCTGGAGTGTAGCTCAGTGGTAGAGTTCTTGCTTAGCATGCATGAGGCCCTGGGTTCCCTCCCCTGTACCACAGGGAAAGATATTTTGTGTCCACCTCTGTGCTAGCAATTCTGCTCACTTATCTACTTTGATCTTCACATAAGCTGCCCAGAGAGAGTGGAACAGGCTCAACATTGCAACACAGTGGATGAATTCCCAGGGCACACTCCACTCTGGATGTGATACACAGGGGATCCTGGAAGAGCTGGTCTAAAGTGTCACACAGAACCCTGTTCTAGCAGGAATGGAAATAGCCAGGGCTGATCTGGCCAGTTCCTCCTTATTTCAGGATGCTGAATCTCTGAACATTTATAGGTCTTTTTGAGAACTACAAGAGGGGTGAAGAAGGATATTGCTTCATTGACAAAACTACCAGGGGACTTTTGCCAAACTTCACTGTTCAGAGATTGGGATGTGAGCCCTCAAAAAGCCCTTTTGAATTTGTCCCTCAGTGTTTGGCATGAGATCTCTAACTGAGGAGCAATACTTTCATTTATGGTAAGGACTAACTTTTTTAAAGCAGATAAGAGAGAGGCATAATGAGGAAATGGGTCACCCACCCAGACTGCTAAAGTTATCATCACATCCTGGTCGATGTTCATACCCATATGGCCTGGGTGGGCAAATCTCTGTACGAGTGTCTTGCACCTTCCTGTATGCATCTAAGTTCTGCTGGATCACCTGACCATGAGACAGCTTGTGCCTCAATGTAACCTACTTATGTCTCATTGTAAACTCAGAGAAGACTTCCAAAAGGGTATTATGTTACCGATAATTATCTCCCTCTTTTTCCCCCTAAGCTTTATTGAGATATATAATTGACAAATACATATTGTATATATTTCCAGTGTATAGTGTGATGTTTTGGTATCATATACAGTATTAAATGATTGTCACTATCAAACTAATGAACATTTATGTCACTTCATCTCTTCTATCATTTTGTGTGTGTGTCAAGGGCCTTTCAAATGTATTTCAGCACAATTTAAGTGTACAGTGGAGTATTGTACATTGCCACATGTACATCTCATCTTCAGAACTTACTTGTTTTGCATAAATGAAATTTGGTACTCGTTAAGCAACATCTTCCCATTTCCTCCACCATATCTGCCTAATATAATTTCTTATAAAACAGATATGGCAAGAAAAAAAATATATATATATATTTAAAAAAAACTATATGATTAACCCACAAGACCAGGAAGGAGCATCAGCATTTTAATACCAACTCATCATTAATATGAGACCAAAGTAAATCTACTTTCTTTCGTTTAAGTGGCTTTAAACATGCACACACAAACACACAGCCATATATAATATTGCATTATTTTATTTAGTTTCCTCTAGTTTTTGAGAACAAGGTTCAACATATGAATTATCCACTGTGACTAATGGGCCTATTGCAAAGCCCTGCAGTGAAGAGATAGGAGCCAGAAACACTGAATTACCCTGCAAGTCTGTAAATGAACAGAGTCACACTTATTTGCCCTGTTACCAAAAACCAGTTACCTAAACATGTCGAGTCTGTTTCCTCATTTGTAAAGTAGGAAATATTCTTATGTACTTAACAGAGTCATCCTAGGGACAAGGAAGATGATTACGAAGGAGTCTTGTAATGAGGAAATCTGAACACCAAAAGATCGGCAGGTGCTCATTGGTTGTGCACCACAAGCGTTTGGAGATCAGTAAATCCAGTGCAATCCACTTCATTTATGGACTTGGGAACCGAGGTACCAAGAAGTGTGTGTGGTGCCCAAATTCACACAGGAAGGCAAAGAGAAGAGCACCATGTTGTTACAAGTCAGACAGGTCCTATTTAATTTCTTTAACACAATGAGGTCATTGTGTAATTTTAAATTTTATGTCTTTTATTTAATTTTAAAACTTAGGGAGTCAACTTTTGTTCTGATTAGAAAATGAGAACTTTAGATAATTTGACTCCATAGTACTTCCCACCATGTTGAGGTTCCTCCTCTTGAGGACACTGTAAAGAGGTAAGCAAGGGCTCTCAGCAAGTTAGAGGTCAGAAGAGCCATTCAGACAAGAGCGAGCTGAAATGGGAGCATGGAGTGTGGTAGGGGCAAGTGGTCAGTACCTATGTAGTGTGGACAAAGCAGTTGCCATAGTGTCAGCTGAGGGAAGAAGGCAGGGTCAAGTGCTAGGGTAAGGAGTCTGGGAGCCTGGGAAGGCAGACAGCAGAGTACATTAGACATATCCTCAGTTCCACTAAGGAGAATGGTTTTGGGAGTGACCACAATGAAGGTAGAAAGACCAGAAAGAGTTTATTCTCCAGGCAACAGTGTGAGCATCTGAGTTGCATTATTACTCATCCAAACAGAGAAGATGAGATGAAACTGAGAAAACCATTTGGAAAGTAAACATTGGCATAGATAGTAAGTGGGGAAGGATGCCAAGAAGGTATTCTGATTTCTGGATGGAAAAGGTACTTATAAAGGTGCCATAAAAAGGCATAGAGGAGGAAGAAGACATTTAGAGGAAGAAGACATTTTTGGAAAACTGGTCTGTGCGATCCCAGTCTGAGACTCAAGTAAACCTGCCTGCCTGGTGGTTCCATAAGAGTCTGGAATGGATTAAGAGTTTTAGAATGGAAAAGCAAACTGGGAAATCATCAACATATCCTGGGCAGTTGAAATCGGGATAATGGATAGGGCAGCACTTTGAGAGAACTGAACAATGGAACTCAGCACACTGGTATCTGTTAGAGTCACATCTTTCTTCTAAGAAGTGTAAGAGACTGCAAGCAGACATCAGTGAGATGGCTTTGCATAGCCTGCCAGGGTCTTTGTTTCACTTCCGAAAGAATCCAGATTTGGGGAATCAAACTCAAGTTGAATAAATTAGAGTCTCTGAAATAGTAGCCCCATCTCTGAATTTTAAATAAGCTGTGCAGATGAGAGCTTAGCATTCTGGCAGTTAGAAACCAAGGTATTGCTTGGCCATGCATCACTTTAGGTGCAGAATTTCTGGACTGGGATATGAGAGGAGGTTTCTGTAATGCTCTAGACACAAAGGGATACTTTTCTAGGATCTGGGAGCCTCAGTGAAGTCAGCATAAACTATGAGCTAGCAATTGCTCTGTTTGGGAGCTAGAATTCATGATGACAAAGGATGGTCTTCAAGTGTGAAGTTTGTAATCAGTCCACCCAAAAGGATAAAGAAACAGGGTCTAGGATAGTGACTCTCACTGTGTGATCTGGGGCAGTCACTTAACTTCTCTGAAACTTAATGTTCTCATCTGTAAAAGGGGCCAATAGTAATTATCAAACTGGTTGTTGTGAGCACTAAATGAGAGCATATATCTAAGTTGTCTAGCCCCTGGAAAGCTCCTAATAATAAGATTAGCTACTATTAATACTTGTACTAAGAAACTCAGTGGGGCCAGAGGCTTATAAAGCCCCCATGAATATTGTTCACTGAGAGGTCCTTGGATTCCCAGGGAGAGTAAGATCTGGGCGAAGATGATTACATTATTTTTCTTTCTTACACTTATTTTCCTAGAAGATATTTTTCAAGGGAGATGAGAGCCTTTGTAATTTTCAACCTTTAAAAATCAATTATTCCTGAGTTATTTTTGCAATTATGAAAAGTGCCAAATTAATTTCCACAGAATTTTCTTTTCTATGATCAACGAGGAGGTCAGCTGGTAGAGAGTACGATATTCTAACAACAGTGTGTATTGCCCCTCAGAGTTCTAATTGCCTTAATTCTTTATAATTCTATTCTGTGAACTAGCATCTTTTCACACAGCCTTAAAAATCTCAGCTTCTTAATATATGCATGAATAACAATATGCTAATATGCAATTCAAGTCGCAGGATTTACGTGCTATCATTTTGCATGGAGAAAAAGCCTTCAAATTCAGAAGCCCTGGTCCCAAATGTTGTTCTTTCCCATAACACAAACAGACAAAACCTCGGAACAGAGGTGGGATCATGATATCCCCCTCTCATTCATTATATGCAATATCTCTTTGCTGGCCTTTAGATTTCCTTGTGCACCTGAGGAAATCATTGGGAGATAGATTTGAACCAGTGTCTAGAGGTAAATGATGCCGCACTCCTTTACCTGAGTCGCTATCTCCCCAACAGCTCCCCCCACCTCTCTCTCTTCCCCCAAAGAGTATATCTTTTGAAATTGAGAATATTCAGTGAACAGAACTCATAAATCAAATCATTATCATTAATAATCAAAGTGAGACGTTGTAAGAAATAGCAAATTAATCACAACTGGCAGGTGAAGCTACTTCTAGGATGTGCCTTCTGCATACTAAAGGGACCTGGAGTCTTCTCCGTGGCTTTTTATTTTGCTTTTTAAACTTATTTTCTTAGTGAGCACCGTACTTTTTTGGTCGACTGGGAACTATATCTGAATCAAAATTTTCATAATATGAATATGACTTACTCTATTTAATGAGACTTGATTTCTCAGAACCACTCTTGTTCCACAAATAAGATATATTATGATTTAATGTATGTCATTGACAGTCACATTGCATATTTTCTACAAAAGAAAAATAACTAATGGTCTCACAAATTTGGATGTAGATTTATTTATTTTCTATACTTTGGATCTCATTTGAAAGCTACAATCTTAGTTTAAGCACCTTTTAGAGGAAAATGGGAGAAAAGCCTAAATATAATATTGCCTATTGTTTTCGTAAGCATGAGTTTTTAATACACCTTACTCCTCCATGAAAAGTATCTTTTCTCTCATTGCGTAGGCCTCCCTGGTTTCCCTGTGAAATAAGAACAACTTTCTTTAATAAAGTCAAGAATAGTTAGATTTCTGCTTGTGTCACAGAGCAAATGTTTGAATTTAATATAGATTCATATTTCCTGACCCAGCACTAGACAATGTTGTCAAAATTTTCCATTTGATTGACTTTTGAAAGGCCATGTAAATTTAAAAACATAGACAAAAATGAATATAAATTTGGGGATTGTATTTTATTTCTATATTTAATTAAAATTCACTTGGTGGTAAAAACACATTAAGTATTTCAAAAGGAACAGAAATATAAATTCTATATTTAAGGAAAAAGGCAAACAAAATTGGTAGGGGTAAGAAGGAAATAGATATAAAAAGAAAAAGTATTTTTAAGAAACATTGTGTTTCACTGAACCCATGAGCTTTCACAAGTCTGGGCTTTCCTGAGGAATAGCTTAACTGAGAAGTGGAGTGGGGGACCGAGACTGTCATTGTTTTCTACACAGAGTCATTTTTGTTTTTTCTTTCATGACCTTTTCCAATTACCTTAAGCTCAATTCAATAATCCTCATCAGTACTCCAGGAGGTTAGCTAGAAAGCAACATTAAGGCCCAAATGTTGGGGTTTTATGGATGCACAAGTCTCAAAATCTTTGCAGTAGATTGCTGAATTATTCAGGAGTGTCAATGTCTATTTCTTTCCCATTACTTACCTATGAGTCTTCCTTTTGAGAGCATCTCTATTTGGTAAAATAAAAATAAAAGTTAAAAAAGAACAATTAAAAGTGATTCTGGGATACATATTATATTGAAGACAGACAATAAAAGTGGCTTAAAAATAGAACCCTGCATTCTTTCCCCTTTAACATTACACATACTGGCTATTATTGGTGCTTGTCTATTTTCTGGGCATTTTTCAGTTTCTGTCATTCTTCCTGAATTTCTTTCTCTACTAATATCTTCAGCTGAGAGTTAGTCACTGGACATAAAGGGAAGGGTTTCTTAGATTGAATGAGTTCTTACCTGAGGCACACAGACTTGCTCTTGAACACACCGATGATGTCCTTACACTCTGCAAGGATAAATCCCATCTCTAATGAAATGGAGAAAAAGTAGCTCAGAATATGTGATAGTTCTATGTTTGAATGGCTTGTCCTGTTAGTTAATTGTGAAAAAGTCATTTGCTACTTTAGGGAGGGATTCTGTAACTATAATAATGCAATATTGAACTTTCAGTAAAACACACACACACATAGTAAAAAGTGTAGCATAAATTTATTTTTTTAAAAAAATATTTGTTCCAATTATTGCAGCATTTGAGACAACTTGCTAAAGGATATAAAGCACCCCTTTCTTATTTAGTGCAGAATATCCCATAGGTGAGAGAAGAATAACAACATTCCATAATAATTCCCTTTTCAATCCCCCCCCAATGCATCACCTTTATAAGTCACTTGGACTTGAAGAATTGTTTATGTGATTTGAAACCCAAAGAAAATCATTTCCTGTTTTTTGTAACAGGAATCCCAAAACAGTAACCTCTTAGGATCACATACATAAGTTTCTTGACTATTTGGTACTGTATATATTTTTTCATCATTTCTGACTTGTAAATAAGATTGCTAAAAAGAATTGAAAACACTGGGCAAGAAAGACTTCAAACAGAATTTCCTGGCACAATGGATTAGCTCAAATTTTCCTTCCCCCTTTCTTTTCTTTCTTTCTCCTTTTCTTACTCTCCTCTGTCATGAACTTCCTTGAGATTTGTTTTCTGTAACTCACACAGTGCTACAGAATAAAGTTAGGCTTTTGTGGATTATTCCTTACAATTTAACTGCACCAATGTAAAAAGTGCCTGAGCAGTAATGCACGTTAGGTTATTCAATAACACAAGGAATGTAAAGCGATTTCATATCTCCTTGAATCAGGAACATTAATTAATCATATGATGAGAATGCAATGTTTTATTTACCAGTGCAAGAGGCTGCCAAGATCTTTCTGACTTTAATAATTGCACATGCTGTTGAGGGAGGAAAAATTAATTTAGTTATTAAATTGGAGGGTGCTTTTTTTCTATCATGGTGAATTTGGAAAGTAGCCAGGCCATAATCTTAATGTTATGAGAGTTGGGATGTGGATTACTTTTACTAAAAGCTTTTCCTACCTTTATTTAAGGGAAAATAGAAAAATAAGTGTTGGGAATGGTTCACCCTTCTTGTTTCTCATGAATGCATATAATAGAACATAATAAAATAAAATTTAAGACTTGGTTTTTCTCCCTTCAGCACAAATGGATTGCAATGGAAGAAGGGCATGCAAGAATGATGTTCTCTTAAGCAAATGTTGACATGATGACATGCTGGGTGCCATCCAACAACTGCAGTGGTTAGATGGGAACAGAGGGGTCATCAAAGTGCAGCACAGGAGGGGACTGCAGGTCTCAGGTGTGGGCAGTATAGATTCCTCATCTTTGCACATGATTCATTTCCTGGCAAAAATGCTTCTTTTATTTTTATTCCTTTTCCTTCTCTACGGTCAGTTTTCAAATACTCATTTTTGAGGATTTTCTCAAGACCCTCCTAAGAGTCTTCCATTGGTTGAGTCTACCTAAATCCATCTTGCTTTTTTTAATTTTCCCTTTATCTTTCTCCAGCTCCTTCTTTCTCTTTCTTCGATTCTCCCTTCGTTAGTTGAACTCACTTGTATTTGTAAAGCTTTTGCAAATGCATGCCTTGCATCATATATTTTTCTATACTTATGTGTACACAGCCTTTTATTTCCTGCCAACCTTCTTGAGGGTTTTGGCCAATCTTTGCCATTCTAAGTGTTACATAGTATCTATCATTGGACACATTGATAATTAACAATTAACCATTGCCTTTATTTAGTATGGAAACAGCATTGGTGTGGAGGTGTGGTTAACAGTCCCAGCAATTTATTAACTACAGTGTATTTTCCCTTAAAGGTGATTAATAACCCCATCCTCAGTGCTTTCATTTCTAAAATGTATCATTCCAAAATATCTCATATATCTCTAATGTTGTGTGGCCTGATATCCATGCTTATTTTTATGTGTTCCATTTCAAATGCAATGTTTTCCCCAAGATATCTAGAAGTTTTAACACTATAATAAGAATATAAGACTTGAGCTGGAATTTGGGGAAAAGAGAAAGCTATATATTTTGGGGTATACAATATGTTATATACATTTTGAATTTATATTTAGAGCTATATGTAGTTTTTCTAGATTTTCTTCATACTTAATAAACGTTGAATTAACCAGATCTGAGAGTAAGTACTAAATGTCTGTATTCATGTAATTAACTTAACAAATACACAATAAGTTTTAATATCTGCACATAATAATATTTATGAAAATGTGTGTGGAATCTAATTGGATTTGTCTTATAAACTGTGGTCTTCAGAGCATCACTGAGAATGATTTTCTATAGTCAACACATCTCTAAACGTTATTTTGAGATCTTAAAGTTTAGTCATGTTTTTTTGCATGTTTAATGTTATCCTAGGTTTCCTTCCAGTTTATCAACTCCATTGGAAGGTCTATATTTACCTCCTAATGAACTATGAAGGAAGTAAAAGATATGCAGAGAATGTTCTCCAAACTCTTTCCACAGACAAAAGTGTTCTTTGGAAATTATTATTCTGGATCCATACTTTGTATTTCGAAAGGAGTTGAAAATGAGGTATTTTAAGAGAAGCCCCCAATGTCAGAAATATTAAGCACTTAATATATAAATAACTTTTAAAATCCAGACCCTGAGGCCAATAATTAATGGCAGTGCTTCAAAACATGTTCATTGGAATTAACTGTGTAAGAGAAGAACTGCTTTGAGCTTGAGTGGTAGTATTATATTCATTAAAAAAAAAAAAAGGACTACCACAATTCTGGTATCTTGACAAGCTACAAAATCACAGAACAGAGAAGAAAGCCAAGAGTCAGACTAACAAATCAAGAGAGAACTGACTTTTGAAAATACGTGAAGTCAATTCAGTGAAGAAAGAAAAATCACTCCATGAATGGAACTGAAAGAACTGATACTCATGTGTAAAAACAGTGCATTCCAAATCATGCCTTCTAACA
Source organism: Urocitellus parryii (assembly GCF_045843805.1). Lineage (NCBI taxonomy): Eukaryota > Metazoa > Chordata > Mammalia > Rodentia > Sciuridae > Urocitellus > Urocitellus parryii. The sequence continues at coordinate 71,796,993 of NC_135539.1, read as the reverse complement.
TGTGTTATATATTGACCATGAATTCATAAGTCCTCTGGAAAACGTAGAAAAATCTATTCCATTATCTCTTTACTGACCAACCATAATACAGCAGAGTTGAGGAAATGCTTAAGCAGACGAGCAATTCCAACAACTTACAGCAAAGCATGGAAGTGAACCTCATTAATGAAGGACATTGAGAAGCTGGAGAATTTAAAGGGGGTAAAGAAAAGAGTGTCATCAGAATTTGGATAGCACTGACGGGGCAGTTTTGTAAAGATGATAGCTACTTGTCTGATATGTTGTTACCATTTCTTCCTATAAAACAAGACCCATGGGACTGTAACCTCACTTGAGAAGGAATAGGAATTCACATTAATAATATTAACTAGTGCAGCAGCATCGCAATCTATCACGCCAAATGACTTCCTTAATACATAACAAACAAATATTTATCAGGTGGGTAGAATTTGCATAAGTTAAAACACCTGGGATCAATAGATTTATAGCTCAACTATCCCTGAAGTTGATAATTCATAACCTTTTATATCTGGAACATGGAGAAGAATGATGAATTTGTTTAATAGTGGTTGCCAAGCAGCCAACCCACAGAGTCCAGGAATTAAAAATTCATTTACTACTTAAAAGAAGGCCTTCAGGCTTCAGAGTGTATTTGTACATATCTCACACATGATTCTAACAAACCTCACCAATGAACTGCATCTTAGAATCAAGACATTAGAAAGTAAATATATTTCTAATGTTAGTTACACTGACAGCCACAAGTGATAAATGACATCTTAGTTCAAGGGAACAGACATAATTATAAAAACAGAAATAACATTAAAAATGAAATCTTCTGGGCCTTGTAGTGATGATGCTAGATTGTTAAAAAAAAACCACTCTGTGTGAGAAGACCAAGCCATATATGATATACTTTTAAATATTTTAATTAAAATGAATTTCTTAAATATTGCTGATAAGGGGTAAACCATTATTTGGAAAATGGTTATTCTGAAAGATTATTCTCTGAGGGTTCTAGAAAAATAGATTTTTACTTAGTGCCATTTATTTGCTCATGCATCCCATGTTTTCTATTTTAAAGGTTAATATTAAATTTTTAAAAGAACTTAGAAATATATATATATATATATATATATATATATATATAAATGATTTCAAACACAAAAGAGAATTTTTTTTGCAAATGACTTTGTTAATCAAAATTATTTTCCATTTTTCATTTGATTCCCTGAAATAATTTTATATTTTATGGGACACTGAATCCAAATGTTTTAAGGATTAAATAACATTGTGAATTCAATATGATATGTAATGACATTTTTATTAGCATAGTCAATAAAGCCCATTTTAAACATCTTTCATGTACAAAGTAGTGTGTCATCAATGAGGGAATTCAAGTTGATTTTCTAAGGAAGACTTACAGTCTTTTTAGAAAGAGAAGATTCAGTCATAAAATGATAACAATGAAAAAATGGGTGGATTATGAATGGAATAGACCATGTATTCTAGAGAAACCAGAGTAATAGCTGTATTAAGACATGTAGAACTCAACATCCATCCACTTTTATCCACATTGTAGTCTTTTATCCTGTATAAATACTATTTCAATTTTATACATGGAATAAAGAGAAAAGCAGCCAATCAAGAGACCTTGGTTTTGTTTTTTATTCTGTGTAATTTTTTTATTTATTTTTCAATCTTGCACACCAAGAGAGTTAAATTAGATGACCTCATTCAGTCTGAAGATACACATGTCTATTAATTTCTAAAGAGTTTGTTGACATGAACACCCTCTTTTTTATTGGTTGTTCAAAACATTACAAAGCTCATGACATATCATCTTTCATACATTTGATTCAAGTGGGTTATGAACTCCCATTTTTACCCCAAATACAAATTGAACACGCTCTTTATTCATATAAACCAAGTCAAAGCTGGAAGAAAGTTATTGGGGATATTGAAAAATATACTTATGTGCATGGTTCCTTAGTTGCATTATTTTTAGGATCTATATAATGTTATCTCCTTTGACTAAATATAGGGGCTCTGCAAGCTCTCATGGTCAATCTGTGGTCAGGAACTGTGGGTCTATGGAAGTCATTACCTTGTGATCATGCACCATATTGATCAGGCATACAGTATGGAAACATTCTCAAAGATGTCTAAAAGTCTCTACCCCAATGTTATAATCACTTCTGCTTCTTTTAGCTTGACATAAAACACCAAAACATTAACAAATGCTTTGAAAAGAACTTGGCATCTCATACACTTGGGGACAACATACCCAGTATACCTAACAGCAAAATCCTGTAAGGCTTAAATTTTTTCTCTCCTCTTCCTCCCTTCTGCTACCTTCTGCTTTCAACACAAATTTGAGGAATATCACTCAAATTCACAAACAGCCCAAGGCACAATGAAAACAAATGTGAATATTATCATGAAAGATGTAGTGAGTGAGTACTCCACATCACACAGAGATATCCAAAATGAAGTATGGTAGTTTTACCAATCAAATTCCTCTTAAAATTTATTAGTCATGTGACAAAATAAATAAATCCTAATGTAAATCCTTTTTTAAAAATTGTTTTAAATGAATTAATAACTGCCTTCCTAATCTTTATAAAAATTTGGATTTAAAATGGGCTTTATTGACTATGCTAATAAAAAGTCATTATATAGCCTATCGTAGATATTTAGTTCAAGAAAAGTCAGAATCACTTATTACTCCCCTGTATCAAGCCACAAAATACCTGGAAAATGTCATTTTATTAAACAGGCTTGAAAAACAAGGGACAAATAAACACACACACACACACACACACACACACCACACACACACACACACTGAGTCTAGACAAAGTCCCAAATTGTAAAATTTAAATGATCACAGGACAATAGGGTTCCCCTTCTTGGTACTACATAGTCTAATAATGAATTTATATGGCAAAGCAACATTTGAATGATATGAGACCAAGGGAAACATGAAGAACACGAGGGACATTTTATAATTGAGCTAGGTCTTATTATAGATCTCTTACTTTAAACACAAAAATAAACATTTTTCATTTCAAAATAAAATTATTCAAAGTGTTAATGAAATAATACTTAAAAACAAAGCCATAGGACACTGTCTATAGGGAACTCTTATGTTGATGCATGCTTTTCTGGAATATAGGACATGACACATTTTGGAGCTAGACATGGAAGTCTCTGTGCACTAACCTCCAGCTAAGCTGAGGGACTTTGTGCATGTTACATAAACTTTTGGACGGGCTTTCTTCCTCTGCACAGCAGGATGACGTGGCAGGATTGTCAGGGTGTTTGGTCTTAAGAGACATGAACTGTACAAGCTTCTTTATGATCTCTCGGCTGCTCAATTTAAAAACTCTCTTTAAGAGTATGAAGTTACCCAGTCTTTGACTAATTTCCATAGTCTTAGACATAGCCATGGAGAAAGGTTCTTTTATAAACCCATCCATTAATTGAACTTCTCTGATCAAAGTGGTTGAAAAACATTTCAATAAATTCTGCCTTTTGTTTACTCACTGGTCTTCTATTTTATTTTTGTTTTCTTTTTTCTTGACAACTAGTATCTAAAAAAAATATATATTTAGGTCTTCACATTGCAGGCAGGGACCTGTGCTTCAATGGTGGTCATTTGGCTTTTGTTTTTACTTTTTGCAATCATTTTTGATTTGCTGGACATTTTTCTGAGTTCTATAACTCTAGTATGTCAATATGACATTTTGACATGCAACTGCTAGGTTATAAATTGGAAATTTGTATGAAATAATATAGTGATAAGACAATATGATCAAGATCAAGATAATTTAGTTGTAGCCTCTATTCCAGTCCTTAACCTTCTATAAGACTTGCAGCAAACCTTAGTAATACTAGTTATATTTTCCTCAACAGAAAATATTGGTTGGAATGATGATAGAATGCTTTTTAACCTAGTTCTACTTTTAAAAACATAGCAGTGTATGTGAAATAGCATAGGAAGGACTTCTTCAATTTAAACAAATACATAAAACCAAAAAGCATTTGATGAAGTATGGTTTGTTCAAATTACTTATGAACTGTAGGCTTTCCTTTCTATGTATAAACATGCAAATACCAGGTAGGATTCTTCTGTCCTGGTATGCATACTCCTTTAGAGGAACACATAGAGAAGGAATCCTTTTCAAAATTTCAATACTGTTTAGAGCAGTTGGAGTTATTGTTAATACTATGTACTGTGTTTCCACATAATTCATTATGTCAGCACTTTGTTAGGATGACATTAAAGTTGGCCAGCATAGTTTCTGAGAGCCGAATAAGCTGTTGTTTTCCACTAGAAAATAGTCCACTAAAATATCCATAGCTTGGTTGTTTGTAGCCAACTGGTTATTTAACTGTTTAATTAATTTTTGCTTTTTCGCTTTCACCTGCATTGAAGGTAAGATAATGCCATCTATTCTCTTTGATAGTGAAATATTGGAAACAGTCACTTCTGCCCTGCACTGGGGGCTCTTGAGCAGTTCCTGGAGGAAGGAGATTTAGACTAGGATTGACAAAAAGATGGGCATTTCAACCAGAGTGATCTCCTGGTATTGTGAAATAAATACACTAGCAGAGAGCATCTCCTCATGTCATTATAAATCTTGACTGGTCCCGTGTAAGACACTTTATATGGTCTTAAAAGGGAGAAAGAGTATCAACACAGGTAGTGAGGAACACTCAGGACAAACCCATCCTTAGAAGCTGTGAGTCTCTTAGTTCTTGTCTTCAATCATCCCAAAAGTGGCATTGATAAGTGGGAGCAGCTGACTATCAGATAACCTTGATTCCCACTGTGAGTTCACTTGGATTAACTTGGCCAAATATTTTTATAAAGTTAAAAGCATCATTTAGATATTATATTCTCAAATAATTTTTTTCCTTTTCATTTGATACAGTAGAAATAAGAATTGAAATTTCTTATTTCAATTCTAGCCCTTTCCAATTTCTCTATAAGGTTAGAAAAAAGTTAACTTCCAATCTGCATTTACAAAATTTGTGAGATTTAAACAATGGCTCCAATGTAAGATGCATTTGAACATTAAATGTTATAATAGACCTAGGAATACATTGAACCCTCTCAAGGCAATATAAATATGAAAGGTATTATTATTCATATCTCAGGCTATTTTTTCTCATCCTTAAATAAAGGCATATGTGTAAACCATTACCTGGTTAAGTTTTGCACATCCAGTAGTTTGTGAAGATTGTATGTATATAGATACATTAAATTGTGCACATTACTTTTGTAATATCTGATGCTGCATTTTTTCTTGATTAGCACAAAATATAAGAAGCCACCGTCCTTGGACTTAAGAAGGTGAGGAGCATAGGAAACTTATAGATCTATCTCACCTTCATTTGTCACTGAAAATCAACAAAAAGGAAAACTTGAGTAGACAGTCAGCGAGGTGGTCAAAGAGCATAATGGGAAATGCTGTGTTTACAAATTGTAGGAAAACTCAGCTTTGCAACCCATGTATTCTATTCTTGTCAGCAGACTGGAAATATCAGTATTTTATAAGACTGAGAATTGTTGGATCAGTTGTACCTGGATATCTGGTCTTGGGGCAAGAGGCTGCTGTCTCCTCAGCTTCTACTACACTGGAGCTACCCTGCAAGTCAGAGAAAGCTCCTTTGCAGAAAGCATTCTGGAAGACATCACCATCTGCATGGGGATTTTACCAAGCAGCCCGCTACAGGGCTGTGTTCACAGGACTAGTTTCTGTGATTCACAACAATAAACAGAAGAAAATGGTCATTGACATTTGGGCTCTAAAAGATCCCATTTTAAGCGTGACTTTGAAAGGTACTTTTCATAATCTCAATGTTAATTTAGGAAAACTTTAGGAAGATTGTTCTGGCTTCTCTTTTTCTTTTTCTTTCTTTTTTCTTTTTCTTTTCTTTTTTTTTTTTTTTGATTTTGAAGCTGTTTGTTTTCTACACAGGAAAACATATTGTTCCTTCTGGTTTGTCCTGAGAACAAATTACTCTAAAATGGCTTAGAGAATATGGGAGATTGCTTATCTTGCTATATTTAATAGAATAATACAAACGTGTAAGCTTTGACTACTTAATAAGGAAAAGATCTTCTGCCATCATGTGGAATGTTGGAGAATCTTCCCTTGTTTGATGTTTTTGTTTCTTTGCTGGCTTCCCTGTGAAATAAATTGAATTTCCTGACAGAGAAGTAATTGTTATGGCCACAAATAAAATGTTTAAAAATCGTGGAGTAAACAAGGCAAAAAGATTAAAAAAAAAATTAAATCTTGTTTATGTGAATGCTACCTTTCTCATGAGACAGATTTAAGAAAAAAAAAAAAAGAATAAGAAAAACCTTCCAGCTAATAAATATATCACATAAATTAGAAATGGAGAAAAAATATTTTTTTCCTAATCTTTTCTTCTTCTCCTGAAGAGTTTTCATAATGAGGACTGACCAGAATGTCTCAAATTAACTGAACAGTGACATTTTATTTATTTATTGCTGCTTTCTTTGGATATGATAAGTATTTTGGTGGCATCATTCAGTATTACCAGAGTGTTTATCACATCTCAGCATAGCTATTAAAAATATCTTTTCATTTTCCTCACATGTCTCTCATTTTATCTCATCAATTATTTTGTAACAAAAGTTAGAGACTTCATCAGACCTGGAAACGCCTCTTGCCAATAAAGTAGGAATACTTGATTCTACCTGCCACACAGGGACCCGTTTCAAAGGAAATTTTTGACCCAGCTGTCATTCATGCTTAATTTATATGCTAGAAAGACCCTTAACCAGACGCCACATATTTCTTGTTGAAGTGATTCATCATCTTCCACAAGTAATACAATCATCTCTCGTGTGGGAAGAGAGGTAGAAGAAATGCATTGGAAATGGACAGCATTAAATGAAAGGAAGAATGGATCCAAATTATCTCTTATTATTAGGGCAGAAAAAAAATGTGCTGGCAGCAGGAAAGACATTGTTAAGTATCGCTGCTGACTTTGCAAGTGCCATTCTAAAATGAAATTCCCAGGTTTTCATGGAGGACTCTATCTCTATGTAGTTGGACTTATGAGGTAGAGGCAATTTTCCACTCCTTCACCTAATTTTCCACATAGATTCATCTCTCTTTCCTCCTTTAAATACCTTATGGAAAACTTACTTTTCCCCTGAATTACAGAATTCAAGGAATGAAGGAGTTAAACCTATTTCTTTCGGTGAGGGGAAAGTTGTTTCCTGCAAATATATCTCAGTAGCCTAGGAGAAATGTTCTGCTAGATTAGGTTGATTGAAAAACTCCGCTGATAAGAAAGGAAATGAAGAAGAGGTACCTGGAACTGTGTCCCTCATCCTATCTAGAAGACTGGTCACTCCATCATTTTAAACTATTTCTCACAACTCCTTTTTCCAATGGGCTCTTCTCCCACGGAATTATATATGATCCATAATATAAACATCCAATTTCCTCACTTTCTTCACATGTACGCAATTTATTTTAAATACACCTGTGGACTGGAGATGTGTGTATGTGTGTGTTTGTGTGTGTGTGTGTGTGTGTGTGTGTGTTGGGGGGGGCTATGCAAGTGTTTTCCTGCAGAAATGTTGGTGTCAAATTTAGGGAAAGGGAGAAGGTTACAATAGGAAATGGTTATTCAAATTTTACTCAGGATAGTAAGTTCTTTTTTCTTTATCTTCTTGCTGTGCATTTTTGATGTGTTTGGTACACTGTGAGTCACTGGCCCCATAGAAATGCTTGTTGTGATCTTAGTCACCAAGGATTTATCAGTCAGTTAGAAATTTAGAACTAATTGACCTGAACAAGGGGTTTGGTAAGCTTCTGTGTGCGTGTGGTGGCGGTGGGGAGGTCTTCTTAGCATGTTTTACAGGATCCAGGTCAGTATTTGTATTTGCTCAGGAGGGTAACAACATGTGACATGGTAGGGGGATTTTTCTCTTCCCACTGGGAAGTTCTTAAAATTATTTGTGTATAATGGTGTTTTGTCCACTCTGCCACTGATAGCAAGAAGCCGAACTTGAGTTTGGAATATATCCTGTTGCTTTAGCTTTTTATTAATGATTTTTATCTGGAATCTTCAGTTATAAGCTAAGTTCCTGGGAGTCAAGGGTGAAATCTCTCTATTTTGAGTTATGTATTTGTATCTTTCAATAAAATGCCATGTTCACTGGAGAGACTCAGTATTTATCACAATGGGTGTGTGATAAAGAGCTAGGAAAGCGTGTGTGTGTGTGTGTGTGTGTGTGTGTGTGTGTGTGTGTGTGCGTGCGTGCACTACGGAACTGTTCGCGCAAAGAGAGAGAGAAATCCAAGAAGAAAAGTATTAAAAATAAGAAGAAATGGTATCAGAAAAGGTAAATTGTTGATATTTGTTGTCAGTGCTATCTCAGGGAGACCTATTTAAATATAAGGTTACAGGTTGGAATTCATTGTCAAGTCAATTTACTCTGTGCTCCAAAATCATTCTTTGATGGTGAAATATTTAAAGACACCCTAGCTTTTACTATATGGCTTTCTGAGTTGGATTTCTAAAGCCAGGGGCCAGAGATCTTACCATACTTTCTTTGGTTCACTGATAAGCAGCATGCTCTTCTTCCTCTAATAATCTATAATCATTAAGACTGCTAGCCGTTGTCTTGGATTGTTGGTTGGTTGGATGCAGTGGTACCTGGATAATTTTGAGTTTGCTTAGTTTGAACATTGAAATGCTGCCAAGATACACCCTTAAAATTAAAAACCAGCATTTTACATTTCCCTTATGATTAAGAATCTACATGTGAAGTACTCAGGATGCACTACTATCCTTTCTGGAAACTGTAAGAAACATACAGAATTCAGAAAGAGAGGCACATGATCTTTTATAATATCATTAACTTTAAATTATAGATCTTTATGAGTCCTTTCCTGATATTAACAAATATCAATCTCCATTGTTGTACAAAACTTAATCTAAGTTATTTGTACACTTTCATAAATTAAAAATAAATAAAGCTTAGAAACCAGGTAAGTCTCTATGGAACAACTGTCCTCATGGCAGGAACACATGGAAATGATAGCTTTTTCTAATTGTGTGTTAGGGGAAGTTTAAATAAATAAATTGCCAATTATTTTGAAAGACCTCAGTACAAAGTGTATTAAAAAGATGAAGCACAATCTCTGTGGATATGCTCTTGAGATACTCAGTACTTAACTGCTTCTTGGATATTTTTGCTGTTAAGAGCTCTTAAGGCAATTACAGTAATGTAGAGATTTTCAGATGTGACATCGATGACAGAGAGATTTGACCAACTTTTCCTAGATAAGCTCTGGAGGAAATACACTGTGCTGGATTTTTACTTTTCCAAATACGACATTGAAAATTCCTATTGATTTCCATGTTCCATGTTGCTGTGCACCTCTGAGAATTTGTAAGTGTCTCAATCCAGCAAATGCCACAGAAATAACACGAGAGAGAGAGAGAGAGAGAGAGAGAGAGAGAGAGAGAGAGAGAGAGAGAGAGAATTGGAACTAAGTGAAAGATTAATGGAATAAAGTGCAAAAGGTTTATATTGCTGCTGTTCTGTTTTGTCATGCCTTGCTGGTCAAATGGTAAAGACTTGGGTTTTCCTCATTATTAGTTCATAAGAAGACACACAGAAGGACAAATTCATTGCAAATAAAATTTCCCTCTGTATTCTCTAGATGTTAATTAAACAGCAAAACTCCCTCTTCCTTATGCCAAAGGTGTGTCGGTTTCAGTGAATAAGCTGGCTGGAATGTTTCAATTGCAGTTGGCCTAACAAGCAGAAGGGGTGGCTGATGGATAGTCACAATTCCACAACCAAGGGGGCTGTTTAGCTCATCTGTTGCTGCTCCTCTGAATATCATTCACCATCTCCAGAAAGTGAAATAAGAAGTCCTATAAGAAGTGTATTTACTGGGTGGCATAAAATGTCTTTGGACTCTTCTCAGTTTTCACAACGGCTGCTTCAATGTTTTTGCAAACTTGAGATTGTGTTGATGTGGCAAAGTTCAAAGGCAAAGTTTACCATTAGCAAAGTAAGAATTACATAGCAACCTGGAATCCATACAGGAATGTTCCAAAATTTATGTTGTAGCAAGTCCTTGGCAATGTGTTGTGTTGTGTGTGTTTCTGGAATGAATGTTAGCACAGGTGTTTCAAGAACACTGTGTGCTTTAGCTCAGAATTAAGTAACTATGGCCTGGTGGCACAGATAATTTGAATTTAGATTGATCATTTAAAATTTAGATTATGATTGTCATAAATGGGGAAAAACAATAATCTTGGTGTCTGTATACACAGTGTTGCTTCACAAAAATGAAAGTGAGTCTCCTAGTAAATGTTGAACAGATGTGTGGGGTAACTTATTTGATGCATAAATTTGTGTTACTTTGTCAAGAAAATTCCAATAAGAATTCATAAGATGACAGCCGAGAAAGGATAAATAATATTTAAAAGCTCACAATCAAATAGGCAAGAGGACTATGTGAGGAAACATCGTCTATCATGATTTATGTAGGGAACATGGAGAAGCATAAGAGCCATTGATTCAGCCTGGAGAAGATGTTGGTGTGAGATGGACAGGACTGGGAAAGCTGTCCTGAAAGAAGTGAGTTTATTTCAGAGTGGTCTATATATTTGAGACCAAACTAGCAGGCTATTGCAAGGAATCAGCTTGTCCTGTTGTGAGGTCTGGCTGAGCAAGTCCAACACCTGCAGCACAGGTCACCACTGAGACAAACTGGAACTCCAGGCATGGCAAGGTGGTGACCCATAGGTGGAATGCGCTGAGAGCCATAGCCGAGTCCGAATGACGCATGGCATTTTTGCCAGAACAGAGTGGTTGAGAGGAGGGATTTCCGGTTGGTGGTTCCTAGAGAAGGCCGGGTGGGTGGCGTTGGCGGAAGATCGCGCGTGCAGTGCTGGTAAGAGTTGAAATAAAGTAGTTGCTGTTTGAACCTACAAGGCTTTGTGGCAGCTCAGTTATTCGTGCCCAGCCAGACTGTGTCAGAATCTATTCTTCAGTGCAGCTCGCAGCAGGTCAGCTAACTGAATTGGTCCCGTTTAAACCATCTATACTAATCTCTTTCACTTCACGTCAAGTGGTCATCAACATTAAGTGCATTTGCAAAACACTTTATGACTCCTAAATTAGTGTTTGACTTAATAATTAAAGACAGTAGTATATTTGAGTTGACAATTCAGAAAAACCACCATGCCTTGTGTCAAAAATAAATAAAGGTCATCTCAGAAAAATTGAGATACAAGCAACAGAGGGTGATAGACCTGTCTTTGCCTCTCTCATTCTTTTTTATTTGTCAGAAAGTGCTAAAAAAGAAAACATAATCAGTTATTTAAACATTTTATCAAAATCATGCTAAAGAGGTTTTCAAATGGCCATATGATCTAGTTGACTGTCTTTGTCGGAGCTGAGCTTGTGTTTCTATACATGTGTGGTCTTTCTATACACTATGAAATATATGAAGCTACTGATTGCTATTTTTTTCTTTCATGGCCATATACAACACATTAAAAATTCTCTTCATGTGATGTTATGAAGTTTTCCCTGGTGGCATTATTCTCCCCAACTAAACCCCCAAATGACTAAACTGTTCCCCATGAAGAATCAAATTTGTCACTCCTTCATATGTTTTAAAAATGATCAGTTTTACTTACAGAAAATTTGGCATAAGATATTCTCCACATCTATGCAACGTCTAATTGAATAAGTTTGGATATGTGCACTTGTAAGGAGGAGAGCAAGCACATCTATCACCACCCAAAGCAATGCTCAGCATTTGCAATTCCTCCTCTTTGCTCTCTCTCCATTCCTTGGAACTACTCATCTAGTCTGTGTCCCTACACATTAATATACATTTTCTGAAACATTATATAATATAGTTTGGTAAGTTTTTTATTGGACTCCTTTCATCAACTAAACTCATTTTCAAGTTCATTTATGTTGTTGTTTGTTAAATGTATTAATTTGTTCCTTTGATATTGATTAGTAGTATTCTATTACATGGAAATGCAAATTTATTTATTCAAAGGCCAGTTTAAGAAACTTTCGGGTTGTTTTAGTTTGAGATTACAAACAAATAAACAAACAAAACCAAACACAAAATCTAAACCCTGCTTAGATCATTTGCACACAGGTATTTGTGTGGATATGTTTTGATTTATCTTGCATAAATACCTAGATTTGAATGTCTTGGTCATATGATAAATGTATTTCTACCTTCTTAAGAAACTGTCATGCTATTTCCCATAATGATTGAATCATTTTGTTTTTATACCCCAGTGCATGAGCATTCCACTCTTCAACAAGGCCTTAAATCTTATTAGGATCAGATGGCTTTTTAACTCTTAGCCATTCCAGTAGTATTTAGAAACATATAACAATATTTTAAGTTTTCATTTCCCTAATAGATGATAACATTGAGCATATTTTCATATGCTCATATATTGTTTTATATTGTCTTGGGGGAAGTGTCCCTTAAAAATTTTAGCCTATTATTTATTGGGATGTTTGTCTTCATATCATTGAGTTTGATTATTTGTTATATATATATATATATATATATATATATATATATATATATATATATATGCTTGCATACAAGTCTTTCATGAAACAGAATTTGCAAACATATTCTCACAGTCTATAGTATATGTTTATATTTGCTTGGTCTCTTTTATAGAGAAGCAGTTTTAAATGGGATGGAATCCAATTTATCAACTTTTATTTTGATCGAAGTTTCGACGTGCTAAGATAGCTTTGCTCAAAGCTGAAGTCACAAAGATTTTTCTATCTTTTCTCCTACAGGCTTTTAGTTTGGGGCTTATATTTATGTCTACAATCTATTTTGAGCTAATTTTCATGTATAATGCAAAGTATGAATCACAATTTATTTGTTCACATATAGATAGCTGATCCAGTACCCTTCAAGGATTTTTTTTTTAATTTATTTTTTTATTTTTTTTTCTGTACTGAAGATTGAAACCAGAGTTTTTTCATGCTAGACGAGACCACTGAGCGTCATTCCCCAACCCTTCCAAATTGCATTTTAAAATGACAATTTCTGACTTCTGAGTTTAGCTCTGATGACTAAAGAACTTGGAGGTTGTCACTCCCACTCTTACAACAAGACAAATTTGAGCAAACAGAAAGTGAAGGAAATTTCTCGAATACATCAGAGAGTTGAGGTCTCAGAGCAAACTTCCATCCTGAAATCTTGAGTGACGGGTGAATCCAGTTTATCAAAGCTAAGATCTGCTTCTTGGGAACAGAAGTCACTATGGCAGTATCCATTAGGAAAAAAGAAGTGGTAATATTGACAAACTTCCAGAGGTTGAATGTGAATTACTAGGCAGTGGGAAGCCCCTTAGTGCTACAATATTGACCTGAGAGGCCACTCTTCAGTAACTTGTACCTCAGGGAACCTCACCAGATTTTCATGGTGGTCTTTTAGGATCCACACTCCTGCCTCTGGCTGGAGAAGGGGAAGAGTAACCAGAGTGAAGATACCAAATGTTCTCCATAGCTCAAGGAGAGAACCAGGTTCCCCTTTGTTTTCCTAATTATCCAGAAAATTCCACCAGGAACATATGTGGAGCAGCTTTTCTATCTCTCTTGGAGCCTGTGACTGCATTGTTAGAGGTCCAATGCCTTGAAAACAGTTATTTTACATATTTGTTCCATTTTTAGGTTATTCTAGATGTAGGGTAAATATGGTCCTCTGTACTTCATATGCAGAATTCCCAAATTTACCTTAAAAAAGAGCAACTCAAGAATGTCCTTCAATTGAGATTTTATATGTTTCTAGCAATTTATAACAGATTTTGTATTAACAGAAAAATGAACAGGATGTGAAATTTCTTGTATTTTATTAGGTTTGTGTCAATGGTGAGTCAATGGTAATGTTTTATTTACAGTTTTTTGTTGTTGTTATTGCTTCTAATTCCTTTCAAAAAATTGCCATTTCACAAAGCCTGGAAAGGTGTGCCCTTGAAAATGCTAAGGTGAATTTGACTCAGGTGAGTCAAGTTCACATTTATAGCCACTGTTCCCTCATCTTCTGAATTCTGATGTCACATAGCATATACAGTTCAGTTAATATTTATAATAATATATTGAGATTATCTCTTTTCCTCAATAGACTATAAACTCATTAAGAGTAGTGTGCATATCTTATTCATCCTTTAACCCTTGGTATCTATCCTGATGCCCTGAAAGCAATAAGCCCTTAATGCATGCTTATTGAATTAAGTTTAATTATTCTGTTTCCTGAATGAGTATATTTAGATAGAAATATAATCCTGAGTATATTTTGCTAAAAATGCACTCCCTCTTTCAAGTGTAGATGTTTCATTTTGCATATAAAGAATAAAAACCTGCTTCAGAAATTTTCTACTCTTTTATTAGTGAAAAAACTTGTAAAATTTGTCCAAAATATACATCTTTAGTTATATAATTTCACATTAAAACTCTACTTTTTTGTGGTTCTTGTCTTCTATTTTGGTTTCTAATTGGTATTCACTTGATTTATAAATCCCGTTGGCATTATTCTTCTTATAAAGGCACTTTGTCTATCTAAATTAAATCTCATTCACTTGATTTTCTTTTACATCTTAAACTCTCAAGATCCATCTGCAATTTCTCTGTTTTTAACTTTCTAGTCTTGAGTATGTAATCTCCTCATTTGCAATCATCTCTAGGGTTTGTTCAAGTTTTTTTTTTCCTTCTCTTAAAAGTTAACATATTAGAAGGATATTGACCACAGGATTAGTTACCTTTTGAAAGAGCCTCTTAATTTTTTGGTTTTCCTTCAGTATTCATTGTTTTCAGCCATGAAGCATCGTTGATGTTTCATGAATTTAGCAAAATGAAAAGCCCTCGATTGTTTGTATTTCAGAAAGAAGGTGATTAACTCAGTCTAAGTTTGATCTTGGACCCAAGATCAAATCAGAGATGACCCTGATGTCCAGGGAAGCATGATCTTCAACCTTCAAGAAGTTCTGGAGTTAGTGACTACTCAGTAATTAAATTTAAAACCAAAATTCACAGTGTCCTTGAGAACCAACTGTTCATATTTAAGAAGATGAGCAACTCATAAGGTAATTATTATTTCATGTCAATATTAGAAATTACTACTAATCTTATCATCCTCTTACCTTCATATGTATTTATTTGTCTTTGATTAATAAATTGTCTCATGCATGATATTTTTACTTGTTCATGTATGATACCTTTTAAAGAACAAAGAGGTAGATAAACCCTATAGGAAATATCAAAGCCTAAGCAAAATTCTTATGAAGATATCATAATTTTTCATCAAAATTCCTTAATTCAATTGCAATGTTAAATGCAAATATATTAAAATTATACTATAATTATGCAAATCATTTCTAATGGTTGGAATGATAGTTGACATAGAGCTAATAATGTTCCCCTACTGTAACAAGAAATAGTAAAACTCCTTTGCAGGCCCAATTTGTTTAATCCTTTTTTACCATGTGGCAATGGAGTTCAAATCATATAGAAAAAAATAAGAATATTAACTAATAAAGTGTGTACTGTAGAGTGACATTAAATTGCTTCCATAGGAACTTAATGGGATAATGTATGTGAAACTATTCAGAGAATAACAAATAACAATTGTAAAACATTAATTCAGGTCATGACTACTCTTAGTTCCTCGCCCAAGCCTCCAACTGGAGACAAGCATACCAAACTCTATTTTTTAATGAGAGCAGTTCAGCAAATTATGATAATAGTAATGACATGTTAATGTAATAAGACTCTAGATAATAATGAAAAGTATATATGTGATTAAGAAGCTTATTTCCATATATATTTATCAATATTTATGTTACAACATAAATCAGAACATATATTTAATATATTATATCAGACATTGTGCTTGACATTGTGACTTAGTTGTAAAAATATCTGATTCCTATAGAAAAGGAGAGAACCTTTCCAAACTCATTCTATGAAGCTGGTGGTATCTTCATACTAAAACCAGACAAAACCACAGCAGGGAAAAAAAGTTAAGACCCATATCTTGATTAACACAGGTGCAAAAATTCTAAACAAAATACTACCAAATTGTATACAAAACCACATTAAAAAGATAGTGCACCACGATCAAGTGCAGTTCATTCCAGGGATGCAAGTTTGGTTTAACATAACAAAATCAATAAATGTAATTCACCAGATAAATAGAATTAAAGACAAGAATCACATGATCATCTCAATGGATGCAGAAAAAGCACATGATAAAATACAGCATCTATTTGTGTGTGTGTGTGTGTGTGTGTGTGTGTGTGTGTGTGTACATTCACAAGACTCAGGCCCTAACTGGAATATGTTACATTCCATACATGTACAAATTTATCAAAATGGACTCTACTGCCATGTGTAACTAAGAACCAATAAAAAATGCCCATTGTTCTAAATGAAAAATTTGACATACCTCTGAGATATTGAAGAAAATATGTTCAACAAGAAGTTAGAGATGAGTTAAGATTGAGCAAAAGAAAGCATATTAAAGGTGTGGACTTGATAATTATCACATATTAGGAACAATGAGTATAGATAAAATTTCTTAAGTCAATTTCCAGAAATAGAGGGGAAAGGAGCAACAACAAACCTTGGAATTTCCAGAATTTAGACGGTAAGCAGTGGAGGATCTCAGGGAGAGAAACTACCACAAAAATTAGAGGAGAATAGAAAAATAGTGATGGAATAATATTGTGGAAGTCAAAAGAGGGAAAGTACCCATGAAGCAATGATTATATATCACTTGTGTGAGAGATAATCAGGATGATAATGACTCAAAGTATAAATTGTGCATTGACAAAAAAGAGATCATTAATAGTTTAGGAGCAATTGTAGTAATTTGATGGGTGGGAAACAAGACCTGGTAAAGTGAATGGGAGATGAAGTAAAGACAGGATGATACAAATCTTTTAGAAATTTAAATGAGAAAAACAAAGTTATGAATGACATGGAGTCATTGGAGATTGCAGAACTTCATATGCTGAGATAAAAGATCTGGTAGAAAAATATAGAAGGATGATTCTTGTTTCAGCTCTGACATGAAAAGAGCTAAGAAGTAATCATGCTAATTCTTAAGTGAAGAAATTTAGTATAAAATCAAAAGTATTGACCTTTCCTGGACCCATAGGAGAACCAAGGTCTCAAGATGAATCATATTCTGAGACATGGAAAGACAGCCTTGTATAGGGAGATGCAGCTGGGAGCCATTGACTGGCAGGTCTCCTGGAACCATAAAGTGTTAGAAGCACTTAGATTGTTGGAGGCTGGGCATGGGTTTGGGTGAAAATGAGACACCACAGATTTAGAGAGTCTCAGCTCTTTTGTGGAATGGTGATAAACAAAGAAAGATATCCATCTGATATCATGACAGAAGGTAGAATAATCATTGTGAGGTACTTTTAGAGCGTCCTGCATGACTAAGGATTTTCCAGAGCTTTATTCAAAAGTGTGGAGGGCATTCAGCTCCATCCAGACACTTCCAGCCTTCCTGGTTTATGGAAGGAGAAATAAATCTAAAGTGGTCTGTAGGAGTTAGGCTTTAAGGGAAATGTTCTGTAAGTTTTAGCCAGGGATGGGGCAGAGAAAAAGAAAAAGGCTTAACACTGGAAAAACACTAATGAGGGTTACAACTTTGAGACATAGACTCATGAAACACAGATTTAACAAAAAGATTATGAAACCCCTCTTTTCCCCATTCCTTCCTTCACACCCACAGACTTCAGTATAATAATAATGGATTTAAATTGAAAAACTTTGCACAACCCAGCATCTCTGTGAAAAAGTATTTGAGGAATTCCAAAGACAAGAGGGGGAATGGAAACAAGAACACTACATGAATTTGATTTACCCATTATTGATAGCCATAATGAATATCAAACACAACCAGATCATTGAAAATCCTCAAAAAAAGCATAATTTATCTCTATTCTTATTACCCAATCAAGATGCCTGACTTTCAACACAAAATTACAAGTCACAAAGTAAGGCAACAAACATCACCATCTGAAGCAAATCATCAAAAACTGACTGACTCAGATATGAAACAAATATTTAAATCGTGGTGACATTAAAATACTTATAATTAACATTAAATATTCTAATGGAAACATTTTAAAAATGCAAAGATAGATGGGTACTGTAAGCAGATAGGTGGAAAGTCTATAAAAATTTAAAAGGAAATATTAGAAATTGTAAAAAATACCCTAATAGAAATAAAGAATACATTTGATAGCTCATGAGGAGTCAGACTGCACACAACCAAGGAAAGAGTCAGTGAACTGGAAGATAGCTTAATAGAAATTTGCCATACTGAAATGCAAAGTGAAAGTAAAAATTCACAATGTTCAAGAACTGTTCGATAATTTTTTTAAAAAATGTAACATACATGTAACTAGAATGGCAAAAAGGAAAGAAACTGAAAAAAAATTTAAAAATAGTGGTCAAGAATATTTCAAAATTAATGACAGATACAAAACCACTGATACAGAAAGCTCAGAGGAAAAGCAAGTCAGATAAATGCCCTGAAAATCCTTGTATAGTCTACTCTAAAATACAAAAAAAAGAAAGAAAGAGAAACCCACAATATCAACCATATTAGCAGAATAATGGAGAAAATAGTATGATTATAACAATTGCTTTCTAAAAAGCTTTTGACAAAATCTAATACACATGTGATTAAAAAACACTAACATAGGAACAGAGTGGAATTTTTTAACTTGAGTAAGATATCTATAATAACTTGCAACTAATTTTATACTTAATGGTGAAATGCTTTCCCTTAAAAATAGAGAAAAGGGAAATATTGTCCACTTTTATCACTAAATGACATTGTATTTGAAGTACAAGCTATTGCAATACAAGAAAAAAAACAGTAAAGTGTACAAAAAAATAGTAAGAAAAACTAAAATGTTTTCATTCAGATGACACAATTATCTAAATAGAATACAAAAACCCCAAAGAATCTACAAAATATTTGTGGAATTAAGAAGTATAGCAAAGGAGGAGGATGGTTATACACAATCAATTGATGGATAAAAATGAATAATTGGATTTTTAAAATGTTTGAAAATACTACTTACAATAGCACCCAAAATTGGAATATTTTGGCAGAAATTAATGAAACATATGCAAAATCCATATGAAGAAAACTATAAAACACTGATGAAAGTAAAAAGAAGGGAGTAAATAAATGGAGTGATATTCTATGTTCATGAATTAGAACTCTCAATATTGTTAAGGTGTCAAATCTTTCCAATTGCATTTAAATATTCAATGTAATTCCAGTAAAAAACCCAGAAAGCTATATTTAGAGATCAACAAATTGACTGCAAAATTTATACTGGAAGGCACGAGACCAAGTTTAGCAAGTAATATAATATAATCTGAAGAATGAAGTTGGAGGATTTAAATTAAATTTAAAGCTAGATTTATCAAGTTTGTGAAAGAGTAGACACATGGAAACATAACAAAAGAAAGGATCCACAAAAAGACCTGCAAAACCATAGCCGTCTGGTTTGGAATACGTCAAGCATATGGTGTTGGAACAATTAAATACCTGTATACAAACAGAAAAACCTGGATAGACCTTTCACTTTCCAAAACTCAGATAAAAATGAATAGTATATTTAACTGTAAAAAGCAAATCCATGGCTTTCAGATAAAAAAAAAAAAAAAACAGGAGAAAATCTGTGTGACCTTAGAGTCAATGATAAGTTTTTAGACAGAACACAAAAAGCACAATCCTTGAGAGACAAAATTGATAAATTGGACTTAACTAAAATTAATGTATATTTGTCAAAACACATAGAACTTTACAACAAAAAGAGTGAATCTTAATGTACGCTAATCAGAAAAATATTAGGAGGTCAAAGAATCTCAATGTACATTCTCCTCAAGAGATCACATTCACACTAATGGTTTTAATTAATTTTCATAAACTGATAATTTCCAACTGTAAAGCTTCAGATTCATATATCACACTTCACATTGGACAACTGCATTTGGATGTTTCTAAAGTATTATAGTAATATATCAACTCTTCTCTCTACACACCCCAACAAAGCATGCTTCTCTCATTTTTTGTTGTTGTGATGAATATAATACTGATTTACCCAGAACCTGTTTCCTCTGACTTGCCTAATTCTGTTCTTTCTTTCTTTTTCTAACAAAAAACCTTCGAATGAATGAATAGCAAATCCAGTCACTCCTACCCTACCCAAATTACTAAAATGACTCTCTAGCTAATTTTCCTACATCCATTCCTGTCTTCTCCTCATGGATTCTATTGCCTAGACATTAGAGATGGAAGCATTCTCTAACTGGCGATAATTTTCACTTGTTTTTAGAGCTACCAACTATGTTGTAAAATTGCATTCACTTTTCTCTACATAAATTTGATATACAAACTCCATGATAAAAAAGGACTGCGTATTTTGTTCACAATTGTGTTACTATACAGCTTAGTAATATATGAATATTACAAAATATATTGACTATATGATAAAATTGGTTAAGTAAACAGGTGAATGTACTCAATAATTGCATAGAAATTAATGTGACTCAAGCTTTTCTGATTCTCTTTCTCAAAAATGATTAAATACTTGGGGTTCAAGAAATGTTTTTATAAAGATGAGAGTGTCAAAAATCATATCCATTCTCTGGTGTAAAGATTTTTAGATGTGTGTTTACCAAAGAGAAAACTGAATGCAATATTGAAATTAATTAATGAATTAATGCATTAGGTAGGCACGAAGGGTAGAAAATTGACTTATTTTTAGTACTGCAATTAGCAGGAATGATACTATATCTAATAAAATTTCTGAGCACATGAATCCACCCAATATTTATGTGTTCTACATGAGGGCTATTAGACCATGAGTAGTCTCTGAGGGTACCCAGTCTTATCAAAGATGCATAAGATTCAATAATTTTGTATCATTTGATTATTGTGTTCATTAGGATACTTGAGACTAACATAAAATTTGATTTTCTGTTGTCTTTCATTATTTACTCAAAGAAATTAAAATGAAATACATTGGGATCTTCAAAGAGTTTGTAGTAAAACACAAAAATAATAATTAATTAGTGCTCATTGGGATTTGTGCTACGGCAAAACTATGATAGGAGGTAACATGTCTGGTCACACAATGTCTTACTGAAGAATTAAACAACAGCAGATGGGGTAGAGAGGGAAGATGGGAGGGGAGGGGAGGGGGGATAGTAGGGGAAAGGAAAGGTAGCAGAATACAACAGTTACTAATAGGGCATTATGTAAAAATGTGGATGTGTAATTGATGTGATTCTGCAACTTGTATTTGGGGTAAAAATGGGAGTTCATAACCCACTTGAATCAAATGTATGAAAGATGGTATGTCATGAGCTTTGTAATGTTTTGAACAATCAATAAAAAAAAAAAAAACCAATGTCTCCCTGACATAATGTCTGGGGGAAAATTTCAAGAACTAGTGGGAAGTCATTAAACAGAAGGAAAGAGGATACTCTAAGTAGGAAGAAGTAATATAGCAGGTACAGAGCGATAGAAGAGAAAGCAGAGAGAGCAGGAATGGTGGAACTGCAACCCGATGCTTACAAAGTGACTGCAGCAGCCGGGGCATGTGAAGGATGAGGACCTAGCTGGAGATGCAGGCAGAGCTGGACACCAAAGCCATCCATCCCTGCCTAAGGTATGGTATGGAATAATAAAAATGCTAGACATTGGTGTAATGCAGTATTAAGGAGGTAATTATCGACACTTGTCATTATGTATTAGAGTCATAGCTGATCACAAATTCTGGGGAAGGCATAAAGTCGTCAAAAGCGGTCAGCCGAATCTGGCAAAATGAAAGTGATTATTGTAATATTTTTGGATTCAGTTCAGAGTTTGAATCTTTTACATCTGTGCCTCCAACCGATTCATTTTGGAATTGGTTCTGAGAACAAATTGACTGGCTTATAGAATTTCCATAGTTCAAGGACTTGTTGCTAAAGCAGAAACGAATCAAGTTTGAAGAGTGACCTATTGCATTTGGTGTGTTGATAACTTTCTCTAGCCATAAATAATATGGGAAAAAAAAGCAACTGCAGGCTTTCTATCTGTAAAAAAAATATATACACGGAAGGAAAGCATTCCTTGTCTCCTTGGAATATAAGTAGTTGGCACTGCACTCTCTTTGTTCCAGAAAGACTGTAACATCTGGCATTTGTAAGTTCATCAATTCCATGTGATAATTTGTTAATGGTTATTTCAATTGTATTTTATAGAATGGGAAAGCAAATACATTTAAATTCTAAATACTGAGATTTAGAATGTAAGACTAAATGATTTTGTCAAACATGTTCTTAAAGAAATCTCTGTATCATTTTTTTTGCAATATAATTAATGTTAATACCAAGTTCAGTGTTGTGCTATTGCTATCCTCACTCAGGGCTTATTTGATTTCCTTTTGATTTTCTCATTGCTGTCAGCACTCCACTGGAGGGCCATTTGGATGTGGCATTTTAAAGGAGCAGATCACCTTTAGTGTCAGTAACTCTCTCCTCTGGATGTCATGTCTTCTGACATCTGCTCTTTTTTTGTCCCTGACTGATGTCCCTGAAATAGGAAGAGAGTCTCTTGCAGCTGACCTTTGAACTCTGTCTCACCATTGTTATAAATTCCCCACCACTTAAATGTTATTGTTCTCAGAAGGTCAGTGGCAACCCAGCAAATACAGGTGTCACCTTATTCATCAATGAATAAAAACAGCTTTTCTTTCTGTTTCAGAGGATAAACACAGAGACAACTTTGGGAGAGAGTCAGCCACATTCATCTTTTTATTCAATAAATAGGTATTTGGTTCTTAACAAATGGGGGAATTAAAACACAAGGGCATTTCCTGCAGAGACTTATTTCCCTCTTTCTTTACAGTCTTGACCTGGCCAATTAGGGTCCACTGCAAGGAAACTGAGGAGATTTTTAGACAATGGGGATGCTTTTGACTTCTTCAAATCATTTTGCTTTTGTGTTGCTCATTGCATAACAGTAATCACTAATAAAAGTGCCCAAATTAAGTGTGTCTCCTTCATCTTGGCATCTCTAGTTCTTGAGCAGACAGCCCTTGTTTGCTCAGGTAACTTG
This sequence comes from Urocitellus parryii, assembly GCF_045843805.1. NCBI lineage: Eukaryota > Metazoa > Chordata > Mammalia > Rodentia > Sciuridae > Urocitellus > Urocitellus parryii. Next base: position 71,773,765 of record NC_135539.1, on the reverse strand, counting down.
TTCAGTCACACTTGCATTTGAATAGTGACAATATGTCCCTCCTAAAGGACATTGCCTCCTAAACTTGTGTAGATTCACAACTGTCTCTCATTTCTTAGTCATGTCCGGAACACTGGGCCCCTGTTTATAAATCAATAAGCCAGTCTCCTTCATCTTGATGATTTTCAAAGTCACCACGCTCATCTGCACCAGCTGTCAGAAGGAGCAGCATGGAGATTCGGAGGAAGGATTGTGAAGCTTCTACTTCATGTTCCAGCAGTTGGAAGTGAGTCAGAATTCATTTCTCTAGCCAGGTGTCATTTAAAGAGAAGCTGAGCAATGTAGTCCAGCTCCTGTCTCAGAAAAAGGACAACAGGGATTGAAGAATATATGACCCATCTTTGCCAAACTGCCCTCATTTTCAGTTGCGGGGGGTGGGGGTAGAAAAGCAGATCCCATAGATCTCTTTAGGCCATACTGGCTGATCCTAGTGTCACCCCTTTTGGGGGACACAAAGTGCTTATATGTTTATGGAAATAGCCACTCTCATTCCAGTGGATCAATGAATGACTATTATTTATTTATTTTTCATACAGGGGATGGAACCCAGGCACATTTTATCACTGACCTACCTCCCTAACCCTTTTTAGTTTATTTCTTTATTTTGATACAGGGTCTCACTAAGTTGCTGATGGCCTCACTAAGTTGCTGACGCTGACCTCAAACCTGCCATTCTTCTGCCTCAGCCTCCCAAGTCACTGAGATTATGGGGTTGTGCCACTGAGCCAGCCCAATGTTCTTGGATGAGATAGAGCTAAGATGCAAGGTATGGACAATGTGTCCAAGCACAACTGAGAGGGCTTTTGTTTTGGGTCAACTCTTCTATTTAAAGGGCATAATAGCCATGTGTTGCCTACTGTAATCTATGAGTCTGCTACTGCAGGTCAAGAACTTATGGGAAGAGAGCAATCTTTCAGTATTCACTCTTCAAAAGGCATTTTTCTAGATGGCTTGTATGCATTAGTTCTTTTGGCTTTCATGACAATCTTATGTTTTAAGAACTATCTCACATTTTATGTGTCACAACTAATTTTTAGAAGCTTTAAATAAGCAGCTTGAAGTTCTGTAGATAGCATATAGAAAAGGCAGAATTTTAATCTAGATTGTTCTGATTTCTGTTTACAGTTTATCTCATCATCCTTTTACCTCTCATCTCATGTTACCTCATTCACTGAGACTGGTGAATGATATCGCTTGACATCTGCCTTTCAATAGTAGACGCTTGATGTATATCTACAGAGAAATGCCGAAGGTGGCTGGCTTCTTTCTGTATACATTGTGCTGATTGAATTTGAGAAATGTTTTGCTAATAGTGTTGAATGTTGGGGTGAAATGCTGTACATTTTTTCTTCTTATTCTCTTCTTCATCTTCTTTATGAGTTATTAAGTAACCACTCAGAAATGTTCATTTTTTAAAGTAATAGTTTTAATAGTAATAGTTTTGTTCTAGTTTGTGGCTCAGTGGTGGAATGCCTGCTTAGCATGCATGAGGCTCTGGGATTGATTCCCCAGTACTACACACACAAACACACAAACACACACACACAATTAAAGTATGGGTTGGGTTAAATCACTTTGTCTATATAGTCATTTTTTTGATTACTTTGACAAACATTTATTTCAAGACCCTACTATGCAGGCATTCTGCTCAGTGCTAGAAAGAGGGTAGAGGATAGAAAGATGATGTCACCTGATTATTCATCTATGAAAGAATGTCTGGGTGGGGGAGTATTCAAGTACTGGAAGAAGAAGGGATTATGTGCTTTTTTGTAGTACAATCACAGTCACAAGAGTTAGATTTTGCATCTTCTATGCATTGTGAGAAAGGACCTTGCCTAGGAAAGTATGCTAATAGTCTGAAAAACATTGGTGCTTTAATGGAAGTCTGATTTGTTTCATTCCCATAGTATGTAGTTTCTGCCTTTTCCTTTTTAACCTCCTTGCTTTCTTTATTGGAATTACTGTTTGTTCACATGCAACCACTGTCTTTGCATCCTGGACATTGGAAATGTGAGGGACAAACGTGGACTAATATCAGGGGACACTTTTGGTTGTGGCTATCTACTTTCTCACAAGCCATTCTTACCTCTCAACTACATCCAAGGTTTCTTGTCATTTGAGCTCCTTCCCTGGTCTTCCATCTGTGGGCCAACACCTAGCTTTCTGCTTGTTTTACATCTAAAGAGGCTGCTGAGTTGATTGAACAGTTTACAGTGCTCTTTCCAACTTTACCATTGACTAGTTGTACGAAATTTGGCCACTTGACCTCTTTGGACCTCAATTTCCTGAGTAATTAATATAAATTGGAAACTCCATTCTTTCTTCTGGATTGTCCCACCTGAGGAATGTTCACTAATTTCTCCCTGAGTTTCATAAGAATGTAAACATGGGTATCTACATTGAAACACCCAAAGCTAAGCCCTTAAGTATATTTGCCATTTTTAATGGGGCATAACACTATGATAAAGTGTTAACTCTGAAGGGAATTAGGAAATTACATCAAGGAATTTCTTTAGTGAAGTCTTTGTATGCATTATTAACCTCTCTGATTTAGTTTTGTTCTCTGTTTAAACAGAATAATTGAAGATCCTTCAAATCTTCAAAATTCATGTTTTAAGATATGATAACAAGTTAAGTCCTTGAAATGACATGACAGAATAACAATTCCTACTTACATTGGTTATGTGTTTCTGCTTTAAAAGTGATAAAAATATATTTTTCTAATTTTTAAAAAAATTTGAGAAGATATTTAGGTGAAAATTTATCAGGAATGTAAAAAGTAAAATATTTTGCTGTTGTTTTCTCATTTAGAGCGAAATGAGAGTTTAGAAATTTTTAATTTCTCATTCAATTCTAAGTGATTTTTCTGAAGTATATTTAGGATATGGAAAGTTTATCAATATTAGTATGTTTAAGCAAATGTAAATTTGGTCAGTAATATAATTCTGTTTATAATGTGCTTGACCAAAAAATTTGTTATTTTCCAAGCAAATTACTAGATTTGCACAGCTATGTTTAAAAGAGAAATACTGCAAATCAACCAAGAGGGGGTGGATTAGGGTAATTTCCATCCATCAAATTCCAAACTAAAAGATGCATCACAATTATCTTTAAAAGGCTAAAATAGTTACTCCCACTCTGGTTTCATATCTGCAGAGATATACTTACTTTGAGTTCTGCAACACCTGAAATAAGATATAAATTGGTAAGAAAAATACATTTTAAGCTAGCAATATCAACCCTCAGATCCAGAAAAGATAAGTTGTTTTTCCATGCTACCAGATGTATTTCATGTTTTCCTTGGCCCTTATAGTCCCCTTTCTCACTCTTTACCATGCCCCTATCCATTAAAGTTGTGTCGTTCTATCCTTCCCAGAGTCCAATGACCTCATACTCCTTTTTTTTTTAAATCTAAAGACATTTTTGGGAAGTCTTTTTTTCCCTGGAATATCACAACAACTTAAAATATTGCTATATCCAAGAGATTTGCATTTTAACAGGAACTGAATGATTTGGGCTAAGAAATGAAACTTTTCCCATGTAATTTCAGGCATCTGTAAGCCTATGGGACATTTTTTTTTTGAGGGGGGGATAGTCTGAGGGGCTTTCCGGAGCCTTTGGAATCATGTGGGACTTCTCCAATCCAATCTAAGATATTTCAGATATTGTTAATAATACCATCATCTGCACCATGATTTTCAATGTATCCCTTAAGTTTAGGAAATTCACTCTCAATATTATCTGTAGAGACCTATAATTCCCATATTAACTATTCTACATCTTTCTTCATCAGAGTTCTTTAGACATTACAATGTTGGCTGATGTTTTATCTAGTTTTTCTGTCTAAAATGGAAGAATCAATGTTGGGCAGAAATAAAGATAAGCCTTGGAAGGACAGGAAGAAGAACGGAAATAATATACAATGAAATGATAAAGCGATGTACAAAGGCCACTCTCCTGAGCCTTTAATCTGATTTACAGGTACCATTTAGTTCATTTAGGCTCTGTCACTTATGGTAGTGGATTCTTTGAATCAGATAATTGTCTCAGTTTGTCATTTCCCTGTTCTTTGTATAGATAACACCTCTGAGTCACACTCCCTAGAGCTTAGTTAATTGATAATACTGAGGGTGCTGTTAGGAAATGCTCCCACTGCACGCCAAATTGTAGAGCACCTGAGGACATACCAAAGTACAAAGAAAAAAAGAAAAGAAATTTAAAAAACCAAGGCAACTCAACAGTATCAAGAAAACTAACTGGAAAGGAGAAGCAAAGAAGCTTGACCGATTGCTTGGTGGCAATCACTAGTCTGATCATTGATTGGAACCATCTTCGTGGCTGTGTGACCACAATCAGTTCTACTGTATATTGATCAGAGACAACATGATTATAATTGCTGAAGTTAACCTATGGTCTTCTATCCCCTCAATTAGACAGACATGCTTTGAATGATCATAGTTTATTTGCCAATACTACTACCGCTCTAAACTAAAAATCACATTTCTATGTCATGTTCTGGAATATATTGGCCACTATATCTTCTGAGTCTCCTGGGAAGAACCATTGTAATCAGTTCTGTATAACTGTTCCCAGTTTAATCTTCTGAGCAACAGTGTTTATTGTATTCTTAGCTCCCAAACAAAACTTGGATAAACATACAATTCCTAAAGACAAACTTCTTTAGCTTATCCCTTGGCACTTTGAAATTTAACTTCACCTGCATTTTCAAACTCATTTCTCATGAATTTCATGCATTTATCCATCCTAGGCTTTTACCCATTTTCTTCCAAAGTCCCATAGAATGCATCACCTTGCCCTTCCTGCTTTGACTTCATCATTATTTCTGACATTTCCTCCAATGCTTTTCAGTAACCTGAGTCACACTCTTCCAAGAAGGCTTCCAACCATCCAATTCTCAAATACCTACTATTCTTTGGAACTTCTAATTATTATGCTTTCTTTATTACTCATATGGCAATGGATCAAGTGCTTTCCTGTGATAGCACAGTTATTCTGTCTCAAACCATTTGCTTTCTTCTTGATTATCTCTTGAAATTCATATATTTTTTTTGCCACAGGGATTTGTGTGTAAGAGATGTTCAATAATTTTTTTAATAAACAGATGATTCATGAAATATGGCCAGATTGGATTTATTCAGTTTTGGAAAGTAGGTAGTACTGTAATTTTTGTTAGAATGTGCTTAATTTTCTATGTTACTATAGGTTCATAAATTGATTATTCCAATTTAATGCAATAGGTAGGGACTGTGTATGTAATTCTGTCTTCAAAAACCTTTTGTTATAGAGAAAATTTGTGAGAGACCTTCAATCTGCAGGTAAGTATGACCTGAAGTTTTTCTTTAGTCCCATTAACATAGAGCCTTTAATTTGAACATCTGTATTGGTAAAGTGAATTCTCTAGTTTTTTTTTTTTTTTATGTGTGCAGTGGAGAATAGAGTGACTTTCTTGAAAATTTGCCCAATTTAATATAGACCAGTGATGCCCAACCAGGTTGGGGAATTTGTCCCAATGGACATAGCTGGCAATATCTGGAGATATTTTGTTGATCACAGCTAGGAGGAGGGAGTTATAGGAGATTTCATGGGAAGAAGCCAGAGACACTCTTAAACATTCCACACAATAGTGCATTAGAATTACATTATATTATTTCAGGATGAAACATTTGATTGGTATAATAAAACCCTAAAATAGTAAAAATCTAAAAATATGTAGCTGATTATTATTATATTCGGTTTCTATCTATCCCCAGTATGGACCATCTACTTTTGCAAATCACCTATAACTTGCTATTGAATATCAAGCATAAACTCTTGATAAAGGAAAAGATGACTCTCATTTACTTGAACTTTGAAAGCATTTTAAGCAATCAAATAATTGACTATTAAAAGAGTCATATTGAGGGACTTGGGGGCATTATATAATTTAGGTTCACTTCTAGGCATGGTTTTTGTCCACCTTATAAACCACTGTTCAGGTTTATGTGGGTTCTTGTGGATTCTCCTGTATCATAGAGTTACAGAAATTGCCTTTCAAATGATCCTTGCAAAGCAAAAAAATTCCTCTGAGAGATCATGCAGCATCTCTATTGAATTATCTCCTCTAGTAAGCATATGTGCTCTAATAGCTCTCATTTTTTTCTTTTATTAAAAAAAATTATTTTTTGTTCCCCTTTGCTCTGCCCTTACCATACCATCTATTTGCTCCCTTTTTAGCAAATCCCTAGAAATGCCATCTAAATTCCCCAACCTCCCATTCTTCTACTCTGCTTTCTTTTCAACACATTTCAAGCTGGCTTTTCCTCATACCCTTCCACTGGAACAGTCAAGGTCACCCAGTGACTTCCATGTTTCCAAATCCAAGGGTCATCACTGGTTTCTTTTCTGTCCTTTCAACAGCATTCAACATAGTTGATCACTCCCTCTTTCTCAATGCGCTAAGTTTTCCACTTGACTTTTACACAATGCTCCAGTTTCCTGCTTCTTTTCCTGGCCTCACTGGTAGTTCTGGTCAATGATCCTCGTTGCTGACTATTCAATGCTGACAGTTCTCAGGGCCAGTCTTTGGTCTTCTGCTCTCCATCTATACTTTTTCCTGTGATGAACCTGTCTATTCTCTATATATCTGTTTTTGAACATTCTGAAGTATGCATTTCTAGCCCAGACTCTTTTCTGAACACTCTACTTTTTAATTAATTAATTAATTTTTTTGGGGGGGAGTGGGTTGTAGAAGGTTGTACCTTTATCTTATTTATTTATTTATTTTCAAAATTCTTTTAGTTGTTAATGGACCCAATATCATTATTTTATTTATTAATTTTTATGTGGTATTGAGGACCAAACTTGGTGCCTCACACGTGCTAGGCAAGTGCTCCACCACTGAGTCACAACCGAAGCCCCTGAACACTCTACTTTCAGAGTCAACTACTGCTTGGTGTTGGATGTGCTGTAGATAATGTCACTTCTCCCTTCCCCTTCAGGTCCTATTTTCCAGCTCCTGTCTGAGTTGCTTCTGATCCCTGTCTCACAAATGTACCTTCTCAGGAGAACTGTCCTCAAACTACAGGAGCCTCTTTGCCCTCAAGCATAAAGTGCTGGAAGTGCCTGCAAGTTTACACACCTGTTGACTCCATCTTAAAGTGATCCAGACTCTAAACATTTCTTGCTACTTCCACTTATGTCATTCAGATTCCAGCAAATGTCATGCCTCAGCTATAAATTACACCCGCTTATTAACTGGTTGACCAGCTTTGCCCCTTCCATATTCCACCCTGATTCTCAAAACAAAAGCCAGAGACAGTTATTAAAACTTAAGTCTGATCAAGTCATCAATTTTTAAAGCCCTTCACAGTCAGCCTAGATCATTCAGAAAAAAGTAAAAGTCTTTTCAATGGCCACAAGACCTAGGTGTTCTACCACCCCCACGTCACCTCCTTGACTTCATCTATTACTTTTCTACTCTTCTATTCTTCTGCAACCACAATGGCAGCTTGTTATTCCTTAAATAGGCCAGACACACACTCATCTCAGTGTCTTATCCTAATTTTTCCCTCAGACTACATTTACTCCACATGTCCGTAGGGCTAACACCCTTGCACCTTCAAGTCTTGGTGAGATTTACCCTGATCCTTATGTTTCCATAGTGTATCGTCTATCCCTGTGCTGGTACCTTCAGAACTGCCAATCTTCTATGCTTGCTCCCATGGAACTTATCAAAGAATCCTTTTTCTAACATACTATACAATGTCAATGTTTATTTAGTTGACTCACCTCCCTCTCAGGTCCCTTGGTAGAATTAGAAGATACAAGAAGGCAGGGGTCACATAAGTGACGGTTTATATATTTTTCAAATTAAGTTAAATTGTGCCCATACTTTCTTTCTGTATCTTTGATTTCATTCAGACCAAGTGTCCCTTGAGAGTTAAAATGTATTGCCACCCAGTTGCAGTGATCTTCTTGGTTGGCCTACTTCTCATATATGTGGCAAGAAAGAGTAATTAGTGGGCAGAGGCTGGAGAGATTTGACTTAATAAACCTTTCATTATTTTGTAGATTTATAGATATGATTCATTATACAACTTTTAAGCAATGACACATGAGATACATGAGCTGTTGGGATGAGGGTAGGAGTTTCAATGGATGTCAATTCTAATAATCAACATCATTTGCAATATTTCTTTTTCTTTTTTAAAATGGATTTAACCATTTTTTAAGTTGGATTTTTAAAAAATTTTTATATGACAGTGGAATGCATTACAATTCTTATTACACATATAGAGGACAATTTTTCATATTTCTAGTTGTATACAAAGTATATTTACACCAATTTGTGTCTTCATACCTGTACTTTGCAAAATAATGAATATTCCTTTTTCTGAAGGTGGCCAGTCTTGGTGATTATGAGAGAGTCACTGCTCATGACTAACATTCCAATCAGAGACAGGAAATGGTCCGTAAGTATTTATTCAACTAATGTTCCCAATAATATTCAACAAATCACATTCAAAAATAAGCATTCAACAAATATTACCTTACACATATATAAAATGTGGATTGAATTTTAAATTAATTTGCTGGGCAACTAAAAGTTATTTTCCATCTTCCATCTTCCCACCCTTGTTCAGCAAGTGGGTCCTCTGCTCATCTTTCATGTCTTTGCACTGTATTTGCCCCCTCTGTAAAGTTTCCCCAGATATCTTTTTGTGGTTCCTGGTCCTTGTCATAATTAAGCATTTCTTCTTTTAATCCCATAATACCTTGTAATTTCTCTCTCATCACTGTAAATTTAACTGTATTATTACCTTTCATTTTCTTGTGTCTTTGTCTCTCTCTCTAATGTAACTCTTTCCCCTTCCCAATAACACCATGAACTTCTCTAGACAGGGCCTTAGACTTGTTTATAATTGAAACTTTAGCATCTTGCAAAGAGCAGGTATAACATTTATTGTATGACTGAATAAATAATTGTGACATACCTACTCATATTTCTAGGAAATAATCCTGAATTTCAAAATAGGTTAACTTCTGTCAATATGTTGAAGAGCTATATTTATTCTTCAAGAACTCCCAGTGATTGGCATCTGGATATTATTCAGGTTTCTTCAGTAAACAGGCCTTTGTTATTTGATATCTAAATAAAACTCTCCAAAGGAAATTTTTTTTTCTAGAAATTTCCCCGAGTTTGCTCTCTTCACTTACCACAAGGCCAGCTCTGTGCTGCCCTTGTAAGTGAAATGGCAGTTTAGAATTCCTCAGTGCTTTCTGCATGATGAATTATGACTGAGCAGCTGAAGGCAAAGAGAGATGGCATAACTTAATTGAGCGTCTAGAACTTTCCATTTTCAATTAAAGCAGATGAAAATAGGATGACAAAAATCTAACAAAATAAAAGTGCAGTAAACTCATAAGAAATGGTGATGAACACCCCCAAGCATTCTATGTTTTATAATTATGGCATAGGGTGTATGACTATCATGCATGAAGTTGGGATGTATGTATGTTAGGGGGGTGTAGGTATTGAGTTTGCAGATTCAAAAATTAAACTGCTGGGATTCTGGTTTCTATTTTCTCACGTACTTGTTGGTACCATGAAAAAATAATTTTATCTTTCTGTGCCTGAGATATCTTTTGTGTAAAGTATGAGCAAGATTGGACCTACCTTATCCTGCTGTCATAAAGTAACATAGACTTATAAACTACTCCTTAGCTATTATAATTATTAAATTAACTCAGGTGTTTCTTTTATTACAATCTAATCCAAAATACCAGTGGCTTTGCAGTCCAAGAATTCAATTTGATTTCTGAACACTGATGCATATGTTATATCCAGTAGCTGAGTCATCTTAGGTTCATTTTTGTCTTTTAAAACTATCTTCACATGGGGAAATTCAGTTCTTTTCTTTTGGAGGACTTAGAGAATCTGACAGTCCAATTATCAGAAATATTGTTCTCCATCTTCCATTTACCTTCCTGGAGTCATTCATGTACTCTTCTGTTTGGTGTTCCTAAATGTTTTGATATCTTTGTAAAGTTTAGGAAATAGAAAGATAAATAATGGGCCTCACAGAGTAGCTGAGAGACTGAGAGATGAGGGTAAGATAGGAAGGGGAGATATATTTTATCTGCGTATACTATTGGTACCTTCTCTTTTCCACCATTTGACAAATCTAACTTTGCATTGCAAACTTTTTATACTCAAGTCTTATTTCACTCCACTTTATCTGTTCTGTCTCCTGAAACACTTCTTCCTGGTTTTGTAATTGATAGAGGGCCAAGTTCTTCCTAAACTTTAAGATTAAAGACAGTTGTTTTTATATATCCTATATAACTATTGTTGCCATTTGAGGAATTTTTTTCTGGTTCACTAAAAATTAGAAAGAAAGAAAAGCAAATTTTAAAAGGAGGGAGGGAGGGAGGGAGGGAGGGAGGGAGGGAGAGAGAGAGAGAGTGAGAGAGAGAGAGAGAGAGAGAGAGAGAGAGAAACTATCTGTGATGAGAATCTGAAACAGGTATCAAGTAAGACTGATGACCTGACTGAGTGGTGAGTCAAGATGAGTGAAAGTCCTTTGGTAGCTGTGTTTCTTCCCAGAGGGCAGTTAACTCTTTCAGGTGAGCATGAGGACAGTATGTTTATACTGTCTAGGAAAGACTCAAGAATTAAGGATCTCTTATGATCCATAAGTCAGAATTCCATAAATCCACAAGTATTTTTTTTAATATAGAACAAATTCTGCATGGATTATTACACTATGGTGTGCATTTATTTAATAACATACATTTGAAAAATTAAAAAAAAAAAGATGTTTAAGACAACTACTACTCTGAAATAAGTAAAAACATACTGGCCAGGTATAATTAAAAAATGAGAAGTTATAAGTTATAATAAAGGATGCTGTGTTACCTGGTACTCACAGTGAATGCTTTCAACAGTCAACACAAGAAGAGGAAAGTTAATGCTTAATTCACCATTCCAAGGAAATGCCTTGGATTTTGAGAAATTCATTTTCCTCTATTCTCAAATAGCTGTTTATTGGACACAAACTATATTCAAAGCACTGTGTTCCATGCTTCATTGGGACTACAGTGTCTTGTCTTACCACCATCATGGTGATTCATTCAAGAGGGATCAAGGTTTCAATTCCAGTCCATCCATTTACAAATTGTGTGTTCCTGGAGACATAACACCTTTCTGAATGAGGTATCCACATTTGTAAACTTGCTTTATAAGTTTATTGAGATATCAATGCAATTTCTTGTGATATATTATTGAGAAAAGGCTTATGAAATGCTGAGCACCATGTTTGAATTCTGGTCTTTAGTAAATGCTGGGGATGATGATGATGATGAAGGCCATGGTAATGAGATCATCATCCTAAGAGGCAACATTGAAGCAAGTAGGGAGTGGAAATTCAACCAGACCACTCAAATTCTGCTATTTCTATCTCTCTGACCTTGAGGAAGTAACTTCATTTTTTTTGCACCTCACATATATGTGAAATGAAAATATTCATACCTCAAACACCCTAAAATGTTTAATTGTAATTTTAAATTTGGTAAAGGTTTAGAATAGTACTCCTACTGATATTGTAGCATTTAGAATAGTATAGTATTTATGATAATCATGTTTAAACATATTTATTGAATAAAAACAAAATAGCAACTATTTTACTGAATTCTATGTCCCATGATAATAGTGTAGCACCATATATTTTTATGTTCCTGCATTTAGATAAGTTCATATCACTTGCAAGGCACCCAATAAATACTTGTTGAATGACAATAATAGCAATATTGCATCTCATTTTGACACTAATTATTACATGTTTTTTTGACAAAGGCAAGCATAAATGTTGCAAGTATGACTAAATGATAATTTACTTCAGTGGTCTATGCTTACCAGTATTGCTTTAAAGTGTTTTGTATAAGAATCAATTTAAAAAATTATATGACTTCCATTGCACTAAAAGCACTTTGCTACTTTGTTGACATTTAATAAATAATGGCATAAATATTTACCTGTACATGTCCAGATTTAGTTTAAATGGTTACCAAAATGAATAAATAACTTAAAAGTCCAAGTAATATCAAGTTCATTTATTTAGTCACTACTGATTAATTCAAATTTTGTACCTAATTATCTTACAACTAATGATCATCAATCCTATGAGGCAGCTTCAAAACTGGGGCTTTGAATTAAGGTCACTTTATGACCAGAGCAGAGTGAGGACTTAGAATGATGCCTACAGTGTCTTTTATTTATGATAAAAAATATTTTTTTCATTTTTAAAATTATTCAGAAATCACCACTTTTATAAATTATTTCTGATTATGTAAAGAATTATCGAGGGAAGAGAGGCATATAAATTTGTGTACTACCTTCTTCCAGTTGAGTATTTGATGGGAACCATGGGCAAATACCTCTTACAAACTAATAATCAAACTAATCCTTCTTAGTACAGGGAAAATATATAAAACACTAGCTGCTACTTGACAGAGAAAGCCTGGATCAAGAGATGAACAGGCCATAAAGTAAAGACGGTGTGTGCTCTGTCAATTCAGTTACTTGGTTTTATTTTTGGAATTTGAGAAATCAGGGTATTGGCCTGGATAAAAGGCCAACTAAAGAGTCCTTCTTGTTTCTGCCTTATATCTCAAATCTTATGAGGATTTCCTGGACTGGAGATGTTCAACAAATAAATACATAGTTTGATCAATTCTTTATATTTTTGCTTTAGTCTCCTCTCTCTCTTTTTTAAAAAAATAAAATATAAACCATTTAAGAGTCAAAAGAAGGTGTCATTATGACTTTTTACTATTAAATAATTCAGTGTGCATTAACAAAAATAAGAATACTGTTTTATGTAATTACTGTATGATTATTAACATTAGAAAATTTAATGAATACAATGTATTATCTAATTCACAGTCTGAACTCAAAATTCTTCAGTTGTCCCAATGTCATTCTTTATAGGATCCCATCCAGGAGCCCACATTGTATTTACATTCATGGGACTTTAGTCTCATTTAATCTAGAACAGTTCCTTAGCCCTTTGTCTTTCCTGACCTTAATGTTTTTGAAGAATGAAGGTCAATTATCTTGTAAACTGTTTCCTGACTGGGGTGGAAACAGTGTTTCCTCATGATATGATTCAAGCTACATATTTTAGGGAGGGTCGGGTACCACAGGTGTGGTGTGGTATCCTTCTTAGTGTTCTCTGTTAGGAGGCACTTGACGTTTGTATTCTTTTCTTGATGGGTTTATTTTAGTCTCTTGACTAAGGAGGTACCCACCTGGTTTCTCAGTTACATGGTCAGTATTTCCCCCTTTGAGGTTAAGATGGCATTTGGGAAGATAGACGCAAACACTACATAAATATCCTTTCTGTTTTCAAACTTTATCTTACTGGTTTTAGTATCTGTTCAAGATTTTCTAACTCCATGACATTTTTAAAGTATTGATTGATTTTAAGTACAATTTTAAGGAGACATTTTCAAGTGGGAAGTCGAGTGAGGTAAAATGGAAAAAAAGCAGAAGTCACATTAATGATAAGTGGGTATGCAGATTAAAGCCATAGAGATTAGGAAAAGGAATACAATTTTTAATCTGGGACACTTACTCTTTTTCAGCATCAAAATCCTTTCTCTGTAGCTACAGTACTGAACTATGAGCCAGCTGGGTTTGGTTAGCCCTTAATTCACTGTATAAGCATGAGTTAAATTATTACACCCTCTGGGACTAAATTTCTATTTCTTGAAAACCAGTACAATAGTATCAGGCCTTCCTTTACTTCATAAGATGTCATGAGAAAAAAAAAGATATCATTATTATCATAACTATTTGAGCTCTTTGATGAGATGTAATTTATACAATTCAGATTAAATTGTTGGTCCATGTTACCTCTAAAAACAGTCTCCCTATTTCTAAGGACACCATGTCCCCCAAATCTCATTGTACATGAGACGTGACTGCCAATTCCCATGACCTTATTTTTGGAACATGTGACAGCTCTCACCACACAACTGAAGCCTGACACAACTAAAGAGTCCTTTTGCCTCAAGTCTTCCTTACTCCCACTGTCTCTTTTAAAACATTTCTGATTGATGCTCAGGGCATCTGTTTCACAATCTTAATTTCAATTTGCCTCACCCTTAGGTGGGACTCTCTCCTGCTGATTTTGCAAAAGTCCAAATTTTCGTATTTGCAACTAGATTGGAAAGCATAATGAGGTTGAGACAGTAACACTGGCAGAGTCACTCCCCACTGAGACTAACTTAGCTCAGCCTCTGAGTTCTATATAAAGAAGGCTCACCACATGGGGAGGAAGCAGGAACTGGATCTGCACATTGGGATTTTCTAAACTGATTTCACCAGGGAGGAGATACAGAGAGCGCAGGAATAGAACACTGTGGAACTGTTCTGCAATAAATTCTGAATTTAACTGAACAAGTAGCCACACTGCAAAACACCTTGAAAACAGTTCTTTAGCTGCATAGATTTAACTGGTGAAATCGGCTTGTTTCTGATCAACTTTTGTCAACTATGCCAGGGGGATGACACATCATCATTCTTTCGTCTAGATATAGACTGTCATTCCTTACTCAAGCTTGATTAATCCTTTTAACACCTCTCTGTGGCACCCTCTGAGCCCATCGGCAGGACCATTCTTATAATCCATTCTTGTCTCAGCAGGAAGCCTAGAAGAAACTTCCTGGCCAAACCAGAAATGATCTTATGTACTCCAGCAGCTCTTTTGTGTGATGTAACTGAATGACTTGGTTTGATTTCTGTTGGCTTGTGTTTACCTGGGTTCCCTGACTTCTTCCCAAGTCCAGGACTAATTGGTTACACCATAACAATAGAAACAGTGGATCTCAATGAACTTTGTTTTCACCTTTCTTGGTCATCTGAGTTCTGTTTTCTCACATTTATTTATTTATTTATTCTTTTAACTTTCTTTTTTTTAACTGATTTTCTAAAAAATAAATGACAGCAGAATGCATTAAATTCTTATTACACATATACAGCACAATTTTTCATATCTCTGGTTGTATTTTGTGTCTTAATACATGTACTTTGGATAATGATGTCCATCACATTCCACCATCATTGCTAACTCCCTGCCCCCTCCCTTTCCCTCCCACCCCTCTGCCCTATCTAGAGTTTGTCTATTCCTTCCATGCTTCCTCCCCACCATACTATGAGTCAGCTTCCTTATATCAGAGAAAACATTCGGCATTTGTTTTTGGGGGGATTGGCTAACTTCACTTAGCATTATCTTCTCTAACACCATCCATTTACCCGCAAATGTCATGATTTTATTCTCTTTTATTGCTGAGTAAAATTCCATTGTATATATATGCCATATTTTCTTTATCCATTCATCTACTGAAGAGCATCTAGTTTGATTCCACAGTTTAGCTATTGTGAATTGTGTTGCTATAAATATTGATGTGGCTGTGTCCCTGTAGTATGCTGATTTTAAGTCCTTTGGGTATAGACCAAGGAGAGGGATAGTCAGATCAAATGGTGGTTCCATTCCCAGATTTCCAAGGAATCTCCATACTGCTTTCCATATTGGCTGCACCAGTTTGCAGTCCCACCAGCAATGTATGAGTGTAACTTTTTCCCCACATCCTCGCCAACACTTATTGTTGTTTGTCTTCATAATAGCTGCTATTCTGACTGGAGTAAGATGAAATCTTACAGTGGTTTTGAGTTGCATTTCTCTAATTGCTAGTGATGATGAACATCTTTTCAGATATTTGTTGATTGATAGTATATCCTCTTCTGAGAAGTGTCTCTTCAGGTCCTTGGCTCATTTATTGATTGGGTTATTTGGGGCTTTTTGGTGCTTAGTTTTTTGAGTTCTTTATATACCCTAGAGATTAGTGCTCTATGTGATGTGTAAGGGGTACAAATTTGCCCTCAGGATCCAATAGTCTCAGGGCAGGAGAAGTAGGAAAACATTCTATGTTGAAAAGAACCAAAATGAAGCAATTAAAAAAAATACACTGATTCTTAAGTGGGTAGCTGACATTAGCCTTTGCAAGAGGGAATTCTTAAGTAATCTCTGAGATACCCAGTCACTTCTGAAAAAACAGGCATGTTGTGAATCTGTGACACTTATGCTGAGCATTTTGTCAGTATTATATACAAAATGAACCTACTCTACATATTTTCTATTTTGGTATAGCTAATACCAATGATCTACAGGAAGAATTAACAACTTAAATAAGCAGTCCCTTCAGTTTCTAATTATATCCTGGGGGAAACCTGAATGGAAGCAGTAAGAGCATATCTTAGTCTAAAAAGAGATTTTTCATATTAAAAAATTTACCCATAAGGATTGGCTAATTCAAACAAAAATGAAACAGGCCATCTTGACATAGATTTTTTTCTTTATTCCCCTTCCATAGTTTTAGCTTTTAAAAACTTTAACTACTGAAGAAAAAGAGAGAAAAAAAAACTCTTTGGGATAAAAAAAATCCTTGATTTTGTATTGTTACTGTCAGTATTTACCTCTGTAATTAACTCCTGGTATCTCACTGAGTGATAAGGATATGTCTGTCACCTAGCCTCCTTTTTCCTAGACTCAGAAGAATTGGAAGAACCAGAAAAATGCCTTAAATGTTTTCCATAATATGAAATTCCTATTTTTTATTTAAGAATATCTAAATTTCTCTGTAATATACCAAATTTGACCAGGTACATAGAAATGATCCATGGTGAATATATATGATCCACATGCTTGGCCATATTTCTATCATAATGCCAAAATTGGCAAAATAGGGTTTAAGGTGTTGGCCCAGTGTGTTCAGCCAGAGAAGGAACTGAGTCTTTTTGAAAGACATTTAACATATTTAGTATGCTTTCTTAAATTTCAAACACAGCTGAAGTTCGCTGATATTATAAAATAGTTGTTTTTAATGATAAGAATTCTCAGTAGCTCTTGTTTGCTAGATGAAAAGTTTCTAAGCATTCCTAAGGACCAATGTAGTTTTTAAAAAGCTTTGTATAGTAAATGTTAATGGTTTTTTCATGACAATAAGATGATAAATGCATTTTAATGCCAGGGGCAAAGCTAAAATATTGCAATATAAAGTTGCACATAATTTCAGGAAGTCAGGCATTCTTGTGAGTTGAGGATACATGGATCAATTTGAGTGACATTTTATTTTAATATGTATACAACATTGGCTACTCTTGGGGAAGAGGAGGACTTTGGATTTCTTTTGCAGTCTCTTTTGTGCTTGTCCTATTCATCAGACAACCCTCACATACACACATATGCACACACACATCAATAAGAATTCAAGGAGAGGTTGTCTTCACAATGGGACATTTTCCACCTCTTCTGAACCAAATACAATGCAATTGAATGCTTGAAGTCACAGAGAGACCTGAAGAAGGTATTCTTGTTATTCCCACACAGTTTGATGGATGAGGTGGGAGATCACCTTAAAGATTACTTCCAAGCAAAGGGCAGAAGAGATGAAGAAGAAAAACAAAATCAAACAATAATATTAGGCTTTTCATATGCTTGGTCTTTTGCATATTAGTGATTTTGCATGGCAAATAGGTCCTTAGAAAAGAAGAAAGGATAAGATGTTTACATGACTCTATCTATATGCACTCACAAAGGTGATGTGCCTTCTCTAGCTGCAAATGCAATCATTTCATTCTAATTGGGGAATCTTGTTGTACAATCTCTCCACATTTAATTTGCTTTGAAAAAATATATACTATGTGCATTCTGCAGAACGCAATTGCTTCTCCCCAAAACATGTTCTACTTCTTTTAAAGCCTCTGGTAAAATTTTTATCTAAGCCATCAGATTTAGCAATTTGTAACTGATCTAATCTCTCTACAAAATCCTTGCTTACTGAAATTGCATCCAACAGCTCCTCACTATAAACCTTTCAGTTCACATAAAACTGAATGACAACCTATGTCTCTCTTCTTTCTTTATTTCCATCTCTTGCTGTTTTTATTTTAAGACCAAAGGAAAAAAATAATTTCTCTTAGTGAGAAATCATGAATCATTTCAGCAATTACCAGTTATTATATTATGAAATAGATAATCATTTAGAGTTACCATCATTAAACAGAAAGAACCACAATATTGACCAGCAGCAGGTGGAGTTTAAGTAACAACAGTGTTCTTTATTGTGTGTCCTCCAATTGAATATTAAGTTTATAAATATTTAAAGTAGCTGCCATTGTCAAAAGGAGGCTTTCCTTTTATTTTTCATTCAGTCATTCATTTATTCACCAAATAGTGAGTTATTTCCTATGCATCAAGTATTGTGGCACATGCAAAGAATATAGCACTGAACAAAATAGACACATAATAAATAATTAATTAATTTAAACTAAAATTGTCTCAATAATTTAGTAACTGTGAGGTAGAATAACACAAATGTCTGTTACATAAACTTGTTTTAAATAGGCAATTATATTTGGGGAAAATAATCTTCTTATCTTCTGTAATTACTACTAGTCTGTCTATCATTATTGTCTGACACAGATTAGATGCTCAAATAATACACATTTCATGATAAAATCTCCGCTTTTATTAAGATGAAATTGTTGCTCTTTTAAATTTATAAAATTTCATTTGTTGCAGCTTTCTTAAATCATCTATTAAGCTTATAACAAAGGTCTTTCTTCAATTATAAGCCCAAATTCTGGGCAGTATCTGACTATTTCCTGTTGTGAATGTGTTTAGAAGGTTCACCTTTACTTAGGTCACTTGAATTCTATGAATTTTATTACTGTACCTGAATTTTCTATCAATCCCTATAAATGTCTAATTAATGGGCAGAAACTATGGCAGGTGAGAAGTTGGGTCCTGAGAATACAGATGATTGCTAATGTTAATAGGATTAATTTCATTAATCAAGGCTAGTTTCTCAATGTATAAGTTGTTTGGAGTCTTCCTATGCTTTGGAACATTGGGTTTCAATGTTGAAAAATGAGAGATCATTTTGAGAAGACCAGTAGGTCTCTTCTGTGATAGTAAATGGGAACACTAGAAAAGTGTGCAATCAATCTTATGTTGAAATTTCCAGGCATACTTTTCAATTTCACAACTTTAGCAAATATGATGCCCAAAAGCCATCAATTGTGTTTGAATTTGGTATAGCATTATTTCTTCCTTTTCTCCTCAGCTGCAAGAAAACTTGTATTTCTCCAGGAATCAGGAGATTGACTCACTTCTGCTTTACTTTTTTTTCCCATAAAGATATAGCTCTTTATGTATCCAGTTTAAGGTAGGATTGGATGCTTTCTAATAGACCAAATATTGGTTGAGTGCAAAAATTTAGTTTCTGTCCCTCTGGCTCTGAAGTTCAAATGTTCTTATGGGAACACCTACTCTCAGTACAACACTCACTCCTCAGAATTACTACTCTAAGATTCTGCCCAGCTGATTTCATAATCTCATGGCTCTCTGACACTTCTAAAGAAACAAATTAGCATGTTATTTGACTTCTTCTCTATTTCCAGTATGAAGGTTGTTGTGACTAAGCTAACCTGACAGACTCAGAAACAAAAGTTGGAACCATCAGTAGTTTTTTTTTTTTTTTTTTTCTTTAGGAATTTCTCCTGGATTGTTCCTCCTCCCCCAGACAGCAAGAGAGCTACCATAGGATGCTCTAAGTGGAGAAATTTGACCTTAGAACTGGCTCAGGTCCAAATATTTTTAAATCTTCACTTAGAAAATGCATAATAAACTTGAAATTTCCTAATTTGTTTTGTATATTTATTGTTTATCAGCATATAGAGAATGTTAAGATATTCTGCTGTAAATTTGACAGTTTTGATTCTTTCTTGTTAGTATTTTTCCTTTTTCTGCAAGGTACTAAAGAGTCTTTAAGAAATGAATCCCCACAACACCGTCTAGATTTAGTGTTCAGAGCAAAATTTTATTCAAATGGTTATTTCTCCAGTTTTCATAATATTTTCAGTACTATTTTTTCATTTTGAATTAGTAGCATCTTTTAATTATTTGTTTTATCAATGTTATCATGCTATAATAGCACCATAACTAGAAAAAAAATACAAAATCATTCAATTCACCTGTCTTCTCCCAGACAAATGTCATCTGCTCAACCCATATTTATTGGATGCCTAACATGTTGGCAGAATGCTTGATGTTGTTGTACAGCTGCTTCAACTTTCTTTTTTATTATTTTTAAGAAGACTTTCCAGTTTTACAACTAACATGTTATCTTCAATATGATTTCCCTTTCATCTGACACTCCCTAATAATTTCCCAATATTGGTAAAATGAGGACAGGCAACTCAATTGTCTTTGAATTCATTCTGAAATGATTCATAGAGATAGTCATCTAAATAGAAAAATATAGACAGCTTGTATCTCATGTCTTCATAGTAAGGGCCCTTAAGAATATCTCAACTTAAAGGAAAGTCACCAGTGTTAATGACTTTTGGAACAGATTTAATCAAGGAATAGTTAAGTTGCCTTATATCTCATCTCCATAAAATTTAATATTTTCCTTATTCTTTAGCCTGAAAATTTTAACATAAAATGTCAAGTGTATCCGTTGAAGATGCAAATAGTGATATTGTGATCCATGATATTTATAACATCAAATCAAGATCCATTTTTGCTAATGTTTTTCTGCATATATTGAAAAGATTGAAGAATAATAGGTTATGTTGAATAAACTGGAGTACAATGGAGACTCAAAGAGTTGTCTTTCTCCACCAGGTATTACCCTGTAGTTCTGAAAATACACATCTTTCTAAAAAGTAAGAATAATGTATAATTACTGGTATTTATATGAGAGCACATAAATCCAGCATGTTCTTTCATATCTGCTCCTGAAATTTCTTTACATTGAAATTTCAATTTGGCTTCATGCACAATATGTATCCTAGAAACATTGTAATTATTTCTCCTAGAAAGAAATTTCCTCATTTTTCAAACAATGAATAAGCTATTTCAAAGATTATAGAAGTGGAATGAGCAAAATTTCAGAAATGATCATCATTTTTAGATTTCATATGCTAATCCAAATTCAGAATGAAGAATAATAATCCACCTTTATAAATCACTCCTATAGGAAATCCTTCTGCAAATTGTCACTTGGATCTTATTTGATCACAGCATTTAGCTTGAAATGTAACAGATCTAGATCATTTCTCATATTTGAACCACCTCACAAAAGCATTTCCTAATTAATCAAATTAAATAACAATTCTGTTATAAACTGAACATTATATGGAATCATTTGCTATAGAATATCAAGATGGCCTATCTCTATATGTCACTTTTGAGGTAATGATTATGGCTATGTGCAGTAAGTATTTATTACCTTATCTAATTAATACACATTTTGGCATGTCAGGGTTTGTGGGTAATTATAGTTTTCTATTGCGGTAATAATTTGTATGATTTATGAAGCCTACGAAACAACACTGTGAGCCAAAAAGCTGTCTGGAGTAATTACAGCTAAGCAGCTTGATCAACAGGTCTGCCCAGCCAGGAGAACACAGCCCTGGGGAGAGGAGCCTCAACAAACAGGAGCAGACTGAGGTGTTCACTTCTCAGCCTGCCTTTTCTCCCCTTAAAAAAAAAAATTTAGCCCACCCACTGCTCTCAGCTGTGTTAACAAAGAACTCGTTGCTTAAGTACATGTGCTGACGGGAAGGACTTCATAAAAATAAATTATCACAGAATATATAAATTTTCAATTGTTTCAAGGAAGACTGAAAGTAGACATGAGTAATTTGTTTTCAGAATGCCAGTGCATTCTATGGCTGTTGAACACTCTTAAGGAGACTATGAATTTATCCTACTCCAGTTAGCAATGGAACCGTCTCCACCCTTCACCCTGGCCTTCCATTAGACTCTGGGTCTGTCTTCCTTCAGGAACTAAGACATTTGGCTTACAGGTCCCAGTAGGAATGGGGAATGAAGTTTTTTCCTCAAGAAACTTTGCTCATATTCAGAAATGGACTATCAGGAAAACGTGACAGTTGAAAAGAGTCCCATATCATTACTCATTTTTCATATAATAATTTTTAGGACGTTGATGGTTTGTTGTAGAAGATAATGCAGGTTATTCTTTATTGGATACTACTTTTCTTTTGCCAATTCCATTTTGACCTTCCCATCAGTCATTTTCTTTTCCTTCATATTAATGTCCTCAAGGTATGCAATGTTTTAATTGGCATTCATCGCATACACTGAAACAGGAGATCCTATCTTACTTCAAGAAGCAGCTGGTGAGTTTCTGTGAACTGTTCTTAATATGTGGGCAGTTCTTAAATTAGTTTGATCTTTCTCAGGAAGACTAATACGTTTATATCTTGTAAGAATATATTGAATTTTTAGTTATTAATTCCAGGTAGAGCCAAGTTCTTACTATTTTTTTAAATGTGAAGATTAAAAGATAACGTCAGATAAGACTGTTGAAAGCAGTGTCATAGAAGATCCTACCTTAAAATTAATGCTAAATGGGTAAAGTCAGTAATCCATAGCGTAATAGATACTTTTGCATAAATTTGAAAGTTGTACTTGGAGGAAATGACAAGAGCTGTAGAAATGGTCTAGAATAGAAATCAGAGAGTTTTTCTTATTTGGTCAACTTGATGGGACCTCAAGTTTATCAATGCAAACAAGGAAACAGAGAAGATAGATCAAAGATACAAATTTGGTCTGGAGGAACCTATAAACTCATGAGACCCAAATCCATGTTTGTAACCTGACTTTGACCTGGTAAGATTTCTCTCACAGTGTGTTTAAGGTCACCTGAAAAGCAAAATCTCTTCCTTTGACTTTTAAAGCATTTGTTAGAGGAAAAGGGGTAGAATACATGAAAAAAAATAATAGCAAACACATTTTCTTCATTCCAAACAATAGGCTAGTTTTGGTAGAAAATGTATGATTTTGTGAAGGAGTAATACAATGAAGAATACCCTGAGTATCTGAATCCTGAGCTACATTTAGGCCCATTCTATTTTACCAGGCATAGGAGAGAGTGCAGGAAAAATGATGATTCTAGAAAGAGAAAAACATCTGTACTATTAAGCATTTTCAAGTAGAACTTTATAGGCAAAATGTTCAAGCTGTTCATGCAAAGCTTGAGACACAGGCAAAGCTTGGGATACAGGCAATGTTTCAAATTATTAGTTCCCTTTTCTTCTTCCCTATTTTCGGACACCCCTGTTGGCTTCCTTCTCCAACCCACAGATGAATATGCACACATGCTTCCTGTAAAAGACAATGGTTCTTAGTAGGCTGAAGCCCCTGTAGGAAAACAAAAAATAAATGTAAAATGAACTTCAGAAGCCAAAAGTTCAGGGGCAGAGTGAAACTGAAAGCTATGTCAGGACTTAATGGGACATAAGTATAGGGTGAAACGTATCGTTAATCTATATGATCATAAAATTCAATGCTCATCATGGATAAGTCAAATAGTGTGATAAAACCAAGGTTGCGGGCTGGGGTTATAGATCAATGGTAGAGCACTTGCCTAGCACATGTGAGGTATTACTCAGCACTACATGTAGAGAAATAAAGAAAGAAATAAAAATAAAGGTCCATGGATAAGTAAAAAATATTAAAACAAAAAGGCAGGAATTACTTATTTGTAGTTTGTGTGTGTGTATGTGTGTGCGTGTGCACGGATATTTATAAGCACATATGTACACATATAAGCTAACACATTGTGAAATATGTTTAATCTTGTCTGAGCCATTTTGTGTGAAGTTCTTAACTAAGATTATGCAGTAAAGATATTTTTATGTCTTCAAAGTTTTTTTGCTGTCATTTCTAGATGTACTATATATCTTCATTTCTTTTTATTAGCCATATCTTATTGGTTAGTTTCTCTTCCTTTAATATTTGCCATTTGTTAGTCATTGATATTGCCATTCAAGGGTTTTATTTTCATGCAACAACTGATTTATTAATAGTAACACTGAAAATGTTTAAAAGGCTACTATTGAAAATACTGAATCTCTTAAAATTACTTTCTAGAATCATTTACAGGGGGACAAGTCTCATTCGCCTCATCCAAGTTTTCCCCCACTACTAGTTTCTTGTTTAATTGAATTTTCTGGTAATGTCTATAGGCATTTGCTCTTGCTGCAGGGAATAACAAAGCTGAGCCTGAGTTCACATCCAGTGTCTATGGTCAATAAGGTTTTGTGTTCTTTATTAAACAGTGACCAACACAGAGGTGCTACTGGGAATTATACTGCCCAGACTTTCCAGGAACTATTTTCTTTCAACTCAAGAGTTGAAGGCACTAGTTCACTTGGTTTACCTTCTTTCCCAGAAAATACGGATACATAAAAAATTCTTGGCGTACCTTTTGGAATATTTCTCCACTTTGCTAGGGAGTTATTCTCTGAAGGGCAGCTTCCTTACTTTGAAGATGCAACATCTTTTGACATGAATTATTATCATTGTCCATTTCTCTGGTAGTGACCTTCCCCAGGCCAAATAAGAAAAAGATGAAGATGAGCAACTTGAACTGGACATTGACTAAATCAACAAACCTATTTTACCAGTGAGATGGCCCATCACCACAAGTAAGCTGATTCAGCTTATTGGAATGTCTTAATTTTGTATTTTCTCCGGTTGACTAGAGCTTGGAATCCATGATGACATCTGAGTCTTTCCAAATTTAATAGACTTATTATCATTTACGTCTATCATCACATTGTGTTCTAAGTGT
Source organism: Urocitellus parryii (assembly GCF_045843805.1). Classification (NCBI taxonomy): domain Eukaryota; kingdom Metazoa; phylum Chordata; class Mammalia; order Rodentia; family Sciuridae; genus Urocitellus; species Urocitellus parryii. The sequence goes on along the minus strand of NC_135539.1, from coordinate 71,748,994 downwards.
TTGCTTTAAAATTCTTCCTGAGCTGTGTTCTCTACCTCCTGACCGTAGAAGTGAAACATCTAGATTACCAGGCATTAAATAGGACTAATAACATTGGTTTCCTATAAAACAACAACAACAAACACCCTCATTTCATTTGTCTCAGTGTACCTCAATTAAATTTATTGGTTAATCTTCATGTGTTGTTCATTTACCAAATTAAATAATTAACTCACGGAGGTATGGGGTTGTGGCTCAGTGGTAGAGCGCTTGTCTAGCATGTGTGAGGCACTGGGTTCAATTCTCAGCACCACATATAGATAAGTAAATAAAATAAAAGTCTATCAACAACTAAAAATATATTTTAAAAAAATTAACTCACTGAGTGCTTCTGTTATTTAATATTGGAGGATGCCTAAACACAAACAATGAAGTAAATAATTATGGTGATGATACTTCAAAGGTACTAAATACCTATTCCCCAATAACATATGCTCTTTCAAACTTTTATTTGGAATTCTTAAAAAAATAATTTAATAAAAATCAATAATATAGATGATTGAAATACATTTTATCTTTCTTTGATGTAGGACAAACTAAGTAACAATGGACATGTAAACCTCAGAAAGACACTTTTCAAAATTACATGTTTAAAATGTTAAGATTTTAAAAATGGTGCAATTATCTTAGAGAACAATTTAGCCATTTCTAAACATAGTCTTACACCATCTCCCAGCCATTTTAGTCCTAGATATTTACCTAAAAGAAATGAAAATATATGTCCAAGGACTTGTGCATGAATATTCATAGAAGCATAGTAGCCCAAAGTGGAAACAATCTTAATGGCCACCTACATATGAATATATAAACAAAAGTGGAGTATATCCATACAATTGAATATTACTTAGCAATAAAAAAGAAATGGGCTGCTGTTACATGTAATTTTGAAGAATCTCAATTATATTGAGTGAAAGAAAATGCAAACTCATTTCTAATGACAGAAAGCAAATCAACAGTTTCCTGAGGATGAGGATAAGGAATGAGGATAGTTTACAAAATGGTGGAAGGAAACATTTTGGATGATGAAAACATTCACTATTTCTGCTGATGGTATGACAAGTGCCTACATATATCAAAACGTCACTGTACACTTTAAGCATACACAGTTGATCATATCTCAATTATAGTTCACTAAAGTTTTTTTTTTTAAAGACAAATGGAAAGATGAATATATACCACCTGTATGCTTTCAAGAATAAATACATGTTTGGAAAGTTGAGATTAAAAAGCTTATCATCTTGGGCTGGGGATGTGGCTCAATCGGTAGCGTGCTTGCCTGGCATGCGTGCAGCCCGGGTTCGATCCTCAGCACTACATACAAACAAAGATGTTGTGTCCGCCAAAAAACTAAAGAAAAAATAAATAAATAAATATTTAAAAAATTCTCTCTCTCTTTCTCTTAAAAAAAAAAAAAGCTTATCATCACTGTGACCTGGGAGTTTTCAATCTTCTTTCATACCAAGCTTACCTGGAGATTTCCAATTTCAGTCCCTCCTCATTGCAAAGTCTGCAAACGCAGTTAGGTTCTAACAAAAATTTTCATGAGGGAAATGGGAATAGGAACCAAGGTTCTTCTTCTGCTTTCTTGTAGGCTTTCCCATTCACTTATCCACTCATTCATTCAACAAGTATTTTCTGAATACCTACTGTACAAACATTGTATTGTCATTAGAGAAAGAAACATAACAAAAACAGATGCCATCCTCATGGAAATTATGTTGTGAGTAAGACATGGAGATGCTATCAATGACACAAATAAAAGTATAATTACATTTGTAACAAAAGTTACTCAGGAGAGATTCAAAAACATACAAAACTTATAATTTGGTGATTTTTACCTGGTTAAGAACTTAGAGCCAGTCAGCATGAGGTTCTTAGGAAATACAAATTTTATTTTTCTATATTAATTATGGATATAAATATATATACTACAAACTACATATTATACATCATATGTTATATTTATGTGTTATTATTACATAACATGATTGTCTTCTCAAAAACATCACATTAAATGCAGAAAGTGGAATCTAATGTTTATAGCTAGCAGTGTAGCCTAATGGTTTAATGGGACATGCAGTTAATCTTTTTTTTTTTTTTTTAATGTGTAGCTTACAATTTGTTAACTGTGAAATCTTGGGAGTGCTGCATGACTCCATTGAGCCTTAATTATTTCATCAGTTAAAAAATGAATAAAATAAGCAGGACTTTAGTAGGGTCTTTAGGTTACATGACAGAATGCATAGTAATGTTTCATAAACACTAGTGATTATTATTGCTAGTATGATAAATATCAATACCATATTTACACAGCATAGATGTACATATCCTCTCTATAGATGGTGAATGTATGTATTACATAAATGAATAAAATGAATTTTCTGTTTGATCCTAGGAAATCTAGGAGTCATCATTCACAACAGAGAGGAAATGATGGTAATGATATAATTATGCAGCAGAAGACACATGGAACTTGGAATAATCAACTTTGTTGGGAAAATCTTTGCTCACGTAGCATCCTCATGTTTGCTTCAGTCATGGACTTGGCATATGCAAATTCCAAAGAAGCAAACAAGAGCACTGTTACAAATGTAGGCACTAAAACAATTTGCAGTTTTAGAAAAGAGACAGAAAAAGCCATAAATACAAAAAAAGGAGAAGTCTAAATATGATTGGTCTAAAGGGAGAGAGGAAGAGCACAAGTCAATAACAATTGACAATTGATCAATGTATTAGTACGTTCCATTTGTGAAGAAATATTGCTTAGGAGATGTTCATAACAGCAATATGACTTCCAAGCTTCCAGGAATGCCCTGGAATATGTTGTTAACCTGCATATTTATTAATAAAAGCAAGTAAGTATGGTATTGTTAGGAAAATTTAAAAAATGAAATTTATCTAATCTGAGCTGTGATGCATTATTTCTTCATAATCTGGGATTAATTTTTCCAATATTAACAATATTTTTATATGTATTTTGTTTATTCACTTTCACTATTTATTCTCCAAGTACTGTAAATGCCAATTATGCATAAAGTACTTTTTTAGAAGCTGGGCTACATGGAGGTTATCTTCTAGTAAGACATTTCATGATTGGTAAACATTGCTATGCTCTAATATGGACTTTTGAGACTGAAATCATCCAACTTCAATTTTATATAAAAGTTATTTGACCCCCTACTCTCTTCCAGGGAGTTCAGGATGCAAACTTGAACTAGATAGTATTGTCTCTAGCTTCACAGAGATAATTTAATAAGAAAGAGCCATATTGGACAAGCAATGACAAGTGTGATAAATATTCTATAGTTTCAAGTATGAGATGCTGTGGGAAAATTCCAACAAGGGTCTTTTCCTGATCTCTGAGGTCAGAGAAATCCTTGCAAATGAATGGAATTTACTCTAAAAGATGGTTTGGAGGATGAAGCCAGTATTTGAATGACTGGTTTATTCCATACTTAACTCACAGGTTATACTTACCATTGTGGTTTCTCTTAGTTCAGTTTTCTGTAATATTTGTCAACATTTCTTTTACAGTCAAGGGATCCCAAGTTCCTTTCCATGGTGAGAACAGCACCTCATTCACCCTCCTATCTATTATAGTGCTAGCTTCATACAAACCTGTTATTATTGTTTAATAACAATAGTCATTATAAAGATAGAATAACTGGAACTCAAAAGTCTTGGTTAAGGGACTGGGGCTGTGTAGCTTAGTGGCAGAGTGCTTACCTAGCACATGTGAGGCACTGGGTTCGATCCTCATCACTACATAAAAACAAACAAATAAAATAAAGGTATGCTGTCCATCTACAAGTACAATTTTTTTTAAAGTCTTGGTTAAGAAGTGAAGAAGGTTGTATTCAATCAGAACTGCTCTTTCAAATAACTGTGAACACACTGAGTTATCTTTGATCTATGTTCTATGGATTTCCAAAACCTCATTAACATAAATTTGCTATGGTAATTCTATATGCAGAAGAACTTCCTCTATGGTTTGTGTGTAGTGTATTTCCCAAGGACTCATGTATTGGAAGCTTATTCCTCAGTGTGGATGTTAAGAGGTGGTAGGTCCTTCCAAACTTGGAACCTGGCGGAAGGTTATTGGGAGTTCTGGCCTGGAAAACATTGATGTTGTAATCATACTATGTTGGTTCTTTCTTCCAAGAAGATCACTATAAGAAAAGCAAGATTGGCCACTCCCCTCTCTCTTTGCCTTTGTTTTGCCACATGACCATTCCCTCTTGTACTTGACCCTACCATGATACCATTTGCCATGATATTATGTGACCAGATGCAGACACAATGCCATTTGGCTTTCTTGCTTTTAAAGCTATGAGCTAAATGAGTCTCCTTCATTATAAATTATCCAGCCTCAGGTATTTCTTTATAATAACAGAAAATGAATTAATGCATCATCGAATTAGATAATTCCATTAGCTGACAGCGATAACTAGTATTTGCTTCATTCCTGGTATTGTATTCTTCATGCCTAGCAGAATGTATTGTCTTTGTGTAATTAAAACGTTTGCTAATCAAGCAGGTGATGCTTGTTCCAGAAATACTTTGGAGTCACAGAACTTTTTACTGAAGAAAATTTTACATTAAAATCTTTAGTAATCATTTATTTGATCTTAGATGGCATTGGATTATGAAGGTTCCAACAGAATTTTATGTTTCTGAAAAGAAAAGATGGATAGTACCTTGTAATGAAAAACAATTTTAAACAGTTTTTGGTATGTTATAGTTGTAAAGGTGGCATTTAAAATCAAGTACTATAAGAAATCCAAGTTAGATTTTTGCATATGTAGACTAAAAGACACAAATGTTCACAATAACATGTTTATTAAATCTATGCTCTACTATCTTCTATGCATGTTTGAAGACTTTTCCCTTTATTAACATATGTAATCTTCACAGCAACTTTACATTGTTTCCTCATTTTACATATGAGGAAACTGAGCTCCAACTGGTTAAAAAACTTAGTCCAGTGGGGATGTAGCTCAAGCGGTAGCGCGCTCGCCTGGCATGCGTGCGACCCAGGTTCGATCCTCAGCACCACATACCAACAAAGATGTTGTGTCTGCCGAGAACTGAAAAATAAATATTAGAAATTCTCTCTCTCTCTCTCTCTCTCTCTCTCTCTCTCTCTCTCTCTCTCTCTCTCTCTCTCTCCTCTCTCACTCTCTCTTAAAAAAAAAAAAACTTAGTCCAGGGAATATAACTACTAGTAAATCAAGGAGAAAAGTTCTAGACTTACTTAGTCTGGCTGCAGAGCACATTCTGTTAATCTCTGTGCTGAAAGGTATCTTTAATATATTGGTTTTTACTAAAAGTAGGAGTCACTGGAATAGTGGGTTTCAAGAAATTTATTCCTCCACAGGCAACAAGCACAGGGCCTTGCCTTTACCAGTAGGAGATGACAGCTCCTTTAAACAGGATCTACTAAATTCTCAGGAGTATTCTCAGAATGGGACCCAGTGGGTTCACACTGATGGGTTAGATTTTTTAAATTATAATGCATTTTGTTTAGAAGAGGGATTAAAGTATTTGCCAAAATGATTTGTGTTGACAAAATGGCTTAGTACATCTGGCAGATTTATTTTGGAGAATGGAATAAATTAAGGTGTCGAGCAAAAGATGTGCTACAGCCACTGAAACAATTTCAAGTATTTCAGAAACTCTATTTTTATTCACTTTGCAAAATGTGCTTGGTTGAACTGCCAGTCCCTGTTACATTTCCATTTCTAAGCAATTAATTAAAATCCCAAATCAGTTTTTTCTTGATCATGCCAGCAGGAGTCGGTTACCATGGAAATAGGAAGATCAGTGGTATTTGGAAGGGAGAGAAAAAATGGCTGGCATTGGTCTTTTATTGCAGAAACATAAGTGATGGTCTAGAGTAGCTCCTTGGCTCAGCAATAGGAAGCTCTGCCCCTAGTAGCAAGTGTGGCAGTGACAATTGGAAATCACTGACAGTCCTGAGGATTACATTTCACCCCCCAGGGATATCATTTGGCCAGTTGAAAAAGTCATTAACTCAGCTTTTTCATGTCTTCTATCTATAGGTTAAACCTCCAAATGTAATTGATTACAGAGTATTCTGTTGTGGCTAAGCAGGATTTCAAATCAATAATTGGTTATATTTTGCAAAGACCCATCAAAAACCATTTATGATTTTTTTTCTTATGTCAAGCCAGTGTGCTTCAGCTGTAAAGCTCATTTCCAGACAATACTGCAAACTAAGAATGATGTGATTGAAACCATACTTCTTTACAGTTAGGAAAATAGAAGCTTATGGGATATCATCTTTTGGTGTCCGATTAAAACTTAATTTGGTGGTGCTACTCTGCAGACAGCACATTAAGAAGAAAATCATAATGGATAATGTTAATATGCCTATATTAGAACAAATGAAAGTTGTACTGAAAACAATCGAAACATTGTTAAAACAATTATAATGATGCAAATGATAATAAAAACAACAATCTAACATTTACTGAAGGTTCTCTGCCAGGCAGTGATCCTAATGTTTTGAAAACATAAAGTCATTTCTCAACACCATGAGCAAGATCCTAATATTCATAGATGCAGAGATTATTCTAATTTGTTGGAATAATTTTTCTTTGTGAAAAAAGATCCTGAGGATCATTTTCCATGTGGCTCTCATTAAGTTCTCTATGAAATCGGAAGATGAGCAGTAGCATTTCACCATGCTTGAGTTCATACAGGTCCTGCACAGAAACTTATCTCTGTGGATTAGCTAACATTTTTCAGAAAATCAATATGAAAAATTTAAACATTAAAAAGAAAGAGGAAGCAAATCAGAATTTCATGTATTGCTCTAGCATGAAACCTTAGTGTGCAAATTAGCCTAAAACACATCCAAGAGAAGCTCCAGTCTGTATATCATGATAATAATTAGGAAAATGGGAATTTTTCAGTAAAGTTTTTTACTCATGCCTGAAGGCAGCTGATACAATGTTACCATTTCTGTCTATTAAACACTATTAAATTTTTCTCATAATAAAGTCCTCAAGGCATATCCACATGTCTTATACCTACAAATATTTTATGGTGATAATTACTTAAAATGGGTAGTAGTTTTTCCTTTTATAAGTTAATCTTTGGGAGAAAATATCAAAGCCAGAATTCCCTTTAGTTTACCGATAAATGAACAGCCAAGTTTTCAGCCAGATGAGGCACCCCTGGCCACAAAACCTATATGTGGGTTTTTGGAATCTAGGGTTCATAGCACATACTAGGTACTATACAATTTATTAGCTTTATGTATCAAGAATATCTTTTCACCCAGCTACTAACCATGTGGCTAGAATGTGTTTCAACTCATACAAGCACAGTAGAAAAGGTGAGATGATTCGGTTATGTGTGTTGCTATTTGACACTGAATTTCTGCCAATATGAGCTCTCCATATAAAAGTCTGGAAGCCTGAATCAATATTCTCCAGATATCCTAGCCTTTAGTATTCTGGTTTAGATTTAATTTTGTACTATTTAAAATCCTATGTATTTATGAAGTGCATACTAAATGATTCCACTACTTAGTATGGAGAAATCTAAGAATAGACTCAGCTATCGATTTCAATTATGCTACAAAATATTCCATGTATCATATAATATCATGGTTTGAATGCCTTGAAGACATTCTTATTGTTACATTGATATTAAAATGAAAGTCCCATAGTTATAGACAAAGACAAGTAGACTATATAAACCAACATCTATTTACTTCATTTGGCAGGCATCCACTGAACAAACGTGTAATATTCCAAACACAATATTAGGTATTGGAGAAAGCCAAGATAAGTAGAAGAGTCACTAAACATATGATTTTTAATTTTTAATATTCTTATGTCCTTATTTATTATGGAAACTAATCTCTAAGGAGAACTTATGGATGAGCCGTGTTTCCCTGTATACATATTTTCATTATTACCCTCATTTTAAATATGGGTTTTGACTCACATTTTGAGCAATAAAATGTGACAGTGATTTTTTTCAGTTAGATCATAGGAAATCTTGTGGCCATCACCTGGGATTCTTGAGAAGTTTCTACTAGAAATTCCAGGAGCATACTAACATATTCAATCACCTTGAGATGGATTTCCAGGCGATGTGGAAACCTATACTAGACAAGTGTAAAGTCAAGGGGTGGGCGATGGGTCAGCAAGGTCCCCGTTGTGTCAATTAGCCCAGCTAAAGTGTCAGACATGTGGATGTAGTAGTTATGTTGCCCATTCCAACTGGACCTTCAGCCCCATCAGTGACTTGATTACAGGTAGGTACCATGAGCCAGCTCAATCCACAGAGCATCATCACAAGAATTACAAATTATTATTTGAGCAACCAAGTTTTTGCAGGTGATTTGCTATATATAGTAATACATAATTGAAACATTTACATTGTATGTGATCTTAGATAAGTATTTCCCTTTACCTCGATTATGTGATTATAAAATAGGGATAATCATAGTAGTATGTCTCTTAGGATAGCTGTTTTTCACCCTGGATAAGGCTTTAGCTCTTAATATCCTGTATGCTTGCACAATTCAGTATGGCAGCTATCAGAGACCTGTGACTAATAGGTATTTAAAATGTGGAGAGTCCAAGTTGAGGGTGCTATATAATAAATTTGTATCCTTAATGTGGAAAAAAAGAATGTAAAAATCCTCAGCACTTAAAAATCTATGTTTGCATGTTGGAGTCACAGTATTTTAAATATACCAGGAAAAATACAGTTTTTTAAATGAATTTTGTTTTATTATTTCAAAAGTTCTTAGCAGAAAAATTTTATAATATAAAAATACACCTTACATTTGTATTCTCATTTATTTGTATTGGACAGCACTGTTCCAGAATATCAATATTATAAGAGTAAAACTTTTTTCACTGCTATAACTCATTTCCCTTAATAATGTCTGCCATACAGAAGGCATGACATAAATATTTACTGAATAAAAGAATGATGCTTTTTTATAATCAAAGTCAATTTCTTCTCACATTACTAATATACCCTTAACACTTCTCTAAATAGTCTTAGGTAGAAAACTTATATATGGTATCTAATTGTATGAAATCCATGAGTATTTGATAATTTTCAGTATACAAAACTATTTTGAAAAGCCATATTAAGGGGCTGGAGATGTGGCTCAAGTGGTGGCACGCTCTCCTGGCATGCGTGTGGCCCGGGTTCGATCCTCAGCACCACATACAAACAGAGATGTTGTGTCTGCCGAATACTAAAAGATAAGTGTTAAAAAATTTCTCTCTCTCTCTCTCTCTCTCTCTCTCTCTCTCTCTTTAAAAAAAAAGAAAAGCCATATTAAAAAAAAGATTTTAGGGCCACTGAGTAACCCTTTTACTGACGTGTGTTAATTTCAGCCACACTTAGCATGTATGCATGAGGTATTTGCAAGCATTCCTCAAAAGTCTTGGCCTGATTCTTATAAATTTAGGAATATTTATGAATAAAGACATTATATTTGGGTTCTTTTCAAGACCTTGAGGTAACTCAAGTAGGGTTAGGTGGGGAAAAACTTCTGTTAAATACAAGTGGCTACGTGTATGTGATAGGTGTTCCCCTGAAATCCCAAAGCACAACAATTGCACAGTCTCTGTGCTAGGGAAGCATATTATTTGTGTTCAAAAATAGAAATGAACTCCATTGGATTAGATAAAGGGAATAAAGGGAAGGAATAGAGAGGGGGATGGAAATAGGGGAAGACAGTAGAATGAATCAGGCATAACTTTCCTGTTTACATATGAATACATGACCAGTGTAACTTCACAATTACAAGAATGAGATCCTAATTAGAGTAATTTATACTCCATGGATGTTTAGTGTGTCAAAATGCACTCTACTGACATGTATATCTAAAAAGAACATACAAAAAATAGAAATAAATTCATTATTGACCTATCCTTTGTCCTGTGTGGGTGATACAGATTTTTAAATTACATTTGACAACATCAAATTAGCTTAAACAGAGAGTAGCTTTTTCAGGGGGAGAATAATAAAGGAGATGTAGGAACAGTTATCAGGATTATAGGAATAACTAAATCATCAGGATTTGGGATGGTGGGAAGAAAAGCAGCTCTTGAGACTTCAGGGACCCAAATCACACCTTCAACTGCCCAACCTGACTCTGTCTTTCCAGGTATTGTCTCAGCCCCTCTTTCTGAGTCAGAATGATCCTTTCAAATCAACTTTCTCATGAAGCTAGAGTGGGCATTGGCATTTCTGTGGAGCCACACCTTGGGAGCCTCTCCAACAAACACAAAAAGATCGCTCTTTGACATGCTATTTGCAATATCTTGGGGAATAATTTACCTTGGATTGTGCTTAATGGATTATCATTATGGGCAGGGACATAATGGACAGAGGAAGAGCAGTTCTTGTGAAGATAGTGTGCTATTTGGAGAAGAAAAACAGGGAAAAGCCATTTAGATACAACGTGATCAGACCACCGTAGCATGTGATAACTACCAAATCACTCTATTTTACATTTTAAAATATGGTGGCTAATATTATTGTGGATACATAAATTTTTCCCAGTGGTAGCAGCTTAATAATGGAAAAGTGGCTATACCTCGTTTATAGAGAAACACATTTGTTTTTTTTTTAATTTGAGATGCTTGCATTTTAATATCCTATTTAATTTTGGATATTTACCAATGAGGAAGGGAAGCAAGGATGTTTTCTGTTTCTGACATTGGGTTTAGCAGGGCAGGAATAATGTTATCTATTAATGAGCAGAGATGTTAGCTGGAGAGGTCTGGCTATGTTCCAGTTTGGTTAATTAAATCCTACCTGCTTAAATTCTGTCTTTATTTTCAAATGGATATTCACTGTTATTTCTCATTTGAAAAAGTGTTTGATGTTATGAGTTTTGGACCAGTAGCTTATTTGTGGAGTGAAGAATTTCAGTTACATCGAGTTCTAAATGCCCTAGCTGTTGTCCAATATTCTATCTATCTTTTTGTCTTGAGTTTAACATTCTTTTTCCTCATGGCTATGGTTGTGGAAGCATATAGTTTTCCCATGATAATACACTATTTTAAAATCACCTTTTTATTTCTTATAGTATTGGCAAATTTTATAATGCCATGACTGATGCAACCTAAATTGATCTGACATATTACTTATGGTGTTTCTCTGTATAATAATATTTGGAAGAATGGATAATACCTCAGGTGTCTAAAACAAGCATGTAGCAAGTTGCAAAAGGCTCAAAACCAAATTAAATTATCTCTTATCAGGTAGTATTTGGTGAAAACCTATGTCATGAAAACCACTGTACAATATGCTAAATCAATACATTGCAGCATAAATAAAAGATATGACTTATTTTCTAAATCTCTATTGAGGAGTAAGACTGCTGGGTAGGGAAATGAATGATTTTTTTTCCAAACTGAATAGAATACATGATCTAATGAACAATTATGGCTTTACAGATTGGGAAGAAATTGTGAAGTTGAAATTAGAAGTAATTTAGCTGTAAGTATGTTTTTGCTTTAATTTAGTTGTTTTAGTCTTAAAAGTAAGAGATACATTTTCTTAAGCCCCAATCTCCCCAACATGGAAAGGACAGAGAAGTTTAAAGAAGAAAATAAAGATCCTGTTATTTTAACATTCAGTGATAACCAATTTTGTCTCCATTTTGAATGTATGATTTTCTTGTATCTCCTCTTCTTTCTTTCCTTTCTCCCTATTTATTTTCTTTTAGCATACATATAGATGCTCACACACATGTGTTTATCTATTTTAAGATAATCCAGTGCAGTTTAATAAACTCTTACATTCAACAGTAAACTTCCTGTGGGTAAATTCCCATTAACCACAACTTCCTTAACTATTTGCTGTGTTCATTTTTGCTTTCTGTGTGTCAGCAACTACTCAAGACATTCCAGATACCTAATAAGCAAAAAGTAACTTTTCTCATGGAGTTGATACTCTAGTGAGGAATTAAATACAATAAAAATACAAATAAATAAGTATTTTAAAATATGGAATTTTGTAAAGCAGATGAAGTACGGTAATGTAATAAAGAATAATTGGATGATTGATTTGGGGTGTCCATGGTCAATTTCATGACAATTGCATTATAAGATTTGGATGAGAATACAAAAGAAATTAGTGGTTGAAAATGTTGGCAGATTATTGTTGTGCAGATAAAACTCTAGGTAAAGGGAAAATTGAGGTAAATTCCTAAAATCTTGGGGCAGGGGAGGGGTTTTATAGAAATGGATTGGTAGATGACCAAAATTTATAGAGTTTTGAATCCCATGTACATTAATTTAAAATTTATCCTCAATGTAATAGAAAATCATAAAGACTGGCATGCTTTTGTGTTAAAAAATCATTCTGGCTGCTACATACATATTTGAATACTGGAAAGCTGAAGGAGAAACTTTTAAATCCGATAGGATACTCTTGCTGTGGGCAGGGGCAGAGACCACAGTGGCCAGGCTGTGGTGACCACAGCAAGGATAGGAAGGCTCACTTATCTTTTACATTTTTTTCCATCCTCAACTTGCAGCCAACAAGGACTTGTTGGTGGCTTGAGGTGGAAGGGTGTGGTCTGAAACAAAGCAGAAAAATTAATATAGGCTATAGATCAACACAGTCCAATAGAAAAGATGGTGATCCACACACATTTGTTTTCTAGTATCCAGTTTAAAAAAGTAAAAGGAGTACATGAAGCTAACTTTAATGATGCATTTTATTTAATCCACTATAAATATGTAATCAATATAAACATCAATTAGATCTTTAATATTCTTTAAAATTTGGGGGGAGTCTGCTCAATCCTTGAAGTCTTGTTTGCATTGTACATTTACAATACATCCTGATTTGATGAACCACACCCAAATCAAGTGTTCAATAATACGTGTGGTTGGTGGTGAGCATATCTGTAGGCACAGAAGCTGGAAATAAGGCGGCACCAGTTTCTGAAGTGAGAAAAACTAGAGGAAGACCAGAATTGTAGGTGTGGACTGAGAATTCTCTTTGGATCTTACAAAATTTGTGATGTATGTTAACATCTATGTAGAGTTGAAAGTTGACAGTTTTTGATATAGTTAATAGGTGATTAAAATTCAAGTAAGTAGATTTAATAGACATTATATAAAGTTCCTTACCAAACATTTGAATTTTGTGCTTTTATAAACTAAGAGTACAATGGAAACTCATACACTGATGAGTTTGCCTACTTTCTGAAATAACCTGAGACTAATAATTCCTAGAAGTAGAATTCCACTTTGAATGCTTTTGGCATATTGGCCAATTTTCCCACAAAATTATTAAACAGATTTATTCTCCTCTTCAAACATTTAAACTACTTTAGATACATACTATGTGTGAAACTACTGTATTAGGATCTTTAGCATTTCACTCAAATCCAAAAGTTTTGCTTCACTGGTTGTAAATCTTCAAAGTGTCCCTGTGTGTGTGTGTGTGTGTGTGTGTGTGTGTGTGTGTATGTGTACACACATGCAGAGATGTTAATCATCATTGACTATTCATTCAATTTTTTGAGTGTTCACTACTAAATAAGTGCTTAGTAGCAACATAGATACAATAGTATAAGTATTTATATAAGCATATGATGATCACCTTGCAGATAAAATAAGTATATAATTATTGAATATTTCAATTATTTCCTGTTTGAGATTAGTAAAAATAATATTGAAGTAAATACTTATGTAAATATTTATACTTATACCATCTCTTATCTCTAGCCCCAAATAATTACTGATCTGCATTCTAGTCCTATAGATTTTGTCTTAGAAATTTCTAAAAAATAGACTCACAATCTATGTAATCATTTTTTTCTGGGTTCTTTTTGAGTTCCATCCACATTGTAGACTATATCAAGTTGGTTCCTCTTTTTGATGAAGATCAAAAAATGGAATAAGGTGGAATTTTGAAGTCTTGTTAATTACATATCAAAAATTTAAATGCTGGGCGTGGTGGTGCACAACATTAATCCCAGCAGCTAGTGAGGCTGAGACAGGAGGATTGCGAGTTCAAAGCCAGCCTCAACAAAAGTGAGGCACTAAGAAACTCAGTGAGACCCTGTCTCTAAATAGAATACAAAATAGGGCTGAGAATCAAAATAGGGGTCAAATACCCCTTAGTTCAGTCCCCAGTACCCCCCCCCCAAATTATTTTTTTTAAATATCAAGTTTTTTTTCCCCCAAAATCTTACATTCCCATCAACCCTGTATGAGTATTCAAGTTTCACTGCTTGCCCTCAACCACTCAAATCCTGGCTGGACTTTCTAATTACGGTCATTTCAAGGAGTGCATACTGGTCTCTCTGTGATTTTAGCTTGTATTTCTCTAATTTTTAATGATGTTGAGCATGTTTTCATATGCTTATTGGACCATTTGTATTATTTTTTGGGCTAAATGACTACTTGACTTTTGCCCATTTTTATATTGTCCAGATAATTTTTTAACATACAGACCTAATTGTTCCAATACCATTTACTAGAAAAATCTATCCTTTCTCTGCTGAATTGTTTTGGTAACTTTTTGAAAAATTAGTTGTCTCTAAGTTTAATAATTTATTTCTGGATTTTAAAATTCCAGTCCATCAATGAACATGAGTGCCTTTACATTAACACCATATTATCTTGACAATTTTAGCATTTGAAATTGAGTAGTGTATTTCTTGCGCCGTGATCCAATTCTAAACTGACTATAGAGAGCTCACTTCACAGATAATGATATAGTTGGCTGGAAGTCGAGGATGGAAAAAAAAATGTAGCATTCAAATGTTAATCAAAAGAAGAGAGGAATGGCTATATTAATGTCAGATACAATGCACTTCACAGCAAAGAAATTTATTAAAGACAGAATATAATAAAAGGGCTGATCCACCAAGACTTTGTTTTATATTCACCGACAAAGATCCTTTGGATTTATCATCTTTTATCTTTATTAATCCTTTACTTTTCCTTTCTTTTATTGATTTTATTATAACTTTTGGATTTGAACATTAATATTTCTCTTATTGACAATCTTGTGATATTTCTGGTGATCTGTGCTTTTCTTGTATCTCTTTGGCTCTTATGGTCACTGTTTTCTAAATATTCAGCGATTTTGACTTGTACTTTCATCTTTGATCCAAGACAGATTCTTTCTTTATTATTCCTTTTGTTTCCTTTCTTTTCTTTTCTAATCCCTTCCTTTCTTTCCCCTTCTTATTTTTACTATCAAAGTGATGTCCCTCCTTTTTTACTTTAATAATATTTTCATTAATTTCTGTATTTATTAGTCTAAATCAGAAAACATAGAATTAAAAATTAGTTTTCCATTCCCCTTAATATACAGTTTTTATATATGCTGACTCCTAATTCAGTAATTATTAAAACATTTTCAAAATAATGATTTTTCTTCTACATTTACTAATTGGTATTGCACTGTAGAAAACAGCTTTCATGTCTGTCCTATTTTGATGTGTGTTTGTGTGTGTGTGCTCAAAAGTATATGTGCATGTATCTGTTGAGTCATTATCAACAGGGGTCATGTGTGCTTGCTTTATCAGTGGGTTACCACTCTGTTTCATCACTTTGATCCTCAAATTCTAGATTCTTAGATTTCACCAATAATAGCTCTCTCTATGAATGTTCTTGTCTTCTTTTGGTTCTTCCTCCTTTGGGAAATACCTATAATTTGATACAAAAATTTTAGAATTATTTTGTAATTTACTTCTCCTAACCCTTCTAGTTGCCATTTTTCTGATTCCTTTTGTGAGGAATTGTACAAAATGATCCAGTAGTATCCGGTGAAAACTTGCTATGATATATAACGATAAACTAATTAATTTTCTCTTCCCATACTTAGCAGCTTTATTTAGGTATGTCTATCTCTACATATATTTAATTTGTCAAAGCATTTATACTCTGCTCTCTAACATTACTTCAGTAGATATTTAGATACGTTTACTGCTAATCATCACAGTTTAAAAACATTCCTCTATTTGTCTCTTTACTAGCTGGATTTCATTTTAAAAAGTTCTATTTTCCTTCCATTTTAACAGGATGTGTGTGTGTGTGTGTGTGTGTGTGTGTGTGTGTGTGTGTGTACAAATAATGATGATTTAAATCATGGCCTTTGATCATCTCGTGACTATGTTTGCGCTGGGAGCTGCCTATGCAAAAGTGCAAGTCATGATAGCCCAGTTGCTATGGTGACACTAGCCAGAGAAAACTCTGTGAAAAGGACAGAGTTATTAGTAGAGGCCTTGAGTTCAGACACCAACTCTCAGAGATACATGATCAAAATAAAATGATGAAACTGATATAATAAATAATGAGCTAGCTCTGGATCAATCTTCTCCCATAAGGGGCTGGCAGAACCACCTGACCCCACCTTTTATTCTCTATGCATGTCTGTTTGTTTTTTCTTTGTCCCTTATGGTCTGGTTTCTGAATTAATGGTCTCAACTGAGAGATAAGGCCATAGCACCACACATGCACAATTTGTATAAACATATTGTATTTCAACCAGTGTGATCTTACTGTCTTTCTGCAAGGTAGAAAGAAAATACCGGGAAAGTAATAGGAACATTCAGGAGACCAGAAAGAAAGCTATTGTAGTAGTCCAAAAAAGATGGTAATGGTGATTTCCAGTAGATTTTGAACTGATGGATGGGAGAGTTTTCAGGACACCTGTTGCAGGTAAACTTACATATGTGTGGAAGGAATGGGGGAGAGGAGGAAGAGACAAAAGGAGAGATCAACATTACCACTCAAGTTTTGCTTGAGCAAGGGATTGCATAGTGGCCCCTTGTTGATGGGATGAAATAGATTTTAGCAAGTGAAATGCCCCAAATTCCCATCTTAACATGTCAAATTGGTGAATCTTGTTAGGCATCCCCAGGAATATGGGTCACGGATAAATTATATTGATTAGAGTAGAATTCAGGAAGATAAAACTTTGGATGTCAATGATCACCTGGTACCGTTTAAAGTAATAAGACTTGATGAGATTCCCTAGAAAGAAGTATCCAGAAGGCAGGTAGAAAGAAGGATGCAAAACCTATTTACATTTCTCAGAAGCAAACTATATTATAAAATATGGTATAGAAACAAAAAGATAAGGCGGGGGGGTGTGTTTGCTTTATAAAGACACACAGTTAACCTACCTGCAGAACACTTATTTAGAGCTCAAGTAATTTTTCTAAAAATTCAGTTTGCACATCACTCCTAGTAAGTACATCTATATTAAAAAGTCAAATATTACTTAGGACTCAACGTGGAATAATAAATAGTTCTTTCAGCATTCTCCTATTTAATTATCTGTTTACTTAGATGTACAACCATAATATT
The DNA here is from genome assembly GCF_045843805.1 of Urocitellus parryii. Taxonomy (NCBI): domain Eukaryota; kingdom Metazoa; phylum Chordata; class Mammalia; order Rodentia; family Sciuridae; genus Urocitellus; species Urocitellus parryii. The sequence continues at coordinate 71,731,601 of NC_135539.1, read as the reverse complement.
GGGTTTCCCCATTCCTATAGTTATTATGCCCTTGATTTCAAGTGGAAGAAGTTAAAAAGTTCATATACAGTTGACTTCAGGTAATTGGTAAACAAGTAAATTATATGAAATTTGAAAAGTTTTAGGGGAATTTATATTTTCCTTTAAAAAAAGTGATGGTGAGAAAAATATTTTTTTTCAACAAAGCCTTTATATGAAAATGCTAATGTCTTTAAAAATATTCCAAAGATCATGTAAAAAGAAAGTAAAGCAAAGAAAGCGTCTGTCCCATTTAAAAATTGAGGCAGATTTTCAGATCTCTGGGGGAAATGTTCTACTAATCCTCAAAGTTTATGATTTTCTAACTAGTTTAAACCTGAAAATTGAGTTCAAAGTAATAACTGCATATTGGCAAATTCCATCTCACCCTTCAACCATGAAAGAGAGAGAGGGGAAGAGAATGGACAGGACAGATGTCATACTGGACCAGAATGTAATAATTCTTCCGATTACTCCATCATGCTACATTCCACATTTTTGAATCACATAAGTTGGAATTGCTTTATGCTTGGTACAACCACAGGATCATTCACTCATCCCCCCTCTCTCAAGCTCTTGTATCTAGACATGTAACTTCATGCTTTTAATCTTTGTCAAAGATTATTATATGTGATGTAACAGACTTCATATTCCACAACTGTAGGGGGAAAAAATCTTTCATGGAGATACAGAAAATTTGAAACAAAGGTTTTTATTATCAGAACAATGCCTACAAGAGAATTAAAGTTTTTCTTTCTAGATTCAATCTAGATACAAAAAACATTACATAGCCTCTGGCACACCACATTTAAAACAGCACAACTGCTGATATGGTGATGGGCTGTGATGAATGGTAGGCTGTTTGGAAGTAAATCAAAGACCTTATGTTTACTAGTAAAATACGGCCTTTGGGAGTAAACAATCTCGTTTCTTCTGTGAGGGCAACAGCAGTGAAACTGAAAAGATAGGTAATGTTTAGCTTATAGCCAGCTTGGCTCCCAGGCAGCTCTCTCATATCATAGGGGTGACAATCCAATACTGAAATAGATAAAGCCAATCTTTGGCATCTGTCAAAGGCATGAGTAATCTTGCACCTTGTGAGACTTCCGAACACCCTTCTCCAAATTCACCAACAGACCTCTTTGGTCTAGGGAAGACTAGCATCAATTCACTGGCATCATGAACTTGGACCAAGTGAAGGTTACAGTTTTACAGAGTGCACAGTTCTAGATGTACCTCCCTGATTGTCTGTAACCGCACTGTCTACACCTTCTTCCCCATGTTTATGTTGATCTTTTTGTAGTTACTGGCCATTACATGGACATACTTGCCTTTGATTACCACCGTGTCATTTGCAACACTGCACAAACCAGACTAGTTCCCTCGTAGTCTGCATCATAGTTTGAAGTTTTCATTCCTTTTTTTATTTAAGCTGTATGACTTGCAGGTTACTCCACTTTTCTGCATTCAATACAACAAGAGGCATTCAGAATTTCCATATTGCTTGGTAAGCCTTCTTTCTGTCATAAAAGAGTTAGGGTTATCACTGATATGCAGGTCCAGAAATTATTTTCCTGCTCTTTATCACAACAAAATCTTTTGGTCTTTTATTAAACACGAAGATAATATTTAACTAATTTATTAGATATTTATTTTTATCTCTTAATAACAGTCTGCATCAATGTTGGCTGTGGTTTAAGTTGCCAGAGGTAAAGATTAGTTAAATTTAATTGCCTTTATAAAGGATTGATGCAATCCCATATCCTGTTAGGTATTTTTTAGAAGACATTTCATGATTACATGCACTTAACATCAGATATGGGTTAGGTGCTTTAAAATAGTAACTAAACACTTACATGCAAATATTGAGAAGATGAAAAGCCACTGTCTTTAATGTCAGAGTCTACCAATTAGGATTTTGATTGATTAATATTTATACATGCCTAGGTTTAGATGTTATCTTGATAGTCATAAAGTTTAGTTAATAACTTGGAAAATGTTTATGACATAATACAAATAGCCTTTCTTCATTGGTCACCTATGGTACAATAGGAAAGTTACATAAATAATTTTTAAGTTTCACAATATTTGAAGGTATGTACTTTGTCACCCTTGTATTACAGGTGAGGAAATAAAGGCTCGTATAACTGGGTAGCTTCTCCATAGTTGTTACATAGAGATGTTATTTCACATTGAAACTAGGATCCTTTGACTCTCAAGTCCACAAGATTTTACTTCATTATCCAATATTGGCAGTGTCAAAAAAATGCAAAAGTTGCATGTGAAATAATGCATGTTTTAAAAAACAAGATGCAACTTGGAAAGTAGCTGGATATGTGTCAGTGAGTGGAATTGCGAAGGGTTTCTTTTAAATGTTTTTTTTTTTAATAGTTTTTGCAAGAGTTAACAACAGAGGAAAAAAATTTAAAAAGCTCAGAAAAATTCAGAATCGAGGCACTTGTTCTCTTTGTATCAAAGGAGTTGGACTAATTAGGTGAACTTTGTATGATATAATTTTCTCAGGGGAAACACATAAAGACCTGCTCAGGACTAAGTAGGCATGGTTGTTAAAGGAAGCAAACTTCTCGATGACAACCTGAAAAAAGAACTGATAGGAAATGAGATGAGCCTCAAAAGACTGGTATTATTATGTTTTTAATAATGAAGGCATTAGCACGGCAATTGTTAGAATTTTATCTCTTCTATCGCAAAGTAAAGATCTAGACAGTATGCAGTAATTAAAGATTGACTTTGATTTAGATAATCCATTTTAATTGCATTTTTAATTGTAGTGAAAATTTTATGAAGTGCCATCTGAAAATGCTGATGTAGAAAGATTAACTAATCAAGATCATGCCATTCTACTTGAATTACTAGAAAGGGACCATGAGTAGTAGTGTGAAATACATCTCTCCACTACCACACAAGCCCCTGAAATCTCATCTCACCTTCCGGGAACAATGTGTAACAAATTAAAGCTGGTTCATGAAATGTCACACAATCTGGCAGCAAGATTCTAATTGATGAAGAAATGGCTATTTTAATGATTCTTTAACAAGCATAGAAAAATTCCAATCACTGAGAGCCATGACAAAATCTTCCTTAAGGGAATAAAATCATTTCTAACAGTTTTCTTTAACCAATTCTGATGTCCTAGTGGAACTTTTCTGACCTATTGCCATTGTTTTCCAGTTAGTTTGGTAGAGTGGATGGGGAGCTGCCCTGTTCTATGAATATTGAAATAAAAATCATGTTCAAAATTAAGAAACATAACTTATGTATTCACTGGACCTTGATCATCACTAACTCACACCCACTCTTGGGTCTCTCATGAATTCAGTGATCAGTTTTGGTCTTGGAATTTTTAAGTGCATGGATTTGGGTTATATTGATGCCCTTGCCATGTGTGTATCCCCATGTCAGCATTATCACATTGTTTTTTTTAAATATATTTTTAGTCCTTGATAGACCTTTTATTTTATTTATTTATATGGGGTGCTGAGAATAGAATCCAGTGCCTCACGCATACCAGGCAAGTGCACTACCGCTGAGCCCCAGCCCCAGCCCTATCACATTGATTTTTAAAATATAAATATATTTTCTTTTTCTTCCACTAAGCCATAGCACATAGTACATGTTCAAAACGTATTCTGATGCTGAAAGATTATGATGACTTTCTGCTATTTTGATTAATATTATAGGGTGTTGTAATATATATTTATCTGAGCTTAATATGGCTATATAATCTCAATTAAAGTATACATACCTATATATACATTTGATTAATCAGTAGAGTATATACATGTACAAATACATATATTCTTAAGAATATGTGTGTGTGTGTGTGTGTGTGTGTGTGTGTGGGTGTGTATAATCTTCACTTTTGATTTTGCAGACATTTCAGGGTATTCCTAAAACTTCGCACTATGTCTAATCTATGTAAGAGAAATGTATTAATCATACTTTAGCCCTTATGTTTACATTTAATTTATCCAGAGTTATGGCACTATTAAAATGAAGATTCTGGTAGAATAAGAATTACCATCAGGTTTTTGAAGGTTGCTAGAAAGAAACAATAAAACACTTGGATAAAAGATATAATTCAATGGGAAAATGAAAAACAATTCTGTTTCAAAATTTGATAAACATTCTTGTGTAGTCCTAATGTTACACTTTCTGTGATGCTGCCAAGGTTAAAATCGTATTCCAAATTGATTTTCCATGTTGTGTTTCCTTCTATAATTGATTATTGAAATTGGGAGGAAACATAAATCCACCTGGAAAATTTGGGTTGCAGGCAAGCACACTCATAATAATCAGTAAATATTTCAAAATTTATTTTCCCAGTCCCTAAATTGGTGTTTAATCATAAGTCCAGTTTCATAAATGAAGGTTAAGAAGTCTTTCCAGGTTGTTTTTAATCACGTATTTATTTCAGTGTTGGGCAAGAACTCTCAATTTTGGTTTGCACTGGAATACTCAAGAGGAGATGACTTTGGTTCACTCCTGGAAGGCCCTCAGTGGGGCTCAACCATCTGCAGAACAGATGTGACATTGTACAATGATTTGATAACAAAATATGAGAAGGAACTGCCACATGGTGTCACAGAGTCCTTCTAATCTCAGTTATTTCACCTATCACAAAATCGATGTAAATTAAATTATCCTTAAGACTTAAGGGTTAAGGTTATTTTGCAGCAAGCATTGTCAGCTAGCAGCAGCGTTGTTGTGGCTGCAGCTCGATGAGATGAAACCCTGGGCAGCCACAGAGGTGCCTCTGGAGGTCCCTTTGGGAGGAGGTTATGGGCAAGTCAGGCAATTGTATAAGCCCCAATTAGCCCTTTGTGCAGACTTGTCGTGGAGGCCACGAGAAAGCACTCTGCGCTACCTTCACAAATCTCACAGCTCTCAGAAAAAGCTGTCAAATGTCGCCATGCAGTTTGTGTTTGGACAGTATCGGGGTTAAGCAGTGGTATTTTCATTAGTGGAAGAAAACACAGAGACATTTTGAGAAAAGGTAATGTAGGTAAGGTGTTACATTTCACACTAAGTGAGTCATTCTAAGGTATTGAACATGGGAAGATGTGTTTTGATGAAAGATGGCCATGTATGAGCGGACAGGCACTTGCCCCCTCTCTCTCAAAGATGAAAAGAAATATCCAAAAAGGAAAAAGAAAAACTGGTAAAACCCCATTAACTTAGGAACTATGGGAGGCATTCATTAACCATAGATTTTTAAAGGAATTTCTGCTTTACTCTGTAGAGAATAAGCCATGTGTATTGAACATTACTACATGCACGCAGCAGTTCAGCACCCTCTGTAGGTAGTTGTTAAAGGAAAGGAACAGAGAAGGCTTTGTAAGACCTGTTAGTACTGGATGTGGAAGAATAAAGGGTGCCGTGGGGTGTGGGCCCAGGAGAGAGGGATTTTTCTACCTGGAGCACGTTTTCTTGCCATAGATGGCACCCCTTGGCATTGCTTTGTCTGGCTGGAGGTTTAGGAAAAACTAGACAAAAGTAAAGTCTTGCCACCTCAGGACTGTTCACTAATATGATAGGGTCACCTTAACCTGAGGATCACTTTCCAGAACTAAGAAATGGAGAAGCTTCAAAGTCCCAGGGGGCATAAAAATTCTTTCTTTTCAGCTAGTAGCTCTAGGAAACAACACTCACCTCCAAACACATGCACACCACAAACCACACACACCATACAACCACACAAACACTACACCACATACACAACACCTCCCACACCACATGCAACCACATTCACAGCACATATACAACATACCACACATTTACATACTGCAAACATACACACACCACACATACCACAAATATTCACCACACACAAAAATATGCTACCTCATCATATGGAAGTTTATATTTTTTGAAAGTGATATCAGGATATGCATGATTTTCTGTATCTTGGCTTCTTTTATGAAAATACATTGTGCAAATCCTTCTGATCCACCTAATATTATAATGATTATTTTACTTGACATGACCTTATGATACCTCATGGTGCATATTCATCATAATTTTTTTTCTTCTTGCTATCAATGGATTAATCCAATGATAAGGTCAGAGCCTTCATGATCCAATCATTGCTCAAATCCCTATCTCTAAACCTTGCCACATTAGGCACCATGCTGTCTACACATGAGCTTTGGGAACGTATTTCTGACTCAAAACATACTAAATCCACAATAAATACATATGCTAATTTTAAAAAATGCAATAATCTAGCCATATTTTCTTTTAAATGATTGTGATCCTTTACATTTAGCCTTGTTAGATTGAAGTGTTCACTTTGTAATACACAGGCAATCCAGTATATTTTCGTAGTATTACTCTAAACAATTTGATATAAAATATTAGTTGCATTAATTTCTGTTTGAGTATTTGTGAGCTTGAGGAGGGTACCTCCTTCCCCACCCTCTATTCAGGTTATGTTAATACTATTTTTAACAGAAATCCTCAACATTCCTGTTCTTTTATGTTGCTATAATATTCTTGTGTATTTCAAATAACCTAATTTTAATGAGTATCTGTGAGTGTACTTAGGTGACATCTTACCTAAAAGTATTCATCATTTTAAGCATTGTTTTTGTTTAACCTAAAAATTTAACAATAGTAAAGTCATATAGTATATTGTTTTCTGAAAAAAAAAATAGCCAGATGCAATGGTGCATACCTGTAATTGTAGTGACTCAGGAGACTGAGGCAGGAGAATCACAAGTTCAAAGCCAGCCTCAGCAACTTAGCAAGGTCCCAAGCAACTTAGTATGCTTCTGACTCAAAATTAACAACAACAACAAAAAAACTTGTTCATCTGGATTTTTTCTTTTGTGAATTTATGTTCACATTCCTATTGGTTTGTTCTTTCTTAAGTAGATTCCCATGTATTCTTTATAATATATATCATAATTATCATCATAATAACTATTTCTCTTCTGTTTAATTTCTGTTTTTTTTAATAACTTTATTTTATTTATTTTTATGTGATGCTGAGGATCGAACCCAGTGCCTCATGCATGTGAAGCAAGCGCTCTACCTCTGAGCCACAACCCCTGCCCCTAATTTCTGTTTTTGTCAGCTGTTTTGCCACTGTGAGAAAAAAAAAACTGATAAGAGCAATCAGAGGAAGAAAATTTTATTTGGGGGTTGTTGATTTCAGAGGTCTAAGTTCATAGTAGCCAACTCCATTGCTCTGGGTTTAAAAAGGGGCCGAACATCATAGAGGATGTGTGTGGAAGAGTCTCAGAACATGGCAGCAGGAAGCAGAGAGAGAGAGGCTCCCCTCACCATGGACAAAATATACACCCCAAAGGCATGCCCCGCAATGACCCACCTCCTCCAGCCACACCCTATCCCTATAGTTACCACACATTTAATCCCTATCTAGGGATTAATGCACTGATTGGATTAAGGCACTCACAACCCAATCATTTCACCTCTAAGCTTTCTTGCATTGCCTCATACATGTGCTTTTGGAGACACCTCTTATCCAAACCATAACAATGTCAGACAAGAAAGCATACTCTGCAAATATACATGGGTATTACAGGGTTATATGAAAAAGAAAACCCAAGTTTAAAGAGGGGTCACATAATGTAAACAATATTCTCACACACTGTTGGAATTGACTGTAAGACCAGTTGTATTAATTGATGATTACAATTTTTATAAACTTTTATCTAGAGATTACCCTTTTAGAGTTGGGCACATCCATGCATGCCTGTAACGTGAGCTACTTGGGAGGCTGAGGTAGGAGGATTTCAAGTTTGAGGTCAGCTTTGCAATTTAGTAAAACCCTGAGTCCAGTCTCCAGTATCATAAACACACACACACACACACACACACACACACAAACACCCTATCTTAAATAAAATAAAAAGGACTGGGTTGGGGAATATAACTCATTGGTATAACAACCATGGGTGCAAATTTTATATTAGCATATTACCTTCATATTAAAGTAACAAAAGATACAATTTCACTCTATCTAGTTGGGAAAAAATATAGTATTACCAAGTATTAGTAAAGATACTGATTAAGGGGAAGATCTGTAAAATGTTTATAAAAGCAGAATACAGTCCCATACAGATGTCAAGACTGAGCTACGTACAGCTGTGGACCTCCACGTACATTACCCTACAGTGTTGGCATGAGTTACACAGTGTTGAGTGAAACACAGAAGTGGTATCCTCTTTCCTAGTGTACTTGGGCTGTTGAACAAAATACCTACAAGGTGTCTTAAACAACAGAAAAATTTCTCAAAGCTCTTGAGGATGGGAAGCCCAGGATCAAGGTAGCAACAGATTCAGTTGCTATGAGTGATGCCTGGCTTGCAGACAGTGACCTTCTCACTGTGTCCTCACATACAGTGGGAAGGTGGCATTCATTCTTTTTAAATTATTATTCTAATTGTAAACACTTATAGAATACAGTGAAATAATTTGATACATGTACATAGTGTGTAATGATCAAATCAGGGTAGTTACCATTCCCATCTCCTTAGACAGGTTTTTATAAGTTTTTAATTAATACATAAATAATCATTTATTTTTATAAGGTATAGTATGAAATTTTTAGTATATGTATATAGTATGTACTGATCAAACCAGGGTAATTAACATTTCCCTCTCCTTATCACTGTGTGGTGTTTCAAACCTTCAAAGGTTCTAGTTATTTGTAAAATGTATGAAGCTTAATGTGAATGATAGTTATGTTGTGGAACATTAGAATTCTTAAGCTCTGTCTGACCCTGTTTTGAAGGTTATCCAACCTCCCTTCAGCCCCTCCAAACTACCCATTCCAGACTCTAGTCATCACTATTCTACATTCCCACTGACTAAAAAAGAAAAGCAAAAGAAAAACATGAACTGAAGGAGACAGAGTGAATACAGTATTTATCTTTCCATGTTGGACTTATTTCTCTTAATGTAGTGTCTTTAAGTTCCATCCATGTTGCTGAAACTGACAAGATATAGTTCTTTTCATGGCTGAATACTACTTCTTTGTCCATATATTGCACATTTTCTTTATCCATCCATTCACTAACAGGCATCTAGGTGGTTTTCATATCCTAGCTATTTTGAATAGTATCTTACAAGTAATTTAGTAACTTTAAAAATCTGTTTAAGGGGATAGAAATACAAGTATCTTTTTGGTATACTGCTATAATTTCCTGGTGCTATATATCAGAAGTGAGATAGCTGGATCATATAGTAAATCTGTTTTTAGTTTTTTGAGGCATTCCCATGCTGTTCTCCACAGTGGCTGTACTGATTTATGCTCCCACCAACAGAAGGCCGTAGTCCTGCCAGCTTAGTTCCCCAACCTTATGACCTCATTTAGTGTTCATTACATCCTCAAGACCTTATGTCCACATATGGAACATTTAGGGTTAAGGTTTTAACATATGAATTTGGGGGGACACAATTCAGTTCATACCATTCTTCTTTAAAGTTTAAGAGCAAGCAAAAATAATATGTTATGTAGATACTCATATATATTTTGTAAAACACTAAAGAATACAATGCAACAAGATGAAAAGAAATGCAGATTCCTGACAATGCAGGAAGCAGGTCTAGAAAGGGGCACACAAGTTGACGGAACAGTCAATATTGCTGAGGTTCTATTTCTTAATGGAGCTGCTTGTGACTGATTGGCTGTTGTTATCAAGAATTCACTACCTATGAATCCAAATGGGTAAAATCAGACAACCCGCATTTAGGGGAGAAAATTGTATATTTTCAAAGTCTTCCTGTCATTCTACACATAGAAAACTTTTATGAAACCTATTGAATTGATATGTGTCATTTATCTCTGGATAGTGGGAATATTTTTCTTTCCAATGATCTAATTTTCCTTAAAATGTATTTCTTATGATAAACTAATGTTTAAACCAAACAAAGCTAAATGGAGTTTACATCTAAGAACTGAGCAGCAAGCAGAATGAGGGTGGGTGGCATTGACAGAGAGTGCCCAAGGCTACGGGGCTGGGGGGACTGTGGATTTCTTTACCCAGCCTCTTCCCTAACAATTAAGTAAAAATAAATTGTATTGCTACAGAGCTTAGTTACTACATGAGAAATACAGGAGGTTCTAGCTGGAGGTATTTCTTCATTTCAAGGCGTGACTGCTTAGTGAGTACCTGTCAGATTAAAAGAAGCAGCTTCCTAGCTTGGGTTTTATTTACTGTCATTATTAATGATCCAAAGGATGGAGTAAACATAGAGCCAGGTAAGCCGGGAGGGATTTCTAACACCTGGGAAAACAAAAGAGCACTATTTCAGTACTGTTGCTCTACTTCTAAGGAACAGCTCAATTCAAAAATTGGCCATGAAAATGCTACTACTTTCAACTCAATCTTTTTGTCAAGAACACACATTTTAAACAATGTTGTTTTGGTTTTAAGTGATTACAGAAAAAAGTCCTCTTTACCTATATAACTTTCCAAAGGATCTCAAAGTGTCTTGCAAACATATATTGAGGGTGATGATGTATTGTTTAGTAGGGAAACATTTTTACCCCATGAAATCCATTTTATATATAGTATTTCCAATACTTGACAGCTGTCTCTTTATGTCCCTGTAACTTGTAAGGGACATAAACATAATTCTGCATAAAAATAACCAATGTTTTCACAGGAGGCATATTACATTTCCATAGAGGATGAAAAAGGCCTTCTGAAGAACTTTTCAGCAATGAGAAATTATCAATGGCCGTGCTGTCCTGCATGAACATAGTAATCATGAATATGTAATGCTTGAGAAGAGAATTGCTGGATGTTCAGATGGTGCAGCACGTGGTATGTATGAGTGCATGTATTTATAGCTAATCTCCAGGTGATTCATAGCCATGGGACAGCATAACTCATCAGGACCAGGAAGAATGTATTGCAGAAGGAAGAGAAAAACAATGAAAGAATTTGCTACTGCAATCTAGATTTTGAACACAAGAAAAGAGTAATTTGACATGTGGAATGGGCATGGTGTGGAGAATATCTCTGGGGCAACAGGGACTAAAGAAGAAAGATCAAAACAAAAGTACAGGAGCCTATGGGGTTGCACAGAGACCTTGGTTTTCAGGAATGCACATGCAGAAGAAACAAAGATCTGCCCCGATGATGAACATAAAGGACTGGGAAAGCTGAAAGAATTAAATCAGGAAGAGTAATACCCAACTAAACTAAAATATGAAATGTGAATATTACAGGAACTGGGTCCCCAAGTCACCTTTTGGGAGAAAGGCCTCAGCAGAGTCAGGTGTCTATATTCACATCAGAATCTGCATGAATTAGAAATAAGCATTGATTACACTGAGACTTGTGGCTTATTAGTAATAGTTAGCAGCCACCTTATACTAATACCAAATTAAAATCCCAAATTATAAATATGTCCTTTTAAATATCCTAATGTATTTTAAAAACTTACAGTGGGCTTTCAAAATAACCTTTAATAATATTTATGAAATGATGGGCCACATAAAAAGTACTAGATAGCTAGAAGTTGACTAATGGAAAGATACACGAGGAGAAAACATAAATGGGTAAGCTTGATGTCAATTTGGGCAAACGATGAATAATGAAGTATCGATTCATAACTTGTGAATACATGAAATGAAAGTACTCATTATCAGGAGTCAGCTTCAATGGACTAAGGACAAAAATGTATTATACTTCTCTGATTTCTCTATGAGAATTGTCCCTAGTCCAGCAGTTAAGGAATTGAAATATAGGGTCTTCTTTCAGAGGACTCAGGTGATGAAACTAGATATTACATTGGTCTCATTTATAATCATTAATGGTTAAGAAGCCAATGTGGTATGTAACTAGATTTCTTAAAACTGTTTGGTTTTGATTTTAAGAAAACATCCACTGTGGCTCAATTGGCATTTTTACAATGATTTATAGTTTGCAAAGTACTATATGTTCATTTTCCCTTTTGATTTTTATAAAAAAGAATAAACAAGAAGATTGGTGTACAGAGAGGAGAGGCAACTCATTGAGACCACACAGTAAGTTGCACCTGGAATAAACGTAGATCTCTAACTCCAAGCTTGGTTTTCTGGCCACAGAATCACCATGCCTGTTGCCTGCAGTCAATACTACAAATGTGTCACTCACTTTCTCGCATTTATTTTAACGCTGGCCAATGACAAAACAAACATGTTAGGCAAGATTACTATTGCACAATATCAGAGGAAGGCACTCTCTAATGTGATGCTTACCTAATGGAGCTCACGTAATTCAGGGACTTGGAGGGCTTGTTTTATTCCACCCTCTATCTTGTGGACTCCATCCACGGAATGATGTAAACTCTTCTATTCATGGTTGGATTATTTCCAAAAGCAATCAATTGCCACCAGTAGCATGGAAAATGGGAATGCACCATTATCAGAGCTTCTACTATCAGAAGTTTTTCATCTTGGAGGCATTTACCAGCTCCAATCTGTCTCTGAAATTTTTATTATAGAGGAAAAATTGTGTCTTAAAGACACGTTTGCTAATGTGTGAAGGAATGATCTTATTGAGTGCAGAAAATTATATTCTGTCATCACAACTCTGTAATCGATGAAAGCATATGAGTTTCAAGTGTTTTACAACTGCCTTTCTGAGTTAAAATTTTTAGAATAGCATATTTTAAAAGTATACAAATGGTTTGCTATAGTTTTATCTTAAAAAGAAAATTGCTGAGATCTGAAAAGAAGGTAGAAGTTCTAGCGGGTGGGTCAGAAAAATAAGGGAGGACCAAATCAAGTGATGCATGATGGATTCCACAAATGACTTTAGCTTTTATGTTGATAGTGATGATATATTTTATTTTTTTTTATTTTTTTTTTTAAATTTTTTTTTTTTGAGTTTTTTTTTAATATTTATTTCTTTCAGTTTTTGGCGGACACAACATCTTTGTTTGTATGTGGTGCTGAGGATCGAACCCGGGTCGCACGCATGCCCGGTGAGCGCGCTACCGCTTGAGCCACATCCCCAGCCCATGATGATATATTTTAAACAGGAGTAGGTGATGTGACTTACATTCATAAGATCACCTGGCTGCTCTATCAAAAATAAACTGAAGTTGGCAAAATTAGTAGCAGACACTAGTTAGAAGTCCAGGCAAGAAATGATGGTAGCTTGAAACAGGCTTAGTAGTGGAGTTAGAGAGGTGACCTGGGATGTATTTTGAAAGTAAAGTTACCATGATATGCAACGTGGGGATGAGAGTCATCAAGATTGACTACAAAGTGTTTGGCCAGAGCAAATAGAAAAAAAGAGTAATTATACATTGAGAGCTTGAGATGCTGACTAGACATCTAAGAGATGATGGCAATAAGAATTTTAATTGTACATTAAGAAGATAGGTTTGGGCTGGAAGTTGAAGCATCACAAACTTGTAGAAAGTACTTGAAACCATGAGTCTGGACAATATCTCTGGGTGCAAACTACAGATAGAAAAGAGAAGAGGCCTGAGGACTAAAACCTTGGATACTAACAAGTTTCAAGTCAGGAACATGAGAAAAAGAAACAGCATAAGAGTCTAATAAAGAGCAATTAAAGTTCAGAAAGATAACATTTACCAGTGATTGCTCCAAATCAGGAAACTTCAAAACAAAATCAGCTTAAAGAATCCTGAAAAGAATATAGTCAGTAAAAACGAATAACAGTATTTTTAGGAAAGCTTTATAGCATGTCTATAATGGGAAAACAAACCCCATGTCCAGCTGCTCTTGGTACAGAGAGAATCTATGAGTGGAGAAGAACCTGAGGCTGGGAATGAGACAAGTATTAAGGGCTGAAGTGTGCGATTAGTGCTTTGGGACTGTTCCATAGGCTACAGGGAGCCATGAGTTGAGGAGGATCCAGTTGATACAAGGGTAGAGGTACCTGGTAGGAAGAATTGTGTCTTACAGACATGTTTGCTACTTTAGGTGGATAAGTATTCCACAGTACATGGAATAGATATTCAGAAGAAATATCTTTCTCATAAAACTAACTTTGGGATAATAATTTCTTTGTGGATCCTTTAAAGTTTAAGAATGCTTCAGGTCCCCCAATAGTAAAGTTATACATGCATTCACAAACAATTTTATTTACAAATTACAGAGGGTTTACACAACTGTTACACCACAGACCCCAGAGGAATAACATCTGGATTAAAATTGGCTCATCGCCCCCATCAATCAAGAGGTTGATCAGAGAATGAGGGGCAGCTCATTGTTTTGAATTGGGATCCACTCTGGCTCAGCTGTCAGGATGTTGAGTGGGGATTCTCGCTGCTCTAGCTTGGTATCCATCTGCTAATAAAGAGACAGCAATAATCATCCTGGATGCCTGTGCCAATGGAGAATTTTGCTAAAAACAAATCAAATGTTAGTTGCGAATTGTTAGAAGTAGCTGGAGGCAGTGTCACTTACATGGCCTCAAATAATGTCTCCGGTGTTGCAGAAACAACTATTTTCTCTCTGCACTAGATGCAGAAGTGTTGGGTTTATTTTTTCCCCTTCTCTTCCCTGAGCAAATCCCCATAACAAATAAAGTTACACTTCAAGACCGGATTACTCAGACTATTGGCTTTGCATGCCAATGTTTACTTTAAGTAAAAACGATACTTCTGAGAATTCAAATAATATGTTTAAGTATTTCCAGGCTATAGTTCTGCTTGCATTTGTCTTGGCACCAGCTCACCATGAACCTGTCAGTTTTAAGAAAGATGACTTTGAGTCCTAGGAGGATGTCTTCATCCAGCACAGGGTCACATGTGCTTCCATGGGCTCCTTGACTGGTGCCATTTGGTGAAAATTTACCATCCCATTGGCTACTCAAGTTGCTGATAGAAAACTGTCATCTTCTTTAAGAGAGAAAATTATAAAAAGAGAATGAATGAGAGGAAAAGAGAGGGAGAGGAAGGAAGAACCTGAGGAGGAAGGAGGGAGAGAATTTTATAGCCCACTAAAATAAAAAAAGTGCTATAAAAAATTTATAACGAAATTAATGAAATACACGCCCCCAAGGACTTCTGCTCTTCCCTTGTTCTCTTTTAAGTAATTCCATCTTACAGATATCCTCAAGTGACATTTTGTAAAACATACAGTAAATAACACTGTCTTAAAGATTGCATTAAACTTATTTTAATGAACTCCACATTCTCCCCTCTTTAACTTACTTTTTTCCCTCAGATCTCTCCTTCTCTTTCTTTCTGTCTCTGAATCCATGTTCAAATGAGAGTAACACAGTAACAGTTTGCATTCCTTCTGAATATCGATTCCATGTACTGTGTAATGCTTATCCACCTAAAGAAGCATATTATGGTATATTATGGTCCATACATCTATAACATAAGAAAATATAACTTTTTAAAGAGGAGACATTAGTAACAGATAATAATACACCTTCAAATTACCTGAAGTTCAAAATCTTCTTTACTCTAAAGAAAGCTAGTGAAGATACTGTGGTCAAAACAAGTGAAGAGATTTTGGTAATGTCAGAGGTATCTTTTGCTCATTCATTTCACAGCTTGGGAAAAAACAGTACTAAAATTCTGTGTGATAGCAGGTATGGATTTGGTGATGCATGATAGCTTTTTTCTTATCCAGCAAGAATTTAAGCCATAAAACTTATGTGCCAAGTGATTCTGGATATCATACAATAGCTAAAAATTTTTGAAGGAGACCTGTATTTCAGATATGACTATTTTTCAGCCTTGCTCGAAAGAAATATAACCAATATTTTTCACAGAAGTTTCATAATTATCTTACATAATCCTCTAAAAGTTTTCCCTAGGGGTTAAAGACTTCCCTAGGGGTTAGGAAGTTCCTTTTATGTTTAATAAAAATTCCACCTGGGTAAGCTTATTTCTCTTTATTTTGTTCTCAATTGATACTGAGAACAACTATTTATGTTTCTTTGAAGTATGTTTGTAAATTTGGGGGAACCCATTATTTTATGTTTCTATATGCATGAGGGATGCCAAGATATCTAAAATTCCTAGGGGAAAAAAAACCCAATATTATAGAAACAGAAAGCAGATCAGTGACTGGCTGCTGCTTAGAACATGACCAGAGAGTAAATGCAAAGGTTCAAATAAAACTTCTATAAGGTTATAGAAGTGTTCTGAAACTCGATTGTGCTAATGGTTTAAACAATTGTATAAATTTACTAAAATTCATTAAACTGTGTAACTACAATGGGTGAATTTTATGCTGCATATTTCTTAATCATGCTGTCTACACACACACACACACACACACACACACACACACACACACCTTAAACAAGAATGCTAAGAAAGACTGAGGTGTCCTATAACTACATTATAATTGTACAATCTTAAATTAACTATAAATTTCAAAATATACAGCACCTCTTCCAGTCAATTTCAGTGGCACTTATGTAACTTTACACATTTAATGAAATATATTATTTTATGATTGTTTAAAGCTATGCATTCAAAAGACAAAGAATTATTTGGAACAAGAAAATAAACTATTTAGAGTGGATTGATGTAATAGAAAAAGCTTAAAAAACATTTGAAAAGGTTGGTAGTTATGTCCAAAGAACAACTTAGCTTTCTTTTCTTGAATTTAAAAATGGGAAACTTTTATTCTTATACTGTTCTCCAAAAATGTATGGTTCTCTGCCTTCTGGGCATATGCAAAGATGACTAGCCCTGGCTTACATGTGATTGGATAGAGTCAGTTTGCTAGTTATGGCCAGAATTTGAGAGCAGAGTTATGCCTGCTACTTATTGCTGAAGCATTTAATCTCTGTTGTGAGATTCATTAGAATATTCTCTTTTTCATGGAGACTAGTTTATGAGATTGTGGCTGCTACAGCAGCTTGGATCTCAAAGTGAAGAGGTCTGGAGGAGAATCCTCAGCCGATCTGTGATGGGCATGTAAGATAAAAGATAAAACAATGTGTGTGCACAGAACTATATATATAATATATTTATTTGTATATATGTATAGGTAGTCTATATAACTATATTATGCACACACAATTTTATGAGAACCTTTGGCAATATTTGTGGCTGCAGTATAATCTGGCCTATTCTGAATGGCTGAAGGCCTGCCATGGAGAAAGGGAGGTCAGTTCAGAGATAAATGGAAATTATCCAGGCCAGAGGTAATGTTGCCTTGGGCTGTGATGGTAGCCAGAAAGGTAGTAGGATCTGGTCAGATCTGGGATAGAATTTGAAGTTTTAAAGATATATTTCTTATAGAAACCAATTATCTCAATCAAACAAAATTCCATCTAAAGTGTGGCATTGTTTTGAAATGTTACAAATCTCTTTAATGTCCAGTGTACTAAGCAACAGCTGAATTTCTCTTATGTGTTTCTACATTCGATATTTTAGGATATGCTGTTTTAACTGAAATATTTTAAAAAGATGTGAAGAAAATCCAACTGCACAATGATTTCTTTAAAAAATGTGTTTGTTTTTGATTTGTTCCAATTACAAGTATGTATTATATTTGTTCCAATTACAAGCCATTATTTTAATAGATAACTTTAAATAACTGTGGATACTATTTTTTTGCTACAACCTCCACACTAGACAAGTGCTAAGTTATTGAAGAGTATTTGGAGTGTGAAATATGAAATCATATACATTACATTGAAATTCCTTAGTCTACCTTTCAGTTTTACCCATTCATAATTTTGTAATACCAAGTATTATTCCATTTGGAAAATGTTGTTTTGCTGAGTTATACATCAAGTGATTACTCATATCAAAAAGTCACATGGTATAATTTTTGCCTCCAATTTTATCAAAAAATTCTTAAACCTTAAGAAACAGACATAAGCTACTGGTGTCAGAAATGTTTTCTAAAATTCTAAATTTTACTGGAAAGCTAATATTTTGTTATTACAATAAAGTTTGTTAGTGGTTTCTTAAAGTAGAAGGCTAGATTTATTGTTATTTTGAGAAAATGTCTAACAAGACCACATTTTGTTTATCAGTCATTCCTCCAGTAAAAATTGTTTTCAATGAAAAAAAATGTGGTTAGTTTAGCTCACAACTCAAGCAATCATGCACAATCTTCTCTGTGATATTACTCTCTTATTCCAAATGAGCAGAGTGCTTAATGGATACAACCCATTTTGTCACACATGAAGTTAAAAAGATGTATACAGGAAGAATTTTTAATAAAATTAAAATGTTTTCTGCTTTATCTAGGACTATCTGAAAGGAATTCTATGTCTACCCTAGTTCAGTGCAGGCTTAAACTCAAGCAGTTATTCCCCATTGCTGTGAAACTTTAGGACAAACATCAAAACCATGAAAATGATAAATGATATTTCATTACCATGAAAACATTTTTGAACTTGAGCACATTTGAGAGGTTCTTGGAGAATCTCAAGTTTCAGAGGACCATAATTTTTTGAACCACTGATTTATAGGTTGAACTAAAAAATTTTAGAGCTTTCATGAGTATAAAAAGCACATTTGAAAAGACGTCCAATTGTATTGTCTAAAATTTCTCCCTATTCCTATAGAAGTCAACTTTTCTTCATAGAAATATAATCATGCTTCTTTTAAAAAATGGAAAGTTTCTGAATTTAATAATGTTTTCATGAGATAGAAAACTATCATATAGATATCAATGAACTATCTACATAAAGAAGGTAGGAATTAAATTCTTCATGTGATCTTATTCTGTCTTAAGTAATGAATGAAAGCAAATTTGGCCAAATTAATTAAGAGTTGAAGAATGAAAAGGGCATAATGATGGTTTTAGGAAGGACATGACACTGAGATTAAAGCAATAAGTCATTAATTGGTTATCTTGTGAAGACTATGGGCAGAGTCCTCACAAGGTTACCCTGACTTTGTCAGTGACCACAGTTATATTGCACTCAGGAACTTTAAGGGAAGGAAAAAAAAACATATGAAGGAAGAGGGAGATAAGAAAATTGGATAGGTAATTATGCAAAGGTCTTAAGTGAGGGTCATGTGATTTCTAGAAGGTTAAAAGGCAAAGTGTGTAATCAAAATGGCTAAAATATTAGTTAACCCTAAATGTATTGTCACTTTTCAAACTGACATCAAAGAAAATTTAAAAGGCTGATAATGGTTGTAAGAAGATAATTAGAAGGATAGCTATAGACCACATTAAATGTGGCTAGATAGCAAGGCTAATTAAAAATGTATACAATCTAGGAATACAAATACTACAAAGCAAGAGCCACACAAAAACAATGCTTAAAAAAAGTCAAGAAAATCTAAAATTGGTCCTACTGAACATAATTGAGTTTATTACAAGTTACTGCGAATACCACGATTTGAAATCTTTGGGGATATGTTTCTTAAATAGTCATTCTTTCTCAAATAATATTTCTTAAATTTCTAACAAATGACCATTATTGAATATTGGTTGACTTTTATGATTGTTTAATGCCTGCCAGGCTCTGTGCTGTCACTGTATAGAACATTGGCAAATATTATTTATTTATGAAATATTAGCATACACTTGGACCTGAAAATCATATTTTGATGTCGCAAGTCCTAAAATGATGAACTGAAAGAATTACAATCTAGTTTATTAAAACATGGTGCTACTCATTTGCCAAACCAATAATGTAAAAGCAAATATGCTTGAGGCTTTTCAGTAATTAAATCCCTTGGGACAATGTCCAAACAGGATGGCACTATATTACAGCCTGATCTGTTCTGAAGCCAGTTATCTTTCCACTTTTTTTAATCAGAAAAAGAGAAAATTTGATAAATATGTATAACTCTCTGATACTTTAAGTATGAATTTATGTAAAATTAGAATGATTTACTCATCCTTTTCAACAATTATAAAACATATCACAGAAAAAATAGATTTGAAAAGTTTTGTATATTGGGGACGATCATTAGTTCTCCAAGTAGTTTCAGGAAATCTTGAAGTAAAATTATATGTGTGTGTTTACGGTAATAGACATGGTTGTTTCAAG
The DNA here is from genome assembly GCF_045843805.1 of Urocitellus parryii. Taxonomy (NCBI): domain Eukaryota; kingdom Metazoa; phylum Chordata; class Mammalia; order Rodentia; family Sciuridae; genus Urocitellus; species Urocitellus parryii. Next base: position 71,711,629 of record NC_135539.1, on the reverse strand, counting down.
GTTTTCCCCATAACTTTTTTCTACTTATATAGTCCTTAATATTAAAATTTTCACATTTAATTCCATTTATGAATCAGCTGACACATTTTTACTCTTTTCTATTATTATATTATTCTAAGATTTAATTTCATCTCATGATAAAATAATTTGTACTCTTATTTCATGTCATGATGAAACAATTTATAATTCTTTTAAATGCCATTAAGGTAAATTAAATAAAATTTACAGGAAGGATATTTGGGAAAGGATTTTTCTTAAAAAAAAAAATTTCTAATACATTTTTGATGTTGTTTTTGATTCCTGGAACAAACATTTGGAAAGCAATTACACATACTCGCAAATCCCCATAATTTCAGGAAATGTCTAGATTATGATAACCCCTTGTTATTCTTTCTTTGATAGGGCAGATGCTTAAGTTATTTTGCAAAAATAAATCTTTTTATAATCAAGTACACATAAAGTATTGTTTTGGAGTTATACTGAAATATTTTGTGAAGTATCAGTTTCTATAGGAAATGATATTTCTTTTAAAAGTTTTGAACTTTTCTAATAAACAATTCAAATTAAAAACCACTTTCTAATTTTAAAATTAAAAAAGACACTGATCAGTTTAGGTTGAAAAAATGCAGGCCTAGAAAGAAAATACTGCTATTAATATTATTTTGAAGGCCCAACAGTGAATAGGAATATATAAAGTTAGGATAAAATATATGATTTTTCTTCCTAATTCTTAAGTTACAATCGAAATCTGGTAACTCAGTAAACACAGACATCCAGAAATAAAGGCAAGAAGAATAATATGAGCTTTCATAACGACCAATTATCATTTCTTCCCATTTGTCTCCAAAGCATCAAGGCCCTTCTGTTGAAGTAATACATTCTATATATTCCAGTATTGAAATTTCTACTTGGAGGGACAAGGAAGACTGTAGCACGTACCTACCTGCTTTCTTTCTGTGAGGAGAAATTGTTCTGAGGTTTTAGATATTGTGAGGATGGATAAGGAGAGAGTTTATGAAGTCTGTCAGGTAAAGATGTTGCCATTCCTCGAGCTACACAAGATTAAAAGGAGTTTCTGAAGGGGAAAAAGGAAGTGAAAGAATTGGCGTTTCAGACTGAGGTTATGATGTGTGGCTAACTTTTTCCTCCCTCTGTAACATTCACAGATTACTCTTCACTGCCCTCTTGGATTAAATAAAGCTGGTTCCCATAGAAACGGACTGTCTCTGATTTCACAGTCTACAGCACACAAATAACTCAACTTTCTGGAAGCAAGGGTGATAGCTAGCAAGAGCTCAAGGACAAGTGGAAGGCAGTAGAAGCATACCTGGGCTGGGGAAAATTACTGACCTCTATGCTGAAAACCTACTGCTTGAAAAGACTTTCCCTGAATCAGAAAAATAATGTGAGCACCTATCAAACTACTTTACATAGCCAATTGAGTTATCACAGGCCAGGACGAAAAAATGCAATTTATAGAACCTTGTAAGAGCTAAAATTCCTCAGTCGACATGCATGCCATTTTACCGATGGAAGCAGGACTCCATTACAGTGTTTGGGTGCCCAGATGCTGGAGTGGGCTCTGAGATCCAAACCCTGGATCTGACATGTGTGTCTATGTTAAGAACTGTCCCATATCTATTTAAGCCATACAGTTGTACATGTGATTAGACTAAATAAATGTGAAAATCAGAGAAAAAGAGTAACAATATTAAAGGCTAATTACATTTTTTTTCAATTTTTCATATACATAATTGTTTTTAAAAATACATAGATAAACACTTATATAATATAATTTGGCATCCTGATGTTATGTTCAAAATTCTGTTATGTTTAATGCTATTTTTGGAGTGAGAGTTCACCTTTTTAGTAATATGTCATTCTATTTTAAACTATTCAATGTTACACGTGCCCGTGTGTATAGAGGTGTGTGCCTACGATTTTTCATTTGGTTCCATTGATGTATGAATTTACTCTTGCAAGAAAATCTTACTACATGAGTGACCATAGCTTTGGGACATTTGTTAAGATTTTATATTGTTATACTTTATCCCTCTGATATTTATAAACATGACCTATTTTTCTCTCTTCTTATTTCTTCCACATGATTCATAAGCAAATTTTATAAGTTCTATAAACATAACAAAAGTTCAAACCAGAGAAATGATGCCAGTGTCGGCATTTTACTTCAGATATGCATTGATTCACGATCATTTGTGAAGAAAAACATATTTATCACATCTGGACTGTTACCATCCAGAAACTACATGTTTATCTGCATTCATTAAAGTCTGTTTTCATGCTTTCTCATAAGTATTTTGTAGTGTTTTTCTCATTGTTTATATCTCTGTGTATTTTAAAAGTGGGAAAAAAGGAGTTGTAAAGGTAATGTGAAATGTCTTTTTTAAAATTTTCTAACTGTATTTTTTTTTTAAAAAAACATAGCTTCTGACTTATTTTCTGGTGTGCAGAACTGTTGATGTTTTTTACATATTCATATTATCTATCTTTAGTTTATTCTGTGAACTTGACAGTTAATTTTAAGAACATTTGTCAAATTTTAAAATAAGACTTGTAATAAACTTTATTTTTTAGAGTGGTTGAAGTGGAATAATTTTGTATTTTCTACAGAACTAAAATGAATGGAAACTACAGAGATTTCCCACCTTCCCGATGCCCACTCACCCCAGCCTCTCCTGAAGTATTTTAAAGAATACGGCAGCTACTTTTCTCAGCTGTCTGTGCAGATGTCTCTAAACACTGAGGAGTCTGTTTTGCTCTTTGTGTGACATTTCGGAGTGTGTCTGCCCTTAGATCCATGACTTGTTCTTCCCGTGTTCTGCTGCATGTCACAAATGGGATTCCCATCTATCAACCCCCTTCAACTGGGAACTCTTGGGGAACGGGGATAAAGAGGAGAAGGAAAAGCTGATCTATGCTCTTCTTCCCCTCTGCTTCCCAGGACAATGGGACAGTGTTTGTGCCTCTTGCATGACTCCACCTCTTGCCTAGCACGTTCACCGCGGTGCCAGCCCCCTAGGCCAGCCCCTCAGGCCCTGGCTTCACCAACAGCACATCCTCCTTCTGTCCTTATAGCCTGGGGGTGATGGTCACTGCCTCCTTTGATAAACTCAGGCATGCCTCACTATTCAGGTTTGCTTTTTAGCTTTCCTATCACCATGTAAACAATTCCTCAGCTTAATATTCATTTTAAACTCTCAAGTCGATTCTGTTTCCTGATTAGTCCTCCACTGATATTTCTCCTTCCTCCTTTCCTCCCAACTTCTGTTTCCTTTTCCTCTTGAGTTATTGCAGAAAAAAAAAGTTTCTAAACCAACTGCTACCTAAAAATGGGAGATTTATTGTGATTACCTACAAGGACTTTTACGAGAGCAGTGCCATGAGTGACAGTGAAGGAAGTGGTGGGGACTGTGGTAGAGGTGTCACCAGTGTGTCTTTTTCTTGCAATCTCAGCATTTTTCTGTAAAAGTGTCATCATATTCATATAACACAGAAAGGTACAGGCCTGATTCCCCAAAATTTGATGGAATCATTTTTATATTTTCTACAGAACTAAAAGGCTGTCACTTAAAAATATGAGTGTCCATTTCTTCACTGGTAAATTTTCTCTGGCTAATGTCATATTGATTGTCTTCACAATAGAATATGAGAAAGAAGCCATCTTTCACTGGGACGTTTTCTTAATATGGCTTGGAATCTAAGCCCTGGTCAGCTACCTTGTTATAAAAAATAATTTATTAAAATTCGTTGTGCAACTTATAGGCCATTCCAGATATTCAGAATGAGAGCTGATGATCTTTTGAGTTTAGGAGTCATCATATTGGCAAAATGCTACATCATACCCAGACTTTAAAACCAAAAGTCAGAGGCCACACATCTGCATAGGAGCTACTCAGTAAAAACAAATACATAAGTTGAACTGAAGAATCGATTCTGAACCTCACTATTGGTGCTGAGGGTAGGGAAGATGGGAGCCACTTGGACCACAGTTTGGAAGTTGTCTTTTTTCACCTTCTACTTCAAGAGTTGTCAATTTACCTCTGCATGTCTCTCTCCTCCCACTCCACAGACACATAAGGATGTAAATTGTAATATTATCAACAGAACTTTCAGAAACAATCCCATCTTGTAAGCACAATAAAAGAAAAGAGGAAGCAAAACCAAAACAAACTAAAAAGTGGTCTCTTGTTGAATGGCTGTCACAAAGGACCACATTTATTGAGGATGAAGAGTACAAATTCTTCAGAATGAGAAAAGGAGGCCCATAGGTAGGGCATTCTTTCTTTTTTCCACCTTCTGGGTTTATTTTATCCTTTTCCACTTTGTAAAGAAACTTACGGGGCACTCAGAGAATTGCTGAACAGAATATTCAGTATTCACCATGTGTACAACTCCTCCTAGATGGCAAAAATTACAACTTGAGATTTATAACAATATAACTCTTCCCTGTTGGTTGATGCACAGGGAAGCTTGAGAGCATCTTAAATAACCCAGGTATTCACTTCTTGATTCACTTTTTTCTTAAGCACATTCTTTAGGCTTTTCCGATGCAAAATGCCAACGTTTTTGTGAGTGTTGAACGATTGCCTCAGAAGCCCACCACAATACCCCTTCTGTCATGATTTTCTTTGCCCTCCATTCACTGGCCCCCTTTCAGACACTTCTTGGTCACCAGTTGGGATCTACCGTCGCCTTACCTAGGCCTTATTAAATAGTAGAAAAGGATATTGAATGCAGCATATTGCAATCCTTGCCTGTCAACAGAGGGCATTGTGAGTTCCCTCATCCATAAAAGAGAGTTAATTAAACCTGCACCCTTTCTAATCACAGGGATGTGTTTCGAATGAACAGAATCATATTTTTAAAACACATTGGGCTTCCTAAAGAAAGGATCTGCATAAACACAAGCCATTATCATTATTAGTAGTTTGATTTATTACTGATTCCACACCTGCATCATTACTATAAACAACCTACCTGCTTTTTTTCATTCTTTTTTTTTTTTTTTTTTTGCAATCCATTCTCAGGCCCTCTTCTGCATTGCTCAGCTTTGGTGCTGCTGAGCTGAGTAACATTTTTAAGAGATGCCGTCCAATGCCACAGGCAACTTTATGGAAAAATAAGAATGAGTGATTTTTATACTGCATGTTTCAACTGTCTAATTCAAAATAAACCCTGCCCTGACATTCCTTCTTAACTTGAGACTCAAACTACTTTCACTTAGTACGCTAATGAATTTTTAAAAATGAAATTAGAGCACAGGTAAGACAATAAATAATGCTGGCTAACCCTCTGTGGCTTGTTTTTCTCCTTTAAAAATCAGTTGTGCCATGGGGCACACATGTAATCCCAGCAGCTCAGAGGCTGAGACAGGAGAATCTTGAGTTCAAAGCTAGTATCAGCAATGATGAGGTGCTAAGCAACTCAGTGAGACTCTGTCTCTAATAAATACAAAATTGCGCTGGGGATGTGGCTCAGTGGTTGAGTGCCCCCGAGTTCAATTCCTGGCCCCCCTCCAAAACAAAAAGCAGTTGTTACCATTTTTTCGATGATGATTTAATAATACATATTTGGATGGAGCTGAAAAGGAACTGACCTTTGTGAACTAGGAAAAGCCGGATAATTAATGACAATGCTTCCAAGAAAATATATATTGTGCATACGTAGTTTCTTTTGGAATGGCCAAATTCTCTAAGAAATTTCTTCTATAAATTAAATTCATTATCAAAAATACTTAGTGAGCCAGCTTTTAAAATTCCCATTAAATTTTTTTGAACAACTTTAATTAAAATCTTCTGAATTCTTGGTGTGTTTCTCTTTCAATTTATGGAGAAAATACTTTAGACTAAACCCTCAGGATTACAAGCCTATAACACCATTTATAATCATAGGGCTGGAGATATCTGTCACAGTTTTAAAGTCATCTCATCTTTAATACAATGTTTTAAGCTGACAAAAAATGGAAATGGTTCCAATCAGGAAAATAATATTTCATAGAAATGGTGACTTATTCTTCCCTGCAATCGTGTTAATCAGATTTCATTTATTTTTATAGCACACCAGGCATTAGCATTACCCTCTAGACACAGCCCCCTTTCTGTTTGTCCTTGGATAAGTTATCTGTTGTATTAGGATAACTTTCTTCCTCAAGATAAATGTTTCCTGATAAAACAATATTATTAACCTGTAGCAATTGGAATGCGAAATAAATGCAGTTGTCAAATCAACTTTGAAGTGGGGGAAGAACGGTGACGGATTAAAAAACTGCAGTCTGGTTCTCTGCTTTTCTTGAGTTCATTTATCTTTCGAAGTATCGTATATGATTGAATGGTAGAGGAGGCACCTGTGAGTAGGAGCCAATGACAAAAGATGTATTAGCATCATTCTCTAATCTGGACTCTGCTGCTTCCAGGGTACTAATAAAATGGCATGCTGGGTAGTCCTGGGCACTTAACTTCATCAACTTCAGTTTAAATCAGGTGGCTAATGGTTTCTTTCACAAGTATATTTTCAGTGCTAGTCATTCTTTGCATATTAAAGAGTAGTGCAACCCCAGGTCTTCCACTAGAGGTAACCTCTCAATGTCTTTATGTGAGGGAATCCCCCTCCTTTGGCCTTGCAGTTACATGTGAATTATCTGTGTGACTGCCCATTACATCACAGCATTACATCATTGCTGAGAGCCAATTCAGTGCCATGGACTATGCTAACTGCATGACCTAGATAAATCCTTACAGCAATCACACAAGGTGGGAACTGATATTATCTTGATTTTACAGATGAAGAATCTATGTGCAGAGAGGTAAAAAAGTTGGCCCACAGTTATGCAGTTAGTAGACAATTTCAATTCTTTAGCTATTAAACATGGTTCCACGAGTTGGGTGTCTGCCTTCACTAGCCCATGAACTTCTGGAAGACAGGGACTGTAGCTTGTTTATTTTTGTGTTAGGTTTTCTTTATCACTGCCATCTGCACAGCAATCACTGTGTACAAGGTGTACAGTAGGAGATACAGTAGGAGTGCAATGAATAGGCAGATAGGCTCTCAGAGGCATGGACCCAGTGTTCATGTGGGTAATGTTAGAGAGATTTCAGGAGACTTAGCAGCTAACAGCTCTCCCATAAAATAAGGATAACAAGCTGTGTGGGATGCAGAAATGAACCTAAAGCACAAGGGAGTCATGTTCCCTCTGTTTTAGGAAGCTCCTTCTGCCATTCAGAGCACACCAAAAACAAACAAAAAAAGTGGCAAATAGCTAGTGCATCCATGATGTCCTACTTTTAGAAGCTTTCTTACTTTACCTGATTAAGAAGGCAAGGACTTCAAAGAAGAAAAAGGTGGGGCTGGAAAAGAACAGAAGCCAAGTTTGTGCATGCATAAGCAAACATAGTAATCTAGAAGTGCATTGCATAATCTGAAACTATGTCAGTCAGCTGGAGACCTTTTTTATTAATTGGATGCAACAGAGATTACCAAAGGTAGAAGAGTAATGTTACTGGAACTATTCTACACAATATTGCTTTGGGGGGAAAATTTGGTATAAATAAATGGAATATTGATAACTACATAGTTATCAAAATCATTCCAATTTGCTATTAAATAAACTTTCTCTGCAAAATAGATAAGTCTAAAGACTGAGGCCCATGAGCAGTTACCCAGTGAAACTGTGTATGTGATCTAGAATAGAGAAGAGTTTTAAAAAATAACTCCAATCTTAACAATAAATGTTCAATCTTACCAATAAATGTTCATTTGTTATATATTTCAATGTCTGACCATAAAAATTCCAGTAATGATCATCAGAAAGAAAACTGCCCCAGAGGAAGTTAGATCACTTTTCTGGACTTCATTGTTAAGTATTTCTTTTTTCTCTGTGACTCTTTTCTCCTTTTAAAAATAGAAGTACTTAGATTATTTTAAAGTTGACAATAACATCAAATAAAAGTTAAGGACTACCTTGATTTGAAATCCTACACATATTTCTAATTTATTTTTATTTATTGTGAATTCACACCTAACATTATCAGGTAGACAGGGAGGTAGATTGGTAGGTAGATAGGTAGACAGAATCTTCATGTTAAAAAAAGATAAAGGCTCCAGTAGATGTTTTCCAACTTGACAGGGCTAATTGGTATATTTATATGCTTTTCCCCCCCTTCCTTTTCCTGGGGGATCTTTGGTGTAAATACATCTTTGCATGATAGATTTGTTATTTACAATAAAATTAACAAAATGCTTAAGCTCTACTCAGTTCTAAGTCTTCACACCTGTGATCCTGTATCATATATCATAATTCTGCTGTATTTAATGTATCATTTTCTTTTTCTTGTCATTTCCCTTAATTCCTTTGCTAACCTTAATTCATTCAAGCATTCCTGATATCAAGAGAGAAACATGATAAACAAGAAAAACCTCACCCATTCTGGCTCCATTTGCAATTATCTTAATGTTTCTTATAGCTTCAGATAATCATTACTAAAAGTGTCTTACCTGTCTTAGGGTCATCAGGAATTCCTTATAGGCAATTTATTCCCATTTAGATAGAGGGATCTTGACTGAACATCACCTGTTGGTGGAATCATTTGAAGAACAGACTCCCATTTAAATCAGAATTGAACAATCTCGTTGACCAGCAGGATAGGCACACAGGAACTCCAGTCCTTTCTATAGGTGGGCACAGAACAGTTTAAGGGAAAGACTACGGTTTCCATAAGAACAGAAGTTCCACAGTTAAACAATAACCACAGCTGATAATGCTGGGATTTTACAATAGGAATTGACAACAGCTGAAATAACTCAGCAAGAGTCTCCCTTGGGTAGACCCGGTACTTCCATTCTACTTTCTTTCTTCCCTTTCACATCTCCTAGAGCTCCTTTCACCTGTTCACACAGTCATTAAGAGGTTATTTCTTAATTCTGTCCACACTTGATATGTTCATACTGGGCCCTTATGAATCGAGTCTCATAGGTCTTCAATATTCAGTTAAGAATTCCCTGTTTTAAAGTACCAGGAGGATTGGCTTAGCCATTTCCTACATTGACTATATGCCTCTCCAAGTGGGAAAGCAGAGTTGCCATGTTTTCCCAACTAAGAAATTCTGCTGATTCTAGATATTAACAAGAACAAAATGCATTAGTATTTACAAGTAATTAATCAGGCATTTAGTTTTCCCAGTATTCTCGTTCCTCCCCACACTGTCTCTGAATGTTTACATAGACATTTGTGTGAAATTTGTGCTTGTTGTCAGTGTTCATTTCAGGTTGTGGTTGTTTTTATCTTTTTTGTATAAATTTTAACAAAGAGTTAATCATGGTGGAATGAGGTTTTTACTGTTATTTTCTGAACATTTTACCTATCTATTAAGTAGTTTTCATCACGTATTTTGTACACTGCACCAAATGGTAGGATTTTAACTCAGATCTTTGTAATTTGCCTGGCCTACAGTAAGTGCCCAGGAAGTATTTAATAATTCTCCTTTGGAGGTACCTCCTGAAACATTTGTGTGCTACCATAATTTTGAAACAAAAAAATTAACAAATGCCACAAATATAAAAATGTATATGTAATGCTGTACTTTTGTGAATATGGTTGTGTATGTATTTAATTTGAATTCACTTAACCCAGGTAAAGAATGCCATCCATATCTGATATCTGCTGCTGAGAATTCAGTTCATTCAGTTTCCTTGTGTCTTCTATACCTGTGTATCAAAATTTATTTCTATCCATATGTTTCAGTATTCAACACATGTAGCATTATGGCGACTCTCTTCTTTTTAATAGATTTGAAATTGCACTGAAAATTACTAAAATGTATTTTTCATGCCTTCTTTCCAAACAGTAAGAACTGTACTAAGATATCTAATTGGTATTAAATATTGTAACATTATCACTAAATGCTATGATTTTGTTACTTTGGAATAATAGTTCTAATATGTATATGCATCATTTAATATGCTTAAATAATCAAACATATATGTACATAGGCATATATTATAAATGCTCTATAACCCTGTACATCTCAATAAAAATCTCAATTTAAGTAGATACATTTGAGACTTGAAAACTATAATAATAATGAAAGAAGTACCAAATATAAAAGTAAATTGGCAATAAAAGGGGTTACAAAATTGGAAATCAATAGAAGAATTGCCTACTAGAATTTTTTTTTGTTGTTGTTTGCTTTAACTAAGGACTATTTAGCACAGATTCTTCTCCTGATAAATTTGATTTGGTTTGTCACTGAAACAATCTTGAATATTAGTTCAATGTTCTACTAAAATAAACCACAGTAAGAAGGGCATGTAAAAATATAAGTACTCAAATTAATTTTGCCTTCTTGAAAGGTAAGAATCCAACACACATACTTAGAATATATTTGATGCACTTAGGGATGGTTTAATTTTAAGCTGATCCTTGGAATTATGTGACTTAGTTGGACTTGGATATTTTATTTCCAGATAAATCAGAGTCTGACTTGGTTGAGGTGTTTCTTGGTGACTTAAAATTTTCTTTTTTTCTTTTAAGTATCATGCAAGCTGACTTCCTTCTTTGCTCCCCTTGCTTTCCTTGATTAAGCTTTCAATTAATAATAGCATTTACTCACAAATGCAAGATATGTGATAGATTCATTTATACCTTTATTCATTTCATTGTTTATAATCCAATTTACCACTCCTTTGAATACATTCTCTCTCTCTCTAGTGGACCAGAAGGTAGTTATTATTAGCATCATAGAGCAACATATTCTGCAATAATTCTGTTTTTTTAAATATATTAGAGTATAACAACATTGTGGCCACCTTTCATTTAAAATAAGGGCATCTTCTTGAGATTCCAAGAAAGAATGTTCAGCTAGATTCCCCATTTCTGCTGCTCCTCACTGCTTTCTTCTTCTGATCCCACAAAGCCAGGTTCAGTTTTCCTTCTAGGACTCAGTCACAGTTTGTTCCTTTCACACAATGAAAGAAAGAAATGAGATATGAGTTAAGAAGAATGAAGCTAATGCTTCTCTATGCAGATTAGGGCAATGTATATATTTTCCCCTCTTCTCTTTTCAAATGTTTATAGAATATTTGGGAATACTGAGAAATCTTTCCACCCACAAACTGTCAGAGGTAGAAACCCTACAGCTTTTGTGAATAGTCTTGAGGACTTGTATTGAGTGCTGTTAGCTATGGGGCATTTATCACTCCTACTGTGGTCCCATGAAAACGTCACCTTCTGGTAGCTTCAGGTATTGCTTGCTTCCATGTTGCTGCTTGTGAAGTGGAATTTTAGGTTAACTGAACAGACATTACTCAGCAAAATATTTGCTATCAAATTAATCACATGAAGAAATCAAAAGAATCATCCTCACCCCTTAAATAAATAAATGAGCTTCCAAGACCAGAATATCTCATGTCCCTTATTCTCTTTCTTTCTCCTCTCCTTATTTTATCTTCTATTTGAATATGGTGTGTAGAAAGAATTTAATTCCTCTGGGATTTCTTTTACATTGAGTAAAAATTTGAAAGTCTGTTTTCAGGGTGGATTACCTAACTCACCCAATCTCTCTGCTATCGTAATGCAGAAACTCTTCAGAGACTTTTCTCACAACTACCATTGATAGATCTTATGATAAATTTTTATGAAAATTCTGAATCTTTTTCTTTAGGTCAAATCACAACAAAAAACAAAAAGACTTTATTGTGGTATTTATCATCTGTAATTTTCATTATAACGTTGACTTCCTCTCATTAACCTTGCAGGATAACAAAATATGCCAATTTTCAAAAACAAATGAAATAAGCTGTTTTGCACCTCAGATACGATTGAATTGGGTCACTGTTTCTGAATCAAATGAAATTTCATTTCCTCCATGCAAAAGAAGCCCTTTAAAGTGATATGTTCCTGAGACTCCCTCCCAAGTTCCCAATCTGGCACCTCAGATCTCTCCAGTTTGCATATTGAAACTGACATACATGAACTTACTACTAGTCATGTTTCTTAAGTCCTGAAGATATATTTTAATCCTGTCCATTTCAAATATATGTGCTTTGTGAACACCCACATGAGAATAGAAGTGATCTGGCCATAGTTAAGTTAAAAGATGTAAATGGCTATTGTGGGTTTTCTTTGGATGGTGGAAACAAATATGTATTTTAAATGATTAAAATGTTCCTCTCAAAAATAAAAATAAAAATACCAGTACTGTGAAACTCTTTCCCAAGGTCCCTTTGTCTGTAGTCAAGTGCGAAGTGACTCTCCTTAACAGGATATAGGCTTTGGCAGATCACATGAAAACAATACCAGTACAGTGATTCCCCCAGAAAAAGTGTTCTTTCTGGACACCGCCAGGCAGCAGACAAGCTGTCACCAGCAGAGGCATTGAAATGCCCAGACAGAGTATCCTGATAACTCTGTTTTATTCCAGTGGAGTCACTCTGCCACTTCATGATTGAGTGTCTCTCTCAAGTTTAGAAAAGAACTGAGTTCCCATTACCATGGTAAACTCAATACCTGGACATATCACCTCACCCCCACAGTAGAAAGTACAAATGAGAAGGCTTTAAACTTTATAAAGAATGTTCCAGGAAAGACTGTCAAAGAACTTCATAAGCGACAACTATCTTTTCTGAGGGTAAACAAAGGCACAGAGTGTCTTTTAGTCAACAGGTCATTTCATTGAAAGAAGAGGGCCCCCAAAGAAAAGTTGTAAAGGATATTACAACAAATCGGTGTTACCTTTAGAAATATTATGAAAAGAAGAAAAGAAAAACATGTGAAAACCTGACTTCTAATTGAGCAGAGAAGGTATTTCCTCAAAAATGAAAGGTGACTCACTCTCAGAAACTGTTGAAATGTTGAACATCAAACCTTTGCATGGCATGTGTTCTCAATACTCAAGTTCTAACCATTTGTGCTCAAGTTTGGAATATGATTTAATATTAATCTGATGTTGAGGGACAATACGTTGGACTTCCATGAGCCTTTTGTCAAATCAGATTCCCTCTGCTTGGGAATTCATCCCGCCAGTAAAATGGTGGTTATAGAAATTATCTCATCATCCAATCAGTTTTGTAGAATGCTCTCCAAGAAATTATTCTTCATCCATTAAAAGTATGATAAAACATGGAGCAACAGACTCATGGTATTATTTAAAAATGAATAGCAAGGACATAAAGTTGTTTCACAATAATACTCCCATGTTTCTAGTTCCCAAGGGCTTAGTGATTCATTTAGTTAAATGGGTGTAGTGAAAGAGTACTGAAAACAACATAAAAGTGTCTCATCTGGAAGATCTGAAGAAGAAGTAACCTCTGAAGACTTTTAAGAACTTAATAAAAGTACTTAAGAAACTATCCTGCTGGTCTCCAAATGAAACGGTCAAGAATTCCATTCTCAAAACCCAGAAGCTAATCTGTTGGCTGTATGGTGCCATTTGCTGCGATGGGCTGGAGTCAAGCTCTTTTATTTTTTGCTTTTCCATTAAATTGTCATTCCTTTGATTCTTAATTTTAATTTTGAACTATTCTTCCTCTTTTTTTCAGTTCTCATGGTTTACAAGTTACAAGTTGTTGTTTTTTTATTTAGTTGATGGACCTTTATTTTATTCATTTATTTATATGTGGGGCTAAGAATCGAAACCAGTGCCTCACACATACTAGGAAAGTGCTCTGCCACTGAGCCACAACTCCAGCCCCAATTTACAGGCTTTCACTGTAAAATAACTTGTCCATTGACTTTCTCAGGAAGATAACCGGGAAAAATCGAATCACTAATCAAAAATATTTCCTTTTCCATTCAATCTCTCTTCCCAAAGGGAAATATACTTAATATATAATTCACTTCCTATTGCTCTGGTAGGGATAGATTTAAGTAATTTTCTGTCTTAACAGAGATAATTGAAAGAGGACTTTGCTTCTCACGGAGGATCATCCTGGTTTCACACAGTCCCGGTTGCCGGGTCAACACTTCAATAAGGAATATGGTGGGGAAGTTGATTTTTAAGATAGATAGTTACACATCTATGAAGAATGAAAGAGCATGAGAGATGTGAAGAGAGGTTAAGGGAGAGATTAAAGTGAACAATTGAAGCTAAGTGTCTTTGTTAAGGTCAGTTAAAAATGGTTTACTTATCTAATGACATTAAGACTTTGTTATGAAGAAAATGTATTTTATAAATACAAATGTATAATTATTGCCAAGGTCTCGGCTTGGCACAGAATCACGAGCCACCACACACCTTGTAGATTCAAACAGCAATCCTTTATTCCCAAACTCACACCGCCTCCACACAGGTTCAGGGGCATTCTAAAATCTCTCCGCCCAATTTACCTACTCCAGGAGGCTTTTTCCAAATCCCATTTGAATCTCAGGAGAACTCAATGGGAACAAGCAGCAGGAACACCCTAATCCCAGCAGCAATAATCTTCAACCTCCAACTTCCCTAAAACTCGTATTGTCTCAGACCAGGAAGGCCCTAAACTTGTCTTAAACCGGGAACGCCTTAAACTCAAGGAGCGGGAAACTTCCTCAAACCTGATCAGCTCTAAACCCGGATCCGCCCTGGTCTTTGAGCAGGGTCACCTTTCTCAAACACACATGCAAGGTCACAGCAAATTTCCAAGGCAAGTCCATTTAACATGGGGTACGCTGGCAAGGAAATATCAATGCGTCATTCCTACTTGGCAATGGCCCTCAGCAAATGATTATTTATGTTACAGATCAAAAAGAGAAAGTAAGACTCAAGTTGCACATTTTTGACTGAGTCACAAACCCTTTAGGGCAGATGCTTTGAGGGTGAGCCCAACCTTTCACTACAAATGTGATATTTTTCATTTTCCTATTAATTGTTTGAAATGCTTCCAAGAAAAGGATTATTGGTAGAATATTTCCCTATAGGATATTAAGTAAAAACAGAAGAATAACGAAATAAAAGTTCTCATTTCCCAAGTCATGATAATAAATTAGTTAGATACTGCCATAAAATGATCACTTTTTGTGAATATAATGAATATGTTAATATTTTTAATATGTTGACCATCTAACTTGATAAGTGAAATGAAGTGACTTTAAAGAGTCAGCCACAGGCAATTTATGGTCAAAGAAGCACTCAGGTTTGAGAACCAATTTCTGTCAAGAAGAATCTCAATTGAAGACATGGGCAGTATTTGTTGGGTAAAGTACTAAGTGCTTTGCTTTTCTGTAACTTTTAACCTATGATTTATGAAAAGCTAATCTGTGATTTTAATCAGCACCAAAGTACCATCATAGACCAACAATAATAGTCTCATAGACCCAGAATCACATATGTACAATGTTATTATTTGTAATATTCACCACACTCTTTATATCTAATGTTATTTAATTCTCAAAACAATTTTGAATACTAATTATTTTACATATTTTTACAGGTGAACAAGAGCCTGAGAGCATTTGCAGTTGAAAAATCTAGGTCTGTCTCCTTATGTAAAGTTATTAAATTATCTTTTTTATGTTCCTTTTATCTAAAAGTATATAAATATCTCTTAATTTTTTTATCTGATTGAAATCTGTTTATATGAACTGAAAGCATAGAAAAGTTAGGCTGTAACCTTGAGCTGGTTAGTGTTGGGAGAGGATGAAAAGAGGTTAAAAACATGAAAGCCAAGCTTGGGGACCCATCACTGCCACAAGGTGGGCACATACCGAGAGGTTTTAGTGAGTTGTCACGATACTTTTAAGAAAACAATTACTTGAGTCGACAGCTCCCGAGTCTCATCTGTGATAAGTGAATGGCTGTGAGTTGGCAGATTCCTTTGAAACTACTAAGACTCAAAAAATAATTCTATTTCCATTAAACTAGTTTGACATTTAGAAGAAGTCTGCCTCTTTCAATGTTTGACACACATGATTTTTGTATTTTTTTTTAACATTTCACCTATTAAATAATTTTATCAATAAAATTTGAGATCATTTTCTCTATCTCCTTAATATGTTGTATCTTTACTTACATTTGACATTTTCAGTTAAAAAAATGGAAAATAATTTCCTTTACCTCTCCATATTTTGATGGTAGCATAGTAACACACAACAGTGCATCTTGATACTTTAAAAGTGCTGTATTTGGATTTATATGGCTTCAGGCTTTATGTTAACCACCACATCCTCTTCACATCTAAAATTAGCTCATGTCTTTCCAAATGGGTACCATACCTTCTGATTTCTTAGAATTTGTTTTTCCCCCTACTTACATTCGAAGCCACCCACCTGTTTTTAATTCTTTTTCTATAGCTAAAAAGTAGGTATTCTGCAGAATGTTCATTCATCTTCCCTAGGTACCAAAGTTCCATTACTCCCATTACAAAATGACTTTGATGTGCGCATGAGTGAGAGGGCAAAAGAACCAAAATCAGAAGAAGTTTGAATGTGTGGGGTGTGACATTAATTTGCACTTTAAATAATCATTTCAGGATTTGTATACAGGATGTCAGCATATCTACTTCAAAAGTGGGGAAAAACCCTTGAAGTCACTGAACTCATTGGTCTACACAGTTTCAAACCATTCACTTGGATTCATTTTTTTCATCAATTTGATTATAATTTTGTGTAATACAGATACGAGTCTGCTTGGCTATAAGCATATAAGCTTCCCGTAAATCTTAATATGTACACGTTTAAATGATATGTTCCTACTGAAAAGCAATGACCTTTGCCAGAGGTGTCAATATTCTCAGTAATAGAGAGGGAACATGTACCATGTAACCAGCCTCCCCCAATAGTCACATCTTGCAGAACAGTAGTACACAAGCAGGACATTGACTACTGGTACTTCAAGATGCAGACCTTTCCACCACTGTAGAATCTATTCTATTACCTTTTATAGCTACACCTACTTCCTTCCTGTCTGCATTTCCACCTCAGCCCTGTCTCCCATGTCTATAATTCTCTACTTCAGGGACATTATATAAAGGGAATCAAAAAGCATGTTCCTTTATGAAGTTGGATTTTTTCAGTTAGCATTATTTGTTGGAGATTTATACAGGTTGTTGAATCTACTGAATATCAGTAGTTTGTGCCTATTTTATTTTATTTTTGTGGTGCTAGAGATGAAACCCAGAGACTGTGCATGCTGGGCAAGCACTCTACCACTGAGCCACATTCCCAGCCCAGTGTGTTCCTCTTCAATAGTAATAAATCATGGTATATTATATCACAGTTGTTTAACCACTTACCCACAAAGGAGAATTTCGGTTGTTTCCAGTTTGCGACTATTACAATGAAACCATTATGGACATTTATTTTTTGTTGTTTTTGTGAATGTAAGTTTTCATTTCTCTGGGTACATGCTCAGGGGTACAATTCCTGGATCACATGGCAGTTGTATATTTCACTGTTTAAGAAAATGCAAACTGCTAATGATTGGGGTGCAAATTAAAACCACTGTGAGATGTAACCACACACCCATCAGAAAGGTCCAAATAATGAGAAACCCAAATATGGTGAGGATGCAGAGAACCTGCATCTCTTGCTCATTACTAGTTGGTAAACAGCTTGAACAATCATCTTTTATGATATATTTCCTGAAGCCTGTGGTTCTCCATTTCAAATCTACCTCTGGGATGCCACTTGGAAGCTACTTTCTGAATCTAGTTTTAACTAAAGATGTATGTTGGAATCAACAAAAAAGACTTATAGTCAATTCTCATTATTTATGAATTTCACAGTTATACATTTGCTTACATTCCATTTTTTTTTATAAACCCCCATCAGTAGTCACTGTGCTTCCAAGCTTATTTAAGAAAATGTGCAAGGCAGGAGAAAACTTCATTTCACTAGTGAGTCATCCAAAGTGCAAGTTCCCAGCTGAGGTTGAACAAGGCAGAATGTCTCCTTGCTCTTTCAAACTATAAACAAGTGTGTCCTTTTGGTGGTTCATTTAGTGCTACATTTTCCTCACTTTGTGCTTTTAGTTGCTGATTTCACTATTTAAACTGCCCCCTACATACAGGATAGCATACCACCTGGTATTCACAAGAAGGCTGTGATGTATCTGATGAAGAAAATATGTGTCTTTGCTTTGTTCAGGCATTAGTGCACTGTCAGCCATGAATTTGATGGTAAGAAATCAGTAAATATTAAATGAGGTGTCATATACAGAAACACACATAAAACAAGGATTTGTGTGGATTGGTTGATGAGAATGTGATCAGGGGCTTTATTGTGTCCTGTAGCTCCCCTAAGAGAAATATATTGGTATTCACTAATTCAGTGTTCATGGTAATCAGCACAAATAACAGGAGCCAATTACATGAGCCACATTCCCAGCCCAGTTAAATATGATGGCAATGACAACAAACTTCCACCCAGCCCAAGTGATGCCCTTCTCCCAAATACTCCTCACTTACAAATCACTTTTATTTTCCCCACCAGATAGTGTTAGAAGAATCCAGTTTGGGGAACAAAGCCCTGCTTTCTTCTATCATTTTCCTATGTCTGTATTATTAGTGCTTCATTTCATTCTTGAAATACCTAGTTTGAATGATAAATTATATTGTCATTTTACTTATTTCATAGACAATTAATAGGCATGCACCTTGGAACAGAGGTCCTATCCCCGTGCTTGCTATTTTTCTTTCTCAGAGGGAACATTGGCTAAGGACTTCTAACATGCCTTGTTCTCCAAAACTTTGGATGAACTCGGTTGTGAGGGAGAAGGTAGCATCAGCTGCAAGACACGATGATGTTCCTGGTGCATCATATTTCAATAGCAATATCTGTAATGCCTTTGGGACTGTCTGGCCCCTAGAGGGTAGAACTGGAAGGCAAGCAAGCACTCATTGGGTCAAGACTTTGGCCTTGAATACTAGGCAGGTGAACCCTTTCTCACACACCCACTGGGGGGTCCCTGTGAATATTCTCATGTGAGTCAGAGGGTTACTAGTGAAGACTCCCTGGGGGACTCCTCTGTAGTAGCTGGCCCTTGGGAACTACCAGGAAAAGCCACATTATAGAGACCAATATCAGTGACCAGATTGAACCAATAAGTCAGACCTGTGGTTATTGATTTCCAGCTATGAGACAGACAAAAAACAGCTTCTGATGGTCTTGTTGTGGCTCCAACAGCCTCCTCAATCTGTCGTTTGTTGCTCCAAACAGCTCCGTAAAATTAATAAAAAGAGTAAGAAGAATAATTTTTCTTACCACTTATTACAGTAAATAGATTACAACATTGGAAGAATATTTTTTATTGATCTCATGGAGGCAAAAATTGGTATTTTCCCATGTTATCGATAGCCTATTATACAAATTACTTTAAGAATCCACAATGGGGGTAAGAAGCAAATACCTTCATGATCATGGTGTCTGTAATGTAGAGATGCATTTCCAAAACTGCTTTACTTGGTAAAGATAAGCACACAATTTCACCTTTTTACTCTGAAATGAAATTCCTGTAAAGCTGATTAAATAAAAGTTGAGTTCTTTACTTCACTTGAATCCCCAAACCATACCCTTGTTTTGTTGATGTTTAAAGCTAAGAAGCTGCTGATAAGCACATGAGTTAATTCATTGCTCTTGGAATCATATTTGACTTTTCATTGTTATGGAGACAAGAAGTTAGTGAGAAACAGTTCCCCATTTCTAGAGAAATTTCATGAATTTATAACAGAAAATATTACAACTCTTTAAGTGTATATTTTCCAAAACTCCTGTTAATTTCTTCAGAAATATTTGGGAAATATTGATGTTGTATAGAGAAATTTTCTGTTTTACATATGTTTTAAAATTGCTCTCATCTTTTTCATTTTCAAATTTGGAGCTTGGTTCATTTACGTGGGCATCAAAATACCTGTATTTGCACATTTTATAATCAGTTATAATGACCCATTCTCCTGAGTGAACCTAGGGAGAATTGCATTACAGGTATAATATTGTTTACACTTCAACAATTTTTAAAAAGTGTATGCATTATTAATTTTGAGTTTAGTCATTTACCCAATGTTTAGATCAAAATTTAAAATTCTTAGGTGCAGATTAGGAAATTGAGTCCTAAAATCCTTTTAGCTCAATTGACGGGTCACACTATTGCTAAGTACTTAGCAGGTCTCAATTGTACTTCTCTCTCTCTCTCTCTCATCAAGCTTCAGGGTTTCCTGTGGCCTCACCAGTGGTGTACTCAGCAACACCTCCCCCAGAAGAAGAATTCGTGAGACCCACATGGTCACCAAACTGTACAGTAGGTCTGCTCATCTGGCTGTGTCAATCAACCTGTTGGAAATTACTTGGACTTTGAATGTCTAGGTCATACTGAAGCAAGATCCTAATATACAATTTAGATAAAATTCCCATAATTCTCAACTTTTCTGACAAAGTTGATAATGGAACATTTTTTTTTTTATGTTTTGGCAAAGGAGCAAGGGAGGAAAGGAGATGAATAATCACCTCATATATCTTTATTTATTCTTATAGGAAAAAAGGGTGCTCATTTGGAGCCACCTAAGGTGATTTTTTGGCTTTATTATTATGTTTGATGACACTCTAAGGGTTGGAAGGACATTTAATGATGCCCTTCAAACCAGATGCAGTGCTCACTCTTATTATGTATATTCTATCCCTTCTCATAATTTTTATATTTACCACTGATTTATCATTATGAAAAAAGGGAGAGTTGTTATCAACATTTTCCAGAGGACAGTGGTTTTATGAATTGATCCATGAAAAGCCTGTATGTCCTTCACTTAGTCTTTCTCTTTGTTTTTCCTCCCATCTTCTCTCCCTTCCTCTCCTCTCTCCACATTGTATATTCAAAGAGAAACTTTATTTTTTGATGTATGAAAAATGCTTCAGTGAAGTAGGGGGGAAAAAAGGAATATACCAGGCAAAATACAGGATTTAGCTAGGTTGGAGGTGAGAAAAGGAAATTAAAGGACATTGTGTTCCCATGAAGTGCACAGAAAAAAAGATGCAAGAAATGGTGGTCATTGAGGGGGAGAGATAATCCTGGGGATACCTGTGAGCCATGTTCAGGACTTGAATTTACTCTGAAGGTCATGGGGGTGGTGATTGGAGCCATTTCTGAATGATTATTTGGATAGCCATGGGAAAAGCAGACTGCATGAAATTAAGATTAGAAACAAAGCAAAACATTTGGCAACTATTAAAGTCATTCAGACTTACATATTGGGTCTTAATGATAGATTCAAGCTCTATTTGGGAGACAGAAGTCCTAAGATTTCACAGTGTGGGTGATGTCCAGAAGAAATGGGAATTCTTCTTCCATGGTTCATAACTCTGTCAGCTTTGAAGCAGGCAGCTGGGTGGATGGTTAATAGCATTTCCCAGGTTAGAAATCTGCAAAAGAGACAATGTGTTCTTTGGAAAGGGATGAGAGAAGGGTATGAGATTTTCTGGAGGGAAAGGAGATGAAACTAGAATCAAGTCAGTTCTCTACAAGGTCATGCTATCCACACCCGAGTAGAGAAGTGCAGTTCCACCTGGATATTTTGGTCTAAATATCAGCAAAGAGATAAGGATTGTGGATGGACTTTTGCAGTGTTTCTTTATGAAACATGATATGAATGGAGATGCAGGGTTTATAAATTCTTTTCTAGACCTTCAATTGCATTTTTCATCTATTTGGTTAGCAACAAATCTCCAAAATATTATTTTAAATATTTAAAATTTAATGTGCTTTTAAAAAAAAGAATTCAGATAGGAATGATTTTTAGTTGAGTATAATATCTAGCCAAGTATAGTATAAAGGCCAAAACCACACCCCAAGTATAAGCATTTGATTTTCCCCCCTGAGCAAAATATAATGATCTATTTTCAAATAATGTGTGTGTGTGTGTGCGTATGTATGTATGTATGGAGAAGTATTGGGTTTTATAAGCATATATTAAAGGCTCAAAGGGCTTATAGACATCAAATAGTTCTTTAAAATAACAACGTAGTGATTGAAGTGTAAATGAATCATGAAATATACGGATTAAATATGCCTGGATTTATTACGCATAATTAAAAATTTAAGAATTGCTTTGGGCAAAGTATGACTGAGGTTTTCTACTGAACCCCAAATACCCAGAAATACTGAAACATTAAAATAACAAATCTTTCCAAGTTTGTTAAGTCTGAGATTTCTGTAGATTACGTTATCTATTTTCCTATAGGAACATATTAACCCTTTCCTTTAAAAGGTCTAAAATACAATTTCTACAAAGAAATAAACTTTTTTCTTGAAAATCCAATTCAAAGTGGGTTGGTTCAGATAGAAAATATTAAATTTAAAAATGTGAGAAGAATTGCATCTGTTTGAGCAATTAACTTGAGGTGATGAACTAAATGTAATCAGCTGAAAAAATGCTAACTAAGCTCAGGATCAAAAAGATATAACTTAGCAGCAAATGTGAAAAACAAACAGAATTTAGGATTCTAGTTAATTAAGAACCCATTATAAGTCGATCATGTGCTATTACAGCCATAAAAAGTACTTTTGTCTTGAAACGAATAAAGAATTAAAGTATCTGGGCAGCCCTCCATGCTGTTCAAATCATGCTCTAACATTGTGTTCATCACATTCTTTATGACTTCATCTGGGAAAATTATACTCAATCACAGTGGACTCCACACAGCACCTCATGCAAGAAGAAAATGAGCAAGCTCAAGAAAATAACAAGCTCTAGAGGGATGTGAGAACTACGAGAAAATAACCAGAGGAGAATGGCCTATCTGAGTGGGTTTCATTTTCATTCATAACGAAGAAGTTGCCATTCATTAGAATTATCCAGTAAGGATGATATTGTGTCTCCTGTTCAAGTCAGTCACATTTCACTTGATTATAGGTCTTCAAGTAAATAACTACAGTTGTTGTAAATATGTTCCATTATTACCTACAAATAAAAAGCTCTCTGTATGTGGACACACATGAGTCTTCTGCTTACTTAGTTTCTAAGGCAAACTTACTTTCCTCAAATGACCTTCCCCATTCCTTACCATCATAATACATTTGAGATCCTTGTCTTGGAAATCAGCAAGACATATCCAAATGCATTTCAGTATAATATTTGCAAAGTTCTTTTATATTGGGCCCAGGAATCAACCTGCATTCTTATAATAAAAATAAAACAACAACAAAAAACAACAACAAGAAAAACTCTGCCTTTCTTCTGCAATCCCACTGGTAAAAAACAAAGCCTGTCTTTCTTGAATGTTGAGATATACTTTAAATAACCAATACATTGTCACCCAGTTAGTACCTAGATGTTGGTATTCCTTAGATGATTCTGGAGATATTTTTTCACAGTTCATTATCCAAGGTTGTCATAGCACTTTGAGCTTACAGCATTTGTGAAAGAGAAGGGTGTGTGTGTGCCTAATAAATTATTGGTGTAGACATTAATCACCATTTATGCCATCCTAAACCCTGAACCATTTGTCATTATGTTGAAATCTCTTTTTCTAATGTATTGCTAATAAGAATTGCTTTGTCCCAAACCATGCACTATTTTTCGATAGAACTCCAACCTTTGGTCAAGTGCTTGGCAGGCGCCTATCAATTAACAGGTAGATTACATGTTAGATGTTTAGGAAAGTGGCCAGAGGGTGATAAAAGAAAATAAATATTTATCAAACGCCTATTCTATGTTCTAGATGCTTTTGTTCTCATGTGATGCATAATTTTGGGAGAGAAAATTTATGATCCTCATTTTATCAAAATAACTGATCTTGAGATATATTAAGTAGATTGCACAAGGTCCCAGTGAGGAATCTCATGTGAGTTCCATTTCCCATACTGTAGTGTAATGACTATATGTTCTGATTCTCTATATTTCAACACATTTTAAATTTGCTAATTCCCTTATTTACAATAACTTGTTTCAAAATCTACTAAAAAGAGACTGAATAAGGACTTATGTAATTTAATTTGTTCTCAGCAAACTTTGTATGTCCTAAAATGAAGAATTAGTGAGTGGGGATACAGTTAATTGGTAGAACACTCATCTTGCATGCAAAAGGCCTGGGTTCATTGCAGAAAAAAAATTAGTGAATAAGTATATACATGAATTAAAAAGCATTTCATACCTATATTTAAGAGCCCCCCCCAACCCCCAGCAAAATGTATAAATTTTGCAGTTGCACAGAAAATTTTCATACTGCTCCACTCCAACAATTATATAATAACACTAATGGCAGTTGTTCCATTAGACTGCTATGAAGACCACCCCTGACATATGCACACAAAAAGAATGTGCACATGTATGAGTGTGTATGTGTGTATATCAGAAAAGGTTGGATATTTCTTTCGTTCTGTGTTCTAATCTAACTCATCAGTACAGAGTTCCAATCACAACTTGTTGCTTTAAATTCTTATTGTTGCTCTTTTCTGTTTTTGGAATGAAATATTGACTAATTCTAAATTAAATTCAAATGGGTATTCTGAAAGAGATTGAGTACAACAAATCTCTTAAGACATCTAAGAAGTTGTTTTATTAGTGAGGACTGAAGGATAAGTGGAGACCACTGCAGCAGCAACAGTACGTGGGCCTCTGAGGACGTGGTACCCTGTCTCTTCTTTCCCATTCTCTGTCTCTCTTCCATTCTTTTTTTCTTCCTTCTTCTCTGAGGATGCAAAATTAAAAGAGGTAATTTTAATTTTTACTTTGTGTTGTGAAGTACCACATTATAAACCACTTAAGCATTTCAAAATAACTCAAAGACAGGGTAACCTATAAATCAAAGAATCACCCTAGGCGGTGGAAAATGGGGAGGAGAATGGCCTGCAGCAAACTAGAAAGTGAAAAACTGCTTTGGAATCAACTGCCACCCAAATTACAGTGCCTCCCATTCAGTTCCCACAAACATGTTTTCCTTCACAAAATATTTAGCATTTGAAGTAGTTTCTACCTAAGCCATATGACTTGCTTTGCTTTATGACACAGATTTGTCTATATTTTATTTCCTTAATTTTATATCTAATATGTAAAAGGAAAACTCAGGATCTCTAGGTTTTATATATTGGGTATATAAGTTTTTATATAATAGACATGCAGATTGTACATAGTCATTAATCTTGCACCTTCTTCATTCCTCATACATCTGTGCTGAAATGAAATACATAATTTTATTGCCAAATAATTTGTAAAATCACAAAGACTCCATGTGAAAAGTAAGCACAAAGATTCCATGTGAAAATATCCATAATATCATAAAAATTATAAAATGAAGGAAATTATTCTAGTATTTTCATTTCGCTTAAACATCAATGTGTAAAAAAGTTAAAAACAATGATGTGTGAACTTATTTTGAGCAGCAGCTAAATTATAGCTGCATTGTATAGTAGTCTCTACCAGTTGGAATGGAATGTTCTAGTTCCACACAGATGTTATTTTCATTAAACAAGTACCAAACTCATAAAGTGATTAAAAGTATTGTTTACAGATTATTTTTGCTTATCCAGATTAATGAAAACAAAAATTTGTGTTTCATAAAAATATATTTACTGTGGTTACATACTTAGCTAATTTGATTCAAGTTAATGTATGTTTCCATATATAAATAATATTTTCTTTGCTCTTTAGTTTTCTTTTATCTATTCAGCATCTACCTACCTAACCATGTGTATATCTATCACTCTTCACTCCTAATCTCAATGGACATATCTTAAGTAAATGATATTAAAGTGTTAGAGCAATAAATTGTTAGAAAAATGAAGATAGAATAATAAAACCACATTTTACCATAAAGAAAATTATTAAAAGTATTTTTGATGTGAATTATTTAGCATAGATAAAGGTCATGATCATTTTCTAAAGTCATGTGTTCAGCAAGATATCACTTTTAGGAGTCACGTTTTAGTACCTATGGAGTTCTATTAAAACTTTTCATCATGAGTTCTTACAAATATCCCACTTGGTGAGGTAACGATATGTGGGAACTTTCCAGAAAATCCCTATAACTGCTAATTATGTTTATACAGCTGCTAAAAATGCACAGAGAATATAATGTTCAAGAGAATGAGAAATGCTTTTGCAGCATAATGCTAGTATGCTCTGGGTATTGCTAAATTAAGCCTATGACTGTTTCGTTTCTTTTATATTGAAGTGTCCTATCTTGGAGGATATTGAGAGATAACATGGAACACACAAATGTGCTGCATTACTGCTTTTTACTAGAAAGCAGTCTTTATTACATGACATATGTGCCAATCTTTGTCATTTCTCAGTTCTAAAATGCCAGTTGGTCAAAGAAGTCATATTTACCTGTAGCATACTTGGACTATCCCATTTCACATGTATTCATGTGAGCACATGCACTGAGTCCAGACCCTTGTTTTTCTAAACTGGTTCAGTGTCTTTCCACTCAGTGACTGAGGTTGTCTCCTCAGGACTGCTACTAGCACACCTGAGCAGGATGATGGCAGGACCTGGGAGGAGCCCCTGGAACTCAACTCTCACTACATCTGGTTTCTAATGTGCCACTTATTCTCACAAAATCTTCATGAAACCATCATATGTCCCAGTTATCTCAATCCTTGCTATTTATCCAAGAGAATTAGCATACTGTAGAGGGACATCAATGTTTATAGTGGCCTAATTCACAATAGCAAAGCTATGGAACGAGCTCAGGTGCCCATCAACAGGTGAATGGATAAAGAAAATGTGGCAGATACACACAGTGTAGTTTGACCCAGCCATAACGAAGAAAGAAATTATGGTATTTGCCATAAATGGATGGAACTGGAGAACATCATGCAAGTGAAATAAACCAGACTTATAAAATCAAGAGTTGAATGTTTTCTCTCATATGTGGAAGTGCCAAGCAAAGTAAGGGGAGGAAAAAGTGTGGACAGATCTCATAAAGACATAGGAAAGATGAGCGGAACAGAGAAATGAGATTGAGAGGGACGGAGAAAGAATGGAAGTGTTGTTTAATTATATCACAGTGGATCCTACCAATTAAAAATAAATAAATGAGTAAAAGGTAGAGCAATATAGTAGAAGAAGAAGAGAAAAGGGATGAATGGAGGGAAAGTTGGACACTAGGAACTAAAACAATATAAATTAAATTCCATGTACATGTGACTTTCTCAAAATGCACCCAACTGTCATATATAGGGATAATGAACTAGTAAACCCTTCAAAAAAATTAAAAATAAAACCCCAAATAACTAAGGGTGAAAAGTCAACATGGCTCAGAGGTAGCAGTGGGTAATTTAAATTTACAGAGGGAAGCAAATGGTCTTGGAGAGCAGGTAATTTTTTCTGAGAAGCAGTTAGTTAAAAGAAGGAAACAATGAAAGAATTTAGGGTAAAAAATATAAGGTCAACTTTCCCTCAGGCCACTACTGTTAGTGCCTTGCGTCCAAATTTCAGCTTCCTCATCTGTAAAATAGGGATTTGAACATCAGTGATTTCAAGAAGCTCATAGACATGATGGCACTTATAAACTATAAGGGGCTAGCTGGGTCTGATTCCTTGGCTTCTAATAACCAATTCAAGAGAGTTCGTAAGAAATTGGTCCTAACGATGCGGGTAGAGTGAGCAAACAGGAAAATTCACCGGGGGATCAAAGTGGGGAAAGAACAAAGAAGAGATTCTAGGAGGTTTCACTTTTTTCATGGTTTTTCTAAAGAATGACTATATTTTGACCTGCTACAGGAAATTCCATGTGACCCTTGGCAAATGGACATTTTTATCTAGTGGGGCAACCAGCATGCAAAGTTATCCATCTCTATGGTGATGGGCAAAGATGATGCCAACAAGCCCGGATATCACTGGGTGCCAGCTTCTGTGGTATAACATGGAAGCAATCAACACTCCATGGTAGAGCATGTATAAAATTCATTTCATTAGTTTATAATCACCCTTCTATGAAATATACAGTGTGTTCTGCATGGAAAATCGGGTTAGATTCCAACACAAGGTCTTACAGAGTCCTACCCGGGTCCAAATTTCCTGAATTATGGTGCCTGGTTTTATCTGTGACATACTTTAATGGGAACACAGAAGGCAATGAAACCAAATCACCTGCTTACTGATATCCAGGGTATGTTCACTTTAACACAACTCCACTGTGCAAGGTACAGGCAGCAGGATGTTTAGAATGTAAGTATGCTTTGCTAAATTTAACATGCAAAGCAAATTGCTGGGGATCTTGGAGTCCAGGTCTACTGTAAGCTGGAGATTCTGTTTCTTATATACTTTCAAGTAATGGTGTTGCTATTGGAGCAGCAACACATGGACTTCCTGCACCTACCATGGCAAGGTGTGAAGGCAGAAAGGAGAACAGAGAATAAGAGTCTGACAGAAAATGATAAACTGGCACAGGATGAAAATGCTGAATCGTTACTTTAAGCAAATAAAGCAAGGCGACAAATCAAAAAGTCACATAAAGGTTGATGGCAATTACACATCTATGCATGTATTTGGTTTACAATTGATTTCCAGTTTATTGGCACGTGGATGTATATATATAGATACAAAAATTAATAAAAATTAAAATGCATTGGCACAAATTGCGATTATATATTACCTACAGAAATACATACACATGGCAAAGTGTGCATGTGTGTAACACACAATGCCTTAGTAGGATGTGGGCTACAGGAAAGCACATTGAGGTGAACATACTGGGCCAGTTTTCTAATGCAGTAAGATATTTATAGACATCCTGAGAATTTTATTCAATATGTACCTCTATGCATGTGAGAATAAACAAACATAATTGGCTAAGATGAAAAACCATTGAAATCAACACTACATTTAACAGATTTGCTTTATAAATTCATGCTCATTATATGTAACTAACAGACCCCTTTGATGAAAGGGAGATTAACATAATTAGGTGACCTTCTATTAATACTGTAATAAAGTAATTTTTGCTATTGCTGTGATAATTTCTAGTACAAAATTTATTATTTCAATAATTTTAATCAAGTGTTATGAAAAATAAACCATGTATTCCTTTCTTATCTTGGACATAATTCAGTTATTGCAGATATCTATAGCAATAAATATTTCTTTTTGTGGACTGGAGGTAAATACAATTTAATAATTTAATACAATTTTGATATTTTTAAATTTGTGAAAGAATAAAAAACAAAATGTGACTTTTTATAAAATGGTAGCTGAATTTTTAAATTCTTTTGCCATTTTTGCCTTTTAAAAATTCTTTCTTTTTAGTTTTAATTATTCAATTCAAATCAACCTAATCTATTCTAATGAAATTATTCTGTATGTTTAGGCATAGTACTTAAGAATTGAGGAAAGTCCTGATTGATATTCAGAAGGATTTGTCTTAGGAACAAAATATTTCAGTAATATGAAACATTAAAAGTAAAAAAGTATGATTGAATCAAGATATGCACAAATGTGACTTAATATGAGTCTTCTTTTAATCTTGACGAGTTTTAAACATAAATACTCTTACTCTAAAAGACTTAGTCCATCAGTAGACTGATTACTTTGGGATAATCCTTAATTTGTTGTCAATGTCACAGTTTATTTAATATTACTTGTGAAAAAAAAGTAAAAATAAAATTCAAACTTAATATTCTTTCCTAATACTAAAATAGTAAACAGAATGATTTCATTTCACTCTCGTTATTCAGAGAAAGAAATTTCTGAAAACTAAACCCTGCTAATATTATTCAGAACTGAGAGAACTCTTATTACACAACTAGATTATGTTTAGTGAAATGCTTATCATCAGCATAGCTCACTGGAAGTTCAATTTCAGAAGGACAGGAACTATGTTTTGTTCCATCTGCTTTTACTCTTATGACACATTTATTATCAAATAATAAGCACTGAATCATTACTGAATGAATAAGCGAAAGTATCCGTGTGACAGATTCAGTGTGCAGTTGAATACTAGAGAAGGTTTAGGAGTCACAGGGTATTTTTTTATGCTTCAATGCGAAATGAGAAAACAACAAATATCATTATAAATTAATTAATGGTAAAGGAAAGAATTAGAGGAAAATGTCCCCCAAATTGAATAACTACGTAGGGGAAAGAAATACCATGTTATTTTTCCCTCCCACTCAATTACATCTTTCCACTTTCCATATTTTCCTCAGTGGCCACCGATTATTCTTACAAAAAAAAAAGTTTTTTAAAACATCCTTTCACTTTCCAAAGTAACTAGCAATATGAGTGAATATGACTACTGACTGGGAGAAAAATGGCAATTCAGAGATGTGGGAATTTGGGCCCCTTTCTTGTGTTTCATTGGAGAGGAACGATTAAGGCAAGGTTACAGTCAAATGGTCTTTTTGCTGGGCTGAGAGGTAGATCACAGCTGTCTCTACTGGAAAGAAGGTCGAGTGTACAGGTTTAGAACAACCCAGAAGTACCTTTCTGAATCTGAACTTGCTTCTGCCTCTTGCAGGCTTATGTGAACCTGAGAACCCATAACCTCCGCCTGTGTTTCATTTACCTAAAGTGAGTTAAACTCTATTTCAGTTTCTTTATCTGTGAAATTGGGGTGACACTGGTACTCACTTCCTATTGTCCTCACAATAGGACAAAGTTAACACTTGTACAAGCACACTGGATAGTGCCTGGCACATGTAAAAAGCAGTGAGTATGAGCACTTATTATTGACAGTTACTTACCCTGTATAATGGTAAATAACAGTCAATTTACCATTTACCAGTAGTTGACACAATGAAAGTCAAACACAGACATATCCACTCTGTCTTTACCTTTTAACTTTACCAAACCCTTTTCCTGTCTAGAGCAGCCCTACCCTTTCCCTTGTTTTCTCAGTGCTATAATCAGGTTTGTGACACTCAAGATTCTCCTGTATTTGGTTACCAAGTCTATATTGCCCCAGCAATATATTTTAGGAATATCTAATGCCAGAGATACTCCAAGGCTACCTGTAAGCTCCACGTGCAATTAGCCTTGAAGGTGTTGTGGTGAGACTCTTACATTCTTCTCTGTATATAGATTTTGTTGGATATGAGATTTCTATGTATTCAATTACTCAGAGAAGCTTCTCAGGTGTTCTCAGCATCCTAGTGAAAAGATGTAAAAAGAATAAGAACATTTCCCCTTATATTTTGAAAAGTACATATCTTCTCTAACCAATAATATTTCTTTGGAAAATAGATGAGGTGGTCCTAGAACCAGAAAGACACTGCCAACCATCTTCTATAGGCAGACCAACATCAAATCTGTTACACTATCAGATTCCTTGAGACTGTCCAGCTTGAGACAATTATATGGCACCATTGTTTACTCTCCACAGAAAGAGGGACAGAGTCTTAGCTCCCCAAGTCTTCATTAAATCTTTTATTATGCAAAGAAAGTGTATTATGCTCTGTAAAGGAACACCCCCAAATTCTTATCAGTATCAAGTATTCTTAAAGTATTCCTAGTAAATGCAAAGCCAGTACAAACAGAATGACAAGCTTTGATGAAGATTTGACCAAAGGCTTCTTCTTCAGTGAAAATTCTTCCTCTTTTAGCATTAAGAACCAATTAGAAGAAGAGATGCCCGTGAGGGTAAAGACACCTGCACAGTCCAATTGAATTGTCAAATCTTAGTGATCAATGAAAACAGTGAATGACACCACTATTTTTCTCTACCATCCAGAGCAGAAAAGGGATCTGCGGTTAGCTTCAATAAATCTGGTTAACAGTAATGCTTCAACAGGGAGAAAGGAAACAAGAAGTTAGGTGTCTAAATATGTGATTTCCCGAGGGTGCTTTTTCTAGGATTAAGAAGCAGACTGAAATACTTAGAAGTCTGGCTCAGATTAGATGAGTAAATTGTCAATAATAGAAAATAATCTACCAGAATCACCATAATCTCTCTCTAGAAATTGATGTTAACATTACAAAATAAAATTCCACTTAGGATGAGGAAGGATACAAAGAAAATAAGGTGAGCAGGGTGCAGTGTCACACATTTGTAATCCCAGTGGCTTGGAAGGCTGAGGCAGGAGGATTGCAAGTTCAAAGCCAGCCTCATCATTATGAGGCGTTCAGCAACTCAGTGAGACCCTGTCTTTGAAATAAAACACAAAATAGTGCTGGGGATATAGTTCAGTGTTTGAGTGCCCCTGAGTGCAATTCCTGGTTATCCATCCCACCCCCATGCCCCCTGCCCCCGGCAAAAAAAAAAAAAAAGAAAGTGAGGCTATTCATTGGATTTTGAGAAAACTATCTTGAAACTCAAGATGCAGATGGTGAACTACTGGGTAAACCCACCTGTCTTGTGAAACTATTGCTTTTTCCTGTCCTGATAACAAATCATCTGTGAGACTCCCTGATGCTCAGAAAAGTAGCCTGTGTTCTCTTTTAGTTTATCTTATGTTGCATATAGCATTGAAAAAATAACCAAGGGAAAGAAAATATAAGAATGAGCCAATAAGAAAAAAATGTTCAATTTTAGAACTAGTTTCTCTTTGGAGAATTCTTCCATCTTTCTCATTCCACTTCTGTAAGTAGTATCAATATTTCTTAAGTCAAGCAAACAGCAATGAAACCTCAGTTGTTCTGTTGAATAATTGATTTGGAGGGATGTTATTCTTTGAATTTTGGGAAGAAACATTGAGAATGTGGTTCCTTAATAATAAGAATTTTGGAAAAAAAAAACAGCTCATTTCTTCATTTTAATAACCTGTTTTAGGAATTTTTGTGTGTATGTAATGTTTGTGAAAGCATTCTTTTCATTTTGGGCTTAAAAAGTACTATTTTTCTTAAGGTAGGAATTTTATTCTTTTTTAATACAATGATACACAGTTGAACATCTACCAACCTTTCTTTTTTTTTTTTTAGTCTTTTCTATGCTCTGTAAGGGAAGTTAACCAAAAAAAAAAAAAAAAAAAAAAAAAGTTGTGGCATTTTACCACCTAGCCCTCAAAGAGAAAAGTGAAACACACACAGTACTGCTTTATAACAATCTCAGCCATGTTTCCACTTCCTGCTATGAAGCAGCACGACCAAGTGTATCTTCCTGGTTCTCAGCTTTATTTTGCTTAAAATGATACACAGAGGTTGGACCTTCAATAAATGTTTTTTTGTCCTCTCTGAAACCAGTACTGTTTTGATATTGTGGTCTATTTTGATATCTAGTCTGATACTGGCTCTTGTTGGATTTTTCCCTTTGAATCAATTCATCCAAAAACTATGCACGGGGCATACTTTTTGCATAGGACAATATCACTCGATCAGTGGAAATTAATAAATACCTATTGATACCTATAATTCTCAGAATGCCCCTAGTGATAATGATGTTTAGTAAGCCTACTCTATCTACATCCAAAAGCTAAAAGGGAGAACTTAATATTTATTTACTTTTGATATATAAATAGTCATATTCCTAATAATTAGTAGGATATATAGCTTTAAACAATCAAAATATTATGATTATATTTTTCCAAAAGAAAATCCATGATTTGAATTATTGTAGACAAAAATCAAGCAGAGCAGTATTCCTTTAAGCTCCAATATTTTCTAGTCTTTGAAATTTTGTGGTTTTGCTGAGTTTAGAAATGTCTGAATAAATCGGGAAGCATGTTTATTCAATTGCTTCTGAAGTACATATTCAAGGCAATTCATTTCAGAGTTTACATGATAATAAGGCAATTTTCACCTATAAGTAGCATAGTATGTTATTGGGCAGGGACGTGGCAAGTCCACATTCAGCTATAACTCCAACTGCACCAGAAAAATAACCACAGGGGGTGGGGGCAGAGCAACGTGCTGTGATAGCAGCTGAGTGGAGAGTCCCGAGCCACAGTGAAGGCTTCTTCTTAAAGTATATTTGTGAATTTTAAAACTGTGTAATTTGCTAATGGCTCTCAAAATATCTTCAGACAAACTGAATGTGTTAAATAAGCTTAAATACACCTAATTTATATAGTAAACAAAAGTATCTAACATGCTTTTTGTTAATGATACCTTATTTTACTGCCCCCTGAGTTTGTAAGTAACCAAAAAAACTCGAACAAGTAAATATTTTCATGGGTATGATTTAGTATGAAAAAGAAAAAGAACAACAGAGAAATGAAAACTGAATGTAATTTTTTTCCTAAAATTTATTTCTATTTCTATTTGAGAGCTCAGATAGAACAATTTCAGCCCAAATCCTATATTTTAATTCATGTGCTATTCTACCCTTCTTTTCTGTTTCCTAATTTGATTAAGTGGTATTTTTTGTCCACTTGAAATTCCATTTGATTTTAACTTACTTGAGAGGTTTTCTTAACTATATCAGTATTTAGGAAGAAATTTACCTTCAAGAATCAGCAGTGGTCTCTATTACTTACTGTCCTTTTAACAACTACAATTTTATTTCCCTGTACTTATACATACAGTATTTTTTATGAGAGAAGTAGATATTGGTAATTTATTCCCAGTTTCAACTTCACATCTTAGATTAAAAAGCAGTCAGTCATTTAAAGAGAACTCATTTATTTTGGCTTAAACAATGCAGGGAAAAATTATATTTAAAAGTGTCCACCACCCCACATGATCATCTCCTAGTTCTCTAAAATTTCCACCAAGCAGCATAACATGTTTTATTCTTCAAGGATTTGGAAGCAAGAAAGATTCTAATAATCTTCTAAATATTTTTTTAAAAAAGAAAGAAGGAATAAAATGCATGACTACAAGAAATAAATGGTATGGCATATGTTTTTCTTCTGAAAATTTGCAACATATTTTTATTGTAGTCATCTTCATATATGAGGATTTCAAAAGTCATCAGATGTTTTTTGGAGTTAATTTGTTGTCTCTAAACGTAGGAATTCCATGTGGTCTGTATACTTTCTTGAGAACACAGAGATCTGATGTTGCATGGTTTTATAGTAAATGCTACAGTGACTAATAAACATGAAACTTCAGAACTTGAGGAATTCATGTTTGGGAGGAACATGTTGGGAAAGATGTGAATACAAATGCATCAGGTAGTTAAGTGCTTTAAACTGTATTCAGATGTTTGAGGAATTGGTAACACAGAGAGAATATGCCAGAATATTTAATGAAAACATATGTCTCAAGGTGTAATGAGAATTTTGCCATCTTGGCCCTAGGATATTTTACAAAATCATACATAAGGCACATCTTACCAATGAAAAAACAAAAGTCTTACTATGAATGCTGATTTTAACCTACATTGATGGTCCTATACAGATAACTGCCTAAAAACTCAGTGATATACATATTTCAATATAATTGGGTCTTTGTCTAGATAAACTTCACAAGGTTCACTAAAGTCAAGACTTTCGCAAGTCAATACTATAAATACCTTAGTGGTCCACCAATACTTAGGCTGTGCCAATAATGTCATTGGGTTATCAGCCTCAGCTTTGCTCCTGCCCAGTGTCCTTTCTTGGCCTTAATAATCTCAATGGGTATTTCAAATTTATCAGGTAAACTAGTAATCACTAGTAATAGAATAATTCCAAACATTAAAAATGGTATATATTGTCTAGAACATTCTGCAATTCTGACCTGTACCAGAAAATGTACCAGTTTCCTACAGTGTGAGCTGGAGAGAAGAAGGTTATAAGAATCTTTCCAGTTCTATATATTTCAAATGTTTACTTTCTCAATTTCCATAGTTACAAGCACCAATTTCCACTTTGAATGTTGCAATGAATGTTGGTTGGTCTTTCCAATTGTCTTTCTCTAGTTACTCTTTCAATTTAAAAGCAGGACTTCTGGATGCTTCACCCTAGAGTGGTGTTTTTAATCCAGAGGTTAGAAATTGGCTAATTGACTCTTTTCAGGTCAAAGTAAATAGAGAAATCTCATTTAATTCTACAAGCAAATATACATGAATTTCCAAGAACAGATGTAACAGATTCAGAAGCTTGACATAACCTTATTAAAAAAAATTCACTATCAAACTTTCTAGATTCAGAATTACTAAACCCTTCTCTATCTTCCACTATCTTCCTGTTTTCATCTAAGAGCAATATGAAAATCTGATTCTCCAAATGTCACATACAATAATTTGCATTGAATTATCTTAATAAAAATATTACAAATTATACATGATTACATATCTGTTGTTATAGTTGTAATATAAATAAAACAAATATATCATTCACAATTGCATCACCATAATCTCTCTTTAAGCTCACTCAAAACTGTTGTTTTGCTGTTACACGTGGCAACATATCTGAGATAAAATTTTTAGGTATTTGCATTTATATGCTACCTTTTGTCTAACATTGTGGGGTTTTTTAACACTTTTTTTTTTTTACTCATACTTTACTTTCTTATTCCCTCTTTTTAAGAAAAAAGTTTTATTTTAAAATTCTGGGGATTTAAAAAAAAATCTATAGGGGTAAAATAGAGGAAAGAAGCTTAAACAAAACTTTCCCTCCTCTTTGGAGTGACTTGAAATAGCTGAATTTATTTACCTCCAAAGGTCTGTGTTGAATTTAACCTTATGCAAACTTGAAACATAGACAAGGTTTTCAGAAAACTGTAAGTGACCAAGAGAATGGAGGGATAATTAAAGTCATTTTGAAACCTTATATATGCTGTTTCTTACCACAGACATTTTAACTTATCAGCTGATGATGCAAGCCGCGAAATAGTCATTTTCCTTTCAGATAAAATTCAACTTTGTAAACATGTGAATCTGTCCTGCATGTCTGTCTTTCTTTCTTTGTTATCACAGGAGTTGAACTATCATAGATTTCTTACAATGCTATTTGGATCAATAAAATTTTAAAAGTACTTAAATGATCTTTCAAAAATGTAGAACAGTACAGATTTGATTAGCTGTGCTGGAAGAATAAAATATAATCCTTTAAAATTGAGGAACTATTTTCATGCTATCTTTGGGCCTTATCATTTAATAGATGTACCAGTGTTAAGATGGTAAGGTGAGCTAATTTCCCAGTATAAGCAACTATTGTTCAAGAAATTAGTGGGCCTTGTATAGTCATTCTGGGACTAAATAACCCCTAAACCAAGTTTAGTCTTTTGGTTCTGAAATATGGAATTCATGCAGCTAATATTCATTTATTTTGTTTAGCCTGAGACTATTTAAACCTCAGAAGTATCTTTGAAGAGTTTGATTTTCTCTTTTTCACCATCAGTTATATATTAATCTCTAACCCTTGAGTTACTGTTTGCTGAAAAATAAGTATTCTTTTACTACTTGAGGTTATAATTTGGGGCTCAAATGCAAGTGAAACTGTTCCTACTCAAAGCCCTAAAGACTGTCTCAACACATATTTATTTGAGCGGTTTCCTCTCTATCATAACTGTTTTTCCATTCTTTTCTGTTATCAACAATAACAGCAAAAAAGATCTATTTTTGTGATTTGTTCTCATAACATGAAGTGAATTAATTTTGGCCAAGTAGCTAAGCATTTTGAAGAGGAAGATGTAAAAGTCAACACTATCAAACTAAACCACTCTCTGGGGACATAGTCTCCTTTGGAAACACTCATGGGATTCATTATTTCCTCTGAATTTCTATGGGAGATCTGTGGGCAGAAACAAACCAGGAAATGGTTGACTCCAAACACTGAAAACAAAAGAGGGCAAGAGTTGACACTGGACACTATGTCATTCTACTGACTCTTGGGCTCCCCTTTTATCTCCCAAAATGAATCACTTTACTGCAGATTTTAATGAAGAAAAAATGATCTTTTGGGCAGTCCAATGATCTGGGAAGGCTCAAATGAAATTCAAATTTATAAGCCATGGTATGGCTTACAAACACGTAGGTATTTTTTCTGTATATTTCATTGACGAAATTAAATATATATGTATACATTTATATATGTATATATACATATATTTACATATATATAATATATATTTATATATATATATGTATATTAAGGAGAGTGGAGAGACATGTTTTTTTACAAAACTGGGTTCAATTAGAACCCTAAAATGTTTATTTATTAATTTTTTCAGAGGTATTAATCAATTCACTCTAGGTAATAATCATCCGGAATTGTCAAACACTGTCAGAAGTCCCCTAATCATTTAAAAAATAGTTTCACTTCTTTTGAAGCCCTTATTTTCCTTTCCTGGGTACTGTAATGGAAATCAAACAGAGCTGTTATTTTCTTAGAATAATAAGAATCTTTTAAAACTTGTAGTTGTTTTGTAGCCATTATGATTTATCTGCCTCTGAGAGTTTCGAAAGGCAGTTTTAGAAACTGAGTTTGTCACTCTGAATTGTGGAGACTATTTTAAAAGGTTGAACATATGTCAGACAAAATTATTATTTATAGGGGATTTCTTCATATATAAATGTGTTAAATAAAGAAGTAAATATTCACAGAGCAATTTAGTCAACCCTGACATCCTTTAACCGTTTGATGGTAAGAACCGGGTGAATCTAGGAAGATGGGACAGAGTTGGAACTAACTTTGTTCAACAACAGAAAAGAAGAAAATGGAGGTATGGCAGAAAGTGCAGTTATTTTTGCTGCACGATTAGAGTTGACTATAAATATGTAATGCTTGATTTAAATGAATTTAACTGATTCTGGAAAATAGCCTTTGAGTCTACATTTGCTATTTTTGTAATATATTAGATATAGTTAAATGGTCTTAACATCAGTGTAATTTACTATTAGAAGCTAAGTAAAGACATTTATTTGGGGAGGTCTAGCATTTAAATTGTGCACCACTAAGCAAGTCATTTTAAAAGAAAATAGCTTCCATGCCTATTTTTTTCCCAAGCAAAGAATATATATCAACACCACATTTTAAAACTATATATATAAACCTATTTCTCTCTCTCTCTCTCTCTCTCTCTCTCTCTCTCTCTCTCTCTCTCTCTCGTCTTCTCTTTATATTTTCACCTGATGCTAGTGGAAATTTACCTCTGATGCACAAATCTGGATTGATATATATATATAACAATGGTATAATAATCAAGCGGCTTTTTTGTATAACCAGGAAAAAAATTTCCTCATTTTATAACATTGGAGGTTGAATCAATTGAGATGCTTACTACTAGATCATTACTTGTTTATTTTATCTTTTTGTCAAATACTTTCTACAAGGTGCCATGATAAATGCTGTGGACACAATGTAGAGAAAATTGGAATTGTGGGTGAGCCAATGGTCTAAGACAATTCAGTGACATTTACATTCATGAGTTTGATTGGCACACTATTTATCTATGATTAAAAAAAAAGTTCTAAGAATCACAGAGCAGAGCATATCCTTAGAGGTCCCTTACTCCAGAACCCTATTTGACTAGGAAGATGAGGTCCAAAAAGATCATGTGTCTGGGGTTGCATAGTCCTTTGATAATATGTTGTAATTCAAAGCCTGGTTCTTTCGAGTGTAAATGATAACACTTCTAAAAGTAAATGTAAGTAGTAAGTAAAAACTAAATATAAGTGTAAATAAAAATGTAAATTATTACATTTTTAAATGAGACAATATGAGTGTCTGTTTCTAACTCATTTAAAAAATAATTGCTTAAATACTCACTTCACAAGATATTTTTTAAAATGAAAGTAAGAAGGTATTTCATGGCAATTATTCTCTAATGTAGGGTGTCAAGTGAGTAGTGTCACTGATGGTGGCCTGGAAATTAGTGAGATGGCAGATTTGGCTATTGTGAGGCATCCAAGGGCCAGGACTTGAGAGAAGTGAAATAGCTCTGCAAGGCTGCAAATGAAGATGGTGTGAATTTTTCATCAGAAGATCTGGGATTAATCTCAGATATAGGTTATTTGGAAAACAACTGAAACTCTCTTTTCTCATTTGCACTATGAAGTTTGCAGTTTCATGGTTACTATGAGAATTGTAAGTCCTACAATTTAATAAATAATGTATACTGTAGAGTATGATATAAATACAAGAAGGGAAATGATGTTCATGAATAGACTGAACTGCTTACCCCAAAAAAGCCTTTAGATATACTGAATCTGCCCTTTTCTAATTACCTGCCTGCCAATTTAAATACTATAGTACATTTTACATTGATTAAATCTCTATGGAAAACTCATCTTTTTTTTTTTTTTTTTTTTTGGCAGTGCTGGGGATTGAACCCAGGGTCTTGTGCATGCAAAGCAAGCACTCTAGCAACTGAGCTATATCCCCAGCCTGGAAAACTCATCTTCTGACACTTCTTTGGGCCCCAGAAAACTTAGATGAACACTAAATTTTTAAAGTAAGCAATGAGCAGGTACAAGAGAATTTTAATTCCTTTAGAGTATCTTTGGGTTAT
This sequence comes from Urocitellus parryii, assembly GCF_045843805.1. NCBI lineage: Eukaryota > Metazoa > Chordata > Mammalia > Rodentia > Sciuridae > Urocitellus > Urocitellus parryii. Next base: position 71,671,462 of record NC_135539.1, on the reverse strand, counting down.
ATATATATATATATATATATATATATATATATATATATATATATATATCTGGATTATGATGAATAATCAAGAAATATTGCCTTCTATTCACATTTGTTTCTCCCCATTTTCATAACATCTAAAAAATCTGGTTAACCAATCAGGGAAACCTAGAATATCAGAAAAAAAAGTCAATATATTTTATATCTCTAGAGTTATTTTCAGGGTAAACTAAAATGCTGGCCAAGTGCTTAACTATTTGCTAAGAAATTTTTCACCCCCTCTACAATTGAAAGATTAAATTTTAGTTGCTTTGTAGGAAAGAAGGAACTCCAAAAGGATTGAAACAACTCTGTAACAACTCATATGTAATACCATCTATGTTTTTCTCCTTTCAAGGAAATTGCCTTACAGTTTCCAATGGATAATTACACAATGAATTGCTCTGGTACAAAAATAGGGATATTGAGGCATCTGAAATTTTAAACTAAATTCAAGTATATTTCTACCCTCAATTGGCAAGTTAAAGGGATTATTACCATTGATACATTAGTGAAATATTCAGATGACTTGTTTTCTTGCTGTGCTTTTGTTCTTGGAAAACACTGAATTGGCCAAGATGTTTTTTTGAATTTGAAAACAACAATAAACAAAAAATTTTGAAATTACCACCCTCCCTTTTTTTCTACTTCTGGGAATCTGAACCAAACCAAGTATGATAATTTAAGAAGAAATCAGCTTGATTTTCTACTTCGTGAGTTGCAGATTCTAACTTACTCACCTTTCCCACTGTTTCTTTGAGTAAGTAACTGAACAATCTAAGCTTCACATTGGGAATTATATCTCTTCTAATCTTTTATAAATAGTATGAGTATACATCAGGAAATGCCTCATTGATACCCCTGATTTTTCAGACAACCCAATATGGTCATGGGACCACAAACTCATTTTCTTTATATGATTGGTATTTCCACAATGGTACCACAAAATATATGTGTCAAGCCCTCACTAACTATGTTCTCAAAGCAAACCACATACAGTTTTAACATCGTGTGGCTTGATGACTTAAGATTCCCCTGACTGAAGGTATTTCTAATTTTTGGAAGAGTTCCACAAAAGTATAGAAAAAAAAAATTCAGTTATCACTTCACCTTTTGTAAAAATGCTATTTTGGACTGAAAAGCTGATTAAAAAGGGGGAATTCCCCCAATTTTGATCCCAGTGGGGAAAGCATTGGTTAGTTAGGAAGGCCTGCATATGGTACTTACACTGCACTGCCAGGAGCCTGGAGAGCTGATGTTCTGAGTCCACCTGAAGCACAATTTAAGGTTGTTTCACTGAGAACAAGGGCATCCTTCTTAATTTGAAAACCGTGGGCAGAGACAGAGGCCCAGGGCTAATTTTTCCAGTGCTCAATCTAGAGTCTCGGCCACTGAAGTGCAGAGATGCTCTCAAAGAGTACCTTTGTTTATAGCTAAAACATTAAAATATCTAAGCTGATCAGTTGGGTGAGATTAAATGTTTCTTTTCTGAATCATCAGATCGAGGTGAACAAGGGAGAGAGCAGAGTAGCTTGCTGAGGTACTGAGTTCCCAGCATTGAAAACACTGATGTTGCTCTTTCACCCCTATATAATACTCTTCTTTGCAGATGCTCTTTATTGGATAAGAGGAAAGTGGACAACAGAGATGGCAATCGCAGTGAATTTGTTATCATTTTCTCCATTGAATTTGATATAAAATTCACAATATGCTGCTCTACAATTGATCATCTACTCAAGTCTGTCAGTAGCAGAGAACTTGGCCTTGGATGGGCCAATTCAACATGGTTTAGCTATGGCCCCTGCCTATAGGAGGGAGAAGTGAGATGCTCTAGGGATGGGTGGGCAAATGATTATTCTTCCAGGAAACCCCCATCTCTGACTGTGTGAATGGACAAGGATAATTAGTCTGTTTGACCTTACATAAGAAAGACTAGGTAGAAGCTTTCTTTTGGTTTCCTGTAGGTAATTCTCATTTACCAGGGATGAGGAAAACTTGGTTGTTAAGTATAAAAATATGTTGTATAGGTCTTTGGAGGAGAGAGAGGTCTGTATATGAAAAGATTTGCTTCAATTGTTAGTTCTGAAAATAATCTCCTATATACCAGAATACACTTCTAAGTTAGCCACCTTATAGCATTCTTTCCATTGATAGAATTATTTTATGCCCCCGTTTCCTTTATCACCCCCATTTTTTCTGATTGGCTTATCAGAAATGCAATAAATGATTTTTTTTCTGTTGAGAAGCACATATGTATAAGATTTACACAGTCATTCCCCAAGGAAAAATGTGTTTTAAAAGTACAGAGGATGGTACTTTAAAATGCCTAGTCATTCTTCTTACTACCATACTGAGATAAGCATGATAGGTCTGTTACTCTCACATTAAAGGTGACTAAACTAAGATCTATGGAGTGATGACATGGCTTGTGGAGTTTATAGGGCTAGAAACTGCAGAACCATGTAGAACCCATATCTATCTGCAGGACCATCACTCTCTGTCTTAATAATGGCACCTTGTACGATTTAGTAACCCTGTATCTCACTTCAAGTGTAACATGGGAAAGTAGAAGGTGAACATCAGGCTTTTTGATAATTAAGATTTGTATGTTATGGTTCAGATTTGCTGCCTTCATTTCAGCAATTTACTAGAATGCTTAAGAGACAATAAAATTTAAAAAGTTCCACCTGTGCCTGGTACACATGCAAATTGCTTGCTCATTACATTCTAAAAGGCTTTTTAAACAAGTTTGCTAAAGCAAAGTCATTTTCCTGCAGCAAGACAGCTTACCTGCCAAGCCTGACATTTCTATAACCAAATCAATATTTCAATAGCCTCCAACTATAAATCTGATGTTGATTTGAATTCTAAGAAGTAATGAATGATCCAATTAGAAAACAAACAAAAAAGTAAAAAAAAAAATTAATTAGAGTGTTTATTCTTCCTCCATGATAAGGAGTCCTTGACAAGACAGAACGCTGTTCCCAGCAAGCCTCCTTCTATAGGTATAATTGATCTCGGAAGTTAAAGGTGTGTTTGCATTTTAAACACTAGGAGGTAAATATATTGCATTGATAGAGCTGTTATGTGGCAGCTCACCTACCCCATAGTTTATTACTCTTTTGTGTCTGAAATGTGGAGAATTTTTCTGCGAGGTAAGATATATTTGCCAGTGAGCACAGGCATGGTAACAAAGGACTCAGCGGAGTCCCTGTCATGTAGAAAGATCCATTAAATGTCTGTTGAGTGAATAATAAATACTGTTGCACTTCTTTTCTTTTTACAAGTTTCTACTTTGGGAAGCCAAGGATTTAATAAGCACATAGAACCATCCACACGCTGTGTTCTGTTGAAAATGTATCCATTTTCTCCACCCATCTTCATGCACCCATCTGCCCATCCCGTCATCCACTCACTGATTCATTTATTCAGTCTGGTTTATTGTGCATTTACTCAGATAAAAAACAGTGAGAGATAGAAAATGAAAACTTAACAGACATAGACTATGATTCCAGTGAGCCTAGTTCACTAAGGAAAATTGGATGAGCAGATCTCTCTTTCTTTCTCTCTCTTCATAGATATTTTTAACATAAGTCTTTTATGCTATTGCACTTTATATTGACAAGTTACCCTTGGCCTTCTCTTGGCTGTGGCAACTTACAATGAATCTAAAGTCTGAGCACTAGACTGATCTCCAAAGAACATATATTTGTTGCAATATTCCCCCATTCCTTATGACTCTTCTGATTGCCATTATGGCCCTATACAGAAAGCAGAGGCTGCCATGGATTGGGTTTACTTGAGGGCACACCAACTTCTTATTTATAAAATGTATATTTAAAATGCTGAGAATATAGTGATAATTGCTCAGGAGTGGTACACACAATGCCTATGAATCACTTTGCTACTGGATAAAACAGCAATTTCTATGGAAGTGCTGGACCTAGAAGGTTCAGGAAAATTTTGTCATGCCGAGAAAATAATCCTCTGATTCACAAGTATGGGGACCAAGTGAAGACAGGGATGAGTTCTGAGTGTCAAAGCCACAGTGCTGTGCTCTAGCTTTCCTGGGACATTAGGAGAATGAAGTGATATTATTCAAAGAGATCATGAATGCTAGGAGGGAAACTTGATTCCACAGGCAAAGAGGTTGAAGATTTAAGTTGAGAATTTGCCTGAGAAGACACAGGCTGTGATCAACTGTGTTGTAGCCAAAAAAAGAGGCTACAACAAGGAAAGCCATTCAGGCTTTGGAAAAACCAAGCTCCAGGTGTGGAAAGGACTGAAATATATGTAAACTGCAGGGAATGAATAAAGGGAGTAGATGTAAGAAATAAATCTGAATATGAGATTCAAATGACATTCATTTGCTCAACAAATATGTTAGATTTTTCAGCCTAATTCTCAGGATTCTACAAGGTACTGTGATATATATATATATATATATATATATATATATATATATATATGACATATACAAGTATATAACAGTACAATAAATCCTCATGAGGCTCAAAAATTTTATCATTGGTTTATCTTCAGACAAGCAAGATAAATAATTGTGCCAGTAAAAAATATATGATAACATCAAAGACATGTCTGAGGTTTCAATGCTGGATGACGAAGATGATTTAAAACATTCTAATGGTATGGTCGGAACACAGGCTTTGGAGTCAGAACCACCTTAGGTTGAAATGCCAGTTCCTTCACTTGTTACTGGTCTTGCTTTGCAGCTACTTAATCTCCAACTCTCTGTTTCTATTTTTTTTTTTTAAAGCAAGCAATACCATGTGTCCTTTGAGTTTGCTGGAAGAATGAAAATGGCAGTTCATGTGAAGTGCTCATAATATAGTGGCTGGTTAATATGTAATTACTATTATCATTGGTTTCACAAAGCATAATTAGTGGCAGAATTTAAAGAACAAAGCATGAGTTTGGTTAGATACATATGCAGTAAGAATTGAGAAATGCAGGAACAGGAGAAAGGAAACAAAAGGAAAACAAAGGTCCTGAATGGGAACTACTATGATCCAGAGATGCTAGCTGAATCCATGAACATGGATGATGGAGCCTTGCAAGAAGTGCTATGCAAAAAGAGGAGCCAAGAACAGATCATCCTTGACTCTAAGAGGCAGGAGGAAAAGCTAGAAAACAGTAAAAAACTGTTAACCATGAGATATTTGTATTTTGTCTTCTTTAGTTCAATCAGAATAAATTGCTTTGCTTAAGAACAAACACAAATTGGAATTTCAGGAACTTCATACTTGATTTAATGTCATCATGATTCCTTTTGATTTTCTTCCTCCCTCTGCCCTGCCTTCTTTTTATGATTGGCTTCCTTAATACACCTATTGTATTTGAATACTTTGTATTATCCTACGCTTAGGAATTTCTACTTGGCATGGTATTTTTAGCACCATGTGGTTGAATGGATGCTCTCTGGGGTCTTCAGCAGAAAATTTAATTGTTACCGTCACAAATTTAGTAATTCGACAAAATGCCCTTGGGAAGGGTTCAAGATTGCACCATAATGACATACGCCTTGACCACATGACTTTTGTACTTGCTCAGGTTTTTAGCTATGAACAATTATTGCTAATGCTGCAACCTGATGGGACTAGCCAAAAAATTTACTAGATCTCTAATTATTCATTCATCTTTCTCATTATGTAGGTGAATCAAATCTTGTCAGAACTCTCAGTGTGATAAATTTGGGCCCTATGTGGCCTTAAAAACAAAGTATTCAAGATTTTCAAATGATGTTCTCTGTATATGAGTTCCAGAAAGCAAGCTGCATTTGAACAAATCTCTCAGTGTATATCTACAGCATGCATGTTAAATAAAGAAAAAGAAAAAGGAAACCTCAATGTGCTCAAATTGTAAAGTTGTAAATAATTTCAATTTTATGCCAAAATTGTTTACTTTTATCTTTCTAAGAGTTCCAGGATCTATAATATTTGAGATGATAAAGAAGATACTAGGTACTTACTTAGATATTTATTAAAGATAGAAACTGTATGTTGGCCACACCTAACTTCCTCCCTCAAATACAGTCACTTACACAAGACAATAAAATATGAGTTGAAATTTAGTAAACTAAAATGACAAAATAGTTTTTGCTGGCACACACAAACAGTTTAAGCTACACCATAATTTTTTATGTTAGGATGTGTTTTCTTGACTCAGAGCTTTCCGGTTAAAGAGTTTCAAGAAAACAAGAACATGACTTTTAAATAACTGCTACAGTACAATGAAATGTGGCATTTGGCTAAGAGATGAGATTTCACCCTCAGCTATTTTCCATGATTATGAGTCTTTTGTTGTTTTGAAAGAGCTACAAAGCCCTATGGTGATGGAAACAGCTGGATTATCTTCAAGGTTCTGCACCATTTATTTTTTTCCCTAATATTGCTATTCTTTCACAGAGAGAGAAATGAAATTATAACTAAAATAATGTAGCCTACCCAAAGGAGTTCTGAAAGGAAAGATGGGGCAAATAAAGTATATTCCTTAAGAAATCAAGCTCCTAACATATTTTAAATTGTTGAAGCAACCTGATCTCTCTTCATGATCAGGTAGAAGTGAATTCATTGAAAGGGATCCTTCTAGAGAGGGATGATTTAAAAATACTCCATCAAACAAACAACACTCATTGATTCAGGTACTGAATATTATTACAGGTATTGAAGTGGACTAATTTCATTTGTGTTTCCATCCATCTTATAGGGAAGAAGGACAAAAACACTGGTTGAAATGATACTGTAGAATCATTCCTGGATATTTTTTTTTCCTTTCTCATTGCCAGAATTTACCAGTTAATAATTAAATAACAAAGCATTTGCCTCACAATATACTGTCCCAAGACTTGCTCCTGAAAACTAGGATTGATTTTTCAGCTGAAAAATGAATAGACACGGAATGGAATTAAGTCAGGACTACTTGGTAATATGATTCTTTTGGTGTGATTTGGAGTGATGTAAACTTGGGTTCAAATTTCGGTCTTAGTCCTTCCTAGTTGACCTTTGAGTGTTGGATGATCTCATAGGGAGTTATGAGGATTGAAGGGTCTTTGTGGCATCTCACACAGTACATACTTTCAAGGGCACTCACTTGATTTTATAATCTCTCCCCTCCTTCATACAGGAGTTTGCTTTATGAAGTTATAGCAAGGGCCAAAACTGTATTTGGTTTATTTCTACCAAACCAGTCATAATAAACTAAAGAGTATATTATTGATTCAAGAGTCATCATAAAAGGACCATGAAGTAGATTTTCTATGGTTAAAAACACTAGTTTTAAAACTACGGAAAGTCATAAATGAGTCATGGCACCCTTTTGACAAAAGCACAGATTATACAGAAATGTATGATTCATCTGTGTTTTCCTTAAACTTTTACCTGAGAGAGGAGGTTGTATTGATTTTCACATCTCCTTCTAGGATTATTAAAGTATATGGTTTAACTGTGAGGTTTATGTTCAAAATATAAAATTGTACGTGACAAAAGATTCTGTACTTCTACCTGTGAAATCTTTTACTGTTTTTCTGGTTTGCACATTTCTCTGTAAGGAGTATACATTTTATGGTTTTAAAAGTTCAATAAAGAATGATCAATTACCTATAATAATAAAACCATCAGCATTTTTTAATGTAAGGAGGAAGCACATACAGGGAGTTTAGAAAAATAAAATCTCCTCTCATTCCCAAATTCTTGCCCTTCAATAAACATGAGAGTACATTAGTTCAATTATACTAACTGACTTCCATTTAATGTGAACCTCTGAATTTTTCTTAAGTATTAGAAAAGTGTGGAAAATGTTTTCAGTCTTTCATTTTATAAAATGTTACAATAAATAAACTGGCATAAGCATGACTCTTCGCTTGTGCTAATAAGTTAATAAGAAAAATGTCTGGATTGTGTGTGCTGAATCACTGGATAGAAACTTTGAAATATTAAGATATGGCAAAGTTTCTCTTAAATGTGCGCTAATCTATGTTGCCATGAAGGGTATATGAGTGTAAACATTTCACCACATCCTTACCAGTGGTTGACTGTATCAACCATGTTAATCTTTACCAATTTGATGAATAAAAGTGACATTTTTTTCTTTAATTTGCATTCCTTTAGTGATGAGTTAGCTGTACCTTTTCCCTTATGATTATTAACTTTGTATAATTTTTTTCTGGATTTTACCTGCTCAAAAAAATTGGCACTGTTCATAATTACAATGAATTCTACTGCTGATCATATGATATGTTATAGGTAATACTATTATGCACATTTACAAAAGATATCTACAAGTGATATTTAGAATCATGCTTTATCAGACTGATAAATGGTATTAGTGAGGTTTGAACAGCTAGCAGCTTGTTGAACAACAATTTCATTGTTTAAGTCACAGGTCCATATTGTCCAAAAAATCATAATCATATGGCTTTTGCATTTTTAATTATATTATTCTACTTCAATTATTCAGTCATCTAGCCCAAAAGTAAAAGCACCTATTATGTGCCTGGCACTGTGATAGGTTCTATATCTGAAGTGACAAACAATAATTAATAATTAATATATAAGTGTATTAATGAATGCATATTTTTCTCTCAGAAAGTTTACTATATAGAAACTTTAAAATATTTTTAAAAGTAAGTATTTAATTAGAAGTATAACAGGTACCACAAAGGAGACATATAAAATTGTGTGTGTGTGTGCATGATGGGGCTGACTGGCATCATACTTAGAATTTTGGCATAAACATTAATATGCTTGATATATAACAATAGGTGAAAAAGATAAGAAGTGCTATGATAAAACATCTTAAGAATTTCATTTTAAAGAAGAATTTCATTTATTTTAACAACATATGCACACACAATATCTTAACTTTAAAAAGGCCCTAACAATGGGCAAACTGATAGAACATTTAAATTCTTTTCCTAAACATTCATTGCTCTAACAAACACTGAGATCTGGAGAGAAGTAAACATGAATATTTTGAGAGACTAGGAAGGTAATAGACAAAGAAGTTGTTATAAGAGAAATTAACCTTGGGTACTAAAAGACCCAACCAGCCTAGTCCCTTTACCTGTTCCTTGTTGTATAATAACCTGCATATGTAGTTTTATTTTGTTTAATAAATTCACTTGCTCAGGAACATCATGCCTTTTCTTATTGAGATAACCAAACCAGGAAAAAGAACACTAATCAGCTTTGTAACTCTAAAAAGCTCAGTATATATTGAGTATAGTTCCATGAACAAGAAAAAAGATGAAACAATTTTATCATTATAGAACACCCTTGGAAAGAGATCTATGCTCTATTAGTTGGATCACATGAACTTAAGCATACTTCTCATTTTAACATATAGAAATTATACCTTCATATGGCTTATGTATGTTTGCAATGCACATACAACAAAAACAAATGTTCATTCTTTAGTATTTATTTACCAGCATTGGGAATAAACATAGGAGATGCAATATAGTACTTTCTTCTATACCTTGATATAGTCCTTTCTTATATATCTACCTCTATTCTTCCCTGATGTCAAGAGAGACTGGTTTTTTAATAAATAGAGATACAGAGAAAGGATAAAAATGCTTATGTAACTGTCAGATATGTAAGAAAATCAGAAGTATTTATAACTTTGCTGCTTAGGAACAGTTTTTATTTTTGTTTTTCTAAGCATGGAAAGAAAGACTTGCTTTATGAAGTTATAAAAAAAAGGGTGATCAAGTATTAGGGAGAAAGATACTCTTACTAAATTGATTTAGTGCGGTTCTTTGCTTACAAGGATTTTTTAAAGAAATGCAGAAACAGGCCTAGGAGAGGGTTCAGGGGAGTGACTAAAAGTTGGATACACAGAGAATCTTTGTAATTTTCCCCTCTTGTAAAAGAAGAGATCTTCTTTTTTCCTTTGAATAATATGTTAACTTTCTCATTTGGTTGCTTTTTGTTTGTCAAAGACCAGCTCATCTGTAGGGCCTTGGTAATAGAAGATATTTTCAGGATAGTGCTAGCAGTCAGGCATTAATGAGGAAGAGTTTCTATGCAAATAATAAAAATGTAGTTGGAAACTGTAGGTGGAACTGTAGTTCCAACTGTAGTTGGAAACCCAGGTTCTAGGTTCTGAGTCCCAAATGAAGCCAGCTGCAATTTCTTGATGCTGGGTTCAATGATGATGGTGACAATTCAACAGATTTCTTGGCTTGCAGTTTGAATGTCTCTGGTAATGGCATTGTGCATTCTGGTTAACTCTGTGAAGTGGCCCAAAGAGCAGCAGGCTGTCTTCTTTTGTGATCTCTGAACAATCAGAATGGAAGTCAGATCTTTCCTTTCCTATCAGTAATTACTAAACAAAATCTGTTCCCACTGCTTTAACTGATACCTTGTTGTATTTATCTTTGAAATCACCAGAAAAGGAAATTCAGCAGACAAGCAAAAGGAGTGAAGGAAACCACTTTGCTAAGACTCCAACATCCGCACTCAACCACTCCAAGTGCTGCAGTAGCTGGGGGACTAGGCACAGCATAAGCATGAACAAGCCAGGACTAAGATGGCCATGTGCAGTCACATCTCAAAAGAGCTTTCCTGACATGTTACCCATGTGTCCAAGTGCTGGACCATAGGCTGAAAAGAGAAGTCAACATGAAAGTCTCTGGGAAGTATAGTATTTGAAAGGAGATGAGTTTTCCAGGGACAAGCCCTATTTAGGATCATAGGTTTTAAAAAGTTGAATATAGTTTTATGAAGTTGAAATACTAGCACTATTGTGGCCACTGTCAAGGTGAGGAAAATCAGTGGCTCAGAAGCAAATTCCTCAGTGACTTCTAGGATCTGAGGTCACAAGACTGCCAGGGTCAATAGGGGTAATTCTGGGTAGTATAGTCCATTCTACCTGCATAGGTTTGACTACAGAGGGTACTGGGAGCTGGAATCTGAACTTAAACCTGAACTTGCCCTTGAACTGGATTTGGCTATGAACTTGACATTAAACTTGCCCGTTAACCTGTACTGAACTCAGACATGAACATGATCCTGATCTTGACTCCGAACCTAAAGCCGATCTTGAACCAGAGGCAGCATATCCTTTGAGACTGAGAACCCCAGGAAGCTGATCTCTGCTCCTGCATCTCTTACGGATTTCTGGGGGTGCACCAGACTGTAGGTGAACAGTGTAATACCTGTTAGATGTTGAACAGTTAGTCTCGGAATCACTGCTCTAATAATATCAGAATATATATTACAAAAGATATACATATATGTGCATAAAATACACATAAATATACCTATAGATGTTTTTAATTTTAAAAATCTTAAATGACTTAGATTGTTAATAAGATACTATCATATCTTTTCATGGTATCAGAAATTACTTAGCACAATCCTAGTATTGGAAACTAAAAGTGAAATAATCAACATTATTTCATTATTTATATACTACTCTTTTTTAAAAAAAAATTGGAGGAAGGTAAAAGTGGAAGCCCATCAACTAAGGAATACTCTTTTTATGCCCATAGTGCTAGGCCTTGAACCTAGGGCCTCACACATGCCAGAAGAACATTCTACCACTGAGCCACATCCCCAGCCATCAGCCAAGGAATGTTCTGAAAGAAAAGTTTTATTTCTACAATATTACATACAGTGGAATTTTTTAAAACATGAAAACATAGATTTCCATAGAGCACCCTGGACAGACCTCTCAGAATTGCCTACTGGCCAGTTATAGAGCCCTCACTTCATGCCAGAGACTACACTAAATCACAAGGAACAAAGCAGTGTGTTTGCTTTAACAAACTCTAGTAAGTTACCCATGAATTTCTGTATTTCAGTAAAGTTACAAGGAGATCTTTCTTTCCTGTTTTTGTGTATCACAATGTGCATGGCATCTCCATCATACTTATTAAATACATAATTATTCATAGATTTACTGAGTTCTGCCTTGTCAGGTACAAAGAATCAAATATAAAATGAAATTCAGACATGATTCAAATACAAAGCTTCAGGGTCAGAAAATAATAAATGTTGGAAGTTTTGAATTTTCTGAGATTTATGCATTTTAAAAATAAATAAAATTTGATTGTATTGAATTTGTTTTCAGCATATTAACATCCTAATTTTCAAGTAAACATATGTTTAATTTAAAAACTCCTGGAATAATTAATTCATATTAATGTCTTATGAAAGTATCTTATGACCTTATTACAAATTTAATCTACTATGAAACTTATTTGCCTGGAAGGTTCAGATTTTTTCTAAAAAATTTGGAATTCAATAGCTATACTCATTGCTCCTGTGAAATCTGGCAAGAGAATGTTCAGCAAGGAGAGGAAAAAAAAAAGAGTTTTTCTGAGAATTAAGGGCTAAGGTAAGAAGGTCATTGACCTTCATAACATATTTATTTACCTGTGTTCTAAACTTGCACCATAACAGTAAGGCACACATTTTAAATCTAAAAGAAGTTCTAGGCATATCACAAATATAACCACAACACATATAAAAAGACATTTTACCTCTTACACTTTTAGCTCCATATGAGTTAACACTTTTGATATTTGACTACTCTTATGGAAGAATGTATCGATGAACACTCAGTAAGAAAGCCACTGTGTTCTGGGAGAAAAAAAAGTGACATGAGGATTTAGTTAGATCTCAATATTGAGTTTAGTTCTTCCACTCATTGACCTTTACTTTTAGATAAGATATTAAACTTCACAAATATATTTAAACTCCCTGAGCTTTAGGTTCCTTCTTTATAAAATGAGAGAAGTATTAGGTACCTTACCGTATTGTTCTGAGTATTAAACCACATGAAGTACATTACTTTCTTAGCAATGAATAAACTTGGCATAGGATTATCTCTTGCAAAATTTTTTATAATTTTTTCTTTAAAATATTTTCAGAGACTTTTTTAAGCTTCTCGGGGGCAGATTCAGGTTTCTTTCTTTCCTTCTTCTTCTTTTTTTTTTTTTTTAAGTAAGAGTTAGCTACCTGTAATTTTTCTAAATAGTTGTATTTCATGACTTACCCGTCCTTGGAAACATTTTTTTTTTTTTCTCTTGGAATGTAAACATCTCAGGAGAAATCCTATGCCCACTCCATGGCAGTGTAGGTCCTGTGTTTATGCATCAGTTTGTGAAAGGACTACAGAATCACATTCTCATTTTACTTCCTTGCAGTACAACACACATAAGAAATTCTCAAGAAATATGACTGAAATAGGTTGAAGAGCAACTTCTTAATAAGTGCCAATCTCTTCTTTTAAATTTTGTTTTCTTATTCAGAACGACAAAAAAGAAATCAAGATCTCAAAGTGAATGGTCATGTATGACTCATTTACAAGGAATTATACAGCTGAAAGAAACAGTAATATTGAATAAGCTTGCATCTTTTATTTCCAATTTGTCATTTACAATGCCATGTTGTCCTTATTTCAGCAGTGCTTCTGCATTACTGTAAACTCATAAGTTATAGGAGCGAAATGAACATAGGATCAATGATTGCATAAGGTTCATATTCAGGGCTAAACTGAACTCAAAAAATAGAAGCTCTAATTCTATCTCTGCTACAAAACTTTCTTTCTTTTCTTTTTTTTTTTTAATTTTGTTTTGATAAAGAGATTTAGAAACTTCTCCACATTCTATCCGGAGCATATTTTCAACTTATGTCAGCAAATGAAGAGAAGAAACTTGTTTTATACAATGAAAAAAACACTGACCAATCACTACAAGTCATTTACAAAAGATGAAAATGTGGAATGAAAATATCCTATTCTCCTATTCAATTTTCTTCTATAAAACCATGGGCTGGGGTTGTAACTCAGTGGTAGAGCGCTTGCCTAGCATGTGTGAGGCACTGGGTTTGATCCTCAGCACCACATAAAAGTAAAACAAATAAAATAAAGGCATTCTGTCCATCTACAACTACAAAAAAAATTAAAAATACAACCTGCCTTTCTGAAAGTACTTGCTGCATTAGACTAATTATATTTACCTTTACAATACTCATGAAATCCAATCTAATGTCAGGAATTATTATTTTTAAGTTACAAAATACAGGATATTGAGGAGTTAAAAACATACCCAGAATTCAATGATTATTTATTGGTGGGGGTGAAATACGAACCAAAAGTCAGTTATGAACTTACAAAATAAAAGTGTTAGCAGAGAAATCTTTCCTCACCAATTGAAAGATTTATCACTATTTTCTTAATACCATCAAATGTCATAATTAAAATACTGTGTGTTCTTCTAGGTAGATTGCTGGTCTTTGGTATGTCCATTTAGCCCCAGGGATTTAGTTATAACATCTAAAAAACAAAGAAATTGAGCTAAATAACTTTCGACTTTATTTCCATCTCTATTATGCTATAATTTACTCTGCAATTATCAAAACCATAATTATGAATATTATAATTATATTTTTATTATGAACATAATTAAGCATGTCAGTTAATTTCTTGAGCAATGGCAATTAAATTATATTAAATATTTAATATCATGTTATTTTTCTATGCTTGTACTATGCAATATTTAAAAAAAATCTGTGAATCTACCATCCAGTTTTAGAAAGTTTAACTGTCCTATTTTATTCAAAAATTTAAAAATATATATTAAGGACAATTGGAGCTCCTGAAAAACATTCCAAAAGCTTTCCTGAAGTTACTATTCAGTGATAAAAGATTGTAGCTATGATGTGTTCTTATGATGATGCTGTAATCCTATATACTCAGAATATATGTTCATTTATAAGTATTTTAAATGTTATATAAGTTGTATTGTATCACATTATTGCTTAAAATGATGATGATGATGATGATGATGATGATGTGTGTGTGTATTTATATCTGTTTATCCATGTAGCTATAACCACTATATGAATGAATTTGGGGAACTTTATGCTAATTGAAATAAGTCAAACTTAGAAAGGAAAATACTGCAGGATATCATTTATATGGGAAGTCTTTTCAAAAAAGTTAAAGACATAGATAGAAATTAAAACAATAGCAGTTACCAGAGATAGGAGGAGAGTAGGAAGAGGAAGTGGGGAGATGTAGATCAGAGGATACAAAGTAGCTAACATGTAGAATGAACAAGTCTAGATATCTGACATACAGCATGAGGACCAGGGGTAATTGTCCTGCAGTACATTTTATGGTATTTGGAGGGTCCTGTGAATGGGTGGATTTTAGCTTCTCTTGCCACATGCACAAAATATTTTAAATATGTGAGATAATAAACATATTAATTTGCCTCAGGATAGTAACAGTTTTATTATCTACACATATCCCAAACATCATACTATATACTTAAATCTACACTGGCAATTTTATTGAAAAAATAAAAATAAAACAAGAAAAAAGGTGACTACATGAAAATATATTTGTGTTAACTTGATTGACTGTAGGAATTCTTTTACTATGTACATCAAAATACCATGTTTTAAACTAGAAATATATACAAAAATATTAACATTTAATTTTTAAAAATCAATGGTCCAATCATATGTGACTTTATTTTGTTCCATTTATTGATTTGTCTATATTTATATCAACATTGTGGTGTCTTACTCACTGTAGCTTCATTAACATTAAACATTTCTGCACTTTGGAAGACTTCATTGAAGCCCTGGGGGCATTCATGATATCTTCCAAAAATATGATATCTTGGCATATTGTATATTTAAGCTGAAGGAATTTATGGAATTATGTCAGTGCAGGAAGGATTTTCTGCCCTTCCCTTGAAGCTGGGCATCATAAGACCCTGATGTTAGACTTTTCCCCCTAAATGTGGAGGAAAGAAGCATTCATTACTATCTCTGGAGATACAAAGACTCGGAGAAGAATCTGGCAGAAGAGGCCTTGCTGCCTAACCCCCCCGCCCCCCGCCCTGTCCCCTGACTCCTGACATTTACAAAACTTGTTGCATACTCTTTTGTCATTCTTCCAATAAGTCTTCACACGTCCTCACATCTAGCATGTAAACACTCAAGTTCAACTGCTTCTTAGGGTCTTTATTTCCTCATGGAGCCTCCTGTGTCAAACAAAACTTACAATAAAATAATTTTGTCATATTTCCCTTGTTTCTCTGATTTTTGTCTGAGGAGCACCAGTCAATGAGCCGAAGATGAGCAGACGGGAAAGATATTTTTCTCCCCAACAGCATGAGAAGACAAACCAATAGAATGAGAGAAAATAGGGGCAAAACATTTATCTGCTAAATTTTAAATATAACATAAATTTCATGTTATATTTATAACATAAAAAATATGAAAATTTCAGGAAAAAAAAAAAAAGAAAACAACTCAGTAAGAAATAGGGCAAAGGATGGGAACTTGTGGTGTGGGTTTTATTTCCAGGAGCTTACCCAGTCTTCAGAGTAAGAAGAGGAGAAAGATCCCCTCATGCTTCTGGCCTGGGAAAAGGAAAAGTCAGGATTTTGAAACATTCTAGAACACTCTGTTTCTCCTACAAGGCTTTCTCGCAGGAGAAACATTTCTCCAGAGCCCAACTCACTGGGGTTTTATCATAGCCTAACACAGCTGGGGGAAGAGAAATACCCAACTACACTCCCCTTTCAACTGCAGGAAAGGGAGCACACAACTCCAGCCCCATTCAAATGTCCTATCCCTATTGGCTAAAGGAGTAGGGGAAACACTTGTGAAGTTCACTTTCCAGGGGCCAGACTCATTAAAAGGTTCACTTAGGATTATAGCATACCCCTCCCCCACACCTTACCACCTCATTACTGAAGGACTATTTTAGCTGTTTCTTTCATCCAGTATATCATGCCTACCTTTCTACAAAAAATTACAAGACTTACTAAAAAGCAAAGAAATAGAATTTGAAAAGACCCAACAAATATCAGAACCAGAGTTAATTATAACAGAAATGTTGGAATGATCAAATTAGCAATAGAAATAAAAATAAAACAAAGTGATGATTAGTTTGCTAAGGACTTTAATGAAAAAAATTAGATAACATGAAAGAACAGATGGATCCTTTAAGAGAGAAAGAATTAAAAAAATGCTAGAGAGCAAAGACATTGTTACAGAAATGAAAGATTCCTTGACAGGGGTATTGGTAGACTGGATAAAGTTGAGGAAAGAATATCTGAACTTCAGCACACGAAAGAAAGTAGGAACTTCTAAAGCTAAAGGGTAGCTTAAAAGACCTAATAAAATAAAACATAATATCTAAGAACTACAAAAGATAAAACATTTATGTAATTGGTATATCAAAAGGAGAGAGAAAAAGAAACCAAGGCAAAATTTGAAGCAATAGTGTTGAAAATTGTCTTATCGATGATAGACTCCAGAAAATGGACCCAGCAAGCTCAGAGAACACAAAGGAGAACAAGTGCAAGAAATAAAAAGAAACTACAGCTAAGAATATGGTATTCAAAATTCTAGTAATCAGAAAAAAAAATTGCTATATTTTTAAATAAAAATTATGTCTGATTTCTCCTCAGAAACAGTACAAACCAGAGGAGAGTCAAGTGAAATACTTAACAGTGTTGAGAGAAAAATCCTCACTAGCCTAGAATTCTCTACCCTGTGAAATTATCCTTTAAAAGTGAGGGTTAAAGACTTTCTTAGACCAACATGAATTGAGGGGATTTTTTGCCACAAGACCTGCCTTGGAAGAAATGTTGGAAGAAGTTCTTCAGAGAGGAGAAAAATAATGTGATCAAATTAGTAATTGACTCTAAATCTACATGAATGAAGGAAGAGGATCAGAGGAGAAATAAATAAAGGTAAACTAAAAGACTTAAGTAACCTAACAGATATCAGTTTGATCAAAATAATAATAACAATAATATATTTGATTTTATTTACATATTATAGATTGGATTTTATACACATATATTTATACATTCTTCATGTAGTTGAAATAAATGACAATGATGATATAGGAATAGGGAGAAGGAATTAGGAATGTTTTGTTATTATATGGCACATTTACTATCCATGAAGTGGTATATAGTATTATTCAGAAGCGGATTTAGATTAGCTGTAAATGTATATTGCATATACTAAGGCAACCATTTAGAAATGTTAAAAAATAGAATAAAAAAGAAAAAGAAATATAATTATTATGCTGAGAGAGTAGAAAAAGCAAGAGCATATAAAAAAAAAACTCAGTTAACCGTGAAAGTCAGAAAGTGTTGAAGACAAAAAAAAAATAAGGACATAAGAAGGGCAACAAATAGAAAATAGTAATAAGTACAATAGGTATTAATCTAACTATTCCTGCAATCACTTTAAACCTCAAGATCTAAAATTCCAATTAAAGACAGAGATTGTGAGTGGATTACCAAAACAATATGCAAATATAAACTCCTTGTAAGAACCTTCCCCTTCGTATATTTGAAAAATATCAGTTAAAAGCAAAGAGGTAGAGAATGATCTAGCAGGCTAACATGGTCAAATATCAGAAAGGGCAGAGTGCAGAGTAAAGGAAATTATCAGGGATCTGGAGGGCATTATAAGGTGATTAAGGGATGATTAATCCAAGGAAACATGATAATTCTTCAAATATATGGGCTAACAATGGAGCCCAAAAGATGTGTGAGGCAAAAAACTGATAAAACCACAAGGAGAAATAGACAAATCCACTATTGCAGTTGGAAACAGGAACACCCCCTTCCCCATCAGAATGGACAGGCTCCGCAAGAAGAGAGCAATGAGGGTACCTGAACTCAACATAGATGAAGTGCACATCTGTAGACCAGATCCTCTGAGAACAGTAGATTACACAATCTTCTCAGAATTCAATTGGAGCATTGACCAAGATATACCATATTCTGTCCATAAACACACCTTACCACATTTACAAGAATAGAAATTATGCAATGCTGCTCTTAAAGCACATGGAATTAAACTAGAAATCAATAATAGAAATAGAGCTGAACAATATGAAAGTATTGAGGGTGAAACACTAAACCTCTCAGCAACACATGTGTCAAAGAAGAAATTTTAAGAAGTTAAAAATAGTTTGAAATAAATTAAAATGAGAATGTAACTTATCAAAATCTGTGGAATGTAAAGAAAATGCACACTGCTTAGAGGCTCTGTAAATTCATATATTAGAAGATAAGAAAGATTGAATATCAATGATCTAAACTTCTACCTCCAGAAACGAGAAAATAAAGCACAAATTAAATTCAAAGTAAGCAGGGGAAAAAACTAAAAGTAAATAGTAAAAATTAGAGTAGAAGTTAGTTAATGAAATTGAAAACAGGAAATTAATAGAGAAACAAAATCTGGTTCTCTGAATAACCAAACAATAAAATCTTTTTAATAGGCTAATTAAAAAACAAACAAACAAAAAGTCACAAATCTCTAATATCATAAATGAAAGAGGGTACATCATTATGGATACTGTGTTCAACAGGCAAAAGGGACCAGTTCCTTGAAAGACACAATCAGTCAAAACTCCACCAAGAAAAGAATGAACAATCTGTATTCGCTTAAATCTATTAAGTATATTAAATGAATAATTAATAACCTTCTAGGACAGAAAACTCCAGATCCAGGTAGAGTCACGCACTAGTGAATATTACCAAACATTAAAGGAAGTGATCTCTTCCAGAAGAGCAAATGTAGCCCAAACTGCAGTGGTAGAATGCATGTCTGGGACCTTTCCCACTCCTCCCAAATGGAAATACGTAGGGATGAGAAAGGCAGATGACATAGAATATAGAACAGAGCTAACTAGCTATCCTGGCCCTGGTCACTCTTTGCTCACCTTGAGAAAAGAAAGTAAGAGAAGGGGTATTAGCTGGTACATCAAATGTCACAAGCTCTATCAGCATTCTCTGTGAAGTCCTCAAAATGGGAGTGCTTCTTAGCTCATGCTATGAGGCCAGTATTACCCTAATTCCAAACCCACACAAAGACATTACAAGAAAAGAAAATTGCAGACAATATTTCTCATGAGTATATATATAGATGCACACACCCTCAACAAACAGAATTTGACAACCTGTGAAAAGAAATACCCCACAACCAAGTGGGATTTATTCCAGGTATGCAAGACTTGTTCAGCATTAGAAAATGAAGTCATATAATCCATCACTACGACAAAGTAAAAGAGTAAACTTCCATGATCATATCAATAGAGGCAGAAAAAGCAATTGGCAACATTCAGCATCCATTCACGATAAAAACTCTCCCAGTTGACTAGGAATAGAGGGGAACATCCTCATCTTGATTTAAAAAAAAATATATCTGGAAAAACCCTAGAGTAAGGTACATTCAATGGTGAGAAACTCTAAGCTTATCCCTAGGATCAGGAGCAAGGCAAGCATGTCTCCCTTATCATAACTTTTTAACATCATATCAGAAGTCCTAGAGAGCTTTCAAGTTTGCTCACAACTGAAAGTTCTCACAATCTAACATTCCTCCACCTTTGAATTTATCACATATCACACATGCTGGTCTTAAGTACCATCCTTGACCATCACATTATTGAGCACTTTGTACCTCTCCTGGTAATTCTCATAAAGCGTGTGTATATTTAATGTTACAATGTAACCCCCAACATTGAAAGCATTTGGGAAGGCACAATAGTCATGTCCGTGGATGTGCCCAGGAAGTCGAGAAGGTGGTTGATTTTTTAAGGTAAAAAATACTATCAAGTGCTCAAGTAGTGCAAGGCACATGGTGTATACTCAATATTAATTTCTTTCCTTTAGAGTGTGTCTCAGATGACTCAATAAGGTATCTAAATTGATTGTGGGCAAAGCTTTTCAAATGTCAGGTGACCTTTAATATACTTTTCCTAAAAGTCAATATGATTTCTTTAAAATATGATCAATTCTAGTAATAGATAATCTGGAAAGACAGATCTTACACAGCCCCTGGTGCAGAAAAAAATCCTTGTGTGTATCAGTGTGTTTTGAAATTCATGTTTTTGTATTCATTTTAATATTTCTGTTAAACTTCTTAGATATATTTCAATGTAACTTTCTTTTCCTTTAGCATACATAAAAATTGAAAATTTTTCCACAAATGTTTTGTGAAATATTTTATCAAATTATTATTAAATATTGCCTCCAAAAAAGAATCATTATCTCATACTCAAACTAGGGAAATAATTGTTTAAATAAAGTTTTCACTATGATAAATATATATTACAAAATGCCAACAATGTTATATGAGATTCTCTTGTTTTTAATATTTATGGTAAAATCCTTTATTGTTTGAGGTTTTTGTTTTAATCTTTTTTGTTTTCCCACTTTCTATTATTGATTAGCATTAAGAATGCACTTTGGAGCTGGATGGGGTGATGCTTACCTGTAATCCCAGCAGGTTGGGAGGCTGAGACAGAAGGATTGAGAGTTCAAAGCCAGCCTCAGCAACTCAGTGAGGCTCAAAACAACGCAGCTAGACTGTCTTAAAAAAGAAAAAAAGTGTAAAAAAAAGGGTTTGGGATGTGGCTCAGTGGTTAAGCGCCCCTGGGTTCAATATCCAGTACCAAAGGAAAAACAAAAAAGTGAACTTCGGAAACTATTGTCAAAAGGTGATCATTTTTTTTATATCAGTATATATGAAGTTTGATTCAAAAGAATTTGAAATTTTTACCATAAGAACTCTTATCAGTTTTCATGGGCATGAACATATGGAATAATGCCCATTAAAAACATTTTGTGGGATGGAGTTGTGGCTCAGTGGTACAGTTTGCCTCACATATGTGAGGCACTGTGTTTGATTCTCAGCATCACATATAAATAAATGAATAAAATAAAGATCCACCAACAACTAAAAAATATTAAAAAAAAAAACATTTGTATCATTTTCCAGTTGCTTTCTTGTAAATAGAAATCACTTAAAAGTTTTTCTTTTTTCATTCTGATTAGATATAACTTCAGTTTTTTTAAGGAAATGACAACATTTAAACTTAACATTCTTATTTGTTCAAATGAAGTTGTCAAACGTTAAAACTGTTAAAGGTTATGTCCTTTGCAATAGACATGGTGGCCAGAGAAAAAAGAAATGCGACAAGTTATAAACCGAAGAGAGATTGTAGGGACACAGATGGCTGGCTATGAGAAGAGTGCTTCTATCATGTCCCATTTAGTTTGAGTGATGATTTTGGTGGGGCCTGCTAAATTGACACTAAGTTGAACGATAATAACAAATTTTAGTGAATTAATACAGGAAACAGAAATTCCTTTATCTATTTAAATAATCCAAGATAGTAAATATATATATCATTTTCCTGTCTATTGAAACTAACCATGGAATTATTCCATTAGTCACACTAGGTAAAACAACAATAAATGAATGTCTCCTTGGAGGTTTTACTGCATCATTTGCACATGTACGCAATAATTTATTATATCCTGGAGATTACTTTCAAGGGACCCAGAGGAATTCTTTCATTTCATCTCTCTTCAATACATGTGGTAATGACAGCAATTTTTATTACTAAATAAAATACTGTCATTAATTCTTTTGCCACCATCTTACGGGACTAAAACATAACCCTTTTGGATCTTTACCTAATTAAATTATGGTCTCTTATTTTATCAGTTCTAACTTTTTGTTATTGTTGTTGGTCTTAAGTTCCTTAAAGTAGATTTTTAAGACCACAACAACTTGGATTTTCAGTGTCCATTAGTGTTGTATTTAGAAATTCAAAATTTGCTTTGGAAATAATTTTTCTAGCATATGCTTTCTGCATTTATGAAAAGAAATAGAGATGGGGGGTGAGTAGAGATAAATGTAGGGAGGAAGAGACCTACAGACACAGTCAGAGAGACAGGAAAGAGAAAAAAAAATTCTCCAAATCCTACCATATATCTTTCTGGAAAAAGAGTATGGTGGCTCATTCTAGCAAGCCAGCTCTGGGAAATACCCAGAAATTCTGCAAGCCAATACTTAAATCATGGGAACTTGAAATCAATCTTAGTTTATGATATGAGAAGTGCTACAATTGAGCTTCTTGCTATGTTTGATTGCTGAGTTAACTACTAGTATACCTACTGCACCCCTAAATAATAATATAGGGTTGCAGAAAACATACCATCTTGAAGGTTCTGAGAAGTTCTCCAGTTAAATATCGTGCATCTCCTAGTCTGAATATCTTCCATGTTTTATGGAGAAAGACACTTGTTAATGAATTGAGAAGCAGTATTCACAGTGGCTCTGGATATGAATGTGTGGGTCCATCTCTTGGCTCTGTCTTTTGTTAGTGTCTTGATGTGAAAATGATCCAATGACTGTCACTTACATCCTTCATTTGTAATGTCTAAACGTATTTCGTGAGCTTGTTTTGAGGGTGAGATGAGTTAATATCTAATAAAACACCTAGAATGGTGACTAGACCATGATTCATTTTCAGTCAGATGGTAAGCTTTGTTTCAAGAAAATAGTGTTTCTCATAACTTACTTTAGAAAGCATTTCTCTAGAGTGTAAAATAATTGATGAGGGAATAAATTAGATTCATTCTGAACTCCTCTAAACTATTTTATTTTTAAAACATACTATTGAAAACAATTTTGTGTGTAGATTATATAATTTCTAGATCAGTTTGTGTCTAAAGAACATTAAACGTAGGGCTTTGTTTCAGAAATTTGAAGAATTTTAAAATCATCTCCTTTCCCTTCCCTTTCCTATTCAATTAATATTCTCTCATTATGAAAGAGAGTTGAGTTATTGCCTTTACACTATAGTTAAAATATACTGTTACCAGACAGAAATAAACTGGGTATAGCCTGTGTGCTTCTATCAGATTCTCTTGAAAGCTTTCTGGGTGTTCATGATCCAAAATAAGAACATTTTTTAATAAATGGTTAATGACTTTTCTCTTGCGAGTATGCTCTAAACTTAGTAGCATAGGGAGATTAGAAATCAAATATAAAACTAATTATTCTTGACTTCAGATAGAAAATATTGAATTTGGGACTCCCTGATCCCTTGGAAATCGGGGGGAAGCAATAAATTGGAAGGTAGAGAGAGATAAGTGTGGATTTCCACTGCTGCTCAGCATAAAGAGTGTTTTGAGTTTAGAGTTTAGAGCTTAAGTCCTATCTAGTCAGACCTGGCAAACACTTCTCACTTTCTATTGAAACCCCAGGAGATCCACACATTGGAGGTAAATCTATGTCTGGGATGAAGGGATTCATCCTAGGAAAAAGAGTCAAAGAAAAAGACTGAACGTAGCAAAGCTAAAATCAGACCTTCACAAGTTCAGGGTGCTCTACCTGGATTTTAAGTACCTGTAGAGAAAAACCTAACATTATTCAAAGGGAGAGAACAGAATTAGAAGTTTATTTGTAACATATCGGTCACAAATTTCAGCATGCAATAAAAGTTACCAGACAGGAGGAAAAGCAGACATATGACAGAAGCTCCAGAGAACAACAGTGAATCAAAGGAGTCCCACAAATAATTCAGGTGTAGGAGTTAGTAGGAAAGTTCTTTCAAATAAGTATAGTGAACTTGTTAACAAGTCTAAAGGAGATATAGTTGTTGAGGTAATGAAAATATGGAAATGTAAAACAAAAATATATTGGGAATCTCAGAATTATAAGAAAGAATGTATGAAGTTATTCATTGGATGAGATTAACAACAGATTGATTTGAACTGAAGAAAGAAATTAAGTAATACACTCTACACAAGTTATTGGTTAATGAAGATATCAAAATAAAAATTAAAAAACTTTTTAACTGATCTGGAAAACAAAAAGTAAAAATGGTAGGATATAGCTAAATTTCAGGTTTAAAAGTTTACATTGAAAAGTTAAGGATTAGAGCTTTCACTTAAAGCTTGGAAGGTAGAGCATTATGAAACTCAAGGTAAGTAAGAGAAAGAAAATAATAAAGATAAAACTAGAAGTCAATAAAATGTCAAATAGACAATGAAGAAAATATATCTAAATCAGAAATATGATATTTTGAAAAATTAATATGGTTAGGAAAGCCTTAGCTAGACTAATCAATATAAGGAGAGAATTATTATCAGGAATTATGGGGGGCATCATTATGGATCATACAGATATTACAAAGGCCTTAATCTTGATGATTTCAACAGCTTAGGCAAATTACTTTTCTTAAAAGTACATCCTACCAAACAAATATTAGAATACATATAAAATTTGAATAATGCTCTTTATCTTAGAAATTGAATTCTTAGATAAAAATCTTCTTAAAACAAAATATCTAGGTCCATGCTGTTGTTAAATTCACCACACTGTTGGTGAATTCTATCAAATATTGAAATAATAAATATTATCAGTTCTACATAAACTCCCAAAGTAGACAAAAGAGGATAGGTTCCCAACTCATTAAATGAGGTTATGATAATTTTTTCCTCAAACCTGGCAATGTTATTAAAAGAAAATAATCACAACCAAAATCACCCAAGAACACAGATGCAAAGACTTGAATTCAGCAACATATAAAGAGGATAGCATAACAAAGGTAACTTTCCCATGGTACAAGCTTTTTAAAAATCCATCAATATAACACATTTTACAAGCAAGAATTTTTATACAGGTCATTTTGTTTTCAAAATTATAAGCCACTTGGGATTATCCCTACTTTCTTTTTAGGACATAATTGAAATGGGTGACAGCTGATTGAATAAGCATGTTTTTTTTTTTTTTTTTTTTTTTTTTTTTTTTTAGTTAACTCTCCCAAGGTATTCAGCTGCTTATGCAACATAACATCTTGCTCCATTCCCATTATGAACGGGAAATCAGATGAGAACCATTCTAATATTATGTAATATATTTGTCTCAAGTCCTTAGGCATATGTACCCAAACTATCTGCCACTGAGTCTTTTTAGGTCACGTTGCCACATAAAAAAGTAGTGTATTCCACCTCCAGGTGCCAGGTTCAGAAGTTTCCAGTGGAAAAACACCACAAGTTCAGGCAGTTTTGTCACAGTTATCCAGAGCTGCCTAACCAGCATTGCCAAGAAGCAGGTAATTGTGAAACCCAAGGCACCTGGCAGCAGGTAAGGGGCCAGGCAGTGTGACACCATCTGACCAATGGATTGCCAAATGTTAACCCAGGAATAGATGCTAACCTACTTACTCAGTATTAAGCAAGAGTGAAATTATGTTTCCAATCTCCCTTTAGATTAGATGCTGATATAACCATTCCCTAGGGACCTCCAACCTCTTCTTTTCCTCAAATTAGGTAGTTTCCTGAGTCACTTAGGCCAGTCTTTGGAGTTGATAGATGGAAAATAAGTAAACGTATCAGTCCACTTCTCTTTTACCTTTGCTTGTGCAATATAAACAACTTGCTGGTGAATTATAAATACAAGATATGTTTAAACAAGTAGACTAATGGGGCAAATATATAGATAATTTATATACAGAAGGACTTACATATAATAAACAATATCATGCATAAAATATACATATTTTATGAAGGAAATTACCAATTTCTCACACTAATTTATAAATCATGATTTATAAGTAAATATCTTTTCCAGTCTTTGTATTAGTGCATTATAGTTGTGCAAAATGCATATGACATAATTTGCTCTGTCTCATTCCTCAGTACTTCCCCCATGTCCTATGCTCTTCCCTCCCCCATGCCCTTCCTTTATTCTAGTGGTCTTCCTTCTATTTATTTGTTTTTATTGGTACATTATGATTATTTGTAAAAGTGGAATTCTTTGGGATACATTCATATATGCATATAGCATAATTTGGCCAATTTCATTCTTCTGTTCCTCCAGTTTACCATTCTTACCTCTCAATTCCCTTCCTCCATTTTCTGTTCACCCTTCTATTTTCATTACATCTTAGCCTTTTTTTTCCTTACATCTCTAACTTTTGCCTTTGGGGGGGAAAAACATTTAACCATTGACTGGCTTATTTTAATTAGTATGAAGTTCTCCATTTCCATTCATTTACCAAAAATTAAAATAATTTTTCTTTATGACTGATAACTCCATTGTGTGTATGTGTGTTTATGTGTGTGCAATATTTTCTTTATCCAGTCATTGATTGATGGACACTTATGCTGGTTCCATTTTTTGGTAATTGTGAATCATACTGTTATAGATATTGGAACATAGGTATCAGTATAATGCTAGCTATCTACTCTTTTGACAAGGACATATAAATAATTGCTAATATTTATATTAATTAGACTAAAGACTTTGTGTTTTATTGGTGGTCAGCTAACCTAGTCATTTGTCTTCCCACACTTAGGTAAGAAGAGATAAATAGCAAAGGGCTGACTTGGAAAGCCGTTATGAGATCAACTAACTGACATTGGCCACTAGGCACTGGGACTCAGAGAGGTCTCCATGTCACAATGTTACCTAAAGGTTACCTTCCCTTCCTTCCCTCTGGTTTTTATTTTATCTGTTCATAACACTGTGATGTGTGCAGTCAGCTATGGCTGCCCTTAGTGCAGCTATGAGGGCAAATCCAAGTTCACAGAATTAGGTTTGCCCTGCTAATTCTCTGCTGCCTAATTTTCCTCTGAATATCACCTATCTTGTGTTTGTGTTTTTTTTCTCCATTTCTAGAATAAGTAACACAGACTGGATGTCTTACACAACAAAAACTAACTCTTCTCACAGTTCTGGAAGCTGAAAGACCAAGATCAACGTGTCTGCAGGGTTGGTTTCTCAACAGGAGGCTTCTCACTTCTTCCTCTGAGAGTGACTATTTCCAGATTCCCTATGTAGTTGAATCCAGTCATATTGAATTAGAGTCCAAGCTAATCATCTTGTTTTAACTCAATTGCTTCCTTCAAAACCCTACCCTCAAATATAGTCACATTTTGAAATATAGCATGTTTAGGACTATAAATATGAATTTGAGGAGTGGTTCAAAATTCAACCCATAACACAGACCTTTTGTCCCAGTAGTGTGAATGCTCATGACCCATTTTCCCAAAAGCCGGCAAGTGATTATGGAATACCACATTCCATCTGGGACCTTTCTGTTGTTTCTTATACAATTCCGTATCCTTATTATATCACAATTTAACTTTACATGTATTTGCTCCTTATCTGCAAAACTGATTTGTAAACTGTTTGAAGAAGCTATCTGTTCAGAACAAGCGGATATGCAACAGTGATTCATTGATATAAAATAATATTTGTAAGAAACAAAGCCTAGAAGATATTTTTCCCATTCCTGTCCATAGGGATTCTAGAAACATGTTGTTCTTAAAGCAAACATTTTTCAGTGGTGAAAAATTGGACAGATGAAGTCATTCTCTTAATGTTAAAACAGGCATAAGTGGTCCATTCATCTCCCTCCTTTCACCTCAGACCTCCCCTGCTCCCCAGCATGCTTAAAGTATGGCCTTCACTGAAGAGTGGCATGCAGGGGAGAAAATTGAAAATCCATCATTTTCTAGTATGGTAAGACTCATTTATTCACTCAATAAGGATTTATTGCTTTGCTGTGATGTGCCAGGTAGAGGGCTTGGTGCAGGCAATACCTTACTGAATAAGACATAGATAGGCTATAGAATAGTAACTGAGTTTAGATTTTTACATCTCAACCACTTCAGTGCAGATTAGCATATGAATGAACTATACAACTTACTTTCACTCACAATTTTGGTCTAGTCTTTGATATTCTTCCTCTATCATATGAAATAGCTTTTTCTTTCATAAGCAGAAGAGGAGCAGAATGAAATAGAGAGCTCTGCTACTCCTTGGCCAATTTCTTTATGAAATTACATTTGGAAATTTCTATTTAATTGGCCCCTCCAAGGCCTGTGAGCTGAAAAATTTATGGGTTCTTATATGGTGACAGATTGAAAAGTAGTCCAAGTGATTTTTTTTTTGAAATAATAAATGAGTTTTACCAGTGATATCTCTATAAGGTCTCCTAGTTCATGAGGAGTGAGGAATTCAGGGATTTACACTCTATTATGCAAGGACATCCCACTAAGAGAAAGTCATATGACACTCTCTAGGCCAACTGCAGGTTCCTGTGACACTTTCTAACTAGAAATAGATCTTGGTTCAAGAGTGAATTCTATGGATTGGAATACTTTCAGAACTATTTGATCATGTGGGAGAAATTTTTCTGAAATCAGTAGTGAGGGAGAGAAGGAGGGCCATGCAGAGACTTCAGATTATACTTTGTGTACAAAACGACTCAACCTTTTGCCACCTTCTCCATGATTTTTCTCTGGTTCAAGCAATATTTCCTCTCACCTGCCTACTAATCTTTCTCTTTGCTATTATCTTTGCCCTTCATAGCTTCTGCTTAGTAAAACTATCTACAATAATCTATTTTTTTAAAGTTTAAAGGAGAACATGCAACTGCACAGCTACAAACTCTTCAACACCCCCACTTCATGCCTAGTAAACTTTGAAGTCTTTGCCAAGGACTGTAAGATCTAAGCTAAGCACACTACCTTTCTGGCTTTGTTTTCTATCACTCGTTTATGTTAACATTCCAGTGTAGAGTGCCCCTTGCTCTTCAGAGACATGGCCCTCACATGACTGAGTTATTCTTCAGCATTTGGTCCTCTTCTCTCAGACACATATATGACTCTCCCTTGTCTATTTTAAGGTATTTGGTCAAATGTCTCTTTTCAGTAATCTCTGATCTGGATACCCTATTTAAAATTCGATTACTTTCTGGCATTTTATCTCTCTTCCTTGCTCTCTTCTCTCTACACCAAGTTTCACTACATTATGATGTACTTGTATAAATTTTTAATTTACTTCTGGATTTTTGTTGTCTGTCTCTACCTTATAAAATATAAATTCCCAACCCCAGTGCCTAGGCCAGTGCCTGGCGGGAAGATAATAATATTAAATAGTAGTCACAATGAATAGTCATTCTAAGAGTAAATAAAAGTCAAGACATGATCAGGTCAGAAAAAGCATTGTATTGTATTAAGGTGACATTTGGAAATCAATCAATTGAGCTTCCTGGCATACTCAGCTAAATAGTATGCCACTATTGGACTTCCACCATTACCACTGAAGTGTTGGAATTTTAGTATAATTGAGTGATAGGTCAAAGAGACATAAGCATTGATTAAAAAGTCTTCAACTCCAACACTGGGTTTGGGTAGAATGAAAGTCAGGAGTGGAATATTTTGGGTGGAAAACCTGATTTAGAATATATATCTTCACTCAATTAACAAAGTTTAAAATATATTGTATAATTTCTAAAATGAAAATATAACTTTATACTGCTTTCTTCTGATGTCTATTTACTAGCATTTTACATAAATTTGAGAATTTGGGGTTCATCAAAAGAGGGAGAATGTTAGGTCACTTTGGATATTGTCAAATTCAGCCCTGCTTTCCACAGACACAGGGATTCCTGCAAACATGTTCATTACAATAACCTTCTAATCAACTAACTATGTTTTGGAATTTTCATGTCAGATACTTCTTAATTTTTTGTCTATATTAATGTATCATTTGGCACTTTGATCATTGAAAGCTTTCTCACCAATGTCTATGGTTGTACTTAACCTTGCTATGTATAGAACACAACAGAAGTTCCCCCATTTCCTAAGATTCATTAATTTCTGTTACTTCGTAAGTAACACAATAGCCCCAATGCCCCACATAAGGCATAATGAGTTATGTGATGGCATGTATCATGTGTCTTTTATTTCATAGGATATAATCATCTCCACTCCTAAAGCCAATAAGTAACCTACAACTGCAATCACATACAGGGCTCTAGAGTTGAGGAAAAAATTAGAATAAAAAGCAAATTTATTTCTCAAATAACATTCATTTTAGAAATTCCTTTGGATTGATTTTGAATAATAATTTTTTTGTGCTGAACTTCTTGGGCTATTTTTTGAAGCATTTTAGTTCACATAGTGCCTTAAATTTCCTTTTGGATGAAGACCATTCTAAAAATATAAATAAATAGAAAAGCAAAAGAGAAGAATTCATGAAAGCAAAAGCAATTAAAAAGTGTTAATTAACTGTTAAAAATACAATAAAACTTTGGTATGTTAATTACTGCAGCACCATAACTCACTATCATAAACACCAAAATCTACACAAATAAGAGTTTGAAGAGTTTGAAGCTTGAACAGACTAACTAGAACAGGGTTACATTCGGTCAGCTAACTTTCCCAGCCTCCTCAGATTCTGGAATATGTAGCAAATTTAGGAATTATTCATCAGATGCCCATTATGTTTCAGATGCTGGTAAGAAGCAAGATTCTGTCAGTGTTCATTTACTGGTATTCCAAGAAAGTGATCTGTGTAATATGCTTCTTCTGGTGCTGCAGGATCCAACATGAGCCTGCTTAGCCTTAGCTGTCATCATTGCTATTGCAATGCCATAAAAGATAGGCCTGGTCCCTGTGCCCAAGGCTTAAAAGAGAAGAGAGACAACCAAGTGAAAGTCAGACTGTGTGTTTAAATAGAAACCTGGAAAGAGCTTGAATGTATTTAGTCTACCAACAGTCTTCTTTATGTTTTTATTTGGGTTCCATTGGAATAGGTTTCTGTGTGGGAGCTTTGATGCTTTAACTACAGGGAAATATATGTGTTTTCTTTGGCAATTTTAAAGAGAGCCATACAAAGCCTCCAGACAGATAGGGACAAATACTGAAGTAGAATATTCTAATGAAATTTATGTAACTCTAAAAAAGTTTTTTAAATATTTCTTACATAATTTTCTATACGTAATACTGACAATAAACAAATAATATTACTGCTTTTACTATTTAAAATACTCTGAAATACCTAATAAATGCTAATGATTTGTTTTAAATAGAATGAATGTGACTATGAGAAAATACTAAATAAAAATAATATGGATTCAAAGTGATGTCTCAAAAGCACAAACTGAGAACAGATTATCATATGTGAGAGTACTCCCTTCAATGGGCTGAGGCCCCAAACTGGCCATTTAAGGAAAGTCAGAAATGAAATCTTAAATTAGGTCCATCTTTTATTCATAAAATGGTAGGTCATGGTTATTTTTTCAAGCAAGATACCATGGCTTCAAAATTTGGAATGATCCAGGCATGGTGGTACATGCCTGTAATCCCAGTGGCTTGGGAGGCTGAGGCATGAGGATTGAGAGTTCAAAATCAGCCTTAGTAAAGCGAGGTACTAAGCGACTCAGTGAGATCTTGTCTCTAAATAAAAAATACAAAAGTGGGCTGAGGACACTCAATAGTTAAGTGTCTCTGAGTTCAATCCACAGTACCAAAATAAAAAATAAAAAAAATAATTGGAAATGAGTGTTTTGCTAACTATAATCCAAATATTTTTCTCAATTCTGTCTTTTCTCTTTTTGTAAAACTTTACTTAATCTGCTTATAATATATTTGTTTTATTATGACTTTTAAATATAGCAACAATCTAGATTTATTTAAACATATGCATATTTACATATATATAATTCTCATTGGTCTTAAATCTATTCCACTCTAATTTTAAGGGTAAGAGTAATTATGATTTCCAAATTTAGTTAAAAATCTAATTCACATTTTCCCTTGTTAAAAAGGCAAACCTCTCCCCTATTAAAAAAAGGAGAAGCAGCAGCGTGGGGGAGAGAAGAAGAGGAAGAAGGGGGAGAGAAAGAGGAGTAGGAAGAGAAGGAGAAGAAGGAGAGGAGGAGGAAGAGGAGGAAGAGAGAGAGACAAGAAGGAAAGAAAGGAAGGAAGGAAGGAAGGAAGGAAGGAAGGAAGGAAGGGAGGGAGGGAGGAAGAAAACTTGGCAAGGTGTCTCTATACCTATGAGATGAAGCCTGATGTCCTTAGGCTGGCCAGCTCTATTGGCTCAAAACTCTTTCCTCTGCCTTTGCCTCTTCAGCTGCAGCATATCTGAGTGGGCTCAGGCCTTGACACCTGCTACTATTATTGCTGGAGAATTTAGAACATGCTTTCTTCCACCACTTCTCACATATCGAAGTCTACATTGATTTTACTCATATGTGTAGTCTGTAATGAATCCAATAACTTTGTTAATCTAGAGACATATCTTACAACTGTATCTTTGATTTGGTAATGATTAAATCTTTTTCCTCTTAGAAGAGGGTTTGAAGGAGAGCTATCTATCCATCCTGCATCTATACCTTAATGTATTTTCTTTCAGCCTTTGTCAATTCTTACTGATTATTATCATCTTTATTGTCACTGTTATTATTATTTTATCTAAAAATGAATATCAACTTGTCAAAGTTTATAACTGTCAGAATTATGCATCTGCTTATCTTTTAATCCGGATATTCCATTTCTAGGGATTTGACTCACATATGTTTTGAAGCATATGCAATTTGATATATTATGAGACTATTTGTTTAATCATTAAAACCATAATGTTTGGCAACAGAAGTACATGTCCATCAGTAGGGTACTGGTTGGATAAATTGTGAGGTACCTATATCTAAAGCTAGAAAAAAAAAAGAATGAGAAAACTATACTTTGGCACGGAACATATTCCAAGATATGTGAGGTGAAAATAGCAAAGAACAGAAGATTATGTACAATGTGTGTGAAAAAAGGGAATGTATTGCACAGGAAGCCAGCATTCACATCATCGAAGAGTGCTTGTGGAAGAATACTCCATAAACTTTCAATATTTGTAATCTTTAGGAAAAAAAGTAAGTGTAGTCAAGTCATTCTTTTGAAACATGGAAATCTATTAACTATTCATAAATATTAAAAAATTAACTGACCCTAAGTTATAATTAACTTATAACTAAAACCCTATAAGTTATAATTCACTTATAAAGGGAAGTATTTTCAGGTAAGATGGCAGACTGAATATGTGACTCTACATCTGCTTCCTTTCTGAATCCCTGTGGGACAACTTATGAGTTTCCTATTGCTTCCATAACTCATGACCAAAAACTCAGTGGCTTATGACACCACAAAATCATTATCTTACTGTCTTTGGTCAGAAATCCAACTCAGGACTCATAGGACTGCTTTCAAAGTTTCAGCAGGGCTATCCTTCTTTGTGGAGACTCCAGGGGATTCTTTTCCTTCTTTTTCTCCCTGCTAAAGGCTGTCCATTTTTTTCCCTGCTAAAGGCTGTCCATTTTTTTCCTGGTTCCTGGTCCCTTTTGTCCCTCTTCCAAGTCAGCCACTTTACATCTCTCTATAGGACCTCCATCCTTACATCTCTAACCACAGGATGAGAAGTTTCACTCCTTTCAAAGATTCATGTCATTAGTATAGGCCAATTTGAATAACACTGAACAATTTCCCATCAAAGGCCATTAACTTATTCAATTTGCACTGTTCCTTTTGCCTTATAACATTCACAAGTTCTGGAGATTAGTACAGGGAAATCTCTAGTGAAGGAGAACATTCTTTTTACTACAGAAAATATATATTTTTTTCTTTCTAACAACATAAACAATGAGGAATTGGGAGACTTGGAAAAGGGTTTGGAAGTCGGAACACACATAGAAGTAGGGTAAAGGACCCAAGAGAGAACCGGATTCTATACATGCACTGGGGGTTATTGATTCTATAGAGAGAGTAAAATAAATGGGCCAGGGACAGAAGACTAGAAGACCAGCTGAGTGCAGAGAAAGCACTGAAACAGGGATAATTTGTACATGTTATATCTGAGATATTTAGTTCTGTTTTCCCTCTAGTGCCTAGTGTGTTTGCATCAAGAACTGACGAGAAATTTAAAAAATTATTTCTGCCCAAGTGTCAAACCTGAGGACATTGATATCACAGGTTCTGCAAATTCTGCAATTCAACATTTTGGCCAGTGTATAATATATATATTTATATATTATATATATATAATATATAAATGTCTAGGATTTTAAAATGAATGAACTGAGGATTAAGCTCAGGGATACTTTGCCACTAAGTTACATTCTCCACTCTTTTCATATTTTATACTGAATCAGAATTTCACCAAGTTGCTAATGGTTTCCCTAAATTGCCCAAACTGCCCCCAACTTAGGGCTCCTCCTGTCTTAGCCAGCAGCTCAAGATTACAGCCCAACCCCAATAATATTCTTTATGGAAAAAAGAAAAAAATTCAAATTTGTACAAAACCACAAAAGATCCTGAATAGCCAGGGCAGTTTTGAGCAACAACAATGACGAAATATCATAGTTCCTGACTTCAAAATATATTATAAAGTTATAATCAATACAATATGGTATGGGCATTAAAATACATGTCTAGACCAATGAAACAGAATAGAATCTAGAGATAAATCCATATATTTGTGACAAGAGCAACAAGAAAACACAATGGGAAATAATGATCTTTAGTAAACGGTGCTGGGAAAATTGAATATCTACACACAGAAGAATGTAGAACGAATGTGTTGCATTCTATAGAAATTAACTTAAGAAGCTGTAAAACTATTAGAAAAAAATAAAGAGAAAACTTCTTGACATTGATTTCAAAAATGAATTATTGGATTAGACACCAAAAGCATAGATCAAAAATAAGCCAAATGGGAATATGTCAAACTAAAAAGCTTCTGCCCAGCAAAGGGAACACACAAGAGAGCAAAAGGCAATCCTCAGAGCAAGAGGAAATATTTACCAACCATGTATCTGATAAGGGGCTAATATCCAAAATATATAAGGAACTCATAGAACTCAATAGTTAAACCCAAATAATTCAATTTCAAAATGGAAAAGGAATTGAAAAGAAATTTCTCAAAAGAAGACATACATATGAAAGACAGGTACAGAAAAATGTGCTCAACATCACCAATCACCAGAGAAATGCAAAGAAAACCACAATGAGATAGTACCTCAAACCTGTTGGAAGTATTGTTGAAAAAAAGACAAACAGTAACAAATATTGGCAAAGATGCAGAAGTAGGAGACCCTGTACTCCCGATGGGCATGCAAATTAGGGTAACCTTCATGAAAAAGAGTATGGAAGTTTCTTCAAAAAAGGGAAAAATACTACCTACGAATCAGGAATCCTACTCCTGGGTATTTATCCAAAGGAAATGAAATCATTGTTGGTGAAAGATA
Organism: Urocitellus parryii; assembly: GCF_045843805.1. Classification (NCBI taxonomy): domain Eukaryota; kingdom Metazoa; phylum Chordata; class Mammalia; order Rodentia; family Sciuridae; genus Urocitellus; species Urocitellus parryii. The sequence goes on along the minus strand of NC_135539.1, from coordinate 71,635,535 downwards.
TTTGTACTCCCAGATTCATTGCAGCATTATCACAACCAAAATGCAGAAATGAACTGAATATTCACTGACACATGAATGGATAAAGAAAATGTGGTGTACAATTTAGCTTTTAAAAAAACAAAATCTTGCCATTTGCAATATCCAGATGAACCATGTTACAAAAAATAAATAAATGAAAAAATACTCATGATCTCACATGCTCACGTGTATATAGAATCTAAAATAGTTAAATTCATAGAAATAGAGTAGAATGATAGTTTCCAGACCTATAAGAAGGGGGAAATGAAGAGATGTTGGGTATAAAGGAATAGAAAGATAAATAAGTTCTGGAGACCTAATGTACAGTATATGTCCAATTATACTGAAAAGTACATTGTTCTACAGTGTTCTGTAGGAGAATCTTGAAATCTTTTTGGTGAAAATCAAGCTTAATAAAAACAATTGCACATTGTGGACAGTTGTCTTAGTTATAGATTTAATTACTTACACTTTTATTTCAATTAATATATATATTCAGCACATAGAATAAATTAACTAAAATTCATGCAAAAATTATTTCAATCATGTTTTATTATGAGTATAGTTTTCACATCTTCAAGTACACTTACAGAGTACAGTGCCAGCCCATTTGTTTTCTTTGCAAATATCTCAGTTCATGCATTTTACTAACAATTTTCCATGTAAAAATCCTATATGCAAGGAGAATTACATAGTTGAGTAAAAGACAGTAAAATATATTTTAAAATATTTGTAATGCATTAATAATATTTTTTGGTGGAAATGGTTATAATGTAGTCATGCTACATTCAAAGCATAGTTATCTCAACAACAGATAAAATGGAATCTCTGTTTTTCTTTCTATTTGCTTTGTGTGAGGTTATTTAATCATGGTTCTAATCATTGTAATAAAAAATGTACACAAAATACTAAATAGTTTGCATTAATCTTTCTAGACTCAATATCAGATAATTGTCTAAGAAAACCCTTCCAGCTAATTCCTGTGATGAACATTTGCTGTGCTGAATTTATCAAATAGCTCCTTTAACAAAAATACAGTCTCATCTCTATTAAATATGTTTTAAAGTATCATAGTTTTTAGATTGTTCTTTGGTCAGTAGCTGTCACTAGTGATGAGCCAAACTTCAGAGGGTGCAGGGAACAATTAGGATATGCCTCTGACTTAGAGCAACATCATTGGTCAAACAAAAAAGGGCTATGTTCAAAGTTTTCATTGAGGGAGTGCACACACATTAAGCCCTTACCTAAAACCAATTTTCTTTTCTAAAGCAATCTCCTCATTTTAATTGTCAAGCCACAAACTAGTTCTAAGATAAATATTCTGCTGAATATATTTATTCTAGATACTACCAACATCTCTGAATATCTCAGTTCAAGTTTAATAGTTCCTTTCTCATTTTAATTCATTTATCAGTTTTATTGGCCAAACCCCTAGTCATGAAAGAGAAAAATGTCTTTGGGGGAGATTTCTGGACTACCTCAAATAAACAAATACATTTCAGCTTTTAAGCGATCAGCTTGTTTTTCTGGGAATGAAATGAATGATGCTTTCTCAACATTAAAGCTATATGGGATATATTCATGTTTTAATAGAGTAAGATGTGGATAAATATCATCTTTTAAACTAAGCCTATTCAGACAGGTAGCAGAACAACTTCACTGTTAGTTCTGATTAATTTTATATTTCACAAACAGAAGCACATCATTTTAAAGAATTGATATAGACAAATTATTTTTTTGGATAAACAATTTCATGCAGGATAAAATAATATTTAAAAATAATAATATCGACATAAATGATTATCATAAAAGAATTCTCTCCCTTACTAAAGAAGCAGCCTTTGAATTGCTGAAATCAGAGGTCACTTTTTCACATTCAAAATTATTAATATTGAAATAGCTATTGAATCACAATAATTTAGGCCATGCTCATGCTATAAAATGAGATATTTCTGTATAGTTTACTAAATTATAAGACCAGGGTATTCAAGGCCATTAATGATATCTAGATATAAATCCTTCCCTTTTCATACTATTCTTAATTTTTCCTAACCTTGTTTAAAACTTTTCTTTCTTGAGAGATAATCTTCTCCCCATTAATGTAGTATTCTGCCAAATAGTATTTCTATTAGTAAATCAGTGGGTGTTTTAATGGTGGGGTCAATTATGAAGATAAATACATATCTCATAAAAAGGAATTATAGAATACAAGCTCTGCCAGGTGCCATGGCACATGCCTGTAATCCCAGCCACTCAGGAGACTGAAGCAGGAGGATTGCATGTTTAAAGTTAGTTTCAGCAATTTAGCTAGGCCCTAAACAACTCAGCAAGACCCTGTCTATAAATAAAATATAAAAAGGGGCTGGGGATGTAGTTCAGGGGTTAAGTGCCAATTCCCAGTAACCGTCCCCCCCCCAAAAAAAAATACATACTCCATTTAAAAACTTTGTAAGCCAAAATTTGGCAGCCTTGGTATGCAAATAAAATCACATTACCTTTAAGTGGAAAATCAACTCAGAAACTATTGTTCAACCAAGGAACGGATATTACCCTGAGGCATATTCATCTATTACTGCTTATTCTGTAGGCAGGATTCCTTGAACTGCAACTAAAACAGGTAATGTTTGTAGAGAAGAGAAAATAACCAGTAGTCATTAAGCACTTAGAGTTTAGAAATTAAACATTCCACACCATGATGGGAATGAAAACATTGAATGACACATATTACAAACACCTAGCCATTTTCTTTCTCTAAAATATGCTGCTATTATGTAATAGTAAAAAGGCAAAAATGGCATTGGGGGAAATGGCATTTTTCAAGGATATTTATCACTGGAAAGCAATCCTTATGACTCTAGTCATTATCAACTTTTTAAAATAAATAGTGGCTCACAGTACTAACTTGGCACAGTAGGATTGACAGAGAAAAAGCAGTGTTTTGGATGTCTGGAGCCATGGACAAGAGCAGAGGCCATCTTATGCATGTGAGAGAGCGTTAGCAGCCACCCACTGTGCCCACTGGGACCCATGTCCCTGCTGACAAGCCATCTAAACTTAGCCTTGTCTTTAATAGGCATGGGGGACACAAATTCTTTAATATAAGATTTTCAACTGAGTTTCAGGTCATAACCTATAAATTCTACCCACTATTAAAATGAAAGTACTGTATTTGCTAATGGAGAATGGTAAGTATTTAAACAAACTTAAAGTTTAGATTAGATTAAAAGGAACTATGGTCCTTTCCATTGCATTTACACACACACACACACACACACACACGTACACACACACACACACACACACACACACACACACACCAGACTTGCAAGGGGTTGAACTCTGCATGTAAAATACAATATTATAGCTTTTGAGGTATAGTTTACATTCACATCAATAAGCATATATTACAACCTTAGCCACAAAAGGTGCCATAAAGATTCTAGAAGCAGGATATGAAAATTTGATTTCTATAACTTATGAATTAATTGGCCAATTTACTTACAAATACTTCAATTGAATAGATCAAATTCATGACCACATTAATGCTATGGCGATAGTGTTTTCCTTCATAATCTACAGTTTTATGCATTGTCCAGGAAAATCTTAGAGCTTAAGCAGTCTAACTTACTTCACCAGATGAATTAATTTCTACCCCCTCTGTACTTACATATTTTATTTATAACACTAATTTGGCACTTGTTCCATGGTGGTATTATTACTAATTGTAAATGTATTAGTTTTTCCACAGAGTTTGAGCAATGCAGTATCAAACTTTGTGTGCTTTACTTTGATGAACATCTGGTATAAGACCTGATTTACAGGATTTATTCCAATAAATGTCTTCTACTCCATCTCAGCAAAGATTCACCAACTTAGACTTTTGTTGTCCTATTTATTTTCTTAAAGTGCTTTTTTTAAAAAAAATTTCTTTTTTTAAAATTGTTGCTGGGAAACATGCCTTTATTTTATTTATATTTATGTGGTGCTGAGGATCAAACCCAGTGCCTCACACATGCTAGGCAAGTGCTCTACCACTGAGCCACAATCCCAGCCTCACTTAAAGTGCTTTTGAATATCAAATAGTAGGAATTAAATGGACTACTCAAGGGACATATAATCAGAATTAGTAGCTATATTATTATCTTCTAGATATTTGATCTTTAAATATTTAATTAATCTATTTAGATCTCCTTTTTCTAATTCATAAACTGTAAACAATGGTGCTAATTATGCATATTCTCACAGTAATTGAGGAATAATATTATATTAAAAAGAACTTATTGCATGAAAGTTTCAATATTTAAAAAACACATTTTTATCTTGTTGCTATATGCATTAATCCACTTAATTGTTATAGCTCTGTTGATACACATTTTCCAATTACTTGCTTTATATCTGCTTTCCTAAGATTTTAACTTACTACCATTATATAAATAGCACATTTTGAGAAAATTTGGACTACAAAACTCATACTAAAATGCTATCATATGTTAACTAAATATAATTCATCTTGACTAATTTTCCAACTAAAATATTTCTCAAACTACTGATGAAAAGGTTTGCCACAATTTTTTCAAGAATCAATGAATATTTTTACATTAATGTATTGGGGTGCGTGTGTGTGTGTGTGTGTGTGTGTGTGTGTATTAATATGGTCAATTTAATCTTCAATACTTTTTTTCCAGGTAAAATTAAGTGAAAAGTAGGACAATTATGGTTCCAAAACTCAATGCAGTTTTTTCTTTCTTTATCTTCCATTAAAATTTGAAGGACAGGAAAGTTGTCTCAATCCAGATTTCAAGTTCCCAATTTTGTATTTCATTCAAATTTCTGCACCTCAAACGGTGCATCTAAAGCACATTCTGCACAAACATACACACATTCCCTTTCCATGTGGACCTTACCATTCTGAAACATACACATTTGAAAGTAAATGAAAAATATCTTCAGTTCTCTGAAATGTGGCAGCTAAGTCCATTTTTTCATGTCCTATAAATGAATCCCATTAAATTGCTGAAATAGTATACAGTATTTACATGCATTTAAATTCACTATAAATATTTACAGAACTTCAAGATGAATGCCAGTAATATAAGCTAAATGTGTCTGACCACAATTACTTTTCATGAGCAAATGGGTTTTACCAAATGGTTTTTTAAAAAAACTAAGTATTTTGGAATTCTGTTCAGATGACAGCAATAAGTAGATAGACTCTGCAATAGCTCTCAGGAAGTCAACGGAAGCTGCAGATCTTTAAAGAGATTCATTGTTAAGAATCTAGGCTTCATGCTTCCTGAAGGTGTTCGTTAGTTTGTAATTTTTTTTTTTTTAAATGTGGAGAGAAATGAACCTAAGGACATAATAGAATAATAAAAAGAGAGGTGGGGTGACGTGGATTTATGGTGTGCAATATTCTATGAGAAAATTGGAAGACTGGTGATGTTTTAAGCAGAAATTCTTAGGAGATAACTAAATTCAATAGTTTATTGGAAATTATTTTTATTGTACAGGGTACAGTGACTCACACCTGTAATCCCTGTGACTTGGGAGACTGAGATTGGAGGATCCCAAGTTCCAGGCCAACCTCAGCAATTTAGGAATACCCTCTCTTAAAAAATAGAAAAATAAAACGAACTGAGGATATAGTTCTGTGTTAGAGCACCCTGGGTTCAGTTCTCAGAGCTTACTCTACCCCATAATTATTTGTTTGAAAACACTTTGAAACAGTGCTATGGGTAAATTTTTATATCTTGGAGTATGACGTGGATGTGTATAAAATACAAATACAAGGCCAATGGCCTTACCTCATCAGATCAGTATAAGATGGTAATAATAGCTAACATACCCAGTTTCTCTTAGCCACTCTAGCAATGGGACATTATCATTGCCATGACTTGAGTAACATCACTTTTTTTTATGACTGTTTTCACAATGCAATCTGTAACTGACATAAAAAATGTGCTGTTCTGAAGGCCATACTTAAATTGACATTCTAAATTAGCTCAACATTCTAAATTAGAAACAAATATAATTATATAATGTAGACTTCTTCCAATCTGCAGGGAATAATAAAAACAAAGCCATGAAAAATAATTTTTAAAAGTTTGTATGTATAATTTATGATTCTTTGCATCTGGTCTTTGGGAAACCACACATAAAAATCCAAACCCAGATTAAGTAGCTAGGAAAGCTTTTCTTCTGACCACGGGAGGTTTGTGATCTAGTTCTTATCCAGCACTCACTAAATATGTGGTCTCAGAAAGGTTATTTAGTGTCTGGGCCCAGAATTTATTGATTTGAATAATTAGAAATACACTGAAGTCATTCCTAGGGTCCATTTCAGTTTAATGGTGAAATTAGTTATATGACAACATTGATGTAACTCAAGTCATCACTAAGGAAGGAACTTAGGGCATTTCCTGAATAATAGACTTGTCTATTATAACGAGAGATGTTCTATGAATTTTGGAACCAGGTGAGCTTCACATTTTATTTCTAGAACAAAGCAATGTTCTTTGAACATAATGAGTACTTGATAAATATTTATTAGTTAATAAAATAAATATATATTATAACTGATAATGAAGGAAGAAGTCTTCGTATAATAGACATTTTGGTAATTTGACAAGTAAAGCCTGGGTTTGGAACATACCAGAGTTTTAATATTTTTTCAATTAAAGATTTAAAATTAGCATGTGAATTATGATATGCTTATTTATAAATTCAGAACTTTGTACAGAAAAAAAGAATATTTTCCAAAGACTTTTAGAAATTTAATTTAAAATAATGTAACCAACCTGCCAAAGACAAACTAATATCAAATAAAATAAGGTAAATAGCAAGAAGCCTGCAGACATATTTGAAGAAATATATATTTGACCAACTTTTCTTCTACCAGATAAACATTTGGTTTTCTTCATCAATAGAAATGATCAGTTTCCAAACAAACTCATGTAACTGAAGCAAACATGTGGGTAGTTATTATCCATCCAGAAATGACATTGCATACTTATGAAGACATTTTATGTAGAATTTTTATTTCATCATAGTAATATTCTGATCTGTAGAACAGATCCAGATGTTCAGAAATGCATGTTGACTTTTATATGTTTCATATTTGACTGATGATCAGAAAAATCAAAGAATTTAAGAGCAAAAAAAGAAATGAACCAAATCTCTCCACTTTACTTAACAAATAAGGAAACTAGAACACTGTAATATTTATTTGTTTGCCCAATATGGCAGAATTAGTTAATGGCAATATTGCTCATAGAAAATAGTTCTGATTTTTGACCCCGTGTACAGATACTTATTCACTGTGTTTGTGAATATATCATGCAAATTCTGTTAGACATGAGGATGTTAGCTATGTAGGAATCTCATGGAAGAGCATTCCACATAGAGGGAATAGTTAAGAGGAAATCTCTACTGTGGGAGCCTATTTGCATGTTCACAAAAAGTTTGCACAGCTGGAGTCAAGTGAGGGAGAGGAAGCAACCAAAAATTGGAATTTAGAAATATTAGAACAGCTCATATGCACCTGGTAGCCCTTGAAAGGTTCTTAGCTTTGCTCTGAGGAACATGGGGAGCCTGGCAAAACTTTGAGCATAAAAAGCCCTTCACCATAACTAATTGCTTAAGCAGCAAGTTCTCTGTAAAGGGCCACATAAGAAGTATGTGGTCTCTGTTGTGATATGCATCTCTGTCACAGTTACATGAAAGCAGCTATACATTACACATAAATGAATGAATGTGGTTGCGTTCTAATAAAACTTTATTTACAAAAAAACAGATTCCAGGACAGATTTGCTCCATGGCTGTTGTTACCAAGGCTTGGTTTAAGGGCTCACTCTGGCTGCTATGTTAAGAATGAACTGTAGGAAGATGATGGGAGAAGCCAGGAGGGCTTAGAAAGGTGATTATACTTGCACATTTCACTGCCTATTTTACTATGCCTTTTTGGATATGTCTCTTCACTTCTAGAGAGACTTTTAGTGGCAAGGTTGATAGGGAGACCTCTCAAGGAAGAACAAAGTTAGGATTGTCAAGAGGTGCATTTTTGCATCATTTATTTTTTTTTCATGGCAAATAAATGAAAATAAGATTTTTTTTAAAAAAGCTAACATACTATGATTTAATTAAATTAATAAGTTTGATGGTAGGTATAGGGTTTAGACATGGCTACTGCTTAAAAAATACAACTGATATTAGAAGAAAAAGCAAACACACATGAAAAATATATCAGCTGTGGGCCATGGAAGATCAATATGCCAGTCCCTGAACGATAAAGATTTGTAGAAGTCAAAAAAGTGATTTAACTGTGCTTCTTCCTGCCCTTCTGTTTCCAAGAAAGGAAGTTTTTAGAGGGCCAAACCCTAGATCTACAACAAAATAAGTAATCAACTTGTCTAAAGACACTTCCGATATGCTATAGCAGCCAATACAATACTTTTTAAAAGTACAGTGCTATACTTATAAATTTTAATACTTTTAAAAAATATTAATATTTTAATTTAAATCACAGAAGAAAACATAATATTTTAATGTATAATACTGTAATGATAAAATAATTACATCTTTGGACAATGATTGAGGTAGTTTAAATCTAAGATAATAAAAATATCAAAACTATATAAACAGCATTAATTAAAACTTTCTATTCTTTCACAATAAACTATTTCATTTTTAATATATAATTGTTCATAATAAAAATTTCAAAAATGCACATAAAAGAAAATAAATTTCCCTGAGTCTATATTACCATATGATAATCAGTTAACATTAGCCATTTTATGCATATTGTTATATAGAGATATGTTTCTTCTCCTAAATTGGATTAGATCATATGTAAAGATGTTTTATACATGTTTTCTCCTTATTAAATTTTTACCATCATTTTTCTTCCATTTCAATTTCACGTCTCATCTCAATGAATTGTATCTGTGTAATTATAAATGAGGCCTAAATTTAACATACACAGTATAATTGCATAAGTAATGTTACTGTATTTTCTTACTAAATTTTAAAAAAAGATTAATTTAAGAAGAAATAGAGAAAGAAAATTTTTTATAAAGGGGACCAAAAATGAAACAACAAGTTTCCATCCATTAGAGATTGAATATGTCCTTTGGCTGTCTAGGACAGGTTCATGTACCCTATGGAGATCAGGATTTTCTCAGCCTTTTGTTCTGTTCCATTGAGCATTCACCCCAATACTAGTCTATTTCTAGTTAATCCTGACTCATTTTGTCACCGTATACTGCAAACAACTGAGTTCTTAGTAATTTCACTTTTCTAATTTGATAAAGGTTTAGACAACTTTGAAAAATAGAGTCTCGATAATTAAAAAAAATACATAAGAAATGATAGTTTCAATATGATTAATCTGATAATTGCACACTTTCTTGTTTATACAGATAATTAGGTTTAGCTGACAATGTAGCAATGCTTTATTAATTGTGCTGCTGTATGCATAAAGAGGTAAGTATATTGTATTTTTTATGATTTTTAAATATTATTATTAAACTTTTTTGAAGAATCTGGAAATGTTTCTCATTGGTCTCTCAAAGCAATGATCATAAAAGCAATTGTAGACTTTTGACAAGACAAGAAAAATAACTGACAACAATGATTTTAAGTGACTGACTTTTCAGATGGGAACATTTTACTTAGCACAGTTAACAATCAGTTCTGTGTCGAACAATTTTTGTGTAGGTTTGAGGCATTTGCTAGAAAATGTTTGAGAAACTAACAAGGAACCCAAAATTCACCCAGGGTCAACTCTTCTCACGTGAGAATTTTTGCAGCACAACGGTTGTTGTGGGTTACAGATGGGACAGTTTTCTAAATTTCTATTTTTTTAAGCTGCATTATGTCCACTTCTGCTCTGTGTGATCCATCAACTAAGTGAAAGGCATGGTGATCTCCACCTAAGCTACAAATTTCCACAGAAGAGAAGAAAACAATATTTTAAAATCAGAGCCTGCTTATAATAAGTAACGCAGTCTTTCTACATAGGCCATGATGCCCCTTGCACCCCAAGAGATTTTTCAATTTTACATCTCATTTATCATCTTCTCCTTTTTCTGTTAGGGGGAGGTGTGTGTGTGTGTGTGTGTGTGTGTGTGTGTGTGTGTGTGTTGCTACTAAAAAGTGAAAAATAGAGTCCTAGGGGGAATGTGCTACCATCATAGCCATGAGGAACCCCATTTACCACTTCTATAATTCCGGTTTTACAATCAGCATCCTGAGCCCCAAGTGGGGTCTTCATCTCACTCTGGAAGCTTCTCCTTAGCCATAGCTCTTGTACATACAAACACATAAGTACTGGCTTTAAGTGTTCCCTGAAACTTAAATTAATGACACTTCAGACTTTTGTGTGAGTGAAGATTCTTTTCTATCATTTATTCCTTACAGATTTCACTCTCCCATTTGTGAACTCTGAATCATGTGGATATTATTAAAGATAGAAATAAGAGTATAAGTGACAAAGAAGGTGGCTTTCACTAGGGAGTGAATAACAAAACATCTCCTTTTGTTTTTATGCTACAGGGGCCATCACTTTTCACAAAGCAGAAAAATGTCATCTTTTCCTTTATTTATGTATTATTTTTACCGTCTTTAAGAGAAGCAAGGGATAAGCAGCCTGACAAAGGCCTGCCTGTAGTACAGGATGGATTGTTCTTTGGCCAGTGTCCACTCTGAAGACTTGTTCCTACTTCCACCACAGTTTCCCAGCTCTTGCTCAGTGGACCATGGCTGAACCAGAGACCTAGTCAACATATTTGAACACTGTGATGTCTTCCACTGTTGGAGATCCTATTCCTAAATATAATGGGGGGAAGATATGCACATGAGACTTGATTTTGCCACCATAACCAGCACTTAGGGATGTGAGTCTCTTCCATCTTGATCCAGAAAAGTGACCTCTGTGGAAAGATAGCTTTCTGTAAGAGAATCCAGATAGCTTAGTCCTTGACCTATATCCTAAACCATAACAATAAGTGTTTATCCATGTGTATCAATGTCATTCAGATGATAAATGAAACAAAATCAGATTAACCCAAATTAACCCAAATACAATATGTTTGAAAACTAAAATTATGTGTATTCCACTGTTTACCCAGTAATGCTGTATATGAAAAGGAGGTGTTAAATCATTAAAATTAAAGGTTTAATTATGTATTAAACAAGTCTCCAATAATATGAGTGACCAAACTATTTAAATGTTTTGTAAATTCTTTTTTAATTGTTTTGAATAATGTAACAGTCTGTTTTTAACAATGCAAAAAAAATATAGTTATTGAAGCAATTTACAAGATCAGTTTCATATGTTTTGTATTTCTTACTTTAAATCCTTTCAAATTCACATACATGAGCTTAAATCCCTAATATATTAACTAAATATTATTTCTGAGAGAAGATAAAACAAATGAACAATCTTCAAAATAATAGAAAAATAGGCTAGAGGGTATAACTGTGGTAGAGTGCTTGTCTAGCATGTGTGAGGCTATGAGTCCGACCCGTTGTAGTGCAAAACAAACAAAAGACAGAAAAATTTATGTATGAAAGGGCTTTTCTGTGTGTTTTGGGAAGTTAACCACCACTTAATGTAGCATTGTGGAAAGAGGACAACTTGGCATGTGGTGGTAAGAGAAAGGAAATTATCACAGAGTATGTGTTCTGAGTATTGGAGGGATTTTCAGAGTAGCATGTGAACCTAGAGTGCCTTTCAAAACTTCTCCCACTGTTTCTGTAACTCACAAAAGAATGCATTTTATAGAGTATATTTTCAATATGCAGACATTCTGATATTTACATCAGTAGAAAACAAACAAATAAAAAGAAACTATTAAGACGAAGTGAAAACTTTAACTGATTGACCCTTGAGCAATTACAGAGAAGGGGAAAAGACAAATGAGGAAGTTAGGAGGAGCAAGAAAAACAATTTATTTCTTTAAGCTTTACTTATTTTACTTTTGAAAATCATCAGTCTGACATGATTAAGCATGGACTAATCTGGAAGCAACCATCGCCAGAGTCATGGGGCACATTGGCACAGATTTCTACCCCAAAAGATGACACCAAATGTCCACCTGCATCATGTGGCAGCCTTGTTCCTGATCACCATCTCTATCAGTCTCCCCTTTAGCTGCAATACCATGAAGTCACTGCTGACTGTCCGTCACCACTGTCGTAGCCCCACCTGAAAATAAATTTTAAAAAGATAATATAATTTTGTATAGAAAAAAGTTTAGAAATTTCCCTATGAATTTGCAGGTTTTATCACTGTCTGTAAGACAAAATTATGGGAAATCCCCATTGAATTTCTGTTGCATGCATGGGGGTGTGTGTGTGCATGTGTGCACGTTTTGCTTACACTTTGGAATTTGTATTCATTTTTTTCCAGGTATTTATCTATAGATATTTGCATGTCGATAGTTGAAGGAAACTCTTCCCTAAGCCATAGATAGGAATAACTGAAACATAGACTCTCACTAGTAACTTCTACTCATAATGACAATGTTTGGTTTAGTTAAAGAAAACTGCACCCTGAACGGGCACTCTTTCTTTTCAGAGATAACAAAAACATTTTAAATTCTTTTATATCAAATTTGAAATGAAATAAATGGGTTCACAATAAACTGAGGTGATCCTAAACACTTTATTCATCTTAAAGTAGGCATGTATCAACTGTATTCATAATTTTACCTGCTTTATATTTAAGAAAAACAGTAGTTACTAAAGTTTGCCTCTAAATTGAAGGGAACTTAATTGGAAATTGTTTATTTTGAAATTGTCTTATATACAGTCTTACTTTGTTCTTTAAATAACAAGATCTTGTCCCCCCTTCTCCTTTTCTAACCCGTGTACTAAAAATCACAAGGAAAAAAATTTTGCAGAGTACAGAGTTTCTTTCATGCTTTAAGTTTTAGACTTTGTTTAGAAAATCTGAAGCATTTATTTGTTTTCCAAGACTTTAATCATTTTGATAAGTAAAGTTCATGGAAAACCATGTAATTGGTACAGAACTTTTCACTCGAATTGAATCGCTTAATCCTTCTGTACTAGAACACTTTTGCATCTTGCCTGGAGTAAATTAGTTCCTTTAAGTTAGAAAAAAATCCCAGAATTATATTTTTCAGTTTGAAATTCACTTAATATCAAAGCGACTATAATTAATTCTTTTTTCTGATGATCTGAAAAACGGTAATAAGAAATTACAAATAACATATCAAAGAAATTTCATAAAGTATACCTGATAAAACATTTCAAGTGTGGGCTACTTTCTTTTTTCACACTAAATTTGATTTTATAACACATAAAAGGCATACAATTAGTGCCATCTAGTGCATTAATCCATCATGCTAGCCATCTTATCAATTCATCGCAAGCCTGGTTTTATAGGAGGCATTTTGTAAAGCCATACAATTTCTCAACCATTTAATTTGCGTTAATATTAAACAGTTGATTTAATTTTAGTTAAGCATTAATCTATTTACATGTTACAGCTCTTAAAGAGAGCTCAAAAATCAGATAGATCATTATTTTCTTATTATTCTAATTGATTAGGATTTTCCTTGAACATTCTGTGAGCATGACCTACACAGTTGCCCTGTAGATTAAACAGAAGAAATCATTGCTTCAAAAAATATCATTTGCTACAACCGGAAAGTTCAGTAACTGCTTGTGCTTAGTTGTGAATTAAATGTGAAAGAGCAATTCTCTTATGCAGATACATGAATGTATTAAAATTATGAATATTTCTAAGGTCATTTTAGATTTCCTTCATCAGGCACTAATGTTAATAATATGAGGAAAAGAGCCAGGGTGGTAGCTCAGCGGCAGAGTGCTTGCTTTGCATATATGAGGCACTGGGTTCGATCCTCAGCACCACACACAAAAAAAATAAATAAAAAATAAAGGTATTGTATCCATCTACAACTAAAAAAAAAAAAATTAAAAAATAGGATGAGGAAAAAAACCCCACAAGAATGGCAAAATTCCATACAGTGTACTTAAATTAGCCATGGGTACTCCCACACTTCTTGTCTTTTTAATTCATTAAGAAACTCTTTAGAACATTGAATGCCTGAGAAAATTTTGAGTCAGAAAATCTGATGACTTGAAAAAAAATCAAGTTGATTAATAATAGTAACTCAACCCACAAAGATCTCTCCCCAGGAAGGTTAGTCATAGAAAATTCAGACTCAACTGTATTTCCTCTGATAAGCAACCCAACCTCAACACAGATAATATAACTGGCAAAACCATGGGCACTCCCCAAGCACCATGTTCCCTTTCTCGTCACATTTTTTCTTCTACATTTCCATGTTCCTTTCCACTTTTTCACTTGCCCCTCCCTCATCTTTAATGTCCTTTTTCCTATTCCTAATAATGTCCAATCCAGGAAGGGGAGGAAAGTTCAAAGCAACATAGTCTCTGACAACATGTCCTGCTGCTGCTTACACACAGCATCAGATAAATTGAAAAAGCAGAACATTAGAATTAGGATGCTCCTATTGGTCAAGTACCCATGGATCCAAACCAAACTATTCTTATTTATTTTTGGTTTTAATGTCCAGACTCTATTATATTACCTTGCCAACAAAATGTGGGTAATGGAATTCTCAGATCCATAGCCTAGTCTTAAGGCAGACCGAGATTTATTTATTTGTTAAGTATTTATATAAAATGATAGGTACTATTTTAGCCAATGGAATATATAGTAGAAAAGTAAAGATAGAAGGGTCTCATTGTCACAAAGCTTACCAGAAGAGCAAATAATAAAGTAGATCATTATAATGGTGGCATATAGTATGGAGAGTAAGGTAATATAGCATGATGGCAATGGGATGATTTGACAAAAGTTCAATGTGTTTAATAATACCTTGCTGTGCAGAATATTAAAGGGCGTATATCCACAGAAGTACAGCAGTGGCCAGAGGCAGGATGATATGTCATCTTTTCTTCTAAGCTATGCAGAAAATCTGCAAATAATAATACATGCAATGGAATTTCAGTGGACAGTTTAAAGTAGCCAAATCACAATTTCTGATTAAAGTTTCAAAACATTACTACTTTGTGGAAGATGAGTTATACAAGGCAAGTGTTCAAGCATAGAGACAAGTTAAGAAGTATTGCAACAGGAGAAAATGGAAGATTGAAGAAGTAGTGTTAGTGTTGGATAAATTGAGAGGTCATTTACAGGAACTTAAAAATATTATTATTAGTGCACCATTCCTACTCTATAATCATACAAATATATATATATATATATATATATATATATATATATAATCACACATATGTATGTTACTTTCTAATAAAGCCACTATATATATATATGTGTGTGTGTGTGTGTGTGTGTGTGTGTGTATAAACAAAATTTTAGAAAATGATTTTGGTGGTTGAAATGAAGCTTCCTGGTAAAAAGATAATTAGCAAATCTATTCTAGTCATTAACTGTCAGTAAAATTCATGTCTACTGTGCAAAATTTGTTTTTATCAGAGTTGGTTGTCTATAACCTCATATCATTTAGAAAATATTTTATTTCAATATACACTACTGTGCCATAAACATGAGAACTATTATCTTTTGATAACAACAAATTTATCAAGGCTCTGTAAATAGAGAACAATATTTTCAACTATAAGTACTCTGTTTCTTCTCATCATGAGTATGAGTTGCCCTCAAGTCACCTAAGCAGAGAATAGTTGTTATACCCATATGCAGCATTTTGAATTCTGTTTCTGTAACACTATTGGTATAAAAAGCTGTCCATATAGTCTGATATTTGGATTATCGGCTGTGGACTCCATATCAAAATTCAAAAAAGTAGCATAGCTTGAAAACCCAATGGTTTTAAAAAGTTCTGCGTTTTATTAAAACATCATTGTTTCATGTTGATTTCTATTAATTTTGTTCTTGTAGAAATTGCAAAGACTAAAAGATATTTTGGAAAGATGATGAGGAGGAAGGGGAGGAGGAGGAAGGGGAGGAGGAGGAAGGGGAGGAGGAGGAGGGGAGAAGGAGGAAGGGGAGGAGGAGGAGGACTGCACAGGTTTGCATTTCCCTGGGTTCTCACATAAAATCACACAGAGTAACTAGATAGTGAAGCTCAAGTCCCATGGACAATATTTGAAATAACAACAACAACAAATTACAAGGTATCCTTATAAACTTCAAAATATGAGTATATCCAGACAAACCACCAACAACCATAAAACCTCATGGTTTCAGTCTATGAGGTGAATATACCTGAGGGCAGAAGCACCCCCAGGAAACCAAGAGTAACCTATCAGTCAACTGATCAGTCAACTGATCAGCCAGTAGAACAGGAAGGGTTTCCCACAGCCCCACTGGGTGTGAGTACAGAGGTGGTCTCCTGAGTTCTGAAGAGGCTAGATAATCTGACTCCCATGGACTCCTGAAGATAATCAGCCAGGCTGCTTGCTCATCCTAAATATGGCTCCACAATGAGGAAAGATCTAGAATTCACCCCAAATTGAGCAGAGAACAGAAACCATCCAGATAAAAGCAGGAAGTCAATGGACAGGAGATCTCAGAATGCAGACACTTCTGACTCTGCATTAAGACAACACAAGAGACCTCAGTGAAACTGGAAATGCTGTTAGATCACAGCTCCTTATAAAAGTTCAGGGAAACTAGATCCACATAATATGATGGTGAAAAAAATATTAAGGTCAAAATCCAATTAAAACTTATTAAAGACAGAGGAGGGTGGCAAACAATGGAAATGTATAAGAAATTCATGCTCAAAGAAATGATAATCTACTCTTTCAAAATAAGCCAAAAAATACCTAAGGTAAGAAAAAGTACAAAAGAACCATACAAATCAAAATTAATAAATCTCAGAAATGATGTAAAAGCTATTAAAGACTCATATATAATATTTCAAGAAACACAGAACCACAAAGAAAATAAAAGCAAATAAATCCAGCAGTTCATTTATTAAAATTTCATTTATTAAATAAATAGTTAAAAATATAGTAAAATGAAATATTTTAAAGGGATTTGAGGAAAATATAAAAGCAGATCCAACTACAAACTTAATAAGAATCTCTGAAAAGGAAAATCAAAAAATAAAACAGAATGAATTCCTAGAGTTACAATTGAAGAAAACTTTCTTTTTAAAATGCCCTAAACCTCAGGATATGATGCAAACATGGTCAAGAGTAAAACACATGTGATTTCACTGGAAATTACTGATGTCCAAAGGGAAAAAAAAGTTTTAGTTGGGAATTTTGGCAGAAGAAGAGAAGGAGAAGGAGAAGGAGGAGGACGAGGAGGAAAGGAGAAAGAAAGAAAAAGAAAGAACATGGCAAGTGACTTAAAAGGTAAAAATATAGAGACAAATCATAAATTTTTGGCAACAAAATTTGGGTCAGAAATGAATGGAGAATGTACATAGGAAAACAAAAGAAAAAATGTGAACCAAGTATTTTCTATCTCAGGAAAATTCACATTCAAATGTAACAACCCATAAGCAAAATCTTGTCAATATGCAGCAACTCAGGGAATATTGGAGACGAATTTCAGACAATCAGAATAATTAAAGATATAGATATTAGAATCAATGTATTCAGCACAAGTAATGCAAAAAATCATAAGGAGATTTTTTTTTGTGTATTATCTTTTGTGTCCTCACAAGAAAGAAAAGGAAACAATAAACCTTAGAGTCTTCATCAAAGACCAAATTTGAGTGTGATCAAGTCTCTGGACCCAGGTGCCAATTCAGAGGAAATACAGAAGACCAAGGGTGAACTGCACTCATAGGTTATTCTAATTGCAATCCGTACTACAGGAAATTTCACAGACTTAATGACCCATAGATGGTTCAACTGTGAGAAAAAGAAAGGGATAAGGAGATATGTGAAGATTGAAAGAGAATAGTTAAACATATACTCAACAAAATAAAAATCTAGCTGGAATCTAGTGACAAGTATTTGGATGATGTATCTATTAAAAATACAACAAAGTAAATATTGTAAAAATTGAGGTGTAGATAGAATGAGGGATGGTGATATCTAGTTACCTACCCACCTTTTTGGGTGGCTGCCAAGAGACCATTTTCTGAACTGGTCTGTGGTTATCCGTGTGTTTATCACATAATTACACAATAAGCTATTCAAACACTTGGGTAGTTTTATACTTCTTATTTTATAATATTTTTTTTTAAAAAAACTAATTTAGTTTGATTTTTATTTTCAGCAAAAGATTTGTAGACTTAAGTAATTGAAACATATTATGCAAGCATATGTCATAAATACTTACCACCATCAGCAAAGCCAAATAACCAAGGGAGAATATAAATATTGTCAGAAGGAACTCAGGAACCAAGTCCACAAATTCCCTTGCGCACACACCTATAAACAAATGCCTGAGAAGGCTGGGTATTCTGATGGGGGTATATGTCCAGGGAAGGGTGAAAATAACACACAAAAGAACAGGACCATAGTTGCGTATAGACTAGTGCATTATCTCTCTGTATTTTGAGAGTGTCCCTGCTGGCCAACCAAACCAGGCTCAGTTGGCTAAATTTCAATCAGATAATGTTTATTGTCAATGTCGACATTAAGTTTTCTGATCATTTAATTTACATGAATAGGTTTTTTTCAAATGTCCTCACTTGTGACCTTAGTTTTTATCTATATTTTTAAGTGACTTTTTGCTCTATGAAAATACAACTGGCAGATTTGGCTACAGGCTTAAATTCTTCTATCATGGCCATCAGTTATCTTGATTTATCTGATATTCTAAAATTCTTACATTGGATAAATTTATGTATATAGCTGCTTTGTACAATTTATTTTTTCCTAAGATAATTTTCCATAGGTAGTATTGCTTTCTAAAACGATCACCACAATTTATAAAATGATAGCATGCAAATATCACATTAAGAGGTTTAGCTTTCTTTCTCACTTTGCCCAAACTACTTTGTCTTCTCTCTAATAAAATGTTTCCTCAAAATTAATAAATATTAGTTGCTATTGAGTTTGTTTCTATGTTATCCAGATTCTGTGAGATGGGACTAGTTGCCAAGTAGAGGGAATTTGCTGTCTTGTAGAATTAATAGATGGTATCCTATCATCAAAAAAGGTGCTAATAAGCACCAAACAGAAGTTTACATCAACTTCCTAAATAGTGCTAAAAAGCATTATTGAAATATGTAAAAGAGCCACAGTTGTTTAATGCAAATTATGTGTTCAAATACATATTTAAATATCTTGATTCAGAGAATCGCAGCTCTATGACACAAATGGTCTTTTGCATCAAGTAGTCATTTACAGGTACCAGCTATTCACTAGTGAAAGCTTTTGAAAATTAAAATATTTTGGGACAAAGAGCAGCTTCACCAGTACAAGTCACAACTTTCCTCCAGACAGAGGGTCAAATAAAGGAGAATCAAGTTAATTATTATTTAAGTTATAGAAACAGTTTATTTCTCTTTTTTTGACTCACTTCATCATTTAAAAATGTTGTCACAGTTCCAACAAATTAAACTTTCACCCATTAAAAAACCTATTATTATTATTATTATTTTTTTTTTTTTGGTTACTGAGCTTAGAATAAGAAAAGGCACCAGTAATCCCATTGAATTTCCCATTTTCCTTAGTAGTTGTAGCTCCATTCCAAATCAAAAACAGCTGATTTTTCACAACAATGCATGGACATTTTTCATTCTTTCTAGATTTATACATATTTTAAAAAGTATGGCCAGGCATATGGCTGGGTAGTACACATCTATAATCCTGGTGGCTTGAGGCTGAGGCAGGATGATAGTGAGTTTAAAGTCAGCGTCAAAAACTCAGAGAGGCCCTAAGCAACTTAGTGAAACACTGTTTCTAAATAAAATATCAAAAAGATCTGGGGATGTGGCTCAGTGATTGAATACCCCTGGATTCAATCTCCAGTAAGGGGTGGAGGGAATAAAATATACATGGGGAAAATGCATATGGATATTGTCCATTTTCAAAAACTTTAATCCAGCTCTTCTCCACCTCCTCCCACGATTTCCTACTTTTCTTCTTATATTCCCAATTATCTGCTTGCAATTAAAATTAATCATTGGCACTATTAACATTTTATGAACAATTAATCTAACTGGAGTCTTATTCTGTGAGGAAAAGCAAACGCTTGAAATAAATAACTAAGTAGCCCAGGAAGAGAGGGAAGAAATTTTTCTCTAGAATATAAATATTCAGAAACAAATTTAAAGTAAGGTAAGATAATTTATTTAATTCCTTCTGCACTGTAGCTCCCTGCTGAAACCACTGAGAACCTTCACTGTAGAAAAGTGCCGAGTTTCATATGCCTTACATAACCCTGCACACCCCCTCTCCCTCCCACATACATCCACCTCACACTTATCAGAAAGTTTTCCTGGGC
The DNA here is from genome assembly GCF_045843805.1 of Urocitellus parryii. Lineage (NCBI taxonomy): Eukaryota > Metazoa > Chordata > Mammalia > Rodentia > Sciuridae > Urocitellus > Urocitellus parryii. The sequence goes on along the minus strand of NC_135539.1, from coordinate 71,615,104 downwards.
AGCGAAGGGTTAATATTTTTCCTTTCCCTTTGTGTGTGTTCTGTGGTTTTATTGTTTATTAAATGTAGTTTATCTAAGCAGAAGAGTGACACATTGTATCAGCTTTACTCAACTTAAACCAGAATGTCACTGGCATGGTGATTCATTTCAAGGTTATTACTTCTTTTCTCAAGTTCATAGGAGTTGTGAACAGAAACATCAGCTGGAAGATTGCAATCTCAACGTGGGTGTCAGGTGGATCTTTTCAGAGCTTTCTTCTGTGGTGTAGGGACCACTGAGTTATTATTTGTGAAAAAACCTGAAAGTAGTTCATCTCTCGGTGGCAAAACAAAATGTTTTTCCCAGTTCCCAACTCCCTAATATCAAAAAATAAAATACCCTAAAGGAATTCCTTCTGAAGAGATACTCCCTCTTCCCAATCTTGCAGGAAAGCCCATCTGTACCTTATTGTTAACAAAGTAACTTCTATCAGTTTTGCCAAAGGCTAATAAACTACAGCTTCCAGGAATCTTTCCCATACTCCTTCCAAGAAAAAAAAAATTCACAGAGAAGCAGCATGTGTATTTAACACCATATTGAAGGATGAGAATAAAAATAATCATGACAAAATTTGGTAAATTGAAAAGTCACCAAGAAGATATTATCAAGTTTTTTGGATGCAAACTTTGGATGTTACTTCTCCTCATAGTAGAATTTATGGAATATTATATGTTGGGCATGGCACTAGCTGGGCATTGGCAGGTAGTAGTCAAAAATAGGCTTAATCTCTTCTTATTTGGAGTTTAGAAATTATACATGCTATAAGGGAAGAAGACTGAGAGTTTAGAATATAGGCAAGATTGAATGGTCCTGAAAAACATCTCTGAAGGAATGAATCAGGCAAAGAGTTGTGGGGAAAGTCTTCAAAGCAGAAAAGATTCTAGAAACTAAATGTCCAGGTGTGGTTGGAACTGGGAGAGAAAGCAGTGTGAGATAAGGTTGATGAAGCAGCCAGAGACTACACCAAGCTCAAGCCCCCGAGCAATGGGCAGCCTTTGATAGGTTTAGAAAGTGATGGGATAAGCTCCTATTTACATTGCTGAATGATTAATCCATGTGCTGGTGAGAACTGATTGCAACACAGCAAGAATGGGAGCAGACAATCATACTGAAAGGCTCTTTAGTCATCTGAGAAACAATGATTGTGAAGTTGCAGTTGATGGACTTTAGTGATAGACAAAGTAGGTGAGGGAGAGAGAAATGTCAGGCACCATGTTCTATCGCCTGGCCTGAGAGAGTAGGTGGATAAAGGAGAAAAACCTACAGCAGTGTGGGAGAAGGCAAGGCAAAACATTTTGTTTGCAATAGGATAATTTTGAAACCTGTGGTAAGGACAGAGGTGACCAATAAAGTGATACAGGATCTAAAACATAAGCTGAACCTCTCAGTATAAAAATTCCGAGTGATTTGGAATATAAATAATACAATGGAGATATTAAATGCAGAGAGGATAGGATTAGAAAAATACTAAGGCCAGACATGGCAACTTCTAAACTGGCTTATGATGACCCCTGACTTCTGGTTTCCATGCCATGTTATTTTGGACAACCCTCTATTAGAGTACCGACAGGACCTAGTGACAAGCTTCCAGAAAACAGAACAGCTGATGTGATGATGGCATGTCACATCTGAAGTTGTAAAAGACCAACCCCTTTATGGCTTGTTTCTCATCTTAGTTATCCCATGGAAAAGGAAGAGCCTAAGGGAAGCCATCAGTTGCCAGCCTGTGAGGAACAAAATCCTCAACCAGGAGGACGTTGGAAGATGATCCTCCCCTAGTTAAGCCTTCAGATGAGACTGAAGCCCCAAGGCTACCTGCAGCTCCACGAGAAAACATGGACCAGAGCTTCCCAACCAATTTCACCTGGCTCTCTGACTCACAGAGCTGTGAAATAATAAGTATTTGCTGTTTTAAGCTTCTTAGTTTCAGCATTGTGTGTGTGTGTGTGTGTGTGTGTGTGTGTGTGTGCAGAAATCAAAAATTAAATCACCTGATGAACTCATGTATTTAGAACAGAAAAGTTTGATGGATTCTGGGAAGAAATGGTCATATTGGTAACCGGGAAATCAGGAGAAGTTGTATTATGGAATCTTTTTTTGAAAAAGAAAGAATGTACACTGTGGCTAAGAGACATGGGGCAATGAGGACTGAAGAAATTGAATTTGGCAACATGGAATTTGGCATTAGGACACTGATGGCACAGTTTCACTAGAGAATTAGAAGAGGAATTCATTAGAGCATTCATTTAATAGTAAAATGGATATATGTTTAATAGCAAGGAGAAGTAGAGAAGAGTGTGCAAACACTTCTTTGAAAAGCTTGACTCTGAGTGATGAACAGTTTTTGGTTGTCTCTGCCATTAATTTCAGGTTTCCTAATTATCTTCTATTATAGGTTTTCAAGGTCATTGACCTCACCCCTACTTCCAGAAAATATTTTGATGACTCAATCTAACTAGTTCATCCATCTTTCTGGTCAGAGTAATTAGTGCAATAATAATCACATGGCACAAGTTTTATATTAACGAGAAAGAAACTCTGTCTGTGACTACAGCTAGTAAAGTAATGTGTGGTGTGTCTTCTACTTCCATTAGAAAATATTAGGAAGACAGTAATGTGTGTTATTGTTGCAAGTTATTTTGCTAATGTGTGGGAAGTTACAACTTTGAAGTCAAAGTGTAATGAAGGAAAGAAAAAAATCCTTGATAATATTGTTGAACCATGGCACAAAACTTCAGGAGAAGATCATATGTCTTTGAAATTTGCAAATACCTTGAAGAGACTAATTTTTATATGAGAATTAAAGAACAGGGAGGAATTCTATTCACTTGATCACTTTCTTACACCTGCAATGCTTCCTCACATCTCCTATACATTGGAAATTAATTGCCAATGGGTTCTATTATGAACAATAGCAAATAGTGTTATATTTGATTTCTTTCATGGTATGTTATTTTCAGGTTGGGAAGGACATAATGTAACCTGTAGTTACTCAGACATTGTCAAATCTCCAGTCTTCATTAGAACCCCCTATAGAATGAGAATTGTTACTTCAGAAACAATAACTTTTCTGTTGAAAATTTTTTCCTCTTTCTAAGGGCTATTTTTCTTCAGCTTGCCAACTATCATATCTCCCACAAAATAACAACAACAACAACAACAAACCCAGAACCTTCTTCTATCCTCTTATAGACCTAAATTTCTATTCAAAGACTTGACCACTTTTGTTATGTCTAATTTCTGAATTCTGCTGGGCATTGTTTCAGCATATGAGCATCACAAACCAGGTCTTTGAAGCCACTCTTGGAAAGATAAAAATTATCTTCTGATTACCAAGTCCAATAGTGACCTTTTTCTCTTAACTGAGCTTCTGAAAGTGCTGACTGGTGGCTCAAGGGACTTCCCTGAGGAGTGAGATCCTAGCCCTGAAGAGGCAGTTGGGAAACTTACGCTAAATAATGAGACATCAAAGGTTCAATTTAAAATGGCTCTCCATTCACATTCTTGATTGTTTCATTTGCTATGAAGAACATTTTTAGTTTGATAAAATCCCATTTATTGATTCTTTATTTTATTTCTTGTGCTTTAGGAATCCTGTTGAGGAATTTGGTTCCTAAGCGGACATGATGGAGATTTAGGCCTACTTTTTCTTCTATTAGGCACAGGGTCTCTGGTCTAATGCCTATGTCTTGATCTACTTTGAAATGACTTTTATGCAGGGTGAGAAATAGGGGTCTAATTTAGTTTTGCAACATATAGATTTCCGGTTTTCCCAGTACCATTTGTTGAACAGACTATCTTTTCTCCAATTTATGTTTTTGACAATTTTGTCAAGTATGAGATAACTGTATTTATATGGATTTGTCTTGGTTATCTTCTATTCTTTTCCAGTGTTCTTCATATCTGTGTTGGTGCCAATACCATGCCATTTTTTTTTTTTTTTACTATAGCTCTGTAGTATAATTTAAAGTCTGGTATTATGATGTCTTTTGCTTTTCTTGTTGAGGATTGCTTTGGCTATTCTGGACCTCTCATTTTTCTAAATGAATTTCATAACTGCTTTTCCTATTTCTATAAAGAATAACATTGGAATTTTAATAGGAATTCCATTTAATCAGTATATTGATTTTGGTAGTAGGAACATTTTGAGAATATTAATTCTGCCTATCCAATAACATGAGAGACCTTTCCATCATCTAAGGTCTTCTTCAATATCTTTCAACCACTGTAACTTCCCATCATGTACAACCAGAAAAATAAGAAGTTATACTCCATGCATGTACAATAAGTTGCAACACATTCTACTGTCATGCATATACTCCATGCATGTACAATAAGTTGCAACACATTCTACTGTCATGCATAGCTAAAAAAAAATATAAAAATTTAAAAAAATAAATAAATGGCTTGTTAGAAATAGTAATCAGATATTAGTTGACAAGCCTGGAACTAGAGATAGATAGGGGGAAAATGAAGAAAAAGAAAGATCACTTCAGATTGGAAGTTAGAAATAGTTTCTAAGACTTTCTGAGTTAAATCTCAGTTTAAAGTGCCCTTTATCGTAACTCATAAGAAAGAATTAAATTCTAAGGACACAGTGCTTTCAGAAATAGTTTTCTTGAAAATCTGCCATTTTATACTTGAGATATCATTCAATGATTTTTTTTTTTTGGCCTACCAATCTAGTCATCTTTAGTGTCCTTTCTTTGTACCTTAAATATTGCTGAGCTGTAGGTACTATTCCTGGCCGTTTCAGTTAATTTCAGCACATTGTGCTGTTGCTTCAGATCTCATCTTTTTTTCTGATCTCCAATTCTTATCTCTAATCTATTTTTGCTGAAACCCAAATTATACACGTTCTCTTCTCTATTTACTGGTTCTTCAAAACAGAAATCCTCATTTCTAATCATTCTTCCACCCCTCCCTTCCTATGTATTTCTCCTCTAGTTTGAGACATTACCCACTTGAACACCTACAAAATTTTTCCATATCTAGGACAGAGTTTCTCAAGTCTGACACCAAGCCAATCAGATCTCCAATCTCTCTCTCTCTCTCTCTCTCTCTCTCTCTCTCTCTCTCTCTCTCAGAAGAGTTCTAAGTGACAGTGACCATGATCCTCCTTTCCCCATTCTTTTAAAAACAAATGAGTACAATTTGGATGGCCACAGGCATCATTTGGGACTGTCTGAAAAGAGATAGATGTGTCTGTGTTATTACCCTATGATGGTTTCTTTGCTAAAACAATGTTCAGTTCCTATTTTTATTCAACCTCTTGGCATCATTTGTAATAATAGATCACTCACATCTTCTTGACATATATTCTTCATTGGCTTCAAAACCAACTCACTCTCCTGGTTTTACTCCCACATTATTACTCTTTCTCAGATTCCATGTCTGGTAACTTCTTTTTTTCTCAGACCCAGGATTCCAGATGCCAGTCCTTGTTTCTCTTTCCCCATCCTTCATGCACATCTGCAGCAATCTTGTCCAATTCTGAGATTTTAAATAACATCTATTAAAATGTCTCAAATGTCAGCCTCAAATGTCTTTCTATATCCATACAGATGTCTTTCCCAGTCTCAAGATTCACCTTTTTCATTTGGGTGTCTAATATGCAGATCAATCTCAGATATCCAAATCTGAATCTGCATTCTTATTTCCTAGACTCTTTCATGCACAGCCTTTTATAGATAAGGTGATGAAAAATACAACTTTCTAGGTTGTGCAGAGAAAAGGCTTTGGATTCACACTTGCCTCCTCTCTCACCTCCTCATCTAGCACACTAGGTGGGTAAACCCCTTGTTAATATTCAGAATGCATCCACAACATAACCACACCTCACCATCTTCATTGTTTCCCTCTGGTTGGTCTCACCCTCACCCCTTGCCTGGATTACTTCAATAGCCTGCAACATGCCTCCTTGCTCCTGGTCTCTCATCCTATACTTTAATTTCAACAGAGCTCCTAGATTCATCTTTTTCATATGTAATAGTGATCCTGTCAATCCTCTTCTCAATATATTCCACAGCCTGCCCATCTCTCTCAGAGTAAAACTCAGAGGTTTTGAATAATCTTGACATTCTTACTTAGCCAAGACCTCATGAGCTTTCTGACCACATTTCCTATTTCTCTGCCTGTTTTTTATTCCTCCTCAGTCAAGCAACCCTGCTTATTATTTCTTAAACGTGTCAAGCCTGTGATGGCCTTATGACCACTCCATTTGCTATTCTTTCAAGTAGATAAATTCAAATTTATTCGTATCCTGAAAGTGTTAGCTGAAGTGTGTGTGTTTGTGTGTGTGTGTGTGTGTTTAATGAAATCTAGTTGAGCATCTTTGAAACTAGAACCTGTATTCCCAGAACTTGAATTCTCTACCCTGAACTACATTTTGCCCATTGTACTTATTCCTTCTAACATACCATCTAATTTGCTAATATGTGATGCTTATTTTATAGTTTTACTCCCTCTGCTTGAATGTCAGTTTCACAAGTCAGAGATTTCTGTAAGTTTTATGTACCTGTTTATTGCCTGAAGAAGCATGGCCCTTGCTTCTAACGAAGTTCTGTAGTCATTCAAACATACCATCCTACCTCTACCAGAGTGGTATTCCCAGAGATAAATACTGAAAGACATAAAAAGGGCAGGGGCATATTGTAAACATGGATAAGTAAAGAGAAAACTTGGCCGCCTTCTTGTTTAAATAGATTGGACCATAGCCACCTCTTAATTTCAGAATAAATTCTCAGATGGGTTTTAACATTATTATTATTACTTTTATTTTACTTTATTTATTTTTTGGTGCTGGGGGCCAAGTTCATGGCCTCACACATGCTAGGCAAGTGCTCTACCACTGAACTATATCCCTAGTCCCTCAGATTATTTTCTTAAGATAAAGAGCTGATACCACTTTATTGTTCTAAACAAAAATTTATTGCCATAGAATGACCACCCCATAAACAAAGTGAAGCTTGAATAGATCACAGAGAATATTTCATGCTATATTGCACATTTTTATCATCCCTCTTATGGCATAGGAAAAAAGGGAAAACTTCTTGTGTACATTCTAATATCCTATTTATTCTTTAAAACAAACTAACAAGCTTGGGATGAAATTTTAAGAATACTTCAAATGTCAAGTCAATGGCCATTTTTCAGTGAATGTGTATAGCTTTCACTTTAAACATCTATAAAAATAATGGCATACTTTCAGGTGATTTACTTAAGCATTAAAACTGATTTTGGAAACAGTATAAATAATATAGAATTAGAGGTAAGATATACCTGTGTCCGTTGTGTGATTAATTTACAGTTGACCTCCTTAGGCTACTTTTATGGTCTGGATATGAAAGGTCTCCTCAAGTTGCTGTGTTAATGCAGGAAATGAAACAATTAGATTATGAGAGCTGTAACATAGAAATGGATTAATCCATTTGATGAGTTAATAATTTTAATGGATTACTAGATGGTAGATGTAGGCAGATGGGGCATGGCTAGAGGAAGTGGGGTCACTAGGGGCATGCCTTGGATATTACGTATTGTGCTCTGTCTCTGCTTCCTAGTTGCCAGGAGCTGAGCAGTTTCCTTCAGCCACACCCTTTCAACACAATGTTCTGCCCCATTTGGGGCCCAGAACAATGGAACTAGCTGACCTGGAGTGAGACCTCTGAAACCCCGAGACCAGAAAGTACTCCCGTCCTCTAAGTTGTTCTTGTTGTTAGGTGTTTTAGTCAGAGCAATGAAAACTTGACTAACAGCTACATTTTTTCTCATTTAGTAAAACACTTTATCATCTAGTAGAGAATTACTAGATTATTTTCTTGTTCTATAATTCTGTAAAAATATTTAAAAGTATGGGTTGGCTTTAAAATGCATTTGTTAGTTTTTAAATTCTAATCTAAAGCATATTGTAAACATGGATAAGTGAAGAGAAAACTTGGCCGCCTTCTTGTTTAGATAGATTGGACTTTTTGTACCAACTCAGCCTGAACTAGGGTTATTTGGCCTAAGTTACAAAGGATGTGTAGTGCGTAGTCTAATTTACTTCATTTGCTTTAGTTATGCCTGTGTATGTGACTCAGAGAGTTTCTAGTTTTCTCTCAACAGACAATTCAAAAAGAGTCAAATGAGACTGTTCTGGATAACAGCTATTAGGACTAAATCACGTTTATTCATCTCACAAAGTTGAATTCTGTGATTTTTGGATTACCGGAACATAGGTGAAGATTTGGCCACTCACTAAAATTGAGTTATGTGTGCCCCTGGCACAGAGAGATCATAAACTCCAGAACCAGGAATTGGAGGACACACTGTGAAGGAACAGAAACCCCATCACAATGCTCTAACACAAGTCTGTAGGAAGGTGCTGAAAGGAAAGCCAGAAATTAAATGTTAAAGACTATATTTCATCCCACAATTATCATTCTGTCTTAGCACAAAACACTGATCATTTTGGCCAACAATCTCCTCTATTAAAAAATTGAGATAGGCCATGTCTGCAAGCCTTCCTCTCTCTCACACTCCAGTACTACTTCTAGAAGTGTCTCTAGTGTCCTTTTCATGGGGTCACACAGATGAGACATCTTTATGGAATTAACTTTCCAGTTCTGGGCCAGTTTTCATGTTAGGCTTTCTTCCTCACTGACATTGTCATGTTGTGGTATAAATGCCATAATATCCATCAGAGTACCCATCCAAACTCTGTAATGCAAAATTTGAATTTTAGCAAAAACAATACAGACTGTTGGAATAGAGAGCTGCATTAAAAGACATGGTAAATAAAATATAGAAAGCAGAAAAAAGCATCCTTCCTTCTTTGGATATTTTTTTAAAAAAATCTAAACTTAGCAATTTTCCATTTCTACATAAATTGATTTTGAAACATCATTTATTTTTATGATAATTTATGTACACTATTGTGAATGAGGTGAGTTTAAGCTGGAGAAAAACTCCAAAATATATTATACAACAAAGCAGGTGGGAAAGGTGTAGCAAATTTATATACTCAAAAATTGCTAATTTACTCCCCATTTCCCCCTAGTAAATAGTTTAGGCATTTGATTTCTTTTTTTTTTTACAGTTTACCCAAAGCAAAAGTTTTAAAACACTTAAGATCATAGAACTTTTCTATTTTCACATTTTGAAGCATGGTCCTTATCTTATCAGCTTTAGACCTATTTTCTCTATAATTTTAGTTATTAAACTCTATTAGAAACTATAAAAAAAACATAAATTGTTTCCTGAAATTTTTACTTCCTGTAGGAAATTCGTTAGAATTCTCTTCAGCACCTAGAAGACATTATGTGGTACTGGTTTCATTCATACTGAAAGCATGAAGGAAATGATGGGTTAACTCCCTCTACTTGTTTTAGTAGATTGGTTGCTTTCTAAAATGTGAAAGTGGCTTGTTATTGCTTGAATATGATATCTCAAAGACCTCAAGAATTGTTTCATTCAGTGAACTGGGAAGTGATTCATATTTCTTAGGTACTTGCAAATACAAATTTGATTCTTAGAAATTTAAGTGCAGTTGTGTAGGATGATGTTTAAGTAGCACACTTGGATTTGAGATGACTTCAGTACTGTCCTCACTAGTGAAATTCACTGTGAACAGCAGGTGATGTCTCAGATAAGAAGGTGGGACATTAATGACTGAAACTCAAAAATTAGTAGTTTGACTTTTATTTAATCATGATCAGCAGAAAAATATAGGCTACATATGTTTTTGATACTGCAAATGAGAAGTTCCCTACATTGTTTCACCTTAAGTAAATTGATGTACAGGGAGGACAAAACGGATTGTTCTACTCAAAAGTATGTGGAAACCATGTAATCGAAAAGTCACAGAGCACATTTGTTTATCTATGAACTACAATTAATTTCAGCAGAAATTTGCAGGAATTACTCTGGATATGTTTCAGACTAAATGACAATGACGAAAATAATAATGACAAAGACAATAAGGATGATAATTAACACTTATTTAGTACCACGTACCAGATATTGCTTTAACCAAGGGATTTTTCTATACTAATTTAAGCCTGAAAATAAGCTTATAAAGTGTGTTCTATTATCATTCTTGCCATTATTTCTACTGTCAAATAAAGCTTCATGAGACTCTAATTCTACCATTTCCTCTAATTTTAAAGAGATAGGCTTGAATCCAGTTATAGTTTCATAATTCTTTACTTTGAGACCAAATTAACTCTTTTTAGCATAGGTAGTTTATTCCTAGATTAATAAAGAAAAGCCCTCAGAATATGTCATTAGTCAAACAAATAATTTTATAAAAGCCTTTTAGGAATAATTGCATGTATTAAGATTTCTCCTTGAGAATTTCGTATATGTGCTTACTAACAAAATTTCTTCCCTTGATTGAATTACTCTACTTTTCCATTTCCTCTCCCTGAATGCATTTGTAATAATTGTATTTAAATATCTATATTTTAGTTGTAACTTTATTTTATTTATTTGTACATGGCGCTGATGTTTGAACCCAGGGCCTTAAACATGCTAAGCAAGCGCTTCTCTGCTGAGCCACAACCCCAGCCTGTAATTATTATTTTTTTCACTTGCTATGAATTCTCATGAATATGTAATAGTTGTTCAGCTCTTGTTTGATTTCAGTATCTCAAACTATTTATCTGAGGCTCCCAGCACACTATGGTTTACATGTGTCCCCTCCAAAATTTTTTTAGGTGTTGTTCATGTGATAGCATTAAGAGACACAGGGCCATTGTGAATGAGATTAAGACGTTTATAGAAAAGGTTTCTTGCAGCATTTGAATGAATCTCTTGTCCTTCTACCTTCTACAGTACAAGGACACAGTCTTTCTCACCTGTGGAAGATCTAGCAACAGGGTAACATCTTGGAAGTAGAGAGCAGTTTGGACCAGACAATTGAACCTGCTGGTGACTTGATCTTGGTCTTCTCAGGTGCCAGAATTATGATAAAATAAATGTCTATTCTTCCTAAGTCACCCAATCTCCATTATTTTGTTATAGGAACACAAATATACTAAGACAGGGGAAAATGGATGATTTGAATAAGCAAGACATAGGTAATAATGCAACTTTATCAAAGCTTTTTTTTTGTCTTCCCTGGATATAATTGTTCATCTATTAAACATCTTCAAGTATTAGGGAGTGTTTACTACACTTTATTTTATAGATAAAAAACTGAAGCATAACAAGTTTCTATGAGGAATATAAGGCTATCCGGTAGGCAGTAGAGAAAATAATTATGTGCAGTGCAGTGGATTTTCCCATCGCTGAATTATTTACACAAAACAAATAGTGGGCGCTTTATTAGTACCCCCTAACTTCCCTCAAACATGAGCCATTATGGTTCAGTGCAACAAAAACTGGGCTGAGCTTCAAGAGCCCTAGGATCTCATGTTTTTACCATCACTAAGTAATTTTACAGCTTTAAAAAATATTTCACTATCTCAAATCTAAAATATGGATATTTGAGTTATTCTCCAAGTGCCAATTTTAGTTTACTCAGTTCTCTGTCAATTTCAATATCATTCTTATTATTTGTACAAATGTGCAGTTGTGCATATTACAGTTTGTTAGAGGAAAAGAATCAGAGTACATGGCTTCTTTCCTCTTTTTCTTTGATAATTGGCTCTCCTGTACTGCTAGAGACATTGTGCCTCCCTTAAATAAATATAAACAAGATTCATAAATACATATGAAATCCTATTGCATTCATGTATATAACACATAGACCATTGTTGATGTATTTAGACACACTGTAAGATAAAAACGATAAAAACTAATGTCATCATGTGTCACAAATGCATCATATTTTGTTTTATATATGAAAATCGTTATCAAGTTTAACTGTGACAATTATTTATAAAGCAATATAGCATCTTGCTTTATACTTTATTTATATATGCATTTTCTATATGTACTCTAGATTATAATTCAAGCTACCTATATATTGCTTATTTCCTGAGAATGCAGTATTTTTCCTTGTTCATATTACTATTTATTAAATCTTTTTCTTGAAATTTCACTCTGAAAACTTTTAACTTTTACATTTTTATATGTAAATCATTGTTTTTGCCATGATAAATCAGTCAACGCTTACTTGCCTATATACAAGAAAACTGTCTATTCCCATGATGTAGGATGAAGATTGTTGCACCACTGAATTCCATGCTAGCCATTTTTTCATTGTATATGTGTGGGGAGGGTGGGAGTTGCATATAAAAATCTCCCCACTTGTTTACTTTTTTTTTCTAAAATAAGAATCAAACCTGTGCTTTATTTTGCAAGTTTCATTTTCCCCTGTCTAAACATTTATTGTGAAAATAATCCTGGGCTGGGGGTGTAGCTCAGTGGTTTCCTAGCCCATGTGAGGCCTTGGTTTCCATCTCTAGCACCACAAAATAGAGAAAAAAAAATGACATGAGCATTTCCTTGTAAAATCAAATAATATTTAAGAAAATAGTTTAAATTCCTCCTTAATATTCAGTTGTGCTATTATTCCAGGATTTAGTTAACTTTTTCATTTCTGTTGGATACTTTGTTTCCTGTTCCTATTAATATAAATAATCCTGTGATAAACATCATGGTACATAATCTACCATATCTCAAATTCTTTCTTAAATTAGATTCCTAGAATTGAAATCATTCAATCAAAAAATGTTACCCTTTTTAGGTTTTTTGCTTTGTTTTCTTTAGTAACTAAATCATTAAATCAGTGAACAAAGTGATTTGTTTCATATAGAAATTTGAAATTCACATTTTTTTTTTTTGGTACCAGGGATTGAACTCAGGGGTGCTTAACTACCAAGCCACATCCCCAGCACCTTTTTTCAATATTTTATTTAGATAGAAGGTCTTGCTGAGTTGCAAAGGACCTCACTAACCTGCTTAGGCTGACCTTGAACTCATGATCCTCATGCCTCAGTCTCCTAAGTTGCTGCGATCCAGTCCTGACTAAAAGCCACATTTTTAAGTTAAGAAGTGCTTTTTCTTCATTCTCTGCACTTTTTTATATATCTTATAAAATTACTTGTATGTCCTGCCACACTGCCCACACACTGATCTTACCTACTGCTCTAGTCCAACCTCCTCATAGGCTCTGACCTCCACCTTTTCTCAAGTCCAAGTACACGGCCTTTTTTTTTTTTTTTTTTTTTTTTTTGGTGCTGGGGATTGAACCCAGGGCCTTGTAGCATGCAAGGCAAGCACTCTACCAACTGAGCTATATCCCCAACCCTACCACCTTACTTTTGAACTTGTTCTCTTTACTGATATATAGTTCCTCCTGTCCTCACAACTCTGAAGATAAAACCATTTTTCCACTATAGCTTCTATTACCTCATTTGGATGGAAAGGTTTGTGGGATACCTTGCACTGGAGCTTTTCTCTTCCTTAATGAATTTATGGGATGCCTACCTTCCTAAATAGTATCTTTCAGCAAAGCTTTTTCTTCCAAGTATTTTTATCTCTTTCTGCATATTTATGTGTTCTTTGAATAAAAAAATACCTAGTATCCTTCTGTATTCCAGAGTTCATAATTATATAATAATTATCCTATGTCTGTATAATCTCTTTCTCTTTCTCCACTTCTTTCTATCTGCCTGTCCATTCAGATTTTAGAAAGCTCTAGGGTGATAGACTTATGACAATGTCTGTCTGCAGGTTTTTTTTTTTTAATACAAAGAGTATCAGGATGTGATTAGCTGCTGGTAATAGAAGTTCTTTGCTTATATGACATACACCACAGTGTATCATTTCCCATAACTGAAAGCTGTGTGTCAATTCCATCTGCTGGACTGATATATATATATATATATATATTTTGTATATTGTGGTTTGAACTCAGGGATACTCAACCACTGAGCTACCTTCCCAGCTCTATTTTTGTATTTTTATTTAGAGACAGGGTCTCATTGAGTTGCTTAGTGCCTCACTGTTTCTGAGGCTGGCTTTAAACTTGTGATCCTCCTGTCTCAGGCTCCCAAGCTGCGTGGATTACAGGCATGCACCACCGAGTTTGTCTGCTAACCTAAGACAGGAGGTTCTTGTTCTGCTCATAGTCTCCTGGTAGCAAGCTGGTTGCAGTCACTATAAGGATCATGCCCTCACACATGATGTCTAGAGATGCAAAAAAGCTTTCTTCCTCTAGTCTTTATGCTTTTGATTCAAAAATCATTTCGCACCAGGTCTCCCTAAATATATCACCATTCAGAATCAAGTCTTCTTCTCCCTTCTAAACCAATATAGAAGGGAAATGGATCCAGTAAACTATTTAAAACCAATCATGAATCATCCCTGACGCTATGAAGGGCTCAACCTTCACTGAAGCACAGTTGCTGTTAGGAAAATATTTAAAGAAGGAAGATTTGGGAATGATACAATATGATTAGGAAAGATGATTCGAAGAAAATGAGAAACTGGTGAATTTACGACTTCAGAAGTGAATGGACTTTATGGGGAGGCAATTAGCCAAAATAAAATTAGATTCCCTTTTCTTCTCTATCAAACTTGTACTCATCTCTTCTGTCTTGTCTGATTTGTGAACAATTAATATTAATAGGCTTCTAAAACACAGCTATACATTCTATTTACCTTGAGGGTCTAAGTCATGCAGAAGAGATAAGCAGGTTTTTCATTAAAAGTGTAGGTTATTTTCAAAGGGATATTGCAAACCAATACATTTTCTGAAAAGGTGTGTACCAAAAATGGGTAGCAGGGTTGTAATTACTTTTTGTTGGCCACCAACTATTAATTGTATTTCAGAGATTAAAAGAGAGAAAATGAAATATATTGTGTTTCTTCAGTTATTTATGTGTGCATCCAACAGATAGCAAAAAAGAACAGCAAGATGAAAAGAATTGTCGTCTAAGTTAACTCTTCATTCTATTTAAGTGACAGTTTCAGATCTCACAAAAATTTAAAAGAGGAAAAGAAATACAAAAAGTTTTCACTCAAATATAACAGAAAGGCACATTAAAAAAGAGGGTTTTTTTCTCCCAGGTAACCAATATATAAGAGGATAACACAATGACAACAAAGACAATGCTTAGTTAGGTAAATACCATGAAGCTTAATCCTCCTTTAAAGTTCAGATTACAGACCTACTCAGCAAGGAACAGTCAACACACTGGCAGATAAAACAAACTTGCATTTAAATAAATGAGAATCTAACAAAACACAGTTACTGCATAATGGGTGATCAGTATAGTGCAAATCTGTTGAAATTGCCAGGAAGTAGACCATAAACTATCTTATTTAAAGTGAAATTCCACCCACACAAAGCATCACATGATTCGGGCAGCCCTGAGTTATCACTTGTCTTCAATGTAGAAGCTCTTGGAGAAATCAGGTTCAGGGGTGAGCAGTTGGGCAAGGAAGTCCCCCTTGGTTTAATCAACTAGGAAAAGTTGTCAGGACATAAACTTCTCTTCACAGGAAATTTATATTTTGTTTTCTGTTCACACAAAGTTTAATCTTCATAATTTAACAATCCCTTCTTCCCAAAGGTCTCTTAGTTCTACTTTTAAAAGCAGTTTTAAAAGAGATTTTTAGTATTTAAATTAGCAAACTTTGCATTTCCTTGAAGATTATTTTTCAGGATTTTTTTTTTTTGGTGGAATTTAAAAGGTCAATCTCCTGGGTCAATCTGTTATAGTAGAAAAAAATGCCTTTTGAATTCAGATCTTTATCTGGTCAATCCCTTTCCAGCAATGTGAAGCAATGTGATCCGCAACAAGTTTTTTAACCTCTCTGAACTTCAGTATACTTAATCTGTAAAGCAGAGATAGGAAGACCTCCTTCATATGGAGGTTATAAGATGAATGGTGTTAATGCATATTTTATGAGCACCTGGTACACAGAAGGCACCGGATAAACATTAACCCCCAACCCCTTTTTGTTAGAGCTTCCATATAAAAAAAGAGTGAAGCACAGAAACTTGTCTTCCAGGCCACCATCTTTTCATCGGCGTTCTTTTTGGAAGAAACTCCATCCCTCCTCACACCATCCCCATTGGAAAGGGATATTCTCTATACAACTGCCCTTCCCACAGCTGGTTGAGTATAGAGGGAGGGTGCCTGTTACTGCTGTCATGTCATTCTGTATGTGCATTCAATTTAGGAGAGTATAAATGAGTAGGTTGTATGTAAAGAAAGAGGAGGAGGAAAAGCACACAAGACAAACATTTTACATTGGTCTAGTTTTCCACTGGCGAGTGGTGGGAGCCGCAGTGACTGTGGGTAAAGACCAGGCTTCTCTCCTTGAAGGGCTTTTCAACACTTCAAGATCAGCAAGGGAAATAGCACACAGAGAGAACTACAGAATAGAAGAAATATGTCTGTTCTAGTCTCCCAATAGAAGATTAACCTCTAGAATATATATATATATATATATATATATATATATATATATATATATATATATATATATACACACACACACACACACATATATTTCAAAAAACATTAAATAAATTTAATAAATGGGCAAATGAACAATCAGAAACTTCTCAAAAGAAAAAGAAATGTCAAGAAACATACATGAAAAAATAATTGTTCAACATGTTTAGCAAGCAGGAAATGCAAGTTAAAGTTACACTATTTCTCCCAGTGGCTCAGGAGCCTGAGGCAGGAGGATCCCAAGTTCAAAGCTAGCCTCAGCAAAAGCAAGGTGCTAAGCAACTCAGTAAGACCCTGTCTTTAAATTAAAAAAAAAAAAATAGAAAAAAGGGCTATAGATGTGACTCAGTGGTTGAGTGGTGCCCCTGAGTTGAATTTCTGGTACAAAGAGAGATCTCATGAAAATAGAAGGGAGGTCAGTATAATAGAGAAAGGGAATTAGGGTAAGGAAGGGAAGAAGGAAAGAGGTCCTGGGGAATTAAATTGATCAGAGTATGTTGTGTACATGTACAAATAGGCTACAGTGAACTCACTTTTCTGAATAATTATTATGTACTAATAAAAAAGAAATATAAAAAAAAATGGTTACTGTGCCCTGGCCTGATTCTTGTGGTAAGTACTATCTGACTTGAGTCTCACCTCCATATCAGAATCAATTCCACCAACATGGTTAACACCTGGCTTTGGATTCAGCTTGCTCTGCCCCTCACTTCACAACTGTGTGACATAAGGTTTGTTACCTAAATTCTTTCTGCCAGTTTTAGACTTGTGTACTAAGAACAATAACAACATCCAACTACCATAACAGAACTCTCACAATAGATTAAAGGTAATGTGCTTTTCATGGTGTCTGTGCGAAGTCAGCTAGCTATACTTATCACCAGGTGGAAACAGCCATCTGACCCCAGTGGGCCTTTCAGAATTCTACTCCGGAGGTATTTCGAACTACAGCTGGGAGAGAGATATTATTTTCCTTCTTGCTCAAGAAGATATAAAGATTTGCATTTTGGGGTTTCTCTAATCACCACTCATCTGAAATAATGATGTTAACATAAGGAGCAAAAATGAAGTGGAGAATCTGTTTTCTCTTTCCCCTGGGGCCAGGGGCACTGCAGGAGCTTTCCAATATAACCTCTGTTTGCTTATACTTGAGCTGCATTTATGTTTTCTTCAACCTGTCTAGGGCATGCATTTTTTAAAATATTTTTTAATTGTAGATGGACACAATACCTTTATTTATTTATTTATTTTTAAGTGCTGCTAAAGACTGAATCCAGTTCCTCACACATGCCAGAGGAGTGCACTACCACTGAGCCACAACCCCAGCCATAAGTCATGCATTTTGAAGAATAATGCACACAGACTTCTATTCAGCAGCACAAGTAATCTGGTATTTGAATGTATCTGTTTTGCAGGTAAATTGGTGTGCAAATAGCCTCTGCCTCACACTTAATATGTAAACTTGAAATAGTCAAAAGTAGCAATTTAGTTTCCAATTCACATCAGTGGCATCATTAGAACATTCTACCTAATAATATTTCCAATATCATTTAAAATTCAATTTATTTGTTTGAGGATAATGGCTTTTTCTGCCAATTCAGCACTATAAGTATATCCTTTGAAAGCCAATTAATTTGATAATATCATGACCTATAATTCATATTCATCAAGTTTGTTTTTGATATATAATAATTTAGGTTTAGTCTAAAGATTTACATTTTAAGTTTCTTTTTTTTTTGGTCTTCTATTTGACAATCTCAGAAATTTCATGGTGAATTTGTCTCAGAGATACTGCTTCACAATATCCAACTATAAATCTGAAAATGAGAATTTCAGAAATAGTCTGCCAAGGCCAGAAAAAAGAATATAGACTTAAGAAAACAAACATTATCATTATTGCTATTTTACTAAGTAGAAAAACTTGCAAGGTCAAATGAAGTACTTTGCTTCCAAAGTTGAAATGAGAAAACTATGTTTTCACATTTTTGCACACAGTAAAATAAATCCCAGATAGATCAAGAAAGTGGCATATAAAAATTGTACCTCAGGAACCATGAAAAAAAAATCATAAAACAAAGTCTATACTTACAAATAGCGAAAAGTTGTTAGCTATATACAGCAAACCAAGGCAAGAGTCCTTTGAATTTAATTTTTAAATCCATAAGAAATAAAATTAAGTTCTATTTTCCAAAGACACTCAAATAGGTAGTGAGATAGATGAAAAGCATTTAGCCACTCTAAAAAGTATGGATACAGCTGAGCATCCTCATAGAGCAACCCTATATTCTGATAGAGACTACATTGATCATGGAATTTCTGCAAGTCTGTCTTCAAGGATGAAAGACCTAATATGAGGAATTTGTATCAGAACATATTTCCCAGTGCTCATTTGAATCATGCCATCTACCACATTAAAAAGTCACAAATTCCAACAAGTAATTTTTTATTTGTGAACACATTAATGCATTTTATAGGTTCCAGAAATCATCATGGTAAAACTTAATGAAGATCAGCATGCTAATTTGACATGAAAAATGGAGGCACAGAAAAATTACTGAGAGAAAATTATAAATGTTTGATGAGATACACGTTTAGCCTGATTTACACATTGCACAGTGTGTACATGTATTGAAACAACACATGCTACAGTATTTTGTATAATTTTTATGTTCCAGTTAAAATAAATCAAATTTAAGAAAAAGAAAAGAAATAAACAAATACTAAAGCTGGAATGGAATATAAATTTCAATTGTAATGTGACTCAGAATCACTCAACACCTCAGTTCCAGCATAGTGATTCAAAAAAAAAGAGAATATGTGCCTGGACTCTTTAACATGGCCAAAGACAAATTCTGCTCTAAATTAGTATGCATTATATTATATGTAACACATCCAATTGTAGCACAAAAATTCTCCTTATGCATCAAATAACTCAGAATGTTGGTTCAATGAATTACATGTAAATGAATCAAAAACATATGGGTAAAGTTTATCTTGAAATATAGAACTTGACCAAATGTGTTTTGGGTTTTCACCTACCCCAAATATCTGAAAGATACTGTCAGGCCTTGGCTGTCCTAAGCCTCCATTGTGGCCCCTTACAGGCTTTTCTTTTCATTGCCTGACATCCAGGACCCTCAACAGTATTTGTTACTAACTTTCTTTAGTGGTTTGTGGGTAGCCACTGAATGTATATGGGATTTAGAAAAATCTACTTAATATGTATCAAAATGGAGCAAAGTTAGCATAATCTATTATATACATGCTTTAATATATATATAAGGAAAATTTTTGTTTGTCATGTCTGGTAGAATTAATTTTTAACATAATTCAAAAATTATAAAACTATGTTAGGCTAAAATAGGCAAATATTTTATAATGATATGGAGTGAAAATCAAAATCCACTCTGCTTACCTCAAAAAAGGGAAATTATTCATTTTATAATGTATACTATGTAGTCTATGTGTGTTCATTCTCACAAATATATTCTCACCTATATTTGCATGTATGCTGCATACAAGTATATATCATTTTCCCTCTATCAACACCAATACTATATATTCTACTTCAGTTTGATTTGTTAACTTAAAAATAAAGCATTTAGTCTTTACAACATTATGAAACCATATGGAGCTTTATCCAATTCTTTCTAACTGCTGTAGAACATTTAGGCATAACCATAAGGGTTATTTCCAATTTTTTTTCTATTTCCCTTCTCATATTAAATATTGCTCAATAAAACTATTTTGACTAAACTGTTTTATTTTAGAAAATTTGAATTATTAAACTCTAAGACAAATGAACTTAAAATATGGTGCTCATACAAAGCAGATTAAAATATATATTTATTTATTCATTTTAAAAGAAGACAATCTCTGGGCAGAAGGCTGGGTTTATTCTAACACTTTGAGATATGTTATGTGATCCATTTCAGAAATGATAATCTGGCCTGAAAACCTTTTTCCTCAATTATGGCAGAAGCTAGCATTCTTTTGCAGTAAAGTCAGCAAATGGGAGAGATCCTGAGAGCCAACCTCTTGGGAACGTGAATTTGGGATTATGTCACCACTTAGCAGAATAACAACACTGATGGCCTGAAATGAATCCCTCTCCTGACAGACTGAACTTTTTAGCCTCTCCCATATCAGCCATCTCCCTGTTGTTGGTATATGGTTTCAGTAAAGTAAGAGCAAGTCCAAGTTCAGAAAAGACCAGACCACAACAACAACAAAAACTTGATAATGAATAATAGCAATTCGTACTTGGCTCCTTTTATCTACCAATGGTTTAGAGTATCTTTTACCACTTAATTCCTCAGTGAGAAGATTATACTTTTAATAAATAATGACAGGGAAATAGCCTAGGAATGGTTATTTTACCCTACAATCTGGGGAAAGACACAAGAGCAAAAGTAGGCAAAATGATCTATGATGTGATTTGAGAACACAGGGATGAAAGAAATGTTGATATTTCTATGTTTAATAATTATATAGACCGTTATCTTAACAAATGTCTATGTTACAAAATTAAGGGGTTAGTTTTTATCTCCACTGCCTCAAAGCTATCAAATATTTTGATTAAGCAAATCTCATTTAAGAATTGGAGATTCTCTTTAGAGTTTAATAATGTTTGAAATGTAAAAAGTTACAATATCATTAATAAAAAGGGCCACTTGAACTGTTTCATAGTATTGAATTATTACACATGCATAACATCTATGTACTGAATTATTTAATAATTAAAAAGTATTTAGCTATACTCAGAAAAAGAAGCCAATTCTGTCCTCATGGTAGATTTCTCTGTGCTAAATTACATATGTACTTATGCTTTCATAGGGATGGAAGCTTTTGTTCCCATTCATAATTTTGTCATTAATGATCTAAAGGAGATCAATCAAGACAAATTCACAGGGACTCTTCCAATGTCTCTTGTGTTTGAAAAACAGAATGATAATTTTGTGTTCCCTACCACTGAGGTCAATTATTTATCATAAACAAATCAAATGATATCAGTTATATTCTCATTACATAATGATAAAGATTCAGTTATCCTATACATATCCAATTTACTTTCAAGAGTTAAAATTTATGTTTTGGCATTGCCTCTTTAATTTGCCCTTTTCTTTGATCTTCATTGCCATTTACTAGTCTTAATCTCAACACCTTATATTGGTGTTGAGATTATTAAGTTATTAAGGTGTCCTCTGTTTTGTCCACAGCCATTTCAGGAACACCAGTAATAATTCATTTTTTAGGAAGAACAACTTTACCAGATAATTCACCTACTTTAATAAAGCTTTAAGGTTTCTTATAAAATAAATCATCATTTTTTTCAGCATAAGGAATAATCTCATTCCTTTTCTAATGCATAGAGTTTATTACTATTTTTTTCTGTCTCATATAGTTTAACAATAGGTAATAAGAAATAAAACATCTATACAGTTATCCAAAGTTCGTATTTCTAAGTAATCAATTTTAATTGCATGATTTACAACAGGGGAAGGTTTTTGCCTTTTATTTTCAAGTTTTATAGAAATTATCATAATGTTCTTAAGAAAACCCTGAGCTTCAACCAGGATGATTATATCTTGACCATGAAATTCTCTATTACATCTTCAAGTCTTTGTTCTTACTACTTATTAGGCTTTATATATTTGGTATTCATTATTTATGCTTATTCTATTATGCCTCATCATTTCCCTATGCTCTAGGTATTTAAGTCAAAATTTTATTATTTATGTTATCAAATTTTTAGACATATTTCACCCATCTCAAGGAAATTTCTTTGTTAATTTTACCTGTGCAACCCCTATGCCTATTGCTAATACATTTTGCAAAGAAATAAGAATCAGCATCACACTCAACTCATGAAATTTCCAAAGTGGTTAAGTCTGAGTAGTCCACACTGGAAGATCTCACTCAAGAGTTGCAATCTTCTTAACAAATCAACATATTTGTGTGCTTATAAAGCAAAAAATATAAATTTTGTGACCTATCTATGTATCAAAAAGGCTTGTAAAAGTGAAATCTCTGTTTTGCATACAAACATTGTTTATAAAACTGTTCAACTTTGCCAAATTGGATTGCAAGGTTGAGAGAAAGCAAATTCTAAAATTTATAGAATAATCATTATCTGATATCTTCTAGGATCTCAAAGAGCTTAATATATACTGAAGTGCTGTTAGGAGCCACAGCAAAAATATTGATACAGGCACCTTTGGATTTTATTGACTGCCAGCCAGCAATTCACATTCATATGGTAATTGGACTCATGCTGTCTAGCTGGGCCCATTTTCAGGACTCAGGTTACTCATGTCACTCTTGTAATGGGAGAGTTCCCATTGGTTGGGAAAGGATGGTAGGAGGGTGTTCCGGGGGAAGGGGAAACCGCCCGGCTCAGGTAGAACACACACGTGGCGGACCCACCTGTTAGGGGACGCACAGGGCCTCTCTCTAAATAAAACTTTGTCTCAGTTTGACTGGCTTGTGTTTTTGTGCCCAACCGGGTTGCAAGATTGCAAGCCCGCGTGCACTGATAGCTCAGCAGGGAATCGCTCAGCAGGGGTGCCGCAGGCAGTGTTCGGCAGCAGGAGCGGGACTCAGCCGGCCCGGGGCCGGGCAGTTTGCGGCATTTTGGTGGCCCGTACGGGGAACGAACCCGCGACCTTGGCGTTATCAGCACCATATATGTGTATATGATATGAACAATACCATATATGTGTATATGATATGAACAATTCTATATCATATACACAGACTAATTTTAATAAAGTGAATTTAAAGCAAGAAGCCATTCTACTGAGTAAAACTGAGGCATCCATAGAATGAAAGATAATCTCTGCACATTTTAGCTTTTGTCTTCAGTTGATGTAACTCAACGTCCAGAACCTTTTGACTTGAACTTACTGTTTACCTTTTTCTTATGCATTGGGGTTTTCAGTAGCATAGTATTTACCTACGGTAAATCTTGAATTAAGAGTCAAATACTTTCTTTTAAAATAGCAGGGTTTTTTTTAGGGGGGAGTAGCTTTTTTCAGTTTTACCCATATATTAGAGAATTTAGAAAATTAGAGAATTCAAATTAACATGACTAAATCAGGGATTGCAAGACAAGCTAATAATCACATAAAAGAGAACTTTCTGTACAATTTTTTCCAATTTTATGATGTCTTAAATAATTGCAAAATACACAGTTCAAAATGTGCTGGCTAATTTGGTGACCTCTCAAGAACACAGAGCTATTTATGCATCCAAATTTCTTTGTTTGCCACATTAATGAAAAAAGAATATGAAGAATTATAAAACATTTACTTCAAGACAGACTTGTTTAAAAGCTTGTTTCTATCTCAATAAAACCATTATTATCAGAGAAAAGGGGAGGGGAGGGGAGGGGGGATAGTAGACAATAGGACAGACAGCAGAATACATCAGACACTAGAAAGGCAATATGTCAATCAATGGAAGGGTAACTGATGTGATACAGCAATTTGTATACGGGGTAAAAGCGGGAGTTCATAATCCACTTGAATCAAACCGTGTAATATGATGTATTAAGAACTATGTAATGTTATGAACGACCAATAAAAAAAAAAAAGAAATAGAAAAATAGAATTAATGAAAAGAAGTACAAATTCAAATTTGAAAACTATTTAAGCAAAAGACAAGCCTACTCAACACATGTAAAATTTAATCAGATATGAATAAATAATTCTATGATGAAAAAAAAAAACATTATTATCCTCTTCTTTAGTTACTATTTATCTTTAGTACACATTCCCTGAGAATATTTTACTGGATTAAAAAGTTTCTTTTCAGATAGATATAGATGAAATAATTGCATTCAAAACATTCAATAAACAAGTGTTTTAATAGGGTAGCATTTTTGTTTAAATTTTTTTTCTTTTAGCTATCAATGGACCTTTATTTTATTAACTTATTTGTGGTGCTGAGGATCAAACCCAGTGCCTCAGACATGCTAGGCAAGAGCTCTACCACTGAGCCACAACCCCAGCCCTAAGGTAGCATTTTTAAGAGAACAAGTTGTTTACTTATATTCCTGTTGAAAATGCCTGTGGTGCATCTGGGATTCCATAACTCCTATCCTTGCATGAAATTTTTCTAACTTAAATTTGGGAGGCTATTTATTGAGCTTAATGTTATTTAACATGGCATATAGGAGCTTGGATGACAAAGTAACAATTTCAGGACATGTCATTTAAATACATATATCTCTTTCACTCTCTCTCTCTTTCTTTTTCTCTCTCTCTCTCTCTCTCTCTCTCTCTCTCACACACACACACACACACACACACCCCACATAAACACAGGCCCTAGTCAAATATAAGAATTTTCTTGAAGAGATTCATTAAGTCAATTACATTATGTGAGTGGAGAGCATCAAATAAATAAATGAATACACAAGTAATTTTAATTACTTTCATATGCAAATCAGGAGCCCAATTTTTTAATCTTTTTCTCTTAATGTTTTATACTTTTTGAGAATGTGTAGTATTTTTATCATTAAGAGCCAACATTTAAAGGTTGGGCTTCACCAAGACTCTAAGTCAGTTAGGCACAATAGTGAAGATGAGGTTCCTGTATCCCTGTTGCAGCCTAACATTAAACAGATGTGTGTATAATATTATTTTATCCATACCACTTGTAGTTAATATGTGACTTGAAATCTCATAAATGGATACATTATACCATCATGACATAAGATCCTGAATCTACTAAGAAATGCAAGAAGGAGTAGAGAATCTAATGGGAGGAATAACTTTTAAGAAGACCCTGTGTATATGAGGCAGGGTGGGTTTTGCAGAGAACCCTGACTTTGGGAAAATGTAAAGGTCAAGGAGGGTGAAATAGGAAAAAGAGTAGGAGAGAGAGAGACCACAAGAGCTTGTGTGCTAGCAGGGATGGGAGAAAGAGAAATTGAGGGAGAGGCAGAAAATAGTTGCAAAGTTAGAAAGGTGGTATTGGTCATTTGTTATCTCTAAATCATTTAGCTCATAAAAGACCACAATACTTAATAGGCCCTACATTCTGTGGACACTACTGTGGAAATCTGGTTCTGAACTCAGCTAAGTGAGATATGGGTCTGGAGGGACTAAAGATTGAAAGGTTGTAAGGAAGTCAGACTTGGGATCTGGAATTTTGGGGGAAGGGTTTGCCTTGACTATCTGCAAAGGAAGACCACCATTTGACTGAAGTAAATTAATGTTTCCTTGCATTTAAAACAAAACAAGGCTTTGAGGAAATTCACACACCCACATACAACTCTCTCTCTCTCTCTCTCTCTCTCTCTCTCTCTCTCTCTCTCACACACACACACACACACACAGCAAGTATTTAGATAATTAAGAAATAATTTAGGATCTGAGTAATTCATGCAATTATTTAAGTCACTCTGGAAATTCCTAGAAGAAATTCTGGCATTAAAACACAGTGTTAAAAAGATGTGTTAAAAGGTTTTGGGTAAAAAACAGTTATGAATAGTTTTGTGTGTGTTTGGGGAAAAAAATCAGCAGATAGAATGTGCTGCTGAATCTTGAAAGACATTTTTGGCTAAGTGAAAATGATAATGCATAGGCATATGATTGCAGAATCTAATCATTTCAGGACAGAATTCCTTTCAGACAGCCTTTGTGGAAACAAGCACAGTTAATATGTTTGAAAGTGGAGAGTGGGTAAAATGATAGGTAACACTGAACCTCATGGATTCCCTTTGTCCTGGTAAAAAACACTTTGGGGAAGAGGGATGAAGATACCTAGAGGATATCAAGTGTTGAAATTGTGTTCTTTCAGATTGTTTATAACATCCTGCATACAATATTTAAGTGGAATTTGGAGTTGATAAGAATAAATTAATACCGCTCTCCTTTGATAAGAGAGATATTTGCTCAAGAGTTTCTTCCAAAGCATTCTTGGGCACACAGATTCCATAATTTATTCATGTCATGTATCCCAAGCAGGATCAGGTCATGTACCACAATGAGGCGTTTTGACACGTTCTTTCTCACAGAATAAACACTCATGGAGACAGAGAATTAATTGTTCATTTCTGAAGAACTGTAAATGTAGGCCTTTGTCTAGGTGTAGATAGGGGTAGGTGGAGCTGAGGATTTCCATAAAGCTAGGAAGGCGAGAAGCCTCCATTACATGAAGCTCCAAGTCCTTCTTCTTTTAAAAATGTCTGGTGATATAAGGAAGCAAGCTACAATTAGATGTGGCTGTGTCTTATATGTTCTTGTAAAATCTGTGACTTTTCCCCTTTACCTTAAGAAGGTATCCAGAGATATGTGGAGATTGCACGAGCAGAAGTGTGTGCTGCAGATCCTTCTCCATCAGTAAGTTGAACCCTTACTAACAAGCACACGGATAAGGGGGTCAGAGAATTTTTAGCCAGAATGAAGCAAATATGTAAAAGGAGAAAACTCCACACCAATGTTTTCCTAAGAACTAACTTTATAATTGTGTCATCTACCTTGGGGGTTGTCCATGGCTTTTCATTTGACTTTCAAGTGGAACGCAAGAGAAGCAAAACACTGATAGACTTGAACATTGTGTGTGTGTTTTAACATTCAACTATTATAAAATTGTTTTAAATAAATGTAGCAATATATTTTACAATTATCAAAATACAATTCGTCACCAGGCAAAACTCTAAATCAAAAGCCATAACAAAATATGTCAAAACACACTCTACTCTCATATATATCTAAAAAGAACAAAGAAATTAAAAAAAAAATTAAAAAGCCATAACAAAACTTCTTTATAGAGATCCATGGGATGAAGTACATTAGCCCCAACAGATCATTAAATTAAGGCAACCAATCTAGTCAGCTAAAAGACAAATATGCTCATTAAAAAAAAATAATTACATTGATCTATCTCATTTGATAGCTTCCAATATAATGATGGTAGTGACATTTTGCAGACATCCATATTTAGACCCTCATCAGTCCCAAAGCAGACTCTGACCATAATAAATGATTGCTAGTCTAGCACAAATAATACCAGTGTACAGAAAAAAGACAGGGAACATAACTTTTAAGTGAAAATGAGAAGCAATTCCATTGAAAACTAGAATTTTCCTTTCATTTGGGTAATAAAAATATAAGGAAAGGAATAACTTTAAAATCAGAGATAAAAACATATTGTTCTTTTCTGGAAAACAAAATAGATGACCATCTTCTTTTGTGGCAAAATATTCAAGATTTATTTTAAGATCTCTATTGGATAACATGTCATCAAAATAAATATCTGACCTAACTGTGATGCATTTGAAAGTCAATTAGAAATTGTGAATGGATTATAATATTATGTTAAAACCATCTATGGGCCATTTGTGACTACAGTTATTTCCTAACATCTTTTCCTAAGTGATTGAAAAGACACATATGTTTAGTCTATTAAGAGAGACAGCAGGCACACTCTGGGAATACCAGAGAGTTTCAGTTACACCAATTTAGGAGCTAACTCCAACCCCGGTCACGACGTTGTCTGTTCTGCTAAGCTGAGTTCAGCCTTTGGTGTCTAGTGGCAGTCTGACTCTGCAGAGGGCTGTGGAAGCCAGAAGAAGGAACCAAGCTACTGATCACAAAGTATCACTTTTTAGGACAGTACCATGATGCATTTTTATAAATAAACGACCTATTTTGTTTATGTGTTATTTCACTTCTAAAAATATGGGGCAACTTTTTAATCCATTAGGAATACATTTTAAGTGACAACAAAGAATGTTAAAACTTTTTAATCTAATGTCTATATAAGTAAAGCTCTAAATAACGAAAAAGTTTTTGGACATGAGAAACTTGAGTACACCTTCAAATCAACAAAAATTTATTGAGTGCAACCTGTCCAAGGCAGTCTGCTGGCAGGAAGGAAAGGAATAATGACTCTTACTTGATGCGTGGGTCATTTGTGATCATGTACATACATACATACATACACACACTCACATTTATGTGCATGTGTTTATATGTGTATCCATCAATCCTTGTCTGCTTCTTTCCTTAATGAGTTTGCATATTAAGATCTTCATTGTGTATAAAACATCTTGAGGCATCTTCTTAAATTCTACCATTTAAGTGACCTGCCATAATCACATTAATGCAATTGTCACTGATGCCCAATGACCACAAAGACGTAAGAATTGCCCTCTGACACAAACTTTGAAACACTTCTGGCTGGGTGCACCTCAGCATTCCTGTGCACTGAGATTGGGACACTCAGTGCATATGCTGTACCTTAGTGGAAAGAGGACATTTGTGTCCATTTGTAATTTATTTTGCTATATGTAGGCAGCCCTCTGTGTAGGGTCCTGTGTATATGGATTCAACAAACAGAGAATAGAAAATATTTCAGAAAAAATTGTTCCCATAATGAACATGTAGATTTTTTTCTTATCACTGTTTTCTAAACAATACAGTAAACTATATAACCAGGAGATGATTGAAAATATATCAGAAGATATTCTTAGGTTAGGTAATGAGTCTTAGGTAAGACTAATTATCATCAAAGTATCAGTTCTTATCAACTTGACCTACCAATTCTTTAATCCTAATCAAACTCCAGAAAGTTATTTTGTGATTTTTTGGTACCCATGGAAAGCCCTGAACAAATCCCCTGGGCATATCGATGAATAACTATAGTTACCAAGCATGCAGACAAATTTACAGAGGTTTCTATGAAACCAGTCCTTTGGATTTCTCCCCTCCAACAATTGTCAGTCATTCCTAAAGCCAAAGGAACATGGGCAAAATTTGACTATCAGTTACCATGATTTATCCAAATTGCTGATCTCTTCTGATTATGTAGATTTGTTAAGAGGCTAGGTTTGGCAACTTGATCCCTTCATTACTTTAGGATAATTTGACAGGGTTTGAACCTCACCTATAAGTGGCTAATAAAAGGCTAATGGTAAATTCAGAGATTTAAAAACTATGTAAAAAGTAAGTTATTATCCTGTGATAACCCCTATGTGGGGAAGGCCGGTAGAAGTTTGGAAAGAGCAAAGGGCTCTGAGGGGTCAACCAGGTGTTAGATAGAGATGGACAGTCATCTTCCTAATTCTTTTTACCTAATATGTTCATATGATTTTTTCTAAACTATTTATATACATCTTATAGAAATGGAAATTAATTAATATCAGTGAAATCACCACTGAATACTAATGATAAGGAAATTTGATTTAGAGGACCAAGGCATGCATTGGTGACTGAGCAGAAAAAGAATTTATAATTTTGTTGATTCCATATATAATTTTATTCCATTTCTCTGGATAAAATTCTAACTATCCACTTCTACATAGTTTATATTTTCGTGCCTGACAGCAGATGTTCACACCTTGCATAGCCACCCCCAAAGGAGAAAGAATATTTGCTGGTGAAACAGGTGAACTTGAGTTTCACATTTTTTTTTTTTCATCTCATTTACAGGGTATAAATGTTAACACCCTGGAAAATATAAAATTTTAATTCCTGCTCCATCTTAGACTTAGGAGATGGTAATTCATTATATTTTTTAAATGTTGAAAAAGGCCACAAAATTAACTATTAATATAAGACTTGGTAGAATGTATATATAATGAACAGGATTGCCTGATTACTTTAAGGATTCCTTATTCAACTTAATCAGAACATGAAACTGTTTTAATGTTTGTGAATTTATTTCTGAATTAGTTTTTTTCTAATCTGAGAGGATTTAAAATAACTATAACTAATGATGAATGATATTTGACCCAGACTTGTCTGATATTGCTGCTTGACCAATCTGCATCCCAGTCAGGTAGTTATTAATTATTTCACTCTTCTTCCTACATGAGGTACAATAGTTTGAGCCCTAGCTTCACTCACTGCTCTTCTACAATAGAATTTCAGAGTTGCTGGAGTTAATTAATTTAGACTTGGCTCCAGCTTGAGTTCATCCTTTCTAAGCCTCCCCTTTACCCGGTCTCAGCAAAACAGTATTACCTCATTTACTGTAATGGCATCCTGGTCATAAAAGCCTTGGTGTTGTTTTACCTGTTAACCCTCTGTGCTCTGACCTGATAGAAAATAATCTCCCAGCATGTACGTAAGTCTTTGCTAGATTTTTCCACAAGTCCTTTCTGTCAGAAACCCAATGCAAGGAACTAAGCTTGTGTACACACACACACACACACACACACACACACACACACACACATACACACACACGGAATCTCATGGTACAAAATGCTTCAATTTCTCTATGATTTAAAAAACAATGGACCTTTTCTCAATGACATCTTAGAAGCTGATATTGTTTGACATTCTTGGTTATTTTCTGAAACTGCTATAAAATGCACACACTTGTCTTTGGAATATAAACTATAAATCATTATTGAGATAAACATTTACAGAGAAGTTATTTTTTTTCATTAACTATAACTGCTTTTTATAGTTTCTCCAAAGAATCTGACCTGCTCTGCAGTGCTCCTGTTCAAACAATGAAATTTTATGAATCGTTGATCAAAACCTGTCTCATACCCATATATTGAAATGCTATAGGGGTTTTTTCCTGGTAGAATCCTTTAAAACACACATGCAATTATGCTATGTCCGTGGACCTTGACACCACAATGAATCTCATCTAGACACATTGCTTAAAATATAATATATGTGTATTTATAATATATTTATAAAGCACTAATTAAAATAACAATAATACAAGGGAAATCAGTAGAGGAGAACAAGCAGATTGGGGAAGAGTAGGGAGAGGGAAATGAAAGGTACTGGGGAATGAGACTGACAAAATTATGTGCATGTATAAATATGACATAGTGAATCTCACTATAAGATAGAATTATAATTCACCAATTAAGAAAAGGAAGTCGAGGCTGGGGATGCAGCTCAGTTGGAAGAATGCTTGCCTCACATGCACAAGGCCCTGGGTTTAATCTCCAGCACCACACACACACACACACACACACACAAAAAAAAAAACCGAATTGAACACATATGATTTCTCTCTCTCTCTCTCTCTCTCTCTCTCTCTCTCTCTCTCTCTTTCTCCCCATTCTCTCTTTCTCACTCCCTATCACCTCTCGCCTTATGTAAATATCCAAGACTTTAAAGATTTATGAATACCTTGGCATTATTTAGTGCCGAGTTTTTGACCTGGTGAATCCACTTGTGAATACTGAAGATGTAATTTACCAGATCAAATCAGATAAAATTTGAATTTTAAATATTATAAAGATGTCAATCTACTGATCACTATGTGACTCTGTAGTATGTACTTCCTCTTTCCTATTCCAATTGCCACAGTACTTAAACACTTTAAAGATGAGTTAAGATCTTCTCTGGAGCCTGGTGGGAGGGAGTGTATTCCTTCATTTTGTCCAGAACTGTCGCTGGGGTTGAGCACAGAGTGACAAGTAGCATATGACCACTGACCTTAAGAGAGTCCTATATCTACCGCACATGGAAGTTCACTTCCCAGATGGCCTCTAACCAGTCCATCCCCTAGTGTAGCTGCTATTTTGACAGGGTTGGTCTGTGTGAACAACAGTGTAAGTGTGTTATAAGTGCAAGTTATAAAGAACCTATGGTTTCCATTATGCAGGATTTCTGGTTTTCTTTCATTCTTGGACAAACTGAGTTACAGAGCGCTACCCTTCAAGAACACTACAGAGAGATTATTTGGAGAGAACTCAAGAGTTCCAAGAACCGGTTGAATGAGCTGAGAACCAAAACTCTCAGTTCTAGCTGAGCATTGGAAGGCAGAAGCCTAGGCCAACAGCTTGAATACAGCCCCATGAGACACCTGAGTCAAAACTGGAGTTAAGTCATGCCTGCCCACATTCTTGACCTTGAAACTCTGAGATAATATTTTTGAAGTCACAATAGATAGCTAATACAGAACAGAGCACTGACATGTAAGCAAGGTTATATCCAATGTTACGCTTGAACATATTTTACCAATATTTTCTTTTTCTCTCTCTATATGCGCACTCATGGGCGCACACACACACACATCTCTATAAATTTGATATTTTTACTCTTTTCAATGTCTTGTATAGAGCATATACTTAGAATGGATTAATAATTGTTTATAATGAAGTTGATAAGTTTGATTATAGTAGATAAGGGTTAAATTTCTAACAGAAAGCTCAGATGATTAGTTCTTTTCTGATTTGGTGATATTGAGGATTGAACTCAGGCTTTGCACACACTAGACAAGTGTTCTACCACTGGGCTACATCCTCAGCCCTAATGATTAGCTCCTAACATTTTCCTACCTATTTTTAATCAAATAAATCAAAACATCTGTTATTAATTTTTCTCTTATCCTTTCAAAGAGGTCAAGCCTGAGACCTCTACCCCAGCTTCTGTAGTTTTACATAAAAATCAACGAAAAGCTTGAATTTCTTAGTGTTACTCAGTTGTTTGATTCCTAGAATGTTCATAGTGTACAGGGTGCCTTCTGATATGTTATTTTAATAAAAGATTTAAATTTATGTTCATCATTTCTACAAAAGTACACTAACTTCCTGCAGATATTGTCTGATATCTTTCTATATTTACTTGTTCATGGCATTATTAAAAAAAACAGTAATAAGGAAGATATAAGGTGATGGAAATTTTAAAGTCTTTAATCCTATGTAGTAAGCTTCAGCTAATTGCTACATTTCAATTAGGTAAATAATTTCTCATTTTCTAAGGGGCAGCTGTGTGTACTAATGAGAACATTTCACTACACAAGATTAATAAGGGAGCTAGAAAGTTTAAGCCTAAATTAAGCTCAACTAAAACTAATGGTAACTGGATTGCTATGCACTGGAGAGTTAGAGAGTATAACAGTGTTTGTCATAATGTCTGAAACACGATGGATAATCAATTGCTGTATTTTAAAGTGCGGACATTACCATCTGTGGATAACTTATTCAGTAGAAGATAACACTAATTTCTCAAACACTATTTTTGCATTTTATATCTTAGAAGATATGTCTGATTTTTAATTTTGTTTTGATGGATTTTCATTTTGTTTTATTTGATGGTCTTTTGTTTATTTAATTGTGTGTATTCTGTTTTTGTGTGTGGTACTGGAGATTTAGCCCAGGGTGTCATTCATACTAGTCAAGTAGTTTATCAGTGAACCACATCCCCAGCCCTCATTTTATACATTCTAATAAATATTCTAATATATTGAGAGATAAGTATACATGAATTATATATAGAAAGAAATAGAACTACATAGTTTTGTGTGTGTATGTGTACATATGTAAACAATACTGGTATAAATCACATTATTTACACAGATAAAATATAGATCTTAGTATTACAAAGATATCCATCTCAAGTCATGAAGACAGGCTTCTAGTTTTAGGTTTCTGAATTGTTTTTCATGAGTAAATTTTACTATGCTTTCAGCTTATAGCTTTGTTTCTTAGAATGAATATTTCAAAATATAGTAACTAGAGATTGTTTAGACAATTATTAAAGCAAAGAAAAACTTCAATAAAATAAATGGTGGATAGGCAGCTAGTGGCAGAGTTATAACATAGGAGGAATTTAAACCAAATTATTTGAATACTGGGTTAAGAAGATACTTAATGCAGAAATAAAATTTGGTAAGAAAATTAGCATCTGACATTGGCAGCTAAAATCTAAACATCGAGGATGACTTTATGCCAATGTTCAATTTTATTAAAAAATTGTTTTGATCACAAGCATCTCTTTAAAATTCATTTGAAGAAAAACACTTCCAAACGTGCTTTTCCATTTCTCATCAGAAATAATGTTATAAAATATAAATTTATTTTTCATTTTTGTCATAAAAAGTTACAAACATAAAGACAGAGTTGCTATTTTTGTAAAACTTTCACTCCATATATGAAATTTCTGTAGATTTCATTCTATTTCAAATAGTAGGAGCCAAGCAGCAGAGATGTGAGTACCCATCTCTCAGGCTCTCTGTATGTGTGGCTATACCCTTGAATATGGCCATGACCTTCCATCAGCCCCTTCACTCAAATGGAAAAAATTAAAAATATTATGTTCCATAAATGCTGCAACAACAGACATCACAGAGATGCTGAAAATGGAGTGACTGAAGTTGTAACTAATTAACAGCAATTAAAACCATTTACTATTAAAAAAACAATGTATATTAGTTTTTATTATTAGTGCTAATTTCATGTCTTAAACTGCCACCATATTATGGTATAATTAAGTATAACTAATGATTAGATGCAAATGTTTGTAGAAAATTGTGTAAGAGTTTCAGAGCATAAAAATGTCAAAGCATTTTAAAGGTAATTTTTAAAAAGTGTAATTGTTTATCCAAATAACCTTCTGAATTCAAAACATTTTATAATTTGTGAGTCAAATATTGTTTGAGGGATAAATTCAAACTTCAAAAAATTCCTGAAGGCAGAACTTTTTAGTCTTTAGAAAACTTTGATCCAAATATTTTGCTATAAAAATTCATGTTTTAATCTATTTAAACAAGCTATCAAATAGATCCTTGGTAGGTATTTGATATTTCCAAATGTTGCTGTTTAAGAAGTCATGTTTTGTGTGGCATGTGTATATGTACATGTTTGTATCTTCATGTGTATAGTGACACAAACTGAATACTACACAGAAGTGTTCTGATTAAAATAAATACAATTATTCTTAATTCTAGTAATGAAAAGATATTAAGTATTACTATTTTAGTATATTTTTCCAGTACTTACATAGTACATTCTTTCTGAATATTATACAATCCAGTTATTATACATAGTGTATTCCCCCCAAACACACAGAATTCTCCATCAACCAGTAAATACTAATAGCATGTGTAATGTGTTATATGAATAATACCTATTACTTATTTAGATTGCATAAGTATAAAGTTGTATCTTAACGTTAAATTTTCTCTTTTCACAGATAAGAAAATGTTAGGACTTAGGATAGTTTTATAGTGATATTTAAGCAATAGGCTACATTATAAACACACTACAAATGCCAAGTAACATTTGAAAACATAAGAACTTTCTAGTAAATTTTAGCTATTCTAAGCTTAAACTACTTTTGGGCTTTGAAAAAAATCAAAACCCCAAATAGGAACTGCATGTACTCATATTGGAAGTATAAAACATTAACCACAAGAAGGTAATTATTTAAAAGCAACAAGACGTAAGGTCTATTTGGCTTGAGATTCCAGCATTGAAACCTTACCAGATCATACCCGGACCCATGTGCCCAGTACTCAGTGATCATACCTCGGAGCAAGCACTCTAATCTGGGAAAGCATAGGCAAATAGATCCACACAGAACTGGCTGACCATTCCTTGAACCTGATGTATTAAGGTATTTTTTTTTCCAGCTAGAAATCGTTTTATGCTATTATCTATTTACCGGTATGACCTTGCTATGAAAATAAAGAGTTCAGACCTAAATACTGTGTTCTTTTTCTAATGTATTTCAAAATACAGAATTAATGATTAATACAGAATAGAGAACTAATTAAGTAATTAATTACTTTAAACAAAATAGTATTTGCATAAACTATCAGACTGCTGGGATACAAAGGGGTTCCTAAGATTTTTTACAAAATAAACTAAAATGTCTGAATTGAAGAGCTTTAAGAAAATGTTTGTTTTGTGAAATACAACATTTATACCCACACTAACATAATTTTACATACTACAGAAGCAGTGTATCCTCTAGAAAAAAATCATAAGAATCATATTACCAGAAAGCAGCAGAAATGATAACTATTTATACATGTGCTTATTTTCTCTTTAGAACAAAGCTATTTTAGTATATTGGTGTTATTTTTAGTTTAGAATTTTATAGCTTAATTAATGAAATAAATAGAAAGCAGTATCTTGTGATTGACAGTTTGGGAGATTTTTTTCTTCAAGTTCTATCATAATTATTATTTTCTTGTGTGCAATTAATAGGCTTATTTATTTTCTATACCCACTCTGCAAACTTGCAAGTGTATATACACAGTACTTTTTTTGGCGGGGGGGTGGGTGGGTACTCGGGATTGAGCTCAGGGGCACTTAACCACTGAGTCACATCTACAGCCCTTTTCTTTTTTTATTTTATTTAGGGACAGAGTCTCACTGAGTTGCTAAGTGCCTTGATAAGTTACTGAAGCAGGTTTTGAACTTGAGACCCTCGTGCCTCAGCCTCCAGAGTCACTGGGATTATAGGCATGTGCCACCATGGCCGGCTATACACAGTTCTTTAATCAAAAAGAGCTTCAGTGTACTGAGGAAATGAATGAGCTAAACGAACCCAGGGGGTCAAATATTACAGAAAAGTGATGATAAAACTCAATCACTAAAAGTTTTCAAAAAAAGAATATTTGATTACAAAGGAATGATCATGTTGGCATGAGAATTCTCTCTGATAGTAACTCTAGATACAGCATTGTTTCTATAAAGAAATGTCTTCCAAGTTCTGAGGAATCTCTTTGGAAAGTTCCACTTGAGTTACAGTGCTTTATTATATTGCATCAATTCTATGGCTTCAAATACAAGTCTTGATTCTGCAATATCAAATACATCAAGAATTAGTTATTAGTTTTCAAGTTTTGAGGTCAATCCCAGATAAAGTAGAAAAGGCTTAATTAACAGCATGGTATATACATAGCACAAAACCCTAGTCACAGTGTGGCAAACAGACGTTGGTAGATGCATTGAGAGAAACTAATACTAGGGAAAAAAAAGATAATAATTTCTCACATTGAATAGTGGGAAGTTAAAATATCATAAGTAGATTGTGTACAGTTAGAGTATAAGCAACATAAATTGTTTCTTAATTTAAAAATAGACCTGCCAAAATTTTAACCTAGACAAAGAAATAACCATAATGAAAAAGGTTTATTCTTTGTCTATCAAGAAGAGAAATGATTTTTTTGAAGTTTATCATACAAGAAAAAGAGAAACAATTGCAATCTAGAATAATGAAAGTAACTGGAGAATGAATTAAAAATATGATTTTAGAGTTAGAAATAGTTAGTTATTTCAGGGGAGTAGAACTGAAGAGAAGGGTACAATTCGACACAGATACATAATAATACATCATGGCATTTTCCGGATGAAACTGAAGGGGTCTAGGTTGTGAGCAAGGGACATTTGGTCTCTACTTGATATTATTGAATCTTTTATTTTTTTTAAGAACACATAAAAATGGGATCCTTTATAATTAAAATGAAAATAATTATTGGAACATATTTTATTAAAGTAAAATCATGACTAAATATTATAAAAACAAAAAATGAAATCAGTAGTCTCTAGTCATGGCTTTGCCTCTTACGCCTTTTGATAATGGAAAAATCTTTTGATCTCTTAACCTCAATTATTTTTTATTAAAAATAGGATATTAATACTGCCCTCATAGTCTGTGTTATTATGAATAGTGAGATACGATAAATGAAGAATGTTTGATAAATAGATGTCTGAGACACATGTAAAGAAAGTCTTGGAAAGTCTGTTCTTTTGCTGCAGAATTATGATATTACTTAATTGGGCTTCTCAGTCTGAAAACAAATACAGATTGTTAATTTAGAAATGTAAAGATGGTTATTTTGAGAGTGTTAAGTATTATACTTAACACATAAGTATAAGTGTTATACTTTACTAAAATATAATTATTTTAGTAGAAAGAAAACGATTTCAGACTCCACCTTTTGTATTTAATTTCTACAGGGAACAAAAAATAAATAATTTGTTTTTCAAATTCTCTGTTCTTTGCTTTTCTCATGTATTTTGCTCAGGCTCAAAGCAATTGTTCAATAAAATGACCTGAAATTTGGAAGATAGTGAAGACTATCCCTAGCTAAATATGAATCATACTTAATTTCTAACTTTTATTTCATATTCACAAAGCACAATTTTCAGTAATTTATCAGAAAATCTGGATTCAAATTCTCGAATAGCTATGAGAATAGCTTTCAAGTTGTATGATCTTTGAGAAAAAAAATTTAATTTATTTTTAACTTGGAATTTCTTCCTTTTTAGTAGGGGAGGGGCATACCACACTTATCTCCATAGTATCTCAGGGAGAAACAATTATAATAATTCAAAATAATCTGTAAAGATAAGTTTAGAACCAAATACAAAATATGAATGTAAGTACCTAAATGATTTTAAATACTTAGTGTTTTCCTATTAAATAAAAATATGTCACAAAGCATCATATTTAAAATCATAAAGGGAGTTATTTAGTATGGCTACTTTAGTTAATCATTTTATTCTTCTTACAACTATATGAATTGGTCTCAATGGTCTTAGAGGCCTTAAGGGAAAACTCTGCTTGGAAGATAAGCAGCAAAAGGTGTATTTTCTCTATTTCATATTTTTTACAAGGTCTGTATTGCTACTCATTTATCCATAAAGTAGTCTCAAGGTATTTGTGAGAATATTTCAGCAAAGTCTCTTTTTTCCATGTAAGGAAGGAATAATAATTAGAACAAATTTTGTTAACTAGAATGTTAAACCGCTAGTTTAACTTTAGAGTACTGAACTTCAGAGCCTTTGAATCCAGTCTTATATTTTCTCACCAGCTAAACTCTGTGTGACCAGAAAATTCACTTGCCTTTCCTGTTTCTGAATTTACTTATTTGTGAACAGAGTGTCCTGCTAAATGATCTAAAGTTTCTTCCACTTAACTATTTTTCATCCACTATTTTTATTTCTTAGTTTCACAACATAAATTACCTTATCCTGGGTCATATCATATAGTTTCAACTTGTGGGTAGGAAGAAGAAAGTATTAAAACAGTTGGTGATCAAATTAATCAAATGTTTACAATAATAACTTCAGAGTCAAGCTACTAACTGCCATTAGAATTGACAACTTGAAAACCTTAAATCAATCATGACATTACATCAAATAGAGTAGATACAGCTTTAACACAACTCTGTAGATCAACTAGAGTTTTATTTTCCATTAGAAACAAATGCCTTGCTTTTTGAGTAGAGTACCTGTTCTCTGTATTTTAAGCATTGACTTCTGCCAACATTCATTTTTTATAATGATATCTCTTAAGGCATATTAAGGAGAAATTCTACTGACCAAGTTAATGAAGTGAACCTTAGCTGTCTTTTTATGAGCATTGCCAAAATGAGTTGCATAGATAAAAGGAATCAGATATTTATCAAGAAACAACAGATAGTACAGACTCTGACATGACATAAGAAAACCATCTTTGGTTTTGACTTGGGTTTCAGGTTCTCTAGAACAAGAGAGTATAGAAAAAAAAAAAATTGGAAGAAAGTTGCCGAAAGAACACGGCTGTTTCAGAGTGTATTATTCTCTTTGATATTTTCACTCAGAAAATAAAAAGTTATAATGAACTTTTCTCCACTGAAGAAATTCTTTGGATTATTTATATGATGTTAGAAATGTGTGCTATGCACATTAAATCTTAAATCCTTATCTACGAGTCCAAGATTGGCATAATATATTGACTGACATAGTCCTAAATAACCTAAAATAGCTACACATTCCAGCAAGTCAAGTTTTGAACTAAAATAAATTATGTGACCCATTACCTTAAAAAGGCAATTGGAAAAACAACCTATAGCCTAGAATATATCTAATGGTAGAATAATTCAAAGAGGAATAAAAATAACAATATGTACATGACTCATGAAAGTCTTTAAATAAATATTTTTCTCTTACAAATGTGATGTTTAGAGTCAAATGGATTTATTTGGTCTTGGTTATAGTTATTTATTAATATTCTAATATTTTACCAAATAGTAAACCTTATTAGTTCAAATTCCTGAGTATAACAGGCATATATAATCATAACTCCCCTAGTAATACTTATTCATATGTATACACACTGGAATACACAGAAGCTATCTTTAGTTGGGTATTCAGGGATATCATTACTCTTTAGAATTCACCATTAGATCCATTTTGCATGTTCTTCTCCCTGTATTCCCCTTCCTTTCACGTCTAGCCTAAAGATAGTAAATTAAACTGAATTACTCTTAGTTAAATAGTTGAATGATTCTAAGAGAAGGAAGGATCTAGATCCATCCTTGGTGTCTTGATAAGTAGGGAGATACCAGTCAGAAAGAAAGATTCCATGAGGAGGTGTTTTATATTGTGGCTGAACAGACAATATACCTTGTGTAATGGCAATTTATTTTAAGACTCTTATTTAAACTCTTTAAATTGGGCAAAGGCTAAATGCCAGTCTCTATACTTACCACTTTTACATTATTATCT
Organism: Urocitellus parryii; assembly: GCF_045843805.1. Classification (NCBI taxonomy): domain Eukaryota; kingdom Metazoa; phylum Chordata; class Mammalia; order Rodentia; family Sciuridae; genus Urocitellus; species Urocitellus parryii. The sequence goes on along the minus strand of NC_135539.1, from coordinate 71,574,457 downwards.
CGTGTAATAATCAGGAAAACCTTAAGAAGTGGGTAATTGTTTTCATACTGTCTAGGCATGAGCTGAAGTGCCAGAGATTAATGCCATTTCCAAATGCCCACAGATGATAAATGATAAAGCAGATATTTTACCAGGTATTAATTAATTCTGATGGCTATCCTATGTCTATCATATCACCTTAAGCATCTAAAAGTCCATATATATATTTTTTTTCTTCATTCAAGCAGTTATGGGACTTTGGGCAAACTCAACAGGGCGGAGGTGATAGCTAAGTTTTTCACTATTGCTACTGAGTGAGTGAGTGCTCAATAGGCATCTTAAAATCAATAAAGTCACTTACTCCTATTGAACTTATGTATGTATCAATAAAATCAAGTTCAATCAGGTTTTTTATCCATAAGGTAGTCTCAAGTTTTTGTTCCTAAATCCGAGGATTGTTGGAAAACAAAAAATTATACTGCAGAAGAAAGCAGATTCGAAAAGTTAGAAAAGAAGTGTGGAAGGCTTTGTTTTCATTCACATTCACTACTCAACAATAAAGCTATGCTAGAGAAATACATTGCTAGGCAATTTCACTGCTGTGTGAACATCTCAGAGTGTATTGTGCAAGTAAGGATAGCACAGGCCCATCACCCAGCATGGCATCTAGATGCAGTCAAGAGACACTGTAAATGTGCTACACCAAGCTGCACTGGCATAACATAGCATAGCATGGTTTTATATAAAATTGTTTTTATAAATACAAGGGATACACCATAAAATAACAATTAAAAGTATAGTATAATAAATACATTAGCCAGCAACATAATCACTTATCATCATCATCAGGTTTTCTGTGTCATACATAATAACATGTGCTATACTTTTATGGGACTGGCAGCAGCGCCATGGGTGTACACACATCAACATCACCATGCATGTGTAGTACTTTGCACTATGGTGTTAAGGAGAATATAAGCTCACTAGATGATGCAATTTTTTTTGCTTATAGGATGACCTTCAGTCACCTATGTGGTCAGTTCTTGACAAAAATATTATCATGCATGACTGTATTTATTACTGATAGTGCATGACTGTATTTATTACTGATAGTGCATGACTATATTTATTACTGATAGTACATGATTATATTTATTACTGATAGAAGAAAATAAAGAGAAATAATAGATCTGTAGTGAAAAAAAATCATCAGGATCGTAATTTGGAGCAAGTCTCACAATTTCTAGAGAAAATATGTAGTTTCTTAATATATAGTAGACTTGAATTATGAAACATAAGAAGACTTGTCCATGGGCAGGAAAAGAAGAAAACTATTCAGACATGAGAGTACTTGTTTTAGCTTAACACATGGAGGGCAACCCTACTAGAATCACCGAAAGGAATACAAGCTGAGTCCATCATCACAGTGAGAATGAAAATAGATACCATAGTGTGGAAGAAATGTCAACAAGATGCAGAAAGACAGGAGGCAAGTAGAGGCAGGGAATGGACTCAGGAAAGCAAAGAGGCTGAAACAAAGCAAAAAGGAGACTAATATGCACCAATATGGTTGGCTACCACAAAGACCAGGATGCAAGGTGGAATTCAAGCAGGAGAAAATGTTGGAAAAACAGATTATAGGTCCCTTCCTGTATCCCAGTGCAAGGCTACAGATTTTCTTTCCATTGGAATCTCTGTGGAAAAAAGAAGCGCTGGCCTCATGCAGAGAAGGCACCTTCACACTGTCAACTGAATATCAACCACTTCTACTCAGTTATGGGATCCTGGTATCTAAGGTTAGATCTGCCAGGTTAGAGAATTACACAAAGACATCTGAATGCCTCCAAAGAGATATCAGAAAATGATAATTTGACATTTTGAATGCACCCCCAAAGGAAATGCCCCATCAGCATTCAGAAAATCCTGATCTTATGCACAGAACTTCCAATAAGCAGAAACAGTATGCCCAGTATGAGCCACCAAATAAACAGAACAGAGCTCAGAGGAGGCAGAGAAAAACTACTACAGAGAGACTTCTAAGAGCCTACAATATCCTCACATAGCTAAAAGAAAATGTATCCATAAGAAAGGAACAGAATTCTTTCAAAGGAAAAGTAAATGATGTTCAAAAAAGAAAAAAGAAACAAGAAAGAGTACATGGAGATTAAAAATGTGATAGCCCCAAGCTTAAAATGAGTAGGAAGTTTAGAAAATAAATGAGGACTTCTATAAGAAAGAAGATAAACAAAAAAAGGAAATAAATAGAAAACTATACAATAAGAGAATTAATCAGTTCTGAATGAAAAACGTTTGGCTAATAAATAGTCTAAGACTAGAAGAAGGAAATGAGTAATCAAAGTTCCAAACAGAGAAGGCAGAGAAAGTGGAGGGATAATACTAAAAAAATCATACAAAAATATTTTTCAGAATGAAAAAGATGCAGATTTACAGCATAAAAACACCAAGCGTCCCCAACACCAAATGGATGAGAAAACAGTCTCACAAGAAAACATGCCTGGTGAAATGTCAAGACGCTGGGCATAAATAGATTTTGAAGGTTTCAAAAGTTAAAATGTCACATACCCAAAAATGGGAATCAGAGCAATTTCAGGTGTACCAATAGGAATCCTCAAAGCTAGAAGTTAGAGAATTAAGTGCCTTCAACTGCTCTTGCTATCTCTGAAGTTACTGTACGAGAATATCATCTGTTATATCATCTGTTAAGTAGAAGTGAAAAAAAAAGTCTCGGCATATTGGTAGCCCATACATCTTTTCTTAGGGGCTTGCTGAAACATATGCATAAAAGTATACATTTCAACACTGAAGGGAAGGAAAAAGGATTTCAGTGACAAAGATGTCCCAGTTCAACAGCTGTGCCAGAGGACTGTGGGGCAGCAAGCCTATCCAGGAGCAGGGGCTGGGGTGTGGGGTGGACAACAAGAAGGGTATCGTCTTAATGCAGAAATGCAATAGGAAATGACTGATGGGTGTCTTTATTGAGGGGGTTTATGAAGACTTCGAAGGAAATTTGGGGGTGAGTTCATAATGCATACTTAGAAAACTACACCAAGGACAAAATGAGACCACGGTTCATTTTGTTAGAAAGTACCCCAGAACAAAAGGAATCAATTTGTGTGTGTGTGTGTGTGTATGTGTGTGTGTGTGTGTGTGTGTGTGTGTGTGTTTCAGCAGTGAATAGGGTTTACATAGTTATAGTCATGAATATAAAGAATGTTGATTTAACCAAAAATTGCTATTTTGGGAGAGTACAGGGAGGCAAAATAAATGAGTATGATTAAAAATACTGGACAGTAGGGGTGAGATATAGAGGAAGTAGGAAAAAGCTGAACCTTTGTTTTTCAGTAGCAGCTCAGTGGGCATCAAAACCTCAAACATAAATAAATTAATTAAGTAATTAAAAAAGGAAATGGAAGAAGAGAAATAGCTGTATGTCTTTTAAAATTGTGGAGATTCCTCCTTGCTAAAACAATTGGAATAATTGAAGTAGTTTAATGTGGGGAGCAGAAATCAAGAATGAAAATGAATAAGGCAAGAAAGTGATGTTTCATATTATAAGCACCGGATGTTTTAAACCATGACCTTCTTTGATTCTAGCAACAACAACAAAAAAAAAAAAGTGTAAAAATAAATTCTCAAGCAGAAAAATAAGGCAACATTTTTGCCGACTAGCAGCCATGATTTCTTCGTATAGAGTGATCACTCTCCACCTTAAATTTGGTCTGAAATCCATCAATAAAAGAGAAAATAGATGGTAGAAAATTCCACTCACTACCTGTTATAACATGGCCCAGGAGATAAGAATGACTAATCATTTAAATTTGTTGAAAAAATCAAAAGAATAATATTTCATGAAATGTAAAAAATCCTATGAATCCTATTTTGAGTACTCATTAATAAAGTTTTGTTGGAACCTGTCACACTCATTTCTTTTTGTGCTGTGTATGATTGCTCTCACACTCAATAACAGAATCAAGCAGTTGGAATTATATGACCCACACATTCTAAAACATTTACTGTTTGAGCCTCTAGAGAAAAAAGAAAAAGGGGGCCAAGATTGTAGCTTAGTGGTAGAGCACTTGCTTAGTACATGTGAGGCCCTGGGTTCCATCCCCAGCACCACATAAAATAAATAAGCAAAATAAAGCATTGTGTCCATATACAACTAAAAAAAAAAAAATTTAAAAAGAAAAAGTCTTGTGTGCTGCGTTATGTGGCCCTCCGCCAAATCCATGCGCACCCGAACCTTATAGTTATAACATTATTTGGAAGTGGGGTCTGTGCAGATATAATAAAATCAAGATGAGGCTATACCAGATTGGAATGGGCCTGAAATCCCGAATACAACCAATAAGAAATGACAAAGATTTCCAGCAACCACTAGAAGTAAGGAGAAGAGCAAAGACCACATCCCCCTTCGGAGACTCCAGAACAACCCCAACCTCACAGCTCCTGGATTTCTGACTTGCAACTGCCCAGAACTGAGAAAGAATACATTTTCTTCCATCTGTGATCTTTTGTTATAGCAGTCCTTGAAAATGAATAGACTGGGAACAATCAGGACATTTAACACACATAGCTGAGTTTACATGACAGCATGCCCATTATGATGGTTAGCCACCAGAAGACATTATAATTTATTCTATATCGAATTATGTTTTGTACATACTGACCTCTAAATTCCTTGTCATACTGTGATAAAACTCCATCAGTAAACAAATAGCATGGAGCACGGTGACAAGGCCAGAGGGAGAGGAGATGGAAGGGAACATGGTGGGGAAATACTTAATACTCAAGATAACATCATGGACTTAAAAGATGCCGTTTGCAACACGATGATAAGCAGAAACAAAGTCAGTAGTTTCTAGATCTATGGGAGTTTAAAAAGCAGGAAAGAGCCCGTGGGCTGGGACATGTACTCACTGAAATAGGGTAGACTGACCCTCCAGGAGCCCTGATGGGTACAGCTCTGGCAGGGGAGGTGGCCCAGCTGACCTGATCTGTCCTCTGCGGCTCCAATTTCTCACTACTGAGTTTCCACCATCTGGCAGAGAACTGAGCTATTTTTCCTACATGTCTTTCGATTGAAGGTGAGGGGTGTCTGCGGCATGAATAAGATGACATTTTATTAAAACAAGTCTTGTGGATTGTATACTTCATTTATTGACATAAATAATGAGCAGAAACATCAGATTGACTTCTATATCCCATTAGTATTTATAGGCCTTTAGAGGCAGCGTTCACAGTTTTCTAGATTAAAAGATTATTCTTTCTACACACAAGTTTCAAAGTTGAAACAACAGCATGTTTTATAAATTCTTACAAATTATTTTTATAAAAAGTCTGAAATAAAACAGCTGAGTTAGATTAATTTTCTCTGTGTGATTTTCTTTCATGACAACCCCATCCTCAAACCCATAGGATGAAGAAGAATACATTTTAGAGTTGAAAGACTATCCATGTTAAGACTACAAAATAATTTTCTTTTCCTCTAAATGATATCCATTTTATCTGTCTACCACTGTCTACTTTTATCCAAAGATAACAGAAATTAATTATTTTTCAACAGGATCACCTCCCAGGGTCTGAAAAAAATTTAAAAATCTAGTCAGACTTTTTGGGTTAAATAAGAAACACTGAATATTTCATATGTTTAATGAAGTATACATTATCAAATGAGTGCATGTTCCAAGTACCTTGACAGTGACCTATTAATAGTACCCACCAACATTTTTCTAAGCTGTAATGTTGTTTGCAATGGTCCAAATTCACTAAAATTTTATATTTGGATAGATGTGAATGTTTGGTTTATTGCCTTTAATCACTTCAGGGCCACCTAGAAAATTGGTTCCCACAGTTCTATGTCACTCATGAAGTCATACAAACCAGGAGGAAGGTGGCACTGTTGACCCTTCTGTTGTTATGCACCAAAATTTAAAGGTAATATGATAAGAGTCTGGGATACAGAAACAAAGCTAGCTTATGTGTAACCACATAACCAAGAGAGTGACAGACAAAGATGCTATAGAATGGAAATAGATAATTTCAGACAAGAGGAATGGAAAATGAACCCACCTGCCCTATCTCCCGTACAATAGCATGTTCATACCTTTCTGATCTCCTTCTTTTCTTTTTCACCTTTAAAGGCAAATAAAGAGCTTTGTTGTGTAACACACAGTGAAACCGTCTGAGAGTGTTACTAATTCCTTCAATTTTTTTTCAAACACAATAAGTATGTAAGACTCTTGTTGTGTGCTTGAAAATCCCACACCAACCCTTGGAAGAAGCATTTTGACATCAGATGCATTAGGAATGGCTCATTAAATATTTATTTATCTTTATTGGGCCATACTAATAACTCACATCCCCTCTATAGTGTTTTCCTATTTGTTAAAAACCATGAAAATGATTTAAAATAAAAAGACAAACTGGCATTTACAGGTACAGAATATTCCACATGAAAATGCTTGCTTTTCATGACTAAGATGTAGTTGAGTTCATGTGGATGTATTAAGATATCAAAATATTAATTATACTTTAACTTCATGAACATAAGCTTCAATTTACAAAGATCTGAAATACACTGCAGATATTCATGATGAATTAAAAATTGCTTTCTAAAAAAAAGTAAGGAACAACTGTGTACTACCACTTTAAAAATAAAATTCTCTTCTGATGTCCCTTTGATTTTCAAGAGATCTGCCCCCACCTTTCTTTTCCTTTTCCTCTCTAGCTTGAGAGAAAACATAGAACCCTTAACCTTCTGAGTTTGATTTGTTTCACTCAACGTAATGGTCTCTAGTTCCATCCATTTTCCTGAAAATGGCATAATTTCATTTTTATTTATGGCTGAATAAAACTCCATTGTGTATATATACCACATTTTCTTTATCTATTCATCTGTTGATGGATGCCTAGGCTGGTTCCATAGTTTGGCTATTGTAAATTGTGCTGCTACCAACATGGGTATAGATGTATCACTGTAGTATGAAGACTTCAGTTTTTTTTTTTTTTTTTTTGGTGCTATGGATGGAACCCAGGGCTTTGTGCATGCAAGGCAAGCACTCTACCAACTGAGCTATATCCCCAGCCTAAGACTTTAGGAGTGGTATGCTGGGTCATATGGTGTTTCCATACTTAGTCTTTTGTGGATCCTCCAAACTGATTTCCATAGTGGTTCTTCTACTTAACAATCCCACCGACAGTGTAAAAGTGTTCCCTTCTATCTACATTTTCCATCATTTGTTATTATCTGTATTGTTGATGACTGCCATTCTGACTGGTATGAAATAAAATCACACAGCACCTGAATTTTCTTTTAAGAGAGAGAATTTTTTTAATATTTATTTTTTAGGGTTTTTTTGGTGGACACAACATCTTTATTTTATTTGTATGTGGTGCTGAGGATCGAACCCAGCACCCCGCGCATGCCAGGCGAGTGCTTTACTGCTTGAGCCACATCCCCAGCCCACAGCACCTGAATTTTATGAAGCTATAAACATAATGTATATTTAATTTCCTGTTTTAATATTTTAGGTCATATTATTTTATAATTATTTTTTCCTTCTGGCTAAACTTTCTTTTAAAGTTTAAAATTTTTTATTTTGATGTAAAAAGCAGAAACAACAACATGGATGAATTTTTAAAAACAGTCCTGAATAATTTTTCACAAAGTAACTTTCTATTTGATACTTATATTTCATAATATATATTATTTAAGCTGAGTTGACAAGTTATTCTAACATACTTTGGGCTAGCAAGTTAATAAGCTAAAATCTTTTTATCAGCATCTTTTCTATTTCAATGTTATATTTCACGTACAATATACTGTTATTCAAACAATGTGGAAAAAAATTAAATGCTACTTGAACTGAAATAAAGCAAAAGTCATACATCTCTGGCTACTGACAACACTTTTAGTAACATCATTTCCCCCTATCCCTAGAGTCTCAATTATTTATGCACAAGATTGAATCGACTGAACTAAATAAATGATCCAGGTATGGATTTTACCACTGATAAATAGAAGCATTTTTATTTTTAAAGAGAGGCAAAGTGATTAACTTAGAATAAAAAATCTAAAATGAAAGGATTCATTCAAAACCTGTTCCAGAATCAGACATTTGGTTCAGCACTGATTACCAGGAGCAAGGAGAAGCAGAACATGAGTAATACACATGTTCCAAAGAAAAGTGGCCCAGGGGAGGATGAAAACAAGAAAGTTTAGAAAACACTATGGAAAACATAAGTATAGGTGACAAGTCATGACACATGCTCAATTGAGACATTGTTAATTTTTTTCATGGTATACATATCAGCACCAATAATAAAATGAAACAGTTCAATCATTTGCAAAACAAAAGACTACCTGATATGAAGTTAGGATATTTGGAAGATATGAAGGCTATCCTTTTTAGAGACTTGCTGTAGGAACTTATTTTCCTCACTTATAAAGAGGAGATGATAATTGCCATGATTGCTCTTCATAATCAGTTAACATTTATGTATTGCTTACTCTGAAACAAGTCTTTTCCATGTATTTCATATATGTTATATTAATTCCTATACTCTTTAAAAATCCTAGGGGCTGGGGATGTGGCTCAAGCGGTAGCCCGCTCGCCTGGCATGCGTGCAGCCTGGGTTCGATCCTCAGCACCACATACCAACAAAGATGTTGTGTCCGCCGAGAACTAAAAAATAAATATTAAAAAAAATTTCTAAAAAAAAAAAAAAAAATCCTACACAGTAGGCACCAATATTACCATTTTACAGTAGAAGGAATTGGGGAAAGAGATATGCAATGATTTGCCCAAAGAATAGTTTTGTAAACGGTGGAACAAAGTTAGAATTAGGCCTCTGGTTCTGAAATCTGTACTCCTACCACAAGACAATGTAGGAAAGCATTGGGCACATAGTAGGCCTATGAAATTACTGCTCCCATCCCCCAAACATCTTCCAAATCCAAACACAATTGCTTGGAGATGATTCTTATTCTTCTCAGTATATTTAGATGTTACATGATGGGATAGATATGAAAACACTTGTTATCTATAATATGGCAAATATGAATAGATTATTTTTATCAAAGTCAATAAAGGGAAGGTGATGTCTTAGAATAATGGGTCACATGTAGGAAATTGGTGTATCTTGCAGCAAAATCCACCATCTATAAATAATAGGCTATTTTCATAAAACACATCAGTCATGGTACACTCCAAATCTACAATCTTAAAGGATACATTTTGTCCTACTGAGATGTGTGTGGGGAAGTTTCCTGTGTATATCATGTTGAAAATAGTAAATGTTTCCCTGGGGACCAATTAAGCATGATAAATCTCAAGTTGTTCCTCATAAAGCAACTGAGTAAGCAACAAATTGTTGAAAAGTCATTTTAAGATCATGCTTTCTTAGAAAGCTCGTGCTTCCCACAGTAGCCGTGGCACCATCATTTGATATAATTTGAGTTATTTTTATAGGTCATGATAGTTCTGTTTTTATCAAGAAATTCCCATCCAAACCAGATTAATCTTCAGAAGAAAATGGAGACCATAGATGGCTATTATAGGACCTCTTTGAAATAAAGATGAATTAGTCAGACAATGTCTCTCAAGGTCTTTGGGGAACAAAAGTTTGCCTAAATGAACATATTATGAATCAACCAAGTATTTACTGAGGTCTTAAAATATATCTAACTTGTATGAAAACACCAGGGAGAATTTGAAGCTTTTACCTATAATAGGGAAACAACAACAACAACAACAAAAACAACAAAATCAAATAATCACAGGATGTTACAAGGTGCTTGGCAATATAACCAGCACTTCAATAAGTGATTTCTGTGGATTATTTCATTTAAGCAACAAATATAGGACAAAGTAAATTGGAATGAGTAAATTGGAATGATTTTTTTTAATGAAAGAAACTAAATTCTATATTACTACCATTATTATCCTCTTCTGCCAAAATCTATCTAATAGGCTAGATTTTACTAATTTCATACTTTATAATGTTAATAGCCACAAATTTGAAATTCTAACCAGAGCTAGAATTTTATTTCCCAAATATTACATGGATTAGTTTTTCTATCTTTTTAATTAGGGAACATTACGTGGATGATTTTTATTTCAGTTTTGAATCAATGTCTGTATAAAATGAAATGCTACCATTAGATACACACTTTTGAGGGAAAGTTGAGCCTGGTTAAAGACAATAATATTTTTCTGGTGTCATAAAAAAGGTGAATAAGTCGCAACATAACTGAAAACTATTTTTGCTTAATCTTGCATTAGTATTTTACATGGTACTGACACTTTGTTCTCAGTCCTTAACTAAACTCATATAATGCAAACTGTATTTATGTTTTCCAATGTATACTGACTGTGACTGGTATTGACGGTCCACCAATATCTATGACCTATGAGCACATAAAAAAAAAATAGCAACATCTCCCAATAATAGAAGGTACAGAAAAACTCCCCACAAAGTTTCCTCTATCAGCTGTAAAGACTTTAGTTTTCCTAAGATTGTTGATGGAGACTGAAATCTAGAGACATGTTGATAGGAACTTCTCTCTTTTCATATGGCTGCTAGTATCTTAAAGGTAAATGGATTCAGATGTATCTTAAAGTGCAAAATTTGCTTTGTTTATCTTGACACAATTCTGTTCTCCCTTTTATTCTGTGCCAGATACTAAATGAATGTATATACAGAACATTTCTGTCTAAAGGGACCCTTGCCTTCCCAATAACAATATGCTGCATAACTTTCTGTTAGCCTCAGGGTTCTGCTCCTTGGCCATACACAGCCACAGGCAGAATCTCGTTCTACATTCAACCAAGTGCCCTGTCTTTCCACTTGGTGTTACCTCTTTAACAGGATACTTAGAAAGCAGGAAACATGTCTGAATGACTGGAAAGATTCATTCATGCAATAAATAGCTGCCACTTTCTAGTGGAACCAGGAGAGAACGCAACACAGATATGACTTCATTTCTCAAAGAGCTCAGAGTCTAGTTGAGGTACTGGTCAAGTAATCACACTCAAGGATATGTCATTGCAACCTATGCTGAAAGCTCTGAAAATAAGCCATATTGTCTTTTGAAGGGAAAGAACAAAGAGACCTTCTCAAGACTGGAGCACAGGGGTTGGTTGTCTGGTAATGCAAACCTCTTTTTTTAGGTAAATGAGGTCAAAGTAGCATCCTGGGTACATGCGGGGAGTGTACAATAAACTAAGAGAAGGATAAATGGACTGAAATTTAAAGAATGAAGCAGGTGCTGAGATACAACTCGAGAGACAGGGAAAACCAGACCACTTGAAGTCTTATCCTAAGAGCACTCAGAAGTTATGGAAGAGAACGTTCATTATTAAAAATTATTATTTATGACTAATAATAATTCAGATTATGATTTAGCTCCTTTAAGTGGAATTTTCATCTGCACTTTATACCATTAGTTTATTAACCTCTTTCTAAATTGAAATTAAAAATAGCCAAGATAATAAAATGATGAGAGTAGCCAAGATAAAAAGGGAAATATTTTCATAATAGATAGGGAAATATTTTCTTACTGTGTACTCTGCTTTTTTGGTGAAAATATGACTATCTTGATGAAGTCAGATGCTCATTCCCCAAAATCATTCATATGCTGCTCACATAAATATCTACTTTTAAAGAACTTTTTTGGTTACTAGAAGCTCTTAAGACTTCATTAACAATACAGCAATTATATATTATATGAATCATTATCATCAACATGCCAATTTTAAAATTAGCATACCAGAACCTAGAAGATCTGCTTCCAATTGCTCAGATTTGAACACACTATTTTTTACATTGATAGCAGACTGGGTGTTTCCTGCAATGATAAGAGTTTTGACATAGCATGTATTACATATATTGACTTAGTCAACAATATATTGGGTTCCCACTGTGCTTGGATACCCACATTCTGAGTTATGTACCTCGTAAGACAAGGAATGGAAGAAATTCCCAGCATATACACTGTCCTTTCAGAAACAGTACTTTCCATAGTGTGTGCAGAGAAACCTAACTCAGGAAATTATTCCTGAAAACATGATTTTATGCTCAAATGAGTTTAGAAACCACCATAAAATATATTCCCATGCTCAGAGTTTCATAATAAACTTTAGCTATGCGTAATTCTGTACCACAGAAGTATGCTTCACTATATGAAATGTGTACATATTTATGGAGGCAAAAATTGAAATATTTCACTTAGCATTTGACTGCCCTTACATTTTTAAGGATAGCTAGGTGAATAAACATAGCACTGTGTAGGAATATACATGGAAAAATATTTCCAGGTGATCTAGATAGGTATGCATGCATCTGTCTGTCTCATCTTCCAAATATGTTTTAATTTACATCTTCATAGATGCTCATGAATTTCAGGGACTGTCACTCTCCCATGTGATCATTCTTCAGAGTCTTCTTTCCTCTAGCATTCCATATATTGAGTCTAACATTTTTACTTACATCTAAGTGCAATCCCATTAATTATCAGCCTTTAAATGAGACTTTCAGGAATCTGGATTCTGTCCACTGGACATTGGATTGCCCTTTCCTCACTAGATATACCAAGACCTTTTTTTTTTTTTTCTACAACCCAATGTAACCACGGATGTACAACAAAACCGTGGTCTCTGGCTTTCTTTCTTTCTTCTTCTTTTTTTCTTTTTTTCCATTACAACTGTTGCAATATTCAAAATCACAACTCATGCTATTAATTTCAGCTGATATTTTCAACTCCACCTAGCACTACATCCGACAGCTGTAAAGGCTTTCAGCCATAATAAATCTCTGCCTGACTTCCCAAAGCAAACAGTGTAGAGGAGAGTGATCCCTCCAATAACATTTTGTCAGCTCAAATCACCACCACAGCATGAGTGATTCAGACGGTCTGAACTGACTCCAGGCTTCTCAACCTCCGGTCCTTATTTCCTATTTTCTTTTACTTATGACCTGTTCTTAATATTCCAAAAGACTCTAAAAATGCCAGTTCATTCCTCAAGATTGGCAGAATGCCTATTAAAAAATTTTTTCCCCTCTCTTTTTGAGAAGATTCTCCCTGGTGGCCTGCATCTGGAAACAAAGTTTACACAGGTCTACTAACTTAGAAAAACAACTAATAGCTAAACTCCAATGCAGTTAAATTAAATTTGTAGTAGTAATTCTTTATTTTTGGAAAGTAAATGAAACAAAGTGATATTTCTTGAGATGCTTAATTCCAGAGATGGTTATATCTACATAGCATATATTTTGGGAATGTGCACATAATAACTAATGTGTTGAGTGAACTAATGAGCATGCTGAGAATTCAGTACCCTGCCCAGAAGCTAAGCCAAGATATGAGATATGGGAAAAACTTTGAGTATTACTTAAACCCATGTATTCAAATAGAAAAAAAAAAAATGTAACAAGAGCACAGAGATTCTAGTCAGAAAACTCGTCCTCTCACCAGTCAGCAACCAAGAATGCTCCAGCCTCTGTTTCATCAGATGAAAACTAGGGGTATTATGACCCAGCTAATTAAATAAAACAGAGTTTGTTTACTTTTTATTGCTGCCAGAAGTGCCTGGGTTTTAACCCAGACTGCTGTCGACTTGGTATGAACTGTTGCCTTAAAGCAACTAGAAAACTTGCAATTTTACAAATAATTAAGTCACCAAAAGTCTTTAACTTAAATAGTTTTACCTAAAACTCAGTTTCTCCTATTCTCTCAATTGTATGGTACTTAAAAAAAAATCATTTGGAACTAGTTCTTCTTTAATGAATTAAATCATAATCACACTGATTATTTCTCCAATGCTGACATCATATAATTTACTAAATGCTGGTACGTGGTGAGCACTGGTTGATTTTACTATTAGGTCAACACAGCAAGGTAAACATTATTATGACTATTGTACAAATACAAAGTTTAAAGATCACCAAACTGATGAGCTAATAGCTATAAAATAAATAAGAGGTGGAGCTAAGTATCATATGTAGATACAAATCTGTGGAAAAGTCTTTTTTTGTATCAACATTATTAAACATTAATTTTGAGATGAAATGAAGAAACATTTAGTTTTTAAAGAGGGCCATATAGTGAATTGGTTAAATGGCTGGGTTCTTGACCCTAAAGGCCTGCATTCAAATTCCCAGTTCTTCCACTTACTAACTTCACCGATACACAATTTGTTTTATGCTTCTTAGGCTTAATTACTTCAATTATAAATTAAGGATAATAAGAGTATCTACTTCTTATGATTATTTATAAAACAACTTTTGGCCCATAAAATTGTTCCCACAATGTTAGCATTGTTATTTTTAGCAAAAATAAAATTAATTTAAAACAAGATGCTGATAATTAGAAAGCTTAATGAATTTGTCTAAGGTCACACAATTAGTTCATGACAGAGGCTGACTTGTAATCAGAACTCTGTAGCCATGAAACATTCATTATTTAGTAAAAGATGCGTATGATCCACTGTGAGCATCATGATGGGGATTCGAAAAGTAATATGAATAAAACAAATTATGTCTTTGGGCCTCTCTTACAATGTCATTTAGGAAAAGCACAATCACATAAGAAGTGATATCTTGTGTGTAAGTGTTAATGAATGGAGCTCACAGTGGGAAGTGGGAGTGGCTAGCAAGAGGAGCTGACCCCAGCATCAGAAAAGATTCTAGAAAAAATTACTTCTGAGCAAAAATGTGAAAGAAGACTAATCATTAGGCCAAGAGACCAACCTAATTTGTTTAACTTGTATCAAAATGATTACTAGATTTCATAGCTAGAGAAACATTAATGAGCCTGAACCTAAGAAATATGGCAAGCACATAATAATTCTCAAAACTGAATAATTTGGATAAAATGATTACAAAGCACACAATCTCCTGAAGTTTTTTTTAAAGGATTAATGACTGTTTATAGAATTCTAAGCAATGGCTTTTCAAACTCAGACCAACTAAGTGCAAAGTGTGATTAATAACCCTGCTAGCCAAATGTTTGATGATATGGCAGAAAAAGAAAGTTGCTACTGTTGGTACAAATGGACTTGGAGTGTAACAAAAAAGAACATTGAAAAAGAAGTAAGAACATACATTTCTACTCACATGGCATTGGTTGTTGAAATTAAATTCTCAAACTTTTATTTTTAATTTTTTCCTTGAAAAACAACTTTTTCTGTTCCTCAAATAGTTGAGAGTGAGCATCCACTTAAAATGGTTTTAGATATTTCAACTTTCCTGAATCTCTTAAAAGTATCTTATAAGAGGGAAGGGGAGTGGTGGAATCATCAACAATGGGCATTGGCTACTGGAAGAAAACTACAATACTAAGATGACCGTGTTGCTTATTGTACAACCATGACATCCAACCCACAATACCTACAGTAGGACACTTTTAACTTTGGGATCCTATTCTCATGGATCTGCAGCCCATCACACAAGACAATTCTGTTAAAGATATATTATTTGGTAAGTAGTATTGACAATAGTAGAGTTTTCACCAGATTTCAGTTTTGTGAACACACTAGGTACATAGGGAATTGAATCTGGTTACCGACAATATATTACCTGTGTGTCTCCCTCAGATTCACACGTCATTTAGCGTAATATTGTTTTATGATGGTTAACAACAGTTAATAAGTTCAGACCAAACTTTTTAAAAATGGGGCCACCCAAGATGATTAATTAGAGAATAAAGGACAAAAAAATCCTCTGCCCCAAGCAATACTTGGTTCATAGCATGCCACTGATGTTTGATCTCCTTTCCATTCTCTAAAATTCTTGTTATTTTTACTTTATCTGCTGTGTTAACACAAAGTCAGGCATGAAGTCATATGTAAAGAAAAAAAGTTCTAGTATTTATAATTATATTTATAATAACTGCTTTTTACTTATATCAACAAGGAGTTTAGCAATAACCATGCTTCCAATCCAAAGTGTATGCTTGATGTTTTACCCTGTTCATATTTTACCCCTTTGTTCATTAACAACAACAATAGTAGTCATAACAAAAAGATTACACTTACAAGCCCTTAGTACATAGGAGGCACTATTCATATAATGACACAATCATCCTTACACAACCTTTTAAGGTAGGTACTCTCTGTATCTCCATTTTACATTTGAGAAAACTAAGGCACAACGAGATTAGGTGCATTGCCCATTATTAATTCATAATGAGACTGCTAATTGATTGCTCAGTATGTAGGTGTATTTTGCATAGAAATTAGACTGAGATTGAATTCATCCTGGGAATCATGGTTATAATGACCTCCCATGTTCATGAATAGGCAGAATTAATAGCGTTAACATGACCACACTACCAAAAGCAATATTCAAATTCAATGCATTCCTCCTCAAAATGCCAATGACATTCTTCATAAAACTAGGAAAAAAAAGTCCTAAAATTTACTTGGAAGAATAAAAGACTAGAAAAGTCAAAGCAATTTTAAGACAAAAAGCCAATACTGGAAGCATCATAATATCTGACTTAAAATCATGCTACAGAGCTTCAATAATGAAAGCTGCAGGTACTGCATAAAAACAGACACATAGACAAATAGTACAGAATAGAAGGTCTGAGACAACCCCATATATGTACAGTCATCTGATCCTTGACAAATGTGCCAAAAACATACATTAAAGAAAAGACAGACTTTCAGAACAAATAGTGTTGGGAAAACTGTTTATCTTATGTAGAAGAATGAAAGTAGACCCTTGTCTCTCACCCTGCACAAAAATCAACTCAAAATGGATCAAAGGTCTAGGAATTAGACCAGAAACCATACACACAAATTCTAGAAGAAAACTTAAGGTCAATAATTCAGCATTTAGGTACAGGCAATGACTTTCTCCATAGAACCCCTGAAGCTCAGGAAATAATGCCAAGAGTTAAAAAATGGGATGGCATGAAATTAAAAATGATTCATAGTAAAGGAACCGATTAAGAATGTGTAAAGAGGACCTACAGAATGAGAGAAAATCTTTTCCAGCTACCCTTCTTATACAGGATTAATATATAGACAAAAAACTTAACACTAAAAATCCAAATAACCAAAATAATAAATATGCAAATAAATAAATAATAAATAATAAACATGCAAATAATAATAAATAATAATAAAATAATAAATAATAAATAATAATAAATAATAAATATGCAAATAAACACACACATCTCAAAAGAAGAAATATAAAGTGTCATCAAATTATGTGAAAAAATGTTCAACATTGTTAGCAATTAAGGAAATACAAATCAAAACTATACTGAGATTTCATCTCACTCCAGTGGCAGTCATCAAGTATACAAATGATCACAAATGCTGGAGGGGATGTGGAGAAAAAGGAACACTTTTATACTGTTGGTGGGATTATAAATTAGTACAACCATTATGAAAATCAGTATGGAATTTCCTCAAAATACTAGGTATAAACCACATCATGACCCCACTATAGCAATCTGGTATTTATCTTAAAGAATTAAAGTCATCTAATTATGGTGTAATATATATATATACATATATAAATTTTTTTTACACACACACACACACACACACACACACACACACATACATGTTTACAGCAGCACAATGCACAATAGTCACACTGTGGAACCAGACTAGGTGTCCAACAGTGGATGAATGGATAAAGAATATGTGGTATATATACACAGTGAAGTTTTATTTAGCCATAAAGAAAAGTGAAATTCTATCATTTGTATGAGAATGGATAGAAGTAGAGACCATTATGTTAAATGAAATAAGCCAAATTCAGAAGGTCAAGAGTCATATGTTTTCTCTCATATGTGGAAGCTTGAGAGGAAGAATTTTCATGGGGAATCTCATGAAAATCAAAGATAGTTCAGCAGAGTAAATGGAACAAGGAGTGGGAGGAGGGAAGATTATAGAAGTGTTGGGGATTGATATTGGTCTCAAATTATACTCTAATTTATTTGCATGTACAAATATATAATAACAAATCACATCATTATTTACAACTATAATGCACCCATAAATAATTTTAAAAATATATCAATAAATAAGTCATCCAACTTCACAAGGTTACAAATAGAAGGCTTAGGCATGAACTCAGATTTCTGTCTGTAAAGCATATATTAATTTATTAATTAAAATGCTGATAGCTTTGAGTATTCAAATTATATACAGATTGCTAACAAAGTAATACATATTAGCAGATAGTAGTTGGGGGATCATATAGAGATTCTTCATGGTATATCAGGCAGGAAGGCATAGGGGTACGATCATGAGTTTTCGTAGGAGTCAGCCTGTACTTTTTTTGGTTTTGCCATTATGACAGGCTTATTTGGGGGAAAAGTGGGAAAGTGTGCCTACATTTAAGGTCACTATATATGCTGGAGGTAATTTTTCATAATAGCTGATCTTTGAGACTTGTGAAGAGACAAATGCTATTTAAATACACTAGATTTATTATCTCATTTAATCCTCATAATAACCCTGGGGTAGGAACGATTACATACACATTTCATAAAGGGTTGAACTTAGGCAGTTTTATACCATTTTTAAAAAATTTATTGTGCTATCATTCTGCCTATTTCAAGCGCTTAGCACAATAAAAAGATAATTATTTTTCTATCTTCTTTCTCTTCTTTCTCCTCTTTCCTCTTCCCTTCCTATTCTTTTCCCACTTCCTTCTTTCACAAGATTTGAATTTGAAATTCTATACTACCTTCACATTCTAAGAAAACTAACAGAATATTACCATCAAGAGAAAGAATATTCATGATAATTAATTTTTCTTCTGTGTCAGATACTGGTAATTAAACTCAGAAGCACTCTACTATTGAGCTATATCCCCAACCCTTTTTGAATTTTTTCTTTTAAATTAAGAAACAAGGTCTCTCTAAGTTGCCCAGGTTGCCCTTGATTTTGCAATCCTCCTGCCTCAAACTCTCAAGTCACTGTGATTATAACTGTGGGTCATGGAACCCAGCGTCATGACAACTGATAAACTAGGGGGACTATATATATATTTTTTTATCTTTGCTCTATTTCCATTGTTTTAGACTTACTTTATGGTTAAAAAATCAATTATATGTTCATTGTATCTGGGTCCTCCAATCATTCACGTTCAGGCTCAATAGCATTAAGCATCTAATATTCTGGGTCCTGTTCTGCATATTCCACAATCATGTCTTATTTAAATCTCACAACAAATCTGGAAGAATTCCAAGCTATGGACCCATTCTCCTGCTCCACAGAGGTCTCCTGTGTATTAACCACTGAAACAAAATAACAACTATTTTTTGAACTCTCCAACAATCTTTCCTTTCTAACACACACAGTGATGTTGTTTTAATGGTTTGATAGAAGTGTTTAAGTTCAAGTTACAAAAAGAAGAGAAAATATTATATTGGTAAAGATACTTTTAAAATTTGAAATTTAAAAGAGCACATTGCAGGCTGCATTCATAGACTTTCAGAGTTACTTTTCTTGGTGCAGGCAAAACTGATTTTTGTCCCTCTCAAAATAAACCCACATAAATGAAAAAAAAAAAAAAAAAGGGACGGACGGGCTGGGAAGAGGAAAGACAATACAACATATCAGACATAATTTTCCTATGTTCATATATGAATACATGACCAATGTAACTCCATATTATGTACAACCACAAGAATGGGCAGTAGTTATACTCCAAGTATGTAAAATACCTCAAAATACATTCTATTGTCATATATATCTTAAAAGAAAATAATAAAAAATAAATTAAAAAAAATTAAAGAAGCCCATCTAAACTAAGAAATGATGTAGGAAAAGGTGATCATTTTGAAATAGAGGTTTATTGTTCTTTCATATGGAAGAGGGCTCCTCTAAAATATTGACTCACTGGTCCTTACAAGGAAGGTATTAATGCTTTACACTAAAGCAACTGCGCGCTTTACAAAATGATTCACACCCACATCCCCAGTAAGCACACTTTTCAAAGCAAAGCATTTCTGTGAATCCTTGGCAAAAATTAGGGTGGGGCTTTGCTGTTGTAAGGCGGCCACAGGAGTGAGAAAGGGAAAGAAGCCAGAGTGCAAGAACTGGCAATAGATTTTATCTTTCCCATGAGACTCGAAGCCTTTGGGTGCCCAGAGTATGCAGTTCAGAGGTGTATAGAGAAATCATGGATTGGGCAAGAACAAACAAAGTCAAAGACCACAAACCATACATGTTAATCAAAAGATGAGTCTTGCTGCAATGCCTCTTCGGCATGAGAAATAGCCAATAACATCTTCTATAAAAATCCTGAAAGCAAAAGTGGTTTCCTTTTATGTTTTGCAAACTCTGTGAGGCGTTGACAGCCTCCTGCAGAATGGCCTTTAGCAGATCAGGTTTCAGCAGCTCCTTCAGTTGCAAGGCCAAGTTCTTATCCTATGCCACAGAAGCGGGTTCACTTGGGCAGGGTCCCATATGGCAAGTAGTACTGTACAAAAGAACTTTCCCCTCCTCCCACCATCATCATTGGTAATTCAGGCAACCAGAGGCTGGCATCCTTAATGAGGGCCTCTTCTAAATTTATTTTCCACTTTTCATGTTCATAAGCCAGTATTTACATTATAAATGCATATAAAAGCTTAAAATGATCTTGAGGTGGCGAGTGTTTAATGATCATTTGCAACATGAACATACCACCAGCTTTGAAATCTTCCCTTTATAACTTAATTTATTCAGTGAATCTCAAATATAAGTGGTTAGAAAAGTCAATGTTCCATAATATTTCTTTTGAATTGCATTGTCTTTCTTTGATAAGGAAACCACATTTGGGGGAGTAAACACTTGAAATTCAATTGTATATCATGTAATGCATGATTTCTGCTAAGGAGAAATAGAAATTTGTGCGTGTGTGTGTGTGTGTGTGTGTGTGTGTGTGTGAGGGGGGGGGGAGGAATGTCAGAGAAAATAATATTTTGCATGTCTGAGTGTTAAGTCTTTCAAGATTCCATACAATGCTTCCCTGCTTCTAAAATTTTGCAGGGTTGCCATCCAGAGTCAACACACTGTATTAGCTATGGAGACCCCCACCACTTCTCAGGGAAAAGATCCAATCACAATTATTCAAAACTACCAGCAAAACCTTCCTGGGAAATTGTAGGTCATAGGCAACTTTCGATCACAGAGCAAATCCTCTGAGATACTCAAGCTCTCTTGCTGAAACTTCATCTTCCACTTCTGCCTTTGGGTCATTTCCAAACAGCAGGGCACCAGACGCCCTCTACCTTAAGAGAAGCCATACCTGAGTACAAGAGGATGGAGTTTCACTGTTGGCTCAAAGCGTTATTTTTACCTCTGAGACTTTACAGTAAGTCAGGACCTTGCAGTAATGTGATCATTTGTTGTTTTAGGATGTTAATCACTCCACTGAGTTATCTAGTTATTTCAAAAATAAAATAAAAAACCACATTAAGATAAATTAATCAGCCCTTCCTATAGCATGTCAATAGTTTAAAAGAATTACTTAATTATATAATACTTTGTTAATTCTCCTCTAACCGTTCAGAGTTTTGTGGTTAGGATTGAAGTCAGGAAAAACTTTTGCCTGAAATTACTTCAATTCTGGTTGGTGATACTGATTCCTCTTTGTAAGTGAACTTTTGCAAATCATTCATGTTGTCTTTAGATATCTGGGTGACTTGGGTATTATCATTATTATTGTTACATACACGGAGGTGGAAGTCTTCAGCATTTTGAAATCAAACTTAATTATCATTATTGCACCCAGTGAGAATGAGGAAAGTTGAGCCCTTGTCCTCATTTGCTGATTTTATCCCACAGGCTGGCCCTCCCCATTCTTCTGGGCAGGCTTGACATGAAGAGCAAAGAGCAACAGCATTAATCCCCAGGATTTAGAAGGCAGATGGGATTTTGAGCTCTCTTTATCTTCAGAACTTTGCAAAGTGAATTGTGGAGAGAGTCTGCAGCCCTGTCCACAGGATAAAATGCTATTGTTGCTCTCTACAATTGGGGTTTAGGTTCCAAACAGAATGGGCTCTTCTAGTTAGTTTTGTTTCTTCCAAAGTGAGAACTAGGACCCATCTATAGAGTATGCTATAAAAATCAGATCAATCATAGACAGCATTTTTAAGAAATGTTAGAAATTTCTAAATGAATTTGGGAATCACCTTCATACTATGTGTTATATTTGGCTTTAAAATTTTCTTTAAACTTACAAGGTAAAATAATTTAATCATGTTTACTTTTCCCATAAAGTCTATAATAGCAAATTATTCAAGAAGTGTCAGAATATATAACATCATATATTGACCTTTAAATCTTTTTGCCATGTCCAAAAACCTGTTAAGCATAACCATTCCTTATTTTCTGACTTTTGTGTCACATCAAAAGCTAATTTTTGTTAGTTGACAACTTGAATATTAAAATGGAGAACAAATTACCAGATGGAATGCTGATATCAGACATATTTTTCTCCCTTTTTATGGCTCTGTGAATGATGTTCAACTTCTTTATGGCTGCTAATTTGAAAACTTGCAATTCTTTTTTTGGGCTACCATTTTGGAAACAAGCCATACTCCTAAAACACTGCAAAGCCAAAGCCAGTTTAAAAAAAAAAAAAAAAAAAAGCCACACACTCTCCTTTTGATTTTTGTATATATATATATATATATATATATATATATATATATATATATATATATTTTATATATATTTTCCTTTTCAAGAATTCAGTCAAATCCTTAAGGAGATAAGGGCACAATTTCTTTATGTACTTCATTTAGATTCATAAAAGAAGCAGTGGCACAGTTTGGGACATTATTAAGATTTTTAAAACTTATAAACATGTTCATAGTCCTCGAAACACTGGCAAGAGCAATTAGACAGACGAAAGAAATTAAAGGGATAAAAATTGGAAAAGAAGAACTTAAATTATCACTATTTGCAGATGATATGATTCTATACCTAGCAGACCCAAAAGGGTCTACAGAGAAGCTATTAGAGCTAATAAATGAATTCAGCAAAGTGGCAGGATATAAAATCAACACGCATAAATCAAAGGCATTCCTGTATATCAGCGACAAATCCTCTGAAACGGAAATGAGGACAACTACTCCATTCACAATATCCCCCCCAAAAATAAAATACTTGGGAATCAACCTAACAAAAGAGGTGAAAGATTTATACAATGAAAATTACAAAACCCTAAAGAAAGACATAGAAGAAGACCTTAGAAGATGGAAAAATATACCCTGCTCATGGATAGGCAGATCCAACATCATCAAAATGGCGATATTACCAAAAGTTCTCTATAAGTTCAATGCAATGCCAATCAAAATCCCAGCTGCATTTCTTGTAGAAATAGATAAAAGAATCATGAAATTCATATGGAATAATAAAAGACCCAGAATAGCAAAAACAATACTAAGCAGGAAGTGTGAATCAGGCGGTATAGCTATACCAGACTTCAAACTATACTACAGAGCAATAGTAACGAAAACAGCATGGTACTGGTACCAAAACAGGCGGGTGGACCAATGGTATAGAATAGAGGACACAGTAACCAATCCACAAAACTACAACTATCTTATATTTGATAAAGGGGCTAAAATCATGCAATGGAGGAAGGATAGCATCTTCAACAAATGGTGCTGGGAAAACTGGAAATCCATTTGCATCAAAATGAATCTGAATCCCTATCTCTCGCCTTGCACAAAAGTTAACTCAAAATGGATCAAGGAGCTTGATATTAAATCAGAGACACGGCATCTGATAGAAGAAAAAGTTGGTTATGATCTACATACTGTGGGAGCAGGCTCCAAATTCCTCAATAGGACACCCATAGCACAAGAGTTAACAACTAGAATCAACAAATGGGACTTACTCAAACTAAAAAGTTTTTTCTCAGCAAAAGAAACAATAAGAGAGATAAACAGGGAGCCTACATCCTGGGAACAAATCTTTACTCCACACACTTCAGATAGAGCCCTAATAACCAGAATATATAAAGAACTCAAAAAATTAGACAATAAGACAACAAGTAACCCAATCAATAAATGGGCAAAGGACCTGAACAGACACTTCTCAGAAGAGGACATACAATCAATCAATAAGTACATGAAAAAATGCTCACCATCGCTAGCAGTCAGAGAAATGCAAATCAAAACTACCCTAAGATACCATCTCACTCCAGTAAGATTGGCAGCCATTAGGAAGTCAAACAACAATAAGTGCTGGAGAGGATGTGGGGAAAAGGGCACTCTTGTTCATTGCTGGTGGGACTGCAAATTGGTGCAGCCAATTTGGAAAGCAGTATGGAGATTTCTTGGAAAGCTGGGAATGGAACCACCATTTGACCCAGCTATTCCCCTTCTAGGTCTATTCCCTAAAGACCTAATAAGAGCATGCTACAGGGACACTGCTACATCGATGTTCATAGCAGCACAATTCACGATAGCAAGATTGTGGAATCAGCCTAGATGCCCTTCAATAGATGAATGGATTAAAAAAATGTGGCATTTATACACAATGGAGTATTACTCTGCATTTAAAAATGACAAAATCATAGAATTTGGAGGGAAATGGATGGCATTAGAGCAGATTATGCTAAGTGAAGCTAGTCAATCTTTAAAAAACAAATACCAAATGACTCCTCCGATATAAGGGGAGGAAACGAGGACAAGGTAGGGACAAAGAGCTTGAGACGAAGATTTTCATTAACAGGGTTGAGAGGTGGGAGGGAAAGGAAACGAGAAGGGGAATCGCATGGAAATGGAAGGCGATCCTCAGGGTTATACAAAATGACATATAAGAGGAAAGGAGGGGTAAGACAAGATAATTCAAATGGAAGAAGTGATTTACAGTAGAAGGGGTAGAGAGAGAAAAGGGGAGGGGAGGGGAGGCGAGGGGGGATAGTAGAGAATAATATAGACAGCAGAATACATCAGACACTAGAAAGGCAATATGTCAATCAATGGAAGGGTAACTGATGTGATGCAGCAATCTGTATACGGGATAAAATTGGGAGTTCATAACTCATTTGAATCAAACTGTGAAATATGATGTATGAGGAACTATGTAATGTTTTGAACGACCAACAATTAAAAAAAAAAAAAAAGAAAAAAAGAAATACTGATCCAGGATATATGTTATCCCTAGAGTAGTTCCTTGCAAAATAAATAAATAAATAAATAAAAAAAATAAATAAACATGTTCAATGAAAATGTATAAGGAGTTCTTGGGCTTTTCTATTGGTTTTTCAGATTATTTCACTTCGTGCTTCTTTTGGCTAATCATTAATATTTTTAGGAGCCCTGAAAAATCTGAAAATTGTTAGCCAGAAAGCAAAATATTTAAAAAATATAGAACATGTAATTTTATAATTCCTATCTTGGGTTGCTTGACCTTAAGATAATATTAAACTGTTTATTCCTATAAGTATAAATTAACTTGATCTAATATGGAAACATTGAAAGATATCACAAATTTTGGAATGGTAAATACTAGTTATTCCAATAATATCCTAATGTTGATTTAGTAAATATTCAGATGATAAAAAGTAAATTAATATTAAAAGCAAAAGGAGCTTCTCTTTTTTGCCCTCCAAAAGATGATGTTTTTAAGGCATAGGAAACAAATATCCAATAAGATATATCACTGATTTAAGTGGTATCTTCTACTCAGGGATTTTCTAACTTTTATAAAGCTGAAACTATAAAGTTAAATAGACTATGAAATTGTAAACTTCCATAGTAGTCAAAATAAAAATATAAAGTAAAACTTTTTAAATTTTCATCTAGAGAAAATGTAAGATATACAAAATTGATCTTGATAGTCATAGTTCCCTTTCCTTTATCTCCCACTTTCTGTAATAATGTTTTCTGGGTAGAATCAGCTATCAATTCTTGTTTCTACATAAATGAACTCTTAAGGGGCTGGGGTTATGGCCCATCAGTAGAGTACTCTCCTAGCACGTGCCAGATGCTGGATTTGATCCTCAGCATCACATAAAAATAAATAAATAAATAAATAAAGCAAATGTATTGTATCCAAATACAACTATATGTATATATATATATATATATATATATATATATATATATATACACAAGAACTCTTAAAACCTTGCCTTATATATAACTATTAAAATTACTTTGAAATTAGCTTCAACTCAAGAGAAAATCATATTAAACAGAAAAAATATTCATCCATTCAGGCCAACAAGTGCTAATTTCAGTTCATTTTTGGTACTAAAATATGCCATCCTAAATTTTCTCATGCCCAAAAGCCTATCTGACATAGTCAGTCATCCTCCTAATTATCTTCTTAACACCTTTTAGTTTAATTCAATGTTTCTGTATGAGAATCACTGGGACTGGTTATTCATTATAACCTCTAGACCTCATACAAACCTACTGAATGGTATTTCAAGGGATGGGTCTTACAATCTGCATGTTTGAAACCTATTGATCTGAACCATTTTGCTCCTCCCATTCCCAGGTGGTTAATATAACATAAGACTAACTGATCATGCCTGTTGAAACTAGTAAAATCTCGTTGCTCTCAACTTCCTTTGGCAATATTTTCATACCATCTCCTTGCCTTTCTTTGTACTTGGCTTTTCTCAAATGATTCAATATGCTTTGTTAGTTTTATGAGAGAGGCTTCATCTTTTCCTATTTTCTTCCACTTTATATTGACTGTATGTTTTCTCCAACCAAATTATGCTCTTTGATTACAGGGTCTCTGTCAGTCTTGATTATTTTTGTGTCAGCAGTGCCAAGGACCTGGTGCATTGTAGGTTTCAATTAACATCTGCAAACAAATGAACGAATTAAAGTGAAATCTTCCTCTTGGCTCCCTACTACTTTTTTCTTTTTTTTTTTTTTTTTACAAACCACAATACAATACATCTCTTTATTTGAAATGCACCATCCAACTATGTCACTCTCTCCTCTAATGAATTAATTAAGACACTAATGTGATCGCATTATTTTAGTGGCACGGTGGATATGAAGAGGAATTGGGCATGTGTCCTTGCTCTTGAACAATTTAGAAACAAAAATCAAGAGCTCATTACCCCAGCCAGCTTCCCCTCACCTCATTTCAGCACTTGCTCTCCATTCTAGTTCTGAGTGTTATTCCTGATGACATTTCCAAAAGCTTGAGCTCACTTTTCCACATCATTTCCATTTCAACTCCAGCCATTCCCAGACAGAACACAGCTCTTGTAATTTGGCCTAGTGTGCAATAGCATCACAAGATCTGAACACAGAGCAATTCCCCAATACAAATACAGTGTATTCAATCAACTGATTTTTAACAAACATTTATTAAGCTCATCATACTTTCAGTTCATCATGCTAGAAGGCAGAATAATGAGCAATAACAAGTTCATATTTGTGTAGTAAACTTGCGTATGGTCTCTTATTTTTATCTTCAAAGTAGTCTTACTTTACAGATGAGAATAACTATGGCTGAAGGTGATTGAGAAGCCACAGTCTTGGCTCTCCTCTAGGTACCTGTTCTACTAGGCCACTGTGTACTTCTTCCTAGTAGTTTCCCCTTCTTGCCAACCCCCACTCAACCTGTTTTTCCTGCTCATTGGTTCCAACCAATACATCTGAGATGTAAAAGTCCCCTCTGATTTTGGTTTTCTTCCTTCCTCGCTTGGATGGCCTGGTCATCCACTTTAACACAACCCTGACTTACATCTGGGCCAGTCGACTCCCTTGATCTTCCACTGTGACAATTCTCAAACCTCTATAACCTCCAACCTGGGTTTTCTTTACTCATGGACTTCTAGGTGCATTTGATAAAATGAACCCATTTCATTACAAATGTGAGCTTTTGAAATTGGTCCAACTTTACTGCTTGGATATGCTTTTATTCTCCTCTTGCTGATTCACTAGTGAAGTTATTCACTCATGAGTCTCAAAACCCTCTTAGGTTCTTTTCAACTTTCCCAATTTCAAGTTTATTATCTTTATCTGCCTAGGGACAATGTTACTGGGACTTAATGTGTTTAATTCATTACTCTCATTCCCTCAGACTGGTTTCCTTCTCCACATCCTTATTTCAATCAGAGGCACCATTGTTCTCTAATCTATATGAGCTCAATTCTGAGGTATTCTCAGTCAAGTGGGGCCCTTAACCTACTCCAAGTTCTCCACAAGTGCCAATCTCATGATCCAATCACTGTTTCTTAGGCCATATTCATCCTTTGTACATTGATCTGACAAAGAATGATAGAATTGTTTCCTAAGTATCTATTCTAATATGCTCACGATAAGATAGAATATAAAAACGAATTAAGCTCTTGAATCAATTGGTGAGTACACCAACTAAAGTATATATTAGTCACATGGAAAAATCAATATCTGAGGTGTAATCTGTCTTCTTCCCTGGGAATTGTGAGTTCTCTACTTGCCTCATTCTAGGTTAAAGTAGCATCTTATTCAGAAATTTTTCTTCTCTATTTGCCTAAATGTCAGAATGCTCTGCTTCTAATAAGTAATCGAGAATTTCATTTGATTTCTGTATTGAATGATCTTGTAGAAATGGAATAAACTTTTGGGGGTTTTTTATTAATATCAACACAACATAGAACTTATATATGAGGCAAAATGAAAAATGGCCTTGGAATGTATTGTGGTAAAGGAACATGAAGATTATAGTTACTAGCTGCTGATCAATGTCCTTCATGAGTAAATAATGAATATCTGGGTGAAAATGATTTGGATCATGTTCTCGAAGACATGGGGAGGAATTTTTAAGGTTCTCTAAGGACCTCCTCAAGAAGTTACCTTTTCTTTCTGACATCTGAATTTAAATTCTTTTTACTTTAAATACAAACACATTCAGATATGTTATATTTTAATCTGCCACTCTAGTTTAGATTCTTTCTCTTTGTCTTTATATCTTTGTTTTCCTTTTAAATTAGCCATTTCTTAAGAATAGTTACTCAGTTGAAGCATTTCAAAATCGTCAAGGGAATAATGGTAAATATTGAATAAAGATGTTACTTATCCCATTCTTTTTAAAAATGTTACATAGTTTTACGTAAAATCAAACCTATTATACTTAATTTTCTTAAATGGTTTTCCATTTTAATTTATTTTGCATTTCTGCAGAAGTGAGCAAGTAGACCCCTTGGACTCTCCAGCATTCTTTCATGTATCCAAAGTGCAGGTTTATTCCTAATCTTGGAGTCACTAAAGACATGTTGTTCATGTGGGTGTGTGGTTTTCCTTTTCTCTTTTTCTTTCCCAGAGACTGGTAAAATCACACTGGCTCCAGAGTTTTGCCCTCCTGCCCTGGCAATAAAGGTCATCAGTAGCATGGAGTCAGTTTTGGATATCTCCCAATCAGAAACAAATAGCAGTGACTCCTCTGGGAATCCATCGAGACCATTCCATTCCTTCCAATGAACAGTCAAGCTTTGTAGTGCGCCTCCTTGAGAAACAGCTGTTTGTCTAACCTTTGAACTCACCGATACATTAATCTGAAGCATAATTTAGTTCTGTCTGAGCTCCTGGGTATGACATGAATAGCTGGCCTGCTCACATTCTACCAGTCCCCAAAATAACACTTTTTATGCATGTTTAAAAATAGTCATTTTCCCCTTCCCGATTTAATTATGTATGATTATTTGATAAGGAGATGCCAGAGTGGGTGGATTGTTCCTGTGCTCCTGTTCTGATAACTCTTCTTTTATCTATCCTTGATCCTGCTGTTATTTCCTGATATCCATCAGAATCTGTAAAGCAGCCACTGCTGTCTCGGAAACCTCTTTTCACACCAAAGAGAAAGTAGCTCTCTGGGCTTTGCCCAGGTGAGAAGAGTTTAAGGGGAGGGGCGCATGCGTATAAGCTCCTGCCCTGAGTAGTGGAGCGGCTGTCCCCCAACACCTCAGCCTTCAAAGGGAATGCTTTCTTCGGAGGCAGCCTCCTATGGCGTCTCCTTTTGCAAGCTGGAAAAGGTTTTTAGTCCAGGAATCACTCGATTTTCTCCTTCTTTCATGAGAATTAAATTCCTATCAATTTGATAGAATGGGAAAGAAATCTTAGCAACTGAGTAGATACCTGGGTAAGGAATGTGTAGCTGGAAAACTTCAATTCCACCCTGTGAATTGAAGCAACAGGAAATGGTAAATTCAGGAAAATAAGATTGTTATCTAAAATAGTTTATAGTTAAAGAGAACCTGATAAAAGTAGGTTGTGAATTACACAGAAACCTTTGGGATTCAATGGTCTCAAAGAATTACATGTTTTGTTTCTAAGGAAATAAGGAAGCAACACTGTCTACTCTACACAATTAGAAGCACCTCATAACAGATTCAGAAAGACATGAGAGCCAAGTGGCACTAGGTACTACGGATGATGAAAAGATCATGGGATGATATTCTGGAGCCCTCAAGCAGCCTGGAAAGTTCAACTGCAGCTACTTTGGTTACTAGCTATGGAGCCAAGAAAAAATTTTCACCCTTGCCCTATCTTAGATGTATCATATGTAACATTAAAATTATATTAATTAACTCATATTTCAATGCTGTACTGGAAGAGATGACATATGTAAAAGAGATACTGACATAGTGTTCATCTAAAGAAATACTAGCTGATTACTGACTATTTGAGAATCACTTATAGAATGATTTTAAATTTTCTCACAAAACAATTATTATATGAACTAATGATATGTTAATTAACTTGATTTAACTGTGTTTCAATGTATAGACAGATCAAAACATCTACAACTACACTTTTTTTAAAAAGTTAGCTGATTATAGACCTTTCAACTGCATCAGTGTGGTAATGCATTCTTATTTCTGGAACTTTCTCAATCATAACATTAAGCAAAGGACAGAACCAGATAGTATCCAAATTAACTCTAGCATTAAAACATGATGCCTGGCATAGTGGCACACTCCTGTAATCCCAGCAGTTCGGGAGGCTGAGGTAGGATGATCTAGAATTCAAGGCCAGCCCCAGCAAAAGCAAGGCCATAAGCAAATCAGTGAGTCCCTGTCTCTAAATAAATAGGCTCGGGATGTGATTGAGTTCAATCCCAGGTATCAAAAAAAAAAAAAAATTCATGACTCTCATGGACTTTTGGTGTCCAGAAATTTATTAGTTAATGGTATAATAGTAATTGTGGCCAGCTAGGTTTGCATTGTACTTACTGATTTATTCCACTTTTTCTTATGCTTTTTTTTTAATTCTTTCAACAGTCCGTGAACTATTATTATTTTCCCATTTCACAAATGAGGAAGTTAAGGTTCAAAAAGTTTAGATGAATTGTGCAAGGTTAAGGAGCTTTTCAAGGTTGCATTTCTATTTTTGTTTTTAGTAAAAATTCAACAGTGCTGGTAAACTTCTTGCTGATTTTATGACCACAGTGTGTTCCAGATAGGTTCACACTGAGATTATTTGCAAGAAAGTTTATTTGACAATATTTTTATAGAACTTAAAAAGATGTAGATGTAAACAATAGATCTGTATTCGAATGGCCTTCTATTTCTACTTTCTTATCTTCAGAATAAGGGACTTTTGCTAGGTGTTTGTGATGTTCCTTCCAGTTTGATAGTCTAGAAGTTCTGTTTTCCTCTTACAACATACCTGTCTTTCAACATGAGCTCACCAGCAACATATCCCTGTGTTTCCTTCTGTAATGAGTTGTGTCTGTTCTGGAGAACTACATGCATTAATAAGTCATACCGGTTACTTTTCAGGATTTGGATGAAAGGACTGTGGGATCCCCAAATAATGAAACTAAGATTACCCCATAGTTGAACTATGAAACAACTAGCCCATAGTTGTTTCATTTCTCTTTCATATTACCAATGAAAGTGCCAATCATCCAGGATAGGCTCATATCAACCCATTTTGCTATTTGTTATCTCCTGGGAGATTTTTTTCATTTCATACGGGTGAGCCCTGGCTACATGTTAGGCAATAGATATAGAAGGATAAGTAATACATTTTCTCCTTTCTCAAAGAAATTACAGACTGATAAATTAGACAAACATCCGAACAGATATAAAGTGATAGTGTTTTTGTAAGGAAATTAAAGTGTGTGATGTGACATCTCAGGAGAAACACATATTCCAACCAGGGCATGGTGGGAGAAAATTTAAGGTTAAGTTTTGACTGAATTCCAGTGTAAGGATAGAAAGTAGTGTGATAAAGATGATGTGGGGAAGGATGAACAGAAGGGAGGGAAAAAGTCTGAACATACACAGGTACACATGTCAAAAACTGAAAGATGCTGTTGAGAAACTGTGGTAGTTTTTTGCTAGAGAATAAATGACAGACAGGAACTTGGAGCAAATAAAATCAGAAATAGGAATATAATCACCAGTAGTCTATGGAGGATCTTTTATGCCATACTTAGAATCCTGGATATTATCTTGTGCTAGAAAACTATCCAGAGTTATAAACAGAATATTGAAATTGGAGTTTAAGAACATGCTTTCTGGGCCCAGTGAAAGTGTTGATTTGGGAGCAAGAACAGACTGCTAGAGAAGAAAATCCCACTAAGAAGCTATCACAAGTTTCTAGCAAGAAATTCCAAAATCCAAAAAGTGGGATGACAGCAGATTCAGAAACAGAAGGAACTGATTTCAGTGACAGGTAACAGAAGGGAGGAAAGCAGAATATGCCCTGTAGACCTGGCTCAGAACTGACAAGGAGAAGAAATGAATGAATATGATAGAAGAGACCCGGCTCTTGTACCTTCTAGTTTGGAGAAAATGAATTAATATGTAAGCATTAAATTAACAAGGAAACTACATATGTTGAAAAAAAAAGTCATATGAAGGAAACTAATAGGGAAGTTTTGCTGTGAATAAATGTACACAAAACGTTAAAGGTGGGTTAAATTCATGTCTTTCTGGGGTACCAGATTAGGGTAGACCTTCCCTTCCTATTCCTCCCATTAACCTGAAGCTGCATGAGATTCACATGACTCAGGGGGATTGGGGGTGGATGGGAAGAAAGCATAAAACTTAAAGTATGTGAATAGACTATAAATACATCAGAAAATATAGATTGAAGAAAATAAGTAATGAAAAAAATCTCAAGTTTTTGGTGATCAAATGTATGCAAAGTAAATATCTAGACTTCATTTTAACTTATCAAATGGGATTTTAAACATAATGCTGTCAATTCCAGAGAGCTACTGGTAAAAACTGGAGTTTCGGTACCTCTGCTAGCCCTGGTATTTAACTCAAACTTTTTAGAAAAAAAAAAAAAGAGATGGAAATATGAAACAGAGAAAGAAAATAAAGAGGCTTTGAGACAATATTCAACAGGAACTAAAAGAAAAAGTGTTATAGGCACACAGTTGAGAACCAAAGAACTATACCAAATGATAAGAAAGTTGGTAATGAATTGATGTGTTTTTCAACAGGAATACTCCATATTAAATGACACCATCCCGTACTTTTCTTGAGATCAAAGATAAGAAATAAAACAAACTAGCAATTCTAGATGAAAGGAAACTGAAACGTGACATGACAACAAGATGCAATGCACAAATTTTTTATTGGTGTGATACTTCCAAATTTTTTATTGGATTTTAGATGATTGTAGATATATACAACCATAAAGACAGTATTACACATGAGGCAAGTTTGAATGGGGACTCTATGGTATATGCATTTCATTTTACTATGTATATTAATGTTAATTTTCTAGAATATGATCATGGTATTACTGGAGTAGTTATAATTGTCAAGGAACATGAAAGAGAAACATGACTCAGGGCAAAAAGTATACGTGAAGATGGATACATGGTTGAACAATAGATAATACAAAAAGAAAAACCAATGTAAAAAAATATTAAGGACTGTGATACTAGGTAATCCATTTAAAATGTTCCTTTTTTAATAATATTTTTATTACATTTTTTTAAACTCAGGAGCACTTAACTACTGAGTCACACTGCCAGCCCTATTTTGTATTTTATTTAGAGTCAGGGTCTCACTGAACTGCTTGGTGTCTTGCTTTTGCTAAGGCTGGCTTTGAAGTCTTGATCCTCCAGCCTCAGTATCCCAAGCCACTGGAATTACAGACATGCACCATTGTCATGTTATTTTTTTCCTTGTTGTCTTCAGGGATCAAACCCTTGGTCTTGAGTATGCTAGGCAAGTGCTCTGCCACTGAGCCACACCCCTAACACAATGTTTATTATTCTACTTATGTAACTTTTCTGAAGGTTTAAAATTGTTCAAAATAAATATTGATCTGGGAAATGAAAACTTCTATATCTTACCTCAAATTTGAATGCAGCTAATAAAAATTTCTCAAAAAATAAAAACATGCTGACACAATTTTCCCTATGGGCTTTGAAAGTATCACACCAATTTTTTGCTGATACTAAATGTGCTGTCAACCTAATTATTATTGTTGTTTTTTAAAATGGGTAATCTGTGCCTTTGAAGTTCTACTTTCACTCTATTTATGCCAGGTGTGCAAGTTTGTATTAATCTTTTTTGGGAATTGTTACACTCTTCAATCTTGGAATTCATTTATTATCTTAAATCTGAAGAATTGGAGTTCTTTGCTGAAAACAACATATTTATGCCTTCTCTTTTTAGCTGTGTTTAGTCTACTTTTTAAGTAAATCTGTTTAGACTAAACACTGCTAAATAATGATAGATTTATCATTTTCATTATAAGGGAACATTTTCTGAACATTTAGTTTACTCCCTAAGATTTTCCTGTTAGTGAGATGTATAGATAGAGATATGTAAATGTATCTCTATCTATGTATATGATATAGGGTTGAAATGAGGTTTCTCATGGGTGTCTCTTAGTGTGTTCCAGAACATATTTCTAATTGCCTTGTCTGTGAAACTAGAAAATTTATTAGTCTCTGGCAGGTGCTT
This sequence comes from Urocitellus parryii, assembly GCF_045843805.1. Lineage (NCBI taxonomy): Eukaryota > Metazoa > Chordata > Mammalia > Rodentia > Sciuridae > Urocitellus > Urocitellus parryii. Next base: position 71,539,585 of record NC_135539.1, on the reverse strand, counting down.
ACTTTACTTTCTCAACCTGAGACACACTTAATTATGTGTGATGTGAATTTGGATCTGTATCTAGTGTAGTACCAGCCTGGTTTTCCACTCCTCAAGGGTGACTCTTTTCCACCATGGGCTTTGGACAGGTCACAAATTTCACTGCAATTTTCCCACATGAGAAGTGTTTGTTCGTTCTTGTTAGAGGAAGAGATCAGCATTTTGTGATTCTTTGCTTATGCAAGTAACTCAGTGTAGGTTCCCACATGTGTAGGGACTAATATCCTGATGGCTGTTGCCTAGGGTTAGCAAATTTTCATCCTCCATATGATTTAAGAGCCTAGATTTGGAAAGTAAATGCTCAGGAAATGACAGCATGGGAAGTGGAAAGAATGAGGTCTGTACCAGAAGTTAAAGGTGAAATAAATGAGGCATAAATATTTTTTCTAATGGTGTCACAGGGGGGAGGAACATAATTCACATGTATACTTTTATTCGTCATTGATGAATAATTTTTATCCTCTTTTCTGTTACTGTGCCTTGTGGGAAGCAAAATGAATCTGGCTAATTATATTTGTAGAAAAACTAATTTTTCAGTTTAAAAAAGGCATATTTGAGGTAGGATTCTCTTTTGTTCAAGAATTTATTTTTCTTCTTTAGTAATGAGGTTGACATTGAATTTACCACATTAGTGGGGATCCTGCCTCTCTGCTCATCATATGCTATCTGGAGGGTTATCACCACAAATGGTCTTTCCCTGGAGTTCTTTAGAAGTACTGCAGGTTAACAGGATCCATACTCATCTTGGAGGTGGAACTGTAATAAGCCTACATCTTTGAGAGAGGGCTACAGAACAAGGATCCACAAGAAATAAAGGGAGGGAGAGTAGATTGGTATCCCATGTGTGATTGAAGAGGACATCTTTAAAACAGATTGTTGAAGGGTTGGGGTTGTGGCTCAATGACAGAGAGCTTGCCTCTTGCATGTGAAGCACTGAAGCACCACATAAAAATAAACAAAATAAAGATATTCTGTTCATTTATAACTAAAAAAATATTTTTAAAAAAATGGATCTTTGAAGACATTTTGCATCAACTTGAGCTCCCCAAATGCATGAAGTTCAAGTCTTGTGCATAATAACTTTCATAAGCCTCTAGAAGGTGGAGTAGTTTGTTACACAACCATAGATTGCAAAAAAGAAGGTGGGCACTATGAAAGAGTTATTTAACACTAATAGACACATGAGCTTGTTGGTATCTGATACTTGCCTCAAAACTACAATAAGAGTCCAGATAACAGTGCTCAAAGCTACTGTGGCAGAGTGATAGTCATTCAAAAACATCTCCTAAGTGACAAAGGAAGACATATCTCATTACAGACTGACAAAGTCTCCGAAATTCTGAGAATCCCACACCTGGATACTGAATTCAGTTAGAGATATCTAACCCCAGACAGTTTGGAAGAAGTTCAGAGAAGAGTAATCCCAACTCTGACCCACACCTCCCCCAATTAAAAAGTAAAATATTAAAAAATGCACAAATCCAACAACAACACTCTACCCCACACGTAAAACCACAGTGATTAAAGTAGGAAGGCCTGGCTGGAGATAAAAGATAAAGCATGTAACTAACTACATGAAAACGGACCTCAGGGCCAGTAATTCGTAACTACAGGAAAGGTATGATCTGGCACTGCAAATATTTGAAACTCACATTGCCTGAGCAATAGAACAACTTTTTATGAGGTGTTACTAATAAGGTAAACACATTTTTTTCCAAGTTCATTCTCATTTTCCCCCTAAGCCTACATTAGCAAGCTTATTAGTTCACAAATACTGTGAACAAAACAAGTATATTCATATTTTTCTTGTCTGTAGCTACTTTTTTGTATCTAAGAAACTATTTATCAGTAATAAAAGGGCCAAAGAAAGTTATTACACAGTTGCTTCTAGGTTAATCACATTTTAAACACTCACATTTTAAAAATACATCTAAATGTACTTACTACAAATGTTTACATAACAGGCATATGTATTATATTTTTTCTTTACCTATTTCTCCTGCTTTTCTGTTATGATGATTTCTACAGTCTAAAATTTAGTGGCATTATAACATCAAAAACACTTTTTACAGAAGTGTATTTTGCATGTTTAGAAACCAAAGTGACAGTTATCTTTATGTTTCTAATTTTTTCAACTTCAGTATACTAAATTCCATCTGAAGTTATGCACTATGCTAAGAGTTATTGATACAACATCAGGAATTCTTGCCTTTGATCTGTTTCCATTCCAGGAGAGGAGAAAACTTTTTATGACAATTCCTAATATTTTGGGCTAAATTTTGTGAAAGGAATCTGCATAAGGAACAGTGGAGACTGAGGGAAGAGGAGACAAATGTCACAGGCAATTCTTTAGTTGGGTCATGAACAATGACAAGTCAAAATACAGCTGCAAAATATAAAATATGTGAATTAGTTAAGATGTTATCTGTAAAAATGTTTTAGAGAATGTGAAACAAAATATGTAAGTCTTACCTATATTTCTGCTTAGCCCAGAGGTCAACATAGGTACCCAGCCTTTTAAAATCTAATTTGAATTGACATGGATTCCCCATGAATGCTCAGTTCCCTAACAATCTCTCCTGAGATTTAGGGGAGGCCCGAGGACATACATTTTCCCCCCTTGAGCATTCAATTCAAGATGACTCTTGATGACGTTCATTTTAGGGGATGGCATTCTTTTGCTGTATAAGCTGATTTTCTGCAAAAGCATACTCATAAAGTGAAAAACAGTCCTTTCTCTCAGTTTTCTCTCTTGCACTCACATGCCCACATACCATGCCTATAAATTTCTTGTAGGTGTAGAAGATTTTTATCAAAGATTGAAGGAGAGAACATCTTATTAATGCCCTGGCAACATCAATAAGCTAATTAATCACCCCACCACCACCCAGTCCTTACTTAGAATAATTTTTCTACAGATCCCAGATTCTCCCAATCTTGACCATCTCCATGGAAAAAACTAGACTCTTACTTTATGTGACCCCTAAACATAATTTTTAAACATTTGGTTTTAAATTGTGCAAAGTGATCATCCAATTCTATTTCCCAAATTTACCTCTGCTGATACCTTTGCATATCCAGAGATTCAGTAGTGTCTTGCTAAAGTGTTGTCCACCTACTTCAACTCTGAATAGTTCTACTTTTTTTTAATATCCTCTGTGAAAAGTTAAAAACATATTTTCTGAATTTTAGACACATGCTTAAAAAGCTAGTTAACTTATCAATTTTGGATTTATATAGCATTTTCTTTTTGATAAAAATATAGAGTTTTTTGTTTGAGATATTTATTGGGGCGCTTTGTTGTAATCAATATGTGGTGGGAGAAGGGATTGGAAAGTGGGAGAAGTTGATACCTGATGATTTTAGCCCCTTGGTTCTCAAATGGGGACAATTTTGCCCCCTGCCATGGACATTTAGTAATGCTGGGGACATTTTTGATTATCATGAGCTGGAGGAAGGTGAGGAGTTGCTACTGGTATCCTGTAGAGAAAAATGATTCTAAACATAGTATAATGCATGGGTTAGTTTCCCAGCAATGAAGAATTATCCAGTGTGAAATGTCAGTAGTAGTAAACTTGAGAAACCTGGCTGATCTGAATATCAAGGGAAACCCCAGAATTAAAATGTTCCTACATAGGTCAAAATGTCTGGACCTTTGGAACCCCATCTCCATCAGTGAGAAGTATGGATGTAGGCAGCTCTCTGAAACAATCAATTCTGCAGTCAACAGAGAGTGACCGCTGAAGACTGTCTGGATGACTGCTCCCCCAGAACCTAGGACCCTCACTCCTTCCCCTAGAAGGAAGGAGGCATCCCTCTGTTTCTCTGCCATAGCTATATACAACTGTATAGAGGACAATATTTTACAGTACTTTCTACTATTGCCGAGGATAAAGAAATATCCATGCATCCCTGGCCAGTCAGTTTCTATTGGAGCATAGATACCTGAACAACCTAGTGTTTATTGAATTCCAACGTGTAGATGAGATGCTATTACTACATCAGTAAGCCTCATCCTCTCGCCAACCATTCTAAATTTTGATTAATCAACAAATTTTTAATACTTGTTAAGATTTCCATCTCTGGCTCATTTAATGATGAGTCAGATAAAAACATCAAACATTCATTTCATGTAATCGAAACAAAAAATGAGGATTTTTCTGACTTTTCCTAACCATAGAATGTAAGAAGTAGAGGGGTTCTAGAGGTACTCTAATTCAGTTCTATGTGAGATTTGCACACGTGCCCATGTATCCATGCCTCCAGCAAATTACCATCTCCTTCATATTTGCAGTGAAATGCAACTCTCTGTCTCAAGTGTAAGTCATTCAACTTTAAGATATGTTTGTTTTTCATCTCTATGTTCACCCTAAGACTTTCTATGATGTTCTCCCACTACTCATAATTATGCATGATGGACAGTTGTTTTGTGTTTGAGTAATGCTCAGAGGTCATTTGTTTCCAAATCCAAATAGACTGCATAGAGTGCTATTTCTTTGGATTAATAGAATATTTTCCAAACGAACAATTCTCTTTATTCTTGCAACCCACGTATAACTTAATTATGATTTTGAGTCTGTTCATATTCCTGTCTACTTTGAATCCTAAGATAATATGATAATGTTTTCCTTATACAAAATCCCTTTTTCATTCTTTTCTTTTCCTTTTTTTTTTTTTTTTTGTACTGGGGATTGAACTCAGGAGCACTTAGCCACTGAAACCACTGAGCCACATCCCCAGTCTTTTTTTTTTTTTATTTCGAGACAGGGTCTCTATAAGTTTCTTAGGGCCTCAGTAAGTTGCTGAAGCTGGCCTCAAACTTGCAATCCTCCTGCCTCAGAGTCCAGAATCATTCGGATTATAGACATGTACCACTCACTGCACCTGGATTTATCATTCTTTAAAAAAACAATTTTGTCTTATTGTTCAGAAAAAAAATCCAACACAATATTTCCTCTTAGGAAGCATAGTACAGGTTGACAATCCAGAAAAACTTTCTCATTACATAAATATTATTGTAAAGTAACATACAAAGTCTTTTACAAATAGTTAATCGTTGCTTGCATTTCTTTTTATAGTATAGACATCAAAAAATATTGTCTGAAAAATAACAGTCAGGAAAAGTAATGGAAATTTTGTTTTTCTCATTATTTTCATTAGTGCACTTTTTAAATTGCTCTTCAATATGTTAGTCACTTTTCTGATACCTTAAATGGTTGAAGTCCAAAGCACAAAAATGATATTTGACCGTAATGAGGTTTTTCTTTCAGGAATGTAGTCCTTGTTATAAAAAAAATGAGTGATGGTAGCAGTGAATAGAATATGTTAATAATTATTCATAATGGTTAATTCTGAGTTTAATAATTAACATAAAATTGCAAAAAGAAACATTCGATCATGTGTAATATGTATACTGTAAAATGACATTGCATAATCAGTCTAAAAGAAGTTAATGAGTGCCCATTTGAAAAATCCCCTCTCATTTACATTTATGCTTATTAGTATATAATAATTAATAAAGTAGTCAGTGATAAGAAAATGGAGTATGTAAATACTTCTCCATGTGTGAGTCCCAGTGATGATATTTTCTTTGGAAAAATGATTCTTGTATATCATATTTTTAAGAGGCTAAGTTTAGAGCATCCATTTCAGTCGCCAGGAGTAACTTTTATGGCGTGGATTCAGGCCTCTAATTTCCTATTAATAGGAATAAACACATTTATCTGCTGTGAGTTTTAGAAAATGCTAATAATGCCGTGTCCTTTGTATAAGAAACCATTTCCTTTACCACTCTTTAGGCTCTACTTTGCATCTCTTTGGCTCTCATCCTTATCTGCAGAAAATAAAGCTAATGTCCATTTTTTAAAAATATTTATTTTTTACCTGTACTTGGAAACAATACCTTTATTTTATTTATTTTTATGTGGTGCTGAGGATTGAACCCAGGGCCTCTCATGTGCTAGGCAAGCACTCGATTGCTGAACCACAACCTCAGCCCCTAATGTCCATTTTTAAGGCAAATATTTAAGAGAAAGAATAGCCTTAAGTTGCCATATTATGCAGGGTAGTTCAGTTGTCATAATCAACAGCTTTCAGATCTTGGAAGATTCACATAATAGAGGTTTATTTCTGATGTGGGAGACAATCTGAGGCTGCTTGTGGTTGGGGAGGAAAGCCATTCCCTAGGACCCTGAAGTCATCTATGTTTTGCTGCTTTGAAGTACAGGCAGTAAAGTTAGGGGCCAGGCCCTTAGTGGCATGCATAGCTTTATCCCAGACTCATCTCAGGAAGGAGTGAAAATGAGATTTGGTGAAGAGCATTGTTCTTTGCCATAGACTGATGGAGGGTAATTACTTCCCTTACTTAATTTCAGCCATAATTCCATGACCCAACTCTCCATTACACATTTAGTCTCAAGCACTGAATTCTATTACAGACTTGATCCATCCTAGCTTCTTAATCACCAATGTTCCAGGAGAATTGGGTACAAAGAGGGCCCTTCAGTATTGCTAAGGGCTTCCCAAAGCAGCAGAGCTCTCTGTTGGTATTCAGAAGTGTCTTTCCCTCAGAGGCTCCCCTTGGGCATCACCAACTGCCACATGCTTATCCACCACCAGCAAGCCCACTTGCGCACCCCCACACACATTCACACCTCTCCAACGCTGGAGGGAAAAGGCCTCACCCTTGGACCTCACAGCTGTACTCCTGTTCCCACAAATGTCTTCCAATCTAGCTGCTAGTTTTCCTCCTTATAGTTTTGACCCATGCAATCTATCCTTCCCACAGCAGCGCAAGCGATCTTCTGAAATCCTACATTAGATTTCATCACAACCGAATTCAAAATTCTTATGATGTTTCAATACTTTTGGAATGGGACTCCATTTGTCTGTAAGGTCCAGTGTTATCCGAACACAAAGACCAATCCAAATTCATCTCTCAAACTCTCTTGGCCTGGATTACTGTGTTCTCTCCACTAAGCCTTTCCCTGTTCTCTGAATAAACAAAGCCTTCTCTCCTCAGGACCTAGAACTTGCACTCAGATTTCACTGGTTTATGGGCTTTACCTAATCATGGTCTCCTTAGAAGGTCATCAAAGACCATCCTATTCAAACACAGACCCCATGGCTCTACCTCATCTCCGTCCCTTTGTCTTAGCAAGTTGTCACCATAGAACTTATTATTAGTTGGATTTGTAAAATATTTGTGAATATTGTTCATTATACGAGTCCTCAAAAATGTGACATCCATAAGGTCAAGAACCTGACTTCCCTGTGCCATTCACTATAGCTAAAATAGTGTCTGCCATATAATCATCATTCAAAATTAGTAGATGAGTTTGTAAATAAATTTGTTGAACATTTTGCTGAATATGTCTGAATATGCTAGATAATTTTAGAGATTTATATGGATGGGTAGGAATTTGCTAAATAGCCACTAATTACTGAACACCTAAGGCCAAAGGAGCAAGAAACACATATTAAGTGAAAAATAAATCTTGGGACAACTTAGTAAATTGAACAGAATTTCTGATATAACCAAGCTTTATTCTAAGTTCGTGAAAGGAAAATGTATGACTTGTGGGTAGAGTGTATGGTTACTTTATTTTGAATTAAATTTATTTGTAATATTCATTTTCTGGGAGAATTTTCAGTTTATATTTGCAATGTATTCTAAACATTAATTAAATTCAAAGTTACCACATGATAGTCAATGCATAATTTTTGCATGAACCTAGCACCTGTGAGTAAATTTACAGAAGATAAGGGCACACCATGTTCTTAAATTCTGTGTACTACAAAGCATGGCTTTTTATCATTTTAGAATGTTGCCATGTATAATTACACATAACTTATATTAAACATAACAAGCATGATGCTTTACAGCACACATTAAATGTTATATGAACATTACACTAAATCACACTTTATATATTTGATAATTTTAAAGTTTTCTTCACTGAACTTGTCAAGTTATTGTAAACTTCTTTTCTATATAGATATAAAAAGTATTTACTATTTTTCCAAACGTTAGGAATGCTAAATGGTAATAATTTTAATGACTGAATTGAAGATTGGGGAAGTTTTCATTTGTTCTGCAATCTTAAAATAGTCACGGACACGTCACTTGCTTCTGCCTTCTTTGTGCGATTGAGATAGCCTTGCCACTTTAGTTTCGGCTGGTGAATAATACACTTTATAATTAACGTTCCAATGTCATAAAATGTATTTCAATCTATGTCAGACAGTTTTACAATATTAAATTTTATTAGTCTTAGAAATTAAAAGGAATTCTTGCCTGTATTGAGATTGATTTCTCATATTCCCTTTACCAGTGAAATAAATGTTAAGTTCAACTTGAACTGCGGAATGGATCATCCCATTTAATGACAGGAGTCCCAGCCGTTTCCATGCTGGCCTCTGGCTTCAGCAATGCGACTTTGTCACAGTAAGGTGCGCTCTGCTATTCGGCTGACATTGGGGTGGGCTTCACCCCTATGATTTATTGCTGTTCAAATTCCATCAAACACAATCTGAGTTGGCAGTAAATGTCAGATCATCGACATAAAATCATGCTTGGACAGTGCAGCTGTTTACATGTTTTCAAAGACATTCATCATGTTTCAATTGGTAAGTTTGTAAGGCTAAGGTCAAGGACAATGCTCTTCAGATTCTAGCCCACAAGCAGCCTGCTTCCAATGGATTATGTGGCACCCTCTGAACTACTGAGTTAAATTGAGCTCTGATTATTCATGCCATATTAAATCCTGTTTGTAGGACTCTTTTTGACTTTAAACTTCCCAAAATAATATAATGGATCGCAAGTGAGGGCATCTTACTCTCTCTGCTCTTATACTCTTCTTATTAGACATATGGCTTCTATTTTGTAGTTAAAAAAAAGAAAAGAAAAAAAAAACACCTGAGTTTTGGTCTTTTCCTTTGGCGTTTTTATCTGTGGTAAACCTCTGATGAAAGTCTTTGCTATCCTGCAGCATCCAGATTAGTTTTGGGTCCACTGTCCATCTGTCCTACTTCTCCTCATCATACTCTACCAATCAGACCTCCCATGAACTTCATCCAATCACCTCTGTCACTTCATCCACTCTTTTTTAAACTAGCACACAAATCGCTTTGTGTACAAAGAAGGCATGAGCTAATTTTTTTTCTTTTCTTTCTTTTTTTTTTAATCTTAGGTTACCTGATAACACAGACAGTAACTGAGACAGAAGGAAAGGAAGTGTCATTGCTGGAAGAGGAAGAATTTGATACAGTGCTTAGTCAGAAAGGATGGAAATTCGAAAGACAGAGCCACAGAGTAATGGCTGCTAAAGGGAAATGTGCAAAAAAGTCTCATTCAACTTGCCAATCTAAAAATCTCCAACTAAGTGAATGGCAAAGCAAATGATATGAAATAGACCAAATGTGGATGGTTGGGATGTTTCGTTTACATTAGCTTATAGTGATTTTGTGTCAAATTGAAATAATTCCAAATCTGTCTTTTTTCATACTCAATAACTTTGAACCCAGAGAACATGTAAAATTGTCCAAAAAATCTATTTTGCCAAGAGTTGGTTAACTGTTCTTTAAATCCTCCTACAGAGACTTTCTCTCTTCCCGTATATTAGAGCCTAAGGCAAGGAACAAAATGTTGAAACAAGACAGCCAGATCCCTGATCAATGAAAGCAAGGATAAAGGTAGGAGTGAGTACATTAAAGATAAAGAGAACCATGTTACAGTTCACTACTTGATGGCAACTTCTGGAACTCAAGTCATGAAGAAACCTAAGTGATTGCTCCAAAGGCAGGTTTACCTGGCAAGTGGGACCTTTCTGATAGTTTCGCAATGAAAACTCATACCAGAGAGAGCAGCTCACAAGGACAATGAGCTGGAATTTGTCTACTCTGTTTTTTTTTTTTTTTCTAATCTGATATTTCCATATTGTCAAATTCACCCTTTGGAGAGGTCTGCCACACTTTCAGATCATGCAGTTCAATCCCTGGTCAGCTCCATGGACAACTAAGTATCATGTTGTCCAGTGGGACATTTCACCCAAGTCTGGAAATGTGAAAACATTATCATGGCTAAGTTGAGAAAAGAGACAGAGGAAAATGAGAGGATCCGTGATGTTTATATCCCACAAATTGCCAACTAGCACCACTTAAATCCACCTATGGCCTCTGGGTGTATCAGGTTATTGGAGAAGTGTCTCAAGATGGACCCTCAGACCCTAACAGTGACACCAGACCAGAGTTGCGTTTATCACTTGCTTTTTATCACAATTCTAACTGGTGAAATGTGGTGGCACTTCACATCTCCAGGCATCAGTGTCCTCCAGATCCCTATACCTAACATATTTTTAAAAACCCACATAGTTGCCATTCTCCTGTACATAACTGCCTTGGCAAATAGCTATGTGAGTCTTCAGAGGAACAACTGGGGAGATACTCATCACCTACACTTGCTGTAGATTTGCAGGGTCATTGCTCAAGGTAACCCAGTCATTGTTTCCATCAATTTATCCTTGGGTGTCTGGCACAGCTTGTATTTGAAAACTGGGCAATTAATCATGACTCCCATTGTAATAGCTGCCATTAGCTTCTGCTAACCTGTGCTTGATTTTTTTTTCCCCAATAACATGAATCATGCGGCTATCCTCATCAGATGTCCATGTCTTACCCTGTAGGAAAACCAGGATCTATTAGCTGCCATCATAGATCTTTGTGGGTAAAGACTCTGTATGCCATTTTGGTCCTGTGACCACTGTGGTGGACACATCCACCTCCGTGTTGGCAATTAGCAATTGCTATTTGCAGCCCTTCAAGAATTCCATCTTCCCTGGAGAGAACAGAGAGGTCAAATATATCTATGCATTGCATACTGAACATTTCTGCAGAGGAAAGTCACTACTGAACTACTGAAGAATCTTTTACCTACCTTCATCTCTAATAGTAGAATACTTACTCCTTTAGTGAACAGAGAATCCTTTATTTTTGTGGGTTCTTGAACTATATACAAAGGTGATTATGGACCTGAGGGTGCGACTAAGTAACCGAGCACTTGCCTAGCATGCATGAAACCCTGGATTCAACCCCCAGCACCACAAAAAAATAAAAAATAATAAATGATAAATAAATAAGTCATTTTAACATTCTCATATATGAGAACTTTCTGATCCCCTCTTTAATATTTTGCCAAGGATGTTTTTGTGTGTCTTTTTTGTATACCCTTACTGATCATTTAGCCCAGATTTCCAAGAACAAACTCCACAAAGTATGAGACCCAACTCCAGTAGTCTTTTCTAAAATAGCAAATTGTGATTCATAAAATTAATTGTATTCCATTTCCTTTCCCAGGATAATAGCCTTGAGACCCAGACCCACACATCCTTTCTAGTTTGTTGCCACTACTTGGGTAGACTTGTCAGGATTTTTTCCTGTCTAGGTTATTTCTTATTGGAGTATATCTTCAGCTTCCCTTTAGGCTGTGCTGAGATAGTCTCTAGGTGAGGGAATGCTGAAGTATGTTCTGTGGTAATAGATAAGGGCTGGGGGTGCTGTATTGTCACCTACCCATTGTCCCATCACGGATCTCAATATTCAACACTTTGACTCTGAAAATCCTAACTGGGGCCTAAAGACACTACCATGCTATAAGTTTGTATATTAATGTATTAATGATGAAATTACATAATGCATCACAAACATGAGGTCAACAGAACAGGTAATTTCAAGCTGTTCCTGTTACCTTCAGAATCCACCAGCGTTACTTGGCTTTTTGATGCTGTGACCAAAATACCTGACAAGCACAACTTAGAGAAGGAAAATTTTATTTCAGCTCATGGTTTCAGAAGATTCATTTCATGGCCCTTTGGGTTCATTGCTCTGCACTTGAGGTCAGGTAGAACATCATTTCAGAGGGCGTGGTAGAAGAAAGCTGCTCAGGTCATGGCAGCCAGGAAGGGAAGAGAGAGAGAGAGAGAGAGAGAGAGAGAGAGAGAGAGAGAGAGAGAGAGAGAGAGGGTTCAGAGAGATAGTAAAACCCTTCCAGAGCCCACTCCAGTAAACTGCTTCCTTCAGCTAGGCTCCACTTTCCAACAGTGGATTAATCCCTCATGACCTAACCACTTCCCAAAGCCCCACCTCTGAGCACATGAGATGTAGAGGCCATTTCAGATCCAAATAATAACACCATCTCAAATATCCTTCATTTTGAAAATTTCCCCAGGTGCAGTTGATCAAGTCCACATACACATTCATTAAGACACAAGCCACATCATGTATGATCATGTCCTTTATGTAACCCAACTTTGATGATGATTAATAACATTTTTCATCTTCCCATTTCTCTAAAACAGTAACCAGTGGGTACAATGTTTTAATGAATGGATGAATGAAGAAAATGGCATTTTTATTTTCAAGTGCTCTAAGCTTTTCAGAATTTGCTCTTTTCCCCTTTCTCAATAATAATTCCTCAGATATTCTTCCAGGCATCTTAAATTCTTTTATTCTTTTTCATCAAAATATTCTCTCAAGGGAGAGCTGAAACTTACTTTAACTAAAATGTAAATGAGTTCACACAATTTAAGAATAACCTATTCATAATAAATACAGATTTCTCAATTGGAAATCTTTTCTATTTCAGATATTTTTAAAATGCAAAAGGAATTACTAAAAAAGAAAAAAATTAGTATAGATACATATTATTTTGCGTCTGAGCATGTTTATATGCACATGGATATGGTTGATATTAGCTTTTCCCTAAGCTGAAGAATTAGAATGTTGCATGAAATTAATGGAAAGAGTATCCTAGAAAGAATAAAGGGAGGGCTGGATAAATTAAAGATTGTATCTTCAACCAAACTGGAGTAATTGGCTAAATTAACTTGTCTTAAAAGGACACATGCTGAGACCTTGCAAAATAAAGAAAAGATAAAAGGAAATTAGAGAAGGTAGTATAGCTTACAAACAGCAACATTTAGAAATAAAGGGAAGACTGGGAATTCCACGGGGCGGGACACAGGAGAGACAAGGCACCACCGGGTCCTTGTATGAAAGGTGGCCGAAGTCTCCTTAGCCCACCTGTGAACAGAAGTACTGCTTTCACATTCTCTCCATAATCCTATATGGAAAAATAACAAGGTGTAAATTAAAGGTAAAAATACATGAATATGAGAATAAAAGAGAGTTTCCTTTTTATACATGTTTTTCTAAGAATTTAACAAAGTAAAGTATTCATGAAAAAGTTAAGTAATTAAAATTCCGTTTCCTAATGCTGCTCCTGAAACAGATTCAGCACTTGTCTTTGAACTATTCCACGATCAAAAGATCGTGTCTAATGTCTAAGCCCTGAGCATAGGAAGGAAGAACAATTAAAATATTCACTATTGGTCTATTGTATCTCTACTGATGACTTTTAATTGATAAATTTATCTCTTTTGTCTTTATTAGATAATCATTGGCTGCAAATAAAATTCAAGTTTCTTTGGGTTTCTCAAAAATATCAGATTTCACACACTCAGAATTCAAAGTACAGAAACACCTTTAGTTATCATTCCAAATAAAAGTAAGATGAGTTCAAAGCAGAAAGAGAGGAAAATAATAACCAGTAATTTCATTGAACTGCACTGACTTAATTTAACATCTTTCCCTTTTCTGTGAAGAGGTCAGCATAAAGATTATACTTCCTCCCTTTACTTTTTCTGATGCTCCTTACCTAAAAACTAGATCCTTTCTGGCCTTTCCCCCAAGATTCAGGTCACTCCTGCATGTTTTCGCTGTGCAGGAATCACAGTCATAGCATTAAGAGACAGTGACCCAGCTTTGCAACCTAAAGCTTTTGTGTGCTGAATAATGAGAATTTCAGTTCAAGGTGATATGGTAGCACTACAGTAGCTAGTACGGCACATTTGTTTAGGGTTGGCCACCCAAAATAAAATATGTGAACTGAATTACTGTCACAATAGAATGAAACGTCCAGGTTTCTAGTAGAACATAATTAAACACAACTTCTAGAATTCAGTTAGTCAGCATCTTATGGTGCATCATGGATTAAAAATCATAGAGATTAGAAATTTATTTGGATGAAATAACTTTTGCAGTTGAAGATATCACACTCATTATTGTGTCATGGGAACTAGCAGCATTAGTTTCAGGATCACATTGGAATTCTATAAACACTCCTAGGGTTGGTATTAGGACAAAGCACAGAGGAGAGGGGCTCAGAATTTTTCAATTTTTTAATTTCCTTCCTTCTCATTGAACCCAGATAACGACTTGTCAGCAACCATAATGGATTCTCTATTCAATATTCAATACTGAATAATTTATTAAAATTTTTGGTCTAATTTTACCCTGTAAATTTCTCAGCCATGGCAAAGTTACTATATTCCTCTCATTCCAAAGGCAGAGATATTGTTACAAAAACTTGATTGGGATATTTTTATGGATTTTGATTGGAGCAAGACTTGAATTTTCTAAACTAGACATAAATTTAAGTAATAATTATTTTCTATAAGTCAGAATGGGAAAAAATCTTTTATTTAATGTCTCATGTGTTCATCAAAGTTTATTTTATTGGCTAATTGGTCTAGTGGATATTATAAGAGCAATCCAGTTGTTATAACAGCCAGAGCATGAACTCAGTGAGTAAGCAAATCATCTTGGGTGAAGTAAGCAAGTTATTTGGATACTGAATGATCCCTGGGATCTCCTCAGGAACAGATGTGGATGAATAGAGAATGTGACTTTAGAGGTGGAGATAAGCATGCTATTTTCCAGGAATGATTATAGATCAATATTGTATGACATAGTTTTATTTGTTTGTTTTGGATTGTGATAGAAAATTAGGAAGGTTTCATGAAGCTAGATCTTAGAGTCCTCTGCATGTCTATTCAGGTGAGAACCATTAATACTGAATGGAGACAAAGGGACCAACTTCGCATAACATCCTATTGATTTCCATTTTATTAAGAAGAAGATGAATGCCTGGACCTCTAGATGTATGTGTATTTATTTGCCAATGTGATAACAATTGAAATAACTGAAATGTCATATACACTGATTTTTTAATGTGATTCCTCACCTCTAACATATGAGGTAAGTACTATTTTCAGATGAGAAACCTAAGGAAAAAAAAAGTAGTATTTTTTTTTTTCGCAACACAATAGTAAGAATCAGGCCTGACCTTAAGACTGTCACTCCTAGCCTTTGAATGCACTACCCCCCCCAATGTGAAAGATGGAGTTTCTACAGAACAAAATTCTGTAGACTAAATCCCATTGATCTTTAACTCACATGCCTTACATTATATAGTTCAACAATGTCAAAGATACATGATTCCAATTAGAGTTCTAGAAAGGAAGTCAGGGGCAGCTAAAGGAGATTTCTTTATCTCTGTCTCATTGGAGAATTGCTGATGAAAATAAAAGCAACCCAAGAAATAGTGACTCCTTCACTCCATGTCCACATACACGCACTTCTCTTTTCTGGCTGTATGTGTTGATCATCTGGCTTATTCAAAATGAAGAACAAAGCAAAAAGTACTAGAACCCCAGACACAGGAACTTATGGGATGGCATGTAACCTGGTTATCTCTGTTTTCCACCTCTCCAAGATGTATAAATGTGGAGTCAGCTTTAGTAACCAGCGAGACACTTCAATATGTTTTTAACCATTTGTTTAAAGGGAGGACAATGTCTTCACTGTATTGATTTTGTAAGGAAAAGGAGACATGGAAAACCAAATAGAAAAATGGCAGGATCTGATTATTTCCTTTTATTGGCTTTTAATTTCTTCACAAGCCCTACATGCTTCCTCTAAAGAACATTTTAATTTAGATGCAACTGCAAAGACACCCAGTTTTGCACAGGAACAAGATCATTTGACAGAAATCAAAATTCAATATCTGAGTTCTACAAAGTACATGTCAGATTCTTCTCCACCTCTATGTCACATTATGCTATTAATATTTATGGTGAATATTTTTACAAATTCATATATATATATATATATATATATATATATATATATATTACATATGCAAAGCGAACTCCATGTAATTAAGTTAATAAAAGTGTTATATATTTGAGCCGTTATTGTAAATGTAAAATGTACCATAACTACCATTTTGATTGTTTGGAGTTTTAAAGGTATTGGATATTAAATTTCTCAAGGTAATTTGACAGAGAAACACTTTTCACATGAAAATTAACTTACACCCTAAGGAATCAATGTGCTTTGGAAAACACTATTCTAATCATGTCTAAATGGTATAGGAAACCTCTCAAATACAAATATTATAACTACTAGTAATCATCACATTGCACTTCTTGCAAACTTCTAAGTGATAGGGAGGATCTATCTAAAAATTTCTAGTCTCAGATCAAGAATTGAATGACACATACTTTCAGGACTCATTTCAGTGTATGATGAAAAATCAATGACTGCAGTAGAAACATCACTCAACCATGAGTTCAACAGGATTGTCTTACATTATAACAGACTGAAAAGTTGAGTTTATATCTCAGATAAAAGATTACAGATCTTGTACGATTTTAAAAAAGAATTTCTTGCTGTTGTACTCACTGATCATCTGTTATTATTAGTGTGGCCACTGAACCAAAAAATGTATTTCACATTTTTTCTATTCAGCTTAAATGAATGCTTTCTATTACTAACATTTCAGTTCATATTGTAGCATGATTTGCTATGAGTTTTAAAGATCTAGAGTTAAAGGCACTGAATACCAAGCAGCAAAAATACTTGGATTACATAAATTGATAGCAGTAAAATCATTCAGAGTGAATATTGGTTTTAATCAGGAATAGTTGATGGTGATTCTCTAATTGAAACGTCGTTTCACCAATCCCTAGAACTCTTTGATTTTTAATAAATTCTTTCCATGTCTCAAATGTTCCAAAATACAGTTTCCAATTTATCTTCCAGTGGCATTTTAGATGTATCCACATCCTTCTCAGAAAACCTGTGTGTACCCTTGAAAACAGGTGGATGCTTTTTGCCTATTATCAACTTTTACCTTATTGTATAAGTTTCATTGGAAAAGACTTCTGTTCTTGGGGGTGACTTTCACTTTTGTATTTGCATACTGCCTAGCACATTGACTTCAGATGTATTTTAAATCCATTTGCAGTCAGTTCATTGTGACCTAAGGATGAGGAAACTTAATCATTGACAGCAAATTATTCACAAAAAAGCTTATATTTATGTCTTGGCATCTAACTATCTGTTCCTTAAATCTGATCATGAGTTGGGATGTCTGCCACTGCCTACACAAATATGCTTCCACCCAAGATCCATAAGAAACGTATACAATAGTCTTTCCCAAAATACAGTGTTTTATTTCTTGTGAATAGACTTGATAATTTTTCCAAGAATCTAATGTGTCTATTTTTTCTTTCAGAAAATTTTTTAACCAAAGGTAGACACCATGTTTCACTGACTAAAGATGGGTTTGTGTAGCATGCCACATAATGGAAATGACTGAAAATTTCCTTCTAAAAAAGAAATTTGAATACTTATAAGTTAAGTAGTTAATCTATAGTAACACTACCTATATGATGGCATATAGTAGAGAAACCAGAATTACTCTGGTTAAAAATAAATGTAAAGGATACCCCACATTAAAATTTTAAATTATAAAATAATATTGTATATGATAGTTTCCCACTCCAGGTTATGATTCAAACTTATATTAGTTTGAATATTAACAATATAAATGAAAATGTCAGGTGTGAGGTTGAATGATACTGATATATATTATCTTAAAATTCTGAAGTATATACCCTAGCATATGCTGTTTTTTCATAATTTTTTGATTATTCCTTTTTAAAAATCTACCCAGATATTAGTATTGATTGTATCTGTAGCCTCAAGGATAGTTTATTTTGTCATGTTTATAAAATTATCTCATTGTTTTTAAGCATATATTTTGGAATTTAGCTTGTTATTTTAGAATATCTATGATAGTTAACAATTTTCATGATAAAAATAATAGAATTTAACATAATATTTACAATTATACTCAGTAATTTTACTTTATGTACATTGGTATCACAAATTGATTAGCAACATATAATAAGCAGAGAAGTTTCTAGTGATAATTGGTAATCTAAAAATGAAATGTTCATAGACAAAAAATTTTGATAGTGAAATGGAATATTAAAATTTTGGAGGGAGAAGTAACAGGGTACCCTGGAATTTATTACTCTAATTATTGGTGTGTTGTGACTGATTGACAGGATGTGGATTAATTCCAATAGAACAATTAAGTCCTTTATACTCATGATTATAGAAATATGGCTTTAATGTAGTAGTTAATAAACTATAATTGAAAAAAACATAAATATTGGTTAATAAAATGGTAGAATATTTTTAGAACTGAAAGAAAATTATACATTAATTTTCTACTCTATAATGAAAAACGAAGAATCATTAATAAAAATTCTTTGTTTTCTAAGATCATGTAGTAATTTTTTTGTCATGAGTTAATTAGGACTACAGAATAAATACTCCCTACCCTGCCAAAGGCAATATACTTCTTATGATCAGAGTAAATATCCAGGGCACACAAAGTAATTTAAAATGCAAATACTATTGTTATTAAATACTAGTTATGCATCAGTAGAAAGGACATTGTGGGACTTGTGCAGAGGACTGAATAAAGTGATTTCTCTTATAAGACACACTATCTATTTACACAGTATTTTTAAAAAAGAAATGAAAACACTTTAGACCAAACCAAAATCTATATATGACATTCCTATGGGTGAAAATGTGTATTAATGTCACTCATTTCATGGAGAAAAAAATTAGTCTCAGCTTAAGGTCACTGACTGAATCAACAAATCTTTGACTATAAAAGAGGCTATTCTCAGGCTATTCTCTACTGGATCTCCTGCGTTGTCAATTCTGTTGAGGGGTGAGTTTAAATTAACAAAGCAGATAGATTCTATTCTTGCTGTTTTAATAAACATATAAACAGTTTTACTCTGTGGAACTAGTCTTTTCCTTTGTGTAACTCACCAAGGATAAACAAGAAAAAGTCTTCTAGACCTCCTGTGTGACTCTTCTGAGTGGGGTACCTTCAAGTGGATTAAGATATAGTAAGACAGATTTGCTCCTGGTGTTGCAGAGTAACTTCATCTGGCTAACCTTTCCATGGTCTATCCCACAGACAATTATCAACACTAAGGAATGACTAAAAACTATTTGGAGGCATTAGTGAATGGTAAAGGAGAGAACAAATGTTTGACTCTTCAAGGAAACGGAATGCTTTGAGGCAGAATATACTTCTCCTGCTATTTAATTCAGGGTACGCCTAGCTCTGCAGTGGATGACTAGAATTGACTGAGAAAACAGCATTCTTATGTGTCTATGAAATTTAAAAAAAAAATTAAAAAACAGGTTTCAGGACTGACAAATTTCATAAAAGTTGTTTATTTATTTAATTGTGGGTGCATGTGTGCATGTGTATGTGTGTGAAGGAAGTAAGGAGGAGGAGGGAGAGGAGGAGGAAGAAACAAGGAAAAGAAGGAGAAACAGAAAGATTAACCTCAAGCTCTTTATAAAGACTTGAAACTGAATTGTGCACATCTCAGGAAGACTACAAGGCCTGAGAGAAATCAAAAGTTGTAAAGGAATAAAGGAGAGATTTTAGCTGCTGTTCTAAAGAGGGAAAATAGAATTTGTAGTGTAAATACATACATGTGAACTGCCTGCTAGAAAAAAAAAATCAGCTTCCTTAGAAGTAAAAAAAGCCAGAATCTGTATGATGTATTAGCTACATTCTCCAGTATGTGATAACATTTTCTAAACATTCAAATAAAAAAAAAGAAAAAGTGACTCTTGTCAAAAAATAAAATAATAATCAACAGAAATAGACCCCAAGATGTGATAAATCTTGAAATTAGCAGAGAAGATCTTTGTAGCTGTTATAAATATGATCAAAATATTATGATAATGAAACACAAGAAGACAACTGGAAACTATGTAAAAAAAATTAAAAACTGAAACTTAAGTTATCTGAAATAAAAGATCCACTAAATAAGCAATAGAAGAATACAGTAGTAAAAGATTAAGTGAGCTTTTAGAATACTTAATATCTTCTGATAGAAATTATTTTTAAAAGAAGGAAAAAAGTTTTTAAAATATAAAGAAAATTTCAGTTACCTACTAGACACTATATATTATATATGCATTTAAAATAGAGAAATATGCCAGATATTTTTGAAGAAATAATTATTAAAAATTCCCCAAGCATAAAGTAATGAGGTGTACAGCTAATAAACAAGATAACATAGAAATACAACTACACCTAGACACATTGTAGAATTGCTGAAAAACAGAGCTAAAGATAATATCTCAAAAGTACTCAGAGAAAAGAATACATGTTACTAAAAAACAGTGAGAAAGATGTAGGGCAGAATTCAGTTGATCAAAATCTAAAGATGTTAGGAAAAAAGTTAAGCAGAAACTCTATACCCAGTGAAATTATTCAACAAAAATAAAAAATAATGATTTCTGGCTATTTGTGATAGATAAAATAATATATTGGCATATATATAGAATACATTGGCATATATATAATCTATAGAGGAAGAAATGGTAAAGGGAGTTCTTCAGGCCAAAGAAATATAACAGAAAATGGAAGTTTAGAGCTACAGAAAGAATTGGCAGACATTAGAAATGGGTAATATGTGAATCAATATAAAATACTATGTTTTCTCTTAGTTTTCTTGAAAGACATATGATTATTTAAGCATAAACCATAACACTCTATTTAAAATAAGGTTTATAATATAGTGAAATATAACATATGATTACAATCACCTAAAAGTAGTAGCTGAAATATACCATATAGGGATAAATATCTTACTTTCACGTGAAGCAATAGGATTTAAAATTGAGTGTTAAAGGGCTTAATGGCAAGGATAGTCATATCTGAATCAGCAAGTACAAAACTACAATCAGATAACGTGATTTTCACACAATTCTTAATTATTTAATACATTATTAAAAATGAAAAAGTGCAATTAATTAAGAAGATAAGAATAGAGATCTAGAGAAAAGAACAAAAATATTAAATTGATATATTATGAACAAATACATATGGATTAAAATCCCCATTAAAAGGTAGAGAGTGTCAGATGAGATTTTGAAGAACAAGAATCGGCTATATGGTATGTAAAAGAAATTCACTTTTAAAGTCACAGACAGATTAAATGGAACAGATATTCTGCAAAGAGCAAGCATTAAAATCACTGAGGTGGTACTATTAACCTCCAAGGGAAAAATGCTATTTTAAGATAAAGAGTAATAAGAAGAGATAAAGAAATACAATAACAGACATCATTTGTTAGGATGATAATTGTAAATACATAAGCAACCATAGTGTGTTTATTTATAAAACACACATAAAACAAAAATTGAGAGAATGTGAGCAAGAGAGAAACAAGTCCATGCTCATCAGGATTTTAGTATCCTGATTTCAATAATAAGTAAAATAAGATGCTAACTCAGCAAGGATATGGGATGTTGAGGTGTATCATTATGCACATTGACTTAAGTGAAATTTATCAAACAATTAAAAAGAACTGCAAAATATGCATTTGTCTTTTTCTGATGCAGATGGATGTGTGTGGATGACATTAGTAAAATTCACAAACCTTTTAAAACACTAATGAGATAAATAATAGAAAATTTCCAGTATCAGGAATGAAAGGAATAATGTTACTACAGAAAGTAGACTTAAGAGTTAAAAATTAATTTACACAATTTTATACCAATAAATTTTAATAATTAGATGAGAAACACAATTTACCAAAATGAACAAAAATGAAATAGAAAATTACAAATAGACATATACCCAATACTTTAATTGAATTTTCATAAAATTAGTAGCCATAAAATAGTGATAGTAAATATAAAGGCCTAGATGGTTTCAGTGGTGAATTCTGTTAAATATCATGAAATGCATAATTCCAATCTTACACCAAAATTACAGAAGGAAGAAAATGAGGAAATTATTTCCAACATGTTTTATGAGAACAGCATAACTGTAATAACAAAACCTGGTTAAGATATCAGAAGAAATAAAAGTAATAGGCAAATATCCCATATGAATATAATTTTTAAAAAATCATAAAAGATTAGTGATTAAACATTGAGTTTAATGACATAAGGGACTCTTTTGTTTGTGTCTCACCATGAACACATAACCACATTGAATTTATCCCTAAGATGCAAGCTCTTCAAATGTTCGTAAATCAATCTAAGTTCCTATAAACAGAATAATGCAAAACATATTTACTGGAATAACTGCAGAAAAAGCATTTGAAAAAAGTCAACAAGCTATCCAACAAAACAGATAGATTGTGGTTTGGTCAATTTCTTCTTTTTAGTTCTGCCTTACCTATTTTGAGCCTATATAATTAGTGCCTACACATGAAAAATGTTTATGTGTTCCTGGTGAATTACAATTATTGAAATAATAATGATTATTATAATTTACCATTATTTCTAGTTACAATTTTGGGCTTAAGGCATATTTATTCAGGTATTAATAAATATAGCTACCAGATTCCTTTGGTTTGTATTTGCTTTTTGTACATTGTTTTATTCTTTATTTTCATCATTTTTGAAGTCTAAAAATTAAAACTTGTCTCTTAAAAGCTGAAGGTGATCTTTAAAGCTTATCCTGAAATCTGTAATTTAATTATTATACTTAGTCCATTACATCAAATTGAATTGCAGTATATGTGACTTTATATGTACTGTATTAAGATTTTCTACCTTCCTCATATTTTAGTAATCCTTTTCTCCTCATGTTTCTTGTTTTTTCTCAATTATTTATGTTTTGTTATCCTACTTTTCCATCTAGACATTCCCTATTTGTTTTCAATATTATTATTAATATTTTTATATTAATGTTAATATTTCTATATTAAACTTTCCTAGAGTTACAGTAGTTAATAAAATTACCTTAAATATAGTTTAAAACAAATTATCATACTACTGAATAAAATTTTCACAAATACGATATTTGGGATATATTAGAAGTTTTACAAATCAATAAGAGAAAAAATAACAATCTAATTTGAAGATGAGAAAAAGAATAAGCAATTTAGGGAAGAAAATCAAATCACCAAAAATAAATACATCTTTAAATCTAATCATTTAAAATAAATATTTAAAACTGTTGTCTGAAAATAGAAATAAAAATAATGATTAATAGCCTTACAAAATAAGGAGATTCTTTAATCCGCAATAATATGGATAAATCTGGAGGACATTATAATAAGTGAAATTAGCCAGGCACAGAAAGATAAATATTGTAGAATCTCACTTACACATGGAATCTGAAAGCGTCGACCTCACAGAAGTAGAAAGGTGATAGCAAAGGAAGCAAACAAGGTGTTCATCGTATGGCAGAAATCGTCATTAGACAGGAGGAATAAATTCTGGAAATCTGTTGTACAACAGGAAGTATAAGTTAATTATGTACTGCACACTTAAAAATTGCTAAGAGAGTAGATTTTAAATGCTCTAACTACACACACACACACACACACACACACACACAAATAGGTTTGTAATCAGAACTACTTTCATACCTATACAATAAGAAATGTGATATTTATTCACAAAATCTTTGTATGTAATTGAGAAAAACTTCAGAAAATACCCAATTACGTTCCCAGAGAAGAAATTAAAATATTGTGTTATATTCTTATAATGTCATAAAGCAATTAAAATTAATGCTTCATACATACATTAATTCAACATGTATACCTTTCCAAAATGTCATGTTGAATAAAAAGCAAATTATAAAAACATTCATATAATATGGTCTCCTTTGTTTTAAAACAAACCAATATACTATATATTTGTATGCATATGAAACAAAAGGACGAGAACATAGGCAGAAAGGATGAATTTGAATTTTAATATCCAGGTTTCATCTGGGAGGGAGGAAATCGTATTGATGATGAAGTTTTCACAGATCACAGTTTCCACAGAAAGGTCAGCTCCTGACTTACCTAGGAAGAAGGAATTAGCTTTCTTGCTAATGAGCATGGGGAAAGGGCCAAGCTACTTTATTTCAGAATAACATAAAAAAACGAATAAAGAAAATGGTTGAGGATTCTTCAAGCTTGATAATACTGTGGTAATGAGTATCAGGAAGAGCAGAGAAGACATTAGTTAAGGTATAATTTTCATCAATGAAGAAAACATGAGAACACTTCATTATTGGACCATTTTATACCCAAGTCTGTTAGAAACAGTAACTAATTAGTTGTATCATTTTTGAAAAGTAGTGGTGGGGATGGAACCCAGGACCTGTGCATGTGAGGCAAGCACTCTACCAACTGAGCTATATCCCTGGATTAATAATACATTATACAGTATAGTCTTTATTAGCATAGTATATGTTTCTAAATTGATAAGAGTTTGACCAAGAGTGAAGAAAACAGCAACAAAGTGATGCATTTAGGCCTCAAGTCTATCCACTGAGAAGGGTCTCACCCTCTTGGACAGGTTCCACGGTGGCAGGGAATCCTCTGACCTGATAGGAATTTGGGAGAAAATGGAAGATCTGGGCCACAGCCCAGTGTGTCCTCCCAAAGCCTTCAGCAATCCCCTGAGACTTCCCTCAAGGAGCATATCACCCAGCAGCTAACTGGGGAGTGACCAAAAGGATGAGGTAGAAGGAGAAGAAAACAACACGTGGCAAAAATGGGTCCGAAAAGCTGAGGAGACAGTGTGGAGCTGTCAGGGCCTCCCCATAGCCTGACAAGGATGAGCATTTATATGCTGAGTTGTGAGCATGCGGTCCTATTATCATCTAATTTTCTATGTTCTGCGATAGGAAATAAGAGCTCAGTGCTCAAGGGCACTGCATAACAGGCATCAAAATGAGATACTCCACATGGCAAAACCCCACGCAATGATTTACACCTAATCCTTCTCCTATCTGGGAGAGGAGCAAATATATCTAAACAATGTTGCAGTCTGATTCTGGATGCAAACTACTAGTCCTAAAATATTAGTGTTTCAGTTCTCACATTCGATATTTAAGGGCTTCAAAAGGCAATATACAGCTGACAAATTCAAAGAAAAAGCATTTCTAGGTAAAGTTTTGGGGTACTCCACTTCTTAAGGTACTCCATTATGTTTGACCAATGCCTCAACCTACGTTTGAAACTGAAGACTAGAAAATTCTATGGTGAAGGTCCTACCAGAGCCATTTTAAGGGTACATGAAAGACAAAAAATCAGGCCATCAAGACCATTTAAGTCTTCCTTCATCTCCATCATCCATCTCACTTTAACTGTGTTAGATGAAATCATAGTTATGGACACAAACTCTTCGCTTTGAAGACTTGCCTATTTGCTTTGGTTGTAGGTGCATTTTATTTAAATTAAAAAATACTTTTACTTCTTTAGTTTTAATATGATTTTCACCCTATGTGGACAATGTAAACATACAGCTCTTGTTGTTGCTTCTAAGATTTCTTCTTCTTCTTTTTTTTTTTTTTCCTTCTTTGTGTTGCTGGGGATCAGACCCAGGGTCTTGTGCTTGCTAAGCAAGTGCTCTACCATTGAGCAACATTCCCAGCTGCTATTTAAATTTTTCAAGCTGCTTCTTCTCACATTTGTCACACTGCAGTTCTGTCCATTTTGATAGCACTTGATATTTTTATCTCTCAGCATCTCAAACTTTGGAATTAGTAGTATCTGAAAGATAAATAGAGAATTAAGGAAGATACATGGTCCCTTTTAACAAGCAGGCTATAGCAACACACATATCTCTGTGTGTAAATGTATCTTACTGCTAAAACACAAAGTAAGTAGTTCAAAAATTAACTGTTATTACAGTGTTTCCAATGTGACATATAACTGGAGGTTTATGATTCCAGCTATATTTGTGCCTATCTACCCATGCAAAGAGGAAAAGAGTAGAAAAGCAATCATCTGAATATTTCAGGCAACAGCTTCTGACTTAAGATACCTATCAGATATTTTACTAGGAATATTCAAAGTGATTATAAGGAGCATAATAGATATAAAATTCCTCAATATTGTAGCTTTATGTCACTGTTTCATGAACTCACTCAATTGTTCACATTAACAAAGTCTTAACTGTGGCATAAGAACGTAAAAATATGGATGGCTTGAACATTCTCAGAGATTTGGATCTTCAGCCATATCATCACTTTATTGGTGAGTTTTAAAATACTGTCTACACATACAAGTACATATGTATTTTTTTTCTAAATCCAGAGTCTCTTATAGGATGCCATAATATATAGCTATAGGGAAAATAGGTAGCAGAAATAACTAGAGAAAGACTTATAAAGTGAACTTCTGAGCCGCCCAAGCAAAGAAACTTTCTAAGAAATGCTTTGTATTACTGCTTTAAACTTTTTTTTTTTTAAACTACAGCTACAGGTTTTAAAGATTTCTTTGAAACAACTGAAGAGTGAACTTTAATTCATGTTTTTTAAACAAAGGTTATATGAGACTTACAGCAGTCTCACAAAAGAAGAATATCTGCAAGAATTGCACATTACGCTCGGAGTGCAACTGACGTTCAAATTCCTCTACAGGTATTATTTCCCATGAATAGGAACAAAGAGCAAAAACAGTTAAAAAAGCATATTCAAATGTGTGCATAAAAAGGCATGGTAAATGAATACTGTTTAGTTTGCTGACATAATTACTTGAATGTAATTTTTATGAGTCGTAGAAATCTTGGCATTTTCACTGAACCAGATAATTAGACTCTGAATAGAACAGGGTCAGAATAATTAATACATCAAAACTAGATGAACTTTTTCTAATTATTTTTATTTAATCTCTATTATAATTATTGTTATACTCTGCTGAGCATGATTGCCTCATGTTCATAGATTTGAATGCAGTCTTATAGTTGCATCCTGGGACTTTGTGGAATATTAACAAACCGTGGCCTGGAGAAATTAGAATGGTGTAGTTTCATGATGGAATTCTAAATTGGAATTTCATATTTTTCTATATAGTTGCACAAAATTTGTTCCATAATCATAAAAAATATGAATTTTAAAACAAAAGTCTACTTTTCTTTCAAGTTACACTTCTCCAAAGTTCAAGAAAAATTATTTTCTTATAGGTTTTTTAAAGGCATATCATCAATTATTCAATTCATGTGAAATTTCTCAAAGGGGATTGCATTAAATTTTTCATTAGTTGAGGGTTTTTCATATCGTGATAAATCTTAATCATTTGAAAGCAAAGTTATCAACAGGCAGTAAAGATCATTGCCAACTATAATTAAAGACTTTGAAATTCAGGTTAGAAAGTAATGGTATAACTTTCTGGGCGTGATGATAGCTGCTTAGCTACGCCAGACCTTTGAAATAGCCACAAAAAGACAAAACGTAAATTATAAAAGCAGATGAAACCAAGAAGAATGATAAAATATTTTTAAAATCTCAGGGCTGAAAGATTACATAGGACAGTTTATTAAATGATTAGCATCAAATCCATATCTGAATCTCTGAAATAGAAATTGTATAATAAAAAGGTTTAAAAAATTTCTCCACCAAGAAAGGTCAAAGTCCCTGATGACAAAGCTTGGGGCTACTCTAAAATTTGAATTCCTATATTCCAGTTGGTCAGGACCATCTTCCAGCTACCTTGTCGTCAACTGACTCATAGAAGTCCATGACCTCTTCTCATGCAGGACTGAACATTGATGGAGTGAGGAGACAGAGGGGGAACAGGAATTTTGGACTAGCAAAATCCTGAAAACTATCCCTTTGTTTAAAATTACCCAGAAACTAATTCAATTCAAAGCTCAAGACAACATAAGCATTATAGTATTCTGTCTCACTTCAGTGTAACCAAGATATTCACATGTTTGTTGTATCCTAGGATTTGTCTAGGGAATCTACACATCAGTGAAAAGGGGAGTGGAAATGGCAGAAGGTTCTAGCAAACCTAGAATAGACAGCAATGTCCATCAATGAGAATCATACACTTTGCAAATATCAACAGTGTGAATTTTACCTCATTCAAGCATTTTTTGAAAGGTGGAGTTTGGGGGTGTAGGTCAATGGATAAAAGTGTCCCAGGCACGTGTAAGTGCCTGGATTTCATCCCTAGCACACACAAAATAAAAAGAATTTTAAAAAATTGATACTGAAATAATGAATGCAGCTCATCACTTAAGGAAAAGCATTTGACATGAGTTTGTAAAATAATTTATATAAAATGGAAAAAATAAGAGAAAAGCAAGAATAAACTGTAAGTGTTGCTGGCAAAATGAAAAAGAATATGAGAGAGGAGATATCAGAATGGAAAAATTAATGTTGGCTTTAGCTGTAGTAAAGAACATAACTGACATTGTAGAAAATAAAACTACTGATAAAGACAATAAGAAAATATATAATAATCATAATATGATGAGCTGATGTAGAGGGGAAAAAAACAAAACAGAAATATGTGTCTAAATAATTGATTTCCATTGGAAACGAATCAAAATGAGTGATATTAAACAATTATCCATTAAAAGAGAACACTTTCCATACTTAAAACAAAACAACAGCTTGAGTATTCAGGTAAAAAGCATTCACTAAATCCCACCAAATTTTAGATATAATGAAAAAAATTAGAATGAACTTGGTAAAGTTTTTGGTTTTCAAGTTTAAATAAAGAAATCCACAATCATTTGGTCTGAAAGAAAAAAAAAAGAAAGTTAAATACAGATTTCAGATTTTATTTAGCTAATAGTGCCAGAGTACACTGCAATAAGAGGAACAAGTTTTAAGAAGAAAAATTCACAGTCCAAGAATATTTTAACCAAACATAAACCAATTTATGTTCTGAACTAGAATAATTTTCTTACTCAGATACATAGATTACAGAACACACACACACACACACACACATACACACATAGATATCTGTATGTACATAAGTATGTAGAGATACATATGTGTGTGTGTGTGTGTGTGTGTGTGTGTGTGTGTGTGTATTAGCAGGCTGAGAGAGTAAAAATATTTTAAAATTTGAAGATTGGGATATTTAAGTCTGACATTACTGTATCATATACTAATACTGGTTAAAAATATATTTCTAGCCAGGCGCAGTATCGAATATCTATAATACCAGCAGCTTGATCTCAAAGCAGAAGGATCATTAGTTCAAAGCCAGCCTCAGCAAAGTCAAGGAAATAAGCAACTCAGTGAGAACTGTCTCTAAAAAAATACAAAAATAGGGCTGGGGATGTGGCTCAATGGTTAGGTGCCCTTGAGTTCAATCCCCAGTACTTCCTCCATACATATATACACATATTTAACATGCAGATAAGAGCTAACTTGAAAAGTCAGACATTGGCATACTTTCACATTCAAAGAAATAATATATATGTAACATAAGTGATATCATGAGTAGTATGTAAGTAGCAGAATACAACAATTACTAATTGGGCATTATGTAAAATTGTGGATGTGTAACCTACGTGATTCTGCAATCTGCATTTGGGGTAAAATTGGGAGTTCATAACCCACTTCAATCTAATGTATGAAATATGATATGTCATGAGCTTTGTAATGTTGTGAACAACCAATAAAAAAAAAAAAAAAAACCCTGAGCAGCAAATGGAGCTTGACCACTCAAGTAATAAGGACATCTCTAGAGCCACCATGGAACCAATAATGAGATAATGATTAACCATACCAAAATTTGATCAAAACTGCTTAATTATACATACTTCTCATTTCCTGCCCAAGTTTTTCTTCTACTGAAACCTAAAAGGTCATATCAGCACCCAGAAGACAGGACTGAGATGCTTGATCTATCTTTCCCTTCCCAATATGACCATAGTAATTAAAGTTCCTTTCCTGCTTTTCACCATTACCTTTTCAGTTTGGTGTTTGGGTGGCCCAACCTGGTTTGGGCCCAACCTAGTTTGTTGGATCCTACAGAGTCAGGCCTCTGGCCTAGTATTCCTGTAACAGTGCTGGTAATTGAACCTAGAGCACATGCATGCTAGGCAACCCAGCCCTATTTATTTTTTATTTTGAGACAAGGTCTTGCTAAGCTGCTCACGCTGATCTCCTGAGTACCCCCCCCCCAAAAAAAAATGAGTAGTATGTAAGAATATAATTTAATCCTAATTAAATTTAATAATTCCACATTCCAATAAGTACCAAATTTACAGCAGGATCATAAATATATTATGGGATTTATACAAAAAGATGCAACATCATTTTATTTGGGGAATGCAAATTCAAATTATTTGGAGTAAAATGTGCTTCTTGGAAAATAATTCTTAAATTAGATTCTTAACTTACATTAGCTAAATATTAATGTAAAGTAAAATTTATAAAGTAAAATTTTTTAGAAAAAATAAATGACAGTAAGTGTGTTCCCAGAATAGTCACTTAGTCAGAAATATGAGAAAATTCAGAAAGTGAAGAATTAAATATCACACGTCTTCCGTAACAAAACTGAAATTTTCTCTTACCATCCTCAAGAAGTAGATGAGCAGGTTTTTTTTTTTTTAATGAGAAAATGACATGACATAAATATTGTGTTCCATGACATGTATCATGTCTATTTAATCATGCAACTTTAAGTTTGTCAATAGTATTAGAGAAAATAGTTTCATGAATATTAAATTATATGTGGCTTTCATTTACCATAAACTTTTTCTATCCCTAGCACTATATTTATAAAAGTTTCTGAGGATGTAGTTGATTGTGGTGGGACATAGCCAAGCATGGATGGGACCCCAAGGTTCTATTTCCAGAGACAGGGAAGAAAAAAAAACTTACTTGAATAATCAGACTTGACATATGCAAGCAAACATCTGACATAAGTGTTATCCATCTTTTTACAGATGAATAAGTTAAAACTAAGGAGTATGTCATATAATAATGTAACTTACAGGGGGTGTTAGAATCTAAGAAATGCAAGGCTGAAAATAAAACTATAACCCAAGATAGTTTTCAGTAGGGGGTTTATGGTAAGGAAGAGGAATATGGAATGGAAATAGCTATAATATAAAGAATGGTTTAAAGTGGGGAAAAAAATCTCTAAATATAGTGTTATCATCTCAAAGGGAGACCTTACAGTTATAAAGTTAAGAAGCCATTAAATATGAGGCTTCAATGTTAAATTTTAAGGCAAATAATAAGAGAAAATTTCAAAGAAATGCCAACAAATGTGCATTGTCAACCTGTTCTGGATTTCCCATACATAAAACTTTTCATTAAACCACTCTTCTTAATTTCTCTACTTTGTTTCTCCCTCCTTTTTCCTTATTAGTGTCTACATTAAAATGAAGAAATCTTGTTTGTCTGTTTAAAATACAAGATTAAAATTGTTCTTGTAAAAATTGTTAAGTAGGGTCATTTCTACTTTTAGAGTACAAATTCATCTACTAGCTAATGTATTCATCACCTTGCATGTTTATATAAGTATTTGCCGAATTTCAGTCTCCTTTCATTTTTTTTATGCATAAGATTCCAGTTTGGAAAAAATAGGCATATGTCATATTTTTCTCTCAGTCACACAATGTTCATATTTTGCAAGTTTCCTGTTTCCGTGAGATTGGTTCATTCCACTGCCTCAGATGCTTGATGTGCTTCTTGGAATTTTAGTAGTTTATAGGTAAGCATTAACTTACAATTGATAGAAGAAATCAGACTCAAGTCCCTGGGCTTTTCCATTTGGCATATCTTTTATTCTAGTTTTCATGTCTGAATCGTTGACTAGACTTAAAATACAGAAGAATTTCTGCACGTCTTTTAATGACCTTAGTTAAAAACATTTTTATTTATGTAGTTTAGAGAGACCCACAGAGAAAGCAGACTTTCAGGAAGATTGCCTCAACCCAGAGAACGAGGAAATGACTGAGAACAAATATTAACCAAACCAAGTATGTATGTAGCAGGCCAGAAGTAAGAGTAGACAAATTATAGAATCTGTACATTTTGTGAAATGGGAATTTGCCTTTGGCAATGCCTAGGAAACCATGAAAACTGGAAAAGAAGAAAGTAGACTTAAAAATCTGCAATCACTACATGGAGAGTCATTTGTCAAAGAATTTTCCTTGTATTAAAAACGTGAAGAATTAGCATGGTTTTTATCACTTGCATCAGATCCTGAAGCTTACTTGTATGAATTTCATATTTAAATACATAAACACACTTTGAAATAAAATTGCAAGCCCCTGGAATGTGGAAATACTTTCATCTCTGTTCTAAAAGAACTTTTCTTCACATTCTCTACTGTGAATACTTTACCATACTGACAGCCAGAGTCCTCGCAAGACAGAGGACACACAGCACAACCAAGATTTGTAAATAATAATTTGTAAATAACAAAATATCTACCCAGTCATAAATGTTTGGTACGCTGATCCTTAAATAACTCTTATGAATTACATTGTTTTGCATTGATTTGCAAATGTAAAGGTCAAAAGAAAATAGTATCTCATGTGAAATTCAGATATACATACATGGTCATCTTCCATTTTGTAACATCAAGCTATTTCTAAAGCCCTGCTCTGAGATAGATGGTTCCTAAAATCACATGACCTCTCACATGTGTTTATGGACAAAAATTTAAATAAACATGCTTTGTCTTTCAGAGTCTTATAGTTTTCAAATAAAGAAATTATTAATTATTGCCTATCATTTGTTTTTATTGAAATCTGGAGATCTTCTTTCTTGATGCATTTAAAAATTACTTCTCAAGTATAAGGTCAATAGATACCAGTATATAATTTGTCAGGACCTCATTTTCCATTCTTCAAGATTCAGGTTAGTACAGTCCTTAAAACTCTTTTTCAAAAATCTTTGGCTAAATTTCTCCCAAAAAATTGAAGCCAAATCTTAAAACTCTCAAAATGAAAAATACAAAATGTATAACACTTGAACATTGTTCAAGTTTTTAAATCATAAATCATTACATATAGTCTAAAGCAAAGTTATCAATCACAGAAGGGAATGATTTCATCTTGAATTATCTGTTTGATTTTATATATACTTTCATATATATGTCATATGAGACAATATTATATATGGTATATGTAGGTGATGGTATTGCAAATTTATCTTCCTTTATGAAAACACAGTTTAATATTTTCAACTTCAGCTTTAAAATAAATGGAAAACTTCAAGTGTACCAAGTAGTTTTACTCTGTTTACAAGAAAGGGAAAGCAAGTTTTAAAAATTAGTCATATTGCACAATATAATTATCTGAGAGAGCGTAAGAAAAAATATGCAGGTTGTTTTCAACTGCTCCTAAAGTAGGCCATACTCTTATGTGAGAATAAGACAGTGATGTGAAAGGACAGAACCAGTCTATCTGTGGTTCCTAATCATGTCTTTCCCCAATTATAATTGATTGATTTCTTAGTCCACATGTGTAAGGACTACTTATAGAAAACAAAAAGTGAATATCAAGAAACTGTTTTTATCTTACCAAGTTTGTTTTTGTGGCTTTACAAGTATATCCTTATATATAAATATGTATCTCAACATAGGAATGTAAAAATCTATGTATGTAAATATAGAACTTTAACAAATATTAAATTTCACTTTACATGCTATGATAAAGTATGTAATACCATTGAATAATAATTTCCTACTCATTCAGTGTTTCTGTGCTGCTGTAAAGAAAAAGGAAAATGTGGGTTGGAGCTGTAGTTCAGTGGTAGAGCGTTTGCCTAGCACATGTGAGGCACCAAGTTTGATCCTCAGTACCACATAAAAAATAAATAAAGAAAATAAAGAAAAATAGAAATTTAAAATTTGGTACTTGGAAGATTCTAAGTTTTCCTGTTCTTGCTACATTTAGCCATAATGTGATATTCTATAGAAGTCCCATTCTATTTTGTTGTTTTCGATATTTTGGTTTTTGTTTTGCCATTTTTTTTAGAGAGAGAGGAGGAGAGAGAAGGAGAGAGAGAGAGAGAGAGAGAGAGAGAGAGAGAGAGAGAGAGAGAGAGAGAGAGAGAGAGAGAGAGAATATTTTTTAATATTTATTTTTCAGTTTTCGGTGGATACAACATCTTTATTTTATTTTATGTGGTGCTGAGGATCGAACCCAGCACCCCATGCATGCCAGGTGAGTGCGCTACCACTTGAGCCACATCCCCAGCCCTGTTTTGCCATTTTGTAATATTTTTAACCATTTTAATTTCCATTGAAGGTGAAACAACACAGTTTTAAAAAGCTAATGAAGGTTACATTAAAGTTCTTCTAGTATAAACCATTACTTCCTAACTGTAAAGTCGAATTTTTAAGCTTTATTTACAAAGAAAGGCATTACATACATAGGCAAAGATATTTAAGTTAAAGTGGGAATATAGAGGTAAATTTTATGAACTAAGAAAAATTAAATTTATCTTTATTGATTATCTTTACATACTCATGAAGCATTCATTACTCTTTATTTTACCTTATAAATATAATTATATTTTTCACAGTCATCAAAATACTAATCTGAGCTCTTTCTCCTTATATAACACAGGACACTATTCATAATCAAGACCCCTTGTTCAGGTGAATGGACTGAGATCTGTTACTCCAAGCTGTGGTTTCCCATACCTTCATAATTACAGTTAATCTTTGAGTTGATGAGAATTCAGATGTTTTCCTATTCTAACTCCACAGAAAAGTCATTATAAAAAATACTTTTATAATGTAGGTGTATCTAAAATTTATTTTTTAAAAACTTTTTTCCCTCATTAGCAGTTTAAAACTCGTTCACTCTGAGAAATTTATTGCAGTTACTTATTTCAACTACAACCACTCATCTGAAGTATATTCCCACAGTGTACAGAGGCCACGGGAAGACGTGATTTAGACTACCGTGCTGAAGGAAGTAAAGGGTATTACTGCTCTGTAGCAGAAACAATTATACAGTAAATCTTTTCTTCAAATTTAGTCACCTACAAGCTTAGAACCCTTCACTGGCAGAAGGAAAGATGGTGATCTGTTTGCTCATCCCTCTCACCTGTATCTCTCTCTCTCCCCCTCTCTCTCCCTAGCTTTTCCTTCCTTGCACTACTTGGCTTTCTCATTGAACATCATCAACTATCTAAAGAATGATTGTGAAGAAGGAAGCTCTCTTGTCCTCCTGAGTGGGGGGTGGGCCAGAAAGCAAGCAATCCAAAAAGATTGTGAGATGTGTGTTGAAGAGTCATCCAGCATGTTTTGCACTTTAATGTCCTAAGAAACTTAGGACGCAAGAGTAGTGGCCCTAAATTGCATTAAGGGCTCTATGTGTATTTTGGAGACAAAAGCTGTCATTGCCATCCAGTGGCAACCTAAGTTATTGCATGTTCAGGAAGTCCCCATTTGTTTTGCCTGGGAACTAAATGGAGATTGACAAGTTGTCCTGCATCTTAAATAGAAAATAAAATACACTGTCTTTGTGTATTTTATCTAAAATTCCAGGTATGTGATAAGCAAATGGAAGTAGTTTTCAAGTCTCTTTCATTTTAAGTTTGAGTTTGTTTTCTTTCTATGTTTGGATACAGGATGTGTAGAATGAAAATATTTTTTGTCAAGTATATTCATTTGTATTTTTGAATTAAGATTTAAAGCACTTATATGGTTCCCAAATGATCATTACTGTATAAAATAAATTAATCTTCACTGATAAAATCTCAGTGATTAGGTCCATTCATTTCCAATAACATTATATTCTAGAGATTTATTGATATTCACACGGAGGCTGGTATCATATTGATGTAAGGTCTCCAGGTTAAGGGGGAAGGAGGATAGAGTACATATGTGTAATAAACATATAAACTGGTAAAGAAAAATCAGGCATGGAGACAGATTTGTCCTCATCAATTTGGCGATAAAAGGCTCATTTTTCATAATTGCATAACCTTGCTGACTTCAGTATTTATTCCACATATATAAAAAACGTTTTCTATCATATGTTTTTCTTCAATGCTAGAATCTAATCCAGGGCCTCAGCTTATGCTAGGTAAGTGCTCTAAAACTAAGATACTCTCCTATCCCCTTCTGGGCAAATTTCAAAGTAAGTTCCATTTAAGCCCTTTTGCTTTGAAATAATTAACAATCCACATTGCCCTACTTTCAGCAATATTTAATATAAAATCTTATTTTACTCTTCCTGCAAAACTCATATCTTCTAGCATCCTCAAGACCTGGATTGTCTAGATAATGTGTTGATTAATCTTCATTTCATATAATTCAATAGAGTTAACCCAAACACATAATACACATTCAGGGGGTCCCTGCATCTGCCTACCAATTATGCATGTGTAACTCCTGTGCTGTTGTTTTAAAAACTCTGAAAACTTTTTCTAGGCACTGATTTTTAAGGTTGCATTGCTATTTGTTTTTCATTCATAAGAGAAGGCTAAAAAGAGAAATGAGATCTTATAAGAAAGAGTGTATTTTGCATTTTTTTTGTCAGTGAGGTTATGTTACCTAAGAAAGTGAATGGCTTTATTATGTGGAACACATATTTATATTTTTCCTATGTGAATACAGATTTATAATGCATTAAAGGTAATCCACAAAGCTAAAATGAAAATTGAGTTAATCTGAGATTTGTTTCCTCCCTGTTTCTGCTAATCAGGCTGTAGGGGTCCTTTGACACATAAATAACTGTTCATTTACTTTGGACTCAGTGGTCTAAGCTATTTTCAACAAACTATGACCTGCCAACTAGCTTCAAAACTAAAGAAAATAATAATAATAAAAAAGATATGTATAAGGAATGTATATATTAACACCTGACTCATAATGATTCCTTTATTTTGAAAGGATTTTATTAAGCAGAATCAAATCCAATGTATAACTGAATGAACTCTTCATGTATATTCATCAGTTTAAGAACTTTGAACATTTTCCTTTAAAAATAAAATGTTGGTATTTGTTACTTTTCTATTTTTCTGTTATATATTTGCTCGGTCTGTAAGCAAATGCTTTCTTCCAGTAAAGTTGGAATTCATCCAAATTGCAACAACAAAAAAATATCTGTGTACAGTTAAGTATTCCTAGAAGCATTATTTAATGCCCACTTTTCCTTTGTTTGGACTGCATGTATTTATCTTCTGCTCTGCAAACCTTGAGTCTGCACACTGAGCTGTCTTTGTAGAGCTATCTATTTAGTCATTTTAACTAACTAATCTTTTTATTACTAATCTTATTTAAAATGCACACATACCATTCATCACTGTGTTCTGATCTTGATTGCTGTTTTGAGAACATGTGAGTTTATAAAGTACAGCGTTGATATTATTATTCCAGATCCAGTGTCATATGATCATTTAAGAGTTTTCCAATGGCTTTGTCATTGGATGTGCAAGAGACAAAAAGAACAATAGGAAGCAAGAAAGGATAGAAAGAGTTTTGGGGACAGAGCAGGGCAACCAATGGGTCTTAATGCCAGGAATTATTTTCATGTACTGAGTGTTAACTATTGTCCCGAGTTTTGCAGTGTTGTGGACTTAAATTTTGAATATTGAAATAATTCATTTTCATGGTTTTCCCACTGAAAACTCTCTTAACTTGGTCCTCTGAATCTGGGAAATAATCTAGTACCCTGTTTCTAAAAATAATATACTTAAATCTGGCCTGTTTTCCTCCACTCAACAAATATGCGTTGAGAAGTTACTAGTTGCAAGATAATGTGGTACAACGTAGAAAAATAAGTCATCTGAATACAACAGTTTAGTGATACTAGAATTTATAACTGGTGGTTGACATTGCTTTCGTGAGTCTTACTTTGTGTTTCCACTTGAAACAGCTTCCTAGAATTCCATACCCAGATCATATTTCTTGCATGTCTCATATTGACTTCAGTGACTAAGGTGAAATATGTTGAACAGACATAACTTAAAAATTATTTTAGTATCAACTAAAGGAAAAAAAACTTTTAAAAATACAATGCTGGCATTTAACAAAAATGAAAACCTAAGCTATAGTTATTTCAGGAAATAGAAAAAGAGGGAGCTCTGTCAAATTCATTCTATGAGGCCAACATCACCCTGATTCCGAAACCAGACAAAGACACCTCAAAGAAAGAAAACTACAGACCAATATCTCTGATGAACCTAGATGCAAAAATCCTCAATAAAATTCTGGCGAATCAGACACAAAGGCACATCAAAAAAATTGTGCACCATGATCAAGTAGGATTCATCCCTGGGACGCAAGGATGGTTCAATATACGGAAATCAATAAATGTTATTCACCACATCAATAGACTTAAAGATAAGAACCATATGATCATCTCAATAGATGCAGAAAAAGCATTTGACAAAGTACAGCATCCCTTTATGTTCAAAACATTAGAAAAACTAGGGATAACAGGAACTTACCTCGACATTGTAAAAGCTATTTATGCCAAGCCTCAGGCTAGCATCATTCTCAATGGAGAAAAATTGAAGGCATTCCCCCTAAAATCTGGAACAAGACAGGGATGGCCTCTCTCACCACTTCTATTCAATATAGTTCTCGAAACACTGGCCAGAGCAATTAGACAGACGAAAGAAATTAAAGGCATAAAAATAGGAAAAGAAGAACTTAAATTATCACTATTTGCAGATGACATGATTCTATACCTAGAAGACCCAAAAGGGCAGGATATAAAATCAACTCACATAAATCAAAGGCATTTCTGTATATCAGCAACAAAACTTCTGAAACGGAGATGAGGAAAAACACTCCATTCACAATATCCTCAAATAAATAAATAAATAAAATACTTGGGAATCAACCTAACAAAAGAGGTGAAAGACCTATACAATGAAAACTACAGAACCCTAAAGAGAGAAATAGAAGAGGATCTTAGAAGATGGAAAAATATACCTTGTTCATGGATAGGCAGAACTAACATTATCAAAATGGCGATATTACCAAAAGTTCTCTATAGGTTTAATGCAATGCCAATCAAAATCCCAATGGCATTTCTTGTAGAAATAGATAAAGCAATCATGAAATTCATATGGAAAAATAAAAGACCCAGAATAGCAAAAACAATTCTAAGCAGGAAGTGTGAATCAGGTGGTATAGTGATACCAGATTTCAAACTATATTACAGAGCAATAGTAATAAAAACAGCATGGTACTGGTACCAAAACAGGCAGGTGGACCAATGGTACAGAATAGAGGACACAGAGACTAATCCACAAAGCTACAACTATCTTATATTTGATAAAGGAGCTAACAGCATGCATTGGAGGAAGGATAGCATCTTCAACAAATGGTGTTGGGAAAACTGGAAATCCATATGCAACAAAATGAAACTGAATCCCCTCCTCTCGCCATGCAGAAAAGTCAACTCAAAGTGGATCAAGGAGCTAGATATCAAATCAGAGACTCTCCTTCTGATATAAGAAAAAGTTGGCTCCGATCTACGTATTGTGGGGTCGAGCTCCAAATTCCTTAATAGGACACCCATAGCACAAGAGTTAATAACAAGAATCAACAAATGGGACTTTCTTAAACTGAAAAGTTTTTTCTCAGCAAGAGAAATAATAAGAGAGGTAAATAGGGAGCCTACATCCTG
The DNA here is from genome assembly GCF_045843805.1 of Urocitellus parryii. NCBI lineage: Eukaryota > Metazoa > Chordata > Mammalia > Rodentia > Sciuridae > Urocitellus > Urocitellus parryii. Next base: position 71,499,976 of record NC_135539.1, on the reverse strand, counting down.
GGAACAAATTTTTACTCCTCACACTTCAGATAGAGCCCTAATATCCAGAGTATACAAAGAACTCAAAAAATTAGACAATAAGAAAACAAATAACCCAATCAACAAATGGGCCAAGGACATGAACAAACACTTCACAGAGGAGGACATACAATCAATCAACAAGTACATGAAAAAATGCTCACCATCTCTAGTAGTCAAGGAAATGCAAATCAAAACCACCCTAAGATACCACCTCACCCCAGTAAGATTGGCAGCCATGATGAAGTCAAACATCAACGAGTGCTGGCGAGGATGTGGGGAAAAGGGTACTCTTGTACACTGCTGGTGGGACTGCAAACAGGTGTGGCCAATTTGGAAAGCAGTATGGAGATTCCTGGGAAAGCTGGGAATGGAACCACCATTTGACCCAGCTATTGCCCTTCTCGGACTATTCCCTGAAGACCTTAAAAGAGCGCACTACAGGGATACTGCCACATCAATGTTCATAGCAGCACAATTCACAATTGCTAGACTGTGGAATCAACCCAGATCCCCTTCAATAGATGAATGGATAAAAAAAATGTGGCATTTATACACCATGGAGTATTACGCAGCACTAAAAAATGACAAAATCACAGAATTTGCAGGGAAATGGATAGCACTAGAGCAGATTATGCTTAGTGAAGCTAGCCAATCCCTAAAAAACAAATACCAAATGTCTTCTTTGATATAATGAGAGCAACTAAGAACAGAGCAGGGAGGAAGAGCAGGAAGAAAAGATTAACATTGAACAGAGACATGAGGTGGGAGGGAAAGGGAGAGAAAAGGGAAATTGCATGGAAATGGAAGGAGACCCTCATTGTTATACAAAATTACATATAAGAGGTTGTGAGGGGAATGGGATAACAAACATGGAGGGAAATGAATTACAGTAGATGGGGTAGAGAGAGAAGATGGGAGGGGAGGGGAGGGGGGATAGTAGAGGATAGGAAAGGTAGCAGAATACAACAGTCACTAATATGGCAGTATGTAAAAATGTGGATGTGTAACCGATGTGATTCTGCAATCTGTATTTGGGGTAAAAATGGGAGTTCATAACCCACTTGATTCTAATGTATGAAATATGATATGTCAAGAGCTTTGTAATGTTGTGAACAACCAATAATAAAAAGTTTTAAGAAAAAAAAAGAAAACCTAAGCTATATATATATAATATTTGAAATCTTAGGAAGAAAAATTGCATGCCAGGGAAACAAATGATAAACATGCTAACCTTCATACCCATCGATTCCATGTGTGTTGCCTGGCATTGCCAGACCCACTGAACATGACCCTTAGCTCTATAGATGGTTCTGATGAAAGTTAGTGAAGATTTTTCTGTATTTTTATAATGTCCTGTGATTGCAAACTGGATGCAAATAAGGAAAGATAAAGGAAGCCATTAAGAACCTCAAAGTGTGCTTGATTCAAAATAAATAAAAATAAGAATATAAATAAATGTGATCCATTATGAAAAGAGGCCTCATTGAAAGTGAGATCCTTTGTCATCCTATTTTTTTTAGCGACTTAAGAACTTTCCCAAATCACTTATGATAGTTTCTAAAATGTATAAAATTGCAATACAGAGAAAAATGAAAGTAACAAAACAAACAAATGTTACTGCCCAAACCAAAATAGATCATTTATACTTTTAAAATTTATATGCTTAAAAAAACTTATTTAACAAGAATCTGGCTAAATTATATGGGATGTGTTAGGGTTTTAAATAAGACTAATGACAACCGTGTACAGAAGAATATACCTTTTCTCAAGTACACATGTGACTTCTGGAATCTAACATCTTTGCTGATTCTCTTAGACCAAAAGCTAGTCTGATGAAAGAAATTAATACCATAATAATTCTGGGCATTATATTCCAATTAAAAGTGAAGCTAGCAAATTCTGTCTTGTATTCAACTTGATTTCCAGAGCTATGATGTTTGAAGATTCCATCTGGGTAAGGGATGCAGAGAAGCTAATCAAAGCCCATCTGAACCACCATGGCACTATTAGTTATCCAGGAAAACAGTGTGACTCCCTATCAAAATGAAACGTTTTCATATGTAATGTAAATATTCTTTTCTAAAAGCATAAAGTGTACACTTTGGGAGAAGAAACACAACTTGGGAAGGAACTCTAAAGGCTTGCTTTTTATCTGATGTTGATTAAGGATTAAAATACAAAGGCAGAGCAAAGCCTGGATGTTTGAAACACCCACACTAACCCTGTTCCCATGAATTTTCAATCCTTTGAAACATGCAAAGTTTTAGTACATTCACAAGTGATTGTTGCATAATGTGTGATTTGCATAATATTTATTTCAGCTAAATCTTATTAAAAATGCTAAAGAATCTCCAAATTGCAGTTGATCAAAATATGTGAATATAAATAAATGGAATTCTTTATTAAAACAGGGATCCTTGAAAGTAAATATCTTTGTCATCCTATATATTTTAGCAACTATTGCAACACACTTGAAAGATTTCCAAAACCACATTTATGATAGGTTTTAAAACTTTAGCATTAGTAATAGATCCAAAAGATGATATAGGAGGATGCCATAAATCCCTCAATCTTAATAAAGAAAGGGTAAAACTCTTTTGATTATCTTAATGTGACTGACTTTCCTCCTTGAATCATACAAAATCCAATCAGAAAATAAAATCTGTTTAGTAAGTCAACACAGACTGCGTAAAAGATAAATTTATTAACTGTAACAGAGGATTGGAGTCCTGATTTGGGATAATAAGAAGGTAACTCTACAAACAAAGAATAGCAATTTCTTCCTCTAAAACTGAGGTCATGCACCCAAGGGAAGCACAGATCTGCAAGAGAATCCTTCCCCCAGGACGAAATGCAGACCTTCTTGGGATGGCATGGTAGTGGCCCACAGAATGCAGCAGAAGCTCACTGAGGTGCCATGCCTGCAGTGGTGCCTGGAAATCTGCCTATTCAGATGCCAGAGGACAGGCATTCATGGAGAGGTGTCCAAACACGACTTATCTGGTGTCTCTTAGTAGGAATGATACACTGGAAAGCCTCCTTCTTGGCCAGAGGAGGCTGCACGGCGCATTGCAGCAGACTGCTGAGACAACACAGATTGAACATAGCATAAAGATCCCCTTTGGCCTTCAGGCCCCTTTTCAATCCAGTGAAAAGGTGTAAGGGCAGGAGAGAGATCATGAGGAGTCACAGAAGGGCAATAAAGGTTTCTGTGGAGCTAAATCACAATACCCTGGTAATTGATGGATCAATCTTTCTGAATTTAAAAGAGGTTATCAGTGCATTTTGTTCTGAATCTGTGATGTGGCACCAATGCAAATTGTATTGCGTTTTCATTCCAAAGATTGGAATTCTTTTTCCCTGCATAGTACTGAACAGCATAGATGGTTCAATTACACATTCGCCCTTTCTTTTTTTCAGGGCACAACATTTCCAGACTCTCTTGCAGCTAGATGGGGCCATGTGTCTTAGTTCTGACCAAAAAAATTTTTACAAGGATGCAGGATGTATGATTTCTAAGTCCTCACCTTTAAGGAAAAGGTATGGATTTTAGTTCCCAGTTCTCCCCTGGTGGGTACTGGGAAGTGGACCTACTAATGACCATAAAGACCATGCAAATGAAAACAAAACCCTAGAGATACTGGAAGAAGGGAAATGCTGTCTGACCTCTCCAGGACTGTAACAGGAAAGATTTGCATATCAGCACAAATTGTATGTGAAAGAAAAAGGAGAAAGAAATCTTTATTTAATTCAAGCTGTTATTATTTTGAGTCTTTGCTATAATATTATTTCATGTTTTGTATGGCATCTCCAAAACATGGTTGATGAGAAAATTTGCAAATTGATTAAATATAAAGAAAAATAGGCCTATTAATCAAAAATCTTTCCTGGAAAGACCATAGAAATGCAAAGTCAGCAGATATTTTAGATAAATGTGGGAAATAATGGTTCCCTTGGTAATTTAAGACCTGTTATGAGTTCATTTTATAAAATCATTTCCCTACTGCTTGAAATCTAACAATTATATCTAGATGAAAGCATATTTATCAAGTATTTCATTATATTGTCATTATGAAGATAAGATTTCTGTCTCTAATGCTAAAAAATGACGAAGAGACATGATTCTAAAGCGTATGTTGATAAGGTTAGGTCTACATGAATAGAAGTGTGTCCTCCCAACTTGGGATTCCTCATTTATCCAGAGGAATCTTGATGTCATTGATACTGTGTGTCTCTGCTCAGCTTCTCCTTCAAGAATGAAGAACTAAGTATCCCATTTCCAGGGCTTGCTGTTGCCTGGTAACTCTAATCTAGTCCCACCTTGGAATTGCTGTCAGGTAGAGGACCACTTTGCTTCAAGGCCCAACCCTCCTTCAGAGAGGAACCCATATTCAATGATAGTCTGATGAGGATATAAAGACCCAGGTCCCCTACGTCAACATGAGACTATTAACCAGGTTTAGGCACATGCTTGTAATTCCATCATTGTTAAAGATTGAGATGAGAGGATCACAAGTTGAAACCCAGCTTGGGCAACTTAATAAGACTCTGTTACAAAATAAAAAAATAGAAAGGATTGGAGATGTAGCTCAAGTGGTAGAACAACCCTGGGTTCAATCCCCAGAACAAAAATAAATAAAAATAAATAAATAACACCACTTCGAAGGGAGATTCAGCCTAGGAACTTCCTGGGGGTTGAGGTCTTCATTATGACTGTTAACACCCAATTTCTTTTTCTGAGCCATTTTGCTTCCTTTCCTTCTCCTTCTCACATGGGTTACAAGAGCACTTTGTAATAAACTTCCAGCTTGTTGATTTTCATCTCATAGTTTACGTCCCTGAGAGCTGGACCTGCATACTGAACTTGTCAGATCAGAGAGCAGAAGCAAGCTCTTCTTCCAGCTAAACCTCAGATCTCCTCCAAAGGTTGCACCATTCATTTAGCTAGGACTCTTTTAAAAATTAATTTGTACCCTTCCACATTGGCTTATGAATTAGGCTTTATTACATGCCTATCACTCATAGATCTAGACATTGGATTATAAGCAAATAAATTGATCTACGGGTATACTGAAATCCAGAGCCAAAGTAGAGTATGGTTTTCTCTAGTGAATCCAACTCTCAAGTAAACTGTAGTATTTAATCATTGAACCAAGTCCCAAGTCTCAGAAACAACCAACCTTCCAACCTCAACCAGAAAAGCACTCCCTAATTAAGAGATCTGAATATCTCCTTTAATCTGCCAAATGTTTTTTAAAGTGAAAGAAATTCCACTTGAATATTTTTTTTTAATTTCAGGATAAAACCTAGTAAATGAAATAAATAAAAAAATTAACAGATCATTCAGTATTTTAAAACATAGGGAGGCATGATCATTTAACAAGAATCTCTACATGTGTTAGAACAAAATTTGATAATGAAATTTTTGAAACATAATCATTGGACACATACTGATAAATGTTCAATTTTTTTATTTCTTTTATATTAAATAATGTTGACATGATGGATTAGAAAATCATAGTTTTGTTGTTAATATAATAATTTGATCCAAACATTAATGCCTTAATCAGCAAAAAAATGATTACACATAAAAAGATAATAATCAACCTAAAGGTATTTATTTTATTATTCCAATATCAATTTTTTTCTAAGCTTTCCTGATGGGAGGGTTATAACTATGTGTGCCTAGGTGAAATTCCCTACTTTTTGTTTTTTTCCTACCTCTTCTAATTTGATTCAGAATTACCTAATTTTAGGTTATTGGCACAAGATTTTTTTTTTTGATTAGTGAGTCATGAAACTTATTAAATAAATATTCTGGTTCTTAAATTACTTTTAGAGGTCATCTTTAACATCTAGTAAGAACTCACTAATTCAACACAACAGGGGAGGGGACGTAATGGTTATTCTTTTTTAGCCATGTTACTTTTAAGTCACTCTATGTTACCAAACAATAAGTATAAATTTAAATAATGGAAAATGATAATTTGAGAGTATCTATATCAATTAATAAAATGCTACAGACACCAAAGACTTTTCCCATAGGAAACGTAGTAATTTCATTGTTCAAAACAAATTCAAAGCATACTAAAATGATTTATGATTAAAAATGCACAGATTGTTGTCAGATTTAAGTTTGGTTAAGTGTACTTTTAACTATGTGATCATAGAAAATTCACTCCACCTCTTTAGGCTGTGTTTGCAATTAGGATAATATGATTCCCTCCATAAACATTTGAAAATTAATAGAAATAACATCCCCACTTTCAGTCACTGACTAGTAATAAGTTCATAATTAGTAGATGTTCTAGCTTATCACAATTGCATTCTACTAGCATTCAAAGGACTCAGATGTGATACATTGCTGCCCTTCCATTTTAGATGATAACTGTTTTCTTCTCATGTACATTCACCTTTGTATGACCAAATCCATATTAGCAGGATCATAATTAGTGAGATTAGATAGTATTTTTGTCGTTTGTATACTATACAATGATTAATCTTCCAAATAAAATGTGACTTTGATATTCATTCTGCATCAAATTTTAGAATTTTGTGGGTGAATAAAAGATTGTTCCCTAGTTGAATGCAATGACACTCTTATCAAGTTCAGATGAATTATCTTTCGCCTTGCAAGACCTTCGTCAGTAAAATGTCTTGAAGAATGATGTAAGAACAGAAAAAATTTAATATACATTGTTGTGAACAATAACTCTACATGGAGAAACTCCTTCAGCATAATTTGTAGCTTCAATGTAAAGTGTATTCACACACTTTTATTCTGCAAAAGAAAGTAATTTAAATATTTATCAAACATGATTTACATGAAAATGCCATCCTACTTTTCATTTATGTTGCTGTGTCCCTCAGAGTTGCCTTCTTTAAATATACATTTGGAAACAAATTATATTATGATCCAAAATATAAAAAGTAAATACAATTGTGGAATGGGGGAACTCAGAGGGGGAAATGTGACTGCAGGCACAGTGAGAAAGAAACTAGCTTGTTGAATTTTCACACACTGAACTACTGAGCAGGCTTATTTAAATCTATTTTCATTTATGAATTATACATGGCTATCATCACTGAGGTACTCTCCTAGGGTAAAAAAAAAAAAAATTTAAAGGACAACTCACTGATAAGCTGTCAAATGGGGAAAAATCCACTCATTTCCTCAAATCTCTGGTTGGTGTTTTTTTGTTTGTTTGTTTGTTTGTTTGTTGTTTGTTTGTTTTTGTTTTTTTTTTTTTAATATTTTGAATGATTTTCTGGCCATGCCTTTGGGTTACCTTTGACTTTCCAGAAAGAAATAGAGAAGGCTGCTTGATCTCATTTTTCACTTTTAATGCATAACAAATCTGCATATGGATTTGTGAAAACAATAACAAGGAGTGTGAGGGTTATGTGGATTTTTCTCCTTGCCTGGGCCAGCAGGTAAGATTATGCAGGTGTTTTCCTGCAGGAGAATCCTGCTAATTAGGGAACAAACTAGGCAGTGGAAACCAATCTGCAGGTATTTTCAGGTAAAACTGTTGAAGTGACAAAACTATGGAATGATTTGCATCCTGTTGATAACTAGAAAGTTTTCCTTTCTTGATTAAACTCACATACCCTTATGGATAAGATGTGAGCATCACAAGGCAATGTATAAATATCTTTGCATAAAAATGTCAACAGAAGCAACATCAACAATGAAACTTTTCATGATGGTAATAAAAAAAAAAAAAGTCAGCATAAAGTTCATGTAGCTCAGAAAGGCTCCTCCTGGCTGCTACCTTTGCTACTAGAGCCAGTAATTTTCCAGCACTGAATAATGGTCGCCACACTTCACCTCTGCCCTGCCATGGCCCCGACTTCTAATGGCACAAATTCCTAACAGCACAGTCTCATCCATCATCTAAATTATTTGTTTACAAAGTATGCCAAATATTTTCAGTACTGAGTTAAAGAGACATAGTGTCCGCCCTAAAGGGCTTAATCACCTGGCCCAGGATGACACCCTTGGAAATGCTAGTTTGTATTTCCTTGCTTTGTCTATTGGACTTGCATATAAGCCACAGCCAGAAAACCAGCTATAAGCCCTGGCTTTAAAGAAAAGGTATTTAAAAAGTCACAGTATCACCATATTGTGATAGTAGAGTTATCAGAGTAGCATATCGTATTAGCACCTACTCAATAGCTCATGGCCCCTTCTTTTCCAAAAAGAGAAAAATGAATGACAGAGAAATTTTGGAATTTCTATTTCATAGGAAAGGCTATGGAAGAAGGTCAATAGTGATGATTCAATATAACCACGTTGTGGAAAATTAGGAATGAGTTTGTAGACCAAAAGATTTAGGGATAATTACTATTTAGTTTCAAAGAACTCAGCATGATTGCTATAAATACACACACACACACACACACACACACACACATAGTCTCATTTCAGAAATATTCTTAAAAGTAAAATGGTATTCAGATAATTAGAACTTATCAGAAAATGTTCAATCATATCTCCCCATGCATAGAAAAGGAAATTGATATTAATGTTACTTTTGCTCATTAGAACACATTTTATTTAGTCAACTATTTTATTTCATTACACATTTTCCAAAACAAGTAGGTTCAATCAATGAGGAAATATCCCTTAGTTTTAAAAATTATAACTGAACATCTGTACTTAGTACCCAAGGAATAAATTCACTCCCTATATTTAAAATAGAAAAGCAAGAGGTGATATAAAATGGATGCATGGAATTCACCTCCACTGTTATGATGCAAGATTTTAACTTAACATGCTGAGTGTTGCCATCACTACTAAGAATGAAATCTTAGACGACAATAATTTTAAATAATTTTCAATGGACAACTTCTATATTATGTGACATTGTTCCCTTTGGTGGTTCTCATGAGTTTAATATAACTTTTCACATCCTATTTTAAATCAGATACAATTAAAAGTTTCAGATTTAAGGACTGGATTTTATGTGGTCCATTTGAATCAAACCATAGGGCTGAAGACCCAGAAATAATACACTGAATAAATAAACTAACCTGTCTAAATTAGCAACAATGAAACAAAAGCCTTCTGAATCTCAGCACCATCATGTTTACTATATGATCAGAGACATAATTCAAGAAATATACTCTTCTAGGTTAATGCCAAATTTATAAAGTGTGTAGGGGTAGCAGTTTGATTAAAGACATTGGATTTATATTAAGAATTATACAATAGGGGCTGGTAATATAGGTCAATTGGTAGAGTGCTTGGGTTCAAGATTCTGGGTTCAATCCCCAGCACCAAATGTATGTATATATATATATATATATATATATATATATATATATATATATATAGAGAGAGAGAGAGAGAGAGAGAGAGAGAGAGAGAGGTGGGGGGAGGTTAGTAATAAGATTTTTGTAAAATACTGAAAGCAACAAGCCATCATACCATTTATAATATATTTAGCTATATTAATTAAAAGAGATACAATAAATTAGCATCAATAATAAGCCATTGCCTACCTTTTCTTAGATATTGGCTCTTTCTCTTGAGTGTTTATGAAGAGAAGCAATGATCAACAAAGGAGAGTGACTTGAGAAACTCGAGGGTACCTTGAGATTATGGAAAGAATATAAACTTGGAGTTTGCAGACCTGCTTTAGATCCTGTGTTGAGGTACTCAACTTCTCTTGGCTCAGATATTCTTGATGTGGACATTGAAAATTGTGATAATAACATAGTGATAATAATATCTTAGGGTCAAGTACCATGTTTCCTTGGGGTCATAGTGGGAGGGGAACTGTGCCTGAGGAGTTGCCCTTCACAGATCACGCCCAGAAGACTGAGCTGTTGCTGAAACAGGGTGGAGAAGACAGGTGTATTTGGCAACTAGAGCCATGTGCATCTTGTGATCCAGAAGGTAGATGATTTCTAAAGCAGTTCCCCAAATCCCCACCAGCTGGGAATGCATTCCTTGCAATTCCCTCTTCCTTTGTTCAAGAGAGAAACCAATGTGAAGGGCATCATGCTGTAATTGGGTCGTATTGTATGGCAAAGCTGAAGGGACTTCAGTTCCACATTAGTTGATTTGGAGTTAATACAAAGGAGATTATCCAAGTGGGGTCTGATTTACTCTGGAGAAAGTCCTTAAAGTGATTTATGAGTAGCACATTCTCTCCTTCTGGTCTGCAAGAAGCAGACAACCACACTAAGAACCACCCATGGGGCTGAGGGCCTTGCTCCCACAGCTGTAAATAATCCAGTCCTGTGAATAATCAAGTGCACATAAAAATTCTCAACCAGACTGACTATGCCTGGACTGTTACCCCACTGATGTTGTAGTATAACACATGCTTGGGTGTATATTTTGCTAAATTTGCTGTAATTTGTTGTGTGTGAGTTAACAGACAGTTGTCTATGTGTTCATGAGAATTAGAGATCATGACTATGTAGGCCAGGGGGCAAGGCGTGTAGAAGTTCAGTGTGTGCTATAAACAACCACAGCTCCCACCAATGAAAAGGTGAGTCGTCCCTCCAGGCCCCCAGCCCCCACCCCATGACAGAAACTAGAAATGCTAAGAGGATTTCAGGACAAAAGTAGAAGCAAAAGCTTCAAAGATTAGAAAGGAAGTATTGAATGTGAGAAGGAGGAAGTCGAGGGCCAGGGCTAAGATTCCCATAAGATATGGCTCTAAGTTCATGGTGCTGTGGGCGTCCTTTCTTCTGAGCTAGAATTATGTGGCCAGTACATTTTGATTTCCTGAATCACCCAGGGTTCTGACTCTGGCTGCAACTTTCTCAGGCTGCTGTCTCCTGCCAATACATGCAGTGTGCATCAATTCCACACTGTTGACCTCTGGAGTTAGGCACTGAGACAGGAATGTTGAGATGCAGGAGAGGGAGAGAGAGGAGCAAGCACTCTGATTGGGTCGAGATGACTGGGAAATGAGAGTGGGCACTAGAGAGATTGCTCTAAGTTTCCACTGTTTTACAGGCATTTTCATTTATTTCCTAGAAAATACTGCTAATCTGATGGTACAGTTTGTAGCTGTCCTTATCCTGTTTTCTGATAAGAGTAGTGTTTATGTTTTTCCTTTCATTTCTGATCCAGATTTGGTTATCTTGAGAGTCTAAAAGTTTCTCCATATAAATGAAAGTTATGATGGAATGCCATAGTCCTCAAAAGAGATTTATAGATTTGTAACTGTGCAGATATTTCTTTTGCAATTTTAACTCTCCCATCTGTAGGACATAGTGCAGATAGACATATCTATTCTCTAATCAAGTTGTCAGTACTTGCCCTTCTAGTGTATTTAAAATGCAATTCATGCATTTCTGCATTCTTTAGGTAATGATTCTAGAAAGTAGAAAATGTATCCATTACCTGCAATTTTATTTGAATAATTCATCTGAAGAATAATGTGGAAGGAAATAGTTTAACAGATAAAAACATGTTTTAAAATTAGATCAAAATCTAAAGAAAGCACTGTGAGTTTTATTTTTAATAAAATTTATAACCTGAATTTCTTTAAAATAGAAAGTGTCATTTGTGTTATTTTGGTATTTCCATGAATGGGATTGCTTATAATGTAATGTTTTAACACCAAATTCAAAGAAGGCGATCATATTAGTTAACCATTTATTTGGTTGAACAAGGCCCAGGAATATTAGCTTAAAGAGAAAGAATTGTGTCGTGACGAAACCAAGCAGTGTAGAAAGTAGGAGCCAACTAGTAGTTCAGTGGTTCATTGGTGCAATCAGACACCATCCTCTTCCCATCTCTTTCCTCTGACTTCCTCAAGATGCCTTCATTCTACCTCCATGCTATCACTTCATGGGTGAAAAATGGCAAGTGCATCTCCTAGGCTAGGTTTCATGGTTCATGCAGGACCAAAGGCTAAGCACAAATTACTGGAGATAATTCTTTTAAGAAGTTTAACCTTTTTATTTCAGGAGGGATAGACTTCTCATGCACTTCTACCCATATCATATTGGCCACTCACCCTTAATGAAAATGACTAAATACTTTGGATATTTAAAAATCTTATCTCAATGCCTTCTCTGCCAAAATTTTACCATTCTCTTATTAGAAGGTGGAGAGAGCACTACAGGTAAGGAACTAGCTCTGCTTCCCCTGTATGGCACTTGCCAAAGCTGTCTTATGGCAATAGAGAATAATATCCTCATGTTATTTGTGCATAAAATGTTGTCATTGCTTAATCCATTCATTGGGCTAATTCTTTCATGTAGTGCACAGCTCTGTGAAATGGCAAGAAAAGATAATTATTAAATAACAACATTGAACAGAAAGATGTGATACTAAATGTTTCCAATTCAGTTCAACAAACTCTTGAATGTCTAAAAGTTATTCATGTATTTATTCATTCATACATCACTCATTTAACAAATAATAATTGAAAATCTGTGATGTTCCCAGCTGTGTTAGGCACTCTTGATACAGTGATGAGAAAGAACAGAAGCAATTCTCTGGTATTATGGCTCATGCAATCTAATAGAGAGACTGCACATATAGTAATCACAAGCAAGTATAAAATGCATGCATGAAAAATTATGTCAGGAGTTATAAGATGCAAGGACTTCTATGGGATGTTTTCATTTATCCAGTAATGTAAAAAGTACTAGATGATTCTGGATGCAAAGATAAGTCTAAAATGGACCCTGGTCTCAAGGACATTACTAAGGGTCCACTGCATTTTAGAACATAAGCAGGTGAGGAAACTAGACTAAAAAGTTAAACTTTCAATATTTATCATTTCTTCTAATTTACAAGGAATTGTCTTTCCTTATTTCAATTCTGAGTCAAGAAAATGAACTAGAAATATGGAATTCTCTTGACTAAAATGTCTCAGTGAGAGCAGAACACAGACATTCTGACTCTCAGAACACTTGACCATAAACCATAGAGAGGGCTATATTAGGCCAGTCTTTCTCAACTGGAGCATAACTACATCCCGTCCTTCCTGCAGGTGACCCTTTAAAACCCAATTAACAGCTCTTCTTATGCCTCCCTGGAGAAGGCATGTCACTATTTGCTCTAATTCCACGTATCAGGGATGGTTCCTTGAAACCTATGACACTTTACTTGCCTGCTCATTGATGGCTAAAATACAAAAAAAAAGGTTGTTCAGCCCTAGCCATTAAGTTCTAAGTAAGCAGTTACAAAATTATTACACATAACTCTGCCAACTAAAAAATCACTTGCATATATGTGACTTCTTATCCCTCAAGATGACCCCATGTATCAGGCAGAGAAAATACTTTGGGTCCCCTTACACAAGTGTGGGAACTAAGGCCAAGGAGACTTTTACTAGTGACCAAACTTTAAAACATGTATCTTTTCTAATCATCAGTTTTTTATTTGAATATATATGTGGAGGGGAGGGTTTTTAACAAAGAATCCAAGAGATTTTAGATCCTCTGAAGTTAGGTTTTAATAAGATGGAAGGTAAAATTAAAAGGCAACTAGCCACTGGAGGAACCATTTTAGAAAGAGTGGTATTATATTTCAGCCAAGTAAAGGGAAAAAATGAAAGTAAAAATTAGGATAAAAATAAATCACTTTTGTCATTTTTCTGGCATAGTGGAAAGAGTATACACATTTAAGTTCAATAAATCTGGGTTCAAATTTCAGCTTAATATCCTACTACTTTTGTGACATTAGAAACTTCCTTTGTAAGATGCAGAGATTAATACATGTATTATAAGAATATTAAATGAGTAATAATTATAGAAGTGGTAGTAATTATAGAAGTAAAAAAGCAATAGTGGAAATTATATTATTGATAATAATACAATTAAATGATATTTACAAATGGCTGTGTGAAGTTCATGATAGCCTGCTGTTTTCTGACATTGTTGCATTCTAAATATATCATGTAATGTTGGTATTTAGTGACATCTGGTTCAAACTTTTATATTCCATTCCCTGACTCATTATTTTTCCTTTCCTATTCTCCTTTTGATACATCCTTCACTCTTCAACAGTAAATTTTTATGAAGTATAATTTACCCCAAAATAATAACTATCCTTCTGCTTTCACAGTAAGAATACCTAGCTAACATGTCTCTGAAACATTGATTCCTGAGAAAGTGGGGCTTTCCTGATCAGTGTGCAAGGTAGTAAAGCCAAGGGAAGACTTTGTGATGTGCTCTTTTCAAATGGAAAACTTTGAACCCTGGATATGCATAAGTACATTGAAGCCCAGTAGATAATTGAAGAAGGGCCCCCAAGTACAAGGTCTTAAGAATTCATTAGTCATCCCCCCCCAAAAATGAAAGTAGATATCCCACAATTTGATTCATTCAATCACAAAAGTTACCAAACAAGTTCTCATGTCAAGTACTATCTTGGGGGTTTAAAATGCAAAGGATTTCTTCCTATAGATCCAAAAACTTTAGGAAAACCATCAGTTAAGTCAAAAACAGAGTTTGTGGAAGAAGCCAACCAAGCCTCTGTATTTCATACACCAAAGTCTTGCCAATAGGTACAGAATGTAAATTCAAATTGATTACTGGAGAGATCACAAATCATTAATTACCCTTGGGCATTGCCAAGAAGACAGGCACTTGAGGATAGGTAGGTAGGTGGGGGCTAAGTTGGCAAGTATTTTCAAATCCTGAAGATTGTCTCAGAGATTGCGTCCTCAGCACTAATCCAAAGAGAACCACATCTCTAGATCCACAGTTATTTTCAGAAATGGTCAAAATGCCAAAGGATTCTCGTAACAAAACAGAGAAAGTAGACAGTTCCAAGGCTTAGAGTATAATTGAGGACAGGTAGAGTGAAGAAGTGAGGAAAAGTGTCGGGCTACTTCAAACTAAAACAAAAGAATTTATTTAGGCAAGAATGCATGAGCAAGTTGATCCAGCCCCTCTAATGTGATCTCGCATACCATCATCCATTCTCAGGCAGGAAGTTTACTTATTTTAATCCTTACATAAGACAGAGCTGGGTTGGAATCTGAAATTCTAAAGCTTTAATGTCTATAAGTGACATGAAAAAAAATACTCATCACAAAATAGTTAAATTTAATGATGTGTGAGAAATTTAAAGCACCAACGTGGAAAAATTGAGAGAGAAATCTAAGTTGGAGACATCACTCTGTTTGCTAAATAAATGCAGATAGGTGGCTTTAGGAGATTGAGGGTTATGGTTCAGAGCAAAGTTGATCAAATTTATGGTAAAATGAAACCATGACTCCATTGTAATCATTGCTAGAATTTCTGCTACTGACCTGCATACTGACAATATTCATGACATCCTTTGGTACAGAAAAACGTTTCTTCAGAAGAAATGAATGTTTTAAAATATGAATAGACTAATCCAGGCGTTTGTCTCTAAAATACACTGTTCAGATGTGAGAGACAACTATTTGCCGCATAGCTAGTCATGTTTTGACCAGCCCCCACTGATGCGTCCCACTAGAGTGCCATTTCCTCTCCTGGGGCAAACACCACTAATTCCAGCATCTAGAATTTCCTCTGAGCCTGTGTCATTGAAAGACCAAAATCCAACTGGCCTTAACACTGGTAAGGTCTATGGCACACCTTCCTAGAACAAGCTCTCCCAGGGCATATAGGCTTTTCAGAACGGAGGTCCAGACTGGAGGCCACAGTACCAGGTGCAGGTGGGGACCCCTAACCAGGGAGAGCAATGAGTGAAAAAATAAATGTTGTGGGCAGCACCATGCATCCATGGATCCAACCAGAGGGATCATTTTTGCTCTCACATTATCCCTTTTCACAGAGCTTCCCTTAAGACAAGAGCCACTTATTCATGTAATTGAGTCGTTAGGCAGCAGTAATCATCTCAACAAGAAATAATAATATCAATAACAACTGATATAATATTGATGGCAGTTGAGAACTCAGGCAGAAATTGAGGTAGTTGGTCAGAAGTCGACTGAAATGTATAGTTGAAATGTAGTCTCCAGCCTGGCATGGTGGCCCATGCCTGTAGTCCTAGTGGCTCAGGAGGCTGAGGCAAAAGGATGGAAAGTTTGAAGCCAGCCTTGGTAAATTAGTGAGGCCCTAAGCAACTTAGCAAGACCCTGTCTCAAAAGTAAAATAAATAAAAAAATATAAAAAGGGCTGGGGATGTAGCTCAGTTTTAACCACTGTCCCTGAGTTCAATACCCCAGGACCAAAAAAAAAAAAAAAAAAAGTAGTCTCCAAATATACTGGTGATGTAAATTTTTTTATGTATCCAGAATGCTAAAAATATAACCAAAAAACTGCAGTACACTATTTATTCTTAGTTTAGACATAGATCATTCTCATTGAGACCATAATATCTAGTCCCACTTCTACCATTTGCTTTCAGTAATGCTGGAGGAGCATCTTAATTTCAATTAGAACACTGTGTGAGTATGTGTTTATGTGTGTTTGTTGGTGCATACATGTGAGCAGATACCATGAAAAATAAGTACCACTAAGATCAGATTAATGTGGAAATGCTTGATGGGAATTTATTTGTATTTGGCAGTGCTAGATTCTTCTATCATGGTTCCTCCCACTCTTCTTCCGGCCCGGCTATCATGACTCACTCTCAATTTATTATCCTTGGGAATACTGTTTTTCTTGATCCCTTTTATTTTCATTTCCTTTGATCTACTTTAGTCAATTTAGTATTCTTATTGAATTATCTGGAGATATGTATTGCATTTATTTCTCATGATATGGCCTATTCCCTGTCTGCCATTTTAATTTTTTTTTTTTTACTGGATCTGGATCAAAATAAGGGTATATTATGTGAGCTAAGAAGGGGAATTGATGTTACTCTGAGAAATGAAACTTTGATTCACTAAGTTCTAATATGGTATTTGGAGCTTTGGAGTGTTTTTTCTTTTTATCAGTGGATCAAAAATGGACTTTCCCATGATTTCTCTTTCTTTTAAATGAAAATTAGAATAGTCTTTTGCATGTTAAACAAACTCTGGACTAATGTGTATCTATAACGAAATACAATTTGTTTCAGCTGATAAAATTAGCTACTACAATCCATGGTTTTGCCTCCAAAACCTGATGATCTTGATTCATCTGAATATAGTAGATGTCAGGTTTAACTTTTGAATAAATTTGGTCTTACCAGAAAAATAAAAAATTCTAAGTACTAGTATCTATTCACTGCTGGGTGTTGTGTTTTTCTTCTTGAATGTTGGAATACTGAGATGGTAGCTGCTCTAGAACAATCAAGAGGTGGGGGTTCAGGGCAGGGGAGCGAAGATGAAAGTAGCATATAGATTCATGCATACCCTTCAGAAGTTGAAATAACTATGTAATCTCAAGAAGTTACTTTGGGGAAAAATAGAAATGTCAGACTGGCGATGGAGTGATCCGTCGTTAACTTGTAGGTTTCCAAAGCACTTGGGTCTGAAACAGCCTTCATCTTCCATAAGTTTGGAGAGAGTTCTTTTTTGGCTTGTACCAATCTTCTGACTGATCACTAAGGGCTCCTGACATCCACAGAGCTTCTCCCCGTGAGTTCTTTTTCTGGCATCACATGGAATTACTCAGACATCTGGCAGCGGTAGGTGTCAAACCACAAGTAAAACTTCCCTTGACTCATGGGGAGAAAGTAGCACTTTCCACTTGACCTCACCAACTAAAAACACAGATGCTGCTGCCCCCCTGTCAGTCTTTGTTCCTCAGCTTGCACTTATCCATTTCAATGCTTCACCATTTAGATTTGTTTGCTGGTTAACTCCGCAAACCGAGCATAAGCTTTGTAGTGTCAAGTCTTAATATTAAACTAACAGTATATAAGGACCATAGCTTCATAACTGACTCCACCAGGACCTAGCACAGGAGCACTAAAAGCACTAATCACTAGGTGACGTGACTGAAGCTGATAAATACCAACTCTTAGCTCTATTTCCTTCTCATGGCAAACACCAATGACTCTTCCATTTAACACTCTCTGTTCTTTGTAATCTTTATATTTCTTTGTGACAAGAGAAGTATGCATTTGAGTGTTACATAGGTAGTTGGAATAGAAATAATTTGTAGTTGTCTTTCCATTTAAAAATGAATTCATTAAAAGGGAGCTACAGATTCCTTCGTTTGCCTGGAAGCTGTTATTTTGTTTATATACATACCGCTCCAAGTGGAAGTGAAGGATTGTCCTTATCCGTCCTTTTCCCTGGAACACTAATTATTATTATTTTTTTTAACAAAAACAGTTTGAGTCCATAGAGCAGAGCTGCACTGTTTTTAGACAGCCAAGCTCCCTTCCAATACTTCATCACAAATTAAGCAGAGTCTCCTTCCTGGTTTGTTGATGTGCATGTTGAATTAGGAAAACATCTTTTGCAGATGCTAACACACACCAGCCTCCTCATCTTAATGCAATCCAGTCAGTGCTGCGATAATTAACAACACTCATGGCTCCAACGTGGTGCTTTGCATTTTTCCCTCCATGCAAATACTTACATCTCGTTATTCTTTATTGGTTCATTCATTTGTGGGTTCATTTGTCCAGCCAGCATGTGTAAAGTGCTTCCTGTGGACATGAAAATGACCAGAGTCCTCAGGAATGAAAGAAAGGAGGAAAAAAATGAAGGAAGGAAGAAAGGAAGGAAGGAAGGAAAGGAGGGAAGAAAGGAGGGAAGGTACTAGAATCTCTGGAGGAGCACAAAGTACTCTAAAGGAGAAAAGATAGACATTTATTTTATATATGTAGAGGTAGAATTAATCAAGTGAAACATATCATATAAATGATATTTTATATTATTCATTTTATATTGGTATCAATACTATAGGGATGTGAAATGAAAAGTTTGCTATGAGCTGTGTCTGAGAAAAGAGAGGTCGCTTGGGGGAGATTAGTGTTATGCTGGATTTCAGTGGAGAAAGAGTGGCAGAAGAAACAAAAACTATAGAGAAGGTAGGGGAAATCATATGAAAGAAAATTGGTCAAAACATGAGTAATGTGAATGGTGGCAAGAAATCAGGTCATGCAGATCAGATAATAACCTGCTCCCTCTTTACCTGGTAAAGTGGTTTTTTTTGTTTTTTTTTTTTTTGTTTTTTTTTTTTTTGCAAAGCCCAAAGACCCTTATTTTTGAATTTTTTAAAAATTGTTTTTGAAATATGTCTTGTTTTTAAGTATAATTTTTTCCTACATATTTATAAGGTTTTCTAAAATCTTCAATCTTTAAAAATTATTATGTTTAATTTGTCCTAAGCAAGTTTTAACATGAAATACAGATCCAGGTCCTTTGGAGTCTGAGCACATTCCCTCTCCCTACATTCACAAACATATGAGAAATATGATAACTCTTGCTATTACAAATCCTACTTAGCAGGTATTTCTAGTTAAACCTCTTACAGATCACATTAATTTTGTAATGACTGTCAAGTAGAGCAACAATAAACACTAGTATTTAAATTAAGTGTCTATTGTTTGCAAAGTGGTATTAATTACATGGTTTGAACAAACTTGTCTGCAAAACACATGTATATGACAAGTTAAATAATGAAAGCTGTTGTCAAACGTATCTTCTTCATGACCATCAGATGGTTGGTATAAAAAGTCAGAACTGAGCTTGGAGGAAGTGCTATATTCAAGGCAGAAAACAGAAAGATAAGAACACCTGGTCATGAACAGAACTGAGAAATGCCCATTTTTAGAGAAGCAGGAGAGATTTGTTGAAAAGGCTCTGGATCAGAATCAGAAATCCAAGAGTAAAAGTATCCAACTTTCTAAGCCTCTATTGCCTGTGTGGAATTACAATATCACCTTTCCTTGTTTTATGAGAATTGTGCGAAATTGCAATAATAAAGTAACTGTGGATATGACCATGCCTTGATGCTTTACACTGCTCAGCAAGTGTAAAGTGATTTCAGAGAGCAGGGTAAAAAATGAAAGAAGAAAGGAAAGTAATTGAAATTAGGGAGAAGATTCAGTATGCTTTTGTGCTTTTCTTTGCCCTAACAGTTGAATTTGAGGTATTCATAGAGACAAGCTGAGTGCACATTTCATAGAGTCCAAAAGACCACACTCTAAAACAAAATATGAGGAGAGGAGGTGCCTTGTTTGAGGACTCTTCCGTTCGCTACCTTCCTACCATCACTTCTCAATATTCACAAGCCCTCGGGTGTCTGAGTGGAAGAGCTTCCACATTCTAGGTCTAGAGAGACCTTCATTGAAGTGGATGCTCCACTTCATTCTTCCTTGATCTGTCTGAAGGTCATACGGACTATTCAATCAGCACACAGCTGTTGAGCCACTGTTTCTCCATCTTTCTCTACTCTCTTATCTTTTCATTATCAGTAAGAGAAAAATGTACTCCAACACTACCTCAGGGTGGTATCACTAATTTTTTTCTCAGTAAAATAAAAATATATTACTAGATAAGAAATGAAAATGTGGCCACCATAATGTGAAGTAAAGGGAGTGTGATCCCAAGTGAGAGATCTGACGATAACTTCTAGTCCCTTTCACTATTCCATCCTGATATCTGTGCCATTTGTACCTCTCTGTATTGCTATTGCCCTGGGCATTTTATCTGCCTATCCATCTTTGAAGTTTCATCCCACAAGAAGTTACTTTATCAGTGGACTTAAATTTCAACCTCTAAACATGTTACAGAATCAAATTAAACTACAGATAATTTTGTTCTGAAAACTGAGTGTCATCTGTAATTGCAAAACTGATAGGGGGGAAAAAACACCCTAATTTTAAGCCCTTTGTTATGAATCCATATCTTCTCTGTGAAATCAGAATGTCAGTCTTGCATCCCGTGGAACCAAATAAAAATAAATGTATCATGCAGTTAGACAGGATATGACACTGACTCAATAAGGCACTGGGGTGTGTAAAAAAATCACTGGTGAAGGAAAAAAGGATGAAAGTAATATTGGCCAACATTTTCTTGTTATTAGTGTTCTTTTTAATATCTAGCATTCTGTGCCACCTCATATTGGTTCAGTCTTATGATCAATAACATTTGAACAGGCTCTGAATTAGCAACTGACATTCTGTACTTTGAATGTCTTTTTAAAACTTAGTCATCTACCCACCTCTCTCTCCTTTAATTATTTGTTTAAGCATATAATTTAACATGCAAGCCTTTTCCTAATAAAACCCATTAAATAATGTTGTATTTACTTTAGTGAATGCCTCGTTATCAAAGCATGGAGTAAGTTAAGTCTTTCCCATTGTATTCCATATGTTTAAATAATATGCAGTGTCATGCAAGTTAGTTTATTTCTCCTTTATGATTCTTTTAAGAAGGGAAACATAATAAAAATTGTTTTATTTGTTAATACATTAAATGTCAGTATTGCAAAAATTATTTCTGATTTGAAAGAGATTTCTGATTTTCTGCTACATTGTTTTCTCCTAGTATTTCTTTATTCATAAATATTTAACTTGAATTTTCCATATTTTTGTGCTCTTTATTGTTAAACTTTTTAAGACATAAATATACAGATAAATACAATGCTCCTGAGAAAGTTTATCAAAATGGTTTTGTAAAAATAGTTGTTATAAGAACTCATCTAGAATTTTTTTGAGTGAAAGAGTGATCATTTTCTAAATAGTCCTTCAGAAGAGTATTTACTTAAAAAATTTTTTGCTTTTGTCTATCACCCCCCAAAAGCTTATATAATAAGTTTAGTAATATCTAAATCTGTTTAAGTCCAAAAACAAGTTACAGATTTATAAAATATTTTCATAATTTCTGTTTGGCATAGTTTTGAAAATATATTTAAAATATTCTAAATGTCGGTAACATTTGCATTATGTTCAAGAAATTCTATGTGATACATTTACAAACTGTCTTCCAAATCTAATTGGAGTTTTCATAGCTAATGAGCTAATTAACACTTTGTAAATGTGAAGATTTTCATTCTTAACATCAATTGTTACCTTGATTAATTTTTTGAATTTTGTTGTGAAAAGATTCATTCCCATGGACATGCAAACATGAAACACAGAGGTGAACTAGATAGGCAGGCAAATGTGAAACTTGTGTACTAGACACATGGTCACAAAGTGTGATCGATTATATTTCGGTTAAGAATTGGCAGGACCTCTTAAGAATATAGGCCGAGTTGTAAGACTCAACCAGCACTGATGTATTTTCTGTTTGAAGAAGAGTGACAATCTTGTGATCAATGGAGCTAGAACTATTGTTAACAAAGAGAATTAAGTTCTACCAGACATTTCAGGAGCTGCCTTTTTAAACTTACCCACAATTAAATAGAAGAAACAAATTTTCATACTGCTTAATGAAAAGTGACTAAAGCATATCTGCTTTTAATGTGTGTGTGTGTGTGTGTGTGTGTGTGTGTGTTGATTAAAAACATTTTCCAGATGTCATGTCCTTCCAAATGTGGGGGAACAAAATGTGAAGATTGAAAAAACTCCTCATGGAAGACTTAACTTTTCTTTTATTAATACATTGATCTAACTTACAAAACACTAATTCTAAAAATAAATATGGTGTGGATTTTGCATTTAGAGAAAGTTAAATAATTTTGAGGATTTCAGGTAATAAAACTATGATGTGTTTGCCAATTTCTGTTAAAGAAATTGTATAAATTTACTATTTGAAAGAAACTAATCTGAAAGAAAATATCTCTTTTAAATGTCAAGGAAAATTTTTATTACCATTGGAAAGGTATAGGTATGCTGTAAGTAGAGTTCAACTGGTATATGGAAAAAGAAAACAAAATGACAAAAAATTATTTCAATATAATATATGTTTTCTTGACTCACAGACCTCTAAAATTAACATTTTTAAAGAATACCATATAAATAAAACTAAACATAGTAAATAGATGAAAGTTAAAAATAATAAAATTATAAAGAACATTTTTGTTGACTTTTTAAAAAAATGAATTAGGATACAAATTCAATTCTAAATTGTGTGCAGAATAATTCATAAAACTATGTGCAAGTAATATCTGTTAATGCCAAAATGTTATGCATGATCAAAATGCATTGATATCAACTATAAACTATAGGATTTTTAAAAATTTTTGTTTGTTTGTTTAATTTTCTGTGGACCTTTGTTTTATTCATTTATATCTGGTTCTGAGAATTGATCCCAGTGCTTAGCATGTGCAAAACAAGCACTCTGCCACTGAGCCACAACCCCAGCCCTGAACTATAGGATTTTAACCAAATACACTATGATTGGTATTTTAGCAGTTTTGAAACTATAAAAAAAATTAGCCTTCGATGATAAACTCCTAGAGCAAACCAATTTACCAAATATTGAAATAAAATCTAAGAAGTAGAGAAAAGATA
Organism: Urocitellus parryii; assembly: GCF_045843805.1. Taxonomy (NCBI): domain Eukaryota; kingdom Metazoa; phylum Chordata; class Mammalia; order Rodentia; family Sciuridae; genus Urocitellus; species Urocitellus parryii. Next base: position 71,476,692 of record NC_135539.1, on the reverse strand, counting down.
GGGAAATCACCCCATATTTGGTCTTGTATATGTATTAATTTACCCAAGGGAGGAAATCCAGGTATCACACAGACATGCACATTAATTTGCACGAGAAACATCCAAGAGAAATGTGTTGCTTCTCAATTCAGTGCTGAAACACCCCATTGCTGATATTCCCATATATGGGGTAAAGTACTTCATGTAAAAATGCTCCTGACGGAAGAAACCTACAAGAAATGGTTCTCAGATTCCAAGAATCTTCTTTATAGACAGCCATCACCCTCGCTAAATCTGAATACAAATCTAAAGCATGTGAAATGGGCCATCAGAACTCAGGGTATACAGTGATAGGTACGTGTAAACAAACTCTACTCCAAAAGAGACTAGAAGATTCATGCTTGTTTTTGTGCTTTATTTTCACTTTTTTTTTTAATTCTTTAAGATTTGCCCAAGTTATTCTACAGGTAAATTCAGAGACTTTGTAAAGTCTTTATAATACTCAGCTACCAGTGAATACATTTGCTAAAATTGAAAGTTATAGGTTCTCCTACTTTAGGATCATTGATTTAGGGCTAGGAAAGAGAGATTATGATAATCTGAAGCATGCATAGATAATCAGACAAGATGGATGTTGAAGAAGCTGTTGCAGATAAAGGTCTTTGCAGGAAAAGTCATTGCAAGAGAAAGTATCCATTTCCATTTTCAAATAGACCCTGGGACAGAAAGGTAGGTCCAAGTGGACAGTTTTGGCTTGTAGTCCTCCCCCTTCTCTGCCTCTGTATTAGAAAAAGGAAAAGCCATGCATCTTACTTCTACCCCTACTAACAAACCAGCTCTGCTGTCCTGAGCATATCATCAATTTCTCAGAGCCTTGGATCCTTCAAATTTATAATGATGAAATCAGATTAAATTTTCTTTAAATTCTAACATTCTAAATAATGTTGATAAATTGTGTTAACATACAAATGTAATTCCAATGCTTTTTTTGTAATAACAGCTTCAGTTGCATTTTAATATTATTTTACTTTATTTTATTTTAATTGAATTATTTTAAATTTAAAGTTCTATAGTAAACACAGATGTTTACTAATAAGTTGTAGAATTCCCCCCGTTTTTCTCTCATTTTTCTGTTCTTACATGATTGTTTCTACCACCACCAGCAATATTAAGCTTTGTGCTTGAAATTCATTTCATGAACTAGTAAAGTTGAAAATTGGAAAGGTTTAGTTACTTGAACACCTTCTCTCTTGGTGCCTGTGCACTGAGTCACGAGGCCTGAGTGTTTCACACAGTTGACCTTTCATTAGGGCAGTTGTTTCTAGAAAAGAGAAACCAGAAGTTTGGGAATTTTAAGGGTAGAAGAACATGAATACATTTGAGCCTCTTACCTGTGTACAAGAAGTGCTAATTGGCATTTTTTTTTTTTTACTTATTCATACATATCAACAAAAATAATTTTGAGAATGATGATGTAGAAAACCCATGATTTAGCTGGGAGAAAGAAAAGAAAAAACAGGACTTCCAGCCTAACTTTCCTACTAATATCTCTTAAAAAGTTTATACTAGAATACATTTATTGACTGCCCTAAATCTAATGTTATGATGATCGGTATCTATGAAAAAGGGCTCTAACAAAAAGTCTTAATTTTTTTATTGAGCTGGAACACATTTTCTGAGCAGAGTCTCTTAACTAAAGACCAGATATGTTTTTATTAAGGTTCAATTGCCTTCTGGTTCTGAATTAGTTTTTATTTGTAATTGGAATTATCCTTAAATTCAAATATTATTTTTAACAGGAAATGCCAGACTTCTGTGTTTAAGCATTAGCTATTTTCAAGATAAAAATAAAATAAATTATATATAATAGTAATTTTGAATAAAAAGGAGTAGAAACAAATCCTTAGACGGGGACTTATTTTAAACATCAAATGTGCTCTTTAGAGTGAAAGGAATATTATGTTCATGGGTGTGTATGTGATATTTAGCCTATTGTGATATCAAACTCTACATTTTAGAGCCATAATTGTTTAGCAAAATGGAGACATTTTTCATTGATTTATTGAAAATGGTTACAGGACAATGGATTTTGTTAAAATATAAAATCAATATGTCTGTCATCTCTATGAAAGAAACAGGCAAGTGGTGAGAAACTGGTCTTCTTTGTATTGTATTCTTATTTTGAACTGAGGATGAGGATGGAATAGAGCCTTGTGTGTGCTAGCCAAGTGCTCTACCACTGGTTTACATCCTCAGCCCCAAGATATTTTCTCTAAATTCTAACATTCTAATTAATGTTGATACATTGTGTTAACACACAAAGCAATCCCAATGCTTTTTTTTTTTTGTAATAACAACTTCAGTTGTGATCTCAATATTATTTTACTTTATTTTATTTTAACTGAATCATTTTAAACTTAAAAGTTCTATAGTAAACACAGGTGTTATACTAAGTTCTAAACTTATTAGTAAAGATTCCATGAGGCCTCTGTTCTCACTCCTGGTTCATCAAAGTTAGACATTACTGTTTTAGAAATATTCCTCAACGTAGAAGTTGAACAAAGTGTGTGATTCTCAAGTTAAAAAAAAAAAAAAAATTGCAGTCAGGCTAACTTGAAGACTCCTTATAAGAACATGACCCAAAAGTTTGCATTTTGGCTTTATTTGTGGTAGTTATCTCAGGCCCATTTTTCATGAGAAAATCTGCATTTCGGTTCGTTGTGGTCTTCCTCTCATTTCTCTTCCTACTACTCAGATGAAAGAAGAAGGCGGGGGGGGGGGGGGAACAGGACAAGGGGTGATTTTCTTTTAAGCCTTGTCAAAAATGCATAAAATGCACCCAGGAAGCAATAAAACGTAGTACACTTGCATTTGCTTTGATAGATTATAAATATAAAAAACAAGAATGTGGGGGTGTGGGGAGGGGGGGAGAGGGACATGGGTAATGTGCGTGCTAAAACCCAAGCAGGCTGGCGCCACACTAATGGGACGCTGGGAGGACAACCTGTACAGGTACTCCACGGCAAGCCTGTGAGTGAATCATACCTATAACTTGTTTCACTCCACTGCAACCTTCAGGGAGTGTTCCTCGTCAAGGAAGGGAGAGGGGAAAAGGACTTGGTAAGGCTGGTGGTGGTCACGCACATCTTACCCCCTCACCCGGCAGTGACCTTCGTATGTTTTCATGTTTATCTAAGAAAGATAAAAGGTATGATTGCTCAGGAATGAAAACATGGGTAACATTCAAACAGAGGAAAGCAGAAACAGCAGTTGGAGACTGGGAGGGAAATGTAAACCAGCCCTGAGAAACATTTGACTTTGCCTCTCTCTCGGCAAAGGTCATGGCTGTGGTCTATTGAAACAAATAGGAGAGACCCCGCAGACGGTTTTGATCACGGGGACCACAGCTTTCCGAAGCACCGTGTCTCACTGTCAGAATTTGTAAGATCCTAAAACTAACAACAAGGTTCTACCCGGGACAAATGGCTTCAAATGTTCTGAACTGCAAAGTGTTATGAGGTTCAGGGATTTAGGCAGAAAACTAGTGAAAACACAAAGATTTGATTAGGTTAAATGTAGGTAATGTTGTGTTATGCCACAAAAGGGATTATGTAAGACTCCAGAAAAAAAAAAAAAAGATGTAATGAGGGGAAGGTGCAGAGCCATTTTTATACAGAGTTTAAAAGGTAGGAAGCTAAAGAAACAAAGCCTTGGCTAAGAGAAAGGGAAGACCAAACGGCCTTTGAACCCAGATTCTGTGTTTTGTGTCACTTGAGGCCTGAAGTTACACGCACTTCTGCTACTCAGTCGGAATTAATTCTGACCTTAATTTCCTTACGAAATTCAGTATTCCACAATATCAAGATCAACATGCTAAAGAAAAGAGCTTATGGGAATCTCTCTCGATATCATGGGAATACATTGCAGCTGATGCCAAGTTTCTTCGATCACAGGTTTTCCATTGAAGAAGAAGAAGAATGACAAAAAGAGTAGTTAAATTTAAAAAAAAAAAAAGATCAATTTTTCATTTGACACAAAGTAAATCATTACTTTCTTCTGGGATGCAGTACCTTTTCCCACTGTTGGTTCTATTTCCCATCATGCCCTTGACCTTGGAGGTCAGCTGTCATTGGAAGATGAAGCTCTGAATAAACAGAGAAGACCCTGTGGTGTCCCTTATCTCTGCATTTTGCCTCAAATCTCCGGGCGGAGCTTTAAATTATTCATCCACTAGTGCTCTCTCGGAGTTACACATCTCCATCATCCACTCCCCCTTCCACCTCCCGGTTTGTGAGTGAAGGCGGTATCCTTGGGAACCTTATCAGAGATCACAGATTCAGGCTCCAGAAATGAAATAAAAGAGGAAATTGGCTGTATTAGCATAAGAGGAGTCAGCCTGGAGTTGAATACACACATCACCCGGGAGCACACTGGTTTCCCTTATCAGCAGTGTCTGATCACTACTTTTTTTTTTTATATATACATTCTTTAATTCCATCCAGCCCACTTCTTTGTTCCAACTCATATGAGGGAACATATGAAATAAGGGCAGATGGCATAAAGTCCTGAATAGTTTTCAACACTTCCAACCTTTCCTAGGCTCAAGAAAAACAGCACAAATAAAATGCTCATTTTAAGATAGCTTTTATAGCCTAACCCTTCTCTCCTACCCCCAGGAAAAGAGTTGTTATTGCTATTTCAAGGGGGAAAAACTGTAAATAGTTAAAGTTGATTTGAAGGATGTTGCAGCAAAAGCTACAGTATCATTCAGGAACATAATCTAAGATACAGTTTAAATAGGGTAGTGGATTTTTCCTTTTTGATGAAAGTACAGGTAGCAAACTGTGTTTTTTTTTTTTCCTGAAAGCATTTTTTTTAATTTTACCTTTTAAAATAATTCTTCAGGACAGGGCTCTTAAATATATCCCAATTAAGGATGTTGCCATAATCAGTTTATTTTATATGTAGAAATAGTTCTGGATTGTTCAAGTGCTCTGTACACATGAAAATACATTATGTGCAGCAATTAAAAACACAGTGCTCCTATAAAGTTAATTCTTCTAAGGCTTATTTATAATGAAAGAATCAATAAATCTGTGTCAATATAGTTTTATTTCATGCTTAAAATTTTCTCCACAAACTCACTGAATATCACCTCTTATTTTCTCCAAAAGAATGACTGTGGATATGATATGAAAAGATATAACACTGATCACTTAGCAAAGTACACTGAGGCTCTTAAAAAATCAGTCTCTCTAGTACTTTATATTCTTTGTTGATACATTTTAGATGACAGTGTGTTCCAGGTTTCATAGTGGGTGATGATTATTATTTATGATATTTTTTCAAGTTTTACTGCTTTATCTTCTTTTAGCAGAATGATAATTTGCATTGTTTCAAGTCTGGGCTAAATGCTAACATTGATGAAGCATTTGACGGTTTCCAGTTCACTTGCATGTACTTATTTCATTTACGGTTGGTGACAATATTTCAGAGTAAATGTAAGTATTCCTCTTTATATATACCAACAGAGAAACTAAGTTCTTAATTACTTAGACAACATTGGAGATCCCTTAGCAAATGATTTAGGCAAGACTGCAGCTCAGTTCTTCTTCCATAAAGGCCTGTTGTATAATTCACTCTCTTCTTTTTTTCTTTTCTTTTTATTTTTTTTAGATGTTGATCTTGATTTTGGTAGTGGGTACTGAACCCACTGAGCTATGTCCCCAGTTCTTTTCATTTATCTTGGATTAAGGTCTTGCTAAATGACCAAGGCTGGCCTCAAACTTGTAATTCTCCTGCCTCAGCCTCCTGTGTAGCTGGGATTACAGGTGTGCACCATCAATCCTGCTAATTGAATTCTTTGCTTTTAAGATAAATCTTTGAAAAAGTGATCACCTTTATTCCCAAATCACGTGCAGAAACTAGTGAGTGACATAATGCCAAACCCAAAAGTTAGTGGTAGAACTGGGCATAATTATGGATGATGACCAATAATCCAGTTATGTTGTGTATTTCTTTCTTAGATCCCCTACAGATATAGAAAATAGTGGATGATTTTAATTCTGAATCAGAACAAAACATGTTTGTTGCAATGAACCAATAATATTTTAATTACCTCTATACAGCATTTTGTTTATTAAACTAAACAAGGAAGCCAAGTTATTGTACTGTATAAAAGTTTCACTAATCCAAGCTCTTAAAATATAGTAGACATTTATTTTCAAAATCAGGAGTGAGATAATTAAGATTCTACAGATTGTTCCTTATAATCAAATCATCCACAGATGTTTAATCTGTATTTATTATATACAAAATGTACAAACACAATTTGAGATACAGAATAAATAAATGCATACAATGGAAGCAAATTTCAAGGCACTGTACCTGTACATGGATATATTTAAAACTGAAATACTATATATAGTACAATAGGACTTAAAATTCCCTTGTTCTATACTACCCTAAACTCTGTCTTCATAGCCAACAGCTTTTAAATAGTTTTATTTCTCTATATGCTTTAAAGTTCTATTTTTCACCACCATCAAATCTTCCAAATTAGAGATATATCTGCTCATTTCCCAGTGTCCAACAATATCAACAAACTCTTAATGAGCAGTAGCAATAGTGTTATTGCCTGGCCCTTTCTTTCTTTCTTTCTTTCTTTCTTTCTTTCTTTCTTTCTTTCTTTCTTTCTTTCTTTCTTTCTTTCTTTCTTTCTTTCTTTCTTTCTTTCTTTCTTTCTTTCTTTCTTTCTTTCTTTCTTTCTTTCTTTCTTTCTTTCTTTCTTTCTTTCTTTCTTTCTTTCTTTCTTTCTTTCTTTCTTTCTTTCTTTCTTTCTTTCTTTCTTTCTTTCTTTCTTTTTCTTTTTTTTGGTACTGGGGTTTTAACCCAGAGAGAGGGCTTTTACCACTGAAACACATCCTCAGCCCTTTTAATTTTTATTTTGAAGCTGTGTCTCCTTAAGTTGCTTAGGGCTTCACTAATTTTCTGAGGCTGGCCTCAAACTTGCTATCCTCCTGCCTCAGTCTCCTGGGATTAGAGGCATGTACCGCTTCCCCAGGCTCAATCTTTTTTTTTTTTTTTTTTTTTTTTTTACTAGTTCCTTTCCTATTAATTAAACAGAACAGTGGGGTTCATTGTATCATATGCATACATATTTATAACATAGTTAATCAAATTTGTTCCCCATTAGCCGCCTAACCCTCCCTCTCTTCTCTCTCCTCTACATTAACAGCCTACCTTTTACATTAATTCTGTTCCTCTTATTTTCTTTCCTTCGCCTTCGTCTAGCTTCCATGTGTGAGAGGAAAACATGATATCTGTCTTTCTGCTTCTGGCTTATTTCAGTTAACACATGGTTTTCCAGTTTAACCTATCTTTCTGCAAATGAATGATTTTGTCCTTCTTTCTGAAGAATAAAATTCCATTGTGTTCGTACACCATATTTTATTTACCCATTCATCTTTCCCTGGGCACCTGGGCTGATTCCATAATTTGACTACTGTGAATAGTGCCAGGATAAACGTAGTTGTGTGTGTGTCCCTAAAGCATGCCGACATAAATTCTCTGAGGGAAACACCAAGAAGTGGTACAGAGGGATGGTTTAGTAGTTCTATTTTTAGCTTTTTGAGGAACTTCCATATTGATCTCCATAGTTGTTGTATTAATTTATATTCTACCAACAGTGTCTAAGAATTCCCTTTTCTCCACATTCTCACCAGCATTTATTGTATTTTGTATGTTTTCTTGATGTCTGTCATTCTGACTAGAGTGAGATGGAATCTCAGGGTACTTTTGATTTGCGTTTCCATGATGACCAATGATGTTGAACATTTTTTCCATATAATTATTGGCTATTTGTACTTCATCTTTTGAGGGGTATTTGTCCATTTCATTTGCATATTTATTGAACGTGTTAGTTTATTTTATTGGAGTTCAGATTTTTCGATTCTTCTTAAATTCTGCACATAATCCTCTGTCAGAACAGTAGCTTGGCTAAGATTTTCTCCCCTCCTGAACATATTCTCTCCACACTCTCGTTTCTCTCTTGTTGTGCAAAGCTTTTTAATTTTGATTGTGGTTATCATTTCCTGAACTGTAGGGGTTCTTATTTAGGAAGTCGTTGCCTCTGCCTACATGCTGAAGTGTTTTCCTTATTTTCTTCCAGCATTTGGAAACGTTTCTGGTCTCAATCCTAGATCTCTGATTCATTTTGAGTTGACTTTTGTACAGGGTAAGAGATAGGAATTGATTTTTTTCTTTTCTACATATGGGTATTCAGTGTTACGAGCACTGTTAGTTAAAACAGCTGTCTTTTCTCTAGTGTAGGTTTTTTGGTACCTTTGCCAAGAATGAGGTATGTGGTTTGTCTCTGTGTCTCCTATTCTGTTCCATTGGTCGGTCTGTCTGATTTTCATGCCAGCACCATGCAGTTTTTGTTCCTACGGCTCTGGAGTGTAATTTGAAACAAGGCTCTGTTATGCCTCCAGCATGGCTCTTTTTACTTAGGATTGATTTGACTATTTTGGGACTTTTGTTCTTGCACCTGAATATCAGATGTTTTTTCCCTAGTTCCGTGGAGAGCATCACTAGCATTTTGATGGGAATTGTATTGAATCTCTAGATTGCTTTGGCAGTAAAATCATTTTAACAATATTAAGTCTGCCTACCCAGGAACATGGGAGGACCTTCCATGCTCCAGTGTCTTCAAGTGTCTGTTCATCAATCTATAATTTTCCTTTCATTTTCTTGGTTAGATTTTTCCACAAGTATTTTTATAAAGTCTATTATAAATAGATTTTCCCCCCTGATTTCTTTCCTGGTAAATTCATTATTGTTATATAGAAAAGACATTCCATTTTTTTAAATGTTGATTTTTTTGTCCTGATATTTCACCAATTTTTGTTCTAGAAGTTTCTTGTAGAAACTTTAAAGCTTTCTAAATATCGGATTATATCATATGTGAACAGGGATAATTTGATTTTTCATTTTCCTATTTTTATCCTTTTATTTTTTTTCTCTTTTGCTAATTGAGCTGGCTAAAATTCCAAGTACTCTATTGAATAGGAGTGGTGAAGTGGATGTCCTGATCTTGTTCCTGATCTAAAAGGAAATGCTTCTAGTTTTCCCTGATTCAGTAAGATGTTGGCTTTGGGCCTTTATTAGTTGAGGCAAGTTTGTTTAGTCCCGACTTTCTTCAGGGTTTTTATCATAAAATGGGTTTGAATTTTGCCAAAGGCTTTTTCTGTGTCTGTTGAAAAGATTATGTAATTTCTGTCCTTAGTTCTATTTGTGTGATGCATACTGTTTATTGAGTTGTATATATTGAGACATCCTTATACTGTTTATTGAGTTGTATATGTTGAGACATCCTTGAACCCTGGAATGAAACCAACTTGATCATGGAGTACTTTACTGCTTTAGTTTAATTGCCAATATTAGGTTTTCTATTTTATGCTTTTTCAGTTTTGGTGAGTCTTATATATCTAGAAGCTTACCTATTTCTTCCAGATTTTCCAACTTATTGGAATGTAAGTTTTCAAAATAGTCATTAACAATCCCCTGTATTTTAGTTTGTCTGTTGTAAGATCCCATTTCCTTCTTGAATGTTATTAATTTAGATATTCTTATGTGTTTATTTTGATTATTTTGGCTAGGGGTTCATTAATCTTATTCATCTTTTTAAAGGATCAGCTTTTTATTTCATTGATCCTATGTATTTTTTAACTCTCTATTTCTTTAATTATATTTTTTCTATTTATTTCCTTCTACTAGTTTTTAAGATTGATGTGTTCTGTTTTTATATGACACTGAGGTTGATCATTAGGTTTATATATTTGATATCTTTTTAAATTTTTAAAGCAGATATATCTAGAAACTTCCATCTTGGAATGAGTTCACCATATCCCACAGATTCTGATATGCTATATTCCAATTCTCATTTAATTCTGAGAAATTTTAAATCCCTCCCCCACAACTGTATCAATAACCCATTCATGATTCAAAAGCATATTGCCCTTTATCCATGTTTTGTATAGTTCCTATACTTTTTCATGTTAATTTCCAATTTCATTCCACTATAATCTCATAAGATGCAAAGGGTTATTGTAATTTTTTTTGTATTTTCCAAGACCTGCTTTGTTTACCAATATATGATCAGATTTGGAGAAAGTTACACAAGCAAGCTGAAAAGAAGTTGTATTCAGTTACTGTTGGATGAACTGTTCTGTTGAAGTCTGTTAAGTCCATTTGATCTATGGTGTAGATTTCATCTGTTGTGCCTTTGTTGCTTTTTTTATTTGAATCATCTATCTGTTGGTGTGAATGACATGTTAAAATGCCCTACTATTATGATGCTGGGGCCTCTCTGTCCTTTTATGTTGAGAAATGATTGTTTTATAAAAGTGAGTACACTGATATTCAGGGCATAAATATTTACAACCTTATGTTTTCTTCTTATGTTGTTCCCTTTAGGTCTATAGAGTGTCCTTCTTTGACTCTTCTGATCAATTTTGTTTTCAAGTCTGCTTTGTCAGATATGAGAGTGGCTACATAAGCTTGCTTTTGAATTCCATTAGAATAGAATATCATTTTCCATCTTTTTACTTTCAGAATGTGCATGTCTTTGCCTGTGTGATCTGTTTTTTGGTGGCAAGGTACAACTGAGTCTTGTTTGTTAGTTAATCCATTCTGCCATTCTGTGTATTTTAACTGGTAAATTAAGACAATTTACTACAAGGATTATTATAGAAAGTTATGAATTTCTTCCTGTTATTTTGCTTTATATCTAATGTTTGAACATTGATTATTCTTATTTGTTTACCTAAACTTGGAATGCAGTTTATTCTTTCCCAAAATCTCCTACTTTTCTATGTAGGATTCTTTTTGAAACCTTTACAGTACTGGCTCAGTGGTTATAAATTTCTTTAATTTACTCTCATTTGGGAAGGTTTTCATTTCTTCTTCAATTTTGGATGCAGTAATCTAGGTTGACAGTTATTATCTTTCAAGGCTTGACATACATCATCCCATGTCCCCTTGGCCTTTAGAGTTTCTATTAAGAAATCTGCTGTTACTCTGATGGGTTTGCCATTGAACCTTTTAAGATTTTTTTCTTTGTGCTGAAATTTTGGCATTTTACTTGTAATATGTCATGGAGAGATTCTTTTCTTGTTCTATTTATTTGGAGTTGTAAATGCCTTCAGTACCTGCATATGCATCTCTTTCCCAAGACCGTGAAAATTTTCTGCTATCATTTCAGTGAATAAGTCTTTTATACCATTGGACTCTATCTTCTATCCTCCTCAAGACCTGAGTATTAATTTGACCTTTAACTGCTGTCCCTGAGCTCCTTTATATGCTGTTTATTGTTGCTTTTTTTATTACTATTCAAATATTCCAGTTTGTCCACCATATCTTTGAACCTGATATTTTCTCCTGCTTGATCTATCATATTATTGATACTCTTAATTAGTTTTTTTTAAATTTGATTTATTGAATTGTTCATTTCCTTGATTTGTTTGGTTCTTTTTCAGAATACCCTATTTATTGAAATACTCTTTTATATCCTATATTTTCTGGCTTCCTTCATTCTTTAGTTCATCTTTTCATTCATCAATGATTTTAACCATCAACTTTTAAAATTCTTTGTCCTGCATTTCCTCCACTTTGATATCTTTGGGTTCAGTTACAGGAGATTTAGGAACCTTTGGAGTTGTCTTTTTACCATGTATTTTCATGTTTTCTGTGTTCTAATATTTAAGTTTTCATATCTGGTGGAATATACATTCTTTCACCATTATGTGGGGATTATTTTATTGAGTTGCTCTCTCTGTAATATACTCCAGGTTTGGGGTATACCTCAGCATCAAAGAACGCACTCAACATGTTCAAATTGTCATGATCAATCTTCAGTACCATTTTAAGAGGACACAATAATCACCAGAAACTAAGACCACTTGAGACTAAACCATATACTAACAAAAAAAGCAAAAGATCACAATTCCATTAAACCCAAAGTGCAAAAGTATAGTAATGCTCTAGAATAGATTTTAAATTTTGATATTAAAGAACATAAAATTACTATTAATTATATAAGGTATGAAAGGGTTAGGGAATGAAGAAGAAACAAAAGAAATGAAGAGATACAGAAGAAAAAAGATAAGAGAAAGAGAAAAATGAGGGAACTATAAATATTAGAAAGAAGAAAAATAAGATATCAAGAATAAAGCCAATTAACACTTTAAAATGTATACACTGGATAACATGATACAATATCAAATCACCAGGGGAACCAAACCAATCAACACAGAAGACAAAACAAGTGCAATAAAAAACATACCCTAAAAGTATTAAAAATCCTCAGGCTTTGGCACCTAGCCACACAGACTTCACCCCAACCAACTGTTGTGAACATAGGGTGTTTTCACAGTCCAGTGGTGAGTGTGGGCAGGTTGTTTTCTCTTGTGGCTGAGAGGAAATGGCCCTGAAGTGTAGCTGACCAGTAGCTAAATCCCTCCTGGATGGCCCATTCACTCTGCTTTGTTCATACTGCCTACTGGTGGCAGGAACTGGTGGGGACAGCAGGCAGCAGTGGCTACAGTGGGCTTAACCAGCATCCAGCTGTTTCTACCCATGTAGTTTTGGGTGTGAAGTCAGAAAATTGTACTGCTACCTTCTCACCATGGCTCCCAAGTACTGATGGTGAACTTCTCAAGTGTGCTTCCCAAAACTGCACCATGCCCTTCTTACGATGGCACCCTAATTCTATACCTTCTCAAGATGGCCCTGTGATGCTGCAACCACAAACCATAGGATGGCTCCCGAAACTGCACCAGAGTTTATATACTGGGAGGTAGAGATGCCTCCCCAGTGCTGGTACGTAGTCCAAATTCCATTCTACTGTCTGTCTAGACTGCACCTGTGTACAGTGTTGAGACCTGAGTTAGTTGTGTTTTCTCTCTTTTTAAATTTTTTCCCCTTTCACCTCTACTCATAGCCCATGCAGCTGGGTGTTTGGTCCTGTGGCACTCTCCCACACCCCTTGTTCCCTTCTGCAATGCCTCTGAGTTTCTTTTATTTTCTGTTCTTTATTTCCCCCCCTCCCTTTCTGACCCTATCTGTTCAAAACTAATATGCAGTAACTTCCCACATTCATGTTACTAAAAGAGTCCCTGCTCTCCAGTTGTTTTGATTTCTTCCCCTGGAGAAGTTGATATCATTGGGTGCTTTCAGTCCTCCATCAGGAATCTTATCCTTTCAATCACTATTTTTGTATTAATGCCCTTATATTTAAAAGTTACCATGTTGGGGTTGGGATTGTAGCTCACTGGCAGAGCACTTGCCCAGCACATGTGAGGCACTGGGTTTGGTCCGCAGAATCACAGAAAAATAATTAAATGAAAATAAAGGTATTGTGTCCATATACAACTAACATAAGAAAAAAATTAAAAAGAAGTCACCATGTGGCATAGGAATTATATTTCTGTTCATTTTATAGATGAAGATAATAAGTTTCATAATGTACTTTAAAAGCAATTATGTAACTCAAATTTTCCATCCATAAAGAATTTGATGTATATATGTATATATATGGATAATATAAAAAATTATATTATATTCATTATAATATATTATATATTATACTATATATATAATACATATGTAGTGGACATAGTTTGAAGACTTATGAATTTTTAATAAAACATGATTAAACCTTCAGTGTTTCTAAATGATAAATGATAAAAATGTATGCATTATGTTACATCTATGAAAGTTTGGGTTTATGTATACTGTTAATCAGTATTTTAGGTAAAGGTGGGCTTTTTCCACTGAAGAAAAATGATCAAATATATTTTCTGACAGTATTTTGAGTCACCTCATATAATTACCCTGATTTTCTGTTTAATATGTGAATATAGATCTTCATGTTTTACACATTTGTTTTTCCTCTTACCAAGTAATTATGGTGCATCACTGAATACCACTGACTTCTAAGTTTGACCAATTGGCTGCCACCACCAGGTCATTTCTGTTTGTTTGCCACATTGATTCCTGTTGACTTAAGGACATGAACAACAAAGATATTTGGGGCCTCACACAGGCTAGACAAGGACTCTACCACCAAGCTACAGTTTAATCCCATCATTTATTTTTCTTCTTAAATTGTTGCATTACACTTATATATATATATATATATATATATATATATATATATATAATAGTAAAATTCATTAGGCTGTATTTATCCATGGAAATACATAATTTTATTAATCTTATTCCTGAGTACCTCTTATTCCTCTTCTCCTGCCACCCCTGACTCACTTGCTCTACTGTATTGTTTTATCTTCTATAGTTATTGTTATTTTAATTGGTTTATTAAGATTGTGTGTCTACATGTGTATATGCACATATACTATATATATACACACATATGTATATTCACACATGTGGAAATAGCATAATTTTTTTAGACTTTATGCCCCAGTACTTTGTCATGCTATCCCTTTTTCCCTCCCTCTCAATCCCTTTCCTCGACTTTACTGTACACAAATTTGATGAATTTGGATATTTATATACATGGACCTCAAAAAAATAACACTACAATCAAGATAAACAGACATATCTGTCACCTCCAAAAATTTGGGTGTATCTCTTTTGTGCATGTTTGAAGTATTTTTATCATAAATAAGCCTTAATAATTTTTTTAAGTACGCAATATAATGTTGATGATTATAGGTGCTTAATCCTATACTAGCTCTCCCGAATTTATCCATTTTTCATGACTAAATCTTTGTAAGCTCTTTTCATCTACAATGTGTTTGATCCCTATAAGAGCTTTCTCCTCTCACTAATTTGGAGATAGAGATGGTCTTCCTACCAATGTTTCTTTTAGATAAACTTTATATCTTATCCTTAATCAAATAAAGTTACTTCCATTTACCTTGTGGATTTTACTTATTGTGCACATTCAGAATTAAAATATAAAATCAAACTTCCTTTTCTGATCCTTTCCAAGTTGGATTTATGTTGAGCTACTATTAAAAGTACAATCACCATTCTTAGGAGTGTAGTAGTGCACACCTGTAATTCCAGCAACTTGAGAAGCTGAGACAGGAGGATTGCAAGATTAAGGCTGGCCTCAAAAACTTAGTGAGGCCCTAAGCAATGTAGGGCAAACTTGTCTCAAAATTTAAAAGAAAAAAAGTTGGAGATGTAGCTCAGTGGTAAAGTGTCCTGGGTTCAATCTCTGCTACCAAAAAAATAAAGAAAAAGAAAGAAAAAGAAAAAGGAACACACTGCAGTGTGACCCAACACCCCAGCTAACAATGACTGTGCTTCCCTTGGCTATAAAACACTTTATCTGTTTTAGGCAGATGCAGCAAAAACAAATGGAGATGGGGGAAAGATTTGGGTTGAGGTTTTCCACCATTTCACTCTAATTTATAGCCAGATGTCAGCAAGATGTCCTCAGAAGACTGTTTATTTGGGGCTCCCTGTAACTTCCTGTTCTCTGACCCCAGCACCCTCACTGTTATGGTCATGATGCTTTCAGGCAAGAGTCACTATCATATACACAAATAAACTCAAGGAAAAGGGCACAAGCCTATCAGACCACAGCCAGCAATCTGGCTTTATAGAGGGAGCCGGGATTGGTGGCATCTTACAGGTATCCAAGTCTTGAACTCATGAAGCACTCAGTTTAATTAAAGAAACAACACATCTCACCAGGAAATAGCTTTTGAAAAAGAGAAGCCTGCCGTGTGTGCTAAATCCTGTGGGAGAGAATACAAGTACTGTTGGTATTCAGTAGAGGAAAAATCAGTGAGTTGTTGGCATGGCTAGAGAAAGACATGCCCTATGACTGGATTTGTTAGGATCTCTGAATGGGACAGAGCAGCTGCTCATCCTAGGTGATACATTCCCCTAATTTTTCTGTGGAAATTTTAACTGTCCTCTTCCCTCACACCCTTAGCTTCAGTGGTGTGAGAGAAGCTATGTTCTCTTTTCACATGACTTAGCAACAACAAAATCCTGGCTAAGTCTTGCAATGGGGTGTGTGTATGTGTGTGTGTGTGTGTGTGTGTGTGTTCTGTCTCACACTGCCTGCATGAATCAGAGGTGGCATCATAAAGACCCTGAAATTTGCATGATTTGTGAGAGGCTCCCATGCATTGGCAAGGCCAATGGCAGCTGGAACAAAAAGAGCAGCTGTCCTCTGCCCAGCTCACTGGCTCTGGTCTCCCAGCAGCCCTCCTTCCTGTTTCCCCAGTGCCAACCAGGTCAGCTGCAATGCTTCTCTTTAAAGTTACAGCATCAAATTCTTCTGATACAAACACTTCCATGGCACACATTACTCCCATGGACACAATCCTCCTGAGGGGCATTTTTTTTTAATGTTTGAATTTAAAACCTTAAACAACAAATCTATACAGATATATGAAATTCTTAAATTTATACTATGTAGGGAATGAAATTTTTCTAAGAAACTTAAGTACTATGTATATCCACTTTCTTTCCTCAGAGGTTTTCCAGGATGAGGTATGTTTAAGGCATTCTAAATAAGCTCGAATATATTTATATGAAAGAACAGAATGATTTTTATATACAACCATGAAGGAATAACACATTGAATTCATCCTCCATCCTAAAACAATGAAAAATTAGAAACAGATAAAATCTATAAAAGGTATTTTTTGATATAAAGATATCTGGCAACAAAGGGCAGTTATTCCTGAGAGAGGGGAAACTAGTAAAGCAAGTCCTGAGATTGTTTCAGTTCACTGTCTGGTGATTGTTTCCAGTACAGGGAGGAGGAATCCAGGTGAATCTGATGGCTTCCCTGAGCTGGGAAAGTGAACTAAGAATCCAGGCAAGCCAAGGCAACTGGAATGTGGAGAGAAGAGTAGAGAAGAGAATCCAAACACACATTAAGAGCATTCTAGGGACCCAAGGAGCTTCTCCCTTAAGACTTTGGCTGAGTAAGTATACAAATGTGCCTTCAAGAGATCCTCACAAGGCTGAGCTAAACAAAAAACAAACAAATCAAAACAAATGAATGCAATTTTTCCTTCCAGCATTGAGAGAGAGAAACCTTTAGAATTTAAAGGACCCTGGTTAGAGTACTCAGTGGGACCTTGCATTAGCAGAGGTGAAAATCTTAGCTCTAGAGTATGGCTTCTCTGATATAACAAAAAGTTAAAGGCAAGTCTTTAAAGTTTCAAGTTGTTTTCAAGTGTGTATCCATTTCCTAGAATAAATACCAGTGAATTTATAATATGTTAGTGTATGTAGCATCAAATAAAATGAAATTTGCCATTTTGGACACCCAAGCAAAAGTTCTATTCAAAGAAGCATGAAAATATGAACCAAAATCAGGAGAAAAATCAATCAGCAGAAGCAGAACCAAAAGTGATGAAGATTATGGCAAACAAGGACACTAAAAAAATGTAACTGTATTCCATCTGTTTATGAAGGCAGAGGAAAGAGCATGTCTGAGTACACAAGGAAAAGAGATATAAAAGTACAAATCAAACTTCTAGAGATGAAATTTACAAGTAACAAAATATATAAGATGGTGTGGCATGTAAAATAAAGACCCCCCAAAGATATCTGCATTCTACTTTCCAGAACTATGACTATGCTACATTACATGGTGAAAGAAACTGTGAAGGCATGTCTAATTAAGGCTGCCATATGGGGAGAGTATCCTGTACTGTTTGCATGAATCTTATGTGATCACAACTGTCATTTAAAGTGGATGAGGAAGATGAAGAAGAGAGTTAGAAGGATAGACATAACAAAGGAAGCAGGCTTCAAAAATTGCTATGTTCCTCTCTTTTAAAAAGGAAGCAAGGAGCCATGAAGCAATGGACATGGTGGTGTTTAGAAGAGGAAATGGGTCAGGAAACAAATTCTCAAGAGTCTTCAGTAAGGTATGCACTCTGCCAACACCTTGACCTCTGTTGGACTTCTGAATTGCAGAACCATAAGATTATAAATTTGTGTTGTGTTTAAGTCACTGAATTGGTGTTACAGTGCTAGGAATATAAAATTAAAAATTTGGTATTAAGAACAGGTTAGACACTGCAGAAAAATGTATCTGTGAATTTGAGAATATGGAAATATACATTATTCAAAATAAAACTTAGAGAAGAAATACTAATGTTTATGACCTTAGCAAGCTCTGTGACAATGCATTTGTAGTCTCTGAAGGAAAGAAGAGATAATGGGAATGTAAAAAATATATTTGAAGAAATGATAAGAAATTTTCTAATTTATATTTAATAAAAATATAAAACTCTCCAATCCAAAAAATTCAAAGAACCACCCAATGCAAAAATATGAAGAAAAGTACACTGAGGCACACCATGAGAAAACTGCTCAAAACCAGTGGGAAAAAAAAATCTTTAAGTTACTCAGAGTAAAATTTTATAGAGACACAGAGAGAGGACAGGACAACAGATTTCTCAATGAAAATAATGCAAACAAGAAAAGATGGAACCTTATTTGAAGAATTTTAAGAAAAACTAAACTTAGAATTCTATACCCAATGAAAATATTTCAAAACATAACATTTAAATATTTTATCAAATATGGAAAATTTAAAAATTCTATTATTAGCTCACCTGCTTTACCAGAAATGTTAAAAATGGTTCTTAGGTGAGGGAAGGTGATACCAGGAACCAATCAATCTACACTAAGGAACAAAGATCACTAGAAATAGTAAATACCTACGTAATTCCTTATTCTTAGGCCTTTTTAGAAGATAATTAGCCACTTAAAACACAAATAATAACAATATATTGTGGGCTAAATAACACATAGGTGTTAATTTATGCTAACAATTTCATAAGTAGTAAGAAGGAAGAAATATAAGGTTATTGTTCTATGGCTCTTTGGTATGAAGTGGTGTATAATATTCTTGAATTTTGTGATAAATTAAAGGTGTACACTACAATACCTAAACCAAAGAAACAAACAGTGTTATAACTGATGAGCAAATACAAAGAATCAAATCAAATCAAAATGAACTGATCTAAAAGAAAGAAGAAACAGAGGATAGACAAATGGAAAACAAATAGCAGGATAGAATAGCCATCTGATTAGTAATCACAACTGTGTTTGGTTCATTTACAAATACATTCACTTATTTACTAAGGATTTAGCATTCTATATCAGAATGGAAGAGAGATTCCGATTTTCAAATAATTTTAAATAATTTGAAATTTGTTCTCACTGTAGACCACACTCATTCACACTATTGCTTCAACTAATGCATAGAAGGCTCAATCACTTTCATCCTTCAAAGGAATTCTATGAGAAAGATAAGTTACTAGATTCCCACAAGAGCAAAATAGAATGTGAAAAGAAAATATGAGCAACCCTTTAATTCTGTAACAAACTGAAGGCAATCTGTGCTTCATCTTCAATTAATATATATCTAAAGACATTGTTTCCTCTCTCCATATACCCAACAAAACATAAGTGTCACCCCAAATATCAACATCACAGCTTTCTAAAATGAATTATTGAAATAATTGTTCATTACAATTACGACAATAATAAATTTCATTTTATACATTGGATTATAATACTGTTCATGTATTTCTACAGGTTATTAAGAAAAAACTATAAATAAATAATCTGAATCATAAAGAGATAGATGTAACATCCAATATAAAGGTACCTCTGTGTAAACAACAAGTTGTTTTGCACCTATGGGGCAATAATAATACCATTATGTCAAGTAAGCACAAAACATCTATGTTTCTCTTCAATATATTCTATTCATCTATTATTTTTATAGTCCCTACAAAAATTGGATATGTAACTTAGTATCACTGGTCAAGTTTGCAAACACAGAGGGATGCTGGAAAAATAATTTATTTCATATTATTCTATTAGGGATGCTGTAATATAGTGGGGAAAACATTGGACTTAAGATCAGGCAGTAGTAATGAAAAATGTCTACTCTGCCACCTAAGTTCCCTTAAAATGTCATTTGATATTTAAGTACTTCTTTCTCTATATCTGTAAAGCATTTTTTTTTTTAGCAACAGACAAGCAACTAACAAATTCAGGAGTAGAAGGACAGAATGTTGTCATCTAGGTGTTAGCATTTTATCAATCACATTGGTCACATTGACCGACAGCTTCTCAGATTCATATTATTAATGTATAGATATTTCCATATAGCATAGAAAAATAATTGTTTCATACTTTGATAAGCCCAGTATTTCAGGTTTAATTCAATCATATTGTCATATTATAAAGCAACCATATACACACCTAATAGATGAAGTAAAAACATCCTCAATTAAAAAAAAATACTTCAAGCACTTTAGTGATAAATACATATTGATTTTATACAGAGAATGCAATCATGCGGAAAAACCCTAGTTTTTGCTCCCCACATCAGTGAAATTTCTCTTGACCAAATCACTCAGGAATTCCATGTTTCACATTCTACAGATAAATTATCATCATTGTAATTGCCAGACCATTCAGTATTCATCCATTCGTCCATCCCCCATGTATTTGTTTACAAATTCATGAATTTACTCACCTATGTAATAATGTTTATTAAGGTCTTCTGCATGCCAGGCATCATTCACAGAATCCTTCTGAGAATATAGCCCTGAACCACACATGAGTCCTTTCTTTATTAACTTTATAGTCTTGGAAAACATCCATTTAATCTCAGATCCAATAAGTGCTCTGAATGAGGGTTAGGCATGGTGTGAGAGCATGTTATTTTGTTTTGACATACTTTTCTTTCTACTTGTTTGTTCTTACCTTTTAGATACCCTCTGTCTCCTTGGATAGTTAATCCTCTTCTCACCACTTCTTAAGATATTGGAGTTTCCCAGGATGCTGTTCTAAAATCATCATTCCTCAAGGCTAATCTTACTTTGTTCTCCAGACCCACAATTTCAAACAAATCTTTACATTCGGACCACATCCTACCCTACAGATAGTCATACTCAGATACCCAGCTTCTGAATTGACATCTCCACTTGTACATATCACAGTGGTTTCAAACTCTGTAACTCCCAAATCAAACTATAATCCCCTCTTCATTGCTTATTTATCCTCTTTGTTCTCTCTCTTTGTATTTAATTTTTTCCTTGTTCTGTGCCTTTTCAGAGTTAGTGTCTGCAAAGGCATCACTGATTATTAACCAGGAAGTCAGTTAATTATTTGTGGAAATAATTAGAGTAATTGAGCTGAACTGTCCATTGAGTGTGAGGTAAAATAATTTATCATGACTTTTCCTTGTTTATGATCTTACTAAAATCATGGAGCCAAGCACAGTGGCACACACCTGTAATGACAGTGGCTTGGGAGGCTGAGACAAGATTTTTGGCTCGATGCCTGCTTCAAAAACCTAGCAAGATCCTCAGTAACTTAGGGAGACCCTCTCTCAAAATAAAAATAAAAAATATAAAAAGGGCTGGAGATGTGGCTCAATGGTTAAGCACTCCTCAGTTCAATTCTTGGTACCGAAAAAAAAAAAAAAATTATGGTATGCCACAGTTACCAAAGTATCATGGGTTGGAAATCTGAACCAAAAATTCCAAGTGATATCAGTGGGTTACATTCCATGGGTCATATACTCTTCATTTAAAACTCTGTTTCAGTTTGCAATTTCTATTTTGGCATTGATTGCAGGTGTAGTTGCTTACATCCATCACAAAAGTCAAGTCATGGATCATATGAACTGATAAATACTATGGTATATTTCAAAGGAGAATATTTTGCTGAGCTTAATAAATCAACTATGTACTTTGAAGTTTTACAATACCTAGTCACTCTTTAAGTGTAAAAGGCAAATAGATTTTATAATTTCTGATAATTTACATATTCATCTTCATTACAATTATTAATGAATAGTTATTAGCAAAGTTTATCTGACTTGATAATACCTTTAACACACATCTAATAAATGTATGACATTTTAAAGTTCAATATGAAAATAAATGAATTAGAATAAATCCCACTATAATTTTAGGTTTTAAAATATGCTATGAACTACAGTATAGGGAGAGAAAGCATGGGAACAAAGATTACCAGATCATCTTGGAAAGTAATCGTCACTTAAAATTTATCTTTGGAACTATTATACAGGAAAAAAAATAAATGAAGTTTTGTCCCTTTTCACCCACATGGTCAACTTCATGACTTTTTGCTTCTTTCTCACACAAAGACTAATGTTTTTGTGTACTTACCACAATAGTCCCCTTTGGCAAATAAATGTTTTTATTATGGTAGCATTTGGAACTTTAACAAAGAAAGATGATTAGAGATATCCACCCACAACTCTGAAGTTTCTGTTTTACTTATTCACTTACATATAAAAAAATTTACAATGTTTAAACAAAATTAGTGCATGAAAAGTTTTTAATCGGACACCATTGCCATATGCAAAAATTAACATTAAATCAAATGTCATTTGTCCCTATGTGTGCAACACACTGGAAGTTTGTTGAAACACAATCATTCCAAAACTTTATGAACTTTGTCTACGATTCTCACTGAGGCTGATGAAACAAATACCCCTCCCCCACCCCATGCATACTTCCTTCTCCCTATGAGTACAGAATCTGATGCTGGATTTTTGCCAAAGGAGCTTATGAAAGAGATAAACATTTACTTTGTCATAATACCTAGTAACTCTAAGGTACAAATTTAGAGCGGAGTTCAGACTCAGAAACTAACAGATTTAAACCCCTAATTTAAAAAGCTTCCATTATATATATATGAATTTAAAAAATATATATATTTTTTAATTTGATAACCAACTTCTCTATTCTGCATTCTTTACTAGACTGGTCTAGTCTTTTAAAGAGGACTCAGGAAACACTTTCATAATACATGCAGATGATTTGAAAAGAAGCAAAGGCATTTGAAAATCAAACTTTTTGAATAAAATGTTAATAATAATCTGCTTACATAAGCTTTGTTAAACAAATAGTGTGATATTTTCATTTTTATCTTTAGCATTTCTATACATGAATAGGTATCTTCAATAAATTTATCAAAATATGATGCTAAGTAAGTGGTAGATGTTGCAGACAAACATCTATCTATCTATATAAAATGGCTGATATACACTATTTTCTATAGGTTGGATGGGGCTTTAATTCCTTAATAAATAGGTCAAACAATTAAACTGAGTCTTAATTTTAGCTCACTGAACTAAAGCAGATTAATTGATGAAGTGTAAGAAAAAATAATGCATTTCCTATAAAGATAATTCTACAGGATTATTTTTCTGTTGTTACCATTAAGTAATAAAATTCATTTCAGCAAAATGAAGTGTTTGAATTAGTCCACTTTTCACTGGGGAACTCGTACCTAAGATATAGAATAGGTAGAATTTATTGGTTACTTCATGACATGAAAGTTCATTTTAGAAAAGAGAGAGAAAGAAAGAAATATAGTGAGAAAAAGACAGTCTCTATTCATGACCATTTCAGGTAGCAGGCATGAGAATGCTGCTGTATATTTTTATATTTAAAAAAGTAAAGTTGAAATCTGTCATTCCCTTTTAAAAGAACACTTCTTTTAATTATTTCTTCTTAAATGCTGGATCCAATCACCAAAACAAAGTTCTTAGAGCTTCTGCTACCATCAGAAATAAGGGTCAGAGATTTTGTTTCATGCAAGTAGATCTCATGTCATGTGTTAATGCCCCAGATAGCAGGCCACATATGATACCTATAGTCATTAATTGAGGAACTGAACCAGGCTATTTTGTATGCCAGATTTTCAATCCTGATTATTTCGCATTTATCAATCCAGATGTACTCTATTACATTACAAGCTATGAAGTACGTTTCCTTAATTTCCTAAAAGAGGTTAAAGGAGACTCATCTAGGAAACTTACTCTCTATTTGTGATTATTCTCCTCTTAGTCATGATGATTCAAATGATTAATTCCACATGTTATGTTCAGTAGTAAAAATAATAATATGAATATATAAAAAATTCTCTTCCCATATAAATCTCTGACTTTGGATCCCATTTGTTTACTTATCCTCACACACAGTAGGCTTCTCTGTACATTGATACTGTTGCCTAAATAACACAGCTCTGTGTCATCTTAATGGACTATTGCCCTCTCCCTATTTTGCACAAGGCTTCCCACTAGCAACAGGCTGCCATTCCACAAAACCTCACTGAATGCACAAGAATGGGCAAAACAAGTACTTAGTATCCAAGGAAGCATCTAAATGTTTTGAGGAGGAGAATGCAGTGAAGACCCGGGGGTTTATCTTGTCTTCCACTGAATTAGTAAAGGATCAGCTATGGAGTATTCACCAAGTAGTGGTATTTCTTTGGGATGTTTTCAGTTCAAAGGAACTGTCTAGTAGTAAAACTAAAAGGTCGGTTAAAGTGATGGCCACAAATGATATGGGTGACCAGAGAGAGCAGTGTGGGAGTGGCCCAGACATATAACTTGACCTAGAGGAGTTCTTGGGAGATAAAATAAAAAGAATTAGAAAGAAGTCTCTTAGAAAAAGCACACTGGAGGGAAAGCATGGTGTTCACCTAGATGGGTTGTATATTAAATTAGGTTCTTAGAAGTTGGGAAAATTAGAAGGAAGTCAATAGGAAGAGACCTAAAGAGAACGGTTACCTCTAAGAAGGCATAACATTAGATTGAGTAGACCCAGCTACTAGATAGAGACAGGGAGAACTACCATTCTTAAGACATTTATTCCTTCCTTGCTTCATTCTTTATTCAACAAGGATGTATAAAAATTAAATTATTTTAGACCCAGGCTTGTACTGAACTTGTGACTCTTAACTTCTAAAGAAATGTGGTCTAGTGGGGGAAAGATAAGAAAAACCCAGTAGAATACCATGTGATAAGTGGTGTGATGGGATCAAGTAAAAGAGAGCAGTTAAAATAGTGTCTGACTTGGATCTCATGAAAAGTTGAACTGAAACTGTGAGAATGATCAAATACACTGGATAGATAAGGATGGGAAGATCTTTCTATGCAGAGAAACATTATGACAAAAAAAAGTGGGGGTAAGGAAGAAAGAAAATGAGGAAAAGGGGGAGGGGAAACTTGAGCACATAGAATTGATTTGGGAAATAATAAGTATTAAAATAAAGGAGACTGATTACTTGATGAGAAACAAGATGTGAGACAAAATGGCATGTATTCAAAATGTGAAAATTTTTTTAATAATTCTGAGATGTTTGGATTTTTACCCAAAGAGCTTCTAGGAAGCCCCTGTAAATTTTTGAGCAAAAAAAAATGTATTTGTGTATGGAAAGGATCCCTCTGGAAGCAGTGTAAAGAATTAGCTGAATGGGGTGGGGAGATTATTAGTAGTCATGATAAGACATTGGTCTGAACTCAGGCTGACGAGTGGGCTGGAACATTCAGAAATAAGACAGACTCAACAGGATGTGATAATTGATTGAATGTAGGAGGGTAAGTGAGAAAAATGAAGAAATGTAAAATTCACATCTCCCTGTCTTCTGGTTGGATGGATGGAGATATCACTCATTCTCCCCCCACCTTCACCCCTCATAAAAGGGGAGGAAGTAACCTATCTAGCACAAATATTTTAATCTTTAGATATAATCTTATGTTAGGAATTTGTTTAACTGGACCTCAAACATACTCCAGTTGTCAGTCATGCTGGCCTTGAACTGGTTCCATCTGTTTAACAGTCTTCATCTGATTAAGTTCTTATCTTTCCAGCATTTCTTCTTACAAAATAATTCTTGATTTTGACCCTTGTGTTTCTCAGACTTGTGGCTTTACACCACTTTTTCTCATTTTCTTTACTTTCCTTCTCAATTATTATTATTATTATTATTATTGTTATTTGTGCTTCTCTTGATAAATATTTCTCTTGGTGTTTGACATAATGTTGAAAACAGAACTAACCAGAGTTTGGTTAACAAGTTTGGTTCTGTGTTGGCTTAGACATTTGAGACAAAATTTAAAATCATTATGCAGAACTGTGTAGTTCAATTCAGTGCGTATCTATGTAGTTCCCTCATGTTCAGTGCCGTGGTCTGAAAAAGGAGGACCCAATAATTAATAGGATAGAGTCTCCTTCTCTAATTGCTCATGGTCTACTTGATGATGCAGATACATAAGCTGGTCACCTGAGTGTAATCCAGATAGAACATGTACTACTGCAAAGTTGACAGTCTCAGAGGGAGGCACAGAGTATTTGTACAGACAGAATATAGAAGAGATCACATGACATTTCCCAGGAGAGACATCACAAGTTTAAGACTTGAAATATAATGTGGGAAGTGGTCAGAGATATAGTGACAAGGGACATAAGTTTGAGTTTGATTTAAAGGTGAAAGATAACATGCAGAATATTGGCCTGGGAGGAAGCCAGGGTGATTGGTAGAGTAAGATGGCAGAGGGGGCAGATAAATATGTAGACTGAAGTGGATGGATTAACTCAGAAGAAGAGTAAGGACAGCTTTCCAACATGGCGAACAGAACTAAGAATAAATGGAGATACCAAAGCACATGTGTGAGGAGAGTTTCTCTTATTACCTTATGAGTATAATTTTCTCATGAGATTCTTTATCCTTAGTAGTAGGGATGAGTTTAGAGTGGCTCTAATATAAGGAAAGATCATTGGCCAAGAAGAAGAGGAGAATGGTCAGGCTGCCTTGAGGAGAAGACGTTATACTCAATGCACAAAAACATGGCAGAGGATGTGAGCTAGGACATAGAAATGGAGCTGTTGATCAACAGCCCTGAGTTCCCTCCTGACTCGTGGAGGACATGCTCCATCGGTTAGCATGGCACCATATTTTAGTCAGATTTTTCTCTGCTCTGACTAAAAGGCCTGAGCAGAACAATTTTAGAGGAGAAAAAGTTTATCTGAGGACTCACAGTTTCAGAGGTCTCAAACAATAGACAGCAGGCTCCATTCCTCAGGGATCAAAATGAGGCAGAATAGCAGAAAAGTGGTGGAGAGAAGCAACTCACATGATAATTAGGAGGCAGAGAGAGAGACTCCACTTGCTACATACAAATGCATACCCCCAAGGTACACCCAATACCCACCTCCTCCAGCCACACCCCACCCAAGATCCAACTCAGTGGTAACTAAATTGTTCAGTTACCACTCAGTTAATCCTTCCAGGTGGTTAATTCACTGATTAAGTTAAGACTCTTGTAACCCAACCATTCCTCCTCTGAACCTTCCTGCATTGTCTTACATATGGGTTTTTTGGGGACACCTCATATCCAAACCATAACACACCAACAGGAAGGCAAGTGAGTTCCGTGAAAAGGGGTCAGCAGTAGTTTGATTAACCCATGGTTAGATTGTCAAGGAAAATACAAGAAGATATGGAGATAAAGGAATCAAATGAGCAAGAATAAAGTAGGAAACTAGATATTAGAGGTAAATGACATGGGCTTGTTTGGAAACTCACAAGAATACAATTTTTAGTTTTTTGTATCCAGAGGCAAAGTAGGTCTGAGAGTGTAACTTCATGATTTGTTCCTCTAAGATGCCAACTAAGAACAACTAAAAATTCCTCTGGATATTACAGCATAAATCTTAGGAACTATGTTAGAATTGGACTTAATGGTTAAAAGGAAATTGTTTTCTCAGGGAAGTTTTAAATTCTAAGGAAACTGGTTTTAGGAAGAGTCATTTGAATTGGGGACAAGTGAATTAGCTATATTAGAAAAAAAGATAAGATAATAGACATGGTTTTTATTAAAGTTATTTTTGAGCATCTCTTATCATTGTAATTAATTTTGGGAGGCAGGGCTTGTATCTGATTTATTTTTGAAAATATAAATTATACACAAACCTTGACCAGGAAATAAATTCAACAAACTATTTTTAAAAGAAGAATTATTATGTGTAATTTATTCATTAAAATAATAAGAATTGTTCAACAAATGTGTTCAATGAAGTATTATTGAATATGATTGACTGTCCAAAGATATTCATGAACAAATCAAAGGATAAATGAAGAAATATTAAGAACACATATAATTATAAACTGTCAGTCTTCTAAAGTTAGAATTGATTGTCATTTGTTATTTCTCTTGAAACCAGATAGTAAACCCATGTATTTTCCAAGTTTGATTATCAGGGAAATATTGAATTACCTGAAAGAATAAAAATATTTTCTATGATAGTACGCACACACACACACACACACACACACACACAATATGAAACATTACCACTTCTCAAAGAAGCAGTAGAACTCTGCTTCTCTGAACACAGTTGTACTTATATGACTAGATTAGATGTCCTACTGATCTACAACAAATAATTGAATTTTACATGAGAATTGGTAATAATATAAGAGTGAGTACCTATTTCTTATAATTTAAGAGGTAGTGCATGGCAAATGGTACAGTAGATCTTTTCAAATAATATTACAGTCCAGTTAAATAAATGTAGATAATAAAAGGATGTAGAGGGGGAAATGTACATGTGGGACATGACTATAGTTGCAGGATATTGCTGACACGAGGAAAACCTTCTGCAGAAATCTATGGGCAGCTGATAGATCTAGTTTACTGGATTCTAATTCCACCATGTGTAAATATTTGGAAAAGAAAAGAGTGAAATTAAGGCCCATATGATGAGCAAGTAGTATTTGCATTTTTCAGCCAATATTATTATATTCAGAATTGAAGGAAAACCCATCCTTTGCCACTGTTGTGTTGTTTTAAAAGTTAATAATAATCTTTTTAAAGGTACAATTTGATGGTCTTTATTTTTTTCTAGAAGCTTCTGCTAAACATGATATTGCTGAAATTCTGGAGTTTCTAACCATGCTTAAGTTCTGTGATACTGAGATGGGGGGGGGGTTGTTTATTGTACCAAGCACAATTTTGTCACTACTATGTGATCTGTAAGTCACATGCCTGAGAAGAGCATATGGGACCAATGGTAGATCTAGCATGCCACTCTCATTTCATGCTATATATTTTATACCCCATTCTCAATAAATGAGCTTATCTCATTAGTGAGGGAAAAAGTAAAACTCTGAGACATGAATTTTACCACTACACCTTCAATCCCATCTCCACTGGTGTTCCCTTTGAAGCAGTTTGCTGCTTCAATTATTCTCTTTTTCTCCAGGATCACAAAACTCATATAGAATTACTCTCTTCCATACACAAAATATGCTTCATCTTTAAAACAAATGATCACCAGTAACAAAAGTAAAACAAGACTCTCAAACTCCAGATTCCCTTGAGGAAAACTGCATTTTACAGTTGCCCTTCAAAGACGAATTTGATGAGTTACCAATGCATGCTGGCTCATACATTTGCTTTGTATGTCCATGTCTTTCCATTCCAAAGTTACACTACTGTCACAACACATTAAATTCTAGATTCATGACTTAATTATGTAGCATTATTTACCATTTTTAGGCTTCAGTTTCTCATCTGTACAATGTAATATTAGCAAAGATATAAAAATAAAAAAAAATAAAAAGTTATAAAAATATGTTCATTCAACTTGATCAGAACTCTCACTAGAACTTACTAAATCACATGACAAATATTAATTATCCTTCATTATTATCGATAGACATCTGCAAGTATCATGTCCAGGATATTAGCCTAGAATTTTAGTCTGTGCACTAATGCAACCATTCAGCATCTTCCTCATCTCAATAAATTCTGAGACAGTTCTCTAACTCTGAGCTCAAGGTAGAATCTGGAATTTATCTTTGCATCCTCTTGTTCCCTCCTCTCCTCTATCCATTCCAGAAAACATCCCTGTGTGCTCAGGCTTTGGTCTCTTCTTCTTCCCATCACCTATGCCAAGAAGCCATTATTTGTGGACCAGACTTCCAATCTGGCCCATTCCAATTAAGTCTCCCCATTGCACCAAGGGTAACATTCTTAAAATTCAAACTGGATTACCTTCTTCCCTATATTCCTCTTCCAGTTTAAAACTAGAGTCAACTCCCATTGCTAAGTCAGGCAAGTTCAGGCCTCCAGTCTCCATCACCCCATGCTACTTTTCTTCTCCTTCCTCATGGACTCCTGTGGAAGCCCCACCAGCACTGGTACAATGAACACTCCAACAGTCCATAAAGTACCAACAGAGATATTGTCCCAACTTATATACACCCAGTGATCTTATGGACAAAAACCCTTCCTTAAGAACCCTTCAATCAGGGCATTATCTTCTGAGTTTTGTGGCCTAGGAGAGCTGTCACTGAAATATGCTTCTGATGTCTCTTAGCATGTTCAGATCTTTCCACATCATTTTGAATTCTTACTAGAACTCATCTAGTGTTTTATCACAAATACTTTAGCTTTAAGATTTTAAATATATTTTTCTGTGACCTTGTAACTGAACCATCTGTTTTACATTTATTTTCACTTCATTGTTCAAAGGAAGACAAAGCTCTTTGAATGATCCCTTTGTTTTTCCAATATTGCATCTTTTTAAAAATAATCTCATCTCCCTACCCCCTACAAAATAACAAAAAAACATGAAAAATTGATATTTGACTTCTTTCGATTGGAAAATTTTGAATGACTGGCCTAAACTATTTTACAAATGTAGTGAGCATTAAGGACAAATCCCACCTCTGTAGCTATATAAGCATCTCTACTTCCAGTGACTTGCATGTGTAGGGTTTGGAGTTCCCTTAATAACTCCTGCTTTGGCTTGGTCTACATTGTTTTCCAGTGCTTTCCTTTGGGAATAGAATTTTTTTGAAACTATATCTTTTAACTTCACATTCCCAGTGAAAACTAACAGATGCCATGCAACAATCATGTCATTAGAGAGAAGGAGAGAGCACAGGATAAATGCTCCAGGATATCGATTCCATTTCTCCAGTTGAACTTGTCACACCCCCTCCCTAACTGTCTTTGATAGGGTGCTATTTTTCCAGCAGTTTTTTGAAAGCTTTAAATATCACCATATATTTTAAAAGGAAGAATTCCAAATGTTCTGTGTACTGATGAAATCATTTCATAGAAAAAGCATTTGAAAATGTTCCAGTATACCTTAAATAAAAGACAAAATTTGACAACAAATGTATATCCTTACTGAATATTTTACTTGCCTTGGTATTCCTTGCATATACTACCTTAGGATGCCGAATCAAGAAAATTTTAGTGTGACTATTACTTACATTACACTATGAATTATTTTGATTCAGATATGCAGCATAAAATGAAAAATTATGTCTCATTAGAACTTCAGTCCATGTAACATCATAAACAGATAAATATGTGATTCATTTCCATATCCCAAACTTTATTTTAAAATATAAGTTTACATCTACAGAAAACGTCATTTGAATTAGATTAATAACATTATGTCCAGGAATCTGATATGTTAAACAAATTGATTCTGGATTAAGACATGCATGTATTAACACTATTTGATAATAAATTGCTAGATTACCCAAAAATATGGCATATGTTTGGAAAACAATCAAATTAGAAAAATTCAAGGAATTCTTAATGCTTTGATCTGCACAATAGATTCTTGTCCTTTAAAGGACTTATTAATTTCATTATTTAATTGAAGAAGTAAGTTTTTCATAGAAAAATCTGACCATGTTAAACATATCCTGATGAGCTAGAAACCATACAGGACAGTTTTTCTCACTGGATATACTTAGGTTTGCTTTGACTTAGGCATGGATTCATAGCTCCGATGAATTGGTCAGTATGGATGACCCAATGAAATATAAATTTTATGTGATTAAAGTCCTTTTTCCCTATTTGCACCCTCTTGAATTTAACATGCCAGGCCAGGAGTGAAATGAAGTTCAAAAGGGATATCCTCACTGAGTAGAAAACAGTTATGGAGAAGAGAGGACATAGACTCACTGACTTGAGAGGGCCTCTGTGGAAGTCTTGCATGCCCCCGATGGTAGCACAACTGTGTCTCAGTAGCCTTTTCCCCCGTTGATTGGCTAGGATGGCAAATACTAGATGACAGAGAAAACATGATGTAAGTTTAAAAAATCAAATTGGGAAAATTCAAAAAGTCCTAATGCTTTGTACAGTCTGAAGAGTATGAAAAGATTATCCTTTTTCTTCCCGAAATGCTATTGACTCTGGGAGAAAAGTTCACTAAAACTTTTTTTTTTTTTTAATTAAAAGTTAGCTGCCCATGGGGGAATGCCAAGGGAGGCCATTGTGCCCACAGACCAGCCTCTCTGGAGGAAAGATTGTCTATTATTGAAGAGAATGCTTTTCTCTGCTCTTCACTTCCATTCTCCTAATTTGTTATTCAAGATCCAGTATCTTGTTGATATGTGGGTTTGAGGTAACGTTCCTGAGTCTTGGTCACACAGCAGAATCATATTACCAAAGGAGAGATAAGGATCGTTCCAAGACTGTGTCAGCTTCTATAGTTCTGTTATCTTTTTAACTGTGCAAAGGTGTGTTAGGCCCACACAAATACAGTATGTGAGGAAAAAGAAAATCATAACATTAGGAATTTGCCAACTCTAAGGATTGCTCAAGTGGAATATAAAAAAGATTATAATCCTATTAAAATTCGTCCTACAGTTTAATAAAAATTTTAAAATATCCTGCACATTGGGAAATACATTGGGGGGTGGAAGGCATTAGAAATTTTCAGAGTTTCACTTCATTTTCTAACAGAAGAGTTAAGATTTGGAATTTCACTTTCATGAGAGTCACCTTTTGATGTAGAGGAAATCACTTAAATTCTCATTGCTTTGGGTCTTCTAGTTCCAAATTAGACTTTATAAGGATCCAGACATTAAAATAATAAATTATGTTAAGTCTATAGCAAAAATCACAGCCACAGTTGCATAAACTACTGTATCCAGAACTGTATGGGGCTATCAGAACTAATAAAGTAGGCTGCTAATAAACCAAGACTTCTTTTGTCTGCTTCATATGTCCATCATAATTTAGTTCCCCCAGGCAGTAGACCACCCAGTGTGTATAATCTCATTGACAGAGAGTAAGAGTTGGGGGCTGAGTATAGCAAATATAGATTTTGCTTTGAATACCAACAAGTCCTGATAATTTAGCAGGAAGAACTTAAAACCAGCATAGTTATAAAGCATATAGCTGTTGCCTACCAGCCCGGAGATGTAGGGTGCTCATATGAATGAATGACTGCCTTCACCTGACTTATATTATTTAAGAAGTTAAAAGATAGATGTTCAGTAATAACACATTTAGTGAGGAATAGGTATTACTTCGTTGTGCTTTTTGCCAGTATCTCTGGCTGAAATTTACTATAATCATTTAATTTTTTGCATTCACAATAAGATTGGAGCTTCTCAAATTTGGGGAAATATTATTTCAGATGTTCCTGTCATCCTGAACAGTATCTAATATGTTGTGCTCACTTAACATTGATGGATGAGGGAGAAATTAACAACAAAGAGAAGATTATTAATTATTTGGTTCTGAATTTAAATAATGCCAGATTTTCTGGTAGGGGGAATATGTCTTTCTACATGTCAGTGACTTCCTGGTTTTAGGTAGTAGATATGTTAAAATACTGGGTGAAAGGCCATTCTCAGAGTAAATTCTGCTCTGTGCAAGTCAGAAAGGAAGGTCTTCTAGAAGCCTGCACTATCAAGATTTCTAAGAGAACTTGGAAGGCAATGTGGGAGATAGGGTTAGATGTATTTGGGCAGGCAAATCAACTACTGGGGGTTTGAGCTCATGACTAGTGCTTATTACTGTGTGCCAGCACTGAGAATGGTGTTCTTAACCTCCCACAAGTTCAAGTACATTTCCAGAGGAGGCCAGAGTCACTGGGTCCAAAATGGAAGTACTATGTGCAGAGTCTTATGGAAAATATAAAATTGTAATTCTCCCTTCAAAAGGCAAGTAGCTTCTAAGGGGCAGCAGAGGCACAAACCCAAGAAGCTTTGGCATTCCACCCAGTTCTGCCAATGCATGCTATTCTATTTATCCTCTTTTTACTAAGACCCCTGTCTTAAAGCCACACTATTTGCTGTCCCTATACCTAAATTTTCACACCTATGGTTATTCCTCTTTCTTTCATTCAGTACCTAATTCTTTAATATTTCTCACATGGTCCAATTCTCTCTATTCTATTCTCGTGGACAGGGGCATAGCTCAGTGGTAGAGCTCATGCCTGGCATGCCCAAAGTTTTCGGTTTGATTTCCAGCTCAATAAATAAGTAAATAGATAGATATATAGAAGCCATTTCTTTGTTTCTTGCCTCAGTAAGGAACCTTGTTTCCTTCTGGATATCCAAAATATTTCAATTTCCTCTGTTAACATAAACTGTATCCAACGTTGCTTTATTACCACCATCCTAATCCAGAACATATCTTCCTGACCAGGCAGTTAAATCTTTGAGGCTAGGCATAGCTACTTCTAAATCATCTCATTGCTTCCTAATAAGGATAGCCTTATGTATGTGGATGGTGTCAACAAATTACACTCTATATAATAGAGTTGTCATAACATTTATGGAATGAATCGATGAATGTACATTTAAAAAATAAATATGGAATGAGAAATTTATAGGAAGGATAACTAAAAAACACACAAAAAATTAAAATTCCAAAATGCAAATATAAAGTTGTTGCTCTATCTCAATAATAGAAGCACATATAATTTATGTAAGAAAGAACATACTGGAGCCAGATGAGGCCAGGAATGTTCATCACACATCTACAGATGAATAAGGATGCCTAGAAAGACTTAATGGAAGAGAAAAGTCTTCTGATGATTTTTAAAGCAGGCAAGCATTGTTTGTTATACTTACATAAAATGCTCACCACCATCAGGGTTTATTTAAACTTCTAGAATGATTTAATTAAGTAGATATCAGATTCCCTACTGCTTTACCACACAAAGGAGTAGCTTGATTGACAGATTAAAATCTGTAGAATAATTCATTTTCCCAAAGACAAAATTCCTTCCTTGTTTCTAATACTGAATTTGGTCCCAGATGTCTGAGAATTACAACCTTCTCATTGCATATGATTTCATAAATATGGCCCCTTCATTTAAAAAGTTTTTGATAGTCAACTTTGTAATGTACTCAATATTTGTGGCTCTAAAAAGAACCATATTTGTATTAAAAAGAAATAAATAATTTAAAACAGTTGTACAATATTTTTATGGCTACACTTTGTGTCAAATTACTGAGATATATTAAATTGTTTAAAGGGAAGTGAGATTATATGATAGCAAATAAGTAAAGTCAACAATTTAAAGACGATTTGTCAGTGACAGAAAATGCAAGTATGTCTAAACAATGTCATAGGGGTTACAGAAGAAATTCTAGTTATGCACTGAGCATTACATATTTTCAAATATAGAAGTAAAAGATGAATGAATACTATTAATAAATGTACTTTATCTTGTACCTTCAGCAAGAAAATATGTCTTTTCCCATAGACACCATGTTAAAAATTCAACACTTTAATACTGTTTTCATTATGTTCAGCTAGGTCATAATTTTAAAAAAATAGTGAAGTCTTAAGACCAGTCATTTAAAGAGCTAAAGATGAATAATTTATCTGAATCATTCAATTATGAACTTTTCAGAAAATAATGATAAAATAATAAACATATTCACCTGAAATCATTAGGCAACTTCAAATCCATATACTGGACACTGCACAAATACCACTAAGGTCATGTCTGTTTAATATAAATCTATTTGTATATAGTAGAACACTAGGTTGAAAGTTTATTATGAGGTGGCCAACATGAAATAAAAGAATATAAGCAGCCAGGATATCCCACAGGTAAAAATTATGAAAGTTTACATCCCTTAAGCTATTTAATATTGTATAACAATACTGAAATTGTTAAACAATTTATTTTATATAATATTTTTAAATAATGGTATTCTTGGTCCAGGTCTATATGACAACATAAGAATCAGATTCACTTACTATGTTCCTGCTCATTCCTGACACAGTAACCTCTTTGTACAATAAATTTTATCATTAAAAAAGCTGAAAATTAGAAAATTAATAATGGGATTTATGACAGATTTTAATTTATCTTGGTGTGTTGACTACCATCAAACTTTAAAATTTACTAATTGCAGTTGAGAAATAACACCTGGTTATTTTTCCTCATGCCTTTGGTCTAATAAAATTTGTTATCTCTGATTAAATATGTCACTTTCTCAAATTATTTGAAAAAGGGAAATGGAATTTTATTCACACAGAAGGTGGGAGAAAAGTGGGCCAGAGAGCCCAGCAGGTGTTCTGATGCAGCTAATTCTAAGTCAAGAAGGCTGAATGAACGATATGAATGTTCATAATATATGCATTAACTTGCCCTATGTAGAATGATATGCTATCCATCCAAATTCAAAATCTGTGTATCCATTTATTATAATCTTCCATATTACCAAAGGTAGCCATCTTTACCTTAAATTTCATACTCAAAGTATAAAATAACCAGGTGTATTTGGACAAAATGAGACAAAGAAGATAGGCAGCTCTTCAGATCACAAAGGGATATGAAAAATATTTTCCTTAATTCATCAGACTCTGATGTTCCATGGTGAATTCAGAGCATCTGTGAAGTTTGTGAACTGGAGCAGGAACTGCATTTATTCAAATAAGAGGAATACAGAAGTCGATTGAAACATGAGGTCACTGCCTTTGCTTTTTCTTATTTGACCCTTGGAATCTATAAGAACATGAATTAGACCATCCATGTAAGATATCAAACTCCACACCACAATCATATTGAGACCTGGGAGCAGGGAAAAGTGTGTAGAAATCATTGTCTATTTTCTCTCTTTCCATGTTTTTCACATTCATATCTGTATCCATCCATCATCTATTCAACCATCCATCCACCTATCCACCATTCACCCATCTACCCATCCATCCATCCACCTATCACCCATCCTCCATCCAACAATTCACCCATCTACCCATTCACCCATCCACCATCTACCAATCACCTATCCTCCCATCTATCCATCCATTCACCCAATACACAGTATCTCTGCTATAGTCAAGGGTGATGAAGAAACAGGCCTGTGAAACTCCGGCATATGAGGGTATGTTTCCTATTTGTGTGGAACCTCTTGAACTTATAGGAAAAGATGTTTTTAATTTTTTTTTGGTACCACTGATTAAACTCAGGGGCATTTGACCACTGAGCCACACCCCCAGCGTATTTTGTATTTTTATTTGTAGAAAGGGTCTCACTCAGTTTCCTAGTGTCTCACTTTTTCTAAGGCTGAGTTTGAACTTGCAATCCTCCTGATTCAGCCTCCTGAGCTACTGGGATTATAGGAGTTCACCACTACACCGCATGGGAAAAATATTTTTAATGCCAGATCAGAATTGTAAAGAATACCAACATTTGGGATATATTCAAAGTGAGCATGAGAAATCACCTTGAGTAGGAAAAAAAAAAAATAAGAAACTGTTCAATGGCTGGAGACGAGGAGTGCTTTTTATTGAGTGCAATTTATTCTCTCTCAGTACTTTGTTGGCAGTAAAAATATATACAACAATTCCTTTATGCAATGTAAGTACTAGTGTTAAAAGAGATTATGTATGCCAATCAACTAAGATTAGCAAACGCAAGCCTGGAGAGAAGTGGGGAGTCAGATTAGAAAGGACAGATGCCCAATAAGCAGACTCTGCCGCTTTACCCTCTGGAAGCTTGTGCTTGCTCCTAAATACTTCATCATGAATTTTGACATGGTACAATTTAATAATTTAATTTGTCATTCAGCTAATATTCAACAAGTATGGATTAGATATCTACTGTTTTTCAAGCTGTGGCAACACAAAAATGAATGAATGAAAATTATTTCTAGACTCCAAAAAGAGTTTATTTTATAGATATGTAACATGGGTGAGGATGGGCATTCAAGAAACAAAGGGTGCAGAAGGTGTGGAAACAGGGGTGTTGGAGCAGAATATTATGTCTCGTGTATTTGCAGGTGAAATCAATTATTACTAGGTTGGACAAAGTTTCACTAAATCCCTAAGCAATAGATTACTTTTTCAAAAAGTACTCATTTATTTTGAAACATAATTTCATCTCAGCTAAATAGATGGGTGATGTCCTGACAACTTCCAGAAGAGCAAAATCCCAGACCACCCTAATCCTCAGGCTTTGCTTATGCTTGAAAAAATGAAATGTCCAATAAGTTAAATAACTCATGGGCAAAAGACATTTAGTCATTTCAGATGTTCGGTTAGAATATTTGGTAAAGACCTCAATTGCCATTTTGATGCCAAAATTATAAACTATGCACAAAACACAAATCATATGCACACATACAATGCACAGTTATCCATGAAAAAAGGAGATCCTCCCTTCTGCTGTATTTACCTATATAATTAGTGAGTGTGCTCATGATTTAGATGTGTAAGAACAAGAATCGGACAAAAGACTCCTCTAAAATCTCTTAAGGACAATCCACACAGTTCAATCATAAATCTCAGGACAGAAATACAAGGGTGGGGAGAGAAAGAGAAATGTAAGTGATTTCAGTTGATCTTGACCTTCAGTGTAATTGCTTCCTAGGATCTGAAAACATGTGAATGCAGTTTGTCAAACAAGAGGAGATCAAACAAGAGGAGAGCAGAATAAGAGTAATGGACTAACCCAAAGAAATGTATGGTGTGTATATGGGGTGGGGAAAACATCAGCCCATCAGTTGACTAGGATAACACCCAGGTTGATGGGGACAGGATAGGATGAAGTGTGTCGTGGGATCCAAGTCAGTAATCAAGGGGACCAGCCACTGCCACCATGCTTCTCTTCCCTTTCTAATCTGTGCCCATGGAGGAAAATTATAGAACTCAGTCTACACAGCTCGTCACTGGGTCCTTCACTTTCAGACAGGAAGTAATTTAGGGGGAAAAAAATCCTTAAACTGGGGTCTTTTCAATCCTTATAAGATTTGCAATTCACTAATTTGGAAGTGACTTGGAATAATTGAATGGACATGTTGCCCAAATTCTTCCCCCCAACCTCTCTTTTCTCCATAGCGTTTTAAACGTTTTTAAATATCTTCAATATATGACAAAAGTATTTTCCTGAGTTTGATATATGCCTCGCGCCCTCCTCTTCCTCCTCCTCTTCTGGTGCAGGCTGTCTTCTCATATTGTGGACTCATATTTCCCCTCTAAATTGATGCTACCTAGATTGAAACTTAATTCTTCTTTCCATTTTTCATGCACGTTAAATTTGTCTCTTCAAATGGACTATTCACACCCTGAAGCTCAGAGTGCTGTCTTTACCTCCTCTTCCAATAATTCAATTTGACAGCTGATTAGGAAAAAGCCACCACCACTCAGTCTTGTACCTCTGTACAACTGGGGCTATTTAGATAAATAAGGAGCCCCTCCTACCATGCTACCCATAATGATGTCCTGCTGTTTGTTATTCTATTCTGGGATTAGAGAGAAGTGTTAGGCTCCTTGGTGGGGCATCCATCTGAGGACTCGATAATTAATACCTGGTGTGATTTAAGGGATTATGCTTTGAAGAATTTTCCCATAATGATAATGATGAGTAACCTAAACTGAAGTTATTCTTGAATGTCTTGAATCTACTATGTGTGTCCAGAGAAAACATTAGGCAATTAACGAATACGAGGATTACGGTTCTTGATTTACTTCTATGGTGACAAAGAGTGCCTCATTCTGAGCAAATGAATTTTTTTCCTTTTTGTATATTTTTGCATTAATTAATAAATTGAAGAGCTGGGAGATCATAAAGGAAAAGTCAGTCTATGAGAACTGAAGCTATTTCTTGGGAAAGAGTTAACTTGTCTGCCTAATGAAGGAAGTCTTCTTAATATTAACTATACCTTTCTCTTTCTCACGGCCCACCTGTTCCTCAGTGACTGTTACAGGTACAAGTCCAAGTGTCACTTTTCATGACAATTTTCCAAGCCAACACCTAGATGTGCCTAGTTTATTGATTTCATAAATATTTTTGCATTCCTAAAGTATAATCAGTGCGCAGGATTTAGTGGGTGAAGCCCAAAGTCTCTAAATATGATTCAGTCTTCTCTAAAGTGGTGTATGATGATTGAAAATTTAAACACATGCTCTCCAGGAGCTTTTCTCTTTATGAAGAGGGTATTTTATTTGCTGGCTTTTATACACACTTATGCACCTACATTATTTACCCTATGCTAATCTTAATGCAAACCCATTCCTTCCTACTTGTCTCCACTCGAAATACACACCTCATGGATTGAGTCCTGTCATTGAAGCAGTAGAAGGCCATGGGAAGGGTTGGATAGCACAGCCACCTGGAGATCCTGGGGACCATGCATGTGCTCTCTTCCCATTTCATTTTTATTCTCAGGAGCAGATAATTTTTTTCCTCACTTCAGGGCTCATTTTCTTGAAACAGTTGGTACCAGCTAATACTACATTTTGAAAGTATTAGCCTATTGATCATGGTATAAAAGGTAAGATCTATAATATTCTGGATAATAGAATTATAGCAAGACTGTAAGCATTTAAATTCAGACTCTCACTTATTTGCTGCGTGATGTTGGTTATATTGCTTAACCTCTCTGTGTCCTGCTTCCACAATCAATAAAGTAATTTCAGGAGTTCCTGGTGAGATTAAATGAAAGTACACATAATGCTTATGACAGTGCATAGGTTACTGTAAGAGCTGAAAGTGTTTATGCCTATTATTATCATTAACATAAAGACTTATTAAAGTGTTTTCAAAATCCAAATAAGTTAACGCAGCACCTAATGAAAGCTGCTAAAAAATAGAATTTTCTGGACTTCAAATATAGAAAATCAAAACATGTTTGTTGACTAACTGGTCGATTATTAACTATTGACTTATAAAATGACTTATTTTTAAGTGATGAGGGATTTGTCAGTTATAGTCAATAGCATATGTGATTGCTATAAGGCCTCTCAAACTTTTTGATTTTCTTTAATATCACAAATTATAGAGATAGACTGATGATATTTGTGCATTTGAGTCCTAAATAAAAGTGTTTCACTTTCCACATGCACTCATTTTCAAAATTAAATATGTATATATGAATGTTAAAAAGATATCCATTGATTTACGTCTTGGGAACTTATTAATAATATTTTCATGGAAGAAGAAGCATATATACCAGTGTCCCAATAGGTACAACTGGGTAGTTAAGGGTTAAACAAGCATTTTCCTAAGAATAACATCATCTTTTAATATAAAGCTTCAACTTTAACATTTTTTTTCCAAAAACAATGTGGCTGAAAAATGTGTTGGTTAATATTACATCTAGAGAAAATACTTCATTTTCTTAAATCATATCTCCTGACCAAAGAAAGTTTCCCAAGGTAAAGATATGCAGTAAATATGCAGTAAAAATCACTCAAAGTGGTTCTCCTTTACACACAGGAAGACCCAAATTTCCCGTGAGCGCAGCTTGCAAACTTTTAATTTTATGAATGTCTTTAAATTGCATTAAGCTTTATACAGATTCTGTCCACTACATGTTTGTGTCAAAATTGTCTACTTGTGTGCACTGAAGTAGTGTGAGCACTTTTAGGTATCACGTATCCAACCCAGAAAACATTATTTTAATTTCTTCAGACCATCCTTAACATTTGTGAGTTGACTCTGATGAGATTTTTGTTTCATTTCATCTTTTTTAGTGTATTATTTCATTTATATGTGTATTTTGTGTACATGCTATACATAATTAAATGCATTTTTCCTGAAGTGCTCTTAACTGAATGTTTTTTTTTCCCTGCAGAGTTTTCTTTTTCTGATTATTGCAATCCTATAAGTCTTAAGACATGTGCTAACCTCCACGGAACAATAGGGACATGAGATTAATAATGCATCTGTGGCCCCAATTGTGCATTTGTGACAGGACTTGGATTAAACACATTTTGATAGGACTTAAGTCTAATTTAAAAAAAATAAGATCATGTTTCTATCCAGTTCATATCTTTTGCCTATGACGCTAATAATTCTAAAGTAAGCACATCACAAAGAATAGGATTTTATTGAACTCAGTGACTAACACGTAGATAACACAGAATGTGAGTTGGTGTGACTTTTATAGAGCATTTTAAAGTTTCTTTGATTCAGGAGTCAAGTCATTATGTGAAATAATGTTCATTACAGCTTTGATTATAGGAACAAAACCCAATAATATATAGCTATTCAAAAGAATGAAGTAGATCTATAAGTAGGGACAAAGTCGCTGTTAATTTTCTAAGCAAAAACTAGTTTTCCAAATCATGTGTTATAACTTTACAATTTTAAAAGAAAAAAAGAAACTGTATAAATTACCTATGGATTTTTATGTGCATGGAGGTGTGTATATGTGTGTTTGTGTCAGTGAATCAGTGTGTGTGAAAGATTCATGCCCAACTTTTAACCGTGAATATCCAGAAGTGGATTACCTTTCCAGAAGAGAGAGGAAGTACAATACTCTCAATTTTTGATTGACATGCTTTACAGAGTTTGAAAATTCAAAAGTAAGCATGCATTAATTTGAGAATCAAGCAAATATAAAGATTCAAGCCCATGAAATGTTAAATGTATGAGAAAATGCAGTGTCAGAGATCTAACACTTTCCAACTAACTTTTCCCACGTGGGTACCTCTGACCAGCAGAAAGTCACCACGAGCCTAAAACACTATCATCTATGGAAACAAATATCTCATTCTATGTATAACAAAAAATGTAAGCCATAGCATTTTGGAGATAATGCTGAATCTCATCAGGCGCAGTCAACCAAACCCAGGTTCATTTCATTCTCAGAATTTCATCTACGTTTGCCAGAGATTTTAAATTGAATAATGGACTGACTGTGTGAGCGAAATGCATGCATTTCTTTTATACTTTTGAAATAGCAATACAGGCTGGGGAGACCCTGGTGGGGAAGGCACGGGAGCTGGGTGACAGCAGGGAAATGGGTGTTGTGTGAGATAGGGACTTAATGAGATAAGGGAATATGTATTTTTGTGAGGGGAAAAACTTCATAACATTTTTCATATGAAACATACACAAGAATAATGGAATAGATTATATCTTATGAAATGTGGCCTACAGTAAGTTACTGTTGCATGTCTTCCTTCCATAGAAAAGGAATGAATTGGAGACATTCACTTATAATGAAAATTGTCTGTATTTTTCTCAATTGAGAGAGTTCATTGAGACTTCATAGAATAGTTTTATTACATATTACATGGGAAGGAAAAACACATTTTTTTGTTCCAATAACAACCTTTTATCGGGCATGACAATGCACCTCCGAGGTAGTTGTATCAAAAAAGAAACTGCTGCAGATCCACACAAAGTGGAGTTTCTTTTCGAAGTAGCCTTCAGCAGCAGCTTCAGTAAATGAAGCAAAACCATGTTTTTCACAAGCACTCCCTTCTACCTCCTGTCAAAGTGCTCTCTCTCTCTCACTTATTTGATTTGTTTTCTTTTTTCCAACTCTTCATTAAAAAAAAGAAAAAGAAGAAGAAAAGGAGAGAGAGGAAAAAAATGTGAACATTATGCTATTTAGTGGTCATGCTCTGGAGGTTTTGAAAATAGCAGTCAGCAGATACATAGAGATAGAGCAAACAGTACACATTAACCATTTTTTTGTCATACCAAGAGTTCGGGAATCTTACCTTTTATTGCAAACTGTCATCTCACCCACATTTTCAAGGTGACCTTAAGTCTCCTAGGTTCTCCATTTTAAATCAATCTCACATTTCTTCCTTTATGCTGTTCTAAACACCTCTGTGTGTGATTTGAAGGTGATGGTCCTCTCAGGCAATTCCTGAGGCCGCCATTTCCACTAAAACCAGCATCTAAATAGATTTAGGTGGACTCACCTCTGCCAATGTCAACATATGATAGATGTCAATTTATTGGCATGTCTTCATTTATTGACAAAATTGATATACACTGTTTTCCTTTCCATTGCTTTTTGCTGAAAAAAAAAATGGTGATTTTTAAATTTCCTCTTTGAGCAGAATTCTA
This sequence comes from Urocitellus parryii, assembly GCF_045843805.1. NCBI lineage: Eukaryota > Metazoa > Chordata > Mammalia > Rodentia > Sciuridae > Urocitellus > Urocitellus parryii. The sequence goes on along the minus strand of NC_135539.1, from coordinate 71,432,758 downwards.
TAGGAGAATGATTCAAAATCCAGGCAGTTAACAAGTTTTAAGTTATTTTTATTTATTTAAGATATCTGGCCTTACATTTAGATCATGTGTATGATAAAAATCTACATTTGGAATAATCGAAGTTATCTTGTAGGCTAAGCACATGAACAACTCTTGAAAGTCTTTCATGTCTCTAAGAATATGACACTCTTTCTTTGCTTGGTATACACTTTAGATATAAACATTTAGTATATACAAATTGTGATAATATTTCAATCTGCTATATCCTTCTGTGTTTTCTAATCTGCTTATTGATAAGAAAAAAGTCACATCTTCCTCTATAATTTCACAGTTAAATTGTTCATCAATGTCAAGATGACTTTCCTGTATGTTTTTTGTTTCCATTGTTTGGTTTACAAAAGTTCAAGGCTCAGGTGTCATTCAGTTCTCAATGGGAATGATATCTTATGTGATGGTCTTCTTGGTCCTGGTTAATGCTTTTGGGCATGAATTTGGCTGACTTTCAGTATTCTGCCATTCCACACGTCTCTTATGTTTCCATTTGATAAGAGAACACATTGCCACACCTTACAAATTTGGGGAGAATAAAACTTTAATTGCAGGGATTAAAGTTTAATTCTTATTATTTCATGACACACTGACTCTCCTATTTTATAGCAAAATAAAACATAAACAACAGAAGAGTTCATAAAGCAATTAGAACTTGTGAAACTCCAGGGGATAAGAAAATGCTACCACACCTTACAAATTTGGGGAGAATAAAACTTTAATTGAACAAAACATCTGTTTAGTCACCTAGCTCTCTCATCAGCCATGCTTTAACTCTTCCCATCTAAGGAAACATGATCCTAAATTCACTATTTACTTCCTTTTTAATACTTTTATTGCACCAAAATACATGAATTGAAATATATATTTTCAAAATTGTATTTGTTTCTAAATTTATGAAATGTATTTCATTGTTTATATAGAAATCTGACTGATACTGCTGAAATTATTATCATTTGCTGTTACTCCAGTTAATTTATTTTTATTATCATATAATACTTCATTTATAAAAATACAAAGTCTCATATATCCTCTTAAAATGGTATTTATGCATATTTATAATTTTTAGCATACGAAAAATATTAATACATATTTGTACATGTGCAAGAGTTGTGCTTAGATGTATATCTGAGTGTGGAATTGTTATGCATTAATGTGAATATATTTAATTTGGAAAGCACACCCAAAGATTTTCCAAAATACTGCACACATTTTTACAATTGTGTACAATATTTACTTCAAAACTACTTAGAATTTTTTATGTTAAAGTTTTAATATATTGTGTTCAAGATTTGCATGTCTAATCATTCTCTATGAATTTAAATGGATTTTACCTCTTTTATTGTCAATGTTTTTTTTATTCTTGGAAAATCTGTTCATATCTCTTCCCAATTATTCTTTTGTGTTATCTGTGATCTACTTATTCCTGTTTTTTAAAGGAATTCCTTATATAGTATTGACACTATTCCATTGTTAGTTGCAAATATCTCTTCTGAGTTTTTAACCTATGTTTTAATATGTCTTTTAATGATGAACAGTTCTGACATTCACAACAGGAAAACTTACCAAACTTTCCTTTTCATGGTCAAAGAGTTTTAAATTTTGTTGGAGAAATCTTCCAAGGCATAAAAATATGGTCTCATATTTTCTTCTCAAAGTTTTCATCTTTAGAATTTACCCTTAGTGGAGCTGAAGTTGATTTTCTAACATGGAATGATGTAGGAATACCACTCCTACATCGAAAACCCCTGCTTTTTGCCTGGGTTGCAACAGAACTTGAACCTCTGGAAACTCTCACTGTGGCAATACTGCCCAGCCGGTGCTTCCATGACTAACCCCATGGAAAAAGAGATCCCAAAATTAGACTAAGCTACAACCTAAGGCAACAGAATATGTTCCAAGTCCATGTGACTGCATGGTCCCTGCTGGAACCTGCTGCCCGAAAGACATCCTCTCTGGGCCTCGAGAGTAGGACCCAGCCTTTTGAAGGTTGTCACAGTCTAAGAAACCACTACCCTCACCCTTTGTAATCTGCCATCAGCATCCTAGAACCCCACTTGCATTTGAGAAGCTTTTTCCCATTTCTCTCTTTTTTCTTAGCCCCTTGTTCACTAGGTTCTAGGAATAAAAAGAGGCTGAATCCAAGCCCATCTATGCTTTAATTTGTACACTATACATATGGGTTTCTGTGATAAAACACAACAAAACCCCTACATTTCTACAGAATAAAGACATTGCCACAGCTCTATTTTCTAAATTAGAAGATTAGTTTTTTATGAGACTAGTAAATCTTGCAAATATTTTTCTGTAGCTTTAACAGCGATCTGGCTTCTGGATTCTTGTAGCGTTTTTAATCTCTGTAAACTTTATGTGTTATATAAATGATCCTCTCTTTGTCAGGAACTTTACATGGTGTAAGTGAGATTTCTTCTTTTCACTTTCAATTCAATATTTCCATCATACCCAATAAGACTTTGTATCACTTCTAATTTATTGGCCTATACTTCGTAAGTCCAATTTAAATTTCACATCTTTAGTTCAGGAAAAATTGTTTTCTAAAGTTTCTTTCTTTCTAAAGTTATCTGATAATTATTACTGTTGCTCCATCGGATTTAATTTTCTCATAAATCTCTTCCTCTTATACTTCCTGGATCCTCCAAGTTGTTCTCCACCTCTTTGCCTCTGTGATTTGGTTTTGTTACCACAAAAGAAGATTTGCTTTACTTGAACTCACTGACTTGAGAATATTTTTTTTTTTGGTTTCTCTATTGAACTTTTAAATTTGAAAATTTCTCTTTACCTTTCCAAGAGGTATTTGGCCTTACAGATGATTTAAATATATTTACTCAAGCAATTATTATTATTATTATTACTATTATTATTATTATTTTGGTCAAAGTTGCCAACAGACTCTTCCTTCTGCTTCCTTTGGATCTCTAGCAGTCCTATGTTACTGAGGCCCTTAAATAAGTTATTTTCCTTTGTCTATTTATTGTTTTCAATTCCCTTATCACCCGTATGAAGCAGGTTGCTTGTATTTCTCAGGAAGTGGAGCATCACCAAGTGGTAGAAAATATAAACGTCATGATTCTGTCGATTGAGATTGATGAGGAGTTAACTGGCAAACCATTTCCTCTACAGTATAAGATGGAAACAGGGGTCTTCAGTTCCCAGTGTCTTCTAGATTGAGCATCTGCTTTTTTTTTTCTGAAAAAGAACAAAAACTAAAAAAGAAAAAAAATGAGGATAATTCAATAATTCACTCCACCAGCACAGTTCCCTTGTAGTCAATAGATGAGCTCTTTCCGTAAAGGGCCCAGTGACTGGAGATAATAGCCAATTCCCAGAGAGGGTGCCCAGCCCTCTTGCTGCCATTGATGACCCCTAAGCAGTGGACCAAGTATAGATTCTGGTGTTCCCAAGAAAGTCATGGAAAACCTGACAATTTAGTTGTCAAGGCTAAATTAACACTAGGTCTTTCATGAGACAAAAGTAAAATATTGTTACCTTCCTCTGATGCCTCTGAGGAGATAGAGTCACTTCCATTTCAAGGCATTCTATTAAGGCAAACTGTCCTTATATTTTATCTCTGTCTTACAATATGAACTCCTTAGGGCCAAAAGTTTTATTGTTGACTATTCTATACACAAGACTGATCATAGAGCTAGAGCCAATTAGTGGTTTCATATCATCACGATCATTACTCTTCTAAGTGTAGGTGTATACTTACCTGACAACTCAAAGATATAGTATAGATAAACTGAGAACATTTACTCATATTGTTCCAGAAACCTTCCCAGGATTTACTAAACCACACATTCTTTTAAAAAATTATCAATAACATGTAGGAATTTGTAGAAATACATTTGATTTTTTATAAAGTGATAAAAAGAAATCCAAACTAGTTCTTTTTTTTTTTTGGTTTGTTTTTTTGTTTTTTGTTTTTATTCTTATATTCTTTTTTTTTAAGATTGAAATCTCCCAGGACATATATTCAAACAAATTGATTCTGGGGCAGACTGGAATATTCCTCCACCTTCAAAATTCAGTGGATCCAAAACTTCTCCCATGCACACACCCACTCTCTCAGACTCCAATTTACAACCTTCTTTACTCTATTAATTGGAATAAAAATAAAATGTGCTCTTCTTTGCTACTAATCTCTTAGGTACAAATCACAAATTGAGAGACAATTGAGAAGGATTCAAGTTAGTCAAATAATACATTAGTTTTTTAGCAAATCCCTTTTCTTTCTATTTGATCTATTAAGTAGGATTTGATGGAATCTCCCTTTGGACCCACTATCATAAGAAATCATGGATTCTTTTTGGCTAGCTCCAGGTCTCTTGCTAGAGTTGTCTTTTTTTGGTTTGCTTTGGTTATTCCCATCATAGCAGGCACCTGCTATGTTATAAATATTAAGACACCTTCCAATGCTGGAAGCATCATTATCTTGGGTTACAAAGAAAGGAAAAACACCATCAATTATAACCTTGAGAAACTGCCAACCCTAAGACATGCCCTCACTTTGAGGATATTAAAATGTCAAAACATGGTGGTATACAAGTGGCAAAAAATGAAAGATTTTTTTTTCTCTTGAAATACAAAAACAAAGGACTTCCTTTCTATTGTCTGGCATCAAGTTGTAGATGAGTTTGGTATCTTCCACTTTCATTGTCAGCCTTTCCCAGTTTCCAGAGATCCTTACCACCAGTTGAAGTACATAGTAATGTGTGTCACGACTAGTTCATGGCATCCAAGTAAATCTGTTTTCCTGAAACAGGGTCCATTCTCACAGACCATGTTCTTAAATATCAACATTTCCTCTTCAATTTTTCCTATCACCTTTGTCTCTGTCTTCTCACTTGGCTTGTCAGTCCTTTCCTGGATCTGAAGGTTGTATTAACCTTAGGCCTGATATTTTTTTGTGGCTGTTTATAGCTTTTTTTTTTTTTTTTTTTGGTACCAGGGATTGAGCTCAGGGGCTTTTAACTACTGAGCCACATCCTCAGCTCTTTTATGTATTTTATTTAGAGACAGGGTCTCACCGAGTTGCTTAATGCCTCACTAAGTTGCTAAGCCTGGCTTTGAACTCATGATCTTCCTGCCTCCACCTGTGGAGCACTGGGATTACAGGTGTGCATCACTGCCCCTGGCTTTTTCCTCTCCCCTTCCTCTTGGGACATCAGTACCTTTGTAACCTACAAAGGGTTGGCTACCATGCCACCTCAATTGATCTGCTGGGTCCTCAACTCAGGGATGAACTCTTCTCAAAAACAGCAATTGAATTTGCAATACCCGGCAGTATCAGGTATTTCTAGATTGAAAACCACTCACTTTTTGCTGGGGTGGAATCTAGGATAAGATCTATGATCAGCATGTGGCAGTACCATGAGCTACTAAAGTAATGACCACAACTCAAGAGGAATAGAGTAAATAAAGAGCTCATCTCTCCTGCATACTTTCTCCCACCTGGATTGAAGTCTCCTCTGATTAATGTTCTAAAGTTTTATATTTCAGGTATATTCAAAACTCAGCTTCCCATATTGAATTACCTTGCACTAGCTGAGATTGATGTGGCACATAAACTTCCTGGTGGTCATTCTTGCCCAAGGAGGCAATAGCCCTTCTCTTTCTATATTCCGCTCTGAAACATGAACTGCCGCCACTTGGCCAGCACTTCTTGCTGAACTTCTCTGAGAAAAGGTAGAAACAGAGGAAGAGACACAGAGCTTCTAGAGCAGTCCTTCCCTTCGTTTTTCTTACCAGGTTCAATAAAATGAGGAATGGAAAGACACGAGTTTTGTTTAAATGATATAACTCACATTTTGGAGTCTATAAAATATAATAAAAGGAATGTGTCACGTGGCAGTGAGAGACCTACAACCTGAGAATCTTGTCCCATTTTGGAATTTGCCTGTGGGGAATCTGCATGGATCCCGGAGGGACTGGATTTAAGTTAGAAAGAGATGTAAGAGGTGGTGGAAATGTCTGAATGCAGAACACAAACTTGAAGCTTCTGCATGCCAGTTCAAGACTCGAGATTAAATGCTGTGTTGGTCAGCCACGCACCTCCTCCTTCCACATTTAATTTCGAAATTCACTTCAATCCCAGGCTTTTCTGTGCACAAACAATGCAATCATGATGTTTTTGCACAAACCACTTTCATATCTAAGAACAGGTCCATTGTGCATTTTTATTTATTTTTCAGCCACGTTTTCCCAGAAAAAATCTATCTGTATGTAGGAAATGCTCACTTTTCAGACTGTTTCATTGCATGATCTTTAAGTAATGGTCAATCCTGTTTGTGTTACATTTACAGAAATCCTTGCATTTCTTAAAAAGGAAACGCCGTTGTTTAGCTCAGAAATCTGTTCAACTTAATGCAGATTTTATACTTTCGTTTAAATCCCAGACTGAGCTCTTTTTCAGTTTTTCAGGAACGAAGAGGCCCTTATTTCTAACAAACTTGTGAAAACAGTGCATCTCTCTGTTACAAAAAGCAAACAGCATCTTTTGGATGTAATGGGAATATGAGTCATCAACTCTAAATCTGATCTGGTCCTAATTCAATTAAATCATTACATTCTTGTCTTTCACTGATTTTCTTGCCTACAGAAAACCATGCAGTGAATGTGCTCAATGGTCATTTTTAAAATAGCGTGTGCATCCAAAGAGAAAGAAAGAAAGAAAGAAAAAAGCACCGTTTAATGCTAAAAGGGGAATAAATTGCTGATTTTTTTTTTTTTTTTAACAAATGGCTGGGAGGGTTATAATGTATTAGATTTTTTTTCCAGAGGTAATCTTAGATGTGGAGTGAATGAAGTGAAGTCTGTTATCAATCCATAACATCTGCCGCAGTGTCAAGTGATGAAATGGGCGACTCCAGAGCCCAAGACAGCTGGGACGGCTTTCTTAATGCAGGAGGGTATTGTGCAAACAAACAGGCCCTGATACGGTCTATGGTTGTCACAATTATTCAGGCTGGTGATACATCTTCCCGTATTAGCTGCTTGAGCAGTCCTATTTCTTTTAAAAGTAAACTACTGTATAACAATCACCATCCTGGCCTGTAAGTCAGTGAGTACAAATAGAACAAATACCTTGGAAATAAAAAATAAATATAAATTAAAATTTAGCACTAGAGCAATAAACTGCAAAACAGATGCAAGATGAAACAAAACAAGACAAAATACCTAGAATGGTGGCCAGCGGGGAGAATAAGCAAACACAATTCCCAAACCTGACTTAAAACAAAAGTCTGAATGAGTAGCATTTCCCTTATAGTTTAGCGTGTTAGGGGTTCAGGTGTCTTTCAACCTAAAGATACAGAAATACTCTTTGGAGCATCTGATTTTAAATCATGCTTCTGGTAGGGTTTGTGATCTGCATACAAGCACGGTTATTAAAAAAGATGGGACCTACTTATTAAGCACCAATAAAGGTTCTATAAAATTAAGAAATGTAATAAGTCAGTAATTTATTACTTACACATATGTGTATCTACAGGAGCTACTGGATTTAATTACAAATGGAAGCTTGGTTTCCCCTAGGCAAGCTTTCTGGTGGATACAGATGTGTTCTGATTCTAACTGGAAGTCATTGCTCTCACAAACCAGGGACCTCAATTTTCAGTTCAAATAAGGTGCAGTGCATCCTCAAATATAGAACCTAGCTTTGGAGTAAGCATTCAAGAGCCCAAGGCAGGGATAATTACACATTCAACTTCCCTGGGCACTGAGCATTTAGATTCATTGAAAGGAGACAATCATGAGACTTTGAAGCTCATCGAGTCGCACTTAGTAATTGTGAAGATGTGAAAAGTAATAACAGAGAGGGAAAGATTTTCCTAGAAGGCCATTTGTGTTTGACTCTCTGCTTATTGTTTCCCCTCACATTGCCCCATTATCTGCTACCTGTGAGTCTGGGGTAGTGGTAGAAGGAAGCCCTTTGCAGTTTATGTTACGATGGATATCTTCAAGCCAAATTGGAGTGGAAAATTAAATCCAAGTAACTGGATTTTGACTGAGATGTATTTTTAGTTGTAAAAATGCAGGATAACACATTCCAAACACCCATTCAGATATTTTTTTTTATTTTAAAATTTACTAGGCATCTACTGGTATGAATATTGAAATCTACATTTTCTAGTGTGGATTTGTTGGTAATTCGTGTCAAATGCCTGTGAGGTCTTTGGGATACCCAACTCAGTGCCTCTGTAAGGAAGAGATCATACTTTTTTTTTTTAAAGCAATAGGTGGCTATCAGTTATTTTTATTTTAAAATTGGTACATTTTATTATTCAGAATTGTGAGTTTGATTGTACCAATTTTACACATATATCAAAACACCATTTGGTCAATTTCTCCTCCTCTCTCCCTCTGATCCCCTCTATCCTAATGGTCACCTTTCTACTTTATGGTGTCCCCTTTTGTGAACAGGATTGTATCTTACTCATCATGATATCTTTCCCAATATATCACACCACGCTTTACAAATAGATATTCATGAAATACTGATTCAACTTATGATTCCTTCCTTGGCTTTAAAGAAGCCAAAGTAAGCTTACTTATTTCAGAAATCATGAATAAATATCATGATGCTACTTCTTTTCCAACAATGGGACATCATTTCTTATTCATTCATTTAACAAATATTTGTTGAGCACCTCCTGTCTCGTCTGCTCATTTCTCCATACAAACAATAAGATGGTGAAACAGCAAACAAGACAGAAATGTCTCCTACCAGGAAATCTTACATGTCACAAAAAAGATTGACATGGAACCAGTAATCATAAGAATGACAGGGAATTCAGTGAGTTAAATCTATAGGTAAAGAAATTCAACTTGATTTGGGGAAAGAAACAATGAAACCATAGACTATTTCTCTACCAGCCTTTTGGTTAAGGTCTGGAGGAGAATTAGCAATTAGCTATACAAAAAGGTGAGGCACCAGGATACAATTCTAGACCAGGAGAAAAGCATGGGATCATGGGAAAAGAGCATGCTGAGTTCACAAACCACACAGGGTTGATCTTCAGCCAGTTATGCGTCGCCATCCTGTAGTGTTGGGGTCCGTTCTGATCAATTGGAGGAACCTTTGCTTAGATGGATCCAAGCAGGTGCAGCTACCTCACTCCCATTTCTCGTTCTCCTAACCTTACTTATTTTTACTCCTTCTCAAGATATTTGTATAACAGATTTTGTAACTTACTATTTTATTGTTCTGCCTGCTTACAATCTGTGTTTCCCCGACAGAATGAAAGCTACATGGGAGAAGGATGCATCTCTGTACTGCTTCGTGATGTATTTCAAACTCCAAGAAGAGCCCTTATATGGTAGGTACTGAAAATAAGTGACTTAGGTGATGTGCGTGTTTTGTTCCTTCATTCACTGGTGCATTGCTATGTTGTGTAGTCCACCTAGGTTGGTGCAGGGTGCAGATTTCAGCTGGGTGAGGAAATAGGCTTTCAGTAGGGCTCTGGACTAAAAATAGAACAAGTCTTTTGCATTTATATTCCATTGGCAAGAGCTCAATCACACACTCACACTTAATTGCAAAAGAGGATGGAAAATACAGTCTAGGAGAAAAGCTATGCTCCCCACAAGAGAGGGCAGGGGAATTTTGGTAGATATATGACAGTTTCTCTTACTTTGACCATGAGTGAATCACTGAAGTCACAGAAGGTCTTTTCTTCTGTGAAGTCAGACTAATGCTGTTTCTCAAGGCACAGATATGTGTGGTTAAAAAAAAAATCAACTTGCCAATACTGAAATAAAATCAAATGTATCATCTACAGATACTTTCAAAGTATAGCAAGGACAAAACTATGGAAAAGTAGGATGAAAGTATTTCAATAGTTAATTATATGTGGCATGTTTAACTAAGAATTAAATACCTTAGGGAAGATTCTTCATTTTTTGCCAAGAAGTAAATCACAGAATAAACAAATTGTACAACTTAATTTTAACTATTAGACTTAGTCAAACTTAATTTTAGCAATTAAAATTATAAATGTGAAACAAAAGCTATATAGAAAATAACACTGAAAATATTTAAAACCTATTTTTTTTTTCATGATTCAGTAAATATTTTGGGGGTATATCTCCTTAACCCAACTTGTAGAAATTAATATTTTAAGTATATTTGTTGTCTTTGTAGTTTTCAAAGCTAACAGTCAAGTTGCTACCTTTTAAATGTGCCGAACAACTAAAATGCTGCTCCCTCTTTTGGAGTGGGAGAATTCACAGGTACTGATCTCCTGCAAGTTATATTCTTGTTAATTTTTCAAATGGTATTGTGAGATAGGTATTATCATTAAATGAGTTTCTGAGTATTTAAGTAATGTTTCAGCATTACCCAGCTCATAGGTAGCAGATACATTATTTGAATCTAAGTTGGTTCAAATCCAAATCAAAGAAGACTCTTCTAAATAGCCTCACAATTCATCCATGCATTCCTTCATAAATGTCTAAATGTTGATGAACAGAGACTTTGTCTTGTCTACAATGATAGTCTCAGTGCCTTAAATACTGTTAACAGAGTTAAGTGTTCAATAAAACTTTATTGGACCAGTGAATACATTAATGCTTAATGTTTCAAAATCTACTACATATAAAATACTGCTCCTGGATTGATTATGGGTATGACCTTAGGAATGTTATATGTGATTTCTTAAGCCAAAAAGCCTTAGATTCTAGTAGGCAAAATGAATGCTATAAAATATTGCCACAAAAAGGTATAGGAGAAAGTTATAGATGGCTTTTGTCCAAAAAGAGAAGGAGATGCTCTCCATCTGAGAAAGAGCAGACCTCTAGATATAGCATGTAAAAGTGGGTAGAGCAGCAGAAGGAGGAGGTCGACACTTGAGCTCAGAGCTGAGAGGAAATGTGTGACTGACAAGCCAGCATCTTCCAAGAACTGAAGGTGGAAATAGAAGTACAACACACTCAGGTAATTAGAACTAGCTTCAAAATTGTGTTTACAGAAGCACAGTTAGAATGGATGCATTTGCATCATCTGCCTATTCCCATTATGTCTAGGATAACATAGATGATCATACTTTATTTACATGACTAAATTATAAAAAATTTAGCTTATTTTAATGCTTTTTTCAAATGGAGGTGATGAAAACGGAATTTGGTCTTTCAAGGATGCTCAAACAAAACTTGCTTGTTTTAAAAGGCAAACTTGGCTTTTTGCATTGGTATTTCCATCAACCCATTTCTTTATTTGAAAATGCAGTCAGAGACACAAGAAGATGTGCCTCGGTTTGCTTTTATTCAAACTGTAATGGAGAACCACTTTTGAGTGGTTAAACCAATTTTGTAGGTGAAAACTGATTTTCTTTGTACGAATGACAACATATCAAAATAAAATAACTTAGAATGAACATCAGATTGCCTTGCTCAGAAAAAGCAGAAGATTTGATTTATGAAATACTTTTTATGTGTGAATATGCATGTTGAGGCATGATATGATTCTTCTTTTGGGAGGCAGAATAGTTTGAAAAATATGCCTTAGGTAAGCATTGGTAATTGACTATAGTTTGAGAGAAGAATTAGTTTTCTTCTAAAAGGTGAAGATACTAGTGCTATGGTCCATGGAGGTGAATCACTTAGTACAGACCTCCTGGGTGTGTGGTGATAATCGAAGCCACCTCATCACCTGTGCTTTGAAATGAAATGGCAGTTACTGTTCCCACTGATGATTTCTCCACTGACTTGTTTTTTCATCAACATTTTGTAGACAACCAACACACTCTTTACAAAACCATAAATGCATTTCTTGCTTGAAACTGTGAAAAGCTTAATTTCTTTTCTCGAGGAAAAGAAAAACAACCCACAAAACTAAATGAGTATAGCAGTCTAGTCTGTTTTGACTCACTTGGTATCTTGAAAGGTTTTATGGCACCATGTAAGTGGTTACCCTACCATCCCTGCACCACAGACACTTTTATCAGTATCAACGACTTCTTATTCAGGGCATTCAGAATTTTCTAGAATGTGCCCAACTCTTGTTTCAAACACTGACATTCTCCCATTCATATTATTTTTTTTCTCTTTTTAGTTGATTTTGGCTAGCATGGGAATTTGCTTTCCCCACATTCCTATTTGTTCTGAATTTGGGACTTGAAATAAATGACACCTATTTAAAAAGTTGGGGACAGAAAAGAAATGAGATTTCTTCCTCCTTTTCTCAGTCTGATCTGTTGTCCTTATGCTTCATTAAGAGACATAATTATTACATCGTTTAGGTCTCAATACAATGCCATGTTGCTAAATTGTGATAGCAAGGTACTGATAAAGTCTTTTGATTAGTCACAGACAGCTTCTGTAGATGGCATCTTGTACTCACCACTGGCATCTTTAAGCAATTCAGTTCTTCAGTTAATTACTGTTCATGAGATCTGCAGATTGAGCAGAGGGGATGGACGTCAGTACCCTTTCAGGATACTAAACTGATGAGTCTACAGATGTGAAGGTGCCTGAGTGATGCTACTGAAGTGTTTAGAGCTATTTTCTTATTTGCAATAGGAAGTCAAGATTGCCACATACCTTTCTCTTTGACTTAAAGGATCTCCAAATCCCTTCTACCAAGGATCTGTTCCCCTCATCAATCCAACACAATTCTTCATGGAACTATTTGAGATTGCTACTAGAAGACAGACCATTTTTTCCCCTAGATGTCTCCCAATAAAATAAAATAATTCCAGAAATATTAACAATTTATAAAGTATAGCGTCTCAAGTAGAAGGTGTTTATTTCATTAATTTGGAGATGGAAGTTGTGGCTCAGTGGAATAAGTACATGTTTTTAGAATGATTTGGGCTCCAGTCCTAGATCTGCCATTTCTAGCTATGGCCCAGGTAAAGTCACCTAGACCCTCTGCTGCTCTGTGAATAGTAAGTTTTCTTTTCCAATCTGCCTTCTGCCCAGCTTATTGTATGGATTACAGAAGTCCCGACAGGTGCAAAAAAAAAAAAAAAAAAAAGCAGCAGTATTGTATAGTGCCTAAGAGCATATGCTTTGAAGACAGATGCCTGGGTTCAGATCTCACCAAGCTATTGTTGATGGGGGACCTGGTTATTAGCTTCTCTGTGTTCAGTTACCTCATTAGTCCAACAGGTGCAAAATAATAGTTAACTAAGTGTAGGTGATTTGACAAATGTGGGTGAATGTGTACTGACATAGCCAGTACAACAAAACTGCTGGCTGCTATTGAGTAGGTATCTTTGGAATACTGAAAATTCAGAAATCATAGAGAATTGATAGCCTCTTGACTTTCCCATCACTCAGAGAAGATGGAACAATCCTCAAAAGTTTTGGTGGAGTAAATCTAAAGGGAATGTTTTTAAAGTGTAAAAAGTAGATCTTATTCGATTTGTATAATGGAAAATTCTGGGTTTTGTAAAGCATTGTGAAAAGAATTTGGGAAAGAGGAAGTAGACTTGAACCACAATGACAATCAGAGATGATTGGCAGAGGGTGGAAGGTAGAGACCTGACAATTTCAGCACCTACTTCTCATATTAAGTGCAAAGTGTGTCAAGTCATAATGAAAGTACTTAGAAATTATTTTTTTTAGATTAAAAGAATTTTAACACTTCAAATATGTGTTTGTCTTCTAATTTCATCTTTTATTTTACCCCATCTCACTATGAGTAATTCTGATAAAATATATCCAACAATGATGTGCATTTTTCTCAAATAAACTTGAAGAAATTTCATGAGTAAAGGCACATTTTTTATTCAAGGTGACCATCTTTATTCTAATAAGTGAATAAGTATATAAGCATAGTAAATACAAGTCAATAACTTGAATTATTCCAAAAATGTTCTACAATTCAAAATATTCATAGATTTTTTTCTTGAATTACTTTCAGAGGCAGTTTTGAGCTACTCAAGGAAATCAGTGATATTATCCGATGTATCTGAAAGAAATATATTGAAGACATATCTGTACTCCCAATTCATTGCAGCATTGTTCATAATTGCAAGATACAAAACCAACCAAAATGCCCACCAGTGAATGAGAAGATAAAGAAAACATGGGCTGTATGTACACAATAGAATATAATTCAGCCTTACAAAAAAAGAAACTCCTATCATTTGTGGCAATATAGATGAACCTAGAGGACATAATATTAAACTAAATAATCCAGACACAGACAGACAAAGATCACATAATCTTACTTATACATGGAATCTAAAAAGCTCTAATTCATAGAAGTGGACAATGGAATGATAGATACCAAAGACTGGGAGGTGCTGTTGTTGATAGAATTTTGGTAAAAAGATACATGTTTTCATTAGGCAGGAGGAATAAATTTAAGATCTACGATACATAGTGATTATAGTTAATAGCAATATGTTATATTCTTGAAATTGCCAATAGTAGATTTTAAGTGTTCCTATTACAATAAAATGTGAGATAATACATGTTAAATAGCTTGAACCATTCCACTGTGTATATGTGTGAAAACATCATATTATAGCATAAATATATACAATTTTACTTCTGATTAAAAAGTTTAAAAGGAAATATGTAAAATTAGTATAACATCTACATTTATTATTTCATTGCATTTATTCATTCTTAAGTAGTTTTCCAATTGGAGTTCAGAATATAAACCTGGTGCACTTTACCCCTGGGGAAAACTTGAATTCTGTCTCCAGAGGGTACATGTAACCTGACAATGGAGCTAGTTTTCCACAAAGTCCAGCTAATACATAGTTTTAGGTTTTGCAGGTCATACTACCTTGTCACAATGATTCAATTCTGCTCTTGTAGAGTAAAAGCTGTCAGAGACAATGTATAAATGCATAGTCATGGCTGAGTGCCAATAAAACTTTATTTACCAAAACAGGTCATGGGCCAGATTTGGTCTCTCAGAATTAGTTAGCCAACCTCTAATTTACGGAGGGAAGTAATTTACCTATCATTCAGAAAGTTTAAATGAGGAAACATCATACCCAACACAGAGTAGGTACTCAATAAATGTCTTTTTCCCTTCTCAATAGCTATGATATAGTGAACATCACATGAGGATAGATGGTTCAAGCTCTGGCTCTGATTAGCTATGCTATTCTGAGCTTGAAATCTTTCATCTATAACATCATCATTATTTTATGAACTCTTGAAACTTAACTATGATAAACTATGCAAAATTTCTGCTACAGAGAAGATACAAAAAAAAAAAAAACAACAAAAACCCAGTTGCTTCAAACTTCTTCTCAGAATTTCCACTTCTAAGGGTTGTCTAAAAACCTTTTAAACCCCAAAGGCAGGTAAATCATCACTATTATTTCTCATCAACTGTAGCCGATTTTGGAATTCCCAATTTTTCTTTTGCTAGAAATTAGTCTCCTTGGTGGGTGGGGAGGAATGTAGGTGCTTCTTCTTTACTTCAGCATTTGAACTTCAGAATTGAAACCAATTGTGAGCAGGATGAGCCAAGCGTTCTCATTTTCCAGGTAGAGAAAACAAGACTCCTAGAGATTAAATGGCATGCCCAAAGTCACTCAGCAACCAGGGGAAGGGTTCATACCAGGACTCCTGGCTCATAGCTCTCAGTGCAGAGTTTTCCTTCTGTAACATGAATTCACCTCACTTCCCTAGTTTTCATGCTGAGTAAGGCTTGAAGCAGGTTCTGCCCCATTGGGGACATCTGGTTATACATGTTAAGGTTAACAAATGCAGAATTACTTCACCTGTTTGTATTGTAAAAAGGAATTGGCAATGGCCAATCACAGAGAAGGACCTTTGGTAAGTGGGTTTCCTATTGCACGGCCAGGGTATCAAGTGAGGCATTTAGAGGATAGACTGACTGACATTCATTGCTTAGGATAGGGTTTCAGTGACATTACTGAATGTGTGCACCTGCATTCCATTGGATCACACCCCTTAAGGCCCATGACACCTACACACTGTTCTTCTCTGTTGATACAACAGAAAATGTCACTGCACCAACCACAAGCCGTATATGGCATTTTGAACACACTGAACAATAACTTGACATTTTGAGCTGCTGAAAGGAGAGCTACCTAGTAGTACACTGCACATGTCCCAAATAATACCCTTCTCTTTTCTGCTCATCCCTATCCTTTGGATTCCTGAACATTAATAACTCTCTTGCGGACCAAGTTGTCAATTTTGTCCCTTACTAAGCTCGATGTCCCTGGAGCTATATTAACTTAAACATGAAATCTTTATCTTTATGGCATTTTCCAAATGCATTTTCCTTTGCTTCTTTTTCTTCACTATAACTTTTCACATAAACAAACATCTAGGCATTGAAAGACTCTTTAAATAATCTTTCCAAACAACGAAAGACCTATTTTTTTTTCTAGAATTAGAGCAGTTATCATTTCAAGTGCAAAAATGTATAGGTATATGTATTAGTCACACTTGACATTTTTGTCATTGTCAGGGTACCCTAAATATTTATTATATATTCCACATGTTAAGGAACATCTCTACAAATAAGAGTTTTTAAAAGTATAGTTTTTTTAATGCTGAATATTCATAGTTCTTTATTAACAAAAACCCTCAATTTTTAATCACATACCATTTAGAGTCAATATTAATTGGAATGACTGATGTTAAAGGATGCTTTTTTACCATATTTATTTTCACATGTATATATTGCTTTCATCAATACATTTTTTTCCCTCTCTTGTTTCCCAGTGGCTTTTCTTTTCAGAGTAAAATATTCTGGCAATCACATCTTAATAAAAAATTGAATACATGCACAAGTGCATTTGTAAGGAGAGCAATAAAAACACCTTTCCCCAACGTCCAGTATATTCTAAACATCAGTGCTGATCCATGTGTTGTTGAAACATCGATAAAAATGTAGACCCTGTGTTAATATTTTATCTCACTCTTTGCTTTTTCCATATGCAAAAATCTTTCTGAAAATTTCGAGCTGGAAGGTAGACAGCTGGTATTGAATGACTTGTGGCATGGCCAAGCTGCCACTTCATACAGGCTCCCATCCCAACCCGCATTTTCCATTAGGATGTTTCCATCAGGATCAAGTTCCTCTTCAGGGATAAGAGCTGATCTTCTTGTCTTCCTGTTCTCCATAAAGGCGCTCGAGAAAGCCCATAATCAGCAGAGTTATCAGTAGCTGATTTAGTTCCTCCTAAATGTATTGATAAAAGAAAGATCTGCAGGTCATTTCAGCCACTCATCCCTGATACCTCCGGGTCACAACAGCTTCCTTCCCCCACCTCTGTCTACTCATGTATTTAATATGCATAATATCTGCTTCCAGTGGAACTTCATTTTAGGGTCCATGATTATATTCTTGCCTTATAATTCTAAATTAAGATGCTAACTCTGTGTAGAAGAGTACGGAGCAAAAACTAGAACCTAAACTGAGATAAACTAAAACAGAACAACAGAAAATGTTCATTAATTCGATATCCAAATAATGAATGGGGGGGTTCAATTATTTGAGTATAGTTATCAATGATTCATTTTATTTTGGGTATGTAAATAATTTAAAAGAAAAAAGGAAAAGTATAAGAATGATTCATTTCCAGGAATTTGTTCATTATAATTCAAACTAGGATTCATTTTCCCATTACCCCTGGAGGTATAATCTTATGCCTCTTTGTGACCCAAACCTCTAAACCATCAGCAATTAAAATGTCAACACCTAAATATTAGAACTCATGTTGGGCTAATAAATTGAGACACATTATGATTCTATTTTTATACTAAAATAATTTTGGTAATATTTTTCTCACATTGATCTATGTATTCAAACATTTTTATTTTGATCTAAAAATACATTTTAGATCAAAATATAATTTCAAATGAAAATGTGTTCATACTTACTCTGATCTAATGGTAAAGAAGTTATATTTTTATCCTAAATTGGTAGTACTTTCAACCAGAAAGGACAGAGGTATGAAAACAAGGAATCTGGGGAAATAAAATCTTTCTAATTTGCAAAAGCTCCCATTGGCTATCATAAAGGATGAGGACCTTAGGCAAAGGCAGGTGACTATTATAATTAAAAATTGTCTTCATTCAGAAATTTGTAATCAAACTTGACTTGTTTTTCTTGCTTGGTAATAAAAGTTTCTGAAAGAACAGACTCTGGAAATATTTGTGATCACAATGTAGAAATGAAAGAAAAAAGAACAATCTGAAAGCCAAGAGGTGCTAAAAAAAAGGGGAAAAAAAGGAACATTATAAAACACCCTTTCAAAGGTCTTCTAATGTACAATATTTAAATACAAACAGTAACTAATGTTACACCAGCTGCTCTCAGGTTTGCAAAATATATCAAAGTACAGCATATTGGAATGAGTCCTGAGTTTCCATTTACTTTATCTATCCAGACACATCAATTCTTTTTACTCGAGCCTGATAAAGTGGAACTGCAGCAGACAAATGAGCTAGTGGAGCTGACATAATGTGTTTGTCACAAAGAAGCGCGGGATAAAAAAGCATGACTTTGATCCTCAATGAGGTTACTATTTTACAGTACCATGAATTTAATTTTAACTTGATGCCTAAGTCACACTGTTTACTAGCCAAAGTTGACTCCTATTTCATCCTGCAATTCTTCAATTCTTATGCAAGTAAATCCCACCCCAACCAAAGAGAAAGAGAGAGAGAGAGAGAGAGAGAGAGAGAGAGAGAGAGAGAGAGAGAGAGAGAGAAAGAAAGAAAAAGTGGGGGAGAGAGAGAAAAAAACATACATAAAGCGCTGATTCATGACCTTTTCATGACATGATACAAACTACCCTGAGCAGGGGATTAGGGGAACGTGAGTAGGTTAGTGACCACTTTTCACAAACCCTAAGTGTAAGGTCATAAATTTAATGAAAGCTTGATTTGTATCTAAGGTTAATCCATGCCAGATGATTCCTAGAAAATTTCATAAAGATGACTATTTTTCAAAATAAAGGTTTGGGTTCTGAATTACATTAAACACTTGCCTATTATATCATTAGGCTCCTTTATTCAAATATATTAATTCAACAGTCTTTCATTACCTCATCAGATGAATGAAAAGCACCATAGGTGAAATTTGCCATTGGTAAATAGACATAGGAAAGAATAAAACAATGGGCTCCTAGAGACCAAGCCTCCAAGCAGATGAGTAAATATTGCCTTGAACATTTATAATGGGGAGAAGATGGTTTCTCTGATATCTGGCACAATAGCCTCACAGATATTTTCTTGTATTTTTTTTATATAATTTGTGAATCATTAGCTCAACAAATGAAGAAGTGAATTGTAATGAGTGAAAATTGGTACTATGAATCCAAATCAATATATTAATTCGAGTCTGGCCATAAATCATATGTTAACATAATGGAATACAAGGAGGGAAGAAATACTGTCCTGGCCAAGGATCTCTAATAATTAAATTTTATCTGTTCAATCAAATGCTTGGCTGAAATGTACTAAAAAGTTATAATACTATCACATTGTGGTTATTTTTAGACTCTATGCAGTTAATTGTTGGTCAGTAAAATAATTAACATATCAAGCTTGTTTACGCAATTTTTAAATAATCGTTTTATTGTATAACTTTGGAGTTGACTATTAATTATGGAGAACAAGGTTGATAAGATACATCTCAAAGTTTGAATTATATATACATGTTTATCCATCAAAAAAACTTCTATTTATACCTTCCTAATCCATCAGTGACCTCAGTGTCCTACCTCCTGGGTGCATCTGAGTTGACAGGAGCAGAGCTGGGGTGCAGGGCTGAATAAGGTCTCTTATATGAGGGGAGATCAGAAGGGCCTATTTTTCTCATGATCCATTTATCAGATTTGGTAGCTGTTGATTTCTTTAAAGTTAAATATGCCTGCCTTGTCCATGCAGTAGAACAAAACTTATTTTTCTTTCTGAAACAAGTTTAGATAATGAGAAAAAAAAAATGAGATCTGAAAGATGTAAGGAATATGTCCTCAGATTTCTGGAAATTTTAAAGAAATGTAAATGTTGATGTCTATTGATGTCCAAGTTCTTTCTGTATACAGGAGCAAGGGATGTCACTATTTCCCCAGGTCTCATCTGTGTCCAGATAGATGCTGAAGACCACATGAGTGTTAAGCACAGATGCAACTGCCCTGGTGCAATTCCTACATGGTGCTGAAGATGGACACTAGTAAACAGAGAGGGCCAGGCCACATGTGCCTCCTGTTAGCCTGGCAGCACATTGACTGAAGATGTTCTGACTTCCCACGGGGTAGAACAAGGAAACAATAAAGCCAGTATGTGCTGGAGCATGTCGAAAGAGTACTAGGGCCAATGAGGCAGCAACACAGCCCAACACATGCTCTGGGGCACAGGGCTAATGCCCAGCTTTCTCTCTGGTTGAGTGAGTTGGGCCCAGGAAAGGATCACTTCCAACTTTCATGCAGTTGCACCCCTGTCCCCCATCATAGCAAAATCATGTTGTCAGGAAAAACTACATTTGTTGAGTGAAGTTTTCTGGGTTGGATTTGAGAGTTTAGCTGAGGGAAGAATGAAATTGCTGTTCCTAAAAATCTAATTTGACTGTCATTCTGGCTATCAACCAGAGATAATAAAACCCTGTGCTACTCTGCTCTTGAAACTTTGGTGAGATAAATCAATATTATTTTAATGGTATAACATTTAAAATTTGAGGCCAAGATCGAATATACGACTTTCATCAAGTCACTCGGCTAATACGTGGCAGATCAAGTATTTGAACCCGAGTTGTTTTATACTCAATTCTTCACTTCTGCCAGATTTCCTAGCATTCAGCCAAGACAAATTACTGGACACAGAATCAGTGAGGCCAACATAGTGTGAACAGAGAGAACTTGAAAACAGAAAAATTCAATTACCTTTATAGTGACTCTATATTGAGGTTGGTAATAAGCCAACTAACAAATGTCACATGTACAGAGCATAGAACAACAATTGGTTACTTTTACTCATTTTCTCTAATGTATAAATCTTAACATTAAAAGTCATCTGAAAAAAAGAAGAAAGTATGTGGGCATATCAAACAAGAAAACAAAATCTATGTTCTTTTTCAATTTATGTATTCATTGAAAATATAATTAGACTCAGATGAAATTAATAGCCTTACAAAAGATAACAGAATATAAAAATGACTTACCTATTGCAGCTCCAAAACCAGGGAAGTGTGAGATAATAAATGTGACTGAACTCATTGAACTGTTCTAGAGTGCAGCCTGACATCCAGTGGCTTCCCCAAATACTACATTTTTACTGGAGAAAACCAGAATTTTTCATTTGATTGTTATGCTCGAGTTGCCAATTCTCTCCATCATGTTAGAAAATACTTCCTAGGATCCTGTGCACAGTAGTTAAAAATCACAGAGATTAATGTGTTGAATCTTTGTTCTAGCAGCCAGATGATACTGATAACTGTGATTTGAGTTTATCTAGGCAATTAAAAGTAAGATCCCTTTTCTGACAATATCTTCCAAGTCTTTGCCAAGGGAATGCTTAGGGGATGAAATTGTCACAGGAAAACACTTTATTACATCAGTTGCTAAACTCAGTGTTCACAGCTTTCACTCTGCGGTGTGCCCAGGACTGGGAAGGACGCCAATGAGGGTAGGCCACCATCATTCAAGCTCCCAAACCCGCAGAGATGGTGCAATTGAGCTCTGGCATTGTTAATGAGGCATAAATGTTGAGAAGGGTAAACAGAGACAAAGGTGGTGCCTTCAGTTCTGGGGGAAGGGCCAGGGCTGTAGTTGCCTCTGTCTTACATAGAGATTCCAGGTGCCCTTCCACATCACCAGGCAATGTCAAATCTCCACTCAAAGTACCCTCCGCATTTAGCCAAACTTTTTGCCTTGGCATTTTATACCCATCACAATATGTAGCAAACACCCCTTCTCACAAATCAGATATTTTTACATTTAAAGTCCATGGATGGTGTGACAAACATTGTTTTAGTACTATCATGAAATATGCAGATGTAATTTTGAAGTCTTCTAATCATACATAGGATTTCACTTACAGAATCTATCACAAGGGATTTAGTTCTAGATGCACTTGACTGTTCACATGAGAAAAACCACCATAAAGCCAGCCCTTAAGGGAAAAGTAAGCAAGTAAATTATAAAAAAAAAAAAAAAAAAAAAAATTGTGGTAGACAGTGACATCTTGTGGATGAAGTGATGGTGAGTTTAATTAAAATTTTCTAAATATGCATATTTCACAAAATTTTACCCACAGAAATATATTAGGCTCACAGCACTTACTTCGAAGCTGGTTATTTGGGGTTTAGAATATTGTGTCTACCAAGAAATAATGTTGTATGTGGAGGTCAAGTTCTACAAGCCAACAAAATCCTCTCTAATTTGCAGAGTCTGTGAACTGTGATTTTTACTTTCAGAAGCATGATTACAGAGTCTTAGAGTTGAGCGGCATATTGTTGAACTATTGCAACCCCATCACAGTACAGCTTAGGAAACTGATGCCTCAAGATACCAAATGACCTCCTCCTCTGTACCGTATAGAGGCTCCATAATGATAATTTAAGGCTAGAATGAATATATCTCAGATCCATAAACAAAACCACCCGGGCATACTTTACTACCTAGTGAGTAATACATCCTGGAATATTTTACAATTATATACTCAACTCTACAAAAAGTACTGCTTCTTTGAAGAAAACAAAACAAGGCTTTAGTATAAAGCTAATAATATGTCTCCTCAATCCTCCCTGGTGTTACATCCTGCTACAACTCTCACCAATTTCACCAAGGCTGAGAAAAGACCTCCATTTTGCAGTCACTGGTGGTGACCCCCAAGAAAGGCAGCTTATGCTGAATAGAGATGAGGAATTGAGCTGGGCAGACTGAAGAGCCCTGGGCTTGGCTTTAGTGACAAGGTTGCTGACTGCAGCTTCAGTCCTTCAGCGCTTTAGAAACCTCAGTCTTTTTGCTGCCTGCTCATGTGTTCTCCAAAGACTCCCACCTCTTGTAGACAAACAAGCAAAAAAAAAAAAAAAAAAAAAAAAAAAAAAAAACAAACTAGCAACAACAACAACGAAAACCTAAAACAATTAAGCCCTTGATCATTGATAGCTCCACTAGGACACTGGTTTTTAAACAGCTGCTAATGTTTCTTTGGTCCATTGAGAAATATACCCACTAGTAAGGAGCCCTAGGATGCCAGAATCTTTTTTTCTCCAAATCCCCATTGTATCTCTACAATCCATTGTATCCTAACTTTGGACTCCATTAATCTAGAACAATTGCGGTCATGGGAGTCTTCAGTATTCTCTTACATGTAGAATTCAGTGGTCAGGGTCCCTCTGCAGGCTTCTCTATCTTCCACTTAAAATAATGATGCCCTTTCATAAAGGGCTTTTTGTTTTCTATTTAAAGGTCTTTAAGGTCATGTCCTTATTAACAGCCCACCTAGGATGACTCCATGGGGGTTGGGAGGTGGGTAAAGCCTCAGACACTTTGGCCATTTTCATCTACTGGGCTCAGCTGGGTTACCCTCCCCTTTGTCAAACCTGCAACTTTGCTCAGCTTCTGTTGATCAGTCTTGCTCCTCTCCTTTGCATCTACATCTTAATACCTCAGATTATTCAATTTGCAATTAATATGAATGAATAGTGATTGGAAGAACATCTAAAACCAGGTTTCAATTTGGCAGGTAGGGTTATCCTAGGGACCTAAGCCTAGAAGAACGTGGCTCACCTCTGTTGTTTCAGACTTTCCACATGCTCTGAATGCAGTCTTATTACCTACCACTCAGAGGGAATTTAGGGAAATATATCATTCAGGTGATGTCAATCCTACACCTAACAAGGGCTTGCTGATCTCTGTGCTCAGCTCAAATATTTCTAGAAGGACCTTCTATCCTGCCTGAAAGATGGGCAATATGTAAACCCTGATGGGTTCCTATATGACTAATTCCTGCCTTGACAGAGTGTGACATACTCATTCATTTAATTCCCTTGCCTGGCATTTTCCATGTTGCTTTTCCTTGGGAATTCTTTCAGATTAACTCTTGCTGGACTCCAGCATGGTATCTAGAGGTCTACAAACCTGGCCACCAGGCATTCCTGTAACCGACAACAACCAATTAAATACTATGGATTTTAGATTCTGATTTACCACTGCTTTGCTGCTCTCTGACACAAGACTTCTTTGTATGAGGGTCTGACTTCATACCCACCCCTGAAATACAGACAGATTTGCCTCCATACTGTGTGTATCCATTATCACACTCTGCCACCACCCAACTGCCTGGCATGAGCTCGCCTTTCATTTTTATTCTTCTTGTATCACCAAATAATGCATTTTCCTCTTCTAACATACTCTTGGTGTCTACAATGCCATTGGGCCAATGCATTTTTTGAAAGGCTTTTCGGTTGGTTTTGTTTTACTTTGCCTTTAAAGAACATTTACATAGAGCAGCAGAGACCTCTACTGGTTATTTAGGTTAATTTCCTAAAAATGTCCATGTACTTTTACATAGGAGTTTCTTTTCTCCACTTTTCTTCTCTATGGATTAGTAAATAGAGTTTAAAATGATGAAGATCATACTAAACACAAGCCAGATTTAGGCAGAATCTTAGGAAAAAGATATTCTACTCCAAGTTGCAGAAGTAAATATTCACTGCAAGGAAATTTGGAAAAGAATAGATAGTAGATAAATTATCAGAATGTGCTTCTTCTCACAGACACTTCAGAAATGATAGATGATTCCAGCCCAAGGTACCATCAATAAAAGTAGATACACCCCTTGAATGACATGAATGCTTACCTAGTTTTCCCCTTTCTGAAGCAACACTGTTCTGAACCATTGGCAAAGATTATTATCAGTGAATTTCCTAACACAAACACAACAGAAAGCTATGGAGAGTTTTAAAAGTTTATGAAAAAAAATATTTCTGCCAGTAGAACTAACTTATTTATTATTCTAGCAAGCTGAATTCTTATTTCAGATATATCCACTGATATTAAAAGTAAAGCAAGGAGGAAAAATATTCCTCAGATCCACTGAGATTTCTGACTTTGATGAATACTGGTTGGGTGGCATTGAAAGACCCCATGCAGGATAGAGCAACTCACAAGGAGTGAGGTGCTTCAAAAGCTACAGAGAAAACGATGTGAAGTTTCTCGGGATTCCTGTAAAAACCTTCGAAGTCATGAGTCTATCTTTTCAATTTTTTGATGGAAGAATATGTTCTGTAGCTGTTGATTTCTAAAACAGGCCATTCCATGTTATGGTCCATAATTATACTGAAAAATTCCAGTTTTCATTCCACTTTTAATATTTTCTTTATGCCTCATAAAATGTTTAAAGATTTATAGATTTTTAAAAGTGATTTTAAAATTTTTCAAAAATTTACAGAATTTTTTTTTAAGTTTTCATAAGTGCCTGGGATTAGAGGATATCAGTTCCTGAACCTTAGTTTATTATAAAACTTTTTAAGTTAGTTTATGTACTTAAACATTTTAGAATGTTGAGTCCTATTTTGTTACTAACTGGATAGGGAGGAAATAATAACTTTTGGGGCAGAAAATCTATCACTACACAGGACAAATATTTATTGTATAATGGGATATAGTTCACATAATGACATGTAATTTAAAAAATACTTATCTTTTAAGGCTGTCACTACCTCCACAGAGTTTGCCATTAGCATGATCCCATAAATCACTAGTATGATCTTTATCAAGTAGCATCATGAGATATTAGAACAAGTATGGGTTTAGATCTCAATTCTACCGCTACCTCTTACCTACTGCCTAGTTTAGTGACTTAATTATAGTGTTCTCATTTATAGAGTAGGAAACATGGATATTAAATAATTCTAGGTACGTGGGGGTGTGGAAATAAAACAATTATTTCCCTCCAAAGAAATTGATATTTTAAAAAGCTACCTTTAGATTTTAATCACATGTCAATTGTATCTACCCTAAGATTGGGAGGCAAAATTGTCAGTTTGGCCAAGACATTCAACTATTTACCAATCTTAATAGTAGTTAAAATTTCAAATGAAAGGACAGAGAGGAGTGAAGGTCAAGGAGGGGGTATGGGAGTGGGAAGGACGGTGGAATGAATCGGACGTTACTTTCCTATGTGCATATATGATTACACTACCTGTTTAAGAATGAGAAGTTAGACTCCATTTATGTATGATGTGTCAAAATGCATTCTACTGTCATGTATAGCTAATCAGAACAAATTTTTAAAAAGGAAAAAAAAGAAAAATGTATTTACTTTTTTTTTTCACTACTTCCAAGGACTGAGAGTTAGGTTGCTTTTATAATATAATTTAAACTTTTAAATCACAGAGACTGTTAAAACAAATTCCAAAGATCTGGAGATGCTTACAAGGAAAATAGAATGGCTAGAAAGGCTAACAGAACTCAGTAATCACAAATGTCAGTGTGACTTTTCTCAAAGGTCTCCCCCTGAGAGACTAGGAGAGTCATTCAGATGACACTCATCCAATTCAGAGATATGACATCAAAAATCTCATGTAAGAGGCCTTTTTGTTAGTATTATATATTAATAACAACACCCATGTCCATCTAACTTTATAATCTTGAAAGCACCTCACACGAGATACTGGGTTCCATGAACAAAACGAATCTGTGGATTTTAAAATCATAATTCACATAATGCTGTAAAATTCCTGGGACCAGGACTGCAATTCGTCTACTTCTCTTCTGTTCTCTTTCCATCCACCACAATGATTCATTCAAGAGTAAACACTGTGTATCATTACCAAATAGGGGACCACAGCCGCTATAAAATGGTTCCTCCTGTCCATGTTGGGTTAGGGCAGGGGACAGTAGAAGCTACTCCACTAGTCAAGCATCCAGTGTCTCTTTGATACCATAGTGAAAGTGTAGCAAGAATCCCTCGGTGGAGTAAACAGGAAGGCACAGAACTGCCAACAGGAGGAAAATCCAGGGATAACTGTTTCTATTGACCAGACACATACTTGCTTTGACACCTTCCTGATTCTGACAAGATGAGGATTTGTGCTGAACTTGGGATTGACGAGCTGTGGGATGATTTTCAGGGCCTCTATTTCCATCAGTAGATTATTTCTTGGTGTGCCAATATTTATTCTGTTGCTGGAGGAATTTCTTGTAACTGCTTGTCTCTGTTTGATGCTTATCGGGAAGGATTTGGACCAGCCTTGTACTTGTAAGGCTCAGGAGAGTAACTTTCATCTTTCTGTTCTCAGACAAACCATCACAGAGTGCTTCCAGAGCTGCCCGCTGCATTGGTTTCTCTTCTTTACGCTGTCTCGTTTATGGCAGTCCTGATATAACCCACAAGAGAAACTCAAAAGATTATTTGAAGACATCAATGTTCTCTAATATGGAGGCATTTACTGCTTAAACCTTCCAATCGTGTGGGAAGAGAGTGAAATGCCATGTCTTTGACACGTTTAACCCCTTCAAGTTTGGATGAGATTGTACTGAAAAGCTTCATCATCATTCTCAAGTCTTGGAAAATTAGATCTGAATAATTGTAAAGGCTTCTGACTGGGGGATCCTCAACTAATACAGAGCCGTGACTCTAAATGATAAAAGGAGAATATGGTGGCTTTTCATGGACATGTGAAATAATTACTGAATCCATCTGGGTTCCCAGCATTATTTGGTTATGTAGGGAATAGCAAACTATTGGAATTAGCATGGTGTATTGGGAAAAGACTTAGCATTCAAAATGTTTGGGCCTACTTTGGTTTCAAATATTTATTAAATATATGAATTTGAAACTTTATAGATTGAAATGAAGTCTATTGTAAGCCAAGGTCTTTGCCCTCAATTGTTCCATATTCCATTTAAGAATAAAAGACTAAAGTGTTGTGAATATTTTCAGTTGTTGATAAGAGCACATGATGAGAGAGAGAGTCATTTAAAAGCCATATAGAAGCCAAGGACATGAGATTAAGTTACAATATCTTTTAGGAACCATTTTCGTTCATTCAATAAATGAACTCAGGCAGGCTCTTACAGGACTCTCATATACTGTCAGAAAATACAACACCTTTCTGAATTCTTGGAGCTTAAAGTATATGGGTGAGGAAGCGGTTAGCTTTATAGAGAACCAGGTGACTGTCATGCCAAAATTCTTCTGATTAGATGTGTTCTTTCCCTTTCTTCAGTGGTTCTCAATTTCTACTGCCCAGTAGAATCCGGAGAGGAACATTTGCATTTTTGAAGGCTTAGGACACCACTCTAGATTACCCTGAAAACAGAGGCAAAGACCCCCATGCCCTGTGGTTCTTAAACTACTCGGGGTTATTACAAAGTGCAACAAAGGTTGAGAACTGTGTCTGGCCCTATAGTAGGCACATGATCATAAAGTCAGTTGTTGAATACACACACACACACACATACATACACACACATTAGATATGCACAAACTCACTATTCAGGTAAACAAGTTCTTCCAGAAGAGGCCTTAGGAAGCCAGCCTGTAAACCTGATAGATGACTCAACCTGTTAAAAGTACAGGCTGGGAAAAGGAATGAAGGGTCTGGTGGGCATAAAAACTTCAGTGAAAATGGTGCAGTTGCTCTCATTTCTACTACTGGGAAAAACTGCAGTGAGGTAGGGTGTAATTGTGTCATTAAAATAACGGCCAAAGAAGTGCGATCGATGACTTGAGTTTCTATTGCAGCCCAAGGAAGTGCACAAAAATTTGAATTCCTAACATACGGATGAGAGAAGTTTAATTGAACCTTCATGTAACAAAGAAAATTCAACATCTGTAGACAGGCAAACCCAAAGAATTTAGCAGATGAATCTTTTCAATTCTTTAGAATAAATATATTGCCTTCATCAAAATTTTCTATAAAAATCTCATTTTAAATTTATACAATTGAAGTAGCCATTCTATAATTTTACAGAGAGCGTTAATAGGTTGGTATTTCAAAGAAAATCTGACCAGTTGACCTCTTCTTCCAATATCAAAGGCAGCACCATGTCCCCAGCCGTTGTTAGGACATTTTGGCAGACTGACTATTGATGATGTAAATGTTCCAGCAAAGTTTACTTTTGGAACATAAAATGTACTAATTACTGTGAAAATATATTTACTGTTAATATATAAATTAGTGTTAATATGCAGATAAGAATTTAGATAACAAATGAAAAGTAAAAAATAATTTCACGTCAGCTTGATATTCCCTTTTATTTAATTTTAATAACAAAGTAAAAAAATCAAATTTAAAACCTAAAATAAATGACCCTCCTGGTTCAATTTTCCTTCCTACTATTCTTTCTGGAGCTTTTGGTAGCGCCTAGCCTATGTAACTAAGAGCATATTCTTGATTGAAAAGTCTCTGGCTTCCCTTTGAGTCAAACTAAAAGCATTTGCATGTGAATCATTCAAAAGTCTTAATGCAATCCTGCAGAGATCTTTTATAACTATATCTTTCCCTGTCTTCTATGGAATAAAGAAAGTTATAAAAATCATATTCCAAGGAAATCAATGAGTTATTTTTCAAGCAACCATTCGCCATTGAAAAGATCTTCTTTTTCGTGCAAACTTAATAATCATTCTTTTTTATTCTCTTTCTTACTTTCCCTATGAGTCTATGCATTTCAATTGTTAGGCACAGCTGAGGTTAGGAGAGATAGAAAAAACGCTACTAGCAATAACTATTAGTTCCTTCAAATGCTTCCAGTTTTCTTTGTTAAAATCTAAACTATGCACTTTCAAAAAAAAAAAAAAGAAGAAGAAGTTTTGGATTTTCTCTTTACATTTATGTAAATTTGTTACAATAATTCTTTACCACAAATAAACACTTCTATTCTGAGCCATGGGTACATCTATATGTTTAACATGTGTCATTTACTCTAAGCTCAGCTTGTATATTTTATTTTATATAACATAGACTATCTTAGCACTTCTCTTAAAAAATAAGTGCCTAAATTTGAATAAAACTGCTTGCTTTAAAGTGCATACAGATTGCTCCATGAGTTATAATGTGAAGTCTAGTAAGTTAAATAATGATTCTTTTTTAACTCACTAGTTAAATAAGTAAATCATTTTCTCCTAAGAAATATAGATGTTCTTACTAGTGCTCCCTCCCTACACCCAAACCTCTTCATATTGCACTTGAATTAGTCATTTAAATACACTGTTTGTATTTTATAAAAGATATCATGTTGACCATGTGAACTCTTATATTCATCCCACAGTAAGAAGGAATAAATGATCCTGAAACTGGTGCAGGTCCTTCTCTTGCTCTTGGTCCCACTCAGACCCGACAGATTTCCAAGTTAATAAATGAAAGGGTCAGGACCGTATGCCACTTCTGGTATATTCTATCTCCAATATATATATATATATATATATATATATATATATATATATATATAGAGACTAAAAATGTCTCTGTGCTGTATATTTTCTCTGTGGTAGAAGGCATGAGTAGTTATTACCTGTCCTTGACTGTAGAGGTGATGTATTGACATATGCAGCACCATTGGACCCCAGAGAACATCATTAACTGGCAGACCACCTCCTTGTATGCATCTGCTACTGCAGGGCATCACATATTTACCATTCTTTATTCACCAAGTCCAATTAGCATGACATCATGGTCAGAGAGAATCGTGTAATGTTTTGGGCAATGTTGAGATCCTTGAGGTCCCCTGTGCCACGTTATGACAGGGTATGAGAATTAAAATGGCCTGGAGGGAAGATAATTAACACAAACGGCCCTTGGAGAGTACATTTTTTTTTGTTTGTGTGCATTTTTTCTGCAAATGAGAATAAAGAACTCCACCAGATCAATGTGAAGTGCTATAGGCTGTATTGATCAGTGCTCATAATCAGCTACAGAAGGGGCAACAGCCTGGATTAGTTGGAAGTAGCCCATCATCATGTGCCATATTCTAATTGGCATTTTTTTTTCCAGAGTGTGGGCGGGTATGTTGTGTGGGGATACTACGGGCTAACACCCACAGGTGTTCATTGTTTTGTGTCATTGCTGCCACAAATATAACTGAGACTTGGAGATACAATATTGTTTCTGATTTTCTGTTTCGAAGGGATGTGTCGGGGAGGTTGTATGGACTTCCACTTGGCCCTATTAAAATAGTAACCCTTGCTTATAAGTTACAGAACTGCAAGATGGTAAGGATGACCTCCCCAATCATATATTTGGATCTGGAGGAATTAGCCACAGGAAGGTCTGTGCATTTGGTAGATCCATTTTAAGAGAGACTCTGGTTAAAACTCTGCCTGTCATCTCCATAAACTCACCTCATTCTTCTCAGAAACACCTAATTATATTTTTGATCCCATGCTTTCAATTCAGCTCAGATCCTCTATTCAATCTTCCTCAAAATTCTAATTCCATTTTCCCATTGCAAATGACTCAGACCTTATGGATGAAAGATGACAAGACTCTTTAACAAAGACATTGCTGCAATCTGCATTATGGTAACTGGCTTTCTTTTGAACCAAAGATTATGGATCTATAAATGAAAATCAATGTGGGTTCTGATTGAAAGAAAGATGGCAGTCTTTAACTGTGGCAGTAGAGATATATAGATGATATTTATAATTATATGTGTTTGAATATGTACACACATTTTATTATATACTTTTGTAGTAACAATAATGAGTGATGGTAAGTAGAATTAGTAATACCCTAAGTTACTGTACTACACATGAAGTAGTATTGTATTATTTGGGTGGATTTTAATAAACTAAAAATAATTATCTGTATCTATAACTACTTATAACTCTATCTATAGGTATTTACAGTGATTAATATATGTTGCTTTGCTCTTGAGGATCTAGAAACAATGTTACCTTTTAGTTATAAGCATATCTACCATCTATATCTTGTTTTCTTGTTTTTTTTATTGTTGTTGTTTTGTTTTTTTAAGAAAAAAAGAAGAGCCATGAATCCTGGGAGAAGAACAAAACAAAACCAAAGACCACAATGATGGGAAGATATATTCAAGGGACATAATAGCAACTCAAAAAATTATAATGACACAAACTGGAAATACTGGAGCAGCAAAAATTAGCAAAGTAGAATTGGATTCTAATCTGAACTACAAAATCAGATACACCAATACATATATGGGAAATAAATAAATAAATAAAACAAAATGTAAAATCAGTACATGAAAATACATCAGTTACCAAAGAAGAATAAACAAATATAGCGGGAATATTCAAACATTCCATGTTGAATAATCATAAATAATGTATGCAGACACCTCATCCTCAAGTCAGTGAGACACAACACCATTCTTTAAGGGCAGGCTGTACAGAGATTTCCTTCCAAAAAGTGTAGTATGGAGGGCAGGATGCTGGGGTTAAATGAAGTGAAAAGCCAGATGATTAAATTGGCACCAGTAGTTAGGTGAGATTGATTGTCGGTACATGTGATATCATGTTATGAAAATGGCAATTCACCTTTGTGGTCTCCCTCTGCAAAACCCATAAATTCAATCTAATCATGAGAAAACAAAGTCCAATTGGAAGATAAACTACTAACTATCTGACCTGGATCTCTCAGCTGTCAAAATTATCAGAAACAAGAAGCTGTCACAGCCAACACAATTTGAGATATGAGGACTATCTTCAATGTGTTATCCTGGCTGGGATTCTGGAATAAAAATATGTTAACAGGGAAATACTAAGTAAATTTGAATAAAACAATGAACTTCACTCAATAATATAGTGACAATATTTATTTATTATTTGTAGCAAACATACCATACTACTGTAAACTCTTAATAATAGGAATTTTAAATTTGAAGTACAAAAAACCTCTTTTTAGATATCTTTGAAACTTTTCCATAAACCTAAAACTTTCATAAAATAAACATTTAAGAATTATACTTTTTCAATATGTTAGTGATGAGCAATTCAACAGTCATGATAGTTATCCTATTTAAAAAGGCAGTTGAATTAAATATGAAGAGATTTAACAAAATGCATATTGATGTGTGTATGAAAAACAGTGCTAAGTATTACTGAGGGCTACTAAGGGAAACTTAAGTAAATGGATAAATGCTCCATGTTTATTGATAGGTCTCCTCGACACTTGACAATGCTGATTCTTTCAAAATTGATTTATAAATTCAGTGCAATCTTAAATCCTAGACTTTGCATAGGGATTGACAAACTGATTCTAAAATTTATATGGATATACAAAGGATGAAGAAGAATCCAACTCAATTTTGAAAAGGAGAATATAATTAAAGACTTAATATGATATGACTTCAAAACTTACAGAAATAAAGATAATATTGTATTGAGCAAAAAATAGGGACATTGAAATCAATGGAACCAAATGGAAAGTCCAACAATAGACCTTTACATTTATGATCAATTGGCTTCAAAGAAATGCTAAGACAGTTCAGTTGGGGGTGGGGGATACACTCTTTGAGGAAGTAGAGCAGGAATACTTGAATATCCACATACAAATTAGTGAAAGAAACAAAATCAAATCCCTGACTTCATTGCATGCACAAAAATGAACTTGAAATGGTTCTCACGTCTTCTTTTAAGAGCTAAGACAGAATTGTAGTAGAAATTCATGTGACATTAAATTAGATTAGTGTTTCTCACTCTTGTTTTCATTATTGCCCCCTTAAAATGATTTTAAAACATTTTAATTTGTTCCCCATAAAATTTCAATATCACAGAGATAATTTGTATTATTTATATAAATTCATATTATTTTACTCCATTGAAAAGAACCAATGTGACTCCTTGAGATTGATATGCCTTAATTGAGAATGCAAGGGATTTTGAATACACTACCAAAGCAGGAGCTATGTAAGAAAAATTAATCAAATAGACTTAATCAAAATTCAAGACTTTATTTTTAATGAGATACTAATAATAATTATTAAAATAACACAGACTGGAAGAGATGACTTATAACTGATAAATCTCATAAAGAACTTTTATGTGGAATTTATAAAGAACACAATAATAAGAAAAATATCTCAGTTAAAAATGGACACAGAACTTAAGTGTCGACAATTCACCAAGACATAAGTATAAAAACTATATAGTGTGATATCATCACACACATTAAGATTATTACAATATGAAGACAGAAAAAAAACCCACAAAACTTGGTAATGATATGGAGAAAGTGAAACTTTCATAGTTGGGACAATAGTGTAGCTACTTGGATAAACAGTGTTTTGGTCAGCTTTTGCATCCCTATGACCAAAAGACCTAACAAAAACAACACAGAGGAGGAAAAGTTTATTTTTGGCAGATGGTTTTCAGAGTTCAGTTCATGATTGGCCAACTCCATTGCTCTGGCCTAAGGTGAGCCAAAACATCAGGGTCGAACCAAAGGGAAGAGGAGAGCAGCTCAAGACATGGAAAACAGGAAATAGAGAGAGCTCTGTCCACCAAGGACAGGACATAAACTCAAAAGGAACACCTCCAAAGACCTACTTCCCCCAGCCACACTAATCTGCCTACAGTCACTGCCTAGTTGATCTGTATTAGTGGATTAATCCACAGATTAGATTACACCTCTTGTGATCTAATAATTTTAACTGAAAATCTTGCATTGTCTCATGTATGAGCTTTGGGGGTGAGCCCCATATCTAAATCATAAAAAAAATAGTATGATGATTTCTTTAAAAGCTTAAACTTATAATCAAGAGAATAAGAACAGTATTGCTGGAGAGTACGGATATTCCTCATTCATGTCTTCAGACTAACATAGGTATCTGTCAAATCAGAGAGAAGTCCCCATTTAGGAAGGAAGCCTCCTTGACACGTCATGGATACATAGCATTTTTATGTGTTTATTAAAGAGCAATTCTCAGAAATAACCACCTGAGAGTGCCTTAATATCTTGAAGTTTCCCATTAGAAACATTTTGTATTTCTCTGTATTTCTCAGAAAATAGAGAAATTAAAACATATTTTCTTTCCTTTTTTTTTTTTAAACAAGTGTGTTTTCATTCATGATCCTCCAGCTCAGAAACCCATGGTATAAAAGCAATCAGTTACTTAGAAGGTTTTGCAAATCAAGTCTCTTTATCCCTCCAAGAATGCATGATTTAGGTGGCTTGCAGAGCAAGCTAAAATACAAAGAAATATAACACTGGCCTTTTTGAGTGCAGTTTGACTGAGCATCCTATTTTCTTCTGTGAACCAAACAGATCTGGAAGCATAGACATGAAGATAGGGCATCTTCACAAAGAGAGGCTCTGAGTAGCAGCATCTCCTGTATGTTATTATCTGGGCCCAGTTTCCAAGTACAGAGTTTCAAAGAATAGATGCAGAGAAGTCTTTCCCCTAGTAAAGAAAAGGACCCAATATTCAATGAGCATGGTTTTAGAGGGCCTTAGTGGTGGATGTTTATGTTTACAGTGTTACCATCATTGTTCCAATACAATAAAGTAACTTAGTCTTAAGAGTTGCACTGATAGTGTTGGCACATTGGTGATAAATTAAAGGCCAGTGATATGGATGTCTCACAATGCCACTTTTCTTTCTTATCTATAGTGTGTTGTTGACATATGTAAATAAGTCTGTCTTTCTTTCCTTCCCCTTCTTTCTCTTTTTCTATTTCTTTCTGTACCAGGGCTTGAACTCAAGCACTGTACCACTGAGCCACATCCTCAGCCCTTTTTATTTTTTTATTTTGAGACAGGGTCTCATCAAGGCCGTCCTCAAATTCATGATTCTCCTGCCTTAGCTTCACAAGAAGCTGGGATTTTAGGCATGTGCCACCACAGTTAGCATTAATTATTCTTTCAATTTTTAATATCTTTTTTTTTAACCACTGTGTTTTTGTTTAGGAAGTAGGTACCAAGCGCAAGTACCAGTTAACTAAGTCTCACCATTTCTTCATTTTTAATACAGAAACTTCTTATGACTTCTGTAAATCATACAGGGATTTTTTAAATAATATTATCAAATTAAGGCAAAGGAGCTCTGGTCTTTGATGTAACACGACTGCTCTGAAGCTCTGCATGAACTATATAAGCACAGTATGCAATGCAAAGGGGGAAAACCATGAAGTTTTCTGCTGTTTATAAAGGTGATGTTGCAAAATTAATTTTCAAGCCCAAATAATTTTCCACCTGTGGTTTCATTATTTTTCTTGGTATCTTTCTCTCTAGCAAATAGCAAAACATCAATAAACCTTGAAAATAATTGGAAACTATTTTTAAAGTCTTTCTTCTTTCTAATGAGCAGGAAATAAAAAAATAATAATAATCAAACCTCAGGTTTTACTTCCTTCTTCTTATCATCTTGTTATAAAACCCCAACGGCTTGTATTGTTTGCAAAATTACTACACAGAGAGTCCTCTTCTTGTTTGTTTTTTTTCTTAGTGTAAAAGCTTAGGACTAAATCAATGACAAATTATTTTACATGCTTGTTTAGAATTTTGGAGGTGGGCAGGTAGAGGACTCTCAAGAACTAACACATATTGAATATGGGCAATTAGATTATGGTTCCTCTAAGGGAAAAAAAGTTGAGTTCAAAAGCTGATTCTTAATGAGAAATACATAACTTGCAATTTCATTGACAAGACTGTCATAGATTTTGGTGAAAACTTGTCTTGAACAAGAACCAACCAATCATTCAGTTCAGAGGAAATTCTTTATGCTTGCTACCAGAAAAATTGTAAGTGAAGTGTGGAAAGAGATGTCAGAACAGATAAACATATTTTATAAGAAAATATGGATGAAGAATTGAATTGTAAAGCTGTGTGTTTACTATTAAGTGTTTTGAAAGACAGATGAAAGTAAAGATAAAGGGAGAAATACATGGTGGTACATTCATCAATCAACCCTCAAGAGCACGCTGTCAAGTTCTGAATTAGGCATGTGCAGAGGAAGAGGCTGAAGCCTCTCAGGAATGAAT
Source organism: Urocitellus parryii (assembly GCF_045843805.1). NCBI lineage: Eukaryota > Metazoa > Chordata > Mammalia > Rodentia > Sciuridae > Urocitellus > Urocitellus parryii. Next base: position 71,395,834 of record NC_135539.1, on the reverse strand, counting down.
CCCACCTGAGGACAGGACCTGGCACAAGGTGTGGAGAGTCTACACCTAACCCCTTTCCAGAAGAACTACAGTTGCAATATTATCCCCGAGTTTGGATTGGATTTTCATCTGCAAGGCTACAAAATCTAAACTAAGAAAAATACTCTAATCTTTTTGAAAAGAATCAGGGCCCTGTAGTGTCTAAATCCTAATTCAGATGACCTTGGCAGTGGTTTGGGACACTGATAAAACCTTCTCCACTATTCCCTTTCCTACCTGATCTGCTTCTGTCTTGGGCTCAGTACAGCCAAATCCAGAGCTAGTCTTGCTCCTTTTTGTTTCCAGATGATTCTGTAGCACTGAAAATGTTCTATTTCTATTTATTGGTCTTCTGTTATTTTCCATGGTAGTGAAGATTTTTTTCTCACTTAAATTAAATTTTTTAAAATAATTTTAACCACATAAAGAACAATAAATACCCACACACCCTTCAGTTACCTGTAATTTGCTTACGACTTGCTGCCTTTGTATTCTCTGTATCCCCTCTGCACACACACACACACACACACACACACACACACTTTTGTTGTATGTAGTCATGCATATGTGTGCTTTATTTTTTTTTTCTGCATACTAGAGATTGAACTCAGGAGCACTTGACCACTGAGCCACTTCCCCAGCCCTATTTTGTATTTTATTTAGAGACAGGGTCTCACTGAGTTGCTTATCGTCTTTTGCTGAGGCTGGCTCTGCACTTTTGATCCTCCTACCTCAGTTGGGATTATAGGTCGTCATCATGACCAACATGTGTGCTTTTTGAACTACATTTTAAAACATGCTGTGGATTTTTAGTTGTTTCATGCAGAATGCAGCTCTTAGATCTTAAGAATAAGAATTCTTCTTCATTGTCAACATGGCATTATCAGACTTAAGAAAATGAATAATACTTTAATATTGATTTAATAATACATTTAATACTCAAGATTTCTAGCTATTAGAAATATTTTGACATTTTAAATCAAGATTCAATCCAGTTTCTTGATTTTGATGTTTAAGTCTCTTAATCTCTTTGGATCAAGAACAATCCCTGGGCTACATTATAGACTTATTTGACTCATTTGAATCAGATGCAGGCTACTCATTCTTGCAAAAGTACTGAATGGGTGATGTTACATATTTATGTTATCATCACATCAGGAGGCAGATGATAAGTTCCCTTAATATTGGTGATGCTGAATATGATCACTGGGTTAAGGTGGTGTTTGTCGCATCATTACGGTATAAGATTGTACTTTGTTTTTGAGTACATGGTACTTAGTACATAGAATGAGTAATCTTCAAAGTAATACTTTTAGATGATAAGACTTGTCTATTCTATGATTTTTTTCACACAATATCTTTAGGATCCATTGGTCTTGGTTCTGGAACTAAATAAGGGTGATTGTCTGACTCTGTATTTCCTTTGTATCATTTTTTTAGTGTGACAGAAATATTTTCCCTTCTTTTCACTTGCTTTCCCTGGATCTGTTTCATTCTTTTTGAACCATCACAGGATCTTGGCTTACTATTATTGTTCATGCAAGCTATGCTTTGGGTATCCAGTGCAAATAACTGAGGAGTCCAGGATTAGAATTTGCTTTAGGAACAGAGGACTCTCACAGCCCACACCATGCTATCGGAGCTTCATCTTTCCATCTTTCAGTCATAGTCTCTCTTCTTGCTTACCTTTACCCATCTTTGTAAAGTCAGTAGACAATGTGCTTCCCAGTGGCTTTCACATAACCAATCATGCCATGTTTAGATCATTCTTAGATACTGGCCAGCTTTAGGGCTCTTTGCTCATTTTAAAAATAATTTAGAAAATTTGTTTTCAATGTGAACCAATCTGGATCATGTGAACACATCCCCCAACTCCCAAGTTGGAATGATGTGTTAGATGATTCCTGTTCTTTTAGACTAAATGGACTAGGAGAAGGGTGAATCCTAAAAATAACAAGTTATTATTAATAGGATGCACTTCATAAGTTGCTATGTAAATTGAATTAAGCATGTTTGGAAGACAAGAGCAACACACCCATTCCTCTGCAAGACTCTAATGGGTCTCTCCATTCCTCTATGGGTCTCTAATTGTCTTACAGAAAGTTCGGCCCTCATCCCCCATATCCATCCAATAAGGAGGACATGTTTTTGAGAAAAAGAATATATATATTTGCTAACAAAGGAGAAACACAGGGGATTTCTGTCCTAGAGGCTGTGATTCTGATTCAGGCTACATTTCAGGTGTGCCATGATGTGGGTGTGTGTGGGGGGTCCCAATTCACTTGTTAATCTGGGAGATTTCTTAGATCTTCTGGTGCCACCCTGAGGTCTGAATAAAATAACTTCCTTCCTGTGGTGGTATGTGGTCCAGGATAGGTAACCCTACCTAGGATGGGGAGGAAAGGAAATACTCCCTGGCTCACAGATTAGGGAAGGGAAGGGAGAGAGGAAGATTGGGTAGAGAAAGGTGATGGGAGGGGAGGGAAGGGGAGGGGAGGAGGGATAGGAAGGGCAGCAGAATACAACAGACACTAGTATTGCTGTATGTATATCCATGGCTGTATAACCAATGTGATCCTGCAATCTGTACACGTGGAAAAATGAGAATTCATACCCCATTTGAATCAAATGTATGATATGTCAAGATCATTGTATTGTCTTGAGCAACTAATAAAAAAAAAGAGAGAAAGAAATATGTCTGTTTTAAAAATAAATTACAGTGGCAGAGCAGAAAGAACAATATTAAAGTGCACCACTGTTACAATGGTTGTGTCCATGGCTTGTGGGAGGGACTCTAATGAGTCTGCACTTCTGTAGGTGACATCTTAGGCTCTGAAGTCATGATCTGAGTTTCTTGTGGTTGGGATGTTGATGGGTTCAAAGGATGGCTACTTTCCCTGAAATTTTACCCCAGATTGTCTCTAAAGGATTGAAGAGAGAGGGTAGCATCTGTTACTGGATAGAGTATCCCAGGGGCAATAAAGAAGAAGTGTAGATGAGTTTCCTGTGTAAACACGGTTAAATCAGAATTTCAGACAAAGTTTTCCTAATTTTTTCACTATTTAGCTGTTATTTAAATTTAATGAGGCACTCTGTATTTTTATTTGGTAGGCTAGGCAATCCTACTTATAGACTTTTCACATAGCCCCAGACAGAAAAGGATTTCTGATAGTATTTTTTTATTGGAAATACGATAGCATCTATGTTTTCAACCAAACAGGCAGGTTTGTTTTTAGCTCAAGCCATGTCAATAATTTGCTTCTCCCTTGTTTATTCATATAAATTATTACCCAAAGGAAACATTTCTTTGAGAGTAAAAGAATTGTGCTGTTACTAAATACCCCCACAATGATGTGACTCAGGAGTACAGGTTGCACACCACCACAGTACCTTCCCATCAGCTTAGGACTGAATATATATTTATCAGTATTTTTTTTAATATCAAGTGATGAAACTCATTTCAATATAACTTAAAAAAATCCAACTCACATAAATGAAGAGTGTGATTTAATTTATAATGGATCAAAAAATCATTCATAATCAGCAGAATTTACTGTGCCTTCTTCCCATGAATCTACTTCCTCCCAGGTTGCCTTGATTTATATGATTTCAAGATGATTTCACTCTCAACAGGCTTACATCAATCACATTCTACCAGCAAACCACAGAACAAAGTTGCTGCTCCAAGGAAAAAATAAATGTCAACCCTGGCATTGAGATTCTTTGGTTCTGATTGCCTGACTTGGGGTTTATAATCATGCAACTCAAACTGATTGAAGCAATCTATTTTTACAGATAAAGAAAATTAGAAAAAAAGAAAAAAATTAACTTTGTGAGTGAGTGTTATCTATTAGATCAAATATTGAAAATAAACTAAAAATTGGGAAAAATCAGGATTTAGGTAAGACAGATGTGGGAAGACAAGCCTTATGATACCTGTCATTCCCTTTTGCATATGTTTTATTGATGAATATTTATTTTATTATTGTCTTGTTGGCTTCATTTTTGATTATTCCCATACAGAGATAATATAATCAATGATGCTTTTATGATTATATATTTTCACATAAGGATTGTAACATTTTGGTTAACCAAGATGTTATCCATTTTTATTTTGCATAAAATATTTTACCTTGAATTCTGTGTCCTCATTTTCATGTTATCAAAGGCTCTCTTTTAGTTTTCTTCTGCATTTTATGTTTTGTTCCTTTTCAAGTTCAGTATTACAGCATCATTATTTAACTGTTTCTTTGTGTGAATACTATATTGCTATTGATTTGAATGACTTTTATCTTTTTTTCTTCTTTGTTTTTGGTACCAGGGATTGAACTCAAAGCTCTTAACCACTGAACTAAATTCCAGCCCTTTTTAATTTTGAGACAGGGTCTCACTAAGTTGCTAGGGCTGGCTTTGAACTTGAGATCCTCCTACAGCAGCCTCCTGTGCCTCTGAGATTACACGTGTGAGCCACCATACCTGGCAAGAATCTTTTTTTTTTTTCTTGAAGTAAGAGTTGAACCATTCCCAAATCTTCTGAATACTCATATATTTATATTTATTCTTTTTCAATTTTTAAAATTGTTTATTTGTCATGAATTATAGGTCTTCCTATATGAAATAGGATAAACTAATAGTAAAGACTTTGTAGGTAAGTATTGAATGAGCAATATTTGCAACATAGTAAAGATTTATAATTGTCAGGTAAAATCATAAAAGATTTTGCTTCTTTATTTTTCTGTAGTGGTTGAATACACAAAATCATGTTTTTATTCATGTGATGGTTACAATTATTGTTTAACCAATCACATCTTATTATTTTCTTTTTATTTATTTTTTTTCTTTTCATTTTTTTATTGGTTGTTCAAAACAATACAAAGCTCTTGGCATATCATATTTCATACTTTAGATTCAAGTGGGTTATGAACTCTTATTTTTACCCCAAATACAGATTGCAGAATACATCTTATTATTTTAATATATCATAGTAATGTAATGAGTACACATAACTCTCTACTTAGGACAAACCCAGATAATTGAATACCATCCCACCCTAGCTTCCCTTAATCCCATTTTGGTTAAACATATGAAATTCTAGTTATAAACACTTCATTTTTGCAACAGAAAGTAATCCTATTTGAATAATTACTGGTCTCCACACACAATGAAAAGACATTTTAAGATTGCATAATTAGTTTGACTATTTATTGACTTGTTTCTTAAATCCTAGCTCTTTTTCTCTCTTACATTTGAGTTTCTTTATGCTACACTATGTTTTTTTTATAATTTTTTCAAGAAAATTTTGTTGATTAAAATTTTGATTCCTTCTACTCTCTATGATACTTTTGTTTTTTATGTAATAAAATAATAATTTAAGGTGAAAGAAGTCTGCTGCTAATAACTGTTTTCTTTAGAATTTTAAAAAAAAACCCTTTTGGAAGGCAAGTAGATTTTTAATTAATAAATTTGACGCTAACCATTCTTATTTTTTTTTTCCTACTTGAGCAATCTATATTTGGTAAGGGTCGTTAAATTTAAAAAAAAAAACATCTTTATTATTGCTTGAAAGGCACTCTAATCTCAAGATTTGTTCTGTTTTCAGTTTGTAGAAATTCTTCGTTGTTTCTCTAATCATGATGGCTTCTTGTCAACCCACATTGTCATACTCACATTACATTTTTGTTCCTAATTTCTGAGACTTGCTTTATATGTATGTTGGTCTGTTCTGTCTTTTCTCCTTGGCTCCTAACCCTCTTTTCCTTTTCTGCTTCTGTCTTGTGTCCTGGGAGCTTCCTCCAACTTGACTCTCCTGGCAGAATGCCGTCCTCAGGTAAGTCCCTTGAAGGAGCACCGGCTGTTGACTCTTTAGCTCCTGGACTGAGCAGCTCAACAGTGAGGTTTTCCCTGATGGTGCTCTGGTGAGAAGAGGGAGAGAAAGTTGGAACAGCAAGCAATGTCCAAGAGAAGGGAAGTTTTGAGAATTTTTGTGTGTTCCACTGACAGGGCTGTCGTCCATTTGCCCTTCTCTATATTCTCTCAGAGTTATAGGGTTTTCTTATCTATTATCTCTCTCTTCCCACTCCCAGAATGGATGCTTCATCCTTCCACAGCCTTTTAGTTTGCTCAAATAGATAATTCTCAAGTGATTTGTTTAGAGGACCAATTAGCATTAATGTTCAACAACGTATTATTAATTTAACATAATGAACTTTGTATTAAGATGGTAGTGCTCCTCAAGTTGGTCTACAGATTTAACACCATATCCACTGAAATCTTTTCTCAACGAGCTGGTTACAATTTATATAAAAATGCAAAAGAAGCAGAGAGGCCAAAACAACTCGGAAAGGAAGAACGCTGTTGGAAGATATATATTTCCACAATTCAAAACTACCGAGTTTCCCCAGTTGAGGCAATGTGTTAATGATATAAAGACAGACATATAGATTAATTATTAATATCATCATGTCATATTTAAGATAAGTGAAATTCATCAAAACATTTAACTACAATGTTCAAATTCAAGGTATTCAGGATTTATTTAGTATAATTGGACTATGACCTCAAAGAAGACTCTGTCTCATCCTCTTCACCAGCTGGCCCTGGACTCTTCACATTGCTCAGGTTGTTATGGCACAACTGTAATAAATCACTGAGTCAATAAAAGCAGGAGACAGAACCATCTTTATTCACCAGCTGGTGGTCGGGATTCACCAGCTGGCAGGCCAAGGGGCAGGCTGCAAGTCTACGCCCTTTGACCCCCTCCAAGGGTTAGAGCACATCTTTATAGTTCAAAAACCACATTAATCATAAGTGGCTTTGGCAACAGTTCAAAAATCACAATCATAAAAAACATAAAAAATATTCTAAAATCATAAGCAGAAGAGGAAGTGGGTCAAAATGACCCTAGTTGAGTACAAGTTGGAGAATGGTTACTAAAGTCTAGACAATCATTTTCTTACAGGGTAGACTCTCCAAGAAAAACGGGAACCAAAAAGAGAACAATTTTACAATTGTATGAGAAGACCAGAAACATTTGTGTTTATAAGCAGGGCTTGCTAAGCAGGATCAGGATGGCAGAGGTGGAGTTTTCTCATCAGAGAAGCACTTCTTTCATGACATGAAGTCTCAGGGTAAAATGGAGTCTGTTTGATCATTGCCCATAGAGCCGGGCCCATAACACTGTGATACACACAACTGCAGAAAACATTTGTAATTCAAAGGTGACAGCTTTCAAAATTCCTCATGGGAGCTTTTCATGAAAATTAACATGTCATGTTATAAATGACGATATAAACAACACTGCTGACCTTAAACTTTAACTTCAAAATCCACTCTGGGTGCTTGTTGGATTGTTCCTCAATGGCTTTAACATGTAGTAATGTCACAGGAGAAGAGGTGTCTTTGAGGGTCTCAGGAGTTCAGGAGTAAGAGGGGGACAGAACTCAGGACCAGTGGGATTCTTTGCATCCAAGATGGAAAATATTTAATCATGTGCCAGTTAGAGACATAGACAGACGTTTATTTAGGAAAGTAGATATATATTCAAGGGACAGTGAGGCCAATCCCAAGAGAGAGACTTATTTGTATGTAATGCCAAAAATATACACCCAAGCGAAAAAGTGGGCCATCTCAAGAGTGAGAGACTCCTCCTCCATTTAGGCTTCCATATTTATAGAGGGCAATAGTTAGGAGCTGGACTGGAGGTGAAGTAAGGGTGGAATAGAGCTATTTTATTTTATTAATTCATTTAATTTTTAGCACTTGCAATTTCCCTTGTTACTTTGTATAGGCAAGGTCACAGTCCAGGGGCATAGTCGGACTGATGAGGGCTTGTAATGGTTCATAGACGTTTTCTTTATTCCAACTGTTTTATGTTTCCTTTGAGACTAAATCTCTCTCTATACCCCAGTCTCTGTTTCAGTAAGAACACTGCAGTGAGTGTCATAGGCCAGTTGAAGGCTGCATGGAAAGTTTAATTTGTGAAATGTTAAAATACTGCACAGTCTATATTTAATGTGCCTATTATTTAGGGACTCTAATAACCAAAATGTAGACAAATACTTATGGTATTTTTATCCAGAATGATTATTCAATTTAGCTAAGCTTCTCGGAATGAGGGTTCAGAGCTACCCTGGCTGGATTCAGGTCCACTGGTGGGATTTGAAAACTTCCCTTCTTTGAGTAGGCAGCACAAGTCTGCAAGCATTACCCTCCTTTGGATAATCAAGCCTCCTTTGAGTCAAAAGGAATGGCTTCATACGCATAGAGCTTGCATAGAAAACTTTAAATTGGTGTTTGAGAATTAAAAACAAACCATCCCATCTTATTAAGAGTATCTGCTGATTCCAAGATAAAATAAAATCAATGCCAAGATAAAAATGAAGTTTTGCAAGCAGAGGCCACTTCTTCATATCACACTACTGGAATTTATGTTAGAAAGCTAAATAATAACTTCTTAAAGGTCTTTCTATACTCCTAAGAGCCTGGGGTTTAGCATGAACAGTACAAAATTTGTCATCAGAAAAGTCATGTGCAGGTGCCCATCGCAAACCTCACTTGTTAATGTGTCTGCTCAGACAAGACAGCGATTCCTTTCCTCACTATTTTTGAAGGAATTGTCTGATGCAAGGCATGGAAACCCCCGTTGTTGAACCATAGGGAAAAGAAATTAATGTATTGGCCCAGATACAACAGTATGAAAAAGATTAAGTTCAGAGTTCCTCTCAGGGGTTATTATAAGATTTAAACTGCATTCTGTGTATGTGTGTGTGTACTCTGAACAGAAAGAGCTGTGATTTTCTCTGTGCAGTGGCTTTATGTCTAACATTAATTTAACCATATAATGTGACAAAGGGCGAAATATCCATCTTTTAGTTACTTCTATTTCACATTCTCTGATGGCCTCTGACCAGAACAGTAGCTTGGGCGGCATGCCCATTCCACAGACCACTGTTCCTGCTACTCATAGGAGGCATAGGGACCAAGCCAGTTAGGGTGAACTGACTCATGATGAGAAAGGCAGCATTCTGTGATTATCATACCCCTCAGGGGAATAAAAGAGGCAGGTAGACACTTGGGGATACAAAACAATCAATAGATACCATACATGTATTATTATCCACTATCTGTTTAATTACAATATGAGGCTCTTATCACTATAGCAAAAGCTGAATGAGGTAGAATACATGAAGGGTTTTTTGAAGGTGGGGGTTCCAGGGATTAAACCCAGGGGTGTTTAACCACTGAGCCACATCCCCCACACCTATTATTATTATTATTATTATTATTTTGAAAGAAGGTCTTGCTAAGTTGTTTAAGGCCTCACTAAGTTTCTGAGGCTGGATTTGAACTTGTGATTTTCCCACTTCAGTCTAAGGAGACACTGAAGGGTTTTAAAACCTGTAATGCAGTCATATGATTTGAGATGCCTATAATCACATGGTTACAGGTATTTAAAATAGAGCAGTCACTATTTCGGCCACTAGATGGCACTCAAGTATAATAGGAATATCAAAATGCTGTTCCTAAAAACAAGCAGAAAACGTTAGGTATTTTTAAAGTGGCCTTCAAAGAGCCAGAAGGCAAAATGTAAAACAGTTTTAAGAGCAGTCTGTTTATATCTGGAAAATAGCATGATGTATTTCGACTTCAATTGTTTTCTCAAATTGATTACATCACTCATTCAAAAAAGCATGTGCATGTGCGCTAGAAGTCCAAATTTTTCTTTTTACTTCTAAAAAATAGCGTTATTGGCATGCGTAATTTACATATCATGAAGGCTACTATTTAATGCGTATAACTCAGTGGGTTTTAATATATTCAGAGTTGTGCCACCATCGCTATAACCTAATTTTAGAACTTTTTTCTCACTCCTAAAAGAATTCTGTCCCCATTAGCAGTCACTCCCTGTTATCCTGGCTGCTTGCCCCTTTCTTCTGCCCGAGGCAACTACTAATTCACTTTTTTTCCCTAGAGATATTCTGATCCTAGACAGGTGTCTAGTTTTTAACCAAATCATCTGAAGTTTGAGTTTTCTGTCAGAGGAATCAGCATACAGCCAGTGTTTGCTCACAGAGCGACGTGATGGCTGTTCTCACCGGCTCACTCATTTCTTCACCCACTTCCTCATTTTGTACACCTGCAAAACGTATTATTCCACTTATTCTTTGTCCAAGTAGAAGAGTTTGTGCCTCACTGGGAACTCAATAAGGGTTCCTTTCCAGTTGTATAGAGAAAAGAAAAATTGCTGAATTGTGGATTTTCATGCATTTTGTGTTCCAAAGGGGTAGTAGTAGCCAATGAAAATTCCTCATCAGATAATAATACTAATAATGATCAATGTTTATTGAAAACATATGATGACATGCTTGTCAGTGTTTTGAGAACTTAATGTGTAACATTAAATTTAAGGTAACTACTTTTTAAAAGCATATTAATGTCAATTTCATAAAGCTGCTTTGAATGAGATAAAAAATATGAGTGTTTTGAAATCTCTAATAAGCCGTGATATATTATTCTATTACCCTAAATTAATTATTTATGTTCTTCCTTTGTGACTTTTCAGATGATAATAAAACTGAGGTATAGTTTTATTCAACTAGGAAGTGAAATCATCCTAATTCACACTCCGGTAATTTGTTTTTCAGCCTTAAACATAATAATATGAACTGATATAAACTCGTAGACTTTGATGTGGAAGAATTATTAGCTTGCAATTTTAGTCCTGTTGCACTAACTGAAATATAAATATTCAATACATATTTGCAGAATGATTGCAAATTATTTTTTGCAATTTGTTTTTGTTTAATAAACATTTGATTTTGAGATGTATTGTTATTTGTTCAACATAAGTTGGACAAAAGATTTTTTGGGGGGTTATTGATTTTTTAAAAAACAAATGACAGCGGAATGTGTTACAATTCTTATTACATATATAGAGCACAATTTTTTATATCTCTCTATATAAAGTATGTTGACACCAATTCATGTCTTCATACATGTGCTTTGGATAATGATGTCTATCACATTCCACCATCCTTGCTAACCCCCTGCCTTCTCGATTTCCCTCCCACCCCTCTGCCATATCTATAATTCATCTATTCCATGCCCCCCACCCATGCCATCCCACTATGAGTCAGCCTCCTTATATCAGAGAAAACATTCAGCATTTGTTTTTTGGGGGGATTGGCTAACTTCACTTAGCATTAATTTCTCCAATGCCATCCATTTATCTGCAAATGTCACGATTTTATTCTCTTTTATTGCTGAGTAATATTTCATTGTGTATATATGTCACATTTTTTTAATTTATTCATCCACATATGGGATTTTGTTAGCTATTGTGAATTGTGCTGCTATAAACATTGATGTGACTGTGTCCCTGTAGTATGCTATTTTAAAGTCTTTTGGGTATAGACTGAGGAGAGGGATAGCTGGGTCAAATGGTGGTTCCATTCCCAGATTTCTAAGGAATCTCCATACTGTTTTCCATATTGGCTGTGCCAATTTGCAGTCCCACCAGCAATGTATGAGTGTACCTTTTCCCCCACATCCTTGACAACACTTATTGTTGTTTGTCTTCATAATAGCTGCCATTCTGACTGGAGTAAGATGATATCTTAGAGTAGTTTTGATTTGCATTTCTCTAATTGCTAGTGATGATGAACATTTTTTTCATATATTTGTTGATTGATTGTATATCCTCTTCTGACAAGTGTATCTTCAGGTCGTTGTCCTATTTATTGATTGGATTATTTGTTTTTTTGGTGCTTACCTTTTTGAGTTCTTTATATACCCTACAGATTGTGCTCTATCTGATGTGTGAGGGGTAAAAATTAGACAAAGGTCCTAAGAACATGCATTGGAGAAAATATGGCATCTTCAACAAATGGTGCTGGGAAAACTGGAAATCCATATGCAACAAAATGAAATTAAGCCCCTATCCCTCACCATGCACAAAATTCAACTCAAAGTGGATCAAGGACCTAGGAATTAAACCAGAAACTATGTGTCTAATAAAAGAAAAAGTAGGCCCTAATCCAAAGAAGACTTTTAAGAAATAGTTGGTTACCTCTGTTGAACAAAAATCTGGCTGCCCAACCCACTTGTTGGTTCATGTCTCTAATACTAGAGGCTTGGAAGGCTGAGGCAGGAGGATTGCAAGTTCCCAGGCAGCCTCAGCAACTCAGCGAGACACTGTCTCTAAATAAAATATTACAAGAACAAAATTGGGTGATGCCTCAGTTGTAAACCACCCTGGGTTCAATTCCTGGTACTGCGCCTGCACACATACACATATACAAACACGCTTGAATAAATAAATAAACTGTCTGCCCTTAAAGGAAAATTTCCAAAAACTGATTTCATGTTTAAATTCTCTGAGAAAACAAAACTAGTTTTTTATGTAATAATTAGATTTTGTGAATTGTAAAGAACTATATTCAACAAGTTTATGCAGACAATACATGTGCCTCTGAAATCTTCCAGATGGTCATTAGAGCTCCAAGTCTGGAGACATACAGAGTCTTGTAAACACACAGAATGATATGTGGCAACCATAAATTGTTGGGGAAGTGTGGAGGGAAGATCTAAGTGAGAGCAGAATGTGAATTGTGGATATGGTTTGGACAGTCTCCCTAGGAAAAATGTATCTGAATAGTTCTAATGGTCAAATAGAGAGCAGTTAAAAAGGATGAGGAAAGATTTGAAGGCAGGTCAAACATATGTAGAGCATCTTTGAGGACAAGCCTGGAGAAGGTGTGGTGGCCGGAGCTGAGTGTGCATAGTGAGGTATAGAGATGGAAATGATGTTGGAAAGGTAGGAGAATCCACATTACGTAGGTTATTTTTATGTTGTACTTCCAGCCACAAAGAGAATCCATCAAAAACTTCATACATGGAATGGATATCATCAAATATATTTTTTTTCCAGAGAGATACCATGATGAACTTAATATAACCCCCCTAACATCCTTACACTAGAATTGCATCCCCAGTGTCGTGGTATCCAGAAGTGGGATTTTAGGGAAGCATATAGGTCATGAGGGTGGAGATCTCCTGATTGGCCCTAGCAGCACTATAAGAAGAGACTAATTGTTCTCATAAGGCTCTCTTTGTCTGCCATGTGAAGATAAAAGGAGAGATTGACATTCTTCAGTCCAGAAGAGAGCCCTTTTCAGAACCCAACCATCCTGCTGCCCTGGTCTCAGACTTACAGCCTCCACGATAGGAAGGAATACATTCTGTTGATATGTCATGCACATATGGGATTTTCTTACTGTCTCCCAAACTGACTAAGATGGGTAACTTTAGTTGAATTTGGGAGAATAATATTGAAAGAACCCAATGGTTCCTGAATAGCCAATGAAGATATTGTTATAATATCTTAAGGGAAGATATGTGAAGAATTGAGCCAAAACATAGGTATATGGAATAATACCAAAAGATTTAAGATAAATTAAAAAATTAGAATTAGCTAAACTTAGTGATTTATTAAATATGGGATATGAAAGAAAATGGACATTCTAAACTAACACCTAAGTGTTGCTTGGCCAATGGGGCAGAAGATGACATCATTAACAGATATGAGAAGCACATGAAAAGGAACAGGTGGTAGAAGGGTTGAATAGAGGTGAGGGTAGATATAACTTCCAGGTTGTAATGGGACAACCAAATGGGGATACCTTGTTATCAATTTGATATAAGAATGTTGATGTAGGAGATAAATTAGGGCATCAGATAAACTGTTCAGAGATAGTTATAATAACAAAAGCAGATAAAACCTACTTGAACACATTTCTCACTTTCTTGGCAAATTCATGGTCACTCTTTACATCTTGGTCATACTTCTTTTTCTTCCATAAATTCTTTTCTGCTTCTTTAAGGTGGGCACAGATCTGAGATAGTACATGGTGCTCCCACATGGTCCAGCAGTCACCCCCTTGACTTAAAAGAGTTTACTATCAGGTCTCCATGTATGCTGGGCTATGAATAGAGACCATATCTTTTACAAGACCAGCAAAGTTTCTGGCACATAATGAGTGTTCAGAAATATATCCAGAACTTATCTTTCTCACTGACTTCTTTTTTAAAATAATCTCACACTTATTACAATGGGTATCATCAAAAAGACAAAAGATAAGTATGATTGAGGATGTGAAAAGAATGTACTCTGGGATACCATTGGTGAAAATGTAAATCAGTAACCAATCTGGAAAGCAGGATGGAGATTCCTCAAAAAATTAAAATTAGAACTACTGCTTGATACAGCATTTTTTTGGGGGGGAATATATCTATCTCCAAAATAAATGAATGTAAGATGTTGAAGAGATATCTGTGCTCTGATGCTCATTGCAATATGATTCACAATAGCCAAGATATGGGACCACTCTAAGTGTCCATTAACAGATGAATTAATTGAGAACACACACACACACACACACATACACACACACACACACACCATATTTATTCTTAAAAAAAGGAAGAAACTTCTCCATTTGTGGCAACATGAATGAATCTAGAGGGAATTACACTAAGTGAAATAAGTCAGAACAATAAGACAAATAACACATGATCTAGCATACATTTGGTCTCTAAAAGAAAGGAGCTAATGGAAATAAAAATAGTTGAGTGGAGTTTTCAGGGCCTGAGGTGTCCGGGAAGATTGAGGGAATGTTGGTCCAAGGATGTGAAGTTTCAGTTCTGCAGGAGGAAAATGTTCTGGAGTGTCCATGGTTAATAATAATGAATGGCATATTTGAAAATGCTACACAAGTAGATCTTAAGTGGTCTCCCCAAAACAACAGCCATGATGTAAGGTGATAGATGTGTTAATTATCTTCATTGTGGTCATCATTTTACAGAGTAGGCCAGTGTAAACCCACCTCAAATATCACATTATACTTCTTAAATATGTACAGTTTTATTCTCAGCTTTACTTCAATAAAGCTGATGAAAGAGACACGTGTGTAGATCTAATCTTTTGCAAAAACCCCAAATGACTTTGAACACATTATTAGCAATATAAAATGTAGCACAATAGGAGGTGATGTCAGTATTCTAGATTCTGGAACATGGACTTGTACAATGTTATATATTTTGGTATTAAATAGTCTTATTTTAAGGTCAGTAATGCTTAAAATCATCAAACTTCTAAACTGTTAATGAAAACTAGATGTTTTTGAATCTTTAATGGAGCTGTTTATGTACTGTTAGGATGGCCCTACTTGACCTTTCATTTTTGGTTTATTGTGAATCATTAAAAGAATTTCAAGCAACACTTTCAAAAACTCCAAACTGTTAGCATAACAACTTACATCATTATTTATTATTTCATCTTTCCATTGAGAAATCTTCGTACTAAATTGAGTTCTT
Organism: Urocitellus parryii; assembly: GCF_045843805.1. Lineage (NCBI taxonomy): Eukaryota > Metazoa > Chordata > Mammalia > Rodentia > Sciuridae > Urocitellus > Urocitellus parryii. The sequence goes on along the minus strand of NC_135539.1, from coordinate 71,380,444 downwards.
AAAATATTGCTAGCTTATTTAGAAACATAGCACTTAGGATGCCTCATGATATATTAACTGCTTTGCCTTATTTCTTTGCTGGCAAGAGTACATAGTAAACTAGATGCAATTTTACTAAGGAATTGAGAAACTTGGTAGTTTTTATTCATGGTATTTAAAAAGACAAATGATTGTGAATGAAACTGACGACTATGATATTTTACATAGCAAACATTAGAAAAATGATTTAAAAATTCACTTAAAGTAAAAGACAGTCTCTGTAGTCTCATAAAGAGAAGGTTTAGGATCTGGAGGCTCAGATTCTTCTAACTTTGTCATTTATGTCGAAAACTGCTTTGAAATTCTTGTATGAAAAATGCAAGTCACAAAGTTAAGGCATTTCACAAATAAGGAGCTATATGGTATGTTTATTTTAGCAATGGTCCTTCTAACTTTTTCAAGAGATTATTCCTCATTTAGTTACTTACTGTGTTTTCCACTTGCCTTGTTAGAATGGAGTTCACAGAAGCATCAAACAAACAAGTTATTTTTTGATACCTTCTTCTCTATTGCCAATAGCAGTTCCCCATGGTGATGGAGGTTCTGCATGCTCTTTCAGTTTGCTCTCTGGCTCATGCTTCCCAACATTCTTATCTCATCTGTTCTGAATACTTTTCCCATGAAACAATTTAAGCAGAGCCTGGGAGACTGGGATAATGTACAGAATTTCTCTGCATCTGTGACGTGTCAGTCTGAGACCAGGCAGGAAAGGATGGACTACTCATATCTGATAATTGAAGATATCATACTGAAAATCTATTAGAGAGGGGTGGGCAGGGTTTAAGAAACTCGGTTTGGGCTACTGCATCACTCCTGAACTAGGAATATCAGGGAGATTTTTTTGACTTGTAGACACAGGTAGATGTGGAACAGTAGAAGATGGCTTCATTATGGGAGTTGTGGCCTTGGACAGAAGAATGCCAAGCTGTGGCTTATTGGCAAAGGAGCTGGAGAACTAATCACCCCAACTTCACTCCCTTCCCACCCTCTGTTCTGATGCCATACCTATGGTTGATGGAATCCCTCCTCAATCTATAAGACAATGCAGTGTCATTGATGCAATCATAAATACTCACACTGTAGAGAATGGTGGAGATCAAATCTAGTGAGTACATGAGAATAGGCAGAACACAGGTTTATTGCCATTGTGAATTCTAAGGTCCATTTCCTGTCAAGATGCAGTGATTATAATAACTCAAGTTTCTACCAGAGAAAAACAACTGATAATAAGAGTAGTTATCTACCTATGTGTCTCTCTCTCTAGCTATCTAGATGAACAAACATGGAAGGATAGATGTATATAGACCTACAAAGTTAAAATGATAGATGACAGGTAGATAGGTAGGTAAATCGATAGATAGATAAATGGAGCTGTGGTTTGGATATGAATGATCCCCCAAATTCGTATGTTAAAACTAAATCACTAATGTGATGGTATTAGGAAGTGGAGCCACTGAAAGTCATAAGATCATGAGGGCTGAGTCATGAATGGAATTGGTGCCCTTATAAAAGAGACTGGATAGAACTCCCTGGTCTCTCACCATGTAAAGACAGTCATTTATGAACAAGGAAGCAGGTCCCTCTGACACCAAGTCTGTTAGTACTTTGATCTTAGACATCCCAGCCTCCAGAACAATGAAAAATAAATTTCTGTTGTTTATAGAGTACACATGGATTAAGAAGGAGATAAAAAGAGAGATTGCAAGGAATTAGTTGGCATGATTGTAAAGGTGGGCTAGGAAAGTTCAAACTGCATAAGGCAGATAATCAGTAAGGACAGGATAGAAACTTTGGGCCAAAAGATGAAGCTGCAAGGAAACTTCTTTCTCAGGGAAGCTTCAGTTCTGCAAATAAAGTGCTACGCCTGATGGATCAAGGTCACTCAGACTAGCAAGGATTATTGTCTTTATTTAACATAAACTGGTTGTTTATAATTATTTTTAACCACATCTACAAAATATCTTCACAGCTACACCTAGATTATTGTTTGGATAATGAACTTCAGACTAGAAGCTAGATAAAATTACATAAATGAACCATCCAATGATGGAGTATGAACACTGAAATGACAAAGACTGGTTCTTCAATTGTCTTACTCATGACACCAATGTCAAGGTCCAGGAATAATGAGGAGAGAAGATGGAGAAAGAGTGGAAACTCTTTCCATGCATAACTGTTATCAAAAGATAATATGCTATTTTATCCAGATGTATTCATAGTAATTTGGGCCCTGCAAAGAGTCCTTCTGATTTCACCACCAAGTCATAGAAAGGCCATTCCTGAAACATTGTCATGTGAAGAAAAGATCCTAGGCATGGAAAGTGATTCGCATCTGGATGCTGTTCTGGTTAAAGAGGAAGTCAATGCCAATTAGACACTACCCTCTTCAGAAGCTTAAATGGTATAGGGATATTATAGCAGTGGAGTTGGTAAAAATGAAAACAAGGTTAAGTGGCAGGTAGGGAGGAGCCCTGGCACCATGAAAACCCCAAGGATGGAGGACTGAACTCAACCAGAGGCTGGGCTTCTGGAATAAAATGATGTTAAGGAGAAAGAAAGGGAAAATGAGACCAAGATGATCAGTTAATGAGAAAGAAAGGGAAAATGAGACCAAGAACGTCGTGGTTTGTGAAGGGAAGGACATGCTCTGGAGAACTGAGCAGGGTAATGTTGCTGGAGCAAAGTCGTGGTATGGGAACTGAATGTCTCTTTATACACAATTTACACCAAATTTCTATTTTATTCTTCCTCTAGGAATGACCTCATATTCTCTTGTTTTCCCTATTAAAATTCTAAATTTTATTTATTTCTTTGACTTACACAACAAGGTTCATCAGAAAATTGCCACTGAAAAATGAAACTGTCCTCAGATTAAGGAACATATACAGGAGAAACAAAATAGAAGAAAAGCTCATGTTTTGATATACTATCTTGAGATTCTTAAATTCATGCCCATTGGATTAAAAAAGAAGATGTCTACTGGCAAGAAGAGAAATACTCCATATGTCACAGAGGGCTCCTCTGGAGCTTGAGTTGCATTATTTCTTGGAGAAGGGCACATGTACTGGATAGGTGGTTGGGTAGAAAGGGAGACTTGTGGCATGAATAAAGAAGTACAATACTGGGAAAGAACTCTCAGAGGATAGAGAGTAGAATTTAGTCTTTCCAAGAAAAAACAACTTAGGAAAAAAAATCAAAGTAGATAGAAATATATATCATTTCAAGAAGAAAAACTAAAGCTAGAAACGAGCATAAATTTATAGAGTGGCCCATTTAAATATGTTAAAGATGATTTAAAAGTTAATCTGGAGATGTTATTATCTTTTAAATGAGTTAAAAAGTATCAATTATCCAGAAGAAATGTTTAAAAATATAATCCATAAAAGAAAAATAGTCAGCAACATAATACAAAATCTATACTAGAGCAAATGTGGTACCATCTTTTTGAAATTTATTGTGTTTCTTTTGAAATGACAATGCTCAGTGTTTGTAACAATGTGGGGTAAAAGACTGTTTTACACCATGATAGTGAGAATGCAAATGAGCATTTATTATTTTTTTGCAAGTATTATTGCACTACGTTATTTAAAAGTTTTCATATTTTTTTGAAGAAATTTCATTTTCAGTTGTTTTATTTTCAGGAATTAGAGATATGCTTCCAAACATTTAAAATAGAGCATGTGTTGTACTCTTGTGTATTGCATAAAGAAGTCGAAAAAGTTTAAATGTTAAAGACAGTGTATTGAAAATAAGAGGTTTCACAATTTTGTGCATTATGGTATTTCATCCACAATCATACTATTTGGTAGAGACTATTATTCTTCACATTTATACAGAAAAGGACTCAGTCTTAGAAAGGCGAAGTGACAGCTGGAATCATAAAGCTATTTCATCTCTGGAAGCAACCCAAGTTCTCAACCAATGTTCAATCCTGTCTTCTGTGTAGAACACACCCATTAAAATCATACCATAAAAGAATATTGTTCACATTGAGCATGTCCCAAGATGTCATGTTAGATGAAAATAATGATGTACATATCAGTATATTGAGTGTGGAGCATCAGTTTTAAATATACAAAAATTAAAAGCACATTCACTGTCCTATTTGAAATTGCTTTACAGAATCACAAACATTTGCAGTATAAAAAGTGTTTCTAAAGTCAGGGAGGAGGGGTGTCTCTTCATGATGCTTTTTTACAAGTGTTCCTACCAATACATAATCCTCTCCTCTGACTGTGGATGGGACCTAAGATTTGCTTCTGATCAACAGAGTGTGATAGCATGTCAATTCTACAGTCATGTTCTGTAGTACTTCTGAGCTTCTGGGAGCCTAAGAGTAGACTCTGGGCATTGACAGGTCTCCCATCCTACAACCAAAAGAGATTAGATTCCAATGACAACTTCAGTAAGTCTGAAGGTGGATTCACTGCCAATCTCTTTCCCCATGAGAACACAGCCTAGTCACTTCCTTGATCACAGATTTGTGAGAACTTTAGCAGATTCAGCTATGCTGTACCTGAACCTTCGCTCAAAGAAATGGTGAGATAATACATGTGTGTTGTTTTAGGCTGTTATGTTATGGTAATTTGCTATATACACATAGGCACTTTTGGCACCCCTATTCAGCTCCAAGTTGCTAGGTATAATTTTATCTATTTGCAGTTGGGTAACCTATTCAGATGTGTCAAAAACTGTCTCAAGTGCTTTACATATACTACTTGTTAAGTCCTAGTGACAATCTATGATGTAGTTGTTGTTATTATTATTCCTATTTGCAATTGAAGGAACTGAAACATTAAAAGTTCTGTGCAATAGTTGTTATTATTATTCCTATTTGCAATTGAAGGAACTGAAACATTGAAAGTTCTGTGCAACTAGAGCAGATTATGCTTAGTGAAGCCAGCCAATCCCTAAAAAACAAATACCAAATGTCTTCTTTGATATAATGAGAGCAACTAAGAATAGAGCAGGTTGGAAGAGCAGGAAGAAAAGATTGATATTAAACAGAGACACGAGATGGGAGGGAAAGAGAGAGAAAAGGGGAATTGCATGGAAATGGAAAGAGACCCTCATTGTTATAAAAAACTACATAAAAGAGGTTGTGAGGGGAATTGGAAGAAAAAACAAGGAGAGAAATGAATTACAGTAGATGGGATAGAAAGAGAAGATGGGGTGGGGGAGGGGGATAGTAGAGGATAGGAAAGGTAGCAGAATACAACAGTTACTAGTATGGCATTATGTAAAAAGGTGAATGTGTAACCGATGTGATTCTGCAATCTGTATTTGGGGTAAAAATGGGAGTTCATAACTCACTTGAAACTAATGCTTGAAATATGATATGTCAAGAGCTTTGTAAGGTTTTGAACAACCAATAAAAAAAATTAAAAATTAAAAAAATACCAATTTTTTATCTCTTTTATTTATTATAACTTTTAAAAATTGAAAATAATTTTTTTCACACACTATATAAAATATCTGAGACTAAAACCTACAAAGGGAAAACAAAATTGAAGTAAGAAAGCTAGAACATTTTCCTGATAGGTTAAAAGATGACTTAATAAATTGAGATTTAATCTATACTCAACTGATTTTTGACAGAGGCTCCAAAATCACACTTTGGAGAAAGAACAGTCTCTTTAGTAAATGATGTTGGGAAAACTGTATTCATATGTAGAAGAATGAAACTACACTCCTATTTCTCAGAGTATACAAAAATCAATGCAAATGAATGCTGAATAAAATACATATATGAGACCCATAGGTAGGAAACTACTAGAAAACATAAGGGAACTGTTTCAAGACATTGATCTGTTTTAGGTGATATGACCCCAAAAGCAGAGGCAACAAAAGAAAAAATTTACAAATGGGATTGGATAAAAGTTTCTGCACAGCAAGGGAAACAATTCAATTGAGACTTAAAAGGGGCTGGGGCTGGGGCTCAGTGGTATAGTGGTTGCCTAGCATTTGTAAGGCACTGGGTTCCATCCCCAGCTACACACACACAAAAAAAAAAAAAAAAAAAAAAAACCAACTAAACTAAACTAAATAAAAGAACATAAAGTTATTGTGAACATCTACAACCTAAAATATTTTTTTAAAAGATTTAAGAAACAACCTACACAGCAGGAGAAAATGTTTAGAAATGATTTCACAAGGAATTAAAATTTAGAATATACAAGGGAGTCAACTCAAGAGCAAACTAACAACAACCCCATTAAAAATGGGAAAATGATCTGATTAGTCATTTCTCCAAAGAAGAGAAACAAATGCCAACAAGTGTACAAAAATATTCAACATCACTAATCATCAGAGAGATGCAAATCAAAACCACTATGGAATGCTATTTCACCCTGGTTGGAATGGCTATTTCAAAAGAGAACAAAAAAATGCTGGTGAGGATGTGAAGAAAGAGGAACTCTCAGACACTTTCAGTAAGAATGTAAATTAGTATAGTCATTATAAAAATGGTATGGAAAATTCTCAAAATATTAGCCATAGAACTACCATGTGATCCAGCAATTCCACTAATGGGTATATATCCAAAGGAAAGCATGTCAGTAGATTGAAGAGACCTCTGCACTCCCATGTTTATTGCAGGGAGTTCATTATTCACCAATAGCAAATCTTTGGAATCAACTTAGTCACCCATGGACAGATGAATAAAGTGTGATATATATGCACAATGTAATATCATGCATTCATTAAAAGAATAAAACTCTATCATTTGTAGCAACATGGATGGAATTGGAGGACATAACATTAAGTGAAATAAATCAGAGAAAAACAGGTATCATGTTCTCAGTCACACGTGGAAGCTGAAGAAATTACTCTCATAAAAAGTAGGGAACAGAAAAATAGTTATCAGAGGCTGAGAAAGGTGGGAGTGTGGAGGTGGAAATGTGAGAGGATGATTGATGGCTACGGTTGTGCAATCACATAGGAAAAATAACTTCTAATTTCTGTAGCACAGCAGGGTAACTATGGTTGACAATATTTAATTGTATATTTCAAAATAGCTAATAGCAAGGAGTTGGAATGTTCCCAGCCCAGAGAAATGATCCATGTTTGAGGAGATACATATAGCAAATATCCCGAATGATCATTACACACTTTATAAATGTTTTTAAATATCATAAAGTACCTCATACATATGTAGTTATTGTGTTAAATAAGAACTAAAATAAAAATAAAATATAAATTGAGAAACATATGTTTCTGAATGAAAAGATTTAAAAAACCCCAAATTTAATTAAACATTGAAATATTGCAACAGTCAGAGTTCCTCTAAAATTAATCCACATATTCACTCTAATCACAATCAAAATCTCTACAGGGCATTTTAAATAAAAATTAACAGTTTGATTCTATAGTCCAATCTGGAATGACAATGTATAAAACAAATCAATTAATTAAAAGAAAAATCTAAAAATTAGAGTAAATGCAGAATAATATCTTGGCCATAATTTCATTAGGAAAAATCTTGCTATAAAAGACTTGTACTCCCCAAACTGCAAAGATTAAAGACAGATATGATTATGTAAAAATATGAAACATCTATGAATCCCTATGAAGAAAGATTTGGTTGTGCCAAAATCCATGCAGGGAGAAGTATGAGCTACATAATATCCAAAGAACTGGCATCCTTCTGCCAATCAATGCCTTCCACAGCACAAGTAGCAAGGATCACATCAGCTAGCTCTTGGCATCCCAGTGCTTTCTGTCTTCTGGATACTAACTCTGACTTCAGTGATCTTTGTGCTTCAATTCTTCTAATGGTTTTTCAAGTCGATAAATCCCTCCATCAAATTCTTTCCCTCTTAAAATACTATGATAGTAGTATTATCCTGACAGATCCTGATTGATAAGAGATTTTGCTAAAGATACACAGGGGTTAGCATTTATCTTATTTCTTGTTATAGCAACTTCATAGGACTTGAATATCATGCAGATAAATGGCAAGTGAGAGGTCCCACCCTCTGGTTTACTTGCTTTTTTTTGTTGTTGTTGTTAAGCAGGATGACTAATTCCACCCCCCTCACACTTCCATCTTTATATCCAATCTCATTCTCATTTCTTTTTATTATTCTTTTGTGGTACTGGGGGTTCAACCCAGGCACTTCTACCACTGAGATACACTCTCTGTCCTTTTTCTCCTTTCTTATAAGATAGGGTTTCACTAAGTCCCTGAGGCTGGTCTTGAGCTTGAGATGCTCCTGACTCAGCCTCCTGGAGTGGCTGGGATTACAGGCGTGCAGAATGGCACCCAACAGCCCATTTTATTTATGAGAACAACATGTGTAGAATAATATTCAAAGTTCCTTTCTTCCTTTCCAGGGACTTTCTATGAGATACATAGTTCCCTTGTTCCTACAAAAACATAGATTTTGAAAATTTTACTTAGCAGAAGTTTCATAGTCCATTTTCTGTGCCATGCACACTTGACTTTTAGACTTGTTAAAGAATTAGCACAGAATTCAAATTATAGTTTTTCCCCAATATTTCTTTAGTATTCTTACCCTAGGCTTAATGGTTTTATCTTCTCCACAATTAGGGAAAAAATAGACAAAAAGAACAAAAAGAAAGAGAGAGAAAAGAAAACCACTTTCTTCTATTTTTGGATGCATATTTTGATTGTGTGTCACTACTTTTTTTAAAAAAATCTTTACTAGATAGAATTGTGAATAATTATTAACTTTATTTGATTATCTCTCATAGATAAAGCTTGTATTTCTTTTTCACCTTGCCAAGAAATTATAGCAAATTGTAAGCTCATTCCTCACCCTTTCTCTTTTTTTTTCTTTTCTTGTTAAGAATGTCTCCTAAGTCATCTGAAGATAACAATTATTAAAAATCTAGTTTAATGAAGAACAGTCAAATGGAATTCGGGAAGGCCTCTGTCTATTCAGAAATAAGTGAAAATTGGCTTGTTTTCAACTTAGGAAGGACAAAAGAAAGTCTGCAAATTATTAAGAGGGGTACATAATATCTTTATAACCTTACAAAACAATGTTTAAAATGGAGTAACTCTTAAGCTACCATCTTGAGCAATTTAGAATAAAATGCTTCATAGTCCTTAGATTTAAACTTTACTATGTTTAAATTAATCTATTTTATATTTCCCCATCATCTAAAACACACACATATAAGTGAAGATATAGAAAGCAAGGATTTCTCCCACCATGAGCTTTTTTCCTTTTTTCCCATAGAGAAAAGCCTGCTCTCAGGGATACCCCTTAGCATCCAGCAGAGGGAAGTAGAAAACCTTCCCAAGCCCTGCTGCTTGGCTTCTTTGTTTCTGCTATTTTAACTTTTGTGTATAGAACAATCATTGAGCTGTCAAGCCAAATTAGCACAGAAATGCATGGAATCTGTTCATTCGAAGCCACCTCCTTTCTCCAAAAAATTATTCTGCAGTTTCCTGCAGCAAATCCAGTTATGAAAAAGATATTCACATGTTCTATATTAATTTGATAGAATATATGAAAAGGCAAAGAAAAGCAATGTTGCCTTCGAAATTGCTTGCATTATTTATATAGGAAATTCTTTACTGTAGAAAGTTTCTAAGATATGATCAAACTGGACTGGTCCCAGGTTTCTTCTTTAGTGACTTAGCATCTAATATTATGTATATTATTTTGTTCTAAGGCTTTTCCAGTGAAAAATGAAGAATGAAAATCATTGCAGTTGACTTTCCCTTACCATAGTTTTTCATTGACTATGTAGTATAATTTTTTTTTGAGAATTGTGCTAGTTAGGAAGACAAAAAAGAAAAAAAACAAGAAAAAGTTTATAAAATTTTTCAAGTTGTTCAAAGTCTATGCAGTTTTTTTTATTGAATCTCCCATAAATGTCTGCTTAGAAATTACTAAAGAATTTCATAACACATTTTATACATTAAATGAAAATACCACAATTTGCTTCTTAATTTCATTTAACCCTCAAGGAATATATGAAATTAAATTCATGATGCTTACATTCCGGTTAGGTTGCAAACTTTCCAGTATTCTGTGGTTATTATGTGCCTTTACTGAGGAGTAGAGAGCATTAAAGAAAACATTTGGAAATCCATGTATGACTATGAACTGGATGTGCTGTGTTGTATGCTGCTGAAAATGTTATGGTACCCTGAAATACCTGAATGTAAACAATAGAAAACAACATTAGCTAATTTAGGCCATGAAGTATTTCATTAAAAGAATACTGGATAACTGAAAAAAATCTCTGAAAGTGATGGAGGCACAGGCCTGAAGTCCAAGAAGGAAGGAATGCATTTAGGTACATTGTGGAAGCTAGTTCCATAAACACACCTTTGTAATGACATTACCAGCAGCAGCGATGCCAGAGACCCAGTGCTGCACAAAGAGCTGCTGTCACTGCTCTAGCACCTGAAATGAGTTTCTTCTCTTCCCACTGTCCTCGCCATGCATTTTTGTGCATTTGTACTTATAGCATTACTAGTTTATATTTCAAAAACCTAAGTTAACCTACCAATTGCTACAGCCTAGATAATACATCTGTACTTCGCCAGCAATGAACAGAAAAATTTTCATTGTTGATGTTGCCATAGTGGTAGGTTTTGCTAACTCAGGTGTAGATTCCCCAAAAGAATAGGGTATTCACAACAGGTGACAAAACTCATTGGCATATATCCACAGCATATGCTCCTTAGCTGCTGAAATATATTTATGAAATATCTGTAACTTACACACGAGGTGCCAGTCCCTAAGTGTAGTTGCTGAAGATATAGTTGTGATAAAAGTCTTTGCCATTGTGGAGTTTACATTCAGGCAAGGGAGGAAAAACAAACACAATAAATCATATGAATTATTAGATTATATAGTTTTGCTATATAGTAGAAAGAGAAATTATAATGCTTAAAAAGTACATTTAAGAGAAATTGAGACATAGGCAAAGAGAGAGAGAGAGAGTGAGAATGGAGTTCTCAGCTAAGGAAACCGTTTTTTAAACAATTACTTTCTTCACTTGTTCTTCAATCAGGTCTCACAGAAGTGCACAAACAACTCAAAGTCAAGGACTTTCACTGCTTTTTGAGTTCAGTTATCCAGATTTACAAAATCATCCTTTTTTGGCAAGTCATAGAGTTTATCTTAACCTTTTCAGTTTTTGCTTTTCTCTCTTATTTCCCACCTTTTTGTTTCACTGATTTATGCTCTGATTTTTATTTATTTTAATCTGTTTGCTTTAGGTTTCAAATGTTCTTCCTTCTCTAGTTTCCTAGAGTAGAAGCTTAAACTATTGATTTTAGATCTTTTTGTTTTTTCCAATATAGGCATTCAATGCTAAAAATTTTTCTCCAAGAACTGTTTTTACCGTATGCTACAAATTTTGATTTACTTTCATTTTCATTTAGTTCAAAATAATTTAGGGTTTCTCTTGAGATTTCTTCTTTCACCCATGTGTTAGACAAGTGTTTTTAATGTCTAAATTTTGGGGGGATTTTCTAGTTATCTTTCTTTTTTTATTTAAAAAAATTAATTCCACAGCCATCTGAGAGCAGATGTTGTATAATTTTTATTTTTTAAATTTGTTGACATGTGTTTTTTGTCCAGGATGTAATCTATGTTGTTAAATATTCAGTGTGAGCTTGAGAAGAATTGTGTGTTCTTCTGATGTTGGATCGACCATTCTATAAATATCAGATCTACTTGATTAATGGAGCTGGCTATTCATATTGTCTAACTTCTATGTTCTAAATTTTTCCTTTTTGATATATGATTTATTGACAAAGGGGCATTGAATCTCCAACTCTTAACACTGGATTGTTAATTCTTACTGAATTCTGCCAGATTTTGCCATATGGATTTTGATATTTGCTCTGTTTTTAGGTGCTTAGGGGTTTAAGATCACTCCATGTTCTTGGAAAATTGACAGCTCTATCATTGTGTCATCTTTGTCTTTATTTCTAATCACCTTCCTTGTGCTGGAGCCTGAAAGTAATGGACTTACTACAGTTTCCATTTGATTAATGTCAGCATGATATATCCTTTTCATTCCCTTACTCTAATTTATCTGTAACTATGTATTTAAGTCAGGTTTCTGGTGGAAAACAAAAAGTTGATCTATTTTTTTTGTGTGTGTATGTGTGTGTGTGTGTTTTCAACTCTGATTTTTAAATTGGTGCTCATGGATCATTCACATTTAGTGATTATTGATATACTTGGGTCAGTATCACACATTTGTAATTTTTGCTATTGTATTTGTTCCTTCTTTCTATTTTTATCTTCTCCAATTTTCTGTATTCCTTGATTTTAATTGAGCATTTTATATAATTCTATTTTCCTCCTATCTTAATATAATTAATTTTTCTTCCTTTTAACAAATTTTAATAGTAGAGTTTGCAGTATACATTTTCAACTAATCTAATTCAAATAACACTATACCAATTTACAAGTCGTGCAGGCACCATATAACAAATTAAAACATATTACTTTCAGTTCTCTTCTTTATAATATTGCTGTCATCAATTTCATTTGCTGGTAAGTTATATCACCCAATATATTATTAATATTACTCCTTTGAACAAAACTTCAATGTATTATTTTTTTTTTAAAGAGAGAGTGAGAGAGGAGAGAGAGAGAGAGAGAGAATTTTTAATATTTATTTTTTAGTTCTCGGCGGACACAACATCTTTGTTTGTACGTGGTGCTGAGGATCGAACCCGGGCCGCACGCATGCCAGGCCAGAGCGCTACCGCTTGAGCCACATCCCCAGCCCAATGTATTATTAATATTACTCCTTTGAACAAAACTTTCAGAATAAGAAGAAAGAATTGAAAATACTGCATTTTACTGTGATCAATTTCTTCTTTTTAATTTTTTTTCCTTTTTAAAAAATGTAGATGTAAATTACTATCCTATATTATCTGGCTTTTAAAAAAATAGTTATTAGGGCTGGGGATGTGGCTCAAGCGGTAGCGCGCTCGCCTGGCATGCGTGCGCCCAGGTTCGATCCTCAGCACCACATACCAACAAAGATGTTGTGTCCGCCGAGAACTAAATAAGTAAATAAATATTAAAAAATTCTCTCTCTCTCTCTCTCTTTAAAAAAAATAGTTATTAAATATCTCTTTCAGGGTAGTCTAACCACTGGAAACTTCCCTCAATTTTTGTTTGTCTGAGAAAGTTTTTATTTCTTTTTCACCTTTTAGGACATGTTCATTTGATTTAGAATTCTTGAATTTTTTTTTCTTTCAACACAGAAAAAATATGTGTTATTTACAGGAAAATGGAGGGAATCAGAGGCCATAACTTTGAAGCAAAATAATTCATACTTAAAGAGAAAAATATTACATGTTTTATTTCATATATGGAAACTAGAGGGGAAAAAACATTAAAAATTTTTGAAAAATGATGGCATGAAAGTAGAGAAGAGAAAATGAGGGTGAAGGAGGATTGATAGGGAGAGAGGAGGGCAGAGTGGAGGAGGTATAGAGGAGTGAAATTATTCAAATTATGTTTATATACATATATAGTCCATACTAAAACCCACAATTCTGTATAAATGAGACATGCCTATTAAATATTAAAACATATGATAACCTCACCAGAAAAGATTAAATAAAATGAGGTTAACAAATTAAAAAAGTAAAATTCACAAAATTCTCTTCTTGCATGCAGTTTCTGATGAGAATTTAATTCCCATCCTTCTTCTTCGCTGTCTTCCTTCAAGATTATAACTTTCTTTTTATTTTTGTGCAGTTTACATAAGGTATGTCTAACTGTCAGTTTGGAGTATTTGTCATGCTTGGTGTTTTCTGGGGTTCCTGGTTCTGTGGTTTGATGTCTGTCATCAATTTTGTTAAATTCATGGTCATCATTACTTCAAATATTTCTCAGTTCCTTTCTTTCTTCTCTGTTATTTCGATTATGTATACTTTATACCTTTTGCAATTTTCTCATAGTTTTTAGATTTTGTTTTTATTCTTTTTTTTAATCTTTGTATTTTTGTTTGGAGATTCTTTACTGGCATATCTTCAAGCTCAGTGAATCTTTCTTTGTCTTTCTCTGGTCCACTGATGAGTCCATTCAAAATATTATTTATTTCTTTATTCTTTATTTTATTTTCATTTTTACCACATTCCTCTGCTTTTTTTTCCTTAGAATTTTCATTTCTCTGTTCACAGTACTCATCTATTCTTATATGTCTTCTACTTTTTTCCTTTGGAGTCTTTAATATATCAATGTTAATTTTTATAAATGGCCTCTTTGAACATTCTCAATCTGTGTCGTAGCTGAATCTAATTCTGATCATTGCTTTGTGTTTCAGACTTTGTCTTTTATTTCTTTTTAGCATGTTATGATTTTTTATGAAGACTAGGCATGGCATATTGAATAGTAGAAGTTGCAGAAGTTTTTAGTTTGAGATAATATATTAATCCAACCAGAAGTTTGACTGCGTTTTGTGTTTCTTTATTGTCTTCTCTTTTCCCCCTAGATGTCCATGTTCCCCTAAGAACTTTTCTTTAGATGAGTATGTCTTTTGGTTTTAATCCATTATCATTTTATTGGAACCCTGTTGATATAACTGTAAGATGTGGGGGGAGTAGTGTATAATTTTAGGATTAAAGCTCGGTTCCTAGGAGTCTTGAGTCTCTCATCTGAGACCTTCAGAAGTGTTTATTGACCTTTATTTTTTTGCCTCTTACATGGCACAGGAAGGCTATTGGGGTTTAATGCTGGGTAACTGCCCTTCTCCTGGTAGATGAGACTGGAGTCAAGCGGTTTCTTTTTATTGTGCAGACTTTTAAGACAAATCCCTTGGAAATATTTCAAAATGGTTACTTTCTGTTTTCCCTTCTGAAAAAGGAGTGAATTCTTCTCTGATATTCACCATGAAGAACTAATGGAGTTCCAGGAGGCAAAATCACATAATTGTGGAGCCTTCCTAAGACGGGAGCTAATCTCTGCTCATTCTAATCCACAAAATGTCCTCAGAAATGAGTCAAAATTACTCCTGAATTATTTCAATCAGTTATAGCTCTAGGGGTATCTGCTTCAGGTAGACTGATCTTTGCTGATATTTTCTGTATTTGCATGTCTCTCCAGATTTTGAGGTTCAATATTTCTCTGCAACCTGAAATCTCTGATAGTTTTTGAGTTTTGTTTGTTTTTTAATAGTACTATGGGAGACAACTTCCAAGCTCTCTATGTGTTGAATTTCCCTCACTTTTGTAACTTTGCCCATTATTCTCCATTCTAGGAAAACTATTTCAATCTGTCTCTCACCACCATTTCAGTCTACAGGAATCAACCACTCAATACTTTTCAAAAATTCTGCTATTTTTCATTGTGTTTATCAGTGCTTATAAGAAGAAAGCATTTTATAAGCCCTAAAAGGAGATTAAATAAAGGCTTAGTTGACTGAACACACTAATGAATAGAATCTAAAATTTCTTTATCAGGGTTCCATTTTCTTCTAAATTTCTTCTATTTCCTTCTATGAAGGAGTTTCTCAAATTGAATTATTTTTCTCAGTCATAACTAAATCTCTGTTTCAGTAAGGATCCCGTTAACTAGTTAAGCAATTAAAATGTCTTCAATTGGGGGCAATCCAAGATAGTGGGCTTTGGGTGGCTGCATTCCTTTCCATTCCGTGACCTGGGATTCAAGCAGTGGGAATACTGTTTCTATGTGAGTTATTAGAGGACCACCCACAGCTGCTCCCGCACAGGAATCCTGGCTACCATGTCTGAACAGGTCCCCCGGCCTCAGTGTCCATGCAGGATTCCTGGCCACTCACTCACACAGGATCTCCAGCCACCATGACTGCTCAGGACCCCCAGAATCAGTATCTGTACAAAACCTGTAGCTGTTACTCCTGTGTGTAGCCCCATCTTCCCAACGTGGGGCTCCTCTCCATATGGGACCCTGCACCTGAGGACAGGGTACACCAGACTCTGGAGACAGCACTGATCGCCACTCAGCTGCATCGCTGAGCACACTGCCCAATGCCACCTCTCAGCTGGCCCCAACGCCCCCTCTCTGAAAGAAGCTGCTTCCATCTTGGTACACCTACTATCCTCTCTACTACCATCTCCATTTTTAGTTGGGGCAACTGCCAGCTTGGGACACCAGCTAAGCCTAGAAGCAATATCAAGGTACCTATAGCCACCCAATTTTCCCCCCTCTCCCCAGCAGGCACTAACCCAGTAAGAGCTTGCAGCCATGTGGCCAGTTTATAGCTCAAAGAGCCTGGCCCCGAACTGTCCAATACAAAACAGCTCTCCACAGCAGGTATGCAGCCCCCAGAGTGCAGCCCACTAGACTTCTGAAGAGAGAGGTTCCTGATAGGGAAGAAGAAAGGGAGAGGGTGAGTGAGATACAGTTGACTAAATTACAGACCAGGAATTGGTCAGTAATATAAGGAGATAAGACCAGGCACCCACACCACAAAAGCAGGCCCCAAAGGAGAATCATGGATGCAGCTCCCATCAAAACTGGCAAGTGCTATACCCCACCTCCAAGAGCTCTGTCCCCAAGACCAACCCTCCCACCCAGATAACCTTCACCATTCTGAGGGTGGAGTTACTAGCAAACAACAGAAAATGCCACCTTTTGGATGAGAAGGGGACCAGGAAAGATAATGAACTCCAACAGAAACAAGCCTTTAATTTTCCTTCAAGATTTTTTTCTTTTAATTTTTTTCCTCTTTTCTCTCTCACTTTTTTCCTGACCTCACATCCCCAATATTTGGGAAACCAAACTTTTTATGCATTAGGCTACTGATTGGATGTCTGAATAGTATATTACAGTTGTGTTGTATATACTTTTTAATTTTTACATTTTTTTCTTTTTCTTAATTTTTACATTTGTTTGTTCTTTATATGCTATTGCTATTGTATTTCCACTTGCTTGTCTCCCCAAAATCTCTTTCTCTCTTTTCTCCTGCTACTAGACAACTTCTTTGGCTTTCTCTCTCACAATTCCTAAGTTCTAATAACTCTATATCCACACCTCCTCCATCCTTAGTGTCTCATCCTATACCCACCTGTTCTCTCTTTGTCCACCTTTAGAAACTGTAGACACTTTTTCAAACCTACTGTTTTTATTGTAGATAATAATTGAACTCACAATTTCTGTATATTGTGACAAAACTGTAAATGTTTTAATAGGAGCTATTTGGTTTAAGGCTCTACATTGTTTGATTTGGGATATCTTAATGTTGTTCTCCCCCTTAAAGGATAGGTATTGGAGCCCTGAAGGGACACTATAAGTCTACAGGGTAAAAACTGTAATACCTCAGTCCATACTGGTAGAAGGGAAGACACATGAACAACATGAAAAAACAAGGGAAGAAAGTCCCCCAAACCAACCAAGACACTACATTATTAGAATCCATGGCCAGCATAGTGAAGAAATTTCACAGAAAGAGCTCATTTTGATGAAGAGCTACATAAGCAAATACAGGAAGCAATAGATTACTTCAATAGGGAGATAGACATCATAAAAAATAAAAAAGTAACAGAAATCCTTGAAATGAAAGAAACAATAAACCAAATTAAAAATTCAATAGAAAGCATCACCAACAGATTAGATCACTTGTGATACAGAACCTCAGACAATGAAGACAAACTATATAATCTTGACAATAAAGTTGACCACATTGTGAAGATCACAAGAAACCATGAGCAAAAACATCCATGAATTATGGGATAGCATGAAAAGACCAAATTTAAGAATTATTGGGATAGAGAAAGGCATAGAGTTACAAAACAAAGGAATGAACAATCTATTCAATAAAATAATCACAGAAAAATTTCCAAACCTGAACAATAATTTGGAAAATCAAATACAAGAGACTTCCAAGACAACAAATGTACAAAATCACAACAGGTCTACACCAAGTCACATTATAATGAAAATGCCTAACATACAGAATAAAAAGAATTTTAAAAGCTGAAAAAAAATGAGATTACATATAGTGGGAAAACCAATTAGGATCTATGCAGAGTTTTTCACGTAGACCCTCAAAGCTAGAAGATCATGGAATAATATATACAAAGCTCTGAAAGAAAAATGGATGCCAACCAAGAATATTACATTCAGCAAAATTAAGCTTTAGATTTAATGATGAAATAAAAACCTTCGATGATAAATAAAAGATGAAAGAATTCACAAATAGAAAGCCTGAACTACAGAACATACTCAGCAAAGTATTTCATGAGGAGGAAATAAAAAACAACAATGAAAGTCAGCAAAGCAAAGTATTATGCTAAAGGAAAAACCAATCTAAGAAGAAACTAAGTCAAGTTAAAAAACCCAAAATAAAGAAAAATGACTGGGAATACAAATCATGTCTCAATAATAACTCTGAATGTTAATGGCCTAAATTCATCAATCAAAAGACATAGGCTGACAGATTATATTTTAAAAAAGAAAAGACCCAACAATATGCTGCCTTCCAGAGACTCATCTCATAGGAAAAGACATCTCAGACTGAAAGTGAAAAACGTATCACTTACATGTACTGTGTAAACAAGCAGGGGTCTCCATCCTCATATCAAATAAAGTAGACTTCCAAACAAAGTTAATCAACCGGAGTAGAGAAAGATATTTAATACTGCTTCAGGGAACCATACATCATTAAGGAGACATAACAAATATAAATATATATGCCCCAAACAATGGAATATCTGCATCCATCAAACAAACTCTTCTCAATTTCAAGAGTCAATATAGACCACAACACAATAATACTGGGTGACTTTAATACATATCTTTCACTACTTGATAGATCTTCCAAACAAAAACTAAACAAAGAAACTATAGAACTCAACAATACAATCAATAATTTAGACTTAATAGAAATATACAGAATATTTCATTTATCAATGAGTGAATATACTTTCTTCTCAGTAGCACATGGTTCCTTCTAAAATAGACAATATATTATGCCACAAAGTAACTCTTAGCAAATACAAAAATTTAGAGACGCTACCATGCATTCTGTTAGATCATAATGGAATAAAATTAGAAATCAATGATAAAATAAACAATAGAAGCTACTCCAATACCCAAAGACTAAATAATAATGTTATTGAATGAACAATGGATTTCAAAAGAGATCAGAGAGGAGATTAAAAATTTCTTAGAGGTGAATGAGAACACAGATAAAATGTATCAAAATCTTTGGGTTACTATGAAGATAGTATTAAGAGTAAAGTTCATTGCATGAAGTTCATTCCTTAAAAGAAGAAAAAGTCAACAAATAAATGACCTAACATTATATCTCAAAACCCTAGAAAAAGAACAAATCAACACCAAAAGCAGTAGAAGACAGGAAATAATTAAAATCAGAGCTGAAATCAATGAAATTGAAACAAAATAAACAATTGAAAAAATTGACAAACCAAAACGTTGTTTTTTTGAAAAAAAATATATAAAAGTGATAGGTGTTTAGCCATGCTAATGAAAGGAAGAAGAAAGAAAACTCAAATTACTAAAAATCTCTGATGAAAAAGGAAATATCACAACAGGCAATATAGAAATACAAAAGATAATTAGAAATTATTTTGAAAATTTGTACTTCAATAAAATAGAAAATCTTGAAGACATCGACAAATTTCTAGTGTCACATGATGTACCAAAACTGAATCAGGACAATATACACAAGTTAAACAGATCAATTTCAAGCAATTAGATAGAATATGCCATCAAAAGTCTACCAACCAAGAAAAGCCCAGGACCAGACAGATTCACAGCTGAGTTCTACAAGACCTTCAAAGAAGAACTAATACCAATACTCCTCAAATTATTCCATGAAATACAAAAAGAGAAAACACTTCCAAACTTATTCTATTCTATGAGGCCAATATTAGCCTGATTCCAAAACCAGGCAAAGGCACATCAAGAAAAGAAAATTTTGGACCAATATCTCTAACAAACATAGATGCAAAAATTCTCAATAAAATTCTGGCAAATCAAATACAAAAACATGTTAAAAAGATAGTGCACCTTGATCAAATGGGCTTCATCCCAGGGAGGCAAGATTGGTTCACCATAAAGAAATCAATAAATATAATTCATCATATCAAAAGACTGAAAGATGAGAATCAACAGATGAAGAAAAAGCATTTGACAAAATACAGCACCTTTCATGTTCAAAACACTAGAAAAACTAGGGATAATAGGAACATACCTCAACATCGTGAAAGCTATTTATGCTGAAACCAAGGACAAGATCATTCTAAATGGAGAAAAAATGAAAGCATTCTCTCTAAAACCTGGAAGAAGACAAGGATGCCCTCTTTCATAAATTTTATTTAACATAATCCTTGAAACTCTAGCTAGAGCAATTAGATGAAAAGAAATTAAAGGGATATGAATCAGGAAAGAAGAAATCAAACTATCACTATTTGCTGATGATATGACTCTATATTAGAGGATCCAAAAAATTTGACCAGAAAACTTCTAGAGCTAATAAATGAATTCAGCAAAGCAGCAGGATATAAAATCAACACTCATAAATCAAAGGCATTTGTGTTCATCAGTGGCAAATCCTCTGAAAGAGAAATTAGGAAAACCCTCCCATTCATAATAGCCTCAAAAAAAAGTACTTGGGAATCAACTTAATGAAAGAAGTGAAAGACTTCTACAATGAAAACTAAAGAATGCTAAAAAAAGAAATTACTTAGAGGATGGAAAGATCTCCCCTGTTCTTAGATAGGCAGAATTAATATTGTCAAAATGACCAAACTATCAAAAGCACTATACTGATTTAATGCAATTCCAATCAAAATCCCAATGACATTCCTCATAGAAATAGAAAAAGCAATCATGAAATTTATTTGAAAAACTGAAAGCCAAAACAATCCTTAGCAAGAAGAGTGAAGTAGTTGGCATCACAAAATCAGACCTTAAACTATACTACACAGAGCAATAGTAACAAAAATGGCATGGCATTGGCACCAAAATAGACTTGCAGACCAATGGCAGAGAAGAGAGAACACAGAGATAAACCCATGTTCATAGAGTTATCTCATACTAGACAAAGACACCAAAAGCACACATTGAAGAAAAGATAGTCCCTTCAACAAATGGTGATGGGAAAAATAAAATTACAGCAAAATAAAATTACACCCATACCACATCTGTCATCAAAACTCAACTCAAAGTGGATCAAAGACCTAGGAATGAGACCAGAGACCCTGAGTCTTACTGAAGAAAAAGTAGGCTCAAATCTTCATCATGTTGGATTAGGCCCCTACTTCCTTAAGAAGAATCCTAAAGTGCAAGAATTAAAATGTAACCGACGTGATTCTGCAATCTGCATTTGGGGTAAAAATTGGGAGTTCATAACCCACTTGAATCTAATGTATGAAATATGATATGTCAAGAGCTTTGTAATGTTGTGAACAACCAATAAAAAAAAGATAAAAAAATAACACTGAAAAAAAAGAATCAATAAATGGGATGGATTCAAACTGAAAAGCTTCTTCTCAGCAAAGGATACAATGAGTAATATGAATAGAGAGCCTACAGAATGGGAGCAAAGTTTTACCACAGGCACATAGACAGAGCACTAATCTCCTGGATATTAAAGGAACTCAAAAAACTTAACACACACACACACACACACACACACACCAAATAACCCAATCAAAAAATGGGCTAAGGAACTGAACAGGTATTTCTCAGAAGAAGACATACAATTGATCATTGAACATATGAAAAAATGTTCAACATCTCTAGCAATTAGAGAAATGCAAATCAAAACTCTCTAAGATTTCATCTCACTCCAGTCAGAATGGCAGTTATTAAGAATGCAAACAACAATAAGTGTTGTCGAGGACGTGGGGAAAAGGCCTACTCATACATTGCTGATGGGACTGCAAATTGGTGCTACCACTAGGGAAAGCATTATGGAGATTTCTTAGGAAACTTGGAATGGAACCACCATTTGACCCAGCTATCCCACTCCTTGGTCTATACCCAAAGGAATTAAAAACTGCCTAGTAGGGTATTGCAGCCACATCAATGTTTATAGGAGCACAGTTCACAATAGATAAATTGTGGAATCAACCTATATGCCCTTCAATAGATGAATGGATAAAGAAACTGTGGTATATACATAATGGAATATTACTCAGCCTTAAAAGAGAATAAAATTATGACATTTGCAGGTGAATGGATGAAGTTGGAGATTATCATGCTAAGCGAAGAAAGCCAATCCCCAAAAAACCAAAGGCTAAATGTTTTCTCTGAGTAGATGCTGATCCATAATTGGGGTGAGGGGAGGAATATGGGAGGAATGGAGGAATTTTGGATAGGGCAAAGGGGAGGGAGGGAAAGGGAGAAGGCATTGGGGTAGGAAAGATGGTGAAATGAGATGGACATCATTACCATAGGTACATGTGTGAAGACACGGATGGTGTGACTCTACATTGTGTACAACCAGAGAAATAAAAAGTTGTGCTCCATTTTTGTACTATGAATCTAAATGCATTCTGCTATCATGTATAACAAATTATAACAGATAAATAAATACATGAATTTTAAAAATCTCTTCAATCATCTCAGGATACCATACTGAATCACGAATATCTACCAAACTAACTCCTATCAATAAACTTAGCTTTATTTAAAATTTTCCTTCTTTATTCTGAATCCTTCAAAACTCATTTCAAAGTATAATATTTACAGAATTTTAGCTCCTAAAATCTCATAAATTATTTGCATTTGATCATTCTTCTTCAATATTTGAATTTGTAATTGCTTCTCCTGCAGGTCTTCTGGGACTTGACTCACTTTACAAACCTGTGATACGAGATGGAAAGTAGATGTGAGAAAACAATGTCCTCCTGAAACCCGACTCTCAGGTGAGCTCACTACACAGTCTGGAAGAGATGCATAGGGAGAGGACCTGTCCTGATTTCCTGTAACAGAGTTTTAGTGCAACTTGGACATGCTGGTGGCATAAGGCTTTCTGTGTTTCCTCTATACCTTCATTCTCCAACCTGGGAAGGATATTCTTTAAAGGTCAATGCTAATCTTATTATATAAGTGAACAAATTAGGCTCTGCATCCCTCTCATATAATTAAGTAATTCTTAAATTAAAAGTTGATTTTGATATTATGCTGTATAAGTGTCACTCTATTTTCTGTTTTTATAACAGAATACCTGAGTATGTCTAAACAACCTCTAAAGAAACTTATAAAGAAAAGGAATTATTTTGCCAGGCGCGGTGGTGCATGCCTATAATCCCAGCAGCTTGAGAGGCTGAGACAGGAGGATTGCTAGTTCAAATCCAGCGTCAGCAAAAGCGAGGTGCTAAGCAACTCAGTGATACCCTGTCTCTAAATAAAATACAAAATAGAGTGCTGGAGATGTGGCTCAGTGTTGAGTGCCTCTGAGTTCAATCCCTGATACCTTCCCCCCACTCCCCACCAAAAAAAGAAAACGAATTATTTTGGTTCATGGTTTTGAAGACTGGGGAGCCTTAGATCAAGCAGCCAGGCCTGGCATGGGCTTTGTGCTGCCTGACAGTCACTGTGCCTTTGAAAGAAAGCTGAAGGATAAGCTCCTGCAAGCAGAAGAGAGAAAAGGGGCAACTCTCACAATAGCTACTACTTTATGGGTCTATTCAAAATTTCATGCTGACTATAAAATGTTTGTTAAATAACAGCGAGGATTGTTCAACTCAAATTATCCTGGTAACCATTAACTGGAATCCCTGGGAATAGGAAGCAATCCATTCATGAGGGCTCCTTCCCCATGTCTCAAACACCTATTGCAAGGTCAGACTTCCAACACGGCTGCATTGAACAATTAGTGGTCTAATACATAAACTTTCGGGTTCACATTCAAATCATAGCTGTCTGATGCAAGAGACTGAAAATTGGGGACACACACCTTTAAATACTCCTCTTTTTATTTCATTCCTTGGCCAGTAATTTATCATCTTTTCTTTCTGTCAGGTGTTCAGTCCTTGATTTTCATATACCCTTTAATACCCTTGAAGGCGGAGATTTTGGGGTCACACGAAGCCTAATCTTCACAGACTACTTCCATTTAGGAGCTTATTGATTATGATATTGTTGAATTCATGATTGTCATATGTCATGGGCTGCCCGAGGCCCACCCCTAAGTACCATTGAATTATCTACTAAACCCAGTCAGTACAGATAACATGTTTGTATCAGGGGCCTCTGTTCTTACCCATTTCGTATGTTCATTTTCCCCCATGGTGAATTTAAACAGAGAAAAAGGTTAGTAGAAGGAGGCTTTGTATTTCCTGGACTCCCTACAGTGGGTGGAGACCAGGATTTTAGATAATTCCCCCATTGCCTGCAGCACAGCTGCCTAACAACAGATTATGTGTTGATTTCACCGGTGTTAGTACTAGATCCTGCAATGCTCTGTCTGGAAACTGCTTTCACCTTCACCCAAGTGACTTCTTATGGTTTCTGCTTTTATGTGTCACTAGGTTCTAATTCACAATTGTGGGTAATTGTGTCTGATTAGTTCAGACAGGATCCAAACTCTATACTTCAGTTGCAAGTTATGGATGAGGAAGCATCTTTATCATTTTTGAGTCAAAATTGGGAAGTAGGCCCTATCTTATTTAAGGGGGATCTCTCCAAACATAGGAATTCAGAGGCTCAGAATTTGAAGACCAACAAAAAACTACTTTATGGGTCTATTCAAAATTTCATGCTGACTATAAAATGTTCGTTAAGTAACAGCGAGTATTGTTCAGTTCAAATTATCCTGGTAATCATTAACTGGCATCATCTTATATTCTCAGGGTAAACATAAGAAACAGATCCATTTAGTATCACTAGTGGAAGATTTGATTTTGAACAATTATGAACTTATGTTTAATGTTTGTTTATGTGTCTTCTTTTTTTATATTAGGTTCCATAATGCTTGGACTAAATCTATAATAATATCCTATAAATTCTGTTCATTTAGTACATAAAGTGCTGGGATTATGTAGCATCTTACACATTTAGTAATACCTAATTATATTAACTTAGTCATAATTTATTGATAAATAATTCATCCATCAAATATCACTATTCTTGCATTATTTTTTCTTTATTTCCAGTGGTTATTACAATGTCCGGTTACTCAAAGTCTTTACCTGATTACATAATTCATTTATTAGCTACATTCAATCTCAGTTTTTATGCTCATCTCCTCCTAATATTTCCTGTTCACTTCCATATTCAATATTCTGGCCACACCAAACATGGCCTACTCTTTCTGGTCACCTTCTTCCTTCTTTCTTCTTCTCTTTTCTACTCCTCCTCTCACTCCTCCTCCTCTTTCTCTTCCTTTTTCTTTTTCTTTGGTGGTATTGGGGCTTGAACTCAGGGGTGCATTTACCACTGAGCTACATTCCCAGTTTTTTTTTTTTTAATTTTTATTTTGAGTTAAGGTCTTGCCAAATTGTTGAAGCTAGCCTTGAACTTGCAATCCTCCTGAGTAGCTGGGATTACAGGAGTGCTCCAAGACGCCCAGTTCTGGCCATTTCCTTCTGATGGACTCTCCCTCTGCCACCTCTCTTTTCCTATACACTTTATCATACATGCACATTCAACTTTTTTTCTTACTGCATTTATCTAAAATAAGACAAAAGGCTAAACTGTGTTCCCCTCCCACAGCCATATGTTGCAGCCCTCCTATGGTTTGGATATGAATCCAGTGTGTCCTAAAGGTTCCTGTGAAGAAGCTCAGTCCTAAGCTGGTGGACCCTGTAGGAGGTGGAGCTTAGAGGGAAGGTGCTTAGGTCATTGGAAGTGCTGCCCTGGGAAGTGAATGCTAGACTCCTGGAGAAAGTGCTCCTGAGAGCTAAAAATCTGAGCCTGACTCCTTGTCTCTCTCTGCCTTCCTGTATCATAATGTGATCATTTGATCCCAACTATTCCTGCTAATGCCATCTGCCATCTTGAAATGTAGCTAATGGAGCCCTTACAAGGCTGAACCAATTCCAGCACCATGCTGTTCAATCTCTAAAATCATGAGCTTAATGAACCTCTTTTTTTTTTCATAAGCAGGATGCCTCAGGTAGTTATTTAAGTGATGAAAAAATGACTAATATAAACCCTAATCTCAAATATGAATGTGTTTGGAACTAGAGCCTTTGAGGAAGTAATGAAGTCTAACAGTTTTACAAGGGAATGACCTAATAGGACTGGGGTTCTTATGAGAAGGGGAGCAGACTTCAGATCTTCTGCTCTCTTGTGAATGCTCAGAAGAATGATCACTAGAGCACATGCCAGAAACAGAGCCCTCATCAGGAACAAAATCTGCTGGCACCTTGTCTAGAACTTCTAACCACCAAAATGACATGAAACTAAATTTATGTTGCTTACCAACCCAATCTGTGCTATTTTGTTATGGCAACCTTAATTGACTAATCATATGAAGCATGATTTTTTATATGAAAACCACAAATGCAAAGGAAGAGTGTCCAAAGAAGTAGGGGAAAAAACATGGGGGATAATTGTCATATACTAAAGAAGAAGCAAAATTTCAAGAAAGACATATAAAGTAGGGCAAGAGTCAAGGGCAGATACAAATACAAGCTTTCACAGATATTGGCATGTAGGAGTTTTCCAGTGACTCTGGTGAGGGCCGTTTTGATGGTGTGATAAGTGTTGCAAACAGGATATAGAAGGTTAGAGAATGAAGGGCAAGGGAGGCAATACTGGATGGTGGATGATACATTTAAAATGCTTTGAGATAAAAGAGACAGGTTGGTAAGTGGTGAGAGAATAATGTAAAAGTAAAAAATATTTCTTAAAAATAAGATTTTGCTTTGGAAAAGAAAGAACTCTACTGTGTATTTTTTTAGATCTGTCTTAAATATCATTTTTATTAAATGCTTTTTTGGTTTATCCTCTTAGCCATCCTAGTGTTGTTCTCCCTCTGACTAAAGGCATCTCCTGTACATTGCAAATTATTTCACTCTGTTGGATTCATGTGTTTGTCCCCTTGATCTCAATTAAATAATAATTTCTTATAGAAAAAGAATAAAAACTTCTATTTATATTTGCATTCTCTTAAATCCCTTATTATCAGCACATTTTATAATGTAGGATCGGTGCAGATTTGTTCAATGAAATAATGCCTCAGGGTAAATGCTCTACATCGGGTTGTAGGAAAAATACAGACTTTGGTGTTTCCATTTAATAATACAAGGAACCTCACTCCTCCTACACATGCTATTTTGGAACCATCTATCTCTTCTTTCTTTTCTTTTCTTTACTTTTTTCATGTAGTTCTGAGGATCAAACCCCATAACTCACACACGCTAGGCAAGCTCTATACTACTGAGCTACAAACCCAGCCCACCGTCTATCTCTTCTGCAGTTACATTTAAACATTCATATTTGACTTAGAGAAAATGTCAAGAAGTCACGGAAATTTTTAGCTGTCTTTCTTCAAGCAATTATGAAATGCTAACTCCCCAAATATCCCTAAAATAGTCCACAGATAGTACAGAGTTAATTTTTTTTGTTTGTGTTGGCAAAGGAGAACATTATTTCCACATAACTTTGGCAGAGTATAGTACATGAAAGACAAGGTAGAAACTTGGGGAGAATAGAAACTGATTTAGGCAGGTGTATCAATCTCAGGCCTTAAGGAGGAGACAGGATCATGACGCAACAACCTAGAATTGGTGGAAGATTGAGTGGCAAGGAAGGTCTTAGATATCCAGCTGATAAGTGGATAGGATTTTCTGGGAAATTCTTGTAATGAATAGTGGATCAAGCCATCTGCTACGGCAGGAGGATTCTGGTTAAACCAAGCCATGCTGATGAAGACAGCCGAGTCATGTTAATGTCATGTTGGGTCTTCCCACTTGATTTCAGGCTTCCAGGATCAGTGGCCTAGAGCTGGCATAATAATTTGTTGCAAAACCTTATTCTTACAATAAACAGAAGTTTATTGTGTCACCATTCTGGAGACTAAAAATCCAAAGGTGTCAGTCCCTCTGACACTCAAAATCTGTGGGGACATGTTTCCTTGCTCTCAGCTTCTGTTGCTTGGCAGCCAATCTTGGTGTTTCCTGGCTTGCAGCTGTGTTCTTCCACGCTGGCCCTCCATCCTCATGTGGCATTCTCCTGCGTCTGTCTTCATAGGCCATGTTATGGAATATGAGTTATGTTGAATTAGGAGGCCATCCTACTGCCTGAAATGTGACCTCATCTAAAGCAACTGCATGATACAACTCTATTTCCAAATATGGTTACACAGGAGCTGGGTGGTCACACCAGGTTTGTTTTGTCCTTTGTTCTGTATTTTGTTGCCCTTTCTTTTTGCTTTCTACCTCTTCCTAATTCTTTGGATGAAGAGAAACCTCCCACCCCCATGTTAACTGCTAACCCTTCCATTGAAGCCACAGAACCCAAAGGAGATTTGCAACACCCTTCTTAGCTGCTAGCTGGAGGAGGTATGGATCCATTGTGATGTTCCAGAGAAGACAGGAGAAATAAAAAAGATGCCTTAGGTGAGGATGACCTGCCCAGCCTGTAGCCTTCCTGCCTCTTTCCCTTTCCATAAAACCCTTCATGCCCCTGAGCCTAGGAAGACAGAGCTTTAAGGAGCCAGCCTCCATCTTCAGCAGAGCCAGCCTTGAATGAACCTGACCTTTCTACCAATGCTTATCCCCCCGAGTAGTGGTACTGGAGTGGCCAGCATTTGGACATTGGGTCCTGCCAACAATGTCACTTGTGAGAGGATATAATTAAACACATAACAGAGGCAGTTTCAATCTTCAAGACTGTGTTGAGTGTGAGGATAGACAGTTTCTGTTCTCCGAGATTAGAGGTGGAAGTCTACAATAAACTCAGATACCATTCTGAGCACAAACAGGTGACTTTTCTCTATTCTCTAACACTGCAGTATTCTCAAGTACTATGAAGTCTATTAAGGGCCTGTGCTATTCTCTTAGAATGTGTTGACACCAAAATCTGGCCAGATTCATATTTTTTCCGCAGATTCCTGTTTTTCATAAAATCTCTGAATTAACTGCTACTAATCACATAATATCATATTAAAGGGAAACCATAGCCATGTAGTTTTTAGATACATGTAACCATTACAGTGCACATATTTAGGGTGACAGAGACTCAAAAAATCTTAAAGAAAACCTCTTTATATTGAACACTAAAATGCTGTCCTAATACTCTTTGAAAAGCACAGTATGGCAAACTGCTCTATCTGTGTTAAAAACAACAACAACAACAACAACAACAACAAATGTAAACTCCAGGCTAACCTATATGCTACAATAGGAATTTGTTTTGAGGATTCCTAGCTTTACCTTTTCTTGTTTTTCAATCCTGTAGCCAATAATGGCTGTTATTCCCAAGAAAGCTTCAAACACATTCCAAAGAGGTTGAACATGACTTAATATTGTTCATTACTGTTCCTAAGACAGTTAGAATTGCCATTTACATATTTGGAAGTTAAATAATTCTATATAGAAAATTTACTTAGTAAATTCCCCCCCCCTAAAAAAGAAAAAAATCCTCCCTGAAAAGCATGTATCAATTTATTATTCTAGGAAAAAAATATATTAACTAGAACCACTTATAGAATAAATGCCTCCAAAAATTTAAGTATTCATAACAAGAACAAGTATATTGGAAAAGCATGTTCTAATTTAACTTTTCCAGAACTTTGGATTGTCTAAAGACTTGCCACATACCATGAGCCTTTTTTCAAGAAAAATGGGTGAATTTCATATTCATGATACCATTGGTTATCGGTGACAAGTTCTGCTCCCTCATATATTGAAGTACAACATTAGAGAAGCACACTGAGGCAAGCATATAAAGCAGGGTTTGTTTACCAAGGAGTAACACAGACTTTCCCCTGGAGGGAGAAGGAGGCCATAGCTGATAGCCTGGTATCCCAAGAAGTGAGAGTGTCCTGCCCCTTTTATACATTTTAGCCTGTCTTTGTTCTTCCACCTTCTTCATCCTTATCTCTCTCTTTCCTGCATATAGGACGAGGCCCAGGAGATGGCCCAGGTGGGGTGGCCAAAGGGGGAAAGCAGATGGGCAAAGGAAAGGGCCCAATGAGGGATCCAGGCAGGAAGAACCCAGGAGGCATTAACAGCTTTTCTAAAGCTCCCTGTAGACAGGGGCAATTCCAGGGACAGGTTACCTAAGCAACAGGTTGGAGCGGGGGCAGGTTATCTTGATAAGGTGGAGGAAGAGCTGAGGTGGCGTTAACATTGCAGCCTCCCAGGGGCTGTCTCAAACTGGCTCCCCTTTTCTGGATCTGATCCGATTACCTATCTCCATGACTGCCTGTCTTTAATTCTGGCTTCATTAATACAAACTCTGTGGCACTTGTCTTATCTAACTTTTACCTTTCACCGACAAGTTCTTCCACAGCCTTGAAAGCTGGTAGCCTTAGAGCCAAGGCAGTAGTTGAAATCAGCATCTGACAGCCACCCAAGGGCACAGATGGGCTTTCTGTTCCCAAAAGTCCCATCACCAGAGCATTGCCACCATTAGACCTGACTGGCAGCCTCCTGGAAAGCACCATTCCCGGGGCTTATCTTTATCTGACCTGACTCAAACCTCTGTGTGAGAACTGTCCTAAACCCAGGGCATCTGTCAAAAGTCATCATTGGCGATTGTGTAACATCACAGCTGCTTGGGGCAGTGATGCCTGTGGGAGCTAACAGGAGCTGGACCAAAAATAACTTAAAAAGAAATACCGGGAAGTGAGATGTTCAGAGGAAACTTTAGGAATCTCTGATATGTGTCTGTCAATACAGAAGATCATGTGCATATAAAGGGCTGCAGCCAGGATCAGATGACTTGGGAGGCCCTGATACCTGAGGCTTGCCTTGAGGTTCTATGTAAAAGGGAGAAGGTGAAGTGCACAGGAATAAACTACTGAAGCACTGACAGTGCCCCCAACACATTCACAGAGCCCCTCTGCAGAAGATGAGAGACTTACTGGATCAACCACCTAACACAATCTCTGTTCGATTATTATTGACCAGCAAGCTATCAGAAAAGAGACTCTCATGGTTGCACATGACAAGGAACTGAGAGTTGATAGAATTAGTTCACAGGCAACACTAAAGTAATGAACCGTGAAAATGTTAAAAAGAAAAAAAATCTTGGGAAACAGAATACTTCATTTTCAGAGTTGCCACATTATTAAATTTCCAGTCTTCCTAAACATCCCAAACTACAAGACACACAAAGAAACAAGAAAGCATGGCCCATCATCGTCTCTGTGTGTCAGGAGGGGTAGTTCTTAGAAACTTTATCCTGAAGACTTAAAATTAGGTATTAGATACGCTCACAGAGTATATTTCAACCTGTGTATAGCAGCATAAACTCAAAGAGATTCAGGCCTAGATAAGTCATAGTCAAAATGCCAAAATTCAAAGACAGGGAGAAAATCTTTAAAAAGTGAGAGAAAAGTGACTCACCTTGTAAAGTCATCTTTAAGATTAGCAGTTAATGCATCATTAAAAGTCATGCCAGAAGGCAAAGGGCTGACATATTCAAAGTGCTGGAAGACAATGGCTGTCAATCAAGAATTCCAAACAGAACTGTCTTTCAAAATCAACTAATAATTTATGGCATTCTCAGTTACACAAAAAACAAGAGATGGGTTTTTTGTTTTTTTTCATTGTCTTTCTTCCTTTTTCTTTTCTATTTTTTTGGGAAACAGAATTTCTCTACATGAAATACGAAATGAGATTTTTTTAAATTTTTATATGATGGTGGAATGCATTACAATTCTTATTACACATGTCGAGCAAATTTTTTATATTTCTGTATATAAAGTATATTCACACCAATTATTGTCTTCATACATGTACTTTGGATAATAATGATCATCACATTCCACCATCATTTATAACCCCATGCTCCCTCCCTTCCCCTCCAACCCTTCTGCCCTATCTAGAGTTCATCTATTCCTCCCAAACTCCCCCTCCTTATCCCACTATGAATCAGCCTCCTTATTAAAAAAAAATTCAGCATCTGTTTGTTTGGGGGGATTGGTTAACTTCATTTAACATTATCTTCTCTAACTCCATTCATTTACCTGAAAATGCCATGATTTTATTCTCTTTTATTGCTGAGTAATATTCCATTGTGTATATATGCCCCCTTTTTAATCCATTCATCTATTGAAGGGCATGTAGGTTTGTTTCACAGTTTAGCTATTGTGAATTATGCTGCTATAAACAAAATGAAAGGATACTGTATGGTTATGTAACAAACAACTTGTGATAACTGGCTTTCTATTGCTAGCTGAATTGTATTTTAAAATCCATTCTGTTTATACCTGGATATTGATTGAATTGTTTAGTCCATTTATATTTAGTGTAATTATTGGTAAAGTATGGTTTATATATGCAATCTTGATTTTTTTTATTGTCATGTCTTTTTTGTTCTTCCATAACTTCTTTCTTTTATACTAAATAACTATATTTAATAAACTGATTTAATTCATTCATTAATTCTTTTATATTTTAAAATTATTTTCCACATTATGTTTTAGGATCACAATGAACATATTAACATACAACAATCTAGTTTAGCTTATTACTAAAGTCCCTTTTTTTTTTAAAGTACCAGAGATAGAACTCAGGAGCACTCAACCACTGAGCCATATCCTCAGCCTATTTTGTATTGCATTTAAAGACAGGGTCTCACTGAATTGCTGAGCACCTCACTTTTGCTGAGGCTGGCTTTGAACTTAGGATCCTTCTTTGATGTGTGCCACTGCGCCGGGCACCAAATTACTTTTCTGGTTATCCCTCTCCTTGGTCTATACCCAAGGGACTTAAAATCAGCATACTACAATGATGCAGCCACCTCAATATTTATAGCAGCTCAATTCACAATAGATAAACTGTGGAACCATCCTAGATGCTCTTCAATAGATGAATAAATAAATAAACTGTAGTATATATACACAATGGAATATTACTCAGTTTTAAAGAAGAACAAAATATGGCATTTGCAGGTAAATGGATGGAGTTGGAGAATATCATGCTAAGCAAAGTAAGCCAATTCCCCCAAACCAATGGCAGAATGTTTCCTCTGATAAGTGGATGCTGATCCATAGTGGGGGTGGGCAAAGGACAAATGGAGGAAATTTGGATTGTGCAGAGGGGAGGGAGGTGGGGGGGATGATGGTGAAATGAGAAGGACATTATTACCATATGCATAGGTATGATTGCTCAAATGGTGTGACTTTACATCATGTATAACCAGAGAAATGAAAAGTTGTACTTCATGTGTATAAAAAAGTAAATAAAATTTAAAAAAATAGTCAACAAAAATGTTCTTTCAACATACCACCATTCTACCCACTCCTTTGTCCTCTTAGGGTCAGAAAAATTGCATATTTATACATTATAAGTCATTCAACACAACTTTATTAGTAGTGATTTACACAGATGTCATACAAGTCAGATTAAAAAAAAAGTGCTAGAATGAAAAACACGTATTTTCCTTCACATTTACACTGGTGCTTTTTACTTCTTTGAGTGGATATTGTTTGAATCATGATTTTAAATGTTCCTCAAAGGACCACATTTTGAAAGATTGTTCTGTAGCCTTTGGGACCATAGAATGTGGTGGAACACTTCAGAGGTCAGGCTTAGTAAAAAGAAGTGAGGTCACTGGGAAGTTACACTTGAAGGAGATATGAGGACCCCAGCCCCTCCCCCCTCCTTCTTTCTGCCTCCCCTTGCTTCTCAGCCACCACAAAGTGAACTCCTTTGCTTTCCACATGCCCCCTGCCATGATGCTCTGCTTTGGCACAAGCCCAAAATCAACAGAGCAAACTGATCGTGGCCTGGATTCTCTGCAGCCATGAACCAAAATAAAACTTTAATCCTTTAAGAGGAATATCTCTGGCATTTTATAACAGAAAAGTCATGGAAAGCTGACAAACACAAGTAATCCTAGGATGGGCAAGAGGGGGAACAAGAAAGCATCAATATAAAACAGATATTTAAGATAAATGTTTTAAAAATAGAAAACTAGCTGGATGTGGAGGGCAAAATAATTTTTCTTAACGACACAAGTTTCTCCAATCTATATCATTTCCAAAAAATCATAGAAGACCTTTGGCTCATCACAATTCCTTTCTATGAACATGTCTCTGCCCAGTGACCAGTGCTGGCTTCATTAAAGAAGGTTCGAACCATGAGCAAAACGCTAGGGAGTTTTGAATTAAAGAGACAAGACTCTAATTACCTTTAAACCAGCTCCAGAAAGGCTTCTCCTAGCTCCAGCCTCCGGCCACCTAATGCGGTAGCGAGGTTTACTGAAGAGGCTAGCGAGACAGAGAGAGAACACTCCAGGGAGTGGACTTTCATTGGAGAACAAAAAATTCCAGGGAAAATCCCATCCAATGAAGGTTAAGAGGGGGCAGCATCTCAAGATCATGGGCGATGATTGGGTCTTCAGGGCAGTGGCCAGACATGCCTCTGATGGACAAGCCCTCTGACCTGGAGAAGGGAGGGGAAAGCTCTGACACAGCTGTGTCTAAGCACCTCTTACCCAGCCAGGGAGGTAACTCAAATCATGTGCAGGGGTGGCCTCCCACACATGTCTTCCAAAGCACTTGATACAAACATTTAAAAGTATGCTAGCACTCATTTGCTTCCATAGGCATTAAGAACTTTTATAGTATATGTTAAACTTTGAGGAAACAAGTACAAATAAGAAAGGAACCTCTTGCCTTTGAGAAGTAGCTGTCCTATCTAAAATCAGGTTACAACAAAGACTCAATTATTACACATCTCTTGTCAGCAAAGGTTACTTTTCAGTTTTCTAAATGTACTTTTTATCACTGAATTTTACATCCATTTGCAAAGTTAAATTAGCAGATAACAACTGAAAACAACATTTTAGCAATCTGTCAATTCATTCAAAACAGGTATCTGTCAGCACGCAAGTAGCAGTGCCAGCTGGTGAGCTAAAATTATATCTTCTCAATTGTTATTCCGACATGTCAAGAAAAGCTATCCAAAATAATATAATCACCTGGCTTGAGAATTTCCACAATTTCAAAAATGTTGGGTGGTGGCTACTAGGAAAAAAAAATATAGGCAACATTGCATCTGAATATGTTCAGGGACTAAGAATATAAACACTTGCTTTTTCTTTGGAAGGTCAAGTGCATCATTTCTAGGTTCTTGAGGAATGGTGCACTACTTTCAGGATAACCAGGAGAGTATGTCTCAAGCTGGCTGTATCAGGACACCAGATGGATGTGCATCATCCTTGTCTCTCAGCAAGGTGACCCAGGAGCTGCCTCTCACCCAGTCTCTCCATTCTTCAGCAACAGTGTCAAAACAGATCTCAGCTGCTTATCCTCCTTGGAAGTGTAGAATTTATTTTCAGGGCAAGTCATGTTTCACTGTATATAAATAATTTGGAAGTGAAACCTCTGTGGCTGATTCTTGCTTGGTTGACACACCTTGTTGTCTTTTGAGTTGGAGGATTAAAGGACCACAGGTATTAGTGTTGACTGTGCAAACATATCTTGGAGAATTTCATCTTAAGCATTTTTTATTATTAATTGGAAAAAAAGGTATTTTGAAAAATACACAATGAAATCTCAGGCTGGTACTCTGCATATCTTTTACATATCAGAAATTTATGTTTAAACTGTTCCTTAGATATCTCTCAAAGGGAGCTTTTGCACAGTTTTTTTCATTCACCAACATTGCAGCTGGGCATGAATTTTTAAAGAGAAATAAGACAAACCAGATCCTATGTTTTTTTTTTTTAATCTTAAACATTTTGAGTGTTTCTGGTATCTGTATATCACTTAATTCTTGTTATTGTTGTCAAAAATCTATAGTTTCAAATACATATGGTTTCAAAGATAAACCTAATTTTTCTCTTATATTTATTACCAAATAAACCTTCATTGTGAATGAGGATAATAGTAACAGGATGATTGCAAATTTAAATCTATTAATCCATTGAAAATCAGCAGACGGTAACAGCTAATATTTGATTATAAAAATCTCTTATGATGTTTTAATATTATAGTCATAGTAATGTGATTCTAATTCTCATTTTTTAACTCCTCGGTGCTTTCTGTGCTTCTGCCTTTTCATTTTCCCACCACTTCCCACATATTGTTTATGATCACTTATATCCCTGAAACAAGGAATGTTTAAAAGAAATAGGAGAAGCTTGATAACATATTGTGGCCTCTGAAGCCAGTTTATCCAGGTTTAAATTCTAGTCTAAATAATTTTGCACTCAAATATAAATCTGTTATTTATACACATGCACATAGTATTTATGTATATATAGTGCATATGTATCTTAGATATGACATATAAGTGATATATGTTAAAATGTACACATACATATGTATTTGTAACTGAAAGAATATAATGCATAGAGATATTTATATGGACATAAATTGTTTTTTATGCATATATTCTCATATAGATATTTATCATTACTTGTACTAGCTAGTATACATACTAATATATTTGGACAAATAGATGATAAGCATCTATCACTATATACGTATATACACATATTTATCCAAGTAAAATTATCCTCTATATATGTGTTGTTTGTGATCTATCACTTAGAACAATAAAGAGCCTTGGATAAGTTCTTAAGTGATTTTGACTATTACCATCAAACATCCTCATATAAAATCAAGAGCTGCCTAATAAGAGTGGAAAGAATATAATGAAATATAATGAATTTATATAAAACCAGAGACAATTTAAAACACAAAGTGAAAAACCTCTTGATCTATGTTATTTTATTATATTGGCAGCACACAGTAATTTGTAGGTAGGAAGGAGTGAATACCAAAATATGGAAATTTGTTTCCAAGTGAGTACTTTGTAGAATAATTATTTTGTCTCTGAATTATTCTATTCACAAACTAAAAAATTCACAATGACAATTTTTTTTTCCCGTGGGATGTCAACCAATGCAATTCCCTTCCCTTTTTGTTATGTGGTATGTTAGATCTAGAAAAGTAGAGGAAAATAAAAATACACTTATTTTTAAAAATTTACCTCGAATCAGGCATGGTGACACATGCCTGTCATTCCAGTGGCTTAGGAGTCTGAGGCAGGAGGATCCTAAGCTTGAGAGCAGGGTCAGCAACTAAGTGAGGCCCTAAGCAACTTAGCAAGACCCTGTCTCAAGATTAAAAAAAAAAATGGCTGGGGATGTACTCAGTGGTTAATCACCCCTTGAGTTCATTAGCCACTTCGAAAGAAAGAAAGAAAGAAAGAAAGAAAGAAAGAAAGAAAGAAAGAAAGAAAGAAAGAAAGAAAGAAAGAAAGAAAAAAAGAAAGAGAGTGGGTAGGGAGAAAGGGAGAGGGAGGGAGGGAAAAAATTGCTTGGCAAAAATGCCTCTTTAAAATGTACCTGGAAAGAAAAAATCCATTTAATAGACTCTTATCTTTCCCCTGACCCTTAGGCACCTTGGTTCTCATTGCCCATTGTGATTCTGCAGTCTCAGTTAATAGCTTGTTTGCCTCAATCTCCTTTGAACAAATACACTTCCAGTATTATTTCATTTAATGGTGGAATGTAAGTTTCACAGAGAATCACAGGTGATGTTTCAAAATAAACATGCAGAAGTTCAGGTCAATTTGTTCTGTACCTCCTTACCTTTGGTGTTAATATTACACATATTTTTTAAGGGTTTGGAAAATAATAATAGAGAACAAGATCTATAATCTCTGTGATTTTTTTCACATTATGTGATCTCCCCATGGATTTTAAACTTGACAAAACAATATACACCATTATAATTGTATCATTGAAAGGCATAGAATTTAAAAGTATAAGGGAGCTCAAGAGATTAGAAATAACTGAACCAGATTTTCCATACAGAGTTGCCAATATCTTGAAACAGTATTTCCTTTAGTTTTGCTTTAAGTGATCTTCTCCATATTGGAAAGAAATGAATTACCAAGATTCAAAGTGAGGAGGAAGCATATACATGAGAAAGGGTTCTTATATGAAGTTAAGATATGTTAAAATTGGCCTTCATTTAGAGTCTTTGAAAGGAATTGTGTATGTGGTCATGTCTGTGGCAGAGAATGGTGGTTCCATAGAACATTGAGGACTCAAGATGGACCAATTGCCTTTTGTTCTTCCTGCTATTCAGAATAACAGAGTCTCTCATGCCTACATCCTTCCAATAAGCAATTCAATCAGTGACACTGTCAGACTGCTCATCTACATATTTTTTTTTTTAGTTCCTCCAAGCATTTGGATGCTAAGGATATTCAATTTCAAGAAGTCTAAATTAGAAAATAACTGAGAATTTTTAAATCTTTCAAAATTTCTGAATTAAAAAAATTTAAAAAAAAACTTCTGAATTGAGATAACATATCTGAAAGTGTCTGTTTATTTATTTGTCACCAGTAAAGCTGATCACTGTATCCTTCTCATCAAACTCATGTCTTGATGTTTGGATCTTTGTCTCTTTTACCCTGTCTCAGACATTTTAATGACAATGACCTTAGAAGTTGTTCATGTTTCTGTCAGAATTGTTCCTTATATCAGCCTAACAGTAAGTAAATTTATGAAGAGCAAGAGATTCTGATATTTTGAAGATATTCTGATATTCCAGAATTTGGAAGCATACTTTATTCTGAATTAATTAATACACCAATCATTATTTCAAAGAATATATAAAAATAAAGTTTGCATTTAAGTAATGTCCTCCATCTGAGGATTTGTCACTGGTATACAGAAATGCCTTTGATTTATGGGTGTTGAATTTATAAATTGCTATGTTGCTGAATTCATTTACTAGTTCTAGAATTTTTCTTGTGGAATTTTTAGGGTCTTCCAGGTATAGAACCATATCACCAGCAAATAGTGATAATTTGAGTTCTTCTTTTCCTATGTGTATTCCTTTGATTTCTTTTGTCTGTCTAATTGCTCTGGCCAGTGTTTCAAGAATTATGTTAAATAGAAATGGTGAAAGAGAGCATCCTTTTCTTGTTCCACGTTTTAGAGGGAATGTCTTCAGTTTTTCTTCATTTAGAATAATATTGGGGGAGCCAGGCGCAGGGCCGAGGAGCGGCGGAGGCCATGGCGGCGCCGCTTCGGTCAAAGATGAGCGCGGCGCCTGTGAGCGTGGCCCAGAGGCGGCAGTGACGGCGGCAGGGTTTCACTTCTAGAAATCTGGTCTGGAAACAGAAGCAGCAGTTTGTATAATCCAAAGAACTTGCTTATGCCAGGAAGCTGTAAGGGTAACATGAATATCATTGAGGAGATCCAACATGGCGGCAGGGATGGAGATATCAAGTCTCTGACCTCTTCAGCTGCGCGGGCATAGGGAGCCGTAAATTTTTTAAATGCTGTTTGCTCAGGATCACTAGGCAATGCTGAGCTGATGTGGATCTGGGGCAAACAGTCTGGGCCCCTCAGAACACACACACAGAGCCCGGATCAGCTGCATTCAAGCTCCGGTTCGCCTGCTTCTCGTGACTCAGCACTAACGATCCCACTGAAATAACTGGTCGGCACTTCTGAACTTAGAGGTAAAAGCCAACTGAGCCTTCATAGGCAGTGGCCACAGGATTGAAACGGGGATTGGGAGAGACAGTCAGGATTGGAGACCCGCCCAATCTGGGAGGAAGAGCTGCTGCACAGTGATTGGTTCCCACCT
Source organism: Urocitellus parryii (assembly GCF_045843805.1). Taxonomy (NCBI): domain Eukaryota; kingdom Metazoa; phylum Chordata; class Mammalia; order Rodentia; family Sciuridae; genus Urocitellus; species Urocitellus parryii. Next base: position 71,340,748 of record NC_135539.1, on the reverse strand, counting down.
ATTGAGAGGAGAAGCTTGGCCCAGTGGGCACAGCTCCACCTACTGGAAGAGAAGTTAATCGAACTCTATGACTGCATATATTATTTTTTTTTCTTTTTCTTTCATTTTCATTTTTTGTTGTTCTTTAACTTTTTTAATGTTTTTAATTTTTTAAATTTTCTTATTGTATTATCATTATTATTATTTTAAATTTTAATTTTCAAAAAAAAGAAAAAGAAAAAAAAGAAAAAAAATAAAAAATAAAAAAAATTAAAAAAAAAATTTAATTTTCATCTTTTTTATTAACATTATTATTTTTGTAAAAAAATTTTTCTTTCTTTCTTTTCTATTTTTTTGTTTCTTTTGTCTTTTCATTTCTTTTCAATTTTCTTATTCCCCCTTCCTTGAATTCTACCTGCCTACTCTCATTCTCTTTAGTGACTTCTTCCCTTCCCTTCTAATATCTTTCCTCCCAAGCAACAAATAAATTTATAAGAGTAAACAGTAACTCAGCAGTCAAACAGAACAAGAAGTAACATGAGCAGCATAAAAAAGGAAGAAAAGGAATACAAACAATGAAGGACAGCCTAAATATTCAGGAGGACCTAGAGTCAGCAGAAAAATGGTCATATAGAGAACTCAAGGAATACCTTAGACAGATGGAATGGAACCTTAAAGAGGATATGAGACAGCAACAGTGAAAGAACACATTGAAAATGAATTATATAAACAGATAAAAGAAGAAGTTAAGCATTTTTATCAGGAGATAGAGATTATAAAAAAAATCAAACAATAATTCTAGAAATGAAGGAAAGGATAAACCAAATTAAAAACTCAATTGAGAGTATCACTAACAGAGTGGAGCAAGTAGAAGCCAGAACGTCAGATAATGAAGACAAAATATATCATCTTGAAAAGAGCCTAGCCAACTCAGAAAGTCTGGTAAAAAATCATGAGAAAAACATCCAAGAGATATGGGATAACATAAAAAAACCAAACCTACGAGTCGTCGGGATAGAGGAAGGTACAGAGATTCAAACCAAGGGAATGAGTAATCTGCTGAATGAAATAATTACAGAAAACTTTCCAGAAATAAAAAGGAAACGGATATACAAATTGTAGATGCATACAGGACACCGAGCACACAAAATCACAGTAGACCAATGCCAAGACACATTGTTATGAAGATAGCCAATATACAGAACAAAGAGAAAATATTAAAAGCTACAAGATAAAGGAGGCAGATTACATTAAGGGGTAAACCAATAAGGTTAACAACGGATTTTTTATCACAGACGCTGAAAGCGAGAAGATCCTGGAACAACGTATTTAAAACACTGAAATACAATGGATGCCAACCAAGAATTCTGTATCCAGCAAAATTAAGCTTCAGGTACAACAACGAAATAAAAATCTTTCATGATTAAAAAAAAGCTAAAAGAATTTGCAGCCAGAAAACCAGCATTGCAAAGCATCTTGAGCAAAACACTACACAAGGAAGAGATGAAAAACAATAACCAAAACCATCAGTGGGAAGTGCCTCCATAAAGACAGAGGGCAGGGGGAAAGCTAATCATGGAGAAACAAAATAAATTAAAAAAAAAAGAAAAAAAAGAAGATAAATAATCAAACATGGCTGGAAGTACAAACCATATATCAATATTAACTCTAAACGTTAATGGCTTAAACTCTCCAATAAAGTGACATAGGATGGTAACATGGATTAAAAAAAACAAATCTAACAATATGCTGCCTCCAGGAGACACATCTGATTGGAAAAGATATACACAGGCTGAAGGTGAAAGGTTGGGAAAAAAACATACCACGCACACGGTCCTCGTAAGCAAGCAGGGGTGGCCATCCTCATATCGAATAAAATCGACTTCAAGACTAAGTTAATCAAAAGGGATAAGGAAGGACATTATATACTGTTGAAAGGAACCATTCACCAACAAGACATAACAATTATCAATAGTTATGCACCAAATAATGGTGCTGCGATGTTCATAAACCAAACTCTCCTCAAGTTCAAGAATCAAATAGACCACAACACAATAATTATGGGTGACTTCAACACACGTCTCTCACCATTGGACAGGTCCTCCAAACAAAAGTTGAATAAAGAAACAATAGAACTCAATATCATAATCAATAACCTAGACTTAACTGACATATATAGAATATATCAACCATCATCAAGTGGATATACTTTTTTCTCAGTAGCACATGGATCCTTCTCAAAAATAGACCATATATTATGCCATAGGGCAACCCTCAGTAAATATAAAGGGGTGGAGATGATACCATGCCTTTTATCTGATCATAATGGAATGAAACTGGAAATCAATGATAAAAGAAGGAAGGAAAAATCCTACATCACATGGAAAATGAACAATATGTTACTGAATGATCAATGGGTTACAGAAGACATAAAGGAGGAATCAAAAAATTCTTAGAGATAAATGAAAATACAGACACAACGTATCAGAATCTATGGGACACAATGAAAGCAGTTTTATGAGGGAAATTCATCCCCTGGAGATCATTCCTCAAAAAAAGGGAAAACCAACAAATAAATGAGCTCACACTTCATCTCAAAGCCCTAGAAAAGGAAGAACAAAACAACAGCAAATGTAGCAGAAGTCAAGAAATAATTAAAATCAGAGCAGAAATCAACGAAATAGAAACAAAAGAAACTATTGAAAAAATTAACAAAACTAAAAGTTGGTTCTTTGAAAAAATAAATAAGATTGACAAACCCTTAGCCATGCTAACGAAGAGAAGAAGAGAGAAAACTCAAATTACTAGCATACGGAATGAAAACTGCAATATCACAACAGACACTACAGAAATACAGAAGACAATTAGAAAGTATTTTGAAAACCTATATTCCAATAAAATAGAAGATAGTGAAGATATCGATAAATTTCTTAAGTCATATGATTTGCCCAGACTGAGTCAGGAGGATACTCACAACTTAAACAGACCAATATCAATGGATGAAATAGAAGAAGCAATTAAAAGACTACCAACCAAGAAACCCCAGGACCGGATGGGTATACAGCAGAGTTTGACAAAACCTTTAAAGAAGAATTAATACCAATACTTTTCAAGTTATTTCAGGAAATAGAAAAAGAGGGAGCTCTGCCAAATTCATTATATGAGGCCAACATCACCCTGATTCCGAAACCAGACAAAGACACCTCAAAGAAAGAAAACTACAGACCAATATCTCTGATGAACCTACATGCAAAAATCCTCAGTAAAATTCTGGCAAATCAGATACAAAGGCACATCAAAAACATTGTGCACCATGATCAAGTAGGATTCATCCCTGAGATGCAAGGATGGTTCAATATATGGAAATCAATAAATGTTATTCACCACATCAATAGACTTAAAGATAAGAATCATATGATCATCTCAATAGATGCAGAAAAAGCATTTGACAAAGTACAGCATCCCTTTATGTTCAAAACATTAGAAAAACTAGAGATAACAGGAACTTACCTTGACATTGTAAAAGCTATCTATGGTAAGCCTCAGGCTAGCATCATTCTGAATGGAGAAAAATTGAAGGCATTCCCTCTAAAATCTGGAACAAGACAGGGATGCCCTCTATCACCACTTCTATTCAATATAGTTCTGGAAACACTGGCCAGAGCAATTAGACGAAAGTAATTAAAGGCATAAAAATAGGAAAAGAAGAACTTAAACTATCTTATATTTGATAAAGGAGCTAGAAGCAAGCAATTGAGGAAGGATAGCATCTTCAACAAATGGTGTTGGGAAAACTGGAAATCCATATGCAACAAAATGAAACTGAATCCCCTCCTCTTGCCATGCACAGAAGTTAACTCAAAGTGGATCAAGGAGCTAGATATCAAATCAGAGACTCTGCATCTGATAGAAGAAAAAGTTGGCTCCAATCTACATATCATGGGGTCGGGCTCCAAATTCCTTAATAGGACACCCATAGCACAAGAGTTAATAACAAGAATCAACAAATGGGACTTACTTAAACTGAAAAGTTTTTTCTCAGCAAGAGAAACAATAAGAGAGGTAAATAGGGAGCCTAGATCATGGGAACACATTTTTACTCCTCACACTTCAGATAGAGCCCTAATATCCAGAGTATAGAAAGAACTCAAAAAATTAGACAATAAGATAACAAATAACCCAATCAACAAATGGGCCAAGGACCTGAACAGACACTTCTCAGAGGAGGACATACAATCAATCAACAAGTACATGAAAAAATGCTCACCATCTCTAGCAGTCAGAGAAATGCAAATCAAAACCACCCTAGGATACCATCTCACTCCAGTAAGATTGGCAGCCATGATGAAGTCAAACAACAACAAGTGCTGGGGAGGATGTGGGGAAAAGGGTACTCTTGTACATTGCTGGTGGGACTGCAAACTGGTGCGGCCAATTTGGAAAGCAGTATGGAGATTCCTGGGAAAGCTGGGAATGGAACCACCATTGGACCCAGCTATTGCCCTTCTCAGACTATTCCCTGAAGACCTTAAAAGAGCGTACTACAGGGATACTGCCACATTGAAGTTCATAGCAGCACAATTCACAATTGCTAGACTATGGAACCAACCCAGATGCCCTTCAATAGATGAATGGATAAAAAAAATGTGGCGTTTATACACTATGGAGTATTACGCAGCTCTAAAAAATGACAAAATCATGGAATTTGCATGGAAATGGATGACACTAGAGCAGATTATGCTTAGTGAAGCTAGCCAATCCCTAAAAAACAAATACCAAATGTCTTCGTTGATATAATGAGAGCAACTAAGAACAGAGCAGGGAGGAAGAGCAGGAAGAAAAGATTAACATTAAACAGATACATGAGGTGGGAGGGAAAGGAAGAGAAAAGGGAAATTGCATGGTAATTGAGGGAGACCTTCATTGTTATACAAAATTACATATAAGATGTTGTGAGGGGAATGGGAAAATAAACAAGGAGAGAAATGAATTACAGTAAGTGGGGTAGAGAGAGTAGATGGGAGGGGAGGGGAGGGGGGATAGTAGAGGATAGGAAAGGTAGCAGAATACAACAGTTACTAATAGGGCATTATGTAAAAATGTGGATGTGTAACCGATGTGATTCTGCAATCTGTATTTGGGGTAAAATTGGGAGTTCATAACCAACTTGATTCTAATGTATGAAATATGATACGTCAAGAGCTCTGTAATGTTTTGAACAACCAATAAAAAAATTAAAAAAAAGAATAATATTGGCCTGGGTCTTAGCATATATAGCCTTTAAGATGTTGAGATATGTTCCTGTTATCCCTGGTTTTTCTAGTGTTTTGAACATTAAGGGGTGCTGAATTTTTTTGAAATGTTTTTGTTGCATCTGTTGAGATGATCATTAAGCCTATTGATGTGATGAATTTATTGATTTCTGTATGTTGAAACAATCTTGCATCCCTGGGATGAATCCCATTTGAACGTGGTGCACAATCTTTTTGATATGTTTTTGTATTCGATTTGCCAGAAATCTATTGAGAATTTTTGCATTCATGCTCATTAGAGATATTGGTTTGAAGTTTTACTGTTTTGATATATCTTTGCCTGGATTTGGAATCAGAGGGATATTGGCCTCATAGAATGAGTTTGGAAGTGCTGCCTCTTTTTCTATTTCCTGAAATAAATTGAAAAATATTGGTATTGGTATTAGTTCTTCTTTAAAGGTCATGTAGAATTGGCTGTATATCCATCCAAACCTGGGCTTTTCTTAGTTGGTAGGCTTCTGATGGCATCTGCTATTTTGTCACTTGATCCGTTTAAATTATGTACATAATCCTGATCCAATTTGTGCAAGTTATGTGACTCTAGAAATTTCTTGATGCTGTCTGTATATCTGTGACAAATCTTCAGAAAGGGAAACAAGGAAAACTACTTCATTCTCAATAGCCTCAAAAAATGGGAATCAATGAAAGAGGTGAAAGATATATATAATGAAAATTACAGAACCCCAAAGAAAGAAGTTCAAGAAAACCTTAGAAGATGGAAAGATATACCTTGCTCTTGGGTAGGCAGAATTAATATTAACAAAATGACCATACTTCCAAAAGCATTAGGCAGATTTAATAAAATTTTGAATAAAATCCAATGACATTCTTCCTAGAAATAGAAAAATGCAATCATGAAATTAATCTGGAAAAATAAGAGACCCAGAATAACTAAAGCAATCCTTAGCAGGAAGAATGAAGCAGGTGGCATCACTATAGCAGATCTTAAACTATACTATAGAGCAATAGTAACAAAACCAGCATGGTATTGGCATCATAACAAACTGGAAGACCAATGGTACAGAATAGAGGACACAGAGAATAACCCACAAAATTATAATTATCTTATATTAGACAAAAGTGCCAAAAAACATGCACTGGAGAAAAGATAGCTTGTTTAACAAATGGTGTTGAGAAAACTGGAAACCCATATGCAACAAAATGAAATTAAACACCTATCTCTCAACATGCACAAAACCCAACTCAAAATGGATCAAGGACTTAGGAATAAAACCAGAGACCCTGCATCTAATGGAAGAAAAAGTAGGCCCTAATCTCCATCATGTATGATTAGGCCCCAACTTCCTTAATAAGATTCCTGTAGTGAAAGAATTAAAATAAAAAATCAATAGATGGGATGAACTCAAACTAGAAAGTTTCTTCTTATCAAAAGAAACAATCTGTGGGGTGAATAAAGAACTTGCATCTTGGGAGCAAATCTTTACCTTTCACACATCAGGTAGAGTACTAATCTCTAGGGTATATAAAAAAATCAAAAAGCTAAGCACCAAAAACCCCCAAATAACCCAATCAATAAATGGGCCAAGGACCTGAAGAGACACTCTTCAGAAGAGGATATACAATCAATCAACAAATATGTGAAAAAAATATTAATCCTCATTAGCAATTATTGAAATGTAAATAAAAACCACTCTAAGATTTCATCTCACTCCAGTCAGAATAACACCTATAATGCATACAAACAACAATAAGTGTTGGCGAGGATGTGGGGAAAAAGGTACACTCATACAATTCTTGTGGGACTGCAAATTAATGCAGCCAATATGGAAAGCAATATGGAGATTTCTCAGAAAACTGGGGATAGAACAACCATTTTACCCAGCTATCCCTTGCCTCAGTCTATACCCAAAGGACTTAAACACAGCATACTACAGGGACACAGACACATCAATGTTTATAGCAGCACAATTCACAATAGCTAACCTGTGAAAACAACCCACATGCCCTTCAATATATGAATGGATTAAAAAATATGGCATATATACACAATGGAATATTACTCAGCAATAAAAGAGAATACAATCATAACATTTGCAAGTAAATAGATAGAGTTAGAGAAGATAATGCTAAGTGAATTTAGCTAATGCTAAAAAAAACAAATGCCGAATGTTTTCTTTGATATAAGGAGGCTGATTTATATTGAGATAGGGAGCAGGAGCATGGGAGGAATAGCCGAACTCTAGATAGGGCAAAGGAGTTGAAAGGGAAGGGAGGGGGCATGGAGTTATTGATGATGGTGGAATATGATGATCATTATTATCCAAAGTATAGGTATGAAGACACAAATTGGTGTAAATATACTTTGTATACTTTATATAGAGAGATATAAAAAATTGTGCTCTCTATATATGTAATAAGAATTATAAAACATTCCGTAGTCATATATAAATAAAAAAGTAATTTTCTCCAAAATTTCAGAACTATTTTCAACTATATTATTTCATTTTTAGATATATACTATAAATCAAAGTTCAAATAAATATTTTAAAATTAATAGAAAATATGACAGGAATTATACACCAACTAATTGATGATATTAACTATAAAAACACATAATTGGACTAAAGTTTTTTAAAAAATAATATTTGAAATTTGCTATTATTCAAAATACAAAATAAGGTGGGATAGTTACTGTCTACCTCCTACTACCTCTAGCTTAGTCTCTAACTAACATTTTTTTTTTTTAAAGAGAGAGTGAGAGAGGAGAGAGAGAGAGAGAGAGAATTTTTAATATTTATTTTTTAGTTATCGGCGGACACAACATCCTTGTTGGTATGTGGTGCTGAGGATCGAACCCGGGCCACACGCATGCCAGGCGAGCAAGCTACCACTTGAGCCACATCCCCAGCCCCTCTAACTAACATTTAATGGATGAGTAGATACAGTATAAATATTTTTGCTGGAAATATTAAGTACTAATGTATTTTAATGTCCACTTAATACTACTTCTCATTTTTATAGATAATATATTATGAAGGATAAAAAGAAGAAAGACATTTTTGATTTGTAGGTGTTTACAGTCTAATTGGGAAGACAGAAAAAATATCAAAATGAATATCATAAACACAAAATGCAGTTAAATCCACACTAAATTTATAAACAAGCCCCTCTGAGTATTAGTGAATGACGTAGACTAGTTGTAATTTGGGGACAGACAAGACATCATGAACCTAATAGCAAACATTTTAGGACTCAAGTCTCAATGAGGGAGTGAGATTACAGGTGACATGTCCAGAAGTGCTGAAAACTTTTAGTGAGATGATGTAGCAGCCCAGTTGAGGAAAGATCAGGTCCTGGGCTGATGGAAGAGAAGCTCAAGTCAGGGTTATTTAGAGATGGAATTAATTAATGCAGTTGGTGAATTACTGGAAGTATGGAAGTCAGGTGCTTTTGTGAACAAAAAATTAAAAAAAAAACAGGTTACAATGAGAGATACAGAGGTAATCATTAAGGTAAAAACAAGTGTGTGTTTGTCAGCTTTTCCTCACTGTGACAAAGGTATCCAACAAGAACAATTTAGAGGAGGCAAAGTTTGTTTTGGTTCATGGTTTCTCAGGTTCCGTCCCCAGTTGGTGGACTCCAGTGCTCTAGGCCCAAGTTGAGACAGAACACCATGGTGGCACGGCACGGTGAAGGAGCACTGCACGCTTCATGGTGGCTAGGGAAGCAGAGAGAAGGAAAAAGGAGCCAGAAGGACAAGATATAATCTCTCAGAGCACACCCGCAATGACCCACCTCCTCAGTCACTCCCCATCTGCCCAGTTACTCCTTTAAAATTATTAATACATAGGCTGGGGATGTGGCTCAAGCTGCCTGGCATGTGTGCGGCCAGGGTTCGATCCTCAGCACCACATACAAACAAAGATGTTATGTCCACCGAAAACTAAAAAAAAAATTAATATTAAAATTCTCTCTCTCTCTCTCTCTCTCTCTCTCTTTAAAAAAATTATTAATACATCAAATGATTGATTCACTGCTTAGGTTACAGCTCTTATAACCTCTGGTGGTAACACAGGTTCTTTTGGGGATGCCTCATATCCCAACCATAACAAACTGACTCTGAACCCAAGTCAAAATGACAACATAATCCTCTGAATCTGACTGGTAGATATATCCCTGGACTTTCCAGATATAAGAATCATTTCTTTATCTTCTTCTTCATTAAGTTATTTTGACTTGATGTCTTATCAATTGCAATGCTTACAATTTTAAATAATGCAGATATTTACAGTTACAAATGCTGCTGCCCTCTAAATTTAATGTTTTGCTTGTCAGCTTTCACCTATTATCACTGCTTTATTGGGAACCTTCCCTAAATCAGACTATATTGAGTAATAGAGACCTAAGTGTTGCCTTCATAGAGCTTATAGTCTAGTCAAGAAGAGAAAGGATAAAATGAAGAATTACCATAAATGCTATAAAAAATTGAGCATCAGAAAACAAAAGAGTATGATATTTCTTGAGGATATATTTTCAGAGAGGATACATTTTCAGAGGTTATATTTTCCTTCCTAAGCAATGGCTTTTTAAGCTAGTATGAAATTATAAGAAGGAAATAGGTAAAAAGTAGGTGAAGGAACATGATAGGCTAAAACCAAAACCAAACCAAACATAATGTGGACGAAGACCTGAAATGCCTGAAAAGCAGATATTTTGGTCTGTTCCAAAGTTGAAAGAAGGCTGGTGCAGCTGAGCCTCTGCCTGTGTTGGGGAGGTTTGAAACAGGGCAAAAGGACAGAAAAATCAGGAAATGTAGAGATGGGGGAGTGATATAATGTAGTCAGCTGAATGCTTTTAATTTTCCTTGTAGAGTAAGAGATACACTCATCCTCACAGAAAGGGTTGAAAGTTTTGGATTGAGAACTGAACACTGTGCTTGAATTTGTTAAGACCCCCTTGGGAGTATCTTTGATAATACATGAGAAACTGCACAGTATGCTTTCTGCTGTTTTTGTGTTGAAAAATGTATACTGTTGAAGCTATTTTGCAACCATTAGCATTGATAGCATAAATAAGTGATACCCCAACACTGCGGAATATTTATATCATTTTCTTAACAAGTGTATTCCCTGTTACTTTGGAAACAGTGCAGTTTTTGTGACTCATATTGCTATAGCATGCACAGTAAGCGAGTGCGGCGCTTAAATAGCATCGGCTGGATTCGTGATATGATACATTTTCATAATATATATCTCATTCACTTGATAGAATGACTGCAAAATACTTTAAAAAAAATAAAGCAATAGGCAGGGAAAAATCAAAATCTATTTTACTAATACAGACCATGAACAGAGGTGTATTCTTTTAATCTCTGTACAAAGGCACAAAAATCTATTCCCTATCCTATTTCACAAAATGTAATCAGTTATATTGTTAAATATATCTCATCAGAGACTCCATATTGATAGCAAATTACAGAAGAAAATGCTATAATAATAAAGTGTCAGCAGCAGTGAGATCACAAGTATGAATATACACACATTCAAATTAGGAGATTCTCATGAATCACTAAGTCTAAAAATTACATCTCATGACCTTTTTAAATGAAAGTTCAAAGAAATTTACAACTGTACACAATACAGCCACATCTTGTCTCATATTCTGCTCAAATGTATGTCTCACTCAGATACCTAAATGTGTTAGTTGATGCATCCTCATAGGAAAGGATGAAAGACACTTTTGCTACCTTCTTGCTAATACTTTGTATTATTAGTGTTTTTTTTTTTTTTTTTTTTTTTTAGTTTTAGCCATTCTAATAGCTATTAGTAGTGTGTTATTTTGGTTTGATTAGTTTGCATTTTTCTAATGACTAGTGATATTGGACATCTTTTATGGACATGTTTGTCATTGGAACATCTTCTTTGATGAAATAGCTTTTAAATCTTTTGTCAATTTTTAGTTGGGTTTATAGTTGATTGTTGACAGTCTTTTGCTTGTTTTAAAATTAATTTAGAAAGATCCTGAAATTAGCATGGATCCTGAAAAGACCACAAATAACCAAAATAATCTTTAGCAAAAAGAAACAAAGCTGAAAGTATCATACTACGTGAAGTTAAAATATATCATGAAGCTATTATAGTCAGAACAGCTGATTCTAGCATAAAAATGAACACTTTGGCCAAAGGAACAGGATAGGGATCCCAGAAATGAATCCAAGTGTTCCCCGTCAATTGGATTTTAATAAAAGCTTCAGGAACATATAATAAGGAAAGGATACTCTCTTCAAAAGATGGTGCTGGGAAAATTGTACATCCACCTGCAGAGGAATAAAATTGGATCCCTGTTTATTTCTCCCCCAAATCTTGTGCTTTTGAATAGCATTTTGTTGAATTTTCATATCAGTTTAATGAAAACTAATATTTGAATATTATTGAATATTTAAATAGAATATGTCTGTATATATCTTGTTGGTGCATGTATACAAATGACACAAACTTGTCTTATTTGATTTGCTCATCCGTGTTACAGTTCTTTGCAAATTGATTAATCAATCTTATACATTTTTAGGTTAGATTAATTTCTAAATATTTTGTGTTTTCATGCTGTTATAAATGGTATTACTGTCAATTATTTCTTTTGATTGTTTTGGCTATTATATAGACATAAAAATGATTTTGTTTTGTAGTCCTCATATCTTATGTCATTTCTGAAGTCACTTATTAATGATAGTGGCTTTTTTCTTTCTTTTTAAAAAAATTTTTAAAATTCTAATTTATTATATATGACAGTGGAATGCATTACAATTCAGATAACACATATAGAGCTCAATTTTTATATCTCTGGTTGTACACAAAGTATACTTATACCATTCGTGTCTTGGAGCATGGGAAGAATAGAAGAACTCTAGATGGTGGAATGAGATCATGGCATTTTTGTTGATTCTTTTATACATTCTATGTAGTAGAAGCCATATCTCAGAAGAGAATCAATTTTATTTCTTATCTTACAGTTTCTATTTTTTTATTTCTTTGTCTTGTTATATTTCACTGGCTGTGATCTTCAACATAATGTTGATTAGAAGCAGTAAGAATAAATACCCTGCTTGTTCCTATTCTTGGAGTAAGCATGATGCTTGCATGCTTTTTGTAGGTTTTTTTTTAAAGTCCTATTTAATTGAACTTTTTAGTCATGTTAAATTAACTGTTAATTCTTAAAATCTCAAATTATTTTTCCTGTATTCTATATCTCTTATAGTTTCTGGATGAGTTTTCTGGAATTGCATCTACTTTATGAAAATATGATGTTTTCTGGAAGAGATTGTTTTCAACTGATATTTTTCTTCCTTGAACACTTGCTATTGTTCATCAATGAAGCCATTTAGGCCTAGAGCTTTCCGTATTGGAAGAGTTACTCCTGTTGCTTGTTTTTAGAAGCTTGATTGTGACATATCTATCTGGACATGAATTTCTTTATGTTTGTTCAATTTGGATTTATTTTAACTTCTTGAAAGTGTCTGTAGTTTTATGTCTCATAAAAAAAAACTGGAGAAAATTTCAACCATTACTCCTTTAAATATATTTTGAGTTCCATATTTAATTTTCTCTCATTTTTTAAGATTTATTTTTGCAATTAAGAATATTTATCATTTGTTATAAAACCATGATATCATAGCCATCTGCATATTATATAATTTTCATGCTTTAAATTTACATATTTACATACCTGTTCTTACCAGAGTTTATGTTTTTATGCTTATTTACAGATAGCTTTATTGAGATATAATGTTCACATCATAAAATTCTTCCTCTTAAAGGGTACAATTCAGTGGTGTTTAGCATACTTACAATGTAAAGCAATCACAGAAGTCAAATATAACAATTCCTACCACTTCATTTTACTCACCTGAGCCCTAAGCAACTATTAATCTACTGTCTCTGGAGTCCTTGTTCTGGACCATTAATTTGAATAGAATCATTTAATATGTGTCCTTTGGGACTGGCTTCTTTCACTTAGCATACTACTTGAAAAAATATGTTTGCAACCACTAGTAACAGGAGTGAAAAGGGAGAAAGAAAAACATTGCTACAACTGAAGTCTATGCATTATATCTCTCTCCAGCTTTTTAAAAAGCCTTCCAACTATGGGCAAGATGGTTACCTTTAAATATTTTAGATTGAAGCTTCCAATCATAACAAAATTTAAAGATTCCTGATCATTCCAGGTGGTAAGAGGAGGTAAAAGTGTTAGATAATTTCTCATTGTGACAGAAGAAATGAGGTCAGAGTAAAAGCTAACCTGTGATATTGTTGCTATTGAGACCTTGATTGTTCCTTTCTGGAGCTGCAGAAAGCAAGTTATTGAGTGGTCAGTTGTTAGCTAAGCAAGGGAAGCAGTTTTCCTCTGGTGACTTAATTAAATCATGCTTGCTTTTAGCAGCTGAAAATTGTGTGCAGATTTTAAATGAAACAGATAAAACTTGTTTTAACACTACTAACCTTAATAGGTTTGAAATATTTATATCACACATACACACACACACACACACACACACACACAATATAAGTGTACACCCATTCACAGCCAGTTGTGCTAGGATAGTGGGATGGGTTGCTATGTTACAAAAAAACATACGTGGAGATGATATGGGAGGCATAGGTTTTTTGGAAAAATACATATGAGGAACATCCAGTGGTAATGGGCTAGTCAGATAACACCCTCATCTCTCACATTCTTCACCAAGTCGTGCCTCCATCCTTCACAATGTTATTCTATGAGATAGCATCTCCAGCTACACACACACACACAAGAACCTTTCTACAGATAACATGAGCTGTCCTTAATTTTCAGCATGCATAGAGAAAGCCAGTAGTAACCTTAGAGACAATATTTATCTGGAAATCCTGGCCTAGACCAGCTCTCCTTGTTCTCTTGATGTGGTTACATTCTTGGGAATGGAGGAGAGCACTTCAGGAACATATTGTCTTTCTATCTTCCTTTTCTCCAAGGAAGACCTAGTATGTGAGGTAATAAATAAATATTATTTTGTTCTACACTCCACAATGTACACATATATCTGTACATCACACTGTATGCCATAAATATATACAAGTTTTGTTTGTCATTTAGTAAAATGACTATAATCTTTTCCACATGAATGGTTGCTCAAAACATTTAAACATTGGGGCCATCATCAATCATCAGTTAAAAAACAAGACAATCTGGAAGCAGTGGTGCACACCTGTAATCCCAGCAGCTTGGGGGCTGAGAAAGGAGGATCACAGTTTCAAAGCCAGCCTCAGTAACTTAGCAAGTTGCTAAGCAATACAGTGAGACCCTGCCTCTAAATAAAATATCAAAAGGGTTGGAGATGTGGTTCAGTGGTTATACACCCCTGGGTTCAATCCCTGGTACAAAACAAACAAAAAATAAAAAAATAAAACAATAACAACAACAAAAATAAGACTAACAATATTTGGTGGTTTTTCCTTGAATCTTGATAAAATGATAGGTGTGATTAATATTGCTTGGGTGTCATTGTTTATTAAAAGAATCAATGTTGTTGAGTTTGAAGTGATTGAAGAATTAGCCTCTTAATAGTCCAAGTGGAACAACTATACTCAAAATATTTTCAAAGAAGTTGAAAAACTCACTTAGTGCAACCTAAAGTGACATTTACTAAGATGTGTCACAACTGTTGGTGGCAAATATATGTATGGAATAAAAAATAAGACTTATTTGGACAAATTTACAAAGCTCATGAAAATATTAAGTGTTTAAAGATTGTATACATTCTTTGTAATAATCATTGATGGACACTTTGCAAAATATTTTAGTGTATCACATCTTATTGAAGAGTTGTATAAAAAGCAAAATTCATCCACTCTCTTGGACTTACTTATGTGAATTATTGTCAGAAAAAGGTGAATGTACTACCTTCCTGACCATTTATACCAGTAATTTGATGGCATAATAGTGATAAAGTTTTGTTGTGAGTTTTTGAGGTCAAGCCCAAGATTAAAACTTATCTGAAGGAAGAATTGTACTAACTCACTGCAATTGAACACTAAATGATTTTGGAAAAGATCTAAGTCAACCTAAAGTTATAAGCCAAAATAGTGCTTAAATGTGAAACTTATGGAACAATAGAATTATCTCAACAACAAACATTGTTTGGTTCATATTGTTTGGTTCAAGCTGCCTCATACATTTCTTGCGTTGTCAAAAGTTAAAACAGGAAAGAAGATCTCCATTCCCATACAAATTTGCATAGAATATATTTTCTGAACTCAAACTACAGTTCTAACAGCATATTTGACCTCAATGAAAGTGCAAAAAATTTCCATACTTTACAATCTACAATGTGCAATTGAGGACCTTTCACATAACCTTCAATTGGGAACAAATTATTATGCAATGTAACAACATGCTAAAACACCAATATCAAGCAGGGATCTAATAGAATTCTATAAATGCTTTCAAATTGATGAATATGCTCAATTAGGATCATATGCTCATTGAATGATATCAGCATTTGTCAGTAAATATCTGCATGAAAAGACATTTTCAAAGATAAAATATGTAAAATTTCATAACTCATCAGCATTAACAAATGAAAATTTGCAATAGATTTTGATTATAGAGAATACTATTTCTGAACTCTAATTAAAATGTTATCTCCTTCAAAAAGAATTCCATTCTTCACGTTAGTAGACCTAGTATTATCAAAAATTATAATCAGATATTATTATATTTAAAAGTGTTCCAATAATATTTTTGAGGAACTTTCTCTTATCTATCTAAATATCCTTGATGATGATGATGATGATGATGATGATGATTATGATGATGATGATGATTTGTCCTGAGGATTGAACCTAGAGGTACTTTACCACTGAGCCACATCTCCAGGCCTTTTATGTTTTATTTTGAGACAGGGCCCCGCTATGTTGCTGAGGCTGATTTGAACTTGCATTCCTTGTGCCTCAGTCTCCTGAGCCACTGGGATTACAGGCATGTGGCTATCCTTGATTTTATCTCTTGACTTGTGAAGTTTTCTCTCTATTATGATGGCCATAAGAGGTCCAATTAACCTATGGTTCACTTACTGCAATGATCAGGCACCTTTAGCAGCACTCATCCAGGGCAAGAGGCTGGTCCATATTGTCTTTCTTATTGACAGCCTTCTCAAAACAGATGCTCTGGTTCTAATTATAGAGATACACCCATAGACTGTTACTATAATCATCTTGTTAACATATTTCAATTTTGTTTTTCAATTTTGTTTTGGTTAGATGTACAATTGATTGGCCACAGCTCATACCTCACTATAGATACATGCATAGTCATTTCTCATTTTACATAAAATAAAACATCACACACTGAAAAACAAAGGTGTATTGGGAGGGTTTTCCTTTACCTGGATTTTCAATCCTGCTCCTAAGTGATACTATCTTTCAAGAGGTATCTGAGTACTTTATTGATCCAAGTACACAGAACTTCAGATCCTTAGCCAGTCATAGAAAATTCATCATGAGTCAGGAGATGTGATGATTGAGAACCTCAAAGGTATCCCAAGCAAGAGCCATGACACTCTGCACCATCTGTTCCAGAAGTTTTTTTTTTTTTTTTTATGCCTCAGTATAGGTTTGGATTCACTATTCTAAAAGCATTTCTATTCTACAATAAATTCCTCCTCTACATGTTCATGTTCTCTAGTCCTATTTCTAGAGATTCTTTCACAGACTGCTCCTACTATCACTTTGATAGCACATTTAAGTTTTTTTAATGCTATTTTCTTGGCCTAGACTTCCAATTGATTAATTGATTACCCACTGTTTATGGCTCACTATAGATACATGTATCAAGTCAAGGTGGACTTGATATTAACCAATGGAGAGTTTCAGTTGTACAAGGGATTGTGTCACATGGTCAGCAGCTGTGGAACTTATAAGAGGTCCAATTAACCTCTGGTTCACTTACTGCAGTGATCAGGTGAGGGGAATTTTTTTTTTCTGTGTCATGCATGGTACAGTAAACATTCACATTTGATTGCAAGCTATGTTGGATTCTGTCTATTTACCTCTCTAGATCCAGTTCCCATGCTTCCATCTTGATGTGTCAGTGCTGATATATGCAGACAGCATCCCTGAGCTTTCATGCTTCTGGCTCTAGTTGGACTTAATGGGTACTTACAGGAAGGAAGAGCATAGGAGGAGAGTGAGAGTGGCATATTTTCTTTTCTTTTTCCAAACTTGGTTGTCTGAGAAGATTGTGCTTCCTCTAACCAGAGCCATGACTCTGGTAAAGAAACCTACAAGATTGTCAGCCCTAACAGTTGCTCTATCTCTTGTTGGTTTCTCTACATCCTGCCCATTGACTTAAAAGTAGTTTCATTATTAAATTTCTCCAATTAAAAGATAGTATTCCCTGTTTTTATTTCTAGAACTATAACTTGTATGATAATTGTTACTAGAATAAACTCTGGGAAATCTGCCCACACATCTTTCTAGGATTGAGCTGCTCTAATATTTGAGAAGAGTAGATACTATCTCCTTCCTGGGTCAAATTTACATCTGGGCTTCTGGTGACAACACAATTACTCAAATCACCACTGTGACAAGTGAAGAAATATAGGACAGAAAGAGAGCTCAAGAGATCAAGTGGACCTAGTATCAATTTCTATGGTGACAACAGTGATTAGTTCATAAACTAAATCATAGAAACTCTAAAAAGTCTTGCTTTTTCAGAGTGGACTTGGACGCAACATGGAAACAGCTTTCATTTTAGAATTTCCTGTGCAATTGGAAATATCTTAGGATTTCTATAATTTAGTTTTTCTAACTTTAACTTTTGATAATGTATTTGAACATGTTTGATCAAAATTAATGGGTGAATTTAAGTATGTATGAAGGTAGGGGTGTATTAAATGTCCAAAACAAAGAGAAAACACAAGTCCTGATTAAGTGTTGAAATTGTGGTGGGTTGATCAAACTGAGAGAGACATTCTATCCTCAAAGAACATGAGATTTGAATGTTAAATAGAGACCAAAACCATGACCTTCTACCACTGAGATACAGTCAGTTAGGAGTGGGACCATGGCCTGAAGTCTGATCCTTGAAATAGCTGCTCATTTTATGTACAAGCTTTTCTGCCAGAGTCATGGCTCTGCTTAGAGGAAGCACAACTTACTCAAACAAATGTACTCTGTCCAGTGACCCAGTGAAGTTAAGTGAGGTTCCTATGTGAAGGCTTTAGTGTGACAATGACCTCTCATTATAAGAAGGAAAAGTGCTTGCCAGGCACAGTTGATATACATATTATAGAAAATGAGTGTTGTAGAAATCCCATCTTAAGAAGTTAATGGATCCCAGTGGCTCCTGTAGCCAGGAGTGTATTTTGAAATTTTTGCCTATGTGGGAGTCTCAAGTCTCAATAAAAAAAGCTTGCTTTGATTTTCAACACTTACACAATAAAAAAGAATAGAAAATATGCCACTCTCACTCTCCTCCTGGAGGCAGGAGGATCACCAGTTCAAAGCCAACCTCAGCAAAAGTGAGATGCTAAACAACTCAGTGAGACCCTGTCTCTAAATGAAATACAAAATAGGGCTGGGAATATGGCTCAGTAGCCAAGTGCCCCAAAGTTCAATCCCTGGTACTTCTCTCCCTACAAAAAGAGGAAGTTAATGGAGAAACTGATTCCAGACTAATGATACACTGCAGAAAGCTAGCAAAGGTCAAGTTGTTCTTTTGGGACTTTCTGCAATATGAGTTATTGAGACTCGAGACTCCCACATAGGCAAAAATTTCAAAACACACTAAAAATTTGATCAGGAATAATAATTACAAGTTCTATGAGTAAAAAAAAGTACAATAAAATAGAATCAGTAGTGATAAACTATGAGAGGATTAAGACCCCAAGGGGAGGGAGGGAACACAATGAAAGGTTCTGCTCATGTTGAAAAAATGTTATTTTCTGGACATAACTTTTAATAGGCGGTTTCTACACAGGTGAACTACATTAGCTTTCCACATCTCTCAGTGCCACATTCCTTCTTCTGTTTACTTGATGCAGGTACCTTTGTGTAGACCCCTCTACTTTTGCCCTTCAGAATCTATGCTGATTTAGAAGGATGTTTTCATCCCACTGTGAAAATTTAGAATGCAAAATGAAGCTACACCCCACTAAAATAGAGATGAAGGACCATGAGTAAAAAACCCAGGTTGCTACATCTGCTTCAAAACTGCCTCACAAGACCATTCTCATGAAAGAGGTGGCCAAAGCTTTAAGAAGAGTTTTAGACACTAACGGAGACAAACAGTCTGCTGTGACTTGAAGACTAACTTCATGTTGTAACTATCATCACATGGCTATTGGATCTTGCCAGAGTCCGCTGCAAGTGTTAATGAACTTTTTTTCAAAACAATTTGCATAAATGTCTCTGTCTTAACAAAAATGTCAAGTTTTCCTTCATTCTTTGGTCATAGCAAAGGGCTTTCTGGCCCATGCTTATGCTTTGAATTACATTTCTTTTTTCTTTCTTGTTTTATTCCCCAATAAAGTTTCCTTTGTTAGAGATTTTTTCTTCATTACTTCTTGGATGCTTGACACCATCATGATTTTTTTTTTTTTTAGTTTTTTCCCAGACTAAGCTACGAAGGGCCACAGCACAATTAACCTACATCTTGAAGGTGTTCAAGTTTGAAGACACTCTTTTGAGATCTGCCACCTGTGTTCATGGGATACTGTTCCTGTCTAGGACTTCTATAGCTTTTCCCTTCACCTCTTCCCCCGATGCCTGTGCAAATTTGGTGACGATTTTGGGACTCTACTATTTCAATACCTGTCACCTTGATGGCTGCTTCCCATCACTTTTTCTTGTCAGGTCTTGCTTTGGTTTTCAACATTTACACATAATTAGAACGTTTAGTTATATCTCTCCCGACTTTCACCGATAATGTGTTTTTGTTCTAACTCTCTCTGATAACCCTGGAATGTTAAATGATTATATTTATGGCTAAATGCTTATATTTAACACTGTTCCTTAAAACAGTAAGTCTTACATATCACTTTCATATATTTATTTTAATTTGACTACACATGATAATTATGTTGCTCACTAACAGGAAAATAGAAAAGAATGAAAAGAGAAAGGAAACAATTAACACAGTTATATCAATTATGCTCATAGAAGAACATTTTAGTGTGAAGTTGGTTACTCCATCAAAGGAGAGTCAGTTTTATCTCTTTTCCTCCCATGCCATCACTTGACAAATTGTTAAAATCTACCCTCTTTCTTTTTCTTCTGGTGCCTACAAAAAGGGTCAGGGAGGGTGTTGTATAAGATATAATCACCAGACCACTGAGATGCTGAAAGGAATTTTGATTCAGAAAAGTGAATTTTGGAAGAAACCTACCACTTAAGACCACAAGGATACTTTCCGTTTCTTGGGCTGAGGATAATTTTTGCTGACTGTGACAGAAAATGAAAAACACAATTGAATGTACACGTATATAAAATCTTATGTTGACAAGAAACAAGTCAAACTCAATGAAACATCTATACCCATGGTCACCCAGGTGAGGCAATTATCAGCTTAAGAGAAGAAGTGTTACATTTCACTGTGTATTGTTAAAAAAATTTTTGAAGGTAAAGAGATTCCTGGGTATTCTCAACACAGTTTGATAAATAAAGAACCAAAAGGAGTAACTGTGTTACTGACTAACTCTTATTTATGGTGTAGTTTGTAGAGTTACTTAAGTTCTTGGAAGTGCAGAGTGTTATTTTCATGACAACGAGAATAACAAGACAGTCCTAAGGATTTGAGCTTTGTAGAAAAGGGATTTGGTTTTTTAAAATGAAGGTGATCAAAGAATCTGACAGTTTGGAACGCAATACATTTTTCATGAAGAAGCAACATAATTTAGAATAAGAAATTTCGAGGAATATTAGAAGGAAGCAAACTACTTAGTATTCAGGGAGTTTTTAAAAAGAAGATATCTAAATAAATTGGACATTTAGGGTTTAACAGAGAGTGATCATATGGAAATTGAATAAAGTAAAAAATGCAGAGTGACAAGGGAAGATGAGAAAATAAACTTGAAGAGAAGCGGCTTTGCTATATTAAATGACTATGTTCTGTCTCTTCTTAGATCCTTAACAAATACCTCAGGAGAATGTCAAACTGAATACTTTGCAGTGAAGAAAGAATTGTTTTTGTTTGTTTGCTAATGGAAGCATGTTCATGAATAACTTCCTGCTGCCTGGATATGTTTTATAGGAAATCACAGGGAGTCTCAGGACTTGTTTCAGTGACAAAGCTCTCCTTGTGACACCACAGGAAACCTTCAGGATAAAATATGCTAATCTATGATAATATTTTCCTTAACAATCAGTAATGTGAATAGTTGACTTATCACATTTTTTTCTATACTTCAAGAATGAGTTGTGTAATATGATTCCTCTTCATTAAGATCAAAAAAGATGAAAGGAGTCTGATGTTCTGTTTTCATCAGCTTTTTTGTTATTGGAAGCAAAAGGCCCGACAAAAACATTTTTTAGAAGAGGAATAGTTTATTTGATACTCAAAATTTCAGAGGTCTCAGTCCACAGACAGCTGACTCCATTGCTCTGAGACCAAAATGAGGCAGAACATCATGGTCAAAGATGTGGAGGAAGAAAGTAGCTCAGGATGTGGCAAACAGAAATCAGAGAGAGAACTCTGCTCACCAGGGACAAATGATGTACCCTAAAATCATGCTCACAAAGTCCCACCTACCCCGCCATTCCCTACCTGCCTACAGTTAGCACTCAGTTAATCATAACAATGTATTAAAACACTGACTAGGTCAAAACTCTCATAACTCAATCATTTCACTTCTAAACTTTATTATCTTGCACAGAAGCCTTTGGGAACGTCTCATATCTAAAGCATAACATGTTCTGATTATGCATCTCAGATATTTCTTCTAGTAATAGATCTCAGGAGCAAATCCCATTAGCCAAGCAGTTCTCTTTCAAAACAAATAAACATATAAACCAAAAAGGACCATGATCTATGAAATGAAATATCTCAGAATTATTTTAAAAAACTGAGCTAGATGAAGGAAATAAGGAACACTAAGATCAAAATATCAGTCTCTTTAAATGAAATAACAGTGCTCTGGCCCAAGTATTTGCCAACTCAGCAAAGAAATTATTGCAATATATAAAGAGGCCATATATTTTATTAAAGTGAAATTTAAGAACTGTATTATCAGTGTATTTGATTGTCATAATGGATTCCAATGCATGTTCTACCAGAACAAATATAAAAACAATAAAAAGCACAGAGAAATTTTTAATTTCAAAATTTTGCTTAAGTAGAAATAACATATCTTTAAACATAAGGACTACAACATGATCTTTTGAACTGTTAGTACCTTTGTGTCACATTCAACTCCACAATCTAGGTAGCCTGTACTTTCCTGCATTATCCTTAATTCATTTTCCTGCATTCACTCTCTTTTTCTCTTCTGCCAAACCTAGACCACTCATCTTACACTTAAAACACATTATGCATCCTATTGCCTCCATAAATTTATTTCTGAGGTTCCCTCTCCCAGGTCTTCTCATCTCTCCTTCATTGCTCAGTCATTAGCACCCACAGGAAATTCATAGGTGATCTAGTTAGGGCCTCACTTTCCCTCTGAACTCTTCCTGATTATTCCCTAAAGGAAATTCATTTTCCCCCAGATTTTCAGAAAATGTCATTTTTTGGGGTCAGAATAAGCAATAAAATTTACCTTGTTTTCTAGGATTTTTATAGACATCTCCTATTTCCTATTCTAAGTAAAAGATATATTATGGCAAGAGTCTAACCTTAATCTTCTTTATCTACCCACAGTCACAGAGACAGAGTGGATACTCTGTAGGTTATAGTTTACTAGGTGAACACAGACACTTTTCCAAGGACAGAAGCAAAGCAACTATCTGAATTTGCAAACTCTTACAGTGGAACTTTTTCTCCCTAACACAGATCTTTGGTTTCTGGTTGATTCAAACTCAAATATAAAATGTACATGAGGGGCTAGGGTTGTCGCTCAGAGGTACAGTGAGACACTTGATTCGATTCTCAACAACACATAAATTATAAAATAAAGATACTGCGTCCACTTATAACTAAAAAATAAATATATTTTTAAAAGTGCATGAATATTTATGTGGTCCATTGCACTTTAACATGCTTCTTTATCTAGAATGATGAAGATTGTGGTCTTTCTCTGTAAAAATAGCAAAGAAATAATCTATGCTCTAACATTTTCATAACCTGACACTTGAGAGATAGTACCAATTTAAGGAAATACAAATTATCAAGACTTTGTATTTTAATGCCACTGACCACTTTATAAACCTAACATTTTTTTACCATTAACAATCAGAGAAGAAGGCAGAACATTCTAGAAATGAAATATTAATTGAAACAGCAGGAAAAACAAAAGTGGAGAAAGAATAGATTAGCACTGAATTTTCTAAAATATAAAATATTTTGAGTGAATACTGAGATATCAGGAATAAAATAATCTGGCCTAATAACTCTTTTAGGGATATTCTCCTTTCAAATTTTAGAATGTCTTCTCACACTTAGTGTACCCCTTAAATTTCCAGAAGTCAATTATAATTGTAAATATTATAATTGTAGTTGTAATTATAATAGAATAAAATATTATACTTGTAAATATACAAGAATTATGTTATTCACAATGAATGTTCATATGAATTAAATGGAAGAGCAATGAAAATTTCCCATGGACTTTGCATTCTTGTCTCTCGATAATCTTATATTATTTGTATCATACAAGGTGTCTGACAAAGGATCCTGATGGAATAAAAAGGTTCCTTATTCACTGGTTTAAATGAAGAGAAAAAGTAAAGAGAGAAAAAGAAATTCGAGGGCATGAAGACAATCAGAAAGAAAAACCTTTCTTTTTCTTTACTTTGAAAAGTTGGCACATCAGGCAAATAAGAGAGTAAGCGCTTTGTGGGAAAATGGTAATGTGGAAATTACATTATCAATAAGAAGCCATAGAACTCCCTTAGCATATTTGTTCCAAGTCATTCATTATAAAATCAAACTCCTACTTCAAGGGAGCTGGCAGCATGCATTAAGCTATAGATTCTGGTGTAGTAGTGCTTAGATTCCCACGGAGCTCCATTTTCTCCCCTTCTTCTATCAAGTTCCTGCCTCTGAGAATGTCCAAGTTTCCATACCAGAAAATTTGGTCACCTCTGCCCCTGGACTTGGGATTCGGGATTTGAGATAACTTCTCTTGGTGTACTCTTACTAGGAGGAAGAGTATAGGACACTCATGGTTCGTTTTCATATGGGAGACATAGGGCCTTAGTTTTCTGTATCAGATTTACATAAAATTTTACATAAAATCATTTCTAGACCTAAAATTATAGAGAGGTATCAGTCATCATTAGAACATGGAAACAAGCTGTTCCTCTCATAGTTCATTTGTCAGCCCTTGCCATTCAGTGTGTTTTACACACCTTTTTTATTTAATAGTGACAAAGGCATATTGACATTCAACATTTTTTTTCACAATAGAAAAGTGAGTTTTAGAGATGATTAATGATGATCATGAGGAAACAAATGGAATAAGTTTATCAAGAGTTTGAGCACCATTCAAACTCAAGGATCCTGATCTATGTTTTTTTCCTACTATATTATGGCTATATTCTTAGAGTTATTTGGTTAATGGGACTAATGAAAATACGAAGTCCAGGAAATGTGTGGGAACTCTGAATTTGCCCTACTTTTGTTTTCTACCCTTCAGACAATAAATTATTCTCTAAGCAATGGCAGGGAAAAGATATAATTTGAAAAGGCACATCTCATTAATTGTACTGCAATTTCCTCTTCCTTGCCTATCATATTAATGCAATTTAAAATTCATAGCAAGTTGAGCCTCACCCAGGAGAAAAAATATAACATTTTCTATTTTTATTATATGTATAAAATCTCACTATACTAGGTGTTTAATTTTATTCCATTTCATGAGAAATTGAGACTCCTAATTCATTTTATTGATGAGAAAATGGAATTGAAAGAAGTTAATTAATTTGCAAAGATTACATAATTAGTAATTAAAGTGGAAGTTAGCTCCAAAGTCTGTTTCAGAAATTCTTGCTTAAGTATTCTCAATTCTTCTTTTTCCCAGGTAACTTCTATGCAAAATTTCCCTTGTTTATGACTCTCTAGAGAATACCTCCCACTCTTCAGAGCTCCATCATACAAGGCAATAGCTATATAATACTGTGAAGAGTTCTGCTTGCTAGAGAAATATCTTACTCTTTTCCACACTAACTATGCCTACATTTTCTTCAAAATACAGTATCTGACATAGTAATTAAGGTAAAGCTTTCAAGGTGAATCACACTAGGTGCAGATAATGATTATTTTTTCCTATCACAGGAACTTAACAATTTAGATCATAGTATGTTTAAAGAATTTTTGGCAAATGCTTTAGGAAGAAAGGCCCTCAGTTGTTATGTTCATGTTTCCTTCTCTGTGTGAGAACTGGTTTTCCTTCAAAATTGTCTATAACGGGTATTTGTGTTACTTGCTGTAACTGGCCTCATAAAGCAGACAGGGAAGGGACTTGTTCTAGAAGCTGTACCCAAGAAGGTCTAATGAGGTAGAAGTTAAGGATAGGTCTCCATGGGCACCAGTATTAGAGATGAAACTGGGAAAATCGAAACCAGGTTATTTGTTCAAACACATAGAACAGTCTTGAAAATAGGGAAGAAGTAAGTGGGTTGAAAAAAACAGAATAAGAACATGGTTTTAAATGCTAAAAGAGTCCTGAGTCTTGGAGATGGAAAGAAATAGTCTTGATGGCTTTGTTTTATTAGTTAATTGCATTTGTTGAGAAGAAATGATAAAGGAGAAAGAGCAACACACTGTTTTCATAGGGCTTACAAAATGGAAAACTATGTCTACTAACTAGAATTTCAAAATTTGATTAAAACTAGAGATTTTAGAGAATTTATGGAAAATGTTTCTTCAAGATCAATATGTTGATCATACATTCTTAGGAGAAAATGGAGTTAGCCATGTACCATTAGACATAGCACAATGAGCAGAAATTATGTAAGCAGAGAAAAACAAAATAAATGAAATAAATGTGCTCTAATAATTATATTTTCCTATTTCAAGAATTATTTATTTTAGTTTTTGTGTGTCTCTTGATGGCAAATGTTTCATAAATCAGCACTGGGATTTCTTTGATGATAGAAATAGATCTGGAAAAATATATACATTTCCAGTTATGGAGACCATCTTTAACTCTCCATTAAAATGAGAAAGTAGTATTTCCTTGATATTAATTAAGGCTTTTCTTTGAGAGAAGTAACATTTGCTAATTTCACATTTTCAGGAGAGAGATGCAAAGCTCATTATATACTTGGAAGTAATTGTTACTATCAACCAAATTCATTAAGTGAATATTCTTAGGAGTTAAAAGATGTCTAGATAAGTTTTTAAACAAGAGACATGGACTGATATCAATTTTAAGTATCCATAATTTTACAAAGAAATTGTGGCATTCATTTGAATGGAGGATATTGTCATTAATCATTCCTTATTTAGAATGCACCCAAAGCTATATATTTATTTTATTTTTATCACAAAACAACTATAAATATGTGTTAAATATATATCAACAGTTTGGTACCAAAATCAATGTGTGCTTGTTATAGAAAATATCAGACCTCAGTCTTTCTGAGAAATATAGTTTCTAGTTTCTTCATTATATATTAAATCTCCTAACTCTGCCAAAAGTGAAAGTGAATAGGAATTTAGACAACAGTGACTATAGATTTCCCTGGAGGTATTCATGAGACTGAAAAGCAATTGAACTTCAACAGAAATAAAATAATTTTATTGTCAAAGATGAAATCCAGTTTTCCTTAGACAACTGAGAGGGAAAGAAGACTTAGTGGGAAAAGAGGTACATTAACAGGAAAGAAAAGACACTATAAACAAAGAAAAAGGAGAAAGAAAGAAAAAATTCAAGGGAAAGGGTACAGAAAGACTAAGATAGGTTCAATTTAAAATTGAGCCTAGTCTATCATTTCCTTCCATCTACCCTTTTTTCTTATGATTTGATCAGGTTGTAATTATCTTCTTACTCATTGGAACCTCAGAGGTGACCTAGATGTTCCACCAGAACCCAGGTTTCTCTGCTTAACTTTCTTCTTACAAAGTCAGAATACTGTCCATTTTCCATAGTGGGGTGAAGGTGACACACATCCAAAGCCCAGAACTCAGGAAGGAGGGAATTCCATGAAGATGAAATCAACATAGTCCCGTGATCCTGTGAAGCAATACAAAAAAAGTACCCACTGTAGATGGTTAATAATGGAAAACCTTTACCAAAGTAATATTAATAGACTCCTTAGGCTTAGAATATTCAATTAGTGGGTTGAAGGTTTATTAAAATTTTATACACCCCCAAATAAACAAATATCATTAGAAAGAAAACAAAAATAATAATAATTTATCACAAAATATGTAAATAAAGAATTAATGGGAGGGCTAGGGATGTGGCTCAAGCACGCAAGCGCCTGGCATGTGTGGGGCGCTGGGCTCGATCCTCAGCATCACATAAAAATAAAATAAAGATGTTGTGTCCACCAAAAACTGAAAAATAAACATTAAAAATTCTCTCTCTCTCTCTCTCTCTCTCTCTCTCCTCTCTCTATCAAAAAAAGAAAAAAAAATAATGGGAAATAGTTGTCATACTGCTTCCATTGTTAGACAAGATAGAAAAAAATTAACATCTCTTCTTAAGAAAAATTAAGAAAGATAAGAAAATTTAAAGGTTTATTTTAGTAGAAATGAGAGACAGGACCATGGAAATTAAAAGATATTTAAATCTGTAGATTAGAAGTAGCTTACCTTTAATAAGACTGTAATAAAGCCATAACTGAAATGCTATAAAAACATAGGTAAATATTAAGATACACATATGATAGATAGATATAAGTATAGATATGGAATTAAGTTTTTGATCTGCTCAAATGTACCAATTTAGGGGAGCTCTACTGGTGTAGTTATTATTATTATAAATGATCTTGATGATAACATTGTACAATTCTATTATCAGACAGGAAGGTAGATATTTTATCTACTTGGACATTACTATGTTTTATTGTTCATTTAGTTCAAAAAACATGCTTTCCTTGCAGAGTATAAAGCTCACAGTCAATCTAGGTGGATTTTATTTTCAACATATACAGAGGGCCTCAACTCTCAAATTTTCTGAAATATTTCCAGAAATAGCTCTTTCGGTACTCAATATGCCTTGCACTTCAATCAAATTTTTCAACCTGAGGCTGAATAAACACATCATAGTCCAAGGACACATGAATATGCAAACAGACCCAGTGAAGCCCAGGAATCCATCCCACAGCCTCTGCATCTATCATCCCTAAACAGAACTTATCAATGACTCTCACCTTCTGTGCTTTTTGCCCTTCTTACAACTCAGAACAAACTAGAGAAAGGCAAATACTACACAGCGGAAGAAATCACATAAGATGGCCTACGTTCAGTCCACCTAACCCTAGCTTCTTTGTATCAACAGCCTCACTCAGAGCAGATCCAAAGCCTTCCTTGTTTGCTCCCCTCAATAAAATGCCCTCCCTCCAAGGCCCACTTTTGTGTGTTGGCCAATCCTGAGTGATGGGGCAGACTTCCTTGCGTGGCAAGCTGGTGTTCTCCGTTGGATTATCTTCATTCATTTTAGAAGGCATTCCCTCTAAAATCTGGAACAAGACAGGGATGCCCTCTCTCACCACTTCTATTCAACATAGTTCTTGAAACACTAGCCAGAGCAATTAGACAGATGAAAGAAATTAAAGGCATAAATTTAGGAAAAGAAGAATCAAACTAGTACTATTTGTTGATGATATGATCCTATACCTAGCTGACCCAAAAAGTTCTACCAAGAAACTTCTAGAACTAGTAAATGAATTCAGTAAAGTGGCAGGATATAAAATCAACACCCCAAAATCAAAGGCATTCCTGTATATCAGTGACAAATCCTCTGAAGTGGAAATGAGGAAAACTACCCCATTCAGAATATCCTCAAAAAAAAAAAAAAAACTTGGGAATCAACCTAACAAAAGAGGTGAAAGATCTATACAATGAAAAATAAAGAACCCTAAAGAGAGAAATAGAAGAAGACCTTAGAAGATGGAAAGATATACCTTGCTCATGGATAGGCAGAATTAATATTATTAAAATGGCCATATTACCAAAAGCACTTTATAGATTCATTGCAATTCCAATCAAAATCCCAATGGCATTCCTTGCAGAAATAGAAAAAGCAATCATGGAATTCATCTGGAAAAATAAGAGACCCAGAATAGCTAAAGCAATTCTAAGCAGGAAGAGTGAAACAGGTGGTAGCACGATACCATATTTTAAACTATACTACAGAGCAATAGTAACAAAAACAGCATGGTACTGGCATCAAAACAGGCTGGTAGACCAATGGTACAGAATAGAGAACACAGACTAATCCACAAAATTACAACTACCTTATATTTTTTCTTCTTTCTATTTATCAAATTAGAGAGGTAATGGCATAGGTGTGTTATAGCAGCTAAGGCTGCTATAACAAAATGCCATAGATTGGACAACTTATTCAACAGCATGAACTTATTTCTTGTGACTCTGGAGCTGGAAGTTCAAGAACAGAACTTCAGAATGGTGGGGTTCTTGCCAGGGCTTTTCCAGGTTGCAACTGACCATCTTCTAATATCCTCACATGCAGGAAAGAGGACTAAAGAGCTTTTCAGGTCTCTCATAGGGTCTCTCATTAATCCCATGAATGAGGGGGTCCACCCTTATGACTTAATGACCTCTCGATGCCCCTGTCTTCTAACAGTGTCAGAGTTAGGATGTCAACATGTGAATTTGAAGGGATACAAATATGCACTCTATTATCTACACTGTATTATCTAAAAAATGTCTTTTGTGCAAACACTTAGGGAATTAGAAAGCAAAGCTATGTCCTTGGAGCTAGACTTTTCCTGCAGTCAAGGTGAAGTTTTGTTTTTGCTTAATCATTCATTTGGAAATAGGTAAGATTTTATGACAATTCTAAGCTCCAACAATAGATTCTTCTCAATTTCTTTCTGTCATTAAAAACCAGGACTTCATCTTTCCCTGCTTCACAGAACTAAAGCCTGATAATTAGAAACTCTGCTAAGGATCATCAAAAGTTTCAGTTCTGTAGAATAAATTCTGTTATTTATTTTGTTTCTTTTCCAAGTGTTTGATTTTTAAAGTGTAGTCTCACATACTATTTTTTTTTGTCATTTTACAAATTTATAATTTTTGCACTTTCAGTGTGTGGGTGTGTGCAAATGAACCCTATGTGCTTCTGTTAATTTTCACACTGTTTTCTGCTGTGTTCCTGCTGGGATGCTAAAATCAACTTAGAAAAAAATGTCATTGCTGCTACCTGGGTATTAGAGAAATATTTTTTTCACTCACTTATAGGAAAAAAAAAACGCTTTTAACAAAACAAAATGACTTACATTATATTCTTTTACTTCAGACTTCTGGATTAACAAGGATATGCTCCAGTACTAACACTGTGATTCAAATGATGCTCCATTTGATAGATCATCAAATGATGATCTATAACAAATGGAAAGAACGTCCAGTTTATGACAAAAACATTTATAAGAGAAGAGATTTATTTATACTGTCTAAGCATTGATAGCATTTTTGCTCTTTCTCATACTGAACCCTTTTAATATTTATAAAATATTTATTTAACGAGGTTCTGGATGTTGCTTCGTGATTGGAAAAGATGGAGCAAACATGTTTAGGTGCTTCATTACTATAGCAGGCGAATAGGGGAGGAGTTCAGCCCTCAGTGAAGGAAATGGCTACATGTGATCCCAGAGTTCTAAGTTGCCAGTAACATTTCTGTAGAAAGATGATGGCATGTTCTGAAGATTCCCACATTCCCCTCCCTGAGAAAACCAAACAAAACGTAAAACAAACATGATGCAGAAAAAATATCTACAAAACCCCCCAAATTTGTGACGATGGTCAGAAACTTTTGAGACAGGAAAACACAAAGTAGTAAGTAACAAATATCCTGCCAGGAAGAGCTGGGAATGATGAGGGGGCCTCAAAGGGCAGACATATTAATTTTTTTCTTCTTAATTTTAATTGATTACATATGACAATAGGATTCATTACAATTCATATTACACATATAGAGCATAATTTTTCATATCTCTGGGTGTACACAAAGTAGAGTCACATCCTTTGTGTCTTAATTTACTTATTTTATTAGAGCATTATAGTTATAATTAGTAGCTGGGTTCCTCCTGATAAAATCATACATGCATGGAATCTGATCAATTCCATTTCAGTCCCTGTTTTTCCCTCCCTTTACTCCTTCCCTCAATGTCCTCCTCTCTACTGATCTTCCCCTTGCTCATCCATTATCCATCCTTGATGGGTGCTTTCCACACAAACACACAAAGGAAAATTTCCCCATGATATACTAATATATGCACATAAAGTCTTTTTTAAAATTCATTCTGTATTTGTTCCTCTTTCTTATCCCTTTTCCAACTCTCTCAATCTCCTTCTAATCCGCTGTTCTTCCCCATATCTTTATAGAATACAAATAATAATAAATGCTAGTGAGGATGTTGGGGAAAGGTACACTTATAGACTGTTGGAAGGTATTTTAGTCATCTTTTTTGCTACTGAGACCAAAAGACCCAAAAAGATCCATTAGAAGAGGAAAATTTTACTTGGGGGCTCATGGTTTCAAAGATCTCAGTCTGTAGACAGCTGGATTTATTCCTCAGGGCTTAAGGTGGGGTAGAACATCATGGTGGAAGAGTGGAAGGAAACAGTTCAGGGAATGATCAAGAAGCAGAGAGAGACTCCACAGTCCAGATACAAAATATATACCCCAAAGGCTTTCCCCCATTGCCCACCTCCTCTTGACACATCCACTCAGTTAATCCTCATTAGGTGATTAACTCACTGATTGGGTTAGAGTTCTCATAATCCAAAATATTTCACCTCTGAATGTTCTTGTGCTATCTCACACATGAGTTTATGTGGGGCACCTAATAAACCTGTAAAGCCACTCCACTTTTTATAGCAAATAATTCACAATAGCCATATTATTGAATCAGCCCAGACAACTCTCAATAGATGCATGGATAACGAAAATGTGATATATATATATACACAAGTTTTATTCAGCCATAAAGAAAAATGAAATTATAGCATCTGCTGATAAATGGATAGAAATGAAGAAGATCATGCTAAATGACTTAAGCCAGACTCAAAGAATCAAGGGTTGAATGATTTCACCCACATGTGGAAGCTAGAGCAAAACAAAGGAAAGAAGTGGAGGGGTGGGGATTTGATGTATTTGTTTTGATGGAACAAAAGCTTAAATATTGCAAGCAGACAAAATTAAGTTATAGAGAATCAAAGATGATCATAGAAATTAATAGAGCTTATCTCCTTTAAATGGGGGCACACATGGGAAAACCAATAGGCAGGGCAGAGGAAAAAGGAAGAAAAACTACACTGGTAAATCCAGAATTGGTGTTCTTTAGAATGTACCAGCAGGAAATACACGTCCTAATGATTTAGTTACTATGAACAGTGTCTGAATCAGCCATTGAAGTTCTCCTAAGTTGGGTACCTTATGGGATTCAGAAGACAAGGAGAAGGTACACAAATGCTGTAGCAAGAATGCATTGATTCTTACCCCTACTAGCTTTCTAAAAATCCAGCTTGTGTAGAATAAAGCAGCAAAGCAAGTACAAACACAGAATAATAAAAATGGATGAACAACATGAAAGAGAACTCAAAAGTCTCCTATCTATAAAAGAATATATCAGAGAAGTAAGCATGAGCCAGATGAAAGCTATAACCTAAATTTTAACATAAAGCAAAAATTCTAATGAAGTTCATATACATATACATTTATGTATTATATTCACAGAAAATGTGTATATGTACTCAATACATATGCATATTTGTTCATATATAGATGATAGAGCAAACAACAAGAGAAACTAAAAAAAATTCTGGAACTCAGAAAATAAATTGTGGGGGAAACCCCAGTTAATAGATGAAGATGAAATAATAAGAAGTACAGGGTAGAATGGACACATGGATTTGGATAGTGTGTTAGCCAGTATTTCATTTCTGTGACAAAAATACCTGACCAGGATAAACCTAGCGGAGGAAAAGTTTATTTGGGGCTCATAGCTTCAAAACATTTCAACAAATGTTCTGGTCCCGAGGAGAGGCTGAACATTTGACAGAAAAGCATGGTGGAGGAAAGCTGTCAGTTCATGTCAGGCAGGAAAGAGAAAGAAAGAGAGAGAGAGAGGGAGAGGACACATGGGAAGACAAAATTATTATCCTCAAAGGCTCACTCTGAGTGATCCATTTCCTCCAGCCTCACACAACTTGCCTACAGTGCTACCCAGTAGCCCATTCTAATTATTAATTAATCATGTGGAATAATCCATGATGATGAGGGTACAGTTACTACCATTGCCTAAAATCCCAGGTTCATGGTGGACTCCAGATGATCATTGTTAGGCTCCCTTGCTGAGGCTTTGTGTGGGCTGTTTTTAGTGTAGAGTCAAGGTCATAAACACTCTGATTCAGCACAGGCTACTCAAAGTCATAAACATTTGCTTGTGAGCATGCAACCCTGATGCAACCTGCTGGTCGTCTTTGTCTGGCCTGCGTGTAAAAGGGCCTATGGAAATAGGGCTCACATCTGGGGGCAAAATGGAATGAAACTGGCTGGGGCCTGAATCTGGCTAAAGGTTGCTGCCTCATCTGAATAAAGCTTGTCCACTATTCCAACTGTATCTTGCATCTTCTTCTACCTGCTGGGATCCAGAATCTTTTTCCTAGATTTGAGCTTTTGCCCCAACAGGGATCTTGCTTTCAAAACATGAGCTTTCCTGGAGACATTAAAAATGTAACCCATAACAGTAAGTAGAAAAAAAAAAGAGCAAAATGAGGGAAACAATGATAGTCAAACAAAAATTAAAAAAAAACCAAACTAGATAGTTAGCCCTCAAAATAGAAATTTCATATCCTATCCCATACACACAAGGGAACAGAACAAACTTAAACTATAATTGAAGAAAACTTTTCTAAAGCAAAGAAAGACTAAACCCATATATTAAAAGGAAGCTCCATGACCAGGGAAATTTGACTTAGAACAGTTAATACAAAAATATATTGTAAGAAACATTGGAACTTTAAAGTCAAACCTATTTTAAGAAGACAAGCAAATATATCAAAACTCTTATAATAAAATAAAAACAGCTTATTATAAAACTCCAGAGTTCAATTTTAGACATCACTGGAACAATACCTGCAAGAAACTGAAAGGAAAAGATGACAAGTTAGAATTTTATGTCTAGGCACATATTTCTATCAATTTAAGTGGTACTACAAACATCTGATTATTAACAATTCTGTAAATATTTTTTCCAATGATCTCATTGTGAGAAAATAGTACAAGATAAACTCCAACTGGTCAAGGGCTTGAGAAAACTACAATAAAGATCCAGTGATGAAGGTAGAGGGTATTTAACTATAGGTCTAGAATAAAAGTAAAGGCCAGAGCAGAATTATCAGAAAGAAATGTAAATGTTGCAAACTATAAGGCTGTACATCTAACAAAAGCACAACAATTTGAGGGATATTTAAAAAGTAAAATAAGCCCAGTTTTGCCTCATCCCTATGAACTGCAATTAAAAATCTTCTATTTCTTCAATAACAAATTCTTTACTTTTCAATGAACTATGGAAGAGAGACTATTTAAGTCTGTACTCAGAGGTGCTGATTTGTCCAATTCTTTTTGTTGTTGTTGTTGTACCTGGTTTTCTTTCATATATTCTAAATATATGCTATTAACTGAAAACAAATTTATTATTTTATCACTCTTTGGTAGAGTGGTTCTCTGCCATTGCTAAATATTGCTCTTTATCTATATTGATACTTTTGATAGTTCCATCTGCTTTCTGAGAAAATAATACAGTCTTCTTGTGGTTACATGTGATATCTTTTTTTTTTTTTAACTTGTAACCTGTCTCCAACACTCTCTTGCAAACAGTTGAGTCTTGCTAGTGTGGTCAATGTGATAAACCCTCTATTTTACTTGAAGAGCTTAGTCTATTTATATTTAATTATTTATATGCTTGTGTTTTACCCCATCATCTTGCTATTCTTTTTCAATTCTTTTTTTTGTATATATATTTTTACCTTTTTTCAAGAGTTCTTTAGATTTATCTAATTAATTCATTAATATTCCATTTTTACCTCCTCCTTTGGCTTTATTTTACTCTGTACCTGTATTTATCAGAGAATTCTTGAGGTCTTACATGAATCCTTCACTTGTCACAGTTCACCTTCAAATAATATTGTAATGTAAGACTATTTGAAAAAGGCTAAACATGGTACTTTTATTTGTACCTTCTCTTCTGGTGCTGTTTTTGCCATGCATTTTAGCTTCTTATATGTTATAAACTTCATGGTTCATTTATTTGTTAATTAATTTTGCTTTGAAACATTACTAGTTAAAAGATGAGGGAGAAAAAAAAAGTTCTGTATAGTTAAAATTCCTACTGTTCTCTAGACTTTCATGTAGATCCATATTTCAGCCTGGTAGTATTTGAGAAAGTTCCTATGTATTTCTGTTGGGGAAGACTTCTCCTGGGCATTAATTCCCTTGGATTTGTTTAATTAAAATGTCTCTATTTTGCCTTTCTTTTAGAAATTGAATACTAGGCTGAAAGATAAATGTTTCTTGTGGCGTTCTAATGATGCCAGCCTATTGTCTTTTGATTTGCATTTGTGATTAGGAGATAAAATTTGTATCACTGTTTTGCCATATATAATATGCCTTTTATTCCCCTTGGTTAATTTAATAGATTTATTTTAAATACATCTTCAACAATTTATGGGACAGCATCAAAAGACCAAATCTAACAGTTAATGGGATAGAGGAAGGCACAGAATTTCAAACCAAAGAAATACACAATCTCTTCATTGTGATAATATCAGAAAATATCCCAAGCATGAAGAACGAATTGGAAGACCAAATACAAGAGGCTTACAGGACACCAAATCTACATAATTACAACAGATCTACACCAATGCACATTATAATGAAAATGCATACAGAATAAGGACA
Source organism: Urocitellus parryii (assembly GCF_045843805.1). Lineage (NCBI taxonomy): Eukaryota > Metazoa > Chordata > Mammalia > Rodentia > Sciuridae > Urocitellus > Urocitellus parryii. The sequence goes on along the minus strand of NC_135539.1, from coordinate 71,304,214 downwards.
GAATCTTAAAAGAGATTCTACTAAGAGAGAGGATTCAGATCATATGTAGGAGGAGACCAATTTAATCCTCAAAGCCATCCTGGAACAACATATACCAAGCTCTGAAAGAAAATAGATGCCAACCAAGAATCTAGGCTGTCCCATAATTCTTGGATGTTCTGTTCATGGTTTCTTACTATCTTCACTGTGTGGTCAATTATTTTCCAGATTGTATACTTTGTCTTCATTATCTGAAGTTCTTTCTTCCAAGTGATCTAGTCTGTTCATTATGCTTTCTATTGAGTTTTTTATTTGATTTATTGCATCCTTCATTTGAAGGACTCTGTTTTCTTTTCAGAGTTTCTATCTCTCTCTTGAAGTAATCTTTTGCTACCTGTATTTGCTCTTATCTCTTTGTTGGAGTGATCAAGTTTTGCCTGTATTTGCTCATTTAGGTCATTCTTTAATTTGCAGATCATTTTAATTATGAACGCTCTGAACACCTTCTCTGACCCTTCATCAACTTTGCTGACCATGGGTTCTGTTGTTATAGTATCCTGGTTTGTTTGGGGCACTTTCCTCCCTTGTTTTTTCATGCTGTCTATGTGTCTTCCTTTCTTGCAATGTGGATCTGAGATATTACAGTTTCTTCCTTATTTTCTTGTAGTACCCGTGCATATTGTCTGTATCTCACTTTGATGTTGGGTTTCCAGACCCTGCTGGTGTCCCTCAATATATGCTACTGCATCTAAAGGCGGTGGTGGCAATAGCCAAGGTAAATTGAGATAATAGTTAAGATACTTCAAGATGGAATCAATGTCTTACAGAAATGTGGCTGAAAAGGTGGGCCTCACACTCTCTTTAGGATGCCTGCTCTGAGATGTAGCTGCTTCTAGGCCCTGTCTGCTGTCAAAAAGTTAGAGACTACCGCATGGCAAAGGCTATGATGATACTGCAGTGTCCCAACGTGAAAGTGGGTTAGGCTTAGGCTCTCACATGTGTGGGGGACAAACTCAGATGTATACTGAACCTAGGTCCTGCAGAAGACAGTGTGGATGGATCTGGGCCAGATCTGGGTTCCTGAGTTAGTCTGCTGGTCAGAAGAAGCAGTCCTGTTCTAGAGGCTAGGCTCTGGCAGGTGTCGATCCCATGGGTGAAGTTGGGCCTACTGTAAGCCTGGGTCCTGTGAGGGCTGGTGTGTGTCAGTTCTATGGTTTCTTTATTTGTTTGTTTTTTTTTTTATGTGTTTGTTTGTTTAGAAGATCAATCTAGTTACTCCTGCTTGTTTTCCAGGACCATGTGCCTGAAATATGTTTTTATCATTATTTTACCTTCAACCTGTGGGTGTTTTTGTCTGTAAGATGGGTCTCATGTAAACAACATAGTTGGATTTTTGTTTTTGATCCATTCTGCTAATTTGTGTCAGTCAGTTGGGTAATTGAGACTACTAACATTATCAATTACGATAGATATGTGATTGTGGCTTTCTGACATTTTGATTTTTTACTACATTTTATTCTATCTAGGTCTATCTAGGTTCTAAGTTAGTGGATTCTTCTTCTATTGAATTTCCTCTGTGGATTTGGGAACTATTTTTTTAGTTCTGTGCAATGTTTATCTATGAGTATTCTTTGTAGTGTGCTGGTTTGGTGCTCATGAATTCTGTTATTTAATTCTTGTCATGGAATGGTTTTATTTCCTCCTTGAATTTGAAACTGATTTTTGTTCTGTATATTAACCTTGGATTATAATTATTTTTGCATAAGGTTAGGAATATCTCATGGATTTTAGAATCTGGGTAAAACAAAGTAGAAGGGAGCCTCATTATATTCCCTCTAAATGTGACCTGATACTTCTCTCTCACAGTTTTTAATATTCTTTCCTTGTTTTCTATGTTAGAAATTTTGATTATGATATGTTTTGGTGAGATTATCATTTGACTCATTCTATTTGGGGGTCTTATAACCCTCCTGTACATGGACATCTATCTTGTTTCTGATATGGTAGAAGTTTTCTGTAACTATTTCATTGAAAATAATTTTATGCCTTTAGCTTGAATCTCCATGTTCTCTTCTATCGCAGTGACTCTAGTGTTTGGTCTGTGAGAGTTGACCCAGAAATTTTGTATATTCTGGTAATGTTCCATATTTTTCCTTACTGCCTTCTACATATTTAAGATCATATTGCCTGTATTCAGTGCTTGAAGTTCTGTTTTCAAGGGCTGAAGTTTTTTTCCTACACTATCTAGTCTGTTTTTGATGCCTTCAAGTGAGCTCATAATTTGATTAATCTTGTCTTTCATTTCTAGGAGTTCTCTTTGGTTTTTCTTTTCACTGTTTCTATTTTTTTTAAGTGGTGTTTCATCTCCTGTAATTTCTTTCTTAATTCCTTAGATCTTCTTTTAGTTCATTGATCATTTTGATATTAGTTTTTTATAATCTTTCTCTGGGTTTTTGTCTACCTCAATTACAGTGAGTTTTTTTGTTGGGAGTTTGTGGAGTTGGGGGGATTTGTTTGCCTGTTTTGTTATGTTCTTAGAGTTATTGGTCTTGCACATCAATTAAAATGGATTCCTCTAACTCTTACCTCTTTATTTTTTGTGTGTGTCCTTTTGTGTATAGTTATCTTATTTGTTCTAGAACTTCTATTTGGTTTGATGTTTGAGTAGATGACAAGGGGTGGATCTAAGTTTCCTGTCTTATTATTCCTCCATGGATCTTTGTTGATGGCTTGGGTTTTATTTTTTGTCTCCTTTCTTCTTTGAGTAGGAATAATGTGAGGGAATGTTTAGTTCTGCAGCAGAATCTCTAACCTGTGGACTTTTAGTGTCTCTGTAGGTTCTCAGTACCTCCCATAATGGGGACAAAATAAATGATAGTAACAACATTTGCAAACAACAAATAGTAAATAGTGTTAAATATCCAGAAACTATTATGAAGTCTTCAACATTAATTACCACCAATAAACAGGAATGGTGGATTCAGTAATTGTCAACAGTGAAAACAATAACCATGAACTAGGTATGGCTTTAAAGAAAATATCAGGTTTCAACCAAATCATCCAAAGCAGTAATGATTATATAGCACTTAGTGGGGGCAGGTGCTATATCATCAATTTAGTTCTGAATAATGGTAAAATACATTTAATTGGGGGAAAGGGGAAGGTGTTAGGAAATTTGAAAATACACTTTCAGAAAATGAACAAAGAGAATGCAGAAGAGCAGTAGCAGGTGATGTTCATATAGAGGAATGGGGGAGATAGAAGAAGTGCAGTATTGGAAGACAGTGAGAAAGAACAATAAAATCATGCCAATAGCAGAAGGTAAGATTGAGAGAGAAACAATAGAAATAAAATATTGAAAGTAAAATGAGAGAAAACAAGACAAATAAGTGTATGTATATATGTCCCTGAAAGAATCAGGACATCCAGAATTCAGATACTCACTCTCACAACACACACACACACACACACACACACACACACACACATACAGGCACACACACACACAGAAGGAATAAGTAAAAGACTATCAAAAAGAAAAGAAAAAAGTGTGTGTGAGTGTGTGTGTGTGTGTGTGTGTGTGTGTGTGTAAAAGAAGAAAAAAAATCTAATATCATGCTGTAAACTGAAGGGACCTTCTCCACTGAAGTGGTCAAAATATTTGACTGGAATGAGGGGTCAATGTCTATGTTCAGTAGTTTTTCATCCAATTATTCTTACTAAAGTACCCCGATAGAGAGAGCAAGGGATGCAGGAAGTTAACCCCTTGCTGTTAATTTGTTGTTCTCTGAGTTACCAGTTGGCGTGGCCTAAGAATGAAGCTGTTTCATATAAGACTCAGTCTTTCCTCTCACCAGTATGAGGTGGGTTAAAATGTACAGTTGGTTTGCATTGAGACCCTTCTTAGCAGCTCTGCGGACACAGCTGGTGGCCCTGAGACCTACTTGGGCTTGAGGTCTTGTTGGGCTAGGGTGATAGGTGTCTTCTTTGGAAAGACTAGGTTGATCTGCCCCAAGATCAGGTCTGTGGGTTTAGTTCTCAGGTGCCTACCAAGAACTCCAACAGTGGTGCAGGGGGCCGATCCAGTACTCAATTGTACCTAGGATCTGGGCCTTCCTAGTTGTAGTTCCTGAGTATACTCCTTCCCGCCTGCTTCAACTGCCAGATGACTTTGGCTGGTCACTTGAGCTGCCTGATACAGAGGCTCCCCTTTGCCATTCCAACTGCATTCTCCCTAGGTACAGTCTACTCCACACTAATTTCTCTCACTATATGCTGGACAGGCCCGATGTCCCACACTAGGTGCCTGAGGGATATGGTAGTTGTGTGGGGGTTTTTTCCTTTTTCTTTTTCCTGATTTTCAGAGTCCTACTGATGTCAGGGTACGCTGACTCCAAGATGGCTCTTGCCCCTTGAGCCAGTCAGGATACAGCTCTTGCATTTACTTAATACCTGAGTGTGTTTGTCAAGGACCTGTACTGTTTGCCCCTCTAGGTTCAGATAAGTTTAGACAGTGTTTTTGATCTCAGATTTCTCTGCACTGCGATGGGCCCCCTGAAATGTGGCTTTTCTAGTCCCCCTTAACTTGCCTGTAGTGTGTCAGCTCCAGTAGCTGCTGCCAGTGGCTTATTCCTTCATTTTATTTTATCCAATCTTCTGAGTCTCTAGGCTGCTTTGAGCATTCAGTATTAGAACCCAGAGAAATCCCTCTTTCACTGAGAAGCTGTGTATCTGCTACCTTGGTCTCAGGTGCCCTTACTATCCAAAAGTCTGATAATATTTTCCCTCTAAAATAGTTCTATTTATCTTTCCATTCTTTAGTTACTTAGCAAAAGCCTTGACATCCTCTTTGCCTTCTCTCCTTCTTTTACTTACCCCATCTCATTCTTCAGGTAAACTTCTGGCTACACTGTGAGCATGCTTCAGAAATCCAGAGATGACCTCTTATTCCATCTTGTACTACTGAACTTAAATCAGGCTACTGTAATCTCTTACTTGGATCATTACAAAAGTCTCCTATCTATCTACTCTCTTTGCTTTGAGCCTTGTCCCCATAATCTTTTTTCAAAATAAAAGAGGTAATTTTTTTAAATGTAAAGTCATATCGTGTCATGTCTCTACTTGAAATATTCCAGTGGCATGACAAAGAAAGGTCAAACAAAGCCATTAAAATTATTTCTGAGGCTTCAGAAGATCCCATCCTTCCAGAATATTTCTCTTTTCTCTCTCTTCTTACCAAACTTGCCAAAAATTTACAAGATTGTCTCATTCCCCTTCATATCTTTCTCAAATGTGACCAACTCAGTGAAGCCAATTGTAACCATCATTTTAAAAGTCACTCCTTTCCCAATAATCCCAAGATCCACTACTTTTACCTATTTTTCTTTTTAGTACTCTTCAACTTCTGTTGAAACACATACTTTTAAATTACATAAGAGAAGATATACATCTACCTACCTTTTATCCACTGATCTATCTGAAGTATGAGAATACTATCTGGTTAGCAGTAGGCACTTGGCATGTTGATGAATATTTATGGAATGAATGAATAAAGAAAACATCTAGTATTAAAGACAAGAAGAATGTAAACCCAAGTAAGCTTTTGAGGAGTTCCTTGGGGAAATGTACTGTGTTAATTAAGGATCAAGACAGCATCTTATCAAATATGATTAACTAATGAAGTTAAGTCTGGATAAAATTAACAGTAAATTATTTTTGTAGTTATTGAATACAAATCATTTAAATCTTTTTAGGTGTAACATGAATGGTGAAGAAAAGGGAACTGACAAATATTTAATCCAGAGACTTTTTGTAGAAGTCTCCTTCCTAAAAGAAAAACCTAAATATATGGCTCCATAAGGAAGGAAGATATGGAGATGGAAAGAAGTAGGAAAGCACTTAGAGACCCAGGGGTGCTCCACAGATTAAAATCATCTCTACAACCAACATTGAAGGAGTACAAGATTAAACAATGAAAATCTGATCATGGGATAGAAGGGCTCTGATCTCCTGAGTGCTTCACAGAGACTCATGGTACACAAAAGTTTCAGTCTTTTAAGGCAGGTTATACCTGCTCAATAGAAGGGCAGAAATTCTAGAAGTGGTCACTTGTTGCCCACTCTCTCCTGCCTTCACACCACCAATGTACTACACAAATGCAAGTACTGTTTAAAATTTATTTTTGAAAGTAGGTACAACAACAGTTTTTTTAAAATCTCTAATACTTTTTCATGTGCAAAGTTCTTGGTTTTGCAGCCCAATTAAGAATTAGCACAGACTTTATATATTAATTGTAGGTGTGTGTGTGTGTGTGTGTGTGTGTGTGTTTGTGCACTTAGAAATAAATAAAGGGCTGGCTTACCATATGCAGTATGTCTGGCTTGAACTTATGGATCAGGTTAATAACTGGCATTTTATATGATGTTATCTCTTATCCTGTCTCTTGCTTTGGCAGTTGTACTACAGTATGGATAACTGAGTTCACTAGTTGAATAGAAAGTTATATATGGAATTTGTGACATGACTTTTAAATTTGCTGATAATACCAAAGTAGTCTGGAAAATTGAAAGTTTTGGGGCACTCTGAACATGTTCAAAGATAACTGAGGAAAAATCATCAATCCCGTGTATCACTGTGACACTAACCTTAGCAAATAGAAATTTAAACTTTACCAAAACTCAAAAGAATATGCATGAGTCTTTTTTAAAATAACCATTGACATATCATAATTTTCATATCAAATTGTCATAGTATTTGATTAATTTGGGGGCATACTTGTTATTTCAATTAAAGTTGTAATACCAAGGTTTGTATGAAAATTTTTAAATTTTAAATTCTCTTAAAATTACTAAAATTAATACAGTGTTTTTCATATGGCATGAACATTTTTAGCTATCTGAGGTAGAAATTTGATTCCATGCATGATTTTATGTTTGAGAGTGTATAAGTTAATGCAAATATATATGTTGAGAGGATTAATTCACATCAGAGAGAGTCATAGAGAGAATGGTCTATAATGTGCAGCCATGTATTTGGAAGCAAGCCATTCTTACTTTTCATTACTAATTTCATAAAATTAATTTCATGTACTATTGGATAGTAAAAACAAATAAAAACACCTAACATCGAAGTACCAGTTAAGTAGTGGTGTCTTTCAATTGAAAAAAAGAGGACAATTTTATTCTAAAGGCCAAGTTAAAGATAAATACATGCTCTAGGCAACAAAGACGCTTTTGAATAGTTAAGAAGGTGCATGCCTGTAATCCCAGCGGTTCGGGAGGTTGAGACAGGAGGATTGTGTGTTCAAAGTCAGCCTCAGCAAAAAGTGATGTGCTAAACAACTCAGTGAGACCTTGTCTCTATAAAATACAAAATAAGGCTGGGGATGTGGCTTGGTGTTGGTTGCATCTGAGTTCAATCCCTGGTACCAATAACAACAAAAACAAAATGAAGAAAAACATATTTCTTCACAGATGCATTTCCATGTGTTAACAGATCTTATGATGGATAATCTTCCCTGAAGATATTTTGCTTTAATAATGTACATCGGTCATCGTTGACAACACATACTTGTTTTCAGTGTATAAAAAGAACCATGCAAACATCCTATCTAAACACAGTTATTCACAGAAGATTTTTAGACTACATAAAGTGTCCAGTTTATTTTAAAATAGGAACCTGGGATAATTTCCATGACTTAACACACCTTTATGAGTCTCTCACAAAATGTTCTTATGTATTTACAGAAAATTATAAACACATGATACACACATCAAGTGTACATGATAGTTTGATGTTGTTTTGAACTTTACATAAGAATATTCATGTTTAATTATGTAGAAAGATGATTTGATTAATGGGTGCCGAAGGAATTGTCCAAATTATATAAAGCAACTGCTTCCTCATGGGTATTCAGAAGTGAGTTGATGCATGGAGGTGATGAAAACCAAGGTATCACCATCTAACAATTGCTAGCTATGTGACCTTGGAGAATTTCATGTGAACTTTTCTTTGAATGTTAGTTTCCTTTTGAAATGTGAAGATGTCTATTCAACAGATAGAGCTGAGAAGACTGAAAAAATGTGTTTCTAGTATGCTGCACCACAGGGTCCATCCAAATTTCTCTACAAACAGTGATTTTTATTTTTTCCCAATTTTCTCAGTGATTTCATTAACTTGGGAAATCAATGTTTGAAGTCTTTTAAGAGTTGAAGAATATTATTATTATTCAAGCGACCTTTATTGAATTATATTTTGGTCCCAGTGTTGGATGAACTTAGGAAAGAAAAGGTAAAGGGGAGACAAATGTGCTTTGCTTTTATTTTTGAAAATATATTTTAGTGAGAGAAAATACTATTATGTTCATCCATATTTATGAAAAATAAATTGAACATTTAATACTGCATTTAAAGCAGTTGTGAAGTCAGTGGAATAATTATGAAGGCCTTTGCTTTCTATAGAGAAATATTCTCAGAGGATAAAAAGAATCAGTCCAATCTAACACAGAACAAGTTTTCTAAGAAGCTTTCAAATTATGCTCTCCAATGTCCTTCTATTTAGTAAGGTCACAATGAAAATATTCTAAGTTTACCTATTCTATAGTTAGCACATTAACTTAAACATGTTACATATAGAGTGAGACCTTATGCATAATGTATAGTGTAAACACATTTCGGTTTTGGTATTTCCTTGGTAAGATGGAGGAATTCATTTATAGGACTCATTGAAAAGGGTTTAATATATGAAGCATTTAAAAGATGTTGAGATTTGAGGTATAACAGAAGTTGAAGACCATCTTGTAGCACAGAGAGGTAGATAATTTTTCTTAATTTTTAAGGCATGAAAGCAATGACAGGCCCGGCAGGACAGCTTGGCTAGCCGCATCAACATGTTCAAAATGATCAGAACTTTCTCTGTCCCACACCACGGAAGAACTTGTCTGAGGCTCGCGGAGGGCGCTGGACCTCTATGCCAAGGCGGCGCGCCATCACCTGCCAGGATACACCTACTCTGGCTAAAGTTATGATGTAGGAATACAAAAGGATGGCGCACCAAAGACAGCGTTTGAGCGGGGACTAGAACTACATGCCAAAGTCACAGTTTTTGTGGAGGGTTGCCTTGGACACCTAGCCAAGCAACTATACAAGAAATTTGATTTGAGGGCCATTTGTGATCCTCAAACCTAGGGGATTGGACTGAAGGAGTTATGGATTATTGATGAAAAGAAGTGTAAACCTGGGAGAGTGGATCACACAGTTGGATGGCCCTTGGACAGGCATACTTATGGAGGCGCTTTCCTCTATCATTTAAATGAAGGTGAACCCCTAGTAGCTCTTGGTTTTGTGGTTGGTCTAGACTATCAAGATCCTTACCTGAGTCCATTCAGAGAATTCCTAAGGTGGAAACATCATCCCAGCATTCAGCCAACATTGGAAGGTGGGAAAAGAATTGCCTTTGGAGCCAGAGCTCTCAATGAAGGTGGCTTTCAGTCTATACCAAAACTCACCTTTCCTGGTGGTTTACTAATTGGTTGTAGCCCTGGCTTCTTGAATGTTCCCAAGATCAAAGGTATCCATACAGCAATGAAAAGTGGAAGTTTGGCAGCAGACTCAATTTTTCATCAACTAACTAGTGAAAATCTCCAATCAAAGACAATAGGACTCCATGTAATCGAGTATGAGGACAATTTGAAGAAATCTTGGGTGTGGAAAGAGCTGTATTCTGTTAGAAATATAAGACCTTCCTGCCATGGAGCATTGGGTTTATATGGAGGGATGATTTACACTGGAATATTTTACTGGATATTGAGAGGAATGGAACCATGGACCCTAAAACATAAAGGTTCTGACTCTGATCAGCTTAAGCCAGCCAAAGATTGCACAACTATTGAGTATCCAAAACCTGATGGACAGACCAGTTTTGACCTCTTGTCATCTGTGGCTTTAAGTGGTACTAATCATGAACATGACCAGCCAGCACATTTAACTTTAAAGGATGACAGCATACCTATAAACAGAAATCTATCAATATATGATGGGCCTGAGCAGCGATTCTGCCCTGCAGGAGTTTATGAATTTGTACCTTTGGAACAAGGTGATGGATTTCGGTTACAGATAAATGCTCAGAACTGTGTGCACTGTAAAACATGTGATATTAAAGATCCAAGTGAGAATATTAACTGGATGGTGCCCGAAGTTGGAGGAGGACCAGCTTATAATGGAATGTAAACTGCAATTTATTTCATTTCAGGTACATTTACATTTAAAATGTAAATGCATAGCAAACTAACATTAAAATATTTAGAAGTTAACAAGTACCCTTCACAAAATAACTATTGGTGAAATAAATGTTTTATACTATATCTATGTAAAATTGCCCCATAAAAATTATGAAACATTTTCCTCTTACAATAAAACTAAAAAAAGATGTTGAGAATATTTTTATGTTTGAATTAATTACATGTTTCATCAAAGATTTGTTTCTGTATATTTAGAACTGGAGAAAATATGTACAATTACATACAATTCTGAAACACATTTTAATCCTGAAGTCCAATTTAATATATTAAAAATTATATCACTAGAAAGAGAGAGATAAAATTTATTTCACTGTTAAGATTGATTTCTCCATCTATTACTTTTTAAAACCTAGAGATGCCAACTTTTCCTTCCGACCAGTTGAAAAAAAACAAACAGAATTCAGATGTACCTGTAATATTTTAACAATTAGAAAATTCTACAAAATATGTGATTCAAGGAGTTTCCAACCTTGGACAAGGGCAATATGGCTCTGTCATCTCTGGGAGAAGAGATACAGAGTGGGTCCTGGGATTGTAGGAGCTTACATCTTGCAGGTGTGTCCACAGTGTCTCACTCATTTGAGGAACTAGAGATCACAGTATGGAAAAAGAAGGTGGCTAAAATTTGATGGCAAAGAAGAGCTGCCTCAGACTCTGGCTGAGTATTGATTTCCACAGCTACAGGAAGAACTACCTGAGAAATGGCAGTGACCACCAAAAATAGCAGCCATCACTTTGTGTAGATTCTTTTCCATCTGAGGTCGGTGTGAAGCATTCCTTTTAATATCTCATGAAGGCAAGCTCTGCTGCCAAAGAATTCTCTCAGTTTGCAAATATTTTCTCTCGGTAGATGCATCATTTTTCCATTTTCTTAGCAGTATTTTGTGAACAGCAGACACATTTAATTTTGAATCAATTTGGTTTATCATTTTGCACGTCTATATTTCATGTTTTCTGTGTTCTATTTAAGAAACCTTTGTGAAAGACAGAACTGCAAGTATGACTGTTATTTTCTTCTAGAACTTTTAGAGTTTTATCTCTGACATTGACTTTCATTTCTATTCAAGTAGATTTTTTTTGAGTCTGAAGTGACATTCATGTCTATTATTTCTTCTTTTAGCATATGGCTATCTAATTATTCCAACAATATTGTTGAAAAACTCATTTTTTCCTCCCATAAATTACTGTGCTCCTTTGTTAAAAATAAACATCATAGATGTATGAGTCTATTTCGGTTTTCTAAATTTTCTTCTATTAAACATTCTGTCAGTTGTTATGTATATACGGTGATGCTACCTCCTTTTTTTATTCCTGATATTGGAAATTCCTATCTTCTTTCTTTTTGTCCTGATCATTCTGGTCATATTTTGTTGTTTTTATAGAACAGCAATTGATTTCTCTCTCTTTTTCTTTCTCTTCTATTCACTTCTTTCATGATGTTTATCATTACATTTTTAATGTTTATGTTAGGCTTAACCAACAGAAACTTTTCTAGCTTTGAAGTGAAATCTTAAAACACTGGTTTGAAGAATTTTCATATTTTCTGGTAACAGACTTTAATGCCAAATGATTCCTTGAATTCACTAAGAGACAGGCTTGCTTTTTCTCACCTGCTGCAGTAGGAACAACTTATAAACAGGAAGCATCAGGAAGAGTTCCCACCCTAGTATTGAGGCCCAATTAGCCACAGACAAAAGGCTGCTCAGTCTTCACTCTCTGACAGGCCCCATAACTAGCTCAGAAGGGTCTGACTGAACCTGAGGAACTTAACTGAATGATAGCATGAAACTAACACTGTAAAAACTACAATACTACACAGCAGTCAAAACATGAAATTCCCTGCATCTCTGGGTTTAGTAACTAATACCACACACACACACCCACACACACATGCACACACACACACACTCAAGCAAAACAAACAAACAAAACATAAAATCCCCAATATTCAGCATTTATTTAAAAAATTCTCAAGATGACAAAAAAGTAGAGAATGTGACTCATGACCAAAAGAAAAATTAATTAACAAAAACACATCAATAAGTGAAGAGGATTATGGAAATCAAATAGAAGTATGTTAGAACAGTTATTAAAATATATTTTGTATGCTCTGGAAGGTAGAGAAAATTATCAGCATAATGAAAAGACAAATTAGGCTTTTTGCAAGACCTAACAGAATTTGCAGAGATGGAAAATACACTATTCTAAATAGAAAGGCACTGGGTTGGGGGAGGGACAAGCAAACCTGAACTCTGGATCAATAGGCTTTTGCTATATAATAGTGATATCAATTTACAGGAAGGAAATGAACCTAAATGGTCTATATTTCTTATCCATGAGATCTAATCTGAAACTAAAACTAGAGTCTAAACCAAAGCTGTATGAAGAATTGAGAGGCATGTGGTTTGACACATGGTTTTTTAAATAAAAAATTTAAAGTATAGCAGGGCCAACAGATCAGGAGATGGCTGCTATAGGTGTTAAACAGTTTGTCACTCATAGTTCCCAAGAAGAGAAAAAGGAGTAGACCACATAGGTTTCTCTCTCTTTTTCTTTATCTTCTATTCACTTCTTTCATGATGTTTATTATTGCATTTTTAATGTTTATTTTAGGCTTGACTGACAGAAACTTTTCTAGCTATGAGAATTTTCATATTTTCTGATAACAGACTTTAATGCAGAATGATTCCTTGAATTCACTAAGAGACAGGCTTAGTAACTAGCCTGTGGTCAAGGAGAGGGGGGCACAGAGGGTGTGAAGAACTATAGACAAAAGCTTTTATTGTGGGAAGCAGCAAGTGAGGCAGGTAAGTTTAGATTTGTATGGTCTGAGTAATTCCCGCAGCCTCTGGGGCATAGAGTCTGGCCCTGGATGTCTGGTACTTGGCCCTGGAGTGATTAGGAGAGGGAATTGTAGGACTCCTGACTGTGAAAAGTGGAGTGAGGGTGGGGAGGAGGGAGGAAGGAGGCCAAGGTCGTAGGGTGCCTCAGGCATATTATGGCATCCTTCAGAGAAAACCCTGTACAGTACATGTGTATAGAGGAGATGGCCAAGCTTCAAGTTAACAGAAGCTAGGAGCGTAGCTAATACAGCAGAGAACAATGTCTTGAGCTAGTGATGAGAGCTGAAATGTGAAGGATATTGAGGGAATGTTTTCATTGATCTGTCTCTGAAGACACCAAGATCTTTCCCTACAGAGTTTGCAGCTAATTCAAAATCTGTCAATAAGAATGAAGTGTTTTAAGTTTTTCTTTCCAAGATATAGTGCAGCTCATACACAGGGTGAATTCCTTTTTCTTAAATCTTCATTTTTCTGTTTAGGACTTTTTGTATTTTTCTTTTTTCGTCCCTGCCGTAACTAAATTAAGGAAATGGTATTACTTTCAAAATGTCTTTCTCTGCTTGGTAATTTTGTGTTGTTGACCCTTGATAGATTTATTTAATAGACTTAAATTTCTAATGTATTCATAATCCTATTTTATTTTTACCTCATTGCTTCTCAGTCTTTTGGTTAAGACTAAATATATTTTTACCTCTACAGTTCAAATATGTAATTTCCTACTAGTATTTCATTTTCAAGATAGTCTTAGGAAAAGCAATGAGAAAATATTGAGATCCCTAATTATTTAGATAACTGAGCAGCACCAGTTGTGTGTGTTATTTTTGGTTTGGACAAAAGGAATTGACTATTCACTTTCAGTATATTAGAAAATTTCCCAATACTTGAGGAAACAATTAGGTAAAATTTTTAAGTCTACTCTTTTATTAGAAATAAAGCAAAATACATTTATAGATTTATGTGGGCATGAAAGACTTGCAAGCTCTAAAATGAATGAAATTACATACAATTATTAGTCTCTAGGTAAGAATATAGTTTTATCTGAGAAAAAATTTAAAAGCAACAAAAATTAAAGCAATACCCTTAAAATACACTTATTAAAGCAATGTTTATGAAATCTTGAAGGCAAAAAGTCTGAAAATGCATCAGTTGTGTTGATAAGGTACATACTTTAACATCTGAACTATTATTTTAATCATGACACTTATAATTTGTCATTTCATTATTAAGCATCTCTATTAATTGTGTTAAACATTGATGAGTTTCAAGCCACAAAAATAACAAATATGACAGTATAATCAGGAAGATTTTAAAGATATTGCATAATAATATGTTTATTTAAAAACTGAACTATTTTTATAGCCTTTCATTTTTGAGATGGGGTTCCTAAGTGGACAGAAATTAACACCCTGAAAAAACAGGTATGGTATAATTTTTTTAAAAATGGCATTAGAGGGCACTATTGTATACCTTATAGAAACCACAAACTTGAATGTACATCCAAGCTAAAAAATTGTATTGTCAAAAACTGTTTTTCTAACTATTCTTAATAGCTAAAAGTAAATAGATTTAGAAATCATGAATGTGTATAATATAAAAGAAAGAAACAGGGAAAGAGGGAAAAAGAAATCAATATAATAGAAAGAAACAGGGAAGGAGGAGAAAGAAACCAATGAATGAATAAAGGGAATAAGTCAGTCTATGGGATGAATAACTGAAAGATGAAAAAAGAAAAAATAGAGAATATATTTTGAAAGAGAGTAAATTTTATATATATCAGAATGACAAAGAAATTAAAGATACAGAGAAAAAAAACAACCACAAATTCACAGATTCTTTTTCAGATTATTTACATTTAATAGGTTGAAATGAGAATGTTTAGGACAGGAGACCACCTTGTTTAATGACCACCTTTAACCTCTAGAGGCAGGCCAGCCTTACAAAGAAACTCCATAATGTATTTAAGGCACTTACTATTCATTTAGTTTTACACTTATAGAATCATTTATATGTTTATCTACAACTATGCTGGGTACTGAGGAATTTTAAATTGAATAGTTCTTAGTCCTAGCCTTCAAGGCATATGTAGTCTTGTTTTGTTTGTTCACTTGAGATTATTACTCAAAACAACTGTAGGAAACTATCATGCTAGTAATTGCAACTTTCTCTATCTCTAAATACTGTGATAGTGAACACAATCGTTCACATCCAGGAAGGTGGTATAGTTGCTAAGTAGGATTAGAAACTAGAATACTCCTGTGGGTATTCAGGCAAATCACTACTTTTTCTCTTCTTCAGATCAAATTCACAAAGGTATCATCTCATTCACCGACATAATGGAAACAAAATACCTAAAACACAACCAAGGTTAGTAAGTGCACTTTTGAAAAAATAAAAATGTATTTCAATATTTCTGTTATAGAGACATTCTGTGCAGAATAGAATGTAGAAAATAATTGACTCACAAGTCTTTAGTGTCCTAATCCATCATGTCCCTTTTTTACAGGGAATGGGTGTGATTTTCAATATTCGAGTATTTCACACATGTAGGCATTCTGATGTGTGCTTCTCAGGGTTTGTGGGCCTTCTAGTGTGGTTTCCTTTTGGAGTCTTTTCTGTTTTCATATTTGTTAGCTTTTTACTTCATACTTTTATTTGTTGAAAAGGAAATTGTTGATAAGGAAATTGTTAAATTGTTGTTTAGTTAGGAGAATCTTTTGAACATACTTAGTTACTTCTTTGTCAATAGCAGGGATTTTTCTTGTTGCAACTTAATAAATAATCTGGATAACAGAAAATATTTCTTTATACAAAATAGGTGCAGCTACCGCTCCATGGATGGTCTTCCTGAGACTCTTCATGATGTCTCATCTGTAGCCATGTTGCTATTCCATACTTTGGGGAGACTTTGGGAGACAGGATGGGAGAAAGCATTTTTTTTTTTTGGTTAGGAAATTTTATTTTCCAGTTCACTTTTTGAAAGACCATCAAGAAGCATGGGATCCTTTGTGTAAATAAGGAGGACCTTGACATATGTTTTTAATGATATTTATAAAAAAAATTATATTGGACTCTGCTATGGTTAAGGTATGGCTTAATTCCTCCCAAATTCATGTTGAAACTCAGTTCTCAGTGCAACAGTAGTGAGAGGTGGTGGGTCTCTTGAAAGATGATTAGGCCATTAACTGGACAAATTACTGTAAAAGTTATTATAAAGTGTGGCTACTCCTCCAGCTTTGTCTCATGAATATGCCTGCTTGCCCTTCTGATATATATATATACATATATATATATATATATATACACATACATATACATACACACATATATAATTATATACATAATTATATACATTATATATGTATATATATATATATATATATATATATACATATATATAATATCAATCTGTGGAAAAGAACGTCAGTAGAAAACTCATTTCATATAGTTGTTTTTGTGAAAATAAATTACTTTCCATTCGTGGCCAAGGCTACCTTGTTAGCATTTGATTAAATGCTTCAATAATTTTTCCACGGCAATGTATTTCAAAGGAGGTAACTACTAATGCCAGCTGCACATTTATTGTTAATGTGTTGTTAAATTGATATAGAAAAGCAATACTGATGCAATAACTTTCATTCATGCATTCTCTCTCAAGAGGAAGTTTATAATAAATTAAGAATTAGCTAACATTCAAAAACTGAATCATCTAATATTAACTGTGAATTCCTTAACCTGCCAAAAGTGATTTTTGTTTAATTCTGAATAACATTTTTTCAGTGTTTATTTCAAAATTAGTTAAAGGTCACCTTCCCACAGAAAGGTGTTTATTCTCTTCATAGAAAATGTTAAATTTTCTAACTTTGCTTTTTAAATGCATGCAATTAGAGCCTTCATCAGAAGAAATGAAATTTGCATAAACACACATGCCTTAATAGCCTTTATTTCTGAAGCAAATTTGTTCCTCATGCACTGACTTTGTTACACAACCATTACATTACTGTAATGTCAATATAATAGGATATCTATTATTCATCTTTTGCTAAAATCCATTTTGTTTGTGAACAATGCATTCTAGCACTATCCAATATTTTATTTCAAGTTGCATTAATTATAGGAATTTAATTCTTATCTATTTATTAGCTCCATAAATTTGAACAGTAAAGTCATTCAAATTAATGTGACATAAACTTATTAAGTCAACTTGGAACTCTAGAAAAAATTTGGAAATATTTTCAAGCTTACCTGATACTAACTTTATTATTATTATTGTTATTATTGTTATTATTATTTTGCATCCTAATTAGTATTTATGCCTCAGGAATTGTGGTGAAGAAAAAAATAAATGAATTGGTATGTACTTTTCGTCATTTAAACTGGGAAGCTCTCTCTCCCCGTCTCTCCTTTGCAAAATTATGAAGTATTACTCGTTTTTGTTCATGAAAAATTAATAATGAAGTTAATCATTCTTGGAAAAAATCATTTCTTAGAAATAACACCACTTATTCTTTAAATCCTAGGAACAAAATACATCAGACTATCAATTATGTTTTTTTTTTTTTAATCAGTTTCCTTGACATCATTTGCTTAGTGCTGCATGAATAACTACCTCATCCCCAAACCTTAGGTGAAACAACAATTGTTAAGCCCGGAAGGGGGAAAAATCAAGAAGCAGGATGACTTCTATACCTCACCCATAAAATGCCTCTCATTTATCTCTAATTCCTAGGCTGGTATTTTGGAAAAATAATTAAAGCCTATTTAAAATCTCAAGAGGCATATGTGCTTGTTTTCTGAAACTGTGGAGATAGATTTACCGCAAAGTACACTTGATTTCCCATAATGAACACAAATTTGAAGTAAAATGTTGGATAGTGCTGGAAGACATTGTTCACATCCAAAATGAATTTCAACAGAAGATGAATAGTAAGTTTCCAGTTATAATGATATTAGGTCAATGTGGAACAAAGTAAGTGCCTCCCTCAGGAAGAAGAGAAATTTTGGTTTCAGAACCATGTATCTTTATACAAATGTCATACACTTGGAGGGTCCTAAATCCTCATCAAAAGAAGCCTTAACCTATTTGATAGAATAGTGTATATATAGTTATATGGGAAATTGAGCAAACTATAGTAGATGAAAGGAAGTGTGCTTTATGGAACAATATAGTATCAATCCATTCGGATTTTAAAACAAACTCATTACTTCTATTATTACCAGTAAATGAGAGTGCAAATGTACAGAAAATAAAAACTAGAAGATTACAATCAAACTGTTAAATTAGTCACAAGAGGGGAATTGATTCTCCAGGGAGATTTTGTAAGTTCTCGAGAATATTAAAATCTCATTACACAGGTTACAGTTTTTGATTTATAACCTCTGCAAAGAAATCTATAGATGATATTATTAAACCACTTATATAGATGGACTCTTTTTTCCATTTTTATGTTGTTATACATAATATTGTGAAAAACATTTTTTCTGTATCTCTTTCATACATACATATCTTTCTAGAACACATGTCCAAAATATAATCTTTAGGTCATGATGTATACTCATTTGAAGTTTTATATGATTCTGTCAAATTGCCATCCAAAATGGCATAGTGATTTTCTTTTACTGATTATGAGAAAAGGGGCCTATTATGGTCTAAGTTTTATAAAGTCATCAAAAATCTCTTGATGTTTAAATAGAATCTGACCCTGAAGTCAAGGTGTGAGAGTTGGGATTTGTGGAAGTACCTCTTGGTGGATCAGACCATTTTGAATAGTGTAATTTAGGATTAGCAATTTTGTTCATTCCCACTTACACATTCTTCTCAATTAGGGATTTCATTATTTGAAATAATTTTGAACTCATTGTATATATTCATTTTCCTCTCTACCTCCTAAATAAATACCCTCCTCCAAGATGTTGATGTGATTTTATTGTAACAAATTTTCAAGTAAACTTGGAAATAATTAGTCTTGGTATAGAATTCTTTTGAGGGAGAGAAGAAGTAGACTGTGATAAAATTCAAAATCATATTGATCTTTGATGCATTTTAAAATGAGAAGCATATAGCAACTAATTCTCTAAAACAGGTACTATCTGTCATTTTCCAGACATTTTAGAGAACATTCTTTGGTACTGCATTGTTCAGTAATATGGTTTATTATCATATTTTTTTCTTTTTAAAATTTATCCCATGGAGCATATTTTTTATTTTTTATTTGTTCTTTTTAGTTACACATGAAAATAGAAGGGTTTTTTTGATATATCATACGTAAAAGGAATATAACTTCCCATTCTTGTGGGTGTACATGATGTGGAGTTACACTGGTTGTGTATTCATATATGAACTTAGGAAAGTTATGTCCAATTAATTCTACTGTCTTTCCCATTCCCATCACCCCTCTCATACTCCCATTCTTCCCTTACCAATCTGGTGAACCTCCACTCCTCCCTCCCCATCTCCTCTTGTGAGTCAAGATACACAAATCAGAGAGAACATTTGGTCTTTGGTTTTTAGGGACTGGCTTATTTTACTTAGCATGATAGTTTCCAGTTCCATCGATTTACTGGCAAGTACCATAATTTCATTCTTCTTTAGGGATGACTAGTATTTCATTGCATATATGTACCACATTTTCCTTATCCACTCATCTATGGAAGGGCACCAATTTAACTCCATAGCTTATCTATTGTGATTTGAGCTGCTATGAACATTGGCCAAGGAACGTATTTTATAAGGTGCAATCATATATATAATCTCTTTAGGCTTCAATAGTTTCTGTGTTTTTTATAGGAAAGAGCTACTTTGTAAAATCTTGACTACCGATTGTCATCATTTGAGCAAGTTGTCCTTTTATATAGATGGGAAAGTTTGGGTTAAGTGTCTTACTTTTAATGAGGACATCAATCTTACTTGCTACTTAGATGATATCTAATGTTCTTAGATTCTGCCCTTAACTGTCCCTTGGAGGGCCGAAACTCTAGGTTATTTGAAAGCAATATAACTGATGATTTTATTGATGCTCAAATCTTTCTAAGTTGGTGTGGAAAAGAATTCAGAATGCTTCCTGAAATTAAACCAGTCATCCAGTTTTCTATTTATTCTAGTGTCATGCAGTCTATGTTGCACATGTTCTCACCTAAATCACAATTGCAAGACTAATCCCTCATAAAATCTTCTTCATGGAGTTGGGGTGGAATGGTTGGAATAGAAATAAAAACTCAGGCCAGGTGCGTTATATAGTCAACCTCCATGTAGCATGTGGAATACACAGCAGTCCTGAGGGATGCCTAGTAAAGGAGAGAATAACATAGTAGATACTCTTGCTACTGCGAACTTCTCTGCTGATTCTCTGAACAGGCAACAGTGTCTCCCTCCAAACACTAGAGTCTGCAACTCAGCATGGCTACCTCCCTCTGTCACAGCACTGCTGTGTCCCTCTAGGTCCTCTCACCTCCTGCCTCTGCTAAAGTAACAGAGTTTCTCAGGTGCTAAAGTTGTGCAATGATTTTTATAGATCATGATGTCTTCTTCCTTTTTTTGTGTTATATTTTCCTCAGTTCCAAAATGCAACTCTGCTCCAGTGCTTTGCAGAATTTTTCTTTATTACTTTCCCAACTCAATTTGCTGCCAAGACATAAAACTTAAAAGAGGAGTTTATCTCCATGCTTTAGAAATGAGTATAGTGGTGGGTGGGTTGCAGAATAGCAATATGTTCTATTCAGAATTACCTATTTTCAGAGATAACTAAAATTCATCAGAAGACCCAAAGTTACGTTTTTCATGATCTTCCTTCATAATAAGATATTTTTCAAAAACTTCATATTTCTTCATACTTATAAGTTTCCAGTGACCCAGGCTTTTCACATACCAGATTCCTTTGACACTCTCTAATGAACATAGTTCAGGCACAAGCCAGATCCTAAACTATGCTTGATTTTATTCTTTGATCAAGAGATCACCAGAGATCTTTATAATCGGACCATAGAAAATTAATGTTTCTCAACAGTCAGTTTTCCTGAATACACTTACCACTTCATGTTTCCTTTCAGAAAATGGAAGTTCAAACTCAGAAATAAACTTGCAATTATGCCCCTTTTTATAGCTCCTATTAAGCTTTTGTCTATTATGCTGCTAACTGCCCTCTTCACCTTATGAATTAGGTTCAAGCCCTTATAAAAAGAAAAACGAGAGAGTAGCTTTGGCCTTTTCTCCATGTGAGGGCACGGCAAGAAGATGACGGTTTGTCTATGAATCAGGAAATGGGATCTTATGAGACACTGAATCTGCCAATGGCTTCATCTTGGACTTCCTGACCTCCAGAACTGTGAGAAACAAATGCCCATTGTTTATAGGCAACCTGGTGTATGGCATTCTATTTCAGGAGTGTAAGGAACACCTGTGGAGAAAGACTGTGAAGAGACAAACAAAAGGACAGATGCACAGAGTATATGCAGGCAGGCAAAAGTGGCAGTCAAAAGCCCTGCTCCTCTCTGCTGCTGTGTTTAATAACCCCCCAAAAGTTACATATTACCCACCACCATGGCTACACTCTAATCAGTAGTCCTTTAACCCTGAGTGCTAGCTAACTGAGATAAGGTTCAGGTCAATACAAACACAGATCTTCTCCCTTCAAGGATGTCACTATGAAAATCAGGTAGTGCACTGGCATAGTTATCTTAATGGCCTCAGGGGGAAACTGATGGGCATTCCAATCATGGGAATCAGGGTGCCAGTTGCCCGTCCCCTCGAGTTTGCTCACTGAGGGAAATCTTCCCTGTCTAATTCCACGGTTTGAATACCTACACAGCAGCCCAAGTATACAACAGCAATCATGTAGTTTTATTTTTGTTACAGATATTCCCCTCACAGTAATCTTAAAAATTACAGGTGATTTCCATGGGAATGATTTTTATCAAAAGGCATCTACTTAGCACCTTTCAGCTTCCAGCCCATTCACTCATTTCTATTCCTCACTGTAGACCCATTCATCCTAAAATATCTTTAAAAGGAAGTGGATTGTCCGTGTGACAATCTTTCAAGTACTGGAAGACAGGAAAGAATTTTCTATCTTGTCCTCTCACTCCTGCCAAATAAATAATGTAAATGGACCATGAGATGATGTGATTATATTACAAAATCCAAGAGGCAATCGTAGGTCTTTGTAAATTTGGTCTTAGAGGACGGTATGTTGAAATCCATTAGTAACAGCAATTGTTTTATTTAGTTTGTTTTGTTTCATTTCTAAAATGAGATAGGATTTAGGAAAAGGTCTTTGTGGCATTGTAATAAATGGAAAAATCAGAAAAGTAGAAAATATCCAAAATATAATATGTAAATATGCATGTAAGCACAAATAACTCTCAAAACTAACTTTATTTAGAAAAGAATATGGAAATATAAAATAGAATAATAATTTTTAAAACATAGGACAGTTTTACATAAAAGTAATTTGATGTGAATAACATACATCAGGAGATATTAAGAAGACCATATGATTCACTGTCAGGACTCCATTTTAAAAATAAGCATGAGTTTTAAAAATAAAAAAAAAATTAAATAAATATTTTTAGGTATTGTGTACCTGTGAATTCGAAGCTTGTCTTGACGACAAGCCAGAGAAAGTAGATATTTTTTAGGGCATACTTTTCTTCAATCAGAATAAAATTACCTCTTGTAGGGAACCAAATTGAAGGTACATGTATATAAAAGCATGACATACTTGATGACTATTTGTGAGAGCTTTTCTTTTACATCCTTTGCAGAAATTCTATAATAATATGAGTTAAATCTTCCTCCAAGGAGAAAATGGTATCTAATTTACTGTATCACAGCTCAGAACAGAATTACTGTTTTTAATGAATCATTCTCCTCTGCAGAGAGAGGTATATGGCCTCTGAACCCCAAATTATAAAAACTCCTCAGTAATTAAAAGATAAAAATAAGCCAGACAGCATGATCCTTTTAACTTTATTTATATATTCACAGCCTCTTTTATATAGTTGTAGGCACAAACTTCCTTTCTCTACCAAATTTTTGTAATAGTATGGCCTACTTTAAATTTCATCTTTGCAAACACTTGTGATTTGCTCCAATAGTGCAGTCAATGTGCATTTATGTGGAACATCTTCAAAGTAAAACAAAAATAAGCCTCTTGCAGAAGAGTTAACTTAAGAATGAAATTAGCATAGAAACAGTAGCATAAGACAAATATGCATTCGCCCTTCCTCCCTCTCTCCCTCCCTCCTCCCCCTCTCTCTTCTTTTCCTTTCTTTTCTTTCTTTCTTTCTTTCCCTCCTCATGCCACTAGGAAAAAATTAATTCACATACACACACAAAATGTTCCAGAAAAATGGCACTGTGTTTAAATCAGAAGTGATACTATATATAAATAGATACAGAAAAGATCACAGTGATTTCTTTTAATTATATTGGTACATTATTTTTCCTCTAATCTTAATGATAAATTTCATGTAAATTGATCTGGAAAAAGACTGGATCCTCTCAGGCTGGAGAAATTACATATTACTTATTTAGTTGTCCCTCACTAAATAAAGTTAATAACTAGAATAATGTTTGATGATAATAATATGAATAGTTTGAAAAAAAGAACCAATAGGAAGGGAGGATTATTTCTAAGAATTATTTGAGTCTTAAGAAAAATGGGACCACCTTTCCAAATCATTAGCAAATTCACCCAGGTGTCATGGGCAAATTTGAAGACATTAAAATGAACATAGGAAATCATAAAGACAAAATAAAATGAAAAAAGCAATATTGAATACATATATGCAATATATATATATATATATATATTATATATATATATAAAATATATCTATATCTACAAACACACTTTATTTTTTTCTGTATGATGGATAAAAATTAAGAATAAAAATTGAGGAAAGAATTGTGTCTCATTTACATTGTTGATTTGGAGTTCAAACATTTCTGTTGTTATCTAAAACATTTAAAGCTCTACCATCTATATTGTCACTTTTGCTATTTATTTTGTCTATGATTTATCCCTGTCATGTACATTTAATTTCCTTTATAGATGTATTTAATAATCACTCATGTATATACCCTACTATGTGTTAGGAACTACTGAAAGAGTTTTGCAAATAATAGCTCAATCTTCAAACAACATATAAGGTACAATTTATTATTAGTTTACTTATGACAACTATGTGTTTAATCAACTTTTCCAAGTCACATAAATATCAATTATTGGGAGCCATGGTTAATACCTAAAATTTTAGGGAGAGAGAAGACAAACAAGAATGGAAATATATAGAGAGAGATAGAGAAAGAGAGGGGAGAGAGAGAGAAGTTTAAATATCAATATGCATAGAAAATTCACTCCTCATAATGGAAAGGGAGATCAAGTGATAGCATCATGATGACCGCTAGTTGGCTATGTAAGTCTTTGGATCTTCTAGGGATATTTCAAGGATTGAGAAAGTTTGTCTGACTGAGATGGCTGCCCTGTCACCTTCCCTGTTCAGCCATTCTTAGGTAAGTTTAAATATCCTATATTTGCATTAAGGGAATCTCTAGCCATTCCTTGTATCTTCTATTATCTTTTCATGAGATAGTCCACTGGTGCGGGGACACACACACACACACACACACACACAGGAGGTTTTTAGGAAAGAAACTCAATTCAATGACAAAGTAATGTACAATCTCATTATGTTTTCATTTTTCATCACTCAGAAAAGGAATGGAATAAAAGGACACTGCATTGATAATCGGAAATGATAGGGATAATAATCTAAAATAGCAATGATAGGAAATTTTCTCATAGCCATTCTCAAATCATTCCAATTAAAAACATAGATGGTAAAACCGTCTTCTATTAGATCTCTAAACTGTTGTGTTGATCTGTTGTTGATTCCTGTTTACTTGTAAATTTGGAATCACAGAAGGGGACATGAAGAAATAATTCTAATCTACTGAGGAGGGATAGGAATGGTAAAGACAGCAGAATAATCTAACACAATTTTTCTAAGTATACACATTAAAATACCTAAGTGAATCTCACCCATCGTGCTCATCCACAAACATGGGACCCTAATTAGAATGAGAAACATTTCATACTGTATAATTTTATTCAAATAGATTCTAATGTCATGTATAACTGAGAAGAACCAATAAAAATTATTCTAATTCTATGTCGGTTACCAAGATTACAAACATGATAGTGACAGGAAACCCTGATGGGGTGCTTCATATATTCATTATTATGTTTTATGTTATTATTTTTTCTTTATATTTATGCTTAATCCTCATCTTTCCTGCTTCTTGAGACCTGTTTTAATATTTTTAGAGATACATTTGTATTCAAAGATGTATTTATGTGTCTTATTTGTATATTTGTGCAATATATATCAATCTGTTTCCTTATTACCTTAACATTTATTCTTCAATATCTTTAAATTTCCCACACGCTACCACTATAGTGTTCTGTGTTTGACCATTAGGTACATTGCTTTAAGTATTCTATATCATTAACATTTTTAGTAATTTCTTTCATAATTTATTGAAAGACTTATTTTAAAGTCTCCATTACAGTTGTGAGCCACTCATTTCTACTTCTAGTCTCTGTAAACTTAACACCTGGAGTATTAAACATGTGTGTTGTTTTTCCCCATACTAAATTGTGGTAAATACATATGATTTACCATTTTAACCATTGTGAGGATACAGTTTGGTGGTATTTAGTATATTCATATTGTGAATGTACTAAATTTTTAGATTACCAGCCATCTCCAGAATTCTTTCCGTCTGGAAAAACTAAAGCTTCCTATCCATCAAACAACTCCCCATTTCCTCTTCTTCACAGCCCTGACAATCACCTTTTCACTTACCGTATCAATGAATTTGACTAGTTTTTGTACCCCATGTTAATGGGATTATACGATATGGATCTTTCTGTAACTGGATCATTTCACTTGTAGTTTCTTCAAGGTTCATCCACGTTGTAGCATGTGTCAAAACTTCCCTTCAAAGGCTCAATGATATTCTATTGTCTGGCTACCACTCTTTGCTCATCTATCAATGGAGTTGCATTTACCTAGTATGAACAATGATGTTAAAAAACATGGATCCTGATGGGCATAGTGGTGCATGCCTGCAAGTCTCAGAACTCCAGAGACTGAGGCAAGAGGATTGCAAATTCAAAGCCAGCCTCAGCAACTTTGTGACCCTGTCTCAAAAATAAAAATGAAAAGGGCTGGGGATGTGGCTTAGTGGATAAGTGCCTCTGGTTCTATCCCTGGTACCCCCCTCCCCTAAAAAAAAAGATGCACCAATATCTCCTTCTCAAATCTTTTGGGGTGTACACCTAGACATAGAATTGCTGAATCATATAGAAGTTCTATTTTTAATTTTTTGAGAAACTGTTAAACCATTTTTCAGAGTGGCTGTATCATTAATTATATATTCCCCACAATGGTACACAGAGGTTCTGATTTTAGTGCATTTATCTTTATTTGGATTTCTGATGTATTTAGGCTGATATCTACCTACCATTTTATCACTTGTTTCCAACCTTTATATCTGCTTTATATAAATATATATGTAAATATGTATATGTATATATATATATATATATATATATATATATATATATATTATAAACTGTGAGGATTAGACTAACTCTAGATAGAGAAAAAGGGAGGGAGTGGAAGGGAGGGGGCATAGGGGTAAGAAAGATGGTGGAATGAGATGAACATCATTACCCTATGTACATGTATGAAGACACAAATGGTGTGACTCTATTTTGTGTAAAACCAGAGATATGAAAAATTGCGCTCTATATGTATAATATGAATTATAATGCATTTTGCTGTCATATATAACAAATTAGAATTTAAAAAGTCATAAAAATTATAACTCTGCTTTATATTTTACTTGTTTTTTGAGATTAATTGGTTTCTCTCCTGTTAACCTATTTGCTATACATTCTTTGACTATTACATATACAATTTATCTGATGGTGTCATACATTTTAAATATGTTACTTTATTTATTACTTGTATATATTTGTCCTGTTGTTTATGCAATTTTTTGGTTATACAGATGAATTGAATTTTCAATTATTATTTTATGTAATCCATGTTCATTTTTATTTACCAATTTTTAATCTTTTCCAATGTTCTTTTTTTTCTGCCTACATTTCATATTCCTGTCCGGAATCTCTGTCTTCAGATTTTTCTCTTGGAGTACTATTTGTAGAAGAAAATTGCCTCAGTTTTTTTTTTTTTTGACATTTCTCTGAAAAATATTATTCCTTTACACTTTGTGAAGTCTAGTATTGCTGGATAAATAATTATCAGCTGTCACTTATTTTCTCTAAGTACTTTAAAGATATGCTTCCATTGTTTTAGTATTTTCCATCATTTCTGTTAAGAAATTGACTGTCGGAGACCAACATGGCTGCCAGCGAAGAGGCAGCACATACAATGCCTCCGTGGTAAGGGGATCAGAGAGACTCATTAATACACCCACATGCTTCCTGCTGAGAAACTTCAAGCAAAATTCCACTGAAAGGAGACCTTCCGGGAACTAGTAAATTTAATTGGAAGTGTCAGCTTGTCACAGAATACTGAATCTCGGCAACCCAGAGCAGGGGCACAGTCCCGCCGGGGCCGCCAAATGGCGGCTGCCTACACGTTGCAGTGAATATAGGAGCGGACACTGACCGCCTGGACACCCCGCGGGCGGGCTCCATGAACCGCAGCCGACCGCTGCCCACACGCTGCAGTGAACTTGGGAGCGGGCGCTGCCTGCCTGGGCCCCCGCAGCCCGGTTCTGTGAACCTCCGCTGGCTACCGCCCACACGTTGCACCGAGTTTAGGAGCGGGCGCTGCCTGCCTGGGCCCACACCGCCCGGTTCCGTGATCCGCCACCGGCCACTGCCCACACTTTGCAGCGAGCTAAGGAGCTGGCGCTGCCTGCCTGGGCCCCCCGGGCTGGCTCTGTGAACCACAGCCGGCCGCCACTCACACGGTGCAGTGAACTTGGGAGCGGTTGCTGCCTGCCTGGGCCCACACAGGCCGGCTCTGTGAACCGCCACTGGCCGCCGCCAAGCGGCCGATGCCTACACCCTTGCAGTGAGTGGGGGAGCAGGCGCTGCCTGCCCGGCCCCGACCGGCCCGACTCTGTGAACCTCCTCTGGTGATTTGGAGCTGCAGACAACCACCCTCCACCTGCCAGCCGGGTGCTGCAAACGACCCCTGACCAGCTCTGCAAAAGGCCCCGCCCACACGCCGAACAGCAGGATTGGAGACCCGCCCAATCCGGGAGGAAGAACTGCTGCACAGTGATTGACTCCCGTCTACTGAGAGGAGAAACTTGGCCCAGTAGACATAGCTCCATCTACTGGAAGAGCAGTTAATAGAACTCTAGGACTGCATTTATAATTTTTTTTTTTGCTGTCTTTTTAAATGTCTTTTTAATCCATCTTATTTTATTTTATTCTAATTTTTAATTTCATTTTCCATTTCTACTATTATTATTTTTCTTTAAATTCCTTTTAATCTTCTATTTTTTTCTATCCTTCTTTTCTCCTGTCTTTACATTTCTTTTCAATTTTCTTATTCCCCCTTCCTTGAATTCTACCTGCTTACTCTCATTCTCTTTAGTGACTTCTTCCTATCCCTTCTAATACCTTTCCTCCCAAGCATCAAATATATTTATAGGAGTAAACAGTAACTCAGCAGTCAAACAGAACAAGAAACAATATGAACAGCATGAAAAAGCAAGGAAGAAAAGGAGTGCAAACAATGCAGGGCAGCCTAAATATTCAGGAGGATATAGAGTCACCAGAAAAATGGTCATATAAAGAACTCATGGAACACCTGAGACAGATGGAATGGAACCTTAAAGAGGATACAAGACAGCAAATTCAAGCAGCAAAAGAACACATTGAGAATGAATTACATGAACAGATAAAAGAAGAAGTTAAGCACCTTTATCAGGAGATAGAGATTATAAAAAAGAATCAAACCATAATCTTAGAAATGAAGGAAATTATAAACCAAATTAAAAACTCAAATGAGAGTATCATTAATAGAGTGGAGCAAGTAGAAGCCAGAACATTAGATAATGAAGACAAAATCTATCATCTGGAAAAGAGTCTAGCTAACTCAGATAGGCTGGTTAAAAATCATGAGAGAAACATACAAGAGATATGTGATAATATAAAAAAACCAAATTTAAGAGTCATTGGGATAGAGGAAGGGATAGAGATTCAAACAAGGGGAATGAGTAATCTACTAGATGAAATAATTACAGAAAACTTTCCAGAAATAAAAAAGGAAACAGATATACAAATTGTAGATGCATACAGGACACCGAGCATACAAAATCACAGTAGACCAACGCCAAGACACATTGTTATGAAGATATCTAATATACAGAACAAAGAGAAAATATTAAAAGCTACAAGACAAAAGAGAAAGATTACATTCAGGGGTAAACCAATAAGGTTAACAACGGACTTCTCAACTCAGACACTGAAAGAGAGAAGATCCTGGAACAACTTATTTCAAACACTGAAAGACAATGGATACCAACCAAGAATTCTGTACCCAGCAAAATTAAGCTTCAGATACGACAACGAAATAAAAATCTTTCACGATAAATAAAACCTAAAAGAATTTGCAGCCAGAAAACCAGCATTGCAAAGCATCTTGAGCAAAACACTTCACGAGGAAGAAATGGAAAACAATAACCAAAGCCAACAGTGGGAAGTACCTCAGTAAAGACAGACGGAGGGGGGAAAGCTAATCATGGTGAAACAAATGCAATTTAAAAAAAAAAAAAAACGAGATAAATAATCAAACATGGCTGGAAGTACAAACCATATATCAATAGTAACTCTAAACATTAATGGTTTAAACACTCCAATAAAGCGACATAGGCTGGTAACATGGATCAAAAAAACAAATCCTACAATATGCTGCCTCCAGGAGACTCACTTGACTGGAAAAGACATACACAGGCTGAAGGTGAAAGGTTGGGAAAAAATATACCACGCACAAGGTCCTCGCAAGCAAGCAGGTGTGGCCATCCTCATATCGAATAAAATCGACTTCAAGACTAAGTTAATCCAAAGGGATAAGGAAGGACATTATATACTGTTAAAAGGAACCATTAAACAACAAGACATAACAATTATCAATATTTATGCACCAAATAATGGTGCTTCGAAGTTTATAAAACAAATTCTCCTCAAGTTCAAGAATCAAATAGACCACAACACAATAATTATGGGTGACTTCAACACACCTCTCTCACCATTGGACAGATCCTCCAAGCAAAAGTTGAATAAAGAAACTATAGACCTCAATACCACAATCAATAACCTAGACTTAACTGACATATACAGAATATACCAACCATCATCGAATGGATATACTTTTTTCTCAGCAGCACATGGATCCTTCTCAAAAATAGACCATATATTATGCCATAGGGCAACCCTCAATAAATATAAAGGGGTGGAGATTATACCATGCATTTTATCTGATCATAATGGATTGAAACTGGAAATTAATGATAAAAGAAGGAAGGGAAAATCCAATATCACATGGAAAATGAACAATATGTTACTGAATGATCAAAGGGTTACAGAAGACATAAAGGAGGAAATCAAAAAATTCTTAGAGATAAATGAAAATTCAGAAACAACCTATCGGAATCTATGGGACACAATGAAAGCAGTTTTAAGAGGGAAATTCATCGCCTGGAGGTCATTCCTCAAAAAAAGGAAAAACCAACAAATAAATGAGCTCACACTTCATCTCAAAGCCCTAGAAAAGGAAGAGCAAAACAATAGCAAATGCAGCAGAAGGCAAGAAATAATTAAAATCAGAGCAGAAATCAATGAAATTGAAACAAAAGAAACTATTGAAAAAATTAACAAAACTAAAAGTTGGTTCTTTGAAAAAATAAGCAAGATTGACAAACCTTTAGCCATGCTAACAAAGAGAAGAAGAGAGAGAACTCAAATTACTAACATAAGGGATGAAAAAGGTAATATCACAACAGACGCCACAGAAATACAGAAGACAATTAGAAATTATTTTGAAAACCTATATTCCAATAAAATAGAAGATAGTGAAGACATCGATAAATTTCTTAAGACATATGATTTGCCCAGACTGAGTCAGGAGGACACACACGATTTGAACAGACCAATATCAATGGATGAAATTGAAGAGGTAATCAAAAGACTACCAACCAAGAAAAGCCCAGGACCGGATGGGTATACAGCGGAGTTTTACAAGACCTTTAAAGAAGAATTAATACCAATACTTTTCAAGTTATTCCAGGAAATAGAAAAAGAGGGAGTTCTTCCAAATTCATTCTATGAGGCCAACATCACATTGATTCCGAAACCAGACAAAGACACATCAAAGAAAGAAAACTACAGACCAATATCTCTGATGAACCTACATGCAAAAATCCTCAATAAAATTTTGGCGAATCGGATACAAAGGCACATCAAAAAAATTGTGCATCATGATCAAGTAGGATTAATCCCTGGGATGCAGGGTGGTTCAATATACGGAAATCAATAAATGTTATTCACCATATCAATAGACTTAAAGATAAGAACCATATGATCATCTCGATAGATGCAGAAAAAGCATTCGACAAAGTACAGCATCCCTTTATGTTCAAAACATTAGAAAAACTAGGGATAACAGGAACTTACCTTGATATTGTAAAAGCTATCTACGCTAAGCCCCAGGCTAGCATCATTCTGAATGGAGAAAAATTGAAGGCATTCCCCCTAAAATCAGGAACAAGACAGGGATGCCCTCTATCACCACTTCTATTCAATATAGTTCTTGAAACACTGGCCAGAGCAATTAGACAAATGAAAGAAATTAAAGGCATAAAAATTGGAAAGGAAGAACTTAAATTATCACTATTTGCAGATGACATGATTCTATACCTAGAAGACCCAAAAGGGTCTACAAAAAAACTACTAGAACTAAAAAATGAATTCAGCAAAGTGGCAGGATATAAAATCAACATGCACAAATCAAAGGCATTTCTGTATATCAGCAACAAAACCTCTGAAATGGAAATAAGGAAAACCACTCCATTCACAATATCCTCAAAAAAAAAATAAAATACTTGGGAATCAACCTAACAAAAGAGGTGAAAGATTTATACAACGAAAACTACAGAACAGTAAAAAGAGAAGTAGAATAAGATCTTACAAAATGGAAGGATATACCCTGTTCATGGATAGGCAGAACTAACATCATCAAAATGGGGATATTATCAAAAGTTCTCTATAGGTTTAATGCAATGCCAATCAAAATTCCAATGGCATTGCTTGTAGAAATAGATAAAGCAATCATGAAATTCATATGGAAAAATAAAAGACCCAGAATAGCAAAAGCAATTCTAAGCAGGAAGTATGAATCAGGTGGTATAGCAATACCAGATTTCAAACTATACTACAGAGCAATAGTAACAAAAACAGCATGGTACTGGTACCAAAACAGGCGGGTGGACCAATGGTACAGAATAGAGGATACAGAGACTAATCCACAAAGTTACAACTATCTTATATTCGATAAAGGGGCTAAAAGCATGCAATGGAGGAAGGATAGCATCTTCATCAAATGGTGTTGGGAAAACTGGAAATCCATATGCAACAAAATGAAACTGAATCCCTTTCTCTCGCCATGCACAAAAATTAGCTCAAAATGGATCAAGGAGCTTGATATAAAATCAGAGACTCTGCGTATGATAGAAGAAAAAGTTGGCTCCAATCTACATATCGTGGGATCAGGCTCCAAATTCCTTAACAGGACACCCATAGCACAAGAGTTAATAGCAAGAATCAACAAATGGGACTTACTTAAACTAAAAAGTTTTTTCACAGCAAGAGAAACAATAAGAGAAGTAAATTGGGAGCCTACATCATGGGAACAAATTTTTACCCCTCACACTTCAGATAGAGCCTTAATATCCAGGGTTTACAAAGAACTCAAAAAATTAGAAAATAAGACAACAAATAACCCAATCAACAAATGGGCCAAGGACCTGAACAGACACTTCTCAGAGGAGGACATACAATCAATCAACAAATACATGAAAAAATGCTCACCATCTCTAGCAGTCAGAGAAATGCAAATCAAAACTACCCTAAGATACCATCTCACTCCAGTAAGATTGGCAGCCATTATGAAGTCAAACAATAACAAGTGCTGGAGAGGATGTGGGGAAAAAGGTACTCTTGTACATTGTTGGTGGGACTGCAAATTGGTTCGGCCAATTTGGAAAGCAGTATGGAGATTCCTGGGAAAGCTAGGAATGGAACCACCATTTGACCCAGTTATTGCCCTTCTTGGTCTATTCCCTGAAGACCTTAATAGAGCGTACTACAGGGATACTGCCACATCGATGTTCATAGCAGCACAATTCACAATAGCTAGACTGTGGAACCAACCCAGATGCCCTTCAATGGATGAATGGATTAAAAAATGTGGCATTTATACACTATGGAGTATTACGCAGCACTAAAAAATGACAAAATCATGGAATTTGCAGGGAAATGGATGGCACTAGAACAGATTATGCTTAGTGAAGCTAGCCAATCCCTAAAAAACAAATACCAAATGTCTTCTTTGATATAATGAGAGCAACTAAGAATAGAGCAGGGAGGAAGAGCAGGAAGAAAAGATTGACATTAAACAGAGGCACGAGATGGGAGGGAAAGAGAGAGAAAAGGGGAATTGCATGGAAATGGAAAGAGACCCTCATTGTTATAAAAAACTACATAAAAGAGGTTGTGAGGGGAATTGGAAGAAAAATAAGGAGAGAAATGAATTACAGTACATGGGATAGAAAGAGAAGATGGGGGGAAGGGGATAGTAGAGGATAGGAAAGGTAGCAGAATACAACAGTCACTAGTATGGCATTATGTAAAAATGTGAATGTGTAACCGATGTGATTCTGCAATCTGTATTTGGGGTAAAAATGGGAGTTCATAACTCACTTGAAACTAATGTTTGAAATATGATATGTCAAGAGCTTTGTAAGGTTTTGAACAACCAATAAAAAAAATTAAAAAATTTAAAAAAAAAGAAATTGACTGTCGTTCTTGATTGTCTTTTCTCGCCATTTCCTTTAAAAGTCACCTCTATTATCTTGAACATATCAAGAGTAGTTATTCTAATAACCTTTTCAGAAAGTCAGTAGGCAAGTTTACTCTGATTTCAGAAAGAGTTGGTTCCATTTCCCAGCCTACAATCAAGACTAAGATATCAACTGTTCTTGTCTTCCCAGTTAAAGCAAGTCTTTTACTAATTTCTGTCTTCTGGACGTGATCTCCAGTGGAGTTCTTTAGATGAAGGACGGATGATTAAATCTCTCCATATGAAATATCACTGGTGGTTTTTTTTGTCATTTTCTGTCTGAAACACTTACCAAGAGTAAACTTTTAGTTTACTTTGCCATCATTCCTCCTACTGTCCTCTGTTAATTTTTTCCCTTATTTTTACATACTTGCTGCAATGGGTCAACTTCGTACCCAATGTTTAATTCTTCACTTTCAGTAGAATTGGTTCATATTATCTTTGCCACCAATGGCATGTTAAAAGGGTAGAAGAATTGACAGAGACCCTAGTGAGCATAACAAACAGAGTATCTCATGGTTTAGGATTTTCAAGGAGAACATATAACATTGATTTGTCTAGATATCAATATTTTGGAAAACAATTTGTAAATTAATTAAGGTGATGTAATACATAAATAATTCAGAACATATGTGTATGTATGTGTCTTTGTACATATGTGTGTGTGCTTGTATACACATATTGCCAGAGCTCAAAAAACAGTACAGGGGTTTATGCTGACAGATTCGTAAAAAATGAGTATCGGGGGCTGGGGATGTGGCTCAAGCGGTAGCGCGCTCGCCTGGCATGTGTGCGGCCCGGGTTTGATCCCCACCACCACATACAAACAAAGATGTTGTGTCCACCGAAAACTAAAAAATAAATATTAAAAAATTCTCTCTCTCTCTCTCTCTCTCTCTCTCTCTCTCTCTCCTCTCTCACTCTCTCTTAAAAGAAAAAATGAGTATCGGTTACCTGAGTTAGCACCCTCTCCTTTCTCTACATATGCATTATGAAGGACAAAGGGAAAATAATTTTAATTGGTGTTTTACTATGTAGTGACATGATGAATTCAGATATAGTTTGGAAGAAGGATTAACAATATTAGTAAAATAAAAGGAAACAAAGTGTTAAGGATAATCTAAAGTTTACTCCAGATGCTTTATACTTGTCTGACTCCAGATACTTTATAATTGTGGGATGTTGAGGGTATCCAAGATCCTTTAGAAAGGTTTGATATCTCAAAAGCTTCTTCTGATGTAATAATCATGCTATTTCCCTTTTCCACTCTTGTTCTCTCATGAGAAAATGGTTATATGAAGGATGATGTCATCTCGGCTCTATCTGCTAAGGGAACATGTACTTATTTTTTGTTTGTTTTTAATACTGGGGATTAAACTCAGGGGCACTCAACCACTGAGCCACATCTCCATCCCTATTTTGTACATTATTTAGAGACACGGAGGATCTCACTGAGTTGCTTAGGGCCTTGCTAATTTGCTGAAGTGGGCTTTGAACTCACCATCCTCTTGTCTCATCCTCCCAAGCCACTGGGATCCCAGGCATGCACCACCATACCATGCCTGACTAACATGTGCTTATTGATACCTGAGTTGTGTAAAATTTTCAAAGGGTTGAAGATTTAGTGTATAAATATGTATATGTTCAGAAATTAGCCTGGTTCATCTTTAGCATCTTCATCTATATCTGCCATAATTAGTATAGACTTGTTACCTTTGGTTGATTTCTTATATTAAAACCCAAAAGTTTTTCTTATGTTTCACAGAAACACAGGATGCAAATGCATATTCTTATCTTTTTCTGCAATAAAATTTAATTTAAGAAGAAATCTTTTATAATTTTTTAATTTTATTTTACAGATTATTACTTTCAAATTAAAATATTTACTATTATAAATATATAAGTTAAAACACAATATTTTTTTACTTTTGCTAAGAAGGGGTTTAAGACTTGATTTTTCAAACCACAACTCCACTATCTTCATCTACATATGCTAAAAAATCTGAAATTAAAATTCAGACAATTTTCTGTCTAAAAAAAGTGAAGATTATGTGTGAAATACACTGGGAAAGTCTTTAAATAAGAAATAAAAGACATACAAAATGTGTCTTTCAATCATCTACAGACACTTGATATTTTACTTATGGTGTCTTAGGTAACAAAATATTGTGAAATATTATGAAGCCAACTATATGGCAGTCTCCTTTTTAAAGCAATCCTTTGGAATTTAAACACAAATAACTTTATTATTTTAACATAAATATTAGGTACTACTTAAAATCCAAAAATCATTTTTATCGATTCAAAAACTAGAATTGAAAAAGCTTCTGAAGTATCTGATGAAATGTAAGTTGTATTGCTTCAGCCTGAGAATTAGGCATGATAGTTGAGTGACTAACAGAGCTGTGAATGTCTCTCATGAATAAAAGATGTGGGGTGAAACATCAGGGAAAATTCTGCCAGTGACTCTTTGCAAAAACACAGTAACAAGCAAAAGAATTGTCTAGCTGCAACCACAAAACCTGTATTCATATAGCTTTTGAAAACTTATGTTTTCATTTTAAAAATGGTTGAATCTATAGATGTGACTCTTTAATTTCCTTATAGTATCTGGCTTTTGTGTTCATTTCATCCTATTTGCCCATGGGTGATGGAGGGTTTCCCATTGTTCAGGACAGATAGATGAGAATGGTGGGAACATAAGGTTAACAGAGTAATTCCATAAAATGTGCCCACTGCACTGAATCCCCACATGCTTTCTTTGCCAGAAATCTTGCCTGGCCTAAGTGGGCAGGATACGTCACATTCAGTCCACAAAGAGTTCAGGTAAAGAAGGATGAGGGTCCAGAGAGGATGACATCTGGTTATCAAAGAGAGAACAATGTGTTATTAAACTCTGGATCTTTCTCCTGGGCACTCTGGTGTGCTAACAATTAGCCTCCATGTTCCTGCCCTTGGTCACTTATGTGGGAAGAAAGAGAAGACAATAATTAAAAACGGGGATTGTGGGGATTATGAAAGAGCAAGGCCCCCTCCAGTATACTTCCGGCTCCAAAGTTCCACTTCTCTTCAGAGAAGTTTGTCTCTAACACCTTCTTAAATAAAACTTGCTTTCTACACTTGCCTCATTGTTTAATCTTCAATGCCCAAGAACAAGATCCAGTTCCTGATCTCCTAGACCTCTCTCACCACCATGGGATTACAACGGTGGCCAAGCTACTGAATAGATGAACTCCACAACAGGACGTGAGCCACACACCTGCACACCTCAGGGGACATTGCACACCATGCCAGATCATTTGGTATTGACCTTGGGAGCAGAGTGAGGAACCCAGGGCTATGGGAGGCAGGCTTTGTAATGTCATGAGGTTGAGTGACCTCACCAGAGGGTGTATGAGAGTAATTCAGCATGCTTCCAGGGAACTCCAGACTTAGAGATGAGCAGGAACTGCATCTATAGCAGTTAATAGTGTTTGAGGGACAGGTTTTATTCCCCGTGGGAAGGAAAGCTTGCAAGGAGGCTATGTTCCTGCTTCGCTGGAGGACAAGGCATACACAAGCAGGCCTTAATTTTAGGTCTTAAGCCACATTATAAGGACCCACTGTCAACAAGAAAGGTCTTTTATATTAGTGATTGGCAATAAAAATAAAGTGGTACTGAAATATTTAGTTTGGAATAACTTTCTTGAATCCTATGATATTTCCTCCAACAACTGTATTGCCACCTGCACTGATAGTGTAAAGCAATATTGGGTAAATGGCTGGTGGTTTGGCACATAAGTAGTATGTCCCAAAGGTAGCAAATTCAAACTTCAAGTAGCCATTATGTACTTCTCCACCACACAGAGGAAAGAAGAAAATGCTATTAAAATTATTTTTATTACATATTAACCTGACGTATAGATCTTGTTTTTCCCCACTTTTTTCAGTTGCAAATGGGAAGCCTACCTCAAACAATTTTGCTTCACACAGAAGTATGACGGGTACTTTGAGGAAGACATGTGCAATGACTAGTGTGTAAAAATTAGCGTTGTTTTTATTTTATTTTTATATTTTTGGTCCTGGGAATCCAACGAGAGCCTTGTGCATGTTAGGCCCACATGCTCCTCCTAAGCTACTACTCAACTCATTGATGTGTTTTTATTGGAACACTAGATGGGCAAACAATACATGTTTAGAATTGGATATTTAAATATATTTTTATCAGAAGCCAATGAAAGAAATTGGTCACTTCAGAAAAGCAATTCCCAATATTTGTTATCAATGATGAAATTAGTGATTGCAAGTGCAATTTTGAATTTTGGAAAACTTCTATCTGCTACTGTGAGTTTGACAGCTTTCTAACATTTAAAAATGATTCTGGTGAGAAACTGATATTTACAAATCTGATTTTTATCATTTTCAACACTTAGAAAATATGCATAACTCAGTGAACTAATACATTTCTAAGGACGTTTAACAAGCATTATATGTAAAAGATCACTCAAAGTGCAAAGGACCCTAGTGGCTGTGTATATGAAGGGGCAAAAGCAGTTTAATGGTATTGTTTTCATGTTGATATTTAAGAAATTATCACTTGAATTTGGTTACATTACCAAGGAATAATATATGCAATTATCTAAAGAGGACTTTTTAAACACTCTTTTTCAAGTACATGTCTATACAAAGCCAGATTTTTGATTATTTCAACTCAAACAGTATATTGCAATGGATTAAATGCAGTGACAGATACTTTCTATTATGATACATACTAAAAAGATTTGAGCTAGGTGCAGTGGCACACACATGTAATCTCAGCAGCTTTCGAGGCAGAGGCAGGAGGATAACAAGTTCAAAGCCAGCCTCAGCAACTTAGGGAAACCCTGTCTCAAAATCAAACATAAAACAAAAGGGCTAGGAATGTGGCTCAGTGGTTGAGTGCCTCTGTGTTTAATTCCTCATACAAAAAAAATGAACAATGTTAAAACAATTAATAATATTTATTGATATGGTTTTCTTGGGAAAACAGTTATGTGTTATAAAACAAGTTATTTATATGAACCTTCAATGGACTTATTATACAAAGATGAACAGAGAAATATATTCTTAATTTTTTTCAGTTTTTGTTTCTAACAGAGTAATATCAATAAATATAACACACATAAAGTTTGTCCGGGCTTTTCAATATATCTTTAGGAGAATATAGAACCTTAAGGCAAAATGTGAGAAACACTGCCCATGTTTTTGTTTATTTATGTCAGTTATACTTTTGTTCATTTAACACTTAAAAATGCCAAAGTTCTCCTTTAAGGTAGTGTTTTTCTCTTTCTTTTTAGTGTCATGCAAAATGCACAGGTGTGTGTGTTTGTGTGCAAGTGTGCACTTATGTGAATGCAATTAGTAAATGTGTGTTGAATTAAAATTATATCAATTCATCCATTCATCAAATATTCATTCAACACTTGTAAGATGCCCATCAATGTTCTAGATATCTATATTTAAATGAAAATAGATACAAATCCTGAAATCTATTCTTATAACAATTTAGCCTAGTTTCCACTTCAAATGCACAATGAATCTGAAGAAAATTGAGTCTGGATCTCCACCAAGCACTTAGCAATTGAACAAGTTAGGGCACTATAAATGGAGTGGGTTCCAATAAGCAATTAAAAGGTGATGATCAGTGCATCCACTTTATCGAGGGTGGGCTATCTTAGAAACAAATATCAGGACTCTTCCTTCAGCTTGTCTTTTTAACAATTGTGATAATGCACAAATCAGCAAAGAGCAGTGACTGCCAGTAGAGGGCCAGAGGAAGGCTTCCTGTGTTCAAAGCAAACCTTGCAACTTATCTCTATAAGGTTGGGCAGGTTATTTTCTCCTCTATATTTCCATTTCTTCATTTGCAAAATGGGGAGAAGAACAGTATAATCTACCACATAGGGCTGTTTTAAAGATAAAATGAATTATTATTCATAAACACTCGGTAAGTGCATGCTATGATTATTTATGCAATATAAATAATTAGAAGCATATGAGTAGTTAATTCATAATTTTCTTAATTATCAGGGAAATGATTATTTCTTAAGAGGTCCGCAATGGAAGAATATACTCCATATGTACATTTGACAAAGTCCAGGTTCCACAGGGAAAATACTGTTAGGGTGAAAGTAATGTTCATTGCAATTATGCCGTGACTTCACACCAGTTAACCCAAGCACTTAATCAGAATTGCAGATGACATAAGGCTAGGAGGCACAGCATGTTGGATAACAGAATGAGAATCTAAAACAGTCTCTGTATTCTTGAATACTGGGTCAAATAAGGCAGGATTCAATTTAACAGAAAAAATGTATGTCTAATACCTGGGACATTGAAAGGAGCAATGCATACTTCAGAATGGGTTCAGTATTACAAATGAATAAGTTACAAAAAAACATTGAATATAAGTTTGGGTTTTATTTTTAGTAAGATCACGCCTTGGCCCATTAAAGTAACAATAGTGCTTTACAGTGGTCAGTCATTCTATCATGCTAGTTTCAGGACAGCTGAAAAAGTAGGGCAGATTTCAGTGAAGCCACTTTGAAACTGAATTGACTTGAAACCATTGGGAACTGAGCGATAGTAGACATAATAACCCATCTTGATTATGTACCAACTCAAGAGATCCACAAACTTCTGGCACTTGGAAAAGCATATGGTGGCAATACTCAACTGTTTTGGAAGCAGTCACGCCAAGTACCCCTGGATGGTTCCTGATTTCTTCCTAGTTCTCATCTTAACTCTGAATTTGATCAGCGCATTCCTGCAATCCCTCCCCACTCTTTTAAACAGGATTTAGCTCCTGGGCTTTGCTTCACTTTAATAAGATGTGCTTTTCTGTTTCTATGATGAAAGGTGAAATTCCATTCCTAGTAGCCTCTGAAAATGACTCAGTTTCCCCTGGAGGTGTAAATTTTGATAACATGCTAGAAGTAGCCCCTTCAAAGCAAATCTAGGAATGAGAGATTAGTGGTGGTATTCTGAAACAATAATTTTTAAATTTAGCAAAACATACAGTCTTTTTTTCGTGGTACTTTTTAAATTTACAAGTATGTGAATTTATGGGTATTCTTAGAATCATTTGTAGCAACTTTCATATTGATCATCAATTTGAGGATGAGAAAATAGAGTCAACAGTTTACATATAATATCACACAAAATTGAGCTATATTTTAGTCACATAAGTAAAGTATTGAAAATTATCTAATAATTTCAAGGAAGATATTGACATTCACTCAGGCAAATGAAGAAGAGGGTGCAACTTATATGAACTTCATGAATCATGTAGATGAATGTTTTATTTTCCATTTGTTTCTATTTTAAAACACAACTTCATCTTTAACATGGAATATTTTCGCATTTCTTAATTTTATTTAGGCACAAACTGATGACATCTTCCCTCAGAAATGAATTGTTAAAAATAATGAAGTTAGCTGTTCGTAAACAATGCAACAATTTTAAGTATCAAATAGCAATCTATTAAGATGTAGACAGCATCCTGCATATATATTTATTTTATGCATCATGGCTATAAAACTGATTTTTCTCTCTTCATAACATTGCTAATAATTCTCTAAACACGTTAGTATATTAAACAATGTTAAATTATGATTAAAATTAAGTAGAAAGTATATTATGAGGCAAAAGTTGAAAACACAAATCATACAGAACTAAAAATTCCAAAAGTACTAGAAAAATGGGCTTCTTGAAATGAATTGCACATGTTTTCCTTCTATAATGTAATAGTTATTGGGTTGCTAAAACCTTTTCTCTGAAGCATGTGAGTTTCAGGTTGTGAATTCTTACATGCTCTTTCAAAAGTTTAAAAAACAATGGATGCCCTAAAAATAATGGGTGTACATAAGAATTTGCACTGTAATGCATCAAAACTTCAACTGTAATGACTATAAAAAGATGCATGAATAGAAGAGTTACCTGTGATGGAGCCAATATGTACAGTTATGGTCTACACAGTGACATTTCAGTCAAGAACAGTAGTCCATAAAATCATAACAGAGCCTAGAGGGTCCAATCCAGGCTTCTGTAAGCACACTCTATGATGCTGTTCAAAGACAAAATTGCCTAGCAACGCATTCCTCAGGACACACTGTCATGAAGCCATGCAGGGTTGGACATGCACATCATATATTTACCTTCATTTAGAAAGCACAGTCCTGCTACAGGGGCCAAGGCTTCTCCTCTTTTTCTTCTTGGAGGTTCACACCCTATAAAATGTCAATGTGCTACTGTGCATCAATCTTTTATTATTAATAAAACTTACATCTCAACATCTTTTATCTAGTCTGTTCTGCTATTCTACTTTCAATACAGATCCACTCTTTCCCAGATATTAAAAGTTTTTTTTTTTTTCTTCAGTAGAGCTTAACGGCTTAGATTTATTTCTTCATTTAACATGTCTTAAGTACCTGGTACTTGGTCAAGCATTTTATTAGGAAGTGAGAAAATCATGGTGGCAGTAATAGTGAATTTTATGTCTCAACTTGGGTGGGCCAAGGTGCCCACATTTGGTTCATATATTATAATAACATATAATGATAAAATATTATACCATAATAATAAATGTCTATTATTTTATTATCATATATCATTGTTCTGGATGTTTTCCTAAGACTATTTTTAGGAGCAGTATACATGTAAATCAATCAATTTTGATAAAGCAGATTCTTCTCCACAATGTGGATGGGCTTCATCTAATCAGTTGAAAACCAGAATAGAACAAAAGACTGACCTCCCTTATGAATGAAGGAATTCTCTAGAAGATAGTATAAAGACTGCATCTGCAATATTGGCTTTTCCTGGCTCTACAGAGATGTCCAGCCTACTGGCCTCCCCTATGAGATTTGGTCTCAAAAGGCTTTGCAATTACAGGAGCCAACTCTAAATAAATCTCTTTATATAGAGATATACAGATTAATAGACAGGCACAAAATTCTATTGGTTCTGTTTTCCTGGAGAACTTGGCTTACTATAGAGACCAGACTATGTTCCAGAGCTTAGCAATCTTACTGATCAGGAAGAGTGATACACACATATTGGTGAGTCGGTGAGTCGCTAATACACAGTGTGAAAAAGCATAAATGCAGGTATAATAATTTGTGGAGGTGTAGAAATCTACACAAATTGGTGTGGTTGCAAAGAAGCTGCTTCAGCTTTGTCTCAAGCTTTCCTAAGACTTTAGCAGGTGAGGAAGGAGTTAACTATTATAAGAGAGGCAGCATGTACCAGGGTGAAAGAGTAATGGCAATGCAGGCTGAAAGAGCAATTAATAATTGTTTTGCTGGAAAATTCAAGGTGGATGAAAGGCAAGTAATGAAGTAAAGATAATGGCCTTCAAGGCAATAGCCCAGCTAAATATTTTCACTCTCAAAATGTAAATAAATAAATAAATAAATAAGGCGGGTGGAGAGGAGAAAAACTGATATATCAGACAGAACAAGCGTATAAGTGTACATAAAGCAATTGCTCTAATGTAGAATATTCACTTCTCATTCTCTTCTTAAGAACCAAGCCCTGACCTCTGGCTCCTTTGTTGATGTTTGCTGCTATTCTCCCTGGTATGTAAATGCACTTTCCACTGCCCTCTGTGCATGTTCTGACTGTTCTTAGCTTTTCAAATGGTGATAACACAGGGCTATAGGCAATTGTTCATTGATTTTTATTTTCATTGCTAGGGTTTCATTTAGCCAACCTCCTTTTCTGAATACTGTTTAGGTGCCATGCTTTTTGCAATGATTAAGAAGTTGCAAA
The DNA here is from genome assembly GCF_045843805.1 of Urocitellus parryii. Lineage (NCBI taxonomy): Eukaryota > Metazoa > Chordata > Mammalia > Rodentia > Sciuridae > Urocitellus > Urocitellus parryii. Next base: position 71,260,141 of record NC_135539.1, on the reverse strand, counting down.
AGAATTGATGTAATGGTTCTTACCTTCCATGCCCTGAAAAATATAGTGAATATTTAAATCTGAGAAAGCACCTAGAAAGGTGAATAATTTTGATTATCAAGGTTCAATTTATTTCTGTCTTGATAATATTATCATAGTTAGTCTATAGACCAAATATTATTTGTGTTAATTATATGGGCTAATCATATTTCACTTAGTAGACTAATATATTTCAGAGTGAAAATATTATAATCACTACAATATAAAAATCCATAGGCTGCCATACAGGGGAAAATGCTACTTAATAGGATTTCTATATTTGAAATAAATATCAGAGGAAGAGCCATAAGGTAACATGATTTATTATAAAATAACAGCAAGGATATATAGATTTCTGAATAATCCTATAAGTAATGTCAAAGAATCACCTTCATGAGCTAACTAATTAGCTCATTAAAGCATACCATCTCACTGAAAAGCTGTTCTCCTTGAAGATTGTCAGCTGTGTGATTGAATGACATGCAAAATCTCTTGGTATTTTATGGATATGTGATCCTTGGCATTCAGTAATGAAACTGCTCTTCTGTGTTTGTAGAAGAGGAGCATTCAATTTTCATGGAAATGTCAGAAAGATTATATTGTTTTCTTCTATTTAGTTTTATTGTTTTGGTCGGGGATATATTTGAAAGCCTGTCAATGGTGTCCTTTGCAGTTGCTTCAAAAGCCATAAAACAATTGGTACAATCTGAAAATTCTGATTTATTGTTAATGCCAAAAGATAAGGCTATTTTTTAATAAGAAATATTGTGAGATCCATAAATTTCCTATTGAAGATAAATCATTTCAAGGTTTGAGCATCTTTCTGTTTATTTTATACTAATTCCTCAAACTTCTATTAAAATTTCCTAGGGTGGGCCTGACACATATAAAAAGTGAGTATATCCTTTGTTAATATCATACATGACATGGGATAAGCATTCAAAATATGCTTAATGATACAATAAATAAATATGGTAATTAGCTAATGAATGTATTAATATTTTTTAACATTTATTTTTTAGTTTTTGGTGGACACAACATCTTTATTTTTTTTATGTGGTGCTGAGGATCGAACCCAGCACTCTGTGCCTGCCAGGCCAGTGCGCTACCGCTTGAGCCACATCCTCAGCCCCTGTATTAATATTTTGAGAGTCATTTTTGCCTAAACTGTGCTATTTTTTCCTATGCTTCTAAGTGGCTTGCCCATAAAATTATTACATATACCTGAAACTTTCCTTGTTCAACTTTATTTTAACCAATATTATAATGGTGGACTATGTTTAATGGTAGTAAATATTAACCTGTACATTCTTAGCATTGATTTGAGTTCTAATGTATGTTATTGAGTTTGAAATTAACATGACAGATAAGAAGGAGGAAGAGAGAGTAAAATTCTCAAAAAGAAAAAACAGCAAAAAAGTGAGAATGAATGAACACCTATTAACCTTCCCCTAAAACAAAAGAAAACTCATCAATTGTTTAGCCATTCACACATATATTCTACTTCAAATGTCTGTAAACCTGCCAGATGCTAGAGAAGAGAGGCAGAATCTGATGAATAAATACCACAGCAGTGTTAGCAAAATTCCAAACTGAAGGATGTTATGGGAATATAGAGAAGTATCGGGTAACCCAGTCATGTGGAGTTCAAGGTGGCTTCCTCAAAAATATGTATTTTTTTTTTTTTGGTGTTGCATGGTGTTTTGAAATGGGTTATCCAGAAGAATATTCATTAAGGATATTGTAGAGATTGTTCATTGGATCTAACCTCTATTTCATCTTTCACATTTAGGAATGAACCTGATAAGGCCTCAGCTTTAGAGGGTACATAGCCTTCCAGTCAAAATCTATGGTTCTCTGCTGGTGGGTTGGCCACATAGCTAGCTAAGTATTCATTGACTCCACAGGAATATAAATAAGGTATTCACTTTCTTCATTATTTTCCTAAACAAGTGAAAATTTCATGTGGTTGTCAAGCAGTTTTGACTTCACAGTCAAGTGCAATACTCTAGGAAATGGCAACACAACAGGAGTTAAGGAACTCAGAATAATATAAAGGCACATGGAAAAAAGTGAGAGAGAGAGAGTTGTTTGGCATTCCTTTTGTATGTTTTATACCCTCATGGCACATTGTTTCTCCCTAATTCTTACCTCCTAATTCCATAACACTTGGAATTAGGATTCTGACATATGATTTTTAGGGGGACAAAGTTTAAATATTCATTAAATAAAATTAATATGTGCCTATTGCTAAGTAAAGAACAAAGTTAGAGCTTGTCTTCTGTGAGTGAGTGTTAATTGACCTAATGTAGCTAGTGGTACACCTTGCAACAGACTATTTGACTGAAGGACTATGTCACAGAAATATTTACAGTGGCTGAGTTGTCCTTGTTTAAAAATAATTCTGAAATTCACACAAAAAAAATTATACTGACTATTAAAAGATTCTTAGCAGAAAATAAACAGTATACAAATCATCAATAGCTCATTCTGACTGTGGTAAAATCTTTGGGTCTCTGTTTTTGGTTCTGGTGAGGGCCTCAGAATTTTGGTCTCAGAATTTTAACCTTAAGAATTCAATAAATTAATTTCCATTGTTTTATAAGCTAACATATGTGTTAGCTTCTCATAGTAATCCAAACCAACTAAAAGAGTATAAGACACTTTTCAGAGTCTGTGAATTCTAAGAATACCTAGTCAGGAAGTCAATGCTTTTCTTCTACTTCTCTATTAACTGTATTAATGGACATTGAAAGATTTGCATTTTTCAGCTGCATTTTTCTGCCTCATTTTCTTAATGCTATCCTGTGGGTTTTGGCAACCTCCCCTTTTATCTATTCCTTCAGTCTAAATTAAATTCAAACAAGCATACATCATTCTCTATGAATATTATAAATCCTACAAAGCAAACTCGTCCGTGAACATAGTAAATAACACTTGTGAAGGTAATATTTAAGTGCAATTTTGAGCAAAGTCATCCCACTTTGTAATGGAACTAGATAATTAAACAAAATAAACTGCTTAGGACACCATTAAGAAGTAGGCTGCAGGAAAACTAGGCAACGCAAGATAACTGAGCTGGGCTTATTTTATCCTCATTGATTCAGGTGAAGTGCCTAGCTAGGTATGCTGTGCTGAGATCTTTCCTCCCGTCCCTCATAAAAGTTGTTTTCTTCTAACTATCTGTCTTTGCCTGTGATGTTGCTTAGTAAGCAGCCTCCCCACTTTCAACCAGAGAGGATTATTGAATGCAAGTCGTGACCTATTTCTGCCTTATAGTCTTCTCCCACCTGCCATTTTGAGAATTCTGTCAAAAAAAAAAAAAAGTAGGTTTCAAGTCTGCTGTTAGTTTTCTATACTACCATTTTTTTTTCCTTTCAGGAACCCTAACTGCCTATTTAAAGTCCAGTTGGTGGATAGTGGAACTATAGCTATTTTCCTTCAGGTGGCTCCTCTAGGGCAAGGGCAAGCTTGAATTCATTTGCCCTTTGTCCCAAGTGGGACTGAGGACCTGTGTACCAAGGTGACTGACTTTGACCTGAAGCATGAAGAGCAAAAAATGATTGTTTCCACTGGACCTGCCTTTTTAGATAGTGTGTGTGTGGTGGGGAGAGGGGTAACTTTGGCTTCTGGCATTTTCTTTACCTTCTGCTAGGCCATGATTCTGTAAAGCATGCATCTGTATTGCATTCCAATCAGACTGTCTTTGCTTCTTCCTTCTGCTCTTTCTTTGTAAACAAACATGGGATTGCATCCCATATTGGCCTTTGTTTACTCTGCATCTAAAATAATTCATTTAAAATAAACAATAAAAATTTAAAAAAATATAAAGGCACAAGTCTAAGTGGAGGGCACTGGGGGGTGCATAGAACTAACAGGAAACTCAGGCTCAGGCAGAACATTTTCTGCTTTCCCTGAAGTAGGTTGGCTGTTCAATTCTTGTGCATAGGCCAGAAACAAACAAACAACAACAAAAAAAAACTTTACTTTTTTTTTTAAAGGACTATGTATTTTGTTTGCTTCTTCTCCTGTATTCAAAATAACAAGCAATCTGACAGTAACTTTTTTATCTCCACATTGCCAACTCCACACAACTATATGCATCTGAATCTGACATTTATCTTTCTTCTTATTTCAACAGGAGGAGAATCATCCTATCAATGCTGATGATCACTAACTTTCATCTCCAATTCTCAAGAGTTTAACATTTGCACATACCTATATTATGGGTATCTCTATCTCTATTGGATAATTCCCCCAAATGTAAAAAATTATTATCTCTACCTTCATAAAATGGAACACCACTCTTTGAATCACAACCATTCCCAGCTATTGTCTTCCTCTCTCTTGTAAAAGTGGACACTCTCAGCACAACATCATTTGTTAAGAGTCCTTCAGTTTCTTAAGTATCTGCCATACTTCTTCAGCCAACTTCCCATATGTGCATGCACACATTTTCTTTCAGTTCTGTATATTTTATGACTCTCCTATTACAAACGAATCAGTGTTTGATAACTATAGCTTCACATTAAGTATTGACATTGATAATCGGAATCCAGCCTAGTCCAGTATTTATCAATTAAAATCCCAGTCACACTGCTGATTACCTGTACAATCTTGAGGCAGTAAAATCTTTAGTTCAGTTTCCTCATGTGAGAACTGATGAATTGATAAATCAGACTACATAAGATCTTAGGAAAGACTAGAAGTAGTTAAGTATTATTTTTTTATTTTTTAATGTTATCATTATTGTTATTATTTTGATAACTTGATATTGTTATAATTTGGATAAGTAAATTATACTTACTTTTCTATATGAATTATGGAAGACTTTGTTTTCCTTGAAAATTCTTCAAGGATATTTCAGAATAAAAAATCAGTGGTCTTTAGGATGAATAGAGAAATATTTACCAATATTTAATCATATACCAAACAATGAAAATACTTCACTGTGTGTGAAATTACTTGGTTTTCCTTGTGTTATCATTGCCCTCCTTAATTGTTTCAATTGTCAAATTGCTTCCCTAAAAAATAATGTATCCCTAAAAAATAATATTTCCTGATGATACCAAAGTCTTATTATGATTACTCAAGTATGAACTAATCTTATTATTCTTTGATTTGCTAAATTCTTCCTAGAATCTCCCATTCTTCCCATTCCAATTTTTATTATTCATTGTCCAGGTTTCTGAGTAGGTTTCTTCCTGGGAATTCCATTCATCACCCTGCCAGGACTTCCATTCATATTTCCTGCATTTGAATATCTTCTTTCTTTATTCCTGATTTTTTTTTCTTGGTTTCACCTTTAATTTTATCAAGAATATGGTATGGTTGCTTTCTAAAGAGTGTATGAAAGGCAAATTTTGAACCTCTTAATTTAGAGAGTTTGTTAGATACAGAAAATGCTATGTTGAAAAAAAGATTCTCTTTACAATGTTGAGACCACTAATATATTATACTTGACTTTTAGAACTGTCATAAGTTTGATACCTACTGATCTTTCATTTGTGGTGGTTTTGATGGGGCAGATAGATGCACGTGGTGGAAGCAGAAAATGAAGTTAAGGGAACAAATCTATAAAATGTGCCTACATGCTTTCTTAACTAAGCAGCAATCTACCTGCAGCCCTGCCTGGCTTACGTGGACAGGATATGTCATATTCCTCAGCAAGCTCTCTGTTTTCTTCAGAAGAAATGCAGGCCCCAAATAGTGTGGATAAGAGAAACCCAAGTTATGCTGAAGGGGAAGACTTTTGTGACCTTTTTCATAGATAAGATCTCAAAACTCAGTAAGATAAGGATAATTCCTCCTAACCATCAAATTTGTAAGAATTTATGGTTAAGAATCCAATTATAACAGGTCAGCATGGGCCAAAGTGACCTAGAATTTTCATGCCAGTGGGGACTTGAAAGTCTGATATCATCCTGCTATCAGTCAAAAGTCAAGAGGTGGACCTGGTCGGGATTCTCTGGAAACTTCTCTAGTATGCCCCCAAATATTGGACTGCAGGAGAGGCATGCTGTCCCTCTTTTCTCTCTGAAGGGACCCACTCTCTCCCTTGAGAGTGTCCCCTTTCCTTTTTCCTATCTCTTCAACTAACTTGATAATATTGATTGTATTTATTTGAAGTTTTCTTTTACTCCAACCAGGCATTCTCTTTAGTGTTTCTACATTCTTTTTTTTTCTGTTTGTTTATTGCAAGTGTTGTATAAAATCTTTCCATCTTTAAGAGTAAGGCACAGACTTGAGGTAGTAAGCTCTGTGGGTCGAAGAGGAAGGGGGCTATGGGTGGTCTCATAGGACTTGCATAATGTAGTATAAGGTCTCACTTTCACCTTCATCCTCTATTGTTCCCAAGTCCAGAACCTCTACTGTTATACTACCTCATAGATTTGATTATGTCATCCTCTTTGGCAAGAATGGAGATGAAAATAACAGTAATAATAATAATAGTTACTATTGTTATTATTTTGGTACCAGGGATTGAACTCAGGAGTGCTTTTCCACTGAACTGCATTCCAGCTCTTTTTATTTTTGAGACAGAATCTCTCGAATTGCTCAGGTCTCTGATAAATTGCTGAGCCTGGCCTCCAACTTGTGGTCTTCCTGCCTCAGCCTCCCAAGTCACTGAGATTATAGAATTTTACCACTGGGGCCAGTTCAGAACTATTTTCTTGTTCACAGAGTAAAAGAAGAGATGTTACATGGTAATAGTTCCTTAAACTTTCATGCCCAATCCACACTTGCCAGCAGTGACGACCCCATTTCTAACTCGTGAGCCTCTGAGGTTCTGAGATGCAAGCCAGCTTGCTTGTGTTGCCTTCCTTTCTTTTTGGAACAGATTTCCCTCTTCTTGCCGCAGTCTGGCTAGGCACAAAATCATGAGCCACTCAAGCAGGAACAAACTTTATTTTTTGAAACTGCCGCCAATGCCCCGTATGCCCCCGCAGATACTGCTTGCTTGCTCTAACTCTTTTCTATGGAAGAGAGTAAAGGAAGTCCAGAAAGGTCAGCCAGTTTTCATTGCTTGTCAGCAAAGGAGACAGCTGCTTATAAAATCCAGTCCTGTTCTCCTCTTGAGACTAAATAAACTACATAAAGTCAGGACAATCACCCAAGATCTATTTCTTTTGTGTTTGAGTTATAGCCAAAGAGTTTGAGGAGTTTTCCAATTTCTACCATTTTGCAATCTCTTTCTTTATACCTGTAGCTGCAGGCAACTGTTGAACTGTCTTTGGCAATATAAAGTAGCTTTGCTTATTCTAGAATTTCAAATAAATGGAATTATTCAATAAATCCTCTATTTTGTTTGCTTTTTGTCACTCAACATAAAACTTTTGATATTCCTGTATGTTTCCCCTTATGTGTAAAATTTATTTCTCTTTATTGCTGAGAAATCATTCCATTTTGTGAATAAATTACAGTATGGTTATCATTTAAGTTGATGAAAGTTATTTGAGTTGCTTCCAATTTGGAAACATGAATAAGCTGTTATTATGAAAGTTGTATATGTTTTTGGCTGGGCATTGTTTACTAATTCTCTTGGGGAAATAATTTTGTGGCCCCTTATTTATTTATTTTGTTTTTAATATTTCTTAAGCAGCATCTAAGCATATACCAGAATGAGTATTCTACTTCAGAGATGGAGGAAAGAAAACTTCTATTGTAAATGCCTGTGGGATAGTAATAATTTACTGTTTTGGGTTCGAAGGATCTCATTAAGGACAACTGAACTCTTGTTCTATGTCTTGTTGTAGCACAAAAGCAAGACATAGAAAATATATAATCAATTGTGTGGGTGTGCCCTATAAAACTTTATTTATGTAAACAGGAAGTGGGCAGAATTTAGCCCATAGTTTGCTGTGCTGCTGCCTAACCCAGATACACTTTTCATACAATTCAAAAATATTTGGAATTAGTTAAAATTTTAAAGTACTCTAAGTCTTCCAAATGCAACTACAGTTATTCATGCCTTTATTTGCAAGTATTTCCAGAAAGATGATTTGGGTAATAAACACACGTCTGGGAACAAACACTTGCTGCTGTTGCCCTACAGAGGTGTTTCAGTGGGCAAACTCTTCATATCCATCCTATTTGAGAGAAAGGATTTGTCAAGTGAACATATTTTTCTTCATTCATATTGAACTGTGCCTACTACTTACGTCCTTCCTGCACATTAGTATCTGCACCTGACTTTGATAAGAGTACAACTCATGTGCTTTTATGGCATAAAAGCATAGTTCTTTTTTGTTCAAAAGGCATAGTCAAGAGATGTGGAGAAGCATTTCCCTGGATTCTAAACAATGTTTATCTCAAGAACAGGTATGTGTAGTTAGCAGCTGTCCTCTGCCAGCTCTGCTCATTGTGTCCCAAGCGACAGAGACAGGCCTGGCTTCTTGAATAAATTCATTTTCATATGTTTGTGAAACATACTTTTCTAAAATGGTGGAAATCAGGGCAGAAAATTCCTTTGTGGAGGTTTAAATGTAGAACTAGTTAAATCCAAATGTTCTTATAAAAGCATATATCAGACTATAGTTTTCTGTTGCTTAATCCTTTCTGGTACATTTCCACAGCATTTGAAATGCAGTCCGCACCCTTGCCATGACACCAGGCTGCCCATATGCCAATGCTTGTCTTTGCAAATTCATCTGTTCTTCTCTCCCAGCCCACCATGTGCCACTCTGCTGGCTTTTCTTCTTTCTCCTAAAGAAATACATGGGAAAAGAATCTAAGCTTTCTAAGAAAGAAATAGTTCTATCCTTACTTCTATATTTCAGCATATAGAACAGTGTCTTATACTGTGGTCAATGAGAATTTTTAAATAAGCAAAGGAAGAAGGAAATGTTTGCATTCTGATGAAATGATTTCAACATTAATGTGGCATGAAATGTATGCCTGATTTTAAAGGAAGGACTAGAAGGAATAGAGTACTAGGATTTATAAGAAGGAGAATATGCTATATAGTAAGGTACTTAGTAATGATTTCATGGGAACAATGGAAGAACCCATGATATATGCACTCAAGTGTATGTCTTAGAATAGTATCATGCTTTGCAGTTTCCAAGTACATTCACATATGTAATCTCATTTATAGAAGGGCCCTGTTTTTCTAGCTCAGTGGAAGCCAGGGATGCATGAAAGCTTAATTAGAGACAGAAGGAAAACAGTTTCTTCTTCCAATGATCCATATGTGTATGGTGAGAGAACAGAAAGGAGTTTTGTTTTGCTTTGTATTTTTTAAGATTCATCCTAGATCTTGCAATTTTATTCATTTCTGACAATGGAAAATGGCTCTAGCTGCCAACTGAACACTCTTCCCAAGCAAGCAGTTGAGGAAGGAGCCAAATGTCTTGTCTGTGAAAATAATAATATATCCGCAGTCAGGCATCTGAATGCCACCTTCGGATAAGAAGGAAATGAACATGTGTGCATCTGATCTAACATTTTAAAATGCAATCTCTCACACTGCTCTTTCAAGACTCAGTGTATCATATTTTGAGATAATTTCTGAGTACCATGGCTCATGTGCATTTACAAATAAATGCACATAAGCATACTAAATGTGAATTTAAAAACAATTCCTCAGTTTTTATAGATAACTAAAGTTTTCTTTATTTTTTAGTAGAGTTTTTCTAAACTGGACAGGATATAGCTTTAAAAAGAACCAGGCATGGCTTGCAAAATTTCATTCACAACCGTAAGGACAAACTAATAAACAAAGAGATGAGAATTTCATTAGTTAAGTGGAGAGGTTTTATATGCTATCCCCAGAAATATATTTATCTAGTATAGTCACAGAGTGAGTTTATGTGCTCATTTTCTGGAACAGAATATTTACCTATATTGACATCAGCAATTCTCTCCCCTCACCCTTCCCAGTAGATTTCACTTATTTTTATTTATTAAAGAAGACTGGATTATATTTAAATTTTAAATAAACATTCCGTTGCTTATAATATTATATAACCTCTTCCATCTTTGGAAATTTCTTAAATTCTTACTTGGCATACAATGAATTTGCCATTTTGCTTTAGAAACAACAGTTTGACTATTTTTAATATTAATAACTTTCAGGAATTTTCTGGTGTCACCTCAGAATAGTCACTTATAATCCTGTTATTTTAATGTTAAAATGACATGCAATAGCCATGTTTAGAAATTAAGTTAAAGCACTTTTCGTCTCTGCATTCTCCCTACATTTTTCTTTTTCTTATAAATGCATCGTAGATTTCCTTTCTTATAATCTACAACATTTCTTTCTGTAACACAGGATGCTTTATTATTTATGACACATATCTGGGCTTTCTTCCACCTGCCCCTTACACATGTATAAAAAACTATTAGACACTGGTATGTAATATGTTTTCTACTTTCCCCTTCTGCTTTTATGCAGCTTGTATTCAAATATCTATATGAAATTAATAACTCTCAAGCCATTTAACTACTGTTGCTGTTTTACACTGAATTCTCAGTGTGGTGAAGTGTAAGGGTACATTAGTCTAACTACAGCGTTGTTTTTCCTCTAACCACACTGTTGGGCATATGTAAAACTATATGACAAAAAAATTTTAAAAACATTGACTTCTAGGCACTAACCTAAACATTTTGTCTCTATTAACTCATTTAATTTTTAGAAAATCATATGCGAGAAGTTATTTTTATTATCATCCCTATTTTACATAGGAAGGAAAGATAATTTACTTTAGATTTCATACCGGTTGAGTGGCGGGTTCATGATATCCCCTTCTTTACATTTTCGGTTACCATGGTCAACTAAAGTATAAAAAGATGTTTCAGTACAGTAAGTAACATATTTAGTAAGAACTAGAAAGAGAGACCACATTCACATAGTTTTTATCATGGTGCATTGTTATAATTGTTCTTTTTACAATTAATTATTATTGTTAATCTAGTGTACTTACTTTTAAAGTTTTTTCTGGGGTATGTACATTTAATAAAACCTAATAAAAAACATAATACACACACACACACACACACACACACACACACACACACACATAGGGTTCAGTACTATCCATGTTTTCAGACATCCACATATATAATGTGTTATTTATAAGTATTTTAACTTATAGATAAGTTCTCATAAATTGAATAACATGCAAACACTCAGCTAATTAATATGTATGTTTTTAATACTGTTATCTATATGTGTGTGTAAAATATATATATATATATATATATATATATATATATATATATATTTCCTGAACAGTGCAGTCTTTTAAAAATTTATGAATTACACAGGGTAACAATATAGTTTCCATAAATTATAGCTATTTTCTGCTAAGTCTCCAGGGAAGGACTTTACATTCAACCCACCATTAAAATAGGTTAATGTGAACAATTTATCCATGAATAAAAAATGAATTTATTTTTCTCTCCTTAAAAAATCAGACTATTAAAGAGTTAGTTAGTATTAACTTGTTATCCTCAACTGCAATTTGACCTTGCAAACTTTTCCTAGAGAGAGAAGGTGGATTGTCACATCTAAAATCCTCATTTATAGGCTGGGGATATGGCTCAGTTGGTAGAGTGCTTGCCTGGCATGCACAAAGCCCTGGTTCAATCCCCAGCACCACACTAAATAAATAAATTAATAATAATAAAATCCTCATTTGTGCCCTACCCTTGTGAAGATCTGGCACACCACTTTTCTCTTGGCTCATTAAACATGCCAAGATCTACTTCAATTCCAAGATATGCAGAACAAAAGGAAGAAATTATGAGTTTTTACTGGATCCATAAAATAGCAGGCAGAAGCCCTTGTTCCTGCACAGTGTAATATTCAACCAAATCTTTCCTAGGGCCGAGGCAAATAATTGTTCTTTTCTGCAGGACTTTGGCATCCTCACTCCTATTCTGACATTAGAAATATGAAAACTGGAGTTCCATGAAACTGAGTATCTTGCCCAGTGCCAATTACTCTTTAAGTCAAGTTTGGATGATTATTACCTTTCCCAACTGCATTTTGCAATTCTGTTGTCATTTTTGAGTAACGATTAATTTAAATGATTCATTGTAACATAATTATATTTGAGAATTTTTAAATAGTGCATCATTTAACCCAGAAAGCACTTTACTTTCTTTCAGTTTAGATACTGCCAAAAATAGAGAAAATACCATGATATAATATTTATTTAAATGATCTCATTTGTATCGTGATGGGATGAACACTGTGAAAGTATTGCTGGGAGCTGCCATTGTGGACCTAGGCGATCACATCAGATCTTGGTGGAGAGATTTGTCTGGAAGTGTTTTGTGTAGGAAGCTGGGGAAGTGGGGTGTGGATGAAAATTCTGTTCGTTGTTTCTCTTTGCTCCCAAACTGCTTCAGGTCTTTAGCGGTTCCTCTGCTAATCAGCACGAACGAGTTCACGAACCAGTACTGTTAACAGAAAAAAAAATCATCAACCTTAAAAACAAGCATGAGCTTCCCGAATGCTTTTTGCTGCCTCTTACCTTCTGCTGTCATGGGAGAGAACCAAATCCACTCAGAGCTGCTATAATCAGCAACTTTTCTTTGTGGAGCAGATGGTGTTGATAGAGCTTGCTCACAATGGTTGGGTATCACTGCAAATTAAAACCATAGTCCTCTCTATCTGTTATACAGTTTTTAACCATGACTTTTCTATTATGTTGCAGGCATGAAGCTGATCAGTAATTACAATCTGTTTGTGCTTCCAAATGTTAAAGTGTTCGTGATATGAACGCCCATGCCTTATAGAAATGGATTTAATGATGGAATAGTGACATTTCCCCCATTATATTGAAGGGCTCAGTTTTTCCTCCTATTGGACATTTTCCAGTTAGCTGAGGTTTTTTGCTGTTTTTTTTTTAAAATAAAATTTTAAATCAACTCTCATTTTAAATACAATCTAAAGTCTCACAACATTCCTGTAACTCATCAATGAAATATAACATATAATAGTTGAATTGGGATTGTCATGAACAGTAAATCTTTTACTAGTAAGAATATAATGATGTCCTTAGGGATTTTATGGATATACAGTCTGTATTTGTCATTTCCTATTGTCCCAGATTTATATGCAAATTTCGTTATTCAATTTGTCCATTTGTTTTAAATTTTATTTTTATCAAAATATATTTAACATAAAACTACATATTTTCACAGAGAGCCAAGTGATAAGTTTTAAAGAATTATGTAGTACAAAATCTTCAGCACCACTACAAAAATAAACCTATCCATCACCCTGAATAATTTCCTTAGATTCTCTATACTGCCCTCTCCAAATTCCTACCCACCCCCAGGCAACTGTTGATGAACTTTCTGGCACTGAGGATGAGTTTCCATTTCTTAAAAGAAATTGTATAAATGTAGCCACACACTATGCATATGTTTTAGTCTAACTTCTTTAGCATCATTAGTTATAAATATTTCAAAATTCAAGTCTTTTACTTCTTTTCATCTTTTGACAAGAATTCCATTGTACACATATGCCACAGTTTATCCATTCAGCAGAAAATGGACATTTGGGTTGTTTTCCATTTAGGGCTTTTACAAATAAAGCTGTAGTGTTCATTTAAGCATGTTTTGAAAGCATGTGCTTCATCTTTTCATAAGTAAATACATGGATGGGGAATGGCTCTGTCACATGGAAGGTATGTGTAATATTTTAAGAATCTACTGGTGTTTTAAAGTCTTTGCATCTTTACTTTCTCAAAAGCAGTGTATAAGAATTCCAGGTCTTCCACCTGTTTGCTGAAATTTTGTATGGTCAGTATTTTAAATAATCACCATTTGATAGGTATGAATTTTACACGTTATGGTTTTATTTTCACTAGACTAAAGACTAATTATAAATTCTTTTTCAATGCATATGTGTCACCAGACACTGTGGTGTAAGCCTGTAATCCCAGCCACTCAGGAGGCTGAGGCAGGAGGATCTTGAGTTCAAAGCCAGTCTCAAAAATTTAGCGAGGCCCTGAGCAACTCAGTGAGACCCTGTCTCTCAATAAAATACAAAAAAGGCTGGGGACATTGCTCAGTGGTTAAGCACCACTGGGTTTAATATCTGGTACCTCCCCCACCGAAAAAACAAATACTTACATGTCATCTCTGTTTTCTTTTATGATGTAGTGTTTGTTTTTATCTATTCATTTATTGTTAGGTTGTTGATTTATTCATAAATACATTTATACGTATTCTGAATACAAATCTTTACACCAGATATGCTTTGTAAAATTTTCTCGCAGTACTGTTCAGTGTTCTCATTCCTTTAACTGTGTGATTTGAAGAATAGTATTTTGAGTAAATTCAACTTACTTTTTTTTAAATTTATGGAAAAATTTGGTCTTACCCAGGGTATCTTGACATTAACACCCTCAGTTTTTGGACCAAATAATTATTTGCTGTCAGTGATTAACTTGTGATTTTGTGGGTGGTTAGCAGAATCCCTGCACCCTCCCGCTTCATGATAGTGACTCTACTTCCCCATTTGTGGCAATCCAAAATACCTTCAGATATTTCCACAGGGTCACCGAAGGACAAAATTATCCCTGTTTGGAATCACTGGTCTAATCCAAGATCACAATTTTTTTTCTTCTACTTTTTTTTCAGGAATTTTTGTAGTTTTCAGTTTTGGATTTAGGTCTATGACCCACTTTGAAGTAATTCTGCATATGGTGTGAGGAATGAATCTAAGTTCTTTTTCTTTCCTTTCCCCATTTGTCTTTCTCTTTTTTCTTTCTTCAACATGAATATTCAATGGTTCTAGTGGTATTCAATTAAAAATATTTTGTTTCTTGAATTGTCTTTTTTCCATTATAAAATTAGCTCTTCTATGTCTTTGCATTTATATCTCTGTTCTGTTCTGTTCCATCGGCTTACCTATCTACCTTTACATCAATGCAAACAATCTTTATTACTGTAGTTTTGCAATACCATGTTTTCTTTTCAAAATAATTTTGGCCATTCTAGTTTTGTTGAGCATTAAGATATTGGAAGGTTAAGTAATACAAAAAGATAAGAAATTAACAAGAAGAAATAAATTAACAATCAGGACTTTATTCACCTTCTGTTATGATTAAAGTAAGAGGAAAAACAAAAGTGGCAGCCTGTCAGAGTTCATTTCCCGCCATGAAATCACACCAGAGACAGGGCAAACAGGAGCATCAGAGATGAGGTGAATCACCTTACAGCTGAGAATCTCCTTGAGGAACATGAGACACTATTGTAATAGGAGCAGTTTCTAAACCAATTTACCCTCAAACATTTCTATTTATTTACCTATTTATTTATTTATTTTTAATTTCAGGAGAGTCATTCTAGAAACTTAATCCTGTTTAAAAATGGTAGAAGTGGTACAGAAAAGATTTTTAAAGCACAGCATGCCATGGAGTACCCCTCAAAACAGCTTTCTGAAGTAACTGACTTGAACACACGGGGTCTGTCTCATGAAAAGATGGTTTCCCCCAAATGACCTGGTAACCATGTAGCAGTGATGTTGCTGTGGGGTACTGCAAAGACTTCTGTCATGTCTGAATTTCTGAAGTGCCTAAGAATATGGTATGCATAAAAGGAAAAATAAAATTGAACTAAATGAAGAAAAAAAAGAGTCTTTTGAAAGCTGAGATGACTGACACATTGCTAGAAGTATCAGAAATCTATTTGATATTTTCTCATGATAATTCTAAATTCTACTTAAATCTTGAGGCTATTTACAAAATTATATTTATTTTATTGTATTGTAATGTGTAAGTATTTTGAATTTAAGTTGAACTGAAACTATTCAAAATTTTTACAAGTATCTGCTGCCATTTTCAGGGAAAATATGTGGAAAATTATCTCACATTTTAAAGAATTCCAATTCTTATTTACACATTTGTGGTTATTCTAAAATAAAGCCTGAAAAGTTTTAACATAATCAAAACGTTGGAGATTTATTTGATTCAATCTAAGTTGACCAGGTTTGAATCTATAAGCACTCATATTTCATTTGAGATTCGCAACCCAATATTAGGTTCTGAAATGAGAAAATTACAGATATCACTTCCACACTAGTTCACTGATTCTTTAATTGAATCAAATTAATTTTAAAAATCTGTCTGTAAGGGAAACAAAAGAATTGCTACTGAACTCTCCTTTACTAGTCCATAAACTTCTTGAAGTATAGTCCTTAAATATATTAAAAATGGTTATTAGTTTATTTAAAATTGGTTCATGGTGGGTTCATTGAAGTTCAATTAAAATTCTTTCCTTTTATATAATGCATTTGAAAAAACAATTTACTAGGATTATTATCAAGATTCTTATCAAAAATTTTAAGCTGAAAGAGACCTCAGAGTTGATGAAGTCTTTTCCCTTCATCATCTGCAAAAGGAAAAGTCTAGAGCCCAAAAGTGAATTTTCAGTCAACAACAGTTTGCAATCATACATGGAACATTGCATCTGGCAATAGAAACTGGGGTTCTAGTCAAATAATCTTTTTGAATTTTTTTCTCATAAACAAGGTAAGGAAGTGGCAATTATTTGTATTCATCTCTCCTTCAGCTTGAAAACTGGTCTGACTCAAGTGAGCAAAACACTATATTATGTTTTCCATTCTGTGATGAAATTTGAAACATGGAAGTTTATTAACCTTTTGTATGACTGTAGGCTAACTTACTCCTTAGTTATCATAAGGGCTTCAAATATGAAAGACATTATGTTAGATACTTAGCACTACTGCATTACCTTTTGATCAAATTAAATCAAACCATGTTTATCATAACATTGGTATTACTATGAATATATATATTTTTTAAAATTAGCAGCAGGACACACTTGCTCCTAATGTGAATTTATATAATTTATATAAAGCCTAATACATAACCTTGAAACCACAGGGATATACTTCTGAGTTAACTCAGCAACTATCTTCCACTCAAATGCTCTGTTATTGCCATGGTTTCCTTGAGATATTTTCAGGGATTATAAATATTCCTGGAATATACTTTGAAAGCTACCAATTAGTATCCTCTTCATTGAAATAGGACTCTGTGGCCAAATCTGGATAAGGAAATTCACCAAAGAAAAGAATCAAGGATGAGAAATTTATCTTCCGCATTGGTTTCTGATCCTATGCATATTCTACGAAGTCACAGCAATCTCTGGACTATCTTCATGTCTCAGAGCTTTTGACAATGAGACAGATTGTTTTTTAACATGTAGATATGTTCTTTGGGTAGTTGAATATATTTTTTATATTTTCCCACAATCATGAACGAGTGTAGATGAACTAAAGTCTATTTTTAAAATATTTGCATAATATGCATTATTGTGCAGCATTAAACTGAAAAGTAAGTAATGTCGTTCAAAACTGTCACTTCTAGTCCAGAGAGGACAACTTTGTTTATGGAGTCAAAAGAAAAAGGAAAAGTGAACTTCAATACAAACAGTTTTCAACTGACTCCACTTTGATGTGACAGTTTAAGTCTTCATCCACAGGACCTGTTCATGACTGAAGAAGTCCACATGTAACTTTGGAGCAAAAGCCCTGCCATGTGACTTCTACACCTTCTTTCCACTAATTATACTTATTCTCTTATTCTCACATGCAAATATACCATACAGCCTCCATAATAGTAACTGAGCAATGATGACTGAAATTTAAACCAAATACCTTAAATTTGATAGTTGTCAAGCTATTTAAATTTTCATAAGGTTCTTCTGTAATTGAAGAGCTCAAATCGTCGAGAAAACTATATATTCTAAATAATATCCTCCAATGAGCTTTTATTTTTTCCCCCTGTGAGATGATGCAGAATTGTTCAGAAGAACAATCTCTTTTATTTAAGAAGTAAGATTATACATGTGTGTGTGTGTGTGTGTGTGTATTCTAGTTGTTATGTGATTTCCACCTTCTTTAGTAACAAAACAAAACAAAGGACATCCATTTAAAAATATAGCATATAACAAATGTGAAAAAACTGGAATAAAACACAGTTTACAGATCAGGGAATGATCACAGAGGAAACAGACATGTATTCGCCAAGAACAAGATTCTTGGCCCTATCCTGGAAGTCCCTTCCCACTACAATATCCTCCTGTGAATTAAAATATCCACTATCCTGACTTTTATGAGAGCTATGTCATTGTGTTCTCTCCTGCCAAGGTTTACAGTTTTATCAAGTAAACATGTACCTCCTGATGATACAATTTAATACTATTTTATTTCATCCTGTGTAAAGGAACTTGCTCTGTATATTGTTTACTCTCTAACTTCTTCCACTCAATATTGTTTGTGGAAACAATCAAATTGTTGGATGAATGTAGTTCATTCATTTTTTAAAATCTGTGTATTATTTCACTGATGGTTTAAACATAGTATATCTGTTTGGGAACTAGGTTTCTTTCTCATTTTTAGTCATCTTGAATAATTCATCATGAGCATTCTTGTGTATGTCCCTTGGGGGACACTCCACTATATTTCTGTTAGACATGAACTTGGAATGGAATTGGTAAGAACAAGGAAATGCATATTTTAACATATGTAGATAATGCCAAATAGTTTCCCAAAATTGATGAAAATAGGAATGAGAGTTTCTAAACCATCAGTCTTATATTTAGGCATCCTGTTGAATAGGAAAATATATATGAAACCATATTGAGATACTTTCATAACAAGTAGAATGGCTCTCATGAAAAAACAGACAATAACAAGTGTTGACAAGTGTATAGAAATTGAAACCCTCCTGCATATGTGTTATAACATCAAATGGTGTAACCTCTTTGAAAACAGTTTCATAGTTTCTCAAAAAGTTTCACCTGGTGTTAACATATGCTGTAGTGGTGCATCACTTTTACATATATATGCACCTGAAAGAAGTGAAAAACTTTCCACACAATTAGTCATAGCAACGTTGTTCACAATAGCCAGAGGGCAGAAACAACCCCAGATGTTCATCAACTAATGAATGGATGAATATAATTTGGCATATGCATGCTACAAAATGGATGAATTTTGGAAATATTATGCTCAATTAAAGATTCCAAGAATGGAAGCCCACATATTATATGGTTCAATTAATAAGAAATATCCAGCATGGGTAAATCTATAGCAACAGAAAGTATATTAGTGGTTTCCTAATGGAGTAGCTGTCATACTTGAGATATTTCTTACTAAGATGATGACACATTCTGTAATAAGACATTGATTATGTTTTTGACATATTGCAAATATATCAACAACCTCAAAATTTTACACTTACAGGGGATTTCATGTTTCATTAATTATGTTCCATTTTCTAAATAAACAAAAGTCTTCATAACACCACAGAGGGAATGCTTTTTGTTATTATTTACACATAGTGCCCACAAAGAACATCATTCATAGAGATTAAGGTATATAAAGTAGACAAAATAAAATTAAGAAATTTTGCTCATGAAATACACAGTAACCTTTAGGTTATTCTATTTATTTGAAATGTGAATTAATATATTCTATTGACTATATGTAGTAGAGTTTAGTATTAGCAATCAGAAATGGGTTGGTGGAATGACAGTGTAGATCAGTGGTAAAGTGCCTGCCTACACAAGGCCCCAGACTCAATCCATAGAACTAGAAATATGATGATGATGATGATGACGATGATGATGATTTGTTAGGGTAGTATCTCAAGGGTAGGGTGAATGCTTAAGATGAGGGATACCTTGTGTCGATTCCAAGCATCACAAAATAGAGAAAAAGAGAGAGAGAGAAAGAGAGAAATAAGTTTCTTATTTAACTGAGTGGATCAATGCAATAACCACATTCCCATGCTAAAGATGTTTTTCCAATTCACGTGCCATATTTTCTTATCACACATTACTTTTTTCAAATACACTTTTTAAAATTAATTATTTTATTTATTATAATTAGAAATATATGACAGAAGAATGCATTTTGATTCATTGTACACAAATAGAGCACAACTTTTCATTTCTCTGGTTCCACATAATGTAGTGTCACACCATATGTGAAGTCATACATGTACCTAAGGCATTGATATCTATCTCATTCCACCTTCTTTTCTGCCCCATGTCCCCTCCTCTAGCTCCCCTTTGTCCAAAGTTCCTCCATTCTTATCATGCCCCATCCCTATTTATGGATCAGCATCCACTTATCAGAGAGAACTTTTAGCCTTTGGTTTTTTGGGATTGGTTTACTTTGCTTAGCATGGTATTCTCCAACTCCATCCATTTACCTTCAAATGCCATAATTTTATTCTCTTTTTTTGCTGGGTAATATTCCATTGTGTATATATACCACAGTTTCTTTATCCATTCATCTATTGAAGGGCATCTAGTTTGGTCCCACAGTTTAGCTATTGTGAATTGAGCTGCTATAAACATTGATGTGACTGTGTCACTATAATATGCTGATTTTAAGTCCTTTGGATATAGACTGAGGAGTGGGATATCTGAGTCAAATGGTAGTTCCATTCCAAGTTTTCTAAGGAATCTTCATACTGCTTTCCAGAATGGTTGCACTAATTTGCAGTCCAACCAGCAATGTATGAGTGTGCCTTTTTTCCCCACAACCTCACCAACATTCATTATTGTTTACATTCTTGATAACTGCCATTGTGACTGGAGTGAGATGAAATTCTAGAATAGTTTTGATTTGCATTTATCTAATTACTAGATACATTGAACACCTTTTCATATATTTGTTGATCGATTGTATATCTTCTGAGACGTGTCTGTTCAGTTCCTTAGTCCACTTATTGATTGGGTTATTTATTTTTTTGATGTTATTTTTTTTTGTGTTCTTTATATATCCTGGAAATTGGTGCTCTATGTGATGTATATGTGTAGTAAATATGTTCTCCCACTCTGTGGGCTCTTTCTTCACATAAGTGATGGTTTCCTTTGCTGAGAAGAAGCATTTTAGTTTGAATCCATCCCATTTTTTTTAACTCCTGATTTTATTTTTTGCACTTTAGGGAATCCCTACATGTCATGGTTCCTGATAACTGATAGTTCAGTTATGGGTTTCTGACCTAGAGTGCTGTGAGACCAATTAACTTTTAGAGAAACTATACCTTAACACTTTGAATTTTAATCTTTAATCTTTCCTGGAAAATGTCCTACTAGACTCTCTTGTGATGCTGGACAATGGCCATGAACTTCAGCTCCCCAATGGCCATTTAGTCACCACAGCAAACAATTGGTATTTGCAATGCACTGTGATGTTTCCCTATGATGTACAGAGGGATGTGTGTATTCAATACAGTTTCAACTTCCAATGTTTTCAATGTGTGATGGATTTATTGGTTTTTAAACCTATGGTGCCAAATAAAGAAGATGTGATGCCTTGGATAGCAGACATGAGGGTCAGAGTTTTTTCTAAGTGATATATTTTACCTCTGAATATAGGACTAAATTATAAGTTTCAGTGTGAGGATAAGAAAATGTAACTATTTGAACTGAAAGTCATCTTCTTTCTTGAATATGGTCTTATTAGTTCATTATAGTTATACATAATATCAGGGTTCATAATGATATGTTTACAGATGCATATAGCATTACGTGCTCCATTTCAATCCTAAGTTGCTCTTTTTCCCTTCCCTCTTCCCTCCCTGCTCCCCTTCCTCAATCTACTGGAGTTTCCTCCAATTATTTAATGTTTCTTTTTATTAGGACACTGTAATTGTACATAAAAGTGGGATTCAAGCTAGGCGTGGTGTTGCACTCCTGTAATCCCATCAGCTAGGGAGGCCGAGGCAGGAGGATCGTGAGTTTAAAGCCAGCCTCAGCGAAAGTGAGATGCTAAGCAACTCAGTGAGACTCTGTTTCTAAATAAAATATAAAAAATTGGGCTGATAATGTGGCTCACCTGTCGAGTTCCACTGAGTTCAATCCCCAGTGACTCCCCTCGACACACCAAAGAAAGTGGGATTCATTGTGACTCATGTATGTGTGCTCATCACATAATTTAGTTAATTTCACTCCACATTTTCTCTACTCCACCATCTCTCTTCTCTCACTCTATGCTCTTCCTTTACTCCACTGTATTTCTTTCTATTTTTCACAAGATCCCCTTTCTTTTTGAATTTCTTATTTCTTTGTAGTTTCAGTAAATGGGGGAAAAATCTGATATTTGTAAAATCAGCCATTTTTTTTAAATTGTGTTAGTGATTGGAAAGATAGCCATTTTTTTGATAGTGTTAGATGAAAATTCTGATGAAGATCAAAATCATATCAGCAGTGAAATTTTTGCTTTTTTCATTATTTGCATTTAACTCTGATACTCAATAGTACTGTGCATGTTACTTTGGATATAGGTAACATTTTGAAAAAAACAGCATCAACTTTTATTTTCAGGGCTCAGTATTTAAAGTATCACTTTGGGTAGAGAAATCATCACATGTAGGAAAAACAAAGAAATATCTACTCCCAGTCATCCTTTGCTTTCTCAAACTTCTGCCACATGTTCAATTCAAAGAGTTATTATTAATCTATAAGACTTCCATTTAATCTTTTAACTAAGGATGATAGGAATTTCACTAATGAAAAATCCTGACCAGTTGTGACTGGCTAATCTACACTGTTGCCTCTGTGTATCCAACCAGTTTCCCAAGTCCAGGAATGTGTCATAATGTCAACAGTTACCCTTAGGACTCTGTACTATATTTCTAAGTTAGGGTGGTCAATGCTCCAGTACAGAGACATGGTAATTTAAAAATGTAAAATTAGTTTTAAATATGAGTTGGCATTTCTCCCCTTTTGAATTTAGCTCTTAATGATTAACACATGCTGGAGTAGTGTTAGATACTTAATTATGCCAAATTTCAAACACATTATGTATGACGTATGCAAATCTGATTTACTGTCTATTTCCTATGTTTTTATGAGGCTTGTTAGCAGAACTCCATTATATCCGACTGACTCCCTGATGTCTGTAAGCCACTCTTGATAAAATATTTAACATGAAAATGAACCAACAAATCATCAAAATGGCTTTGTTAAACAGGAAAAACAGAGTGAGATATAAAATATTGTTTATAACACAATTAAAAATATAATGGCAATTTTAAAACCACCATATAAAAGGTCTGCTTATGAGGAAAGCAATATTCTCCAACTCCTCAATGTCTCATTTTGTGCTAATTTTTCCTCTCTTTTCTCCCACCAGTGCTTGGCTGACGGGTTCACTGCATTAAGGATTGTGCATCGCCAGTTTCAAACTACATGACAATCCCAAGAACAGACCTTGTGTGACTCCTGCCTAATGTGCCCTGAAGAAAAAGAATTAAAGACAGGAAGTGAGTCCCACAAACCACTGATTTTTCTACAAGCTTCAGTCCTGACCGGGTGCTGAGCATTCCCAGGAAAGAAAAACCTCAGAGTAGACGTTTTCATTCTTCTTTCTCTCTTCACATTTTCTGAGGTACAACACCACTGTATTGTACAGGGTGGTGATAATAGTAATAATCATATGAAGCTAATAATGATAATAGTACTAATGCATTCTTTGAGGATGCAAAAAATGGGGGAACACTATTGTTGAATTTTTCTGAAAATGTAAACATAAAAAAATAGATCATGTCTCTTGAAACATTTTAATCCACACATCTTTGTGTTTTTATTAGTGTGATCCATATTAGATAGTGTTGGTTAAGGACTTAAACATTTTGTTTATAGTGGCTTTTATTTCAGCATATGGGTAAAACTGGAGAAGGATGTAAATTTCAAGTCAATAATCCAGAAAAACAGCTACTCCATTTTACCCACAACAGAATGGAGGCTGTTTGAGGAAAGAGTATTTTATGCTTAAAAATTTATAGAAAAACAAATGTTGTTGGATGTTTTAGTGCATGAATGCAGTAAAATTCCTTTATGGTGGTAACCAGGTACTATGTTTTCAGAGCATCTATGTCTTATTATATTTTCTAATATAATAAAAGTGTTATCCTTTTAGCTGATAACATCAATCCAATATTTGAAGTAGAATGAATGAGGAAACTAAATGAAAAATGGTGCATATATATACACAAATATATGTATATATGTATATATTTCAAAGTACAAGTCACATCTTGAATTTTCAAATACAACTGTGAGAATTAAAATAATTTTTTTCTTGGTTAAGAATGCACAGTTCAGAGAATAGACTATAATTCGATATCCACTAAAGTATAGACAGAAGGGCCATATGACATCTTTTTTAAACTATTTTAAACTAAAAAGGAATGAGAGACTCTTTAGAATTATATCTGTGACCTAGTTTTACATGATAGTTATTCCAGTTAGAAAATGGAAATTTTGATGTGCAAGTGATAGTGCCATTCATACTCTAACCCTTTTATGAGAGAGAAGATCCTGAAGTAGAGGTTGTATGAAAGTTGATCCAGTCATGCTCAAGAAGTAAAATGGAACTCGTGTTGACTGTTAAAGCTAGGGTTTGGGTAAAATACTATTTGAGGGAAAAGCTTTTCAAAGTTGTCTTCAACTGGTATGAAGACCCCTATCTTTTTAAACACAAAGAGTATGGAATGAGGCTGAATGTCATGGTCTTCAAATGTTAGCAGAATTGTCCAGGTATAGATTTCTGATTTCATGTGTTTAAGAAAAAAATAATAGGAAAAATAATTTAACAGATGTTTTCATTAATTTTTTTCCTTCCTTTATAAAAGAGCACTGCTGTCCATCTTATTCATACTTAATTCTATATTAGGGAAGAGCATATGTTTCAAAAAGTTCCCCAGATTGCAACACATTTTAATATATGTGATAATGAACAATTAAGGAATAAGAGCCAATGGAAAAATCAAAGATTTTTTAAAACTGATATAATTTCATACTGCTAAATTTCAGTTTTTAAATGTGTAGAGTCAAGTGCTTGATTCAAAAGTGTAGAAATATTTTTTAAAAATCTTCCTAATTATTTGGGAAGAAAGAAGAGTAAGTGTTAAGAAATGCAAGGCTGGGCTTGATCTTTTCATTGCTGTTCTGTTAGAGGATAGTGTGGTCTCAAAATGTTCTAAATATTCAATTATCTCTCAATAAATTTTCCATCTTAGTGAGTTTTTTTAATCAAACTTTTAAGGAGTAACTACTCACATAAAGTGAGCATCTTTGAGTTTTTATAGCATTAGAAATTTGGTAGCCAGGTTTTGGAAGGTAATTACATATGTGATGTTGTGGAGTACCATAGTGTATTGCATGGCTTTTCTCTTAAACATTCATTCCTTCCTCTCTGCTGCTTTGCAACAGAACTCCTAAGGCTTTGCTTAATGATGATGTCTAAGTCAGGAGACATCATCCTGGTGTTAACCTTCCCCCAGCAAGTGACTAGCAATGAAATGTGGCCTCATCTCCTGGTTATGTATATGGGTGCAAATGTATAGCTAGCATTGGAAAAGTTATCTTATCTAATGAAAAGATACCCTTGGGCTGGGGATATACTCACTTGGTAGAGTGCTTTCCTTTAATGCAAAAGGCCCTGGGTTCAATCCCCAGCACCAAAAAACCACTCTTGAGAAGATTCCCATCTGTTGTACATGTTAATCATATTAATGCATCTACATATGTTACCTAGAGCTTTGAATTAAGTGGATTAGTGGAACACAATGTCGATAACTCTGTGGAATATTATAAAATGAAAAAAAGAAAGAGGTCTTCTTGTTGATCCGTTGGCCATTTAATTTATGCAACCCTGTGAACGCTTTGTCATAAGTATTCTTTAGTATAAAAATAAATCATCCCATTGTTTAAACCATTTAAATCTAGAAATTCTGTTATTTGAAATTAAGGTATCTTAAATGATTGACAGTTTTTCCTGTAACCTAGCCATAAGTCACTATTATAATTATTACTTTTGGGTAAACAGGTGGGAAATAATAATATGAAAAGATACTTCACATCATGTGTCACAAGGAAAATTTAAATTAAATAATTAAATACTACTACATAGGGTTGGGGCTGTAGTTCAATGGAAAGCACTTGCTTAGCATGTGTGAGTCACTGGGTTCAGTCCTTAGCAGCACATAAAAAAATAAACAAAGACATGCTGTCCATTTACAACTATAAATTTTCTTTTTAAAATAGTACTACTATGCACCCAAAAGAGTGGCAAAATTCCAGAACACTGATAATGCCACTTGCTAAAAAGGCTCTGGAGCAATAAAAACTGATTTGTTGCTGGTAGGAATGCAAAATGGTATAGCCATTTTGAAAGATATAAGATACAACATCATAAAAAGTATTTACCCAATAAAAAATGCAAAGTCCCTTATTTTATAACAGGTGCTATGACAATATGGTACTCAGATTGTATGACATCATGCAATATCAATCTTCCATTTCTGTAAGGGGTATTTAGGTGAGCAATAAGATAAAATGACTGAGTAACAACTCCATACACTACTACATAATTCTCGGAGAATTCAAAGAAACATGAGCATGAGATTTGAGGAAGTGTTATAAGGAAGATGTCTACACAGAAGAAAAGAAAATGTTGCTAAGTAAGGAAACAGAATGAAAACTTTTTTATCAACAAAAAATTAATGGAATCTTAACTATTATTTTTTTTTATTTTTTTAAAGAGAGAGAGAAAGAGAGAGAGAGAGAGAGAAGAGAGAGAGAGAGAGAGAGAGAGAGAGAGAGAGAGAGAGAGAGAGAGAGAGAATTTTAATATTTATTATTTAGTTCTCGGCAGACACAACATCTTTGTTTGTATGAGGTGCTGAGGATCGAACCCTGGCCGCACGCATGTCAGGCGAGCGCGCTACCGCTTGAGCCAATCCCCAGCCCTACTATTATTTTTTAAATGTAAATTTTATTCAAATGGTTACTTTATAAGCTCATCTTTATTTTAATATTTTAAGCCACTTACTATTCAAGAGACAGTTAAATGCCTTTAATCACAATATATTGGAATCAATTAAATGATGGCATATTCCAGATATCTTAACATGTGCTTGCAATCAGAATACTTAATTTAGAAAGAAACAACAAACAAACAAACAAAAAAGGCTGTCTTACTCATGGGAATTTTAACAACTAATCTATATTTATAATTCTTCAGTGTAATTCTTGTGCCAATTGGATATTTTAGTTTTATTGATGCTTTGTAAAAAGAAAAAGAAAAAAGAAAGGAAAACACATTTAGAGGGACCACTGTTTTTAATTATTTCAAAAGAACAACTGTAACATGATGAATTTTTGTACCTATTTCAAACTGTGCATTGACTCAAGCTTACCCTGTCTCTGTCTCTCCCTGTTTCTCTCTCCTCCTTTCTCCTTTTCCTCCCCCACCAAGAGAAGTAGCTCTATTATAACTTTCTTTTTCTCATAATGACATATGGAAATTAGTTTTTCATACTTAATTTGATAACAAGTAAAGTTTTTCATTCACAGATGTCAAAATATATAAAACACACATTATACCATCTGGACAAGGCTGTTGTCCATCTGGAATATACTATCCTGGGAAACAGTATGTAGTCTTCTAAATTCTAACATTTCCTCCATTTAAAACACACCCTTGCATTTGAATTAAGCTGTGACTGAAACTAAAATACCTAGAAATTTCCAGGCCTGGGAAATTTTTTAACTATCACTCCTAAGTCAAATCCCTTCTACACATCATGTGAAAAGGAACCATCTCCCTTTGGGAACTTGGTTGGAAAGGTTTTATTCCTTACATAAGGCTCTATTGATTCAATGTCCTAATTTTGTTTAAGAAAGATGCAGAGATTGCAGCTATGTCAGTCAAAGATGATTGGGATTTTTCTTTTCTGAAAGTAACTGAACAGGATTTAAGAAAATTTTATATAATGTATATCCTCAATAAAGCTTTCATGTGACACTTTGTTATCCCCAAACAAAATTATTAGTTACCTCCTATGTCAGTTGAGCACCTACTATGTATCATTACAAAGTTCTATGGATGAGCAAAAAACTAATATAAGAGAGGATCTCTAATCTCAGGCTGAGGGATAAAACACTCAATAGAAGCAACTTATATAGTACAAGACGGCCTGCCTATCATGCGGTTGAAAGCAATGCTTTAATGCTGATAGTGTTTGATATGAGTCAGAGTTCAGATACTTATTAAGTAACTTAAACTCAATTTATTAAAAGTATTTGTTGTATTTAATACAATTATAAGTATCAAATGCTTAACAGTCTCAGTAACAGTGATGGACACTTCCCAGCTAGTTACTGACATCATAATCAGTACTGTCACTCATTCATGCACAGAAATGTAGAACAGAAAATAGCATGCTAGTCTGGAGGAGAGGTTTTGTGGTGAGTGGGAAAGGCTCTTCAGAGGAGGTAATACTGTGATGTTGCAACAGCTCTGTAGCTTTGCAACTTGAACATTTCTGGAAAGAGCTAACTGTTCTGCTCACTGCTACAACAGTTTTTCTTATGAACAGAAACATCATGTCAAGAATCCATCAGTTTTCTTTGCTGAGTTACAATGTGGATGAATGTATGACCATTAATAGGTCTTGGGACCAGTTTGCTCATAGAACTTATTTTCATGCCACTTTGAAAAATATTTCTGAGTAATGATGCATGATTCCACACACAGTCTAGAAAACTGTGTAATGGAATGGATAAACTAAAACTAGTTATCTGGCATCAGAAGGGCTTTAGCATCTTTTTCAATCAGGAAAGACTTGCAAACATATTTCAAAGAACACAAATTTTATATCCTATGTAATTTAGCTAAATTGAAGATCATGTATAATCTTCTTCATGAATTTCCAAATCACTAACTTCTTTCATGCAATTTTTGCTGTCCACCATTTCCTAACTTGACTGCATTTTAAAATTCTTTATAGGAGTCATTTGTTACTTTAGCCTTCAAAAAAGTACTGCAAATTACATTCAGGTACAAATAACTTTTTTGGAACAGAATAAAAATGTGTAATAAAAGAATTAATCATCTTGCAAAGAAATGTTTTGGGAAAGGTACTCTGGATTCCTATTGTTGCATTAATAAATTATTGCCAATTTAGTGGCTTAAAACAACAAAAATTCATTCTCTAAACATTCCTAGAGGCCAAAAGGCTGAAGTGAAGGTGGTGGCAAGACAGCATTTCTTCTGGGGTCTCCTGAGAGAATCTGTTTCCTTGCCCTTTCCACTTTCTAGGGGATGCTTGCTTTTTTGACTGGAGTTCTCTTCCATCTTCAAAGCAAGCAATGTAGCATCTTCTTTTCTTTCTGATCTCTCTCTCTCTAAATCCTTACAGCTTCTCTTTCTCTGACTTTGACCTTCCCATCTTCTCACTTTAATAAAGACCCTGTGACTACATCTTCTACGCAGATAATCTAAAATCATCTCCCAACTTCAGGAACCTTAATTTAACACTTGAGAAGTTCATTTTGCCATTTAAGTTACATTATTCACAGAGTCTAGGTTATAATTTGTGAATCTTTAGCGTATTGTCACTCAGCCAATCCTAGTAGGCTTGGCATTTGGTGGGTAATGTCAACTGATGTGCTGCCTCACTGAGAATCTGGGAAGGAAACAAATGGTAATTGAGAAAGGGTAAATTATAATAATAGATAAAATCCCAAGGCAAAATATCTGTAACTAGTAAGTGGAGTCAATAATTCTAGAAAAGATTCCTCCCATAGCAGTTGTAGTCTCTGCTTAAGAAACATTTAGATACTTGAAATCAATTTATTGAATCTTAATGCAAATCAAATATATGTATAAACACTTGCAACAAAATAACTTTAATGTAAGTAATTTTAACTTCTACATGAGAGCTATATAATATATATTTTATATACATATATTCATGCAAATTCATTTATGTTTGTTTCATAAATATTTGCATATTACTTATTTATTCTGTGAGTGATAACAACTTGAGATTATTAACTGGAGCATCCTAAGGACTTGCCCTGTTATGTTTCTATATTGGTGACTTAGAACAATGACACTCACCACTTGGCTTCATCTAACAATTAAGAGGGTAAATACACTTGTGCTCTCCACAGGGAACTAGATGAAAGAGCCAATGAATATGTAGCAGCCTTCAAATTAATTCCATAATATTTTCCAGTGAAAATATGTCTTGAGCCAAGCTAATTTTTCCAGGGCAATCAAGAAAACATATTTTTATTCCTCTGAGAAATTATTCCCAATAGGACAAATGTGCTATAATATATAGTTATATAATAGTTGACATAAAATATACAGAAATGAGGGGTACAGAATTCCTTAAAAATAAGATATCCTTTGAACATATCCAATTGACTAAGCTTATGAAATTTAGCTAAGATTACTTTAGTTTAAGAAAACATCTAGAGTCTAAAAAAAGACCAACGAAAAAGGGGGAGATATCTAGTAGAAAATTATTAACCATTTAAAATGTATAGCATTCTTTGACCTCTTTCAATATATTTGCATCTTATTACCATACTGATGAATTTTTATGAAAGAAAATAGTACACAGAAAGAAAACAAACCAAAAAAAAACATGTTTAACTACAAACTATGACATGAGTGTATTTTATGGGACCATAATTTTTGGTCCCATAGTATTATCTATAAAATAAATTATACTTCATCTTTTACAAAAGTTTTTAAACAAATTAAACTAATTGGAATAAAGTTTTCTCATTTAATCACATGTATCTATATGTCACAAAAATAATAATAAAAACTGTATTTATAAGCAAAATCCAAAGTTGAAAATATTAATGTAAATTTCCTATACCACATAATCTGCATATTCATATATTTTTGAAAAATTAGATGATACTAAACTAGTAGCATTACTGTGCTCTTTACTCTTACATCCAAGTTTTATATTTACATAAAACTGAGTGTTTCAATTGCCTTGAATGGTAGCTAACAGCTGTTCAATCCTTACAAAATGCAGGAGGAATAGCTAAAGAGTCAGTGTACCTTTTTGTAGTTCATTTTTCCTTTCATAATTCTATGTGGCATTTGATATACCACTAATAACTCTGATTACTAAATTCCTAACATTTCAAGTTGGAAGAAAACTCTTTCTCCAACCTGTGATACTCAAAAGAAATAAAATAGATGAAAAGGTTTGCAGTTGTAAAATATTATAAAATATTATTTTACAACTAGTTGTGAAAATAAAATTACTTAAGAGTGAGTAATATAAAACAGGTTTACTTGAACAAGGCTATTAGTTTTTTAATGTACTGAATTAGTTCAAGAAAATATTTAAAACCTTATTGATTTTAAATAGTATTTTTTTTGGTCAATATTATTGGGATTATGTTAACAAATTAATCCTACATAATTGCAGTTTTGACACTCACAACTTTTGTCACAGATGTCTGTTGTCCTATCATATAAAAGCTCAAGTATAGATGAAAAGCCATTTTTTAGATAAATTGTTCTGTTCTGTTCTACCAGATATTTTCAAGGTGTCTGCTATAGTTGTTTCTATGGTCCATTATTAGGAAGAAAAAAAAAGGAAAAATTCATAGCAAGTAGTTTTAAGAAATGACTCAGAAGTTTCACACACTACATTCCTCATGTCCTATTGGCACAAACTTAGTCGTATGAAGACATCTAGCTAACAGAAGTATAGTCTTTACTTGTGGTAGTCTTGTGCCCAGCTAAACCTCAGAGGTTTAATTATTTTTTAAAAAAGTTAGAATGAAAAATGCTTTAGAGGATGTCTCTATGCTACTCATAAACTCTTATTGTGGAGTTATTTAAATTTACGTAGCAACAAAATTTTTACTAACTCTACATTACATAAAGACATTACAGTTTCTGAACAGTGTTAGTATTAGACATTACTGGGAAAATGCCTTGTCTAGAGTATACTCTGTTAAGATTTTTTTATTTTATTTTACTTTTTTAATGATTTTAGGATTTGTTTCTGGATAGGCATTTTGGATAAGATTTATATTTTATACATTCCTGGTACATTAGAATTCAAAATCTGAAAATTAATGGAAATGAAAAAGTTTAGTTTCCATTAAATTAAATAATTTATCTCTCTTTAAGTTCAATTAACAATTTTTATTTCAATAAATTAGAAATTTATTAAATCCACATTTGAGAATTTAACAAGTACATATTGATTTTAACTTTAAAATGGGTAATTTTCCACTTCTCATGTAATTTTGGACATATCAGCCTGAGCCTGCAAAGCAGCAACTAAGTATATTTTAAAAAATAATTTTTCCAAAAACAAAAGACAAGTAAAAGTCTCCAAAACTGCAAAGAAAACAAACTCATTATGTGTAAGAAACCACAATAAGATTAATATGTGACTTCTCAGAGAATAACAATGAAAACCTAAAAACAGTGGAGTCTTATGTTTAAAATACTGAAAAAAAAGCTATAATTCTATATCCCAAAAAAACTCTCTTTCAAAAGTGAAGACAAAACACTTCCTCATATAAACAAAAACCAAGATCATTTATTCTTAGTCAACCTTTCTTTACTGAAAGTGGTAGAAAAATTCCTACTCTGCAAAAAGAAATGGCATAGGCAGTAATTCTAATGTCATAAAAAGTACAAGAAAAGGTAATTATGTAAAAAAATTTTGAAAAACAGCATAACATTTACAATCTTCTAATGGCTTTAAATAAAACTGCATAAAACAACTACAAAACTATGTGATTGAATTTGTATTAAATACACTTAAAATATATGACACAAACAGGACAAAGTTGGAAGACAGAATGAAGTTATTTATATAAAATTGTCTATATTTCACTGGAATTAAATTAGTACTCATCTAAAACAGACTGATAAATTCAGATGTATGTTATAATTCCTGAAGCAGTTACTAAAAAATAGTCCAAAGAGTTTGGTAAAGAAGAAACCAAGCAACAAATATGTTATTTGGGGAGAAGGCATTAAGGAGAAACAGAAAAGCATTCTTTAAAAAGATCATTCTTTAAAAAATCATGAATTTTAGAGAGCAGATATTAACAGAGCAGATGTAACCCTACTCATATTACTAATTACATTGAATGGACATGAATTAACTACTAAAATTTATATTATCAGGCAGGACTTTCAAACAAGCAATACTTAATTTAACTATCAGCTGTATTTAAGAAATACTCTTTAGAGTCACTGATACAAATTTAAAGAAAAGGTTATATTATACGCATGGTAACCATTAGAGTTGGAGTCACTTTATTACTATGCACACTCATACATTGCGGGTGGGACTGCAAATTGGTGCAGCCAATCTGGAAAGCACTATGGAGATTCCTTGGAAAACTTGGAATGGAACCACCATTTGACCCAGCTATCCCTATCCTTGGTCTATAGCCAAAGGACTTAAAAACAGCATACTACAGGGACACAGCCACATCAATGTTTATAGCAATGCAATTCACCATAGCTAAACTTTGGAATCAACCCAGATGCCCTTCAGTAGATGAATGGATAAGGAAACTTTGGTATATATACACAACGGAACATTACTCAGCATTAAAAGAGAATAAAACCATGGCATTTGCCAGAAAATGGATGGAGTTGGAAAATATAATGCTAAGTGAAATGAGCCAATCCCAAAAAACTAAAGGCAGAATGTTTTCTTTGATATGAGGATGCTGACTCACAAAGGTGATGTAGGGGAGCATGGTAGGAATGGAGGAACTTTAGATAGTGCAAAAGGGAGGGAGGGAAAAGGAGGGGGCAAGGGGGTAGAAATGAGTTAGACATCATTACCCTGCGTACATGTATGAAGACACAAATGGTGTGAAAATACTTTGTGTACAATCAGTGACTTGAAAAATTGTGCTCTATATATGTAATATGAAATGAATTGCTTTCTGCTATCGTGTAAAACAAATTAGAATAAATAAATAATTTAATAAAAATTAAATAAACAAAAAAAAAAACAAAGTAGACTTAAAGACAAAAATGTTCCTTGAAACAAAGGGTAAAGTATTTAATGATATTAAAAGGTTTATTCTTCAGAAAGTTATAACAATTATATTCACACTGGGGTAGAGAGAATAATAGTCCTCCAGAGTTATCCTTATCCTAATCCTCAAATCCTATAAATATGTTACATTACATGGAAAAGGTAATTAAATTTTCAGATGGGATTAAATGGAGGTTATACTAAATATCCTGGAAGGGTCTGATGTAATCACAGTGCTCTTTAAATGTGGAAAAAATCAGAGGTGAAAAGTGTCCCTGGCTAAATCTTGGTTAGCTATGAAAGAAAATAATAAATTTGTGCTATTTTAAGTAACAAAGATTGCAGAAATTTGTTATAGGAGCAGTAGAAAACTAAAGCAAACATGTAATAATAGCAATACAAAGTATAAGAAGCACAAATGGACAGAATTGAAGGGAGATGCAATTGGAATTTGAAATTCATAAAATATAGTTTATAATGGAGAAAAATATTCAGGTATAAATTTAATATATTATATGCAGGATCTATGTATTAAAATTTTAAAGCATTGACAAAATCATTCAGAGAAAATGTAAACAGATATACATAGCTCATGGATCAAAAGAAAGATTTAAGGTAAGCTGATAAGTCACTTCTCCCCAGTTCAACTACACATTCAATTCAATATGTCTCAACATCCCAAGAATTTTCAGTGCCCACTGACTGGCCAGTTCTCCCATGTATATTTTATAATACCACATTTGCTTTACTAACTAATGCATTTTAAAATATAAAGTATCACATAAGGTAAAATTCAAAGGTATTTCACTTAACAATTTTAAGACTTGCTATATAATGATAATAAGATTAAATGATAGTCAGACTTACATGTGGAAAAAATAGAGCAGAAAAGAATGCCCAGAAAAAACCCACTAAACTATATTCAACTGAATTTTTTTACAAGGTAAAAATAAAACAATGCAAAATGATAGTTTTTTAGACAATATTATAATTTCTCAAAAAATATTTGATGTTCATATGGAAAGAAGAAGATGAAAAGATGAAGGAGGAAAAGAGACAGAAGAACCCAGCTGCCCACCTACAACCTATAAAAAAATTAAGCCAAATATATATCTAGACTTATCCCTAAAATATAATAAAAAATTTCAGAATAAAACAGAAGAGAAAATTTGCTTATTTGGGGGTTAAATAATTTGTAGATTACAACCTCCTGAATATAAAAATTATGAATTGGAATTTATAACAAAAAAATGCTTTTTTATCTAAAAATGTAAATACAAAGTGCATTTCTGACAAAGGACTTGAATCGTATATACAAAGAATGCTTATAACTTCAAAATAAGAAAGAAATAGTTCTTAAAAATAGGCAAAATATCAGAGTAGACATATCAAAAATGATATAAATAGATGGCTGATAAACATATGGAATATGCTCAAAACCATTTGTCATTAAAGAAAGATAAATGAAAACCAGAATAATATATTGCTCCATAGAAATTAAAAGGTCTAAAATTTGAAAATGCCTACATTAATTTATTCAGCTGCAAAACAGATAAAATCTTGTCACTTGTGGCAACTCTGTTGAACCTGGAGAACATTATGTTAAGTGAAGTAACCCAGCTTGGTTCCCTTGTCTCTGGGACTACAGACATGTCTTATCTGTTTTCAATGTCTAAGAAAGTTGTCTAAAGTACTTTCTTCAGGTTTCTAGTTTTATAATGTAAGGGGTTAAATTTGGTCTCTGTTATTTTATTAGAATTCGAAGAGGAATTCTGAAGTTGTTTTCAATAAGAAAACATTGGATTCAGTTTAAATATAATTGCTTTTTCCTTGCTCCCAAGAGATTTTC
Organism: Urocitellus parryii; assembly: GCF_045843805.1. Classification (NCBI taxonomy): domain Eukaryota; kingdom Metazoa; phylum Chordata; class Mammalia; order Rodentia; family Sciuridae; genus Urocitellus; species Urocitellus parryii. Next base: position 71,224,417 of record NC_135539.1, on the reverse strand, counting down.
TTAAGTGAAAATGTAATTATAAAAAATAAAACACATACAATTACATATTCATCATATATTCAGCTATGTAAACACACACACACATATATATGTATATATATATAAACAATGTATATATGTGTGTGTCTATATATATTCATATATATATGAATATATATATATATATACACATCTACATAAAAGGTATAAAGTCATTGACAGTTTGAGAATTGGGTAAAAATGAAATGAAATATTTTTTAAAAAGGAATTTCCAAGTTTTGCATTATACACATATTGATACTTTATAATAAAAGCATTTCTGTATTCCTCATGAGATTTAAAAAGTAAAATAGATTGCCTATTCATTAAACTTTGCTGTTGGAATATAAAGGATCATTTTGATATTATTACAATTGGAAGGACATTCCTGCAGCATAGTACAATAATCATTTCTATAGTTCATAATAGAACTGTATCATCATGATAGTACTGAAATCTCTAAGTCTGAGCCATATACAAATATGATTTTTTTTAAGGTGACTTTCAATTAGATTTTGTTTCCTTGTTTTGGACTCCCAAATTATTGCCTCCCAGCAGGGTACTACTTAACAGATAATGATGTTTACAACTATTCTTATCTAAGTGCTATAAGCATTTCCATAGGTTATGAAAGGTTGAAGAACCATCTGTGATTAAAGTTTATATCGTCGTCTTATCATTCAATATCTTTTAGTCATTTAATATGAAAAATTGACATTATATAATGATGTGTCTACCTCTAGTTCCTTTTGTTTTATGTATCAGAATTGTAAATATGTCAGCACAGAATGAGTTTCATATTTTTATAAGTAAACATTGCATTTAAAGAGACGTTTATGTTTTAGAGTGCAAAATCATCATAATGACACTTTTATGGAGCATTCTGACAATGTTATAAGATTGTCTTCCCATAAAGCACTACCTTCACTCCACACAAAACTGATATTAGAGGGAGAATGGCCTCTTCTAGACACTCAGCAATAAAAGGAAATGTTCAAGTTGCCACTTTCTGAATTCTTCCATAACCTTGAACAATTCATGAGATTTTATACCATCTTCCAAACCTTCTTGTTTTATATCTTACAAAATTATGTTGTTAAATATGCTTTTTCAAACAATAGAACCAGGTATTGGCATTTGTATAAAATGCATACATATAGTCATGGTCATATTCCTTATATGAGAGACATTATAAAATCATAAACCATCAATATAAAATATTATGCTATGGAAAGTAACTTTTGGAAATAGTGAAAGAAAGTTAAAATCCCCCCATATTTACTCATTATTCCATTTAGTTAAGAAAATGAAAAGTCTTACTGAAAATTTGCAATTTTTAGGTTGTAAATTAAGTCCTGAGTGTATAGAAATTTATAATATTTACTTAGTAACTTCAGGAGCTTGTGGTCCACGAGGAGTATAAATATATAAACATGTAATTATGTTATATTATTAAGCTATGTAAGCCTATAAATTATGTTATAGAAATGTAAACAATGTAAAATCACGTCTTCCCATGTGAATTATAGGAATAAAATAATTAATGTTGAAACAAAAACCGTCAAAAGGAATTTCCCAGAACAAAATACATGTGAAAGATGCACAAGGGTTAGACAAGATGGAGAAGAACTGAACTTGCTCTAGGCAAATGGTAATGATGATGGTCTAAATCCACAAAGACATGTGACATGTTTTAAGAAACCATAGAGTACTTGCTAGACCTCTGCCAATCTTCACCCTCTCATGTGACTTTTGTTCTCTGGGATGCTGTAAGGAAAAGGGAAGCCATGGGAGTTGTCACTGTTGACCACAGATGCTTTCTGAAATCCCACTCATTCTTATATTCAACTCAACTTTGGCATGAATATAGGTGCACGCCATTCTAAGGTGGAAATATACTTTCTCCACTGGGTGTTCACTTCACTTGTGTCTATTATATTTGGGGTAGCATTTCTACTTCATATTACATTTTTGCTTGCAGTTTATGTCTCATCAAAACATTTCTTTTTCTTCGTTCCATTCTGTGTAAATGTCTAACTTGTCTTCAACATAAATACTACTTAATAATTTTAATATTTGTTGAATTTTATTCACTCTTAGAATGTGAGGCGATTGCTTTTCATTATGGAGTTTTATCATGTGTAATAAGGTAAGAAAAATTACCTGAGATGTCTAATAACATAGTGTGTATTATGTAACAGAGTCTAACTCCAGATATTTCAGAAATACATGTATCACTTTTTTTTTCTTAAGAATGAGCTCCTTGTATATAATTGATATATTCTCCTAAGTATCAGAAAATGGTCCATCATCTGTTATTTTCTTTAGTAATTGAACTACACTTTGATATCAATAGTCTGGCATGATTTTCTTATTAGCTCCATGCCACTGGGTTTAGAGAAACACTACCTGTTCTGCCAGGAAGAAAGGGCTCTCATGAGTGAGTGCCGAGTTCTATTCTAAACAAGGCTTTCTGTCCACTGAAAACAATGGTGTTTCCTGAAATCTGACAAGATTCATCCTTCAAGTAATGGGAAAATGATCAAAAGATCAATAGGAACATAACCAGACAGGATTTTTTTTTCAGAATTGAAAGGGCATTCTAGTGTCAATCAATCTTCAGTTCTGGGAATCTAGTTTGGCTAAAATAGATCCTCATATAGTGCATGACACTAGACAGATGAAGGTGTGGACCATAATTATCTAGAGATTGTACTGATTTTCTAGTGTTTTACATATCAGATTTGATAGGGACTTATTATTCTCTCTGGAACTGGTTTTCCATGTTTTTGCTTGGGAAGATGAACAGCGATGATAGCATTTGTTTCAACAACAAAATCAAATCTAATTGTGTGAAAACCCACATAGCACTACAAATGAGGTAAAAAAAAAAATCCCCTTGTAAAATTCACTTGTGTTATTGTGTGGTCAATGAAATAATTGAGGAGAATAAGTGGGAGAAGCCAGGAGCTAATGACTAATCACATTCTATTAGAAGTTGCTTCATTAGTGAGTAAGCTACATTATCACAGACTTTCTTCGTTTGCAGCCTTAGCTAAGGTGGAAAGAAATGTATATACTAACCAATAAAGAATTAATTTTCTCATAGCAGATATCATCATTCATCCTTCTCTATGTTCATTATTAATTTTTCATATTCTAGTACTAGAGACATATCTATCCTTACTGAAATATCTGAGCTTATGGTTCTTTATAATAAAGTATATGATGAAATAATTATTAAATTTTGGAAAGAATTAAAATCTTTCATCATTTATACCCTTCTTAAGCTTTGCAATCATTATTAGAAAATTAGCAGTCAGCGGCCACCATCCAGGAAAGCTGAAGGATACACCGCCACTCTCCTTCAGAGTGCAACATCAAAACAGGTCGGTGTCATTCAGCTCACACCCCAGACAGCGGGAATTCGCATAAAATCTCTCCTAGGCTTGCCGGGAGAGAGAGTAGCAAGCTGAGCCTCCATAAAGACTAGGGGAAAACCAGAGACACCTGACCTCCAACCCCTCCTCCCAGTAGCAGCCAAAACGAAACCTGGCTAGCCAGCGCTGGGGGAGGGGCAAGCAGAAAAAATCAAAGTGATAGAGTGCCAGGGATCCCAGCAGCCTGCAGCAGGGCCCCGGAGATCCAGGCCAACTGATTCGCGTGGCCTGCCCTGCAGCTACAGAAGGCGTGGCACCTCAGTGAAGCCATTAATTGGCAAGCAGGGAGGTTAGGGAAGGCCATTAGGTGGAATCCCACCAGCCAAGCCCACACGGACCCTTGGGCCGAGCACGGGATCTCAGAAGGGGAAGGAAGCGGTACAGTCCCATCCCCCACAGCGGACACTCCACCGAGGCAGTCAGCGGCCACCATCGGGAAAGCTGAAGGATACACCGCCACTCTCCTTCAGAGTGCAACATCAAAACAGGTCGGTGTCATTCAGCTCACCCCCGAGACAGCAGGAATTCGCATAAAATCTCTCCTAGGCTTGCCGGGAGAGGGAGTATCAAGCTGAGCCTCCAAAAAGACTAGGGGGAAACTAGAGACACCTGACCTCCAACCCCTCCTCCCAGTAGCAGCCAAAACGAAACCTGGCTAGCCAGCGCTGGGGGAGGGGCAAGCAGAAAAAATCAAAGTGATAGAGTGCCAGGGATCCCAGCAGCCTGCAGCAGGGCCCTGGAGATCCAGGCCAACTGATTCGCGTGGCCTGCCCTGCGGCTACAGAAGGCGTGGCGCCTCAGAGAAGAAATTAATTAGCAAGCAGGGAGGTTAGGGACTGCCATTAGGTGGAATCCCGCCAGCCAAGCTCACCACCCACGCCCGGAACAGGCCCAGCGACCTGCCAGCATTGTAGTCAGGACACCCCAATTGGAATAGGGACAGAGCAGAGCCGCCTTCCACTCCCGGAACAGGCCCAGAGAGCCGCCAGCGTGGTAGACACGTCACCCCAATTGGAGTAGGGGTACAGCCGCCGCCCGCACCTGCAAGGGAGACTCTTCAAGTATACAAGAGCAACATAAATAAATAGGGGGTAAATTTCAAAACACAACAGTTGCACCAAGCAGAAAGAAACGCGAGAAGTATGAAAAGACAAGGAAAGAAAGGACCACAAGCAATGCAGGTCAACTCAACTTTAGAAGAGGTAATAGCTGCAACAGATGGAATATCAGATAAAGAGTTCAGGATATATATGCTTCAGATGATCTGGAGTCTCAAGGAAGACATGAGACAGCAAAATCAGACAATGAAAGATCACATTGACAAACAAATCCAGGAAGTAAAAGATCAATTTCACAGGGAGATAGAGGTAATAAAAAACAAACAAATTGAAATTCTAGAAATGCAGGAAACAATAAACCAACTTAAAAACTCAATTGAGAATACTACCAGCAGAGTAGATCACTTAGAAGAGAGAACATCAGACAATGAAGACAAAGTATTTCAACTGGAAAAGAACATAGACAGCTCAGCAAGTCTGCTAAGAAACCATGAGCAGAACATCCAAGAATTATGGGACAATATCAAAAGACCAAATTTAAGAGTCATTGGGATACAGGAAGGCACAGAGCTCCATTCCAAAGGAATAAACAGTCTATTCAGTGAAATAATACGAGAAAACTTCCCAGAATTGAAGATTGAGACAGAATCCCAAATCCTAGAAGCCTACAGGACGCCGAATGTGCAAAATCATAAGAGATCCACACCTAGACACATTATAATGAAGATGTCCAACATACAGAATAAGGAGAGAATTTTAAAAGCTGCAAGAGAAAGAAAGCAGATTACATTTAGGGGTAAACCAATCAGGATAACAGCTGATCTCTCAACACAGACTCTGAAAGCTAGAAGATCCTGGAATAACATATTTCAAACACTGAAAGACAATGGGCTCCAACCAAGAATCTTGTATCCGGCGAAATTAAGCTTCAGGTTAGAAGATGAAATTAAAACCTTCCACGATAAACAAAAGTTAAAAGAATTCGCAGCTAGAAAACCTTCTCTTCAAAAAATCCTTGGCAAAACATTACAGGAAGAGGAAATGGAAAATAACATTGAAAACCAACAATGGGAGGTAGGACAGTAAAGGGGGGAAAGTAGTCAAAGAGGATAACAAATCAGGTTTAGTAACATCAATAAACAAATATGGATAGAAGAACAAACCATATCTCAATAATAACCCTAAATGTTAATGGCTTAAACTCACCAATTAAGAGACACAGGCTAGTAGAATGGATCAAAAAACAAGACCCAACAATATGCTGTCTACAGGAGACGCATTTGATAGGAAAAGATATACATAGACTGAAGGTGAAAGGTTGGGAAAAATCATATCACTCATATGGACCGCGGAAACAAGCAGGAGTGTCCATACTCATATCTAATAAAATAGATTTCAAGCCAAAGCTAATCAAAAGGGATATAGAAGGACACTTCATACTGCTCAAGGGAACCATACACCAACAAGACATAACAATCATAAATATACATGCCCCAAATAATGGTGCAGCTGTGTTCATCAAGCAAACTCTTCTCAAGTTCAAGAGTCTAATAGACCAACATACAATAATCATGGGAGACTTCAACACACCTCTCTCACCACTGGACAGATCTTCCAAACAAAAGTTAAATAAGGAAACTATAGAACTCAATAACACAATTAACAACCTAGACTTAATTGACATATATAGACTATACCACCCAACATCAAGTAGCTACACTTTTTTCTCAGCAGCACATGGAACCTTCTCAAAAATAGACCATATACTATGTCACAGGGCAACTCTTAGACAATACAAAGGGGTAGAGATAATACCATGCATCTTATCTGATCATAATGGAATGAAACTGAAAATCAATGATAAAAGAAGAAAGGAAAAATCAAGCATCACCTGGAGAATGAACAATAGGTTGCTGAGTGATCAATGGGTTTTAGAAGACATCAAGGAGGAAATTAAAAAATTCCTAGAGTTAAATGAAAACACAGACACAACATATCGGAATCCATGGGACACATTGAAAGCAGTTCTAAGAGGAAAATTCATTGCTTGGAGTTCATTCCTCAAAAAAAGAAAAAACCAACAAATAAATGATCTCATACTTCATCTCAAAATCCTAGAAAAAGAAGAGCAAAACAACAGCAAAAGAAGTAGAAGGCAAGAAATAATTAAAATCAGAGCTGAAATTAATGAAATTGAAACAAAAGAAACAATTGAAAAAATTGACAAAACTAAAAGCTGGTTCTTTGAAAAAATAAATAAAATTGACAGACCGTTAGCCATGCTAATGAAGAGAAGAAGAGAGAGAACCCAAATTACTAGCATACGGGATGAAAAAGGCAATATCACAACAGACACTTCAGAAATACAGAAGATAATCAGAAATTACTTTGAATCCTTATACTCCAATAAAATAGAAGATAGTGAAGGCATAGATAAATTCCTTGAGTCCTATGATCTGCCCAGATTGAGCCAGGAGGATATAGACAACCTAAAAAGACCAATAACAATAGAGGAAATAGAAGAAACCATCAAAAGACTACCAACTAAGAAAAGCCCAGGACCGGATGGGTATACAGCAGAGTTTTACAAAACCTTTAAAGAGGAAATAACACCAATACTTTTCAAGCTATTTCAGGAAATAGAAAAAGAGGGAGAACTTCCAAATTCATTCTACGAGGCCAACATCACCCTGATTCCTAAACCAGACAAAGACACATCAAAGAAGGAAAACTACAGACCAATATCTCTAATGAACCTTGACGCAAAAATCCTCAATAAAATTCTGGCGAATCGGATTCAAATACATATCAAAAAAATTATACATCATGATCAAGTAGGATTCATCCCTGGGATGCAAGGCTGGTTTAATATACGGAAATCAATAAATGTTATTCACCACATCAATAGACTTAAAAATAAGAACCATATGATCATCTCAATAGATGCAGAAAAAGCATTCGACAAAGTACAGCATCCCTTTATGTTCAAAACGCTAGAAAAATTAGGGATAACAGGATCATACCTCAACATTGTAAAAGCAATCTATGATAAGCCACAGGCCAGCATCATTCTGAATGGAGAAAAATTGAAGGCATTCCCTCTAAGATCTGGTACAAGACAGGGATGCCCTCTCTCACCACTTCTGTTCAACATAGTCCTCGAAACACTGGCCAGAGCAATTAGACAGTCAAAAGAAATTAAAGGCATAAAAATAGGAAAAGAAGAACTTAAATTGTCACTATTTGCAGATGATATGATTCTATACCTAGCAGACCCAAAAGGGTCTACAAAGAAGCTATTAGAACTAATAAATGAATTCAGCAAAGTGGCAGGATATAAGATCAACACGCATAAATCAAAGGCATTCCTGTATATCAGTGACAAATCCTCTGAAACGGAAATGAGGACAACTACTCCATTCACAATATCCCCCCAAAAAATAAAATATTTGGGAATCAACCTAATAAAAGAGGTGAAAGATTTATACAATGAAAATTACAGAACCCTAAAGAAAGACATAGAAGAAGACCTTAGAAGATGGAAAAACATACCCTGCTCATGGATAGGCAGAACTAACATCATCAAAATGGCGATATTACCAAAAGTTCTCTATAAGTTCAATGCAATGCCAATCAAAATCCCAACAGCATATCTTGTAGAAATAGATAAAAGAATCATGAAATTCATATGGAATAATAAAAGACCCAGAATAGCAAAAACAATACTAAGCAGGAAGTGTGAATCAGGCGGTATAGCAATACCAGACTTCAAACTATACTACAGATCAATAGTAACAAAAACAGCATGGTACTGGTACCAAAACAGGCGGGTGGACCAATGGTACAGAATAGAGGACACAGAAACCAACCCACAAAACTACAACTTTCTTATATTTGATAAAGGGGCTAAAAGCATGCAATGGAGGAAGGATAGCATCTTCAACAAATGGTGCTGGGAAAACTGGAAATCCATTTGCACCAAAATGAAACTGAATCCCTATCTCTCGCCGTGCACAAAAGTTAACTCAAAATGGATCAAGGAGCTTGATATTAAATCAGAGACACGGCATCTGATAGAAGAAAAAGTTGGTTATGATCTACACGCTGTGGGATCGGGCTCCAAATTCCTCAATAGGACACCCATAGCGCTAGAGTTAACAAATAGAATCAACAAATGGGACTTACTCAAACTAAAAAGTTTTTTCTCAGCAAAAGAAACAATAAGAGAGATAAACAGGGAGCCTACATCCTGGGAACAAATCTTTACTCCACACACTTCAGATAGAGCCCTAATAACCAGAATATACAAAGAACTCAAAAAATTAGACAATAAGATTACAAATAACCCAATCAATAAATGGGCCAAGGACCTGAACAGACACTTCTCAGAGGAGGACATACAATCAATCAACAAGTACATGAAAAAATGCTCACCATCACTAGCAGTCAGAGAAATGCAAATCAAAACTACCCTAAGATACCATCTCACTCCAGTAAGACTGGCAGCCATTAGGAAGTCAAACAACAATAAGTGCTGGAGAGGATGCGGGGAAAAGGGCACTCTTGTTCATTGCTGGTGGGACTGCAAATTGGTGCAGCCAATTTGGAAAGCAGTATGGAGATTTCTCGGAAAGCTGGGAATGGAACCACCATTTGACCCAGCTATTCCCCTTCTCGGTCTATTCCCTAAAGCCCTAATAAGAGCATGCTACAGGGACACTGCTACATCGATGTTCATAGCAGCTCAATTCACAATAGCAAGACTGTGGAACCAGCCTAGATGCCCTTCAATAGATGAATGGATAAAAAAAATGTGGCATTTATACACTATGGAGTATTACTCTGCATTAAAAAATGACAAAATCATAGAATTTGGAGGGAAATGGATGGCATTAGAGCAGATTATGCTAAGTGAAGCTAGTCAATCTTTAAAAAACAAATACCAAATGACTCCTTTGATATAAGGGGTGTAAACAAGGACAGGGTAGGGACGAAGAGCTTGAGAAGAATATTTACAGTAAACAGGAATGAGAGGTGGGAGGGAAAGGGAGTGAGAAGGGAAATTGCATGGAAATGGAAGGCGATCCTCAGGGTTATACAAAATGTCATATAAGAGGAAAGGAGGGGTAAGGCAAGAGAATACAAATGGAAGAAATGATTTACAGTAGAAGGGGTAGAGAGAGAAAAAGGGAGGGGAGGGGAGGGGAGGGGAGGGGAGGGGAGGGGGGATAGTAGACAATAGGACAGACAGCAGAATACATCAGAATCTAGAAAGGCAATATGTCAATCAATGGAAGGATAACTGATGTGATACAGCAATTTGTATACGGGGTAAAAGCGGGAGTTCATAATCCACTTGAATCAAACCGTGTAATATGATGTATTAAGAACTATGTAATGTTATGAATGACCAATAAAAAAAAAAAAAAAGAAAATTAGTTTCCACCACCAATTCTTTGACTATCTCTATACTAGGGGCAATGTAGGTCTCCTGTTAATCTATTTGTGTGTGTTTATAGCCTTTGACATAATTTTAAACAATTAGAAATCAGATAATTAAAGCTTATGGTTGCATCCAAGTGTTTTCTAGTTGCCTTGACATTGTGGTATAAGACATAGCGTAAATCAGAGCTGTGTCATTAAAATTAAATTTCTGCTTTGCATCTAACATGGCTGCTCAGGAGAGTTTGAGCAAATTATTTTGTCTCATCAGTCAAGGAAATGAATGAGGATAAGGAGTGAGGAAAGATTAGTGAATCTCATGAAAGCTTTCTATCTAAAATTTCATATTCTATCTTTCACCAAATCAACTTTCTTAGAGATCTGAGAACACTATGACAGGTTACTTATTGTTGTAAAAACTCTCTTGAATTCTCTTACTTGTTGCAAAATCTAGATATCTAGATCCATCACCAAGCTTCGTGAAAGAGGTTCTTTTCAGGGAAGTTACAGAATCATCATCTGTTGGATAGAATTTATACTTCCAACATCATAACTATTTAAGGGGTTTTTGTTTGTGTGTTTGTGTGTTTGACATGTGAGTAGTAGGACCACTCATGTTGTAAGCACCAGTGCTTTCTAATACTCTGTGAGCATTTCTAAAACTCTGTAAGAAGAAAGTTCTTCAGGAAATCCTCCTGTCAACTTTTCAGAAAATATTCTAACTTGTAGCCCATTTATCAATTGTAACTTCTCCAGCTGTGAATGCCATATTCTGTATTCAATGTTTTTTTTTTAATTTTCTCTTTTTCTCTTTATAGTCTAGTTTGTATTGTACTTTAAGGACTTTTTTTTATTTGCTTCTTGATAAAATTTTAGTGCTTTTTCTTCTTCATTTGATTGTTTATTTTTCCTTAAAATTTAGGACAAAATTATCCTTTCCTCTTTCTTTTCCTCCTCTAGTAGCATATCAAATCTGTGGTAGAGCCATGTAAAAATTTGTGAAAATTTATTTTATTTAGGTCATATCTCTCTTTTGGATCAAGCTATAAATTCTCACTTTTTTATTTTGCAAAAAAATATTATGTTACTACAGTTAAGTCTCTGAGAGGAAAATCAGTTTTGAGAGCATGCACTTATCCATATTTGGCTGGTAGATGCTGCAGTGCCTGTATGCACAGACTCATCTGTATTAATTTACTCTTCCTGAAGCTCCAGAACCTTTATGGGGAAATCTCTGAAGCTTTATCATTGCTTCTCAAAGAGCTTTATTTTTGTATGCATTTTTAATCTTCCAAAATAAATTTTAACAGCAATAATGATGATACCTCTCTATAGGTTTATGTAGAAATTCCGAGAATACCTAAAAGAAGAACCACTTCTTACTCAACTGTTTTATTCTCCTCTTAGCTTTGTGTTCAAGAAATACTTGATTAGTAAAATAAATAAATAAATAAAGTAACATATTTCAGTAGAGGTACCAGGACACACTGGGTAAAATGTCGCCAACACAGATTGGTGCCAATAGGCAATAACATGAACAGGGCTGAGTAAAGTGCTTTGGAGCTCACTCACCTACTAGAGAGATTAGTAGCTTACTTTTCATTAGTGAGATGCATTTTGTGTGAAGACTTAGCATATGTAATTTGGGAAGTTTAGAAAACAGGTACTTTTCCATGTTCACGATTAAGGACACTGTCAGAGAGTTACAGCAACTTACTCAAGTTCATACAGGTGGTTAAGAGTGGAGGCAAAACTGAGGTCTGACTCCACACTTCATGACAGCCCACTTCTTACCCTACTGTTTTAAAAACAAAGGAAATGTATGAGAATTACACATCAATATTATGTGCTCTCAATCACATTTTATGGGCCTGGCAATTCTAAGTGCCCATGTCCCATTCTATTTTAAGAAAAGCCAGAAAAGACAGTGTCTGGAGTACACACACACACACACACACACACACATGCACACACTTCAAGCACAAACAGAAATTGTCTGTTTGGCCTTATTTATTCATCTTAGCTAAAGGGATATTTTTATTTGATTGCTATTCTAAAGTAAAATATGTAGTCTTTTTTAGTTTTATGATTTAGATTCAGCTATTGCTTTAGATGCACTGAAATATGCTACCCCAAATTTTCGTTTCCATATTTTTCCATGTTGTGATTTTGGAGTTTGTTAAATTCTCTGATGGTCTGATGATGGGGTGTAGTGCACATATAAATATCAGGTTGCCAGAGCAAAAACTCTGCTGTTGAAAAATTATATATTATTAGAACAATATAACATTTCCTTAGAAGAAACACCTACATTTTATTTCTAAATTATTCTTGCAACATTTCCCAAAGGTTGCTTGATAAAGAAGTGGCACATATTATTTGTATATTTATATGTTCAAATAAACATTACACCAATGGCATATTCAGAAAGAAAAATAGACCATCAACAATTTATTGTCAAAATTAGAATCCTTATAATGTTATATTATTTTATTCATGAATCTTTTAATATAAAAGCAACAATATTTAAAAGTATAAACTTATTTAAAAATTGCATTGCAAAAAAGGAAGTAAATAAGTTAACAAAAATTAGTTTATGCATATTTGGTTTGCCAAACCAAGTGCTATCACAAGTTGCAAATATTTACCTAAAGTATTTCCTCCTGCAGATAGAAATACTATAGAGAGACAGAGATAAAGGAGAGAATCAGAAATAAAATACTTCCCACATCACATAATTTATCTAATTGAGAAACTGGAAACAGAATATCAAGATAGTCTACTTGATTTTCATTTAATAATGCCAATAATGATATTCTTTACCTTAATTTTTTTTCTTCTCCCCTCCCCTGCGCCACCATGATGTCTTTAGTTAGAAAATACATTGGTTTATGCTTTTGAACTTTGCATTAGAATTGAAGACATGTATGTTGTTACAATTCTAGCAGTTAAATAGATTTGACTATAAATTTGGCATTATCTTATAATTAAAAAGTAAAAAAAATCAAAACTCCTTTCCTCATCTTTTTTATTCATATTTCTGGTATGAAATTGGGGTCCTAGTCACAAGGCATCTCCATTTACTGTTGTTGCATGCACCTGCTGATATCCCTCCGGATAAGCAAGCAGAGTGTGCTGATAAAGCTCTACTGTGTACATATATCTAGCATCTTGTCCTATGAACATTGAAATGATGGGAGTGTGCTCTTTATGTTTTTAGTCCTCACAGGACTTAAATCACACTCTAGGGATAAAGAGGAAAGGTGAAGCCATCCGTTGGCCAAATCACCAAATTCCATGCAAAAACCTGTCTCTTATCTGAGAGGTAAATGGCAGTGTGGAAATTTCCCTTAAAGTATTGACCTAAAAATGAATGCCCTTATTCAATATTCCTTCATTTATGGACTAATATTTACAGAAATAGAGTGTGCCAAGTTACCCATCCTTGAGCCTAAACCTTAATGAGAGCTGTTCTTAGGGCAAATGTGGTATTGGTGATTTAAATCAGAGCAGAAAAACTCACAGAGGGGGCTAAAGAGAACAAGATTCTGAATCACTTGGCTCTGAACCTCTTCCCCACAGGCTTAGAGCCTCCTCTTCTTGTGAAACTCTTAAAGGCTTCTATATATTCCTATTTAATCTTCTACTCTAAAAGGGCTGGAGGTACTATTGCTGCCTGTTCCAAAAGAACACAATACAATTTCGGTCATTCTTGTAATACGTGTGATTTCCCTGCACTCATGGGGAAGAAAATTAATAGTCATTAAGACAATTCTGTGGTGCTGCTGAGAGATTCCTGGGGGGGGGCAGATAACCTTTAACCTTGGCATATTTTTATAATGAATGCCTTCTCTCTAACTTAGGTTATTTCCTCTTGGATATATTTCTTTTTATAGCTATAGTGAGTTGAAGTATATTCTCTATAGAAGGAGTTTCTTTGATTTAGCCATGCATGTCTGCAAGGAGTTTCTTTAGGGAATGAGGCTTCTTTAACACAATTTTCCTATTCCATGTAGTAGGATCAAATCCCTTTTTAAATAGCAATCTCAATTGGCTTAATTTCTGCTCAGAGGTACCACTCAGCTTTCTAGAGGTAGCACATAATGATTGGGAATGTTTCTATCCTGACATCTATCCTTAAACAAGGGATTTTCCTCCCTTGGCTAATGGAAAATAGATCTAATATTCATGAGCTAATTTGAATTTTTCCTTTCACATCCATGTTTTAACTCTGCGAAGGAACTGAAGGCTTATGGTCAAATATCAGCACTATTTCACTGAATAGGAGTGTTCAGTGCAACAACCATTCCAAACAGTCTGTTTCTTCACCAACCCAGTAAAGCATTAAAAAAAAAAAAAAAACTCCAGTAGCCATAGCAACATAACCACAAGCTGCTCAATTTTAGAGGCTCTTTCTTGCATTCACTCTCCCCTCCATTTTACAGAAAATCAGAAGCTAATGGGACACAGCTGCCTTCACTTTGGTTTGCTTATTAAGCTAAATTCAAATTGTCTCTTGTTTTATTCATTTAATTAATAGGGCATCAGTTTTCAGCATTCCAGTACATTTTTATTTGAAGCATGAAAATTTGTGAGAAATATGCAGAAAAGAAATTTTACTACAAGAAGTGTGGAAAAAAATTCAGGCAGCACTTTCAATTATGTCATCAAAATCATTCACAAATAAAATAACTTAATCTATAATAGATGATATGGCTTTAGTTGAATACTAAGTCATTAAGATCTAACCAGAGAGTGGTAAGAAGAGGAAATCCCATTGATTAAACACTGTACATGAGCTATTAAGTTCCTTTGTCTAGTTCATGATAGTATTATGGTAACTGTAACTATCAATCCTTATACCAGACTAACAGGCTAACATGTTTCTATATGATAGCATTCCTCTGTAACTCTTTAGCTCAGTATGAAAGTTCCATGTACACTAGAAACTTGATCAGTACCTAAAACCTATAGAATTCATGAATTCAAGATTTTGGAGTTCTTATTTTTTTTTTCTTAAAGAGAGAGAGAAAGAGGGAGAGAGAGAGAGAGAGAGAGAGAGAGAGAGAGAGAGAGAGAGAGAGAGAGAGAGAGAGAGAGAGAGAATATTTTTAAAATTTATTTTTATTTTTTGGTGGACACAACATCTTTATTTTATTTTTATGTGGTGCTGAGGATCGAACCCAGCGCCCAGCGCATGCCAGGTGAGCACGATACTGCTTGAGCCACATCCCCAGCCCCAGGATTTTGGAGTTCTGAATATTTTTTTGCTTTTTATTTAAAATGAATTTATCTAGTCTTAGTTTTATTTAATACATTATCAAATATACTATGTCTAATTCATCTTTCTAACTCTGCTAGACTTGTGCCCCAGTAAAAACTCATATTGTTTAATCATTTAATCCTTTATTTATCAAGATTTTTGCCCTTTCATCTATTCAAGTATTAATTAAGCAATTACTAGCATGCAGCCAGATACAGAAAATATGGGTGTATAAATAAAACAAAAGTTCTATATGTTGGTACATAAAAATAATTGAAAAGTAATTTCATGGGTTTAACAAAATTATTATCCAGGTATGGTGGCACACACCTATAATCCTAGCTTCTTGGGAAGCTGAGGAAGGAGATTTACAATGTCAAGGTGAGCCTGGGCAACTTAGTAAAGCCCTGTCTTAAAATAAGAAGCGCTGGAGATGTGGCTCAGTGGCAGAGTGCACCTGTATTCAATACTGGTACTGCCAAAAAAAAAAAAAAAAAACCAAAACAAAACAAAATATAAGATGCAGATCTTGCAGACAGTTCACATTTTGGTAAATGCATACTTAGTAGAGTATACAGGGAAGGAAATGTGCACTTCCCTTGGAGAGGCAAGGGCAGATTAGAGAAAATACCTCAGAGAATTTAATGTTTAAATTGAATCCAGAAGAAAGAATAACAATCTTCAGTTGTACAGCAAATGCAAAGCCACAGTGGCATAAAGCATGACAAGTGTGAGAAATTTCAGAGTGAGCTTTTTCGATCTTCCTGAACCTCTATTAATGTCAAAGGATTCTCTATTGTCTGGAAATCTGGGAGGGGTTGGGATCTAGAAAGCATATCCAAGAATCAGCTGCACATCTGCTTAAAAACCCTAATTTGAAAAAGAAACTAGTAATTATTATGTATCCTGTACATATCAGTACGATTAGATGCTTTATCTTATCTGCATTATTATTAGCTTCATTTGACATGTAAAAAGGCTGAGCTTTACAGGGTTACGAAAATCCTTCAAACTGTTTAAGGGGCAGGGACAAGTGTGCCTGGCTTCAAAATGAACTTTCTCCAAAGTATCATCCCAATACCACTGTCCCAAAGATCAGAGGTTTTGACACAAGGGGAAGCCAGTGGGTTAGGAAAGATCAAATAGTACAGGGATAAAGAATTGCTGTTACACCCTGATGACACTCTGAGCCAAGAGGTCTTTTCTTCATGATGCCATCAGGTAAGAAGTACCATAGAAGGACTATGAGACAGACTGCTCTCTTTATTAATAGATCTTTCTGTAAGCCTCAACTTTAATTTTTAATTTTTTTTTAACCTTGATCGGGTTGACTGATTCATTCTACTAGGATACTGCAATAAACTGTCCTTTTGAACCCACTTCCATTCATTTGAAATGTTCTAGCAACCTCTTCACAAAGGCATTTTTGCCCAGTAGCATCCCATAATCACTGCTATTATGACACATACCTATCTTGTTGTGTCTATTTAATTCTTTTTTTTTCTACCAGGGGAAAGTGTCTTAGACACAGAGCCAAATCTCATTTACATGTAGACCCACAATGTCCACATAGTATCTAGCACACAGAGCTACAAGATGGTTTTCAGAATGTGGATATGTAGGGAGAAAGAAATTATACAAGTCTACTGTGAATTTGAAGTGGCAGATTCAGATACAGGTAAATATAGCAAGGTTCGGACACCCAGCAAGACTTTATAGGATGGTCTAAGAAAAGACAAATGGTGGATCCAGATGAGCTTTTTGTGTTAAAAACTGGAAAGGGATCCTCTACTATAGCTGCCATTTGCAGGTCTGAAGGGCAGGCAGCTGGTTTATACCAAGAAGCAAGCATACAGTACACAGCACAGGTTTGTTCCCAGAGGCAAGGAAATGAGAAAAAAAACCAATGCCAAATTGAGTTCCTAGACCATTTCTTAAGCCATTGGGATAATAAACCAGTTGTTAAGAAAATAACTCACAGTCTAGGGATATAGCTTAGTGGTAGACAGTTTGCCTAGCATGTAGGGTTCCATCCCTAGTAACACACCTACACACACACACACACACACACACACACAACACACACACACACACAAACTTAGGCTTGAGACTGGCAGTAAAAGTAAATGACTTGAGGTAATGTTTGGAAATTAATCCTCATAACTAACATTAAAGCCAAATCTCAAGAGTGGAAGGCTCTGTATAAGCAACCAGTGATGCCTAATAATAGCATGCAGTAGTAGGAGAATTCAGCAGAGGCTGTACCAGTTTCAACCTTAGTTTCTCTTCAGTGGTATAAATGGCAGTAAGCCAATGGTTTCCCCCTACTTGATAAATTCAAATAATCTGAAATTCAAGACTGCCTTCAAGGAAGGACAAAGAGAGACAACGGAAGGTGTGTCCATTGACTTGGATTTTTCATTTAAGCCATATCATTTAAGTACTTGGTTGCTGGGCTAAAAGTAAATTAAGTGAGAGATCTTCATCACACCTGAGGTTGTGTTCTCATTGATACTTCATCTCCAACTGTGTTTTCCGATTTGCCTTAGCTCACCAAGATGAGGATACTGGCATCTCTGTATTTCCTGCCTAGGGACAAAACTAGTCCTGGATCCTGGAAATTCAGAAGGTGAATTCAGTGGTCTAATTTCAAAGGCTACAGAAACACAGGAGCACAATGCCGTGCAGACTGAGTTGCCTCCATTTGAATACAATCAATGCGTTTGATATTTTAACCTGTTTCCTTTACCAAGGTGATGCATTAGATGCTGCTGGGATTTTGTTGTTTTGTTATCCATTTTTAGTTTTCCTTTTGTTTTTTACATTCATCGAAACTAAAACTTTCAACATCTTTACCTTTACAAGCATTCCTTCTTAGACATGCCTATGGGAATAAGATGATTTCTCTAAAGTTATTTGAATCTTTAGTGACACACACTGGCAAACTACACCAAGTAGTTTATACAGTGTTATGTGCAATGTAAGAGGTCCCATGCCTCACATGGATGGATATCTTTCAAACTTTGAAATTGATTTTATCATGACAAAGACAATACAATCATTTTGGCAGTCTAAAAAATATTAGTGCAGATGAGTGTAGAGTCAATATCCCATTAGTGATCTTTTATGTTTTTCTATCCTTTCTTGATAGGAGTCCAGGGACATTCAGCCCAAAGATCATCCAAAAAGACAGATACAGGAAAGGGAGGCAGGAGACCAGGATTCTTCAAGTACAAGGGAGAAAGACACAGAAGCTTCTTGGAACTGGAGAAGTGAAGTGTGTTCTTAGATCAGGAGGAGGAGCTCCTAGGAATAGAAGCTGAAGTCAAAGGATTAGCGCTATCTTAACAAAGACTCAAGCAAGAAGCAAGAAACAAAAGCAAGAATCAAGTGGGAGTACTCAAGGATTCCATTCATGGATGTTGCTTCTGGTGCTGGGATGCCTCACTTTAGAGCTAGGAAATCTAATCATTATAATATAGGTGAGATAATACAGTTTTCCTTATGTGTATTAATGGAAAGGTATTATGAATTTGTTTCTTTCCTCTTTCCTAAGAAAATGACTTTCACACTATTTGTTTTACTAAATTACATTTGCCAAACTTAGCAAAACTACAATACTTATGGTTAAGATTTCATTGCATCTCATTTACTACAACTATTAAAGCCATTTCCAAAAAAGCATTATGTGATACAAAATTATAATAGCAAAGAAACAAACCTCACTGAATAAATGAACTTGACATTATTTTAACTGACTTAAATGATAGAGTTCTGTGTGCTTCAGATAGATACAACATGGATGTGCTTTATAGCTTTTTCCTTCATTCATAAGTCTGTTAGATCAACAAGTGATTTTAAGAAGAGAATAAACTGTGTGCAGTGGCACACAACTGCAATCCAATTTGCTCCAGAGTCTGATGCAGGAGGATCACAAATTTGAGGCCAGCTAGGCAACTTATTTTTTTTTTCTAATTTTTATTGTTGGTCGTTCAAAACATTACATAGTTCTTGACATATCATATTTCACACTTTGATTCAAGTGGGTTATGAACTCCCATTTTTACCCTGTATACATATTGCAGAATCACATAGGTTACACATCCACTGATTTACATATTGCCATACTAGTGTCTGTCATATTCTGCTGCCTTTCCTATCCTCTACTATCCCCCCTCCCCTCCCCTCCCCTCCCATCTTCTCTCTCTACCCCATCTACTGTAATTCATTTCTCCCCCTTGTTTTCTTTTCCATTTCCTCTCACTTCCTCTTGTATGTAATTTTGTATAACCATGAGGGTCTCCTTGCATTTCCATGCAATTTCCCTTCTCTCTCCCTTTCCCTCCCACCTCTCGTCCCTGTTTAATGCTAATCTTCTTCTCATGTTCTTCCTCCCTACTCTGTTCTTAGTTGCTCTCCTTATAACAAAGAAGACATTTGGCATCTGTTTTTTAGGGATTGGCTAGCTTCACTTAGCATAATCTGCTCTAATGCCATCCATTTCCCTGCAAATTCCATGATTTTGTCATTTTTTAATGCAGAGTAATACTCCATTGTGTATAAATGCCACATTTTTTATCCATTCATCTATTGAAGGGCATCTAGGTTGCTTCCACAGTCTTGCTATTGTGAATTGTACTGCTATGAACATCCATGTAACAGTGTCCCTGTAGTGTGCTCTTTTTAGGTCTTTAGGGAATAGACCGAGAAGGGGAATAGCTGGGTCAAATGGTGGTTCCATTCCCAGCTTTCCAAGAAATCTCCATACTGCTTTCCAAATTGGCCTCACCAATTTGCAGTCCCACCAGCAATGTACAAGTGTACCCTTTTCCCCCAATCCTCGCCAGCACTTGTTGTTGTTTGACTTCATAATGGCTGCCAATCTTACTGGAGTGAGATGGTATCTTAGGGTGGTTTTGATTTGCATTTCTCTGACTGCTAGAGATGGTGAGCATTTTCTCATGTACTTGTTGATTGATTGTATGTCCTCCTCTGAGAAGTGTCTGTTCAGGTCCTTGGCCCATTTGTTGATTGGGTTATTTGTTTTCTTATTGTTTAATTTTTTGAGTTCTTTGTATACTCCGGATATTAGGGCTCTATCTGAGGTGTGAGGAGTAAAGATTTGTTCCCAGCATGTAGGCTCCCTATTTACCCCTCTTATTGTTTCTCTTGCTGAGAAAAAAACTTTTTAGTTTAAGTAAGTCCCATTTGTTGATTCTAGTTATTAACTCTTGTGCTATGGGCATACTATTGAGGAATTTGGAGCCTGACCCCACAGTATGTAGATCTTAGCCAACTTTTTCTTCTATCAGATGCAGAGTCTCTGATTTGATATCAAGCTCCTTGATCCATTTTGAGTTAACTTTTGTGCATGGTGAGAGAAAGGGATTCAGTTTCATTTTGTTGCATATGGATTTCCAGTTTTCCCAGCACCATTTGTTGAAGATGCTATCCTTCCTCCATTCCATGCTTTTAGCCCGTTTATCAAATATAAGATATTTGTAATTTTGTGGATTGGTCTCTGTGTCCTCTGTTCTGTAACATTGGTCTACCCACATGTTTTGGTACCAGTACCATGCTGTTTTTGTTAATATTGCTCTGTAGTATATTTTGAAGTCTGGTATCGCTGTACTGCCTGATTCACACTTCCTGCTTAGAGATGTTTTTGCTATTCTGGGCCTTTTATTTTTCCATATGAATTTCATGATTGCTTTATCTATATCTACAAGAAATGCCTTTGGGATTTTGATTGGCATTGCATTAAACCTACAGAGAACTTTGGGTAATATCGCCATTTTGATGATGTTAGTTCTGCCTATCCATGGACAGGGTGTATTTTTCCATCTTCTAAGATCTTCTTCTAATTCTCTCTTTAGGGTTCTATAGTTTTCATTGTATACATCTTTCACCTATTTTGTTAGGTTGATTCCCAAGTATTTTATTTTATTTTTTTGAGGATATTGTGAATGGGGTGTTTTTCCTCATTTCCATTTCAGAAGTTTTGTTGCTGATATACAGGAATGCCTTTGATTTATGCGTTTTGATTTTATATCCTGCCACATTGCTGAATCCATTTATTAGCTCTAATAGTTTCTTTGTAGACCCTTTTGGGTCTTCTAGTTATAGAATCATGGCATCTGAAAATAGTGATAATTTAAGGTCTTCTTTTCCTATTTTTATGCCTTTAATTTCTTTCATCTGTCTAATTGCTCTGGCCAGTGTTTCAAGAACTATGTTGAACAGAAGTGGTGAGAGAGGGCATCCCTGTCTTGTTCCAGATTTTAGAGGGAATGTCTTCAATTTTTCTCCATTCAGAATGATGCTAGCCTGAGGCTTAGCATAGATAGCTTTTACAATGTTGAGGTAAGTTCCTGTTATCCCTAGTTTTTCTAGAGTTTTGAACATAAAGGAATGCTTTACTTTGTCAAATGCTTTTTCTCTATCTATCGAGATGACCATATGGTTCTTATATTTGAGTCTATTGATGTGGTGAATATCATTTATTGATTTCCATATATTGAACCAGCCTTGCATCCCAGGGATGAATCCTACTTGATCATGGTGCACAATTTTTTTGATATGTTTTTGTATTCGATTCACCAGAATTTTATTGACGATTTTTGCATCTAGGTTCATTAGAGATATTGGTCTGTAGTTTTCTTTCTTTGAAGTGTCTTTGTCTGGTTTAGGAATCAGGGTGATGTTGGCCTCGTAGAATGAATTTGGAAGGGCTCCCTCTTTTTCTATTTCCTGAAATAGCTTGAAAAATATTGGTATTAGTTCTTCTTTAAAGGTTTTGTAAAACTCTGCTGTATACCCATCCGGTCCTGGGCTTTTCTTAGTTGGTAGTCTTTTGATGGCTTCTTCTATTTCCTCAATTGATATTGGTCTGTTTAGGTTGTCTATATCCTCCTGACTCAATCTTGGCAGATCATATGACTTAAGAAATTTATCGATGCCTTCACTATCTTCTATTTTATTGGAGTATAAGGATTCAAAATAATTTCTAATTATCTTCTGTATTTCTGAAGTGTCTGTTGTGATATTGCCTTTTTCATCCTGTATGCTAGTATTTTGAGTTCTCTCTCTTCTTCTCTTCATTAGCATGGCTAAGGGTCTGTCGATCTTATTTATTTTTTCAAAGAACCAACTTTTAGTTTTGTCAATTTTTTCAATAGTTTCTTTTGTTTCAATTTCATTAATTTCAGCTCTGATTTTAATTATTTCTTGCCTTCTACTTCTTTTGCTGTTGTTTTGCTCTTCTTTTTCTAGGATTTTGAGATGAAGTGTGAGATCATTTATTTGTTGTTTTTTTCTTTTTTTAAGGAATGAACTCCAAGCAATGATTTTTCCTCTTAAAAGTGCTTTCATTGTGTCCCATAGATTCCGATATGTTGTGTCTATGTTTTCATTTATCTCTAAGATTTTTAAAATTTCCTCCTTGATGTCTTCTATAACCCATTGGTCATTCAGTAACCTATTGTTCATTCTCCAAGTGATGCATGATTTTTCCTTCCTTCTTTTATCATTGATTTCCAGTTTCATTCCATTATGATCAGATAAGATGCATGGTATTACCTCTACTCCTTTATAATGTCTAAGATTTGCCCTGTGACATAATATATGATCTATTTTTGAGAAGGATCCATGTGCTGCTGAGAAAAAAGTGTAACTGCTTGATGTTGGGTGGTATATTCTATATATGTCAATTAAGTGTAGATTATTAATTGTATTATTGAGTTCAATAGTTTCTTTATTCAACTTTTGCTTGGAAGATCTGTCCAGTGGTGAGAGAGGTGTGTTGAAGTCTCCCATAATTATTGTATGGTGGTCTATTAGACTCTTGAACTTGAGAAGAGCTTGTTTGATGAACATAGTTGCACCATTGTTTGGGGCATATATATTTATGATTGTTATGTCTTGTTGGTGTATGGTTCCCTTGAGCAGTATGTAGTGTCCCTCTTTATCCCTTTTGATTAACTTTGGCTTGAAATCTATTTTATTTTATATGAGTATGGACACTCCTGCTTGTTTCCGAAGTCCATATGAGTGATATTCTACTAGCCTGTGTCTCTTAATTGGTGAGTTTAAGCCATTAACATTTAGAGTTATTATTGAGGTATGGATTGTTTTCCAGCCATATTTGTTTATTTATTTTACTTAGCATGGTTTGTTTTTCCTCTTTGATTATTTTTTCCCTTTACTGTACTACCTCCCACTATTGGTTTTCATTGTTATTTTCCATTTCCTCTTCCTGTAATGTTTTGCAGAGGATGTTTTGAAGAGATATTTTTCTAGCTGCAAATTCTTTTAAATTTTGTTTATCGTGGAAGGTTTTAATTTCATCTTCCATCCTGAAGCTTAATTTCGCTGGATACACAATTCTTGGTTGGAACCCATTTTCTTTCAGCGATTGAAATATGTTGTTCCAGGATCTTCTAGGTTTCAGAGTCTATGTTGAAAGATCAGCTGTTATCCTGATTGATTTACCCCTAAATGTAATCTGCTTCCTTTCTCTTGTAGCTTTTAAAATTCTCTCCTTATTCTATATGTTGGGCATCTTCATTATAATGTGTCTAGGTGTGGATCTCCTATGATTTTGCACATTTGGCGTCCTGTAGGCTTCTAGGATTTGGGATTCTGTCTCATTCTTCAAGTCTGGGAAGTTTTCTGGTATTATTTCATTGAATAGATTGCTCAATCCTTTTGATTGGACCTCTATACCTTTCTGTATCCCAATGACTCTTAAGTTTTGTCTCTTTATGTTATCCCATATTTCTTGGATGTTCTGCTCATGGTTTCTCAATAGTCTCGCTGAGCTGTGAATGTTCTTTTCAAGTTGAAATACTTTGTCTTCATTGTCTGATGTTCTATCTTCTAAGTGTTCTACTCTGCTGGTAGTATTCTCATTTGAGTTTTTAATTTGGTTTATTGCTTCCTGCATTTCTAGGATTTCTGTTTGTTTTTTATAACCTCTATCTCCCTGTATAATTGATCTTTTGCTTCTTGGATTTGTTTATGTAATTCATTGTGGAGGTGATCTTTCATTGTCTGATTTTGCTGTCTAGTGTCTTCCTTGAGACTCCAGATCATCTGAAGCATATATATCCTGATTTCTTTATCTGACATTCCATCTGCTGCAGATATTACCTCTTCTAAAGTTGAGTTGGACTTCATTGCTTGTGGTCCTTTCTTTCCTTGTCTTTTCATACTGCTAGCATTTCTTTCTGCTTGGTGAAACTGTTGTGTTATTGAATTTTCCCCCTATATATTTATATTGCTCTTGTATAGTTGCAAAGTCTCCTTTTTGTGGAGAAAGACAATGTTAACAGTTCTCAATATCAATAGTACATCATCTAAGCACACTGTTTCCTTATTACTACATTTATAGCTAGACTCTATGTCTACAAATGTTGGTTACGATTATCCTTTACAAATATATTCATTAGTTTCATGAAAGGCATACCATTTCTGGTAGCTTGAAGAAAACTGGATTTCAGGTGTAGGATGTTATGTTTATAGGGAAAGGAGTGAGGGTATGGGGTTAATCTAACTTAGTAACTTTGGAGAGCACTAACCAATAGATGGGTAATTTATGGAAGAATGTATAGATTCAAATTCCTATCTGTATTTATAAGATTATCCTCCTTATGAATAGTAAAATTTAGGGGGTTGCAAGTGGGATAGAGGGAGTAAGAGGGAGGAAAACAGATAACAAGGAAAGGGAGAGAAAAAAAGAGAGCAGGAAAAAGAAAATATGAGAAAAAAGAAAAGGAATAAAAAGAGGGAAGGGAGGTGGGGCATATGCAATTCCTCTATAGTATATTATTCTGGTGATTCAGTTGTTAAAGACCTTTTTCGTGTACAATTTTTGGTTTCACATATGTTGGGGTTGCGAAGACCCGAGGGGAAGGGTAGAGGAGACTGGGTGAATGGCTCAAAAGAGAGAGAAGAGAGAAATAGAAAGAAAAAAAGAAAAGAAAGAAAAGAAAGAAAAAAATGTCTCTCAGAACTCTGTTTTCATTTCTTCTAGTTGGTGGCATTGTCTATTCCTAGCTTGAGTCTCTGGGTTCAGGGTGGTGGTGGTAGTCTGTGTGAGAGGACTTGAGCTTCCACCTGTGGCCTCTCTACTCTTATTCTCTTAGATGTAAACCAGGTGCCTGATCCGATGCAGAACCACACTGGTAGCCAAGCCAGTCAACTGGTTGGTGGGTTTTAAGGGTTGGTGGGATTTTCCAAGATGAGTTCCATCAGTTTTTCTCATAAGGTGTTTGATGAGGTAGGGGTGTTAGGGAAACCTTATGTTTGTCAAGAGCTCCGTCAGGTGACCGCAGGGGTGGCAGGGCCCCTCCTCCAGTTGGAGTGGTCTGTCTACCTCACTGGCGGGAGGCTGGGCTCCTCCAACTGGGGAAGTCTGTCTACCACTCAGAGGAGTCGCTGGGCCTGTTCTCCAGGTCGCAGGTCTGCCTACTGTGCAGACGCAGGCTGCTGCTGGGCCTCTCCTCCAATTGGGGTGCTCTGTCTACCATGCCAGCGGGCAGCTGGGTCCCTTCTCTGGGACACGCAGCCTGCCTACATTGCAGGCGGCCGCTGGGCCCCTCCTCCAATAGGGGTGATCTGTCTACCATGCCAGCGGGTCGCTGGGCCTGTTCTCCAGGTTGAAGGTATGCCTACCATGCAGGAGCGGGCGGTGGCTGGGCCCTTCTTCCAATTGGGGTGATCTGTCTACCATGCTGGCGGGCCACTGGGCCTGTTCTCCTGGTTGCAGGTCTGCCTACCTTGCAGGCACAGGCGGCGGCTGGGCCCTTCCTCCAATTGGGGTGATGTGTCCAAGAGGCCGGCGGGCCGCTGGGCCTTTTCTTCCAGTTGGTCACAGGTTTGCCTACCTTGCAGGTGCAGGCAGCAGCTCTGCCCCTCCTCCAATTGGGGTGGTGTGTCTACCACGCTGGTGGGCCGCTGGGCCTGTGCAGGTCTGCCTACCTTCTAGGCAACTTTTAAGAACCTGTATTAAAATAAAATATAAAGGGCTGAGGACGTGGCTCAGTGATAGCTCATCATGGGGTTCAATTTCCAGTGCCTCAAAAACAGAAAAAAAAATACAGAAAAACATATTGGAAGACATAAAAGAATGGAGTGAAACAATCATATTATTTGAAAGTAAGCAAAACTAAAAACAAATAGAATATTTATCAAGTACTCAATGTGTGTTAATTTCTACCTGATTGAAAATGTCTACATGTTCAATCTCATAACTCCAAGATCATCATCATCCCATTGTTATTATATTATTATATTATGGATGAGAAAAGTAAAACTCAGACATAGAGAGGTTAAGCTGCTTGCTTTATCAACTACCACCTGACAGGAACAGGTCAAAGGTCCAGTTCCTGTGTCTTCTTCCCTATTTTTTAGCACCAGAAGTGGGGTTATCCTTGACTATATACTATTTATATCCATTGCCAAAACAGAATCTGGTTCTAGTACCAGTATGCAAAGTTCCAAGATGGCTCCCTGGCTCTAAAAATACTAGTGAATGATAAAGAATTTACTGAAAATATAGAAGACAAAGTAGAGAAGATACAAGGTTAAGGAGATGTATTTCTTCTTTCCATCCACCCTTTTCTCCTACTTTTTTTTAAATCTCTTACTTCACAGGAAATTGTCTGGGATTCCCACTGGATATATTTCCTCTTCCAAGATGTTGGCCAAATAACTGAATTGGTGGGTGAAAGGTTTTTTTTGTTTTTTATTTTTTTTTATTATTTTTTTTTTTTTTTTTGCATTTTAAGCTCCTGCCTCACTACATAAAATCTCATTTCTAAGGGACACTCATGGTTATTACACTTCCTCAGGACCAGTATGCATGGCTCCTAGATGGTTAATTGGCTCCAAAAATGCTATTGAACAATAGAGAATTTACTTATGATTTAGAAGGCAAAGTAGAGGAGATACTGGTTTGTTGTTGATTTTGTTGCTGTTTCTTTGCTTTTTTAATCTCTTTCTTCAACTGTTGTAGGGACAGCCAAGGCAAGGCATGGAAGATAGCAGGAAACAGTTTTATTTGGCTGCAGCGAGGTTCAGAGGGCACAGCTTTTGCTGTAATCAATCAATCCCCTGAACACAGAGTTCAGGTAGTTTCAGAATTTTATACCCAGCATGTAAGGGGAGGGACTCAGAGGTTCAGTTTGCAGAAGTTCACATAAAATCAGCTTTTTCTTTTACTGTTCTGTTCAAGTTAACCCTTCAAGGGCAACACCTGAGAAGGGGAGAGCTTCTTCTTCCCTCTTTTTCCCTCCTCCTGCCAGCTATTACCATGGAACCCAATTGGAAACTTGTCTTATCTTAGAAATGTAGACATCTGTGTGAAGCCCCAGCTCAAGGCCAGCGGCATTGTTTATGTATTTCTACAAACTACTATACTGGATACATGTTGGTGAAAAACTAGTAAGGGGTTGTCCAGCACCCAGAGTGCCAATTTCTTCCTGGCCAGTGAGCAAGTAAAACAGGGCAACATGAAAATTGGAAGTTTATCTACATTGAACTCTTTTGCAGAGACTCTTTTGCTGACAGTCTTAAAATCAGCCATGGTGAAGATTTCTGGAGAAGCCAGTTAAGACTTTTATGTGGAGACAGGGGGTGCCAGTTCACAACAGCTGAATGTAGATATTTAACTGAGAAACCAGCAGGTCACAAGGGGCTCATGGTGTTCTTAATTTGTTTGGCCCAGAAGAAATTTGGTAACACAGATCAGGGTCACACTTACCTATGAAGTTATGATGTTTGAAATGTTAAGTAAGGCAAATAGGACTTAGGTTATAAATTTCTTAACAATTATCCAATATAGAGATCCATGTTATGATGAGTGACCATAATATTGACTTGATTGGGGCTCAACCTTAAAGAGTGAAGGAGTCCAAGGCAGGGAACCAAGTAGGTCATAACAATGACTTCATTAGGAAATATTTAGGTTTCTTCCCATATGTGATTAAATCCATTTCAGGAAATGCAGATAGATATAGATTTTAAAGAGAAAAGCGAGGCTATTGATCTAGGTTCAAACTGAATCACTTAAAAGTATCAAGGTGGGGTATTGAAAAATTTAAGCAAATGTTTATTTTTACACAGTAAGTTACCACAACAAGAAGAGGATTTTGGGTTTACTATGATATCTCAAGTCCTTCTATATCAGATATTTCACATCAGGAAGTAGAAAAACACATGCAGTAATTTGAATTGGTGAGGTTTAATATAAATAATTATTAATTACTTAAAGGAAATAAATTACCAAATGAAAATCAAAAGGAATGTTAAAAATACCCTCCTGTGAAGGAGAAAGAACATGGATTGATCAGGACCCCTAAAATGTATCTGTTAAAACCCCAATCGCCAATGGGCTATATTTGGAAATCAGGCTTTGATGGAGGTCATGGTTAAGTGACATCATAAGGGTTGAATCATTACCCAATATGATTGGTGTCCTAATGTGAAAAGGTGGTTAGGAAACAGATCATACACATAAAGGAAAGGCCTTATGAAGAAACAGCAAGAAGATGGCCATTTGCAAACCAGGAAGGGAATCCTCACCAGAAAACAGATTTGCCAGAACATCTATCATGGGCCTTTGGCCTTCATAACCGAGAGAAAATTATGTCTATTTTTAAGACCAACCCTTGCCTCCCCCATCTTGTATGGTATTTTGTTATGGCAGCCAGAGCTGACTAATACAGCAATCAAAGAAAGAACAAACATGGAATGGATGCCTTTCATGAATGGGATCCAGACATCATCAAGAAGGTTTGTGTGCAGTCACTGAATGGTGAAACAATTTGTAACTGGCTTCTGGCCAGAGCTTGTCCACATTCAGTGACCAAAGCCAGCAGTCAGGTAGTAGGAGACTGATGGAGTGCCAAAGAAATTTATCAGGAAACTGTCTATGGGGGCTGCTAAGCAGGGGGATTGGCTTTGAACTTCCTGGGAACCTGGCTTGGAAATCTGCAGAACTTCCTGGCAAGTCATCAACTGTTCTGACTGTGAAACCACTAATGGTGCTGTTAAAAGTAAAAACCCAAGAATTTAAATGGGTATCCTGTGCTCCTGCTCAACTCTGCTAAAGCAAGGGGGAAGAAACGCATACAAAAACCAGTAAAAGTTTATTTCTTCTTCAGGGTCCTTCCAGCACCCACTACTGATTCTTTGCCAGCTGTTAAGGGAGAAATGCTCCAGAAACAAGGCAGACACTGTGGGGTAGACGAGTTGCTAAGCGGTAATATAGTGATAAATGGCTCACCTCCCTTCAGCCTCATAATCTTGTCATTTCCTTACTTACATTCTGGTGATACACTGGAGACTCTGGACAGGCTGTTTTCCTCATACACACAGGTGCATCTGTCCCTCAAATGACTGTCCAATTTGGTGGATATGCCACAATGTAATCCCTGACACTTCCACCATCAAATGGACTATCTCCAAGTTTGCCCACAGATGCGTTAATCTCTGCTATACTAGAAGCTCAATTCCAAGATGATCCTAGGAGTTATCTATCTTGTTCTGTCTCACACAGTTTTCAAAGATTTTTTCAGTTTTAATTGCCTTTCTATCAGAGATCTAATCTGAAAATTTCTTTTTTTTAATTTTTTATTTGTTTTAATTAGTTATGAATGACAGTAGAATGCATTTATGCACTTTAATATATAGATAGGGTATACTTTTTCATTTTCTGATGCTACATGTTGTAAAATTGCATAGGGCATGCATTCACATATATACATAAGATAATAATGTCTGTTTCATTCTACTATCCTTCCTATCCCCATCTCCCCTCCACTCCTCTCTCTTCATTCCCCTCTACCTAATCTAAGGTAACTCTATTCTTCCATAGAGCCCACCCCCCACTTTATTGTGAATTAGCATCTGCATATCATAAAACTATTATGGAAAGCAGTATGGATATCCCTCAGAAAACTTGGAATGAAACTGTCATTTGACCCAGCTATCCCACTCTTCAGGATACCCAAAGGACTTAAAATCAACATACTATGGTGATGCAGCTGCCTCAATGTTTATAGCAGCTCAATTCACAATAGCTAAACTATGGAACCAACTTGGGTGTCCTTCAATAGATGAATGGATAAAAAAAGATGTGATATATTCAATAGAATATTACTCAGCTTAAAAGAAAATTAAATTATGGCATTTGCTGGGAAATGGATGGAGTTGGAGAATATCATGTTAAATGAAATAAGCCAATCCCCAAAACCCAAAAGCCAAATGTTTTCTCTGTTCTGAAAATTACTAACAAGAGACTTCATAGTTTTCCAAAGCTACTGAGGAACTTAGAACCACTCATCTCTTCTTTGAAAAAATATGTAAGGTAGACCATGTTTTATTTGCATGAATATGATTGTCAGAAATGAAAT
Organism: Urocitellus parryii; assembly: GCF_045843805.1. Taxonomy (NCBI): domain Eukaryota; kingdom Metazoa; phylum Chordata; class Mammalia; order Rodentia; family Sciuridae; genus Urocitellus; species Urocitellus parryii. The sequence goes on along the minus strand of NC_135539.1, from coordinate 71,193,780 downwards.
CCTTCTAGTGACTACATCATTCATTAAAGGGAAGAAACTTTGGTTTCTTTACCACAAATATAACTCTGCCACCATTCATGGTGCAAACAAAATTACTGATAGACACATTACTGCAAGGACTTGTCTTTTATATTTTCGTGGTTATTGTTGTCTTTGGTGGTCCAAAATACAGTCCAAATTGATGAATGGAGCATATTAAATATTCCAAAGCATAAATTCCTTAATTAGCTAATGGCATATAGAAGGAGAAAGAAGAGACAGAGACTTAGTTGGGAAAGGCACTTTGCAAGCATGTCTGGGGACTCTATCATGAACATTTTGTGGTTTGGTTTTATGGAAAGTTTTCATACATTTCACAACCCAAATATCTAATTGTTTTTGCATACACAGGTTCCTCAAATGCCTGTATTTTGTTTATACTAAAGACTCAGCAGGAAACAATGCCTGTTGTTCAATTTCCCTTAAAAATCTAGAAAATACTTTTTGGCACTGACTCTTATCTACTCATAAAACAGATGTGCATACACACATTATTTTATCTCTTTGAATTTGGTTCTTCAGGGATCTTGTTAAAGCTGCATGAGGCCAACTGAAGCTCAAAGGGGGAAAAGAAGATTCATTTGAAGATCGATGCCAGGTACAAATGACTAGAAAACAGAAGAGCTTGAAACTGCTAAACTACAGGTTGAGAGATCAGGAAGCTACAGAGCTACTGCTGAGAAAGGAACATTTTTTAGGGTGCCTCTGATGAGACTGGCATATGTATAAAGTCATTTTTATTGCAAGAGCACCTGAACCAATAAAGAACCACAGATCATAGTAAATACTTAGCCCCCACTTTGAGTGTGTCAGCATTTTAATAGTATACTTAGCCTACAAGTTTCTCCCAGATGACTGATCACATCTAGATAGAGGCAGATATCTGGACAGTGAAGGCAGTTCCAAGGACACACACAGTAGTTGTATAATGTCATCTGTCTAAAATATCTCATATCAGGTAGCAGACATGAAATCTAGCTATATTTAAATTCGTCTTCTTCCTCTCAATTTTTTTTATTAATGCTAAGCCCCTGGCAAATACTCTTGTATGTGTTTTTAACCTCTTTTTCCATTAACAGCAATCAAAATAATTATCTCAAAACAGCAAATATTAGTGATGGCTTGACCTGTCATGCAGCAGTATGAAATGTAACTATGGCTATTAAATCTTTTTCAAGCACTTGGATGAAAGGTTACTTGCTACTCATTTTGCATGTGTGCATGTTCCATAAAAAATAATGGTGGTTCATTTAAATCCACATGGGGCAACATTTGTCCTATCTGTTCAAGTGTTTTTGAATGAACATGGATTCAGAGTTTATAAGTAAGACCAAGTTAAAGTTAGAACTCTTAACTAAATTGTATGACGGAGATTTCTCATGAATCTAAGTGTTCACAGTTAACCATGTTCTAATGGTTGGTTTATTTTCTAAAGACATATATCACATGTACAATGAATTTAGCAAAAAGTGTTTCCCTTGCAGTTTAAGATATCTGATGCTCTGAAAGATGCTAAATGGTAGGCTGGGGATGTAGCTTAGTGGTAGAGTATTGAATCTATATACTTGTATCATCAAATTATATAAACTTAAAGCTTTGAAAAAATCCCTCTGTAATCAGCATTGATTTCCTGGTTCAAGTGTAAGAGATATGGAACACTCTGAAGGATTCTGGTTCAATAATGGGGACATTTATTTTTTGTGTTGAAGCAGAATTTATACAGATTATTTTAATTACTAAATGGAACATATAGTTGATACTGTGACTCCACATGAGGATTAAGTGCTATGAAGTGATCATTGCTAATAGAGTGCATACCACCTATTCTGTATGAGGTGGACCATTCTAAATCTAGCAAATCCATGCAGAAACAAAAAGGAATTACACATCATTAAACTGTTCCAAATGATAGGTATACAGCAAAAATCATAATTATCTTCAGACTTGTGACCAACTGAAGTAAGCAATTAAGTGATGCAACTCTATAGATGTGCAGCACATTATATGGGTTTCTCAAGTTCCTGATTCATGCTGTAATCCTATAAATTTTTCAACATCATTAGAAGGAAAATATAAAAATTCTTATGTGGTCCTCCAACATAAGGGATTAAAGTACACTTTTTTAAAAAAAATAAAATACTATGGTTTATGTTGTTGTTGTTTGTTTTGTTTTGTTTATATTCAGAGATATGGTTTGTATCTCCAGTGAACCAAGACTGGCTGCATGTTTGTGACAATACAGGTTTCCATCAACATTTTACAGTGATCATGTTGGTACTGAGCCTAAGTATTTGCTAAAAATAGTCAAATGTAATTGAAAAGTAAGTTTGGCAAATCATGCAAAATAAGTGCAGCCTCAGCAAATATTTCAGTAGAGAACTCTATGGACCAATTGTTCTAACTGTAGAATTGGTGAGTTATTGAAACAAGGCAGATGAGTTCTTCTGAATGGAGTTTGCAGAGTAATCATTAAAAGGCTCCATAGAAGAAGCTTCCTCATTCTGTAAGTGTCCTTAAGTCTGTTTATCATTAGTAATTCTCTGGACAGTTCAGACCTATGAATTCCTTTGGTTCTTGCATGGATAATTTTATAACCAACATTTAAATTTTGGATGAAGAGGGAAAATGCACAGAATCAACTAAACTTAATTTAGCTCATCTATCTATCCAGAGGAATCATTGAATATCACACCTTTTCTGATATGACTACTTATTCTTCAACAAAAATCAAACTTCAGAAATAATATTAATAATGGAACATCAACATCTACTACCAAAATAACTTACAAATGGGAGAGGTTTAATAACATCATTTTTAAAATGACTCTATTACCAAGAAAAGTGTGAATCACATGAGCGAATCTGTCCTACCAGTCAACTGAACTGAATGAAAACATCAATAATGCAAATCATGTTGTATGCTTATGTGGAAATAAGAACAGTGAAGAAAACTGTGCACCTTTGTAAAGTTGAAGTCAATTCAAAAAACAAGAAATGACTATGTCAAAGCATAAAAGTATTTAGAATTTAATTATTTATGTATCTGGATAAAGCGTAACTTAAATTTCACCTCTGTTGTGAAGACATTATTTTTACCACAGGTGATTCTTTCTATTTCAGAGCTCCTGACATCTTAAGTACATCCCATGTTATAACTTCTTATGCATATCTACTTAGTTCTATGAGACTTTATTTTTTTGAATATTGTTTGATTTATTCAGTCATTCGGTATATACCAGAGTTTTGAATCAGGAGCTCTTAACCACTAAGCCTCATCCCCAGCCTTTTTAATTTTTTTTTTTTTAATTTTGAGACAGGGTCTTGCTAAGTTGCCAAGGGCCTCACTAAATTGATAAGGCATTGAATGAATTTATACCCAGTTCCAGATGGTTGATTATGGTTCCTGCCTTTGGCGACTGTACAAATCATCTGGAGAGTATCTTTTTAAAAATTATTTTTATCTTCAAAACACAGTGCATGTGTAGGTTCAATAAATATTTTATAAATGATATTTTTATGTAAACATCCCTATCTTAGTCTGTTTGTACTTCTATAATAAAATACTTGAGACTGAATAATTTATAAGAATATAAATTTATTTACCCTTAGATACTTTTGTTATTATAACATTGGGTAAGAAAACTTTGTCTACCAGGTGTTCTAGGTACCCACACAAACTAGGAAAACCCTATTGTGCTGGAAGAGAAAAAATGTATAAGCACTTGAGTATTTGTTTCTTTTTCTTTCCTTCCTTCCTTCCTTCCTTCCTTCCTTCCTTCCTTCCTTCCTTCCTTCCTTCCTTCTTTCTTTCTTTCTTTCTTTCTTTCTTTCTTTCTTTCTTTCTGATTGATCTTAGGGGCCTCATACATGCTAGGTAAGGACTATACCACTGAGATACATCCCCAATCCACCCTTCACCATCTTGAATGGCCTTTTTTTCCCAATTGGGAAGAAAAGTCAAATGTTTATTTTTGTTGTACCTGCGACACCCTTTCCTTTCCAGATATAGCATAAAGTCTTGACTTTTAATTCTAACTTAAAATTCATTGTACTAGAATATTATATGCACATATTTTACTGTATATTTCTTAAAATTCTCTTCAAATAGTTTTTAAGTAAGAAAGTGACAGTATAAATATGTCAGATTTGCACATGTTAACCTCAGTACCTCAGGTTAACCATCAGCAAAAAGAAGCTGCATTAATTAGTTTTAATAGTAATAAAATGGGATTTAACCAATGTTCTTTGTTAGTCATACCAGAATTTTGTTTTTTTCCTTTTTTTTATTAGTTGTTCAAAACATTACAAAGTTCTTGACATATTTCATACATTTGATTCAAGTGGATTATGGACTCCCATTTTTACCCTATATACATAATGCAGATTCACAACGGTTACACATCCACTTTTTTACCTACTGCCATACTAGTGTATGTTGTATTCTGCTGCTTTTCCTAACCTCTACTATCCCCCCTCCCCTCCCTTTCCCTTCCCTCCCATCCCCTCCCTTCCCATCTTATCTCCCTACCCCATCTACTGTAATTCATTTCTCTCTCTTGTTTTTTCCCCCTTTCCCCTTACTTCTTCTTATATGAATTTTTGTGTAACAATGAGGGTCTCCTTCCTTTACCATGCAATTTCCCTTCTCTCTCCCTTTCCCTCCCCCCTCTCATCCCTGTTTAGTGGTGAACTTCTCATGCTCTTCCTCTCTATTCTGTTCTTAGTTGCTCTCCTTATATCAAAGAAGATATTTGGCATTTATTTTTTAGGGAATGGCTAGCTTCACTTAGCATAATGTGCTCTAGTGCCATCCATTTCCCTGGAAATTCCATGATTTTGTCATTTTTTAGTGCAGAGTAATACTCCATTGTGTATAAATGCCACATTTTTTTTTATCCATCCATCTATTGAAGGGCATCTAGGTTGGTTCCACAGTCTTGCTATTGTGAATTGTGTTGCTATGAACATTGTTGTAGCTGTGTCCCTATAGCACGCTCTTTTAAAGTCTTTAGGGAATAGTCCGAGAAGGGCAATAGCTGGGTCAAATGGTGGTTCCATTCCCAGCTCTCCAAGAAATCTCCATACTGCTTTCCAAATTGGCCTCACCAATTTGCAGTCCCACCAGCAATGTACAAGTGTACACTTTTGCCCACATCCTCGCCAGCACTTGTTGTTGTTTGACTTCATAATGGCTGCCAATCTTACTGGAGTGAGATGGTATCTTAGGGTGGTTTTGATTTGCATTTCTCTGACTGCTAGAGATGGTGAGCATTTTTTCATGTACTTGTGATTGATTGTATGTGCTCCTCTGAGAAATGTCTGTTCAGGTCCTTGGCCCATTTGTTGATTGGGTTATTTGTTTTCTTATTGTTTAATTTTTTTAGTTCTTTGTATACTCTGGATATTAGGGCTCTATCTTAAGTGTGAGGAGTAAAGATTTGTTCCCAGGATGTAGGCTCCCTATTTACCTCTCTTATTGTTTCTCTTGCTGAGAAAAAAACTTTTTAGTTTAAGTAAGTCCCATTTGTTGATTCTAGTTATAAACTCTTGTGCTATCGGTGTCCTATTAAGAAATTTGGAGTCCGACTCCACAGTCTGTAGATCGGAGCCAAATTTTTCTTCTATCAGATGCAGAGTCTCTGATTTGATATCAAGCTCATTGATCCATTTTGAGTTAATTTTTGTGCGTGGTGAGAGAAAGGGATTCAGTTTCATTTTGTTGCATATGGATTTCCATTTTTCCCAGCACCATTTGTAGAAGATGCTATCCTTCCTCCATTGCATGCTTTTAGCCCCTTTATCAAATATAAGATAATTGTAACTTTGTGGATTAGTCTCTGTGTCCTCTATTCTGTAACATTGGTCCACCCGCCTGTTTTGGTACCTGTACCATGCTGTTTTTGTTACTATTGCTCTGTAGTATAATTTGAAATCTGGTGTCGCTATACTGCCTGATTCACACTTCCTGCTTAGAGTTGCTTTTCGTATTTTGGGTCTTTTATTTTTCCATATGAATTTCATGATTGCTTTATCTATTTCTACAAGAAATATCATTGGGATTTTGATTGGCATTGCATTGAACCTATAGAGAACTTTTGGTAATATCGCCATTTTGATGATGTTAGTTCTGCCTATCCATGAACAGGGTATATTTTTCCATCTTCTAAGATCTTCTTCTATTTTTCTCTTTAGGGTTTTGTAGTTTTCATTGTATAAGTCTTTTACCTCTTTTGTTAGGTTGATTCCCAAGTATTTTTTTTTTTTGAGGATATTGTGAATGGGGTCTTTTTCCTCATATCCATTTCAGAAGTTTTGTTGCTGATATACAGGAATGCCTTTGATTTATGTGTGTTGATTTTATATCCTGCCACTTTGCTGAATTCATTTATTAATTCTAATAGTTTCTTTGTAGACCATTTTGGGTTGTCTAGGTATAGAATGTGCAAATAGGAATAATTTAAGTTCTTCTTTTCCTATTTTTATGCCTTAATTTCTTTCGTCTGTCTAATTTCTCTGGCCAGTGTTTTGAGGACTATATTGAATAGAAGTGGTGATAGAGGGCATCCCTGTCTTGTTCAAGATTTTAGAGGGAATGCCTTCAATTTTTCTCCATTCAGAATGATGCTAGCCTGAAGCTTAGCATAGATAGTTTTTACAATGTTGAGGTAAGTTCCTGTTATCCCTAGTTTTTCTAGTGTTTTGAACATAAAGGGATGCTGTACTTTGTCGAATGCTTTTTCTGCGTCTATCGAGATGATCTTATGGTTCTTATCTTTGAGTCTATTGATGTGGTGAATAACATTTAGTGATTTCCGTATATTGAATCATCCTTACACCTTAGGGATGAATCCTACTTGATCATGGTGCACAATTTTTTTGATGTGTTTTTGTATCCGATTCACCAGAATTTTATTGAGGATTTTTGCATCTAGGTTCATTAGAGATATTGGTCTGTAGTTTTCTTTCTTTGAGGTGTCTTTGTCTGGTTTAGGAATCAGGGTGATGTTGGCCTCATAGAATGAGTTATTTCTATTTCCTGAAATAACTTGAAAAGTATTGGTTTTAATTCTTTTATAAAGGTTTTGTAAAACTCTGCTGTATACTCATCCATTTCCGGGCTTTACTTGGTTGGTAGTCCTTTGATAGCTTCTTCTATTTCATACATTGAAATTGGTGTGTTCAAATTGTGTGTATCCTCCTGATTCAATCTGGGCAAATAATATTACTTAAGAAATTTATCAATGTCTTCACTGTCTTCTATTTTATTGGAATATAGGGTTTCAAAATAATTTCTAATTACTTCTGTGTTTCTGTAGCATCTGTTTTGATATTTCCTTTTTCATCTCGTATGTTGGTAATTTGAGTTCTCTCTCTTCTTCTCTTTTTTAGCATGGCTAAGGGGCTGTCAATCTTATTTATTTTTTCAAAGAACCAACTTTTAGTTTTGTCAATTTTTTCAATAGTTTCTTTTGTTTCAATTTCGTTGATTTCTGATCTGATTTTAACTATTTCTTGACTTCTGCTATATTTGCTGTTGTTTTGTTATTCCTTTTCTAGGGCTTTGAGATGAAGTGTGAGCTCATTTATTTGTTGGTTTTTTTTCTTTTTTTTTTGAGGAATGACCTCCAGGCAATGAATTTCCCTCTTAAAACTGCTTTCATTGTGTCCCCTAGATTCCGATATGTTGTGTCTGTATTTTCATTTGTCTCTAAGAATTTTTTTATTTCCTCCTTTATGTCTTCTGTAACCCATTGATCATTAAGTAACATATTGTTCATTTTCCATGAGTTGTATGATTTTTCCTTCCTTCTTTTATCGTTGATTTCCAGTTTCATTCCATTATGATCAGATAAAATGCATGGTATTATCTCCACCCCTTTATATTTACTGAGGGTTGCCCTATAGTATAATATATGTTCTATTTTTGAGAAGGATCCATGTGCTACTGAGAAAAAAGTATATCCACTTGATGATGGTTGATATATTCTATATATGTCAGTTAACTTAGGTTATTGATTGTGATATTGAGTTCTATTGTTTCTTTATTCAACTTGTGTTTGGAGGATCTGTCCAATGGTGAGAGAGGAGTGTTGAAGTCACCCATAATTATTGTGTTGTGTTCTATTTGATTCTTCAACTTGAGGAGAGTTTGTTTTATGAATGTCGCAGCACCATTATTTGGTGCATAAATATTGATAATTGTTATGTCTTGTTGGTGAGGTTCCTTTTAACAGTATATAATGACCTTATACCTTTTGATTAACTTAATCTTGAAGTCGATTTTATTTGATATGAGGATGGCCACCCCTGCTTGTTTACGAGGACCATGTGCGTGGTATTCACCTTCAGCTTGTGTATGTCTTTTCCAAATGAATGTGTCTCCTGGAGGCAGCATATTGTTGGATTTGTTTTTTTAATCCACTGTTACCAGCCTATGTCATTTTATTGGTGAGTTTAAGCCATTTATGTTTAGAGTTACTATTGATATATAATTTGTATTTCCAGCCATGTTTGATTATTTATCTTTTTTTTTTTTTAATTTGGTTTGTTTCTCCATGATTAGCTTTCTCCCTGTTCTCTGGCTTACTGAGGTACTTCCCACTGTTGGTTTTGGTTATTGTTTTTCATTTCTTCCTCGTGTAGTGTTTTGCTCAAAATGCTTTGCAATGCTGGTTTTCTGGCTGCAAATTCTTTTAACTTTTGTTTATCAATAAAGATTTTCATTTCGTTGTCATACCTGAAGCTTAATTTTGCTGGGTACAAAATTCTTGGTTGGCATCCATTGTCTTTCAGAGTTTGAAATATGTCCAGGATCTTCTCACTTTCAGTGTCTGTGATGAAAAACTCGTTGTTAACCTTATTGGTTTACCCCTGAATGTAATCTGCCTCCTTTCTCTTGAAGCTTTTAATATTTTTTCTTTGTTCTGTATATTGGATATCTTCATAACAATGTGTCTTGTCGTTGGTCTACTGTGATTTTGTGTCCTCTATGCATCTACAATTCGTACATCCATTTCCTTTTTCATGTCTGGAAAGTTTTCTATAATTATTTTATTCAACAGGTTGTCCATTCCCTTGGTTTGAATCTCTATGCCTTCCTCTATCCCTATGACTCTTAAGTTTTTTTTTTATGTTATCCCATATGTCTTGGATGTTTTTCTCATGATTTTTTACCAGCCTTCCTGAGTTGGCTAGACTCTTTTAAGATGATATATTTTGTCTTCATTATCTGACATTCTGGCTTCTACTTGCTCCACTCTGTTGGTGATACTCTCAATTGAGTTTTTAATTTGGGTTATAGTTTCCTTCATTTCTAAAACTATTGTTTGATTTTTTTATAATCTCTATCTCCTGATAAAGATGCTTATTGGCTTCTTTTATTTGCTTGTGTATTTCATTTTCAATGAGTTCTTTCAATATTTGAATTTGCTGTCCCATATCCTCTCTAAGATTCCATTCCATTTGTCTAAAGTATTCTTTGAGTTCTTTATTTGGCCATTTTTCTGATGCCTCTAGGTCCTCCTGTATATTTAGGCTGTACTGCATTTTTTGTACTCCTTTTCTTCCTTGCTTTTTCATGCTGCTTATGTTACTTCTTCCTCTGTTTGACTGCTACGTTACTGTTTACTCCTATAAATTAATTTGGTTTTGTGTGCCTCTGGGGTCTCTCTTTTGTGATGGGAGACTATGACTAGAGATGATGAGTTTTGTTGCACTTTAATGTAGATTCATTAGTTTCCTAAACTGTGTACTTATTCTGATGGCATATAGTGATCTGCGGTTTGGTCTTTGGACTTATATTTAGGTCGAATGATGTGATGGTATTGAGGTTAGTATCTCTTGCCAAACTTGGAAAGTTGCTCTACTGACGAGGGATATTAACAGGAGAATGGTCTGGAGTATTTGGGGAAAGTTAAGGTCTTGGTATCATTATATAACGCCTCGGAACATTGACCTATACATACTTAGTAAATTACACATAAACAGTGTCATATTGCTTGGGAGGAAAGGTATTAGAAGGAAAGGGAAGAAGTCACTAAAGAGAATGAGAGTAAACATAGAATTCAAGGAAAGGGTAATAAGGAAATTGAAAAGAAATGGAAAGACAAAAGAAAAAATAGAGAATAAAAGAAGAAAAAAAATTAAAAAAATAATGAAAAAATGTGATAGTACAAAATAAATAAATAATACAAAAAATATTTTAAAAAATTAAAAAAGAAAAAAAATAAAATTAAAAATTAAAAAAAAAATTAAAAATGCAGTCTTAGAGTTCGATTATCTTCTCTTCCAGTAGTTAGAGCTGCGCCCACCAGGCCAAGCTTCTCCTCTCAGTGCTCTGGAACCAATCACTGTGCAGCAGCTCCGCCTCCCCGACTGGGCGGGTCTCCACTCCTGAGTGTCTCAGACCATTTCTTGTGTCTAGTCACCTTGCCACTGGCCCCGTTCACAGGTGACTCTCACCACAGTACTGGCTACACGCCAGGTCTGCTGCTCACGGGAGCCCTATCTTCTTGAACAACTGGGAACCCTATCCCTGCTTGCCAATCCCTCAGCCCCTAAGGTTGTGGAGATTGGGGCTGAGAGCCCTCTTCGTATTTTGCTTGCCCTCTGGTAGCCATGCCCCCAGCAGCTGGTGCAAGAGACCTCATTTGTCTGCTCTGATGGGAGTGGTAGCCCGGGGATCCCGCGCTGCGAGTCCCGAGCCACTCCTGAATCCCTGGGTCTGACTATCACTCTCACGGGAGAGCTGGGAGGGGCCCTTGAGGTTTCCCCGCTGTGTGTGAGGGGGGCTAGGGGATTACACACCTGTCGCTGCTGGTATCAATGAAGTTATCTCCTCCTCCTCTTTTTGATGACGTCAGATCTCTGCCATGTTGGTATCCCATGCGAATGGCAGCATTTCGTTCCCTTTGCCGGGTGACCAAAGCAACAGGTGCGTCCTGACCGGCCATCTCAAGCCCCGTCTCAATCCTGATGCCACTGCCTATGAAGGCTCAGTTGGTATATACCTCCACAGTATTGAGCAGGACCCGGACTTGAGAAGCAGTTTCCATGGGTTCTTCAGCCCTGGGCCAGAGCAGTTTGTCTACAAGACACAGGCGAACAGGAGCCGGAATTCGGCCGCTCTGGGCTCCGTGTATGTTCTGATAGGAGCAGGCTCTGAGAAGCAGTTTCCGCAGGTTCTTTAGCATTGAGCCTGAGCAGTTTGTCTGAGAAACGCAGGTGAACAGCAGCCTGAAATTACCTGTTCTATAGCTGAATGAGCTGCAATCATTCAAAAACAGGTGATGGTGACATCAGCTTTCCAAGATGGTGGCCACTGGCTTCCTCGGTGATCTGACAGGTGTGGAGAACCGAACTGGACCACTTCCTTCCCTGTCTCAAACCCAGAATTCAGCATTGAGCACAGTGAGATCACAGCCAGCAGGAGCCCGCAGAATCCGCAGCTCTGTATCTTTGCATTGCTAGCTCGTCGTTTCCCAGTGCACGCCGCAGTCTCTAGCCATGGGCGATTTGCTGAATAAGCAGCTTGACCCTCTGTGCGGACAAATTGCTCGTGTTTGAGCCCCCGTAGCTGATCCTCGGGTGATGGAAATCCTTCCTCTAGGTTTTGGAGCACCCCAATTTTGCTGGAAATTCCTAAAAAGATAGCTTTTAGCCGTTCTAACTCGTCATTCTCCCGCACAGTGACACGGTACACGGGGGTGATGCACTCCCTTCGCCACCATCTTCCCCCCAGACCCAGAATTTTATAAATATTGTTTCCCCATTTTCTTCTGTATTTTAGTGAATGAAGCATCTTTTCAGTATTTGTACAGGTAGCTTCATGTCACTTCCCTCAGGTGCCTGGCTTTTTTCTAATTCTACCTTTAAATAAAGGCATTTGATTTTGGTCCTCTTGACTACCCTTTGTACTAATTTGAAAGTGCCAGTCCTTTCCCTTAATAATTTAAAATGAAATGTATTATCAGATAAAAAAAAAACTTACTCAAAAAAATTGGAAAACTTTTTTGCTTCATTTTTTTTTTTATTTTAAACATTAGAATTTTATTTATTCCAGTGGTCTAAACTTCCATTTAGTCTACTGGACTGATTTTTAAAAAGCACCATGAGAATTCACATATTTGAAAAAAAATTATCTAAAAGATTAAACAATACAGATAACAAATTTCTTACTCTCAAGATATGTGCAAATCTACTTTATATAAAAATTGACAATTTCAGAGAAGTGAGAATGAAGGTCAATGGACTCCAGTCTTAATAGGCTGGTAAATGACCACAGAGTAGCCTGGATAAGAAGAGCTTGTTTTTAGAACACTTCTAGCACACAGTGATGGTGCTGGCCAAGGACACATGTGTTCTTTGTAGGAAGGCCAGAAGAAGAGATTGTTGTAGCAGCTTGTTGACTTGTTTTCCTTTCTCCATCTTTGAGCCCTACCAATTTGACATATTTTATGTTGGTGCAAATTAAAACATGTCATTCCCCTGGTGAAAATATTTTAATAATTCCAAATTGTATTAAAAAAATGTCTAAACTACTTTACCAGGACTTTGGAGTTCTGCCTAATCTATTGCTCATGACCCTCCTCTGGTTTTTAACTCTTCAGTTTTATATTTAACTACTGTAAATTTTGTTCCCCACAGCTCTTAATCCCACCCACCAAACAAAAAGGACCTATTTTCAGTTCTGTAAAAACACATTCATGTCCTCATCATTTGGGTCTTTGCATAAGTTGCCTTCTCTGCCGGCCACACATCTGACTTCCATTCATGTCCTTTTACCCTGGTAACCCCGCCTCTTCTCTCAGGTAAACACTGTAATTTGTTTTCTAAGCAGTTATTTTAGCATCCAGGCCTAGGTGAGGCTCCTCCCCTGTGCCAATGCTGCACTTGAACTTCTCTCAGGCTGTACTGTAATTGTCATTTCAATTGTCACAGTCCCACTAATTAGGCTGTTCAGATTCACGAGGACTAAGATATTGATGTTGTTAATTCACTGCTATAAAGGACTGGACTGAAGATACTCCCAGTGAATATTTACAGGCTGAACAGATGAATACATTTTTTAAAAAATCAATGAAACAAATAAAATCTTTGGGGAAAAGAAGATAATATTGGTAAGAATCATAATTAGAAACAACAAGAAAAACTAAAAAAAATCCAAATATATATTCAAAGCATATTTTCTAAGGTGATATCTTTTTAATACCTCCAACATATCATTTGTAATTTATAGTATTGGATATAAAATACATTTTTGTTAAATTTTATTCAAATGTTGTCTACCTTATTGGAAGTTCTTAAGTGCTGAACCTGTGACCTGGTCATCTTGCAATTTCCTGTTATATCATCTGACATACTCAAAGCCCGGCACAGGAAGTTAAATTCTTGTTTCAACATTTAAAAGTAATTTCCTATATGTGAATCCATATGTTTGCTGTTAATGTTTATAAATGGTGCATAGACTTTTATAATTCTGTTTGCGTTTATGTTTGATCATCTCTTGGATCATAAGGTAAGATAGAGTACTCTCTGTGGAGTCACAGAAAGAAACGCCAGCAGGTGATCACTGTGGAATGAGTTACCCCAAGACTTCCCGCAGGCACTAGGATTTTAGCAGTTACTCCTCACAGTTACAATGAGTCTGGCACTGAACATATGCCCAATGACACATACGCTAAATATTCAACAAATACTAGAATCACCTGAGGGTTAAGGGCATTTGAATACACTGCATAATTTTCTACAAATATAGTGGAATAACAAAAATAAAAATAGCTTTGTGTTGCACTAAAAATTTCATTAAATAACTTCTTCATGGGAATACTTGCATTTATACTCTCATCATCTAATGCAACCCCCCACTTCTCACCACCTGCTCAGAGTGACCTAAAGGATCTTTGACCAGGTAAGAGATCCCAGCCCTTTGCCAGGTAGAATTCTCCAAGGATTCCTATCCCATTTCATGACAGCTGTAAGATCCCGCAAGACCTGTCTCTTGCCAGCCTCTCAGAAATCCAGTGATATGAGTTCCTTAGTAATTCTCTTTCTGTTCTTCATAGTATATATTACTGACTGAAATATGATCACATTTTAATTTGTATTTAAACATGTATTTACTATACATACCCATAAAATCTTCTCTCATTTACTGCTCTCTCCTTAGTGCCTACAAGTGACTGGCACATAGTAGATACCCAAGACATGCATTTAGTCAGGAAATGGATAACTTAAAACCTACATACGGCTGAAATGCAGGTATTTGCAGTGAAGACATAAATGATCATACTTGACATAGATTCAAAGATTATTAAAATATTGTTTTTATATTAACGGGCAAAAAGAAAACCATTAAACCCAATATTTATGATTTCTCAGAATTATAATAAAATATGCATATTAGACATTTTATCACACTTACTAAAACAAAATAACCATGTACTTGTTTACATGAACTTAAAGATTATTTGTTGAGGATGTTCAATAAAATTATCTTTCATTAAGTCAATTAGAATGGTAAAATATAGAATCTGCATTTATCTTTTTCCTGGTCTATTAATATATCTTAGACTGAGTAATTTTCAGATAACAGAATTTACTGTTTAAGTTCTGAAGATTGGGAAGATTGAGATAATTGTGCCAGCAGGTTCTGTGTCTTCTGAGGAGCATTCCTCACAGATGGCACCTTCTAGCAGTGCCCTTATATGTTCAAAGGAACAAACACTCTTTTCCCTTCTTTTAGAAGCCCTTGTGATTTAATCACTTCCCCAGAATCCCTACTTCTTCACACTGGGGATGAAGACTCAACATCAATCTTGGGTGGGCATGAACATTCAGACCATGGTGCCATTGAGTTCTAAAAACATTGGATTGGGGTTTTCTTTTCTGTTTCATAAATATTTTCACATAAAAGTTTAATCTGTCTGAGGATACTTGGCCTGATGTTTTCTACTTACTGATGTCTTTTCTTGCTGAAGTTGTTCTGTTAAGTCAATAATAAGCAAATTGTTTTTACTAAAACTCAGGCCACACATTTTATTTCCTAGAAAACAAGACATTTATTGCCTGGAAGACACACATGAAGACAGTTTTTCCAAATTATGTGGGCTCTGTTTCTAGTTAGATACTTAAGCATAGTAAGTTGTGCTTAAATTAGAAAAGGGAAAAAATGGTGGAGAGAACTTGTTAAAAGTTTTTATATTAATTCTACTTCTTGTTGGTAATATGTTGGCATATATTATAATATTGGATTTTGCTTTTTTTGCTAGAATGCTGAGTGCAGCTTCAGGAATATGTGAAGGGACAGAAAAGCATAGTTGAGAAGTGACTCATAATTTAGATAACATAGATTCAGTTTTCGGTTCTTACCAATTTGCATCATCAAGATAAGTAACTTAACCCTTTGAATTTTAGTTTCCTTATGCAGAAAAAGGAATATAGAGGTGTCTGCCACCATATAGAGTGGGCCAAATGAAATAATGCATTTTAAAATGACTGGAACAAATCCTATAATGTACTAAGTGAGAGGAATAAATGTTAGTTCTCATAAACCCTGTCATCATCTCTGCTATGGTTCAGGTATGGTTTAAGTAGCCCCATGACTCATGGTTGATACCTTGGTTCATATGGTGACATTATTGGGAAGGACTGGAACTATGGAAGGTAGAGCCTAATAGAAGGTCCTTAGTTAACTGGGAGGTGCCCTTAAAATATAGTCCTCCTGGGAATTCCTTGAAAGTTTTTGCAGTAAGTTTGGCCCCACCTAGCTCTCTCTGCTCAGGATTAGACTTGTAGTTACTTGATCTGACACATGATCATTCCTCACCCAAACTGAGGCAATGTAATGCCCTGACCTTGAATTCCGAAAGTGTGAGCTAAATAAACCCCTTCTCTTTATAAATGTAGCTGCCTTGGGGATTTTGTTGTAGTGACACAAATCAGACTAGTACAATCATATTTATCAATATTATTTCAGGAATTAAATAGATATTGCAAACACAGATATTGTTTGATGAG
Source organism: Urocitellus parryii (assembly GCF_045843805.1). Taxonomy (NCBI): domain Eukaryota; kingdom Metazoa; phylum Chordata; class Mammalia; order Rodentia; family Sciuridae; genus Urocitellus; species Urocitellus parryii. Next base: position 71,177,724 of record NC_135539.1, on the reverse strand, counting down.
ATGTTACAGGATAAAGAAAATTGTTCTTTTATGAAATTTCATTATAATAAACATAGTTGAAATACAAAATTGTTTTCAAGATTCATGGACACTTTTATTCAGGCATTGATAAAGGTGATAGAAAATTGATGGACTATGAAAATATTTTTGTTGGACAGTATTTTCCATTAAATAAAATTTGTTGCAATTGTATTAGCAATTTATTAAATTAAGAACCATTAGTAGCAATACATAAGAGAATATAGCTAAGGCAAAACCGTTTATAAGGAAATTTCTTAGAGCTAATTTTTATTAAGTTTTTCAACTGGCCCAAAGATATTACACATAAAGTTAATATTTTAATGTAAATCACATTAGCTGATAAATTGTATGTCTAAAGTTCTTAGTTATATTCAGTATTTATGGTAATTTTTTGTTGGCCAAAAGTAACAAAAAAACACACCATTATAGAGCTCTGTGAAAGAATGAAGATGTGAACTTTAGACATGACTAAATATATGGATTATTGATAAGGAGTCTCTATCCCTACTTAAAAATAACCATTTGGTAAAAAAAAATTTGATTTGCTGATAATTAATTCATTTAAATGATAAATTCAGTTTTCAGCATGGAGAGACTAATTTAACTTTGAAATGTTGCTTTTATTTTTTTCAAAAGGAATGCTATATTTCAATTTTATTCTCTACTGAAATTGATAAAGTTTAATTTACACTAATACAAATAATAATTATTAGTATTATGTATATAGGAATTCATTATGTAATAGTTTTTTTATAGTATATCAGTTTGAATTATCAAATGAATATTGTAGTTTTCAAAGAAGAGAAATTCGAGAGGGAAGAATCACTATGGGTTATGAAAATGTCAAGTGGCAAACTTAAAATTTGGGGAAGGCAGAGGCTTGGCTCAAACTATGACATCTCTATTATCAAGGACTGAAAGAAAAAAAAATGCACATACTTTAGAAAGCCAAGGCAAGTTCTGAAAATATGACACAAAGAAACCTACAGTAAAGTGCAAAATACTCTATAAGACTTATTACTCTGGAAAATCTAGGGGACAAAAGAATAAAAAGAAGACAATTTCCTTAGTAGTTATTAAAATATGTACCAGTTATCAAACTGTGAGATTGGACCTAGAATGGATGTACAAACCAACTCAATGGAATAGAAAATTCAGAAGTAGAAATAACTATAAAGTAAAGGTGATTTTTCAAAATAAATGGAAAAACAAAGATGATTTACTACATGAGGTTGGGCAACTAGTAATCCATTTAGAAAAATCATTAAAATTAAGTACACCTTCCCATTTAAATTCTAGATTAAAATTAATTTTGGAAATATAAAAATTTATAAAAGATATTTTAGTAAGAGCTCACAGTAAAAACACATGTAGTAAGAATGCATTTTTTGAGAGTGACAGAGACTATTCTTGCTCACTAACCTATGTGAGAGTCCCCATTTCAAAGACTGTCTTGTGGTCAGGTAGCCATCTGAGTGTGAGAAAGGAAATGTGCAAGGTCCAGGTCTAACTGATCAGGGGACACTATATAGTCCTTGGTGCATGCCCTTCCTTCTATTAAGCAGTAAGAATACATTTGGTGGAGTTTTTACTTAATACAATCTGAATGATATTATGGTCCTTTTGAGCTAAGTCTGTACGGGGAGGGAAGAAACATCAAGAGATGTGTGTGTTGGTGTCCAAATTTAATAAGATATTAAGAAATACATATGAATTCCAACAGAAATGCAAAGAAATAACTGTTCCAAAATTGAGGTCTTGGAGGATTAAAAATGTCTTAGTGATTGGATTTTTAAAAGTTTTGAATGCTAAAGGTAGAAAAAGATTCAAAGTTTAATTATATGATTCAAGTCAATGATTAGATTGAAGGTCAGTCCTATTTATGACTGATTGCCTCGAAACAGTTGTCTTTAATTTAAAAGAGATTAAGAAAAAAAAGAAAGCAAGAAATTGTTATAGGAGGGTAAAGTAATAGAGAAGATGAAAGGGCTTGTCACAGTTCGATCTTCACATGTGATTCTAGAATATTAATTTGATTAGAAGAAAATACTTGGGTTTTAAGAGAATATATTGCTAATGAACTCAAGAACCCAGACTAAAAATAGCTTTAATTTGCCAAGACTTAAAAATAACTTCATGCCACTACCTCATTCCATCTACAAAAATTAAGATTGACCAAAGACTACCACCTAAGAGCTAAAACTATACAATTCTCAGAAAGAAAAAAGAAAAAAAAAAAAACAAAGAATGTACACCTTCTTCATGATATCAAACTAGGCAATGATTTCTTAGAAATGAGACCAAAAGTACAAGCAAAGAAAGAATAAAAATCAGGTAGGATACATTTCATCAAAATTTCAGTTTTTTGCTTTAGAAAATGCAATCACCAAAGTGAGAAGACCAAATGTATGGGAGAAATTCCCAAATCCTATCAGGTAAAGAACTAATATCCAGAACACTTTCAGGATTCCTATAATTTTAGAATAAAATAACAACCTGATTTAAAAAGTATCCAAAGGAATTGAATAGTTATTTCTCCAAAGATGATATACAAGTAGGGAATAAACACAGGCAAGCATGCTGAATACATTTAGTTATTAGGGAAATGCACATCATCGCCACAATGAGATAACCATGTCCCATACACTAGAATGGCTAGAATAAAAAAGAGGAATAATAGCAAATATTGACAAGAATGTGGAAACCTGGGAACCCTGATAGATGGTTTGTGGCAATATAAATTGGTATAGACTCTGTGAAAAGGAGTTTGGCAAATCCCTAAAAAGTTAAACGCAGAGTTATGAAATGACCCAAGAATTCCACTCATAGGTACATACCCAAGAGAGCAGATATACTTCCACACAAAAATCTTTACATTTGATTTTTATTCTTTCATTGCTTGTATTTTTGGTCTCATTTCTAATAAATCATTGCCTAGTTTGACATCATGAAGGTGTACATTCTTTTTTTTTTTGAGAGTTGTATAGATATTGTTTCACACAAAACTCTTCTACACAAACGTTCATGGGAGCATTATTCTTAAGAGGCAGAAAGTAAAGCAGGTCACTGATAAGATACTTCTGTATCCCAGGATTTTGAAAGTCTGAGGCAGGAGGATAGCAAGTTTGAGGCCAGCCTCATTAATTCAGCAAGAATCTGTCTCAAAGAATAAAATGAATTGGGGATTAGCTCATCTAGTGGTAGAATGACCCTGAGTTTAGTCCCTAGTACCACCTCCCTCTCAAAAAGTAAAAATAATTTAAATGCATATCAATCAATATTTAGAAAACCAGAATGTTTTATATTGCTTAAAGGTATTATAATCTATCTATCTATAAAAAAATTTAAAGTACTTGTACATTCTACAACATAGATCAATCTTAAAAATGTCAAACTGAGTGACAAGAATCCATGCACAGAAGGATATAATATAGGACTATTTATAAGAAATATTCAGAATAAACAAATCTATAAAGATCAAAATATGTTAGTGATTGCCAGAACCAAGGAGAAGGGAGAATATGGGAAACCAATGGTGAATACAGGGTTTCAATTTGAAGTGTAATGTTCTGCAAAGCAATAGTGATGATAGTCACACAAATTTGTAAATGAACTAAAACCCAATGAATTGCACTAATCTAATAATGGATTTTCAACTGCTCTACTGCAACACAATTGATATGCAAAAAATATACATATCTAACATATACAATTTGATGAGTTTTGTCATAGGCAAATGCCTATCATCATATCATTACCACAATCAAAGTAATAAACATACCCATCACTTCCAAAGTTTTCTTGTGTCCTTGTGTGTTTTTATATGGAGTATGTTTTCTGTGGGGCGTGTGTGTATGTGTGCACATGCGATTATGATAAGAATATAAGACACAAGATATATCCTCTTAACCTATTTTACGTGCATGTTACCAAAATCTCCGTCCTTGTTCTCAATAGAAATTCAATAATAAAGACAAAGTTTTGAGGAAAAGGGAAAAAATGGTTTTTATGCTTTACTAGCAAAGGACAAACAAGGAATTCCTGTCCCAGAGACTTGTGATTCAATTCTGCCCTTCCGGGGAGCACAGAGGATTTATAGAAGTGAGGTGTTGTAATTCACTTGTTAATTTGGGAGATAGTCATTTATTAGCTCTTCTGCTGCCATTCTGAGGTCTGAATTACTTCTTTCCTCTTCCTGAGGTGGTGTATGCTCACAGACAGCAGCAAAGAATGGGAAATAAAGATAATCCTTGTAGGGAGTAGGAGTGGGAGAAGAGATAAAAAGAAAAAAAATGTCCATTTTAAAGTTAAGCCTCAGTGGGAGAGAAGCAAGGGCTTTATTCAAAGCATGAGGTGGACCAGTTACATGCACATGAACATTTTGTTAACTGTAGGTGCAATGTCACGCTGCACATATATAGGACTTATTCAACTTGCATGACTGAAACTTCATACCCTCTCAGCAATCTGTCCTTTTCTCCTGGGCCCCTGGCAAACACCATTCAGTTCTCTGATTCTGTGAGTTTGACAAGTTTAGATTCTTCATTTAGGGGAATCATGCAGTATTTGTCTTTCTGTGACTCATTTATTTTACTTAGCATACCCTCCAACTTGTCACAAACGGTGGGATTTCCTCTTGTAAAAGAGTGAATGATATCTCATTGCCTGTATAAAACACATTTCCATTATCCATTCATGTGTCAGTGATGCTTGGGTTGCTTCTGTACCTTGACTACTGTGAATAATGCTGCAAAGAAAGTGAGAATACAGGTAAATACGGTCAAGATCTTGATTGTTAATTCTTTTGAATATCCACCTAGAAGTGGAATGCCTGAGTCTGTGGTAGTTCTGTTTTTATTTTGAAGAGCCCCCTGTTATTTTCCTTAGTGGCTAAGGAAATTGTATATTTCTAATATAAAATAAATCATTTTAAATTCCTGACAGTATGCAGGTTCCAGTTTCTCCACACTCTCACACACATTCATTATCTTTTTTTCTTAATAATAGCCATTGAATAGGTTTTAGACGGTATCTCTTTGTGGTGTTAATTCGCATTTTCCCAATGGTCAGTGATGTTCAGTATTTTTTCACATACCTGCCAGCAATTCATACATCTTCTTTTGAGAAAGGTTCTTTGCTTATTTTAAAATCAATTTAGTTATTTGTGTGTGTGTGTTGTTGTTGTTGTTGTTGTTGAGTGTTTAGAGGCTTCTTAAAAGAGTCGATTTGATGTTATGTGAATTACATTTTCACTGTTAAAAATCGAAAATTATTTCCTGATCTTTTTCATGAACAGGAGGTAGCTACTGGGATTTAAAAGCCATTTAACCTTAAGCAGAATAAACAAGAAGATTGAAGTTCAGTGATCATGCTTTCCAATGTCTCTACCAACTCCATCTGAGCTAACTTAGAGAGTAAGTACTGAAACTGACTATGGACACCAGAGAAAAGATAAGTAGTGATGTAGGTAAAGGCACCCAGTACACCATAGCACACAGGGGCAAGTGAGAGTTCAAATCTGAGTCACTGCCCACTCCCAAACCATTTGCCCCATGCATGTGTTTGTATCTTCCCCAAATAAGAGGTGCCACTTTAACACTAATATGAACAATGTAGGAAAAGGAGATAGCTGCTCTTTCAATACCAGGTTAATATTTATTTTCATATCAAGAGAATTATTATAATTTTAAAATTGCATTCTAGCAATTGAGATGAATACTTATATATTGTTCTAAAATGACACTTAGCAATAATTCATCAAAATTAATTACCTAAATAAATAGGTCAGCAAAAGAAAAAGGGGAGTCAAAATATACATAAATATAAATATATTACATGTATAATATATATGTATGGATTTTAGAATAATCTGTTTTCAGGTCTTTTGATACAACAAGTGAATATATATATGTATATATATGCATATATACATAAAACATATATATATATGTATATATTTATAGTTTTTTTACAAATAAATGAAAAAAATTGAATGTGTAAACCAGTTTCTAGGTTTTAAATTTGATATGTGCAAGAAACTAACAGAGCACTCCAGATGTCAAAATCAATTACAAAATATCAACTTATACTGTAAATGTTAAGTCTAATATGAAATATTATAGTGTGTGTATATATGTATATATATACATATATATAGTAAAAATGTATATATATATATGTATATGTATATATATGTGTATATAGCATTTTTGCCATAAACTTTAGATTAAGACTAAAAATTTACCACTTTAGACATAATAAATTGCATCTTTTTACACATTGTGTTTAATTAATCAATTCTAATATTCTTATTTTAATCTTCTATATTTTTCTTTTTAAACAAAATCAGGACAAATGTGAAAATAAATTATTCAACAGTTTTGCCAGACTGTCAACAATTCACTTAAAAAGATGTCAATCCTTGTGGTAGGCAAATATGCTGACCACAGTTCTATAGAGGTCATCTCAGATTACCAAAAACAATTTGAGGTGTTAATATGCAAAGTATGAAGGTGTGAGTTCTTCAACTGTCAAAGCAAATGTTACAGCTAAATATATTCTGATTGAGATGGAATGGGAAAAAATGCAACTTTGTGTGGATATCTATGATACTGAACAGAAAAAAATGTTTTATATGTATCAAGGATTATTAAAGCGACCTATGGCCTTCAAAAATAATTTGATGATAAAATTCTATGAATGATTTAGGGTAGAAAAAGAAAAATGATTAAAGTTATGTATTTTAATTGAACAGGCCAAAAATTTTACAAAGGTTAAAGTGTAACTGCAGTGCAGCTAGCAAAATCATTGCTACCTACAGTGTTTTGACACACTTTGTTATGGAATATTAGTACAGAAAATGTTGCTTTTAATGTCAACAGGAAAAGTTGCCTTATAAAAATGTAATTTTAATGATCTACCTGAAAATTTAAAGTTTGCTACATTGCCATCTTCAATATGTGATTTTTGTATCAACAGGATGTAACTGGTAATAACAGAAGTAAAAAAAAAATCTTTTGGTGTTCTTATGTAGCTCAGATAGAAAAGCTTTCAACGTGAAAAGAGAGAATATTGAAACTTAGAATTGGGTGCTCTGATTGTAATAGGAGCCAAACACACTATCTTGGCAAAGCTGGGAGGGCTTCAATAGAGAAGAAAAATGCATTCTTCTGGAGAAACACTTTCCAAGCTTTCCTTCAGTTTTTATCACCAAGCAAGGAATGCTGAATTTTTGCAGCAGGGGGAGGGGGATTTTTTTATTTATTTGTTTTAATTCATTATACATGACAGTAGAATGCACTTATATACTTTGATATATCATACATAGATGGGATATAATTTATCATTTTTCTGAGTATACATATTATAGAATCACATTGGTCATACAGTCACATACATACATACAGTAATAATGTCCATTTCATTCTACTGACTTTCTTATCCCCACATCCCCTGCCTTCCCCTCCTTTCAACCTACTCTAAGGTAATGCTATTTTAGGGGTGCATTACAATTCTTCATACACATATATACCACATTTTTTATTTTTGTTTGTATATAAAGTATGTTGACACCCAATTCAAGTCTTCATACATGTACTTTGTATAATGATGTCCATCACATTCTACCATCCTTGCTAATCCCCTGTCCCCTTCCTTTCCCTTCCATCCCTCTTCCCTATCTAGACTTCATCTATTCCTCGCATGGTCTCCCTCCCAAACCCACTATAAGTCAACTTCCCTATATCAGAGAAAACATTCAGTATTTTTTTATGAGGGATTGGCTGACTTCACTTAGCATTTAATAATAATGACTAACTAATGTAATGAGTGCTTTCTGAAAATAAGATGTTATTGGAAAATGGATATTTTAGTAAAATAATATTAGTAACCTGTGAATAGTTATATATTCTCTGTCCAGCATTTGAACACATAACATTGCCTACAATGGGGACTGACATTAGAGTGCTCAGTGAGACATTGTTTTTGTTAAACTGAACAACCTAAAAATATGAATTTAGTTTTAACATACCTACATTAAATGAAAGACAGCTTTTCAAACCAATTTATGAAGAAAAAACAATCTTATACATTTCAAATTGACTTATATCAGAGGAAACAGAAGAACAACTGAAGGAAAGCAAATTGCAAAAGAGAGAAAAGCATGAAGAAAAGGTAGTGCTATACTGATGTGGAAAATTAAGACATGGAACCTGGATGAAAAATTCTTCCACAATGCCTATGAAAAATAATTTCCATTGTTTCCCAAAGCATATCAAATTTGATTCTGTAGAATGTGTTATATATTATCTAAAAAGTATAATTTTCATGTTCAGAAGGGATAACATGGATTTCATTAAAAATATTAAACACAATTTTAGTTTACCACAGCAATACACAATATGCCTTCAATGGTCTAATAGACATGGCAAATCTTGAACAAGAAGATATAATAAATAGCATCTCCAAAATACATACTATGATTACCTTAGCAAAATAGTGTTTTACAAGAGTCTCTTTAAAAAATGATGTGGCCTTAAAATGCCCATTTCTGAAAGTGGTGATGGTTTTTCTCATTTTCAAGTAAACTAAAGCACAGTGGACAAATATTCTACATACAAATGAGAAAATTATGGAAATGAATTGTAACTTCAAAATTTAAAGCCCTATCATCTTTAAAGAAAGCAAAATAGTCGTGTGGACTTAGATACATATTTTGTAAATATTGCAAAATTTTAATTTTCTCTTTATATAATAAAAAAAGAAAAAGCTGCATGGATACATGTAATGTGTACATGGGGACACACAAAATATAGACGTACAGTTATGTAAGATGCAAATTAAAATTAAAAAATCAATATAAACTGGACAGTCTGTCTTAGCTATCAAAGAAACATTATTAGGCAAAACCTAACAACTTCATATGTCATTAGAGATCAATATGTTCTTTAGGATTCAATTTTTTTTTATAATACTTCAATATGTTACCTAGGATTTCTGTAAAATTGTCTTTGTTATTTCTTACCCTCATCTTTTGATTCCAATTTTGCTTGTCTCCTGCCTTGGCACTATTATTCATTCTACCATCTGTACTAAAATTGATAAGAAACATAGAACACCATCCTTGATACTGAAGATGTGCTGCTCATACAGGGGAAATGTATACCTGCAGTCTTGAAGATACAAAGTGAAACTACGGTGTAATATCAGTAGGCAAACAACTTAACTGGTTTATTCAACACACTAATTCGTAAAGCTTCCTGGACTGCATCCATTAGGACAAATATTCCATTACCATTTCTCTGTGGTATGGAACTCCAAGGTCTGGTTCATGTGACCCCATCCTCTTGCATTTTTCTGCTCAACTTCTGTTAATTTCTAATCCAGAGTTGCTCCTTGAAAACCAACAGCAGAAGGTCTCATTTTTTAATAACCTTTTTTTGAGAGAAGTTCTAAGTTCATAGCAAAATTGAATAGAAGATACAGAGAATTCCCATAAAACTCCTTCTCCCACACAGAGATTGCCTCTTCCACAATCAACATAGATGAGTATAGTATATTTATGACATCTGCCAAACCAACACCAACACATTGTAATGGCCAGAGCTCATAGTTTACATTGAGGCTCATTCTTGGTGTTGTACATTCTATGGGTTAAGACAAATTTATCATGACATTTATCTATATGTATAGTATTATACAAAATATTTCACTTCCCTAAAATCCTCTGTGCTCTATTCATCCCTTATATATGTTTGCTTATACACATGGTATCTATTATATATGTTCCCAAAAAAAGGTAATTTTCTCCTCATATAAATGTACTGATAATATTATTGTAAAGTATTAAGTACACAGCACTTTTAATAACTTTTTTTCCCAGAAAGTGGGAACTAGGGATTGAGTGCAAGGCTTTATGCATGCTAGGCAAGCACTCTACTACTGAGCTATGTCCTCAGTCCTTATTAAATTTTATTTTGACATGGGGTCTTGCTCAGTTGCCCAGGCTGGACTTGAATTTTCTATCCATCAGCCTTAGCCTTTTGAGTAGCTAGGATTACAGATTTGTGCCAGCACACCCAGCATTCTAAATTATAGCTAATATAGAACATAATATGTAAAGCACATCCTACTCCAAATATGCAAAATTATAAAGATAAAATAAAATTTAAAGACTTAGGGATTTCTAGTCCCAGACAAGATGGAGTAACAAGGACCAAATATAATGCTCACACAAAATATAACTTCAAATAAAAAAAAAATCAATGTGAGATAACAACATCTTTCAGATATTGAACAATAGACAGAATAGGACTGTGATTTCTCTGAAAGAAAGTAAAAAGGTGATGGCTTTCTTGCTGAAGCACCTTCTAAGCTGTAGGGCAAAGGTGGGAAATCCCATAGAACTCAGCAGACAACATCTGAGATGGAAGAAATTGGAATTTGTGGAGAACAAGCCAGGTAGAATTTTCAGGTAGATATATCAGAGAGAAGCAAGTTTTATACAGATCTCAAAAGACCAAAAATAACTTTTATACATATCTGCAAAATATCCCCTGGTTGGTGAGTACTAGATCATGATGCTTAATTGAATCACATAGAATAAAGCGGGGAAAATGTTATAAGATAAACAATTCCTAGAACTCAAAAAAGTTAAAATTAATTATAGTTCTGGCCAGTAAGTGTGTAGTATATCCAAATATGTTCTAGGCTTCCCTAGAAACTACATTTTTAAAAATATGTAATTTTAAGTGTTTTTTAAAAAGATCAAGTGGATCTCAAGTCACATAACTGAAAAACTCAGTATTTTTTCAAGTTAGATAGTAAAATTCATACTCCACCATGTAACTATCTGGCACCCAAAAAAGTTATTAGAGTTTTCAAACATGGAAAAATTAACCATAAGAAGTACAGACCCAGTCTACATTACTAGACACAGAAATATCCAAAATGATAAAATTATCAAATCCAGGATATATAACTACTATTAGATTGATTGATAGATATAGATAGGTACATAGATAGATACATAGATATAGATAGGTTGATAGACTTATTGACAGGAAGGATAGAGAGATATACATAATAATGAGAGAAATGACACATGCAAACAGTCTGAACTCCCAGATTTGAAAATATATTTAAACAAATAATACTTTAGATGAGATAAATAGGTAACTTATCAAGGAAGAAAAAAAAATCAGTGAACTTGAAAAATTTTAGCCTTAAAATTAAGCAAACAAAATGATCAACAACAACAACAACAAAAAACCTTGTTGTATAATCACCCACTTCAATATGTGAAAATAGAGTCTCAGAAAGCCAATAACCATATGAAAAACCTGAAAGTAGAAAAGCACATATTCACAGTACGTAGAGAGAGGAATCTATGGGGAAATTGTAAGCATAACTACAGATTTCTCATCAAAAATTATGTACTCCAAAAGACAATGAGTTGATACCTTTAAAGTACTATAGGGAAAAAGGATCTTGTCAAGCTATAATTCTAAATTTAACAATAAGTACTTCAAAACAGAAGAAAATTCCTTAATATGTAGACAACACAAAAGTAAAAGGAAGTTTAAGTAGGAAATCAGAATAATAGGACATAGTAATATAATTTCTTTAGGAGTAAGGAAAATTATGCCAGATAAAGACTTGAATCTAAGCAAGGCATAAATAACATTGGGGAAAATATATGCATAAACATACATATTTATTAATTAAAAAACAATAGAAAGGAAATAGAGAGTCTAAAGCAAATAACACACACAAACACACACACACAACAATCATACAGAAAAAAATATACTACTGAAATAGTACAAAGGACAAAAATGAAAAAATAGAAACATTCTGTTATAGCTCCCATTATACATTAAGTGAAATAATATTTGAGGGTAAACTTATTTGGCTTTCTAGATAATAAACCAATATTAGACACATAATGGAATCACTAAGTTGTCCAGTTAATTAAAAAAAGCACTAAAAGAGCAAAAATTAACAAAGATGAAATTGTTTTAAATAAATAGAAAAATGGTAATTTTTAATAAAATGATATCAAAATGTAATTTTCTAGGACACTCTCATTAATATGCAAAAATGGTCCAAACAGGTTAGAAAATATCAATACCCAACTAAATGCTTCCAATGAAAAGTTCATTTAACTTAAAAATTAAATAAATTTATGGCAAAATATATACATTACTAGTCCCAAGAAAGTTAAACCTGCTAGTCTAGTATCAGAAAAGCATACTTAAAAAGGAATAGTACTAGGATAAAAGATAGCATTTTACCCAAGAATCCAGTCTGTAAGAACACATAACAATCATAAATGAGCATGTGACCAAGAAGACTACATATTCCAAGGGGAAATCAAGCAACATCACCAATTGATGCTATAGAAATCAGGTAGACAAATAGCATTTAGGGAAATTTGGATAGAATTTTTCTCAAAACTTTAGTGAGCTGAATTTTAGCTAGAGATAATGGCAAATATATATATAAAAATTTAAGCAAAATTTGAACAGAAACCATTAAGTCAACTACAATCAGACAGTTTCCATTTAGTAAATCACTTCTTAGGAAATATTGCCTGTCTGTCAGGTTAGTTTTCCCCTAGCAAGGAGTATGTTTTATGAGAAAATGAAATTAGGTAAACTTTGAAAGGCAGCTAAAGCAATGTGTATTTGTGTCTTTTTAGCTATCTTAAGATGGTAGAACCAAACTCAAAGTACCTTCATAGTCTCATCATAGATTATTCATTCATTTCCTCCTTTACAAAACCACGGGTGATCCTCTTTCTTATGACAGGCACATAGGATTCCTAGCATGACAATCATGCCTAGCCATTCTAAAGCGGTTGCCAGAAATAAAACAGAGAAAATGGAAAGAAAAATGAAGGTGATGTCTTTATGAATAGATGACACACTATCAATTCTGAATAGAGAGGTCTCACTCTCCTCTGGGGTTATGGGAATACAATCTCAAATTATGGAGAAATTTTTGATGAGCTATATAAATGTCCTATTCTTTAACAATTGCCTATTTTGGAAGAGTTGGGGGGAAAACAAGCATAATGAAACAATGGAAGAAAAAAGAAAAGTTTTATACTTTCTGGGAGACTTAATACATTTTATCATCTCTATCTCTCATAATGATGTTATTCTTTATGAACCCAACTAAAGAAACATCTTGTAATACAAATACCAGGTTTAGCATGAACATTTAATTGCCTTTCATTCTTGCAAATGTATTTACAACAGTCTTGTAATTCAAAGATACAATTAGAATGCTTGTCTTCATTCTTTTGAAAAAAGGTCATATTTCTGGCAGAGAGAAACTATAATGATTTTGCTTTCTTTACCCCTCTGTACTTATAATGTGTTTCACCTTGTACTAACATCTAATTGCAAATAAAACTCTCTTTTTGAATATATTATGGGTCAGAAAATTGATTGGAAAATAGATTCTTTTCTTTTTATAATTTTTATAGTAGATGTACACAATGCCTTTATTTTATTTTTATGTGGTTCTGAGGATTGAATCCAGTGCCTCACAGGGGCTAGGCAAGCACTCTACCAACTGAGCTACAGCTCCAGTCCCAGAAGATGGATTCTTATTGGTAAATGCTATATTGAAGAATTGCCCAAACTTTATATCTACATAAAATTCTTTTATAAGAAAAAATTCACATAGAACATGACTTAGAAAATTAATACATGTCGTAAAAGGAATTTTTTTAGATGGTTAAGATGCTAATATTCCCATATCTCATTATTTTAATACTATATCTGTGGTTTCCTGTGAGATTTTTTTTTTCAAATTTAAAAATAAACCACAAAAATGTGAGTTTCTGCCTATGTAATTATGATGAAATAGCTTTAAAAATGATTCCATTCATTCCACATGAAATAAATTTGTACATATAAACTGCATGCATATGAATTGAGAAGAGAGATAATTTTTGATAACTTCTACATTTCAGATATGCAGAAATTAAAATATATTTAATTAACTTTAAAGAGTATTTTAATATTTATCAATAAAGACAAAGTATTATAATCACCTCAAATTTTTGAAAAAGCATCTAATCCAGAGAGAATGTGAACATCTATCATATTAAGTTATCAAGCCAGCAGGTAAGAGAATAAAAATCTATTTTTAAATGTAAGGAAATGTTTACTTTTAACAGAACCTTTCAATAAAATATGACAATTGGTTCAAATAAAAGAAAAAACAAGTTAACCAGGGCATGGTTCATCATATCCAGAAATGTGATAAAATATCAAGAAGCTCAAGATGGAGGGTTGGGGTTGTGGCTCAGCAGTAGAGTACTCACCTAGTATGTGTGAGGCACTAGATTCAATCCTCAGATATATATATATATATATATATATATATATATATATATATATATAATAAAGTTACTGTGTCTATCTACATCTAAAAGGTGTTTATAAAAAGAAAAGGTCAGATGGATAGATGAAGTACAAGCACTTCAGATATTAGGTTTTCAAAAGTCATTTTTATAAGAAGCATTATCTGAATATGTGGTATATGAAGCATTTGGGGCAAAGCTAGGTTTATGACTAGGTGGAAGATTGTTCCAGTTCAATGGAATGGTCATGTTCCCAGACTGTTCATTTGCTAAATTCTAGGACAAAGATAAGAACTAACATCACCATTTCATTGGATTGCAAAGTAAATCTGAGAAAAGTGAATATAATGTTAAAGTTTAAAAGAAGAAACAAAATTATCATTTGTTCATATGATATGCATTGCCATTCATATAAGCTGTTAATGCTGATGGGAAAATATAAAAGAATCATTTGGTAAACTTTTTCAATGAAAGAGTTTAAGAAGGCTGCTATAAATATGAAATATATATATACTGATTTTCATATAGGACAGTTAGAAGTTGCATTTTCCAAAGTATGTGTTTGTCTACATATAATGTATAGTAGTAAACATTTCTTTGTTAAAATATGTATTCTATAAAAATTCAGGTTACATATAGTTATCCATATTCTATATACAGTATATTATGTATTAAGTTTATTGCACATTATATACCGCATCATACACAAGTGTCATAAACACATCTAACAAAAGATGGATGACTTGTCTTGGTAAAATTTGAATAAAACAGTTAAATAGTAAATAAAATGGTTAAATACTGTAAAAATATCCAATGTTCATATATATTTTAAATATATCAGTTCCCTTCAAGTTGATGTTCAAAGTCCGAGCAACAGTCACCCAAATGCCGAATTTCAGTAGAGTATTAACAAACTTAAGAAACCTATTTTTAAAATTCAATATAGAACAATGATGACTAAGCATGTCATCTTTTGGGGGGGAAGCATTAAGAGTTATTTTAGCACAAGGACTGGGAAAACATGACTAATGAAAGAAAATAAAGAGCAGACAAATAGATCTATCCAAATATGAAAACTCAGAAAAAGAAGAGTTGATTTAATAAATGGGACTGCAGCAATCAGTTTCCATTAAGAAAAGAATACATAATTTGATTCTTACATTATAAAATTTGCCCAAATGGAAAAAAATTGAAGCATCAAAAGTAAAATTTTAAAACATTAGTAGAAAGCATGAATACCTATTATGTCTGGATAGCAAAGGATTTTGTAGACTAGAGAAAAAAGCCTATGTCTGAATAGGAATGATGGATAAATTGGACTCCTTTAAAATTGAAGATATCTATTAAGCAAAATAAGCAATAAAGATCTTTAAAATATCTACCTAAAAGTATTTGTTTAACATGTAATTGACAAATGATTAGTATTATAGTATGCAGTATAGAATAATGTATCATATAATACAAAATACATGTAAACTATAAGTAAATTTTATAATATGTAAAAATAATATATATTTATTCTATTGCTTGTAAATAATCTTTGAGAATTTATTTTTATCATTGTTTATGGAACTATTTCCATGTACTGAAATATCAAATTCAACAGAAAATGATTTGGAAATCCACATTATGTATTTTAGGATGCTTCATGCACAATATACCTTTCATTAAAAATCTCCAGAATTTTGCAACTTTGAAATCTCATGCAGAAATCAGTTTCAGTCATTATGCTCTTCTACTGCCAGTCTAAGCAAATTGGCTTACAATCTGATCACATGAATGTAACTTCAAGAAAACATACTAATCTTTAGTGAATTGTTCCTTGTGACATAAGCACTCTAGAGATTAAAAGCATTGTGGGTGATGTTAATTTCGGTGAGGAGCAGGGATAGGGAAAGGGAGAAGAGGACATATAATGTATCTAGAGCTTCTAAGGAAGATGCTATGGGGCTGGTAAGTCTTTAGCTTGGTAGAACTAATTTCCTAAACCAAAGGTTAATCTGAATATGTCTTTAAGAAAAGAAAACCAAATCATAATTAATAGATTACTCTGAACCCTAATTGTTTTTGTCTTTGTTTTTAACCAATAATTCATTCTGATTGACAGAAAACTGAGTATAACCAGATTACTAGGCCCCTATAGGGTCCTGAGTGAAAAATAAGAATAAATATCAATATTGTAGTTTCTCCTCCCAGCAACTTGTGATATTGAAAAGTCAAATGGTCAGCATTTTATTGGCATAAAAAAGTGTTCTGAATTTTTACTTCTTACTGATTATTAAAATATTTTGAAAATGGACAACAGCAAGGAAAGAGAAAAATAGAGATATTTAAAACACGGAAATGACTGTGAAAACCTAAGTTGCAGTATGTGGGACTTAAATCAGAATGAAGTCAGTGGAGGTAGTAAGAAGTGGCCTGCTTCTAGACATGTTGAGGACAATGCATTTTTTTCATCTTTTTGGATTAAATGTGTGACATGAGAGAAATGAAAAACTAGAGATAGCCTCAAACAAACATTTTTGGCATGAGCTACTAGAAAAACGTACTTGTTTCCATGTACTGACTAGGATGGTAGAATAAGATTGCTTGACCTAATCTCTAGGTTAGAATCTTGACTTCACCATTCCCCATGGGATTTTGGACAAATTACTCAACTTCTTGTGCCTTATTATTGTTATCTTATGAAGTTGTTGAATCAACTCATGAGAGATTTCACATAATTCAGAATAGTGAAGTATTGATAAACAACACTCAGTAAATGCTATTCTCTATTATTCTCCTAAATCCAGCCTGAGAACAAAGACCCTTGTAGACAAGAAAGTGGTGCTACTATCAATTAAGAAGTTCTGAAGTTACAGTCCAAAGACCAAGGATCACTAAATTTGAGTAAAATCACACCATTGAAGTCACTTCCTGCATAATCAAATTGTGTTTGTTCAACCAACCCAATAATTGGCTGCCATGAAATTTGCTTCCAAATGGACTGTGACTAATTGACACCAAAGTGGCTGGTTCAGCGGTGGAGTTTAGTCTCAATCAAATGTATCTAACAGAGTAACCTCTGAGTTTCCATCCCAGTGGTTGAAAATAAAATAGGTTAGCAGTTGCATGATGGCAAACTCTCATTAGACAGAACTGGTGTCCATGAATGCCTTATGCCAATTAGTATGTGGTTTTCGTTGTTCTCATTTGCAAATGAGAAATGTTAATAATCTTATGTTAAACAGAGATAGCAGTGTTAAAATCTTATGCAAATATCCAATGGATTAAATGAATCAAGGTATGTGAATCACCTAACATAAAGCTCAGGGTATAGTAAGTCTTCAGTAAATGTTAACCATTATGATCATGGTAAGAATTCTGGTGATGATTAATGGAATCATGGTAGTCATTCATGGCCTAATAATTAAGAAAAAATTATTTTCCATGACATTCACTACTTACCTTCTAGTAGCTCTTAAAAGTCCAATAAGTGAATCAAATTACTTGTGAGTTTTTAATGATGGAATTAGGTGCCATAACCTTCACAGAAACAAAATATATTAGGTTTTTATTTGTCCCTCAAAAAACATACCTCCACTTTCTCTCCCCATTCTCTTTCTTAGAAGAATAACATATTCAGCTTTATGTATATACCTGCATCCTTTAGGACTCTTTAATTTCTTTTTGAAGCACTGTAGAAAGTAATGAGATCCCCAAAGAAAGCCTGAAGGGCCTCTAAATAACCAGAAAGGAATAGCTAATCTCCTACAGCCAAGCCTTGTAAAAAAGCAATTTATTCATTAATGATAGAAATAAAGCATCTTCACTTGAGGATTAATCCTCATCGTCCATAAAACAAAATCACCTTCTGTACATCCATGAAAAGAAACACACGAAGCTGGAGTTAGTGGAGTAAATCTTGCTTAATATACTAGCCTTAATAGTGTTGTTAAAATTATAAAAAATAAAAAAAAAGAAAGAAAATCTCATTAGCACCTTATCTCATGGAGCACTTAAAGGTAATCAGCAGAGGAGGGGGGTCTTGCAATGTAATTAGTGGCTGTTAAATTTAGAGAAAATTAGAGGGGCTATTCCCTTCCCTTTTCCTAGTCAACTTTGAATCACTGGGCTGAATTTTTTTAAGGGCTGGTTCATTAAGGAACAATCACAGCAGGTGTAGTTTTCCATGTTAACATAAAAGCCAGCATATTTTATGCCTCCAGTCAAGACAGTGGAACACCAAGGGAATGCTGCCTACCATAGCACATTTATTTGAATTTTTTGTTTACTTCTGAATACCTGCAGGACTAAGTTCCTGACATATTAAATATTTTAATCAAACTTTGTACTTAGATTACACTGCATATTTGTCTCACATTAGATATATTTGTGCCATGCAATGCATTTATTGGGACCTATAGTAATTTTCTCCAATTATTTCTTATCCCATTCTAATTGATATAACAATAGTATCTCTTATTTTAAAGATGGGAACACCTACCATCCATTTATCAATCTGTCTATCATCTATCTACCTTTCCATATGCATATAATTTATCTACCCTCTTTGTATGAGTTAGAAATTATATCAATGAATAATTTGATTTTTGATTCATTTGCTAAACCTACTGTACTGACTATAGGAAGCAAAGTTGTGAAAAAAAGATAATATATTGGGCTTGGTTCTCTTTACAAAAGCTTTCATCTTTTTTCATTGTCATCCACTATATTTGAAAATACTATATAAAGAAATTATTTACCACCTCTTATTCTTGCCTTCAAATGGAGCCAAATAAAATAATTAATTTAAACTGAAGATTCGACTTCAGCAACCTAAAATCTCCAATGTCTCTGAAATCATACAATATGGAATCGCATATGTGCAACTGACCCAAAAGCTGTAAATGAATTAAACATTAATTTTATATTTAATATCTGATAATGATTATTTATATCTAGCTGTTTAGCTTTCTAAACACAAAATGTAGCAACTTTGCAGGTGTTTATTGGGAAGAAGTATGGTGGTTCAGGGAAAGCCACAAGGAGTATTTCTGGTAACTAGGGGAATGGATTAAAACCAGGTTTATTTGATCAGCAGCAGCAAGGGAACATATTTATTTATTCTATGAATTAGAAAAGAGGTAGGGTGGAGAAAATGGATTTAGAGTAACATCAATGCTAGTGAAGTTGAAGGAGATCCTGTAGATTGAACAGAACTAGAGTATACTGGATTTTTTTAACATTTAACAATATATTGACCACTCAGAATAAAGAAGTTTATATTAAAACAATTACAAAAAGATTATAAATTTATATATATATATTCATAGCAATTGAAACACTACATTATAATACAAAATCAATCATCCAATTTTTGATGATTCTGGAAAGACAAGATTGAACAGATTCCAAAAGAAAACAAGAGAAAATTAAAAGTTCATGTTAATAAGGAGGAATAGACCTCTAAGACATCTCTGGTAGCATGACATGAGAGGCTATGAAAGACAAGTATTTTCATTTCCAGTGAATTATTCACTACATAAGGACTGTACCAATTTACTTCCCATTTAGGTAGTAATAGAGTTCAGGCTATCTCTCATACCATAATAATACTAAATCAGCATGTAAATAGAAACATACAAAGATTATAGCAAAATATCTTTAAGTAACTAAAATTCAATAGAAACCCAATTGGGGTTCTAATACAGAAAAAAAGAAGTCATTACTGCTGGAGAGTAGGGTGGATGGATAAAGAAAAGGAAGAGCCAGAGATGAGGAGTTCCACATGCAATTGGTCTTCCCACATAAATGGCTGGGCAGGATCTTGGAATGTGAAGTGACAGTCCAAAGCAGCACATCACTTAACCACAAAAGAACTTAAAAAAAATTGGAGCTAATACCAACAGAAAAAAAAATGTAGAGTATATGTGTGCAGTATTAATCAAGCATCTTATTCTCTCTCTTTTTTTTTGAGGGGCGGGGTGGAGGGAATGGTTATCCAGTTGTTTCCATACCATTTATTAAAAAGATTATATTACTTGTATTAGGTAGTGTATATCTATATGTATGTGGATCAGTTTCTGGGGTCTCTCTTCTATTATACTGGCCATCAGTCCATTCATGCTCCAGTGATTTGATTAGACTTTAAAGTATATTTTAAAATCTGATCAAGCTAGTTATCTTAGAATATTTTTTCTTTTTTGGTGATTTTCTTGCTCTTCTTGCATATTCATCTTTCAATACAAACTTTAGTATCAACCTGTTTGACTTAATTTAAAAAGTTTGTTAGCATTTTTATTATAGGAATTTTACAAATTAATTAATTAACTGAGGGAGAAATAACATGTTGGTGGTGTTGAGTCATCCTACTTCAGGAACGAGAGACTTTTATCCATCTGTTCAAATCTGAATCTGTGTTGTTTAGGAATATTTAAATTTTGTCCTTATAAATTACTTGCACACTTATTCCTAAGCATTTGATCATGTTTGTTATCATAAATGGAGTTTTCTTTATTATTATATTTAATAACTAGTCTGTTTATTACAAGAAAATTATTGATTTTCATACATTGATTTTACATCATATACTACACTCCTCAATTAAATAAATTTGGTTTAATATTTTGGTATTTTAGATGTATAATCATATCTTGTCAAGTACCTTTTTTCTTCTTAATTAGCAATTATGTGACTCAAATTGTGATCTATAAAATTGCAATGGGCCATACGTCTAATACAATGTTGAAAAGTTATAGAAATACTGTTAATACTTGCTTTATTCCTAATTATAGAAGAGCCTCTAGATTTTTTTCTAATTAAGTAAGATCCTGGCTTTACACCTAATCATATAAATTTCATTATATTAAGAAACTATGAATCCCTGTATTATTTAAAAATTTAATGCTTTTTTTTACTATTGAGAGATATGTTGTACTAAAAGCATTTTCAGTGTCTATGTTGACAGCTATTATGTGGTCTTTCTAAAAATATTAAAACATGTTATAGTAATGAATAACCTAATGCCATATCAACTTTGAACCTTTGAAATAAATTATACTTTTTAATTATGTATTACTAGTTTAATATAGTATTGAATTATGTTTGTTAATATTTAGTAGTTTTATTTTACCTTGATATTTAAAAATGTTATAGATTTGTTATTTTATATTTGTATTGGATTTATCAGATTTAGATAATAATGTCATACAGTTCTTGCTTATAAAAAAATTAAAAAAATTTTTCATTGCTTTCAATGCTGTGAGGGAATTTGTAGCAATTTAGGAAAAAAAGCTGACTAAAACAGAAATTGGTACTAAGAAGTGGGGTTGCTGTGAGTAATCAGACCATGTGGTTTAGAAGCTTTTTGGAATTCATGGGAGGAATTTTGAGTTGATTAGAGATGAAAGCTGGAAAAGTTTTACATTATTGTCAGTGGAGCTTAATGAGTGACTCTAGTGGGAGCTCAGAAGACCAGAATGCCAATAGGACTCTGGACAGTAAAGATTGGGATCATGTGGTTTTAGAGGAAAAGGAGGTCTCTGTTGGAAATTAGACTAGAGGTCACTGTTTTAGTTTGCTTTTTTGGCTGCTCTGACAAAAATACCTGTCAGGAACATTCTTCCATTGTCTCACACCTGAGCTTTTGGGAAACATGACATATCTAAAATATAATATTCATTCATGTTACATTCTGGTTAAGAAGTTGTCTATATTTTGCCCATGTCCTGAGACTTTCTGTGAATTTGAATTTAAAGATGATGGGCTAATTAATCTGAGAGAGGAAACTTTAAGACAGCACAGGCTTAAGCAAGTGGCATAGATATTGCGGGTGGCTTTTAGTCAAATTTATTTTAATACCCAGAAGCAAGTTAAAGCAGAAAGTTTTAAAAAAATTTGCACATTGGCTAGAAAACTGTGAGTAAGGAATGTGTGGTTGTTAAAGACATTATAGCCACTAAAGAAACACCAAAGACTTTGTCCAGAGACAGTAGGAAAGATGGCTTGAGGATGTCTCAGGAATTGGCAAGACCCTACCCATCTCAGGGTCAAGGATGTAAAAGTAAAAATTCTTTTGAGAATAGACCAAGGGACACTTTGCTTGCACAGGAAAGTTGTTTCACAATATCAGCCACCCAGGCCCTCAGAGGCTGTTGCAGCTGTGGTGCATCCAGGAGGTTGGATGGCTGCTCAAGATGGTGGCAGACCTTAATATCAACCATGTGGTCCTGGACATGCAGGAATGCAAGAGGCTGGAGTTAGGGGGTCATGGAGGTTTCAACCAATACTTCAAAAGAAAGTCTCAGAGGCCAGGCAAAATGCAATAGTGTCAGAATCCCTGTGGGCAATCTCTGAGAGGACAATGCATGGAGAAGTGAGAAGGCAGATGAAAGTGCAGTGAAGATCCCAGAGATTAAGGAAGGCTGGTAATGTGGATGTCTGCCAAGGAAAACTGTAGTTATCAACCAATAACAAGCCAAGAGAGAGGCCATGTGGGCTGGAACCAGCAAGGCCATAGGGGTGATGCTATACAAACCCTTTAAAGAGAACATCATAATGTCATGTACCCCAGATGCTGGATGTGGAAATACAGGACTTGTTGGCCCAGCTGAGTTTTTGTCTTGCTTTGGTTACTTCCATTATTTTTATTCTCCTATTTCTCTTTGTGGAATGGAATTTTTTTCTTTGTGCCTTTATATATTGGATATCTGTAACTTGCTTTTGACTCATTACAGGGCTCAAACTGAGAGGTTTGCATTGAGTCTCAGAGGTGGACTTTGGGCTTAGACTTTGGGGCAGTTTTGGAACTGCTGTGGTTATGGATACTCTTAAAAATGGATGAAATGTATGTGTTGTGAGATGAGCTTTTAGCGGCCAAGAATGAAATGTTATCATTTATATATGAGGTATCCCCAAAAAGCTCATATGTGAGACAATGCAAGAAAATTTATAGGTAAACAGATTGGGTTAGAAGAGTCTTAAACAAATCAGTGCATTAATCCCTAGATAGTGATTAACTGGGTAGTAACTATAGGCAAGTATGGTGTGGCTGGAGAAGGTGGATCATTGGATCATGCCTTTGGAGTATATATTCTATTCTTGGTGAAAAAAAAAAAAAACAACACCTCTCTTGCTTCCTGGTGCCATGTCCCCAGCTGCTTTCCTCTACCACACCCTTCTGCTATGATATTCTGCCTCATCTCAGGCCCTGAGGAATGGAGTTTTCTCTCTGTGAACTGAGACCTCTGAAACTGTGTGCCCCCAAATGAACCTTTCCTTGTTTTTTTTTTTTTTTTTTTTTTTTTTTTTATTGGTCGTTCATAACATTACATAGTTCTTAATACATCATATTACACGGTTTGATTCAGGTGGATTATGAACTCCCGCTTCCTTTCCTTGTTAATATCGTTCTTGTCAGCTTTTTTAGTCATAGCAATGAAAAAACTGACTAAAACCATTTTTATACATGTATATGCTTATATACAGTTTCTATACATGCATTTGTGAATAAACATGTATAATATTTATATGTATATATGCTTGTATATAGTTTATATATATACATATATGTATGGAAAAAGAGAGAGAAAGAAAGAAATTTATCATTTTATAGAATTGACTTAGGCTATTTGTGGATGTTGGCAAGTCTAAAATCTGCAGAATACACAGTAGGCTGAATACTCAGGGAAAAGTTGATGTTGCTATTAAAGTCTGAAAGTGATCTTCTGACAGAATTCCCTCTTCCTCATGAGAGGTTAATCATTTTTCTATTATGATGTTCAACTGATTAGATGAGATTCACCTATATTATGAAGGAAAAATCTGTTTTGTGAAATATCTACCATTTTAATTGATAATCTCATCTAAAATCTTTCAGAAATAGGTAAGATAATTAACACAATGTTTGAATAACTATCAACCATTTTTTGGTGTAGTTTTTTTTTTAATTTTTTCACAGTAGGTATATTCAAACTATAGTGGGTCAATCTAGGTTTTCAAATGCACTTCTTTTTTTTTTTTCAAATGTCAGATTTCTTTATTCTTAAAATGTGCACATTAAAATTTCCACTTAAATACAAAATGGCCACTTCTCTTGCAAGCAAGAAATGTCACTGACATTTCTATGTTAACTGGCTTCTTTTTAATGGAAATCCTTCCATTAAAAATAAATAAACATTTAAATTACTGAGCTATTATATTCATTAGTCTCAATGCCTCTTACAATACTTAGAATTTTATAAAACCACCTCACAACTGGTGGCACTGTCTGAGCTGACCCCTGAGGGGTGAGGCTGCTAATGACAATGGACAGCATGGGAAAGGGTAAAGGAGGGTGCTTTGAACTGCAGTCCTGCTCTTCGCTCTTCCTAGCTGGGCCTGCTTTCAACTGTGCATGTGGCACACGGAATGAACAGAATGAGTTGTCTTATCTGTTTGCTGTTTTGTTTTTACAGCAAACAAGACAACTGGGAATGTTTCACTGAAAAACTATTAGAAGAACTAAAAATACCTTTAAGAAGTTTCCTTTGGGAATTTTTTTTGATAGAAAATTTTTTATTGATTTTTAAAAAATGAATGACAGCGGAATGCATTACAATTCTTATTACACATATACAGCACAATTTTTCATATCTCTGGTTGTATATAAAGTATGTTGACAGGAATTCGTGTCTTCACACATGTACTTTGGAAAATTGTGTCTATCTCATTCCACCATCCTTTGCACTTCTATGTATAAAAGTAAATACTTTCTAAAGATATTTTTTAGATGTCTTCACTTTATTCCTTCTCATCCTTTGTCATTTTATATATTTATCTTTCTCCGTTTTTGAAATTATTGAAATGGCAGTTATTTTTCAGTTTCCATTTTGTTATTTTTTTATTCTAAAATAGTATTTTGACACAGGAGATGAATCTAGCTCTGTGCTCTATGCCATTATTTCTCCTTTTATCTTTACTTGAATTAGTTTACTGGGACTTTGTAATATATGATGAGGTATAAAATTTCACGTACTTCTATATAGATGTGTATTTCTGTAAGATCCATGTGGTTGATTTTACTGATTAAATCTTCTTTATATATTTTTTTTGCTTAATTAATCTGTCCTCAAATAAGGGTGGTAAGCAAGTCATGTAGTGTTACTATTTTTCAAGCAATGTTTTAATTTATCTTTTTACCCTATAGTCTTGTTTCATAAGATAGTTACTGATATTTGGCACACAACTACTCATTTCACTAAAACTGTACCTTTTAAACTTGCAAATTGTTCTCATTTTATTTTTTAATTTTTTTTGGTACTGGAGATTGAACACACTGCGTTTAACCACGGAGCCATATCCTCAGCCACTTTTATATTTTATTTAGAGATATGGTCTCTCTGAGTTATTTAAGGCCTTTCTGAGTTGTTGAGATTGGCTTTGAACTTGCCATCTGCCTGCCTCATTCTCCTGAGTGTCCTTCTCATTCTTAAATGACTGAATTGTACTTTGATTAAAAATAACAACAGCTGTACGTTTATAGTTTCCATTTGTCTGGAAACCATCTTCCATGTATTCATTTTAGTTTTATTTAATTACTTTAAGTGTATATCTCTTGTATTCAGCTTACAATTGGTTTTTGCCATTTGAACCAAATTGAAATTTGTGTTAATGAAGAAATTAAGAAATTCATATTAGCTTATGTGGTTGATATGTTTCACTTCTAATTTATCATCATATTTTATGATCATATGTATTGCTAAGTTTGCTGTATATAACTATTGTTGGCTTATTTTATATATATATATATATATCTGTATTTCTATGTCTACTTTCACTATATTCATATAGATACACAGATATAGAAATGTGGAAAGAAAGAGAGAGAGAGATTTTTGGTACTTAGTAGACTTACGTTTTCATTTTAGTGGTGTTATGGTTTGGATGGTATTTTTCCCCAAAGTTTAACAAGTTGGGCGCTTACTGATTATTGTGGTATGGAAACTGGTAGAAATTTTAAAAGTTGAGAAACTGGTAGAAAATTTAAAAGTTGAGACATGGCCTTAGAAAGGATTGTGGGACTCCAGAGTCTCTCTGGGTTTTTGTTTCAAGATTTGAACAATTTTTCCCTCACACACATGCTCCTAACATTTGCTATGAGATCCTCATCAGAGCCAATATGAACCTGTGTCATGTCCTTGAATATAGAGAACCATAAGCTCAATACATTTCTTTTTTTATAAAGTTAACTTGCCTCAGGTATTGTGCTATAGCAAACAGTGGACTAATACAAGTACTTAACTTTATTCATGTATCTTTTTATATCCCTTATTTTACTCTCTACAGTATGATTTCTGTCTCATTTATAATACATTTTAATTCCCATGTAATACCTACACAACAATCAATGGGCTTCTTCCTACTTTCTTTTTTATCTGTTTTTTCTTCTCCCTTATTTTAAAACTGCACATTTACTTGTAATATAGTTTTTAAATATTAATTTTCCTCCATTCACCCTTTGCTTTAGTCTTAGGGCTATGATTACATACATCCAAGTGTTTACCATAAATTATTTTGCTCAAGAATTTCTAGTCATTTAGTAAAAGCCACACTCTTAACACATTTCTAAAGAAAGGCATGTGGATAAAGAGTCCCTATGTTCTTGTGTACATACACTATTTTGTATAACCTTGATATTTATCTGACAACTTGGCTAGAATATAAAATCCTTGGTTCACACTTCCTTTCGTTAAGTTTTTTAAAAGTACTGCTCTATTTTTGCATTACTATGTATATTATTTTTGAAAAATATGATTCCAATATAATTCCTTTTCTTCCAATATGAATAAATATTTTCTTCTTTTTTCCTGAAATTTTAATTTTTGTCCTTTTTCTTTTGGAATTTAATAGCTTTACCAGGATATATAAAAATATGATTATCATGAATCAGTTTCCTTAGGTACCCACTGGGTCCTTTGAATATGTAGATTGAGGTCTTTTTTTATACTTGGGATGCATTCTTTGATTATACAATTGAGCATGTTGTTGTATTTCATTGTCCTATATTTTGTCTTTAAGGACTTTCAGTATATTCATGTCATTTATTTTCATTTCAATGACTTTTTCATCTGATATTTTAAAACTTCTGTGTGTAATTTCATGCTTAGTTATTTCCTTGTCTTTTTTCACTGTCTCTCTTTAAATTTTCATTTAAGTCTTTTCTCCTTTACACATATCTTGTAATTTAATTTTAATTTAGGAGATCATTTCATCATATTATTTCATTTCTTATCTGTATTTCACCTGCAAACTCTGTTCCTGTCCGTACTTTGAAAAATATGTGGCTCAGGGTGGGTTTTCACACCTCCAAATACTTTATTAAATGTATTTAACTTACAGTGTTAGTTACTTTTTTTCCTGCCTTATTTGGGGGAGAAGTTTGAAGAGGAATAGAGCAACTGAGATGGAAGAATTCTTGTGTGTGGATTTCTTTCTTTCTTTCTTTTCTGTAATAACTCTACAATTATACCATTTTTCTTTTGCTCATTTCCATGGAGGAGGTACAGTTCCTGGTTCATTGATTTTCTCTCCCTTAGGCATAAAGTCCAGTTTCAACTATATTTTTATTTTGTGGTAGGAGGAAATGTCCATAAGTTCACCAGTACTTTGAGTTTTCTGTTTAGTATGACTTTAAATTCCTTTCCTTGGCAGTGTTATTCTGATTTACCACACAAGCAAGAAAGGGTGCACTCCTATCCTTTAGGAATTTCTCCTACTGATAGATACCCCTATCAAAATTCGACATCTCAGATTACAGATAATTTAAAGCCCCCCATGTCTGTAATGGTCCAATGAACAAGGATACAATTCCTATGAGTTAGGTGGACCTTCACCTTCTGATGGTAGTTTTAGAGCTATTTTAGTCAGATGCGAGCTCTCTGCTGCTCTCTTCCCTTGGTTTTCCTTGAGCAGCTCTAACTTGGCATAAGTATTTTATAGGAATATGTGGAAAGTGCTTACTGGAATTTGATATATTTTTTAAAAAAATTATTTACATTTACTGTGAACCTTTGTCATTCTGTCTTTTATTTAAGCCAAGGGTATTGTTGGGGGGTACAGGTTCTGTCCTTTATTTTGTTTGAGATGTATTTGGAGGCACAGACAGGTAGTACCAGGTATCTTCAGCTCTCCAAATTCAAGAGTATATTTCTAATATTTTATTTTGTGTGCATTTTAAACCTTCTAAGTTACAGTCTTGGGGTGAGTTTTTTAGTATTTCTTCAAGATTAACACTACAAATCCTTAATCTGTCCAAGATTATTTAGAATCATTACTTTTCCACTTCACTCTTCACACACAACTCTCCACTTCTTCACATTCTACACTTATCAGAATACATTTGACCTTCCCTCTGCAATTTAACAGTCCATCACAAAATACATAAACTATATCATGTGGACTTATCTCGCTCCTCATTGTTTTTAAAATTTTCATTGCATATTTTATCTCTAAGGATGTTAAAAAATCTAGCTTTCAATTTTATTTCTTTAGCTTTACATAACCTGTTGTCTTTTAGAAAGACTTATAAGTGGGAAGAGTAACAACATATTTTCTTTTATATTTACTTATGCTCTTCATTCTGTCCTATTATACAACTTACCATCTGTTATCATTTGTTTCAGCCTGAAGAATATCCTTTATCACTTCTTGTAGTACATTTCTATTAAAAATTAATTCTGGAAAAAGGCAATATCACAACAGACACTTCAGAAATACAGAAGATAATCAGAAATTACTTTGAATCCTTATACTCCAATAAAATAGAAGATAGTGAAGGCATAGATAAATTCCTTGAGTCTTATGATCTGCCCAGATTGAGCCAGGAGGATATAAACAACCTAAACAGACCAATAACAATAGAGGAAATAGAAGAAACCATCAAAAGACTACCAACTAAGAAAAGCCCAGGACCGGATGGGTATACAGCAGAGTTTTACAAAACCTTTAAAGAGGAACTAACACCAATACTTTTCAAGCTATTTCAGGAAATAGAAAAAGAGGGAGAACTTCCAAATTCATTCTACGAGGCCAACATCACCCTGATTCCGAAACCAGACAAAGACACTTCAAAGAAAGAAAACTACAGACCAATATCTCTAATGAACCTTGACGCAAAAATCCTCAATAAAATTCTGGCGAATAGGATTCAAATACATATCAAAAAAATTATACATCATGATCAAGTAGGATTCATCCCTGGGATGCAAGGCTGGTTTAATATACGGAAATCAATAAATGTTATTCACCACATCAATAGACTTAAAAATAAGAACCATATGATCATCTCAATAGATGCAGAAAAAGCATCTATTGAGATGATGCAGAAAAAGTACAGCATCTATTGAGATGATGCAGAAAAAGTACAGCATCCCTTTATGTTCAAAACATTAGAAAAACTAGGGATAACAGGATCATACCTCAACATTGTAAAAGCAATCTATGATAAGCCACAGGCCAGCATCATTCTGAATGGAGAAAAATTGAAGGCATTCCCTCTAAGATCTGGTACAAGACAGGGATGCCCTCTCTCACCACTTCTGTTCAACATAGTCCTCGAAACACTGGCCAGAGCAATTAGACAGACGAAAGAAATTAAAGGCATAAAAATAGGAAAAGAAGAACTTAAATTATCACTATTTGCAGATGATACGATTCTATACCTAGCACACCCAAAAGGGTCTACAAAGAAGCTATTAGAACTAATAAATGAATTCAGCAAAGTGGCAGGATATAAGATCAACACGCATAAATCAAAGGCATTCCTGTATATCAGCGACAAACCCTCTGAAACGGAAATGAGGACAACTACTCCATTCACAATATCCCCCCAAAAAATAAAATACTTGGGAATCAACCTAACAAAAGAGGTGAAAGATTTATACAATGAAAATTACAGAACCCTAAAGAAAGATATAGAAGAAGACCTTAGAAGATGGAAAAATATACCCTGCTCATGGATAGGCAGAACCAACATCATCAAGATGGCGATATTACCAAAAGTTCTCTATAAGTTTAATGCAATGCCAATCAAAATCCCAGCAGCATTTCTTGTAGAAATAGAGACAGCAATCATGAAATTCATATGGAATAATAAAAGACCCAGAATAGCAAAAACAATGCTAAGCAGGAAGCGTGAATCAGGCGGTATAGCCATACCAGACTTCAAACTATACTACAGAGCAATAATAACTAAAACAGCATGGTACTGGTACCAAAAAAGGGGGGTGGACCAATGGTACAGAACAGAGGACACAGTAACCAACCCACAAAACTACAACTATCTTATATTTGATAAAGGGGCTAAAAGCATGCAATGGAGGAAGGATAGCATCTTCAACAAATGGTGCTGGGAAAACTGGAAATCCATTTGCATCAAAATGAATCTGAATCCCTATCTCTCACCATGCACAAAAGTTAACTCAAAATGGATCAAGGAGCTTGATATTAAATCAGAGACACGGCATCTGATAGAAGAAAAAGTTGGCTATGATCTACACGCTGTGGGATCGGGCTCCAAATTCCTCAATAGGACACACATAGTGCAAGAGTTAACAACTAGAATCAACAAATGGGACTTACTCAAACTAAAAAGTTTTTTCTCAGCAAGAGAAACAATAAGAGAGATAAACAGGGAGCCTACATCCTGGGAACAAATCTTTACTCCACACACTTCAGATAGAGCCCTAATAACCAGAATATACAAAGAACTCAAAAAATTAGACAATAAGATAACAAATAACCCAATCAACAAATGGGCCAAGGACCTGAACAGACACTTCTCAGAGGAGGACATACAATTAATCAATAAGTACATGAAAAAATGCTCACCATCGCTAGCAGTCAGAGAAATGCAAATCAAAACCACCCTAAGATACCATCTCACCCCAGTAAGATTGGCAGCCATTAGAAAGTCAAACAACAATAAGTGCTGGAGAGGATGCGGGGAAAAGGGCACTCTTGTTCACTGCTGGTGGGACTGCAAATTGGTGCAGCCAATTTGGAAAGCAGTATGGAGATTTCTTGGAAAGCTGGGAATGGAACCACCATTTGACCCAGCTATTCCCCTTCTTGGTCTATTCCCTAAAGACCTAATAAGAGCATGCTACAGGGACACTGCTACATCGATGTTCATAGCAGCACAATTCACGATAGCAAGATTGTGGAATCAGCCTAGATGCCCTTCAATAGATGAATGGATAAAAAAAATGTGGCATTTATACACAATGGAGTATTACTCTGCATTAAAAAATGACAAAATCATAGAATTTGGAGGGAAATGGATGGCATTAGAGCAGATTATGCTAAGTGAAGCTAGTCAATCTTTAAAAAATAAATACCAAATGACCCCTTTGATATAAGGGGAGTAAACAAGGACAGGGTAGGGACGAAAGTTTGAGAAGAAGATTTACATTAAACAGGAATGAGAGGTGGGAGGGAAAGGGAGTGAGAAGGGAAACCGCATGGAAATGGAAGGCGATCCTCAGGGTTATACAAAATGACATATAAGAGGAAAGGAGGGGTAAGACAAGATAATACAAATCGAAGAAATGATTTACAGTAGAAGGGGTAGAGAGAGAAAAGGGGAGGGGAGGGGAGGGGAGGGGAGGGGGGATAGTAGAGAATAGAACAGACAGCAGAATACATCAGACACTAGAAAGGGAATTTGTCAATCAATGGAAGGGTAACTGATGTGATTCAGCAATCTGTATACGGGGTAAAATTGGGAGTTCATAACCCACTTGAATCAAACTGTGAAATATGATGTATTAAGAACTATGTAATGTTTTGAACGACCAACAATAAAAAAAAATAAATAAATAAATAAAAATTAATTCTGTCAGAATTTGCCCATCTCAAAATGTATTTTTGAACTCTTGTTTCTGAAAGACAATGTTGCTTATTACCGAATTTAGGTTGTATAGTTTGCTTTTTGTTTCAGCCCTTAAGTGTACATTACATTTTTTATAGTCTCTGTTGTCTATAATGAGAGGTTAAACATAGTTTTTGACTTTCTTTCCAATATGCTATGTGTCTTCATTCTCTTCCTGCTTTCAAGAATATTCTTTCTCTTTGATTTTGACAGTTTTACAATGAAATTCTTCTTTTGGAGTTGGCCCTAAACTCTATGTTGTATCTCTTCTCACCATTCACGTGCCCAGGTCTATGTATAAGCTTATTGAGTTTTGACCTGTATGTGCTTGAGTTTATGCATTGTTAGGTGGTCTTTGAAAAAAATCCCAAGATGGTGCCCAAGCTTTCAGAATCAATCTCTGAATTCTGTCTCCCTGCAGAGCATTGGGAGGGCTTGGCTTTAGACTTTGTTAATAAACCTAGAGTAGGGTTTACTCCCTATCATGACTCTTACTGCCAAGCTCAGTCTTTCTGATGTCTCAGCTCAGTTCCCACAGTGTGAGGGGACTGTTGAGGAGTGCTTTCTACTCTGAGTAGGCAGAAACTCCAAAGTTTCAAGTGGTTTTACTCTTCTATTGTGTCTGAATCCCATAGCAGCTGTCTAGGCTTGGCTTGCTTCATCTGCATATGGTCAGCTCATTGTTTTGTTAACCACAAATGGGGCTCCCCCCAGGACCTTTTGAGTATCTCCTTATGCAGGTCCCTCTATCTCTCTGTTCTAGTCTCCTGCTTTCTACATCCCAAACACTTCAGCTGCCCTAAGTCCTGAAATCTGCCTAATCAATAAATTAAGAACACTGTGTAGTTTAGACTCCAGCTTGATGCCCCATAGTTAGAAAATTGTGTTAGGCAAAGAGCCAGGATATTTATAGGGCTTACCTTATAAGTTTTCCTTCTTTCAGAAATTACATTTTTGCTCTGTCAATTATCTAATTTCTAGAGACAACTGTCTTGTATATTTTGTTCAATGTTATATTTGTTTAAAATTGGGTAGGGTAGTCTGTTACCAGTTAGTCTGCATAATTGATGGTAGAAGTTTCACATTTTAAACAATATGTATATATTAGTCAGGTCTCTCCAGAGAACCAGAACCAGCAGGACACAAATGTGTGTGTATGTGTGTGTGTGGGGGGGGGGTGTGTATGATTATGGAGGTCAAGAAGTCTCACAGTCTGCAAACTACAAGCTAGAGTCTTAGGAAGATAATGCTGTAATTCTATGTGAGTCCAGTTGTCCATGAACTTGAATCACAAATGTTAAAGGGCAGGAGAAGATGGATATTCCAGTTCAAAAAGAGCAGTAAAATTTGCTCTTCCTGTACCTTTTTGTTCTATTTGGATGTTCAAAGGATTGGATGATGCTCACTCATATTCGTGAGGATAAATCCTCATTGCTGTCTATAGATTAAAATGCTGATCTCTTCTAGAAATAACTACACAGACACATCCCAAAATAATGTTTTTCCCAAGTCAAGTTGACATATGAAATTAACCATCATAATTTACCTAGATAAATTACAACCATCTGAGAAGCAATAGTATTTATATCCTTGGATCTTCTAGAGGAGTTTGTTGGCTATCATTTTTAAGTCAATTATTATTTCTGAATTTGGCTTTATTCCAGGTACTGAGGTTAAAGTCCGAGATATAAAAATAAAAGCTGTCCCAAACAGGCATTGTTTCTCATCTTATGTGACTTGCAGACATGTAAGAATAACAAAAAATGAACAAAAAATTTAATATTTGTGAATGGAAATTTTCAGGAAAAACGAATATACCATGTGAGGGGAAGATGAAAAAGGAAGACCTATATATATATATATATATATATATATATATATATATATATATATATATATATATATATATATATAATGGACCCGGCAACACTTTTGGAGGACTCATATTTGAGAAGCATAAATCTGAATTTTGAGTGGGAATTAGCTAAACAATGGTAGTAATAGAGTGTCCCACATAGAGGAACAGAATCTTAGTGCCTAGAAGCAAGAGAGCAAGGCATTTTGAAAAAGGATTTTGGAAAAGTTTTTTGTATCTGAATGGAAAAGAGCAGGGCAGGGAGCAGAGAGAAAGAGGTGGAAGATGGAAGCAATGTCCAGATGACTCATGGCCAGTGACATCACTGGCATCTCAAGTTTCATGTTCCCCATTACCATCTTCTTTAGGTTTCTTACTTCAAAGAGTTACTTTGAGGATTAAACATGCTTACTTAATGCTGAATGATGAGGACTTAATAAATCTGTTTTCCTCTTAATACTTATTTTTAATGTCATGGGTGCTGGCAAAGGATCAGGAATCTTTCTGATTTTTCAAAGCCGTCTTATGAACAAGCATAATAGCAGGATGGCAGCCTGTCAGGCACGGATTTCCCAGTCTGAAGCATGAAAGCTTCTTCAGGTCTGGTCTTCTAGAAAAGCATTTTTCTAAAGCAAAGTTATGAACTTTAATTTCTAATACATTTAGGAAATGTTTCTCATGAATCTAGTCTATTATGCAGAATGGTATATCTTCATATCTTTTTCACACACATTCATGAGCTTTTTACCTGAGCTTTTCTAGAATCACGTTTTCTGTTTCCCTGCTTCACCTCCAGATTTTTCCAGAACCTAAATTTCTTAATCCTCAGATATAAGTGCAAATTTACTTCCAATTTTCTGGGAACAATCCTGACCTGGGATAGAATTAACCTATGTCTTTCATCTCAGGGTTCAGTTCTCATAAATGAGTCCTCCTTGTTGTGATGCATCATCACTCATCCTGGACTTTGGGATAATTTGGTGGCAAAAGGTGCTTGTTTCAGCAACTCATCTGGAGATATTGTATTTTCTACAAAATTCTGAAAACTGACTGTCAGATTATGCATCTTCTTCCCAAATCCATCCCTCCTTAATGCTAATTCTAAGATGAGACCGTTACAGTAAACCTCCCACAGTTCGGAGTAAGAGGTTTGATTCTGACTATGTCCTGGGATTCTAACTCCCTTGAATTTCCTTTCAGCTAGAGTAGAAGTAATATTATCAGAGTACGTATCTCTTGGAGAACCATTTCCCTCACCACTGCCTGAATTAGTAAAGGGTATACTAGAAACAGGATGGTTACTCCATTTTGCTTTGGAACTTGATGAAACTGTTCAGTTTAACATCATGACATCTCTCCTAAACATTCATCAGGTATCTAATTTTCCTACTGCTTAAAATATAAAATCATACAAAATTAAAATACAACAGACAGCCAAAAATCCAAAATTATGGTATCAGTCTCACATTTGCAGGTAGTTAGTTTGGAGATTATTTTAGGTTAAAAAACAACCATCATCTCTTTAGACTTACTTTTCTATTATAAACTTTGCAGAACAGATAGAGATGCTTGCCTAATGTAACACTGCCCATCATGCCTTTACAAAACTACAATTTAGACAAGTGAAAAAATTAAAGAAAAATTTTCAATCAATTTCAAATAATAAAGTTGCAACCAACATTAGAAATGCCTTAAGCCTTCATCACCATCTCTCCCGCCCTCCCGCAAACTTTCTGTTTCTCTAATACTCCTTCCAGTCTCTAAGCTCTCTTTTCTACGTGCTAGTTTTTAAAAAGAGGCAGCATTTCTCTGTTTGATGGCAAAGATGGTTTCGTTGATATCAGTCATATTCAGTCTTTATTGAAAATGATCCAGGAAAAAAAAAAATAGAACACATTGGGCTACAACCTCAAGATATTTAGTTAATTATTATTCTGAATGCTTCTGTGAAAATGTTTTTGTTGGATGAGATTACCATTCATATCATTATTCTGAGAAAGCAGATTACCCTCCATAATTTTGGGGGCCTTGTTCCATCAGTTGGCACAATTTGCAATACCTAAATTGTTGAACCAAACTAGATGCCCTTCAGTAGATGAATGGATACAGAAAATGTGGTATATATACACAATGGAATATTACTCAACAATAAAAGAGAATAAAATCTAGGCATTTGAAGGTAAATGGATGGAGGTGGAGAATATAATGCTAAGTGAAGTTAGCCAATCCCAAAAAACCAAATACCAAATATTTTCTCTGATATAAGGAGGCTAATTTATAGTGGGGTTGGATGGGGGAACATGGAAGATTAGACAAACTCTAGATAGGGAATAGGAATGAGAGGGAAAGGGAGAGGGCTGGGGGTAAAACAAGATGGTGGAATGAGATGGACATCATTACCCTAAGTACAAGTATGAAGACATGAAGGGTGTGAATATACTTTGTGTACAACAATATGAAAATTGTACTCTATATGTGTATTATTAATTGTAATGCATTATTCTGTCATATATAACAAATTAGAATAATAATAAATTTTAAAAAATAAGACATGAATAATATATGAGATTGACCTTACCTAAGCAAGAGGGAAATCTACAGCAGGCAGCCTTGAACTCCAAGTGTTGCTCTTCCCTGAATCCCTGTCTTGTATCCTACCTCATCAGATTTTGGATTTGCCAATCCTCCAAAATTGCATGAGTCAATTCCTTATAACAAATCATTTTGTGTGTACACATCCTGTTGGTTCTATTTTTCTGGAAAACAATGACTAATAAAACTTAAATCTTCCAAGGTTTAGCAGTGGTTTCCAGAGTAATGATAGCTATCATAGATTGTGCACACTAACTACAGCTAGATCCAAACAAATATGGGACTCAAACGTGCCAGGATCAGGTCATTTGCCAGCCTTATGACTGAGTAAGGGTTCAACTGAACTGCATGGAATGATAGGTCAGGTCATCTAATTGTAAAAAATATTAGTAGAAAAGTGGGCATAGAAAAATAACAATTATACAAAATTCTACACTCAAGCTATTTTATGATTTTACTACCTTGATATCCTGTCTTTTAAAATATATCCCTTTCCATAATGACAACTTTAAGCAAAATCTGATATCTAAAAAATGCACATATTTGGGAAATAGTGTAGGCAAAATTCAGTCCCATGTTAGACATATATGAATGTGACTAGTTATTTCACTTCAAATTATCAATAACAAGGACTAGCAAATTTTATTTATTTGTGTTAGTGGTACTGGGGATTGGACTCAGGGCCTTGTGTGGCTAGTAAGTTCTCTTTCACTGAACTGCAGCCTCAATTCCACCTCTAAAGTTGTGAAGATTTCTGAATACATGCTAAGTCACATTGAAAACCATACAACCCTATGCACATGTAAGGTTGTATATATTTCAGAATATAAGTCTGAACTCCCTATATTTCTGTTAATTTAAGAAGACTCTACAAAGGAAGAAAGCAAAGTTTTAGCAGCTGCATCTGATGAGCTAACATGTTAAGTCTAAGCTCAATTTGAAGGTCAAAAGCACTCTTTGATAGCATAGCTTTTAGAAGCACAACACTTAGGAATATCAATTAGCTGCCCACGAAATTTACTCAAAGGGAGTGAAATTTACCTAAAAAAGAGCTGATCAATGTGTGACTGCATATTTTGTGCCCTAAAAGAATTTTTGTGCATAGCAAAATGATAAAATGGTCCACATATATTTCCATTTTGTCCTGAATATCCATACTTAGCTACCCTGCCTTCATCACTAAGCACAGACATAATTTATTAATTAGATAAATAACCACTAGGATTTGAGAATATATTGAATTGAGGAGTAATATGAAAAATATCTGCAATAATAAATTTTTCCTTCATGTGAATATTCCTTCACTCCCCATTTTATGACTCACTCTGCCCTGAATTACGCTAAAGGTTTTCATAAATGATACTCACTGTGACACCCTGTTCTCCTATACATGAAACATAAAAAACAAATGCATTATGCCTTATTTACTTTAAGTGTTACATACAAATATTCTTGCTAATAATCATTTTATTTAACTAAACCACATGGAAGTCACATTTATATTTGAAAATTAAAATATCAAAGTTGCTTTTGAGAAAGAAAAAAAATAAAATTAGCCTAAAAAGAAATATGATTGAGGGGAAAAATTAGTTCTCCAAAAATGAGATTAAAAGAGGAAAGAAAGATATAAAACATTTAAAAATAAATGTATAGAAAGACAAAAGTTCTAAATCTATAGGTCTCTCTCTCTCTCCCTCTCTCTCTCTCAATGGGGTGCGTTTTGAACCTTCAATCTATTACCTTACTTTAACTTGAAGAAGCTTGGAATTAATCCACCTTTGTCTTATGGGATAAATGAATTTCAATGAATGGAAGAAACCAACACTATTTCAAATTTTAACTCAGCAAGTGTGAATATGCTACAGCTGCATTTCCTTGTCATAATTAATTCCTGTTGGAAAACTTCATTACCAGGAGTTGGAAGGCTAATGCAGCAGGCTTGGCTTCCTGAGGCCAGCTGTAGTCTGGAGCATGCACAGCTGCAGAATTCCAGGAAGTATGGAAGCTGTTCAGGAAGTGATGAGGCAGGCTTATATAATACCAGAGAGAACAGTTTGGCAGCTCCACATAGCGGTTTGTAGAATCCAGCTTGAGTTATAAGCATAACAGGAGGAAAAAGAAGTATGTCTTTCTCCTTAGGCTTTGACACTTCTTTGGCTGTTCATCAATTGCCCTGTTTACATGTTTGCCAGGTGTTGAAAGCAGTAGTACTTTGTTATCTATGTTCATTTTAGGGGTGTCTCATGTATTTTTCTCCATAGAGACTTCTAGCTATATTTTTCCTTAAGCAAATATAGTATTATTTTATAAGCTCTAAGTTTAGGGTACCAATGTGCCTTGCTTTAAGAAGCAATGTGTTCTCAGAGGCAACATCTTAAAGCACCTGCTCATAAATCTTTATTTCATCTAATCAGAAACTAATATAAATCTTGAAAAGATTGAAGAAACAAGAAAATGGAACTATACCATACCCATGGAAATCTGAGACACTTGTAATGTTTTATTTTAGATCTTCTTTACTCTGTTCAACACAGAATTGGGGTTTGGAAAAACAATGGCTCATCAACAACTTTAGGAGGAAATGACAAATCTATAGTTTTCATGCTTCTCTTTCTGTACTTTGTTTTCTTTTAGTGGTGTGCCAGATTACTTGGACTAACCCTTCAGCTTAAAATAATAATAAAAAAAATGTTAAAGTTCTAGAAATTAACTTACTATCTGTCTTAGTCCATTTAGGACTAAAATATCACAAACTGGATAGCTTATATATAACAGAAGGTTTTTTCTCAATGTTATGAAGGTTGGAAAGTCCAAGATACAACATGGGAAGTTTAGGTGTCTGGTGAAGACATGCCTCTTGCTGTGTCCTCACATGGTAGCAGGGATGAGTCAGATTTTTGGTGTTTCCTTTATAAGGGAACTGCTATAGTATAACTATGTCCCCCCAAAAATCCTTAAACCTAACCCCAAGGTGAGAGTATTAGAAAGGGGGTTTGGGAGAGGTGATTGAATTATAATGACTCCATCCTTATGAATCGTATTTGTGCTCTTATAAAAGGCTGAAGAAACTTTTTGTTCCCCTTCCATCATGTGAGGTCACAATTGGGGGGTGTCATCTTTGAAGCAAAGAGCAATCTCTTACCAGATCCCAAATCTGTGCCTTGATCTCAGACTTAGCAACTTCTAGAACAATACATTTCCATTGTTCCTAAATTGACCAGTCTAAAATCTTCTTCACAGCATCACATGTGGACTGAGACAGGCACTAATCCTGACCATGAATGCTGTGCCCTTATGACCTATTGGCCTTTCAAATCCCTGCGTCATGATATCATCACACTGGGAGTTAGATCGAAACATACAAATGTTAGAGAAACACAAACCATAGCAAAATATAAATATTTATAAAGGTAAATACCCTAGCCATTTTTTTAAAATGAAAGCTTATAACCAGAAACATACAAGAATAATCAGATCACTGAATGTGCTTATATCCTTAGGGCTTTTCCAATACTTGACATTGACATTTACACTTTAGTTTATTATTCACTGGGAAGACGGAGGATTAACAAGTCTGTGACTCATCCCTCTGTACTCCAGTATCCTCTAAGGGTTGATTAACCTCAAGCAATCCTCCTGTATACACATTTTCATATTTACCAGTGGAAAGACTTAAGGGCAGCTTTATTTTTTTTAAAAAAATGTTTTTTAGAAAGACATACGCAAGCCCTCTAAAATTCTTATTATAAATATGCTTTAAATTAGGGGACATTGCAGGCTGAAGAATGAGTGCTAGCCACATAAATGTTTTTATCTCTGTAACTAATGTGATATTCATTGAGAGGCCCTAAAACTGGTCAAAGAGCTTCCTTTGTAAACAATCGTTCATCCACATTTTTTAGAACACATTTATTATTCCAAAAAAGTTCTAAGTACAGAGGAAAGGGCAACTAGAAATATCATTAAAAATATGAAATAGACCAATAAGAATAAACAATAAAAATATGAAATGTGTTCTTATTAGTAAGATACAAAGATATAAGATATAAATACTGTATAGATAGAAAAAAAATTTAAATATGACTGTTTTAAGTTAAGGTATATATGTGCAAGAAAGTCAATGTTCATACACTTTAAGTGGGAATTTAACTTCATGATCCCACCTTGGAAAAAGTTTAGTATTATCAAGTATAGGGGAAGATATGCTTGATGTAAAACAGATTTCCATTTGCAAGTACGTAGCATAGAAGACTGATTTAACAAATCACAAATGCAAATAAAGTTATTATAAACTCTCCATAGCTGGGCCCCTGAAATTCTCCTGGATGTCTATCCCAATATCTAACTAAACACATGTCAAATACTTGAACACAATGCAGAAATAAAAATGAAAAGTTATAGCTACTATATATTACCATACATGATTCTTACAATGAAATGAAATGAAACTTAAATGAAAAAAATGCACAAAATGTTTATATGATTCCAATTGTATAAAATTCAAAATTAGGCAAAACTATGCTGTATTATTGAGGGAAGACATCATGGTCGATTAAGTGGGAATAAAAGGAAAGAAATGCATATTAAAAAAAATATCACAAGTGATTTTTTTCCAGAGCAACGTAGGAAGTTGAAATGGATAGAAATGAATTGAAGTTCTCTATCTTATTTCTTTATGCTCTTTTTTTTCTATATGGGGATTACAGAAATCTTTTCATTCCAGCTTTTGATTAATATGTGCTTATAGCTGTTTTGAACATATATGCAATTATATATTTCAATCTAAACAACAAACTAATTATCAAAAATATCTCATAGAATCAAATCCTAATTTTAATTCTCTGGCAATAATGGTAAATATTAGTTTCTGAATGCTTTGACCAATAGTACCTACTCTATAAATCAGGCACAGGTTCCTAACAAACCTGAAATGTTGGCCAAAAAGATTTCTCAGAGAATACTTGCACTCTCCTATATATTTCTTCTATAATTACATCATATTGGGAAATAAGGAAGAAGTAGGGGTGGGTAGGGATAGAATTAAAGAATGAAAAGTAGATATAATTGACATTTGACTTGATATGTATGTTAAATTGGCAGGGGGATTCATAGTGTGCTGAAAAAAATCTTGTTTTACAGACTTTGAAGAATACAAAACCCATTTACAATGTATATGATATATTGATGATAGTACACAATAAATAAATTCCTTTGAAAATATCAATCCCTTAATTCTACTTTATTATTATTATTTTCCCATTCTCAAATATAATGAAAACACAATAATGCATAACTATAAAAATACAGTGATCGTCTAAATGTAAATAATACAAAATTTAAATTATTTGAATGTCTTTTCTTAAATTTTAACAGTTTCACCAGGTACTTCTAAGGCATGCAGGTAATTATAATATATGCATATTATAATATATGCATATAATATATGCAAAAATATATAATATATTTTGTAGTTCTTGTTCATGATCAAATTATTTTATATTTATTTTCATCCAATCATTACCGTCATTCTCTTTTGTAATGAATGCCAAATATTTTAACCTATGTTCATTTATATTTCAAACAACTTCAACGTTTTGACAAAGTGAAGATTGCTTTGAATTTGTTTTTGAATTCTTGGCCTCTGATGGAGGAGTAATAAATGTGTGTGAGTGGTGAGAATGACTATTTTATCTCTGAATTAAAGATAAGTTTATTACTTTCACTGTTTATGTAAAAATTAAAAGAGATAAGTATGTCTTAAAAGTAAAAAATATACCCCAGTGTCTCATCCAAGAACACGGAGTGCAGCAACAAGAAAAAATAAACCTGCCCAGGCACATTACCCATGTTCCTCAACATGGGCAGGAGATAAAATTTCACAACATTCAAATTACTGAAATGGAAAACTTTACTTTGTTTTAGTTTTTTATACAACACTTAAGAATTGATATTGGTTTTAAAACCAGTTTCCTTTTTTTTTTTTTTTTTGGTAACAGGGATTGAACTCAAAGGCACTTGACCCCTGAGCCACACCCTCAGTGCTCTTTTTGAGACAGGGTCTCACTAAGTTGCTTAGATCCTTGCCAAGTTGCTGAGGCTGGCTTTCAACTTGAGATCCTTCTGCCTCAGCCTTCCGAGCAGCTGGGATTAGCAGGCATGTGCCATCATGCCTGGCCCAATTTAAAAAAATATATATTTTACTGGACTATTAGATCCAGTCACACTTATTGATACATACAGCTTTTTAGCTTGACTTTATTATTCCATAATTTCTATGTACATTAGGTGGTTTTAATGTTTTATTCAAAAAAGTTTTTAAATATTTTTAATCCCTTTCTATAACACTTATTTCTCTTCTTAATCAAATATCATAATATTTACCAGCTTGAAATAATTTCATTTTATAGTATTATTTTCTTTTTGTTCCAAAAATAAAACGTTCCACAGATAACGAAAAAAACCAAACTTAGACATTTAATATGACTATCTGAGCATAGTAATGACAACCTGCAAAGAAAGCATTTTTGTATCTTAGTAAGTTCTCAGTATAACTATAGTGATTATAAAAGTATTTTGTGTGTATTGTGAAACTGAGGACATTGGTAAATACTTTGAATTTTCTACATGTTAGGTGGTTTTCATAGGGGAGAAGAGAGACACTGCATACTCAGGTGGGATGTGAAGTGGCATGAAGAACACTTGGAGTTAGCAGAGAAAATCAGAACTAGAGTTATCATTATGAATTCATAATAAATAACACACATGTGTATGTTTGCATGTATCAAATATGAATTCAACACTGAATACACAGTGCGGGACATAAATATACAGTATAAAGTTTCAAGCTCTCTGATGCAAGAGCAGGCAAATAATAAAATTTTCAAAAAATCATAAGATCTTGGACTCTAAATCCATTTTCCACTGAAAGAATCTAGAGTCCCTAAAGAGAGATCCGATTCTATTGCAGGTGTGTATTCTTGGACTGTCAGGAAATAAGGATATGCTTAAAATAGTAGGGACTTGTCAAAATGGTACAGAGAGAACCTGAAGGGGATACTGTAGCCCAGATATGAGAACATTGAACATCGTGATATTATTGGTTTATGACATATTTTAAAATTTACTTTTAATTTTCATACAGTAAAATTCATGATATAGGTACAGCAACTGATAGATTCTCAAGGGTGTAAATAGGTTGCTATTATTGATAAAAGAATTGTGAATCAAGTGTTGATTGGTACTCCTCTGAGGTGTTTATTAGGATAAACCTATTTCTGACCTGCTGGCATTCAAGATTGTCTATCACTGCTTGGTTGAATTGCAAAGGTGTGTTTACTGAGTCAAGTGATCTATCTATCTATCTATCTATCTATCTATCTATCTATCTATCTATCTATATTTATCTATCTATCTATATCTATATCTATATCTATATTTATCTATATCTATGGATATCTATATCTATATCTATATCATCTATATCTATATCTATATCTATATCTATATCTATATCTATATCTATATCATCTGTATCTATATATATATATATATATATATAGAGAGAGAGAGAGAGAGAGAGATAGAGAACTAGTTTTAAGCCAGTTATTGTAGTTATTTGTTATCATGACAGTGGTTTTGATAAAGTCCAGAATATTCACACTGTACTTACATGAGATAGATGCACGATAACTTAAGTGGGATAGGTCTAAATATATCAATATGAGAGTTTCTGCATTCTATGCTGGTGAAAAATAATACAAATTTATATATAAAGTTTGATTATATTTGCTTATAAAGCAAAAATCTATACCTGTGTAATACACACACTCATGATTTATTATGAACAATTTTTCATGTGTTACCTTTACAACTAAAATTGAAAAATAAAGAATGTTTGAATAATGTATACATTTTCAATATAGATTTGCACAATGAAAAACTGGGAATAAAAGACAATAATAATTCCTTTAAAATCTTGTTACATAAAAACAACT
Source organism: Urocitellus parryii (assembly GCF_045843805.1). Lineage (NCBI taxonomy): Eukaryota > Metazoa > Chordata > Mammalia > Rodentia > Sciuridae > Urocitellus > Urocitellus parryii. The sequence continues at coordinate 71,132,995 of NC_135539.1, read as the reverse complement.
TGTCTGATACGTTTTTCCTTTTCTGATTCTCAGAGTAGTTTGGCACATGGTAACTATTTAATTATTTACTTCATTTATCTTTGTATGTATCTATGTTGATGTATGTATACTTACCTATTTATGCCTCTTTTTTTTTTCCTTTGTGGTACTGGTAACAGAACCCAGGAGTGTTTTACATCCCCAGACCTTTTCATTCTTGAGATAGGGTCTCACTAAATTTTCAAAGCTGGCCTTGAACAAGAGATCATCCAGCCTTCAATAACTGAGTCACTGGGATTACAAGTTTGTACCACTGCACCCAGCTATGATTGTCTATTTTAAACACAAATGAAATGCTGTAAAATTTGAAGTTTGTCATGAATTTATTTGTGTTGAAAATGCAAGATTTTTAATTCAATTGTCAATGTAATTTAGTATTCCTGGGTAGGGCCTTATTTCTAACTGTATGTTAAGTATGAAAGAAAAATATATAGAAATGCCAATATGAGTTACATTTTGGTATCTTGTTTAATTTTCCCACCTCCCTTTCCCACCTCTAGACTCAGAACACAAAGGAATGTGAACAGGTATACTTAATAATACTTAAGGGTCTCTTTGGTATTTCCTACTTGGAGCTAGCTCCTTGGCTTTAGTGAAGAAAAGACCCCAACTGTGCAGGAGATATTCACATACTCCTTATGTCAAGTTAAATTACTATCAGGATTTCTTCAACTTGGCAAGGCTTGTCAAAGCTATTGAGGAACCAACTGTATATAGTCCAAGTTACAGGGGTAAATGATTGACAAAATTTTGAATTTATATCTCAGCTATTGAGTCTTCAGTGAAGGGTGATGTTCCTATACTTCTCATTTGCCTTATTGAATTCATTTTTCTAACCTGTTCATATTTTGGGCCATTGACAGATGGCTATTATCTAGAATTACAGAAAATTTTCTCTTGGGTACTTCATTAGGTTTTAACTTAATTTCAACTTTAAAATAAAATATTTTAGCTGGCTCCCTCTCTTCTAAGTGGTTTTAAAGATTGATTTGTATTATTTTTATATATTTATTACACAAAATTGTAATTTTTAAGAACTCAAAAAAAGTCAGGCACAGTGGTGCACACTGTAATCCCATTGGCTTGGGAGGCTAAGGCAGGAGGATCATGGGTTCAAAGCCAGACTTAGCAATGGTGAGGCACTAAGCAACTCATTGAGACCCTGTTTCTAAATAAAATACAAAATAGGGCTTGGGATGTGGCTCAGTGGTTGAATGCCCCTGAGTTGAATTTCCAGTACCCCCCCAAAAAGAACACACAAAAACTGACATGCTCTTAGAACAATATTTTCTCAAATCTACATAAATAAAAATAGTTTGCTTAAACCATCATCATTGAATAGGGACTATGGCTGGAATAAAAAAAAAACAGCTACTCTATACAATATAATGAACACAGGTTAATATCATTAATATTCAGAGAACTTTGTGAGAACCAATATTGACTCATTTGACTCACATACTTTTCTGGAATCTCCCTTCTTAAATAATAGCAATACACATGACAAATGTATCTAACTTAACTTCTTTGTCTTTGACTACTGCATGCTCTCAAAGCTATATGGCATAGACACGGATATCCAGCAAAATCACCTGTAGCATCAGCAAATGGCAGGCATTTAAATAAGGGACATCAAGATTTTATATCTTCACATTCACAATATTTTTTACTGGAAATATTTCATTTTTTGGATGATTTTGACTGCATTGTTATACTTGGGTATAAATGAGAATCAGGACTCACTTCTTTGTTTTTGTATAAGTTGATAAGGATGAAAGTTTGAAAAATGTAGGTTCTGGTGACATTATTTTTTGATAAAAACGACTTGCAACTATCTTAGGTTGGCTAGCTCAAGCCCTTGAATTCCAACTAAGTATTCAAAACAATAATTTTTTATGTTACTTGTTCTCAATAAAAATGTCCATATTTTTATTTATCTTTTGTATTTCAAGCATTCTTTTTATTATAATCATGCATCTCCTCACCACAGTGATACATTCTGAAAAATATATAGGGAGGTGAGTTCATCATTGTGTGGACGCTGGAGTGAACTTATACAAGTCTAAGTGATAAAGGGTAGTCACTCCACAGGGCCCTCCATGCAATCAGGGGATGCAGTACCCAGGTGTATCAGCCTGCTGCAGGTGCAAATGGTGTACTGTTTTACAGGTAACTTTCTAAAAAATAAATAGGAATACACTCTAAAATAATGATACAGATTATAGTAAATACTCCCACCATGAATATTTAGCACAGTTCTGCACTGAACACAATCATGCTGTGTTCTCATGGGACTACCAGCCTAGGACCTTTCCTCACCCCAGCATCACCATAAACAGGGCACTGTGAGGCTATGATGGCTATGACATCATGAAGTCAATGGCATCACTGGCCCTAGGGATTCTTTAGTTCCAGTGTCATCTTATATATGGAAACACACAGTCATATGCAGTCTGTTGTTGACTACACCATGATTTGAGGCATGATGCTGTGATATATGATATAAACATATAAGTTCAATAATGTGTAAATCTCATTAGTTCAACTCATTATGTCAAACTATTAGTAAACTTTAAAATACTCACTGAATTTCACCTTGGAAATAGTTTTTCCAGTTCTTTCAATGATCTCTGGTATTGTCAAAGCTCTGATGGAGACTGGGAAATTCCATTTGTTTTAGACGGTACTATATTTCCCATTAAATAAAACTAATTCTTGGGAGTTGAACGACTCAAGACAAATTGTATAATTTTATGTTTACTCCTTGGTGATCACTCACTGTTTTCTCATGATCTGTTTGTAAAACAGAGCACCAGCGTGTTATGTGGTTCTGCATACAAAGCTAACAACTGTGCAAGTGGTGAGCCTTTTTCACTGTTACATGAAAACCCTTAAAATATTGAAATGTCTACAAAAGCAATAAAATGATCACAGAATTATATGGTGATATTTAATTTTTGTACAAGTTAAATATCACTGATAATTAACTGTTAGAAGTTTATTTTGAAGTGACATTTTCCTGGAATATCAGACCTTTACAACATAATTAAAGGCTTTCTCATTGTAACGTTGCCCTATTGCTTATGTGAACGTACTATAAAGTTGTGATTCTACCTTAAAATTATACATATAGAGTAATAGGTAAGCTGTTCATTGTGGTTGTCTTCTAATGAAATAGTTCGTCCAAGAGTTTAGGTAGTGATCTTTTCTTTGCTTGGATAGTATAATAGAGTGGTGTGGGAAATGAGTTGCAAGATATTTCGAGCAGCTAGTCTCTGTATTTGACAAAGAACACCTCACTAATTCTTCTGCTGTGAGGATAATCATTAACCCCAATCGTATTTGTAAACAATGTTCATTTTTACCTGAGTGGACTGGCTTATAAAAATATAGCATTATTTTCTCCTCGGTAATAAGATGGCCTTTTATTTTTAAGAGGCCCTCTCAATCCCTCATTAACTGTTCCCACAGGTTTCTGTGCTAGAAATTCCTTCTTGATAAAGGCATTTGTTTTGGATTAGTTGTAAGGTTTAAGATATAAACAATGCCATAGACTCTCTGTGGCATTGCATGTGAGTGAAGGAAATGCATAAAGATTCTGTTGTAGGAGAGAAAAGAAGGGAGCAAGAAGGTGCTCGAAATAAAGGTGGTCAAAAAGCAAGGCCTAAGTGAGAGGACAAGGAGCAGAAGACCAATGTGGATTATTGCCCCATTTGGGATGATTTCAATAAATGTCTTATTTGTCATTTTCCTTAGAGAATATTATCAGGAATTAAATAGCTAAGAATGCAAGGGGATTTACTTCTGTAGATAATGACCACTGCTTGGTGACTCTAACACTCTCACTTTTTAAAAAAATTTAAGTTCATGAAATAGAAATGTGTTTGTAACTCATTTTGACTAGCATCTTACATTTGCTGTCATTAAATAACTGACACAATTTATTTTGCAATGTGAGGTTACCACAGTTTAGTTACTGAAATTGAAATAATTTTGAACTCAAGAGAATCTGCCCACCACCATGTACTTGAGCTTCACACTCAGTACTAAGTAGAAAGCAGAAAACTGTACATTACTACTGTGCTTTAGATGTGGTATGAGTGAAGGGGAGACATATTAAAACAGGAATAAAAATATTTGTACAAGCAATAATAGAAAATGTGAATAAGTAATAATTAAAGAAATATGAATCAAAATGAAAATGTGCCTCCTAAATAAATTTCAGGGACAGTTAATTTTATAATGGAGCCTAATGAATAATAAAAGAGTATGATATCAGTATGCTATTTAGGCTGTTCAGAATTTTAAAAAAACACAAAAGGACCTATAACTAATACTATTAGGTTATCACAACTCAGATTGTAAAACCTTAGAACGAAAAGAAAGTATTAAAATTATGTAGATCATTTTTAAATATAATGAAGTATAACTGAAACATATAAGATCATTTAGCCTTATTTTAAAGTTGACTTAGCAGTTAAAAATGTATATAGCTGGGGCTGGGGTTGTAGCTCAGTGGTAAAGCTCTTGCCTAGCATGTGTGAGGCACTGGAATCAGTTCTCAGCATCACATATAAAAAAATAAAGATCCATCAACACTAAAAATACATTTTAAAAAATGTGTAGAGCAATGCCTGGAGTATAACTCAGTGGAAGAATGTTAACTAGCATGCATGAGCCCCTGGGTCCTGTCCCAAGCATTACTAAAAAAATAAAAAAGTAAATAAAAATTAAAATGACACAAATAAGTGTGTGTAAGTGCATATGTATGTGTGTGCATCTCTGTATCTGTGTGTGTGTGTATGTAGCTCTAGAGCATATATAAACACAGTCTTAAAAAGAAGAATAATTTCTGGGTGTGGTGGCTCATGCCTTTAATCCCAGCAACTCAGGAGGCTGATGTAGGAGAATTGCAAGTTTAAGGCCAGCCTCATCAACTTATCGAGGCCCTATCTCACATATGTGTGTGTGTGTGTGTGTATACATATACACACACACACACACACACACACACACACATATGGGCTGGGGATGATGTTGCTCTGTGGTTAAGCATGAATGGGTTCAATCCCCAGTACTCAAAAAATAAATAAACAAATGAATAATAATAAAAAGAAAAGTTGATATGCTAAGAGAAAAGATAAAAGGAAATGTGAAAAATGCTCAGTTAAAACTAGGAAAAACACAAAACAAAAGAAAAATGAGACAGAGAGCAAATGTAATAAAAAGAAAACCATTATAAGCAAGATACATATTAACCAATGTGTTAATAATCACGTTTAATGTGAATATCTAAACAAACCAATTAAAACAGATTATCAGAGTGGAATGGAGAAAAGACACAGCTGTAAGTTTTCAGCATAATAAATGTTCTCAGAAAGATACAGGAATTATTGTAAATACTAAGCAGAATCAAACTGAAATAGAGTAAAATGGATATAAAGGGCATAAATGTCAAAATATATTAAAGTAATTGCAAGTTTAATATATTTTATATATTAAATATATTTAATATATTTTATATTAAGAAAATATACTCCAACAGCCACCATGGAAATCAGTACAAAGGATTCTCAAAAAATAAAACTAGAATTCCCATATGATCCAGCCATACCACTCCATGGTATTCACCCCAAAGAATCAAAGTCAGCATACTTTAGTGATACACACATACCAGAGTTTATTGCAGCACAATTCACAATTGCCAAGTTATGGAATTATCCTTCTTCCCTGTCTATCGACAGATGATGGAATAAAGTGTTGTATATATACATAGTGGAGTATCATTTGGCCATATTTCCTGCAAAGTAGGTCATTTGCATGAAAATGTATGGGACAGGAGAGCATTTTTTGATATGGAGTAAGCCAGCCTCACAAAGACAAGTGTTGCCCACATTTTCTCTCATATGTGGAATCTGGTGGAAAGAAGGGACATCATGACTTTAAAAGGGAGACTATTAGTCTAGAAGAAGGGGATCAGAAAAAGGCAGAGGGACATTAACAGAATAAATGTGATCAAACTATATCATAAGCCTGCAGGAAAATGCTACAATGCAACCCACCATTCTGTACAGTTGATATGCACCAATAAGAATTTTAAAAATATTTTTAAAAACACAAATGAAAAATTATGGATTTAAATATCATTTTCTTCAATATTCTGAAGCTACAGTTCCATTGCCCCCCCCCCCACTTAGAATCCCTGCAATTCACACATGCACTAAGCAAATACTCAAATGCTCTAACACAAGAGTTATACCCCCAGCCCTGGTTCCATTGTTTTCTGGAAGTTTAAGTTTATTCTCAGATGGCATGATCCTGAGAAACTGATGCCATCATAATATTTATTCCTTTGTTTCTTTCTGTCTATAATATTTTAGTTTATTTCTTGGGCTTGTGCGCTTATATTTTTCTTAGATGTATATTTTGTTCACAATTATCTTACTCAACCCTTTCAATTGGATAACATTTTCTTCAGTTTTATATTTTTACCCTCTTTACCACCTGGAGCCTACTAGATGAAACACTGTATTTACTTTACTTAGTCCTTTAACTTTTTTTTCCATTCTATACATCTTTTTATCTTTTCCTGATGTCTTTTTTTATTGTTGGTCATTCAAAACATTACATAGTTCTTAATACATCATATTTCACAGTTTGATTCAAGTGGGTTATGAACTCCCAATTTTACCCCGTATACAGATTGCTGTATCACATCAGTTACACTTCCATTGATTGACATATTGCCTTTCTAGTGTCTGATGTATTCTGCTGTCTGTCCTATTCTCTACTATCCCCCCTCCCCTCCCCTCCCCTCCCCTCCCCTCCCCTCCCCTTTTCTCTCTCTACCCCTTCTACTGTAAATCATTTCTTCGATTTGTATTATCTTGTCTTACCCCTCCTTTCCTCTTATATGTCATTTTGTATAACCCTGAGGATCGCCTTCCATTACCATGCGATTTCCCTTCTCACTTCCTTTCCCTCCCACCTCTCAACCCTGTTAATGTAAATCTTCGTCTCAAGCTCTTCGTCCCTACCCTGTCCTTGTTTCCTCCCCTTATATCAAAGGAGTCATTTGGTATTTGTTTTTTAAAGATTGACTAGCTTCACTTAGCATAATCTGCTCTAATGCCATCCATTTCCCTCCAAATTCTATGATTTTGTCATTTTTTAATGCAGAGTAATACTCCATTGTGTATAAATGCCACATTTTTTTTTATCCATTCATCTATTGAAGGGCATCTAGGCTGATTCCACAATCTTGCTATCGTGAATTGTGCTGCTATGAACATCGATGTAGCAGTGTCCCTGTAGCATGCTCTTATTAGGTCTTTGGGGAATAGACCGAGAAGGGGAATAGCTGGGTCAAATGGTGGTTCCATTCCCAGCTTTCCAAGAAATCTCCATACTGCTTTCCAAATTGGCTGCACCAATTTGCAGTCCCACCAGCAATGAACAAGAGTGCCCTTTTCCCCGCATCCTCTCCAGCACTTATTGTTGTTTGACTTCCTAATGGCTGCCAATCTTACTGGAGTGAGATGGTATCTTAGGGTGGTTTTGATTTGCATTTCTCTGACTGCTAGTGATGGTGAGCATTTTTTCATGTACTTATTGATTGATTGTATGTCCTCCTCTGAGAAGTGTCTGTTCAGGTCCTTGGCCCATTTATTGATTGGGTTATTTGTAATCTTATTGTCTAATTTTTTGAGTTCTTTGTATATTCTGGTTATTAGGGCTCTATCTGAAGTGTGTGGAGTAAAAATTTGTTCCCAGGATGTAGGCTCCCTGTTTATCTCTCTTATTGTTTCTCTTGCTGAGAAAAAACTTTTTAGTTTGAGTAAGTCCCATTTGTTGATTCTAGTTGTTAACTCTTGCGCTATGGGTGTCCTATTGAGGAATTTGGAGCCTGATCCCACAGTATGTAGATCATAGCCAACTTTTTCTTCTATCAGATGCCGTGTCTCTGATTTAATATCAAGCTCCTTGATCCATTTTGAGTTAACTTTTGTGCACGGCGAGAGATAGGGATTCAGATTCATTTTGATGCAGATGGATTTCCAGTTTTCCCAGCACCATTTGTTGAAGATGCTATCCTTCCTCCATTGCATGCTTTTAGCCCCTTTATCAAATATAAGATAGTTGTAGTTTTGTGGATTGGTTACTGTGTCCTCTGTTCTGTACCATTGGTCCACCCGCCTGTTTTGGTACCAGTACCATGCTGTTTTTGTTACTATTGCTCTGTAGTATAGTTTGAAGTCTGGTATCGCTATACCACCTGATTCACACTTCCTGCTTAGTATTGTTTTTGCTATTCTGGGTCTTTTATTATTCCATATGAATTTCATGATTCTTTTATCTATTTCTACAAGAAATGCTGTTGGGATTTTGATTGGCATTGCATTGAACTTATAGAGAACTTTTGGTAATATCGCCATTTTGATGATGTTAGTTCTGCCTATCCATGAGCAGGGTATATTTTTCCATCTTCTAAGGTCTTCTTCTATATCTTTCTTTAAGGTTCTGTAATTTTCATTGTATAAATCTTTCACCTCTTTTGTTAGGTTGATTCCCAAGTATTTTATTTTTTGGGGGGATATTGTGAATGGAGTAGTTGTCCTCATTTCCGTTTCAGAGGGTTTGTCGCTGATATACAGGAATGCCTTTGATTTATGCGTGTTGATCTTATATCCTGCCACTTTGCTGAATTCATTTATTAGTTCTAATAGCTTCTTTGTAGACCCTTTTGGGTGTGCTAGGTATAGAATCGTATCATCTGCAAATAGTGATAATTTAAGTTCTTCTTTTCCTGTTTTTATGCCTTTAATTTCTTTCGTCTGTCTAATTGCTCTGGCCAGTGTTTCGAGGACTATGTTGAACAGAAGTGGTGAGAGAGGGCATCCCTGTCTTGTACCAGATCTTAGAGGGAATGCCTTCAATTTTTCTCCATTCAGAATGATGCTGGCCTGTGGCTTATCATAGATGGCTTTTACAATGTTGAGGTATGTTCCAGTTATCCCTAATTTTTCTAGAGTTTAGAACATAAAGGGATGCTGTACTTTGTTGAATGCTTTTTCTGCATCTATTGAGATGATCATATGGTTCTTATTTTTAAGTCTATTGATGTGGTGAATAACATTCATTGATTTCCGTATATTGAACCAGCCTTGCATCCCATGGATGAATCCTACTTGATCATGGTGTATAATTTTTTTGATATGTATTTGAATCTGATTTGCCAGAATTTTATTGAGGATTTTTGCGTCAAGGTTCATTAGAGATATTGGTCTGTAGTTTTCTTTCTTTGAAGTGTCTTTGTCTGGTTTCAGAATCAGGGTGATGTTGGCTTCGTAGAATGAATTTGGAAGTTCTCCCTCTTTTTCTATTTCCTGAAATAGCTTGAAAAGTATTGGTGTTAGTTCCTCTTTAAAGGTTTTGTAAAACTCTGCTGTATACCCATCCGGTCCTGGGCTTTTCTTAGTTGGTAATCTTTTGATGGTTTCTTCTATTTCCTCTATTGTTATTGGTCTGTTTAGGTTGTCTATATCCTCCTGACTCCTGATGTCTTTTGAGAGAGTTATTTGTACACGATTCACAATCTGATTCTATGAATACGTTCAGTATTAAATCCATCATCAATCCATTTATTATATTATTCATTTAATATATTTGGCCATTTATACCCTTTAAATGCATTTTGCTCCATTTCAGTTTGATTCTGCTTAGTATTTACAATAAGTTCTTTATCTTTCTGAGAACATTTATTATACTGTTAGACTCATTTTTTTTTCACTTATTCGGTTTCCAGTGGTGTAGGCAATCCTACTGGGGATCTGTATTTCATCCTACAGAAGCCATACATTTACATTGCACATTTTTTAATGAACTTTTATTCCCTTCAGATCATAAACTCTGATTATCTGTCTCCTCTCTTGATTGTGGAGGTTGGATGTGGTAAAAATGGGGTCTGCCTCAAGGCAGACTGGCCTCAGGTCTGCCATAAGCCAACCAATCTCTACTCAATCACTTGTCTTGGTTACACCATCCTCTTTAGCCAAGGAATTACTACTCTTCCTCTTTCCAAGACAAAACCCCTCAATGAGGCACTTGGTACCAGTTTTAATCAACCCATGAGTGTCTCCACAGGCTGGAGTTCAGTCCAAACATCTACTCTTTGCCATAAACACTCCACTCCATCCAAGTCTAGGTAGCACTCCAAGGACACTGTCATCTATAGGCTGTTCTGCTGATTTCCTTCTCTGTGGACAAGCAACAAGCAATTATCAGCTTAAGACAACATGGGAGACAGAGAGAGAGCACACAGAATAATCTTCCTAAATCAATTTGTATCCAATATCCTGATTCACAGTATGTCACATCTCTGTGTGTATCAATTCCTACACATGACAGTGGGTTCTCTTATTTATCTTTCTGTCACCTTTAGCATTTGGCTGAAAGAATAATTTTTCTCTGCTTCTTTGGACTACTTCCTGGTTCTCTCTCACATAATGGTTTCACTTCTTCCACCTGTCCCAATCTTATCTTGAATATGTATTTTTAATCATTGTTGGGGGATATGGTGGTTATCAGAGCTGATTGATTTGAAGATCTTTTATTCTTCTCTTTCTTCTCTGGTTGGAAGCCAAATCACTGAAAAGAATGATCAAAATAAAACTTATAGCTTGTTACAATGTGCTTTGAAGAGGAAAGTTATGATAATTAGCTATGTGTATGTCCTGAGAATTCTGGATTAGTTGCCAGATTTTAAAACTTGTATTTTTATATTCCAACTGTCACTTTTATCACTTCCAGCTATTTCTGTGGATACAGACTTCTCATTCAGATGGTGTGCTCATCAGCTTTCTATTGGTTTACATTAAATACTTTGCTCTCACATGGCACCTTTCTTTAAAGCATTATATAAATGCTAGTTAATTGCCATGCCCTCAGGAGTCCTTCAGTGTTATCATTTGCATCACATGTACCACTGAACCAACACGCAATACAGTCAGAATGCTTCAGCGAAGACCTCACAGTAGTTGGTAGCAGAAGGCAAAACAAAAAATCCCTCAAGTTTTCATTTCTTACTGCAAAATGTTAAAACTAGTATCTATTTTCATGATTGGAAAATGCATGATGTGTCTTTTTATCATAGACTCCTTAGAAATTGGCGACATGCCAGCTTATTGATTGACAGCTTGGCATCCTGAATGCCACTGGGAGATAACTAGACTAGCTAATCACACACTTCATTTAGAGGAAAATTCTCCTATTCAACAGCTCAGTTGCTCTAAGGCTGGTCATCATGTTATTATCCTCCAGTTCCATCACCTTTGTGACTAGCCTTGCATTTTATTGATTTTTGAGACCATTGTCATTCACATACACAACTTAAAGTCTTGTACCTGGATATAAGTATGACCTTTTTGGGAACCTGTGTATCTGAGCATGATCTTAGGTCATGGAACAAACTGCTTCTGTCTTATTGCCATTTATCTAGTATCTCTAGGGAAAAGAAAAAGAACCATAGAGTTATTCTAAGCCGTGGCTGTGTAACATTCTTTTAAAGAAAAGCAAACACAATAAAAGTGAGTTTAAGGGCTCTTAGAACAATTTTCACCCAGAAATGATAGAGTGAATATCATATTTCTTTTCTCCTTCTAAGTCTGTCACTGTAACTGAAAAGTTGCCTTAGTACTTTTATTTAACAGCCTTTATATGTTTATTTTAGCAAAGAATTTTAAAGAAGCTAGCTATGTTTGCTTTTGCTTTTGGCAATAGTTTCAAAGGCTTTGTTTTGTGAGGCCCATTATCAATTCACACATTTCTGTAACTCAACATCATAACATTAATCCTAATAAAATCAGAATAAATACTTATTAACGCTCAAAGCAGTAATTGCCATGAATTTCACATTCATAATGGTTCTAATCCACAAATGTAAGAAGGTCAAATAATATAATAAGGAGGAAAGGGAGTAGAAAATTATAATGTGAAAATACTGAGAACAATAGATTAAAGGACACAGCCCAAATTAGGGATGTTACAAACAGACTGACAATGAAAGAATAAAGGATTTTGTGATGTAAAAATTCTGTAATGCTGCATGGACACACTAAAAGCCTGGAAAAATGTCAGGATAATAAGACCTTACCAAGGTTTAAATGAATGTCCTCTAGAGACCCATGTATTGAGGGCTTGGGCCCCAGGATGGCACTCTTGGAATGTGCACTAGACCTTCTTCCCAGTGGGAGGTCTTTAGGTTATTGAGAGTGCACTGTTTTCCCTTGTAGGATATTGTGTGACTCTGGTCCCTTCCTCTTCCTCTGTTTGCTTGCTTGCTCACGAGGTGATAAGTTTGCTCTGCTCTGAGCACCTTTTTTTGATATGCTGTCTTGCCTTGGGTATTTTCTGTAGTCCTGGGAGGCTGACCCATACAGAACTCTTTTTAAAAATATGTTAGAGTTTGCAAATGAATTGGCTCTTCAGGGGAGTCTCATGTATTTCCTATAACTAAGTTCAGTAACCTGCTAAAAATCGGATTGAGTTTTATAGGAAGAGAATGTTTGTGTTAAAAATGCTTATACATTTTCTTATTTAATTCTTCTGATGATAGAACATTATTTCTTCTCTCGTTCAATGTAACTAAATGACTGTTGGGAATAATTATAAAATTAAACCAATGTTTTGTTACCATTATCCATTTATTTCTGTCTTTTTCTTTTTTTTTAATTGGTACAGACAATTGAACATAGGGGCACTTTTACCACTGAGCTACATTCCCAGCAACTCCCTCTTTCTTTTTTCTATTCTTTCTTTCTCTTTCTCTTTCTCTCCTCCCTCCCTCCCTCCCTCCCTCCCTCCCTCCTTTCTTTCTTTCTTTCTTTCTTTCTTTCTTTCTTTCTTTCTTTCTTTCTTTCTTTCAGATAAAGTCTTGTTAAATTTTTAGGGTCTTGCTAATTTGATGAGGTGATTATTGAACATAAGGTCTTCCTGCCTCAGCCTCCCCAGTTGCTGGGATTATAGGCATGTACCATTATGCCCCACTTATCCATTCATTTCTTTATTTGACATAAACCATTTTATTGACTGCAGACTACATGATCAGTAAAGTACTAAATCACATGAAGACAAACAAAAATGAATCATCCCTTCACTCAGAAACTAAATGGTGATGACTAAATTTATATCACATCAAATGACAAATACATGTTAAAGTACAAGATACTGATGAGACTTGCAAGCAGACATTAGAGAGGAAAAAACACAGTAAGAAAAATTCTAACTGCCCTCCCTTATGCCTCAAAAGTTAGCCATATTTGGAAATAGGGTTGTTGCAGATGTAATGAATAAAATGAAATCAATGGTACTTTACAAGAGCCCCAAACTGGGAACTTTCAATTGTCCACCAACTGATAAATGTTAAAAAAAAAGTAAAAAATAAATGAAAATAGAATTGTGGCACATGCATAAAGTGAAATACTCATAGCAATAAAAGGGAAAGAGCAACTGATCTATGCAAAACATTCACTCATCTCAAGAATATCAAGTAAATAAAAAGATAGACACAAAGGACCACATATATATGATTCCATTTATATCAAATTCATAGAAAGAAAAAACTGTAGTGATCAGCTGCGGATTAGTGTTTGAAAGCATCTAGGCATTAGGGGAAATGACTTTCAAAGATGATATGGGCAGTTTTGGATTCATAAATTTGTACCATTTTACCACTGCAGTGGTTATCATGAGACTTTGTATCACTGCACTTAAAATAAGTAAATTGTATAGTTTACAAATATACCTCAATAAAGGCCACCAAAATTATTTTAGTAACTCTTGTTTTATTACATTCTCATTTAAATGAATGTTCACTTTTATAAAACTTTCATTAATATTTTGTTTTTTCCTTGAAGGAATGGCCATGAATGATGTATCAACTTCTAGATACTAAGCTTTTAAACCCAATGGGAAAAAATGATCTGTCCTTATTGAGGCATTATAGAATAGTAAAAATCTACTTCATTATATTACAGATGTGTGTTATATACTATACAGGAAAAGTAAAGCAGTGTAAGATGATAGAATGTGACTTGTGTTATTAGAGAAGACCTCTCTGAAAATCTAATATTTCCTGAATGGTTGGAAGAGTGGGGAGGAGAGAATTTGGGAGGCAGTTATGCCCTGAAGACAGAGCCTTCCAGAATGGGAACAGTGCACTCAGAAGAGGCCTCAGGGACTCTTTCAGCAGTTCCACTGGATGAGGATGCAGCAGGAAAGCACCATCTACAACCCAGGATGCAGATGCTCCAAATCACTGAGGCAGCCAGCACCTTGATCTTGGATATCCCCTCACCTCCGTAACTGAGAGGAATAAGTATCTGTGGTCTCTTCACCATCTAGTTTATGGTATTTGGCTATAGCAGCCCAAATAGACCAAGAGATATAGTTGACATGTTCAAGGGATGTAAAGAAGGCTAGAATGATAGCTTGAGCAAACTTAAGTGGGGTGGGTGCAGTTGACAGAAAAGAAAGTGGAGAGATGCCCATGTTGAGCTTTAGTGAACTTTTTTAGTTTTTACTTTTTTTGCCTAAATATATTGAGAGACCATTGAGCCTTTAGGAAAGAGAAATGGTAGATCCTGCTTTAAGCTAAGAAGAGTAACAGGAGTCAAAGGTCTTTGAAAGTTCAGTGTGGAAGTGGGGGCCAATTAGGAGGCGATAGCATCCCTTAAGTGAGGCTGAAATGTGAGCTGCAGAGGAGGTTAGAAGCCATGAAATTCAGGATCTATTTTGCACTGACAATATTTGCTCATGTTCCAGATGTGACAGATTGTGACAGGTAAAAATGACCCAACTATGGCCCCATGTTCTTTGACCTGAGCAGCAGAAGAGGATGCAAGGACATGGTTCCATCAGCATATTTCCCCCTTTTCCTGTTTCCTCTAAGTATCCTCAGTGTATCTATGAAGTCCTTTCTACTCTAAAACACAGCTCTCCTTAAAACTCTGCCAATTACCAACCTTGGCATTTTTCTCTGTCTCATACTTATGCAAAACTCTTCCTTTCTCCCTTATGTAAACCGCTCAGGAGGTATTCTTTGTTCACTGGTTCCATGTTTGTTTTTATCTTTTATTTTCCATTTTCAAATAGAATTGTACTTCTCAATCTATTTACAACTTGATTCCACCTCTACAAGCTCTGAATCATCACCATAAATTGTTGAGAGGAAAACCCAATAAAAAAAAATGAAGACTTTTAAGTTCAAGCATTGATGATATCCACAGTTTATTAAATACTTTAAAAAAAATGGCTCAAGAGAAAGAAACCATGTGTCCAAAAATTATGTTGTCATTAAAGTCCGCCTGTAGTTGATTTTTCTTTTTTTAATTTGTAAAGTCCTATTCTTTTGGACATCACATATGGTGACTATACCATTTATGTTTAACACTTTGATTTCACTTGAATGATGGATTGCATTTAAATAAGCCCACTAAAGCTCTGGTTATGATTTTGAATTTGGTTGCTCCTTTGTTGAGCCATGGCTTGTGTGGGGAAAGTTTAGATAAGGGCCAAAGTTCATAGTGTTCCATAGATGCCATGGAGGGGATCTCAGAAATAAATTCACCAAAGGTATAACAAAGGGTAACTTCCTTTTCTTTTTCTGTAATTCAGGCAGACTCTGTTTTTCTTTCAAGTTAACTAAAGCTGAAGATAAATCTACATAAACTGAGCTTCAGCACTTATATCGACTAACTTCAGCATTGCTGTTTCTACCAACAAACAAACATCACACATCCATTACAGTCCAAGCTACAAGAGTGTAGAGAATTGGGTGAGGCAGCAATTCTATTCAATTTCCAAGACAATTTCCTAGTCAGATTTTACAAATCAATAAATGTCAAATTAAACTTTAATTCCTTTAGGGCAATTAATATAACTTTTAACTCAATCATTTCTCTTTCACACTCATACCAGCAGGCTTCCGAATATTTACTAAAATTGATTTTAATCCTTAACATTGTAGAAGCTACTGAAGGAAAAATTAAAAAAATATTAAATATTGCCTTTGCTTCATGAATGTCTCTGAAATCTTCCATTTCCTGATAGAGTTTTTTTTTTTAATTACATTCAAAGCTTTATTTTCATTGTTTTCTGGTATCGGTATCCTTTTTATTTGTATTTTCCCTGCTTATTTAAATAATCAGCTTGAGATGTTGAATTTGTCCAAATCTCCAGTTTGAGCCCTTTTACAAATGTTTTATAATCAAGATTAAGTTTTCAGGCCATAGAGCTTAGATCAAGAAAGCAGAGAGAGAGACAAATATATGACTATTAAATATAACTCCTAATGTACCTTGAAGTACTAATTATAGAATACCATTAAGAAATTTCTACATTCACTAATTAAGGGTTGAAGCTTCAGTGTTTGATGAGTGTGTTTGAGTTATCAATGGGATACACAAATTGTCTCACTTGAAAGATGGATGAATAGTGATAGTTTTATCAAAAATATGTTATTTGACAATAACTATACTTGAGGATTTGCAGGCATATGAAACATGAGTCTGGATTCATGAGAGAAAGTTTGCAGAAAAGACTCTCTTAAGTCTTTTCTGCAAACATAACATAAATTAAGAGTAATTTTAATAATTGGTGTTAGTAAATAATATCAATAGTTAATAATACCAATATTGGTAAGTATTAGTAATACTTTAGTTAATAATACTAATACTTCAAATAGAAGGCCATACTTAGGTATCTGGATATTTATTATTCAAAGTTTTCTTCATGGTAATGCTGGAAAAAAATGCTCTGGATGATTATTGATTCTGTTTGTGTTTCCATGTGTATGTGCTGGTAAGCTTTATCAGCTTAAGGATTCCTTCTTGACCACTGTTGTTAAAAAAACTTTTAGGGTAACAGAAATGCAAGAAAATTGCTCTATTTTTTAAAGTGTGCTGTATAATTCAATAACTATGATATATTACATGTTAATAATTATACTAATCTTCCCTTCCTTACAGGTGTCTTCACAAGAAGCTTTCCTAGATCATGGAACAGATTTTTACTCAATAGACTAGTGACTATGACATTTGCTACATCAAAACAAAAGTTTTAATGTGTCATTTAGACAGGAGGATCTCAAGTTAAAGGTCAACCTATAAAACTTAGGGAGACCCTATCTCTAAATAAAAAAGTAAAAAGAGCTGAGGATGTACCTCAGTGATAAAGCACCTCTGGATTCAATCACTAGTACCATGAGGGAAAAAAAGGGGGGAAGCTATCATTTGCCTTAGAGGAAGCTGTTTTGTTTCAGCCCTCAAACAGAAGAACAGCATGTTCCAGACAGTGGCAACCCCTGCATCTTAGATTTGGTTCTGAAATGCTAACCATGTGGATTCTAGCCCTCCAAGCTTTCTGGATCCAGGATGAGTGCAGCAGGCTTCAAGCATGAGCCAAAAATAAACATTTGAGAAATTGAGTCTGTTATGTAGCCTAATCTGACAAAGACCACCAATAGAATCATCATGGGGGTGGTGGGTAGGTGGGGCAAGGGTCTCTTCTGGGCAGATCAATCTCCTTAACAAATTTGGGGGGTTTAAGGAAGTGAAGATTTGTTTGGGGAGAATGTTAAATTTGAAAGGGAAGAAGAGTTGGGGGTATCTAAAAAAAGTGGACAAAAAATTTAGGACTTAAGTATGCCTTGGTTGTTCTATCTTTTTTATTGGTTGCTCCAAACATTACATTGATCTTGACATATCATATATCATACATTTGATTCAAATGGGATATGAATTCTTATTTTTACCACATGTACAGATTGCAGGATCACATTGGTTATACAGCCACATTTATACATGCAGCAATCCTAGTGTCTATTGTATTCTGCTGCCTTTCCTATCCCCTTCCTAACCCCTCTTCCCTCCTCTCCCCTCCCCTCATCTCTCTCTACCCCATTTACTGTAACTCATTTCTCTCTCTCTCTCTTTTTTGTCCCCCCTTTCTCCCTCACACCATCTTATATGTTATTTTGTATAATAACAATGAGAGTCTCCTACCATTTTCCGTGCAATTCCCCTTCTCTCTCCCATTCCCTCCCACCTCTAGGTTGGTTCCACAGTCTAGCTATTGTGAATTGTGCTGCTATGAACATTGATGTAGCTGTATCCCTGTAGTATGCTCTTTTTGGGTCTTTGGGGAATAGTCTGAGAAGGGGAATAGCTGGGTCGAATGGTGGTTCCATTCCCAGCTTTCCAAGAAATCTCCATACTGCTTTCCAAATTAGCCACACCAATTTGCAGTCCTACCAGCAATGTACAAGTGTACCCTTTTCCCCACATCCTCACAAGCACTTGTTGTTGTTTGACTTCATAATGGCTGCCATTCTTACTGGAGTGAGATAGTATCTTAGGGTGGTTTTGATTTGCATTTCTCTGACTGCTAGAGATGGTGAGCATTTTTTTTTTGTGTATTTGTTGATTGATTGTATATCCTTCTCTGAGAAGGGTCTGTTTAGATCCTTGGCCCATTTGTTGATTGGGTTATTTGTTTTCTTATTGTTTAATTTTTTAAGTTCTTTGTATACTCTGGATATTAGGGCTCTATCTGAAGTGTGAAGGGTAAAAATTTGTTCCCAGGATGTAGGCTCCCTATTTACCTCTCTTATTGTTTCTCTTGCTGAGAAAAAACGTTTTAGTTTGAGTATGTCCCATTTGTTGATTCTTGATTTTAACTCTTGTGCTATAGGTGTCCTATTAAGAAATTTGGAGCCTGACCCCAGGAGATGGAGATTAGAGCCAACGTTTTCTTCTATTAGATGCAGAGTTTCTAGTTTGATTCCTAGCTCCTTGATCCATTTTGAGTTAACTTTTGTGCATGGCAAGAGAAAGGGATTCAATTTCATTTTGTTGCATATGGATTTCCAGTTCTCCCAGAACCATTTGTTGAAGATACTATCCTTTCTCCATTGCATGCTTTTAGCACTTTTGTCTAATATAAGGTAGTTGTAATTTTGTGGATTGGTCTCTGTGTCCTCTATTCTGTACCATTGGTCTACCTGCCTGTTTTGTTACCTGTACCATGCTGTTTTTGTTACTATTGCTCTATAGTATAGTTTAAAATCTGGTATCACTATATCGCCTGTTTCACTCTTCCTGCTTAGAATTGCTTTTGCTATTCTTAATGTTACTTTTTTGTGACAGCTCCAGTATCTCTTAATTTTCTGTATTTCCTTACAACATTTGCATTATGTATTCTCCTGTGGTAGAAAAGACACTGCATTTCCACTTCCACAAATGATCTTAATTTGTTCTATATTAAATTACCTTCCTTAATTATGTAATGCCATGTCTTTTATCATGAAGAAGCAATGCTTTCAAATTCACACTGCCATGATTTTTTTTCTAAATGTGATTTTCTTTGATTGTAATCTTTCTGAATAAGAAGATATAACACTGAACTAGTAAACAATATACTGAACTTTTTACTTTCCTTTAAACTTTTAAGATTTTATGTGTTTTGCTGCTATAAACTCACTGGAATAAAACAATTTCTCTACTGGAAAAATACTGTGAATAGTTATTGGGTTTTAAGAGACAAAAATTACATATTTTTAAATGTTTAAAAATACAAAAGTAAAATAGGGTTCAATATATATATAGATTTTTTTTCATTCTCTTTATCTTTTTTTCACTTTGTATTGCCTAGCAATAACAATTATAGTTAATATTTGAAAATGAGATTATCTTCTGCATAGGAATTCTACAAGTCTAAATTTATGGAGGCATGACTTCTGTTCTCCCTTCAACAACAAACCATGAACCTTCTAAAGTGGCTGTAGATTCCACCACATACAGCTTGTATGACCAGTAGCTTCTTTAAATGTTGTTCAAATTTCAAAATCACTGCTAATCCTTACAAAAAAAAAAACATTTGCAAAATTTATCTTGACACATTTTCTTGCAAATTGACAGAAATATCACTAAAATTAGAATTGAATGTATACACTATGCTCCTATATGTATATAAATGTGTATATATATAGGGTTCAAAAAATGTTTACATAATATACAACTCCTCCATTAGTGCACAAGGGTCCCCTTTATTTCACACATTCACATACACAAGTGTTTATAAACCTAAAGAAATGTTTTGCCAGTAGGTAAGCAATATATCACATCTTATTTTTGATTATTTGTTGTTTTAAGACTACTAGTGATAATATCTTTCTGTGTGTTGTCCATTCATATTTTCTGATTCTACTTCTGGGATATTTGAATATGGCCTTTTCACTTATAAGACTCATTTTAATATCAGACATTTGCCCTTACACTGCCCAACATGATGAAAATCTTTTCCTCTCATTCAGTTTTGCTTACATAAAATAACATATAGATAATGTAATTTTGAATGTAATTTCATGTCTTATGTGTCAGTTATTTGATATAGAATATGTATGTATATATATATATCAGATGTATTATATATATGATTTTATTTATATGTATCATATATATTATTTATACATATATATAATATATATGATTTTCCTAGTAATGTTTGTGCAACATTTAGGAACCAAATTACATAGAAAAGGAGACAATGTCATGGAAAGATTAAGAATAACTGGTAAACAGACAAATCTAGGTTGCATTTCAATTTTGCTACAAATTAGCTGTGTGATTTAAGTAAATTACCTACATTGTAAACCTCAATTTATCAATTGTAAAAATGGAAAAAATAATCTTTTAATTTCCATACTTGTGGGAAATTATTTAAATAAGAAAATGATTGTATTAATTGCTTTCCCTGTGGGTACAAATATTTGTATTGGAATTATCAACTAAATGTTATTCTACTTGTGGATATACTTTAATTCATACTGCTACAAAATCAAGCGACTTTAGATTAAGTCTTTTGTGAGAGATTGCATTGGAATCTTGTTATAGGGAGAGGAAATAAAAATTCTAGAAAAAACACTTTTGGTAGAAAATTCTTTGTGCCTAAGTATTATAAATTGCACTTGAATTTCCAAACTAATATATCAAAAATTCAGCATAGTTACCCCAAGATATTTTAAAATTTACTAGCCAAAGGAAATATGAGCATAGCTTAAATCTAATCTGTAAGATATGTAGTTTGTAAGGATGCTGTGTTGAGAAGGATTCTGAGGACACATTTTAACTCAACAGGATATAGAGGTAGTAAGTAATAAATGATGGTGCAAGGGGAGTCGTTTGGCAGTTCTACTGCTGTGAATGTGCTTTCTCCAAACATGAACAGTTGAAAAGTTTTATGTCCTATGCCACCATTTTAATTGTATTTTCCTCTTACAGAATTGTAAGCCTTTTTTAATTGCTTAGCCAGATTAGAAGTGGCTGCCAGAAATGAACCATCAGCTCTTCCTACTTGCAGATACATAACGTTTTGTTTTTATTCATACAATGTTCCACTCTTTTATCACATTGAATTTCAAAAGTCTAAGCCAGCTTGGTTTCATCCTAGTAGTGACACTCGGTATGAACAGGGAGTATGCTTCATGGCAAGTAAGAAGAAACTTGTCAACTCTGCCTCCACAATCCCACTTCCCTTAACATACAATAGTTGCATGTGTAAAATGTAATTAAAATTGGAGCAGAATAAATCTACCCTAAGAAAATAAGCAAAAAACAATTTTAGCTCAGTTTAAACAATACATTTCCAACATTTCTGAAAAGAGAAGCAACAAAAAACTTACATTCCCGGTGTTCCATTGCATAATACTCAATTACTTAATTTCTTTTCTAAGCCTATATTTGTCACAAAATGAGATATCCATGGTGTTTCAGAGGATGTACAATAAATGTCTGGGTGATGGAACATAGAGGGAGCTGTTGGCAAAGGTATAGTAATCCAAGCACAGAATTTACAGTGAAATTTTCCACTGAAATGTAATATTTTTAAAACCTTACTTCTTAGGCATGAATTGATAGCTAAAGTATAGAATAAAATGTGATTGAAGTTGATATTTTTGGAAGAAAATTATGATAGAAATTATCTTTGGTTTCTTTTAATAAAGGTTTTCATTTTTTAAAAAAAAAGCCGTTTACTTTGCAAAATGAAACCCTTTGGAGAATGGAGGGAATTATAACATATTGTTGTTTTCACTTTTTGTTTTGCCCACTAACATGACTCTGGGGTTTATTTTAGACAGTATAAATTTTGCTCAGTTTCTCAACGTTGAGTTATATATTCAGGCAGAAAAATAAAAATTGTTTTTCAAGGCATATACCTTTGTTATCATTTGATCGTAGTTGAAAGTTACAAACTATGGTTAAGTGATGTAATGCAGGGAGAACAAGTTTGAGAAGGTCAATATCATGGTGATTTATGGCAACATAGTTGCCACAAAAATTCATCACATATATAAGACAAAGAAACATTTGGTTGATGACAGGTACTGAAGACAAACTACATACTAAAGTAATTGAACATATAATCTGAATTTGCACCACCTGGTTAGTTGTGAATTAACCAACATGAATAGTAATATTTCCTATGCATATACAACATCATTTAGTTCTTGAATGTGAATTGTAAAATGGAATAACACAGTAACTAGAAAAATGAATGAAATACATTTAAAAATAACTGTTCAACCAGGGTTCTCACAGAAGACCTATCCAGTGTACTCGGATACATATTTATTCAGTGTTTGTCAGTGACCACTGCAGCAAACTCATATTGTTGTGAGTATTGGTTTAATCATGGCAGGTTGTCAACAGCTAGGATATCATTATTAATGATCTTGTCTTTTCTATTATAATTCAATGGAACATCTAAGATGTGCAGATGAAACTGCTCAAGGAGATGCACGTCAAAAATGTGTTTAGCCCTGTTTTATGAAACATTCAGGAAGTTTGAAAGCATCATTTTTTTAATGGGCCTTTGGTTTACGTTGGCAGTCAGAACTGTAGCACAAACACTCAGCTTCCTGATGCACCAGTTCCCTGATGTGTGTCTCACCTTTTCCTACTTTATCATTCTGCATAATGGAAAAATGAATTTCTTAAGCAGTATCATTTTGTCACTTGTCTCTTTGGTAATTTCTGTTAAAAGCTGTAGAAAGTCTAATGATATATTTTTTCCCTTATTTTCAGGTTTATCTACAAATCCTGATTCTAAAAATAGATCATGTTTAGTGCTATCTTCTTATATGTATGCATTATAATACAAAGATTTGTATTGAATTACTATGTGGTGAAGTAAAATCTCATTGGTAACAGATTTCAAAAACGTTGCCAGATAAATGAAGGAATGTTCTCAATTGTGTTTGCAAGTTCTTTTACTCTAATTTCGCTCTTAAGAAAATCTTTAATGAAAGATAAATAAAATTTGCTTTGTATATTGTTGTGAAGGTGCTGATGCAAATAGTAAGTGTATTTAAAAAGAGCCACCTTTTATATTGCTAATAAATTCAAGACATTCTATGTTCTATAGTGTGAAATAGTAAGAATCACTGAGAAGTCATAAAACAATCAATATTCATGATTTCCCACCATGAATACAAATACTTTTTAAAGGATGGATGATGTTTTAAGAGGAGAAAGGAATATCTAGGAAGTGCAATAATTACAAAATGGAAGAAATTTGAATCAAATAAAAACTAAATTAAAAAACAAAATTAAAAAGTTATAAATGAAATTTATTAACAAAAGATCGCTCCTAAATTTTTTTTTCCATGCTAGGGATTTAACCCAGGGCCTCATACAGGGCTAAGCAAGTGCCCTGACATTGGGCTGCAGCTCTGATCCACATAAGTTTTGATGGAATGCAAAATATTATAATATCAAGGAGGGAAATTTGGCAATATATAGCAAAACTACATGCCTGTTTACTTTTTGTTAGCAATACAAATTTCTAGTTGTATACTTTGAAAATATATATTCACTAATAAAAATGATAAATATAAAAAGCTGTTTATTGCTGCAGTATATGTAATAGCAATGTATTAATAACCTCAGTGTAGCACTATAAGAGATAGCTGGAATAAAATATAAATGCACAAATAGATTAATAAACAGCTTCAAAATCAAGGTTTTTCTTTATGAATTGAAATGATAATGATAGATATTAAGAAAATAGAGCAGGATGCAAAGAGTTTATGTCCAATAAAGAGATGACATATGCCTGTATGATTTAGGAACTTGACTACTGACTATTTTTTTCTCAAAAATAAACTCAGGAAGTAAACCAGGAACAAATGTGTGTACATGGTTACCTGCAGGATGGGAAGGTGGCAAAGGTGGAAATGGGAGGCATGGGAGTTAAACCCCTGTGTTAAAAATCATTTAATCTGCCTACATTACATAATATTGACTTGTGATATATATATATTTTATACATAGCTTATATATAAAAATTAAAAAATAAAAATAAAAACTCTAAATATAAGCAAAAATGAAGAAATACATTATCATGTCGAATTAATAATGCAATCTCAGGAAAATGCATAACATTTTAAGACTGCTCTAACTGTACAATGTAGTAGGATACATTCTAAATAAAGAAAGAACTGAAATGAAAATTTGAAGTTCCCTGAAAAGGTTTATTGCTAATTGTGGGATTGAATTGCTGTAGTAATTCTGTACTCTTATATAAATTTTAGTACGGAGAAAATGAGGAAATATATTGGCCATTTGAAGCCAGAAATTCCACTATGAATAATGGTAAGAATATGGAAGAAATTTGGGAAGATAAGGAGAAAGGTGTTTACTATTGGTTTGAATTTAAAGTATCACTATAATCTTATGACTTTATATATTTCCTAGATTTATTCAGTTAAATTTCCTAGAAGCATAAGATTTCAGTAATAATAGGCAAAATAAGTGCTCAGATTTTGCTTTCTAAATAGCCCTCCTCACTAAAAGAAATGCAGAGCTCTCTGGACAAAGAGCTATGCTAGAGCTGTGACAGAGACAGTACACACTGAGCTTGCCACACCCTGCTGAGCTAAAATAGAAGTGTAAACAAAATGAAAATAAATCAATCAATTAATTAATAGCCAAGAAACAAAAAGGAAAAAAGAAAGAATAAGTTATTTTGACATGTCAAAGGAGAAACACTGGCCACATTTAGATAATGAAAGCGTTGAAAAATATTATAATATGTTACACAAAATATAAAAGAATCCTGGAGTCTACAGCAATACTCAAAACCATAAAAGAAAAGGAAAAGTCCAGACAAAATGTGTAAGAGTAAAACTCTGAACAGGAAAGGGTTAGTTAAAACAGGTAGAATTAGTTAAACAATGCAATAATTGTTATAGTGTAATGCCTTAAAGCAAGAGAGTGCAGAGGATATTAAACTTTTTGGATGAAAATTGTTGAGGACCAGAATATGCAAACTAAATTCACTCCACTCATTTACCACTAATAGTGAAGGTACAAGGAAACTCTTCCCATGAGAATTCTGGTGTCATTATATTAGTAATTACTAGGAGAAAATGACATATGTCTTTCAACATGGAGCAATGGAAAGTATACCTGGTGTTGACAATATAGTATCCCTCCTAAAATATTTAAATCTAAAAGCCAGTTATAAGAAAACAATCAGCAAATCTAAACTGTGAATACTAGAATGACATCACAGATTGCTTAACTTATTCGCTCTACCATTATTAATTAAGCACCATGTGTTGTACACTGGTATAAATGGAGAGCTCACAGAACTAGCATGTGTGTTCTTAGCTCTTACCATTTTTACTTCAAAATATAGGTTAAGTGTTGGTAGGAATGCATTATTTTAGATTGTGTAGTGCACTAGTGGAATGCCATTTGGGTAGGATCTAAAACAGAGTATGTGGTCATAAGATTCAAGTCAGAAGCTTGCTTAGCATATTGGAGTAACCATAAGTAATCTGGCTTAATAGCAGCAGCCTGTGGAAGGAGGAAGGTGGTAGACAGTGAGGTTGTCAGGAACTCTTTCATTTGAGATTATCTATAGAAGGCATATGTATTAGTCAGATCTCTGTAATAATAACAAAATACCTGACATAATTAACTTACAAAAAGAGCAGGTTTATATTGTCTCAGAGTTTTGGAGTTTCCAGTCTATAATCAGTTGGCTCCATTGTTTTGGGCCTGTGGAGAGGCAGCACATCATGGAAGAGATGTGTGGTAGAGAAAAACTGTTCACCTCATGACCAGCAATCAGAAGAAAGGTAAAGGAAAAGAACAGGGTCACACCATCTCCTTCAAAGGCATGTGCCCAGTGACCCAAAGACCTCTCATATGGCCCTACTTCCTAAAAATTTCCACTGCTTCCCAGTAGTGACACTCTGGAACAAAAACTTTACCATATGGGTATTGGTGGGGGAAACATTCAAGATCCAAACTGCAGCAATGAGTAATTTGGATGTTTTTCTAAGAATAAAGGGAAACCTCGGAGAGAAATGTGTTTGTCAACAAGAAATTCATATCACGTAGATAAAAATGATTTGTTTGTGTTTTAAAATTTTATTTATTGAGAAAATAAGATACAGTTTACATGTTTTAAAACATGTATTTTATGTAGATTTATGCTAAACATCTCAAGAGTCAACTATTCAGCTTAAGCAGTTGGAAATTATGAGAGAACTATGAAAGAGTCTGGAAGAATTCTTAAGTTAGACTGTTTTAGTCAAAATTTTTGTCACTGTGACCAAAAGACCTGACAAGGACAATTAGAGGAGGAACAGTTTATTTTGACTCAAATTTCAGAAGTTCAGTCCATGGTCCACTAGGACTTCATAGCTCTGGACCCAGGGAGAGGCAGAACATCATGGCAGAGGATGTCATGAAGGAAAGTAGCTCAGGACATGGCAACCCAGAAGCAGAGATAGAACTCTGCTTACTAGAGACAAAATATATATTCTAAAGGCATGTCTACAGTGATTTACCTCCTCCAGCCATATTTTACCTGCCTACAGTTATCATTCAGTTAATCCATGCCAGTGGATTAATCCACATCAAGTTATAGCTCTCAAAAATATAATCATCTCACCTCTGAAAATTCTTGCTTTATCTTACATGCTGAGGCACATCAATATGTAAGTTCTTAAAATCATATATTGTTTTTAACTTATCCAAAACCTCTCAGAATATCCCTTGTTGACTCATCTTATCAGTTAGACCTGTTATATCTAAAGTTGTTAGAAATCTCAGCCCAGTCATTGTTTTGGTTATCAGTCCAGTATTTTTTTTAACTCCAAATTGTATCACAGTAGAGAAAGTGTATATGGCAGCCTTGAGTGAAATTTAATAAATAGCCACCATTGCTTGAGGGGAACAGAGGTGGCAGATCTTTCAAGGCTATATTTTACCAAGCACCTCATTTGCTAGTGCAGGCGACTTGGGAGATGCTGGCAGGGGAGGAATTGAAAAATCTCTGAAAATGCTTAATTTCATTTTCAATTTAAGTAGCCAGAGCCTACTCAAAGAAATTGTCCCTGGAGTGAAATTTTGCAGCTGAGAAATTCTTTCAAATCTTTCTCATTCTGCTGCTAACGTTCCTTACAGCAAGAAAGAGACAGTTTGGTTCAGTTCTTGTCTTAGTCACATCTGAGGAAAAGAAATCCCTTGGATGTTGCCTCCTGTCTGTCTTTAGTAATGTCTTTATCTGTTTCCAGTGATGCTCTCTAAGCCAGATGGACATGCAAGTCCACATATGAGCTTTTCTTGGACTAACATTGCATTTGATCCTCCTGTGGAGATTTCACTGAGGTCAATGGGAATTGCATGATTGGATCAAGGTGGGATATATAGCCTCATGAGTTTACTACACATTTAAACTATCTGAAAGAAAACAAGAAGCCAGAAGAGTGAGGAACAACTGTGATGAAATGGTCTCATCTGAAAGCCGGAAGCCCACCAAGGGTATTGCACTTCTTGGGATATCATATTCTATTTTTGAAGATACAGCTAAGGTAATAAATGTAATCACATATAGGGCTGGAGATGTGGCTCAGCGGTAGCGCGCTCGTCTGGCATGCGTGCGGCCCGGGTTCGATCCTCAGCACCACATACCAACAAAGATGTTGTGTCCGCCGAGAACTAAAAAATAAATATTAAAAATTCTCTCTCTCTCTCTCTCTCTCTCTCTCTCTCTCACTCTCTCTTTAAAAAAAATATAATCACATATAAAAACAAGACTGATTTAGAATCACAAACACCATTATGGACTAACTGAGTTTTTTAAAGACATAAAATTTGAACAGATTTAACTTCTAGATAGATGTTATGACTTGAATGAGTCGGTGTCAGACTAGTATATAGCAGCTATTTCATCATAAGGTCTCATCGTTGTTGCCTTATCTTAGATATAGAGAACAAAAGGTCATATATGTATTCTTTTCTGATCTGTTTCATGAGTTAAATTATCAATTGAATTCAGAGAAAGTTGCTAATTTTACTCATATCATTCATTACCTTGTGAAAATTAGTAAATCTTTCTTAGACAACTTATTTGTCTTCCCGAAAAGAGGAATAACAATTCATATATTGGAGAGATAGAAAATGCTTGGCAGTGCAGCATAGGGAAGGAACAGTAAAGGGGGAAAAGAGACTAATCGAGAGAACAGCTATTTTAACATGCCTGACACATAATAGAACAGTTTCTGATTCTCAGAAAGGGAGTAAATTCCCATCTCCTGGAAAATGACTACATAGTCCATGATCCATCCTGAGCCCTCAGCAGAATAATTGAAACATCAAAAACCAATCAAGAGGAGTTTATCAAATTCTCCTAATCTGCCTTTAAAAGAAGGAAATTGTGAGACTCGAACAGCACTCGTACCCCCTTCCCCAAGTGCACTGCATGGGAGTTCTGAGTTTTTCTATCACTTTCCCTTTTAAATAAAATTCCATCTTGCTTGCTTACCCTGATGTTTGTGGTGTTCATTCTTCAAGTCCCTGGAACACAAACCCAATCCCAACTCCCACCACTAACACTGGCAGATATATAATAAGATTCTCTGTATTGTTATTTTGCTTTGGTAGTTTTCTTAAGATTCTTGGGTAAAAAGTGTAACATACTTTTAATTGCCTAGTAACTTTTCTAAGTGAAGACTGCTTCCTTTTTTGTAGTTGTGAGTTCTCAACATATCTTGGTTCAATAAAATTACGACCATTTCAACAGTACAAAATCTGCAGGAAGAAAAAAAATATGAAAATTACAGCAATCATTGTATATAGATTGAAGATGAAAGCCACTCTTAATTTTACTTTTCTGAATGGAGACTGGATGACCAAGGAATTAGTAAACCAATGGGCAAAGAGGAAAACACATCAAGAACTAAGCCTTGTATTTTCATCCCATACTCTCACATATTAGAAGAATAATGTAGATGATTTCCATAGAGGATTATACAATGGGATGTGGCATTTCTTCCATTACAGTCCCCATCCATTCTATGATGGTACAATTCATAGCCTTTGAGATTTCCCCCCATAATTTGTTAATTTTTATTGTGTTTTGTATGACTGAGGGGATGACAGAGTCTCCAGCACCCCTGATCTTTGGTGGACATCAGATGAAATCAGAGGTCTTACCTCATCATCAGGGCTGGCCTGGACATTGCCCAAGGTAGCTCAATTCTTCAGGCATTAAAGAGCTTCTTGATGCAAAAAGCAGTTTCTCCATCCTTGGTATCATGCCTGAAATGGCAAATTAGAATTCATTCCTTGTAGGCTGAATTATTTTCACTCTCCAAAGAATTCTCTATTAAAATGCAGATATTGCTTGGAAATTTAACACCTCAGGTTAATTTCTGAAAGTCAACAAATATTTTGGGAGATTGAACAAGATCTGATAAGGATGAAACAAAGAAGAGGGTTTAAACTAAGAAGCAAACAATGAAGTTTCGGGGAAAAAAAAGAAAGGGAGATGGTGGGGCAGGAATAGGGCATCACCAAAGACCTAGTTACCCTACCTCATATGATACGGTAGTGAAAAAAGGTTCGGAAGTAAAGGAAGAAGCCCATCCAAAGTTCTACAGAACTATGTAAGGATGTGTTTGTGAAAAGGCCTTTCTAGGAAGCCTTGTTCATGAGAACCCTGAGGTGAAGACTAAATTTGAGGCTCCACATTGTATTTCCTTCCTTTGGCTTCATCATGGATATTACCATATTAAGGGCTGTGATGATTTCACTTGCATTGAACTAAGATTTCTTAAATTTTTGTACCACAAACTTTTCTTTTACCAAATGCATATTAAAAAGTTAACATCAAGCCAATATGAGTATCACCATGAAAAGTGCTCAGAATATATTGCAAAGAATCTTGTTGGGAATCAAGCACTACATTTAAGCTCTGGTTTAATCATTACATATCATAGTGACTTCTCCAATCTTTAGTTTCCTCTTCAATTAAAGACAATGAATTTTTCCTTAATATTCCCTCACATGATTGCTCTGAGCATTCAGGAAAGCACTTAATTGGGAAATATATGGGTGCAAACTGCTTGTTACCTAATTTTGACTTGAGGTCATTACTTTGGGTACCACCAAGTCTCTGAACAATCAGAACAGCACAGAGTCAGTCAGCAGACCCAAGTACAGTTATGGAATATTTTCTATCTAAATTCCTGAATTAAATTAAATTAATTGGAGAGAGCAAAGTCCCTTGTGTTATGGACTGTGTACCCAACCCACCTCACTCCCAAATTTCAATGTTAAAATGTTAAAATCCTAACTCTAATCTAATAATATTAGGAGTTGGGCCCTTTGATAATTTATTGAATTTACAGGAGGTTCCTAAGAGTGATATCCCCAGGAGGGGATTACTACCCTTAAAAGAAGAGGAAAACAGATGAGAGCTCACTCCCTCTCTGGCATGTTAGGATTAGCAAGAAGGCTGTCACCTGTAAGCCAGAACAAGATCCCTCATCAGGAACCATATTGATGGGCACCTCAGTCTTAGACTTTGGCCCTCTAAAACTTTGAGAAGTAATAAGACAGCCAAAGAACGTATAACTCATTTTTTTGTTGTTGTTTCAGCAATCCAGTTTTTGGTACTTTTGCCACAGTAGCCCAAGTCCAAGTTCAAACAACATGCTTGAGTTAACAAAAAGAGCTCTTTTGTGGCCATCTAAGGGAATCCTCCTTGTCACAAAAATGGTATATTAATTTTCCTAAGGGATAGGCCTCCTGAATATTTATTTGAGAAGATCAGTAAATTGGGCATGGTGGTGCATTCTTGTAATCCCAGTGACACAGGAGGCTGAGGTGGGATTATCACATGTTCAAAGGCTAGAATGGGTAATTTAGGGAGGACCTATATAAAAAATAAAATTTAAAAAAGGGGGGCTGAGGATATAACTCAGCAGTAGAGTGCCCTTGGATTCAATCCCCAGTACTGAAAATAAACAAAAAAAAAAACCCAAAATATATATTAGTAGCATGTTGTCCCACTGTGAAAGAATTTTTTTTTTAATTTTCTTTAAGACATTGTTTGTACTTCATTAAGTCCCCTAATAAGACAGCCAAAGCATATATAACTCATTCATTAAAATTAGATAGACTGAACCCCACTCTCCAATGATCATCTAAGAGAATACAAACATCAATTTCTGTTTTGCCCAATCAAATGGCATTGTTTGAGATGGGGTAATTGGAAAAGAACAAAGAAGTAAACTTGTTGAATTTCTTTGTTGTTACTAGAAGTTGATGATTTCCTGAAGGTAGGGTAACAATATAACAGGATGACAGTTCTTCAAAATGTTAAGCATAAAATCACATTATGAACTAGAAATTCTGCTCCTCTGATAGGCCAAACCATAAGAAATGAGAACATATGTCCATAAAACAATTTGTATGTGAATGTTCATAGTAGTTCAGAAGTGAAAATAATCCAAATGTCCATCAACTGATGAAAGATAACAATATGTTGTTATATTATATGTGGTATAGACATAAAATAGCATGTGATTTTGCAGTAAAAAAATCAATGGAGAGAGTACCAATACATACATTAGTATAGATTGACCTTGAAAACAAATGCTAAGAAGCCAGTCACAAGAGACCAAATATTATAGGATTCCATTTAAAAGAAATGTGAAGAACTGGCAAATCTGTGGAGATATGAAATAGGTCAATATTTTCCAGAGTCTAAGGGGAGAGGAAATGAATGATTATGAATGCATATGAAATTTCTCTGGGGAAAAGATGAAAACATTAAAATTAAATAGTGGGATTAATTCAACAATTCTGAATATACTAAAATCAAAACACTTAATTCTATACTTCTGAGGGGCAAATTTTATCGCATGTAAATTATTCTTCAGTACAGGTGCAATAAAAATTATGAAAAGAAATTACTTCTGAAAGGAAAGTGTCAGATATAGCAATAACTTTTCATATTTGGGATACTTGTTTAGTAATTTTATAACAATTTCTTTCCTAGATGCTGCTTAATTTGATCACTGAAGCATCTTATAGGCACATAAGAAGACTTATACCATGTAACCTCTTTCCAAATTTGTAAGCCAATATCCTGAGTGTTGAAGAATGTGACTAAATTTGGATATAAGGTCTTCTTAGAAGTAATTAAGCTATAATGAAGCTATTAAAGTGGGCCTAATCCACCATGACTAATGTCTTTATGAGAAGATGAAATTTGGACACAGACATGTACAAAACAAAGACTATGTGCAGACCCTGGGAGAACATGGCCACCTATAAGATAAGTAGAGAGGCCTAGAACTGATTCTTCCTCATAGCATGAAGGAATCAACCTTGTTGATTCCTTTGGTCTTGGATGGCCAGCCTCCAAAACTATGAGGCAATACCTTTCTGTTGTTTAAAGTACCTAATTTATGGTATTTTATTATGGCAGTCTTAGCAAACAAATATACTTATTTAAAAAATAAAACAAATGTAACTAAGAAATGAAAGGTCACAAATTTATTACACTTGATCCTTTTAAAATGATGCAAATTAGAGCATTATGTAATTTTAACTTGAGAAATTACTTAAAGTTTCCATAGAAAATTAGAAATGACAACAATCCTTGGTTGATTTGTTATCTAAAAATATGGACAGCGTCAGTTAAAAATTTCTTTCCCCAAAATCTGTTTTACTGTAGAGTGTAATTCTGAAGTGAGGCCACGGTTGCCCTAGAAGTTTGCATACAGCATTATGATTCATAGCAGGATAAAACTAGCAACAAATATGAGTTTATGAGTAAACATGCTCAGATTTAAAGACTGGTAATAACAATAAACAACTTTCATGGTCATAAATGATCAGGGAAGATAACTATTTATATGTGTCTTTTTATCCTCCTACATAAAATATTTTACCATACAATCTATGTTGAGAGGGAGAGTAAGAGTCTATCAGAAGGCACTGAGCATCTTCTGACTGAAAGACTAAGTGTCTTATTTGCCCAGGAAGTCACTGAATGGAAGATGTTCAAGCAAATGCTGGATTCAGTTATAGTCTGGAAAGAAATATTAGGATTTTTAAAATGATTTACGAGTGATTCTTGGGACCTGTGTGAACAGAAATTCTGTAATAGATAATTCTCTCAAGAGTTACCACATAATTGCCAACATTATAAATCTCTTGAAATATATTCTGATTCTTTCTGCGCAAGAAAAAAAAACAACTTTTGTATACTTTTTATATTTTTAAAGTAAATGATTTTGAAATTAAGAATATACATGTTAAAAATATATGTATTAGAAATATGTAGAAGATACATATTTTAAAACATATGCATATACAAAATTTGTTGATTGGAAATCCCTGCTCTGGAGGAAATGACTTGTCCCTTTCCTATCACTAATATATTTATATTTCAATTAAAGGGATAAAGAAGCTTGCATATATTCATCATCTTGCTAATTATTCTAATGCCCAAATACAACAAATTATTTAATTCTAATGTCAATTCTCTGGAATATATAATAGCACTAATGCTTTTTTATAAATGAGGTAATTGACATGTAAATATTATATGAATTGCCAAATAACATAGGCATAGTATGAGGTATAGACTAGTTTTATGAGTCCAGGGTACCAATTTTTAAAAACTCACTATATCACATTCCAATTAAATTCTATAGCCTAACAAGTTCTAGTAATGATATTACATATATTTACAAAGGTTGTTATAAATGAACAACATCTCTGTGAAGAGCATTGATTTGGAATCTTTCTGCCCTATAGCTTAGATCAATTATTCCACTCTGTATCCCAGATTCTTTTCTGTTCTGTGGGGATGTTAATACAGAGCTCATACTGTTTTTTTCTTAATAATTATACATAGTATTTGGGATTATTTTGACAGTAGACACAGGAATTTGATTTCAGTCCCCTTCCCCTCCCTTTCCCTTCCTTCCTCCTTATTCCACTCCCTGTTCCGTCTCCTCTCTTCTATTGATCTTCCTTTCACTCTTTCATATTTGATTGATTTTATATATATATATATATATTATATCCAGGCAAAATTATTTTGGGTGCAGTCATACATGTGTGTAAAAGCTATTGTTTTATTTCATTCCAAATTTCTACCCCTACCCTTTCTTTCTCCCTCCTTCTTGCTCTACTTCCTTCACTAAGCTATTTTATATGTTTATAATATCCAGTGTTCTTTTCTGCCACTGTCTTTTCCTTATTTTGCTTTAGCTTCCACCTAGGAGAGAAAATATTTGGCCCTTAATTTTCTGAGCTTAGCTTATTTCACTTGGCATGATTTTCTCCATTTCCATCCATTCCAGCAAATTCCATTTTTTCATTCTTCTTTATGGCTGAGAAAAACCCCATGGTGTAAATATATGCTACAATTTCTTGATCCATTAATCTATTCATGGACATCTGGGTTGAATCATATTTTGGCGATTGTGAATGTGTTTCTGTAAACACTAAAGGGGCTGTGTCACTATAGTAGGCTGCTTTTAGTTCTTTTGATTAAATACTGAGGAGTGGGATAGCTGGGCCATACGGCTGTTCCATCTTAGGTTGAGGAATTTGCATACTGCTTTTCATTGTGGCTGTACTAATTTATAGTCAGTCCCACCAACAATGTATGAATTACCTTTTCCCCCACATACTGTCCAGTATTTATTATTGTTGTATTCTTAATAATCACCATTCTGATTGGGTTGAGATGAATCTTAGTATAGTTTTGTTTGAATTTCCCTGATTGTTACAGATGTTGAAAATTTCTTCATATATTTTTTGGCCATTTGTATTTCCTCTTTCAAAAGTTTCTATTAGTTCTTTGCCCCATTTCTTAATTGAGTTATTTATTTTTTGTGCATCAAGTGTTTTGAGTTCTTTATATATTAATATATTAATACCTTGTCAGAAGTGTAGCAGGAAAAGATTTTTTTCCCATTCTGTAGAGTCTCTCTTCACTCTCTTAATCATTGCCTTTGATGTGCAGAAGCTTTTTAGTTTGATGGCATCCCACTTATTGATTCTTGGTTTTATTTCTTGAGCTTTAGGGATTTTGCTGAGGAAGTGGTTGCCTGTACCTATATTATGAAGTGTTGATCCTATGTTTTCTTCTAACAATTGCATGGTTTCTGGTCTAATTTCCAAGCCTTTGATTTGACTTTTTTTAAGGTTATAGATAAAGATCTCATTTCATTCTCTACATATGGATATCCAGTTTTCCCAGTGCCAATTGTTAAAAGGGTTGTCTTTTCTCCAACATACATTTGGGGCACTTTTATCAAAACTCAAATGGCTGTAGGTATTTTGGTTTGTCTTGTTGTCTTTCACCACATTCCATTGGTCTCTATGTCTATTGTGATGCCAATACCATGATATTTTGTTATACTATAGCTTTGTAGTATAATTTAACATTGGATATTTTCTGATGCCTCCTGCATTGCTTTTTTTGTTCAGAACTTCTCTGGTTATTCTATCATTTTTTTTTCATTATTCTGATCATTCCAAATGAATTTAAAGATTGATTTTCTAGTTGTCTGAAGAATGCATTTGGTATTTTTGATGCGGATTGATTTGAATGTGTATATTACTTTTGATAGTGTGGCCATTATTTTTTGGGGGGGAGGTACAGGGGATTGAACTTGGCCACTGAGCCACATCCTCAGCCCTATTTTGTATTTTATTTAGAGCCAAGGTTTCAAGGAGTTGCTTAGCATCTCACTTTTGCTAAAGCTGGCTTTGAACTTGCTATCCTCCTGCCTCAGCCTCCAGAGCTGAAGGGATTACAGGTGTGCTCCACCACACCTGGCAGTATGGCCATTTTGATGATGTTAATTCTGCCTATCTAAGAACACGAGAGGTCTTTCCATATTCTGAGATCTTCTTCCATTTCTTGAGTGTTCAGTAGTTTTCAATAAATAATTCTTTTACTTCATTTGTTAGATTATTTCCAAGATTTTTTTTTGAGGTTATTGTGAAAGGGACGGCTCACATTGGTTTTTGAAAGCAAATATTGTAGCCTGATGTGTGATATAGCTCATGAACTGATTGCAATCTAGTTTCCATCTCTCTGTCCCTATAATTTTTATATTCACTAAAAAAATAGGAGTACTTTGGAAATAGGAGGGCTTTTTTTAGGATAATTCTAGGGAAACCTCATGGAATAAGAGATTTTTATTTAATTGTTTTTAAAGAAAATATCTGGTTAGGAATTTCTAAGATACCTCATAGTTTAAAGAACGGTTCTAAGCATATAGTAGACATTAAATATGAATTATTTTTAAATATGAAAATTGCAACTGTTAGTGTAGGATTGTGGCTAATAATTAAACAATATAGGCTGAGATCAGTTAAGTTAGCCTGTTATTCTTTAATATCATTATAAAGTTAAAAAAGACACTTAGAAATGCAAAGTATTAATCTGAAAATATGAACAAATCATATCATTCAAACATTTTGTTTTCTATGAAACTTATCAATATCAAGATGGAATCACTTATGTTAAACCCAAAGAAAAAGAATTAGGAGGTTAAGAAGAGAGAGTCCTCATGCACACATGCCTACGATGAGAATGTTTATAGACTTTCTCTTTTTTACTTTTAAAAGATTCTTCTTACCTTCATCTCCTTGGGTATGTCTATCATCCCATTGCATGGATGTCTCAGATTACAACCCTCCACAACTCCTGATTAAAACTCTGTATTCCTTAGAGAGTCTCTCTCTGTTATTTAGGTTGACATTTTCTAGAAAAATATAAATTAAAAGACATTCTACCATGCCGCACTCTGGCTGGGCACAATTCAGGAGCCACTTGTCAAAAGAAACAAACTTTATTTTTAAAACTACAAACGCCAAACAAAACAGCTCCTCAGGAAAAACCCTCAGAGCCCAACTGCCACCACCGGCTTCCACAAGCCTCTCCCCACACAAACCACACCACCTCCCACAATCCTCCTGCTCTTGAGGCCGATTGGCTGGGTCGCGTGGGCGGAGCCAAAGAAGTCCCCCAATGAGCAGTTCCGTAGTCTGAAGGGCAGGGAAACAGCCCAATGAACATGACTGCAGAGGAGCCAATCAGCTAGATGTTGCTGGGGTCACTGTGAGCCAATCATCAGCTGGCAGCTTGAAGGGCAGGGAAACAGCCCAATGAACATCGCCGCAGAGAAGCCAATCAGCTAGATGTTGCTGGGGCCACTGTGAGCCAATCATCAGCCGGCAGCTGGGAGTTTGCTGGCAGCTGGAAGTTTTCTGGGGCCCCTTTGGCTGTGGCTCTCAACATCTCCCCCTCTCTGTTTAAACAACAAGCATGTGGCTTAGGGACCGTGCCTGCCTTAGGTTGTCCAATACTACATATGGTCCTTACCCGTCTTCGGATGAGCTGACCTCAGGGCGTCAGCCTCCTGTCTTAGGTTGGTACCATTGTAATTGGATCTTACCCGTCATTGACTACCGGTCCAGTATACAGCTACACCTGTGGAGAGGTACCAGCGGGGGGGTGAGGTTCTTTGCCTCACCTCTGTTGGCCCCCAAATAGCTGAACGATCATGACAAGCAGAAGAGAGGAAGATATACCAAGCCAATTGACAGCTCTTGTTGGAAAAATTGTACCACCGATGACATCATCAGCAAAAATACTCCAACACTACCACAAGTCGCTGCACCAACAGATAGTTCACAATGCATACAAGTGAGTTAAGCGGTTCAGTGATGGCTATTGCAGAGACTGTAGATTAGTTTTATCTTTGTCTTCACCGGCACAGGGATGAAGATAGGAATTCTGGCAATAATGGCTAAAGAAAAAATTATATAACATTCTAGAAGGTACTAAAAGAAAACAATTTTCTTAACAATTTACATTGTCTTCACTGGCACTGGGATGAAGATAGAAATTCTGGCAATAATAGCTAAAGAAAACATTGTGTAACATTCCAGAAGGCACTAAAAGAAAACAATTTTCTTAACAATTTACATTATCTCCACCGGCACTGGGATGAAGATAAGAATTTTGACAATAATGGTTAATATTAATAATTGTGTAACATTCTAGAAGGCACTAAAAGAAAACAATTTTCTTAACAATTTACATTATCTTGAAAAGAATTATTAAATATAATGAAAAGGATAGGTGAAAGTAAACAAACAGATCTGTTAGCCTTTTTTTGTTTACATATTAAAACAATTCTTAACAGTCATTTACCCAATTTAAATTAAACCATTTAAATCACGTGAATAAAAAAAAAAATTTTTGGATCCATTTTTTTTTTTTTTTTTTTTTTATGAGCGCTCATCATATATGATATATGGACATATGTACATTCAAACACAAAACACAAGTGTGCACACATAATATAATACATACAACACATAACATAATGGTAAAGGCCTTATAACTTTTTACAGGTGAAATCTCCATTGCAATGTTTAAAAACTCTATAGTAAAAAAAAAAATATATAGAACTGATCAGCAAAACATTAACCTAGGTCTATATGAGCTCAAAAAACAAAATAGAATAAAATAGATATTGAAAAAAGCATCCTGGTTCTGTTGCAGATGTAAGGATAGCCAAATTGGAGTTTTGGATATCAGCTGTTATGGATTTGAGCCAAATCATCTTCTTTTTGGTCTGTAGAAATTGCTTTAATTAATCTCTCTGGAATCCAAATCGGCTGCTGTTCTCCCTGTGGAAACACAAAAACAGGCCCCCGACTCCAGACAATCACTGGGTCAGGACTTTAGTTAATCTCTCCGGAATCCAAATCGGCTGCTGTTCTTCCTGTGGAAACACACAAACAGACCCCCGACTCCAGACAATTACTGGGTCAGGACCTTTCCATTGTCCTGTTAGAATATCTTTCCAAAGTACCTTGGGCTTATGTACATTTTTTGGACACATATGCCTTTCTGCAGCACTAAGTCCTGATGAATCCAAATTTAAAAAGTTTAGAGTAAAAAGGGTTATTTTAAGTTTATCTTTGGGGAATATATACCCCTTCCCAATTCCGTCTTTTTGCTTTAATAAGTACATTTTAATAGTTTGATGAGCTCTTTCAACTATGCCTTGTCCCTGTGGATTGTATGGGATTCCTGTTATATGAGTAATGCCAAATGATGAGCAAAATTGTTTAAAAGAAGTAGATGTATAACCAGGGGCATTATCTGTTTTTAACTGTTTTGGAATGCCCACAGTGGCAAAATTTTGTAAGCAATGAGCTATAACATCTTTAGTTTTTTCTCCGGCATGAAGGGAGCCCATCAAAAATCCAGAAGAAGTATCAACTGTAACATGCAAATATTTTAATTTTCCAAATTCTGGCAAGTGTGTGACGTCCATCTGCCAAATATGGTTAGGTATCAATCCTCTAGGATTGACTCCAAGATTAACTTGTGGTAAAAAGGTCACACAATTTTGACATTGTTTTATTATTTGTCTAGCTTGTTCCTTAGTTATTTTAAAACGCTTTTGTAAAGTATTAGCATTGACATGGAACCTTTTATGAAAATTTATAGCTTCTTCTAGTATAGAGAAAATATGTACGTCATGTGTAGTTTTATCTGCTAAATCATTGCCCAAACTAAGGGCTCCAGGCAATCCTGTATGTGCCCTGATATGTCCTATAAAGAATGGATCTTTTCTGTCCCAGATTAAACTTTGTATAGTGGAAAACAAAGAGAAAACAGTAGAAGAAGGGGAAATCCTACCAGCATCTTCAAGGGATACTATAGCATTAACTATATACTGACTATCAGAAAATAAATTAAATATAGAATCTTTAAACATCACAAAAGTTTGTAATACTGCATTAAGCTCTACCTTTTGAGCTGATTGTTTGGGTACTAAAAATGTAAAAGTTCGATCAGGGGTAACTATTGCTGCTGTACCATTATTTGATCCATCAGTGAATATATTTGGAGCATTCATGATAGGTGTTTTTCTTGTCATTTTTGGAAAAATTACAGGATGCAATGACCAAAAAGACAATAAAGGATTAGATGGTAAGTGGTTATCAAATGAAACATTAGATTTGCACATGATTATTGCCCAAGTATTTAACTCATTAGCTAATTCATCAATTTGATTCATAGTATATGGAGTAATAATTTTATTAGGAGAAATTCCAAACACTGCCTTTGCTGTTTTTATTCCTTTGAGTATTAATTGTCCTACAGCCTCAGGATACCTAGTAAGAATAGTGTTAGGAGAATAAGATAAATGTATCCATAATAATGGACCTTCTTGCCAAAATACTCCTGTAGGAATATTTTTTGTTGATAGTACAATAAATAATAAAGGCAAACTTATATCAATTCTATCCAAATGCATATTTTCCATATATGTTTCAATGATTTTTAATGCCTTTCTTGCTTCAGGCGTCAACATTCGGGGTGAATTTGGATCTGATGGACCTTTTAGGATATCAAATAAAGGTCCCAATTCTCCTGTTGGAATACCTAGATAAGGCCTTATCCAATTTATGTCTCCTAATAACTTTTGAAAGTCATTAAGTGATTTGAGTTGATCTACTCGTATTTGAATTTTTGGTGGACGGACCATGGTTGAGGATAATAGAACTCCCAAATAATTAATTGGAAAATTTAATTGTACTTTATCTATTGCTATCTCTAGATTATAATTTTTTAATAAGTTTGTAAGTGTGGCATAACATTCTAGCAATGTGTTTTTAGCTTTGTGTGCTAATAATATGTCATCCATATAGTGAAATATTTGTAGCTCAGGATTTTGATTTCTAAGTGGCTGGATTACTCTGTTAACATAAATTTGACACATAGTTGGGCTGTTAGCCATCCCTTGAGGGAGTACTTTCCATTCATATCTCTGATCAGGACCTTCATGATTCAGTGCAGGGATAGTAAATGCAAAACGTGGACTATCCTCAGGATGAATTGGAATTGAAAAAAAACAATCTTTAATATCTATAACTAAAACATACCAAGTTTTTGGCAAAGCAGACAACTGAGGAATCCCCGATTGAGCAGGTCCCATAATGACCATTTCATTATTAATGGCTCTTAAATCTTGCAATAATCTCCATTTACCAGATTTCTTTTTGATGACAAAAATGGGAGTATTATGGGGAGATACAGAAGGTTGTATATGTCCTTCCACTAATTGTTGTTTGACCAGATCATGGGCTACTTGTATCTTTTCTTTAGTCAAGGGCCACTGAGGGACCCATACTGGTCTTTCTGATTTCCAGGTAATTTTTATTGTCTCAGTGGCCCTTTGTGAAAATCCAACCCATGTCTGTCTGTTCCTTGATTTATTTGTATTGGTGCTGCTATACCTTGTTCTTGTTTTTCTAATCTTTTTCCTTTCCTAAAACCTTGTCTAGCCATAATAGTGGGTGCATTTTGATTGATATTATTTGTTAATGTCAAACCTAATTGATCTAAGACATCTCATCCCCATAAATTTACAGGAAGATGATCCAATACATATGGCTGTATAGTTCCTTCACATCCTTCAGGATCCTTCCAATCTAATACCATTGCACTTTTATCGGGATTATTCGCCACTCCTAGGCCTCGAAGCGTTTGAGTGGCTTGTTGTAATGGCCAATGTTTTGGCCATTCTTGACGAGAGATAATGCTAAGGTCTGCACCTGTATCCAGTAGCCCATTAAATTCATGTCCTTGAATATTTAGTTTTAGCATGGGGCGAGAATCTAAATTTAAAGAAAGCATAGCCCAATCTACACCTGTGGAGCCTAATCCCTTGGAACCTCTTTCTACAACATGACTGGAAAATTTATCATGTAGGCTTGGTATTATTAGTAATTGTGCTATTCTATCTCCTGGTGAAATTACTGATATACCCTTTGGAGAACTGGCTATAATTTTTATTTCACCTTCATAATCGGGATCAATTACCCCAGGACTTATCAAAAGTCCTTTTAGAGTAGAAGAGCTGCGTCCCAATAATAAGCCTACTGTTCCTTTGGGAAGAGGTCCTTTCACCCCTGTGGGAATGATTTGAACTCCCATCTCTGGAGTTAGTATTGCTCTGGCAGAGGCGCAGATGTCCAACCCTGCGCTCCCTCTGGTTTGTCTGATGAGGGATCTGATGCCCTGGGCACTACCCTGATGGGGTTGCTGGGGTTGCTGGGTTCCTCCAGAGCTCCGTATATTTGTGGTTTGGGGCCCCGGAGCATTGGGGCCCCCTGTCCGT
Source organism: Urocitellus parryii (assembly GCF_045843805.1). Lineage (NCBI taxonomy): Eukaryota > Metazoa > Chordata > Mammalia > Rodentia > Sciuridae > Urocitellus > Urocitellus parryii. The sequence goes on along the minus strand of NC_135539.1, from coordinate 71,090,352 downwards.
TTTTTGGCAACGGAACCCGATGCCTTTGTCCACGATATTGTGGATAAAAACCTTGTCCTTGTTCGTTTTTTGATAATGGAGTACCCTCTATGGTGGTTTGAGAACGGCATTCATTAGCCCAATGTCTCCCTCTACGGCATCGTGGGCAAATACCCGGTATTCTATTCCTTTGATACCTAGTATTGTTAAACCCTCCTCCTATGGGGCAATTCCTTTTAAAATGTCCTGCTTGTTGACAATTGTAGCATGTTCTTAGCCCGGCATCTAAAGCCTGTTTTACTGCAGCTGCCACAATTTGCCCTTGTTCATTAATGTCTCTGGCATCTAAAGCCTGTTTTACTGCAGCTGCCACAATTTGCCCTTGTTCATTAATGTCTCTGGCCACCAAATGCCGCAGTCTGGCTGGGCACAATTCAGGAGCCACTTGTCAAAAGAAACAAACTTTATTTTTAAAACTACAAACGCCAAACAAAACAGCTCCTCAGGAAAAACCCTCAGAGCCCAACTGCCACCACCGGCTTCCACAAGCCTCTCCCCACACAAACCACACCACCTCCCACAATCCTCCTGCTCTTGAGGCCGATTGGCTGGGTCGCGTGGGCGGAGCCAAAGAAGTCCCCCAATGAGCAGTTCCGTAGTCTGAAGGGCAGGGAAACAGCCCAATGAACATGACTGCAGAGGAGCCAATCAGCTAGATGTTGCTGGGGTCACTGTGAGCCAATCATCAGCTGGCAGCTTGAAGGGCAGGGAAACAGCCCAATGAACATCGCCGCAGAGAAGCCAATCAGCTAGATGTTGCTGGGGCCACTGTGAGCCAATCATCAGCCGGCAGCTGGGAGTTTGCTGGCAGCTGGAAGTTTTCTGGGGCCCCTTTGGCTGTGGCTCTCAACACTACCAGAACTAAAGAAAACCTTCAGCTACAGTAAGAACATATTTAAGCAATCTATACTTTCCTTCATACTTCTGCTGTTGGAAACCAACCTCTTTGTAAACAAAAACATTTCTTGGTGTCAACTATGGTCATTGTCATTGGATTGGTCTCTATGAAAATATACTGGTATCATGTTCTCCTCAGAAAGAGGAGAAAATGATAAACTACATAAACCTCCTTTTTATTCTGTATTCCCTAGAGAACAGAGATCATCTCTGCATAATCATGCTCTTTGGGTTTGTTTTTTAAGCTTGGGGAAACATAGGTAAAAGCATTGTCAGGCATGTAACTCATAGGTTACTCCAATATTTAGGTCAGCTTTCATTTTTTAAGAACAAGGTATCAGGTTGTCACATTTTTTTTTCTGAATTTCTTCCTCTCTTCCACTCCACCCACTATTTCTGTGTCCCACTTTACCTAAAAGCATATGTTGTATCTATCATAAACATAGCATTAGCTACCGTTGTTCAAATGAAGAAAAAATATTAGCATATATAGGGTTCTTTTCCCTTACAGTCACTAAAATAAAACCCTTTGGTAGATTTTTTAAAAAAATATTATTATTATTATTTTGTTTGACACTGGATGAGTCATTTCATATAATCTAGTTGCATTTTAAAAATAACCTCCAGAAAAGATTGTAAAAGGTACCTAATGATTTTATTTTGTATGAACTATTCCATAGTGGGGTTAATAAAGTCATATTTGATGGGAACAGAGAGAAATAAGCTGTGATGGAAAACACTGTAACAGCCACCCAGCCTCTCATAATAGTAATGGCATCTGTAATAAGTGCAAGGTGGTAGCTTTCTTTGCTTTTAGTTTTAAGGATAATGGGGCTTTTGCTGCGAAAGGCGAGCCAGCTCCATCACATCTCTCAAGGTGAGGTTAATAAGTGAAGGGGAGATTCACAGGAACCAGTGATTCACTGGAGCCTCATTTGGAGAGAAACTTAGTTGATCAGATCTTTGAATTCAATTCAATTTTTTCCCCCTGATGCCTACATCACAATTCAATTCTCTGAATTTTTTATTAATTAGATTAGTTAAAATTGCCACCAAGGGATTCAACCACCAAAATAACATTCTTTAGGCAATGTTTTTATAGTTTGGAAGTCATAGAAAGCAGCACAGAGAGGCAACAACATTAATTATTCTTATTAAGTGATATAATGGATTTGTGTGTGAGTGTGTGTGAAGTGATGTGATTAAGGCCTAAAACAGTCAGAATAGTGAAATCTCCATGTTTATTTTGGTTCCTGGTTTCAAATACTTTACCTCTTTTAATATGTATTATTCCTTAAGTTGCTATGAAATTAAAGTGATTTTGTTTCTGGTTTTATTATTCCTCTTCCCCCTCCTCCTCCTCCTCGTCCTCCTCCACCTCCTCCTCCTGCTCCTCCTCCTCCTCCTCCTCCTCCTCCTCCTCTTGTTCCTCCTCCTCCCCCTTCCCCTTCCTCTCCTCCTCCTCCTCTTCTTCCTCCTCCTCCCCCTTCCCCTTCCTCTCCTCCTCCTCCTCCTCCTCCTTCTTCTCCTCCTGCTCCCCAAGTGACCCTCTCATGAAGGTCCTAAGGAACCAAGAAATGATTTATGGGGGAAAATCAGAAGAAATTAGAGTTCTGGATGATTCATTCACTGGTTAATTTATATTGCCTTCTTTCTCTACCAGCGACTGGCAAACTTTGCTTGCTTTGAAGGACCTTAACACGACTGATTTGTAAATGTACATCCAAGACTTAAAATTGCTTCATTTCAAAGAAACAAAAAGAAAAAAAAATCATGAAGAAAATAATGACATTGAGGAATTTGGTGAGTAGTACTGACACCAGGAATCAAAACCAGGCAATTCCATATTATTAACATGCCTTTTGTCACCATAAAACTATAACATCCTTCAGAGAAAGACTCATTTATTAGTGCATTTGCCCCCACATTAAAGTCTATCACTGGGCTCCAGACATACGATCTGCTGAGATAATTTTGAATAATTAAGAAAGATCTTTAAATATACAGATGTAAAATGTACAAACATGCAAATAATGCACATGGGGAGGTAATAAAATAAATTGAAAGCTTGACTTGTTTGAAACAAGTCCTTCTCTCTTTGCCCACCTCTTGAACTCTAAATGTATTAGTCAAATTCCAGAACATGTTCTTTAGGACCAATGGGTAAAGTGCTTGGTTTCATTTGTTTTCTTTCAACAGAAACTAAACTAGCCACACTGGTGGTATCTAATTTATTGTCTAACAATCCAAAGGAGTCAAAACCGAATCAGGCCAACAGAATTGTGTTAGAATAACATTTATAGTAATAGTCAGAAAACAATAACTGTGTCCCCGTAAAGAAATCCATAAAGAACAAATGCTTAATTGTCAGAAATATTATTCAATATTTTTCTTCATGCAAGTTATATTTATTTAACTAATTATTATCATTAACTATTATTTTAACTAATCTCTGTGAAAGGATTAGCTTAAAAATTATAGTTTTTACTCTCAGAATGCAAAAAGCCAAGAAATTTTACTACTTCATCTTGTAATTGCCTATCTTATTAAATCACATCTTAATAGCAAAGAGGGCAGTCTTCTTGCTAGAGATATGATATTGAATATGTACTTGCTTGCATTTTAATAGTTACCTTTAATTAGAAGTTAACTAAAATTAGCCCAAAGAAGTCAGCCAAATAAATGAACTTGATCCAGAGGCAATGAAAAAGTCCTTACATATATTGGCAAGTATTTTTTCTGAGTTACATAATGTTTGCCTTCTATTGTGATTATTTGACAGGCACATACTAGGACCAGATGACCATAACATCTTGTCAGTATTAAGGAAAAGTCAGATTCACCATGCCAAATTTTCTGCTTTTAAAATTATCTGCTTTTATCTGTTCTTACTGACCTATAATATCTAGAAAATTGTAGCTAATATAGTGAGCTTGTAAAATAAATCATTTTAATCTAAATTTAAGGTTTGAAAATGTTACCTGCTTGAAAAAAAAATGATTTTAAAGCTATTTCAATACTCTAGGCTTGAATAAGTATGCAATGTTGAGCATTTAAAAATCTTCAAATCCCCCAAACAGTGAATGTAACATTATATTGATACTTGACTCAGAGCAAAAACTTCTACTTTGTGTTGCCATTACGAAGTCTCAGAAACAATACATTGTATTGGTCACTGGTCTATAGAGGAGTGGAGCCAACCAGATGCATATATGGATGATTATTTGAATGATTATAAAAGGGAAGTTATTTGATTGACTTCCAGAGAAGAGAAGCCAGAGAGTCCCACAGTCGCTAAATACAGGCTGAGGAGCTAGAGGAACCAGTAACTACCTGCTCTGTCCAATAAGCTGCAGCCTCAGAACAAAAGGGACCAAAGATGCAATGCCATTTGGAGGCTAAAGATCCGGCAGCTCACTGGAGAATCACTGGTGAGAGTGCACTTTTGGAAAAATGAACGAGATGGAGCCCAATCTCCACAGTGACAGCAGCACAGGACTCCAGAAGCAAATACACCTTGGCTAAGGCTTTCTCCTCTTTTACTTTTTGTTCCATCCTGGCCCCCAGCCTATTGGACAGTACAGCCCAAGAGGGTAAGTGTTTTCCCTAGTCTGCTGTCCCAACTGCCAATCATATCTGTAAACACCCTCACAGATATCTCTAGTAGGCTCCTCATCATAGGCATTGGCTAGGCATCGCTCAATCCAATTAAGTTGACAACCCAGGTTATCCATACAACCATAATGTGAATTAATGCAAAGCAGATAATATTTTCATGGTTTGAAGGAATGGTATTTTCCTTTTCAGGTACCCAGATTTATAAACCATTGAATCATAAAAAAATAAATACAACCATAGACTCAACATTATTCTCAATAACAATATTATTCTCCAAAGCTTTAAAAAGGTGTGTACAAACACCTGCACTTAACCTATGAAAAAAATCACTATGCTGAAGATAATGAACCTTTAAAAAATTGTGTTTGTCTTCTAAGAGTCTACAAAGACTCAAATTAGTCTCTTAAGTAAAATCCTACAAGTACAAAAAAAAAAAAAAAAAAAAAGAAAGAAAGAAAAGAAATCAGAGTGTCCAGGGTTCTAGGGTGGATTAATCTGGTACCTTTGATTTTTTTCCTTTCTAATAATTTCCCTTGTGAATTTCAAATTGTTCTGTTTATATAGAACAAATCTGAAAAAAAATAGCCTGAATTTCTTCATTTTTGCTTTTAGATGACTGAACTGTGCATCAATAATCTATTGAATGATTGAATAAGGTCTCCAAAAGCTATAATGGAGGACTAAGTATAAGAATACACATCTTCTGTAAGGGTGAAATCCAACACTGCAAAAACTAGAAATGTCTTTACCTGCAAGTGCTATATGTGCTTGAGGGCAGGCATATTTAGGATTATTACACACTTCCTGAGTTCTTTCAGGTCTATAGTTTTATTCTATGATGACTATGTTGCATGTGTGCTTATGAGACAAATGTGGGAAAGTTATACAGCATCTTAGATTAGAATGCAATCTAGAAGTTATTTTGGTTTAAAGTTATACTAAGTACACGTAAGAATATGCCACAATGCATTGTGATATTATATATGACAAAATGCATCAATTAAAAAATTAATAAATAGAATGAAAACCACTAGAGTAGCGTAAGGAGATGGGAGGGAAGGGGAGAAAGGGCATAGTATGAGAGATTGAAATGGAAAAAACTATTATATACATTTATGAGTATGTCAAAATGAACTCTCACTATTATGTATAACTATAATGCACTAAAAATAATTCATAGTAAAATAACAATATAATCTCCATGAATGCAGTTATATCATTTATAAATGATAGTTAGAAATGTAGTGGTACTCAACTGTTTAACAGGACACCTTCTTCAAAACAATTCTCCTGATATTGTCAGCATGCTAAATGCCAAGTTAGGTTACCCTGGTTGGAAGCAGAGGGGCCGCCAGAACATCCCTCTTTTCCACCATCTCCATGCAAATATACTAGCAAGTTGTTAGTCATTCATCTGTTAATAGATAATTGGGTTATTTCCAGGTTGTGGTTACTCTCAATAAAGCTGTTCTAAATGCTCCTGAACAGGTCTTTATAAAAATGTTGTTTTTAATTTTTCTTTTAATTTTCATTTCCCTAATGATTGATAAGGTTGAGTTTCTTTTCCTGTGGCTATATTTTTTTTCTTGTTTGTGGATCCTTTGTTCAAATTTTAGTCCATTTGTTTTTGAGGTCTTTGTCTTTTTATTATTATCGAGTGAATAAGTTATTTGTATATGTTTAGTAATAGTTCTTTATTGAATCCCCTTGTCAAATAGTTCTTTTATTCCCTGTTTGTAGCTTGTATTTCTATGTTTTAGAAAGCAGATGGTTTTCCTTTCTCTAAAACCTAACTCATTTTTTTCTTTTATGCTTTATACATTTTTTAAAATTTTCTGTTATAGAAATCAAACCCAGGGGCAATTTGCCACTGAGCTACATACTTAGCCCTTTTTATTCTTTCCATGGAGACAGTATCTCACCAACTTACCCAGGGTAGCCTTGAACTTGAGATCCTCTTGCCTCAGTCCCCTGAGTCTCTGGGATTTTAGGCAAGTACTATAACATCTGGTTTATGTTTTGTACTTTATAATCTTATTTTTAAGCAAAAGCTTTATAGGTTAGACTCTTATATTTATATTTAAAATTCTAAGCCCCTTATAATTAATTTCTGAAGTGAAATAAAGGTGAAGCTGGGTTTTGTTTGTTTACTTTATAAGTCAACACAGATATGTTCTAACACAACTTGTTGATAAAATTATATTTGTCCAACTTGTTTTGGGTTACATTTTAAAAGTTAATTGGTCTTTTTTATGTGGCCATGATTATATTCTACTGAATATGTACTAATATGCCAATATCTTATTATTTGATTATTCACATTAAGAATTAGGCTTGAATTTGGTCTTATAGTCTTTCACATTTTTTATCTTTAAAAAAATCTAGGAGATTGAATTATTACCAAAAATTTAAATAAAGTTGTCAAATTCCTAAAACAATGATCCAGGCTATTTATTGGTTTTGCATTAAATCTATATATTAACTTTATTTTTCTAATCCATGAAAATGGATAATCTCTTCACTTATTATGTCTGCTTAAGTTACTCTTAGCAATGTATTATAGGTTTCTTTTTAATGTCCTGATCCAATACACATTTTGTTCAATCTCTCCCTATGCATATCATATTTTTGTAGCTATTTTAAATGGCACTTCAAAATTTCAATATCCAATTTTCTTGATATTATGTAGTCATTCCATTGGTTTAGATATATTAACTTTGAATTCTGAAAGCTGCAAATTCTCATTTATTAGTTTGGCTTTTTTGAAGATTCTTTAAAACTTCAAGAGGAACTTCTTTAGAGCAAATAAAACAGTTTTTCTTTCCAGTATATATGCCTTTGTTATGCTTTGCATTATTGACACGTCTAAGATCTTCAATAGACTTTTCAAGAGAAATGGAAAGAGTTAAGGTCTTTACTATTTTTTTTTATAATCCTAGAAAGAAATCTTTCATTGTTAAGTGTGATAGTAGGTGTATAATTTTTTCTAAGTGCCTCTTCTCAGGTTTAGAAAGCTTCACAGTTTGCTGAAGCTTTTTTTTTTTTTTTTTTTTTTTTTTTTTTTTGCTTTGTTTTCACTGCTGGCTCAATTTGCTTTAATAGATTTTAGGATTTGGTTCATACAAAATCAACTCTCAATGGTAGTCAGGCATAGGATAACCACTAGAGATGCCCCTATGGAAAACAGGAAAATCAGTGGCATAAAGAAATTGTAACCCATAAAAAATCTGAAGCTCATGTATGCAGACGTTGAAGTTCTGTGCTTAAATCTCAAAACATATAAATAATCTTCCATGAAAGCAAAGTCTTTTTGTGTCTGGTTCCTCTTCTCTGAGTCATCCATTTATCTATCATTTTTCATGAACAGCTGCATTTCCATGCAGCTATTTCATGCCTACTTACTTCCAGTAGAATTTCAGGTCCAAAAGCCTCTTTTCATTTTGTACTATCTGCATCTCTAACAAAAACCAAAATAAAACCAAGTACCATAGTCTAAGCCGTCAGGATTCTGCTGATATGATTATCAGAAAAAACTTGGTAACGGGTAATAGCATAAAAGCTAATTTAGATGAGGACTTTAAACAAACTAATCTAAACTAAACTAGTTTACTTCATTGGACAAGTGTCACACCCACAGATATATTCTAGTTGAATCCTTTGCTACTTTTGGGCTTTGGTCAAGATTACAGAGGCAGAGGAGGGGTAGCTTTAATCTTTCTAGAGACTCTATTTTTGGTGGAGAGCCTTAGTGGGACAGACATGATATCTTAAAGAGCTTTATGACTGAATAGTATTTTGAGGTACATCTTTAACTTTCCAAGATCCAAAATTTTTATACTCACACTGTGATTTATCATATGACCGCATTTTTTTTTTTTTGGCAGTGCCTCAGCTCTAATCTTTAATCAGAAACTCTTACTTTCCCTTTCTTTCTTTTATTTCTATCTTGGCTTTGATCTTTAGTCAGAAGCTCTTCCTTTTCCACCCTTCCTTCCTTCCTCTTTCATTTCCTTTTAGTTATCAGAATAGAATGTGCATTTAAACACCATCCACTGCCATTCCTGAATTTTTGTTTGTGTGTTTAAAGTCCTCATCTCAATTTGCATTTCTGATATTACCCTTTAATATAATCAACAAAAAGAACTCAGTGTGGACACCTTGAACAGTTTACATTGACATCCTTTTATCACCCAGTTCATTAGGCAGGTACTCTACTTTCTGCATGACTGCCAAAACCAGTGCTGATAAACTTTCTGCCACTATATAACATGTAGTCCCTTACAATTAACTTTCATTTGATTTAACATTTGACTCACTTTTCTGTAAATTTTAATCACTAACCTTATCAAAATGCAAATCCTATAGTACTTGGCTTTATTTTGTTTTTTGTTATGCTGGGGATTGGCTAACTCAAGGCCACAGGTATGCTAAGCATGATTCTTCTAGTGTGCCACACCCCCAGCCCTTCAGTAGTTTTTAAGCACCTAAAGCTTTCACTATGCTTTGCAAACCAACTGCTTTATTGCAAAATCATCCTACATTTGGGGATTTTATCATGATAACATATACCTCTAAACACTAAAACACAATCATGTATTTTTATGATTTCTATGGGTCAAGAATCCAGGTATAGTTTAGTTGAGTATCTCCAGCTTAAGTTTTCTAATGAAATGACACCTTATTTTTCAGCTCAGCAATAAAGGCTGTATTGTCCATAAATGCTCATTCACATTATATTTAATGGGATTCAACTCCTCCGGGGCTGTTGGAAAAAGACATCCCTTCCCTTTTCCCTAATAGCTACCTGATCTCAAAATCTACAACAAATCTATAGGAACCAAAACAGCATGGTACTGGCACAAAAACAGACATATAGACCAGAAGGCCAATAATAAATCCACACATTAAGGCACAAAGAACAAAAAATGGAAAAAACACCCACTTCTTTAATAAATGATATTAGGAAAACTAGATCTCCACATATAAAAGAATGAGATTAAACCCGTAATTAATCCCATGTTCAGAAATCACCTTTGAATGGATTAAAGATATGAGTGTAACACTTGAAACTGGAAACATACCAAAAGAAAAAAAAATTCTTGATATTGTTCTGGGCAATGAGTTTTAGATAGGACCCTTAGCAGCACAGAAAATTTAAAAAAGATTAAAAAATGGAATTGCATGAAATAAAATGTACAGCAAAGAAAACAATCAAAAGAATGAAGAGAAAATCTATAGAAAAAGGGAGAGTATTTGTAAGTCAGATATATGATAAGTGGATCAAATGTAAAATACATTAAGAACTACCAAGTCATTAGTAAGAAAATAAATAACCCAATTTAAAAGATGGGAAAGGAATCTGAATAGACATTAAAAAAAGAGATACTTAAAAAAATTAAAATTAAATTTAAAAAAATACTTAACTACTTAAAAAAGAAATACTAATGTCCAACAGGTATATGAACAAGTGCTCGGTATCACTAGTCATCAGGAAAATGCAAATTAAAAGCACATTGAATTATTACCTCAGACCTGTTCAAATTATGAAAAAGAGATGACCATGGTTGGTTAGGTTATAGACAAAAGGAACACTTTAACACTACTAGTAGGAATTTAAATTGGTATTACCATTATGGAAAATGGTATGGATTTTTCCCGCATATGAAAACTATATGAACCACATAGTTCAGTAATTCTACTTCTGAGTACATATATTCAAAGAACATGAAATAAGTATGTCAAATATATGTCTGTCCTCCCATCTTCACTGAAGTATTACTAACAACAGCCAAGCTATGACATGGACTTGTAGCACAATGGAAGAATTATTAGCACCAGAACAAAGGCAGTGTGAGGACACTGCTTTTCCTCCAAGTGAAATGGAAACCGTTCAACAGCTTTGAGTCAAAGCACTACACTGATCTGACTCACATTTAAGTCATATTCTACATGTCATGCTAATAGAATTCAGTTTACAGATGATATTTTCAAGGCACAATACTGAATTTACTCAGTGAAGGAGAGAGTGCAAATGGAAAAGATGGCCCAGAATAGAACCTGGTCTCTACTACATTTAGCAATCTTTTGGGGGCCAGTAATTGGCATATAAGTCTTAGGGAGATAAATCAGTGAGAAAAGAAAGAAAAATAGATGTGGCAGTGTAATGTATCATAAATATAGAGAAGAAAATAGTGTCAATTAGGAGATGTGATTGACTTGGTGGAATACTGCTGAAAGGTAAAATGAGGCTCAAAATGAAATCTACTTTTTTGTGATGACTCAGAATATTGATTTTGATAAGAGCCATTTCAATTATGTGGTATGAGGAGAAAAGCACTATTGAAGGCAACTGAAGAGGAAAGAGAAGACAACAGAGACAGAGATGTAGAGAACTCATCTGAAGTGCTTTATTGTGAAGGAGGGCAAGAAAAGAGAAAAACAAATGGCACAGAAAGGAAAGCGGAAATTGTAGGGAGAAGGTCCTTGAAAATATGAGATAAAAAGAAATTCAACCAAAGAGCATAGAGAGGGGACTTAATTTAAGATAAACATTTCTTTCACCATAACAGAAAGGACAAGTATGTGTGTCCAAGTGCACTCAGGCAGCCCTTATTGGTATTTTTAGACAATAGTTCTTCTCTGCTGTTTCTGATTTCTCCAAGACCTATGCAAAGAAATCAGTAGCCAAGATGGAGAGGAATTTATTGTTTGACAAGAGGGAAGTGGGAAAAAGTCATGTTGAAGAAGGAAGTGAACTTACTAGCAATGCTATATTTTAGTTTTGCAAGTCAAATCGATACTTGGGCCCAGAAATGTGTCTGATTTAATTTTTTGCTTAAAAATTGATTTATTCACCATGGTATGACTTTTCTCCCCTAAGAGTTTTGCTTATGTACAGATCCAGGTAAGTACATAGTTGATTTTAATCTGAGATGGAGTTTTAGCCATAAATAAGAAAGAAAAAGAAAGAAAAAGAATGCTGGGGCTGGGGCTGGGGCTCAGTGTAAGCGCACTTGCCGGGCACGTGTGAGGCACTGGGTTCCATTCTCAGCACCACATGTAAATAAATAAAAATAAAGGTCTGTCAACAACTAAAACAACAATCTTTAAAAAAAATAATGCATGTATGTTAGAATGTTCCAAAGTGTATTTTTAATAATAGATAATGGATTACAGACTGTATCAAATGATCCAAGAAGACAAACAGATTTTTATATAAATTTGCCTCTAGATGAAGTTGGAAAAATGCTGAAGAAGAAAAAGTAACATCAGTGAGCTAAGTAGAAGGAGCTGGTGATTTGAGTGTGAATTATTTGAAACCACAGGATGGCTGGGCTGGGAAAGGATGAAAAGAATAATATTGAATTTAAGAAGAGAAAGCCAATAAAAGACTAGAGTCTAGGGATTTGATGTCTCCATGGGTTATGAAGATGGATAGTTAACAGTAACAACAATGGAGAAAAAGATAAAGTCTGATACCATGTTAGGCAAGTGATTCTAAAGAGTATTTTGAAGAAGAAAAAGACTGTTTGGAAGCAGCTTTGGGAAACAGGAGGGAAACTGTCTCACAGTAAAGCCTGGAAGAAAAGTGTCCTGCCTGAGAGAACATGGAGAAAGACGAAGAGGAGCAGAAGTTGGAGGGAAACTTTAGAGAAAAGCAGAGGTCATAGGCAGTTTGATGATGGGGGACTAAGGACATTAAAAGCACACAATGGAAGTTTTGGAAAGAAGGCAACAATGGAAAATAGAATCAATTATAGAATATTCAGACAAGTGTAGATTTAGATGTTATTTTCATGTATCATCTCAGTGGTCTTTATTTCTGTCTGGGGTCAAGGTAAATTAAGATGAATGTAGGCTGGGGATGTGGCTCAAGTGGTAGCACGCTCGCCTGGCAGCCTGGGTTCGATTCTCAGCCCACATACAAACAAAGATGTTGGGTCCGCCGGAAACTAAAAACATAAATATTAAAAAGTTTCTCTCTCTCTCTCTCTCTCTCTCTCTCTCTTTAAAAAAAATGAATGTAATAATGGGTAAGGTCCTGGAAGTCAGAGCATTAAATACTGGAAAGCTTCATAATGACCATCTAAATACCAATTTGGAGCTCTCTACAGCTGAAAACATCAGAGAGGTTGCTCACACTCGCATCCCTAGGAATATTTTTTGGTCATTCTTGAGTATCTTTGTCTCACCTACAAATGATGTGGTTGCAATTAACTCTTTATTATAGATTTTTCTTTCTTTCTTTTCTTTTTTTTTTTTGGTATGCATTCCATGTTTTGCTTACATTTCTCTTTTTGCATGATCTTTTCTTCCTAATTCTCTGTCTGGTGAATTCCTATTTAAGGTGAGACTTAAACATTGCTTCTCTATGGGATTTCTAATGAAGGCTTCCAGGATCCTCTCCCTGTCCACAAGGGTAAGTGTTCCATTACCTGTATGCTGGGCAGGTAATGGAATGCTTCACATTGCTCTTTCAACTCATATTATGATCGCCTGCCTGTATCTCAATCTCCTATTATGGCTTGTTTTACAAATGCTATGTAAACTCCAGAATCTTACACAGTAGCTGTTTTTTAATTTTATAAATAAATAAGGAATAAAAGAAGTTTAATTTTGCTGTATGATTTGCAAAGTGCAAAACATGATCATCATGATTCATTTCCCCCTTTTTCTCAACACATCTTTCCTTCATACCTATGTAATTTAAGCTGCTGCAAAAGGAAAAAATATGGAAGAAGTTCTGGGGTATGGAATTTATTAACAGCTTGATTATGAGTCTATGAAAACTTTTTAAATTTTTGCAATTTTGTGTATTTATTAATTGCTATAGAAAGCACTAATTATAACAGAATGAAGGCCTGGGAGAAAGTAAATAAAAATATGGGTCAGAAATGTATTGAGGATAAATGATTCAAAGGAAAGATACTGCACATTTATTACTTTTGTTTAAAAAGTTTATCTACAGGCAAATCATCACTGTGACACCATCACACTTTAAAGGGCCAGTGAATAGGAACAGGTAAAAACGCTCATTAAAATAAAATCAAACAGTCTAATCTTAGGCTCGCTTTTGTGACTAAAAATATCAATATTTCCCCTTTTATTTTTTGTATACTCTTTTGAGATCAAGGGAAATAGCTGGGCTTGGTCAAACACCTGTAATCCCAGGGACTCCAGAAGCTGAGGCAGGAAGGGCAGAAGTTCAAAGACAACCTCTGCAACTTGGTAAGGCCCTGTATCAAAAATACAATAAAAAGGACTGGGGATTTAGCTCAGTGGTAAAGTGCCCCTGGGTTCAATCATCAGTACTCACCCCCACCAAAAGTCCAAGGACACAGAAGTTTATTTCATAGGATGTCATACAGCTAAAAGGTCATTTAGAGTTAATACCGTAATTACTAGGAATGGTCCCCCAAATTTAAAATAATTGAATATGAATACAACTTATCTGTGTTATGATTTGGATCTGAAATATCTCTCAAAAAGCTCCTGTGTTGACAGTTAGGTCTCCAGTGCAACAGTAATAGAGGTAGATACTTTAACAGGTGATCAGATCAGGAGGGCTCTTATCTCATCAATGGGATGGTTCACTTATGGATTCATAATGAGAGGGTTATTGGGAGGTGAGGGAAAATTCCGAGGGCAGGTCCTACTTGGAGGAGATAGGTCACTGGGGGCCTGCATTTGAATGGTGTATTTTGAGCACACCCCTCTCCTCACCTCTTTTGATTCCAGACATGAGGTTAGCAGCTTTGTTCCACCCTGGGTTCCCCACCATGATGTTCTGCCTCACCAGAAGCCTAGAGAGAATAAAACCAAAGTAATCTTGAACAGAGACCTCTGAAACCATGAGCCAAAATAAATATTTCCTCCTTTTAAATTGTTTATGTCTAGTTTTCATCATAGAGATGGACAACTCACTTGTACATTCCGCCTAAGTAATCAAGGAATAGCAAACACTTGTCCTATTTAGAAAAAATATTTAGAGCTAGCTGTGTATATTTCAAGAGAGCTTGTGTTTGCCAGTAGCGCAGTTCTGTTCCCTTTTCCTCTCTTCTCTATGGTTTCTATATAAACTCTTCAATTCAGAGACTTTATAGAGCTCTGATATGGATCCCTTGATGAATTTTCTTTATGAAAAAGTACTTGGCATAGGGAAGGAGAACAAGGAAAAACAAATGAGTATGTTAACTAAATGTTATTTTATTCAAAATTCTGAGTACTCTAAGTAATACTTAGAGTTTTTAAGGATATTTGCAAAACATGAATTTTCAAAGGTTGACTATTTTTACCACTATAATAGGGTGACCCTGCTGCCAAAAATAACCCATTTCTGATCTTATGGTCTCCCAATCATGGCTTCTTAACATTCCCTATTGACCCTGACCATCATACCAATTCATCACCATCACCTCCTTGATTTCCTTTTCATGCAGTTTTATATACCTATAGGCATTCTTAAAGATATTTGTCTTAAGCAGATATTTTTAACTTTACACAGATTATATTTGTTTGTGTGAGATCCATGAGGGAGGTCCCATTTTTTTATTTAATACTATATTGCTAGGATCCATCTACTTCTGTTCTGATGTACTCTATGTAGTTCACTTCAATTTCTGTTTTTTCAGAAAAGATCTTGTGTCCCCTCAGCCTTGGGTGTATCTCATATTAAATGTGTGCCAGTATTTTGGGGGGGTATACAAAAAGGGTGAAATAAATGATTAATAAAATATATGAATGTTCAACTAAACAAAAATAAAGCAACAAATAAACCAAAGATGAGAATGTCATGATCCAAACACTAGAATTAATACTGTTGTATACACTCATCTTCTACCTTCTTTTTGATTAAACAAATACATTTTACATCTTTTCCTGTGCTCATTTTTATCTACCAAAGATTCATGTGCTGCAAGCCTGGTCCTCAATATTGAGAGATAGTGTAATCTTTTAAGAGGTGGGGCCTCATAGGAGGAGATTAGATCATGGGCAAAACCCTCATAAATGGGTTAATGTCTTTCTTGAAATAGTTTTGTTCTCCTGAAATTTAATTATGTCTTGTAGGAGTGGGTTAGGTTTTATAGGACTGAATTAATTACCAAGAGAATGTTTTGCTATAAAACAGGCCAGTCTCCCCTCTAACTGTTGCATGTGTGTTCCTCTTGAATGCACCTGGTTCTCCTACCACTTCACAGTGTTGTAGCACAGCATGAAGCCCTAACTAGAAGCTAAGCAGACATAGGTTGCATGATCTTGAACTTCCTGAACCATAAGCAAAAAACAAAAACAAAAACAAAAAACCTCATTATTTATAAATTACCCAGCCTTAGGTATGTTGTGATGGTATCAGAAAATGGGCTAAGATAATATTTAACCATGAAATATTTACTTACCTAGAGAAAAGATCTAAATCTTTGAATAAACTGGAGCTGGTGATCCCATTTTATTTTATGACTAGAGTGGTATTAATCTTATTGTGTAACAACATGTATGAACTCTGGAGTCAGTATGACTAGGCTTAAATCCCTCTCACACTTCCTAACTGGTGACCATTACCAAGTTCCTTAACTGTTCAGGCAAGTTACATTATCTGTAAAATGGAAATGCAAATTGAGTTAAATTAGGGAAACAGAACTACTATAATTTTTATAGTAATAAAATAGCTTAACAGTGGGATTCGAGAATAAGAAAATGGGACATGGGAGTAAAGATTTAAATAAAAAGGCAGAAGCTGGAAAACTAGAGAAACAGCCCCAATAAACTTTAGTCTATGTACTGAGCAGACAGAAAAGTAGAACCTTACAAAATTCTGAGATTCTGAAAATTTTCTTCTGAGAAACGCCAGCACAGGTGGTTCACAATGCCTTAGTGAAAATATTTTCGGCAACATGAAGAATAATATACAAATACAAGCTTGAGTTTTAGAACCACTTTGTTTTATAAAGAAACAAATTGCCCAAGAACCAGTATAACGGAGTAGTTCAAATTTACAACCTGAAGGGAGAATACTGAATTAAATGCCAGTTTCTCCACCTGCAAGTCATGTAGCCATGAGTAATTTATTTAAACTCTCTTTGCATTTATGCTCTGGAGACATTAATCGTAACTACCTCATAGCATTGCAATGCAAATTAAATTAACTAAGATACTTAAATCAATAAAAATGTCCCTAGCACATAAAATAAAATTTTCTTATTCTCATTATTATTATTATTAATTTAAAGGATCAAAAGATTGGTATAAAAATAAGCACACTTGACATAGGATACAGAGACATCACCTTGCAAGAATATTATATTCAACAAGATGATCAATTTTTCATGGTGTTAATAGTCATTAACTTATTCTGTCCAAGAATCTGGAACGTTAAGCAAAGAGAAAGATTTGACAGCAAATGGTTCGATATGATAAGTAAAAAAAAGAGAAAGGATAATAGAGACAAGAGACAAATGGCTGAGGGGATAGAGCAAACTCCTTCACTCTTTGTGGTTGAAAGGCAGGCAGGATGAACAGATTTGTTAAGCCTTTCTTGCATCAATAAATGAGCCAGCAAGTGAATGATAATGACTTCCATCATCAGTGAGGCCTGGTTATGTGATGGAGGAAAAAATTTCAAACTTTTTTCTTGGTTTCCTTTCATCTTTATGAGACTTCCCAGTTATTTGGGAGAAACTCGGTGTTTCTCTCTTCCTAAAGACATAAAGCCATATGATATTTACTAAGGAAAAAAACCATATTATTTGAGGCACAATGAAATAAGAGAATAAAGTAATAATGTTATATATGTATATATACATATATATATGCATATAATTTATATAATACATGTTCCCTCATCAACAGGTTCATACAACATAATCTGCAGCTACTGTAACTGCAAAATTTGCTTTTATGAAACTGCTATTTTTGTTGTTTGAATACACTTGGAAAATGAATCTGAAGGCTAAATGAACCAAGATGCCCACAAAATAAGAATGTGGAAGCAAGACTTTAGAGGGAGAAGGAAGATATTTAATGTTTATGGGACTTCTGTGACTTGTATACTTTGGTGATTAATAATAATAATAATAATAATAATAATAATAATTTATAAAATTTATAAAAAAATTTATAAAATGGAAATCTTAGCTAATAATAATAATTATTATAAATCTCAGCAATTATTATAGAATATTTCATTTTTAATTTGTAATTGTATATTTATGTGCTACAACCATATAATTATAAAATAAATTATCCCTTCAATACTGGAAAAATGATGATGGGAGTAGGGAACTTTGATATCCGACCTAGAATATATTTGGAAAAGGAAAGAAAAAAACTTTCTTCCTTTTTCTCCTCTTTCTTTCATTTCTCTTTTGATACTGTGGATTGAAACTCAGGGTTGCTCTACCACTGAGCCAATGAAATAAGTCTAATTTACTTAACTTTTAAAATTTTGAAACAGGACCTTACTAAGTTACTGAGGTTGGCCTAAAATTTGCAATCCTCCTACCTCAATGTCTGGAGTTTCTAGTATTACTATCATCACTACAGTGTCTGGTTTCATTTGTCTTCTTAAACTAAGTTTTTTGTTTGTTTGTTTAATTAAAAGTTTCAAAAAGAAGAAAACAATGATACTCATTCATAATGGGGTAACTAGGGGGAGCATGGGAGGAATACACAATCTCTAGACAGGGCAGAGGGGGTAGGAGGTGAAGGGAGGGGGCATGGGATTAGAAATGATGGTGGAATGTGATGGGCATTATTATCCAAAGTACATGTGTGAAGACACAAAGTGGTGTGAATATACTTTGTATACAACCAGAGATATGAAAAATTGTGCTCTATATATGTAGTAAGAATTGTAATGCATTCCACTTTCATATATAAATTTAAAAAAAATTTAAAAATACTCCCAAGTATAACATAAAATTAATTAAGGAGATGTTGTTTACAGCTTAAATTATTTAACAGCCTTTAGATGATACTCCCACAATTCACATATTAGTTTTAATATGAAGCCTAGTCAATTAAGGCATATGATGGTTTGTATAATTATAGACCTATGTTCAAATTCTGCTAAATTTTTTTCTTAAGTTCTCAGAACTGTAAGCTCCTTTCTGGCTACTTAATGTATTTTTCTTCTCTTGTTATTTTAAATGTCAAATTTAAGGAAGCATTCATTATTTGCTCATATGCTAGTATGCCACTTTTTCTTTTATATATCTAATCAAAATCTCTTTTAAGCAAATAAAAATAAAATAAAATCTCACTAGTCCTTTCTGTGGTGATAGAGAACTATTGGTAATTATGAAAAAGAAAATTTTTAGCTAGCATTAGTACAGTTGAATATAGTAGGTCAAGATTTTTATTTAATGGCTAGTAGTTTTGTTTGACATTCCAGAGATGATTTGTGAATAATAAAAAAATTGTTCATAATTATACCCAAGTGAAGTATTTTTAAAATTTTTCAAGTATATATACATATATATATATATCATAAACTTTATTATTTTAATAATTTTGAAACTTGTACTTCAGTGTCTTTAAGTGCATTCAAGATTATTGTGCTACCATCACCACCAGCCATCATTTTTTTCATCTTTACAAGCTTAAACTCTCTACCCATTACATAAAGGCTCCCACTCCCAGAAATCAGTGCTCTAATGAATATGCATTTGACTACACATATCATGTAAGTGAAACTACATGGTGCTTTTTCATTTTACATCTGGCTTATTTCACTGAGTATAATGTCTTCATTCTTTTGTAGGATGTGTCAGAATTTCATTCCTTTTTAAAAGGCTGAATAATACTTCACTATATTTATAGGCAGTACTCTGTGTGACCCATTCATCTGACCATGGACACTTGGTTTATTTCTATCTTTTGGCTATTGTAAGTGATCTGAATTGAACATTCATAACCAACATATTTAAGACATTGTTTTCATTTCTTTGGGGTATATACTCTGAAGTAGAACTTCTGGTTTATATGGTAATTCTATGTTTAGTATTTTGAAGAACTGTCATATTGTTTTCAGTAGAGTTTGTACCATTTTACCTCCTCCCAAGTAATGCACAAGGATTCTGATTTCTCTGCATCATTGTCAACATTTGTTTTTTTCTACTTTATTTTGTTATTGTTATAATAGCCATTCTAAATGGTGTCAAGTGGTATCTCATTGGGGTTTGGATTTACATTTCCTTAGTGATTAGATTTGCTGAGTATCTTTTCAGGCATTTCATGACCATTTCTATATCTTCCTTAGACAACTGTCTAATCAAATCTGAATGCTGTTTTTAAGGGCAGCACATTTACATTTTGTGATTCAGAACCACATAAGCATATGTACATGAACATATAATGAAATGGCAATCAATGAGAGGAAATTTGAAGTTAATGAAACTATTTACCTAAAAGTTTAAATATTTTAATATTTTAAATAGATATTTTTATTTAAAATTATACTTAAAATATCATGAGATTAAAATTATCCTGAGAAATATTTTATAGCATGGGAAGATAATCAACTTAGATGAATAAATGAAAAATTCATTTTAAAAATAATATGGTATGATCCAAATTTTGTAAAAAGGCATTGAACAAAAATTTGCTAAGTACAAATAAAGTAAAATTAATCATAAAATGAATTATTTTGATCTAAACAAAAATGAAATATTAAGTGTTAAGTTTAGATAAAGGGTTCTGACCAGCAGAATACTGTGGGAGCTCAGGCCCAGCCCAGATCCATACCCACCTGCTCAGGACTCAGACTCACAGTAGGCCCAGGTGCATCCTGCCAACGGCAGACACCTGCTGGAGCTCAGGCTGTGGCATAGGACCGCCTCTTCCAAGCAGAAGACCACCACGGGAGCTCAGGCCCATCCCAGATCTGCCCACACTGATATATACAGGACCCAGGCCCAAGGTAGGTCCTAGTTCTCCACTCCTTCCCACTACCTGGGAGCCCAAGCCTAACCCACTTCCATCTTGAGACACTGCAGACATTGCCATAGCCTTCTGCACCCTGTAGCCCCTAACTTTCTGACAACACACAGGACCTAGAAGCAGCTTCATCTCTTTGAGCAGGCATCCAAAGAGAGTGTTAGGCTCATATTTTCAGCCTCATCTCTGTAAGACATTGGATCCCTCTTGGGGCATCCCCACTATTATTTCAATTTACCTCAGCTTTTGCCACCACCACCTTTATTTGCAGTAGCATACATTGAGAGACACCTGCAGAGTCTGGAAGCCCAACATCAAGGTGAGCTACAGACAATATGCATGGGTACTACAAGAATATAGGGAAGAAACTGTACTATATCAGATCCACACAGCAAGAAAGAAGACACAGAGATGACATGAAAAAACAAGGGAGGAAAGTGCCCCAAACAAACCAGGATACTACAATAACAGAACCCATGGACACTGAAGTTGAAGAAATTTCAGAAAAGGAGTTCAGAAGGTACATATTTGAAATGAACTGTGAATTAAAGAATGACCTAAATGAGCAAATACAGGCAAAAATTAGTCACTCCAACAAAGAGATAAGAGAACAAATACAGGTAGCAAAAGATTACTTCAAGAAAGAGAGAGACTCTGGGGGCTGGGAGTCAGAAATCCATGAAATGAGGGAAACAATAAACCAAATTAAAAAAACTCAGTAGAAAGCATAACCAACAGACTAGATAACTTGAAAGAAAGAATGTCAGATAATGAAGACAAATTATACAATATGGAAAATAAAGTTGATCACACAGTGAAGGAAGTTAGAAACCATAAACAGAACATCCATGAATTATGGGAGAGCATCGAAAGACCAAATCTAAAGAGTTATTGGGATAGAGGAAAGCACAGAGTTTCACACCAAAGGAATGCACAGACTCTTCAATATTATCAATGAGATAATATCAGAAAATTTCATAAGCATGAAGAATGAATAGGAAAACCAAATACAAGAGGCTTACAGGACACCAAATGCACAAAATTATGCCAGATCTACACCAAGTCACATTATAATGAAAATTTCTAACATACAGAATAAGGACAGAATCTTAAAAGCTACAAGAGAGAGAGGAATCAGATCACATATAGGGGGAGACCAATACATATCTCAGCATATTTTTCAACCCAGACCCTCAAAGTCAGGTGATCATGGAAAAACACATAGAAAGATCAGAATGAAAATGGATGCCAATCAAAAATCTTATATTCAGCAAAATTAAGCTTTATATTTAATGATAAAATAAAAATCTTCCATGATAAACAAAAGTTAAAAGAATTTTCAACCAGAAAGCCTGCACTATAGAACATCTTTGGCAAAATATTCCACAAAGAGGAAATGAAAAACAATAATGAAAATCAGCAGAGGGCAGTAGTACACTAAAAGAAAAACTAATCAGTCACATTAAATACCAAAAAACAAACAAAAATGGCTGGGAATACAAATCATGTCTCAATATTAACCCTGAATGTTAATGGCCTAAACTCACCAATCAAAAGACATAGACTAGCAGACAGGATAAAACAACAACAACAACAACAACAATATGATAGCTCCAAGAGACTCATCTCATAGGAGAAGACATCCACAGATTGAAGGTGAAAGGTTTGGAAAAATCATACCACTCACATGAACTACAGAAGCAAGCAGGGGTTTCCATCCTCATATCAAATAAAGTAGACTTCATAAAGTTAATCAAGAGGGATAAAGAAGGAATTAACAATTATAAATATATATGCACCAAACAATTGAGCATCTACATTCATCAAACAAACTCTTCTCAAGTTCAAGAGTCAAATAGACCACAACACACTAATTTTGGGTGACTTTAACACACCTCTTTCACCACCTGATAGGTCTTCCAAACAAAAGCTTAACAAAAAAATTTTAGAACTCAATAATACAATCAATAACTTATACTTAACTGACATATACAGAATATTTCATCCTTCCATGAGCAAATACACTTTCTTCTCAGCAGCACATGTATCCATCTCTAAAATAGACCATATATTATGCCACAAAGCAATTCTTAGCAAATATAAAAAAGTAGAGATACTACTCTGTATTCTATCAGATCATAATGGAATGAAACTAGAAACTAATGATAAAATAAAATATAAAAGCTACTCCAGCACCTAGAGACTAAATAATGTGCTTCTGAATGGGTTTCATAAGACATCAAGGAGGAGATTAAAATTTTTTAGAGGTAATTGAGAACACAGATAAAACACATCAAAATCTCTGTGACACTATGAAGGCAGTTCTAGGAGGAAAGTTCATTGCATGAAGTTCATTCCTTAAAAGAAGAAAAAGTCAACAAATAAATGACTTAACATTACATCTCAAAGCCCTAGAAAAAGAAGAACAAATCTACACCAAAGCAGTAGAAACAGGAAATAATTAAAATCAGAACTGAAGTCAATGAAATTGAAACAAAAGAAACAATTGAAAAAAATTGACAAAACAAAAAGTTGATTCTTTAAAAAAATAATTAAAATTGACAGACCCTTAACCATGCTAATGAAGAGAAGGAGAGAGAAAACTCAAATTACTAACATACGAGATGAAAAGGAAATATCACAACAGGCAGTACAGAAATACAGAAGATAATGAGAAATTATTTTAAAAACTTGTACTCCAAAAAAATAGAAAATATCAGGGACATTGAAAAATTTCTAGAATCATATGATTTGCCCAAATTGAATCAGGATGATATACACAATTTAAACAGATCAATTTCAAGTGAGGAAATAGAAGACACCACCAGAATCTTACCAACCAAGAAAAGCCCAGGATGGATGGATACACAGCTGAGTTCTACAAGACCTTTAAAGAAGAACTAATACCAATATTCTTCAATTTATTTCAGGAAATAGAAAAAGAGGGAGCACTTCCAGACTCATTGTGTGAGGCAATATCACCCTGATTCCAAAACCAGGCAAAGACACATTAAAAAAAAAAAAAAAAACCCCTTCAGACCAATATCTCTAATGAACATAGGTGCAAAAATTCTCTATAAAATTCTGGCAAATTGATTACAAAAAAACATCAAAAAGATGGCATACCACGATCAAGGGCATTCATTCCAGGGATGCAAGGTTGGTTCAACATTCAGAAATCAGTAATATAAGTCATCACATCAATAGACTTAAAGAACCATATGATCATCTCAATAGATACATAAAAAAACATATGACAAAACACAGCATCGCATTATGTTCAAAACACCAGAAAAACTAGGGATAGCAGGAACATATCTCAACATTCTCAACATTGTAAAAGCTATCTATGCTAAGCTCTAGGCCAACATCATTCTAAATGGTGAAAACTTGAAGGTATTCCCTCTAAAAATTGAAAAAAGATAGGGATGCCCTCTTTCACCACTTCTATTTAACATAATTCTTGAAACACTGGCCAGAGCAATTAGATGAAAGAAATTAAAGGGATGTGGATAGGTAAAGAAGAACCCAAATTAGCACTATTTGCCAACGATATGATTCTATACCTAGAATACCCAAAAAATTTCACCAGAAAACTTTTAGAACTGGTAAATAAATTCCACAAAGTAGCAGGATACAAAGTCAAACCCATAACTCAAAGGCACTTCGGTATATCAGTGACAAATTATCTGAAACAGAAATGAGGAAAACTACCCCATTTACAATAGCATCAAATAAATAAATAAAACAAAACACTTGGGAATCAGCTTAAAGAAAGAGGTTAAAGATCTCTACAATGAAAACTAAAGAATGCTAAAGAAATAAACCAACAAGTCCTTAGAAGATGAAAAGATCTATGTTGTTCTTAGATAGGCAGAATTAATAGTCAAAAGGACCATACTACCAAAAGCACTAAATAGATTTAATGAAATTCCAGTCAAAATCTCAATGACATTCCTCATAGAAATAGAAAAGCAGTCATGAAATTCATCTGGAAAAATGAGAGACCTAGAATAGTTAAAGCAATCCTTAGCAAGAAGAGTAAAATAGGTGGCATCACTTTACCACACCTTAAACTATACTACAGAGCAACAGTAACAAAAGTAGCATGGTATTGGCACCAAAATAGACTTGTAGATCAATGATACAGAATAGAGGACATAGAGACTAACCTACATAATTACAGTTATCTTATATTTGACAAAGGTGCCAAAAATGTTCATTGGACAAAAGATAGTCTCTTCAACAAATGGCGCTGGGAAAATTGGAAATCCATATGCAACAAAATGAAATGAAACCCCTATCTCTTTCATGCACAAAACTCAATTCAAAGTGGATCAAGAACCTAGGAATTAAACCAGAGACATTGCTTCTATTAGAAGAAAAAGTAGGCTCAAATCTCCATCACATGGAATTAGGCCCCAACTTCCTTAATAAGATTCCTATAGCCCAATAATTAATATCAAGAATCAATAAATGGGATTGATTCAAACTAAAAAGCTTCTTCTCAGAAAAAGGAACAATCAGTGAGGTGAATAGAGAGCCTATTAATAGAGAACAAATTCTTACCATTCGCACTGATCTTTAGAATATATAATGAACTCAATAATATTACCACCAACAAAACAAATAACCCAATCAACAAATGGGCCAAGGGACTGAACAGACACTTCTCAGAAGAAGATATACAATCAATCAACAGATATTTAGAAGAATGTTCAACATCTCTAGCAATTACAGAAATACAAAACTACCCTAAGATTTCATCTTACTCTAGTCAGAATGAAAGCTATTAAAAAAAAGAATGCAAACAACAATAAATGTTGGCAAGGATGTGAGGAAAAAGGCACACTCATACATTGCTGGTGGGACTGCAAATTGGCTCAGCTAATATGGAAAGCAGTATGGAGAATCCTTGGAAAACTGGAAATGGACTTTAACTATTTGACCCAGCTATCCCAGTCCTCAGTCTGTACCCAAAGGACTTAAACACAGCACACTACAGGGACACAGCCACATCAATGTTTATAGCAGCACAATTCACAATAGCTATTCTGTGGAACCAACATAGATGCCCTTCAGTAGATGAATGGATAAATATAATGTGGTATATAAACACAATGGAATATTATTCAGCATTAAAAGAGAATAAAATCATGGCCTTTTCAGGAAAATGGATGGAGTTGAAGAGTATCGTGCTAAGTGAAATTAGTCAATCCACCAAAACCAAATGCCAAATGATTTCTCATATTTAAGGATGCTGATTCATAATATGTTGCAGGTGGGAGGGGGATGGGAGGATTAAATGAATTCTAAACAGGGCAAAGGGGAAATGGGTAGGGAGGGGAAGGTAGAGGGCATAGGGGTAGGAAACATAGTGGAATGTGATGGTCATCATTACCCTAAGTAAATGTATGAAGTCACAAAGGATGTGACTCTACTTTTTGCACAACCAGAGATATGAAAAATTGTGCTCTATATGTGTAATAAGAATTATAATGCCTTCTGTTGTCATATATAACAAATTAAAATTTAAAAATAATTTAAAAGAGAAGTTTAGGTAGAGAAAAATGTGTAGCTCTAAATGCATTTCATGTAACTAAAATGAGTGCTATTTTATTTATCTATTTACTTTATCAATTACTATGTAACAAACTACCTAACATTTAAAATCTTCCTCTTTAGGTAGCTTGAAGCAATATTCTTCAAGACCTTCAAGAGGAGACAGCAGACACTCTTTAATGCTAATACTTTTCAATCATAGGGCTAAGGCCTTAAGGCTATAAAGTAACCACCAATGTAAGAGAAAATGACTTCTTCAATTAGACACTGGATATAAGCACCTGTTTAATTAGAGGCAGACACTGGACCCTATTGAGGCTTGTGAGGCTTGTATGTTAAACTACAAAAAATTTGAATTGATTGAGGCTAATAGCAGGCCACGTGAGTATAGAATTCACTGGAGCCACACATACAGAATTTGAACTCACAAATTCCTCTTCACAGACCTCACCAGGCATTCACAAGAAGATTAAGAGCTGGAAAGCTCAGGGAAGAGGAAAACAGAAATTACAGGAATATACAAAATCCCTGCTCAGACTCACATCCTTTATCTTCTGCAACTTAATCACTAGATAAAGAGCATAACCTTAGCATCTGGCATTGAGCATCAAAACAAAACAACTTGAACTCCGAGGAAAAGAAACATCATGATCCCAGCACATTTATTATAAGTCTTATACCACTGAGATCAAGAGGGAACAGGGAAAGGCTTCACCACCAACCCCCAGGAATGCAGCACTGTCTGAAGACTAAGGCAAAACTGGAAAGACAGAATGCCCTTACCTTGCACCTGCAGGTTAGCAAGCATTGAGAACAAGTAATAGCAAGGAGAGTGGCAAGAAAATATATAGCAAGCTTCTCTCAGGTGGAGGAAAAAGGAGAAGACCTAACACATGTGTGCAAAACATATTAAGAAAGGTCTTTTAGCACAGAAGTTCCACCCTAATCACAAGATAATGCCAAAGGAATTGGAAAAGTTGTAGAGGTAATTATGGCAACAACAAAACCCCAAATCAATCTCAACAGCTGACTAGATTGATTCACACAGCTCATTAAAGTTTTATCATACTCTATCTCTAGTATGTACTATTTAACTCAGTTTCTACTGTCATATACAACATGCTCATCTTTAATACATTTCATGAGACCTATAATAAAGCAAATAAATAAATAAATAGATGGATAGATAGATGCTCAAGAGACAAAGCAACAAACAAAACCTAGTTTAGAGGTGACTCAGATGTTGAAACTATCAGACATAATTTTTTAAAAAATAGCAATGATTCAAATGTGAGAGGCTCTTGATTAAGATGAGGATTAAGACAGTAATAGAGATATATGAAATAATAAAATAAAAATGCTAAAATAAAAGACATGGTAACCAAGATAAAATACATGTTTGACAAACTTATTGGTATGGGCAGAATAGTTTAAGAGAATAATTCATAAATTAAAATTAGGTGAGTAGAAATTATCCAAGTTAAAAAATAAAGATAATAAGAATGATTTTTAAGAGTAAAAATGGGAGAAGTATATAATATTGAACTTCCCAGCATGTACATATTTAAAATTCCAGAAAAACAAAAATGAGAGAATGAGGCCAAAGAACAATTGAAGAAATACCATCCAGTAGTTTGCTGTTCTTAAGACATTACATCACATATACACAAAGCTCAGACCACTAAACAGGAGAAATAAACAGGAAACAGACAAAAGTGTCTTGAAACATCGCATTGATAATGCTTATGCTATGTGTTAAATATAAAAAATTCTTAAAAGTAGCCAAACTTAAAAACATATCATATTTATAGGAATAAGGAGAAAAAAAGTCAACAGACTTATCATTAGCAACTATGTAACTCAGAAGACAATGGAATAGTAGCAACTTTGAAAGACCAAGATGAAGTAAGAGGAGGAGAAGGAGGAGGAACAGGAGGAAGAGGAGGAACAGAAGGAGGAGGAAGAGGAGGAGGAGGAGGAAGAGGAGGAGGAGGAAGAGGAGGAGGAGGAACAGGAGGAGGAGAAGGAGGAGGAGGAGGAGGAGGAGGAGGAGGAGGAGGAGGGAGGAGGAGGAGGAGGAGAAGTAGAAGTAGTAGTAGAGAAAATTTCAGATTTCCACATGTACAGATCCATATTCAGCCAAGAACAAAGAAAATCATATAAAGATTTCTGGAACACTGATTGTGCATAACTTCCTCCTTTCCAATATTCTTCCCAGTATATTGTAGGTACTTCAGTATCCCTGATATCTGATCTCTATAGTTAACTCAGCAAGATTATGAGGCACTGTTTGGTTTCTCCCCATTCTGTATTTTCAGAATTGATTCTAGGCTATTCTGAAGCTGGAGCATCTCTCATGGGTTTCTCTTTTATAAAAAAGGGAATATTTATTTTATAAGAAAGAAAGTATTCTTTTCTATTTTTTCTCAGTTTTTTTACTTATACCAGTAAGATTGTTTCCTTTTTTGTCAAGAGTGGTGAGTGAATTACAGGTTTGTTTGAACCATCTCAAGGCACAGGCAATGCCTTGATTCTGATATCTCACCTATTGGAGGCAGCTCAGTTGCCTGGTGATGCCCTGCTCAAAGAGGATTCTGTGTCTCATGGAATTTATTGGTTCAAATTGGTTCAAAGTGATATTGGTCCAATAACAGTTTTCCTGAATTCAAATGCCAGCTACCTGGAGGAGGAAGAAATTTGGTAAGTCCTCAATTAGGCTGTTTTTCCCACAGCCTCATTTTTGTTTATCTTGAAGAAGTTTTCCTTACAATAAATACTTTTTATGTTTTTTATATTTTTGACTATAAAATAAAGCACGCAGGATCTTGTATTTTTATAGAGATTAGATCCTCACCAGGGCTGATCTTCCCACTAGGCCCTGCTTTTTACCTATATTTGAGTCTTTGTTTCTCTTTCTTATTATTTCTCATAATTTCTAATTTTCCTAATCCTGCCCACCACTTGCATTAGGAGAACTGTTCATCCACTGTGCAGGTCATGGTGAGACTTTCTTATACAATTACATTTTATATTCTCATGATTTACTCATGCATAGTAGAAGGAGCTGACCTCTGATCCTTTTCCAATATATCTACATTACCAAAATTACTGTTATAATTTAAACTCATTTTAAATTTAAAAAATCTCCATGGTTTCCTACTTGTATGTCTTTCCCCTAATATGATGAATGAGTAATAGAGCTGAAAATATAAGGTTTGATTGTGAACCAAAAGAAGTCTTAGATAGCCACATCTGTTTTCCCCACTCACAGGCAACTGTGGCTTCTCTACACGGGTTGGAGATAATGTTTTATCAGCTGTTTTGTCAATTTTCACTGACTCATATTTTAATCAATCCTTATTTTTCTGGCCTCATTACCTCGTCCCAAGGGGAGGATATTAGCCTCAGTCTCTCATCTTATATTCAGATCTGTCCACACAATTTTATGTTTATGATTTGGAAATTTATGAAACATAGTTCACTGACCAGCTTGGGATACTTGGTATTCATTCTCATGGTGGTTTCTTATCTATTCATGTTCCATGATAGTTGAAGATACCAATGATGCAGATAAATTTATTTCTGATGATATAAAATCCTGTAGTGGAAAAAGTATCACATATGTGTCAAAGAGACATTGGTCCAATAACAGTTTTCATTCCTTCCTTCCTTCACAGTTTTATTTCTTCTTTGGTTACTAGGCTATGTCTGATATATTAAAGTGGCTGAAATAACTATCCTTATCTGAAATATTGGGATAATGATTCTATCAAAACCATATTTATCTACTTCTTCGGAAAACATCTAGTAAAAATAATGTCTGGCCAATAGGCCAATAAATTCATTCGAGTCCTGTCATACCTTGAACACAATTTATACTCAAGAATTACATACATATAATCTATCTCAGAAAATTTTAGTGATTAAAACTCATACTTATTAGAAAAAATAAGAACTGTTAGGTTTTTCTAGCAGATCTAGTTACAGTATAAGACATTACCTGTGACATGTTCTATGGCATGCTCTGACTAGCTTGGGTTTAAATAGCTCAGCTGTTTAGGCTCCTACGGACATTCATCGCATCCTAACTCATCTCACTACTACATAATCATTCCAAACATTCTACCCAGATTTCCCTTTGCTTGATTTTGTCTCATCACTCCTCATTAGCAAAAGAGACAAGCTATAATTAGAACGAGTAGCCTGCCTGGTAGTCATTTTAATTTTAGACATTTCCACATTGTCAAAGCTTTTTTATTTAGAACAAATACTTTAAAGCACCTTCTAAGACTTCACTGATGGAAAATATAAAGGCATTCAGTGGTTTGTTGACCCCAATTTAATTTCCCTCTCTATCTTTAATGAAAGAAAGAGATTGTGAGATGCATAACTTTGGTGCCAGCAAATATTTTAAATGCTTAACTCAGACACAGAAGCACTGATGTGTATTAGATCCAATAATTGACCAGCAAGTGAGTCTTCATTTATGATTTGGTAAAGAATATACTTTAATAGTCATCTTATGTGATCCACACAAGTCAGTCAACTCAGACTTACTTCATTGTGCCAAGCATTTAAAAGGTTAAGGTCATTGCTGTCTCTGGGACACAAAGCCCTTGATTCATGGCTTAGATACATCAAGGTTTTATTTGCTGTAATCTATTGTTTGCTGCCTTTTGCCTACTGACAAGTGTGTCCTTAGTTTACATTGAAGTTGGCATCATGAATGATGGTTCTTATCAATACACCAGCCTACTGTGAGAACATCACATGAATGTATTGTCAATTACCTAATTGATTTAAAAATACTTGTATACATACAACTTGTTTTTGGTCTCTTCCTACAGAGGGAATATGTATTGCAGAAAAGAAAAAAAAAGGAAAAGGTTTGTAACTCCTGTCTGCCTTTCATTAAAGATTCGATCTTTTCTTCATATAATGACTCCCACTGGAGCAATAAAACAATTTACACCTCCAAGGCTTTCCACAGAACATCTCTTCCACAGCACAAGTTCTAAGCTTAATTGTCATGTACTTAGGAACAACAAGCTTTCCCTGTTACATAGGAAGCTGTATAATGCAAATTACTTAATTAATTCATGGTAATAAGCTCTATAATGACATTACAGCTACTTCAATGTGCCAGTTTCCAGTTAAAAGGATGGGTGGGGACTCAGTTGCTATGGCTTGTTTTTGAGACCTGTTCCTTGAGTCGGGAATCCCTGACCTTCCTTTTCTTCATTGAAAAGACAAGCTGACCTTTCCTTAAAGTTCATTTCTGAGATTATTTCCTCAAGAAAGCCTTTCCCTTGGGTTCCATAGTGAAGTTACAATAATATTTACTCAATTCCTCTTCTACTCAGGGCATATTTCCTTGCTATTATTGCAAGCTTTTTGAAAGCAGGAACTCTAATTTGATGTTTCATTCATCTTCATATTCACAGCCTAAACACAGCATCTACAGCATGGCAGATGCTCAATAAAATGAATGAATTTAAACTCTATCTTGATAGCACTACTAAAATCCATAGATCAGAGAATTCCTAAGGAATTCAAATAATTTGATTCCAATGAGACATTATTGAAATAAATACATTCCCTAATAAAGCAAGAATTCATATCATTCTAGCTTTGAACTTTGCATTGCACCTCATGAAGACCAGAGTGAATACAGCATTCCCTGCCCTGCCCTCAAAGCCCAAGTTGCTCATTCCTGGGTCTATCTGATGATGCTGTGTTTATTGAGTTGTTGGCTAATTTGTATGGATTTTAGCTTATGGACTTTTGGGGTAAATATTAATTCAGCATGCATTTTAGCTGTAGTTTTAAGACATTAAAATTCTAATGCCAGTGAAAGAGTATAATTGCCCATGCAGTTGGGTAGTCTGAGAAAAAGTAGAGTATAGACTTAAGCAACAGAAAACACACTTAACTGAAATTGGATCCATGAATGGGTTTCAGAGAATCCATAAATCCTTGAAATTGTGTTTAAAATTGGGTGATAGAGTTTTCAACAGATCATCCCCAAATTTCAAGAACTCCTGCAACAAAACCAAATACTCCCTGATATTTCCCTCAGAACACACTCCCACAGGCACCTGAGGACGATTTGATTACTTTCAATTTCCATATAATCTCATGATTAGATCTGTTAAACAGACAAGACCAGGGAAAACATTTCTGTAGAAATATTTGATGTGTTGAATTTAGTATAATCAAGTTAACAAAGACTTCTCTCAGAAATGTGCTGGAATCAGACAAGCTTTTGTTAAGAATTTTTAAAATACTTTTGTATGTAGTATAGAAAAATCACCAAGGTCGATATAAAAGTAAACATGGATTATGCAGAAATATCTGAATGTTTCCTGTACCACTTATTAAACACAACAAAAAAGCCTGATTTCATTGAACGACAGGATACCATGGCTCAAAATAAATTGACATGCTTTTCCATAGACCTATATGTTTATTTTAATGTCAATATCATTCACTGTCTTGAATAGACAGGCTTTATAGGAAGGATTGAAATACAACTTTTTTTTCAAAACTGTTTTGTCAATTGTATTCCCCTTTGGTCCCATATACATTTTAGATTGAGCTTGACAATTTGTCTAAAAATTGCAGCTGAAATTTTTATTGTGATTACATTGTATGTATAAAGGTGTTTGGAGGGAATCATAAGAGATATGCCTGAAATTCAGTGTGTTGGTATAACTCCCATGTATTTACAACTTTTGCCACTTCTAAAAGCAATTCATCGAAATTTTCTTTGTTATATACCTTACATCATATTTTTATGTATACCAAACTAGTTCATGATATCAGACACCATTAAATGGTGTCATGTTTTATAATTTACTCCCAGTTATTTGCTACTAAAGTACAAACATATAATCAATTTTTGCATATTAATCTTGTTACCTTGTTTAATGTTATATCTAGAGTCTATTTTTGTAGAAATCTTAGAATTTTCTATGTACACCTTTTTTCTACGAATAAAGTCATGTTAGCGTTTTTATTTCCAATATCAAATGTATTTGGTTTTTATTTTTCTTATCATTCTGGCTATCGTATGCTCTGTACTTTACTGGAAAAAAAAGCATAGGAGTAGGAATCCCAGCCTTCTATTTGACCTTAAATAGCTTACTTTTTACTTTATTTTATATGCTTCAATAATTCCTGATTATTTCTTATTTTCTGATTTTTAATCATAAATATTGAAATTTTTTTAGGTTTTAGATGGACACAATACCTTTATTTTATTTATTTATTTGTATGTAGCACTGAGGATTGAACACAGTGCCCTACACATGCTAGTAGACTGCTCTACCACTGAGCTACAACCCCAGCCCCATGAACATTGAATTTTATCAAATGAGTTTTGCATTATTGAAATTATAAGAGTTTTGCTCTTTGTTACCTTGTTGATATGAAATATTCCACTGAAAGATTTTTCAAACATTAACCAAATTTTATTTTTCCTGACATACATTCTAATAGCCAATGATGGAAGTCAGAATGTTTACTTTTTACATAAGTTTTCACCTTTCAAGGAATTTGATCATTTTGTTATTTTAAATTAATTGACATAAAGTTGTTAAAATATTTCCTTAATATCATACAAAAGCCTGTAGATTTTGTAACAATTCCTACTTTCCTTACTTACACTGTATTATTCATTTGTTTTGTTATTGATAAGCTAAACTGCAGATACATTGATTTTATTAAATTGTATTTTAAAATAAGCTTCTGATTTAATTATTTTTATTTTTGAGTCATGTCTCTTTCTTTTGATTTGCTTTATCTTATTTTTTTTCTATTTGCATTTATTTGATTGCATTTATCTGTCTTCTAATGATGATAATTAATTTTTAGTCATTTCTTGTTCTTCTAATGTAAACTTTAAAGTTAAATACTTCTTTCCATTTTGTGCTTTAGCTGAACCCCATAAATTCAATATGTTTTGTTTTCATTTTCATTCAGTTCATCATATTTTCTAATTTCTTTTTTAATTCCTTCTATGACCAAAGGATATTTAGAAGTATGTTTAAAAACATTCATAATATCTTTCTTATTCCTAATTTATTTCTATTGTGATCATATAAAATAACACATTTCCTATCATTTAGAGAATATTAAAAATCATGTATTTTAAGAAATTCGCTATTTTTCTGTTTATTTTGTTAGTTTTATTTTAATGTTGCTTGACATATTGTTAATAAAGTACATGATGACATATTATATATAGTATGTATCTATATTTATAGCATATATATAGACAATATCATTTGCTGCTTCATCAAAAAATGCATGAAATATTAATACTTATGTCATGCAGTGATTATGATAGTTATAAATATGATAACTTATATAAAGCAATTAATACCTTGTCTGGTAAGCCAGCAATAAAAGTAATAATGACAAATATTATTATTTGCATTATATATACCAACTACTTCTCATGCTGCCCTTTCCCTCTAATGCATTAGAAATTTAAACACTTGACTTCATAGTCTCATAACCTGAAAAGTAATATCTCAGTTCCCTCAAAGATGGACGTCCTGTATTGTCCCTCCCATCTATAATAACAGGGGAAACAAATACCCTTGACGCCTGCCCCAGTGATAAAGAGTAAGGTTTATAACTTCTGGGCCCAGAGTCTCTTTGTGTCCTTGTTTTGCTGTAAATGGCTGCCTTTTCTCAGTTGATGACCAATGTGTAACATCCTAGATACAAATTTGCAAAATCCAATCCAAAAATTCCATACAGGACTCTGATGGAATTTCTTACTTTTCTTTCATAAATGTTGGGCTACTGTTTTTGAACAATTACTGGGGGTTTGTATCTGAGCACATTAGGTCTATTATTCACTGAACTCTGCTTGGAAAACTTGGGCCATTGCCCTAGAAGAAGCATATCCTAAATCCTCAAGGATGGCAATGTCTCCTTAGTTGTTTCTTAATCATCTTCCTGACATATACATTATGAAAATGAAATATTACAATCTATACATGCATGCACAAATATAAACACAACATACATATAATTTGATATCTAGTTTTGGACACCTTGGGATTAGATGACCTTCAAACACCTCAACCCTTATACATGATTTGTTGATATTATTTATTCTTCAAAAACCACAAACATAAAAGGTTAACTGCTTTGTCAATCACTTATGCTTTTCTTTTTGTGATTTTATCTTCACCTGTCTAGAGCTAGCTACATTGATGTTACTTCAGAAATCTTTATACTTCTTATTTTACTCATGAATGGTTTATTTCCGAAACTTTTCATGTAGTGATTTCAGATGTCAGTTGACTGCTGGTAACTAAAACCATGAATGGGGCATCTTCTGTGATGTATCTCCATTCTGTGATTTTTTATTTTCATATACATTTATCTTTTTGTTATTATAGCATTAAATGTGAGGGAAATGTATGATTTCTTTAACTTAAAAGTAAATGTATCTATCCTTATTACATGAATGATAAATAATACATTTTGAAAAAATAGCTTTTATATTTGTTTCTTTAAAAGGACACTTTTTAAAATCATCTGGATAAAAGCACATATTTCTATCATATAGGCATAGAAGCCATCTTCTAAAATACAAATAATTTTTTTCTGAATGTTTTTGTTTGTCCTTTGGTCAAATTATTTTTGTTTTTCTCTTAGACATACTCAAGAGTGATTTCTGTACTTTTGTTGGTATTTCCCAACAGTACCAACAGTACCAGGCACCCTTGGTGGCTGAAAATTAGAGTTATCTTCAAGAGTGCATACACTTTACCAATAGCACACATGATTGACAGTTCTAGCAGGCACAGAGTATAGTTAATTAAGCAGACATTATCTCTTGGTGATGTAAAGTAAAATACACTACCACAGATAATAGTAAAATACTAATGGGTCAAATCTCATTGCATTTATATATTTAGTATCAAGTATATGTCAATGAAAAAAAGTAATAAAATATATGCTCAAGGGTTTTAAACAATTCTATGATTAGTTTTTTTTCTGGCTATTACTCATTAAATAATCATGAATAGAGAACAGGATAATCGGGGAGTAATTTATATATGCTTGGGTAATATACCATAAAATTATGTTTTATGATTCATCTTAATTAGTATGTGTTAGTTAAAAAGAAAAAAAATAATAAATATAGAAAGACTACATCCTGGGATGAGAAATGTAAAAGATAGTAGAGACGTTGCTATAATAGTTTGAATATTCTTGCCTAGAATATTCAGGCAGTTAGAGCTGTATGGGGCACCAAAGAGATGAGACTACACAACATATTACCTTCAGACTTTAAAGGATGTTTTATGATAACAGTGCTCTCTGAAGCTGTACTCAGTGATTTTAAGGCCTCTGGTAGAAACATCTGCATCATGGAGCATTAAAAATTAAAGAAAAAAACAGAGAACTCCTTCTGTAAAAACTTTAGAAAGATACTTACACAGAAAAAACTTCACAAATGTTACTACTCTCTTGGATTTTAGCTTTTAAATTTTCCAGCTATCTGGTCTCTGGCATAGTACTATTGTAAAATCGTTAAGTATTCTTTTACATAATTATTTGGACTTAGCTAGCAGAAATGAATAGATACCCTCATGTTATTGTGTTTATGTAATCTATCTGGATTTGCTTTTATTATCCATATTAACAGAAAGGATTTTTTTTTTGTAGTACCAGGGATTGACTCAATGGCCTTTTACATGCTAGGCAGGTGCTCTACCACCTGAACAACATCCCCAGCCTTTGCAAAATGATTCTTTTATAAGCAAATGTAATACCTGGATAAGCAGGCAATTTTTGTCCTTAACCCCTGCTACTCAAAGATTGGCCCACATCAATAATATTGGTGTAAGTTGTAAAAGTAGAATCTCAAATCCCACTATGTGATTTATATGTACCATAAAGTTTGAGAATCATAGGATTTGGACTTTGCCTGGTCTCCCAGGCTTCTGGATCTTTGGATCCAGAATGTGCTCACTGGTATGCTTTGCTTTGCAATTAGTGGAAAGGAATACTCCTTAAGGAGGCTTATTGAGCAAACTAGATTTCAAAGAACCAATGACTTCACGTTTCATTCTTGGTTCAATCATTCACTTATTGTGTGATCTTACATAGTGCACTTGGCTTCTCTTGCCTTAATTCTGCATTAGTAAGAAAACATTGAACTTCACTTCACAGGTTTGCTGTTCTGTGGATCTCCAATACAATCAGTTTTAAGGGCAAATATTAGTAAGTTAGACCCTAGGTAAACAGTCCAGATGGCTCCTGCTGAAGTGCTTGTGATATTGAGTTTATGGGGTTTTGTCACCAAATCATTCTGCTTAGCAACTCACCATTAACTTTGTGCCAATAAAAGAGACACACACAGAGTCACACACTCATAGCCTGCACAGTTCATACATAAACGCTCACCCAGACACTTCTTCCCAATGACAAAAGCAGATGAAGGTCAAGTAACAATGCATGTGTTCTTCCTGAACTACCAGAGAGCTAGCATTTTTAAAAAGCATTATAGATTCAACATATGTACATGCATTTATTCATGTGCATTAAAGGTCTGGCAGCTCATCAAGTGTTCTCTTCAATATCTAATGGATTGATTTTTTTTAAAAAATGAGTTTAAGAAGAAGGATTGTAAAAACAACACAGTGGCCCTTATGTTCAGGTTCTGATTGCTTTATCCCTTGGGGATTCTGAGACACAGTCTAATTAACTCTTTTCACAAGAAAAAAATGATTTCCTGGAGTCTCGTTTTGTTTCTTTCACCTTGTAGCCCTCATATGTTCTCCTGGATGGAAATCAAGGAAAGCATGGTGGGATCTTGCTCCTGGTGTGTGTGCAATACCAATTTCAATCTCTTCAGATTATGGCAATCTTCAAAGAGTTGAGTGGTATAATGGACAACATAATGCTCCCACTTGGCATGGCCAGTGCTGATCAGTCATTACACTTGAGTAAAATCAAACATTACTCTTCAAGAAAACTGAGAGGCAAAATAGTTGTTCTGACTCTGGTTTGAATAGTGTGCACAAAGATGCAGATTCCAAGTTCACACATGAAAGCAAAGATTCAAACATATTCCATATTTTTAAGTTAGAATAGTTTAAACAAAAAAGGATATCTACATGATGAAATAATACACACTAATTAAAATGTTATATTGAAGACCACTTAATGAAATTAACATGCTCACAACATTTTATTTAGTAAAATGAAGTACTATTAAACAAAGTACTATTAAAACAGCTAATTTCTTAATTATTTTTGTGTCCACTATAAAAAAGAAAACAATATGGTATATTGTAAAAACCCATTTTAGCATTTGGCTCACACATATTAAAAGCAATTCACAGAGGAAATGTAATTTTAATCAGGTTTCATTAGGGCTAAACCTCTCTAGAGCCTATTATAATTGTGAGGTACCCCAAATTGCAAAATCCCTATATTAATATCATTTTATATTCTAGAATTTGCAACAGACCTAAAAGACCTAAAAGCCTTTAAAGTCCTAAATCTGAAAAACTTAGAATATTAAATCAAATGAAGATTCTCAGGAAGTTACAGAGCATTTTCAGAATTTAATGGGGTGGCAGATGGTAAATAATAGTAAGAATTTATGTGCTTCCCATTGAACATTCTCTCATTCAAGAGTTAGTAGCAAACTGCTAGATGGCATGCATGACTTTATATGCTTCCAAAGGTCTCCTTGGCTTTTTTTTAAAATCTCTTTCTTAGGACTGCTAGGTGATATTGGAGAGTATTGAGCTATGAAACTTTCTCTCTGGCAATCTGTGCCATGAAGTTTCCCCACAGAAATGTTCTTTAGCTTGGCATATTGACATTCTTGTTTGATGTTTTTAGCTCTGATTCTGAAGGAGTTATCATTCTTCTTTTATTTTTTAATATTTAGAGCAAAATTTCAGATAGATTTGTACTCAGCACCTGTTTAGAACAAAAGCTCATATTTATAATAAATTTATTATAGAAGAGTTTTGAGATTTTAATGAATTCAGTCATTTTTTCATTCTAGAGACACAGTAGACAGTTATCATTGGTCTCTGTATTCTGTGGGGTACCCACTTCAGATGATATTGAACACTGTAATCTTTATTGTATCATTCACAGTAGGAATGACAAAATTGAGAAACAAAGGAGGAGGAGTTAAAACACAAAGTACGTTAAATCTAATTAAACCATGACAAAGCCTCCTCTCATACCCAAAGTTTGGGCAGTAATTTGATTGTTGGGCCTTTGTGAGACTGTGTATTGGAACAGGTAAAGATCATACCACTTGAAACTTATTCTTCATTGAGTCAGCATTCCTTATTTTCTGTGCAATTTTAAAATCAGGATTTAGAGCAAGGTGAAGTATTGCCGTAGGCCCCACAGAGACTTCACACAGTCACAGTCTTAACATGACAAAGTGACAGAGCTGTGCAAAACTCTCTAGTTTCACAAGGGTTGCTGTCACATGAGATTTTTGCAAGACCTTTTTTCCTCCTTCTACCACTCCCTCTCCTCATAAATGTGTGAAATTTTCAAAGCAAAAACTTACCATTTCCTTTACACACACACACACACACACACACACACACACACACACACACCATTTTAAAAACCTCTCTGTAGACGAGAGTGATGCTCCTTAGGGCACCCTTCCTGATTGCTTTCTTGGCCCTCCAGGTATAAACATTCTCTCACATAATTTAAAGTGTTGTTTTTAAATAAGTGGTGAAAAACCTCTTCCTGCTTTTCATCTTTTTTTTTTTTCTTGCAATAATCAGTCACTTCCTATTTTACCCGAACTGGCTTCCAGAAAACTATGTGTGTGTGTGTGTCTGTGTGGTTATCTATCTACATTGTGACCTCATATAATGTCATGAGTGAATATGTGTTTAAAATATATTTTTTTCTAATATTCATACTATTTCTTGCTTAGGCCCCTGATGGATCAAGCATATGTTACTATTTTGTTTTTTATTTTTATTCCTCTTTATTAATCCTTGTCATTGGAACATTCTATACTATAATTCACAAGATGATTCTCAATTCCACTTTTTCCCTATATTCTATTTAGCCACTCAGTCCCCCTACAAACATTGTGGTTAATATACACTCACATTTACACTTTACCATGCATTTATTCCCGTTATCTTTTTTCACTGTCTATATTTCTCCTGTTTTTAAATTCATTTTATCTATTAATAAAAATACATCCACAATTACTGTCTTGTGTAAACTGTTTCCCAAAAGAAATATTTTTTGCTAACACTGTAAATTGTGGTAGTTTTTGTCTGACTACTCTTTGTTCTGACTTATCACCTCTGCTCCAAGATTAAAGTTGACCATTAAATTTCACTCTGAGGTGTTTGTTAAAGGACACATTTATGTTAGTGTGATGGAGACAGAATACAGCATCACTGTATTGGTCTAATAGATGAGTAAACTTGGCAGGTAGAAGGAGATAGAAATAGGAAAGAGACATGGAGTAGGAGTTTGTGTCTTTTTCCTTTGTGCTGTGTGTGTGTGTGTGTGTGTGTGTGTGTGTGTGTGTGTGTCTGCTAGAAATCTTTAAATCTTGTTGGATAAGAAAGATTCAATTTAAAAGAAAAGATTGAACATATAAAAGAGAACTGGAGGTTTCCACTTCTGCCTCAGAGAAAAATGAAAATGGTATTGCTCCCATTCTAACAAAGAAAAAGTAGGGTAAACTATGAAATTATAAGTTTCAAAGGGTTGAAGTCACAGAGCAACCTAAGCAACTTGAAATCCAGAAAATATTAGCACCTTCATCCCACAAAGAGAAATGACACCAACAAAATGTCTTACCTGTGGCCAAATAAGAGAAGACAGTGTAGACCTGAGACCCAGTACATAAAATTTCACTGGAGAGCAAAGGGACAAGTAACAGATAACATGAGAAAATGCACATGAGGATTTCATACCCACTGCAGATCTATGTCCATGAACCACCAATGGGTGGATTAGTATGAGCAGAGTTTGGAGAGATATTCTTGTGTTGGTACAAGTAGGTAGAGAGAAAAGGGTTGAATCTCCAGTTCTACTGGGATTATTCTATTCAAAGACTTAAGCCTTCAAGAGAAATGCTAGACCTGAGGTTACAGATATAATATACCCATTTCTTATGGGGTTAGGATAGAGTGATAAAATCCTCTGAACTTGAGAAGGTCTCAAAAGGGCACAGAAAAGTATTGAAACCAGGATCTTCTGTGAACATTTATAGAGGTGTTTTTTTTTGTTTGTTTGTTTGTTTTGTTTGTTTTTTTTACTACTGGATGAAGGGCAGGAAGAAATTTGCCATGGTGAGAAGGAACAGCAATGATGAGACTGATTCACCCCAAAGAGTTGGGCATAAACAACAACCTCAGAATAAGGTTGGACCAAGGATACACAGAGGACCCCATGCCATCCAGGGCCAACCCTGGGAGCCTTGAGTAATAAGCAACAGTATTCTACTGGTGGGGAAGGGGCATAGCATAAAGAAAACCTTTCTTTGGTGCAGAAGAGTGTGGCTGAAACCTTAGAGTATGCATAAACACTGATAAAATGCTCAGCCATTGGCCCCTTGCCCAGCCAAACACTTCTTTAGATTTGAAATTGGTAGTGCAAAGAATGTAGCCACATCTCCACTCCCAGATTAAGTTGATTTCTTCATGATTCTTAAATTCTTGCTAAAAACAAATACTGTTTGAACGTGT
Source organism: Urocitellus parryii (assembly GCF_045843805.1). Lineage (NCBI taxonomy): Eukaryota > Metazoa > Chordata > Mammalia > Rodentia > Sciuridae > Urocitellus > Urocitellus parryii. The sequence goes on along the minus strand of NC_135539.1, from coordinate 71,048,560 downwards.
AATGATCAACATCTCTCCAGAGATTTATGTGTTCACTTTCTCATTGAAATTGGTATGTCTAGAATCACACAACTGGTTCAGATAGAAACTGAGTGCATGTCCATTATCTCTCATGCTGCCTCAATAACTTTTTTTTTCTGTAGTTATTATCACAACATTGAAACTTTTTCATTTGCAATTCTTTCTGTGTCTCAGTATTTTACAAATGTGTTGATTTTTTAGAGTTCCACTTGCTAATGAGATTCTGTGCAAGATAGAGAAGCTAAGTAAATAGCAGTTTAAAGGGTTGATTTAAGTCCAAATATGTTCTTTTATTTCTTTTATTTATATTAGTGCTCATGTCCAAAAGATGACCTTGATCCTGTTTTTGATAACTTTAATGTTTTTTTCATATGGACATTATAATAAAGTTAAAGATCAACAAAATAATTGTGAATCTGTATTTATGACATAATAAAATAGTTTTGGTAGGTTTTATGCTACAGATTCTCATAATTATTTAATTCTATGGGGCATAAACTAAATACTGCATCTCTAAAATAGATACTCCTGTATAAGGACACAGCATTTTAGAGCTAATAAGGATCTTAAAATTGAGCTTACTTAGGCAGGTAATGAATTGAGGAGCATAGAGATTAAATGATTTGCAAGGTTTGGTTTCTAGTTAGTAGCAAATCAGAAGAGAACCAGGTATGATGGTTAGTTTTATGAATCAGATTGAAATATATGGGTACCCATATATTTGATAGAAGATTATTCTAAATATTTGTTTGAGATTGTTTTTGAATGGAATTAACATTTTGATGGGTAGGCAGAGTAAAACAAACTTCTCTCTCAAATGTGGATGGAACTTGTCTAATCAATTCAAGGACTGAGTAAAAACAAAACAAAAAACCAAAAATCCATGACATTCCCCCCCCCCATTGCCTGGTAGCTTTCAGATGCTCTTCCTGGGTCTTGAGAACTCTGGACTTTACATTGGACGTGCATCACTCTTTCCTCTGGATTTCCAACTCCCCAACTCATCCTGAAAGTCACATGAGTCAATTCCTTAGTACATTCATACTTCTTCTTCTGTGAAATGCCTGTTTAGTTCCTTTGCTTATTTATTGATTTGGTGATTTGGTGATTTTTTTTTGTGTGTGTGTGTGTGTGCTAAGTTTTTTGAGTTCTTCATACATTCTGGAAATTAATGCTCTATCTGAGGTGTAGATAGTAAAGATTTTCTCCCATTCTGTAGGTTCTCTCTTCACATTCTTCATTGTTTCCTTTGCTGTGAAGGACATTTTTATTTGATGCTATTTCACTTACTGATTCTTGAATGTACTTCTTGATCTTTGGAGTCTTATTGAGGAAGTGGATTCCTCATGATGGAGATGTGATGGAGACATGATGGAGAGCTAGAGCTATGTTTAGCTAGACCTAGTAGATGCAGTGTCTCAGTAGCATGCACAGGTCCCTGATTCACTGAGTTGGGTTTTGTGCAGGGTGAGAGGGCTTAAATTTTATTCTGCTACATATGGATTTCCAGTTTTCCCAGCACTGTTCATTGAAGAGGGTATCTTTTCTCCAATGTATATTTATAGCACCTTTGTCTAGAATGAGATAACTGTATTTATGTGGGTTTGACTCTGTGTCTTCTATTCTGTTTTATTCAGAATGGTCAACAAATATATGGAAAAAATATTCAACATCTCCAGTAATTAGAGAAATCTACACTGAGATTTCATCTCACTCCAGTCCGAATGACAATTATCGAGAATAGAAGTAACAATAAGTGTTGGTAAAGATGTGGAGGATAATGTACACTCATACATTGCTGGTGGGAGTACAAATTGTTTCAACTACTCTGGAAAGGAGTATGGAGAGTCTTCAAAAAATTAGGGTTGGAACTACCACTTTGACCTAGTTATAACACTTCTCAGTATGTATTCAAAGGAGTTCAAATTAGCATACTATGGTGACGTGGCCACATCAATGCTTATAGCAGCTCAATTCACAATAGCTAAGCTATGAAACCAACCTAGTTTCATAGCTTCAACAGATGAATGGATAAAGAAAATGTAGCATATATATACAATGGAATATTACTCAGCCATAAAAAGATTGCCTTTATTACATTTGCTGATAAATGGATGGATCTGGAGACTATCATGCTAACTGAAATAAGCCATTCCCCAAAAACCAAAGTTCGAATGTTCTCTCTGATTTGTGGATGCTAACACACAACAGGGTGTGTGTGGGGGAAATAGAAGTTCATTGGATTAGACAAAGGAGAAAAAAGGGGCTGGGCGTCATGGTGCACACCTGCAATCCCAGCAGTTTAGGAGGCTAAAACAGTAGGATTGCAAGTTCAAAGCCAGACTCAGCAAAAAGCAAGGCATTAAGCAACTCAGTGAGACCCTGTCTCTAAATATAATACAAAATAGGTCTGGGGATGTGGTTCAGTGGTTAAGTGCCCCTAAGTTCAACCCCCAGTAGCAAAAAAAAAAAAAAAAAAAAAAAAAAAAAGTTGGGGGAATTAGAAAGACAATGGAATGAATCTGACAAAACCTTCCTAAGTACATATATAAATTCACTGCAATGAATCTCTACATCATGTACAACCACAAAACTGGGATTCCAATTAGAATAAGGTATACTCCATGTTTGTATTAATATGTGAACATTTACTGTATTGTCATGTATTTCTAAAAATAATTTAAAAGTTTAAGAAAATTAATTTCTTAATACATAGTCACAGGCTGCACAATGAGACTGCAGTCACCAATGGACCATGTACCATGGTTTCCCTCTAAGACTACAATGGAATTGAGAAAATCCCATCACCTAGTTGTGATGTAGCCATTGTACCTCTGTAGTGCAATGCACTGCTCATAGGTTTGTGTTCCTACTGTTGTAAACAAACCTCAAGTATGGCACATACATTTGTGTAGAGCACACAGTGCTTGATAATGATAATAAATGACTGTGCCGCTGGTTTATTATTTACTGACCTGTACTTTCCATTATTATTTAGAGTGTATTCCTTCCACTTATAAAAAATTTTCTGTAAAACAGTAAGCCATGTTGCACCAGCAGTAGCCTCACATATATTGCATTTACTATGTCTCTCCATTATAGTATTTCTTCTTGTGCTTGATTTAATTTTATGCTGTTTTGTTCATCACGGCTCTAGGAACAATTCATTCTCTCTCTCTCTCTCTCTCTCTCTCTCTCTCTCTCTCTCTCTCTCTCTCTCTCCACACACACACATGCTATATGTGCTAGTGCGTAATAGACTGTACCTAGGTTTCAGCCAGTACATGCCAGGAAGTTCACACAATAATAAATAATAAAGTTACCTAATGAAGATCCTTTTTACCTCTTTTTTTATTTCTTTTTTTTTCTCCCAGTACTGGAGATTGACCCAGGTGCCCTTTCCCACTGAGCTAGATTCCCAGCCTTTTTAATTTTTAATTTTTATTTGAAAACAGAGTCTCACTAAGTCTAATGAAGCATTTCTCAAAAGCTATCTCTGTCTTTAAGCAACGCATGACTTGGTGATGTGCATGTGTATGTTATTGATTCTGTTTCTCTGCACAACCTTGACTCCAAGAGTAGGGATTACATCACAGAACAGAAAGGGCTTTTCCTACTCTTCTGCTCTGTGCTACTTTTTGGAATTTAGAATTGGCAGTGACACATGCTCTACTATATTCTCTGCCATCAGTAATCTCATCACAGCTCTGGGAAGCCAAGAATCCCAGAGGCTTATACCAGGAGTGGGAGGAGTGGTAGTGTGATGCAGTGGTAAGACTTATTTTATCTCCATGATTGTCTTGAACTAACATGAAGTCTTTCTTTAGCAAAAGAGGCTCTCAGCCACTTCCTTACTCTCCAGCTTCCATCAGCATGAGAGAACTCATAACTCCCTGATAAGTTGTAGGAATGGAAGAATGTGATGAGAAATTCTTCTCAACAAAATGTATATATTTGTTTACCCCTATAAAATTAATTATAAATAACATTATTTTCCAATTTTGGATCCCATATTTTGAATACATTTTGTAATGTGCATTATATGCATGTGTGTGTGTGTGTGTGTGTGTGTGTGTGCGTGTGCTCATTTAGTATATATACTTAGTATATATATTTTAAATGGAAGGCTATGAATTACATATTACTAATTTTCCACACTTAGGAATCACATTATTTTCAAATTTCTGTGTGAGAAATTTAACGATACTTAATTATGATTTTAAAATTAAACTGTAATATAAATATTGACGTTATTATCAACGTAACATATATTATAAGCTTTTATAACAATAGTACACAAAACTTGTTATTGATTGAAGTTTAATTTCAGGTATATTAAGTAGTCTATTTTTTAATTTAATTTTTTTATTATCTACACATGATATTACAATGATCTTGACAATTCATACATTTGATTCATTGGGGTATAATTTCTCATTTTTCTAATTGTACAGATTGCAGAATCACACTGGTCATAGAGTCACCTATATACATACAGCAATCATAATGTATATTCTATTCTGCAGCCCTTCCTATCCCCCTACTCCTCCCCTTCCTCCATCGTTTCTCCCTATCCAATCTAATGTGACACACTTTTTTTTTCTCCTCACAACATCATACATGTATTCTGTATAATGATGAGGTTATCCTTCCATCTTCTGTGAAACTTCCCTTCTCCCTCTTTTTCCCTCCCATCTCTCTTCCCTATTTAGTGGTGGTCTTCTTCTCATGCTCTTCCTTGTGAAGGACATGTGGATACAATCAAAATCCACATATTAATAATCTATGGTAATTTAGATTCCAGTATGTCAAACAAAACTATTTTGATATTTTCAAATATCAAACATTTTCAAATTTGTCAAATATTTTGATATTTTCAAATAAAACTATTATGATATTGGCAAGTTTATTCCTCATATGAAATAACTCAAAATTCATTTATTCAATTCCATGATCTTAGATAAATTATAAAATATTTTATCACCTCTTCCAAAAGCAGCTATTAAAGGACCAGTAGAAGATGTCAGGGTTCTTTATTGCAACTGGATGATATTAGAGTAAAAGACTGGCTGTGTCCACATTAGAGATTTGGTAGTCCAAGCTTCATTTCAATAACACAGGCATTAAAATGAACCCAAGACTATTTTCCCTTTCATTTGTGTGCCAGTGATCATCACAGAGACTGAGGTACAGTCCACATTTAGAAAGTAGAGTTGGGGCTGATACATGAAATCCAGAAAGTTGATAAGCTTGTGAAAGATGGAAATCTCCCAACTTTTTCTACCCACAGAAGTAAATTGGAAAACTTACACTTTTCTTCATATTTAACAAGTAGTTCCTTATTAATGTACTTAGTGTATTGCACAGCTAACTGAAGAAGAGCATCTGTGAATAAATGTCAAATCAGCAACTGGAGGTGGCGTGAAAGGAAGGTGGAAAGAGGTTTAAGACCTGAGCTCTGGCCAGGCAGCAATTTACTCTTCAGCAGACCTGGTTGTTGCCAGGTTTAAGAGCCAGTTCAAACTGTTATTGAAAAAAAGACTGAGGTATGGTTACCATAGCAACTGACATACCACATGGCATTAATATTTTCCCTCCTGAGAAGAAGAAAGCCCATTTTTAAAACAACTGTCACACACACAAAAAAGCTTTCTGACAAACTTACTCAAGTTTTAAGTTTTAAACTGCTTTCCCAAGGCCAAAAAAGGGTAGACTTTTAAATACATGTTTAAATTATGAGGGGGTCAAACAAAAATTTTGCAAGCTTTGCATTACAATCTATAAAATAATCTGAGCTCTTCTAATGCTGTGCCCCTTAATATTTGGCATGTCCTGAAATGCAATGATTTATTAGATGTTATCTATGCTTATGTCACCAAGAGCAATGGAATCTATTTCTTAGTAAGATAATCACACTCTGGCTTGTATCTGTCACCAAATGACAGACCTGACTGATTTACTAGAAAATCTTTAAGTGCTGTGACATTTAATTTGTGCTTAAAAACTTACTTATTTTCTCTCTAAATGCCTTCATATTACTACTATTGAATCTTTCATTATTAGTAAAATATGTTATTTGTCAAAAAGCTTGTTCAAAAACGCAATTTCCAAAACTTTATGAAAGAATAACAAAAATTACAGTTTTGGATAGGTCCCCACATCATTTGCGTGAGTTTTATATGGACTCTTGTTGTTCAAATATTTTTCACGTTATATGGCAACCAAGGGACATATTGGAAGACATTATTAATGACAAGAAGAGGACTGAGGACTTGAACCTTCAATATCAAGGTGGCCAAAGAGAGGCACAGCAGACAGCAGAGGAGAGTGACCGGAGAAGCAATGAGTTGGGAGGAAAACACAACAGCTGTGCTTTTTTTTTTTTCTGCTGTGACTAAAAAACCTGACCAGAACAACTGTAGAGGAGGAATGGTTTATTTAGGGGCTGATGACTTCAGAGGGCTTGGTCCACGGGCAGCTAGCTCCATTACTTGGAGCTCGAGGTGAGGCTGACCATCATGGTGGAAGAGTGTGTTGAAGGAAAACGGCTCAGATGATGATCAGGAAGCAGAGAGACTCCACTCTCCAAATACAAAATATGTACACCAAAGCCACACCCCCAATGCCCACCTCCTCCAGCCACACCACACCCGCCTTCAGTTACCACTCAGTTCCCATCAGGGGATAAATTCACTGATTAAGTTAAGCTCTCATAATCCAATAGTTTCTCCTCTAAAGCTTCTTGCATTGTCTCACACAAGAGCTTTTGGGGGACACCTCACAAACAAACCATCACAACGGTAATGGTGTCTGGACCACAAGAGCAGATGCTACGAAAAGGAAAGGAATAGCCAATGGTGTCCAATGCTACTGAGAAGGACAGAGCCTTGTCCACTGACATCAGCCACAGAGAAATCAACAGATACTGAAGCAGTGGTGGAAAACACTGATGTTAGTTCTTTAAGAGAAAAAGACAGGAAGAATTAGAAAGTCTGTACAGATATTTATGAGCTTTTCTACACAGGGGATAAAAGTAATGTATCAGAGCTGGTAGATTCAAAAGAGGACCTTTTTTTTTTTTCAGATGGGAGACATACAAGCTTGTTTCTTTACTACAGGAAAAGATTGAAGGGATGGAATCTAGCTACAAATGGAATGACTGGTTTCAGAGAGATGATGAAAAATTCATCTGTGATGAAATGCTAAAAAGCAGAGAAATAAGAGCTGAAAGTAGTGGTGGAAGTCTGCAGAAGTTTTACTTCATTTATCAAAATTTTCTCCTTATAGTAGGATATTATATTACCATCTAAAAGTGAGCAACTGGAAGGAGGTGTTTGAGGTTTGGAGTGTAGTTGAAGGTGAAGGGATTAAGGAAATATAAAGTGATTTCCAGACTTAAAAACTCATCTGAGGTATGTTATAAAGTTCAAGCCTAAATGGTTAGGTCTTTATGTGTGTGTTTTTCTCAAGCCATCTTGGCTGGCTGATGACAAATGTGGACCAGACAAAATTAGCTTTACAAGGGCTGGGGATGTGGCTCAAGAGGTAGCGCGCTCGCCTGGCATGCGTGCGGCCCGGGTTCGATCCTCAGCACCACATACCAACAAAGATGTTGTGTCCGCCGAGAACTAAAAAATAAATAATAAAAATTCTCTCTCTCTCTCTCTCCTCTCTCACTCTCTCTTTAAAAAAAAAATTAGCTTTACAAAAGGCTCCTGTTCTTCTAGGTGACTTACCATAATAAAATGAAGAAGGGTAAGGAAGTCAATGAGAAAGCAGGAAGTAATTTCAATAGTGAACTATGGAATCTAAGCTGATTTAAATGGTGAGAAAGAGCATTTAGGGAGTGAGGGATAGTGAGAAGTTTGGTAGGTTCAATAGAATAAAAGTCCAAGTGATAATTCCCCAAATATTTTTTAGAATTAGAGAGAATGAGCTGGAAATAGAACACAATAGAAAGAAGGACACCTGTGCAGGAGATTATGGAAAGACTGCAGTAAATGATTTTGCATGAAGTCTATGTAATCTTTACAACCCACTTTTGAAGATAATTTATGCAAATAAGATTCTCACAGAGGATAAAGGTAAATATTAAAAATGTAGCTACATGACAGTAGGAATTTTATTTGTTGTCTTCCCTGATATTTACTCATTAAACAATATGCATGCCATGTGGGAGGATTTTGATGTTGAACAAATGGATAAATGGGTAGGTGAATGGATGGATGAATGGATAAAAGTATTGCTATTCTCCTAATTATATAGTAAGTAAAAAATATAGATTGCTAAGTCACAAAAGTATCTTTCTTTGATTCATCAGACTTTGAAATATCACTAACAGGTACTATAGGATGAGGATTCCTGTCTGGGATTTTCCCATCTCCACTTCTCCACTGTAAGCACCTCTAGGGTACACAAGTGTCAGTAGTCCCTGCCTCAGGTATGAAGTTAATGGGTTCTTGTTTTTCTTACTTGTTTTGCTACAAAAATGCTCTGTGGTCAGTAAATACATAAAGTCAGATACATTTAAGTGTAAATCTTGCCAAGTGCAGAATGGCACATGCCTGTAATACCAGTGATTCAGAGACTGAGGCATGAGGATTCAAGTTTGACATCAGCCTCAGAAATTTATCAAGGCTCTAAGCAACTTAATGATACCCGGTCTCATAAAAAATAAAAAGGACTGGGAAAATATAGCTCAGTGTTAAATGCCTCTGGGTTGAATCACCAGTGAGGGGGGAAATAAATAAATCTTAAGTCATGTATGGACATTATAGATTAATAAATAAATATAGGTAACTCTCAGTTTCTATTCTACAATGCTAGAATTATGTCTCATATTACTGGAATCTAAGACAAATGTTTTTAACAGTTGGCACCAGAACAGAAGAATATAATAAAAAGAAAGTAAAATAAAAAATTAATTGATAATACTTAGCAGATGTCTTAGCATTATGACTCAAAGGTGAAAGGGTATTACGTTTGACCACACAATGTAATCCACACATACTGGAGCAGGCCCTGATTAATATCAATGTAGGCATGATAGTGTTGTATAGAATAGGAAGATAGTCAACTGTGAGGGAAAATATATCTTTATAATGCTATACGTAGGGTACTGACTTGGTTTCTCCACCCACACCACATGCCCAACCCAGTGGCAATAAGGCCATGAGACCAGAGATTTAGTTCCTTCAGTTTCTTGCTTCCGGGATTCATCACGAGACCCATTCCATTCCTGAAGGTCCCGGGAAGCACTCAGAAGCTGTGTCTACCCCAGCACTCTTATTTGTCTTACACCTTTGTCCCTGTTTGCTTGATGGACTATTGAATGAATGACATTTTCAAATGTCTTGCACCTAACCAACTCTTTGTATGCTCAAGTATATCAAGCACAGAATAGCACTGAAGGCCCGATAAAGGAAAATATATAGTAAAGGAAATGATGAAACAATGTTGTGAAATTTTAAAAAATACTTATAAAAATTTCAAAATTGGCTATTTTATTAGTGAATCTTGTTGTGCACTGATATACTTTGTATACAATGTATTGGTATATTTTGTGTACACTTAAAAATATACTTTAACTTCTCTACTAATGTTGCTCTATTGTTTTTTACCATGGTCTCAGGTCTGATTAACACTTGTCCTCTTGTAAGTGGCTTAAGTGCCTCAAAAAAAAATGTTTTCCCTCTTATACATCATAATTTTTTAAGCAGTAAATTCAGATATTTTCTTCAGGAAAATTATCTTCTTGTATTCTGCTTTGGACAGTGTTTATCTTCATTTAGTGGGTTTTCTACCTCAAAAATACCGCTAATTCCTAATTAATTTTGTTTCTATAGCTAATAGCTTTTGTTAGATTTTTATAATGTGTTTGTCTTTCTTGTACGTTTTCTCAAGATTTTCCTGACATTGTGTAAAACACAAAAACAGAAAATAAAAAGCTCTAGTCTCTGATGATGGTAATTTAATGTTGTTCTCCAGAGAATTCATTTTGTCTCATTATCTATTTGATTAGATTTGCAATGTCTTTTTTTTCAAGTTCATTCTATATTTATTTCCTTTTTGAAATATTTTCACTGAATTGATTTTAATAAAATGTTATAATTGTGAATAAAGCAAGTACAGAGACTTTCTGTTCCTCGAGTTGTGTTTTCTTCTAGGCATAGTTCTTTGTCCCTTTTTCTTCTTTCCTCCCTAGTCTCATTCTTTCCTTCTCTTCTCTGTGTGCCTGCCTTTCCTCCTTCCTCCATTTTTTATTTTTCTGCCTCCTTTATTAGATTCTTTCTTGAATGTACCTTGTTTACATAAGAGTAAATCCACTTCTTTTTATCTTGCTCATACATGGTGATTTCTTTCCAAATCTTCTATTTACTTGGATACAATACTGTGACATTTTCAATGTATCTGAGATTTGTTTCTTTTCCTCCTTAAGCTACCTCTTAATGATGATCATTTTTATTCTAAATGCACAGCTCTTCTGGGTGAGGAGAAGGTCCCTACAAGAACCAAGTGGTACAATTTCTTTTTCAGAATATCTGCTTCTTTTTCAGAATATCTGCTTATGCACTCACTTTTTGTAAGTGGAGGACATATAGGGCTCCTTGGAAGGACAGTCTCCAAAGTTGGTTTCATCCCACAATTCTTATTTGTTGTTGTTGTTGTGTTGGGGATTGAATCGAAGGCTTTGTGCATGCAAGGCAAACACTCTACCAACTGAGCTATCTTCCCAGCCCTCATCCTACAATTCTTTGGGCAGCTCTAAGATCATTATTTACATGAGGAATGACCTACTTTATTTTCCACTCCTACATTTATCGCTGCCTGATTCCCATTGCCTATCTTCTTACTCCTCAGTTGAATGAAGGGAAAAGTAAGGGTTTCCAGTCAGTTTAAGTCTTTTCACACATGGGAATTTTTAAAACTCATTAGCGTTACTGTCAGGAAGTATGAAAATGGTCAGTAATCAGTTCTTACCAGCATATTCTATCTCATTCCCTTTTTTGTTTCCTAATCTGGCTCTTTGGTTTGGGTGGTTTCTGATCTGTATTGTTGATGCTGTGAGATTTGCCTTATTCTTCACTGGCAATAGTGTAGGAGAGTTGCTGTAATATTGTTCAAGTTACCCATCTCAACTTGGATGTCTACATGTATTCATTTTTGAAAGCAGCTTGGAAAAGAAAACTCTATACAAAATAAACGCAGTAAAGTATCTCACTTACTCTTCAAGGTAACAAAATCTTGTCTGCTAAATTCAAGTAGGTTATAGTTGAAGATTATACTAATATATAGTAAAAAGCAACAGAGGGGCCAGGGTTGAGGCTCAGTGGTAGAGCACTTGCCTAACATGCGTGAGGCACTGGGTTTGATCCCCAGGACCACATAAACATAAAATAAAATAAAAGCACTGTGTCTATCTACACCTAAAAAAAAATTAAAAAGCAACAGAAATAACTTTCTCCATTATTTTTCTCTTGTAATAATTCTGAAGTTTCATTTCATTGTATTATAATTTTCCTAGCATTTGATTTTCAATTTTTGTTTTGTTTAAAAGCAAAATATTATGTAATTCAGTTATCTCTTCAAGAGAGCATTTTTAAGAATTTTTTATAGCCTATTTTTTTTGTTTGATAATAGTTTCATTCAAATGTAAGAAATGGAAATGAGAATTCATGCCATGATATGAGAACTGCTAGATTTCTTTCTGTACAAGCCAATCAGGCAAGTACAACATAATTTCCCTCACTTTTAAGTTTATAAAAACAGCAGAGAATTTTTAAAAACAGCACTTTTTTCTCCCTTTGCTGTGTTATTTGATTGTTATTAAAGCTGTTTTGAACAGAGCCTCTGGAATGTTATTGTATCTTAATTCTAATATTAACATTAATTCTAAGGACAGGACAAGATGTCTACCAGCTGGCTCCTCCTCAACTCCATTTCAGCTCAGTAGGATACTTTTCTGCTTTTCTTCTTAAAGTGCAAATGCTAAAGAGAACGGTGGCAAATTTAGAAGAGCTAAGGTTATCTGGAGGTGTCAGTGTTCTTGGTAGCAATTTGGATTGAAAGGAAATAAATGCTGAGGCTTGAATCTACTCAAACTTCATGAGACCCAAGGTTAGAATTAAGCACAGTTTTCTTCAGTTGGAAGATATAGATAATGGTAGAACAGCAACTTGTTTTCTTAATTCAATAGAATAAGTCTTAGAACAATTTTCAATCTGAATAATTTTTTTAACCTCACAGAATTAACCCATGGTAATTCCTAAACTCTTAAGCATAGTTACACTAAAAAGAAAATAATAAAATTGGGACAGGACTTTAATACAGAAATAATCAACCGTAAAAAACATATTATTTCCAATGAATATACGATGCAAGGAAAATGTTTACTCACTATGTAAAAGGGCAAGCCACTTATAACACAGAAGAATTAATGTTTGTAAAAAATTTTGAAGAAATTTAAATAGTACATAGCTAATTTGTTTCTAATTTCATTGAAATTTTCTGGGGAAAAATATTAAAAACCCCCAAATTGAAAATGTCTTGCTAAAGGGAACAGTATAAACTCTCCACATTGTCAGTAACACAGTCCCTAGATTTGTCAGCCCTTCTGGTCACCACTCTGAAATTAGGGATAGATTGTAGCACAGTCATGGTGTTTCTCTGGTCTAGCAGAAATGCCTTCCTAGGTTAAGTGTCAAGCAACTGTGCATTTTTTTGATGGAACAATTCATTCCCAAGGTAAAATAAGCAATACATAAAAACATGGTAGTTGTTTCATTTTCATCAAATAATACCAATGAGGATAAGTTTGGATGAAATAGTAGTAATGATTCTGTATATTCCTTCCAAATAGTGCAGATGACATAAAACTGTGCAAAGGATGTCACACAGAATGAATCAGGAGAAAACAGATGAAAAATGAGAATGAGAACAGGGATCACTGATCCAAAAGCTGCATCTGAAGTCTGTGTGATGTAAATAGCAAGGCTGTTGTCTTACATGGCCTGCAATGGAGAGATGTTATATCCAATTCTCTGTTCAATGTGTCTTCGGTTCACCCAGCAACATTATCAGTAATTACAAGGAGAGAGAATAATTCACATTATGAAAATCCAGGCTCTGGCAAAAGCACCTCTGTTATGATCCAACCTGGTTCATCCTGATGAAGGATCTTTGCCAGAGCAGCAAGGGCTTTGTATTTTGAATCAGTGCTTTCTTTTCTTGCCTGCTATATGATGGAGAGTGTTTTGCCTACCTGTCAATTTACCAGTGTTGCCCAGGAATTTTCAAGAATACCAAATTTCTATTGAGTAAATTTTCCTCATGTCCGTGGACTAAATATTTTTTGAAAGTATTGCTTGTATAGATTCTTGTGGCAATTAATTCACTCATTTATTTATTTATTTTCTTCAAACATTATGAGTCAAAAACTTCCCAATTCAAGCTAGTATTGTCACCCTTTTTAAAGTTAAGATGATGCAGATCAAACTCAATGGTTAATTTAGGGTACCAACTTGACTAAGTTGAGGGATGTATAGAACACTGTCAAAGCATCACTTTTGGGAGTGTCTGTAAGGTGTTTATAGAGAAGATTGGCATGTGGGTCATCAGATTAAGTGGAAAAGAGCCCTCTATTAATTATGGGTAGGAACCCTTCAATCAGCTGGGAGCACAATGGAGCAGGATAGTTCCACAAGGCTGTGAATTCATTCTCTTCCTCTTTCTACTTGAAAGGAGGAAGTTTTGTTTTTTTGTTTTTCCTGATGCTGCCCTTGGAGATTAGATTCCAGGTTCTTTAACTTTTGGACTCTGGGACTTGTACCAGCAGTCATCCAGGAATTCTTGGGCATTGACCTTAGACTAGGGCTGTACTATCTTCCTCTCTGATTCTGAGGCTTCACATTTCTTGGACTGAACCATGCTATCAATGTCACTACAGGCTTTTCTTGCTCTCCTGCATACAGATAGCCTATAGGAAGAGTTTTCAGCTTCTCTGATCTCGTGAAGTCAGTCTTCTAAAGAATCTTCCTTTCTCTTGCACACACACACACACACACACACACACACACACACCCATACACACAGACTCCACTGGTTCTGTTCTCTGGAGAACCCTAATACATCACATAGACCCAGATTAATGGTTTCCTATCTAATCTCCTCCCTGTATTTCCTGGTGAGAGGATTTTTGCTTGAACAAAGGCTAAAGATTTTTTTTTTTCCTTGAAGGTTTGGCCTGACCCATCTGATGCAACTTAGCTATTTGTCAATTATAGATGTTAGATACATATTTTGTGTCCATCTGGAAGTCTAGAGTATGTGCTCTTTCTAGGAATCAGCTAGCATCTGAACCGCCACCATATGTGATATTCATCTCTATGAGGCTACAGAATGCTAGTCATCCACTTTGAAGTCCTGGGAGGGTAGGTGTTTTGCTACAATGACTCATTAATGCAGAAAGACTATCCTACAGATAAAGAAGAAGAGAGGAGGAGGGAAGAAGAGGTTGATGCATTGGCCTGATGGGGAAACCATAAGTTCCTAACTTTGCAGAATGGGTGAGTTCTAGAACAATCTCTCTGGTCCTCTTTATAACAGAAATCCTTTTTGATTGGGAAAACAAAAATATATCTATATTTCATTTATTTATTTATTTAAATTGAAATAAATCCCAACTTATATTGTATGTACATCAGTATATCCAGTATATCCATAAACCTATGTATGAAATAATAACTTTGTTTTAGGTGCTGGCTATAACCAAGATGTATAAAAATACACATATTATTTTTCATCATAGAATTCATAGCCCAAAGAGATACATAAAAATGAATTTTATGCACATATACAGGATTTTAATGGGTAAGCTGGCTAGATAAATGGTGAGAGAAGCAAATAGCAACAGGTGGGAGAAGAGAAAGGGATCAGTTTAGGAAGGAAGAAAAGACTTTCCTGAGAAACTGAGCCTCAAATGAGATTGGAAGGAACATGAACATTAATTAGATAAAGGAAAGAAAGAAGAGCATTCAAAGGAGAGAAGGCAACAGCCAGTAGACAGACTTTGGCAGCACTGAAAACATGATTCAAAGCAGTAATTCCTGGATAATCAAGAGTTAAATTCAATGTAGAACAAAATAAAGCTACAGTATACATAGAAATATGCATGCGAGGCCTGGCTGGCCCTGTTTAGGAGCTTTGTCTTAATCCTAGGATCACTGGAATGATATTAAAAGGATTTTAAGCATGTGGTTTTCCTTTAGAAAAGATTACTTTGGCTGCTGTCTGTAGAATGAATTAAGACTTCCATATATGGCAACATGGTGGACAAAGTATTGTAAATATCCTCCAAAGGATGTATGAAATTAAAACACAGGTGAGCCTACAAAAAGAAATGCAAACCCAGCTTTAAAAAAAATTCCAACGGGAACTGAAAATCAGTATGACAGACTTATAGTGATGATATACCTTCCTGGAGATTTGTTACTCTGTTATAGTCGGAATTTTAATGACTTCATGGGAAGTGATAGGAGATGAAATCTTGTCTTTGCAAGGGGTGGACTTGAAAATAGTATTCATATAAAGGAAAGCCACTGGAAAAATAATGTGTACAAATGATGGTGTTTAAAAAAAGTAAGTTTCTGATTAGCAAAGCAGAAGACTAGATCACTTACCTTCTGTCTGGGATGTGGGAGAATGTGAACATTATGACTAACAGAATTAATAACTGTGCTCCACACTTACTGTGGGTTTGGGTTCAATTTTGCAGTATTTTAATGGGTCAGGCCCAGGTAAACAGGAAAGTAAGCTTAATTTTATCACTTATATGTAAAACCCTATACAAATGGAAGAAAAATTCCAAGTTGTTTCTACAGATTTTATCTAATTATTATTCATAATATTTAAACAGAAAAATAATACTCTGATAAGCTTAAGCAGAAAAAGAATACTAAGAATTGCAATTATAAGCATGCAGAAAAAATTTAAAAGTGGAATTGGACTTCCAAGTGTCCATAAACAAACACATACACATACACACACACACACACATTCTGAATTGGGGGGGTCTATAATTATAAATATGTAACATATTTACTAATAACAGTCCAAAGAAGCTGGGGAGGGATCAAGCTGTATTTGAATAAGGCCATGACATGAAATCATAAGGAGTCCAGAGAAAGTAATAAGGACATCAAGAAATGGTAAATAAGTATACTATAACAAACTCAGTAAATACAAAATCATTCTCATTTCTTCTCTTAACTCTTTTTAAGAGATCTATAGCTACATACAGTAAAATCTTGACAATATTTTGTTGTGTTTGTGGTATATATTTGTAGAAAGCATATAACAAAATAGTACTGAAGGGGGTAAGAAAACATCTGCATAAGAATACTGCTTATATCTCTTGTTGAAAGTGAGTTAGTATAAACCTAGACTTTATTGAGAATCTACAATAAGAACTAAGTAAAAGAGACCGAAAGCACAGACTATAAATTAAGTTTAAAAATGTAGTGAAAGTTATTATCAAATGAAGTGTTATTCTAGAAAATATCCACTAGGATATTTTATTTTATTTATTTTTATTGGTTGTTCAAAACATTACATAGTTCTTGATATATCATATTTCACACTTTGATTCAAGTGGGTTATGAACTCCCATTTAAAAATAATACAAGGGGGAGAAATGAATTACAGTAGAGGGGGTAGAGAGAGAAGAGGGGAGGGGAAGGAAGGGGAGGGGGGATAGTAGAGGATAGGAAAGGCAGCAGAATACAACAGACATGAGTATGGCAATATGTAAATCAATGGAAGTGTAGCTGATGTGATTCTGCAATCTGTATAAGGGATATTTTAAATATATAATAAAATGACAGGTGTAAATTCAAATTTATCATTGGTAAACATTGAATTAAGTTAATATTAAGACGGTCAACAAAAACACAGAGATAGTTAAAGGTGTATAAAAAAACAAAACCCAGCAATATGTTGTTTATAGGAGACACATCATATAAAAAATACAAAAGGTAGAATATAAAGGGGTATAGAGTTATATTATGCATCCAATAACCAAAACAGAAAGTAGCTTGGCTATGCTAATATGAGACAAAATAGACTTTAAAACAATAGAAATGTTGCTAAAGAGGTTTACTTTCCATTGGTAAAAGGGTTAATATGATAGGAAAATATAACAATTGACAACAGTGTGAAACTAATAATAAATTTGTAATATGGATGAAGCAAAACCCTCCAGGATTGACAGGAAAGACCAACAAGTCAGTAGCAATACCTGTAACTTCAATACTGTTTTCAATAACCCATAGAAAATAAGTAAAACTTAAAAAAAATAGTTAGCACTACAAATAAATTATAGCTATCCAACATCTATAGAGCACTCCCCCAAATGAATCATGATCCATATTATTCTCAAGTGTACATGGAAATCTCTAGGACAGGACATATATGAGGTTACTAAACAAATCTCAAGAGATGTAAAATTATTCAAATCATAGAGCACAGATTCTCTGACCTTAATAAACAAAATGATAAATGACTAACAAAAAATATATTTGGAGGATTTACCAAACTGTAGAATAAGAAAACATACTCATAAATAACCAAAGTGCCAAAAAAAGAAATCAAAAGTAAAATTTGAAACTTATTTATATGAATGAAAATGAAACAGCATTCTAAATTGTGCAGGATGTAGTAAATGCAGTACTTAGTGGAAAACATGTAGTTGTACATGACTATTTTAAAAGAGGAGAAATTTCTCAAATTAGTGTGTCTTCTACATTAAGATCCCTAAAAAGAAGGGAATTAAAACTAAAGAAAGCAGAATGAGGAAAACAATAAGTGTCTCTTGGGAAATTAATGAAACAGAAAATAGAAAAACTAGAGAAACCAACTTATCCAAAAGTTAAAACTAAAACTGTGAAAATATCAACAAAAATTTACATAATTTTAGCTAGATTGGCCAGTCAATGATAGACCAAATTACTAAAATTAGAATGACAGAATATAATTACTGGCCACACAGAAATAAAAATGATGATAAGAGAATTAAAAAAAAGTAAATGTATAAAGGCATGAATTGGTGTGATCATACTCTACATACAAAGATATGAAAAATTGTTCTCTATATGTGTAATAAGAATTGTAATGCATTCCGATGTCGTGTATTTAAAAAAAATAAAATCAATAAAACTAAAAAAGAAGAGAGAGAATAAAATGAACATGGAAATAAATCTGAAATTTAGAAAAATGAGGAAACTACTAAAACTGATTTGAGAAGAAAGGGAAAATCTGAATAGACTTACATCTTGTGAGAAGTTTGAACAGCAATTAAAAAAAAAAAAACTTTTTACAGTGAAAAACTGAAGCCCAGATAATTTCACTGGTGATTTTTTTAGAAAACACTTAAGGAAAAATTAAAACCAATTATTCAAAACTTTTCCAAAAGTTAAAATATTGAATCTTAAATTATTCTTATGAGATCAGTATTCTCTAATATCAAAACAAAAAATCTAAGAAAAAGAATATTCAGAAGAGTATCCTATTTGAATGTATAAAGAAAAATTCTCAATAAAATACCAGAATACTGAATCCAAAAATAAATAAAATGGATTATACACCATGATCTCGTTCCATGACTTATCCAGAATTTATTCCATCATCACAAGATTAATTGAACAACTGAACATCAATTAGTATAATAAATCACATAAGTAGAATGAAAGGCATGTCCACATGTTCATCTTTGTATATCCAGAAAAGTCAACTTGCACAATCGAATAATTTCATGATATAAAAACTCCAAAAATTAAATGTAGAAAGGAATGTCTTTCAGCTATACTTTTCATCTACAAAATCCCCACAGGTAATATCCTACTTGGTTGTGAAAGACTGAAGGTTTTCTCTGTAAGATGAGAATCAAGATAAGCATGCCTGCCTTTGTCATTTCTTTTCAATATTTAGTGGAGGTATTAGCAAGGACCATTTGAGGGAAAAAAAATAAAAAGAAAGAAAGAAAAGGCATCAAGTTTGGAAATTAAGAAACTATTGTCTCTATTCACAGAGTACATGACCTTGTATACAGAAAATCCTAAGGAATCCACTACTATGTTATGCTATACACTATACTTTCACTATATGCTAATAAAACTGGGACAGGGTGTACCTGGAAAGTCAGGAAGAAGTTCACATGTTAAAGGCTTGGTCCCCAACACAGCAATGTTCAGAGGTGAGAAGGGTATGTGTGTGAGGGCTCTGATTTCATTAATGGATTAATCCAACCATAGTTTCATAGGTTAATGGACTTTAGGAGGGTGGAAATTGTAGGAAGGGTACTAGTTGAAGAAAGCAGGTCACTAGGGGCATGACCAGGAAGGTTATATATCTTGTCATTTGCCCTTTGCTGCTTCCATCATTGCTTCCTGACTCCCAAGAATTGAGAAGCTTCCTCTGCCACATGTTCTGGCCACCATGATATTCTGTCTCATCTCAAGTATAAAGCAGTTGAGCCTGCTGACTCTAGACTGAAATTGCTGAAATCTTGGATCAAAATAAATGCATTCTTTAACTTGGTTTTCCAGTTGCCACAACAATTGAAAACCAACTCACACAATAGCTAATAAATGAAGAGAGTGATGTTATAGGGCACAAAATCAACATACAAAATAACCAATTGTATTTATATTCATGAACAATGAAGTTATCTGAAAACAAGGAAGAAATTTTACAATAATATTCAAAGTAAAATAATTATAAAAAGATGCAATGAAAATGGAAACATTCTCTAAAAATTCTGAAACATCATTGAAAGAAATTAATGATACTCAGATAAATATGAACAGAAACTAAATGGAGTGTTACTGTGAAAATAGATTATACTGAATAAATTCAAAAAAGCAAATTTATAATTGTTACAGTATTTGAATATACAATTAGATGTACTTAAATGAAAAATGGTCTAGCATTTTTCAAAAGTCAGGTGAGTTAAATATTCAAACATTTCAGGAAAAGATAGGCCAATTTCTTAAAAAATAGGGGATTCCTCCATAATTCATCTTATCATACTGATATAAACTTGATACCACAGGGATGATGGTAATAAAAGAAGGCAAGTTTTTGGTTCAATTTAAATTATGAGGTTTAAATATTAATATCAATTGTAGCAAAGGCTAAATTATCTAAATGAAAGCAATAAACCTGTAGGAGAAAAGGTGGTTAAATATGGTCTATCCAAGCAATTTTTTGTTTTATATTAATGCATATGTAACTTTTATTCCCCAAAATATTAAAAAAATGCTCAGCCTTAAGACTAATTAGAGAATTTTAAGCCAACAGTGATGTTATTTCATAAACAAAGAATAAATAGGTTATAATATCTAACAATAAAATCTAGGTTATAGAACAATGAGAACCCATATACTATTTGTGGTTAGGATTACGGATAGGGTTAGGAGTTTGGGGTTAGGGTTAAGGTCAGGATTAGGGTTAGACTTAGGGTTATATATACTAAAATGCACTTCCAAAAGAATTCCTCATTTTGCACTTGGAAATATATGATAACATTAATGATTTGTATATTTCATTGTCCAAGCAACTCTTCCCCTAAATTCTTGATTCCAGAGAAACTATTGCATATCTACAGTAGAGATAAATTCTCGAATAACATATTAGCAGCATTATGTATAATAGCAAAAATGTGAAACAGTGTTCATCAAAATGAAAATGTTAATAAATTTTGATAAATTGAAATAATTTGATATACAGTAATAATTGTAATGTAAGTAGTCATGTACTACAAAGATACATGTTGTTCCAGTTGCTATGGTTTCATAAAATATTTTACCAACACTTAGTAAAATAAAGCAACATATATTATGCTATTGGATTTCATGGGGCAAAATTTAGACAAAATATAAACAACATGGTTTATTTCTTCTTTGTATTGTCTGATAATTCATTTGGAAAATTAGAAGACTGGGGGTTGTGTAAATCCATGTAAAGGATTGTGTAAAGGCATGCTCATGTCCACCATAGCTGGCTATCCAGATCACCTTAGTTACTCTCCACCAAGCTCGAATTCAGTCTTCCAAATTTTACTATTTTAGCTTTCGTCATCTGATAGTGGTTGGTTACTAAGTCAACCACTATGTCCTAAAATGGATAACAGAATTGAAATTGTATCCTTATTAATGCCATATAGCATCATTTCTGTTGTCTTCTATTGATCAGAACAATCAAAAATTCCCACTCAGATTCATAAGAATAGGACTTCCAGACATCCCTCAGGCATGTCAAAGTCACATGTTAAAACAATCATATGGAAAGTCAATCACAGCCATTTAGGAAAATAAAGGCTGCCAAACATCTCATTTGGCACAGATACATTTCTGAGGGAAAAAAGAAATTTGCAACACAGAATAATTATATTTATGGATAGTGTTTAAATGTAATATGTCATACATACACAGAGTCTTATTTAAAGGGAAAAGTACAATGGAAATAATAAGCAAGAACTCAGAGATATTAACTCTAGGGATATGAGAGGGAAAAGATGCAACTTTGAAGAGATATTCAAGAAGTATTATTTGCATATTACTGTATGCAAATGCTGCATTTCTTAAGATGGCTCACATGAGCATTCATTAGCGCACATTATTATATGTGGAGGATAATCTCCAAAGACTTTGAATTTATTTTGATTTAGGATAGATGGAAAGAGAGGTGCCAGTGATACATTCCAGCTGTGGAGCTCATGGGGTGATTGGATTGGTAATGCTTCTCACTAAAAGGAATAGACCTACCAAAACAGAGGAAGAAAATATTGCCAATATCAAATACAGTGAAGACATGGATAGAAGAACATTGATAAATAAACAGATACAGAGGTAAATGTGTTCCCTCCACTAAAGTTCTTGGGTCTATCTTCTTTACACTCCATGTGATCTTGCAAAAATCCTAAGAATCATTATGATATTTAAAAAAAATAGTTCAATAGTATCATATAAACATCAAGCTGTCCTACAAAAAATTCTGTTCTACAAAGCAAAGGTTGGATATTCATTCCCTCAAAAATGTTGATTAACCCCATGTCCAGTATTTATATGCATATATCTGATTTGTAAGATTTCTAAATAATTTTTTCCTCACAAAAATATCTTTTCTAACACTAGGCATGATGCTGAAAATACCACCTCTCGACCTCTTGGTATTATTTCTTTTGGATAAAGCTCTGGAAAGTTTTATTTATTTATTTTTTACTTTTCCTTTTATGGTATAAAATTAGAACAACATTAAATGTAGTAATTATTTATGTAACTAAGAATCACTAGAGTAAGGTTACAGAGAATGACTCCTCAGTGCAAAAGAACTGAGAGTGTCACAGCCAAAAGAAATCAGAAGGGCAAAAATTAAAAGCAGCGAAATAGCTAAAGAACAAGGCTCTTTCATAGCTTTTCTCAAAGGGGAATATACATGGCCATTTTACAGCAGGATCAAGAGATGTGACCAGAGAGAATTAACATTGCCAGCTAAAACATACAAATTTACTCCAGCAGTATGGGAGATGGTATTTCTTTAAAAAGTACTTAATAGTATAAAAACATTCAATGAGGAGCATTTTGGAAATCTGTTTCCAGTGATATATACACATTTATAAAATTACACATGAGACTGATATAAAGCTGTACGAACAATTGTGTAGCTTAAAAAACAGAAAAAAAATAAAAAAAGAGAGTTCAGAATCTATTATGTAGGTCAGATATCAGCATTAATTGGTTTCAAAGGGGTTTGTGCTTAAACACAGAATCCATCCTTTATAGAAAATAAAGACATGTGCTCTGTTTACATGTAAACTGGGTCAGTCAGCTTCTCCAGTGTGGACATTAGCACTGAGCAAGTAAGGTTACTCTGGGAAGGCATTACTAAGTCTTCTTTATTTTTAATATTTTTAATCTGATGAAATGAAAAACAGAAGAAAAATTCCACAGTCACAGGTGAGCAATAAAACAGCAATAAAGGGAAATGTTTTGATAGAGGAATTTCTGCAATGATCTTTTTTTTTTTTTTTGTCTTTTGAAATCTATCTCAGTGTGAAAATTTTTAGTCATGAATTTGGTTTTTCAGGAAAGGAAAAAAAAATCTTGAGGAAGCTCAAGCGCTTTCATTCCCACATAAAGACAACTATAAGCCAGTTGGCCAAACGAACATTAATTAGATATCTAAGTGAACTGCTTTCATTGCAAGATACATACTACTTTTATCACAAGTGGTGGAGTGCTACTGACTTTGATTTAATTAGATTTGAGACTTAGTTCCCAGTATTTCTACATTTCTACTTTCAAAATATATATTTGTTATCTAATTATGTGTGTGGGGTGTGTATGCACGTGTGTGCACATAACTTGACATTTGCTCAGGCATGTGTCAGGAAAAATAAAATATTGTCTGGAGAACTTTTCCACAATGATGGTTTGGCAGATCAATCTCTGCTTTGAAGTCTGAGTAATAGCTTTAATGTCTGATCTCTGAGAACAAGTCATTTGTGTGGGAAATGAAAATAACGTGAGTATACTTTCATGAGAGGAAACAGGATTTGATAAAAAAGTTGCTCATCAAGGCCATGGTGAAAACTCACAGATCAGACAACCCCTTATGCATTCAGACCTGAGTATAGGTGTATGTGGATGCAGACAGGTGGACCCTGACCTTCCTCTAGCCTCTGGGTAGTCTATAGTCAGTCAATGCCACACCACTGCCTGCCTTGTAAGATCTCTCTGCATGGTAGAGGAAAAGCTAGGAATGGCAGATTTTAGAGATCTTTGCCTGGAATTGAGTTTGCCAATAGAGGAAATTGTGACATTTGGAAGATGGGAAAGAAACAGAAAACATAATTCTCAGGAAATATTTGCAGCCAGACGTGGGAAGAGTGAGATTCCTGACGACTTGACCATGTGTTTTTGGAAAACCACCTGTCCAACTGCTGCAGATTAAGATAGCACTTGTGGTCAAGAGATGAAGAAATGAAATATTATGGAAACATAATAGAAGGCAATATGGAGGGGTTGATGCTGAGAAAGACTGAGGAATTGCACACAATGACCAAGTTTCTGGGTTAAGTCCTTCGTGTATAAGACAAGTCCAAATTTCTGGATCAAGCAGTTGAGGGTATGGAAAGCAAGTCATTGTGGGGATGGATGAGGTGCCAAGAAATCCAAACACAAATATCTAGGAAAAGGGTAGAAAATATGCTCTATTCTGAAGGAAAGAATCTGGAATGCAGATAGATATAAATAGGTATATAACTTAACTAATAACTATATAGTGTCCCCAAAGACTCACAAATTATAAGAGAAATGTGACTAAAATTATTTTTTATTAATACTGCAAAGCAAAGATGAGTCTACAAAAATATTTGATTATTAAGCTTCATCATTCAATTTATTCCATCAATCATTACCATATTACATACTAGAAAATATCCCCAAACTGTAAAATAATTGGTAAGTGATGGGAATTTTTAAAAATGAATAACCTAGTATTAAATGCTGAAAATATCTATCTAAACATTACACAAAGACATAAACACTGACATAAGTCTCATAAACATCTAGTGCTATACTTTCCATATCAACTCTATTCTTGTTATACAGGTATTTACTTTGCACATTTTAATTAGATAAATAGCTTTCATTCTGGTTCACTTACAATAATCTTTACATTTTTCTCTTGATTTTTCTAGGAATGTATGCCTACAATAAGAGTAACTAATCATGCAAAGAAGGACATAGTTACTCATATTTCCTAGTATAATGCGGCAAAGTATCACCTTGATATCATTCATTAATAGAGCCACTGTGTCTAATATGAACCAATTATAAGACATAGATCTTGTCTTGGTGGGTTCTCAACAAGAGAATGTTGATGCTAATGTCCTTACACCAGACCTTACACTCAGGGATTTCCTATTTTGGGTAGCTACTTGGAGGTCATCCAGTGATTTCTGTTAGTCATAATATGACCTCATCACAAATAATTCCTTCAAAATTTAATAAAGAAATTGAAATAGCAGATGAAAGTTTACCCCTTAATATGAATGAATTATAAAAAATGCAACATTTTAAATGAGTACATTTTAGTGGATGAGAAAACACATGTAGTAATAAATACAGCCATTTACTATAGAGCTGCTACTGGTCCATGCTGGCATTTTTCCACACAGTACTAATTATACTTGCTATGCCAATTAGTCCTCTGCCCTGCCATTGCTATTATTCCTCCTGTTATTTTTAACAGTTGGTGCCAAGGTAAAGCATTATGGAAATTTATTTTAACACAAAGCATAAAAGGATACTTCTAATAGCATTATTTTTATCTCCAGGGCATAGTTTATTACATCAAGAGGATATGTCACATCTGCATTCACCTAAGCCACAGAGTTTGAAATTGAAACTTCCTTCCACTTTAAAGCATTTCCCCATGTGCATGGCTGAAAACATGGTCGTGGTTTAGGAAGCAGCCTTGGCTCTATCCTCCTACCCACACTAGAGGAGAACAATTTTGTACACGGAGGTCAGAGTGACCTGGTAAATGTTACCTGCCAATTACTGGGCATTTAGGAAAGAAGAACAAAAGAGTCACAGAAAATGACCGAGGCACAAGCCCTTTGCCTGTCAAACAAGGAGACACAAAGATTAAAAATAAAACATACATCATGTAAGGTTAAGAACTCCTGTGGTGCTAAGAGCTTTTGAAGCCTGAATAATACCAGAGGCTTGAGTCCACATGGGATGAAAATGAAAGTTCTGACCCAACACCATTAACGCCACTCTCAACTGATGACCAGAGCTCCCAAAGGATCCTCCAAGCAGCTTAACCCGAGTAGAAGGACAAGGCAAGGGCACAGGAAATGACACTCATTCAATTTAAACATAATTTAATTATCTAAAGACTTTTCTAATAGGTCCTTGCAATCAACATCCTTAGCACTCTGAGTGATGCTATTTTGGGAAATAAAATTGCTGCTATTGCTATTTTTTTTTCTGTGTGAATTCAAAGGGCCAGAAAACCAAGTGAGGTGTCTTTTGACCCTCCTGCTCTGCAGACTGAAATCAAAGGGTGGATGAAGGTGGTGAAACAGATCTAATGCACTTTACATCAGTGTGTTTCAAGATATGCAAACGTTCTTTATTATAATAACCCAATATTGCATATCTATTGCTACTCTGATAGATGGAACCAATTTTAGACTGATGTCTAAAAACCACCTCCATTGTCTCTGCTTCACCTTATTTACAGCATGTTGAAAAGATACATAAATGCTGGGAGAAGATAAACTCAAAGGGCACCCTGAATGAGCAACAAATTCTGGTAAATCTAAATCCTCCCCATTTTATAAACCTGCTCATGACATGTCACCATGATAGTCTGTCTTAAAAATCATAGGTACATAATCTGAGTTTAACTATTCTTAGGCACAAAATAGTATGTGGTTAGTCAGCTGTCACCTGAATCTGAGAAAGGCATTAATTTGCATTGTTGAATATTTTTGAAATATTGTTAATATTGAAATATTTTGAAATATTGTTGAATTTTTTTTCATATATCTGTTGATAATTCATATTTCTTCTTCTGAGAAGTGTCTATTCAGTTCTTTTGCCCATTTATTGGCAGGGTCATTTGGAATTGTTCTGGTGTTAAGTTTTTGAGTTCTTTATATATCCTGTAAATTAACACTCTATCTGAGGTGCAGGTGGCAAAGATTTTCTTCCATTTCATACACTTTGTCTTCACACTCTTGATTTTTACCTTTGCCATGAAGAACTTTTCTTTTAGTTTGATGCCATTCCATTTATTGATTAGTGATTTTACTTCTTGCACTTTAGGACTTTTGTTAAGGAAGTCAGTTCCTGAACTGATATGTTGAAGTGTTGGGCCTACATTTTCTTCCAGTATGTGCAGGATTTATGCTCTAATTTCTACATCTTTGATCCACTTTGAGTTGAGTTTTGTGCAGAGTGAGATAGGGTTTAAATTTCATTCAACTACATATGGATTTCAACATCTCTAGCAATTAAAGCAATTCATTAAAACTACACTGAGATTTCATCTCACTCCAACTAGAATGAGAATTATCAAGAATACAAGTAAAAACAAATGTTGGTGAAGATATAGGAAAAAGGTTCAATCATACATTGCTGGTGGGACTGCTAATTGTGCAACCACTGCGGAAAGCAGTATTGAGATTCCTCCAAAAATTTGGAATGGAACCACCATTTGAACCAGTTATCCCACTCCTTAGTATATCAAAAGGCTTTAAAATTAACATACTACAGTCTCACAACCACATCAATATTTATAGAAGCTTAATTTATAATTGCTAAATTATGAAACCTAGCTAAGTGCTCTTCAACAGATGAATAGATAAAGAAAATATACACACAATGGAGTATTACTCAGCTATAAGCAATGATTTTATGACATTTGCAAGTAAATGGATTGATCTTCAGGCTATCATATTAAGTGAGATAAGCCAGTTCCCAAAACTCCAAAGTTGAATGTTTTTGCTGATATGTGGAGGAAAAAAAGATTTATTTTGCACTTTGTGATAAGTAGATCTGACATATATGTGGAAGTACAAAGGGCAAAGAGTTGCCATTTTGTGCCCAAAACAGGGTAAGAGCAGTTGCCCTATTAGCTGTCTTCACCAGCTATCATCAATAAAAATGTGCATTGTTCTCATATAGACAAATAGCAAAAGGGAACTTAATGGGTGTCTCAGAATCAGACTTATGCATGTAGGAAAACTTGATTATGACAGATCATATTAGTGTGGAAAGGATTGATTTTTTAACAATCAGTTCAGGTACCACTAGGTGTTTATGCAGAAAAAAAAATGGACCTTCTATCAAAAACAAAATATTTCCAAATGAGTTAATATTAAAACTAAATTATAGACTATGTTCTAAATACCAACTGAAGAAAGGATTTTATTTATTTTTTAAAATTTATTTGGTCTTATTAGTTATATATGACAGAAGAATGTATTTTGACATATTAGATATACATGCAGTACAATTTCCCATTTTTGTGGTTGTACATGACGTAAAATTACACTAGTTGTGTATTAATATATGAAATAGGAAAGTTATGTCCCATTCATTCTACTGTCTTTCCCATTCCCTCTCCTTTCTCCTCATTCCCCCCTGTCCAATCTAGTGAACTTCCCTTCCACCCCACCTCACCCTACCTCAAATCAGAAAGAATATTTGGCCTTTGTTTTTTGGGAGATTGGCTTATTTTGCTTAGCATGATGGTCTCTGGTTCCATCCATTTACCAGCAATCACCATAATTTCATTCTTCCTTATGGCTGAGTAATATTCCATCATGTATATGTATCAAAAGAAAGGGTTTTAAAATATCAAAAAGCAAATTATTTGCAATTTAAAAACACTGGAATTCATATGAATAGAAAGTACCTAAGAGTGAAAAAATAATAAAACTACATAAAAATATTTGCGATTTGTATAACTAACTGGATGACTTTAATCAAAGATATATAAAAGTCTTAGACCATTATATCAAGACAGAAATTTCAGTTTTAAATATCATAACATACTTAAATAAGCCCATCCCAAAAAATGAAATTCATAATACTACTAGCATTAGTTATCAGTAAAATGCAGACTTCTAGAAAAGCTCAAAAAATGCCACTACATATCCACAAGAATGATTGCAATTAAACATACATATACACACACAAAATACCAAGTTTTGTGAAAATAATAAATCATTTAAAAATATCTAACACTGAATAAGCAATGTCTTCAGTTCAACCTTTACTTTCTCTTAAGTTTTAATTTTTCCTTTTAATATCTTAAACATTGGTTAGATTTATGCCTGGACATTTTGTTTCTATGCTGATATAAATGAGGTATTTCTTCATAGATTTGGACTAGTAAAGTTGTAAATGCATATTCACTAAAACTCAATAATTTTACTCTTGGCAGAATTAATTCTATATAGAAAAAATTGCACATGTGAATGTGTGTAATTATATTGATTGTAACGAATTCTGAAAACATCACAAATATTCACTAGCCACAAAGTTGTTAAAATGGAGTATATACATGGTGCATTAGATTTACATTCTCTGTAACCAAAACACCTGCAAGAACATCTCAGAGGTGGAAAAGTTTATTTGGGGCTCATTGTTTCACAGGTTCAGTCTATGGTCAGCTGGTGCCATATCTTTGGATCCAGGTGATGGGGAGCAACATGGCAGAAGGACTACAGAGGAAAACTGCTCACCCATGGTGGCCAGGAAACAGAGAGGTGCAAAGGCCACAGGGAAGATTCACTCTTCCAGAGTATGCCCCTAGTGACCTGCTCCTCCAGCCATGCCCACCTGACTATAGCTACCATCCAGTTAATTTATAGGTACCACTGAAACCAGGAGAAACCTATTTCAGTTGTAGCTCTCACAGTCTCACCATTTCACCTCCAAAGACTCCTGTATAAACATAGGAGCTTTTGTGGGACACCTCATATCCAAACCCTAACACAGGGAATATTATTCATCCCATCTACGAAAATTAATTAAAAATAGGTAAGTACAAAAGAATGAGCAAATTCTAAAAAAAAAAATACTTGATTGTGTTCAAAGATATCCATCAAAAAACCAGTTTGTCCATTCACATAAAGTTCTAAACCAGACAATGTTAAAAATATCATGCTTCATATATAGAAAGGTTGAACCTTCAAAAATCAACAAAATTTCACACAAAAAAAAATCAAGTCTAGTATTACCTATTGGAAAAAGACAAGAAATTTAAGAGAAGAGGCACACAGTGTTAGCTATTGGGATGATGTTGTTATTCTACTTCTTGCTCTGATTGGTGGATACTGGATATTTGCTAAATAAATCATATCTAAACTGTGCATATATGTCTCTACATTTGGCCCTTTGTATCTATGGATTTCTTCAGATCAAAAAATATTTCAAAAAATAACAAAAATAATACCAATAAAACCGCAGTATAACAATGGCATGCATAGCAATTACACTGCATTAGATATTATAAGTGATCAAAAGACGACTTAAAATATATGGGAAAGTGTGCAAACATTATGTGCAAGTGTTATGCCATTTTATACAAAGGACTTGAGCAGCCACAGGCTTTGTTATCCATAAAAGGTCCTGGAACAATTCCCCATGGACCAGATATGTGATATATCTTACAGACAAAAAAAATCAGCACAAGTTAACTGATAGCATACTGATACTCTTTGTTTTTTTTAACTGAAGTATCATTATATTGTGCTTCACAAAAAGTGGTTCTGAAGACACCCTATCAAATTTAAATGCAGAAGCAATGATGACAAAATTGTACATAGCCCACTTAGCTCTAGACTTTTTCCATAGCTAGAAATGAAGACTGTTACTAAATATAACAGAAAAAAATGGGATGTGTGACTCTTAAAAAGAAAAAAGCATCTATTTCTGTAGCTTCTATTTCATCTTCTCTTTTAAGCAATATGCTCATTACTTATAAACATTAAATGAGGACCAGAGTATGGTAAACCATGGAGTTCTGGTATATCAAACTCCTACTGTTCAGTTTCAGGTTGCTTTATCAGGAGGGTGTTTTATTTTCCTGCCTGAAAGAATGAGTGGATAAAAGAATGTGCATTACCCAGAAGAGCCAAGCAATATTATGCAGGCACAGGCAGCCTTACTAGCCAGATAGAAAACAGCTACAACTGTTATCTCAACAACCACATACATGCCTAAATGTATTGAGGGAACATGACAAACAGAACATGGAAGGCTTTGCTTTCCCTAGGATGAGACAATGAATTTAAATAAACATTACAGAGAATATTGATTAGATTAAGAATATTGACCATAGTAAAGTGCAGGGCTACTCGGTCCATAGAGCATGAGGCTTTTAAGAATATAGGACACGGGAATATGATAAAAATAATCTGTGGAGTTACCTTGGTTTAAGGATTTAATATTTAAGCTAATACTTGAATCAATATTTAAAGAGGCAAATTATACATACTATAAAGGAATAGATAATGTCAGAGATCTGATACTTTAACACACCTAAAAATCTCTTAAAAAGTGCCTGTATACTTGGTGGCTATATTCATAAACCTATACATCAATCACTTTGTATCAAAAGCTTGAAATATTCTCCAGTTGCTAATCTCAAAGACCAAAGGAAAGGCAACAAGCAGAAGTCTGGGTATTTTGATTGTTCAGTCTTTAAACGAATTGCCAGATTCCTGAATTGAAGGTAGTTCTTATCTTACCTGCAGGATCCATGACATTGAGATGTGTGCTTTATGCATGAAAGAAAATAAAGAAGTCTTATCTCATGCTAGAGTGCTTCAGACACTTAGATGAGACTTCACATTTCTTTCGCTGGTTGTTAACCATCGCTGTGTGTCTAGCTATAGGATGGTAACTGACCCCAACTCCTGACTCTTGATAGTAGTGTTTCCTACACGGCAATGACATCTGTGGTTTCAGCTGGATCTTCCCTGATTTTATTACTGACTGCCTCTCTCACTTTGTCTTTACATTGCTATGATTACTTTCCCTTAGTTTTCAAATAAATCTTTGGGCTTTGTCTCTACAAAGTCTACTGCAAGTTTTCCTTCAGTCTCAGCACCACTTAATTTGCTAGAAGGGTGCTATGTTTTCATTTCGGCGCCACCTGATATAAAGTGGAATAGCAAGCGCAGCTGAAAGGAAATCAGGGGGATGGGATTAGGAAAGACAGTAGGATGAATTGGAATATATTATACTATACATAAGTGTGTATTGTATACACAACATATAAAATATATCACCACACTAATAACGTGTTGTTTTATGTGAATTCTAGAAATTAAGAGTATGAACAGGGTTCAGAAAAATCAATTATCTCTGTGAACAAGAATGAAATAGGAAGTGATTGACAACAAAGTCTATCTTTAATCACATAAGAACTGCAAGATTGTTGTCCTGAAACTTGAACTTCAGTGTTCCAGGTTTATTTCCTAAATTATCACCACAAGCATCACTGCTCCAGCCCTGTCCTATATGACCTCACCAAAACTTTCTATGTTGCTGACCTGTGCTTCCTTCTGAAAACCTCCTTGCTTTGACTTCTGGGCACTGTGTTCCTCTACCTCCTCCCTCAAGGTCATGATTTTATTGTTGGTCTCTTGTGAACAGGCATCCCTTCATAGTGGGCTCAAGACTTGGCCAACTTGTTTCCTAATTCTTTCTAGTCTCATTTTGATGAACTTATTCACTGACATTGCCAATGTAATCTTTATTCAAATGACTCCAAATCTGTATTTTCAATTTATAAAACTTCTAAAACCAAATGAAATGCATATTGGCTAGTCCTATATGAATATTAAAATACCCATACTTTCATAATATATAGTATCAATAGTAAATAATACTCTAAATAACTTAATAAAACAAATTTCAAGTTTGATATCCTTCTATATTCTGTATACAGTGATAATATCATAATCTATTAATTTGATCAAGCAAAAAAAATTGCAGAATCAGCTTCAATCATTCCTTTTCAGTCCTACATTCAACAAAATACCAATTGCCAATGTGTCTATCTCCATGATGATTTTCAAATCTGGTCTTTTCCTCTTTTAACTACTCCTACTTATGATAGTTTACATTTAATTTGTGGCTTATGGCAATACATCCCAGAAGTTTTTTTTTCTTTCTTCTCTTCTAATTCATAATTGCTATTTTTCTAAAAGCAACATACATTTAGAAATTTTACTAACTCTCAAAAATGATGATTTTCCACTACCCACACAGGATAATGTGACTCATATTTCAATAGCTTTGCTCTGAGAGCTCCATTTTAATTCCAATCTTTTTTTCATGTAATTCCTATGTGAAATCTAGTCACTAGCTACTCAGTCATGTGGACTATTCCCCCAGCATGCCAAGCAGATTCATGTTTGAAGTGAGGGAAAAATTAGCTCTTACTTTTAGAATTCTGATGGTCCTTGGTTCATGATTTGAAATGCATTCCTCAATTGATTTGAGACCTTATTCTATCAAACAACTTTCAGTGATTTATACTTAGACATGGCTCAAATAGTTATTCTTAAAAATAAAGAACAGTATTAGAGAAACTTTATCCTCAATAAGAGAAAAAAAAGGGTGAAAATGAGAAAGGATTTCAAAGGTAATAAAATACAGTATCTTTTTAAACAAAGAGCAACATTTTCTATGCAATCAATCAGAGGCATTGGAGGGGAAGGAAGGGGTCATGGGGTTATAAATGATGGTGAAACGTGATGATCATTACTATCTAAAGTCCATGTATGAAGACACAAATTGGTGTAAATACTTTGTATACAACCAGAGATATGAAAAATTGTGCTCTATATGTGTACTAAGAATTGTAATGCATTTTTCTGTCATATATAAATAAAAATTTTTAAGTGAAACTTTTATCAAATAAAATTTTTATGAAATATATTATTACATTTGTTAATAAAACCCCATGATTCCACATATCAGCATTTCTTTCAGATTCACATTTCTTCTCAGTAACCATCACTATCAGATCAAATTTTCTGACATTTATTCCTTAATGTTTCCAATGTTCTCACTCAAGTTTACCAGATCCTCTAAAGAAAGCCCTGGACCTGTTTTGTTGAGTGTTCAATTTAAACCTCAATGATGACTAGAACAGCATTTTAAAAAAAAAAATATATTTATTTTTTAGTTGTAGTTGGACGCAATACCTTTATTTCACTTATTTATTTTTATGTGGTGCTGTTAATCGAACCCAGGGTCCCACATGTGCGAGGTGAGCGCTCTACCACTGAGCCACAACCCCAGCCCTAGAACAGCATTTTTTTTTTAAAAAAAAATGGTTTTTAGTTATCAATGGACCTTTTTATTTTTATTTATTTATATATGGTGCTGAGAATCGAACCTAGTGCCTCACACATGCCAGGCAAGCTCTCTACCACTAGGCTACAACCCCAGCCTACAATGACTGCATTTTTATGAAACTCTGAGCTACTCAACTGTGCTTCTCACAATGCTGCTTTAAATGTTTTGAGGCTGTTACTTCTAGCTTGTACATGATAGCACCAAGATGAACTGGACACATTTGTCAAGCACGTTGACTACTCAGTCTACAGAGGATCTCAGCACAGGTTCTTTTCCATGAAAACTTGCTTTATTTTATTTATGATCAATGATGGCCTCTGCCTCCTTCCAACTGCTGTAAGTAAACTGTGAAATAGACTTCAATACACATAAAATGTTTCTCTTATGAACATTAGCACAAAGATAATACACTCAAAACTCTCATTCTTTCAGATACATGTTATATACTATTTTTATATAATTCCAGCTTATTTTGATTTTTTCCATAACTTTCCTCTTTAGGTAGATTGGAAATGGCTTCTATAATTATAAGAGAAGTGACAATGAATCAGTGCAGTTGTCTTTTGTTTTGTCAAAATGACATTACTTAATGATTAAAAATGGCTTTATGAATCAGAATAATAGGATTTGTTGACTTTGTTATAGTTTGAGAAATCCACTGCTCACAGTATGGCCATTTCCTTGGTGATGAGTCACTTTCCCTTGATGCCTTCAAAATTTACTTTGTGTTTGACTTTTGACAATTTGATTATAACATGTTTCTCCACCTCCTCCTATTTTTTAAATTTTTTAAATTTTTTTTTTTTTTTTTTTTTTTGGTGGTGCTGGGGATTGAACCTTGGTCTTTACAAATACACACAAGAGGCAAGTGCTGTACCACTGAGCTATGCCCCACAACCAAACTTTGGTTTTAGATGACTTCACTAGAGAATTCTATCAGACATTTAAAGAAGAAATATTAAGATTCCACCCAAACTCTTTTGGAAAATTGAAGAAATGGTACTATTGTCAATTTAATTCTGTGCAAACAGCATAATTCTGATAATTAAACCAGATAAAAACATTTCAAAACCATTACTAAAAAAAAAAATCCCTCGTGGAAATAGATGAAATCATTCTAACCAATATTTTAGCACATCTAGTATGAATGTATTTTAGAAGAATAGTTCATCATGAACAAGTTTTGTTTCTCCCCCAAATGCAGGCAATATCAATTTTTTCACAATCTTAACACCTTAAAAACATTATCTCAACAAGTATGTGGGGGAAAAAAAAAAACACTAAAAAGCATTTGCCGAAATCCAATTGGTGACTAAAAAGTGGAAAAGCTCTCAAAAAATTAAGAATAAAAGAGAACTTCCTCAATCTAACAATGAACATCTACAAAAATATCCACTGCTAACTTGAAGTTGACAGTAGATGTTCCATCACAGTTAGGAAGACTTTTCTCACTCTTATACCAAAATTACACATGCTTAATTCCAGAACTTCTCTAGATTCATTTACCATTTTTGAACTCAGTTCTGTCCCTGGTCTATTTAGAATTTATGCTAGAACATAAAATAAACTATAATTCTATCTTTTATCCAAATAGTTATGAAGACACTCTTTATTAAATAGTTCATTTTTTTTCTCCACTAATTTCAGATGCCCCCAGTGCTGCATACTTTCTGTGTGCTCTGGGGTTTATTGCTGCCTTTTTCATTCTTCTGCAATGCACTCTCTGGTCACATGTGCATCAGCATGACACTGTTTTAATAGTATGCTCATAATATTACTTTATAACTGGTGATGTCATGTACGCAGGGTTCTTTGGTTTCAGTATTTTTTTCAATATTCCTGCTGTTGGTTATTTATCTTTAAAAGCTTTAAAATTAAAAAGTTGATATTTTGAATAATATTTTATTAAAACTCTAGTGGTTATTATTTCTTTGTATTTAAATCTATAGGTGTTGACTGACCTTATCATTTTTGGCTTAAAAGGTCTTTTGAATATCATATTATCCTAGAGACATCTGTCATAAATGAGAGCAAGGAGTTTCTTATATTAGACAAAGGTGCCAAAAATATGCACTGGAGAAAAGATAGCATCTTCAACAAATGGTGCTGAGAAAACTGGAAATCCATATACAACAAAATGAAATTAAACCTATATCTCTCACCATGCACAAAACTTAACTAAAAATGGATAAAGGACCTGGGAATTAAACCAGAAACTCTGTGTCTAATAGAAGAAAAAGTAGGCCCTAATCTCCATCATGTGGGATTAGGCCCCAACTTCCTTAATAAGACTCCTGTAGCACAAGAATTAAAACCAAAGAATCAATAAATGGGATGGAATCAAACTAAAAAGTCTCTTCTCAGCTAAAGAAACAATCTGTGAGGTAAACAGAGAGCTTACATCCTGGGAGCAAATTTTTACCCCTCACACATCAGATAGAGCAGTAGTCTTTAGAATATATAAAGAATTAAAAAAGTTCAACACTGAAAAAACAAATAACCCAATTCACAAATGGGTCAAGGACCTGAACAGACACTTCTCAGCTGATGATATACAATCATTCAACAAATATATGAAAAAATGCTCATCATCTCTTACAATCAGAGAAATGCAAATCAAAACTATTCTAAGAAATCATCTCACTCTAGTCAGAATGGCAGCTATTATGAAGACAAACAACAATAAGTTTTGGCGAGGATGTGGGGAAAAAGGAACACACATACATTGCTGGTGGGACTGCAAATTGGTACAACCAATATGGAAAGCAATATGGAGATTCCTTAGAAATCTGGGAATGGAACTGTCATTTGACCTAGCTATTCCTCTTCTCGGACTATACCCAAAGGACTTAAAAACAGCATACTATAGGGACACAGCCACATCAATGTTTATAGCAGCACAATTCACAATAACTAAACTGTGGAGCCAACATAGATGCCCTTCAGTGGATGAATGGATAAAAAAAATGTGGCATATATATATACAATGGAATTTTACTCAGCAATAAAAGAGAATAAAATCATGGCATTTGCAGGTAAATGGATGGTGTTGGAGAAGATAATGTTAAGTGAAGTTAGCCAATCCCCAAAAAGCAAATGTTAAATGTTTTCTCTGACATAAGGTGACTGACTCATATTGAGGTAGGGAGGGGGAACATGGGAGGAATAGGTGAATTATAGATAGGGAAGAGAGGTGGGGGGGACGGGAGGAGGCAGAGAATTAGCAAGAATGGTGGAATGTGATGGACATCATTATCCAAAGTACATGTATGAAGACAGGAATTGGGTGTCAATCTACTTTATATACAAACAGAGATATGAAAAATTGTGCTCTATATGTATAATAAGAATTGTAATGCATTCTGCTGTCATGTTTAAAAAAAATTTTAAAAAATAAAATCAACTAAATAAAAAAGACATAATGTGCATAGTGTATGTATATATAGTGTGTGTATATATATATGTAAAATGTGTGTGCAAACATACACACACATATATATATATATATCAGTTTGACTACTTAATAAAAATTATTTAATGAAAATTAATTTAATTAATTCAAACTACTTAATGAAAATT
Source organism: Urocitellus parryii (assembly GCF_045843805.1). Lineage (NCBI taxonomy): Eukaryota > Metazoa > Chordata > Mammalia > Rodentia > Sciuridae > Urocitellus > Urocitellus parryii. Next base: position 71,011,004 of record NC_135539.1, on the reverse strand, counting down.
CAGTTAAATGTCTTTCAAACTTGGCAACACAGATTCTTTCAGATCCATGTGCCTTATCCCTTTTAAGTAACTTAAACTGTTAACCATTGTTATTGAGCCAGTGTTATTTACTTAAATAACTGAACCTAAAGAGTTGTGTAAATTCTGATTAAGAATTCTTTATAGCTGGGCGCAGTGGTGCATGCCTAAAATCTCAGAGGCTCAGGAGGCTGAGGAAGGAGGATCACTAATTCAAAGAAGCAACTTAGCAGGATCCTCTCTCTGGATAAAATACAAAAGAGGGTTATGTATGTGACTCAGTGGGTGAGTGCCCTTGGGTTCAATCCTGGGTACCCAAGAAAGGACAAGATTTTGATACTAGCTAATGCTAGAAAGCCTACTTTTTCCTTTTCAAGGAACACAAGGACCAATCCCAGAGAAGATAATTAAATACATTACTGATCTATCAAAGGTTACTAATAGTGTTACGGATATAAACAATGATCTTAGCAATCTGGCAGTTCTGATTAATTTAACATATAGCCATACATGGCTCTGAATGGAGTCCTTGATATAGGAAACAAAAAGGATTTGTTATCTTCATTTTGAAACATGGAAAGAAAGAATATATATAAATCTGACAAACTAATGCCTTGTTGACCATCTTTCCATTACTACCAATTTGCAGTAACTGCTATATATTTAGCAGTTACTAAGAGATTTTATTGTTGGATCATTTGTTTCATGGAACAAATTGAATGAATCTGTCTTGTCTTGTTTTGTGGAAGCTATGAATATTAAGACAGAAAGAAAACACTCCCTGGCATGCTCTCTCTCTCTCTCTCTCTCTCTCTCTCTCTCTCTCTGCCCCCTCCCCCCTTTCCCCCTTCCTCCCCTTCTTCCCCTCTCCCCCCTCACATCCCCCTCTCTCCCCCTCTCCCCCTCCCTCTCCCTCTCCCTCTCCCCCTTCCCCTCCCTCTCCCTCTCCCTCTCCCCCCTCTCCCCCCTTCAGTACTGCATTAGGTGGCTGGAGGCTGGAGCTGGTTTAAAAGGTAATTAGAGTCTTGTCTCTTTAAAACTTCCTAGCGTTTTATTCACTAATGGAACCTTCTTTAATGAAGCCAGAATTGAGAATAAATATGAAATAATTTCCTTAGTGAAGAAATATTTGCCTAAAGAGGGAAAGAATACATCAATTGTTGAATAGGATAAATGTAAGAAAAAGAAATTAAAGACATATTACTTCCTGATCTTGATAAAAAGAAATGGAATGATAGAGAATTTTAATGTTTAAATATCAAAACAAAGTCTATAATAAAATAAATGAGAATCATGTAGCCATCAGATTTCTTACTCCATAATATGGTATAATTTTGTTTCAAAAATAATTATATATTAAACAATTTTTAATTTAAATGTGAGGGAAATGAAAATTTCAATAAAACTATGCTTAGCATTTATTCCTCTTTTCTTTAGAAATTCAGTTACTCTTGTAATGCAGAAATTCAGTTAATCTTGTAATGCAGAAACAAAAAGAAGTGATGTGAAAAATAAATAAACCATTCAAATGATAAGCAAATTAAATTAAGTCTCACAATAGAGCTAATATTCACAAAGTTCAAAGTAAACTTTTTCTTTCTACAGTGTTAGAGATTAACTCAGGTCTTTGTACAGGCTGGGCAATTGTTCTATCATTGAACTACAATCCCAGCCTAAATGTAACTTATAAAAACTAAGGTGTTAAAAATGTAGGCCTGTTGTGGAAACTGCTTACCTGGAAACAATGTTTAGGTCACTTTGACAAAAACACAAGGTATAAGGGAAAATGAGGTAAAATATATATTAAGGTATTCATTTATTTCAAATACTAGATATTTATTATTTTATCTGATGTAGTATTGCTTCTTCCCATGTTATTAGTTACTATACAATATGATATTAGTTACCATACAATGATGATATTACTTAAAATACAATCAAAAATCACAATACACCAATCTTTATTATTCTCTATTTAGGACAAATTCTAACAAATGGATATCCTGAATCCAAAATGATAAGAAATCTTAAAGCTTTTCATACATATGATCAAAATGGATTTTCAAAATGTTTGAACTAATATGTAAATTTAACAGCATATTTCTGAGTTACCATATCCCACAATATTTTCTAACATATGAAACAAATGTTATTATGTAATTTCTTTTCTTGTTACTAGCACTTATTTTTTTTCATTTACTCATATTTTATCATCCTGAGGATTTAACCCAGGGATGCTCTACCATTGAACTACAACCCTGACCTTTTATTTTTATTTATTTATTTATTTTTTGATACAGGTTTTCTTAATTTTTCTAGGCTGCCCTTGAACTTGTGATCCTCCTGCCTCAGCCTCCCAAGTACCTGTGATTACAGGTGTGTGTTATCATTCCTGGCAAGTAACTTTATTTTAAATGCATTTATTGGCCATCCCTTTGTAAATAAGAAGAGATAAAATATTTCTCCCTATTAATCCTAGTAAGTAGAGATAGAAACTCTGGACAAAGCATGTAGACATATAGGAAGATTCTGAAAACTGAAGAAGAGAAAATATAGGTAAACAAGGGACTTTAGGAGTTAAGGAACAATATGGCCATGAGTTCTCTTAACATTCTTTCTTTCTATCTCTCTCTTTTTTTTTCATGATATTCTCCCTGTTCACAGAAAAGATCCTTACTGTGGAATCACTACTGGATATGGGAAAGGCAGATGCAGTACCAAGAAATGCTTTTTTTCCTAGCCAAAAGAACCTGGGAAAGTGGTGGTGAAGCATACAACAGCCTTTTTGATAAGCTTTGCTGCTACTCTGGGTCTCCCTGGAATAGAGCTGACTTTGTGGAGGTTCAAGGGGGCCTCTACTGCTGTTCAACAGTAATAAAGCAATCTTGCCCACTCCACTGACTAGAGAGTGGAGGAAACAAGAATGCAAAGAAAGGTGTTTACTAAACCCAAATATGCTAACATACACTCTGAAAAACTTCCCACTGAGAGTCACATTACTAAATGAATGGGATCCTGTCTTGAGCATTTCTTTGCTTAAGGTACATACATGGTATTGTGAATGACTACGGTTTCATATCATGACTAATACCTGGAAAGGGAGAGGAAATAGGAGCATCCATAGAGTGAACAAAAGATGAAATAAGTGTTTCCACATTTTATGTCTCTGCCTGTAGTGTCCTTGTTCCATTGTCAGACCCCAAGAGCTCAGAAGAGTCATGAAAAAGAGCAAAAGACCACTGCTCCTATTACTTGCTATTTCTCTGTTAGAGAATTAGATTTTGTTACGAAAGTACTTTCCTTATCTAATTCAGTTTCTGTCCCCTCTTGGCCATGCAGACACAGGTCAGGGGAAAGCAATTAAGGTCACCAACACATTCAGCATCCACTGCACAGCAGTTTGGGCTACAATATTTTAAGTGAACCAATAATTTAAAAAATGGGGCCAACAGGACTCAGAAAGACACAAAGTCCCTAGCCTGACAATCTTCCTCTGCTAAAAGGCAAACTCAGAAACCCAGCAAGTGACAGTGGCAAATCTAATTTTCCTAGTTTCAAAAATTACCATCTGATTGTGCACGGACAGGTAAAGTCTGATATGCCAATGTGAAAAATTCTGCTGCCTTCCTTTTCCTTTAGCCAGTGGAAAATGGAGTTGATATTTATACAGAGCAGAATATGGGTAGAATAAAGTATAACTGGATGCTTCTTCAAATTGCCACATTTCTTTCATTAACAAGAATGAGTCATTAAAGAGAATTCTTGTAGGATGGATTCATAAAGGTTAAGAGCTGCCGGATCACTTCCCATTCTATAACTACTTTTGAGATATAAACTATTTTTGAGATGCCTGCTGAGTATAGTCAGGTAATCAGTATGTACACATGAAAGAGGAAGGAAGACTCAGGAAGAAGGTGGAGGTAGCAGATGCATGTGATGGGTAATATAGAATACTCAATGTACTTTTCCCTCTTTAGACAGAAAAACTATTTTCACCTTTTTAAGCAAAACATTTTTTTAAATGTAAAGGGAACTATTTATAAAAGAAGTCAGTCAAAGATTGCAATAATCATCAGAGAGTGGGAGGGCTAGATGGTTAGCCAGGCACAGAGCAAGGTGTTCATAATATCCATGAATGTATATAGCATCCACCTTTAGATCAATCAGACAGAGTTGACTTCAAATTCCAGCTCTAATACTTAATTCCATGTAAACTTAGAAATTACCTATTTTAAATTCATTTTCTCCATCAGTTAAATGGGTGTGATAATAACATGTGCCTCACAGCATTGTTGTAGGATTAAATGCAGTAATGTGCACAAAACAGTCCAGTTGCAGATATATATAGTCAATGGATATATTAGTAAATTATGAAATGATTGTAAAATTAACACTCTAGCATTCAATGAACATTGTGGGAACATACTGCTATCTTCAAGGAATACATGCTTAATGGGCACATCCTGAGGAGGCAGGAGAAGATTAAATATGCTTTGCTTCCTGAAATCCACAATAGGAGAAATAGTGCATTGTAGATACTATGTCAGGTAAATCTCTTGAATTCCTCGAGACAAAAGAGTTTTTTACCTGCACATTAACTATCTTGGCTACCTTGGCTTATGCTGCAACAGTGAAAAAAAATCTATAAATTCAAATTGTTGTTTCTATTATGCAAGCCAACAATAAACAAATAGTGTCAATCAAGTCTTTTGTGTTAACCTCTGTTCTGCTGCTCAGCTTTTGGCATAGAGAGATTGTTAAGTGAGACACTTTGTGGCTGTTTCTCCCTGAGCTATATGTCCTCTTCTGAACCTCTCAGATTCATCTGAATTATTATTATAGTTCAAGACTACTACAAAGAGGGTGCTTTGTATGACCCTAATTGTTCCAACAAAAATCAAACTCACATCTCTTAAGAGGGTACATATCCATAACAAAAGTAATTCTAGGATGAATACCATTTGCTTGTTTCACCCTTAGTCATATAGCTCTCTATGGGAGGACTTTTTACTCTTCCTAGGATAGAACTAGGGACACTTTCTTTTAGCCATTCTGACATACTAACCTACTCAGGGTCCTTAAACTATGTTGGTCATTGGTAAGGATCTATTCACAATAAGATAATTAATTAATGCTTATACCATTCTTCTTGCTGAGCCATCTTTTATTTGTGTTGATGTAACTGGATTTTATAAAAAAAATATTGCTTTATGTTGTTTTGTCACATCTTGACTGAACACTCATTCCATTTATTTATTATAAGAACTTCAGGGCAGAGCATATATTAACTCTCTCATTTAAGGAAGAACACAAGTGCATAGGAGAAAACTAGATTAAATAGGATTAGAAAAAATCTAACAAAGAAAACAAAGATCAAGATCAGATGATCATCAACATCACACAAAGAAGATTTAATAAAATTATTGCATTAATAAACCTAATGACTCTTAAAAGCCTCACATACAGTTAAAATAAGAAAAATAATTAGAGAAAAAGTAGGTATATAGGACTGGGGGTATAGCTCAGTGTTTGAGTACTTGCCTAGCATGATGCATGAGGCCCTAGGTTTGATTCCCAGTACTGAAGGGAACAAAAATATATAAGAGGTACTAGATGTTTAAATGCTTAATTAGATAATAATAAAAAGGTTGATCCCCAAACAAGGATTTTTTCACCATCTAAGAAAGAATTATTTTTACTCTTCTTAGCATAAGTTACTACTATACAAAATTTCCCACTGCTTCATACTGTGATAGGTTAAAAGAAAAAAAAGTTACTTCAGTGTCATCTATTGATTTAGAAAAGTAAATGATTTTTATTAGCAAGAGCCCCACCTACAAAATACAGGTGTCTTCATTAATGTTAGCTGAGAATAATGTCCAGTCATTGTATCAGTGGTTTCCTGCCAAAGGAATCGTTTTGATTTTCATTTGTTCCTTCCTTCGATATCTCCAGCACTTTTCTTAAATGTGGTTAATTTCCACAATTGATTTCCATAATTAAGTCCATATTTGTCTTTCTAAGAGAAAAACCTGGAAAGCTTCACAAACCCCAAGTTCATTAAACCTTTCTAAGTTATGATTTCAATCCTAAAATCCAGCATGTATCACTTGCCATCAGAGTGAACATCTCCACAGACCTTTTTATTCCAGCATATTCTGCTAACATTTGCATATCCTCAAAATTGCAAGCTATTAAAGGACAGTGTTTCCATGAGTCACTGATAATATCTGAAATCTGTAATGTTAAACTTAGTAATATCAGAGGCTTACCATGATGAGCATTTCCAAAGAGAAACTTATTTAATATTGTAGCAGTAAGTAATGTTAGAGTTGTAACAGGGTATGTACAGACAAACTATGATGGTAAATTTATTTATTTTAAACGTTTGTGTTGTGAATACAATAAGACAGCAGCATGCTAGATGTTAATTTATTAGTTTGAAATTAGATGTTTATAATATTAATATAAGTATCATATCTATAAAAATAGTTACATTATGCCTATAAAGTCCCTTCTTTTATGTATCAACCTATTACTACATTCCAACCATACATCAAGCTTAATAATTAGTGCCGGGGCTGGGGATGTGGCTCAAGCGGTAGCGCGCTCATGCATGCGGCCCGGGTTCCATCCTCAGCACCACATACCAACAAAGATGTTGTGTCCGCCGAGAACTAAAAAATAAATATTAAAAAAAATTCTCTCTCTCTCTCTCTCTCTCTCTCCTCTCTCACTCTCTCTTTAAAAAAAAAATTAGTGCCAGCTTGTGGAATATGACACCTTCTTGCTTTGAAGCAGCATACCATCCTGACTACTGTGGTTGAGACTCCTGGTCTCACTTAAAACCACATTTCTTACATTGGTTTTATATATTACATTATATATATTTCTACATTCCTTTAAAATTGGTTGATTTTAAGTATAGATATCCCCAATGGATTATATCAAGGCATTTGATGGATAAGTTTATGCCTGGAATATCTGGTTTTAAGTTAGATGATTATTCAAAATTGGATTATAATAACAAAATTTGAAAATTAGGAATAATCTCTTCCTTTACAATCTAACACTAGGGAAAAAATAAAATTAAAGTGATAAGATGATGGTAGATGACACTCCTAAATACTCTTAGTTCTTAATGTTAGATATTTTTAATAACATTAGCAATAATTTATTGCAGTATATCCACAATGCTTGCTTACTTACTCTTTTTTCTTAAAAATAATTAGAATCCAGGCTTGTTGGCCCTTCCCTGTAATTCCAGTGGCTCTGGAGGCTGAGGAAGGAGGATGGCAACTTCAAATCCAGCCTCAGCAAAGGCAAGGTGCTTAGCAACTAAGTGAGATCCTGTCTCTAATTAAAATACAAAATAGGGCTTGGGATGTGACTCAGTGGTCAAGCACCCCTGTGTTCCATCCCCAGTAACCAAAAAATAAATTTTTTCATAGAAAAAAAATAACGAAAAAAACAATAACAAATTTTGTTTGAGCTCTTCTCAATTTGGACACATAATTATTATTTATTTCTCAAAAATTTAAGTTCTTGGCTTTGTGACAACTCACTTTCTTCGTTTCTTTCCTTCTTCCCTTCTGAAGTGCATTTGTTGACACTTCTTGATTGACTAACTTTTTAAAATAATTTATTAGTGCATTATAATTATATATAATATTAGGGCTCATTCTGACAAAACTATACAAGCATGGAATATAATTTGTTCCAATTGAGTCCCCAGTCAGTACTTCCTCTTATATCACCTTCCTCCCTTCCCATGTTCCCTTTCCTCTCTCCTCTATTCTACTTGTCTTTCCTCTATTTATTTATAGTTTTTATTAGTGCATTATAGATATGCATAAAGGTAAAATTCACTGTGGTATATTCGTATGTGAACATAGGATAGTTTGGTCAGTTTCATTCCACCATTCCTCCCTTTTCTCATCCCTCCTCCCTTCCCCTCAACCCCTTCCTCTACTCCACTGATTTCACTTCTGTTTTCATTGAATTTCCCCCACTCGCACTTTTTATTTTTATTTTCTTATTTTGGGGTAGCTTCTTCATTCGACCCTTGACTCTCTGGGACTGGCTTCTTTCACTTAGCATGATGTTCTCCAGTTTCATGCATTTACCGGCGAATACTATAATTTCTTTCTTCCATGTGACAGAGCAAAACTCCACTGTTTTTATATACATTTTCTTTATCTATTCCATTGTTGGTGAGCAGCTGGGTTGGCTTCATTGCTTTACTACCTTTTAAATTTGACTTCTTTTATTCTTTTCCAGACCCTGTTCTGGTCTTCGTTCAAATTCTGAGGAACTCCAGGCAAGGGAGATTTAAAGTAGAGAATCACATGCAGAACCAAAAGAACTGGAAAGTAACAATTTAAATGAGAGAAGTAGGAAATTTTTAAAAAGATACATCCAAATACATAAATTTGGAAATACTTAAGTGATTTATAATTTTATTTGGATAAAGGGAAAATCATCTGAATTTGCATATGGTCTGTGGCTAAAATTTATACTTCTATGTTTTGAAAAATCCCCATGACAAAAATTTCATTTGACTAGATTGACAGTGATCCGTGGACTTGACAAATGCATGAGTCATGAATTTGGAAAACGCAAATAATTTATTGGGAAACATCATTTGAATGTAGAGCACAAATATAATGTCAAAGAAAGTAAATTCAGATTGAAAAAAAAAGAAATACAATGAGGAAATAAGTCACTGTAAAGAGGAATGAGTTGAAATAAACACAGAGTCCAATGTGCTACCACTAATGTTCTTAAAGTAAATACACATAACAAGTAAAAGCATATTTGCCTACAGAGATACTAACAGTAGATCAGAGAAGAAAAAAAGAATAAGTAAACTAAGATAAGTCAATAGAAATTTTCCAATCTAAACAACAGAGAAATAAAACAGAAACTTAATAACCTATAATACAATAATACAATATCAAATGATCTAACAAATTTAATTTGAATCCCAGGAGAAGAATAGAGACAATGGAGGCTAAAACATTATTTGAGAAATTCTGGCTGACTGTATTTGAACATCAACCTGAAAAGCTCATAAGCACAGCAGAGCAACAATAGATGCTGTCATTAAAATCACATCTAATGATATTGTATTTTAAATGGCTGGAAAGAAAGATAATGAAACATCTTAAAGACAGCCAGATGGTTGGGGTGGGGAAATACATATTATATATGGGGAAATAATGGTATGAATTAAGACCAGTTTCTCCTCAGAAACACAGGATGCAAGAAGACAGTAAGAGGAAATATCACAAAGTACTGAGAGGAAAAAAAAAACAAAAAAAAATAAACCTATCATCCTAGAAATCCATACAGGAAAAGATATGTTTTAAAGACTGTTACAAAAATAGACTTTATATTTCAGAATAGTTTTAGACTTTTTTACAGAAAAAAACATGTTTACAGTCAGTTTCCCCATTATTAACACTTTTTATATTAACAATATAGTATGGTGCATTTAATATCATTAATGAAGAAATATTGATAAATTGTTATTAAATTTCATCTATTACTCAGATGTTCTTAGTTTTACCTAATGCCCACTTTTTTTCCTCACAGCCTGTCCAGGATACCCTATTGCCATGGGCATGTTTCCTTACCTATTCTGGTCTGTAACAGTTTCTGAGACTTTCTGTCTTCAATGACCTTGACAATTTTGGTATTAATTAATGAAGTATTTTGTACAATGACTCTCTATTGGAACTTGGTGCGTTTTTCTCATGATTAGCATGTATTTCTGAATTTGAGGAGGAAAAACATAGTGTTAAAGGGCCGTGTTTATTGTATCATCAAAGATATACCCAAAGGACTTCATAACAGCATACTACAGGGACACAGCTACATCAATGTTTACAGCAGCACAATTCACAATAGCTAAAGTAGAACCAACCTAGATGCCATTCAATAGATGAATGGATAAAAAAATGTGGTACATATACACAATGGAATATTACTCAGTAATAAAAGAGAATAAAATCATGGGTGTTCAGGCAAATGGATGGAGTTAGAGAAGATGATGCTAAGTGAAGTTAGCCAATCACAAAAAAACAAATGCCGAATTTTTTCTCTGATATAGGAGGTTGATTCATAGTGAGATAGGGAGAGGGAATATGGGAGGAATAGACAAACTCTAGATAGGGCACAGGGGTTGGAGGTGAAGGGAGGGGCATGGGATAATTAATGATGGTGGAATGTGATGATCATTACTATCCAAAGTACATGTATGAAGACACAAATTGGTGTGAATATACTTTGCATACAACCAGAGATATGAGAAATTGTGTTCTATATGTGTAGTAAGAATTGTAATGCATTCTGCTGTCATATATAGGTAAAAAAAATTCACCTACAAAAAAGATATAATCTCTGAATGTAATATATTACTGTTGGAATTGACCTTAAAAATCTAACTAAGGTAGTACTTAGTAGGTTTATTTTTCCTCTTCTATACTATCCTTTTGGAAGGAAGTCAGTTTGCACAGCTCAAACCAAAGTAGTGAGTGGGAGTCATGCTCTACCTCCTTGAGTGCAGAGGGTCTTCATAAATTATTTAGAATTCTGTACATGGGACTCAGGTCTTCTTTTCCATGTATTTCTTCATTTATTTATATCGCAGGACTTGTGCACATCCATTTCATATTTTGGGTTATAGTGCAATACTACATTTGTTGCCCCAATTGTTTCAGCTTTGACCACTGGTACTCCTCTGGTGGTTCCAGTCTTTGAGACAGAGTCATCAATGTGGGGTCTGTTTGTTTATTTATTTGTTTATTATGAGCGTTCTACTTTTTTGATGCAAGATGCTTTAGCCTCATCTTGTATGTTTCCTGACAGGATCCTAGAATCAATTATGTCTCTTAAAAGCCCTTTTTTGTTGTTGTTTGTTTGTTTGTTTTTGCAGAGTAGTATTGGAAGCAGAGATGTATAGACGAGGTGTGCTTGTGCTACTGGGCTGTCTTCCTTTTAGGCTTTCTTGGCTGACAAAGGAAGTAAATGCAGATATGCTTATTAATCTGTGAACATATACACTTCAATATTTTATGCATACACATCTGTATCCATGTGAAGCCACACATGAGTTTATGTTGATGTCTTTAATTCTCATGGATCACTCTCAACTTTTTCTCTGGCAAATATGGAGCTTCTCCCTACAATGGTAAAAATCATGGACTCACTCCATCATCTGTCAAACACTGATTTGTTCAATTCTACCACAAATGTAGAGAAGTATTCTAATTTCCACACATCTTTTGGGAAAACTTCATCAACTATAATACAGTTTATATAGTCCATTGCACATGAGTTTTACAGACTAATTTACAGATTAATTATTAATTACTTAGGTCCACACCTTTTTCTTAGTAACTTCAGTGAAGTGATTGCATTCATTAGTAATAATGTTAGGTTATATTATTGCAAGCTGTGTTTCTTTATGGGTTGCCTAACATACAAACTCTGTTTTGTTTTGTTTTGTTTTTACCAGGGATTGGACCATGGGTGCTTAAACACTGAACCACATCCCCAACACTTCTCATTTTACTTTTTATTTTGAAACAGTCTCACATTAGGTTGCATACAGTCTTCTTAAGTTTCTGAGGCTGGCTTCAAACCTGCAGTCCTCTGGCCTTAGCCTCCTGATCTGCTGGGATTACATGCCCAGCTTGTAAATGCTATCTTTAAAAAATACTCATACATTTGGGGTTGGGGATGTGGCTCAAGCAGTAGCGCGCTTGCCTGGCATGCCTGCGGCCCGGATTCAATCAAAGATGTTGTGTCCGCCGAAAACTAAAAAATAAATGTTAAAAAATTCTCTCTCTCTCTCTCTCTCTCTCTCTCTCTCTAAAAAAAAATACTCATACATTAAGGTTCATGTATTATGTTTTAATGGTCTGTGGTGTCATTTATCCACATTTACCATATTATAAAAAAATAGCTTCAATTCCCCTGAAAATTACTGTGATCACTTGTTCATTTTCCCCATGTCCAAATTAACCTTTGGGAGCTACTGGACTTTCCATTTTGTCCTGATAATTCTGGCTATCTAAGAATGTAATAAGGAAGAAATCTAACTATTCCACACAAATTCGAAGCAATTTGCATTTAAGATGCATTATGTATTTTTATGTGATAGCTCACCACTTTTTATTACTGAATAATAATTCATTGTATGGATATCTTACAGTTTACCTATTCACTTTTTGAAGTTGTTTTCAGGTACGGTTAGTATGAATTAAGCTGCTATAAACAACTATGCATAGATTCTTGCCATTACTTATCAACTCAATAGAATAATTACATAGCAGTACAACCCCAAGATCATACGGTAAGACCATATGTAGCTTTGTAAATCACTACTTTTAAAATGCTATAGCATTTTTCATTCTGATCAGCAATGAAAAAGAATTTCCATTTCTCTTCATTCCCCAGAATGTAATGTGGTTTGGTTTTAACCATTCTACCAGAGGTATAGTAATATTTTTTATTAAGATAAAATTTGCTAATGACATATGATATTGAATATTCTTTCATATGCTTGTTAGCCTTCCATATATCTTCTTTGTTGGGATAGCTGATTAGATCTTTTGCTTATGTTAATTAGATTTTTTTTATTTTCATACTGTTTAGTTCTCAGAGTTTTTGTATATTTTTCACACAAGTCTTTATCAGATGTTTTGCAGATATTTTCTCTCCAACTGTGGCTTATCACTTTCTTAAAAATGTCTCATAGAGAAGAAGGTTTTAATTTTACTGAAGTCTAACTTAGCATTTTTTTCTTTCTTAATGATATATAATTATATAATATCCTTTATTTTATGACATCTATTAAACATTTATCAAGTATAAACTGGAACTTTTTCATGATAACTTCTTCTGGTAAAGCTTCTTTCATGGTCTTTTATAAATTAATTTTTGACTTTAAACTGTTTATCCAAAAATAGCATCACCTCTAAAATGTCACATATTAAAATGTTTCAAAATTAATACAAATAATAGATTATCTAGTTGAAAGTACTTTTGATTTTCACTTATATGTGTTAGAATTTTATAAATAAGTGGTTCACAATATCATAGATTTAAATTAAGATATTATTAGGGAAAATGAAATCTTATTTTGAAATGAACAACTACTTCTTGGGTAGAATTCTCAAGTTCAAACAATAAAAGTCCAAAGATTCTGAGTTAGAATCTAACTTTGTGTGTTTCAAGCATGGAAGTGGTAGAAAATGTCATGATAAAAATACATTGCTAAAAAAATTACTTCAAATAACTGAGTAATTAAAATTCCCAAGAAATTTTACAAAGTATCTTAATAATTTTTTTTTACATATACAGACATTTGAGACATCTGCAGTGCTTCTTTGAGGGGAAATTTGAGTAACTGCATAAGTCAGGGAAATAAATTTAAGATGTGAATATTTATTAATTTAATGAACCTCTTCTGGTTATCATGCAGTGCTAACAGCAGCTAAAATATAAGCAAGTATTAATTTATATATAGTGTATGCAAAGTATAATTTGAATTAAGATTAACAAAAATGGTGTGGACAAAAGCCAATGGTGTGGACAAAAGCCAAGATGGAAGGGAGAGTAACAGTATGGAGGACTTTCACATACAAACTGAGAATGCATTGAATGATCACCATGGAATTAAATTCAAATTATCACTTTAAAAATACATTTTTACATCTTATTTTTCAAAGCTGAAGTATACAAGAAATGTCACTTTTGTCTGTTATATTTGTATCTGATCCCCTAAGTTATTTTTAGGATCTAGAGTGTATAAACTACCATTCTACTATGTGAACTATACATAATAGTTGAACGACTCCAGCACACAATATATCAGGTCATTGAATAGAGTGGCTAATTGGGTAAAGAGCTGTTCTTCTATTAAATACAGCACCTGGTTGAATGGAAGACTTCTGTGTGAATGGTGGAAGACACCAGGACTCCTAATTCCCCAGAGCATGGAAGCTTATTTTCCCCCACAGTTATTTATTGTTTTTGCAACCAATTTCAACTGGAGTTTTATGAAGGACAAAATGAGACTATATTTATGATACTTCCCCCATGTTCTCCTTTAAACAATTACCCTAATTACATATGATTGATGTTAAGGTGTCACTAAAATAATGGAAGAATTTGCCATTGTTATTAGTTATTTAGAAAATGATTGAATTGATGGAAAATGTTGTTTATTTGCTGTTGAAATAGTCCCCAATACCAAGCTGAGAGTGCTTTTTATTACTTAATTTTTACTTAATTTTTATTTCTATAGGCATAACCAGTGGGTACAGCTTTTTTTTCCTTCTTGAGAGAAGGAAAATTCAGTATTTTATTTTATGTTCATTAAAAGAGCAGAAGACCATGTTTTGGATCAAGGAAAACAACATCACAGCTGAAGTGAGTTCGGTAAAGTATTATCATTCATTTATGTAGCAAGATAGAGTAGTGTCAAATTTTCCAAAACTTCTTTCCAGATTTCAAATAAACCACTTCTGGGTATCATGCCATGTAGATGACTAAATTATTTTACTTCTCATAAATATAACTCCATGGTAGGAGAACTAAATCTCTGGTTACAGCAATCACATTATCTTTTTGAAGGAAAAAAAAGATGAAGAAGAAGAACAGAATAATTGCTATAGGATAGACATTTTTAAAAAATATATATTACTCTTTCTTCCATTTATAAGTGAAAACATTTTACTAACATGGAAATCCAGATGGCAAATGGATAATGAGGGTATCTACATGGTGGAACCTTGTCATTGCTCTTTTTGCTTCCATCCTAAATCAGTGAATTAATGTCTACAATAATTCTAAGTTTTGAGACCTCTAAGGGGAATTAGATTATGACTGCTGCTGAAGCTACAGAGATAACACAGTCCATAAGAGATAATTGCAAACACAGATTCACATCATGAGGAGTACCCAGGGAAAAATTCCACATTTTCTCTAAAAGAACTGTGGAACTAGGGGACATAAAGTAATGTTTTCAAACTCAGATTGATAATAAGCTAAAAATATTAGGAGAAAACTTTGTATTATGTATGATATTTATTATATATGTGCAGAGGCACTCCTCAAATAGGTGCAAGTTTTACTTAGTTGAGGTCAGTGATGATATAACTACAATGATTAAAAAACATAATCAATAAAAACAAAGGAAGAGTATTAGACAAGTAGGTTCAAACATGAAAAGGTCTCTAAAGGGCCATTTTTTTTTGTTTTTATTAGTTACACATGACAGTACAATGATCTTGACATATCATACATTTGAATCAGATGGGGTATAATTTCTCATTTTTATGAGTGTACAGGTTGCAGAATCACATTGGTCATACAGTCACCTGTATACATACAGCAATAATAAAGTCTATTTTATTCTGTTGTCCTTCCTTTCCTCACTTCGCCTCCCCTCCCTTCCCATCACATCTCTCTACCCAATCTAATGTGATCCACTTCTTTTTTTTTCTTTTTCTTCACTTCGTCATTCCTGTATTCTGTATAACAATGAGAGTCTCCTTCCATCTTCCATGCAATTCCCCTTCTCCTTCCCTTTTCCTCCCATCTCTCTTCCATATCTAGAGGTAATCTTCTACTCAAGCTCTTCCTCCCTACCTCATTTTGAGTCACCTCCCTTATATAAGAGAACACATTCAGCATTTGTTTTCTAGGGATTGGCTGACTTCACTTAGCATGATCTGTTCTAATGCCATCCATTTCCCTGCAAATGCCATGATCTTGTTATTTTTTTAGTGCTGAGTAATATTCCATTGTGTATATATGCCACATTTTTTATCTATTCATCCATTGAAGGGCATCTAGGTTGGTTTTACAGTCTAGCTATTGTGAATTGTGCTACTATAAACATGGATGTGGCTGTGTCCCTATAGTATGCTGGTTTTAGGTCTTTTTGGTATAGTCTGATAAGAGGAATAGCTAGGTCAAATGGTGGTTCCATTCTCATATTTCCAAGGAAGCTCTATACTACTTTCCAAATTGGCTGCACCAACTTTCAGTCCCACCAGCAATGTATGAGCATACCTTTTTACCTGCATTCTCGCCAGCACTTGTTGTTGTTTGACTTCATAACATAATGGCTGCCATTCTTACTGGAGTGAGATGGTATCTTAGAGTAGTTTTAATTGCATTTTTCTAATTGCTAGAGATGGTGAGCATCTTTTCGTGTATTTATTGATTGATTGCATATCCTCTTCTGAGAAGTGTCTGTTCAGATCCTTGGCCCATTTGTTGATTGGGTTATTTGTGTTTTTTTTTTTTTTTTGAGTTCTTTGTATACCCTAGAGATTAGAGCTCTATCTGATGTGTGAGGGGTAAAAATAATAAACTAAAATATTAGGAGAAAACTTTGTATTATATATGATATTATTTATTATATGTGTGCAGGGGAATTCCTTACATGGTATATACTCAAACAGGTGCAAGTTTTACTTAGTTGAGGTCAGTGATGATATAACTACAATGATTAAAAAACATAATCAATAAAACCAAAGGAAGAGTATTAGACAAGTAGGTTCAAACATGAAAAGGTCTCTAAAGGGCCAAATTTTTGAAAAAAAAAATTATTTTATAGTGATTAGTTGAAACAAGTTTTGTACCGGAGTGACAAATTTCTTGAGTTTCACTTATTTATGTCAGGGATTCTGTTCTTCACTGTATTCTGCTTTCCCATAAAAATCTTGTTTGATCAATACAGGCTCAATTTTTGTTTGCTATTCTGACTTAATTATTAAAACTGCTGTATTGAATCTTAAAAACATACCAGGACTCGATAGTAAAGGCTGTTGCATGGTCTCCAGCCCACAGCACTTTTGGGACGTGGAAGAACCTAGTTGGAGGAAGTTGGTAATCATGGGCATGTCCTCTAAGAGGATTGTGGGACTCCCATGTCTTCTTCTTCCTTTCTCTCTTCTATCCCCAGCTATTAGGTGAACAGATTACTCCACCACACATTTCCCGGCTATAGGTGCTACCTTACAACAGACCCCAAAGAAATGAGTCTGCCCAAGTCATGGTTCACCTCCAAAAGTGTGAGCCAAAATGAACCTTCTCTCTTTGTAAGCTCATTGTCTTGGCTAATTGTGACCATAATAGAAATATAACTGACAGTGCTCTATTTTTTTCAAAGCATTTCAATATAATAAAAAAAACCTACCTATGGCTTATCTAGTCAATGTTGAGTTCCTGGTTCAAGATGGGCATTAAACTAGTAAAAAAAATTAATCAGGAGATTTCTGAAGAATTGAATTAATTATACACATGATAGGGAGGTACAAGAGAATGCCAGCAGAGACTTGAGAATTGGCTTCAGCTTTAAGTTTATTACTGAATCCACACATAATTCAGTGATCAGAGGTTTAAAGACTTCCAGAAGTGAGATATTTGATTATCTTTACTTCTGTTGGTAGCTATCTAAAGATTCCCATCAGATTTTAAAAAGTATCTGTCTTTTACAGGCAGGAGTCACAGTAATGTAAGCAATCGTCTTTAGTAATAAGAAGAATTCAACTCCAGGAAGTAAATAGGTGTGGGATGTGTAGTGGTAAGCTCTGTTATAATCAAAACAGAAAATTCCATTAAGAAAATGGGGTCACATTGCTTCAGGACCTCCGATCCAAATAATTTGATCAACTTCACCGAAACATAAATGTTTAATGACACTGGCTTTTCCAAAGGGATGGAATTTCCTTTATGGATGTTTATGTTCACGGACACCTGGTTCTGTTGACTCGCAGTTTACTGAGGTCAGCATGTTTTTTTCTAAAATCTTATTGCCTGAGCACCATATTTATAAAGCTACCCATGCTGCAGTCCTGCCTCATAGAAAAAGACAATACCATGTAAATAAACGTACCTTTCTCTTTAGGCTGGTGTCAAGATTACTAAGGATGTAAGGTGGAAGAATGACTGGGGGATAGCCTCACACCAGACTGGAAAACCTCAAGATGACCTAATTTTTATGTAAATACTTGTTTGAGTTTATTGGGTTAAATTAATACTAAGATAAATAAATTAATGCTATTCAGAGTAATGTAACAGAATCTAGTGTTCTTAACATGACATACACAATGTTTCTAATGCTTTTGAAAGTATCTAAACAGTGATGAACAGGAGAATGTGACTCACTTCCAAGGGGAAAATAAAAGCAATCAGGAAAGAATGACACTGAAATGGCAATTAATAAAGCAATCAGAAACTTAAGGAAAAATAAATACATTTTCCAGTTAAAGAAAATTAAGGGTTAATTGCCAGAAGACTTTCACTAAAATAATTGTTGATATTTCTTCCATCTCAAGAAAATCATCCAGAAAAAAAAATTGTATTTTTATGAAGAAATGAAGAAACTTAAAGTGCTAAAATCTTAGTGTGGACATAAATAAATGTATGTATTTCTCTTAAATTCTGTATTATTCAGACATATATAAATGTATGTGTTTCTGTTAAATTCTGTATTATACAAATTACTGCTTAAATGAAATATTCTAATAATTAAATTCATTCATAATATATAAGACAAAGTATATATAATGATAGTACCACAAAGGATAGAGTTAGATAGATTTTATGTCTTATCTTTTTTGTTATATTTTTTTTCAGTATTCGGAAATATAGGTGCATTGCTTGATAAACAGGATTGTTTCATAATGATAAAAGAGTCAACTAAGTGGGAAGACATAACACTCATAAACAGGTGTAGGCTCAGTAACAAAACCTCAAACACATGAATAAAAAATGGAGAAAATTAATCCATCTGACAGCAGGAGAGGAGAAGTAGGAGAGGGAAGGAAAAGGTGGTCTCCTGATTGAGAGAGGGGAAAGAGAAGAGCAGAGGACAGAAAAGAGGGGCAGTTAAAACACTGACATCTAGTCTAATTACTATGTTTAATAAAAGCCACATGCCTAGCAGGTCCCCTGGGGGCTGAGGGTCCAGGCTGCCCCAACATGGCCATGGTGGACATTAGCTCCTAGCCTTGTCTGCATTCCTTTCACAGGTCAGAATCAAGCCTTGAAGGTGCTGCTGCTGTGGCCACAGTGGAGGCAGTGGTGGCAGAGGTGGAAAAACAGTGAACATAGGAAATGAGACTGTGGGGTATTTTTTCTTTTTTTTTTAATTTTCTTTGTTGGGTTTTCAAGCAACCTCATGTCCCCTTCCCAGGGAGTGTCTTTATTTAGACACTTAGAACGCCAATGGATGGGGGTAGAGCACTGTATTTCAGCATGCTTTGTTTTCTAATATGATTACATACCAAGGATTTAATGCCATTTGGGCAGGTAAGCTTCAGCACCTTCGCTGTGCTTAACAATATTTTCTTCTCTCCTCTTTTTGCTTCTCCCCCTCTTCCTGTCTCCTTCCTGCTGGGCTCCTTTTCTCTTTCTTTACCTTTCTCAGATTATGCTTCCAGGTTTTCATAATAAATTTATATTTTGTAAAAGGATTTTGTTGTACCAGGTTTTGCATCTTCATTGAATCTGAATGGCTTTTATTTTCCTCTCCGAAATCAGGTTTTTGTTCTTAACATCTTCTCTCCCATCATGTCCAGTCACTGCTTTGGTTTTGGCACCATCAATATCCAATGTACAAGCGGTTCTTGGTAATCAACACCAGGATCTTGGTAATCAACACCATTTTTTTTCAAATGGTTTCATTTCTTGAGTACTAGAGGTTTTCTGAGCAAGTTCAAACAGCTCTGTGTAGCTCAGCAATAGTCTAGCCCTCTAGATTGGCCAAAGCTTCATTATCTCATTTGCTTATTAATGTTAGGAGTCCTTTAGCTGTATCTGGAGTCCACTTTGGAGGGCTTTGGAAAGGAGACTTCATCTGTGATGGCTGAAAACAGAAATGGAGTTCAGGTATGCTTTTCTAAGGCAGCATGGTCCAGCTAGAACACCTGGATTCTGTCAGTAAGATCTTCCAAGGTTGATGCTTCTGTGGTAGGTGATTGTGATACGGGGGTTCATATGAAGTAATGGAAATGCAAGTGTGTAGAGGGTTCACACATTCAGCTGTGGTTTAGTTTCCTTTTAGAATCTTCAAAAGCAGTGGTTTTCATGCTGTTCTCAGACTCTGGGAATGATTCTGAGGGAAACTGCTGAGTCCTCTCCAGTTTGTGCATTTTGGTATTCTCAGTTTTAATATTGTGTATCTGTGCATAATTTTACTAACTTAGAGGTTTGCTTCTATAAAGGACTTTAAAATAAATATTCCCTAGAGTTCCTAGTACTAGAACAGAGGGGAGGGGATTTCTCAAACTTAGGGTATCCCCAAGAGGCTCAGGGCAGCATCCCTTCTCTCTGCTTCCCTGCTTAGTCTAGTGACTTCCTCTAGACCTCTGCTGTCCAATGAGTAGCTGCTAGCCACATACAGCTATTGAGTACTAATAGTGTGGCTAGTTTTGAACTGTTAATGTGCTAAAAATGTAAAAAAACAGATTTCAAAGGCTTAGAGTTAAAAAAAATGTAAAATACCTCAATAAGTTTTTTTTTAAATGTATGTTGAAATATTTTGGGTATATTGGATTAAATAAAATATTATTACAATTCAAAAAATGGGAGAAAAATTAAAGGAAGAACCAGAAAATAATAATTGACATTTTATCAGCACTCTCTCAACAATTAATAAAACAATGGCCATGTATCATCAGTAAATCCATAAGTACTTAGAGCTGTGCTATCAACCACCTTTATCTAATTTTTATTTTTAAAATATTTTACTCAATAACTTCAGAATACAATATACTCAAGCATGTAAGTTACTTTCAGGAAGATAAATCATAAAACTAGGTTATAAGCAAGTCAATAAATTTTAAAATATTGGAATCATACAAGCTTCATATTGAGAAATTAAGCAATAAATAATACAACTCATATACAGTGTTTTGTTTGATTTCTCAATATGCCATTTATAGTAAACTGAATCAAAACAAAACATTTAAAAATTTTTGAGAAATTAAATGACATACATTTATCTACAGATTAAAGAAGCAATCATAGACCTAAATTTGAAATATGAAATCATAAATGTTATAGAAGAAAATAAAACATTTTGTATATTATAGAAAGCAACAATCACAAGAGAAACAGTGAACTGTGAACTGTCAAAATAAAAATACTTCTCCTCAAAGGAAATTGTTAGAATAAATAGCAAAGCACAGAACAGAAGAAACTATTTGCAAAAATTGACAAAGACAAGCATCCACAATATATACTTTTCTCCTATAACTGGATAATAAAAGGTGTTAAAACAAGCAAAAAGAGGTCAAAACACTGAACAGATACTTCACCAGAAAGGTATACCAACATGCATGCATGTGACAAAATATTCTATGCCATTAGTTTTCACTGAAATTCAGATAAAGACCAAAAGGTAATACTAGTATGCATCTACCAGAATGACTAGAGAGACTTATACTGACCCCAAATTAGCAACGTTTGGGGGCATATTGTTGATAGGAATGTAAAATGATACAACCACTTTGAAATGAGTCCTGCCAGTTTCTTGTGAATTGAAACATAGTCTACATTGTGACCCCCAGTCATTCAAACCCTAAGTTTAACTCAGGAATGATGAAAGCATATGTGCACAAAAGGATTTTTAAAGAAATCTTTATATTATCTTTAATGATTGACAAAATTTTGTAATAGCACAAATAACATATTTTGTTACATTCATGCAATGTATTCCTTCTCATTCATAAAAACTATCCAACTATTGAGTCCCATAACAACACAAATGAATCTCAAACATGTCAAGGTCACATATAACTAGTGAAAAATATAAGTAAAAAAATAAGAATTATGATTGTTTTTAAAGATTGATATGTGACATAATCTAGAACAAAAAATTAAGGAAACTATTCAGTTATGATAATGTAATTTTTGGTATGAGTTTATGTTTTAAGTGTATGCATTTTTGGAAACTGAATATACAACCAATATATGTGCATTTAATCACATGTAGATGATACATTAAAATTAAACTATAAAGTATAATTTTCTAGTTAATATGTGTATTTTAATATATAGAGGGATTTTCTCAGAATGTCAGTCTGAAATTTATTCTGAAATGACTCAAAAATACAGGAAGGTATGATGGATAAAAGTATGGGTTAGCATCTCTATACATGATAAAATAAGTACTGTAAAAATTTAAAGATAAAATATAGCTGCCGGCATGTAGGTGTTCATACTAATAGTCTATCAAACTTTTTGTTGATGTCTTAAGAAGAAATTTTATATTAAATATTACAATTAAACTAATACTAAATTAAAAATACTGAAAAGAAATTAATGTAAACATCTGTCAAATGCTAAGAACAAAGTTCCCTGACCAGTTAATGAATACTAGGACCCAAGGCCACACATTCTTTTTTTACCTTCTAGCTTCTTTATCTGTTTGTGAGAATAGTTAGATCCTGGCTTTCCCACCAAAATAATATTTTCCTTTTGATCTAGAACTATAAAAGACATTTTTGTGGTTCACCTTTTAACTTGTGTCTCATTGAATGATATTTTAGTGAATATAGTGCCATAGAGAGAATTCAGCACCTATAGTCAGAAATAATTATTTAAAATTTAAATTAAAGCTTACCTATTATCAAGCCAGGAGATTGGGACAGGCAAATTTCTTAAGAGCTGTGTGTATGTGTGTGTATGTTTAAGACACAGACTGTTGGTGAAAATGCTGTTGTTATAGAATAGTTGTGAAAATTCAATGTGGCAGCATATGAAATTGCCTAGTGTGATACCTGTCACACAGCAAGTATTCAACGCATTTGTTTTATTCTTCCTTGCATAAATTTTTAGATTCTAGGCAATCATTTTCTTATAATATTCTATGTCTTATAATATAGTCATTATGTCTTATAATAAATTCTGCATATCTTTATTATTAGTAGTAATATGGTCAAAAAGTAAGTATTTAGAATGAGTCCTTCAAACATTCAACTAAAGAATGCCAATGAAGTAATCTTTTAATAGATGTATTCATTAACATGGCAATACCGGTACCAAGCCCCCATGGATAGCACTATCATCAAATTCCAGAATAGCTTGGAGGAAATAGAATGTGAAAATGAAATGCAATAGAAACTCTATTAATAGCCCCATCATTGCTTTATTGATGTCATGTATTTATCAGACTAAGGGTGATCTCTGGAGACTATAGCACTTTGTACAAGAACAATAAGAACCCATTGTGTACTTAAATGAAACTTTTATTCTTTCAATAGAACCCTAGATTGAAATTAAGTCACATAGTGCTCTTTGTCCTGGTAATTTGTGTACAATAATTAAGTACAAAGCCCTCAATGTAAAAGTCAATATTAGGGAGGCATATAAATCTTCTCAACCCAGAAGGCTCATTGGCTTTGGGAGTTTGATGAGACATGCCCTTCTTTATGATAAGCTGTCCATTCCCACTTCTCAGAATTTGTACCTAAGACCTGCACATAGAAATTCCCTTCCAGGTTTGTCACCTGTTTGCCTGGGGAACTTTTTTTTTTTTTTATTCATCTGATCTTGACAAAACTATGATAGTGAGACTCATTCATGCTGCCAGTTTCCCTCTGCTTTTCATTTCTGTCAACTGAGGAATATTGCTTAGACATGTTTAAGCATAAATTATATAAGGATTTTAAAAGCAGTGACTCCAATAATATATAAAATTAAGTGAACCCATGGAATCATGAGCTTTCCCATGAACCTCCCTTCGCATAAAGCTGGTCTCCTGATGTGATTTTGTGTTGTGTGGGATTCCATGACTATGAATCAATCATTCTTCATAACCTTGGATAGTGAAATTGGCTGAGCTGTCCTAGAAGGAAAGACAAACCTGTCCCTGTATAGATGGAACAGATATCTACTGCTGTGAGAAAGGACTATTGGTCTTTCCAGAAGAGTCTGCTTGCCTCCAAGTGCCTGACTGATTTATTTAATGATGAGTGCTGTCAAAGGCACTGATGTCAGCTCCAAAAAGTGACAGAATGTTCAGGGCAGCAGTAGTTATATAAGTTTTGCTCAGTGAGAATCCATGTTTATGTACTCACAAATAGCCTCTGCTGTACTAGGAATGGACCCACCATTTGCACCAGTTACATTGCCTCCTTCATGTGTCCAGAGTTCCATTTCCAGAGTGGTCAATGACTAAGACTGACAACTGTTAACTGTCCCAGTCTTCTTCTACTTGGTTGTTCAGTGACGCTTTCATTGGATGGAAATTCATAGGAGACATATTTCCAAGGTATCTCCACATGTCTATCTATGTGTCACTCTAATTATCTTGCATCTCACAGTTTTTTTCTGATGAATTAGCTAGGTTCACTGATGATTTCTAACCTTAAGCCACTTGTTTCACATAAAGCTAATGACTTTACACTGCTAAAGCTTTATCTAGTGGTGCATTTCCCCCACATTTATTACTTTTCAAGTTCATCTTAAGTGTGGCTATAATATAGCTACTGTTCATTTTTAAATTCTTATTTTCAAGTTGTACCCATAGGCTAAGTCAAACTGTTCACAAACCAAGCTCAAGCTTTTCTCCCCTTCTTCAGTTGATGATGTGGAAATGCTGGGCAGCTAAAAGGTGTAACATAGGGGAGGAGCACTGGATAATTACAGGGGCTGCAATAGCCTCAAAAATAATAGAATACCTGAGAGCCAATCTAACAAAAGAAAGACCTGTACAATGAAAAACTATCAAACACTAAAAATAGAAATTTAGGAAGACCTTAGAAGATGGAAAGTTCTCCCATGTTCTTGGGTAGTTAAAATGGTCATACTACCAAAAATGCTATACAGATTTGATGCAGTTCCCATCAAAACTCCAATGACAGTCTTCATTGAAATAGAAAAAGCAGCCATAAAATTGATCTGGAAAAACAAGAGGCCCAGAATAGCCAAAGCAATCCTTAGTGAGAAAAGCAAAGTAGGAGGCATCACAATACCAGACCTTAAGTTATACTGCATAGCTATAGTCACAAAAGCAGCATGTTATAGGCACCAAAGCAGGCCAGAAGACCAATGGGAAAGGATAGAAAATAGAGAGACAACCTCACGAAAATACAGTTACCTCATACTAGACAAAGATGCCAAAAACATACATTGGAGAAAAGACAGACTCTTTAACAAATGGTGCTGGGAAAACTGAAAATCCATATGTAAAAGAGTTAAATTTAAACCCTATCTCTCACCCTGCCCAAAGCTCAACTCAAAGTGGATCAAAGACCTTGAAATTAGACCAGAAACTCTGCACATCCCAGAAGAAAATGTAGGCCCAACATTGCAACCTGGGCTTAGGAACCAACTTCCTTAACAAGACATTTAAAAGGCAAAAAGTAAAATTAAGAATAAATAAATGAAATTGCATAAAATGAAAAAGTTTATTCACAACAAAGTAAACAATAAAAAATGTGAAGAGAGAGCCTACAGAATGGATGCAAGAGGAAACATTTTTTGCCACTTGCATGACAGATAGGGTGTTACATTCCAGGAGATATAAAAAACTCAAAAGACTTAACACCAAAAAATCAAATAACCCAATCAATAAATGGGCAAAGGAACTGAACAGGCACTTCTCAGAAGAAATTCAATGGTCAACAAATAAATGAAAAAGTTTTCATCATCTCTATCAGAGAAATGCAAATTAAAACTACACGGATATTTCATTTCACTCTGGTCAGAATGATAATTATCAAGAATATAAGTAACAATAATTTTTGGTGAGGATGTGGGGGGAAGAGTACACTCACACTTTGCTGGTGAGACTGAAAATTGATACAACCACTCTAGAAAGCATTATGGAGATTCCTCACAAATGTAGGAATGGACCCACCATTTGCACTGTTATACCACTACTCAGTATATATCTAAAGGATTAAAAATCAACAGACTTCAGTGACACAGCTACATCAATGCTTATAGTAGCTCAACTGACATTACCTAAGCTGTGGAACCAATCTAGGTGCCCAACAAAAGATAAATGGATAAAGAAAATGTGGTATATATACACAATGGAGTATTACTCAGCCATAAAGAAGAATGACTTTGTACGTTTCTAAGTGCATGCATCTGGATTCTACCATCCTAACTGAAAGAATACAGTCCCTAAAAGCCCAAGATGAAATATTTTCACTGATGTGTGGTAGTTAACCCTCAATAAGGAAGGAAAGGGGAAGAATAGACATTCAATATATTAGACAAAGGGGAATGAAGGTAAGGGAGGGTGGACATGAATCGGAAAGACAGTAGAATGAATCTAACACAATTTCTTCTGTTCACATATGAATACAC
Source organism: Urocitellus parryii (assembly GCF_045843805.1). NCBI lineage: Eukaryota > Metazoa > Chordata > Mammalia > Rodentia > Sciuridae > Urocitellus > Urocitellus parryii. The sequence goes on along the minus strand of NC_135539.1, from coordinate 70,984,634 downwards.
TATAGTAATTCTCACAATAATGTACATCCACATGAATTGGTTACTAATTAGAATAAGATATATTCCATGCTTGTATAATTATATCAAATGGATCTTGTTGGCATGTCTAACTAAAAAGAACCAATAAAATATTGTGAAAAATCTTGAACTATCACCCTGGTTTGCTACATCCAGAGAGAACAAAAATACTTAATATATCAACAAAACAAAATTATGGTGACTGCTAAATGGGTCTGGGTTACTTGCTAACACAGCTTTTGGATTTCTCATCTACTTAAGTCCCAATCAGATTTGATATCAAATTATGATTTACCTCATTTACTGGAGTCAGTTTTGTATCCTTACATGTCCAAAGAATACGATTTATAAGGTACAATTAAAGTTCAGTGATCACTTGTTTTCCTCTGAGCAAACTTTCTTTCTCAAGCCCAGGAATATTTAAGAGTTATCTCTCAAAAGGTGTATAATTTCTCCAATAAAACTTGGTTAGGTCTTAGTAGTAACATAACCTTATTCAAGATCCTTGGGTCCACCCATTAGGGCCTTCTATAAGCCCCACATATGATCTTTAAACCAAGGATAGTTCCAATGCAAAGAGTGTTAAGGATTATATGGTCCTAGTGGCAGTGCTGGTTTCAAAAAATGTTGGATCTGCTGCAGGGCCCCTTACTATTTCAAGGTCCACAAAACTGTATTTCACTTTACTCATTACAGGGATGAGACCAATATTCCTAGGTGCAGAATGTGATGTCTTCAGAACATATAGTCTTATCTCATCAGGTAGCCACTCTGTTTCTCTTTTGTTGGGATAGAGAATACAATGCATGCCAATTTGTTTCTTGCTTTTGAGTGAATATTTTGATAAGCTTCCTTATTACCGGACTGCTGAAAACTTTACTGAAATGACAGGTCCTTGAATCTTCATAGCATTTATTACCTGCCTGCTAGAGAACATCTCTCTTTTTAAGGCCTCAGGAGTACTATCCATCTCTTTCATATCCTGCATAATAAGCATGATGTTATAGATGTAGGGGATCAATATACTTTGTGAGACGGTTGGGTGGTCATGATTTTTTTGTACAATATTACAACAGAGGAAAAGAGTATTCACTAAATCCATAAACTCATGCCATGCATTGGAGGTCTTATTCATCTGCTCTGACCCCTCATAGCAACTATAACCAAAGCTACTACTTAAGATTCCAGTAGTCTTCTGGCATTCTTCAAACCTGTGTAGTTTCAGCAAAGGCAAAATTGGAAAATTTAAATGGAGATAGGTTAAGAACCATCACCACTGCATCATGTAGTTCTTTGATGTTATAATTTTTTTTTATAAATTTGCTATCATAGGTTGGGTATGGGCTAAGTCTCAAAGGTTTAGAGTTTGCCTATGGTGGGACACAACAGGGGTTACTTAACTGCTGAGTGTATTGTATTTATGTGTCCAGTGGGGAAATGATCAACTGATGAGACTATGGATCCAATGGAGGTGGGGGTGAGGCATCGCAGCCTGTCAATGAACCCAGCCTGCGACTAGATGAGATTTTAGCAATTCTGTTTCCCTTTTCACCAGTATATCCTTGAGGGCCCTGGGTAATGTTGTATCTTCTTGTTTCTCTCATGATACATAATCCTCTGACAGATCTTCTGTCCACTCATAACACTTCCATTCCAGGATACCAACTTTCTTCAGAATCACTCTACCTTTCTCCAGTCTTCTTCGTGGTAACTTAAGCATATCAATTATCTTAGTAATGGCCTTTATTTTCTTCATGCTTCTAAAAGCCACCTATTACGGTTGAAATATAAGAAGTCTTCCATCTTACGGTTTAAATATGAGAAATCTTGCATCTTACGGTTTAAATATGAGAAGTCTTCTATCTTTTTGTGTTAATGCAAGAATGTTCAGAGGTGAAATGACTGGGTTGTGAGGGCTGTGACCTAATCATTCTGTCCTAATTTAAACAGACTAACTGGTTGGTGACTATATACAGGTGAGGTATGACTGGAGTAGGTGGGTCACTGGAGGCATGGACCAGAAGGGCATGCCTTCCTGCCACAATGTTTGGCCTCACCCTGGGCCCAGGGCATTGAAGTTTGCTGACTATGGACAAAAGCTCTGAAATAATGAGCTCAAAGTAAATTTTCCCTCCTCTAAGTTGTTCTTGTCAGGTTCTTTTGGTCACAGTGGTGAAAAGCTGATTAACATATTACCCTAGCAGAGAGTTTGACTGAAATCCTGAGACACTTGCCAAAATATTAAATCATGCCCCAAGAAAGTATGTCCAAAGCAATGACTTTTTGCTATCCTCAGTCATATTATGTTAGGATGTAGCTCTTGTGGTGGGCCTGGAGGCCAGGAGAGCAGGGTAGTGTTTGCTATGGCTGCCATAAAAAAATATCATGGAATCAATAGCTTATTAAATAAAAAATTAAGAATGTCAAGGGTCATATGCTTTCCTCTAACATCTGGAAGCTAGAGAAGTAAAAGGAAAAGAATGGTGAGGGGAATCTCACGAAAATTAAAAGGAGATTAGTAGAACAGAGGAATGAGACCAGGGAAGGGAAAAGAGGAGAGAAAGGGGAAATACTAGCAAATCATATTTACACAATTTTATTATTATATGGTGTGCGTGGATGAATATGTAATAACACATCCCACCATTATGTACAATTGCAATGCATCCATAAAAATGTGGGAAAAAAATAGAATGGAAACAAAAATGTGAAAAAAAATATTTTTCCACAATTCAGGAATTTTGAATTTCAAGATCAAGGTGTTCATGGGTTTCATTTTTCCTGAGACTTCTCTTCTGGCAGAAGAGACTGGCAGATGGTAATTTTTTTTTGCTCAGTGTCTCTGTATAGCCTTACCTCTCTGCATATACATATGCATATACACATCTCTTCCTCTCCTTATAAAGCCAGCAGTCTTGTTAATCAGAGCCCCACCCTTATGATCTCACTAAATTTTAATATCTCTTTAAAGGCCCTATCTCAGAATGCAGAAGCATAGGCATTGGGACTTCAACATACAGAAGAAATTTTGAGGAAATCCAATTGAATATATTACCGGGGGATAGCTATGAGGAGTCACTCATTTTCTTATAGGAAAGTCCTCTGCTTATCAATCCACAACACAAAGTGATATCTCCATCTATGAAGAAATGAGTCACTTCTGCAGAATAAAAATCCCCAGGAATACCATTCACATTACTCTATTTTCAGGGTATTGATTATTGTATTTTCACTACCTGGACCCTAATGTTAGCTTTACAGAACTGTCTTGCATAACATCTTTGGAAGTTTACTATTAATACCTGTTTGCTTTTCATTTTTCCCTGTTCTTCTATTGAAAGATTTCAGGGTTTCTACCTAAACTATTGAAAGTCCCCTTAGTCTTTCCTATTAGCCTCTATTTGTTAATATTCTACAAATAATAGTATACAATTTCTCATGATTCCTCTATGGGGTCAATATTATTTAGCAATAGCCTGCCAGGTTTTCTGTTCTTATGAGAATTGCTGTCCCCCTTATATTTCAAATGTGGCAGTCAGCCAGCACTTGAATCATTCAACCTGCAAAGGCTCTTCCCTTAATTTCCCAAGGTATTAGTCATGAAATCTTTAACCAGTAGCTATCTGCATCAATATAAATACTCAAATGATCTTTGTTTTGCTACCTGGGCGGCAAGACAACTAATTCTCCAGCACCATCTTAATGCCTATTTTGCTCAGACTGCTCTTGACATCACCTGTTAATTCAAGAAGTAGACAGTAAAAACAACAGTAAGTGTGAAGAGAATGCATTGGGAGAAACTCATGTGGAGGCAAAGGGAGCAAGCCTGAGTAGGCAATCAGAACCTCCAGCCCATTATCCTGTAGAAGAGAGGGAAGATTGAGCAGGAAATGTATCACACAAGCTGAGTCGGGATGACTGGGAATGCTTGAGCCAAAGTTGCTCTCTAGAGTTACCCTATGTCTGGTCATAATGGTCCAGCAGTAGTACTGCTACCATGCTTTAGTCTTTGTTTCTGAGAAGCTTGCATAGAAAAAGTGTGGTCTCTTCATGGACAAAAATGGATTCTAGGGTATAAATCAATGATGCATCCCATCCTGTCTTTGAAAGAGATCAGAGCCTTCATTTTCATGGCAACCATGACATTGCTTATGTAAACTGTGTATGGTACAAGGAAGTAACAAGGATGTAATTGTCAGGGTTCCTTGGTTGCACAGAAACAACAGTATATAAATATGCACTCGCATACATATATGCATATACATACAGATACTCATGATTATGAAAGATTTATTAGATTGGCCTGCATAATCAGAGGCTGTATAATTCAGCAATGACCATCTGCAGGTTGGAGCACTTAAGGAACAAACAGTTGCTCAGTTAGTCCAAGAAGCTGGAACTTCAGAAGAAGAGAGATCAATGATGCAGTCCTGGTCTGATACTGAAAGCCTGGAAACTCCATGGGGAATTACTGGCTAGACTCTACTTTGGGAGGGAGAAGGAGCTGAATTAGGCTGGCATCTACTGCAACTTCCTCCTTCTTCTGCTTTTTATCCTTCCATTTCCACCAGCTAATTGGACTGGGCTGCCCACATCCTGAGTGGGTTTCCCTTTCAGTTTCCTGTCTCACATGCCAATCATCTCTGGAACTGCTCTTATTGATGCACCCAGGACTCCCTTTATCCTAGACATCTCTTAATCCAATCAAGATGATAGTACAGATTAACCATCACAAAGAATATTTAAAGACATTTAAACAAAGGGAAACAGGTAGAAAAAATAAAATTAAAATCGATATAAGATCATTTGAATATGCCATAAATCTTGTAAAACTTAAGGTAGGGCAGGAACACATCTCTCCTTATTAAAAATTGAATTATTATCTGGTATGTTAGGAAATAGTTCCTGCTGACTCTGATTCTCAAGGTGTCATTAAGGTAGTATCTATTTGGTATCAAAAGCTACCAAGTTTATGTGAACTCACTGTAGTTTTTTTTTTAAGCAAAAATCATAAAACAAACTTTCTTTTGAGTTTTAATACCAAAATGAAGAATAATATATTATCAGTCATATGATGCAGTTTTGCCAATAGAAAAATATGTGTAAGTTGTTCAGATTAATTAATCTATTCTTAAAACTTTAACTTAAATAAAGGTCATGTTCTATAAATAACTTCCAAAAGTACTGTAGAATAGTAAGTGTAACTTGCCTGTTATCAAGAATCTGAACTTGTTGACCACAAATATACACATTGTGTATTTTTGATAGTCTGATTTCACTAAAGATAAGATTTAAAGTGCCTAAAGAAATGAATTACTCTACAGATGTTTTTATGAATATTATTTCATTGATTTTACTTTACAGTTTTATTAGTGCATTACAGTTATATATAATATTGGAGTTAAATTTGACATAATAATAAAAATACGAAATATAATTGGCTCCAGTTCAGTCCCCTGACTTACCCTTTCCCTGACTGCCTCCCTCCCCCTATTCCCTTTCCTCTATTTTACTAGTCTTTTTTCTATTTAGTTATCATTTTTAATTAGTGCTTTATAGATATACATAAAGCTGAAATTCACTATGGTATATTCATCTATGTACACAGGATTATGGGGTCAGATTTACTTTACCATTCCTGTCTTTCTCCATCCCTCCTCCCTCCCCTTCAATCCCTACACTTTATTCTCTTTATTCCTCCTCTGTTTTCATGGTTTTCCACAAACATTACTGAAAAAAATACACATAGTAGATATTACCTCTAGAAATATGGTCATGTGTTCCACCAATTAACAGAATCTGTGCCTGACTTTACCAACAGCCATCTAAGGACAGAAAGAAAGCCTGCTAAGCAACCCATCCGAGTACAGAGTTGAAGTACTGTTGTTGAGCAGGGCCTAGACTTCTCAGACAGGAGTTCTGAGTTCGCCCCCACAAAAACGACACAGGAGCAATTGAGGCTTCGAGATTTCACTTCCCTTAAGGCAAGGTTGAAATAATGTTAACTTGAAAAGTGTGAAAGTGTAACTAATCTCCCACTCTGAGTGAAGTACCTAGAGAACATGTAACTTTCAATAATGGCCTGTCCAGGTTGAATCCTCTAAAATAAACAGGTTACCCAAAGTACTCCTAGGTAATTGAACGGATTGATTTATTCTGTGGAGTTGTTAACTCTGAGCTGAAGCATACTTACCCAAAATAATTTTGACCTTGGAATACTTCATTTTAAATAATTATTTCTAACAGTAATTATGTAGAAGAGCCAGTTCCCTCTTAAAGCTATCCCTAATTTCTGATAAAATAAAACCATATCATTTAACTACAAGTGAATGTTTCAACTGTTTCTGTTTTCTAAGGGGACACAGAAGAACACTTAGCTCATCCAAAAGTATAATGAAATCATCAAGGTTCATAAAAGTAAGTTAGGTCAGGAACATGTCTCTCTCTGTTACAAATGGAGATTATTATCCAATACATTAGGGAATCATTCCTAGTGACCCTGATTCTCAGGGTATCATTAAGGTAATATCTACTTAGTATTGAAAGCCAGAAAGTTAATGTGAACTCCTAGTGAATTTCCAACTAAAATCATGATAACGAATGAAAATCTACCATTTATTCTGTGCCGTGGAGCAGGCACTGTGATGATCACCCAAGGCACCTCTTTCTCAGTCATGAGATGAGTACCCCTGCATTCAATTTATGCATGACCATCCAGAAATATAAGGAGTATGTTCCCCAAACCACATCCCCCAGGTAAAGCAGCTGAATAGAGGAAGACCCAGGAGCCAAATTCTATCTGGGCCAAATGCCTTGGGCTTTTTCTCTATTCCTACTTCTTTCCTTCCAATCCTTCATTAATGTGAGAACATTTGTTGGCAAATATATTGTTTGCTTACCAATATACCTATACACTTCTAGCTATATATTGTAGTTTGTCTTGCCTTCAAAATATGTTATGGAATTACTTAAATTTCTCATTGAATGCCATATTTGGCAATAATTTTGTGGTTATATTGACATTAGTTTTTGCCATCCTTCATAAAATTACTAAAGTCTTATGGTTTCAGGCCAGAGGAATGCCAAATCTATCAAATAAAATATTTTTTCTTGAGACATGATATAGATCATATGAATATAGATGGCCATCTCAATCAATACCAGTGGTGACCTGCTGCTTTCCAAAATAAGCCAACCTCCGCAAAATCTATCTTCCTCGGCACTCTCTGTCAAACTGCCAGTAGCAGATGTTTTTGTCACTCTAAGTGCAACAGCATCTTTTTCTTCCTGCAAATGAGTTTAATGAGTCTGATACCCAAACAATGCCAAGGTATTGCTCATCAGTCACACCCATGGTATTTAACTGGCGTCTCCAGACCCTGTACCTTGACATGCTGTTCTCCTTTCAACAATGATTAAAGAGGTTAAAATGTGCACAGTGAGAGACACAATACCCCTTAACAGTCGGCATTGTTTGTGTAATATCTCTAAGTTTTTCTTATTCTCTGTGAACAGAGAAATCTGGAAAGATCACTATTTGCTTTTCCTACATTTGCCTAAAAGTATCTATTTGTTATTTATGAAAATCTACCATTTATTTTGTGCCATGGAGCAGGCACACATATGAAATGAGTGTCTATATTGATATTTTTAATGGTGATGTTTTTTCATGATTAACAATATTTGTGCCTATTTGCACAACATTTGACTCTATCATGTACACTTGCTAATTTGTGTGAAGGCTGTGTTTTGTGTTTGATAATGTCTGAGGCTCTGAGATTTCTTCTTCCTCACAATGAGAAAGGTACAAGTCCAGAAGATTTTACACTATGTTTTGGCTTGTGCCCTACCTGCTAATAATAGTCAAGCACCAAGCATTTGAGAGTCGCAACTTTCCCATTACTTTGAACATCAAAAGATTCCCAATGCACATGGAGAAAAACATTTCAAGTGGTGTCCCACAGGTCCCTAGATATTGTATGACTAACTCACTTGCAGGCATCCTATGTGGCAATATCATAAACAAACTTTCAAGTGTTACAACAATGATAAATCATATGAATACATAAATGTATGAAAATTGTTTGATGCAAATATTATTATACCTCTACAAATGAGGAAAATTAAGTTCAAAGAAACTAGGCTACTTACATAAAGACACACTCTACTACATTTTGGATCCATGGGAACAACCTGTGATTAAGTAGTCTATATTAAAGCAATAAGATAAATTAGGGCATAATGACATAGTCTTCAAAATAATATCTACACATATATTTATAGCAAGGATTAAAATATAAAAGGCATAAAAATCTTTTTCACAGTAAAATAATAATAGTATTAATTTTATGTATAAGTTTGTAAATGTCACTATATGCTACATAACAATTTCACAGAGAGAAAAAATATTTAGAAAAATAAATATATAATAAATATAAAAAAATAAATATAATCAACTATATGAGCTTCACAAAACACCAAATATCACCCAACTTCAATGGAAGAAGGGGCTATATTTGGGTGGGGGAAATTTACATGGAATGCAGAAAGTCATCTTGTAAGTGGACCTTGAAGAGTAGGCAAGATTTCAAAAGAAGCCAATACAGAGCATATACAGACTTTCCAGACCTCCAAGGAACTTAATAAATTTTGTTTTCCATAGGCTAATTTCAGTAATTTATAAGGTATTTCATTTCTCCTAGCCCTCTAGCATGGTTCATCTAAATTAAGTGCTCTTTAACACTGCTGCTTATTAAAAATTATAATAAAGAATATTATTCCAATTCATTATGTCTATGGAAAAAGACAGAAATGACAAGGAACCCCCAAGGCAACATTTTCAATTCCAGAGAAAAATATAAAGAACACATGCTTTCTCTTTAAGGATGGGTGTGATCTAACAAAACACTTTTAACAAGTTTATGGATTATAGCTAGCTACACATGTGCTATGTTGTTCTCCCTGGGCATTTGTACAGATGGGCCTATAGAACTAGGTTAAGTCTCTGATACTCATCATAAGTTGGAGGATGTGGCAGCAACTGCAAAGATCCAATATAGAACCACGGCTCTGACATCTTCTGCTCTCTACATCCATCTCTTGTCTGTCAGCATAGAATCTGTCTCTCATTATCCCTCCCCTCTAGTAAATCAGAATGGAAGGCTTAACATTAATAAATTATTTCCTCTGGAGACTCAGAGTCAACTATCTTTCCTTATATAAAGTGACACATGTAATTGACACAATTGTTATTTTATCTGGAATTATCTACTGAAAAACACAATCCGTGTGAGGGTTCTAAAAGTAGAAAATAATAGAAATGGAGCATATTGAAAAGACATTGGGAAGACCAGATTTTTTTAAAAGAGGAGATTCTTACTTGGAATGTTGTAGTAGTAAGAAGATTAACCTGGATTCCCCGTTTAATTTTCATTGTAACACAGAAGTTGAGGAGGTGGTAGCCTGCAAATCAATGTGAATATCCATAGGAGGCTCCGCCAACAGGATTTATATTAGTAGCACAGTTGTAAAAACAAGAAGATGAAATACACTTACTTTTTCTCCCCTTTGTCTGAAGAGTCTCCCATACACCCAGCATTTCAATCAGTCTCTGAGTAGTCACTTTATCTACCTGCCACTGTGGAGTCTGTAATTCACTCCCTCGCAAACTCTTCAACATTAGCTTAGCCTGACCATGTGCATTTTCAATTTCTGTATCAGACCATGGCTGTGACGATAACTGTCATGACAAATGTATAGTCACTACCTTCACCTGTATCATTCAAAAGAATGAGAGTGTGGCCTTATCATAATCGCTTTCTCGTATGCCAGAATGATTGTTTCCAATGACCTCTACTCTCTTCTCTTCCATTTGCCTATCATCTTTCATATCACTCTTAGCCAATGACCTCAAATTTGTTTAGAGAAAATATCATCTTTCAAAGTCTTATTCATCTTCCTCTATACTAGCTATAAGTGAATTCTTACCACAATGGACTCTTTCTTACCATAATGGCACCCAAGTGACCCAATTATAAAAGTTGCAGGGACAGAAAGGAAAGGAAAGAACTAAAACTTTGGTGTATAACATCATACCACATCAGAGAGTGGTTGTCATGGAAAATAATAAAATGTGGCACAGTTGGAGAAACATATGATCTCTAATGGTTTGGGGCATTATTATCTCTGAGAAAGTTTGCCCTCAGTAAAGAAAGCTTGTGTGTGTGTGTGTGTGTGTGTGTGTGTGTGTGTGTGTGTGTGTTACTTCCTTGTGTGGTGGAGAAACAAAGCAAGAATGCAGGAACTCCTTGTCCCACATCTCCCTCTGTTGCTGGGCAGAGGCTCTGCTATGGTGAGAACATGATCTGAGTTTGCTCCCGGAAGACTTCATGCACTGAAATATTATCCCCACTGTGAGGTACTAAGAGGACAGGAATTTAATCCAGCCCCAGCATTTGGAAGTGGGCTTTTGGAAGTTGGTTAGCCTTAGATAATATCAGCAGGGTAAAGCCTCCATTATTGGTCCTTAGTGGCTTTATGAGAAGAAGGAGACCAGAAAACACAGATATATGCATGCATTCTCCCTGTCTCTTGCCACCAGATGGCCTGTCCCAGTAAGAACACCATCACCAGATATCCAGAGCTATGAGCCAAAGAAAATCTCTTGTCTTCATCCCTTCTGCTGCCTGTGGTATTGTTTTATTAGCAACAGAAAAAAATGACTAGCACAGGCCCTATACTGTCAGGCAGGATGATTTCTGAAAAGTGAGGGAGGAACAGCAGGAAAGTTGCCACTGTGTAGTGACCTTAATAGATATGAGGACTGGTAGGGAAGGAGAAGAGGATGTTTTGGAGAAAGTTTAGGAGAAACTGCTAAGTTCAAAACATTTAATACCACTCTACTAGAAGGTGAGGGTGGAGGGGGAGCCTCCATCTTCATACACAAGTTTTTATTTATATGTTAAAGACACCACTCTCGTAGGCTCAGTCACCCCACCTTTGTCAGTATCCCCACTGCAGTAGTTACCCATAAAATTTGCCATATATTCCCCCCTCTCCTTTTTATTTCATATTGAAACAATCAGGCATCTTTCAATGAAAAGACAAGAATAAACAAATGTCTCTCAAGTGTAGTTCAATTTCTGCTCCTTATAAGTAGAAGTTCTAAGAATCCCTTACACCAATGAATCAAGGGAAAGGGAGAGTATCTGAACCAACTGAGCAGTTTTCTTTGCCATCCACCCTCATGTCACCTACTGTCCTAAGGGAGAACATTCAGGTGTGCTTGCACATGTGTTTATATTTGCACATGTACTCACACATTTACTTAGTTTGAATCAGGCAAGGGTTTTCACCCAGGTTGAGAGACTCACTCATTTCTACATTATGGCATATCAGTTTATTTTACACCATTTCAGCCAAATTTTTACTTTTCCACTTAAATAACTCCTACTCAGATCAACTATAGCCTAATGGCCACAAGAAGTGGTCCCTTTTAAAGTTTATCTTGGTTGAGGAGGCCCTATGTTAATCACTGTCTCCCCTGGGGCATCTACTAGGTGTGTTCATGACAATCAAAGCTGGGCAGTGTCACTGTTAAGATGATGGGTTTGATTTCAGTCAGTAGTGGAATTAAAAAGCCTGGCTCATTTTTTCACCATGTCATCTTTTTTAGGTAACATGACCTTTGAGACGCTGTTAATCAATTGAGCTGATAAAATAGCTTTTTTTTTTTTACAGGTTATTATAAAGGTCCAATGAGAAGATATTAAGTGAAATTTAAATCTTACCCACGATACATGTCCAGTGGAAGGTGGAAGTCAGAAGGGAAACTTGGCCCTATAAAGTCATTCACAAATCCACAGCCAGGCGTTAGTGAGGACAGAGGACGACTGCGCATGAGCAGAGGAAGCAGGGCCCACAGTCCCTGGGCTCCAGACTGACAGAGCGGGGACACTGCTTCTCAGCGAGGTGAGTAACAAAGAAACCTCCCTGAAACTTAATACTGAACTGTTAAAAATAAATAAATAAAAAGTAATTTAAAAAATGTATAGAGTTACAGAAAGACCTAAGAATCTAAGAACTAATACTTCGGAGACGCGCCCGCTCCGGCCGCCAGGGGCAGTAGAGCTGAGCAGAGGCCGCAGACAAGCTCTCCAAGGCTGGAGGATAAAAATATTGAAAATAAAGACAAATTGACGTGTGGTCTACTGAGGAAGACCGATTTTAAAACACACAGAGTTGCTAGGAAAGGGTCTCGGTGAAGGAAAATCCCAAGCGGCAAGTCCTCTGCGGGCAGGCGCAGAACAGGCGCAGAACAGCGGGTCGCTGAAAGCCGGCTCCTTGCAGCTTGCACAGCTGCAGAGACCAGGGAAGGGAAATCATAGAAGTAGTTACCAGCTGCTCCAGAAAAAGTTCGCAGAGGCTGCCTGAAGCAGAGACGCTGAAACGGGCACAAAGAACATTTTACCTGGTCCGTTCAGCCCCTGGATCCCAATGGAGAAAACCCCCATAATTGTTGGCAATCCATAAGGGCTACTGGGAACAAGCTCACTGTGGCCATAAAAGCGCATCCATGCAGGTGAAGGTGAAACCTAGTCAGTACCTCCACCCCAAACTGCATTTTATCAGAAGGCCTAAAGGTTCAGAAATCCAGCAAAGATTGGCCATGCCACACCAGTAGGGGTCCAAATCTCAAATACTCACCAACAGAGTTATAAAACCCATTAAAATGCAACTCCCCAAACAGGAAGCTCCAATCTAGAACTCAATATTAACCCCCACTACAGGACTATCCATAGCACTCCCGATACTGGGAGACTGGAAGCTGAGATCTACCACACCGGGGGTCCCCAACTAGGAAAGGAACACAAAGACTGGTCAAAAATGCAGAGTCAAAAATAAATATAAAAAATAGAAATTCACTCCTGCCCATAGATTTGACCACTGCAACCAAAGCTAGACCTCTATCTCTCATTAAGATTTTTAAATTTTATTCATTTTCAGTTTTTCTTTGTTTTTATTTACATTTACCTCCATATTCCCGTTTTTCTCTTTTTAAATGTTAATATTATTTTCAATTGTTTCAAACATCATTTCATCATATTGTATTATTATTCACATTTTTCATTTTGCATGATTTTGTGTGTATGTGATTGTGCATGTATGGTTGTGTATGGTCACACTGCATGGATAGGTTTGGATAGATAGATACTATGATTTACTTACACATTAATAACTCTCTCCTGTATGTGTTAATTATTTAGCCTAAATTACTCAGGCAGGTTCAAGTTGGTTTGATCTTACCTTTGCTGATTTATTAATACCTAGTTTCTTATCTCCTCCTAGCATCACTTCTTTACTTTCTTCCCCAAGTAGTAGCCAAAATTTCTGATGCCTTCCTCTTCTTTATTTTTTTCACTGCCTTCAGTTAATTTTTTATTCCTTCTTCTTTACGGTAATCCTGCCTCTCCTATGATCACTTTTTCAAACAATTCAAAAGAGAGTACTCTTTCCTCTTACTTAAGAAATTGTAATCTCACTAAATAATAGAAATTATATAATTTAGGTAATTTCCACCCACTTAAGTTGTTGTGATTAATACATTGGACAGCATAGTAGACAAGTACTGTCAAATGCCTGATGTAGTTCAATTTCTTTTTGATTATTGGTACAGTTGTTATATGCTCACGCCCACCATTCCTATATAGGTGGCATTTACTGTTAGAAATGTTAAAGTAGACACGAGACGTTTATCTTAAGACTAAATGTCTGTTATTGATATTGGTACCATTTCTGGCTTTCCCCTGTTTTTAAGAGGGACTGGAAAGAGATTGGGACTCTTCAAGATCTCAGAGTAGAAATCCTGCTGCTGAGAGATAGTCACATTTTAAACAAGCAACAATGAATTGCACCCCACACATGATCTAATGCACCTTAGCCTCAATGTTACTCCAACTCAAAAGAATTGAGACAAAAACTGCAAACAAACAACCAGCACTCAAGGAGGAACAGAGAACCTCAGGTCCCATTCATTGCCATTTACTAATATGTTCAAAAAGAAATACCAAAACAAATAAAATAATTACACATAAAAGAATATGTGTAAAAAATAAGAAGAGGCACTATCTTAATTGATGAACAAGCCCACAACCTCTGAAACCATGAGAAAACAGGCAAACAAATGTTCAACCAAATTTATAATCCCAAAAAAGGATCCCATTAATTGTGAAGTGAACAAAATCTTGGAGAAAGATTGTAGAAAACTCATTATGAAAATTATCAATGAATGAAAAGATGATCCAAGGAATAAATTAAGAGAGCAAATGCAGGAGATGAAAAACCATTTCAATAAAGAGATAGAAACATTGAAAATAAACCAATTAGAACACCTAGAAATGAAAGACAACCAACCAAATTGGAAATTCACTTGAAAACATCACTAACATATTAGATTGTGGAGAAAAGAAGAACTCAAACTCTCCCTATTTTCTGACAACATGATTCTATATTAGAAGACACCCTCAAAAAATCCACCAGAAAACTAGAACTCATAAATGAATTCAGCAAGGTAGTAGGACATAAAGTTAACACACATAAAGCGATTGCATTCCTATATATCCGTGATGAATCAACTGAAAGAGAAATTAGGAAAACAATCAATCACATTCCAAATACCCTAGAAAAAATATTTGAGGGTCAATCTAAAAGAATAGATGAAAGACCTCTTGGATGAAAACTATAAAACACTAAAGAAAGAAATTGAAGAAGACCTTAGAAAATGGAAAGTTCTTGGATAGGAAGATGGAATATCTCCCATATAATTGAATGAGCAGAATTAATATTGTTAAAATGGTCAGACTACCAAAAGTGCTATAATACAATTCCTAATGAAATCCAAATTGTGTTCTTCATAGAAATAGAAAAAGCAGTCATAAAATTCATTTGGAAAAATCAGAGGCCCAGAATAGACAAAGCAATCCACAGTGAGAAAGTTGAAGCAGAAGGCATCACAATAACGGACTTTATTATACTACAGAGCTACAGTAAAAAAAAGAGAATGTTATTGGCATCAAAAGAGACTCAAAGACCAATGGTGCAAAATAGAAGACACAGAGACAAACTCACATAAATACAGTTATCTCATATTAGACAAAGGTGCCATAATCCTGCATTGGAGAAAAGATAGCCTCTTCAACATGTGGTGGTTGGGAAACTGGAAGTCCATATGTAGCAAAATAAAATTAAACCCCAATCTCTCACCCTACACAAAACTCACCTCTAAGTGGATTGAGGACCTAGGCATTAGATCAGAGACCCTGCGCCTACTAAAGTCAACATAGGCACAAATCTCCATGATGGTGGCTTAGGAACCAAATTCATCAACAAGAGTCCTGAAGCACTAAAAAAGTAAAATCAAGAATCAATAAATGGGATGGTAACAAACCAGAAAAACTTTTCACAGCAAAGGAAACAATCAAGAATGTTAACAAATAGTCTACAGAATGGGAGAAAATCTTTGCCACCTGAACCTCAGATAGAGCATTAATCTCCCTGATATGTAAAGAATTCAAAAACTTAACACCAAAAAAAAAAAAATAAACAAATTAACAAGTTGGCAAAGGAACTAAATAGGCACTTCACAGAATAAGAAATACTTTTGGTCAACAAGTATATAAAGAAATATTCAATAAATGTTCAAACCACATTCACAAATACATCAAGACAATAATATACCATGATCAAGTGGGTTTCATCATAGGGATGCAAGTTGTATCAACCTATGCAAATCAATATGTTTATCATCTAAAGATAACTAAGGGCAAGAATCACATGATTATCTCAATAGATGTGGAAAAGATCTTTGATAAATTCCAGTACCCATTCCTTTTAAAAATACTGGGGAAGGAAAGGATGGAAAGAATTTACTTCAGTATCCTAAAGATCATTTGTGACAAACCCAAAGCCAAAAACGTACTGAATGGGAAAGGGAAAAAAAATCATGTCTTCTAAAATCAGGAATAAGACTGTCCACTCTCACTATTCCATTCAATATTGTCCTTGAAACATTATCCAGATCAGGCAAAAGAAGGAATTTAAAGACATGCAAATTAGAAAAGAGGAAGTCAAACTATTTTATTTGCTGATGATTTGAACATATGTCTTGAAGACTTGTCGACCATATAAATGAGTTCAGTAAAATAGCAGGATACAAGATCAACACCCATAAATCAATAACTTTTCTTACTCCAACAGAGATTCAACACAGGAAGAAATCAGGAAAACTATCCCATCACAGTAATATAAAAAGAAAAAATAAAAACAAAACTTAGGAATTCATTTAATTAAGGAGGTAATAATTTAAGGAGGTATAATGAAAATTACAGAACACCAAAGAAAGAAATCAAAGAGACCTTAGAGAAATTGAAAGGCCTCCTATGTTCTTGGATAGGCAGAATTAATATTGTCAAAAGGGCCATACAACCAAAAGTAATACATAGATTCGATGCAATCCCCATCAAAATACCAGTGACATTCTTCACAGAATTAGAAAAAATAATCATTAAATTCATTTGGAGGAATACGGAACCCAGAATAGGCAAGGCGATACAGGAGGCATCACAATACCTGATCTGAAATTATATTACAAAGCTATAGTAACAAAACAGCATGGTATTGGCATCAAAATAGACATGAAGACCAATGGAACAAAATAGAAGACAGAGAGAAATCCACATGCATACAGCCATATAAAGAATTTTAAAAAATTAGCTCATAACAACAAATAACACAATATATAGGCAAAAGGATTAAACAGAAACTTCTCAAAAGAAACACAAATAGACAACAACTAAATGAAGAAATGTTCAACATTGCTAGCAATCAGTGAAATGCAAATCAAAATTACACTAAGATTTTATCTCCCTCTAGTAGGAATGATGATGATCAAGAGTACAAACAATAAAAAATGCTGAAAAAGATGTTTGGGAAAACTGTAGACTAGTATAACCATTGTTGATGCGACTGTAGACTTTACACTTTACACTCTAGAAAGCAGTATAGAGATTTCTCAAAAAAAAAAAAAAAAACTGGGAATGGAACCACCATACAACCCAGCCATCCCACTCTTTGGTATTTTCTCAAAAGAACTAAAATCAGCCAATACAGCCACCTTGATGTGTACAGCAGCAAAATTCAAAATAGATAAATTATGGAATCAATGCAGATGAACAGATAAAAAGATTGTGGTATATATACACGATGGAATTTTACTCAGCCATAAAGAATAATCATGGCATTTTCTGGTAAATGAATGGAAATGTGAAACCTCATGCTAAGTGAAGTAAGCCAGACTCAGAAATTGAAAGGTCAAATGTTTTCTCTTACATGTGGAAACTAGAGTAAAATTAAGGAAAGGAGGAAGGAAGGATAGGTATCATAAAGATACATGGAAGAAGATCTATAGTGTAGAAGGAGGAGATGGAAAGGCAGAGTGGAGGGATAAGAAAGGGGAGGCAATGCAGAATTGATTCTTCAAAAATTTATATGAAGTATATATGAGTATGCCACAGTAAATTTCACCTTTATGCAGAAGTAAAAAGAACCAATCAAACTATAAATAAATAGATGAGCAAAAGAAAATCTAGCAGAGTAGAGAAAAGAGAACAGGGGAGAGGAGGAAGGATGGAAGGGAAAAAGGAGAGAGCATGAACTGAAATGGATATTTTACACATGAGTGATTCTGTCAGGATGAACCCAACAGCTGTGTATTACTATAATACTCTAATAAAAGCCAAAAAATAAAAAAATCCATAATGATAGAATGCTTCCAGCTAGTTGCTGCCCCATTTGAAACACATGGCTTTATCAAAAGTAGGGACAGAAAATGGTCATGGGACATTCCAATACTTTAACCAGAAGCATGCATAGGAGTATGTACAAGATCCTTAACTCCTCCCAGGGTTGTCAACCCAAAGTCATCCATTCATATTCAGAGGAAGGTTTGGGATCTTTCAGTGATTTATGCGAGGTCTACAGAGGTATGTGTTTGACTCATATTTGAGAGAACCAGTTAATTTTTAATAAAAGAAGAAATGCACTTCATTAAATATTTGTAATGACAGAATAAGAGTAAGATAAGCTCAATAAATATTCCAACTTAAAAAGAAGGAGAAAATGCATAGTAGTTACTGAATTGAAGCAGATTTTGACATCCTGCTGGGCAGATATTTTGTATATACCTTGATTACTCTAACTCTGGTTCCTGAAGAAATCTACCTGTTCATTATTCTCCATGGCTCTTGCTGAATTTGGGCGGGGCGGGGGTGAGTTTTCATTTATTTTAGCCTCCTTGATAAGGTGAAAAGTAGATGAAGTGTTCAGTATGCCTCTTCTACTCTATACTTCCTTATGTCCCAGGATAACATCCTATTTGCTATTGTAATCCTAGCACTTAGCCAAATGTCAGACACTAGTGAGTGTGAAGAGTTTTTCTCATCAAAAAAAAAAAAAATGTAAAACTTATAAGAGTGTTTACTTACTGAGTTCTGTTCAAAACATTTCTAAAATACTCTGAAGTTCCAGGTCTAGTAACGGTGTGTGAAGGATTCATTTCAAGAACAAAATTTGAGAACTTTAAATGTGTAGAACTGAGGCATCAGAAGCCTATCTAGGTAGAAATACATATTGAGAGAGAGACTTGAAATTGAGGTTAAATCACCAAGTGAAGTGATACTTGTAATGACAGTGGGTGTATAGAACTGCCGATGTTATCAAACTTTACACAAGCTGCTGGTTCAGACATATTGTCAAGTGAAACAGATGCTTGTGCTTGCTATTAGCACTAAAACTTGTTAACCATTCAAAAATAAAATGTGATTTGTCTTTATTAAAAATGATGAAGTACCCTTGAGGATAGCTTCATCCGATACATAATATTTATGGAAAAAAATGATTTATCCTTAGCATCCTCTGATTAGCACCACTTGACTAGGTTCACTCCCTCATTGGCATTGTGAGTACTTATGCTGAAGCTAATTTGTGCTTGTTTGTATATTGCTTGGTAAAGTATTTTAAAACTAGGCGTGTATGTGTACTAGCCACCCAAAACTAATTTTTAATTTCTAAGATTATATTTTCTGTCCTTCTTAACTTTCATCCCATTTTTAAATTTTGCAAATACTATGCTGATAGGGCTTTACTAGATGTCAAGCACTGTTCTATGTTCTTGGATGATTTTATGGCATGTAGCTTTTGTAATAATTTTAAGGGATAGGAAAATAACTTCCTCCTTCTGATTAACAGATAAATAAATTAAGGCATGGGGTGATTAAGGAATTTGTCCAGTAATGCAGCTACTAAGTGATCTATCCAGAATTCAAGCACAAGCAGTGTTTATTTCTGCCCATGTTCTTAAAAGCTATTCTCTGTATACTTTCTGCATGTTGGAATGACCAACACTGAAAGATCTTAAGAATCCTAAAGAGACAAAGAATAGCTATTTATGTTCTACCCTTGAAGAAGAACATCCTTTTACCATTCCATAATTCAGAGCAGTGTTCTCTTTCCAAAGATAAATTCCCAAAACATTGTATCTCAAATTTACATAATCCATTAAAATGCACAGAAAAAGTATCTTATTGGTATACAGATAGTGATATTACTGCCCTCACTTCTTGTTAAATTATATAATAACCATGTTTATATTTTTAAATTTTAATCTATGAAATAATCTCATTTTTAAAAAACATTTAAAAAAATACAATGAGTTCCCATATATACCTTTTTACAGTGTCTCCTAATTGTAAAATATTTCATAAAATAGTATAATTATAAAAACTAAAAAGTAATGTTGATTGTCATAATACTCTTAATTAAACTATCAACTTTATTCATATTTCTCAGGTTTTTCCACCAATAGTCTCATTTTATTGTTTCAATTTCCCATCTAGGATCAGGCACCACATTTCACTATTAAGCCCCCTTAATCTCTTCCAATCACTGCATATTGCACAGACTTTTCTTTGGTGACTTTTCTTTGGTGACTTTCTTTGGTGACTTGAACACTTTTTAAGAGTAATAGGCCAGTTAACTTGAGGCATACCTTTTAATGTGGATTGGTTTGAACATGTTCTCAAAGCATATTATTGAAGCAGAATACTCATTTTTAACAAGAGTATGCAGAAGTGATGTACTCTTTGCATTGTCTCATGTTGAGATGTACATAATGTCAATTTATCTTATTACTGGTGAAGTTATCCAATCGATGGGAGTAAAGTGATTCTGGCCAAGTTCTCTGACTGAAAATATACTAATTTCACCCTTTTAATGAGTAAATGATTTGAGATTATGCAAGTGAATTGTTTCTTCTCAAACTTGGGCTTGTTATTTTGCATCTATTGTATCTACCCCAAACAATCAGTAATCTGGTGCTATAATGGTGACTTCTTATTCCCTTCATCCTTCTTTATTAGATGGAATTCTTTTTATTTATTTATTTTATTTTTTTAAAGAGAGAGTGAGAGAGGAGAGAGAGAGAGAGAGAGAGAGAGAGAGAGAGAATTTTTAATATTTATTTTTTAGTTGGCGTACACAACATCTTTGTTGGTATGTGGTGCTGAGGATTGAACCCGGGCCGCACGCATGCCAGGCAGCGTGCTACCACTTGAGCCACATCCCTGGCCCCTCTTTTTTATTTTTTAATCTTTAATTTTTTTTGTATTTGTAGAGGACAGTGTGCCTTTATTTTTATTTGTTTATTTTTCTATGGTGCTGAGGATTAAATCCAGGACCTCACATTTGCTAGGCAAGTGCTCTGTCATCAAGCCCCAGCCCCAGCCCCAGGTGGAATTCTTTATAAGAAAGAATTAGGTCTTACCCCTTATTTATTTTTCATTTAATAATTGATTTTGCTAGGTAATTTTTAATCTTTATTTTGGGGGGAGTCATTACATATTACTATTGTTTTATTTTATGTTCCAAAATAGCCTAGGACATTGGCAGCCCTTTCAGTTTGGTCCCATACTCATTTAATGCTCCCACCCCATCCTTACATATGAGCACACAAGTGCTCTAGGCTCACCTGCTCATCTTTCCCCTTAAACATACCACATCTTCAAAATGGTTTTCAGTAGCAGTTGAGACTTAGACTCTGAGATCTGTGAGAATGAATGTGTATTGCCACTGAGGTCCCAATGCTTCTAGGCTTTCTGCTGGACAACACTTATGAAATATACCTGTGTATAGTACTCTATGCTCATGCACATTTCCATATTTATTTTATATTTAACCAGGTATCTACCAACTATTTTTTAAAAACATTGAGTAGAAAAATTCTAATCAAATATCAAGGTTTCACTCTAGCCTTTCTTATATATAATACATTTTTCCAACAGCAAGAATTCTGGCTCTGATTTGTACAGTGTATTTACTTAGGTGTTCAGTCTACCACCCTAGCAACTCTTGGTTTTAGAATTGCTAACTCATAATCCTGCAAGAAATTATTTCAGTACTTGAGTAGAGAATCTGTGTATAGTACATTGTCTTTAGCCTTATATTACCAAAATGAAATAATGTTTTCCAAATCTGTGCCGTTAAATTTTAGTATGAGCCTCTTCAGTGCTTCTTCATTCATTTGTTATATAGTGAGTGCTTTTGCCATACTTCATTTTGGGTTTTCCCTATATCCTACTGTATTTTTAGAAATTTTACATGCATTAAAATTGCTGTGTAATATACTATTCTATTAGCTCCCACAATTGCATGAAGTTGTATATCTACAGGAAGGTTTTGACACAGCACAGTCACATCAATCTTGTAAAGATTCCTGTGCTACCCCTTTGTAGTCTGTCACCTTGTCAACTCCAATTTTGGATGTTACTGGTGCGTTTTATAATTTTGTTGCTAAGATAGTGATGATCAAAGGCTCAAAGCTTTGAGGTGGAACACTGTTTTGACAGTCATTCATGAAATGATGACCAATATGCACTAGAACAATCAAATTCTATGAGCATATAAGAATCTGAACTCTGTTTAATTAATATGTGCTTCTCCTGATGTGCATGAAATGAGAAGATTCTTGATGTATCTGAGCCAATCAATATTTGGAGCAGCTGCAGCCCTGAGACATAGAACACTTAGAATGACACAGTCCTTGATTCAAAGATAGACAAGCCAATCCTAGATGAGAGAGATTGCAAAAGCTCATCCTGTTTATGTAAAAGTCCCTAATACTTTGCAAATTCATTACTTTAGAAATTTTTATCTCACTATGGTTTTGCTCAGAACTTTATTCCATAAACCTACATTAGAATAGGACTTGGGGTATTACTTGAGGATGTTAGAAAAGGTGTAGCTTCCTTTGCATTATTGGAGGAGAAATAGGAAGACATACCGACTCATGAGAACATTTAAAAATGCTTCTTCTCTGGCATTGAGAACTATTAGGGTTAATTTATTTTTTAATTGATGAAGTCGATAAGACTTAGGGCCCTTGGTATTGAAGAAATGATTACAAGTCATTAAAGTGAAGTGGAGAAGCAGAGTTCTGAAATAATTAAAACTGAAATGAAGACTCCTGCCATAATTTCTCCCTCTGATCCTCACTAAGGAGATAAGCAATTGTCTGTATTTTTCTTTCTCCTCACCTGCCTCTCCAAAGATAGCAGGTTCTCTCATCACAATTGTATTTCACAGGAAGGGTGTGAAGATAAGTGAGTTGCCATTTATAAAACACTTTAAAGTCAGAGGTGCTATACTTGATGATAGTGAGAAAGTAGAAGGAAAATAGGTGACAACTTGCTGAAAAAAATCTGTCATTGTCCATTTATGGATAGCTTCAGAGTGGCTAATAGTAAAATCTTTACCTGGAGCTATAAAGGTTTATTTGCACAAAGTGGCATGCTGAGTACTGCATAACACATGCTAAACATCTTTTATATCACTTTTTCAAAATTGCAACAGAATGCAAAGGAAAATAAACAAGGCAATGCTGTGATGCTGTCATATCCATAACAGCTGAGAGCAAATTATTCAATCCCAAATAAATGTTCCATACAAAAAAGAAATTTGAACACACAGATCAAATTTTCTACGTGTATTGAAAACTTCAGAGGGTCTCAATGTGGCTTTTGTTCATTAAGATTCATATCTTTAATACCTCTATTATCCATTGCATCTTCTAACTTACCAGAGAGAACTAAGACATGACTCCTGCTTTTATTTTTTTTTTTATGACAGTCTGATCTGTTTGCCTCTATGTCTTCATAAGTTCTAGGGCCTCTTCTTATTATTAATATGTAGATCTGTAATTAATCCTAAATGACATCCTTGCTTTCAACCATATCTAACACCCTGTATCATGGTTGTCTAGATAAATAGAACCAATGGAATATAAATATATAGAGAAGGAACTTATAAGGAATTGGCTCCTATATTATGGAAGCTGAGAAGTCCTAATACTTACCACCAGCAAGCCAGAGACTCAGGAAGCCCGTGATATGATGCAGTCTGAGTCTGAAAGCCTGAGAAGCACAAGAGCATGTGATTTAGACTGCTCTCTGAGAAAGAAGATGAGGTGAGATGTCCTAGCTCAAACAGATTCTCCCTTCTTCCACCAGTCTTCTGTCTTCTATTCAGATGCTTAGTGAATCAGATGATTGCCAAAAACATGGCCATCCACCTTACTGAGTCCACTAATTCTAATGGCAATCTCATTCAGACACAGCCTCAGAGACACTCCAGAAAGTGATGCTTAATCTGAGTACCTGGTAGTCATAACATTAGAGTTGTCATAATGTCCAGTTGTCATAACATTAACAATCACACACCTTCAATCTTGTAACTCATCCTAAGAATGGAAACCAGAATTCCATTGGTCCCTACACACATGCCACACGCACATACTCCTACTATTTAGCATTTCCACAAAATGGCCATGCTGAGACTTTTCAATAAATAGGATCAAACCTAGGAACCTTATCGTTGTAGCATAATTTATTCTGTCCTGCTCATTTATCTCAGAAGCTTGATCTTACCCCTTTCCCACTGTGTGGGCAAATTTTTTCAATAGTGAAAATTCTTCTTTTCCAAAATAACATTTCCAAAGTTTGCATTTCCAAATTAGCATTATCATATTTGCACTGACCGTCTTCGTCTCCATAGTGTTATTTACCTATGTATGTATGTGTGTAAAAAAAAGATTCTTATTGTAATCAGATGGGGACAAAAATTAGGAAATCCATCAGGACCTTTAGGCTTCCTTGTTTATTTCTGCAGCATCCCAAACTCTGCTATTTTACTTACTGAACTGCACTGAAGTTATTGAAGTATATACATATGTATGTTTGTACTCATGTTTGTACTCCTCTGTCTTGCTCCTGTGAGCTGTTTAAAGTTAGGGTAGTTTATCTCATTTGTGGCCCTTGGAGCCTCCGCAGGTGCCTGCACATAATTCATACTAATAAATATTGAAGAAAGAAAAAGATAAAAGAGATGAAAGAGAAAGTAAGAGAAACAGGAAGAAAATGGGAAAGAGAAAGAAAGAAAGGGACAGGAAGGAAGAAGGGGAACATGTTCAAGGAAGAAGGGAGGAAAAAAGGCGGGTGAAGGAAGATTGGGAAATATATGCCTTTTATGGCTTTGCAACTGTTAATAGAAAATGCATTTTTTCCTGGGAAACACTATTACTATAATACCCCTAACTGGAGTTAGACTACAGTTTAGTTCACAAAATTCATAAAATGTTTCCTAATTTAAAAATAGTGTATGGGGATCTGGGGTGTGGTTCAGTGGTAGAGCGCTCACCTAGCATGCATGAAGCACTGGGTTCAATCCTCAGAACCACATAAAAACAAACTAATGTGTCCACCTTAAAAAAAAAAACTAAAAAAATACATAAATAAATATTTTAAAAATAGCATATGACATTTAAATTATAACATTTTAATTATTGACAGTGTGCAGAAATGTGTTCTGAAATATAACTGCTTTACAAAAGTATTATTTACAACATTACAGTAAAGAAGTCTGTTCTGAGCATGAGCTATATGATTAACCAAAGGAATTTTGGAGTGCACCTTATTTGTAAATTGCATGAGGAATATAACACATGAAAGCAGTTTTTCCTCATAAGAAAGAAACTGAGGATGACACTTAGGTCCAAGGTTTAGATATACAGTTGGTTAGAAATTTAAGAATGGTAAGATGCTATCAGGAGCCTTGAGAGAAATTCTTAGTTTAGTGCATACAAAGATCATTCTTTTCCACAAGGGACCACATTTTCCATGCATTGTAATATTTAACCATGTGTTTTGTTGTTGAGTTTGGAAATAAACTGCTTAACATAATGAAATTATAAACCAATATCTTACATCTATCCTCTTAGGCTTTATGAAATTCTAAGAGTGAATATACTTCTCAAATCTGAAGTACATAAAAATATATAAAACACATAGATGTAAATATATTTTATATAAAAGCATACATATTTAGTTTCTATATTTAGTTTTTGTTATCACTGGTGATATCAGTGTCCTAATAGAAAATTGTACCTCAAATACATGAAATATGAAATGGTAGGATCTTAAGTTTGATATTTATTACCAGTTTCTGAACCTGATTTCAGTAGTCATGTTCCCTGTGTGTCCAGGAATACCTTAAATGAGACAGCAATCTAGCTCATGGAACTTGTTTTTTTAAACTCAATATTATTGTATCTCTTGCATTGAAAGTGTATGTAGGTCTTCCAGATGAAACCAAAATTAATTCTGGGTAAAGATCAATAAGAAAGATAGCACTTTCTCTCATGTAACAGGTCACAGTTCTCGGGTTTTAAGTCCCTGTCATCACGTTTACTTGTAAGAAGTGAGGAATCTAGCTAGCCTACTATAGCAATCTTTCCATTATTATGTGGAATCTGCTCACATGATTATGGAAACTGACATGTCCCATGTTTGGCTGTCTATAAACTGGAGACCCAGAAAAGAGGGTGGAGTCGTTTCGTGTGAGTTTGAGGGTTTGATGGTCCATAGAGAAAGTCTCAGTCTGAGGTCAGAAGAAATCTGTGTCACAGCTCAATAGTCAGAAGGCAGATTCTTTCTTTTTCCTCCTTTGATCTTTTCAAGCCTCAAGTGGATCAGATGACACACCCCCGTGGAGGAGACCTCTCTGCTTTACAGGGACCACTGATTCAAATGCTGGTTTAATTGGTAAACACTCTCACTGGAACACCCAGAAATAAGTTTAGCTAAACCTCTGGGTACTAATTATACCTGCTTTCCAAAGGAGGCCACAGTCTGAATGATGTAATGTAGGTTAAGTTGTTAACATGATGTTGTCAGCTTTTTCACTGCTGTGACTAAAAGTTTATTTGAAGGCTCACAGTTTCAGAGCTCTCAGTCCATAGACAGCTCCATTCCTCAGGGCTCAAAGTGAGGCTGAACATCATGGAAGAAGTGAGTGGCAGAGGGGAGTTGCTCACATGATGATCAGAGCAGGAAGATAGAGAGAGAGAGAGAGAGAGAGAGAGAGAGAGAGAGAGAGAGAGAGAGAGAGAGAGAGGAGAGAGATTGATTCTACTTGCCAGATACCAAACATATATACCAAAGCCACACCCCCAATGCCCACCTCCTCCAGCCACACCCTACCTGTCTTCACTTACTGTTCACTTAATCCCTATCAATGGATTAATTAACGGATTAAATTAAGGCTTTCATAACCCAATCATTTCACTCTAAACCTTCTCGCATTGTCTCATGCATGAGCTTTTGGGGGACACTTCACATCTAAACAATAACAACAAAACATTTTTGAGGTTTGAAGTTTGAACTCAGGGTGCTATACCATTGAGCTATATCAGCTTTAATATCATCATCATCATAATTTTAAATTTTGAGATAGGTTGTTGCTTAGGGTCTTGCTATGTTGCTTAGAGCCTCACTAAATACTGAGACTGGTTTTGAACTTGAGATCCTCCTGCCTCAGCCTCCTGAGTTGCTGAAATTACAGGTGTGAGCTATCATGCCCAGCAGACCAACATATAAATTTTTGAAAGAATTCAGCCAATTAGAGGAGTCTATAATGGGTAGCTATTCAACTCTGTTATTATTCAAAGAAAGAAGAGAAAAAAGAAAAAAGAAAGAAATGAAGGAAATAGATAAGAAGAAGAGGAGAAATGGGTTAAGCAAAGTATTTCCTCTGATTTCAAGCTTTAGGTGTATCAGGATAAAGATGTGGGTGGGAGGGCAGAGCTCTACCATAGATTTGGTGGATTTACTTCTGTGCTTTCTAATTTTGGAAGATGCACTTCCCTCCCTTTCAGATTTCTTTCCCTCTGCATTGTTATGACCAGCATGACAAAGGAGGTCTTTGCTTTTAAATCAGGCTCCTAAAGACAGAGACTGTCTCTTCAATTGTTTAAATCACGCTTACTACTTTAACATTCTTCGATTTTCCAATATTATTATTTATTATTATTTTTCCTTCCACTTGAGCTTTCCACAACCAACATAAACTAACATTTATTGATTATTCAGTGGCTAAAAGTTTCTGCACCAAATAGTATAGAAACATAATATAGTAGCTAATCTTAATCAAATCTCAATGATTTTACTAACTAAAGCAAAGCTTTAGTACCAATAAAATGTGTGCAACCACAGAACTTATATAAGTGATTATTGAGGTCACATAATATTTCTTTAAATAACTCTTGGTTTTTGTTATTTTTGTTTTCTTTCAGGTTTCTAGACTGTTGTCCTGAATGTTACATCAGATAAGATAAATTATCATTGCCTTCTAGACATGGTCTAATAAAAGGGGATGGTATCAATTTTGGAAGACAATCAATACACTGACATTTTTCAAGAGTGATGTTTCACAAAAATTTAAGACCTAAATAAATAAACAAATTTTAACATGTGCTAGCACCTCTCTGATTTAAGAATGATTTTTCTAAATACTCCCCAATGAGTTTATTTTAATTAGTAGCACACTAGAAATAGAAGGGTATTGAAGACCTTCCCAAGACTCTAGTAGAAGAAAATCATTGATTTGTTTTCTCTATCCTTGGAGACATACAACCAAGGGATGTTTAAAAAACAAAAAGTTAAACAAAAGAAAAATTTAAAATACTAGTTTAGTTTATTCTATTAACAACAGTTTGCATTCTTTGTGCAGATAGAAATCAGATTGACAAAGATCACTGTAGACATCCTAAGCAATACACTTTCAACATTTTATTTTAATATTACAATATATATTTTCTGTTCACTCCAGGAAAGGAAACACAATCTCTTTTGGAACTTGTCACTGTGGCCTTCAACTTGAATAGTCCAACTTGCCTATACACTGTCAGTGAAGTGCTTGCTTTGTTAACTAATTCAGCAGAATTAGGGCACAGTCATGAGAAGTGAGAAGCCAAACCTGATTAACTTTTCTTAGAGCCAGTGTTACTCACCTCCTGGGGGCCTCTTTTAAAATGGAATCTGGGAGTAGGGGAACAACAGCATTCAGAATATAATTCCACTACCTTTGTTTCTGATTTTTATCACCATCACCATCACTTCTTAACACATTTCACTTTTTTTCACTCCCATAAAACTCCAGTGTATGAGATCATGAGATTAAAAAAAAGGTAAGGAAACAAAGGGCTATTTTTTTGGTCATTCTCTGTTTGACAGCCACTTGAGTGCTTTATGTTTATATCAGAATATATAAAGCCAACTTCCTATTCAGGTTTTGGGGGACAGTGACAGTTTTTGCCATTGTGCTGCATGCTTTTCTGAGCTTCTGTTTCACATTTACACATTTCTTCAGGGGTGTGAATAGCCTTGGGTGTCAGAGGAAGTGACATTCCCATCTGTTGTTTATGTTGGCTTTTAAATAGTTTTACCTGATGCCTTCAACAGTCCTTCCAGGACCTTCTTTATCCATGTAGAAAACCTGGTCATGGTTATTTGGTGCAGATGCACTATGTAGGAAACTGAAGTAGAAGATGATGAACTATTTATTTCTCTGAAATTTAGATGTAGGAAGTAAACTAAGCAGTAGTTAGGAGGACTTCCAAAATCGAAGGATTGTATAAGCCTTTAAGCCCTAATGAGGTAGCCATTAGTATGGAAGCTGACTGAGCAACTCCTCTGGTAGGAAATATCACAGCTTCCTTTAAATGAATTTCAATAATTATTTGACCATACTCCCAGAGCCAAGATTAATCCTCAGACCATCAAATTCATATTTCTTAACCAAGTTCACCTACCTCTTCAGAGCATTAAGCCCAGAATCACAAGGGCCTGCATGCTTGAGACCAGAAATATTCTGTCTGTAGGTCATTTAATTTAGCATCTTAATCACTTTTTGGAAAGGCTTCCTGGATCTGGCTCAGAGATCCCACAGTGACCTAGACAAGTGCTCAATAATTAGAAAAAAAGAACAGAATGGAAAACTAATACCCTTGAATGAAATTGTTACAAGCTTTTATGAAAGAGAAGTCAAGGTCACCCTAAAGGCATCAAGTATAGAAACTGTATCAGGAGAAGGAGGTTGAGGAATCACTAAGCAATTGTTTATAGACAGGAGCAACTGCTTCCATTTTTTCAAACGCTTTCAGGATAAGTGAGTAATTGTTCATTTTCATTTGCAAATACCTAGATCAAGTGATCAAAACAGAGATCAAATGACTGATTTCATAAGGCAAAGTAATTCTATAATTTAAAAATAGTATAAAAGAACATTCCACACAACTGAAACTTACATAAATATTTAATCTATACTTTATAGATCCTACATTTATATTTATTTTTATGCATTTAGGTTTTTTTTTTCTTAAAAATCTGATATAATTTTCTAGCCCGGTACTGTTTGAGTATCTAATTGACATTCCTAATAGACACACTGAGCTGACATAGTTTGAAAATAAAAGCCCAACTTGTATTGAACAAGATTTTACATCCAAATAATCAATGTTCTTTCCTGCAAATTAAAAGAAGGAATAGAGAAAGTTGGGTTTATGGCTCTTAATAATATATTTTTGTAAAATAATAGTGAGAAAAAAATCTATTTATTAAGTCCACACTGGTCACAGTAACTTCTGCAAATACTCAGTGCTCACTCTGGAAAGAGCAAGGTGGCTTTCCACTTTGGCATCCATTCCATGAATTGCTTCATCTCTGAAGACAGCTTTTTCACCACTGTACCAAAAGACCTGACAAGAACAATTATGGAGGAAAAGTTGATTTGGGTGCTCATGGTTTCAGAGGCCTTAGACCATAGATGGATGATCCATTTTGCGGGGCAGAACATCATGGGGGAAGAAAGTGGGGGAGGAAAGTGGCCCAAGATGGGGTACCAGGAAACAGAGAGAGAAAGAGCTCCTCTGAATAAGGACAAAATACATTACCCAAGGGCATGTCCCCAACTACCTACCTTCTCCAGCCATTCCTTACAGGCCTATAGTTAGTCCCTATCACAAGACTAATGTACAGATTAGATTCAGGCTTTGACAACCCAATCTTTTCACCTCCACACTTTCTTGCATTGTTCCACACATGAGCTTTTGGGGAATACCTCTAATATCTATACCATAATGACAAGTAAGATTTTTCCCATGGTCTCCTGAATTCTTAAAGGTTTGGAATAGAGTTCTGATGTTCTGAGGCAACATTTCAGAACTATAAGCAGGGCAGAGCCTCCTACTAATATTAATGGTAGCAATGTTTATATTTCAAAAAGATACCCATGCCTGATTATGGTCTTCTTATGCGGTAGCCTCCTTGAGTAGTAATTCACATCAAGCTATGTTGGTCACTTCCACTCACTGGTATCCATTTATTCATTAGACGTTTGTTAAATATCCCAAACTATACTACAACATGCAGATGGAATTGCTCATGAGACTCTCATAAGATCATTCAAAGATTGAACTGAAGGCCAAAACATTAACAAAACCACAAAATGTTGGAAAATAAATCATGGTATATATGGACATATTCTGTTTTTAAACTAACTTACCAAAAGGAATTATTTAAAAGATTGAAATAGGTCCATATTATTGCAAACAGAGATAAGAAGTCAGCACAAAATAGCAGTGCATCCATAATAGACCTAGGGAATAGGCTAAATTTTATAATAAAGGTAATATTTAAAGTTGCTAAGAAATTCAATTAATGAGCTATTTCCTTTCCACTAGGAGAAAAATATTAAAAACCATAATATTTTATATATACACACCTACATAAATATGAATAAAAGCGATGTCCTGAAAGATCAAAGATCTGGGACAAAAGCAGAGTAAACTTTAAAGTAATGTTTTAGGATCTTTTGAAGCAAGTCCCATAGAGGGAAAGGTTGCCAGACAAAAGAATATGTTAAAAAACTTAAACTCATGTATAACATAATATACCATGAGAAAGCTTTTAAGAACTCAACAGCATAATGGGAGAAATATTTGAAATACAGAAAAAATAAAATATTAATTTTATTTAAGGCAAAATCTTCTATAAGCTGACTGTTAAAATGAGAGGCCAATCTGTAAAACATTAGCAACTATTACATAGTAGAAAATAACTACATCAGATAGCCAATACATATATAAAAAAGTGATCATCTTTATTAATACCCAGGAATGAAGATAATTTTCACAATATGATCATCAATAACAAAGAAGTATGGTGCAGATTCAAGAATATGGATGTGAATTCTCATTTGTTGGAGGTGAGAAAAGTTTTTGAATGATTTTGATAGCGATTGTCAGTATCGGTAAATTTATAAAAGTACACAACCCTTGACTCACCAACCCATTCAAAAACAGTGGTTCAAATATTGTTTAAAATTAAGTGTTAACAACATCAATGTTCATCACCAATAGTGAGGTTATATATGTTTTGGAAAATCCCCAAACTGATGATCAGAATGTACTGTGATTAGAAAGCTGGGTGGAAAGCAGTTTAGGCCACTTTATCATGTAAACACACAACAGAGGAACAGGAAGACAGACACTTGTGATTGGCAGAAGGTGTCTCCCTGTGAAGGATGAGGGGAGAATACTGGGTTTGGTAGCACTTTAATGTTCACACTCTGGCATAGAAAATTATTAATTGCATTTGACAAACCAAGAATTGAATTTTAGTTTGGGATACAGAAACTGTATTGTAGCATATTGGAGAATGAAGAGGAATCAAGTAATTGGTAAAAACAGAGACATTCTTCTTGTTGGTACTTTGGATTGGACTCAGGGGCACTCAACCACTGAGTAACATCCCTCGCTCTGTTTTGTATTTTATTTAGAGACAGAGTCTCACTGAGTTGCGTAGGGCCTGACCTTTGTTGTGGCTGCCTTTGATCTCAGAATCCTCCTGTTTCAGCCTCCCAAGCCACTGTGATTTCAGGCATGTACCACCTCATCCAGAGACATTCTTTTAAAAAGTTTATTTGTAAAGGCGATAATGACCAATGAGGACAGTGACTAATAGATAGTATTGATGTTTAAAGCAAATCAGTACATGATTGATGTGTTTGTTTAGCTTGTGTTCTAAAGTTAAAAAGTGGAAGTACTCAATAAAAATTAATTATCATTACATGTTCTAATTTAAACAGTACAAAAATCCTCCCCTTTTGGGGGGCTGGGTACCAGGGATTGAAATTAGAGGTGCTTAACCACTGAGCCACATACCAGCCCTCTTTATTTTGAGACAGGGCCGTGATAAATTGCTTAGGACCTTTCTAGGTTGCTGAGGCTGGCTTTGAACTCATGATCCTCCTGCCTCAGCCTCTTGAACTGCTGGGATTACAGGTGTGTGCCACCATTCCTGGCCAAAAATCGCTTTTGATTATGACAGTGAGCGAACACAGCACAGGATATTGAACTGCAGAAGATGTGGAATGAGGGTGCCCTGCCCTCTCTCATAACTCTGCATCTGGCTCCCTGAACACCAGATTCCTACACAAAATGACCCTGTTTAATGCCAAGTTTTAAAATGCCTCATTTTTCCCCCTGATAGGCATTATTAACCTTTGCTTTAAATCTTATGCTAGCTTTAAATATCTCTATTGCAACTTCCCTTTCTCTGAGACTAAGCATTATAACAGTCATGATGTCTCCATAAAGCATGGGAAAAATGACACTGAATAAAGGATATTACTCTAGTGAATGAGCCGTTCCCTGAGTCTTTTGAGACAGATAAAATAGTATACTGTTTATGAAATTCTCCCTAGATCATTGATTATTCTCTTCTCTGGTAACTGGTGTTTCTTGCTCTTTCATGTGAACTGTGAGGTCATTTACAATGTAATTAGACTACTTAGAATCAAACTTATTTGGAAAAGGAGTATTCTAGTTCAGGTTGAAATATAATTCTTGTTGTTGTTTGAGATTTACTTTTTACTTTTGAAGAATATTACCTAGGGGATAAGCCTATGTTTGCAAGTAAATTAATCAAAATATGTAATGTTATGAACGACCAATAAAAAAAAAAAATAAAAAATAAAAAAAATAAAAAAAAAAAAAGAACCCAAATGTCCGAAGTAAAAGTAGAGAGATGTAAAGGATCAAAGACTTTATATTTTGAGTTGATGATTTAACCTCATTGTTTTGTAAATGTGTTTTCCAACCTATTATGCACTATTCATGACTTGACTAGTAGTTAGGGGCAAGCTCTATTCAGAGGCAATAACTGGCAACAATGTTAACAAACTGAGGGTAATTAGTTACACTTCTTTTTCTATGTATTGGGTTTTCTCTTTGCTACCTGCAGCTTCTCAGAGGTTCACCACAGATTTATAGATGGTGCACTATGCAGAATAGTTTGGCTGCATTTATTCTGTTATTCTTTGCAGCATATTTTACTAATCAGTGTAGGTTTAGCTTTTACTGTTTGAAAGGGCTGGGAAAGTCAGAGCACACACTCTGAAGGGAAGATGGAAATGATGATATTTTTTTTTTCCTCCCCTTGGGAGTAACCCTCTGGCCTCCAGGCAGTTCTTTTAAAAATAGCTTCTGTCTGCCTTCTGCCATTATTATCACAGATACAATTCCCATTCTGACTGTCCAGAACCGAAATCAGTCTTCTGCATTCAAAAGTAGTTCATCTGTGCTAAAGTTGCTTTTATATAAGTCATTGTGGTATATGTCAGCTTGAGTTGTTTGGTGTTACTTTGGATCCCTATTATATAGTGTGGAAAAAAAAAAAAAACAGGCAATAAAAAGAATCTCTGTACCGCACTATCTTACCTCTACATAGAACCTATTTTCCCAGGTGCTTTTTCAGCTAAAATAAAAACAGGAAGGGAGGTTATTTTATTCACCCATGAAATATACATATCTCATGGGATCTATTTACCAGTTGTTCTTCTGTTCAAGATAATCTGTTCCTTGGCCAAAGGAAATAAAGAACAGCATCTGATACTATGGAGTTTCTACTACAAATGAAGAAATGGTTTAAAAGTAGGCACACGTGTAAAAAGAAGCCCACACGCTTTCTGAAATGGTCCAACATGTCAAATCAATATGGAAACATACATAGAATTTCCTACTATAATATGGTGTCTGTGAGCATATGCTTATAAATTTTCCTCCAAAAGCAATCTGTTAAAATATAATGAGAAATGTAGTCCATTTTTCTAATGAAATTATGTGATACAAATGATATTTTTGATTATATATAAAGTTATAGTTGATTATATAAATTATTATGTCAGACTCTTTAGTTTCCCAGTGATTATTAGCCAATAAAAGCATATCAGAAAGATGACAAGAAGGGACTAAACATTTGGATTCTTTAAGTTCTGAATCTATACAAACTCTAAAAGACTTATGATACCTCTTTAAGCACAGGTTTCCCATTCTCTGTGTGCCTTGTGACTCCCAGAATGACCACTTTTATAGGGACCATGAAACTTTTCAAGCTAGTAGTTTTACCCACCACTATGGTGACACACTCTGGTCAGCAGGAGACATGCCAGTGTCATTGAGGAAAGTGAATGATGTCCACCCTGCCTTGAACTGTGCTTTAGACTCACAAAGCCCTGTACATCTTGACAACATCATTACTTTGCTTAAAACTCTCTTAGATGGGGGAGCTTCCAATGCCATGATGGAAACTTCTACCATTGCCTTTCACTGATTCATCCCCTAACAATGTTATCTTTTTATTGAGTGTTTGCAAGCCATGCTAGAGCTGTGTGAAAGAAAAGAAAAAGGACCTTACCAAAAGCAAGGATAAACAACAGGAATACACAGCAGACCACAGGAAGCCAGGCTACCATGCACTTATTACAGCAGGGAGGACTCAATCTTTTCATTCAACAATAGTCTCTCCCACAACTTCTTCAATATCTTAGAATGATTTTTGAACAAAAGTTCCAAAACTATTATCTTTATTATGTTACACTATCTTGGACTTTAATGTTATATTTTTGTATTATTTTATTCATTCTAGTTGTTTCTTTTTTTTTGAGTATACCTCCCCCTTCTTTGTTACTGATTTATGTCTCATATATGTTTTAGTTTCTACTTCGTGTAAGGTGCTAAGCTGTTTCATACCAGAGGGTGAATTTAGCTTCTCATCCTCCTTCATCCTGGCATGAAGCAGAAGTCCCCTTGATCATTGTTTCTGAGTTTTATTGTTAATATCCACAAAAGATCTATCTTGAACGATCAAGTGATGTTGGTTTTATGTACATGATTATTTGATCCTGAAAAGTGGTATCTTACTTAAAAAGTATCAAATCAAAATTAAATTGCTAAGAATAAGAGGATAAAACAGGGCATATGTGAAAATGTTGATTACATATATTTATGGTTTTTACATTAATGTAAGTAACAGATATTTGTACAAATGTGAGAACATCAAAATTCAAACATAAAAGGTATCTAACTTATTTATCTTTTTTATAGACATTATTGCATAAGGTGTCTGAGTATCACCTAGTAATGCCACAGAGTTAAGACTTTCTTTAATTTGGAAGACTATTCCACAGTATTATTTTTCTGCTTCTACTAAAGTGAATTGATTTGATTTTTTAATTTAATGTGTAATAGCTTTGGCTGCTTGGTCAAATAATCCTCCTGCACTGTACTCAGTGCCACAATACCTATCACAGTTTCATTTAAGGGTTTAAATAAAGCTTACAAAACACATTAATTCACAGAGCCTCATGAAAGAAGAGCTTATGGGAGATGGAAAGGTTTTAAAAAGTGGGTACTGACTGCACACCTTCAGGCACTCTGCTCCCTGTGTTGTCCTAATGAATAAATTTAGACAACCAGCAACCAGCAATTTTGCTGTACTATGCTGTGAGCATAAGTTTTAAAAATATTTGGTGACAAGTTTAAATCATTTGCTTTGTGTAAACAATGTGGGACTTAATCAGCAGGGAATTTAAAGGCAGGAATAATTATTTTTATAGCATTTCTCACAAAACCTTGTGAGTGTCAGGTGTATCTTCCTTTAAATAATCTTGAGACCCATCCGGTCAGATCATTAGCTTGAATGTCTGTACATTCTTCAGTTTCCACTACCCTATGAGGGGCACCCTTTACTGTATTGAAGTTTTGCTCTGTGAAGCAAAGGTTAACATGTATAATTATCCAGCCAATGTATGTGAACAAGTGTTTTCTAGGTACTGGGAGTATAGAAATTAGTAAGTCCAGCTCTTAACACTGAAGAGCTTAGATTTAATAAGCAGAGACAGACACAGAGCAGATCATTTCAGTGTGGTGTGTTTTCTCCTATGAGAAGTCTTAAGGACTTCTAAGTAGAAGTTAAATACAAGCAAATCATGTTTCACAGGGATGAGATTGTACCTCTGTTATGTTGTAAATAGCAAACAGGAAAAATTCTGATGGAGTACACAGAAATTTGTTGCCTGCTAGAGCAGATGTCTCAATGAGGATGCAGAATTATCCAGAACACCAAAAAAAAAAAAAAAAAAAAAGCATAGTACTATAGTAGTTAGTATGTCGGCATATGCTGTACAAGTTAAGAAGTAGCACTAGATTCTTTAAAGAAATAAGTATGGGTTTGACAATACTGTTATATCATGGAAAATAAAGATTTATCTAAAGTTTTAGCATGTGTGGTTAAGAAACTGGCCGGTATGAAAGAATGGAACCATCACATGTCCCAGCTATCCCACTCCTCAGCATATATCCAAAAGATCCAAAATCAGCATATTATAGGGACACAGTAATGTCAATGTTTATAGCAGCACAATTTTCAATAGCCAGACTATGTAATTCACCTTGGTGCCAAAAAATGTGAAATATATTTAAAATGAAATATTGCTAAACCATGAAAAAGAATAAAATTATATCATATTACTGGTAAATAGATGGAACTGGAGACTCTCATACTACATGAAATAAGCCAGATTCAGATAGTCAAAGGCTGAATATTTTCTCTGATATGCATAAAATTAGGTGAGAGAGAGAAAAGAAATGGTGGAGTGGGTTCCATCAAAATGAAAGAAACATCAGGGGAGTAGAAGAAGGGGATTTAGGGGGAGGGAAGAAAAAAATAAAAAAAGAAAGAAAGAAACTGACCTGTTAAGGAAAATTGCCAAACTCATAGTAAAAACATGCATTGGAACTCACTGTGAAGCAGGCGTGTAGAGCAAAGTTGGCTATCTGGAATTCACACAATAAGACCTGTTTATTTTGTTGCTTCAAATAACAAGAGATGGTTTTAAGAGACTCAATTTGAACAGGACAGATTGGCTAGAAAAACTGATTAAATGATAAGATATCTGAGAAGATCTTTTTTTTTTATTCAGCTAAGAGATAAAAACAGAAAAAAACTATAAACAAATAATTTTAAGCTAAAAGGAACACCTATGTAGGATCAGTCTTCATTCCTCAAATCTTATATAATTCCAGTATATAGAAAAATGACAGCTTTTAAGGACTTCTGAATAGAAACTAAATATAAACAAATACTATTGTTCTTAGTTAGTCTCAATGTAACAAGGATAGCAAATATGTTACTACTAATCACTACATCAAATACAATAAATTGTGGATGTAAAGAGTAAAATCTGTGATTAATGAAAATTAGAAGTAGGTAAGTCACATAGGAAATTTAAGGTTTTTGCAGAGAAGCTCCAGCGATTAGGTTTGTTCCTGGAAATATCCACTATTATTATTATTATTCCCAATCTTATATGTGTAGAGATTTTTGTGATGTCAGTCATAGTTTCTAAATATAAATTATACTTGATCAAGAAAACCTGTCTTTCAGTAATACATCACAATCAGCACAGGTAGATGCTATGCTTTACATAGACTTGATAAAATTATATAAACCAGGGTCAACTGAGTACTTCTGAACATAAAAAGTTGTGGAAAATGAAATAAAAGTATTCAAAATAGTTTGTATCATAAAGAAGCTTATAATCTGAGAAAACAAAAAGAAACCTACCATTTAAAAATTATAATAATAAAAGTAAGTCACACAAGAAAAGGTTAGTTATTGTGGAAAACCATCAGAAGGAAGGAGATAAGGGTTTTATTCAAATGACTAGAAAGTCTGACAGACTCAGAACAAAATAAAGAACTCGGGAGGATTAAGAAAGAACAGTCTGGGACCCAAGTTTATATGTGTCATGCAGGAAATGAAGACAGGGTCATTGGCTTGCATTACAGCAAAGAAGATTTTCTTACTTTCGCTTTTTTTTCTGTATTATCATAAATGCAGCTCTTGTTCTCATTGGCTGCTACACAGATGAGTGACACCAATCCAGAAAGATAAGATCAGTTTAGCTGGACAATGGGGATGGCTTCAGGAAAGAGATAACAGTGCAGAGTCTGATTTTAATCCTGTTCACCTTCTGTAAAGTAAATCATCTTATAAAATTCTGTATTAGGAATATTTGCTACTTAATGGAATTCTCTGGGATAATCAGTCAAAAAGTGAAAATGAACACCCCAAGTGGTACTGAAAGCTAATAATGAAGTTTTATTGTTTTGTTGGCAGAGAGGAAAATACATCATAATTCATGGTACCTTTTTATTATTATTATTTGTATTTGAACTGAAAGGAAAGATGATTTAAAAAAAAACTTTAGTGAGCTAAGCTTTATGCCAACATCTTTAGCTAAAAATATCTGATTTTGCAGTCTCTTTAATTAGCACAAAAACATAATATTTTACCAAATGACATCAGGAGGTGGAGAACAGGGCAGCTCTGGCAAGAGTTTTTTTTTTTTTTTTTTTTTATCTTTGATAAGCCTTAGTGTAGTTATTTTGAAATAGAAGCATATGATAGCAGATACACACTTTTGAAGTATTTATGACTGTCGCAAACATTAGTAAAT
This sequence comes from Urocitellus parryii, assembly GCF_045843805.1. Taxonomy (NCBI): domain Eukaryota; kingdom Metazoa; phylum Chordata; class Mammalia; order Rodentia; family Sciuridae; genus Urocitellus; species Urocitellus parryii. The sequence continues at coordinate 70,945,316 of NC_135539.1, read as the reverse complement.
CCTGTGAAATGCTGAACTAATGCTGTCAGTGCCTAAGATTAGCCTGTATCTAAGTTAGCAGGCACTCAAGGAACCAGAATCCTGCTCTTCAGAGTCAGGTAGCAGAGGGAACTTGAAAGAAAAGGAGGGAAAGAAAGCTTCCTTCATTCTGAGCTGCTTCTGTGTTTCTCTCCAAATTAAAGAAAAAAAAGTCTGAAATGCACATTATGAAACACAATGAAACATCTCACAATAACTAAAATACGTTTTAAAAAACACATGATAACCACTGAGATCTCTGTCATTGGTTGTCGCCTTTAGCCATTGATAATTTCTTGCATTGCTTTTGCAAAATGTTCTCCTATTTGTGGAATTCAATAATCTTGCAAAGCCGAGCCATAGCCACACATTAATGCTTGATCTATTCTCTACAGTGCACCAACTGAGTCTCTTCTCTCTGACCAGAGCATCCCTATGGTGTATAATAACTAAGAGCAGGTCATTCATGTGTGGAATTGAGGGAGACTGACGATGGCAAATACAATTGGGTTTAAAATGAAAGTGCTCACATCTTGCTTTTTAAGGTTTAATTACTGCCAAGATGAGGCTATCAATTGTATTTTTAGGCACTATCTTCTAGCACAGTGCAAGATATATAGGTTTTAATATCAGCAATACTTTGAAGTTAAGCAATCACCACCATTGCCTTTGCTCTCGCCCAAGGTGTTCATAGAATTCTAAAGCACATTTTGGCAGTTAGCCTCATAGTGACCCCACAACAGGAGGGAGCTGTGGACATCCAGAAAGAAGCCATAAAGAAGAGGGGGCACAGGTTATGAAGAGTTGGTGTTATTCTTTCTTTAGCTTCAAAAGCTCCAAGAGTAAAATACAGTTCAGAAAGAATGATGCTTACTATTGTAAACTTGGATAGGACTGGAGCATAGGAAATGTTTCCTTTAGTCAACAAGGGATGGGAACATTTTAAATGCCCCATCATTATGCTTAGAACATTCCAGAAGCTACAAAGAGTTTTTCAACTTGGCCTCTGCCTCCAAGAAAAGCATAATATGTTATTATATTGCATAGAACTTGGGGGAATGGTTGTTCACATCTATATCGTTTTCTCTATGGCACAGGCAATATATTATGTAAAGATTCAGAATCAGAAAACCCTATGAATCAGGATGGAGTGAATCATACCACTGGGGTAAGAACAGCTGAGCTGAGCCTGAAACATAGGTGAAACTATTTCATCAAAGAGGAGAGGAAAAGGCGTGTCAAGTTGATGAACAGCTTTGCTCTCCTGTTGCAATGTGTTTCTCTTGGGTCCTCCTCACTATTTCTCTGGACATGTGGTATCTTTTTAACCTAAGTAAATTTTTTGCTTGATGGTATTTCATAATTTTTCAGGTGGAATTTGGACACAGCATCTCTGGTAAACCACTGATCACCGTGGGACCTGTCCATCAGTAATTTCAGCTGGATGGGGAGGAGTTTCAGTAAGGAAGCTTTAGAGTGGGTTCCTTTGGAGATCTGTGAAAAGCCAAACAATTCCTTCACTCACTTTAGAGGGACACAGACACAATAAATATACCCACCACCAAAATAAGAATTAAGAACTGCCTTCAACTGAGTCCCCCCAAAAGAAGAATCTGAAAGAGGTTAAGTACAAATCATCTATTTGGAAGAGAGAGGAAAATACAGATAGAGGAGCCAGAAAGTGAGTCAAGGAGGAAAAAAAAATATCCAAAAAGTGTACATTGTCAGGCTAGTGCCCATTGCCAGGAATAGGAATTTAATCTTAAAAGACGAACTCTGGAAGCCAGTTTTGTATGTGTACTTTAGGGGTACCTCATGTAATAAGCAAAGGTTCTGGGTGTTTGTATGAGATCTTCTGTGAGCCATGGGTTGGGCTGTTTCCGGAACACCTTGTGAAGGTGCTGAGGGTGACTGCCACAGTTCTTTTTACTCCACACCATCACTGACTTCTCCAGGTGGTGCTTAGACATAGCACATTTTTAAATATTAAGAGGAGTAATTGGGTTCTCCTTTGGCAATGAGTGTTCATTATCTCTACTCTGTGACATATGCTAAACTTGCTTCTTTGCTGGGCAGCATTCCTGATGGTCGAATCTGCTTACTCAAAAGTCTGTTGTTTCTGCAATTACTGGTTTACAATTAGCAGCAGACTTGAGAATATGCTAATGAACCTCTGAGTTATAGACATTTTCTTCTCCATCCCCATGATTTACCAGCAACTGTATCTGTTGATGATAATCTGGGCCAATCACCCTTTCAAATAATATAGTACTTTTTTTGCATATTATTTTCATGGCCCAAAGAATACAAAGTGACTGTTTGACAGGCATGCATTTTGTTCTAGTGGAACCTCTACTGTGTCTTCAGAAAGAAACAAGTGTTCTCAGAAAGCAGAAATTTGATGTGCGCATGAAAGTAGGTCAGTGGATCTGATGGCAAATAGGGCCAATCTTGTTTACAACTCTTGGTTTCTAGAATAATGTGTTGTGTGTAGTGGGGACACAACACCATAATAAGATGGCTCTGGGTTTAAAATATATAGTGAATTTTGAAGGTTATCATCCAAACTCCAAAGGTACCCTTCCTAAGTTAGTGTTTTAGCTGTGCCTTTAAAAAGTCTGTTATTCTTCAGGTCATCAGTTTCCATGTGGCATTGCATGCAGGAGGGCCAGTGAGCTCTGAGTGAAATGCCACTGTCTAGCTTCTTCACGTAGGCTCCTATGTGTGAATCCCACCTTGACCAAAAAGACACTTTTAACCTTCTTTGAATAGTACTGGGTGCAAGAAGAAATAGCCACACTCAGAATATGTGTTAATCTGACAAGAATTTAGCAGGGGAGATGAACTCCATGTACTTTGCTAGCAAGTGGCTCTCCTGAAAGGATAGCATTATATAAAGTGATCAATTTCAGTCTCTGCTGTGGTCAAGTTGGATTTTTAGCAACTTCAGTGGCTGGATCTACTAAGTTGAGAGAGATTCATGCTTTTCCATTCTTGGTACCCTCCATTTTTGAGCCCTTGAATTTTCTACTCATGAGCTATTTTAGTCATCTTTTCATTGTTGTAACCAAAAGACCTGACAAGAACAATTTTAGAGAAGGAAAAGTCTACCCCAGGCTCATGGTTTCTAAGGTTTCATTCCACAGATGGCCAGCTCCATTGCTCTGAGTCCAAGGTAAGGCAGGACATCCAGGAAGAGGGTCATGATGGAGGAAAGCAGCTCAAGACATGTCAATCAGGAAGCAGAGAGTGAGCCCTCCTCACTAATGAAAAAAACAAAACTGCAAGGACAGACCCCAGCAAACCACCTCCTCCAGTTAATCCCTATCAGTGAGTTAAGGCACTGATTAGGTTAAGACCCTCATAACCTCTAAACTTCCTTGCATTGTCTCACACATGATCTTTTGGGGGACACCTCATATTTAAACTATAGCATGGGCCCATGTGCAACTGGGAAGAGACCGAACTGATGTCCATTTGATCATACTGTGCATTTGATCATTCAGTGCTTCTTTCTGTAGTGAATCTCCCAAGTTGCTAATGTGAGACACAAAGATCCAGTTTTTCACAAATCAGGTTTTTTCATGTCCCCTTTGTTCTGGGCCACTTATATGCATAATTCTCTTGTGTCCTCCAAATCTGCTCTCAGAAGATTTTTAAATGTGCCATTTTTATTTTATGATGCATTGCTGCTCCACTGTTCAACTTGTGTAATGGATAGCACCCAACTTGTGAGGTGATCTCTGGTCACCTCATCATGAGCTGGTCCAGAGAAAGGCTCTGTCTCTCTAAAGCCCTTCCATAGCATAGCAAATATTGATTTTTTAGAACTGAGGAACTGTGTTATGCAGAAGTCATAATTATGCTTATAACTAAGCATAATTGGAGATCCACACCATGACTCTCCTACTGGCATCTCCCAGAGATTCCACACAGTTCCCTCATCTCTCATAGATACATATGGAAATATTGAATATAGCATTTTATGTACCCTTAAGAGTGAGGCCATCTATGCAGTAGAATGAATCCCTTTTAATTATACTTCTTTTCTAGTATATCATTGGGTATGTAGTGTTCTATTTTGAAAAGGCATGATGTACACTGTGATTCTTTCTTAGTGGTAAGACATAAATGGTGAAGTAAAATTCTCTATATTTTGGAGGCCATGTTCCAACATGCTATAATCAGTTGAACCCTAAAAGCTTCATCAATATAACATTTATTTTACCAGAACATTTATGATGTCCCTGGAACCAGTGTACATATTCAAGTTATTTAGAGAATCAATGATTTTCCTTATCACTAGGTATAATTAACATCATAGCATCAATGTGGCATATGAGTGTGATGTTCTCCAAATCATCCAGATAATCAAATTCCCTTCATGCTGTGTTTATCAGAAAGAAGAAGAGTAATTTCCCTAAAATTCAGGTGCCCTAGTACACCAGTGTAAATAGAGGTTGCTATCTGTTCAACGTGAAATTGGATTCTATATTTTTGTGTTAAGGATGTTAAAACAATACCCCATACCATGTTCCTTAAACTGTATTAATCTGTTCTAACAAATACTTGAAACTCAGCACACTAGCTAAGATTAAGGCTAGCATTTGTTGAGTAATAATCCCTCAGTAGTATTCTGAGTATATGTTATTTTATCCCAGTACATATACATATATAAGATAAACTCCCCTGCTTCCAGTGGACAGCATAGTCAAAGAGCAATGGGAAGATCATTTATTTTGTATAGGTTTATACCTCCACCAGTTATGTAAGAGAGGAATTTTACTCCCACAGTCTTACCAATACTATGCTATAAACTTTGAAGAATTTTGCCAATATGACAGGTAAAAACTCTTGGTGGAATTTTGTTGGATATTGCTATTAGTAAGTGTCAAATTCAGAAATTCAGCATGTTTTCTATATTTAAGGTTAATTATAGTAACTTTAATTATAAACTGTATTTTTATGTTTTTTTATTGTATTTCCATTGGGTAGTTTTTCTGTCTGCCATATTGTAGAACCTCTTTATGTGGTATCATAATTATGATTCAAAATATTAAAAATTGTATAATTTTCCCAGTTTATTATTTATATAAATCTATTTAGGGAATTTTTTTAAAACTAAGACAAGTGTTGGCAAAGTTGTATAGATGTTGGAATCCTTAAATGCTGTTGTCGAGAATATAAATAAGTGCCACTGCTATATAAAACAGTATGGAATTTACTCAACAAATTAAAAGTGGAGCTACCATGTGATACAATGATTCCATTTCTGGATTTATATGCAAAGGAATGGAAATCGGGATCTTGAAGAGACATATGCATTCCTATGTTCACTGCAGCTATATTCATGATATGGAAATAACTGAAATGTCATCAAAGATGAATGGACAAAGAAAATATGGCATATACATACAAGTAAATTGGGATGTCTTGTTTTTCATTGTATAACTTCTAGAAAACAATCTTGAAAATTGTTGCCATTGGTCAACAAGAGTGAGCAGTTTTTGTAAGTCCTCTAAATAAGAATTGGTTTTATACTGTTAAAGAGTTGTACATAAATATGATAAAATAAACATAGAAAAAATATGTGATATTCAATATTATCTTCCTGAAATCCCAGCTATATGTGAGGTTGAGGCAGGAGGATAGCAAGTTTGAGGCTCTTTTGTGAAACTTATCAAGATCCTGTCTGAAAATAAAAATTTTAACAAAGGAATGAGAATGTAGCTCAAAGTCTGAATACTCCTGGATTAAATCCCCAGTACTACTACAGCAACAACAGGAAAAAAAAAAAAACTTCTTAGAGTCAATAAATTAAGTTTTTTGAGAAAATTAGAAAGTCATCTAGATTTTTTAATTTATTTACTTTGAAGTTTTTAAACTCTTAATATCTTTCAAAATTTTCTATTTCAGTGGTTATTTTTTATTGTTTTCTTAGTTTTTATATTTTTATTTTTTCCTTTCTAAGCTAGGTATACTTTTATCTATAGTGTTTTACATCAGTAACAATTAGATAGGGAAATATATTGCTATGACTGATAGGGAATATTACCCCTTTCTATTGAAAACACACAAATTCCAATGCAAATATAAGGAATATGTTATGTTGAAGCTGTATCAAAGTAATTGAAAGTTCTATTCTTCCTAGAAAGATAATTTAATTTCTTTAGTTTACAATATTCAGTTTTAACCATTAAGTCCCAAGTTTTCAATAATGAGAATATTTCAATGAAATTGACATAGGTGCATAAAACTGGTTGGAAATCACAATTTAGAGCTTAGTATGTCATTATATTAATTAATATTATAATACAACAATACTATTGTTACATAATCTTATATATCAATATTGTATACTATATTTAAGTTTTTATAGATATTCCTCTTATGAGACTAAATGGGTTAATCTGGAGGTAACCACTTTGGCTACAGGCTAGGGTTTAGAGAAAAGGCTTAATGAAGCAAATTGATCTGCCATTTCATTTAGAATGTGTTGATTAATAACTCCATTCCTGCCACACTCTCCTCCTTAATTCTGTGTGTTACACTGGAGAACTCCAAGGTCATAGCCTCACATGGTTCCACCTCCTGGGAGAAGTCTCTGCTTAACTTTTGCCATTTCCTGGGCCCATTCTGTGGGGGTTTCATCTCAATGGCTTTCATTTCTTTATGTTTTTGGTCACCATAATCCCACTTGCTTTCTGTTTTCCCAGAAATTTTTCAGAATAGCTATATCAGTGATATCTCTTCTCTTTCTGATCCATATTTGAAGTATATCTCTTCTTGACTATTGTCTACCACTGCCATGGTGTTAAGGAGGATAAAATTGCATGTTCTCAATCAACCCTGAGTCTGATGTGTAGACATGCCTTTTATATCCTGGAACAGAAAAGCAAATTGCATCCTTCCTATACTACGTACAAATGATATGTTTAGAATTGTGTTGGAATAAATAATATACTTGAAAGAATTACTAGCAACAGAATCCTAATTTCTCTACACGTGATAGAAGTGTGTATGTATAAACCAGAATCCAACTATGCCTTTAAATATTCAAACACATTTTGATTCCATATCTTTTTAGAGACTTCCCTATTCAGGTTTATGCAATACATTAACATATTAAATATTTCCATTTACAGGTATGTGTGTGTGTGTGTGTGTGTGTGTGTGTGTGTGTGTGTATATATATATATATATATATATATATATATATTTATTTCATATTCCTTGGTCCCCATCAAATTTAACCTATTATTTCCAGACCTGATTCTAAGAAATCTACTAGCTGTGACTGCATGTCACCCACAGTTACACATATACCATCTATAATTTCTGAAATGTAGTATTTCCCTTTATTTCATATATTTTCCATCCTTTAGGAAAACTTTGGGAAATATGGGATGTATGACTGAGCACAGGAAATTATGTAAAATTTTAGAGTTGAGAGGAAAGAAAATGTCAGTTCTGGCTAACGAGTCAGTGATAAAAATTCACAATGTACTTGACTTAGAGCTCATTTATGCTACGTGAGCTGAGAAGCTCGGGCTCTCATCAAAATTCAATCAACTGTGTGAAACTTGAACATTTATTCATAGTTAGTGTTTTAAAGAGAATTGGACATTTTTATGCCACTGTCACCTAGATTCTGTTCACATATTATGGCCCCAGCTTCCCCAGTCCTTCCACACATCCAAGTCACGAGCCGATGTAAAATTTGACCCAGAAAATTCGAACACCATCAAGCTGTGACTCTGTGATATATTGCACCAACACAATCCTAAATTCATTTAAATTCTTAACCATCATGTCTCACCGCAATATTTACATTCTGACAGTGAAGCAGAAGGCATCCTTCTTTAAGTATGGCATGACTTTCCAGAAATATGAAGAGTCAGGATGGCTTTCTGAGAGGATGGTAGGAATGGGCATTCTTTATGTCTTCACACTAACTCTCACTGAAATTTGGACATTTGACTGAAAAGAAAAGTTCTGTTGCTGTTTAGTCATTTGTTCTATTAGAATAAACTTTCTTGCAATTTTAGCCTACTCTTCTATGATACCTTTTGTTCCAATTTTTGCATGACTTGGCATTGTGCAATTGCTGTTGAGGTAAAGGAAGGACCTAACCTTGGTCATGTTTTCTCTTTCAATGTGCCAAATGTTGAACTAACCTCCCAGAAAGCTCTTGCCTCTATTTTCTTATTTTTTCCCAGACTGTCCTTATTTAAGTATGATGAAGTGGGAACTCTAATGACTCCTTTTCATAAGAATGGTTTTAAAGCAAAATTTAATAATCAATTTTTTTATCCTCATAACTTATCAGATCAATCTTGACAGAAAAGAGATGTAACAGAGTCAAAGTTAAAAAAGGGACAAGCTATCTTCCTTTTGCTCAATACATATTTTCCCTTTATCCAGAAATTAAGTTAAAGAAACAATGATAATTTTTTGAAAATTTTAGATAAGAGGCTTATTGAAGAGTTCTAGATGAGTTTCAAATGTTTAAAATAAACAATCTACATGCAATGTATATATAATATTCTAAAAGAATGTTGACAAGAAAAATTAATATTTCTACAATATTACTTATTAAAGTGAAATGAAATATAGATTGAATACATTTTGATTACATTTATTGTAAAACTGAACACATGTATTCCCACAGACAACATATTTACATATTTATAATTTTCAAGGTTAAACTGCAAATTATTAAATTGGTTACATGGATTGGACTACTAGGTATTTTTTTTTCTTATCGGAAATTATACTATTTACAATGATCTTTGTAGGCTTAATTTTGATATTTTGCATAGAAGACCCCATATTCTAATGACAAACAAAAATAATGTATGTGGCATAATAATATATTTATGGCACAAAATTTTATTAATTTATTAATTCATAACATAGAATAAAAGTTATTTGCTAACCCTGAATCACTAATATTGTCTACAAATATTCTAACTCCATGTTAACTTTGCCCTACCCCATCCATTTGAAGTTGGATATGGACATGTAGTGTTATATGGCCACTAGAATTATGATTTTTAACATACAGAATTAAAAGAACCTATTTAGGGCTGGGGATGTAGCTCAAGCAGTAGCACACTAGCCTGGCATGCGTGCGGCCCAGGTTCGATCCTCAGCACCACATACAAACAAAGATGTTGTGTCCGCCGAGAACTAAAAAATAAATAAAAAAAAAGAACCTATTTAGATTCATAGACTTTCCTTCCCTTGACAGAAAAATTCAAAATGTTTAAAATAATAGAATTTCCATGTGACTAGGTCCCTAATGTACCAAAGGGCCTATTGCTGCTTTTCACAGGTTGTGTAGCCTGAGCAGAAATTCAGCTGGTATTATTAGAAGTCACTAATAATTTTAAGGGTTGATTATTACAAGAGTTCATGCTGACTAATACATTATGTAAGCAGAATCTTCACTGGAGAATAATATGCTAAGGGAGGGTCAAGTGATGTGTTTAAGAGTAAGGAAAGCCTGAATAACCTATAGTTTCTACACTAATTATAGCAATAACACTAATGAGAAACAGCATTTGTATATTTACAATATTCAGACACAATGATTGGTATATGAACTGACTCATCTTTATCCACACATCAATCATTATAATATCAATTTTGTCATTAAGAAAATCCTGAAAAAAAGACATTAAGGAATTTAACCAGAGGCACTCTCTTAGTAAATGTAAATCCAGCACCTATCATAATAAATGCCACCATAAAATTAATAACAGCAAATTTTATAATGTTGTTAAATATTGACTGCATGCTATCTACTGTACTTGAAGTTTTGTGTGTTGATTGAGTTATTTTTGCTAATGTGTCTCCCACCCAAAGGTAATAGTCATTTTTTGCAGGGAAGAGAATAAGGTTTATAGACATTAACTAACTTGCTAAGATCCTATAATTGAAAAAGGGCAGATTAGAGTTCAAAACTCAGGTCCACCTCTAAAGCTCATGTAGTTTGCAAAATATTATGTTAAATTTTAGACAAACATTTACTAATGTCAGGTTATCTACAGCTGGTGAGAAATAAGTTGGATAACAAAGTTAACAATGACAATGAGAACAGAAGGAATGTTTTTCTAATTATTTTACCTAAGACCAGTTCAGTTGCACTCACTGGAAAATAAAGTAAAATATTTAGATGCTAATGCTTATTCACTTTTTTTGTACAAAAATATTAAGATAAAATCACGTAAGACATTTAACACAAGAATGCTGTGTTAGTTGAATATTTTCCTTTTATCATCAATTACTACAAAACATGTACTTAATTGTGTCCATGGATACTCTACTCTCTCAAATTCATGATGGAATCAATTAATTATTACTAACAGTCTCCTTCCTTCTGCAATCAATAATGTAAGCTTTTTGATGTCCATGGATAATTTATTTCTGTGCATAGAATATAATTATATTTTATTTTGTTTAACAATTAACACATAATTTTGTCAGCCATTAAAAAACCATATTCTTCTTTAAAATTGTTATTTACAATCTTTCTGTTATATTTATATACTAGCAAACTCCAATACTTTTAAGAGGCCACTGATTAAATATGGTTCCATTTAAAAACTTAATGATATGCCATTAACAAAAAAATCTCATTATAAATTAAATACAGTCACTTTCATTTTAAAGTACTTCAACTCTTTGAGTGGTTAAAAATTCTCAGTGAAGGAATTCTTTTAGCTCTATGGTTTTAAACTTGAAAATATGGAAAACTGATACTATTAAATGCTCAATACTGTATTTCATAAGATCATTACTTAAAATTCACAAATACAGATAAATTTTTCAACAACTTTAAATTGAAATCACAAGGCTCCCTCAATGCTAAAAAAACTAAACAGTTGTAAATATCTCCAGCAAATAAAACCCAAATAAGCACATAGTTTTATATTAAAGTATGCATTTAGAATATGGGTTTGATTTTCCCAAATAGTTCTCCACTGAATTCTAAGTTTTCCTGGCATTAATGGATAGTAAATCTCTATGAGGAAAATTTCCTCTCACCTAATAAAGATTACTTAGTCAAAAAAATTTTATAATGACTATGACTAAATTCCTTTTATCTAACTTATAGGGTGTGCCAAATTGCCATTACATTCTATAAAAGGAACTTCATAACTCAAAAAAAAAAAAAGAGATTACTCTTGTGGGTTTTGAAAATCACATAGCACAGATCTCTGGTCTAGTCATGGATATTTGTAAACTCCCCAGGCTACTACAGTACTTGAATTTATTCAACTCCCATGACTTTCAAAATATTTACATACTTAATGATACTTGGACTTTGTGTAATCCTGTATATTTTCTTTTCTTCATGTTTGATAGAATAGCACAACTTTCGCAGATATTAACTGACATCTAAGTGGATTCTTATAAAACCCAAAATTATGTGGTTCTTAATAACTTTCATAGCTATATTTCTAGGCAAATTTTCTTACTCTAACAATGTGTTACTTAGACATATTGTCAAGAAATAGTACTATTAATTAACTTCTACCTAAGATATAAAAAGTTAGAAAGGCTACTGCTTATGGTATAATGAGCAAAAATATAATTTAGAAAATCGTGTATTCTCTACTACTAATCAAAGACCCTAGTTACAAGGCAACTGACTGCCATGAAATCTCAAGAGAACCAAGTGTTCATAAGGTAAAAATCTGAACCTGAAGACAGATTCACCTCTGGTAGAACATGAAGAGAGGTTTAGGTGCCATATAATCTGGCAATAAGAATTCAGGTAAAGTTGTGAACAAATTGCTAAAGGTTGGTATAAAAGGATGGAACACATGGAAGCTGAAGATACGATGGTAATTTACATCCATGTATAGGTTCTTTTTTCTTCACAGAACTCAGCAAATACTGCTGAGAAAATGTGGATGTATAAAACTGGATCCAAATGGCACCGGTGCTTGATGGTACAGGCTTTAATGAAGAGAAAAAGAAAAACCTGGAAAATTCTTAAAGCCACAACCATTCCTGTATTGCCTGTGATACAAAAGTCTTCATCCACTCAGGATGAGGCAGAAAATCCTTATCACAGAGTAAAGATAAAGGCTGACTGACTTGAGAAGGGGAGAAGAAAACAGAGACACTATTGTTGGAGGCAACACAGAAAATCTTCCACTGCTTAGTCTAAGGTTGGGGGAACGACAATATCATTGAAAAGCCAAGAAAAAGTAAAAAGCACAGAGCACCAATAAATACTAAATAAATCAATTGAAAAAGTAAAAAGCACAGAGCACCAATAAATACTAAAAAAATCAATTGTCTAACTTATGTGTAATTGGAATCTAAGAAGAAGAAAGAATGAAGCAGAAGAAATATCTGAAGAGAAAATCATCAAAAAAAAATTTTTTTCAGAAATCGATATAGAAATAAAATTAAGGTCCAACCACAAAAGACTAAACACACACACACACACACACACACACACACACACACTCCTCAGGGCACATAATATACAACCTTCTGAAAAACAAAGTTCACAGAAAATGTTGAAGGCAGTCAGAAAAAGGACACATTGCATACAAAGAAACAACAACAAAAAATTTTTACAGCAAATTTAGAAACTAAGGAAGTCAAGAGAATCAAGTGCTAAAGATAAACATCTGTCATCTCAGCTGGGCATGGCAGCACATGCCAATAGTCCTAGTTCCTTAAGGGACTGAGTCAAGTGGACCATTTGAGCCCAAGAGATGGAGACTAAGGTGGGCAACATAGTAAGTTGACCGTATCATGTAGTAACTGGGACAGAGATCCTGTGCCCCAATAACATATAGCACCTCTCAGAGTATTCACTCATGGGTCACAAGGCTACCATTAGTCACCAAGCAAGATCACACACGCAGACCCATGGAAGCCTGTCTCCTGGGGCCAATAAGAAACCATCAAAATCCTAAGCAGCCATCAGAGACCCTCTTGCATGGCAGTCTAGTGCATCCCACAGAGGATTCCTACTTATGAGTATCCCATAGACACCAGCCAGCCATTGCCCAGTATGCCCAGACACAAGTCCACCAATCTGTGCACTGTAATAGGAGGAAGCAGACCTGTACCTTCCATGGGCCACTTCAGCAAGACTCCCGAACCTCTGTCTTAGAACATCCAAACCTGCACATGATGAAATTTACATGGGTTGGACCACTCCATATTTGAAAGTTCCCAATACATGAAGCTTTTCTTTAGGAAGATAAAAAAAGACTGCACCCCCAAATAGGGAGAAAATTGACTACTAAGTCATAGATAATCAGGGGCTAATTATCTAATTTCTAATCTGGCACATTAGAAATCTAGTAGGTGCCTGAACACACTAAAGAATAGAGGGGCATTCTTAAAATTGTGTCAGTGATGTGCTAGTGAGTTCACTACCTGCATACAGAGAGAAACAGAGGTAAAGCTGAGGGGCCATGGACATCTTCTAAATGTTCCAAATCCTGATGACATCCAAATTAAGAAGACTCAGTAAGAAATCTTCTCACTTTAAATGGGTTGGCAAGAAATATAAACCTGTCTAAAGTCAGTTTTGTTCTTACATATATTCTATTCCATATTCAATGGATGGCTTTCTCTTGCTATTTGATATTATAGTATTCAATACAATAAATGAACTGCATCATCTAGGAATGAACCAAATACCAAAAGTGAAAGAGCATTTTAATACAGAGATAGACATTCTGTAACAGAAACAAATAGAAATCCTGGAAATTATTCAATAAATCCAATAAAAATTTATTTGAAACAATAACCAATAGCTTAAACCACATGTGAGACAGATTTCTTGGCTCAAATGACAGGTATATAATCTAGAAAAAACGGTTGGCAACAAAGAAAAGAATATGAGAGACCATGATCAGAATATTCAAGAAATATGGCATAACATTAAAGAACAAATCTCAAAATTAATATCATAGAACAAAGCATTAATATTCAAACTAGGAGGGCACAAAATTTTCAGTGAAATAATATCTGAAAAATGTCTAAGCCTTGGGGATGGATTGGAAATTCAAATAAAGAAGTCATTTAGAACCCCGAATAAATAAAATGAAAAGATCCTAAGGCACATGGTTAAAGAACAAGGATATTATAAAGGTCAAGGATAGAATTTTTAAAGCCATAAAAGAAAAGTGGAAAGTCACAATTAAAGGTAAACTAATACAAGTTAACACTAATTTCTCAGCCTAGATGCTAAAAAGCCAGGATAGTTTAGCATACTACTTACCAAATCCTGAAAGATAATGATTGCAGTCAGAATTGCTAAATACAACAAAACCGTCCTTCAAAATTGAAAATGAAATACAAATCTTCTAAGATCAGCAAAAAATAAAATAATTCATGTCCACTGAGCTGGCATTATTTAAATTACTTAAATAGATATTACATGCCAATGTAACTAAAAACAAACCTCCAAGTCAATGAATAAATGAATTTCACTAAAAGGTTATCCAAGTAAAGGAAAATAAAGTCTGAATTAAACCTTAGAGATATATCAAAATAGCATAAAATAATGATCATCTTTCTATTATAGCATTGACTATACATGATCAAAACTGTCCAATTAAATGATGTACACTGCCAGACATGGTGGAGCACACCTGTAATATCAGAAACTCAGGAGGTTAAAATTGGAGCATTGCAAGTTCAAGCCATTCTCAGTAATTTAGTAAGGCCCTACACAACTTAGCAAGACCCTGTCTCAAAATAAAAAGTAAAAATAAGAAGCTCTGGGGAAGTAGCTCAGTTACCATTGGGTTAATTCTGTCAGTTAAAAAAAAAAGATGTAAATTGGCAGATTTAATTAAAAACAAGACCTAGGTATATGTTGTTCACAAGAGATTCACAGGCAAAGACATTGATAGGCTGAATATAAAGTCATGGAAAATGAACTTGTATGCAAATGGAAACCAAAAGCAAGCAATAGTAGCTACTCACATATCTGAAGAAGCAGACTTAAGGCCAAAATTCATCGAAAGAGACAAGGAAGGTCATATCATTATAGCAAAGGGAACTATTCAACCAGAAGATATAATGATTGTAAATATTTATGCTGCCAATATTGGTGCACATTCTTACATAAATCTCTACTCAACATAAAGACTCAGATATAACACAAATGCAATAATACTGGGTGATTTCAACAAAACCGTCTCACAAAAATTATGTCATAAACAAAGGAAAGATTCTTCAGACTGAAAACTACTAGTAATCAAATGGATCTAACAAACATGTATAGAATATTTTATTCAACAATAACATTCATTTTCTTTTTAGCTGAACATAGAATTTATTCCAAAATAGGCCATATTTTAGAACATAAATAGTCTTAGCAAACACACACACATATAGACACACACAAATACACACACACAAGCATACACACACAAACTGAGATAGTACCTTGCATACTGAAAAATTTTTTAAATTCTTAGAGACAAATGGAAATAGAGATTCAACATATCAAAAAATTTGGGACACTGTGGGCAGTTCTAAGAGGATAGTTTATACATTGAATGCCTATATTAAACAAATAAATAGAAAGATTCCAAATAAACCATTTGATGTTATATCTCAAGGCCACAGAAAAGGAAGAACAAACTAATTCCAAAACCATTAGAAAAAAATATTTAAGATTAGTTGTGACATGAAAAAATTGAGAATTGTAAAAAATAAATAGAAAGGATCAATGCAACAAAAAGTCATTGTTGGAAAGGACAAGCAAGGTTAACAAACATTTATCTAACAAAAATAGAATACCAAAATCAAGAAAAACAGAGATGAAAAAAGGAGATATTACCACAGACAGTTCTGAAATTAGGGACTCTTGAAAACTTATTTTCCAATAAATTGAAAAATCTATAGGATATTTGCAAATTTCTACACATGTGATCTACCCAAATGAAATGAAGAGGACATAGGACACCTAGACACACCAATAACAACAAGAAGTTTAAAGCACTAAAAAAAGATTTCCAATAAAGAAAAATACAGTACCATATGGATTCTCAGCAGAATTCTACCACACAATCAAAAAAGAATTCATCACAGTTCTTTAGAAATTATTCCATGAAGTAAAAAGTGAGGGAACATTCCCAAATTTATTATATAAAGGTAGTATTAACTTTGACACCAAGATCAGATAAGAACATATTAAAGAAAGAAAAGTATTGACCAATGCATAAATTCTTAATAAGATTTAGCAATCTGCGTTCAAAAATATATAAAGAATATTATACATCATAATCAAATTGGTTTCATGTCAGGGATACAAGTTTGGTTCAACATATAGAAATCAATAAATGTAGGGGAGAGAGGAGAAGGAGGTGTAATGGGGGTAGGAAAGATGATGGAATGAGATGGACATTATTATCCTAGGTACATGTATGAAGACATGAATGGTGTGACTTTACTTCATGTACAACCAGAGAAGTGAAAAATTGTGCTCCAACTGTGTACTATTAATCTAAATGCATTCTGCTATCATATATAACTAATTAGAAAAAAACAAATTAATAAATTTTTAAAAAGAAATCAATAAATGTAATTCATCACATTAATATAATCAGTACAAAATCACATGATATGTATCTCAATAGATACAAAAAATTCCTTAAACAAAATTCAGCTCCCACTGATGTTAAAAACACAGAAGAAAATAGGGATAGAAAGAATATATCTTAGCATGATAAAGACTATACATGATAAATCTTAAGACAACATCATTCCGAAAGGGGAAAAACTAAAAGACTTCCACTAAAAGACTTCTCATTCCATTCTCAGGAATGAGACAAACTGTGAATACTCCTATTCAATATAGTTTAGGCAAAAACAAGCAATTAAATAAATAAAAGAAGAAAATAAAAAGAAAGTAATTTATATCTATTTACAGATGCTATTATATAAGATATAACAGGTCAAAAACTTCACTAGAAGAGTTCTAGAACTGATAAATTCAGCAAAATATCAGGATACAAATAAACCTAAGAAAAATAAATATTTTCTGTATATCAATAAGGAATATGATGAAAAATATAAATCAGGAAAACTTTTTATTCCATTTAACAATATCCTCCAAAATAGAGAAGTACATAAGAATAAATCTAACCAAGGAGATAAAAGAACTCAATCATAAAATCTGTAGATTAGTGAAGAAAGAAATTGAAAAGAACATTAGAATTTAGAAAGATTTCCCATGTTCTTAGATAAGTGGAATTAATATGTTCAAAATTGTCATACTACAAAAAGTGACTTACAGATTTAATGCAATCCCATCAATCTTCACAGACATAGAAAAAATAAAACATTTTTTTAATTAATATGAAAAAATAAAAGGGCCCAGAACACCCAAAGTAATTTAAGAAATAAGGACAAGGCCAGAGTGTCACAATATGTGATCTCAAATTATACTAAAGAGATACATAAACAGACACAGCGTGGCACTGGCAGAAGCAGAGAAAGGAAAGCCAATGAAATAGAAGACATGGAGGCAAACCTACACAGATACAGTCATCTCATCCTTGACAAAGGTGACAAAAGCAAACTTTGGAGAAAAGACAGCCTTTTAAACAAATATGGAAAACTGATATATACATGAAGAGGAAGGAAACTAAATTCTCCCTGTACAAAAGTCAACTTAGAATAGAAAATTTACAATTGCTGGATAAAAACAAGGAGCCAATACTCCAACATACAGGTTTAGGCATCAACTTCCTTAATAAAACTCCTAAAGCTGAAGAAATATAACCAAGAATCAATTAATAGGATAGCATTATATTAGAAAGTTTTAACACAGCAAAGGAAGCGATTAACAACATTGGAAGAGTCTACCAGATGAGAGAAAACTTTGTTAGCTACTCAGAATTCTAACGGAGTATTAAAATCCAGAATATATAAAGAACTTTACATACACACATACACACAATATCAATAAATGGGCAACTGAACTATACAGAAATTTCTCAAAAGAAATGAAAATAGCCAACAAATATATGAAAAAAATGTTCAACATCTTTCGCAATCATGACATGTAAACCAAAATAAAACAGAGACATTTACTTAAACTGGTTAGAATGGCCACCATCAAATATATAAATGATGAATGTTGGCAAGGATTTGAGGAGAAAGGAACATTTATACATTTTTGGTGGGATTGCAAAGTAGTACAACCACTATGGAAATCAGTATGGAGATGCCTCAAAAGACTGGGTATGGAACAACCATGACCCAGCTATCCTGCTCCTTGGTATTTATCCAAAAAAGCCAAAATTAGCAAACTGTAGTGATATTTGATTCCAATGTTTATAGCAGCACAATTAACAATAACTAGGTTATGGATGGATAAAAATTGTGGTATATATTCATAATGAAATTCTACTCAGCCATAAAAATGAATGAAATCATGTCATTTGCTGGTAAATGGTTGGAAATGGAGAACATCATGCTAAGTGATATAAGCCTGACTCAGAAATTCAAGTGTCAAGTGTTTTCTCTGGTATGTGGAACTTTGATAGAAAAAGGGAATACTAAGTTATGGAAATCTCATTAAGATAGAAAGGAGGACAAGAATACAAGAAAGGAATATAAGGGTAGGGAAGGATAAGATCTACAAAATGAAATCAACCAAATTATGCCATATATGAATGTATCACAATGAATCCCATTTTAATGTAAAATTATAATACACCAATTACAAAAAAAAACAATAAATAGAGGAAGATCAGTGGAGTAAATGAGAAGAGGAAGTTGATCAAGGGGGAGGGAGAAGTGGAGAAAAAGGGAAAGTACTGGGAAAGGAAATGGAGAATAATATGTTACATGTATTTATGAATATGTCACAATGAACCTCACTATTTATAATTATAACTCACTAGTAAAATTTTTTAAAAATCTGCTAACTTAGAATTTTATATTAAGCAAAAATATATTTCAAAACTAATAAAGAAGAACCAGGCACAAAGGTGCATATGAACAATCCCAGAGATTAGGAAGTGGAGGTAGGAGAATCACAAGTTGGAGACCAGTGTCAGCAACTTATGGAGATGCTCTCTCAAAATTAAAAAAAAAATTAAAAGGGATGTAGCTCAATGGAAAAGTAACTCTGCTTTCAATTCCAGTAAATAACAATAATAACAACAGCGATAACAATAATAATAAAAGTGCATAAATGAAATCTAATAGATTTATTTAGCTATACAGCAACACTGTAACATGTTAAAATTTCTTATGGCACATGGAATGTATTTAAAAAACCTTGTAATCTATAGAAAGAAATGACTATCCTTGGGAGTGGTTAAAATGAAAGTAAATATGAAAGATTTTTACCTGTTTTAATTCTTTTAAAAACAATTGATTTGTCTAAAGCAAAAATAGTACCACTACACCAAGATATTACTGTTTAATTGACATAGAGAGAATTAAGTGAATGATATATTAGATATAAAGGAAAATTGAGATGAAATTGTTATAAGGATTTTAAACTTCATGTGATTCAGGATAATATTATTTTAAATTAAATTTTGACTAAAGATTTTTTTAAATTTGACAATGCACCATGAGTGATATTGGAGGGTGATAGAACTCTTATATTTCAATTATGATGATGGCCCCATAATTTTTGCATTTGCAGAATTTATAGAACTGTATATACACTAAAATATACATTTTAACACATATAAATAATAATTTTATAAATATTTCAAAAGAAAAGTCTGGAAATTCTTCTCTTATTCTCAGAATCACAATGACACCATTAGTTTCCATATTGATTGAGGGCTAAGAATTGCTTTGATAATATTTATGGTCCTTATTTATTAAAAGCTTTAGGAAATAGAACATCCTACCTTGAATTTTAGAATCTCATATCCCAAGCCCCTGTCAGATAAGCCTAAAACTCCAAGGTCATTGATGGAGGGGATTGGAGAAATGTGGAAAATTTAAAGGTCACAGGAAAAATATTTATTTAGACTCAGAAAAAAGGTTTCTTTTATTGATATTCTTTTAGTAACGTTATGAGCCTGCAAAAGCCTATAGTAATGAGAATGTACAGTTAGACTATAAAAGAGTTCTAATGACAAGTACTATTATTTTAGTTCTCCATATTACATCTCTCAGCTCAGTTACAGATACTTCCAGTGCTTTGCACTGAGAACATTCTGAAGAAGCCAGGGGCAGGAGTGGAGGGTGTAGTCAAGGAAAAGAAGCTAATGGAAAGGGATGGTTCTTAATTGTACTTTGACTCCTGTTACAAGCAAAATGCTTTATTGGAGAGCTGCTGTGGGAACTCTGGTGTTTAATTTCCTGACATTTCTGAGAATCAAATCTAACGGGCATGGCTCGATTAACATAGTTTAGTGAGGATGTTGTTTTCTTGGTCTCTTCTGACATGTAAGAGAGGCCAGACTAATACTAAAATCTGATCAGGTCTTTTGTTAAAACAAATATTCTAAGCCAATCTTTCCATCAAGGGAACAAACCGTGGTATATAGATCACTATTTAGACTCTGTTCCATTTTCTTCAATCAGATTTCTGGCTTCTCTTTAGGAAAATCCTGAACATGTCTGCAGAGAGGAAAGATATTTTGTTTTTCATCAGTATCCCTAGTACCTAGGATAGTGTATGGCATAAAATCCACATGGAAAAAAATATGTAGACACACCCATATTTTCCCTTTTTTGTGAGTGAATAAACAGATTGAGAAAAACCTACTCAATTGGGATATGTGAGACTAGTATTTTGGGGTGATTGCTTATAGTCATACTCACCACATCCCTCATGGTTGCTGAAAGTTTCTGGTGATCTCAATGAAATACTTACATGAGCCAGAAGCACCAGTCCTAAGTAGCATAATGGAATCAAGTGCTGTATTTGGTCCCATATGAATATGTCCACTTTCTAACAATCATGGTAATTATTACAAATTGTTTGAAATAATACACTTATTTATAAAAGAAAACATAAAACCAGAACTTGAATTTCTCTCAAAGAGAAGGAGATCTCAGTTTTTAAATCAGATATGTCTAAATTTTCACTACTTATTAACTCCAAAACTGTTATGGTTTGGATATGAGGTCTTCCGCCTAATGCTCATGTGTTGATGCAGGAATTTTCAGAGGTGAAATTATTAAATTAGGAGAGCTGTAACAAAACCAGTGGATCAATGTATTTGATAGATTAATAATTTGAAATGCTTATTGTGTATTGTGTGGTCACTCTAGGAGGTAGAATGTGACTGGAAGAAGTAGATCACTGGGGATGTGTCTTTGGGGATTAGGGGATTGCATTTGGTCCTTGTCCTTTCTTATGCTTTTCTCCTCCTCCTCCTCCTCCTTCTTCTTTTTCCTCTTCCCCTTCTCCTCTCTCTCTCTCTCTCTCTCTCTCTCCCTTCCCCCTCCCCCTCCCTCCCTCCCTGGGTCCTTCCTAGCTGCCATAAGCTGAGTACTTTTCCTCTGCCACCCCCTTTCACCATGATTTTCTGCCTCAGCTGGGGCCAAGAGCAATGGTGTAGGCAGACCATGGACTAACCTGTAAAACCATGAGCCCAAAATAAACTTTTCTTGCACTAAGTTGTTTTTGTTGAATATTTTGTTCATAGTTACACAAAGCTGACTAACAGAAAGGCTAGAACCAAGTTATTTATTCTCTCTTCCCTGAGTTTTACTCATTTATATAAAGATTGTTTATATAAAGATATTGATAAAACTGCATTTATGAGATCATTAAAGATTAGGAAAAAAAATGATTGAAGTACTTAGAAGAGAATCTAGATAGTTTAGAATTGTAACACATCATACTCATCTTTGTTTCCTTCTATGAAATTCATTTCTGACTGATGCTTTAAAACAAAGATTCTGCATATTAATATGGTGCAATCTGATGCTTCATACATGCATATATTATATAATACTCAAATCAAGGAAAACATACAAAATGCTTTCTTCTAGGTTTTGAGATTATGCAGTACATAATTATTATCTGTTTTGATCCTACTATGTAACAGCATACCAAATTTTTACTCCACTCTAAATGTATCTTAGTACCCTTTCCCCATCCCTCCCTCCTTCCATTCTCTCCAGCCTCTGGTGGTCACCATTCCATTCTCAATTGCTGTGAGATCAACTTCTCAATATTCCACATATGAATCAGGTCATGTAGTACTTGTCTTTCTGTGCCTAGAATATTTCACTTAATATAGAATTATACATTTCACAACTAAATAGTAAGAATTTATGGCACACGTATCATTATATGGCAAATATATATTTGCCATATATATGATATACATATATCACATTTCTGTATCCATTCATTAGCTGATAGAGATTTAGATCATTGCCATTTATTGATTATCACAAATGGAAATGAAGCTAGCATATAAGAAAGATATCTGCACTTCCTTTGGATATATACTCAGTAGTAGTTTTGCTGGATGGTACATTAGCTCCATTTTTAATTTTTTCAGCTACCTCCATACCATTTTCCATAATGGCTCTACTGTATAGCACTTGTTATGTTGGTCTTTCTGTTAATGGTCATTCTTTCTGGGGTGAGGTGATAGCTCATTGTGGTTTTCATTTGCATTTCCCTGTTCACTAGTGATATTGAACATTTTTTCATCTACCTGTTGGTCATTTTCATGGCTTCTCTTTAGGTCTATTTCCCACTTTTTAAATCAGGTTACTTCCCCAGCCACCCTCCCACCCCTTGCAGCCATTTAGCATTTAGAGTTCCTTAAATATTCTGGATGTTAACCCCTCATCATGTCTAGTTTGGGTTGTCTCTTCACTCTGATGATTCTTTCTTTTGCTGAGAGCTTTATAGTTTTTACAATCCCATGTTTCTGTTTTACTTGAAGCTGATGGAGCAATCTCCAGAAAATCCTTGTTCATTACAGTGTCCTGAAGTGTTTCCTTGTTTTCTTCCAGTACTCTTATAATTTCAGGTCTTACCTTTAGGTCTTATATCCAATTTTAGTTGTCTTTTGAAACTGGTGGAAGATAGTCATTT
This sequence comes from Urocitellus parryii, assembly GCF_045843805.1. NCBI lineage: Eukaryota > Metazoa > Chordata > Mammalia > Rodentia > Sciuridae > Urocitellus > Urocitellus parryii. The sequence goes on along the minus strand of NC_135539.1, from coordinate 70,922,254 downwards.
CATTTTTCTGCTTGTAGTTATCCCATTTTTTTTCAATACCTTTCATTTAAAAGACCATCCTTTCTCCAGTGCATGTTCTTATCACACTTATTGGCTGTAGATATATGGATTTACTTCAAAATGCTGTCCTTCTTCATTGGCCTAGGTATCTTTATGCCAACACCATGCTGTTTGAATTACTACAACTTTGTAGTATTTTGGGAAGTCATATAGTTTAATGTTTTCTGCTTTGTTCTTTTGGCTCAAGATGGCTTTGATTTTTATGTGTATCCATGCAAATTTTAGTACTATCTTTTCTAGTTTTGTGAAAAATGTTATTGGCATTTTTACAGGGATTAAACTGACTATAGATTATGCTGGGCAGTCAGGAAATTTTTACAACAGTGATTCTTCTAGTTCACGAACACAGCTTTCTAGTTTTTCTGTTCTTTTCAATTTCTTTCATCAATGTTTTATAGCTTCTATTGAGAGATGTTTCACCTTTGTGGTTGAATTTAATCCCACATATTTTATTTTTTGTAGTTATTATAAATTGTATTGATTTTTTTCTTTTTAATTTGCCTTTGCCATACAGCAACACTATTGATTTTTGTATGTTGATTCTTTACCTGAACTTAACTGGATTTATTATTGCTAACACATTCTTTCCAGCAATGGGTTCAGGATATCCATTGAATGTAAAGAGTAAATCCACCTGTCACCCTTAACAGTTGGTGCTATACTGCTGGGAATTGTGACCTAAAGGTTCTATTAAGGTATTGAAAAATATATAACTGGGCCAAAGTAAGAATTAGATCAGAGAAACCAAGAATATTCTTTGTTCTCTCTACAGGCCATCAGTTTATCACTATAAGACCAGGATTTGATTACCTGCCTTACAGACCTTGCATGAATAGGTTCAAAGTCTAAGGGTCATAAAACTATTCAGTATTTCTCTGAGAGAATCTTTTCCTGTTTTCATAACTTTTATCCAGGAGGAGAATAGTTGCATTATTAAATTGCCTTTAATAATGAATCAATCATATTTACTCTATTAATATAACCTACACATGAGCCATGTTTTCATAAATGTATTTTTATCACTGGAATGAATCTGACCTAACATTCTTATGTACATACATGAATATACCACAGTGAATTTTACCATCTTGCACATCCACAAGACATTAATAATAATAATAATAATAATAATAATAATAAACTATAGTAAATAGCAGAAAGATGAGTAGAGAGAAGGGAACATGGGGTTGGAGGAAAAGAGGAGAAGGGAGAGTACTAGAACTGAATTAGAACAAATTATATTCCATGATTTTATAATTATGTCAAAATAAATTCTATTGTTGGGAGTCTCCCTGAGAACTCCCTGGGGCCTTTCAGATAAGGAGCCCCTAATGCAACATAGCGGCAAGTTGCCAGTGGGCGGATAACAAGTTGTTTTGAAAACCTTCTAATTGGCCCTCCTGTCTTCCATACTCATGGACAGTTCGTGCCCCCCATGAATCTTATGCAGGGCAGACTTGCAAGCACAGTAGGTGATGACCTGACCTTTACTATGATTGGCCCCGAGAACTTCCTGGTTTAAGATAACTGACTCTCACTTTCTATATAAACTAGCACCAGCTTGCAGTAAAGTGCTTCATCTTTGTCACTGCTATCTGTGTGTGTGCATTTTAATCTCTGACAACAGAACCTTGGCCTTTCATCCTGTATAACTAAAAATAACCAATAAAAGAAATAAAGTGAATGTTTTGAATATTGAATGTCAACTGAAAACAAATGATGGTACCTTTTGAAATTAAAAGAAAAAAAAAACTATCTATTAGACAGGGTCCAATGCAGTACTTTTTGCTAACATTTATAGACTTGCAAAACCATCCCACAATCCATTTTTACAAATTTTCCATTACCCCAAGCATTTCTGTTGAGCCCATGGTTAGTCTGTTCTTATTCCCACTCCCCTAGATCAGACAACCACTGATCTGTGCTCTATAAATTTGTCTTCTTGGAGCATTCCATATAAATGGAACTCTTCCTTCCTGTCCTGCCAACTTTTCCTGAGTTCATTCAAAACATTTAAAATCACTAAGAATTCCTAGGAGACCATGGGGAAAGGCAGTGGCTTGAAGGAAGTTCAATTAGAAGCAGAGTTACTATATCCTGCCCCTCATGCTTGGTGGAAGTTAGTGAGTGTGACTTTTTTGTCTGAGAGGATGGCAACTAATTGCTGCAGAGAGCCCCATCTGTGCTTGCTGTTGGTGTGCTGCACTCAAATGTGTTTGAGATGCTGTTCTTCTCTTTTTCCTATTAGTAGCCTTAGCAATCTTCTCATGCTGAGTCAATCAGTGGGAACAAGAAGAAATAGTTTTCTGGGGTTGTGGGTTTCCCTCTGCATGGACTCTATGCCAGGTAGGGCTTTCTTTGCTAGAGTCTTTTTAAAAGCATTCATTTCTCACTCTCCCATATATGCACGCACACACATAAAGAAGTCAAGTGCCACTTGTGAAAGAATAGGGCTTAAAGTTCATTTTGGACTAATTTTTCTTCTTTTCTTCCTTTCTCTGCTAAATAAAATCATGTGAGAATACCAAACCAGTGTGTCCTGCTGTGATTTTCTTTGCATTATTTTAAAAAATCTTTTTGGGAATGAGGAGAAAGTCATGATTAGTGATTTGTGATTCGGTTTCATTCTGATTAATGAGGATTTAAGCTGCAATTTCTGCCATTATGAATTAAATGTCACAGTTCATTAGAGTAAAGCCAATTCAGTCCATTCCAACTTTCTATCCATGTTCCCAATATTAAATCCTTTCCTCAGGATTTATTAACTTGGCATCAAGATGCCCCAAATGTATCCTTTTTCAATTAAAGAAGGAGATATCAGAGCATAACTTTTTTTCAGTCGCATTAATGTTCAAGAAGACAGGTGTGACCTAAAGAAATGAAACAATCTCCATCTAATTTTAATAATTTTGAAAATAACTTGAGACATTTGATGTTAGTAATTAACATATATAAACCAACTTCTACTGTGCTTATAAGTATAGGACACTTAGATTAATTTTCAGCATCCCCTAAGTTTGTCAACAATTTTATAGAGGCAAATATCATTTTTAACTATGTTTTTTAAAATTTGTGCTGTGGCTTTACTTGATATACAGATTTTATAATCGTGCCACAAAAGTTTTTGTTTATTATCTTTGTATAAAATATCAACTCTTTTACAAAGTGAGGCTCACAATGCTATACTAAAGCATTATGTAAATATAAGCATTATGAAATCATTTTTAAATGTTATAGTTACATATTTTTTAAGTACTTCTAAAATTGTGTATGTAGGAAAAAAATCAATTTTAACATGGGCTGGTTCAAGTAAGTTTCTTAATATATGTTAGTTAATAGATAATACTCTTTGAGAAAATGACAAAATACAAACATATGATTTGAAGCTATTTCTTAATTATTTATTGAATAATTATTTTTCAAATATTATAATGTTTATTAAATTATCACAACAGAGAGCATATTAGTGAAGATTTGTCTTCAGATAAAATAGGAATGTCGTGTGAGTACAGGGAAATATGAAACATTTAATATGCTGAAACCAAAAACAAGAATGCAATAATCAGATTTGAGAACAGGTTATCCATAGAAATAATATCTCAGGAAACACTTTACTGATTCCTAGAACTCAGCTCTCTTAGAAAAACTATGATCACAAAAACTCTTTAAAAGAATTTTTCTACATTTATTTTGTCGAACATCTCATTTTTTTTCTCCTAAACTCTTTTCCATCACACATTCATCTTAAATGCTTTATCTATCTCACTGAGGTCCTCTAACCAGGTGAATCCAATGGGCAATTGTCAAACCCTATCATGTTTCTTACAATTGTATCTTAAACACTTCCTTAACTTTGTTTCTACACACACTCATGTTTTTGTTCTGCTATTGTGGTCATTTCTTCTAAAGAGCTTTATATTGGTTCATCTATTTATTGCTGAGCTCTACATTTTGGTCTGTGCATTCTGTTGCTCCCAAACCTGTTTCTGTTGTGTCTTCCTCCATCATTCAGATAATTCATCAAGTCCCAGTACCTCAAATGCAATATGTAATAACATTGCATGCTATTATGGGTTGAATTTTATATCCCTGATATTCACATCTTGAAGTCTTAAAGTCCATTATCTCAAAATTGAAATAATTTTTACATCTCCAAACCAGATACTAATTTTATGGAAACATACATTGTGTTTAATAAAATATGTAGGGTCATTGCATGTATAATTATGTTGAAAAGTCAGTTTAGTTTGGGGTAGAATGAGCCCCTAAATCAGCATGACTGGTACCCCTATCAAAAGCGAAAATTTAGTCAAAGTTAAAAGGAGAATGGTATGTGAAGTTGAAGGCAGATTGGAGAAATAATTCACCAGCCAAGAAACCACAAAACTGCCAGAAAAACATCAGGATCCAGGGTGGAGACAAGAGTTTTTCTTCTTAATCCTCAGAAAGAATTAACCTGTCCAACACTTTGATTTCAGACTTCAAGCTTCCAGAACCTCCAGATGTTAAACTTCTGGATAAGTCACTCAAGTTTGTGGAACTCTGTTATAGCAGATTTCATCTGAAATATTATCCCCAATTTGATTTCTCCAGCTCCATCATCTGATCAAATTCAGTCTTACATATGTGAGTGTCCACTTGGATTTCTAATTAGTGTTTTAAGTCATGTCTTAATCCCTTTGTCCTCACTCCAATCTTGTTCATTCCCAGTTATTCACATCTTAATATACAATATTCAAATGCCAAAATAAAAAGGTAAAAACCTTACAGTTATTATTCCCTTTAGTGCTCATATCCAAAATGCTCAAGCTTTGCTGATGGTAACTTCAAAAGATATTCTCACTTCAATCATTTCTAATAGGTGCACCATTATCATCACATCTTTGCCATCGCATGCTGATATCTGAGCCTACCTCCCAGTTCTTTTACCTGAACAACTGATAAAATAAAGAGTGAAATATTCTTTCTACTGTTCACCTTCTGTGTTAGTCAGCTTTGGGTTACTGTAACAAAATGCATGAGAAAATAGAATTATGGAAAGAAAACAATTTTTTTTTCTGACTCACAGTTTTGGAGGTTTCAATCTATGATTGCTTGGCCCAGTTGATTTGGGTTCTGTGATGAGTTGGGGGACATCATTTGAATTCTCTGCTCCTTCCACTGCTGCTCTTAATCTAGACTGGACATAGCTCATCTCCCCTTACTCAACATTCTGTTGAAAGTAGCCTCTGGCCTCCCATATAAAATAGCACCTCCTTGACCATCTATATCACTCACCCTCTTTAATTTTATGCCATTATTATCTGATATATTTCTTTTTTATTTGAGCATTGATGTCAATAACCCCCTTGGCCTCCACCACCCCTACTAAAATATTAGCTTCTTAATTAAAAACAGTAACATTCTCTGGTTTTGTATTCCACTTTCCCCTTAGCCTTTAGGACCCTCAAAAGAATTTATGAAATGTATGAAGGATTTTGTGAGTTAGTCAATCTTCCAAGGGCAGAAGTCAACAGGGAAGTTTTGGAGGATGAGTCTTTTTTGTTATATATCCCAGCAGAAGTCCAATGGGAGAGTCACAACTTTGTGTTCAATTGATAAGAAATCTCAGCCTCCACACCCCTTAAAATGCTAATCTATCATACCTTAAGCTATTTCCCTTTACCTATCTAGTACTCTCTCCTAACTAGGCCACACATTGTTACAGTCATAAGTAGTCCCTGAAACTGTGAAAATGTGTGATCTTTTCATAAACTCCACTTCAACTATTCTGCTCTCTAAACATTTTTTTGTGTCTGCACTCCAAATCAATCCTTCCAATGACTTTGGCAAATAACTTGCAGGTATTCTTGATTATTTTCCTTTCTTTTATACTCCACAATGAATCCTTTAGCAAATGCTGCCAGAGGTATCCCCAAATTCTGTTCAAGATCCAACCACTGCTATCACATTCACTCTATCAAATTGGTTGAGACCATCATCATTTCTCAATTTCCCTCATTCTGCACTTTGTGTCTCTGGTCTGTTCTCAAGAGCCACACCAATTCTATTAAAACTAAGCCAAGTGAAATCACTTTACCACTCAAAACCTTGCAACGCCCCTGACTTAGTGCAGGCTGCTATCACAGAATAACACGCACTTGGTAGCTTAAGAAACAAGCATTTATTTCTCACTGAGAGGACCCTTTTCCAGGCTTGCAGACAGCTGCCTCCTCTCTGTAAACTCACATGGAAGAAAGGGAGAGAAATAAAGTGGGCTCCAATCTCTTCCTCTTCTTCTAAGGGCATAAACCTCATCATGATGTTCCCACCTCCATAAAACATTAAACCTAAATACCTCCCCAAATTTCCACCTCCAGATAACATCACATTGGAGATTAAAGCCTCTATATATGAATTTTGGAGAAGACAAATGTTGAATTTTGGAGAAGACAAATATCCATAGCAGCCACCTCATCTCACACAGCAAAAGCCAAACTGCTAACTAAAGTATATGATACTTCACACATTAACTGAACTCTTCTCCTATCAGTCATATGGTTGCTCATTCTTTTTTAATCTAGTCTATCCCCAGCTTTGCCCCAAACACCACAGCCATACTCCCACTTCAAGATGTTTTACACTAGCTATTTCCTGTGCCTCTGCCTGGAGAATTCTTCCCCCATATATCAACATGACTCATCGACTTTTTTCCCTTAAGACTTCAATCAATTATCTTCTTCCCAGTGAGGCCTTCGCTGATGTACCATTGAAATTTGAAATCCTCAATGTTCCTTAACCTTTCTCTGCATTATTTTTTCAGTTATTCCTACCAAAATCTAACATGTGCTTTACTCATATGCATCTATATTTTTTAAGTATATCTTTTTTTCTCCTTTGCTAGAATATAAATGTCAGGAACAGGATTTCTGCATGTATTCTTTGCACTCTTCTCTATTTCCAGGACCTAGAAAAATACCTGAAATACTATTAACACTGATGAATCTATTATGAATAAATGATCCTTTTATAAAGTTTGCCATGGGACCTTCAGTTACACTCAGGAACCCATCCTAAGAAACCATTCTGTGGTTCTTATAAAAATCATTATAAATTAAATCATCATTTAGTTTCCACAGGGATAATCCAGTGGTTTAATCTTAATGAAAGGAAGATAGTTCTATTGTCATTTTTTGGCAGGAAATAATGGATGGGTAATTTTGTATGATATATAACAGATATATATATAAAGAATGGGAATTTGCTGTGTGAATATGTGGAGTGCATCCATGGGTCAATACTGAAATAAGTCTTGCTGAATAAATAGAATGTGTTCTTGTAAGTGCCAGAAGCTATGAAGAGAAGGGTATGTTGTGCTTAGTACTTGGTAGCTTCAAATTTAAGGGAAAGAGACAGCACTCATTTTGGAAATAGGGAACCATTTAGGAATTTTACTGTCATTGGGTACCACGACCCGATCTAGCTATTATCAGGGTCTGTTCATTGGATTTTATTGTACTAAAAAATATTTCTTAATGATTAATTTAACAGAAACCTGTAGAAAAGTCACAATTCTCCATGACAAAGCCTTTTAGTAACTAATTAATATAAATGGCATAAAGATACAAATAATGTTCAAAGAGTTTTGCTGGGGGAAATTGGTTGGTCTGAAAAAAACACCTTATTGATTTCTTCTAGTCAATAGTGTAAAACAAATGATGACCTTTTCTTCATTTAATAGTTCAAAATTATTGCTTGTATACTAAAACAAATTGATTGGGAATGTGGCTGTATATTAATCTTATTTATAGTCTATTTTAGAGCTTCAAAGGAATCATTAAAAGGTCAAAACATATCTAAAATCACTGGCAATTTTAAAATCAGGTCAGGAGTTTGGTATTCCTTTGTTATGTGTTTATAAGTTAACACTAGTGATTAATTTACTCATTGTTTTTTGCATAAGTTAATAAGACTCATCAGATTGATGAGTTATGAAAGTGTAAGACCACAGTTAATATAGTCAATTTACCTTTCATGTATATGGAATCACTTTTTGAATTATTTCTAAATGCACAATTCTCAAGAAATTATCATTAAACAAAATACATTGGAAACCTACATCAAGAGATAGAATCTGAGAAGCCCTCTCAGATCCCTTCCCCATTACTTAATGCTTTCTGCCACTTAAAGATAACCACCTTCTTCATCATTCTTAGATTTTCTTTATGTTCTACCTATGCAAGTTCACATGCCAAAACACTATATCCTGTTTTGAACTTCACAGAAATTGAATTATAGAATATATTCCTTGGGGCTGGGGATGTGGCTCAAGCGGTAGCGTGCTCACCTGGCATGCGTGTGGCTTGAGTTCCATCCTCAGCACCACATACAAACAAAGATGTTGTGTCCACCGAAAACTAAAAAAAAAAAAAAAAAAAGTATTAAAAAATTCTCTCTCTCTCTCTCTCTCTCTCTCTCTTTAAAAATAAATAAATAAATAAATAAGAATATATTCCTCAATGAGGATTTTTATCTATACGTTATTTTGATAAAAATTAGTCTTTCTATTGCAAAATTTGTTCATTTTAATTATTGTGGAACATTCTATTGTATGATTATACAGCAATTTAGTTTCTTCTTTTTCAATAATGATACACACTTGGATTTGTATCAGTCAACACTAGCTAGATTATATCAAGATAACTAAATCCCCAAATCTCAGTGGTTATATAAGAAATTTATCATGTTAAGAAATATATTCTTTATCATTTAATTTCTGTGAAGTTCAAAACAGATAAAAATAGACTGTGGTGTTCTGGCATGTGAATTAGGTAGAATGGAGAGAAAAATATAAGAAATGATTAATGAGGTGGTTATCTTTAAGTGGCAGGGGACATTGGACAATGGGAAGGAGGGTGAAAAAACCTTCCAATGGTATTTCGAGCTGTGTAGAGAATGCTTTAGTTGTTTCTTTGTGGCAATCCCAGTAAACTTCCCATTGGTCTTAAAGCTTGCTTCAAACTTCATTTTCAGACTCCTTAGCGTGGACATTCCTTCATTGTCTCAGGAACTTATCCTATTCTTGGTTCAGCCAATTCACATTTCAATGTCTACATACATGTTTTATAAGGTTCTTAGTTTTTTTTCATCCTTCTCCTTTTTTTTTCTTTTTGTCCATCCCTGTGCTTCTCTATTTTAGACACCCAACCTCTCAACTCTTTTCTCTATTTTTGATAGTGAGCCATAACCCTGAAGGAGAGCCACATCTTCAATCTCTTTTTCCTTATATATTTTGTGTATGTGCAAGATGAATTTTCAGTATTTTAGTAGTCAATTTAAATGGTTGTGACACATACTTTGAATTGACCCTTGTCAATAGAATGAATTTAATTGCATTTCTGAGCTAAAACCAACTTGGTTATAATTCCTGTAATAGTTAACAGTGGCTTGAAGCAATGTTCATTTATTTAGGTTATGAATTTGCTGTATAGATCTGATCTGGAAGGGTTCTGTTGATTTGAGCTAGGTTCTCAAAAGTGTACAATTATTTTCAATTTGCCAGAGAACTGGAACTTTCCACCCAGTCTCTGATGGCTGGCAGCTGGCTGGCTCTCGACTAGGATGATAGAGTTGACTTCACCTTGTGGGATTCATCATCTAGAAGGCTAAGCTTTGTTCACATAACAACAATATCATATCACAAGCATGACAAACACTAAAGTTCAAGAGCTTTTAAAGATTCTGTTTGCATTTATTTGTTAATGTATCAATTGTTAATGCAAGTTACATGGTTAATACAGATTCATGGGATGGGAAAACAGGCTTTATCTCTTGATGGAGTTGTTACTAAGTTAACTACCACAGTGTTTTATTTATACACTGATGGAATTATTTAATAAGATTTTCCTTAGAAGTTTTAAGTGTGGGAATATGTATGATACAGGCTTGTATTATTTGATGAGTTATGAAATATTACTGATTTGATGCAGTCTAAAATAGATATAATAAAATTTTTTTTCTTAAATATTTGAATATATTTGGATTTTAATCCTTATTGTTTCCATGGATTGCTTTTTCCATATTTTTATATTCAACTTTAAGCATTTTTATGTTTATATGTGTAACTTTCAACTACCACAAAATTGTTTCTTTGCAAAAAAAAATCTGTTGGTTTTAATCATTTGCTATAAACATTTATTTCCTTCAGTTTTCATAACATTGATAGATTGTAGTTTTCCCTTTTCCTATTAGATATTAATTTATCTCATGTTCTAACTTCCTTTCCTCCTTTCTTTCTGGTTTTTTAATGGTTACCTAGAAGAATACAACATACACTTCTCCGAATCTAAATTTCTTCTGTAATTTATTCTATCCCTGGACAATAACTTATATACTTCAACTCCATTTACTTCAGTCTTGTTTCCCATGTTCTGATTTTACACTAAAGTGTTTTAATTGAATATTTTAAATAACAAAATTAATTGATCATATATTTTTAATTATTTTCATTTAGATTTATGTAGAGATATACCATTTTTGATCCTATCCTATTTACCTCTCTGAAATGTCAATGTAGGCCATTTTTTTTCACATTTGAAATTCTCCAGTGCATTATATTTACCGAATATCCATTACTTATGAGTTCTTAAATTTTTGTCTAAAATGCCTATTCTATCTTTATTCTTGCAGACATTATTCATGAGAATTTGCTTTGTAATTATTTATTTCATTTCCATTGCCTCTTCCTTTCATTATTTCAACTGAAAAATCAGCTGTTAACTAAAATTCTTTCTGATTGGAAAGTAACCAGTCTTTTTTATGGCTGTTTCTAAGATATTTTCTCTGGTTTGGGGTAATTTTACTATATGATTAATTTCAACCTTTTTCCTTCCCTTCTTTTGTAACTTACTCTCTTTTGTAACCTTCTTGGACTCCCAGGATATATATAATTTGTCACATAGAGTCTTTCATCAGTTTTGGAGAGTTGATAGTCCTTATCTTGGTAACTATTATATTTATGCCATTTCTTCTATCATGGTTCAGAATCAAGTTATACAAATATTAGAGTCCCTCATTTATGTCCTCTTTATCTCCAACTATGTCATATTTTCCACTTTTTTTATCTCTTCATGTTTTATTCTGGTTATTTTCCTTTCATCTACTTTTTAAAAATTTCTTGTATTTTCTTTTACTTTTTCAAATCCATTTATAGTTATCCACTAATACTTCATTTTAGCTTTTCTATTTTTTTAGTACCACAGTTACAAATTTAGATTTTTAAACAAATTTAGATTTTAAATTTAGATTTTAAACAAACAAACAAAAACTATTGGCCAGGTGCAGTGGCACATCCTTGTAATGCCAGCAGCTAGGGAAGCTGAGGCAGGAGGATGATGAGTTCAAAGCCAGCCTCAGCAAAATAAGGTACTAAGCAACTCAGTGACCACTTTGTCTCTAAATAAAATACAAAATAGGACTGGGGATGTGGTTCAGTGTTCCAGTGTCCCTGAATTTAATCCCTGGCATACCTCCCCGCAAAATACAAAATACAAAAAGCAACAACAACAACAAAAATTTACTGTGTATTTATTCCTTTGAATATAATAAAGATAAGTGTTTGAATCATTAGTATCTAGAACTCTAGAAGACTTGGCTCTGTTTTCTCATGTGTTTGTTACTTTATATATATGTTGTTTGTCTTCTTTGTTGCCTATATATTTTTTTAAACTGTCAGATATTGTATTTTAAAACTGTATTTACCAATGACTTGAGAACTGGAATGATTTTTATCTTACCCCAGAGAGTAAACACTGGCTACTTTCAGGCAACTTGTAACTAAAACAATCTAGGTGACTTCAGTTATAGTTTGGAGAATGGAGTGAGATCCAGCAAAGCCTTACTGACTCTAATGTGTTACATTTTTATTGTAACTTGTAATCAGTGATCCAGATATTCTTAAACACTTATGAGAAAGGAAGTAATCAAGGTTACTCAATAACTCATCCTCACCCATAAACAGAAGGAAGATTAATGACTTTACATCTTAGTCCCTGTTTCCATGGCCCTTAAAAACATGGTTCTTGAAAAAAAAAATCAAAAAACATGTGCATTGGGACTTGAGCTTGATGTTTTTACAAGATTGCATTCTCCCTGTTGGAAAGATATTTGCTGTTCCATTGGTTCTCTGTGAGGTTCATTTAACACTGTGCAGCAAATCTCTTTATGTCCAGAAAAAGATATACCAGCCCTAGGCATATTTTTTTCAATAGAAAGATTTATAACAGTTTAGGATTTGCAACTTAATGGAGTAAAACTTCTACAATACTGTTAACTGAGAACCAAGTCTAGATCAAAAAGGTTTTCTTAAGGGGTTCCTCGTGTGTTAATATGCTTCATTACTTCAGAAATTTGATACAGGATGCTCAGAGAAGCAAATGAAAGACAACAGCTACACTGAAATTAAAAACATGTTGTATTGAGGGATTTCCTTGTTACTAAAGACTAATTTGTTTGCTAAGTGCTGATTTCAGAGAATTATAGGCACTGTAGGAGTCATGTCCATTTTGTCCATTTGGTGTCTCCATCAGCTGGCACATAACAATTCTGAGCAAATTTCAATGACTGGCAGGAATGCCTTAATGCTCTCTCCTATTTATCATCCAGTAGAGCAGTCTTCCCAACTCAGACAGAAGGGTGCCCATCTGAGTTTTAAAGGCCTCCAGGAGAGACACACCACTGCCACCCCTGAGAAACCTTTTCCATATCTCCCAGAGTCCAGCTGGGCCTCTGAATGCAGTCTGTTCACCAGCTGCCATTGCTTCCCACTGATCTGGCCAGAACTGCACTGGCTATTTTCCATTTCAGCAGGCTCAATCCTTAATCAGTTCTAGTATGGCAAAGGATGTTGGAAATATCCCATCTAATCTTTGTTGCAGTATTTAAAAGTATCTAATTCCAAAGTAATAAGAAGGGGTCAAAATAATAAAAACAAATCATTCATAAAACAATCTTTAGGTAAGTTTTACCTGATATATTTAGGCAGATCTTTTCCACAGTGAATCTATAAGTAGGTAAAAATAAGATTTTTATTTAATTTTTGGTAGGATGTACAGGTTTTACACCAAGATGAGCTTACTTTTGGCTCTAGATTTACTTATGATTTTTCTCCTCAGCCTGTTCTTTCTTTTATTAAGACAAAAGGAGTTGGTGTTTTGCATGTTAGGATTGAAATGTAAATATAAAATCATTTTAAGTTGATATAACATCTTATAACTAATTTTGCTGTGGAAAATATGAGATTCTCTGTATAGGAAATTCTGAAGGGCAACTCCAGATATTCCCAGAAAATAATAAATAATGCACATGATATCTCAGAAGGAAAAGGAGACTATCTCCAGTTTACAGATTTTGTATCTGAAAAATCTTAGTTTATACTGGTAATATACCTCTTTGGCATCAAAAAAGATAATGAGACATAGGAAAGTCTGAGCACAAAATGATTAATTCTAACAACATCTTTTTCAGTGTTATTAGATTACAATAAAAATCTCTAATATTACCTTTATCCAGAAAATTGGAGAAAAATAGATCAAAGGTCAGCTTCTAACCCTGTCATTTCCAGTAACAGAAAACATAATTTGTCAAATCCTTTCTCTGGAGAAAATATTAATGTAATAGATTTTTTTGCATAATGAGGTATTGTTTTTCAGTAGTGTTAAATGTATATTTTCTAGACATTCTCCAGGTTCACATCAATGGTTCTAGAAATATTCATGAATTGAAATGGCATTGAAACTGTTAGCTAAGTTTGTTTGCTGAAAAATGTTTTGGAGTATAAAAGTCTTCACAATAGTCTTAAAACCTTTTATTGATAGATTGATGATGAATAGAAATGAATGGATAGATAGGTAGGTAGATAGGCAGATAGCTATGAATTTGTGAAATATAGTAACAATCTTTTCACAATATTGTAAACATCTTGATACTACTTTGAAAGACAATAAAAATAATTTATTTGATATCAAAATATTTTATAATATTTTCTGCTATAAGGATGCTTTCTTAATTATCAAAATATTTGAACATGACATGTACTTTCATAATTTTATTCTTAATATATTGCTTTAAGAATTTTGTTACCTAGCTAACTGACTAAAGTTGGTACAATCAATTAAGTGATATTTCCCTGAATTAAAGTAATAATTAAACACAAAATACTGCCTATTATAATTTTATAACAGTTGTCTAATTTGGCACTATTTTCAATAGATCATTTTATATTAAAATCTTAAATATGAGATAATTAGCAATTTAATTGAAATGAATGGAGCAAAAATATATGAAAAATATATGATAACTTGTAGATCACATTTATTATGCTTATTATTATTATTATTATTATTATTATTTCTAACATTGCTAACCCAGTTTCTGACCACCTAGTCTTATATAATGGTAGTTTCTCTAACTTCTTTGAACTTGTGCCAACTCTCAGGCAAATGATAATGAAGATTTAAAAGTAGTTGTTCTATATTTCAATTATGAGGGATTTGTCCAGTATGACAAGAAAACGTATTTTCTTTCACTGTATGACTTTTAAATACTTTGACATAGGCATATAGGATTTCACTGCACTCTTGACCACACCCATTGTTAAGACTGGTCTCCTTTCCCAGGCAGAAAATTATCTGCTGTACCAGTAGTCAGGGCATACAAGAAAAACAGAATTAATAGGATAATATATGTATATAATTATAATTGTATGGGATAATATAATATCTCTATATATTATCCTATTAATATAGAAATGTATAATATAATATATGTTAATTATAAAAATATATATGTTTAAATATTCTCCTACATATATCTGCATGTATTCATCATATATGTGTGTGTGAGAATGCATTTGACTTATTATAAGGACTTAGTTCATGTGATTATGGAGGTTAAGTAGTCCCATAATCTGCCATCTACACATAAAAACTCAAAATGGATGATGGAATTCAGTCTGAATTTGAAGAAGTGAGAAATCAGAAGTACTATCACTTATGACTCAGGTCAAGTGATCAGGCAAAAGAAGAATTCAACCTTTATTTGCTTTTTTCTTTCATTTGGGCTCCCAATGGGTTGTATGATGCTCATTCACATTGGGAAGGGCAATCTGCTTCATTCATCCACCAACTCAAATGCTAATCATTTCCAGAAATACGCTGGAACATAGGTCTCTTGCCATGGAGACTCCTATCATGGTGACCTGAACAAGAGATCTGGCTGACTCCTGTTCTCTCTAGGTTCAGGAGTTCAGCTCATTACTCCCTCATAGGAGGCAAAGAGTATAAAGCTGCTTTCTCTAAAAATACCACTGCATTATTTTTAACTTTTCCAATGTCTTATTTGGCTGTGGGGTCTATATCACAGTCTTTTTTGGTAACTCATATTGGTTCTGTCATATTGCTCACACAAAATTGGATTTTAAAATTTGCTTCTATTTATTAATACATTTGCTTGATACTCCACTTGTTACTTGATACTTGTTATTCCAATGTTAATGCGCACTATATGATCATAAAATGATAGTGTTAAAATATTCTTTGAAAACAATTGAGTTTCTGGGTAAGCAGTGTACATCAGCAGAACCCAGGAAGCATAATAAAAATACATATGACCAGGCCCTAGAGACTGACTCTAGTGCTCATAAAGGGACACATATATTCAGCCTTTTAATAGTATATTTGTTTCCAGTTTAATTACTTCTTATCAGGCAGAGTTTTTACTGAGGAGGGGAAACAGTTTTTCCCTGCAAAAGGAGGAGGAGGAGGAGGAGGAGGAGGAGGAGAAGGAGGAGGAGGAGGAGGAGGAGGAGGAGGAGTAGGAGGAGGAGGAGGAGGAGGAGGAGAAAAGGAGAAGGAATACAAGAATTAAAAGAGTAAAGTAAGAATCCACCTGTAGTTTTCATGTCAATAAAACATGCATGCTCTGAAAAAATTCAGTTAATTCTTATGGTCATTGTGAAGCGATTGAGTACCACAGGTGGTCAGCATTTGCACGATCACCATATGAATAAGTCTCCTACCTCATGCTTCTCAAAACAGGTGAACTAAGTACATGTTACTAGGAAAGTAATTCCTGATTGCTAATCTTGGGTGGTCTGACTTGCAATTAGGTTTCATTCATTTTTCTTTTTTTTATTATAACAGTAATATTATAGGAGAAAGCAAACTGATAAATTTATACATGCTTGCATTATTGGAAAGACTTAACATGGGTTGACATTGGAACAAAAACTTTTGAGCTCAAGCCCAAAGTTCTCCAAATGAATAGATCCTTTTGGTTGAAGTGTGTAATCTCCTGTTCTATAACATATCCTCAGTAAAATCACAAGTTTTTCTCAAATAATTAGAAAGACTATTCTCTGTGTCTTATAAGAAAACCCACATACTTGAGACCATTTTCAGAAGTTCCAACTTGTGTGTCTGGCAGTCTAAAATCATAGAGATAGGCCTAGCTGGTTTGGTAAAACTTGTTTTAAAATAAAGATTTCATTTATAAGTGGTCTGAATGATAAAAAGTATTATATTGTTTATGCTTAAATATTAAAATTACCTTTCAGATATTAACAGTTGAACAACAAGATCAGTCATCCTTGATTTCTGGTCTTAATGAATTAATGATTGATTTTCATTCAATCTGCTAAGCAGACACTTTGATAATCATGGACCCTCCAAGTTTAAAATAACTAACGAAGGATATCTCTAAGGAATCTATTTCTCCATCTTCCCACCTAACCCTATCTGTGATGTATGTGTTTCCTAAAGCCTTCCCTTATTCCAGGAAAGAACATTTTACAAGAGAATTGCAAATCACAAAAATGGGTTAAAGAAAGAATGTTCAAGCCCAAAGAAAGGTAGGGAGCTCTGAGTTATGAAGACAAAGGGAATATGTAGAAGGAAAGGGCAGACAACACACATGAAGTAACAGAGAATGTGATCAAGGAGAAAATGGGCCCCTGGGATGACCTGCTCCTCTGTGGCCGATGGGCTCATGATCTCTGACCTTGTTGCTGCTTGAAGACACTGTCGATTAACACTCCTGGGGAAAAAAAATCACATGGATGCCATTTAAATTTCATATTGACATCATTTCCCTTCCATGTAAGGAGGAAGCTACAATTCACCATCCTATTTGGCTTTACAGAGATGTGTTATAGTCAGAGATTACACAGAGAGCCCTAAAGTATCACTTACAAGCATTATTCAGCCTCTGTGTAAACATTTTACAGCCATTTTAGTCAGCCTTTGCCAGTGATGATCAGCTCTACTTATTAGAATATTCTCCCCTTTTCAAGCCAAAATGTTCCCCCGTAACTGCTGCTTTTAAGAGCAGCCTCTGCAGCAGCATAAAACGCATCATTGTTTTTCCCCTGAGGAAGACTTTTGATTATTTGAGGAGAGCTTATTTCTCACAGGTACTAACTTCTGTGTATGTGTCGATTTTTTTAATAGATTAAGTCTGGGTATAAAGCAGAAATAAATGAAATTCCTATCTAGTCTCATAATTTTTATGTATATCTATTTATCTAAATATCTATCTATGGTTAGCATAACTTCTTTTAAGACATATGCTATAATTAGTATCATGTCTCTCTTCTTAGACAATGAAAAACCATCCCTAAACTGTTGCTTAAGGCTTGCTAAAGAAATGCTAGCTGATCTAGGATGTTACATGCTGCTCTCCTTACCTGAGCACCTGAATCTTGATGCTATTTCTCCAGGGGTAGACTCTCCTCTGAGCCATCACATACAGATCTTCAATACCTAGATAAGGTGTTTTGAATTCCTGAATGTGTCCAAAGTCATTACCATTTTTTCTCTCCATTTTCCTACTTGTATTTAATCTCTCCTTTGGATAAAAACACCGACATTCTCAATTGGAACTGAAAACAGTTCTTGGAAATATTTATCCATTGAGCAGATACTTACTGATGACCTGTCATATACAAGGATTGTTCTAGGTATGTGGGATACTGAATAGAAAAAATATGGAAAAAGAAAGCAAAGCGAAACAAAATACCCTGCCCTCACAGAGCTTATATTTCAGCAAAGGAAGTCAAAACTGAATATGGAAAGTAAAAATGTTTTATCAAACATTTGATGCCACTGATATGAGATGCATCTCTGTTTTTGTCTTTTATGTGCAATCAAATTATAAGACTCCATAGATTATAAGACACAGCCCAATTTTGGAGCTGTTCAAGTATAAAAACTTTGTCTTAAAGTGAATTAAATACATTAAGGTGGCGAAAAA
This sequence comes from Urocitellus parryii, assembly GCF_045843805.1. Classification (NCBI taxonomy): domain Eukaryota; kingdom Metazoa; phylum Chordata; class Mammalia; order Rodentia; family Sciuridae; genus Urocitellus; species Urocitellus parryii. Next base: position 70,903,909 of record NC_135539.1, on the reverse strand, counting down.
TGCAGCCAGGAGTTTTAGGGAATTCACAACGTAAAGTGAGATGATTAGTCCTAAAGCTCAACCATCTTCTGACACTTTTCATCTATGTACTGGATTTTGCAGCAGAAATGTTTTGAGGACATCTAAACTCAACATATCCAAACCATGCTCCACATCAAATACAGGTATCAGTGAAGGGCTTGAGGGTGGATCAACCAGCTTGTTTCTTTCCCTTGTTAATCAGCAAGCTCTGTTGATTCTGTGAAATGTTTTCGGCATCCTGAATTGCTTACAACCAGTACCCTGGCTTGTGATTTAATCTCCTATTCTGAGTTTTATTATGTTGTCCTAACCAGTCCTCGGTTCGGTTCATTATTTTATGCCCTCTCCAATCTATACTCCATAGTACTATAAAATTTATATAATTCAGGTCTAGTCAAGTCACATTTATTAAACAAATAAACAAAGCTCCATAGGCTATTCTTCATTGAAATGATAAAGTTTAATTTCCTTCACATGGTATTTATTCCTCCTCAAGGTAGAACCTCAGCCCTTTGCTCTAACCTCACCTGCTTCTGCTTGTCCTCACACTTGATAGTGTACTTCAGCTGCACAGAAGAATGTGCTTTGGTCTAAAATGGTATTTACTTATCCATCTTTAAGCTTCTATTCCTGGTGTTGTTCTTGAATCACTGCCGCAGTCTGGCTGCAGCAAAATAACTGGGGGGGGGGGTGACGAATAACTTGTGTACGTTGATACAGCAGGAGTAGGAGCCGTTTATTGTAGGACAACAGAGGTATTTATATATTTTGCACAGCTTATCTTAATTAGCATAAACTAGATACATCAGTCAACCAATAAGGAATCTCCACACTTAATGGCTCGCTGGGGTTACTTCTCAAACCACTCCCTCTGGCATTTTGCCAGGCACCATCCAGACTTGTTTACAAACTCTAACATTCCCCTGGCAAAATACCAGGTGTTATTTTGACTTGTCTACAGACCTTAACAAATCACTTCTTCTCTGCTACTCGCCCCAAACCCCAGGGCATTTCTTCATCGCTCCTCCTTTTCCTCACCCACCAAGTAAACTCAAATCATCTGCTCTTTGTCTGCTCTTTCTGTTCTATCAGATTGATGTTTATTGCACTATATTATACTTTTCTGTCTCTCCAGTTACTTTGCAGACTCCTTGAGGGTAGGTTTTATTTATGTATGTGTTTTGGAACTGAAACCTCTGATTTGGAATCTTGATTCTATTATCTACAAATTATATGATGCAAAAACCTTGTATCTCCCTGAACCAGTTTCCTGAACCGCAGAAATGATGAGAGATGAGATTTCAACTTGAATGAAGGGAAAGCAACTGAACATAGAGTTTACAAGGGCTAAGGTATGCCTTTGTAACTAAGGTCAATGCCTCTTTATTTCAATTTCAAAAAATCCAAAATTGGATCTTTAACCCTTGAATGTCTGATGTGAGGGCCTGAGTAAGAGGTGGAACACAAAGAGCTAGTCTGATTTTGTGTAATGACACTCCCATGCCACATGGAGGATTCCTTATCTAACCTAAGTATTTTAATTTTTTTAACTTTTTAATCTACAGAAATACAAGAGGGAAGTTATTAAAGTGGAAGTAAAAAAATAACTAATAAAATATAAAATAATACAATTAATTAAATTTTGATTAATAAAGGGAAACATGTCAATTTAATCAAGGCAAAATGAAATTAAGTTTAAAATGTAAGATATAAAAGGTAACAAAATTAAAAACATGAATGAAACTATACATAGTCTATGTTTGATTTATAGACAATTCAGATCTATCAACAGTAAAAAAAAAGATATAATGTTTTCCCACATTTTACACACACACACATATATAAATACACCGCTGCATAGAGGTATATTTGCTTTTAGTATTAATATTGGTAAATTATGAAATTCACACTCGTTTTTCAGTTTGGTTTTAATTGTATAATCTAGTCCTCCATAGACTGTTTAATCATGGGCACCATACTGAAATCAGATAAATTACATGGATTTGTTTTTCCTTCAGGTTACTAAAAGGTATGCCGACCATGAATAAAGATAACCAAGAATATTTTTTGACAAAATGTATACTTAATTGCATTTCCTAAAAATAAACCTTTGAAGCCCAGCATAGCTATTCCACCAAGCTTCCTGATAATTTTGAGCAGCAGTTGCTTTTAAATTTGCTTTAGTTTTTAATGAACATTATACATGCATACAGTTTTAAACAAAATAGTTTTATAATGTGAAAAATCTAATCCCTCATGAGAAGTCATTTTGCTTTTTACATCTATAATAATCTGTGTATGTACTCTTTTTGCAAATTAGTAATTATACTTGACTGTTTAAAACAAAACCCCTAAATAAGAGTAGCATAAACAAATTAGAAGTATACATTGTTATGATCCAAATTGTGTCTCCCCAAAGTTTAGATATTCAAGTCCTAATCCTAGTAACTCATAATTTAACTTTATTTGGAGACAATGCCTTTAAAGATGTAAGTTAAGGTGAGGCCCTTAGAGTGAATCCTTACCCAATATAAGTGGTGTCCTTAGAAGAGAAGATTAAGACACAGGACAAGACTCCAAGGGTGTGCATACACAGAAAAAAACATGTAACAAGACAGCAAAGGATCTGGGGACATCTGTAAGCTGAGGAGAGTCCTCAGAGGAACCCAATCCTGAGGCACCTTGATCTTGCATTTCTAGCTTCCAGAACTGTGAGAAAAAAAGAATTTCTCTTGGTTAATTTCTTATGATATGGGGGATTGAATCCTGGAACCTACAATTGCTAAGCAAGTGCTCTACTACTGGGCTACATTCCCAGTCCTAATTTATCTTTTTAAAGCCACCTACTATGTGATATTTTGCTATGAAAGTCTTAAAAAACTAACATGCATACAGAATTCTCAATAACGTGCTGATCTGGAAGCTGGTAAGTAGTCCAGGGCTGAGATACTGATAGCAGGGCCAGGTTCTGCCATTCTTTCTGCTCTATCTTACCTAGTTGACTTTTATATTCAAAGTAAACTCCTGAACTCAAAGTCTCAAAAGAAATTGTTGGAGCTATAGCCATCTTGTCACATTCCAGGCAGGAGAAAATAGCTGATAGCTTGAAATAAAGCCCTCCTATCGATCTTTTTCAAATTCAAAATCTAATTCTTTCTTTCATGTTCACCTACTTTATTGAAATTATGGTATGAAATAACTCAGAAAGGGGGATAGTATATTGTGTCTTCTAGAATTTCATAAGAAATATGAGATAGTAATATTTTTCCATCAATTTATAAATTACAAAATATATCTACAACATATGAGAATCGGTATAACAACTGTGTTTTTCAATTGCAGAGGAATAGCCTCTTGGCCTCACATTCAAACTTGTAACTGCTAATGCTCGGGACCTTTTGCAAAACTCTTTAAAGAGAAGTTCCTTCCTTTTTTGGATCCACCAAAGCTCTTGCAATGCCCCCAGAGCTCACTTTTTTCTTCCCTTTTCTCTGTGAATCCTCAGATCCTTCAACAAGTCATTCTTTACAAGGATATCCAGGAGCCATTCCAAAAGGCTGGACTACTTCTATCCCTATTTTGGAATTTAAAACTCTGGCTTGTCTGTGTTACAACTTTAATCTCTCAGTAGTGCATTTTTCTCCTATCACAACATCTGAAATATTCCCTGCGGATAACGGGTGTGAGTGGAGAAAGTGGGGGAAAAATCAAAGATTTCCTGCAAAACAGACAGAAAAGAGTGTAGAGTCTGATTTGCTATGCACCACATGGGGAAAACTAATAACACGTATAGTCCCTCAGCTTTCAGAAAACTGGCTTAAATACTCTATATAACAATCGAATAGTGAAATAAGTTTTTAAAATGTTACAAAAAATATTGCATAAATATTTTCCTCCAAAGGCATTATGTATTATTTAAATTCTTGGACTATCTCTTAGAAATATTAATTCTTTAACTCCAAGTAATTTTATACCATGGTTAAGAAATTTTTTTGAGTTTTTTGCTATATAATAGTTTTCCATCTATAAAATAGATTCCCTCTTCTCTCTCTTTAAAGATCGAAAGGGGACTATGAGGAAGGCACATTTTGAAACTTGCCTGTAGGGCTTAAAACTAATGATCCAATAACTTTTAAATTCTTTGGTGAATTTTATATGTATAATATTTCTTCATGAAATGTAATAAACATAATTAAGAATTTTGTTTCTTGCCTCTGCTTTTATATGTGAAATGAGGTTGATCTTCCCCTACCACAGAAAGAACTGAATGTTTCTAACATTTTAGATTGTCATTAAAATAGAAATGAAAATAGATTATTCACTAAATTTCAATTCAAACTTCTAGGCACTGGCCAATAGGACAACATGCCTTGTGTGTGTACGTGTGTGTGTGTGTGTGTGTGTGTACATATTTGCATAAATAAATTGCATGACAGTTTAGACAATGGCAGTTGGAACTTTTATAATGATGAAACAATTTATAGTCAAATATATATTTGAAATATTAAAAAATGTACTTGAAATATTTTTAAAACCTGGAATATATTTGAAATTATATTCTCCTTATTAACTCCTAGATACATGCTTGCTTTATTTTTTTATAATAAACATCTTACATTTTCCAATAGGCAGATAACCAGATCTGGTTTTACAACCATTATTAATCTCTATAGTGATGGCACATTTGTCTCAATAGCCTCAACTGAACATGGTATGAAAAAATGTAGGCAAGGTGTTCAGCTAAAGAGGAGGCTATTTTAATACTTTCATTATTGACTAGATCTCTCTTTAGAACTACCAGATTGTGTGCCCATATTTGTCTTCCTAGCGACCCTATGTAACATTGTCACCAAAACACATGTACATATTAACAACTAACTGAAAATAAACTTTTACTGAAATCTTTCCTCATTGGAATCTCATAAAGGAAAACTTGAAGATTTAAAAAATTGCATCAATAAAAATAAAATGAACAAATCACTGGATACATATTAGAGAGCATGCCTTGCCTCATATATAGTTTCCCATCCATAAAGTATCTCTGTTTTCATATTGCATTGTTATGATGCATATTTCTATTTTATTTAACATATATTTATGATATATATTTCTATTTTATTTAACATATTATAAACCTATGATTTTCAGAATTTCCCATCCATACCATTAGGTATTGGGAATACAATTATTAGTAGAACTCTTTCTCATGGAGTTTGCAATCTACTGCATGAGATATATCTAATCATTTAATCAAAGATCACACTTAATATGTGATATATGTACCAAGATGGAAAAGACTCTGTCTCTTTGAGATTATAAAACCAAATAAATTGATCTAAACTGAAGACCAAGCAAACCTGTTCTGAAAAGAACACTCAACCCAAACTCTGAAGTATAATTATAAACTAGGGGGAAAAAAAGTGGTAACAAGAAGAATATTCCAAATAGAGATGGCAATAAAGAGTCTGGAGAAGGAGCAGAGTGAATCTGAGAGACTTCTGAAAGAATTTATCAGTGCTGGGCAGAGTGCCTGGGGAGGAAAGAGACCAGGTTAAGGAAAGAGAGGAAGAGAGGAGCAAAGACATGTGAAATCTTACAATAGAAATGAGAATTTTGTTTCATCCTCAGAGGTGAGAGAAGCCATTGAATAACTTGAGTCAGATGTGGGTTTCAAAGAATCTGAAAGCAGTAAGCACACTTTTGCTGTGGTCGAGAGACAGGTGACAGTAAGGATAATGTGGTGACCATAAAGATGCAAAATTAGAGATGAATTCAGGAGAGGTAGAAGGTTGCATTGAGAGATGGTTGTACAAGGTATGCAGTGAGGGAGAATAGAGGCCTAGCAAGTGTCCTAGATCACAGTGCACAAATGAGCGGTTGGAGATACTTTTCACTCAGACACAGAGTAATGGATTAGGGTCAGTACTTTAAGGGCAGATCAGGAGTTAGAAAAAATAAGTAATGAAGGCTTTCAGCATCTTCATCAGTCAATGTCCATTTAGGAATCAGAAATTGTTATCAGTAGTTTCAGCAGAGAGAATTTAAAGAACATTAACTAAGTATAGCATTATTAACTAATGAAAAAGTGAAAAGAAAAGATATTGCAAAGGTGTAAAACTATGAGAGATAGCTGTCATCCCTTTAGATGAGGGAGTAAAGGGAACACAGAGAACAACTTGGTATCTTAGAGGAGGGTCCTGGCAATCCTGCAAGGTAGACCTTTAAGAGGGAGGCACCTCTGTTGGCCTACAGCGAGTGTTTCTAAATTCAAAGACGCGACCCCAGGGCCCTGGAACAACTGAGGAACAGGCTACAGCAGCTGCTTCTGGCACCTCTGGGCTGAATTAATCTCTGTGAGTATTGGAAGATCTGCAAACTAGATTCATCTGATGATTTAGGAAAGGTCCTCTGTCATGGAAACACCAACAGAGAGTAAACTCAAGCAGGAATATGTCTGCAGAAAGCAAACTCATACAAGAAGAAAAAACGAAAAAGGAAAGGAAATGAATTTTGAGCCATTTCTTCATCCAGCCGTCAGTCTCTCAATAATACCCCTATTGGCAGAAGCTGTAAGAAAGCCAGCTGACCAAAAAGAAATGTGGTTTACAGGGTACCAGTCACAGCATCACAAAGTGGAGCATAAAATGATAAGTTCAGAGCTGAGAGTATAACAGAAACCTTGACACAGGCATCTAAGTGGACAAAACATTCAGGGCAGTGGAGATAGTATTTGGGAGCTCCTTTGAAGTATGAATTGGTAATATAGATATAGATAGTGTGTGTGTGTGGGGGGGGCGGGACGGTGAATCTCCATCATCTTGAAATCCCAACTCTACCTGGGGAGGAAGAAAAAAAATTAGTAGGGCTGTATCTTGAAGAAACTAATGACTGAATAGCCAAGAAAAATGGTCCAGTGGAAACTGGGAAGGAGGGACCATTGGGTCACATCCAAAAATTATGGAAAATAGTGTTTAAAAAAGCATAGAGTGCTCAGCATTGTTAAATGCAGCTGAAAAGTCAATGGAGCATAAACCCAAGCTTTACATTTAGAGAAACATAGACCTTCAGCAACTTCAGAAAGAGCTCTTTGTATGTTGTTATGAGCAAAAGCTGACCCAAGTGAATCAGGATGAATAAAGTCAGAGAAACTGAGGAAGTAAGAGGAGAATTCACAAATTTGGCTATGAAACAAAATGTCATGGCTAGTGAGAACAGGGAATCAAGAGATGTTTCTTGGTTATTTTCGTAATGCCATAAACTTAACCAAATTTATTCAATAAGTAGCACTACCCAAATGAGTAGTGGTTGCATATATAAGAGAAATAGGAGTTTACCCTACTCTTTATTGGAAAGGCACCCATTGGAATTTCTTGTCCCCTTTGTCAAAAATCAGTTGATTCTACATGTGTGAGTTCATTTCTGTGCTCCCAATTCTGTTCCATTAATGGATATGTCTACTTTTAAGCCATTGCTGTGTTGTTTTATTTCAGCTCTGTGGTACACTTTGATATCAGGTAGTATGATACCTCTTGTTTTGTTCTTTTGGGTCATGGTTGCCTTGACTATTTGTCCATTTTTTTTGGTTCCCACGTGACTTTTAAGACATTTTTTTCTATTTCCGTGAAAAATGAAGTTAGAATTTTCATAGAGATTGTACTAAATATGTAAAATGTTTTGGTAGGTGTGGACATTACAACAACATCCATTCATTGAACACAGGGCGTCTTTCAGTTTACTTATATCCTCTTCAATTGCCATTAAAGTTTTATAGTCTTCATTGTACAGATCATTCATCTCTTTGGTAAATTTATTTCTAAGATACTTTTCTTTTGTTTTTGATTTTCTTGTAGCTATTATAAATGGGATTGTTCTGTTTTGCTTAGTTCATTGTTAGTATTTATTTCATTCCAAGTGTGTAGAAATGCTACTGAATTTTGTATGTTGAATTTATCCTCTCCAACTTTATTCAATTATTTTATTAGTTATAGTAGTTTCTGGTGGAATATTTAGAATTATATGTATACATATATGTATATATAATATATATATATGTTCAAATGATTGCAAAACAGTAACAATTTCACTTTTTTCTTTCCTGTTTTGTGACCTTCTTTATTCTTCTCTTGCTTTATTGCTCTGGAAAGGATTTTCAATAACATATTGAAAAAAAGTGTTAAGAGTGGACATTGTCTTTGAAAAGGTTTTCAATTTTTCAACATTGAGAATAATTTTGCTCTGTATCACATGAATAATTCTATTTGTGTCCCTAGAAATTAGAAAACAAAACCTATTTGGGCAAGGGACCCTTATACACAGTGTCTATTAGTAGACTGTGAGCTTGTGTTTCCAGGGCCACACTTCAGATACTGTGTTCTGAGAGAATGAATAACAAGCTATAAATCACATGTACCATCATCTAAACCATCTGAAAAAAATGATTTTTTTTTCAATGTGTTTGGATTCTACATTTTTTTTCCTCTTTGGGTAATATACAAAAGTTTCTCTAAGTCACTTCTCAATTTCATTTCTGAACTAATAATTTAGTTGTGATTACAGAGAAAACAAAATTACTCAACTCAGATGGATTTTTCCTTTGGTTCAGGTCCCTAATGTACACCTCATCTTCCTATTTCTCCCCTGCTCCTCTCTGGCCTTAATGATTCCTTAATGAAACAAGATAAATGAAGGTAATTCCACTCGAAGACAAGCATGTTGACTTCTGTTTCGTATGTCACCTTATACTGGTTACTTAAATATTACACAAAGCACAACAATTCTTCTGTGAAAAAAGATGACTTTCTCTCCTCCCAATAAATAAAGGTAAGGAATTTTGCTTACAAGAAGTCATGAAATCATCTTTCCCATTTCTTCCTAGTAATCCATCAATCAGTGACAGATTCTCTGTCATTTTGTTTCCTTGTACTAAAGCCAGTCCTACTGGTTTGTTCTATCTGTTTCATTGTGTCCAAGCTGTTGAGTTATAAAGTCATGAATTGTTTCTTAACAAGAAAACTAATAACAAAAAATTGATATTTTCACCTTGACTACAGTTTGTAATGTGGGGTAAAGAAGCATGAAATTCGCAGGATTCCAAACACAATGTTGCCTTTTTGTTGGCAAAGTGCAGTTCCATGACCAACTGGCTGTTACAATAGAGGATGATGCGAGCTTGGCCTGCAGCTGTCATCCTGCTGGCAGTGCAGGAGCGGGTGGACTCCCACACCCCCTTTCAATATGTTTTATTATTTAAGCCAAGAGAATGGTCACTCAGTGGATGTGCCTGGCAACTCCAAGACACAGATGCTGGGCTCTCACATTTATCTTTTTCCCAACAGGAGCAATATGGAAATAAATGCCTGATATTTTGATTAGTAGTCAAGCTTCTCACGGAGCCCAGTTTCTGGATTTTGTGGCAGACACAAACTTACCTTATAGTTACATGTTAAATGGCTGATTATGGCTTCTGATTATTGTTGGTGATGGGCTTCTTGCAGATTAATTGTAATTAGAAAAATTATTTCACTGAGTAATCCCAGTGCCCCACCTATTTTACACTCTAGACAGTTGCTTATGATATATATACCCTTAAAATTTTGACATTTTTCAGAAGTAATTGATTGAATATGAAATAAAGGAACTGTATAACAGCATTGATATGCGATCAATTTATTCTAAATGAAATGTATTCTTTTAAATTTTATATTCTTTTTTTGTTCTAATGATCATACATAATCTTTGACATACTTTGACTTAAAAGATTACTCAGTTTAGTTAAAAAAAAAAGGATGCAAAACAAATTATTCCCCAAAATGTCCAATGGGTCTATCTAACCCTGGTATTAGAATAAATGATTAAGTAAAATCAGAAATGATAACTAGAAAAGAGCAACTAAATGGGAGATTTTAGCATATGGGCTATGAGTACATCAGCAACAGAAAGTGGTAAAGACAGACATGCTGAAGGAAAAAGGGAAGGGGGAGTCTCAGGAGAATGTTTTTATGATAAGCTATCCTGGTGTGAAAGGGATTTGTAGGTCCTCTGAGGACTTAGGACTTCCCTGTGATTTTGTAAGCAGTGAAAAACCCTGAAAATGTGGCAAAGAAAGTTCATAAGCTAACTTGGTGTTTTCAAGGATAACTTTGAGAGGATGGAGGATAGATTGATTTTAAGGTGATATAAGCCAGAGACACTCTAGTTGAGAAACAATTTTAGCAGAATAAGACAGAGCTAATAAGGGTTTCAGTTAAGACAACAGGAGAGGAAGAGCTGATGATTAGCAACTTTAAAATCTATTCCAAGAGAGAGACCTATGTTACTGAGGAGAGCTTACTGAATACTTTTTAAGATGCCTTCTACCCCCACACCCCCACCCTACCCCCACCAGCTCCAAATCTTCTCTTTAAGAAGAGAAGAGACCTAATGTCAGACCCAGGAACAAACAAGGTCTTAATCCTGGAAAGCTCTGAAGACAGCAGGAGCAGCCTTCTGTTGTCTGGGAAGCCTGTTAGAGAGCAGGGAGGCAGCAGGAGCCTGCCAGTACCCCTGTCTTGAAGAAAGAGTGACAAGAATTCCATTGTTACCCTTACATCCTAGCCCCAGTCCCACTCCTGCCTACCAAAGAGACCTGAGACCCAGAAGCCAAATGGAGAATTTAACATGGACAATTCTTGGTCAGTTGACTTGTCAGAACAAAGGTTAAAGTCATATTAACCTTTGTAGCTTTGGCATAGTCCCAAAGCCACCATTAACTTTACTTCCTAAACATTTCTTGAACCCATAGTAAAAATTTAAGAAAAGAACTAAACATCAAAAACTGAAACCCTACCAAATTATATGATATAGAGATAAAGCTGTCCAAAAAAGAGTTTTAGGTTTTTCTTTTTTAAAGTTTATTTTTTAATAAAAAATGACAGACTGATAATGAATTATGTAGGTAGCAGGAGAACAGTGTTGTGTAAAGATAAACAAAAGAAGAAAGAAAATTAGTAAATTATTATCAGATAGAATAGAAAAAAATAAAGAAAAAGCTATGAAAAACAAATAAGAGCCAACTATAGCTATTTAAAAACAAAATAGAAAAAACTTGATAAGCCTGATAAGGGATAATAACCAACTTTACAGCCTTACAAATGTAAGTAAATATGCAATTGCAGACACAAGAAGCATTAAAAGTACCTGGAAAAAAAAATTTCGATGTGGTATTAAGGCAATAAGTTGAGAATCTAAAAGAAATGTAAAGTTATCTGAAAAAAATTGCAAAACTAATTCAAGATGCTTCATAAAATTTGACAAAGTAATTATATAAAAATCAAAATATTTTCTTAAAAATATAATTAAAAAAGAAAGGAACAACATTAAATAACAAATATATGTATGTCTTTGAAGTAGGTGGAAGATAAAAAATATTGACGCTTCCAAACTCATTTTTAATTTTTTTCCAAATGTGTAAATCCTAGTTATGTTAGACATACACAAAATATATAATTTCACTTATACATAGAGTAAAATTTGTAAATATAATTTTAATCAGTCACATTTAATAAATATATCTACTATACATCATGATTGAGATATTCCAGAATTGAAAGGTATTTTAGCATTTTTTCTTGTTTCACTTTATGTTTTTAATGTATTTAAGTTTATGAAATTACTATAAAATATAGGAAAAGGGTAAAATTATTGCCATTTCAAAATACTTAAAAGGAAAATTTTAACTTATTCACATTTATGTTTTTCATATACTTATTTGTTTTTTAAAATAGGAAGCAAATCCACTTAAAGTGACAATGTCTGACTCTACATATGTCCAAAATACCATGTAAAATTGCACATACCTGACTATGTTCAAATTAATAATGAAAAATAAAAGATCTAGAAAACACAAGATAGATAACAAATAACTAACAAGCAGCTTAGAATTACTAAGAGATTTTGATAAGGCCCCTGCACATATAACAAATATGCCAAAATATATACTTTCTATTAGCAAGAATGCTTTGAAATGGAAATAGAAACAGCGAGATCTTAGCTGAATAACATCAAAACAAACAAAAAATCAGAACAAATAAATAAAAAAACAAAGGTACAGGGCCTAATATGGAGATGATCACGGAGCTTTATTAAGAAGTGAAAAATGTATTAGTAATTAGAGAAAAACAGTTACTTCCTGGAAAAAAGGACAAGTCATTAAAATTCCAATCTTACACAAATTAACAATTTTGGTCAGAATTCCAAGTGGTTAATTGAGCCAGAGTGACTATGAAGTACACATGGAAGATGTAAAATGAGAATTATATGGAACAATTAAAAAAAAAGGAATGCCAGTATATTATAGTTAAATTTAACCAGCCCTCTGTGTCCATGGGTTTCACATCTGCTGATTCACCTGATCTTAGATCAAAGAATATTTTGGAGAAAAACAATCCACCTGTGAATGTATTGAACAAGAATATAATCTTTTTCAAGTCTATTGTCATTATTCCCTAAACAATGCAAAATAAAAACTATTTACATAGCTTTTGCATTGCATTGGGTATTAGAAGTTGTTCAGAGAAGATTTAGAGTTTAATGTATATAGGCTAAATGCAAGTACTATGCCATTTTGCATAAAAGACTAGTGCATCTGTGGAGTTTGCTATCCATGGGGGTCTTGTAACCAATCTCCAGGGAATATTGAGGGATAACTCTGTTTTGAAATAAATTTGAAATTTTATAGTTACCAAAAATACAGTATCATCCAAACTCATTTTTCAAAAATTTTCCATATCCCTAAATTCTAGCCAAAGATACACAAAAGTATATGATTTCATTCATAAATACATATATGAAATGTCTAAATAAAATTTGAACAAATCAAGTTCAAGAAACATATCTGTAAACCAGCACTAACTGGAGTATTCTACAAATGAAAGATGTTTCAACATTAAGATAAAGATAGTTGCAAGTTACAAAAGATAACTCTGGTAAATATAAGTAGGCAAAAAAATACATTGATGATATTGGGTGGCACATTCAGGGAAAGTGAGAGAATAGATTTGGAGATTTCTGTGACCAGGACCAAATTCCAAACTTCCTATAAGAAGCCCCTGGTGTAGGAACTGTAACAGTCATACCAGAGCCAACAGAGATAAGAGACAGGAAGTTGTGTCTGGGAGCTGTAGAGATCAGACTGAGATAACAAAGGGCTATGTAACAGGAATAAAAATTATCCAAAAATAGAGGAGCCCTCAAGAGGACCTGATGCCTTTGAATAATTTTAGCCTCTCAAATTGACTTATGTTGCTAAAGGATATCTAATGTCCCCAGATGCCTGACAGAACTATAAATATATATATATTTCTCTACAGAGAAATTTATCATCTGTGGGACTAAATATTTCCTGTTACTCATATTCCATGGCTAGCACAGAAGAAAACTAAGAATACACATGAAAAGATGCAACATTATGACTGGAAAACAACAAAAACCAGACAATAAAAATGGTTTCACAGGAGATTGTACTTTGAAAGAATTATACACACTGTATATCCAAGGAAATATGGCATAGGATTAAAACTTTTGACAAAAAGTTGAAATAAATGGAAGTGGAAAGAACAAAGATTCTTTCAAAAGATCCTCACCAAAATTGAGAGCTCAAGATTTAGACTTAATACCATTTAGAAACAACTAAATAGAGAACTAGTGAATGGAGAAAAATATCTAAAGTTAAAGTTTCCTAAGAGAAACTTTAGGAATGAAAATGAAGAAGAATATTATAAAGGCAGGAAATACCTCACAATTGTGTAATTAGAATTCTCAGAGGAAGAGAGTGAAGTAGAAATAATATATGAACAAATCATGTTTTTAACTTTTCCCAAATTGGCCAAGATGTGAAGACACAGACTTGAGAAATGCTTATAAACAGCAAACAGAATTTTTAAAATTCTATGTATTTACATTTAAATTACTGAGGACTAGACAAAGAAATTAGAGTGGGCAAAAATATGAAAACATTGCCTTCAAAGAGCTCAAAAACACCGGAAACTTTTTCTTAAATGAAAAGATGAAGATAAGAAGACCACAGAACAATAACAATAATTTTCTTTAAAGAAAAAAAAAAACTTCCAGATAATAAGTCAAAAATATCCAGAAATATATTAGGCTAAAATAAAGAAAAATACAGACAAACCAAAACTGAGTGAATTTTCCACCAGCAAACCCATACTAAAGGAAATACTGAAACATGTTCTTCAAAGAGGAAGAAGTGATCCCAGAGAGTTCAGAGACAGAAGAAGAAATAGAGAGCATCAACAAAATGCACATATGTGAAATCTAAGTGAATATTGGTTATGTAAAGTCATAATAGCCGTGCATTTTGGAATATTGAGTATATGTGGAATTAAAATTCATATACATCTATTCGAGTCCACATAAAATACTTTTTAAGTAAATTACTATATGCTGGGTCACAAAGAAAATCACAGCAAATTTAAAATGATTAAAAACTTTTCAGAAGCCAGGCACAATGGTGTATACTTGAATTCCTAGTGGCTCAGGCAGCTGAGGCAGAGGGATTGCAAGTTCAAACCAGCCTCAGGAAAAGCAAAGAGCTAAAAAACTCAGTAAGACCCTGTCTTTAAATAAAATACAAAATAGGGCTGGGGATGTGGCTCAGTGGTTGAGGGCCCCTGAGTTCAATTCCTGGTAGTCACCCCCCCCCCGAAAAAAAAATTCAGGAGTTTTTCTAACTGTAGCCTAAGTAAGCTAGAATTTAATCACAAAAAGATAATTTTAAAAACTCCATATGTCTGAAAGTTCAAAAACTAAATTAAACTTTAAGTTACCAATGTTTCAACAAAGATTCATATTTCTAAGAGAACGTACTTAATATTAGAAGCTTCTAAGTGCAACTAAAGCTTTGTTGTGAGGGAAATTTATAGCCTTACAGATATATACTAAGAAAGAAAGAATCCTGAATTTAAATATTAAAAAAAATTAAGAAGTTACAGCTGGGGGCTGGGAATGCAGCTCAGTGGTAGAATACATACTTAGCATGTTCAAGTTTCTGAGTTCAATCCCTCAAACAAAATCAGGGTAATGAATTAAAATTAAAATCAACTGCTAAAGAAAGGTATATAATTCAGAAATGAATAAAATGTAAAGCATGCACAAAACAAAGAATAGAAAAGTTAAAGTTGTTTTACAGAGAAATCTGACAAAATTAGTGATTCTCTGAAAGACGAATGTGAGAAACAAGAAATTACTTTAAAATGGAAAGTAAAAAAGTTCTTCAACTAAATCATACAAAAAAAAAAGACAATTATATGTAGGTATGATGGACAAGTTGTACCAATAAACTTGAATTTAATCAATTTAACTCCTAAAAATATTACTCATTAAAACTAACAAAAGAAGTGATAAAAATGGACATTGTTATAAATACTAAACAAATTTGATCTTTAGAACTTGTCAAGAAAGAAATGTTCACTGCTTAGTCTGAGATCACTGGAGAAACTAAACAGATAGAATGGATAGATAAAAGAGAAGGAATATATTAAGGGAATTGGCTTGTGATTATAGATGTTGAGAAGTCCCAGAACAGGGTGTTTAGAAGATGGCGACCCAGGGATGCTGGAAGTATGGCTCAGTTCAAGTCCAAAGGTATCAGACTTGGAAGGTTATCCTATAAGTCTCAGTCCAAGGTGGAGACCAGAGAGCCCTGGGCTAGGATTCTGAAGCTGACACAAATTCCTGGAGTCCAAGGGTGGCCAAGGCTGATGTTTAAAGACCAATGGCAGGAGAAGTAGATGGCCCTATTCCAGAAGAAAGAGAGAATTTATTCTCCATCTTGTTCCAACTGGATCCCCAGCTGATCCTGGTGCCTGCTGGCTTTGAAGGCAGATCTCCCCCCCTGGGTTCACCTACAGTGGGCACTGACTTAATTCATCCAGAAACACTCTCAGTGACACACCTAGGGCCACCCAATCACTCAATCCACTGGGCTTCTCTTTCCAAAGAAGGATAGACTCAGTGACTGCTTGAGCTCTGAGAACAAGAGTGTCCCTTACTCTAGTCCAGTCTCTGAAATAGATCATCACAATCAGTGAATACTTCAAGAAAAACCCACCAAATTTATAACTCAAGAGAATTTCAGAAGGTAACTATGCTATGAAACATGATAAAGATGAGGACAGGAAGGTATACACTAGTGCCAATATTGAAGGTAGATTTAAATATACTAAACACAATATTACTGAATAAAGCACAAGTATATAAATATATAATCAGGAACCAGATTTATCTAAGAAATGAAACTTTTATGAACATCTTAAACTCAAAATAACTCATCACGTTCCCAGAATACGAAAGAAAAAAATAATTCAATCATCTCAACTGTTAATAAAGCATTTCATAAACTTCAATATCAGTTACTATTAGAAATGAATTTCTTTATCAGGCAGAGTTGTAAAAGAATAGATAAAACAAGCAAACTACTTGAGGAATTCTCTAATTGATACTTTGTTTCAACATTCATTGATGACTTTAGCTACTACATTACCAAAGTTATAGAGATATAAAATTCTGATATTAAAATACTCATGTTTGTAGACTGATATGACTGTAAGATGAATTGAAAGGCCACTCACTAAAAATAAGTTACTTTAGCAGTTTTGCTGAATACATGTGTAAAATATAAATCATTTGTATTTTATATTTAGAAAAAGTAGAATATAAAAACTTAAGATATTTATAATTGAATCTGAAAAAAATCAAGCATAATGATAAATAAAATATACATATAAAAGTCCTCATCATAGCAATTGACATTATTGAGAGAAATCAAAGATCTCCACAGGTAGCATCTTAGTCTGGTGACAAAGCCTTTAGCATATGGCCATTGCGACAAGATGCCAATCTCCTGACTGCTTTGAAATCAGGTAAAAATGCAGAAGCAGACCCAATCATATATGATAATTTAATTGTTGATAAAGTGGGCATTGCTAAGCAACTTTTGTTAAAAATTAGGGTGTTCAGCTGGACATGGTTTCTTAAATCAAAATTCAAGTCAGTATTGACAGCCGGGTGAGTGGTGCACACCTGTAACCCCAGTGGATCTGGAGACTAAGGCAGGAGGATCAGGAGTTCAAAGCCAGCCTCTCCCAAAAAGCAAGGTGCTAAGCAACTCAGTGAGACCCTGTTTCTAAATAAAATACCAAAAAGGGCTGGGGATATGGCTCAGTGGTCAAGTGCCCCTGAATTCAATCCCTGGTACCAAACCAAAAAAAAAAAAAAATGAGGCTGTTTAAATGGGTATCAACATGGGGAAAAATAGACTTTGATTCCTATTATGATAGCATTTTAAAAGTTTATTACAATTTTCTTTTTTTTTACAAATTAAAATTGAAGGCAAAATAACAAAACATAGAGAAAATGTCTGTACAAGCTCTAGGAAAATGTTTCTTAAACAAGGCCCACACTGTGGTAGCCATAAAAATATCTAGAAATTAAACAACATAAAGGAAGCAGGAAGCATTAAAGAAGTAAAAAGATAAGCTACAGAGCAGAAGAAGGTATTTGCAACTTAATTATCCAGACTAAATTTTTAAAAATCTTATTAATAAAAATTTCTTTGTAATATTTTAGATATTTCTTTCAAAGTTGTAAGATGAAAAATTAATTGATAGGTCACTTACTAAAAATAATTTACTTTATCAGTTGTGCTGAATACAAGTGTAAAATATAAATCATTTGTATTTTATATTTAGAAAAAGTAGAATATGAAAAGTTAAGATATTTATAATCGCATCTGAAAAAAATCAAACATGAATGATAAATAAAACAAAATATACAGAAGTCCTCATCATAGCAATTGACATTATTGAGAGAAATCCAAGACCTCCACAAGTAACACCCTAGACTTATTTTTCTGACAATGTAGGACAGTTTGCCCAAATTAGCTAATATATCATTGACTATTGAAGTATCTTATCTCTGATGTATCTGTTACATGACTCTACACAATAAATCTTAACAAGTTGAAGGGAAATACAATAGCTAAGCAGCTCATCTGTACAAGTGAACACAAACACTATGCTATGTGTATGTAAGGTTTTAATTACATTTTATATAATTAGAGATGATGTACAATTATATTAGCTTCTCCAAAAAGGCTTTTGATTTTCTTCTTCCAGGAAAAAAGACTAGAATTATTTACAGTTCCAAAATAATTATAAGAATATAATCTGTGGAATGTTTTTAAACCCCAAATTGGAGAAGAGATGTCTATGCTAGTATCTGTAACTCTGAAGGGTAGTGGGCTTAACCACTGGTTCCTTCAGCACTTGGTGTTTACCAAGTAGAACTATCTTTTGGATGCCTCCTGAGATGGACCAATGTCCTAGTGTAAAAACTGCAGCTCTAAACTTTAGATAGGGTAAAGGGGAGGGAGAAGAAGGGAGGGGGCAATGGAGTAGGAAAGAATCATTACCCTAAGAACATGTATGAAGACACGAAAGGTGTGACTCTACTTGTGTACAAGCAGAGAAATGAAAAATTGTGCTCTGTATGTTACTATTAATTGAAATGCATTCTGCTGTCATGTATAATAAGTTAGAATAAATTTTAAAATATTGAAAAAAAAAACCCACTAATACCTGTAGCTCTAGGTAGTACTGTAAGGCACAAGAAGCATACTGTTCAGAGAAGGGCTTTATATAGATCTTACCTCCTAAATGTAGAACTCTAACCCCTGTCCCATGGTCTTAATACATTAGCAAGAAACAGCTGAGACCCCTATCCAAGTCCAATTTCTTGAAATGGTGTGCTCTGGTACTGAAATCTCTGGACTCATCTTTTTGAATTCTCTCTTCCAAATTCCTGCCTAGGAATCTGTCACCAGCCTTTTAGGCCATGAACACTGGTTACAGGGTCCTCTATTCCCATCAGGCATTTTTGTTGTCTGCAGCAAGAGAGTTAGTTATTGTTCCCTAAAGATCAGGCATCTGAAAATGCCTTTAAGGTCTTCGCAGTGTATGCTGCATGGGTGTTGTGTCCTCCTGTTTCATTCCTCTTACTGTTACCTTAAATCTTTATTATTTTCCTTTTCAAGGTCAATAGAGGTTTATCCATCACATTAGGCTTTATAAAATAACAACTGTTTATTCTGTTAATGAATGATCTTGTGTCTTTGTTTTCTATGAGTTAATTTGTGTCTTTTATTTCCTCTCAACTTCCAATTTTTTGGCTTTCATTCTATGAAAGTACTAACTTCATAGTTACTTCACTTTTAACTTTCATTTTTTTCTTCACTCTTGGACATTTACAACCCTAACTCTGCTTTGAAAATTTCCTTAATTTCTTCATATAAATTTAATCTTAATTATTTTTATTAAAAAGTTGAAAGTATTTAAAAACTTTCATGATGATTTCTTCTGACATAAATTGTTTATTTATGTGTTATAGAATTCTCAAGTCTATAATTTTAATTTTACTTTTAATATTCTAAATTACTTGTCATGTGGTCATTGTATGTATGTACCTGTTTTTTTGTAATTAATTGACTTTCTTTAGGATCATGTAAATAGTCTTTTGTAAAAAAAAAATCCACCTATGCTTGAAAAGAACATGCATAATTCAAAACAAGATTTTAAACCCATGCATGAGGTCAGTCATGTTAGTTACGTTGTTCAATTAAATCTTTAACTTCATTGTTTATTTGTTAATTTTATCTACAAAAATAATCCCAAGGAATGTTGAAATTTTCTACTGTGATGCCAGTTTTGTCTATTTCTTTTGAGATACTTTTGAGAGTATCTTAGGTGCATGAAAATTAAAATAGTTAAAATAGTTATCCTGAACTTTTGTCCCTAATAATGGATTTTCTTTTTAAATGTACCTAATTTATTTCATAGTAACAAGCTTGCTTTTGTTTGGTATTTTTCTAGGTTTTTGTGGTTGCTGGTTGTTTCATCCTTTTACATTTAATCTTTGCTTTTTCTTAAACTTTAGATGTATCTTCTATAAACAACATATTGTTCAGTCTTGATGGTGTTTTACTATCATTTTGGTTATTTACATGTCTTTCCCATGCTGTTGTTTTGTTTGCACTTTGTACCTTGGGGATTTTTACTACTTCCTACCAGCTCTGCAATATGAAAATACATACATTTTATATGGGTTCTAATTACATATTGCAGCTAATCTCCCACCTGCTCCTGAAAATGTTTTCTCCAAATCACACATGCCTCCATGGGAGGATGATTTTTTTTTTTTTTATCTACCATGTCTCCCCCTTAAATTGAAGTGCTTTAGAGTTAGTTTCCTGGTCACTGATGTCTCCTCTCACTTATTAAAGTCACATAATTTTTTGTTCACATATACCATAGAAAGTGTTGGGCTAACCCCTGTGAAGTATAATGCTATTTTGATAGGATTTACTGAAATTTCCTTTTGCTATTTATACAACATGTTTCTGTCCTAATTAACATTGTACACCTTGGCATTAGTAAGCTTTTTAACTACCAGAATTGTTTCATGTTAGTAGACTCACTTCACGTTCATCTTGTTGTGTAACATGCCTTTGTTGTGTAATGTGTCACAATTCACAGGTCATTTATATGTGTGTATGTCCGTATGTATATATATAATCATAATTATCCAAAGGGTGTTGAAATTTCCCATTAAAATGAAGCTTTTATTCATTTTTGGAAACATTTATGTCAGTTTTTGCTATATCTATCTTCAGAATATTTTATATTGTAAAGAATATCTCAATCTGAAATTGTCCCTATAATTTTTTTAAAAAAAAATAATCTCCAAAAATCTATATATAGAAATAGAGAAGAATTAGTTAATTTCCTCCCTGTCTTCCAGAATTTGATAATGGAATGCAAGAAAATGTATTTGTAGGGAAATGCCAACCCATACTTGCATTATTATCATATTTTAGATTTCAAGGGAAAAAAAAAAAAACTCATCAGAAAAGATCCACATCACTGTCGTATTCTAGCTGAACTAGGTTTTCCAAAAGGCAACAGTGAAGGATGTTACTTCAAGCAAAGAGATTAACAAAGTTTAAAATGGAATAGAAATCGTCCATGGATGAATGAATGCAAAATTTCCAACTTTACTCTGTTCTACATATATTGGGAAGTTGCATATCAGACCCAATTTGCTAATGCAAACTTAGACCTGTCGTTATTTGATAAATTTTCTGACTCCTTTACTATTTCACACAAAATTAGTAAATTAGGCCCTCTAAACTATTAATTCTTTAAAATAGATTCTGTCACTAATTGTACAGTCCTGTACATTAGGTTTCATAATTTGAATTCACCATTCACCTATATTTCTGCATTATTGAGTAAAGTATATAGAGTAGGTTTTCCAGAAACTACCTTTCACCCAGTGTAGGTCTTTGAATGGAATTTGACCATGTTGGAACCTTGTAAGAGCTTATTCCAGGAAATTATAAAGATCTAGCCCTAATCTCTATAGAAGTTTTTAGAAATTAATGATAAAGTCTTCCATCAGCATAGCCCAAGTTACAAATTTTGCTCTGATTTTATTTTTTGGTAGTTTTAGAATTATTTTCGCAGTCAAAATGAATATTAATTTACATCAATATAGGTTTAGATCAGTTGGTTCAGTTTAGATCAGTCTTCATTTTCTGAAAAGGGGGATAGAATTAGTTAAAAGTTCTTGACTTTTAACCTTCACAAAGGTCATGATCTCCTTTAAATACATCTAAAACAAATCAAAACACAACAAGAAAAGAAATAAAATATAAAAGACACAATCAAAATAATCTTTGTTCTTCCACACAAATTCTGGGCTTCTTATTCCTCTAATACCTGATCTGCATAGGAAATATGATACATATTTTAGCATCAGAGAAACTAATTCAAGGGTTCATTCACTGACTGGTACAAGCTTACAACTAATCCTTCTAA
This sequence comes from Urocitellus parryii, assembly GCF_045843805.1. Taxonomy (NCBI): domain Eukaryota; kingdom Metazoa; phylum Chordata; class Mammalia; order Rodentia; family Sciuridae; genus Urocitellus; species Urocitellus parryii. The sequence continues at coordinate 70,881,959 of NC_135539.1, read as the reverse complement.
TTTATCCTGTGATTCCAATTAAAAAGACAAGAGTAGAAGACCAACTCACACAAAACTAAGGCATATTTTAAAAATTCAACTGTCATGTTATGAAAGAATACAATGTGTTCTTACCATTATAAAAGAAATTATGCTTAATCAATACAAATTGATAAATATGGAAAATTAACAAAGGGATATAATCAACAATTTCTATTCCCAAATATATTGTAATTCTTTCCAGAACTTTCCCTTCTTGTATATTTTATAATACTTATCATATCCTTGAGCCTCAACATCCATTGGTCAATGGAAAATCCAGATAGGGAACTCCTTTATATTTCCAAAATTTACAATATTAAGTTTTTATTTGGATACGGTATGTTTTTTGATATTTTTCAGTAACAGTATTTACAAACCATTTTAACATATATTCTGAAGCCAGAAGTTCTGGAATAAATCACAGTTCCCCTATGCATTAGTTACACGACCTTTAGGAATTAACTTTTCTTGGAATTGTACTCATTTGTTAAATTAGAATAAAAATGGTACTTGATAGGTTTGTTGTAAGAATTAAATGTGTCTGTAGATATATACTAATTTTTTGGAACAGGAACTAATGAATGTTGAGCTCTATTTGTATAATAGTTTCTGTTTTTATACTGTTATGATTATTACTCTCATTTTATTATTTTCAGGAATTTTAAAATATAAATGATGCATAGGCATGACATAACTTCTTAGATCTCTATAAATTTTCTCTTCTATGAAATTGAGTCTTATTAGGTGCAGGGCAGGCTACACTGAGTTGTCTGCAGTGCAGGCCTAACAAATATTAGCTGCAAGATAACCCCGGCACTCAAACCCCCCTCTGTCTGGTCCCTTATCACCTGTTTGCGTCAAGTCTGAACACTCAACCCCACTCAAGGCTGAACATTCGACCCCCACCCATCTGGTGCAATGGAAACCCACATCTGACCACTGTCCCATCTGCCAGAAGGCAGAAGATGACACCCTTAGAAACTACTGTATGATCCAATCACTGTACACCAACAAGGCAGCTTGCAGACCCAAAGACCCCATTAGATTTTGGCTATAAAAACTCTATCCTGCCTGGCCCCCTCTCTTGCTCTTTCCTCCCCCGCCTCTCTCTCTCTCTCTCTCTCTCTCTCTCTCTCTCTCTCTCTCTCTCTCTCTCTCTCTTCCCTCCCTCCCTCCCTCTCTCTCTCCCTCTCTCTCTCCTCCTCCTCTTTCTCACTGCTGCAATAAAGATCTCTTGGTCACTGTGAATGTTGTGGTCACTTTCCTTTCAAGTTTGGTTTGCCTTATCTTCATATTTTGTGTTTTAGAGGAATCTGAGGCAGCTTGATTTAAACTTTTGCTTGTTTTAGGAAGCACAATATTTTTTTAGTACTTAAATAATTTGTGTTTATATTTATTTAATTTCTAGGTGTATAATTTTTTATCCTTGTAATTCAAAACTTTTGCCAATACTCACAGATATACATGTCTTTCATGTTTTCATTGATTCTTCTGTTACCCCAAAAAAGTGTTTTGTCATTAAATATTTCAGCAGAAGAATATATTCTTTAGTTCTTTATTTGTTCATCAAATTTTTAGTTATATTTATATTTCTTATTTCAAATATTCCTCAGAGAACCTAAAATACCCAGATAAGTGTCTACTCTCTGCCCATTTCTCTCACAGTTCTGCCTCTTCTTGATTTCCCCCAGGAATATTCTTGGTGATGTTCTTGTTAGGCTCCCTATATCACAGATTTGTTTGTCTCTCCTAACAGTTGAGTCCTCTGCTGCAACCAAGCTAACTTGCAGTGTGTCATGTGTGTCAAAGTATCTCACAAGCATGTTTTACTACAGCCATAAGAGAGAAGGAAAATGCACCAAAGTTCTAATTCCTGAAAGGCAGCATCTGGGCAAAATTAGGGAGGGCCTAAGCCACTCTCCAAGTCTCAGTGACTTCTGAAGTATCCAGAAGGAGTCAAAGTGAGCTGAAGCCCTCTCCCAGCTAGGCAGCAGAATGCCCATGTTCTTTCTATCCCTTCACTTTCATGGAGCATTTCAGGAGTTTCTTCTGTTCTTAATGAAAAGAACTTCACTGGTAGAGGCTAAGCTTAGAACTGGTCACAGGATCTCCTTTATGGAGAAGGTAGATGCATTGTATAAAGATAAAGGTAGTTCATGGAATACATAGTAAGAAATATTTGGATTAAAAGGCAGCCAAAAAATTGAGTATTGGGAAATATTTTTTCAAGATTCAACAACCATCTACTTTCTCAGCTTTGCTAAAGCTGGTTTTCATCCTTAAAGTCCCTCCCTTCAGGGCTGGGGTTATGGCTCAGCGGTAGAGCACTTGCCTACATGCGTGAGGCACTGGGTTTGATTCTTGGCACCACATATAAATAAATTAATAAATAAAGGTCCATGAACAATTTAAAAAAATATTTAAAAAGAAGTCCCTCCTTTCTGTCAATATAACTGCAGTGAAGCTGAGGAAAGTATGTCACTCAAACATGACCATTTAGAGCCTCAGTGTCCCAGGCCACAGTGATGGGGTCAGAGCTGGGAACTACCTCTTCAGAGATCGTAAATCATCCTGATGATTTTGCTGAACTCTCTGAAGCAATGGCAAGTCATCTTTCTGTCTAGACTTGAACCTGAGAAGTGAAATGAAGGATCACTGCTGCCATTTCACTAGAACACGGACCCTGGATTTGAAATGAATACGGAAAACAGGATTCGAGTCCTGAATACTTTTCTTAAGCCATAAGTACAATTGTGTTTGAAGCTACCCTTACCCCAGGTCTACTCATTAGGTAAAAAAATCAATCACCTCCTTATTCAGCCAGTCTTGATTATATTGACTCTCTTTTATTTGAAGTGTTTTAAATAGCTTGATCTTTAATATACTGGCAAGGGTGAAACCCAACAGGATATTAGTTCATTAAATAGCAGACAAAAGAGGAGCAACCAGTGAAACAGAATTGGGCCCAAAAATGCAGCTCTACACAAACTGTTAGAGTCCAGAGACTTTCTAGGAAATAACCATGGGATATGCAATAGCTTTAGGCCTTCAGGGTCCCCCAAAGGTCCATATATTACAGGGTTGGTTCCTGGGGTGGCACTATTGGGAAGTGCTGTGAACCTTTAAAAAGTGGAGCCTTAAGAGAAGGTTATTGGGTGTCTTCCCTGGAAAAGGATTGTAGGATCTTTCTTTTGCTGTCTGCTCCTGGTTTGAGATGGAATTGTTTGCTCCTAGTAAGTACTCCTGCTATTCACCTTGAGGTGCTGGAGTCCAGGAGACGCCTTCTCTGAGCCTATGATATGCTTTATAGAATTTGACTATCACTACTGTGAGTTAAATAAGTGGAAGGCTTATTTAACTCACAGTAGTGCCTCGGGTATTTTATTGTAGTAATGAAAAGCTGATAAATATGAAGGCGATGTGGCTAAAATATCCTTTAATCATAACAGTGCCCTGGATAGCAGAGAAATTCCCCCATCTAAGTCTCCATGTGGGTTTCTTCCAAAACCTTCATGCCTTCTTAAAAATGATGGTAGATTTTTTTTTGTTAATAATATAATATAAATAAAGTATCTGCTATGGTTTAGATATTAGGTGTCCCCAAAACCTCAAATGTGAGAAAATGCAAGAAAATTTAAGAGATGAAATGATTGAGTTGTGAGAGTCTTAACCTAATCTTTGCATTACTCTTATCATAAGAATTAACTAGTTGGTAATGTAGGTAGGTTAAGATTTGGCTGAAGGAGGTAGGTTGTTTGGATTAAGCCTTTGAGGTATGTATTTTGTCCCTGATGAGCCAAGTATACTCTCTGTGCTTCTGGTACCATGTCCTGAGCTGCTTTCCTCTACCACACCCTTCTGCCATGATGTTCTGCCTTACATAGGGACCCGGAGCAGTGGAGTCAGCCATTTATAGATGGGGACCTCTGAAACCCTGAGTCCTAAGTAAAATTTTCCTCTTCTAAAATTGTTCTAGCAAAAATGCTGACTTAAACAGTGTCCCTTCTCTGAAATGTGTGAGATTAGAGGGGTTTTAGATTTTGGAGACTTCTTTGTATTTGAAAATAAAGATTCTCAAAGTTTTAGGTTTTGAAGCATTTTGGATTTTTGAATTTTCACATTAGGGATGGTTAACTTGTACACAGTATACATCTGATTGCCCTTTCTACTCTTTTTTTATACTCCCTATCCCTTAGAGGATTAACTAAGTCTTAGTTCTCACAAGCTCCCAAAATCAGATTGGTTATTTTAGGTCCATTTCAGTAAGTCTTATTATAAACATGACTAGAACTTATATGATTTTCTTCTTTGACTTAAATAAGAGAAAAAATTCGCTACTGGTGAAGCAAATCTAGGAAAAGCATTTATAACAACAAAACAATATAAACAGAGGAGCTTAAACAACAACAAAAAAGGTTTTTGCTCATGTTCTGGAGATTGTTTAAGTATATCAAGCTCTCATTTGATCCTGCTGAAGCCTCTCCCTCCAGCCTACAAATCTTCATCTTGCTTGCTGTGTTATCCCATAGTCTTTCCTTGCTATGTTTGAAAGAGAGATGGAGGAAGAGAATGAGTTTTTTGGTCAATCTTCTTGTAAGGGAACTAATTTCATCATATAGGGACCATCCTCATGACCCCACCTAATCCTAATTACCTTTCAAAACCCCATCTCAAATACTATCCCATGTCTTCAGCATAGGACAGGGAGAAGGTGTACACAAATTCAGTCCATAACAGCATTCAAACAAGTCCTGATGGAGAACTTTGTTTTTTTGAGTGTCAAAGCAGAGGCTGAGATTCAGGATATTTTTACCTCTGATTTGGCCTCCCAGACCATTTTGAGATAAATTCTCAAAACCATTGTTAGTGTTTAAATAATCTTTCTAATGATTAATAGAATGAAACAATCATTTTCTGCCCATTCTATTAGATCCATAGATCTATTTGTTCAAACACTGATTTTCGCTTCTTTTCTTTTATCTAATCTAGACTTTCAGAGAATTTATCTGGCTGGCAGCCTTTTCCTAAGTATATTCAGCTACACAGGATATAAGCTCCAAAAATAGATAAGGCAACTGGTGAGATCATTTTCCCCCAAATCTTTCAAATATTTATCCCATGATTGGCTTACTCCCATATTCTGCATCAATAACATCAAAAAAGTAAGAAATTTAAGGAAAATAATTTCTGTTTCATTTAGAGACATTCTTTGCATTTTGATTTATGAAAAACTGTTTAAAGTCCAGGATGAGAGTTTCAGATTTATCAGCTTTTATAACTGTAATTTTTTCTCTCTCATAAATTGTGAATGTCTTATGATATTCATACATTAGCTCATTTTACCCCCTTGTACAACCAACTGAAATTGTGCTCTCTCAGAGCAAGAGAAGAGGAGGATGTTGGAGTCTTTGAGGCAATCAGAAGGCACAGGAGGAAGAAGACACATTTTTCATTACATTATTCTCTATCTTATGTATCTTTCTATGTAGACAAATCTAATGTCAAATAATCTGTCTTTTACTAATGTGAAAATATAATCTAATTTTCAAAAAAATACAAGGGGAAGAAGAAAAATACATGCAATGTATTTTTCTCACAGTAGCATCAGTAAAAGGCCGAGAGATAACCAATTTACTATCAATACTTCATTAAAATGTTTAATTTGTGCTCAATAATCATAGAAAGAGTATCTGTCCTTTTTAGCTTTTGTAATATTTGAAGATATGAAATTATATAAAATATATATTCCTTGGGCTGGGGTTGTGGGTATTTATTTAAAAATACACTGCTCAGAAAATGTATTCCTTATCAAAAAATGGGCAATATTTTTCTGATTAACTCTAATAGAATTTCTGAAGTTCAAGTCATGCATGTTGAATCAAGAGTGCTGGAAGAAAACCTTGGGAAATTAAGATTTTAAAAGAACTTTTGCCTAATATTCTCTTGCATCATAAAATCAAGCTATAAAAATGTTTTTAGTCCTGGAGACTCAGCTGGAGTTTCATGTAACAAGTTAGAGAGAAAAAGGTAAATTTTACATTTTGAAAGAAAAGAATATAGTATGTGGTATGAATTGATTGCATTTATATAAAATATAATATGTATATATATATATAATGTACAAGCGTATTATACACAAAATATAGTTCATGTATTTGAAAAAATCAGTTTATTACATTTTTATACAATGTTCCATAAATGTTTTAGTTTATTCTAAATAAATAAATTAGCAAAATTGAGCTTCTTATCAACCCTTATCTTGGTTTTGGAAAATTTTTGACATAGTTTCAAAATCATGTATTTTTAATCAAAAGCTTTATGGTCATCAACATGTCATCAGATAAAATTTATAGTAAATGCCACCTAGCATCAAATTTATCAATGCTCAAGGACAATGTATTGAAAGATTCTCAGAGTAATTTGATAAATGCAAACTTCTATTTGAGTGCAGATGAATAACCATTATTATTCTAGGTCAGGCTTAGTCCTTGGTAACATCCTTGCAAAAGATTATTCATAGAAGCTGGATTCATGTACCATCAACAAATACCAGTTAGAAACTGAAGAAAGAAATCTATGAAATCCTACACACTAGACCATGAATGGGATTTTTTACTATAATGGAATAGATTAGATACATTGGTCACATAAACCACAGTTTTTAGCTTAGTTTTGTCTTTGACTTCTTCTTCTTTTTTATATATAAGATTTTGAGAGCTAAAAACAGAACCTCATGCATGCTAGGCCAGCTACTGTGTCATATCCATGGCCTCAGTTTTTAAAATGTAAGCAATAAGCCCATTAATAAATGCCATAGTGAACCATCCTAAAAAAATTATTTTGTCTATAATGTACTCTCAGCATTTTGGTGTGAGAAGATCAGATGTTCAACTTTTGAAATGTAACTCCAAGGTTACTGGGTTAAATTAGTGTGTCTTCATGTGTGTACATGTATATCCACATGCACATATAGATCTATCCAGATCTCTCTCTCTCTCTCTCTCTCTCTCTCTCTCTATATATATATATATATATATATATATATGTAAATCTGTATATATCTATATAAATATGTGTGCATTTCGATACACAGCTATGTGTGCACGAATCTATCTGGGGTGTGCACATGTGACTATTCATATGCACTATGTTGATTCTGGTCCACTGGGAGAACTTTACCAAGATGAGATTAGTAGTATGAGAAATTCTTTGAGGTAAACATCTGTACAAAATAAAAGGGGGGAAAAAGCAGGAGTGGGCAAGAGAAAAACCTTCAAATTGCAAAGCTGGTCTGACATCTGTGAAAGAAGAGAGGGAAAGATAAAGCAACTGGAATAAGAAGAGCCTTGGACTTTAGCATAGATTTGAACATTAGCCAGACTCATAGCAAGAGCCTGAGTACATGGCCAGAGAAATGATTGGCCACGAGTGGAGTTCTACATGACTGACTCTTGCATTCTGTCCAAGTCCCAACATTTGCTAAGAACAGCCTGGGAAAACTGAGGCTTGGCTCTAACACTGTGGAGGGTCCAACAGGTGCAGCAGCAGAAAGCTGCTCATTAACTACCCTCCTTGTGTTGATCTTCTTTTGAAAATAAATTCAAGTATTACAAGCTCAAGGCTTCCCCCCACCAACGCATACAAATAACATTTTTTATATTAGTAATTCCTTGCTATTTATAAACCTGATTAATTTTTTATAATTTTCCCCAATTTTTTATTCTTCCCCAGGATTCTGAGTTCATTAAGTGGATTATTGAAGAGTGATAAACATTTTTGAATGGAGAAGTTATGAGTAGCTAAAAATACACCACAGTCTTTAGTAATACTTGTAGTATAGAGGTTGTTTTATTTAGTATATTGTCCTTTTACCAAGTAAGCTAGTAATTACAACTTTTATTTTACCAAGTAAGTGAATTGTTCTTAGAATCCTATTGTGTATTATTGTTGCTTATTGCTTGTAGTCTATTGGCCACTAGAAACATTTAAAAAGGCTATTGGATGACTGTGGCCCAAATGACTTATGTTAGCATAATAGATTTAAAAATTCCAAATTGGGGCTGGGGTTGTGGCTTAGTGATAGAGTGCTTGCCCGGCTAGTGTGAGGCACTGGGTTCGATCCTCAGCACCATATAAAAATAAATAAATTAAATAAAGGTATGTGTCCATCTACAACCAAAATTAAGATTAAAAAAAGTTAAAAATTCCAAATGATTTGTTTCTTATACAAGATCTCCCTCCAATTCCCCAGCATGAGATTGACTTGTATAAGAGTTGGAATATGCAAATTCCCTTAGGATAGCTTTAAAAACGTAGGAGAAAGAAGCAGGACAAAAGTAGTTCATGAAATGAATGCTTTTGTCCTTTCATGATCCACAACACCTAAATATTTGGATATGGGGATTTGGGAACATAATTATGTCTAGATAAAGTCATATGGTTGGGGCTCCCAGAATGGGATTAAGGAAAGTCCTGACCTTGCTTTCTGAAATGTAAGGATATAGAAGAAAGATGTTTGAAAGCCAGGAAGAGAACTCTCACCAAAAACCAAATTGGTGTGCACCTCAATCCCAACTGTTAGCCTTTAGTGGTGTGAAAAGTAAATATCTGTTATTTAAACTGTCCTGGTTGTGGAATTTTCTTACAGCATTCCATCTAAGCTCAGTGTAAGAGAAGTCAGGGGGAAAAATACACATCAATCATTGATTCACATAACACTGTCCTTCACAAAAATGCACAATCTTCCTGAGTCTGAAATAGGAGTGGGAAGAAGCCCAAAATAGAAGGATAACAGTATGTCACTGATGCTATATTGAAGAGTAACCCTGCCTCAGTCTACAGCATAAGACCAGACATTCAGGCAGGCACCGCATTGATGAAGTCCCACGCAGGGACTTGGGGATGCATTGGTCAATAATACTAAGAACCATGCCAATGTGTGATTAAGGGGCTCTCTTCTTCTCACCCAGTATACCTACAAACAGAGGAAACTAGCCATGAGCAGGGTTCCAGCCAGTGTGTGGGGTGAGGAGACTGTACTGAGCTAGTGTTTCTCTTCCTCAGTTTGGATTATTTGCTTGCTTACCATGATTCTTCCCCTGGCTGGCATCATGCTTGTTGAAAGCTGGGACTTCTCAGAACTTATATCCCTGAGATTGTTTCTCCTGCCAAAGTAAACTGTGCATAAATTCTCTTCATGCATTGTTGGTGGGACTACAACTAAGTACAATGACTTTGGAAAGCAGTGTGGAGATTCCTCAGTGACTAGGACTAACATCCCTGTATGACCCAGCTCTCTCACTCATGGGTATTTATCCAAAAGACCTAAAATCAGCATAGTATAGTGATACATGCACATCAATGTTTGTAGCGGTGCCGTTCACAATAGCCAGGTTATGGACCCAACCCAAATGCCTGTCAACAGATGAAGGGATGAAGAAAATGTGATAAATATACACAATGAAGTTTTACTCAACCATCAAGAAGAATGAGATTATGGAATTTGCTGGTAAATGGATGGAACTGCTAAGTGGAAAAAAAAAGCAGACTCAGAAAGTCAAGGGTCAAATGTTTTCTCTCATCTGGGGAAGCTAGACCAAAATAAGGGTAAAAGGTAGTCATGAAGCATAGAAGCTTATGAAAATAGAAGGGAGATAAATGCAGTATGGAAGGGGGATTGAGAGGGAGAGAAGAGGGATGGGAGAAAAGAGGAATGATGAAATAAAAATGAACAAATGATGTATGGATATACATGAAGATATCCCATTGAATTTCGCCTTTATGTATATTTTAGAGCACCAATTAAAAAAAACACTACAAATAAATAGAAGGAAAGAGCACTAGAGTAGAGAAAGAGAAATAGGGGAAAGGAGGAAGGGAGAGAAATAGGAAAGTCAGAGGACTGAAGTGGAGAAAAATATATTCCATGCATGTAAAATTATGTCAAATAAACCCCAGTATAGTATATAACTATAATGCCCTAATAAAAACCTTAAAATTATCAAAACACCTCAAATTAAAAATAGAATAATCATTTGGTAACTACTGTTAAAGAGAAAGGGGGCTTTTGGCATATAGTAATTTCATCTTACAGACTGAACGTTTAATGCAATGCATGTTTAAAACTAAGTATACCTTTGGCAAAAAAAAGATGGTGATATTTGGGAATATAAAACCTTTTTTTTCACTTTTAGAACAGCAAAAGTGAGATGACAGTTCACTAAATGCTTAAAGATAGGTAGGTGGATGGCTAGATAGATATTTCTAGAAGATCTCACAATTGTTAAAATTTATTCTTTATATTGATTGATGTTATTTCATCCTGAAGAGAAAAGGGCTTTTATAAACTTCCTGTAACAGTAATTCAAGAGCCTCAGAAAAAAATAATAAAAATATTTTCAGTCTTGTATTGCAGAGCTCAGAAATCTGAACAGTTCTGATAAAGTTCTGATAAGCATCCCAATGTCAAGTGCTTATTCCAAGGGAACCTGTTGCCTTTCACCTGAATCTTCTGCATGTGACACAATGGGATGTGTATACAAGGAAGATTCCTTCAAGCAATTAATAATTTCTTTACACTTTGGTCTTCAGTGATGATGAGTTATTTCTACTTCAGTTTGTTCATAGAAAGGATGCCTTGACATAAAGAAGCCTAGAAACAGCTAGAAAAACAAATTACATAGTTATAAAAAAAATAAACCTGGAGATTTTCATTAGCATACCCTGTCTATACATAAACCTACATACAGTCCCAAGGAATGGAAGATATATTTAGCCATGCAAGTTAGTTCATTTTAATTAAAATGAATATAGCCTTTTGATCTACGAAATAAACAATCTAACAATAGGAAAAATGCAATCTGTCGAGACATATTTGAGTTATTTTGCAGTAATTGGCTTGGCAGCAGCTTCAGTCACAGATTTCTGTTTCACAGATTGCCCCCAAATGAATAAAGGTTTGCTTTGAAATGTAATTAATATTACGTTCAGCTGCAAGACATTCTCAGGTTGTCAAAGGAATTTGAAGGAGGTAGCTACAAAAAATGAACAAAATAAAAGTGAAACTGAAAAGTAAATGAAGTCAAATTAATGCATACAAAGTAAACGACCAATGCAAAATGTCCATGGCATGATCCAGTTTTATCTTCAGTTCAATCTCTTATGAACTTTGAAATAATGCATGTGGCTGAATAATTTACATGTCATATGTTTATCGTCAATGATTGCCTCGTTTTATCATTGAAACACGAATGAGGGTGGGGAATGTAAATGCTATTCTGTTCTCTCATGAGATGGAACTGATCTGAAGTATTTCTTAGGAAAAAGGATTCCTGATGTAAGAAGTCAGGACCCCTGAATTTAACACCATTCACTAGAACAGCTTTCTTTGCTGTAATAACCAACTACCTGCTTGTTGCAGGGTTTGAGGTATTTAGTTCTATTGGGGAAGGGCATAAATACTAATTACCTATATTGAAATATGGATATTTTCTTATATTTCCATCTTTTCTCTAAGCTCCAACTATTTCATTTTAGTAAGGAAAATAGTCCTTTTGAAAATACCCAGAAAAGAATAGAAAACATAGTTGCAATTAGTCATCCGTATAGTTGTCAAAATATCCAATATATTTTAAACATCAGGGCCCTTGATATCTTGACAATTAGATGTAAATAATATTAATTGCACACACTAGTAGCATCTTAAGTATCTTTTCCTTTTGATTAGGGAATGTTTAAATATATTTGTATTTATTATGTTTAAAAGAATTGACTATGGTAATTAAAATAAAGTTAGAAAAAATGTTGTGATTAACAAATAATAATAAAGAATAAGCCTAATTTTTTTTTTTGCATCTGGCATAGAGGCATTGGAGAGCTTTTTGGTAAGACTTATAATTAATATCTCTTTAAAATGTATAATTCCAAATCAGCAGAGTTCGTGTTTTTGCAGAAAAGAGTTTGTATTGGAAAATTACTTCACTCTATGTTCAAATATCTAACTTCTTTCTCATTCACATAGCCCTCTTTTGGTGACATTTTTGTTATGAGTATGTGACCTTCAATTAGCTTCAATCTGTGATACCTAGAGAATTTGATTATCAGCATAAAGGAGTTTGGAAAGGATATTTTTAAAGAAAAGAAAAGCAAGAAGATTGGAAACGTGGCTTACTGTATATCCTAAATCTGGCTGGAAGACCAGCTTTTGAACAAGCTGTTATTTTCCACATGGGAGTAGCATTGCTACAGTAAGATGCCAGATTTCATCCATCATAATGTCATGGCTCATATTAAAATGTCTTCAGGGACCAAAAGGAAGGATGGGCAAAAGACATCAAATCAATTTTCAGGCAATTGCTACGGTTTTCAGAAACTAAGCCCAATGCGATAGTGTTGTGGCTGCACAAAGGGAGATTATAAATAAGGTCTATACATCTAGGGAGGAAATAATTTAGAAAAAGAAAGCTGATTTGACTTTTGTGTGAGTTTGAACATATGGTTAAGGCACCGCTGGGTTATCATTCCATACATTCTTATAAGAGAAAAGAGCCAAATCAACACTTTGGAGAAATGAACCCATCATCAGAGTCTTGAAATTGACACATCCAAAAGCATTTATCTTTCCTGATCAGTTACAAAGGATACATGTTTTTTTTTTCTTTTTTGCATTGAAGTTGGTAAGTACCAATCTAGGTAAGTACCATTATTTGGTCACCTTTTAACTTGGAATTTATCTATATCTGGAGGTATCTTTTCGGCAGAGGGCATGGAAGAGGAATTGTCCAATTATGAGACTTCTAATACAAATAGCCTTTCATGCATGAAATTTCTTCTTGATTGAGCAGTTCAATACTATGTTTATAAGAGATGAAGTGCTGGGCTGAGGTTGTGGCTCAGCGATAGAGCACTGTCTTAGCATATGCGAGGCTCTGGGTTCAAGCCTCAGCACCACATATAAATAAATAAAATAAAGGTATTGTATCCAACTACAACTAAAAAAAATATTAAAAAAAGAGATGAAGTAATGCAGATTGTGTTCATCTGTGCTACCTCTACCCTGTAAACACTGTACTCTTTATTTTATTTTATTTATCTTTTTATTTTTATTAAGTTTTTATTTTATATATGGTAGCAGAATGCATTACAATTCTTATTACACATATAGAGCACAATTTTTCATATCTCTGGTTGTATTTTTCACATCTCTGTGTATATTCACATCAATTCATGTCTTCATACATGTATTTTGGATAATAATGTCCATCACATTCCACCATTATTTCTAACCCTAACCCATCCCATCCCCTCCTACCCTCTGCCCTATCTAGAGCTCATCTATTCCTCCCATGCTCCCCCTCCCTACTTCACTATAAATCAGCCTTCTTATATCAGAGAAAAGATTCAGTATTTGGTTTTGTGGGATTGGCTAATTTCACTTAGCATTATCTTCTCTAACTTCATCCATTTACAGCAAATACCATGATTTTATTCTATTTTATTGATGAGTAATATTCCATTGTGTATATATGACACATTTTTTTTATCCATTCATCTATTGAAGGGCATCTAGGTTGGTTCCAAAGTTTAGCTATTGTGAATTGTGCTGCTATCAACGTTGATGTGGCTGTGTCCCTGTAGCATACTACTGTTAAGCCCTTTGGGGACAGCTGGGTCAAATGGTGGTTCCATTCCCAATTTTTCAAGAAATCTCCATACTGCTTTCCATATTGGCCGCACCAATTTGCAGGCCCACAAGCAGTGTAAGAGTGTACCCTTTTCCCTACATCCTAGCCAACACTTATTGTTGTTTGTATGCATAATAGCTGCCATTCTGACTAGAGTGAGATGAAGTCTTATAGTTTTGATTTGCGTTTCTGTAATTGCTAATGATGATGAACATTTTTTTAAATATTTGCTGATTGATTATATTTCATCTTCTGAGAAGTATCTATTCAGGTACTTGGTCCATTTTTGATTGGGTTATTTGTTTCTTTGGTGCTTAGCATTTTGAGTTATTTATATACCCTAGAGGTTAGTACTCTATCTGATGTGCTTGTGGTAAAGATTTGCCCCCAAGATGTAGGCTCTCTATTCATCTCACAGATTGTTTCTTTTGCTGAGAAGAAACTTTTTAGTTTGGGTCCATTTCATTTATTGATTCTTGATTTTAATTCTTGTGCCAAAGGAGTCTTAATAAGGAAGTTGGGACCTGATCCCACCTAATGGAGATTAGGGCCTACCTTTTCTTCTATTACACACAGGGTCTCTGGTTTTATTCCTAGGTCCTTGATCCATTTTAAGTTGAGTTTTGTGCATGATGATAGATAGAGGTTTAAGTTTATTTTGTTGCATATGGATTTACAGTTTTCCCGGCACTATCTGTTGATCTTTTCTCCAATGCAGGTTTTTGGTGCCTTTGTCTAATAAAAGATAATTTTAATTTTGTGGGTAATTCTCTGTATCTTCTCTATTCTGTATCCATTGGTCTACCAGTCTTTCTTGGTGCCAATACCATGCTGTTTTTGTTACTATTGCTCTGTAGTATAGTTTAAGGTCTGGTATAGTGATGCCACCTGCTTCACTCTTCTTGCTAAGGATTGCTTTAGCTATTCTGAGTCTCTCATTTTTCCAGATGATTTTCATGATTGCTTTTTCTATTTTGTGCACTACGATCAAGTGGTATTCATCCCAGGGACACAAGATTGGTTCAACATATGGAAAGCAATAAATGTGATTCATCACATCAATATACTTAAAGATAAGAATCATATAATAATCTCAATAGTTGCTGAAAAAGCATTTGAGAAAATGCAGCACCCCTTCATATTCAAAACACTAGAAAATTAGGGATAATAGGAACATATCTCAACATCATAAAGGCTATCTATGCTAAGCCCCAGGCCAACATCATTGTAAATAGAGAAAAATTGAAGGCATTCCCTTTAAAAACTGGAACAAGACAGGGATGCCCTCTTTCACCATTTCTTTTTAACATAGTTCTTAGAACACTGGCCAGAGCAATTAGACAGACAAAAGAAATTAAAGGGATACACATAGGAAAAGAAAACCTTGAATGGCACTATTTGCTGATGATATGATTCTGTACCTGGAAGACCCAAAAAGCTCCACCAGAAAACTTCTAGAACTAGTAAATGAATTCAGCAAATTAGCAGGATATAATATCAACACCTATAAGTCAAATACACTTCTGAATATCAGTGATAAATCCTCAGAAAGGGATATAAGGAAAACTATCCCATTTACAATAGTCTCAAAAAAAAAAAATACTTGGGAATCAACCTAACAAAAGAGGTGAAAGATCTATATAATGAAAATTACAGAACCCTAAAGAAAGAAATCAAAGACGACCTTAGAAGATGGAAAGATCAAACTTGATCTTGGATAGGCACAATTAATATTATCAAAATTACTATACATATTTAATGCAATTCCCATCAAAATTCCAATGACATTCCTTATAGAAATAGAATAAACACTGTCCTCTAAGAACTTATTTTGTCACTAAATGACTATATATGTAAAAGTTGTTAAGTGTGAATGGCTAAAAATCCTGTGCAATGTCTGAGCATTAACACAACTGAAGAAAAGAAGTTACTAATAGGACATGATCTTCCCAGAAGAATAAAAATTAAAATAAAAGTACTTTTGAAATTCCCATCTTCTAGTAAGAGCCTTTGTGGCAATATATATGATAGTTACATCTTTCTTCTAAGTAGACTTACAAAAAATCAATACACACCCCAAACCCTTCATCTGTAACTAAATATTGTATGATTTTTTTTTACCATCTAATTTAAAAAATAAACATAGCTTTATAAAAGTACAGATCTTCAAAAGCTCTGTTTCTCAAATTGTTACATGTTTTATATCAGAAGCTGTGCTTTGGGTTCCTGATCATCAAATTAAATCAGTACACATCCCTTTTCTAAGTGGAGGGAGAAGCATGAAAACAAGTTAGAGGGTATACAACACCACACGCAACCTTGGAAGACATAAAGAAGACTCTGCACCTTCTTAAAACCATGACATGTGCAGAGAAGATCAATAAGAAGGCTAATTTGGGGGAATGACAAAACTATGAAGATTAAGAAAATGAATTGCATCAAACACTTGCACTAAGCAGCTCAGTTGAAAATATTCAGCTCTGCTGCAAAAAAAAAAAAAAATGGTTCATCTGACTTTTCAGTTATACTTTGTTCACATTCAAGTCAGTTATTTAGAGTCATAGACACTGAAAGGCCAAAATCCATCAAGAAAGTACAAATAGGTTTGAGTTGATATAGATGTTTAGATTAATTGAATATAAATAAAGTTCTATTATTTAACAAAAAGAATGAATGCTTGATGCATCATTAGCATTAAACATTTTTGTTGAGCTTAATTATGTAGTCATTTTGTGCTTTGATTTTCAATTTAGTACATTGATGAAATATAATTATAGTCTTGTGCCCAATAAAACAGATGTATTAAAAATTCATTTACTTTATATATGTTTATTAATGACATGATGTGAGTTAACTAAACTTAAGCCTAGCTATTCATTTATTATAAAGAGGGGTAGGAAAAAAACAGGGTTATTTTGCAAAAACTCAATAAAATCTTCTGATCAAATTGGAAGTAAATCAGCCAAGGACCCAATCATTGGCTTTTAATTTTATTCGAATATCCATTCTAAGTTTTCAACAGGTAGCAGGAAACATAGATTGTTGGGGTTAACATCATTTTGCCTATTCACTTTATGCCTTAGTTTTCAAATAATGAAGGAAGCATTCATCCAAGATCCTTACAGGCTAATGTTTTGTTGATGCTTTCCAAAAAAAATGTTGAAACCACATATAAGTTGCAAACATTATTTCTGTTTATATAGTGTGTTATGATTTTGTTATTTTTAAGACTTCATGCATCCATAAATTACTACATTATTAAATTTCAAATTATATAATTCACTCTTTTGGCAAATAATTATTGAGGGTTTCTACTGCACAATATTGATTGTAACGGGTGCTAAGTCTACCAATAAGAATAATGAATATTATTACTCTAGCTAAAATTCAATGATTTCCCACCACCTTACATATCGAATTCAGTGAATGCTCACAAGAACACTATTGGTGAGTAGCTATTGTTAAGTACATTTTCAAAGAGGGGGGGGGGAATTACAACTGTGAGAGCTTAAAGAATGTTGACCAATGTGGAAAATGACTTTGAAGTGTTTGACTGACCCAACTCTCACAAACCACACATAATGAGGGAAGTGTAATACAAATAATATATTTAGCATTAGACAGAGGAAAAAATAACATTGAATGTGTAGTTGGATTGGAACTTTCAAAGAAAATTCTATCACACCTTTAGTGACATCAGTTGGAGAAACCCCCAACAAATCTGTTTAAAAATTTTAATCTCATCTATGGAAAAGTTTTTTTTCATTCTCTTCATTGTTGAAAAGAATGTTGATCAAAATCTTTCAGGACCTTTCTTCATGGAAAATAATGGATGGCTTCAATTCCTAGCTTAAGGAATAGCCACTTGTTGTAATCCCACTTTAACTACAGGACACTGGAGTCTCGTCAACCTTGTTAAATAGCATGAAAGAGGTGTACCTCTGCGTGAAAATAATCCTTGGTCTTACACAAGTTTGAACATGTGACTTCTCTCTGGGAGTACAAAGTAGCACTTCCTATTGATACCAGAAGAGGTTTCTTACCCATTGTTTCCTTTACTGAGCATGGGTTCCATTGATCAGAAATATTGCCACTAATAGAGTAAGAAATAGAATTAGGAATTTAAATCAGGCCTTTGAACTAGAAGTAAAAACCTAAGGAAATTATAAGAAATGCCCAAACCATGAGCTGAATTGTATGTTATGTCATTCTTTAATATATTAAATTAAATGTAGGCATGTGGGATGTATATTTTAATGATTCGAGTATGGGAGAGAATATAACTAAGTGATTAAGGGAGCAGAGGATCTGGACTTCAGATATCTAGTTTAGATTGGGATTCCCTGTTGGCCACCTATGTGATCTTGGACAAATTGCTGAGTTATAAGACACAAATTTCTCAGTCTGTAAACTTGAAAAAAAATAAATTCTATTTTAGAGGATTAAATAAGATAGTATACATAAACCCTTTACATCCAAGGTGGAGACCTCAGTTAAACCTAAAATATGTGGGAGAAAAGAGTCAGCTACTAGGAAGCAGCAAATTAAATCACAAGGTCTTTGTGTTGGGGGGAGGGACTGGGGATTGAAGTCAGGGGCAATCAATCACTGATCCACAGCCCAGCCCTATTTTCTTGTATTTTATGTAGAGTCAGGGTCTCACTGAGTTCCTTAGAGCCTCCCCATACTTGAGGCTGGCTTTGAATTCACAGTCCTCCTGTATCAGCCTCCTGAGCTGCTGAGATTACAGGCATTAATATTTAGACATACAGTGTTGCATGTACTTAAAAATGCATGGCCATCAAGCCAAGAAGCTGGAAATAACCCCATGAGAGACAGAAGATTGAGAAGAATGGACCCACGCTGCCATATTTTATTATTCATACCAGTTAGAAATTTTAAAATAAAACATTTTCTCTGGAAAATATTTTATTTTCTATTTGTTTGTGCCTTACACATTTTTTTTCTTTGTTGGGGTTTCCTTCTCTCATTATATTCTCTTTTGTGCTTTTCTTGAAACTTCCCTTCTTGAAACTTCCCTCCCTTCTTCCTCTCCATTCTTTATTCTTGATGCCTTTTCTTGAAAGTATCTTCCTATCTGTATGTAATTGTCTCTCTTTTAATAATTCTTTTTCTTTATCACTTTTGTGGTGTTTTCCTTCTCTTTTCTCTACTCTTGATGTAATATATATATATATATATATATATATATATATATATATATATTTTTTTTTTTTTTTTTTTTTCATCTAATCCTTTGAATTCTTCCAAGTTTTCCCAAATGTAATGAACCATAGAAAGTATTTGACTACTCTGGGGTTGGGGAGTTAGTACTACAGAAGGATTAAACTGAGTTTTATCATATGCTTGTCCCTGTATTCACTTGTATCCCAAGGGCTTTCTTCCTTTCTTGGGCACTATACAATGAAAGAATAACAAACAAACAAACAAAAAAAACAGTGAAGAATGATTGAGTTTCCAAAAATTCACATCTAGCAGTAAAGAGGGAAGGGTTGATGTAAATGGCCTTAAAGTTCCTGACAAGTAGATCTATAGCTAGAAAAGAAACAAGAACATCAGAACCAAGTATGGAAGACAGAGGGAGTCCAGGTACTCACTCATCCTTGGTCCTAGGAAGGAGACTGAGAAGAATGAGATATACTATTGAAAATACAGAGATGCAAGAGTAGGAAAGATTAAAGTTATTTTCCATTTGGAAATCTGGGAGGCTGCAGATCCACCACAATAGCATGCCTGATAGTAGGGAATTAATCCCTACTTTGAATGCAGAGACAGAAAGTTTTTTAACAGGTTTGAGGGGCTCCCTAATATCAGAGCAGAGAGGGAAAGCAACTAAACATTTCTAATGTCCATGAAAGTCAAGGAAGATAAAGGAGAGGAAGAATAGAGAGAACATTGATGTCAAGGGGTCCAAAAGAACTCTGTGAAGGAAGGATGTCACAGAGTAGAGTTTCCATTCAGTAGGCATAAATTTGGAAATATTAGGACCTGTGGATATTGGTCTTACTATGGAAAAATTATCCATCTCAGTGAAAGCTAATGTCTTCCCCTATGAAATTTTCATTCTGCAGAAACCCCTGAGATAAGTATTATTCCTAAGAAGAAGCTCATATGAGAGCCATAAGAACATTGCTGAATTTGATAGAGTATTTCTAGAAGAGCCTAGTTTAAGTACTTAGTGGTGAAGCTAAAACGGGGGCTTGGAATAGAAATAAATGCAGTTGGGGGTCACATCAGCACTTATGATTTGATATCTGTTTTGGTCAGCTTGTTTATTGCTGTGACTAAAAGGACCCAACTAGAACAACTGTAGAGGAGGAAAAGTTTATTTTGGGGTTCATGGTTTCAGAGGTCTCAATCCATAGACAAATGGCTCCATTTCTCGGGGCTCAAGATGAAGCAGGACACCAGAGCAGAAGAGTGTAGCAAAGGGAAACAGCTCACATGATGTTCAGGAAGCAGAGAGAGCCTCCACTTTCCAGGTACAAAATATATTCCCCAAATCCACACCCCTAATGCCCACCTCCTTCAGCCACACCCTACCACTTTAGTTACCACTTCGTTGACTCCTAACAGGGGATTAATTCACTGATTGGGGTAAGGCTCTCACAAGCCAATCATTTCTCCTCTGAATCTTCTTGCATTGTCTCAGATGTGAGCTTTTGGGGGATACCTCATACCCAAACTATAATAATGACCCTCTGTTTTCCCATGCCTACTGTTGTTCATCATATTGCTAGTATGTACATCATTGTATATGTTTACAGTGTTCATCCATTTGGCATAGGCTTTAGGATCAGATAGATTTGGCTTCAAATTCCCACACTGTTCTTTGACAGTCTGTGACCTGGAGCCAGTCAATTATCTTCTTCAAGATCATCTTCCCTTCTTTCTAAATTAAAGACAGTAATGTGTAGCTTTGTGATATAATGGGGATAAGACATGTCAGCTTCCTGAAAAATAAATTGTGCTCTTGACATCAACAAACAAGGTACAAAATCAAACATAAGGGAAATTTTTAAAGTTTTTGAACATTGTTCATACAAAAATCTCTTCCTATTTTTGTATCTTATCTTTACAATGTTTTAATATTAAAATATTTTAAATAAGTTTACTCAAGCCAAGAATGGTTGCACATCCCTGTAACTGAAGCCAGGAGGCTGAAGCAGGAGGATTGCAATTTTGAGACCAACCTAAGCAACTTAGTTAGATTCTGTCTGAAAATAAATATAAAAAAAAGAGGATTGGGGATATGGTTCAGTGGCAAAGTGCCTCTGGGTTTAATCTTCAGTACTAAAAAAAAAAAAAGTAAAAAGAAAAAAAGAAGTTACCTTAATTTGTATGAGTGATAATAAGTGATATATGTTGAGAGAGCCACATTATGCTATAAAAGAGGAAGAAATTTCCCACTCTAAAATATTTTCACACTTATAAATGTAGAATTTTTTAATGTAATTTCTCCAAATAAGAGGTGTCTTATTTTCCTATATTTGGTATATGTATAATTTGTTGTAGTTTTAAAATAAAATTTTCCATTAAGCTCTTAATTATTGCCTTGTTGGGAATATTAGAAATTCAACACAATGTTTAAATCTTTGAATCTTACAAGTGTATCTTAAAGTAAAAATAAAATGTCTGTCAGCTTTAAGTTATAATACTGGTTAAAACTATTCCACTGGAACAGTAACACATTTAAGTTTGTTCTTTGAGTACATCACTCAGATTTTTCATCTAGACATTGTAAAAAAAATTCCTATTTTTAAACTGTTGTCTACAAATCCCCATCTGTATCTATGTGCCAGTCACAGGAAAGATTGATCTGTGCAGTATTTAAATGCATATTTCTTCATTATTAGCAAGATATTGGTGGCTGTGATAATAAGTGTTCTGGATAGCAAGGTGTTTTATCATTGAGGATAGACCAGTTTTTTTCTTTCTCCTGAAGTTCCCCTTTACGAATACTCTGATAGGTTTTTCAATTTAACTTCCTTAAGCTACCGAGAAGCATGAATGCATGCATGCCTTATTCTACCAAGGAGCCTTAAGAAGTCTGTTTTACACAGCTAATTTATAGGTGACCCTCTCCAGGTGTTGTTGCCATCATGAGGGGTCATTCTGATTCAGAGTGGCAGGGGTAAGTCTTTCTTGGCTTATTGGCTGTGGTCTTAAAGCCAACGGGAGCAAGGTGAGCATATGGAAATAGGGACACATTGAGAAATCTCATCAGTGTTTGCCCTCCATCATCAACACCTCCCTCCACCCTCAGAATCACACAAATGCCTTTTGTTCTTCACAGCTTGATGGCTGTACCATCTTTGGTCCTTGCCCACAGTCAGAGCTTACCCTGTGTGTTATTAGGCAAGGTTATTTCAGTTAGTCTTTGATTGCACTGTTTGCTCCTCTCTGCAGGCTCCTTTCTACCTAATTTTCCATTTATTTCCTCTTCAAAGCCTTCTTCATATTCACTCTTTAGGCCTATACTTGGCTGTCCAGTTTGAAAAGATTTGTTTTCTCCATCCTATTATCTCTACCACGGTTTAGCATGCAAGCAGAGAGCAGCTTCGGAACTTTTGCCATAAACTCACAAAAGTGTGCTTTTGGAGGTAATATGAACAACACACTTTAAAAAAAAATGTGTTGCCTTTCCATTTCTTTTTAATCTTAAGGAGACAGCTTTGGTCCTGAAACCCTTAAGATCTGATAATTTTGTACAGTAGAAATGATTTTCTTAACCCATTAGATTTTCTACTCTCCCTAACATTCCCATCCAGTATAATTCCACTAAATCTTATTCATGATGCTCTTTGTTCTCTACCTTATTCTTTATCTATAGAAGAAAGTAGACACATTTATCTACTTAAATAAATACTTAAGTAAATACTGATTTTTTGGGGGGGCGGGGGTACCGGGAATTAAACCTAAGTGCTCTGAACACCGAGCCATGCCCCCTCACCCTTTTATATTTTATTTTGAGACAAGCTCTCCCTGAGTTGTTTACAGCCTTGCTAAATTTCTGAGGCTGGTTTTGAACTTGTGATCCTCCTGCCTCAGCCTCCCGAGTTACTGGGATTACAGGTGTGCACCACGGCACCTTGCTGTCAATACTGATTTGAATTTTGATTTAAGAAACAAACTTTATATGTAGTTTGTCAGGAGCACATTATATTCATGAATAAGACTGTAGGTTCCCACTAGAATATAAACACTATAAATTTAGGAGTTTCATTGGTTTATTCACTTTTCTATCTATCCTCAGTGCCTGGAGTCCTTCCTACCACAAAGTAGTTGTTCAGTAGAGATCTGTTAGACAAAGGAGTCATTTAATAATCTGCCGAACTGAAACCAAATAAATGGGACTTATTAACTTGGATGTATTTTAATCGTTAAAATACTCCAAAGCAACTATTTTCACAAGTAATTTTTTTGAGACAAGAAAAAATGAGATCTAGTTAATTTCTGTTTGTTATCAGTTTACCACATGTAATTCATAATCATATTAAGAATTAGTGGCAAGTAAGGTACACTGAACAATTATGCATATTTGTTGGGAATTTGGTTAAAATATAACTTCAAACATAAAGATAAATTTCACAATTTGTTATATAAAAGAACATATATATAGTGATGTCTACATATGCACAGTTAAAGTGAATGTGTACACTTGTCCACACATTCTGCCTGAGCCTGATTGAGCAGGAAAAAACCTGAAAGAAGGATCTACCTCTTCTTGACCATTTACAGAAGTGGCATATTTCATTTTAGAGCTACAGAAATCTTCAAAAAAAATTAAATATAAAAATATTAAGTGGAAAATACAAGAAAAATATATGTTTCACATTACTTGGTATTCTGAATAATATAATGAAATTTCACACTATCCTGCTGCATCTCACCTGGTATGTGACTCATCCCTTCCTACAGTGTATTCATGCTGTATACCCTACCCTCCCATTAGTTTCGTAACAGCTGCCTTCATTATCAGATCAACTGTCTCAGTATAACAGTGCTATGCTTAAGTAACCTTTACTTTATTGAATTATGGCCCCAAAGTTCAGAGTGGTGCTGGCAATTTTAATAAACCAGAGAAGGCATAGAATGTTTCCTTTAAGTGATAAGGTAAAGTTACAATAATATATTTTGAATGAGAGGAGACATACAGAAAGTGACTATATTCATGTATCTTTTATTATAGTATATTGTTCTATTTTTTCATTTTATTATTAGTTATTTTAATCTCTTACCACCCCTAATTTATACAATAAACCTTATCACAGACATGCATGTATAGAAAAAATCATAGTGTGTAAGGTTTCAATACTATTTGCAATTTCATGCTTAGATTGGATCTTGGAAAATGTTTTTGTGGATAAGGGAGGGCTTTGAAAATGAAGCCCTTTATTTTGAACTTTAAGAAATTTGTGCACTTAATACACCTTATTTCCAGAGACCTAGTCTCTACTAGCAACAAAATCTTGCTCAGGGGACATTTAGGGAGTGATTCATGACTCAACTCTGTCCTAAAATTTTGCCCAGATCCCACTGGAGGGGACCTGAGTGCCTTTCAAATATATGAAATTAACTTTGTATTACATTTTCTGATGTCACTATATTGAGTATTATTTCTAAACAGTTGCTATGAGTCTTTAAAAGATGCATTGGTAACTATATGCTTAGCAAGAGATTGTTTACATGTATACTATAGTTGTGCATCTTTTTGAAAAGGCCCAGATAAAGAGGTCATTTAAATTCAATAGTATTTGAGCAAAGACACTGGAAATGAATCCTACTGTGAAGAAAAGACCCCTTTGAAATTCAAGCAAAACTTTCTGCTCACTTGCTCAAATTTAGGTGGAAGAAACATTTACTAGCCCAGTGGTTCTCAATGCTTCCAAAAAGAGTTTTTAAAAAATACTTATTTCCAGACCCCACTCCAGGCCAATTAAATTAGACTCTCTGGTTGTGAAGCCCACATAATAGTATTTGAGTAATTGTTTGAGAACAATTGATCAGGCCCTTTTCTAATCCATAGCTCTCAATGGAATCGAGTTCCAGAAGTTGTTTGTCGAGCAGTTGTTTGCATTTGGGAATACATTTTCTCAAATGAACATTGTTATACATGGTGGTTAATTCCCCAGGCCTTTCCATAAAAGCTTAATTAAGCCCAATGTATCTGAAGCTTAGTACTCTGCTAATGGAATTATAGAACTTAATCACCATGTATAACAATGTTCCCTGAAAAAATAGGCTCAGAATTCTAATGGGGAGGGGGAGGGATAGAAAACAGATCACCGGGTCTGTAGCCCAGCCAAGAATTCATGCTCTGCTTGCCCTCTCCACCTGCTGCCCCCTCCCACACACCTGCCTCTCCTCTAGTCATCCAACCTGAGGATCCTGAGTCTGCCTTTAGAGCTCTGACTTCCTTCCTCCAGGTCAACCTTAACCTGCCATAGCCTCTTCTGCTGCCAGAACTACTTATGAACAGGAGTTCCTCCTTCCCCTTGTTCTTCCTTACTGCCTTTTATATTTTTAATTTTAATTTTAATTTAATTGTAATCTTTTTTCTTTTTGTTAAATTTATTTATTTATTTTTGCATTATAATTCTTAATACACCATTATATCATGATTTATCACATCTCTGATTATATATAAGGTATCTTGACACCAAATTCACATCTTCAGACATGTATTTTTTATAGTGATGAGGGCCTCCTTTCACCATCCATGCTATTCCTCTTCTCCCTCCCTTTCCTTCCCACCCCTATTCCCTGTCTAGAGGTAATCTTCCTTCCTTGCTCTCCCTCCCAACCCCATTTTTAGTCACCCCCCCTTATGTCAGAGAAGACATTTGACATTTGTTTTGGGGGGATTGGCTAACTTCACTTAGCATAATCTTCTCTAATGCCATCCATTTCCCTGCAAATGCCATAATCTTATTCTTTTTTTATTGTTGAGTAATATTCCATTGTGTATAAATGCTACATTTTTTTTATCCATTCATCCACTGAAGGACATCTAGGTTGGCTACACAGTTTAGCTATTGTGAATTGTGCTCCTGTAAACATTGATGTGACTGTGTCCCTGTAATATGCTGATTTTGGTCCTTTGGGTATAGTCCGAGAAGAGGAATAGCTGGGTCAATGGTAGTTCCATTCCCAGTTTTCCAAGGAATCTCCATACTGCTTTCCAAATTGGCTGTACCAATTTGCAGTCCCACCAGCAGTGTATGAGTGTACCTTTTCCCCCACATCCTCGCCAGCACTTGTTGTTGTTTGTCTTCATAATGGCTGCCACTCTTACTGGAGTGAGAAGTATCTTAGAGTAGTTTTAATTTGCATTTCTCTGACTGCTAGAGATGGTGAGATTTTTTTTGTATATTTGTTGATTGATTGTATATTCTCTTCTGAGAAATGCCTGTTCAGGTCCTTGGCCCATTTATTGATTGGATTATTTGTTTTTTTGGTGCTTGTATCATTGAGTTATTTATATACCCCAGAGATTAGAGATCAAAAGTTAACTCAAAAAGGATCAAGGATCTAGGGATTAAACCAGAGACTCTGCGTCTAATAGAAGAAAAAGTAGGCCTTAATCTCCATCACATGGGGCTAGGCCCCAACTTCCTTAATAAGATGCCTATAGCACAAGAATTAAAAACAGGGGCTGGGAATGTGGCTCAGGCAGTAGCGCGCTCTTCTGGCATGCTTGCGGCCAGGGTTCAATCCTCAGCACCACATACCAACAAAGATGTTGTGTCCGCTGAGAACTAAAAAAAAATAAATATTAAAAATTCTCTCCTTGTTTATTTTCCCATTCCCCTCACAACCTCTTATATGTAATTTTGTATAATAATGAGGGTCTCCCTTCATTTCCATGCAATTTCCCTTTTCTTTCCCTTTCCCTCCCATCTGATGTCTCTGTTTAATGTTAGTCTTTTCTTCCTGCTCTTCCTCCCTGCTCTGTTCATAGTTGCTCTCATTATATCAAAGAAGACATTTGGTGTTTGTTTTTTAGGGATTGGCTAGCTTCACTAAGCATAATCTGCTCTAGTGCCATCCATTTCCCTGCAAATTCCATGATTTTGTCATTTTTTAGTGCTGCGTAATATTCCATGGTGTATAAATGCCACATTTTTTTTTTTATCCATTCATCTATTGAAGGGCATCTGGGTTGGTTCCACAGTCTAGCTATTGTGAATTGTGCTGCTATGAACATTGATGTGGCAGTATCCCTGTAGCATGCTCTTTTAAGGTCTTCAGGGAATAGTCCGAGAAGGGCAATAGCAGGGTCAAATGGTGGTTCCATTCCCAGCTTTCCCAGGAATCTCCATACTGCTTTCCAAATTGGCCGCACCAATTTGCAGTCCCACCAGCAATGCACAAGTGTACCCTTTTCTCCACATCCTTGCCAGCATTTGTTGTTGTTTGACTTCATAATGGCTGCCAATCTTACTGGAGTGAGATGAAGGGTAGCAGAATACAACAATTACTAATAGGGCATTATGTAAAATTGTGGATGTGTAACCAAAGTGATTCTGCAATCTGCATTTGGGGTAAAATTGGGAGTTCATAACCCACTTCAATCTAATGTATGAAATATGATGTGTCAAGAGCTTTGTAATGTTGTGAACAACCAATAAAAAAAAAGAATGAAAGAAAAATTCTCTCTCTCTCTCTCTCTCTCTCTCTGTCTCTCTCTCTCTCCCCTCTCTCACTCTCTTTAGAAACCAAAACAAAACAAACAAAACAAAACAAAACAAAACAAAAAGAATTAAAAACAAGAATCAACAAGTGGGATCTTTTAAAATTAAAAAGTTTTTACTCAGCAAAAGAAATAATTTGTGAGGTGAATAGGGAGCCTACATCCTGGGAACAAATTTTTACCCTCACTGCCTTTTAAAAGTGATGAAGTTATTTCCTGCTAGTAATATGAAACAAATAAGGATTAAAAATGATATTGGCTGGGTGCAGTGGCACATGCCTGTAATCCTAGCTGCTCAGGAGGCTGATGCAGGAAGATTTTGAGTTGAAAGCCAGTCTCAGCTGGCCCTAAAAAATTTAGCAAGGCCCTAAGAAAACTTAAAGGCTTTGCTAAGTTATTTAAAGACTTTGCCTCTAAATAATATGTTTGTGTGTGGGGGGGGGGAGGGTATAGGCATACTGGAGATGTGGCTCAGTGGTTGAGGGCCCCTGGGTTCAAAAAAATCATGTTAAAATGATATTTTTTTATCATTCTTCCCCATTAATATTTTTTTCACTTATGCTCCACAAGCATAAATAGTAATGTTAATCTTATCAAAGAATAACTATATTCTGAGGTTATATGGGAAGTAATCAGATCTTTATATTTTCCATTGTCAGCCAAATTGCTGCACTGGTCCAGGAGCTCTGGTTTAGAGTCACATTCAGTAATGAGATAGGGTGGAGTAGGTAACTGGATTTGGGTAGAAAAAAATAGAAGGGGAGAGGGTCAGGAAGATCTTACCTATGTATGGGAAGTCTAAGTGAATAAGAAATGAAGAAAAAAATATTCACAATGAGAGAGAAAACTTTTTTTAGTCATTGAATCACACAAAAAATATGATGGCTATTTTAGGGGAGGGAGATTCTTTTTAAAAAATGAAAATGGGTGAAACAAATGAGTATAACTATTCACTATTCATCTGAATATTAAAATTTAAATACCTGGAGCCAGACATGGTGGTTCATGACTGTAATCCCAGAGGCTCAGGAGGCTGAGGCTAGAGGATCACAAATTCAAAGTCAGCCTCAGCAATTTATGGAGGCCCTGAGCAACATCTGTCTCTAAATAAAAATACTCTGCCTCTAAACAAAAATACAAAATGGGCTGGGGATATGTCTCAGTGGGTAGTGACACTGGGTTCAATCCCCAGAACCTAAAAAATATAAAGTAAAATGTAAACACCTAAAATACCTAGAGATTTGATTTTCTGGTTTTTCTTTTTTTTTCATTTTAACCACTGCTCTTTGTCCAGAAATACTGTAATCTATTAAGCTGAGTTGTTTCTTTTCCTTGTTATTCAAATGGATTCCTAGGTCCCCTCTTTGCAATTGTATGCATATGGTTGGCACCTAGTTATCAGACCAAGATGGCAGTATCTGATGCCCCCGGTCCAACTGGCAGACAGTTCATCTCTACTTATATGGACATCTGTTTGAGGACATTTCTATTGCTTTCTATGTAGAAAAGATGAGGAAACGAGGCTAGGGAAATCAGTGTGTGAAATGTCAAATTCATGGCACACTGGCACGCTGAGTTTTGGATTTATTTATTTGTACCTCTGGGACTCTCACATGACTCTTGGCACAATTACTCATTCAACCTTATGTATGGGGATTTTGCATGCCTTCCACTTTTGAGCATTCATGCAATATGTCCAATATGATTGAGCTTGTCATTATTTTATTTCAATTTGAATTTAGGATCTAATTATTAATTTGGTATTCAGGAAGTATTTGAAATGGAACTGATCTTTTTTTTTTTGGTCTAGTTTTTCTCAATAGTCACATTATTTCAAAGACATTGGACAACCAAATCAAGTTTTTGGCTCACATTAATTATTAATATATTAAGGGCTGGGGATGTGGCTCAAGTGGTAATGAGCTCCCCTGGCATGCATGGGGCACTGGGTTTGATCCTTAGCACCACATAAAAATAAAATAAAGATGTTGTGTCCACCAAAAACTGAAAAATAAATATTAAAAAAATTCCCTCTCAGCTCTCTCTCTTCTCTTTCTCTCTTTCTCTAAAAAAAACTATTAATATGTTAATAAATGGCCAGAAACTATAATGTAACATGATTAGAAATAACCTTTCTTTTTTAATTAATTTATTTTATGTTAATTAATGTATTTATTTTAATTAGGTATATATGAGAGCAGAATGCCTTTTGATTCATTGTACACAATTGCAGCACAACTTTTCATTTCTCTAGTTTTACATGATGTAGTGTCACTCCATATGTGCAGTCATACATGTACCTAGGGTAATGATGTCCATCTCATTCCACTATCTTTCTACCCCCATACTCCTCCCCATCTTTCCCTACCCTTTGGCCCATCAAAGTTCCTTCATATATCCTATGCCCAATTATGGATCAGCATCCACTTATCAGAGAGAACATTTGACTTCTGGTACTTTTAATATAGTATGATTAGAAATAACCTTTCTTAAAAACCCCAAAGGATTTTTATACTATCAATTTAATTTGATTTCTACTGAAAGTACATCAAAATAATACAGATGTCCAAATAAAAATGAAATCTATGAAAATAAATTCTGAAGCTTATTTAATTATTAAAATAGCTATTAAGCACATACTATTTGATAGGCACTTCAAGCTTTACACATTTTATTTGTGGTTTTTTTTTTTTACATGTAAAATTGTTTTATTAAACTATACAGTTTTTGTCTTGAAACTATTTCCTCATTGGAACCACTTGCTCCCTCTCCAGCTACCATAAACCCTAACCATACTGACTGTCATCATGGATTGTTCTTTTATTTGATTTTCATGATTGATGGCATTCAGCATACACTTCCCCCAAATATGGCAGTTTTCAATTTGAGCAAAACAAAGAAGCAGGAAGACCTCTCTAAATCTCCCACTACCCTTCTCTTTTGAAGCAGGCCATACTATCTAGGAAGATGTTTTCTGACCTTTTCCTGCAAACTGGTCATAACACCCTCATGTAAGGGGGGCTCTTTGTACTCTTCAAGTAAGGGAGAAACATACAGGAATGCCCTGAAGAGTCTGAACACACAGTCTTTGCTAAGTTGACCAGTTACTATCATAAAGTCATATCTCCAGTCTTATTTCTGTAGGATTATCCACATATGATCAAACCTGATCAGGTTAATCCATTTTTTCAAGTTTTCAATTCCTTGTGAAAGACCCCATGTCAAATAAATGCTTATATTAAAGAGTTTCCATGTTTTCTTTGGTAAGCATGAGAATCTGCTTTTGGTATAGAGAACTCTAGCATGAAACTAAGATGGGGAGAGAGAAAACAGTTTTTCTATCCCTGCAATGGTCAATTTCTGAAGTAGCATTATTTTATAGACAAGGGAAACTGAAACTCAAAAATATTTAAAGCAATATTCCAATATCATTTTATTTTAAGTGGCAAAGTTAAGATTTAAAAAGAAAAAAATTCCTTTTTTTCCCAACTCCAAACCATCGACTTTAAACACTATACTTCTCCATTACTGCAATATATTTTCCACAAGATTTCTCTATAGCTTTGTATTTTTTTGATTCTAGAACACACACAAAAAATTGACACTTTTTATGGAGCTATTGATGGAAAGCTTGCTATGATGGTTTTCAAAGTATTCAATTCCTGTTTGTGCTATCAAGGAGATCTTTCTTGAACATAATTTTGATCTCATTACTTGATTCGCCGTCATCACTATAGGGTGTTTGAACTTCTTTGAAAGGCTTCTAAGATGAAAAAAAAAATGCCTTCGTACTGTTTTTTAAACTTTCTATTTTTCTCATTACTATACATAAAAATATCCCCCAAATAAGTATATATTCTTCCTAGAATACTATGGATTTCCCCACATGCCTGCTCTGTACATATGATCTTTCCTCTATTTAAAATCCATCCTCCATTGTCATTCCTCTCTTCCTTATCGGTTTACCTCTTCCTCCTCCTGCCAATCTAGCTTAAAGTTTATATTAATTAGGCATGACTATGTCCAATCATTATACATTGCTATAGTGATAGCAACTCTGCTCCTGTCTCCTCCCCAGAACACTTGGACTCCTCCTCCTTAGATGGAGTAACCATGCTGTATCATCTTTTATTCTCTGCATCTATCACAGTTCCTGGCACACATGACCAAAATTATAATGATGGAATGAATGAGACAAAAATGAATTTACTTATAGGCATATTAATGTTGAGTATACTACTTTCAGCAAGAAAAAGTGTTTGTTGGGCAGAATGCAAAACTTCAATGTGCAATATAGAATATTAGCAGTTCATCTTTTTCTGTAGCTTGATGTATTAGGAGAGGGAAATAAAATATTTCTGCTTTAACTCCAAAGAATGCCTGAAGTTTTAGTCCCTTTCTATTGTTTGTATGTGAGGTGTTCTCCCAAAACTCGTGTGTGAGACAATGCAAGAAGGTTTGGAGGAGAAAAGATTGGGTAATAGCCCTAAAGTAATAAGTGAATTATTCCCTGATGGGATTAATTGAGTGGTAACTGGAAGTAGGTGGGATGTGGCTGGAGGTCTTGGTTCATTGGGGGCGCGGCTTTGGAGGTATCTTTTGTATCTGGAGACTGGAGTCTCTGTCTCTGCTATCTGATCATCATGTGAGCTGCTTGCCTCTGCCACACTTTCCCGAAGTGTTGTCCTGCCTCACCTTGAGCCCCAAGGAATGGAGCTGGTCTTCTATGGATGGACACCTTTGAAACTGTGAGCCCCCAAATTGATTTTCTTCCCCTAAAATTGTTCTGGTCAGATCTTTTAGTCACAGCCTTGAAAAGGCTGACTAAAACATTCTTTATCTAACCTTTTCATTGTTAAGGATACGTCTTTGGATATACTCATAGGTAACTAAGGCATAAAAAAAAGAAGTATTTGTAAGAGGGAGAGGAGTAAGAAAAGGATGACATGGAACCTGAGCAATAGGAACAAACATTTTGGGAGTTGCCTGATAGAATCGTAAGCCTGGGATCTGCTCCTGGTATAGCTGTCTGCAGAGAGCATGAGAGTTGTGTTTGCAATGCTGTTTTTCAGTCTTTCAAGATATCATGCTCTTTGGAAGTACTGAGAGGTAGGGGGGTTTTGTTGTGGAAATACTGCTATTAAAGGCAGCAAGAAGCAGTTCTTTCTCCAAAGCTGGAAGTTTCACAACATTCCTCCAATATCTTTTAATGTCCCTTTCTAACGTCTTCTTCCAAACTTATAAAACACAAGGACATTTTCTGAATTAATTGTTGATGCGTTGATGTTGATCTGTTCCAGAAATTTCATTTAAATGAATAAAAACCTCATTGTAATCTGGCACTAGTTTCCACATGAGCCTCTGAGAACCAGTGATCCCAACCCTTAACTCAATTTTGTGTTAAACAAAATTCCCAGAAAAATTGATACATATTTTAATCTTCACATACCAGAAAAAGGAAGGTCTGTATTATTCCCTTCTGAATAATGCATTTAAATGCATTCTGATTTTGAAAATGCTTAATTCAAGCTTAAATTTATTACCTTTTTAAAAAAATTAATTGATTTTAAAAAAATGTCAGTGGAATGCATTACAATTCTTATTATACATATAGAACACAATTTTTCATATCTGTGGTTGTATATAAAGTATGTTGACACCAATTCGTGTCTTCATACATGTACGTTGGATAATGATGTCCATTATGTTCCACCATCCTTGCTAACCCCCTGCCCCTATAAGATGCCTTACCACATTTGCCATTCATAAGCTGTTATTAGTATTATTAATTTCTCCTCCTGACAAACTGACCAAATATTGCTCTCATTAGGCATGAGCAATCATGGGAGGCTGGGCATTTTGATAAAAAGGTTCACTTGGAGGAAAACATGAAGGAATCTTTCCTTCTTTCTTTCATTCATTGTACCAGATATGGAACCCAGGGGTATTTAATCACTGAGCCACATCCCCAATCCTTTTTTTTTAATATTTATTTTTTGGTTGGACACAATATATCTATTTATTTATTTATTTATTTTTATGTGGTGCTGAGGATAGAACCCAGGGCCCCACATGTGCTAGGCGAGCACTCTACCACTGAGCCACAACCCCAGCCCCCAATCCTTTTTATTTTATTTACTTTGAGACAGTCTCGCTAAGTTGCTTAGAACCTTGCTAAATTGCTGAGGCTGGCTTCAAACCTGTGATCTTCCTGCCTTAGCTTCCTGAGACACTGAAGTAACAGGTGTGGGCCTCCTTGCTGGCCCTGGATGAAATTTCTTATCAGACAACATGAGCATAATACTGTTCTAAAACTTGTGGGGAAGTCCACATTTCCAATGCCTAACTAATGAGAGCTCATCTAAAATTAGTTCAGTGTTGTGATGCTTAAAAAATGTAGGCATGTGGTAGGTGGCACATTACGTGTCCAAGGGACCACTTTTTTCCCAGAATTTCTACCCTTATGAGGCAGTGTTAGAGTAGAAGGAATCAGAACAACAGCTAAACTTGGACAGAAGTGTTAAATTCTGTATCTGCATGAGTGTAATTATATCTAGAACATCAAAGCATTGCTATAATTATTTTTAAAAAATCAAACAAATTAGCCGTCACAATAGCCCCTCTGTAGTTTTTATCTTTCCCTTAGACTGACCTTTGAGAGATTCATTGGTTCCTGTGACACTTTTAGCGACTTGAAGCTGTTTATTCCAGGATCTTCTAAAGATATTGATCTACAACATAGGGCCTAGAACTTACACTGTTTTATTTTATGGCCAAAAAGGCAGGTCATGTCATGTTAGAATGTGCCCCTTGGTTTATTCCCCAGTACCAAAATCAATCAATCAATCAATCAATCAAGGGCAGCTGAAGCTAAAGATCAACTGGTAAAAGAATGAAGATTTCCTGGAATTCTCTCATAGGAGGAGGCAAAAGGAACTACCTTTTCTGAGCTTGGTCTTTAGCACACTCAAAATTTCACCAGTCACAGCTGAAAATTTATTCTGCATGCTAGATTTTTGGGACAATAAAGAAAGCATTTTGTCCAATGATATGGGACCATGTGAAGTCGTATGGACATACAGGTGTGATACAGCTTGAAGGGTTCATCCTACTGTGTCACCAGGCAACAGGGACTGGTATGTTGTTTGAGCCACCAAATTGTGGAGGGTTGTTTGTTAAACAGTTAGCTCACTCTTACCATATCATGAGGAAAAAGGAGGGTAACACTGTTTCAGGAAGAGAGAAAAGCATGTTCAAAAGTTCTACAGGATTAGTAATTAGAGAGGTGTACAAGAAGGCCCACATAGCTGGAGGAGATAAAGGGGGATCTCAGTGGTAGATGAGGCTACCCACATATCATAGGTCAGGAGTAGATGGTTTGTCTTTACCTAAGTGCTGTCACAAATCACTGAGGTATGGTAATCAAGAAGGGGCTGCTATAATCACAACTACAAAAATGAGTTGGAGATGAGGCAGTAGAAATGGTGAAGAACTTCAAGATGCTATGGTCATAGTTCAGGTGAGACTTTATAATGACCTAGACTAAGAGAGGGCAATGCTAGAGAGCAGTGGACTGATTTGAGAGTTCTTCAGAAAGTTAAATTTTATATTGATTTTTAGAAAGTGATATTATGTTATCAATTATGGTATGATGTCATAAGTGAATGGATAGGTAGGAATCTCTTGAGAAAGAAAGATTGGAACCAGTGTAAGGTAGATAACTTGGGAGGAATAACGTGTCTCATTTGAGGTCCATTGAGTTTGAAGTACTTTTTGAATAACTAAGCGCCACTGTTAGACTTATGGTCTACAAGTGAATCTCAGGCCTATAATAAAAGTTATGAGTATGACAGACATCTATGTGCAGATAGATATTACAGTCAATGATGTAAATGTGCCTCAAGATGGAGATTAGGCTAGGAAAAGGATAGGGCTGGAAGCATGAAAATATTAAATGACTGAGAGTTGAAGATAAAGGTTTACAAAGGTCTGGAGAAGGAGCAGTCAAAATAACAGAACAATAACAGGAAAATGATAGGTTAGTATCTAATACAAGAGAATGGTTTTCAAGAAAGAGTTCATAATGTCAGCTGCTACTGTGGAATCAGGCAAGGTCAGGACTGAGAATGACATTGGAAGCAGTGATGTTTCCAGTAGAAGAAAGACAAGGAAAGATAAAGAAGGCAGATTAGATGTACATTTGCTTGATACCATATAGATTTCATGCTTTTTAACCCGATTTTCCATTTCACAATATACTTTTGAAGATATTTCTATGATGTTAAATGTTTTTTCTAGTTGAGTACCATAGTCTATTAAATACATTTCATGTTGTTGGTCATTAGTTTGCCACTGTAAACCATCCTATAATGAGCACCCTTGTAGCTATGTCTTTATAAATATAATTATGTCCCTGAGATATATTTCTACTAGTGTAATTGCTAGGTTAAAAGTTCTATTTTTTAAATATAGGATTATATAATCAGAGGAATGATGTTACTAAGGCAGTCTGTAGCTAAGGCAGGATATTCTCCTAAAGTCATTTCTCTGAGATATAAAGGAAGTTTAAGTGGTTGTTTTGTTTTGACTGTCCACATTTAGTTTGGTCCATGTATGCTTCTGGATCTGGTTTGGGATAAACCACAGTGCAAATCCTTATTTTCAGAAAGCAATGAATTGCTAACAATTAGTTAGCTCTTACTATGTAGCAGGATATTTTTGAGATGGATATATGTAGATAGAAAGATGGATAGAGGATAGATAGGCAGACAAGACATGCAGATATTAATTTAATTCTGGTAAGAATATCATTTTCCTTTAATTATTACTCCATTGATATTAGATGGTAAGAGGCTATCTTTGCATAGTAGAATGGGTTAATTCTCATGTCCAGTTCCAAGGAGAAATTCCAGAAGACATTGACCCAAAGAATTGTAATCCTCTGTAAAAATGCACAATGGGATTAAGCCAGAACTAGGGAAGAACAGTAGGTAAATGTGTGTTCTGCAGAGACCCTATAGTCACAAGATAAATGTCCAAATACCACCAGTTCATGAGAAAGACCAAACATCAGAGGAAAGTTTATTTAAAATTTTATATTTTCTTTCTAATATTCAGTAGGAACTATTGGAAAATAGAAACTATTATTTCCACCAAGGAGGAAAACTAAAAATAGAAAAAAGAGAAGAGGAATAAGTAGAAACAGGTAACAAGGAAGAGAAGAAGTAGCTGATAGCAAGAGCACTTGTCTTTCTCTACATCCACTGAGTATAAAGAAAACAATGGAAACAGAGTAAAGGATAAAATAGCATTGTTTTCCAAAAACAAGAGTTGGTTCAGCGTATGAAAGCTTCTTTTAAAATTGTGTTCTTATTACCCTTGATGAAGTCTACAGTTGAATGGGAAGCAGATGGCTTTCAATTCTGTAACTGAAGTCACACCTTCTCCAAATTTGGTAGTTAAAAAAAAATCATGAGAGTGACTTAGGAGATCAAGCAACTAAAATATTGGAACGGAATGAATTTGGGTACTAACAGCTTTTTTTGCAACCACTTAAAAAAATAGAAGCTATTTTTCATATGCCCTTTCTAAAATGGAAATTGAGAAATTTTGCTTTTAATAATCACCATGATAAATTAGATTTAGAGACCTTTATAATAATGACAGCAAAAGATTCTGAGGTTGGCTGCTATGAGATACATCTGGTTGAATAATAGTACTTAAAGAGTATATTTCTCATTTTGTTATTATTAAAACTATCTCAAATGCCAAATGTTTTCTCTGATATAAGGGAAATGACTCAAAATGGGGTAGGGAGGAAGAACATGAGAAGAAAATTACCTCTAGATAGGGAAGAGAGGTTAGAGGGAAAAGTGGGGAGAATGGGGATTGCATGGAAAAGGGAAGGAGACCCCCTTCGTTGTACAGAATACATGTATGATGATATGAGGGAAAAAAAAAAGAAGTGGTCACATTAGATTGGGTAGAGAGAAATGATGGGAGGGGAGGGGAGGGGAGGGGAAGGGGAGAATGGAAGGACAGCAGAACAAAATAGACATTATTATTGCTGTGGGTACATATGTGACTGCATGACCAATGTAATTCTGCAACCTGTACACTCAGAAAAATGAGAAATTATATCCCATCTGATTCAAATGTATGATATGTCAAGGTCATTGTACTGTCACGTGTAACTAAGTAAAACCAAAAAAAAAAATGGAAAAACCAAAACAAAACTATCTCAGTCATATATTCTTTTCTCTTGAGTTTTTCATTTTCTTCTTGGGTTTTAAATTCAGAAATGGAGTTCATGAGCACCTGAATTTTGGGAAACTATGTTATTTGTTTTATACAGTCATCTTCTGACACATAATCTTATTTATCCAACATGTTCACATTGGTAACTTGTTTTGTTCCAATGTTTTCCATAGTTGTTTCCCTTTACTGGGATGTGTATATATCACTTAGGAACAATAGTGAATATAAGAAGTCACTAGTTGGAACCTTTTTGCTTTATTTGTTTGTTTTCATATTTTATATGTTCCCTTTCAGCTTGCAAATGATAGAATTTTTATTTCCATATCTTGGCACTCTTTTTTTAAAAAAAATATTGCTTTTACACAACAATAAAAAGGATGGTAAACAGTTTCCAGTCCAGAATATCAGTTCATTCTTGCCCCATTTAGAGGTACTCAGGCTTGGTTATTTTGCAATGAAAGGGTATTCCAATTGTAATACAATCAATACTACAAATTGGAAGGTATTTTCTGAATCTTATATGTGAATACATATGTACATATTTCACACAGCAATACTAACCTTATGATGAAATGTGTGATTACTATTCTTTCCCATAGCTCAAAATTGTCCTGATCAGTATTTATTCGACTTATGTATATATTGATACGTTTTAAAAGATATTTCCTTCAAAGACAAATTAGTTGAGGTTTAAATTGCCATTCTCAGTATCAAATAAAAATAAATTGCTTGTGTTTCATCTGTACATTCATCTTGTGAACATTTGCTAGCAGAGAGAGACTTCCTTACATAGCGAATGGGCTTGGTTTTCTTCCAAATAATATGCTGTGAAACTGAATTTGGTTTCATAATTTCAAAGACAGCAAAAATAAGATGACTCTTATCTTTCCTATTCTGAGAAAACTAAATTTTTAAATCCTGTGCAACAGAGTTAAATAGAAAGATTCAGACTTGAAGAAATTATAATTCTGATGTCTGGGAACATATACTTTCTGATTTCCTCCTCAGTTATGTTACTGACATTTTAAGTGACCTGAATTAAGTAACACAAATGCATCATTTCCCTTTAGTAAATGAGGATTTCCTTTAGTAAATGGATATTACTGCGGAGACTCTCAGAGATTTATAAAAAGTTGTTAATTGTTAACTATTCTGCATGGAGTGGGTGTTTAAAAACTATACTTATTTTATAATAAATTTTGAAAAAAAATCGAGAATTAGACATATAGGAAATTTCCTAGAACTATTTTTTATGAACTGTAAGTTTTTCCTTACTTCTCTTCTACCACTTTGTGATCTACTCCTAACAACCATTATAGAGGAAGACATCAGCCATGCAAAGAAGTTATGAAAAATATAAAGTAGTAAACAAGTAGAAATCTTAAGGATATTAATTCCCAAGTATTGTATAATTACAAGATGGCTAGTCATGATATTAAAGAAAAAAATAGAGATCATGGGAAGTGTTTTCCATTTAAAGAAGCTTCTGATCACAATTTCTACTTTGCATAAAGCATACCTTTGGAGAGAATAGGGGCCATCACTTTTATTATAAATATCTACCCTTAATGTTCAACTTTGGCAGAACTAGGGCCTTAGGATGTGGCATCATTAACTATTGAAGCCAATGTTAATGGTACTGGAATCTGTGTTCTTCCAAGTCCAGTGAGATGCCCAAGCAAGGAGGCCACTTGAAGCTGCAGTAGACAGTCCAGGGAGGAAGCTATGCAATCTGTAGAATGGTGTGATTCTGTCATCTGTAGAAGAGCAGTGCCCTTTAAGACCCATGTGTGGGTACCATACTCTGTGCCTGACAAATCCTGCACCTTCAGGAAAAAAGCCCTCTGGTTATGAAATCAAATGACTCCTTTTTCTTTCCATATCTAAACCTCAAAAAAGTGTTTGACACTTTCATTTCCTCCCTGGCCCTGAAGCAACACTTTCTTTAGATTGTTTGACAACAAGTTCTCTGAATTTTTGCCCCCAACTCTCTCTGACTTGCTCCTTTCAGGCTATCTTCTTGGTTTACCTACTCTTCCTTTGCAACCTCATACCCAAGCAATTTACTGAAGTGCTCCTAACTCCAGAGCCTGCACTTCCAGTCCAAATCCCTTTAGAGTCACCTTCCGGAGTGCCCATCCACTTAGATATCCTGCATTTAAACTCAAGTTGTCCATTGATTTGTTCAGATCTCTGCTTTTGCCTTCACCAACCATGAATTTGCTCTTGCATTCAGTATCCAGGTGAACTACTCCCCTACCTACCTCCCAACATAGGTTTTCCTCTTTGTGATTTTCTCCCTTGCTGCCTCACTGGTCATTGATAACCATTAAGTCTTCATCCTACTTTGAGCTGAAAAATAGATCAAACAGATCTAGAGCTGTTAAAGTTTCCTAGTTTAAATTTCACCTTTTTGTCTTTGGAAGACTTGATTGAACCAATTTCCTCTTTAAATTTGAATCCCCTCATCTTTAAATAGCTGAGTAATATCTGTACTATAGGATTTTTGTTTTTTGTTTTTTTCTGCATTGGACCATTTGAAAAGAACAACACAGAAAGCATGTAATAAACACTCAATATATATGAGCTCTTCTTAATGCTGGTCCTTGTTCTCTATCCTGCACTGTTCCTACCCTCCAACCATAGGCCTCTCTCCTGGGATCACTGCAGAGTCTCCAGGTTGATTTCCTGTTTTCAGGATGCAACCTGTCGTCCCCCTTGCAGTCAGAGAGGTGTTTCGTGATGAAAAGCTGCTGGGCATTTCCCCACTCAATAACTTTCCATTACTTCCCCCTGTTTTTCAGACTCCATTAAGTTCCCTGCCACAGAGCACAAGACCCTTTATCACAGGGTTCTTGTCTATAGCCACAGCTGCAGCTCAGGCTACTTTCACTTTGCCCTGTCTGCTTCAACTGAACTAGAATTTGCCCTACTCTTTCTTCCCAAACCATATACATGCTCTTGACTCTGCCAGGAACATAAGTTTCATTTTCTTATCCACCTGGGCAGATGCTATGGCTCCTTTCATAGTCCTTTTCCCCAGGTTTAATTAGGTGTCCCTGCTGCATGTTCTCCTTGCACCAGCATTTATTAGAGCACTTAGCTTTTGGCTCCTGTACCTAGCCCCTGTCTTCTACAAAGCAGAACTATCTCATGCAGGATCAATGGCCTCCAGGGGTAATATAACACGTTTGCAGCCCTGTTCCCTTCACTAGGTCTCCAAGAGAGGATTTCTAAAGACGATTCTCACTGAGATCCCTGGGGACCTTTGTGGACTGGCTCCCAGAAATGCATCCCTTGTGCCCCTGTGATTTAAAGATTTTTTTGTTACACTTGTCATCTTTGTTATTTTTGTCCTTTTTCTCATTTGCAAATGAGGAATCAAAGAAGCGGAAAAAAATTTTCTGAGCAACGTTGAATCACTCTTCTAACTAGAAGGCAGGTGTCTTGCCACCAGTTCATATTGTGAGCAAGGACAGAAAAAGAAGTTTCAGTTCACAGAGCAGGCTTGCAAAGTTTGAGGCGTTAATGACACCTCTGTCCTGATGAGCACATTCATACCTGAGTGGTTTATTTGGGTTTGGGAATCTGGCAAAGAAAAGCACAAAGCCCCACAGTGTCCTGTACTGGGAACAATAGTACCAAATGCAATGGTTTTTCTGAAGCTCTCAGGGATGAAGAAGAAATCAAAGTAGTCTTTTTTATCAATAGCTACACATGTGTAGAAAAGGACTGGCACAAATATGTCAAAAACACAAGTGTTTGAGGTGTGTTTTTTTTTTTTCCTCTAGAGAATGCTTTTATATGCTTTAAATAATTCTGAAGTGTAAAAGAAAAGTCATCCATGAACTGCACATTAGGTATTTTCCCTTAAAAACCCTGAAACTTGATTTGAGGACAAATTCTGCCTTTCTCATTACTTCACTGGGAGAGAATATTTTAGATATTTTTCAGCTCTGTTAAACATCAGCTCTGACTAAAAAAGCGTATGCCTAGGTGGGTGTTGATTAATGGTGCTAAGAACACTTTGTGTAGGATTTTATGCTAATTACCCTTTATACCCTAACCCGTGTCAATTTTAACAATCTAAATTAGCATTTTCTCCTAGGACTAAGGAATGTGAGAATTGTGAAATTGGCTCAGTAAGCTGAGTTAGCAGTGAGAAAATTGAGATGTTCTATATTTCTATATTAACATCTGCTGCTTGTTCAAAGTGTGATCCTTTCAAATTGATGAAGATATTGGGCGGGGGGAATGAAAAGAAAGGGAGAAATACCTCATACTTCATATGTTTTTGCAACCTGTTAATATTTGATATTGTTATCAATATTCCAGGTAATAATGCCTGAAATAATGAATTTTTGATACACAATGTTTGAGA
Source organism: Urocitellus parryii (assembly GCF_045843805.1). Taxonomy (NCBI): domain Eukaryota; kingdom Metazoa; phylum Chordata; class Mammalia; order Rodentia; family Sciuridae; genus Urocitellus; species Urocitellus parryii. The sequence goes on along the minus strand of NC_135539.1, from coordinate 70,839,901 downwards.
AATTGGTCACCTTATTGTTGATATAAATATTTTAGCTTCTTTGATATTTCAGTACCCTGTGTAATAAAACAAACTCTCAAAGACACTTGGTTATGAAAAATATCTTGTGAAATCCCAATAAAATTAACTTTCATTTTGTTGATTTTTGAAGGAGCTCAAATAGGAAACACAGGCATTTTTCAGGTGGTTCTTTGTAAAATATAATACCAAATCTCTTCAAGGGGGAAGATTTCCGATAAACTCCTATCTCATAAAATGGAATGGTGAGCTCAGACATCTAAAAGTCAGATATAGTATTTGTAAACTGCTTAGAGAAGTATGTTTATTATATTCACGATCTCTTCAAGATTTGTGAACTATCCAGTTCCCTGCCATTAGGGTAAACCCTAAAGTGTAGATAACAATACAAATGTGTCAGTTTATTAGGATCAAAGCTCTTCAGCTTCAGATGAGAATTTAGCTGCTGCAGAGCCAAGGTACAGTCAGGTACTGTCCTGGATGTACACTCACTGTGGCAAAATCTGAACCATATGATAAACAGCTCTCCATTCAGTTGTATGTGCCCCGAATCTTTTGGATTATTCCCCAAATCCAAAAACTGTCACTGCCGTCAGTTAGACATTGCAAACTAAATGCATATTGATTGGATTATTAATTAGTTGTTTAGCTTCTGATGCAGTCTGGGGAATATTTGGTGCAAAACAAGACTTGTTTCCTTCCAAGTACAACCGGTAGAGAAAAAGTTGAGGAATGGCTACCTTCCTACAGACTAATCAAAGGGCAGGGTAGGCAGGCTGTAAATAAGCACGTTCAGGCCACTGTCTGCTCCGGGAAATTTTCTGGAGGTCCCATTAACTCTATCATTCCCTTATTTGCCTTCCATTTTCCATAAGGCCACTTGCTACTCTACTAGTCTACTAGTAGTATCATCTCTGTTGGAGATCTTCTTTCTCTTCCAAATCAACTTCTTAAATCCCAGCAATGTTGTGTCCATAGCTCCATAAATATTGTTATGAGACAATCATAATAGAGAATATTTAGGTCATATAAAAACACTTAATTCAAGATTAATTTTACCTGTGAGTGTGGAATGGTGAGAGCAGATGGAATATTTAGGAATGTTATCAATCTATAACGATTCTATTTTATTCACATTATTGCTATTCTTGTATTTGCCAAGATTTTCTCCATTTTTTCCTTATTTTTGCCTGAATATATTTTTGTAAGCATAAATGTATACTTGCTCAATTGTTATATCTTTTGTCAAAATTATTGTTAATATTTCATAGAGTGCTCCTTACAAAAGTAACAGCCTCACCTGGCTGTTTGACCATCTTTACAGTGTTTTTATGGATTGGCCTTTGCTGATTCTCAGCTATTATTTTTTCAGCACAAGGTTCACCATTAAATGCATGTTTAGAATGCCTTGTCATTGGACATTTAAAATAATACCAGTTATGATATAGTGAATATTATAATAACAACACAATAGTAACCAGAATTCCCCCCATGGAATATCTGTTTAACAGCAGAATTTTTCACGAGTTACTAATAATGGATGTTGCTCTCACAGTATTGCTGTTTACCAATTCAAATAGAAGAACAACAGTGTAAGTCCAATTTAAAATCAACTTGAAAGGCATGCAATTCTTAATTTTTAAAAGTTGTAAAATTCACATTGCAAATGTGTCCATAAAACAATCATCTGCTTGTTTTACATCATATTACTTCAAAAATGCATAGCTCATAATGTTCAAAGGTTAACACAGACAAAAATATCCTACCACAAAATCATATCCTATTAGAGAAGATAGGCCATTTGAAACACATCCAAAGATTAAATATGCAGCCTTTATTTGATCTACTCCCACAGAACTATAGGCTTTGGAATTAGCATTGGATTCAAGTCCAGCTTGTGCCATTAAGCTTAGTGAGCTAGGGCAGTTACTCTGTTTCTTGGAATTTCATGCTCATTATCTGTAACACAGACCTAATGTTAGAAGATTGAATCCAGGACCAGGAATATTAATGGGAATCTGTGACGTACACGCTGTTTCTAGCACAGGGAGATACCCATACCATTGTTCTCTCTGTAAATTCCTTCAGCTACTGCCTCACTAGCCTTTCCCTCCAGCCCCACTTCCCAGGCCTGCCAACCAAGTGTTCATGCTTCTACTTATTCCTTCATCAGGTTCCTATTTTCCTACACTCTATCCACTTTCTGAGCCAGTTGTCTTACTCTATGGTTTTAATACATTTATTGTGCCAAAGATCTCTGACGTCTCTAGATCAAATATTTCCCAGTCAGTCCTTGATTTCTGAAGTTTCCTGAACTTCCTGCCAGATTTCCTTCACATATCCGCAATCCAACTATTTTATTGTAAGGTGTTAAATTTCGTCTTCATTTCCAAGACATCTAATGAGACAGGAATCCTATGAATCAAACCTCTTGCCTTCTTCACCATCATGGCCACTGTCCTAATTCAGAACTCCTCAGCCCTTCCAGATTTCCAAAAAGTTTCCCTGACTCTAATGCTCCATCCTGGCCCAGCCCAGACCATCTTCACAATCATATTCCAATCAGGCTGAACTTCCTACACTGCAAACACAGCTGCATTCCTCTTCCAGTTTAATTCATTTTTAAAAATCATCATTCTTTGGGGTAGAATTCAGTCTCCATGGCACAGCATCTGAGGCCCCTCATACCCACTCTACCTTCTGTGCCTTTTGCTAATTCTCTTTATGGTGCCTGGATCATAGATTCTCCTCTTCTCAGACTTTTGAATTCCTGTCTATATTCAATGATAGCTCAGGTCCTCTTAAAGAGCCATTCTTGATGCTCCTGAGGCAGAATTGTGTTCCAGGGAATCTTATGTTCCATGATTACGGCATTTAGCCATTTGAAAGAGATGTGCATGCAAGCGAATCACTGCAATCAACCTGATGAGAGTCTTTGAAAACAATATCTGCTTCTCAGTCATTTCACTTTCCCAGAATGTGTCACATAGTAAGAATTGGTATGTGGAGGACTGGATGAGTGGCAGAACAAATGTCCAAACTGTCCCTTTCTGTTCCTTTTCTTGGCAAGCTAGCATGCATGTGGTGTCTTCCTATTTCTACTTATGTGTTTGGAGACTGCTAGGTATTCCATTAGTAATGAGTTTGGCCCCTGTCCATTCTTTCATTAAAATAAAGCAGGCTTCCTGCCAAACCTGACTTTAATCTTAAAAATCTCTGTCTTCAGAATAAACTTTTGCCCTCTCTCCTAGCCAGAAAACTGCAATCATTTCCCCCCATTTTTTAAGGAAAAAATTGCTCTATCAATTTTCACATATAAAGATTTTGAAACTTCCAGAATTTTATTAAAAACTAGATCACAGAATTTTGAGTGGATATGCTAAAAATCTTCCCCAAATAAATATCCAAATAATGCTCAATACAGTTATCCTACTTAGGCACCAGACATTAATTTTTGTAAGATACACAGGAGATTGATACCTGTACTCTGCCTAATGGGCCAAAAAATGTAGTGGAATGACCAAATTACTTATTATGCCACATTCATTTAATGAGGAAAAGTTGCACATCTCCAAATTACATTTTTCATCATTTGCAATTGATTTAAACTATCTTCAGAAATGTAGAAAGTGTTGCCTTCATTTCTTTCATTGAAACATTTTCACGTCTGAAGTTGAAGCTGTTTTTTTTGCAAACTTGATCTTTATTAAATATATCTGATTTACGTTCTGTAGGCTTGAGAAAGGTCAAATTAATTTCATCATAGTTTCACTTTCTACTGGCATCTGTTATGCAGCATGGTATTGCTGTTATAAATAAGGCTTCCTCCTAAGTAACAACATGGTGTCTGAAATTATATTCAGTGCCATAAAAGATCCCAGCTCCCATTCTAATCAGGCCTCATGGCTCTGGCATGTCACATATGGCCCCTTTTGAAATTTGTTCTAATATGTCTTTATAATTCAAGGAATTGTGCATCAGAAGGTGGTTTACAAGAAAGAAATTCAAAGAACAGCACAGAAACTCATATATTCACTACAGAGATAAAGAGATTGCAAGGATGAACAGGCTTTGAATATATGCATGAACATATGTATATAAAACTTGTGGCTTTATACAAAATCTTTTTTAGTTTTCCTGCACCTATCTACGGTAACCCATCAGCTCTGCCTAAACTCATTAAGAGCGATTGAAACCAGATAAAATGTCAAAATACTTTGTGAGTGGGATGTGAAGATCCTTGTACATACTGTATAATCAACAAAATCTAAAATTGAGTGTAAAACTTGGAAATGTTCCCCAAGAACAAGAAGAAGGAGGAAAATGTAAGGAGAGGGAGAGGATGAAGAAAAGAGAAGAAAAAGAAGAATCTCTAACTGGATTTTGGATATGTTTTTAACTCCAAATATTTTTTCTTCTATTGTAGATGGAAGCTATTTTTGTTTTATATTTTCCTTTTGCTGTTTTCATCAACATAGGGAAATTATTAATTTTTTCTTATTCATTTTTGTAGCAAATTCATTGTCTAATAAAACTTTTACACTTAATAAGAAATTTTTTTTTCCAGGAGACTGCCTTACATGTTATATTAAGGCATCTTTTTAAAATAATGGCAAATTTGCCATTTTTCCTTCCAATCATTTTTAATCCCATGCCGTAAACAATCAGAAAGATAAATGATAGTATTAGGTACAGGGCTTAGGTTCTAGATCTTGACTATGATTAGAATCATTATATCCGGTAAACATGTTCTGTCCTGATTGCTCTCAATAACTTTTTAAGGAATAATTCCAAGGTCAAATCTTTTTATAACTACATGCTACATCTTCTGAAAATCAAATTATTCTTAAAACTGTGAGTTTTACAAGTGTCTTTCAGCAATTTTATAACTATATTATTGTCCCTTTGACCAGAGACAATAGCAAATTGTGGATTGTAAACTTATAAAGGCAATAAAAGAGAGGAAAGAAAAATATGTATATGGTAGATAGGTCCATCAAAGAAGACTCTCTGCTACATAGAAAGGAATGGTGGTTGTTAGAAAAGACTTTGTATTAATGCTTAATTGTGTGCCTATTTCTTGATAAGCTATTTAATTACTAAATTCCTCAGTACCATATATCCATTGAAAATAGGTATACATGACTGGGAGTATACTTTGAAGGATGTGCATGTTCAATACTGATAAAATCAGATGTAAAAAATAATTAGTAGAAAAATCAAAAGGACAATAAAATATACACGTGTTGGAGCATAAATAAGCATACAGGGAGTTTCTCAGTCACTTTCATGTAAATACACTACCAACATCTCCCACCCTCTGGGCTGGTCTTTTGATAAAATACTCAAAATAGAATTCATGTGCATTATGAATCACTGCAACCTGAATGAAGACAAAAATCATCAACTTCATGATTAGAAATTAATTACAACATTAACTAATTTGCCTGGACATGCCCCTTATTACCCTGATTCTTTCTCAAGTGAAGTGGAGGGAGATAAAAATAAAGCAGAAATATCATGGAAGACTTGCACAATAAAGTGTGTGGCAATGTGTGAAACTCAAAGACCAGAAATAAGAATGTGTAAATGATACCAGAAATGATTCTGAACACTAAAATATGCTACCAATTTAACACTGTGCTTAGATGTAGGAAGGATGATAAATTAATTCTATTATTATTTATTATTGTTTTATTATTGTGTCCATTTTTGTGGTGGGAATATGATTGTAACAGAACAAAAGAAGATTCTCAACAATTTGATGTCGCTTGAGAGTAAAATTCGTTTCCTAGAAAGACACTTGGTCATGCTATTGGGTACTTTCAGCCATTCTCAATTATTTTCATGCCCAAAAGACACTCTAAACCAGACAAGGTAATTTTCAGTACCACTTGGCCAAAGCCTCATATAATTTGCTACAACTGCCTAAGCCTTCATTTCCTCCTAATAATGGGACCTTAATCCTGCCCTTTGCAGGGACAGTGGAAGTTATTTATGATTCCTAAAGCACCACTTCAAAGAAGATTCTAGAGAAATAAAAAACATTGAGAAAGCACTTGTACACCTCTTACCTGACTCTGCAGACCTTCTTTACCAAGCTACATGGGATTCTGCACTTTTAGGCTCAGAATATTTTTCAATGAGTTTTTCTGTTCAGCTTTGTCAGAGATGTACTTTTCTATTCATACATAAATTTCATGACATCATGTGTCTAAAAAATGTGGACATAAACTTTGGATGGGAGTAGATAAGTAATAATAATGTTGTAATTGTGGAATCCCAGAGCTAAAAAAGATATAGACCCCAAAATGCAGTGGGGAATGATTGGAATCTCAGCCCAAAAATTCAAATATTTTTTTTTACAATAATAAGTCACATTTGAAATTGATCTTATTATGACAACCCACTCCTCCCAGTTTCCAAGGACATTTTCTCATAGTTACAACTCTGGGCCTCCACTGCTTACCAAAGATTGGGCTCTAGGAAGCTAACATGGAACCCAGATATGGGAAAATGGAAGAAATTTCTAGTTTATCATGCTTTCAACTGACACCTAATTTCCTCTGTTCTTTCAACAGATAATATTAGAACCTAGTAGCATATAGCATAGAGCTTAAAAGTACAAATTCTTCAAAACCTGGAATCTGAGCTCCAACTCCAAATATCTGGATGACCTTGGCTGAGTTACTCAATTTATCTTTTCTCAGTTTTAGTTCAGGTGGCTCAAGTGGCACATGTGAAACTTAATGAGCAGCCATCCTCGGAGCAGATGTAACATATACATACGCACCCTATCAAGTGGAGTTGGGGCTTGATTTCCTGGGAAGGCTAGGGAAAAAAAAAAAAAAAAACCTCACTGAAGATGTTAAATTTTTGATTGAAGGAAATTATCTTAGAAGACAACATGGCAAAGCTGGAAAAAAAAAGAAAGAAACAAGGTTACAAATAGAATGAGCCTGAATGGGCCCCAGGTGAGTGTGGAGAACTAGACAGGGGCCAGATCATGGAGGAAATTTTGGTAACATTTTGTGTGTGTGGATTTATTTATTTATTTATTTATAGGAAGAAATTTTGAAGGAAGAGTGACTTTGGTGTAATTTGCATGAAACAATGATAACTACTCCACAGGAAAAGACTGAGAGAAGCTAGCATGGAGGAAGTTGGGAAACGGCCACAGTGGAGAATAAGGAGAGGGGCAGGTCTAGGGTGAAATGGGCATAATGTTAAAAAGTGGGCAGAATGCTTCTGAGAGGCAGACATGGCAGGGGCCACCTTCTGGTTAACTGGAGGCCGGGTGCGGGGTGGCCAGCCAGGGACAGAAGATAGATGGCAGGGATGATAGATGGCAGCCAGATGTTCAGAGCTGTTACTAAGCAGATGACCCTGCTAAAAATATCAGAGATGCATTTTGATTTTGACAAAACACTGTCATTGTCTGAGTCCATAATGTACCCTTGCAGCTAGGAGTGTCACCTTAGCTTCTACCGTCTTCTGGGACAATAAACTGGAGATTTGGGGGCTCCAGGACTCCACCTCTGCTGAGGAATTTCACAGTGGTTCTTCATCTCAGCCTCGCCAAGGAGCAGGATTGTTGGGCCCCACGGGTCAAAACACACAGGCTTCTGTGTTTCCATTGGAAGCATTTCCTCCCTTCCTTCTCTCAACCTGACTCAAAGGGATTGTTGAAACTAAAAACCCAGCAAGTTTCATAGTAAAGTTCAGCCTTGGGTGAGGCCACATATCTCCTTGAAGCATATTGCTGTTACCTCTGGATTAGGTTAAGAGGAAATGAGAGAGGTAAACAAAGATTATTATCTCAAAGAGAAATTCCTCTCTTCTTAACTTTTCCTTTATTTCTAAATATGAGCAATTAATACACATGCACGCACATGTACATATGTATAAGCTATATATGTAAAAAGGTAGTATCCCAAATATTTACAATCATTTTAAATTTTTACAGGTTGAGATAAAAAGATTTTTTTTCTCATGGTACATACATGTGTGTGCACGCACACACATACACACACACACTCACACTCACACACATATACACATACAGAGAGTAGTAGCAATGAAATTTGTTCAGTTAGCAACCCATACTTAGCGTATAGCATATACCTACCACATGGATAAAGCTTAGCTGGTTAATAATAGATGCAAAGTATTAAGTGAATTTGGAAGACTGGACCTAGGCTTCTTATTACAAAAATTATATAACAATTCAAAAATTTTCAGTTTTGCATGTTTTTAAAACCAAGTGCTTTTTTTCTGAACACTATAAGTATAAAACAGAAATTTAATACTAAAAACAGTCACTTGTTCTGCCCTGACACCATCCATAGAGTTACAAAGGGTTGTAAAGATAGTTCTGTCTTAATCACACAGGTTAATATCACAAGGGCAATGTTTTCCTTAAGTGCTTGACTGGTATCTAAAATGTTGTAGAACTCACTTTTAAGTCCCCAAAGTTATTGGTGTTGCTGAATATATTAGCATTTGATAAATTTGTTTGAAACAATACAGGTGATACAGTTATTCTCTGATGAGTTAGTTGCCTGGCCAGTTATTTGGCATATCGATAAATTTTGTTAAATTTGAAATTCTATTCTTAATAGAATTTTTAGGTGACTCAAGAACCACATGCAAAGTAGAATTCCTTATTATTGAGGTTTCAACCCAGTTTTGGGGGTTTTAAAAAGATGGGCTCACAATTGTCTTGAGGGTTATTATGAGATTTTTTTTTCTTGGTGGGGTGGTGGTGCCAAGGATTGAACCCAGGGGCACCCAAACACTGAGCCACATCCCCAGCCCTTTTTATTTTGTGATAGTCTTGCTAAATGGCCCATGCTGGCCTCCTACTGTGATCCTCCCACCTCAGCCTCCTGAGTTGCTGGCATTAGTCATGTGCTACCACACTTGGCTTTCCCTGAGATTTTGCAGGATCTCTGAGCTAATAAAGTAGACAGCTGCAACTTATCTTCCATATAAATTGTCCTGATGCCTGACTTTGAGGTGTGTAGAGGCATTGAATTGCTTTGTGCATCTTCAGTGACCCCTTTCATTCTTTCCCATGCATTCAACCATTTAAAATTATCTCCTCAAGGGATTTTATTCATAATTTGCAATCAGTTGTAGACTTATGGTCCTTATTTTCTCTCTGAGGATTCCTTAAAATTCTCATTCACTCAATAACTCTAGCTTACTAGTTGGTAGACATGATGAGTTAGGCTTTCTGTACTTTCTGTTCCCAACCCCCTCATGTTGATGATCTAGACAGGAGATTCACAAATATGCAAATAATAAATGGCATATAGTTATACATTACTTGGCATCAGGAGGGCATATGATCAAAGGATCTGAGCTGGCATGAGGTGCCAGAAAAGGTTTCCCTAAGGAAATTACATTTATATTTTGTTAGGAGAATCCTGATGCTAAAAAGCTGTTAATGCAGAAAATATAAATGATTAAAACAACAGAATTCAAAGTAACCTGATTCTGTACTTGACTTTGGTAGTTACCACTTAAATGACAAAAATAATTGTAATATTATGTAGTTAGTATAACATTGAGGAGCTATGAATTATGGGTTTGTTCTTCACTTATGCCAAGCTGACTTAATATTTTTCTGCTTATTTAATTCATTTTTTAAAAAAGATGAAGGTAAGATTGAAGATTAAATGAGATGATAATCTGCAGGGTTTAGTATACAGTGCAGTGATTATAGATGCATAATAAATGTCAAATCTCTGTCACCCTCCCCTCCTTGTAGACCTGATATTCATTCACCTATTCTTTCAAAGGTATTTGTTGAACTCCTACAAGATGCTAATCCCAATGAAGCCAGAACCTGTACTTCTATTTTCGAATTCTTAGCAGAGAATCATTGCTTAATTCTGCACATGTCTGTTGTCAAATATACTTGCATACCTTCTTGCTCATTCCCTTTAATACATCAGAGTTAGATACCATGAATCACAGTCATGTCAAAGGAAAGAGTAAGGCACTGATTGTTAAATATTTATAAGGTTAACATTGTAGCAGTAAATGGACAGTTGACACTTTTAAAAGTCTGGTGTATGATAAAACCTCTAAAGATAATGCCACACATACCTAAATTCTTATATTTCAAATAAAAAAAACCTTAGGTATACTTTATTTGGAACATGATTTAACTGTTTCTTAACATATTTACTTACTATTTCTGAATCATTGTCAAGGTATTTCTAGGCTGGCTTCTTTTCCAATTCAATTGATTTTTAAACATTCTCAGAAAGTGAAACACTTTTCATAATACTTCTATAAATGTTGCTAATGCCATTGTATGATGTCCACTTTATTGTGTAGCTGAACTAATTTCTAGCCTTTTAAATTAGTTTAAATAAAATCATATTGGAGGAGAGATGGTATCGCAACCAATGTTTGTCATGAGATCATTTTGAAAGAAAAACTCACACGAGGTAAATATAAGACAAAAGATTGTGCATTGAGAACTCATAAAACAATGAGGTTGCTTTTAACTTTTAACTCTAGAGGAGTTAAAAGTAGCATCTATAAAGATGGATTTCCCTTACATTGTACCATTACGAGGTAAGTTCTGTGTAAAGTATATTTGCTTATTTTCACAGATGATTTATAACTACATTTGTATCCTTATCGATCGATCAATCAAGAGTTTCCTACAATATCTCTGAAGATTCCCTGCAGTGATCTGCAGCTCATTCATGTTATTTTAGCTTCTAGGGAAATGGAGAAAAGTTACTTGTCAGTCTTCTACTAATAATAGTCCTCAAAATGGACACAGTATCTTTGTTTGATTGGTTAAAAACACTGTTGTGCTTTGTTTTTTTCTTTCCTTCACTGTGTGGAGGTTAAAACAAGGTCAAGGCCAGAGTCATGGAGAAGCCACGAGTAGAGCCCTTCTGATCTCTTGTTCCCAAGTGCCTGCACGTGCTGTGGCACCATTCTGTTCTACTCCAGCACTCTTCAAAGGGAGCGTGGGCTTCCCAGGACGTGCACTCAGTGATTCATATGAGAGTGGGGAAAAATTTTAAACTTCTTTTTAAAGGACATTTTAAGATTAAGGTATAATTTGTCTCCATAGAAATGCACTCATATTAAGTGTACAGTTTGATTAGTTTTGACAAATGCATGTACTTTGTGTAACCCACACACTTCCCAAGGTGTTGGTTATTTCCATCACTCCTGTGAGTTCTTCCAGGCACATTTTCAGTCAAATGGAACCTCCTCCCAGGCAAGGGCTTTTCTATCTTGTATTACCATAGATTTTGTTTGGTCTAAGTTCAAACCTCAAAAAAAAAAAAAATGAAAAGGAATCATAGATGCCGTGCTCTGTGTATCTTGCATTTCTTTTCACACAGCACAATTAATGCTATTGAGGTTCATCATAGTCATTGTGTATATTAAAAGTTGTGTTGTGTGTTGCTCAATAGTGTCCTATTGTGTGTATCAACTTGTTGATATGCCCATTACTGATGTATTTGTGTTTATGTCTACCATTTTCTTGTTGATTGCAGTTTATGCCAACTGCTATTTGTTCCTGTTTATTTATGTCCACTATGGAAGAAATGAAGTTTATTGCTTGTTTGTTTTAGTATTCTTCTTTATGTCCTCCTTTGGATTTTTAAAACTTTGAAATGATTTTACACTCACAGAAAGTTGAAAAAGTAATAAGTAGTTCTAGGATAACTGTAACCTAGCTTTCTCCAAAGAGAATATATGCACATATGTGTGTGTGTGTGTGTGTGTGTGTGTGTGTAGGTATGTATATTTTTGGCCAATTGTCTTTTTTCTTTTATTGATGCATTGTAATTATATATAATAGTGGGATTCCTTATGCCATATTCATATATGCTCATAACAATTCAAACAATCTCATTTCCTAGAGAATATGTGATTTAGATATTAAACACTGTCACAGAGTCAACATTTGCACAACCCCCAGGCTTTATTCAGATTTTGCCAGTTTTACTTGTACTTAATGGTGTGTATGTATTTGTGTGTGCATGTCACCCTTTACAACTTTATCATGTATAGTTTATTCTAACTGGCCGCATTCAATATATAAAATTCTTTCATCACCACAAAGATCCTTCATGCTATTCCTTTCATGTCAGACCTCTCCATTCTCCTATCCCTACCCCTGGCAATTATGAATGTGTTCTTCATCTCCATGATTTTGCCATTTTAAGAAATTTATGTAACATTCTGTATGGAGAAAAATGGAAATCATTTCCTCTAAAATCAGTAACAAGACAAAGATGCCCACTTTCACCACTTTTATTAAACTTAGTCCTTGAAACTCTAGCCAGAGCAATAAGGCAAGAGAAGGACATTAAAAATATAGAAATAGGAAAAGAAGAGCTCTCTTTATCTGTTTGTCAACAAAATGATACTATATTTAGAAGACTGAACAAAATCCACTGGAAAACTTCTAGAACTCATAAGTGAATTCAGCAAAGTAGAGGAATACAGAATTAATACCCACAAATTAGTAACCCATTGCATTCCTATATTTCAATGATGAATTGGCTGAAACAAATTAGGAAATCTATCCCATTCCCAATAGCCTTAAAATTAAAAAAATAAAAACTTGGTAATCAATCTAACCAAAGAGGCAAAAAATCTCTACGATGAAAACTATAGAACACTAAAAAAAAAAAAAAATTGAAGAAGATGTTCAAAGATGGAAAGACCTCCCATGCTCTTTGATAGGCAGAATCAGTATTGTCAAGATCGCCATACTATCAAAAGTGCTCTACAGATTCAAGGCAATTCCCATCAAAATCCCAATGACATTCTTCACAGAAATAGAAAAAGCAGTCATGAAATTCAATTGGAAGAATAAGAGACCCAGAATAGTTACAACAAACTTTGGCTAGAAAAGCAAAGCAGGAGACATCACAATAGTAGAGCTCAAATTTTACTACAGAGCTATAGTAACAAAAACAGCACGGTACTCACCCAAACAGGCATGAAGACCAATGGAAGAGAATAGAAGATTCAGAGAGAAATTCACATAAATATAGTTCTCTCATACTAGACAAAGTTGCCAAAAACATATGTTGGAGAAAATATAGCCTCTTTAACAAATGGTGCTGGAAAAACTGGAAATCCACATGTAGTAGAATAAAATTCAGCCCCTATCTCTTACCCTGCATAAGGTTCAATTTGAAGTGGATCAAACACCTATGAATTAGACCAGAACACATACACTGACAGAGGAAAATATAAGCCCAACACTCCAACATATCATCTCAGGGACTGACGTTTTTAACAAGAATCCCCAAAGTACAACAAATAAAATTAAAAATCAATAAATGGAGTGGCATCAAAGTAAAATGCTTCCTCACATCAAAGAAAAAGAGAGAATCTGCAAAATGGAAGAAAATCTTTGCAACCTGCTCTTCAGGGCATTAATATTGAGGATATACAAAGAGCTCAAAACTTAATATCAGAAAAACAAATAACCCAATCAATAAATGGGCAAAGGAACTAAACAGACACTTCTCAAAAGAAGAAATATGAAGGGCCAACAAATGTATTAAAAAATGTTCAACATCTCTGACAATCATAGAAATGCAAATTAAAACTATACTGAGATTTTATCTCACTCCTGTCAGGTGACAACTAACAGGAATACAGGTAACAATAACTGTTGGTGAGGATGTGAGTGAAAGTTTTCACTCAGACATTTTTACTGAGACTGAAAATTGGCGCAACCACTGTTGAAAGAAGTATGGAGATTCCTCAAAATTAGTAATGGAACTACCATATGACCTAATAATCCTGTTCCTAGGTTTATACCCAAAGGATTTAAAATCAGCATACTACTGCAATGCAGACACATCAATGTTTATAGCAGGACAATTCCCAATAGTTAAGCTATGGAGCCATAGTCATCCTTCAACAAATGAATGGACAAAGAAAATGTGATATATATACATAAAATTAAATATTACTCATTTATAAAGAAAAATGACTTTATAAAATTTGCTGGTAAGTGGATGGAACTAAAGACTGTCATGCTGAATGAAATAAGCCAATCCCAAAAAATTAAAGGTAATTTTTTTTCTCTCATATGCAGAAGCTTATTCAAAATAAGAAGGGGAATAAAAACAAGAATAGAAAATCATAGGTGTAAACCCAAAGGGAGTGAAAGGAAAGGAGGAGAGTTAGAATAGGAAAGTCAGTGGAATGAATCTGATCTAACGTTCCTATGTATGTATAGGAATATACCACAGTGAATCTCACCATCATATATATCCACAAGACACTAATTAAAAAAATCTATAAGTAAATAGCAGGAAGTTCAATAGAGTAGAGGGAAGGGAACATAAGGAGGAAGGGAAAGGGAGGATAAATAGTGGGGACTGAATTAGAACAAATTATATTCCATGCTCTTATAATTATGCCATAGTATATTCTATTGTCATGTATAACTAAAAAACAATAAAAATAACTATATGTAAATTAAGTCATATGGTATGTAATCTTTGGGGCTGGATTTTTCATTCAGCATACATTTTATAAGATCTATTCAATTTATTATGAAATCAATAGTCAATTTACTTTCATTGTTGAGTGATATTCCATCATATGAATGTACCAAAATGTGTTTAACCATTCACTCAGGGAAAGGACATGTGGAAGTTTCCATTTTTGTGCTATCATGAATAGATAATTAATATGAACTTTTTTAAATTTTTTTTTGAGTTTTTTAATATTTATTATTTTTTAGTTCTTGGCGGACACAACATCTTTGTTGGTATGTGGTGCTGAGGATCGAACCCGGGCCGCACGCATGCCAGGCGAGCGCGCTACCGCTTGAGCCACATCCCCAGCCCCTAATATGAACATTAATTTACAGGTTTTTGTTTTGATGTAAGTTTGCATTTCTCTGAGATAAATGTACAGGAGTGCAAAGATGTGTCTGAAAAGTGTATTTTCCTTTTCAGTATCCTCTTTGGAGAGATTCATTTCTTCTATCACCCATTCCTAATTAGATGTTTTTTACCATTGAATTTTGAAAGTTCTTTATATATTCCAGGTATGAACCATTTGTTAGATATGTAGCTAGAAAATATTTTATTCTGTCGTCTGCAGTCTGTCTTTGTGTTCTCCTAACATGCTATATACTAGAACTAAAGTTTTAATTTTGACAACATATAACTTATGGCTTTTTTTTTTCTTTCATGCCTCATGACTTTGGTGACACGTCTAAGAACTCTTCACTGAACTCTGCATCTCAAATGTGTCCTACTATGTTTTCATTCTGAAACCTTTGCAGTTTCACACCTTAACACTTAAATATGCAGTCCATTTTGAGTAAATTTTTGTAAAAGATGTGACAATTAGGTCTCTCTGGTTGCTCCGGTACCATTCCTGGGAGAGGTTATCCTTCCCCCACTGAACTGCTTTGGCATGTTTGAAAATTCACTTGACCATATTTGCACCAGTCTTTTTATGGATATGAATCTCCAATGGATTCTGTCTCACTGATTCAGGTTTCTCTTGCTCCACCAGTACTACATTTCATAGATTAATGTAACTAAGTATTAATCTTGAAATCTGGTCAGCTTATTCCTCCCACTTCCTCCTTCTTTTAAAATTGTTCTGGTTATTCTAATTGCATTGCCATCCTGTGAAAGTTTTCAAATAAGCTTTCATATATATACAAAACAGTCTTGATGGGATTGTCATAGGAATTGCATTAAAACCAGCCCATGAACATGTCCTGTCTGTCCATTGGCAAATAGTTCTTTGATTTATTCCTCAATGTTTTGTATGTTTTACTAGATTTATACCTAAGTATTAATTTTTAATTTGATCAAAGAACAACTTTTGTTTAATTTTCTCTATTGCTTTGCTGCTTTTTCTCTCACTATTTTGAGCCATATCTTTATAATTTAATTCTTTCTGCATCCCACAAATTCAGATATGTGGTATTTTCATTTTTCTTTAATTCCATGT
The DNA here is from genome assembly GCF_045843805.1 of Urocitellus parryii. Taxonomy (NCBI): domain Eukaryota; kingdom Metazoa; phylum Chordata; class Mammalia; order Rodentia; family Sciuridae; genus Urocitellus; species Urocitellus parryii. The sequence continues at coordinate 70,823,887 of NC_135539.1, read as the reverse complement.
TTTCTTTCTCTTGAAACTTCCTTACTGACCTATGAATTCATTTCTGGTTTTTAGTTATTATAAACAAAAATACTATGAATATTAGCAGACATTTACATGCAAAAATAAACAGTGAGTCCAGACATAGACCTTATATCTTTCAATAAGCTTGTCACAACAGTGGTTTTATTTTTGTTGCAAATTTTAGGAAATTTTCAGATAGTATTTCTTCCAGTACTTTCTCAACTCTACATTGCCCTTTTCTTTTCTTTATGGAACTCTGGTAATATGAATAATAGACCTTTAGTATTTGTGTCCAACAGAACTCTGAGGTTCTGCTCATATGTTTTACAATCTTCTTTCTCTCTATAGTTCAGACTGGCTAGTTTCTATTCTCTTAACCTTAAAATCTTGTAATTCTTCTGTTATGTTTATTTGCTACTCAATCTTTTCTGGTGAGTTTTCTATTTAGATATATTTTGCTATTCCAAAAATTGCATTTGTTTCTTCTATGTATCTTTTTAATTCTTTGCTGAATATTTCTATTTTTTCATGCTTTTTGAGCATATTTCTAATTACTGCTTGAAGCATTTTTTATGATGCCTGCTTTGAAGTTCTTGAGAGATAATTCTAACATGTCCCTTCTCTGTGTGGGCATTTCTTGATGGTCTTTTATGACTCAAGCTATTCCGGATTCTTGATTTTCAATTTAAACTAGCTTTGTCAGGTGTTATGGTATCAAACTCTGGATCATAATTAATTTTATTCCTTTTTCTTTCCTTCCTTTCTTTTTTTTTTTTAATATTCTTCTCTTTTTCTGAGTTAGTCATCCTCTTTAGGCAGAGTGTGTAGAGCCAGCTTGGGACTGGGGATCCTGTTGATACTGATTCAGGAAATTCAGAGCATTCACTGACACTGCCTTACTGAGTCTGATAGAGGTGAAAGGTCTGCTCCCACTGGGTCCCTTTGCCACAGGGACTGAGAGAATTAAAGCGTCAGTGCTACTTCATACCCCTGCATTCTGACTCTTGCTGCTGAGAGACTGTGGAAGTTCCACTCCACCCTGAGCCCTGCTGACATGAGCAGGACAGAGCAGGGCAGTGACCCTCAGGATGCCCTGTGGTCTCATTATGCTCTTTATTGTCAATTATTTATTGTCACCTTCCCCCTTTCTCCATTTCCATCAATGGGGCTGTTTTCAAGTAAAGAGCCAACCACCACAGCCTCCCCCTGCTCACTCGATTTCAACATTGCTGAATTAGGGTAAAAATTCAGCCCCTGCTGGACTCTACTGACATGTTAGATGTGAGAAAGCAGAGTGCCAGTTGGCATTACCTCATAACACCTTGCATGGCCTTATTCCACCTCTCTTGTAATTGATGTCTTTTCAGTCTTCTTGAAAATGTCTTTATTTTGCCTTTACTTATGAAGGGTATTTTGTCTGGATATAGAATTCTAGATTGAAAGCACCCACACTTCTACTTTAGGTGGGTGGTTTTCTTGTCCTCTGACCTTTCTTGATTCCGGTGAGAAGTTACCTATCAATTTTGTAGTGGTTTCCTGGGATTAACACATCCCAAAGGTCTTTAGTTTTCAGCAATTTGATGATGATATGCCTGCGTGTGGTTCTATTTCTATTTTTCCCACTTTGGTTTTTGTCAAAAATTCATAATTTTTGTTTGTGTGTGTATGTGTGTGTGTGTATACACACACACAAAAACACACACATATATAATCAATTAAAAATAAATTATTGGTCATGTACTCTTTAAATACATTTTCTACTACACTTTCCATCTCTTCTCCTTGTACTTCAGTGACAAATATGATAGACCTTTTAATATTGCACTGCAGATTCTGAATGTTGTTTTCCATTTTTAACTTTTTCTTCACTTTGAAATTAAACTTTGGCTAATCTTGCCTCCTATTCAGTTGAAAGACTCTCATACCTGTACCAATAAATAAATAAATAAATAAACCAAAATGAGGGTACATAAGAGGATATTTCTTATGAGAATTGGCTCATGCAATTAAGAAGGCTACAAATTTTTTTACTCTGCCACCTGCAAGTTGGAGGATCAAAACAGTTTGTTATATATTCATTGAGTCCAAAAGCCTGAGAAACAGGGGAGCTAGGGGTATAACCAATAGCCCAAGAGCAAAGTCCCCTAAATAAGAGAAGTTGCTGGTATAGGTCCAAGATTTCAAAAGTCCAAGATATAGGAACTTTGGTGACTCAGGTTAGGTAAATTCTACCACAAGAAGAGAGAATTTACACTTCCTCAACTTTATGTTTTCTTCTCATCCTAATTGGTTGGATGATAATGACTGACACTATTTAGGGTAGATCTTCTTTATTCAGACTCCTGATTCAAATGCTAATCTCTTTGTGAAACACCCTCACAAACACACCCCGAAACAATATTTCACCAGATATCTGGGCCCTAGGCCAGTCAAGTGGACACAATCATCTCAACATTTGAAGGGTTTCTCTTTTTTCTCTGCTCATCCTCAGGCCAGAGCAGGCACTGTGAGCAGGCACTCAGTGGGGTGGGTCTCTTAGCATTTCTATTCTGCCCAGTCTTGATTGGGCAGACCTCTTCAGTATGCTGCAAACTCCCTTTTTCTATGTGGCTTCTAAGGATCCTATGCTGCTAAACTAGCTTATCCTTGACTTTTGAACATTCAGTAAATGTTCAGCTACATGATCCTTGCCCACATCCGTGGTAGCTCTTTCTTAACCCTCAGCGTTCTATCTGGGATGGTGCAGCCAGGGTATCTTCTCTCTTACAATAGGCCTTTCATTTTCCAGAATTCATATCATTGATGTCTTAGCTCTATGATGGGTTGAAAATATGACTTTGAACATTATCTGATTGGTTGTCATTGTTTGGTAGGGATATTGTCTTCATACTTTCTACATCCCACGTAGAAGTCATCTATGTTTTTAATTGCTAATTTTTCCATTACATGTTACATATTATAAAGTGATATTTTATAAGAAGTAAAGATTAGTGTATTATCAATAAAGAAACATTTATGTAGATGACTACTCATTTTTTTGATCAATGGAGTAGATATTACTAAAATTTGTATGTAGTATTAGTCAGAATAGACTAAACAATACATAGGTAAACAATAAACTGAAATCTCAAAGACTTTAAGAAACGAAGGCATATTTCTGACTCATCACGCTTGTTTGGAGAAGGAAGGGTGGTTTCTTTTTTTAATGACTGAGAATTCTGAAATCTTCTATTATGCCTAGAGAAAGAAAAAAATAGTATTAAACTTTGTTTTCAACTAAGCAAGTTTAAGGTCATTTATATCGTTTCTACCTGGAGTGATTTGGTCAGATCTCCATCATCTAGCCTTGAATATAACCATGTAAACATATTTTTTTTTGTCTCCAGAAAGAGAAAATTATGTGATAAAAATAGCATTTTCTTTACCAAACATAAATAATTAAAACAGAGAAAATATTCTTTACAATAAAACTGCATGACTTGTTATGACTTGTTATCTCTTCACTATTTCATGTCCCAAAGATTTCTAAAAAATTTATTCTTTTTAGACATACATGACATTAGAGTGTATTTTGACATATTATACATATATGGAGTATAACATTCTAACTAGGATCCCATTTTTGCAGTTGTACATAAGTGGAGTTTTACTATTTGTTTATTCATATATGAACATAGGAAAGTTATGTGCAATTCATTCCACTGTATTTCTTATTCCCATCCTTCTTCCCTTCCCTTCATTCCCCTTTGCTAATCCAGTGGAAGTCTACACCCCCCCCCTTCCATCGTGTTAGCATCCACATATCAAAGAGAATGTTTGTCCTTTTTTTTTTTTTGATATTGGCTTATTTCACTTAGCATGATAGTCTCCAGTTTCATCCATTTACAGCAAATGCCATAATTTCATAATTTCAATTCATATTTCATAAGTTCATAATGCCATAATTTCAGTCTTCTTTATGGTTGATTACTATTCCATTGTGTATATATACCAAATTTTCATTATCCATTCATCATTGAAGGGCACCTAGTTTTGTTCTATAGCTATTGTGAATTGAGCTGTTATGAATATTGACATGACTATGCCACTGTTGCATGCTGATTTTAAGTTCTTTGGGTATATGCCAAGGAGTGGAATAACTTGGTCAAATGGTGATTCCATTCCAAGTTTTCTGAGTAATGTCCATACTGCTCTCCCCAAAATTTTTAAGTGCCCTATCCCTAGCATCTTTCTTTATCCTAAGTATGTGTGGTTCTAATTTATGAAACATTCAAGTCTCATTATATCTAACTTCAATCTATCTGGTCAACAAATCAATTCTCTAATTTGCCAGTATAAAAATGGACCATATTTTGATCTTATGTTAGCAAAAGTGTTTGAATACAATCTAATTATAACTATTCAGTTTTAAATCATTGAAAAATTTGATTCAATACATTTTGTTTCTATTTAAATCTCTGAAATTGCTCAATATGCAAAGAGAAGAAACCCCTGGATATTTTATTTTCTCTTTTATGGATGTTTGTTCTGGTTCAGACCTAATTTATTTAAGTGTTTTTGGAATTGAGTACTTTCCAGCTTTTGTAGAGACCATGTATTGGCAACTACACCCTCCTCTTTGCTTACACACACATAACCCAAGTGTAACACACCTTGGTAAGAGATCACCATGATAGATGCTTGGGAATGTTGGGAAGGTTTTTTGGACTGGTAAAAAGAAGACATTACATTTTTTTCCTTTTTATTTCAATAAAGTGTAGGTTCTTGCAACAGAGAATTTCAGCTTGGCCCACCTGAGATATTTAGGAAATATCTAGAATGTTTAATAATTGAATATATACATTCATATGTGAGAAGAACAATATAGAAACCAGGATGAATGGTAGCATAAGTTAAGTCCCTCCAGACAGACCATGAGAGGAGAATTTATTGAAAGAGATTCTGCAATCTGTATACGGGGTAAAAATGGGAGTTCATAACCCACTTGAATCAAAGTGTGAAATATGATATATCAAGAACTATGTAATGTTTTGAACAACCAACAATAAAAATTAAAAAAAAAAAAAGAAAGAGACTTACCAAGGAAGTTCTTGAAGGAAGTCAGAAAGAGAGAAGGAGAAGCAGGGCAGTGAAGAAGGGAGTCAAACAAGGGTGAAATTTCAGGCATCTTCCTCAGCCTGATTCTGCAGGGAGTTCTGAGCATAGGCCCTAAGCCAAGGTGCAGCTTTCTGTACTGGGACTGTAGTTCTCTGCCTTACAGGGGAAACGCATGTGAACGCCAGGGTTAACCAACACTTTAAATGAAAGCTAGGTGCTCCCCATAGCTCACGTGAGATATGCCAAGATGAATTTCCAGTATTGGCAATCAGTATCCAAGGCCTAGACCCCAGAATGAAGCCCAGTGAAATAATAAGTGATTCAGAAATCTCTAATTATGTCATGGATCATATCTGTAATGAGTGACATTAGCTACTTGATAAGCAGAAAAGAAATGGATTAGTCTAGGTAGCTGATTGTAAATAATTTTTAGGAGAGGGATGATTGCATTTTGATACAGTAACGATGCAATTGGAGAGATCTTTGTAACAGGGGAAGGCATAAAGATGTTACCAGAGTTCTGGGCCAGAGGTCTGACTCTATGGATCCTAGGAAATCAGGTTCAGTCATTTACCCCAAAACCAAGTGAAATAAAGCCACTGTTGAAAAAATGGAAAAGTAACTTATAATAAAATGGTCATATTTGAAAGGCAAAGTGAGATCAAGCACCTCAGTCCTGTCTTTGGGGTAGTGATAGGAGGCTTGATTTAAATAGAGGAAGAATGAGACAGCAGTAAGAGGTCTGTGTAGGTAAGCAGTCTCAGTCAAGCTATGGCCTGGTGGATCTCTATTCTCAGTTCTGGTTCTGGGAGGAGGCTCCAGAGAAGTCTTTATCATTTAAAGGGGAAATCTTCATTTGTTGTTCAGGATGTTTACCTATCAGACTTGTGATCCTGGAAGGGGGAAATTCATTTCCCATGAGCTGACTATTCCTGCCTAGGTGGACAGTCTCATCCTGAGATTATCTGCCTCAGGTTATCTGCCTGCAAGGTCATGCTATCCCTGGAAAGTTTAGGGCAATGACTGGAGACTTCCAAGTACCAGAATCTGAACACACAAGCAAAATGAAGGCAGAAATGCCAAGCTTTACTCTGCATTACCCATTGGGCATCTCCAGGCCCAAATGAAGAGTCATTGCTTTTAACAAAAGTTCTTATACTGCATACTGATACCAATTGTACTTCATGACTGTGTCACCATGAATTCATGTGTTGATACTTTTTTTATGTACTTTTTTCCCAGCAATATTCTGTATATTTTTATTTTTATAAATATTCTTATAACGTAGCAGAGTTAAGTACAGTAAACAAATGCATCTCCTTGACTCAAAGAGAAAATGAAATTGTTCTTGACCAAACTAAGTAAACAGACTTTTTGTTGTTGTTATTTAAACACACAGGGTTTTAAGATGAGAAAAACCTCTTAGTGGAGTAGAGTAGATCCAATTCCAGTCAATCCCCAGTCAGATTAGTTTTGGACTTGTGGTGTCTTACTGGTGTTGAGCTAATGCAATTAGGAGCCTAAAGCTTGTCATTTTCTTCTTAATAGGTTTCTGGGTTTGCCTGCAGCTTCTTTAGCTGGAGAAGACTGTAATTCTCTTGACATCAGTAGGTTATTTATAGAAAACTGGCTCAGGAGCTGCAACCTATATAAAACCGGGCTCTTTTATTTCCTGTATGAAGATGTGTTTGCTGAAAATCTGTATGTGCTTGAAGTGTGAGGCGGAAGGGGACTTAACACTTCCCTGCACGTCACCTCAGAATGTCATGCTCACAAAGCTGTAGGAAGGCTCTAACCCTAGGAGTTCTCTGTCTCCAAGAGCTTGTAATGCCTGGCTCTGCTTGGCCATTGTCACTTTTTTGTTTTTTTTTTTTTTTTTTTTTCTTTTTTCCCTCTATTTACCATTTCACAGAGCTTATTCTTTGAGAGACTAGATTTTAGTTCACTATTTCTCAAGAATGAAATTGAGTTTAACTCTTAGTTGAATGGTTCCCTAATTGTGACTGGCATGTACCTGATAAATTTACTTTTTTTTTTAAGAGAGAGAGAGAGAGAGAGAGAGAGAATTTTTTAATATTTATTTTTTAGTTTTCGGTAGACACAACATCTTTATTTTTATGTGGTGCTGAGAATTGAACTCAGCGCTCCGCACATGCCAGGCGAGCGCGCTACCATTTGAGCCACATCCCCAGCCGAATTTACTTTTAAGTTGCATTTAGCTAAAACGCTGAAAGTCATAAAGTTAAAAACCAGTCAGCGCAATTGTGTCCCATCTTCTTTATGTCTCTGCATTACTTAAGGATGCATTGAAAATTACGTATCTCGGGACTTAGAAACTTAGACATTGTAAAATAGATTCACTGAAATCATAGATTGAAATTTCTGTGCTGATTTTTCTTATTTTAAAGTTGATTATAGTCATTAAAAAGAAACAGTTTTCATATTACTTTCAAAACAGTCATTATTCTAAAGTCAGGTAATTGTTTTTTCTCCCCTTCCTTGTCTTAAAAATAAATTTGCTTAACATTCATTGAAACTGTCTTCTATTTTCATTCAGATTCTTATTGGCATACTTCTGATATGTAGGCCCCACATTTATTTTGGACTATTTAATAGGTTTAAATTTATTCTGCTCTCAATTGTAGATCTTAAAATCATGCAAATATTAACCCCCACTCTAAGCCTAAAGTCCTCATCTCTAATTGAAGATAATAAAACACTCACCCTGGATAATCCCAGAATAGACCCCCCTTAGTTAGAGCTAATAAATTGTATCTATTATTTTAGTAAAAATTAATCTTTAAATTAAAAATTAAATTTCACATTCATCACCATAACTTAGAAAAGCATTAGCATTTATTAGTATTTATTTAATTTAGCATTTATTAGTAGTAATTATTTGTAGTAATCACTTACTCTGTCTTCCCATCTTCCAATGACCTACTGATATCCTTTAGTCAAGAGCAATCCACAGACTCTACTTCCCAAAGCTGAGCTTCTGGCAACTACCATAAATTCTCACCCTCTGCCTCACCATCTGAAAGGCACTGAAATGAGGGACAGCCATATCCTCTGGGTTGTCTGTGGAATGGTGCCATGTACCATTTTATTGCCTGGTGGATGTGGCTAGGAAGCACTAAGAAATCCAAGTTGCAAAATGATTAAGTTAGAAATACAAGGCAAAAAGAAAACAAGAAATGGAGAAAGTGTAGGCTAATGGCTTTGCTGATTCCTAGGTCCCTATGTGTTCCCTGGGCACCCAGAAAGTCATCACTGTGCTTCATATAAATACCCCAGCACCATTAGATTTTTCTTCTTCTTACTCCTCCTTTTCCTCTTCCTCCATCTGCCCTTATCCTCTTTCTTCCTGTGCTTCCTCCTCCTCCTCCTTCTTCTTCTTTGGCTAAGGCTAATGGATACTTATTTGTTACATGAAAACTTGCAACCATAACAAATTTAAGATATGTGTTTCTTGATTAACCAAGAAAAAGTTTAAGTATTATTTTTGAAAAAGTTTTGGAGTGAGAAGAATCAAATTCATATTTTGATTTTTCCCTCTCTAATTAAATGTTTTGTGTCAATCATGTTTTACATAACAGTATTAACTCCCCGCAAAATGCCTATATTTTCATCTGTATTTTACAAAAAAGAAAAAAACAAAGAAAGAAAGACACAGAAGTCCAGAAAGGTTAAATTCCTTTTCCAAGGTCACATGCATGATATATATGATTCAAATCTGGCTGTCTAGACTTTTGTATTAATCTCTTTTCACTGATTTTAAGGACTTGAGGAAACAGAAACAAGGATTTATGAGCATATCTCTAATAACCCATGGGAATGCTAGTCAACTCAAAGCAAGTGATGATCCTACCATGTATAGTACTGAATTTTAGAAAATCTAACTCCAAGTATTTAACAGTAAATCAGTAGCTAGCAGCAGGTTTAGCTGCCATTCCTCCTTTTCTTCACTTCCTGCGATGAGATCCTTCAGCAGATGATTGCCTTGATGGAGTGACTGAAGAGTGATTTTTCTACTTGAATCCTGACTTCCAAAGTTTCATGGTCTATCTCTGATGTAATGTGGTCCAATCTGTGCCATGTATGTATTTATTTGTTGCTGATTTGTAGCATCATGAGGATTCTCAGTCTGCCTACTTTCATTCATATTGACTCTTTTAAAAGTGTTAATTGTAAGCAATGTACAGTTTTGTTTTTTTTTTAATCTTCAAAACTCGTTATGATTTTCTGGTCAACTTCCCAAAGAAATAAAATATCTGCCCAGCATGTAACCTTTCTGCAATGTTTCTAGCATACAGTGTCCATGTTTCCAATAAGACTGACAGAATGTAGGCCAGGCTAAGGGTAACTTACTTCAGGTGACTAATGTTCCTTCCTTTAAAATATCCCTGCTTTTTTACCAACTGAAAGACTAACCCCCTTTAGTCTTGGGGCCAAACATCATTGCAATAACAAATTCCTAAACTGTTCTTGCTTCTTGCCATCATCAAATCCTTAAGAGGACCCCACCTCTTTAGCCCTTTTGTAGCATTATCTAGCACAAATCTATTCATCATGAAAGGAGATATCCTTCTTTCTCTTACTGAGATCCCCTAGTGTTTAGCTGGAGTATATTTCTCAGGCTGTAGTAGGTAACTAAGATGAATTTAGAACTTTATTGTCCACAGATATATTCCCAGTGGTATTGGACTGGGGTGTGTGTGCTTCATTATACCAATAAATATGTGATATTCCTTTGATTCTGAGGTCTCTGTTCACAATTGAGTTTTTCATTTCCTTCATGGCAAATTCCAAACTTCCTTGAGTGAATGAAGTCCTTCCTAATCACACATGCATGTGTTCTGTAGTGAGTATTGATAGCGTATGCCCTAGTTAACTACCTTGCTGAGGATAGGATGGCCTTTCTTTTGACCTTTCTTTGTGGGGGGCGTTTTGCCTGTCAAGACATGGGACAGGAAGACCAAAGGGCTTAATGCAGAATCCACCAACCACAAAGTTGTTACCTTCAGCTTCCTCCTGTTCCAAAAATTGGCACATCCTACACAGACACGCTTCTACTGCAATAAAGGAGTGGGTATTTTCCTTTTGTTTATTCTCGCTCACCAATCTTGTGCCCTTTTTTGATTTTTTTTCCTGAAAGCCAAGCATGACTTTTAGTTCTCACTGGAGTCCTCTCTTTCCCTTACAGATTTTCTGATAAAGTTTTCTCACCCAGGTGATCTTCCAAATGACACTCTGATAAAATTTTCTTGTACTACAGAAATGTTATAGATTTAGCACATTATACAGAGAAAAATATACAGGAAATTAGTTATTGAACTGAAAACTTCATTTACTTGTTTTGTAATTTTAGATTTTTCATAAGTAGTCTTAACTTACAATGTACGTACTTTAATTGGTATATGATCATCCTTATTAACACACAGAATTACTTCTAATTTCAACACTCTTCCTCTTCAGTCACTTTTTTCCTAATTACAATAAAATTTCCCTTGAAGTATTAATTTGTGTTCTTTATAATATTTTACAGCTCAAGACAATATTTCATGATTATATTCATTCAGTACAAATAAATACACACTAAATGTTGGAGAATTTAAGCCTTTTCCACCTAAGTGCCTATGTTTTGATGTTTTAATCATCCCAAATTGTGCAAAATCTAAGAATCTGAGGGATGAGATTAAGGAAAGAAAAATTTTAAAAAGCACATACCAAAACCAAAATAAAACAAAACCATATGACAACAAGATTTTGTTTCCCTATCATGGAAAAAGGCAATCCTAAATTTAAAAACATTTAAATTTAGGCCATCTTAAATTAAAAACGTATGTATCCTATAAAATGACCCCATATTACATAGTCAGAAAGGAGGGGTGAGAATAACACTAATTATGTCTAGTCATCTGAATTCATTTTGTATTTCCTTAAACTTGAGAATTTTTATTTATTAAAGTACTCAACACTTGTTACTTTACTCCTGCAATATAACGCTTTAACCTATGAACTAGGTGGGTATATTTTATATTTGAATTCACACCCATAGTAATTTGAAGAATTGTTTCATATATCAGTATAATCCAGAATCATTATTATACTGCATTTGTGTATTTTCCTTAAAGAACTATTGCTGTCCCTGAGGCTAAAAATACAGAGATGCCCTGGATTAGGAACTGGAGTAGAATTTGAAAAGAAATTTGACACCAAGTGTCTTTTAAATTTAAGTTTATGAGCTTACATGAGTGAGTGACACTCTTCAATCTGCTTGTCTGGAAAGAAGTGTTCACTCTGAGCCAGGGAGTTGTGAGAAATTAACCAAGACATATCCACCCTTTGTTACTGGAGGTTGAGAGTTGACTAGGGAATGATCCTTGGTCCTTAGGTATAATGCCTAAGATTAGGGCAATTACCCTGGTGCAGAAATCAATGGAAAACCAGGTAGGGATGAACAGGTCTATTGCAAAATGTGGAAAAGATAAGACAAAGTGGAATACATCTCCAAAAAAGAGACAGGGAGATCAGCTAGGGACCTAAGTGCACCTAAATGATTGGGTATTTAGGCTTTTGTGAAGATGCGGATTGGAATTTGCAGTTGCAGGAAAACCTAGGGTAGCAGGTAGCCCCACTTCTTTGGCCATGTGCTTGTACTACCCACTTGGGAAAGTTATTCACCAATGCTGTGTGCAATCTGATGGTATGTGTCTGCTCATTTGGGTTACTTTGCATTTTGGGGCTTGGGAATACAGGTGGAAGGCTATATAATGGTCAACTGACCCTTGGGGCAGCTTGTGGGTGCATGAATGTCCATGGGAACATGATGTATGCTCATCAGTCCTTGGGAGAGAGTACTAGACCTTTTTTGGAATGGGAAGAAAATTGGTGGTGCCTTTCATTGGCTCTGAGTAGTATGCTCAGCTTCCTAAGATTAATTAATTTTCTAAAACATCTTTGCATTCATAATTTAACTCTTCTAAGTTGACAACCAATCTATCAAAAGAGGTAAAAAGACCTCTACAATTAAAGCTACATAAGACTAAAGAAAGAAATTGAAGAAGACCTTAGAAAATGGAAGCAACCTCCCATGTTCCTCAATAAGCAGTATTAATATTGTCCAAATGGCCATAGTACCAAAAGAGTTTTACAGATTTAATACAATTCCTATTAAAATCCCAATGATATTCTTCATAGAATTAGAAAAATTTCAAGTTAATGAAATCAATTTGGAAAATAAGAGACCCAGAATAGCCAAAACAATCCTTAGCAAGAAGAGTGAAGCAGAAGGCATCATAATACCAGACATTAAAGTACACTACAGAGACATACTAACAAAACAGTATGGTATTGTCACCAAAACAGACACTGGATCAATGGTATAGAAAACACAGAGATAAACCCACATAAATACAGCTATCTCATACTAGAAAAAGGCATCAAAAGCACACATTGGAGAAAAGATAGCCCCTTCAACAAATGGTGCTGGGAAAACTGAAAATCCAGATATAGCAAAATGAAATTGAACCCCTATCTCTCATCCTATATGAAAGTCAAAGTGGATCAAAGATTTAGGCACTAGAACAGAGACTCTGTGCCTAATAGAAGAAAAAGTAGGCCCAAAAGTCTTCACTGTGTTGGCCTAAGATCTGACTTCCTTACAAGATCCCTAAGCACAAAAGTAAAATCAGGAGTCAATAAATGAGATAGGTTCAAACTGAATAGCTTCCTCTGAGCAAAGGAAACAATCAATAATGTGAAGAAAATCTTTACACATGCACCTCAAATCATTGATCTCCAGTATATGTAAAGAACTAAAAACAAAACAAAACAAATAACACAATTAATAAATGGGCAAGGGCTAAGGAACTAAACAGACAAATCATAGAAGAAGAAATACAATTGATCAACAAATATATGAAAAAATGTTCAACATCTCTACCAATTACAGAAATGCAAATCAAAAGTTAGATTTCACTCTACCAGAATAGCAATTATCAAAATTACAAGCAACAATAAATATTGGTATGGATGTACAGAAAATGGTACACTCATATTTTGCTCGTGGGACTGTAAATTGGTGCAACCTTTATGAAAAGCAATATGGAGATTCCTTGGAAAACTTGGAAAGGCACCACCATTTGACCCAGCTATCCCACTGTTTGGTATATACCCAAAACACTTATTCAGCATACTACATTGACACAGCCACATCAATGTTTATAGCAGCTCAACTCACAATAGCTAAACTATGGAACCAACCTAGGTGTCATTCAACAGATGAATGGATAAAGAAACTGTGGTATATATACACAAAGTCTTAAAGACGAATGGAATTATGACATTTGCCTGTAAATGGATATAGCTGGAGAATATCATGCTAAGCAAAATAAGCCAATCCCCAAATATCAAAACCTGAATGTTTTCTCTGATACACAGATGCTAATTCACAATAAGGGGGTGGGGCTAGGGAAGAATGAAGTTACTTTGGATTAGATAGGCATGAAAGTAGGGGAGGGTTATGGGAGTAGAAAGGAGAGAAGAATGGTTTGGACATTATTACCCTATGTGCATATATGATTACATGACCAGTGTAATTCTACATGACATACAATCAGAAGAATGAGAAGTTATACTCCATTTATGTATGATGTATCAAAGTGCATTTTACTGTCTTGGATAACTAATTAGAACAAATAAAAAATAAAAATTTACCTCTTCTAAATTAACTTGGAACCCAGAAGCATAAATATAAGTTCCTGCCATCCTACCCCTTTAAATATAATCCTCTGTTGGATCAAAGTTATTGGTACACCTTTTTTTTTCCTACCAGGGATTGAACCAGGGACACTTAAGCACTGAGCCACATCCCCAGTCTTTTTAATATATATATATTTTTTTATCCTGAGACAGGTTCTCACTAAGTTGCTTAGGGCCTCGCCAAGGTCCGGAGACTGGCTTTGAATTCCAGATCTTTCTGCCTAAACTTCCTGAGCTACTGGGATTATAGGCATGATCCACTGTGCCTGGCACTGCACCATTTCTTAAATAAATCTATACTCCTATCTTGAATCTCAAGGCTAGTGTCTACCCTACAAGCTAAAATGCTGGCAGGTTTTTTTTTTTTTTACCTTGCAAGAATATATTGACAATAATATGTATATCTAATTATCTAGTGAACAAAGATTCTACATTATGTCCCAATTTCAGAAATTGTACATCAAAGAAAGAACTTCAGACTGACTTTCCCACAAGTACATGCATTTATTAACATGCAAGTCAAGGAAATACAAACACAGTGAAGTCTCTCTTAGGCATCCTGCAATTTGACTATTTTTCTAGAACAACTCACAAGACAAAATCCTCCAATGAATAGCTGCACACAGGCCACAAAGATAACAATCCCAAACTAGGCCTTCTTTTAAAAGGTTACAGAGTATGAATCACTTACATTCTTAAGACATTGCTTGGATGATAGTGTCTCCACAGTATTTCTAGCCAATCCACATATATTTAACATCACCAAATTTCAACAATTAAAAAATCATTTCTAACAGCCAGTGTGTTAATTAAAATACCATTGCTGCCTTGGAAAATGTATATCCAATTAGAGCACAAATGTTAACTAAATTCTACTAGGTCATAATTTAAAGACAAATTGCATACTATCTGTGTGGGAGAATTTTAAAGAAAATTACAGACAATACAAAATGATTATAATTGGATCAGTGTTTTTCATTTGGCAAGATGGGGATGCGTGGCTGGAGGACATGCCTGACTCCCTCAACTTGCTTCTCTTGTCACTAACTACAAGCAAATGTTGAACAAAGTGTTTAAAAATCCTTCTCCTTCCTGGTTTTGGCACCAAAAAAAAAAAAAAAAAAAAAAGCTTCTCTTTGACTCCTTCTTAAACCCACGGTGAATGTTTCAGCAGAATAACTTGTTACTCATTCATTTTGTACAAAAATTATCTTCACCATTCATAAATAAATACTAAATAAATAGTACCAGGGATGGCTTAGTGAGATATTAAATCAAGAATCATGTTGTGGGAGGATCAGAATATTCCATTCCTGAGGTTTTAATGATCATTTTTTGTACTTCTGCAGCGTCATCTCATTTTATTAGCATCAATCACAGGGCTTTTGAACATGGGCCATGCCAATAAGCTGTAGAAAGTACTGTGTGGCAATATGATTTGTGACAAGAATCTTTCCTCTAAGGAACCAAGAGCCCTCCAAAGCTTCCAAATCAAAAAGCCCCAAGAACAGATGAAAAAGGGTCTCATAGAACATTGCTGTTCTTCCAGCAGACCCAAAAACATCCTCTTCTTCCTTGCCATTTGGAAACAGAAACTTCAATCCCGCAAATCACTAGAGTTTTCTTAGGCAACATAAACTGTTTTTGAGCATTGCAGGTTATACTTTTGATTTTGTGCAGTTGATAAAATCAGCACAGTAACCCAGGCCAGGAGAATCCTTAAAGATGGTGTGGTTTTAAAGATTTCAAAAAGAACGTGTCTTATAAGCCATTGCTCCTAGAAGTTTAAGTCTGAGAAAGAAGCAAATGCCTTTGTTCAGGAGAGCAAGAGACATATTCTTGCTCCTTTTTGCTCAGTAAGCTTCTGCACAAAAATGCCCTTTATTTTAATCACTAAGAATCCAAGGCTTATTCATGCATTCCAACTCCCAAACTCATTATATCCTCCTTTGCTAGGTTTGTGTGGTCAACTATTCTACTTGGGTTTTACCAAAACTCTTTTGTCTCATTATTTTGAACTTTGTCTTCTAATAGTTTTCCACTGTCTACATCAATTTTCTTTTTCTTTTTTTCTTTTCAAAAGGTGATGTTTGTTAAAAACTGCATTCCTGGATCCCTCTGAAAACTAAAGATATCAGAATTGCCCTAATTTAGAATTCATAACTACTCCCCTCGTGATTCTTCTTCTCACTAATGCTGGAAAAACTGTTCTACAATCCACTTCAATCTGTCAAGTTCTATGTGTTCTACTTCCAAAATAGGCCCTTTTCTCATCCCCCTCTTCTGCTCATTCATTATGGGATCCACAGAATGAGGACATGTAATCTATTCTTAGATTCTAGGTTTACTTTCAACGCTGCTCCTGTTTACCCATTCCTTACTTGTGGTTCTGGTTTGAAACAATTTTGCTCCCTAAGTGATATTTGACCACCCCTGTAGCTATTTAGGGTAGTTACAATTGGGGAATATGAGGCCACTCCTGGCATTTGGTGCGTATAAGTCGAGTGTGCTGCTAAACATTCTACAGTGCACAGGACAGAACAACAACACTAACAACAACACAAACAAAAATCATTCTGCAAAAACATCAATGATGATAAGAGTTCAGCAGGAGGGTCTCAATACCAACACACTTCTATCCCTCCCCCTGTCCAAATATGAACATCAGGTTCTTTAAAAATCTATCATAGTGCCCTGATTACCTGAATTTTAAAACTTTCATGTGGTGCTTTTTTAAAAAGTATTTCTTAATCTGTATTCCTCTTGATGCCAAACACCCTGCATAGTAGCTACTTATTAATTATTAATTAGATTTAATGTGTCATACTTGTTTACATATTATGTTTGCATCTATGGGTAATTAAAAAGAAGCAACATATGTAAAAGTGACTCTAACATTAAATCAAAAGCTATGCAAATATTAATTCCTAAACCAAAAGGGCTTCACCAAAATGCTGGAAAAGTCCTTAAATTTTTGTATTGAATTGAATTACTATGGGTAACATTTCATTATGACTTAAAACAACTATGTGGCCCAGGAATGTAGTATATTTATTACATTGCCTATGTCAACATTGTCAGTTAAAGCAGTATTTCAAAACATGTTAAACTATTTCCAGCTAAGTGAATCAGACTTGTCACAAGTATGATTTTGGAACCAGAATTACAGAATAACAGATAATAGAGGTAGAAGGAACCTATTTGCCCCAGAGCTAAGAATACACAAAAGTATTTTATTCTCATTTTTAAAAATTATGTGTCTGAGTCCATGAGTATTTATACACCTCCTTTGGATTCAAAATGGCAATACAGTATTTAAATCCAGAACCCTTATTTTATTATGGTAGGTCACCAAGGCAAATAGTTGTTTTTTAATGAGTTATTTTATTATTTATAGTTATTTTCCCTCATTGAAATACATTATGGGATAGTGAAAAGGACAGATTTTAGCATGCGAAAGCCCAAGATTTTAAATGCACTTCTCACTGAGTGACCAAAACCAGGGATTAGCCAACTTATTTTGTAAAGAACTAGGTAGTAAGTATATTTGCTTTGCATGGTGTATAGTCTCCCTTGCAAACACTCAGTTAGTTCAGTTTGGCCACAGTGGAAAGGAAGGAGCCGTAGAAGATACACAAATGAATGGACATAACTGTTTTACAATAAAATTTTATTTCTAAAAACAGATGGTGGGCAAATTTGAACCACAGGGCATAGCTTGCCAACCCAAGAAAAGAGCAAATTATTGGACTTCCTCATCTATAAAATGGAGACAACAGAGTTTATTGTGTTGAAGTAACTCAGTAATTGAGATAATGTGACATACTTGTGACAGAATGTGGCCTGTTATTGACATTAAATGTAACTATCTTAGAACGGAGGCAAGTGAATAAATGTTGAAGCTCATTCAGGATATTCTCTGTGGAACAAAATGTAGTATTAGGCAAAACCATGAAAGAGAGTTCATTATTGAAGTAACAAAAGACAGATTATAAAGTAGCTTCAGCCTTAATGATATTCAAGTCAAACGTTTTCTATTCAAAGCTCTGTATCTTGAAGCTTTAGTGTATTTGATTACCTATGGGAAGAGCAGAAAATATAAAAAAATTATTTTTACAAAATACAATATTAAAATCAGCAATTGGATTTTCTAAATTGATGTAAACTTCCCACCATTACAAAACAGAAACAAGTGTAACTTTATTTTGTAAATTGTTCTTTCTGTTTGTAATTCCTGAATGCTTCTTTAATGGCTCATGATGAATTCCACATATTTTCTAAGAATTATTGTGCTCCCACAATTATGTGGATTAATTTATGTATATTTAATTTAACAATTAGCATCACTTTGGGGATTTGTCTGTGTCCCTTAAACATTTTATGAATAAATGAGCTACCTCAAGCTTTTTGAAAAAATGCATAAATATGTACAATATCCTTTAGCACATTTGCTTTAGAAAATGAGCAGTAACAAATAATTGACCTTTTGTTGACTTCTGTTAGCCAAAATTTTAAAAGAAAATGAAATACAACTAGGAAAAGGGCATGTGTCTGATACTTTGTTCTGTACTTTGTTTACATAATATTCAATGTGACTACATATCAATCTAAATTTGAAATATTTCACAACACCCTCTCAAACCAAATCAGTTTAAAATGTTCAAGATGGATACCCTCTAAAATTGTGGGGAAAAAAGAACATGTCCATTTTAAAGCACATTACTTTGTAGATTAAGTTATACTCCAGGAAATTAATGCTATACACTAAGCTAATTATATGCAAATATCTGTTTCCAAAATGTATTTACCATCATCCACTAGCTGGAATTGCATTGATTGGTGAGATATTCCATCATTTCTATCCTTGTCTTAAGGAAGATTCATTGCGTTTTCACGAAATGTAATCTTTAATAAAATTTATATTTATTAGCATGGACAAAGCAGAGATAAACGGATAGGTAGATATGACTATTAATGTGTGTGATCATTTATAATAACATAATACATTAGTCCATGGGTTTAACTTTATTGAAGATCTTTCCCAAACCCTATGTATTATTCTGCATTAATAATCTTGAGTAAAATGACTGGTTACCATAAAGACCGATTAATTCTCTATATACTCTGGTAAAAACCTGTGCCACCAAAATCATTCAGGTTATCTTAACATCACATGACCAGGAAACCAAGGGCTAGAACAGTATAAATCATTGATTACTGATATAATATTATGCTAAGTAAAATAAAACCTACCAAAATGTAGATAGTGAGAACTATGCTTTGTGCCTATGTAATCATTTTAGTGTGCATCCCGTCCTCACATTCCTTTCTCATATCTGATACACTTGAAATGGCCTGTAATTAGAATTCCATTCCATCTCTTACGTATTATATGGAGTTGACTCAGGTGGAATGGATTGAGCTCCAGGCACCTCTTAACTATTCAAAATCATCCTTCATATAATTTCTCTTTGAGTATTTGGTTCACATATGTGGAGTTATGTGAGCTGTGTGGACCAATTTCTTTGCTTAGGATCCCATAAAAATGGGAGACATAAATATTAGAGGTGCTCTACACTGACACACTTCTATTAAAAGTAGTTTCAAGTCCATAACATCCTAACATGTGTGTTAAATAAACAAAAAAGTATATGTTGTGGGATCCTATCAAATGCTTTTCCAAAAAGGCTAAAGATATTATATTTTTTTTCTTCTAGCAGGAAACACTGTTTTAATTCATATAATGTAACTACCTACTATTCACTGAAGAAGGATATTATATATCTTTTTGCAGCAGGGATTATATCCCCTATGGAATCCCTTTTGTCTTCCCCATGAAAGCTATATATAATGTACTTACTCTACAGTCAGTAATCTGCTTTCATGGAAGTGAATTTTACCCAATTTTAAAGGATCTTCTTTGATTTACATTTATATGCATTTTAAAAATCCTCAAAATTACTAATGGACTTAAAACAAGGCTTCCTTAAAAATAATAATTTATATATTATATTCAGCACTTCCAACAATTTCAGACCTCTAGAACTTAAGAGCATTCTATTATGTCTCAATAATTATTGGCACTTTTCTTGCCAAGAAGTTCTACAAGACTTCGTTTGCACTTTTGAACCCTACTTCAAAGGAGGATTTAGGATAGTGACTCATCCAAAGAAACTCCATTAAAGCATAAATAAAATAATTATTTTCTCAATTGCCTCTTTAATTCAAAGCTTACTTTTAATAACCTCTTTCAGTGGTCCCACAGAACTTTTTCTTTGTAGAACTTAAAGAAACCTTGTAGAGTTTCATCAAAGCCTACCATATTTGGGGATTTTTTTAAAAAAAATTTCTCTCTCTCTCTCTCTCTCTCTCTCTCTCTCTCTCTCTCTCTCTCTCTCTCTGTCCTGTTTTGAACCCATTTCTGTGTAAGTCTTTGCCTACCCAATCACAACTTGTGGGCTTCTTTTCTAGTTACATATGGCTGCATACATAACAAACCACCCCAAATTCAGTAATTTAAAACAGTTGTTTATTTTGCTTATAAATGATCCATTCAAACTGGTTGGTGGGGAATTTTCAGTTCTGCTCCAAGCTGATTCACCTGAGGTGGGAGGATCTGCTGGAGATTGGACTCCCAGCTGGCAAGATAGTACTGACTGGTTGTCTCCTGGAAGCTTGTGCAGGCCTGAGGACTATTGGGGCGAGAGGGCTCTGTGCTAACAGACAGGGGACTCTCCAAGTGGCCAGGGCCTCCTCCTGTGTGCATTCCATGGTGAATATCCCAAGACAGAGAGATCTAGTTTCAAGTCCCAGAATGACACTGAAACTATTCCTGCAACTGTTTGTGGAGGCACTAATGTTAGTCTAAGTTTCTAGGGAAGATACATACACAACCCATCTTGGTGGGCCAATGGCAAAGTTCAGGAGGGGCTTGTGGAGTAGGAGAAACTGTTTATGGTTTTTTGTTTGTTTGTTTATTTGTTTTTGGAAAAAGTATGCTTGCCATTCCTTCTCTTACTGTCAGGCAGTGTTTCCTCCTAGGGTATTCTGCTTGTTTATGAAATGTTGTCTCAGGGTCTCACACCCTGGCCTTTCTCCTCATCCAGATCTGTCCATCTGAGGTGATTTTTAAATTTGTTTTGTACCCACTCTATCAGAGATGCAGCACTTAGAATGTGTGAACTTTTCCTATATTCTAAAAACATTCTGGGTAAATACCTGAGGATGGCCCCCCTGCTCAGGGCAGTGAGAACTATAGGCAAACATTGTGTAAAGAGAAAGAGAAATATATTGCTCTTGATTTTCTCTTCTTTTATAGTCCCCCCAATACACCAACTCCTTAAGTAGCGTGCCCAGTTTCACTGGGATACATGCTTTTTTATGGAAATTCTCAAGATGCTATGAGCCCATGAGCATGTAAGTGTTCAGCTTCGACCTCTTTGTGATATTTTACCACTGGGCTTCCAACACCAGGGGAGGGAAGTTAGGGGAAAAATCAATGCTTATCAGAAGAAGCATGCTTGGATCAGGATATGGATTTGCCATGACATTAGACAAAGCCGCCTTTAAATTTCTAATCCATTCAAGCAAACTAACTAATACCAAGAAAATAGCAAAGTATATTTACGAAATGAGCACACTACACCCAGCTGTGCAGGCAATGGAATATCTATCTAAAGTGATTAGCTTGGTTTTGTCCCTTGATTCAGAGAGCATGCCATTTTCCTCTGAATTGGTCTGTCTCTTTAGGGCAAAACAATTTCATAATTCAGTGTAGGGATTTCTAAAATGACAGCTAAGTACCTTCAGGGGACCACTGTGTTTGAGGCAAGGGTTTTCATAAAATAAAGATGTTATCAGGAGAGTTAAGAAAGTACATAGGAATTTTATAAGGGAGTTATAATTATAAAGGTTGACAGATTCTTACAGAATCAGAACAGAACCTTCCCCCCTCAACACACATAGCCACAAAAGTTTAAAGATTACATACATAAATCAACTCACCTACCTTCAATGCTCTAGACTGCTTAGGACAGTTTTAACAAATTCTTTAATGTAATCATTCCAAGCAAAAAACAAGTATATTATTTAGACCCTGGCAATATGCATTTTCAATATATTTGTAAAGAAAAAGGTATATTTTATTTAAAATATCCTTATAATTATTTTATTCTGACCTATAGATATGATCTATAAATGCAAGATAAATACTAAACAAGGAATGCATATTCATTCATTGTATCTAGCTGAATATATAGAACATTTTCAATATTTGTTGAAAATCCCCTGTGGTATATATTGTTTTCATATCAGACCTTTCTCTATGGAAGTAATCACCATGAGATTTTGTTCTAATATTTTTCTATAAAAATTAATTTAACACTTTTTTGGTTTAATTTTGCTCATTCATGATTTAGATAAAAATGGAATCATACAATATATATTTCTCTGTGTCCTGCCTTTGTTTTTGCTCCAAACATTTTGAAGTGCAGAACTATAGCCTATTCTAATTGCTGTATGGAAGTCTTTTGCATGATTTTCAGTTTTGTTATTTCTGGCATGTGGGTTATTTTCATTTTTTTTTTTTTGCTCTTATAAACAATGTGATTGTGTACAACACTGAATACCTTTTGATGGAAATGAACTCTATGATAATCACCTTGTGATTGAACTATGATAGAATGAATGTCTGTTCAACTTTACTTAGTAATACTTAATTGTTTTCTAAAAGAGATTATATATTTAGACTCCCACTCATAGAGTACATGTGTTCTTATTGATCCACATCCTATCCAATGCTTGCTATTTTCAAATTTTTATTTTTGCCAATCTAATGTACATGAAATTATATCATTGCTATAATTAAAATGTTATTTATTAATAACATGTTGACATTTTCCTCCATATTGTTTGTTCCCATTTTGTCTCTGGGAAAAGTTTTTGCAAGTCCTTTGCTGATTTTTCTGATTTGTTGGTCTTCCTTTTTGTGGTACTAAGGATTTAACCCAAGAGTGCTTCTATTACTGAGTTACACCCCTAGTCCTTTTTCTTTTTTATTTATTTATTTTGGGCAGGGTCTTGCTAAGTTGCTGAGGGTCTCACTAAATTGCTTTAACTTGCTTTGAACTTGTGATCCTCCTGCCTCAGACTCTGAGTCATTGGGATTACAGGTGTGCACCATAGCACCTGGCATTCATTGTCTCATTCATTGTGGGAGTTCTTTTATATTTTCTTGACAATGTTGTCTTTGAAGAATGCACACAGTATTTTTCACCTGAGAAATGATATTTCTCAGTCAGCACCATGCTAAATTTTATTCAAAGATTGTTTTAGAGGTGTTTTTCATATTTAGATTCTTTATCCACCACTGATTGCTGTGATGTTATAGTTGGACGACAAGTTTCAAGTTCATGTTTTTCCACATAAATGAGTGGTGTTTCAGTGATTTTTATCAAAAACACATTATTTTCCTCTTTGCTCTAAAATGTAGATTTTACCAAATTTCATTGATGATAAATCTGAGGGTCTGCTCCAGAGCTCACTATTTCGTTCCATTAGTCTTAGTCTTGATTGACCCTATTGAATTTCAGAGTATTTTAATAATTTGAGCTTTATTATTAGCCATAATATGTGAAACAAGATCCCTCAGCTTATTCATATTTCAGAGAGTTTAGCTCCTATTAGAACTTTATATTTCCATATGAATATTAGAGCCAATTTATTAAGTTCCAAAGAACACTGTGATGCTATTTACATTGTAATTGTACTGAATCATCATAAAATCATTTGGGGGAAAAATGACAGGGAATAAATATTAGGTCTTTCTTTTCATCAATATGCTATGGTTTCCATTCTTTGAGATTTTAATATATTTCTCAAGATTGTATTGTTTGGTAAAATCATTTACTCTCATGTGAATGAAGCACAGATTGCTTTCCACATAATGATCTGACATGTAGTGAGATTGCCAAACTCTGTTTCTGATTCTAATCATTTATTTTATAGAATCTTTGAGTTCTCTATTGTATGAAATTCACATTGACTTCTATGTAGACATTCATTATCTGCAAAGATATTTTTCCTAATCATTGAACACATGATTTCTTTTATCCTTGACACATGTTGCTGGCTGGAGGCTCTGAGACAAAACCAAATAGAGGTCCTGGTACCCATTGCTTTAATTTAAATTAATTTTTTAATTTTAAATTAGAGTTTAAACACATAACTGTTTAGCATAGAGTGTAATTCATATTTTGAAAATATAAATTTATGAATCTTTTGTAGACAACCATTACTAAGTTGAGGAAATTATCAACTATTCTCATCTGTTATCTGAATGGTTTTTTTCCTTTGAATAAGTAAATTTTGTTGATTTTTATTTTATAGTTTTGCTTTTTTATATCTTTTGAGAGGCTAATATGTTTTGTTTAGCTTTAATCTATTAGCGTGGTGAATTATATTGATAAACTATTACGTTCTAACAAAACTAAAAAACTGGACTAAATGCTAGGAAAACACATTAAACTACATTTTTATATATCATAATACATAGAAAACTTGAAAGAATATAGAAAAAGTGGACACAAGCTTGATGAACTTGGCATCATACAGATAACTATAAGTAGGCATTATATCTTTTTCTTTTCTTGGAATATGTTCATCAAAATCAAGACAAAAATTACAAAAAAAATTATAAAGATGCTGAAATGTTTAAAAATACACTTAGAAGAATGCATAATAATCACATAAAATTTCTTTATGAAATGTATGAAGTAATATTTGGATAGATGAGAAGACATCATATTTTTAATGGTTCATTAGAAAGTTATTAAAATAATAAGTGTTCCTAAATTACTTATATTTAATTTCAAATGTAGCACATTTGAATTCAGAATTTAATTCATATTTTTAAATTTTGAATGTAATTCATATTTTTTTAAAGAGAGAGAGAGAGAGAGAGAGAGAGAATTTTTTTTTTTAATATTTCTTTTTTTAGTTTTAGGCGGACACAACATCTTTGTATGTGGTGCTAAGGATCGAACCTGGGCCGAACCCATGGCAGGCAAGCACGCTACTGCTTGAGCCACATCCCCAGCCCCTAATTCATATTTTTAAATATATAAATTTATTTTCTTGCCCAACCAAACCAAATAAATTTTACAAAGTAATATATTTAAATATATTAACATTTAATATATTTAAAAAAACAGCAGTCAGTATATGTTAGAGGAAGCTAAACTTATCAAATATAAGAAACAACTAGTCTAATAAAATAAAATAATCTTCAATTATTAATTAACAAAATGATGGAAAAGAATAGGCATGCCAAAAATTGACTCAATAAAAAGTATAATTTTAATATAAGTCAAAGTTGATGTAATTATATAGTTAGAATAAGATGGATAAAATAATAAACAGCTCAATGATATGTGAATATTCATAAAGCAAAATTTCCAAATGTACTAAAATCCTACATGTAAATATCAAAAAGAAAATATCTACAAAATTAGGTACTCTCTACGGCATAAGAATATGCCCTAGAGATTTCTTTTAAAAGTAGAAAATCAAAAACACATAGGTGTTTGCTCAAAATTGACATTGAAGATTTAGAAAGAATCCCTTATATTTGTAGCAGAGGGAGAAAAAGGTACCAATTCAGAAATATCCTTAGAGTTTCCAGCAAAACATGGGTCTGTTATCTAATGGAAATGATTTCTCCAGCACTTTATGTCCTAGGGGAATGGCTATTAGTCAACTCTAGCTGCTGTGTCCTTTCTATTTCACTTGAGGTAATGCAACAAACTAAGAAACAGGTCTAAAGATCACAGACCAGGGATTCAGGACAACTAAAAATTATAAAATACAAATCTTTCTTCAGATCTATCCATTGCATTGATAGACTTGTATAACTACAACTAAAACAGCTACAGGATACAAACTCTTTTTAAGAAGGAGTTGTTAGGAAAACCCAAAGACAGGGCTGGGGATGTGGCTCAAGCGGTAGCTCGTTCGCCTGGCATGCGTGCGGCCCGGGTTCTATCCTCAGCACCACATACCAACAAAGATGTTGTGTCCGCCGATAACTAAAAAATAAATATTAAAAATTCTCTCTCTCTCTCTCCTCTCTCACTCTCTCTTTAAAAAACAAAAACAAAAACAAAAAAACCCAAAGACAAGGGAGAGAAAATGAGCTTTATTAGAGGAAACTGAAGCCTCTTTCTTCTATGCCTAAAGAAAACATTTTAAAAGAACTCAGCTCCTTACCAGATTAACATAAGACCTCACACTAAATGCCTGCCTCTGTTTCTATTAATTGATACACCATGTTTGACTTTTAACAACAGAAATATTTCAGTGAATGCTAACACCAATAAAAGCATCTAAGGAGAAAAAACATGCAGAAAACTAGACTAGGATATGCATGCAGATTGTGGCACTATTAGACAGGACAGTTAAAATAACTGTGATGAATGTATTGGAACTCTAGTGGAAAACATGATGTGACATACTAGAATATGAGTAATATATGCAAAAAAAATGGAAATGCTAAGAAACAAAAAGAAGTGCTAGAAATGAAAAGGATATTAGAAATGAGGAATGTATTTGATGGGTTCATCCACTAACTCCAGCTATGAATGAACACAGCTAAAAGTAGAATCAGTGAGTTCAAAGATGTGTCAATAGAAATTTCCCACACTGAAAAGCAAAGAGAAAAAAGTGAAAAAAATGATGTAATAACCAATAACTGGGATAACTACAGAAGTCATACATTTGGGAAATGGTACTGCCATGAGAAGAAAAAACAGAAGAAGTATTTGATGGCATATTCACTACGACTTTCCCCAAATTCATGACATACCAAAACACAGATCCAGGAAGGTGAGAAAACTAATAAAAAAAAGGTAAACAGAAAAATACCTGGACTTATTCATATCATTTTCAAGCTGCAGAAAATCAAAGAAAAAGATAAAACTATGAAAAATAATAGAAAACCCACCTTGCCTGTAGATGAACAAGCATAAGAATTATACCACACTTCACATTAAGTTACATAGACATGAGGAATGTGTGGCAAAATGCTTAAAGTGTTGAACAAAAAAGTAAACACCAACCTAGAATTCCACATAGTGAAACTACCCTTCACAAGTGACAAAAATTTAAAGACATTCTAGACAAAAACAAAGAGAATTCATTGATACTACAGCTTTTCACATAATATGTTAAAAGTATTTTATACAAAGAAGGGGGAAAATGATATTAACCAGAAATTTGTGTATTCATCTAGAGAAATCATCACAATGGGATGAAATACTTTATTTTCCTTATCTTAAATGATCTGGTAGGTAACTCTAAAATAATAAGAATAATGTATTTGGTGATTAATAAATTAATAAATGGAAAATATAATGAATGGCAATAATGTTTGAAGGACTACTTAGGAGAAATCAGGAATACCCTGTTGTAATATGTCTGCCTTCCTTGTGAAACACTGTGGTGGTGTTTAAAGGGGACTTTAGATTAGTTATAAAGATGTACTGCATCTTTAGCAATTTTCAGTAAAAATTATAATTGAAGCCAAGTGTGCTCACAATACCTGTGATCCCAGCAACTTTAGATGCTAAGGCAGAAGAATTATCATTTCAAGTCCAGCCTCAACAATTTAGGAGAACTTATCTCAATTTAAAAAATTAAAAGAACTAGAAGTATAGCTAAGAGGTAGACTGCCACTTGGGTCAATCATCAATATTGCAAAAAATAAAAAAATTCAAATACTGACAGGTTAGAAAAAGGAATTATGCAAAATGTTCAATCAAAACCAAGGAAAGTAGATTAAAAGATGAAGATGTCTGGGCACAAATCATGAGCCACTGAAGCAGGAACAAACTTTATTTCTGAACTCCACCAGCACACTCCACACACGCTCCCCAGGAACTCTCCAGAACGCCACCCACGCGGCTCCTCCAGGAACTACCAACTGGAAATCCCTCCTCCGGCACTTCCCCAACCAATGTGAACTCTTCAGGAATCCCTGCGAGAGCTGAACTGGAACTCAACGGGAACTCCACGAAAACTCAAAAGTCATCATCTTAATGGCTCTCTGGCGTCACCTCTCAACCACTACTTCTGGCAAAAATGCCATGCATCATCCTGACTCGGCTGTGGCCCTCAACATCTCCCCCCTTCTGTTTAATTAAACAACAAGCAATGTGGCTTAGGGACCATGCCTGTTAGGCTGTCCAATACTACATATGGTCCTTACCCGTCATAGGATGAGCTGACCTCCTGTCTTAGGTTGGTACCACTGCAATTGGATCTTATCCCTCACTGACTACCGGTCCAGCATACAGCCATACTTGTGGATGGGCCTATGCACCAGTGGGGGGGTGAGGTTCTTTGCCTCACCTCTGTTGGCCCCCAAATTTTAGACTATAACTAGCAGAAGGGAGGAGGATACAGAAATGCCACGACACCAAGCCAATTGACAGGTCCTTTGGAAAAATTGTACCACCAGTGACACCATCACCAAAGATACGCCAGCAATACCACAATTCGCTGCACCAACAGATAGTTCACAATGCATACAAGTGATACATAGTCCAGGCAAGTTCTGCAAGCAGTTCAAAGCAGAGGAATCCATCAATATGTCCATTTCCTCCCAAAGTTCTTTTTAATGACAAAAATGGGAGTATTATGGGGAGATATGGAAGGTTGTATATGTCCCTCTGCTAATTGTTGTTTGACCAGGTCATGGGCTGCTTGTATCTTTTCTTTAGTCAGGGGCCACTGAGGAACCCATACTGGTCTTTCTGATTTCCAAGTAAATTTTATTATCTCAGTGACCCCTTCTGAAAATCCAATCCATGTCTATTTATTCCTTGATCTATTTGAATTGGTGCTGCTATACCTTGTTCTTGTTCTCCTAATCTTTTTTCTTTCCTAAAACCTTGTCTAACCCTAATAGTGGGCACATTTGGATTGATGTTATTTGTTAATGTCAACCCTAATTGATCTAGGACATCTCGTCCCCATAAATTTATAGGAAGATGATCCAATACATATGGCTATATAGTTCCTTCACATCCTTCAGGATCCTTCCAATCTAATACCATTGCACTTCTATGGGGATTAGTCACCACTCCTAGGCCTCAAAGCATTTAAGTGGCTTGTTGTAATGGCCAATGTTTTGGCCATTCTTGACAAGAGATGATGCTAAGGTCTGCACCTGTATCCAGTAGCCCATTAAATTCATATCCTTGAATATTAGTTTTAGCATTGGGCGAGAATCTAAATTTAAAGACAGCATAGCCCAATCTATACCTGTGGAGCCTAATCCCCTGGAACCTCTTTCTATAGTACTGCTGGAAAATTTATCATGTAGGCTGGGTATTATTAATAACTGTGCTATTCTATGTCTTGGTGAAATTACTGATATACCTCTTGGAGAACTAGCTATAATTTTTATTTCACCTTCATAATCGGGATAAATTACCCCAGGACTTATCATAAGTCCTTTTAGAGTAGAAGAACTGCATCCCAATGATAAGCCTACTGTTCCTTGGGGAAGAGGCCCTTTTACCCCTGTGGGAATGATTTGAACCCCCATCTCTGGAGTTAGTACTGCTCTGGCAGAGGTGCAGATGTCCAATCCTGCACTTCCTCTGGTTTGTCTGATGAGAGATCTAATGGACAATGTGTCCTGAGCACTACCCTGATGGTGTTGCTGGGTTCCTCCAGTGCCCCGTACATTTGTGGTCGTGGGCCCTGGAGCATTGGGCCCCTCTGTCCGTTGTTTGGCAATGGAGCCCGATGCCTTTCTCCATGATATCCCAACTATAAACAGTTTTCTACAAGAAATCACCTTTAAATATAAAGGACCAGATAGGTTGAAAGTAAAGAAGTGAAATAGAATTCATAATGACAGCAATATATGTCCCCTCCAGAAACAACTAGAGTAAATATATTTATTTTTTGGATAAAGAAGACTTTAAAACAATAAAAATTATTAGGGCTTAAGAGCCTCATTGCATAGTGATAACATTCCAGTAACTAAAAGGGAATGACAACCTATAGAATAAATGCACCTAAAAATCAGACATAATAGAGGAGGCAAACCATGACAAAGCTGCAATAGAAATAGAAAAATTCCCCATTTCATGTGGAACGATTAACAATCCATTTTAGTAACTGTTATACTCAGCAGGCAGAGTAACAGTACTATTACTGATTGGTAAATATTTCTATCAGATTTTGGCTCATCTATTTTGATAATGTCTCTCAGATTCAAAAAACTTTCAGCAAGATAAATAACATTTTGGGCTAGAAAGCTCATCACAAATAAATTACTAGTATGTGTGGTGATGGATATGTTCATTATATCAATTTAATCATTTTGTATAGATGTATCATAACGTCACATTGTATCTCTTAAATATATGTGATTATTATTCATCAATTAAAAATAAATCAAATCAAACAAAAGAACAACACCTTCATAAATTCAGAAGAATAGAAATCATAGGAATTATGTTTTTAGATCACAATGGAATTAAACAATAAATCTATAACAGAAATGTGGATAGGAAGTCTCTAAATATTTGAACATTAAAAATAGACTTCTAAATAAAATACCAATCAAAGAAAAATCTTCAGGAAATAAAATATTTTAAACTACATTACAAATAAATACTAAATGTAAGCTAAAAGAAAGAAGAGATGAGAAATCAATGAAAAAGAGAATGAAAGTAAAATGTTTATTTAAAAAATCAGCATAGTTTAGTGATACAGCCACCTCAATGTTTCAGTCGCACAATTCAGAATAGCCAAATTATGGAATTAACCAAGATGTCCATCAATATATGAATGGATTAAGAAATTGTGGTATGTATATATAATGGAGTTCTACAAAACCATAAAGAAGAATGGAATTATGGCAAATTTAATGGTTAAAGAATGAAAATGGAGAACATTATGCTCAGTGAAATAAGCTAGACTCAGAAATGCAAAGTTGAATGTGTTCTCTCATCTATGGAAGAGAGAGTAAAATAAAGAAAAGGAAGAAGGAAGCATAGGATCTCCTAAAGACACAGGGAAGATCATTAGTGTAGAAGAAGGAGATGGAAAGGTAGGTGGAGGGATGAGAAAGCAGAGGCAATGCAAACAATTCTTAAAAAGTCACGTTATGTTATAACAAAGAGAATTTCACCTTTATGCTTAAGTAAAAAGAATAAATAAATAGATGAGTAAAAGGAAGTCTAGTAGAGTAGAGGAAGGAGAATGGGCGGCATGAGGGAGGACAGAAGAGAAAAGGAGGAGAGAAAAGTGAAGAATCGCCAATGGAAATCAAATTCCATTCATGTATGATTTTTGTCAGGATGAACCCAATCAACTACTATGTATAATTATAAAGCTCTAATAAAAAAAAGTGTAACCCAGGCTAGCTAAGAGTAGAGAAAACACTAATTACTTATATTGAAAATGAAAAGGGGTCGCCCATCACTATGGATTCATGAACAGTAGATGAATTTTATGGACAACTCGTTGCCTACATATTTAACAACATAGAAAAAATGAACCAATTCTTGAAGAGACACAAATAATAAAACTAGTAAAGCCCCCAAAGAAAAAGATAGCATATGAATAAGAATATATCCAATGGGAAATCAAATCAATAATGAATGACCTTACAAAAAAGAGTGTACCAGGCCAGATTTCACTAATGAATTCTTCCAAACATTTATATAAGAAATAACACTGATTCTTGGGAGACAAGATGGAAGAATAGAGAAAGGAAGCCAGCCCAGCAGTTCCTCAGCTTCATCCTTATAAAGCAGAAAGACTGCTTCTTAGTGAGGTGAATAAAAAAGAAACCTCACTCAAACATAGTAGTAAACTATTAAAAAAAAAATCAGAGCTACAGAAAGTCTGTAACTTGAGCATAAGAAATAAGTCCTTAGAGATGGGCCAGCTCCCAGAGCAGAGCAGGGAGCGCAGACAACACACAGTTGGCCAGTGCATAAAGAAACTTAAAAGAAAGAAAAATTGACTTTAGGAAACCTGTGATTTAGAGAGGAAGGCTGATTTTAAAGGACGCAGAGTTGGTAAGGTAAGCAGTTCAGTGGAGACAAATCAAAAGTGGCCTGCTGGGGTAAAAGGATTCCGTGGGGATGACAAAGGCAGATGTCTATGAGCACAGGCCGGAAAGCCCTCTGCAAGCTTGGAGCTTGCTGGCAGGTGGGGAAAATGTTCACAGGCACTAGAGGCTGTCCCCATGCAGCTTGTGCAACTGTGGTGATGGTCAGGATGGTGGTCGTGATGGGGTATCGGAATGCATAAGGGAAGATACCAGTGGCTAATGGAAACAATTCCCAGAGGATGCCTAAGCCAGAAAGACTGAGACAGGCATCAAGAATGATTTACCTGGACCATTCAGCCTCTGGATCCCAGGGGAGAAAACTCCCATGGTAGCTGGAACCCCATAAGAGAGCTATTGTGAAGATTCTCACTGCAGCCACACAAGGGCATCTGCATGACAGTGTGAGTACCTGGCCATTTGCATCCACAGCAATGAAGGTGAAACCTGTGAAGCCTTAGTGTCTATGCC
The DNA here is from genome assembly GCF_045843805.1 of Urocitellus parryii. Lineage (NCBI taxonomy): Eukaryota > Metazoa > Chordata > Mammalia > Rodentia > Sciuridae > Urocitellus > Urocitellus parryii. The sequence goes on along the minus strand of NC_135539.1, from coordinate 70,791,420 downwards.
CTAAAAGTGGATTTTTTCTGAAGGCCCAGAAATCCAGAAGCCCATCAGAGATAGAAAGTTCCACACCAACAGAGGGAGTGGACCAAATGTCAAATACCCACCAACAGAGTTCCAAAACCCACCAAAGTTCCAACCCCAATGACTGGAAACTCTAATCTGGAATTTGGCTTCACTTTCCCTACAGGGTTACACAATTCATGAGCACTCCTCAGTCTCTCTCACCCCCTACTGAGAGATTGGAAGCCAAGAGCTACCACACCCGGAACACAAAGACCATGGCCAAATATACTGAGCCAAAAATAAATATAAACCTGAAAATCTATCCCTACCCACAGATTTGATCACAATAGTGGAAAAAAGCTCCCTATCACTCTTTAAGTTTTTTGTTTTATTTCCTTTTTCTTCGTATATCCATTTATTTTGTTTTGTTTTGTTTTGTTTTGTTGGTACCCAGGATTTAATTCCAGAGTCACTTAACTACCAAACTACACCCCCAGCACTTTGTATCTTTTTAACTTTTGAGAGAGGGTTTCACTAAGTTGCTGAGGCTGGCTTTGAACTTGTGATTCTCCTGTCTTAGCCTCCAGAGACAATGGGATTACAGGCTTGCTCCACTGAGCCCAGTCCATATTCCCATGTATTTTTTAACCCTTTTTTTAAATTTTAGTGTTTTCTTTAATTTTTTAAGTATTATTGCATTATTATTCACTTTTTAAAATTTTACACAATTTTGTGTGTGTATGAGTGTACATGTATTGTGTGTATGTTGTTACTGCATGAATAAGTGGCTGGAATTATATATGTATTCATTTAACATTACTTACATGTTAATAACTCTATCCCGCATGTGTTCATTATTTAGCCAAGATTAGACTTAGGAGGGGTATAATTATAGTAGGGTTCTGGTTGTATTGGATTTTACATTTGCTGTTTCATTCAGACCTAGGTTTTGAGCCCTCTTCTCTCTACTTCTTCAATAACTTTCCCCGGCAGCAGTAAAAGTTTCTTGTTCTCCTTCCGTCTTTCTGTTTTTCATTACAGGTAACTTCTGTTTCATTCAGGTAACTTCTTATTACTTCTTCTTTAAAGCTCACACCTGCTACCTATCTCCTGCCACTTCTATGATCACATTTTTCAGACACATCAAAATTTTTCTTGCATTCCTACCCTGTTTTCTCTTAAGGAACTATAATCCCACTAAGTAATAGAAATTATAGAGATTATATAATTTCTACTCCATTTAAATTGGGATTATCAATGCATTGAACAACATAGTAGACACCTGCTGACATAAGCCTGATCTAGTTCACATTTTTAACTGTTCATTCTGTTGTTGAATTCTGACCTGATCATTCCTATATATGTGGCAATTAATATTATAAGTATCAAAGTAGACGTCAGACATTTGTCTTAAGGCTGTAAGCCTGTTGCTGACAGGCTCTTGTTGGCTCACCTTACCTCTAAGAGTGGCTGGAAACAGACTGGGACATTTCAAGATCATAGAGATCCTACTGCTGAGAAATACTCACATCTCAATGAAGCAACAGTGAATCTCATCTCATGCACAATCTAGCCCCACTAGAGCCTTAATATTACTCTGACTCAAAACAGTAAAGAGACAAAAACCTCAAAAACTTCAACAACTAGGATCCATGGAAGAACAATCAGAGGGGTACGTTAGGTATCACCACTTGACATCCTCATATATCAAAAGCACAGAGAAGTCCAGAACAAATGAGATAATTGCACACACAAGGACATATATGACAAAGAGGAAAGGGATACCCATCTCGATTGATGTACAAGTCCAAGATCTTTGAAGACATGAGAAAACAGGCAAACAAATATCTGCACAAAATCCACAATCCAACAATAAAAGATCCCCACTGATATTAAAGTGGAAGAAATCCTAGAGAAAGATTATAAAAACCTGACTATTACAAACATCAATGAACTAAGAGAAGATCTAAGGAATGAATTAAGAGAGCAAATACAGGATATAAAAGATTGCTTCAATAAAGAATAAACATTGAGAATAAACCAATCAGAACCCCTAGAAATGAAAGATACAATATATCAACTTAAGAATTCACTTGAAATTATCACTAACACATTAGATTGTGTAAAAATAGAACATCAGTCATTAAAGACAGAACTTTAGCTCTTGAAGTCAGGATATATGAACTTGAGTACACAGAGGGAAAAATAGACTTGATCAGAATATACAAGATCTCTGGGACAACTTCAAGAAATAAACCTGAGAATCATTGGAATACAGAACATTAATATATAAATTAAAATCATTAAGAACATTTTCAACAAGATAGTTACAGGAAAATTTCCCATGTCAGAAATAAGATAGACATTCACATACAGGAAGTATCCACGACCCCCTCAAGATAGACATGATAAAATGAGAAGTTCTCTATGACAATCATAATTAAAATGCTTAACATAGAAAATAAGGAAAGAATATTAAGAGCTGCATGAGAGAACCATCAAGACACATATAGAGGCAAACCAATAAGACTCACATCTAATTTCTCAATTCAGACTCTAAAATCAATGAGGTTCTGTAATGAGCACTTCAAGTTCTAAAAGAAAGCAACCACCAGCCAGGGGGTTACTATACTCAGCAAAGCTCAAATTCAATTTTAAGGGGGAAATAAAAATTTTCAAACAAGAAAAACTAAAGGAATCCATGATCACCAAATCAGCACTACAAAGAATACTAAAAATAAACTTCACACAGATAAACTCATATACAAATGCCAAAGCTCACAGATAGAGGAATATCAACAGAAGGGTAATCTATTAAATAAGAATAAAGAGTATTAAATATAGTAAAAAAACAAAGTGGCAGGAAACCATAAATGCATATTCATACTAACAACTGAATGTTAATGGTCTTAATTTCTCAATTAAAGGACATATGTTAGCATAATAGACCAAAAGGCAAACAGTTTCAACTATATGATCTTTACAAGAGACTCGTCTTTTAGGCAAAGACACCAATAAGTTGAAGAAAAATGATGAAAAAATTTATTTCCTTCAAATGGACTCCTAAAATAAACAGAGTTAGTTATCCTCATATATTACAAAGCACATTTTAACAAAAATTGATCAGAAGAGAGGAAATGGCAACTACATCATTGTAAAAGAACAATCCAACAAGAAAATATAATAATAGTAAATATCTAAGCTCCAAATGTTAGTGCACCAAATTACATAAAAAATAACATTATAATATTAAATCTCACATAAATCCAAACAACAACAACAATAAAACTAGAGGATTTTAACACACCCTTGGTACCACTAGACAGGTCATCAAAACAGAAAATTAATATTATTTCCAACCTAAATAAAACTATAAGTGGAATGGACCTAAAAGGCACCTATAGAAAATGTTACCCCCAAACAACTGAATTTATCTTTTTCTTAGCAGCTCATGGAACTTTTTCTAAAATAGACCATATTCTAGGTTACAAAGTAAATCTTAGTACAAACAAATGAATTAATATAATCCCATGTATAACATCAGAACATAATGAAATAAAATGAAAAATCAATATCAACAAAATAAGAAAAAAAAATACATGGAGATTGAATAATACTCTTTTAAATAAACAATGGATCATAGAAGAAATGAGAGTAGAAATCAACAAATTCTTATAAACAAGAACTGAGATGCAACATATCAAAATCTCTGGGGCAGTATGAAAGCAGTTCTAAAAGCAAAATTTATAGCACTGATTGCTTACATTAAAAAATCCAAAATAAATCAGTTTATAGTCAATCTCAAGTTTTTAGAAAAAGAAGAACAAAGTAATTCCAAAATCAGAAGACATGAAATAATTAAGACTAGAGTCAAAATTAATGAAATTAAGAATAAAAAATCAATACACAGAATGTATGTAATGAAGAGTTGATTCTTCAAAGAGATAAATAAGATTGATAAACCCTTAGTCAAACTAACCAAAAGATAGAGTGAAAAACCAAATCAGTAAATTACAGATGAAAAAGGGGATAATAACACAGATCTTTATGAAATCCAGAGGATCATCAGAAACTATTTTTAAAATTTATACTCCAAAAAACCTGGAAAATTTCAAAGATAGTGACAAAGTTTTAGACTTGTGACCTGCCCAAATGGAATCAGATAGATGTAGAAAATCAAAACAGACTAATATCACATAATGAAATTAAAACAGTATTTTAAAATCTTCCAATAAAGGAAAGCCAAGGACCAGATTGATTCTTGCTTTTTTAAAATTGAAAGGGCCACACTTGCAAATACATTCTATGAAACCAGTATAACTCTGATACTAAAGCCAGACAAAGATGAATGAAGAAAACTGCAGACCAATATCCCTGATGAAGATGGATGCAAAAATCCTCAATAAAATATTAGCAAACAACATTCATAAATATATCAATAAGATAATACACCATGATCAAGTGGGTTTCATTACAGGGATATAGGTTGGTTCAATGTGTACAAATTAATAAATGTAATTCACCACTTAAACAGAAGTGAAGAGAATAATCTGATTATCTCAAAAGATGTAGAAAATGCCTTTGATAAAATTCATCACCCATTCATGTTGAAAATGCTAGAGAAGCTGGGTATGAAAGGACTTTACTTAAACATCATAAAGGCTATTTATGACAAATCCAAAGCCAACATCATACTGAATATAGGAAAACTAAAAGCATATCTTTTAATATGAGTAACAAGACAAAACTATCCACTCTCACCATTCCTATTCAATATAGTCCCCAAAATATTAGCTAGAGCAATCAGGCAAGATAAGAAAATCAAATGGATACAAATAAGAAAAGAAGAAATCAAACTATCACTGTTTCCTAATGACATGATCCTATATCTAGAATGAGCCCCCCACCCCCCCAAAAAAAAATTCCACCAGAAGACTTGTAGAGCTTATAAATAAGTTCAGTAAATAAATGCAAAGTAGCAGAATGCAAGATCAACATCGATAAATCCTAAGTTTTCCTATATTCCAACAGTGATTCAGTCAAGGAAGAAATCAGAAAAATCATCTCATTCACAATAACCTCAAAAAAAGTTGGGAATTAATCTAACCAACAAGATAAAAGAACAATACATTGAAAATTATACAACACTGAATATAGAAACTGAAGACCTTAGATGATGGAAAGACTCGCCATGTTTTGGACAGGCCAAATTGATATGAACCAAATAGCCATATTACCAATATCAATATACATATTTAATTCAATTACCATCACAATACTGATGACATTTTCACATAACTTTTTAAAAAAACCCTTAAATTTATTTAGAAGAATAGCCAAACTAATACTCAGTAATAAACATTATGCAAGAGGCATCACAACACATGATCTGGAATTATTGTAAAA